>NC_087348.1:44818333-49618333 GCF_030014295.1 Loxodonta africana
ATGCTGAGGTGTTTTCAGTCACCTCTCATGCATGTGAAAGCTGGACAATGTATAAGGAAGATCAAAGAACTGATGCCTTTGAATTGTGGCATTGGTAAAGAATATTGAGTACACCATGGACTGCCGAAAGAATGAACAAACCTGTCTTGAAAGAAATACAACCAGAATTCTCCTTAGATTCAGGGATGGCAAGACTACATCTCACATACTTTGGATTTGTTATCAGGAGGGATCAGTCCCTGGAGAAGGACATCGTGCTTAGTAAAGTAGAGGGTCAGTGAAAAAGAGGAGGACCCTCAAGAAGATGGACTGACACGGTGGCTACAACAATGGGCTCAAGCATAGCAACAATTGTTAGGATGGCACAAGACCAGGAACTGTTTCATTCTATTGCACACAGGGTTGCTATGAGTCAGAACCAACTTGACAGTACCTAACAACAACAACATAAGACTGAGGATGTTTATAAGTGAAATGATGGTTGATGAAGTGGTTAAAAGTGGTGCCTGGCACATGGTAAATACTTGATAAATGTTAGTTTTTATGGCTATCAAAAAAATCTTAAGTCTTTCTTTAACTGAATCTCTCTTTACTAATCTTCTGCAGGAGTTACAACAGATAATGATATATAATTGACCCACTCTAGACTGAATTCATTCTTGAGGACAGAAGGCTCTCTTTCTCTCTCTCTCCTTTTTATTTACAAAACTTCAGTGTCTAGAAAGTACATGTGACAGGGCTCTGAAAATCTTTTTAACATGTATTTCTGGAACCCTAAAGCCTGAAGAAAGAGCCCAGGTGGCACAATAGTTAAGTGCTTGACTCTAGCCAAAAGACTTGCAGTTCAAAGCCACCCAGCAGTTCCGCAGGAGAAAGACCTAGTGATCTAGTGCCATAAAAATTACAGCCTAGAAAACCCTATGGGTAGTTTGACTCTGCCACGTGGGGTCACCATGAACCGAAAATCAACTCGATGGCACCCAACAATGAACCAACAAAGCCTAAAGGCTGCCTTCTGGGGATCTGTATCTGCTAAACTTGTTATAATGCATTGCTACAGTACTTCATAAACTCTTTCCTCTCCCCTATAAGTACATATGTTCGATATTAGTGTTCTATGCTCTTATCACAAAGTCCTGTTCTTTATTCTATACTAGAGAGACAGCATGTTGTAATGCCAAGTAGCCCTTATTTAATTAGAAATAAAATTAGAATGCATTGCTTTATAAAGTTAACTTTAAATTTATTATTATATTTTATGGAGAAAACACAAGAAGAGCTAGAAATAGCAGGATGTGTTATATTTGCTCTCGGAGTCCACTCAATGCACCAAAATTATTCTATGTGAGTGACAGCCCCTAGTAGTTCACCTGTATATTTAACTTTTTAAGTACATAAAGAGCTTTTGGCGTGAAAACAGGTTCAGGTACAAGAAGATAGTAAAATTATCAGGTTCTTGCATAATGAGATCGTAGGAGTTAGAAGATGAAGTTTTTCATCCTGGTTTAGCCAGTTACTAGCTAAGTTAAAAAAAAAAAAAGGCTAAGTTAAGTACTTAGAGTAAAATATAAAACTTTTTTGAATCACAGTTTACTTGTCTGAAATTAGAGCACCGGTCGTGCAATGGATGAGAACATGCCTGCTAACCAAAAGCTCAGTAGTTCAGATCCACTAGCTGGTCCTTGGAAACCCTATAGGGCAATTCTACTCTGTCTTTTAGGGTTGCTATGAATCAGAATCGACTTGACGGCAATTACTTTTGTTTTGTTTTTTAATCTTCAAATTAAAAATGATAATAATACTTATTTTAAATTAACCACCATGCTGCTTCATTGAACATATCAGTGTCTGTTCAATTTTCCCTCGAAGTCTTGTCATCATCCTCAGTGACTTCTCCATCTAATATGGACATCTCCACCAGATTCTGGCTCTTCAGTCCCTCAACGACAGCAACTGGCTTCTTCATAACTACAAACCAGCCACATTTCATTGAATCCTCACCATGGGTGTTCTCATCACCTGAATGTTTCAACCTCCATAAACACTTATTCAAACATCCAACTTTCTGATCACAAACTATATTCCTCCCATGTATGTAGAGCTACAGGACTCACAGTGTGTTGGGCTTTCTACTTCCTTATAATACCAGAGCCCTTTCCTTTCTTTACTTTCTAATTTTTTCAGCTAAGATCCCATGGCCTCTTATTAAGACTTTGGCAAGTACTATAAATCATCTTTACGTTGTTTTTCTTATTATCATACTCATTTAGCAAAATACCAAACCAAGGTTAAGCTATTCTATAATCTTTCTCTAAGTATATGTTTCAATAGTATATGCCACTGGAGAAATCACAGATTAGGGTACATTCATGGTACTATAAATTCATAATTATCAACCTCATATATGCTTTCAGATTTTTTTTATATGCCTTCAGATTACATGGACATACTACTTCATTCTATGTAAAAACTCAATCTATGAAAATGAATGTAATTAATATGTTCTGTTAGTCACCTCTATGAATATGTAACATGGATAGATGATGACTAAATACATACATACATTCATACAACAAAAATAATTTTCAAAAATTAGAATCATACCATATATTATATTTTAGAAAATCTTGTTAAATGTAAGTATACATGAATTTAACCAAAGATGTGGGGGGGAGGGCAATAACTACAGTGAATTTGAGTGAGATGTGAGATGCTAAGAAATTCTTCTAAAGATACTGTAATCACCATGGATTTTCAGCTACTTTCAAACTTTAGATACTACTAATCGTTTCCCTGCTATGAGACATGTAGAAATTAACACATGTCCTCTCACATGGCTTTATCCCTACCCACCCATTTCCCATAAGTAATATCACTATGTTGTGTATCACTGTGTTTTCAAAACCATAACCCCTCAGTTGTTTAATTTCAATTCAACATTTAAATGGATAAAATACTCAACAGCAATCCTTTTACCTTGGTACTTTAACCCTGAGATAGTTGTTATCCATATTTTTTTAACTAGGTTTTGTTGTGTGGATCTGTTTTGTTTGTGTGTGTCTGTTGTGCTTCTTTTATCAGAAATGTGGTCGTTAGTGCCATAATAAAGAGCCCCGGTGGCATAAAGATTAAACGTTTGGCTGCTAACCAAAAGGTTGGTGATTCAAACCCAACCAGTGGTTCCACAAGAGAAAACACCTGGTGATCTGCTCCCATAAAGATTACGGCCTAGAAAACCGTATGAGGCAGTTTTACTCTGTCATATTAGGTCACTATGGGTCCAAAATTGACTCAATGACACCTAAGAACAACAGCATGGCTAAGATGTCTACATTTTTGCATTTTCAAAAGTTGTTTTAGTTATTTTCGTGTATCATTCATATCTTAGCTTAAAATACAAGTTCCAAGAGTCAGGGATTGTCTGTTTCACTGCTCAGTCCCTAAGGTCCATACACGTACACTTGTCACATATTGTTGTTTTTCTGTGCCATTGGGTTGATTCCAACTCAGAGTGATCCTGTAGCATATTAGGAGCTTCATAAAAATTTGTTGGATGAATGACTGAGTGAATGGATGAAATAAAACTACAGTCAGAATGTGCAGCCAGGAACTCCCAAAATGTCCAGAATTACTAAAGTCACATGGGATAGAGAATAAAATTATTTCATTCAGATATTAAAGGACAAAAGTCTTAGTAGTTTTTGAATAAAAATTGAATGGATCATGGTTTGTTGTTAAAAAAAAAGTTTTAAACAACTTTTGCATTAGAAGTAGACTTCTGAAAACAATGTTACTCTAAATTTATATAAATCTCAAAAGTGAACAGCCAGAATGCTCTTTAGAAGCAAATATGGCCAGGCTTTTTATCACATATTTTGGGCATGTTATCAGGAGAGACCAGTACCTAAAGAAGGACATCATGCTTGGTAAGTGGAGGGTTAGGGAAAGAGAGGAAGACTCTTAATGAGATAGATTGAGACACTGGCTGCAACAATATGCTCAAACATACAAACAATTATTAGGATGGTGCAGGACCTGGTAGTGTTTCATTCCTTTGCACATAGGGTTGCTATGAGTTGAAATCAACTGGACGACACCTAACGACAACCACCACCAAAAGTGTAAAGAAAGTAGTGTGCAGAAACATGAAGGAGATCTTAGACACGCCTATCACATTTTATGCTTTCTCTGGTTTTCCAATAGATAAAAGAGATAACAGTGAGTCATCTGAGATGGTGCTTTTCAGTACAATTAAGACAAACTATTTTTTTTTTTTTTTTATAAGGATAGCTTGTAGGAGGAATGGCTACTTTTCCTAAAAAAGAAAGCACTTCAGAGATGGGTTCTATAATTTCCATAAACAAAGATACACCCATAAAACAAGAAAATCCTTAGTACCTGTTCTATAGTAATAGCACTTATATTTCTTGTGGATTTTGTATGACTTAAATGCATATTTATACGTTATCCTTATCCCAACATGCCAGGTAGAAGAGCTACTCACATTTCACAAGTGAAGTTATTAAGGCTAAGAGTTTTATGTTCTTAACCATGAAAATGTACCAAATAAATAGGTTTTACACTCAAGGCTTCTGATACCAGTTCTTATACTTCTGTGAACATTCTTTCAAATTACAAGTAATTGGTGCCAGTATCACACATTTATCATCACTCAGGTTACACAAGTCAAGCCCATTTTTGAATGTATGTTCCAGATGTTCCTGGAAGCACCATAGACCAGAAAGTAATCTTAAAAAAAGAAATGATAGTTGATATTAGACAAACAGTGGCATTTAGTCAGAATCACGTCAAATGGAAATGCTCCATTATCAATATGTAATTTAAATTGATTTATCATGATTGCTCTACACAGTACATATCTATTAATATCAGCATTTAATTTAGTACACTGTGTATTCAATAAAGGATTCCTGGTGGTGCAGAAGTTAAGTGTTTGTCTGCAAAAGAAAGCTTGGTGGTTGGAACCCACCTGGTGGCTCTGTGGGAGAAAGACCTGGTGATGATATGTTTTTGTAATAATTACAGCCAAGCAAACTCTACAAGGCAGTTCTACTCTGTCACATGGGGTTGCTAAGAATCAGAATCAACTTGGCAGCACCCAACAATAACATATTCAATATATATGGGTATTTGGGATCAAAAAGCAGACATAGCTATTTTTGAGTGTCTATCTTGGTCCCCCCATCCATCAGTGTCTTCACCCAGAGACCTATCCTCCTATAGAACACGGAAATCAGTCTTCTTCTGCTGGCAGACATGTTGCATTGGGCAAATCTGCTGCAAAAGACCTATTCAAAGTGTTAAAAAGCAAAAATGTCACCTTGAGGACTATGGTGTGCCTGACTCAAGCCATGATATTTTCAATCACCTCATATACATGGGAAAGTTGGACAATGAATAAGGAGGACTGAAGAAGAACTGATGCCTTTGAATTATGATGTTGGTGAAGAGTATCAAATATACTATGGGCTACCAGAAGAACCGGAGCCCGAGTGGTGCGGTGATTTAAGCACTTGGCTGCTAACCAAAAAGTCGGCAGTTCATTCGAATCCACAAGCTTCTCCTTGGAAACCCTATGGGGCAGTTGGACTTGATGGCAAGGTTTTTTTTTTTTTTTTTTCCCAGAAGAACGAACAAACCTGTCTTGGACAAAGTATAGCCAGAATGCTTTTCAGAAACAAGGGCGGTGAGTACTTCCTCTCAAGTACTTTGCACATGTTATCAGGAGGGACCAGTCTCTGGAGCAGGACATCATGCTTGGTAAAATAGAGGGTCAACGAAAAAGAGGAAGATCCTCCATGAGATGGATTGACACAGAGGTTGCAACAATGGGTTCAAACATTACAATGATTGTGAGGATGGCACAGGACCCAGCAACATTTCATTCTGTCCTACATAGGGTTGCTATGAGTTGGAACCGATTGGATAGCACCTAACAACGACATCTGCTGGCATGCACTTTAATTGCAGGCATATGCAGCTAAAAGAACATTTCAAATCCAAAGAGTTGTTAATCCAAGGGGATTCCTACGAGTATTTGGGCAAAGTATTTTGTTTTTCATGGACACATATTTGAAACTAAATTATTTCCTACTTTGTTGTTGTTGTTATCTGCCATTGAGTTGGCTACCAACTCATTGCAACCCCATAAACAAGTGGATTGGACTGTTATTATTCACGGAATTTCATTGGCTAATTTGCTGAAGTAGATTGCCAGGCCTTTCTTTCTAGTTCCTTTTAGTCTGGCGGGTTCTCTGAAACTTGTTCAGCATCATAGCAACAAATAATCCTCCCTGACAGATGGGCAGTGGCTGTGCTTGAGATGCATTGCCTAAAAATCAAACCCAGTTCTCCTACATGTTGTTGTTGTTGGGTGCCATTGAGTTGGTTCTGACTCATAGTGACCGTATAGAACAGAATAGAACTGCCTTATAGGGTTTCCAAGGACCAGCTGGTGGGTTTGAACTGCTGACATTTTGGTTAGCAACCATAACTCTTAACCACTGTGCCAGCAAGGCTCCTGCATAAAAAAAAGGTAATAATTCTACCACTGAACCACCACTACCCCACTCCTTACCCACACTTAATTAGAAATTGGTCAAAATAATGAGGTTAATTGTACATTGAAATGAACTCCTTTATTTAGAGGGTTAGGTTAATATGTAACAGAACAACAAAAAAAAAGAAACTAATTGAGAAAAACAGCATTTTATATGACTCATGAAACTCAAAGTAATTAACACATCAAGATCCACTAAAGTGATGATTTTTATTCACTCTTTTTTATATCTACGTTCTTAAACTTTTGCTTAGAAGCACAGGAAAGATGAGCTGTTGGTTTAAATGAGGCCACTCCAATGATAAATCCAGGTTGCAACAAAATGCTCTGAGACCCTTACTACCTTTTTTCATTTTTCTCTTGCAGCATTATTTTGTTAAAAAATATCAGTAAAGCCTGGAACTGAAGTTTCATTTTACCGGAGTCAGCAGCAGGTGGAATGATTTGAACAGAGTGGGAAAAGAGACATCCATGTCAACAACTTCATCGAGGTTTATTTTTCATTCCTTCCACAGTTGCACTGCTGAAATATGATCTGGTTGCGTTGCTGTATCACGGGGGAAAGCAGCAGCAGAATATGATTCAAAGCAAACAGTTTTCACAGTCTCACTGATGTAAAAAGGTGGAAAATTCATCTTTTGAGCTGTTTTCTGTTCTGAATAGCAATCAGTAGCTTGCACTTGTAGGTAAAAGCTACCTGGTAACTATATCCATCGATGTGTCCTCTTATTATTGTCTGGAAAAACATGGAACTTGGGGCCAGAGCTTAGTTTCAAACAAGATTGTTAACTAAATATCTGGATTTTATTTCCCTTAAGTATGTAAAACGGGAGCCCAATCTCTACGTTTTCTTCCAGTTTTAATATGCTAGGTTTTTATGTAGAGTTTTTATTTTATTTAAGTATCAAATGTGAATGGTTGAATCCATCAGAATTAGGGGAGTTATTTTTATTTCTACTCCAGTATTCTCTCAGACTACAAGTGTCATGAACTGAATTGCGTCCCCCAAAACTATCTGTCAACTTGGCTAGGTCATGATTCCCTTGTATGATTGTGTGACTGTCTACCATTTTATCCTCTGATGTGATTTCCCTATGTGTTGTAAATCTTATCACTATGATGTAATAAGATGGATTAGCGGCAGTTACACTGATGAGGTCTAAAACATTAGATAGTGTCTTAAGCCAATCTCTTTTGAGATATAAAAAAGAGAAGAGAGCAGAGACATGGGGACTTCATACCACCAGGAACGCAGCACTGGGAGCAGGGTGCATCCTTTGGACCTGAGGTTCCTGCCCTGAGATGCTCCCAGACCAAGGGAAGACTGATGTATCACTAAGACCTTCCTTCAGAGTCCACAGGGAGAGAAAGCGTTACCCTGGAGCTGGCGCCCTGAATTCGGACTTCTAACCTACTAGCCTGTGAGAAAATAAATTTCTCTTTGTTAAAGCCATCCACTTGTGGTATTTCTGTCATAGCAGTACCAGATGACTAAGACAACAAGTAATAAAGCCCTTTACTCTGCATTTTACTTGTAGTTATCAGTGTTCGAGTTATCTATTAATGAGTTAAAAAAATAAATCTGAACTTAGTAACATAGAACAACAACCACAATGTCTTATTATTATTATCTCTCATGTTTCTGAGGGTGTAACAGGCTCAGCTAGTCACCTTCTGCTTGAGGTCTCTCAGGCAATTACAATCAGTGCAATGTCACTATATTCACAAGTTCTCAGTGAAGGCCCGTTTAGAGCAGAACACAGACCAGATATACTAATGGCATGATCACCATGCATTTATTACTTACAGAATAAAGAGGACAGGGATAAGTAGAACAGCACATCTCATCATCAGCCTAGGTTTTCAGAAGTTAGGTTCCTGTTCTCAGCATTAGATTGCATCCAAGCACACTGCAGTTCACGTTTTGGGAGGAGAAAAATCTAAATTCCCCTCTCCCGGGATTAAATACCAATTGAACAGCCACATCTACATGACAAAAAGCATGTACAGAGAGCAGGTGGGTAAGGATAACAGAAGTGGGCAATAAAAGGTAAAAGGGGATAATAAAAGAAGGTCCTCAATAGGCAATGGGCATAATTTATTGCCCCTGTTCAGGTTATTCGAGATTTACTGGCATCAGAGAACAGCCCTCCTCCTTTACCCTACTAAGAATTTAGGGTGTCTTCAGAGGGCAATAACCTCCCCCTAAGTATTTTACTTTATGCCCATTAGTAGCTATCGTGTCCATTAGCAGCTAGGGAGAGAGTGAGGGGACAATTATAATATAACACACCTGTGCATCCAGCAATAAGGTGGTAACTGAGAGTGGATCATCTCAAAGGTTCACACAAGACTCAACACAGCTCTCAGCTGGGGCTTCTGCTCGGCCTGTTGGTCAGAATATTTATATTTGGACTGTACATGTGAAATAACTTCAATATAACATGGCAGTTTGGTCCCAAGGGAGAGACAATGAGGTGAGCAATCCCAAGAAAGTATGATTTAACCTTGGAAGTCACACAGCATCATTGTGCAGCATGCTATTCATTAAAGCTAGCCCATAGTCAGGAGGAGAGGAATTAAAATTTAACTCCTGAAGGGAGGAGGATTTTCAAACATTTTTGCAAACTACCATAAACTGTGCCACAGATGATAGCATGTATTCATTTCATTGCCTTCACACCTATTTTTATTCTTCCTTGCGTGGGCAAGTGTTACAGCTCTTTAGCACTGGCCAAGTCTCCTGCACAGAGGTGCCCAACTCTCTCTCTGTGGGCTGACCAGCCCAGCATGTCTGCATCTTCAGTGTTAACAGCCCTCTCTTCTGGGACTAGATGGTTCTCAGCACAGGAATTTTGGGTCCAGAGGACACACTTCACTCCAGACTCTTCTCGATGGTAGTGAGGTCCCTCTCAACATCTGTGGGATTGATCCTTATATAAGCCTAGGAGGATGGCAAAACCGGTCAGCCCTCTAGCTGGACAGCAAGGGGCTCAATCTCACAGGGTGAATTTTCAAGCCACTAGTTTCATAGTTAGTCAGACAATAATTTGCAAGACTGTGGCCCAGCCAATCATTTTGTGGGGGTTACAAGTCATGGCTAGAAAGCAATTCATTGCACCACAAGATGTATTTATGTACGTATAATATACAATAATTCTAAGCAAGATAGGACCTGCTTAGTAGAAGGTTTTGCAAACTCTTTTCCTGAATAGATTATTTGCTCTTCTGTAATATATTTTAAAATTTTCTTAAAGTATCCATAAATAATTAAAATGGCATATTTTCTTTGTAAATACACAACTCTTTTCATTATTTGATTTACACAATCTATGCAAGAATTGAGGAACCCTAGTGGCATAACGGTTAACCACTCAGCGGGTAACCAAAACGCAGCTCAAACCCACCCAGTGGCTCTGATGAAAAAACCCTAAGGATCTTCTCCCATAAAGGTTACAGCCATAGGGCAGTTCTACCTTGTCATACTGGATCACTGTTATCAGAATCAACTCAACAGCACTTAACAACAACAACCACATGTAAGAATTGAGTTCCTGGGTGGTATGAGCAGTTAACGTGCTCGACTACTAATGGAAAGGTTGGCGATTCCAGTCCACCCTGAAGTGCCTTGGAAGAAAGGCCTGGCGATCTACTTCCAGAAAATCAGTAATTGAAAATCCTGTGGCTCACGGTTCTACTCTGACACACAGTGTAGCCATGAGTTGGAATCTACTCAACAACAACTGGTTTGGCTCAGTTTATTCATAAATAATACACAGGTAAAAATTAATCTGCATTTTCTATACATCACTGTTGACTCCACTTATAGAGTTAATATTCATATACATCCCATTCTTCACTTATTGACATGGTTAGGTTCCAAAGACCTGGTCATTATGTGAAAATCGGCAGTACACAAAAATGGAGGATGACCACATCATTATATAACTCGGATTATATCACTACATAACTGCCAGATTACATCGTTACGTAACGGCTGAACCACTGAGAATCATGGCCTAGCCAAGTTGACACATAACTTGTACCATCATAGCAGCATTACTGTCACCTTACACCTCAGCGTTTGTTACTGCCTGCCAGTCCTATGTACGTCTTTAATATGCAAAATAACAAGGTAGAAGATTTTTTACCATTGCTGTAAATGTGAAATGTCAACTAAAAAGATACTCCGAAAGTGAGAAGTAGGTGTACAGTGAAACCTGTGAGAGCCAGAACTCAACAGGACTGCCTTGCTTTTCTGGGCCTTGCAAGTTTTCTGCCTTTGACAGGGTACAGTCTTAGTACTTCTCTCTTGCTCTCTGTTAGTGGAAAATATTTGAGTTTTCCTTCTATGACAGGTTTCTGCCTTACACGTGTTCTGGCTTTCACTGGTTTTACTGTCTATATGTGTGTGTGTCTGTGTATACACATATCTATAGCTCAATATCTTCACCATATGACTTAGAAGCATCAGGAATTTTTACGTATTAACTAATGAAACATTTATATTTTATAGATAATCCATTTAAAAATTCTCAGTTTTAAAATATAATTAAAGATAATGCCCATCTAAACAAACTCTATAATATTAGGTTAGGTTTTGAGGCTTTAAAGCTGTGATTGGCTGAGGCTCTTTTTTAAAAAAAATGGAATACATATTTTAAATTATATGAACTTGGCATGCTGAACTCAGAGGCAACACTTTAATGATATTTGAGTAATAAATTCATAATTATAGCATCTAATTAAAAGAAATCAGTGTATACAAGGAAAGAGACTAGTCAAATATTAATGAGTAACATGTTAAGTATTTACATTGTGATGATAGGAACAAATAAATATCACCTACATTTTTCAGATCAGGAAACTGGGCCTGAGCCTAAGAAAGGTTAAGTCCACTGTTTAGTATCATTCAGTAACTCAAAGTTTAAATGCATATCTGTCTAAAACTCATTCTCTACTAAATCTACCTCCCCAGAAGAATCCTGTAAAATATATATATACGTATATATATATTTAACAACACCAACAAAAATAAAATAAAATAGAAAATTTGGTCTAAGATCCTCTTTTCTTTTCTTTTCTTTCTTTCTTTCTTTCTCTTTCTTTCTTTCTTTCTTTCTTTCTTTCTTTCTTTCTTTCTTTCTTTCTTTCTTTCTTTCTTTCTTTCTTTCTTTCTTTCTTTCTTTCTTTCTTTCTTTCTTTCTTTCTTTCTTTCTTTCTTTCTTTCTTTCTTTCTTTCTTTTTCTTTCTTTCTTTCTTTCTTTTTCTTTCTCTTTCTTTCTTTCTTTTCTTTCCTTCCTTCCTTCCTTCCTTCCTTCCTTCCTTCCTTCCTTCCTTCCTTCCTTCCTTCCTTCCTTTCTTTTTCTTTCTTTCTTTCTTTTTCTTTCTTTCTTACTTTCTATTTCTTTCTTTCTTTCTTTTTCTTTCTTTCTTACTTTCTATTTCTTTCTTTCTTTCTTTTTCTTTCTTTCTTTCTTTTTCTCCCTCCCTCCCTTTCTCCCTTTCTCCCTCTCTCCCTCTCTCTCTCTTTCTTTCTTTCTTTCTTTCTTTCTTTCTTTCTTTCTTTCTTTCTTTCTTTCTTTCTTTCTTTCTTTCTTTCTTTCTTTCTTTCTTTCTTTCTTTCTTTCTTTCTTTCTTTCTTTCTTTCTTTCTTTCTTTCTTTCTTTCTTTCTTTCCTTTCTCTCTCTCTCTTTCTTTCTTTCTTTTTCTTCCTCCCTCCCTCCCTCCCTCCCTCCCTCCCTCTCTCTCTGTCTCTCTTTCTTTCTTTCTTTCTTTTTCTTCCCTCCCTCCCTCCCTCCTTCCTTCCTTCTTTCTTTCTTTCCTTTCCTCTTTCTTTCTCTCTTTCTCTTTCTTTCTTTTGTTTGAAGGCTAGAACCATTTGCCTACAGCTATTCTAAAGTTTCTCTGAGGAACATTGGTCTGGGATTCCATGTTACTTACCCGTTGCATCAATACTAATGATATTAGCCATACATTGATGTTAACCAGACCCTCCACTCCTGGTCACAACTCTTCTTCCAATCCTACTCACATTTAAGTCCACTTTTGAATGATATTAAGTCACTTTAAGACATTGCCTGGAAATTTTTTTTTTTTTGATGTAGTTATTTAAAGTATGGTCTGTGCCTATCACATAATATCACTCAGTAGATAGTAACCAATATTATTATCGATATTATACTTGACTTCTATTCAAAATAACTTCAAGAAATAAATTGTAAATATTTGTGCCAAAAATTGTAAAGCAGTTTTCAAAAGCAGTCTTCTTCTTTTGCAACTATTATTATTTTAGTTATGAGAATATTATCATGAGATTCTTAAGTGCTCTCCCAATCCAGACAGCCTGTGATTAAAGGCAGATTCAAAATCAAAGAATCAGTATGTGACCAATATCCCATTACTCGATGTGCAAACTTAACATGTAGTCAGTTCATGGGTACAGAAATAATTTGCCAGAGTGTTCGATATTTCTAAAGTAAGCATTAAAAACATCAAAAAAATAGTTCTCATATAGTCATTCTCAGGAAACTACTGGAGGATGTTCTCTACCATGAGAGAGAGAGAATAAAAACTAGCATAAAAGAATTTGTGTGACCAAGAACCAAGACAATACAGAAGAGTAGAAAACTAATTCTCAGAATAGAGGCTAAAGGGAGTCCCCAAAATCGGGCTGTGTGAAAAGTCTAGAAATTGGTCAGAAGAATCCAGGTGAGGTATTTCCAGGGAGAAATCTTGAGTTTGAAATATTCTGACATATTTGAAAGTGTGGAAGACAGAACTGAAAGGCATTGAGCCGAGGTCTTGGAAGGAAGTTTCACATAGCTGGACTCAGTGGATTTTTTTTTTAAAGCCTCTCTTCCTTCCTTCTTTCTTTATCTTTTCCTCCCTATTTTTGCTTACTCTCTTCACTCCTTTCTTCCTCCATTTATTTCTTTTATCTATATTTAGATTTGGAAACCCTGGTGGTGTAGCGGTTAAGTGCTACGACTGCTAACTAAAAGGTTGGCAGTTCAAGTCCACCAGGCGCTCCTTGGAAACTCTATGGGGCAGTTCTACTCTGTCCTATAGGGTCACTATGAGTCGGAATCGACTTGAAGGCAGTGGGTGGGTAACAGATTTAGAAGTTAAAGTGATAATAAACATATTGTGAATTCAAAACTAAGCCAGAGCAGCTACCAAAAATATATGTACATGTCTGATTAACACAACAAAATTGAGTTTCAAGCTCTGAAATATCTCTGTAGTCTGCTGAAACAACTTTCTGTGATTAACCAAAGTTTTCTTGGTTTTACAAAATTGCTCTATGTGGATATTTTAATTCAATAATTCACATTTCCCCACAGCAATTTACTATATTCAATCCAAATGAAGTTTTGGCAATGTCAGCACAAATAATTTTAAGTAGAATGCCCTTGTTTTCTATGTTTGGTTAATCACATTTTATATTTGAAAAATGTAATTGTGAGAATAGTTTATTCTAGTCTAAATAGAATTTTATTCCAGTTTCATTGCCATCAGGTGCTTATGGTTTTGTATCATATTTCTCATTACTTAGATATAATGTGCTATCTATAGATGTAATTCTCAAAATGTATCATACATTTCTTTTATTTCAATTTGAATTTATCCTCATGTACTCACTGTGTTCAAACCCAACCCACCCCCATTTTGTGAAGCTTCCAGTATTGGTTTACTGCCCAATTTGTTTCATTTTTGTCTTGATTTTAGTGCATATATATTTAATTCATTATGACAGTGCGACATCATTTTATGTTATCTTTCCCTTTATTTTAGTCATTATGCATTATATTTCCATCACCTCAAATCCAATTTGTATCATTTTGAAGCTGACACTTGTCGTTGTGTGTCCAATTATAACTGTTTTATTTCTTGTTACCTTGAATTCAGTTGCCCTTGTTATTCTTTTCTC
Source organism: Loxodonta africana (assembly GCF_030014295.1). NCBI lineage: Eukaryota > Metazoa > Chordata > Mammalia > Proboscidea > Elephantidae > Loxodonta > Loxodonta africana. Next base: position 44,832,847 of record NC_087348.1, read on the forward strand.
ATCTATTTATATTGTTTTCAATTTGATTTTCTAAGGTTCTGGTTCTACTTATATTGCTTTATGATATATTTTGTCCTGATTTTGTGTACTTGATTTTCATTTATGTTTGTTCAGTTTTCATTCTATATATGCAAACTGTTTCTTCTACAGCAAATTGTTCAACTTTATGTCTTTTGATCAAACAAATGTTTTTTAAAGTTTTGTTCTTAATTTTAGCATCTTTTTTTTTTTAAAAAAAAAGCAAGATTCGAGTCAACAATCCTTGTTAAATTCATCAAATGTTATTTTGGTTAACATCTGTTATTACAAAATTAGTATAAATACTCTTTTTCTTCATTCACATCTTTGAGTTGAGTTTATTCCATGTCTGTTTTAAAAGACACATTCGGCTAAATTTCACATCAGTTAATTGTTGGTGAAGGTATCATTCCACTTACAATTCAACTCTAAATTTTCATTTAACATTACTAAAATAATAACAGTAATAATAAACAGTCTAATGGTGATCTTCTGCCAAAAAAAAAAAAAACTCTTTAAAGTGTTAAAAAGTAAAGATGTCACTTGAGGACTGAGGTGTGCTGATCCAAGCCATGGTATTTTCAATCGCGTCATATGCATGAGAAAGCTGGACAATGAATAAAGAAGACCGAAGAATTGATGCCTTTGAATTATAGTGTTGGCAAAGAATATTGAATATACCATGGACTACCAGAAGAACAAACAAATCTGTCTTGGAAGAAGTATAGTCAGAATACTCCTTAGAGACAAGGATGGCAAGACTTTGTCTCACATAGTTTGGAAGTGTTATCAGGAAGGACTAGTCCCTGGAGAAGGGCATCATACTTGGTAAAGTAGAGGATCAGCAAAAAAGAGGAAGATCCTCAGTGAGATGGATTGACACAGTAGCTGTGGTGATGGGCTCAAGCATAGCAATGATTGTGAGGCTGGCACAGGACTGGACAGTGTTTCGTTCAGCTGTGCATCAGATTGCTATGAGTTGGAATGGATTGGATGGCGCATAACAATAAAAATGAGGATCTTATATTCTTCTTCCGTAATTTCACTCTTTGTGTTTTGGTTTCAGTTATCTCTAATCTGAACTTACTTCCTTGACCTTAACTTTTGTGTTGCCAGCTCAAGTCTTCTCCTCTTCTCTTTTTTTTTTTCCATATACAGAGTGACCTTTCCCAATATCGCACACCTGTTTAGTTTTTGGTAGTTCACATATCTGTTTCCCTTAAACAGTTTCAATGACTGATCATCACCTAATGGATAAATCCCAATTTCTACTTCATTTATTTATTTAGTAAAGCACCCATATGTCCCCAGTTCACCCATTCATTCACCCAGTCACACATCCATCCATCTAAAAAGCATTGAGTGTTTATTCTGTCTTGCCAAGTATTATAATAGATTCTGAGAATGCAGCTATTGAGGCTGACATAGCATACTGAAGGATTATTTCATTAGCCTATTTCTATAACTGTTCCTGAAATATTGTAAATGTTTCATTTCAAATATTCTTTTCTCAAGCACTTTTTTCCTCCATAATATTAAAATACGAATACCGGTTGAAACTCACCTTGCTGTCTAATGTCTCTGTGCAGTACCTTCTGTCACCATAGTCTTTTCCTGCTGGTAAAAACTCTTATGTTTTTTCAACACCTTGCTCTGTATGACCTCGTCTTCAATAGGACACTTGCTTTGATTGCCTCAGATAAAGATAGCCATACCTTCTCCCTATTCCTTTAGATGTTTCTATCAATAAAGCCACCTTATTAAAATTCTGTTTACTTATTTGTTTGACAAGAATGTCATGAGTTTTGGGGATTAGACACTGGCAAACTCATCTCCATACTCCCACAAACTACATAAATAAAACATAAAGGCATTCTGTAGAAGACATGCAATATAGCATAGTGAATCAAATTATGAGTTTATTTTACATGTGGTCTAAGGTAAAGCTATGTGTTTAGTAATTTTGATGATTTCTATCACATTTTTTTAATCACATTTTAATTCCCTTTGTTCGCCTCTCTTTTTTTTTTTTCCCTCACCTATCAGTCTATACTCTTCCCTTGCTTATGCTTGTTTTCAAGCTTTATACATTTTTCTACCTTTCTCTTCTGAGGATTTTGCAGCCTACACTGTTTCCTAGATAGTTTAGTACACTTGGGGCACTCAGTAAATATTGGAATAATAGCCATATATAGTGAGCCGTAGATCTTGCTATTTTTCTTTCTCTCCTCAAGACAACTTTATAAGCAGGAACTTCAAAGGAAATAATTTCATTATCAACGACAGTTGAGCTTATGCTGTATAAAACTTTTCTATTGCCCCCATCTGTGGAATTTATGAGATACCAAATGTGGTTAGGAAAGTAATTTGAAGCAACGCTCTGGCCTTAGTACGGGGAGGTACTAAAACCTCTAATTGTATTTCAGGTAATACATGTACCTGACCTTCCATAAAGGGAACCTAAAAGATAGGACACATTTGTATGCTGTTAATTTTTTTTTATACATTCCTAACATTATCTGTATTTAAAATGTCTATGTATAACTACACTGTAATAAGACAAAGTGGTCAAAATTTATACCCTTATACCCTAAATACAACAACCTATAAGGTTACATTATCTAATCTGGAAATACTCTGTGATATGGATTACCTTTACTAATGAGCAAAAATCTCTAAGCAGAGTCCATTTGTCACCTATTGATGAAATCTCAGCATTGAACAGATTAGAGAAAAATCATCATTTTTTTTTTTCTGCCTATGGCGTTTTCTTATGAGTACTTATAAAAGTAGATGGGAGAAAAGCATAATGGAAAATATGTGTATACATATATATTTTTTATATTGGCATGGTTCTCTTTCACACAAAAATATCAAATCATTATCCACTCTGCAGCAAGTGGATTTTCCTGAATCTTAGTTTGCTTTTTTTCCAAGTTCTATTTTTTAAAAATTGAAATGTTGTGTGTTGATGTCCTACCCATAGCCAAGCCACTCATTGTGGCTTTATTTCAACAGCACGTTTGCATAGAAGAATCTTGTCTTTCTAACACAGGTCTCTAAAGATTGAAACACTGCTTCATTTAGGTACGTGTGTTTCAGATATTGGGGGAAAAGAGTAAAGGTGCCTATTTTGTATTCACCAGCTTCCTGAAACATCTATATTTTTCCTATGAATGAAGTTAGGCTCATTTCCTCATTTCACGTGGATGATTATGAACTTTTCACATAACCAAATTTTCTACTGATTATAATTTGATGAAGAAAATGTCAGAAAAATTAAATGAAATCAAAATGATGTTCCTTGGGAAAAGTATACATATACATAAGCTTCCATGCTCCCTCCCTGCCCCATGCCCTACATTCGCTACGTTGTTAGGTTGTTTTCTGGGATAGAATATAACGTTACTGAGACCGTGACTTATGGGTATAGAGAAGATCACCTACTCTTTGTGTCTTTTCAAGTCTTTGCAAAGGCATTTGTCTCTGTCAAATCCATGAAAATGCATGCTTCAGTTGTGGATGAGCTACAGCACAGTTCCTCACCATAGTTATAAATCTGCTCCTCCTTGAAATATCATTTCCTGTTGCCATGTAGAAGATTAGCAGAAAGGGAATGTGTTTTTCCTACCATTTCTTACTTTTCCTGAAAATCTGTTCCCTCAGGTGACATTTGTAAAAGAAACTACAGTTCTGTTTACACTTGTGAAAAGTATTAACTGTCAACATGTCTGTACTCAGTTGCCCCATCTGTTTCTCTTAATTCAATTTGTCTTTAATGTCCAAATTCTCTAATAATCACTGGTGTCATCTAAAATTTAGTAAGTGGAATCATAGGTTATAGTTTTGATCTTTCCTGGGGTCTTTATTAAGAGCAGAGGTAAAAGCCTAAGTAATTTGCATGGGTTTCTCTTGATTTCTTTAGTAACTGAAATCTCAGAAAGGAACGTAGGAATCTTACTGTTGACTTGGTGTTATTTGATGAGCCCTGTTCTACTGAATCTCAAATCCTTATGTGACAAACAATTATGTGGTGTATTATATCCAAAGAAAATCTTTAAGGAAGATTTCAAGTAATTGCATTATTTGTACAAAAGTAATGCATTTACTGAATTCCATGTTTTGATGCTCACATTGTAAGAATGGAAATTAAGAGCCTGACTTTTTAATTACACATATAATAATAATTGAAAGTATTAATCACTAATCACACAGTCCTCCAGTATATCATTTGGGTGTGTGCCTAGGAAATTACATTATTATACTTAGAAATGTAAGAGCACATAAAATACAAATTTATATCCCAGTGAAGAATATAGGCCTAGCAATATATATACATTATTTGATTTAACCTCTTTTAAACCTGTACCTCTTCTAATTTTATTCTGTAAAGAATGTTGCTTAAACATTACGGATGCTATTTAGGCAAACAATTTATTATGTTAGTTGAATTCAGCTGCTTTAGGTCCCTTTCCTTATTACTACTCAGAATTATCCTGATAACAGAAATGTTGAGTTGTCTTAACAAAGATAAAAGAGTAAAATGTTAAGGTAGATTATAAATTTTCTTCTAAATGAGTAATTACAAATTTATGTGATATCTCTGTAGACCAATGACACCATCCAAATATGGAATTATGTCTTCTCTTTTAAGGCTGTAGCTTGTATACATATCATTCTAGTGCTATTTTTAACTCTATTGGAATTACTTTTGAAAGTCAAGGGTTTATACATTTCTTAGTGTACGTGATTCGCCCATTTTACTGTAATATTTTAAGTATGTGATTTCAAATGTTTCCCAATATAGAAACTGGAATTAACAACTCTTCTACGTCATCATGGAAACTCTGGTGGTGGCAGTTCGAATCCACCAGGCAGTCATTGGAAACTCTATGGGGCAGTTCTACTCTGTCCTATAGGGTCATTATGAGTGGGAATCGACTTCATGGCAATGTTGTTTTTTTTCTTTTTTTAACGTAATGACATGCAATCATGTGGATTTTACTATAAAATCACTTTAAGTTCATGCAATTAGAAGGTACTTGTAAGTACTTATTACACATGTCATCTGTCAGTTTGTCATGCTGTGGTGGCTTGCATGTTGCTGTGATGTTGAAGCTATGCCACTGTTATTTCAAATGCCAGCAGGATCACCCGTGGTGGAAGGGTTTCAGCTGAGCTTCCAGACAAAGACAGACTAGGAAGAAGGACCTGATGTTCTACTTCTGCAAAAAAAAAAAAAAAAAAAAAAAAAAAAGCCAGTGTAAACCTTATGAATAGCAAGGGAACATTGTCTGATATAGTGCCAGAAGATGAGTCCCTCAGTCTGGGAGCACTCAAAATATGACTGAAGAAGAGTTGCTTCCCCACTGTAGAGTTGACCTTGATGACGTAGTTGGAGTCAAGCTTTTGGGACCTTCATCTGCTGATGTGGAACAACTCAAAATGAGAAGAAACAGCTACAAACATCCATTAATAATTGGGAAGTGGAACATGAAAAGCATGAATCTAGGAAAATTAGAAACTGCCAAAAAAGAAATGGAATGCATAAACATCAATATCCTAGGCATTAGTGAGCTGAAATGGACTAGTACTGGCCATTTGAATCAGACAGTCATATGGTCTACAGAGAAGGAAATGACAAATTAAAGAGAAATGGCATTGCATTGCATTCATCATCAAAAAGAACATTTCAAGATCTATCCTGAAGTACAATACTGTCAGTGATACAATAATAACCATACACCTACAAGGAAAGCCAAGTAATACGACTATTACTCAAATTTACACACCAACCACTAAGACCAAAGATGAAGAAATTGAAGATTTTTACCAACTTCTTAAGTCTGAAATTGATCAAACATGCAATCAGGATGCATTGATAATTAGTGGTGATTGGAATGTGAAAGCTGGAAACAAAGAAGAGGGATTGGTAGCTGGAAAATACAGCCTTGGTGATATAAATGATGTTGGAGATCACGTGACAAAATTTTGCAAGACCAATACTTCTTCACTTCAAATACCTTTTTTCAACAACATAAACAGCGGCTATACAAGGGGACCTTGCCAGATGGAATACACAGTAATCCAATCGACTACATCTGTGGAAAAAGATAATGGAAAAGTTCAATCTCATCAGTCAGAACAAGGCCAGGGGCTGACTGTAGAACAGACCATTAATTGCTCACATACAAGTTCAAGTTGAACCTGTAGAAAATTAGAACAAGTCCAAAAGAGTCAAAGTATGACCTTGAGTATTTCCCACCTGAATTTAGAGACCATCTCAAGAATAGATATAACTCATCGAACACTGATGACTGAAGACCAGATGATTTGTGGAATGACATCAAGTACGTCGTATATGAAGAATGCAAGAGGTCATTAAAAAGAAAGGAGAGACAGAATAGTTAAGGCTAATGAGAGAAATGAAGTAAAAGAGCTGAACAGAAGTTTTTAAAGGGGTGCCTGAAAAGACAAAGTGAAGTATTGTAATGACATGTGCAAAGACCTGAACATAGAAAACCAGACCCGGACATGCTAGGCATTTCTCAAGCTGAAAGAACTGAAGAAAAAATTGAACCCTTGAGTTGCAGTATTGAAGGATTTTATGGACAAAATATTGATAGATATAGCAAGCATCAAAAGAAGATAGAAGGAATACACAGAGTCACTGTACCAAAAAAGAATCAATTGATGTTCAATCATTTTAGGAGGTAGTATATGATGAAGAACTAATGGTTCCAAAGGAAGAAGTCCAAGTTGCACTAAAGACACTGGATAAAAACAAGGCTCTAGAAATTGACAAAATATCAACTAAGATGTTTCAACAAATGGGTCCAGCACTGAAAGTGCTCCTCTATGCCAAGAAATTTGGAAGACAGCTACCTGGCCAACTGACTGGAAAAGATCCATATTTATGCCTATTCCAAAGACAGGTGATCCAACAGAAATCAGAAATAAAATAAAATAATTTTTTTTTTTTACATTGATATCGCACACAAGTAAAGTTTTGCTGAAGATCATTCAAAAGAGCAGTAGCAGTACATCAACACAGAACTGCTGGAAATTCAAACTGGGTTCAGAAAAGGACATAGAATGAGGGATATCCTTGCTGATATCAGACAGATCCTGGCTGAAAGCAGAGAATACCAGAAAAATGTTTACCTGTGCTTTATTGACTATGCAAAGGCATTCAACTTTGTGGATCATAACAAATTATGGATGATCTTGCCAAGACAGGGAATTCCAGAACACTTAATTGTGCTCATGAGGAACCAAGAGGATACTGAGTGGTTTAAAGTCAGGAAAGGTATGTGTCAAGGTTGTATCCTTTTACCATACCTGTTCAAACTGTATGCTGAGCAAATAATCCAAGAAAATGGATTATATGAAGAAGAACAGGCCATCAGGATTGGAGGTAGACTCATTAACAGCCTGCTTTATGCAGATGACAAAACTTTGCTTGAAGTACTTACCGACGAATATCAAAGACCATAGCCTTCAGTATGGATTGCATCTCAACATGAAGAAAACAAAATCCTCACAACCAGACCGATAAGCAATGGCATGATAAATGGAGAAAATTTTGAAGTTGTCAAATATTTCATTTTACTTGGATCCACAATCAACACCCATGGAAGCAGCAGTCAAGAAATCAGACAACACATTGATTCTGCAAATCTGGTGCAAAAGACCTCTTTAAAGTGTTGAAAAACAAAGATGCCATTTTAAGGACTAAGGTGTGTCTGACCCAAGCCATGGTGTTTTTAATCATCTCATATGCATATGAAGGCTAGATAATGAATAAGGAAGGCTGAAGAAGAATTGATGCCTTTGAATTATGGTGCTGGTGAATTATATTGAATAGACCATGGACTGGCAGAAGAAAGAACAAATCTGGAAGAAGTGCAAACAGAATGCTTCTTAGAAGCAAGGATAGGGAGACTTCATCTCACATACTTTGGACATATTATCAGGAGAGAACAGTTCCTCGAGAAGGACATCATTTTTAACAGAGAGGTAACAAGAAAGAGGAAGGTCCTTAAGGAGATAGATTGACACAGTGGCTGTAACAATGAACTCAAGCATAACAGTGATTATGAGGATGGCACAGGATTGGGCAGTTTTTTTTTTTTTTTTTTTTTTTTTCTTTTGCACATGGGGTAAGTATGAGTTGGAACCTGCTGGAGAGTTTCTAGCAAGAACAACAATTACATAGGTTATATATATTGTCCTTTGTGTATGTATATAACAGAAATTTTACTTAAATTGAGGGCAATTTTTAAATTTAATTTTTCACTAAATTTCAAGATGCCATCCTACTTTAAACATTGGACTTTTACTTTTTCTTTCCTTCATTTCATTCCCTTCTACTATGTATACTGACTTTATTCCTGCATTTTCTTTGCAATCATCCATCTGACATAAAATTTGTGCTTCCTCAAAGATTTGGCAGGCCCATAAAACAAAATGAGACTAAAGGGGCACACCAGCCCAGGGGCAGGGACTAGGAGGTAGGAGGGAACACAAAAGCTGGTAATAGGGATCTCCAAAGTTGAAAAGGGAGAATGTTGTCATGTCATGGGATTGTCAACCAGATGTCATAGAACAATGTAAAACTCGCTAATGAGAAACTAGTTTGTTCTGTAAACCTTTATCTAAAGTACAATAAAAAGTTTATTAAAAAAATAAAGTGGTGCTACCTTTGTCATGCATAATAAATATCATTATCCACAGGAAGATTTTCTTCAGGCAACTCCTGTTTACAGCAAATTTTCTTTTCCTATTTTTTTTTTTTTTATGCCTATAGGTTACATTGCCTTCCCAGCTAGTATATACCCTTGGAAACTATTAATGTTTATACCTCTTTTATAATACTCACTGTACCCAACAGAGTGCTGGGCTTACATTTGATACATAGTTAATTTCTTTCTATTTATTGTGTTTTAAGTGAAATTTACTATTCAAGTCAGTCTCTCATACAAAACTTATACACACCTTGCTATGTACTCCTAGCTGCTCTCTCCCTAATGAGACAGCACACGCCCCTCTCCACCCTGTATTCTTCTTGTCCATTCAACCAGCTCATGTCTCCCTCTGCCTTCTCATCTCAGTTCCAGACAGGAGCTGCCCACATAATCTCATGTGTCTACTTGAGCCAAGAAGCTCACTCCTCACCAGTATCATTTTCTGTCTTATAGTCCAGTCCAATCCCTGTGTGAAGAATTGGCTAAATTTGATACCTAATTAATATTAGTTGGTATGTTATCCTATAGGACAGAGTAGAACTGCCCCACAGGGTTTCCAAGGAGCAACCAGGGATTAAAACTGTTGACCTTTTGGTTAGCAGCCAAATGCTTAACCACTGTGCCATCAGGGCTCCATTAGTTGATATGTTAGGAAAAAAAAAAAGTAAAAATAAATCTTTTAAATAGTACCCATTACTTCTCATCTGTTTCACAGAAAATCAGAGGTTGAATTTATACAAACTGAAAAGTTTTACTAACTCACGTGGAAATTCCAAATGAAATTTTTCCCTTTTACTTCAACAACCACTGTGTTTGCTGAATGCTGATGATCTTGAAATACAGCTTTCTAGTTTTAATAAGACAGGTAATTAAGTCAACTTCAAATGTGGCCTTACAAAGTCTTAAGACAAAATTTCAGATTTAGGAGAAAAAAATCCTTAGTTGTACATTAAGCACATTTTTTTTTAACCAATTAGACAAAATGTGTTTTCTTCTGTTTGCTTAATATTTTTAATAAATGGTAAGTGATCAACTTTCAGTTAGAGCAAAACACACGTGGAGGCTCACCATTTGCCTCTGCCTTAACGAGATATTTTTTCTTGTGTTGGGCAAAGGACAAAGACTTGATTGCTGTAAATTAAAGTACAAATGGAGGATGGAGAGAGCTCATTTCCTCATTAGAAAGAAGATTCTACCTGACTGATATCTTTAGTTTGATCTGAATCTACTCCTTCAACTTCATAGCACTCCCCCCACCAAAATTTATATCCCGAATGTAATGAGCAAAGTGCTTTCTTTACCTCTTAATATCTGTCACCCTTTATATTTTCTCTTCAAAGAAGACCACCTAAAGGCCAATGAGTATTTGCATTTTCAAAGATTAATGAAATTCTTTACCACTAGATATGATATGCATTCAAAGAGTAAATGCTTTTCTGTTTCATAATAGTAAGGCACCTAACTGTGTTAACTATTTATGTTGAGATCTCTTCGACAGAGTTTCTTCCCTTTTCTCTCAGGCTCTTTCTCTCTCTTTCTCACTTTCTCTCTCTCTCTCTTCCCCTGCCTTCCTGCCTTTCTCTGTTTCCTCCTCCCTCTCTTCCCCTATTACCTTCCTTTTCCAAATGGTAGTGACAAAATGAAGAATGAATACTCAATAAAAAACCCAGTGCCCAGTGCCGTCGAGTCAATTCAATAAAAAGTTGGTTTAAAAATAAACAAAAATCATACTAAGGGTGGAGAAAATAATTTGTTTTTGTAAGTAAAAGAGAAAAACAATAAATGTATAATGATAAAAAAAAAAACTTTTTTTTTTTTTTTGATAGTCATGTTCAAAATACATCCCAGTGTAAGAAACTAAAACAATTTCTCACCTGAAAGGGTCTTTTGTCCCAAAATTCACATGGTTACCATTTTAATCTTGGTGAGCCACAGAACCAACATGTTTTGTCAAATATGTTCTATTTATTTTAATAACATTGGATTAAGTTATTTGTTACTTTTATACATCCTAATTTCCATATATCTCCGGCATTGTTTCTATCACCAAGGCCATATTTTCCAACTACTGATCCTTCTTCTTTGTTTCCAACTGTCACATTCCAATTGCCAGTAATTATCAATGCATCTTGATTGCATGTTCGATCAATTTCAGACTGCAGCAGCTGATAAAAATCTTCTATTTCTTCATGTTAGGCCCTAGTGGCTGGTGCATAAATTTAACTGGTTTTCCTTGTAGGCGTATGGATATTATCCTATCACTGACAGCATTGTACTTCAAGATAGATCTTGAAACTTTCTTTTTGATGATGAATGCAACACCATTCCTCTACAAGTTGTCATTCCCAGCATAGTAGACTATATGATTGTCCAATTCAAAATGGCCAATACCAGTCCATTTCAGCTCACTAATGCCTAGGATATCGATGTTTATGCCTTCCACTTCATTTTTGACTATTTCCAATTTTCCTAGGTTCATACTTCATACTTTCCAGGTTCTGATTATTAATGGATGTTTTCAGCTGTTTCGTCTCATTTTGAGTCATGCCACATCAGCGAATGAAGGTCCCAAAAGCTTTACTCCATCCACTTCATTAAGGTTGGCTCTACTTTGAGGAAGCAGCTCTTCCCCAGTCATCTTTTGAGTGCCTTCTAACCTGAGGGGCTCTTCTTCCAGCACTAAATCAGACAATGTTCTGCTACTATTCATAAACTTTTTACTGGCTAATACTTTTCAGAAGTAGACTGCCAGGTCCTTCTGCCTATTCTGTCTTAGTCTGGAAGCTCAGCTGAAACCTGTCCTCCATGGGTGACCCTGCTGGTATCTGAATACTGGTGGCATAGCTTCCAGCATCACAGCAACACGCAAGCCCCCACAGTACAAAAAAGTGACAGACACATGGAAAATATGGCCTTGGTGATAGAAACTATGCCGGAGATCCAATGATAAAATTTTGCAAGACCAACGACTTCTTCATTGCAAATACCTTCTTTCACCAACATAAACGGTGACTATACACATGGACCTCGCCAGATGGAACACACAGAAATCAAATTGACTACATCTGTCAAAGAGATGATGGAAAATATTATCACTCAGAACAAGGCCAGGGGCTGATTGTGAAACAGGCCATCAATTGCTCATATGTAAGCTCAAGCTGAAACTGAAGAAAATCAGAGCAAGTCCACGAGAGCCAAAACATGACCTTGAGTACATCCCACCTGAATTGAGAGGTCATCTGAAGAATAGATTTAACTCATTGAACACTAGTGACCGAAGACCAGACGAGTTGTGGAATGACATCAAGGACATCATCCATGAAGAAAGCAAGAGGTCATTGAAAAGACAGGAAAGAAAGAAAAGACCAAGATGGATGTCTGAAACTTGCTCTCAAACATTGAGCAGCTAAAGCTAAAGGAAGAACTGATGAAATAAAAGAACTGAACAGAAGATTTCAAAGGGCATCTCGAGAAGACGAAGTATTATAATGACATATGCAAAGAGCTGGAGATGGAAAACTGAAAGGGAAGAACACGCTCGGCATTTCTCAAGCTGAAAGAACTGAAGAAAAAATTCAAGCCTCGAGTTGCAATGGAAACCCTGGTGACATAGTGGTTAATTGCGATGGCTGCTAACCAAAGGGTCGGCAATTCAAATCCACCAGGTGCTCCTTGGAAACTTCTATGGGGCAGTTCTACTCTGTCCTATAGCGTCTCTATGAGTTGGAATCCACTCATCGGCACTGGGTTTGATTTTGCTTTTGAGTTGCAATAGTGAAGAATTCTATGGGGAAAATATTAAACGACAGGAAGCATCAAAAGAAGATGGAAGGAATACACAGAATCATTGTACCAAAAAGAATTAGTTCATGTTCAACCATTTCAAGAGGTGGGATATGATCAGGAACTGATGGTACTGAAGGAAGAAGTCCAAGCTGCTCTGAAGGCGTTGGCAAAAAACAAGGCTCCAGGAATTGATGGAATATCAATTGAGATGTTTCAACAAATGGATGCAGCACTGGAGGAGCTCACTCGTCTATGCCAAGAAATATGGAAGACAGCTTCCCGGAAAACTGACTGGAAGATATCCATATTTATGCCTATTCCCAAGAAAGGTGATCCAACCAAATGTGGAAATTATAGAAAAATATCATTAATATCACACACAAGCAAAATTTTGCTGAAGATCATTCAAAAACAGCTGCAGCAGTATATTGACAGGGAACTGTCAGAAATTCAAGCCAAATTCAGAAGAAGATGTGGAACCAGGGATATCACTGCTGATGTCAGATGGATCCTGGCTGAAAGCAAAGAATACCAGAAGGATGTTTACCTGTGTTTTATTGACTACGCAAATGCATTCGACTGTGTGGATCATAACAAGTTATGGATAACATTGTGAAGAATGGGAATTCCAGAACACTTAATTGTGCTTATGAGGAAGGTTTACATAGATCAAGAGGCAATTGTTCGGGCAGAACAAGGAGATACTGATTGGTTTAAAGTCAGAAGAGGTGTGCATCAGGGTTGTATTCTTTCACCATACCTATTCAATCTGTATGCTGAGCAAATAATCTGAGAAGCTGGACTACATGAAGAATAGGGCATCAGGATTGGAGGAAGACTCATTAACAACCTGCATTATACAGATGACACAACCTTGCTTGCTGAAAGTGAAGAGGACTTGAAGCACTTACTAATGAAGACCAAAGACCACAGCCTTTAGTATTGGTTGCACCTCAACATAAAGAAAACAAAAATCCTCCCAACTGGACCAATGAGCAACATCATGATAAATGGAGAAAAGACTGAAGTTGTCAAGGATTTCATTTTACTTGGATCCACAATCAACAGCCATGGAAACAGCAGTCAAGGGATCAAAAGACCCATTGCATTGGGTATATCTGCTGCAAAGGAGCTCTTCAAAGTGTTGAAGAGCAAAGATGTCACCTTGAAGACTAAGGTGAGCCTGACCCAAGCCATGGTATTTCCAATTGCATCATATGCATGTGAAAGCTGGACAATGAATAAGGGAGACCGAAGAAGGGTTGACGCCTTTGAATTGTGGTGTTGGAGAAGAAAATTGAATATACCATGGATTGCCAAAAGAACGAACAAATTTGTCTTAGAAGAAGCACAACCAGAATTCTCTTTAGAAGCAAGGATGGCGAGACTGCGTCTTACATACTTTGGCCATGTTGTCAGGAGGGATCAGTGCCTGGAGAAGGACATCATGCTTGGCAGAGTACAGGGTCAGCAGAAAAGAGGAAGACCCTCAATGAAGTGGATTAACACTGTGGCTGCAGCAATCAGCTCAAGCATAAGAACGATTGTAAGGATGGCTCAGACTGGGCAGCGTTTTGTTCTGTTGTGCATAGGGTCTCCATGAGTCAGAACCGACTCAACAGCACCTAACAATGACAACAACAACAATTTCCACATGAAAACCCTGGTGGCGTAGTGGTTAAGTGCTACAGTTGCTAACAAAAAGGTCACCAGTTTGAATCCACCAGGTGCTTCTTGGAAACTCTGTGGGGCTATGAGTCAGAATGAAATTTCCATATACTTTGTTTTTTTCACCCTCCAGTTTGATTAAATATGGTTTAGTCTGTGACTATGCTGCTCTCTTTCCAGAGGAGCTAAAGGTAATAATAATCTGTTCGCAAGGAATCATTCATCTGGGAGTGGCAGAGCTCTCTGTGCATCGCAAAGTTAAACTTTATGAAAATTCACTTTATCTTTCATTAAGCATTTCTGATTCCATATTTTATTAACTTTCCAGGATATATTTTTGTACTCCAAAGAGAATGTGACCTACACATGATCTACTAACAAAATAATTCCGACATTTAGAGGTTAAAGGAATAGTAGAGATCCCATTTAACTTTTGAATTTTACAGACAAGGAACCTGAAGCCTGGGGAGTTAATGGTGTTCTTGAAGGGCACACAAAAAATCAGAGTCAAGCCAACATGAAATTCAGGGAAATAACAGGGAAGTGCAGATTGAGGGTAGGTAACCTCCAAAAAACAGATATGTGTCAAAACCATTTTAACCCCAATTATGTGCTCAAAGTGAGATAATCTAGATGGTGAATATAGGAAAATTCTGAAGAAATACTTAAGAATAAGGTAGATAGGCATTACACTATATCATTTTAAAAGATGATGGGCACACCAGCCCAAAAGCAGAGATGAGAAGGCAGGAAGGGCAGGAAAACTGGATGGATAGAAACGGGGAACCTGTGGTCTGGAACAGTAATGTTGAAATATCACAAGGCTGGCAACCAATGTCACAGAACAATTTGTGTTTTAATTGTTTAATGAGAAACTAATTTGTTCTGTAAACTTTCACCTAAAGTACAAAAAACAAAAAAGTGAGAGTAACAAAATACAAACAAAATACAAATTAAGTGAAAAATATAATGTTCCAGTTTGAAGGACTATAAAGACACATTCATAAGAAAAAAGTCATAAGATGCATATGTAGAAGAGTAGATTGACTAATTCCAGAGGTTGGGAGAAAGAATACACATATGCATGTGGAAGATTGGAAAAAAAAAAAAAAAAAAGGTTTATTTGGGGCTATTTTCTCGTGTTGAGAAGACTATTTTATCTCTATCATTTTAATTTTGGACTTCCTGGGTTGGAATCGACTCAACGGCACTGGGTTTGGTTTAATTCTCCACGTCTCATCATTTTTGTTTATTTGCTTCCTTTCTCTTCTTTTCCTTCTTGTTGTTTCATTATTCCTTCTGGGGACTTCTTCAACTTAATCACAAAACCATTTAATACATTTTGGGGGATGAAAAAAGATCCATAAGCTTGCATGGATATCTTTATACACACTAATTTAAAAGTATCTTCTTATGTGTGTATGTGTAAACCATATTTTTACACAAATAATGCCTGCATTATAAGTTTTTTTGTCAGCCAGGCCTTCATCCTCCCCCATATTTTCATAAGCATGCATACAAAAATAACTCTGGAGGGCGGGTTGGCAAAAAAACAAAGAAGGTGTGCATTATTTGTGTTAAAATATGGTAATCTTTTGCTTTGTGAATGTCGACAGTATTTTTGAAGCCTTTTTCTTTTCCTTGCTGCATTTTAGTTTCTTCCAGTTTCCTTTTTTTGTTTGTTTGTTTTTTGGTCCTGTTGTTTTATTTCATTTTCTATCATATTGGGTCCTGTACCAGTTATTAGGCTATTATTTCCCGGTTCCAAAACCTTTTTTTTATACTCTGCTCACTGATGACTCTGAGACCTTAAGTTTTCTCTTTGTGGACCAATATAGGCCACTAGAGGGACATTAAAAGTGAGGAAGGAAGTAGAAACTTACTTCATCCTGCTTGTCAGCTCTTTGCTTCAGCATTATCCAGTCAACGTCTCTTCAGCCTAGCAACAGCAGTATATCTGGGTCTCTTCTTTCTTTCTTCCTTTTTCTTTTCACAAGTGAGAACTGGCCTCATTTTGCTCTTTCTTAGAGACCAGCAGCATCCAGCCATTGCTTCTTTCTAGGAGGTCTGAGTCCCAGTTCCATGCAGCACCTTCTCTGAGCTCTTGAGTTGACGCCTATAGGGCAACAGTCTCTTTTCTAGATTATTATAGTAACATCTTTTCTGTTTTGTTCTAGCCCTAGAAATGGTAGCTACTTCCTACAGTTGCTGTCTGTATTACCTCTTCTTTCCTTTTTGCCTTTTCAGTTCAAGCAAAACCTGTGTACGCCATGATTTGGTTTCTGATTTTCTGACAGGAATCTGATTTACATTGAACCTTTCCCCATGAATACTTATTTTGGTTATTCATTAGCTTTTAAAAATTAAGGATCAAATTACTTAGTTGGAACTGTGTCAACTTATGGGCTCTGTTACTATTTAACAGCAAGGTCAGGGAGCTAACCATTTCACTGGGGCACCCCACTGTCCCCTTAAAGAGGTACTTTCACTAATATTCTGTGTATCTATCTATAACCATTCTCATCTCCTACCTGAGGGACAACCACTGGTTATACTAGACTTCCAAAGCTGAAGAGGAGAAAGACGGAGCCATATTTCTATATATAAATGATCAGCTAACACCATTTTCTGATCCTCCTCTCAATGTTACTCTCCACTAAACTAGAACCACTTACTGTCTAGTCACTTCCAACTCATGGAGACCCCATGTGTTTCAGAGTAAAACTGCGCTCCATAGGATTTTCAATGGCTGTGATCTTGTGGAAGTAGATTAGCAGGCCTTTCTTCTGAGAAGGTCTTTGGGTGGATTTGAACTGTCAATCTTTCTGTTCGTAGCAGAGTGCATAACCATTTGCATCACTTGGATACAACTATTCAAAGTTTGGTACCTCCCTGACATTCAGATAACAGTTTGGATATTTTCACAATTTATTCACTTACAAAGATTTTGGCTGTAGTTTTCATCACTGCGGTAACTCAGTTTTGGCTCTTCCACATATATTCCATTCCTTGGGAGGGAGGTTTTACAAAGAGAGAATATAACCACATACATTAACGGGAGCACTGATGTCCTTTCAAGGAATGGCCACTTTTGTGAATCATTGGTCTTTTTTGTTTAGAGATGGAGTGGCAGGAAGGGGGTGATATCTTACACTTTGCGTAGCAAGGTCTGGAATTGGATGTAGAAGATATGGTCAATGACATGCCCAGCTATGAAAATTAAGCTGAGCCCTAATACATGGCTCATGGATGTTGATCGTAATTATGTGGGTAAATAAATTAATTTTTTATTTTAATCTTTAATTTACTTTTTCCCATTAATTTATGTAGATTTTACTTTTGCGTTGAATTGTCTTCATATTTGTTATAATACTCAGGTATTAAGTTCTGAGGGAAATATATTTCATACGTGACTATTGTGAATTAAGCAAATATGAAATTAAAGAAACATATGACTAAACTATTATCTCTCAGAATCATTAACTTTACTAGAACTGAAAGTAAGTATAGACAGTGGGCTAGCCTTCTGATGGGTCTTCACTGTCACTCTAGATACACTTTTTCTCCTTCCTTCAAGGCTTTTCATTTATTTAAGAGGTGATAACTCCATCTATCAATTAAAGATAAGACTTAAAAGATAAGCATCTCTGAAAATGTTAGCACATTCAGAACTAGGCACACAATGTCTGATACCCCCAGATCCTTTGCTGAAAGGCCAGATGCTTTGTAACGCACATGCGCATATATATATATATATATACATATACATACATATATATATATTTGCTGTTTTTGCTGTTGTTAGGTGCCATCAAATTGGTTCCGATTTGTACCAACTCTAAGCACAACAGAACAAAACAATTCCCAGTCCAGCATCATCGTCACAATTGTTGCTATGCTTGAGACCATTGCTGCAGCCACTGTGTCAATCCATCTCCTTGAGGAGCTTCTCTTTTTCGATGACCCTCTACTTTACCAAGAATGATGTCCTTCTCCAGGGACTGAACCCTTCTGATAACATGTCCAAAGTGTGTGAGATGTAGTCTCACCATCCTTGCTTCTAAGGAACATTCTGGCTGTACTTCTTCCAAGATAGATTTGTTTGTTCTTTTAGCATTTCATGGTATATTCAATATTCCTTGCCAACATCACAGGTCAAATCAATTCTTTTTCGGTCTTCCTTATTCATTGTCCTACTTCCACATGCATGTGAGGCAACTGAAAACACCAAGGCTCAGGTCAGGTGCAGCTTAATATTCAAGGTGACATCTTTGTTTTTTAACACTTCAGAGGGGTCTTTTGCAACATATTTTCCCAATGCAATGCATCCTTTGATTTCTTGACTGGTGTTTCCATGAGTGTTGGTTGTGGGTCCAAGAGATATGAAATCCTTGACATCTTCAACCTTTTTTCCATTTTTCATGATGTTGCTTATTGGTCCAGTTGTGATAATTTTTGTTTTCTTTATGTTGAGGTGATATCCATACTGAAGGCTGCGGTCTTCGATCTTCATCAGTAAGTGCTTCAAGTCCTCTTCATTTTCAGCAAGCAAGGTTGTGTCATCTGCTTATCACAGGTTGTTAATAAGTCTTCCTCCGATCTTAATGCCAGGTTCTTCTGCATATAGTGCAGCTTCTCAGAGTATTTGCTCAGCATACAGACTGAATAAGTATGGTGAAAGTATACAACCCTGATGCACACCTTTTCTGACTTTAAACCACGCAATAGCCCCTTGTTCTGTTTGAATGACTGTCTCTTGGTCTATGTATAGGTTCCTCAAGAGCACAATCAAGTGTTCCGGAATTCTCATTTTTCACAACATTATCCATAATTTATTACAATTCACACAGTCAAATGCCCTTGCATGGTCAATAAAACAGGTAAACATCTTTCAAGAATTCTTCGTTATTAGCCAGGTTCCATCTGACATCAGCAATGATACCTCTCTTTTCACGTCCTCTTTGAATCCAGCCTAAATTTCTGGCACTTCCCTGTGGATGTACTGGCACAGCCACTTTTAGATGACCTTCACAATTTTACCTGTGTGTGATATTAATGATATTGTTTGATAATCTTCACATTTGGTTGGACAATTTTTCTTTGGAGTAGGCATAAATATGGTTGTCTTCCAGTCAGTGGCCTGCTACCTATCTTCCAAATTTGTTGGCATAGATGAGTGAGTACTTCTCGGGCTGGATCCGTTTGTTGAAACATCTCAGTTGGTATTCTGTTAATTTCCTGGAGCCATGTTTTTTACCATCTCCTTCAGTACCAAAAAAAACAAAAACCAAACCCAGTGTCGTCGAGTCGATTCTGACTCATAGCGACCCTTCAGTACAGCTTGGAATTCTTCCTTCAGTATCATCAGTTCCTGATAATATGCTACCTGAAATGTTTGATTGTTGACCAATTCTTTTTGGTACAGGGACTCTATGTATTCCTTCCATTTTCTTTGATGCTTTCTGTGTCATTTAGTATTTTCCTGTAGAATTCTCCACTGCTGCAACTTGAGACTTGAATTTTTTCTTCAGTTCTTTCAGCTTGAGAAATGATGAGCGTGTTCTTCCCTTTTGGTTTTCTAACTCCAGGTTTTTGCATGTCATTATAATACTTTGTCTTCTCGAGCTGCCCTTTGACATCTTCTGTTTAGCTTGTTTACGTCATCATTTCTTCCATTTGTTTTAGCTACTTGACATTCAAGAGCAAGTTTCAGGGTCTCTTCTGACAACCATTTTGGTCTTTTCTATCTTTCCTGTCTTTTTAATGACTTTTTGCTTTTTTTGTGTAGGATGTCATTCCACAACTTGTCCAGTCTTTGGTCATTAGTGTTCAATGCATCAAATCTATTTTTGAGATGCTCTGTAAATGCAGGTGGGATATACTCAAGGTTGTACTTTGGCTCTAATGGACTTGTTCTAACTTTCTTCGGCTTCAACTTGAACTTGCATATGAGCAACTGATGGCCTGTTCCACAGTCAGTCCCTGGCCTTGTTCTGACTGATGATATTGAGCTTTTCCTCCATCTCTTTCCACAGATGTAGTCAATTTGATTCTTGGGTTTCTCTCTGGTGAGGTCTGCATGTATAGTTGCCTCTTATGTTGAAAAAAGGTATTAGCAGTGAAGAAGTCATTGGTTTTGCAAAATTCTATCACACAATCTCCAGCATCATTTCTATCACCAAGGCCATATTTTATAGGTATATTATATATCATGGCATTTCAATTCAAAATTTAATACAGCACTATTCTTACCCTACAAAGTTAATTGCCTATAAAAGATAGGCTTGTAAGGTAATGACTGCATTGGATTGTGAAAACAATCTTAACAGATTGATGTAGAATGTGCAGTGGAGAAGCCTCGGGTATAGACCTGTAATTCTAGGATAGATTCACAAAGGAGCAGATATTTATACTGGGACTTGAAAAATGGGTAGACTGTTTCTTGATACACAAAACTGGGAGAAGGGTATTCCTGGCAGAGAAAAGAAGGAAGCAAACATTTTAGATATGTTGTACTATTTCATCTTGAGATGAAAGGATAAGAGATTAGACTAGAAAGTTCTGCTTGGTTTTGCGGTACATAAAAAGCATAAGGAAAATTGAACACCTCAAAGTGGAAATTCTATATTACACCAGGGAAAAGAGAGCCTAGGAGCAAAAATATAGGGCACCAATATCTTCTTTGTTGTGAATATTAAGGGGAATTCTAGTATTTGATAGTTTATTTTTTGACTTGAGCTCTTATGTATATTTAACTATTATAACAAAATAAAATTTACAGGCAAAAAATAGGACCCTAATTCTTTGGCGGTACATATAATCACAGCTAGAAAACTGTGGTTATTAGAATAAAAGGAAACATACAAAGTTCTCATGGATAAGTTTAATGTTGTTCATTACATACCTTCTGCAGCAGAAACATAGAATATGAGAAGTGAGTCTATAAAGAGATAATGCTGTGAATAAATTATGAATCAAGCCTTTAATTTATATGTACTAAGAAGTTTAGACTTTTAATATTTGATTACAAATCAAAAATGAATTTAAAGAGGCATATTTTTGCTTAAACAACAAACCTGACAATAAATAACTAGATTAAAATTGAATCAATTATTCTCCTTCTACTGAATGTCATCAATTTTAAAATAAGGCCCTTCAAGGACATCAGGGGAAAAAAAGAAATGGTAAAGCAATTAATTTGACTTGCTTCTCATTAAAAAAAAAAAAAAAAAAACACTCTCATAATTACACTTTTAGGAGTAAATGCATTTATGTAAAGGTTGTGTCATTTTGGTTTAGATAGATAGTGAAAGTGACTTCGTTCGGTCTTGAGAAAAATTGGAATCCTCACATTGAACATCCCCAAACTCAAATAAAAGTTCTCCTGGAAATAATTAAGGAAATAACAGTCCCCAAAACTGCATATTTTAAAGTTCCATGAACATCTGATATTTCGTAAAATGCTAACTTTCATTTGCTTTCATCTCATTCACATAACAAAATAAAAATTAAATAAGTAAGATTAATTTTTTTCTGTTGAATAGTCTAGGATTGAGAGGGAGGGGTAATATAAGTAAAGTTTTTTTTAGACGTGATAAATTTAAAGGGTGGTGCAAATGGTTAAGCTCTCAACTACTAGCCTAAAGGTTGGCAGTTCAAACCCATACAGAGGTGTCTCAGAAGGCAAGCCTGGCAATCTTCTTCCAAAAAGTCACAGCACTGAAAACATTATGGGGCCGTTCTACTCTGTACACATTGGGTCCCTATGAGCCAGAACTGACTGAAAAGCAACAAATATATATATATATATATATATATATATATATATATATATATGTGTTCAGATATGTATGATATATAATATAGACATACATATATACACATATGTATGTATGCATATATATTATATATCACATATATATGACATACATGTTATCCACATAATATATATATATATATATATATATGTAAATGAAAGTAAAGCCGTTTATTTGAGAACTTAACATCCAACAAGATTCTGCTCTAAGTGATATTAGAAAGTATTATTTTGGGGGATTTAAGAAGAAAAAAAAAAAAGATATAAATGCATCTCTCTTCTCTGCCTTGAGTTTTGAAACAAGTAAGACATAAAGAAGCCAGATTAACCTGAGAGAAACAAGGCAAAGGGAGGGATGTAAAAGCTAGCTTTATTTCTATTGAAACTGAGATTCAAGAATTTGGCTTCAATCTGAGGGGAATGTACTTTCCAGCTCCAAACCCCAGAATGTGACCAGTTTGCTTCCACAGTCAGACTCTTCATCTTCAAGCAGGGAGCAGAGCACAGGGGCAGGAAATGGGCCAGGAGTTGTATACAGTGGAGCTTACTATGCGTGGAAGAAAACATCTGGTGTGGGAAAGAAGTCCTCACCTTCCCGCAAATATTATGCCATTAGTACTAGAACCTTAAAAAATAGAAAGTTCAGGAAATGACTGGAGTAAATACATAATGTATACCTTGGTCTGTATGCTAAAATGATTTGCAAAACTGGAAAGTGCATGGAAGAAGATTTTTGGAACTATAATCAGTGATGTTAAAACAGCCTTTGTAGTGGTCTTTCTACTTCCGGTCTTAGGAGCTCCACATTCTACCTTCGGAGGCAGCCAGGGTTATATTTCTAAAATATCCCCATCTGGTTTCAATTAAGTGACTCCCCATGCTCCTCAAGATAAAACCCAAAGCCTCCTCCCTGAAATATAAAAGCGTTCATAATTTGGGCCTTGAGCCATTTCCATTCACCTCTTTTACATTCTATACGTTTTAAGTTCTACTTCTATTGAACTTATTTCATGTTTTTTAAAAAAATGTCCTGTGCTTGATAATTGTCTTTCTGTCTTTTTTTTTTTTTTTTTTTTTTGATGTGCTATCCTTTGGGACTAGCACAATGTTCTGTGGATTATTTGGCTACTCTCTACTTACCCTGCTTTCCAAGCTTAGACATCAATTTTGTTTTGAAACACCAAACCAACTCAAACCAAACTGGTTGCCATCAAGTAGATTCCGGCTCATAGCAACCCCATGTGTTCCAGCTTAAAACTGCACTATGTATGGTTTTCCCCAAAGTTATGACCTTTCTGAAGCAGCCAGGCCCTTTTTCCTATGCACTTGTGGGTAGGTTTGTACTGCCAGCCTGTCGGTTAGGAGTCAGCACTTAACCATTCGTGCCACACAGGAAATTCTGTTTTGAAACAAGTAAGATATAAACAAAAGAAGGAAAGAGGAACAGATGTTCTTACCTGCCTAAGTTTTGTTTATTGTGCCCCTCATCTCTGCTTCTTTGGCACCGTACATTCTAACTGCTAATTGGAATGGTCATTCAGCATTGTAACGCATATATGCTTGCTGTTGTTGTTGCTGGGTGTCATGCAGTGGGTTCTTACTCATAGCAACCACAAGTGACATAGTAGAACTGCCTCAGTAGGGTTTTCTTGGATGTAATCTTTATGGAAGCAGATTCCCAGGTCTTTCTCCTACAGAGAGTCTAGGTGGATTCAAACTTCCAACTTTTCACTTAGCAGCTGAGTGCTTAATCGCTGTACCACCAAGTCTCCTTATCCTGTACGTAAGTTTTATGAAAGCAGGGAATATGACTGCTTTGTTCTCCATTTAACTACAGCATTCAGCAAAGTGCGTGGAATATAGTGGAGTGTAAATAAATAAGTATAGAATCAGCGAAAGACTGAGAAAATGCTTACATAAATAAATAAGGGGGAGGGAACAGGAATTATCGTTTTCATCTTTAGGATTTCCAAGGAACTCATACCTAGCTGGCAGAATTCATTAGGTAACGAATTTTTAGCTTGGGTTCATCAATGTGCTTGCAATGAAGAACACTGTTGTTCTTTAAAGTTCTTTTACATAGAACCTCATATAAGATTTAGACAATATCAGTTGGCATTAGAAAATACTAAAGAAATTTTCATCAGGATTTCAAAGAAATTCTGATGTCAGGTAACAGAGATTACAGACATTGAGAGGATACAACCATAACTGAATTGAAATAGGAAACAGATTATAAAAAAGAATCATTCAGGGAAAATAAAGGAGAAATTGCAATTAGCAGCCCCAGGATATACGATAGGTTTTGAGACTCAAGAGCTAGGGAGAAGGTATTCATATGTGCATGGGCACGAGATCAGAGCAGACCTTAGAAGTGTGAATTAATGGGAATTACATGGTGTTGGGAAAGATAATGAAATAGATAGGAAAATGTAGTGGTAGTAACCATTGGTTCTCAAAAGGAATCTGAAAGGCATTTACAAATGTACACCTTTAAGTCTTATGTACAGAGTTACTGTAACTAATTGATTAGATTGCAACCATATTCTTAAGTATATTTGCATGGTTTTATACACAGCTATACTTATTCCGATGATGCAACCCAATGTGGAAATTATAGAACAATGTTATTAATATCACACACGAGTAAAATTTTGCTGAAGATCATTCAAAACTGGCTGCAGCAGTATATCAACAGGGAACTGCCAGAAATTCAGGCTGGTTCCAGAAGAGGACAAGGAACCAGAGATATCATTGTTGATGTCAGATGTTTCCTGGCTCAAAGCAGACAATACCAGAAAGGTGTTTATCTGTGTTTTATTGACTATGTAAAGGCATTCAACTGTGTGGATCATAACGAATTATTGATAACATCGCGAAGAATGGGAATTCCAGAATGCTTAATTGTGCTCATCAGGAACCTGTGCACAGACCAAGAGGCAGTCATTTGAGCAGAACAAGTGGATACTTCATGGTTTATAGTCAGGAAAAGTGTGCTTCAGGATTTTTATCCTTTCACCACACCTATTCAGTCTGTATGCTAAGAAAATAATCTGAGAAGCTGGACTATATGACAAAAAACCAGGCACCGGAATTGGAGGAAGACTCATTAGCAAGTTGTGTAATGCAGATGACACAACATTGGCTGTTGAAAGTGAAGAGAACTTGAAGCACTTACTGATGAAGATCGAAGATCATAGCCTTCAGTATGGATTAGACATCAACATAAAGAAAACAAAAATTCTTACAACTGGAAGAATAAACAACATCATGATAAATGGAGAAAAGATGGAAGTTGTCCAGGATTTCATCTTACTTAGATCCACAATCAACACACATGGAAGCAGCAGTCAAGAAAGCCAAGACTCATTGAATTTGCAAATCTGCTACAAGAGACCTCTTTAGAGTGTTGAAAAGCAAAGATGTTAACTTGAAGACTAAGGTGCGTCTCACCCAGGCCATGGTGTTTTCAATTGCCTCATATGCATGTGAAATCTGGATGATGAATAAGGAAAACTAAAGAAGAATTGATGCTTTTGAGTTGTGGTGTTGGCAAAGAATATTGAATATACCATGCCATGCCAAAAAAACAAACAAATCTGTCTTGAAACAAGTACAACAAGAATGCTTTTTAGAAGCAAGGATGGAGAGATTATGTCTCACATATTTTGGACATATTATCAGGAGGGATCAGTCCCTGGAGAAGGACATCATGGTTGGTAAAGTAAAGGATCATGACAAAAGAGGAGGACCCTCAACAAAATGGATTGACAGAGTGACTACAACAGTGGGCTCAAGCATAACAACAATTGTGAGGATGACGAAGGATCATGCACCATCATTCTGTTGTACATAGGGTTGCTATGAGCTGAGACTGACTTGACGGCATCTAACAACAACAATACTCATCCAAGGAGCCCAGGCGGTACAAGCAATTTGGGATTAGCTGCTAATCTAGTTTGGTGGCTCGAACCCACCCAGTGGCTCTGCAGAAGAAAAGGGGTGAAGATCTGCTTCCGCAAAAATTACAGCCAAGAAAACTCTATGGAAACATTCTGCTCTGTCACACGTGGGGTTGCCAGTATCGCCAGCAACAGTACTCATCCAAGCTCTCTGACCATATTCAATGTTCCACACTTCCTGTCTCATTTAATGTTAACCTTGACATTCAACTGAAGCTTATATATAAAAAAAAAAGTGGTTCTCAATCAAGAGAAATTTTGTCCCACTTCTACTCCAGGATATTTTGTAACGTCTCAGACATGCTTATCTGTCACAACTGGAATGATCGTGCTGTTAGCATCCAGTGGATAGATGTCAGGAAGCTTCTAAACATTCTACTATACAGTAGATAGTGCTACCTGTACCTAATCCCCAGAGGTCAAGTTGATTCTGACTCACAGAGAGCCTATAGGATGGAGAAGAACTCCCCCACAGGTTTTTCAAGGAGTGACTGGTGGATTCGAACTGCTGACCTTTTCGTTAGCAGCAGAGCTCTTAACCACTGTGCCACCAGGGCTCTAGGACAGTGCTACCCTGATTAAAATCTTTCCAACTGAAAATATCCATATTACTGAGAATGACAAACCCTGCCATAAATCATAAAACGGAACTGACCTAACAGTGATTTTCCTTGAGCTCCAACCCCATCCCCACAGAGTAAATGTCCTTATATTGCAAATAATTCTAGAAGGAAAGAGAACAGTGCTTAAAGGTGATGCTTACAAAGCTCCAAACCAATTGAGTCTTTGAATTCATCATGAAAAGCCTTCAATCAAATGCCTGTTGGAAAAGATGGCTCAAGTCAGGGAATCTTTTCTCCACACCTTTATTAGTCCATCAAATAGTGAGTTTCTATCCAGAAGGAATAGATGATAATCTCACTAGATAAAAGCTTTTGCCAAATTTTGGCATTACAAAAGTGAGAACAAAGCACAGTGGTAGTAAAGCAATAAAATATAGAGGAAAAAGCATACATAAGTATAATAAAAAGAGGATTACGCTCATCTGTGTGGATCAAAAATCATCTGCCTGGTGCTGATGTTTGCATTATGCCAGCTGGAATTTCCAGACAAATTGCTGCATCTTTCACAGATTAAACTAATGCTCCTGACAGAATGAATGCAGTTTATTGCCAGGATACACAATGTGGAACTACTTAGACTATGGAAATCAGACAGATGGCCTGGTAAATTAATCCATAAGTAGTGCACCATAAGCTTAGTCAATGACATTGATGGAAAAGTGTGGTCATTGATAGGGGTAATCATAGGTAATGTGAAGGTGAAAATATCACAAAGAAGGAATAGGGAAGGCACTGTTTCCTTTTTATTATAAAGCTACTTGATACATCAGTATTATAAATGAACTTCCTTTTAAACTGGCTCAAAGAAAAGAAGAATTTTTCTATTTATAAATGAAGACTTTGTTGGTATTGTTGTGTGCTGTTGAGTAGGTTCTGACTCATATTGGCTCCATGTGACAGAGTAGAACTACCCCATAGGGTTTTCCTGGATGTATTATCATGGGCACAGATTGTCAGGTCTTTTTCCTGCAGAGCCTCTGGGTGGGTTTGAACCACCAGCTTTTCAGTTGGCAGCCAAGAGCTTAACCATTTGCACCATCAGGGCTCTTTTAGCAGTGGAGATATTTGAAACTTTGTGAAAACAATCTTTTCATTGTTCCAAGCAGCTAATCAGAGTTTGAAACAAAGGGTCATAAAAAGGATAAAACATAA
This sequence comes from Loxodonta africana, assembly GCF_030014295.1. Lineage (NCBI taxonomy): Eukaryota > Metazoa > Chordata > Mammalia > Proboscidea > Elephantidae > Loxodonta > Loxodonta africana. The sequence continues at coordinate 44,860,619 of NC_087348.1, forward strand.
ATTATGATTCCCATTAGAATTATTAGGGTAACTTCATCTTGGACTTTACATAATACTAAAATTCATTCGGAATCCACAGCTATCTTTGTTTCTGTCAAAATACTCATAGTTTTAAAGCACATATAAAATCTAAGAAATGAAGAAAATTACTATTAACTCTCCATCTAAAAAAGATCCTATAAAAAAGATCCTATCTACACCCATAAATGTGACTATACTTTCTATGATGCCTATAACCTTATGATCTCACACAATGGTATGTGGAAAAAATAAAGACTACAAAGGCAGTTGTAATTAAATATACTCAAGCAAGATCCCATCAGATGTTTTCTATTTTATCAGGGAATTATGAAGTGAGTCTATCTTCTGGGTATGAAAAGGGATGCATCAACTTTGGAGATTAGAAGAAAGTAAATAAAACAATCTGAAATAGTAATTATGAATAATGCAGGAGTGAGCTAATTAGGATAAAGTATTACAAGCCAGATAGTATTGAACAATCATATGAGGCCAGTGGTCATGAGTCTAAGCTTACTACCAACATGCTTACTTGTGTGATTATCTTCAGCTATGCTTAGCAGTCAAGTAGCAGCCACTTTCAACACACATGTGTTCCTGGACTGGCATTTCACCTTGTTGGGTGTAATGGAAAATCAGTGAGAAATGTGGTTGATAATACTGGCAAAAGAGTTTGATGCGATAGACATTCAAATTTAGGAAAGAGAGCAGAGAATTAGACAAAGTGGAAAAGGAGAGAGTTCAATGGATAAGAGGACTCTATTAAGTTGTCGTACAAGAGGGGCAGCAAAATTAGACAAGTTAGCAAGAAAGGAGAAAAGCTTTGCTCAGATAGTGTGATTTCTGACACACTGGCTTCAGAAGAAGAGCCATTTCATATGATGACAAAACCTAGATGTAGGGTCATGGTAATTGGTGGCAGAAGTAGAGAGAAAGAAAATACTTGGAAATGAGGAAGTCACAGAACTGACAGGTCATTGTAATATATTTAATGTCCAAGTGTACCTTGAGGAGAATAAAATGGAAAGTCATGTACTGTAATCATTAGTGAATAATTTCAGTCGAAAGTGGAAGTCAATAGCTAGGACAGGAGTAGTAGAACAGATGATAAAATCCTCCAAAAGAAATGAGGTAATTAATGTTATTGAAATTTGACTGAGAAATGAGGAGAACACCTAGCCTGTCTCCCAAATTTAGAGTACGTAGAATGTGGAAGTATGAGCAATCATCCCTGGAGAGGTTGCAGGAAACATAACACCTAAGGAATAGTCATGTTTAAAGAGAGCTAAGATGTTGAGAGAGACATTTCAGGTCAATAAAAATTCCAGGTAAGGTGTAAGTGTATTTCTGTAACATAAATGGGAGGTTTGGTTCAGGTGAGAAGTGGGAAATGAGAAACTAAATAGTACCTAAACATGCAGAAATTTAAGGCTTGATTAAATTAGCTGTTCTTTGGGATTGGAAAAATGTTCACTGGACATTCCTTGGATGTTGATGACTAATTGAAACTTATGATTTATTTGTGGCTAGAAAAAGGGTTATTGTGTGTCTAGAAAAGGTATTCCTTTCCTTCTGATCCTTGGGATGCTGTAGAGGCAGGATGCCAACAAGAGAGGCTCTTGAAGTGGTATCATATGATCGTGCACAGTGAACAGTTTTAATAACCAAGGCTGGCACTTGGAGGTTTTCATGCCCTGCTTTGGAAACTTCCTGTTCTTCTTACCCTTTTTGCATTGCACTCCAATGACCTTAAATCAGTTGCAACCCATTTTTGCCATGTAAGGCATTGCCTATCTTGTACTGAAAAAGCTAACAAAAATAATTTCGAAAAATGAGGTATCTGAACATTTTTTACATTATTCCTTGTGAATAAGTTAGGGTTCTTTCTATGGTGATAGAAACTAACACCAGATAATTAAAGTAAAATAATGGATTGTTTGGAAGAATCTTAGGGTATGTAGGGAAGAGACCTTAAGCAACCATTATTTAGAAAGGACAAGATTTAGGGCAATTCCAGGGACTTCAGGATCTGGGGTTTGTGAACTTTCTCTGTAGAACATTGCATGAATGACCAGACATGACCACTGTGAGTCCTCGTCCATCACCTTGAGATGGACTATGTTTTGTTGTCCTGGCAATTATTTCTTCTATATCGAGAAAACAATGTGTGTGTGCTTTTTTTTTAAATTTTTTTGTTTAAAAAAGTCAGTAAATTACTCCATTTTTGCTTAAAAACCTGTTGCTGTTGAATCGATTTTGACTCTTAGCAACCCTGTAGGATGGAATAGAATTGCCCCATAGCATTTCCAAGGAGCAGCTGGTGGATTCAAACTGCGGACCTTTTGGTTAGCAGCTAAGCTCTTAAACATTGTTCAACCAGGCTAAATTTCCATCTAAATAAAAGATAATTGTGATTATGGGACACTTTGTCTCAGGGAAAAAAAAAAAAATCACCTAGGCAACCTACCATTTCTAAGGAAGAAAAAGTCTTTCTTAGGCATCACCATAGCACAGCTAAAGTTAATGGAAAAAAAAAAAGAAATCATGAAATAAAAGAGCTGAATAGAAGATGTCAAAGGGTAGCTGGAGAAAACAAAGGGAAGCATTATAATGAAATGTGCAAAGACATGGAATTAGAGAAACGAAAAATACAGCATTTCTCAAGCTAAAAGAACTGAAGAAAAAATTCAAGCTTTGTGTTGCACTATTTAAGGATCCTGTGGGGGAAAATATTGAAAAACAGAGAAACCTTTAAAAGCAGATACACAGAGCCACTGTACCAAAAAGAAGGGGTCTATATTCAACCATTTCAGGAGCCAGCATATGATCAAGAACTGATGGCATTGAAGGAAGAAGTCCAAGCTGCACTGAAGGCATTAGTGAAATACAACGCTCCAGTAATTGATGGAATACCGATCGAGATGTTTTAAGAAAAAGATGCAGTGGTGGGAGTGCTGGAAGTACTCACTTGTCTTTGCCAAGAAATTTAGAAGATAGTTACCTGGCCAACATACTGGGATAAATCCATATTTGTCCGCATTCCAAAGAAAGGTGATGCAATAGAATGCAGAAATTATAAAACAATGTCGTTAATATCACACACAAGTAAAATCTTGCAGAAGGTATTTCAAAAGTGGTTGCAGCAGTACATAAACAGGGAACTGCCAGAAATCCAAGCCCAATTTAGAAGAAATTGTGGAACAAGGAATGTTATGGCTGATGTCAGATGGACCTTGGCTGAAAGCAGAGAATATTGGAAAGAAATTTACCTGGGTTTACTGACTATGCGAAGGCATTCAGCTGTATGGATCATCACAAATTGTGGATAACGTTGTGAAGAATGGAAATTTCAGAACACTTAATTGTGCTCATGCAGAACTTGTATGTAGGTCAAGATGTAGTCACTCAAACAGAGCAAGGAAGTACTGCGTGATTTTAAAATCAGGAAAGTTGTGCATCAGTTGTATCTTTTCACCATGCTTATTCAATATGTATGCTGAGCAAATAATCCAAGAAGCTGGAGTATATGAAGAAGAAAGTGGCATCAGGATTGAAGGAAGACTCATTAACAACCTGCATTATGCAGATGACACAACCTTGCTTGCTGAAAGTTAAGAATACTTGAAGCACTACTGATGAAGATCAAAGACCACAGCCTGCAGTATGGATTACACCTCAACATAAGAAAGCAAAAATCCTCACAACTTTACCAATAAGAAACATCATGATAAATGGAGTTACGACTGAAATTGTCAAGGATCATCTTCCTTAGATTTGCAATCAACGCACATGGAAGTAGCAGTCAAGAAATTAAAGGACATATTACATTGGGCAAATCTGCTGTAAAAGGTCTCTTTAAAGTGTTAAAAAGTACAGATGTCACTTTGAGGACGAAGGGGTTCCTGGTGAAGCCATGGTATTTTCAATCACTTCATGTGCATGTGAAAGCTGGATAATGAATAAGGAAGAACAAAGAAGAATTGACACCTTTGAATTATGGTGCTGGTGGAGAATATTGAATTGACAGAAGAATGAACAAATCTGTCTGGGAAGAAGTACAGCCAGCATTCTCTTTATAAGTGAGGATGATGCAACTTTGTCTCATGTACTTTGGACATGTTACTAGGAGGAACCAGTCCTGGAGCAGCACATCATAGTTGGTAAGGTAGAGGCTCAGCAAAAGAGAAGACCCTCAATGAGATGGATTGACACAGTGGCTGCAACAAAGGGCTCAAACATAACAGCCATCGTGAGAATGGTGCAGGACTAGGCAGTGTTTCATTCTGTTGTACATAAGGTCACTATGAGTCAAAACAAATAGAAGGTGCCTAATAACAAGAAAAGGGACAACTAAAGAAGCAAATTGAGAGAACTAAGAGATTTTAGTTATTTATAATTCTTATCAGTTCTCTGTTCACATTTTTGGATACCAGTCATTGGCATTATTTGTATCTTCAAGTTACCCAGTAAAAAGAGATTGCTTTTTCTAAACCTGTCTTATATAGAAACTGTTGCTGCCATTATCATTGGTTTCATTAGACATTCAATAAATATTTTTTATAACACCTTCCAGATTCCAGTTCTTCTTCTAGGTGGTTGGGATACAGTGGTGAATTGAAAAATAAAAAAAAAAAAAATACCTTCTCTTAAATGAAATTGCATTTTAGTGGATGGAGAAATATTATAAAAAATAATTGTCACATGAGGGAATGTTAAGAGAAATTAAATAAATCAAAATAGGAAAGAATCATAGGAAGTCTCTTGGCAGGTGGTTCCAATTTTGAAAGATGGTCAGGAAAAGCCTCACTGAAAGAGTAACATTTGAGTAAAGGCCTGACTATGATGAAAAGAGAAGTAGCATGGATACATTTGAGAAAAGCTTTCCGGGTTTTAAGGACTATGTCAGTATCCTGAAGCAACAACACCCCTGAAACATTAAAGATGAACAAGGAGATCATGTGCCAGGACTGTTTCAGTATCCTGAAGCAACAGCACCCCTGACACATTAAAGATGAATAAGGAGATCATGTGGCTAGCAAGGAACGAGCAATGGGGAGATGAAAGTAGAGAGGCAATGGAGGGACAAGTTCCTTAGGGGGTGGAGACGGTTTGTGGTCCTCTGTTCAACTATTATCCTAAAGATTGGTACTTCAAACCCAACCAGCAGCACTGAGAAAAAGGCCTGACAGGAAAGAAAATCATATTGAGCAGTTAGTTCTACACTATAACACAAGGGGTCACCATGAGTCTGAATCAACTTGATGGCAAAGGGCTTGTTTGTTTGTTTGTTTGTTTGTTTGTTTGTTTTGGAATGGTGGGACTTACATTGCTGGGGGCCTTGTAAGCTACTATAGAGATCTGGGTATTTACCCTGAATGACACAAAACGCTTTGCAAAATTTAGGGCCAAGGGGTGACCCTATCTGATGTGCTTAACAGGTTCACTCTGCCTATGACATAGAGAATACTGTGTAGAAATGTTTTTGCAGCACTAATTTTCATAACATTTATAGTGGCTGTAAGTTTCTTATGACATCTAAACATAATAATTATAACTAACTGAAAAAAATAAACAAAAGCAGATCATATAAGAACCAATCGGGAGCGGGACCAAGATGGCGGACTAGGTGGACGCTACCGCGGATCCCTCTTGCAACAAAGACTCGGAAAAACAAGGGAATCGATCACATACATAACAATCTACGAACTCTGAACAACAAGCACAGACTTAGAGACGGAAAACGAACAAATACGGGCAGACAGCGACCGTTTTCAGAACCAGGAGCCAGCGTACCAGCCGACTACTTGGAAAATCTAGTTTCCCAGTGATGGCTCGGAGACAGCAGTCCATATCAAACCACATAAAGAAACAGACCATGACAGCTTCTCCAACCCCCCAAACAAAAGAATCAAAATCTTTCCCAAATGAAGATACAATCCTGGAATTATCAGATACAGAATATAAAAAACTAATTTACAGAATGCTTAAAGATATCACAAATGAAATTAGGATAAATGTAGAAAAAGCCAAGGAACACACTGATAAAACTGTTGAAGAACTCAAAAAGATTATTCAAGAACATAGTGGAAAAATTAACAAGTTGCAAGAATCCATAGAGAGACAGCATGTAGAAATCCAAAAGATTAACAATAAAATTACAGAATTTGACAACGCAATAGAAAGTCGGAGGAGCAGACTCGAACAATTAGAATGTAGACTGGGACTTCTGGAGGACCAGGGAAACAACACCAACATAGCTGAAAAAAAATCAGATAAAAGAATTAAAAAAAATGAAGAAACCCTAAGAATCATGTGGGACTCTATCAAGAAGGATAACTTGCGAGTGATTGGAGTCCCAGAACAGGGAGGGGGGACAGAAAACACAGAGAAAATAGTCGAAGAAATCCTGACACAAAACTTCCCTGACATCATGAAAGACGAAAGGATATCTATCCAAGATGCTCATCGAACCCCATTTAAGATTGATCCAAAAAGAAAAACACCAAGACATATTATCATCAAACTTGCCAAAACCAAAGACAAACAGAAAATTTTAAAAGCAGCCAGGGAGGAAAGAAAGGTTTCCTTCAAGGGAGAATCAATAAGAATAAGTTCAGACTACTCAGCAGAAACCATGCAGGCAAGAAGGGAATGGGACGACGTATACAGAGCACTGAACGAGAAAAACTGCCAACCAAGGATCATATATCCAGCAAAACTCTCTCTGAAATATGAAGGAGAAATTAAGATATTTACAGATAAACACAAGTTTAGAGAATTTGCAAAAACTAAACCAAGACTGCAAGAAATGCTAAAGGAGATTCTTTGGCCGGATGACCAATAATATCAGGTACCAGCACAATACAAGGTCACAAAACAGAACCTCCTGATATCAATGCAACTCAAATAGGGAAAGCACAAAAACAAACAAATTAAGACTAATTCTAAAAAATAAATAAATAAACAAAATAATACACACAACAGGAAATCATGGAAATCAATAGATAAACGATCACAATAATCAAAAAGAGGGACTAAATATAGGAGGCATTGAACTGCCAGATGGAGAGTGATACAAGGTGATATAGAAGGATACAAGTTAGGTTTTTACTTAGAAAAATAGGGGTAAATAAAAAGGTAACCACAAAAAGGAATATCAATTCCATAACTCAAGAAAAAAGCCAAGAAAAACCTAACGACTGAATAAACACAAAGTTGAACATTATGAAAATGAGGATCTCACAAGCTACTAAGAAAAACGTCTCAGCACAAAAAAGCATGTGGAAAAATGAAATGGCCAAAAACACACATGAAAAGGCATCAAAATGACAGCACTAAAAACTTTTTTATCGATAATTACGCTGAATGTAAATGGACTAAATGCACCAATAAAGAGACAGAGAGTCACGGACTGGATAAAGAAACACGATCCATCTATATGCTGCCTACAAGAGACACACCTTAGACTTAGAGACACAAACAAACTAAAACTCAAAGGATGGAAAAAAATATATCAAGCAAACAATAAGCAAAAAGGAAGAGGAGTAGCAATATTAATTTCTGACAAAATAGACTTTAGACTTAAATCCGCCACAAAGGATAAAGAAGGACACTATATAATGATAAAAGGGACAATTGATCAGGAAGACACAACCATATTAAATATTTACGCACCTAATGACAGGGCTGCAAGATACATAAATCAAATTTTAACAGAATTGAAAAGTGAGATAGACACCTCTACATATATAGTAGGAGACTTCAACACACCACTTTCGGAGAAGGACAGGACATCCAGTAAGAAGCTCAATAGAGACACGGAAGACCTACTTACAACAATCAACCAACTTGACCTCATTGACTTATACAGAACTCTCCACCCAACTGCTGCAAAATATACTTTTTTTTCTAGTGCACATGGAACATTCTCTAGAATAGACCACATATTAGGTCATAAAACAAATCTTTCCAGAATCCAAAACATCGAAATATTACAAAGCATCTTCTCAGACCACAAGGCAATGAAACTAGAAATCAATAACAGAAAAACTAGGGAAAAGAAATCAAATACTTGGAAAATGAACAATACCCTCCTGAAAAAAGACTGGATTATAGAAGACATCAAGGAGGGAATAGGGAAATTCTTAGAAAGCAACGAGAATGAAAATACTTCCTATCAAAACCTCTGGGACACAGCAAAAGCAGTGCTCAGAGGCCAATTTATATCGATAAATGCACTCATACAAAAAGAAGAAAGAGCCAAAATCAGAGAACTGTCCCGACAACTTGAACAAATAGAAAGTGAGCAACAAAAGAACCCATCAGGCACCAGAAGAAAACAAATAATAAAAATGAGAGCTGAACTAAATGAATTAGAGAACAGAAAAACAATTGAAAGAATTAACAAAGCCAAAAGCTGGTTCTTTGAAAAAATTAACAAAATTGATAAACCACTGGCTAGACTGACTAAAGAAAAACAGGAAAGGAAACAAATAACACGAATAAGAAACGAGAAGGACCACATCACAACAGAACCAAATGAAATTAAAAGAATCATATCAGATTACTACGAAAAATTGTACTCTAACAAATTTGAAAACCTAGAAGAAATGGATAAATTCTTGGAACAATACTACCTATCTAAACTAACACATTCAGAAGTAGAACAACTAAATAGACCCATAACAAAAAAAGAGATTGAAACAGTAATCAACAAACTTCCAACAAAAAAAAGTCCTGGCCCAGATGGCTTCACTGCAGAGTTCTACCAAACCTTCAGAGAAGACTTAACACCATTACTATTGAAGGTATTTCAAAGTATAGAAAAGGACGGAATACTACCCAACTCATTCTATGAAGCCACCATCTCCCTGATACCAAAACCAGGTAAAGACATTACAAAAAAAGAAAATTTTAGACCTATATCCCTCATGAACATAGATGCAAAAATCCTCAACAAAACTCTAGCCAATAGAATCCAACAACACATCAAAAAAATAATTCACCCTGATCAAGTGGGATTTATACCAGGTATGCAAGGCTGGTTTAATATCAGAAAAACCATTAATGTAATCCATCACATAAATAAAACAAAAGACAAAAACCACATGATCTTATCAATTGATGTAGAAAAGGCATTTGACAAAGTCCAACACCCATTTATGATAAAAACTCTAACCAAAATAGGAATTGAAGGAAAATTCCTCAACATAATAAAGGGCATCTATGTAAAGCCAACAGCCAATATCACTCTAAATGGAGAGAACCTGAAAGCATTTCCCTTGAGAACGGGAACCAGACAAGGATGCCCTTTATCACCGCTCTTATTCAACATCGTACTTGAAGTCCTAGCCAGGGCAATTAGGCTAGACAAAGAAATAAAGTGTATCCAGATTGGTAAGGAGGAAGTAAAGCTATCACTATTTGCAGATGACATGATCGTATACATGGAAAACTCTAAGGAATCCTCCAGAAAACTACTGAAACTAATAGAAGAGTTTGGAAGAGTCTCAGGATATAAAATAAACATACAAAAATCACTTGGATTCCTCTACATCAACAAAAAGAACACCGAAGAGGAAATAACCAGATCAATACCATTCACAGTAGCCCCCAAGAAGATAAAGTACTTAGGAATAAATCTTACCAAGGATGTAAAAGACCTATACGAAGAAAACTATAAAACTCTGCTACAAGAAATTCAAAAGGACATACTTAAGTGAAAAACATACCCTGCTCATGGATAGGAAGACTTAACATAGTAAAAATGTCTATTCTACCAAAAGCCATTTATACATATAACTCACTTCCAATCCAAATACCAACGTCATACTTTAAGGGGATAGAGAAACAAATCACTAATTTCATATGGAAAGGAAAGAACCCCCGGATAAGCAAAGCATTAGTGAAAAAGAAGAAGAAAGTGGGAGGCCTCACTCTACCTGATTTCAGAACCTAGTATATAGCTACAGTAGCCAAAACAGCCTGGTACTGGTACAACAACAGGCACATAGACCAATGGAACAGAATTGAGAACCCAGTTATAAATCCATCCACGTATGAGCAGCTGATATTTGACAAAGGACCAGTGCCAGTCAATTGGGGAAATAATAGTCTTTTTAACAAATGGTGCTGGCATACCTGGATATCCATTTGCAAAAGAATGAAACAGGACCCATACCTCACACCATGCACAAAAACTAACTCCAAGTGGATCAAAGACCTAAACATAAAGACTAAAACGATAAAAATCATGGAAGAAAAAATAGGGACAACCCTAGGAGCCCTAATACAGGGCATAAACAGAATACAAAACATTACCAAAAATGATGAAGAGAAACCCGATAACTGGGAGCTCCTAAAAATCAAACACCTATGCTCATCTAAAGACTTCACCAAAAGAGTAAAAAGACCACCTACAGACTGGGAAAGAATATTCAGCTATGACATCTCAGACCAGCGCCTGATCTCTAAAATCTACATGATTCTGTCAAAACTCAACCACAAAAAGACAAACAACCCAATCAAGAAGTGGACAAAGGATATGAACACACATTTCACTAAGGAAGATATTCAGGCAGCCAACAGATACATGAGAAAATGCTCTCGATCATTAGCCATTAGAGAAATGCAAATTAAAACTACGATGAGATTCCATCTCACACCAACTAGACTGGCATTAATCCAAAAAACACAAAATAATAAATGTTGGAGAGGCTGCAGAGAGACTGGAACTCTCATACACTGCTGGTGGGATTGTAAAATGGTACAACCACTTTGGAAATCCATCTGGCATTATCTTAAACAGTTAGAAATAGAACTACCATACAACCCAGAAATCCCACTCCTCGGAATATACCCTAAAGATACAAGAGCCTTCACACAAACAGATATATGCACACCCATGTTTATTGCAGCTCTGTTTACAACAGCAAAAAGCTGGAAGCAACCAAGATGTCCATCAACGGACAAATGGGTAAATAAATTGTGGTATATTCACACAATGGAATACTACGCATCGATAAAGAACAGTGACGAATCTGTGAAACATTTCATAACATGGAGGAACCTGGAAGGCATTATGCTGAGCGAAATTAGACAGAGGCAAAAGGACAAATATTGTATAAGACCACTATTATAAGATCTTGAGAAATAGAAAAAACGGAGAAGAACACGTACTTATGTGGTTACAAAGGGGGGAGGGAGGGAGGGAGGGAGAGGGCTTTTTATTGATCAATCTGTAGAGAAGAACTGCTTTGGGTGAAGGGAAAGACAACAGTCAAAACAAGGAAGGTCAGCCTAATTGGACTGGATTAAAAGTAAAGAGGTTTCCGGGATAAAATGAATGCTTCAAAGGTCAGCGAAGCAGGGGCTGGGGTCTGGGGAACTTGGTTTGAGGGGACTTCTAAGTCAATGGGCAAAACAATTCTATTATGAAAACACTCTGCATCCCACTTTGAATTGTGGCGCCTGGGGTCCTAAATGCCAACAAGCGGCCATCTAAAATACATTAATTGGTCTCAACCCACCTGGAGCAAAGGCAAAGGAAGAACAGCAAGGTCACACGAGAACTAAGAACCCAAGAGACAGAAAGGGCCACATGAATCAGAGACCTAAATTATCCTGAGGCCAGAAGAAGTAGTTGGTGCCCGGCCACAATCGATGTCTGTCCTGTCAGGGAGCAGAACAGACAACTCCTGAGGGAGCAGGAGACCAATGGGATACAGACCCCAAATTCTCACTAAAAGACCACACCTAATGGTATGATTGCGACTAGAGGAATCCCAGAGACAATGCTCCCCAGAACTTCTGATGGCACAGGAGAGGAACCATCCCCGAAGACAAATCATCAGGCATCAAAAGGACTAGTCAGTGGGGGGGAGAGAGATGCTGATGAAGAGTGAGCTAATTAAATCAGGTGGACATGGGAGAGTGTGTTGGCAACTCTTGACTGGAGGGGGGATGGGAAGATAGAGAGAGAGGGAAGATGGCAAAATTGGCACGAAACGAGAGACTGTAAGGGCTGACTCAATAGGGGGAGAGCAAGTGGGAGAAGGGAGAAAGATGTATGTAAACCTACATGTGACAGACTGATTGGAATGGTAAATGTTCACTTGAAGCTTAATAAAAATTAAAAAAAAAAAGAAGAAGAAAAAAAAAGAACCAATGAAGTGAGTTTGTTATGACCTAGTGATTATGATTGACTCAGATGAACACTTGAGGTTCAGAGTGGGGAAAAAACAAAAGAATCGAATTTAGCCAGACAGCAATTATTAAAATGATTTCCTTAATTGGATAGACAGTATTTACACAAATAACACACAAAACAAAAATCAAAGAAGGATCATTAGGACAGCATTTCAAAAGTGAGAGCAAGGCAAGGATAACTACTCTTAACCATTTCTATTCAACAAAGTACCTGTATACCTTGAAAGTGCAATAAAACAAGATAATATTGGGGGCTTGCATATTGCTGTGATGCTGGAAGCAATGCCAATAGTATTCAGATACCAGCAGGGTCACCCATGGCAGACAGGTTTCTGCTGAGGTTCCAGACTAAGACAGACTAAAGAGAAGGACCCAGCAGTCTACTTCTGAAAAGAATTAGCAGGTGAATACCTTATGAATAGCAGGGGAACATGGTCTGATATAGTGCTGGAAGACGAGCCCCCAAGGATGGAAGGCACTTAAAAGATGACTAGGGAAGAGCTGCCTCCTCAAAGTAGAGTTGACCTGAATGATGTCAATGGAGTCAAGCTTTCCGGACCTTCATTTGCTCATGTATCAAGACTCAAAACGAGAAGAAACAATTGCAAACATCAATTAATAATAGGAACCTGGAATGCATGAAGTATGAATCTAGGAAAATTAGAAATGGTCAAAAATGAAATGGAACACATAAACATTGACATCCTAGGCATTAGTGAGCTGAAATGGACTGGTATTGGCCATTTTGAATCATGCAATCATATGGTCTACTATGCCGGGAATGACAAATTGAAGAGTAATGGCATCGTGTTCATCCACAAAAAGAACATTTCAAGATCTATCCTGAAGTACAATGCTGTCAGTGATAGGATAATATCTATATGCCTACAAGGAAGACCAGTTAATACAACTATTATTCAAATTTACACACCAAATACTAAGGCTAAAGATGAAGAAATTGAAGTTTTTATCAATTTCTGCAGTCTGAGATTGATCAAACAGGCAATCAGGACCCACTGATAATTATCGATGATTGGAATGTGAAAGTTGGAAACAAAGAAGGACCTGTAGTTGGAAAATATGGCCTTGGTGGTAGATATGATGCCTGAGGTGGCGTGATAGAATTTTGCAAGACCAACTACTTCTTCATTGCAAATACCTTTTTTCAACAACATAAACGGCGACTTTATATAGATGACTTGGCCAGATGAAATACACAGTAATCAAATCAACTACATCTGTGGCAAGAGACATATAAAAGCTAATATCATCAGTCAGAACAAAGCCAGGGGCCTGCTGTGGAACAGAGCATGCATTGCTCCTATGCCAGTTCAAGTTGAAACAGAAGAAAATTAGAACAAGCCCACGAGAGCCAAAGAATCATATCAAGTGTATACCACCTGAATTTAGAGACCATCGCAAGAACAGATTTGATGCATCAAACACTAATGACTGAAGACCAGAAGAGTTATGCAAGGACATCATACATGAAGAAAGCAAGAGGTCATAAAAAAGGCATGAAAGAAGGAAAAGACCAAAATGGATGTCAGAAAAGACTCTGAAACGTGTTCTTGAAAGTCAAGAAGCTAAAGCAAAAGGAAGAAATGAAGTAAAAAACCTGAACAGAAGATTTCAAAGGGTGTCTAGAGAAGACAAAGTATTATAATGACATGTGCAAAGACCTGGAGATAGAAAACCAAAAGGGAAGAACACACTCAGCATTTCTCAAGCTAAAAGAAATGAAGAAAAAATTCAAGCCTCTAGTTGCAATAGTGAAGGATTCTATGGGGAAAATATTAAATGATGCAAGAAGCATCAAAAGAAGATAGAAGGAATACACAGAGTCATAACATCAAAAAGAACTGGTCGGCGTTCAACCATTTCAAGAGGTAGCATATGATCAGGAACTGATGGTATTGAAGGAAGAAGTCCAAGCTGCACTGAAGGCACTGACAAAAAACAAGTCTCCAGGAATTGACGGAATATCAATTGAGATGTTACAACAAATACATGCAGCGCTGGAAGTGCTCACTTGTCTATGCCAAGAAATTTGGAATACAGCTACTCAGCCAACCTACTGGAAGAGATCCATATTTATGCCTATTCCCAAGAAAGGTGACCCAACTGAATGTGGAAATTATTGAACAATATCGTTAATATCACACACAAATAAAATTTTGCTGAAGCTCATTCAAAAGTGGTTGCAGCAGTATACTGACAGGGAACTGCCAGAAATTCAGGCCAGATTCAGAAGAGGACTTGGAATCAGAGATAACACTGTTGTTGTCAGATGGATCCCGACTGAAAACAGAGAGTACCAGAAAGATGTTTACTTGTGTTTTATTAACTATGCAAAGGCATTTGACTGTGTGGATCATAACAAATTATGGACAGCATTACGAAGAATGGGAATTCCAGAACACTTAATTGTGGTCATGAAGAATGCGTACATAGATCAAGAGGCAGTTGCTGGAACAGAACAAAGGAATACTTTGTGGCTTAAAGTCAGCAAAGGTGTGCTTCAGGGTTGTACCCTTTTACCATACCTATTCAATTTGAATGCTGAGCAAATAATCCGAGAAGCTGGAGTATATGAAGAAGAACGGGGGATCAGGAATGGAGGAAAACTCATAAACAACCTGCGTAATGCAGATAACACAACCTTGCTTGTTGAAAGTGAAGAGGACTTGAAGCACTTACTGATGAAGATCAAAGACCACAGCCTTCAGTATCGATTACACCTCAGGAAAACAAAAATCCTCACAACTGGACCAATAAACAACATCACAATTAATGGGGAAAAGATTGAAGTTGTCAAGGATTTCATTTTCCTTGGATCCATAATCAACACCCATAGAAGCAGCGGTCAAGAAATCAAGACACAATGCATTGGGCAAATCTGCTGCGAAAGACCTCTTTAAAGTGTTGAAAAGCAAAGATGTCACCTGACCCAAGCCACAGTATTTTCAATCATTTCCTGTGCATGCATAAACTGGGTAATTAATAAGGAAGACCGAAGAAATTGTGGTGTTGGAAAAGAATATTGAATATACCAAGGACTGCCAAAAGAAGGAACAAATCTGTCTTGGAAGAAGTACACCCAGAATGCTACTTAGAAGCAAGGATGATGAGACTATATCTCACGTACTTTTGACACGTTATCAGGAGGGATCAGTCTCTGGAGAGGGACATCATGCTTGGTAAAGTAGACGGTCAGCAGAAAAGAGGAAGACCCTCAACAAGATGGGTTGACACAGAGCCTGCAACAATAGGCTCAAGCATAACAATGATTGTGAGCATGGTGCAGGACCAGGCAGTGTTTTCCTGTCCATAGGGTCACTATGAGTCAGAACCGACTGGACAACACCTAACAGCAACAACAACAGAAAGGAAAAAAAAAAAAAACTTTTATCATTCACAAATTATATGGCTATCTACTCAGAAAATTCAGAAGTCTAAGAAAAATACAAAAATTTCAAGGGATATGTAATGTAGTTGTCTCTAAAATGAACAACTAAAACATTTAACTCATATCTCTCACAATATGTAGAAGATGAAGTATATACTATATGTTGTTTCTGTTAGGTGTCATCAAGTCGGCCCCAACTCATTCAGACCCTATGCACGACAAAAAGAAACACTGCCCACTCCTGCTCCATCCTCACAATTGTTGTGATTGAGCCCATTGTTGCAGCCACTGTGTTAACCCATTGCATAGAGGGTCCTCCTCTTTCTCGATGACCCTCTACTTTACCAAGCATGATGTCCTTCTCCAGGGATTGGTCTCTCCTGACAACGTGTCAAAATCACTTGAGAGGAAGACTCACCATCCTCACTTCTAAGGAGCATTCTGGCTGTACTTCTTCCAAGACAGATTTGTGGTTCTTCTGGTAGTCCAGGTATATTCAATATTCTTCCCCAACACCATAATTCAAAGGCATCAATTACTCTTTGGTCTTTTTTATTCATTGTCCAGCTTCCCCATGCATATGAGGCGATTGAAAACATCATGACTTGGGTCAGGCACACCTTAGTCCTCAAAGTGTTGTATTTGCTTTTTAACACTTTAAAGAGGTCTTTTGTAGCAGACTTACCCAATGTAATATGCCGTTTGATTTCCTGACTGCTGCTTCCATGGTCATTGATTGCAGATTAAAGTAAAATGAAATCCTTGACAACATAAATCTTTTCTCTGTTTATCATGATGTTGCTTATTGGTCCAGATGTGAGGATTTTTGCTTTAAGGTGTAATCCTTACTGAAGGCTGTAGTCTTTGATCTTCATCTCTAAGTGCTTCAAGTCCTCTTCACTTTCAGCAAGTAAGGTTGTGTCATCTGCATATCTGAGGCTATTAATGAGACTTCCACTAATCCTGATGGTGCATTCTTCTTCATATAGCCCACCATCTCTGATTATTTGCTCTGCCTACAGATTGAATAAGTATGGTGAAAGAATACAATCCCGACACACACCTTTACTTTTCTTGATTTTAAACTATGCAGTACATGTTCTATCCTGTTCTGTTCCAGCAACAGCTTCTTAGTCTATGTACAGGTTCCACATGAGCACAATTAAGTTTTCTGGAATTCCTATTATTAGCAATGTTATCCATCATTTGTTAAAATCTGTCTTAGGCTGGGTTCTCTAGAGAAGCAAAACCAGTAAAGCATATGAATATATATATAGAGAGAGATTTACATCAAGAAAATGGCTCACATGATTGTACAGGCTGGAACGTCCCAAGTCCATTGGCCAGGATAGAGGCTTCTCATGATTCATGTAGCTGCAGGGGCTAGCAAACCCAAGATCAGCAGGTCAGCGAGCAGGGCTCTTGCTCATAGGCTGGGAATATCTACAAATTTCAAGCTCAGCAGACAGACCACAGATAAGCTGCTAGCTCAAGTCCCAAGAACCAAAGGTCAGAAGAACAGGAGACTCCTGCATGATCCATATCAAAGGAAAGCCCAGGAGCAAGTCAGAATGTCCACTTATATTCTGTGCAGGCCACACATTCAAGGAAACTCCCTTTCAGCTGACTGGCTACTCACAGCAGATCCCATCACGGAGGTGATCACATATCTAATTTCATCATGGAAGTGGTCACATCATAGGACTGCCAAACCACTGAAAATCATGGCCCAGCCAAAGTGACACACAACCTTAAACTATCACATGATCCACACAGTTGAATGCCTTTGTATGATCAACAAAACACAGGTAAACATCTTTCTGGTATTTTCTGCTTTCAGCCAAGATCCATCTGACATCAGCAATGATATCCTTTGTATATATGCATATGTATATATATATATATGTATATATATATATGTATATATATACACACACATATGTAGCAAGCGTATAGGTATAAATGTAGGTGAGTTGATAGACTTAGGCAATGGGAGGATGAGTAGATTTATCAGGAGAATAAGAACCAAACTGATAAGTGTGCTGAGGATGGAATAAGGGATGTTGTATCCATAAGTAGAGACAATATGTGCAAAAGTTGCTTGGGACAACGGCAAAATGACTAAACTAGCAAATTGAGTTGGGTCTCAGACATTCCTAAGAGATTGCTGAGGTTTGTGGTTCTGAATAAAAAGAGGTCAATCATTGGGTTTCCCAGTTTTTCTCAAGCTATATTCAAAATCTTGGTTACCCATGTGAAGAAGCTGATTTAAGAGACATCAGGTTACAGAGTATAATGGTAGAGCAGGGCAAGGGAGTTGAGAAGGTGACTAGAGTGATGGACAGTGGATTCTAAACTAGGTAAGCAGAAAAGTGAGAAAAAGAGAGGAGGACTGATTACAGCAGGAAAAATGGAGGGAAGTGAAGTCAAAGTACCAAAAAGTTGGTGTATTTGAGGAAGTAAACTTGAAAGGTAGGTGGCAGTGAAAGAATAATATAACAAAAATTTAAAGTATAGAAATGACACAGCTGTTGGTGACGGCAAGATTTGGAGAGTGCTATTTTTTTTTTTTTTTCTCTTGTGTGAGTAGTTGCCAGAATCAAAAGTGAAGATCAGGTTACTGGAGGTAAAAACATTAATACTACTAAGAGAACATGGGTGGATTACAAGGACAGAACTGACCAAGAGTGATGATGATAGTTGTGGCTGAGGTAAAGGCTGTGAACAGGCTTCAAAATCTTTAATGAATGAAGAGAGTGTGACTGGGAAGTCAGTTGATTGTATAAGTTAATGTCATGAGTTTCAAAGAAACCATTATTTATTTGAGGATGAGATGCAGCAGGGCCTCCTTCGGAAGTGGCAATGAGGATCAAGTGCAACCCATATTCTACCCCAAGTCCTAGAGTAAATGGGGTGTGGAAGAAAAAACAGAGACTCACCGTCAGGAAAGGGGTTAGGAGGAAATGTAGTGGAATACTAGGGGGGAACCAGTGCTCGTTTTCAAAATTTACTGGAAAAAAAAATTTTTACAATATATAGAATAAAGCATAAATATAATCAGTATTGTAATAAATAGTGAATGTTTCCCATTCTACATGAAAAACCTTTTACTGTAAGATTTTATTTAGAAAGTGAAAATTACATACTTCTCATTCCCTATCAAAAATGTTTTAAAATTTTTATACTGTTCTCCATTAATATATCAATGGCCAGGAATTCACAAAAATGTTATGGCTCAAAGTTTTATCTCTCTGTCATCTGACAATTTTTACTCAGAATTTTTATGCATAAATATCTTTATCCTTAACATGTAATGAAAAATGAAAATTAATTTATATTATCATTAGGAAACTTTATAATTTTTTTATATTAGAGTTTTTTTTCAAGTATTTACTTTTTTCTTAAATCTTGTTGAAATAAAGAAGTATTATCCCACTGAGAGGAATGACCTTCATCTCTGGTCACCTGTCACCTCATCAAAGATTTCTTCCTGACCATCCTGTATAAAGAAGCAATTCACCTTACCCAGGACTCCCTGTCCCCCCAGTCCTGCCTAATTTTTCTCCATGACTTTTATCGCCATCTGACATACCATGTATTTACTTGTGTATTGTATATACATTCTGACTAGAATATAAGCTCCGTAGAGCAATAACTTTATTTCTGTGGTTCACTTCAGTTTCCCTAGTGTTCAGAACCGTGTCTGGCACAGGGCAGGCTCCCAATAAATAATTGTTGAATACTGTAAAAAAAAAAAAAAAAAGCATTATACCATTCTACATTTTACTTCATATTACCACACACATACACACACAAAAGTTGCCATTGCCATTCTTGTTGATTCTGACTCCTAGCTACCCTGTAGGACAAAGTAGAACTTCCCATAGGGTTTCCAAGGAGTGACTGGTGGATTTGAACTGCTGACCTTTTGGTTAACAGCCTAAACTAAATAAATGTAATATGTTTAAAGACAGGTGTTCTGGAAGAGAATTTTAGGGTTTGCATAATTTCCTAGCTGTGTCTAAAGAACTAATAAAAAGAGAAGGTGATCGTTAATAGAAACAGGGAAAACAAATATTGCAAATACTTAATTTTTTTTTTAATTGTCAGATTATTTCCTTTAATATGATAAAAGTTTGAACAGTACTTTTTTTCAGTGGATGGATGTTTTGTGACCAACATGATTCAATAAGGCTTTCCCTGCAGAATTATTTTAAAATTCACTTGGGAGCAGCCTGCGGTAAGGATGAGGGTGGAATCAAGGAGTGTGAAACAATACCCTCTGTGTTCTGCACGTCAGTCAGAACTGTGTAGTTAACAGCAGCTTGGCAAATTAGTTTGGGGTCTAGCAGAATAATTACCCATTTTCCTGCAGCAAATATCCGAAAGCTTTGTTTAGCTTTGTGACTGCAGATAGGCCTGTGAATGACTTTATTTTGAAAGACTTTCTTTCTTTAGAGCTCCCTAAGTGCTGTTGGAAAACTGTACTAAATAAACTATTAAAAAGCAAACACAAAGCCAAAAAAAAAAAATTAATGAGGACAATGCTGATAAATCAGACCCTTGGGTCAAAATAAATTAGGCATTGTTTTTATCATTGCTGAATAAAAAAGACACTTATAAGCTTATTCTTTTTAAATGATATTTTGATAGCAATGTTTACCTCGTAAAACAAATGTTTAGTGTCTTCTGATCAGTAATTCACTCATAAACACACACAATTTTCCAAGCATAATTGTCACGGAGCTATCTGTCCCACTTGTAAAATGATAATATGAATGAAAATGCAAGATTTAATGAAAGCTACATCTCCTAACGTTCATTAAGTGAGCTTTAACCTTGACTTTCCAAGGTCTGAGCAACTTTATGACAAGGATGTCCCTGCAGATAAAAAGTTGCCATTCCCTAGCTGTCTTTCATCACACTTCAAAAATACTTAGCATGTATAAAATGGCCTTGAAGGGCTTATGTAAATGGAAGAAGAAATACAAACATACCCCTACAACTACCTTCCTGTGCCACAGATTGTATTCCAAAATCTAATGTCATGAAGCTCTTAAGGTTTTGGAAAATACGCTGAATATATGTTCTAAGAGTCAAAAGATTTTGGATTTGCTTAGTGTTTTTCTAACCTTTCTCTGAAAACGTGTATGCTACTCTGGTAATAGGAACAGAAGATGAAAAGAGAGAAGCCTGGGGATTCCAGGTCAAGTCAAAACATCATCTTCAAATTCTACAAGTAGTAGTGCACAGAAAAAAAAAAAAGGACATTCCTATTTTAGGAAGAAATTACTTTTCAATTCTAAAGTTAGAAATGTTAGATTATTGGATGTTTTAAAAATACTTGTATTCAATATTGCTAAGAATATTGTGGTTGCTTTGGCTTCATCATCTGGTTGGAAATGAGAGGAGAGAGTGTCAATCCAAATTTTTGCCACCTCAAACTCTAAACCACAATATTGCCACCCCTGGCCCCTGGTTTTGCTAATATGAGCTTTGTGTTAAACGATACACTCTTTGAGGTGGGGGAAGGCTATGCCATTTGCCTACCTCATCAATGGCATAAGAAAACTTAAAAGATGCTTCTTCAGGATGGCACAAGACTCCACAGATAGCTTTACCACAGAGCTCTCTCTGCCTTCTTCAACAATCTTTGACTTTACCTGATTTTCTAACTCTTCTGACATATTTGTCCATGTCTCTGTCTAGTGTCAGAGGAAGACTGCTTTCTAGAGCAAGGAACTCATTGACTATTCCCAACAAGGTTCAGAAGAGTTGTCTGCAAAACTAAGATTTCTAAGTAATAGAAAATGACTGTGGTTGGCCATTTCTAAGCAAATGCAAGGTTGATAAAGCAATTAGGCTATATTGTAACGACCCCCTAAAAAGTATTGAAATCAAAGATATTATGTTAGACTACAGCAATTCCTCATAGCAGCAGTCAGTTTTGTCCAATATTGTCTCTATAAGAAATCAAATAATTATTTTCAGAATCACTTTGTAATCATCACGTCAATGCAATAAGTAGGTTAACAAATATTCTCTGGTCTTTGCTGATCATTCCACCACAAGAACAATTCATGCCCGTGCAGTTGGAATGATTCTTGAGTTAATGAGGTATTATTCTTGACATAAACATAAATTTATATGGGGATTTGCTCCTTAGTTTTTCTCTGTCTACACTAGAACTTGGAGGACTGCAGGACAAACTGGGTAAGGAAGAATGGGAGCTTTGATTTGGACCCATGTGTAGATTCACTTGATATGGTAGAATAATGTTTGGAAAATATGAAAGGCTATTATCCTTTCCTAATAACCACCATTTTACACACACACATACACACACACACACACATACACAAGTGCATACGTCTTCATACGTGTAGACTTATGCACACCTACACAAACACACATACCCTGACAGATTTGTCATTACTCCTAACCTCTTCCCATTGGAAAAGCTTTTAAGTCCCATGACATGCATTGACTGATGGAGGAGTTGTTTTAATCAAGATGCAGTAAAAAAGCCTTTGAGTCAGAGGCTCTGAGTAGACTAAAATTCAGAAGAAAAAAAAAAAAAAAGGAGCCTATAAAGTATCAGGATACAGCACTGGATACTGGGTATGTATAGATAGATAAACAGATGATAGATAGACAAAATCCTAGACTAGAAAAGAGATGAGTCAAAGGAAAAATATGGAGTGCATAATGGAGGAAAACCCTCAATGAGATGGATTGATCCAATAGCAGCAACAATGGACTCAAACATACCAACTATCATGAAGATGGCACAAGAACCGGGAACATTTCTTTCAGCTGTACAGGAGTCACCAGGAGTCAGAGCTGACTCGATGGCAACTAACAATAAAAATGGATTACTGACTGAAAAGGGGTCCTGTAGTCTATGCTAGACTCACTCTTCCCATGTTCCTTCCCATTCTGACTCGGACTTGAAGGAAGGTAATGACAGAAACCACACATTGTTTTTGAATGCCAGTGACAGTGGCTTTTGGCTCCCTTTCTTGGGTAAAGACTAGGAAGGAAGGAAGACCCAGTGGTGAGAATGACCACATGGTACATGTAGGCAGAATAGGCTGGTTTGGCCTCATCATTGTACTTCTATGGCTCTAGCAATGTGTGAAGAAAGTAAAATAATTTCTACATGCCCAAAAGCAGCAGGAAAATGGTAAAAGTTTCTCATGATTCCAGGTGATAGGTACAATATAATAGAGTCTCGCTACCTGGGAAAGCATGAATTATCAAAGAGAGAGCAGGACCCTAGAGTTACTCAGTTAGACAGAAGGCAAGATCTATCAATAACAGGAACAACAGTTCTAAGCACACGTCCACAGACAAATAATGGTGCTATCTAATCTTCAAATTATGCTATCTACAATTTTTACAATTTATAGAAATTGAAAAAACGGAGGCTTAAGATTTGAGATTGATACTGTCAGTCCTCAAACAACTATTATATGACAGAGCTAGTATTTAAACTTAAAATTCTGACCCCATATCATGATGTCTTAGTAATTCTGCTACATAAACTCTAGTGTTGTTATTGTTTGCTGCTGTAGAGTGTGGTTCCCAACTCATGGCAACTCCATGCACCATACAACAAAATACTGTCAGGTCATGAACTACCCTCATGTTTTGTCATGGATTGAGCCATTTGATTCATAGGGTTTTCACTGACTAATTTTTGGACATAGATCTCCAGGCCTTTCTTTCTAGTTTTTCTAGTCTGTTTTATTCTGGAAGTACCAATGAAACCTTCTCAGCATCATAACAACACACAGGTGTTCAGTGACAGTGGGTTGTGCAGAGGTCCACTAGCCAAGAATCAAACCCAGGTCTCCCACATAGAAGGTGAGAAGTCTACCACTGAACCACCACTGCATTCAAACCAGTTGCTATCAAGTTGATTCTGACTCATGGGGTTCTATGTGTCAGGGTAGAACTGTGCTGCATAAGGTTTTGGAGGACAACTTTTTTGGACCTTGCGCCATCATCACAATCATCGTCATGTTTGAGCTCATTTTTGCAGCCACTGTGATAATCCGTCTAATTGAGAGTCTTCCTCTTTTTCACTGACCCTCTGCTTTACCAAGATTGATGGCCTTCTCCAGGGACAGGTCCCTCATGATAACATGTCCAAAGTACGTGAGACAAAGTCTTGCCATCCTCACTTCTAAGAAGCATTCTAGCTGTACGTCTTCCAAGGCAAATTTATTTGTTCTAGCAGTCCACAGTACATCAAATGTTCTTCACCTACACCAAGGTAACATCCTTGCTTTTTAACGCTTTTAAGAGGTCTTTTGCAGCAGATATGCCCAATGTGATACACCGTTTAATTTCTTGGGTGTTGATTGTGAATTCAAGTGAGATGAAACCCTTGACTACTTCAATGTTTCTTCCGTTTATCATGATGTTGCTCATTGGTCCAGCTGTGAGGACTTTTGTTTGTTTTATGTTGAGATCTAATCCATACTGAAGGCTGTGGTCTTTGATCTTCATCAGTAAGTGCTTCAAGTCCTCTTCACTTTCACCAAGGAAGGTTGTGTCATCTGTATAAAGCAGGTTGCTAATGAGTCTTCCTCCAATTCTGATACTGCATTCTTCTTCACATAATCCAGTTTCTTGGATTATTTGTTCAGCATATGATTGAATAGGTATGGTGAAAGGATATGACCCTGAAGCATACTTTTCCTGATATTAAACCAACTAGTATCCCCTTGTACTTTTTGAATGACTGCCTCTTGGTATGTACAGGTTATGCAAGAGCACAATTAAGTGTTCTGGAATTCCCTTTCTTTGCAATGTTATCCATAATTTGTTATGATCCACACAGTCAAATGCCTTTCCATAGCCAGTGAAACTCAGGTAACATCTCTCTGGTATTCTCTACTTTCAGCCAAGATACATCTGATATAAACAATGATATTCCTCACTCCACATCCTCTTCTGAATCCTGCTCAGATTTCTGGCAGTTCCATGAAGATATACTGCTGTAACCAGTTTTGAATGATCTTCAGCAAAATCATGCTTGCATGTAATATTAATGATATTATTCAATAATTTACACAGCCTGTTGGATCACCTTTCTTTGGAATGGGCACAAGCATGAATCTCTTCCGGTCGGTTGGCCAGGTAGCTGCCTTCCAAATTTTTTGGCATAGACTAGTTAGTGAACACTTCTAATGTTTTATCCATTTTTTGAAACATCTCAATGGGTACTCCATCAACTCCTGGAGCCTTGATTTTCTCCAGTGCCTTCAGTGCACCTTGAACTTCTTCCTTCAATACCACCAGTTCTTGATCATATGCTGCCTCTAGAAATGGTTGAACATCAATCAGTTCTTTTTGGTATAGTCACTCTGTGTATTTCTTCCATCTTGTTTTGATGCTTCCTGCATAGTTCAATATTTTGTCCATAGAATCCTTCAGTATTGCAACTTCAGGCTTGAGTTTTTTTTCCTTCAGTTCTCTCAGCTTGAGGAATGCTAAGAATGCTCTTCCCTTTTCATTTTCTGACTTCAGGGCTTTGCACATTTCAGTATAATACTCTACTTTTCTTCTGGAGCTACCCTTTGAAATCTTCTGTTCAGCTGTCTTACTTCATCGTTTCTTCCCTTTGCTCTACATTTAACAGCAGGTTTCAGAGTCTCTTTCGATATCAATTTTGGTCTTTTTTTTTTTTCTGTCTTCTTAATCATCTCTTGCTTTCTTCATGCATGATGTTTTTGGTGTCATCTCACTCCTCATCTGGTCTTCAGTCATTAGTGTTCAATGCATCATGCCTATTCTTGAGATAGTCTCTAAATTCAGGTGGGACATAATCAAGGTTGTACTTTGGCTCTCGTGGAGGGGTTTTATACTCTTAGATATCTTTTTCTAATATTCTTAAGATTATTATTTTTAAGATATTACTGTGGGCTGTTATTTATTGCCTCAACAGAAATGGGCTTGGTTGTTTTTTTTGTTTTGTTTTGTTTTTGGTAGGCTGTTAAGATTTAAGTGAAAATGTTTTATTTTAAAAATTTACGTTATAGGTCTATTTTTATTATACCCTTGCTCTTTTCTTCCAAGCATTCTTTTTTTAATTTTATTGTGCTTTAGGTGAAAGTTTACAGCTTAATTTAATTTCTTATTCAAAAATTTATGCACATATTGTTTTGTGACATTGGTTGCAATCCCCACAATGTGACAGCACATTTTCCTTTCCCGCCCCAAGTTCCCTGTGTCCGTTCATCCAGTTCCTGTCCACTGCTGCCTTCTTGTCTTGCTTCTGGACAGTAGCTTCCCATTTGGCCTCATATACTTGATTGAACCAAGAAGAACGTTCACCACGTGTATTATTTTTTGTTTTATAGGCCTGTCTAATGTTTGTCTGAAAAGTGAGCTTTGGGGATGTTTTCAGTGCTGAGTTAGCAGAGTGTCTGGGGGCCATAGTCTCAGGGTTTCCTCCAGTCTCTGTTAGACCAGTAGGTCTAGTCTTTTTTCATGAATTTGAATTCTGTTCTACATTTTTCTCCCATTCTGTCTGGGACTCTCTGTTGTGATCCCTGTCAGAGCAGTCATTGATGGTAGTTGGGTACCATACAGTTCATCTGGTCTCAGGCTGGTGGAATCTCTGGTTCATGTGTTCCATTTCTTTCTAAAGCAACACTTAATCATCACAACAATATCATTTCTATTCTACAGAGGTGAAACAGGCTTTAAGTCCTGTTTTATAATAAATTTTACCCATTTAAAATGTTATTCCATAAATTTATAAAGTGTCCTCATCGCAGTCAGTCCTCATTATTCACTGATTTCATATTTTCCAATTTGCCTACTCACTAAAATTTGTTGGGAATCCCAAAATCAATACTAATGATGCATTACAGTCATTTGTGAACATGGAAAGAACATCTGAAAATTTGAGCCACCCCACCCGCAAGTTTCCAGCTGAGATAAAATAAGTGATGATCTGCCTTCTAGTTTCAGCTCTCATAGCATGAACAAGGATCCTGTTCATGGTCTGTTTAGTGCCACATTTTTCACATTTTTGTGCTTTTGTTTGGTGATTTTGTTGTTCAAAATGGTTCCCAAGCATAGTGCTGAAGTGTTATCTAGTGTTCCTAAGTGAAAGAAGGCTGTTATGTGCCTTACAGAGAAAATGTGTATGTTAGACAAGCTTCATTCAGTCTTGAGTTGTACTGCTGTTGACCTTGAGTTTAATGTTAATGAATCAACAATGTAGTACATCCAGAAAAAGGAAGAGGAAATTTGCCAGTCTGAAGGAAAGGCCACTTTAAAAAGTGCTGAAGTAACATTTATAGTGTGTGATGAATCTTTGAAAAAGATGGGAAAATGGTTAAATGTGTGGATTAATGAAATGACAATTGGTAAACAAGCAAACAGCAGAGAACTTTGTTATGAAGCTGAAAGCCAAAGAAATTTACAGTCACATCAAACTGTTCTCAGCTAGTGTTTTATTGTTAAAAAATGAATAAATAAATACTGCATATAATTAGTTGTTTGTGAGACATATACACTAAAAAAGTGTCTTTAAATAGAAATACACACAAAACAAGGTTATGTATTGATCGGTTGATGAAAACGTGATCAGAGAGGCTCACGGGAACATAATCCTATATTTTTCCTAGGAGCAATGGCTCAGTATTCACTAATTCAGTGTTTACAGAAACTCTGTAGAACAT
Source organism: Loxodonta africana (assembly GCF_030014295.1). Classification (NCBI taxonomy): domain Eukaryota; kingdom Metazoa; phylum Chordata; class Mammalia; order Proboscidea; family Elephantidae; genus Loxodonta; species Loxodonta africana. The sequence goes on from NC_087348.1 coordinate 44,887,958, forward strand.
AACTACCACGAATAATGCAAATAGACTATTTCAAAGTCATAATTATAAATTTGCAGTATTTTTTTTAAAACAAAACCATATGCTAATTAAATTAATTAAACTAAATTCTACTCAACTAAAATGGAAATAGCATCCATTAAAAAAATTTTTATAACTCTAGACAGTCTTTTTACTCTTGAAGTACTGGCTGTCATATTTTATGTAATGTGTAACCACTCTTAGGCTAAGTATGTATGCTGATGGTAAAAAAGAAGAAGCAGGAACAAGTTGCCTCCTGCTAAAGAGAAAAGCAGAAGGGCCATTCAAATACCACAACAAAACTTGGAGTATGAAGAGTAAAGCAATAACAGTGACGAAGGTGATGAGTTTTAACATAAATGATAAACTATTTCTCACTTACCTCTGATGCTTCGGGCTTCAAATTAGAGAACAGAGTGTAGCTTAGAGAATTAGCAGGGGCTACAATCCAGCATGGCTACCACCCAAACTGTGTAGTGGAGCAGAATAAAGTAAACCAAAGATTAAGGGATTAGACCTTAATGCTGATTAATTAAAGATGGAAAAACACTACATTGCACTAAGCTTCCTATTCAATTAAGGAACACATAAGTGATTTGTTATTTAATAGTTATATTTTTAATTCCTGCTGTATGCATGTAATGACACGCTCACATTTGACCTTCTAGGAATATTTATGCAGCAGAAATAGTTGCGAGTTCTGTGTACATGGACAGAAGAAAGCATTTTCTTTAATAAGTAATTTCTGTTAAACTAGATGTGCGCATCAAAATTTTGCCTCATCATAAGAAAATATAGCTTTCATTCATACATCATTCCTTCTTTCAGAACACTCATTGATTAACTCCTTAAACATGTTTCTAACATTGGACAAACGCCTTTGGTATGTGTTGGGAGAGAAAGAAGAAACATCCTTCATCCTCATATTCTAACATCCAAAAATCTTTTGATTCTGCTCATAAAGTACAAGCAAAAAGTAAAAATTCCTTTGGGAGAAGCGACTTGGCCCAAGGCAGAGTCTCATGTTCTACCCCAAAGATTTTTTTTTAAATAATTTTTATTGTGCTTTAAGTGAAAGTTTACAAATCAAGTCAGTCTCTCACACAAAAACCCACATACACCTTGCTAAAAACACTCCCAATTACTCTCCCCCTAATGAGACAGTCTGCTCTCTCCCTCCACTCTCTCTTTTTGTGTCCTTTTCACCAGCTTCTAACACCCTCCACCTTCTCAACTCCCCTCCAGGCAGGAGATGCCAACATAGTCTCAAGTGTCCACCTGATCCATGAAGTTCAATCCTCACCAGCATCCCTCTCCAACCCATTGTCCAGTCCAACCCATGTCTGAAGAGTTGGCTTTGGGAATGGTTCCTGTCAAGGCAGTCATCGGTTATCTACCCCAAAGATTTTTGTTGTTTATTTTTATTTATTTGGTATGATTGCTTGTTTGGTTTTGTTTGTTTTTCTTCTCTAAACTGAAATCCTGATAGGACCCTCTTAACAAAGCTGAAAACAGAAATTTGAGAAGGCTTAAGTTTGTACATTTATTTTGGCACCAGAAGCAGAGAATCATGTTTATTCTTTTCTTCTTGTAGTTATTTAATCATTTATTCATTTAGATTCCTTTCGTACGTGGTTTGCAAATACACAAAGATGAATAGGCACTTGCTCTGTCTGTGCATGACTTCTTAGAGAGGAAGATCTCATTTAAGTTCTGTCAACTGCTACTGGTGCTACGCCAAATTGCAGTGTACTATCCCAAAATGCCATCAACACATGGTCATATAGCCATTCAGATTGATTTGGGAAGAGGCAAAATGACTAATATTTTGATTTTGATACAACTGTAAAATTAGATCTTATGTATTAAAGTCTAACCTTAGCTCTGGGGCCCATAACCTAACCTATCACAAGGTACCATCATTTACCAAAATGGCAGGACCCATTGCTGTCCGGTCAATTTCGACTGTAATAGAACAGAGTAGAGCTGTCCCATAGAGTTTCCAAGGAGAGGCTGGTGGATTTGAAAGAATGACCTTTTGGTTGGAAGCCTGAGTTCTTAACCACTGTGTCACTAGGGTTCCTAACATCGCAGGGAAACTTTTTAAAAGAAATAATGGTGGCTACTTTAGAGGATGTGGCAGACATCTTAGAGGTAAACAAAATGAGAACACTTCCAGGTAGACACTTTTTTGTGGAGATGGCCCATTATAATCCAGAGTATATATTTACTTTTTGGTGAAACATGTTCATTCTGGGATGATAAAAAACTTATCCATTCTGAAGCCATGATAAGCTAAATGCCCACAATCAATTAATGACAGCCATTTAAAAACGTTAAGAAAGCCTCAGGTAATTAAAGAGTAGATTTTGACAGGCTCCTGGAATACTCAGATGCATATGCCTTTATTTCGAAAGAATCAAGTGAAATTTTCTGAAGAGACCAGAGAAATGGAAAGAAATTGGATGTAACTCAATGTGCTATTCCCTAACCGAAGGGAGAAAAAGGATGACTTTAATGGAATCTCTGAAGCAGACAATACTTCGGGAACAACCGATCAGGAAGAAGTAAACCACAAAGGCCATTTACCCCTGATAGAGAAAATGTCTAATCAGGTAAAGGACCAGAGAAACTGCCTCCTGTGCAGATTCTGATTGTGTAGAGCTCCTAGGTCAACAATGAGAGAGCCAAAACTCATGTGGAGAAAATAAATAGAGGAAAAATTCTGAGACATAACAATTTCACCTTGAGAATTTTTAATCTACATAAGAGAAGGGCATTAAGATTATGAAAATAATGTCTATTACAGAATTATTTTTAATAGCTAAAAGCTCTCCATTACCTAAATGTTCAGTAATAGGAGAATGATGAAGTAAATGATGATTTAGTTATAAAAAGATAATACTGAGCAGATATTCAAAATCATGCTTAAAAAATTGACAACACAGAAATGCTCGTGATATCATTTAAGTGACAAAAGCAATGTGTAAAATTCAGTTTATGCTATTACCATGATTACATGATACTATGTATATGTGCATATAGAGCGATATTGGAATGTATACTAACTAAAATCAAAATATGTTTTCTCTGGGTGTAGAAATTATAAATTCTGTTTATGTTTCCACTACTGTTCAAATTCACTGTAGTAAGCAAAACATTTTTTTTTAATCCATTGCCATCTAATCACTTCATAGATGCTGCCATAAGACACCTGATCCTGGGTATGAGCCCAAGGGCTTTATTACTTATGACACAACTAGCAGTGTGGGCTTCCTACCCACAATTGTTCCCATTGTCCCCAAGGCCTCACAGGGTGACACAGAGGATGCTGTACACACAGAGGATATGTGTCACAGCTCATGAATCCCAAGTTTAGGAAACCTGAATCTTTGAAAGGGGATTCTTAGCAAACCTGCGCAACTTTTGCCCCAGAAAGAGACATTATCCTTATTAATCTGGTTAGGAAACCAATCTGCCCTCTGCCCCAGAATGTGACACTACATCTTCCAAAGCTGTTTGCTATAACAACATCCTTGAAAAGATAAATTGGAACAAAGCTGTCAATACCTCAGCTCAGATCATGTGGAGAAATGAGAGAGACCCAAGGCAAATTTCCAAACTCAGTGTCTGCTATTTCCTTTCCTCCTGAACTTATTGATGAAGGGAACAGTGCCATTAAGAAATTATTTTTACTATTCCTTATACCACCACCCTGACTCCTGAATCTGCAGTTGAGTCTTTCATAGGACAATACTAGGACTTGCTTTAGAAACTTAACAAGAACATGTGACCTTCATTCCTTTTGTGACATCCACATCTTCTGCTAAGCAAACATAAGATTGTCCTTGGATTATCAGGAATGATTTCCTTGCATTTCTTACTCTCTGAGGGAACCCCTATGAAAAAGTATAGGTTTGATGCATAATAGAACACATACTGTGAAGAAAAATCTATCTGTACATAATGTGAGATGTGAAAAGGATTCGTCAGAAAACGCTTTGCTGACTCATGGGGCATACCTTATCCCAACCACTTATGAGGTCTCTGGAGCTCTTTGGGAAGGAGCTAGGCTGATTTTAATGCATTTAGTTTCAAGGTGGGAGCCTTTTGAAACACATGATATTCGGGAAGGCTGAGTTGGAGCCTCATTTTTGTGTAGACTGAGCATTGTCTTAGGTGATGCCACCCGGACGTGTGAGCTTTCTAAACTTTTGACAGTTTTGCCTTTAATTCTGAGACGAGCTTCCTCACTATGTTTCCCAGTTACTATGTTCTCATGAGAATGTACTTATCACGATCAGCTATTCCCAATCCTCATTCGGTCATCGTGGCCATTTTCTCCCTGATGCCATACATTGCTTCTAGGTGTTAACTGGCTCCCTGCTTTTCTAGCTCCTGAATAGTAAATAATGTCTTTCCAATAATGAATAATGCATCACAGTGGTATTTTTCAAGAGACCCGAATGCCCGTAAGTTATTCTTACCCTGCATTCAAGCTTAGGTCCCAATCCTTGCTTCCACATGTAGCAGGTGGAATGCACCACTGTGAGCAGTTCTGAAGTATCCAGAACAGCTGTTCCTGCTTCTTACCTGTTACAGTGAAGAATAAATAGTAGTAGTAATTTTCCTGAGATTCAAATTCCTCTAGTTTTATTTAATTTTTTATGCTTTTTGATTCCTTGTCTGTAAATATGTGGTTAAAAATAACACCTCCTACCTCATAAAATTGTTGTTAGAATAAAATAAGTCAATGTATGTATAGAATTTAGAGTGGCAACTAGAACATTAAAAAAATACTCAATAGTATTTGACTACTATTTTATTATTATTTCTGTCTTGGTATATATTATAGCCTACCTACTAACAGATTATTGTCCCATATAGGGCTAGAAGGAGAGCCCTACAGGTTGAAAGGCACTACACAATGGCCGCAGGAATAGACTCAGACCTGCCAAAGATCCAGAAAATGGTGCAGAACTGGACACTGTTTTGTCATGTTGTACATAGGGTCACCGTTGAGTTGGAGTTGACTTAATGGCAACTAATAACAACAACAGTCCACTAACTAGCCAACCTATTCTCTGTACCTTGCCTCTCCCTTCCCTACAGCTTGTTTTTCACCAAAGTAATCTTTCGAAAGCACATCTCAGATCAGAGCACTCTCCTAGTCAAAACCCTTCAGTGGCTCATATCCAAATTCCAGATTCTACAATTTAACCTGAATCTATTCTTCCTCACTCACGTCATACAACCACCCTCACACTGGGTGGCATAAACGGTTAAATGCTGATCACTAACTAAAAGATTGGCAGCAGTTCAAACCCACTTAGAAGTGCCTCAGAAGAAAGACCAGGTGATCTTCCTTGAAAACCCTATGGAGCAGCTCTGCTCAGCACCCAAGGGCATGCCACGAGTCAGAAGCGACTTGGCACCTGGTTTGGTTTGGTGTTTGGTTTACTCTTACCTGCTTTAGGCACCATCAAAATGGGACTAGTCAGAGTCCTGGACTTTCCTGATGCCATACATGTCCCCAAGCTTTCTGATCACTTTATATGAAACTTCTTTCACCCCCCAGTCAACTCTTCACTGAATTCTTCCAACCCCTGAGTCTCATTTTAAATGTTACTTCTTCCGTGACATTAATCCTGATCCTCACACGCAAATATAACCTCTTTCTCTTTCAAGCCTTCCAAAATGTTTTGCTAGCACATCTCCTATATTTCATACCCAGCTTTACATTATCTTGTAATGATTGCATATTTGTCGTGTTTCCTCTACTTGACCACAAAATCCTTGAAATAGGACGCATAAGTTTTTATCCCTAAAAATGCCTAACGCCAGATCTGGCATAGTTTAGATTCCTTAATACCTATTTGTTAAATTTATTTGGATGGTCTTTTAATAGCCTAGGAATATAAGTACATACGATCTCTATATATCACCTCTTTTCATTGAATAATAAATTAATCAGTTACTTACATATACCTACCCATCACTTATTGACTATCTGTCGTGATGCGAGATTTCACATTTATGACAAGAATAAAAAATCTACTCTCCAACTATCTTGCACATTAACCTGGATTTTCTCCCCACGTCCAGCTCTGGCTGCAGACCCACCCATGCTTGTCAGACTCTGAAGCAGCCAGCTTTCTAGAAGGCCTCTACTCTAGACGGTCCCTTCCCCACCATCGGAGCCATCGTTGCAGCTCTTTCTGTGGAAGAGGCTAACCAAGGCGGATTTCCAGGGAGCCCTTCCAAGAAGGGCCAGGCAGTGAGATGCGGGAAGCAGGGGGTGGCGCGGTTGCTGCTGCTGTGCCTCTTTACTCAGGTGCCATAGAGGGCTCAAGTTCTGCAGCGGGAAGGGTTCTGAGGATAATCTGGGGTCTGCCCGGCTGCACCCTCCTGCTCTGTGGCCCAGGATGCTAAGCTCCTCTTCCCGGCAGGTGTTATTCTCCAGGTTCACGGCCTCAGATTCCAAGCCCTCCAAGACCAGCTCGTTTCCGTGGAGTCCTCCCTGGCCTGGGGCTGTGGAGGGGGTGCCGCAGGGGTAACGGGCATGGGTGGCACCTCCCACCAACCTTCTTGACCCCCAGTGCCAGAGCTGCCAGGCGTGCTCTAGTCCAGCTGCCAGGCTCTAGGTCTGCTCCAGTGCCAGTCCTGATGGCAGGGCCTTGTGGTCCAGAGCCAGGGACACAGCAGTTCCAATGGGCAGGGCTCTCAGCTGTCTGCCGGCTCTTGCTGTCATGTTAACTCCGACTTTGCAGTAACCACCTGGTCTATGGAACCTAACCATGTCCATAAGCGAGGAATGGTTATATACCCACATTCACCTCCAAAATTTGCCTTTCTTGGCATTCTACAAATTATCAAAGGAGCAACTCTCGAAACACTGAAAATCAATCTTGTGAAACAAGAGGATTGTCTAATCAAGTTAAAACAGGCTTCCAGAGAGTGGATTTCTTTTTTAGCATCAAGTTACTTCCAGCACTTGATTGTAATTTGGTTTTGTTTTTGAATCTTCCTGGCTCTTAATAAGAATGTGAAGATATTTATATATTCCCTAAAACCACATTTACCTATAACATTATTTTAGCCTTTGAGCCCTTCTTCGTGGAACCCACACCAGTCTTCTAAAGAATTCAGAAGCAATCCTATGTAAGGCTTAGAAGTACTTCTAAAGGAGGCAGGTAGATAACCACAGGAGCCAAGTTCACCTTGGAAATGGACTCTGAAGAGTTGCAACACTCCATCACAAAGAAAATAACTCCCAGGCATCATTTCTGGCTGCCGCCAAACTGTGTGATACACATATAAGACGGAGTGCTGCATGGTGAGAATGGAAGCTTTCAGAAGTGTGAGGATTGCTGATAAAAGAGAGCTGATGGCACTGGGGAAAGGACACACTTTCAAAGTGGGTAAAAGCGACCAGTGCAAATTATACCTTAGAGAATCTAGACTTCAAACATGGTCCTAACCTAAAGCGCAAGTGAAGAGACAGTAGTTCTGGAAGCTAAACTTTTTTCTCATTTGCATTTATTTTCTGTAGCTTAATGTAAAATCAGGTAATATCTGTTTGAAAACAATAGCATTTCTATCATTTCTAGAGTACAGAAAGAAAAATAATGTCAGCATTCTCTGACTTAGAAGATATCTTCAGTTCTCAAATGTGGTTTGAATGCATTAAAATACAATTTTGTGATTCTTATTCTAAACAGAGTTTTGTATTTGGCATTGAAAAAGGAAGAAATATGTCAAGAGATATACGATGCTATTATCATATATTGAATGGTAATTTTCATACTTCACCTTTCAATCTTATGCTATAAATTGAGCATGCTGCATACCTATTTTGATACCTATTACCAAGCCTATCATTAATATTTGCAGAGCAGTCTAGGACATAAGTCATCAAGGTTTTTCTGTAAAGTGCCACCTAATAGTAAATATTTTAGGCTTTCTGATCATATTGTCTCCATTGCAATTGTGCAACTCTGCCATTGTAGCGCAAAAGCAGTCAGGAGCAATATGCAAATAAATGAGCTTGGCTGTGTTCCAATAAAACCTGATGTTCAAAAATAGGCAATGAATCAGATTTGCCCTGTGTTACCCATTCTCAGTCTAAAGCATTCGTTTAAATTAATAGTTGTAAACTGAAGAATGTTCTTATGTTGAAAAATAACCTGTTTATCAGCGTTATTTTTTCTTCCTTGTATTCCATTCCAATCATCTTATACCCCAGTCACAGGGAAACATTTGCTGATACCCTTGCATTACCAGCCTTTTCTTGCCTTTGGAACGTTGATCCTACCTGTAATTCCTGTTTCAACAAATTCCTGCCTAGAAATTTCATACACTTTCATTCTAGATTTGTCTCTGTTCATACCTAGCTCAAAGTATATTTCTTCCTCTTAATTCTTAAAGCAGTATACATATTAAAAACCAAACACTGCCATCAAGTCAATTCTGAATCATAGGACCCTATAGGACAGAGTAGAACTGCCCCACAGAGTTTCCAAGGAGTTCCTGGTGAATCTGAGCTACCAGCCTTTTGGTTAGCGCCCATAGCACTTAACCATTATGCCACCAACATTTCCAGTATATCTATAGATTCCATAAAACTTTATCAGTTTATTTTTGAATTATAATTGTTTACCAACATGGCATTTAGGTAAGTGAATTCCATTCAGATTTATTTTTTCCCTCAAATTGGCCACAAAGGTCTTATATGAAATGTTCAATAAACAGTTATTGAGTAAATAAATTCATAAATAAGCATTTATATGTGGAAAAAGGGGAAAAAAATGATTTCAGGCAAATGTCATGAGATCAATTTGGCTAGAAAACTCCATGTAAATAAAAAAAGTCATTTTAGTCTTTATTTCCATATTAATGTAACAAAATAGCCTACCCATATTGGAAATTTCTAAACTTGGCGAATGATCTTGCGCGACTGACACTGTATGTTTGAATAAGAAATTTGTATCATTTATCCAAATTGACCCACCACTTTTATTAAGTCATTTCATTTCCCTTGTGAATTCAATATAAAATATTGTGTAAAATATATAAACAGCTTTAAAAGCAAAGATGGATGATTATTTTATAACGACGTTTAGGTTAATAAATTCACTTTTCATTGCATCTCAACATTATCACAGATAATTACATTCTTTGGAAATATGGTACCAGACCAAAGAAAATTTAAAATTATTAAATATATATTAGTTTATTCTCTCCAATGTCATCTTATTCACCAACAAATTAACCAATTAATTCTTCATAATTTTTTATTCAATTACAGAGACTCATATAAAAAAAATGAGAGAAAATCTTGAAGGTCAAGGATTTATAATATTTCACTGGGAAAAGCAAACCCCTCCCACATCTTTTTTTCTTTCAAGAATTCTGGTATTTGTCTTTTCTTTATTTCATATTTTTTTTTTCCCTTAAAAGATATTCTAGTTCTTATAGCTCTTTACAAGAAGTCTTAGTGGCATGAAGGTTAAGCACTTAGCTGTTAACTGAAAGATTGGTAGTTTAAACCTACCCAGTGGCTCCCTGCCAGAAAGACCTGATGACCTGCTCCCATAAAGATTACAGCCTAGAAAACCCCGTGGGGTGCTTCTACTTTGTCACATGAGGTCTTTAAGAGTCAAAACTCTATCTGAGGGCACCTAACAACAACAGAAACAACACAGATCTTTACTACTATGAAAACCCAGCTATATTTACCAAAAGTTTTGTTTTTACCATTTATGTGGAAATGAGATTCCTTTTCCTGGTCTAGTGTGTTTGAGGTGCAAATGTTTAGTGCACTGAGAGCACCAAAGGACAAGCAGGATGGGGTTAATTGGAAGCTCCAACTCAATGAGAATTAGAGTTAAAAGACAGCCCATCCCTTTGCTGTCTAGTTGTCTAGTTCATTGCAACTCATTGCGACCTGATAAGACAGAGTAGAACTGCCTCACAGAGTTTCCAAGGGGCACATGGTGGATTCACACTAACCTTTTGGTTAGCATTTAACCACTATGGCACCAGGGTTTCCAAAAAAAAAAAAAAAAAAAAAGCCAAACCTGTTGCCTTCTAATCGATTCTAGCTCATAGCGACCCAATAGGACAGAGTAGAACTACCCCATAGGGTTTCCAAAGAATGCCTCGTGGATTCCAACTGCCGACATTTTGGTTAGCAGCTGTAGCTCTTAACCACTGTGCTACTGGGGTTTAAGAAGACAGCCCAAAAACCAAAAAGACAGAGGTATTAAAATTCCAGGTAGGCATACACAGTAAAATCTGAAAGATACAATTTTAAACACAGGCAAATATACCTCAGGCTTCTACAAGGATCTTGAATCTACAAATTCAGCTCAGTTATAGCAGGAACTATGCCTCTGCATTAAATGAGATTCCCTTGATTTACCTGGGTTTTGCAAACCATTAACAAGCTGGGCTACTAACTGAAATGTTGAGGTTCCAGTCCACACACAGGCACCAGGGAAGAAAGACCTGGTGGGCGATCTGCTCGGAAAGGTTACAGACGTTGAAAACCACACGGAGGATAATTCTAGTCTGACACACATGAGGTCACCATGAGTTGGAATCAACTCAAGAGAAACTTTTTTTCTTTTTAAATAAAGTGAAACCTGTGAGAGCTGAAACTCAATGGGACTCCTTGTTTTTCCGAATCTCGCAAAGTTTCCATCTTTGACAGGGTGCAGTCTTATCACACTTTTCTATCACTCATTTTAGGGAAATATATTTGAATTTTTCTTCTCTGATAGGTTTCCTCCTTACCCAGGTTCTGACTTTCGCAGGTTTTATCGTACACTTACTATATGTCCTGGCCTGTCAGGACTTACTCCTGAACATTGTTTCTTGCTTTTTTGTCAATTGGCGAGATATAATCTTCTGTCCTAAAATTAGTCTTATTTTTCTCTCAGTTATTGCTCTTAACTTAATACTTATGTTTATCCACTGTTTTTTTTATACTTTCAATATCTATAATTTATAACAATATATTCACTAGAACATGCTTTTGTTTCAGCCATAACTATCACAATGGTATTGCTCAAACTCTGTTTTCAGGATTGTTTTGTAGATATAATTTCTTGCTTTGAAACGGAAGTCTTTTGCATAACAATAAGCTATTCCATCACCCATTCATTCCATATTTCTTTCAACAACGTCTTGAATTCAATTGTCTATTTTAAACTTCCTGCAAGACTACTTTCAAAAAGGGCTCCTATTTGTGACACTTTTGATGTCTAGCATGTATGAGAATAATTTATTATGTTCCCACATTTAAATGACAATTTGGTTGGAGATAAAATTGTAGTTTAAAAATTCTGAGTATATTAACCTGGTAGGTGACACTAAGTTATTATAATAAATAGCCCTGATACAGGACAATAAAATGTATTTCTTGGTCCCATGACAACCAGAAGCAGATCAGGCTGCACTCCAGCGTAGCTCTCTCAACGCAATGACTCAAGGATCTAGAATCTAGAAAATGGGACTCCTTGCTCTCTTACTGTGGCATTTCATGAGCCTAGAAGAGTGATAGGCCCTTGCTGAGTGCTCAATAAATATTCATTGCAATAATTAAATAGTGAAGACAAAGTAAAGGAAAACTACAGACAGAAGAATTGAAAAGATTTGTAGAGTTTGAGTACTATCGAGGGTAAATATTTATAAAATAATGTGCAGTTTGTTTAATGTACCAACATATGCCAAGAGAAATTGTTGTAGGACTGTCCTCCAATTTAGAATACAATTAGCTTACATCTTTAACTCAGTGTGAAAAGAAGCCTAGACACACAAATATGGTGGTATTTTTCTTAAAAATGTGAAAAAAAGTCTTAAAATTCTAATTGCCAGATGAGAAAAATTGGGGGGATATAGAGCATATGGTGGATTGTTTTAGTCCTCAATTCTCCGTCTTCCCACTCCATTCTTCATCGTCTCTTCCTCCAACTGCACTCCATGTATACCACCAGTCCACTTTCAACAGAATTCTTGAGGAATAGCTACTTTGGGTTTGAGTAAAATTCAACATAGGGTAAAGTTAGATTTGGTAATTTGTTATAATTGAATTAGGTCTTTTCCCTTTATTTGTTATCAATTTAATTATAATTCTTAAAAGAATAAAACAGTTTATAAAATGTCTACTCATTTAAATAAATTTGTTTGGGTGTAGAAATTGGCTACCTGACAAGAAATCACAATCTTAGTCGTTAGGCCTCTTTTTTTAATTTTTTTTCTGTTCAGGGCTGTACGTTAGGAAACTCAAAACATGGAGTAAAGAGACAAAGAATATAGTTGTATTTCCAAAGACTTTCTAAGAATTATTTCCACTCTATATCTTAGTAGTAAGTCAACACCCTATCATTAAGTCATTACCCAAAGGAGTACTGTATGCCATAGAGGCAAGTTTCCTTTCTTATACTTCTGACTCTCATCTCCAAGCTGGTGACCCTGTAGCAAGGTGAATTTTCTAACATTTCACATGTCATTCATTTTGTCTTCATTTTGTTTAATCTTACCACCCTGAGTAATTTGTCAGATCCTCTGAATTCAGACACATGTGGTTATGTACTAAAAGGATTGAAGCACATCAGCAATCTAATTTTTCTAGACAACTACATTATGTCACCTGCAGGATTGGTATATTTTACATTTCCATGTTTTCTCCTGATTTGATTGACACATAGGGTGCTAAATTGCTTTGGCTTTTGAATATATTTTCTTGATTATAGCCCCAAGAACTTCACTCCCTGATAAGTGAGTATGCTTCTGATTTTCAGAAGCAAGTATTCTGGTAATTAGAGGAGCCCTCTGTCTTATCCTTATTTGGCAGTATCAAAAAACGACTTCTAAGTTAGGATTAGAGCTTTAAAACATATTGGCTTATAAATACTATCATTTAGTTCGACGTTTGGAATGACGCATTTTTTCCCTATTATATAGCATTTAGCTTTTAGTTTATCCAAATTCCCATATCATTTAATAAGTGTCTATTCTATAAGTATTACTGGCTATAACCCTTATTTTTAAACATGCATCTAAAAAAAATTAATGTTACTGATTTCACTTAGCCACTTGCCATGTTTACTCCATAAATCATTCTTTGGAAGATAGAAAGTGATAAGGGGCCTAAATTAAAAATAAAAGTTCAAGTTCTTTAAAGATATGAAAATAATACTCTTGCCTTTCACCTTGGGATAGAGAGAATATCCAAACAGGGACACGGATACAAATAATTTGATCAAAAAAAAAAAAAAATTGTCCTTGATCTCTGTATTAATTTACCTAGACTGCATTAACAAATTACCATAACCTAGGTTGCTTAAGGAAACCCTGGTGGTATAGTGGTTAAGAGCTACAGCTGCTAACCCAAAGGTCGGCAGTTTGAATCCACCAGACCCTCCTTGAAAACCCTATGGGGCAGTTCTACTCTGTCCTATAAGGTGCTATGAGTCAGAATTGACTCGATGGCAACAGGTTGGGTTTGATTTTTGGTTAGGAAGTTTAAAAAGACAAATTTATTCTGTCACACTTCTGGAGTCTAGAAGTCCAAAATCAAGGTATCAGTAGGGTTATGGTTCTCCTAAAGCTCTAGGGAAGAATCCTTCCTTGAGTATTTGTAGCTTCTGGTGGTTCCCTGCTATCCTTGGCATTCCGTGGCTTGCATTAGCCTCACTCCAATTTCTGCCTCCATTTCACATGGTCTTGTTCTCTCTGCGTGTCTCCACATGGTATTCTATTTATCTTCACACAACCTTCTCCCTCATTCTCTGTCTCTGAATCTCCCTCTTTAGTCATAAAGACACCAATCATTGGGTTTACAGTGACCCTAATTCTGTATGACTTCATCTTTACTAATTACAGCTGCTGAGATCCTATTTCCAAATAAGCTCATATTCTGTGGTTCCAGGCAGACGAGTTTGGGGTGGGGCATTTTCAACCCACTGCAATTCCCATTTATAGAGCAGAACAAAGTATAAGAAACACTTAGAGCAATTGCAGAGTCTTTTAATTAAATTGTTTTAAAGGCTGATATTAATTCAGTCATCCAATTTTCATTAGTTCCTAGTCAGACTACCATATCTACCCCTACCAAATCTGCTCACACTACCTATCACAGCACATAAGGGATCCCCAGTACTCCATGTGCTTGGGCTGAGACCTCCCCTTCCCTATTATGGGCACAGCCAACCTAGTCACTGCAAAACAGGACCGATTCTTAGAAGAAAGCCGTAAGAGTGCTCATTACCAACTCACATCCCCAAAAGAACAACAGTACAAAGCTTACCTGTGTGCTTTTTTTTGTTTTCAATTCCTGTTTACCTCACTCATTTGCAAGTAGGTTGATCTAATAATTTATTCCAAATAAGGACACTTCTGAGAATGGAAGTATTACTAAGAATTACACAGAAACAGACATAAAAAGTCATATATTCACCCTATCAATAATTGTCCCTCACCAACCAGGCCTTCATCTCCATGCCTCTCTTTGACCAATTACCTAATTACATGTTTGACTTTATGCTCCTCGTTTCTCAAACCCTTCCACCGTGTCCTCTGGAACTTATATGGACTATCACAAGTAAAATGCACCGTATCCCCAAATCCCATCTGAGTATTCCTTTCACTGTCTTGTTCTATCTAAAACCTGGCTGCAGACCCCTTGAGTAGAGATTATTCCAGCATTTTCCTACTAAAGATCCTAAAGCTGAAGTAGGGGCCTTCCTTTGCCTTTACTGTTACTTGATATCTACTCTTTGCTGAAAAAAATGCAATTTCCTTAAAAAAATATACACCTTCACACTATACCATTGTTATGGATTGAACTGTGTCCCTCAGAAACACATGTTGCATAATTGCACTTGGGAATGGGCTTTCTTTTTTACGTTAATGAAGCAGTATTAGTGTAGGGTGCGTCTTGAGTCAATTTCTTTTGAGATATAAAAGAGCAGATTGACCAAACAACCAAGCAAGGAAGCCTAGATAAAAAAATTAAATAAATAAAATAAAATAGATAAAAAAATAGGGGATGATAAATGTCACATCGCATGAAGATCACCAAGGTACGAGAAACAAGTTAAGAAGAGACAAGGACCTTCTCCTAAAGCCCACAGACAGAGGAAGGCTTCCCCTAGAGCCGGCAACCTGAATTTGGACTTCCAGCTTCCTGAACTGTGAGAAAATAAATTTCTGTTTGTTAAAGCCACCCATGTGTGGTATTTCTATTACAGCAGCACCAGATAACTAAGACAACCACTGAGACACTTTATGGTTTTGAGGTTATCTAATAATCTCTGACTGATTCCCTCTCATTTCATGAAAATGTTATCATCCACCTCTGAGGTATGGAATCCTTTTGCAGTAAGTAATTTGGCGTTCAGTCATGACTCTGAGAGTAGGACCACAAATAAGAACAGTAAGTGAAGGCTGACCCAACTAAGAGGGATTACCTGGGTGCCAATGCTAACTAAGCCTCAGGAGGTCTGTGGTGGTGAGGCCAGTAAAAAACCTAGTAAGCTGGAGGCTCACTGTAGCTTCCTGTCCTGGATCATTGACCTCTCAGAGGAGGGGTAAGCACGTCCTCTGAGGAAGAGGAAGGTCTGTGCTGAAGAACACACACGCACACACACATCCTTGTCCCAGGTGGAGACTTCAGCCCAAGGAAAGAGATTGGAAGATTGATCAGAAGCAGCCCAAACCTTGGTTCCGATAGAAAGCAGAGCCAGGAGAAAACAACAGAGACCAGGAGAAGCCCAGCATCTGCTGAGCAGAGAAGTGGCAGCAGAGTGGCCTGAGAGGAATAGGTCAAGAATTTTAACACACTTAGGGCTGCAGCAACACCAGAGACAGCAGAGACCCTCCTTGAGAGGGAGAGGCCCAGAGGAGGTGTTGCTTGAGAGCTAGACCAGCAGTGAGGGGGGCAGAGCCAGCCAAGATATGAGTCAGCCCAGTGGCCTAAGAGTAAATATTAAGTCCTCACCATAAAACTGATATTTATGCACTGTTTGCTGTCTTCTTTCCATGTGCTGATGCTCTGGGAGTGCCTTATGGGTTCTGGCTCTGACCAGATGAACAAAATCTTGTTAGTGAACAACCTGTGCGTGCACCACAATAATAAATTTGTATTGTTTAAATCATCAGTGAGTGCTTCACAAATATAGTGTATGTGCACTGCGCCATCTCACTGTTTCTCTCTCTAGAGTAACTTTTGTTATAATTTCTGTACGTACAGAGCTCAACTTTATTACTCAGTCAACACTCTGTTTATTCAATCCCTTGGGCTCAGAGCTTCTAGCCATATTTATTCCCATATCTCTTCAGTCTCCTACTCTAATGCAAAACATCACCATTACTCATGGGGTCTCAGTTTAAAGCACCCACTACTCTCCAATCAGCACCATCTGCCTCTCCAGCTTATTATTTAATTATCTCTTCCCTTTTCCTTCGTCATCAATGCATCCATTTCTACTGGACTATTCCTATCAGCATATAAACATGCTGCAATATTTCTCATTTGAAGGAGAAAGTTTCAAGGAGCACCCGGCAGATTCGAACTGTTGACATTTTGATTAGCAGCCTTAGCTCTGGTAGCATAATGGTTAAGTGCTATGGCTGCTAACCAAAAAAAGTTGGCAGTTCAAATCCATCAGGTGCTCCTAGAAACCCTATGGGGCAGTTCTACTCTGACCTATAGGGTTGCTATGAGTCAGAATCGACTCGATGGTAGCAGGTTTGGTCTTTTTTTTTTTTTTGAAGGAGAAAAATCCTCTCTTAATTCTTGTATTTCCCCTTCCCCAGCTCCTGTCCTCTTATCAAGTTCACTTTTTACCACAACACATTGAAAATATTGTCTACAATCACTGCTCCATTGCCCTCTAGCCAACTACATTAGACTTTTATCAAAATAACTGCACTCAGGGGAAAGCCTCTTGCAAATATAGCCAAGGATTTTCATCTTGTCAGAATCAATGCTTACTCCTCATATTTTTGGAACTCACAGTACTGTTGACACTATTGATTTTTCTCCCCTGCTTAGAACACCTGCCTCACTCAACATCTTGGACACTATGCTGTCCTGTGTGACCTCCAGCTTCAGTGTCAACTCCTCTTCAGTATCCTTTGATAAATGATCAATATAAAATTGCATTAAGACACAATACTGTGCCCATTTCTCTTCTCTGTATTCACTCCCTGAGTCATCTCTTCCATACTCATGGCTTTATGATTCTTATACGTACTATTGATTCTCACATTTTTATCTCCAACATAGATATCTGACTCAGGCTCCATACTCAGGTATCCAATTACCTACCCATCACCTGCCTTGGAACTCTAAAACATATCTCAAGTTAACCAGGGCAAAATTCTTGATGCCACCACTCAAACCTTTTTGCACCAGTATTTTATTAACCAATAAATATCACCCCTGTTCACCTGCTTAGTTTCATAATTTATGAAACATTGCTGAATATTTTTCTCTCCCTCTAACTCTGCATCTGATTTATTAAGAATCTTCTTTCAAAATACACTGTCAATCAGACCACCAATGTTTTTCCATGTCATTTGCTAGGCTAAGCTAACATTATATTTCTTGTCAACTACCAGGAACCGTGGTGGTGTAATTGTTAAGCACTGGGCAGCTAACGGAAAGGTCAGCAGCTCAAGCCCACCAGTGGCTCCACGGGAGAAAAGACCTGGTGATCTGCTCCCACAAAGATTACAGTTTAGGAAACACTATTATGGGGCAGTTCTACTCTGCCCTATAGGATTACTATGAGTCAGAATCGACTGGATGGCATATGACAACACCAGGATAGTCTTCTTCCACTACACCTACCTGAAATCTATTTTCAGCAGAACATTCTTAGTGATCTTTTTTAAAAAAAAACAAGATCTAATCATTCTCTTCTCCTTGCTCCATCCCCTCTTTCACACTCAGAAGAAAAAATGCAAATTCCTTGTCTTAACATAAATTGACTGAATTGGTCTGACTGCCTTTCACCTCTATAAAACCATCTCCTGGTTTCTTATCGCTTGCATGTTTTCAAACTGACTCTTTCTTGTTGCCTTCTCCATATATGTGGTTTGTTTCTACTTTAGAATTTTCCTACATTTTTCCTCCTGCCTTGAAAGTTCTTTCCTTGAATATTCAAATGGTCTATATCCCATTTCTTTCAGGTCTTGCTTAGC
The DNA here is from genome assembly GCF_030014295.1 of Loxodonta africana. Lineage (NCBI taxonomy): Eukaryota > Metazoa > Chordata > Mammalia > Proboscidea > Elephantidae > Loxodonta > Loxodonta africana. The sequence goes on from NC_087348.1 coordinate 44,906,192, forward strand.
TATATCTTCAAAGAGGTCACTTCAGACCATGGCTATCTCCCTTCATTACCCTTTTTAAAAATGTAAAATCAGGCTTTTCATGCAAATATAAAATAAAAACGTGTTAAGGATTTTATTTATCTCATTAATTAATGAGGAAGCCAGTAAAAATTGACAAGTAATTTCAAAGAAAAATTCAATGAAGTACGCATTTATAGCCAATAAGGAATTCTGAAATGAATTTATAAATCGATGGTCCATTCACAGAACAATGAGGAATAACATCCCACTAGATACAATTAATTTGCATTTCTATGAACAGGAAGTCTATGCCTTATTACCAGTTTTCTACAATTTAAAGGTGTAAAATAGTTCAAAAGCAATGAAAGCACAGGTAACTTGGACAGGTGCACTAGGCAGGACTTACCTTCTTTGTTCATTTTAGAGACCTGTGATTTTTAATGGCACTCTGTCCTCTTAAATTCCTTTACTTTTCTCTGTTGCATCTATTACTACATGAAAATATACTGTAGATTCACTTATTTCTTGTCTGTCTACCCCATTACAATATAAGCTTCATGAAAGCATAAACCTGTATCTCTAGTACACCAGTATGTGTGTACTATTTTGAAAAGTGTTTGGCGCATAGTAGCTGCTCATATTTGTTGAAGCTTGAGTGAATGCATATATTTTATGATAGGTATAAAAATGTATCTGCTAATGGATTATTTTAAACTAAATAATGACTTTCACCAAAATATACATTGGATAAGTGCACCACTGGCAAAGTGGTTAAGCACTGGGCTACTAGCCACAGGCTGGCAATTCAAGCCCATGAGCGGCTCTGCAGGAGAAAATGTAGCAAACTGCCTCGTAAAGATTACAGCCTTGGAAACCTTATAGGGCAGTTCTACTCTGTCCTATAGGGTTGGTATGAGTCAAAATCATATTGAGGACACTGGGTGTTTGTGATTATACATTGGATATGATTTTATTTAATTACTTAGTTAATTAATAAAGTGTAAAAGTCCCAGGGTGGTGCAGACAGTCAGTGTGCCCACCTGCTAATCTAAAAGCTGGTGGTTCCATTCCACCTAGAGGTTCTTCAAAAGAAAGACCTGGTGATCTACTTCTGAAAAATCAGCCATTGAAAATCCTATTCTGACACACATGGGGTCACAATCAGCTGGAAAACACTTGACGGCGCTGGTGTGTGTGGCTTTTTACACATGCACATACACACACATATAAGATCATGTGATAGATATATTTGAAATATACATAGGTATACATACTGTTGGAAACCCTGGTGGCAAAGTGGTTAAGTGCTACAGCTGCTAACCAAGGGTCGGCAGTTCGAATCCACCAGGCACTCCTTGGAAACTCAATGGGGAAGCTCTACTCTGTCCCATAGGGTCCCTATGAGTCGGAATCGACTCGACGGCACTGGGTTTGGTTTGGTTTTTACACATACCATCAGAAACCCTGGTGGCCTAGAGGTCAAGTACTACGGCTACTAACTAAAAGTTTGGTGGTTCGAATCCACCAGGTGCTCATTGGAAATCCTATGGGGCAGTTCTACTCTGTCCTATGGTGTCTCTATGAGTCGGAATCTACTCGATGGCAATTTTTTTTTTTTTTTGATACATACTGTCAAGTCGATTCCAACTCATAGGGACCCCATAGGGTTTCCAAGGCTGTAAATAGCTACAGAGGCAGAGTGCCACATCTTTCTTCTGTGGAGCTGCTGAGGTTTCCAACAGCAGGCCTTTTGCTTAGCACTTTAACCACTGTGCCACTATCCCCAGTCCCGTCAAGTGGATTCGGACTCATAGCGACCCTATAGGACAGAGTAGAACTGCCTCATAGAGTTTCCAAGGAGTGCCTGGTGGATTTGAACGGCCGAACCTTTGGTTAGCAGCCGTAACACTTAACCACTATGCCACCAGGGTCCATATGTATACAATGAATAAAATATTTATTAAATTTATAGTAAGTATGATCTGACCTCATGGAGCTTGGAGTGCAGTATGGGGAGATAAATACGTTAAGAGATATTAGTGTTTGCAGTAAAACTTGATTTGATAGAGACTTCTTTTTTTTTTTTTCTATAACAATGTGTGAAAGTTCAAGGAAAGCACTGCTGCAGGATATTTATTGAAGGGAGGCAAAGAAGGCTTCACAGTGTTTGAGAAACACTACGCAGTCTTGAAGAAAGAGAATACAACAGACAGAACAAGAGAGGTAACGTCAAATAAGAGAATAGCACTTGAAAAGTCTTGGAGGAGAGCCAGAGTGAAGCATATTTGACAACAATATGAATATTAATATGGCTACATATTTATATTTACATCATTTAAATATAAGGAAATATATTGCTTTTTTCCTCCACGTATTTGAATACACACCCTTCTTTAAGGTTTGTCCCAATGTGTAATAAGATGAAAAAGCTTAATTTTCAAGGACAAACAGAAGAAACTTGGCTACTTAATCCAAACAATAAAAAACAGAGCAATGTAATCCAATCAAACAGCTACAAGGTGCTCTACTCCACTTCATCATTCCATAAAACATTTTGCATGTTTTCAAGGAAGGCATTTCATTTTCAAATTGGAATTACAAACAGCTCTCATAAAATGGAGGCGCTACATGCTTGAATTTGTATTTATATTTATTTATAAGTTTATTTATTTATTAGTCATAGTCACCACTGTCATTTATTACTGTGTCCTGGGAATGGGCCATTTCCTTTTCCTCCAAGTTAAAAAAAAAAAAAAATCACAGTGGAGGAATAAAATTTAAAAAATCCAGATTTACTGGATTCAAGTCTATTCAAAGAAGCATTTTGTCATTTTCTTTCATAACGCCTTAAAAATCATTAACTCTTCAGCGATACCCTAGGTCATGTGAATTTCTGCAGGCCTGTCTTGAAATTTTTTTCGCCAGGTCTGACATCAGAAAACATAGCACTGAAGCTCACACCAAACAAATGTGATTTGGTATGTTAATTGGAAAGGACCTAGTTGACCCTGTGATCTCTGCTTTCTAAGAATTGGTGACAGGATGTCTCTTCCTTCCTTCTTAAGTCTAGTGGACATAGAAAGCGAGAGTTATAGGGGATTTGGCTGGGGAGGAAAGAAAGAAAAAATACAGGAGACACGAGAAGAGAAATGTAAAGAAAAGTTTTGGTCGTCTGATGAAAATAAATGGCATCACTTCTGAAAGTATAAGCAAATACAGGCAGTCCCTGGTTACCAACATCCAATTTATGGACTACTCGTACTTGCCCTTTAGTGTTTTGTAAATTTGCCCCCCCCTTGAAACAGTTGAACCAACCCCTGCTCCGAACAAATTCTTCATCGCAATCACCTTCACTTGTAGTGTGTGCAACTTTTAACTTACTGAAAAGGCTTTGAGTCTTTTTTTTTGTACTAAAACCCACTGTCATCAAGTCGATTCTGACTCATAGTGACCCTATAGGACAGAGTAGAACTGCCCCATAGAGTTTCCAAGGAGCACCTGGTGGATTCAAACTGACAACCTTTTGGTTAGCTGCCATAGCACTTAACTAGTACACCACCAGGGTAAGAAACATATGCAGCTCTTCTGACTTAAAGACACAGTTGGAATGGATCTCATTCATAACCCAGGGACTACCTGTAATGTAAGAATGATTGGGACTGGTCCAGCTTCTAGTCAGTATGTGTTTAAGAGAAAGTCAAGAAAGAAACCTTGAATTGAATTGGATTGAATTCTGTCCCCCAAAAGAGTATGTTGAGATCCTAACACCCCTCCAACCCTACATACTCCAACCCCTATGACCCTTACCACCCCACCATTGCCAGCCCTGCAAACTACTCCCTAACCTCCCCCCCGACCATGCCTGTGAACATGACTTTGTTTTGAAACAGGGTTTTTGAGATATTATAAGTTAATATGAGTTCATACTGGAGTAGAGTGGGCCCTAATCCAATCTAAGCGATGACTTTATAAAGGAAGAAAATATACACAGAGGGAAAACCATCATGTGAAGATGGAGGAGGAGATTTGTAGTGAGGCATCTACAAGTCAAGGAGCACCAAGGATTGCCAGCTGTTACAGGAAGCTGTGAGAGAGGCAAGGAACAGATTCTTCCTCAGACTTCTCAGGAAGAATCAACACAGCCCAACACCCTAATTTCATACTCCTAGCCTCCAGTACCGTGAGATAATAAGTTTTTGTTCTTAGAAGCCACTCAGTTTGTGGCACTGTGTTAGGCCAGCCCCAGGAAAGTAATACAAAACCCAGAAGTTTCATGACAAAAAAGTCAAGCAAAACAAAAAGACTGCCAGTTGTCATTTCTTAATAAGAAGTCCACAGATATGAAAGAGGCACCTAGTTTCTGATTGCAAAATACTACTCTGTAATCAAATAACAGTTAACAGTTATTGTGTGATTGTCAAGTACCAGGCACTGTCCTTAGCACTTTGCATCTGTTAAAAATGTAAACTTCTCAACGACCCTATGAGGTAGGTTACCATGATCACCGAACGTTCCAGATAAAGAAACAAAGGCACTTGCAGAGTTAAGTAACTTTAATTTCCTATTGTCTCACAGTTAGTAGGTGGTGAAGCCACTGATCAATCGCACCCATTGAGGGACTGCCTTCAATTGATGACTGTGAATAACCACTTCTGCTTCTCTGTCTTCTCAAACAAATATTCTTAAAAAACAAAAGACCTCTTCCCTTAGCAAAATTGACACGGAATTGGAATTGCATGATTCATAAATGTCAGCAATTTAAACATCAGCTAAGCTTTTGATAGTGCTAGGTACAGTTGAGGGTATAGAGGTAGATGGAGTAAGAGATGCTGAGGGTTGGAGTTTAGTAAAGTGAAAATTACATCTGATACCTCAATACAGAGTTTAGAATTTGAGCATCAATGAACAACATCTTTAAAAACCATCAAGTTGGATAATAGCTCAACTTGCTAATATGATCTTAAATTCCTAACTAAAAAAAAATCTCTCTGCCTTGGAGTAGATTCCCACTCATCATGACCCTATGGAACCTGGTGGTGCAGTGGTTAAGAGCTACAGCTGCTGACTAAAAGGTCAGCAACTCAAATCCACCAGCCGTTCCCTGGAAACCGTATGGGCAGTTGTACTCCGTCCCACAGGGTAACTATAAGTTAGAATTGACTCGACAGCAACAGTTTTTTTTTTTTTTTTTAATGATCCTAGAGCATATTTTTTTTTTTTTTTTTTTTTGTAGGACAAAGTAGAACTGCCCTATAGGGTCTCCAAGTAGGCTGCCACATCTTTCTCCCACAGAGCAGCTGGTGGGCTATAACTGCACGCCATTGGGTTAACAGCTGAGCACTTGAACCCAGCACCACCTGTGCAAGGGTCCATGTATTTGGTATTTGTATCCTCATGACAAAAATCACTGCCAAATGATTATCTGACCTAACCAGAACATCTTATGAGATTGAGTTACACTCTCCTCCAAAGCAATAGTTTCCATCTTTGGAAAGTTCTATCTCAAATTCTTCCTTTTATTGAACCGAAACCAGTCCTCCTGAAGCACTTAAAACTGGGCCCTGTTCTACCTCAGTGAATGATTCTCCAAGAGGACCAATACCTTCATCTTATCATTGTAACTAAATATTGAATTTTTTTGTTTATTTTCTTTTATTACCACTTGATATCCTTGCAATCATCCTCACTTGGAGAACAGAATATGTTTAATTATTTACAGTGGTAAAAGGTACCTGTCTTAGGTTAGGTTCTCTAGAAAAACAAAACCGGTAAAGCACATAAATGTATATCTAGAGAGATTTGATGATCGTAAGGATGGCTCAGGGCCAGGTAGTGTTTCGTTCTGTTGTGCATAGGGTCACTGTGAGTTGGAACCGAATCAACGGCACCTAACAACAACAACAACAGAGAGATTTATATCAAGGAAATGACTCACATGGTAGTAGAGGCTGAAACATCCCAAGTCGGTAGGTCAGGCTGGAGGCTTCTCCTGATTCACGTAGACACAGGGGCTGGTGAACCTAAAACTGGCAAACCAGAAAGCAAGGCTCTGGCTCACAGGCTGTGAAGAACAACAAATGCCAAGATCAGCAGGCAAGATGACAGGTACGCTGCTAGCTCAAACCCCAAGAACTGGGGGTCAGATCAACAGGAGCCAGCTGCAGGATCCAGAGTGAGCAGAAATCCATGAGCCTTGCCAGAAAGTCCACCTATATTGAATGAAAGTCACACACACCCCCCAGGAAATTCCCTTTCCTCTGATTGGTTACTCAGAGTGAATTCCATCGTGGAGGTGATCACATTATATCAAATCTCATCATGGAAGTGATCACATCATTGTACAACTGTCAATCTACATCATAACTGCCAAACCATTGAGAATCATGGCCCAGCACAGTTGACATACAATCTTAATGATCACAGTATCTTTCAACTAAAATAGCCTCATTCTTCCATTTGGCTGTAGCTTTTGAAGTGCATTGAATTTATACTTGATCCTATAAATGAGGGAGGGAGTGTTTTCTAGTAGATATCGTTGTTGTTGTTGTTAGGTGCCGTCAAGTCGATTCCGACTCACAGCAACCCTATGCACAACAGAACGAAACCTTGCCCGGTCCTGCGCCATCCTTAACAATCGTTGTTAATGCTTGAGCTCTGTGTTGCAGCCACTGTGTCAATCCACCTCGTTGAGGGTCTTCCTCTTTTCTGCTGACCCTGTACTCTGCCAAGCATGATGTTCTTCTCCAGGAACTGATCCCTCCTGACAACATGTCCAAAGTATGTAAGAACCAGTCTCACCATCCTTGCTTCTAAGGAGAATTCTAGTTGTGCTTCTTCTAAGACAGATTTGTTCATTCTTTTGGCAGTCCATGGTATATTCACTATTCTTCTCCAACACCACAATTCAAAGACGTCAACCCTTCTTCGGTCTTCCTTATTCATTGTCCAGCTTTCACATGCATATGATGCAATTGGAAATACCATGGCTTGGGTCAGGCCCACCTTAGTCTTCAGGGTGACATCTTTGCTCTTCAACACTTTGAAGAGGTCCTTTGCAGCAGATTTGCCCCATGCAATGCTTCCTTTGATTTCTTGACTGCTGCTTCCGTGGAAGCAGTCTAGTAAATAGAACAGAAAATTACTCAACAGGGTTGCTTTATTTTTTAGAATTATGTCTTCCAAATGCCACTCTGGCAGAGAAATTGTCTTTCTCCCTTTTTCTTTTCTTTCTTTTTTTTTTTGAAGCAGACTGCCACATCTTTCTTCTCCAAAGTGGATGATGGGTTCCAATTGCCAACCCTTCGGTTAGCATCTGAGTGCCCAATCACTGTGCCAACAGGGCTCTTGGAGAATATCCATAAGGGAGTATTATTTCTTCCGGTGAAGGAGTCAGAGAAAGCTACAGAGAGATGAATTTGAATTAGGTCTTCCTCTTTTTATGGATTGCTTTGTTTTGTTCAGAGCCTTGACGGCACAATGGTGAAGAGCTTAGCCACCAACCAAAAGGTTGGCAGTTCAAATTCACCAGTCCCTACTTGGAAACCCTATGGGACAGTTCTACTGTGTTATATAGGGTCACAATGAGTGCGAATCAAATCCACAGCAACAGGTTTGATTTCCTTTTGCTCATTCAGATTTTTTTTTTTAATCGTACTTTAGATGAAGGTTTACAGAAAAAACTACCTTCTCATTAAACAATTAGCACTCATATTGTTTTTGTGACACAGGTTACCAAATCCATAACATGTCAACGCTCTCCCTTCTCGACCTTGGGTTCCTTATTGCCAGCTTTCCTGTTCCCTCCTGCCTTCTAGCCCTTACCCCTGGGCTGGTGTGCCCCTTTAATCGTGTTTTGTTTTATGGGCCTGTTTAATCTTTGGCTGAAGGGTGAACCTCAGGAGTGACTTCATTACTGATGTATTTTTCTCTTATCCTGCAGAATTAGTTATGTCATACCATCCAGACCAGGGAAGCATGAGGAAGTTAAGTTATGAATACTACAACATATGATCTGGTATAGAAATCAGCAAAAATTACAGGGGTACCATCTAAGCAAACCAAGAATAGAATGAAGACATTGGGGTGCTGGCAATGGTGGGGAAGAATTCATGAATAAGGGGAAAGAAAGGAAAACAAGGAAAGCAACAGGCACCAGAGCCATTTACTCCCTAAGCGAATACTCTTCAGGCTTGTAAAAGAAGCCTGTTTGAAGAGGGAAAATTCACTCTGTAGAAGGCATGGCACGTGCATAAGGCATTTACTTGTTTCAATCATATGCTATGCAAAATGAAATAAGAAATTGACAAAATTTACCTTGTAAGATTTCTATCACTTCTGACTACTAAATAGATTGAGAAAATTATTCCTGCTCCTGGTCTTAAATTTCTATAGATGTTCCTAAAATGTTCATTTAGCTCACCTCTGGTAACAGATTGAGCAGAACGATTTATGAACATGGCTGATTAACATACTGGTGATGGATGCTTTATTCACTTAATGATCACTGGCAAGTGGCAGCTACTATAAAACATCAAGTGTCACTAACAGGGCTTTTTTAAATTTTATACAGTAAAAAAAAAAAACTTGGAAGATTCACACACACACACACACACACACACACACACACGGAAAGTCTAAAAAAAGAAAAAAGAAAAGAAAACAAACAAACAAAAACCTTTACTCTTTCCAGGTACTGAGTATTTTAAATCAAAGGTAACCCATTGCCATCAGGTCAATTCCAACTCAAAGCAACTCTATAGGACAGAGTAGAGCTGTCCCATAGGGTTTCCAAGGAGCTACTTGGTGGATTCAAACTGGTTAGCAGCCAAACACTGAATTAACTACCGCATGCCGCCAGGGCCGTTTGTCCAAATGCTAAGCACAAGCACAGCCAAGATGGATTGTATAATATACTAAATATAACTAGGAAAAAAAAATTCTGCAACTAAAACAAGTAGAAACTTCTCTTTTTCCAAAAGTGTCCCCATAAATTGATGATACATCCAAGTAATAGATAATAATAATAATAAAATAAAGAGTTGCATTCACTATATGTGAGATACTCTTATGGATTGAACTATGTCTATCAAAAATGTATGTATACTGTAAACCCAACCTCTCTGATTGGGGGTATAATTCCATTTGGGAATGGGTTGTCTTTGTTATGTTAATGAGGCAGGACTAGTGTAGGGTGTGTCTTTAGTCACTTTCTTACAAGATATAAAAGAGATTATACAAGCCAGAGAAGCAGAGATGGGGGAAGACCTATGTCAAGCCACATGGAAGTCTCCAAGGAGCCAGGAAACAAGCTGAAGAGACGAGGGCCCTCCCCTAGAGTCAACAGAGAGAGAAAGCCTTCCCCTAGAGCCAGGACCCTGAATTCAGACTATTAGCCTTCTAGATGTGAGAAAATATATTTCTGTTTGTTAAAGCCGTTCATTTATGCTATTTCTGTTATAGCACAACTAAATAATTAAAACAAAATTAGCTACTGGAGGAGTGGGGTGCTGCTCTAATAAATACCAACAATGTGGAAGTGATTTTGGAATTGGTTAATGGGTGAAGGCTGGAAGAGTTTTAAGGCGCCTAATAGTATAAGCCAAGATTGCCTTTTAAGAGATTGTTGGTAGAATTATGGGCACCAAAGACAATTCTGGTGAGGGTTCAGAGGGACATGAAGAGAGAATTAGCAAATATCTCTATCATGTTAGATAGTACACATGGCACCAGCAACTGAATGTTGCTAGAAATGTGGACATTAAAAGTGCTTCTGATGAGGCTTTAAAAAAAAATAATAAACATGTGATTGGACAGTGAAGGAAGGGAGATACTTTTTATGTAGTAGCAAGGAACTTGTCCGAATTATGTACAAATGTTTGGTGGAAGGTAAAACTTCTAAGTGATGAAATTGAGTATCTGGCTAATGAGATTTCTAAGCAAGATATTAAAGGGGTGATGTGGTTTCTCCTTGCTACTGATAGTAAAATGTGAGAGGAAAGAGATGAACTTAAAAATGAACTGTGCAAAATGAAAATGGAACTTGAAGATTTGGAAAATTTTGTACAACCTAAGGACACCCGCCTTGGAATGTTTACCAAGGACACGATCTTTTGTTAAAGAGATTAAGCCTGTGGTTGTTGGGCCTAAGCAACTACCTCAGCAGAAAACCCATCAGCATAGACTGGAAGGGACAAAGAACAAAAAGAGAGAAGGCTATCTATCTCTAGAAATTCGGCACGCAGTAAACAGGCTAAAGGGCTACATCTGTTGCCCTCCAAGAAGAGAACAGAACCATCCCTGAAGCAGCTAAGAGAAAAAAAAAAAAAACAGCAGAATTGTTGGAAGGAGCTTGGGAAGCAGAGCTGCCTAGGTCTCAAAGTGTGAGACCATGGCCTCTCGGGTCTCAAAGGGTAGAGCCATGTCCTCCTAGGTTTCAAGAAGTCAGTTATTCACCAACTTGGCTCTGGAGTGTGGCACTGCTATTCAGTTTGGCCAAGAAGATGGGGCCAATGCCCAAAGCTGAGGGGGTGCGGCTTCCATGCCCAAGGGGCAGAATGTGGCCTACCAGGGCCAAGGGGTTGGGGTTGCCACTCAGACTGTCTAGGAGAATGGGGCCTCCCAAAGCTGAGGGAATAGAGTTGCCATCCCAGTGGGCCTGGAAGGCAGAGCTGAAGCCCAGGGCTGAGGGGCCTTCATGCAGAATCCAGAGGTCGTGGTCAACACTCAGAGTCTGGAGGGCAGGACCATTGCCTAGATAGTCCCAAAGAACAGGGGATTATTTTCAAGCCTTGAAAGCTAATGTAAGTTGTCCTGCTGCGCTTTAGACTTGCTTGGTGCTGATTATCCCTTCTTTCCCTCCAATATCTCCCATTTGTAATAAAGATGTCTACCTTGTTCCTGTTACACCTTTGTACTTTGGGAACAGATAACTTGTAGTCTAGATTTCACAGGTTCACAGATACCCTTAGTCAAGTCCTACTCTATGGATCTTGCAACTTCCATCTTGTAATACTTACCATACAGGAATCATCTTTCTTAAGCAAGGTGTACTGAGTTCTCTGGGCCTGATTTCAAGGATTGCTTCCCAGAGGCATGGTTATGGGCTGAGCTTCAATTCTCTGTGTCCTTCCCAACTCCGAATAAGCTACACCATCTCAGTGGTTCAAGATCGTTATGTCTATTAATGAATCCTTTAGTAGCAGGTGGAAAGTATTGAGGTAATATTTGAACGTTGCCTAGCAAAAGAAGAAGCAACTCTTCGGACTGGAAGTTTGGAAACATGCATTCTGAAATTTCCTTTTCATTGATAAAAAGTATCAAGGTGAAACTTCTTTTCAGAAAGGGTATCATTTCATTTTTTGGAATATGTTCCCCTTGCATTCTTTGGGAGATTCACACAAGCCTTCCTCACCCTAACATGAAGTTTAATTAAATTCTGACTTCCTTTCTCTGTATTTCCAATGTGCAAATAAATATAAATGGGATTCTTACCAAGAGGTCACTGTATATGTTATTGCCTGTACCAGTTAAGAATCCTTGGGATTCTTACCAATTAGTCATAATATATGATGTTGCCTGTACCAGTTAATTTTAAGGTTGCAAATGACTCACAGCAATTAAAAAAAAAAAAGAAGTACAAAAGGAATTTACTAGAAGGCCCTGTGTATTTTATTAAATTGCCAAAAACAATGTAGAACCAGGAGTAGAGGGGAACAAGTGGTCACAGGTATAGGCCAAATAGGATAATGTCTCTGGTATGCTTCCCCTTAAATGATTGCCACTGTGTGGCTGCACTTTACCATTTCCCCAACATACACTCTTGAGTGTACCTGTCTTCTCTCAACTATCTGCTGCACACATCTCTAACTGACCCTTGGCTTTCCCATTATTCCCCTTACAATTCAAATTCTAGGAGAGGAATGTATTATGGAATATGTTTGGGTCATTTTCCACCCTTTTTGCTGCACAAGCATGGCAAAGTTTGGATCTACCTCCCTCTCCCCACAACCACAGCATTTCCATTAAAATAGGAAAGGTCTGATGGCCTGATAAATATACACTATAGTCCCCACAATGGCTTTCCCAACATTCATACACATATGTACATACTCTTGTTAAGTTTACATAAAAGAGTCACTACGTAATTTAATTATTCATTTTACAATAAGAAAATCACTCAAATCACTCTTCAAAGGAAGCAATCTAATATTCAACAGTTACTGAATTCAGTTTCAAGCCCAGATTTCTGAATGATAGCACACTTCTTTTTATTTCTGTTAAAATTCTCATTCTTTAATATATAATTTATAAATTTAATCACAATGAAAATACATTTATGAAAGAGTGAGGAAGAAGAAGTTAAAAGAAAAGTTAAACTATGTGTGTGTTTGCACATATGCACACAGGAATATTTAAAAAAGGAAAAACACGGGGATAGCATAGTCTTCCCTTCTGTAACCGGTCCTAGAGTTTAAGCGGTATTTATTACTTAGGACTTCCCTTCATCATTATCTGTTCAATAAGTACCACAGCTTTTCACAAAATTTCCTAGATGGGTTTGAGGGAAATGAGCTGTTATTGTTCTTGTCTGGAAAGGATAAGTATTTTTCAGTAGCTCTTACTGGGTTCTTCTCAGGTGATTTTTTTTTTTTTTCTGTCACATTCCTTCCTACTTCCATGTTGTAGCAACAAACCCATTTCCCTTTAGTGATAAGGGTAATCAGTCAAACCATCATTGAAATGTCAGTTTTTGCCTCTTCAGAGACATGGAAAAAGTCTGTTAGCAAGTTCAGCTACTAATCCAATCAAGGTCGATTGTCACTCCTTTTGAAAATATTTCTCAAAATTTTTTAGACATGGTGTTCAAGATTGCAGAGACACAAAATAAACACATTTCAAGTAGATGATAGATGTAAAGCCAAGAAACGCCACCAGGGTCCTCCTTCATTTTGAGAATCGTACATTCTGGTTGTGGTAGGCAGAACGAGCCCCACTCCCAAAGACTCCACACTCTAAACTTTGGAATCTGTGAATGCCTTACCTTATGTGGTAAACGGTCTTTGCAGATGTGATTAAAGTCAATGGCCTTGAGATGAGGATATGATCCTGGATTATTCAGGTGGATCCAGTATAATTGCCTGAATCCTTAAAAGTGGAGAAGCTTTTTAGCTACAGAAAACCAGAGAGGTGGCAGCCTGAGCAATAATCACTTCACTTCATCTTGTCTCATCATTGCTGCCCTTGAAGATGGAGGAAAGGAGCCATAAGCCAAGGAAGGTGGGTGGGCTGTATTACCTGGAAAAGGCAAGGAAACAGATTCTCCTCTAGGACCTTCAGGAAGGAATACAACCCCTCCGAGACCTTGATTTTAGCCCGGTGAGATGGGTGTCAAACTTCTGATCTACAGAACGGCATGATAATAAGTTAGTACAGTTTTAATCCACTAAGTTTGTGATACTTTGTTATGGTAGCAAGAGAACACTAATACACTGGTTTATGGATTAGATTGTGTCCCCCAAAAATATGTGTTGTAAATCCTAGCCTCTATGCTTGTGATTATAATCCCATTTTGGAATGGGCTGCCTTTGTTATGTTAATGACGCAGGATTAGTGTAGGGTGGGTCTTGAGTCACTCTCTTATAAGATATAAAACAGAGTAAACAAGAAGCAAGGAAGCCAAGATGAGGGAAGATAGACGCCATGCTACATGAAGATCTTTAAGGAACCAGGAAATAGAACCTGAAGAGATAAGGACTTACCTCCAGAGCCGAGAGTGAGAGAAAGCTTTCCCTTAGAGCTGGCACCCTAAATTCAAACTTCTAGCCTCCTGAACTCTGAGATATGCCTGTTATAGCAGCACTGGGAAACTAAGACACTGGCTATAGGGAAAACTGCACATTCTACATTTGCTGGTTAAAAACATTAATGGAGCGGTTCTCAGACTTTGCTATACATTAGAATCACTTGAGGAGCTTTTAATATTTTTCGGTGGTCAGGCCCACCTCAACCGAATTAAATCAGAATGACTGGGGCTGGGATCCAGGCAACAGTATGTTTTAGAGCTCCCTGGATGATACTAATATATAGCCAGTTTGGAAAATCACTCACATATGGCATTCTGTTGAGCAGTGCTTCAGCTGTTGGTGCTGTAACTGAAATATTAATACACAGTTTCACTAATCTATAAGAACTGGCTATTTCTGGATGAGGATGTATATCATAAGACAAGTGAACCCTCTCTCCCAACAGCTTGTTTCTTTACTTTAAAGATGCTAGACACATTTCACAGAAACGATATTTGTTTGCAAAGCATTTGGCAGTAGAATGTATTTTTCAGAAACTTTCACTTTAATCTGGAGTACTTGAGCACATGTTGCCTATATCACATTTATGGCATGGGATTAAAATAATTTGATGAGAGGGAGGATTTTTAACAAAAGACAGAATGGAAAATCGTTTGAAAGGTGAGTGACCTAATAATAGTAAAGTCCTGAAATCATGTATGTTGTGCATTTTAAAGTTCAGAATCAACCCGCCAGATTTTATTTGGAAAGAAACCATGCCAGGCTAAGTCTTAAAAAAAAAAAAAATAGTCTGTGAAGTTGAAAATAAGTATATTTTGAAAATACGTGTTTTTTAAATTAAATTTATATGGTGCTTCATGCTTGCAATCAACAAAGCAAAATGTTTGAACAGTGCAAGTTGTGTCTTCTGCATCTGTACAGGCTTCTTCACCTTGATTGAAAGTGCTATTACTATAAATATGACTATAAATAAAATGACAAGATATAATTGCTAGTAACAAGGGGAAATGATGAATAAGGACACTTAAATAAGAACAATTGTATACCTCCTGAAGTGAAAGAATTGTTGTAAAGAGCACTTGGCTAAACGTTAGGTGACCTGGACATCCATTTTTGGTTCTAGAAAAGAGTAATTGTGGCAAAGAGCCACTGAAAAATAATTGGGATTGTATTAAAGTTTATTCATAGGCTACTTCTGAAATTCTATGATAGGACATAATGCTAAAAATAAATAAAATAAAATGTTGGAGGGAAAATAAAAAAAAGATCCCAACCCAGAACTCTATATCCAGCAAAATAAAACTTCAAAAGTAAAAGAGAAATAAAAACTTTCTCCGACAAATTCGGGAATTCATTTCCAGTAGACCTTCCTTGCAAGAAAGGTTAAAAGAAGTTCTTCAGGAAGAAGGACAATGATACTAGTTAGAAATTCAGATCTGCATAAAGCAAATGTCAGAGAAGAAACAAAATATTTTTCATTCCCTTAATTGATATAATAGACAATTGCTCAAATAAATAACAGCCACTATTTAAAAAAAAAAAAAAAATACATATTGGGTGATTATAAATGAAATAAATGACTACAACGCTATAAGGGACAAGAGGGAGTAACTGTGGATACTCTGTTATAAAGAAACGGCACAACCTGTGAAATGGAATAGTGTTAGTGTTGTCTGAGTGGACTCATTAGTTGTAAACGTATATTGTAACCTCTAGGACACCTCTAAAATTTTTTTTTTTTTAAAGAAGTATAGTTGATAAGCTAGCAAAAGAGAAAATGGAATCATATACAATTCTTCAGTAAAAGACAGGGAAAGAAGATAAACAGGAAAAAAGGAAAAAAAACTATGAAAAAGCACAATAAATAGAAAACAGTCATAAACATGGTAGATAATTAATCCATGACATCAACAATCACTTTAAATATAAATGGCCTGAATGCACTGACTAAAAGGCAAAGACAGTCAGAGTGGATTAGGAAAAAAAAAAAAACGATACCTTATATTACTATATTTTGTCTACAAGAAACCAGTTTGAATATAAAGACACAGAGAGGTTAAAATTAAAAGGCCGATGAAAGATGTATCATGCTAACGATAATCAAAAGAAAGCTGTAATTGTTATTATTAGGTGCCGTAGAGACCTATCCACAACAGAACAAAATACTGACTGGTCCTGTACCATCCTCACTATCGTTTGTATATTGGAATCCATCGTTGCAGACACCGTATCAATCCATCTCACTGAGGGTCTTCCTCTTTTTCACTGACTTTTTACCTTACCAAGAACAATGTCCTTTTCCAGGGACTGGCACCCTTAATAACACGTCCAAAATACATGAGAAGAAGTCTCACCATCCTCGCTCCTAAGGAGCGCTCTGGCTATACTTTTTCCAAAACAGACTTGTTCGTTCTTCTGGCAGTTCATAGGATATTCAATATTCTTCACCAACACCATAATTCAAAGGCATCAATTCTTCTTTGATCTTCCTTATGCATTGTCCAGCTTTTGCATGCATAGGAGGTGGTTGAAAATATCATGGCTTGGGTCAGGTGCATCTCAGTCCTAGTAGTGACATCTTCATTTTTCAACAATTTAAAGAGTTCTTTTGCAGCAGATTTGCCCAATGCAATGTGGCCTTTGATTTCTTGACTGTTGCTTCCATGGGTGTTGATTGTGGAGCCAAATAAAATGAAACACTTGACAACATAAATCTTTTCTCCATTTATCATGGTGTTTCTTATTGGTCCAGTTGTGAGGATTTTTGTTTTCTTTATGTTGAGCTATAATCTATGCTGAAAGCTGTAGTCGTTGATCTTCATCAGTACGTACTTCAAATCCTCTTCACTTGCAGCAAGTAAGGTTGTGTCATCTACATATCTCAGGGTGTTAATAATAATGCTAACAATATTCAAAAGAAAGCTGTAATAGCTAAATTAATTTCAGATGAAACAGACTTCAGAGCAAGAAAAAAAAATATGAAGGATAAAGTGAGGCATTGCATCAGGATAAAGTCAATCCTTTAACACAAGGTAGCAGTCCTTAACATGTCTGCAGCTAACAATTATCATCAAAATATGTGATACAAAAACAGATAGAACTGCAAGGAGAAAAAGATAAATATACTATTATAGTTGGAAACTTCAAGATTGTACTGTCAATGACTGATAGATTGAGCAGGCAGAAAATCAGTAAGAATGTAATTGACCTGACCAGAACCATTAATCAACTTGATGTAATTAATATTTATAGAACACTTCGACCAACAACTGCAGAGTACACACTCTTCTCAAGGTAACATGAAAATATGTGAGCCTGGAAGCATCATTTAATTCCAGAAAGTAAGAAAATGCTCAAAAGAAAACAAAGAACGCACTGTTCACATTGATGTGGTTACACCAATGGGACAAAGGGGGCAACTAAATAAGCTTCAAATGGCCAAAGCTGGAACAATTTAAGCAACAAAATCAAGAAAATAATATTGTGTTATAACTCTAAGTATAAAATAAATATCCATGAATACATACTGATATAGAGTAATGACTGAATAAACTAATAAATGGAGAAGAGACTGTCTCCTACGAAGAATTCCAAATAACTTATGTAGATACCACTCCTCAGATGTGGGCTATGCATAGGACTTCATTTCAAAGTATTGAGTATGGGAAGTAGGGGGGATAACTTTATAGTGGAGAGAATTGACGAACACTTCTTCAGACAGGTGATTAAGGCTAGTGACAAGCGATAAGTCTAGTGATAGGTGAACAAGTCATAACTCATGTTAATAGTGTGCACCCTGCATCTGATGTAATGAAAATGGCACTTTACTCTGTGGTCTTCATCCCAATATCCTCAGTCATATCTTGATAAAAATATCAGAAAAATTCCACTAGTGCAGCATCTTACCAAATACCTGAGCCGTACTCCTCAAAACTCTCAAAGTCATTAAAAATAAAAAAAAAAAGAGAAACTGCCACAGCCAAAAGATATGAAACTCAATGTAATGTGGTATCCTGCATGGGATCCTGCAGCAGAAAAAGGATATTATTAAGCTAAAGAAGCCTAAAAAAAATTTTTAAAAACAGTTTCTGTGGAGTTGATTCCAACTCATGGTGACCCCACATGTGTCATATTAGAACTGTGCTCCTTAGAGTTTTCAGTGACTGAGTTTTTGGAAGTAGATCACTAGGCCTTTCTTCCAAGGCATCTATGGGTGGACTCAAACTGCCAACCTTTTAGTTAGCAACCAGGCGTGTTAACCATTTACACCACCCAGGGATTTAAGCTATGGACATTTGATAACAGTAATGCAAAAAAATAAAAATGGATTTTTTTTTCCTCAACTGAAAACCAAAATCTCTCAACTTTTAAAGAGGTAGGAAGTCACACATTTATAAAGTTTATAAATGCAACAAAATACACATGTAAAAGTAGAACATTTGATTTAATACAAACCTACCAACATCCATCCAAAAAATGGAAGACGAAGGAGCTCATTTCTTATATCTTGAGGTATACGGTAACAATAAAAATAATAACTCCTAAATGCAAAAAGACAATCAGTTGTCTAAATTTAAAGTGGAACTTTGGCAAAGATATTAATGTTATAAAGAATAGCACAGGAAATAAAGAAACGACTATGTTTATATCATTATTCGATATCACTACCCTGCCGCCATTCATTCATCCCTTTGAAAGGGAGAGCTATAACCCTTTCTCAGATGACTTGGAATTTTAATATGGTTGACTGATTAACATTTATTTTTTTCTCAAACTTCAATACTATGGCTGTAGAAATTACTTTAAAATATTTAAAACAGATATTGAATTTATTCATTATGAGTAGGAAAATACAGTGGTAAAGAAAAAAGACCATGTCTATAAATATAATATTAACTGAAAAAACCAAACCCGTTGCTGCCGAGAATTTGACCGAGAAGCTTCTACTAGAGAGAATAATAAAACCTTTGTTACCACCAGCCCATCTTGTACACGTTCGGTTTCCTATTACCCTTATCCAAGAGCTGCCTAGGCAAATGCAACATTCTTTGAGTTTAGTTCAGATAACGTGCTAGATTTTGTTACACGAATGTAAAACATGGTTTTGCTACATGATACATGGATGGAAAACCAGAAATGGTATATGTTGTAAATAAAACCAAGAATTCTAGTTACTCAAAATAGACCATGATTTGAATTATTAAAATGTACATAACTAAAAAGAGCTAAGTGAAACATCTTGAAACCTGCTTATCTGCGGGTGAGAAACACTTGCTTAAAGGTGTTGTTTGTGTTATTTGCAAATTTGTACTGGACATCCTGATCTTTTCCTTAAAAGAACAAACTGCTGTAAAAAAAACAAAAAAGTACATAAATTTATATGCGGGATATGAAACCTGCTTATCTGCGGGGGAGAAACACTTGCTTAAAGGTGTTGTTTGTGTTATTTGCAAATTTGTATTGGACATCCTGATCTTTTCCTTAAAAGAACAAACTGCTGTAAAAAAAACAAAAAAGTACATAAATTTATATGCGGGATAGAGATATGTAAATCATTAAATTTATTGTCTCAGTATCATTCTTGGGTTTTGTATCTTCTGGATTTTAACAATCATGGGACAATGGTCACGATAGTGCCCCTTCACTGCTTTGGGTCTGAAACCTCCAGAGCATTCAGGGCTTAGAAAGCTATTGCTATCAGTTTTCTTAGCCACACACAGCTGGTAGAATATTTTGAAAGCGCTTTGTCTTGAGCTCAAAATTTTGTTTTTCATCCAACCCTAAGTACTTTAAAATTGAAGCTTTTAGAAGAAATTAAATCGACTTCACATATAATAAAAGTTTCCAACAACTGTTGTCATTTATTTCAGATTTTCAATTTAGCAGAAGTAAAGTTGCCTGGTTGCTCTATGCCTGTTCTATTTGTAGTGGGTATTTATATGTATGTGCATGCATGGCTTTCTTATTTTTTATATTTTTTTTGAAAATTTCAGAACAGCCAGCTGCTGGGAAAGATTCCATCTACCTTCTTTTTCTGTAATCTAGTAGCATCTTCCACAGGAAAAGTGTTTTGAAATTTCCATGAAACCAATTGTGGTCTTCAGTATTATCTCGGTACTAAAAATATTATTTGATGTCTTATTTCCAGTAAATGCTTCATTTTCTTTTCATTACCCTTACTCCTTTGCAGTGGCTTTTCAGCTGGTGTACTGTCTCCTCTAGGAAGACTTCCCTGAGCCCTCAAAAAGGGTTAAATCCCAACCCACACTCCACCCTCATAGTCTCAGTGGCCCAGTACTTATTACATCCCATTGCAATGTATTCATCTTGGCCTTCTTGATTTGTCTTGATTTAGCTCTTTATACTTAGCACTTAACTTCATGGCTAGCACATGGTAGATACTTATTACCTGGTAAATGACCGAATTAACTAAATGTAAATGTTTGAAAATGAATTTTTTTCTGATTTGCATTTTTTAAAATGCAATTCTACCATTCATATTGTAATTTATAAATGCAAATAGACATAAAATAGTGGCTTTATTGACCCTCATTGCCTGTTGTTGATAAATAAAACATGTAAATGGATTCTCACTGATAAATTCACAAATGGTTCACTCTTCCTCCTTTGCTTTTTCCCTTTCCTTTTCAAGTTGCATTTAAACTGAACTTACTGCATTATTGCTAAATGAGTCACTTGAGCCAGGTACACTATTTTGAGTCCAGATGCATTCGCTTTGGGAATGTTAATTTATTGGAACAGAGGAATTTTAATTTTATTCTGGAAATAAGGCTCTGGTATTTAGTTCCAGTGAATATCATCATAAAACACACACACATATAAACATTGAGTATATTATTTACTTTGGCATTAAGAGAATTATTTGAGCCTTATAGTTTTGGAAGTGACAGGGCATCTTAATCACTAAAACAATACATGTTATCAAGGTAGTGTACCTATAAATATCTTAGATAAAAGCATTATTCAATAAAAGAAATAATGGCTATTTGCCACTATTATACCTTTGTAGAGCTTGTAAAATGAATGTCTTGCTTTTAGCACTATTAATAACTTACATAAGTAAATTTATGCGAGACATTTTTGGCTTGGGATAGAAATGCCAATAAGATATAACTTGAAATCTGCTTTGGAAAGCCTCACAAGTTGTTAAGGTCAGCTTTTGTTATTGACATAATTTCATTCACTGAAGTCTCATTTTATAGTGGTTCAACAGCAAGAAAAGAAAAGCAAAAAAAAGAAGTAATGGCTATGCAAACAGCAGATTTGGGTAAAGCAACAATATTTACAGAAGACTTAATATGTTCTACATTCAGGGACAGATTACCCTATTAGCAAGGTATCCATGGGGTTGCTTGTGCTTACTTACTAATCTGGAGTGCACCATTTCACCTGTTTTTCACCATATCTTTGTGGTGAAATGGTGCACTACAAATTAGTAAGTAAATGCAATTAAGCCAATTACTGGTTAATGCACACTTGTGTGCATTGAAAGCAGTAGTGACAGATATAAATTATATACCTGTACAAAAGGAGGGAAGCTGAACTTTATCAGAGGTCAAACATAATTTGGGCCTTTAAGGCTGGGAAGACTTTAATCTATGTAAAATGTGTGTGTGTGTCTGTGTGCACTTGTCTGTGTGCACGTGTGTGACAAATACAGTCTAACGTTTCATTGGTAAAACAAACTATTAATTGTAAAACCAGATTTGAACACATCTAAAATTTTGCCTGTTCATATTAAAGACCGAAATGTTATATGATAATTTTAGGCTTTAAAACATACTGGTTTGAAGATATTAAAAAAAAAAAGTATAATTTTTGACCATGTTTCAGTTACAGAGAAATACCAAGAAAATAACTTTGTTTTGACATGCAGAAGAAATCTACAGAAAACAACTACCTTCAAGACACCCACTTCTCATATCTGGAAATATGATTAAAAGTCTGCACATTTGGACAATAACGTCTTCTTTCTTCTTCCTGCTGAAAGATTGAAATTCATTCATACCCACAATCATTTCTGGTTGAATACTGCTTCAAATGCAGAGATAGAGGAACAGGCTAAATGACACCACATGGCAACAAATGAGACTAAAATAAAAAAGTGAGACACTCTATAACTGACTCAGTCTATTCAAAAGTTCAATATATTGAACAACAACAAAAAAAAAAAAATGAAAGGAGAGGAACTGTTTGTTCTAGATTAAAGTAGGTTAAAGACATATGAGAACCAAATGAAATTTAATACAATTAATGTTTTAAAAAAGTCACTAAGGTAATTTTAGCAGGTAACTCAGGAAACTTAAAAAGGAACTTTGTAATAGGTGACATTAGAGAGTTAGTGTTAGTTTTTTTTTTGTTGTTTTGTTTTTGTTTTTAATGTGAAGAAAACAATTGAGTTAGATATGAGCATGTCCTTATTTTTAGGAGTAAATGTTGAAATATTTAGGGGTGGCATTTCATGGCACATACGAAAATGTTAGCAAGTGTTGAATCTAGGTTGTTTATCCTTTCAATTTCTCACTGCATTTAAATTTTTTCATAATGAAAACCTGGAAAAATACTTGGTGATAGGTTATGCCGATGAGGTATTAACTAAAATTTTTATTAGGTTGTTGTTGTTAGGTGCTGTCAAGTCAGTTCTGACTCAGTGACCCTATGTACAACAGAAAAATAACATTGCCTGGTCCTGCACCATCTTCATAAGCATTGTTTTGCTTCAGCCCACTATTGCAGCCACTGTGTCAATCCATGTCACTGAGTGTCTTCTTTTTTTGCTGACCCTCTACTTTACCAAGTATGATGTCCTTCTCCAGGGACTGATCCCTCCTGATAACACATCCAAAGTATGTGAAACAAAGTCTTGCCATTCTCACCTCCAAGGAACATTCTGGATGTACTTCTTCCAAGACAGACTTGTTAGTTCTTCTGGCAGCCCATGGTATATTAATATTCTTCACCAACACCATAAGTCAAAGGCATTAATTCTTCTTCAGTTTTCCTTATTCACAGTCCAGCTTTTGCATGCATACGGGACAATTGAAAATACCATGGCATGGGTCAGGCTCAGCTTAGTCCTCAAACCGACATTTTTGCTTTTGAACACTTTAAAGACATCTTTTGCCACAGATTTGCCCAAAGCAATACATCCTTTGATTTCTTAATCAATGCTTCCATGAGCTTTGATTGTGGATCCAAGTAAAATTAAATCCTTGATAACTTCAATATTTTCTCCGTTTATCATGATGTTGCTTATTTGTCCAGTTGTGAGGATTTTTGTTTTCTATATGTTGAGGTGTAATCCATACTGAAGGCTGTAGTCTTTGATCTTCATCAGAGTAAGTGCTTCAAATCATCTTCACTTTCAGCAAGTAAGGTTGTGTCATCTAGATACCAAAGGTTGTTAATGAGTCTTCTTCCAATCCTGATGCTGAATTCTTCCTCATATAGACCAGCTTCTCAGATTATTTGCTCAGCATACAGATTGAATAAGGATGGCGAAAGGACATAACCCTGACACACACTTTACCTGACTTTAAAACACTCAGTTTCCCCTTGTTCTGTTCAAATGACTGCCTGTTGGTCTATGTACAGGGTCCTCATGAGTACCTTAAGTGTTCTGAAATTCCCCATTCTTCACAACGTTATTCATAATTTATCATGATCCACACAGTCAAAGGCCTTAACATAGGTAAACATCTTTCCAGTATTCTCTGCTTTCAGCCAAGATTCATCTGACATCAGTAATGATATTTCTCATTTCATGCCCTCTTTTGAACCCGGCTTGAATTTCTGGCAGTTCCCTGTAAATGTAATGCTGTGACTGTTTTTGAATGATCTTCAGTAAAATTTTACTCATGTATGATACTAATGATATTGTTCAATAATTTCCACATTCTATTCGGTCACCTTTCTTTGAAATGGGCATGAATATGTGTTTCTTCTAGTTGGTTGGCCTGGTAGTTGTCTTCCAGATTTCATGGTATAGACATGTGAAGCACCTCCAGTGCTGCATCCATTTGTTGAAACATCTCAATTGGTGTTCAGCCAATTCCTAGAGCCTTGTTTTTTGCCAATGCCTTCGGTGTAGCTTGGACCTCTTCGTTCAGAACAATAGGTTCTTGATCATATGCTACCTCCTGAAAGGGTTGAAAGTGGACTAAATTTTTTTTTTTGGTACAGTGAGTCTGTGTATTCCTTCTTTCTTTTTTTGATGCTTCCTGCTTCATTCAATGTTTTCCCCATAGAACCATTCAATATTGCAACTTTCAGCTTGAAGTTTTCAAGTAAAAAACTTGAGGAACATTGCTTTGGAAGAAGAAAACAAAATAAAATTCATTTCAAAGGCAGAAAGTCATACAGATGACAATTGGCTGTGTCTAAAGTTACCAGTGTCTAAAGCTGCTTTCTAGTTTTGGAAACCCTGGTGGCATAGTGGTTAAGTGGTATGGCTGTTAACTAAAATGTCGGCAGTTCAAATACACCAGGTGCTTCTTGGAAACCCTACAAGGCAGTTCTACTCTGTCCTATAGGGCCATTACAAGTCAGATTAAAAAAAAAAAAAAGAAATTTAGGTAACCTTTTAAAAAAGATAGAACATTTTAACTTATTTTCTAATCTACAAAGTTTCCAGGGCCAATCTCATGCTTTGAACAAAGAAACTGATTAAGTTAATCAATGAGATAATAGAGTGCTGTTTCATTTATTAAAGATTCAGATAGAGGGGCATTCCACTTCATGGGCTCCTTCTCTTATATTTCTCCTAAGAACATGCTATATGTTGGTAAACCATCATGTGTGTCAGGACTCACCACTCTTCCTCTCCTTGGGATATTTCTAGTCCTGATTTTTTGTTGTTGTTGTTTGTCTATCTCTAATTTTCTTCAGCATGAGATGAAAGGTCACTCAAGTGGAAAAGAACATGTGGTTTAGTCAGAAAACCTGGTATGCTTTACCTACTGGTCCTGGGTTTGGGGCCAAGAACTTTAATTCTTCATAAATTATAAAATGAAGAGAGTAGTAGGACAATCTACCTCTTAGGGTTATTTATTTTATAATTTATTCCTTCAAGATAGTTCAGTTGACTACACACTGGCCAGCCACTAGGATGACCGATTAAAGGGATCTTTTGGTTTAGAGGGATTTACAGATGATAACACCCTACACTAGATACAAGAACTGTCTCCTATGGAAGCATGAAAATGGATCACTAATCCCAGGCCTTGGAATAGGTTTCTGAAAAGATTTGATATCACAGTTGATCTTTGAAGATCTTTGAAGATCAAAAGAAAGTCATTAAAGCCACTCTGGGAAGATTAAAAATGACATGCAAAGCCAATGAAATTTAAGAAGGCATGGTACGTTGAATACCATCACACTTGGTGAGGGCTGCAGAGGATTCAGTAGAACTCAGGGTACAAGGGTGTGTAAGATGAGATAAGAAAAATAAGCATGATGCTCATCAAAAGACTTCACCAAAAGAGTAAAAAGAAACCCTACAGACAGGGAAAATTTTTTGGCTATTGCAGATCTGAGAAAGGTCTAATCCCTAAAAACTACAGGAAAATCCAGCACCTTTACAACAAACAGACAAACATAACCCAATTTAAAAAATGGGCAAAGGAAATGAACAGGAACTTCATCAAAGCAGACATTCAAGCAGCTGACAGACATATGAGGAAATGCTCACAAACACTAGCCATTAGAGAAATGCAAATCAAAACCACAAAGAAATACCATCTCATCCCGGCATTACTGGCACAAATAAAAATAAAAAAAAAGAAGAAAAGAGCAAATGTTGGAGAGGCTGTGGGAGATTGGAATACTTATGCATTGTTGGTGGGAATGCAAAATAGTACAACCATTTTGGAAAACGATATGGCACTTCCTTAGAAAGCTAGAAATGCCATATGATCCAGCAATCCCACTCCTAGGAATACATCCTAGAAAAGTAAGAGCCATCACATGAACTGAAATATGCACACACATGTTCATTGCAGCATTGTTCACAATAGCAAAAAAATGGAGACAACCTAGATGCCCATCAACAGATGAACGGATAAACAAACTATGGTACATACACCCAGTGTGGTACTACACAATGAAAAAGAACAATGATGAATCTCCGAAGAGTCTCAAAACTGGACTGAATCTGGAGGGCATTATGCTGAGTGAAATAAGTCAATCACTAAAGGGCAAATATTATATAAGACCACTACTATAAAAATTTGTGAAAAGAAACAACCTTTGATGGTTATGAGGGAGGGGAGGGGTGGGAATGGAAAAACACTAAATATTTTTTAAGTGGTAACTTTGGTAAAGGGTAAGACAGTACACAATACTGGGGAAGTCAGCACAATTTATACAAGGCAAGGACATGGACGCTCCATAGACTCTTTCTAACTCCCTGATGGACAGAACTGCTGGGTTGAGGAATGTAGGGACCATGGTCTCAGGGAACATCTAGCTCAACTGGCATAACATAGTCTATAAAGAAAATATTTTACATTCTACTTTGGTAAGTAGCATCTGGGGTCTTAAAAGTCTGTGAGCAGCCATCTAAGATACTCCACTGGTCTCACCCCTTTGGGAGCAAGGGAGAATGAAGAAAACTGAAGACACAGGGGAAAGGTTAGTCCATACAACTAATGGACCACAACTACCATGACCTCCACCAGAGGTCTACCACCACTGACTGCTCTGACAAAGATCATAAAAAAGGGTTCCAGACAGAGCTGGAAAAAATGCAGAACAAAATTCTAACTCACGAAAAAAAAACAGACTTACTGGCCTGACAGAGACTGAGACTGGAGAAACCCTGACAGTATGGCCCCAAGGCACCTTTTTAACTCAGTAATGAAGTCACTCCTGAGGTTCACCCTTCAGCCAAAGATTAAACAGGCCCACAAAACATAAGCAACATCATAATAAATGGAGAAAAAATTGAGTTTGTCAAGAACTTCATTTTACTTGGATCCACAATCAACACCCATGGAAGCAGTTGTCAAGAAATCAAAAGATGCATTGCATTGGGAAAATTGGCTGTAAGAGACCTCTTAAAAGTGTTGAAAAGCAAAGATGTCACCTTGAGGGCTAA
The DNA here is from genome assembly GCF_030014295.1 of Loxodonta africana. Lineage (NCBI taxonomy): Eukaryota > Metazoa > Chordata > Mammalia > Proboscidea > Elephantidae > Loxodonta > Loxodonta africana. The sequence continues at coordinate 44,933,111 of NC_087348.1, forward strand.
GGTGCGCCTGACCCAAGCCATGGTGTTTTCAATCACCTCATATGCGTGGGGAAGCTGGACAATGAATAATAAGAGTTGACGCCTTCGAATTGTGGTGTTGGCAAAGAATATTGTAAATACCATTGATTGCCACAAGAACAAACAAATCTGTCTTGGAAGAAGTACTACCAGAATACTACTAAGAAGCAAGGATAGTGAGACTGAGTCTTACATACTTTGGACATGCTCTCAGGAAGGATCAATCCCTGGAGAAGGACATCATGCTTGGTAAAGTAGAGTGTCAGTGAAAAAGAGGAAGACCCTTAATGAGATGGCTTGGCACAGTGGCTGCAACAATGGGCTCAACCATAACAACAATTGTGAGTACAGCACAGGATCGGACAGTGTTATGTTCTATAGTATACAGGGTTGCTAAGAGTTGCAGCTGACTCGAAGGCACCTAAAGATAAAAGCAACAACATAAAAACAACATAAAACAAAACTATACTAAAGAGGCACACCAGCCCAGGGGCAGGGACTAGAAGGCTGGAGGGGACGGGAAAGCTGATAATAGAGAATCCAAGGTCAAGAAGGGAGAGTGTTGATAAATCATGTTGTAAAACAACATGTGCACTAAATGTTTAATGAGAAGCTAGTTTTTTTTTTCTGTAAACTTTCATCTAAAGTACAATAAAAAAAGATAAAAGAAGAAAACAAGTAAGCATGAGCCATGTTGTGAAGGGCCGTCTGCGTGTGGACTTTTATTCTCAGCAATGAGAGTTGATGGGGAAAATTCAGCTGCTGTGTAATTTATACTTTAGAAAACCTTTGACACTGACAGCAATGTAGAAGGCTGTTAGAGATAAGACATAGGATCCAGGACTATATCTTTCATATCTGCTATTGATATTCCCAGAGACAAATAAAGTTTATAGTACATTAGTAGGTGTTCAACTCTGCAATTGGAAACAGTAATTAACTGAGATACCAAAGTCAGAGAGGCACTCTGGAGATGTTAAAAATTCTTCTTCAAATTGAATGTAAGTGGAATACCTTTGTTTGTTGCTCCCCTTGGAATCCTCAGTGCCTCCAATTCATTTCCTTCTTTCCCAGTGGGCTGAATACAGTATTGCCTTACTTCTTTCTGAACTCTCAATAAAATTCTGAATTCAGAGCAGGCTTTCAGGAAACAAACAAACAAAAATCTCCCTCTAATGTTCTTACCCTCTTACTCCTTTAGGCACCTTGGGATTGGGAGTGTCAATTCAAAAAATCGGTTGTACTCTCAAAAATAAAGTCTGCATTTGGGAACTAGCTGGGGACTGAACTGAGCACAGAACAGACTGCTGCTATGCAAAGGCAGGCATGATTAATTCACAGAATCATTATATTTGAGCATTAGTTACTCTGTTTTCTCAAATGTTGACAGATACAGATCAAGCTTCCTCAGAAAATGGGGTAGAAAAATTAGATGTGTTTGTTTTTTACTTTATTTTTAAAAGGCTATTCTGCATAAGGTTCATTTTTTTTTTTTTCAGACTCACCATTGTATACAAGAAAATTTAACTTAGATTTATCACCTTTAAGAAAGTGATATTGTGCCACAGAATCATGGAGCTGGAGGTCCCAGAGATGAGCTATGCCAACATCGTCATTTCTCAGATGGATCTGACCGAAGGAACATCCATTCACTTCCCTAGGGTCACAAGTTCCTACTGATTGCAAGAATTAGCAATAGAATCTGGGTTTCTTAATTTCTAGTACAAAGAGCATTCAATATAACCAACTATAAAAGAATTTTGAAAATTATTGTGCATGAAAATATAAAATGAGGGAAACATAGCCTACCCATTATAGGGACTCAAATTATTAAGTTAGTTTTGAAGTATGTATTTTGAGACTATCAGGTTAACTGATTGTTTCCTTGTTGCAGAATACCTTTTAACCTGAAGGTCTGAATAAAGGCACTTACATTAAAAAAAATAAAAATAAATGAGGCTAGTGGCTGTCTAAAAATATGGTTTTATCCTCCTTTGGTTCCATCTTTTTTTAGATATAAGAATAGGAAGGATGTTGTTATGGAGCAAATGAGACAATAAGTGATCAAGCCACTTGGCCTGTCAAAAGATCTCTTTGGCTATGGAAAGAATTCAAATATTCCTGTCCTTAGCCATCAGATGAGCAGTCAGAGGAAGGGCATTTTCAAATTCCATGGAAAATGTCAATGGAGCTCCACATGGTAGAAACCATCTTTAGCAAGATTGTTAACAAGATGGTAGCTCTGCCCACCTGATGAACCTTATCTATCACAGCAAGTATGTTTTCTACATGCTCTGTTAGTTTTCACCTAATAAATGTATTAATGTTAAAACATGTTTCTTGGGAATATACCCTAAGCAAGGAGCCCTGATGTACAGTGATTAAGGCACTCGACTGCTAATGGAAAGGTTGGCAGTTTGAAACCACCAGTGGCTCCATGGGAGAAAGATGAGGCAGTCTGCTTCCATACAGATTTACAGCCTTGGAAACACTATAGGATTGCTATGAGTCAGAGCTGACTAGACCACAGTGGGTTTGGTTTTATGCCCCAGGCAGAAAAGACTCTAAGGGGTGCCCTTATCCTATTAAACTATTTCTTAAAGCACAAAAACAAGCAAACACAAAATTGGAATGTAGCATATGTAAATGATTATCAAATGTAAATGGGCAAAAGGATAACCTGGGATCCCGGACATCCTTCAGTATTGTATGTATGCCCACATTTACTATACGTTCTTAGATGATACCAATGATTCTCATCTTGCAGGTAGTGCACTGAGGCCTCCAGAAAATGAACGTTGTCCTCTCCCACTCTCTTCCAAAAATATAGTCCTGAATTTGGAGATACCTTCCAATCCATTTCTTTTTATGAGAGAGGAAAGGGTTAGTTAAAAAAAAAAAAAAAAATCTCTACAATAGTTTCTTCAAAGAAAATACAGCAGATTTCATCTTAAAATTTATCAATTATATGCAGTTGAATAATGAAGCCAGTAAAATATCAAATAATATTTAGATTACATTTAGCAAGCAAACTCTAAATATTCATGAAGTAATTTATTATGTGCCCAGATCTATACAAGATATAGCAAGAGATATCACATGATAAAAGGAGACTCTGCTCTCAAGGGATTGATAATTTCATTGAGAGGAGGACAGGTGTGTAAACACACATATGCATAGTCATTTACTCTTTGAGTAGATACTGACTGAATACTCTTTTCATGGCATGGTGTATAGGCGCTCCACTTGAAATCAATACACGTTAAGGCTATTATACAGTATGTGAAGACACTATTTAATAGGTGGCATGTAAGACTAAAGTTTTATCTTTTACGTTTGAGTTGATTAAAACATGTTTCAATCAAAATTTTATATCCTGTCAAACTCTCCTTTTGATATCTATAATACATATTTTTAGATACTTAGCTATAAGCAAACTTAATTCCAATATTAACAAAACGAATTAAATAATTCAATAAATAGTATGTGGCTTTTTTCCTTTTCTCGATGAACACAGTTAATGAGATAATTTGCAAGAGCCTTCATACACTGTGGAAACACTGGTGCTACGGTTGTGAACCAAAGGGTCAGCAGTTCAAATCTGCCAGGCGCTCCTTGGAAACTCTATGGGACAGTTCTACTTGGTCCTATAGGGTCGCTATGAGTTGGAATCAACTCGACAGCACTGGGTTTGGTTTTGGGGTTTTCATATACTGTAATGACTGCACCAATGAAAGAATTAAAGGGTTAACATTATTCTCCTGACCTACAATAAGAAATCGATTGTATAGTCATAGGAACGTTTTCTTATTTCTGGAAAAGCTTCCTATCGGTACAAAGGCGTAAAGGATAGATAAGTGATCTTTTGAGTCCCTGTCCTGCCCTAAGGAATATGTTTTCATGCTGGTTAAGTTACATGGATTGTAATATACTTTTTATCATAGAAATCAAGGGCGTGTGTCTTCTGAAAAAGTCAAAAGACGGTAACTTGCCAGGTTTTGATTTTCTCTGAAACAATAGCTTTCAACACATTAGAATCTCCTGGGGAGATTACAGCACACATTTCTAATTGGTCTGGGAGATGTCTAAGTATCAATATTTTTAAAAGTGATATTACAGTGTGTTGCGTTAAGAACCATTGCTTAAGCCTATTCAAAGGAGGGGAAAAAGGTTCTTACGATGTAAAATTTAGCATGATGTAGCCCTGCCAGTTACAAGCGGTGTACACTTACTCCTCATACTTATCTGTGCCTTAGTTTCCTCATCTGTAAAATGGGATAATAACACATAAATGCAGTACTTTGTGGAGATAAGCGCTGATTAATTCAAAGTACCTGACACATATTTGATTACAGTTACTACTTGCAGTTATTAATCGTTGCTGTGGTGCAGCTGGTTTTGAATGAAGCAGTAGTGATAAATGGGAAAATACTGCTTGAACATCCGAACATCCGGCAGATAGAATAGTTAATGTTTATGGGAACTGATGAAATCCCTGTGAGCAATTGCATGCCTCACGATTCTTTTCTCTCTGATTGTTCTCTCATGAAGTTATAGAAGTTTAAGATTAACCTATGTTTTCTCTCTGAAGATGAAAAACAGGTGATAGGAGCTGAGAACCAAGGAGTCAGGAGACCGTGCTATCGGAAGACCAAACTGCAATGATAAAAGAAGAGATCCTAAGAATACCTTGAAAAGATCATCACCTCTGGCAGGCAGTTTGCAAGACCACCTCAAAGGGAATTAAAAATTCTCCAGATTCCTTGGACTTAGCCTTTCTTTCCCTATAAAACCCTCCAGCTGGCCCTTTTGGGGCAGGCAGAATTTGGAAAGAACTTATCCCCTCTGTCTCTTGCATGCCAGTATTCAATAAAGCCATCTTGCTGCCTACCTCCCTCCTGTCTCAGTATTGGCTTTGCAGCAGGCTGCTCAAATCCACTATTTGCGGTAACAGCGGTAAAAGCTGCGATAAAGCTCTTTAGGGAAGTGCCAAAAACCTAAATGCACAGAGAAACAGCAAAAAATTAATGTAACAGAATATACTTATTTTGAGTAGATATGATTGGAATTGGGCAGCAACAACCAGAAGATACTGGGAAGGTGCTCCAAAGAGGGGGCAGTGAAAGAGCCTTTACACAGTTCATTGCTATGTTAATTTATCGGGAGATAACATCAAAGCACCGTGTAAGGTTTCAGGGTCAGCTGGTTACAGAATCATCAAGAAGGAGTCATACACAGCCTCTAGTCAGACCCTGAGGTTCCTGCTTCTCAATGCTGGCTGCACTTAGATAATTTTCCTAAGGCAAAACGATCTCCACTAGGTTGCTTACTAGGCTATTTAACTGAAGGTGACTTTAGAAAACCAGTTCCTTAAAGGCTCAAGGCTCAAAAGGACACCCACCTGAGGGCGAATGGACTGAGTGTATCCCCTCAATTATATGAACCCAGAAATCTAAATTCCAGGAGAATTAGAACGGTTTTCTCAGAGGTTGGCCAAAAGCATCCCAGGAACTTTGTAAATGTCATGGTATATAAGGCCCACACATCTCTGTAGCCGAGGAAGAATCAGTATAAGAATCAAATTAAAATCATTTCCATTTTCAGGAAATGGATCAAAGGTACTACTGGTTCCATAAAAGCTGATTTCTTGACACCCACATCTGGATGTCAAATAAGCACCTGGAACTTGAAAACATGTTCATAACTGAAATCTTCATTTATTTTTTTACATTAAGATATAATTCACATGCCAGAAAATTCACCCTCTTAAAGTATATAATTAAGAGATGTTTTTTAAAAAATGCGTTTATAAGGTTGAGAATCCATAACAATTATGTAATTCCATAATATATGCCTCACCTCAAAAAGAAACCCCATAACTGTTAGCACTCACTCCCTGTATCTTTTTGCCCTTAGCCTCTGGGAAACTCTAACCTACTTTCTGTCTCTATCAATTTGCCTTCAGGATATTTCATGTAAATGAAGGTATATAATATATAGCCATTTGAATCTGGCTTTTGTAACTTACATAATGTTTTAAAGCTTCATTCATGTTGTAGTGTGTATTAGCAATTCATTGGTTTTTACAGATGAGTTCTATTCCACCTTATGGATATACCATATTTTGACCATGGATCCATCAGTTGATGAAAATATGGGCTGTTTCCACTTCTTGACTAGTATAAATAATTCTGCTATGAACATTTGTGTACAAAGTTTTTTTTTTTTTTTTTTTTTTTTCCGTGTGTGGACTTATGATTTCAATGTCCTTGGCTATATACCTAGAAGTGAAATTGGTGGGTCATATACATACACTTATACATGGTAATTCTGTATTTAACTTTCTGAGGAAATGCCAAATTGTTTTCTAAAGTGGATGCGTCACTTTACACTTCCAGCAATAATGCATGAGAATTCCAATTTCACCACACCATTTCTAACACTTGTTACTGTCTGTCTTTTTCATTATAAACCAAAAAAAAAAACTCTTTGCTGTTGAGTCAATTCCCATTCATAGCAACACTATTGGACAGGATAGAACTGCCCCATACAGTTTCCAGGGAGTGCCTGGTAGATTCGAACTGCTGGCCTTTTGGTTAACAGCTATAGCTCTTAACCACTACGCTACAAGGGTTTCCTTTTTATTATAGCAGTCTTAAAAAAAAAAAAAAAAATTGCTGTCAAATTGATTCTGACTCTTAGCAAATCTATAGGACAGAGTAGAACCGCCCCATAGGGTTTCCAAGGAGCAGCTAGTGGATTCAAACTACCGACCTTTTGGCTACCAACCTGAGCTCTTAACCACTGTGCCACCAGGGCTCCATAGTAGTCGGGTATAAAACGGTGTACTATTACTGTTTTGATCTGTATTTCCCTAATGACTAAATAATAACTAATCATGTTAAGTATGTTTTCATGTGCTTAGCGACTATATATCTTCTTTGGAGAAATGTTTATTCAAATGATTTGTCCATTATTAAACTGCATTATTTATCTTTTGATTATTCATTTGTAAGAGTTATTTATATATTCTAGATCCTATAACATTATCAAATACGTGATTTATATTTTTTTCTCTTATCGTGTGCTGAAATTGATCAAAAATCTAAATGTAAGAACTAAAATTATAAAAATCTAAGAAGAAAAGAGGTGTAAATCTTCATGACTTTTGGTTACATATCGGTTTTTAGTTTCTTAGAAATCACATATAAAGCAAAAGCAACCAAATATGAAAAAGATAAATTGGGTTTCATCAAATTTAAAAACTTCTGTGCATCAGAGGAGGTGGAACAAGGGACATCACTGCTGATGTCAGAGTGGTTTTGGATGAAAGCAGAGAACACCAGAAAGATGTTTACCTAGGCTTTGTTGACTATACAAAGGCATTCAACTGTAAGGAACATAACAAATTATGGATAACATTGTGAAGAATGAGAATTCCAGAACACTTAATTGTCCTCATGAGGAACCATACACAGAACAAGGGGATACTGTGTGGTTTAAAACCAGGAAAGATGTATGTCAGGGATGTATCCTTTCACCATACCTATTCAATCTGTATGCTGAGCAAATAATCCGAGAAGCTGGACTATATGAAGAAGAATGGGCACCAGGATTGGAGGAAGACTTAACAATCTGCGATATGCACATGACACAACTTTGCTTGCTGAAAGTGAAGAAGACTTGAGGCACTTACTGGTGAAGATCAACAGCTACAGCCTTCGGTATGGATTAAACCTTAACATAAAGAAAACAAAAATCCTCACAACTTGACCATTAAGAAACATCGTGAAGAGAGGCGGAGACAAGATGGCGGACTAGGCAGACGCTACCTCGGATCCCTCTTACAACAAAGACACGGAAAAACAAGTGAATCGATCACATACATAACAATCTACGAACCCTGAACAACAAACACAGATTTAGAGACGGAGAACGAACTAATACGGGGAAGCAGCGATTGTTTTCGGAGCCTGGAGCCAGCGTACTAGTCAGGTACGGCACAAGCACAGAGAGCTGCTCCACCCCCCTGAACTAACCCCGGGAGGGGGACCAGCCGGATCCGCGGGTGGCGTGGGACGCAGCCGGTAGGAGAAGTCCCCGGGAGGCAGTGACTGGTCTTGGAACGGGGAGAGCAGCGTTCCAGCCAGGGAACCGTCCTGCCAGGATTTGGACTAGACGCAGGTACAGCATAAACATGGAGAGCTGCTCCACCCCCCTGAACTAACCCCGGGAGGGGGCCCAGCCAGTTTCGCGTGGGCGGTGTGGGACTCAGCCGGTAGGAGAAGTCCCTGGGAGGCAGTGACTGGTATTGGAGCGGGGAGAACAGCGTCCCAGCCAGGACACTCGGTCACGGCACAAGCACGGGGAGCTCCTCCACCCACCTGAACTAACCCCGGGAGTGGGCCTAACCAGTTCGCGGGGGCGGCACGGCAACACGGCTGGAGGGACGAGAAGTCCCCGGGAGGCAGCAACTGATTTTGGAGTCGAGAGTGCACCATCCCAGCAGGGGAGCCTTGACGCTGGGCGTGGGGCTGGAAGCGGAGGATCTGACCGTGACTCCAGTGGCAATCTCCACACAGTCAGCACACATAGGCAACGTGCCCCGCGGGACTCTCAGATATAATAGTCATTCCAAGCAAGACAAGCAACTCTGGCTATATTCTGAGGTGCTACTCTCCTATCTCTCTGTTCCCTCCCCCACCCTCCCCAGGCAGTTTCATTAACATCCGAATAGCCTGAGCCAGAGGGAGAACTCTCATAGGGATCTGACTGCATTTTTTTTAGAGGATTTTCTGGAAAAACTAGTTTCCCAGTGATGGCTCGGAGACAACAATCCATGTCAAACCACTTAAAGAAGCAGACCATGACAGCTTCTCCAACCCCCCAAACAAAAGAATCAAAATCTTTCCCAAATGAAGATACAATCCTGGAATTATCAGATACAGAATATAAAAAACTAATTTACAGAATGCTTCAAGACATCACAAATGAAATAAGGCAAACTGCAGAAAAAGCCAAGGAACACACTGATAAAACTGTTGAAGAACTCAAAAAGATTATTCAAGAACATAGTGGAAAAATTAATAAGTTGCAAGAATCCATAGAGAGACAGCATGTAGAAATCCAAAAGATTAACAATAAAATTACAGAATTAGACAATGCAATAGGAAGTCAGAGGAGCAGACTCGAGCAATTAGAATGCAGACTGGGACATCTGGAGGACCAGGGAATCAACACCAACATAGCTGAAAAAAAATCGGATAAAAGAATTAAAAAAAATGAAGAAACCCTAAGAATCATGTGGGACTCTATCAAGAAGGATAACTTGCGGGTGATTGGAGTCCCAGAACAGGGAGGGGGGACAGAAAACACAGAGAAAATAGTTGAAGAACTCCTGACAGAAAACTTCCCTGACATCATGAAAGAAGAAAGGATATCTATCCAAGATGCTCATCGAACCCCATTTAAGATTGATCCAAAAAGAAAAACACCAAGACATATTATCATCAAACTCACCAAAACCAAAGATAAACAGAAAATTTTAAAAGCAGCCAGAGAGAAAAGAAAGGTTTCCTTCAAGGGAGAATCAATAAGAATAAGTTCAGGAGGCGGGGCCAAGATGGCGGACTAGGTGGACGCTACCGTGGATCCCTCTTGCAACAAAGACTCGGAAAAACAAGGCAATCGATCACATACATAACAATCTACGAACTCTGAACAACAAGCACAGACTTAGAGATGGAAAACGAACAAATACGGGCAGACAGCGACCGTTTTCAGAACCAGGAGCCAGCGTACCAGGCAGGTGACCTTCAGAGCCCGATCTGGGGCAGAGCCCAGGGGGGCAGACAGCACAGAAAGGGGGCCCACCCCTTCCCCCCCGAACTCAACCCGGGAGGAAGTCTAGCTGGTTGGCGCGGGCGGCGTAGAGGCGCAGCCGGAGGGAGAAGCACCCGGGAGGCAGTGACTGATCTGGGAGTGGGGAGAACAGCATCCCAGCTGGGGTGCCATCCTGCCGGGAGTTAGGCGAGAGGCGGACGGGGCGCGAGCGGGGGGGGGGTCAACTATATTTCCCTAAAGTGACCCCAGGGCGGGGCCCACACGTTCGTGCAGGAGGACGCACACCCAGTCCGCGTGTGTGGCGCGGCACACCGGAGGGAGAAATCCCCGGAGGTGACAGGTCTCGAGGCGGGGAAGGCAGCATCCCAGACGGGGAGCCATTCGGCTGGGATCTGGGCGCGCGTGTGGGCGGGGCATGAGCGCGGGGTCCATTTTTATTACCCTGAATTGACCCAGGGGTTGGGCCCACCTGGCCGTGTGGGTGACGCCCACCCAGTTCGCGCGAGAGGTGTGACGCACCGGAAGGAGAAGTCCCCGGGAGGAAGTGACTGGTTCCAGAATGGGGAAAGCAGCGTCCCAACCCGGAAGTCGTCCCGCTGGGATTTGGGCGCGAGCATGGGTGGGGCGTGACCGCGGGGGCCCAATTATAATAGCCCGAATAGACCCTGGGGGCGGGCCCACCCATTCGTGCGGGAAACGCCCACCCAGTGCACGCCAGCGGTGCCGCGCACCAGAGGGAGAAGCCCCGGGAGGAAGTGACTGGTCTCTGAGCAAGGAAAGCAGCGTCCTAGCCGGGCACCCATCCCGCCCGGATTTTGGCGAATGGGGGTGGAGCCTGAACTCGGTGTTCAGCTCTATATTCTGTGGTGCTACACTCCTAGCTCTCTGATCCCTCCCCCACCCTCTCCAGGCGGCCCCATTAACATCCGAATACCCGGAGACAGAGGGAGAATTCAGATAGGGATCTGACTGCATTTTCTTTTAGCCAACTACCTGGAAAATCTAGTTTCCCAGTGATGGCTCGGAGACAGCAGTCCATATCAAACCACATAAAGAAACAGACCGTGACAGCTTCTCCAACCCCCCAAACAAAAGAATCAAAATCTTTCCCAAATGAAGATACAATCCTGGAATTATCAGGTACAGAATATAAAAAACTAATTTACAGAATGCTTAAAGATATCACAAATGAAATTAGGATAAATGCAGAAAAAGCCAAGGAACACACTGATAAAACTGTTGAAGAACTCAAAAAGATTATTCAAGAACATAGTGGAAAAATTAACAAGTTACAAGAATCCATAGAGAGACAGCATGTAGAAATCCAAAAGATTAACAATAAAATTACAGAATTAGACAACGCAATAGGAAGTCAAAGGAGCAGACTCGAGCAATTCGAATGTAGACTGGGACTTCTGGAAGACCAGGGAAACAAAACCAACATAGCTGAAAAAAAATCAGATAAAAGAATTAAAAAAAATGAAGAAACCCTAAGAATCATGTGGGACTCTATCAAGAAGGGTAACTTGCGAGTGATTGGAATCCCAGAACAGGGAGGGGAGACAGAAAACACAGAGAAAATAGTTGAAGAACTCCTGACACAAAACTTCCCTGACATCATGAAAGACGAAAGGATATCTATCCAAGATGCTCATCGAACCCCATTTAAGATTGATCCAAAAAGAAAAACACCAAGACATATTATCATCAAACTTGCCAAAACCAAAGACAAACAGAAAATTTTAAAAGCAGCCAGGGAGAAAAGAAAGGTTTCCTTCAAGGGAGAATCAATAAGAATAAGTTCAGACTACTCAGCAGAAACCATGCAGGCAAGAAGGGAATGGGACGACGTATACAGAGCACTGAAGGAGAAAAACTGCCAACCAAGGATCATATATCCAGCAAAACTCTCTCTGAAATATGAAGGAGAAATTAAGATATTTACAGATAAACACAAGTTTAGAGAATTTGCAAAAACTAAACCAAGACTGCAAGAAATGCTAAAGGAGATTGTTTGGCCGGATGACCAATAATATCAGGTACCAGCACAATACAAGGTCACAAAACAGAACGTCCTGATATCAACGCAACTCAAATAGGGAAAGCACAAAAACAAACAAATTAAGACTAATTCTAAAAAATAAATAAATAAACAAAATAATACACACAACAGGAAATCATGGAAATCAATAGATAAACGATCACAATAATCAAAAAGAGGAACTAAATATAGGAGGCATTGAACTGCCAGATGGAGAGTGATACAAGGTGATATAGAAGGATACAAGTTAGGTTTTTACTTAGAAAAGTAGAGGTAAATAAAAAGGTAACCACAAAAAGGAATATCAATTCCATAACTCAAGAAAAAAGTCAAGAAAAACGTAACGACTCAACAAACACAAAGTTAAACATTATGAAAATGAGGATCTCACAAGCTACTAAGAAAAACGTCTCAGCACAAAAAAGCATGTGGAAAAATGAAAAGACCAACAACACACATGAAAAGGCATCAAAATGACAGCACTAAAAACTTATTTATCTATAATTACGCTGAATGTAAATGGACTAAATGCACCAATAAAGAGACAGAGAGTCACGGACTGGATAAAGAAACACGATCCATCTATATGCTGCCTACAAGAGACACACCTTAGACTTAGAGACACAAACAAACGAAAACTCAAAGGATGGAAAAAAATATATCAAGCAAACAATAAGCAAAAAAGAAGAGGAGTAGCAATATTAATTTCTGACAAAATAGACTTTAGACTTAAATCCGCCACAAAGGATAAAGAAGGACACTATATAATGATAAAAGGGACAATTGATCAGGAAGACATAACCATATTAAATATTTATGCACCCAATGACAGGGCTGCAAGATACATAAAACAAATTTTAACAGAATTGAAAAGTGAGATAGATACCTCCACAATTATAGTAGGAGACTTCAACACACCACTTTCGGAGGACAGGACATCCAGTAAGAAGCTCAATAGAGACATGGAAGACCTAATTACAACAATCAATCAACTTGACCTCATTGACTTATACAGAACTCTCCACCCAACTGCTGCAAAATACACTTTTTTTTCTAGCGCACATGGAACATTCTCTAGAATAGACCACATATTAGGTCATAAAACAAACCTTTGCAGAGTCCAAAACATCGAAATATTACAAAGCATCTTCTCAGACCACAAGGCAATAAAACTAGAGATCAATAACAGAAAAACTAGGGAAAAGAAATCAAATACTTGGAAAATGAACAGTACCCTCCTGAAAAAAGACTGGGTTATAGAAGACATCAAGGAGGGAATAAGGAAATTCATAGAAAGCAACGAGAATGAAAATACTTCCTATCAAAACCTCTGGGACACAGCAAAAGCAGTGCTCAGAGGCCAATTTATATCAATAAATGCACACATACTAAAAGAAGAAAGAGCCAAAATCAGAGAACTGTCCCTACAACTTGAACAAATAGAAAGGGAGCAACAAAAGAACCCATCAGGCACCAGAAGAAAACAAATAACAAAAATTAGAGCTGAACTAAATGAATTAGAGAACAGAAAAACAATTGAAAGAATTAACAAAGCCAAAAGCTGGTTCTTTGAAAAAATTAACAAAATTGATAAACCATTGGCTAGACTGACTAAAGAAATACAGGAAAGGAAACAAATACCCGAATAAGAAATGAGAAGGACCACATCACAACAGAACCAAATGAAATTGAAAGAATCATTTCGGATTATTATGAAAAATTGTACTCTAACAAATTTGAAAACCTAGAAGAAATGGATGAATTCCTGGAAAAACACTACCTACCTAAACTAACACATCCAGAAGTAGAACAACTAAATAAACCCACAACAAAAAAAGAGATTGAAACGGTAACCAAAAAACTCCCAACAAAAAAAAGCCCTGGCCCGGACGGCTTCACTGCAGAGTTCTACCAAACCTTCAGAGAAGAGTTAACACCACTACTTCTGAAGGTATTCCAAAGCATAGAAAATGACGGAATACTACCCAACTCATTCTATGAAGCCACCATCTCCCTGATACCAAAACAAGGTAAAGACATTACAAAAAAAGAAAATTATAGACCTATATCCCTCATGAACATAGATGCAAAAATCCTCAACAAAATTCTAGCCAATAGAATCCAACAACACATCAAAAAAATAATTCACCATGATCAAGTGGGATTTATACCAGGTATGCCAGGCTGGTTTAATATCAGAAAAACCATTAATATAATCCATCACATAAATAAAACAAAAGACAAAAACCACATGATCTTATCAATTGATGCAGAAAAGGCATTTGACAAAGTCCAACACCCATTTATGATAAAAACTCTTACCAAAATAGGAATTGAAGGAAAATTCCTCAACATAATATAGGGCATCTGTGCAAAGCCAACAGCCAATATCACTCTAAATGGAGAGAACCTGAAAGCATTTCCCTTGAGAACGGGAACCAGACAAGGATGCCCTTTATCACCGCTCTTATTCAACATCGTGCTGGAAGTACTAGCCAGGGCAATTAGGCTAGACAAAGAAATAAAAGGTATCCAGATTGGCAAGGAGGAAGTAAAGTTATCACTATTTGCAGATGACATGATTATATACACAGAAAACCCTAAGGAATCCTCCAGAAAACTACTGAAACTAATAGAAGAGTTTGGCAGAGTCTCAGGTTATAAAATAAACACACAAAAATCACTTGGATTCCTCTACATCAACAAAAAGAACAAAGAAGAGGAAATAACCAAATCAATACCATTCACAGTAGCCCCCAAGAAGGTAAGATACTTAGGAATAAATCTTACCAAGAATGTAAAAGACCTATACAAAGAAAACTACAAAGCTCTACTACAAGAAATTCAAAAGGACATACTTAAGTGGAAAAACATACCTTGCTCATGGATAGGAAGACTTAACACAGTAAAAATGTCTATTCTACCAAAAGCCATCTATACATATAACGCACTTCCAATCCAAATTCCAATGTCATTTTTAAGGGGATAGAGAAACAAATCACCAATTTCATATGGAAGGGAAAGAAACCCCGGTTAAGCAAAGCACTACTGAAAAAGAAGAAGAAAGTGGGAGGCCTCACTCTACCTGATTTCAGAACCTATTATACAGCCACAGTAGTCAAAACAGCCTGGTATTGGTACAATAACAGGCACATAGACCAACGGAACAGAATTGAGAACCCAGACATAGATCCAACCACATTTGAGCAGCTGATATTTGACAAAGGACGAGTGTCAATTAATTGGGGAAAAGATAGCCTTTTTAACAAATGGTGCTGGCATAACTGGATATCCATTTGCAAAAAAATGAAACAGGACCCATACCTTACACCATGCACAAAAACTAACTCCAAGTGGATCAAAGACCTAAACATAAAGACTAAAATGATAAAGATCATGGAAGAAAAAACTGGGACAACCCTAGGAACCCTAATACAAGGCATAAACAGAATACAAAACATTACCAAAAATGATGAAGAGAAACCCGATAACTGGGAGCTCCTAAAAATCAAACACCTATGCTCATCTAAAGACTTCACCAAAAGAGTAAAAAGACCACCTACAGACTGGGAAAGAATTTTCAGCTATGACATCTCCGACCAGCGCCTGATCTCTAAAATCTACATGATTCTGTCAAAACTCAACCACAAAAAGACAAACAACCCAATCAAGAAGTGGGCAAAGGATATGAACACACATTTCACTAAAGAAGATATTCAGGCAGCCAACAGATACATGAGAAAATGCTCACGATCATTAGCCATTGGAGAAATGCAAATTAAAACTACGATGAGATTCCATCTCACACCAACTAGACTGGCATTAACCCAAAAGACACAAAATAATAAATGTTGGAGAGGCTGCGGAGAGATTGGAACTCTCATACACTGCTGGTGGGAATGTAAAATGGTACAACCACTTTGGAAATCCATCTGGCGTTATCTTAAACAGTTAGAAATAGAACTACCATACAACCCAGAAATCCCACTCCTCGGAATATACCCTAGAGATACAAAAGCCTTCACACAAACAGATATATGCACACCCATGTTTATTGCAGCTCTGTTTACAATAGCAAAAAGTTGGAAGCAATCAAGGTGTCCATCAACGGATGAATGGGTAAATAAATTGTGGTATATTCACACAATGGAATACTACGCATCGATAAAGAACAGTGACGAATCTCTGAAACATTTCATAACATGGAGGAACCTCGAAGGCATTATGCTGAGCGAAATGAGTCAGAGGCAAAAGGACAAATACTGTATAAGACCAGTATTATAAGATCTTGAGAAATAGTAAACCTGAGAAGAACACATACTTTTGTGGTTATGAGAGGGGGAGGGAGGGAGGGTGGGTGAGGGTTTTTTATTTATCAATCAGTAGATAAGAACTGCTTTAGGTGAAGGGAAAGACAACACTCAATACATGGAAGGTCAGCTCAATTGGACTGGACCAAAAGCAAAGAAGTTTCCGGGATAAAATGAATGCTTCAAAGGCAGTGGAGCAAGGGCGGGGGTCTGGGGAACATGGTTTGGGGGGACTTCTTAGTCAATTGGCAAAATAATTCTATTACGAAATCATTCTGCATCCCACTTTGAAATGTGGTGTCTGGGGTCTTAAATGCTAACAAGCGGTCATCTAAGATGCATGAATTGGTCTCAACCCACCTGGAGCAAAGGAAAAGGAAGAACACCAAGGCCACATGACAACTAAGAGCCCAAGAGACAGAAAGGGCCACTTGAACCAGAAACCTACATCATCCTGAGACCAGAAGAAGTAGTTGGTGCCAGGCCACAATCGATGACTGCCCTGACAGGGAGCACAGCAGAGGACCCCTGAGGGAGCAGGAGAACAGTGGGATGCAGACCCCAAATTCTCATAAAATGACCAAGCTTAATGGTCTGACTGAGACTAGAGGAATCCCGGCGGCCGTGGTCCCCAGATCTTCTGTTGGCACAGGACAAGAACCATCCCCGAAGACAACTCATCAGACATGAAAGGGACTGGTCAGCGGGTGGGAGAGAGATGCTGATGAAGAGTGAGCTAATTATATCAGGTGGACACTTGAGATTGTGTTGGCAACTCTTGTCTGGAGGGGGGATGGGAGGATAGAGAGAGAGGGAAGCCAGCAAAATTGTCACGAAAGGAGAGACTGAAAGGGCTGACTCAAGAGGGGGAGAGCAAGTGGGAGTATGGAGTGAGATGTATGTAAACTTATATGTGACAGACTGATTGGATTTGTAAACGTTCACTTGAAGCTTAATAAAAGTTAATTAAAAAAAAAAAATTATAGTCAAGAAAACTCTATGGAGCAGTTCTACTCTGTAACCCATAGGGTCGCCATGAGTCAGAGTTGATTTGACAGCCATGGGTTATATTAGAAAATGATATACAGTCGGTCAACATCACTCCTGGTGGTGGGAAGAGGAAGAGAAAAAGAGAACATTTTTTATTCAAATCTTCTATCTCCAAATGTTTATGAAATTTTTCCTGAGATCACATGCCTGTTTTCCCATAATAGAAAAAAAAAAAAAAAATAGGAAAGAATGGAAAAAAGCAAAATTTGAATCATTCGTTTCGAATTTTGAGGGAGATTGTATTTAAGAATTACTAGTGTTTGTACTGTGAAGACGCTGTCTAATTTTTCAAACGCTGGGGCATCCTGCAGCTCAGAATCGTACTGGCCACCTCTGGTTCCCAGGATTCTGACTGATCTCAGCCTTCCCGTTTTGATTCAGTAGTTCTAGAATAATCCCAAATTCACATCATCACAGGGCTATGAAGCTACATAATTATTGAGGAGTTGGTTGCGATTTTTGTTTTTGTGCATGTTTTGACATTCTCTGCATTATTTGATGTGTGAAGTAGGCTTTACATAAGAAATAAAAATGCTCCTTTGGTTTAAAAAAAAAAAAAAAGAAACATTGTGATAAAAGACTGAAGTGGACAAATATTTCATTTTTCTTGGTTCCACAATCAGTGCCCATGGAAGCAGCAGTCTAGAAATCAAACAACTACCACAGCCTGCAACAGACTGGGTCCAGTACAGCTGGATGGTGCCTGACTACCACCACTGACTGCTCTGACAGAGATCCCAATTGAGGGTTCTGGACAGAGCTGGAGAAAAACATAGAACAAAATTCTAACTCACTAAAAAAGACCATACTTACTGGCCTGACAGAAACTGGAGAAACGCTGAGAGTATGGCCCCTAGACACCCTTTTAGCTCAGTAATGAAGTCGCTCCTGAGGTTCACACTTCAACCAAAGACTAGACAGGCTCATAAAGCAAAAGGAGACTAAAGGGTCACACCACCCCAGCATCAAGGACGAGAAGGCAGGAGGGAACAGGAAAGCTGATAATAGGGAACCTGAGGCTGAAAAGGGAGAGTGTTGACATGTCCTGGGGTTGTTAACCAATATCAGAAAACAATAGTTATACTGTCAAATGAGAACCTAGTTTGTTCTATAAACCTTCATCTAAGGTACAATAAAAAAAAAAAAGAAAAAAGAACAAACCAAGTATTACACTGGACAAATCTGCTGTAAAACACCTCTTTAAAGTGTTGAAAAACAAAGAGGTCACTTTGAAGAGTAAGGTGCACCTGATCCAAGCCATGGTATTTTCAATCACCTTATATGTATGTGAAAATTAGACAATATATAAGGAAGACCTCATTTCTTATTCATTTGACGCCTTTGAATTATGGTGTTGGCAAAGAATGTTATATATACCATGGACTGCCAGAAGAACGAACAAGCCTGTCTTGGAAGAAGTATAGCCAGAATGCCCCTTGGAAGTGAAGATGATAAAACTTTGTCTCAAGTGCTTTGGACATATTATCACGGGGGACCTGTCTCTGGAGAAGAATATCATGTTTGGTAAAGTAAAGGGTCATCAAAAAAAGAGGAAGACCTACGGCGAGATGCATTGACACTGGGGCTGCAACAATGAGCTGAAATATAGCACTGATTTTGAGGATGATGTGGGTGGGACCTGGCTGGTTCTGTTGTGCATAGGGTTGCTATGAGTAGAAGCCGAGTTAACAGCACTTAACAACAACATCCATGAACACAGATGTAGGCCTTTTACTTCACGCAGTGATGTTTGGTACTTTCAGTGTATAAGTCTTGACTTGTGTCTTAGTTATCGAGTGCCCTGTAACAATCAAACATTTATTTTCTCACTGTTTAAGAGACTAGAAGCCTGAATTCAGTGTGATGGCTCTAGGGGAAGTTTTTCTCTCTCTATCGGCTCTGGAAGAAGGTCCTTGTCTCTTTTGAGCCTCTGCTCCTGGGCAATCTTCGTGTGGCTTGGCATCTTTCTTTCCTCATCTGTGCTTGCTAGCTTGCTTGTTTAATCTTTTATTTGTCAAAAGAGATTGACCAAAGATACACCGCACACTAATTCTGCCTCACTGACATAACAAAGACAACTCATTTTCAAATAGGATTATAAGCACAGGTATAGAGGTCAGGATTTATAACACAATTTGGGGGGACATAATTCAATCTATAATATCCCACCCTGTGGCCCCTCAAAATTCATGTCCTTGGCACGTGCAAAACACATTCACTCCATCACATCATCCCAAAAGTCTTAAATCAACTCCAATTCCAAAATCTTATCTCCTAAATCATGTAAGTCAAATATGGGTGAGACATATTCCATCCTGGGAAAAAAATTCCTCTTCATCTATGAACTTGTTGCCTTAGTTATCTAGTGCTGCTATAACAGAAATACCACAAGTGAATGGCTTTAAAGAACAAGGATTTATTCTTTCACAGTCTAGGAGATTAGATGTCTGAATTTAGGGCACAATCTCCAGGGAAAGGTTTTTTCTCTCTTTCAGCTCTGGCAGAAGGCCCTTGCCATCAATCTTCCCTTGGTCTAGGAGCTTCTTAGCAAGGGACTCAGAATCCAAAGGGCAGGATCTGCTCCTGGACCTTGATGCTTCATGGTAATGAGGTCCCTCTCCTCTTTGGTCACTTTTCTCTTTTCCATCTCAAAAGAGATTGACTCAATATGCATCCTAATCCTATAGGTTTTGTCCTAACTCATTAACATTACTGTCTCTAATCCTGCCTTATTAACATCATAGAGGTCAGTATTTACAACACACAGGATAATTATACCAGATTGAAAAATGGGCGGCAACCACACAATACTGGGAATTATGGCTTAGGTAACTTCACATACATTTTTGGGGGACACGATCCAGTCCGTAACATTCCACCCTCCAGCCCGCAAAATTCATGTCCTTGTCACATGTAAAACACTTTCACTCCATCACCTGTGAGATCTAGAATACAAGTTTTCTGTTTCCAAAGTACATTGGTAGAACAGGCACAATGTAGTTGTTTCCATTACAAATGGGTGAAATTGGAGGGAAAGAAGGGTCAACAGGTACCAAGCAAGTACAAAACCCAGCAAAGCAATTTACATTAGCTCTAAAGGCTTGAAAATAAACATCTGTTCTTCGGGATCATCTGGGCAATGTTCTGCCCTCCGGACTCTGGGTTTTGGCCACACCCTCTGGATTCTGAGTGGAGGCCCCTCCGCCCTGGGCTTCAGCTCCACCTTCCAGGCACACTGGGATGGCAACTCTGCTTGCTTGCCTTTGGGAGCCCCCATTTTCCTAGTTCACCTGAGTGGTAACCTCCCCTTGATACTGGCAGGTCCTATTCTTCTGCCCCTTGAGCATGGCAGCCCTAACCCTAAGCTTTGGGCAGTGACCTCATTCTCCTGGCACTCTTGAATGGCAGTATCACATTCCAGAACCCACTTGGTGAAGATCTGTCTCTTTGAAATCTTGGAGGCTCTGGTTCCATCCTTTAAAACCCTGCAGGCCATGGTTCAACCCTTTGAAATTGAAGCAGTCCTTCTTCCTGTGTTCCTTCCAACAATTCTGGTGATCTCAGACGTGCTCCAGGGATTATTTTATTTTCTTGGAGGACAACAGATGTATTTCCTTTCACCTGTCTCCTACCTGTAGAATACCAAGAGGCAGTGTTCTCTCCTTTTATTCTTTCTTTGTCCCCTTCAGTTTAAGCTGATGGGTTTTCTGCTGTGGTAATTGGTTAGAACCATCATTCACAGACTTAATCTCTTTAACAAAAGATCATGTAGCACACCCTTGGTGAACATTCTAGCACGTATATCCTCAGTTTGCACTACTGAATTTTCCAAATCTTTAAGTTTTGTTTTCATTTTGCACAGTTAGTTTTTAAGTTCATCTCTTTCCTCACATGTTTTACTATAAGAAGCAAGGAGAAACCACGTGCCCCCTTCAAAATCTTGCTTAGAAATCTCATCGTTCACATATTCAAGTTTATCACTTACAAGTTCTACTGTCCACCAAACTTTTGCAAATAATTCAGACAAGTTCTTTACCACTGCATAAAAAGAATCACCCTTCTTCCATTGCCTAATCATACTCTCATCATTTTCTTTTAAAGCCTAATGAGAATCACATATAATGTCCACGTTTGTAGTAACATTCTGTTGCTCATGCCATATGTATTTTCTAAGACTATAGAGACTTTCCCCAATAGCTGGCTTCACTTCCTTCTCAGCCCTCACCAGAATTGCCTTTGCCATTCATAATTCTACCAATGTACTCGTCAAGGCAATCTAGGCTTTTATCATTAGGCAACTTAAAACTCAGCCTCTACCTATTACCCATTCCAAAACCACTCCCACATTTTAGGTATCTGTTAGAGTAGCACCACACTCTACTGGTACCAAATTCTGTCTTAGTCATCTAGTGCTGCTAAAACAGAAATACCACAAGTAGGTAGCTTTAACAAATGGAAATTTATTTTCTCACAGCTTAGGAAGCTAGAAGACTGAATTCAGGATGTCAGCTTTAAGAAGGAAGGCTCTCTCTGTCAGCTCTGGAGGAAGGTCCTTGTCTCTTTTGAGCCTCTGCTCCTGAGTGATCTCTGTGTGGCTTGGCATCTCTCTTTCCTCATCTCTATTTGCTAGCTTGCTTGTTTAATGTCTTTTATATGTCAAAAGAGATTGACTCAAAACAGACCCCATAAAAACCCTGCCTCACTAACATAACAAAGGCAGTCCATTCCCAAATGGGATTGTAACCATAGGCATACAGGTTTGGATTTACAACACATATTTTGGGGGAACACAGTCAATCCATAAAACTTGTTTTCGTAAGTTTATTTCTAAGTATTTCATTCTTTTTGATGTTAATTTAAATTTTTTTGTAATATTTTCAGATTGTTTATTGATAAAATAGCATATGAAAAATAACAACTGATTTTTGTATACTGATCTTGTATTCTGAAACCTTGCTGTACTTGTCCATAAGCTCTCATGTTGAACAGAAGTGGCAAGAGTGGACATCCTTGTCTCCTTCCTGTTCTTAGGGAAAAA
Source organism: Loxodonta africana (assembly GCF_030014295.1). Lineage (NCBI taxonomy): Eukaryota > Metazoa > Chordata > Mammalia > Proboscidea > Elephantidae > Loxodonta > Loxodonta africana. Next base: position 44,955,411 of record NC_087348.1, read on the forward strand.
GCCTTTTTTCTTCAGTATGATGTTAGCTGCGAGTTTCTATAGATGCCCTTTAGCTGGATGACGAAATTTCCTTCTCTCTAGTTTGTTTTTATTTCAAAAGAGCTTCAGCTTCTACCTTTTTTTTTAAATCTACTGAGATGATAACTTTTTTTCTACTAATTTTCAAAGCAAATGAACAAACAAAACCAAATACTCACAGCAGATAGAGTAAGAGAGAGAAAGAACTGAAAATATAGATACCAAACACATAACCATGATAACAATGAGGAGATATCAAGAAAGGCTTTTGTACATATTACTTCAGTATTGATAACTATGTAAATTAAGAAACAACCAACCAAACAAACAAAAAAACAAGGTGAAGAATAAAGACATTCAATCCCAAACTGGATGATTGATCATGTAGCCTCCTTGTATTTGCACTGATGATACTATCTTATGTGTTTAGAGTCACAAGAACATTTCTATTTATTTCACTGTGCTACTGCACCCCTTTACACGTGCTTTTAAATACCCCAAAGACAACATTCATCTCTAAGTCCACTATGCACTTTTTCTTCTTTCTCTCTCTCTCTCTCTCTCTCGTTACTGACTGTTGTGGCATTTGATTCTTCTAGCTCTCCAAGAGTGATTGATATCATTTTCTTATTTTTTATGTGTCCATTAGAGCAGCTGTGTTTATGGAAATCAACTTCTTAGGAAAAAGTGCCCAAAAAAGAAGGCATTACTTAGCAATGATTGTAATGTATATGGAAGATAAACAGATATTGATCTATAAAGTGTACGATTGGATTTTGAATTTACATCAGCTTGGTGTCTAAAAAAGATTAAACAAAATAATTTGAGGAAGACATAATAGACAAGTGATACTGTATATTTCCAACTCTCGGTTTCATGATCTCAAATTGCTTTAAGTTACTCTCTAGGGGTGAAAATCTGGGCTGTATGAGGTTTTGAGTTCATAAGCTGGATAGGGCAACTCAATTTATATGTAATATTTTTCTGGATTTTCAGGGATAAACAAGCAATTCTTTAATAGATTTACTGAGATCTATATCTCCCGTAATTGGCTTTTATTGTGCAGAATGAAAGAGAGATGCTTCAGATGACAATTCAATTATATGTATTTTTTTAGAATAATCATTTTGCACATAAAGGAAAAAGGATTTTGTGTAAATCAACGTTTTCTTTTTATCCACAGGCATAATGCTTCTTGGAGGGAAGAAGAAAATGTAAGGACAGTTGTAATTTCATTACACAGTCATCTCCTGATAGATTAGTGTTCAAAGGCATATCGTACCATAATGGACTGTAAGTAATTTATTAGAAATGCATACACCATTGCATCTGTTTCTCAAAGATGTTCTCTAGTAATTATTTTTGGTTTTCTATTGTAGGCATAACATTAATATTTCAAAAATCTATGTAGTTTTATTTATAAATTCATCTAATGTTAATTTTATTCATCAGAAGTGTTTGATACACAAAAAAGAAGCTCAGTATAAGCTGTAACAGTGAACATATTTATTACTTGTATTTTTTGATTAAATATCAATGCTTAATCTCAAAGTTTGGTTAAATAATATCTTTATGACTTAATAAAAATTGCAGTTATTGAATAATCCCTGATACAAAAAGCAAGAATTGTGAAATAGAATCTTGCACACTATTTAACAATTCATTAACAACCTGCATTATGCAGATGACACAACCTTGCTTGCTGAAAGTGAAAAGGACTTGAAGCACTTACTAATGAAGATCAAAGACCACAGCCTTCAGTATGGATTGCACCTCAACTTAAAGAAAACAAAAATCCTCACAACTGGACCAATGAGCAACATCATGATAAAAGGAGAAAAGATTGAAGTTGTCAAGGATATCATTTTACTTGGATCCACAATCAACAGCCATGGAAGCAGCAGTCAAGAAATCAAAAGAAGCATTGCATTGGGTAAATCCGCTGCAAAGGACCTCTTCAAAGCGTTGAAGAGCAAAGATGTCACCTTGAAGACTAAGGTGCGCCTGACCCCAGCAATGGTATTTTCAATTGCATCATATGCATGCGAAAGCTGGACAATGAATAAGGGAGACTGAAGAAGAATTGATGCCTTTGAATTATGGTGTTGGCAAAGAATATTGAATATACCAAAGACTGCCAGAAAAACGAACAAATCTGTCTTGGAAGAAATACTACCAGAATGCTCCTTAGAAGCAAGGATGGTGAGACTGCATCTTACATACTTTGGACAAGTGGTCAGGAGGGATCAGTCCCTGGAGAAGGATATCATGCTTGGCAGAGTACAGGGTCAGTGGAAAAGAGGAAGACCCTCAAAGAGGTGGATTGACACAGTGGCTGCAACAATGGGCTCAAGCGTAAGAACGATCGTAAGCATGGCGCAGGACCAGGCAGTGTTTCGTTCTGTTGTGCATAGAGTCGCTATGAGTCAGAACCGACTCGACAGCACCTGACAACAACAACACCCTATTTAAACATTCTTTATTCCCATGCTCAGCTTCTGGACCTTTATCCCATTCGCTTTTACTTACAAAGCATTGCTATCCTTGATGGTGGGCATAAGAAGAACTATTAATAATAATTCCCCTTTACACTCTGCAGCTGGGATTCATTCCTGGTGAGATAGTGCCTGGGTCCAAGCAGCAAGTATTCCTTCTTTGAATGACGTGATTACGGGGGCTACTAGTCCCATCCAGAGGATCAATTCCCAATGGCAGGAGAGATTTTTCAAGTGTAAACCTCGCAATCTCCAATTCCTAAAGTTATTATAATATGCAAGCCTCTAGGGTATGTATCTTACTTTGCATACTGGTTAAGCGTTTGGTGGCTAAACAAAACATCAGCAGTTCAAATCCACCAACCACTCCTTGGAAATCCTATGGAGCAGTTCTACTCTGTCCTATAGGGTTGCTATGAGTCGGAATCAACTCAACAGTAATGGTTTGGGTTTGTATTTTTTAGCTTATCAGGTGTTTTGTTTTCAGAGGAAGCATCAGTCAGACCAAATTTTGTTGAAGTAAACATCCATTATGCCCAAGTAACCTCTTAAAAGAAAAAAGCCCATTGCTACCCAGTTGATTCTGACACCAGCGACACTATAGGTTTCCATAAGATTTCCAAGGAGTGGCTGGTGGATTCGAACTTCTGACCTTTCTGTTAGCAGCCAAGCTATTAACCACTACGCCACCATGGCTTAGTGCTGTGCATATATTTGCCTGAATTCACCATGCCAAAATTGTTCAGGTATATGATTTCCCCAACAAGAACAAAGCATGTAACATACCATGTCTTTTTCCTTTTTTTTTTGTTTAACCTTAATACACTGTTTTAATTTGGATCCTTCAGGACACAGATACCAAAATATCTGCTAGAAGAGCAAGTGGTTATTGGGAGCAATGCCTATGAATGACAAAGTGGAGAGCCAGAGCAGAAAAGGAAGGTCTTCATACCACCATGTCAGTCTCACACTTTTAAAAGGAGAAAAGAAGGAAAAAGGATTGGGTAGAAGTGCCCCATACTTTGGTGTACCTTAGAGAAAGTCTCAGTCAGTTCAATGCACAGCTCTGTTGCAAAGATTGCCTGAAGGAAATCTTGTATTGTGCAGAAATAACCAGATCCTAGCATTACCCTTCATGCTTGGTCATTGGATGGGACTGTCACAGAAGAGCATGACCTCAATTCAAGCAGTGTGGCAGGGGCCAAATGCTCATACAAATGGAGGCTATCAGCTCATAGCTTCACATGTGGCAGATTGTCTCTTGAAGGGAGCTCTGAATGGCACCACTCCATGACTACCACGTGCACCTCCTCTCAAGCCCACATCCAAGTCAGGAAATACCTTTCCTGAAATCTCTGTCTGGTAGATTTCTAGTCATCCTTAAGTTTGTTTTCAATGTCCCTCCCATTTACACCTCTTTCCCTAACATTACTAGCATGGTACATCTTCTATACTTATCTATTTCTATATTACTTTGTACTCACCATTAATAGAGCCCATTTTACATTGCATGGTATTTGTGTTTTTAAACATGATGCCAGTACTTCACAGCATTATATTGCAGATAATCAGTCCAGGAAATGAAACCACCCAGACAGTTAATTTAGATGTCCAAATTAACTTTTTATTAAAAAAAAAATAAATATGACCTAAGCGATGACAATAGAAGTCATAGAAGGATTTAAGAAAAATATTAAAATGTCTAATCAGTAGACTGGAAATCCCACAGCAGCAAAGATTGTATCCTCTTGATCTTTATATTCCTAGGGGCATTTGCCTAGTATTTTGCACAAACATACACTCTTTAAGTATTGGTTAGATGAAAATTCAAAATAATTAATCAAACCCCTTACGTCAAGTCAATTCTGACTCATGGCGACCCAATGGTACACAGTAGAATGGCTTCATAGGGTTTCCAAGGATTGGCTGGTGAGTTTGAACTGCCAACTTTTTGATTAGCAGCCATAGTGCTTAACCACTGTGCCACCAGGGCTTCAGGATGGAAATCATCATGATTTAAATAATGTATTATATTTCTATTTACCTGTTCTCAGATTAAACTGTTTCATGGAATGGAAACATACAGCCTGGTGGGTTCTTCAAGATCAGGAGCAGAGTTGTATTGACTTTTATTCTTCCTATAGAAATGATAAATAAATGGTTTTTCACTAAAAGGGTTTATGAAGGAAAATGGCTTTATATGATAAAGAGCAAAAGTTATTATAATTTAATGGTATTGAATTATGATACTTTGAATTACGGTGTTGATGAAGAATGATGAATACACCATGGACTGACAGAAGAACAAACAAATCTATCTTGGAAGACGTACAGGCAGAATGCGTCTCACATACTTTGGACATGTTATTAGGAGGGACGAGTCCTTGGAGAAGGACATAATACTTGGTTAAAGTAGAGGGTCAGCAAAAAAGAGGAAGACCTTCAGTGGATAGATGGACACAGTTGCTACAACAATGGGCTCAAACATACCAGTGACTGTGAGGACGGCACAAGACTGGACAGTATTTCATTCTGTTTTACTGGCTCGATGGCACCTAACAAAAACAAACATGCAAGGCATCAGAGTATATTGAAAATAATCTGGAGATTCATATTAAAAAAAAAAAAAAAAGACACATCCAAGTTTGAATCCTGTCTCAAACATATGAATTGGATGTCAGTTTTTTCTCTCTATCAGCTTCTTTCTTTGTAAAACAAAAATTAGTATAACACAGACATTAAATTTCTCACATGGTTGGTGTGAATCTAAAATTATATATGTATGTATGTGCAAGCATCATATTATTAAATTATGTCAGAAAAATTATCTGAATATTGGAAAAAAACAGAATGGTCAGCAGCATATCCTTTCAATATCATATGGGGGCAAAGGCCAACCAAGGATCATCTTGGCAATGTTCATAGTTCAACCCACTATTTACTATTAATTAAAGCTCACAGACGTAATGAAGTCATTTGTTAACTTGAGATTTCGTCTGAAAAAGCTGTAGATAATTTCAGTCCAGTTGAACAGTTAACTCTAAATATTTACGTCCCTGTTGGACATTAACTAATTTTGTATTAAAGCCAGCAATCTTATTCTAACATTGCTTATATATACACAGCTTCTCAAATGTTCTTTGAGCTTGTATAACTTCAGATTGGTTCCCTCACTAATTAATGAATACAATCATTCATATGTTGTTCATTTTATATATGCACGATCATTATAATTTTAACCTTTTGAAAATTTATACTTGAACAATTGATAGGCGTCAGACTGGGTTCAAATTCCTGTTCTACCATTTTGTAACAGGTTGACTTTGAGCAAACTGGTTAAACTTTCTGTGAATAGTTTTTCTTATACATAAAATGAGAATAATATTCCTTAATCCATGTGGCTTTTGAAAGGTTAACTATTAAAATGCATGGGAAGTGCTTAGAACATTATCTGACAAATTTAGTCCAGGTGGCTTTTTTGGAGAATTTACTGTCATACTGTATGCAAAGTGCTTAGAACTTTACATGACAAATGAGTGATCAAAACATGTTTCTTTTCTCTGTTTCCTTCTTCTCCTTCATTTTCTTTTATGGGAGTGTCTTCTAGGCAGTTTGAAAATTGTTCATTAAATATACTATCTTTTGTCAGGGTACCTTTCTGCAGATTTTAATAACAATTCATTCATGTTTTCATTTACTAATTATTTCATCCATCCTACCAAGAAGCATTCTTTAAGTACCCTTTGCTGGTTGATTAAGTAGGATAAACATTTTTGATAGTCCTTATTTTCTTATCTGTCTACTGTGATGGCTGAGTCACCATAATTTCTTCCTCCATGAAGTGTGGGTTTTTGCTCAGCCAGCAATCTCTTTGACCTCATGGCATCAACTACGCATCTACACTTACATCTCAAATCATAGGCAAACAGGCAATACTTTTTACCTCTTCAGCTATTTCCATGCCCATCATGTTTCCAGATCTTACTCACCAGTGTTATATCATAGAACATGTGATACTAACTCTATATTTGGGATTTTTTAGGACTTTTTTTGGTCATTTCTTTGTAAGGATGTAGGTGGAAATAATGATACTAGGAAGCTCTATCATAGAATTGTGTGTTCAGATACCAGTCACCTTATCTTTTTTCATGTTAGAATTTCTTAGATCTTGTGTGTTTACTTTATCACTACTATTGTTTCACAAAGTTTTATACTGTATGATCTCACTCAAACATTTAACAATTCTCTTATTTACATTATCTTCATTTTACAGATGCACAAGTTGAGAACCAGAGAGTTTAACTGAATTGTCCCAAGTCATTCAGCAGCAATGAGCAGAGTTAGGACTCAATACCAGTCAAGCCATTTGACTCCAATTTCTTTGCCCCACTCATTATTCCATGCTACCTCCCTTTAAGGTATAAAATTAATGGCAACCATCTCTCAGAAAAAGATGCTTCCACAAGTTAGCTATTAAGTTTAATGGCTCTTCTGAACTAGCTACACCAATATTAAATAGCAGAAAATAATAAATTCTGAAAGACATATCCAAAAAATAAAAACTATTTCTCCATAGATTTTTTTAATGTGTACTGCTTTAATGTTTTATTTTTATTATTATTGTTATTTTTTTAATGTGCCAATCTTCAGTCTAAAGGCCAGCATGATTTAAAACTAAGACCTTTGTCTCATTTTGGGAGTTTTAAGACGTTATCTCTGATTAAAGGAACCTGTATGTAAATATTTTTACCACTTGGTCTAACACCAAGGTTTTCTCAGCATAATTTCATTCAAATTTGATTTGCTTGATTGGCAAATTCTTAGAGATTGATTGACTAGAATTATGTGGTGGGATAGTAAGTGAACTAGTGAGAATCTATACCTACTTGGCTCTGCGGCAAGCCCTGTAAATTATAAACAACCCAGATAATGCTCTTACAAGCTGTGAGTGCTCTAAATCTGTTTCCTATCACAGCATCAATGTTATCGCTCAGTAAGACATGGTTTTACCTACCATTTGAGAGCTTGATAGCCAGAGGGATAAACAAAAAACAGTGTGAGAGGTACAAGAGTGGTTTGATTTTAAAAGGGTAAATGCATTATGATAAATAAATTATGGGAATAACCAGGGCTCCTAAAAATGAATGTTAAATATTCCAAATTGGAAGATTATTGCCCCTGAAAACAAATCTCCTTCCCCTGGGTAGTTATCAGGAGTCAAAAAAAAAAAAAAAAAAAGCTTCTAAAACAGGCAAGATTACATTTTCTCTATTTTGTATCTGTAGTAATGTGGAAAACGATCCTAAATCACATTTCTGCCAGTAGAAGACACATTTTTTTTCTCAAAATTTCACATTACATGCCTTTTCCATGCCGTCACTATAACTTTCCAGTAGATTGATTTAATTTTTTTTTTAAATTTTCTTCCAAAGCAGAATTATAGTGTGTTTTTAAAAGCAACTAGCTAACAACAACAGCAGTGATAATAAGTAACAGTCTTAAGTTATCTTGTGGACACCATAGGAGTTTTAATTCTTTTCCCTATGAAGGGTAAATTTATACCAGTTCTTTTCTGCCTAGTTAAATGGAAAATTTCACTAATTAATTGTCTCAAAGAGCAATCTTGCAAGGTAAGTAAAGGGAATGACTTTTTTATAGTTCACTTGTGTCATCAAACCAACAAACAGAAGAGATTGTAATGGCTTTTTTCTTCAAAACTCAAACTTTACTTACTTACAACCCTCCCTGTTGAAGTAAGTTAAAATGGGAAGTACATTCTTCCACAAGGAGACTCAATGGAGGCCAAACCACATTTGTTTTCAGTGTGTGGTGAAGCCTTTCACCGCATTTTTATCCTCATATTTGTAAATCTCAGAGTCAATAAAACTGGAAGTCGGGGAATCGATCGGCCTTGCCATCCAACAGTCTTCAGAATTGAAACTCTCTGTGCCTGTTTCCCTTGTCTTTTTGCACCTTTCCACTTTGATTTTGGAAATTTAAAAATTACAAATTAGAAGCATGCATTCCTAAATTCTCTCTTGCTTGTCTGCATTGTAGTTCTTATAAAAGTAAAATCGATACATTAACAGATACAATTAGAGGTAGCATGTTCAACCTGGTAAGATGAGCTGGGAAGATGCAAGAATTTGTGAGGAAATGTAAGCCCAATGCTTACGTTGGTAAATAAGAAATTTCATGTGCGAATATTTGAATATAATGCCACACTGGATTTTTGCTGAGGGGGGTGGGGACTCCTATCTATACTTTGATCTTTGTCTCATATGATACACTGTTTCCTGATGAGAAATAAAACCAATACATTTTGAAGTTACTGTGTTAAATAATTACGGGACTGGGCATATTTTTATGTCCCCATGTTATGAAGCTGGATGTATTTTCTAGTTTCTGTGTTAAACAGCACTGAGAACAAGCAAAAATAATTCAGCTACCTGGTCAAAAAAGAAAAAAAATAAAATAAAAAAGGCTTGCTCCTGGAATTATGCGCTGAACCAGCCGAAAAAACTAACTTATCAAGTCCAATAGCCTGCTCATCAAGACTAGCTTTGAGACCCTCACCTCACTGTGACTACTAACCCAAACTATTGTTATAAACTCTGTGCATGATCGAGATCCACCTTAAAATCACCCAGTGGAGCCCCAAATTCCATACAAATCTTCCCCCTCTGAGGCCCGCTGTTAATGTGATGCTTTTCACTATGATAATACGTCTATTCAGCTTAACTTGGTTTAATTAGAAGATTTTTCTGGTGCTTCTTAAGAGAGCTGACAATTGACTCCAGTAATTTATCAAAAACTGAAATTTTAAAATTTGATAAAACAGAGAGAAAAATCTTTCATCTGGTGGCACGTCCCAGTACTCTGCAAGAGACAGCCACTGCTCAGATTTCTGATACTGTAAACGCCATGAAATTTCCTATTCTTTCATTCATTTATTAAGTACCTAGTATGTACTAGTTATTAATAAAAGAATAAATAATGCTGACTCCATACTATCTTCCACAGAACACATAAGGCTATGTTCAATTGCATTTCAACTATTTACCAGCTATGCAATTTTGAGCAAGTGACAATCTAAGTTTGTGGTTGTATGCCATCAAGTCAATTCTGACTCATAGCAACACCATAGAATTGCCCCATAGGGTTTCCCAGGATCACCTGGTGGATTTGAACTGTTAAACTTTTGGTTAGCAGCCGAGCTCTTAACCACTTCACCACCAGAGCTCATCTAAGTTTAGTTTCCTTATTTGAAAAATAAGGATAATAATAACTCGTTGAGACCCTAAGTCACGCAAACAGTTAAGCACTCTACCCATAGAAGGGTTGGCACTTCAAATTCACCCAGAGGTGCCTCAGAAAACAGGCCCTGGTGATCCATTTCTGAAAGGTCATAGCCATGCAAAGTCTATGGAGTTCAGTTCTGCTCTGACACACAAGGGATGGCCATGAATCTTAATCCACCCGATAGCAACTAATAACAGCAATAATATGGTTGTTAAGTTGCTGAATTATGTTAATAAGTTATAACAGTGTCTAGCTCATAGTAGCCGCTCAGTAAAATGTAGCTATTTTTATTTAAAGGGCAATAACAGAAATAAATAAAAATAAATTAGAGAGGAGGCGGAGCCAAGATGGCGGACTAGGCAGACGTTACCTCGGATCCCTCTTACAACAAAGACACGGAAAAACAAGTGAATCGATCACATACATAACAATCTACGAACCCTGAACAACAAACACGGATTTAGAGACGGAGAACGAACTAATACGGGGAAGCAGCGATAGTTTCCAGAGCCTGGAGCCAGCGTACCAGTCAGGTACGGCACAAGCACAGAGACCTGCTCCACCCCCCTGAACTAACCCCGGGAGGGGGACCAGCCGGTTCCACGGGCGGCGTGGGACGCAGCCGGTAGGAGAAGTCCCCGGGAGGCAGTGACTGATCTTGGAGCAGAAAGAGCAGCATCCGAGCCGGGGAACCGTCCCGCAGGGATTTGGACTCCTCGCAGGTACGCCATAAACACGGAGAGTTGCTCCACCCCCTGAACTAACCCCGGGAAGGGGACCAGCCGGGTCGCGCGGGCGGCGTGGGACACAGCCGGTAGGAGAAGTCCCCGGGAGGCAGCGACTGGTATTGGAGTGGGGAGAACAGCGTTCCAGCCGGGACACTTGGTCGCGGCACAAGCACGGGGAGCTAATCCACCCATCTGAACTAACCCCGGGAGGGGGCCCACCTGGTTCACGGGGGCGGCACGGCCACGTGGCTGGAGGGACGAGAAGTCCCCAGGAGGCAGCGACTGATTTTGGAGTCGAGAGTGCACCGTCCCAGTGGGGGAGCCTTGACGCTGGGCGTGGGGCTGGAAGCGGAGGATCTGACCGTGACTCCAGCGGGCCAGACCCCCTGGGGGCAATCTCCACACAGCCAGCACACATAGGCGACGCGCCCGCGGGAATCTCAGATATAACAGTCATTCCAAGCAAGACAAGCAACTCTGGCTATATTCTGAGGTGCTACTCTCCTATCTCTCTGTTCCCTCCCCCACCCTCCCCAGGCGGCTTCATTAACATCTGAATAGCCTGAGCCAGAGGGAGAACTCTGATAGGGATCTGACTGCAGTTTTTTTTTTAGCGGATTTTCTGGAAAAACTAGTTTCCCAGTGATGGCTCGGAGACAGCAGTCCATATCAAACCACTTAAAGAAGCAGACCGTGACAGCTTCTCCAACCCCCCAAACAAAAGAATCAAAATCTTTCCCAAATGAAGATACAATTTTGGAATTATCAGACACAGAATATAAAAAACTAATTTACAGAATGCTTAATGATATCACAAATGAAATTAGGATATCTGCAGAAAAAGCCAAGGAACACACTGATAAAACTGTTGAAGAACTCAAAAAGATTATTCAAGAACATACTGGAAAAATTAATAAGTTGCAAGAATCCATAGAGAGACAACATGTAGAAATCCAAAAGATTAACAATAAAATAACAGAATTAGACAACACACTAGGAAGTCAGAGGAGCAGACTCAAGCAATTAGAATGCAGACTGGGACATCTGGAGGACCAGGGAATCAACACCAACATAGCTGAAAAAAAATCAGATAAAAGAATTAAAAAAAATGAAGAAACCCTAAGAATTATGTGGGACTCTATCAAGAAGGATAACCTGCGGGTGATTGGAGTCCCAGAACAGGGAGGGGGGACAGAAAACACAGAGAAAATAGTTGAAGAACTTCTGACAGAAAACTTCCCTGACATCATGAAAGACGAAAGGATATCTATCCAAGATGCTCATCGAACCCCATTTAAGATTGATACAAAAAGAAAAACACCAAGACATATTATCATCAAACTCACCAAAACCAAAGATAAACAGAAAATTTTAAAAGCAGCCAGGGAGAAAAGAAAGGTTTCCTTCAAGGGAGAATCAATAAGAATATGTTCTGACTACTCAGCAGAAACCACGCAGGCAAGAAGGGAATGGGACAATATATACAGAACACTGAAGGAGAAAAACTGCCAGCCAAGGATCATATATCCAGCAAAACTCTCTCTGAAATATGAAGGCGAAATTAAGATATTTACAGACAAACACAAGTTTAGAGAATTTGCAAAAACCAAACCAAAGCTACAAGAAATACTAAAGGATATTGTTTGGTCACAGAACCAATAATATCAGATATCAGCACAACACAAGGTCACAAAACAGAACGTCCTGATATCAACTCAAATAGGGAAATCACAAAAACAAACAAATTAAGATTAATTAAAAAAAAAAATACACATAACAGGGAATCATGGAAGTCAATAGGTAAAAGATCACAATAATCAAAAAGAGGGACTAAATACAGGAGGCATTGAACTGCCATATGGAGAGTGATACAAGGCAATATAGAACAATACAAGTTAGGTTTTTACTTAGAAAAATAGGGGTATATAATGAGGTAACCACAAAAAGGCATAACAACTCTATAACTCAAGACAAAAACCAAGAAAAACGTAACGACTCAACTAACATAAAGTCAAACACTATGAAAATGAGGATCTCACAATTTACTAAGAAAAACGCCTCAGCACAAAAAAGTGTGTGGAAAAATGAAATTGTCAACAACACACATAAAAAGGCATCAAAATGACAGCACTAAAAACTTATTTATCTATAATTACCCTGAATGTAAATGGACTAAATGCACCAATAAAGAGACAGAGAGTCACAGACTGGATAAAGAAACACGATCCATCTATATGCTGCCTACAAGAGACACACCTTAGACTTAGAGACACAAACAAACTAAAACTCAAAGGATGGAAAAAAGTATATCAAGCAAACAATAAGCAAAAAAGAAGAGGAGTAGCAATATTAATTTCTGACAAAATAGACTTTAGACTTAAATCCACCACAAAGGATAAAGAAGGACACTATATAATGATAAAAGGGACAATTGATCAGAAAGACATAACCATATTAAATATTTACGCACCCAATGACAGGGCTGCAAGATACATAAATCAAATTTTAACAGAACTGAAAAGCGAGATAGATACCTCCACAATTATAGTAGGAGACTTCAACACACCACTTTCGGAGAAGGACAGGACATCCAGTAAGAAGCTAAACAGAGACACGGAAGATCTAATTACAACAATCAACCAACTTGACCTCATTGACTTATACAGAACTCTCCACCCAACTGCTGCAAAATATACTTTTTTTTCCAGTGCACATGGAACATTCTCTAGAATAGACCACATATTAGGTCATAAAACAAACCTTTGCAGAGTCCAAAACATCGAAATATTACAAAGCATCTTCTCAGACCACAAGGCAATAAAACTAGAGATCAATAACAGAAAAACGAGGGAAAAGAAATCAAATACTTGGAAAATGAACAATATCCTCCTGAAAAAAGACTGGGTTATAGAAGACATCAAGGAGGGAATAAGGAAATTCATAGAAAGCAACGAGAATGAAAATACTTCCTATCAAAACCTCTGGGACACAGCAAAAGCAGTGCTCAGAGGCCAATTTATATCAATAAATGCACACATACAAAAAGAAGAAAGAGCCAAAATCAGAGAACTGTCCCTACAACTTGAACAAATAGAAAGTGAGCAACAAAAGAATCCATCAGGCACCAGAAGAAAACAAATAATAAAAATTAGAGCTGAACTAAATGAATTAGAGAACAGAAAAACAATTGAAAGAATTAACAAAGCCAAAAGCTGGTTCTTTGAAAAAATTAACAAAATTGATAAACCATTGGCTAGACTGACTAAAGAAATACAGGAAAGGAAACAAATAACCCGAATAAGAAATGAGAAGGACCACATCACAACAGAACCAAATGAAATTAAAAGAATCATTTCAGATTATTATGAAAAATTGTACTCTAACAAATTTGAAAACCTAGAAGAAATGGATGAATTCCTGGAAAAACACTACCTACCTAAACTAACACATTCAGAAGTAGAACAACTAAATAGACCCATAACAAAAAAAGAGATTGAAACAGTAATCAAAAAACTCCCAACAAAAAAAAGCCCTGGCCCGGACGGCTTCACTGCAGACTTCTACCAAATTTTCAGAGAAGAGTTAACACCACTACTACTAAAGGTATTCCAAAGCATAGAAAATGACGGAATACTACCCAACTCATTCTATGAAGCCACCATCTCCCTGATACCAAAACCAGGTAAAGACATTACAAAAAAAGAAAATTATAGACCTATATCCCTCATGAACATCGATGCAAAAATCCTCAACAAAATTCTAGCCAATAGAATCCAACGACACATCAAAAAAATAATTCACCCTGATCAAGTGGGATTTATACCAGGTATGCAAGGCTGGTTTAATATCAGAAAAACCATTAATGTAATCCATCACATAAATAAAACAAAAGACAAAAACCACATGATCTTATCAATTGATGCAGAAAAGGCATTTGACAAAGTCCAACACCCATTCATGATAAAAACTCTTACCAAAATAGGAATTGAAGGAAAATTCCTCAACATAATAAAGGGCATCTATGCAAAGCCAACAGCCAATATCACTCTAAATGGAGAGAACCTGAAAGCATTTCCCTTGAGAACGGGAACCAGACAAGGATGCCCTTTATCACCACTCTTATTCAACATCGTGTTGGAAGTCTTAGCCAGGGCAATCAGGCTAGACAAAGAAATAAAAGGTATCCGGATTGGCAAGGAAGAAGTAAAGTTATCACTATTTGCAGATGACATGATTATATACACAGAAAACCCTAAGGAATCCTCCAGAAAACTACTGAAACTAATAGAAGAGTTTGGCAGAGTCTCAGGTTATAAAATAAACATACAAAAATCACTTGGATTCCTCTACATCAACAAAAAGAACACCGAAGAGGAAATAACCAAATCAATACCATTCACAGTAGCCCCCAAGAAGATAAGATACTTAGGAATAAATCTTACCAAGGATGTAAAAGACCTATACAAAGAAAACTACAAAGCTCTACTACAAGAAATTCAAAAGGACATACTTAAGTGGAAAAACATACCTTGCTCATGGATAGGAAGACTTAACTTAGTAAAAATGTCTATTCTACCAAAAGCCATCTATACATTTAACGCACTTCCGATCCAAATTCCAATGTCATATTTTAAGGGGATAGAGAAACAAATCACCAATTTCATATGGAAGGGAAAGAAGCCCCGGATAAGCAAAGCACTACTGAAAAAGAAGAAGAAAGTGGGAGGCCTCACCTTACCTGACTTCAGAACCTATTATACAGCCACAGTAGTCAAAACAGCCTGGTATTGGTACAACAACAGACACATAGACCAATGGAACAGAATTGAGAACCCAGACATAGATCAATCCACGTATGAGCAGCTGATATTTGACAAAGGACCAGCGTCAATTAACTGGGGAAAAGACAGCCTTTTTAACAAATGGTGCTGGCATAACTGGATATCCATTTGCAAAAAAATGAAACAGGACCCATACCTCACACCATGCACAAAAACTAACTCCAAGTGGATCAAAGACCTAAACATAAAGACTAAAACGATAAAGATCATGGAAGAAAAAATTGGGACAACCCTAGGAGCCCTAATACAAGGTATAAACAGAATACAAAACATTACCAAAAATGATGAAGAGAAACCCGATAACTGGGAGCTCCTAAAAATCAAACACCTATGCTCATCTAAAGACTTCACCAAAAGAGTAAAAAGACCACCTACAGACTGGGAAAGAATATTCAGCTATGACATCTCCGACCAGCGCCTGATCTCTAAAATCTACATGATTCTGTCAAAACTCAACCACAAAAAGACAAACAACCCAATCAAGAAGTGGGCAAAGGATATGAACACACATTTCTCTAAAGAAGATATTCAGGCGGCCAACAGATACATGAGAAAATGCTCTCGATCATTAGCCATTAGAGAAATGCAAATTAAAACTACGATGAGATTCCATCTCACACCAGCAAGGCTGGCATTAATCCAAAAAACACAAAATAATAAATGTTGGAGAGGCTGCGGAGAGATTGGAACTCTCATACACTGCTGGTGGGAATGTAAAATGGTACAACCACTTTGGAAATCTATCTGGCGTTATCTTAAACAGTTAGAAATAGAACTACCATACAACCCAGAAATCCCACTCCTAGGAATATACCCTAGAGATACAAGAGCCTTCACACAAACAGATATATGCACACCCATGTTTATTGCAGCTCTGTTTACAATAGCAAAAAGTTGGAAGCAACCAAGGTGTCCATCAACGGATGAATGGTTAAATAAATTGTGGTATATTCACACAATGGAATACTACGCATCGATAAAGAACAGTGACGAATCTCTGAAACATTTCATAACATGGAGGAACCTGGAAGGCATTATGCTGAGCGAAATTAGTCAGAGGCAAAAGGACAAATATTGTATAAGACCACTATTATAAGATCTTGAGAAACAGTAAACCTGAGAAGAACACATACTTTTGTGGTTACGAGGGGGGAAGGGAGGGAGGGTGGGAGAGGGTTTTTTTATTGATTAATCAGTAGATAAGAACTGCTTTAGGTGAAGGGAAAGACAACACTCAATACATGGAAGGTCAGCTCAATTGGACTGGACCAAAAGCAAAGAAGTTTCCGGGATAAAATGAATGCTTCAAAGGTCAGCGGAGCAAGCGCGGGGGTCTGGGGAGCATGGTTTGCGGGGACTTCTAAGTCAATTGGCAAAATAATTCTATTATGAAATCATTCTGCATCCCACTTTGAAATGTGGCGTCTGGGGTCTTAAATGCTAACAAGCAGCCATCTAAGATGCAGCAATTGGTCTCAACCCACCTGGAGCAAAGAAAAATGAAGAACACCAAGCCCACATGACAACTAAGAGCCCAAGAGACAGAAAAGGCCGCATGAACCAGAGACCTACATCATCCTGAGACCAGAAGAACTAGTTGGTGCCCGGCCACAATTGATGACTGCCCTGACAGGGAGCTCAGCAGAGGACCCCTGAGGGAGCAGGAGATCAATGGGATGCAGACCCCAAATTCTCATAAGAAGACCAAACTTAATGGTCTGACTGAGACTGGAGGAATCCCGGCGGCCATGCTCCCCAGACCTTCAGTTGACACAGGACAGGAACCATCCCCGAAGACAACTCATCAGAAATGAAAGGGACTGGTCAGCGGGTGGGAGAGAGATGCTGATGAAGAGTGAGCTAATTATATCAGGTGGACACTTGAGATTGTGTTGGCAACTCTTGTCTGGAGGGGGGATGGGAGGATAGAGAGAGAGGGAAGCCGGCAAAATTGTCAAGAAAGGAGAGACTGAAAGGGCTGACTCAAGACGGGGAGAGTAAGTGGGAGTAGGGAGTGAGATGTATGTAAACTTATATGTGACAGACTGATTGGATTTGTAAACGTTCACTTGAAGCTTAATAAAAGTTATAAAAAAAAAAATGAACAAATGCACATACCCATAGAAAATCTTTGGTCCAAAGAGGCAATAAAAACTGAAACTAAGAAAAAAAAAAAATAAAATAAATTAGAATGTATTCAATAAAATAATCCATTAATTTTAGGATATTGTTGCTGTATTCAGTCCTAAGACTCTTCAGCATATACTGCTACTCTACAGGAGTACTAAAGATAGTATCACTGCACAATTATCCCTTAATTAAATACTCATCATCCAGGTCAGAAAGCCTTCATAAAAACTGAGATTATATCCAAATTCATACTAAAATGATAGAAAACGGTGAAATTTCCCTTTTGGAATAGTTCACCTCTTACCTCCAACTCAAATACATAATTTTGCCTGTATAACTTCAAGATTAGAACATTATCATTAAATCAATCTAACATACTTTCCCATCTTCACCAATTAATTTTATTCTGTGCTCCAGGCCAGATAATTCATTCAAAACTCCTTCACATCTTCCATATAAGAAACCACCAGGAAACCGTGGAAAATCCAAACCAAGAGAGTGAGATACACATTCTTTAGCCCTGGAATTTTAAGATGATGTGGTCTTTTATTGGTATGTTACTAGTCTGTGCAAGCCCCATGGAAATAAATTTATTAAAACTGTAGCACCAATTGAAAATACCCGGAGAAGATTATAATATAGGTTTAAAATTTGATTTTGTAGATAGAATTTTTGTTTGAACATAAATTCCAAATTTTTATGACAGCAAGTCTTTCAGAGAGTTGGTGTTTCCAGTTTAATAACTTGTAAAATATATCTCTGATTTCTTTTTTTCTTCTGTGTTCTCTTTTTCCTTATTATAAATGATCTTTATAGTAGTGATATTTTACTTGTTAATGTTACATCTAGAGTCATGGATAGTGCCACAAATATCATTGTGACTACAGCAGGAAAAAAAAAAAAAGGACTCTTCTTACTGTTTATAATCTCTCTCTCTCTCTCTCACACACACACACACACACACACTAAATCCCTTTACTTTTCAATAGAGAAGTGGCATAGTCAGGGTAAGCTATTACAGCTGTTATCTTCTCCAAAATTCAGACAACCCCAAAATTTCAGTGGTAAAAAACAAAACAAAATGAAACAACTTATGGCCAATTTCAATGTAGGAGGCAGGGACAGGAATGGTGGTGGTGGAGGCTGTTTTGATCATCCAAATATGCAAGCACTCAGGATTTCCTTTTAAGGCTCTTTTACGGCAGGAGCCAAGAGAAGGTAGATGTCGACGGTCATTTGCCTGTTCTAGGTCCCGCGGAGGCATACACCACTTGGCCACATTTCACTGGCCAGGACCCAGTCTCACTCCCCTGCATAAGGGCTAGGAAGACTAGAACACGTTGCCTCACTGTGTGCCCCAGACGAAAAGGGGGCAGCCTTTGGTTAACAAGTATCATTCTCTGTCACAGGCTTCTTGTGGATTATCCAGCCCACTGTGTGTATGTTCACTGTCCATATGGAATGAGTTGGTTGAGATGAGAACGCATATTGATCTGAACAGAAATGTGTCACCATAGTTGTGGAAAAGTTGTGCCAACAAAATCATGCTTTAATAAACTACCACAAATAAACATTATTGCATTTGCTAGGATTGGAAATGGAGTAATTTCCATGAGGGAAAGTTGCCTAGTACATGGCACAAAGTTGCTAATATACATATTAGTAAAACAAACTAACTAGCTCAACCCATTGCCGTGGAGTCAATTCTGAGTCATAGTGACCCTATATAAATATGAATATATGTAAAATTCACAGTTAATTTTATTGTATGTCTAACGGTGAGTTAAATTTGATTATCTCATCTAATAATCAGGATTACTTTTATCAACCCTATTTTACAGATGAGAAAAAATATGTGTTAGCAAGGTTAAGGAACCTGCTGTAAAGCTTCACAGCACCCACTGCCGTCCAGTCAATTCTGACTCATAGCGACCCCATAGAACAGAGTAGAACTGCCCCATGGAGTTTCCAAGGAGCTCCTGGCAGATTCAAACTGCCAACCGCTTGGTTACCAGCCGTAGCACTTAACCACTACGCCACCAGGGTTTCCAAGTATCTGTTAAAATAGGTTTTTAATCCAGAGTTCACAGTCAACATTTGTAACTAGAGTGCCACCCTTCCTTGTATTCTAACACCACCCACCTCCCCCACACTTTCACACAGGCACCTGCATGTTACACGGTTCCTTACAGGGATTTAATACTTTGCATTAAATAATTTAGTAATTCGGAGGCGGGGCCAAGATGGCTGACTAGGTAGAAGCTACCTCGGATCCCTCTTCCAACAAACACTCAGAAAAACAAGTGAATCGATCACATACATGACAATCTACAAACCCTGACCATCAAACACAGATCCAAAGAGTTGACCTGAGTGACAGAGACTGAGAACGAACAACCAGGGGGAAGCAGCGACTGTTTTTGGAGCCTGGAGCCAGCGTCCCAGTCAGAAAACCTTGGTGCCGGGCTTTGGACTGGGTGCAGGAGAGCTGAGAACCGCATCCTGTGAAGGCGCAAACATGTGACGCAGCCCTAGCCCCCTGAACTGACCTGGGGGGAAGCCCAGCCAGTGCACGCAGGCAGTGCAGCGATGCGGCTGACAGGACGAGAAGTCAGCACAGTGACGCAGCTGACAGGAGGAGAAGTCTACAGGAGGTAACGATTGGTGTTGGAGCCGGGAGTGCGGCATCCCAGCCGGGGAACCTTGGCGCTGGACTTTGGACTGGGAGCGGAGGAACTGACCACGGCTTCTGATACAGCGCAAACACGGGATGCGGCCGGACCCTTGGGGGCAATCTCTACCCAGCCAGCGCACACAGTCGACGCACCCCTCGGGAATCTCAGATAAAACAGTCATCCCAAGCGAGATAAGTAACTTTGTCTATATTCTGGGGTGCTACTCTCTCCTATTTATCTGAACCCTCCCCGCCCCTTCCCAGGTGGCTTCATTAACACTGGAATTTCCTGAGCCAGAGAGTAAACTGCCCTGCGGTTTTTCTTTCTTTCTTTTTTTTTTTTTTGGTCTTTTCCTAACCCATTCTCCTGGCCTGAGAGAAGCAGCTACAAAAAAACCAAGCAACAAAAATCCTTCCCTAATTGGACTAAAAACACAGAACCAGCTCCAGCCAAACATATGTGATCCACAGTCTTGGGCTTTCATCCCTACATCGAACAAGGTGGCTATTATAATGCAAAGATGTTTCTGATAGGGATCTGACAGTAATTGTTTTAGTGGATTACTGGAAAGACAAGTTTCCCAGGTATGATATCTCTGCATATGCAACAGAACCCTCACTGACCCACAACAGGGAACTGAGGGCTGAAGCTCCCCCTAGACCACCTAGCCTCTGGCCTTAGGGGTCTAAGGAGGGTGACACCTACCAAACTGTAGAGGTACTTGCATTGGGGGCCTAAGGTACAGCTGTAGAGCCCACCCACCAAGGTGCTTTAGGAATAGAGACACACTTACCTCACTGGCACTTGGGAGAAGCCTGTCAGCATCCTGCCCCCCCCCCGGAGTGTGAACCCCTGTTGCTACTAGAATCTGGTGCACACAACTATCACCACTACTTCTTTAGGTGGGTAGGTGACAGTCTGCACCACACACTTGGTGACACAAAATCAGATTCTACTCAAGAATAGTGAATGGTCTCTTAGGCTTATATATCTGGCAACAGCCCAAACCAGCTGGTAATAGAACATAAGTGATTCAAGGGCTACAACAATCAAGACAGCACAATCTAGTAGCCCATCTATGTATATTGAAAGAAAACAAAACAAGATAAGACTCAGTGAGCAAATATAGAATAAATCACTACAATATCTTAGAGATGGCTCGGAGACAGCAGTCGATATCAAACCACATAAAGAAGCAGACCACGATTGCTTCTACAACTCCCCAAATTAAAGAATCAAAATCTTTCCCAAATGAAGATATGATCCTGGAATTGTCAGATACAGAATATAAAAAACTAATTTACAGAATGCTTCAAGACATCAGGGATGACCTCAGAAATGAAATAAGGCAATCTACAGAGAAAGCCAAGGAACACACTGATAAAGCAGTTGAAGAACTCAAAAAGATTATTCAAGAACATAGTGGAAAAATTAATAAGTTGCAAGAATCCATAGAAAGACAGCATGTAGAAATCCAAAAGATTAACAATAAAATTACAGAATTAGACAACGCAGTAGGAAGTCAGAGGAGCAGACTCGAGCAGTTGGAATGCGGAGTGGGAGATCTGGAGGACCAGGGGATTGACACCAATATAGCTGAAAAAAAAATCAGATAAAAGAAATTTAAAAAATGAAGAAACCCTAAGAATCATGGTGGACTCTATCAAGAAGAATAATTCACGTGTGATTGGAGTCCCAGAACAGGGAGGGATATCAGAAAACACAGAGAGAATAGTTGAAGATTTGCCAGCAGAAAACTTCCCTGACATCATGAAAGACGAAAGGATATCTATCCAAGATGCTCATCGAACCCCATTTAAGACTGATCCAAAAAGAAAATCACCAAGACATATTATCATCAAACTTGCCAAAACCAAAGATAAAGAGAAAATTTTAAAAGCAACGGGGGATAAAAGAAAGGTCTCCTACAAAGGAGAATCAATAAGAATAAGTTGAGACTACTCAGCAGAAACCATGCAGTCAAGAAGGCAATGGGATGACATATATAGAGCACTGAAGGAGAAAAACTGCCACCAAGGATCATATATACAGCAAAACTCTCTCTAAAATATGAAGGCAAAAGTAAAATATTCACAGATAAACACAAACTTAGAGAATTTGCAAAAACCAAACCAAAGCTACAAGAAATACTAAAGGAAATTGTTTGGTCAGAAAACCAATAATATCAGATACCAGCCCAACACAAGGTCACAGAACAGAACATCCTGATACCAGCTCAAATAGGGAAATCACAAAAACAAATTAAGATTAGTTTTAAAAAGAAAACAATGCTCAAAACAGGGAATCATTGAAGTCAATATGTAAAAGATAACAGTAATCAAAAAGAGGGACTAAATACAGGTGGTATAGAACTGGCATATGGAGAGGGACACAAGGCGATATAGGACAATACAAGTTAGGTTTTTACTTAGAAAAATAGGGGTAAATATTAAGGTAAACACAAAGGGGTATAACAACTCCATAACTCAAAATAAAAACCAAGAAAAACATAAGGACTCAGCAAACATAAAGTCAAATACTATGAAAATGAGGAACACACAATTTACAAAGAAAAATGTCTCAGCACAAAAAAGTAAGTGGAAAAATGAAATTGTCAACAACACACGTAAAAAGGCATCAAAATGACAGCACTAAACACATACTTACCTATAATTAAGCTGAATGTAAAAGGACTAAACGCACCTATAAAGAGACAGAGAGTCTCAGACCGGATAAAGAAACACGATTCATCTATATGCTGCCTACAAGAGACACACCCTAGACTTAAAGATTCAGACAAACTAAAACTCAAAAAAAAAAAAAAAAAAAACAACCTCAAAGGATGGAAAAATATATATCAAGCAAACAATAAGCAAAAAAGAGCAGGAGTAGGAATATTAATTTCTGACAAAATAGACTTTAAAGTTAAATCTACCACAAAGGATAAAGAAGGACACTGCAAAATGATTAAAGGGACAAGTGGCCAAGAAGATATAACTATATTAAATATTTATGCACCCAATGACAGGGCTGCAAGATACATAAAACAAATTTTAACAGAAATGAAAAGTGAGATAGACACCTCCACATATATAGTAGAAGACTTCAACACACCACTTCCAGAGAAGGACAGGACATCCAGTAAGAAGTTCAAAAGAGACGTGGAAGACCTAATTGCTACAATCAACCAACTTGACCTCATTGACCTATACAGAACACTCCACCCAACTGCTGCAAAGTATATTTTTTTTTCTAGCACACATGGAACATTCTCTAGAATAGACCATATATTAGGTCATAAAACAAACCTTTGTACAATCCAAAACATCGAAATATTACAAAGCATCTTCTCAGACCATAAGGCCATAAAAGTGGAAATCAATAACAAAAAAATTAGGGAAAAGAAATCAAATACTTGGAAACTGAACAATACCCTCCTGAAAAAAGACTGGGTTATAGAAGACATTAAGGAGGGAATAAAGAAATTCATAGAATGCAACGAGAATGAAAACACTTCCTATCAAAACCTCTGGGACACAGCAAAGGCAGTGCTCAGAGGTCAATTTATATCGATAAATGCCCAAATACAAAAAGAAGAAAGAGCCAAAATCAGAGAACTGTCCCTACAACTTGAACAAATAGAAAGTGAGCAACAAAAGAATACATCAGGCACCAGAAGAAAACAAATAATAAAAATTAGAGCTGAACTAAATGAATTAGAGAACAGAAAAACAATTGAAA
The DNA here is from genome assembly GCF_030014295.1 of Loxodonta africana. Taxonomy (NCBI): domain Eukaryota; kingdom Metazoa; phylum Chordata; class Mammalia; order Proboscidea; family Elephantidae; genus Loxodonta; species Loxodonta africana. The sequence continues at coordinate 44,979,341 of NC_087348.1, forward strand.
GAATTAACAAAGCCAAAAGCTGGATCTTTCAAAAAATTAACAAAATTGATAAACCACTGGCCAGACTGACTAAAGAAATACAGGAAAGGAAACAAATAACCCGAATAAGAAACGAGATGGGCCACATAACAACAGACCCAATTGAAATTAAAAGAATCATATCAGATTATTATGAAAAATTGTACTCTAACAAATTTGCAAACCTAGAAGAAATGGATGAATTCCTAGAAAAACACTACCTACCTAAACTAACACAATCAGAAGTAGAACAACTAAATAGACCCATAACAAAAAAGAGATTGAAATGGTAATCAAAAAACTCCCAACAAAAAAACAGCCCTGGCCCGGATGGCTTTACTGCAGAGTCCTACCAAACTTTCAGAGAAGAGTTAACACCACTACTACTAAAGGTATTTCAAAGCATAGAAAATGACGGAATACTACCTAACTCATTCTATGAGGCCACCATCTATCTCCCTGATACCAAAACCAGGTAAAGACATCACAAAAAAAGAAAATTACAGACCTATATCCCTCATGAACATCCTCAACAAAATTCTAGCCAATAGAATTCGACAACATATCAAAAAAATAATCCACCACGACCAAGTGGGATTTATACCAGGTATGCAAGGCTGGTTTAATATTAGAAGAACCATTAATGTAATCCACCATATAAATAAAACAAAAGACAAAAGCCACATGATCTTATCAATTGATGCAGAAAAGGCATTTGACAATGTCCAACACCCATTTATGATAAAAACTCTCAGCAAAATAGGAATTGAAGGAAAATTCCTCAACATAATAAACGGCATTTATACAAAGCCAACAGCCAACATCACTCTAAATGGAGAGAGCCTGAAAGCATTTCCCTTGAGAACGGGAACCAGACAATGATGCCCTTTATCACCGCTCTTATTCAACATTGTGCTAGAGGTCCTAACCAGAGGAATTAGGCTAGACAAAGAAATAAAGGGCATCCGGATTAGCAAGGAGGAAGTAAAATTGTCTCTATTTGCAGACGACATGATCTTATACACAGAAAACCCTAAGAAATCCTCCAGAAAACTACTGAAACTAATAGAAGAGTTTGGCAGAGTCTCAGGTTATCAGATAAACATACAAAAATCACATGGATTCCTCTACATAAACAAAAAGAACATTGAAGAGGAAATCACCAAATCAATACCATTCACAGTAGCCCCCAAGAAGATAAAATACTTAGGAATAAATCTTTCCAAAGATGTAAAAGACCTATACAAAGAAAACTACAAAGTACTACTGCAAGAAACTAAAAGTGACCTACATAAGTGGAAAAACATACCTTGCTCATGGATAGGAAGATTTAACATAGTAAAAATGTCTATTCTACCAAAAGCCATCTATACATACAATGCACTTCCGATCCAAATTCCAACGGCATTTTTTAATGTGATGGAGAAACAAATCACCAACTTCATATGGAAGGGAAAGAAGCCTCGGATAAGTAAAGCATTACTGAAAAAGAAGAAGAAAGTGGGAGGCCTCACTCTACCTGATTTTAGAACTTATTATACAGCCACAGTAGTCAAAATAGCCTGGTACTGGTATGACAACAGGCACATAGACCAATGGAACAGAATGGAGAACCCAGATATAAATCCATCCACATATGAGCAGCTGATATTTAACAAAGGTCCAGTGTCAGTTAAATGGGGAAAAGATAGTCTTTTTAACAAATGGTGCTGGCATAACTGCATATCCATTTGCAAAAAAATGAAACAGGACCCATACCTCACACCATGTACAAAAACTAACTCTAAGTGGGTCAAAGACCTAAACATAAAGACTAAAACAATAAAGATCATGGAAGATAAAATGGGGACAACGTTAGGAGCCCTAATACAAGGCATAAACAGAATACAAAACATTACCAAAAATGACAAAGAGAAACCAGATAAGTGGGAGCTCCTAAAAATCAAACACCTATGATCATCTAAAGACTTCACCAAAAGAGTAAAAAGACCACCTACAGACTGGGAAAGAATTTTCGGCTATGACATCTCAGACCAGTGCCTGATCTCTAAAATCTATATGATTCTGTCAAAACTCAACCACAAAAAGATAAACAACCTAATCAAGAAGTGGGCAAAGGATATGAACACGCACTTCACTAAAGAAGATATTCAGGCAGCTAACAGATACATGAGAAAATGGTCTCGATCATTGCAAATTAAAACTACGATGAGATTCCATCTCACTCCAACAAGGCTGGCATTAATCCAAAAAACACAAAATAATAAATGTTGGAGAGGCTGCGGAGAGATTGGAACTCGTATACACTGCTGGTGGGAATGTAAAATGGTACAACCACTTTGGAAATCTATCTGGCGTTTTCTTAAAAAGTTAGAAATAGAACTACCGTACAACCCAGAAATCCCACTCCTCGGAATATACCCTAGAGATACAAGAGCCTTCACACAAACAGACATATGCACACCCGTGTTTATTGCAGCTCTGTTTACAATAGCAAAAAGCTGGAAGCAACCAAGGTGTCCATCAATGGATGAATGGAGAAATAAATTGTGGTATATTCACACAATGGAATACTACACATCGATAAAGAACAGTGACGATTCTGTGAAACATTTCATAACATGGAGGAATCTGGAAGGCATTATGGTGAGTGAAATTAGTCAGAGGCAAAAGGACAAATATTTTATAAGACCACTACTATAAGATCTTGAGAAATAGTATAAAATGAGAAGAACACATACTTTTGTGGTTAGGAGGGGGGAGGGAGGGAGGGTGGGAGAGGGTTATTTACTGATTAGTTAGTAGATAAGAACTACTTTAGGTGAAGGGAAGGACAATACTCAATACATGGAAGATCAGCTCAACTGGACTGAACCAAAAGCAAAGAAGTTTCCGGGATAAACTGAATGCTTCGAAGGTCAGCGGAGCAAGGGCAGGGGTTTGGGGACTATGGCTTAAGGGGACTTCTAAGTCAATTGGCATACTAATACTATTATGAAAACATTCTGCATCCCACTTTGAAATGTGGCGTCTGGGGTCTTAAATGCTAACAAGCGGACATCTAAGATGCATCAATTGGTCTCAACCCACCTGGAGCAAAGGAGAAGGAAGAACACCAAGGTCACACGATAACTAAGAGCCCAAGAGACAGAAAGGGCCACATGAACTAGAGACTTACATAATCCTGAGACCAGAAGAACTAGATGGTGCCCGGCCACGACCGATGACTGCCCTGACAGGGAGCACAACAGAGAACTCCTGAGGGAGCAGGAGAATAGTGGGATGCAGACCCCAAATTCTCATAAAAAGACCAGACTTAATGGTCTGACTGAGACTAGAGGAATCCTGGTGGTCATGGTCCCCAAACCTTTTGTTGGCCCAGGACAGGAACAATTCCCGAAGACAACTCATCAGACATGGAAGGGACTGGACAATGGGATGGAGAGAGATGCTGATGAAGAGTGAGCTACTTGTATCAGGTGGACACTAGAGACTGTGTTGGCATCTCTTGTCTGGAGGGGAGATAGGAGGGTAGAGAGGGTTGGAGGCTGGCGAAATTGTCACGAAAGGAGAGACTGGAAGGGCTGACTCATTAGGGGGAGAGTAAGTGGGAGTATGGAGTAAGGTGTATATAAGCTTATATGTGACAGACTTACTTGATTTGTAAACTTTCACTTAAAGCTCAATAAAAATTATTTTAAAAAAATTCAAGATTTTGAAATAAATACACAGGTACATGCAAGGTTAAAAAAAAAATTAGGAATTCTGAATCCTGTGTCAACTATACACTAGTTTTCTCTCTTGGTAGAATCATTGAGAGAATATGGGCTTGGAAGTTATTTGTTATGGTTCCAATTATCTTCGCAGCCTCTTTTGAAGAATTCAGCCTAGCTAAATATCTTAAACTCTCAGAATGTTAGTACACATTTTATTAATTATAAACTTGTAAATATTTTTGTGAAAAAATCTATCAACTCTGCTTGAATTAAGAGCTATGAGGAACGCAGCTTTGCCTATCTTCTTCTGAGATACATTCCAACACCCAATATTGTACCTGGTAATAACCAAGTGAATAAGATAGCTAAATGAATGAATGACTAAATACTGAGAATGTAATGCTGTTTTTATAGATAAGAGTTAGTGTTCTATCTCAGGAATCCACTAAATAAGTATTAACCATACAAGGCCATATGTATGCTATCTCTAAAAATAAATATGCATAGTACCTATGCTCATTTAGCTCAGCCAGTAGGAAATGTTTCAATGAACACCAGAAAAGAGTTTTGCGTGAAAGAAACCTCACCCTAATAAGTGGTCTTCAGAGAGGATGAAAGCGCTGGCACTGGTCACCAAGAAAAAAAAAAAACTTGAAATGAGAAGACAGCCATCATCCCCATTACAAACAGAACCTATTGCAGAATGACGAGTGACACTGCGACTCTAGGTAGGAAGCACAGACACACTTTTGTCATTTGTGGATATTGCAGAGTGACAAAGTTCATGTAAAAAAAGTTGGTAAGAAACAAGACCAAATTTCACTTTATTTTTCAAAGCTAGCATTGAATGAACTTCTTGAAGAAATTTTCAAAATTTACAATGTATGTATTTAAACATGGCCTAGCTATTGCTTTTTTCTCAAGCATTGCCTTATTATTTTTTATTTATTAATTTATTCTAAGTTGTAACTGTTGCCCATATCTTGTCTACCTATTTTTTTCAGAAGCAGAATTCTCCCGCCCTCCTTTTTCTGTCATTCTTACAGATAAGAAAGAAGTACTAATAACATTATCCTGCTCTACACAAGCTGAAGGATCAGATAATACCACGCTCCTCTTTCCTGGTTCTGCTTATATTATTTACGAGTTGCTAAAACTCTTTCCATGTACTATTCGTGCCTCTGGATTTTGTTAATAGCGTGGGGACTGGCAAAATAAAACAATGTGATAGAAATCAAATAAGGTAATAAAACTTGTCTTTCCTGTTTGTTGACTTACTTTACTTTTAATATTGGTGTTGAATCTAAGACTTTTCTATTGAGTCAATCCTAGATAGATTAAATATACAAACTTGTTATATAGTTCTGTATGTTTAATTTTATTGCAAAAAAATTTTTATATGTATTTCATTTGACTAGTATTTTCACTCATGCATTCACCATTTTACTGAAGTTAAGCCTTTTTGATTTCTAAGTTATTTAAACAAAATAATCCTTATTGATGAAAAACATTTAGAAAGACAAAGAGAGATAGGTACATAGATACGCATATATAAACGCAAAATGTACCAAGCATATTTTAAAATTTCTACCATGTCCAAATGTTAATATGATAAGCATCTATTATTTTACTGTCTGATAATGCAGTATTTTTGCTGTCACTTCTCATTCTGAGATATTAATAGTCAATTTTGTAACATGATAGCAGGTTCTTGCTAATATTCCAATTTGTTTTTTTTTTTCCCCCTTTTCCTATCCTTTTGGGAAACACACACACCCAGATACAGCACAATGTGGTGCACGCAGCCTAGGAGTAAATTGCTTATGTCTGAACTCACAAACTTTGGGGTGCGTTTGAACAAATCACTTACTTTTCTTTACAGCAGTTTACAAAGTTTGCTGCCCTAATTTCCAGAATGAAGACACAAATTATTCTTCGAGAAAGTTTTCTCTAATTTTTTTTCGTTGATTGTTTTCCCTCACCGATGTTCTCCGTTATCAACCTCTTAAGTTTGATTTTACACTCTATTCAATTCTTTGTTGTTGTTGTTTTGTTTGTTTCACATTTTACTCATTCTTTCATTTTATTAATCTAATCTTTAGCTGACTTCCTTGCAGTGAATTTACTTTCAGATTAGAGGAGTCTGAATTGGAGGATGAAGAAGAGAAATGGGCAAACAAGTGTTTCCTGGAGTGTGGTTGAGTATTCCCTGTCAAGGTCTTCTCTTGGTCTTTTGGGGTGGCTATCAATTATCTTGTATAAGGCTATTCCTGGAATCCAGTCTGCGAATGTCCTGCATCACAAATCAAAATTTTATTTGGATAATCACTTTGCTTGACTACCTTTTGTCAACTGGGTAGATCACTATTATCTTCTATGCCTTGGGACAATTTTTCTTTTTTTAAATAATTTTTATTGTGCTTTAACTGAAAGTTTACAAATCAAGTCAGTCTGTCACATATAAGGTTATATACACCTTACTACATACTCCCATTTACTCTCTCCCTAGTGAGTCAGCCCACTCCCTTCTTCCAGGCTCTCCTTTTGTGACCGTTTTGCCAGTTTCTAACCCTCTCTACCCTCCCATCTCGCCTCCAGACTGGAGATGCCAATACAGTCTCAAGTGTCCTCCTGATACAAGTAGCTCACTCTTCATCAGCATCTCTCTCCAACCCATTGTCCAGTCCCTTCCATGTCTGATGAGTAGTCTTTGGGAATGGTTCCTGTCCTGGGCCAACAGAAGGTTTGGGGACCATGACCACCAGGATTCTTCTAGTCTCAGTCAGACCATTAAGTCTGGTCTTTTTATGAGAATTTGGGGTCTGCATCCCACTGTTCTCCTGCTCCCTCAGGAGTTCTCTGTTGTGCTCCCTGTCAGGGCAGTCATCGGTTGTGGCCGGGCACCATCTAGTTCTTCTGGTCTCAGAATGATGTAAGTCTCTAGTTCATGTGGCCCTTTCTGTCTCTTGGGCTCTTAGTTATCGTGTGACCTTGGTGTTCTTCCTTCTCCTTTGCTCCAGGTGGGTTGAGACCAATTGATGCATCTTAGATGTCCGCTTGTTAGCATTTAAGACCCCAGACGCCACATTTCAAAGTGGGATGCAGAATGTTTTCATAATAGTATTAGTATGCCAATTGACTTAGAAGTCCCCTTAAGCCATAGTCCCCAAACCCCTGCCCTTGCTCCGCTGACCTTCGAAGCATTCAGTTTATCCCGGAAACTTCTTTGCTTTTGGTCCAGTGCAGTTGAGCTGACCTTCCGTGTATTGAGTATTGTCCTTTCCTTCACCTAAAGTGATTCTTATCTACTAACTAACCAGTAAATAACCCTCTCCCACCCTCTCTCCCTCCCCCCTCTCGTAACCACAAAAGTATGTGTTCTTCTCATTTTATACTATTTCTCAAGATCGTATAATAGTGGTCTTATAAAATATTTGTCCTTTTGCATCTGACTAATTTCACTCACCATAATGCCTTCCAGGTTCTTGCATGTTATGAAATGTTTCACAGATTCGTCAATGTTCTTTATCGATGCGTAGTATTCCATTGTGTGAATATACCATAATTTATTTCTCCATTCATCTATTGATGGACACCTTAGTTGCTTCCAGCTTTTTGCTATTGTAAACAGTGCTGCAATAAACATGGGTGTGTATATATCTGTTCGTGTAAAGGCTCTTATTTCTCTAGGGTATATTCTGAGGAGTGGGATTTCTGGGTTGTATGGTAGTTCTATTTCTAACTTTTTAAGAAAACGCCAGATAAATTTCCAAAGTGGTTGTACCATTTTACATTCCCACCAGCAGTGTATACGAGTTCCAATCTCTCCCCAGCCCCTCCAACATTTACTATTTTGTGTTTTTTGGATTAATGCCAGCCTTGTTGGAATGAGATGGAATCTCATCGTAGTTTTAATTTGCATTTCTCTAATGGCTAATGATCGAGAGCATTTTCTCATGTGTCTGTTAGCTGCCTGAATATCTTCTTTAGTGAAGTGCGTGTTCATATCCTTTGCCCACTTCTTGATTGGGTTGTTTGTCTTTTTGTGGTTGCGTTTTGACAGAATCATATAGATTTTAGAGATCAGGCACTGGTCAGAGATGTCATAGCTGAAAATTTTTTCCCAATCTGTAGGTGGTCTTTTTACTCTTGGTGAAGTCTTTAGATAATCATAGGTGTTTGATTTTTAGGAGCTCCCAGTTATCTGGTTTCTCCTCGTCATTTTTAGTAATGTTTTGTATTCTGTTTATGCCTTGCATTAGGGCTCCTAACGTTGTGGGACAATATTTTATAGGGATCCAATTCCTGTATTTATTTCAGTCAGAATTTGCCAATAAGAACAACTTGCTTGAGATTGGAATAGCAGAAGAAATAAAACAGATTTCATTATTCTCCAGAGACAGTGGCAGCCAGATGCATGGGTCGAGGAGAGAATCATAGTAGATTACCACTAAACTCATATGAAATGCCCATGCTATGACCTGGGAGCTTCTCAGAAATTCTTGAGAATTGCCATGTTTTCCAAGCAGTCTTTTTTATAAACCATTCAATTCCTTTGGCTTTCAGGATCAGTTTCCATAATCTTCATATTTCCCCAGCTTTTTTTTTTATAAGCCCTTAATTTATTTAACTCTATTTTAAACACTTTTAACTCATAGCTCATGGAATGGTTTCTATTTTTTTGACTGAACCATGATGACTGAACTAGATTTAGCTTGAAAGTAAACATTTTAGATTGTTTTAGCTGTTCTCTGAATAGCAGACTAGAAGTAGACTTTTAGTTAATTTTGGATTAATAACCCAATACCCACATCATCCCTTGCCCTATGTATAACTTTATGATTTTGCATCTATTTTAGCAATCTACTGGGTAAATTATAGGAATAAATAGAAATACACAGAAGCACACACATAGAGGCATATAAAATGGTTGTTTCTTTGAAATTTTAATTTGCTTCTCATATGTCTTATATACTCTCAGAAATTCCTCACTATTCTTTTCTGTTGATGGTATCTTCCCAAGATTTCCAATACTGTTTCTGATATATATTATTTTTATAATTATTAGATAATTTCTATGAACATAAGAGAAAAGAAAAATAAATACATGTGTTTAGTAAACCATCTTGAACCAGTAGCTAAGCCTGTGCACTTAGCTCTGCTTGTCCCGTAAGATTCAGAATATTATATATATATCTGTGTGTATATATGTGTATATATACACATATATATGGAGCCTTGGTTGTTAAGAGCTCGGCTACTAACCAAAAGTTTGGCATTTCAAATCCATCAATCCCACTCCTAGGAAACCTTATAAGGCTGTTCAATTCTGTCCTATAGGGTCGCTATGAGTCAGAATTGACTCGATGGCAACAGGTTTATACATATATATGTGTATATATATATGTATATATACACATACACATATGTAAGTTATTCAAGAATGGGAAACGTTACATTCTACTTTTTTGCTGAAAACTCAGAATATATGTTGGTCTATTACAGAACATGAGGAGTCTTGCAATAAAAACAAAATATATGAAACTTCATTCAGTTCAATATTTTCCAAACTTATTTGATCCTCTTATTTGCCGCAATAACTTATGTGGTACATTCCAGGACATGATACACTTCCAAACATTATTTTTAAAGTTAGTAAAATATGATGATTATTTAGGAATTCCTTCTTTGTGTAGGAAGAGTGAGTCTAATGGTGTTGACAAATCTTCATGCATTAGCTATTTTTACTAATGTTTGGAAATAATTTTGCATAATATGCTTTATATATCTGATAGATATCCATGTATATATAATTACCTCTTAAATATGCTTTCACATAGCTTATATTCTCATTCATGGTTCATAAAGCAACTGACATACTGGTTGCTAATGAGGGAAAATGTGAGTATATAAAGGCACAAATCCTAAAATATGTAGTGTTATTAAAGCTCATTGCCGGATTTTCTCATTCCATTAATTATGTTCTTATTGTTCTGATTGTTTTTAATTGCATCCTCAGCTTTAACAATCCCGGGGCACTACTGCACTTAAATATTAAGTAAATTATTTAGAATAAACAGCTTCAGCAATTAATAAAACATCAGAAGAGAATAACACGTAAATAACAATAAAAACCAATAGCAACTTAATATTTTTTTAAACCCACTGCCGTGAAGTCGATTCCGACTCATAGCAACCCTATAGGACAGAGTAGAACTGCCCCATAGAGTTTCCAAGGAGCACCTGGCGGATATGAACTGCCGGCCTCTTGGTTAGCAGCTGTAGCGCTTAACCACTATGCCACCAGGGTTTCCTGGTTGTGTAATACCACACAGAACACAGTGATCATCTACCAATGTGACTATGCTGTTCTGGCATTCAACTCATGTAATATTGTGTATGCCACTGTCATGGATTGGACTGTGTCCCTCAGTGTGTGTCAGCTTGGCTAGTTCATGATTCCTAGCACTGTGTAATGTCCAGCATTTTGTCATCTGATGTGATTTTCCTATTTGTTGTAAATCCTACCTCTATGACGTTGTTTTTGTTGTTGTTAGGTGCCATACAGTCAGTTCTGACTCATAGAGACCCTACGCACAACAGAACGAAACACTGTCCGTTCATGTGCCATCCTTACAATCGTTGTTATGCTTGAGTTCATTGTTGCAGCCACTGTGTCAATCCACCTCGTTGAGGGTCTTCCTCTTTTCCTCTGACCCTGTATTCTACCAAGCATAACGTCCTTCTCCAGGGACCGATCCCTCCTGACAACATGTCCAAAATATGTAAGACGCAGTCTCACTATCCTTGCCTCTAAGGAGCATTCTGGTTGCACTTCCTCTAGGACAGATTTGTTCATTCTTTTGGCAGTCTATGGTATATTCAATACTCTTCGCCACCACCACAATTCAAAGGTGTCAGCTCTTCTTCGGTCTTCCTTACTCATTGTCCAGCTTTCACACGCATATGATGTGATTGAAAATACCATGGCTTGGGTCAGGCACACCTTAGTCTTCAGGGTGACATCTTTGCTCTTCAACACTTTAAAGAGGTCCTTAGCAGCAGATTTGTCCAATGCAATGCGTCTTTTGATTTCTTGACCGCAACTTCCATGGCTGTTGATTGCGAATCCAAGTAAAATGAAATCCTTGACAACTTCATACTTTTTTCTGTTTATCATGATGTTGCTCATTGGTCCAGTTGGGAGGATTTTTGTTTTCCTTATGTAGAGGTGTAATCCATACTGAAGGCTGTTGTTTTTGATCTTCATTAGTAAGTGCTTCAAGTCCTCTTCGCTTTCAGCAAGCAAGGTTGTACCATCTGCATAGCACTTGTTGTTAATGAGTCTTCCTCCAATCCCGATGCCCCGTTCTTCTTCATATAGTCCAGCTTCTCATATTATTTGTTCAGCATACAGATCAAATAGGTACGGTGAAAGAATACAGCCCTGACGCACACCTATCCTGACTTTAAACCAATCACTATTCCCTTGTTCTGTCCGAACTACTGCCTCTTGATTTATGTAAAGGTTCCTCATAAGCACAATTAAGTGTTCCGGAATTCCCATTCTTCACAGTGTTATCCATAGTTTGTTACGATCCACACAGTCGAATGCCTTTGCACAGTCAATAAAACACAGGTAAACATGCTTCTGGTATTCTCTGCTTTCAGCCAGGATCCATCTGACGTCAGCAATGATATTCTTGGTTCCACATCCTCTTCTGAAACTGGCCTGAATTTCTGGCAGTTCCTCGTCGATACGCTGCTGCAGCCATTTTTGAGTGATCTTCAGGAAAATTTTGCTTGCGTGTAATATTAATGATATTGTTCTATAATTTCCACATTGGGTTGGATCACCTTTCTTGGGAATAGGCATAAATATGGATCTCTTCCAGTCACTTGGCCAGGGAACTGTCTTCCATATTTCTTGGCATAGAAGAGTGAGCACCTTCAGCACTGCGTCTGTTTGCTGAAACATCTCAGTTGATATTCCATCAATTCCTGGAGCCTTGTTTTTCACCAGTGCCTTCAGAGCAGCTTGGACTTCTTCCTTCAGTACCATCGGTTCCTGATCATATGCCACCTCTTGAAATGGTTGAATATCAACTAAGTCTTTTTGGTATAACGACCCTGTGTATTACTTCCATCTTCTTTTGATGCTTTCTGCACCACTTAATATTTTCTCCATGGAATCCTTCACTATTGCAATTCGAGGTTTGAATGTTTTCTTCAGTTCTTTCAGCTTGAGAAATGCCGAGTGTGTTCTTACCTTTTAATTTTCCATCTCCAGCTCTCTGCACATGTCATTATAATACTTTGTCTTCTCGAGACACCCTTTGAAATCTTCTGTTCAGTTCTTTTACTTCATCAATTCTTCCTTTTGCTTTAGCTGCTCAACGCTCAAGAACAAGTTTCAGAGTCTCCTCTGACATCCATTTTGGTCTTTTCTTTCTTTCCTGTCTTTTCAATGACCTCTTGCCTTCTTCATGGATGATGTCCTTTATGTCATTGCACAACTCGTCTGGTCTTCGGTCACTAGTGTTCAATGTGTGAAATCTATTCTTGATATGGTTTCTAAATTCAGGTGGGATATGCTCAAGGCCATATTTTGGCTCTCATGGACTTGCTCTGATTTTCTTCAGTTTCAGCTTGAACTTTCATATGAGCGATAGATGGTCTGTTCCACAGTCGGTCCCTGGCCTTGTTCTGACTGATGATATTGAGCTTTTCCATTGTCTTTTTCCACAGATGTAGTCAATTTGATTTCTGTGTGTTCCATCTGGCAAGGTCCATGTGTATAGTCGCTGTTTATGTTGGTGAAAGAAGGTATTTGCAATGAAGAAGTCATTGGTCTTGCAAAATTCTATCATTTGATCTCTAGAATTGTTTCTATCACCAAGGCCATATTTTCCAACTACTGATCCTTCTTCTTTGTTTCCAACTTTTGCATTCCAACCGCCAGTAATTATCAATGCATCTTGGATTGCATGTTTGATCAATTTCAGACTGCAGCAGCTGATAAATGCCTTCTATTTCTTCATCTTTGGCCCTAGTGGTTGGTGCGTAAATTTGAATAATAGTCATATTAACTGGTCTTCCTTGTAGGCATATGGATATTATCCCATCACTGACAGCCTTGTACTTCAGGATAGATCTTGAAATGTTCTTTTTGACAATGAATGCAACACCATTCCTCTTCAAGTTGTCATTCCCAGCATAGTAGACTATATGATTGTCTGATTCAAAATGGCCAATACCAGTCCATTTCAGCTCACTATTGCCTAGGATATCGATGTTTATGTATTCCATTTCATTTTTTACACTTTCCAATTTTCCTAGATTCATACTTCGTACATTCCAGATTCCGATTATTAATGAATATTTGCAGCTGTTTCTTCTCATTTTGAGTCATGCCACATCAGCAAATGAAGGTCCCAAAAGCTTTACTCCATCCACGTCATTAAAGTCAACTCTTCTTTGAGGAGGCAGCTCTTCCCCAGTCATCTCTTGAGTGCCTTCCAACCTGGGGGGCTCATCTTCCAGCACTATATCAGACAATGTTCCACTGCTATTCATAAGGCTTACACTGGCTAATGCTTTTCAGAAGTAGACTGCTGGGTCCTTCTTCCTAGTCTGTCTTAGTCTGGAAGCTCAGCTGAAACCTGTCCTCCATGGCTGACCCTGCTGGTATCTGAATACTGGTGGCATAACTTCCAGCCTCACAGCAACACACAAGCCCCCACAGTACGACAAACTGACAGAAATGTCAATTTGATATCAGTGAGGTGGTATTACCACTGAGGGCACAGAGGCCCTCTGGACTCAACGGTCCCTTGTCTATCTCTTGGAAGAATACACAGAAGAAAGAGGAAATAATTTTGACTCGGAAAGCAGGGGGTGGGGGTCAAGTCTAGGGCTTATATGGGTTCAGTGGAGACAATAGAATAACGAATATTTAGTGGGTTTCTTTCAAGGGTTGGGGCTTTGCAGAATGCCAGTGCATACTAATTAGGTTGCACGCACATCTGGAACCCCTCTGATATTCAAGATGGGGTCCTCTTGGCACTATATTGCCCTCTTCATGGGCTAAGGAAGGTCAAACGGTGGTCATACTTTGTTCCTCTGTGCATGTGGAGCTTGTAAAAGGAGAAGGGGCTAGAAAAACACTAAGGAGGGGTAGTAATTTACAGGTTGTTTTAACCTTATTTCATGTTGGCAGAGTGTGGTTCCTGTTTACCTAACTTAGATGGTAATCTTTTAATAGCTCTTTTGTTCCGCCAGCACAGCTAACCCTGTCTGTCTTAGTGGGATTGTTGTTGTTCTTGTTGGTAGGTGCCGTTGAGCCTGTTCTGACTCACAGCAACCCTATGCACAACAGAGCGAAATAGTGCCCAGTCCTGAGACTTGACTCAATCTACAAGATTAGATTGTGTCTTAAATCAATCTCTTTTGAGATATAAAGGAGTGAAGTGAACTGAGACATGAGCACCTCATATCACCAAGAAAGCAGCACCAGGAACAGGGCGCATCCTTCAGACCTGGTGTTCCTACGTGGAGAAGGTCCTAGACAAGGGAGGATTGATGACAAGGACCTTCCTCCAGTGCTGACAGAGACAGAAGACCTTCCTCTGGAGCTGGTGGCCTGAATTTGGACTTTTAGCTTCCTAGACTGTGAAAGAATAAATTTCTCTCTGTTAAAGCCATTCACTCGTGATATTTCTGTCGTAGAAGCACTAGAAAACTAAGATGACCACCATCATGTGCACTGATGAATTTTCTGTAATTGCACTCTTTAATTCACACTGCAGCTATATGTTTGCTTATAAGGAAGACTAACCAAGTGATATATCAGCTCTTATTTCTGCCCAACAGTAAATATTTCTTCTGACGCTGCTGGAAGCCAAGGAATATTTCATTTGTCCCCTTACTTGAAGAAAGTAAACCGAAACCTGTTGCCATCGAGTCAATTCTGACTTATAGTAACCCTACAGGACAGAGCAGAACTACCCCATAGAGTTTCCAAGGAGGGCCTTGTGGATTCAAACTGCTGGCCTCTTGGTTAGCAGCCATAGCTCTTAACCACTACGCCACCAGGGTTTTCACTGATTCCATATTCCTAGTCCATAGTTCTGCATGTGAAACCTAGATGATATATAAGGAAGGCTGAGGAAGAATTGACACCTTTGAGTTTCAGCGTCTGTGAAGAATATTAAATATACCATGGACTGCCAAAAGAACTAATGAATCTATCTTGGAAGAAGTACAACCAGAATGTTCCTTAAAAGCAAGGATGGTGAGACTACGTCTTACATACCTGGAACACATTATCAGGAGGGATCAGTCCCTGGAGAAGGACGTCATGCTTGGTAAAGTAGAGGGTCAGTGAAAAAGAGGAAGGTAGTCAACAAGATGGACTGACACAGTGGCTATAACAATGTATTCAAGCAAAACAACAATTATGAGGATGGCACGGGACCAGGCAGTGTTTTGTTTTGTTGTACATAGTGTTGCTATGAGTCAGAACTAGCTTGATGCCACCTAACAACAACCCATAGTCCAACCTTCTTGTCATGGATTGAATTGTGTCTTTCCCAAAATATGTGTCAAATTGGCAATTTCATAATTCCCAGTACTGTGTGGTTGTCTTCCATTTTTTGTTGTGTTATAAATCCTAGCATTTATGCCTGTGGTTATAGACCCATTTGTGAGTGAGTTGTCTGTTTTGTTAATTAACACAATTAGGTTATGTTAATGAGGCAGGAGTAGGGTGGGATGCAACATCATTACTCAAGTCACAGCCCTGATTCAAATGTAAGGGGAGTTTCCCTTGTGTGTGGCCTGCATCATCTTTTACCTCATAAGAGATATAAGGAGAGAGAAGTAAGCAGAGAGAGAGAGACCTGACTACTACCAAGGAAGAACAGCCAGCAACACAGCATGTCCTTTGGACTCAGGTTTCCTGTGCCGAGAAGCACAGGGGAAGATTGACGCCAAGACATACAGAGGTCTCTAAGGAATGCTGGGCCTGTAGATGTTGAAAGGAGACAAGAAGTTTCCCCAGAGCCGACAGAGAGAAAGCCTTCCCCTAGAACTGGTGCCATGAATTTGGACTTATAGCCTCCTATACTGTGAGAGAATAAATTTCTGTTTGGTAAAGCCACTCATTTATGCTATTTCGATTATAGCAGCACTAGATAACTAAGATACCTCCCATAACACTGAAAAATTATTGGTTGAGGTTCCTTTTCTTTCTTTTTATTCCTTGGCAAGCATATTCTTAGCACCGCATTTAGAGTTCTAGCAGATATATCATATATTCCCATTTTGCTGCTACTGCCTAGTTCAGGAATTCATTTTCTGTCACCTGCACACAGACAACATCCACCTGATTGTTCTATCTAGTTGTTATCATTCATTTTTAGTGAATCCTCTGTAGTGCTAAAATGGCTCAATTTTTTTTTCTCCAAAAGAAAGCTTCATACAATTTTTCTCTAACCTAAAAATATTTCCTTTGGCTTGCATTTGCCTATAGACTATGTTTCCAATTCATTTTCAAGGCTTATTAGATGCTTCATAGCATGACTCACAAACTATTTCTCTATTAATTTTATAAATAGTTCTGAGTTTCTACTATGGCCCAGGGAATGTAAAGTCATAGACATAACACAGAAAAGTGGCTATTTGGCACTGCGATGGCAGTTTTGATATCAGCTTGGCTAGGCTACAGCCCTCAGTTATTCACTCAAAAACTAATCTAGTTGTTGCTATGATTGTATTTTGTACATATTATTGAAGTCCACAATCAATTAACTTTATGTAAGGGAATGTGTCCTATACTATTTGGGTGGGCTTAATTCTATCATTTGAATGGCTTTAAGAGGGAATTAAAACTTCTCTGATGAGAAGACATTCTACCTGTGGACAACAGCTCTAGCCTGTGCCCAAGAATCCCACTCTGTCCTTCCTGATGGTGTGCTCTTTAGATTTTGGAATTGCCTACCAGCCCCCAGAATCTCATTAACCAATTCATTGCAATAAGTTATTTGAAATTTAATGTATATCTCCTAATCTCTTAATGGAAACGCTGGTAGGGTAGTGGTTAAGTACTATGGCTCCCAATCAAGGGATCGGCAGTTTGAATCTGCCAGTTGCTCCTTGGAAACTCTGTGGGAAAGTTCTACTCTGTCCTATAGGGTCACTATGAGTCAGAATCAACTCGATGGCAGTGGGTGGGTTTTCGGTTAATTTCTTAATACATATCACTGAATGATTCTGCTTCTCTGGTTGAATCCTGACTGATAGAAGCACGAAGGAATTTCAAACAAACAATTCAAATGGGCAACATCAATTTTTATTGTGCTAAGTGTGGTTGTGAGATTGAAGCATAGCAATGGAAAGTGATTGAGTTTGTTTATTGCTCTTATTCCATTTGTATTTTGATGATGTTGACAAGCTAAGGGCTACTGCATCCTTAGCTTAAGTTTTCTAAACAAGCTCAATTCTAATAATCTGCACAAAATTTGCTCCCATCTGTAACAGTTATATTAATAATGAAAACAATGCTGATAATACTGACAAAATTTTTTTAAATGTTCAAGACATGTTAGACTTTATAATTCAATGTTAGATATTATAATTCAAAAAATACTTTTTCATTTATTCAACAGTTTTATAAAGTAGGTGTTTATCATTTTTTAGGCAAAAATCTGAAGCAAAGAGAGGGTCAGTAATTTGTCCAATGGGACTCAGGTGGTAGGTATATTGTTTAGCCAGATTTTGAACCTGGTATCAAGCCTTCTGTGAAGGCTTTACCAACTCATCAACCGGGATTGGTCACCTTTTTCTCAGAACTTCCAAGCACTTATGGCTATTTCAGCTGGAATATAGTGCTTTAGAAAGACATATTTATTTGTACATCTCTTGATTAAGCTGTATGTTCTTGCTTTAGATAAGGCATCTAGCTTTATCATGCTAAATTCACACCAGTGCCTAGAATAATGACTGGAGTTGAATAAGTAATTAACTATTGTACTTTGCATAAAATTAATAAATTATTTGAAATATCAGAATTCTTCCCATTAGCCAGTAATTTAAAACACCCAGTTTTAAAAAAAGGCAAATAAGAGGAAAAATATGCCCGTATACAACTCCTGTACTTAAAACCCTATGACACTCATCACATTCTTCCTTCTTCTCCCCCAGTTTGAACTGTTCGTCTTCTGCCTTTTAGAGGTTAATAGTCACTAATTTTAGTGGAGGTTCCCTCAATGCAAATCCATCTTTATGTCTCATTAAGTAGTCAACATCTAATAGCCCAAGGGCTGTGACTGAGGACCAATTAAATTTCAATTTTTTGACTGGCAAACTTTGGTAGCAAATGTGTACCATATATTAACTAAATTATTGAGACTTATAGTAAAACATAGGCAGGATCCATGTTCAGTCCCCTTGAGCTGCTAGATCTTTGTAACTGCCTTAATTGATAGAATACAATGGAAGTGACCTGTGGACTTACAGGCTAGGTCATAAAAAAAAAACAGTACTGCTTCTATATCTAACTCTATGGCAATGATTGTCCTGGAGCCCAGCCACGTATAGGTGTTCTGGTTGACAGCCCAAGCGTCCAAATGTCAAGTAGTAGGCATGAGTGACAGCAGCTACCAGCCATCTAGTTTTCTAGCTGAAGCCACAGACATCCTGGAGCAGAGATAAGTAATGACCTACCTGAATTACTGACCATAGTAATTGTGGAAGATTATAAAAAATGACTTATTTTAAACCACTAAGCTTGGGTAGGAGCCCTGGCAGCCCAGTGGCTAAGAGCTACAACTGCTAACCAAAAGGTCAGCAGCTCAAATCCCCCAGCCGCTCCTCGGAAACCCTATGGGGCAGTTGTACTCTGCCCTACAGGGTAGCTATTAGTTGGAATTGACTTGATGGCAATTTTTTTTTAAGCTTGGGTAATTTATTAAACAAACAGAAACATAGTAAGAAATACACACAGAAAGCAGAACAGTCGTGGCCCCACACTTACCATCACTCTGTGTAATAAGGGCTTTAATGGCCTTTTCTATTTTGATTTATTGTTACTATTCTTGATACTGGATCCAAAAAATACATTATTTCATGGCACAATTTGGGGCCACACTTGCAGTTTGAAAAATACAGTTTTAATGAAGAAAAAAAAGATAAATTTAAAGGAAAATTACTAATCAAGTGGTTTCATGTAGTTGGACAAAGGAAAATTTTTGCTATACTTTTCTTAAAAAAGGAAATGTGTTTATACTAGGGCCATGATCAAAATATTCTCTCAGGAAAATGAGAATAAACAGCTCAAGGTTTATGAACTCTTGGAGTTTAAAGATAAGCTTGGGTAGATTGGCTTTGACCTTTCAATCATATATTCTAGCTTTGAACAAATTTATTTTAAGCTTAAAAAAAAAATCCTAGTCTAATTCATTTTTAAGAAAAACTAGAAGGCAAAATAATAAATGGCTTATAAGGAGGTTTATGCGACTAAGACCTTTGCACTCTTAAGATTGACTCTGTTATTGGTCATGGAAACCACAGCCAAAGCATCACTAAATGGAATCGAATCTCACAAGAATATTTTCAGCTTAGGGCCTTTTATGGCTATTTTTACTCAGTAGGAAAGGGAAAGCAATTCAATTTTTAATATAAAGTCGTATTGCACTACTGAATAAAACCCCTTGAAAGAACGAAAAAGGAATTAAAAAAAGAAAAAAGGAAGTTCCTTCTGTTCTGCAAACTGTTTGAGACTTTTGAAAAGTTAAAAAATTCTACTTAAGCCATAAACTCATACAAGGTCTTTCTTATCTTGCTTTTAAAAAAGAAGCTATTTGAATTGTCTTCGTTTTCTAAAATTGGCAGTATTTGCAGAAAATGAAGACTAGAGTGAGTCAACAGAAAATGTGCTATCCACTGGGTGTTAACCAAATGGGAGAGATATTTGCATTGCAAATGAGTGACTAATAATCACATTCCTGACCAGTGTCCTGTTTTTATTTCAATGCTTTCTTTTAGCTCTTGTAAAGTTCTAAATATTTTTAATGAAGTCCTAGTATCAAGCTGGAAATCTTATACTTTTCAAGATATTTTTAGATGTGCTAATGAGAAGGCCTGAGATCAGTAAAACAGCAAGAATCATTAAAAAATAGATTTATTTGGTAATATCCATGGTGTTTGTTTAGTTTTTTTTTTTTTTATAAGTTTGGAAAATATTTTTTAGATGCTAATCAGCTTGTTTTGAGGCTACCTCTACTTCCCTCCCCCAGGGACATACATACATACACACACACTTCTCCCAGCCTACTGCCAGAGTAGCTAAGATTGCAGGATTTGGAGTGAATATTGAACACAACTTGAAATAGGTAAGAACTCAACCACCCAGTTGAATGAACCATCTGAAAAAATATTGATTTATTGTAAACCGTAAAGATTGACACAGGGGCTGCAACAATGGGCTCAAACATAGAAACAATTTTTAGGATGGCACAAGATGGGACATTTTGTTCTGTTTTACATGGTGTCATTATGAGTTGGAACTGACTCGCTGGCACCTAACAACAACACCATAAATACTTAAAAGGCATCCTGGTGACACAGTGGTTAAATTCTCTGCTGTTAAGTGAAACACCAGTGGTTGGAATCCACCAGCTGCTCCACAGGAGAAAAGACCTGGTGATCCTGTAAAGACTACAGTCTGGCAAACCCTATGGGGCAGTTCCACTTTGTCATAAAGGGTCAACACGAGTCTGAATTGACTTGATGGCAAAGAGTTTGGTTGTTTTTACTTTTTTTTTAATGAAGATTTAAGCTAATGTAGGTAGAAGAGGGAAAAAACTTCTGGGTATGTTTTGGGGAAGCAGACGGAGACAGAAATTGAAGGCATAGTTTCTCAAGAGTTTGTGTAAGTGCATAAAACAGAAACCAAAGAAGCTCACAGAAAAGGGTAAACATGAGTTT
The DNA here is from genome assembly GCF_030014295.1 of Loxodonta africana. Taxonomy (NCBI): domain Eukaryota; kingdom Metazoa; phylum Chordata; class Mammalia; order Proboscidea; family Elephantidae; genus Loxodonta; species Loxodonta africana. Next base: position 45,000,061 of record NC_087348.1, read on the forward strand.
CAAAAAGACATGGAATTGATGGGGAGGATGATGGGAAATTAGGTTAACTAAGAAGATATCAAAGAGCCCTGGTGGCACAGTCAGTGATTAAGTGCTCAGCTACTAACTGAAAGGTTAGCGGTTCAAATCCAACAGCCATTCCTTGGGAGAAAGATGTGGCAGTCTGTTTTTGTCTGTGAGCTTTTTTGTTTTTTTAGAGGAGGCCAGTATGGTAAATACATAATTTTAAAAACTTTCACTGTGTAGACTGTGATAGTCAATATTTTAGTGTGTATTTCTTTTGATATATATATGAAAATTTGTATTTCAGTTCCTAATACTACTTCTATAAATAACTTCATAAACTATATCTAATCTTTTATTTCTTTAATCAGTACCTGTTTATCCTCTATGACTAGAATGATGCAATTATGTAGTTCCAATTCCTCCCTGATCCCGGTCCTCCTCCAAATCCCAACATAAAAGAGTTATAATTTTATATCATTTTTATTTTGAGGCATGACATTCCCTCAATTACTTTATGTCAGCTTTCCATAGGTTTCTTTGATGATCACCTATAAAAGTGAAGAAATCTGAATACTTACTAGGCATCCTATCTTTTTATTACCTTCTTAAAAATTTTACATATCTAATACTCACATATTTCTAGATTTTTACATATCTAATATTCACATTTTCTTTATCACTGTGAGTATCTCATTTGTTTTAACATTTTTTCCTAAGATTAAATTGATTTATTACCAGCAGCTAACTCTTCTGTCTTTAATATCTTGCTTGGCTAATTTTGTCCTTTAGTAAATTCTTAATAAAATGCCATGTGAACAATTTTCTCTGAACCTTTGAATGTCAGTTTTTGTGTTCTGTTACATATCCTCTTTGTTCTCCTGAAAAGCTTGTAGCTATCACTCTACTATCTTCTACATTGTATGGTATTACAAGCCTATTGTAGTCTATTGTAGGTATTACGACCTAATTTTTTTCCCTTTTTAACTTTTTGAAATTTGGGGACATATCTCAGTGCAGCCTGTTCAGGATTAATATTTCCTCAGACAAACTGTATTTTTCAATTTATGTATTGAAGTTCTGTTTTATTTTTTATTTTGTTTCTTGTAATATTTCTTAAAACTTTTGTTCCACTTCTGTTTCTTTCCAGAAATCAGATGCATGTATATGTGTGTGTGTATATATTCACCACCCCTGCTTCTTATATTTATTCTGCCTGCACTCATTCCAATTTCAACCCTATTTTTCTTTCAGTTTTATTTATTTATTTTCTCCCAGGAATTTATTTCCTGAGCTTTGACAGCTCCTGCTTCATCTCTTTATGCTGACTTACCATTTTATCTTGAGCTCTTCATTTCCGTTTTGTGCTTGTCCATATTGTGCAGTTAATATATTAAATGTTTCTTTTTTCACTGAATGCATGTTCAATTACTGATCGTAATTTTCATCTGTTCCTTTGCAATATCTTTCTTATTCATATTCTTCGTCTGCTAAAAGTTTTTTCCTGTTTCTTTCTTTTGGGAGCCATGGTGGAGCAAGGGTTAGGAGCTCGGCTGCTAACCAAAAGCCAGGCAGCTCTAATCCACAAGCCAATCCTTGCAAACCCTGTGGGGCAGTTTTACCCTCACTATGAGTCAGAATTGACTCGATGACAACGGTTTTTTTTTTTTTTTTTTTAATAGGGTTGCTATGAGTCGGAACCTACTCGACGGCAATGGGTTTTCTTTCTTTTGCCTGTATCATAACTATTAATTGATTTTTATTACTCATGTTTGAAGTTTTTTTTTATTTTTCGGAAACAATTATATGCTTTTTTTTTGTATATATTCCTTTTCACTTTCTAATGATTTGAACAGATATTCCACCTAATCCATAAATTTAGAGAAATTATTTAAAAGAAGATTTTTGTTCATGGGAAAAAGAAGTAATTGAATTCAAATGTGTTGTCACAGGCTAGGGGAGAAACCACATATGTCTTGCCTCACAAACCATCGTTGTTGGAAGTTTTGCTTCTTTATGATGTGCTTGTATCAAAAGTTGGAATCGATTCAATGGCAACAGGTTTGGATTTTTTTGTTTAGTATCAAATTCAGCAATTTCAGTATAAAAATAGGTGCTCAATACAATAAAATAAAAGACAAAAGTATAAAAAACATGAATAGACAACTCATAACATTTTTTAAAAAGGCTACTAAATGGATAACAAGCTCAATAATCTTAGAAATTGAAAGCATTGACATTGAGAGATCACGAGTTGTCGATGAAATGCTCTTCTTCACACCAAACTGGCAATGATGAGAACAGAAACAAAAAACTCTGAGCTCGATTGGAAAGTTTATAATGAAATCTTCTTATTTGAGATTATATATCAAGAGCCTTATAACATACACACACAGACACACACAGAGGTGTGCATGTAGTATATATGAAGCTAGGAGCAGTTTTTTTTTTTTTTTTTAAATATTTATTAAGCGTCCTTGTAATTAACACCTGCCCACGGGAAAGGAAAAAAGCAGGATTGAGCAGTGGCAAGTTAAGTCTTTTCTTCATATCTGCAGGGCTCAGTTCTTTACCTTCATCAAGTCTCTCAAATCTCACCTTCTCAATGAGGTGGCCCAGAAAAGGTTGTCTGAAATACAACACTCTCCATTCCATTCAGTTCACTGGGAAATATATATATGTATCTCCCAGTGAACTGAGTGGAAGAATACATATACATATGTGTATACATATATACATATACACACACATATACACCTTTATGCTTTTTATAGCATTCATCATCTTTTTAGTGTACTACATACACTCACTCCTCACTTAGGGACTATCTCATTCATTATCCATCATTTCCCATTTATGACAATAGTGAAAAATCTACTATTTGACTATTTTGCTTATTAACCACCCTGCCAACCCTCACACCATCTCAGCGCACAGCTCGTCCAGGGCGCAGAGGGAGAGGATTACTGCCATCCCCTTGGGTACTTAACCCATGTCTGGACCCCACGGGGTGTCAGAGACTTCATCTCCTCCGGGCTAGCGCCCTCCCAGCTCTCCCCCAGCGTGCTCCACCCTGCCGGGAGCGCTTGCAGATGGCAGGCAGCTCTCCCCTCTGTGGAGCTGCCCTTGGTAGAGGGAGCGCACTGAGCTCTGCCCAGCCTCTGCTGCCCTAGTCCCCTCGCCGAGTGAACCTCGGAGCCCCAGCTGGGATGCCTGGTGGCTGAGGGCGCCCAGCCAGCAGCCCGAAGCAAGGATTTGGATTCCAGGAACTAGAGTGAGGGTTAGCCTGTGACCACCTCAAGCAGAGAGGGGCAGTGGCTGTCCAGGTGGGAGACAGCCTGGGGAGGAGGGGAGGCTGGGACAGGAAATTGAGGGCATTATGCATAATGCTAACTTTCACATAATGACCAGTCTTTGGAGCGTAACCATGTTGATAATTGAGGAGCAATGTACTTGAATTTTTCTTTTTTTTTTTTGATTTGTTGTTGCCTACTTTCTGCTTCTAGGAAATAAACTGCATGAAGGCAGGGATCTTTATCTGCTGTTTGTTGATGGTCTTGTGGTGTATTTATTTTTTTATTTCACTGATGAAGTCAAGGCATTGGCAAATGTGGCTGGTACATATGGTCACTGAAAAAATACTTGTTGAATTCATTAATTAAGTTATTCTTTTCAAGTATATTTAATAAGGAGATGTTCACAGCAAATTAAGTAAAAAAATAAGAAACTGTAGCTACGGAATGAACCATATGATGCTTGCATTGCTCAGGTAGAAATGTGTTAATTGCATATATGTGCTTGATTAGTTGTACGTGCACGTGTGTGTATAGAAAAACTGAAAGAAACATGCCTAACATTTTATGTATTTTTCTTCCTCTAGGTGTTGAATGGATGTGAGACTTTGATTCTATTTTTTTTTAATTTTCTGCATTTTCAAGTTATCTACAATGAGTATTAATGACTATGAAAAATAAACATTATTTTAAGTACTTCAATAGCATCACTTGCCAGAAATTCTTTTAATCTCTCCACTTTAGTAACCATATGACTCGAGATCCTACCCTTTATCTGTAACTTTCAGAAATTGCTAAGGGGCAATGCAAGGGATTCACTTTCTCCCGACACCTAAGAAACAAGCCTCCTTATCTTCCCCCAATAACCCTAATGTACGTGTCACAAATTTTATCAGTATGTTCACACAGCATCTTTGCTGTGAATGGAGTTTCTGATTCTCCTCATTCGCCAATTAAAAATTCTAATTTTTGTATGCTTGTTTGTTTTATATGACTATATAAGGTACAATCAAGAACTAACAGAAAAGGTCCACTGATAGTATGTTTATAAAATTTCTAACGACTGGAGATGTGGATAGAAGAAACCTCAGTGATATTAGAGAGAAAGGTTAAGTACACATGAGGTACCTGTACATAAAGAATAAGCCTGGAGATACTTGGTGTTACCTGTAAAAGCTGTAAGTGAGGCTCATAACTGGATCTTCTGATTGGCCACTGTTTTAGTCATCTAGTGCTACCATAACAGAAATACCACAAATGGATGGCTTTAACGAAGAGCAATTTATTTTCTCACAGTCTAGTAGGTCACAAGTCCAAATTCAGGGTGTCAGCTCCAGGGGAAGACTTTCCGTCGCAGTTGGCTCTGGAGGAAGGTCCTTGTCCTCAATCTTCCCATGGTCAAGGAGCTTCTCAGGCACTGGGACCCTGGGTCCAAAGGATACGCTCTGCTGCTGGTGCTGCTTTCTTGGTAGTATGAGGTCCTCAATTCTCTGCTTGCTTCCCTTTACTTTTATCTCTTCAGAGATAAAAGGTGGTTCAGGACATACCCCAGGGAAACTCCTTTTACCTTGGATTAGGGAGGTGACCTGAGTAAGGGTGGTGTTATAATCCCACCCTAATCCGCTCAACATAAAATTACAATCACAAGATGGAGGACAAACACACAATACTGGGAATCATGGGAATCATGGCCTAACCAAGTTGATCCATACATTTTTGGGGGGACATAATTCAATCCATGACAGTCACCCACAACATTTTTAACTTGGAGAAATCAAGTTAAGGTGAACATCAAGGAAAGCCTTGAAGAGGGAACCAAGGCACAAAATAAAGATATACTTTAATGATGGTAATAGAAAGTCTGATGTTTTGGATATTCAATTATATTAAGTTCAAGATTTTGTTTTTATTTTAACTGTCAGCAGGCAAGTTCTTTTCCAGCAGCATATATTTATGCTGTCTTAATAAACAATTTTTTGAAAATCTTTCTTTTCCTACATAATGAAAAACTCCTTCAATTTGTTTTTTTTTTTTTTTTTTTTGGACTAAATTATACAGACATCGTAATGTCGGAGGAAAACACAGCCCATGGTGCATTTGGTTGAAGTTAAATTCAACTACACAAAATAATACTCAACACAATTCTCATTTCAAATCAACTGTACACTTAATGCTATCAAAAAAAAAAAAAAAATCAAACCCATTGCTATAAAGTGGATTCTGACTCATAGCTACCTTATAGGGTACCCATATGGTTTCCAAGGAGCAACCTGGTGCCTTCAAGCTGTTGACCTTTTAGTTAGCAGCCTTAGTACTTAAACATTATGCCACCAGGGTTTCCCTTATTACTATAGGGTTTAAATTTCATTGACTTAGTAGATCCTTCTCTTTTGAGGGAAACTGTAATTCTATTAAGTATATAGTAGCAGTACTTTTGAGTAAAGCTGAATAGAATTAGGTATTTATTGAGGTCAAACAAAATTAGTCAGGAATTGCATATAAATTCATCTCTGATATTTTCAGCACTGGAGGTGCATTTAATATTTATTTAGTTCAAATTGTAACTTTCCAAGTTTCTATAATTAACCTCTCCTCACTTTTTTACACTCTATGCTTCTACATATCTTTATTTGCAACTCCTTGGTAACACTTACCATGTTCTACTTGCTGTATGAAAATAGGGAAGTCATATTGAATGAGTTTCTCTGTGCTGGTTTCTTTACACACGTGATCACCATTTTCTTACTGAATTCCAACAGCAACACTTGGGAGCTGATGCTGACCATCCTTGGATAATACAAAATATCAGAAACCTCAGGAGAATTTTTCCAAATCACAGTCCAAAATGGTGCAGGGCCAACATTCCAACCATATCTATCCAAATCCAAAATTCAGTCCACAGTATCTCTAATTATCCATGCCCGCCTTTCTCATTAGACTGTTAGCTGTTTACACTCAACAATATTGTCTTCTACTTCTTGTTGAATGCTGCACTTTCTTAGCAAATCATAAACTCAGATACAGCTCTTTGAAAATTATGACTCCATATTAACTCTCTTAATATGTGTGTAAATGACACATGTGTGTAAATGATAATCTACTTTTGCAATCAAAAATAATAATAATTACATTGAATCCCCAAGAAGATCTCATAGAAGTACAAAAGTAAACTTTTTTTTTTTTTTTCTGAGCTGGTGGCAAAAAATAAACAAAAAAAAAAACAACAAACATCTGAACTGAAACTACTTCCCTTTTTTTAAGACAGAAACCTGATCCAGTACAAAAAGTATAACTTCTTACTCTATGATATTTTTCCAAAATAAAAAAGAAACAATATATATATTATAATAAAACAAGGCTAAATAAATCCAGTTAAAAAAGAAAGCAAAGCAAGCAAAAACTTAAGTATATAGGAACAGGTAAAAGCTCAACACAAGTTCTGGAAAAAAAAAAAAAATTGAGACAAATATTACTAGAATGTACTGAATATCTTTAGCATGTTTAGTACTAAATTGATTTAGAAGTCCTTTTCCGCGGAAATTCTGGTGGCATAGCGGTCGGCAGTTCAAATCCGCCAGGTGCTCCTTGGAAACTCTATGGGGCAGTTCAACTCTGTCCTGTAGGGTTGCTGTGAGTCAGAATTGACTCGAGGGCACTGGGTTTGGTAGGTTTTTATTTAGAAGTCATTTTCCACAGGCTGGGGAAAGATACACGGTAGAATGTTCATGTATTTTTGTTATAATTACCAAAATATTCCTCTTAATTTGCATTTATTTCAAAAAAATGTATTTTTTCATGGCAAGAACAAACCAAAGTCAAATACAACTTTACTATGAGGCAAAATTTCTTTCTTTTGAACTATGTTGCCAACTTTATCTTTTAAATATAAATGTAGCTTGTATAGCTTTCAATTACAAAAAAGACAAATAATTCAATTTCTAAGGCTACTTAGAATATACCTAACATATTCTTGAGCAAATGAAAAATATATCTTCTAATTTTCAAATCCGCATTTAGAATGATCTATTAATCCTGTGTATTTTATATAGAAAGATGTAATTCAACTTGAAATTAGCTATTTAAATGTACACTTTTTAGCCTAACTTTAAATCTCTTAGCAAAAGTGACACAAAATTGAGTTGATATTAATTTAATAACCTCAGGACAGTAGGAAAAAAAAAGGGCATGAATTTGCTTTGGACTCAGATAAATTTTAAAGCTAAGTTTTTGTCTCTGCTTTGTCGTTACCCTCAAGGCATTGATCTATTGAAAAGGAGAAGATATCACCTTTGAGAGGACACATGTCATAAATATCTTGATAAAGGATTTGTAATCCTCAAAAACAGATGGCTGTTGGGTAAAGATTGCCAGTTGAGAAGGCTTTGCTGATGGAATGGTGTTAAACAACTGCAACCGGGCTTGTACTGCACAATCGGAAGACCCGTCCTTCTATTAACAATCACAGCTGGCTGATTAGTCTGACAGCTGGAGTTTACAAGACTTAATTTGCACACTTTGCTCTATTCCTGACTAATAAACCCTAACCAAGGAAAATAGGCTCTTGGGGGTGAGAGGTATAATAGTTGATTAGCACACCAAAAAGAAAAACTTGATGTTGATTTAATCTTATACCGTAAAACCTGCAAAAGCCAGAACCTGCATAGGCCAGTAATCTGAGAAGGGAAATTCAAATAGTTTTCACTGATAGCTGTAGAAAAATGGTAAGACCACACCCTGTCAAAGGCAGGAAACTCATGAAACCCCAAAAATAAGGCAGTCTTACGGAGTTCTGGCTCTCACAGTTTTCACTGTAAATATAAGAAAAATGGAACTATTACTAAGGATCTGAGGCAGAAATACCTTCCGGGAAAGTAGTATATCAGGTAAAAGGAGTGCCTGTATCAATAATGAAAATGCACTAAGAAAGACGTTCCTTTTCCCCTGTTGCTACCACTTGGCAAATGACATTTCATTACTTAATTGACTCTTAGGTCTAGTTTTTTATTGACATTTGGCATTTTTTTTTGGAGGGGGAGGGTGAAGAGGAGAGGCGCACCACTTCACATTACAATAATTAAAATTGTGGTCTGGTAGTTTTATTATAAGGAACCCAGGTGGCACCATAGTTAAGCGGTCAGAACCGAAAGGTTGGCGTTTCGAACCCGCCTAGTGGCTCAGCAGGAGAAGGACCGGATCATTTGCTCCCATAAAAATCGCAGCCTAGAAAACTGGGAAAGTTATACTCTGTTACATGGGGTTTCTGTGGGTTGAAGTTGACTTGATGGTGCCTTACAACAACAATTTTATTATAATCTTTGTATAACGTTAATAGGTTATTTCGTTTGTAATGTTTTAATACTGGGAAGACAAGGAAAAAAAGGCATCTCTTCTCACCAATTATCTTAAAAATCGAATGACCCAAGTCACAGGAAGAATATGTGTGGCTTGATGTGATAAACAAGAGATGGATTTAAGTCATTCTTAAGCCTATTACTGTGTGTGGAGTTTTTTTGGGGGGGGCAATTTATTATTATTTGAATTTTCCTTTCATTTACTTTTTGACTCTTTGATTGTCACCTCTCCAATATAATGTGAAATTCTGCTTTGCATTGCTCATTGATTTATCTTATCCTAGGGGTAATAAAGAGTGACTGGTACATAGTATGTCTGCAATAAATATATGTTAAACAAAGCTATAAATGTCATGCCCTCTGTCTCATAAAATTGCACTCACAGTATACACTCTATGCTTTGAAAAGATCTACCTTTTATTTACAAAAACACATTTATTCATCAAACACACATTTTATACTTACCATGTATGGAGCATTATTCTGTTGTTGTTGTTGGGTGCCATCGAGTCAGTTCCAACTCACAGAGACTCTATGCACAACAGAAGGACACAATGCCTGGTTCTGTGCCACCCTTACAACTGTTGCTGTGCTTGAACCCATTGTTGCAGCCACTGTGTCAACTCATCTCATTGAAGGTCTTCTTTTTCGCTGACCCTATACATTACCAAGCATGATGTCCTTCTCCAGGGACTGATCCTTCCTGACAGTACGTCCAAAGTATGTGAGATATAATTTTACCTCCCTTGCTTGTAAGGAGCATTCTGGTTGTGCTTCTTCCAAGACAGATTTCTTCATTCTTCTGGCAGTTCATGGTATATTCAATATTCTTTGCCAACACCACAATTCAAAGATATAAATTCTTCTTCGGCCTTCCTTACTCACTGTCCAGGTTTTGCATGCATACGAGGCTATTGAAAACACCATGGCTTGGGTCAGGTGCACTGTAGTCCTCAAGGTGATGTATTTACTTTTCAACACTTTAAAGACAGCTTTTGTAGCCAATTTGCCCAATGCAATGTGTCTTTGGATTCTTGACTGCTGCTTCTATGGGTGTTGATTGTGAATCCAAATAAAATGAAATCCTTGACAACCTCAATCTCCTCTCCATTTATTATAAAGCTGCTTGTTGGTATAGCTGTGAGAATTTTTGTTTTCTTTATGTTGACGTGTAATCCGTACTGAAGGCTATGGTCTTTGATCTTCATCAGTAAGTGCTTAAGTCCTCTTCACTTTCAGCAAGCAAGGTTGTGTCATCTGCATAATGCAGGTTGTTAATGAGTCTTCCTCCAATCCTGATGCCCCATTCTTCATATAGTTCAGCTTCTTGGAATATTTGCTCAACATACAGATTGAATAGGTATGGTGAAAGGACATAACCCTATGCACACCTTTCCTGACTTTAAACCAATCAGTATCCCCTTGTTCTGTTCGAAAGACTGCCTCTTGATCCACGTATAGATTCCTCATGAGCACAATTAAGTGTTTCAGAAGCCTCATACTCCGCAATGTTATCCATAATTTGTTATGAACCACACAGTCGAATGCCTTCGCGTAGTCAATAAAACACAGGTAAACATCTTTCTGGTATTCGATGCTTTCAGCTAAAAGCCATCTGACATCAGCAATGATATGCCTGGTTCCATGTCTTCTCCTGAATCCAGCCTAAATTTCTGGTAATTTCCTGTCAATATACTTCTGCAGCTGCTTTTGAATGATCTTCAGCAAAATTTTGCTTGCATGTAATATTAATGATATTGTTCTATAATTTCCACATTCGGTTGGATCACCTTTCTTGGGAATAGGTATAAATATGGATTTCTTCCAGTCAGTTGGCCAGGTAGTTGTCTTCCAAGTTTCTTGGCATAGACGAGTGAGAACTTCCAGCACTGCATCCATTTGTTGGAACATCTCTGTTGGCATTTTGTCAGTTCCCGAAGCCTTGTTTCTCACCAATACCTTCAGTGCAACTTGACCTTCTTCATTCACTATCATCAGTTCCTGAAGTGGTTGAATGATGACCAATTCTTTTTGGTATGGTGACACTGTGTATTCCTTCCATCTTCTTTGATGTTTCCTGTGTCATTTAATATTTTCTCAGTAAAAGCCTTTAGTATTGCAACTAGAGGCTTGAATTTTTTCTATAGCTTTTTCAGCTTGGAAATGCTGAGCACGCTCTTCTCTTTTTGTTTTCTATCTCCAGATCTTTGCACATAGCATCATAATACTTTACTTTGTCTTCTCAAGCAAGCTTTTCTTTGAAAACTGTTCAGCTCTTTTACTTCATCTTTTTTTTTTTTTTTTTTTTTTTTGCTTTAGCTACTGGACTTTCAAAAGCAAGTTTCAGAGTCTCTTCTGACATCCGTTTACGTGTTTCGTTCTCTCTTCTCTTTTTGATGACCTCTTGTTTTCTTCATGTGTGATGTCCTTGGTGTCATTCCACAACTCCTCTGGTCTTTGCCATTAGTGTTCAATGAGTCAAATCTATTCTTGAGATGGTCTCTAAATTTAGATGGGATATACTCAAGGTTGTACTTTGGCTCTCATAGACTTGTTCTAGTTTTGTTCAGTTTCGCCTTGAACTTGCATATGAGTAATTGATGGTCTGACCAATAGTCTGCCCCTGGCCATGTTCTGACTGATGTTACTGAGATTTTTCATCATCTCTTTCCACAGATTTGATTTGATTGCTTTGTATTCCATCTGAAGAAGCCCATGTGTATAGTCGGTTATTAATGGATGCTTTCAGCTGCTGCTTCTCATTTTGAGTCATGCCACATCAGCAAATGAAGGCTCTGAAAGCTTGACTCCATCCACATCATCAAGGTCAACTACTTTGAGGAGGCAACTCTTCCCCAGTGGTGTTTTGAGTGCCTTCCAACCTAAGGTTCTCATCTTCTGGCTCTCTGTCGGACAATGTTCCCCTGCTATGCATAAGGTTTTCACCAGCTAATACTTTTCAGAAGTAGACTGCCAGGTCCTTCTTACTAAACTGTCTTAGTCTGGAAGCTCAGCTGAAATCTGTCCACAATGGGTGACTCTGCTGGTATTTGAATACCGGTGGCATAGTTTCCAGCCTCACACCAACACAGAAGCCCCCATAATACAACAAACTTACAGACTTTTGGGGGAAGCATTATTCTCGGCTCTTAGGAAACAAATATGGATAGCATATGTTCCCTACCTAGATCAGTTAACAGATAGGTGGAAAAGAAAAATAAGGAAACCAAATATTACAGCAATTTTACCTTTTGCGTTTTTTTATCTCTTCATATAGAGAAGCCCAAATTTTATGCAAGAAGTAAAATCTAAGTATTTGAGATCTGAAAATAACAGATTTGCATAACATTTTACAGAGAAAAAAATCCCAGGACATAAAAACTAAAAGAATTGGGTAAGTCTTCATAATTTTTATGGGTGAGCTCCTAATGTACAGACCACCATTCTCTGAAGAGCTCGTTCACTCGTCCATTCATCTCAGCATCTGTACAAAGGAAACTATGCAGAAGAGATGAGGATGGGAAACAAAAGGTAACGTAATTCAAAATATTTTCATATTATAAATGAAATTGTATTACAGAAAAATAGGCGATGGAAGACATTTTTACAGCCTTCTGAAATATTATGTCATGATAATTGCTAAATTGATGATTAATGAATGAGTATATAATAAAGATGCCCACATTTTTTAAATTCTTTGTAGAGATGCTGAATAACATATGAAGAGAAGTGTGCTTTTGTATTTCTCTTAAAAAAAATAAAAAATAAAACCCTTTGCTGTCGGGTTGATTCCAACTCGTAGCAACCCTATATAATGGAGTTGAACTGGCCAATAGGGTTTCCAAGGAGCACCTGGTGGATTCTAACTGCCGACCTTTTGGTTAGCAGCCATAGCTCTTAACCACTAAGCCACTAGGGTTTCCTCTTTCCATAAAGTAGTCTGAAAATTTCAGTATAGGCCACGCTTATTTTTTAATATGACCACTTGAAATAAACTTAAATAAATTCCAGATAAACACCTTTCACAAAATATAAATTAAAAGCCAAACATATTACTAGATATGAAAACAATCAAATATTAATGGTGAGTTTTTCCCATTCTTGAGGAACTCATGAACTAATGAGGTAGGCACAAGTGTAAACATGTAACTATAGCAAACTGTGATAAGTGACTCGATTCGCTCGCTCGAGAGTTCATGGCTACCATTCCTATAAAAATGTCTCATGGATACAGATCAGTAGTTGTATCTCTTTCTTCAAGTCAGATTCAGCTGCCTACTGTACACCTCCTCTTGAATTTACCATAAGTATTCCAAGATAGCTTGGATAAAATGCAACTCATTACCACTTCCAAAACATGTAATACTGTTTCTGCTTTCAACTTCTATCAACAACACAATTCCTAGCCTAGTTGCCCAAGTCTTCCTCCAAATCTTTTAATTTTCTTTTTGTTCCCATTCTTGAATCTGTCTTTTTCTATTTCTGCTATCACTTATTAGTTGGGATCACTAACCAGTTGCTATAAAATCAGTTCTGATTCACAGTGACCCCATATGTGTTGGAATAAAACTGTGTTCCATAGGGTTTTCAATGGCTGCTGTTTTGGAAGTAGAACACCGGGTCTTTTGTTCAAGGCACATCTGGATGGCCTGGAATCACAAACATTTTGAGCAGTGGCATTAACCATTGCACCATGCAGGGACTCCCAAATTAGAACTAGAGTTTCATTTTTTCCTTTCTTCATACCCTGAAGGCCATTTCAGAGAGCAGAAAATGTGTGACTGAAGTCATATAAGGGTCAAGTTCAAGCCAAGGAACTGCAAATATTTAGATGTCACACTACTTAGGAAAAATTGCTTTGAACAAGATTATGAACAATCTAAAGGCATCAAGCAACCCATTTTTCCATTGTATAAAGAGGATAGCTCAAAAATAGAGAAAGACAAATTTAGGAGTTAAAACGACCATTAATTTTGTTCTTAATCTCACCCAAACTGCCCTCTTCTTACTCAACATTGGGTATATCCCTACTGAACAATTCCATGGGTGGTGTCTTAATTCGTTTGAGCTCCTATATTCCTTTGTAAGTGAACTTAATTCATTTTTATTAGTGTGGTATCTACTCACCTAGGGACTGCAGTTTCTTAAAATCAGGATCAACTTTTATCTTTTCTATCTCTTTCCTCAGAGGACTAGGGAGGGCAACCAATTTAACTGGAGAGGCCCTAAATAAATGTTGGTGACTGAGTGGGGCCAGGAATCTTCAAAGTTTTTTTTTTTTTTTCTAGTTGCCTATTGTAGTATAAATTTATAATATAAAATTACAATAGGTAACTTGAAAAAAAATGCCATACTACTGAAGGAAGAAGTCCAAGCTGCTCTGAAGGTATTGGCAAAAAACAAGGCTCCAGGAATTGATAGAATATCAATTGAGATGTTTTAACAAACAGATGCAGCTCTGGAGGTGCTCATTCATCTATGCCAGGAAATATGGAAGACAGCTCCCTGGCCAACTGACTGGAAGAGATCCATATTTATGTCTATTCCCAGGAAACGTGATCCAACCGAATGTGGAAATTATAGAACAATATCATTAATATCACACACAAACAAAATTTTGCTGAAGATCATTCAAAACCGGCTGCAGCAGTATATCGACAGGGAACTGCCAGAAATTCAGGCTGGATTCAGAAGAGGACGTGGAACCAGGGATTTCACTGCTGATGTCAGATGGATCCTGGCTGAAAGCAGAGAATACCAGAAGGATGTTTACCTGTGTTTTATTGACTATGCAAAGGCATTTGACTGTGTGGATCACAACAAACCATGGGTAACGTTGCGAAGAATGGGAGTTCCAGAACACTTAATAGTGTTCGTGAGGAACCTTTACATAGATCAAAAAGCAGTTGTTCAGACAGAACAAGGGGATACTGATTGGTTTAAAGTCAGGAAAGTTGTGCGTCAGGGTTGTATTTTTTCACCATACCTATTCAATCCGTATGCGGAGCAAATATTCCAAGAAGCTGAACTATATGAAGAAGAATGGGGCATCAGGATTGGAGGAAGACTTATTAACAACTGCATTATGCAGATGACACAACCTAGCTTGCTGAAAGTGTAGAGTACCTTGAAGCACTTACTGATGAAGATCAAACACCACAGCCTTCAGTATGAATTGTACCTCAACATAAAGAAAACAAAAACCCTCACAACTGGCCAATGAGCAACATCATGATAAATGGAGAAAAGATTGAAGTTGTCAAGGATTTCATTTTACTTGGATCCACAATCAACAGCCATGGAAGCAGCAGTCAAGAAATCAAAAGACACATTGCACTGGATAAATCTGCTGCAAAGGACCTCTTTAAAGTGTTGAAGAACAAAGATGTCCCCTTGAAGGCTAAGGTGTGCCTGACCCCAGCCATGGTATTTTCAACTGCATCATATGCATATGAAAGCTGAACAATGAATAAGGAAGACCGAAGAAGAATTGATGCCTTTGAATTACGGTGTTGGTGAAGAATATTGAATATACCATGGACTGTCAAAAGGAAACCCTGGTGGCGTAGTGGTTAAGTGCTATAGCTGCTAACCAAGAGGTGGACAGTTCCAATCCACCAGGTGCTCCTTGGAAACTCTATGGGGCAGTTCTACTCTGTCCTATAGGGTCGCTATGAGTTGGAATCGACTCGACAGCAGTGGCAGTGGCCAAAAGAATGAGCAAATCTGTCTTAGAAGTACAGCCAGAATGCTTCTTAGAGGCAAGGATGGTGAAACTGCAACTTACATGCTTTGGACATGTGGTCAGGAGGAATCAGTCCCTGGAGAAGGACATCATGCTTGGCAGAGTACAGGGTCAGTGGAAAAGAAGAAGACCCTAAATGAGGTGGATTGACACAGTGGCTGCAACAATGAGCTCAAGCATAACAACGATTGTAAGGATGGCTCAGGACCGGGCAATATTTCATTCTGTCGTGCATAGAGTCGCTATGAGTGGGAACTGACTCGACGGCAACTAACAACAACAACAACATTTTAATTTTAAATTAATTTATTACTTAACATGGAATCACATAACCCTTCCAGGGGAGCAAGGCTGCATAACTGTATACTCTTAGGCATGGTAACTTTCTACAGTTCATTAAACACTGTAACTGCGCCTTACACGTTTGCTTTTATCCCTCCCCATTTTGCTATATAAGTGAGACCTTCCCTAATATAGCTTGCTATTTCTATAGTACCATGAAGAAACAATATGCCCATATTTTTACATTTTTCCTTTATGACTTCGGCTATGACCACATGATAAGCCATTAGACATTTCACAAGCCCTCAGTTCTAAAATTCTGTTAATAGTTGGCTCAAAACATTCTTATACTGGATTTCATGGTCTACTTTCAATTTTTACATCTGTCTGCCTCTAAAGAATGCTTTAAAATAGATCTTCCCTTTGTCTCTCTTGGAGGCTTCAAAAATTAGGATTGTTGATCTTCAGAAGATCGATGAATTTTCTTCTCTCTCTCTCTTTTTCTTTTTTTATTTTACAAAAGTGGGCACATTTTCTTTTTTTTTTTCCTCTCAAACTGTTGTAGATTGCTTACTATTTGTTCCCTAGAGTTTTATTCTTGTGAAACTTAGGAACTTCAGAGATAAAATGGCCTTGAGTTCTTATTTATGATTTTATTGCAAATTATTGTCTATCATGAGCTAGTGTCTCTTCATTTTAGAATTAGGGGGTAGAAATAAATAACATTATAAAGAGATTTTTATTCACAAGAATTTGGAAACACACACAATTTGTAACATATACAACTAAGAAGACCCTAGTAAAAAACATCAGCATAATGATTGACGGATTATTTTTATGTAATAAATAATTCTTATGTTTCACTGGCAAGCCTATGTAATTAGTGCAACATTTTCAAAAGATTTTTCATGCCACAACAGTTTTTAAATTTGGGGAAGGAACACACAAATGAGTCAGAATTGACTCGACGGCAGCGGGTTTTTATATGTACCCCAAAACCAAACCAAACCCTTTGCGTCGAGTTGAATTCTAACTCATACTGATCCTATAGGACAGAGTAGAACTGCCTCATAGGGTTTCCAGGCCTGTAAATGTTTCACAGAAGCAGACTGCCACATCTTTCTCCCCTGATGCAGCTGGTGGATTCGACCCTTTTGGTTAGCAGCCAAACGTTTTAATTACTGTGCCAGCAGGGCTCCTACCTATATAAAACTGCCCTGTAGGCTATTCCCACATTAGCTCAAAAGGTTAATTAAAAAATCGATTTAGAGGAAAGAATTAAAATTAACAAATTGGTTAGAATATACATAAGGTGAATTATTTTCATATTTATGACACCATATTATATGTACTGGAATAACAAACCAATCTCTAGCTTCGGAGATAGCTGGAACTTCAAATTTCATGCTTATTGCTATGAAACTTTGGTAAGAAAATAAAAACCCCAAAACCAAACCCAAACCCATTTCCATCTAGTTGGTTCCAACTCATAGCGAGCCTATAGAACAGAGAAGAACTGCCCCATAGGGTTTCCAAGGAGCGGCTAGTGGATTCAAACTGCTGACCTTTTCAGTTAGCAGCCGAACTCTTTAACCTCTATGCCACCAAGGCCCTAAGAAAACAAAAGCCACATATAAATAGAACCAAAGGTATTCATTGTTCTGCATTTCCATAACCTACTTTGTAGGCATTAAAGTCAAATGTTTAAAGTCACAGGGTTAAAATGAGCAAGACATTCATACCTGTGGATATTTCAGTAATTAGACCTTGAATACTGTGGACAAGGTTAGTAAATGTTAGGATAGAAAGTATTCTTGTGTGTGACATTATCAAGGAGCTACATATTGTTTTCATTAAGGGAGCTGCTTTACTGTTATAGAAAGGACATTTGTAATTACTTGTCATTTCTGCCATCAATCTCCAGTTTATAACTCTGATATCAAATCTTCCCCATAGGTACCTTGACAAAAGCCCATTTGCTTAAACACTTAGGTTACCATCTGCAAAGTTAGGCTCAACCCCTAGTGTTTTCATTCAATATTAGTCTTTGGGTGTTCCTATAATTAATCAGGCCCTGGTGGCACAGTGGTTAAGCATTCGGCTGCTAACCGAAACATAGGCAGTTGGAATCCATTACTTTATCTGATTCCTGCAGAGATGCCCTGGGGTGGAATAGTTAAACAAATTGATTAGCTTTTCAGCCTTGAAGTCTATTTCCAGAGGCATGAAAAACTATCACATAATCTACAGTACAATGCCTTATTACTGAATCGTTATAAATAAATGTCCCCAATGAATATGGTTCTGTTAGGGAACAAAACTGGGATTTGTTTTGCAATGTACAAAGTGTAAAAAATGTGCTAAGGTATACATACAATGAAACCAGGTGATTGCACTTAAAAAAAAAAAAAAAAAATCAGGAGACTTTTGTTCCAGTCCTAGCTACTCGACTTGTCAACTGCAGAGCCTTGTGTAAGTAACTTAATGGGAATATACTAGTCATTGTGAATGATTTCTTCGTCTGCAAATTTCTGGGGAGATATAAGATATGTAAAAACAAAGCAAAGCAAAAAGAATCCAGAAAAGAAGCCCAGTGTAGCTTGTTTTTTTTCCTATTGTCTGAACAGCTCATATTCTCTGTTAACTCCAGCTTATTTCCTTGAGGGTAGAATAGGATCCTCAAATTTAAGGTGAGGCTTCATAGTCCTCTATTGCTTTGCTAATTGCTTCTCTTTGATCTCACTTCTTTTGGGGAAAATCACAGAATGGTATAAGTACCAGTTTAGATGTATTTTATTCTTTCTTTCTTTATTTTTTTAATTTGGATCCTAAGCCAGTTTTGCTGAAATTGAGTGCCTCAGAAAGGTTACCTGAGTATTTCTAAACTTGGTATGTCTAATTCTATATCTGTATCTGTACTTCTATCAATATAGGAATGGGTATCAATATTGGTAGAAGGATCTATATCCATAGCTATAGCTCTCTCACCTCTCTCTCTGCTTACAGTGTTTATAATGAAGTTGATGGCAAATAGTAACATTTTGTTGACATTATAGGATCAGAGTACAAAACCTAAAGCCTTGTAATACTTCCAGACAAACTCATTTCCAGAAACACTGTTTGAATTTACACTGTAACCAAATGCTTAAGAGTGCCTGTTTTACTGCATCTTTACCAGCATTGAGTCTTTGGTTTAATTCAAATCTTTGTCATTTTGGTAAGTGGAAAAAAAGTAATACTTTCATTATATTGGATAAAAGAGAACTTAATTTTTATTTTGGCTATTCGGACTTAAGTATGTGATGCAGTTATGACAAAAAAGGAAAAGTAATGCCACTATACTGTAATTATATTAATATTAAAAAGAGAAACAATGTTGTTATGCTATAGTAATATGAATAAAAATGAAAAAAGACCTCAAAATATTTTTACCAGAAAGAATTAATAAGAGATCTGAGTGATCACTAGGCCCTAAGTTGAACAGGTTTACAAAACTCACAATAAAAAGTCATATATCCTGATACATAAGCCAAAAAGCAAATTTATACATTGATTAAAAAAAAAAAATTGGTAATAAACACTACAAATGCCAAGGTGAACGAGACTTATCATTTATAAGTTAACTTCAAGGACAGAGATTCCCCGAAGTATGGAAAGCATCCTCCGCTTGAGAGCCTCTTCAATAAGAAACTTAGGGTTTAAATCTTAGCTTTCTCAAGGCACTAGCTTTACATGATTTTGAGCAAGGCTCTCTCCTCTGACTTTTGTTTCCTCATCTAAAAGATGAATATGATCATGACCTCACTAAGTTTTGTTCAGAATAAATGAAATACTGTATGTAAGTGATCTCGAACCTGGAAGCCTATTAGAGTAAGCTGGGAATTGGTATTTTTATAACATCTTAGATCATTTAGTGTGTGCCTAAGTAACCTCTTAAATGACAATCTTGCATATTCTAAGAAAAATTCTGACTCAACCAACAAACCTGTTGTTGAATTAGTCATACAATTAGAATCCTATAAGCAAATAAGTTTGGGTGCCGAATCTTTTATTTCCAGACTGATTTGCATCTTGAGATCTTAATCCAGTCATTCATTTTTTATGTCATGATATATAGATCATATAATCATTGCCATTTGGTGCAAAATATGAAACTTTATCCCTGGGTGAGAGCAAATGGTTTTCATTCCCTGGCAGGCTTCATATAACCTGCTTAGCACCACAGCTTCAACAGAGAAAGACATTTTCAACCTCAGGCTGAAATCAGAACTTGGGGTGGAGTGGAGAAAAGCACAGGATGTTCAGTTTGAATGAACTACTTGACAGAAGTGGCTTGATTTGTTGGGGAGACATAAACCAAAAAACCATTGCCATGGAGTTGATTCCAACTAATAGAGGTCCTATAGGACAGAATAGAACTGTCCCATAGGTTTCCGAGGAGTGCTGGTGGATTTGAACTGCTAACCTTTTTGGTTAGCAGCTATAGCCCGCTCTAGCTTTTAATCACTACACCACCAGGGTTCCTTGGGAGACGTAGAGGCTCCAAATTTTATCGAGTTCCTAATTTATACAGTGTAGCTTCCAAATGTATGATGTAGATATTATTATCATGATTTAGTAGTTGGGGAAGCTAAGTTTCAGACAAGTGAGTATCTTGGCTACATACATGGTGAATTTCTTCAGTTCTATCTAATTATTTACTAATTTTTTTTTTTTTCTAAAATCATACCATCTAGTAGATAAGAACTGTTTTAGGTGAAGGGAAAGACAACACACAATACAGAAGAGGTCAATACAACTGGACTAAACCAAAAGCAAAGAAGTTTCCTGAATAAACTGAAAGCTTCGAAGGCCAGCGTAGCAGGGGCTGGGGTTTGGGGACCATGGTTTAAGGGGACATCTAAGTCAATTGGCAAAATAAAATCTATTAAGAAAACATTCTGCATCCCACTTTGGAGAATGGCGTCTCGGGTTTTAAATGCTAGCAAGCAGCCATCTAAGATGCAGCAATTGGTCTCAACCCACCTGGATCAAAGGAGAATGAAGAACACCAGAGACACAACGTAACTACGAGCCCAAGAGACAGAAAGGGCCACATAAACCAGAGTCGATATCTGCCTGAGACCAGAAGAACTAGATGGTGCCTGCCTACAACCGATGACTGCCCTGACAGGGAATACAACGGAGAACCCCTAAGGGAGCAGGAGAGCACTGGGATGCAGACTCCAAATTCTTGTAAAAAGACCAGACTTAATGGTCTGACTGAGCCTAGAATGAACCCGGTGGTCATGGTCCTCAGACCTGTTAGCCCAAGACAGGAACCATTTCCAAAGCCAACTCTTCAGACAGGGATTGGACTGGACTATGGGATAGAAAATGATACTGGTGAAGAGTGAGCTTCTTGAATCAAATAGACACATGAGACTATATGTGCAGCTCCTGTCAAAAGGGGAGATGAGAAGACAGAGGGGGTCAGAAGCTGGCGGAATGGACACAAAAAAAGAGGGTGGAGAGGAGTGTGCTGTCTCATTAGGGGGATAGCAACTAGGAGTAGACTATAAGGTGTGTATAAATTTTTTTATGAGAGACTGACTTGATTTATAAACTTTCACTTAAAGCATAATAATTTTTTTTTAAGAAAATCACATCATCTTGTATTGAGTGATAGGATACAAACAGAAAAGCAAATACAAATAAAATCAAACAAACAAATGTAGAGCGTGCTAACATTCCTAAACAAAAGGTTCAAACCATTTTACCAGCCACTGACATTTATAAGATAAGCAATCCAAGCAATGCACTGATGACTGGGTACCACGATAAAATGAATAATCTTGAATTGGATCCTAATAGGGAAAAAGAAAAAAGCCTTTTCAATAACATATTTCTGCGATATATATAAAGGCACTACTTGGATTAAATTTGATCTAGTCTATGGCAGGTAGCAGAACTCTATCTGATTTACATGCAAATGATTTAGCAATTCGCTAAACAAAGGGTCGGCAGTTTGAATCCGCCAGGCGCTCCTTGGAAACTCTACAGGGCAGTTCTACTTTGTCCTATAGGGTCGCTATGAGTGGGAATCGACTCGACGGCACTGGGTTTGGTGGTTTCAGGATAATTTAAGTAATAGGTCAAAAAACCCAAACCAGTTGCCTTTGAGTTGATGCCAACTCATGGGCAGTCCATATGTGTCAGAATAGAACTGTGCTCCATAGGGCTTCCCATGACTCATTTTTTGGAAGTAGATTGCCAGATTGTTCTTCCAACCTGCCTCTGCATTGGCACAAACCACCAACCTTTTGGTTAACAGCCAAGTGCTTAACTATTTGCTCATTCAGGGAATCCAAGTAATAGATTAACTCTGCCATTACTTTATTTAAAAGATAATCTATACTATGAAGAGCTAATTATAACTCTAAATCTAGACTAATCCAATTGGATTGAAATTTGAACATGATAATTTGAAAACACAAGCAATGATAGTGAACAAACTATTTGTACAGAATATCAGTTTTTCTTTCAGAGGAAAAGAGGAGACTTGAATACAGAGAACTGCAAAATGTGGGAAGTAGAACAGAAATGAAGCAGACAACAAGAAATTTACCCTAAGAATTTAACATTTCCTTGAGCAACTTAAGGAGTCCTTGTGGCACAGTGATTAAGCTCTTGCCTGTGAACCGAAAGGTCAGCAGTTCAAACCCACCAGCTGCATAACAGAGAAAGATGTGACCGTCTGCTTCCATAAAAGATTTACAGTCTTGGAAACCCTATGGGGCAGTTCTACTCTGTCCTGTAAGGTCACTATGAGTTGGAATCAACTTGACAGCAATGAGTTTTGGGTTTTGAGCAATTTAATTCTAAGCCTTGCTTTCTCTGTAGGTAAATGAAAAGAATAATAGTTATGTCATAGAGCCATTGTTCAGATGATATGAGATCAGATAAAGTCCTTATCACAAAACTCTACATTAAAGTAAAAGTGATTAATATATTTCAATTCTGTTTTGAAAACAGGATACACCTTCTTTCCAAGTCTCTAAGATACAATCCTCAATTTTCCATTGAGCTTTAAAGAGATTCACAATGATTTCATTACAATACAGATAAAATAGTATAGGGAACAATACCATAAAACTAGATGTTAATTAAAAAAAAAAGTAACACCTCACCATCAGGTAACAATCAATAAACAAAATTCTGTTTAAACACCTTAAATAAAAACTTAAACAACTCATATTAACAAGGAAATACAAACTAAAATAAGAATAATAAAAACTATATGTCAAAACAAATAAAAGAGAAATAGAGTTTTTAAAGGAAAATAGAAAGCTATATATTCTCAGAGGAGCTCTGGTGGTGCAGTGGTTAAGTGCTCAGCTATTAACTGAAAGGTCCGCGATTTGAACCCACCAGCGGTTCCAGGAGAGAAAGACATGGCAGTCTGTTTCTGTAAAGATTTACAGCCTTGGAAACCTGGTGGAGCAGTTTTACTCTGTGCTGCAGGGTCACTGTGAGTTGGAATTCATTTGACAACAATGGATAGAGAGGTATATTCTCATACTATTAAAACTAAATGAATACACCTACTCCTCGCTTACTACTCATTATATGATATTTCACAGTTACAAAAATAGTAAAAAATCTACTATCCAACTATTTTGTGCAATAACAACCTATGTCTGGCAGTAACAAATGTTGTGGTGCAAGGTGAGAGTAATGCCGGCTATTATGTGTCAGCTTGGCTGGAGATTATTCTTAGTGGTTTGGCAGTTATGTAAAGATATAATTTGGCAGTTATGTGATGATGTAGTCATCCTCCTTTTTGTGATCTGAAGTGGTCATCCTCCATTTTCATATAATGCTGATTTTTGCATAACGACCTGATCTTTAGAATCTAACCGTGTAAATCAGTGAGGAGTAGGAGTATCAAATTCAAGAAGTTAGGAATAGGGGAAAAAAAAAAAAAAGTAGGGAAATATCCCTGATGGCATAGGGGTTAAGAGCTTGGTTGCTAAACAAAAGGTTGGCAGTTCAAATCCACTAGCTGCTCCTTGAAAACCCTGTGGGGCAGTTCTACTCTGTCCTAAAGGGTTGCTATGAGTCGGAATTGACATGATGGCACCTAACAACAAGAATAACAAAAGCCAAAACTAATAGGAAAACTAAAGCCAAGAAATCTGAAACCTTGTTCTGAAAAACATCAAACAAGATAAATTGTCAGATAATCTAACTAAATATATATATATATGTAAGAAACAAAAATACACACACAAAGATAGTGGGTAAATTAGCCATAAACAAAAAGAAAGATATCATATGCTACTGTGATGCTTACCCAGCCCAGTGCCATCGAGTCGATTCCGACTCATAGAGTGAGTTGTGATGCTTAGATCTAGGCAATTAATTCTTAATGCAATGTCTGATTACCATAAAAAAATAAAACAACATAATGGATCTCAGAAGATATATAAAATTTAAACATGACAATTGTTAGAGAAGAAATAAAACTATCAATAGGACATTTCACAAAAGATTTGTAAAACACATTAAGAAAATAATAAAGCCCAAAACTATTTAAAGGATTCCAGAACAAAGAAAAAGAAAAACAGTTTTCCAATTATTTTATTCTAGTATTACATCAGTCCCCAAATCTAACCAAGACTGAGCAAACACACATACAGGCATTCACACACACACATACACACTTTAATTTTCATATTGCTAGTTAGGGAACTACTGTCTCATAAGCGACCCTATAGGACAGAGTAGAACTGCCCCATAGAGTTTCCGAGGAGCGCCTGGCGGATTTGAACTGCTGACCCTTTGCTTAGCAGCCATAGCACTTAACCACTACACCACCAGGGTTTCCAATTTCTCATATAAAACAAAAATATTTTAATATTCAAGCACAATAGAACATACCCCTTGCTCAATAAAAGCTTATGTCTTCACACAATGCAGGGAAAGTCAGCACAACTGAACTAAACCAAAAGCAATTTCCTGAATACAACCAAACAGTTCAAGGGATAGAGTACCAGGGGTTGGGGTCCAGAGACCATGGTTTTTAGGGGACATCTAGGTCAATTGGCATAACAAAGTTTTTTAAGAAAATGTTCTGGATCTTGCTTTAGTGAATGGCATCTGGGGTATTAAAAGCTTGCAATCAGCCATCTAAGATGCATCAATTGGTCCCAACCCCCCTGGAGAAAAGGAGAATGAAGAACTCCAAAGACACAAGGAAGATAATAGCCCAAGAGACAGAAAGGGCCACATAAATCAGAGACTCCTTCAGCCTGAGACCAGAGGAACTAGACCGTGTCCGACTACCATCAATGTCCGCCCAGACAGGGAACACAACAGAGTCCCTGACGGAGAAGGAGGGAAGTGTGGTACAGAACTCAAATTCACGTGAAAAGAACAGACTAATGGTCTGACTGAGACTAGAGGAACCCTCGAAGACCTGGCCCCCAGGCACTCTATTCACCCAGAACTAAAACCATTCCTGAAGCCAACTCTTCAGACAAAGATCAGACTGGATTATAAAACATAAAATAATACTCTTGAAGAGTGTGCTTCTTAGGTCAAGTAGCTACCTGAGACTAAAGGGGCAGTTCCTGTCTGGAGGCAGGAAAAGAAGTCAGGAAAGGACAGGAGCTGGTTGAACGGACCCAGGAAACCCAGGGTGGAAAGGAGGAGTGTGTTGCCACATTACAAGGATTGCAAGTACTGTCACATAACAAAATGTGTATAAATTTTTGTATGAGAAATTAACTTGAGCTGTAAACTTTCACCTAAAGCACAATTAAAAACAAAAAACTTATTTCTTGCTCTCATAAAAGTACTGTGTAGGTTAGCAGGTCACCAGCTATGCTCTCCCCCATGGAGCCATTCAAAAACACAGAATGATGGCGGCTTTGACATTTCCAAAATTTGTTTCCAAGGTCAGCCACCTGGAAGCAGAAAAAGGCATAGGGTAGCTCCATAGGGATATTTTTATGAGCCACCCCTGGAAAGTTTCCAAATTAGTTCCATTCACATTCCATTGATTAAAATGTAGTTACATCACAGCTTCTACCTGCAGGGGACCCTGGGAAATAGTTTCTCTAAGGTCAGTCAATTTCCAGCAACAACTTGACACCAAGGAAAATGGAGAATGTACTTTTTTTAGGCAATTTAGCCTATTTCTCATGGTAGTTGTGAGGATTAATATCTTCCCAGTGCTCAGAATAATGTCTGGCAGATGAAAACCTTCTGATAAATTTAACTTTTCTGCCTCCTTCTGTTTTTATTCCTATTCTTACTCTACTACCACTACCAGTCCATTCCAACTCTTACTCTACTTTAGTCTTATTACTTCCCTTATGTTTCAGTTAGAAGACTTTCAACTGCAATTAAAAAAAAAAAAAAGTCCCCAAATCTGGTGGTTTTAAAAGAAAGGAAGGATTACTGTGCCAATTAAATGAAGTCCTGAATTGTGGCAATCCCAAGGCTGTTGGATTCAGCATCTCCATTACACCAACAAGTGCACAGTTTTTTTTCAGCTGTCTCCACAGTTCACCATGTATCCAGATTTTGACCTTCTGGTTTGCTCCCATCATAGTCACAAAACAGTCTGGGTATCCCAAGACACAAGACTATTCAGCAAAAAATCAGAGGCAAAGACATGTCTTTCTTACTTTTTATCAAGGCAGAAACATTAACTACAAACCATCAGGTAATTTTTGTTAATCATATTTCTACTATCAAACTAATTCCTGGCAGAAGAAAAAGACCTGCCACGATTGGCTTAACCAATCATTATTTAACCCTAAAGTTGGAGATAGGGTCATCTTTTTTTTGAGTTAAGGGAGGGGATAAAAAGACCCCCAAAAGTTGCTTTTCTTGGGACTAAAAAGGGAGAAAAGCTGTCCAGCACTCCACTGACAGTGTCTGCTACAATTTATTATCTCTTGCTTTGATTACCATAAAGCTCTATAAATGTGCTTTCTGATCCTATTTTCTTTACTTTGATAACATCCCATATGGTACTGCCAAGTGTATTTTCCAAACTGTCTGTTCTTATTTTATTCTATCTTGATGTCTTAGTTCATCTAATTTCCTGTCATTTCTCCTATCCATTCCATGTATTTTTGAAACTCAAGTTTACAATTTTCTTTGAACTAGCTTGGCTGGTTTCTGTTTTATGCAGTTGCACAGACTCTTAAGAAATTGTGCCTTCAATTTCTTTCTCCATCTCCTTCCCTAAAACACACCCAGAAGTTTTATTCCTCTTCTACCTCCGTTAGCTTAAATCTTCAAAAAAAAAAAAAAAAAAATCATGGCAATCAGAAATAATCTCTCCCTGTTCTTAACCTCTTTAGCGTATGGTACCGTGATATGGTACTTGGCACTTTCCATCTTGACATATGTTGATTTTTGCATGCTACTTTTATATCTCATATTTCTCCTTAGGTAGGATAGTGCTTTTTATTTTTATTTACCCACCAAACCTGTTGCCATGGAGTCGATTCCAACTCATAATGACCCTATAAGACACAGTAGAACTGCCCCATATGGTTTCCAAAGAGCAGCTGGTGAATTTGAACTCCCTGGATTTTGGTTAACAGCCAAGCTCTTAACCACTATGCCACTGGAGCTCCTTATTTACTCACAGTATTATTAAGTAAATTACGTTTTCAAATTAACTAATTCATTCAATCTAAAATATAATAAATATTTATTTTGAGAATGATAATTTTGTCTAGTCAGCAATAGTAATTTTTTTCTTTTTTTCTTGTGCTTTAGATGAAAGCTTATAGAGCAAATTAGTTTCTCATTAAACAATTAATACACAAATTGTTTTGTGACATTGGTTGCTAACTCTGTGGTGTGTCAGCATGCTCCCCTTAACCATCCCTGGTTCCCCTATTTCCATTCCTGCAGTTTTTCTGTCCTTTCCTACCTTCTCATTTTTGCTTTTGGGCTGGTGTGCCCATTTAGTCTTGCATACATGATTGAACTAGAAACTTGTTCCTCACCTGTGTTATTGTTTGCCCTATAAACCAAAAACAAACAAACAAAAAAAGCAAATCTGCTGCCATTGAGTCAATTTCAACTCATAGTGAACCTGTCTAACCTTTGGCTAAAGGGCGATCTTTGGGGGTGATTCAGTACTGAGTTAAAAGGGTGTCTGGGTGCCATACTCTTGGGTCAGATCAGCAAGTTTGGTCTTTTGTGTGTGCATGCGCATTTGAATTTTGTTCTACATTTTTCTCCCTCTCTGTCTAGGATCCTCTACTGTGATCCCTGTCAGAGCAGTCAGTGGTATATCTGGGCATCATTAAGTTGTTTTGGCTAAGTCTGGCAGAGGCTGTGGTAGGTGTAGTCCATTAGTCCTTCAGACTAATCTTTCCCTTGTGTCTTTGGTTTCCTTCATTTTCCTTTGCTTCAGCTCAGATGGGACTGGTAGATGTACGTTAGATGGGAGCAGGTAAACTTTTAAGACCTGGGGTGCTACTCGCCACAGTTGGATGTAGAATATTTTCTTTATAAAATATGTTATGTCAGTTGAGCTAGATGTCCCCTGAGACCATGGTTCCCAGCTCTCAGCCCAGTAACTGGGTCCCTCAGGGAGTTTGGATTTGTCTGTGAAGCTTCTCTGATTTTCCTTGGTCAAGTTGTGCAGACTTCTGCAGTATTGCATCCTGTCTTACCCTTCACCAAAGTCACCACTTATCTATTGTCTAGTTCGTGTTTTTTTTTCCCCTCCCCATCCCTCTCTTCCATTATAACCATCAAATATTGTTTCTTTCTGTGTTTTTATAATAGTGATGTCATACAGTATTTGTCCTTTTGTGATTAACTTATTTCACTCAGTATAATGCCCTCCAGATTCATCCATGTTGTGAGGTGTTTCGCAGATTCATCTTAGTTCTTTATTGTTGCATAGTATTCCATTGTATGTATGTGCCATAGTTTGTTTATCCATTCTTCTGTCGATGAGCACTTAGGTTATTTACATCTGTTTTCTATTATGAATAATGCCACAATGAAAATGGGTGTGCACGTGTCTATTCATGTGACACCTCTTATTTCTCCAGAATATATTTCTAGAAGTAGAATGCTGGATCATATGGTATTTCTAGCTTTTTAAAGGAAGTGTCAATAGTAAATGTTTTTAAAGAAAGAAAAATAGATATTTTGAAGATTATAATTTATTTTCATTATTTTAGAGCAACTTCCTTTTTTGCTTAATTTGTAGAGTTTTCTTGTAAATGCAATGTGACTACTTAGTTTAAGTTCTTATCACCATTGAGCAAATGATTAATTGTATAGCTTCCTTCAGCTGATTGTGTATCGACCTGTGCATCTCATCCTCTTGGTTACAATTTCTCATTATACTTATATGTCCCTGTTACTTTACTTGTTTCACATTGTGTAGACCACTATTTTTGGAAGCACCCAGCATGACTGTGGAATAATAATCCAATCAGAAGCAATGTGGGAAGAGATGGTCATGTGACTCTCTGTCAATATGGGCATAAGTAGTTGATTGCCAGGAATACTGAATCATGTAATGCTCTTGAGAGCAGACATTTGCCAAAACAGAAATTTTAGGGACATATTAACCTGATGCCAGGGTTTGGTATTGCATTAAGCACACACACACACACACACACACACACATAAAACTATCTATCTTATATCTGTATGAATCAGAACCATGGAATGAATACATTTACAAATACTTTTTGAAGTCAAGAGAGCATGACTGATGTGATATACTCCATTTATTTGCTTGTTGTTTATCTCTCATCACTAGAAAACAATGAGATTTTGTCTATTTACTCAGAAATCTATTACACTAAAACTTAGACTAGCGACACATACTTGATGCTTAAGAAATATTCAATGAAAAAATAAATGCTTTTTTTACATTACCCTGATAATTTAAAAATTCAACTTATATTAAAATAAATTATATATTAAAGCAAACTATACTAAGCATTTCATCTGGAAAACATACGCTAATGTAATTCTGGTCCTCTTGTTCTCCCTTCATCTTATAAAAAAGTGTCCATTTGCCTGCATGCAACACATATTGATGTACTCTGCATGAATTTGGATAACATTTAAGTAAGCATACAAAATTGAATACAGCTATTTGGTGTCTAAACTGGTAGAGCATGCTTTTAGCACTTTGTATTATTGTTCTGGTTTCATTATATTTCCTTTTTGCCTGTCAGTCAAAGATGTGCATTGAGTGGGCTCTTGTCCCTGAGAAATACAAAATATGACCTCCCTCTGTTTCATATGTCTTTTCATGCCATGTCTAAGATAAGGTCTGCCTCCCTGAGGAAGGTAGAAGAAGAGAAGATTCCCTCATATCCACAGAGTTCTGCCATCAACAGAGACCTGGAAAGACCACAAGAGAAAAGGAACTGAAAGTCTCCTATTAGTGAAAATCTCTAACGATTTCAGGAGTGAGTGTGTGAGAGGTAAATTTGTTACCATGGTCTCCTGTTATATAAACCTCTTTGATCAAAGCCTTTTGTGCAGGAAACTATAGTTGAGTGTCCTTCTTAAATACATTTAATACCCCCTTAAACAGCCAGCAAGGTTAAAGGAGATAAATACACAAATATTGTGATTAATAATCAATAGGCTGTCAGTGTAGTCCCTGTCAAGTTTTATAATGATGATCAGGTAGTATTTTTCATAAGTTTTGCAATTGCAACCAAGGCAGACACTTGAGAATATGTAAATTCTACTTAGAAAATATTACATTCCTCTTATAAGTAAATGGCTATTTGAGCCTAGGAAATTGAGTGATGATCATTAGTTTTTGCTTTCCCATCTATAATTTTTTCTGGATGAAAAAATACTATCTATAGCTAGAGAATTAATTACAATTGATGCCTGAGTTAACAGCAACAGTTACAAAAATTATAACTACTTGAAAATGACAAAACTAGAACTAGCAGGAGGAATGGAAATGCATGGTCACTGTGATAGGAAATAGTAAGAAGAATAAAAATGATGAATACTGGCTTAAGATTTATTGCTGTATGTAGAGGAAATCACCATATAAAAAATTGGACTGTGACCTCTTTTTTTTTTTTCTTCCCCAGCATATGTAAAGTTATTTTTTAGTGCAGGCAGGCTAAGTAATTCTAGCTCAGACTATACTATTTCATTATTTGCACCAAATTTTAGCATTAAACAGGGTACTGATGCTAAAATTAGAAAGAGTGCCATTAAATACATAAGATGAACTTACTTATAGTGGGGCCCTGAGTTCATTCATCTCCTCTCAGTTTGGGTAAGGAAGGATTAACAAGGAAATGAAATCAATTTGGCAAACTTTAATCTGGGCTATTCTGCTAATGACCCATAGATTATACAATATCTAATACTACTAGTATCTGACCCTTTGGTGTATTTACTGATGGTGAAATACTCTGCACAGATGTCCTTGTCCCCATAGAGCTTGATCACTCCCCAGTCATTGGGATTATGTATTTATTTAAAGAAATGGCTATAAACTCTTGTCAGACAAAAAATTTAAAGCTTGGTAGAAAATAAAAAGCCACCTCTTTGCTTGGATAAAATCTCCCTTTTGACCTATTGTCTTAGGCTGGATTCTCTAGAGAAGCAAAACTGGTAAAGCGTATAAGTATGTATAGAGAGAGATTTATATCAAGGAAATAGCTCACGCAATTATAGAGATTGAAGATCCCAAATCTGTGGATCTGGATAGAGACTTCTCCCAATTCATGGAGCCACAGAAGCTGGTGAACCCAAGATCAGCAGGTCAGAGATCAGGGCTCCCCCTCATAGGCCATGAAGGTCAATGAATTCCAAGGTTGGCTGGCAAGACCGTGAGGTTTCCCCTGGTTCACGTAACTGCAGGAGTTGTTGAACCCAAGATCAGCAGGTGAGGGAGCAGAACTCTTGCTCACAGGCTGTGAAAGACTGATGAATCCCAAGATTGACAGGTAGGCTGCTTGCTCGGTACCACTCAGCAGATTCCATCATGGGGTGATCACGTATCAGATTTCAACCTGGAAGTGATCACAACATTATACAACTG
Source organism: Loxodonta africana (assembly GCF_030014295.1). NCBI lineage: Eukaryota > Metazoa > Chordata > Mammalia > Proboscidea > Elephantidae > Loxodonta > Loxodonta africana. The sequence goes on from NC_087348.1 coordinate 45,031,807, forward strand.
CCAAAACACTGAGAATCATGACCCAGCCAAGTTGACACACAATCTTAACCATTACACCTGTGTTCATAAGAATGGATTTGACCAAAAATAAAGGCTACTTTTGTGTATGTGCATGTCTGTGTGCTGTGTCTGGGAGGAGGGGGTGATTTGTCCCTGTGGAGGTTTTTTTTTTTTTTTTTTTAAAGCCTTTTCAATTGTGTTCCTCAATATTCCATGGAAAGAAGAATGGTAATACTCAACAAGTTTGAGGTATTTAAACTTCAATTCTGTCCCCTAGTCAGGAATAGAATGAAATGAGGACTAGTTGTCATGTTCTTTTGGTTGAAAAAAAAGGCAGCAAAGTATGCTGAAACTTGGTACACAGGTCTTAGCCTAGAATAAGAAAACAAAATGCTTCTTCTATGCCTAGACAAAACCTACCTTTTGACTCATGTCTGTAAGAATGGAGGTGAACAAAAATCAACAGGATACTTTTGTGTATGTAGTATAGGTATAAGGAGCCTGGTAGCACAGTGGTTAAGCACTGAGCTGCTGGGCCAAAGGCCTGCAGTTTGAACCCACCAGCAGCTCCGTGGGAGAAAGATGTGGCAGTCTGCTTGCATAAAGATTACAGCCTTAGAAACACCTATGGGGCTGTTCTATTCTGTACTATGGGATAGCTATGAGTTGGAATCAACTTGATGACAATGAGTTTTTATTTTGGTTAGCATGGATATAGAAGTCTCTGGGTGGTGCAAATACTTAAGCATTCCACTAGTAGCCAAAAGGCTGGTTGTTCAAACCCACCCAGAGGTGCCTAGGAAGACAGAACTAACGATCTTCTTCTGAAAGGTCACAGCTGTGAAAACCTTATGAAGCAGTTTCTGCTCTGTACACAAGGGGTTACCTTGAGTCAGAATGGATTCAATGGCAACTAACAAATGTAGGTATGCTTTGCAATTCACTATGGAGCTATTATTGAGTGCTTTTTTTCTTCTTTTTCTTTGTCTACCTATGGTGCAAGCCAATTGTATTTCCTACAGATTCCCTCAGCTGTTCTGCCAAAGCAATGTATAACGGCAAAGACCTAAAGGCAAAAAAGCATGGAAGGTTAGAGCTGGAAGGGACCTTAGAGATCATTTATTTTTAATCTAGGTTTCCCGAAATCTTGAGAGTCCTCGAAGATTGTAATGAGGACCCAAAAGCTATTTTCAATATTTCAGAAAGTCTAATGGAAATCGTAAATTACCATAACCATAATACTCAACAGGGTAAATAAAACCTTAAATGTCTTTAGTTTATAGCTAGAATTATATAAACTCAAGAAGTTATGCCTGGTTATTTCCTGCTTATCTAAAGCTCTAAATGGATGTTTTATATATCTACAATTAATTGGAAAAAAAAAATTAAAAGTGTCACCTAATCAATACAGTATGACAGGTAGAAAGTTTAAAATTATAACCCCAACAGCGAAGGGGATATTAGTGGTTGAAAAACCTTGGCAGCCTTAGATCTGCTTCAAGCATACCTTTTCCTCACCTTGCTCTCCACACAGTGTAACAGGTGAAAAATTTAGAATGAGACTCATTGGATGACTCACCCAAGTTAATAGAAATCATTAATGTTATGCAGGAGACTGGATATCAGTTGTCCTGTATCGTATATCAATATTTATTCTATAATAACATACGGTGTGTGTGTACAAACTTGAGTGATAAAACTTTAGGTTCCTAATATAATCCAAATTTCTATATTGTTGTGTAGCTTTATCTATACTCTCTCCATTAATGAGAAATGTAGTTATATAATAGGCTCACTCTCTATTTTAAACAAAGTAAAGTTTACTAAAGAAAAAAATATGTATGCGCATTACTATGAATAGAGTCATTAAGGTGCATGCATAAGAAACTGGTGGGAAAGAGACTTGTAAAAATTAGAAAAGAGGTAAACTGTATCATCTACAAATTACGATTTATAGTCGAGTCAGTTCTGACTCATTGCAACCCCACGTATGCACACACATACAAATGTAAACATCCACTCCTCGCTTATCGACATGGTTAGGTTCCAAAGACCAGGTTATTATGAAAATTTGGTGTTATGGGAAAATGAAAGATGACCACATCAATCACAAAATGGAAGATGGCTACATCATTACATTACTGCCAAATTTCATCATACATAACTGCTAAAACACTGAGAATCATGTCCCAGCCAAGCTGACACAGGTCCTTAGCAATCCCAGTGAACGTTACTCCTGCCTAGCCCCTAGGCATTTGTTACTGGTGGAAGTACATCGTTAATGCACTAAATAGATAGTAGATTTTTCACTACTGTCATAAATCCAAAATATTGGATAACAAGAGAGTTGGTAAATGAGGAGTAGGTATTTATACCTCTGTATACCTCATGGTAAATAATATCATGATAAACAGAGAAAATACAGAAATTGTAAAGGATTTCATTTTACTTGTTTCCTCAATCAACATCTGTGGAAGCTGCAGTCATTAGAATGAATAAATGAGGCTGTAGAAATAACTGGAGGCTCCTACTGGTGAATTTTAAATTAGTATGGGATTTCTGATGACAAACTCAAAATAAATATTTTACTAAATTGTGCCATATTTAATTGAGAGTAGTTGTGATATTAGTAAGGAGTTCCTTGGTGGTGCAAACAGTGAACACACTGGGCCACTAACGAAAAGCCTCAAAATATGCTGAAGCTTGGTAGACAGGTCTGAGATTAAAATAAGAAAATGCTTCTTCTTTGTCTGCAAAAAGCCTCCAAAATGGTGGTGGTTGGAGTCCACCCAGAGGAATCTTGGAAGAAAAGACTGGTGATCTACTTCCAGCAAGCAGCCGTTGAATACCCTATCGAGCATAGTTCTACTGCAACATACATGGGGTCACCATGAGTCGGAATTGACTCAAAGGCAACTTTTTTTGTCCCCTTCTTTGTTTTTAAATAATATAGGTAAGCAAAAATGATTCATATTCTGCCCTCATATAATGTTCTTTAGACTTTTTTTTCCCAACCTATTGATCTGAGGGCTTATTCACATGCTTACTGCTCATTCTAGCCCAACATATTGCTTGGCATCACAATTATGATAGCAATAGCTATAGGTTTCACTATTCCTATACAAATATTTAACACATTTCCCTCCACTAACCCACCCACAGGTTTCTCATTTTTCAATTTGCTTCATTTTGCATGTTTTTATTGTTAAATTTTAAAGTTATTTGTAAATATAAAAAGATGTCCGGGTCATCATTTACCTTCTCCATCTTAAGGAACAAGAATGGTATCATTACATACAATTGTGAAAAGTGTCCTCTCAACATGAGGAAAAAGTAGCTAAAAAAAAAAAAAAAAAAAAAGCCAGTCCAATTAGAGAAAGGTAAAATGGTTTGATTTGTAATGATCACAAAATAAAATTCCAAAGAAGCAGTACAAAATCTGAAACTTGATTATACTGTTTGCTATTACTGCATTTAATTCTCCTGAGAGAACCACTTTTAAATATAATTTATTTTCATCATGTACTCATTCAACCACCATTTTTTCTAAAGAGGAAGCCGATATCAAATTTTACTGGCAATAACACTTAGCACCTATGTTTATTAAATGTTTCATAAACTTCAAACAGTGTTAGCCATCTTCACAATTTTACTACCATAGATTGAATGAGCCCTGTATGTGTATGTGAATCAAGAATTAAAAAAGATAATTAGAATGACCATGGAATACATTACTGTACTTTGAATGTTTCCTTTTTTTTTTTTTGCACCCAGACAACTGTTTGTGTATGTTATTCATAAAATCTTTTCAAGATGTGAGGAACTTCAGCTTTTCCTTTTAAAAAATGAAAGAATCAGGAATATAGTTATACACATATACATTTTGTAAAAATATGTCACATTCCACAATTCTTTGTATTTTTCAAGCATAATGATTTGTAGTAAACAAGGATCACGCATGCTTCATTTATTTTAACTTATAAGGATAACACCCATTTTTTAATCAAACCAGTAATTGGAGTGAATATGCTAAGTGCTAAGTAATGGGGATAAAATAGAGAAATTAAAATACATAGTTTATTGGGATCAGATCAATCCCATTATTAGAATTTCATATGATAAATATTTTGCTAAAATATATATGGGTAATATTTTCTATGGAAGCTCAGGGAAAAGGAACCCAAAATTCTGCTTTTGTCATGGAGGTTATGGAGATCATCTAAGAAGATGCAGTACATAATCTAAGTTCTGATAAATAAATACAATTTACATGGACAAATGAAGCCAAAAAAGACTTTCCAGAATATAACATGTACAAAGGCTTAGAAATGTGAAAGCGGACTCCCTTTAATGAATCAACTACTAACTGAAAATGTAGATGTTCCAGGCCACTCAGGCACCTCAGAGGAAAGATCTAGTGATCTACTTCTGAAAAAAAATCAGCCACTGAAAACCCAATGGAGCACTGTTCTACTCTGACACAAACGGGGTCATCATGAGTAGGAGTTGACACGATGGCAACTGGTCATGGTGACACAGAGCTGAAGAAAGTATGAGTGTGGTGGAAAATCTAGGAAGTGAAATCAAGAAAAGGATCACGTCAAAAATTCCACGTATTTCTTGCTGAATTTGAACTTTATCCTGGAATTAGTGAGAAATCCATGAAAGATAAGAATAAGAAGTAATAAAGTACCAAGTTGTGTGTGTGTGTCTGTGTATAAAAGATAATGAGAGAGAGATAGAGACATTGATTTTGAATTAAAGCATCATAATACAGCCAAATTTAAGGAATGCCCTCCATTGACTTTATGAGCAACAAATCCAAATTAAAATGACCCATAGTTCTCCACTGAGGTATTAATTAGAACCACTGAGAATATTTGTTACTAGAAAATCAGGAACTTTCAAATTAGACTTTGAATCTGCCTCAGACAATTATGCTAGAAAATTCTGCTAGTCTTGCATTTATTGGCCAGGAATAGGATTTTCTTGTTTAATGTGTATTCATTGGATCCCTTAATTTAAAAAATACATCTTTGTCTGCATTCCTTGAATTACTTGGAAAGTTTTTGGTTTAAAGTGAGAGAAACACAATTTAAGCAAGATAAATCAACAAAAGAAAATTTAGTGGCCTATTTTTATATAACTAGTATGTCCAAGGACACAGTTAGATTTAAGGCACAACTGCATCTAGGTCCTCCTTCAATGCTGTTGAAGTTCTATTTTTATCACTCTGTCCATATCTGGAATACCTTCTCTATAAGGTGGACCAGACAGCCTCAGTCAACGACCTCAGTCAAATCAAGAAGCACATCTTATCAGTTTATCAATTTAGGGGCGGGGGGAGGAGGCAGTCTTAACCAAAATTTCCAGCAGAATATTTACAGAAGATCTGTTTTTGGTTGGACTTGAGTCACATGTGTTTGAAAGTATCAGGACCAGCTACCACCACACCATAAAGGTGATTTTCAAAAAGTAGAGAGGTTTTATGCCACTGAAGAAGAAAGGGAAGAGGTACTGGGTAGATAAAGAACAAAGTGGTCCAGTATATATTCATAGCACCTAGCACAAAACTAGGCACAATTCAGTATATCTTTAAGTACATGTCTATTGAGCTGTTCTCATCTACTTTATATATTATGTACCATTTAGTTTATTAGGGTCCTATGACTCAGAATTGACTCAATGGAAATGGGTATGATATTCTTTTTCAAATTAAAAATAATCACTTAATTAGTTTGAAATTCCCAAACTTAACACCATTTTTTTTTTTTTTTTATTTAGTGAATGAATAATTGTTTTATTCAGTGTAACGTCTTCAGGTTCCACCTATATTGTAGCATGTATCAAGAGTTCATTTCTCTTACTGGTTGAGTGGTATTCCATCGTATGTATATGCCACATTTTGTCTATCCATTCACCTGTTGATGGACATTTGTTTCTACCTTTTGGCTATTGTGAGTAGTGCTGTAATGAACATTGGTGTACAAGTCTCTGCTTTCAAGTCTTTTGGGTATATACCTAGGAGTGGAATTGCTGGGTCATATGGTAGTTGTGTTTTTATTTTTTAGGAAATGTAACACTGTTTTCTGTAACAGCTGTACCATTTTGCATTCCCACCAGCAATGGATAAGTGTCTTAGGCTAGGTTCTCTAGAGAAACAAAACCAGTAAAGCGTATAAATGTGTATGAAGAGATGTTTATCAAGGAAATGGCTCATACATTTGTAGAAGCTGAGAAGTTCCAAGTCCCTGGGTCAGGCTGGAGGCTTCTCCCTGCTCACGAAGTTGTGGAGGCTGGCAAACACAAGATTGGCAGTTAAGAAGCAGAGCTCTGGGTCATAGGCTACAGAGATGAATGAATCTGAAGACTGGCGGGCAAGATGGCTGCTAGCTCAAGTCAAAAAACGGGGTCAGATGAACAGGAGCCAATTACAAGATCCAGAGTGAGCCAAAGTCCATGAGCCTTGCCAGAAAATCCACCTATACTGAATGCAGGCCACACTCCCAAGGAAACTCCCATTCAACTGATCAACTACTCACACCAGATCCCATCATGGAAGTGATCACATCATTATACAGCTGTCAAACTACATTATAACTGCCGAAATACTGAGAATCATGGTCCAGCCAAGTTGACACATAACTTTAACCATCACCATAAGGATTCCAATTTCCTCACATCCTCACCAATATTTGTTATTTATTTATTTAATCTTAGTCTTCCTTAAAAAAAAAAAACTCGTTGCTGTCAAGTCGATGGGAGTGAAATGGTATCTCATTGTGGTTTTGATTTACATCCCTCTGATAGCTAATGGCATTGAGCATGTTATAATGTGTTTGGTGGCCATTTGAGTGTCCTCTTTGGTCAAATGCCTATTCAAACCCTTGGTCCATTTCATTACTAGGTTATTGTCTTTTTGTTACTAAGTTGTCAAAGTTTCATACATATTTTGTTTATTAGATTGTTATTGGACATATGGTTTCCAGAAATATTCAGTCATTTGGCAGCTTGTCTTTTCACTTTTTTTATAAAGTCTTTTGATAAGTAAAAGTTTTAAATTTTTATGAAGTCACATTTATTTGTCTTTTGCTGTTTGTGCTTTTGTTATTATATTAGATAATCCGATGTTAAAAGCTAAGCCTGACAGGGATGCCCCTGCATTTTCTTCTGAGAATTTTATGGTATTAACTTCCAGCTTTAGGTCCTTAATCCATTAGAGTTTGTTTTTGTTTGTGGTATAGGGCATGGATCCTTTTTCTTTGTTCTGCATGTGGAAATCCAATTTCCCCAACAACATTTATTGAAGTCTTGCTACAATATGGGTGGAGCTTAAAGACATATGCTGAGTGAAATAAGTCAATTGCGATTGGACAAATATTTTATAACCTTACTTATATAAAAAGACAGGAGAAGGAAAAATTTATAGAGACCAAAGTTTATTAGCAGTTACTGTGGCAGGGAGGGAGGAGGGAAGGGCAGGTTACTGCTTCTGGAGTACTGAGTTTTGGTTTACAGTGATGGAAAAGTTGCATTGATTAAGGGTAGGGCTGCCCAGCTGCTCACTGTGATTGCTGTGATGGCACAGTGGTTAAGAGCTATGGCTGCTAACCAAAGTCAGCAGTTCAAATCCACCAGAGGCTCCTTGGAAACCTTACGGGGCAGTTCTACTCTGTCCTGAAAGGTACAATGAGTTGGAATTGACCTGAAGCAATGAGTTTTGGGTCAACAAGTTAGACACTTGTAAAAAGTTGAATTGGCACAAGTAGTGTGATAGATACATTTACAAAAACAAAAAAGGAATAAGTAGCTGAAGAGGCTGCATATGCACAACCAAACACCTCCTAGAATTTTGTTCCTTGGTTTGGTGGTTTAAGGTCGTTGTTTCATGGGACATCCCAGTTAATTGGCCTCATAATGTGCTTAGTGCATCTGTTCTATCTCCTAGTTCATTCTGTAGTACCTGAGGATTTAAAAGCTTGCAAGCAGTCATCAAAGTTACTACAATTGGTCTCTATTCACCTGGAGCAGCAGAGGAAGAGGAAAAGTCAGGCATAGGAAGAGGAAATGGAATATGTGCCAACTGCTTCCATGAACAAACGCCTTCTTTACCATGAGACCAGAACTGGATATTTTCCATCCACGATTACTGGACAATTAAAGGTTCTATAGAAGAATCTTGATCAAATGGGGAAAAATGAAGAACAGAATTTCAAGGTCTCATGGAGCTCAGACTTTCCGGACTCATGGAGACTGGATGAATCCTTGAAACTATTGCCCTGAAATCATCTTTAAACCTTAAACCAAAAATGTCCCCTGAAGCCTTTTAAAACCAAACAATAGCTTAGCTTAACTAGTAAAGAAAGTCTGCCTTGAGCATCATACTGTTTTAAGAACTATCTGTGTGGAATCTAATTGACAATAGCAACTCAAAAGATTAGATAGGAACCTTAGGGGCCACTGAGTTTATATTAATGGGGGAGTAACAACTGAGAACAGTAGGGTGAGAATGGTTGCACAACTGGAAGAAAGTGATCAATGTCACTGAATTATGCATGGAGAAACTGTTGAATTGGTGTATGTTTTGCTGCATATATTCTCCATAACAACAAGAAAAATAATAAAATAAATTATAAAAAAAAGAATTGCTACCACAACATATTTAAATACATAAACAAGTGAAATTCAGTTTCAATAATATTAAATTACAATAATTGATGTATTTCAAAAGATTTGTTCTTGTAAATTTATCATGCTAAAATTACTAGTGGTAGTTATCTTTCTTACTCAATCTTCATAATTTTTAAAAATGTTTAAATGGTATCTCTAATATAAATTTTTAAAATCATTTTAAAATTTTTGTCTCTCTGTAGTACGTCAGCTTCGCTTACATTTCTAAGATCTTTTGTTACCTTTAAAATGTTGGATGAATATTAACTTGAGTTAATTAATAAATCATAATTGTATATCTGGGAATTTCTAAGTAAGATAGAAGTTGCAAAGCACTGAAATATGAAAAATGATGATCTACTTATTATATTATGGTCATCAGTTAAGTTGAAAAGCAACTACTCATATTTGCATATATTTGAGTTGAATTATTGTCCATGTTTCTTTTTGAAGAAGTGTAAGAAGGTGTATATAATGATGATGGATGAGTACAAAGTTAACGTGCATGCTTTGTTTTTGTTGTTTTTCAAGGGGAAAAAGAGAGTACGATTGTCTTAAAGGAAACTTATTGGATACCAGAAGGTAAGAAACATATATATATGAAATACATATTTTAAAACATCCAATAAGTCTAGAAGTCTGAAAAATAAGTGATTTTTTTTCTTTCTTTCATGTCTGTCACCCTACTCTGTGGTGTATGAATATCTGCAAATAATGAGTTTGAAAGAACAAATGAAACATGTTAAATATTTTTTAACAAAGCTGATGCACTATCACTAGGTTTATTCCTAGAAGAAACAAAGTCAGGTGATTCCTTTATTCAAATCATTATGAGGATGATATTTGTGATAGATGCTTTTGGAAATCCTGTATCACATTCTCAAGAGAAGCAGAAGCTCTAAGAGTTTGCAACACCTGGGCATAAGCTGGACTCAGAAGTGTTGAGAAATTAAGAACACTGAAGACAATCCTAGGGCAAAGGGACAGAAGCTAGTGAATGTATGTCCCCACCCTCATCCTCCTGACATTGATTTCTGGAAGGAGTTCAGTCTGCTTCTTGGAGGATCTGGTGATATTGAGCTCTCATTGTCTACAATGGTAATCTTGATAAATGCTCCTGTATTTGCTTTGCTAGTCCCTGCTCTTGTTTCGTGAGATCATCTCTCAAATAAGCTATCTGTGTCCAGGTCCTTGTGTCAGGCTCTGACAGTATACAAAAAGAGTAAAACAATAATTTTAGATTTTTGTCATTAAAAAGAAAAATTGATCTGTTACTACATAAAATATATTTATAAAAAATAAAAGTAATATTTTCTCTACTGAGATACTTTAGATTTCTCATATTACCAAAATTACCTATTAACATTTTATCTTTGCTATGAACTTGAAACCATATTTTAGTAAAAACGAACAAAAAAAACCAACCCGTTGCCGTTGAGTGGCTTCCCACTCATAGCGACCCTATAGGGACAGAGTAGAACTGCCCCATAGGGTTTCCAAAGACAGCCTTGTGAATTCTAAGTGCTGACTTTTTTGGTTAGCAACTGAACCCTTAACCACTGCTCCACCAGGCTTTCCATTTTAATAACATTCCTTATTTAAAAATTAATAAGATAGAATTTAAGATAGAATCTCTAACAATAAGTGGTTTTTCATTGTTGATTGTTTTAAATAGCGCTTAAAACCATTCTTGTCATAAGGCATTTTCATCTGATGCTCATATCCTGTATACTGTGATAAGATTTCAAATGGATTATTATGCATTCTGAACCCAGATTCAGAGTCATAAAGCTGTTAAAATAATTTTTCATAGTTAAACTAGCTTTAGGCCTTCTGAGAAGGCCACTGGGTCACACCAATGGTTTGGTCCCTCAGGTTATAAAAAGAAGGATGCTGGATATAATTGAGCAGAGTCCAGATTTGTAACCTGCTTAGCAATATTATGAGAACCATCCTGTTTGTCAGGAATACAGTGTGAAAACTGTCATGCCATAAGAGAGAGATTCAAACTTCCTTGGTTGATAATATTTTTATGTTATTATTTAAAATATTTTTACTTTCGAGATTAAATAGGAGCACAGTCATGTTTCTGTACAAAGAACGGCACAACATCCGTCAACAAATTGGTTCCATATGCTATGTTTGTAGATAATAGATGATGTAGATACATCGAGATAATGAAATAGCTTCAAGTTCTAAATGCCTTGACATTTGTTTAAGTAAAGCTGGTCAACAAATCTCATTTAATTAATAATACCCCAACAGAAAAAAAAAATCTAAATAATGTACTTGGTCAAATTCAGGCCTTAGGGGCAGACTGTTGACAGGGAAGGGCCATGGGCATAAAACTGACACTGTAACTTGTTTGTCATCATTTGAAAATATATAATCTAAGGTTTATGGAATCCCCGGCTTAGGGGTAGTGATGAACATCATTGTCTAGCGGCCCGGAACATTGACAAACAGTAGTCTCAGAAAAAGGAGAATGTTCTTACAGTTATAAGTACTACAGATAAAAATCTGTTAAAAATGAATTGGACAAAGTGAATTGATCAGTGCTCACAGGTAGAAAAAGCTGCTTTGCCCCAGAGATGAGCCAACATTGCCAAGTCACCCGGCCGAGTTCTGTACAAGCTCTGGCTCCCCAAATGAACGAACCTTGAGAATTTTCCAAAAGCCTGAACTCTCTAGCCAAAAATACTTTTAAAAATAAAAACTATCCCTGATTCGCGATGCTAATATCTAAAATTGTGTCATGACTTTTACGAATATTTAAATATATGAGAAAGGTGCTGTGTTTTCCACCATGAACAAATAATGACGCAAACTTCATACCTTGATAGTCTTGCAACTATTTTCTTTAAATTTCTGTTGTCTTCTTTCCTTCCTTCCTTCATTCCTCCCTTCCTCCCTCCCTCCCTTTTCTTTCTCTCTTTCTCCTTATTTTAGCTAGCCACTCTACCTAAAGTCTGATTCTTCTGCAAACCATTTTTGCAAAAGTAAATTTCTTTTTTTTTCTAAATACTTCTGCCTCTGAGTCTTGGTTTCACAGCTGAAACAGATATCATTTATTTACATCCTGTGATAAACTAGCAACTGTGAAAAGGGCTTTGAAAATATTATCTTTAAATCTGCACAATTCTGTGAGGATTTAAAAATGAGATACTAAGATTTTAATAATCTGCTCAGTGTGACAGTTAATCATTGACAAACCTAGTTCTGTTTTGGGTCAAAATCCGTTCTGCTCACTACACACAATAAGAATGACTGCTCTGTAAGAATTTAGTAAAGGCTCTGAAGGTATCTCAATTTTCTTGTTGTCCAAAATATGTCTTCACTCGTAATATTTAAGAAAAAATATCAAATATTTCAATATAGATCATAAGTTAATAGACCATCAAAAATAACAGTACCTATAGAAAATTGCATTTATTGATTGTCCTTACATAAATCACATAAAATGATTTTTAAGTGTTATACTAGGGTTTTTTTTTTAGTAAGTTACTTTAGTTAATCATAGATTTACTTACGTTGTTGTTAGGTGCTGTCTAGTCACTTCTGACTCATAGCAACCCTATGTACAACAGAACAAAACAATATCTGGCCCTGTGCCATCCTCAGAATCATTGTTATGCTGGAGCCCATTGTTGCAGCCACTGTGTCAGTCCATCTCTTCAAGAGCTTCCTCTTTTTTCACTGACCCTCTATTTACAAAGCATGAAGTCCTTCTCCAGGGACTGATCCCTCCTGATAATACATTCAAAATATGTGAGATGGTCTCACCATCCTCCCTTCTAAGGAGCATTCTGGCTGTACTTCTCTCAAGACAGATTCGTTCCTTCTTTTGGCAGCCCTTGGCGTAGTCAATACTCATTGCCAACACCATAATTCAAAGGTGTCAATTCTTCTTCGGTCTTCATTAGTCATTGTCCAGCTTTCACATTCATATAAGCTGATTGAAAATACCATGACTTGGCCCAGGTGCACCTTAGTTTTCAAGGTGACATCTTTGCTTTTTAACACTTTAAAAGAGATCTTTTGCAGCAGCCTTACCCAATGCAATGTGTCCTTTGATTTCTTGACTGCTGCTTCCATGGGCATCAATTGGAATACAAGTAAACAGAAATCCTTGGCAACTTCAATCTTTTCTCCATTTATCATGATGTTTCTTATTGGTTCAATTGTGAGGATTTTTGTTTTCTCTATGTTGAGGTATTATCCATACTGAAGGCTGTGGTCTTTGATCTTCATCAGTAAATGCTTCAAGTCCTTTTCATTTTCAGCAAGCAAGGTTGTGTCATCTGCATAATGCACGTTGTTAATGAGTCTTCCTCCAATCCTGATGCCCATTCTTCTTCATATAGTCTAGTTTCTCAAATTATTTGCTCAGCATAAGGATTGAATAAGTATGTTGAAAGGATACAACCCTGATGCACACATTCCCTGACTTTAAACCACACAGAATCTCCTTGTTCTGTTCGAATGACTGCCTCTTGATCTATTACAGGTTCCTTATGAGCACAATTAAATATTTTGGAATTCCCATTCTTCGCAATGTTCTCCTGTTTGTTATGATCCACACAGTCGAATGCCTTTGCGTAATCAATAAAATACAGGTAGACATCTTTCTGGTATACTCTGCTTTCGGCCAGGATCCATCTGACATCAGCAATGACATTGGTGGTTCCAAGTTCACTTCTGAACCCAGCTTGAATTCCTGGCAATTCCTTCTTGATGTACTACTGCAACCACTTTTGAATTATCTTCAGCAATATTTTACTTGCATGTGGTATTAATGATAATGTTCAATAAATTTCCACCTTCTGTTGGATCTCCTTTCTCTGAAAGAGACACAGGTATAGATCTCTTCCAGTCACTTGGCCAGGTAGCTGTCATCCAAATTTTTTGGCAGAGATGAGTGAGCATCTCCAGTCCTGCATCTGTTTGTTGAAACATCTCAATTGGTATTCCACCAATTCCTGAAGTCTTGTTTTTCACCAGTGCTTTCAATGCAGCTTGGACCTCTTCCTTTACTTCCTGATCATAAGCTACCTCCTGAAATGGTTGAATGTCGACCAATTATTTTTGGTATAGTGACCCTGTGTATTCCTTCATTTTCTTTTGAGGCTTCCTGCAGCATTTAATATTTTCCCCATAGAATCCTTCAATATTGCAAGTCAAGGCTTGAATTTTTTCTGCAGTTCTTTCACCTTAAGAAATGATAAATGTGTTCTTCTCTTTTGGTTTTCTAACTCCAGCTCTTTGCACATGTCAGTATAGTATTTTATTTTGTCTTCTGGAGCTGCTATTTGAAATCTTCTATTCTCTTTTACTTCATTATTTCTTCTGTTTGCTTCAGCTATTCGATGTTCAAGAGCAAGTTTCTAAGTCTCTTCTAACATCCATTTTGGTCTTTTCTTTCTTTCCTGTCTTTTTAATGACCTCTTTCTTTCTTCTTGTATGATGTCTTTGATGTCATTCCACAACTCATCTGGTCTTCAGTCATTAGTGTTCAATGCATCAAATCTATTCTTGAGATGACCTCTAAATTCAAGTGGGATATACTCAAGGTCATACTTTGACTCTTGTGGACTTGTACTAATTTTCATCACCTTCAACTTGAACTTGCATGTGAGCAATTGGTGGCCTGTTCTGCAGTCGGCCCCTGTACTTGTTTTTACTGATGATATTGAGCTTTTCCGTTGTCTCTTTCCACTGATGTAGTGGATTTGATTCCTGTGTATTCCATCCGGTGAGGTGCATGAGTGTAGTCATCATTTATGTTCATTTGCAATGAAGAAGTCATTGGTCTTGAAAAATTCTATCATGCAATCTCTGACACAGTTTCTATCATGAAGGCCATATTTTTCAACTTTCAATCCTTTTTTGTTTCAAGCTTTAGCATTCCAATCAGCAATAATTAACAATGCATCCTGATTGCATGTTTGATCAATTTCAGACTGCAGAAGTTGGTCAAAATCTTCAATTTCTTTGGCTTTGGTGGTTGGTGAGTCAGTTTGAATAATATTCGTATTGACTGGTCTTCCTTGTAGGTGTGTGGATATTATCCTATCACTGACAGAGTTGTACTTCAGGACAGATCTTGAAATTTTCTTTTGGATGATGTATGCAAAGCCTTTCCTCCTCAAGCTGATATCCCTGGTATAGTAGAACATATGATCGTCTGATTCAAAATGGCCAACACTAGTCCATTTCAGCCAACTAATGCCTAGGATATTGATATTTATGTGTTCCATTTCATTTTTGACGATTTCCAATTTTCCTGGATTGATACTTCATACATTCCATCCTCTGATTATTAATGAATATTTGCAGCTGTTTCTTCCCATTTTGAGTCAGGTCTCATCAGTGAATGAAGGTCCCATAAGCTTGACTACACCCACATCATTAAGGTTGACTTCACTTTGAGGAGGCAGCTCTTCCCCAGTCATCTTTTGAGTGCCTTCCAACCTGAGGGGTCCATCTTCCAGCAGTATATCAATGTTCCACTGCTGTTCATGAGGTTTTTACTGGCTAATTCTTTTCAGAAGTAGACTGCCGGCCCTTCTTCCTAGTCTGTCTTATTCTGGAAGTTCAGCTGAGACCTGTCCACCAGGGGTGACCTTGCTGGTATTTGAATACTGGTGGCATAGCTTCCAGCAACACAGCAACACCCATGTCCCCACAGTACAACAAACTGACAGACGTGTCTGGATCTCTTAGGTTCAAAAAAAATCTTTACTCTTCCCTCACAAATTTTAATTACATAAAATTAATAGACTTTTAATTATTACTATGATAAAAAATTCATTATGTCCAAGAAAATTTACAACAAAAGCAAATAACTATATTTCATATAAACTGATAATTACAAAATAATATCTCTAGCCCATAAAATTAAGTATACCCCTTGAACACAGGTTATGGTCTCTACATAACATTTTCTATTAAAAGTTGAAGGACTTCTTAAAGTAGTAGCTAGTTTTGGTTGTGGGATAAAATGTATACAGATAAGTCTGCAACATCTTTTCATAGCAGATATAAAGGACTCTGGTACAGGTAACTACAGCCAAATCAGGAGGAGTCGGGGCAAACCTGAGGAAGCTCTATCATGGAAGACAATTTCCCACAGCTATGCCATTTTGAAAATCAATAAAAATGATCATTGCAACAGATTAATACAGAAAGATTAAATATGTTTAAATCAAGTGTGCAACAAAGTCTGATCTAAATTGAGATGCTCCATTTTACTCAAGAATTGTTGAAACCAAGTCATCTTATTTCCGTGTCCATGTCCTCAAAGTAGTCTTGGAATACTCAATTTTGCATTTGATTTTTATAGGTAGCCTCTATGACCCATACCTCTTGCCTTTAAGCTGAGATTTTCCTGCACTCTGGTGATCATGACCTCTCTCTGAGATCACTGCTCTTACCTGGGCAGGGGCAAAAATTAGAGAGGATAAGTCAAAATCTGTCATTTATATGTTCTGTCACTCTAGAAATAAATACACCACTGAGTCTAGTCTGAGACATCTTGGATTGAAAAATAATAAAAATTTATGTATTTTTTTAATTCCCACCACCAGTATATAGGCAAAATATTCATAATTATAACCACAAAGTTAATTTGAGAAAATGAATTTAATTCTCTTTCCAATGTGCTGTGGAAAAGAGATTAGGAACTGTGAGTACATTTCTAATCATCCTTATTGCTGCCTGTATTTTATCTATCATCTATTCCCACAACATACCTTAGGAAACTCAGAACTCCTCAAAAAGGAAATGAAATTATATTGAAATACTGCTAAAGAAAGGGCTTTTTAAAAGTGCTAAAATGTAATCACAGTAGACAAAGTTTCTAACAAAATCTAAAAGTAGATACTTTTAAGGAGCATTCTGGCTGGACATAAATGTGAGATAAAAATTGATCAAAATCACCAAATGGCTGTTCCTCTACCATTTGTCATGAGATTTGGATGGCCAAAAAGCTTCCAAATTTTACAATAAACTAGATAAAATGGAGGCATTCTTGTCCCTCTCTTCATTCTAATGATTGCCATCCCATATTTAATGTATTCCTGATTTTTCCACCTACACAATCACTTTTTCTGTTAGTACTTATTGAATTTTCTCTGGAGGAAGAACCTCTTCTCCCACATTACCCATGCTTTTCTGGTGAAGCTGATTTTGCTCACAGGATGCAGAACTGTAGCCCCAAATGACCCATTCTAAACCAGTAACAGAATCCCATACATACCCTCTGACAAAGTGATATATTTAGAAAGATGAACACTTGTCACATGTCAGAACAAGTAAAACCATTTCTGAGAATTTTGATTGTTATCCAAGTTTGTCAGTTGTTTTTTGTTTGTTTTCCACCCTCCTACACTGCCTCAGAGAGAACATACATTTGTGAAGATTGACTGTCAAAATTTATCTAATTCTCCAAAGACCTAATAATCCTGCAAACCAGAACACGGAGTAGTAGAATGGAGCCAACTGAGAGGAAGGAGAGTTTAGAGACCCTGTTTGCATCCTAAAACAAGCTATGCTTGAGGCAAGAAGCTGCCTGCATTTTGAGGTGTCGTGCCCTCTCAATGAGACTATGTTTTACTCTTGTTCCTGGCGCTGTGTGACCAATGAGGGGAAAAGTCAAAATCTTTCATCTGTAAGTGTCAGCCAACCTTAAGATTTTAGTGTTGTTGTTAGGTCCCATTGAATTTGTTCTGACTCACAGGGACCCTAAAAACCAAAAAAAAGTACAACAAAAGGAACACTATCTGATCCTGTACCATCCTCAAAATCTTGCTCTGTTTGAGCCCATTGTTGCAGCCACTGTGTCAATCTATCTCATCGAGGGTCTTTCTCTTTTTAACTGATCCTCTACTTGGTAAGAAAAAAAAAAAATTAGACAACTTAAGAAACAGTGTGATTTCAGAAGTACTGCATTCTCAACTCGTGTATCCCAGGCAGAGATTTTCTTTTGAGCAATTTGACAGAAAATCCAGTCTCAAAATGGCTATATAAACAAAGAAATGTATTGGGTTAACATTTTGGAGACTATATCCACAGATACGACATACTGGAAGAAGAGAGCCTTGATCTTATTTTCACATGATGTCTTTCTCCAGGGATGGTGTCTTAACAAGCATGATGTCTTTCTCCAGGGATGATCCCTCCTGATATCATACCCAAAGAACATGAGACAAGGACTTGCCATCTCACTCTGAGGAACATTTTGGCAGGACTTTCCCCAAGATATACTTGTTAGTTCTTCTGGCAGTCCATGGTATATTTCAATTTTCCTCATCAACACCATAATTCAAAGTCATCAATTCTTCAGTATTCCTTTTTCATTTTCCAGCTTTCTCATGCATGAGGCCATTGAAAACACCATGACTTAGGTCAGGTTCACCTTAGCCCTCAAAGTTACATCTTGTTTTTCTAACACTTCAAAGAGGTCTTTTGCAGCACCTTTGCCCAATGCAGTATATCTTTTGATTTCTTGACTGTTGCTTCCATGGGTGTTGATTGTGGATCCAAGTAAAATTAAATCCTTGATAACTTCAACATTTTCTCCATTTATCATGATTTTGCTTATTTGTTCAGTTGTGACAGTTTATTTATTTATTTATTTTTTATATTGGGGTACAATCCATACTAAGGCTATGGTTTTTGATCTTCATCAGTAAAAGCATGAAATCCTCTTCACTTTCAGCAAGCAAGGTTGTGCCATCTTCACATAGCTGGTTGTTAATGTGTCTCCACTCCTGATGCCACGCTCTTGTCCATAAAGTTTAACTTTTTGGATTATTTGCTCAGCATACAGATTGAATAAGTCTGGTGAAAAGATACAACCCTGACGCCACCTTTCCTGATTTTAACCCCCTCAGTGTTTCCTTGTTTTGTTCGAACGACGCCTCTTGCTCTATGTACACAGGTTCCTCATGAGCACAATTAGGCATTCTGGAAGTCCCATTTTTCACAATGTTATCCATAATTTGTTATAATTCACACAGTCAAATGCCTTTGCATAATCAATATAACACAGGAAAATAAAATCCTTTCATTTTTAATTCTGAGGAATTGAAGACAAGTAGATTGAAAAAATAACCCATGAATCCATCACTAATAGAGAGATAAAATAGTCTTCATTTTAGCAATGTGAAAAAAAGAGCAAGGCTCTCTTCTTCCAGTATGTAGTATCTGTGGATATAGACCCCAAAATGTTAACCCAATGCATTTCTTTGTTTATATAGCAATTTTGAGACTGGATTTTCTGTCAAATTGCTCAAAAGAAAATCTCTGACTGCGATACACAAGTTGAGAATGCAGTATGTCTGAAATCACACTGTTCCTTAAGTTGTCTAATTTTTTTCTTTCTTTTTTTTTGTACAGGGATAAATTGCATTGTATCTCACAATGTGAGCATATAAAAAATTATCAAAATCACAATGTGAGCAGTGTAATGAAATTTGATTAAGTGCTATCTTTCTCTCTTGGTGATCACAAAAAGAAATCGAAGTACTGATGGACGTATGCAAGTTGGAAGGTATAGATCATAGCTTAGTCTCTCACCTTTGCTATCCTTTGCTTTCAGTAACTTAATTTCCCCCAAACCCCTCCTGATAGTAAAACCTGGTAATTTTCTTGCTGAGGAACACTTATAAAATTCTCACTCTGTGCCTGCATCCTTGAAATTTTCAGCCCTCTACCTCCTTTTTTCTCAACGCTTTGCTTCAATCCATTGCAAAGCAAAATCTCTGCTGACTGTGGTGATAAATCACCATATTACAACCATCAGGGCATTTAATTTGTGACTAAAATCAATTGGGACCTGCTGATGCCAAAAAGTAATATATCGTCAGTTAAAAAAAGAAAAAAAACAAACTGGATATTACACTTCAGTGCAAGATAGACCATCAGTCACCTTGATGACCAAGCAACAATTGATGGTTTGTAAAAACCAAATAGACAAATTGTAAGAAAAATGCACTCTGACTTTAACATCGACACTCTTGAGATTTGGCTGGAGTAAGAAAATCAAATAGCTTTATAGAAATATGGAGAAATATATAGTGGTGTTTAGACTTTGCACAAAGAAGTGTGTTTCTTGAGGGTGGGGTGGGAGGTTGGAAGTGTTTGAGGAGTGTAATTATATGGCTTAAAATCTGTATCAGCAAATATTATGTTTTACTGAATATTGCCAACTTATTTTTTTTATAGGTTACTATAAGATTATTACAGGGTTGCTATGAGTCAGAATCAACTTGATGGCAACGGGTATAGGTTATTATATGAAGAAGAGTGGTGGATGACTTAACAACTTGCAATATGCAGATAACACAACCTTGCTTGCTGAAAGCGAAGGGGACTTGAAGCGCTTACTGATGAAGAGCAAAGACCACAGCCTTCAGTATGGATTACATCTCAACATAAAGAAAACAAAAATCATCACAACTGACGCAATAAGCAACATCATGATAAATGAACATAAAATTGACATTGTCATGGATTTCATTTTTCTTGGATCCACAATCAATGCTCATGGAAGCAGCAGCCAGGAAATCAAACGATATATTGCATTGGGCAACTCCACTGTACAAGAGCTCTTTAAAGTATAAAAAGCAAAGATGCCACTTTAAGGACTAAGGTGTACCTAACCCAAGCCATGATATTTTTAATCACCTCATAGGCATGCAAAAGCTGGACAATGAATAAGGAATACTGAAGAAGAACTGATGCCTTTGAATTATGGTGTTGGCAAAGAATATTGACTATACACCATGGACCACCAGAAGAACAAATAAGTCTGTCTTGGAAGAGATACAGCCCAAGTACTCCTTGGAAGTGAAAATGGTGAGACTTCCTGTTACTTACTTTGGACATGTTAACAGGAAAGATCAGTTCCTGGAGAAGGACATCATACTTGGTAAAGTAGAGGGTCTGTGAAAAAGAGGAAGACCCTCAAAGAGATGGATTGACAGTGGCTGCAACAGTGTGCTCAAACGTAACAAGGATTATAAGGATGGCACAGGACCAGGCAGAGTTTCTTTCTGTTGTATACAGGGTCGCTATGAGTCACCACCAACTAAGGACACCTAACAACATAAAAACATAGGTTATTAACTGTTCCATCCATTCATTTAGCAATTACTGGCACAACTAAAGTCCTGAAGGAGAATGCTTCTGCTTTCAAAAGACTGCATTTTAGTAAATGATGAACTGCGTAAACTCTTGGGTCCCTTTGAGCCCGTAGTAACTGATGGAAGATTGGAACCACAGTTGTGTGCTGCCGACAAAAGAACTATTTGTCCAAAGTATGAAAGAACGTTCTGGGTCATAGGTTCTGCCAGGATTTAGAGACCAGAAACTTTTTCTATCCCAAGAAAACCAGAAATAGTGCAATGCGCGATTTAAATTATAAAAAGTTGGATTCATAACAAATATAATGAGCAAGGTATCAAGTATTTAAGTGTTTATTGTGTGCCTGGCATTGTACAAGGCAAATTACATTTTACATTTCATTCTCCCTATCTCCCTACCCTATGAGAGAGAGATATTAAGACCAATTGCATCATTGAGAAAACAGGTTTAGAGTTGAAAGATTTGGCAAAGTTTACACGATTTTAAGGAGAAAAAGTACCCTATGAACCTAGGTCTACTATACTCAAAAATTCTGCTCTTAGGCAAGGGAGAATAAAGAAAACCAAAGACACAGGGAAAGATTAACCCAAAGGACTAATGAACCACAACTACCACAGTCTCCGCCAGACTGAGTCCAGTACAACTAGATGGTGCCTGGCTGCCACCACTGACTACTCTGACAGGGATCACAATAGAGGGTCCTCAACAGAGCTGGAGAAAAATGTAGAACAAAATTCTAATTCACAAAAAAAAGACCACACTTACTGGCTTGACAGAGTCTGGAGAAACCCCCGAGGGTATGGCCCCTAGACACTCTTTTAGCTCAGTAGTGAAGTCACTCCTGAGATTCACCCCTCAGCCAAAGATTAGACAGGCCCATAAAACAAAACAAGACTACAGGAACACACCAGCCCCAAAGCAAGGACTAGAAGGCAAGACAGGGCAGGAAAGCTGGTAATAGGAAACTCAAGTCGAGAAGGAAGAATGTTGACTTGTTGTGGGGTTGGTAACCAATGTCACAAAACAATATGTGTACTAGTTGTTTAATGAGAAGCTAGTTTGTTCTGTGGGTTTTTTTTTAGAGTGTTCTGTAAACCTTCACCTAATGTACAATTAGAAAAAAGACAAAAAAACAGCTCTGGTCTTAGCTTCTCATGGAGAGAGAACAGAATGATGTGGGTCGATGGTGGTAGCCAAGAGACAATATCCAGCAAATGACTTTTGTGTTATTAACAATGGAACTGCCACAAACAATGGGAATGCATTTCTTATTTAATATGATGATGTTTTTACAAAGCTGGAACTAACAGACAGAGAAGCTTGGAGTCATACTTCTTCCCTTACTGTATATGTGATTTTGGACAGGTTACTTAAGCCCTTTGTGTTCAAGTATTTATTTTAAAAAGTATTTATTACGTGACTACCAACAAGCACAAAATACTGAGGTAAAAAGGCACATGTCTGATGGCCACATGAAGCTAGCTGAGGGGGCAAAAAACTAACTAATGTTATAATTTCTGTTTTTAAGTGCTGAAAAATATTATTAAGTATTATACAAATACATAACTAGTGAGCAGGAGAGAACAGGCCATCTTAAATGGGACCACCAGGAAAAGCCTTGCAGGAAAGGTGATATCTGGCTGAGATCTGAATAATGACAAGGAACTAGTCAAGTGATAAAGGAATGGATCATATAGAAGAAATAACAAACACAAATCTCTTAAGGTAGGAATAAACTTGACACATTTGATAAAAGCCAGTGTGACCAGCTTAGAGTGAAGATGGATTAGGTCAAAAAGGATATTTGAAACCAAATCACATAGGACTTTAAAAGAATAAAACATGGACATTTTCCTAAGTGCTACGAGAAACATAAAAATATTTTTAAGATGTTGATAATGTGATGTAATTTAGTTCTTTAACATTCCTGTGACTGCTTTATGGAGAATGGACAAAACTCTAGGAACTCTAAAAGCAAGGGAAGCATTTAGAAGTCTATTGCACTAATTAAGTTGAGAGAGAATGTTGGCTTGGTTCTAGGAAATTAGTAGTGGAAATGGTGACAAGTAGTCGGATTTGAAATCTGTTTGGGAACAGAGAAAACAAGGAATTTGTAATAGATTGACTGTGGATGGTGAGGGAAAGGGGAATTAGGATGACTTATAGAATCCTTTCGGCTAGGAAAACTGTGACTAGCGGAGGATTAATCAGAATGAGGAAGACTGGGAGAAGAATTTTCTGTTAGGATAGAAGGTGGGGGATGATAATCAATAATTTTGTTTTTGGTCATGTTATCTTTGAAAAACCTATTAGATGCGTAAATGGAGATGTGAGAAGACATGTGAATGTATGCTTGTGGAGACATAGGAAGGTGTGAAAATGGGAGATGCATATTTAAAATTATGGCACTTGGTGAAGTAACTACAAAAGTACTGAAGATAGGGAAGAGAAGAAGGACAAGGCTTGTGCAATGGCACATGTAAACATTTAGAACACAAACAGAAGAGAAACACTCAAAGGGAGCCAAGAGACAATAGCCTGGGAAGTATGAAGAAAACTAGAGAAATGTTAGGGAAGACTTCAGAGGCAGAGAATGGCCCATTGTGATGGATGCTACTGAAAATTTAAATGAGGGCAAGGAACTGATTCTCTGTCATGGGAGAGACTTTTTTGTGATATTAATTGTGGGCAATAACAATCTGAGACTCATGTTCAGATTAAATGAACCGAAATATAGAAAGTGTTTTGGTTAGCTAATGCTGTGTAACAAATTAACCCTGAATTGAGTAGCATAAAACAATCACTTATTATGTTCATGGAGCCCGTGGGTCAGAAATTCAAAGAAGTTTAGCTGGACAATTCTTACCTGGGTTTTCTCATGTGTTTGCAGTCAGATGTCCCCTAGGGTGTAGTCACATGAAAATGTGACCAGGCAGGCAGGTCTGCTTCCAAGGTGGGCCAGTCACATTGTTGGCATGTTGGCATTGGCCATGGACCAGCAGCTACAGCTCCTTTTCATATGGACCTCTCCATGAGGTTGCTTAGGCATTCCTACAGCATGATTGTTGACCTCCCCTGTAGCAAGTTATTCAAGAGACCAGAAACGAAGCTGAAATACTCTTTATGACCTAGCCTCAGAAGTCAAGTATCAATACTTACGCCATTCTTTTATTGGTCACAAAGCGTCCTAATGCAGATGTTAGAGGAAACTACACAAAGGAGTAAATACCTGGAGGGAAGGGTTATTTGAGGCTCTCTTAGTGGCTGACTGCCACAGCAATATACACTTTTAAATTATTAAGTTCATTAGCTGGGATAGGGTGGACACTCAGTAAATGTTAATTAGCATTATTGCCACTACAACTGAATTCCAAAATATAGTTATGGGAGAAAATAATCTGTATAATTATAAGATTAAAGATTCCCTGAGGTGCCAAAGACTGGGATTTAAATGAAAATCCAGCCATCTGCTTCTTTTGGGTTTCTTACTGCTAATTTCTACTTTTTCACTGCCTCTGGTTGTATTCTATGTCAGTAATCATTAAGCATTGAGACCCAGCAGCTTTTTCTAATCAGAAAGTCAGAGAGTAAGTAGGACTCAATTAGCTTTCCTTGTAGCCCTGCACTTCAGTCAAGATGATTGTCATCTTGAATTCAGTGATGTAGAATTAAGTATCACCACAGCAAACACAGGAGATTGGAGCCAGTTTACCCACAGCAAGTAAGAACCAGAGATTGCATACCTGACCTCATATTTAGATATTCCCTATTTTCTGACCCCGATGAGATCCATTGTTCATGTCCATTGCTGACCTCTGCTTGCCTGCTGCCACACACTTCATGTCTGTTGACCGTTGAAGCCATTATTGTATTGCTTTTACCTCCATTATGATATCATTATCATTAAGCTGGGGTCTTTTTTTCTTTTCTTCCTTTTTTTCATCTAAGTTTACATCTACATAGAGCAAATCGGCATAGTAAAATCCCTTGTATACATTTCTGGAATAATCCAAAAGAGTTATAAATTCTCACTTATATCTCCACTATGCTAATTTATGATGGGGCTTGGGTGAGTCAAGGTAAATGATGTAAGAATGTAACCAGTTGCCATTGAGTTGATTACGCCTTCTGATGACCCCATGTATTTTGGAGTAGAAGGGTGTGCCACAGGGTTTTCAATTGCTGATATTTTGGAAATAGATTATTAGGCATTTCTTCTAAGGCACCTATGGGTGGACTCAAACCTCCATCCTTTTGGTTAGTAGCTGAGTGCATTAATTGTTTGTACCACCCAGGGACTCCAAGAACCATGCAGAAGTCAGTGAAAATGGAAGTATTAATTTGGATCTTCTTTCCCCATGGCCCTGTGAATTTCATATATGCATGCTACTTCTCACTTTTTATGTATTCTGAAACTTCTCATCTTAGCCTCATTAATCCATTATATCTTTTATCTAGCACCACCTGTGTGTTTATGAAACAACAAGCCAAGCCCTACGTAGGTATGCATGTATACAACACAGGCTTTGGCCAAGAAAGAGCTTATAGTCTAAGTTGTGTACCTTCCTATTTAGGATTTTCTCTCGCCTTTCTTCTCTTTATTTTTATGCTTCTCTCCAGATTGCCAAGCATCTCTATTCCCTGTTTTTTACATTCTGAAACCCTGGTCGCATAGTGCTTAAGTGCTACAGCTGTTAACCAAGAGTTCAGTAGTTCGAATCCGCCAGGCACTCCTTGGAAACTCTACAGGGCAGTTCTACTCTGTCCTATAGGGTTGCTATGAGTCGGAATCGACATCAGTGAGTCTGGTTTTTTTTTTTTGGGGGGGGGGGTTCTGTAGATTATCAAGCATCTCTATTCCCTGTTTTTATGTTTGGTAAACTCAGATATACTAAATTACTCTGAGTTTAAGGGATTCTAGCTTCCTGGAATAATTGGATTTAAATAGGAACTCAAATTTCAGGCATTTGAAATTACAGCAGAGAGATGGTCCATGGAAATATAAGGCAAACTTGACCAATCGAATCACTTAAGCCTGGGACACACATTGAAACTTACCTTGTTAATCATAATAATAGTCTTTACCTTTAGCCATGTTTATACTTCAGTAGGGAGGGCAGTGGGTGTTCAGTGGTAGAATCCTGACTTCAATATGGGAGACCTGGGTTTGAGTCCTGGCCACTCACCTTATGGGCAGCCACCACCTACCTGTCAGTGGAGGCTTTCACATTGCTATGATGCTGAACAGGCTTCAGTGGAGCTTTTCAGACAAAGACATACTAGGAAGAAAGGCTTGAATATCTACTTCTGAAAATCGTAGAATGAAAACCCTATGAATCACAATGACCCCATCTACATCCAATCATGGGGATGGCTCTGGATCAAGGCAGCAAAACTTTCACTGCACATGGGGTCTCTATGATCTGGGTCCTGACTCAAAGGCAGCTAACAACAACCAAAACCTACTTAGATAACCCTTGGTTGGGGGTTGTAACCTACTAGTATCAGACCTCTTCTACATTCAAAAGGAGAGATGAGAAACAGAATCAGCCTAAAGCTGATTCCTATGGGATGGAGGTCAGACATACCTCCACTCTCCAATTTTTTCACCATTTCTGACACCAGCCGCCCCTTTCCCCCACCCTACACAGCACTCTCTACTTCTCTGTTGGGTTCAATAATT
The DNA here is from genome assembly GCF_030014295.1 of Loxodonta africana. Classification (NCBI taxonomy): domain Eukaryota; kingdom Metazoa; phylum Chordata; class Mammalia; order Proboscidea; family Elephantidae; genus Loxodonta; species Loxodonta africana. Next base: position 45,058,307 of record NC_087348.1, read on the forward strand.
TGTTGCAGTGGCCATACAGAACTCACAGACCATATTCACAATTATGTGGTTTAGGAGATGAGTAACAGGCTATAACTTGGGATCAGGATCATCTTGGAAGTAACAGTATACAACCGAGGAGACAGGATACAGTTCTTCAATCAGGGTAGATTCCATCAAAGACAACTCTACTTTTTCTCAGCTGTACTTGCAGGCAGGCAGACCTTCTCTTGGCCGTGCTCACTACTGGGCCTTCTCTCAGCTGTGCCCTGCTCAGGCAAATGTTACAGCTCTTTAGTTCCCCCAATCAGTGTCCAACTCCACCAACAAGCTTCCTGCCCAAAGACACTCAGCTATCTTTCATTTCATGGGCCAGCAAGCCCACTGCAGCTGCCTCAAGCCAGTCTCCTGGTTCCCTCTGCTCATCCAGCTATACCATCTTGTACTATCTCTCATGCCACCTCTTTCACCATTTTCAATGCTACAGCTCTCTTTCCTGGGTTTGTTGGCGTGACAGGTTCTGCTCTGTGTGACTTGTTACAACCAATAAACAAAAGGCCAGAGTGGGAGATCAAAAAGATGCCTTTATTTCATCACACAAGGAAAGGAACAGTCAGGGCTACTGCCTCCAAGACTGCTCACAGGCAGCTGGTGGGGCGGGGGGTAAGTTCACAGAGAGCAGACAAGGAAATGGAAATTCATCATGAATATTCAGGACTGATCCTCACTCAGGTGCGCAGAGCCAGGGGATAGCTATGTATTTTCTCTAGATGAGGGTTCGATTCTCCAGGATGGAGGAAGAGATCGATTTTCCTTCATTAGCATGTTAAGTCTCCACTCAGAGGCAGGGCGCTTATATGTATCTTTTACTTAATGAGCTAATGGGTCATGTAAAATGCCAAGATGGTGTTGAAAATCTGCTAGAACAAGTTCAGGCCAACTATGACCCGTTCTGTGGTTATCTTATCAAGGACAATTTTAGAAGAATGTACAGTTTATTCTGTCACTGTAGGAGGATAAGACAAAGCAGGTGTCTCTTAGGGAGGTTGGGCTCTGAGGCTGTCTGCCTCAGTTCTAGTAGGTTCTCAGCACAGGGACCCTTGGCCAAAGGACACACTTTGCTCTGGGCACTTCTTGGTGGTAGTAAGGTCCCCCTCAACCTCGGTAGGATTGGTTCCTATATAAGCCTACCTCTTGTCAATTTCAAGTCATTGTCCTCATACCAGCACCACAAACTGACCAATCCCTTTATTAGGTCACAGTCACTTAATTTGCTTAGTAATCAACCAATTCCCTCAAGGTAGACTAATCCTATTGGGTGGTTTTATGCACCTTATTTGCACAGTATGCTGACCAATCCCTTGCAAGATTGTGGCCCAGCCAGTCATCTTTGGCAGAATTATAAACCAAAGGCCAGTAAGGCCATATATAAGAGATACCCATTGGTGTAAGGGAGAAGTTCTAAATTCTGAGAACTTAGTAGAAGATTTATCCCAAATATAAAAGAAAATGGGGAAAATATAATGCAACGTTCACATTCCTTAATCTTGTGGATTTGATCTGACATTTATTCAAGCTGAGCAGATGTTAAGATGATAAATTCTATTTAAACAATGTTGGCTATTTTAAGAAGTTATTATCATATAAATAATAAAGTGAAAAATAACTCCATATGAACTTGTAAACAGCATTCAACAAAATACTTTCATTCTTCAATCAAGTTCCAAAGTAAATCTACTGATTTACAGAAAATAAAAATTATATCTCAGTAGTGATTAACTTTGCCTCTTGATTATATTGTTTATTTGTATATTAATGCATAAATAAATGGTTAATTGAAGGGTGAAAATAAGGTACACCTAATTTTTTTAAGATATATCTTTATTTTAAATAATATATAGGCATTTATATTTTTCATGTCATATAAACTTAAACTCATCATCAGATGCCTTTGTTCTCTTGCTATTCTGAAGATTATAAAATGTGGAAATCAAATGCAATTTCAAAAGTAAACTGTGTGTGCCATTATTTTATAATATCTTGGAACACTTTTTGAAATCCAAAGAAAGAAATATAAACAAACAGAAAAAAGTCTTGGTAATGGTAACTACGTGGGAGTAGAGTTATTTTATTATACCCCAGCACTCAGGTATGATTCTTGCCCAGAATATATATTTGCATATATAGTTTATTATTGTTCTGCCAGCTAAGATGTTTTACATATAAAATATTTGTTTTGTGAGTTTTTAGCTTTTGTGACAAATACTAGATTCACTTTTTTTTGAATTATGGTTTAACTTTTTTTCTTTCTCTCTAAGAAGATCCTTGCTTTTCTGGCAGCTTTCTCCAAACAAGATATATCAGTACTTCCAACATACTTCTATTACAACATTGAATGGATTTTATTTTAATTTTTCATGGATGTGCTTTCTGGACAATTAGGGGCAGAATAATGGTATAAAGAGGAGTAAGTAAGCTTAGGAGTCCTGGTGGTGCATGGCTAAGAGTCCAGGCTGCTAACCAAAAGATCGCCAGTTCGAATCCACCATCTGCTCCTTGGAAACCGTATCAGTCAGTTCTATTCTGTCCCATAAGGTCACTGTGGAATCCACTTGACGGCAATGGGTTTGCTTTTTTTGGTTTTAAGTAAGCATACGGAAAGACATTGCGTAGGGGTCAGAAACACTGAATAAATTTTGGTTCTGACGCCACCTATGTGACATGGGGAACGTGTTTCTTAACACTATAGCCTTTAGTACTTTCATATCTAAATTTAGAATACTATTAAGTATATTTTCCGAAAAGCTTATCTGTTAATGTAAAACTTCCATAATTTAAAGCATTTTTATTCAATATATGATAGCTTCTATCTTAACTGGAAGTGGTTTAGTAGTTAAAAGCTACGGCTGCTAAACAAAAGTCGGCAGTTCAAATCCACCAGCCGTTCCTTGGAAACACTGTGGGGCAGTTCTACTCTGTCCTATAGGGTTGTTATGAGTCAGAATCAGCTCAGGGGCAATGGGTCTATTATAATTAAGATAAGGACAGAAACTCTTTGTGATAGTCTTTGACCTAGCTTATTTACTGCATAGAGAACCTGACAGAATGTACTCATTAAACTGGGATTGAGTTGTCTTAGTTTTCTAGGGTCCATAGGTTCAGTAAGGAGCTCTGGTGGCTCAGTGGTTAAGTGCTCAGCTGCTAACCAAAGGGTTGGCAGTTCAAACCCACCAGCTGCTCTGCAGGAGAAAGATGTGACAGTCTGCTTCTGTAAAGATTGTAGCTGTGGAGACCCTGAGGGGCAGTTCTGCTTTGTCCTATAGGTCACTATGAGTTGGAATCCACTTCAAGACAATGGGTTTAGTTTGGTTTTGGTATAAATTCAGTGATGTAGCTATTATTCATTTATTTCAATCCATCCCCTTCCTCCTACTTCTGTTAATAGACCTTTATTCCTTTGAGCTCATGATCCAAACAAGGTCACAGTATTTACCTGGGTTTTTATATATTGGAATTGGAGGGTGGAGGCAGACTGCTCTTTTCTTTTGGGTTGCTAAACTTGATTTATGTGAACTTATTGTTCCCTCCAGCAAGGAGAATGCTTGCTTATAAAATGAGTGAATAAGAGCAAAATATAGAGATGAAGAAAAGATGAAAAATGACTAGAGTTGTTTGCCTTTATGTTGTGTGTGTGGAGGGGTGGGGGAGGGGGAGAAGGAGAGAGAACAATGGTAACAGGTATGTCATGTCTAAACCCTCAGTGCTTCAGCACTGTTACTCAAAACAAAAACGATTCCTAAAGAATAGTTACCTGGAGGAAAGACTGAACAATTTCAAATTAAGGAAAGACTTCTTTATTTTTAAATCTGTGGTTACAACTGAAGAAGACGAGTCCTAAAGTTTTCCATGGTAATAAAGCAATGTGAGCACTTCTGAGAGGTCTTTACTTGGAGATAAAATATGCTTAATATAGTCCATAGCCTGTTTTATATCCTTGGAAGTGATTTTCCACACACTTCCTTACATAGTGCTCATAGCATTAAAAATACATGAAGAATTTGATGCTTATTAGGTTTCTAATATATTTTCAAAATTTAAGGTAGGCAAGATTTCATGAGACATGCAAATAAAAATGTTATTGAAAGCCAAATTTTACATTGGCTGCCATCTTTATTTAAATGATACAGATATTTATTAGCAGTGAAAGTAAAAACTATGACACTTAACTTTTCCTATTATGTATCACATGAAATTTCAAGTTGTTTCAATTGTTTTTCTAATATTTTATGAAGTTTTTGACACCGGTTTATTTTTCAGTTATTTTAAACTATTTCTAGCTCTGATCTCAGAAATTCTGTATTTGCAAAAGAAAAACTTGGCAACCATACAACCATATTCTTTCTGTGTCTTTGTCTCTATCTCTATGTTTCTGTCTCTCTCTCTCTCTGCACATAACACACAGAGACTCACACATAAACATACCTTTGCTTATGTATCTATTATAACCCATAGGGTCACTATGAGTGGGAATCGACTCGACGACAATGGGTTATTATAACCCAATATCGTAGTATATTGATTCCTCACTCTTCTTTTTCTTTTATGCAATGCAGAGAATGGCACATTTAAATCTCTGATTACTTACCATTCCATTTAGAATAAAATCTAAACATGTTTTACTATGGTCTATAATGTTCTACCTGATCTAGTCTCTACCTATTTTCTTAACCTCATCCTCCCATATCGCTCTCACACTTCCTCTGACTTTCTTACTTTTCTGTTCAACAAACCACCTAATGTACTCAAGCCTGAGCCAATGGGTCTTTCATTTTCCAGAACATTTGAACTGCTTATTGGCTTTTTGTCTAGGATGTTCTTTTTCTGTTTTTGGCACTGCTGGCTCGTATTTACATTTCGGATCTGAGTGAATCAGAGACCCTTCCTATAATTCAGTAGTTCTCAACCTGTCATCCCCAGACCACCATCAACAGCATCACTTGAGAACTTCTTAGAAATACTGATTCTAAGACTCCAGCCCAAACCATATGATTTAGAAATTCTAGGCTGGGGACCAGGAATATGTGTGTTTATAAGCCCTCCAAGTGATCCTGTTGTATGTTAAAATTTGCAAATGACTGTGCTCTAAACTCATAAAGCCCACATCCTTACAGTCCTGCTGTATCACATCACCTGGTTTACTTTTTTCAAAGCCCTTATAACTGTCATCATCTTTTTATTTAATGTGTGTTTGGTCTTTCTTCAGTGGTCCATTTATTGTAAAGATCCAAAATCTAGATATGGATTCAAATTTCTAGTTGCATTCAGCTAAGATCTTTGCCTTTCCAGTTCCCGTAACAAGCCAGTAATTTATTTTAAGAAGTGATATCAGGGAACAGGAGTTCTACACAGAATCAAATACAGAGAAACAAAAAACAAACCAAAACAAAAAATCCAGTTGCCATGGAACCAATTCTGACTCATAGAAACCCTATAGGACAGAGTAGAACTACTCCATAGGGTTTCCAAGACTGTAATCTTTACGGAAGCAGACTGTCACATCTTTCTTGACATTTTGGTTAGCAGCCGAGTGCTTAACCGATGTGCCACTAGGGCTCCCTCCAAGTACAACAGATGGGGATTTTTATGCACCAGCCCTTTTCCCCACTGAACAAGGACAACCACTGCCCCCCACCCCCAAACTTCCAGATCTGTGAATGAGCTAGAAGGGCTGAGCATGCTCTCATAAAGCACTAAGGAAGACCCAGGGAAGGAAATGGTAGACAAGCAGAATGCCCAGGTGATACGCCACAGTTCACTAACTTATTGTCATTGAGTCAGTTCCAACTATTAGGAGACAGCAAATCCCAGAGAGGGGAAAAATGGGCTGAGATGTGGAGTGTGGTCGGAGAGATTACAACATGCTTTTTCTATGTGGTACCTGCAGCAGCTAAAAAATGTCAAGCATGTACTTGATCCTCAATAAATATTTCCTGAGTAAATGAAATCAGTCCATGCATCCATTAATTTATCTTAGCTGCTTTCATTTATTAAATTAATCAATTAATTAACCAATCAACAAATAAATAAATATATATAAAATAATATATATATATATATATCTTCAATGATTTAATACTGCCTAAAAAAAAAATTTTTTTTTTTTTTAATAGAAAGGTGGAAACCTTGGTGGTGTAGTGGTTAAGTGCTATGGCTGCCAACCAAAGGGTTGGCAGTTCGAATCCGCCAGGCGTTCCTTGGAAACTCTATAAGGGAGTTCTACTCTGTCCTATAGGGTCACTATGAGTCAGAATCGACTTGACGGCACTGGGTTTGGTTTTGGTTAATAGAAAGGCCATATCTTCTACTACTAGCACGTTGCCAGGGAACTTCTAGAAGCACCAGGTATGCTGATGGTGCAAAATAAAGTTTTATTGGGAATGGAAAATGTGATGTCAGCCTGAGAATACTTGAACCCATAATCATCCAGGTCAGTAGTTCTGAAACTTGAGTATACAGAAGGATAAACTGGACCACTTGGTAAAATAAATATTGTTGGACTGCCAATCTCAGAGTTTCAGATTCAGGAGGTTTGAGATGGAATTTAAGAATTTGCATTTCTAACAAACCTCCAGGTAATGCTGATGCTGAAGGCCTGAGTTAGAGTGGTTAATGCAGTCCCTTCGTAAACTACAGATGAAATAATCAAGTACAATTACATACATCTAATTTTCCCAACTTATCCAGGCTTCAGTTACTCCACTCCATTGTTTGCTTAGAAACGTGTAAGTTTAAGATTAAAGTCATAGTTGATTTTTATAAATGCATTTAGAACCATATTTTTATAACAATGTTAACAACTAACAGGAAACCCTGGTGGTATAGTGGTTAAGAGCTCGGCTGCTAACCAAAAGGTTGACAGTTCTAATCCACCAGACACTCCTTGGAAACTCTATGGGGCAGTTCTACTCTGTCCTATAGGGTTGCTATGAGTCAGAATCAACTTGAAGGCAGCAGGTTTTTGTTTTGTTTTGTTTTGTTTTAAGAACTAAAAAATCTTAATATTCTCCTGAGTAGAACATAACCTTTGGCTGCTTTCCCAATTCCTGGTCCCATGATTTATTCAGGTAATTTAGAAATGGATATCTAGTTTGTTTGTGGTTTATTTGATATGTTTTCTTTTCCTTAATGCCGCTATGATTTATTTGGCTTTTTTTCAACAGCTACATTGCTTATAGCGGCTGCATTATCATCACTTTTATAATAGAATCTTTCTTAAACAACTTCCACATAACCAACTCATGGAATTCATCGCCTTTCTTCATTCTTTCAAGAAAACAGACTCAACGGTCTTTACTTCAGTGTCTGCATTGAACACAAAGTCAATGCAAGGGCAAAAGCTGTGTTCAATGTAAAATGTACCCATATTAAAATGCAGAAAACAGCCATTATGACGGGGTCTGGTTGGCAGCTACAGCACTGATTTTAGAGGCGGAAAGGGAGAACCTTCTGTGACTCTGTTGAAGCTGCTTGAAATATCACAGGCTGACCCACAGACTGGCCAGAGAATAAAGAAGGCAGACATTAGATGCCATTACTTCATATTTACTGAAGTGTAAAACAGACAAATTCCTTCCTGGTCCTGGCAGACGCCTTCATATTGACCTTTCAATGTACATGCTGGCCCAGGAAACTGGCTCTACAATGTACCTGTTATATGACTTAGGAAAAATTATCTCAACTGTATGGGTTTCCCATTCCATATTTTAAAAGTGGATTCATTATTCGTTCACAGTTACTGTAAAAGTTAAATGTCACACTTTCTGGAATATAGCACTTGCTCCATAAATGTTAGCATTGATGGTGATGGTGATGATGGTGGGAGGAAGTTCTTGATATCTACATTTATATCTATAAACAAACTCAATATATATATATATATATATATGTACGTATGTATATGATTTTGATATCTCTATCTCCCCAACCCAAAAACCTGTTGCTGCCAAGTTGATTCTGACTCATAGTGACCCTACGGGACAGAGGAGAATTGCCCCATAGAATTTCCAAGGCTGTAATCTTTATGAAAATAGGCTGTTCACATCTTTCTTCTGAGGAGAGGCTGGTGGGTTTGAACCATGGACCTTTTGGTTAGCAGCCAAGCGCTTAACCCACTGTGTCAGAAGGCTTCTTTCTGTATCTACATCTAGTTCTGTCTTGGATATTCACCAAACAAATACCACAAGGGGATCATGTAGGCAATAGAACAAGGTTGGTTTTATTGGTACTTGTAACAAGGGTGTTAAGGATCGAATTGTGTACCATAAAAATATATGTTTTGTAAATCCTAAACCCCTATACCTGTAGATGTAATCCTATTTGGAAATAGGTTTGCTTTGTTATGTTAATGAAGCCAAAGCCACCCATTTGTGGTATTTCTGTTACAGCAGACTAGGTAACTAAGACAAAGGAAGACCATACACCGGGGGAGCCATGGGATAGCTTAGTAAGGTGGTGCAAGGATGGACTTGTTAGATTTGTTATAGAAAGTGGGCTCACATAATTGAATTTGGGGGAGGATTCAAGGAGACTGTATGGGTTGCAGTTAGAAAGGGACCGTTTCTATTATTGGATATCTTCATTGTTATCTAGGAGGCAGAAGGTGTAGTCTGAGGTTTTAATTAGTAAGAAAGCAACGGCTAATAACATGTGGTTGGTTTTTAATAACATGTTAGCTGGGTAAGGGGATTGGTTTGGAATTTGAGAGATTTGCAAAACGCCCTTGATTTTGTCTGAGTTTAACCATGATTACAGAGTGTCTTCCTCTATTATGATCACAGAGTAAACTTGTCTAGCGTTTGTGTTCTGTGAAAGTGTTTATGTTCAGCAGGAAAATACCTTAACCTACCTGGCTCTGAGTGCCAGACTAGCTTCCAGCTGACAGTGAAACTGTTAGGGGCTAGTTCTCTCTCTCTCTCCAACATAAACACAAACACACATATTCACATACTCACATACAAGAATATTTATTTAAATGAAAAACAAAGGCCTTATTTTACTCATTGACTTCAACTGTCCTTAACTATAGGATATCTATGAGTCAAAATCAAGTAGATGGCAACGAATTTGGGTTTGTTTTTGTTTTAACTACTTAAAGGGAGAAAGAAAGAGAGAAATGGACAAAGAGAGAGGGGTTGATGTTCAAGTTTTATGTGTATATGATATTTGTTCAAATATACTTTTTTCCTTGTACTATCCATTCCTACCACCATAACCTACACAAATTACATAAATCTGCCCCATCTTTCTGCTCTATAATTTTTTTTTTTTCTGCACACCAAATTTGCTGCTATTGGTTCTTTTAATTAGACTGTGTGGTCCCTGGAATTCCAGGGAGGGCCCGGTCATTGTGGATACCACAGAACGATGTGTATAACCTAGCTGAGTTACCAAGTTTTAGTCCAGATCAAGACAAAAGATCATTCATCTTGCATACCATTTCCTGTATTTTTCCTTGAATATTTCACCTGTTTTTGGAGTTTGTGACATGTAAGAAAGTTAAAGATTTGGTTCAATGCCTCTGATTTATTTATAGAAATGACAGCGAAGTACCAGAAATTCAAGTTGGATTTAGAAGAGCACATGGAACTAGGGATATCATTGCTAATGTCAGATGGATCTTGGTTGAAACTAGAGAATACCATAAACATGTTTACCTGTGTTTTATTGGTTATGCAAAAGCATCTGACTGTGTGGATCATACCAAATTATGGGTAACACTGCAAAGAATAGCAATTCCGGAACACTTAACTGTGCTCATGAAGAACCTGTACATAGACTAAGAGGCAGTCCTTCAAATAGAACAAGGGGATACTGCGAGATTTAAAATCAGGAAAGGTGTGTGTTAGGGTTGTATACTTTCACCATATTTATTCAATCCGTCTTCTGAGCCAATAATCTAAGAGTTGGGCTATATAAAGAAGAACACGGTATCAGGATTGAAGGAAAACTCATTAACAACCTTCGATATGCAGATGACACAACCTTGCTTGCTGAAAGCTAAGAAGACTTGAAGCACTTACTGATGAAGATCAAAGACCACAGCCTTCAGTATGGATTACACCTCAACATAAAGAAAACAAAATCCTCACAACTGAACCAATAAGCAACATTATGATAAACGGAGAAAATATTAAAGTTGTCTAGGATTTCATTTTACTTGGATCCACAATCAGTGCCCATGGAAGCAGCAGTCAAGAAATCAAATGACATATTATATTGGAAAGATGGGTTGCAAAAGACTTTATAGTGTAAAAATCAAAGATGTCACTCTGAAGACTAAAAGCCATGGTATTTTCACCCACCTCCTATGAATGACAAAGCTGATAGTGAATAAGGAAAACCAAAGAAAAATTGATGCTTTTGACTTGTGGTGTTGGCAAGGAATATTGAATGTCCCATGGATTGTCAAAAGAACAAACAAATATGTCTTTGAAGTAGTACAGCCAGAATGTCCCTTAGAAGTGAGTGGGGCAAGGCTGATCAGGAGGGACCAGTCAAAGGTAGAGGGTCAGCAAAAGAGAAGAAAACCCTCGATGAGATAGATTGACACAGTAGCTGCAACGATGGGCTGAAACATAGCAATGTTTGTGAGAATGGCACAGGACTGGGCAGTGTTTCATTCTGTTATATGGAACCAACTTGATGTCACCTAACACCAACTAACTAAAAACACACTTATGTGAACAATCCAAACTTTGATCAAATTTTGAAATCGAAGATAAGTACTTCACAAGCAGAACTTTTCCAAAAGCCTCAATTTTCAGTTTTATCACTTTAAATGGTCTTCTATAATAACTAAGAGAGTTAAGAGCTGAAGCTCTTTGAAGAAGTTAGTGGAACAAATTCTTTTGGTAAGTATATTTCACTTATTTTTAGAATAATTTTATCATTTCTTCATTCAAAGCATTCCTTCTTGCAGTTAATATTTGATTTTTGCTAGATGTTTTTACTCAAAAAAAAAAGAGCTAGTATCATTTAAAAATTGTTAATAAGTGAACTAGACTGAGAGATCTTTTGAATGTGGATTTTGATCAGAAAATGGGGCTTTCTCAGGGAAGAAGGAAGCTGAGCTTGATTACCATCTGTAATAATACTAGGTTATTTGTCTGACATAGGTAGATAAACAATTAATGAATTGGTTAAATAAGACCATTTTCAAAGTAGAAGGGCCTATGTCATTTCATTGGATCTGATAAATTTTATAAAAAAAAAATTTTATACATTTTTTAAATTCTAGAATATGCAAAAACAGGAATGAAGCTTTATGCTCAAGCATGGAAATAGAGTATTCTTGTCTGTTTGTGTGTGTGTATTGTTTTGTTTGGTGTTGACCATCTGAGATATGGTTGGTAGAGTTCCTCTGCTTCATCTCTCGCTTCCTAAACAGGACCACCTCCTGAATCACTGGCAGTATACTGTCTATAGCTGTTTTGAAGAATTTCAATAACTCTCCTCAGTTACCTAGACAATTCTTTTCTGACTTCTAAGGTAAATGTCACTCACTATAATATAAAAATGTATTTTCTTTTTCAAAATTCCAGGGGAATTGAAGGTAGCTGTTGACCTTCCTCCTTGAAATAACTTTTCATATACATGGAGACTTCTCATAACCATATGAAACAATATAAACTATTTTCATCTTTTTTATAGATTCCATGTTCAGCTCTCTCTGACCCATTTTCAATTTCTTCACCTTTCTCTGGAAATGAAGAGTCTCCACTTGCTTAAATAATCTAATAAGGTCATTAATCATACTGAAAACAACTTGCTTATTGCACTCAGGTTCATCCATTTGGGTAACACGCTTCGGTATTATACAAACACCCTACCTTAGCTACTTTTCTTTTCCAGGTTAATGCCATTTGTTTCACTCTAATGAACAACAGAAAAATGTCCATTTTCTATCCTTTGCATTTCTACAACCTTGCTCAAAATGGTTTGTCTACAAGTTGCAAAATGATATACTCAAAGTTTCAAAGAATGGTTATCAGTATAATTCAATAATAAATGTCATTCCAAACATGTTGAAGTTTTATGGTATTTTCTTTACAAAGGATTTTGAAATAAATGATTTTTTGAAAAATTCATGAGGAGAGATCATTAACATAATTTGTCTTTTCTTTTTGTAGCTGGGCACTTTACATTCAGTAAACTTTAGTGACTTGTCTAAGCTCATTTATAAATAATAATGATTGGATTAGACCCACAACAAGAACAACACTTGTTACTAAAATGGGCATTATATTTTACATTGTAGTTACAAAGGTTTTTGCTTTTTTTTTTTTTTTTTACTTTAAAATATGCCACGTCAGTACATACAATTATATTCTTTTAGTACCAATGCAGCATTCCATAATATAAAAACCAAAAAAAAAAACCCAAACCTGTTGTCCTTGAGTCGATTCCAGCTCAGAGCTACTCTATAGTGGAGCACTGTTTTATTTGACCATCTCCTTCCTGTATTAATCAAAATAAACATCCTTCGACATACATTCTTGGGTAGTTCTTTATTTTGCTGAATTAGAATCTCGAAGCAAAGATTGATAACTAATGTGAGCATTATAATAAATCCTGACAAATTGAGTTCTAGTATTTATTCAAAAAGGAATGAAAGTGACATTTCTATTAGACTTTTGTCACATTTGAGCCAAAATTCTTATTGAGAAGACCTTCTCCATCCTAAAAGTGTTAAAAATACTATAATTTCATCTAATATTTTTAATATTTCCTTTACACTTAGAGCTTTAATTCATTATACAATTATATTATGATGATAAGAACCTATTTTATTTTTCAAAATAGATAATTTGACTAACTCTTTTTTTAATAGTGTTTCATTTCCTCAACTGATGAAAACACTATCTTAATAATTGTGCTAACTTTGTACTGTGGTAATTTGGCTGCAAGATAGAGTTGAATAAATGAGAAATTTTGACAAGAATTGAAGACATGAAACAGCAGCTGTTATGCTTTGTAGGTCATGGTGGCAAAAGCCATGAGAGACAGACATAAAGACCCCTCAAGTTTCAAACTGTCCTCAATCTCCTTCCTTCCTTAACTTTTTTTTTCTTCATTTTAGTCCATCAGTAAGGTTAGTTTTGCACAAGAGACAACCAACAATTGTACATTACACTAAGGAATAAAAATATGTTATCTATATGAAGGAAATGAATAGAGTTTAAAGAACATAAATAAATAATAAATAGAGAAGCTGTCCTATGATCCTGGTTAAGAATATGAAGTGTTATAAAGCTGTTAAAAAAGAAAAAACAGTTACCATGGAGTCAATTCCCACTCATGGCAATCCCATGTGTGTTCGAGTAAAACTGTCCTTCATTGCGTTATCAATGGCAGATTTTACGGAAGTAGATTGCCAGGCCTTCCTTCCAGGGTGCCTTGAGTGGACTCGAACCTCCAATCTTTTGGTGAGCAGCCAACCGTATTAACTACTCACACCATCCAGGAACTTGTAAAGCTGTTGCTTTTTTTTAATTTGAGTTACACAGGGAACAACAATTTCAAGATCAAAATTGCAATGGATTATTATTCTTTGAGGGAAGGAAGGTATAATGGAAGAAAACATGAAAACTGATTATAAATCTTATTGGACAGAGTAAGTATAGTAGAAAAGATGACTTTTAAAAAACAGTATAATAATGAAGAGAAACAGATTTTATTTGTCATTAAAAATCCCCGAAAGCTACAGGAATTAAAAAATATATATATAAATATATATAAAACATTGCTATAGGAATGGATAATAGGTTAATGCAATGTAGAGCCCAAAAATAGGCTCAGGATTTTTTTTTTTTTTAAACACTTAAAACAATATTCTTCTAGTTGATGTTACTGCATAGCTTTGCATTATTTTCTGAAACCTTCAAGGGAGAATTTTTTTTTTTTTTTAATCTTTTCCAGCTTCTGTAGGCTGCCCAAGGAGCCCTGGTGGCACAATGGTTAAAGCACTTGGCTGCTAACCAAAAGGTGGGTGGTTTGAACCTCCCAGCTGCCCTGAGGGAGAAAGATGCGACAGTCTTCTTCCACAAATGTTTACAGCCTTGGAAACTCTATGGGGCAGTTCTACTCTACCCTATAGGGTGGCTGTGAGTCGGAGTTGACTCGATGGCAGTGGGTTTGGCTTAGTTTTGGTATAGGTTGCCCACATTCCTTAGCTCATGGTCCCCTTCCATCTTCAGATTCATCCATGGTGTCTTCTTCACATTGCATCATTCTAACTCTGAGTCTCCTTCCTTTCTCTTCCTAAAGATCCTTGTAATTCCTATGGGTCCACCTGGTAATCCAGGACAATCTCCCTATTTTAAGATCTACTGTTTAACAACCATAATTCCATCTTCTAACTTAATTCTTCTTTGCTATGTAGCATAGTCACAGGTTCTGGGAATTAAGAGTGGACATCTGACCTACCACAGTGGATATGTGGCCTAAATTAGTCCATTTACACCTTTACTAGGGAAGCTGAGGAAAAAACATTCTAGATCTTTACTTCACGACAGAAATGAGGAAACACATCATTCTAGAATTTGCTGATGGCTAATTTGGTGTCAAAAGAGGTACCAGTCTTAGGACTAAAACGATACAAAGCAATTCAAAAGAGAGAGAAGCATAACTAATTTCTTCAGTAATGTCATCACACCACTGGATTAAGCTTCATCTGAAGTTTACCTTGACTTGTGTTTTCAGTTATCAGAATTAATAATTATACTTTACAAATAAGGCTGCTTAGGCCAGGTTTTTGTAATTTGTAGGAAAAACTTTCCTATTTGGTAAATTTGTTATTTTTATAGCATTTGTTTTTATTGCTACTGAGATCATTGTGTTCTCATATTTCTTGATAAGTCATTACTGTCATATAAAAAAATTTTTTTTGATAAGACTTTTTTTTGATAAGACTTTTTTTGATAAGACATTACTGTCATATAGAAACTATTAATTTCTGAATGACTATGTTAATTATCTTTTCGTTTCTAATTGTGTTTCATTTTATCTTTCTGAATATTTTGGCAGATAATCCTGTTATCTGCAATTAATAATAATTTTGCCTCTTTTCAAAAATTCAAATCTAATTTCTCTTTTCTTGTATTGGCTAAGGTTTCCAAATCTATGCTTTAAATATAGTATTTCATGTTGAGTATTGTTGAGTACAAAAGTTAAATGTGTGCATGGTTTCAGAGTATCAAAAGAATTCAATTTTGTTTTTATGAAATAACTCTCTTTTAGAAGTAAAGGAAAACACCACTCCAATTTATCACACCTTTATTTTAATATACACAACAGAATTCTGTCACCTTCATTGTTGCCATTCTAAAATCTAAAAACATTGGGCCTTATTAAAAAAAAATCATCAAATTATCCTCCCTTGAAGGTAAATTATTTTGTGATTTTGTGGGTCAACAGCTAGGTTAGAGGACCGAATATATCTACGCTGAATGTTGAATGAGATAGTCAGAAAACTCACTAAGGAGTAGATTTTTGTGGATGAATAAGGCTTATGACAATTTGATGCCTACTGGAATGGTGTCTCTGATAAGTAACTCACCATTATTGAATCTCTTTCATCATGAAGAAAAAGTCTACAATTGAGAGTTTGCTGACGTGTTGTAAATTAGATAGTTATAACAGCTTAAGGCCCCAGAGGAGCAGAAAGCATATGCCTTAGAGTGTTACTCACATTCAGCACCTTATTTTTGGCTGACAGTGTCTTTAAACCATAGGCTTTAGAGTCCTGTACTCCACGCTTTTAAGTATTTAAAAGCTTTTTAATGAACTCCTTTCCCGTGATACTCTAAATCGATTTGCCTTTTTTTTTTTTTTTGGAACAGCAGGTTCCAGATGGGAGATTTTATTTTATTTATTTTCTTTTTTCTGAGCCCAAATGGACAAAGGAAATGACTTTTCCCTGAGATCCTTGTACAGGCTCTCAGATGAGTTTCTCTTTCAATTCGGACTTCTCTCAGTTTAGTAGTTCACACGTAGACTCATATGGAGAATTCTAGTTAATGTCTTGTTCTGATTCCTCAAGTGAACTGAGGCAGAACACTGAAAACTAGAAGACATTTTCCCTGTGAACATCCAATCATGCCTTCCTGGCTTGGGGTCGCTTCTTTAATTTCTCAGACAAATATTTTATTTCAGCAGGGCTATGTATTTTTTTCTTTTCTTTTCTTTTCTTTTTTTTAATGTATTGCGTGGAAACCCTGGTGGTATAGTGGTTAAGTGCTACGGCTGCCAACCAAAGGGTCGGCAGTTTGTATCGGCCAGGTGCTCCTTGGAAACTCTAGGGGGCAGTTCTACTCTGTCCTATAGGGTCGCTATGAGTCGGAATCGACTCGACGGCACTGGGCTTTGGGATGTATTGCATAAACCTGACATAGCCATTTTCTGTTTTTCCCTTTGCTCTCCTGAAGGGCAATACTTTCAAATTCTTTCAGAATTACTCTGTGGAATGCCAGCTGCACCATTATTTGAAAGGCAAATGTTCCTGTTCCCTATAGGTCTAAATATTAGCTATGCTTCTTAGGAAACTTCCATGGGCAGAGCTGAGGAAAGAAGTGTTGTCAGAATGGTAGACTGGCCTAACGGGAAGTTGCATTTATTTTATCAGTTACTAAAAAATGCTTAAAGTCCCAAATGTTATTATGTTCTGCATTATTTTTAAACACCTGCTTACAAACATAAACTCCTTCATTTATATCTATTTGATTTAATATTGGAATCAAAAGTAAGGGAGTCAGTACAGATTTATTTAAGCCTCCAGAATCAAAATATTTCTGGGTCTTAATTGAAACAAATGGAATCATTTATTAATCCTTAAACTCCTTGCCCAACGAAAGTCTTCTAAATTACTAGAAGGAGGTCACATCAAAATCTTACAATATAGAGACTACTGTTTATGTTCAACTTTTTAAGGTTTCATCTTGATTGTGAAACATGATTTTATTGGAAGTGATTGCTGACAGTGCTGTGGTGAGCATTCTGAGACTGTGGATTTGTAGGCTGGAATTTGGTAGGAAAGAACGCTCTGAGTTTCTACTTTCATTGTGGAAGGGAAAGTAAAGGCCTGAGTATGATGTATTTGCTAACCTTGATTAGAGAAAGGAAATAGACATTGAGTTAGGGTAGAGGAGATGTGTATCCATGGCCAAATGGATTTACCTCTGTTTGTTCATCTGTATAATGAGAATATTGGATAAGACAATTGCTTAATCATTCCTGCTGCTTAATGCTCTGATTTCTGACATTTGAAGTGAAAAACTTACTAAAGATAGGGCACTAAGACACAGTTTTTCACATTCATCTATACAATTTTATATTTAGTTCAAATATTTATTGCTGCATATTAAAAAATTATTAAATATGTAGAACCCTCTACATTGATGAAACTGACCTGAACCTCCATTTTATTATCTCACTTCTGCAATTTCAGGTCTTCTGTAACTGTGTGGTACAAACCGTTAAGTGCTTAACAACTAACGAAAAGTTGGTGGTTCAAAGCCATTCAGAAGTGCTTTGGAAAAAATCTTAATGATCTATGTCTGAAAGATCACAGCCATTAAAAATCCTGCGGAGCACAGTTCTACTCTGAAACACATGGGGTGGCTTGAGTGAGAATTGACTCAACAGCAACTGGTTTGCTTAGGGTTCTCAGTACATGTGTACACGCAGCATCAGTAATCATTTGATTCAGTTTCTAAAAACAACAATTAGTTGGGCTTTTTAAAATATGCAATACATATGTCTCTTTATATATGTGTGGGTGTATGTACACAAACAGGTGCATGTATGCAGGCATGCCAATCTTTGGTACTACGATAGAATATAGTTAAGTGATGGAATTTTACTTTTCAGTGTCATCTTCTGAAACAACAGGTATGTTTCCATTAGAACAAGAGTGATTAATACAGTCTGCTAGATTTGGTAGCAAGTTTGGTACATTGTTAAGTTAATAAAACATTAAATAAATATGTCCGATGACAGTTGTTAGGTGTTGTCGAGTCGGTTCCCATGTACAGCGATCCTATGTGCAACAGAATGAAATACTCCCCGGTCCTGCACCATCCTCATAATGGTTGTTATGCTTGAGACCATTGTTTCAGCCATTATGTCAGTCCATGTCATTGAGGATCTTCCTTTTTTTTTACTGACTCTCTACTTTACCAAGTATGATGTCCTTCTCTAGGAACTGGTCCCTCCTGATAACATGTCCAAAATATATGAGACGAAGTCTTGCCAGCCATGCTTCTAATGAGCACTCTGGCTGTACTTCTTCCAAGACACATTTGTTCATTCTCCTAGTAGTCCATGGGATACTCAATATTCTTTGCCAACACCATAATTCAAAGGCATCAATTCTGCTGTCTTCCTTTTTCACTGTCCAGCTTTCACATGTGTATGAGGCAACTGAAAAGACCATGACCTGGGTCAGGTGCACCTTAGTCCTTATTAGTTTAGATTTTCATTTACAACTTTAAAATAGATATATCATCTTATAATTCAGGACTTGCCACCCGACCCCATCCCATTTTCCTACAGAATTATCAGAAGAAGAAAACATATTCTATTATGCATTGCCCCTTAGTGTTTTATGTTGCTTCATAACATAATCCTTACAGATGTCATTCTTACTACAAATATTTTCCTATTTCTCAAAATTTTTACAAAAGAAAAAGATGTTCAACACTTCAGAATAATTGCATAACTCAAAAATAGAAAGGTTAAATATTCAGAGAATAATTTCAAAATAGGGCTAATATAAAAAACAGTTGAAGATAATATTTTTCTCTCAGGGCTCTTAAATATAAAATCTGACTCAAAAACACAAAATCCATGAAATTATAGATCTAGTTTTGTTCTAACACTAATTTGGGATAATCATAAGCATGTCTAAGACACCAAATTGGTGATAGAACATACTTTAGTTCTTTTTATTTTAATTCTGAAGCAACTTTATTAAAATAATGACCATTAATTTTATTCAAAAATCAGTGCTGAGGTTGAAGACAAGAAATAGCTGGTTTATTAAGTACATTTATTTAGATTTGAATTTTGATGGGTGTCTTAGTCATCTAGTGCTGCCATAAGAGAAATACCACAAGTGGGTGGCTTTAACAGAGAGAAATTTATTTTCTCACAGTCTAGTAGATTACAAGTCTAAATTCAGGACATCAGCTCCAGGGGAAGGCTTTCTCTCTTTATTGGCTCTGGAGTAAGGTTCTTGTCCTCAATCTTCCCCTGGTTGAAGTGCTTCTCAAGCACAGGGACCCCGGGTCAAAAAAACACTCTGCTTCTGGTGCTGCTCTCTTGGTGATAGATGAGGTCCTTAACACTCTGCTTGCTTCCCTTTCTCTTTTTCTCTTGAGAGATAAAAGTTGGCTCAGGCCACACCCCAGGGAAACTCCCTTTACCTAGGATCAGGGAGGTGACTTGAGTAAGGGTGGTGTTACAATCCCACCCTAATCCTCTCGACATGAAATTACAATCACAAAATGGAGGACAACCACACTATACTGGGAATCATGGCCCAGCCAAATTGATACACACATTTTTGAGGGCACATAATTCAATCCATGACATTCCACCCTTTGGCACCCAAAAATCATATCCTTGCAACATGCAAAACATATTCATCCCGTCATATCACAGCAAAAGTCTTAATTCCAAGTCCCAAATCCAAAAATTCCTCTTCATCTGTGAAGTCTAGAATACAAGTTATCTGCTTCCAAAGGTATAATGGCAGAAAAGGAACAAGCTAGACATTTCCATTACAAATGGGAGAAACTGGAGGGGAAAAAGGGATAACAGGCACCAAGCAAGTCAACAGAACACATTACATTAGCCCTGAAAGCTTTGAAAATAAGCCTCTGTTCTCTGAGACCATTTACGCAATAGTCCTGGCCTCCAAATTCTAGGTACTGGCCACACTCTCCAGATTCTGAGTGGAGGCCCCTTGACCCTGGGGTTCAGCTTCACCTTCCAGGTCCACTAGGACAGCAGCTCTGCTCCCTTGGCTTTAGGCACACAATTCTCCTAGTCCATCTGATTGGCAACACCCCCATAAGAAACACCAGAGGCCATGGCTCCACCCTTTGAAACCCCTGAGGTCATGGCCATGCCTTTCGAGACTGAGGCAGCTCAGCTTCTTGACTTTGTTTTCCCTTCAGCTTGTGTTTCTTGGTTTCTTGGCGTCTTGGATCCTTGAGCCTCATGCCCACATCTGCCCTTCTGGGGCAAGTGTTCCAAAGCTCAGTAACTCCACTGATAAGTGCCTGAAGGCACCTAACTCCACCAGGAAGCCTCCTGCACTCAGGCACTTAGCTCTCTCGCTCTGTGGGTTGTCTCCAACCCTGTCTTGCACTGGTATCCTGGTTCTGCTGCTGCTGGTTCTCTGCTGTTGCCACTTCTCTGCTGCTATAGGTTCTCTGCTGTATTGGCCCTCCGCCACTGTTGCAACTCTATCCATTCACAGTTTCAAAACCACTTCCACATTTTAGATATCTGTTAGAACAGCACCCCACTCTCTTGGTTCCAAATTCCATCTTAGTCATCTAGTGTTGCCGTAACGGAAATACCACAAGTAGATGGCTTTAACAAAGAGAAATTTATTCTCTCAGAGTCTAGTAGGTTACAAGTCCAAATTCAGGACGTCAGCTCCAGGAGAAGGCTTTCTGTCTTTATAGGCTCTGGAGGACGGTCTTTGTCCTCAATCTTCCCTTGATCCAAGAACTTCTCAAGTACAGGGACCCTGGGTTCAAAGGTCGTGTTCTGCTTCTGGTGCTGCTTTCTTGGTGATATGAGGTCCCCAACTCTCTGCTTGCTTCCCTTTCCTTTTATCTCTTGAGAGATAAAGGGTGGTTCAGGCCACACCCTGGGGAAACTTCCTTTACCTTGGATCAGGGAGGCGACGTGACTAAGGGTGGTGTTACAATCCCACCCTAATCCTCTCAACATAAAATTACAATCACAAAATGGAGGACAACCACACAATTCTGGGAATCATGGCCTAACCAAGTTGATTCACACATTTTTGGGAGGACATAATTCAATTCATGACAATGGGATAGAGTGTTCTTATGTCAATGTTAACAGTCAATATATAGCAATAAAGAAAACAATATGATTATTAACAATAAATTAAAAAAATTAAAATCTCCATTAAAAAATAAAATCCATTTTGGAGATTTTCTGAGATATTGCACTATAGCATCATTTTGATCTAAGACTTGTTAAATTCATTGAGCAAAATCTGAATTTTTCACCCCTTACTTTGCACTCCATGACTCCTATTCCACTTTATGTCACCGATGCTTATTGCATGGAATGTCAACAATTTTCTATTAACTTCTAGCTTTTCTGGCAATCCCATTCCCTTTACACTTTGCCAAAACTGAATTCGAGTCACACTACACAATGGTTTAAATACAACAGTAACAACAACAAATATAATCACAAATGCCAGGAGTAAATCCAAGAATTTTTGGAGCCTTAACTTATATAGTTCAGGGGATCCTCTTTAAAAAAAAAAAAAAAAAACTTTACAAATACAAAATCAGATATTGATGTGGATATTTTCACAAAGATATAAGAAGCTGAAGGTAATTAAAATAAAAAAGATGTCTGACCAATATTGCAAACATCAAAATTTAGAAAAGTAAAATTTTAAATTAATAACTTACCTGAAAGAATGCTATAATACTTATTTTTTACATCTGTTGCTTACATATTCTTTTCCCTGTCATGTAACAAAGATTTTATTATATCATTTTCCTTAGAGTGAATGGAAAGATATTTCAGTCATTCCTCTAGCAAAAATATATAGAAAGATTTTGAAGGGGGCAGGGGGGAGCATACATTTAGGAGGCTTAGAGGTCATATGACTAAATGAATAAATACATCCATGCTCAATGTTGGAATTAGGTAGATAACGGAAGTGATACACATATAACTACAAATGACATATTTGTGTGCATATGTGCATCACTAAATTAAAAATAAATATATCTCCAACTCAATTTCCTTTTATTTGGATCCCAAAAATGTCTAGAGCAACCCCACAACCACATAACACATTAAAAAAAAAAAATTTACACAAGGGCAAATATGACAGAGAAGAAATCAGAACGGAAACACCTAACTATCTTAACCAACTCTGATTAAAGATCTTGCCTTTATAGATAAAATAAAACAAAATTAAATGTGATCTAGTGACTATTTCGCAGCCCTGGTGGCAAAGTGGTTAAGAGTTTAGGCTGCTAACCAAAATGTCGGCAGTTGGAATCCACCAGCCAATCCTTGGAAACCCTATGGGGCAGCTCTACTCCATTCTATAGGGTCACTATGAGTCAGAATCGACTAGATGGCACAGAACAACAAGTGAACATTTTGCTAGGATCTCTCCTATAATCTATGAATATAATGTTTTTCTACCATAGTTGCTAATAATGAAAAATATTTGATGTCCTGTAGATTCTCATTTGAATGCATTGCTTTTAAGGAAAAAAAAAGGAAAAGGAAATTAGTGAATATTAAAAGAAAAAAAAATTTTTTGAGTCTTAAATAGGAAAAACATAGTTTATTAAGGTCCACTTTCTTCTGCTTGCTCAGGATTAGAAATAAGTTCTTTTCCTAATCAAAGGGGAAGTAGGATTTGCACTCTTCTGGACCTTCCCATGTATTTTGCGTATCTGCCTAATAAATAGTCATTCGCATAGGAAATCAAATGCAAACAGATGAGAAGAAAATTAACTTATGTGTGTTTCTGATGTTTTCCAGAGCATGGTATATCAGAGAGACCACATTTAATTTTAATTTGCATACTTTTCTGCACAATTTCCTCTGATCCCTAGGAAGTGATCTGTAGGGTGAAGAAGCATATGGAAGGGAGAGGCTGTGCTGCAGAGCATGGTGGAGAGGTTTGGCCACACAGTAGAATCAACTCACCCTTGGGCGTTTTCTCCTAAACTTTCCACTTCCCCTTGAACAATGGCAAATCTGAACAGTGACTTCAGCCTGGGACACCTTCGACCAAAATGCTTAAGACTTTATTAGCATTTTTTTAGCTGCCCACTAGAAGTTTGCATGAATATGATGCTAAAGGATATGGAAGTCAAGTTTTCTCACAAGAAGTCAAATTTAACACTTTGAATCAGTATTTTGACTGCCTAGCAAGATCCATTTGAGATTGTTAAGAACGCATTTTTACTTTCTAGCTGAGATCTGAATTGCATTGTTATTTTTGGTTCAACTTTGAGAGAAAGCTTTTTACAAAAAGGGCACAGCACATTTTAAATGTGCTTTCCTTTAACACAAAATAGAGGCAGCATACATGTGGATAACCCCATAGAATAATGTTTGTTTTAGTATGTATTCTTTTTTATGAGTTCTTGTTTTGAAATGGTGTACATCAAATGAAATGTACCTTCCAGGCTTCACCAAGATAGCTGAAAATACCTCCAACATTGTCTTGCTCCAGGTCACTTGCCTGAGACCTGTTTTCTTCACCACAGGACTGCACGTCTGTAACAAGTGATTTAATAGAGAAGAGAAGGGGATCAGAATGTCTCTGAGGCGAAGTGGAGGGGTTGGCTTTCCTACTCTTCTCCCAGCTTTGGTGGAGGGAGTCTGGCCCCAAACACAAATTCCATTCTTCAAGTTAGTTCCTGTTTCCCTTTCCCTAATTCCTGAAAATTCCTCTCTCCTTTCATCTTATTGTTTTGCAATACCCAATATAGCTTTTCACAAATGTCATCTATCTTTAAAAAATCTTATTTTCCAATAATTTTCTATTTCCACTTTCCATTCTTAACAAGGATCAGTTTGGAACAAGCAGTATATGTGTAGGTAACGGGTAACGCACCTTCTAGTTTCCCTAGAGGAGTAAAGAATTTCAGCCAGCTAAGTCATTCTGAATTTGGAATTGAGGCTTTTCAGTTGAGCCTAAGAGCAATGTTCTGTTTTCCATAGCCCCCTTTGATACTAGTCATTATCTTTATGCTCTTTAAAGACTACACCACACAAAATAGCGTTGGTTTTCTGTAGCTATGGATTCAATATTGGAAAGTCACTTTGGGAGCCTCTGTGCAGCCCAAAAGCTATGCTTCCTTCTCTGATAATACCAGTTTTGGTCCCAGTAATTATTACTGTAGCAGATGTTTTCTCATTTCTGGCCACAGATAAGTGGAACATGGGTTCCTGGCACAGACTAATCATATCAGTGAGGTTTAGAATTGAGCTTATTGATGCTGGGTGAGGTTCTGAAAATGATAATAAAGAGGGTAATAATAGAAATAAAAACCACACACTTACCAGAAGCTTTATGTCTACGTAAGTTCAGACATACCCCTTCAAATAATATTTCCATCATCTGATTCTCATACTTCATTTTTTTTTTTTTTCTGAATGGGCTTCGAGATGTCAATAGATGGGTAGAAACGCTATGTTGTTGTTGTTGTTGTTGTTGTTGTTGTTAGGCCTGTTAAGTCAGTTCCCACGCATAGTGACCCTGTACTATGATAAAAGAAGTCACCTCAATCATATATTGTGTCCTGACACATGACTCACCCAAAAGACCCAAAGATGCCTTTTTCAATCCTGCTGTTATGTTGCACTAAGTACAAAAACAGATTTCAACTGATTTTAATTGCCTGTAATGTATGGACTTTTATTTGGATAGTAAACATTTTTACTTTAAATCTGATCATCTGCAGTTTTCTTTTTTTCTCCTCAACAAAGTGCAAACATTTTTTTAAATCTAAATTTGACACAAACCAAAAAACCAGTTACCGTCCAGTTGATTCTGACTCCTAGCGACTCTATAGGACAGAGTAGAACTGTCCCATGGGATTTCCAAGGAGCAGCTGTTGGATTCAAACTGACACAAGCTACCTCAAGTAAAAATCAATAATTCTTTTTGTCTTATTGTTCCAATTATTCAAATTTCACCACAATAATAATTACAGAAATACTTTGGATTCCCGGGAATGTTAATGAAAAAATGCCCTTGCTGTTGCGTGCCCTTAAGTTGATGCCTAATCTCAGAGACCCTATATGACAGAGTAGAAACGCCCCATAGGGTTTCCTGGGGTGAAATCTTTATAGGAGCAGATCACTGAGTCCTTTCTTCCATGGAGTAGCTGGTGGGTTTGAACTGCTACCCTTTCAGTTAGCAGCTGAGCACTTAACCTTTGTACCAACAGGGCGCCTTAGTACTTAAGATACGTACTTAGTACTTTGGACACGAACACAGTAAAGGCAAGGCATTTAGGGGTGGGGAAGAAATATTTAGCCAAATTCTGTATATCTCTCTGCCGAAGAATAAAGTGCAGACTGTTTGAGTGAATTGTAATTGCTGTCTGGACAAGAGAAGGAACAGTTATCAGCTGAAATTATACCTGAAATCTAGAATACTCATTTGAGAGACAAGAAAAGAGAGTCTAAGATAACTCAAACTACTGAGCATCTGCTTCAAACAATGTCAGTAGGTTTCACGCAGCAGCAATTTGATTTCCTCAGGCATCAATAGGGAAGACACCGCAGCCTGGCTTCTCGTAAACTAACATCTGATTCAGAAATTCTGCCCTTCCTGCCTATTTATATTTTTGTTAACTTTTAGTCACCCATGGTACATAAAAGTACCACTTACATTTACTGGCTCTGGGATTTCTTGGGAGGCTCAGTGGTTAAGATGTTGGTTGCTAAACAAAAGGTCAGCAGTTCAAATCCACCAGCTGCTCCTTGGAAATGCTATGGGGCAGTTCTACTCTGTCCTACAGGATTGCTATGAGTTGGAATTGACTGAAAGCAATGGGCTTTTATTTTTTATGGTACATGCTGGCATAGGGGTAGGTACTCCATAACTGCCTAAAACAGATAAAAGTTTGTTGGCTACATACTGCTGTGTTGAGAGGTTATTGTATGAGGTGGTACATCCTGGAAGAGTGGTCGCGTAAAACTTTTGTCTCTTGGGCTTCTGTAGAGTACTATAAGGCTTCTAAGTATATTTACTGTTTCCTGCATGTTACTGAGAAGGCACGGTGTTTGGGATTAGGTAATATTTAAGTGAATATTTTTTCCATGCCTCATCCCATCCATCCTACCACAAGAGTCTATTGGGACATAAGTATCCCACATAACATTTATCAAATTCCATCCTACCTAACAAAAATTCAAAACACTCAATAACTCAGCATGCATTCTATTAGAGAAAAAAATATTGTATCTACAAAATCTTATCAATGAAAAATAATTCGGTAATGAATTAATGACTTTCTTAGACTATGTAGTGAATCAAGTGTAGTGAATTCCTGTGCATAGACCCGGCTGTACTAATCACAACTGAAGAAAAATTAGATCTTGTTCAACAATATATATCACCAATGAATAACTATAGAATTTCTTTAGAGATATCCAGGATAACAAACATCCATACACTCAATGCAGTGATTCATGATATGGGCCCTGGAGTCAGACTTGCTGAATTTGATCCCCAGCGCTACTACTCACAGCTTATGTGAACTTGGTCACATTGTCTAACTTCTCTCTGCTTATTTTCTCATCTGAAAAGTTGTCAGGGAGGTACCTAACTTACAGGGTTCCTGTAAGTATTAAATGATTTAGTACTTATGAGCCATCTGGCACTGGCTCCAACATATTTTAGGTGCTAAGTATATGAGTGATGATAATTTTTTTTTAATTATGAAGAGTATAATTTTATTAGATATATATTTTCATAAGTAAAAAATATTAGGTATCCCATGGAACTCTAGTAATCTAAATATTTTTAGTTTTATATTTTGTCTCAAAAAGTGTTTCTTTTTTTTCTTACTTACCAATGTTATACACACACTTTATAAAAATGTCAAACCATACAAACATATAAAAAAAAAAAAAACATATAGGAATCCCCTTTATCATCTTGAAACCCCATTCCGAGTGTTAACAGTTGAAGGTGTATGTTTTCTATACAGATATTCAATTCCTCCACTGTTGCAAAGACCACTCACTCTTCAGTGTCACACCACCAAACGGCATTGATAAATTTGTCACAAATCAGATGACTCTAGAGTGAGACAATAATAGGCCTAGATCATAGATCTTCTAATTCTACTTCCAGTTTTCTTCTTTCCAATTTCAACAATGTGTGTGGGTGTGTGCACGTGCACACGTGTATAATGCTGAAATAATCAATATGTCAAAAATATTTTCTCCTGCCCTTAAAAAAAAGCACCCCTTAAATGGTCCACTGGAATTATGGACATTGTTTTCTTCAGTTAATTACAAATAATTGATTTTATGAACCTCGCTTAATTTTAAATATTAAGGCCAGGGTTTTAGTAACATTTCTAAGCCTCAGTTGTTTTAAAATTTTGGAATATGATAAACAATTTTAATTTTATAATAATGTTGACGGATCCTTCTGAGTGTATTCAAACACTATACATGCATATTTTGAATGTGCATTTAGGTTTAAATGGCTCTTTAATTTTGGGTTCAAAAATAATGTCTAATTCATCATACATAGTAAGTATAGTTGTGAGATCAGCTTACTAGCATGAGGAGTTTTCTCACACATTTTGAAAGTTAGTAGAAGATTTAACAAGAACATGAATAAATTTCTACTGTAGTGTTATCATGGCAGCTGCATGTGGTACAGAGTAGAACTGAACTCTGTAGGGTTTTCTTGGCAGTAATTTCTATCCAAACAGACCACCAGATCTTTCTTCCGCAGCCCTAATGGGTGGGTTCAAACCGCCAACCTTTTGGTTAATAGTCAAGCGCATTTGTAATATGGTGTTTGTGCCCTATTAGCTAAAAGTTTACACCCTGCTCAATGCATGAATTTAGTAAACCTCAGCTTCCTTTGCTAAAAATGGGGTGAAAATAGGCCTTTTCTCAAACGGTTGCCATAAGAAATGAGTCAATGAACATAAAGTTCTTGGCACATAAGGTACTCAGTAAAATATTAACTATAGCTATTATTCCATGTTACTAATACCTACCCATTTACCCCAAGTGTTCCTCAATAACATTCAACTGCATCGCTGTAGCTTTCAAGAGTCTTTAAATTGTCAACTGAATTTTTAGATGGAAGAAATAAAAAGGAGTGCTGTTTCTTGCCTCCTGACTTTAAGCGTGTGTGTTTGTCCGCCTCGACTTACTGAAAAATGCACACTGAGAAAATTACTACTCAAAACCTTTCATATTAAGCATACAAAAATAATAATACTAATAACTGAGTGGGAAGCCTGTTATTATCTCTACTAAGAAAGCTACTTGAAATTTCTGCAACTGAAATTTTATTTCCCAATGTCAACTTTAAATAAGTGATGAATGAAGAATTCTCGTGTATTGGCGATGTAACTCAATTAAGATATGACACTAATAATTAAGAAAGTGTGTCGTAATTTGAAAACTTTCTTACCTAAATTACAAAGAACTTCCCGAAATATGTCATTTCATTTCCAGAGTGTAACAGACTGAAAGTGAATGCTTTTAAACTGTTTGCACTCTGCATAAAATAATGTCTTAACAAATGAGAGCCATCTAGAAAAATAGTGAGCTGTACCAAATGTGACTTTTGTGAGATAAAATAATAGGCATCTCCATGTTTTAGCCAATCCGGTGTCCATTCTCAACAGATTCTAAAGAAAAAGAATGCATCCAAGGCTGTGGGTTTCTCCCTGCTTGTTTCCCTCAAAGGTCATATGGCATATAAGGAAAGGAAAGCATATAACAGGACCTGGCTTATTTTCTGAGAAGAATGTCATATTTTCATAGCCCCCATAGGAACCAAAAATTTTAATGATGATTTGACGAAGGAAAGGAAAATAAAATGGAGAGTGTCTTCATTTATAGCATGACCAGTATCAGCCAATACCCGAGTGTTGGACCACCTCTCTACAAATGTTGGAAGGACGCTGTTTTACAGTAGGTGTTGTATTTTCTTTGCTTCTTTGTTGTTGTTTTGTAGATACAACATTGAAACTGTAAATCTATTGTTTTTAATGTAACATTTTAGGTCCATACAAACAGCATTAGTAGCACAAACCAGAGCTTATGTTTCACCCTGCTCTGCCATTTTCAAGTAGGCTACTCAAATGTCCAAAGCCTTAGTTCTCCCATCAGTAACATGAGTAAAAATAATAGTGTCTACCTCATGGGATGATTTTGACAATTCATAGTATGCGCTAAAAATGGTAGCCATTGTTATTGATTGCTATTATTACCATGATAAACTATCATTTTTAGCTTTCACTATGAATTGCCTTACTTTCTCCTTCTGTTGGCAAGCCTCCTGTACAATGTGTTCACCAGTTCTGTTTGTTCAAATAATATTTAATAAAAATCTAACAATAAATATTTGAAGGCTACTGTGTGTGTGCATGTTTAGATTTCTAACATACAAAAAATTTGCACGTTATAATTATATATTTGCTTCCAAAATAACAGTTTGAGTTGAAGGTAAAGTTAAATATGCTCTTAAAAAAAAAAAACCTTAAATAACTATAAAAAGTCATGAAAAAGCAATTAATATAAAATTATGGGATCTAGATGAAAATGAATTTTAATATTAAAACCTCAGCATTCAGAACTTATATGCACTGGCTCATCAAACTTTTATATTATTTCAAGAAACATTAAACATATAATCTGGATTTCCATACTGTGCGTATCCAACAAATTTTATAATAATAGCATATTTACTCTGCATTAGTGTATAGAATTACAATAAAATGATTGTATAATATTGAGATGAGAGAAATAATTACATATTTTATGACTCTTTGGGATGCTGCTTTTGTTGTGGCTTCTTCCTTTCTTTTTTATTTCAGATTATCTAATCCCACCTCATGTTTCAACTCTTTTTAGTATATAGATTCAAATTAAAAAATAATAAATAACTTAAAAATATTTATTTTAGAATGCAGAATTAGAAACTAAAGCAGTTTTTTTTTTTTTTCTCTCTCTTCTGACTCGTAGCTCTTACACTTTTTATGGCTGGTAAACATATAAATCTTCAGAAAATTGATTAAGTTTGGAAAATTTTAAGGAAGTTAAAAGCTTGGAATATATAGTATGCTTATTATTTTTTATTATTAATCTACTTGGAGTGTTTTCTTGGAGCAAAATATAAAATATTTGCAATAAAATTAAAGAATGATGTCTTAAAGTACATTCTTATTTTTAAGAATGAAGATGTAATTAAAAGAAATAAAATTGATAGTTTGGTATTATGATTCAAGCCAATGAGAAAATAGATGATAGTTACATATTTAAATTACCTTTTTTTTTTTTTTTTTTCGGAGTGGAACTTTTATTGTTATGTACTAACCCTCACTATCCTAAATAAATTATTTTGAATTATTTTATATCCGAAGACTTCTGCTAAGTCCAAGATGGAGTACAGGGATAGAATTTTCTCTCCCACCTAAAACAAACCAACAAAAAACAGTGGTTTTGCAGTCATTGGGCATTAAAAAACATAACACAGTGATTTCTCAGAAAGGAAGATAAAAGGAGAGGGGCCTTAAAATTGCCCCAGCTTACTGTATAGAGAGTTTCCAGGCCACAGCAGACAGAAGGAGGACTTAGGCAAAGTCTGAAAATTTTCCAGAGATAAAGACTTGTGAATGTGGATATCCAAGGTAGCTACAGTTTGCAATGCATAGTGGTTGTTGTTAGTTGCATTTGAGTTGGTTTCAATTCATGGTGACCCCGTGTACAACAGAATTACATGTTGCTCTGTCCTGCACAATCTTCATGATTGCTTGTATGTTTGAGTCCATTACTACAGTTATTTTCATCAATTCATCTCCTTATTTTCCCTGACCCTCTACTTTACCATCCAGAGATTTATTTTAGATTTCAGGTATATAAAGCATCATTCTGAAAATTAACTTTGAACACTTTCTCAGCAAAAAAGAAAAATTTCATTTGTCAACACAAGTGATTGTTGGACATTATCTATTTAACTTGTGAGAAGGACAGTCTTGTAGCTGTCGTTTCCTAGATTGGGTCAGAGGGATGTGTGTTTGTGTTTGCTTTGTTATTGTTTTTATGTTGCTGCAATTGTTTCTGTCCTCCTTGATTGTGCAAAGAGTAGAAAATACACCCACATGCCAGTGTTCTTTGTCTATAACAGATTTATTAGTGTCCATTTATCATTGCATTGCAACCATGTACTGGTAGCATAAGACAAATGGAGCTATTTACCATTTATCTTTGCTGTACTTTCTTGTCAGACCCTCAGAGTGAAAGAGGCAGTGGCAGTGAAATTAAACAGTAGAAAAACAATACAGAAAAGCCTTCCAGGTGAAGTTCAAGTTGCAGTAACTTTATCATCAAGGAATTCTTCCAGTATTTTGTTCTAGGGGATCTTGAAATCCAAGTCAAATATCAAAAAACGAAACCCTGTTGCTGTTCAAGTTGATTCCAACTCATAGTGACCCTATAGGACAGAGTAGAACTGCCCAGTAGAGTTGCCAAGGAGTGGCTAGTGGATTTGAACTGCTGATCTTTTAGCTAGCAGCCAAGTCCCTTTTTTTTTCTCCCCAGTATTGTGTACTGTCTTACTCTTCATTAAAGTTACCACTTATCTATGTCTATTTAGTGTTTTGCCAGCCTCACCTCTTCCCTCCCTCATAACCATCAAAGATGTTTCTTTTCATGTGTAAACCTTTTCATAAAGTTTTTATAGTAATGGTCTCATAAAATATTTGTCCTTATGTGATTGACTTATTTCACTCAGCATAATGCCTTCCAGATTCATCCATGTTGTGAGATGCTTCACAGATTAATCATTGTTCTTTATCGTTGGGTGGTACTCCACTGTGTGTGTACCATAGTTTGTTTATCCACTTATCCGTTGATGAGCATCTAGGTTGTTTCCATCTTTTTGCTACAATGCTGCAGTGAACATAGGTGTGCATATGTCTATTTGTGTGAAGGCTTGTTTCTCTAGGATATATTCCTAAGAGCAGAATTGCTGAATCATATGGTATCCCTATTTCTACCTTCTAAGAAAGCGCCATGTGGTTTTCCAAAATGGTTGTAACATTTTGCATTCTCACCAGCAGGGCATAAGAGTTCCAGACTCCCTGCAGCCTCTCCAACATTAGTTATTTTCTGTTTTTTTGATTAATGCCAGTAATGCCGGGGTGAGATGGTATCTCACTGTGATTTTGATTTGCATTTCTGTAACAGCTAGTGATCTCAAGCATTTCCTCATGTGTCTGGTAGCCACTTGAATGTCTTCTTTGGTGATGTGTCTATTCAATTCTGTTGCTTATTTTTTATTGGATTATTTGTTTTTTTGTTTTAAAGGTGTTGAATTTTCCTACAGATATAGTGATTAGACCTTTGTCAGATTTGTACTAGTCAAGGTTTTTTTCCTAGCCTGTAGGTTCTCTTTTCACTCTTTTGGTGAAGTGCTTTGACAAGCATGTTTAATTTTTAGAAGATGTCTTCTGGAGTTTGTGTGTTGTTAGTTATGATTTTTATCCTGTTAATGCTGTATATTAGGGCCTCAGCCTGTTATAGAAAATATGCACTAAATAAGCAACTATAATATGAAGAGTCAAGAGAAACGTGGAGGCTTTCCCAAGAGTCAGAACAGGTGGATTTAACATAAAATGAAGTTTCAGAAAATATTTCTCAAATAAATTGCTTATAAGCAGAGACCTGTTGGTTAAGGAAGAGCCATCTCATTAAAAAAGGGGGGGACTTCTATGAGCTTTGAGGTGGGGTGTATTTAGTATGCAAAGTTATGAAGAAAGGGAAAAAAAATTATTCGAGCTATATGAATTCCCAGCAATAATGAAACAATTTAAAATCACGTGTGACTGTATAATTGTAAAGTATGCCCAAGCTAAATTCCTAAATTAATAAGACTTAGTCCTATATTCTTAGATATGAACCATATATTGCAAGGTATTTAAAGGAAACTCATGTCATGGAAAAAAATTCCAAGATGGAAATATCCACAGTGGAAACAAAAGCAATTCAGAAAATAGAAGAAAACTTAAAATTCAAATAATTTAGTCTTCAAGAAATTCAAGAGATTATTCCATCAGGAAAACAAAAAAAAAGGCCAAAACACAAGGAAAAGGTTTTGGAATATTAACAATATAATTTTAAACATTAAAAAATCTGTTACTCAAGAAAAAAGAAAAAACACAAAAAATATAATGTACAGATTTAAATACCAAGCTATTGACCCAGACGATAATATTAAGCATTTCTCCAATAAAACATGTAATTGAAGATAAACCTAAATGATATATATGTACTTCTGTACAATATGAATTGCAAAACCAAAGAAAATTAAAATATAAAGGAAGATATTATTAAGATACAGAGGAGGAAACATTCCCTGAACATACAACAATACATTGAATAGGACCACTAAATGCCAGAAAAACATATGTGAAAGAATAAATCATAGTAAAATTTAAAAACAGAAAAAAGAGTGGAAAAAAATCTTATATATTTCCTAAGAAATAAAAGGGTTCTACAAAGGAGTAAGTGTACAACAGATGTCTAATTTATTGTGATGTCTAATGGGACAATTTCATTTTATATATAAACCAAATGAAACCAGAGTCATTAAGACTTTTAGTGTCAGATCTGACATAATGTTTTGCATATTGAAAAGTTCTGTGTATCTTCAGGGAGGTTTTAGACCATTCAATACTGTTGCTGTTGTTGCTATGTGCTGACAAGTCAGTTCCGAATCACAGCTGACCTATGTACAACAAAACAAAACAGTGCCCGATCCTTCGCCGCCCTCACGATTGTTGCTATGTTTGAACCCATCATTGCATCTCTGTGTCAGCCCAACTTGCTGAGGATCTTCCTCTTTTTCACTGAGCCTCTACCTTACTAAGCACAACGTTGTTCTCCAGGGACTGGTCCCTCTTGATAACATGAGGAAAGTAAGTGAGACAAAGTCTCATCATTCTTGCTTCTAAGTAGCATTCTTGTTATACATCTTCTTAGACAGGTTTGTTTGTTCTTCATATAGTCCATGGTATGTTTAATATTCTTTGCCAACACCATAATTCAAAGACATCAATTCTTCTTTGGTCTTCCTTATTTGTTGTCCAGCTTTAACATTCATATGGAAAAAAAAAAAAAATGAGGCAATTGAAAATACAATGGCTTGGGTCAGCTGCACCTTAGTCCTCAAAGAAGAATCTTTGCTTTTTAGCACTTTAAAACAATCTGTGGAAGCAGATGTGCCCAATGCAATAAGACATTTGATTTCTTGACTGGTGCTTCCATGGGCATTGATTATGGATTCAAGTAAAATGAAATTCTTGACAACATAAATCTTTTTTCCGTTTATCATGATATTGTATATTGATACAGTTGTGAGGATTTTTGTTTTCTTTATATTGAGGTGTATCGTATTGAAGGCTGTAATCGTTAATCTTTATTAGTAAGCCTTCGAGTCCTTTTTGCTTTCAGCAAGCAAGTTTGTGTCATCTGCATTATTACAGGTTATCAGTGAGTCTTTCTCCAATCCTGATGTCATGTTCTTCATATAGGCCAGCTTCTCGAATTATTTTCTCAGCATATAGATTAAATAAGTGTGGTGAAGGATACAAACCTGACACACTCGTCCTGATTTTAAACCATTCAGTATGCCCTTACTCTTTTCAAACCACTGTCACTTTGGTCTATATGTAGGTTCCACGTGAGCACAATTAAGTGTTCTGGAATTCCCATTCTTCACAATGTTATCCATAATTTTTTTATGATCCACACAGTCGAATGCCTTAGCATAATCAATAAAACCCAGGTAAACATCTTTCTGTTATTCTCTGCTTTCAGCTAAGATCCATCTGATATCAGCAATGATATCCCACATTACATGTCCCTTTCTGAATCATGGTGTAAATTTCTGGCAGTCCCCTGTCAATGCACTACTGCACCCATTTTTTAATTCTCTTCAGCAAAATTTTACATGCATGTGATATTAATCATTTTGTTTGATAGTTTCCACATTTCATTGCATCACATTTCTTTGGAATGGGTACAAATGTGGATCTCTTCCAGTTGATTATCTTGGTAGCTATCCTCCAAATCTTGGCATAAACAAGTGAGTGCTTCCAGTGTTGCATTTGTTTGTTGAAACATGTCAAGTGGTATTCCATCAATTCCTAGAGCCTTGTTTTTCACCAATGCCTTCAGCACAGCTTGGAGTCTTCCTTTAGTACCATTGGTTCTTGATCATATGCAACCTCTTGAAATGGTAGAATCCTGACCAATTCTTGTTGGTACAGTGACTCTGTATTTTTCCATCTTCTTTTGAGGTTTCCTGCAGCATTCAACATTTTGCCCATAGAATTCTTCAATATTGGGACTAGAGGCTTGAATTTTTGCTTCAGTTCTTTCAGCTGGAGAAATGCCTAGAATATTCTTCCCTTTTGGTTTTCCAACTCCAGGTCTATGCACGTTTCAGTATAATACTGTATTTGATCTTCTCGAGCCACCTTTTGGAATCTTCTGTTCAGCTCTTTCACTTCATCATTCCTTCTGTTTGCTTTAGCTACTCTGCATTCAAAAACATGTTTCGGAGTCTCTTCTGACATCCATTTTGGTCTTCTCTTTCTTTCTTGATTTTTTTTTTTTTTTTATTTCTTGTGCTTTAAGTGAAAGTTTACACATTAAGTCAGTCTCTCATACAAAAACTTATATACACCTTGCTATATACTCCTAGTTGCCTTCTTCCTAATGAGACAACACACTCCTCTCCACCCTGTATTTCCATGTCTATTCACCCAGCTTCTGTCCCCCTTGGACTTTGCATCCCCCCTCCAGATAGGAGCTGCCAACATAGTCTCATGTATCTACTTGATCCCAGAGGCTCACTCCTCACAAGTATCATTTTCTATCTTACAGTCCAGTCCAATCCCTGCCTGAAGAGTTGGCTTTGGGAATGGTTCCTGTCTTGGGCTAACAGAAGGTCTGTAGACCTTGACCTCTGGGGTCCTTCTAGTCTCAGTTAGACCATTAAGTCTAGTCTTTTTATGAGAATTTGAGGTCTGGATCCCACTGTTCCCCTGTACCGTCAGGGATTCTCTGTTGTGTTCCCTGTTATGGCAGTCATCGATTGTAGCCAGGCACCATCCAGTTCCTCTGGTCTCAAATGATATAGTGTCTGATTTATGTGGCCCTTTCTGTCTCTTTGGCTCATAATTAGCTTGTGTCTTTGGTGTTCTTCATTCTGCTTTGCTCCATGTGGGTTGAGACCAATCAATGCATCTTAAATGGCAGCTTGCTAGCCATCTTGTTTTCCAGACACCACTCTCCAAAATGGGATGCAGAATGTTTTCTTAATAGATTTTATTATGCCAATTGACCTAGATGTTCCCTGAAATCATGGTCCCCAAACCCCCGCGTCTGCTATGCTGGCCTTTGAAGCCTTCGGTTTATTCAGGAAACTGCTTTTAGTTTAGTCCAGTTGTGCTGAACTCTACTGTATTGTGTGTTGCCTTTCCCTTCACCTAAGTTAATTCTTGTCTACTATCTAATTAGTGAATCCCCCTCTCCCTTCTACCCTCCCTCCCTCCCTCCTCGTAACCTTCAAAGAATATTTTCTTCTGTGTTTAAACTATTTATAGAGTTCTT
This sequence comes from Loxodonta africana, assembly GCF_030014295.1. Classification (NCBI taxonomy): domain Eukaryota; kingdom Metazoa; phylum Chordata; class Mammalia; order Proboscidea; family Elephantidae; genus Loxodonta; species Loxodonta africana. The sequence continues at coordinate 45,094,991 of NC_087348.1, forward strand.
ATAATAGTGGTCTTATACAATATTTGTCCTTTTGCAGCTGACTAATTTCACTCAGCATAATGCCTTCCAGGTTCCTCCATGTTATGAAATGTTTCACAGATTCCTCACTGTTTTTTATCAATGCATAGTATTCCATTGTGTGAATGTGCCATAATTGATTTATCCATTAATCCATTGATGGACACCTTGTTTGCTTCCATCTTTTTGCTATTGCAAACGATGCTGCAATGAACATGGGTGTGCATATATCTGTTCTTGTAAAGGCTCTTATTTCTCTAGGATATATACCAAGGAGTGGGATTGCTAGATCACGTGGTAGTTCTATTTCTAGCTTTTTAAGGAGGCCCCAAATCGATTTCCAAAGTGGTTGTATCATTTTACATTCCCACCAGCAGCCCCAAAATTTTATTCCATCCACATCATTAAGGTCAACTGTACTTTAAAGAGGCAGCTCTTAACTAGTCCCATTTGGAATGCATTTCAACCTGAGGGGCTCATTTTCCAGGACTATATCAGACAATATTCTGCTGTTATCCATAGGTTTTCATTGGCCAATTTTTTTTTTCAGAAGTAGATCATCAGGTCTTTCTTAGCAATCTGCAAGCTGCACTGAAATTTGTCCTCCATGGGCGACCCTGCTGGTATTTGAAACACCGGTAGCATAGCTTCTAGCATTACAACAACATGCAAGTCACCACAGTAAGAAAAACTAACAGAAAGTGGTGGCATTCAATTTTACCACCACCAAATGCCATGTTGAATTGGTGACTGCAACAAATTTAATTTATGACAAATTCGGTAAAACCCTAAGGGCTCGAAAGACAGGTTTCCTAAGACTCTGTATTGCTTAATAACAAGTTGTATTCAAACAAACTTTATTTAAACACTTGTTAATTTAGTAAATTTACACTCAAATTAAAAAAAAAAGTACATATGTTACAAGAATCAAAAGTATAGCATTTATCTTTGTTTCCAAATAGTTTTCAGGTCAAAAAACAATAGCCTTAAATAATCAATTTTATCTTAGTGTAATGTGGACCCTCTTTTAGTTTTAAGACAGTATACACATTATCATTATTATTCATTTAGGAAAAAGTCATGAGTTTTCTCAAAAAAAATGATATGCTATAATTCTGTTATGAATCGATGTAAGCACTGCCCCAAAACTTTTTAAAATAGTTACCTCATACATTTAAGTGATCACAGGCATATTTTAATTAAATAAACACAAAATCCAACTCATAGTCACCCTATAGGAAACAGTACAACTGCCCCATAGGATTTTCAAGGAGCAGATGGTGGATTCGAACTGCTGACCTTTTGGTTATCGGCTGAGCTCTTAACCACTGGGCCACCAGGACTCCTTTAATTAAATAGTTATTCTTAAAATAGAATTCACAAGAAATCTGGGGTCATGTGTTTTACTCGTAGATCCAAAGCTAGCATATTTTGGAGCCTCAGCTAGCCTCCATTTGCCTTTGTTCTTGTATGGTAAATGAAAACAATTTTTACCAGGATTCACAGCACATGACAACCCTAATAACATATACATAAAAAAAAATAACATATACATATGATATATATATTCATATATATAAACATATATACATATACACGTATATATAAACATATATACGTATATATGTATATATAAACATATATACATATATATGTATATATAAACATATATACGTATATATGTATATATAAACATATATACATATATATGTATATAATTTGTTGTTGTTGTTAGGTGCCACCGAGTCAGTTCTGACTCATAGCCACCCTATGCACAACAGAGTGAAACACTGCCCTGTTCTGTGGAATTCTTACAATCATAGTTATGCTTGAGCCCATTGTTGCAGCCACTATGTCAATTCATCTCGTTGAAGGTCTTCCACTTTTTCAATGAATCTCTACTTTACCAAGCGTAATGTCCTTCTCCAGGGACTGATCCCTTCTAATAACATATCCAAAGTATGTGAGACATAGTCTCACCATCCTTGCTTCTAAGGAGTATTCTGGTTGTACTTTTTCTAAGACAGATTTGCTGGTTTTTTTGGCAGTCCACGGAATATTCAATATTCTTCGCCAATACTACCATTTGAAGGCGTCAATTCTTCTACCATCCTTATTCATTATCCAGCTTTTGTATGCATATGGGGTTATTGAAAAGACCATGGCTTGAGTCAGGCGCACCTTAGTCTTCAAGGAGACATCTTTGCTTGTCAACACTTCAAAGAGATCTTTTGTAGCTGATTTGCCCAATACAATGCATCTTTTGATTTCTTGACTGATGCTTCCATAGTTGTTGATTGTGGATCCAAGTAAAATGGAATCCTTGACAAGTTCAGACTTTTGTCCATTCATCATGATGTTGCTCATTGGTCCAATTGTGAGGATTTTTGTTTTCTTTATGTTGAGGTGTAATCCATACTGAAGGCTTTGGCCTTTGATCTTCATCAGTAAGTGCTTCAAGCCCTGTTCACTTTCAGCAAGCAAGGCTGTGTTATCTGCATAATGAGTCTTCCTACAATCCTGATGCCCTGTTCTTCTTTGTATAGTCCAGATTCCTGTATTATTTGTTCAGTATACAGATTGAATAGGTATGGTGAAAGGATACAATGCTGAGGCACACCTTTCCTGACTTTATACCATGGAGTATCTGCTTGTTCTCTTCTAATGACTACCTCTTGATCTATGTACAGGCTCTTCCCGATCACAGTTACGTGTTCTGGAATTTCCATTCTTCACAATGTTATTCATAATTTGCTATGATTCACACAGTCCAATGCCTTTGCACAGTCAATAAAACACAAGTAAACATCTTTTTGCTATTCTCTGCTTTCAGCCGGGATCCACCTGACATCACCAATGATATCCCTGGTTCTACATCCTCTTCCGAATCAGGCTTGAATTTCTGGCAATTCCCTGTCAATATACTGCAGCAGCCACTTTTGAATGATCTTCAGCAAAATTTTACTTACGTGTGATATTGATATTGTTCAATAATTTCCACGTTCGGTTGGATCGCCTTTCTTGGGAATAGGCATAAATATGGGTATCTTCCAATCAGTTGACCAGGTAGCTGTATTCCAAATTTCTTGGCGTAGATAAATAAGCACTTTCAGCTCTGCATCTGTTTGTTGAAACATCTTAATTGGTATTCTGTCAATTCTTGGAGCCTTGTTTTTTGCCAGTGCCTGCAGGGCAGCTTGGACTTCTTCCTTCAGTACCATTGGTTCCTGATCATATGCTACCTCCTGAAATCACTGAACATTGACCAATTATTTTTGGTATAGTGGTTCTGTGCATTCCTTCTATCTTCTTTTGATACTCCAGCATCATTTAATATTTTCCTTAAAGAATCTTTCAATACTGCAACTAGAGGCTTGGATATTTTCTTCAGTTCTCTCAGCTTGAGAAATGCTGAGAGTGTTCTTCCTTTTTGGTTTTCTATCTCCAGGACTTTGCACATGTCATTATAATACTTTACTTCATCCCCTTGAGCCACCCTTTGAAATCTTCTGTTCAGCTCTTTTACTTCATCATTTCTTCCATTTGCTTTAGTTACTCAATGTTCAAGAACAAATTTCGGAGTCTCTTCTTATATCCATTTTGGTCTTTTCTTTCTTTCCTGTCTTTTTAACGAACTCTTGCTTTCTTCGTGTATGATGTCCTTGATGTCATTCCATAGCTCATCTCGTCTTTTATCATTAGTGTTCAAGGTGTCAAACCTACTCTTGCAATGGTCTGGAAGTTCAGGTGGGAAATACATATATGGAGGGAGCCCTGATGGCACAGGGGTTGAGAGTTCAGCTGCTAACCAAAATGTCTACAGTTTGAATCCTTGAATCCACCAGCTCATCCTTGGAAACCCTATAGAGAAGTTCTACTTCATCCTATAGCGTCACTATGGGTTTGATTTTGTTTGTATATAATCTAATACTCAACTCCCGTGGGTTTTAAAGAGATTTTTCATTAATAAAATTTATCTACTTTAAGGTGTTTAGATAAATATTGACCACCTCTGATTCTTTGTACATGCTTATTTTCTTTCTTAATAAGTGGTCTTTTCTGAAATAGATTCCTGTTCTTTCTAGGAGAATTTTTCAGGAGGTAGATAGCCTTAATTTTCTTTCACTTGAAATCATTTATTAAAAAGCAGTAAAAAATGAAGGCCTTTTGGGCATCTGTAGGTGAAGCTTGTCTGAACCATATTAGATTTTGTTTGCGTGCCAGCATCGACATATTTTTTAAAACTTTATCTGTTGGAACTGGCAACTCCACCTAAAATATCAACATTGTAAAAAGTCAAGGTCAATTTATACACATGCTGTTGCTCTTAAAATCACTACGTATGATTCACTGTCTTAAAAGAGAAAAATGATTTTTCACTTGTACTTTGTTATGGATTAAATTTAGAGCCCCCAAAATGTGTGTCAAATTGGCTAGGTCATGTTACCAGTATCGTGTGATCACCCACCATTTTGTCATCTTATGTGATTTTCCTATGTGTTATAAATCCTACCTCTACAATGTTAATGAGGCAGAATTAAAGGCACATATATTAATGAGGCAAGATTCAATCTACAAGATTAGTTTGCATCTTGAGTCAATCTCTTTAGAGATATAAAAAAGAGAAGTGAGCAGAGAGACATGGAGACTTCATACCACCAAGAAACAAGAGCCAGGAGAATATCACATCCTTTGAACACCGGACTCCTGCTCAGAGAAACTCCTCGACTAGGGAAGATTGATGACAAAGACCTTTCCCCAGAGCCGACAAAGACCTTTCCCCAGAGCCAACAAAGAGAGAAAGTCTTCCAGTGGGGCTGGTACCCTGTAAGTGGACTTCTAGCCTCCTAGATTGTGAAAGAATGAATTTCTCTTTGTTAGAGCCATCCACTTGTATTTCTGTTATAGCAGTGCTAGATAAGTAAGACAAACATGTTCTTGTGATGGTAAGAAATATGAGAAATTTAGCAAAATCCTGAACAGAATAAGATAATGAGTATGAAAAACTTAATACTTATTTTTAAAATTTGTTATTTTTTTTTTTAGCAGACATTAAGGTCTGAATCTAACTACCATTAACTCAACATCATATCTGAATAAAACATAAATTAAGAGAGTACTTCAAGCATTCTAGAATAAATCCCAAAATGAGTTATCAAATACTAGCATTGGACAAACAGTTACTATAATGCCATAGCAGAAGTTTAAATGTGGGTATTAATAGCTTCCATTAGCTGAGCACTCATCTCATCCAGCCATTATATTAAGTGCTTTACATTCTGCCATGACTTGAATCCTCATGATAGCTCTAAAAGTTAAATTTGTTTCTCATTTGAATCAAAATAAAATAGAATCCAGTCTGCCTACAATAGCAGAAAGGGATCTATTAGAAAAAAAAAGGCCCACACAATCATTGGATTAAACTGAGCTTTCAGGGAAACATTGAAATTGAAGTCCTCGTGGTGCCACTGGTTAAGTGTTCAGCTGTGAACCAAAAGGTCAGCATTTTGAATCCACCAGCTGCTCCTTGGAAACCCCTAAGGGGAAGTTCTACTCTGTCCTATAGGGTCACTAGGAGTCCGAATTAACTTGATGGCACCGGGTGTTTGAGTTTGTAGGGAAAATTCTCAAGCTCTGTAAAGCTCAGTTAAAAAGTGGACTAGTACTACTGACCACAGAACTAGGTTGCCACCACTCCTCCCACTACAGTGGATGACGTAAGTCCAAGGATGTTCCATCAGTAGATCACTTCCAAATCAGTGCATGAGTGCATCTGCAGAATTAGGTCACTCTAGCTGCAAGGGAGGGAAATGATATTTTAACTGTTTTTTTTTTTTTAATTTTACCTATGAAAGGTAAGATTAAAATTTAGGAAATACTGAAATTTTAAAACTGTGGTAGAAACCCTGGTGGCATTGTGGTTAAGTGCTATGGCTGCTAGCCACAATGTTGCAGTTGGAATCTACCAGCAGCTCCTTGGGAACTCTATGGGGGCAGTTCTATTCTGTCCTGTAGGGTCACTATGAGTCGGAATCGACTGGACAGCAATGAGTTTTCAGGATTATGGTAGAAAAGATTTTGATTTGTCAGCCATGATGTGTCCACTGGAGCAGTATTGCAATTTCCACTTCTTATATGTGAGTCAGAACCAGAGGTTAAGTAATTTAATCAAATCACTGCTAGCTTATTTTAATGAAGCAATAATTGTTTGACTAACATATTTAACTGGTCTTATCACTTGCCTGTCCAAGAATCCTAAAGCAATAAATTAACACAACATTGAAGTCAAGTTGTTATCAATTTAAATGTAAATAAAATACTTTACTGCATTAAGAAGTTGATTAGCATTTTCAAAATATAAACAAGTGGATAGATAGCTCTCAATATAAGGCTATATAGAGAAAAAGGAAACAATATCTAATAAAGATTGACAGCAACAATTTGGGAATCAAATTGCCAGTTCTTTTTAGATTCCAGTTCTTTTTTTCACCTTAGTTTGGCATGTTAACTTGGACAAATTATCTACTCATTTGTCATGGACTGACAAATATGTCAAAATATGTGTTCCCCCCAAAAATGTGTGGACTTGGTTAGGCCGTAATTCCCAGTTTTGTGTGGTTGTCCTCCATTTAGTGATTGTAATTTTATGCTAAAGAGAATTAGGGTGGGATTGTAACACCACCCTTACTCAGGACACTTCCCTGTGCCAACGTAAAGGGAGTTTCCCTGGAGTGTAGCCTGAACCACCTTTTATCTCTTGAGAGATAAAAGGAAAGGGAAGCAAGCAGAGAGTTAGGTACCTCCTACCACCAAGAAAGCAGCGTCAGGAGCAGAGCTCATCCTTTGGACACGGGGTCCCTGCACCTGAGAGGCTCCTTGACCATGGGAAGATTGATGAAAAGGAATCTTTCTCCAGAGCTCACAGAAAGAGAAAGCCTTCCCCTGGAGCTGACACCCTGAATTTGGACTTGTGAGCTATTAGACTGTGAGAGAATAAATTTCCCTTTGTTAAAGCCATCCAATTGTGGTACTAGATAACTAGATAACTAAGCACTAGATAACAAGATAACTAAGATGACATTCTTTTCCTCTGTTTCCTCATCTGTAAAAAATGTACAGTGATTTTTTTTTTTTTTTAATTAAAAATAACATTTACAAAAAGCATTTATAGCAGTTTCTGATCCAGGCAAAGCTTTAAGTTAATGCTACAAGTTAGAGTTTCAAATGCAGCAGTGAAATGGTGGAACTTGAGTTGAAGCAAATTACCCCAAAGGTAGATAATAACGTTATATTTTCTGAAGAAATTTAAAAGCATTATTAAAAGTAACTAAAAATTGATATATCTTTTAACATGTTCTTTCCTCTATGATAAGAAATGTATTTTTGGTCCTTTTTTCTGACAGATTTTGTACTTCTTCTAGATCCAAGTGTTGCCCTTCCTGTTAAGCACCACCTTGACTTTAGTGGGAAAACATATTCATTCCTGTCTGCCTGCTGCCATATAGTCATATATAACTTAGAGATACCACCACTGAATTATTGAGCATATTGTCTTGAAATTTCCCAATTATTTATTCTTTACAGCACATAAGTAATATTCCATATAATTTTTATAAGTGCATCCATACTCCTGTATTGTTGTTGTTGTTACCCGTAATTTGTTATGATCCTCCTCACATAGTGCCTCCCCAAAAATAAATAAATAAAAACTGTTTCCGTGACTCCGACTCATAGGGACCCTATAGGACAGGGTAGAACTACCTTGTAGGGTTTCCAAGGAGCCGCTAGTGGATTGAAACTGCCGATGTTTTGGTTAGCAGCTGAGCTCTTAACCACTGTGCCACCAGGGCTTTGCATAGTGCCTAAACCCACCCACTGCTGTAGAGTCGATTTCAACTCATAGCAATCCTATAGGACAGAGTAGAACTGCCTCATAGAGTTTCCAAGAAGCACCTGGTGGATTTGAACTACTGACCTCTTGGTTAGTAGCCATAGCACTTAACCACTACACCACCAGGGTTTCCGCATAGTGCCTAGCACATGGTAAATGTTGAGCAAATATCTACTGAAAAAATGAATGAACCATTCAGTAAATCCAATAATCAATCATCTCAAGTTATAACCTGAGCTTAATTTCCGATGCTAAAGAGATGGCAGCATATTACAGTGGAAAGAACAAAGTCTGGTTCTAATCATATGATCTGACCACATGCTATTGAGCAAATTACTTAGTCTTTCAGGTTGCCATTTTCCTCACCTGCAAATAAATGAAAGAAAGATTTCTCATCTTAAAGAGTTATGAGAAGCAAATGAGATAAAATCTATTTTTGTGCAAAAGTTAGATGCTATATTGAAACTCAATAATTCATAATTCCGTGCACTTACATGGGTTATTGATAGCTACAAATGCTAAATAGTGTATTCATAGTGTGAGCCCCTGAGATATATTTAGCAAAATTGGTTAAAATATGTCTGAAATCAAGAAATTATTATTTGGGTAGGAACATTTTCCTCTGGAGTTTGGTTCTAATTGAAACTTCCCAAAATAGCAAATACAATTTCTTCCTCTCTCCTATGAGAATTAAAGGCTACTGAAGTGTTTCTTGTTACGTATACTAAAGGATGAAATTAATCAAGTCTTTTTTTTTATTATCAGCCTCCTTGTCACGGCTCACAACAAAACCTTGCTTGTATTGAGAAGCTTACAATGGATTATGGTTTTAATTAACATCTTGTTTTCAAGTGGAGATGCAATAAGCAATTTTGATGTAAAGGTCTCTTTTGCACTTATCTTTGGCATTTTTTTTTTTTTGGCAAGATATTTTATCAAAGAGAAAAAAATTACTTTTCCTTAAGTATGGATGAGTTATTACAATTCGCAAACATTTTATCACAGTGTGTGTATATGCATGTGCTTTGTTGTTATTGTTGTTAGGTGCTGCTGAGTCAGGTCCGACTCAGTGACCCTATGTACAACAAAAGGAAACACAGCCTGGTCCCACACATTCCTCAGTCATTGCTATGTTTAAGCCCATTGTTGCAGCCACTGTGTCAATCCATCTCACTGAGGGAATTCCAGAACACTTAAACACTTAATTGTGCTCATACGTGTTATGTGAGTGTGTATATATATATACTTCTATATATATTCTAATTTCAATAGTATACATTATCACCATTTATTTATAGTATATAAAATTTTTAGTGGAATTTTCCTTATTATTAGAAGCAAGTGCTTTTTATTAAGTACAGCATGAAAAATTACGTGAGTTGCTTGATTCCAATTAGATCTTCTATTTTCTATTGTTTCTAATATTTAATATACACTGGTTCTCTCTTTAAATATCATCAGCCAGATAAAAAATAGCCCAAAATGTATTTGGTAACTTACACCTTTTTTTTTTTTTCTCCTTGGCATTTGTTCACATATGTATTTGTTATTTCACTTTTTTATTTTATTTTTTATATTTATTTGACATTCTTAGGAGAAATGAAGGAAGAAGAAATTACAGGTTTTTGAAAAGTTTTCTTAATTCTACCCCTCCTGATTCTTTGAGAACTAAACTTTCTGTTTGAGCCTGGATGCTCATTTAATGGGTTGAAATCTATTTACTCCTATGTGCATTAATTCAGTCTTTACCATCTAAGGAATCTAGGGAAAGATCTCTTTTTTTTTTTTTTGTCTGAATTAAAAAAGACACAGCTAATATATTGTTTTAAAAACTCCATAGCATTCACTTATAGCTCATTCAGGAGAAGTGGGTAGGAAATGTAAGGAAGTAGTCTATTCAATATTTTTTACTAACCCCTCAAAGAAAACAGCACTGCCTCAATGTGTCTGCTTAAGTAGGGAAGGCAGGTTCGCTGATCCACACCATTAATGCCATAAGCCTGGCTGATTACAACCCATCGAAAACCAACTGAGAACACTAAAGAACATCCATAGGTGAGTCATTTAAATGACCAAGAACATGAAATGGTTTGCATGCAAAAGAAATTTACGACAGTTTTCAATTTGGGAAATTGACAATTATAAATTTAGGGCAAGGTCTAGGAGAACAAGCATGATAGAAATATCTGCACATATTTACTCACTGACTGGCATCACTAGAAAACACATACTAACATTTTAATTTGGTTGTTTAGGAAAATAAGTAATGTATATTCTTAAATGAGTAGTTCGATATACCAAATGACATACAAATACAATATATAGCGATATTGTTATTGTTAATTGCCATCTAGTCTGTTCTGCCTCATGGCGACCCCATGTGTGCTGAGTAGAACTGCTCCATAGGGTTTTCAAGGCTGTGACCTTTTGGAAGTAGAACACCCGGCCTTTCTTCTAAGGTGCCACTGGGTGTGTTCAAAAGGCTAATCTTTCAGCTGGTAGTTGATTGCTTAATTCTTTATGCTACCCAGGACTATCTAGCAGTAAAGTCTATTTTTCTAAATACATGGATCCATAGAGGTTAGTTTGGAAAAGACAGAAATGTTAGGGTTTCTTCAAAAGTATTTGAGATCACCTTTCCGGAGTGCAATCTGTCTAGCTCTCTCTCCCAAAATGTACTTATGTCATTATTTGGAAAAAACGCTGGACTATCAGATCGTTGTCTTACCTCAGTGAACATATCTGCTGCCCTTGTTTGTGGCCAAGTCAGTTATTTTTGAACTTTGCTATATAGAGGAAATTGGAAGCGACAAAGATGATAGGTGATTCAATCTTATCTTCAGTGATACAGGCACACTTATTAATGCCTTTACAGAGATTATGACCATACCCATATCCATACTCTGAAAGTATTTAAAACTCTTTTAACTTCAAAGACTGAAGTTTAATGCAAATGGACTCTGTCTATTTTAGAAAATAGATGAATGTAGGTGAGGAAGTGTGGAGTTTATTAAAGACCTGGCATCTTCCCTATATTAAAAATTTTCTTTACTATGTAAGATTTGAATCTGGGATGTTTTGCCCCATTTGTTTTTCTCCTCTCTCTTTTTCTTTATCCCTCGTCAGTACTGTATATTCAAGTATATCATCATATTAATTTAACAAGTGGGTAGAGTCCTTCCCTTAATTTCTGTCATCTAAGCGTAATTTGGCAAATGTATAAATTTGTAAGTTTTCCAAAAAGATAAATAGATGTGAAGTCCTGGATAAAAAGAGATTCATTTTTTGAAAACCTCTCATATTATTTCCAACAGAAATACTTTCTTACTAAAACTGAAAAATCTCAGCCAAAGAGAAGAAAACAAGTGTGTACAGCATCCTGACATGGACATTGAACGATTTAAAAAAAAAAAAAAAGCATTTTTCTCTTGACCAAATCAATCAAAAGCTGTAGTTTTACACATAAGTTTCTATCAGGTCATTCCTAAAAAAATCCAACAAATTTTATAGAAATCTGTTTGTTATGGTTAACATATTAAGTAAGAGTCTAAAACAAAAGGGAGAGTGTTGACCAACACATTGTGGAGTTGGCAACCAATGTCAGGAAACAATTTCGGTATTAATTTTTTAATGAGACACTAATTTGCTCTGTAAACTTTCACCTAAGGAATAATAATAAAAAAAAAAAGAGCCTAGGACACTCTTTTTTTTTTTTTCATTTTTCTTAATTTTTTTTTTCAGGTGCAAGGGTTCTATATTAAACTAGAAAAGTGTGTATTTTCAGCCCTGACAAAATCTCTGTGGACCTTTTTTATGTGTTGAATGGAAGTAGTAGAATTAAGGCTATATAGCTTTGCCATAAACTGGATACCAAGGTTTCAGATGACTGTCAAAGTCATTTTCCTAACATCTTCCCAGAGTCGGTAAAAATGGATGAAAAGTTCAAACTTCAATGAAAAGTATCAAACTTGAATGAAAAGAGATATGTATAGAGCACAGTAATTTTTCCAAGAATATTATTTATCTTTAATTTTTTTTTTTTCGCAATAGAAGATCTTTAATGTTCTTCTCAAATAGATAATATGTTGGTGAAGGAAAAGGTCCAAGAGATGCCTGTAAGCTTGAGAAAATATTCACCCATGATGAAATTACATGTGTACATGTTGTATGGCTTCCTTTTAATAGAATGACTGTGGTATCACTCATTTAGAGACCTACAAAGATTGGGCAGTATTTGGAGACAGTCAAGCCCACCAATTCCTTCTTCCTTACCTAACTAGTTGTAAAGTTAACTTTTATTTTTCAGAAATAATAGATTTCATATATTATATGTTGTTACAGTACTATCAAGCTTCATTTCCCACTTATTGATTGATTCATGAAGTATGGCACTTTTTATAAAAAGCATATGTGTTTCTAGAACCTGCAGGATTGTCTTTTCAATTTATGATATACTGTTTTCTACTGGAAATGCCATTTCTAATGTAATTACAATATTTTAGTTTTTCTATTACCTAACGCAAAATTATATATTATAAAATTAAGAGCTTAAATATCCTTAAAGATCATATAATTCTACCTTATTTTACACATTAAAAAAAATAAATTCCTTTCTGTTACTTGAGTCATATAGCTTATTAGTGGAAACTCAACATTCTTACTTCTTATTAACTGTTAGAATAAGTATGATTAAAGAATACAACACTGACACACACTTTTCCTGATTTTTTTTTAACTTTTATTGTGCTTTAAGTGAAGGTTTACAAATCAAGTCAGTCTCTCACACAAAAACCCATATATACCTTGCTAAAAACACTCCCAATTACTCTCCCCCTAATGAGACAGCCGGCTCTCTCCCACCACTCTCTCTTTTCATGCCCGTTTCACCAGCTTCTAACCGCCCCCACCCTCTCATCTCCCCTCAGGACAGGAGATGCCAACATAGCCTCAAGTATCCACCTGATCCAAGAAGCTCACTCCTCACCAGCATCCCTCTCCAACCCATTGTCCAGTCCAATCCCTGTCTGAAGAGTTGGCTTCAGGAATAGTTCCAGTCCTGGGCCAACAGAAGGTCTGGGGGCCATGACCACTGGAGTCCTTCTAGTCTCAGTCAGACCGTTAAGACTGGTCTTATGAGAATTTGGGGTCTGTATCCCACTGTTCTGCTCCCTCAGGGGTTCTCTGTTGTGGTCCCTGTCAGGGCAGTTATTGTTTGTAGCCGGGCACCATCTAGTTCTTCTGACCTCAGGCTGATGTAGTCTATGGTTCATGTGGCCCTTTCTGTCTCTTGGGCTCATAATCCCCTTGTGTCCTTGGTGTTCTTCATTCTCCTTTGATCCAGGTGGGTTGAGACCAATTGTTGCATCTTGGATGGCTGCCTGCTAGCGTTTAAGACCCCAGATACCACTCTTCAAAGTGGGATACAGAATGTTTCCTTAAAAGATTTTATTATGCCAATTGACTTAGATGTCCCCTGAAACCATGGTTCCCAGACCCCTGCCCCTGCTACGCTGGCCTTCGAAGCATTCAGTTTATTCAGGAAACTTCTTTGCTTTTGTTTTAGTCCAATTGTGCTGACTTCCCCTGTATTCACTTTTCCAGATTTTAAACTATGAAGTATCACTTGTCCTGTTTGAAAGACTGCCTCTTGGTCTATGTTCAAGTTCCTCATGAGCACAATTAAGAGTTCTCTGGAATTTCTATTCTTCACGATGGTATCTGTAATGTGTTATAATCCACACAGTTGAATGCCTTTGCATAGTCAATAAAACACAGGTAAATATCTTTCTGGTATTATCTGCTTTCAGCCAAGATCCATCTGACATCAGCAATGATATCTCTCGTTTCATGTCCTCTTCAGAATCTGGCTTGAATTTGTGACAGTTCCCTGTCAATGTACTGCAGCAGTCTCTTTTGTACATAGACAAAGAGGCAGTTGTTTGAACAGAACAAGGCGTACTGCTTGGTTTACAATCAGGAAAGATGTGCATCAAGGTTGTATCCTTTCACCGTACTTATTCAATCCATATGCTGAGCAAGTAATCTGAGAAGCTGGACTCTATGAAGAAGAACAGGGCATCAGGATTGGAGGAAGACTCATTAACAACCTGCATTACGCAGATGACACAACCTCGCTTGCTAAAAGTGAAAAGGACTTGAAGCACTTACAGATAAAAATCAAAGACTTCGGCTTCCAGTATGGGCTATACCTCAACATAAAGGAAACCAAAATCCTCACAACTGGACCACTAAAGCAACATCATGATAAACAACAAAACAATTGAAGTTGTGTAGAATTTCATTCTACTTGAACCAAGGAAGAATTGATGCATTTGAATTATGACTTTGGTGAAGAATACTGAGTATACCACAGACACCAGGAGAACAAATAAATCTGTTTTTGAAGTACATCCAGAATGCTCCTTAGAAGCGAGGATGGCCAGACTTCGTCTAATGTACTTTGGACATATTATCAAGAGGGACCAGTGCCTGGAGAAGGACATGATGCTTGGTAAAGTAGAAGTTCAATGAAAGAGGAGAAGACCTTCAAAGAGACGGATTGACACAGTGGCTGCAATGACGGGCTCAAGCATAGCAATGATTGTGAATATGGTGCAGGATGGTGGCTGTGTTTCGTTCTGTTGTACATAGAGCTGCTATGAGTCAGAATCAACTCGATGACAGCTAACAACAACAACAACAATTAACTGTTAATGTTAGAGCTCAGTTAATTTTTGGTTTCAAGTGCTTGGTTTGTGTTGTTTGTATATGTGTGTTATCTCTACATTTTTAAAGTGGACTTCAAGTTTTAGAGTTTAGTTTTCAACCCACATAAACATACACTTGTCGAAAGTCACTGTGTAGTCAGATAAAAAGTAATCAGAACTTTTCATTTTAAATTGACTTCAATTCTTACTACAACCTGGAATTGCAAAACATTTTTAAGCAGTGATCTTTTCTACTCACATCTGAGATTCAAATGGCCCTGCAGATGTGAAATTGTCTGTTACTATGGAAGAACAGCTGGAATCAGTTAATGAGTCAAGTCAGCAGGAGCTCTAGCACTAAAAACCCTAGCACTAGAGCCTGGAAAATTTCATCTCCATGATAGAGATCTCTAGGAAAGGAAGCAGAGAGTCAGATTGTTGCCTGGGTGTCCCCATGAGTGAGGCAGCTGTGAGCATAATTAGGATCCTCTCCTAGTGGCAAATGAGAGTGTTGTTTATACTTGTACATATGGGACTTAGTCATCAGCAGACCAGTCTTCAATCCTGTCTCTACTGCGATAGAGAACCAACCCATTCAGGTCAGATATCCTGGGGACACTAATAAAAATGACCTTTGTCTAGGAATTACTAGAAGCAAGTGTGTCAATTATCCTTAAACTTGAAAGAAATGTAGAAGTTTTTTTGGTAATCACTGCTTGTTTCTCTTTTTTCTTACATGATCAGTTCATGTCCATCATTTGACAGAAAAGAATGAGAGGTGTTTATCACCTTTATATTAATTTTTGGACAAAAAACATTGGACATGACATCAATTAGTCAAGACATTTTATTAAACTGGACTGAAAGTTTTCTATTAGTTTGTAAGTTTAAAATCTTTACTTTAAACACAGAAGTATTTTCTCAACTACTATTATGGATAGGAAATGGAAAATAAAATTTATTCTTAGAATTGCTTCAAAGTTGTGTAAATTACACCCACTGAGAATGATGATTCAAGCATAGGGTTTATATCTCCTGCAATCCTTTGTATAGCTAACTTCTCACTGATGCCTATTAAGTGAAGATGATGATATAGTTGATGACGAGATGGAAATGTTTAATTTTATGCTGCTCTCATTCTCTTCTCAAGAACATAAAACAGTGGGATGAGCACTAACAAACTATAGTAAAAAAGATAACAGTGAATTTATTCATTTAACACTTATTTACTGTCCCTGGGATGTAGGGTATTCAATATCTACTGTGGTCCAGGCACTCTTCTAGGTCCTGAAAGATATAAAGATGAACAACAGACAATGCCCACCCTCACTTAACACTGGTGGCTTACACACCACACTCATATAGAACATAAGGCTTACACATGCACAGAGAAAAACTACAGGTAATAATATGGCTACTGTAACAGGAATAAAATTCTTTGAGGAAAGACAAAATCATGCTTGTATTCGTTTACATAGAGACTCACATGGTAACCTTGTCACTATCACCACCATTATTGCTACTGCTATTGCTACTAACAATTTAGCTCTTTCTTTATGTGCCAGGCACCATGTTTAGAATTTACATATACTGAATCCAAACTGCAACCAGAAAATAAGCACTATTAATTTCACCATTTTATGGATGGAAAACAGAGACATAGAGAAATTAGGTCATTTATTCAAAGTCATATGACTAAAATGTGATAGAACTGCAAATAGAACACACACAGTCCAATTTCAGAGTCCATGCTTCTATTCACCTCACTCTACTGTGTCAAAATAAAGTGTTTATTTCTTTGAATGAATGAGTGAATAAGTATCATGGTCCAAGTAAATTTCTACCTTTCTGAACATGGATTATTTCCTCCTTTCTCACAAGTTAAAATACATTGCTATTTTTTAACAACTTAATACCTCTAGATAAAAATCTCAAATCACAACCATCACATAAGCAGACCCAAGGAGCATACCACTAGGGTATTCGAACCTGTGAAGATATGTTTTAATTCCAAAATGAGATTAAGAACAAAGGGAATAATTTGCTTCAAAGAAGCTATTAAAATTACTTTTCCATAGAGACTCTTCAAACATATGTAGATAAGAGTATTCTCACTTTGGTCTCATTTATTGTGGTTCTGTATTTTGTAACTCTAGATACAGTTCTTTAGAGTCCAGTCCAAACTGGGTTGCAGATGAATAATGTTGAGAAAATAACAAGTACAGAATGGAATTCATTGATTTTATTCTGCAGACATGATAGCTCATATTACTTAACACGTTTGACAAACATATCACTTTGGTGTTGTTTTACAAATCTTCAGGGAAAATAAGACCAAATTTTGGCATTCGTTAGACATGAGTGAATCCACATGGGTTAACTCTCAACAAGGTGATTATGTACTTAAACGGGAAAATTGACTTGTGGGAACTAACGTAGGACAACAGTTTAAAAGAAAACTTTATGAAAAGCTTCAGAAAATTATCCAATAACTAAGACCAGTTTCAAGAAAGGTTCATTAGTAATGCTTGGATAAAGTTTAGATGGGCTCTGTTTTATCAGTTCTACTCAGCATGTCTCTATCTTCACATAGAATCTACTCTTTTTTAATGTCTTCATCTTCCACTTACCGACTGTGGCCTCTTTGGCATTCTAGGTATTTCATGGTTTCTCTTGATGATTTCTTGAAGAACTTTACAGAAAATAAAAGTTGGAGCTGGGATTTTCTGCCAACCAAGAGTTTTTATCCTGAGATACACAATTATCCTCATCCATATTTTGAATGGAAACTCTGGTGGTGTAGTGGTAAAGTGCTATGGCTGCTAACCAAAAGGTCCGTAGTTGGAATCCACCAGGTGCTCTGTGGAAACTCCATGGGGCAGTACTACTCTGTCCTATAGGGTTACTATGAGTCGGAATGGGCTTCACAGCAATGAGTTTTTTTGTTGTTTTTAATACTTTGGATACTATTCATGAATTCTGAGTAGGATACTGCCATGTGCCTCTTTTCAACTTTGCCATTTTTATCTGTCTCAAGATTACATGCTTCCTGAGTCAGAAGTTTGGTTTGCCTTTGTTCTGTAAAGGACCACACATACATATGGCACATATTTTGTCAAACATGATAATACTTAGTTACAGAGGATTATTCCTAAAATAAAATACTTGATTTGGTAAATGGAACAAAATAGATGACTGACAATTTTATTGCACATCCAAAGGACTGACCAAAAAACAGTACTGCCCTTTTTTTCAAAATAATTATTATGGAGGAAATTGACTTTTTTTTTTTTTTTTTTTTGGTCTATCTCAATCTAGAATTTCTGCTTATATATTAAGTGATCGCTAAGGGTCTTTTTTTTTTTTTTTGGGAGGTTGTTTCTCACTCATTCTATAACTTATTTTAGTGAAAGAAAGAAGTAAATAAAATATGTCATATCCATAATTATCAACACCTTCATATCTTTACAAATATTAGCCAATTTTTATGGGCATAAAATAAACAAATTTTATCCTGGTATAGGATTTAAAGCAGAAATGACAACATACAGATAGGTTTATATAGAAGGAAAAAAAATTTTAAATCATTAGTGTGATATCAAAGATTCTAAGGCAAGCCACCAATACATAAAAAATTTCTTAAGAAATGGAAAACATTAAGAACAATTATTTTGGTATTGTTATCTGAGCTTTATTTTACTTGCAAAATTTACCTGTATAATTTGTGGTTTTCCAACTTAGTGAAATACGGAAATTAAGATGTAAGAAGTAATATTGCTATATCTTAGTTACAACAGAAAATACATTTGCATGACTATTTTGTATGTTTACAAAATAACCTCACATACACTGTTTTATTTGACTATAGAACAAGTTATTGAAGTTGCCCAACAAGTTATTATTCCCATGTTACCAATGAGAAAAAATAGTTTAGGGAAGTCATGATTGCCAAAGGTGACAGAAGTTGTGGTGGAGTTAGAAATTTAGATTTTCTGATGCGTATCCAATGCACTCATAAGTTTCTTTTCAACTGCTAATTGACTAATTGTCACTGATGCTCGGAACACAATGCACGTAGGATTTTGAGGTCTGGTGGCATAGTGGTTAAGTACCATGGGTGTTAACCAAAGGGTCAGCAGTTTGAATCAACCAGGCGCTCCTTGGAAACTCTGTGGGGCAGTTCTACTCCGTCCTATTGGGTCACTATGAGTCGGAATCGACTCGACGGCACTGGGTCTAGTTTTTTGGTTTTTATCTCTACTCGGTGTGAAAGGATGTTGTGACTGACACAAATATGACTATGGACCCAGGACAGTTAAATGCCAGAATAAATATTGTGAATTTCCTATTGCCTTTCTACATTTCTTTCTTCAATTCAACTGAAAATCACCGCAGTGAAATCTCATTTTTCATGGCCTTCTCTTATATTTTCATTAATATTAATCAGGCCATCCAGCTCTATTTACCATTAATATGCCACAATTTTGTTTATATTTTCTTGTCACCAAAGTTAGCTCCCTTATCCTTTCTGTTATAATAAATATGTCTATATTTCAAGAACCAATTTGAATCCTACCTCCTCCACTAAGCTTTCTTTTTTCTACATTTAATACTTAGCTCACTCGTATTCTCTCCTCCCTCTCTCTTAGTATTATCATCCTATACTGTTTTCTGAACCTGTAAAACTTGTCTCCCAAAATAGATTTAAGCATCTTGAGGGAAATTTGTTTCTAATTTCTATATTCTCCACAGTAGTCACAACAGCGGTAAGATCATTAGTAGTGACAAATACTCGACTACTTGAAATCAGTCAAGACACACTTATTTCTTTTATTAAATTTCAGACATGGAAAACAGTTGAATTGGAAAAATAGTAGGGAGCAATTATATTCATGGAATTTACCCAGAATGTCACTGTATGAATGCTTAGAAATATCTAGAGACTCCATTTGCTCATGTATAAAAACTTAAAATTCAGAGTGAAGGAGAAATTATTGTGAAAATTGAAAAGATAGATAGGGTGCCAACCATATGTGGAGATGGACCAAACCCACATGGTAAAAATTACAAATGGCCAAGCCCCACAGAAACTTCCAGACTGGTGGCAGAAAAAAAAAAAAAAAAAAAATTATAAAGAGTGGTATGGAAAAAATGTCTTTCTTGGTCTTTAACTAAAATACTAACTTTGATTGTTTTCACACCATAGGATTCAGATGAAATAGAAAGTTTTCTTTAGATCCAGAGAGTTCTAGACATCGGATCTTGTCTAAAAAGATATCAGGGATATGAGATGTCAACTAATTGTTCCAGCTTATCCATCTAAATTATGATAAAAGAATCATTACCATCGGGCATTCAGTAATTATTTATTGACTTACTGAATGAATGAGCCCATAATAGAATAAATAAAATTAATATACTGTTAACTGGAAAGTATCTGAATACTCTTTTTTTTGTAAATTATAAATGTGACTACATTTGTTTCATCTAGGAGAAACACAGTTTATCTATTTACTTAACAAATATTTACAAATTTCCTTGAGTATAAGATACACATTTTCTTTATGTTAAAATCAGAATGTGTTTCATAATCAATATTATTTCATAGTTACTTTGTATAATTTTCTCTTATTTTTTAATAGTACATTGATTATGACATGGCTTACAAAATGGTATGTTTAATTAATTATGATAGTGAGTATCTTATCATAAGATAGGTATTGAATTCTGTAAAATATTACATTACTTATATATAATAAAATACATATTCCTTTCTATTCTGATTACTATGGAAATACTTAAAGCAAGACTTTGGGATGAACTATTAGCATCCCCATTATGCAAATGAGAAATTGAAGCACAGAGAGGTTATAAGTAAGTAACTTGCTCAAAATTATGCAGTTGATAATTTGGTGGGGACAGAATTTGAATCGTGACAGCCTGGTTCCCATTTTATGTACTTAACCACTAGGCAGTGCTGTGCTTCCACCAGGCTGACAAATGTTTATTCATTTAACCTGCCAAGGGTGTTTCCTTGACTTACTTCTAGTTAATCCAAATTAGACATTTAAAAAAATCTATATTTATTTAGATGAAATTTTTTAAATTTAATAAAAGCAATCCAAAAACCAAAACCAAATCCAGTGCTGTCGAGTCGATTCCAACTCATAGCGACCCTATAGGACAGAGTAGAACTACCCCATAGAGTTTCCAAGGAGCACCTGGCGGATTCGAACTGCCAACCCTTTGGTTAGCAGCCATAGCACTTAACTACTATGCCACCAAGGTTTCCAATAAAACCAATAAGCAATATAAATAGACTGCCTATTACCAGTTAGACCTAGATTTTCCAAAGGTACAATTTTAAAGATTGTCAGCATAGTAATGAAATAACACTAATCCCCACATAGTAGAAATAAATTTTCAACCTAAAGCATATTGAAAAATGACTTACACAGAAACTTTTGGACAATTAAAAAAAAAAGATAACCTGTCTTAATGTATTAAACATTTGTTTTCATAAGAACAGAAATTGCAACATGAATTTGAATATTTAAATAACAAGAGGGTAGGAAGTTAAAACCATTATAATAAAATTACATCTTAATTTAATTGTTGCTGTTGTTAGGTGCCATTGAGTCCGTTCTGACTCATAGTGACCCCATGAACAATTGTTGCTATGCTTGAGCCCATTGTTGCAGCCACTGTGTCAATTCACCTCATTGAGGGTCTTTCCCTTTTTCACTAACCCTCTATTTTACCAGGCATGACGTCCTTTTCTAGGGACTGATCCCTTCTGATAACATGTCCGAAGTATGTGAGTTGTAGTTTCGCTATCCTTGCTTCGAAGGAGAATTCTGGTTCATGTACTTCTTCCAAGACATATTTGTAAATTCTTTGGAAGTCCATGTTTAATTGATATTCTTTGCCAACACCACCATTCAAAGGCATCAATTCTTCTTCAGTCTTCCTTATTAATTGTCCAGCTTTCACATTCATATGAGGCGATTGAAAACACAGTGGCTTGGGTCGCATGCACGTTAGTCCTCGAGATGACGTCTTTGCTTTTCAACACTTTAAAGAGGTTTTTTTGCAGCCAATTCACCCAATGCAATGCATCTTTTGATTTCTTGACTGCTGCTTCCATGGGTGTTGATTGTGGATCCAAGTAAAGGAAATCCTTGACAACGTCAGTCTTTTCTCCGTTTGTCACGATATTGCTTATTGGTCCAGTTGTAAGGATTTTTGTATTCTTTTGTTGAGACATAATCCATACTGAAGGCTGTGGTCTTTGATCTTTATCAGTAAATGCTTCAAGTCCCCTTCACTTTCAGCAAGCAAGGTTGTGTCATCTGTATAAAGCAGGTTGTTAATGAGTCTTCCACCAATCTTGATGCCCCATTCTTCTTCATATAGTCTAGCTTCTTGGATTATTTGCTCAGCATACAGTTTGAATAGGTATGGTGAAACGATACAACCTGGTATATAATGAAGCCTAGAAATAAATGTGGAACCCTGGTGGCATAGTGGTTAAGAGCTCAGCTGTTAATCAAAAAGTTGACAGTCCAAATCCACTAGCTGCTCCTTGGATACCCTCTGAGGCAGTGCTACTCTGTTCTATAGGGTCGCTATGAGCCAGAACCAACTTGGTGGCACCTAACAATAACAGAAGTGAATGTATATTTCAATGTGATTATAATAGTCATGGATTGACCAGTGTGTTGAAACATAAAACCACAGAACCTCAGAGCAGAAAGGGAACTTAGGAAACACTGAGCCCTTCATTTTGCACATAAGGACACTGAAGCCCAGCAGGGGAGATGACTCAGCAATGCCACATGTATTCTTTTTTAAATTATCAAGCCAGGGATCTCATGGATTGAATTGTGTTCCCCAAAAACATGTGTCAACTCAGTTAGGCCATGATTCCCAGTAATGTGTGGTTGCCCTCCTTTTTGAGATTTTCGTATGTGTTAGAAATCATAATCTCTACCAGTGATTAAAGAGGATTAGGGTGGGATGTAACACCCTTGCTCAGGTTACATCCCTGATCCAATGTAAAGGAAGTTTCCCTGGAGTGTGGCCTGCATCACCTTTTATCTTACAAGAAATAAAAGGAAAGGGAAGCAAGAAGAGAGTGGGGACCTGGGGTCCTTGTGTGAAGAAGTTCCTAGTCCAGGGGAAAATTGACGAGAAGGACCTCCCTCCAGAGCCTACAGAGACAGAAGGTCATCCCCTGGAGCTTACACCCTGAATTTGGACTTGTAGCCTACTAGACTGTGAGAAAATAAATTTCTCTTTGTTAAAGCCATCCACTTGTGGAACCGACTCGAAGGCGCCTAACAACAACAGAAGTAAATGTATTTTTTGAGGTGACTATAATAGTCATAGACTGACCGGTGTGTTGAAACATAAAACCACAGAACCTCAGAGCAGAAACACTGAGTCCTTCATTTTGCACATAAGGAAAAGGAATCCCAGGAAGGGAGAAGACTCAGCAATGCCACATGTATTCTTTTTTATATTATTATGCCAGGGACTCTGTGGTTTAGCTCGAAATTAAAATCTGGGTAATATCAGAAGTTTAATATTAGGAAACTACAACTGAGGAAATATAAACAGGAAACTCCCAGCCTAGCCACCTGAGATTTAGAAAATCAAAGTTGGCCATAGGCCATTTATCATCTTGATTAAATCAGCATCATATTCAAGACATTGAAGACAGTTTGCATATTTGCCCACAGGTTAGATCACTGAAAAATTTCAAAGTCAATAGTGATTCCTGGGGATGAGAGTCTAGAAAACCTTTCTTAAAAAGGCAAAGCTATGCGATATAAAAGAATAAACTCACATACATACATACATATATCCCCAAAACAGGTATATACATACATACATATATAGATACAGATATAACAATGTTAAATGATAAATAGGGAGAAAATATTTGCAATGCTCCTTGGAAACTCTATGGGGCAGTTCTATTCTGTCCTATAGGGTTGCTATGAGTAGGAATAGACTCGACGGCTCTGAGGTTTTTTTTTCTTTTCTTTTTTTTTTTTTTTTCTTCTTTTTATTAGTCAGGATAGACTATCATTACATGAATCTCAATTCCTCAGGGGTCAACACAATGAAAGTTTCTTACTTGCTTGTGAAGGATCCAATCACTCCCCAATCCGCAGAACAGTACTGTTCCATGAAGTCATTCAGGAACTAAGTTCTTTTCAACAAGTGGCTTTGACATCTTTCAGTGCCCTGGAGTCCTCCAGGGATTTTCTTCATGTATTTGTTACTTATTCCCAAGCATGACTTCTAATCCTCTCCCTCCTCCTCCCCTCCCTCCCCTTTTTTTTTAATTGAATTTATGAGCTGAATACCTTTCCCCATGCCATATAGTTTAGAAGGAATTTTGATCACAGTAGCTCATTTCCCAGGAGTACCTGGGTGGTGCAGCAAATGGTTAACCACTTGATTAGTAGCTTAAATGTTGGAGATTCAAATCCACCCAGATGTGCCTCCAAAGATGAGCCTGGCAATCTGCTTCCAAAAGGTCACTTAAAATTCTATGGAGTGGTCCCACACTACACACACGGGTTCTCCATGAGTAGGATTTGATGAGACAACAGCTTATTCCTCAGACCCAGTGGATAGAACTCCTCAGAAGACCCCAACATTTGGCCATATGGTTTGTTTAGTCTAATCAGAGTTTTCCCAGGAGTTTGTTTGTTTTACCAGACTTATTGGGAAAATTATCTCTTATCTTCCCCCCGCCCCTCACTCTCCAGGGCTGAAAAGATGTTAAATCAGAGATTCTTGACATTATTGTGCATAATTTCATGGTAAAGTTGCCTGCAGTAAGAGATGATTACTCCAAATGCAAAAAGCAACAGAGGTTACTAGGCATGAGAAACGAAGGGAAAATGAAAGTTTCCCAACAACACTGCCTGAGCCTCTGGATTCAGCCAGGTTTTTAACTCTGGCTTTTCATCAGTGAAGCAAATTGGTTTGTTTTTTCTTTTTCTCCTTAAGTATTTTAAATTGGGCTTCATAAATAATTAAGTGGGTTATTACTAAACTGCCTCTTATTGTGATGGTTAAGGCTGCGTGTCAGCTTGGCTGGGCCATGATTCTTAGTGTTTTGGCAGTTGTATAGTGTTGCGATCACTTTCCTGTTGAAATTTAATATGTGATCACCCCCATGATGGAATCTGCTGAGTGGTACTGGTGGGGCTGGGGTCTTCCACCAGCCTTCACGGCCCCCTCAGCCTTCATCTCTCTGCCTTCCACCATCTACTTCTCTTCTGCTCACATGGCAATGTTGTTAGCTTATTCTGGATCCAGCAGCTGTCTCTTTTCTGACCTCTGGTTCTTGGGACTTGATCTAGCAGCTTACCTGTCCATCTTGGGATTGGCCGATGTTCAAGGCCTGCTTCTCAACCTTCCCATCTTGGGTTTGCCAACCCCTGCAGCTATGTGACTCGGGAGAAACCTTGCAGTCTTGCCTGCTGACCTTAGAGATTCCTCAACTGTCATAACCTGTGAGCGGGATCCCTGCTCTCCAACCTGCTCATCTTGGGTTCACCAGCTTCTGGGGCTCCATGAATTGGGAAAGGACTCTATCCTGATCCAAGGACTTGGGATGTTCCAACCCCTACAATCATGTGAACTGTTTCCTTATTATAAATCTTACTCTATATATTCATATCCATTACTGGTTTTGCTTCTCTAGAGAACCCAGCCTAAGACACTTACATTACTGGCTTTTCTAGGACATCCCCTACTTGGTGAACTTTTAATGACAACTTACTTCCAGTAGATGTGCCCAAAATATGACACAGCTGGATTCAGCTTGAATACATATTCTGTCAACACAAAGTCATATATTTTAATTTGTTTAAAGACTCAAGTAGAGATCATGCACTTCAAGAACAGCCACCACTCATCTGTCAGTGAAGACTTCCATGTTGTTGTGAATTTTCAAAGAAGCTTCCAGATCAGACTAGGGAGAAGGGCCTAGCAATCTACTTCTGAAAGTCAGCCAGTGAAAATCCTCTGGGTCACAATGTTCCTACCCTATTGTTCTCGGGGCCTCCATGAGTCAAGATCCTACTCAACTACAGGTAACAAACAACAGCAATTACTTTTAGTGTGATTTCAGTGGAGTAGTAACGGCAAGCAAGGAAATCAAAAACAAAAACATTTAGAGCTGTGGGGAATAAACAGAAGGAGAAAAATTGAAGGCAGAATTCTAACAGTGATAATAACCAAAAAAAAAACGAAACCCAGTGCCGTCGAGTTGGTTCCGACTCATAGCGACCCTATAGGACAGAGTAGAACTGCCCCATAGGGTTTCCAAGGAGCGCCTGGTCTATTCGAACTGCCGACCCTTTGGTTAGCAGCTGTAGCACTTTACCACTACGCCACCAGGATTTCCTAAATAAATAAATGTTAGCTGTTAAGTGATAATAGCTAAGATTTATTTAGCACTTAAAATATTTCAGGTACTATACTAAGTATTTTATATTCACTTGCCCTTATTGAATTCTTAAACACAAAAACAAACAAAAACTTTATGAGGCTGTGAGGTTACTGATCTATTTACACTCGTGTAGGAAAAACACAGATTAAAGATAATGATTTGGAAGGGTCTCTTTCTTTCACTTTCAACACAAGTCCTTTTTGACTTATTCTGACAAGAGAAGAGTGACTCAGTGTATTTCTCAAGACATATCATGTATGTAGATATGACCCCATCTGAGGAATTTTGTAAAAATGCCTTGAAAACTTTTCAAGAAATGTTTATAGAGTTGCATTTTTGTGACACTGACATGAAGCGGTATAAATCTTCTAATGTTTACTTAGGTTTCTGAATTCACAGTTTTAACCACTTGGCAAAGAATCTACAGGAGGGTGATATTTCAAGCACAGATGGCTCTGAGGCAAAAGGGTAAGCTCCTGTCACAAGGAGCTGGATTAGAATCCTCTGCGCCATTTCTACATATGTGGGTTCAGTGACTTGCTTTTTGCTTGTGCCTCAGTTTCCTCATCTTTAAATTTAAATATCAATACTGTATCTTTGTAAGGTTGTTGTGAGGATTAAATGAAATGATACACATGAATGCTTAACAAAGCACCTTGTGCATTAATGATTACCATATTTTATGAAAATAACCCACGCATTATACCTTTTTGCCAACTGTGTAACCCCTCACACATTATTTCCTAGACATACTATGCATGTTATATATGTGGGTGCTTTATTGATATAGGCACATCACTTGCGAAAAATGCAGTATTAGTTTTTGGAAAGTAACATGGCACTGATGATGAATGGTGTCATTGTAAGTAGCCGGTAAAATTGGGATATTAGTATTAAATTTACTAATGATATGTGTTTAGGCAATGCTACCAAACAAAACAAAAAAGTACAGAGAGTGACTACTGTACATGTTAATTCTATAATAAACCTTAACTCTAATTAGAGTCAAGTAATAATTTAGGGGCATGGATACAGTATGAGCAATCAGAGTGAAGAATTCTATTTCCACATTTGTTAGTATCTTTGTAACCTTGAAGATGTCCTATTACTTTGGTGACCAAGCCTCTTTTCTCTTCTATAATATGAAACAGGTAGACCTTAAAGTTCTTTTTAGAGCTAACATTCAGTGACCATTGTCAGGTTTGCTTTTTCAATTTAGTATTCAGAAAGAATGGCCATCACTTGAGTCTATACTCAGAGGAGAGCAATAAGTAAGAATGGATGATTTAAAGGAGCTGAGGTGCCTTCCTCTGACTTTGTCAGCCCATTGCCTCTAGTTTGGCTCAGATGTTGCTTGATGAATAGCCATGGCCCTATCAGAACTGTGTGAAAGAAATTGCAGATTTTCCAAGGACTATTTCTGAATGTCCCAGTTATTTCCAAACCTATTATAAGGAAAGGAATAAAGCATGAAAGTGGGCAACTTCTTCTCACAATAGTTCTCAAACAGGAAAATGTGGAAGCTTTAGAAAAGCCCTGGGCTCTTCTACTCCACAGATTAAATCCTGCAAATTAATGTCATGCCAACACAATGAGGGGTAGTGGTGGTATAGAGGCTTAGGGGCAGTGCCAGCAGAGTCCCTGTAATGTGCTGCCAAGAGATCTACACGAGGGATCTTCTAGCACTGGACATTTTCTGAACTGAAATCCTGTCTAACTGACAGGAAAGACTTCAATGGAGATGGAAGGACTAACCCTTTCATTACTACATTTTTTTCTCCTTTTTTTTTTTTTTTTTCAGCATTGGAAGGTATGCTTATTAATCGTGTTTAAATTTTTGGTTGGTAATATGTATTTTGATAAATCCCAAACCCAACCCATCCCACTGCCATCAAGTGATCTGGTAATTCAAGCCACCAATGAGGCGAGTGGCACTGTGGCATCACCAACCTGTGGTATGACAATATAGCAATGAGAGCTATATAAATAATTTATTGTGGGCATTTTTCCATTAGGTTACATGTGGAGCCTCTGTTTTTCCAAGTATGACACAGAAAAACCAAAACAAACCCATCAGGGCTCCCTAACTATCACACAGGGAAGCCATAATTATGCTTAAGAAAAAAAGGCAAAAGTTTAAAAAACTAGTACATCCAGGAAGCATCACCTAATAGAATGCTCAACCTACACAACAATGAGGCTCCAACTTAGGTCTGCTGAACTTCATGCATTTTAAAAAGGGACCTACCTTGACACTAAACACGTTAGCGTGAGAATAATGCCTTACCTCTGAGTTCCAGAGGCATAAAAAATGGCTGGTATTCCATTAATCCAATAGTAACGAAAAAGCTAAGTCATATAAATTCAGAAAGTAATGTTCTCTAGCCTTGTCTGCTCTGGACAAGTACATGGCGCTCTTATAAGGTACGTAAGGGACCAGAAGGCTGCTAGAATCTTCCTGATGGGCTAAGAAATGGTCCAAAATGTCTTTTTATTTGTGTGTGTGTGTGTGTTTTGTCTGTGTGTCAAAGCAGCACACTCCATCCATTTTCATTTTTATGTATTATTCAAGCACATTAATGGTGACTTGTTATTCTATTTTATGAGAAATAGTGAGACAAAAATTACTTTATTTTTAAAAATTTATCAGAGACTGCAATTTAGGCCCTACCAAGAGTTCTAACTGCCCACCAAAGCAAGGCAACAATGCAAAACTTCAACGGTACGTGTTCAAGTACAAATGCCTGGAAATCATATGAGTTTCAAGAATGCTTTTTTATTAGGGTATTATCGATAATATTTCATAGTCAAAGGTTTTAGCTGCTGCTTCCCTTCTCTTCATCAATAATTTTAAAAATACTATTAGGTTTTACTTTTGTCAGCCATTAGCTTTAACTTTGGCATTTATCATTTTTGTTGTTATTTTGCTCCTTTTTTATCTTGTGGCTATCTCATACTTCCTATCTTGTACATTTTTGGGTGGTAATATTTTTATGCCCAATTCCTTTCCTAGGCTCACACATCTTTCAAAGTGTCACTGAGAGGAAAATGCCTGCCTGACACTCCATTGGGGTCATTCTTGAACTGTAACTGTTATGGGGTTATATTGCATTAAATAACATTTTGGGTTGGTGGTAGTATCAGTTACAATTGCAGCATAAGAAGGCACTCTAAACTTAGTGTCATGAACAACAATCATTTTCTTATACTCAGATGGTCTACGGATCCAGATTTTAGAAAGAGTGCAACTTGCCTCTCTTCATAATGTTTGGGACCTCATTTGGGAAAACCCAAAGGCTGGAAGTGGCTTGACACCTTGGAACTGAAACCATCTCAAGGCTCATTCACTCACAAATCTCTAGGTTGATGTTGGGTGTTCTAACCTCCAGATGTCTGCTTTCTCTTGAGTAATATGTGGTAATTATAGTACCTAATCGATAGGTTTGTTGTAAAGATTACATAAGCTAATTTTATTTCATGTATGTATTTAAATACGTATGCCTGAATGTGTGTGTGATATATGTGTTATCATACTAAACCATATGAACCAAGAAAACAAGCTGGTTCTTTCTTGGTTTTGTTTTGTTTTATTTTTTAATCTGTGTAATCTTAGAGTTTTAGGACACATAGAAGGTGATCTTTGAGTATTTCATGAGAAAGGATGTACAGAAAATTCTTAGCAAGGACTCCAGTATACTGCACAAGCTCAAAAAATATAGTTTTGTCTGAAACAAATATTATTTTCTGGTCTCCAAGCAATAGAGCACAACCATTTTATACACTGGCAATGAAAATAAATGATCTAAATTTTAAACCAAGCTCCACTATACCTACTCTGTACTTATAGACTATCTCATTACCTAACATTTCACATTTATGACAATAGTAAAAAGTCTACTATTCTATTCTGCTCATTAATGCCATATGCCTGGCAGTAATAAACGTCAAGTTATGAGACAAGAGTGATGCTGGCTGTGATGGTTAAGTTTATGTGTCAGCTTGGCTGGACCATGATTCTCAGTGGTTTGGCAGTTATGTAATGATGTAATTTGACAGTTACATAATGATGTAGGCATCCTCCATTTTGTGATCTAATGTGGTCATTCTCCATTTTCGAATAATGCCAGCTTTCACATAACAAACTAGCCTTTGGAACCTAACCATGAGGATACGTGAGGAGAGGGTGCATTTGCTAGCAGTGGGCCTGGAATTAGTTTTCTTATTTGGAATATAGCAATGATAAAAATTAGTTCCCACTTAGGGTTATACCAAAACAAACCAAACCCATTGCCATTGAGTTGATTCCAACTCATAGTGACCCTATAGGATAGATTAGAACTGCCACATAGGGCTTCTAAAGAGTGGCTGGTGGATTGAACTGCCAACCTTTTGGTTAGCAGCCAAGGTCTTAACCACTGCACCTCCAGGACTCCTCTTAGGGCTATAATGAGATTTAAATGCATCAGCAAAGTTGGCAAAGTGCAAACTGCTGCACCAACTTTTGAAACTACTGGTAGAAATCTTGTAGGATGCCCTTGAGTTGTAGATCAAGGATTAGGAAATGAGGTCCTACATGAAAAAGACTACTCCTGGAAATCTCAGAGAATAAAGATAGGGCTGTATCATAACCTAGAACTTTATAAGCCATATTTTTAAAATATATGTTTCTGTTCTCTGTATATATTTATCTTAAGTTCTCCCTTTGAACTGTATCTACAGAATCTTTTGGAAAGACTGCCTTTCTCATCTATGCTCCCAGAAATGAAAGATAGTTTTCAAATGTTGAAAGAGGAAATGTTCTCTACCTTCTTCTCCTTTGTGCCCTTTCTTGTAAGTATGTTGTTATAATAAGGATAGATTCCCAGAAAATCAACACTCAGCAGAACAGAACAAGAAATAAATGAATCAGCTACGGTTCTCTGTTTGAAAGTTCTTCTTCCGTATTAACCTTGAAAGTTCTGAGCCCAATACTTTTATAGTACATGAAATTTCTTTTTAGTTCTGTATACTGCAGTCAGCTCTATTACCTTCCTACCATCCCTATAAAAATTCTACTTTCCATGGTAGAGTCAATTTTGGAGGCTGATGTTCAACCATTTCAAGAGGTAGCATATGATCAAAAACCAATGGTATTGAAGGAAGAACTCCAAACTGTACTGAAGGCATTGGAGAAAAACAAGGCACCAGGAATTGGTGGAATACCAACTGAGACGTTTCAACAAATGGATGCAACACTGGAAGCACTTACTTCAGTATCACAAGAAATTTGGTTCATGTGGCCCTTTCTGTGTGGAGGGGAGATAGGAGGGTAGAGAGGGTTAGAAACTGGCAAAATTGTCACGAAAGGAGAGACTGGAAGGGCTGACTCATTAGGGGGAGAGTAAGTGGGAGTATGGAGTAAGGTGTATATAAGCTTATATGTGACAGACTGACTTGATTTGTAAAAGTTCACTTAAAGCTCAATAAAAATTATTAAATAAATAACAAAAAAAGAAAAAAAAAAAAAGAAATTTGGAAGACAGCTACCTGGCTAACTGACAGGAGGAGATTGATATTTGTGCCCAAAGAAGAGTGATCCAAAAGGATGTGGTAATTACAGAACAATATAACTAATAACACATGCAAGTAATTTTGCTGAATATAATTAAAAAATGGGTGCAGTAAGAATTTCCCTAACTAAATCAAGACACCTAACTACAATGGGGCTGATTGGACCCCATGGTGGTAAAGGCCAAGTGGTGACAAAGACAGGACAAGTGTGGCTACTATAATGAAGAGTCAAAGCAGTAATCAGAATAATCTGACTCATATGGACTTATGACATTGGCTGCTTATCATGATGTCCCTCAAAAGGAAATAAACAGAAAATCTACTAAATATTTACTTGATCTGTACAAGTGGAAGAATTCTAGAGTTCAAGAGAATGGCAGCCTAACTAGAATCCCCAGAATACAGAGTCATGGCCTTTCCAACAATCCTCCAAGTTGAGCTGATTTACAGACCCACAACCTCTTGAATGAAGGAGAGGCTGGGTACCCTTGAAGAAAGACCCCACTACACAGGCAAAAAAAAGCATGCCATTAATCTTTCTTCCAGCACTCCACAAAGGGATCTACAGCATTTTACAAGAGGTACTGTGCACTGGGAAAGAGATATAATCGGGGCTTTTGGGGATTACTGGGTATTGACATTGAACTGACACTAATTCCAGGAGACTCAAAATATCACTGTGGCCCACCTGCCGGAGTGGGGCATATGAAAGTCAAGTCGCTAATGGAGTCTGAGCTCAGATTCATTTCACAGTGGGTCCAGTCAGGTTAGTTTCACAGTGGGTTCAGTAGGTCCCTGAACCCATCCTGTAGTGATTTCCCTAGTTCCAGAATGCATAATTGGAATAGATATATTCAGCAATGGGCAGACCACAATATTCAATTCGTGACAAGTGAACTAAGGGCTATTATGGTAGGAAAAGCCAAGTGGAAGCCATTAACATTGCTCCTACCTAGGAAAATAGTAAACCAAAAGCAATACCTCATTCCTGGAGGGATTGCAGAGATCATTGCCACCATCAAGGACTTGAAGGATACAGGGATGTTGACTCCCACTACATCCCCATGCAACTTGCCGATTTGGCCTGGGCAAAAAGCAGACAGATCTTGGAGAATGACAGGGGATTATCGTAAACTTAACCAGGTGGTGATGGTGACTCCAATTACAACTGCTGTTCCAGATGTGATTTCATTGATGAGAAAATTAATGCATTTCCTTGTAGCTGGTATGTAGCTACTGAGCTGGCCAATGCCTTTGTTTCAATTCCAGTTTTGAAGGGTCACCAAAAGCAGTTTGCCTTCAGCTGACAAGGCCAGAATACACTTTCAGTGTCCTACTATAGACGTGTATCAACTCTCTAGCCCTACGTCATACTTTAGTCCACATGGACCTTGAGTACATTTACCTTCTCCAAGACATCACAGTGGTCCATGACATTGATGACATTATACTGACTGGGTCTAGTAAGGAAGAAGTATCAATGATTCTAGACTTATTGGTAAGACATTTGAGTGCTGGAGCGTGAGAAATTAACCTGACAAAAATTAAGAAGCTTTCCACTTCAGTGAAATTTCTAGGGATCCAGTTTTTTAGTGGTGTGGGGTATGTTGAGATATTCCTTCTAAAGTGAAGGATAAATTATTGCATCTGGCCCCTCCTAAACCTAAAAAGTGGCATAACATCTGGTGCACCTCTTTGGATTTTGGAAGCAACGTATTGCTCATTTGGGCGTGCTACTCTTACCTATTTATGAAGTACTTGAAAAGCTACCAGTTATGAATGGGGTTAGAGCAAGAGAAGGCTCTACAACAGGTTCAGGCTGCTGTGCAAATGGCTCTGCCACTTGGGCCATATGATTCAGCTGATACCATGGTGCTTGAAGTGTCAATGTCAGATAGAGATATGGTTCGGAGTCTTTGGCAGATCCCTATTACAGCACAAACCCTTAGGATTTTGAAGCAAAACGCTGCAATACTCTGCAGATAACTATTCTTCTTGAGTAACAGCTTTTGGCTTGTAACTGGGCCTTAGCAGAGACTGAACACTTAACCACAGGCCACCAGGTTACCATGCAGCCTGAGCTACCCATAATGAACTGAGTGTTGTGCACCCCACCGAATCATAAAATCAGACCTGCACAGCACCACTTCATCATTCGACGGACACTTGGCTCAAGCAGAATCTGAAGGCACAAGTAAGTTACATGAGGAAATGACCCAAACGTCCATGGTCTCCACTTCTTTTACATTACCTTCCCCTCCTAGTCTGTACCTATGGCCTCTTGGGGATTTCCTTATGTTCAGTTGACTGAGGAAGAGAAAACTTGTGCCTGCTCTACAGATGGTTCTGCACTATATGCAGGAACCACCCGAAAATGGACAGAAGCAGCACTGTGATCCCTTTCTGAAATTTCCTTAAGGACAGTGGTAGGGGAAAATTCTCCCAATGGGCAGAACTTCAAGCAATGCACCTGCTTGTTCGCTTTACTTGGAAGAAGAAATGGCCAAGTATAAAATTACATACTGATTTATGGGCTGTGTGTAGCGAATTGTTTGGCTGGGTGGTCAGGGACTTGGAAGGAATATGATTGAAAAATTGGTGATGAGGAAATATGAGGAAGAGTTATGTGGCTAGATCTCTGTGAATGAGCTAAAACCCACTGCGACTGAGCCAAGTTCAACTCACAGTGCCTGTATAAGACAGAGTAAAAGTGCCCCATATGGTTCCAAGGAGTAGCTGGTAGATTCAAACAGCTAACTTTTTGGATAGAAGCCAAGCTCTTAACCACCATTCTACCAGGGCTAAAGAAGTGAAGATATTGTTTCTCATGTGAATGCTTACCAGTGGGTGACCTTGACAGAGGAGGATTTTAACAATCAAATGGTTAGGATAATGTGTTCTGTGGAAATCAGTCATCCTCTTTCCCCAACCACCCCAGTCATTGCCTACTGGGCTCATGACCAAAGTGGCCATCGTGGCAAGGATGAAGGTAATGCATAGGCTCAGCAACATGGACTTATACTCACCAAGGCAACTTGGCTACAGAGACTTGGCAGCAGAGACTAACACTGAGTTCCCAATATGGTTCCATTCCTTGAGGCAACCAGCCATTCAATTGGTAGCAGGTTGACTATATTGGACCACTTCCATCATGGAAAGAGCAGAGCTTCATTCTTAATGGGACAGACACTAACTTTAGATATGGATTTGCCTTATCTGCATATAATGCCTCTGCCAAAATTAACATCTGTGGATTCACAAAATACCTGATCCACTGTCATGGTATCCCTTGTATCTGCCTCAAATCAAGGGGTTCACTTCACAGCAAATCAAGTATGGCAATGGACGCATGAAATTCACTGGTCTTACCATGTTCCCCATCATCTTGAAGCAACTGTCTTGATAGAATGATGGAATGGTCTTCTAAAGACACTATTACAGCACCAGCTAGATGACAACACTTTGCAGGGTTGAGGCTGTGTATACCCTAAACCAGTATCCAATATATATCGTTCTGTTTCTCCCATAGCCAGAATTCATTCTGCCAGGAATCAAGGGCTTGAGATGAGAGTGGCACCACTCACTGTTACTCTTAGTGACCCACTTACAAAAATTTTGCTTCCTGTCGTCACGACTCTATGGTTTGCAGGCCTAGAGATCTTAACTCCAAAGGGAGGAATGTTCCCATCTGGAGACACAACACAGATTCCATTGAATTGGAAGTTAAGAATGTCACCCAGCCACTGTGGGCTCCTCATATCTTTGGATCAACAGGCAAAGAAGCGAGATATCATAGTGACTGGTGTGATTGATTCTGACTACCAAGGGAAAATTGGATTAATGCTGCATAATGAAGGTAAAAAATAGTATGTCCACAATGCAGGAGGTCCGTTAGGGGTTTCTTACTACTACTATGCTCTGTGATAAA
Source organism: Loxodonta africana (assembly GCF_030014295.1). Taxonomy (NCBI): domain Eukaryota; kingdom Metazoa; phylum Chordata; class Mammalia; order Proboscidea; family Elephantidae; genus Loxodonta; species Loxodonta africana. The sequence continues at coordinate 45,130,564 of NC_087348.1, forward strand.
ATTCAATGGAAAATTACAACAATTGGATTTTGACATGACTAGTAATGGCCCAGACTTCAGAAACAAAGGTTTGGGTCACCCCACCAGGCAAAGGACCATGAACAGCTAAGGTGCTTACTGAGGGTAAAGGAATACGGAATGGGTAGTGAAAGAAGATATTTCTAAATACCAGTTGTGATCATGTAACCTCTTGCAGAAAAGAGGGCTGTAATTGCTATATTTCTTCCTTGTTTTATTATGTGTGTGTGTGTATATATATATAGTAATTTTTGTTTTCTTCTCTCCTTTATAAAACATAAGATGTAAACTGGGTTAGTGCGTTTTTGGTTGTACGCGTTAGTTATATCATGTCAGAGTGAGTATAATTTTGTAATTGTCTTTATGTAGAGATTGTTTATGGTTTAAAAAGATGTCTACAGGTGCAAAGGTGACTATGGGTGGACTGTGATGGTTAGGGTTGTGTATCAACTTAGCTGAGCCATGATTTTCAGTGGTTTGGCAGTTATATAATGATACAGCTTGGTAGTTATGTAATAATGTAATTTGGCAGTTATGTAATGATGTAATCATTCCCTATGATGTGATTTGACATGATCAGCCAATCAGTTGTAAGGGGAGTCTCCTAAAGGGTATGGAATGCATTCTATATACTTATGGATGTTCTGGCAAACCTCACTTGCATGCTCTGGATCCTGCATCTGGCTCATCATCATCTACTTCTGGTTCTTGGGATTCGTCAGCCTCTGTAGCCTGTGAGCCAGCAGCCTACTATCTGACCTGCTGATCGTGGGTTTGTCACCCCTGTAGCTATAAGAATCAGAAGAAGCCTACAGCCTGACTCCTGACCCATGGAGTTGAGACTTGCCAGCCTCTACAACTGTGTGAGCCATTTCCTTGGGATGGCTCTCTCTCTCTAAGACAAACACTTACTGATGAAGATTAAAGACCACAGCCTTCAGTATGGACTATACCTCAACATAAAGAAAGCAAAAATCCTCACAACTGGGCCAATAAGCAATATCATGATAAATGGAGAAAAGATTGAAATTGTCAGGGATTTAATTTTACTTGGATCCACAATCAACGCCCATGGAAGCAGCAGTCAAGAAGTCAAACAAGCAAATCTGCTTCAAAAGATCTCTTGGAAGTATTAAAAAGCAAAGCTGTCACTTTGAGGACTAAGGTGCACCTGACCCAAGTCATGGTGTTTTCACCTACTATGCATGCAAGAGCTGGCCAAAGACTAAGGAAGACTGAAGGAGAATTGAGGCATTGGAATTGGGATATTGACAAAAAATATTGCATATACCATGAACTACCAGAAAAACCAGAAATTTTGTCTTGGAAGAAGAAGAATTCTCCATAGAACAAGGATAGCAAGACTTCATCTCTCATACTTTGGGCATATTATCAGTAGGGACCAGTCCGTTTAGATGGATATCATGCTTGATAAAGTAGAGGATCAAAAAAAAAAGAGGAAGACCCTCAACAAGATGATTGACATCGTGGCTGCAATGATGAGCTCAAACATAACAATGTGACGATGACACAGGATGAGGAAACTTTTTGTTCTGTTATATATAAGGTTGCTATAAATCGGAACCGACTAACAGTGACTAACAACATCATTAAGAAAATTTTGGAACTGCTGGCGTAGGAGCCATGTAAATACCAGTCCAAACTTCTTCCTATTTCTACTTGGACTCTGCCTGAGAAAGAGTCTATGAGAGAATTGAATCAACATACACAATGAAAGTCATAGGAAACTACAATAGAAACACTTCAGAAGTTGGAGGCAATTAATAAAGTAGGATCCAGATAAAGTGATTTTGAATTATGGTTAGAATATGCCTCAGAAATCACAAGAAAAGGGACAGGATCAGAGGCAAAGACACTGCCAGCTTCTGTGAGTTTATGATGTCTGCTATAAAGCTCATTTTTGCACCAAAATCCATAAAGGCTAACATTTACGGATAGAAGTAGGACAAGTGTTTGACGTGCTAGACAGCGACTGGAATTCATACTCTGAATTCAATACAGCATGCCGGTGACCCTGAAAAAATTGTTCTTTGTTTTCCAAATGGAGGAACTATACTAGTGAGCCCTCTGCCAGCAAGCCACAGAATGAAGATTGGAGGCTTGGAAGCACTTAAACTAAAATTATGTGGGGATGATAATACAGCGAGAAACTAATAATATTGTAATAAATAATTTCTACTCCGAAGGCAACCCAAATTCTCACTGTTGGGCAATCTAATCATGGTTAGGACAAATCAGTAGACAGATATACTGGCCAACAAAAAATCAGGGCCAAATAATAAAATGCAAACAAACCACAGATATCTGTGGAACTTAGATGTTGCAAGTTTGGTAGACATGGTTACACATTTTGGATGTACCCACTTTCCCAAGTTGGAAAAAAAAATTACATGGAATGCAGTATGCATATTCCCCTAACCTAGTGGCCTAATCACAAGAACCTTCCAGAGTCAACTTTTAAAGTTTGAGCTGGAGTTGTGGCACCTTTTTTTTTTTTCTTTTTATCAGCAGCAGATTGAGTCATAACTGTACTTATATAGTTATTTAGTTACTCTTCACCTGATTATTTTCAGATCTTACCATGCTTAGGTTAAGCTTTGAATTTTTTAAAAATAATATTTTATAATATTTTCAGTGAAAGTTTACACAGCAGTTTATGTTCCCATTCAACAATTCCTACACAAATTGTGCAGTGTGACGTTGGTTACATTCTTCACAATGCGTGAACATTCTCGTTATTTCCGTTCTGATTGACCGTTTCCATTAATATAGTTTCCCTGACCCCTTACATCCTCATCTTTGTTTTAAAGTATTTTTTGACCATTTGGCCTCATATAGACGATTTTCTAAAGGCACACAGGCTTACTGTCGATATTCGCTATTTTATGAGCCAATCTCATTTATTTAGCTGAAAGGTGATCTCAGGGGTTAGTTTCAGTTCAAGGTTTAAAGAGTATCTCAGGGTAATCATCTCAGGGAGTTCTCCAGTCTCAACCAGTCCAGTAAGTCTGCTTTATTTATTTTTTTTTTTTTAGGAATTTGGTGTTCTGTTCTGCATTTTTCTTCCATTCTTTCATGGCCCATCTATTGTAGCCCTGATTAGAACAGTTGGTAGCGGTGGTCAGACACCACCTAGTTCTTCTGGTCTCAGGCGAGATGAGGCTGTGATAAACCTTGAAATTTTGAATGTTCATCCAGGGCTTACTTTGAATGTGGAAATGATAAAAACTTAGTGTCTGCTCATTCCTTATTTCTTCTCCATAACAAAAATATTGGTGGATACTAAATCCTCAAACTGATGCTTTTACTCATAAGGAAATTATGTATTCCTCTGTCCCATGGTTTTTTAAGGAGACTTTATAGGGTTGCTATGAATCAGAATCTACCAGAAAGCAATGGGTTTGTTTTTCGGTTTTTAATGGAATTAGCCAGCTCCCACCTGAGACTATCAGCAGATGGGAAGAAGAGGAGAAAAGGAAAAAAAGAAGAAAAGGAAGACAAAAAATAAGAAGGAGGAAGAGGAGGAGAAGGATGGTTAAGATGCTGACTGGATGTTATTTGATGGTGGTGGTTGGGAATGTAGGTATAGAGCATGATAAAGACTCATCATGGCAAAGTGCCAATGGATGAAACATCTTATTGGATATGTTTGGAGACACCAATGAACTCTTTCTATAAACCAAGATGATCTTGTAACTATCAGCCTAAATCTCTTCTTATCTCTACTCAGACTCTGCCCTATGAAGAGTCTGGGAAAGAAATGAGGTCAATACATGCAATGAAAAATAAAATAAAATAATAACATCAGAAGATAAATAAAACTAGGTGTGCTCGGGCAGACAGATGAGTTTTGAAGAGTAAGAGATTAGTGATTAAGAGATTCTAAGGACTAAGGATTGTGAAAAAAGCAGCAAAGGAGAAATGTGAGTCGGAAAAGAGAAAGGGGACTATGAGGATTACTGTGGAGCTTCCAAATCGAATCCCTTTTAATAGTATTTGAGAAAAGGAATAAAGGATGAATCTGCTTTTGTAGTTTTTGGTTTATCATAATGAAAATGTTGCATAAGCATGGCTAATGACACTCAAAATGTACCAATTCTGATTCATTTTCCCTGACATCATACGACAACTTGGTCCACCCTCTGCACTGTGTGCAATAAAAATGGCAGTCTAATAGTCGCTTTATTACAAACACTGTCTCTATTCGGTATATAGGATGTACAGTAAAAGATACGAATAATAAGTTGGCATTTGATTTTGCAGTAAATCTCCCTTCCCACAGCTTAGATCTCATCCCAAATGGAATCTTATAATGGGAAAATGACATGTCGTTAAAAAGTTCTTTGTTTCTCAGTCTCCTTTTTCTGCTCCTCTCTTCCTTTCTGAATTGCTAGTCAGTTCTGATCTCTTCTGTGTCAGATAGGGTAGCTAAAGAAGAAGGGGAATAAGAGCATAGGAAAGGTCTTCTTTTAAACTATTTTGTCACACATACTGGGTCTGCACTCTGGGCATGGCTAATATTTAAATACAACTCTCTCCCTCTGGATATGATTAACCAAACCAAACCCATTGCTATAGAGTTGATTCTGACTCCTGGTGACCTGGTATATTACAGAGTAGAACTTCCCCACAGGGTTTTTTCTTGGCTGTAATCTTTGTGGAAGCAGATTACAGGTCTTTCTTCCCTGGAGCTGCTGGAATCGCCAACCTTTAGGTAACTGGCCGATTGCAAACCACTTGTGCCAAAATCTTTGTTTTTGTGTGCTGCAAGCCTATTCCAACACATAGCCACCCTATACGGCAGAGTAGAACTGCTCTATAGGGCTTCCTAGGCTGTAATCTCCATGTGAACAGATCAATGAGGTCTTTTCTCCCAAGGAGCTGCTGGTGGGTTCAAATCGCTGACCTTTGGGTTAGCAGCTAAGTTCTTAACCACTGTACCACCAGGGCTCCTTCTGGATATGATTACTAGGTCCAGAAAGATCTCTCTTCCATCTGCTATTCTTACAGCCCCAAAGAATCCAGAATTTATTTTTAGCTTCTTGGTGCTGAGTTTCCTCACTTCTCTAAACAGCCTCCTTCTACAGGGGAAAAAAAACCTGGAAGCTGATTTTTTCTCCATTATGAGTATGCACTGATGTATCCTTTGCCTCAAATCATGAGAATGCAAGCTTATCCTATCATAGCTCCCTTTTTTCTGTGGACCAGCTTGTTTAATCACAATGGGTCAAGTACCATTTTTCTGACATTCCCATCTTCAGGCAACAGGAATAATCTAAGAGCTTTCATCACAAGGATTGAAGCAAGAGTCAATTCTTTTCAATCCTCCCCACTTGGAGTGAGATGGAGACTCACAGCCTACTGATAGCTCTCTCCAGTGAAGTATCTTCTGTAACAATCCATTTTTATAGCCTTGTTTTATCTGACAAGTCCAAAAGTCATGACACCCATTTTTATTAATTTCCTTTGTAAATTCTGCATAGGGTGATTACTGGGGAGATTTGCTTCTTTGTATTTTGATGATTTGTTCAAAATTTCAATTTAATATTTGGTTACAGTTTATTTTCTGAATGTGAATTATTCAAACAATGTAGATCACAACTTCCAGAGAGTTATACCTGCTGAGCATTCAATAGTAAAATTCCATAAAGAAATAGCACAGTTTTATTATTTCATGTCAGGCATTAAGGAAACTAAGACCAGGGAAGTCAAATGACTTGGCCAAAATCAAAGAGCTAGGAAGTTCTGGACCCAAAATTTAAACTGACTCCTAATGAAGTGGTACTTTTAGTATACTATCCACAAAAGAAAGGGGTGGGGTGGATTTTGGTAGCCAGTTATTTTATTTTCGTGAACAACGGCCAATAGTTGAGGGGCAGATTTAGAAAAATATCATAATTGGTTGAGTCCCAGACCTTCTATGGCTTTAAATTATCAAGTCTCATCAATTATCAATTTTCATTTTGATAGTTGATCAGGAATTTATCCCAGGAAAACATGGTATAATTTTTCATATATTTTTTAATTGAGTGTAAACTTCACTCTATAGAGCATTTTCCTCCCTAAATGATAGAGTGTTAACCAATTCTTCCTTTTTTCCAAGTCCATTACACTAAATGATTCCTGAAGAGTCTTCATAGAGGCGCTTGGGTGTTTTGATCTTTGTAATTTTGATTTGAATTTCCATCATTGGTATAAACAGCAGAAAATGTGTCAGGTAGAGCAATAAATCTTTTTCATAGTATGTTATTTTATTTTTTCTTATTTGCTTCGGGGACTGGAGCAAAGACAGAATACACAGAAGAAAAGCAAGCGCTTAGCTCAGAAAGCTGATCTTTCAAGTAAACATGTCTTTTTTCTCTACCTTATCTTTTAAAATTAAGTGATTTAGAAAAAGAGTTACAGTAAAGTGTCAACTCCTTGTTCAATATAAATAATATATTTCCACAAGAGACTAAGCAGGAGTATGAAGGGTTCACAGGAATGTATATGGAAGAAGCCAAATAAATTAAAAGTTGACAGCCTTTCCCCGAGTCAGAAATTAATTTCCATACTAAAGTTAAAAAATATCAGAACTTTCATATTTCAATGATCCAAATATATCTCCTGCATGGGAAAATAGCATAAGAAATGCAGTTAGTGAGCCTGCAAGCAATCTCTGCATGAAGTTACTGTTTCTATTCATCCTTTGCTTTCTAAGCAAACTGGTCTAGAGAATTTAATCTCAGTAGATGATTGTCAAAGAAATATATTTAGTAGTGGGAGTAAAAAAAAGAGGGAGATACACTGATGTAAAAAGTCTTTGAAAATGTCTTGGCAAGACAGTAGGATCTTGTCACACAAACATTGATTTCGAATAGCGGCTAAGTTTAAATAGAAAAGGTTCATGTATCATAAAATCATCTTCCATTGAGGGAAAGACTACTATAGCAATCAAAGGCTATGGATACTTTTTATAGAAGGCATTGCCATTTTATTGTGAATCACCATAAAATCTTGTGATGTGCTACTGATTATTTGGCTAAATAGTACAAGTGGCTTGAAAAACAATATTCCCATAAAGCATGGTCACTTATTTCCCAAGGAATTTAAAAAAAAAAAAAAAAAAAGCTGTTTTTAATATAATTCTGTTTTTCTGTTTTTACAGCTCTGGATCATGTATGTCTATGGTTGGATGAGTATCTGTGACTTCTTAGTGAAACATATTTGTCACATATATGAGTTAAAACACATCAAAATTGGAATACACAGACAAAAATGATAAACTATTCTATCCTTTGACTTGTTGCTTCATCTATATATTATCTGTTATTATAGAAAAGATCTATAGCTAAACTGCACTCTTTCTTTCATTTTTAGCAATTGTTTAAAATGCAATTTCAGAAATGAGAAGGGATGAGTCAATAAATTGTTCTTTTAGGACTAAAACCCCTACAATACACCAGGAACTCTTATAAACACAGGAGAGGTAGAAATGAAAAGAAAAAAAAACTAAAAGACAGCAATCAAATTTGCCTAAGGAACTTGGGAAGTCTTCCCAGAGGAGGACACGATTGCATTATATCTTAAAGAATGAATAAAACTTCTCAAAAATGATAACACAATAGGGGGTATTTCAGATGGAGGGTAAGTCTAGTGAAATGTACGGAGCAATGAGGAAATTCAAATTATCCAAAGTTTACCTCATAGGGGCAGTGCAGAAAAAGAATAATGTAAGGGTGCATTATCAAGGTTGCAACCATAGACAAAGGTGCTCAACTTTGTTGGATTTCCTGACATGTGCACAGAAATCTTCTCTGGACACTTCATTGGTTCTCATACCCCACTGGTTGAGGGTTAACCCTACAAAGGTTAACCCCATACTCTGAGCAGTGTTGGAAAGCACATCAAATTGACTCCTGAGATCTAGAAGAAAGTCATGCATTAGAAACTGTCAGTATAAGGTGACTCTGAATCTTCACTTACCTGTCCCCCACAGTTGTGCTAAAATGAGAGGTGAGCTGGGGTCATGCGATATGGGGCACCAAGGCATCCGCTATCCCATGTGAGTGTGAGATCTTATATAAGGATATGAGGCATGTGGGTGCTTTATCATTATTAGGATTCAATTTTCTACCAATACAATGAGTGGAGCCTTGAAGATTAATTTGACTTGAAGAATGAAATGAAGGTGACATAACTTGTTCCTTAGAGTGAAGACATAGATTTATACTTGCTATATGAAGCAGCAGTCGAGAAATCAAACAGCATATTGCATTGGGCAAAACTGCTGCAAAAGTCCTGTTTAAAATGTTAAAAAGCAAAGATTTCACTTTAATGACGAAGGTGTCCCTAAACCAAGCCATGGCATTTTCGATAGCCTCATATGGATGCAAAAACTGGACAATGAATAAGAAAAACCTAAGAAGAATTAATGACTTTGAATTATAGTGTTGGTGAAAAAGATTTGAGTATATCAAGGACTGCCAGAAGAACGAACAAATCTACCTTGGAAGAAGTACAGCTAGAATGCTCCTTAGAAGTAAGAATGGTGAGACTTCATCACAGATACTTTGGACATGTTATCAGGAGGGACCAGTCCCTGGAGAAGGACATTATGCTTGGTAAGGTAGAGTGTCAGCGAAAAAGAAGAATACCCTGGACAAAAAGGATTGACACAGTGGCTGCAACAATGAGCTCAAACATAGCAACAATTGTGAGGCTGGCACAGGACTGGGCAGTGTTTCATTCTGTTGTACATAGGTTCACTATGAGTCAGAACTAACTCGATGACACTTAACAACAACAACAACAACAATGTGAAGATGTTACTTATTAAGGTACTGTGATTAGCATATACTTGACTTTCAATATATTTTACTTTCTTTTTCCTAATTTCCTCTTTATTTTCTTGCTTATTATAAGGTAATTATTTAACTTCTACTTACAGACATGGAAGAGTCTGTTGACATGTCTGCTCAGAAATCTGCAGCCCTCTTACTCATAATACTAATGAGATAATAATAATAGCAACAATGACATAGTAATAATAGAAATGTATTAGACATCCACTTTGTACCAGACATTGGACAGGATTCTTTAGAATTTGGATGTTGATAATTCCCTACAACAGTACGATTTTGCAGGTATAGATGATGACATAGGAGCTGAATGTCATACCTTATCCATAGTCACAGACAGGTGACGGAGCTGAGATTTGAACCCAGTCTCTCTGACTTTAAAGCTTTTGCTCTTAGCTACACTAACATTAGTCCTGTATCACCTTGGTATATTTACAAGTAGCTTTGTTCCTGACAGGAACTCTGATCGAGCAATGGTTAAGACCTCAGGCTGCTAACCAAGAGGCCGGCAGTTCCAATCCACCATTTGTTCCTTGGAAACCCTATGGAGGCAGTTCTTCCCTGTCCTTTAGAGTTGCTGTGAGTCAGAATTGACTTGACGGCAATGCATTAGTTTTGTCACTGTTGTTGCTTTTTGGTTTTTGTTCCTGACATACAATAGTGAGATGATAAATACCCTAAATACTATTTTGATTAGTAAACAACAATAGAGAAAAAAGTAAGAATTGAACATCCAAATTGAGAAAGAACATTTTGATATTTCTGGAGCTGTTGGTAAGTTTCCCTGTATAGTGGAAAGAAGCTACAATGCTTGGTATCTGAATTTTCTTTTTATTGAATAGTACATTCCACTAAGAAACATTTGTATCTTTGTTTTTTGTAATGTAAAAACATTACATTCCTTCTGAAACGCAGCAATTTTCTTTCTTGTTTCAGAACAAGAAACCACACCATCTGCTTCCAATGATCTATAGCTTGTTTTATTTGAACAAACAGATTGAATCGAAATTTGGTGCTGGGGGCTGGGAAAAAGAATATTACAATGGTTTCATAATGTTATTGTAATGAGATGTGTAAATCCCTATTATTGCAAATAAAGAGTGCCAAAATTGCCCAAATACTTAAGATGAATGGACAAGAGGTGTTTTCTCTGTGGATAATTCTGTATGCAATAAATTGTATGTTAGCCATATGTATGCAGAGCCGATACCCAATTACACATGGAAAATTGTTAATTCTTCTATCAGCAGGTCTATCTTCAGTGGGAATAAGCACATTTAATACTAACTTAAGTGGAAATTTCAGGAAGGCATATCCACAGAAAAAAATTAACATCATTGAGTGAATTACAGAATTAAATAAAAAAGGTATCTCAAGTTTTAGAAACACTTGCTTCTGTCTACTCTCCTCACCAATTACTCTTGCTATGAAGCCTGAAGAGTTGATTATTTGTAAATGTGTGTATATATCCAAATCTGTGTGAATATTCACATTGAGTTTCTTGTCGCTGTTTTTACATGCTATCAAGTTGCTTCTGACTCAGGGCGACCCTATGCACAACAGAACAAAACACTGTCCAGTCTTGCCCCATCCCCACAATATTTGTCATCTTTGAGCCCATTGTCGCAGCCACCATACCAATCCTTTTTGTTGACGGTGTTCCTCTTTTTCGCTGACCCTCTATTTCACCAAGCATAATGTCCTTCTCCAGGGGCTGATCCCTTCTGATAACGTGTCCAAAATATGTGAGAAGTAGACTTGCCAATCTTGCTTCTAAGGAGCATTCTGGTTGTACTTCTTGCAAGACAGATTGGTTTGTTCTTTTAGCAGTCCATAGTGTATTCAATATTCTTCACCAACACCAGAATTCCAAGATTCTTAGACACGTATAATTAAATTGAATGTTCTGGCATTTTCAGTACAAGTGTTTGTAATGCAAACACTACAACGGCAGTGATACCCTAGGACCTATCGGGTCCTAATAGAATGATATTTCTTTTCTCAAAACAGGAGAAAGTTAAGCCTGTAAAAGAGTATGGACAGCGTTCAGTTGCAAGCAAGTCTCTTTTTTAAAAATCCAGGTGAGAGAAAAATAAATGGAGACCTAGCAAGTTTCAGTGACTTGCCCGATGGTACCAAGGCATCAGCTACTGTAGGACCTGGAATTCAGTTCAAGTCTTTGTTTTCTTCCTCTTCTTTTTTTTTCCACCCTATCATGGTAATCTTTTGTGAGAGCCCTATGTTAACCACTGTGAAAGTAGGTCTTACTTAAAAAAAGAATATTTAAATAACTAGTGCAAGATAGAAAAAGACAGTAAGGAATTTATAAAAGAACTGACATAAAAGTATCTGTGGACTTTGTATTGCTAGAGATTGTGACAATGCTTTTTTACTCAGATACTGATAATAACTTTATAAAGTAGTGCCTGACACTCAGAAAATCCATACAATGCTTAGGAGGCAAGAGTGATCTATTAATTACAAAATTTTTGAGAATGTCTTTCACCAGGAATTACACACACACACATACAGAAAGACAATATAAACACAGAATTTAAAGCAGATATAAACAGTAAAGCTCTCTTAGTAATAATTTTCAAAATGAGATCTAAAATAAAAATCCTTCTGTCTTATATGCAAAATGTAATAATGGCAAGTCTTACCATTACCTCTCATAGTTCAACTTCCTGTTGCAAGTATTATACATATATAGCTCTAATCCTCACAGTGACTCACTGAAAATTTTATTATTATCTCCATTTTAAAGAAAAGGAAGCAATACTTCAGAATACTTAAGATATTTACTTAAAGTTACATTTTAAGTAAATGACAATACTTGAATTTTAAACTATACATTCCTAAATCCAAACTCAAATTTGTCTCCAAAGCAACAAACTCTCTGAGTTGCATACTTGTAACATCAAATACCTATCCATAAAGAACGTCTCCATTTAATGAGTGTGTACATTGGTAGAGTTTCTCAAACACGGTAATTTCGACAAGCCAGTTATCTGGAAAAAAAAAAAAAATTGTGAAAGTTTCCCTAGTTCGAAATGTTATTTGTCTTCCTTTGATTTCCAGAATTGGTTTTAAAAGGCATTAGGAAGCAAATCAATCAGTGAGCTGAAATTTGGCTTATATGTGAAGTGAGGGATGGTGACTGGAGAATACTAGCCTGGGACTCAGTCTCATGTAGTCCACCACACATAGGTTGGGTAAAGAGGCAATCTTTTTCATTTCTGTAACAGTGAAAATAAAACATGCCTTCAAATAAGAACTAACAATAAGGAGCTGTTATTCTATGAAATAATGTTGCTATTTCTCCTTCACTTTTTCTTTTGTGTGTAACACACACACTGCTGGAAGCAGTACATCCATAAGGAGTTGCCAGAAATTCAAGCCATATTCAGAATCGGACATAGTTCTAGGGATATCATTGTTCATGTAGATGGACATTGGCTGAAAGCAGAGAATACTAGAAGGATGTTTACCTGTGTTTCATTGACTACGCAAAGGCATTCAACTGTGTGGATCACAACAAATTATGAATAACATTAGAAAGAACAAGAATTCCAGAACACTTAATTGTGCTCCTGGGGAACCTGTATATAGACCAAGAGGCAGTCATTCGAACAGAACAAGGGGATACTGTGTGGTTTAAAATAAAGAAAGTGTGTGTCAAGGTTGTATCTTTCACCATACTTAATCTGTATGTTGAGCAAATAATCTGAGAAGCTGGACTATATGAGGAAGAATGTGACATCAGGATTGGAGGAAGACTCATGAACAACCTGCAATATGCAGCTGACACAACGTTGTTTGCTGGAAGCCAAGAGGGCTTTAAGCACTTACTGACGAAGATCAAAGATTACAGCTTTCGGTATTACACCTCAACATAAAGAAAACAAAAATCCTCACAACTGGTCAATAAGAAACATTGTGATAAATGGAGAAAAGATTAAAGCTGTCAAGGATTTCATTTTACTTGGATCCACAGTCAATGCCCATGGAAGGGGCAGTCAAGAAATCAAATGACATATTGCACTGGGCAAATCTTCTGAAAAGACATCTTTAAAGTGTTAAAAAGCAAAGATGTCAGTTTGGGACTTAGGTGTGCCTGACACAAGTCATGTAGTTTCAATCACCTCATATGCGTGAAAAAACTGGACAATGAATAAGGAAGACCTAAGAAGAATTGATGCCTTTGAATTATGGTGTTGGTGAAGAATATTCAATATACCATGGACTGCCAGAAGAACAAACAAGCCTGTCTTGGAAGAAGTACAGCCAGAGTGCTCCTTGGAGGCGAGGATAGAAAGACTTTGTATCACATACTTTGGACATTTTATTAGGAGGAACCAGTCCCTGGAGAAGGACATCATGCTTGGTAAAGTACAAGTTCAGTGAAAAACAGGAAGGCGCTCAATCAGATGGGTTGACATAGTGGCTGCAACAATGGACTCAAACGTAACAATGATTGTGGGGATGTCACAGGACCAGGCAGTGTTTCATACTGTTGTACATAGGGTTGGTATGAATCGGGACTGACTGGAAGACAACAACAACACACACACACCCTACATCTGTGTCTTTAAAAAATTGTTTCAATGTATTTGCAACAAAACATTTGCCATTTCAAAACTTTTTACCTGTACAATTCAGTGCCATTAATTACGTTCATCATGTTGCTCAACTATGACCACTATTAATTTCCAATTTTTCCATCTCCCTTAACAGGAGTTCAGTGTTCCCTAAAAGATGAGTCTCCCTATCCCCTTTCCTCCCACCCACCTCTGATAACAGCTGTAAATTTTGCTCTCTACACACTTGCCTACTCGACATTTCATGTAAGTGGAATCATAGACTATTTTTTTGTGTGTGACTGAACTATTTCAATCAGCATAATGTTTTCAAGGTTCATCCATGTCATAGTATATATCAAGACTTTGTTTCTCTTTATGGTTGGGTCATAAATATTTCCTTGTATGTGTGTATCACATTTTGTTTATCCATTCCATCTGTTGATGGAAATTTAGGTCTATTCCTACATTTTGGCTATTGTAAATACAGTGCTACAATGAACATTGGTGTACAAGCATCTGTTGGTGTTCTGTGCCTCTTTCTTAATAACTCCATTCCTCTTTTCTCCTTTCGTCTTTATGTATGGATGGACACATGAACCTCTCATCCTTCCTGAATACAGGAGGATTCTCTGGCATGGACAGCAATTTATTTTTATTTTCTGTCTCCAACATTTTCTCTTTTCTAGCTTCCTTTTCACTGTCATAATATTAAAATAGAATATCTTAGGGATTACGTATGTTCTATCTATAAATAACAGTTTACTTTTTTAATTTAGAAGAAGATAAATGGATTTTTATGACACCCTTACCAAAAAAAAAAAAAAAAAATCTAACTACATAAGCTGTTTTATGCTTGTGTGGCTCTTGGCGGACTTATTTTTTGCGGATCAATGGCCCTTAGTAGGAAACAGTCTCCCTCAGAGTAACATAGATTGACTTTTTATAACGTCAAAACAGCAGGTCAATTCTGATAATCAATTTTTAAAAACAAGCATTTCAGTGATTGATGGGTGATATTGTAGAGACAAAAAATAACGTATTGCCTTTAACTCTTTCAAACAGTTGTTACTTTTTTATGACTCAGAAATAACCATTTTTATACATGCTTTTTACTCTCTTCCCAACTATATAACATTAAATATGAAATGCTGCAAGTCAATTGCCAGAAAACTAAGAATATAAACTTCCTAATTGTATCTGAATGTTGACATGTATCTAGCTGATTAGGGAATTAAACCCACAACCAGTTTGGTTTTGGTTCTAGTGACAAGTCTAAATATGACCAAATGGTTTATACCAATATTTGTGTTGTTAGTTGCCCTCAAGTTGATTCCAATAGAGTCCCTGGGTGGTGCAAATGGTTAAGCGCTGGACTATTGGCAGAATGGTTGGCAGTTCGAACCCATCCAGCAGCACCTTGGAAGATACGTCTGGCAACCTGATCCCAAAATGTCACAGTCTTGAAAACCCTGTGGAGCAGTTCTACTGTGAACATGTGGAGTTGCCTTAAGCAACATTTGCTAAAGGGAACTTTTGGTGCGCTGATGTGCAAATTGGAATTCTTTGAAACTTTATTTTGTATTGAAAACACAGTATTATTGAGAAGAAAAAAGAATCACTGCTGTCGAGTTGGTTCTGATTCATAGAGATCTTGTAGGACAGAGTAGAGCTGCCTCCTAGGGTTTCCAAGGAGTAGCTGGTAGATTCAAACTGCTGACTTTTTGATAGCAGCTGTAGCTCACTGTAGCTCTTAACCACTGTATCATCAGGGCTTTGAATTGTTATGAAAGCTGCCTAAATATGTGGCAGCTAGGTGGGGGGGCTGGGAATAGAGCTGGGCTTTTAAACTTTGGTCAAATTTGGAGACATAATGGCTGTACTGAAGAATTTCATGTGTGTGATTTTCTGTCTAAAATCCCAAAGTTTCAAAAGGATATTCTTGTTATCCAGTCAAACTCCTTCCTCCCTTTGTTGAATATAGTAACATCCAATAGAATCTTTGCAACTCTATTAGAAGATATTTTATGTTAAACCCTATAACCCCAGCCTACTGCCTTTGAGTCGATTCCGACTCATAGCGACCCTATAGGACAGGGTAGAACTGCCCCAGAGGGTTTCCAAGGAGCGCCTGGTGGATTTGAACTGCCAACCTTTTGGTTAGCAGCTATAGCTCTTAACCACTATGCTACCAGGGTTTCTTCATGCTAAACAGGTACCCATTATTCTTCATAAAAACTGAGACTGAGATATACAGACCAGAAATAAATGTCCCAGGTCAATGGATGAACAAATGTAATTACACTCGGTCATTGAGATGCTTTCACTCTCTCATAATGAGATCTCTGCATTTTGACACATTTACGAAAAACATAGCCACAATTTGTCTACCTATCTGTATTTCTTCATTATTAAAAGGAGTTAGATTATCTACAAGTGGGAGCAGAAACAATCCGGAACTCTCATTTTAACCTCATGTGGCATTGATCAATCGCAGCAGATTCTATGAAGATGTAACTGACTCGGCAGATGCAATAAAAAACAAAGCTTATTTTTTCTTATAAATTCTCTAGATGAAATTCTAAGTTGCTCTCACTGCTTTTGTTGTCACTTCTTAGTCGTTCAGAAAGTAAAAAGTCTAAAAAAAAATAAAATGAAACTTGAACTTCTAATATAAAGTTTTATTATTATTCCTCCCACTGTTCCTAATTTGGCATGGGAAATAACCAATGGAAAAGCAAGAATGGTTAGTTTTCACTTTCTCGCTGACTCTTTGACCTCTCTCCAGTTGCTGTTTATGGCCCATCAGGGTGCAAACTAAAGAAAACAGGAAGAGGGGAAGGAAGGGAATTCCTTGACTACTACAGCTATAATCTAGTTTTGCTGCTATTTAGATACGGCAGAGAAGGTGGAGGTGGTTTAGTCTGTGATAGAGTTCTCACCTTCCATGGAGGAGAACTGGGTTTAGTTCCTGGCCAATGGACCTCATGCACAGCCAGCACCAGTCTGTCAGTGGAGCTTGGTTTCACCAGAGATTCCAGACTGAGATGAACTAGGAAATGAATATTTTCTTCACATTTGCTGTGGTTAGCTCTTTCGGTGATGTGCTCAGGGCTGGATTAAGGCATGTGAGGGCCCAAAACACTGATAATCTGTGGTGCCCACTGCTCTGCTTACTCACACATTCAAATGGGATACATGAATTATATATATATATGTGTGTGTGTGGATGTGTGTATACATATTCCTTATCTGTGTATACACACATGCGTACTCCTTGTCCACGAAGATAAAGAGTTTCAATATATATGCAAGTGAAAGCTGGACAATGAATAAGGAAGACTGAAGGACTGATGTCTTTGAATTACGGTGCTAACAAAGAATACTGAATACAGCATGGACTCCCAGAAGAACGAATAAATTTGTCTTGGAAGAAGTACAGTCAAAATGCTCCTTGGAACCAAGGATGGCAAGACTCCCTTTCATGTCTTTTAGACATATTATCAGGAGGGATCAGTTCCTGGAGAAGGACATCATGGTAAAGTAAAGGGTCAGCAAAAAAGAAGAAGACCCTCAACAAGATGGATTGACATAGTGGCTGCAACACTAGGCTCAAGCATAACAACGATTGTGAGGATGGCACAGGACTGGGCAGTGTTTCATTCTATTGTGCATAGGGTCCCTGTGGGTCAGAACTGACTTCAGGGCACCTAAAAACAACAACGTGTGTCTGTGTGTGTCTGTGTGTCTTAGTTAACCACGAAGTAACATCTTTTTAAATATGACTATAATATTATCAATTGAATCCAAAAGTGGTATATGCCATTTTAGACGTTTGAGATGAACTGGATTATAAAATTTTTAATGGATTTCAGGTACTAAGATTTTTACCATCTACCACATTTTCTAGGAAAAGAATATTCTACATCAAAGAAAATTTCCAGTATTTTTGGTATGTCTTTTCTATGTTAGTATTAAATTATTACTCATGTTACTATTACATTAAATATATGCTAGATTGTGTCTGTGTGCATGCCAAATGTATTTTAAAATTGTTTACAAAACATAAGATATAACTCTGTATATAAATGCTATACAGTTAAAGAGTAATTTGATTTAGTTCATTACAATAGTCAACTTATCCAAGTTCCTTGCTTATGAGCATCATCTGGGTTTGGAGTTCCCATTGGTTGTTTACTAGGATCTGCGTAAGAGCATACCCTTGTATGGCTTTCCTGACTGAAGTTGCTGGATCACCAGACATGGATGTACTAGACAGTTCTCTCAAAATGGACCAGAAACCTGTCATGTACGAAGATAATCTGTCCTTGCTCAGTAACAGCTCATGTCGAATCCAGTTGCATATTGGGTTTAACGTAGTGAGAGTTAGACTGAACAGCTCCCCTACCTCTTGTTTATTAGAAAGAAATAGTATACTCCTAAGAAATCCCCCAAGACAAGGCATTTCAATTACAAGTGAAGGAACCTCAGAAGACAGATGTCAATGAAGACGTTGAAGTGTTAGGGGCCTCATAGCTCAAACAACCTTGCATGTGGGCACCCTAATGTCCCTGTGTGAACTTTAGTTCCACGCAGCACATTCTCACACTCTGGAGCTGAGATCAATTTCATTTAGTGTCCTGCCAGTTCCCTTTCTCTGTGGTCCTTGCTTTTTCTTGTGTCCTGTCTGCTTGGCATCTGTTGCTCTTTGCTTTAAACTAGTGGTGTTCCTATTTTGTTGATGCCCTAAGCAGGTGCTTACTTTGCTTATTGGGTGATCTGTCCCTGGATGTGCTGGGACTGGCTTATACTGGCTAGTGTGAGTCAATGGTGCACATCCTTTCCCTATGATGTGTTCTCTCATGTCATGTCGGTACCTTGAAATTGGCTATGGTGAGAGTATTTACACAACAAAAATTGATAAATGCCACAAATCAGTGCTTCTTTTTATTTTTTTATCTTTTCCCCAGACAGCCAATTTCTAGCACGCCGAAGCAAATGGTCATTTTGGACAAATTTCTTTTTAAGATGATCCAGGATAACCCCTTTCAAATACGGGTCTGACTATAAAAATCACACTCCTTTCTTCTTTGAAAATGTAGCTTGGCCTTCCAACATCTCTTTCTCTCTCATTCTCACTTTTGTTCTGTGCTTTCTATTTCTCTTTTGTCTCTGAGAGCTCTAGCCAACCTCTCACTTTTATATTTCTCCCAGCAAATGTCAGACACAAATACCTGCATCCCTTAAATTCCAATGGACTTAAGCTTAGCTCACAGAAAACCCTCTTATAGAAGTCCTCATTACCAGCCTCTTCATCGACCCTCTATTGCCTCAGAGTTGTTAACAAGCTAGTTAATGGTAGCATAATCAGTTATATATTCTATTCAAATGCCTGCATGTATGGTCTTAGCCACCCTACAGAATTAGGCACTTGATAAAATTGTTCCCAAATTTCCCAACACATACACACACACACATTTAATGTAGGACTAGAAGAAGCTTTAAAAAGCCAGATAATGGCACTTGAGGCTATGTTGGCATCTCCTGTCTGTAGGGAAGATGAGAGGGTACAAGAGGTTAGAAGCTGGCAGAATGGACATGAAAAGAGAGAGTGGAGGGATGGAGAGGGCTGTCTTATTGGAGGATAGCAATTGGGAGGATGCAGCAAGGTGCATATAAGTTTTTGTGTGAGAGACTGACTTGTTTTGTAAACTTTCACTTAAAGCACAGTAAAAATTAAAACAAAAAAAGCCAAATAATGGAGTTGTTAAGCACATGAGTTTTATTGTTATGCAGAGCATGGTAATTATAACTAATATCTATACAGTAGAGTGTTACCATTTCCCAGGCACAATCCCATTTAGTCAGTACTATTAATCTCCCATTTTTTAAAGATGTGGCAACTGAAGCGTAGAGAGGTCAAGAAATTCATCCTAAATTAAGATTAGTAGCAGTCATCAAGTGGTAAAGAGCAGAATGCAGATATCTCAACTACATTGCTTGGGTTCAAATTCTAAACCCACTTCCTAACTATATGCTCTTGTGAAAGTTACATGCACTTACTTTTTAAAAGAGGGTTCAGAGTAGTACTCATCTTATAACGTGGTTACAAACAGAAATAGATGGTGCCTACAACATTATCGGAGTCCCTGGGTGGTGCAAATGATTAATACATTTGGCTGCTAACAGAAAGTTTGGTGGTTTGAGTACATCCAGAAGTGCCTTGGAATAAAGGGCTGGTAAACTACTTCCAAAAAAATAGCAATTGAAAATCCTGACACACGTGGGGTCTTCATGAGTTGGAATCTAGTACACGACCACTGAAACAACATTGGAAAGTATGAAACAAATATTCTTTCCTATAATGAGGATTGGAAACCCTGGTGGCATAGTAGTTAATAGTTACGGCTGCTAACCAAGAGGTCTGCAATTTGAATCCACCAGGCGCTCCTTGGAAACCCTATGGGGCAGTTCTACTCTGCCCTGTAGGGTCACTATGAGTTGGAATTGACTTGACGGGAACAAGTTTTTATAATGAAGATTAGGAAGTGGAGATGATAATATGGTAGACGTGTTACTGGTCATTTCAACTAAAAGCCCCAGAATAGTTTGGCATCTTGTAATATAGAAATCAAACAATGCATTGCATTGGGCAAATCTGCTGCAAAAGACCTCTTTAAAGTGTTAAAAAACAAAGATGTTTCTTTAAGGACTAAGGTGTACCTGACCCAAGCCATGGTGTTTTCAGTAGCCTCATATGTATGTGAAAGCTGGACAATGAATAAGGAAGACTGAAGAAGAATTGATGCCTTTGAGTTCTGGTGTTGGTGAAGGATATTTATATACCATGGACTGCCAGAAGAACAAACAAATCTGTCTTGGAAGAAGTACAACCCTAATGCTCCTTAGAGGCAAGGGTGGCGAGACTTTGTCTCGTGTACTTTGGACATGTTATAAGAAGGGACAAATCCCTGGAAAAGGACATCATGCTTTGTAAAGAAGAGGATCAGCGAAAAAGAGGAAGACCCTCAAGGAGATGGATTGACACAGTGGCTGCAATAATAGGCTCCATTGTGAGAATGGAGCAGGACCAGGCAGTGTTTTGTTTGGTTGTACATAGGGTTCCTATGAGTCTGAACTGACACTATGGCATCTAACAACAACAATGACAATATTACACATGGGTTTCAGATCCCAAAAAGACTAGATTTCATCCCTGTCTTCGGTTTGATTTTTACCTTGAAAATCCAAATATATGAAAACTAAGTAGGATTTGGAAGGGATTTGAGACACTCTGCCGATTCCTAATGTGATTGCTATACCAATTTGTAACTAAATTTATAAAGGATTGTTCTATTTTATTTGTAATCATTTCTTATTCAAGGTCAACTTAAGGATATTTTGGAAAGATCTTGGTTTTCCTCAAAATGTTGCTTAGTATAAAAAATGGGTTCTAATTCTTCCTTAAGCATGTGGTTTATATTTGAGTTAAAACACAAGCAAAATAATTCTCAATCATTTGGTTTTATTTTATTAATATTTAGAAAAGAGGTTTCTAATGAATTAGAAGTGTTAATTCAGGCATCATGGCCACAAAGGAGACCTTCTATTTTTCGTTTTATTTATTCTCATCTCATTGTTAGAGCTCAGCTGTGGAAATAAATTATGTGACTCATGAAAAACAAATATATAATTTTAAATTAATATTTAGCTTACCCAGAACTAAAAAAAAAAAACCTAAATATTCTTATAATAATATTTAGTAACATTTCTTTATTTTTGAACTTTATTTTCTCATCCAGGGAGTAATGAAAGCCTCAGTTGGTTCCTTTCTAAATTTTGTAATATGCTATTTCTTTCATGATAATTTTATTTATCTGTGTATTCCAGAAATACTAATGCAAATAAAAGCTTTTTGGTTTTGAAATGAATACCAGCTGAAGACACAGTTTGGAGGTTTGTAACTAGATGGTTAGGCTGATAAGATACCAAGCTGGAAAATCTCTAAGGAAAGAAAAAGTTAACTTTCACAGTGATAATTTTAAAATTGGCTCACCTCTTGTGTTGGCACTGAATTAATATTGAACTCTGATTTACATTATTTTAGTCTCATTGCTAGTGACTGAGTTTTTGAGGACACAGAATGTCTTCTTATTCATATTTTAAATCCAGTGACAAATAAGAATATTACCATTACTGAGCAAATATATACCCATCATATAATTTATATCTCACTACCATCTTATGAAAAAGTTATTTCAAGAGAAACAACTAAAGTTAAGAAAATTTAATATAACTCTCTGACGGTTACAGAGCTATGAATTGAAGAACAAGCTGTAAAACTCAGATTCTTAGATGACTTGTCTCATGGTTTTTCTATTACTCTGTACTGTCTACATATAAATTGTACCATAAATGTGTATTTTGAGTAAATTCATTCATTCTTAAGGAGATTAAAATCCAAAATCACGATCAGAAACATCCTGATGTGAAAAAAGCTCAATTTCTTTCACTGTACTCCAAAACCAAAAAAACACACCCATTGTCATCAAGTCGATTCCAACTCATAGGGACTCTACAGGACAGAGTAGAACTGTCCCATAGGGTTTCCAAGGAGCTTCTGGTGGATTCGAACTGCCGACCTCTTGGTTAGCAGCTGTAGCACGTAACCACTATGCCACCAGGGTTTCCTTACTATAGTCAGGCAAATCAAAAATAGCCACTCATTTAAGTATGAATTAATGCCTTTCTCCAATTGTAAAAAGATGATAAGCATAGAAATAATGTGTCATTCTAAAAATATTAAAGGTCATTCTAAAAACATTAAAGGCCGTATTGCTTATTTACTGTTAAGAAGAAAATAGTTTAACACTGATTCTTAATGTATGGTATAAGATATAACATTTATAGGTGGGCTGTGGGCATGCTAACATTCCCCCTATGACAGTCTTTTTTTTTTCTCTTTACATAAAATAATTACTTTTAGTGATTAATTATTTATATTGTTCAAAAATTTTAGCATTCTTTTATAAATCCGGATGAAGATTATTTTGTTCTGTACTTTTGCCCTTAAGAATCTGTAGTTGGCTTAGTTACAGAAAAATTTTCCAAAATGAACAATAGTTTAAGAAAATACTTATTGTAGGGTTTTTTTAAGGAAACAGAACCAATGAGATAGGTGATAGGCAGACAGATAGATGGGTGGGAGCCTGGGTGAATGGATGAATGATGGACAGATGGATGGATGGACAGACAGATTAGATTAGGTAGATAGATAGGTAGATAGATGATAGATAGATAGATAGATGATAGATAGATAGATAGATAGATAGATAGATAGATAGATAGATAGATGGATGGATAGATAGATAGATGATAGATAGATGATAGATAGACAGATGATAGATAGATAGATAGATGATAGATAGATGATAGATAGATAGATAGATGATAGATAGATAGATAGATAGATAGATAATAGATAATAGATAGATAGATAGATAGATAGATGATAGATAGATAGATAGATAGATAGATGATAGATAGATAGATAGATAGATAGATAGATAGATAGATAGATAGATAGATAGATAGATAGATAGATAGATAGATAGATAGATAGATAGATAGATAGATAGATAGATTAGAAAGATAGATAGATGGGTGGGTGAGTGGGTAAGTAGGTAGGTAGATAAGTAGGTAGATAGGTATTTTAAGGAATCAGCTCATGCTATTGTGGGGTATAAGGTTGATATAAGTTGGAATTGACTCAGTGGCAACGGGTTTGGGTTTTTTTTTTTTTTTTTTTTGGTTTATTGTGGGGTATGGAAAGTTCAAAATCAGTATTTCAGGGGACAAATGGGAGACTCCTGCAAGCTTGCATCCCAAAATCCATGTCAGGTGACAAACTGGAGATTTCTGCAGTCTGGTGTGTAAAAATTTATAGGTCAGGGAACAGGAAGAGTGAAGATTCAACAAATTCTGACAAAAGTGTCTATTTATAGCCTGGAGGCTGAATACATCCTGGGGAAAACCCCCTTTTTACTCTTAAGGCCTTCAACTGATTAGGTGAGGCTCACCCACACCATGGAACGTAACCTGCTTTACTTAAGGCTAACTGATTTAGTCACGTCTAACTTTTTTTTTTTTTTAACTACTTTGTAACAGCATCTAGACTAAACAACTGGGCTCCATAGCCTAGCCAAGTCGTTACATTAAATTAACCATCGCACTATGGAAACTAATTTTCCAAAGGATCCCAATTATTTTGGAGTTCTCTCATGATGTGGGTAACATGCTACTAAATTTTCTCCTTTGATAAACCATCAGTTAGTAAATGACTACAATAATAAAAATATCAGATGGAAATCAACATTCCTGAAATGCCTCAACTGGTTAACTTTTCTTAATCCCACTATTCTCATCTGAAAAGCAAAGAAATTGGCTCAAATGAACTCTAAGTATTCTTCAGATTAATATTTTCATGGTTAGCCCTTATAATATGCCACTGAATCAAAATTATCATAACTATCATTTTCAATATGTACTTTGCTTCTCACAGCTTTTGGTAAAGAATGATGGACTGATTTCATCTTTGCCGTTTTTCTAATCCTTTTATAACTCTTTGTTTTGATATGTGGTACATTTGAAAGCTGACAAGATTTTTAGTTCCATTAAAAAAAAAAAACCTTGAAAAGAGCTTCATAATGGAATGATTTGAAAAATACATACATAGCTAGATACTAATTATTTACCATTTCTGAATTAATCTATTTTTCTAGCAGTTTACCTTTTCCACCATCACCAACTTCTTTATAGAGACAATTGAAAACAAATGAACTGCAACAGGATTTTCTCTTTCAGGCCGCAAAATCCTGGGTTCTTGCATGAAAATCAAACTTTTTTTTTCTTTCTTTTTATTTCCTTTGATAAGTTAGGAGAAATTATTCCTTTTGTCTATTTGATTTCTTTAGCTGGAGCTGGTTAGACATTATCTATGGTCATTAGCAACTTAAACACTGTTAACCTTATCTGATTTCCCTTAGCTACTCTGTCTCTTAACAGTTAGTAATGTGGCCGTGAGGAAAACTTAAGTCTCCCAGAGTCAATTTCTTCATCTGTAAAATAATCAGGTTAAACTAAATCATCTTTTCCATTTCTAAAATTGAATCAAATTTACACAAATTAATAGTTCTATCATTTAAAAGTATTTAGTTAATAAATATTTACTATATGCTGGATATATAGTAGGTGAGGGTGATACTGGACTTATACATGATACTCCATCTTATAGGTCAATATGAGTCGGAATCGACTCGAGGGCACTGGGTTTTGTCTTCTGAGGGTTCAAAATCAAGTGAAGAAGACAGGAGAACACAGAAATACAGTAGAGTAGAATAATATTCTTATGGAAATATGTACTAAATCTAGGCATCACAATAGTGAAGTGATTAACAGATGCTAGGGATAAAAGGGTAACCGGGGCTTTGAGCTGTATGAAAAAATGAAAGGCAACCCTAAGCAAAGGAAAGAAGAAACAACATTTCAGGCAAAAATTGTTGTTGTTAAGTGCTGCCCAGTCAGTTCCAACTTGTAGTAACCCTATGGAAAACAAAATGAAACACTGTCCCGTCCTGCTCCATTCTCACAGTTGTTGCTATGTTTGAGCCCATTGTTGCAGCCACTGTGTCAATCCATCTTGTTGAGGGACTTCCTCCTTTTCACTGAACCTCTGTTTTATCAAGCATGATGTCCTTCTCCAAAGACTGGTCCCTCCTGATAACATGCACAAAGTACAAGAGATAAAGTCTCCCCATCCTTGCTTCTAAGGAGCATTCTGGCTATACTTCTTCCAAAGATTAAACCCATTGACTTCAGGACGATTCTGACTCATAGCCAGCCTATAGATTAGGGATCCAAAAAATAAAAATAAATGAAATGCATAGCGAAGAATGCTTCTGCTGCTAGAGGGAAGAGAGGAAGGCGGTGACAAATGGGTTAAAAAACTGATTTAGGCGAACATTGAGAAGGGCTTTGTAAATTCTGCTAAGGTACCTGGACTTCCTAAGAAGTGAGAATTATTTAAGGTTTTTAAGCAGAGGACTGATGTCATCAAAAGTGTTTTTAGAAAGATAACTCTGCCAGGGCTGTGAAAAGTGAATTTGAGCAGGGAAACATGAAGGAAAGTAGTTGTAGTTATCAGACACCTATGAAAATTTAATTATTATCTGATGCATATTACTTTTCAGGTGGCTAAGGCAGACGTATTGACCTTTAGTGGACAGAGTATGACATTCAGAGCTAAGATTTTGTCAGAAGGTGGAATCACTGCGTGTAAAATTTCATGATTATATATGTTCTCTGCAGAGCAGTAAATCACAACTCTGGACATTATGGGGAAAATTTCAAGGAGATTAGCCTTAGAGAATTCCCTACAGAGGACGCGTTATATTAGCAGTCATTATGCAGCCTTTTCTTATAACTAAATTAAACTTTACCTTGGGAGATAATTTGCTTACCCCCCCCCTTTTTTAAACTCTAGCACAGCACTTTCCAATAGACTCTTCTGTGATGATGGAATGTTTTAAATATGCTATCATCAAATGCAGCAGCCACTAGTCACATGTAGCAGCTGAGAATCTGAAATGTGGCTAATGTGACCAGCACAATGAAATTTTTTGTTATTTAATTTCAACCAGTTTGATTTAAATGTAAATAACCACATGTGGCTAGTGGCTACCATATTGGAGAATGCATACATACACACACACACACACACACACATTGAATGATTTCAAAAACAAAGCACGATGATCTCCTGCAGCTGCTTTTGGAGATGGGAGAAATTTCTCTTATATATGATTATTTGGTACAATCCTTTCTTTTATATCCACTTCCTTGAGAGTTGATTAACCTTCAAAATACTGGCATTTTGGAGGGTAAAAACTGCAAGCAAATATGGCAGGAAGAAGATAAATTGTCTTATCTTTCTATTAAAAAAAAGAATAGGAAATGCCATTTATTGATTACTTACTATTTTTGAAAGTCAATATATTGAGCCATTTATATGTGTTTATACAATCTTGAGTACTACTCAGAAGACTTCTCCAAGGTTAGTGCTCTGTTAATACCCATATGACAGGTGAGAAAACTGTACCAACAAAAGAACATTGTTTCCCAGGGCATATAGTTAGAGTGTAGTATGACCACGCATTTCCAATAATAGTAAGGTGGTAATAATAATGACAAAAATTAATGCCATGTAACAAATCAAGTCTGCCTGACTCAAGGTCCAAATACTATGAATACATTATATTGCTCCCTTTTCTATCAAATAAAAATTCTCGAGATGCATTAGTTAGTATTCATTGGTTACCTGGTTCAGAAAACCAGATACAGTATGCCTTAAGCAAAAAAAGTGATTTAATTGGCTCATATAACTGATAAGTCCAGGTATAGGGTCAGCATAAGGTATAGTTGGAGCAAAAGGAGTCCTGTTGGTGCAGTGGTTAAGCACTTGGCTGCTAACTGAAAGGTCTAAGGTAGGTTAGAACTCAACAGCCACTCCACAAGAGAAAGATGTGGCAGTTGGCTTCCATAAAGATTACAGCCTTGGGAACTCTAAGGGGCAGTTCTACTCTGTCCTACAGAGTCGCTGTGCATCAGAATTAACGTCATGGTTTGGTTTTGATTAAGGCACAGTTTGATCAGACATACAAATGATATCACTACCTCTTTCTTTGTCTCTCTACTCCAGTTGGTGGATTTTGGCCATAGCATTTCCTCACATCTTGTTCAAATTCACATCTGTACGAAAGAGCACCTACTTATCAGAAATCCCATTAAAAATCTCATTTCCTTTAATGGGTTCTGGTGGAGTGATGGAAATTCACATTCTTGAATTGCTTAAATCCAAGCTCTTGTTCCACCTGGCGACTCTACTCAAACAACATGGATTGAGGAGGAGAACTCTGAAAGGGTAACTTCTCAGGGAGAAATCTGGTAGGGTTACCAAAAACAAACAAACAATAACAAAACAGAGTTTGGAATGGATGTTGGGTAAACAGAAAATGAAAAAATGTTCAAAATAGGCAGTAAGGTCATAAAGTTTCATGGGGTTATGTCTTCACTTTCATTGGAAAGAAATAAAAATTCCACTTTTGAAAATTTTGGAGAGATGAGTGTTTTTAAAGTTTTTTTTTCTCTTTTTATTTGAAAATAACTTTATATTTGTAGAAATTTTGAAGACATTGAGCTCCGCTTCCCCATTACTCTATACCCAGCTTTCTCAATGTTAACTTGTTACATAACCATTGTGCATTTATCAAAACTAAGAAATTAATATTGGCACATTACTATTAACTAAATTACAAAGTTTATTCCAACTTTCCCAGTTTTTCCACAAATGTACTTTTACTTGTTTCAGGATCTCGTCTGGGATACCACATTGCATTTAGTCATCATGTCTCCTTAGTCTCCTCTAACCTGTGACAGGTACTCTCTCACTCTTGTCTTTCGTGACATTGACACTTTGTAGAGTAGTGGTTGGGTATGTGGTAAAATGTTTCTCAAGGTTTGTTTGATGTTTCCTCATTAGACAGAGGTTTGGGATTTGGGGCAAGTGTACCATGGAGGTGATATGTCCTTCTTGTTTCATTATATCAAGGGGCATATGACACCAACATGGCTTATTACCAATAATGTTCAACTTGATCACTTGGGTTAGATGACTTCTACCTGATTTCCCCATGTAAAAGCACTACTGATTTCCCTATGTAAAAGTATTTTCTGTCCCTTTCTATACTGTTTGTTAGAGTCCCTAACCTTCTCTACTCAAGGGGATGGGCATTAAGCTCCATTTCCAAGGGAAGTGAGTACCAAAAATTTTGCAGTCAGTTGTTAAAACTATCACAGTGTTAGTGAATTTTGGAGGAAATTGAGGCTATATGAATACCCTGTTTCTCTTTCATTTTCTTCCACGACTTTTAGGGTTTATCAATGGATCTTGCCTATGGCAATTATTAGTGGGCTTTTTGTTACTGTTGTTGTTTTTGTTTGTTTTTAACAAAAGTGTTTTTTACAGGTTTTGAAGACAGCACCAAGATGTAATTTTTGTCAACTTTTAAGTTTAAAATGATTTGCTTAAATGGCTTAGATATTATTTAATGGTTAAATGAATGCCACACAGAATCACCAGATTATGTCAAGTTTGCATATATTTTTAGTTAGTGTCTAATAATATGCGATTAATTAAAAGTAACACATGCTTTAAAGATGAAACTATCTAACAAATTTTATAAATCACCTTTGGAACCTTTCCCACAGGGGAGAGCCTGAATTAAGTTATGCAGCATTATTTGGAAAGACTAGTGGTGAGTAAGGTGTTGAATTTATTTAAATATGTATGTAACCATTTTATTTTCTCCAAATTACCTGATTGTGCAGAGAAAATATAATTGAAATAATTGATCTCAGTAAGTTAGTTATAAATTCACTTGTCCCTTGTTTTTATTTCTTTTGGCAGTGAAAATTACAGGTGACTGGTGGTATAGTGGTTAAGCCCTTGACTGTTAATTGAAAAGTTGGCAGTTCGAAACTACTAGCCACTCTGTGGGAGGAATATGTGGCAGTCCGCGTTTGTAAAGATTTACAGCCTTGGAAACCCTATTGGGCAGTTCTACTGTATCCTATAGAGCTGTTGTGAGTCAGAATTGACCCAATGGGCAGACTTGATTTTGGCGGTTACAAATATCAGGAAAGCAAAAGGAAGAGATGTCTGCTGAATTTTCTTGTTTTTATGAGTACAGTGACCAAAATCATTGTGTAACTTCATAATCTTTGTAACGCAGAGACTGTAATTTTGTACAGGCAAACTTTGTCAGAGTTTTTATGTTCTCTAAACCTGTCAAAGTAACTGAATGAGTACTGAAATAGTCTACTGTTAGTCTCTTAAACAATATTCTAACACCTGCTTCATTATCATCGTTCTCTTTATCTTTCTGTTAATCATTTCACTAAACTATATTTTCTTCAGTTTACTGAAAAGCAAAATATCAACATTCATATTTCCTCTGGACTTGACTAAAGAGCAGTATACAAGATTTACTATGAAAGCATTTGAATTTCAGTTCTCTTTGAAGTGCAAATTAATATCGTCCTCTCCTATAATGCCTTTGAGGTTTGAATCTTTTATACCAACTATGCTTTTCTCTTGCAAACTTATTTATTCAGCAATCACTCATAAAGCATATACTAAGTGATATATATTATCCAGTCCATACTAGGTGATAGACATCATTTTAAGCCTTTTACAAATATTAACTCATTTAGTGATGTGTGTGTGTGTACACTTGTGTGTATACGTACAAGGGTGTGGGTTTTCTGTTGTGCAGGTGTTAGTGACTAGGAAAATACATTGGGACCAAAACTTCCTTTCAAAATATTTAATGTCTAGCTAGTCAGTCTAATTTATAGTTGCCCTTTTCCAAATAGCTTGCTTTTTGGATATGAACCCTGTTATTTTTGGTCCAGGTCAACTTTTAACTTTCTCAGTTTACAAAGTCCAAATTGTTTAAAGTACTCCTGGAACCTACAGTCGTATCTTTATTGAATCTAGAGGATATTGAAGTGTTTGAACAAATGTCTAGGGTCTCTGAAAATACATTTCTAAATACAGAGTGGAGAAGTGGATAAACACGGATATTGGAATTTCATAAGAAAAAAGTAGAGATTTATCTTTAATATCATGTGTGTTAGGAAATTGAGAATTTAAAATAAAATAGAAAAACATAAAAAATGCGTAATAAGTAATAACGATGTCTCTAGGTAGACCTTCCCTCTGAAGGCGTGTGTGCTCAACACAAATGGGCAGTAGGTCTTCTGATTTGTACAAGATATTGTATGTTGTAATCTGAGTTAATTTTTTGAGTCCTTTGTTAAAATAATAAAATGAATAATTTTCATATCAGTGACTAAAAATGTACATAATTCTTTTTTGTATGAATTCTTCACATACACTAAGATGAATGCAAAATAAAATGAGTAATATTAGAAGTAAATCTCACGAATTAATCACTCAGTTAATAAACACTGTTAAGAAAATAATTCCTACTCTTTTAAAGTAGCTTTAGGCTACATATCCCTAAAACAAAATATACCATATTTTCGTCTGTCTTTAAATTTTGAATAACTGTGATCTACATATTTTATTGCAACACGCTTAATTTTTTTGTAAATATAATTTGGAAATGCATCCATAACGATGCATGAAGTTTTAGTTCATCGATTTCCCACCACTGAATAATATTTCGTTGTTTATATAAACCATAATTTATAATTGATGTATAGCTGAGGGATTTTCAGGTTTCAAAAAAAGTGTTGTTTTTGGAGTTTGTATACCTATGTGTGTGTGTTTATTTAAAATGTTACAGTGAATAACCTTGTTCCCACCTTGCTGTGCAATTTTCAGTAGAATTGATGTACTCATAGCTTATATACATGCTCGATTTTTCCTGACCCATTGCCATAGAGTCGATTGCAGCTCACAGCAACGATATACCAGGTAATGCTAAACAATACCAATTTATACTCCCAATACATTTTTAAATTTGTAAATATGGTGGTTGTGAAATGGCATCTCATGGGTTCTAATTTGTATTTACCTGAATATTAAAATGTCTGAACATGTCCTCCATGTTCATGTTAAATTTCTCTTATTTTTTTTCCTATTTTTCTGTTGGTTGATTTGTCTTTTTATATTGTAAAGTTCATTTTGTATTCAGGAATGTCACAGATTGAATTGTGCCCCCGCAAAATACCTGTCAACTCAGCTAGGCAAAATACCTGTCAACTCGGCTAGGCCGTGATTCCCGGTATTGTGTGATTGTCCACCATTTTGTCATCTGATGTGATTTTCCTGTGTTGTAAATCCTGCCTCTATGACGTTCATGAGGTGGGATTAGCAGCAGTTATGTTAATGAGGCAGGACTCAATCTACAAGGTTACGTTGTGTATTAACCAGAGAGACACAGAGACCTCATACCACCAAGAAACAAGACCCAGGAGAATAGTGTGCCTTTGGACCTGGGGTCTCTGCACCAAGAAGCTCCTCAGCTGGGGAAGATTGATGACAAGGACCTTCCCCCAGAGCCAACAGAGAAAGTCTTCCTCTGGAGCTGGCATCCTGAATTTGGACTTCTAGTCTTCTAGATTGTGAGAGAATAAATTTCCTTTTGTTAAATCCATCCACTTGAGGTATTTCTCTAATAAAAAAAAAAAATTTGTTTTTAGCAGTTCTAAATAACTAAGACAAGGATGTTAATTATTTGCTGAAAATATCAAGTTATGATTTATATTTTCTCTTTTACTAGTGCTTTTTGAGGTACAAAAATTATTAATAGGAATGCTACCCATTTAATGCTGTTCAGATCTCTAGCTGTACATTTTATGTCTTGTGTAAAAGATCATTTCCCACCATAATAATATAGAATAATATTTTCTTATATTAAATCCAAAAGGTTAATATTTTCATCTATATAATATTTGGTTTCTTCTTTATGGTGTGAGGTAAGGATTTAGTTTCAGATGGTTTGTGTTTTATTTAATTTTTTCCTACAGGCTATCAATTCTCTCAGAATCATCTATTAAATGACACATCTTTCCCCACAGATATGTGAAGTTTACTTTATTGTAAATAATTTTCATTATGTGTGTATGTCCAGCAATGGGCTTTATATTTTGTTTCATTTACCAATTTGTGTGCCTTTGCAGCAATACCACACTATCTAAAGCAGGTGTCAGCAAATTATGGCCTGTGGATCAAATCCAGACCATGTCTTGTTTTTGTTTGGTCTGCTAGTTAAGAACATTTTTTACATTTTTTTTTTTTTATTAAGCTTCAAGTGAACATTTACCATTCCAATCAGTCTGTCACATGTAGGTTTACATACATCTTACTCCCTTCTCCCACTTGCTCTCCCCCTATTGAGTCAGCCCTTACAGTCTCTCGTTTCGTGCCAATTTTGCCATCTTCCCTCTCTCTCTATCTTCCCATCCCCTCTCCAGTCAAGAGTTGCCTACACACTCTCCCGTGTCCACCTGATTTAATTAGCTCACTCTTCATCAGCATCTCTCTCCCCCTCACTGACCAGTCCTTTTGATGCCTGATAATTTGTCTTCGGGGATGGTTCCTGTCCTGTGCCATCAGAAGTTCTGGGGAGCATTGTCTCTGGGATTTCTCTAGTCGCAATCATACCATTAGGTGTGGTCTTTTAGTGAGAATTTGGGGTCTGTATCCCATTGGTCTCCTGCTCCCTCAGGAGTTGTCTGTTGTGCTCCCTGACAGGACAGACATCGATTGTGGCCAGGCACCAACTAGTTCTTCTGGTCTCAGGATAATTTAGGTCTCTGGTTCATGTGGCCCTTTCTGTCTCTTGGGTTCTTAGTTGTTGTGTGACCTTGGAGTTCTTCCTTTGCCTTTGCTCCAGGTGGGTTGAGACCAATTAATGTCTTTTAGATGGCCGCTTCTTGGCATTTAGGACCCCAGGTGCCACAATTCAAAGTGGGATGCAGAGTGTTTTCATAATAGAATTGTTTTGCCCATTGACTTAGAAGTCCCCTCAAACCAAGTTCCCCAGACCCCAGCCCCTGCTTCGCTGACCTTTGAAGCATTCATTTTATCCCGGAAACCTCTTTACTTTTAATCCAGTCCAATTAGGCTGACCTTCCTTGTTTTGAGTGTTGTCTTTCCCTTCACCCAAAGCAGTTCTTATCTACAGATTGATCAATAAAAAGCCCTCTCCCTCCCTCCCTCCCTCCCCCCTTTGTAACCACATAAGTACGTGTTCTTCTCCGTTTTTTCTATTTCTCAAGATCTTATAATAGTGGTCTTATACAATATTTGTCCTTTTGCCTCTGTCTAATTTCGCTCAGCATAATGCCTTCCAGGTTCCTCCATGTTATGAAATGTTTCAGAGATTCGTCACTGTTCTTTATCGATGCGTAGTATTCCATTGTGTGAATATACCACAATTTATTTACCCATTCGGCCGTTGATGGACATCTTGGTTGCTTCCAGCTTTTTGCTATTGTAAACAGAGCTGCAATAAACATGGGTGTGCACATATCTGTTTGTGTGAAGGCTCTTGTATCTTTAGGGTATATTCCGAGGAGTGGGATTTCTGGGTTGTATGGTAGTTCTATTTCTAACTGTTTAAGATAATGCCAGATGGATTTCCAAAGTGGTTGTACCATTTTACAATCCCACCAGCAGGGTATGAGAGTTCGAATCTCTCCGCAGCCTCTCCAACATTTATTATTTTGTGTTTTTTGAATTAATGCCAGTCTAGTTGGTGTGAGATGGAATCTCATCGTAGTTTTAATTTGCATTTCTCTAATGGCTAATGATCGAGAGCATTTTCTCATGTATCTGTTGGCTGCCTGAATATCTTCCTTAGTGAAATGTGTGTTCATATCCTTTGCCCACTTCTTGATTGGGTTGTTTGTCTTTTTGTGGTTGAGTTTTGACAGAATCATGTAGATTTTAGAGATCAGGCGCTGGTCTGAGATGTCATAGCTGAATATTCTTTCCCAGTCTGTAGGTGGTCTTTTTACTCTTTTGGTGAAGTCTTTAGATGAGCATAGGTGTTTGATTTTTAGGAGCTCCCAGTTATCTGGTTTCTCTTCATCATTTTTGGTAATGTTTTGTATTCTGTTTATGCCCTGTATTAGGGCTCTAAGGGTAGATCCTATTTTTTCTTCCATGATTTTTATCGTTTTAGTCTTTATGTTTAGGTCTTTGATCCACTTGGAGTTAGTTTTTGTACATGGTGTGAGGTATGGGTCCTGTTTCATTCTTTTGCAAATGGATATCCAGGTATGCCAGCACCATTTGTTAAAAAGACTATTATTTCCCCAGTTGACTGGCACTGGTCCTTTGTCAAATATCATCTGCTCATATGTAGATGGATTTATATCTGGGTTCTCAATTCTGTTCCATTGGTCTATGTGCCTGTTGTTGTACCAGTACCAGGCTGTTTTGACTACTGTAGCTATATAATAGGTTCTGAAATCAGGTAGGGTGAGGCCTCCCACTTTCTTCTTCTTTTTCAGTAATGTTTTGCTTATCCGGGGGTTCTTTCCCTTCCATATGAAATTAGTGATTTGTTTCTCTATCCCCTTAAAGTATGACATTGGTATTTGGATTGGAATTGCGTTATATGTATAAACGGCTTTTGGTAGAATAGACATTTTTACTATGTTAAGTCTTCCTATCCATGAGCAGGGTATGTTTTTCCACTTAAGTATGTCCTTTTGAATTTCTTGTAGCAGAGTTTTATAGTTTTCTTTGTATAGGTCTTTTACATCCTTGGTAAGATTTATTCCTAAGTATTTTATCTTCTTGGGGGCTACTGTGAATGGTATTGATTTGGTTATTTCCTCTTCGGTGTTCTTTTTGTTGATGTAGAGGAATCCAAGTGATTTTTGTATGTTTATTTTATAACCTGAGACTCTTCCAAACTCTTCTATTAGTTTCAGTAGTTTTCTGGAGGATTCCTTAGGGTTTTCCATGTATACGATCATGTCATCTGCAAATAGTGATAGCTTTACTTCCTCCTTACCAATCTGGATACCCTTTATTTCTTTGTCTAGCCTAATTGCCCTGGCTAGGACTTCAAGTACGATGTTGAATAAGAGTGGTGATAAAGGGCAACCTTGTCTGGTTCCCGTTCTCAGGGGAAATGCTTTCAGGTTCTCTCCATTTAGAGTGATATTGGCTGTTGGCTTTGCATAGATGCCCTTTATTATGTTGAGGAATTTTCCTTCAATTCCTATTTTGGTAAGAGTTTTTATCATAAATGGATGTTGAACTTTGTCAAATGCCTTTTCTGCATCTATTGATAAGATCATGCGGTTTTTATCTTTTGTTTTATTTATGTGATGGATTACATTAATGGTTTTTCTGATATTAAACCAGACTTGCATACCCAGTATAAATCCCACTTGATCAGGGTGAATTATTTTTTTGATGTGTTGTTGGATTCTATTGGCTAGAATTTTGTTGAGGATTTTTGCGTCTATGTTCATGAGGGATATAGGTCTATAATTTTCTTTTTTTGTAATGTCTTTACCTGGTTTTGGTATCAGGGAGATGGTAGCTTCATAGAATGAAGCTGGGTAGTATTCCGTCTTTTTCTATGCTTTGAAATACCTTCAATAGTAATGGTGTTAAGTCTTCTCGGAAGGTTTGGTAGAACTCTGCAGTGAAGCCGTCTGGGCCAGGACTTTTTTTTGTTGGAAGTTTTTTGACTACCGGTTCAATCTCTTTTTTTGTTATGGGTCTATTTAGTTGTTCTACTTCTGAATGTGTTAGTTTAGGTAGGTAGTATTGTTCCAAGAATTTATCCATTTCTTCTAGGTTTTCAAATTTGTTAGAGTACAATTTTACGTAGTAATCTGAAATGATTCTTTTAATTTCAGTTGGTTCTGTTGTGATGTGGTCCTTCTCATTTCTTATTCGGGTTATTTCTTTCCTTTCCTGTTTTTCTTTAGTCAGTCTAGTAAATGGTTTATCAATTTTGTTAATGTTTTCAAAGAACCAGCTTTTGGCTTTGTTAATTCTTTCAATTGTTTTTCTGTTCTCTAATTCATTTAGTTCAGCTCTAATTTTTATTATTTGTTTTCTTCTGGTGCCTGATGGGTTCTTTTTTTGCTCACTTTCTATTTGTTCAAGTTGTCGGGACAGTTCTCTGATTTTGGCTCTTTCTTCTTTTTGTATGAGTGCATTTATCGATATAAATTGGCCTCTGAGCACTGCCTTTGCTGTGTCCCAGAGGTTTTGATAGGAAGTATTTTCATTCTCGTTGCTTTCTATGAATTTCCTTATTCCCTTCTTGATGTCTTCTATAACCCAGTCTTTTTTCAGGAGGGTATTGTTCATTTTCCAAGTATTTGATTTCTTTTCCCTAGTTTTTCTGTTATTGATTTCTAGTTTCATTGCCTTGTGGTCTGAGAAGATGCTTTGTAATATTTTGATGTTTTGGATTCCGCAAAGATTTGTTTTATGACCTAATATGTGGTCTATTCTAGAGAATGTTCCATGTGCACTAGAGAAAAAAGTATATTTTGTAGCAGTTGGGTGGAGAGTTCTGTATAAGTCAATGAGGTCAAGTTGGCTGATTGTTTTAAGTAGGTCTTCCGTGTCTCTATTGAGCTTCTTACTGGATGTCCTGTCCTTCTCCGAAAGTGGTGTGTTGAAGTCTCCTACTATAAATGTGGAGGTGTCTATCTCACTTTTCAATTCTGTTAAAATTTGATTTATGTATCTTGCAGCCCTGTCATTAGGTGCGTAAATATTTAATATGGTTATGTCTTCCTGATCAATTGTCCCTTTTATCATTATATAGTGTCCTTCTTTATCCTTTGTGGCGGATTTAAGTCTAAAGTCTATTTTGTCAGAAATTAATATTGCTACTCCTCTTCTTTTTTGCTTATTGTTTGCTTGATATATTTTTTTCCATCCTTTGGGTTTTAGTTTGTTTGTGTCTCTAAGTCTAAGGTGTGTCTCTTGTAGGCAGCATATAGATGGATCGTGTTTCTTTATCCAGTCCGTGACTCTCTGTCTCTTTATTGGTGCATTTAGTCCATTTACATTCAGCGTAATTATAGATAAATAAGTTTTTAGTGCTGTCATTTTGAATCCTTTTCATGTGTGTTGTTGGCCATTTCATTTTTCCACATGCTTTTTTGTGCTGAGACGTTTTTCTTAGTAGCTTGTGAGATCCTCATTTTCATAATGTTTAACTTTGTGTTTGTTGAGTTGTTACGTTTTTCTTGGCTTTTTTCTTGAGTTATGGAATTGATATTCCTTTTTGTGGTTACCTTATTATTTACTCCTATTTTTCTAAGTAAAACCTAACTTGTATCCTTCTATATCGGCTTGTATCACTCTCCATCTGGCAGTTCAATGCCTCCTATATTTAGTCCCTCTTTTTGATTATTGTGATCGTTTATCTATTGATTTCCATGATTTCCTGTTGGGTGTATTATTTTGTTTATTTATTTATTTTTTAGAATTAGTCTTAATTTGTTTGTTTTTGTGCTTTCCCTATTTGAGTTGCGTTGATATCAGGACGTTCTGTTTTGTGACCTTGTATTGTGCTGGTACCTGATATTATTGGTCATCAGGCCAAACAATCTCCTTTAGCATTTCTTGCAGTCTTGGTTTAGTTTTTGCAAATTCTCTAAACTTGTGTTTATCTGTAAATATCTTAATTTCTCCTTCATATTTCAGAGGGAATTTTGCTGGATATATGATCCTTGGCTGGCAGTTTTTCTCCTTCAGTGCTCTGTATACGTCGTCCCATTCCCTTCTTGCCTGCATGGTTTCTGCTGAGTAGTCTGAACTTATTCTTATTGATTCTCCCTTGAAGGAAACCTTTCTTTTCTCCCTGGCTGCTTTTAAAATTTTCTGTTTGTCTTTGGTTTTGGCAAGTTTGATGATAATATGTCTTGGTGTTTTTCTTTTTGGATCAATCTTAAATGGGGTTCGATGAGCATCTTGGATAGATATCCTTTCGTCTTTCATGATGTCAGGGAAGTTTTGTGTCAGGAGTTCTTCAACTATTTTCTCTGTGTTTTCTGTCCCCCCTCCCTGTTCTGGGACTCCAATCACTCGCAAGTTATCCTTCTTGATAGAGTACCACATGATTCTTAGGGTTTCTTCATTTTTTTAAATTCTTTTATCTGATTTTTTTTCAGCTATGTTGGTGTTGTTTCCCTGGTCCTCCAGAAGTCCCAGTCTACATTCTAATTGTTCGAGTCTGCTCCTCTGACTTTCTATTGCGTTGTCAAATTCTGTAATTTTATTGTTAATCTTTTGGATTTCTACATGCTGTCTCTCTATGGATTCTTGCAACTTATTAATTTTTCCCCTATGTTCTTGAATAATCTTTTTGAGTTCTTCAGCAGTTTTATCAGTGTGTTCCTTGGCTTTTTCTGCATTTATCCTAATTTCATTTGTGATATCTTTAAGCATTCTGTAAATTAGTTTTTTATATTCTGTACCTGATAATTCCAGGATTGTACCTTCATTTGGGAAAGATTTTGATTCTTTTGTTTGGGGGGTTGGAGAAGCTGTCATGGTCTGTTTCTTTATGTGGTTTGATATGGACTGCTGTCTCCGAGCCATCACTGGGAAACTAGATTTTCCAGGTAATCAGCTAAAAAAAATGCAGTCAGATCCCTATCTGAATTCTCCCTCTGGCTCCAGGTATTCGGATGTTAATGGAGCCGCCTGTGGAGGGCGGGGGAGGGATCAGAGAGCTAGGAGTGTAGCACCACAGAATATAGAGCTGAACACCGCGTTCACGCTCCGCTCCCGTCCGCCAAAATCCGGGCGGGACGGGTCCCTGGCTGGGACGCTGCTTTCCCTGCTCCAAGACCAGTCACTTCCGCCCGGGGACTTCTCCCTTTGGTGCGCGGCACTGCTCGCGTGAACTGGGTGGGCGTTTCCCGCCCAAACGGGTGGGCCCGCCCCCAGGGTCTATTCAGGCGAATATAATTGGGCCCTGCGGTCACGCCCCACCCACGTGGGCACCCAAATCCCAGTGGGACGACTTCCCGGCTGGGACGCTGCTTTCCCAGCTCTGGGACCAGTCACTTCCTCCCGGGGAGTTCCCCTTCCAGAGCACTGCACCACACGTGCGAATTGGGTGGGCGTCACACGCACGACCAGGTGGGCCCGCCCCCTGGGTCAATTCAGGGGAATATAATTGGACCCTGCGCTCGCGCCCCGCCTGTGCGCGCGCCCAAATCCCAGCGGGACGGCTCCCCTGCTGGGGTGCTGCTTTCCACGCTGCGAGAACCGTCACTTCCTCCCGGGGACTTCTCCTTCCAGTGCGCCACACCTCTCGCGCGAACTGGGTGGGCGTCACCCGCACGACCAGGTGGGCCCGCCCCCTGGGTCAATTCAGGGTAATAAAATTGGACCCTGCACTCACGCCCCGCCCGCGTGCGTGCCCATATCCCAGGGCGATGGCACCCCGGCTGGGACGCTGCTTTCCCCGCTCCGAGACCAGTCACTTCCTCTCGGGGACTTCTCCCTCTGGTGCGCCGCGCCACACGCGCAGACTGGGTGGGCGTCCCCCCGCACAAACGTGTGGGCCCCGCCCCGGGGTCGCTTTAGGGAAATATAGCTGACCACCCCCCCACTCGCGCCCCACCTGCTTCCCACCAAACTCCCGGCGGGACGGCTTCCCGGCCAGGACGCTGTTCTCCCCACTCCCAGATCAGTCACTGCCTCCCGGTTGCTTCTCCCTCCGGTTGCGCCGCTACACCACCCGTGCCAACCAGCTAGACTTCCTCCCGGGATGGGTTCGGGGGGAAGGGCTGGGCCCCCCTTCTGTGCCATCTGCCCCTCTGGGCTCTGCCCCAGATCGGGCTCCGCAGGTCACCTGGCTGGTACGTTGGCTCCTAGTTCTGAAAACGGTCACTGTCTGCCCATATTTGTTCGTTCTCTGTCTCTAAGTCTGTATTTGTTGTTCAGAGTTTGTAGATTGTTATGTATGTGATCGATTCACTTGTTTTTCCAAGTCTTTGTTGCAAGAGGGATCCACGGTAGCATCCACCTAGTCCGCCATCTTGGCCCCGCCTTACATTTTTAAGTGGTTAAAAAAAATCAAAAGAATACTAATACATAAAATTAAAAGTTCTGTGTCCATCATTACAGTTTTTTTGGAACACAGTCATATCCATTTGTTTGCACATTGTCTATGGATTTTGAGCACTGAAATTACAGAGTTCAATAGTTATGACAGAGATCCAGCAAGGCTGCCTAGCCATTTTGTAGGTCAAGAGTCTCCCAGAGACCACCACAGACTACAGTTTTCCCTTCCCCTAAAATGAGTTATTCATATTCAGCTAAATCTTGCGTTATTGATGTTTTATGAAGATGTCTATGGGATACTTAGTATGTGTATAGTGAATCTTTATTGTCACTAAGTCAATCATGTACCAGGTATGTTCATCCCTCTCAGTCCCATGATTGATAACTCTTTGTATTTACCTAGCCTATGTGTTTTTTATGTGTTAATCTGGAACTCTGGTGGCATAGTGTTTAAGTGCTACCACTGCTAACCAAAGGGTCGGCAGTTTGAATCTGCCAGGTGCTCCCTGGAAACTGTATGGGGAAGTTCTACTCTGTCCTATAGGGTCGCTATGAGTCAGAATCAACTTGATGGCACTGGGTTTGGTTTTTTTGGTATGTGTTAATCTAAGCAAGACTATACATATACACTGCTTTGTGACTTTAAAGTGTTTAAATCTCCTCTTAAGGAACGTGGCCTTAAAATCCTTTGTCATTGAGTCAATTCTGACTCATAGCAGCCCTATAGGACAAGGGATATCATTGCTGATGTCATTGCTGGATCATGGCTGAAACAAAGAATGCCAGAAAGATATTTTCCTGTGTTTTATTGACTATTCAAAGCCATTCGACTATGTGAATCATAACAAATTACAGATAACATTGTGAAGAATAGGAATTCCAGAACACTTATTTGTGTTCATGAGGAACCTGTACATAGATCAAGGAGTAGTTATTCTGACAGAATGAGGATATGCTTCCTGGTTTAAAATCAGGAAAACTGTGTACCAGGGTTGTATTCTTTCACCATATTTATTCAACCTTATGCTGAAAAAATAATCTGAGAACCTGAGCTACGTGAAGACGAACAGAGCA
This sequence comes from Loxodonta africana, assembly GCF_030014295.1. Classification (NCBI taxonomy): domain Eukaryota; kingdom Metazoa; phylum Chordata; class Mammalia; order Proboscidea; family Elephantidae; genus Loxodonta; species Loxodonta africana. The sequence continues at coordinate 45,171,759 of NC_087348.1, forward strand.
TTGGGATTGGAGGAAGACTCATTAACAACCTGTGATATGCAGATGACACAACCTGGCTTGCTGAAAATGAAGAAGACTTGAAGCACTTACTGATGAAGAGCAAAGACCACAGCCTTTAGTATGGATTATACCTCAATATAAAGAAAACAAAAATCCTCACAACTGAACTAATAAGCAACATCATGATGAATGGATAAAATATTGAAGTTGTCAAGGATTTCATTTTACTTGTATCCACAATCAACACCCATGGAAGCAGCAGTCAAGACATCAAAAGACACCTTGCATTGGGCAAATCTGCTGCAAAAGTTCTCTTTAAAGTGTTAAAAAGCAAAGATGTCTCTCTAAGGACTAAGGTGCACCTGACCCAAGCCATGGTGTTTTCAATTGCCACATATGCATGTAAAAGCTGGAAAATGAATAAAGAAGACCAAAGAAGAATTGATGCCTTTGAATTATGGTATTGACAAAGAATATTGAATACACCATGGACTGCCAAAAGAACGAACAAATCTGTCTTAGAAGCAGTACAGCCAGAATACTCATTAGAAGCAAAGATGGTGAGACTTCGTCTCACGTACTTTAGACATGTTATCAGGAGGAACCAGTCCCTAGAGAAGAACATCATCCTTGGTAAAGCAGAGTGTCATTGAAAAAGAGGAAGATCCTCAACAAGATGGATTGACACAGTGGCTGCAACAATGGGCTCAAACATAACAAAGATTGTGGGGATGGCACAAGACTGGGCAGTGTTTTGTTCTGTTGTACATAGGGTCACTATGAGTCAGAACTGACTAGACAGCACCTTACAACAACAATTACAACAAATGTGGTCCTAAATAAGATATTGTCTCATCCTAATGTTTCATCAGGAGTTGACAACTCAAGATCAAATTGCCCTTTATGCATGTGTGCAGTGAGTATGGAAGTTTATGGGTGATAAATATTTGTATTAATATATCATGGCAGCTAGACATTTTTCTCAACATTTCTTCTCTTTTATCTAGTTCAATGGCTCTCAAACTGTGATCTCTAGGCTGGTAGCATCAGTATCACAGTGGAACTTGTTAGACATGTCAATTCTCCAGTCCCAATCCATTCCTACTATATCAGAAACTCTGGGGGGTGGGGTTCAGCAATCGGAGCCTAACATGTCCTCCATGGGATTATAATACATGCTAAAATGAGAATCACTGCTTTCGCTCCAAGATTTTCAGCTGCATATATTGCTCTTAATATTGAGTAAAGAGTGAAGTTAATCAGAGAAAAAGGTAATAGTTAAGGTAATAGGTGATTTTAATTAATAAGAATCATTCAGAAACTCCACAATTAAAGAGTTCCCCCACTACTTCTTTCATTATGGGATGCATAATATTGCCCATGTCTCTTTATTTAGAATTCTAAAGTATCCTTTTTAAATGGATAATATTCAAGTTTAAACATTTTTTTCATTTTGATTCTATTTCTCTTGTATAGATTAGCATGTACTCTACTTACTTGTACTGCCCAGTCAATGAATTCTTACAAAGTGTCTGTAAGTTGTGCTTCTCCTGACCAGTGCTTTTCACCAGTTTAAATAATCCAGTCTGTGCTTTTCGGGTATACAATTTTCTCATTTTAATTTCCACAGTAAGTTTATTCTGATCTAAATTGCTTGATCTAACTGAATTTTATCTGAAATGCATCCATTTTTGTTGACCAGCCCATGTTTTTTCCAAGTTCAGTATTTTGATCATGAATTTTCCCATGTGGAAAACATCAAAATAGATTACCAAGGCAGCTCAAAAATGTCTCAGTTTCTACATCTCTGGCATTGAAATTTTTAGAAATTAATTTTACCTTTAAATTGAAGAAAATTAAATTCAATCCTTGCAAAAGATGCTTCTATGACAGACTTACCTTAAAGAGTCTTGAATTAGACTGACCAAGGACTATTAAAGAGGAGCTTATACTCTGCACCATCTGAAGAGAAAGTCTGGGAGAAGAAAAAATATAGGTGAAAATGGAGCAACTATTCAACAAATGAAAAACTTAATGAGATAGAAACGGCATAATAATATATATAACTAATATATACATAAACTGTCCTAAATATTCTATGGTACAATGTAGAATTTCAATGGCATGAGTCTGCTCTTCTAAATTTATATTTATAAATTAATAAATCTTCAAGCACATTAACATTAAATTAACTAGACATGGATTATGAATTATTAGATGTTAATTTATCTTTCAAACTTAGCTTGTTGGCAACTGAACTCTGATCTTTCCAATGAAACCTTCTTGCCCTTCAGACTTCTCTATCCCAGTAACTGGCAACTATTCTTCCAACTGCTTAGGGTAAACTTCGGTGAAATCTCTATTTCTCTCTCACTCCACATTTAAATTATAAGCAATTTCAAATTCAAGCCTTATTTTCAAATACATATCCAGATTCGATGGCTTTTTTTTTTTTTAATCATCTCCACCCACCTCTACTGCTAAGAGCCAAAATTATTACTCACGTGAATTATTATAACAGCATCTTAATGGGCCTTTGGCTTCCAGCCTTGCTTTCTCAGTATTTGTTTCAACATTACTTCTGAGAGACTTACTTGTTTAAAAGTAAGTTAGATCATGCCAGTCCTCTGTTTTTTAGCTCACTCAGAATATAAATTAAAGTCCTTGCCTAGGTCTGTGTGCCCATATGAGACCTGGCCTCTCCCCCATTTTCTCATACCTACCCAGTCTACTCCACTCACTTTACTCTAAAAACTCTAACCTTTCTGTTATTCCTTGCACTTGCTAGACAAGCTTTCGCCTTAGAGCCTCTGCACTTACTTGTCCTTCTGCCATTTCTTCCACCAGAAATCTCCCTAGGTTGTTCTTCCACCTCCTTCTATCTGTTACTCAAACATCGCCCTTTCAGTAAGGTCTTTCTTGGTGACCCTATCTAGTGCTTTATGTTTCCTCCTCACCACCCTATTTCCCTTCCTTAATGTATATTTTTCCTCAGCACTTATGTTCACTTACCATAACAAACATTATGCTAATTACCTTACTTATTGCCTGTCTGAGTTTTCCTTGAGTAGAATGTAAACATCACGAGGTAGAGATCTTTCTTTTTTATTTTGTTTTGTTTGTTTGCCTGAAGCAGTGCCTTACTCTAGGTAAATATTTATTATATGAAAGAATATATAAAGTTCATTTGATATTACCAAAGTCTTATGAGTCAGGCTAGTATGTATTATTATTCTCATTTTACATTACAGGATATAGTTTACCTAGAGATGAGTGGCATGGCTCAGCTACTCAAAAAGCTAATTAAAGAGAGCCAGTACTTTGATGGAGACCTGGTGGTAGTGGTGGTTAAGGGATCGTCTGCTAACCAAAGATCAGCAGTTGGAATCCACCAACCACTCTTTGGAAACCCTATGGGGCAGTTCTACTCTGACTTATAGGGTCACTATGAGTTGGAATTGACTCGAAGGCAGCAGGTAGTAGTAGTAGTAGTAGCAGCACTTTGGTGGTGGTGTTAGTTCTGGGCTATTTTTTTCATATGCATAGGTTGAAACATTGCTGATTTATAGCAGTAGATTACAAAAGACTCTTATATATGGCATGAATTAAATACTTCTGGATCTGCTAGGACTTAGTCACTCAGATATAATCCCAAATTGCCATTCTTTTGCTTACCAGAACACATTCTTCCAGAATGTGATGCCCTATTCCACTTTCTTTAAACTGAACTTAAGTCCACCTCACATTCAATCACTTCTATCCTTTACTCAGCTAAACCATTCGTTAAAACAACAACAACAAACCCATTGCTATGGAGTCAATTCCTACCCATAGCAACTGTATAGGAAAGAGTAGAACTGCCACATATGGTTTCCAAACCTGTAAATCTTTTTTTTTTTTTTTTAAGTTGTGATTTAGATGAAGGTTTACAGAACAGACTAGCTTCTCATTAAAGAGTTAGTACACATATTGTTTTATAACATTGGTTAAAAATCTTGCTACATGCCAACACTCTCCCTTCTTGAACATGGGTTCCCTATTACCAGCCTTCCTGTCCCCTCCTGCCTTCTAGTCCTTGACCCTGGGCTGGTGTGCCCCTTTAGTCTCATTTTGTTTTATGGGTCTGTCTAATTTTTGCCTAAAGGGTGAAGCTGGGGAGTGACTTCATTACTGAGCTAAAAGGGTTTCTGGGGGCCATACTCTCAGGGTTTCTCCAGTCTCTGCCAGGCCAATAAGTCTGGTCTTTTATTGTAAGTTAGAATTTTGTTCTACCTTTTTCTACACCTCTGTCTGGGACACTCCACTGCGATCCCCATCAGAACAGTCAGTTGTGGTAGCCGGGCACCATCTAGTTGTACTGGACTCAGTCTGGTGGAGGCTGTGACTGTTGTGGTTCATTAGTCCTTTGCACTAATGAATCTTTCTCTGTGTCTTTAGTTTTCTTCATTCTCCCTTGCTCCCAAAGGGGTGAGACCAGTGTAGTATCTTAGATGGCAGCTCACAGGCTTTTAAGACCCCAGATGCTGCTTACCAAGGTAGAAAATAGAACATTTTCTCTATAAGCTATGTTATGCCAATTGAGCTAGATGTTCCCCGAGACCATGGTCCCCATAGCCTTCAGCCTAGCAATTTGGTCCCTCAGGAAGTTTGGATGTATATATGGAGCTTCCATGAACTTGTCTTGTACAAGTTGTGCTGGCTTCCCCAGTATTTTGTACCGTCTTACTCTTCACCAAAGTTACCACTTATCTGTTGTCTATTTAGTGTTTTTTCATCCCCACCCCTCCCTTCCCTCATAACCATCAAAGATTGTTTCTTTTTGTATGTAAACCTTCTCATGAGTTTTTATAGTAGTGGTATGAAACAATATTTGTCCTTTTGTAATTGACTTATTTCACTCAGCATAATGCCCTCCGGATTAATTCATGTTGTGAGATGCTTCACAGATTCCTCATTGTTCTCTATCACTGAGTAGCATTCCATTATGTGCATGTACCATAGTTTGTTTATCCATTCATTTGTTGATGGACATCTAGATTGTTTCTATCCTTTTGCTATTGTGAACAATGCTGCAATGAACATGGGTGTGCATATGTCTCTTTGTGTGATGGCTATTATTTCCTCTAGGATATATTCTTAGGAGTGGAATTGCTGGTTCATATGGCATTTCTATTTCTAGCTTTCTTAGGAAATACCATATCATTCTCCAAAATAGTTGTACCATTTTACATTCCCACCAGCAGTGCGTAAGAGTTTCAATAACCACAAAGCCTCTCCAAAATTTGTTATTTTCTGTTTTTTTGGATTAATGCCAGAGTATCTTATTCTGGTTTCGATCTACATTTCTCTAATGGCTAGTGACTGCAAACATTTCCTCATGTGCCTGTTAACTACTTGAATGTCTTCTTTGGTGAAGTGTCTGTTCCTTTGCCCATTTTTTAATTGGGTTGTCTTTTTGTGGTAGAGGTGTTGGATTTTCCTGTAGATTTTAGAGATTAAACCTTTGTTGGATTTGTAATAGCCAAATTTTTTTTTTCCCAGTCTGTAGGTTCTCTTTTTACTCTTTTAGTAAAGTCTTTTGTTGAGCATACATCTTTAATTTTTAGAAGATTCCACTTACCTAACTTATCTTCTGGAGTTTGTATTTTTTTTGTATGGTTTGTATTCTGTTAGTGCTGTGTATTAGGGCCTCTAGGGTTGATCCTATTTTTTCTTCTAAGATCTTCATAGTTTTTGGTTTTATATATAGGTATTTGATCCATTTGGAATTAGTTCTCGAGTATGGTGTGAGGTATGGGTGCTGTTTTACTTATTTGCAGATGGACATCCAGTTTTGCCTGCACTGTTTGTTGAGAAGACTGTCTTTTCCCCATTTGATGAACTTTGGGCCCTTGTTGAAGATTAGGCAACCACAGGTAGGTGGATTTACATCTGGGTTCTCAATTCTGTTCCATTGGTCAATGTGTCTGTCATTGTACCAGTACCAGGCTGTTTTGGCTACCGTAGCTGTATAGTAGTGTCTTGGTAATCTAGTGCTGTAATAACAGAAATACCACAAGTGGGTTGTTTTAACAAAGAGAAGTTTATTCTCTCACAGTCCAGGAGGCTAAAAGTCCGAATTCAGGGCACAAACTCCAGGGGAAGGCTTCCTCTTTCTGTCAGCCCTAAAGGAAGGTCCTTGTGATGCATCAGGCTTCCCTTGGTCTGGGAGCATTTCAGCACAGGAACCTCAGGTCCAAAGGATGTGCTCTGCTCCCAGCACTGCTTTCTTTGTGGCATGAATTCCCCATGTCTCTCTGCTCGTTTCTCTCTTTTATATCTCAGAAGAGACTGGCTTAAGACACTATTTAATCTCATAGACCTCATCAATATAACTGCCACTAATCCATCTTATTATATCATAGTGATAGGATTTACAGCATATAGGAAAATCACATATAGTTGTGGACAATAATACAGTCATACAAGGGAACTATGGCCTAGCCAAGTTGACAGACATTTTGGGGGTAGACAATTCAATCCATGACAAGTAAGTTCTGAGGTCAGGTAGTGAGAGTCCTCCTACTTTATTCTTCTTCTTCAATTGTGCTTTGCTCATCTGGGGCCTCTTCCCTTTCCATATAATGTTCGTGATTAGTTTTTCCATTTCTTTAAAGAATGTTGTTAGATGGGGATTGCATCATACTTGTAGATTGCTTTGGGTAGAATTTTTATTTTCACAGTGTTGAGTCTACCTATCCATGAGCATAGTATTTTTTTTTTTTTTCCTTTACATAGATCTCTTTTGGTTTCTTGCAGTAGTGTTTTGTAGTTTTTTTTTTATATAGATCTTCTACATCTCTGGCTAGATTTATTCCTAAGTATTTTAGTTTTTTAGGGGCTATTATAAATGGTATTGTTCTTCCGATTTCCTTTTCATCATTCTCTTTATCGGTGCATAGGAATCCAACTGATTTTTGTATGTTTATCTTGTGTCCTGATACTCTGCTGGATTTTTCTATTAGTTCCAGTAGTTTTCCCTTGAGGTCTTTTGGGTTTTCTATGTATAATATCATATCATCCACAAATAGGGACAGTTTTACTTTTTCATTACCTATTTGGATGCCCTTTCTTTCTTTTTCTTGCCTTATTACTCTAGCTAGGACTTCCAGCACAATGTTAAATAGGAGTGGTGATAAAGTGCATCCTTGTCTTGTTCTGGTTCTCAAGGGGAATAGTTTCAACTTCTTTCCATTGAGAATGATGTTGGCTGTTGGTTTTGCATAAATGCCCTTTATTATTTTGAGGAATTTCCCTTCAATACCTCTTTTATTGAGAGTTTTCATCAGGAAGAAGTGTTGGATTTTGTCACATGCTTTTTCTGTGTGGATTGAGATGATCATGTGATTCTTTTATTTATGTGGTGGATTACATTAATTGATTTTCTAAAGTTGAACCATCCTTTCATACCTGGTATGAGTCCTACTTGGTCGTGGTTTTTTGGTTTTTTTTTTTAATTGTGCTGAATTCCTTTGGCTAGGATTTTATTGAAAATATTTGCATCTACATTCATGAGCGATATTGGTCTGCAATTTTTTTTTTTTTTTTTAATGCTGTCTTTGCCTGATTTTGGTATCAGGGTTATACTGGGTTCATAGAATGAATTGGGAGATATCCCTTCCTTTTCTATGTTCTGAAATAGTTTCAGTAATAGTGGTATAAGCTCTTCCCTGAATATTTGGTAGACTTCTCCAGTGAAGCCATCTAGGCCAGAACTTTTTTTTTTTTTTTTTAATTACCTTTTCAATCTCTTCTCTTATTATAGATCTGTTCAGGTTTTCAACATCAGTTTGTGTTAGTTTGGGTAGAGAGTGTGTTTCTAGAAATTTGTCCATTTCTTCTAGGTTTTCAAATTTGTTGGAGTATACTTTTTCATATTACTCTGTTATTTCAGTTGGATCTGTTGTAATGTACCCCATTTCATTCCTTATTTGAGTTACTTTCATCCTCTCCTGTTTCTCTTTTGTCAATTTGGCCAGTGGTTTGTTGATTTTGTTGATCCTTTCAAAGAACAAACTTAATTTTAAGCCTTTAAATCTTACTAAAGGAGACTGCCACATCTTTCTCCCACAGAGCAGCTGGTGGGTTTGAATGGCCAACCTTTGGGTTGGCAGCTAAGTCCTTTAGCCACTGTGCCACCAGGGCTCCTGGTAATATTATTACTCAGTTGGTACTTACACCTGACATTGCTATGTAACTTTTTGAGAGTATGTTTATGGTTATAGTTCATAAGTAATTATTGAGCTCCTACTGTGCGTTAAGAATTGTTCAGACATTTGGTAAAAAGCAGCAGTAAGACAAATACCACTTATGGCTTCTGGAATCAGAAGGAGAAACAGGAAAACATAGTTTTAAATGGCTACATTAAATAACAATATGTGGTGATGATTGTTAGGAAAAAAAAATACAAACATAGTTCAGAAGGAAAGGAAAATGTTAAGGGATCTACTTTAGATAGATTGTTCCAGGAAAGTCTTCTTGAAAAGATGGCTGAGCTATGGATTAAATTGTGTCCCTCCAAATGATATGCTGATTTTTTTTAACCCTTGTGCTAGTGAATGTGATCTTATTAGGAAATAAGGTCTTTCTTTAATGAGTGAAGATGTTGTCAGTTAATATTGTGAGGCCATTTAGGAGTAGGGAGGGTCCCAATCCCATCTGAGTAGTACTTTAGGTAATGGGAGAACAAACTTGAGATAGAGTCCCACATAGGGAACAGATCATGTGAAGATATATCTAAAAGCTGAGGAACACCAAGAAATTCCTGGGACTACCAGAAGCTAAAAGAGGTTAGGAAGGATCTTTCCTTAGAACAGACAGAAATAATGTGGCCCTGCCTTTGTCCTGAATTTAAAATACCAGTTTCTAGAACTGTAAGGCAGAAATGTAGCCTATTTTTGTACCAGAAAGGAAGGAAAAGTTTCAGTAAACAACTTCTACTCTATGCCATATTTTCTTTAACCCACTGAAACTCTAGCATTATAGGTTGCTTAACCAAGAAAATAAACTTTTTATACATAGGGAAGAGTTGAAGGTACCTGATCTTTGGTCCTTGCTCTGGTAATAACTAAGTAATGTTGTACCATGAAACTTTCTGTGACTCAGTTTCCTTATTTATAAAATGATGGGGGACAAATACATAACTTCTGGCTTCCCATATGGGTTAGGAATTCCAAAAAGTGATGTTGTTTTTGTTAGGTGCCATTGAGTCTGTTCTGGCTCATAGCAACCCTATGCACAACAGAACAATACACTGCCCAGTCCTGCACCATCCTTACAATCATTGCTATACTTGAGCTCACTGTTGCAGCCACTGTGTCAATCCACCTCGTTAAGGTTCTTCCTCTTTTCTGCTAACCCTGTACTCTGCCAAGAATGATGTTCTTCTGCAGGGACTGATCCCTCCTGACAACATGTCCAAAGTATGTAAGACACGGTCTCGTCATCCTTGCTTCTAAGGAGCATTCTGGTTGTACTTCTTCTAGGACAGATTTGTTTGTTCTTTTGGCAGTCCATGGTATATTCAATATTCTTCACCAACACCACAATTCAAAGGCATCAATTCCTCTTCGGTCTTCCGTATTCGTTGTCCAGCTTTCACATGCATATGATGCGATTGAAAATACCATGGCTTGAGTCAGGCGCATCTTAGTCTTCATGGTGACATCTTTGCTCTTCAGCACTTTAAAAAGGTCCTTTGCAGCAGATTTACCCAATGCAATGCACCTTTTGATTTCTTGACTGCTGCTTCCATGGCTATTGATTGTGGAGCCATGTAAAATGAAATCCTTGACAACTTTTGACAACTTCGATCTTTTCTCCATTTATCATGATGTTGTTCATTGGTCCAGTTGTGATGATTTTTGTTTTCTTTATGTTGAGGTGCAATCCATACTGAAGGCTGTGGTCTTTGATCTTCATTAGTAAGTGCTTCAAGTCCTTTTCACTTTCAGCAAGCAAGGCTGTGTCATCTGCATAACTCAGGTTGTTTTTGAGTCTTCCTCCAATCCTGATGCCACGTTCTTCTTCATATAGTCCAGTTTCTTGTATTATTTGATCAGCATACAGATTGAATAGGTATGGTGAAAAAAGGCAATCTTGACGCGCACCCTTCCTGACTTATACCAATCAGTATCCGCTTGTTTTATCTGAACAACTGCCTCTTGATCTATGTAAACGTTCCTCATGAGCACAATTAAGTGTTCTGGAATTCCCAGACTTGCCAATGTTATCCATAATTTGTTATGATCCACACAGTCAAATGCCTTTGCATAGTCAATAAAACACTGGCAAACATCTTTTTGGTATTTTCTGCTTTCAGCCAGGATCCATTTGACATCAGCAGTGATATCCCTGGTTCCATGTCCTCTTCTGAAACTGGCCTGAATTTCTGGCAGTTCCCTGTCAATATACTGAAATGGACTGGTATTGGCCATTTTGAATCAGACAATCACATAGTCTACTATGCTGGGAATGACAACTTGAAGAGGAATGGTATTGCATTCATCATCAAAAAGAACATTTCAAGATCTATTCCAAAGTACAGCGCTGTCAGTGATAGGATAATATCCACATGCCTACAAGGAAGACCAGTTAATATGACTATTATTCAAATTTATGCACCAACCATTAGGACCAAAGATGAAGAAATAGAAGATTTTTGTCATCTGTTGCAGTCTGAAATTGATTGAAAATACAATCAAGATGCATTGATAATTACTGGTGATCAGAATGTGAAACTTGGAAGCAAAGAAGAAGGATCAGTAGTTAGAAAATACAGCCTTGGTGATAGAAACAATGCCAGAGATCAAATGATACAATTTTGCAAGACCGGTGATGTCTTCATTGCAAATTCTTTCTTTCACCAGCATAAAAGACAACTATGCACATGGATTTTGCCAGATGGAACACACAGAAACCGAATTGACTACATATGTGTAAAGAGAAGATGGAAAAGCTCAATATCATCAGTCAGAACAAGGCCAGGGCCCGACTGTGGAACAGACCATCAATTGCTCATATGCAAGTTCAAGCTGAAACTGAAGAAAATCAGAGCAAGCCCACGAGAGCCAAAATATGACCTTGAGTACATCCCACCTGAATTTAGAGACCATCTGAAGAATAGATTTGATGCATTGAACACTAGTGACTGAAGACCAGACGAGTTGTGGAATGACATCAAGGGCATCATCCATGAAGAAAGCAAGAGGTCATTAAAAAGAGAGAAAAGAAAGAAAAGCCCAAGATGGATGTAAGAGGAGACTCTGAAACTTGCTCTCAAATGTTAAGCAGCTAAAGCAAAAGGAGAAATGATGAAGTAAAAGAACTGAAGATTTTAAAGGGCAGCTTGAGAAGACAAAGTAAAATATTATGACATGTGCAAAGAGCTGAAGATGGAAAACCAAAAGGGAAGAACATGCTTTGTGTTTCTCAAGCTGAAAGAACTGAAGAAAAAATTCAAGCCTCTTGTTGCAAGAGTGAAGGATTCTATTAAACAATGCAGGAAGCATCAAAGGAAGATGGAAGGAATACTCAGAGCCATTATACCAAAAAGAATTAGTCAACATTCAACTCTTTCAAGAGGTAGCACATGAGCAGGAACCGATGGTATTGAAGGAAGAAGTCCAAGCTGCTCTGAAAAAAAAAAAAGGCACTGGCGAAAAACAAGGCTCCAGGAATTAATGGACTATCAACTGATATGTTTCAACAAACAGATTCAGCGGTGGAGGTGGTCACTCGTCTATGCCAAGAAATATGGAAGACAGCTTCCTGGCCAACTGACTGGAAGAGATCCATATTTATGCCTATTCCCAAGAAAGGTGATCCAACCGAATGGGGAAAGTATAGGACAATATCATTAATATCACACACAAGCAAAATTTTGCTGAGGATCATTCATTCCAAAAGTGATATAAGAGGTTAAATCTCCCAGTTTAATTTTCTTTTTTTTCCTTAAATCATGTTGGAAGTTAATAAAGTCAATAGAGATTTTTTTGATCCACTAAGTCCACTTTAGCTTGTGGTCCATTAACAAGAGGTCATTGAAAGTTCTACTTACTCTGTCCTCCAGTGCTACCAAGTCAAGGAATATCCTGTTCAGATACAGGGTTTTAGGTTACTGTGACCCAATGAAAACTTGTCATTTTTTTTTTATTCACTTTATAGTTCAACCAGAATTGCTATACATACCCTGTCATAATGTTTCATCTGATACCACATGAAAATTCTAGTTAATCTCCACTGACTAAGCATAGCTTGCTAAACATTGAGATACGTTAAACTATTTTGTTCTTAAAAGGTTTTATATTATAGGACATATAATCCTAAATTTCACGTGGGGTTGCAGTCATCTCCAATGATACAGGTTATTTAAGAAATCTAGCAGTTTCAAGAAATGTCACGTCTCAACTCTATCTTTCAGCAAAACTGGGTCCAATAACTAAAAAAGCCAAACCCATTGCCATCAAGTTGATTCTGACTCATAGTGGCCCCATAGGACAGAGTAAAACTGTCCCATAGGGTCTTCAAAGCTGTAAATCTTTATGGAAACAGGTTGCCACATCTTTTTCCCACAGGGCAGCTGGTGGGTTTGAACCATCAACCTTTCAGTTAGCAGCCCAGCACTTTAACCACCATGCCACCAAGACTCCTTACTGTGTGCACCACCAGAGCTCCTCAATTAGAGACAGATTATTTTCTCCCCAAACTGTTTATCAAGAGACATATGCATTAATCAGATGAAAAATTACAACTTAAAAAATGATTTATTTAAGCTCTTCTCAGCCAAAGATATCAGTTGGGCCATCAAGATTATGCCAGCGGCAAATACATCATGAGCTATCCTGTCAACACTATAGCAAGTTAGCTTGGCAACAAGGTGCCAGTGAGATTATGCAAATGCTAGTACTATTGGTTTAGCAGTCAAACCACCACCAAGATGCCTGGGAGACATATTTCAATAAAAGGAGACAGAATTTATGTCAGTACCACTGACATTAATAATTTATGATTAATCAGTTTATGAAGAGTTGCTAACAGCAGAAGGAAAGAGAGGAAGATGGATTCTCTCCCTTGGATTTCACATTACTTTTCTCTCAGGCTAAATCTAATCATTTCACGTCTGAAGACCAGATAATTGACTAGCCATTTACTTAAACTTCCTCAAAGGGCATCCATAATCCTTCCAAGCCTCCATCTTTGATCAGGGGAGGCTAAGTTAAATTGACTCCTGACTATGCAACTCAGGGAGTGGCAGGTAGGACACAGCCACCCAGAATGCAGGAGGAGAAAACTCACTGGGTCCAGCAAGAGGAGTTTAGGGTAGACTGGTGTGGCGCCATTGACTTGTACGATCATAATCATAAACCTAATAGGACAGGAACTGCAATAGAAAGAGAAAATAGCTGTGACAGTACTTCAATTTGCAGAAATGATAACCTGGGCCTTTTTTTTTTTTCTTTTTAATTTTTATTGTGCTTTAAGTGAAAGTTTACAAATCAAGTCAGTCTCTCACACAAAAACTTATATATACCTTGCTACGTGCTCCCGATTGCTCTCCCCCTAATGAGACAGCCTGTTTCCTCCCTCCACTCTCTGTTTTCATGTCCATTTCTCCAGCGTCTAACCCCCTCTAACCTCTCATCTCCCCTCCTGGCAGGAGATGCCAACATAGTCTCAAGTGTTCACCTGATCCAAGAAGCTCAATCCTCACCAGCATCCCTCTCCATCCCATTGCCCAGTCCAAATTCTGTCTGAAGGGTTGGCTTTTGGAATGGTTCCTGTCCTGGGGCAACAGAAGGTCTGGGGGCCATGACCACTGGGGTCCTTCTAGTCTCAGTCAGACCATTAATTCTGGTTGTTTTACCAGAACTTGGGGTCTGCATCCCACTGCTCTCCTGCTCCCTCAGGGGTTCCCAGTTGTGTTCCTTGTAAGGGCAGCAGTCATCGGTTGTAGCCAGGCACCATCTAGTTCCTCTGGACTCAGGCTGATGTAGTCTCTGGTTTATGTGGTCTTTTCTACCTCTTGGGCTAGTAATTACCTCATGTCTTTGATATTCTTCATTCTCCTTTGATCCAGGTGTGTTGAGACCACTTCATGCATCTGAGATGGGCACTTGCTAGCGTGTAAGACCCCAGATGCCACTCTGCAAAGTGGGATGCAGAATGTTTTCTTAATAGATTTTATTATGCCAATTGACTTAGGTGTCCCCTGACACCATGGTACCCAAACCTCTGCCCCTGCTACACTGGCCTTTGAAGCATTCATTTTATTCAGGAAGCTTCTTTGCTTTTGGTTTAGTCCAGTTGTGCTGACCTCGTCTATATTCTGTGATGTCTTTCCCATCACCTAAAGTAGTTCTTATCTACTATCTAATTAGTGAATACCCCTCTGCCACCCTCCCTCCCTCCCCCTCTCGTAACTATCAAAGAACATTTTCTTCTCTGTTTAAACTATTTCTTGAGTTCTTATAATAGTGGCCTTACACAATATTTGTTCTTTTGCAACTAATTTCACTCAGCATAATGCCTTCCAGTTTCCTCCATGTTATAAAATGTTTCACAGATTCCTCACTGTTCTTCATCAATGCGTAGTATTCCATTGTGTGAATATACCATAATTTATTTATCCATTCATCCATTGATGGACACCTTGGTTGCTTCCATCTTTTTGCTATTGTAAACAGTGCTTCAGTAAACATGGGTGTGCATTAATCTGTTTGTGTAAAGGCCCTTATGTGTCTAGGATATATTCCAAGGAGTGGGATTGCAAGATCATGTGGTAGTTCTATTTCTAGCTTTTTAAGGAAGCGCCAAATCGATTTCCAAAGTGGTTGTATCATTTTACATTCCCGCCAGCAGTGTATAAGTGTTCCAATCTCTCCACAGCCTCTCCAACATTTATTATTTGGTGCTTTTTGGATTGATGCCAGCTTTGTTGGAGTGAGATGGAATCTCATCGTAGTTTTGATTTGCATTTCTCTAATGGCTAATGTTTCCAAGGAGTGCCTGGCAGATTCGAACTGCCTAACCTTTGGTTAGCAGCTCAACGGCACTCGGTTTTCTGGGTTAATGGCTAATGATCGTGAGCATTTCCTCGTGTATCTGTTAGCTACCTGAATGTCTTCTTTCGTGAAGTGTCTGCTCATATCTTTTGCCCATTTTTTAATTGGGGTATTTGTCTTTTTGTGCTTGAGTTTTTGCAGTATCACATAGATTTTAGAGATGAGATGCTGATCAGAAATGTCATAGTTAAAAACTTTTTCCCAGTCTGTAGGTAGTCTTTTTACTCTTTTGGTGAAGTCTTTGGATGAGCATAGGTGTTTGATTTTTAGGAGCTCCCAGTTATCTAGTTTTTCTTCTGCATTCTTAATAATGTTTTGTATACTGTTTATGCCATGTATTAGGGCTCCTAACGTTGTCCCTATTTTTCCTTCCATGACCTTTATTGTTTTAGATTTTATATTTAGGTCTTTGATCCATTTTGAGTTAGTTTTTGTGCATGGAGTGAGGTATGGGTCTTGTTTCATTTTTTTGCAGATGGATATCCAGTTATGCCAGCAACATTTGTTAAAAAGACTGTCTTTTCCCCATTTAACTGTTTTGGGGCCTTTGTCAAATATCTACTGCTCATAGGTGGATGGATTTATGTCTGGATTCTCAATTCTGTTCCGTTGGTCCATGTATCTGTTGTTGTACCAGTACCAGGCTGTTTTGACTACTGTGGTGGTATAATAGGTTCTAAAATCAGGTAAAGTACAGCCTCCCACTTTGTTCTTCTTTTTCAGTAATGCCTTATTTATCTGGGGCCTCTTTCCCTTCCATATGAAATTGGTGATTTGTTTCTCCATCTCATTAAAGAATATCCTTTGGATTTGTATCAGAACTGCATTAAATGTATAGATCGCTTTTGGTAGAATAGACATTTTTATAATGTTAAGTCTTCCTATCCACAAGCAAGGTATATGTTCTTCCACTTATGTAAGTCTCTTTTGATTTCTTGCATAAGTGTACTGTAGTTTTCTTTGTATAAGTCTTTTACATCTCTGGTAAGATTTATTATTAAGTATTTTATCTTCTTGGGGGCATTGATTTGGTGATTTCCTCTTCGATGTTCTTTTTGTTGCTGTAGAGGAATCCAACTTATCTTGTATCCCGATACTCTGCTGAACTCTTCTATTAGTTTCAGTTGTTTTCTGGAGGATTCATTAGGGTTTTCTGTGCATTAGATCATGTCATCTGCAAATAGAGATACTTTTACTTCTTCCTTGCCTATCTGGATGTCCTTTATTTCTTTATCTAGAGTAATTGCTCTCGCTAGGACCTCCAGCACAATGTTGAATAAGAGTGGTGATAAAGGGCATCTTTGTCTGGTTCCTGATCTCAAGGGGAATGCTTTCAGGATCCCTCCCTTTAGGATGATGTTGGTTGATCATCCTAAACACTTGTATAAATGTCCTTTATTATGTTGAGGAATTTTCCTTCTATTCCTATTTTGCTGAGGGTTTTTATCATGAATGGGTGTTGAACTTTATCAAATGCCTTTTTTGCATCAGTTGATAAAATCATGTGATTCTTATCTTTTGTTTTATTTATGAGGTAGATTTCATTAATTGTTTTTCTAATGTTGAACCATCCCTGCATACCTGGTATGAATTCCACTTGGTCATGGTGAATTATGTTTTTGATATGTTGTTGAATTCTATTTGCTAGAATTTTGTTGGGGATTTTTACCCCTAAGTTCATGAGGGCTATAGGTCTGTAATTTTCTTTTCTTGTGGTGTCTTTACCTGGTTTTGGTATCAGGGATATGCTGGTTCACAGAATGAGTTTGGGAGTATTCCATGCTTTTCTACACTCTGAAATACCTTTAGGAGTAGTGGTGTTTTCTCTAAAAGTTTTATTGAATTCTGCAGTGATGCTGTCCAGGCCAGGGCTTTTTTTTATTGGGAGTTTTTTGATTACCTTTTCAATCTCTTCTTTTGTTATGGGTCTATTTAGTTGTTCTACCTCTGTTTGTGTTAGTTTAGGTAGGTAGCATATTCCTAGGAATTTATCCATTTCTTCTAGGTTTTCAAATTTGTTAGAGTGCAATTTTTCATAGCAATCTGATATGATTCTTTTAATTTCAGTTGGGTCTGTTGTAATATCACCCATCTCGTTTCTTATTCAGGTTATTTGCTTCCTGTCCTGTTTTTCTTTTGTCAGTTTGGCCAGTGGTTTATCAATTTTGTTGATTTTTTCAAAGAGCCAACTTTTGATCTTGTTAATTCTTTCAATTGTTTTTCTGTTTTCTATTTCATTTAGTTCAGCTCTAATTTTTAATATTTGTTTTCTTCTGGTGCCTGAGGGTTTCTTTTGTTGCTCTCTTTCTATTTGTTCAAGTTGTAGGGATAATTCTTTGATTTCGACCCTTTCTTCTTTTTGTATGTGCACATTTATTGATATAAATTGACCTCTGAGCACTGCTTTCGCTGTGTCCCAAAGATTCTGATAAGAAGTGTTTTCACTCTCATTGGAGTCTATGAATTTCTTTATTCCATCCTTAATGTCTTCTATAACTCTGTCTTATTTGAGCAAGATATTGTTCAGTTACCAAGTATTTGATTTCTTTTCCTCTTGTTGATTTCCACTTTTGTGGCCTTATGGTCAGAGAAGATGCTTTGTAATATTTCAATATTTTGGATTCTGCTAAGGCTTGCTTTATGACCTAATGTGTGGTCTACTCTAGAGAATGTTCCATGTGCACTGGAAAAGAAAGTGTACTTGGTTTCTGTTGGGTGGAGTGTTCTGTATATGCCTATGAGGTCAAGTTGGTTGATTGTGGCATTTAGATCTTCTGTGTCTTTTTTGAGCTTCTTTCTGGATGTCCTGTCCTTCTCCAAATGTGGTTTTATGAAGCCTCCAACTATTATTGTGGAGCTGCTTATCTCACTTTTCAGTGCTGACAGAGTTGTTTTTTAATGTATCTTGCAGCCCTGTCATTGGGTGCATAAATATTTAATATCGTTATATCCTCTTAGTATACCACACACACCCAATGCCGTCGAGTCGATTTCAACTCATAGCAACCCTATACTGTCCCTTTAATCATTATGTAGTGTCCTTCCTTATCCTTTATGATGGATTTAACTTTAAAGTCTATTTTGTCAGAAACTAATATTGCCACTCCTGCTCTTTTTTGATTGTTTTTGGCTGGAGATATTTTTTTCTATCCTTCAAGTTTTAGTTTGTTTGTGTCTCAAAGTCTAAGATGTGTCTCTTGTAAACAGCGTATAGACAGATGGTGTTTTTTAATCCATTCTGCCACTCTCTTTCTCTTTATTGGTGCATTTAGTCCATTTACATTCAGCATAATTGTGGATAGGTATGAATTTAGTGCTATCATTTTGATGTCTTTTTTTGTGTTGTTGACAGTTTCTTTTTTCCACTTAATTTTAGGTGCTGAGTAGATTATCTTTATGTATTGTCCTTTCCTTATATTTGTTGTTGTTGATTTTGTTTCTGCTGAGTATCTATTTTTTTCTTGTATTTTGTTTTGGTGTGTAGGATAGTTTCTTTCCTTTGTGGTTACCTTATTATTTACCCACATTTTTCTAAATTTAAACCTAACTTTTATTTCTTTGTATCACCCTGTCTTCCTCTCATATGGAAGATCTATGACTACATTTCTTAGTCCCTTTTTATTGCTTTAATGTTGTCTTCTTTTACATAATAACATCACTGTTACCATGTTTTGAGCATTTTTTTTTTTTTAATGTTGATTTGTTTTTGTGATTTCCCTCTCTGGAATGATATCTGATTGCTCTGCCCAGTGTTCTAGTCTTGGGTTGATACCTGATATTATTGATTTTCTAACCAAAGAACTCCCTTTAGTTTTGGTTTGGTTTTCACAAATTCGCTAAACTTCTGTTTATCTGGAAATGTCCTAATTTCACCTTCATATTTCAGAGACAGTTTTGCTGGATATATGATTGATGGCTGGCAATTTCTTTTCTTTAATTTTTTATTTAAGTCATCCAATTGCCTTCTTGCCTACATGGTTTCTGCCCAGTAGTCCGAGCTTATTCTTATTGGCTGTCCTTTGTAGGTGACTTTTTGTTTATCCCTAGCTGCTCTTAAAATTCTCTCTTATCTTTGGTTTTGTCAAGTTTGATTATAATATGTCTCGGGGATTTTCTTTTAACGTCTACCTTATGTGGAGTTCAATGAGCATCTTGGATAGATATCTTCTCATCTTTCATTACACCGGGGAAGTTTTCAGACAACACATCTTCAACAATACTCTTTGTATTTTCTGTTTTCCCTCCCTGTTCTAGTACTCCAATCACTCGTAGGTTATTTCTTTTGATAGAATCCCACATGATTCTTAAGGTTTCTTCATTTTTTTTTTTTTTTAATTCTTTTACCTGATTTTTCTTCAGGTATATTAGTGCCAAGTGCTTTATCCTTAAGTTCAGAAATTCTGCCTTCTGCTTGCTCAAATCTGCTTCTCTGACTTTCTATTGAGTTGTCTACTTTTGTAATTTTATTGTTAATCTTCTTTGAATTTCTGATAGCTGTCTGTCTATGGATTTTTCCAGCTTATTAAATTTTTCATTATGTTCGTGAATAATCATCTTAATTTCTTCAATTTCTTTATCTGTGTATTCCTTGGCTTGTTCTGTGTATTACCTCTTTACCTTCCTGATGTCTTTGAAGGGTTCTGTATATTAATCTTTTTTATTCTGCATCTGGTAATTCCAGGAAGGCACTTTTATCTAGAAGATCCCTGGATTCTTTGTTTTGAGAGATTTTTTAGGCAATCATGGTCTGTTTCTTTATGTGACTTGATATTGACTGTTGTCTCCGAGCCATCTATAAGTTATTGTATTAGTTTATCTTATGTTTACTTACTGTGTTGTAGTTTCTTGCTTTATTTTGTTTTGGTATGCCTGAATGGGTTGCTTGGGTGAGCTAGCTTGATTATTTTCACCTTTGGAGCTCTGACATCCTGTCTCCAGATGGCTAGCACTGTTATCAGGTATATCAGTCTAGGAGTCCATTCACTTTTCTTGTATGAATTCAGCTCAGGTGCCCATGTAGCTGATCATCAAGTGTGTGGTATAGGCTCTGTCCTACAGTGTAAGAGGGGCAGGGGTGACTGGCATAGATTCCGGCATCTGGTTGCAGCAGGGAGTCACACTCTGAACAATGCAGGTGGCTGAGAATCATCTCCCATGTGTCTCTGAGGAAAGTGTGTCCCTTTTCCCTAGAGTGTACAGGTGGGTGTGTTCTGCAGACAGACCATGGACACCGAATTTTTTTGGTTGTAAGGACTGGGAGGTACCAGTTATCCTTGAACCTCTGTTGTGGGTGGCTGGGTGACCTGAGTGGAGCTACCAGTCCTTAGCCCCCTGAAGTGGGTAAGTGAGGACCCTGTTTAATAGGCAAAGCAATGTCAAACATCAAACACCCACCTCTCTGCTGCAAAGCTGAAATGGTTGGAGTCTGCCAACAAGGGCCTATTCTCCTGAAATAGGCCCACATAGGTCCATGGAGAAGGGAAAGGTACTCAAAGTCCACAGGCTATCTATGCTTGGACAGGAGCTGCTTCTGTCTTTAGCTTTCCTGGTTAGTAGAGCTGCAAATTATCTTTTCTCCCAATTGCAAATTTATTCCTTCTCCAAGGCCAGAAGGATAGCTCTAGGCACTCAATAGGGCCTATCTCAGGCCCAGAAAAGTCAGCCGCTGAAGCCGGCTTGGGAACAGAGGGGGGCGCAGTAAAATATATGCAAGTACTTAGCTTTTGCCAAGAGGGCTGTTCTTCTCTGGTTCCAGAGGTGTGAGTAGGCTGTGTGGCTCGCTGCTTCTCCCTGAGGAAACTGCACTCAAACGCTAGTACCAGCCCGCTGCCACAGCTCCCGGGAAAGGTGCCTGAGGGCTCCCCGTGATTCAGGTCTGGTAACTCCCGTCTACTTCTGAACCATCTCTTCCTCCCACTGCCCTTCAGTTTGTTTTCTAAGCTTGCCTTTGATGTTCAGGACTCCTAGCTTGTCATAAATGTATTCGTTTCACGTGTATTTTCGGGTCTTTGTTGTAAAGAGAGCTCTCTGGAAGCATCTGTCTATTCCACCATCTTGGCTTCACCTCCAAGGCTGTCTTATTTTAACTCTTGAAGTCTTAATGTGTTTTTTTCTAAATTGTTCATGATTTCTTATATTATACATTCAACTTTAGTTTTCAAAATATAGGCATAAATGTGGAACAGTTTGCATAGTTAGAAACATTTTAATTTTAATTATGCTTTTTTAACTGTGATAAAAGAAAACTACTGTAAAAAAAAAATTTTTAATGTGAGAATTAACCAAAAATTGTACTTTTTTATTCAGTCACTGTTTTCACTTAATATGTTTCCCCCTCAGTTTTTATTTAAAACTTTATTTATTTATTTGTTTATTTTTATGGAGAGCTGTCTTCCTAGTCTGTCTTAGTTTGGAAACTCAGACTAAGACTAGGAACAAGGACCCGGCTGTCTACTTCTGAAAAGCATTAGCCAGTGTAAACCTTATGAATAGCAGCGGAACATTGTCTGATATAGTGCTGGAAGATGAGCCCCCAGGTTGGAAGGCACTCAAAAGATGACTGGGGAAGAGCTGCCTCCTCAAAGTAGGGTTGACCTTAATGACATGGATGGAATAAAGCTTTTGGGACATTCATTTGCGATGTGGCACAACTCAAAATGAGAAGAAACACCTCCAAATATCCATTAATAATTGGAACCTGGAGTGTATGAAGTATGAATCTAGGAAAATTGGAAATTGTAAAAAATGAAATGGAACACATAAACATCGATATCCTAGGCACTAGTGAGCTGAAATGGACCGATATTGGCCATTTTGAATCGGACAATCATATAGTCTACTACGCTGGGAATGACAACTTGAGGAATGGTGTTGCATTCATCGTCAAAAAGAACATTTCAAGATCTATCCTGAAGTACAATGCTGTCAGTGATAGGATAATATCCATATGCCTAAAAGGAAGACCAGTTAATATGACTATTATTCAAATTTACGCACCAACCACTAGGGCCAAAGATGAAGGAATAGAAGGTTTTTGTCAGCTGCTGCAGTCAGAAATTGATTGAATATGCAATCAAGATGCATTGATAATTACTGGCGATTGGAATGCGAAAGTTGGAAACAAAGAAGAAGGATCAGTAGTTGGAAAATATGGCCTTGGTGAATAGAAACAATGCCGGAGATTGAATGATAGAATTTTGCAAGACCAACGAATTTTTCATTGCAAATACCTTCTTTCACCAACATAAACAGCAACTATACACATGGACCTCGCCAGATAGGACACACAGAAATCAAATTGACTACATCTGTGGAAAGACACAATGGAAAAGCTCAATATCATCAGTGAGAACAAGGCCAGGGGCTGACTGTGGAACAGACCATCAATTGCTTATATGCAAGTTCAAGCTGAAACTGAAGAAAATCAGAGCAAGTCCACAAGAGCCAAAATATGACCTTGAATGTATCCCACCTGAATTTAGAGACCATCTCAAGAATAGATTTGACAAATTTAACACTAGTGACAGAAGACCAGACGAGTTGTGGAATGACATCAAGGACATCATCCATGAAGAAAGCAAGCGGTCACTGAAAAGACAGGAAAGAAAGAAAAGACCGAGGTGGATGTCAGAGGAGATTCTGAAACTTGCTCTTGAGCGTCGAGCAGCTAAAGCAAAAGGAAGAATTGAAGAACTAAAAGAACTGAGCAGACGCTTTCAAAGGGCCTCTCGAGAAGACAAAATAAAGTATTATAATGACATGTGCAAAGAGCTGGAGATGGAAAACGAAAAGGGAAGAACACGCTCGGTGTTTCTCAAGCTGAAAGAACTGAAGAAAAAATTCAAGCCTCGAGTTGCAATAGTGAAGTATTCCATGGGGAAAATATTAAATGATGCAGGAAGCATCAAAAGAAGATAGAAGGAATACACAGAGTCATTATACCAGAAAGAATTAGTCGATATTCAACCATTTCAAGAGGTGGCATATGACCAGGAACCAATGGTACTGAAGGAAGAAGTCCAAGCTGCTCTGAAGGCATTGGCGAAAAACAAGGCTCCAGGAATTGATGGAATATTAATTGAGATGTTTCAACAAACAGATTCAGCACTGGAGGTGGCCATTCATCTATGCCAAGAAATATAAAAGATAGCTTCCTGGCCAACTGATTGGAAGAGATCCATATTTATGCATATTCCTAAGAAAGGTGACCCAACCGAATGTGGAAATTATAGAACAATATCATCAATATCACACACAAACAAAATTCTGCTGAAGATCATTCAAAAACAGCTGCAGCAGTATATCAACAGGGAACTACCAGAAATTCAGGCCGGTTTCAGAAGAGGATGTGGTACCAGGGATATCATTGCTGATGTCAGATGGATCCTGGCTGAAAGCAGAGAATACCAGAAGGATGCTCACTTGTGTTTTATTGATTGTGCAAAGGCATTTGACAGTGTGGATCATAACAAACTATGCATAACACTGCGAAGAATGGGAATTCCAGAACACTTAATTGTGCTCATGAGGAACCTTTACATAGATCAAGAGCCAGTTGTTCGGACAGAACAAGGGGATATTGATTGGTTTAAAGTCAGGAAAGGTGTGCGTCTGGGTTGTATTCTTTCACCATACCTATTTAATCTTTATCCTATACAAATAATCCGAGAAGCTGGACTATATGAAGAAGAAAGGGGCATCAAGATTGGAGGAAGACTCATTAACAACCTGAGTTATGCAGGTGACACAACAGTGCTTGCTGAAAGTGAAGAGGACTTGAAGCACTTAATAATGAAGATCAAACACTACAGCCTTCAGTATGGATTGCACCTCAACATAAAGAAAGCAAAAATCCTCACAACTGGACCAATGAGTAACATCATGATAAACGGAGAAAAGATTGAAGTTGTCAAGGATTTCATTTTACTTGGATCCGCAATCAACAGTCATGGAAGCAGCAGTCAAGAAATCAAAAGACGCGTTGCATTGGGCAAATCTGCTGCAAAGGACCTCTTCAAAGTGCTCAAGAGCAAAGATGTCACCCTGAAGACTAAGGTGCGCCTGACCCAAGCCATGGTATTTTCAATCGCATCATATGCATGTGAAAGCTGGACAATGAATAAGGAAGACCAAAGAACTGACGCCTTTGAATTGTGGTGTTGGTGAAGAATATTGAATATACCATGGACTGCCAAAAGAACGAACAAATCTGTCTTAGAAGAAGTACAACCAGAATGCTCCTTACAAACAAAGATGGTGAGACTGCGTCTTACATACTTTAGACAGGTTGTCAGGAGGGATCAGTCCCTGGAGAAGGACATCATGCTTGTCAGAGTACAGGGTCATCGGAAAAGAGGAAGACCCTCAAAAAGGTGGATTGACACAGTGGCTGCAACAATGAGCTCAAGCATAACAACGATTGTAAGGATGGCGCAGGACTGGGCAGTGTTTCATTCTGTTGTGCATAGCGTCGCTAAGAGTCGGAACTGACTCGAGGGCACCTAACAACAACAACAACAATGGAGAGCTGCTTAGAAATTCTAACCTCAGGCAAAATATTTATCCCATCTGACCTCAGTTTTCTCCTCTGCTTAATGGAGATTTTACGGGTTTGTACAAAATTAGTCAATTATCATAAGCAATGTACATAAACCAATGCTTTTTGCTTGATTTATTTTCAATAAATGTGTTTTCTTCTACCCAGTTTACTGAGTTTTACATTTAATTAGATGTTATCCCAAGCATTTTTAATGTTAAAATATAGCTATCAGAATACGTCTTCTAATACTGCATGACAATTATTCCAGTGGCTCAATTAATAAATCTAATATTATAAGACATTTATCAATATTAGAAAATGTGTTAATTTGTCTAAGCAAAGGCCAAGCTTTCTAAATCACCACTTTCGGAACAGGTAACTAATATGAAATCAGATTGCTAATCCCATTCAAGTAGCATAATTAAAATCTTGAGGTTAGACACATATATGAAATAAAATTTGGCTTGTGACACTTTTAACAACTTAATCAGCTTTCATTATAGCTGAGCTTGCATTGGAAAATTCCAGGAGTGTCTCATAGAATTCAGTGTTAGCAAATGTACTGTGACCCACATTAGAGACTGAAACCAGTAAATAATTAGGGAAAGGCTCTCTCCAGCTCATTCTGTGAACCACATGGACTATCACCATAAGCTTCTTTCTTTTATTTATTTTCTTTTTTAATAATTTATTTTATTTTATTTTTTCTTATTGTTGAAGATAAACGCAGCAGAATATACACCAGTTCAACAATTCCTGGACATACAACTCAGTGACTTTGATTACATTCTTCAAGTTGTGAAACCACTCTCACCCTCCCTTTCTGAATTGTTCCTCCTTCATTAACGTAAGCTCATTGCCCCTAAAGTTCTTATCTAAACTTTCCATTAGCTGTTGTCAATTTGATTCCATACAGATAGTTCTTTAAAAGAGCAATGCTTGAGGCAGACATTCTTTACTAATTGAGGTAAACTATTTTTTTCTATATGTTTATACAGTGGCTTTGTCTGCATCATTTACATTTGGGCCAGAAGTGGCCACCCCAGCCCTAACTTAACATCATTTCTGAGTTCAAGGACTCAATAGAGATGCACTAGAACTCTTGTCTCTCTAAGTAGAAACAATAAGTGTCCTAACAAGGGTATAACAATAACTTTTAAAATCATTTTGGAACAGAGAAACCTAGTCCTATGATCCAATATCCCTACAGAAGGGACCATGAGAGCAGCCCCTCTGAAAGGTAGTGAGAACAGTTAACAAAAAATATTTAATATTGTTATTGTTAGGTGCTGTCAAAGTGGTTCTGACTCACAGCAACCCTACGCACAAGAGAAAGAAACAAACCCAGTACTCCGCTATCCTCACAATTGTTGTTTTGCTTGAGCCCACTGTTGCAGCCACCGTGTCAATCCATCTCATTGAGGTTCTTCCTCTTTTTCACTGACACTCTACTTTACCAAGCATGATGTCCTTCTCCAGAGGCCAGTTCCTTCTGATAACATGTCCAAAGTATGTGAGACGTAGTCTTGCCATCCTTGATTCTAAGGAGCATTCTGGTTGTACTTCTTCCAAGACATATTTGCTTGTCCTTTTGGCAGTCCATGGTATATTCAATATTCTTCACCAATACCAGAATTCAAAGGTGTCAATTGTTCTTCCGTCTTTCTTAATTATAGCCCAACTTTCACATACATAGGAGGTGATCGAAAACACCATGGCTTGGGTGAGGAGCACCTTAGTCTTCAAGGTAACATCTTTGCTTTTCAACATTTTGATGAGGCCTTTTGCAGCAGATTTGCTCAATGCAATGAGTCATTTGATTTCTTGATATTTAATATCTGATACATAATTTATGTATAATGTTTTAGACTGTTCTCCTGAAAACTGACATTTCAAATGACACATGAAGAAAACCAGAGTGTGATATTTAAAGAGCACTTTCAACTTTACTTTTGGGTAAATAGATATTTTCAAATTATGAACTGATGACTTACTTAAGCTCTACTAAAGAAGAGAATGGAGCCCTGGTGGTACAGTTGTTAAAGCTCTGCTGCTAATCCAAAGGTCATCAATTCGAATCCACCAGCTACTCCTTGGAAACCCTATGGGACAGTTCTACTCTGTCCTATAGGGTCACTATGAGTTGGCATCAACTCAATGGTAACAGGTTTGGTTTGTTTTGATTTTGGTTAAAGAAGAGAATAGAAAAATCTGGCTCACAAATTAGAGTAGAATTACTAACTGGGGAAATAACTTTTTTGTGTTTTTTCTTTTACAAAGCTCTATTGGAGGACTAATGCAAAAGTGAAAAGAAGGTGACGGTGGATTGATATTTGAGAGTCATTCCTTAAAATTTAGAGAGCCAATATAACCACTGGAAGAATCTAAGCTCTTCTCATTAGTGACTTTGTGCATTAGGTAGAGGTCTCAATGAATTGTTTTTTCTTTGTTGCTCTTTTTGTTTGTTTGTTTTTCTTATTGAACAAAACAGTCATCCAAAACTTCCCATAATATTATTTTCCCACTCTAGGATCAAAATAAATAATTTGACTGAGAGAAGCATGAATTCATAAACATCTTTTTTGGTGTGTTTCCTTCTTCAGCCCAGTTCCAAACAGTTCATCCCGATTAATTATCAAGATAAACGGGCTCATTTATTCTACTGTGATAGAGGCTGATTCTAAAGAATATTATAAAATTGGAAGTTAGTTAGTTGTAAAAGAATACCTACAGGACTTGCTATTCATCCTTGAAGCTCTAGACAGTTAAGTTTGATTCTTACACCAAAATATAAGCTTCTATTAACACAAAACCACATAAAGATCTAAATGACACGTGATGCTTAATCTACTCTTCTTGGAGGTTGGAGAAGAAATAAAAGGATAAGCTCAGCCAATCAGAGACATAAGAAGGCTAATGGATGCCCATGGGGAATCTCTAAATTGCACTCCCTCCCCAGTTTGAATGCTCAGGGTTTATCTCTAAATTGCACCCCTGTGCCAATTTTAAGATGAATAGACATTGATAGCCAGGAAAGCCAGCAGAGAAGTCTTCCCCCTCTTGTCTGGCTGCTTTCGTATTTGTGATGCCTGGGAATGTCATTCTCCATCTTGTTTAGCTCCCTCTTAGACTCGTGCCCAGAGGCAAGTGCCCCCCTCTGCCTTTTTCTCTCTTCGCCTCTGCAGCCAATCTCTTCTGCAAGATTCAGGTTAAAAGCGATGAATTAATTCAGGCTCCCTCTCATGTGTCTAATCTAACTGTTCTTCACTTTTGGCTTCTTTGGTTCTTCAGCCATCTTTATTTGGCTGTGCTTCTTGACTCTTTGTTGTTTATAAGAACTGGTTCTCAACCTTCCAAACGTATTGAAATACGGGTGCCCGAGACCCAACTCTGAATGTCTGATTTAATTGGGATAGAATAAGTGTGAATTTAAAGACATTTTAAAGCTCCCCAGGTGTTTTTATTGTGTCACAGTTTGAGAAACATTGACCTAAACCACATCCATCAATAACTTGTTTTAGATTCATTGCTCTGACTTTGACTCTAAAAACCACTTTAGGATTTGATTTTTAGTATTATTCATCTGGCCTCATACTCATTACTCATTCAATCATGCATTCATTCATTCAATAAAAATGTATGACTGTTATGCCACATAGAAGATGCTAAAGACATAGTAAATACTGAGCCTACCATCATACACTTTATATTTTAGTATCAAAGATAGGTACTAAAAATTACACAAACAACTGCTGAAATTGTGATGTTCTGCTTTCATCTGTGGTCCTAAACTTGCTCTGACCTATCTCTCAGCTTCATCATTGTAATACTTTTCCCTCACATATCATCTCCAGCCACACTGATCTTGAATGTTCACCAAAAAAAAAAAAAGTTGTATCCTTGTTCTGTCAGGGTTTCCATAAATTCTATTTTCTACACATAGAACACTTTTCTCTACCACCTCTACAAACTGTCCAGTTCTTAACTCTACTGCTGTTAGTTTAAATATAGCTTTCAAAATCTATGTTCACTTCCTTTTGCTCACAGTGTTACCCTGTAATGTATAATTTTATACCTGTTGCCAATGAGTTAATTCCATCTTTGTCTGTTAAGCCTGAATACCTATACAGATTTTAACACAGGAGAGAAGAGAGGTATAATTTCTATCAATTGATCAATGATTTTTGAAAACCTATATTTGCTGTAGATAAGATAGCTTGTAGGGTGAGGTGGTGGGGTGGGGGGTGGGGGAGTGGTGGTAACACCATGAATTCCCACACTGGGTGACACCAACTCTAGTGACACCACTGCCCTATACCCTGGTTTATGCAACAGTGGGCTCAAACCAGCAACGATTGTGAGGAGGGCTCAGGACTGGGCAGTGTTTTCTTCTGCTGTGCATAGGGCCACTATGAGTTAGAACTGACTGGACAGCACCTACCAACAACACAACATACTCTGGAGGCACAGTACTCAAAACATTAGTCTGCTAACCGGAAGTTTGGTGGCTGGAAACCACCAGCCAGTCTGATCTGTGAGAGAAAGATGTGGCAGTCAGCTTTGGTAGAGACTAAAGCCTTGTAAAGCCTATGGGGCAGTTCTACTGTGTCGTATAGGGTCACTGTGGGTCAGAATTCAACTTGATGCTGAGGGTTTTTTATACTTATATGATGTGTAAAGGTTTTTGTAATTACTTCAAAGTCATTTTTGTTATTACAAAATTTTGTTTATAAAGTATAGTGATTATTTGTAACCACATGATGGGTAAACTGAGCAATGTAGAGAAGTTAAGCAACTCGCCTATTTTTAACCATCAACGATAGAACTGGAACTTGAATCTAGGCTATCTGTCCCTTGTTTTGGCAATAAACTGGTTGTTGTCCAATTGATTCCAACTCATAGCATCCGTATAAGGCAGAGTAGAACCACCCCATAGAGTTTCCAACTCCGTAATCTTTACCAAAACAGACTGCCACATCTTTCTCCAGTGAAGTGGAGCAGCTAGGGGGTTCTAACTGCCAACTTTTGGTTAGTAGTCAAGGGCTTAACCACTGCACCACCAGGGCTCCTTGTTTTGATGATATTCCTACAGTATTAGTCTAGCTGCCTTACAGTTTCTAGAACAATGCTTGGCATGTAACGGACACTTTCTATCAAATCAATGAACCATCCAAACAAGTGTCACTGCTTATCTGGGTCTTATGCCTGGCAGTTTGGTGAGGGGCTTCAAGATGAGAACTGAGAGAAAGACCCAGAGAAATGCAAGTGCTTCAGCTCCAGGAAGGCATGTGGGCCAACTTCGGAGTAGAATTTCTTTTTGCACAATCCATTTTTCTATGGGTCTAGAGTTAAAAACACACGTATGATAAAACTAGGCAGAGAAGTGGGCGAGGGCCGCAAGGCCTTACAATATGTTTGAGTGTTTGATTGTAACTCTGTATCAGAATAAATGAGAACTTATTGAAGTTTTAAACAAAGAAGTGACAAGGTCAGAGTTTTATGAGAATCTGACTAATGTGAGATATATAATAGTACCAGCAGAAGGCGTTATCTGGTGTGGGGAATGGTTGGTGAAAAGAAGTGGTAAAATTAGTATCAAGCAACATATTAGAAATAGAACCCACAGGACTTGATGGTCAATTAAATATATGGAAGAAGAAATAGGAGATGAAGAGGACTGTGAAACACTCGAAAATAAGCAAACATCTGAATTCTAGACCCTGGTCATGAATGATACAGAAAGGCATTTTTCAGAGACCAGAAGCTACATTTTACAAGTCAAGTACCATTAGGAGATAACCTAAGGTAATAATAATTCCAGCCACTTACCCATTTCTGAGTGATTGGGTGATCCAGACTTCTGCAAAGATTGCCATAAAAAAATTGATTTGCAATGCCTACATGTATTTGGAGCCCATTGTCTGTAGAAACCAAGCTAGCCAGTCTTGCCATATTGAATAGACCCAAATTGAAACATTTCAGGAAAATCTTCATGTTTATCTGTTATCTTTGTAGGAGGAAGTGGCTGTTAACTAGCTTCAGAACCAGGGCAGCCTGATGAAATATTGCTGCTTTCTAAATTCAACCTTTATTTGATTAAATACAATTTTGCAAACCTTTTACCTAAGGAAGAATTAGTCACAAAACATCAGCCCAATTACACCATTGGATAGGAAGCATAATGGGATAACTCAGATGAGTCTTGGCTCTATGTGAGTCATCATAGCTTTTATTCTCTGTTCAGTATGCAAACACCTATGCCATGAACTTTTCAAAGAGGACTGATCTCCACAGAGCTTTCCCAAGTCCCTCTCCCAGACCACCCATTTATAATATTTGTTGTTACTGTGTGTGCCATTGAGTTGATTCAGACTCACAGCAAACCTATATGACAGAGCAGAACTGCCTCATGGGGTTTTCAGTGCTGCAATTTTTTGGGGAGCTGATCCCCAGGTCTTTTCCCCCAGGGAGTCACTGGTAAGGTTCAAACTACTGATCTTTCAGTTAGCAGCTGAAGTGCTTAACTATTGTGCAGCTAGGGCTCCTTTTAAAGTATTCACACGCACACACACACACACATATATATAGTTGTTGTCGTTAGGCGCAATCAAGTGTCGAGATGGTTCTGACTCATAGTGACCCTATGTACAACAGAAGGAAACACTGCCCGGTCCTGTGCCATCCTCACAATCGTTGCTATGTTTGAGCCTATTGTTGCTGCCACTGTATCAATCCATCTCAATGAGGGCCTTCCTGTTTTTACTGACCCTCTATTTTACCAAGCTTGACGTCCTTTTCCAGGTAATAGTCCCTTCTGATAACATGTCCAAAGCAAGTGAGACAAAGTCTTGCCATCCTTGCTTGGAAAAAGCATTCTGTTTGTACTTCTTTTAAGACTATATATACATGTATATGCATGTGTGTGTGTGTGTGCGTGTGCATGTGCATATATATGTATGTATACATTTATGCACACATACACATATGTCTGTATGTGGAGTCCTTAGCTGGTACAAATGGCTAATATGCTTGGCTTCTAACCAAATAGTGAAGCTTCAAGTTCACCCCAAAGCCCCTCAGAAGAAAGAGCTGGTGATCTACTTCTGAAAAATCAGCCACTGAAAACCCCATGGAGTTTAATTCTACTCTGACATAGATGGGGCCCCTGTGAGTCCGAATCAACTTAATGGTAACTGGTTGGTTGGTGGAAACCCTGGTGGCAAAGTGGTTAAGTGCTACAGCTGCTAACCAAGAGGTTGGCAGTTCAAATCTGCCAGGCGCTTCTTGGAAACTCTATGGGGCAGTTCTGCTCTGTCCTATAGAGTCGCTATGAGTCAGAATCGACTCGATGGCAGTGGGTTCGGTTTTTTTGGTTTGGTTGGCTGGTGTATATAGATATCAACTGGTATTGTAATTAACCGAGGTAACTTACTGCTTCCAGGCTTAGGCAGAATGTAATGTTTACAGAATTTTACAACTTTAGATCAGTTTCAGAAGAAGATATAAACCATCTGGCTTTCTGCAATGCAGATTTTCTTTTTTTTTTTTTTAATTAGGTTTTTTAAAAAAAAAACAAGTTTCTCATAGAACAACTTTTTCAGGTATTTGAGGTATAATAATAACGCAAAATTTTGTTTTACACTAACTTTTCACATCTTCATCATCAGAAGAATTCCAACATGGGATTCGGGAGAAATTATTTCAAACACTTTTGGCAGACTGCCCTGCATCAATTGGATTGTGCTACCTATATCCGAGCAACTCTGCTGCTTGGGCACTGTTAAAAATTAATGTTAAATGCTTCATAATAGTTAAATTTCAAGATATTTTATTATTATCTAATGCCATAGCATTTTTCCCTGTTCCTTTAATAGCCTGCGCTGTAATTAAAATTTTCCACATTGTAATTCACAAAGTTTCTGGAACTATCATTGTGATGCTAATTGATAAATCAAACCCTAATTGAAATAATGAAGCTGGTCTTGGACATCAGTGAGATAGTCACCTAATTAGCTTCTTAATATCTGTTTACTAGATGGGGGGACAGTGAACCCGGGGCGATGATGGTGCTGTAAAGTTAAAACGCGAAGAGATAATGTGGGTGAAATGGATCAAAGCATGGAAATAACTTCCTACTAATAAGCCTCTGTAGTGCTTAGGAGCTTAAAAATGAACCATACCATCTTTCCACTCTCAATAATGGAAACCCTCATGGCACAGTGGTTAAGAGTTCAGCTACTAACCAAAATGTCAGCAGTTCAAATCCGCCAGGTACTCCTTGGAAACTCTGTGGGGCGGTTCTACTCTGTCCTATAGGTCCTATGAGTGGGAGATGACTTGATGGCAGTATGTCTGGTTTGGGTTTTTTAAGGTGCCTTGCAAGAGGTCTAAAAACAAAAAAGAGACCTAGCCCACAGTAAATAATATGTAAATGTTGGTTGCCTGGAACTAGGGATTGTAGGCCAGAGAGGATTGCCATTACAAAACTAGGTTACGGGGGAAGTAGGGCTACATACTGCGTGATTCCAATTATATGACATCCTGGAAAAGGCAAAGCTATTGGTTATGTGTGCCTTCAAGCTGATTCTAACTCATAGTGGCCCTATGAAACAGAGTACAACTGCCCATAGGGTTTTCTATGCTGTAATCTTTACAGAAGTAGATTACCAGGTCTTTCTCTGAAGCGCTGTTGGGTGGGTTTGAACTGCCAACCTTTTAGTTAGTAGCTGTTGTAACACTGGGGCTCCTTAGGCAAAACTACAGATACAGTCAAAAAGTCAGTGATTGCCAGCAGTTGAGAGGAGAGGGGGACAGGGAGAAGTAGGTGGATCTCAAGGAGTTTTTAGGGCAGTACATCAATTTCGTGTGATATAGCAATAGTGGACACAGGATATCATGCACTTGCCAAAACCCACAAGACTGTACAACACAAAGGGTGAACATTTATGTACACTGTGGACTTTATTAATAATAATGTATCAATATCGGCTCGTCAATTTTAAAATGTAGCACCTGAATGAGAGATGTAATAATAGGAGAAACAGTGTACGGGGGGAAAGGGATATATAGGCACCCTCTATACTTTCTGCAAAATTTTTCCACAAACCCAAAATTGCTCTAAAAATTAAAATTTACTTGAAAAAAAATGCCTCTGTGTTAGAAGCATGCTTGGCATATCCTAAAAGTAGTAAAAAGACCAGGGTGACTGAGGTGGAGTGAACAGGATAGAGAATGTTAGGACATGAATTCAGAGACGTAGAGACATACTACGTAAATTTTGTAAGCTGTATAAATTATCACGGAAAGTTCAGTCATTATAATGGAGACCGAATTTTAACAGTAGCTTGGACAAAATGGAAGTGTGTCTGCCTCTGGTTTGAAAATTTAAGTCGAAGTACTCTAGGTGCAATGTAGTAGTTCCATGATGCATGGTTTGGTTTTGCTTGCACTTTTAAACACAGGGTTTCCAGCCATGCTTCCAAGGTGGCTGTTCCATTATCTATAATATATCCCTACTGTAACTAGTGATAAGAAGGAAAGCAGAAAGTGAAAGCAAATGTTTTTGTTTTTGAAAATGCGACCAAGAAATTAAACAAATCACTTTTATTCATCCCTTTTTTCCAACAGAACCCAATCACATGAACAAAATTAACCCCCAAGAGAGTTGAGAAATGTAGTCTTTAATTATATGGCCATGTCATCAGCTAAAAATTCTATTATTTTAGAAGTAGGGGATGAATATTGAAAGACCTAGCAATCTATAATGTAAAAGCCAGATTAATTCTGCATTTCACTCTGAGTGTGATAGAGGAGTCTGGAAATATTTGAGTAGAGGAACGACTTAACACAAGCTAGAAACTAAATATGTGCAAAATGGGTGTTTATTGTGTTGAGCGAACAGTGGAAACAGGAATGCCAGTTGGGAGGCTATAGTTTCAACTACCATTTGCCTCTTCACAATTCCCAAGTATACGTCATTTTATGTCTCTCTTTGAATTTTTAGGAAACCCTGGTAGCATAGTGGTTAAGTGCTGTGGTGGCTAACCAAAAGGTCGGCAGTTTGAATCCACGAAGCACTCCCTGGAAACCCTACGAGGCAGTTCTACTCTGTCCTATAGGGTTGCTATGAGTCAGAACTGACTCACCAACAATGGGTTTTTTGAATTTTTAAGTACTGTGCTTACATTTTGTAATCTATTGGCCATCTCTACATTTATACCAAATGGGCAACTCAGATTTCACTTATTCAAAATAAACTCATTTTTCTTTCTCTCTAATATAAAATTCCCTCATCCTATGTTCCCACATTCTCTATCTCTATAGGTGTTATCACAGTTTACCTAGAATATTTGTAACTATCAAAGGTTGTCCTTTCATCTTTTACCTCCCATAACACAGCAAGCACTCATACACGTTCATCTCCTAAATATTCTAATCTGATAGCTCTCAATATCTACTAGCACTACTGCTCTAGTTAAGGTTTTTTTTTTTTTTTTTTTTTAATTTTTCTCTTGGATTAACAAGAGCTTATTTTTTTCCTAACAGGTCTTCTGCCTCCAGTGCTGCCCCCTTCAAAGCAATTCGTCATGTTGTTGTAGGTTGCCATTGAGTGAATTCCAACTAATGGCCATATTGATCTAATTCAAATGAACTGTGACCCACACACATCCTTATACTGACTCCTCATCACACGCGGAATAAATCCCATCTCCCTTAACGTGTCATAAAACATCCCTTGTGGTTTAGTTTCTCTAGGTTTATCTCTCACCCTTCCCGACCTCACTCTCTATGTAAGTTCTTAACCACTGCGTCATCAGGCTCCATTGTACGCTCTAGCAACTGTGAAGTTCTCTACACTCTGTGCTGCTACTTTATTCATACGGAAGTGTTTTGTTTTCTTTTTCTGAACACAAACACACATACGAATGCAAATACACCTCAGACATAAACTATACTTTTACTTTTCTGTACAATTTTGTATCGGAGCATCTGAACAGTACGCACAGTTTTCTTTTGATATGTTCCTTGAGATCCTTTAAAATAGACTTTTTTTTTTTACTTTGCTTTAGGGGCACCCAGCACAGTGATTGGCACATCTTGGGCACTTGGTAAATATGTGTATTAAGAGGGTAGTAGAAAGTATAAATGGGTAAATGTGTGGCCTCTTTATTCGAGGACCAGCAGAATTTCCACTTCATGGTATTGTTCTTGATTAAAAAAAACATTTTTCAAACAGAGACCAGTTCAGAAGATAAAAGTCATTTACTCTTTAAACAAATGTTCAACTGTTTGCGGTCCTCAGGTTTTTGTCAAACATCTTTCTTTTTTCTATATTAAGCATGGGAATGTGTTCCTCTCCCTGTAGGAACTATCTTCTGCCCCACACCTGCATTCAGCATATCTCAAAATTCATTTTATCTCTGTGAATGCTTTTCCAGTCTGTACCTTCTGATATTTTAGTTAACAAGCTCTGTGTTCACCTTAAGTTCACTTTGATTCCCATCTGAAAGCCTGCTCTGTTCCTTCTAGCTTTTAACCTGCATTTCTGACTATTGTTGTTGTTAGTTGCTGTCGAGTCAATTCATGGGCAAAGTTAATTTTTTTTTTTCAGAGAAGTAGATAAAATGGCTTAAAGTTGATATAAAATAAACCATTATCTCACCCAGAAACAAATCAAATTTCTCTCCTCTTTTGATTGCTGGTACATTTGGGGATTTAGTTGAAGGAATTTTTCTATACCAAATTTAGAATACACTAGAAAAACACTAAAATAAATGCTGAAAATAGTTTATTTCAGCATTTCCCAGGCTTTTCATCTCAAACTATTCCTATGAGATGCCTATTTCTATTCTGAGCCAGCTGTGTGGGGGAGGATTATAAACCTCAACATGTTTCTCCTTGCTTTTATTTTCAAAACACATTTTTATTTGCTATCAATCATCTGATACAGATGGAGATATGAACATTAATCTTTTCACAATATTTACCTTATGGAGATAAAGACAATTGCTATACGTTGTTTCTTAAATGATTTTTTCAGAAAACTTATATGACATAACTGTTAATCTTTAATTTTCAGGATTACTAAGAAGGCAGGATCACCTGGATTGCTTATTACCTATGTAGATTTCTGATCCCTAGACCAGAAAATTCTAATTTAGAAAGACCATATCCTGAGGAATTGATTATGCTTTCTGGCACACACACAAGCCAGTAAGGGCTACAGGTCTGATTCACGCTTATAGCTCCTGTCAAGATATATATATCTTAAACTGAATGCTTCGAAGGTCAGTGGAGCAAGGGCGGGGGTTTGGGGACTATGGCTTAAGGGGACTTCTAAACTCTATTATGAAAACATTCTGCATCCCACTTTGAAGTGTGGCTTCTGGGGTCTTAAATGCTAACAAGCAGCCATCTAAGATGCATCAATTGGTCTCAACCCATCTGGATCAAAGGAGAATGAAGAACAACAAGGTCACACGATAACTGAGCCCGAGACAGAAAGGGCCACATGAACTACAGACTTACATCATCCTGAAACCAGAAGAATTAGATGGTGCCCGGCCACAACCAATGACTTCCCTGACAGGGAACACAACAGAGAACTCCTGAGGGAGCAGGAGAATGGTGGGATGCAGACCCCAAATTCTCATAAGAAGACCAGACTTAATAGTCTGACTGAGACTAGAAGAATCCCGGCAGTCATGGTCCCCAAAACTTCTGTTGGCCCAGGACAGAAACCATTCCTGAAGACTGCTCATCATACATGGAAGGGACTGGACAATGGGCTGGAGAGAGATGCTGATGAAGAGTGAGCTACTTGTATCAGGTGGATGCTTGAGACTGTATTGGCATCTCCTGTCTGGAGGGGAGATGGGAGGGTAGAGAGGGTTAGAAACTGGCAAAACGGTCACGAAAGGAGAGACTGGAAGAAGGGAGTGGGCTGACTCACTAGAGGGAGAGTAAATGGGAGTATGTAGTAAGGTGTATATAACCTTATATGTGACAGACTGACTTGATTTGTAAATTTTCACTTAAAGCACAATAAAAATTATTTTTTAAAAAAAAAAAAAAGCAAAGATGTCACTTTAAGGACTAAAGTACGCCTGACTCAAGCCATGGTGTTTTCAATAGCCTCATATGTATGTGAAAGCTGAACAATGAATAAGAAAGACGAAGAAGAACTGATGCCTTTGAATTATGGCGTTGGTGAAGAATACTGAATGTATCACGGACTGCCAAAAGAACAAACAAATCTGTCTTGGAAGAAGTACAGCCAGAATGCTCCTTAGAGGCAAGGATGGAGAGACTTGGTCTCACATACTTTGGACATGCTGTCAGAAGGAACTAGTCCCTGGAGAAGGACATCATGCTCGGTAAAGTAGAGGGTCCACAAAAGAGAGGAAGACCCTTAATGAGATGGATTAATACAGTGGCTGCAACAATGGGCTAAAGCATAAAAATGATTGTGAGCATGGCACAAAACTGGGCAGTGTTTGGTTCTGTTGTATTTGGGGTTGCTATGAGTTGGAATCGACTTGATGGCACCTAAAAAAAAGTATGTATATACATACATGTATCTTGTTGTTGGGTGCCATCAAGTTGGTTTCAACTCATAGTGACACTATGTACAAAGGAAGGAAACACTGCCTGGTCCTTGCCATGCTCACGGTTGTTGGTATGCTTGAGCCCATTGTATACGTGTGTATGTGTGTGTGTATAGATAGATAGATAGATAGATAGATAGATAGATAGATAGATAGATAGATAGATAGATAGATAGATAGATAGATAGATAGATAGATAGATATAGATATGTATCCACACATATATACATACAAATTCCAACTTGCTAGTGTCCAGTAGAAAGATTTTCCTTGCTGGCTTTGAAGAAGTAAGCTACCATGTTGTAAGAGGGTGTTTGGCGAGGCCTATGTAACTTGGAATTGTGGGCTGCCTCTGGGACCCAAGGGCTGCTTCCATTGGACAGCCAGTGAGAAGCCAGGATCCTTGCTGTTACAGCTACAAGGGAATCGATGAGCCTGAATGAGCTTGGAATTGGATTCTTCCCTGGTTGGTCTCCAGCTGAGAATGTGATCTGGCTGACACCTTGATGGCAATCTTGTGAGATGCTGAGCAGAGCACCCAGCTAAGCTGTGCCTGAATTTCTGATCCACAGAAACTGGGAGTTACTAAATATGTGCTATTTTAGGCTTCTAAGATTGTGGTAATTTGTTTGGGAGCAATAAAAAAAAAACAAAACAACATTGTTAGGAAAAGCACCACTCTACGGATTGGTCAGAAGTCTTCAATGACATTTCATTGTCTTTGGAATAAAGTTAAAAAAAAAACCTAAAAAAAAAAAAAAGATATATATATCTTGTTTTGTTCAGGAAAATTGTGGCAGTTGCATAGATACAGATATAATTATACATATGTATATCTATATAAATACATATAGCCCCTGCATTGTACAAATGGTTAATGTGATTGGCTGCTAACCAAAATTTTGGAAGTTTCAGTCCACCCAGAGACACCTTGATAGAAAGGCCTGGCCCCATTGCAGTCAGCTCTACTCTGACACACGTGCAGTCACCATGAGTTGGAATTAACTCAAAGACAACTGGTTTACTGGTTGTATGAATATATCTTGTTAGCTACCACTGAGTGACTCTGACTCACAGTGACCTTATGTACAGCAAAAGAAACGTTGCCAGGTCCTGCATCATTCTCACAATCTCCAGCCTGTTGGAGTCCATTGTTGCTGCTACTATGCTAATTTATCTCACAGAGGGTCTCCCACATCCTAGTTGGTGCTCTATTTCACCAAACACTATGTCCTCCTTTAATGAATGATTGCTTCTGATGCCATGTCCAAAGTAAGCAAGTCAAACAATGTCCCGTCGTGGCCCGTAAGGTTTAGATTGCCTAATAATCCATAGTAGATCACCAGGCCTTTCTTCACAGTCTGTCTTAGTCTGGAAGCTCTGCTGAAACCTGTCCCTCCTGAGTGACCCTGCTGGTATTTGAAATACTGGCAGCATAGCTCCCAGCATCATAAAAATAGCAACACGAAAACCACCACAGTATGACACACTGAAAGATAGGTGTTACATATAAACATGTAACAACAAAAAACAGCCGTTTGTCATCGAGTCGATTCCTACTCATAGAACCCCTACAAGGCAGAGTAGAACTGCCCCATAGGGTTTCCAAAAAGCAGGTGGTGGATTCAAACTGCCTACTTTTTGTTAGCAGCCATAGCTCTCACCCACTGTGCCACCAGGGCTCCATAAATATATAGATAGAGTAATAATTTACACATGTGTAGGTAGGTCTTTTTTTGTATGTGCATATACGTGCATGTGTATATAGGTAGATGAATAGATAGTTGTAGAGATACTGATATATATAGCATGTGTGCATAAATACATACATGTATTTATAAATATATAACTAAATTGCTCTAATGTTAATTAAGTTTTTACTTATCTTTGTACTTTACATAAAGGGACACTTTAAAGCCATCATTCACTTATAAACCAGTTAGTTTCTAAGCTACTCAATACGATGTCTTTCTTTCAAGAGAAAGAATGTTTTAATTGGAGTTCTGAGATAGGAAAATGTGCACAGTGGTAAAGTATAGACATATCATTATTGCACTGAATGGGTAAAAAACTTGAGGGAAAAACATTTTAGAGAAATAACACAATTTAAACTCAGTAAAATAAGTTTCTATATAAAAGAGTTCAGAGGCAGGTTTTAAAATAATGCTCAAAAACATTTCATCAGAAGATGATTTATATAACACTAATAAAATCTTTCAAAATATCTACTCATAAACTTCATTAAGACTTCTTTTTGAAAATGTGTTATTTAATAACATTCTTGGGAGAAGAGCTGTAGACCTTTAAAAAAATTCAGATAGATGGTATTCAGAGGTAATTTATAATCGTATGTCCCAGATGAGTTACACATCCTGTAAAAGGTTATGCTTTATATTAGACTTACACAATGTATTCAGACTAATGTATTTATTCAGAACCAATGGGCTGACCTGAATAGAGAGCTCAGTGTGTTGTTTTATTCTAGCACTTGGATAGAGTCAGTTTGTCACATGGTATAAACAGCCTGGGTTATCTTATAATTTATTCATACAACATACATGTTGCTAAGACAGCACTTCTTACTGATTTGGAAGTTAGAAAATTAGACTAGTTCCCTTGTTTTAACGTGCACGCAAAGGAGGTGGAGAGGAACCACTGACAACTGAGAAAGGCCATCCTCAATGCTTTTTGAAGACAAATGGCTTAAAGCCCCAGAATGATGGCCCAGCTAAGAAAGACTTCATCCTAAAAAAGAAACTTGTAGTGAAAAAGAGTAAAGTTTCATCACCAGTTCATGTGTAACGAAGTCTTTAGAATAAGCCACTGTTTCTTAACCTGGGGCATACCTCAAAATCACCAGTGAGACCTTAAAAGTTATACCTGCTAACACCCCACTTCTAGAGATTCTGACTCAGTAGATTATTAGTGGTGTTTGGATATTTACATTTTTATAAATCTCCAAAGATGATAGTAAAGTAAACTCCTGGATGAGAATCATAGGAGGGAGTTGTAACTGATAAAAGGTCAAAAAGATTGTGTGTATACACCATTCAGTGAGGGATGAGGGTTGGAAAGTTGGGAGATGGACAGATGCCTTTCTGTAAGCAATCTTATATGGGGTCATCAGAGCAGGCTTCATGGTCACAGACAGTGCTTGTACTTGACAGCAGCTGTTCCAATCTTTTCCAATTTCCTGAATTGTGCCATACCTTTGGAAATAGATCTATTTTATTCAAATGTGGGGTACTTCCTCCCCAGAAGTGATGTTTAGAAAAGACATCCTTGATGTCAAAGGGTCCTCATCAATCTCTGTGAATCTATGTTCTATACAGAAATACAACAGATGGAGACATATATTTTACTGCACAAATATTTCTGTAATGAAAATGTTGGAACAAAGCAATGCTTATGAGACAGCATTAACGGAATTTGCCTAAAATTGAAAATGATATAAAATATTGATACAGTGATATCACAGACGTATGATTAAGTGACATAAAAGTTCATAATAGTTTAGCATACTGAAAGAGTCTGTTAGCTTGTCATACTGTGGTGGCTTGTAAGTTATTACGATGCTGGAAGATATACCACTGGTGTTTCAAATGCTAGCAACACCTGCGATGGACAGATTTCTGCAGAACTTCCACACTGAGACAGACTATGAAGAAAGGCCTGGAGATCTACTTCTAAAAATTAACCAATGAAAACCCTATGGATCACAGTATATTGTTGGACACGTTGACTCACTGACTTTGGACATGTCTTCAGGAGGGACTGATTGCTGTAAAAAGACATCATGTTTGGTAGAATAGAGGGCCACCGAAGGTGAGGGAAGAATTTAAGGAGATGAGTTGACACAATGGCCCCACCAGTGTATTCAAACACACCAAAGATCATGAAGATTGCACATGACCAAGCAATGTATTGTTCCGTTGTACATGGAAAGGCCATGAGTTGGAGCCAACAGCTACAACAACAACACAGAATAGGGTCACAAAAAAAGATGGATTCCAATAGTGAGCACTTGGCTTTGCATTCCAGAGAAATGACTTTAAAACTTTCAAGGATGGGAATGGGAGAAGGGCAACTAATGACGTTGTTACGTTTCTAAAAATCTTATATTAACAGTTAAATGGCTCCTAGCTTTGCTCTCAAAATAGTTCTGTTAACTCTGGTTAGCTTTTAAATATTTTGGGGTTGAACATGTATAATCTAGTTCTATGTATTGCTGATTATGCAAGACAGATTAATCTAGACAAAAGAAGTTTATTTCCAATGCAAAAATAATAATAATAAAAGGTGCATATGTGTGTTTTACTTTTGTTCTGCAAAATTATATGCTGTGTAATTCATGGGAAGAAATATCCAAGACATACAATTATTTTACTATCTCCTTCAAAACTGTTTGGGAGAATTTGCGTGTAATGCTTCCTACGCCCTCTCAGAAAGCTGTGAGTGGTTCAAGGGGGTTTAATGTGGCATTAATTTTAACACTATGCATCTGTACAGTGCTTCAAAGTTTACATAGCTTTATCATGTCAGATCTCATTCCATTTTTTCAGAAGTAGTAGAAAATTAATAATAGAACTTTCTTTTTTGTTTTAATTTACCAATGAGAAATCTGAGGTTCAGAAAGTTTAAGGAAGTTAGTGACAGTCACATAGTCAGGTCAGAGCTGGGATTAAAACATATTACTTTGGATATCAAATTCAGAGCCCAGAGCATCAGAGATTGAGTTACCAATCCATAATCAATCATATGAGTGATTTACAGCATTGTGTCTTGTTGTCCTCACTGACGAAATAGGGACTATACTACTTCCTGCTGCAAAAGACCTCTTTCAAGTGTTAAAAAGCAAAGATGTCACTTTGAGTACCAACATGCATCTGACCCAACCATGGTGTTTTTCAATTGCCTTATATGCATGTGAAAGCTCCATGATGAATAAGGAAGATCGGAGAGGAATTGATGCATTCGAATTATAGTATTGACAAAGAATATTGAATATACCATAGATTGCCAGAAGAATGAACAAATCTATCTTGGAAGAAGTACAGCAAAAATGCTTGTTAGAAGTGAGAATGGAGTTATCTCACATAGTTTGGACATGTTATCTGGAGGACCTAGTCCCTGGGTAAGGACAT
This sequence comes from Loxodonta africana, assembly GCF_030014295.1. NCBI lineage: Eukaryota > Metazoa > Chordata > Mammalia > Proboscidea > Elephantidae > Loxodonta > Loxodonta africana. The sequence goes on from NC_087348.1 coordinate 45,215,149, forward strand.
CATGCTTAGAAAAGAAGAGGGTCAGCAAAAAAGAGAAAGACCCCCAAAAGGATGGATCAACACAGTGGTTGCAAAAATGGGCTTGAGCACCAACGATTGTGAAGATGGTGGAGGACCAGGCAGTGCTTCATTCTGTTGTACACAGGGTCACTAGGAGTCAGAAGCAACTCAACAGCACTTAACAACAACAACATAGTACTTCATAAGATTACCACAAGGATTAAGTGAGATCATGCATGTGATGAGATTAGAGCAACGACTGAATTTAATAAACAGGCTTAAAAATATTAGGTATTGTTTTTACTAGTGTTATAATCTTTCACTTTCTAGTATCATCTAAGTAGCACAACGTGAAGTAAAGTAGGAATGACCTGAATGTCTCTTAAAATCAAATATCCTCAATGTCAAAGCAACTCCCTGTTAATAAGTTAGATGCCCTGGAGACATCAGATCTCAGGATCATTAAAGAGTTACTGCTCTGGTGAACAAATTGTACGCTGGTAGTCTCCAGTTTAAGGCAGTACCCTCTGGTGTCTAAATGTCAGTTATCAAGTGGGTTACTGCTTGGGAGATTTTTACTCATTTTTTGCCCAACATCACCACCTTGATTATTACTAGAAATCTGAAAGGTGCCTTAACGTTCCTTCTCTGTTCTATCAAGTCTCATTTCTCTTAATTTAAGGATTCTACTTGTTTAAGTGGTTAAATCAAATGAACAGTTTTGTGCAACATATTCTAAAAATTGGAATAACTCTTTCTATTAAAAAAGAAATGGAGCCCTGGTAGCACAGTAGTTAAGAGCTCAGCTGCTAACCAAATGTTGACAGTTCAAATCCCCCAGCCGCTCCTTGGAAACCCTGTGAGGCAATTCTACTCTGTTCTGTAAGGTGGCTATGAGTCAGAATCGACTCCATGGCAACATGTTTGTTTTTAAGTACTATAATTATTTTTTATTTAAAAAAAAAAAAAAAACCTTATCTGAGTACTTGTTATGTGCCTAGGGCTATATTCAGTACCGAATCTATAAAAATGAACCTGGAACAAATATTGTTTGAGACCGCTACTGTACTGAAAAGGTTTACACTCAAAAAGAAACAATCTTTGATGATTATGAGGGAGGGGAAGTGTGGGGGTGGAAAAACACTAAAGAGACAATAGATAATTGGTAACTTTGGTGAAGGGTAAGACAATACACAATATTGGGGAAGCCAGCACAGCTTATACAAGGCAAGGTCATGGAAGCTCCATAGACACATCCAAACGCCCTGAGAGACCAAATTGCTGGGCTGAGAGCTGTGGGGACCATGGTCTTGAGGAACATCTAGCTCCACTGACATAACATAGTTTATAAAAAAAAAGTTCTACATTCTATTTTGGTGAGTAGCGTCTGCTATCTTAAAAGCCTGTGGGTGGCCATCTAGGATATTCTACTGGTCTCATCCCTTCAGGAGCAAGGGAAAATGAAGAAAACTAAAGATACAAGGGAAATATTAGTGCAAGGGACTAATGGACCACATATACCTCGGCCTCCACCTGACTGAGTCTAATACAACTAGATGGTGTCCGGTTACTAGCACTGACTGCTGTGACGAGCACCATAATACAGGGTCCTGGACAGAGCTGGAGAAAAATGTAGAACAAAGCTCTAACTCAAAAAAAAAAAAAAAAAAAATCAGACTTGATGGCCTGACTGAGACTGGAAAACCCTGAGAGTATGGCTTTATCAGCTCAGTGATGAAGTCACCCCTGAGGTTCACCCTTCAGCCAAAGATTGGACAGGCCCATAAAACAAAATGAGACTAAAAGGAGCACACCAGCTCTGGGGCAGGGACTAGAAGGCAGGAGGGGCAGGAAAACTGGTAATAGGGAACCCAGAGTTGAGAAGGGAGAGTGTTGACATGTCGTGGGGTTGTTAACTAATGTCATGAAACAATATATGTACTAACTGTTTAATAAGGAACTAGTTTGTTTTTTAAACCTTCATCTAAAGTACAATTAAAAAAAAGAACCTGGAAAGTTCCAGTTCTTGAGGAAATTGTGTAGAATAAGTACAGACCAGCATACAAACAAGCGTGCTCAATGCAATTTCACAACAGCTGTGATGAAAAATGTGTGTAAATGCTATTGATCACAAATGAAGTAACCAGTGTGCTGGGGAGAGTGGGATAAGTGTCATGGTTACATGAGTCACAAACTGATGCCTCCTGGCTGAATCTAGCCACAGATCAGATGCAATTTGAAAAACTTCCACAGGCCATAAGCTCTCTGTTCAGGATATGTTCTCCATGTGAGTTACTGTATATTTCCTTTTCAACTTTAGGAAAGATATGATAAATGTACACACAAGTAGCATAGTCCTTATCACAGAGCAGGCACACAGTACGTATTGCTTTAATACAGGATATAAAATCTCCTAGCATTACTGAAATGCAAAGATAATTGTTCAATCAGAGATAGCATATGAAACCATAGATGCAAATCTGTTGTTTGAAGTTATAAATCATAAATGAACAAGAGATCACTAAGTGTAATATGTTTTAATCTTTTTTTTTTTTTTTTTAGATAAGGAAAATGAAGATCACAGAGGTAGAGGATCAGTCCTAAATGGCTCAAAGCATTATAATTTTATCAGAGTGACTTCTGTGGTATGCAGAATCCTGAGCACATATTTTTTCCATGGCCCAGTCTCTCCATAAACAATTAGATTTTAAAAATTTTCCAAAATTCATGAGCCTGTGTAAGGTGCAGTAATTTATCAACGAAAATTTAGAAAACTGGGTAAAGAAGAGATGCTAACATATTTTTTATTTGCCTTATTAGGGCATGAGAAGATTCTTCAGGGATTCCAAGCTCCATCTCTTCCTGTTCAGGTCCAGAAATCATTTCTTTGACATATGTCAATAAGCAAGTTACTAAACTTCTCTGTGCCTTGTTTACCTCATTTTTTAAATGAGAATCGTAATTCCATTGATATGAGTGTTGTTATGAGAATTATGCATAATATAACCTAGCAAACAATAAGCACAATCCCTGGCCCTTAGTAGATAGTCAACAGATTTTCCCGATATCATCTCTTTTGTACAAATAAAGTTAAGATCATATAAGACGTGAAAAACACATTGAACAGAACTTGGCACATGTAAAGTGCTCAAAAATGCTAGCTATTATTGCCTTTTTTTGTATAGCCCCAGAAACCCTGGTGGTAGAGTTGTTAAGTGCTATAACTGCTAACCAAAAGGTTGGCAATTAGAATCCACCAGGCGCTCTTTGGAAACTCTATGACGTAGTTCTACTCTGTCCTGTAGCATCGTTATGAGTCAGAATTGATTCGATGGCAGTGGGTTTTTTGGGTTTTGTATAGTCCCATTCAATGTTTAAATTGTTTTAACAGAGCAATACATGTTCTTCTTAAACATATCTACTTATTAGAGATTCCATTCCCTCTATTACTTCTTGTACCATTTCTTGAAGTCTAGCCTTTTTTTTTTTTTTTTGCTTTATCTGTCCTTGTTCTTAAATATATATACATATATATATATATTTTTTTTTTTTTTTTTGAGCAACAGCAGTATTTGGGCAAGTTGAAGATCACTATTTCTTTTTTTCTCTCTCTTTTCTATTGGATTTCAAAGTACTTAGCACAAATACACCACTGTACGCATCAGTATATGCGACCTTAGGAAGCCCACAAATAACTAAAATGGTGGATTTCCTACAGGAGCTAAAGAACACACCCAACAGCCCCAGCAAGCTGGAGCATTACATAGACATTGATTGGCTTGAGGTAAGTAAATCTTTCTCCATGATCTATAGTCAGAAAATGCTTCCTTGTGAAAAATAAATAGGAAAACTTTTATTTCTTTCTTTGTGAGGCCCAGAGTTTTTTTAAGGGAATCAATCCAACCTTACCTACAACATCCATATAATGTCCCTGTATAATGACTGAATTGATAAAAAAAAAGAGAATCAATTTGAAAGCTTACCCCCCCCCGCCCCATCCCTCAGGTGATTCTTATTTTTATAGGTAAAATGTTTGTTACTTTTAACAAAATTTAAAAAATTAATTTTTATTCTGATTCACATAGTTTCATGCATGTGTATTCTGTTATTTGTACAATTTTATGGAGATGATTAAGACAAGCTCCCTTTTTTACGCATTGGGGATTCAAAGCCGAAGGATTATTTTATGGAATAATGACTTGCTTTTTTTTCCCAACTCATGTTTCTAGCAGATATATTCTTATCGTTATCGTTTCTTCAATTTACAAACCATCCTGATTTTTGTTGTTGTTGTTTCAAATAGCTCTAAGGATTGAGAGGGCCAACTTGGTGACATTATACTTAGTGGTGAATACTTATTTTTAGAAATCATATGAGAGTAACACTAAATACATATTTAGTATTTTCTGGGATAAAATTTTATCGGTAGTTTTTTTAAAGAATTGTTTCCATCACTCTACAATAATAAATCCATACAAATACTTTAACAGGTAAAAGATATTCCATATTCAATGTATACACTCTATAAGAAGAAGATATAGTTATTAATAAAATAACTGGCATGCCATGTGCTTTTCTACACTGCACACCATGCAGATTGCCATGAGGATCCTGGTAACCCAGCACAAGGCCCTAAACCCCTCCCAGACTGCAGAAATGGCACGTTTCATTCTGTACAATAGAAAGCAATGGCCCCATATGTCACTGCTCGTGACTGTGTCTGAAAATACCGGGAGAACACTAGACCTCAGAAATTTAATCAGCTCAGTTTCTAAGAACTCATTTAGGTGAAGGATTAATATGGACCAAATTTATAGGGTGTATTTTTGTTTTATAATTAGCATTAAAACTACTTTCACTAATTAGACCAATCAAAGTTTTCACTCCTACATCAAGGACAATATATTCAAAAACTTTATGAGCATTTAGTTTTGTGTTTATACGAATTTGATCCCTTTAAATTGCAGTTACTCTTGAATTTATTTAGACAACATCAGCCTAAGGAGAAAGAAGTTCTATGATCGAAACATTTGAAAAAATGCAGATTAACAAAGCTGATCTGTTCATAAACAGATTAATAAAAATGGATTTTATTATGAAAGAACTTCAGAACATGCCATTGAATACAGTGAATGTTTCAAAGTGGGGTATAGTTCACCACTGTATGATCCTATTTACAGGTAAGGAAATGCAGAATATTCAAGAACTGTAATAATGCCTAACAGTGAGGTGGAAGAATAGGGTGTCTATACTGCCTGGGTCAAGGTTGATTTCACATACTTGTCCCTTAATTTCTGCTTAAAGTTATTTTAACATCCCGTAATAATATCCCTCTTTTAGCCTCCCTGAACCCATTGCCTCAGTCACCTATGGGACATGTGACACACAGGCTGCTTCCATTACGTAGGTCAAGCCAGTTGCCCTCTATTTGAGTCCAACTCATGGTGACCCCATGGTGTCAGAGTAGTACTGCACTCCACAGGGTATTCAACAGCTGGTTTTTCAGAAGTAGATGGCCAGGCCTTTCTTCCCACGTGCCTCTGGGTAGACTTTAATCTCCAACCTTACAGTTAGCAGCTGAGTGCCTTAACTGTTTGCACCACCCAAGGACAACATTATGTAGGTAGGAGTTGATATACTGGGAGCTTGAGTGGTTGACATTGCTTGGAATAAGTCTTTAATACGTACTTTTTTCCCCCCACTAAATCTTAATTGCACACTATTAAACTCTGCTGCATAATCTCCCAGGTACTTAAATCCCAAGGGAAAAATTGGAGCCCTGGTGGCACAGTGATTAAGAGCTAGGCTACTAACCAAAAGGTCAGCAATTTGAACCCATCAGCTACACCTTGGAAACCCTACAGGGCAGTTCTATTCTGTCCTATAAGGTCGCTATGCGTAGGAATTGATAGTAACGAGTTTAGTTCCTTTTTTTTTAAGGGCAAAATTGACTTACAAACCTTTTTAGCTTTATTGTTCTCTAAAACGCAATTTGCAATTGAGTTCACGTTGCACTTAGATATATTCCGAATTTCTTAATAATGTACCTTTATCTAGCTACCTGTCTTAGTTACCTAGTGCCGCTGTGACAGAAATACCACAAGTATGCGGCTTTAAAAAACAGCGTTTTTTTTTTTTTTTTTTTCACTGTTCAGGAGGTTAGAAGTTTGAATTCAGGGTGTGGCTCTAGGAGGAGGTCCCTCCATAACACTCCTCTCTAGCCACACTCACACTCACACCATTCTTCTCCATTTTCACAGCTGACCAGCTCTTACTGACTTCCTTTCTGTTTCACTAACAAGCCAAGCTCTTTGCTGCTTCAGGACCTTAGCAGTGGTGGTGGCTCTAACCATAGGCTCAGGCCTCCCTTGACCACCCTAACTAAAATTAACTTCTATATCTAATTATTTTTTAATGCTCCTTCCCCAATATATGTTCTAAAATGCCAAGAGGCTTTACCCCTTTCATTGACTTACCTGCACATCTATGAAGAGAGAGGAGAATGTGTGTACTAAATAAATATAGATGAATGAATGAGTGTGTTGGGTAGCAGGAGAGAAAGTAGACGTCATTACAGAATAAGCAACCAAACTGTTGGAAAGATGAGATGGCCAGGAGAGTATCCTGTGGGTTTTGTATAGCCCTAAGAAGCACGTCTTAAAAATAATTTCAGTTATAAATGAGACACAATACTCTGATTTAGAAATGAACAGAAGACTTTCACAGAAAGAAACCAGGAAAGGACTGAGTGAAAACTTTTTCTCCCCTGCCTTTCTGGAATTGAGTTATAGTAGAGAGTGTATTTCACTTGTTGATATCTTTGTCTGATACATTTTTCTGTTTAGAATATTTGGTTATCTTTTATACTGAGAACATATAAAAGTATATACTAAATCCAAAACCAAACCCACTGCCGTTGAGTGGATTCCAAATCATAGACACCCTATAAGACAGAGTTAGAACTGCCCTATAGTGTTTCTAAGGAGTGCCTGGTAGATTCAAACTGTCAACCTTTTAGTTAGCAGCCATAGCTGTTAACCACTGTGCCGCCAGGGTTTCCAATTAAGCCCCTGAAATTATGCATAAATACTTCTGTGTATTTTTCTCAAATATGATCTCTACCTTTCACCAATTTTTTTAAAGCATCCATTACTCTGAAGACCCAATGTCTCAAGGTAGACCTATTTGTTACACCTTCGTAGCAAATAAATGTTTAAAGCATTTCATACACATAAATTTGAAATTTCTGTAAAATTTATAAAACTACAGTATAAAAGGTAACCACAATTTATAAGAAAAAAGAAACGCCTATAAAAACAAAAGTAATTTAGCTATGGACAGAAAGCCATTTGTGGCAAAATTAAACAAAAACCAAAGTTTTATTTCCAAATTATTTCTACTATAGTGAATTAAGTATATTATCGTACATCACCGAGGATATGAAATAGCTTTAGAACACACAGTGAGTTGAGGTTGAAACTTTATTATTTTAATTTATCAGAGTACAAATCAGATTCAATTCTAACTACAAGCAATACTGTGGGCAAGAGGCAAAGTTAGTTAATGATTTAAGAGACTGGCAACATGGAACAATTAGGATGTTTTTATATTTTTATATCTTTAAAATATATAAGAACATGTTTTATATTTAAAAACAAATTTCACATGCAGTGATTATACCTTGACCAACATCTTGACTATATGGAAAGGTGTTTGAAGCATAAAACATCGAAAGATTAACTTATCCTTTGCTGATAAACTAGGTACTGTACTTTCTTTAAGAATATTAAAGAAAAGAGGGGGTCTAGTTCAAAATTAGAATTGGGGGCTCAAACCCTATTTCTGTCACCGTTCCCTTCAAGAACTATCTTCAATCACATTTATGTTTTACCTTTATAAGTCCCTTCCTACTGTTGTAGAATTCTACTCTCTATTATGCAGAATTTTATGAGCATTATTGAAAAGATTAATGTGGCCTCAGGCTTTGTAATATACTCAGTAATGGCTTTCACTGGTATCAGAGTTTTCATCCCTATCACAGAATCAAAATACGTATTGGCAGTAATAGTCCTTTACAAGATAGGACTCCAACTGAGTCTCTGTGGAAACATTGAGGCAAAGACAAGAACTTATATTGTGTCCTTATATTTTGATAGTTATTATATTAGTTAAAAGCCATTTATTGGAAAAGTTGAATTCTAAAAGACTGCGTGAGACTTAACAGTGAACACTTCAAGACAATAAAATAGTGGCAAAAGCTGAACTGATTGCTTATTATTGATCACATTAGTTAAAGGCGAATGCCACCATCTGTCAGGTATGATTTAATCAAAAGAAGAAAGGTGGGGTGGAGGGGAAAGTAATAGAATAGGAAAAATAAACATTTTCTATCAGCACTTTAAAACAAAGAAGACAAAATGGTCTGTCTGAGGAAGTCGAAGGAACCCATCCAACTCAGACGTGATCCTTATCTCTCACTTATTCCAGCTGGTCACACCTCAAACTCTCAAATATCCATCTCAAGAGAGGACCAGGAGCATTTGACAGGGAGAGGATATGGTTCAGGTGTTGGAGGCGTTGGCAGACAAAAACAGCTTTGGCTTTGAGAAATTACCTTGAAAGAAATATGATAATACCTGTTATAGTAATGGCTCAGGCTAACACCAACCAAGAGTTTGTAGTAAGTAGTAAGTTGCTAAGAGTCAGAATCTACTCGATGGCAAGGGGTTTGGTTTTAGACAATGGTCACTATGAGTTGGAATCAATTTGACGTGGCTCAGTAACAACAACAACAGTATACACTGGGCTACTTGTGTTCTATTTATCAGATCATTTCATTCTCAAAATTATCCTGTGAGCTAGTAATGGTCATTGTCCTCCTGTCCAGATGAAATTAAAAAGCTCATTGAGTGCAAATTGCTTCTTCCATAAATTTAGTAAGTGGCATAGCAGGAATTCCAAACCAGGCCTATTCTGTTCTAGAGCTTCAAATATTAAGCTCAATGCTATAATAAGAATGCATTTTGAGTAAGACTGAAGTCTTTGGAAAATACAGTTCTTTTTGGAAAAAGGGAAAAAAAAAGTAATATTTTCCAAAACTGGGTGTCTCCTATGAATGAATATATGATTAAAAACTTATCTTTTCTTTGGTTTTCAAATCTTTACTACCATTTTCCTGATTACATGAGTATGCATGCTTCTGATAGTAGATCTCATAGAAATATACTCTATTAAAAATTGGCATTTCCAGAAATCCTGAATCATTAAAAATATTCAGTGTTAACTGATGGCTAAATATTTCTTCTGAAATTCTTTGGACAAAATATATTTCCAAAGTCAATTTTTTCAATTTTTAAAAGGGTGAGACAATGAAACACCATACCAATGACACCCCAGTGTGGTCTCGGACAGCATCTCATTATCTACTACAAATGATATTTCTTCAGCAAAGCATGTGTGTGTGTATTTGCAATAGTTAGAATTGATAATGACGACAAATCACCTCATGTCAGTTCAGGTCAAGATTTGCTGCCAAATAAGGTCAAAACTAATCAGGTTTTGTCACCAAATACATTATGAAAAAAAAATTAAGAGCTCTATGTATTTCAGAATTGCAGATAAGGGATTACGGATCTTTATTATATGTATTTTTTTGAAACTTGCTTTTTTTTTACTTAATCTTTTTATGCATTTTTGTGTGATTACATAGAGATCCACATTACTCATTTTAATAACTGCATATTATTCCATTTTATGGATGTACCATAGTTTATTGCCAGTAATAAAAATTAATTTGGGTTATTTGTCAAACTAATTTTGACCTTTTTCATTTTTCATATGGCTTTCATCACCTGTCATGATCTGCAAGGCCCATGATTCAAATTAATTTTATTAGGCAACTTTCCTAGACATAGATCTTGTACAATAATTCAAAAATTAATATTTATCCTGAAGTGTGCTAAGTGATTTCACATCTTTGTGGCCAAAATACATGGAATTTTCTGAAGGAGAGCACTATACTGAGGAAACTTGCAGGCAGGATACCTGGGATCTAGCTGATTTTCTATGTAGCCTAAAATAGACACATGGTTCTGGGCAACATCTTAGGGTATCTGGGCTGAAATTATTTCATCTTTAAAACAGAAGGGTCTGAAATAAATGATTTCTACAAGTCTATGGCTATATAATGTAATATTTTTCAAAGGTTTTCAGAACATGCGACACACGGAAAATAATACTGCATTTTTGAGGCATAATGAGATAAATGGAAGCCAGCAAACTTGATAGCTCTAACTACTCCAGGACACACCTAAGCACCCTAATAACTGAATTAATCAATATTCCTGGCCCAACAGTTGAGAAGTCCTGGTATAAATTATTAAATAAATCTATTTGACTGCTAGGAAAGTGACTTCACGATTGGAGCCCAGTTATAATCTTCTAGAATCAAAAATTATCTCCTCAGGGCTTTTTGATCTTTGATTTCAAAGATGCTTTTCAAACTGGGGCATTTAGAACTGATCTAGGTGTAACAGGTGCCTTATGGTTTGTATAACGGGCATTGATAGCTCAGTAGTAGAACTCTCTCTTCCGATGTGTGAGACCTGAATTTGCTTTCCAGCCAATATACTTCAAGCACAGCCACTACCCATCTCTCATTGGTGGTTTATGTGTTGTTATGATGCTGAACAGTTTTCAGGAGAGCTTCCAGACTAAGACAGACTAGAAAGAAAGGCCTGGTGATCTTCTGAAAATCAGACTATGAAAACCCTATGGATCACAAAGGTGCCTGGAAGCAACTCATTCTGTTGTACATGGGGTCACTTTGAATTAGGTGCCGTCTCAATGGCAGCTAACAACAACAACAAATGATCTATAGAGGGGGTTTGGAATCTAGAATTTTTCTGCCTTGTTGCTATCTCATCTTCAAAATGTAACTTTTCCGTGTTGCCTAAGATTCTGCTGTAGCTCCACGCACCTTGTCCACATTCCACCTGCAGAAAGGAAAAAAAAAAAAGTGGAGAAAGCGTGCATATGTCTCCCTTAATGGACATTTTCCAAAAGTTTCGTGTAAAACTTTTGCTTGCATCTCATTGACCAGAAGCTAAGCATGTTACCATATTTTACAAGAAATACTTGCAAATACAATCTTTATCACTAACGATAGTATGTAGGCCTAAAATATGTGGATTCTATTATCATTATTATTATTATTTTTTTTATTATCATGGAAGAGCGGGAGAGTAGATAAAGGAGGACAACATAAGCTTTCTTAATGTAGGTAGAGTTAGCATATTGTTGTGGTTAATTGCTGTTGAACTGATTCCAACTCATGGCGATCACATGTGTGCAGAATGGATCTGTTCCATAGGGTTTTCAAGGGTGTAACCTTTTGGAAGCAGATCACCAGGTCTGTCTTCCAAGGCATCTCTGAATGGTTAAGAACCATCAGCATTTTGGCTAGTAGTCAAGCATTTAACTGTTTGCGCCACACAGGGACTCCTTAGAGTTAGTACACAGCTTTGTCAAAAAAAAGTAATAGCTAATTAATTATTCTTCAGTGCCAGTACTTTTACATATCATGCAACTTTAATTGAAAGTTAAACCAGGAATTCATGTACTAGACCGAGTCAGAGAATTTATATTCAAACCATTATTCTTGTACTTAGCTGTTGAGTGACCTTTATCAAGTCATTTATCTTCTCTGAACCTCTATTCCATCATCTGTAAAATGAATGGATTGAACTGAACAAATTTATGGGCTCCTCTAACTGTAGAATCCGAGGGTTTGGGCAATACGGCATGGATATTATCAATTATCACCAAAATAAAACACATGCAAATTATTTCCTCATGTCATATTTGAGATTTTCCTTTTTTCTCTAATTATAATTTACCTTGCAGTGTTGGTTAGGAAAATAATGTCATATAGGTCAATGATATTTGAAGGAAGGACATATTTTGAATGTTCTACAAGTAGAGAAAATAGCTCTTGTGTCTTATATATGCAATTTAAAATAAATATACAATTTCAAAGGCTTGAAAGTTGTTAAAGACAATGTGGGAAAAAAGAACAAAAAACAAACTAATGCCGAAAAATAGCAAGTCTTTTAATTCAGCAGTCTAAAAAATCACAATTTTTGTGCAGTTGTAGATAAACTGAAGTGTAGTTGTCTTATAAGAAAGTATATTTAAAAACTATATTAAAATAAAATATTTTCTGTTAAACTAAAATGTTTATTTTGCTCCTATTTTCATCTGTCCTAGGCACCAGATTCATTAAAAATACTTATAATTTGAAAGGCTTATGCAAATAAGTAGGTTAATTATAAACAGCACTGCTAAAGTATTTTTAAAGTACAGCTATCAAAAAGAATCACATCAGTAATTTCGACCAGTTACACTCACATTTTTTGTTGTAAAAATTGTTAAGTCTTTTTTATAGTATTGTTGTTGTTGTTAGGTGCCATTGGGTTGGTTCCCACTCGTAGAGACCCTGTGTACAACAGAACAAAACATTGCCCAGTTTTACATCATCCTCACAATTTTTGTTATGTTTGAGCCCATTGTTGCAGCCACTATGTCAAGCTATCTCATTGAGGATTTTCCTCTTTTTTGCTAACCCTCTGCTTTACCAAGCATGGTGTCTTTTTCTAGGGATTGACCCTTCCTGATTACATGTCCAAAGTATGCCAGCAAAATTGGAAGGCAGCTACCTGGCCAATTAACTGAAAGGGATGCATATTCATGCACGTTCCAAAGAAAAGTGATCTATCAGAATGCAGAAATTACTGAACGATACAGTTAATATCACACGCAAGTAAAATTTTGCTGAAGATAATTCAAAACCGGTTGCAGAAACTGCCAGAAATTCAAGTCAGACTCAGAAGAGGACTTGGAAGAAGGGTTATCATTGCCGATGTCAGACAGATCTTTGCTGATAGCAGAGAATACCAGAAAGATGTATACCTATGTTTTATTGACTATGAAAAGGCATTCAACAGTGTCGGTCATAACAAATTATGAATAAGATTATTAAGAACGAGAATTCCAGAACACTTAATTTTGCTCAGGCAGAACCTGTACGTAGACTAACAGGCAGTCATTCAAACAGCACTGTGATTTAAAATCAGGAAATGTGTATATCAAGGTTGTATTCTTTCACCATACTTAATCAGTTTATGTGGTGAGCAAATAATCTGAGAAGATGGACTATATGAAGAAGAATGGGGCATCAGGATTGGAGGAAGCCTCTTTAACAACCTGTGTTATGCAAGTGACACAACCTTGCTTGCTGAGAGTGAAGAGGATTTGAAGCACTTACTCATGAAGATCAAAGACTACAACCTTCAGTATGGATTATACCTCAACATGAAGTAAACAAAAATCTTCAGCACTGGGCCAATAAGCAACATCATGATAAACAAAAAAATACTGAAGTTGTCAAGGATTTCATTTTTATTTGGATGCCCAGTCAAAGCCCATGGTAGTCAAGAAATAAAATTACGTATTGCATTGGACAAATCTGCGGCAAAAGACTAAAGTGTTAAAACCCTTTCAAGATCTGTGGGACATGCTTTATCCCACCCACTTTTCATGCCTCTGGAGTTCTTTGGAAAGGGGGTAGCCTAATTTTAATGTGTTCAGCCTCAAGGTGGGAGACTTTTGAAATTCATGAAACTCAAAAATCCTGAGTAGGAATCTCATTTTTGTGTAGATAGAGCACTGTCTTAGGTGATGCCTCCCAGATGTGTGAATTTTCTAAAGTTTTGACAGGTTTTTACAGGTTTGCCTTTATATTTGTCAGATAAGCCTCCTCACTTTGTTTTCCTTTTAGTATGTTCTAGTGAGAATGTTCTTATGGTGAGAATATGATATTGCCATTCTTCATTCAGTCATAGTGGCCATTTTCTCCTTTATGCCATTCATTGTTTCTAGGTGTTACTGGCTCTTCTCTTTTCTAGCTTCTGAACGGTAAATGCCTTTCCAATAAGGAACAATGCATTACCGTGGTAATTTTCAGGGACTGGAACTCTTATAAGTTATTCTTACCCTGCATTCAGTATCAGGGCCCAATCGTTGCTTTCACGTGTAGCAGTAGAATGCACTGCTGTGAGCAGTTCTGCATTATTCCAGGGCAGCTGATTCTACTTCTTAGCTGTTAGTACTGCTTTTGTTATAATGAAGAATAAATACTAGTGGTAATTTTCATGAGATTCAAGCTCCTTTAGTCGTATTTTTTTTTATCTCTAAGCACAGCTTTTGCAGTTAGGAAGAACGCATTGTAGTGGTAATTTCCCTGATATATATATATATATATATATATATATAATCTTGGCTTTATTTATTTATTTGCAGTAAGGAAGAATGCATTCTGCCATGTTTTGAAAAGTTTCATGAACAATAATAAAAAGGCTTAGAAGACAGAGACTAGAATAAAATGTATGTGCAGCCATTGCCAGGTGCCTTCATGTTTTGCAAATTTTCAAGAAATAAAATTTAAAAAAAAGAAACCATTTCATCATTGACTCATATCAACAGAATTTATGTCATCCAGAAGCTGCTGAGACATACATGATCTCAGATAATGGGTATTAAAATCTATAACTCATAACAAAAATTCTGAATTGATCCTTTAATCAGTATGCATTCATTAGTGAGAACACATAACATCAACAAAAAATTCAAGGGAGAAAATGATCGTGTCTTGAAAGGGTTTAAAAAGCAAAGACGTCACTTTGAGGTCTAAAGCGTTTTTCAATCATCTCATTTGCATGTGAAAACTGGACAATGAATAAGGTAGACCAAAGAAGAGTTGATGCATTTGATTTATGGTATTGGTGAGGAATATTGAATATACCATGGACTGTCAGAAGAATGGACAAACCTGTCTTGGAAGAAGTACAGCCAGAATGCTCCTTAGAACCAAGGATGACAAGACCTTTTCTTACATACTTTGGACATGTTGTCAGGAGGAATCAGTCCCTGGAGAAGGACATCATGCTTGGTAAAGTAGAGGGTCAATGAAAAAGAGGATGACCCTCCATGAGATGGATTGATACAGTGGCTACAACAACGGGTTCAAACATAACAACTATTGTGAGGATGGAGTGGGACCAGGCAGTGTTTTGTTCTGTTGTACATAGGGTCACTATGAGTGTAAACCAACTGGAAAGAGCCTAACAACAACAGTAATAATCAAGCAATACATCTGACTACCCGATCATAATTTTTAAATGGGTAAATATTTCCTGGTTAAAAGGATCATTTTTGGTGACTAAAAAACTTATTCTGACAAATTTCAAAACTTATCTGTTAGGGACAACATGTAAACTGCCCTCAAATAGTAAAAGCCAAGTGACATTCCTCCTTCAGCAAATCAAACTGTCCTTTGAAAATGAGCTATTAAATAAATATATATTCCATATTTTTAAGCTTTATATAAAAATTGAAATACATTTAAAATTTGTGGAGCTTCTGCTCCCAACCAAAATGGACAAACTAGGATCTCACTCACCCTCTTTGCTTAAAACAACCAAAAAAATAAGATAAGCCAGGAGAATATATCTGATACAATGGTTTTCAAGACATCAGACATCAGGCAACAAAGGAGAATGATCCCTAAGAAGCAGAAAATATATATGTCTATACTTAACAAATTGTATATTTTAAATACAAATCAAAAGATTCTCGGTGCAAATTTACATAGTGGCTCCACGAGAGAAAGATTTGGTGATCTGTTTCTGTAAAGATTACAGCCCAGGAAACTCTATGGGGTAGTTCAACTCTGTCACATGGGTTTCTATGCGTTGGAGTCTACTTGACAGCACCTAACAACAACACAACAGATTACTATGTGTGAATTATACTGAGATAAAGCTGTTAAAAATAGTGATAATAGTCACTTAATTGTCAATTTTGAAAGTGTTCCCTCAGCTAAATTTTGCATCTTTCAAATTTGGTAAACACAGTTTGATAGTAGATGTGTCGAGATGAAAAGCGAAGGTGTATTACTTAGGTGAGTGAGCTGCTAGTCTTAAAAATTAGAATAGCTCGTGAGAAGGAGAGGTGTTCTTTGTTGGCTTGATTTTTTTGAAAGGAATTTGGGGCTGTGCTTATAGCTTAAGCTCTTTTCACAATTTAACAAATGGATTTCAAACTCTGATATTTTTATACGAGACCTTCCATAGGATCAGCTCAGTGCAAAATTTATAGCTGTTTTGACCCTTATCAGCTGCCAGGTAGGCGTAGATTTAATTTGCATTTAAAAAAGGGATTAACAATTTGCTGATGGCCATTTCAAGTATAATTTTGTTTAACTGTCATTTGCATATCCTTAAGCTTTAGAGAACCTACATTTTCTTAAGACTTCTCAAAACTGGCTGTTAGTCCAAAAGAAAGCATCCGCTGAAGTGGGTTTGCAGAGAAACCTCTGTGATTATGCAAAATGCAAACAGTGACATTTAGTAGGGTAATTTCATATATTTGTGTGTATATGTGTATGTTTTTGGGGGGTTATTTTTACCATAATATTTTACTCTAATTTATTTTCAGTTTAAAATTATATATATATATCCCTAAAAAATGTATTTTAACAATAAAGAAGATTATTAATCACTAAATTAACATTTACAAAGGGCTTAGAAATTCGTCTGACATATAGAAAACTGTATATGTCTGTTAACTTTAAAAAAAAGTGACTAAATATATTTCAGAATGTGACTAATCATTTATCTGATGTTTCATTTAAAAAAAAAAAAACTTTATAGTTTGGGACCCCTAAATATTGCAAAAGAGCCCTGGCAGTGCACTGGTTAAACGCTCCTCTACTCATGGAAAATTCTGCTGTTTGAACTCACCAGCCATTCTGTGGGAAAAAGATGTGACAGTCTGCTTCCATAAAGATTTAAAAACGAAATGAAACAAAACAAAACAAAAGCACCTGGTGAATTCAAACTGTTGATCTTTTGGTTAGCAGCCATAATTCTTAACCACTACGCCACCAAGGTTTCCGCCTAAAGATTTACAGCTTTGGAAATCCTATGGGGTAGCTCTATTCTGTCCTACATGGCCACTATGAGTCGGAATTGATTCGATGGCAGTGGGTAAATATTGCAATTATTCATGTTCTGGTTTTAGTGTGTAAAATTTATCATTTGATTTCAAGGTCAGAACAGGTACAATTAGAAAACAAGTTTATTCTCCTTGTCATTGGCTTCTTCACTTTACCTGTCTTCCACTCCTTGCATCTCTCAGTAGTCCATTCCTGACTCCTCTCCTCTTCCTCCTCTTTCTCCTTGAAAAGGGAGAGAGGCATGGGAGATACAGAAAACAATTGACTTGGCAGATATATTTAGTCTGGTGTCAGTGCTCTTTGGTTGTAAAACAATGCTCAAATGCTAGTCCCTTCTCTCAGAGATAGCTGTTGAGGTTGTTCACCCTCTCCTCCTTTCACCATTGCTCATACACACATACTTGGAAGGAGCTCTCTCATTGTTTTCTTTCCTGAGGTGGATGGTCTCATTGAACTCTTTCCTGGTATGGATGAGAAGACTTGTGCAGGACAGATTTAATTCTCTACCTCTTTTGGATAAGTTAATAGAAATGCTAAAATGCTTCAGCAAGTTCCTGAAAAATTTTGATCGAATTAATATTTATTCTAAAAACCTAATTCCCACCCAACCTGATGAATGTTAGTTGACGGTCATTCAAGATTCTACTGACTTTAACCAGATAGTCTTTTCTTTTGGTCTGAATAATTAATTTTCTGAGAATGCTCTTTTTCTTGTTAAATGATGCCACCAAGAGTGAATGTTTGAAGTAGCCTAATAGAGGTATTTTCTATTTATTAACATTTTAATAAAAGTTTGAAATGGATTTAAAACTAGGTTGTTTGAAATGTTTTGTTTAGCATGACATATGACTTCGCAGTTCAATGCCTGATTCTGTCCTACATCACATGGAAATTCTTCCAGTTGGGGTCTTTGGGGGGAGGAAGTTTCCTTCATGAGGACTATTGTTTGGTCATCTTTTGTGCGGTACCTTCTGGACCAAGGAAACATGTACAAGTAGTTCCTGACTTATGAAGGGATTCCATTCAGACAACTCCATTTAAGTTGGTTTGGTTCTGACATAAGTCAAATACATCTGTTTTTGTTGTTGTTGCCTTTTATTATCAGTATCTTTATACATCCGATCTTTGCCTTTAAGGGTTGTCATAAGAATGGTAACATCAGCAAATTACACGCTGCAACACTGTGTGTAGTACATGTTATTAACATAAGATGTACAAAAAAAAAAAAGAACCATAGTAAGTGTGGCTCATGTAAATTGGGGACTATGTGTACTCTGTTTCATGCCTATTAGTGGACGTAAACTCAACTTCAGCCAGCTCTCCAGCTTTGAACTTAATCCAGACAAGGAGTATACACTCATTTTTATCTCCTCAAGACTCCAAATGGAGTGCCTGGGTGATGAAGTTAACATGCATTCTGCTAACCAAAACATCAGTGATTTCAGTCTACCCAGAGGGGCCTTGGAAGAAAGGACTAGCGGCCTACTTCTGAAAAATCAGCTATTGAAAACCCTGTAGAGCACAGTTCTATTCTGATACACATGGATTGCCATGAGTCAGAGTCGACTCCAGGGAAACATTTTTTTTTTTTCTTAAACTCTCTAGATAACACATTGACTTAAGACACGCCCTACGCGTGCTCCCATTCTGATGGAGAAGGAAGAAGAGCTAGACAGTCATTCAATAACTCTTTCCCAAGAAATCTGAAATACAGGACTAACTCACAATCAGTCTTGCCCCAGCCACACTACCATGTTTTGCTTAAATGTGGGTGTTGGGTCAGAGGTCCAGAAAGTCAAAGATCACCCTGATGGTAAGTTCTGTGTAGTCCAACATCTACTTTTAAAAAGAAAAATCTCCACCTAACCTTATTTAATTTGAGGGGCTTTAGCCAAAACCAAGATATCAAAAAGTCCCCCTTAACATTTATTTAAATGTGCAAATAATATAATGTCTTTAATGTCAAACAAGGATGCTTCTTGCAGACATCCTAGAAAGCAGGTTCAATGGGTTCTTATAAGCGACTTTGAAATAGAATTCACTGATAAAGATGGCTCTTCAAAGAAAACAAATCTTGCTATTTGTCATGAAAAGGAAAAAGGATGAAAACTGGTTATTTGCATCTGACATATTAAAATGAAGCCATTCTTTATGGTGGAAGGATTAAAGCTTTTGGTCAAATTTTATAAACAAGAAGTCTAAAAGACAAATGCTTAGAAGTGAAGATTCATCTTTTGCTTGTCATAAAAAAGGAAAAAATCATTAAATCTGTACTGAATCGCTCTCAGCTCATTATTTTTGAGCATTTTTTATGACTAGCCCCAGAGCTTCTTTATGAGAGAAAACTTACAGGGATGGGACACATGCAGTTCTTATTTCTGAGAGCTCTTTTGTTGTCCTAATAAACCACCCAAAGTGTCCTGGAAAGCAAAATATTTTCACATTCAAACTATAGCTCATACCTGCTTCTCTTACTAAAATCTTTGGCCAGGTTACCTTCAGATTGTTCATTTGTAATATATAGTCCCTGCCTTCATGATCCACTCTGATGTTGAGTGGTGCCAACAGAACATATATTTAGTTCACTGCCATGCTTTAAAAATCAGCATAATTATTGTATTAGGCACGCATATAGATTTTCCTTACCTGTTTTCCTAAAGATTTTGTCTTAGTTATGCCTTTTAAGAAGTGCATGTTTCAACTCCAGCATTTAATAATAGGTTGTAAGTTTTTGAAGCATTTTCATAATCTTTGCAAAGAAAGGAAGAGGTATTTTTCCTCAACATTAATCTTTTCATACTTGTATCCATGAACTACTTTAATTTAGTTACTGAAATCCTTGTTTATGCTTCCTTAGACCTTACCACTATTATATTTAGACCTTACCACAGTATTTTAGAAAAACTGTTGTCATTAGTGTTGTCTTGAGTAGCAAATAAGGAAAAGCCTGGAATCATATTTATGTATTTAAAAGGAGGTTTGTATGCATGTTCTGAGTTCTGTTGAAAGTGTTTTTAGTGCTGGTGACGTTGGTGCTGTGTCATATTACTTCTTTATCAGAGTTTCAGATCATTGGAGAAGAAGAGAATTTCTTTTTTTAAGTTTTTCCTGGTATGTTATATAAGCTCCAGATTGAAACTTGAAGGCACCCAAAAATGTTGAGAGCGCTTATGCAGATTTAACAAAGGGTTATAGCCCCTGAATGATGCAAATGGCTAATACGTTCTGCTGCTAACTAAAAGGTTTAAGATTTGAGTCTACCCAGAGACAATTGGAAGAAAAGCCTGGAAATCTAGTTCCAGAAAATCAGCATTGAAAGTCCTGTGGAACAGAGTTCTACCCTGACACACTTGGAGTTGCCATGAGTCAAAATTGACTACGTGGCAACTGGTTTGGGTATTGTATCTGAAGGAGAATAAAAAGAAGAAGAGGAAAAGAAGAGTTGTTTGCACAGGTTTTGGAGTCAGGCATACAGGGGTACGAATTCTGACAAATCTTTTCTCTACATCCTATCCTAATTTACATGCTGTGTGATCTTGAGAATGTTACTTAAAATTGTGGTGAGCTGGGTTTCTTACCCATACAATGGGGTTAATAAGATTTATTTACATGAAAGTACCATTTTGAGTATTATATAAAACAAAATCACTAAAGCCCACTATGGTGTCTAGAGCAGTGTTGTTTCTAAAATGTTAATGTGGAGATTTTGTTAAAATGTAGATCCTGATTCAGTTGGTCTAAGTTGAGATCAAATATTCTGCTTTTCTAGGAAGCTTCCAAGTGGTCCTCAGGCTACCCTTTCAGTAGCAAGGTCCTAGAAGACCCCCATTGAATAGAATCCATTCTATGTTTATAATAATTGTTTCCTAGACAGGTCAATGTGTTCTCAACCCACACAGAAAATAACAAACTCCACAGTTTTCATATTAGTACTCTCAGTAGTGTTTTTATATCTCACAAATAAGTTGGCATGTGTAAGGAACCAAACGTGGAATGGGAGGGTGAATGTCAGGAAGAATTTTTGCTTCCCATGACCCAAGTTCTAAACAAGAGAGAAAATATAAAGTTTAAATAAGATTTAAGAAAGCATGAAATACAAACACAGAGATCTGTATCTGCTCTGAAATTATCAACTTCTGGGAGGTTTTATGGACCTTAGGAAATTCGGCAAAGAGACAAAGGCAGGTTGACATTCTTTTGCTTGTTCTAATTTTTGTTATGATAAGATGCTATCTGTACAAAACACTGCCAAAAACTATAGGGAAATCAACAGAATACCAAATCCTTTTTAGAGGAAAGTGATAAGCTACAAGCAGGAGATTGCTAAGAGACAGGCGAACTGACTTTAGGTGATCAGAGTAAAAATTGCTTCCTGATGGAATCCAAGCAGGAAGCACCTCGTTTTATAAAATACTTGATGACTTTTTATGGCATTATAGCATTGGGGCTTTATGTTGTATGATATCCACCCGGTAACAGGTTGACCCTCTTCTCCCCCAAGAAGTTATCAGTTCTCTGTAGAAAAGTAATTCTGAGGCTGTCTTGCCAAAGATGAACTCATGAATCAGTGATGTGGGCAGAGGTGGTATCCCAGATAGCATTCTGAAAAAATCCATAAATCCTTTAAGAGAGACTGTTTCTCTACTGCTGTCAGGAGCTATTATGCCTAAATCACACAATTCTATTTGGAAACTTAAAGTGGTCTGGAAGAGTGCCCTAAGGAGCTAAAAGGAGAGAAAACTGTAAAAGTAAAAGGGCCAGGGAGGCAGGATATTTTATTATTGCCCAAAGGTCAAGAAGAAAGATATAGGGCACGTCACTATTCAGTAATAATTTAAAACAGGACAGTTTAATTTATACTTGGGCTGTATTATTTTGTCAACGAGATATAACATTTTAAGATCAATGAGCATTACGTTCGAAGTCAAATTTTAGAAATCGTTAAACAAAGGGCCTCAAACTAGAAGAAGAGAACTTTCTGGAATCTAAGAGTCACAGTA
Organism: Loxodonta africana; assembly: GCF_030014295.1. NCBI lineage: Eukaryota > Metazoa > Chordata > Mammalia > Proboscidea > Elephantidae > Loxodonta > Loxodonta africana. The sequence continues at coordinate 45,237,223 of NC_087348.1, forward strand.
TTTTGCAGAACAGAACAGCATCCATATACAAGTCATCTCATAGGGGACCTGTGGCAGTCGAGTGCTTAACTGCTGTGCCACCAAGGCTCCTTCTCATAGGGTAACTTGTTCTATACTATTCAACAAGTCATCCCGTAATTCTACTATATCTGATATATATCTGATATATACTACCTTTAAATTAGGGATAACCTCCCTTGTATACTTGTATACTATATAACCTTGTATACTTGGTGCTTAGTATAATCACAGATATATAATAGTTGGTCAGTAAGGAAAGTATTAAGAAGAAAGAAGGAATAAAAGTAAGTCTACAGCAGAGTTAGATATATTAGTAAAATATATGTGATAATAATTTAAAAAAGAATACTATTTATTTGAGCTCTTTGTTCTTTCGTGTTTACTAAAAGAAAAAGTTTTCTTTCAGTTTGCGATAGTGCACAGCTTGTTGTCCTCTCACCTTCCTTTTGAAATGCCTAAGAAAAGACTGCAAAGAGGCTTAGCCACAAAAGCCCCCAAAACTAAGAATATTGGCAAAAGGTTTACCAATCTCTGGGATGTTTTACACTAATCATTACACAGAGAGGCTGTTAAACCTGTTAAGCAATGCTTTGCAAAGGAAACATAAATAAACTAAATTTATTTATTATTTTTTCTTTTATTAATCCAGTCAGCCAACAGATATATCTGTATGCTATGTTGATGACAAAATGTGATTAGCTGGAGTGATGTAGACTGTTCCCGTACGTAGATCTCAAAGACAAAAAGAAAATCAGAGAATGATAATCCTAAGAGAGGGACCTGTCGCTCTTATTCAGAGGGAATGTCTAAGTAACAGATTAGGCTGAAGACAATTGTTACCCATTCTTGTTATCCATTTCCTTCTCCTTTCCTCCAGCCCTCACTAGATTTTGACTTAGAGACGATCAAGAGTGCCTGCAACTGAATGCCATGACTCTTTTCCAAATGTCCTAGGCTAACAAGAAGCCACAGGGTTAATTTGAGTACCAAAGTTGAAAGGTGATGATGGGTGAGATTAAGTATTGAAGATGGTGAGGGGGATGCTTTAGTTACTCAGAAATGTATGGTAATTTAAACCATCCTTCTCAGACCATAGCAATCATGATTTTTTTTTTTTTTTTTTGCTTTATTTCACTACAACCAGAGGAGATTGTCAGCAATACCTAGAAGATCTAAACAGCCAGAGATAAGGTCAAACAAATGAATAATTTCATGCTCGTGTTGATGGTAAGGCAATGGTAAGGCAATAGGAAAGTTTCACCTGGGACCACGCTAAGCACAGAGAGATCCAAGCTGAGGTCCAGGAAAGAGAAGTGCACTTCTATTAGTTCAAGAATTGGTGGAGAAAATTTATGATAATTTAAGTCAGATTAAATTGAGTTGTACGGCCTAAAAGTATTTGTTCTTTTTGACAACTTCATAACATAAACTCAGTATTTTTTGGCAATTCACTCAAATACTTAGACAACTGACTTGGGTTCTAGGTAATGTAATCTATCTCTCATATTAGGCTTGGCTGTGGCCTTAATCAGTTAAATTTTGGGGTGACGTATAGACACTAAAAGAATGGCCACTCCATGACCAAGTGACTAAAATAAATTGTTTATACATGACTGATAGCAGATATGCTGACCTCTGGTATTCAGGGTCATTACTTGTGGTATGATCGTCAGCCTTGTTGACACAGGTCTGTTTTTTTAATGAACCTTTAGCTGTAGTTCCTACCATTATATTGATTCTGTTAGGTATAAAAGATATTTCCATTACATTCCTTTTCTGTTTAATTTATCTAGAGTTAGTTTCTATTGTTGGCAAACAACCCGATGGACACACGATACAAATATATTTATGCGCAATTCCTAGATTCATATTAAACTCACAAATAATGCAAAAATACAAGTTTTCAACAATATTATTTTCAAAATATGGACCTATATAAGACATGATAGAAAGAAATGGATAATTTTTGGGGGGGAAAGCATACTGGCTCTCATTATTGGCAGAGGATACAATTATAAAATTGAAAACCTATGTTGTTGTTAGGTGTTGTCGAGCTGATTCTGACTTATAGCGACGCTATGTACCACAGAACAAAACACTGCCTGATCCTGCGCCATGCTCACAATCGTTGTTATGCTTGAGCCCATTGTTGCAGCCACTGTGTCAATGCATGATGTACTTCTCCAGGGACTGATCCCTCCTGACAACCTGTGCAAAGTATGTAAGTCACAGTCTCGCCATCCTCGTTTCTAAGAAGCATTCTGGTTGTACTTCTTCCAAGACAGATTTCTTCGTTCTTTTGACAGTCCATGGTATATTCAATACTCTTTGCCGACACCACAATTCAAAGGTGTCAATTCTTCTTCGGTCTTCTTTATTCATTGTCCAGCTTTCACATGCATATGTTACGATTGAAAATACCATGGCTTGGGTCAGGCTCACCTTAGTCTTCAAGGTGACATCTTTGCTCTTCAACACTTTGAAGAGGTCCTTTGCAGCAGATTTGCCCAATGCAATCCGTCTTTTGATTTCTTGACTGCTGTCTCCATGGGTGTTGATTGAAAACGTATAAAGTAAAATTTTCAATAAATTAAAAAAGAAAAATCAGAAGTACGACCAGATAGGTATAAGTGAAATATCTGAAAATGGAATAATTAAATAAATAATGAATAATTCAATTAGAAGACATTGATACAAATATTTCATGTGCATAACAGAAACGAATATTGCAATGCATAACAAAATATATAGGACTTCTTCCCATCAGAAATATAGAAACCTAAAATAAAATAAACCAAACAAAAACTATCAAATTTTACTCAGAGACACTTCAGATTTATAAAATATTTGGAGTTCCATCTGGTTACCAATTACCACATAATAAACTACTTCAAATTTAGTAGCTTAAAATAACCATGGATTCTGAGATCAGGAATTTATATCAGGTATGATGAAAATGACTTGGCTCTGGTCTACAATATCTGGAACCCCAGGTAGAAAAATCTCAAAAGATTGGGGTGACTCAAGCAGATGGGTGCTGCATGAAAGCGTCTTCATTCATATACCTGAAAACCGAGTTGGAATGACTCAAACTTTGTTCTTACCTGGGACTGCTAGCCAAAGCACCCATGCATGGCCTTTTTGTGTGACTTGGGCTTGTCAGTGACTAGGTCAAGAGAAGAAATAGTCTAAAAGAAAAAGTTCTATCCCAGAGCAAGTGTTCAAGGCAGAAGATGCGTGGCCTTGTTCAACCTGGCCTAGAAAGTCACAGGGCATTAAACCTGCCACATCCTATCTGTTACAACCAAGTCACTAAGGCCAGACTAGATTCAAGGAGAGGGGAATGAGACATCTACTCTTGGAGGGAGAGTGTCAAGGTCACGTGGCAGAAGAGCACACGAGATGCAAGATGTTGTAGCTATCTTTAAAGAAAATACAGCCTGTGCAGACATGTAACGTTTCTTTACTGAATATGAAGTCAAACTAAAACAATACTAATAGTCAATGAGGATGTATTTCTTTGATTTAAGATATCATAGGCATATTGTCAACTTAAATCTATTTTCTAAGAGACATACATTTCAATTGGGACCTGCAGCCCACCTTCAAAAAATTTAAATTTAGTTATTCATTAAAATTCATTGCATAGCCAAAAAAGCAGTCAATGTGTTAAAAATATTCTTTGATTTTATTCTCACAGCAATTTCATAAGATCTTGATTTTAAAAACAAGAAAACTAAGATACACAATCAGATAGCAAAATGTATAGTTAAGCTAAGAAATTTAAATTGTCATATTGTGCCAAAGCAGGCCGATAGCAACAATAGCCAAGGTTGTTCCCAAACAGATTACACACACACTGTGTTTGTGCACGCACACACACACACACACACACACCTACCTCTGCATAAAGTACAAATGAAGATGGTTTCGGTTACTCTGCAAATGGGGCTATAAAAATTAACTAATCAGGATGAAAGCTATTGTCAGTACATTTTTGTACTGTTTTAAACTTTTTTTTTTTTTTATGGATACTTGTAGGTTTACAGAAAAGTCGTGAAGCTAGTACAGAGTTCCCAAATACCCCACGTGCAGTTTTTCTTATCATTAACATTTAATATTAATCTGGTACATTTGTCACAAGTAATGAAGCAGTTTCGCTACATGATTATTAATTAAGTCTGTACTTCATTCGTATTTCCTTAGTTTTTACCTAATGTCCTTTTCTCTTCCAGGGTACAACATGACATTTAGTCATCATGTCTCTTTAGGCTTCTCTTGGTTTTAATGGTTTCCTGAATTTTCCTTAATTTTGATGAACTAGACAGTTTTGAAGAATACTGATCAGGAATTTTATAGAATGTTCCTCAATTAGGATTTGTCTGTTTTCAAAGGATTAGGTTGGGGTAATGGTTTTTTATTGTGAGTATTGTGTAGAACCAGGCAGTATTTCATTCAGTTGTACTTAGGGTCAGTATGAATTCGAACCAGCTCTGCAGCACCTAAAAATAACTATGGGTTTTTGGGGAGAAGACCAAGAAAGGTCAAGCGTCATTTTCATAACATCATAGTAAAGGCACATACTATCAACATGAAGAGGAGCCCTTATGACGCACTGGTTAAAGCGCTTGGCTGCTAACGTAAAGGTCAGCGGTTTGAACCCATCAGCAGCTCTAAGGGAGAAAAATGCGGCAGTCTGCTTCCATGGAGATTTATAGCATTGGAAACCCCATGGGGCAGTTCTACTCTGTCCTATAGGATTGCTATGAGTCGGAATAGGCTCGACGGCAAGAGATTTGGTTTTTGACTTAGTTATCAACACTTATCATTCTTAATGTTAACCTTTAACACCTGTATAAGGTAGTGTTTGTCAAGATTCTCTACTTTATAGTTTTACCTCTCACTTTTCACACTGTGCTTTTTGGAAAGAAGGCACTATGAGCAGGCCACACTAGAGGAGTAGAAAATTGTACTCTGCCTCCTTGAGAGGAAAGCCATCTGCATTAAAAAAAAAAAAAAAACTGCATACATTGTTTGAAATACTGCATGGGAGGTTTGTCTAGTCTCCCCCAATTATTTACATATTCAATCATTTGTTTATGTCACTATGGAAACATTGATATTTATTTTATACTTTGGGATATAATCCAATACTTCTTTATTTATTTTGTTGCTCAAATTGTTCCAGCTTTGGCCATTGGGAACTCTTTCGTTTGGCTTTTGTGTCCCTTTGACATACCCCCATCAATGTGGTATTTGTTTAAGCAATTCTTTACTTTCTGGCAATACAAGATGCTCCAAGATCATCTTGTATATTTCCTGCCCCACTCTTAGAATCAGTCAGTTCTATATGGAGTCCTGGTTCCTCTTACTGGAGAATGGTATTAGAAAGTAAGATCTGGGTCATAAGTCTTTTTTTGTTTGTTTAACCTTTTCTTTTAAATTAATTATACAAGCACAAGAAAATGAAAAAACAGCACAGAGTTCCAGTGTAACCTTCAGAAACATCCTAATTCCTCCACAATGGTAACTTCTTATATAAATCCAGAATATTATCAAAACCAGAAAACTATACTGTCAGTACTTCTTATTGAACCATAAACAAAAATAAATTCTAACTGAATTATTCAAGATTATGCTGATATTTGCTTGAGTAAGTTTAAGCTTAAGTAGAAATATGAATATCATGCCTTGGAACCCAGGCAGAGCAAAGGTTTGGTCCCTGGTGAGACTAGTAGCAATAACTGGTATGCTCCAAGGAAACTAAGGATGCTATTTGGTCTCTTAACCTTTCTGTCTGGGGGCCTATAGAAGTAAACCTTCCATTTTTCTCCCTGATATGATTACTATCTCTCTCTCTCTCTCTACAAAATTCTTTACCTAATTCTTCTTGCTGAATCCACCACACATCACATGATTTTCTTACATCTGTCCTTAATTCCATCCTCACAAAGAGATTGATTGTATTTAAAACCCAGTTCTGAAGAAGAAAGGAAACGGAAGGAAGTGGATGGAAGTCAGGAAGGAAGAGAAATCTTTGAGACAGAAAAATAGATCCTGATTTACCCCACACAGGTCGGGTATATGAATGATACTATTACCTGGGGCCAAATCAGAAAGTATGAACATGCTGTAAGGAGTTTCTGTGTGTGAGAGATGGGTATCTCTAAAGAGAATCATTGGTGAAATTCTATATTGATTCACATAAACTCTTCCTTGAAGTACAAGTTTCCTTAATGTGACAAGGATAAGATCACTTCTAATGTCCTCATGGCCCCAGGGCCCCTTTTTTCCTCTCAAAATCGTTATTAGGTGCAGAAGTCAGTCTACCAGTCTTATTTTATTTTCTTACTTTGATGATTGATTTGATTCAAAGATCTTGTTAAATTCCAGTGTTATTCACACATTGTTGTTATTAGGTGCCATTGAGTCAGTTCTGACTCATAGTGACCCTGTGTACAACAAAATAAAACACTTCCCAGTCCTGTACCATCCTCGCAATCATTACTATGTTTGAGCCCATTGTTGCAGCCACTGTGTCAGTCCATCTCATTGAGGGTCTTTCTCTTTCTTGCTGACCTACCACTTTACCAAGCATAATGTCATTGTCCAGGGACTGGTCCCTCTGATAACATGTCCAAAGTATATGAAACAAAGCCTCACCATCCTTACTTCCAACGAGCATTCTGGCTGTACTTCTTCCAAGACAAATTTGTTTGTTCTTCTGTCAGTCCATGGCGTATTCAATAGTCTTTGCCAACACCATAATTAGAAGACATCAATTCTTCTTCAGTCTTTCTTATTCATTGTCCAGCTTTCACCTGCATATGAGGCAATGGAGAATGCCATGAAAATATTCACACATAACATTGATTATCCTGATGCACTTTGGCATATTTCCTTGACTTTGCATATTAAGGAAGAGTTAAAGATTATTCTTTTCCTTTCAGGATCCTGTCTTAGTCACCTAGTACTGCTGTAAAAGAAATACCACAAGCGGATGGCTTTAACAAGGAGGAGTTTATTCCCTCACAGTAAAGTAGGCTAAAAGTCCAAATTCAGGGTGCCAGGTCCAGGGGAAGGATTCCTCTCTCTGTCTGCCTTCTCATCAATATTCCCCCTAACTAGGAGCTTCTCCACTCAAGGACCATGGGTCCAAAGGAGGAGCTGTGCTCCCGACACTGCTTTCTTGGTGATATGAGGCCCCCAACTCTCTTCTTGCTTCCCTTTCCCTTTATCTCTTATAAGATAAAAGGTGGTGCAGCCCACACCCCAGGGAAACTCCCTTTACATTGTATCAGGGATATGACCTTAGTGAGGGTGATACAATTCCACCCTAACCCTCTTTAACATAAAATTACAATAAAAAAGTGGAGGACAACCACATCATACTGGGAATCGTGGCCCAGCCAAATTGATACATACATTTTCTGGGGAACACAATTCAATTCATGATAGATCCTCTGACTGTTTAAAAAATATTACTACTATTTGCCCAGAAAACTTTGAAATCTTTGTATTAATATTTTACTCCAACAAGGAAAAAAAAAAAAAAGGAACAAATAAACTGATAAATAAAAAGAGCTTCATTGCTATATACGATATGGAAACTATGAGATAATTCCCACCTTACATTGTGATGATTACCTTTTATTAGGTTTTAATTTCCTACTTGAGGAAAACTCTTCTTCTTCAAATAGTTGGCAGAACTATGATGATTCATCCTTCGTGTGAATTCATGCCTCTCTCTGAATTCAGACTCTTGGTTTGGTCCTATGGTGGTGACACTACATTTACCAGACAGTAAACAACCAGACAATAAGAATCACGAATGAATCAGAGAACTAGCCGCAACTGTAAAGGGACAGTAACCACCAGGATTGGATTACCTAATAAGCAAGGTAACCATGCACTTACTTGTGCTTACTTACTAATCTGTACTGAAAAAATTTCACATAAGTTTCACCGCATCTTGTGAAATCATTCACTGCAGGTTAGTAAGTAAGGACAAGCAAGTCTGTGCTTACCTTTCTTACTGGGTAATCTGTCCCTATCAGGAATTATAAATTTAAAAAGAGGCTTTGATTCTATAGGAAGGTGCTGTGGGGTTGGGAGAGAGACAGATGCCAGCCATACTCAGAAACACAATCTTTGATGTGGTGAAAAAATGTGTAATTGTTCACTACAAAGTAAGCACAAGTAAGGGTGTGCTTACCTTTGTTACCAGATAACCTGGCACTGGTAACCACCTTTAAAACATTCACACAAATACCTTGTTTTCTATGTCTAAGCCAATCATATTCTTTAAACAAAATAACGTAGAATTAACTAATACTTAAATGGCAATGAAATTATCACAATTATAATTAATGCTAGTGTTTTTACTTTCAAAATTTATTTATGGCTGTGGAATAAAATGATTCTTGTATAAATTTAGATGCTCAAGACAGGGTGACATTTGACAGATTCAATATCAATTCTTTGTCACTGCCTAGGGTAATTTAGTTAAAAATAGCTAACAACGGAGATAGAAAAGATAATAGAACTACCATATTTTCATTTTAATTAGATTTGAACTTAGTCATTGCTTGCCTTTCCACCCATAACACTCAGAGTTTGAAGGGCAGCTCCTGTTAAATAAATGAAGAGCAAAATCTAATGAGAAATCTAGAACTTCATGTTTCCATCCCTGGCTGTGACATGTCATCATGTGTTACAGCCATAATTTTTAAGTACACATTAAATGCTATACAAAATGCAATCATTTTGGCTTATTAAGGATTCAAAATATTAATCTGATAAAATTGAAAAATTTTAAAACTGTAGGATTTATTTTGACGATGAAATCTATTGTGAAAGGAAGGCAGCAATAATTGCAAAGACTCCCTTTTTATTTGTGATATAATCAATTTGGCTGACACGTACTGAAAGAGAGATAAGAAATGATAGATAATGACTACAAATACGTAATGTCCCTGGAAAGACTATGAGCTGAAAGAATCTCACGCAAAGTAAAATGAAGTATTGGGGATGAATTTGTGACTAAAAACAGTAATTTGGTTCTTTTTTTTTTTTTTAATGTCACTGTGATAGATTTCTACCAATTAGTTTTTCACTTTTGTTGTCTCCAGTCTATCCGTAAAGGTAGGCAAAGCAAACAACATTCATTGTTCAATATTATTCATTTGGCCACCTGAAATCGGTTGCTAAAACAGCTGCAAAGGGTGGGGAAAGTTCTAAGAATCAGTTAAAATGGAGATGAAATACCTGAGTTTCATGCCACAATAGACTAATTTTCTCTTCTTTGTGGGCGTGTGCACGTGAAACTCTATGCCACATTCTATGGAATGCTCAGTGGTACCGAAATCTGAAGACCTGAGTTTTAGCCCCATCTCTATCACTCTTTAGCACTATGATATAGCCATGGTCTTTTCAATCACCTGATATGCATGTGAAAGGTAGACAATGAAAAAGGAAGACTGAGGAATTTGAATTGTGGTGCTGGCAAAGAATATTGAATATACTGTGACTTTCAGAAAAACGAACAAATCCTCTTTACAGGAAGTACAACCAGAACGCTCCTTAGAATAAGGATGGTGATGGTGAGCCTTTATCTTGCTTATTTTGGGCACATCTTCAAGAAAGACCAATGGCTAGAGAAGAACATCATGTTTGGTAAAGCAGATTGTCATCGAAGACGAGGGAGACCCTCAATGAAATAGACTGACACAGTGGCTGCAGCAACGGATGGGCTAAAACATACCAAAGACTGTGAGGATGGTGCAGAACCAGGCAATGTTTTGTCCTGTTATACAGAAGGTCACCGTGAGTCAGAGCTGACTCAATGGTAACAACAGCAAAAGTGTCAACATAAAAAACATAATGAGTTAATTCATACAAAGCACTTAGAACAATGTCTGAAATACAGTAAACCCTCATTAAGTATTGTCTGTAATTTTTACTGTTTATACCAGAGTAACTTTTATGGGCAACAAATACCACAGCTTTATTTAGGTTTCATTGAAAAAAAAGAGTTCTTGTCCTCTATAACTTGCATGTATTCAGCATTTTTTTTTATTCAGCATTTTATGAAACATGAAAAAGGTATCTGTATATACACTCCCAAGAATATCCCACCATTCCTTGAATAATTATTTGGGGAGTAGCGAGAGAGGCTAGGCGTAATTTAGTGAAAATAACACACAGGAAAACTAAAATTTTAAAAATTTGATTCTGGTAGAAGAAGCCAGACAGTGATAGTTACAATGTCCATTTTGGCAGTATGGTGTGTTTGCTAAGGAGATGAACACATCATAAACCCATTTGCCCTAATGCATGCAAATTCCATCCCGAGCTAACTGTGTTCTGATATATCCAGCTTTATTCACAAATGTAAAGAGGCCTTCTTTGGGTACTATATGTTTCTTGTTTTTGCTTGCTTTAAAAAAAAAAAAAAAAAAAAAGATCTTGCCCTACACTGCCATTAGAAAAATGAAGCACAAATGCCTTCAAAAAGACATAAGAAACGTATATATATATATATATTTACAAATTCTTTGAAATGAACATATATAGAAATTTAGCCTTCAGGAAGATGGAGTGAATGATCCCTGCCTTAGAAGCCATAGTAGATGGCCTTGTGCAGCCAGAACAGACAAATTAAGATTGTGTTTGGAGCTTCTATTACCCCTGGAGACACAGAGGCACAAGAAAGTAAGAGGTCTTGCATTTGGTAATTGATCAGATTGCAAAGCCGTGAGAAGTACGTCCTGGGAATGAGATGCTTTTCCTTTAGACTGTGTCCTTTACTTTACATGATACAGGGTCGCTATGAGTCGGAATGGACTCGACCGCACTGGGTTTGGTCTTGGTTTTGGTTGATCAGCATTCAGGGATTCCGGCTACACTGAGAGTTATTTTTACATTTCAAAGGAGCACAAATAAAGCCCGGTTCCCTGTTGCTATGTTTTGATTTAGTTCACATTTTACTCCCTAGGACACATGTCTTTCTAGCAGCCCTGATTCTAGGACTCCTCTAGAAGAGCCCTGCAGGAAGGGGACAGAGCAAGTCACTAAAAAGCTTGAAGCTGCATCTTAGAGTTGGGTTCAATTGATTTTGGGAAAAAGCACAGTTTCCAAATATCAATAGTTTCTCTAAGCTACCTATGTGTCCCCACCAGCTCGGTAATAGTAACTGCATCTGAGGAAAAGAAAAGAATCCAACAGCATACTTGGAATTGTTTTGAACACTCATAAACAGAAGCAGTATAGATGTGGCTTTATTTCGGGGTGGCGGTGGTGGTACTGTTAGGCAGATATTGCTAAATTGCTGAAGTGAAGGCCCTGCTCAGGCATAATTTCCAGGAAAACAAGTGGCTTTTCCATCCCCCAAATGTTTGCCTAATCTGATTCCTAAGCAGTGACTAAAATTCTCATTTACTCACTGCCCTGACTTAAGATACTAAAGGCCACTACTAAAATTTAAATGCTGTTTGGGAAGGACAATACAAATTGATCACTTGGGGATCACTTGGGGATCTAGAAGCTGTTATCTGTCAACCTTTAACTGCTTTTCGGATGATATGTTGGATACTTTCATATAATTATTTTTTAACCCTAATGACATACATACAGAGTAGGTATTATTATTTCCATTTTAAGAATGAGGAAATTGAAGCTTAGTAAGGTTAAATAGAGTGCTCAGATTTACACACCTAGTAAATGAATTGAACATGAGTCAATGCGAGTCAGAGCACATCCCCTTTTCACCACACTACTTCCTAGCAGGAAACCCTGGTGGCATAGTGGTTAAGAGCTACAGCTGCTAACCAAAATGTCGGCAGTTCAAATCCACCAGGCACTCCTTGGAAAATCTATGAGGCAGTTCTACTCTGTCTTATACGGTTGCTAGGAGTCAGAATCAACTTGACGGCACTGGGTTTGGTTTGGCTTGTTTTTACCACCCTAGCAATGTACCCAAGAAAAATGATTGGGGGTACAATGCTTTAATAGTAACAGTGCTGTAAGTGTCAAGAAACTCTGAAAACCACACTTATGGGGCAGTTATGGGAAGAAAAACAACTTTGTAGGTGTCGTAGGGGGTCAGAGAGGGGGACAATGCTCAACAAAGATGAATATATGCATGTATATGCTTTGGGCATGAGAGTGCAGGGGTGGGGTGTAGTTCAATTTCCTTTTTTCAACTGTTGGTGCTCTTGAATGATTTTTGAGTCTAGCCAGGTAATCAAGTCTTCATACTGCCCATTGAAAACCATTAGCTTCTCAGCCCAAGCTCCTGGAGTCTGGTTGGCAGAGATAGCCTCAGAGGATCTGCCTCAAATGAATGGAAAACTCTCCTGACTCTGGTCATAGGACAGAAACCCAATCCCTCTACACAAATCCCTTATAAACTAGATGATTTAGGCCAAACGTCTTTCTTCTTTTGCTGAGATTCTTCCTTTATAAAACAATTTGACTATGGTAAGATAGTTTTTTAAATTATTTTCTTTTTTTTCCTACAGCAGAACTTTTATTCAAAGATATGTGGACCTATACCGCCTTTAAAACACACACATAATAGAAATTGTTCTGATTGAAGAAGTTTGCCTGAAGTTGGTGGAGGTCCCTAGGCGGTACAAATGGTTTGTGCTTCACTACTAACCTAAAGGTTGGCTGTTTGAGTCTACCCAGTAATGGTGTGGAAGGAAGGCCTGACGATCTACTTCCAGAAATGTTACAGCCAAGAAAAACTCTAAATAGCATGGATTCTGTGGACCACAATTTATAAGCCTCAATGTTGCTTCCAGTTCTAGAAATGACACATTGAATAACTAAGCAGTCCCTTACTGAAATACAGAAAATCTTTAGTATTCTTCAAAACAGAAACGACTTTAGCCTGAGATTTTCTTTTGCTGTTAAAGTAATTTTTAAGTGATTACATATTTCTGAATTAAGATTAAAATTTGGTATGATGTGTGAGGGAAAAAGGTGAACAGACTGTGACCATCCAGAGAGTGTTTACTCCTTCTCCTTAGGTCCACCATGTTGGTGCGTGGCAGTAATGAAGAACCGAGCTCTGTGATTTTTCCAGAGATGTTGATATGGAATCTTTTTATTTTTAAATATTGATAACTCATTAATTATTTTTAAAATTCTGCCTGGAACAAACAACAAATGTCTGGAAGCCAGATGTAATCCTAGGGTTTCTAGTTTGTGACTATTATATGTCAAGTTTGTTTCAAAGCAATGAAAGTATGGGGAAAAACAGGAGCGATCAATGTCATTATTCTCCCATGTTATCTTATTTTATTTGGCATTGGGTGGTAATCAGAACAAATTTTCATCTCATTGCAAGTTTCTTCTGGATGCCATAACAGTATTTAGATGGGAACGGTTGTCTCCTCTTGCAATTTAAGGAGACATTTTAATGGAGTCCTTATAGACCTGGACTTCATCCACCTGGTGATGGGTCCTCCATCCAAGCAAACTGAAAACCATGGCGGCAGCTGCTGAAAGAAGTGTCATGAGAAAATATTTCTGTCTCTTTCTCTGTTGCCTCCCCTCTTTGTTAGTCTGCAATCCATATTTTGTGCTGTGCCAAGAAAATGCCATCTGCCTCCTACACAAAAGGCAACCGTGTCCAACATAAGTAAGCTGCTTTACAACTCTGTGGTAGGAATTTGTGGAAGTAAAGCTACAGTTAGAAGGACAGAATTCACAGCTTACATCTTGACATTCCTTTTTAATTGATGCTTTGGTGTTCCCTTCCTCCTTAAAAGTAGTTCTTACTGAGTAAATGGGAACTTCAGGATCATCATCTATCCAAGAGAGTGAAACTGGGATCTTAAGATTAAATTGGTCTCAAGAACTTATATTTACTTTAAATGACTGTGTGGGCATGATTGCGGCAAAACACTAAAGAGGCTTATAATACGAACTTGTTGGATTTCAGCTTCTTAATTACTTTGTTAGATGTTCAAAAAGAATATTTTGTAACAAGGATTAATTTCTCACAGAAGCTTGTAAGAAAGAATTCTAATCTGCAAGTGATTCAGCAGTGGGCTAAAGCTTTCATGGAGTTTGAAGACCAGATGGTGCCAAAGGTAGGCTCCATTCTTTATATGGCATAACCTCACAAAACCGCAGATACCAAATAACAAACAAACCGATTGCCATCCAGCCAATTCCAACTCATGGCAACCCTATGTATTACAGGGTAGAACTGCGTCCATAGGGTTCTCCATAGCTATGACCTTTTGGAAAGAGATCACCAGGCCTTTCTTCTGAGGCACGTCTGAATTGATTTGTATTACCAAACTTTCAATTAGTAGCTTCATGGCTTTGTTATCACGTAATATTGTAGGCTTAACTGTTCAAACCACCTGGGAACTGGAGCCTCAGATACATGGTCTATCAAACAGAAATGACAGTAAAACCTACCTCATAGGGTGGTTTTACAGATTAGATGAAATAATGCAAGTAAGTTCTAAGTGTACAACAGACATTCAATTCTCTTTATTTTACCACTTCTCTCAGATAACATCAACTTGCTTTGTTATCCCAAATAAAAGAATGAGTTTTGCGTGCTTTCCTCGTCTGTAAAATGACATTTGTAATGATATATATAGTTTTCCTTCCTAAAAGGAATTTCTTTAAGAATCTAAATGATCTGCAGTATTTCTTATAATTGCGTGTGAATCTAAAATGATTTCAAATTTAAAAAAAAAAAATTGTACATAGAAAAATACTTGCTTTTTTTTGAGGTAAATGGATCGTTTTTAGTGGGGTTCATGTAGGTGGCTGAAAATATCAGATTTTTAATTTAGAAAGATTATTCTGGAAGCAAAGTTATAGGAGAAAAAAGAATGGGGGAAAAGTTCAAAGGTAACAATCATTTCCCAGAAGGTTTTTCAAGTGATTTAAGTGAGAGATTGACCCCAGAACATGAAATGATAATGAGGGTGGTGATAAAACTATGTCTGAGAAACATCTAGAGGAAGGCATGGATGAGTCTTTATCTTGAAGTTTAATTTTAAGAAAGACAGAGCAATCAAAAAAAGGTGTTCACAATCCGTCTTATAATTCCCAAACCACCTTTCTTACGAACTTAGCATATCTCATGATGATAATTCCTTTATGAAATTTATCCTTACAAATACCCCAAGTACAGATGTAAGAAAGTATATAGAAATAATTCTCTTGAAATTTTATATAATTGTTATGCCCTATCTTTTTTTTTTTTTTATTGGGTCCTGTTGCCTAGGCGGCAGCCCATTATGTATACAGTGGACCCAATGAGTGGTCTATTATTTTGCCACTTAGATCATGGTAGTAACAAGGCTAGGATTACTAATGTAATCATACATACCCAAAGAATGTTCCCAAGCTGTTTTTTTTAGCTGTCAGCTACAACCTGAACCTTAAAGGCTTCATCCATCTTACAATTTTATTCATTAATTCAAGAAAATTTATTGAGCATCAAGTAAAACCAATAGACAAAATTAAATAGAAATAGAAAGCCCAAGTTCCACTCTGACACACATCTAAGTCAAGAAAAATGCAACATCTGGCTATTGAATCTAGGTGGGATGAAATTTATGTAGAGTAAGATGCTGGTCCAGAGTTTCAAATACAGAAACATTCAAGATATGCCAGTGCATTTTCAATCAAGAAATAACTGCAGATAAATGGCTTTGTGGCCTTGTTATCGGGTGATCATGCAGTGCAGTGCTTTTTAATATACATTCTGTGTAGCCTGAGGCTTCCATTGAGAGGGTTTATTGCGCCCCCTTGAGGAGAAATAGAAGACTAAGGAGATGAAGCTCATTTGCCTTTCAACCTCCAGTTCAGGCAGGGTACCCAGTTTCATCTGTTTCACATTTTGGGGATTCCACCCTCTGCCACTCAGCTTGGTAGCATTGGAATCAAGATTTACATTTTAGGTTTCTGACTCTTCAAAGTTTCTGAGGCAAAGGAAGATGGTACTTTTAAAACAAACAAATAGAAGTAAGAAAAAAAAATCCTGCATTGTCAGATAAAATTAAAAAAAAAAAAACCGTTTCCATTGAGTCATTCACATTCATGGCAACCCCAACAGAACCAAAACCAGAGCCGTTGCCATCAAGTTGATTCCAAATCACAGGGAGCCTATGGGACAGAGTAGAGCTGCTTCATAGAATTTCCAAGGTTGTAAACCTTTATGGAAGCAGGCTGTCACATATTTCTCCCTCCAAGCAGCTAGTGGGTTTGAACTATTAATCTTTCAGTTAGCAGCTGAGCACTTAACCATTGCACACCAGGGATCCTTGGCAACCCCATAAACCAAAGAACAAACCAAACCCATTGCCATTGAATCAATTCCAACTCATAGTGACAATGTAGGACAGAGTAGAACTGCCCCATAGGGTTTCTGAGGAGTGCCTGGATTTCAACTGTTGATCTTCTGGTTAGCAGCCAAGCTCTTAACCACTGCACCACCATGGCAACCCCATAGGGTGGGAAAAATGATGTTGACCGAAAGAGTTATCAGAAGAAATGTTATATAGACAGAACTGCCCCATAAGACTTTCAAGGAGCACCTGGTTGATTCGGACTGCAGACCTTTTGATTATTGGCTGCAGCTCCTAACCACTATACCACCAGGGTTTTCATGGTAATCTGGTGAGACAGATAAGCCCAGGATGGGATCCCAAGTCATGCTGTATGTGCAGCATGAATTAGACAGCACTAGTTGCGTAGTGGAAACCCTGGTGGCATAGTGCTTAAGAGCTGTGGCTGCTGATCGACCAGGCACTCCTTGGAAACCCTATAGGGCAGTTCTACTGCCTATAGGGTTGCTATGAGTCGGAATCAACTTGATGACAACGGCTTTAGTTGGGTAGCAGAGCCCTGAAGCCTCAGTGATTAAGAGCCGAGGCTGCTAATCAGGAGGTCAGCAGTTTGAATCCACCAGCTGCTCCTTGGAAACCCTGTGAGGCAGTTCTACTCTGTCCTGTAGGGTTGCTATGAGTCAGAATATGAGCCGGGACAACTTTATGGCAACAGGTTTGTTTTTTGCTTGGATAGCTAGGATCTCTTGGTGGTGCAAGCAGTTAATGTGCTCAGCTACTACCTGAAAGTTTGGAGGGTCAAGCCCACCCAGAGGTACCTCGGAAGAAAGACCTGGCAATCTACTCCTGACAAGCAAGCCATTGAAAACCCTATGAAGCCATGAATTGGAGTCAAATGGTTTGGTACTGATTTGTACGGGCAACCAGGATTAGTTATGAAATTCTGTTTAAAAAAAAAAAGAGAGAGAGAGAGAAGAAAGAGATAAAAAGAGAATAAAAAAAGCATGAAAGGAAAAGCATTTTAGATTTTTCTCCTGCAATGGAAAGAAGTAAATTATAAATCCCCTCCAGCCCAAAAGGACATTGTTCTTTCCTTTGATGTAGTGCTATTTCGTATTTCTTTATTTATTTTGTAAGAAAGCCTGAATTTCCATTAGTGAGGGGAAAATATTGCAGTTGACATTAGAAGAATGTCTGAAGTGAACTCCCTCTGAAGTGACTAAACTAATCTCTCACTGTAATTACACTTTGACCTGAAGATAATGTTGGTTTTTAACATTTTCACCCTAGAACTTTTGTCAAACAAATTGGTTTGAATAATAACTAAATATTGTTACTCTGGCTTTTCTGCCTGAATATATGAACACACACACACACACATACGTACAATCCTGAAGTGATAAGGCCGTGGTCTGTGGGCATCACCGTATATTCAAGAAAGTACATGCAGGATATTTCCTATAAATTACCAACATTTTACCTGGTTACTGGAAAGAGCTCAGTTTACAGAGTCAGACTGAACTGGGTTAAGATCCTGGTTCTCACATGCTATATGTGACCTTGGGCAAATGGCTCATCCTCTCCAAGTCTATTTCTTCATCTATTAAATAAGCTGATTAATGATACTGATAACAGGGTTGTTGTAGAAATCAAATTGATGCAAATCTCCTGGTCCATAACTAGTCAACATGTGTTGATTTCTTTTCTCCTATTTAGTTTGCTTCAATAATCATGTGGATTAACATAAGTCCAAAGATGCACACAAAAATATATTCATATTTGGATTATAAACTACTATTCAGAGGACTGCTTTCTATATTGTAGAAGTTACATTATTTTTGCATTTAGAATTTTTTGAAATAGGTAGTATGTCTTTTATAATTTTTTTGTAAACTGTTGCAAAATAATGACATTTTAGAATTAAGAAGTGAGTGCTACAGCTGCTAGTGAAAAGATCGGCTGTTCAAATCCACCAGGCGCTCCTTGGAAACTCTATGGGGCAGTTCTACCCTGTCCTGTATGTAGAGTTGCTATGAATCGGAATCGACTCAACGGCAATGGGTTTGGTTTTGGGTTTGGTACTTAGAATGTGTAGTATAAACTTCAGAAAGTATTCTAATTATACGATAAATATTTATTTATGTATATATGGTAGCACAATACGTAATTATGATAGATTTTATTTAACATCAGTTTTATATCAGATTTTTATGAGAGCTTCCTATTTTTCCATTCTGTCGTCTTCTGTTTGTTTTTATTTTCCCTGCCTGAGCATCTGGAGAAGAATTTTGTATTAAATGCTTAATTGCTGTCTGTCACTTACTCTTAAAAATTCAAAAAATTAACTATTCTGGAGGATTGGGGAAAGTTTCCTGGAGGAAGTGACATGGAACTGAGCTCTGAAAGATAATTAAGCCGGGGGCAAGGCTAACTGAACTGAACCTTCTTATCTCTACCCAGAGAGCATGGTAGTTTCCTGGCTGAATTCTCCCCTTACATGTGGGAGACCCGGGTTTGATTCCCAGCCAATGCACCTCGAGTTCAGCTATCACTTATCTATCAGTGGAGGTGTGTGTGTTGCTATGATGATGAACATGTTTCAGTAGAGCTCCCAGACTAAGACAGACTAGGAAGAAAGGCCTAGCAATCTACTTTCCAAAATCAGTCAGTAAAAACTCTATGGGTCACAATGATCAGTTCTCATTGTACATGGAGTTGTTCTGAGTTGAGAGTCGACTAAATAGCAGCATATAATAACAACAACGCCTCTACTGAGCCCTTTGCACAACCCTACCAAGGGTGACTATATATGATACAGCAATTTTTTATTCTCTTGTTTTTAGGGAGAGTATTTGCCTTCTTGCAGGGAGCATGCATTCTCTGTTCTACCATAACTTCCACAGCAGGAAGTCTTCTGGTGTGTTGGAGTAGAAGAGACCGTGGTTAACCAAACTCCCTATGCCTGGGCGGTTGAGACCTTTCACATCTGAGGGGAAGAGAAGATGTTCATTTGGTCAAAAGTCCTGGTCATACCATCTATCACCTTTATGTATCAAAAATAAGGCTTATTTTTTTATGTGTGCCTAATACTTTTTTCCTATCTAACTTTTTTTTTAAACACAAGTGAGGAACTAGAAAGAATATGCATGTATGACAGTCAGAAAAAATAGGACATGTAAAGGCCTTAAGCCAAAAAAGAGACCCAGCACGTTTCAACAGCTGAAAGAAAGCCACTGGGGCTGGAGAAGGAACTAATTGGCGCAAGATGAGTCTACTGAAGTGGTCAGGGGGCACTTTATGTAGAACCCTGAGGACATATGACACGTTTTAGAATTTATTTCAAGTACAATTTCAAGCTGCTAAAGTGGTTAAACAAGGGGATGGCATATTTAAATTTTCATTGAAATGTAAACTGATTAGATGATGGAAGTGAGTAGATGCTGAGAGAACAGTTTGAAGCTCTCGATTATGCCTGCCAGGGAACAAAAAGAAAATTTAGACTAGGGTGATGATAGTGTGCATGAGGACAGATTTTGTGATTATTGGGATAGGAGGCAGTCATTCCTAGGATTCTTGCATTCATAGCTAAGTTGGTGCTTATGCAACCCACTAAGATGTACTTGAGGTGTTTCTATTGAAATAGCTATTTAATCTGCTTCTGGTGCATCTATGGAGTGCTTCTGGCACAGTGGCTAAGAGCTCGGCTGCTAATCCAAAGAACGACAGTTTGAATCTACCAACCACTCTTTGGAAACCCTATAAGGCAATTCTACTCTGTCCTATAGGCTCTCTATGAGTTGGAATTGGCTCCACAGCAATGTTTTTTTTTTTTTTTTGGCAGGGGGTTTGGTTCTGGTATATACAGGTATTCCTATTGAAGATTATCTTCTTGCCCTATTTTACACAACTCGTCTCTTAAGCATAGAACGTTTACTGTTCATTATAGCACTATGTACAACAGGCTTACATCACATTCACACGTATCTTTGACCAACAGTATACAATTTTTATTGCATAGTCACATATTTACCTTGAAAAGATCATTGGTTCTTAGTCTCTGGCTCTATTTTCTCCCTCATTCCTCAACAAATAAATTTGCTATTATTTGTTGAGCAAGTATTCTAGAGCTGTGCTTCCGATATGTGAGCCATTGGTCACATGTGACTATTCATATTTAAATTATAATAAATTGATGTACAAGATTTTTATGCTGAAAAATTTTAAACTCTTATAAAAGATACCTAAATATCAAATACATGGAGTGATATCCCATGTTCATGGATAGGAAGACATGATATTGTTACATTGCCTCATTTCAAGACAGTAGTCAAAGACAATGTGGTATTGGTTAGGAATAGACAAACAGATCGATGAAATGGAATAAAGAGTCCAGATATAGATCTTCATGATGATTGATATGGTTGAGTTCATTGTTTTGGCTATTGTTTCAATCCATCTTATTGAGGATGTTCCTTGTTTTCACCGACCCTCTACACTATCAAACATAATGTCCTTTTCTAATGATTTGTCTTTTTTAATGGCCTGTCCACTCAGGCTATCTCATACGGAATTCTTGTTTCACAACACCAAGAGTGGTAGCTTCAAGTTCCCTTGAGGCCTAAGCTCATGAGTTGCACAGACTCACTTCTGATACAGTATTAGTTAAAACAAGTTTCAAGGCCACCCCAGATTCAAAGGCTGAGGAAGAAGTCCCTACTTCTTGAGTAAAAAAGTTGAAATAATTTGTGACCATTTGCAATCTACATCATTACTTTTTTCCTTTGTGTTCTTTCTACTATTGTCTTGTTGTAGATTTCGCTTTCTTTTGATTTTGATCTTTCCCTGTCTGCAGTTTCATCTCCATACATCCATTCTACTCACCACAAGTTTATCTAATAATAGCACAATCTTGAAACTGATCGAACTACTCTCTAGTTTAACAATTTCATTTGATCATAGACAAAACGGAGTATCAGGAGGTTAAATAACATTGAAAAAAATTAAAAAAAATTTTTTTTTTAATTACAGTAAGTTGTATCCTACAACTTAGGATTCCTAAATTACTCATCTTATTTTCCTAGTATCATACTCAACTACATAAAGCACATATTTGATCACATCTATTTCTTCTCAAAATATTTCAATACATTTGCTTGCCAATCAAAATCCAAAGTCTTTACTGAGGAATTTGAAGCTGCAATTGATCTCTTTCAAACTCCCTTTCAAGCCTTAATAGCCATGACATTATTATACTTTAATCCATGAAGATTATTGATAATTTTCTGAGTTTGCTTGCACTGTATTACTGAGATCCTTTGTCTATGCTATTCTCCCTGACATGCTTTCTGTATATATACATAAATACAGATCTAAGCCCCCCAAACACCAAACTCATTTCCACTGACCCAATTCTGATTCATAGCGACCCTATAGGGCAGAGCAGAACTGACCCATAGGGTTTCCAAGGAACGGCTGGTTGATTTGAACTGCTGACCTTTTGGTTAGCAGCTGTAGCTCTTAGCCACTGTGCCACCACAGCTCCAAATACAGACCTTCATACATACATACATACATATACATATATAAATAAAGGCCTGGTGGAACAGTGGTTAAGTGGTCAGCTGCTAACTGAAATGTCAGCAGTTCAAACCCACCAGCTGCTCCTTGGGAGAAAGATGTGCCAGTCTGCTTTTGTAAAGATTAAAGCCTTGGAAACCCTATGGGGCAGTTTAACTGTGTTCTTTCCATATAGTCACCATGAACTGGAATTGACTTGACAGCAATGGGTCATTGTTGTTGTTAGGTGCTGTCAGGTTAGTTCCAACACATAGTGACCCTATGCACAACAGAACTAAACACTGCCCGGTTCTGCCCCATCCTCACAATTGTTGTCATGCTTGAACCCATTGCTGCAGCCACTGTGCCAATCCATCTTGTTGAGGGTCTTCCTCTTTTTTGGTGATGCTCTACTTTACCAAGCATAATGTCCTTCTCCAGGGACTGATCCCTCCTGATAACATGTCCCATGTATGTGAGACATAGTCTTGCCATCCTTGCTTCTAAGAAGCATTCTGGTTTTACTTCTTCCAAGACAGATTTGTTTGTTCTTTTGGCAGTCCATGATGTATTCAATATTCTTTGCCAAAATCACAATTCAAAGGCATCAGTTCTTCTTAGGTCTTCTTTATTCATTGTCCAAATGTCCCATGCAGATGAGGCAGTTTAAAACGCCATGCCTTGGTTCATGCACACCTTAGTCTTCCAGGTGACATCTTTGCTTTTTAACACTTTAAAGAGGTCTTTTGCATCAGATTTGCCCAATGCAATGTATCCTTTGATTTCTTGACTGCTGTTTCCATGGGTGTCAGTTGTAGGTCCAAGTAAAATGAAATCCTTGGAAACTTCAATATTTTCGTTATTTATCATAATGTTGCTTATTGGTCTAGTTGTGAGGATTTTTGCTTTCTTTATGTTGAAGTGTAATCCTCACTGAAGGCTACAGTCTTTGATCTTCACTGATAAGTGCTTTAAATCCTTTTCACTTTCAGCAAGAAATGTTGTGTCATCTGTATATTGCAGGTTGTTAATGAGTCTTCCTCCAATCCTGCACTCACATTCTTCTACATATAGTCCAGCTTCTCAGATTTTTAGTCTAGCATGCAGATCAAATAGGTATGGTAAAAAGATATAACCCTGACACACACCTTTCTTGACTTTAAACCACTCAATATACCCTTGTTTTGTTTGAATGACTACCTTTTGATCTATCAACAGCTCCCACATGAGCACAATTATGTGTTCTGGAATTCCCATTCTCTACAACATTATCCATAATTTGTTATGATCCACGCAGTCGAATGCCTTAACAT
The DNA here is from genome assembly GCF_030014295.1 of Loxodonta africana. Lineage (NCBI taxonomy): Eukaryota > Metazoa > Chordata > Mammalia > Proboscidea > Elephantidae > Loxodonta > Loxodonta africana. The sequence goes on from NC_087348.1 coordinate 45,260,441, forward strand.
AGTCAATAAAACACAGGTAAACATCTTTCTGAAATTCTCTGCTTTAAGCCAGGGTCTATCTGACATCAGTAATGACATCTCTGATTCCACATCCTCTCCTGAATCTAGCTTGAATTTCTGGCAGTTCCCTATCCATATACTGCTTCAGCTGCTTTTGAATAACCTTCAGCAAAATTTTACTTGCATGTGATATTAATGATATGTTTGATAATTTCCACATTCTGTTTGACCACCGTCCTTTGTAATATGCTTAAATGTAGATCTCTTCCACTTGGTTAACTAGGTAGCTGTTTTCCAAATTTCTTGATATAGGCAAGTAAGCATTTCCAAAGCTGCATCCGTTTATTGAAACATCTCAGTTGGTATTCTGTCACTTCCTGGAGCCTTGTTTTTTTTTTTTGCCAATGCCTTCAGTGCAGCTTGGACTTCTTTCAGTACCATCGATTCCTGATCATGTTACCTCCTGAAATGGTATATATACCATTGCTTCCACTTCCAAACTATCTTATAACAATGGGTATATATATATGAATCCTGTGAAGGGTGGAACTCAATGGGACTATCTTGTTTTTCCAGGCAGGTCTTCAAAGTTTTCTGCCCTTGACAGGGTGCAGTCTTACAACTTATCTATCACTCTCTACTAATGGAAAAAATTTGAATTTACCTTCTCTGACAGGTTTCTGCCTTACACAGATTCCAGCTTTTGCTCTGTGTGTGTGTGTGATATACTGTATGTTTTACTGTATATATATGTATATGTTTTGTAAATATATGTATATGTTTACTGTATGTATATGCATATGTTTTGTATGTATATGTTTTCTAATCCATTTGAGGCTTTTCCTCAAATATAATCTGTTTACTGATCATTTTAACAGTCATACTTTCCCTGCATTATAAAATTGGGAACAGCCAGGTGACAATACGTTAAGTTCATCATTGTCTAGAGGACATATTCTGTCCCCTGGAAAGTCCTAAATATTAATAAAACATGAGAAAAAAAGCTTCCAAGTCATATTTTGTAGGGGAAATGGAAATGAACAACTTTTAGGCAAGACAGCTAATAAAAAAAATAATTGAGGAGGCTAGAATTCTCTCATATTTACAGTGACAGAGGTTACCTATTCATCATTGACACAAATCACTCTTTAACATAATACATCTTTTCCCTACATTACCTTGTTCAAGACATTAAATTTGTTGCAGACATTATCTCATATGGTAATGAGGTACAAAGTGTGTGAGTAGTTTGAGGTATGGAGAAAAGAAAATGACTTGCCCAGTCAGTTCTGAATACCAATTCAGTGGTCCATTGATTGAATGACTCTGTTTCAGTCACCAAGGTTATCAATTCTGCACATAACACAAGCAATGATTTAATTTTCTTATTAGCACGGAAAGGCCCTCACTGAGCAAGCTGATAAGAAATGTTAAGCATAATTCTATCATAATATTAGCTGGCACTAATGCTATGCTGACAGTATTAACTTATGTATTCTAATATAATGGAAACATGCAATTAATTAATGCTTTTACACATTGGTGCAAAGGAATGCAATCCCTTTGTGTCAAAATAAATATAACAAAAAGTTGACCTGAAAAAGGAACAAAATTGTTTTAATTAACACATTTCACATCTTCTAGCCTGAAATATATCCTTTGAATATCTTTAGCAAGTATCTGTTAAAGGAACAGCCTGGTGGAAAGGAAGCTTTTATTGTGTCTGAATTTATTCATTTGACAGATGACAATTTTACATAGTTGTGAATATAAAGTAGGGTTCTGTGATTCTGATATGAAATAGCTTTGACTGTAATATTGGGTAATAAATAGGTGAATACTTTGAAGAGATGAAATGATAGCTAATTGAAGAAAAGTAATGTAGTTAAATAAAGCAGTATCTTAAAAATCAAATTCCTAAGCTAGGGAAAAAAAAAAAAAACACAGACAACTAGATATTCAAAACAATTTTCCTCATTCTACTTTATAAATAAAAATAAAGCAATTAAAATAGATGTGTCAGTAGCATCTTTTCATGAAGAATTTGAAATCATTTTATAGAAGCGTATTACATTTTCTTCTCTCTTAGAAGCATGGTGTTAAGGAGATGTATTTGTTATTTTATTCTCAAATAGCTTAATTTGCATTTTTGGAAAAAAAAAAAGGACAGTACCAAAAGCTTAAGGTATGTTTGTCCCTTTTCAACATCTGACCCGAGATAATGTGGTAAAAGCACTAGATATAGTTGCTCCAAGACCTGTAGTCACATTTTGATTTTTTTCACACACTGAAGGTGTGACCTAAAACAAGTAACTTTATTTCTCAAATCTCAATTTCCAAATGTATATAATGAATGAGGTAAAATTTAATGCCTATTTATAATTCTATAATCCTAAATCAAGACTCTTAACTGAGAAATATGTAACTAGGCACCCATTTGGTAAACACGTATTTAAAAACAATTAGATTCCCGTGTAGCTACCTTAAGTATTTTACAAATCAGTGGGAGATAAATTGCAAACAAGCAATTATATTTCATTGTTTTTAGTGAAACAATATAGTAAGTACAGAATATTATGAGAGTGAATAGAAACTGCAAATAATCCAGTCATGAAGTATCAAAGAAGATCCCCTAGAGCATGTATTTTAATTTCTAAAACAAAACCTGAAGGATATATAGGAAATAACGAGACTAAAAGAAGAAAGCACCCCAGTCATGGGAATAGTCCTGGCAAAAACAAATACGGAAGCATAGATATGAAGTTTATATCCATCAGTGAAATCGTTGGGTTAGATATAATTTTGAATATGGTAAGTTTGGGGTACCATTAGAAAATACAAATGAACATTATATCTAATAGCTGTGAGTTTTCAAGGCGAGGGGTTCCTGGAAGAGATATGAGCTAGTAATAAAGATTTCATAGTTATAGAGCAGGGACGTGTGATTAACGTTGGAGTACGTGAAAAACAAGGAGAAAAAGGTTAAGCATAGAATTTTTTTTCCCCATAAAACTTTTTTTATATTGTTTTATTTTATTGTTCATTAGGTGAAAGTTTATAGAGCAAATTAGTTTCTAACTAAACAATTAACACACGTATTGTTTTGTGACATTGATTGCCAACTCCGTGATTTGTCAACATTCTCCTCTTTTTCACCTTGGACTCTCCATTTCCATTTGTCCAGGTTTCAAGTCCCCTCCTGCCTTCTAGTCCTTGCCCCTGGGCTGGTGTGCTCATTTAGTCTTGTATACATGGTTGAACTAAGTGTGTTATTGTTTGTTTTATAGGCCTATCTAATCTTTGCTGAAGAGTGAACCTAAGAAGTGACTTAAGTAATGAGTTAAAAGGGTGTTGTCCTGGAGTCATACTCTAGGGATTTCTCCAGTCTTTGTCAGACCAATAAGTCTGGTCTTTTTTTGTGAGTTTGAACTTTGTTCTACATTTTTCTCCAGCGCTGCCTGGGACCTTCTATTGTGATCCCTGTCAGAGCAATTCGTCATGCTACCAGGAACTGTCTAGTTGTGCTGGACTCAGTCTGGTGGAGACTGTGGTAGTTGTGGTCTACTGGTCCCTTGGACTAAGCTTTCCTTTGTGTCTTGGGTTTTCTTCATTCTCACTTGCTCCAGATGGGATGGGTCAAGTAGATGTATCTTAGAGGCTGCTCACACACTTTTAAGACCTGGAAACTACTTACCAAAGCAGGATGTAGGACACTTTCTTTATAAACTTTGCTATTCCGATTGAGCTAGATGTTCCCCATATCAACATACTCCTTCTGAGTCAACACATATGAAATATCCCTTTTCATCCATTGTTCTCTAGCCCCTTATCCAGCTCTTTTATTATAGCTTTTATCACCATTTGTTGTATATTTGTTATCCACTTTTTTGTCTCTCCTACTAGAATATAAGTTCCAAGAGGCTATAGACAGTACATTTTGTTCTCTGTTATGTCTCCAAAACAGAGAACTGTGTCTGACCTATGGTAATAATTGGTTTAATATATTCAATTTTAGGAAGGAATTATTGAGTAACTTTGGAAACCTTATTAAAAGCTTGATAAAATTATATATTCAATACAATGTCACAGGGGTGTTTGATAGATGTGATATTCAGTATATCTTGGACATAGAATTAAAAATTATTGAGGGCCCCCAAATCCTCAGTTTATGAGGTTATAACCATTGATGTGTTGGAGACAGCTTGTATTTAGCAACAAAAGCCAATCATTGCATACCCCTCTTCTTAACTCACGTTCAGAGATGTTATTCATAGCTTGAAATCAGCCATGGTAAGGATATTCACCCAACAGAAAGCTGACTGGGAATGTTAAAAATCAGGGTTTTCATTGTTGTTGAGGGTCAGCTTGCCATATTCAATAAGTTAGAAATTAAAACACAAGAATATGCAAGAACCTATGTAGCCTCTGGAAAACTCTACTGTGAACTCATGAAAGAGACTAGAAAATAAATCATTTCTTATTGTTAACATGAAATGTTTTTGACTATGTAGACCTCTGAAAGGGTCTCAGGGACCCCCCAGTGGCTTCCAGACCACACACTGAGAACCACCACTCATAGCAAGCCCAGTGGCTAGAACCTGATTGCACGCCAACCATTCCACCTGTAGCCTATGTATAAACAGAAAGTAAGGAGGGAAGCTGTTCCCATATGTATGATTGGGGAAATTTATGACAAAAGGGTAGCAAAGAAATACTCTATGTACTCTACAAAAGGTATGTAAACAGACTTTAATAACTATGCCATTATTTCCTGCAAATTTAAGGAGCAAAGGAGCTAATGATGCAGTATCTTAAAACAATACACTTTATCATATCACACAGTTAGCTTTGCTGGGTCCTCTGCTCAGGGTCTCACAAGACTGCATTCCAAAGTTATGGGTAGAATCCATTTCCTTGCATTTGTAGGACTGAGGGCCCTGGTTCTTGCTGTCAGATGGAAGTCAATCTCCATTCCTGAGACCATCCTCAGTTACTAGAGGTTACATGCAGCTCCTTGCCAGATGGGTTTCTCCACATGGTGGTTACTTTATCAGGGCAGACAAATGAATGTCTAGAGTGTGTGTGCTGGGCCCTGGTGAGGAAGTTGTTAAGAGCTCTGCTGCTAAACAAAAGGTTGACAGTTTGAACCTACCAGCCACTTCTTGTGTTCTGCTCTGTCCTATAAGGTCACTATATGTTGGAATCAACTCCACAGCAACTTTTTTTTTTTTTTGAGTATGTCTGCTAGTAAGATAGAGTCTAATGTAACATAAAATAATCATGGAGTGCCATCCTATCATCTTTGCCATGCAATATAACATAACCATAATTGTGATATCCCGTCACTTTTGCCATATTCTACTGGTTATAAGCAACTCACAGGTCCCATAGAAAGAGCATTATACAAACACATGAATATCAGAAGATGAGGATCATTAGTGGCCACCTCTAGTGGCTATGGAAAACCTGGTGGCATAGTGTTTAAGAGCTATGGCTGCCAACCAAAAGGTCAGTGGTTTGAATCCACCAGGTGCTCCTTGGAAACCCTATGGGGCAGCTCCACTTTGTTCTATAGGGTCACTGTGAGTTGGAATCGACTCGATGGCAACTTTTTTTTTTTTTTCTCTCTCCCCTAGGGTCTATCTAACTGATGATATTGAGCTTCTCCCTCATCTCTTTCCACAGATGTAGTGGACTTGATTCCTGTGCATTCCATCTGTCTAGGTCCATGCGTATGGTCACCTTTTATGTTAGTGAAAGAAGGTATTGGCAATGAAGAAGTCTTTGGTCTTGCAAAATTCTATTATTTGATCTCTGGCATTGTTTCTGTCATCAAGGCCATACTTTCCAACCATTGATCCTCCTTCTTTGTTTCCAACTTTGCATTCCAACCGCCAGTAATTATCAATGCATCCTGATTGCATGTTCCATCAATTTCAGACTGCAGAAGCTGATAAATGCCTTCAGTTTCTTCACCTTTGGCCTTAGTGGTTAGTACATAAATTCTGAATAATTGTCTTAATAATCGATCTTCCTTGTAGGCATATGGATATTATCCTATCACGGACAGCACTGTGCTTCAGGATAGATCTTGAAATGTTCTTACTGACATTGAATCCAACACCATTCTTCCTCAAGATGCCATTCCCAGAATAGTAGACTATCTGATTGTCTGATTCAAAATCTCCAATACCAGACAATTTGAGCTCATTAATGCCTAGGATATTGATATTTAAGTGTTCCATTTCATTTTTCATGATTTCCAATTTTCCTATATTCATACTTTGTACATTCCATGTTCTGATTATTAATGGCTGCAGCTGTTTCTTCTCATTTTGAGCCATGCCAAATCAGCAAATGAAGGTCCCAGTAGCTTGACTCAATCCATATCTTTAAGCTTGGCTCTACTTTGAGGAGGCAGTTCTTCCTCAGTTGTCTTTTCAGTGTCTTCCAACCTGCGGGGCTCATCTTCCAACACTATTTCAGACAATGTTCACTGCTATTCATAATGTTTTCACTGGTTAATTCTTTTCAAAAGTAGACTCCCGGATCCTTCTTCCTAGTCTGTATTAGTCTAGAAGCTCAGCTGAAACCTGTCCTCCATGGGTGACCCAGCTGGTATCTGAATACCGGTGGCATAGTTTCCAGCATCACAGCAATATGCAAGCCTCCACAGTATGGCAACTGACAGGCACCTGGAATGCACAAAAATCAAATCAACTACATCTGTGGAAAGAAATGATGGAAAAACTCAATATCATCAGTCAGAACAAGGCCAGGGGCTGACTGTGGAACAGACCACCAATTGCTCATATGCAAATTCAGGCTGAAACTGAAGAAAATCATAACAAGTCTACAAGAGCCAAAATATGACCTTGAGTATATCCCACCTGAATTTTAAGACTATCTCAAGAACAGATATGACATGTTGAACACTAATGGCCAAATACCAGACAAGTTGTGAAATGAAATCAAGGACATCATACATGAAGAAAGCAAGAAGTCATTGAAAAGACAGGAAAAAAAAAAGAAAAGGCCAAGATGGATGTCAGAGGAGACTCTGAAACTTGCTCTGGAACATCGAGTGCTAAAGGAAAAGGAAGAAATGATGCAGTAAAAGAGCTGAACAAGAGATTTCAAAGGGTGGCTCAAGAAGACAAAGTAAAGTATTATAATGACATGTGCAAAGAGCTGGAGATAGAAAACCAAAGGGGAAGAACACCCTTGGTGTTGCTCAAGCTGAAAGAACTGAAGAAAAAATTCAAGCCTCGAGTTGCAATAGTGAAGGATCCTATGCGAAAAATATTAAACAACACAAGAAGTATCAAAACAAGATGGGAGGAATACATGGAGTCATTATACCAAAAGGAATCAGTTGATGTTCAACCATTTCAAGAGGTAGCATATGATCATGAGCTGAAGGAAGAAGTCCAAGCTACACTGAAAGCACTGGAAAAACCAAGGCTCCAGGATTGACAGAATATCAATTGAGATGTTTCAAAAAAAAGATGCAGCTCTGGAAGTGCTCACTTGTCTGTGCCAAGAAATTTGGAAGACAGCTATCTGACCAATCAACTGGAAGAGATCCATATTTTTGCATATTCCCAAGAAAGATGATCCAACTGAATGTGGAAATTATCAAACAATATCATTAATATCACCTGTAAGCAAAATTTAGCTGAAGATCATTCAAAAGCAGCTGCAGGAGGCGGGGCCAAGATGGCTGACTAGGTAGAAGCTACCTCGGATACCTCTTGCAACAAAGACTCAGAAAAACAAGTGAATCGGTCACATACATGACCATCGAACACAGATCTAAAGAGTTGACCTGAGAGACAGCGACTGAGAACAGACAACCACAGGGAAGCAGCGACTGTTTTCAGAGCCTGGATCCAGAGTCCCAGTCAGAAAAGCATGGCACCAGGCTTTGGACTGGGTGCAGGGGAGCTGAGCATGGCATCCTCTGATGGCACAAACACGGGACACAGCCCTAGCCCCCAGAATTGGCCTGGGGGAAGCCCAGCCAGTGCACACAGGCAGTGCAGTGATGCAGCTGACAGGAGGTGAAGACACTGGGAGGCAGCGACTGGTTTTGGAGCCGGGAGTGTGGCATCCCAGCCAGGGAACCTTGGCGCTGGGCTTTGGATTGGGAGCGGGGGAACTGACCACAGCTTCTGAGACAGCACAAGCACGGGACGCAGTCTCTACCCAGCCAGTGCACACAGTCAATGCGCCCCTTGGGAATCTCAGATAAAACAGTCATCCCAAGCAAGATAAATAACTTTGTCTATATTACAGGATGCTACTCTCTCCTATTTATCCGAACCCTCCCCTCCCCTTCTCAGGCGGCTTCATTAACATTGGAATTTCCTGAGCCAGAGAGTGAACTGCACTGCAGTTTATTTATTTATTTATTGGTCTTTTCCTAACCCATTCTCCTGGCATGAGAGAAGCAGTTACAAAAAACCCAGGGACCAAAAATCCTTCCCTAATTGGACTAAAAACACAGAACCAGCTCCAGCCAAACATATGTGATCCATAGTCTTGGGCTTTCATCCCTACAGGGAACAAGGTGGCTATTATAATGCAAAGGCATTTCTGATAGGGATCTGACTGTAATTGTCTTAGCAGATTACTGGAAAGACAAGATTCCCAGGTATAATATCTCTGCATATTCAACAGAGCCCTCACTGACCCACAACAGGGAACTGAGGGCTGAAGCTCCCCCGAGACCACCTAGCCTCTGGCCTTAGGGGTCTAAGGAGGGTGACCCCTACCAATCTGTAGAGGTACTTGCATTGGGGGCCTAAGGTACAGCTGCAGAGCCCACCCACCAAAGTGCTTTAGGGATAGAGACACACCTACCTCACTGACACTTGGGGGAAGCCTGTCAGCATCCTGCCCCCCCTGGAGTGTGAACCCCAGCTGCTACTAGAATCTGGTGCACACAATTATCACCACTACTTCTCTAGGTGGATAGGTGGCAGTCTGCACCACACACTTGGTGACCCAAAATCAGATTCTACTCAAGAATAGTGAATGGACTCTTAGGCTTATATATCTGGTAACAGCCCAAACCAGCTGGTAATAGGACATAAGTGATTCAAGGGCTACAACAATCAAGACAGCACAATCTAGTAGCCCATCTGTGTATATTGAAAGAAAACAAAACAAGATAAGACTCAGTGAGCAAATATAGAATAAATCACTACAATATCTTAGTGATGGCTCGGAGACAGCAGTCAATATCAAACCACATACAGAAGCAGACCATGATTGCTTCTACAGTTCCCCAAACTAAAGAATCAAAATCTTCCCCAAATGAAGATACAATCCTGGAATTGCCAGATGCAGAATATAAAAAACTAATTTACAGAATGCTTCAAGACATGAGGGATGACCTCAGAAATGAAATAAGGCAATCTACAGAAAAAGCCAAGGAACACACTGATAAAGCAGTTGAAGAACTCAAAAAGATTAATCAAGAACATAGTGGAAACATAGAATCCATAGAGAGACAGCATTCAGAAATCCAAAAGATTAACAATAAAATTACAGAATTAGACAACACAATCGGAAGTCAGAGGAGCAGACTCGAGCAATTGGAATGCAGAGTGGGAGATCTGGAGGACCAGGGAATTGCCACCAATATAGCTGAAAAAAAATCAGATAAAAGAATTTAAAAAATGAAAAAACCCGAAGAATCATGTGGGACTCTATCAAGAAGAATAACTTGTCTGTGATTGGAGTCCCAGAACAGGGAGTGATAACAGAAAACACAGAGAGAATAGTTGAAGATCTGTTGGCAGAAAACTTCCCTGACATCATGAAAGACGGAAGGATATCTATCCAAGATGCTCATCAAAACCCATTTAAAATTGATCCAAAAAGAAAATCACCAAGACATATTACCATCAAACTTGCCAAAACCAAAGATAAAGAGAAAATTTTAAAAGCAGCCAGGGATAAAAGAAAGGTCTCCTTCAAGGGAGAATCAATAAGAATAAGTTCAGACTACTCAGCAGAAACCATGCAGTCAAGAAGGCAATGGGAAGACATATATGGAGCTCAGGAGGAGAAAAATTGCCAGCCAAGGATCACATATCCAGCAAAACTCTCTCTCAAATATGAAGGCGAAATTAAAACATTTACAGATAAACACAAGCTTAGAGAATTTGCAAAAACTAAACCAAAACTATAAGAAATACTAAAGGAAATTGTTTGGTCAGAAAACCAATAATATCAGATACCAGCACAACACAAGGTCACAGAGCAGAACATCCTGGTATCAATTCAAATAGGGAAATCACAAAAACAAATTAAGATTAATTTTAAAAAGGAAAAAACACTCAAAACAGGGATTCATTGAAGTCAATATGTAAAAGATCACAATAATCAAAAAGAGGGACTAAATACAGGTGGCATAGAACTGCCATATGGAGAGGGATACAAGGTGATATAGGACAATACAAGTTAGGTTTTTACTTAGAAAAATAGGGGTAAATATTAAGGTAACCATAAAGAGGTATAACAACTCCATAACTCGAAATAAAAACCAAGAAAAACAGAACGACTCAGCAAACATAAAGTCAAATACTATGAAAATGAGGATCTCACAATTTACAAAGAAAAACCTCTCAGCACAAAAAAGTAAGTGGAAAAATGAAATTGTCAACAACACACTTAAAAAGGCATCAAAATGACAGCACTAAACACATACTTATCTATAATTACACTGAATGTAAATGGACTAAACACACCAATAAAGAGACAGAGAGTCTCAGACTGGATAAAGAAACACGATCCATCTATATGCTGCCTACAAGAGACACACCCTAGACTTAGAGACACAAACAAACTAAAACTCAAAGGATGGAAAAAAATATACCAAGCAAACAATAAGCAAAAAAGAGCAGGAGTAGCAATATTAATTTCTGACAAAATAGACTTTAGACTTAAATCCACCACAAAGTATAAGGAAGGACACTACATAAAAATTGACCAGGATGATATAACCATATTAAATATTTATGCACCCAATGACAGGGTTGCAAGATACATAAAACAAACTTTAACAGAACTGAAAAGTGAGATAGACACCTCCACAATTATAGTAGGAGCCTTCAACACACCACTTTCGGAGAAGGACAGGACATCCAGTAAGAAGCTCAATAGAGACACGGAAGACCTAATTGCTACAATCAACCAACTTGACCTCATTGACTTATACAGAACACTCCACCCAAGAGCTGCAAAGTATACTTTTTTTTCTAGCACACATGAAACATTCTCTACAATAGACCACATATTAGGTCATAAACCTTTGCAGAATCCAAAAAATCGAAATATTACAAAGCATCTTCTCAGACCACAAGGCCATAAAAGTGGAAATCAATAACAGAAAAATTAGGGAAAAGAAATCAAATACTTGAAAACTGAACAATACCCTGCTGAAAAAAGACTGAGTTATAGAAGACATTAAGGAGGGAATAAAGAAATTCATAGAATGCAACGAGAATGAAAACACTTCCTATCAAAACCTCTGGGACACAGCAAAAGCAGTGCTCAGAAGTCAATTTATATCGATAAATGCACACATACAAAAAGAAGAAAGAGCCAAAATCAGAGAACTGTCCCTACAAATTGAAAAAATAGAAAGTGAGTGACAAAAGAATCCATCAGGCACCAGAAGAAAACAAATAATAAAAATTAGAGCTGAACTAAATGAATTAGAGAACAGAAAAACAATTGAAAGAATTAACAAAACCAAAAGCTAGTTCTTTGAAAAAATTAACAAAATTGATAAAGCATTGGCCAGACTGACTAAAGAAATACAGGAAAGGAAACAAATAACCCGAATAAGAGATGAGATGGGCCATATCACAACAGACCCAACTGAAATTAAAAGAATCATATCAGATTATTACGAAAAATTGTACTCTAACAAATTTGCAAACCTAGAAGAAATGGATGAATTCCTAGAAAAACACTACCTACCTAAACTAACACAATCAGAAGTAGAACATCTAAATAGACCCTAAACAAAAAAGAGATTGAAATGGTAATCAAAAAACTCCCAACAAAAAGAAAAGCCCCAGTCCGAATGGCTTTGCTGCAGAGTTCTACCAAACATTCAGAGAAGAGTTAACACCACTACTACTAAAGGTATTTCAAAGCATAGAAAATGACGGAATACTACCTAACTCATTCTATGAAGCCACCATATCCCTGATACCAAAACCAGGTAAAGACATCAAAAAAAAGAAAATTATAGACCTATATTCCTCATGAACATAGATGCAAAAATCCTCAACAAAATTCTAGCCAATAGAATTCAACAACATATCAAAAAAATAATCCTCCATGACCAAGTGGGATTTATACCAGGTATGCAAGGCTGGTTTAATATCAGAAAAACCATTAATGTAATCCACCATATAAATAAAACAAAAGACAAAAACCACATGATCTTACGAATTAATGCAGAAAAGGCATTTGACAAAGTCCAACACCCGTTTATGATAAAAACTCTCAGCAAAATAGGAATTGAAGGAAAATTCCTCAACATAATAAAGGGCAACCATACAAAGCCAACAGCCACCATCACTCTAAATGGAGAGAGCCTGAAAGCATTTCCCTTGAGAACAGGAACCAGACAAGGATGCCCTTTACCACTGCTCTTATTCAACATTGTGTAGAGGTCCTAGCCAGGGCAATTAGGGTAGACAAAGAAATAAAGGGCATCCGGATTGGCAAAAAAAAAAAAAGGAGGAAGTAAAATGATCTCTATTTGCAGATGACATGATCTTATACACAGAAAACCCTAAGGAATCCTCCAGAAAACTACTGAAACTAATAGAAGAGTTCGGCAGAGTCTCAGGTTACAAGATAAACATATAAAAATCACTTGGATTCCTCTACATCAACAAAAAGAACATCGAAGAGGAAATCACCAAATCAATACCATTCACAGTGGCCACCAAGAAGATAACATACGCAGGAATAAATCTTACCAAAGATGTAAAAGACCTATACAAAGAAAACTACAAAGTACTACTGCAAGAAACTAAAAAGGACCTACTTAAGTGGAAAAACACACCTTGCTCATGGATAGGAAGACTTAACATAGTAAAAATGTCTGTTCTACCAAAAGCCATCTATACATACAATGCACTTCCGATCCAAATTCCCATGTCATTTTTTAATGTGATGGAGAAACAAATCACCAACTTCACATGGAAGGGAAAGAAGCCTCGGATAAGTAAAGCATTACTGAAAAAGAAGAAGAAAGTGGGAGGCCTCACTCTACCTGATTTTAGAACCTATTATACAGCCACAGTAGTCAAAACAGCCTGGCATTGGTACAACAGGCACATAGACCAATGGAACAGAATTGAGAATCCAGATATAAATCCATCCGCATATGAGGAGCTGATATTTAACAAAGGCCCAGTGTCAGTTAGTTAGGGAAAAGATAGTCTTTTTAATAAATGGTGCTGGCATAACTGGATATCCATTAGCAAAAAAATGAAACAGGACCCATACCTCACACCATGCACAAAAACTAACTCCAAGTGGATCAAAGACCTAAACATAAAGACTAAAATGATAAAGATCATGGAAGAAAAAATAGGGACAACGTTAGGAGCCCTAATACAGGGCATAAACAGAATACAAAACATTACCAAAAATGATGAAGAGAAACCAGATAACTGGGAGCCCCTAAAAATCAAACACCTGTGCTCATCTAAAGACTTCACCAAAAGAGTAAAAAGACCACCTACAGATTGGGAAAGAATTTTCAGCTATGACATCTCCAACCAGCGCCTGATGTCTAAAATCTATATGATTCTGTTAAAACTCAACCACAAAAAGACAAACAATCAACAAGTGGGCAAAGGATATGAACACGCACTTTACTAAAGAAGATATTCAGGCAGCTAACAGATACATGAGAAAATGCTCTCGATCATTAGCCATTAGAGAAATGCAAATTAAATTTATGATGAGATTCCATCTCACTCCAACAAGGCTGGCATTAATCCAAAAAACAGAAAATAGTAAATGTTGGAGAGGCTGCAGAGAGATTGGAACTCTGATACACTGCTGGTGGGAATGTAAAATGGTACAACCACTTTGGAAATCTATCTGGCGTTTTCTTAAAAAGTTAGAACTACCGTAACAGAAATCCCACTCCTCGGAATACACCCTAGAGAAATAAGAGCCTTCACACAAACAGATATATGCACATCCATGTTTATTGCAGCTCTGTTTACAATAGCAAAAAGCTGGAAGCAACCAAGGTGTCCATCAATGGATGAATGGTTCAATAAATTGTGGTATATTCACACAATGGAATACTCGCATCGATAAAGAACAGTGATGAATCTGTGAAACATTTCATAACGTGGAGGAACCTGGAAGGCATTATGCTGAGTGAAATTAGTCAGAGGCAAAAGGACAAATATTGTATAAGACCACTATTATAAGATCTTGAGAAATAGTAAAAACTGAGAAGAACACATTCTTTTGTGGTTACAAGGAGGGAGGGAGGGAGGGTGGGAGAGGGTTAACTACTTTAGGTGAAGGGAAGGACAATACTGAATACACGGAAGGTCAGCTCAACTAGACTGGACCAAAAGCAAAGAAGTTTCCAGGATAAACTGAATGCTTCAAAGGTCAGCGGAGCAAGGGCAGGGGTTTGGAGATTATGGCTTAAGGGGACTTCTAAGTCAATTGGCAAAATAATACTATTATGAAAACATTCTGCATCCCACTTTGAAATGTGGTGTCTGGGGTCTTAAATGCTAACAAGCGGCCATCTGAGATTCTTCAATTGGTCTCAACCCACCTGGATCAAAGGAGAATGAAGAACACCAAGATCACATGATAACTATGAGCCCAAGAGACAGAAAGGGCCACAGGAACTAGATACCATCATCCTGAGACCAGAAGAACTAGATGGTGCCCAGCCACAACCGAAGACTGCCCTAACAGGGAGCACAACAGAGAACCCTCGAGGAAGCAGAATAGTGGGATGCAGACCCCAAATTCTCATAAAAAGACCAGACTTAATGGTCTGACTGAGACTAGAGAAATCCTGGCACTCATGGTCCCCAAACCTTCTGTCGGCCCAGGACAGGAACCATTCTTGAAGACAACTCATCAGACATGGAAGAGACTTGACAATGGGTTGGAGAGAGATGCTGATAAAGAGTGAGCTACTCGTATCAGGTGGACACTTGAGACTGTGTTGGCATCTCCTGTCTGGAGGGGAGATGGGAGGGTAGAGAGGGTTAGAAACTGGCAAAATTGTCATGAAAGGAGAGACTGGAAGGGCTGAGTCCTTAGGGGGAGAGTAAGTGAGAGCATGGAGTAAGGTGTATATAAGCTTATATGTGATAGACTGACTTGATTTGTAAACATTCACTTAAGGCTGAATAAAAATTATTAAAAAAAAAAAAAAGCAGCTGCAGCAGTATATTGACAGGGAACTGCTAGAAATTCAGGCCTGATTCAGAAGAGAATGTCGCACCAGGGATATTATTGCTGATGTCAGATGGATCCTGGCTGAAAGCAGAGAATACCAGAAGGATGTTTACCTGTGTTTTATTGACTGTGCAAAGGCATTTGACTGTGTGGATCATAACAAATTATGGATAACACTGCGAAGAATGGGAATTCCAGAACACTTAATTGTGCTCATGAGGAACCTTTACATAGATCAAGTGGCAGTTGTTCGGACAGAACAAGGGAATACTGAGTGGTTTAAGTCAGGAAAGGTGTGTGTCAGGGCTGTATCCTTTCACCACGCTTATTCAATCTGTATGCTGAGCAAATAATCTGAGAAGCTGGACTACATGAAGAGGAATGGGTCATCAGGATTGGAGGAAGACTCACTAACAACCTGTGTTATGCAGATGACACAACCTTGCTTGCTGAAAGTGAAGGACTTGAAGCACTTAATGATGAAGATCGAAGACCACGACCTTCGGTATGGATTACACAACATAAAGAAAACAAAAATCATCACAGCTGGACCAATAAGCAACATCATGATAAACGGAGAAAAGATTGAAGTTGTCAAGGGTTTCATTTTATTTGGATCCACAATCAACACTCATGGAAGCAGCAGTCAAGAAATCAAAAGATGCATTGCATTGGGCAAATCTGCTGCAAAGGACCTCTTTAAAGTGTTGAAGAGCAAAGACGTCTCCTTGCAGACTAAGGTGTGCCTGACCCAAGCCTTGGTATTTTCAATTGCATCATACGCATGTGAAAGCTGGACAATGAATAAGGAAGACCGAAGAAGGACTGACGCCTTTGAATTGTGGTGTTGGTGAAGAATATTGAATATAACATGGACTACCAAAAGAATGAACAGGTCTGTCTTGGAAAAAGTAACCAGAATGCTACTTAGAAGCAAGGATGGAGAGTCTGCATCTTACATACTTTGGACAGGTTATTAGGAGGAATTAGTCCCTGGAGAAGGACGTCATGCTTGGTAAAATACAGGGTCAGCAGACAAGAGGAAGACCCTCAAGGAGATGGATTCACACAGTGGCTTCAATAATGGGCTCAAGCATAACATGGTTTGTAAGAATGGTACAGGACTGGACATTATTTCCGTTCTGTGCTATGAGTCGGAACTGACTGGATGGCTCCCAACAAAAACAACAACAGGGTCTATCTACCACAAAGGCACTGAAAGAAGCTGATAATATTTGTAAAGATACTGGAGAAAGATAAAGAAAATGTAGAGCTTCATGTGGTGTTAGCAAAAAAAAAAAAAAATTCCTATCAACTATTTATGATAATAAAATATGAAGCATTATAAAACATTAAATAATATATTTTATAAAACTTACAAATCAAATGTTTAAATAAGAAAATGGACTTGTTTCTGTTCATGTAACAGTTTTATGTAAGATTTTATGTTTGAAATGTTCACAAGAAATTCCTAATCGTGATTTTTAATGATCTCTTCCAATTCTTGAAAATTACCATCAAGGAGAAATTTGCTCACACAGAAAGGTGATAAAATATTTAACACCCTTTTCATAGTCACTGAAAAATTTAGATCATTAGAAATTATTTTTAAAGAACCTAACAGCCCTTTTTTTTTTTTTTATGGCACATATAATGTTGGCTGTTCTTGTGTTAATGCAAATTGAATTCAAATTCAATTAATTTTTATATCAAATATTTCAAGCGAATTATGAAGTTCCAGTTTGAAGAACAGGTATATATCATTAGAAAGTCATCCAGGAGCTGGCTCACATGCCATTAGCACAGGACATCAGACACAGAATGGACAGATGTACCCCATGTTTGAGAAGATAGCCATTTGAGTCAACCTCTAGACTTCACTTATCAGGAGCCACTACCAGGTTCCTTTAAGTATCACCTGTGCTCCAGGGTATATAGAATAAAACATCTCCAATACCTTCATAGCTCCCTTCTCTACAAAGTTGTGTTCTGCAGCTAACTGCTGAAATTAGCCACCACCAGTGAAAAGCTCATCCTTGCTGTTGTTGAAATACATTTTGGAGCAACAAATGCTGATCATTCCTTCATGAGGAGCTCTCAAGGCATATCATTAGACTTCATATTGTTTGGTCTGCAACTCTGAGAAGTCTTGATAAAGTAAACTCAACCTAAGATGACTGGGATAGGAGTTGCAGCTAACCCCAGCCAAGCCAGTGCCCTGCTCCCCACCTCAAGTCTTGAGCATAACTCACAATTGTGATCTGCCAACGGTCAGCTCTATTCTAGTGCAGCTCAAATGCCATTTGAACAATCAAACAAAAAATCTAGCTTGATATAGTTTTTGGACAAGTGATGCACACATTGGCAAACTTTGAAAAATAGAAGAAAATAAATTCAAAAGAAACATCAACTAACATGAACCATCACAACTTGGAGATAACCCTTTGAATATTCTGATGACTACACCTGTAGGTATTTAACTCTGTATATGAGCAGAGGTGAGCAAGTATATAGATGAAGAGATATGGTTGTTTTTGTTGTTAGTTGCCAGAGACAGGACTCCGACTCCTGGTGACCCCATGTGTGCAGAGTAGAACAGCTCCATAGGGTTTTCAAGGCAGGTATTACTTTTCAGAAACAGATCTCCAGCCCTGTCTCCTAAGGAACCCCTGGGTGGATTCGAACCACCAACTTTTTGGCTGGTAGTCAAACACTTAGCCATTTGCACCACCCAGGAACCCCTAAAGATTTATGGAGATATAGTAAATGTTAACATGGAGAAATTGTGCTAAACATGCTATTGCAAAACATACTTTCCACACACCAATATGTTGTAAAGTGTTTTTCCATTTCTATAAATGGGTATTTCTATCATTTTGTCAATGACGTTAGGAAATGAAATTTATACATGTGCCCTAATTTGATTAACTGACTTCCAACTGAAGGGCATTTCTGTGTTTTATCTACTTATGGTAAATACATACTTTGTCATACATTGTCCCACCTGTTACCAGAATGGTTGTATTTACTTTCCTACCAAGAATCTGAAAGCCTATGTTTTACCTAATTCTCATAAATATCAGGTTTTCTAAATTGTCTTAATGTTGTTCTAGGTCATATTGAAGTGCTAGCTTTTATTATAATTATTTTAAGTAGTTAATCATTTGTTACAGCAGTAATAAATCACATATTTTCCCCAATAATTTGAAATATCATTGTGACAGAGACTGCTAGCTATCCACCAAAAGTCATGTTCTTCTCTTTGTCCTGGTCACATAACTAGGCTGTATTTCCCAGTCTCAGTCCTAATCAACGGAGTCTAAACTGAAGTGATGTACCCCATTTCTGGGTTAGAGTTCTTAATAGTTGTATTAACTTCCCAGGGCTGCCATAACAAATTGCCACAGATTTGGTGGCCTAAATCAACAGAAATTTATTCTCTCATAGTTTTAGAGGATAGAAGTCTGAAATCAAGGTGTTGGCAGGGCTGTACTCCCTCCTAAGTTTCTAGGTTCTAAGAATCCCTCCTTGCCTCTTCCTAGCTCCTAGTTGGTTCCAGGAATCCTTGGTGTTTCTTGGCTTGTAACTACATCAGTCCCATTTTGTCTCCGTTTTCACATGGTGTTCTCTCTGAGTGTGTCCCTGTACCTCTGCATGGCTTTCTTGTAAAGATATCAGTCACTGGATTTAGGGCCCGTCCTAAACACAGGATGATTTCATATCAAAACCTTTAACTAATTACATCTGCAAGGCTGCTAATTCCAAAGAAGGTAACATTTTGAGGTACTGATTAGACATGAATTTTTGGGGGGACCCTATTCAACTCACTACAACAGCCATGTTTTCCACATCTTGTCTCTCCCTTTCATAGTCAAATGTGGATGTTAAGAACCTCTAGGATAGTGAATCTCAAAGTTTATCATATATCAGAACTACCTGCGAGGCTTGTTAAAACAAACAGAATGCTGGGCTACACCACCAGAGTTTCTCATTCAATGACACTGTGGTAGGGACCAGTATTTGCATTTCTAACAGGTTCATGGGCGACACTGATGCAAGTGATCACTTTGAGAACCATTGGCTTAAAATTCAATGAAGTCACAAATTGGACAAAAAATCTCGTTTCAGACTTTATGTTGTCAAGAAATCCATACCTTTGAGCCTAGCCTAGCCTAATCAATATAAACCACTTTTCTCATATCATACTAACTTTCATACTTGCTAGGTATGCTACCTATTGTGCTTCATTAAACTGTCTCTTTACGCATAGTTACAACATCATCTGAAATGCCAAAGTTTCATAAAATGTTTTAATTTTGCTAGAGGAGATGATCTCCCATTACTTTTGTTTTGGAGCCCTGGTGACTCAGTGGTTAAAACGCTTGGCTGCTAACCTAAAGATCAGAAGTTTGAACCCCCCAGCTGCTCTGCAGGAAAAAGATGTGGTAGTCTGTTTCTGTAAAGACTTACAGCCTTGGAAACCCTATTAGGCAGTTCTACTCTGTCCTGTAGGGTTGCTGTGAGTCAGAATCAACTCAAGGCAGTGGGTTTTTTTTTTTTTTTTTTTTTTGGTACTTTGAGTTCTCTAAAATTTCCTACCATTCTTTTATGCTTACTCATATACATATTGTTCTAATACTTTTATCAGGTTCAACATGTTTAACATATTCATTAGGTTTTAAATTGAATTGCTATAAAATTAAATAGCAATTGAGGTAATATTGGTATATCTTCACAGTACTAAATTTTTCAAAAAGAAATATCCACAAAGAACAAAAGAATTTACACTTATTTTTGAATTCTCCTGTATCCTTCAGTAGAATTTTAATGTTTTCTTTATAGAGATAGTGTGAATTTTTAGTTAAGATTATCTCTGGTGATTTAAAGTATTTGTTATTTTTGTGAATTGAGCTTTCTTTGTACTTTTTGTTTTCTAACTACTCATCACATTTATACAGTAAAACTGTTGATATTTGTATTATACTGTCTTGTGCATTGGTTAAGAGCTTGGCTGCTAACTAAAAGGTCAGCAGTTCTAATCCACTAGTCTCTCCCTGGAAACCCTATGTGGCAATTCTACTGTGTCCTATATGATTGCTATGAGTTGGAATTGACTCGATGGCAAAGAGTTTGGTTGTTTTGTTGTTGTTACCAGCAACCTGAAGAAGGCTTTGTTTTTGTAGTCTTTCACTTGATTCTGAGATCCAAATATGTTAGCTTATCATTAATAAACAATTATAATTTTATTTTTGCCAATATTGATATCCTTTGTATGCAGACTCATTTTCTGTTCTAAAAATTTCAATAGAACATTTATATTAGAAAGCACAATGAATACTGGTACTTTAGCTCTTGAAATGACTGACCTACTGTCCTTTTGGTTTTTACCCTTAAGATGAGATTCATGTTTGTGGGTAAAGTTTAGACTGTGTATAAAGGAAAGCAGATAATTGGTTTTTATATGAAATTGGGTTGACCACAAGTTTTAACTCATTTGTGAACATGTCTTGTTAAAAATGTACAAAGGGAGAGAAAAGGCCATAAAGTTAGACAAGCTTGAGTTTTTATCCCGGATTAAATGGTCGCACTAGTTGTGTGCACTTGGGGAAGTTCCACCCATTTTCTACACTCATTTCCTCCTCTAGAATAGGGTGTGATATCAGTATTTACCTCACAGGCTGCAGTAAAGATGGAAGACACAACCATGTACATTGCTTAGCACAGTATTTGACGCATATAATAAACATCACCAAAACCAAAACCAAACACCTTGCCATTGAGTCAATTTCAATGCTTGGCAACCCCATGCTCCACACAGTTTTCTTGGCTGCAATCTTTACAGAAGCGGGTCACCAGGTCTTTCTTCTGCAGCACAAATAGTGGGTTTGAACCACCAACCTTTTAGGTTTGTAGTTGAGCACAACCATTTTTGCCAGCCAGGGACCTACTAAATATCACAAACATTAGTTACTATTGTTATTATTAATAAGGAGCCCTGGTAGTGCAAAAAGATAAGCACTTAGCTGCTAACCCAAAGGTTGGCAGTTCAAACCCACCCAGTGGCTCTGTGGGAGAAAGGCCTGACGATTTGTTCCCATGAAGATTACAGCCTAGAAAACCTTATGAGGCAGTTCCACACTGTCAAATGGGGCTGCTACGTGTCAGTCTTGACTCAGTGGCATCCAATAACAACAACATTTTTATTAATATGCCCAGCGGGGTGGCTGATACATAAAGGACAATATTTAAACACTTGTGTCTTTTTCTCCAACTCCCATTTCTCCTCTTCTGACTTAGAGCCCCCATCACCACTTCCACCCTAAACATGTAAAGAATTCATTTAATAGTACTATTTCATTTTAAAACATAGCAAGGAAATCTAAAGAAACACCTACAGGAAAATTAGAGAAGATAACATTTTGAAAGGAACATAAAACAATAGCATTACACTATGGTTCAAAGTCAGTGTTTCTTTTCTTTCTTTTTTTTTTCTTATGAGCATCTGTATATGTATATTGATAATTAAGATAGACCTCAATCTTTGTATGATTATTAAAAATCCCCTAGCTCCTTGGCTTCTATAACCAAACCAAAACCAAATCTGTTGCCATTGAGTCAATTCTGACTCCTAGTAACCCTACAGGACAGACTAGAACTGCCCCATAGGGTTTCCAAGGAGGGGCTGGTGGATTTGAACTGTCAACCTTTTGCTTAACAGTGGAACACTTAACCACTGAGCCACCAAAGCTCTGTGTCTTCTATAGAGCAGCATAATATAAAACATCACCCATGGAATATGTGGAAAATATTTTATCTTTAACCCGTACTCACCAATTTATGTCTACAAATCACTGTAAAGTAGCTACAGGCAACACCAAACATCTACTGAGCCAGTGTTTGTTGTCAAAGAGCTTTGCCGAGCCACCCTGCAAGTGTTCACTGGAAATCATCCTAATGAAGGGGACATGCTGTTTAGCAGTGGAATGATTGATTGGACTGTATTATATTTTTTGTGACTTAAACTTTGCATTCTTTTTTTCCTGAAAAGCAATTTTTTCTTTAGCCATTTGTTTATGTATGTAATTAGTAGCTATGAATTTTGTAATGCTGGAGAAAGTAAAGCCAACTTGAATCATTTCAGATCTTTCTTTCTGCTATAGATCTGTTTTGTACAAGGTATAAACTTATTTGAGGAGCCCTGGTAACACAGTAGCTAAGTGTATGGCTTCTAACCGAAAATTGAACCCACCAGTTCTCCACGGTAGAAAGATGTGACAGTCTGCTTCTATAAATATTACAGCCTTGGAAACACCATGGGGAAGTTCTACTCTGTTCTAAGGGATTGACGAGTCAGAATCGACGTTACAGCAATGGGTTTGGTTTTTATAAACTTATTTGAGAGTGTCACTGGGGGAGAAACATGGAATCAATGCCTTAATAAAACGTCTAGTCATGTAAATTGTGCCCCTAACTCTCTTGACCTAAAACACACTGGAATAGGGCTCAGGAAAGTAAGAAATAAATGAATCATTGTGATTTTGAAAGTATTGGTCAGTTATTGCTGTGTAACAAGGAATTACAAAACTCTCAGTGGCATACAGTGGTGTTGTTAGTTGCCATTAGGTTGGCCTTAACCCATGGCAACCTTATCTATAACAGAACAAACTGTTACCTGATCCTGCTCCATCTTCATGATCATTGGTAGGTTTGAGTGTACTGTTTTGGCTATTGTGTCAATCTGTCTCATTGAGGGTTTCCCTTGTTTTCACTAGCCTCTACTTTACCAACCATAATGTCGTTTTTTAGCAACTGGTCTTTCCAAATGGCATGTCCAAAATAAGAGAGCCATAGTCTCTCCATCCTCACTTCTAAAGAGTGTTGTATATCTCTAAGACAGATTTGTTTGTTCTTTTGGCAGTTCAGATGTAGAATAATAAGCACTTATTCAGCATAGACTGGGCTCAATTGGGCAGCTCTAAGCTGCAAGTTGTTTCTAGGCCTACTTCACATGCCTTTCATTCTCCCTGGAGCAGTAGGATAGCTGGAGCGTGTTCTTCACATGGTAAGGGCAGAAGTAATACAGGGCAACTGAAAAACATGTCTCTTAGTCTTAGGATGTCACATCATTACATGCTAGTGGCCAAAGTATCTCACCTCAGTGAGCCCAGATTCAAGGACAGAATTACACTAAGACTCAAGAAGGAGGGACAAAAATCCCATAACTAAGAGATGGACAAAGGAATAGGTGAAAATAAATAAATAAACACAACTTATTGCCACTGAATTGATATCGACTCAAAGCAGCCTAAAGGACAGAGTAGAAATGCCCCATGGGGTTTCTATGGCTATAGGCTTTATGGAAGCAGACTGCCATATCTTTCTCCCGTGGAGTGGCTGGTGGGTTCGAATTCTCAACATTTTGGTTAGCAGCCGAGTGCTTAACCACTGTGCCAGCAATGCTCCAATAATTCATTCTACCTCAGGGAACATGGCCAACCCCTTAAGGAACTTTTTCGTTCTATTTAACTCATAATAACTATTATATGAAATATTTATTCAACACTTAATATGGGCCAAATCCAGGATTTTATATTGATCATTTAACTTAATCTACACCATAAACACAGATGTGCACATGTATACACATTCACAGATGAAGAAACTGAGTAGTTATACCTTGTCGGTTAGTGGTGTAATAGTTGAATTGATTAAGCTGCATGGGATCTTCTCATCTTATATGTATATTCTCGCCTCTTCATGAGAAGGTCAATTTCACTGACTGGAAGTAAGAGAAAGTTAAACCCTCGTGTGGACATTCATACAAGTCCCTATTTAGGGAAACAAGTGATTATGCTACCTTTGCACGGTCAGAGTACCGCGGCTGTTTAATGTTTGTCACTGGGCAGGCAGTGCCTCGAATATTGGTGATGCTCGAGGTGATGTTTAATGTTTGCCGAGTTCCTTTTACTTCTTTAAATCTTTCCCTTAAGCACACCTGTGTTGGGTTAACAGTGAGTGTAATAAAGAATTTATTTATATGTTTAGTTATTGGATTGTTAACTATCAGTGGGAGCAATTACATAACCTGTCCAAGGAGGTAGAACAATAAATTGTGGGTACATCTCTATATTTTTTTACTAAATGCTATTTCCTTAAAAAACAAATGGCTTGAATTATTATGGCTCCTCCCTTTATTTTGTACACTTTGGAGAGATAGCATAAAGACTCAGTTATATAAGTAAAAATATACCATTATTATTCCAATTTGCATGAAATAATCTCTTAAAGGACTTTCACTTGTTCTGTAAAGGTCATGTCTAGAAAGCTCAGTGCAGATTCAGTCATGATGTAAATGTCACAAATCCTATTTTCTAACCAGACAAACAGAAAAAAAAAGGAATAAAATTTTATTTAAGTTTGAAAAACTTACGAATTTCATTTATTGTCAGCCAAATTTGATTTTAAGCCCCTATACCATGAGGATTTGTTTCATAGCTTTATGTATTGCCCTCTCATATTTTTACATAAGCAATCATGTAACTTCAGTGCTACATTGTGCTATTAAACCAAAACCAAAACCAAACCCATTGCTATGGAGTTGATTCTGACTCATTGTACCCGATAGGACAGAGTATAGCTGCCTCAGGGGGTTTCTAAGGTATAATCTTTATGGAAGCAGGCTGCCACATCTGGGAAGCCTACTGCCACGTCTTTCTGCTGTGGAGCATGTGGTGGGTTCAAATCACCAACCTTTTGGTTAGCAGCCCAGCACTTAACCACTGAACCACCATGCACTTTAAAAAGTATTCATGGATTCATTAGTCTTTTTAATGATCCTGTAGTCCATTACATAGATGTCCTGTAACTAAACACTTCCTTTATGAAAAGGTCATACATTTTCCAATTCATTGCTCACAATAAAGACTTCATATATTCAGATTGGAAACACTGGAGGAGTAGTGGTTAAGTGCTACGGCTGCTAACCAAAGGATTGGCAGTTCGAATCTGCCAGGCGCTCCTTGGAAACTCTATGGGGCAGTTCTACCCTGTCCTATAAGGTCGCTATGAGTCGGAATCAACTCGACGGCACTGGGTTTGGTTTTTTTTGGTTTTATACTCAGATTATTATTATTTTTTATTTGTGGTGGATTGTTATATCTTGTGCATTATTTGGAGGTAGGGTGGTGGTGCCTGTCAAAAGTTGCTATCCAGGGCCAAAGGATATGCATTTTTGATGGCTTCTTACACTCTTGCCAAATTGCTTTCTTATTTGGTTAGGCCAGTTGATACAGCCATTAACACTAAATGACTATTGAATTTTTCAGCACCTTTTATAGCTGGAGATATTAATCCTTACTAATTGGGTGTATAAAAAAGTTCCTCCTAATTATTTCATTGCTTGTAAGGATAAATGTTTTACTAAGTAATATTTATATTCCTTTTTATTACAGAATCAATATACATTGAGAGAAAAATTTGAATGTTATAGCAAAGATAATTAAATAACCAAAATCCTATTACTCAGAAGTTATTACTGTTAATATTTTGGAGTGTATCCTTCCTTATAACCCTCCAAATATTATGGATCTATATTCATGTGGCTTGCATGTTGCTGTGAGGCTGGAAGCTATGCAACAGGTATTTCAAATACCAGTAGGGTCACCTATGGTAGACTGGTTTCAGTGGAGCTTCCAGACTAAGACAGATTACAAAGAAGGACCTGGTAATCTACGTCTAAAAAAACTGGACAGTGAAAACCTTATAAATAGCAGCGGAATATAGTACCAGAAAATGAGTCCCTCAGGTAGAAAGGACACAGTGGCTGCAACAATGGGCTCAAACATAGCAATAATTGTGAAGATGACGCAGGACGGGGCAGTGTTTCCTTATGATACCTATAGGGTTGCTATGAGTTGGAACAGACTCAATGACATCTAACAATGGACAATAATATTCATACTTGTATTTATACGTACTCATTTATCGATATAGATATATTTATTGCCTATCTTCCAAGGCACCTCAGAGTGAGTTGGACTGCCAACCTTTTTGGCTAGTAGTCAAGGACTTAACTGTTTGTACCACCCAGGAGCTCCCTATGTGGATATATAAACACATATAATTTTAAAATATATTGGAATCACGTTTTATACAAATGTTTACATAAACATTGGAAACTACTCATGTAGCTTCTATAAGTTTTCTTCTATGAAATGTATGGCAATGTGGAAGTTCTCTGAGGGCGGGCAGAGTATTTCAACAGACACAGACCTACTTTTCTGAAGAACACCATGGTGATGGCTACGCAATTATGAACAGTATGTAAAATAGTCTCTCTCACACATAAAACCCAATTGCTCTTGGGTCAATTCCAGCTCATAGTGACCCAACAGGACAGAGTAGAACTGCTTCATGGAGTTTCCAAGAAGCAGCTGGTGGGTTCAAACTGCCAACCTTCTTGTTAGCAGCTGTAACTCTTAATCATTGTGCCACCAGGGCCTCTCTATATGTACACAGACGTAGATATTTCTATAGAGAGATACTTAGAAGAATATGTTCTAAGTTGTAGTGTTTTAACTCTTACATTCTTCCAAATATTCTCTGGAATGATTAAAATATAACATAGCATGACATGATATAACATGTTTTTATACATTGAACATTTCTGAAAAGATGGTAAAAAATTACCATTGAGTCAAGCCTGACTCATAGCAACCCTATAGGACAGAGTAGAACTGCCCTCTAGGGTTTCGAAGGAGGGCCTGTTGGATTAGAACTGCCGACTTTTTGGTTAGCAGCCATAGCTCCTAACCACTATACCACCAGTGTTTCCAAAATCGGCTAGTAGTGGAATATCCTCAAGAAATAGGGACAGGTTGGCATGATAAGTAAGATACTTTTACGTATGGCTTTTATACTAATCTTTGCAATGCAAGTCATTAGTTTTTCTTTGGATGTCACATTGGATTTTGATAATTGCTAGTTCATCACACACTATTGCAATGGGTTTCTATGTGGCCTATAAAAATGGTGTGGCAGGGGCCTCTGACCTCCTCTAACTTCACAAGGGGGAAGGAGAATAAAGATCCACAGCCCAAGGCTGATTCTTCTGAGGCAGAGATCAGACTTGTCTCTACCCTCCATTCTTTTTACCTTTTCTTACACCAACAGTCCCAACCACAGCATTCTCTGCTTCTTTGCTAGCTTTGATAATTCCTTGCAATGGAGGTACAGACAGAACTCACAGACAATACTCACGATTATAGGGTTTATTAGGGAAGTAAAATGTTACGATTTAGTTTCTGGAATGCACAGGATACAGTTCTTCGATCAAGACAGCCTCTTCTCAGCCATGCCCACAGGTATGCTGCTTTCTGGCCCCTTGGCCTCTGTCCTGCTCAGGCAAGTGCTACAAAGTATTTTTAGCTCTGCCGATAAGTGCCTGGAGCCACCCTACTCCGCCAGAAAGTCTCAGCCTGAAGGCACTCGGCTCTCACTCTGCTCCGTGGGTCAGTGAGTTTATCCCCACTGCCAAGTGCCTAAAGGCACCCCACTTAGCCAGGAAGTCTCCTGCCCAAAGGCACTCACCTCTCATGCTGTTGGTCAATGAGCATAGCTCCGACAAGTGCCTGGAGGCACCCTAATCTGCTAGCAAGACTTTACCAGTCTCCTGGTTATGCTGCCTCTGCTGCCTACCTTTTCTCTGACACTGCTTCTCCCCATCTTGCCATCTTCTGTGTTACAGCTCTCTCTCCACGTCTCCTGAGTCTAGGAAGATCCTAGGGATCCCAGGTCTAAAGGATGTGCTCCACTTCCATCTCTTCTTCTTGGTGGTAGCCAGGTCCCCCTCTGCTCTGGGATTGACTCTTTTTTAAGCCTAGCAAGATGACAAAATTGACTGAACCCCTCATAAGTGTTCCATACACCTTATTTGCATGATCCCACCCTTGCAAGCATACCATCCATCTTACTTACATTATTAGCAAGCTATCCAACCCACTTTGTGGGTCACCAGAACAATTTGCGTAGTCCTCATCCAATCATTTGGTGGGAGTTACAAGGACTATGGCTGCCAGAAGAATGAACAAATCTGTTTTGGAAGAAGTGCAGCCAGAAAGCTCTTTAGAAGCAGGGATGGCAAAACTTCATCTTATGTACTTTGGACACGTTATCAGGAGAGACCAGTCCCTGGAGAAGGACATCATTCTTGTTAAAGTAAAGCATCAGTGAAAAAGAGGAAGACTCTCAACGAGATGGATTGACACAGTTGCTGCAACAATGGACTCAAGCATAATAACGATTGTGAGGATGATGCAGAACCGGGCAGTGTTTTCATGCCATTTTTCATGGGGTCACTATGTGTTGGAATCGACCTCATGACACCTAACAACAACAACATATAGTTTATATTATTTTATTTGTTTTAAAACATAATGAATAAACTGCCTTGAGCATTATGCTTTTTGAAGAACTATCTATACGGGACCAAAGCAACACCAGCCACAAGAAAGATCAGATATGAATCTTAGGGGATAGTGAGTTTATGTTAATGAGGAAGCAACAACTCAGAAAAGGAGAATGAGAATGTTTGCACAACTTGAAGAATGTAATCAATGTCACCGAGTGTACATGTAGAAACAGTTGAATTGTGGTATATTTTGCTGTATATATTCTCAACAGCAACAACAAATGAAATTAAAAATTTAAAAAAAGTGAATACAAGCACCCCCAGCACTTACTAAAGGACTAAAATATTGCTCAAAGCTTACATCTAGCTATGTGCTCCTTTCTTAACTTAATATCCTGTCTTCCAACCTCATCATCCTGAACTCAGGCCACCACTCTTAAATTTTATATTACATTTCCCCTTGGCTTTATAATAACCTCGTTCAATCGTAACTATTCTGTTTATTTTTGTGTGTCTGAATTTCCTGAATTGATACAAGAGGTATCATATTATCCAGCAGGTGTTGAGGTCGACAATAAAAACATGAATCACACAGGAATGGGATAGAACAATGTTTACTTACAGGGAAGAAAAAAGGGTAAAATCAGCTTCAATAGCGGGTGTCAGTCCCTCAGAGCCAGTAATCACTCCCTGTGGATGCTGGGTTGCACACATCCGTCTCAAGCTGCAGGTGAAGGACCTTTTTCCCTTCTTGCCAGAAACAGAGCAGAATTGGCCAGGAGCCATGTGACACATATGCATAAGCAGAACAAAGAAGTACTCATTATACCCACTGTTGTTGTTGTTAATTGTTGTCAAGTCAATTTTGACTGACGTTGACCCTGTATGTGCACAGTAGAACTGTCCATAGGGTTTTCAAGGCTGTGACCTTTTGGAAGTTCCTCTCTTGAGAAGCCAATGGGTGGGTTTGAACCACCAGCTTTTCTGAAAATAGTCAAGTGCTTAACCATTTAAGCCACCGAGGGACTCCCTCACCAGGGCTATACCAGGGAAATACCCCCAATCAAGGCAGAATGTGTGGTATAAAGAAGATATTCCAAGCCCAAGGCCCTGATGGGGCAGCCCAGAGGAGGGGCAGAAAGTAGGGCTGTACTCTCAACAATCCACTCTCTGACCCTCACTGAGACACCAAAAATAAAAAGCAGAGAGCTGTCATATTGGCAACATAAGTGCAACAAGAGGTATTGTCAATAACACAGATGTCTTCATGTTCTATCAGCAGAAAATCAAGGACAGTCTGGTTGTCCATATGCACCTTGGAAACAAGCTGGTGCTGAAAGTCCAGAATAGAGTCAGATCTTGAAGAACTGCAGCCATGTCAATTCCAACTCCTAGAGATCTTATAATGCAAAGTAGAACGGCCCCATAAGATTTCCAAGGTATAATCTTTGTGGGAGTAGATCATCAGGTCTTTTCTCCAGCTGAGTGGCTGGTGGGTTCTAATTGCTGATCCCAGGTTAGTAGCGGGGTGCTTAACCATTGTGCACCAGG
Source organism: Loxodonta africana (assembly GCF_030014295.1). NCBI lineage: Eukaryota > Metazoa > Chordata > Mammalia > Proboscidea > Elephantidae > Loxodonta > Loxodonta africana. The sequence continues at coordinate 45,290,889 of NC_087348.1, forward strand.
GTTCCTTAGGCAAAGGTATTACCCAGTAAATTGTCCATCCTGATGGAATTTTCATAGTTGCTTTTTGAGCTATACATTCCATCATTCTATCACCCCATTTGCTTGAGGATAATAGGGAATGTGGGAAGTTCATCTTATGCCATAGAAGCATGATCATTGCTGAGTTAGTTGCTTGTGATCTCCTTCCCTGCTCACAAGATGCTGCCATAGTCCCTGTCCCCACACAAGGGAGCCTTTAATGGTCTAATTGCTAATCTTCCAGATTATATGACTAGTCCTTTTGCAACTGCCCATGAGCCTATAGATGCGCAGCAAGAAGTTGCTCTTAAAGTGGCCCATACAGCCATCACCACCATATGGGAATTTGGCCCATTGGGCTAACCATTCCCACCCAGACTCAGTCAGAAAGTGATTTAAGGCAAATGGCCACTGCAGCCCAATGGACTCCATCAGCTTTGAGTTTCACCAGTCCACCTGTAAACAAAGCCATACCATCAGCCAGAACATCTTCAAACAGTGGGCCACACTTAGCCAAGGGAGGGGCAGGAGTGACTCCTGCAGCCCTTCAGGCTCATCCAGCAAAACAACTATTTGTTCAAGGAGCTGGCTGACTCCCTAAGGCTCCGGTAGGGCTTGACCTTGAATGTACCATTTCTACTTAGTGATGGGGCTTTGCTGAACCTGTCCTGTATTATTAGGGGTATTAGTGAGCACTCATGTGAAAATAGGCAGTTCTGATCTTAGAGTCACACAGGGTAAATCAGTGGTTAAATGTTCAGTTTCTATTAAGTCACAATAACAAGGTAAAAGCTGCCACTCAGAGGAAGTGGCTACCTCGGTTAGTCTGTGTGTCCAGCCAACAACGAGCTGGTGCACTCCATTGGTAATTTCCTGCTGCCACAGACTCCAGTCTGCATGAGTAGGCATCACTGAGTCCTGTAGTTCCATAGGGCTGGTAGTGGGCTCCACTGGCCCTAGAAATAAGGTGTGTCACTTCACATTGCATGACTTCCTGGCCTGTTGCTATTGCGAGCCTCACTTAAAGGTGGCTGCATTGTGGATAACATTGACAAAAGTAGCTAAAAGATGTTTATATGAGGTAAGCAGGTATTGCCTCCAGTAGCCAAACAAGCCCACCAGCTGCTGGGGGGTTGGGGAAGTGCCATATGACACACACGCATAAACGGAAGTATTCCTCAGACCCAAAACAGGGCGATATCCCCAAATAAAGTAGAATTCCCAGTACAAACTGTATTATCTCTCTGTAAGAAGATATTTCAGGCCTGAGGCCCTGATTGGGCAGCCTGGAGGAAGGGCAGAGAGTTACCTGAGAGCTGCTTTCACAACACGTAATACCTGTAGTTTTATGAATTTTTTTTTTCACACAATATTATGTTACCTAAGATTTAATGGGAAACCCCAGTGGCATAGTGGTTAAAAGCTACCACTGCTAGCTAAAAAGTTCTGCAGTTCAAACCCAACAGGCACTCCTTGGAAATTCTATGGGGCAGTTCTACTCTGACCTATAGGGTCGCTATGAGTTGGAATCGACTCAATGGCAACAGTCTTTTTTCAACAGATTTTTGTTTTAAGTTTAATGACTTTACTCCATATTTTCACTGCATAATAATATTCCATTGACTGTCTAAACTACTATTTATGTGTCCAATCTTCTGCCAATGGACATTTTAGTGATTTTCATTTTTGTTATTACAAACAGTGCTGCTATAGACATTCTATGAGCATGAATATGTCTCCTGGGAAACATGGCCAAACGTTTCTCTTAGGTATTTGCTGGGAATGGAATTGCTATAGGGAGCCCTGGTGGTGCAGTGGTTAAGCCTGCAGCTGTAAACCAAAAGGTCAGCAGTTTGAATCCACCAGTTGCTCCTTGGAAACCCTATGTGGCAGTTCTACTCTGTCCTATAGAGTTACTGTGAGTCGGAATCCATTTGATGGCAAAATCCACTTTGGATTTTGGAATTGCTATGTCTTAAATTATCCAAATATTCAACTTTACAAGACACTGTCAAAATCTTTTCCAATGTGGTTGCACAAAATCTTTTCCAATGTGGTTGCACAAATTTACGTTTGGTACTAGGAAAATTCTTAATCTGTCCCAATTGAGTCAATGTTAAATAGCATCTCTTTTGGTCATATTTTGAACTCCCCTGATTTTCAGTAAGTGCAAATAAACATAGGGTTAGGTACTATTTAGGCAAAAAGAAAAACAAAGATACTAACCATAAAAGATTAATGCAGTCAACTACATTAAAATCAAAGGCTTCATTTATGTGAAAAAAAAATAAACTCCTTTAAAAAAGTGAAAACATAAGCCACAAACTACTAGGAAGTCATGTTAATAAAAAAAAAAAAAAAAGACTTACAACCTAATGGAAAATGTGGACAAAATATATGCACAGACATTATACAGAAGAAACAATTGCCCAATGTCATGGATTGAATTATATCCCTTCCAAAATGTGTGCATCAACTTGGTTAGGCCATGATACCCAGTATTCTGTGGTTATCCTCCATTTTGTGATTGTAATTTTATGTTAAAGAGGATTAGGGTGGGATTGTTAACACCCTTACCAGGTCACAACCCTGATCCAATGTAAAGGGAGTTTCCCTGGGGTGTGGGCTGCACCACCTTTTATCTCTCAAGGGATAAAAGGAAAGGGAAGCAAGCAGAGAGTTGGGGACCTCATACCACCAAGAAGGCAGCACCAAGAGCAGAGCGCACCTTTTGGACCTGAAGTCCCTGCGCCTGAGAAGCTCCTTGACCAAGGGAAGACTGATGACAAGGACCTTCCTCCAGAGCCGACAGAGAGAGAAAGCCTTTCCCTGGAGCCTGCGCCCTGAATTCGGACTCCTAGCCTCCTGGACTGTGAGAGAATGAACTTTTCTTTGTTTAAGCCATCCACTTGTGGTATTTCTGTTATAGCAGCACTAGATGACTAAGATACCCAATAAACTGAAAAGATACAAAACTTATTTTAGAAGAACCAAAAATTATGAATATTAATTGACATGCAAAAAAGATAATAAAACAATCATGAAAAAATAACCATAAAATGTAAGTGGTCCTAAAGAGAATGGTCTTAAACTTTCCGTCAGTGTTCTGAAGAGATGTTTTTCTTATAAAATAGCCATGGACAGAGACAAGATGCAGATGCCATTCCAAATTCCAGCACTTCTCTTGGCTAAGTCTTTTTCTGCCTCATACTTCTTACCCTTCTCCATTTGAATTAGTGAAATATGCAGGTCACTCCTAAAAACTGTGGGTGTATTCATTGAAATAAATGTTCCTAACTGGCTTGATTTCAATAAGCAAAGCTTTCTAAGCTTTGCATCAAAGACCCTTGACATGTGGCATTGGAGAGAGGAGATGAGTGACTGTGTTACCATTTTTTCAAAGCTCTATGAATAAGCAGAGCTGCACTTTGAGTAAGCAAGAGCTTGTGATCATGTATTTTGAGGCAGGTAAAGGGGCCACAATCAGGAGAAAACCAAAGCACAAAGAAAGAACTGGAACCAGCCTTGCTTTTTTGATCGTTAATGTTACTTCCTCTTTTCTCACTTTTAAATAATGATTTTTTTAAAAAGGCTTCGACTGTAGACCGTATTCTTTGAGACCACATTTATACCATTTTGTCATTGACACTTTCTATTCTGCTTAAAAAAGGCAAAATGTTACCCAGGGGAGAATGCTTTTAAATTGAGGCTTTTCTATTTGAGGAAGAAACCTATTATTGAAATTCTAAAAGCCATAAAGATACTATTTAACTGGTGAATTTCAGAGTAATTCACTTTTTGCTTTTGCACATTGCAGTTTTCCTCTGTAGGAATACCATCAATTGAAATTTTCGTAATAACTTTGGAGTGGTATTTTTCTTAAACACTTTGGAAGAGACAGATGCCATTTAATAAATGTGATGAAGTAAATATATGTATAAAATATAAATATTTACTTACATCAATTAATACATTAACTAATTCACTTTATATTTATATACACGGCTTCATTTATACATGCATATGTTTATAAAATGTGTCATATATACCCATATGTATCTAAGTATAAAGTTGCATGTATATACCCTGTTTTTACGCAAATATCATGCACTTTCTAGAAGATATTTTTGTAAGCACCGCTATGCCAATTTCTTTTACATGTTGCTTTAAAAAATGTGCATAGTGCACTTACAAAAATACCTTGTGGGAGGGTGTGGTTAGCAAACAAAAACAGAACTCAAAAACCTGTGGCCGTCGAGTCGATTCCAACTTATAGAGACCCTATAAGACAGAGTAGAACTGCCCCATAGAATTTCCAGGGAGAGCCTGGTGGATTCGAACTTCTGACCTTTTGGATAACAGCCGTAGCACTTAACCACTACACAACTAGGGTTTCCAGCAAACATAGAAGTTGCCCTTTATTTGTGTAAATATACAGTATACATACTCCCAACCCATACACACACAATTAGTTATTCTGTGCTCCCGGGCAGACTTCCCTTGCCTTCCCCCCAGAGAACCATGGACTCCACTGAAATGTCAGAAATCTATATCTCTACGGAATATTCCCCAGAACTGTATAGAAGTAAGTCACTGTAACATATTACTACAGGAAACTCTTACTCATGTGGCGAGAATTTTTCTTCATGTTTTGTGAAGGTCGTTTTACCCTGATGTTAGGAGCAGCTAGTCTTAGTCAAGATTTAATTGAGACCTACTTAGGAGGAATCCTGGTGGTACAGTGGTTACTACTTTAAAAGTGATTACACTTGGCTGCTAACTGAAAGGTTGGTAGTTTAAACTCACCAGCCATTCTGCAGCAGAAAGATGTGGCAGTTTGCTTCCTTAGAGTTCACAGCCTTGGAAACTCTATGGGGGCAGTTCTACTTTGTCCTGTAGAGTCACAATGAGTCGGAACCTACTCGATGTCAGTGGGTTTTTTCACTTGATTGTTTTTTGTTTTTGTATCTTATTTAAAAGTTGTTCATAATAAGGTTGTCAGTTCAAACTCACCCAGTGGTACCTTGGAAGAAAAGCCGGGCAATTTGCTTCTGTTAAAGCCAAGAAAACTCTATGGAGTAGGTTTACTCTGTAACACACGGGGTCACCAGGAGTCAAAGGGAGTATATTATATAATTTATTTAATCACATATGCACGATGTTTATGTTTTAACTCTTCTTCACTGAAGAATGTAGACCCTAAGAATGCAGGAATTTGTTGTTGCTTTCTTTATTGATGTATGTCAAATACTAACACCAAAACCCAAAAACCCATTGCCCTTGAGTCAATTCTGACTCATAGTAACCCTATTGGACAGAGTAGAACTCCCCCGTAGGGTTTCCAAGGAGCGGCTGGTGGATTCAAGCAGCTGACCTTTTGGTTAGCGACAAGCTCTTAACCACTACGCCATCAGGACTCCAACCCCTGAACAGTGCTCATTAGTATTGGTTGAATCACTAACATCATCCTTCTCTCTCTTAAGAAGTTGGATGAACAGAAGCTGCAGATCTCCAGACTGAAATCACCAGCTAGCTCCCCTGTAATTTAGTTAAGTTGCCACCTTAGGAAATGCAGGACTCCAGACTGGATTTGAAACTATTCTGCTACTTTCTAGTTGTATGACTTTGGGCACGTTTTTTAATCTCTCTGACACCTAGTTTCTGCATATATAAAATGTAGGTAATAATTGTCTACCTTTCAGAATACTGACCACAGTAAGCACCCAATAAATGGCAGTTACTGTTACTATTAGCAGACAGCTATGCTCAGCTGGCAGTTATAGCTTGAGGTGCTGACCTAAATCAGGAACTTTTGCCCTCCCCTCTTCTCGGAATGCCCTTCCCCCATGTGTCTGCAAGGCCAAATCGCTCATTTCCTTCTGGGCATCACTCAAATATCAGTTTCACAGGGAGCTCTTTGCAGCTCATCCATCTAAAATAAAATACAATGGCCTCTCCTTTCACACAATCATAACCTCTTTCTGTGCTTTATTTTCTTCTTAGTATGTCCTACCATCTAGCAGCAACAATCTATCTATCATCTATCTGTCTTTCTATCTATCTACCTATCTGGAGACCTGGTGGCTCAGTAGTTTAGAGCTCAGCTGCTAACCATAAAGCTTGGCAGTTCGAATCCACCAGCTGCTCCTTGGAAACCTATTAGACCGTTATATTCTGTCCTATAGGGTCACTATGAGTTGGAATTGACTTGATGGCAACGGGTTTGGTTTACACACACACACACACACATATATATATACTTATTGCCATCAAGTCAATTCAAACTCATAGCAACATATATATATATATATCCTTTAATTTTATGTAAATTTTCCTCACAAACTAACCCCTACTGGCAACAAATTCTTCATCACCATCACTTTCACTTGCTGCATGTAATGTTTGTCCACCCCATCCCTCTCTAGAATGTGTGCTGTTTCAGACCAGTGAGATTTGTGTGGTTCACTGCTACATTCTCAGGTCTAGGAAAGTGCCTGACACATAGCTAATGCTTAATAAATTTGCAAAGTATTAAGTATCCCTATTTTTGCAAATGTGGAAATTTAGGCACAAAGAGGTGAACTATCTTGTTCAAGGACACACAGCTAACAAGTGGTAGATATAGGATTCAAACTCAAGTGGCCTGTTTCTTCTCCAGTATCTGGGCTCTTAAGAGCTATTGAATCCCTCTTCTAAACTGAAGGACTTAGCAAACTTCTTTTTAAAGAATATCTCATAGGAAAACCAGAACGCAATTAAAGAGAATGTTGATACATTATAAAAAATGTAACTAATGCCACTAACAATCTGTGTAGAAATTGTCAAATGGGAACCTAATTTGTTGTGTAAAATTTCACTAAAAACACAAGAAAATATTATTAAAAAAAGAATATCTCAGATTACTGTTTCACAGAACATAGTTTATAAAATGTTGTCCATTACCACACCAATAATAATTCAGCTATATTTGTTTCATTCTGCTGAACATAAGGTCATTATGAGTTGGAACCGACTCGAATGCACCTAACAACTTATTTGTTCCAAGTCTTAGTTGTCTTAAACTCTCATTCATGTAAAGGATTTGACATTACTTTTCTGTGACAGAGACTGTTCACTTTAACATCGTTACCTAATATCTTTGTCAAAAAAAAGTCACTTTTGAAAAATACCAATTAAATAAAGAGCTGGTTCTTTTAAAAAGATGAAGAAAATACACAAATTTCTAGCAAGACTGACAAAGAATAAAAAAGATGGCACATATCACCAATATCAGTAATGAGATGTGAGCTATCACTACAGACATTGCAGATATCAAAATGACGATAAGGGAATACTACAAACAACTCTACATACATAAATGTGACAAGCTAGATGAAATAAATGAACTCCTTAAAAAACATAAGCTACCGCAACTCAAAACCAGTCACCACCGAGTCAAAATTGACTCATGGTGACGTAATGTGTGTCAAAGTAGCACTCTGCTCCATAGAGTTTTCAAAGGCTGATTTTGTTTGGGTGGACTCAAGCCGCCAACCTTCCAGTTATCAGCCAAGCACATTAACCATTGGCACCACCAAGGGAATCCTCCCATTATAATTACCAAAAAAAAACCATTGCCGTTGAGTCCATTTCAACTCATAGTTACCAAATGGGTAGAGCTTCCCCACAGGGTTTCCAAGGAGCAGCTGGTAGATTTCAACTGTCGACATTTTGGTTAGCAGCAGTGCTCTTAACCACAGTGCCACCAAGGCTGCCCCATTCTAATTAGAATTTCCCAAATTTTACCTGGGAAATGAGGCAGAGAATAAAGACTATGTTTGCTAGTCTTCCATGCAACTAAGTGTATCCATTCAACTAAGTATTGGCCAATGAGATGTAAGTGAAAATGTTCTGTGCAGCAACTTGTAGTAAAAATCCTTACAAAGGAGTTTACTTGCCTGTCTCCTTCTTGATGACTACAATGTAGACATAATGGTGGGAGCTAGAGACACCTTCTTGGACCATGAGAATAATATGTAAGTGGAGGCCACATGTTAGAGCAAAGCTTGAAGGAGACTAGGGTCTAAAAACACAAAGCCCTAGATCATCTACCTGAACTTTTCCATGAGAGAAACATCTTTCTCATTTAAGGCATTGTTATGTAAGTTTTCAGTACTTTGTAGCCTAAACAAATACCAGCTAATACACTTTTTGATAGATATGTTTATATCCTGATATTTGGAAAGATACTGCTTTCCACAGTAATCATTGTGTGTTAAGAATGGAATATTTTAATAACAACTGTTTGCTGAAAGTAATCATTTCTAATAATCTTTTAAACTCAAAGGCTCTGGCAATCAAATGCTTGTGTCAAGGAACTAAACTACAAATTCAGTAAGCTATCTTTATTTTCTCCCCAAAGGGTTCTTAAATTGAAAAATCAATGCTACTCTAGTTATATTTTGGGTTATTTTAAAATTTCATACTGTTTCCTTCCAATGCATAAGACAGTCCTAAGGGATGTTAGTATTACACAGGCAACATAGAATACATCTTCAGTAAGCAAAGTAAAATAACTGTGAATATTAAAATGGCCCGATTTTTCAAATATTATAATGATTTTGCTTCAAGCTTTGGTGTTAGAGTCATTGTTTAAACACCGATGCATTTTATCATCACTTTATTTTGAGTTTTACTTATGCTTTGGTTTATTTATATATACATATAAAACCAAATCCAGTGCTGTCGAGTCGATTCCGACTCATAGTGACCCTATAGGACAGAGTAGAACGGCCCCATAGAGTTTCCAAGGAGCGCCTGGCAGATTCGAACTGCCAACCCTTTGGTTAGCAGCCGTAGCACTTAATCACTACGCCACCAGCGTTTCCATATATATACAAACCCTGGTGAGGTAGTGGTTAAGAGCTACAGCTGTGAACTAAAAGGTTGGCAGTTTGACTCCACCAGGCACTCCTTGGAAACCCTATTGGGCGGTTCTATGTCAACTTAATGACAATGGATTTGGCATACGCACTTTCCTCACTTATCAACACGGTTAGGTTCAAAGAACAGGTCATTCTGTGAAATTGGTGTTACACAAATATGGAAGATAACCACATCAGCATAACAGATCACAAAATGGAGGAATCATGGCCCAGCCAAGGTCACACATAACCTTAACTGTCATAGCCAATGTTACTCTCACCTCACAGGTCGGTGTAAGTTACTGCCAGACATACATCATTAATTCGCAGTTAATAGATTTTTTTACATTTGTCTTAAATACAAAATAGCAAGATAGTTGATAAGTGAAGAGTAGGTGTATACAAATATAAAACAAAACAAAAGTAGTACTTAAAAGTATATACACATATACATATATGCACATACACGTATATACATACACACACACAGAGAGATTTATTTCCGTTCCATGAAGTTGGATATTGCTTTGTGTATGCCCTATCAAGACTCCTAAAGTGCCTATGGATTTCTACTTATATTGGAAATCTCAACTGCAGCAAAGCAGTTTTTTGTGGAGTCTAGACTCGATGGCAATAGGCTTAGTTTAGTTTTTTATCATAAACAAGAAAAATGTGCTGCTGTTCCTACTCTGAAAATTGACATCATTAACTAACTCCCTGTAAATTTTAGTTTAGTTGCCACCTTAGGAAATTTCAAGTCTTCTGAAACTAAAACATTTCTTTTAAAGGAGCAGCTTGGTGGAGGGGTGAAGTCAATAGTCTATGAATCAGGATACATCTTTCTAGGCCCGGTTCGTTTTATGTTCCTCTCTCCTTTCCTCTTCTTTTATCTCCACCCCCCTCTTTTCTTTCCTCCTATGTTCTTTTCCTTCACACATTTTTCTTCCTTTCACTTTTCACCTTCATTTTTCTTTTCACTTCTTATTTTGCCACCCTCACTTCTAAAGAGCTTTCTGGTTGTATTTCTTCTAAGACTGAGTGTATAGTATATTTGATATTCTTCATTGACATTACAATTCAAAAGTATCAATTCTTCTGTCTTCCTTTGTCATTGTCCAGCTTTTGCATACCTATTAGGTTAGGTGATTGAAAAAACCAGGGCTTGGATCAGGCACACCTTAGTCATTAAAGTGACATCTTTGCTTTCCAACACTTTAAAGAGGCCTTTTGCAGCAGATTTGCCCAATGCAATACATAGTTTGATTTCATGACTCCTATTTCCGTGAACATTGATTTTTGCTCCAAGTTGAACGAAATCATTGACAATGTCAATTTCTTCACCGCTTAACATTTTGTTTTTTATTGGTCCAGTTGTGAGGATTTTTGTTTTCTTTAAGTTCAGGTCCAACCTATACCGAAGGAAGACTGTAGTCTTTAACCTTCACTAGTAAATGCTTCTAGTAGTTTTTGTTTTCAGCAAGCAAGGTTGGGTCATCTGCATATTGCAGGTTGTTAGTGAGTCTCCCTCCAATCCTGAAGCCAAGTTCTTCTTCATATAGTCCAGCTTCTCAGGTTATTTTTTCAGCATACGGATCGAATAAACAAGGTGAAAGGCTACAACCCTGCCACACAATTTTACAAATTGTAAACCATGCAGCATTCCTTTGTTCTGTTTGAATGACTACCTCTTGATCCATATGCAGGTTCCACACAGCACAATTAAGTGTTCAGGAAATCCCATACTTTATAAAAAAAAAAAAAAACCCAGTGCCATCGATGCTATTCATAATGTGCTACTATCCATACAGTGAAAGGCCTTTGTGTAGTCGATGAAACACAGGTAAACGTCTATCTAATATTCTCTGCTTTCAGCCAAGATCCATCTGATATCTGCAAAATCCCTCATTCCATATCCTCTTCTGAATCTCACTTGAAGTTCTGGGAGTTCCTTGTCATTGAATGGCTGCAGTCGCTTTGAATCATTTTCAGCAAAAATTTACTAGTGTGTGATATTAATGATACTGTGACAATTTCTGGATACTGTTTGATTGTCTTTCTTTGGAATAGACATGAATATAGACCTCTTGCAGACAGCTGGCCAGGTAGATATCTTCCAAATTTCTTGATACGGATGAGTGAGTGATTCCAGGGTTGAGCTTGTTTGTTGAAACATCTCATTTGGTATTCTGTCAATTCTTGGAGCCTTGTTTTTCGCCCATTTCTTCCATACAGCTTGAACTTCTTCCTTTAGTACCAGTAATTCTTGATCATAAGCTATCTCCTGAAATAGCTGAAAGTCAACCAATTCTTTTTGATATGGTAACTCTGTGCATTCCTTCCTTCTTCTTTTGATGCTTCCAGTGTCATTCAATTTTTTGCACATAAAATCCTTCGGCAACGCAACTTGAGGCTCTTTAATTCTTTCAACTTGAGAAATGACAATAACTTCAGTTTTCTGCCAGGTCTTTGCACATTTTGTCCTAATACTTTAGCTTCTTTAGCAGCCTTTGAAATCATCTGTTCAGCTCCTTTACTTCATTGTTTCTTCCTTTCACTTTAGCTTCTCTGAATTTAAGAGCAAGTTTCAGACTCTTTAGTTTCAAAATGCTATGTTTTGTATGATTCTAATGACACTATATTTTGGAAAATGCAAAACTACAGAGATATAGTAAAAAGATCAGGGGTTCTCAGGTGTTTGGGAAATTGAAGGAAAGTAGAACAAGTGAAGCACAGAAGATTTTTTAGGACAGTGAAACCATTCTGCATGATAATGTAACTACAGATATCTAACACTATACATTTGTCAAAACCCATAGTATTTTGCAGAAGAAATAGTGACCCTTATAAAGAAATTAAAAAAAAAATCAGTTTTGGGGTCAGGTTATCAGGGTTACATGCAAAATATAACAGAATATGCTAATTATAATACAAATGTATGAAATAACAGAAAGGAATGAGGAGAAAAAGGTTTTGATCTAAATGAATTTAAAAATAGTGGAGTCCTTAAGACTAAAGGCAAAACAAACTGTACATAAGAATTATTCTCTAGTTCATAACACTGTTTCTCATGTGATCACAGCATAGCAATCCTGATACTACTATACATGCATACTGGAACTAACACTTAAGAAAATGGATGATAGATGGTCAGGGTCAGGTTTCTCACTCTTGGAATAGAAGTTTTACAGATCAACAATAGGAGGAGGTGAGAATGATCCATGTGGGAATGGATTAGAGTTGGGGACATCAGTATGAAAGCACATTTATCTTAATATAGATTCAGGTAGTTATATGTAGAAATATTCATACATATATAGACTATATGACATACACACATATGTTTATTTCTTCTCTCAGCTGAGAGTACCTAAAGGCAGAAAGAATTCAGTTTCTCACCATTAAATACGATACCTGTAGTTTTGTTCTGTGTAAAAGTTCTTTATTAAATTAAGGAAGTTCCCTTCTATTATTTCCAGTTTGTTGAGTATACCTAGTGTTCAGATTTTTGGTTGTAATGTAATTTTCCAATAAAAAGAACCAGACTTCTTGGAAACTGGCTAATTCTAGTATTAGGACAGTAAATATTCAAGATGAGCCTTGAGCATCTTATAGTGCCAAAACATAAGGAAGCATCCTGCTTACCCCCCCAAAAGTGATGAGACTATATCAAAGAGGCACAGGAACCAACTGAAAGAGCTTCTAATGGCCAAAGCTGGAAAATTTCAGCAACAAAATAAGTAGTGTTGGATTTAACCCAAAGTATAAAATCTACATCCTTAAGTTCATACTGAAAAAAGTGTGCATCAGGGTTGTATCTTTTCACTGTACTTACGCAATCTGTATGCTAAGCAAATAATCCAAGAAGCTGGACTATATAAAGAACACTGCATCAGGAGTGGAGGAAGAATCATTAAAAACCTGAAATAGGCAGAGGACATAACCTTGGTTGCAAAAGTGAAGAGGACTTGAAGCACTTACTACTGAAGATAAAAGACTTCAGCCTTCAGTATGGATTGTACATAAAGAAAACAAAAATCCTCACAACTGAACCAGTATGCAACATCATGGTAAATGGAGAAAATATTGAAATTGCCAAGGATTTCATTTTCCTTGGATCCATAATCAACGCCTATGGGAGCTGCAGTCAGGAAATCAAATAACGTGTTGCTTTGGGCAAAACTACTACAGAAGATTTTTTAAAGTGTTGAAAAGCAAAGACGTCACTTTGAGGACTAAGATGCTCCTGACCTGAGCCATGATATTTTCAATTGCCTCATATGCATGCCAAAGCTGGACAATGAAAAAGCAAGACCAAAAAAAGAATTGATGCCTTTGAATTATAGTGTTGGTGAAGAATATTGAATATACCATGGACTGCCAGAAGAACAAACAAATCTGTCTTGGAAAAAGTATACCCGAATGCTCCTTAGAAGCAACGATGTTGACACTTTGTCTCTCATATTTTGGACACGTTACCAGGAAGGACCAGTCCCTGGAAAAAGTCATCTTGTTAGGTGTCATGGATTGAATTATGCCCCCCCAAAAATGTGTACATCAGTTTGGCTGGGCCATGATTCCCAGTTTTGTCTGACTTTCCTATATGTTGTAAATCTTGTCTCCGTGATGTTTATGAGGGAAGACGGGCAACAGTTGTGTTAGTGAGGCAGGATTCATTCTACAAGATTAGATTGTGTCTTGAGGCATTCTCTTGAAATACAAAAGAGAGAAGCAAACAGAGAGACAGGGGGACCTTACATCACCAAGAAAGCAGTGCGGGGAGCAGAGCATGTCTTTTGGACCTGGGGTATCTGCAAAGAGAAGCACCTAGTCCAGGGGAAGACTGATGAGAAGGCTGACAGAGAGAAAGTCTTTGCCTGGAGCTGATACCCTGAATTTGAACTTTTACCTTACTTTACTGTGAAGAAATAAATTTATCTTTGTTAAAGTCATCCACTTGTGGTATTTTTCTTATAGCAGCACTAGATGACTAAGACACTTGGTAGAGTGTCAGTGAAAAGGAGAAAGACCCTCAACAAGGTGGATCGATGCAGTGGTTACAACAATGGGCTTGGGCATGACAATAATTGCAGGGATGGGTGCAGGAACAGGCAGACTTTCGTTCTGTTGTAAGTGGGGTCACTATTGGTCAGAGTTGACTTGGCAGCACTTAACAACAACAACAAGTCCATACTGAAGTAAGTAGATGATTGAATAAATAAATAGACAATTCTCTTGTGCAGAATGCAAAGTAATTTATGTAGATAGTCAACCCTCAAAGAGGTGGATCATAACCTCCTTAATAGTTCAGTGTGGGCTGCTCATAATGACTTCCTTCTAAAAAGCTCAGTTTGTAAAGAGAAGATGTAGAAAGAGTAACTTTACAGTGAAGAAAACTGATGAACAGGCTTGTCAGGTGATCAAGTTGAACAACAACACTAATGAAGTATGTTGATTGTGTGTACCTTTGATGTGAGGTGATGAAAGCAACATTGTATCTATGGCCTTCTTCCACCAAACCCATTATTCCAGCCTAATTATCAGAACAACATCAGATAAATCCCAATTGAGGAGTAATTTACAAATTACCAGAGTAGTACTCCTCAAAACTCTCAGTCATAAAAACCAAGAAAAATCTGTGAAACTGTCATAGCCAAGAGGAGCTTAAGGAAACATGATAACTAAATGTAATATGGTATTCTGGATGGCATCCTGGGAGAAAAAAAAGACATTAGGTAAAAACTAAGGGAATCTGAACAAAGAATGCACTTTGGTTAATAATAATGTATGAATTGCTTGTCATTCATATGTTATTATTAACCAAAGTGCATTCTTTGTTCAGATGCACTTTGGTTAATAATAATGTATGAATTGCTTGCTGAAAGTGAAAAGGACTTGAAGCACTTACTAATGAAGATCAAAGACCACAGCCTTCAGTATGGATTGCACCTCAATATAAAGAAAACAAAAATCCTCACAACTGGACCAATGGGTAACATCATGATAAACGGAGAAAAGATTGAAGTTGTCAAGGATTTCATTTTATTTGGATCCGCAATCAACAACCATGGAAGCAGCAGTCGAGAAATCAAAAGATGTATTGCATTGGGTAAATCTGCTGCAAAGGACCTCTTCAAAGTGTTGAAGAGCAAAGATGTCACCTTGAAGACTAAGGTGCACCTGACCTAAGCCATGGTATTTTCAATGGCATCATATACATGTGAAAGCTGGACAATGAATAAGGAAGACTGAAGAAGAACTGACAGGTTTGAATTGTAATGTTGGCGAAGAATATTGAATATATCATGGACTGCCAGAAGAACGAATAAATCTGTCCTGGAAGAAGTACAACCAGAATGCTCCTTAGAAGCAAGGAGGAGAGACTGCATGTTACATACTTTGGACATGTTGTCAGGAGGGATCAGTCTCCGGAGAAGAACATCATGCTTGGCAAAATACAGCATCAGTGGAAAAGAGGAAGACCCTCAACAAGGTGGATTGACACAGGGGCTGCAACAATGGGCTCAAGCATAACAACAATTGTAAGGATGGCTCAGGACCAGGCAGTGTTTCATTCTGTTGTGCATAGGGTTACTAGGAGTTGGAACCAACTTGATGGCACCTAAAAACAACAACAACAATGTATGAATATTTGTTCTTCAAGTGTAACAAACATACCACGCTAATGTAAGATGTTAGCAGTAGGGAAACTGAGTGTGGGGTATAGTGAGGACTTTATGTACTAGCAATTTTTCTGTAAATATAAAACTGCACAAAAATTATTTAAAAATGAAAAAAGTCACATACAGCTGTTTTAAGTTTCATTTATTTGATTACCAATGAATTTAAACTTTTAAAATTATTTTCAAATATGGATTTTTTTAAATTTTTGTACCTGAATTTCAAGAAATGAATAATAAATATTTTTTGACCAGATGAAAATGATGTCGTTTAAGCTAAAACTCTTTTAGTATAGTGGTTAAGAACTATGGTTGCTAACCAAAAGGTCAGCAGTTCAAATCCGCCAGGTGCTTCTTGGAAATCATTTGGGACAGTTCTACTCTGACCCACAGGGTCACTATGAGTCAGAATTGACTGGACAGTAATGCGCTTGGCTTTTTTTTTTTTTTTTTGGTTTAAACTAGCTTCGAAATGCATTTATTTGTTTATTTTTTTCTCTTTTGGTAGATGTTTCATGCATGCCCATGTAAGTATGAGGGTGTTACAGTTATTTAAAACCTAGTTCACAGGAAAAAAAAAATATTTTTAAAGAAACAGAAAGAATAACCAATGTGCTTTTCTAAAAGAAAATAAGAAAAAACAGAGAAATTACCACAAAATACATGCTGATGATCTTTAATAAATCTAAGGTGTTTTGTATAAAATTAAAATTCCTCTCCAAGTTGATCAGATAAGTGAGCTGTAACTAAACAGTTTATTTGATATTATCCCTGATTAAAAGCAATTGCATGCTTTCATATTTCATCCATGAGAAAAATTGTAAATATTGAAATGGTATCTAGAAGCAGAGTCAAGATGACAGAATAGACAGATGCTTCCTTCAAGCCCTCTTACAACAAAGGCCCAAAAAAACAAGTTCAACAAGTATATTTATGACAAGCTAGGAGGGCTGAACATCAAAGGCAAGCTTAGAAAATGAACTGAGGGACGGGGAGGAAAAGACAGTTCAGAAGTGGAGAGGATTTACCAGACCCGAATTGCGAGGAGCCCTCAGGCACCATTCCTGGGAGCAGCGGCAGGCTGGTACTAGCGCTGGGCAGCAGTTTCATCAGGGAGTAGCAGCCAGCCACACAGCCTACTCACACCTCTGGAACCAGAGAATAATGGCGCTCTTGGCAAAAGCTAAGCACTTGCGTATCTTTTACCATACCCCCCCACCCCCACTCCAAGCCGGCTTCAGTGGCTGATTTCCCTGGGCCTGAGATAGGTCCTGTTGAGCATCTAGAGCCATCCTCCCGGCTTTGGAGAAGGAATAAATTTGCGATTGGGGGAAAAGATAATTTGCGAGCTCCGCTAACTGGGGGAACGCAAGACAGAAATGGCTCCTATCCAGAGAAAAACTGCCCATAGACTTTGAGTACCTTTCCCCTCTGCATGGATCTGTGTGGGCCTATTTCAGGGGAATGGGCCTTTGTTGGCAGACTCCAACCATTTCAGCTGCGCAGTGGAGAGGTGGGTGTTTGATACTTGACATTGCTTTGCCTATTAAACAGGGTCCTCACCTACCCACATCAGGAGCCTAAGCACTGGTGGCTCCACTCAGATGGCCTAGCCATCTGTGGCAGTGGTTCAAGGATAACTGGTACCTCTCAGTCCTTACAGCCAAAAATATTGGGTGCCCATGGTCCATCTGCAGAACCCACCCACCTCTACACTCTAGGAAACAGGGACATGCTTTCCTCAGAGACACATGGGGGATGATTCTCAGGCCCCTGCCTTGTTCAGAGTATGACCCCCTGCTGCAACCAGATACCAGTACCTACACCAATCACCCCAGCTCCTCTAAGACTGTAGGACAGAGTCTGTACCACACATTTGATGATCAGCTACCTGGACAAGTGAGCTGAATTCATACAAGAAAAGTGAATGGACTCCTAAACTGATATACCTGATAACAGCTCTAGCCATTTGGGGACAGGTTGTCAGAGCTCCAAAGGTGAAAATAATAAAGCTAGCTCACTCAAGCAACCCATTTGGGTATACCAAAACAAAACAAAGCAAT
This sequence comes from Loxodonta africana, assembly GCF_030014295.1. NCBI lineage: Eukaryota > Metazoa > Chordata > Mammalia > Proboscidea > Elephantidae > Loxodonta > Loxodonta africana. The sequence continues at coordinate 45,308,550 of NC_087348.1, forward strand.
AAGCTGTTACAACACAGTATGCAAATATAAAATAAACTAATACAATAACATATAGATGGCTCAGAGACAACAGTCAATATCAAGTCACATAAAGAAACAGACCATAATAGCCTCAACAAGCTCTCAAAACGAAGAATCAATGGATCTTCTGGATGAAAGTGCCTTCCTGGAATTATCAGAGGCAGAACACAAAAGATTAATATACAGAACCCTTCAAGACATCAGGAAGGAAATGAGGCAATACACAGAACAAACAAAGGAACATACAGATAAAGCAATTGAAGAAATTAAAAAGATTATTCAGGAACACAATGAAAAATTTAATAAGCTGTAAAAATCCATTGACAGAAAGCAATCAGAAATTCAGAAGATTAAGAATAAAATTACAGTTGACAACTGAATAGAAAGTCAGAGAAGCAGATTTGAGCAAGTGGAAGGCAGAATTTCTGAACTTGAAAATAAAGCACTGGGCACTAATTACATCTGAAGAAAAATCAGATAAAAGAATTAAGAAACATTAAGAATCATGTGGGACTTTATGAAGAGAAATAATCTACGAGTGATTGCAGTGCTAGAACAGGGAAGGATAACAGAAAATACAGAGAAAATTGTTGAAGATGTGTTGGCAGAAAACTTCCCTGTTATCGTGAAAGGAGAGAAGATATCTATCCAAGATACTCATCAAACTCCACATAAGGTAGATTTTAAAAGAAAGTCACCAAGATATAATCAAACTTGACAAAACCAAAGATAGAGAATTTTAAGAGCACCTAGGGATAAATTAAAAGTCACCTACAAAGGAGAGTCCATAAGAATAAGCTTGGACTACTATTTTTTTCTTTTTTTACTCTGCAGAAACAGTGCCAGCAAGAAGGCAATGGGATTACATAAAAAAACTGAAAGAAAAAAATTGCCAGCCAAGAATCTTATATCCAGCAAAGCTGCCTCTCAAATATGAAGGTGAAATTAGGACATTTCCAGATAAACAGAAGTTGGTAGGGAATTCGTAAAAACCAAACCAAAACGACAAGAAATACTAAAGGGAGCTCTTTGGTTAGAAAATCAATAATATCAGGTATCAACCCAAGACCAGAACACTGGGCAGAGCAATCAGAAGTCAACACAGACAGGGAAATCAAAAAAATAAATCAAGATTAAAAAAAAAAAAAAAACACTGAAAATAGAGAAACAGAGATGTTATTATGTAAACAAAGACAACACTAAAACAATAAAGAGGGACCAAGAAATGTTCCATATGGAAAGGAAGACAAGCCGATACAAAGAAATAAAAGTTAGTTTAAACTTAGAAAAACAGGGGTAAATAATAAGGTAACCACAAAGGAGACAAACTATCCTACTCATAAAAATAAAATAGAAGAAAAAATAGAGACTCAGTAGAAACAAAATCAACAACAAATTTGAGGAAAGGAAAATGTATAATCTACTCAGCACATAAAATTAAGTGGGGAAAAGAAACCGTGAACAACATGCAAAAAAAGACATCAAAATGATAACAATAAATTCATACCTATCCATAATTAGCTGAATATAAATGGACTAAATGCACCAAAAAGTGGCAGAGAATGCCAGAATGGGTTAAAAAACATGACCCATCTATATGCTGTCTACAAGAGGCACACCATAGACATAGAGACAAAAACAAATTAAAAATCAAAGAATGGAAAAAAAATACATCAAGCAAACAATGAAAAAAGAGCAGGAGTGGCAATATTAATTTCTGACAAAATAGACTTTAAAGTTAAATCCATCATAAAGGATAAGGAAGGACACTATATGATTAAAGGGACAATGTGCCAAGAAGATATAACCATGTTAAATATTTATGGACCCAATGACAGGGCTGCAAGATACATAAAACAAACTCTGTCAGCATTGAAAAGTGAGATAGACAGCTCCACAATAATAGTAGGAGACTTCAACACACCACTTTCGGTGAAGGATAGGACATCCAGAAAGAAGCTCAATAAAGACACGGAAAATCTAAATGCCACAATAAATCAACTTGACCTCATAGACATATACAGAACACTCCACCCAAAAGCAGCCAAGTATACTTTCTTTTCTAGTGCACACGGGACATTCTCTAGAATAGACTACATATTAGGTCATAAAGCAAGCCTTAGCAGAATCCAAAACACTGAAATTATTACAAAACATCTCTTCTGACCATAAGGCCATAAAAGTAGAAATCAATAACAGAACAACCAGGGAAAGGAAATCAAACACGTGGAAACTGAACAATACCCTGCTCAGAAAAGACTGCATTATAGAAGACATTAAGAATGGAATAAAGAAATTCATAGAATCCAATGAAAATGAAAACACTTCCTATCAGAACCTTTGGGGCACAGTGAAAGCAGTGCTCAGAGGTCAATTTATATCAACAGATGCACACATCCAAAAAGAAGAAAGGGCCAAAATCAGATAATTATCCCTATGACTTGAACAAATAGAAAGAGAGCAACAACAACAACAACAAAACCCTCAGGCACCAGAAGAAAATAATCAAAATTAGAGCAGACTAAATGAAATAGAAAACAGAAAAACAATTGAAAGAATTAACAAGATCAAAAGCTTGTTCTTTAAGAAAATCAACAAGATTGATAAACCATTGGCCAAACTGACAAAAGAAAAACAGGATAGGAAGCAAATAACCCAAATAAGAAACGAGATGGGGTATATTATGACAGATCCAACTGAAATTAAAAGAATCATATCAGATTACTATGAAAAATTGTACTCTAAGAAATTCGAAAACCTAGAATAAATGAATTTCTAGAAACACACACCTAAATCAACACAAACAGAAGTAGAACAACTAAATAAACCCATAACAAAAGAAGAGATTGAAAAAGTAATGGAAAAAAAAAAAAAAAAACTCCCAACAAAAAAAAAGCCCTGGCCTGGAAGGCTTCACTTCAGGGTTCTACCAAGCTTTCAGAGAAGAGTTAACACCACTACTACTAAAGGAATTTCAGAGCAGAGCAAAGGATGGAATATTCCCAAATTCATTCTATGAAGCCAGCATATCCCTGATACCAAAACCAGGTAAAGATACACAAAAAAAGAAAATTACAGACCTATATCCCTCATGAACTTAGAGGCAAAAATTCTCAACAAAATTCTAGCCAATAGAATTCAACAACATATCAAAAAAATAATTCACCATGACCAAGTGGGATTCATACCAGGTATGCAGGGATGGTTCAACATGAGAAAAACAATTAATGTAATCCATTATATAAATTAAAAACAAAAGACAAGAATCACATGATTTTATCAATTGATGCAGAAAAGGCACTTGACAATGTTCAACACCCATTCATGATAAAAACTCTCAACAAAATAGGAATAGAAGGAAAATTCCTCAACATAATAAAGAGCATTTATACAAAGCCAATAGTCAACAGCATCCTAAATGGAGAGTGCCTGAAAGCATTCCCCTTGAAATCGGGAACCAGATGAAGATGGCATTTATCACCACTCTTATTCAACATTGTGCTGGAGTTCCTAGCCAGAGCAATTAGGCTAGATAAAGAAATAAAGGGCATCTAGATTGACAAGGGTTTTGGGTTTTTTAGATTGACAAGAAGTAAAAGTATCTCTATTTGCAGATAACATGATCTTATACATAGAAAACACTAAGGAATCCTCCAGAAAACCGCTGAAACTAATAAAAGAGTTCAGCAGAGTATCAGGATACAAGATAAACATACAAAAATCAGTTGGATTCCTCTACACCAAAAAAAAAGAACATCGAGGAGGAAATCACCAAATCAATACCATTTACAGTAGCCCCCAAGAAGATGAAATACTTAGGAATAAATCTTACCAGAGAAGTAAAAGACTTATAAAATGAAATCTACAAAAGCACTTCTGCAAGAAACCAAGAGAGACCTACAAAATTGGAAAAACATACCTTGCTCATGGATAGGAAGACTTAACATTATAAAAATATCTATTCCACCTGAAGCGATCTATAGATTTAGTGCAATTCTGATCCAAATTCCAATAACATTTTTTAATGAGATGGAGAAACAAATCACCAACTTCATATGGAAGGGAAAGAGGCCCCAGATAAGTAAAACATTACTGAAAAAGAAGAACAAAGTGGGAGGCCTTACTTTACCTGATTCTAGAACCTATTATACTACCACAGTAGTCAAAACACCGTGATGCTGGTACAATAACCGATACATAGACCAATGGAACAGAATTGAGAATCCATCCACATATAAGCAGCTGATATTTGACAAGTGCCCCAAAAAAGTTAAATGGGGGAAAAGACAGTCTTTTCAACAAATGGTGCTGGCATAACTGGATATCCATCAGCAAAAAGATAAAACAAGACCCATACGTCACACCATGCACAAAAATGAGCTCAAAATGGATCAAAGCCCTAAATATACAATCTAAAATGGAAAAGGTCATGGAGGAAAAAAAAGGGACAATGTTTGGAGCCCTAATACATGGCATAAACAGTATCCAAAACATCATTAACAATGTAGAAGGAAAAGTAGATAACTGGGAGCTCCTAAAAATAAAACACCTATGCTCATCCAAAGACTTCACCAAAAGAGTAGAAAGATTACTTCCAGACTGGGAAAAAGTTTTTAGCTATGACATTTCTGATCAGTGCCTCATCTCTAAATTCTATATGATACTGCAAAAACTCAACTACAAAAAGACAAATAATCTAATAAAAAAAATGTGTGAGAGGGGAGGGGGCCAAGATGGCGGACTAGGTGGACGCTCCCGCGGATCCCTCTTGCAACAAAGACTCGGAAAAACAAGGGAATCGATCACATACATAACAATCTATGAACTCTGAACAACAAGCACAGACTTAGAGACGGAGGACGAACAAATACGGGCAGACAGCGACTGTTTTCAGAACTAGGAGCCAGCGCACCAGGCAGGTGACCTTCGGAGCTCGATCTGGGGCAGAGCCCAGGGGGGCAGACGGCACAGAAAGGGGGCCCACCCCTTCCCCCCCGAACCCATCCCGGGAGGAAGCCTAGCAGGTTGGCGCGGGCGGCGCAGGGGCGCAGCCGGAGGGAGAAACACCCGGGAGGCAGTGACTGATCTGAGAGGGGGGAGAACAGCGTCCCAGCTGGGGTGCCCTGCTGTCCGCCGGGAGTTAGGCGAGAAGCCGACGGGGCGCGCGCGGGGGGGGGGGGGTCAGCTGTGTTTCCCTGGAGTGACCCCAGGGCGGGGCCCACGCGTTCGTGCGGGAGGACGCGCACCCAGTCCGCGCGTGTGGCACGGCACACCAGAGGGAGAAATCCCCGGAGGTGTCTGGTCTCAAAACAGGGAAAGCAGCATCCCAGACGGGGAGCCATTCCGCTGCGATCTGGGCACGCGCGCGCGCGCGCGGGCGGGGCATGAGCGCGGGGTCCATTTTTATTACCCTGAATTGACCCAGAGGGCGGGAACACCTGGTCGTGCGAGTGACGCCCTCCCAGTTTGCGCGAGAGGTGCGGCACACTGGAAGGAGAAGTCCCCGGGAGGAACTGATTGGTCCCAAAGCGCAGAAAGTAGCATCCCAGACAAAGTGCCGCCCTGCTGGGGCTTGGGCGCGCGCACGAGCGGGCCGTGAGCGCGGAGTCCATTTTTATTGCCCTGAATTGACCCAGGGGGCGGGCCCACCTGGCCGTGCAGGTGACGCAACCCAGTTCGCGCGAGAGGTGTGGCGCTCCGGAAGGAGAAGTCCCGGGGAGGAAGTGACTGGTTCCCGAACAGGGAAAGCAGCGTCTCAACCCGGAAGTCATCCCGCTGGGATTTGGGCGCGCGCACAGGCGGGGCGTGACCGCGGGATCTAATTATAATCGCCTGAATAGACCCTGGGGGCGGGCCCACCCGTTCGTGCGGGAAACGCCCACCCAGTGCCCACGAGCGGTGCCGCGCACCGGAGGAAGTCCCCAGGAGGAAGGGACTGGTTTTCGAGCAAGGAAAGCAGTGTCCTAGCCAGGGACCCGTCCAGCCCGGATTTTGGCAAACGGGGGCGGAGCGTGAACGTGGTGTTCAGCTCTATATTCTGTGGTGCTACACTCCTAGCTCTCAGATCCCTCCCCCACCCTCCCCAGGCGACCCCATTAACATCCGAATACCCGGAGCCAGAGAGAGAATTCAGATAGAGATCTGACTGCATTTTTTTTTAGCTGACTACTGGGAAAATCTAGTTTCCCAGTGATGGCTCGGAGACAGCAGTCCATATCAAACCACATAAAGAAACAGACCATGACAGCTTCTCCAACCCCCCAAACAAAAGAATCAAAATCTTTCCCAAATGAAGATACAATCCTGGAATTATCAGATACAGAATATAAAAAACTAATTTACAAAATGCTTAAAGATATCACGAATGAAATTAGGATAACTGCAGAAAAAGCCAAGGAACACACTGATAAAACTGTTGAAGAACTCAAAAAGATTATTCAAGAACATAGTGGAAAAATTAACAAGTTGCAAGAATCCATAGAGAGACAGCATGTAGAAATCCAAAAGATTAACAATAAAATTACAGAATTTGACAACGCAATAGAAAGTCAGAGGAGCAGACTCGAGCAATTAGAATGTAGACTGGGACTTCTGGAGGACCAGGGAAACAACACCAACATAGCTGGAAAAAAATCAGATAAAAGAATTAAAAAAAATGAAGAAACCCTAAGAATCATGTGGGACTCTATCAAGAAGGATAACTTGCGAGTGATTGGAGTCCCAGAACAGGGAGGGGGGACAGAAAACACAGAGAAAATAGTTGAAGAACTCCTGACACAAAACTTCCCTGACATCATGAAAGAAGAAAGGATATCTATCCAAGATGCTCATCGAACCCCATTTAAGATTGATCCAAAAAGAAAAACACCAAGACATATCATCATCAAACTTGCCAAAACCAAAGACAAACAGAAAATTTTAAAAGCAGCCAGGGAGAAAAGAAAGGTTTCCTTCAAGGGAGAATCAATAAGAATAAGTTCAGACTACTCAGCAGAAACCATGCAGGCAAGAAGGGAATGGGACGACATATACAGAGCACTAAACGAGAAAAACTGCCAACCAAGGATCATATATCCAGCAAAACTCTCTCTGAAATATGAAGGAGAAATTAAGATATTTACAGATAAACACAAGTTTAGAGAATTTGCAAAAACTAAACCAAGACTGCAAGAAATGCTAAAGGAGATTGTTTGGCCTGATGACCAATAATATCAGGTACCAGCACAATACAAGGACACAAAACAGAACGTCCTGATATCAACGCAACTCAAACAGGGAAAGCACAAAAACAAACAAATTAAGACTAATTCTAAAAAATAAATAAATAAACAAAATAATACATACAACAGGAAATCATGGAAATCAATAGCTAAACGATCAAAATAAGCAAAAAGAGGGACTAAATATAGGAGGCATTGAACTGCCAGATGGAGAGTGATACAAGGCGAAATAGAAGGATACAAGTTAGGGTTTTACTTAGAAAAATAGGGGTAAATAAAAAGGTAACCACAAAAAGGAATATCAATTCCATAACTCAAGAAAAAAGCCAAGAAAAACGTAACGACTCAATAAACACAAAGTTAAACATTATGAAAATGAGGATCTCACAAGCTACTAAGAAAAACGTCTCAGCACAAAAAAGCATGTGGAAAAATGAAATGGCCAACAACACACATAAAAAGGCATCAAAATGACAGCACTAAAAACTTACTTATCTATAATTACGCTGAATGTAAATGGACTAAATGCACCAATAAAGAGACAGAGAGTCACGGACTGGATAAAAAAACACGATCCATCTATATGCTGCCTACAAGAGACACACCTTAGACTTAGAGACACAAACAAACTAAAACTCAAAGGATGGAAAAAAGTATATCAAGCAAACAATAAGCAAAAAAGAAGAGGAGTAGCAATATTAATTTCTGACAAAATAGACTTTAGACTTAAATCCGCCACAAAGGATAAAGAAGGACACTATATAATGATAAAAGGGACAATTGATCAGGAAGACATAACCATACTAAATATTTACGCACCTAATGACAGGGCTGCAAGATACATAAATCAAATTTTAACAGAATTGAAAAGTGAGATAGACACCTCCACATATATAGTAGGAGACTTCAACACACCACTTTCGGAGAAGGACAGGACATCCAGTAAGAAGCTCAATAGAGACACGGAAGACCTACTTACAACAATCAACCAACTTGACCTCATTGACTTATACAGAACTCTCCACCCAACTGCTACAAAATATACTTTTTTTTCTAGCGCACATGGAACATTCTCTAGAATAGACCACATATTAGGGCATAAAACAAATCTTTGCAGAATCCAAAACATCGAAATATTACAAAGCATCTTCTCAGACCACAAGGCAATGAAGCTAGAAATCAATAACAGAAAAACTAGGGAAAAGAAATCAAATACTTGGAAAATGAACAATACCCTCCTGAAAAAAGACTGGGTTATAGAAGACATCAAGGAGGGAATAAGGAAATTCTTAGAAAGCAACGAGAATGAAAATACTTCCTATCAAAACCTCTGGGACACAGCAAAAGCAGTGCTCAGAGGCCAACTTATATCGATAAATGCACACATACAAAAAGAAGAAAGAGCCAAAATCAGAGAACTGTCCCGACAACTTGAGCAAATAGAAAGTGAGCAACAAAAGAATCCATCAGGCACCCGAAGAAAACAAATAATAAAAATTAGAGCTGAACTAAATGAATTAGAGAACAGAAAAACAATTGAAAGAATTAACAAAGCCAAAAGCTGGTTCTTTGAAAAAATTAACAAAATTGATAAACCATTGGCTAGACTGACTAAAGAAAAACAGGAAAGGAAACAAATAACCCGAATAAGAAACGAGAAGGACCACATCACAACAGAACCAAATGAAATCAAAAGAATCATATCAGATTACTACATAAAATTGTACTCTAACAAATTTGAAAACCTAGAAGAAATGGATAAATTCTTGGAACAACACTACTTACCTAAACTAACACATACAGAAGTAGAACAACTAAATAGACCCATTACAAAAAAAGAGATTGAAATGGTAATCAAAAAACTCCCAACAAAAAAAAGTCCTGGCCCAGATGGCTTCACTGCAGAGTTCTACCAAACCTTCAGAGAAGACTTAACACCATTACTATTGAAGGTATTTCAAAGTATAGAAAAAGACGGAATACTACCCAACTCATTCTATGAAGCCACCATCTCCCTGATACCAAAACCAGGTAAAGACATTACAAAAAAAGAAAATTTTAGACCTATATCCCTCATGAACATAGATGCAAAAATCCTTAATAAAATTCTAGCCAATAGAATCCAACAACACATGAAAAAAATAATTCACCCTGATCAAGTGGGATTTATACCAGGTATGCAAGGCTGGTTTAATATCAGAAAAACCATTAATGTAATCCATCACATAAATAAAACAAAAGACAAAAACCACATGATCTTATCAATTGATGCAGAAAAGGCATTTGACAAAGTCCAACACCCATTTATGATAAAAACTCTCACCAAAATAGGAATTGAAGGAAAATTCCTCAACATAATAAAGGGCATATATGCAAAGCCAACGGCCAATATCACTCTAAATGGAGAGAACCTGAAAGCATTTCCCTTGAGAACGGGAACCAGACAAGGATGCCCTTTATCACCGCTCTTATTCAACATCGTACTTGAAGTCCTAGCCAGGGCAATTAGGCTAGACAAAGAAATAAAGGGTATTCAGATTGGTAAGGAGGAAGTAAAGCTATCACTATTTGCAGATGACATGATCGTATACATGGAAAACCCTAAGAAATCCTCCAGAAAACTACTGAAACTAATAGAAGAGTTTGGAAGAGTCTCAGGATATAAAATAAACATACAAAAATCACTTGGATTCCTCTACATCAACAAAAAGAACACCGAAGAGGAAATAACCAAATCAATACCATTCACAGTAGCCACCAAGAAGATAAAATACTTAGGAATAAATCTTACCAAGGAAGTAAAAGACCTATACAAAGAAAACTATAAAACTCTGCTACAAGAAATTCAAAAGGACACGCTTAAATGGAAAAACATACCCTGCTCATGGATAGGAAGACTCAACATAGTAAAAATGTCTGTTCTACCAAAAGCCATTTATACATACAACGCACTTCCAATCCAAATACCAATGTCATACTTTAAGGGAATAGAGAAACAAATCACTAATTTCATATGGAAAGGAAAGAATCCCCGGATAAGCAAAACATTACTGAAAAAGAAGAAGAAAGTGGGAGGCCTCACCCTACCTGATTTCAGAACCTATTATATAGCTACAGTAGTCAAAACAGCCTGGTACTGGTACAACAACAGGCACATAGACCAATGGAACAGAATTGAGAATCCAGATATAAATCCATCCACGTATGAGCAGCTGATATTTGACAAAGGACCAGTGTCAGTCAATTGGGGAAATAATAGTCTTTTTAACAAATGGTGCTGGCATACCTGGATATCCATTTGCAAAAGAATGAAACAGGACCCATACCTCACACCATGCACAAAAACTAACTCCAAGTGGATCAAAGACCTAAACATAAAGACTAAAACGATAAAAATCTTGGAAGAAAAAATAGGATCTACCCTAGGAGCCCTAATACAGGGCATAAACAGAATACAAAACATTACCAAAAATGATGAAGAGAAACCCGATAACTGGGAGCTCCTAAAAATCAAACACCTATGCTCATCTAAAGACTTCACCAAAAGAGTAAAAAGACCACCTACAGACTGGGAAAGAATATTCAGCTATGACATCTCAGACCAGCGCCTGATCTCTAAAATCTACATGATTCTGTCAAAACTCAACCACAAAAAGACAAACAACCCAATCAAGAAGTGGGCAAAGGATATGAACACACATTTCACTAAAGAAGATATTCAGGCAGCCAACAGATACATGAGAAAATGCTCTCGATCATTAGTCATTAGAGAAATGCAAATTAAAACTACGATGAGATTCCATCTGACACCAACTAGACTGGCATTAATTCAAAAATCACAAAATAATAAATGTTGGAGAGGCTGCGGAGAGACTGGAACTCTCATACACTGCTGGTGGGATTGTAAAATGGTACAACCACTGTGGAAATCCATCTGGCGTTATCTTAAACAGTTAGAAATAGAACTACCATACAAACCAGAAATCCCACTCCTCGGAATATACCCTAAAAATACAAGACCCTTCACACAAACAGATATATGCACACCCATGTTTATTGCAGCTCTGTTTACAATAGCAAAAAGCTGGAAGCAACCAAGATGTCCATCAACGGACGAATGGGTAAATAAATAGTGGTATATTCACACAATGGAATACTACGCATCGATAAAGAACAGTGACGAATCTCTGAAACATTTCATAACATGGAGGAATCTGGAAGGCATTATGCTGAGCGAAATGAGTCAGTTGCAAAAGGACAAATATTGTATAAGACCACTATTATAAGATCTTGAGGAATAGAAAAAATGGAAAAGAACACATACTTTTGTGGTTACAAAGGGGGGAGGGAGGGAGGGAGGGAGGGAGAGGGCTTTTTATTGATCAATCTGTAGATGGGAACTGCTTTGGGTGAAGGGAAAGACAACACTCAAAACAAGGAAGGTCAGCCTAATTGGACAGGATTAAAAGTAAAGAGGTTTCCGAGATAAAATGAAAGCTTCAAAGGATAGCGAAGCAGGGGCTGGGGTCTGGGGAACTTGGTTTGAGAGGACTTCTAAATCAATGGGCAAAATAATTCTATTATGAAAACACTCTGCATCCCACTTTGAATTGTGGCACCTGGGGTCCTAAATGCCAACAAGCAGCCATCTAAAATACATTAATTGGTCTCAACCCACCGGGAGCAAAGGCAAAGGAAGAACACCAAGGTCACACGACAACTAAGAACCCAAGAGACAGAAAGGGCCACTTGAACCAGAGACCTACAATATCCTGAGACCAGAAGAACAAGTTGGTGCCCGGCCACAATCGATGTCTGCCCTGTCAGGGAGCACAAGAGACAACTCCTGAGGGAGCAGGAGACCAATGGGATACAGACCCCAAATTCTCATTAAAAGACCACATCTAATGGTATGATTGCGACTAGAGGAATCCCAGAGACAATGCTCCCCAGAACTTCTGATGGCACAGGACAGGAACCAACCCCGAAGACAAATCATCAGGCATGAAAAGGACTGGTCAGTGGGGGGGAGAGAGATACTGATGAAGAGCGAGCTAATTAAATCAGGTGGACACGGGAGAGTGTGTTGGCAACTCTTGACTGGAGGGGGGATGGGAAGATAGAGAGAGATGGAAGAAGGTAAAATTGGCACGAAACGAGAGACTGTAAGGGCTGACTCAATAGGGGGAGAGCAAGTGGGAGAAGGGAGTAAGATGTATGTAAACCTACATGTGACAGACTGATTGGAATGGTAAATGTTCACTTGAAGCTTAATAAAAATTTAAAAAAAAAAAAAAAAATGTGTGAAAGATATGAACTAAAGAAGACATTCAGGTAGCTAACTGATACATGAGGAAATGCTCTTGTTCATTAGCCATTAGAGAAATGCAAATCAAAACTACAATGAGATTCCATCTCACTCCAACAAGGCTGGCATTAATCCAAAAAACACAAAATAATAAATGTGGGAGAGGCTGTGGAGAGATTGGAACACTTATGCACTGCTGGTGGTAATGTAAAATGGTACAACCACTTTAGAAAGCGATCTGGCGCTTCCTTCAAAAGCTAGAAGTAGAACTACCATATGATCCAGCAATCCCACTCCTTGGAATATATCCTAGAGAAATAAGAGCCTTTCCACAAACAGATATATGAACACCCATGTTCATTGCAGCTCTGTTTACAATAGCAAAAAGATGGAAGCAACCAAGGTGCCCACCAATGGATGAATGGATAAATAAATTATGGTATATTCACACAATGGAATGCTATGCATCGATAAAGAACACTGATGAGTGTGTGAAACTTTTCATAACGTAGAGGAATCTGTAAGGCATTATGCTGAGTGAAATTAGTCAGTTCCAAAAGGACAAATGTTGTATAAGACAACTATTATAAGAACTTGAGAAATAGTTTAAACAGAAAAGAAAATATTCTTTGATGGTCACGAGAGGGAGGAGGGAGGGAGGGTGGGAAAGGGGTATTCATTAATTAGATAGTAAATAACTACTTTAGGTGATGGGAAAGACAACACACAATACATGTGAGGTCAGTACAGCTGGACGAAACCAAAATGAAAGAAGTTTCCTGAATAAACTGAATGCTTTGAAGGCCAGCATAGCAGGGGCGGGGGTTTGGGGGCCATGGTTTCAGGGGACATCTAAATCAATTGGCATAATAAAATCTATTAAAAAAAATTCTGCATCCCACTTTGGAGAGTGGTGTCTGAGGTCTGAAACCCTAGCAAGTGGTTATCTAAGATGCATCAATTGGTCTCAACCCACCTGGAGCAAAAAAGAATGAAGAACACCAAGGACACAAAGTAATTATGAGCCCAAGAGACAGAAAGGGCCACTAAACCAGAGACTACATTAGCCTGAGACCAGAAGAACTAGATGGTGCCCAGCTACAAATGATGACTGCCCTGACAGGGAACACAACAGAGAACCCCTGAGGGAGCAGGAAAGCAGTGGAATACAGATCCCAAATTCTCGTAAAAAGACCAGACTTAATGGTCTGACTGAGACTAGAAGGAATCCGATGGCCATGGCCCCCAGACCTCCTGTTGGCCCAGGACAGGAACCATTCCCAAAGCCAATTCTTTAGACAGGGATTGGACTGGACAATGGGATGCAGAGTGGTAGTGGTAAGGAGTGAGCTTCTTGGATCAGGTGGATACTTGAGACTATGTTGACATCTCCTGCCTGGAGAGGAGACAAGTGGCTAGAGGGGGCTAGAAGCCAGTGAAATGGACAGGAAAAGAGAGAGTGGGAGGAGGGAGTGTGCTATCTCATTAGGGGGAGAGCAACTGGGACTATGTAGCAAGGTGTATATAAGTTTTTTGTGTGAGAGACTGACTTGATTTGTAAACTTTCACTTAAAGCACAATAAAAATAAAAAAAAATAGTATCTAGCATTAAAAGAATCATGATTTAGATAAGTAACCAAGCATGAGCCTTCAAAGAAAAATTATCTTGAGAGAGTTTAAGCATAGTTATGGCAAAGCTGTGTTCTTTAAGAAGAATAGAACACAGCAGTCCACATACTGATCATATTTGCTCAGGAAAAGTTTAATTTATGATATCCAATTTAGAAGGATTAGAAGAACAGTGCCTTTGAATTATGGTGTTGGTGGAGAATACTGAACATACCATGGACTGCCAAAAGAACGAACACATCTGTCTTGGAAGAGGTACAGTCAGAATGATCCTTAGAAACATGGATGGTCTGACTTGGTCTCACGTACTTTGGGCATTTTATCAGAAGGGACCACTCCCTGGAGAAGAGCATCATGTTTGGTAAAGTAGACAGCAAAAAACAAGAAGATCCTTGGCAAGATGGATTGACACAGGGGCTGCAGCAATGGGGTGAAACATAACTATGATTGTGAGGATGGTGCAGGACAGGGAGGTGTTTCCTTCTGTTGTGCCTAGTTTCGCTATGAGTGAGAACTGACTCAAAGACACCTAACAACAACAACAATTTAGAAAGATTTTAAGAGATCCTTTCCATCCGTTGCTGAAAATATCTTTTAATTCAACAATAAATCACATATGAAAGCATTTGTTAAACTGTATCAAGAACATTTTGTACAAGGAAAAGGGCTGAGTGTTCACCCTCAAGTAGGCCTTGTCATGTCATTGATGTTAAAAAAAAAAATCACACTAAGCTAATAATAAAAATTGATTGAAATCTATTTAATATATGATTTTCAAATTGGGTTAACATTTTGATTAGGGAGTCAAAAAAGTCCTGAAGATGAGATCTTCTGAAGACCCATCTTAGCTACACTGCCATGGAAGAAGACTGGGGCCAGCATTTACATAACAATAATTTACTCTAAAACACTGTTGCCAGTCTGGCTCTGAAGTTTCTGTTTCTCAAAACTGACTTCAAAAAAGACCTATATTCTAATGAAAAACGGTCTCCACTAAGTGGCTTACTAGGTTATTGCCTACTTAAAATAGTTTTCTCAAGGCTTAAGATTAAAAAAAAAACAACAAAAAACTCAAAGGCAATGGCCTGGATGGGTCACCCCAACTCCATGGACCCCAGAAATCTGGGTTTTGGGAGAATTAAAGCTGCTCCTCACAGATTAACACTTCCATTGATAGAAAGTCTATGTCTATGGAATCCCATCCAGATTAGTGAATGGCAGGAACTTTTATGAAGATACATTTTTCATTAAACTAAAATCTATCTTTTATAATGGTGCTTTTTATCAGGGCATTGACTTAATTCACACTGATGTTTTTAAATCTCTTTGAGACTCGAAATTGCCTTTCTTCAAGGTCTTTGCACATGCTATTTTCTTTCCCTGGAAATTTTTTCCCCATCTTCACATCTTGTAACACCTTTATATTTCTTTAAGTCATAGCTCAGTGGTATTCCCTGACTTCTGTGAGTAAATTATCTTTCTATATATTTTCACAGCAAAATATAACTCTTATAATAGTGCATATTATGGTTGAAATTTCATTTCTCTTAAATTTTTTATCCACTTATTTTAAAATTCAAATTTCATTAAATAATTGAATAGACAAATAAAATGGGAAACAGAGCAGTCACTGTGTCTGTTTTGGGTCTTTAGTGTTTACCTGTTTCTATCAAGTTTCTATCAAGTGCTTAGCATATGATTGGACATTTAATAAATGCTCAGTGAATGTACAAAGTAAATAAAATTGACAAGTATTTAGCTAGAGTGACCAAGAATAAAGGAGAGATGATTAAAATTACCGGAACTGGAAACGGAAGAGGGATTATTACCAACGACTGCAGAAATAAAAAGGATTATAAACAAATAGTATAAATAATTGTACGCCAATAAACTAGGTAAAACGGAAAAATTCTTACAAAAACACAAACTACTGAAACTAACTCAAGATGAAATAGATAATCAGATAGAACTATCTCAAGAGCAAAGATTGAGTTAGTAATCAAAAAAACTACCCACAGGACCATGATCTCAGGGAATATCTAGCTCAACTGGCATAAAATAGTTTATAGAGAAAATGTTCTACATTCTACTTTGGTGGGTAGCTTCTAGGGTCTTAAAAGGTCTCACCCCTTAAGGGGCAAGGGATAATAAAGAAAACTAAAGATACAAGGGAAAGATTTGTGCAAAGAACTAGGGGACTACAACTACCACGGCCTCCACCAGACTAAGTCCAGCACAACTACATTGTGCCCAGGTACCACCACTGACTGCTCTGACAGGGATCACAATAGAGGGTCCCAGACAGAGCTGGAGAAAAATGTAGACCAAAATTCTAACTAGAAAAAAAAAAAAAAAAAAACAGACTTACTGTCTTAACAAAGTCTGGAGAAACCCTGAAAGTATGGCCCTTGGATACCTGTTTAGCTCAGTAAGGGAGTCACTCCTGAGGTTCACCTTTCATTTGAAGATTAAACAGGTTCATAAAACAAAACAGGACTACAGGGACACATCACCCTAGGGGCAAGGACTAGAAAGCAGGAGGGAACAGGAAAGCTGGTAATAGGGAACTCAGGGTTGAAAAGAGAGAGTGTTGACATGTCATGGGGTTGTTAACCAATGTCACAAAACAATGTGTGTACTAACTGTTTAGTGAGAAGCTAGTTCGTTCTGCAAACCTTCATCTAGAGTACAATTTAAAAAAAAGTCATTAAAAAAAGTCCACCCAAAAAAAAAAAAAATTTCCACACCCAAATGGCATTCCTGATGAATTTGACCAAATATGTAAAAAATAATTAATACCAATTCTTCACAATTTTTTTTTCAAAAAAGAATGAAATGAGTTTCCCAAATCATTTTATGAGGCCACTATTATGTTGATAAATGGTCCCTCTATGGTGGCGTGGTAGTTAAGAGCTCAGGCTGCTAACCAAAACGTCAGCAGTTAGAATGTACCAGCCACTCCTTGGAGGTCCTACGGGTCAGCTCTACTCTGTCCTATAGCACCAGAATAAACCAACAGTAACAGTTTTAAGTGGCACAAGTGATTCACGATTGGCTGCCAACCTAAAAGTTGATAATTGGAACCCACCCAACAGTTTTTTGGAGGAAAAAACTTGTGCTCTGCTTCCATAAAGATTACAGCCAGGGTTTTCCCCTATGTAGCAGTTTTTTTACCAGTTCTACTCTGTAACATATGAGGTTGATATGAGTTGGAATGGACTTGATGGAGTTTGGTGTTTTGGTTTGTTTTATTATCCTGATACCAAAAACTCAAAGATGTCACAAGAAAGGAAAACAAAAGATTGGTATCTTTTATGAATATTGAGACAAAAACCCTCAACAAAATTCTAGGACCAAATCTAACAACATATGAATAGAATTTTAGACTAAAACCAAGTGAAACTTTCCCAAGGATGCAAGGTTGGTTTAACATCTGATTGTCAATGAGTGTAATACACTAAATCATGTACTTTTTTGCAAAGACCTCAGTTCCTTTGAAAAGAGATTAGGAACTACATGTTTTAAGGCTTCCTTCATACCTCAGTCAAAATCTCTAAGTCAGGGTTCTAGAGCTGGGAATGTGGCAAAGGTAAACTTCTCTCTGAGTGATACCTCTGCCCTAGGAGCTGAACACTCGTTGGGGTCAGAAAGGCTTGCTTCTCCTGGCATGGAACCACTGCTTTATGTTTGGGGGAAGGATCACTGGGGCCCCAGTATTCTCAGCGTCCAAGGTAGAAACTCTGTTGTATGTGGGGGTTGGGCAGAAGAAGGAAGCCTCCCCCTCTGGACTAAAATTGCTCAGTACTTAGAAAAAAAAAATTCTGGGGCCCCAGTGATCCTTCCCCCAAATCATAAAGCAGTGGTTCCATGCCAGGAGAAGCAAGCCTTTCTGACAACAGGAAACTGGGACAAGATATTAAAAATAAACGAGCAAACAAAACAAAGAAGTTCTGCTCCTTTTAGAAAGAAATGCCTCCAACTAGAAGCTGGAGAGAGGGGAAATCCTGTGTTGTTGATCTCAGCAGTCTACAGGGGAATTTTTGCCTCCTTGAGCTGGAGGGGCAAGGAAGGGAGTGGTCTTTGTTCAAATACCGCAGACTCCGGCCTTTCTTACTGAACTTGGTAGATATTCTTAAAGAGATGTTTTCTGTCCTGCTGTTTACCTTTAGGGCAATTTCCAGAGACTTTTAAAGGTTGTTTTGTTACTGTTGTTGTTTGTTTTTTTATAACTTTCAAATTAGGAAAGCAGGTCAGCAGATAGCAGAGTCCCTTATGTTAAATCAGCTTTAATAAAAATCGTGAAAGTATAAATTAATACAACCACAAAGTTTCACTTATTAGGAAACTAATACAGGATGTATTATTAAGTTAAAAATATAAACATTCATCAGTAAATACCTCAAGTTCTCTTCACTTTCAGTAAGGAAAGTTGAGTCTTCTGCAAATCGCATGTTGTTAATGAGTTTTCCTCCAATCTTAATGCTGTGTTCTTTGCCATATAGTCCAGCTTCTCGGATTACTTACTCAGCATACAGGTTGAATAAGTATGGTGAAAGGATACAATGCTCTCCTGATTTTAAACGACTCAGTATCCCCTTGTTCTGTTCAAATGGCTGTGTCTTGGCCTATGTCCTGGTTACTCAATTCAACAGCCAATTACTAAGTTAAAAAACTTGGAGAACCTATCATGATTTATCTTTATAAATATGATTTACAATGTAACTTTGGTGATCTGTAGATCTACACAGCTATCCCCAGTGAAAATTTTTATACTGTGAAAAAATAAGTACTTAGTGATCTTGTAATTTGCTGAAGTATTATCATTGGGGGAATTATTTCAGAACCACACTAATACAAATTATAGAGCTACTATTTATAATATAATGCTTCTTTGTGGCGCTGAATCCTAATTTTATCACAGCAATATTTTTAGAGAAATTTTCAGTAGCATGGGGACAAATTTTCGGTGCTGAAATTTTGAGTCTATAGTAAAACTAGATAAAAGGCTAAATGAGTTGGAACGAGTACTATTTGTAAGTTCTGTTTGTACAAAAATTTACTCTGATGGTAAATTTCAAACATGTGAAAGTAATTAAATATCCTGATACTCCCCTAAACAAGGAGAAGGCACCAATAATTTTTTTGTCATTCTTATATTTTCTATTAAGCAAAAGATACGAAATATTCTATGAAATCTTTGATTGAAAAGTTAATAAAATGATTATTGTTGTAAGTTGCCATCACGTCATTTCTAACTCATGGCAACCCCATGTGTGCAGAGTAGGACTGCTCCGTGAGGCTTTCAAGGCTGTGACTTTTCAGAAGCAGATTTCCAGGTCTGTCTTCTAAGGCACCTCTGGGTAGGTTGGAACTGTCAACATTTCAGCTAGTAGTCAAGCACTTAACCATTTGTACCACCCAGGGATGCCAGTAAAATGGTAGACTCAGAATTTTAGAATGAGTAGGAGTCAAGAGAATAAGATTGAATCAGCAGATGTTTTATTGTGCCTTTATTATTTTAAGTGCTGAAGACAAGAGTATTGGAGAAGACTGATACAATGCTTGCACTTATACATCTTGGAGTCTGATTTAAGGTCCATCTCACTTTTCCCAGGTCAGGCAGCTCTAAAGTCTCATGGTAAATCTGGAGTCTCTCCTGGGCTTAGTCGTGGCCTTCACCGAAACTGCATCTCAGCCCAGCATTTCATTCTGCTCTATTTTTCCTCTTTTCTTCCACAGGGGTTGATTCCAAGGGAAATCTCTAAAAATTTCCAGGCTGCTGATCTCTGTAAGTCTGAAACTTGGCAAAAGAATATATGAAGAAATCCTACAAAATAGTAAGAAAATTTCATAAACAAACTATTAAAAATGGGTAAAATCATGGCAAGGCATTTCACAAAAGAAGAAACAATAAGTCAGTGAATATGCGAAGAGATTTTCTAAATCAATATTGATCAAGAAAATGCAAATGGAGTCCATATTAAGAAACTGTTTTATACCCATCTGAATGACAAAACATTTAAAATACTTGATGATAACACTTTCGGAGAATATATGGATTTAACTTCTAAATTGTTGCCGATGGGAATGTACATTGGAAAACGACCTTGTTAAGCAGTTTGGCCTTATTTTCTGAAAATGAACATTCATATCCCTTACAGCCTGACATTTCTGTTTCTTGGATATTTATCCAAAAGAATTTCCTGTTCTTATTAAGCTAGGGAAACCCTTGTGGCGTAGCGTTTTAGAGCTGCACTGTTAACCAAAAGGTTGGCAGCTCAAATCCACCAGGCACTCCTTGGAAACCCTATGGGGCAGTTCTACTCTCTCTTATAGGGCCACTATGAGTCAGAATCAACTTGGCGGCGAAGGATTTGGTTTGGTTTTGGTATACAATTAGAGAAATGGACAAGAATGTTCAAAGAAGTTCTGTTTTCAATAGAAAAAAGAAAAAAAAAAGCTCATATTAAATCAAATACACATCAAAGGCAGTGTGTATTAAGAAAGTGTGATTTATTTATAAATTAGAATACTATTCTACAGTCAAAACAAATAAACTACACTGATGAAAAACAATGTGGATGAATTTTGGAAATTCATTATTAAGTAAAAAAAAAGGAAACTCCAAGATATTACCATCCAAAATAATATCCATTTAAAGAATTAAGACAACAATTTTAAGAAATACCTACAGAAGAAATCACCCACATGACTGTCAGTTTGTCATACTGTGGGGGCTTGTGTGTTTCTGTGATGCTAGAAGCTATGCCACCGGTATTCGGATACCAGCAGGGTTGCCCGTGAAGGACAGGTTTGAGCTGAGCTTCCAGACTAGGAAGAAGGACTGGGCAGTCTACTTCTGAAAAGAATTAGCCAGTGAAAACCTTATGAATAGCAGCGGATCATTGTCTGATATAGTGCTGGAAGATGAGCTCCCCAGGTTGGAAGGCACTGAAAAGACAACAGGGGAAGAGCTGCCTCCTTAAAGTAGAGTTGACCTTAATGACGTGCATGGAGAAAAGCATTTTGGACCACCATTTGCTAATATGGCACTACTCAAAATAGGAAGAAACAGCTGAAAATATCCATTAGTAATCAGAACCTGGAATGTACAAAACATGAATCTAAGAAAATTGGAAATCATCAGAAATGAAATGGAATGCATAAACATCAATATCCTAGGCATTAGTGAGCTGAAATGGACTCATATCAGCCATTTTTAATCTGACAGTTATGTAGTCTACTATGCCGGGAATGACAACTTGAAGAGGAAAGGTCTTGCATTCATCTTCAAAAAGAACCTTTCAAGATCTATCCTGAAGTACAACGCTGTCAGTGATAGGATAATATCCATACGCCTACAAGGAAGACCAGTTAACATGATTATTATTCAAAATTACATGCCAACCACTAAGGCAAAAGATGAAGGAACTGAAGATTTTCATCAGCTTCTGCAGTCTGAAATTGATTGAACATGCAATCAGGATGCATTGATAATTACTGGTGATTAGTGGTTATTGAAATGAGAAAGTTGAAAACAAAGAAGAAGGATCAGTAGTTAGAAAATACAGCCTTGGTGATAGAAACAATGCTGGAGATCAAACGATAGAATTTTGCAAGACCAATGGCTTCTTCATTGCAAATACTTTCCTTCACCAACATAGATGGTGACTGTGCACATTGAGCTTGCCAGATGGAATACACAGGAATCAAATTGACTGCATCTGTGGAAAGAGATGATGGAAAAGCTCATTGCTCTGAGTCAGAAAAAGGCCAGGGGCTGATTTGGAACAGATCATCAATTACTCATATGCAATTTCAAGTTGAAACTGAAGAAAATCAGAGCAAGTCCACGAGAGCCAAAGTACGGCCTTCAGTATATCCCACCTGAATTTAGAGATCATCTGAAGAATAGATTTGAATCATTGAGCTCTAATGACTGAAGACCAGACGAGTTGTGGAATGATATCAAGGACATCCTACATAAAGAAAACAAGAGGTCATTGAAAAGACAGGAAAGAAAGACAAGACCAAGATAGATGTCAGAGGAGACTCGGAAACTTGCTCTCGAACGTCAAGCAGCTAAAGCAAAAGGAAGAAATGATGAAGTAAGAGAACTGAAGATTTTAAAGGGCAATTTGAGAAGACAAAGTAAAGTATTATAATGACATGTGCAAAGAGCTGGAGATAGAAAACAGGCTTGGTGTTTCTCAAGCTGAAATAACTGAAGAAAAATTTCAAGCCTCGAGTTACAATAGTGAAGGATTCTATGGGGAAAATATTAAATGACACTGGAAGCATCAAAAGATGATGGAAGGAATACACAGAGTCATTATACCAAAAAGAATTAGTTGACGTTCAACCATTTCAAGAAGTAGCATATGATCAGGAACTGACAGTACTGAAGTAAGAATTCCACGCTGCACTGAAGGCATTGGTGAAAAACAAAGCTCCAGGAATTGACGGAATATCAACTGAGATGTTTCAACAAACGGATGCAGCGCTGGAAGTGCTCACTCATCTATGCCAAGAGATTTGGAAGACAGCTGTATGGCCATCGACTGGAAGAGATCCATATTTATGCCTATTCTCAAGAAAGGCGATCCAACCAAATTATCAAACAATGTCATTAATATCACACACAAGCAAAATTTTGCTGAAGATCATTCAAAAGCAGCTACAGCAGTACATCGACAGGGAACTGCCAGAAATTCAGGCTGGATTCAGAAGAGGATGTAGAACCAGGGATCTCATTGTTGATGTCAGACGGATCCTGGCTGCAAGCAGAGGATACCAGAAGAATGTTTACCCGTGTTTTATTGACTATGGAAAGGCACTTGACTGTGTGGATCATAACAAATTATGGATAACACTCCAAAGAAAGGGAATTCCAGAACACTTAATTGTACTCATGAGAAACCTTTACATAGATCAAGAGGCAGTTGTTCAGACAGAACACGGGGATACTGAGTGGTTTAAATTCAAGAAAGGTGAGTGTCAGGGTTGTATCCTTTTACCATACCTATTCAATCTCTATGCTGAGCAAATAATCTGAGAAGCTGGACTATATGAAGAAGAATGGGTAATCAGGATCAGAGGAAGACTCATTAACAACCTGCGTTACGCAGATGACACAACCTTACTTGCTGAAAGTGAAGACGACTTGAAGCACGTCCTGATGAAGATCAAAGACCACAGCCTTCAATATGAATTACACTTCAACATTAAAAAAAAAAAATCCTCACAACTGGACCAATGAGCAACATCATGATAAATGCAGAAAAGATTGAAGTTGTCAAGGATTTCATTTTACTTGGATCCACAATCAACAGCCATGGAAGCGGCAGTCAAGAAATCAAAAGATGCATTACATTGGGCAAATCTGCTGCAAAGGACCGTTTCAAATTATTGAAAAGCAAAGATGTCACCCTGAAGACTAAGGTGCGCCTGACCCAAGCCATGGTATTTTTGATTGCATCATATGCATGTGAAAGCTGGACAGTGAATAAAGAAGGCCAAAGAAGAATTGACGCCTTTGAATTGTGGTGTTGTGAAAGAATTTTGAATATACCATGGACTGCCAAAGGAACAAACAGGTCTATCTTGGAAGAAGTACAACTAGAATGCTCCTTAGAAGAAAGAATGGCGAGACTGCATCTTACATACTTTGGACATGTTGTCAGGAGTTATGAGTCCCTGGATAAGGACATCATGCTTGATGAAGTACAGGGTTGGCTGAAAAGAGGAAGACCCTCAATGAGATGGATTGACACAGTGGCTGCAACAATGGGCTCAAGTATAAAAATGATTGTAAAGATGGTGCAGGGCCGGGCAGTGTTTCATTCTGTGGTACATAGGATCACTATGAGTGAGAATTGACTCAACGGCACCTAACAACAACAACAACACAGACGGAATAACTACGTATAAAAAGAAAAGGAAAAACATGATCAATGTGAATTCAGAATTAAAGTTGCCATAGATTGTGGGGGTGATGGGATGGGTTATTGTGTGCCATGTTGTTGTTCTGCCTTTTTATAAAGGTCCTAGCTTTTATTTTACATCATGTAATCAAAATACATACATAATGAGCCTTAACATGAAAGCTGCATTTGAGCATCCATAATATATTACTAATTTCCACATAAGACAGACTAGGAAGAAGGACCTGGTGGCCTACTTCTGAGAATTAGCCAATGAAAACTTTATGAGTAACAGCAGAACATTGTCTGATATAGTACCTGAAGATGAGACCCTCAGGTTGGAAGGCACTCAAAAGACAACTAGTGAAAAGCTGCCTCCTTAAAGTAGAGTTGACCTTAATGACGTGAATGGAGTTAAGCTTTCAGGACCTTCATCTGCTGATGTGGCATGACTCAAAATAGGAAGAAATAGCTGCAAACATGTATTAATAATTGGAACATGAAATGTACAAAGTATGAAACAAGGAAATTTGGAAATTGTCAAAAATGGAATGTACAAATATTGACATTCTAGGCCTTAGTGAGCTACAATGGACTGGTATTAGTCATTATGAATAAGAGAGTCGTACGGTCTGACTATTCCGGGACTGACAAATTGGAGAGGAATGGCATTGCATTCATCATTAAAAAGAACATAACATATCATGATATATTCTGACATACACTCCTGTCAGTGACAGGATAACATCCATATACCTACAAGGAAGACCAGCCAATACCACTATTATTCAAATTTATGCACCAAAAACTAAGGCCAAAGATGAATAAATTGAAGATTTTTATCAACTTCTGCAGTCTGAAATTTATCGAACATGCAATCAGGATGCATTGGTAATTACTGGTGACTGGAATGCAAAATTACTGGTGGTTGGAATCAAAGAAGAAGGATCCGTAGTTGGAAAATACGGCCTTGGTGATAGAAACAATCCTGGAGATCACATGATAGAAGCCTGCAAGACCGGCTTCTTCATTGAAATACCTTTTTTCAACAGCATAAATGACTACTACACACATAGACCTTGCCAGGTAGAATACACAGGAATGGAATAGACTGCATCTATGAAAAGAGGAGATGGAAAAGCTCAATATCATCAGTCAGAACAAGGCCAGAAGCTGAGGGGGACTAAGACCATCAATTGTTCATATGCAAGTTGAAGTTGAAGCTGAATAAAATTAGAACAAGTCCACGAGAGCCAAAGTACGACCTTGAGTATATCCCACCTGAATTTAGAGATCATCTCAAGAATAGATTTGAAACGTTTAACACTGATGACCAAAGACCAGATGACTTGTGGAATGACATCAAAGACCTCATACATGAAGAAAGCAAGAGGTCCTTAAAAAAAAAAACAGGAGAGAAAGAAAAGACCAAAATAAATGTCAGAAGAGGCTCTGAAACTGGCTCTTGAATATTAAGTAGCTACCACAAAAGGAAGAAATGATGAAATAAGAAAACCGAACAGACAATTTCAAAGGATTAGAAAAGGTAAAGTCCTATAACGACATGTACAGGGAAAAACACACTAGGCATTTGTCAAGCTGAAAGAACTGAAGAGAAAATTCAAGCCTCTAGTTGCAATATTGGAGAATTCTACAGAGAAAATATTAAACGACACAGGAAGCATCAAAAGAATATGAAAGGGATACTCAGAACCTCTATACCAAAAAGAATTAGTGGACATTCCACCATTTCAGGAGGTGGCATATGATCAAGAACCGATGATACTGAAGGAAGAGGTCCAAGGTGCACTAAAGGCGTTGGCAAAAAACAAGGCCCCAGGAACTGGTGGAATACCAATTGAGATGTTTCAACAAACGTTTGCATTGCTGGAAGTGTTCACTCATCTATGCCAAGAAATTTGGAAGAGAGCTATCTGGCCAACTGACTGGAAGAGAGCCATATTTATGCCTATTCCTAAGTAAGGTGATCCAACCGAATGTGGAAATTATTGACCAATATCATTAATATCACACTCAAGTAAAGTTTTGCTGAAGATCATTCAAAAATTGCTGTTGCAGTACATCTACAGGGAACTGCCAGAAATTCTAGCCAGATTCAGAAGAGGTCATGGAACCAGAGATATCTTTGTTGATGTCAGATGGGTGCTGGCTGAAAGCAAAGAATGCCAGAAAGAGGTTTATCTGTGTTTTATTGACTATGCAAAGGCATTTGACTATGTGGATCATAAGAAACTATGAATAACTTTGCAAATAATGAGAATTCCAGAACACTTAATTTCCTCATGCAGAACGTGTACAGAGAACAATAGGCATTTGTTAAAACAGAACAAGGTGACACTGCAGGTTTTAAAGACAGGAAAGATGTGCATCGGGGTTGTATCCTTTCACCATAATTACTGAATTTGTATGTTGAGCAAATAATCCGAGAAGCTGGACTATATGAAGAAAAACACGGCATCAGGAATGGAGGAAAACTCATTAGCAACTTGTTTTATGCAGATGACACAACCTTGCTTGCTGAAACCAAAGAGGACTTGAAGCACTTACTGGTGAAGATCGAAGACCACAGCCTTCGGTATGGATTATACCTCAACATAAAGAAAACAAAACTCTTCACAACATCACAATAAATAGAGAATATATTGAAGTTGACCTATTTAAAGTGTTAAAAAACAGAAATGTCACCTTGAAATATAAGGTATGCCTGACCCAAACACTTAATGTGCATTCGAAAGCTGGATAATGAATAAAGAAGGCCAAAGAAGAATTGATGCCTTTGAATTGAATGAACAAGCTGTCTTGGAAAAAGTACAGCCAGAATCCTTATTGAAAGCAAGGATGGTGAGACTTCATCTCCTGTACTTTGGACAGGTTATCAGGAGGGACTAGTCCCTGGAGAAGGTCATCATGGTTGGTAGAGAATCAGTGAAGGAGAGAAAGACCTTCAATGAGATGGATTGCCACAGTGGCTGCAACAATGGACTCAAGCATAAACATGATTGTGAGGATGGCACAGGACCGGGCAGTGTTTTGTTCTCTTGTATGTAGGGTCCCTATGAGTCGAAACTGACTCAAAAGCACCTAAGAACAGCAATAATTGGTTGTTGTGGCTTTGAATGAATTGTGTGAAACTGAGCTTCTACACAGATCAAATTGTATCCAAACCTGGGAGGTGGGGCCCAATTGGAGAAAAAGAAACAAAAGTGTGAGACGGCTTGCAGTGTAGGCAGAACTTGTGACATGTGAGTAGTCTTCAAGCAGTTTCTAGCCAGGATTTCCTTCCTGTCGATCAGTACAAACGTCACACTCCTCTTCAGTTCATTTACAGTCTTCTCTCCTGTTTTTCTCCTGTTTCCACTTCTACAAGATAAGAGATTCTGAGGCAAAAATATTGATAATTATCTTGTTTGAAATATAGATTAGCTCTCATTCCCCATCAGAAATTAATGTATATGTGCATATATATGTATGTATGCATATATATGTATGTAGGCATGTATGTTTGTGTATATATATATACATATGGGTTTGCATGTTTTTATATATATATGTATGGGATGGGTATGTACATATAAGGAAACCTGGTGGCATAGTAGTTAACAGCTATGGCTGCTAACCAAAAGGTCAGCAGTTCAAATCCACCAGGTGCTCCTTGGAAACCCTATGGGGCAATTCTAACCTGTCCTGTAGGGTCACTATGAGTCAAAATCGACTCGATGCAGTGGGTTTTGAGTTTTGTGTATATAAAAATTATGATTTCTAGTTATATAGCTATTTGGTGAGAAGACAGACTAATTTATTTGTATTCCCCAAAACACATATGAAGATAAACGATTCTACTATTGATTCTACTAATATTCCTACTCCTGCTATTACTTCTACTACTTCTATTTATTATTATTTCTGCTGCTGTGTGCCACTATCTTAAAATTACTATATCAAAAAAAAAAATATTTTATCTCGTCTATAAAGCAATGTTTTCAGGAACATATTAATTTTATGTTTTCATGGTAAGAATATTGAGGCTTGGAAATACTAAACCCTTTCCTCAAAGTTATTGGACTAATCAGTGCTAGATCTGGGGTTAAAACTCATGTTATCCGAAGTCCTAAACCTGAGTTGTCTTAAATGTCATTCCATACTGTTTGTGTTATTTCAATATACGTAGAGTAGCCTGCATTGAGTTAAGCTCCTCGAAACAACAAGAAAATCATCCCATGGCAGTCATTTTTATTCCTCATGGAGATGGACACGTTGTTTCCTTTTTTATCTTCTGTGATTTGAATCATTCTAGTCCAAGGCTGATATGAAATCTCAGGTAAAAAAACAGGGCCTTTATTTCATTTCTCTGATGCACTCAGGGAGGCAACTCCATATGTGCTTGACCTTTTCAAAGTTCTTCAGTCTGATTGGATGGCTGCTTCTGTTATCACCTTTTACAACCTCGGCTTCATGTGAGAACTCGGGCTGGATTGGGGAGCCAATCAAATATGGAATATTGAAAAGGTTACAGCAGCGCGGCCGACTACAAGCTTTCCTCGACCGCAATGATTATTAACATTCAGGCACCTCATTCCAATGACAAAGATTGTAATAAGAACAGATGAAGTTGAAGTATGGATTTTATCCCTTTGGCAATGATCAGATGGAAAATGGTTGAATCTCGGGGCCTGGCCCACCCATGTCTCTGTTATTGCACTGCTTGTTATAATGCCCTGCATTGACTTTGGTGTCATGAATGGGGGTCGTGTTGACATGAATCAGGACCAGAAGCATCTTCCTGCACGTTGCTCTGGGCCACTGTTACTATTATAATTGCCTTTTTCTGTGCTTTCTCTCCCTTGTCCTATTTCTACATGACATTTAAAAATAAAAGTGGCTTTTGAAATATTGCCTCCTTTATTTTTCATTAGAATACCGACTCCTTAAAATGTTCAACCAGAAATGCCATGAAGTGGTTGGAGGAAGATCTTAAAGTTGTATTAAATTCATTATCAAATTTACTGTTGAAAGGTATATATGGTATTAAATTCAAAAGGCAGGTTTAGTACCTGAACTGTTAGAGGGAGTCTAGCTTTATTACTGGCGTATTTACTTTGTTTAATAATTTAGTACAAAGTCTATCACTAGGGCTGTTTGTTTGTCTGCTTGTTTTTATTCTTTCTTTGAAAATAATTTCAAGCTTATAAATAAATTGAAAAAGTATAAAGAATTTATAAAGTCATTTATAGGTGTAAAGAGCATATAAAGAACACCTGAGCCCTGGTGGCTCAGTAATTAAGCGGCTGGCTGCTAACGGAAAGTTCAGTGTCTCAAACCCACAAGTCACTCCTTGGGAAAAAGATGTGGCAGGCTGTTCCATAAAGATTACAGCCTTGGAATCCCTATGGGGCAGTTCTATGTCCTATAGGGTGTCTATGAGTCAGACTCGACTCAATGGCAAAGGGTATATCTCCTACCTAGATTCATCTATTATTAATATTTTGCCTCATTTGTTCTATCGGTTGCACTTGTTTTCTTTCTTTGTCTCTTTCCATACGTGTGTGTGTAAGTATATATGTATATATGTATGTGCATGTGTATATATTTATACACAATATATTTCTAAATCAATGAAGAGTAACATCAAAGACGAGCTATTTTTACATTATATATTTTCTAACATATTTTGTTAAAGGGGTTTTTTTGTTTTTGTTTTTTTACTTTTTAGGGCCTTTTGTATTTCCAAATTATTTGGAAAATAGTAGGGAACCAGTCTTTCATGGACAATTTGTGTTACATTGGCATTTTGTGATGTCATTAATAAAGGAAGTTGGGAAAACACACATCCTTTTAGACAAATACAAAACTTAAAAAACAATATATTGGGCTCTTAATATATCCCAAGTCATGCCAGTATTTGGATGTGTGATTAAAAAGGAAAAGAATCAAATGTATCACAACATCTGGGAAAACAAAAGGACTTGGAAATCGGCAACTGTGCACAGAAGTGTTATATTTTTTCTTCATATAACAAAACAAGTTACTACATCCCTAGGAAAGAAAATATGTTTTTCTGATTAAATTCTTGATGCGATAAATCTTGCATCTGTCATCCATTCACAGCAGCTTTGGAAGAAAGAAAAAAAAAAAGCTACATTATAGCCTCAATTAAAGGTCAGTTCATATTTTCACGAGCAACTCTTTCTGAAGTTTTCTAATTTTGGTGGATATATGAATGTTCCAACTGCTGTATCATAAAGCCTGCTGTTTGGATGCTTGGATCTGCACTGTTGTCATCTCCTTCACCTAGCTGGGGATCTCCTTTTAAATCCAGAGCAACCCAGCATGTGGAAGCTACACAAAACTGTGCAGACAAATCAAGAACTGGGCTTCTGTCTGGTACAGCCACTTTCTTAAGTGAAGAAGAAAAAAGTAACTAACCATTATTAAATAGAAATATTTCACCTTTAGAAGTCTTAGCAAGAAAATAGTTTTACTCATGTCACTAATTATACTTAAAATAAACAAACCCATTGTGGTCAAGTTGATTTTGATTCATAGTGACCCTATAGGACAGAGTAGAACTGCCCCATAGGGTTTCCAAGGAGTGGTTGGTGAATTCAAACTGCCATTCTTTTGGTTAGCAGCCGAGTTCTTAAACACTGCACCACCGATAATACTAGCAATTCACTGAACTCTTTATAATAAGCTCAGTCACACTGGTTGGTTGTCTGAATCTCCCATTTTTCTTAGTTGGGTTGTTTTCTACTCTAAATTATGTTTCATTCTACTCTAATTTTTCTTATTTAAGTCTGTCTCATAGAAACTCACCCACAACATTTAGTAAGGGCCTGTTGAATCATATACGTGCATACCTCCTCTGTTGAGCAGCTTGACACGTCTACTTAAGCTGCTACAGCCAAGCTCTACAAAACAAAGAGATGATCTCATAAAAAGAACATTCAGGGTCATGCTCTGAATTTCTAAAGTCCATAATCACTTGCCTCACTCAAGTGTTAATAATTCTTCTGTGCATTCACTTTGCCATTATTTCCACCCTTGCCTAATCCTTCTAAATTGATGAAAACATTTTGTCTTCTAGATTTGACCTATTTTTCCTTTCATCTACAATTCTAATAATCTACCATTAGATTTTACTTGCAAGTCATTGAAAACAGGTCAAATCTGATGAAGGAAATAAAAAGGGAGAGGGGGACTGCTAGCTTCTTCACTGAGTTCCAAAAATGTCATCAGAATTGTTTCTCTCTGTCTCCATTTCTTACCAATGCTTTTCTCTGAGTTCATTTTGTTCTCTGTATGGGAAAAAGATGGCTATTAATTACTAGAGAATCCTATCTTACAAACTTAGTAACATACATTGACAATCTGCATATGCAGATATATAACCTTGCTTGCTGAAAGCCAAGAGTACTTGAAGCACTTACTGATGAAGATCAAAGACCACAGCCTTCAGTACAGAATACATCTTAACATAATGAAAGTAAAAATCCTCACAACTAGACCAATAAGCAACATCATGAAAAGTGGAGAAAAGACTGAATTTGTCAAGGATTTCATTTTACTTGGATCCATAATCAACTCCCATGGAAGCAGCAGTCTAGAAATCAAAGGATGTATTGCATTAGGCAAATCTGCTGCAAAAGACTTCATTAACATGTTAAAAAGTAAAGATGTCACTTTGAGGACTAAGGTGTGCCTAACCAAGCCATGGTATTTTCAAAAACCTTATAAATTTTTTTTTTTTATATGCATGCAAAAGGTGGAAGCTGAATACGGAAGACTAAAGAAAAACCAATGTCTTTGAATTATAATGTTCGTGAAGAATTTAACATACCATGTACTGCCATAAGATTGAACAAATCTGACTTAGGAGAAGTGCAGCCATAATCCTCTTTAGAAGAGAGGAAAGGGAGACTTGTTATCAAGAGGGACAAGTCCCTGGAGAAAGACATCAGACTTGGTAAAGGAGAGGGTCTGCAAAAAAAGACTAAGACCCTCAATAAGATGGATTGACACCATTACTGAAACAAATGCCTCAAACATAGCAACAATTGTGAGAACTGCACAGGACAAGGCAATATTTTGTTGTGTTGTACATAGGGTCACTATGAGTCAGAACCGAATCAAAGGCATCTAACAACAACAACAAAACCAGTAGAAAGAGAATATTCTTTTGAAATTATTCAGACAAAGTACTAAGGAGTTATCACACTTGCTTAGCCTAGGTCACCCACGCACTACTTAGCTGACTATGGTGGTCATCACGGTGGAGTTTTCAGATTTCACAGTCTAGATTTCAGACCCTATCAGGAGGTAACGGTATAGGAATTAGCCCCAGTCATATCACATAGACTAAACTAAGAAGAAATGGTATGGTAGGCTGAATAATGTCCTCCCTACCCCAAAGATGTTCATGTCATAATTTCCAGAACCCTTGAGTATGTTATCTTAGATGGTAAAGGAATTTTGCTGGTGTAATTAAGTTAAGATTTTGACATGGGGGTATAATCCTGTATTATTTACATGAGTCCAATGGAATCAAAAGGATCCTTATAAGGAGGAAACAGGAATATCCAAGTCACAGGGGAAAATGTGACCATGGAAGCAGAAGTCTGTGTGATGACATTACTGGAAAGGGCCACTGGCCAAGGAATCAGAAGGAGGTCAGCCCTACCACCACCTTGATTTTAGCTCATCAAGACTGATTTTGGACTTATGATATATAGTAGCTTAAGATAATAAGGCAGGAAATGAAGCAAACAAAAGTTAGGTATTAGAAAAGATTAGTTTTTGCAGACACATGGAAGCCAGAATTCAAGACAGAGTTTAGTACCTAGGATTGTGTAAGCATTCTTGGGTGACATTCTTCACAGACATTAAGAAAACATTGAATTAAATTTAGATGAGCAACAAAGAAGCACACATACGTTGGTACCAGAGCACAAGTGTCTTAGGCTGGGTTCTCTAGGGAAGTAAAGCCAGTAAAGCATATAAGTATATTTATAGAGAGATTTACATCAAGGAAATGGCTCACACAGTTGTAGAGGCTGGAATGTCCCAAGCCCATGGGTCACAATAGAGGCTTTCCCTGATTCACGTAGCTGCAGGGGCTGGTGAACCCAATATTGGCAGGTCAGAGAGCAAGGCTCTTGCTCACAGGTTGTGAAGATCAAGGAATCCCAAGATCAGCAGGCAAGACCGCAGGTAAGCTGCTAGTTCAAGTCTCAAGAGCCAGAGGTCAGACAAACAGGAGCCAGATGGAGGATTCAGAGTGAGCAAAAGCCCACGAGCCCTGCCAGAATGTCCACTTATATTCGATGTAGGCCACACACCCAAGGAAACTCCCTTCAACTGATTGGCTATGCAAAGCAGATCCCAACATGGAGGTGATCATAGTGTATCAAATTTTATCATGGAAGTGATCACAACATCATATGACTGTCAAGCTACTGAGAATCATGGCCCAGACAAGTTGACACATAACCTTAACTATCACATAGTCAACACAGCAGTGGTTTTCAATTTTAGTGTGCTTATTTCATAGCACAAATTTCAGATTTTACAGCATCATCCACAGAAATTACCCTACAGGAAGGTCAAAGGAATTTACATCTTAATAAGCATCCCAGCAGCTTTTGATCCAGGTGATCCATGATAACTTTCAAGAAACAGGGCTTTAAGGTAAAGGCAGTCAGAGAGGAAGAATCAAGTGTGGGAATGTGTCAGAAACACAGGAATACATCAAGGGGTCAGTGACTCTGAAGAGAACTCTGAAGAGTCTGGGCAATTGGGATGTAAAAAACCAGAGTATGATCTGAGGTCATTCACTTTCTGCCTCAGTCTAAAAACTGTGGATACACTTTGCACCAAGGTAGGATCCAATTACAGAGCGTGAAAAGTCTTCTATTCAGGAACTCATGATATCAAAAACATTGCTGATGGTTTGGCCTATAGACCAGCTTCATCAGCATAGTGTGGGAGCTAATTAGAAATGAGGAATAACAGGCCACACCCTATCTATACTAAACTAAACTGAATTCGTATTTTAATCAACTCCTCATGTGATACATATGCACATAAAAATTTGAGAAACACTGATTAGTAGGCTCAGCATCTACCTTCATTATTTAAGCAGTATGGTTTATCAGCCAGGTCTCTGACTCTTAATGGGATGATCGGATGAGATCTATAATAAAAAAGGAAACTCACAGGTCTTATTAACTACTTATTAAGACTATGAATATTAAAAATTAAACAGAATGGGGTATACTAGGTAG
The DNA here is from genome assembly GCF_030014295.1 of Loxodonta africana. NCBI lineage: Eukaryota > Metazoa > Chordata > Mammalia > Proboscidea > Elephantidae > Loxodonta > Loxodonta africana. The sequence continues at coordinate 45,342,952 of NC_087348.1, forward strand.
GAAAGCAGCATTGTTTCAGAATACATTCTACTCCCTATATTCTAATAATTCTAAGAATGGATCAGAACAAATTGTTTGGGTATTAAATATCTGCAGAGAATTTCTTCTTTTAATTAATACTATAATTTTGGCTAATTGTTTAACAATCCAAAATGAGACACAGTGAGAATAAATAATTAAAAAAAAAGAATAGAGTACCGAGATGGGACAACATCCAATTGGTGTCGCCAAAGTGGGGTGGGATAGAAAAAGCATTTTAAGTAATAATAGCTTAAAACAATTTAAGAAGCTCAACAAGCTTGAAGTACAAGAAACATGAAGAAAAATACAAGATATATCAAAATCAAATTTCTACAAACTAATAATGAAGTAAATGTAAATCCTTGACAACTTCAGTATTTTCTCCATTTATCTTGATGTTGCTTATTGGTCCAGTGGTTAGGATTTTTGTTTTTTTTGGTATGTTGAGATATAATCCATACTAAAGTCTGTAGCCTTTGATCTTCGTCAGTAAGAGCTTCAAATCCTCTTCACTTTCAGCAAGCAAGATTGTGTCATTTGCATATTGCAGGTTGTTAATGAGTCTTCCTGATGCCTTGTTCTTCGTACAGTCCAGCTTCTCAGATTATGGAAACGGTAGTCAATAAATTAACTGATGCATTGCATTGGGAAAATCAGATGCAATGACTTTTTTTAAAATGTTAAAAGCAAAGATGTCACCTTGAGGACTAAGGTGTGCCTGACCCAAACCATGGTATTTTTAATTGCCTTATACGCATACTAAAACTGGACAATGGATAAGGAAGATCAAGGGGAAATTGATGCCTTTGAATTACAGTGTTGGCGAAGAATGTTGAATACACCATGAACTACCAAAAGAATGAACAAAACTGTTTTGAAAGAAGTACAGCCAGTATGCTCCTTAGAAGGGAGGATGGCAAGACTTCGTCTCAGGTACTTTGGAAATGTTATCGGGGGACCAGTCCCTGAAGAAGGACCTCAGGGTAAAAATAGAGGGTGAGCGAAAAGAAAAAAAAAAAAAAAATACCTCAAGGAGATGGATTGACACAGTGGTTGCAAAAATGTGCTGAAACGTAGCAACGATTGTTAGGATGGTGCATACCAGGCAGTGTTTTGTTCCGTTGTATGTAGGGTCACTATGAGTCAGAACTGACTTGAAGGCACCTAACAACAACAACAATCATAAATAGAAAATCTTAAAAAGAGTCAAAGGAAAAAATAATACTTTTTTTTTTTTAACGGAGGAACAAAGATAAGGATGACAGCAAATTTTTCATTGCAAATGAGACAATAGAAGCAAGATCTTTAGAATACTGAATAAAAACTAAAGGTCAATCTAGAATTATTTGTGCACTGAAAATATCCTTCAACAAAGAAGGTGAAATAACACCTATTCAGACAAACAAAAGTTAAAAGAATTCACCATCGACACCCACAACACAGAAAACATTAGCAGAAGTCCTACAGTTCGACGGAAAATGATATCAGATGGAAACTGGATCACAAAAGCATAAAGATCATCAGAAATGGCTACTCCATGGGTAAATGTGCAAGTGAGAACCTGTCTTCCTATTTAAATCTTTTAAAAACATAATTGACTATTTAAAAAAAGTCTAATGATGCAGTGAGATATTTATAAAGGATTGAAAAGTTGTATGACAATGATAATACAAATGATGGGAGGGGAGATATAAAAGTATATCATTTATGGTCCTTATTCTATACACGAGGTAGCATAGTATCACTTGAGGATAAACTGACAAGTTAAAGATGTGCACGATAAACACTAAAGCAATCACTAAATATTTTTTAAAAAATTAAGTTATAGCTAATAAACCAACAGAAGTGATAAAGTAGAATGATAAATATTCAATTAATTTAAAAGAAGGTAGGAAAAAACGGACACAGAGAACAAAGAAATGGGGTTAAAAAAAAAGTAGAAAGATAATGAATTTACCCTAAAAATATAATAATCAATAATAATCTTAAATACAGATGTTCAAAAGTAAAAGATAGTCAGATTGCATGAAAAAATAAGATCCAACTCAATGCTTCTTTGAAGATGCATACTTAGAATTTAAAGACACAGATAGTTTCACACTAAACCTGTTGCTATGGAATCAATTCCAACTCATAGTGACCCTATAAAAAAAATAGTGACCCTATAGTAAAGGCTAAAACTGCCTCATAGGGTTTCTAAAGCTGTAATCTTCAGAAGCCAACTGCTGCATCTTTCTCCCACCCAGCAGCTTTCTCCCAACCATCACCTTTGAGTTAGCAGCTGAACACTTTAACCTCTGGGCCTCCAGGGCTCCTTAGATTAACACTAAAAGGTTACAAAAAGATAAACAGTGCTGAAACTAATCAAAACAAGCTGAGGGTCAATATTAATATCAGAAAAAGCAGATTTAGGAATAAGCAATATTGCCAAGGATAAAGAATATCACTAGTAATTATAAATCAATCAAAAAAACTAGATTATCTTGAAAATCCTGAAATATTTGGAAAATAAGTAAACCACTCCTAAACTATCTGTAAGTCAATGCAATAATTAAAAAGAAATGAGAAAATATTTTAAACTTAATATAAATAGAAACATATTAAAATGTGTTGGGTACAGTAAAATAATTATTTGGAGGGAAAATATAACAATAAACACCTACACCCAAAAACCAAACCCATTGCCATCGAGTCGATTTTGACTCATAGCAACCATATAGGACAGAGTAGAACTGCCCCATACAGTTTCCAAGGAGTGCCTGGTAGATCTGAACTGCTGACCTTTTGGTTAGCAGCCTAGTAGCTCTTAACCACTACACCACCGGTGTTTCCAGTAAATGCCTATAGTAGGGAAAAAAAATGAAGGTATCGAATCAATGGACTTATCTTTCAGTTTTAGAACTTAGAAGAGGAGATAAAAATGAAAGGACTCAGAGGATAGAAAATAATAAAAATCAGAGCTGACAACAGTGACATAGAAAACAGAAAACAATATAAAATTATCAATGAAACCAAAATCTTGTTCTTTGAAATATCATTTAAATTGACAAACTGCCAGCCAGACTACCCAGGAAAAAATTAGAAAAGACAAAAAATAACATCAGGAATGAGAGGTGACATCATAACAGATTCTACAGGTATCAATGAGGCAAGCAAAAGATACAAATTGCATCCATTTTGGAAAGGAAGAAGAAAAACTATCTTTATTCAGAGATAACATTGTCATTTGTGTGGAAAATCCAATGTATCCAGTAAAACAGTTACTAGGTTTAACAAATTAGTTATGAGTTTGCTGGACACAAATCAACATACAACAACAACAAAAAAAAATCATTGCCATTCATAATAATATGAAATATTAGGTATAAATCTAGAAGAAGTTTTGCAAGCCCTGGGCACTGTACTCTATGAAACATTGATGTAAATTGTTCTAAATATTACTGTTCTAAATAATTGGGAGGGTATATAGGGTTGCTATGAGTTGGAATTGACTTGAGGGCACACAACAACGATAACCATGCTCATGGTCAGACTCAATATGGTTAGGATATAAATTATATTCACATTGATTGCTAGAGTCAGTAAAATTCCAATCAAAATCTCGGGAGTGTGTGTGTGTGTTTAGAAATTGGCAAGTCAATTCTCAGATTTCTTATGGATATCTAAATTAACTAAAATAGGCAAAACAGTCATTAAAAAATAAGAACAAAACTGGAGTATTTACACTGTCTTTAAGGGTTGTTATAAAACTACAAGTACTAAGATAGTGTGGAGGTGGTGTAAATAAACTAACAGATCAATGAAATGATACAAAGTCCAGAAATAGACCTACACATATACAGTCCATTAACGTTTTAGAAAGATGTAAAGGCAGTTCAGTGGAGAAAACATAGTATTACAGCTAAATAGTTAAACAATGCTGTTATAATTGATGCTGATATACAAAATAGCAAACAAACAAAACAACTCACAAAAACCAGTGTCACAAAGAAAAGTTACCTCAAAATGGATCAAAGACCTAAACATAAAACCTAAAAGTATAAAAGTGCTAGAATATAGAAGATAAATTCTTTGACATTGAATTAAGCAAAAATTTCTTAGATACAAGTCCAAAATACAAGCTATGAAAGGGGAAAAATATAAATAAGACCTCATCAAAATTAAGAACTTCAGTAACTTGAAAGACATCGCAAAATAAAGAAAAGAGAAATGGAAGACTGAGAGAACTTATATGAAAGTTATTTATCTCTTAAAAGACTCGTATCCAGAAGATGCAAAGAATTCTCAAAACTCAAAAGTAGGAACACATGCAACCTAATTAAAAAATGGACAAAATTTGAACAAACACTTGACCGAAGATAGGTTGGTGACAGATAAAATGAGAAATTGAGCTCAACGCCATTATCCATTAGGAGACTACAGTTTAAAATCACAATAAGACACCACTACATACATATTAGAATGTCTAAAACTTAAAAGATTAACCCTACCAAGTGTTGCTGAAGATGTGAAGCAACTGGAACTCTCAGATGTTGCTGGTGGGATTTTAAATGTACAATCACTTTGGAAAGCAGCGGCAGTTTCTTAAAATTAAACTTACACCTATCATATGACCCAGGCATTCCATCCCAGATAGTCACCAAAGAGAAATGAAAACATATGTAGATAGAAAGACTTACACATGAATGGTCACAGCCAAAAAGTGGAGATAAATCATTACCAGGTGAATTGTTGCTGTTGTTGGGTGTCATGGAGTAAATTCCAACTCAGAACAATCCTATGTACAATAGAATGAAACACTGCCCAGTCCTGCAATCATCCTCACAATCATTGCTATGTTTGAGCCCATTGTGCAGACACTGTGTCAGTCCATCGTGATGAGGGTCTTCCTCTTTCTTTGACCCTCTACTTTACCAAGCATGATGTCCTTCTCCAGAGACTGGTTCCTCCTGATAACACGGCCAAAGTACCTGAGACAAAGCCTTGCCACCCTTGCTTTTAAGGAGCATCCTGGCTGTACTCCTTCCAAGATAGATTTGTTTGTTCTTCTGGCAGTCTATGGTATATTCAATATTCTTTGCTGACACCATAATTCAAAGGCATCAGTTCTTCACAGGGTCCAGCTTCAGCATGTATATGAGGCAATTGAAAATACCATGGCTTTTATCAGGAACACTTTAGTCCTCAAAGTGACATCTTTGTCTTTAACACTTCAAAGAGGTCTGTTGCAGCAGATTTGCCTCATGCAATATGTCATTTGATTTCTTGACTACTGCTTCCATGGGTGTTGACTGTGAATCCACGTAAAATAAAATCCTTGACAATGTTAGCATTTTCTCTATTTATAATGATGCTACGAATCGTGCTAGTTGCGAGAATTTTTGTTTTCTTTTTGTGAGGTGTAATCAGTACTGAAGGCTGGAGTCATTGGTCTTCACCAGTAAGTGCTTCATGTCCTCTTAGCTTTCAGCAAGCATGGTTGTATCATCTGCATAGCCCAAGTTGTTAATGAGTCTTCCTCCAATCTTGATGCTGCTTTTTTGTTCATACAGTCCAGCTTCTCAGGTTATTTGCTCAGCACAGACTGAATATGCAATCTTTCCTGATTTTGAATCATGGAGTATCTCCTTGTTCTATTCAAAAGACTGCCTCTTAATCTATGTACAGATTCCTTATGAGCACAATTAAGAGTTCTGGAATTCCCATTCTTCACAATGTTGTCCATAATTTGTTATGATTCACACAGTCGAATGCCTTTGCATAGTCTGTTTTCAGCACTTTGGTATGCCCGTACAATGGAATACTACTGGGCAATACAAAGGTAAAGCCATTGATACATGCTACACCATGTATTGAACCTCTAAATAATTTTGTTTCATGAAAGAAGCCTCTCCAAAAATTATATATATATGTATGTTGTTGTTGTTGTTGTTAGGTGCCATCGAGTCGGTTCCGACTCATAGCTACCCTATGCACAACAGAATGAAACACTGCCCAGTCCTGCACCAACCTTACAATCGTTGTTATGCTTGAGCTCATTGTTGCAGCCACTGTGTCAATCCACCTCGTTGAGGGTCTCCTCTTTCCCTCTGACCCTGTACTTTGCCAAGCGTGATGCCCTTCTCCAGAGACTGATCCCTCTTGACAACATGTCCAAAGTATGTAAGACGCAGTCTCGCTGTCCTTGCTTCTAAGGGGCGTTCTGGTTGTACTTCCTCCAAGACAGATTTATTCGTTCTTCTGGTAGTCCATGGTATATTCAATGTTCTTAGCCAAAACCACAATTCAAAGGCGTCAATTCTTCTTTGGTCTTCCATATTCATTGTCCTCTTCCACATGCATATGATGCGACTGAAAATACCATGGCTTGGGTCAGGCGCACCTTGGTCTTCAAGGTGACATCTTTGCTCTTCAACACTTTAAAGAGCTCCTTTGCAGCAGATTTGCCCAACGCTGTACATGTTTTGATTTCTTGACTGCTGCTTCCATGGCTGTTGATTGTGGATCCAAATAAAATGAAATCCTTGACAACTTCAATCTTTTCTCCATTTATCATGATGTTGCTTGCTTGTCCAGTTGTGATTACTTTTGTTTTCTTTATGTTGAGGTGCAATCCATACCGAAGGCTGTGGTCTTTGATCTTCATTAGTAAGTGCTTCAAGTCCTCTTCACTTTCAGTAAGCAAGGATGTGCCATCTGCATAACGCAGGTTGCTAATGAGTCTTCCTCCAATCCTGATGCCCCTTTCTTCTTCATATAGTCCAGCTTCTCGGATTATTTGCTCAGCATACAGATTAAATAGGTATGGTGAAAGAATACAACCCTGGCGTGCAACTTTCCTGGCTTTAAACCAATCAGTATCCCTTTGTTCTGTCCAAACAACTGCATCTTGATCTATGTGCAGGTTTCTCATGACCACAATTAAGTGTTCTAGAATTCCCATTCTTCTAAACATTATCCATAATTTGCTATGATCCACACAGCTGAATGCCTTTGCATAGTCAATAAAACCCAGGTAAACATCCATCTGGTATTCTCTGCTTTCAGCCAGGATCCATTTGACATCAGCAACGATATCCCTGGTTCCATGTCCTCTTCTGAAACTGGCCTGAATTTCTGGCAGTTCCCTGTCGATATACTGCTGCAGCTGCTTTTGAATGATCTTCAGCAAAATTTTGCTTGTATGTGATATTAATGATATTGTTCTATAATTTCCACATTTGGTTGGATCACCTTTCCTGGGAAATATATATGTATACACACATATATATACACACATACGGAAACCCTGGCACAGTGGTTAAGTGCTATGGCTGCTAACCAAAAGGTCAGTGGTTTGAATCCACCAGGCCCTCCTTGGAAGCGCTGTGGGACCATTCTACTCTGTCCCATAGGGTTGCTATGAGTCAGAATTGACTCGATGGCAACAGGTTATGGGTATACACACACACATATATATAATACTGTCTATATTCACATTTATATAAAATTCTAGAAAATGCAAACCTAATCTACAGTAACAGAAAGCTGCTAAATGTGAGAATTGGTAGGGTAAGGAGAGACAGATTAGAGGCATTATACAGGGGCACAAATTTCGGAGGTATATGTGTATGTCACAATTAATCATCAAATTGTACACTTTAAATGTGTGTTTTATTGTCAATTATATTTCAGTAAATCTTTTATAAAAGAGAAAAGAAACAATGCTGCATGGTAATTGGTACATAGTAATTTTTCTGTTACCTATTATTTTCAGAGTGTTCTATTAAAATCAATAACGGTGCTTCATGTACTGTTAGTAAAGAAATAGGACATTTCTAATTTCAGAGGTTATTTTGCTATAATTTATCCAATATCTAATTATGGATATTTCTTTTCACAAAGAATTATGTGCAACATGATCTGCCAAGGAGATAATTTTCCACTTACACAAATGTAACTAGAAAACTCTTCCATGTTTTAAGATCAAGTAGAACAGACTGTTAGATTTGAAAGAATTGACCTCATTTTCTGTTTCTGTTCCTTTTTTTTTTTTCCCACTAAGTCTCAAGATGATACAAGAGGCAATGCATTTAATATGGTAAAAAAAAAAAAAAAAATGGTCACCATGGTTTCAGGGGACATCTAGGTCAATTGGCATAACAAAGTGCATTAAGGTAATGTTCTGCACCCCACTTTAGTGAGTGGCAGCTGGAGTCTTAAAGCTAGCAAGCAGCCATCTAAGATGCATCAGTTGGTCTCAACCCACCTGGAGCAAAGGAGAATGAAAAACACCAAAGACACCAAGAAAATATGAGCCCAAGAGAAAGAAAGGACCACATAAACTGGAGACTCCATCAGCCTGAGACCAGAAGAAATAGATGGTGCCTGTGTACCACCAACGACTGCCCTGACAGGAAACACAACAGAGGCTCCCTGATGGAGCAAAGTGGAGGGCAGAACTCAAATTCTAGTAAAAAAAAAACAAACAAACTATACTTAATGGTCTGACTCGGACTGGACGGACCCCAGAGGTCACAGCCCCCAGACTCTCTGTTAGCCCCAAACTAAAACCATTCCCGAAGACAACTCTTCAAAGATTAGACTGGACTGTAAGACATAAAATGATACTGGAGAGGAGTGTGCTTCTTAGCTCAAGCAGACACATGAGACTATGTGGGCAGCTCCTGTCTGGAGGTGAGATGAGAAGTCAAAGGGAACAGGAGCTGGTTGAATGGACACAGGAAATAAAGGGTAGAGAGAAAAAATGTGCTGTCACATTGTAGGAGGAATAACTAGAGTCACATAACAATGTGTGTATAGGTTTTTGTATGAGAAACTGGCTTGAATTGTAAACTTGAATTTTATATCACAAAAAATAAGAAAAAGAAAAAAATTGTCACAGAATGAGAGAAATGGAGAAAACTAATACTGAATTGTCAAAACTAGTTAGAAAGAAAGAATATTAATATATGTGATGATTTATATAATTTATATATTTGTGAAAGCCAGAACTCAACAGCACTGCCTTTTTTTTTTTTTTTCGGCATCTTGAAAGTTTTCTGCCTTTGACACAGTGCAGTTTCTATTGCTTTCTGTTGTTGTTATTCAGTGCCATCGAGTTGATTTCAACTCATAGCAACCCTGTGTGTAACAGAAGGGAACACTGTCTGGTTCTCACAATTGTTGCTATGTTTAAGCCCACTGTTAGAGCCACTGTGTCTAATTCATCTCCTTGAAGGACATCCTCTTTTTTGCTGATCCTCTACTTTACCAACCATGATGTCCTTCTCCAGGGACTGGTCCCTCCTGATAACATATCCAAAGCGCATGAGACAAAGTCTTGCCATCCTTGCTTTTAAGAAGCATTCTAGCTGTACTTCTTCTGAGACAGATTTGTTCATTCTTCTTGTAATCCATGGCATGTTCAATATTTTTCACCAACACCGTAATTCAGAGGCATCAGTTTTTCTTCTTTCTTCCTTACTCATCATTCAGCTTTTGCATGCATGTGAGGTGATTGGAAATGTCATGGCTCTGTATTAGCGGAAAATATTCTAGTCTTTCTCTGACAGGTCTCGTCCTTATACGGGTCCTGGCTTTTATAGATTTTACTGTATATGAGAGTTAGAAAAATGAATGTAGGGTTCTCCCTCCAGAGAGCTCATTTTCCTTTGTAAAATTTTTGTGAATGCCATGAAATTAGTTGATTTAAATTAATTTTCTTCTAGAACATTATGATAGCCTTACCGTCATGACTACCTGCTTTCTTATCAATATTTCACTGATCTTCCTTGCTGTGTTTAAAATTGACTTGCTCCTGATTTTGATATGGCCCCGGGTGTCAATAGAGAGAACAAAATGGAGAGTCAAGCAATTATATTAAATATATTTTGAGTAAGAAAAATGCACACATTTAAAGTATTTGGGGAGGCTACAATTGATATTTAAAGCAAATTAGACTGTCCTCTTTTTTTTTTATCCTTGGATAATCCACATTACTGGAATGAGCCAACTTAAAATCTTTTTACATGCTCTGGTTGAGATTTGAGAAGTAATCAGGATTGAGGTACTAGGGAGTTTTCAGCAATGAAGAGAATTGTGATACAAGACCCTTCAATATCTATTCTCAACTACCTTTCTCTTTTGTTATTTCTCATCTCTCCACATTTTGTAGATGGTGTGATGCCCCACAACAGGTCACGCTCCATATCTTAGAAAACACTCTCCTAACTTTTTAGCTTGTCTTTCACATTAGTCCTTTTCCAGTTATCATTCTTTTATCTTTCAAACCTTAGGTCAAATATCATCTTCTTTAATAGGGCACCCTAAACCTCCCTCCCTACCCTACCTAGACAGATTTAACCAAACATCTGTATGTAGTCCCATCAATGAATTAAGGCATCCATAATCAACACATATCGTTTAATAAAACCATAACCAAACCCATTGCCATCAGGTCAATTCTGACTCATAGTGACCCTATAGAACAGGGTAGAACTTCCCTGTAGGGTATCTAAGGAGCAATCTGGTAGATTAGAACTGATGACCCTTTGGTTGGCAGGGAAACACTTAACCATTGTGTCACCAGGGCTCCATATCATTTAATGAGGTTATTATTATTTTGAGTAAGGAATTTTATTGTTTTCTTTATACATATACCTTTTCTAATTAGAATGAAAGCTTTCAGAGACTAAGGGGCATGCCATTCTGTTTTGTATTCATGACACTTAGCACAGCACCTGGGATTTAATGTTGATATGCACAGATTGCATTAATCTATATTACATGACCTTTGCAATATTGCCATTCTGGAGGGTGCACACTATTCCACTCAGATAGCACCTAGTTACCAGACTTCTTTGTAAGATTCCTGAGTTACGATAGTTAGTTTTCAGGGTAACAACACATAAAATATCTGAAAGAACACATATTCTCCATCCAAAAAAAAAAAAAAAACCAAACCCAGTGCTGTCGAGTCGATTCTGACTCATAACGACCCTATAGGACAGAGTAGAACTTCTCCATAGAGCTTCCAAGGAGTGCCTGGTGGATTTGAACTGCTGACCCTTTGGTTAGTAGCTGTAGCACTTAACCACTAAGCCACCAGGGTTTCCATATTCTCCATAGGTGAAAAAAAAAGTGTGTAAATCATATTTCCTCTGTGTCATAGGAAATTTGACTCCTACCTATGGATATTTTCCCAAATCATCTATTACCTATTATGAAGAACTCAGCTTGCAGAGAATCATTATAGCATATCGCTTTAGAATGCAAAGTCAAACTATGTTTATAAAATGCTGGCAGACAAGTTGTACGTAGCAGGTTGTCAAATACTTTAAAGAAAGAATCTACTCACCACTGCCATGTGCCCAGCACAGTGCTGACAGTATTCAGAGTACCTAAGAAAAACAAATATATATATATATATACACACACACATATATATGTATGTATATATACAGGTTACTTCGCTCCAGGCATTCGTAGTCTAGCTAGAGAATTAAAACTTACCTGCAAACAATAAAAATAATACATATGGTTTAACTATAAAATAAACTGCTTGATTTAGATTATGGTACTATAGGAGTTCAGAGAAAAGAGAGAAACTTGTAAATTAAAAAAAAATCCTTTTGTTTTTTAAGGGCATTAGTTCTATAGACTCAAAAAGGTAGTGGGGGAGAGTTGAGTTAAACAGGAAGACGTGTCCAGGAGGAGGTGAAGCAGCTGGGATACACTGAAATATTACATCAAAATAAAATAACCGGTTATACACTTTTTCTATATTAATTTACTATGTACCTTTACTAGTTGTTGTTATAAGGAGCCACCAAGTTGGTTCTGACTCATAGCGACCCTATGTACAAACACTGCCTTGTCCTGAAGCCATTTTCACAATCTTGCTACTTTTGAGCCTATTTTTGCAGCCTTGGGTCAATACATCTCATTGAAGGTCTTCCTCTTTTTTTTACTGACCTTTACCAAGCTTGATGTTCTGCTCTGGGGACTGGTCCCTCCTGATAACATGTCCAGAGTACCTGAGACAAAGTCTCATTATCCTTGCTTCTAAGGAGCTTTCTGGCTGTACTTCTTCCAAGACATATTTGTTCCTTACTCTGGCAGTCCACAGTAAATTCAAAATTCTTCACCAACACCATACTTCAAAGGCATCAATTTTTCTTTGGTCTTCCTTATTCATTGTCCAGCTTTCGAATGCGTATAAGGTGATTGAAAATACCAGGGCTTGGATCAGGCACACTTTAGTCCTCAAAGTGACATCTTTGCTATTAACTCTTTAAAGAGGTCTTTTGCAGCAGACTTGCCTAATGCAATACTTCGTTTGATTTCTTGACTGCTACATCCGTGGGCATTGATTGTAGATCCAGATAAAATGAAATCCTTTACAACTTCAATATTTCCACCATTTATCTTGATGTTGCTTATTGGTCCAGATGTGAGGATTTTTGTTTTCTTTATGCTGAGATGTAATCCATACTGAAGGCTATAGTGTTTGATCTTCGTCATTAAGTGCTTCAAGTCCTTTTTGCTTTCTGAAACCAAGTTTGTGTCATCTGCATATCAAAAGTTGTTAATGAAACTTCCTCCAATCCTGATGCCATGTTCTTCTCCATATAGTCCAATTTCTTGCATTATTTGCTCATCATACATTTTGAGTAAGTATAGTCAGAGGATACAACTCTGACCCACATCTTTCCTCATTTTTAATCATGCATTATCCCCCTGTTCTGTTCAAACGGCTGTCTCTTGGTCTATGTACAGGCTCCAAATTGTGTGCAATTAAGCGTTTTGAAATTCCCATTCTTTGCAATGTTATCCATAATTTGTTATGATCCACAAGTCAAATGCCACTGAATGGTCAATAAAATACAGGTAAACATCTTTCTGATATTTTCTGTTTTCAGCCAAGATCCATCTGACATCAGTAATGATATCCTTGTTCCATGTCCTCCTCTGAATCCAGTTTGAATTCCCTATGTACTGATGCAACTGCTTTTGAATTACCTCCAGCAAATTTTTACTTATGTGTGATATTAATGATATTGTTCAGTAATTTCTATTGGATCACCTTTCTTTGGAATAGCCAGAAATATGGATCTCTTCCAGTCAGTTGACCAGGCAGCTGTCTTCCAAATTTCTTGGCATAGACAAGTGAGTGCTTCCAGCACTGGATCTGTTTGTTGAAACATCTCAGTTGGTATTCTGTCAATTCCTGGAAGCTTGTTTTTCACCAATGTCTTCAGTGCAGCTTGGACTTCTTGGATCATATAACCTCCTGAAATGGTTGAATGTCAACCAATTCTTTTTGGTACTGTGATTTTGTTTATTCCTTCCATCTTCTTTCGATGCTTCGTGTACTATTCAATATTTCCCCCATAGAATTCTTCAATATTGCAACTCTAGGCTTGAATTTTTTTCCTCAGCTCTTTCAGCTTGGAAAATGCCAAGCATTTTAATCCTTTTTGGTTTTCTAACTCCAGTTCTTTGCACATTTCATTATAATACTTTACTTTGTCTTCTCGTGCTACTGTTTGAAATCTGTTCAGCTCTTTTACTTCATCATTTCTTCTACTTGCTTTAGATACACTGAGTTCAAGAGCAATTTTCAGAGACTTTTTTGACATCAGTTTTGGTCTTTTCCTTCTTTCCTGTCTTTTTTAATGACCTCTTGCATTCTTCATGTATATGTCCTTGATATCATCCCACAACTTGTCTGTTCTTCTCTCATTAGTGTTCAGCGCATGAAATCTGTTCCAGAGATGGTCTCTAAATTCAGGTGGGATGCACTCAAAGTTGTACTTCAGCTCTCATGGACTTGTTTTAATTTTCTTCAGCTTCAGTTTGTACTTGAATAAGCACAATTGATGGTCCATTTAATTAGTTTCCTCTTATGCAACCAACTTCACAGAAGTATTTACTAGACATAGCCTCTGAGACTCATTTATTATCTTTTGATTTGGGGTCATTGATTCTGCTCCATTGTTCAGAAAGACTTTCTAGAGGAAATCAAGGGCACTATTAACCATACAAGAAGATAAATGAATCAAATTATTTTCATGTTTTCTCAATTTGTGACTTTTTGATGCAAAATATATAGAAATTGATGGTGTAGAATGTTAGGTTTTATGTGCTTGATTTTATGTTTATTATTCTATATTGAATAAAATCCTTAATGTACATTGAATACATTGCAGGTATTTCTAAGAATAGTCCTGAAATACATGGTCATTGGTAATGGAAAAGAAAACCATACTGGAATGAAGGAAAGAGAGTTGATGCAGTCTGTAACTGATATCACATACAGATTTTGATTTATGCTGATTTCTACTTAGTATAAATACTCTTTGAGATGTTTACATTCAATATTGGTCTGATAAGGTTTGGAATATTAATTTAGATATTTTTTACTATTTATTTATTTATTTATACCATTTTCCTTTCCTTCTCCAATAAATAATCGTCTGCTTATACTGCTTTGTTTCAGGGGAGATAGGTGATGGGTAGGAAAACTGACATTAAATACAAGAACTATTCTTCCCAGGATTCTTTTTCTAAAAGCCCAAACCTGTTATAAAGAGCAGGCCTACTTGCACTGAAATATTTAGACATAAACTCAAACATGTAGCAGAGCAGAAAGTAAGAAAATGAATACAGCTCCAGGACAGTGGTCTCAAGAAAAGACCCAACTTTAGGTGGGATGGCAGAATGGTGGACTTAGGGAAGCTGAACCTTGGGCATAGTTATTCTCAACCTCACTATACTTCAAGAGGGGCACATAAGCAATTCACCTAGTAGACTGGAAGGCCCTCCTTAATTTGGACAATAGAGAGGACTTTCCAATGCTTCCACATGACCTCTTTACTTCCAGGGTGCTGGAGCCCCAAGAATGTCCAGGATTGGGCTTTTCATAGGCCTAAAGTATAAGAACTCAGAGACAAAGTTAGTTTAAACTGTAAAAGATAAAAATAAAATAAAATAAAACTTTTGTGACTTATGCTTCAAAGTGTAATGCAGGGGCTGCCCTGTAAGTGACACTTTACATCCTTACCATGAAGTTTTAGTAGCTATAAGGTATCCTGAAGTAGCCCTGGTGGTGCAATGCTTGAGAGCTAGGCTGCTAACCAAAAGCTTTGCAGTTTGAACCCACCCAACAGCTCCATAGGAGAAAGACCCAGTGATCTGCTGCATTAAAGATTACAGCCTAAAAAAACCCTAGGGGGCAGTTCTACTCTGTCACATGGACTCTCTATGAGTCAAAATTGATTGGACAGCACCTAACAATGACAAGATTTTTTTATGAAGTCCTTGCCTGAGGTCATTGATGTGCCATCAGTCTGCCTGGAAAACTGGAAGAAAAAAAAGTGTATATATATATATATCTCAGAACCTATCTGCCCCTCCACAGAGTTAACATATAACTTTCCACTGAGAAAAATCAAAAGTGAGAGACTTTTTCATAGTACACTAGACAGATTGAGTCTGACAGCTACAGGATATGGGCATTGTTCAAAGACAAACTGGAAACATGCAATTAATGAGTAAGTAGTTTGAAAGTATCAGATACCAATGTGGAAATGGATGTCAGGTAGTTACAACTATTTACTGGGCACTCCTATGAGCCAGAAATTGTTCACAGAGTATTCTAGCAGATTAATCTCTATAATTGTCCCACTCCTCCCAGGAGTGTTTTTCCCCCAATTATCACCATATCTTGCTGTTACATCACCTTTAAGTTTTTACACAAATGTTGCCTTATCAGTGAGGGCTTTCCTGGCTACCTTATCTAAAATTGCAATCCCCACAATATTTCCTCTCCCTTTTCTGTAATTAATTTTTCTCCTTAGCATTTATCATTTCCTAACATACTGTATACTTCATCCATCTTCTTTATTGAATGTTTTATGCTTTTAAAGGCAAAGATTTTTGACTCTTGGGTACATGCATGTGTCCTCAGCTTTAGAGTTAAGTCTGACACAATGTAAAAGCTCCATACAGATTTACAGGAGAAAGAGATTAATATTTGAATGACTCACTGATGATGGAAAGGTAGCTATTTATCCTCATGTTGCCAGATGAGGAAATCAAGGTTAATAAAGGTTCAGTAATTTATCTAACATCACACAAATAAAATGAACTTTGAATATAGATTTATCTGACCCCAATACTTCTGGTCTTTTCCCCATCACAGTCTTCCATTTCATTTATTATACCCTTTCAAGTCCTGTGCGACAGACAGTATCCCACCCAATTTGTATGCCCCTGGAGTTCTTTGGAAAGGGGGTACCTCAAATTTAACATATTTAACCTCAAGGTGGGAGCCTTTTGAAAAGCGTGAAACTCAAAAATCCTGAGTGGGAGACTAAATTTTTGTGTTGACTGAGCATCGTCTTAGGTAATGTCTCCCGGATATGTGAATTTTCTTAAAATTTTGACAGGTTTTGACAGGTTTGTCTTTATTTTTGTGAGCTAAGCCTCTTCACTATGTTTCTTTTTTACTGTGCTCTCATGAAAATGTACTTATGGTGAGAATAAGCTATTGTCGGTCTTCATTCAGTCATAGTGGCCATTTTCTCCTTTATGCCATTCATTTTTTCCAGGTATTACTAGCTCCTTCTTTTCTGGCTTCTGAATAGTAAATAATGCTATTCCATTAAGGAATTGCAGTGATACTTTTCAAGAGATTGGGACTCCTGTAAGTTATTCTTACCATGCATTCAGTCTAAGGGCCCAATCATTGCTTCCATGTGTAGCAGGTAGAATGCACCACTGTGAGCAGTTCTGCAGTATTCCAGGACAGTTGTTTCTGCTTCTTAGCTTTTGTTATAATGAAGAACACATAGTGGCAATAATTTCCTTGAGATTCAAATTCCTTTCATTTTATTTATTTTCCCTCTAAGTACTGCTTTTGCAGAAATGAAGAATGCACTGTAGTGATAATTCTCTTAAGGTTAAAAAAGAAAAAGAAAAACCTTGATTTCATTTATTTATTGGCTTTATTTATCTGGGATTTAAGTACTGCTTTTGCAGTAAGGATGAATTATTGTACCATGTTTTGAAAAGTTTCATGAAAAATAATAAAAAGCCTAAGAAGAAGTAGACTTGAATAAATTATATGTGCAGTCATTACCAGGTGCCTTCACATTTTACCTCATGTTTTGCAAATTTTCAAGAAATAAAATTAGAAAAAAAAAGAAAGGTTTTTATCATTGGCTCGTATCAGCAGGCTACTGAGACATCTGGGATCCCAGATAATGTGTGTCAAAATCCGTAACTCATAACCAAAATTCTGAATTGGTCCTTTACTCAACTTGCCTTCATTAGTGACAACACATAATATCAACAGGAAAATCAAAGGGGAAAATAATTAGATCTTGAAAGGGTTGAACATAAAATTATTTGAGCATACATCATGCCATGTAATACAAAATAGAAGATAAATAGGTTCCTAGGACACTACTGTCTATATTCAACTTGCATTCCAGTGGGGAAGACAAGACAATGAAGAGAAACGTTCAATAAAGAGATAAGCATACTATGGCAGAGTTAACTGTTTATTGGAGTGCAGTGAAGAACTCTTCAACCAGAATTGCCAGACTTAGAGGATCATGGAAAGCCTGTTATAATAAGTAATGTTTAAGCTCAGACATGAAGAATGGGTAGCAGAAAGAGAAGTGAAAGAATTTGGAAAAAAAAAAAAAGTTCAGATGAGTTCAGATCAAGTGCTCAGAAACTGTAGATAGTTCATAAGCTAACTCATGACTGTGCTCCCGTGACTGGTTTAGTTGAACTTAAAAAACAAGTTTGGTGGAAGTGAGATGAAAGGAAACTGTCTAGTTACAAGGCTATGAGATAAGCAGAGGTCAGGTCATAAAAGTGTTTGCTAGAAGAAAGCCACTTATTAGAAGTGGGTGAAAACAAAAAAGCAGATTTCAACTTCTTTGCTGTATTACTGTGTCAGTGCCTATTCAAACCCCACACACTGAAAAGAGGAAGCCAACCCCCAAACACTTTGGATCATCCTCCCTTTTGTGTTTGATTATCTAGCTTGGGACTTAGCTGTTCTACTTCAGACAACAAACTCCTTGCTATTGAGAACACTATACAAACTACTGCTTTGTTGTTGTTGTTGTTAGGTGCCTTCAAGTCGGTTCTGAATCATAGTGACCCTGTGCACAACAGAACGAAACACTGCCCGGTCCTGAGCCCTTCTTACAGTCGTTGTAATGCTTGATCTCATTGTTGCAGCCACTGTGTCAACCCACCTCGTTGAGGGTCTTCCTTTTTTCTGCTGACCCTGTCTGTACTCTGCCAAGCTTGATGTCCTTCTCCAGGGACTGATCCCTCCCGACAACATGTCCAAAGTATGTAAGACGCAGTCTCGCCAACCTTGCCTCTAGGGAGCATTCTGTTTGTACTTCTTCCAAGACAGATTTGTTCATTCTTTTAGCAGTCCATGGTATATTCAATATTCCTCACCAATATCACAATTCAAAGGCATCGATTCTTTGGTCTTCCTTATTCATTGTCCAGCTTTCACATGCATATGATGTGATTGAAAATACCATGGCTTGGGTCAGGCGCACCTCAGTCTTCAGGGTGACATCTTTGCTCTTCAACACTTTAAAGAGCTCCTTTGCAGCAGATTTGCCCAACGCTGTGCATGTTTTGATTTCTTGACTGCTGCTTCCATGGCTGTAGATTGTGGATCCAAATAAAATGAAATCCTTGACAACTTCGATCTTTTCTCTGTTTATCATGATGTTGCTCATTGGTCCAGTAGTGAGGATTTTTGTTTTCTTTATGTTGAGGTGTAATCCATACTGAAGGCTGTGGGCTTTGGTCTTCATTAGTAAGTGCTTCAAGTCCTTCACTTTCAGCAAGCAAGGTTGTGTCATCTGCATAACGCAGGTTGCTAATGAGTCTTCCTCCAATCCTGATGGCCCGTTCTTCTTCGTATAAGAGAAGCTGGACTATAATTACTGCTTTGCTGAGGTACTTTTGTTATCTACTGCTCTTAACAATATGACCATAAATTCACATCTATTATCTCAGGTTTCTGTGGGTCAGAGCCAGCCTGGGTCCCGGACTTAGAGTCTCACAACGTTGCCATCAAACTTTTGGCTGGGGCTGTGGTTTCTTCTGAGCTTCAACTGGGGAAGCATATGCTTCTGAGCTCTTTCAGTTTTTGGCAGAATTTGGTTCCTCGAAGGCTGGCGGAATGACTTCTGCCTTGATGGTTGTCATCCAGAGGTGTCTTCCCATTCGTTGCCATGTGGCCTCTTCCATACGGCAACCACAGCTTGGTAGCTTGCTTCTTCAAAGCCAGCAAGAGAGAGAAGTTCTTCACCAAAGATGGACATTATAGTCTTCTTTAATGTAATCAGATACATTTTAATCACATATAACTTGTCACTTTTGTTGTATTCTATTGCTTAGAAGAAGGTGATGGGCCCAGCTTATACTCAAGAGAAGTTCTTACACTAGAACATGAAAATTAGATGATGGGGAACATTGAGACCACCTTAGAGTTTGTCCACAACATGAATTTTCAATGTGGTGACTCAATACTATTCCCCTTCACAGAAGTGAACGCATAAATGGATCCATCATAAAGACTAGTTGCTGTTTCAGAGATTTAGAAGTACGCTTCTTGGCAAAATTTCTTTACAACTTCTTATCCCTACATACAGCTGAACCTGATATGTTTCACAAATCTCTAGGGAGAAGGTTAGTTCCATTTTACAACTCTGATTAGAATCACCCATGCTTGGGAGAAGTTATAATTTTAACATCTGTTAATAAATGAGAACATTCTCCATAATTTTTATGACTGTCCAATTTGGAGTTTTCCTTCCTTGACTATTATCATTTCTGTAGGCCAGGAAGAGCTCGGCAGATATGGGGACCAACAGTGCTAAGTAACTATATAAAAGATGCCTGTGAGAGGAGGTCAGAAAGGAGAGCAAGCAGCCAGCTTTCCCCAATTTATGTGAAAACTTTAACCCAAGAAGACTCCCTAGGCAATTGTTTTTTAAAATGACATCCAACAGTTGTAACTGCCAACAGCTATTTTATTCTTGACATCGATTTCTGAAAACATCACCTGTGAAAAGTTCAACATTTAGCATTTCCTATTTTTTTTTTTTCTTTGATGGTAGATCTAGTTCACGTGAAAAGTGCTATTTGGAAAACAGAACAAATCCTAATGATCCCCAGATGAAAAAGAAAAAGGACGGGAGGGATCTAAGGGACAAGAGCCTGAGCATTGGAGTCAGAGGACCTTTACACTACCTTAGGCAAACTGTTATTCCTGGAAACACAATTAACCTTTTTGGGCCACCATGTCTGAAGCGTAACATTAGAGAAATAGATATTCCTACCTCGTCCTTTGATAGTTTATGAGGAGAAAGTAAACCACCAGTTAAAAGGAAGAGTAAAGTTTTGACTACATTCCCTGGATATAATTCTTTGATATTGTCTTCGGGGGGAGGAGGAGGAGAAGAAAAAGAAAGAAAGAAAATTAAAAAACTAATGTTTCCAAGGATGGTAAGACTATGTCTCACATACTTTGAACATATTATCAGGAGAGATCAGTCTCTAGAGAAGGACATCATGCTTGGTAGAGAAGACGGTCAGCAAAAAAGAGGAAGACCCTGAACAAGATGAATTGACACAGTGGCTGCAACAATGGGCTCAAGCATAATGATTATGAGGATGGCACAGGACTGGGCAGTGTTTTCTTCTGCTATACATAGGGTCACTGTAAGTCAGAATTGACAAGATGGAAACTAAAAACAACGTTTCCAAAATTGATTTGGATTGTAAAACTTGACTTTGTGAGGCCATTTCTTGAATTTGACAGGTAGTCAGTTTGGAAGGTAAAATTAATCTAAATCAGTGAATCTCAAACTACCTGTATTATTCATAACAACCATCTGAGTGTTTGCTGTGAAGGCAGTTGCCAGAATCCCTTTCCAGATATTCACTTAGTAGGTAGTGAGTAAGTCCCAGTAATCTACATTTTTACCAAGGGCCCACCTATGCAGTCTGATGCAGATTTTTCTTAGATCTCACTTCATGACACCCTCACCTAATATTACAAGAATTCTGATCATTATTTTTTTGATTTCTTCCCCAGCCAATATTTGCTTCAAAAGGGCCTTTATACACACTGTTACATCTGCCTTGAATAATCATTCCCCGGTCCCCTTTTCTCCTGGCTCACTTAAATTATCTTTCAGATTTCATCTTAATGTCACCTCCTCCAATGAAGTCCTCCCCGCTGCCACAGACTAGTTTAATTAGTTCCCTCTTATGCATTTTTAACACCATGCACTTCTCCTTCACAGCAATTATCATAATTGTAGTTAATTAATATTTGTGTCATTATTTGTGTGCTGTCTCTCTCTTTACCAGTCTGTAAGATTGCTGAGGCTGAAGACTTTATTTGATTCACGAGAGCCTGGAAATTGGCATGAACATAGTAAGTGCAATGTAAATATTTGTTGAATAAAAGAAGGAGGAAAGGAAGGAAATAAGGAGAAGGAGGGAGGGAGGGAGAGAAAGAAGACAGCCTAACTAACTTAGAAATCCTCTCTTCTTTAGCAGTTTGAATGGAAGAAGCCCAGAGGATAACAAAATGGCTAAATTACTTCAACTAATATCCTGGGACTCAGTCTAAACAAACTTGTTTGTGTATGCCATGAAGTCGACCGTACAGGACAGAGTAGAACTGCCTCACTGGGTTTTCTAGACTGTATTCTTTACAGAAGCAGAGTGCCAAGTCTTTTCTCTCTCAGAGCCTCTGGGTGGGTTTGAACCACTAAATTTTTGGTTAGCAGCAGAACGCTTAACAATTGCACCACTAGAATGCCCATAAACAAACCTATCACAGGGTAATTTCTGGTCTGCAGAGATGGAAAACATTTCACTGACCTCTAAAATTTCAATGTAAATTATTTTTGCAAACTGAATAGATTTTATCATGATTCTTCAGTGAAATAATTTAGACTTTTTTAACCTTGCAAGGATAAAAGTACTTTCAGAGAGTTTAAATTGTTTTATTTAAATTTATAATGATATTAAGTCATTAATAGTTTTAGTATCAGTAGTATTTAGGAGTCACAAAGCCCAGAACAAAGGTATGAACAATAACACAATTTCTTAATATCTATTGCTTCGTAAATCTGAATGACCTACAAGCCTCGAAGACAAATGGAGAAAGTTCTCGTATTGATTCAGGTAAAATCCACGAGCATTTTGCAGCTATGTTCAGTCCAATAGTTTGTGAGTTATTGAAAAAGCCAGTTGAAGCTGGGAATCATAAGAAAGTGATATTTTTGTACCTTAAATATTTTGTTTTAGCTTAAAACATTTTTTTTAAATATATATTCTGTATCCAATTTTTTGATGTAAGACCAAGGATTCTGAACTTGAATATGAGTCAGCTTATGGAGATTCATATCATCTTTCTTGCCAAAAAACACACCATTGATATATCTTCCACAGTTTCCAGCCTTGGTCTCTTTAAGGTGAATTTAAAATTTTAAAACACTTGTAAATGGATGAGTATGAAATGTTTGTAGATTTTTTTTTTACAGCTTTTCTTCTCAGTCTTTTATAATCACATCTTTCTAATCTATTTTGAGAGCAATTATGTTTTAGTGGCTAACCTTTATATCTTTATAGAGTCAAAATCTTTTAACTTAGTTTGAATAAAAATAGAAGCCCCTTTTCTTTTAGAATTCATTTTTAATCAGAGTAAGCATGGCATTTTGTTTATTATAATAAGTGTAACACATTTGGGGGCAAACCCAAAAGACTCTTGGTAAGCATACAATTCAACAAGTAAACCTAGAATTCGTACAGGCAGGTTTGAGGGAAGCATTCTAGGCCCTGATTCCATCAGAAAGGGAGAGTATTCATTGACTTAGGGATTTAAATAGGCTGCTAAGAAAGTCTCTCATGTGTAGTTTAAACTTCTACTGCAGTGGTTGGTAAAGTGTTAATAAACTGAATATTCGTAAACGCAAGTTATCCCTATCATTTCAACCAAACCACATTATCTTTATTAAGTAAAAAGCCACAAAGTTTTGTTAAATTATTCATTTTCTGTTTGGATGGAGATCCAGAAATGTGGATATCAACAATTTTTGTCTTTTCCAAGTTGGTACAATACTTTCATATTTCGTTCAATGGTTGTGGTTATTCCTACTTAACCTATTAACTTTAGTTGACAGTTTCAATCATCATTTCTCTTAAGAGTTAAAACAAAAGCAGCAACAAAAAAATTACTTAAACTCAAAGCTCGTAATTTTGCCATCTATAGCCTTTGGTGCTGGTGGGATTCAGATACTGGTGGGAAAATATTTCGCATCATGATGTGAATTGTATCCATTAGATTGGTTACCAGAAGGCATTCCTGATATATATCAAGACTTAAAACCAAAACCTTTCAAGATGAAGGAAAAATTTCTCTTCTCTGATAATAGTGCATGTAAATCTTTTAAAGAGGTTAAGGTTTTGATATTTTGTTCTAAGAACAACTATGAAAAAAATTCATGATTATATAATTTTGCTGTATGTGGCTGTATGCTGTAACTTCTTCAGGACTCTTACTGTTGTAGAGAGTTGAGCCCGTGAAATGATGAGCAGATTTAATTATGCGAGGAGACCATTCTGAGAATTCTAAAAGCTTTCTCTTAGTGGAACAGATTTTTGCCTTGATGCTTGAACATCTGCTCATGTCTCATAAAATAATTTGTACTCTTACAAATTGAAAATGATTATGAACTCAGGCAGGTGGCTTTTCCTGTGGGAAAAGACTCAGAACTCCCTAAATTTCCCTTTAAAATCCTAGTGATGTTGAAAGATACCACACTTTGTCGTTGGATTGACATACTGTCTTAGAACAACACTGTGTGTGTGCTAGCTACCGGTTTGGAGACAGTTTTCTTTTGCTTGTGTTTCCAGGTTGTCAGTCTTCCAGATTCGGAACCATCTCTTTCCATGATAGCACAACTCAATTTCTCTTGACCTCATAGTTGCGTCCACATTTCTGCGATTTTTTTCCTAGTAAATGAGTTTCTCAATGAGCAGCCCTAACACTGTGTTTCTTAGTAATATTAAAAAAAAATGGTTATTATCCTTCTTCAGTGAAGATGGCAAGGTAATGGATGGTGGGACTGATCGACTTAGTTATTGACATGTATTAGCAGCATAGAGTTGATGCTCAAGAACGTTTTTAAAAGAACAAATGATTTAATAAAGTAAATAAGTGAGCACAAGAGCATAAAAAAACAATACTTAATTTAGCAAATATTTATTGGGTGTCTATCCCTGCAATATATGTGAGAAATGTAATAAAACTTTTTTCCTGTAGAAACCAGAGAATTGAGGTGTAGTATTAACACCATCATTATTTGTGTGAACTTAAGCAAACTGCTTCACTTCATTAAATCACAGCTTTCTTAATTGCAAAATGATGGATTTGTACTAGGTTATTCCTGGAGATTTTGACAGTTTATGGTCCAATATTTTGTATGTTTTACAGATAGAAAACATTTATATGGAAATCCTGAGCCTATCACTGGAATTGAATATTTGCTTGGTTATGACTTTGATCCCAAAAAACAAGACCCGTTGCTGTCAAGTCAATTCCGATTCATCGTTAGTATCATTCTACCCTCATTATGAAATATGTAAATCCATAAGAGTCTAGGGTACCCCTTCAAAAACATTGTATTACTAAAGGGACAGGATTTGCCTCTATTGTCACCAAAGGAGAAATGCTGGCTCCCCTGAATGCTCCCCTGTATTAAGTTATCACTATATTGTTTTGTATCGTGAACACCAGCTGCCTTTCATATACGCAGTATGATTCTCAACATCTTTATGCATGTTTGTACATATTCCTCCCATTTCATTTGGTGATAATTTACTTAAAAAGTAAAAATTTTTGTTTTAAAAACAATAATTCTCCATTATACATTTTAATAAATCCAAAGATCCCTATTTTAGATTTTCTTACAATAAGCAGTTCAGTAATAACTTATTTATGCTAATGGAGAAATCAAGGGTAGAAACAGGAAAAGAGAAATACAGTATCATTCAAAATTGAAGCCACAATCCTTTCCCTCCAGATCTTCCTTGGATGGTTATCTGGTACCAGGTCATCTTTAAGCAGCTGGAAGTGTGCTTGGGAATTTCATTGTTTTATGACTTTAAATAATACACATTTAGTATTTAAATGATTACATTATTTTCACTGAATTTAAGAATTTTTTTTTTAGTGCCCTAGACTATAAGGGACATGTTATTGTTGTTCTTAAGTGCTACTGAATTAATTTGACTCATAGCAACCACATGTGAAAGGGTATAACTTGTCCGTAGAGTTTTCTTGGCTGTAATCTTTAACAGGAGCCGATAACCAGGTCTTTCTCTCCAGGAGCCTCCGGGTGGGTTTGAACCGCCAACCCTTAGGTTAGCAGCCAAGTGCTTAACTGTTACTCCACTAGGGCTCTTTATAAGGCACGTAAACATGGTGTATTCCTGATTTCTCAGAATTTACAGTAGTAATTGGGAAAAAGATTAATTGTTAATAGGCAATAACCCAAAACCCATTTCTGTCTTATCAATTCGACTCATAACAACCCTATAGCAAATAGCCATACAAATATTAAGTCTACAAAAGAGTAATAAATAAAGTTCTGAGGTCTTTAAAAAAGAGAGATAGGAATATTGAGTAGAATATGCAGGAAAAAAATCATGAAAAAGGCAACAGATGGTGTAGGCCTATAAAAATGGGTAGAATTTCAAGAGACAACAACGAGGAAAAGTGCACCCTTGGTGTGGCTGAGGTATGACAGATGGAATGTGTAATGAAAAATAAAAGGACAAAGACAGATTGGGATAAACAAATAGATGGCCTTGAATGCCATGCTAAGCTTGAGAAAATTACTTTTGGAGCACTTTGGAAGTTACGTTGCTGTAGATGCCAAATGATTAATGGATTATAGTATTGGAAACAGGGAAAAAAGAGAATACCACAGAAGTAAAACCAGCAAGAAATAAAATTTGCAGCTGTACACCTTGTCATACACATTTGCATAATAATACCTTGTACTCTGTTATTATTTCAAATAACATCTTTCATCACTAAATGCTTAATAAGCACTCATTAAGGTTAATAAATCAGGCAAAAATGATATGCAAATCACTAGTGTTCCAGAGCATTGCATAAATATAATTTCTCCTGCTGTGTAAGTGTTCTTGATACTTTCTGCAACTTCTGTATTTAGAAGTTTGTGATTCTTCTTATTGTTCTTTTTTTTCTTAATTCTTTCTGTTGTCTGATAGTTTTCCAAGATGACTGTCATTTCTCAAGGCATCTGTGTTTCGGGGTCAGGAGTTGGGTAAGTCTTTGTGGTCATGCCCCTTTTTTATATTTCCCTTTTCTAAGGTATATTCTACATCTTGGGTCATCAACTAGTTTATCAACAGCATCACTACAGTTGACTCTACTTATTCCTCTTGACGGTGTCCTCAGGGTTGATATATGGTCCTGCCTTGGTGTAGAAGGGAAGTATTTATTTTGAAGCTGTATATAAGTTTATGAAATCACCTCCTGCTACAACAATGACTGAAATAGAAAACAAAGGTTATCACTTCAGCAAATTTCAGGCCAATACTTTTAAGATTTTATTCCCACACTTACTTATCCTTTTAAAACCCTTTGTTGTTGCTGGTTAGCCTTGTTTTAACCCTGGGAATTTCATGCTGTTGATATATTGCAAACAATTCCCATAGAATTATTAAGGCATTAAGCATTTTCAGACACGCAACTCATGCTTTTTTCCCATTCTCCCTTACGAGGTACTATTGGATAAAACACCCTAAACAAATGGTACCTATATTGGACCATTGTTAATATTATAATGAATGCCTATTAAGTTTATAATGCATGTCCTTGGCAATAACTGATTTTCAAAACACGGATTAGAATTAAAGTTAATGTAGGATCTCTTATTTCCTTCCCTTGGAGTTGAAAGAGTCGCTGGGTAGCACAAACAGTTTACACTTGACCACAAGCGTAAAGGTTGGCAGTTTGAACCCACCCAGTGACACCAGACCACAGAAAGGCCTGCGATCTGCTCCTATAAAGATTACAGCCAAGGAAACCCTATGAAGCAATCCTACTCTGTAATACATGGGGCTTCCATGAGTCAGAATTCACTCAGAGACTTCAGGTCTTAATGCAAATAACTATGAATCTAGACAGACTGACTTATTAGCCTACAAATATATTAAACTCAGATGCTTCAGAATTCCTGGCATAATAGCTTAATACATGTTTCTATCAATTTATAAAAGAGAAATTAATGCTATTTTGAAAATAAGAAAATTAACCTAATGTATATTGAAGGCATATGCATTATACTATTTAATCTTCACAACGACTTATGTGTTATGTCCATGAAGGTTAGAAATGATTCTCTGCGTTTGCTCCAGTGTCTAGCACACCCTCTGACATAAAACAGGTAAACATTTCTTGCATGAAAAAATAAATAAATAAATACAAGTGTCGAAGTATGTTTTTACAGGTGGTGAGATTACCATTCAGAGAGAAGAAATAATTTTCCTAAAGCCACATAGCTAATAATCAGCATATCTGTAATTGGTACCGAAATCAATTTCATTGCATAATCCTTGTTATGTCCATGGAATTTATGTTTCAGATTATGCTAATATCCACCAATTTTGTGGAAGTTCCTTTATCACTGTTATTGTTGTTACGTGCCTTTGAGTCAATTCTGACTTACAGAGATCCTATGTACAACAGAACCTAACACTGCCCTGGCCCACACATCCTCACAATCGTTGCTAAATTTGAGCCCACTGTAGCAGCCGCTGTGTCAACTCATCTCATTGAGGGTCTTCCTCTTTTCCGCTGACCCACTACTTTACCAAGTATGATGTCCTTCTCCAGGGACTGGTCCCTCTTTATAACATGTGTAAAGTATGTGAGATGATATCTAGCCATCCTTCTTTCTAAGGAGCATTCTGGGTATATTTCTTCCAAGACAGATTTGTTTGTTCTTCTGGCAGTTTATGGTGTATATTCAATATTCTTCACCAACACCATAATTTAAAGCAGCAATTCTTCTTCCATCTACCTTATTAATTGCCCAGCTTTTGCATGCATATAAGGAGATTGAAAATACCATGGCTTGTGTCAGGGGAACCTTAATCCTCAAAGTGACATCTTAGCTTTTTAATTCTTTAAAGAGGTCTTTTGCCTCAGATTTGCCCAATACAATGCATCCTTTGATTTCTTGACTGCTGCTTCCATGGGCATTCATTGTGGATCCAAGTAAAATGAAATCCTTGGCAACTTAAATCTGTTCTCTGTTTATTATGATGTTCCCTGTAGATGTACTACTGCAACTGTTTTTAGATTATCTTCAACAAAATTTTACTTGCCTATGATAGTAATGATATTGTTAGATAACCTTCCCATCCTGTTGGACCACCTTTCCTTGGAATGGGCACAAATACGGATCTTTTCCAATCAGTTGGCCAGGTAGCTGTCTTCTAAATTTCTTGTCATAGACGAGTGAGCGCTTCCAGGGTTGCATATTTTTATTGAAACTTCTCAGTTGGTATTCCGTCAATTCCTAGAGCCTTGTTTTTCACCAGTGCCTTCAGTACATCTTGAACTTCTTCCTTCAATACCTTCAGTTCTTGGTCATATGCTACCTCTTGAAGTGGTTGAATGTCGACCAATTCTTTTTGGTACAGACACTCCATGTATTTCCTCCATATTCTTTTGATGCTTCCTGTGTCATCCAATATTTTGCCCATAGAATTCTTCAATATTACAACTCGAGCCTTGATTTTTTTTTTGAGTTCTTTCAGCTTGAGAAGTGTCAAGCCTGTTCTCCCGTTTTGGTTTTCTAACTCCAGGTCTTTGGAGTTAAAACTGTCATCGTAATAGCTTGTCTTCTCGAGCTGCCCTTTGTAATCTTCTGTTCAGTATTTTTACTTAACCATTTCTTCCTTTCACTTTTAACTACTCTACCTTCAAGAGCAAGTCTGAGAGTTTCTGACATCCATTTTAGCCTTTTCTTTTTTTCCTATCTTTTTAATGACCTTATGCTTTCTTTATGCATGATGTCCTTGATGTCATCCCCAACTCATCCAGTCTTCAGTCATTAGTGTGCAACCTGTCAAATCTATTCTTCAGATGGTCTCCAAATTTAGGTGGAATATACTCAAGATCGTACTTTGGCTCTCTCATACTTGTTTTAATTTTCTTCAGCTTCATCTTTAACTTGCATATGAGCAACTGATGGTCTGTTCCTCATTGGCCCCTGGCCTTGCTATGACTGATGCTATTGAGCTTCTCTATCATCTCCTTCCACTGATGTAGTCGATTTGATTCTTGTGTAGTCCATCTGAGGAGGTCACATGTGTAGTAGCTGTTTATATTGTTGAAAAAAGTATTTGCAATGAAAAAGTCATTGATCTTGCAAAATTCTATGATGCGATCTCCAGCGTCATTTCTATCACAAAGGCCATATTTTCTAACTACTGATCTTTCTTCTTTGTTTCCAACTTTTGTATTCCAATCACTAGTAATCATCAACATTTCTTGATTCTGTGTCTGATCAATTTCATTACTGCAGAAGTTAGTAAAAATCTTCAATTTCTTCATCTTTGGCATTAGTGCATAAATTTGCTTGTTGCATAAATTTGAATAATATTCATATTAGCTGATATTCCTTGTTGGAGTATGAATATTATCCTATCACTGACAGCATTGTACTTGAGGATAGATCTTGAAATGTTTTCTTTGATGATGAATGTCATGCCATTCCTCTTCATTTTGTCATTCCCAGCTTGTTCAATTCAAAATGGCCAATACCAGTTCATTTTAGTTCACTAATGCCTAGAATATTGATTTTATATCTTCTCTTTATTTTTTATTATTTCCAATTTTCCTAGATTCATACTTCTTATATTCAATGTTCTGATTATTAATGGATGTTTGCAGCTTTTTCTTCTCATTTTGAGTCACGTTACATCAGCAAATGGAGGTCCTGAAAGGTCTACTCCATTCATGTCATTATGCTCAATTCTACTTTGAGAAGGCAGACAAACTGACTGATGAGTTGTGGCCTTTATCACTAAACTGAGTCAAATAATTACGTACTGAACTATAACTAGAAAAAGAACAAAAATACATAAAATGAATTAGCATTATTTTTACCAACAACATGTGTCTTAGCCTGGGTTTTCTAGGGGAGCAAAACAAGTTAAGTATATATAGGTATATGTAGAGAGATTTGGCCTGGCAATCTACTTCTGAAAAACCAGCCACTGAAAACCTGTGGAGCACAGTTCTCCTCTGACACTCTTGGAGTTGCCATGAGTCAAAATCATCTAGATAACAGCTGGTTAAAGAGAGATTTACTTCAAGGAAATGGCTCACACAGTGGTGGGAGCTGGCAAATCCCAAATTCATGTGTTAGATAACAGGCTTGAGTGG
The DNA here is from genome assembly GCF_030014295.1 of Loxodonta africana. NCBI lineage: Eukaryota > Metazoa > Chordata > Mammalia > Proboscidea > Elephantidae > Loxodonta > Loxodonta africana. The sequence continues at coordinate 45,373,520 of NC_087348.1, forward strand.
TTTTAGGGGCTGAAAAACCCAAAACCTACAGGCCAGGTGATGGGCAGGAGGCCTCTGCTGGCTCACAGAGTGTGGAAGTTGGTGAATCCAAAATCTGCAGGTCTTTAAGCCCCTGCTGGCTTATGTCCCAAGAACTGGAGCCAGACACGAAGGAGACTGAAGGATCAGAAAAGAGAGCTAGCTTTTCTGGAACATTTGTTTGTATCATGGATGCAAACCACACCCAGGAAACTGTTCCAACTGATTGGCTGTTCACATCACATCACAAAATGGAAGGTGATACACAGTTTCTCCCAAACCACTGAGAATTATAGCCTAGCCAAGTTGACATATAACATTAACCATCATCGTGTGTATCCTTTATAGCCTGCGTGAATAAGTAATAACTGCTTTTATACCTACACTTTGAAATTGTTTGTACTTAATATACTCAGGTATATGCAAATATTTTAGGTAATATGGCACTGCATTTGATTTTTCAGTATGTACAAATATGGTTCCATTAACCCATGCAGTACATGCAAACTTTTTTTCACTTTACATAGGTTAAACAAAAATTTCTCTATGGCATTCCTTTATATTGTATTAAGTTATTTTTAAGAAAGACTCAGAGTTCACATAGAGCATTATTAAATAATTCCTTGTCATGGACTGAAATTGTGTCCCCCCATAATATATGCCAACTTGTTTAGGCCATGATTCCCAGCATTGTGTTTTCCTCCATTTTGTGACCGTAATTTCCCTGTTTTGTAAATCCCAATCTCTGTCTGTGGTTAATGAGACAAGATTAGATTATGTTAAAGAGGATTAGGGTGGGATTGCAGCACCCTTACTAAAGTCACATCCCTGATTCAATGTAAAGGGAGTTTCCCTGGGAAGTGCCCTGCACCATCTTTTATCTTATAAGAGATAAAAAGGAAGTGAGCAAAGAGTTGAGGACTTCATACCACTATGAAAGCAGCCCTGGGAGTAGAGCGCATCCTTTGGACCCAGGGTTCCTGCAGAGAGAAGCTCCTAGACCAGTGGAAGACTGATGACAAGGACCTTCCTCTAGAGCCCACAGAGAGAGAAAGCCTTCCCCTGCAGCTGATGCCCTGAATTTGGACTCATTGCCTACTAGACTGTGAGAGAATAATTTCTTTTTGTTGAAGCCATCCACTTGTGGTATTTCTGTTACAGCAGCTCTAGATGACTAAGGCCCTGCCCCCCAAATCACAATTGAATATGAAATATATCCACAAATTTTTCATAAAAAGAGGGTCACACTAATCAGTCCTACTGGTAATTTCATGATAAAAGATTTAAAGTTCACATTGTTAAAGCAGCCTGTCTGTGATCCATTTCTCCCCAAGTTTCTGGGGGCAATTTGGGAAAAAAAAAACAAGGAAGTTGGTCAAGTCTAATGTCCTTGTGAACATTCTGATAACTGGACTTCTTAGTAAATATAGTACTGGTACTCTATAGGAAGAGAGTATTTCTCTATGGAATGCTTTTAGCAGGATGACACTGATTTAGGCTTGCACATGGGGACAGTAGTGGTTCAGTGGTTCTCATCTCTCATGCAGGAGACCTAGGTTCAATTCACAGCCAATGCACCTCATGTGTAGCCATCACCCATCTGTGGGTGGAGGCTGAGTGCTGCTATGTGGTTTCAGAAGATCTTCCAGACTAAGATGAACTGAGAAGAAAGGTATGGTGATAAAATTCTAAAAATCAGCCAGTGAAAGCCCTATGGCCCACAGTGGAAGATTCATAAAACCAGGCAGCATTTCATTCCATTGTACATGATGTCTCTTTGACTCAGGGGTTGATTAGACAGTAGCTGAAAACAACAGCATGGTAAACAAATCTAGAATCTATGGTTTTATGAGTCATAGCTACCTGGAGAATATCAAGTAAGTTATACAGTTTTAACTTATTTTAAAAAACAAAATGTCCCTCACTGTGTGAGATGACCAAGAGCCTTATTTTTGGATTTCATTTATTACTCTGGTACAGAAGGTGTATGTTTGATGGTCATGTGAAATGAAAGGACTCGAAACTGCCCTCCTATGTCTGAGAGCTCAGTCTGACACTATGTCTCTTGAAGGTTTGCATCCTCGAAATTATTAGTAAACATCAATACTGGGTAAGATCTCTGATTTGTGTGATTTCTATTTGACAATCTAATACTTCATGTTAGCTCCTAAGTCTACATTTATCTTTCCTCATTTTCAAGTTAGAGTACCAAGAAGTGAATGACAGACACATTGTTTAGCAAAATGCATTGTCTAACTAGATGGCTTTATTCCTAAAACTTGGATAAAATGCTGTCAAATATCAACCAACCAGTTTACCAACAAGTATTGACTTAGGTTGCATACTTGCACTGGTGTCCCTGGGTGATACAAAAGGCTAACACGCTTGGCTTCTAACTGAAAGATCCACCCAGAGGTGCCTTGGAAGAAAGACTTGGCAATTTACTTCTGGAGCACAGCTCCACTCTGACACACAAGGAGGTGCCACGAGTCAGAACTGACTTGATGACAACAGGTTTAGTTTGGTTTTTATTGTAAATCACACAATGCAGTGTATGTTTTACTCGTTGTTTTGCATTGTGTGCTTCTTTCACCAATAATCTCTGAAACATTTCTGAACAACAGTGACTCTCTTTATCTTCCATTTACATTGGTCAAACAAGTTTTTATAGACTGACAGTATTACTTAAGTGGCTAAAACAGAACTACTTTTGACAATGAATCCCTTCTCTACTACACCCCACATCCTCCTTCGCATTCTTCCGCAGGCAGATTTTCATTCACTTATCAACTGACTTTACTTCTTGAAAATAGGCATAGTATTCCTCCCTGTTATGAGGATTAAATTAATGAGATGATGCATATAAAAAATCTTTGTAAATGAGTGGGGGTAGGTTTTCTGATCATTGAACTCTGAGAAAAATAAATAGTTTCTAAACAATAGGCTCCAGAAGTTCAGAGAGAGGTTTTCTTTTTACTTCCACATACCTGGAATAATGTAATAACTGGTGTTTTTATTTACTAGGGCTGCTGTAACAAAATACCACATGGTAGGCGGCAGAAATGTATTGTCTGACATTTCTGGAAACTAAGAGTCTGAGATCAGAGTGTTGGCCGTGTGGATTTTTCTGAGTCCTTGAGGGAGAATCTGTCCCACGCCTTCCTCCTAGCTTCTGGTAGTTCCAGGCATTCCTTGGCTTACAGCTGCAGTGTCACATGGCAATGTTCCTCTGTTTCTTTGTCTCTTCTTGTGACTTCTTCTCTTTTATAAGGACAGTAGGCATATAGGATTAAGGGCCACCTGATTCCAGTGTGACCTCATGCAAACTTAACTGATAGCACTTTCAAATACTCTATTTGCAAACATGGTTACCATTATGGGTTGAAATGTGTCCTCCACAAAGATATGTTAAAGCCATAACCCCTGCACCAGCAAATGTGACCTTGTTTGGGGAAATAGGGGTTTTCCTTGTAAACGTTACCAGTTAAGTTAAAGCAGGTCATACTACAGTACCCCTTACCGTTGAGTCGATTTTGACTCATAGCTACACAGTAGGGTGGTCGTAATCCTAATCGTTTCTAAGTAATGTTTTATAAAAAACACACTCTCACATTCTCTCTCTCTCATTCTCTTTCTCTCTCTCTCTCTCTCTCACACACACACACACACACACACAGAGGAAAGATAGTATGTGAGGCTCATCTATAAGCCAAGGAATACCAAGCAATGCCCTGAAACTACAGAAGTTGAGAGAGACAAGGAAGTATCTTCCCCTAGCGCTGATTGAGAGAGAGAGAGGGAACACCCCTGGAATCAGACTCAGACTGCTAGCCTACAGAACTACGAGAAAATAAATTTCTGTTCTTTAAAACTACTCACTTTGTGTTTTGTTTGTTTGTTTTAATGACAGTTTCAGGAAACTAAGGATTTCAATTTATCTTTATCTTTTTGGGGGACACAATTCAACTCCTAACACCTGACTAATAATATGTATTTTGTGCATGTGTGGTGGTGGTTGTTAGCGGCCATCATGTTAGCTCCAACTCGTGGCGACCTCACGTATAACAGAATGAAGAGTTGCAGATCTTGTGTCATCACTGAAATTGTTGGTATGTTTAAGTCCATTGTTGTGGCTACTGTATAGTGCCTTCCAACCTCAGGGGTTCATCTTCTAGCACTACAGAAAAAAAAAAATAAATAAATCCACTGCTGTCGAGTTGATTCTGACTCATAGCGGCCCTATAGGACAGAGTAGAACTGCCCGATAGAGTTTCCAAGAAGCGCCTGGCGGATTTGAACTGCCAACCTCTTGGTTAGCAGCCGTAGCACTTAACCACTACACCACCGGGGTTTCCTCTAGCACTACAGCAGACAATATTCATTGTGATCCTTAAGTTTTCTTTGACCAATTTCCAGAAGCAGATCACCAGGCCTTTCTTTCTAGTCAGTCTTAGTCTGGAAGCTCCACTGAAACCTGTCCACTATGGGTGACCCTGCTGGTATTTGAAATACTAGTGGCACAGTTCCCAGCATCATAGCAACACACAAGCCATCACAGTACAACAAGCAGACATCCAGGTGGTGGATACACACACACTCATACGTATGAATGAATATTTGCAAATTTGAGAAATGGAGTTACTTTTGTAAAAATGTTGATTACCTATCCATGGAGATTTATTAGGCGTATTAATAAGAGATAAGAGGAGTTTGACCCTCATAATGAATATTAATGTTCAGTGTCTTTAACTACCACATTCTTCTGCCTTTTATTAGTTTTATAAATAATGATTTAGAACACATTTCTAAACCACTAGAAGAAAAAAGTATGCTTACTGGGTGTCTGTATCAGTTAAAATGAAATGGAAGATTTGTTTTTATTTGCGTGTCACTTTAATGTATCCATTTAATGTGGTTTCATCCCACGTGGCACCGAGGAAGTTACTGCAAATATAAGAAAATATGTGCTACTCAGCCTTTTTGATGAAATGGCTTAATAGAAATTTAAACACTGGTAAATAAATGGCTGTAATTTGACAAGGCACATAAATTGCTATACCCAGGTTCAGGAAGAGTACGTTTGACCAATTTCAAGTGTCACAAAATTGTAAGGCCAGTGCCGTGCAAAATCCCCAAAGAGAAATACAATAGCTGCAATTGCCTGAACCCTAAATTCCTTCAGAAATATTTAGAAGCTCGGCCGTATTAAATATAAAGGGATAATACTCAAGTTCTAGTCAATTATCATAAGTAAGTCACTATCATTTTAGAACCTAAACTAGTTGGTTTTAGAATTCATTTCCAAGAACCCACTGTGGCATAATTCTGCTGCAACCATCTGTATCATAAAGTTGATTCCCAGGTTTATTCCTGAAACACCATACAGTCAGTAAATTTTCCAGAGTTATTTCCCTGTGGTCATATATTTATTCAGCCAAACAAATGGCAATGTTTGTGGTAGGTTGCAGATATTGTCAATTGTATAATACAACATCATCTAAAGCATCTTTTCTCTGGTTTCATCTGAGAGGGAGTGGCGATGAGAAAGAAGCATAGTGATTTAAGCTTTACAAGGACTGGCTCTTCTATTTTTTTCCCTTTAAATGTTTTTGGGATTCCCATTATATTTCCCTAGATTTCCCCTGACTAGTGATAAGTGACGTTGCTATCCCTTTGGAGTGGTGCTTGGTAGAATTGAATAATTCAAACAGACATGCTACTGGGTTTTGCAAATGGCTTGCCTTGATTTGAATGCCAATGCATGCCAAAGGTGGCCCTTATGCTCTCACACACTCACTAATCCTTCCCTGTCCCAGTAGTAAAAAGCACATTTTTCGTGTAAAGCGTGTTATCTCTGGAGAATAGCTTTCTGATTTAGCTGAAAGCTCTCAGTCATGTCTGATGCCACTTGTTCTTTACTGCCTTTTTATTTCTTTCTCTATTCCCCATCACCATCTCCAGCTGTGGTGTTCTTGATTCCAAATAAAGAAACTTCTGACACTTATTGTAGATTGACTCATACAATGCCCAATGCCAACTCTCTTGCCTGAAATGTCTATCTTGCAACTAGGAGTATTTGAAAAGCTTATCTTCAACTAGAAGTGACTAAGTGATGCAGCCTGTCCCAGCAAACATAATTAGCCATACCCTGGGGTTTTCTACTTGTTCCTCTTTCTTCTTGTCTAGAATTGGCAGCAGTCATTTTTTTTTTTTTTTTTTTTTTGTGATCATGAGGGAAAGGGAAAGAGAAACTCATAATTCCAGAGCTAACATTAGCAGACATCTGACTTCAAGTTTCCTTTTGTATGAGGAAAAAGGTCTTTATTTTCAGACAAACATAAATTTTCCTATATGCAATCAAACATATTCTTAAATAATACAAAGTTCTTGCTGGAAAAGACTCATAAATTTGGTAATGAGCTTTCTGTCTTTTCAACAAATGACTACTTGCACTTTTAGACTCTTTTTATGATGTCTTGGTGAAGAAAAGATGACCTTTTAATTTATAAGTTTAAGGAAAAAAAAAAAAAGAAGCAGTGTTTATTTGCAACACCCCCATGCCATAGTGTGTACATTGCTCCTTTCTGAATGATGTTTGCAGAACTGCAAACTGCTTGTCCTTACCACTCGTCACTCATATCTCATCAACATGGTTGTGACTAAATGATCCTCACAGCTTAAAGCACTGACACCATTATATATCAAATTAATATGAGCAGCTTTCATATGTCCTTTAAGGCAGAAAAGGCCTCTGTTTACCTTGAAAATACACAAGAGAGCTATTTCTGTTCCCCTTTATTTTTTGTTGTGTTGTATATGTTTTCTCGTTGTTGTTTACTTCCCATCTTATATGTAAGCAAAAAAAAAAAAAAACTCTTGAAAAATGTATTTCAAGAACAGGCAAATTTTGATTTCTATTCTATTCCCTCAATCTTGAATGTTCCCCTGCCCCCCCCACCCCCTCGACTTTTGTATCCTGGGTTTCCTAACAATCTCTCATGCCTCTAGCTCGTCCTTGCATTATTCCTTCATGGGATCCCTTTCTTTTGGGATGGTCTTCAGAACACCATCCTTGGCTACCTTTTCTTATCACTTGACACTTTCCTCCCGAATGACTGAATTCACTTACATGGGTTTAGTTACAGAGCACGTTGGTAACCACTAAGTTCCTGTTCTCTCCTTAGATCAGCATGTACAGTGGTAAGCTGGTCAACTTGCTGTCTGCAGAAGGAAGGACATAATTTGTAGCATTTTCCAATTTCTGTGGAGTAAATAGTCCCTCTATAATCAATTTCAGACTACCAATGGTTTAATGATTAGATCAGAAAATTTCCCAATATTAACAGTTAGCTCTTGCAAGAGTGTATGGGTCAGTTCCAGTACACCTGAGTGCCGACAGGACATCACCACTCAGCTGTTGTGAAATTTTAAAATCTACACGCCTCAAAATAACTCCCATTTTCTTCTTTCCCAGCCTGCTTCTTCTAGTGAATAATGTCACCACTCATTTTTATCTTAAATCGGTGTCCTGGATACCGTGCTTGATTTGTTCCTTACCCTCACCTTTCACATGTTATGGATTGAATTGTGTCTCCCCAAAAATGTGTGTCAACTTGGCTAATCTATGATTCCTAGTATTGTGTGATCGTCCACCATTTTGTCATCTGATGTGATTTTCTTATGTGTTGTAAATCTTACCTCTATGATATTAATGGGGTGGGATTAGGGGAAGTTACGTTAATGAGGCAGGACTCAATCTACAAGATTAGGTTGTGTTTTAGGCCAATTTCTTTTGAGATATAAAAGAGAAAAGTGATCAGAGAGACATTAAAACCTCACACCACCAAGCAAGCAGTGCCCGGAGCAGAGTGTGTCCTTGTCTGGGCATCCTGTGCTGACAAACTCCTAGACCAAGGGAAGATTGATGACAAGACCTTCCTCCAGAGTCTACAGAGAGAGAAAGACTTCCACTGGAGCTGGCATCCTGAATTCAAACTTCTAGCCTCCTAGACTGTGAGAGAATAAATCTCTCTTTGTTAAAGTCATTTACTTGTGATATTTCTGTTATAGCATCACTAGATAACTAAGGCAACACCGAATCAGTAACCAAACCTCTTATTACTTCTTTGTCTTTAAGCCAAAAAGCTAAATCTGTTGCCATTGAGTCAAATCCAACTCACAGTGACCCTATAACACAGAGTAGAACTGCCTCATAGAGTTTCCAAGGAGCAGCTAGCGGATTTGAACAGCCAACTCTTTGGTTTACAGCCAAGCTCTTAACAACTGCACCACCAGGGCTCTCAAATATTCAGCGTCCTTAGATAAATCAGGGTCACCATCATCACTCACCTTAATCACTACAATAGCCTTCTTATTGGTCTCTTTGCTTCTGGCACAATCAATTCTGCTTCCAGCTGATTTTCTACTCAGTAACCAAAGGGATCTTTCTATAATATAGGCCTAAATGATGCTACATTCTTATTTACCGATCTTCATTGTCCTTCTGGTAAAATGTGGATGAAGTTGCAAATCCTATAGGGCTCTTCAAGGACTGGTTCCTGATAATCTAACCAGTATCTTTCTTCTTTTTTTTTTTTTAACTACACAGACTATAACCAATATCATATAATCAGGTGAAACTACTTATGCTCCTTTTTATTCCAAACCTTTGCCCATGTTATCTTCTTTCACACTATTACCAAAAATAAAGCTGACATTTTTACGTGTTTAGCATAATATGTACGAGGCTTTTTTTCTAATTTTCTGATAAGCATTCTTATTTAATCCTCATATGCACCCTAGTAATTAGTTTTGTTTTTGTTTTTGTTTTTTTCTCCCTAATGGAGAAACGGAATGGTCAACCAACTTTTCTAAGATTATAGAGCTATTAAGAGTGGACACCAGAATTCAAACACAGGCAAACTGATACCACACCTATCCCCTTAACCACTACATTCTGTTATATTCTATTGTTTAATGCCTTGCTCCCTCCAACTCTTAATCATCATTAAAACTTCTGCTATGGTTTCCCTCCTCCAGGAAGACATAAAATATGGAGATACTTCTATCTGTACCCATTGTGCTCTAAACTAACCATTGTCCTTACAATATTCTTGTGGAATTGCCTATGTATTTGTTCATGGCCCACAGAAAATATCATCTTTCCAAAGTCAGGCTCTGTCTAGCTCACCGTTATATGTGAAGCATGTAACAAAGTTTTCAGCATATAACAGATGTAAATTCATATTTGCTGAATTAATAAATGTTTAAAAGTGAGAAATTGCCACTTGAGATCAGTAAGGTTCAATAATTTATAGACACACATTATTGACTGAACTTGAAATTGGAACCCAATAACAAATGCAGTAGAAATTTACTAAAGCCATCTTGCCCTGTTTTTTGATTGACACATTCATTATAGAATTATAATGTAATAAATGAACAAAAGGAAAATATAAATTGCAGAATCACAGATTATAAATTGTTGAAGGAAACTTACAGATCTTAGCAATCATTCTTCTGACTTTACAGGTAAGGGGACTAAAGTCAAGGCAGAAAATGAGATTTGTCCAATTCTTTCATTTATTCAACTTATTCAAATAGGAAGCTCAATAAGCTAGAGAGCAAAACAGTTGCTTTTTTCCTTAAAAAGAGTAAAACCAGTTGGTGTCAAGTCCATTCTGACTTGTTGGGATCCCACGTGTGTCAGAGTAGAACTGTGCTCCACAGGGGTTTCCGTGGATGAATTTTTGGAAGTAGGTCACCAGGTCTTTCTTCCAAGATGCTTCTGGGTAGACGGGAAAAGCTAACCTAAGGTTAGCAGCCAAGCACATTAACCATTTGCACTATTCAAGGCCTGTAAAAAGAATAAATGAGATTTAAACTTGGATCTTGGAATTTGAACATTAAATCATCAGTTCACTGAAAGCTATAATACTATTTCATTTTAAACATTAACTATAGATATAATTGTTAATTGAAAACTCAGATGCATAAAATGAAAATGGACAATTCATTATAAATACTTATTTTTCCTTTTTTGTCTTCTTACAATTACATTAAAAAAAAATAAAAATCTAAACCTCTTGCCTCAAATTGATCCTAACTCAAAGTGACCCTGTGCCATCCTCAAAATCATTATTATGTTTGAGCCCATGGTTGCAGCCACTGTCTCAGTCCATCTCATTGAGGGTCTTATAGCAACCCTATAGAACAGAGTAGAGCTTCCCCATAGGGTTTCCAAGGCTGTAAATTTTTATGGAAGCAAATTGTCACATCTTTCTCCCCCAGAACTGCTGGTGGATTCAAACTGCCAACCTTTTGGTTAGCACCTGTGCAATTAACCACTGTACCACCAGGGCTCCACATTAAGTAAAAATACACTTTAATTATATCTTAGTAAGTTAAATTTCAGGAACGCTGGTGGCATAGTTGTTAAGAGCTATGGCTGCTAACCAAAGGGTTGGAGATTCGAATCTACCACGCACTCCTTAGAAACCCTATGGGGCAGTTCTACTTTGTCCTATAGGGTTGCTATGAGTTGGGATCGACTCGACGGCAACTGGTAACTACCCACTGCCATCGAGTCGATTCTGACTCATAGCAACCCTATAGGACAGAGTAGAACTGCCCCATAGAGTTTCCAAGAAGTGCCTGGCAGATTTGAACTTGCGACCTCTTGGTTAGCAGCCATAGCACTTAACCACTACGCCACCAGGGTTTCCAACTGGTAACTAGTAAGTTAAATTTCATTTGCTTGGTATCTCTTGCATCTTTGCGTAATGGGCATGGCACAACTCTTCTCAAAGTTTTTTTTTTTATAACAACTGAGATAATTCTGTAGAACTTTAAGCATCATTTCATATTTATATATTAATATTATGGTGTCGCTTGCATGATTAAGATGCATCTGGCCTTAGCCATGGTATTTTCAATTGCCTTATTTGCAAGGGAATGTTGGACAATGAAAAAAAAGAAGGCCGAAGAAGAAATGTTGCATTCAAGCCATGATGTTAACAAAGAGCATTGACCTCACCATGGACTACCAGAAGAAAGAACAAGTCAGTCTTGGAGGAAGTACAGCCACAATGCTCCATAGAAACAAAGATGGTGAGACTTTGCCTCATTTACTTTGGACATATTATCAGGAGGGACCAATCTGTAGAAGAACATCAACAAGATGGGTTAACACAGTGGCTGCAACAACAGGCTCAAACATACCAACAATTTGGAGGGTGGTCAGGACTGAGCAACTTTTTGTTCTGTTAGATAAAACTATTAGAACCAATTAGATGGAACCTAACAACAAATAACAACAATATTTAGTAGACAGTCAGTGAATATCTGGTGAATAGCTAAATTTTAGGTATACAGTCAAAGGGTTTGAAATTGCTTTCTTACCTCCACCTCACATTCCCTGAAGTCACAACCTTTCTTTTCATAATCTGTATTGTGACATGAACAATGTTGATGACCCAAGCAAAATTTTACTGAGAAAATCTCTCAGAAGAAATTAAACTTTGAGCTCCTGGCCTGCAGCTTTGAAATGTGAATTTAGAGTTTTCTAAAAGAATTTTTCACTTTGTCGTTGAGTAAGCCCATTTACGTTTTTTTATAGTTTTCAAAAGAAAGAACTAAAATGGTGCCTCAAAAAATAAGCAGAGCAATTAAAACATTTTTTCAAAAGCCAATCTGTTAGGAAAAAAAATCTGCTGATTCAGTTTATGGATGATTTTATTTCCTTTATTTGCTTCCATCATTATTAAACAAAATGTGAGAACAGCAGGATTTCCCCACTCAAGACTGAATTTGTGCTTGGAGTATGTTTATACGGTTCATCCTTCATTTGCTTTGACATCTCAATCATCTTTCTAGTCACAAATTCTCACACAATATCATAAGTAGGAAATATAATATATATATGTATGTAAGTATGTATACACACACACAAATTTGACCATTAATGTATTGGGGAGATGCCACTTGTGTTTATATTCTGGGATTATCACATCAAGACAATGCAGAACGCAGAGAAACTTGAGGAGTGAGAAACAGCATATAGTTTCCTAGGCCTTGTCTCAAGAAATGCATCTTTTCTGTATGTCTTCATTAGCTGAATCAGAACTGCCATCTTGCCTGAGGTAGACAGTAGAGAGTATGTCCCTTCCTCTTCTGTGAACTACTAAGGCCTTTCCATCTTCCTGCTGGTAAAAGCTGATAGAATGTTCTAAGCTACACTTGACGGTTTATAATAAACATTTTTGTTTCATTCCTGGAAATACCTCTAGCATTTGAATTAGACTCTTTAAATTCAGGTCTCTTCTGCCAGTTTACACTTACTTGCATGTCATCGTTGCTATAAAAGAGACTACAGACTATTTCCAGAAAGGCCCCTAGCAATATTTATCAAAGTGGAAGTAACACTGAATCAGTTGAGACAGCGTGATGTTGTGTGAACAGCTCAAAATTTGGAGCCAAACAGACAGATTTTAGAGCTACCACTTAAGGTAGCCAGGATAATGCCTCCCACCCCTTCTCATAAGTGTCCAAGTCCTAATCTTCACAGTCTTTGAATATGTTAGGTTACTGACAAGGAGGAATTAAGGTTGCAGGTCTGATTAAGGCTGCTAATCAGCTAATCTTGAGATAGGGGGATTATCCCAGAATGTCCCAGTAGGCCGGATATAATCACAAGGGCCTCTGTGAGTGAAAGACCGAGTCAAGAAAGTCAAAGTCAGAGTAGTGCAGCCTAAGAAAGACTCAATTGGCCATTTCTGGTTTTGAAAGTGGAAGGGGGCAATGAGCAAATGAATGTGTGAAGCTGCTAGAAGCTGGAAAAGTCTAGAAAACAGATTCTTTCCTAGAGCGTCAAAAAAGAAACACAGCCCTGTGAGACCTTTTTCAAACTTCTGATCTCCAGAACTGTAAAATAATAAATTCACATTATTTTAAGCCACAGAGTTTGTGGTAAATTGTCACAGCAGCAATAAGAAATGAATACACTACTCTGCCCTGATAACTATGTGATCTAGGACAAAAGATCTAACCTCTTAAGACTCTGCAATTTGATTCTAGTAGGGTCCACCCGCTACCAGTCTACCCTTTGCTCCTCATCTATACAACAGATGAAAAAATAGCTGCCTCAAATATCTATTGTAAAGATTGTATACAATAATATTTGTAAAATTAATTCATGCACCGTAATTTGCTGTAAAATTCTTAGTTGCTATTACAGAAATATGTAGTCCTGGGCTCTAGTTGCATCACTAAAACTTACCAGCTATGTGAGCTTGGAAAAGTCATTTAACCTCTTTGCTTTTAGCTTTTCATAGGAAAATTCAAAAAGTAGTAACTTTTCAAATTAATACAGGCAGACATTCAATTAATATTTAGTGAGTCATTTATTGTATGTGAGACACTAATAGGTCAAGTGAATAAAAAATCAAGAAGTACCTGACTCGTTCACAAAAGAAATGATAGACTAGATGATATTATATATAAATCACATAATAAACTATAAATCACTACGCAAATGAAGGCTTATTGTTATTTTAGAGCTCAATAAAATACAGTAGAAGCCTTTTTTTGAAGGGATTTCTCTACAGGTAACCACGTAAGAACTTACAGAGAGTTTGGTCACATGTGGACATCTATTATATTTCTATTTGGTCTCCATCTTGCTTTGCTCTGGTAAAAGCCCACACTTTTATTTTGGGGAATTGCCTTTCTTCAATTGAAACAAACTGATGGGGCTTTAGATAAGGATGTCCTGCTCTTCCCCAGTAGATTCTCGTCCAATCAAATTCTCTGTGGAATTTGAATCTTGAGCGGAATGAGGACCAAGACTTGGAATTTGATTCATCCCAGTAGTAGTGATCTACAGAAGCTGCCCATCAGCTTCCTGCCTGATCCCTGCTTGTTTTTAGTTTTTATTTCTACTTTTGGGCTTTTTTTTCCCCCATATTTCTCTTCAGTCTTGAGACCTATTTAAGATACTTCCAATAAATTATTTTACTGCCTATATAATTTATAGGTTTTTTGGCTATTTTTACCGAAGAATTCTAAATGATACTTCATCAGTGTCGTCCTTATATAAATGATACCCTATCTATGAATACCTTCCTCAAGATAAATCCTCAAAATAGAACTCTATTTTATCCTGTCTGATTCCATATAAATTTGATAACCAAGTACCAGAATAAATAAGGGACACTGTTTTTTTTTTTACTGTTAAGGTGTATCATTTAATTAATCCATTAAAAGTTACTCCGTTGTGATTCAAGACTGATATTTTAAGGAGTCACTCGATAATCAGCACACCACCACACCAAGAGCAACAAAATGATATAAGAGCTGAACAATAATAAATATTATTATAACAATGTATTACTCTTAAAATCATTTTCATTGAAAGAGAGGAAATCACTATGGTTCAAGAAAGAAAATAATTTTTTGTTTGTTTGATTTTTCTTTTCTATAAAGCCTGTTTTGTAACCTCTCTGCTTCTTTTCCTAACCTGTTTAAAATGAGACATATCCCACTAATTTTTTGGGAACGCTTGGATAATGAACAATCCTCCACTCAATTTCAGTGCTAAGAAGAATCTCATTTTAGTAATTAAAATATCCAGTCTAATTTAGTAATACTATTTAAAGAGGTGCATAACACTGAATATACACTTCATTGATTTTTTATCTTGTTTATTTTGTCTGTCTCTCATATATTAAAATGGCAACTCCATAAGGACCAAGAAAATTTTGGCTGTTTTGTTTACTACTATGTACCCAGTGAGAGCCCTGGTGATGCAGAGGTTAAAGTGCTCAGCTGCTAACCAAAAGTTAGTGGTTTGAACCCACCAGCCACTCAGTGGGAGAAAGATGTAGCGGTCTGCTTCCATAAAGATCACAGCCTTGGAAACTCTATGAGGCTGCTCTAGTCTGTACTATAGGGTTGTTATGAGTTGGAATTGATTCAAAAGCAGTGTTTGCTTTTAATGTACCCAGTACTTATAACAGTGCCTGGTACATCATAGTTATTTAAAAACACGTGTTGAATGAATGAATGAATGGGATAATTTAGAAAAGAAATAGAATTTGAGAAAGACAAAGGATCTAGGTCACTCTAATATTGAGAAGAGGCAGAGGAAGCCCCAATGGCGATGAAGAGGTGGCAGACTACACAGTAGGGAGGAAAAGAACAAGTAAAGGAGGAGGGGGTAATACATTTTTCAGTTGGTTCCCGGAGGGTGAATCTAATGAGGCCTGAGACCTAACTATTGAGTTTGGCAAGAAGAAGGTTCTTGAAAATAGTAGATTCAGTCAAGTGGAAAGAACATCTGACTCTACTGTTTTCAAATGACTCAATCTAAACAGAGAATGGGAATTAAGATAATATGAACTGTCCCTGTAAACAACGATTTCAAGATTTACTGTTAAAGGTTGCGGAAAATGGGAAAGAGGTGGTAACTAGAAGGAAACATGGGGTTAGGGAAGACATATTTAATAGGAAAAGGACTGGGTACACTGGAGTAACAATCTTGAAATTCCCATGCCTAGAATACAACAGGTATTTCTTTCCAGTCACTACCATGAGAGGCTTTCCTCTACAGAGTGTCAGCAGAGACTCAGGCTTTACTTTCTTGGAGCTGCACCATTTGCTACAGAACATTTTCCAAAGTAGTAGGGAAATAGAAGAGTGAAACAACTTCATAAACTTCTCAAATTTGTGTATTAGGTGGATGTGCATTCCTGATCTTTAAATAAATTTCACTTTCGGAAGATGAGTTTGTAGTGTTAGCATTAGAGTCTTCTATGATATCCAGGAAGAGGTGAAGATTATGGACTAGGAGTTTGGGAGAGGTTTCTAAATGGGAGTTACAGCTTTGAGAGTTTTCGGAATAACTCAGACAATTCACGCTATGGAAGTAAATGAATCAGCCTGCCAAAAGAAAGAACGTAAAGTGGGAAAAACTGAGGCCCAATATTCTGGGAAAATCAAGCCTTCAGAAAAAAAAAAAAAAAAAACCCAGGGAGAAGAGAAAGTAGCAAAAGAGACTGAAGCAGGAAGTTAAGAAGAATCAGGGGAAGTGGATTTGGAAAGAGAAGTTTAAAAAAAAAAATTGGTTGTCGAAAATAGCAGATAATGCAAAAGGTCTAGAAAGACGAGGCCATTGGATTTCGCATTTTACACAAGGACTTAGCAAAAGCAGTTTCATCTTCCTTAGAGTAATGCGGACAGTCCATATATCAGATGCTTTAAGCATTTACTTGCTGATTTAAAACAAACAACCAAACAAAAGACAAAATAAATAAAAGCTTCCTTTATCTTTAACCATAGCCTCGTCATACAACTTTCAGAATTTTGAATTCAAAATGTGTTTTCTTGGAGACAGTATTCCTGTTTTTATAAATAACTTAAAAAAAAAAATAGTCAAGGGAAGCAACTTATTTTCTATGATTTTTGAAGTGGGATGGGAACAGTGGAAGCCAAGCTAGGGAAAGTAGACTATTTTCTAAAGATTTCAGAAATACATGAGCACAAAAATGGGAAAGGCATAAGAGAAGTTCCTTTGTACAGTTTAAGGGAAATAATATTTTTGTGTGTGTGAAAGGAATACACCCAACCCAGTGCAATAGGAGCTACTAAAAAAGGGAAAATGGAAGTAAAGGGACATAACTCTATCATGGGAGTGGACATTTCCACTTTGAAAGATCAAAGAAAATGTTCCTTTCAACTTGCTTTTGAAAGCAATTGATTTGGAGTTGACTTTTTTTGTTTGTTTTGTTTTGTTTGCTTTAAGTGTGTTTATTGTATAAGGGGCCTTTTTACACACCAAATTTATTTTTATTCTACCTTTTTATAGTGGTCATATGTATTTAACATGGAAAACATGGTCTTCATCACTAGAAAACGTGGTAATTGGCATCTTTCATTTGTATATTCACTTTTTTTCTTTCTAAATAGTCATTACAGTACTATGGATTTCTCTCTGGATTCATTTATCATTGGCAAATCTTAAAAAATATTCATTTTACGCAGTCTCCTCCCTTTAATTCATTTCCTTTATAAACCAGTGGGTTGTATATGCCATCGTATTTTATTGTCTGGAATAGCCGCTGAACAGGAAAATATAAAATTTGCACTCGTGCACCTGGAGATGAATTGAACATTTCAGCACAATTTTATCTGAGGTAGAAGCCAGAATGCTTTTTCTTTATAGAAATACTCATTATTTTTATTTTCTACAAAGTAAATCCATTTAATGTAGTAATTAAAACACTAGACTAGAAGCCAGTTTTGTTCTATGTTTGAATGTTGGCTCTAGTCTTCATCCGTACATAACCATAACAATTTGTCATCAGTTATAAGCCGTATTTTTCTTTCATCAATAACATGAAGCTGACACTAGTTACTTACTTTATTCTGCAGGAGTATTTGCAAGCTGAATGAGGATGTATTTTTTTTTTTTTTTTAGGTATATTTGGTATTAACATCCTATAAACAACATTAGCTACCATTTACATTCTCCTGAGACACAAAAGTAAAAAAAAAAAAATTGACAATTTTCCAAATCTCATTACCAAAGACTAGGCCTTTGCGTAATCTATATAAAGTATACACTGACAAGAATTCTCATCCTGAGTAGGGTCAGAGCAGGAATTGCTGTCTATGTTGTTGGTTTCAGAACAGAAGGGGCAGACAAGTGAAAAAGGGAGATTGAGATATTCCCTTGCAGATGCTTTATACATTGACTTGCCGATTTAAAACAAACAGCCAAACAAAACACAAAATAAATGAAAGCTTCCTTTATCTTTAACCATAGCCTCGTCATACAACTTTCAGAATTCTGAATTGAAAATGTGTTCTCTTGGAGGCACTATTCCTGTTTTTATAAATTATTTGAAAAAAAAGAATAGCCAAGGGAAGCAACTTATTTTCTATGATTTTTTGAAGAACTGGCAAGGCTCACTGCTCCCATTCTGGTGTATTTTGGGAACGGAGTGCATAACTCCCTGAAGAAGTGAGCTCCATTATCCTGCAGATTACCCTCCTCAGGGCCTCGTAGCCTGCTGATGTAGATCCTTATTTCATTTTAATGACGAGTAAGGGTCTGTAAATTTCAAAGGGTCTTACAATCACCAGCATTTCAGAAATGGAGCTTGGTGCATCTCTTCTGTATAATAGGCAAGGCCGTTCACATATTCTAGGCAAAGCATATTCCTGTAGATACTTTAAGAAGGAAAATAGGTTGTTCTTAGAAAACAATGCAAAAGCAATCAATTGTCATAGTTTGTAGAAAACATGTAATTAGCCAATAAGAGGCCCTCCCCGAAAATATAGAACATGTTATATGGAAATGAAGACACAGGGATTTAGAGAATAACTTTTTTGTTAAAGTTAATGTGGCTCTAAGTTGTCCACGGTATGAGACCTGTTAACTATAACTCTTACCCATTAAAAAAGTAATAAAGTTTTGGGTTTTTTGAGTTGCAATATTTGGAAAGTAACATTACACATTCAAACACCAAACCCAGTGCCGTCGAGTCGATTCCTACTCATAGCAACCCTATGGGACAGAGTAGAATTCCCCATAGAGTTTCCAAGGAGCACCTGGCAGATTCGAACTGCTGACCCTTTGGTTGGCAGCCACAGCACTTAACCACTATGCTACCAGGGTTTCCTATACACACACACACACATATATGTAATATATACATATGTACATACATTTATGTGTGTGTGTCTGTGTGTGTATGTGTGTGTGTGTATTTGTATGCATGTGTGTATGCGTATACACATACACACATATATGTATAAAAATATATCCCTGGGTGGTACAAATTGTTACTCAGCTACTAACTGAGGCTGGTGGTTCAAGTCTACCAAGAGTTGCCTTGGAGAAAGTCCTGATGACCTACTTTTTAAAAATCAGCCATTGAAAACCATATGGAGCACAGTTCTACTTTGACCCACATGGGGTCACCATGAGTCAGAATTGACCCAGTAGAAACAGTTTTGTTTTTCTTTTTGTATATAGTATATAAAGTTAGCACAGTATTTGTGTCTGATTATGGAGATTAAGTATTTCTCTTCTTTTCATTTTTTTTCACCAATAATTCATTACGGAAATGTCAAACAAATAGCAAATATAAATCATTTATTTTTAAATTAAAATACTTATTGATTTTTTTGCAAATACAAGACCAAATCATTGTTTTGAATCTGCTTGAGAAGACATAATACAACCACAGAAAATGATAACTAGAAATACAATGAGGAAATGTGCCTTGCCTAATTCTAAGAGTTATATAGAAACCCAGAGGTAGAAGGCTGTAGTTATAAGTCAGTTTATATGATTCATGTGAGTTTTGGAATAGGCTCTTGTGTGGAAAATATCAAATCCCACTTTTCTGACATCAGCTTCATAGAAAAGAAACAAGTTCCACTCTTCTTTTCTTTGGTATCAAGCTATAAAAATCAATCAAATTGATGCTGTCTATTATCAATTCTGGAAACCCTGGTGGTGTAGTAGTTACGTGTTACAGCTGCTAACCAAAAGGCCGGCAGTTCAAATCCACCAGGTGCTCCTTGGAAACTCAATGGGGCAGTTCTACCCTGTCCTATAGGGTCACTATAAGTCGGAATCGACTCGATGGCGACAGGTTTGGTTTGGTTTTGGTATTATCAATTCTGTTCTCATCTATTCCAATTCTGTTCTGACACTAGGTGCCCCTGCAGCAGTTCTTCCTCTGACCCTGATTGCCTGGAGTTAGGTCAGATCTCACAAGTTAAAGGACACAGTCCACCAGACTGCCAAGTCTGCCCAAGACCTCAGAAACCAACTGCAAGCTTGGGTGTCCCCAGCCTCCCTCACTTCCAACCTACTGCCTTTCACTACTCCCTCGGGCTTGATGGTTCACTAGAATGACCCAGAACTCACAGAAAACTACTCTATATTTACTGTTACAGTTTTTCCTACAGCATAAAATCTATAATTGAAGAGGCACACAGTATGAGATCTTGGACTTAAATCTTCACCCTCGCATTCCAAGCTATGTGGCTTCTTGAAGAATCAGTTTTTTAAATTTGTGTATTAGAAGTGAAAACAGCATCTATAATACATTTGTTGTGGGGAATAAACGAGGGCCTATATGAAAAGTTCATAGTACAGTAGTTGTTATATTGTTGTAGTTGTTGTCAAGTCAGCTCTAACTCATGGAGACCTTATGTATAACAGAACAAAATATTGCCTGGTCCTGCACTATCTCCATGGTCTTTGATAAGTGTGAGCACATTGTTGAGACCATTGTGTCATTCTATCTCACTGAGTGTTTTCCTCATTTTCGCTGACCCTCTTACTTTATCAAACACAATATCATTCCCTAGCGATTGTTCTTTCCTGATGATGTGTCCAAAGTGAGCAAGACAAAGCCTCAATATCCTCACTTCTAAGGAGCATTTCAGTTGTATTTTTTCTAAGCCTGATTTGTTCATTGTTCCAGCAGTCCACAGTATATTCAGTATTCTTTGCTAAGGCCACAATTCAAATGCATCAGTTTTTCTTCTGCCTTCCTTTTTCATTGTTCAGATTTTGCATGCAAATGAGGCAATCGAAAAGACCACTGAGTCAGGCAAACTTTAGTCATCAAAGTGACATCTTTGCTGTTTAGGACTTTAAAGAGGCCTTTTGCAGCAGATTTGCCCAATGCAATGCATTGTTTGATTTCTTGACAGCTTCTTCCATGGGCGTTGATTGTTAATCCTGACCCCAATGCCATTGAGTTGATTCCAACTTATAGTGACCCTATAGGACAGAGTAGCACTCCCCCATAGAGGTGCCAAGTATGTAAATCTTTACATTAGCAGACTGCTATGTTTTTCTCTCATGAAGCTGTTGGTGGGTTTGAACCACTGACCTTTCAGGTTAGCAGTTGAGCACTTAACCACTGAGCCACCAGGGATCCCTGATTGCTGATCCAAGTAGTATAAAATCTTTGACAACTTTAATTTTCTTTTCGTTTGTCATTATATCAAAAACCACCAAACCCATTGTTGTCGAGTTGATTTTGACTCAGAGTGACCCTATAGGACAGAGCAGAACTGCTCTGTAGATTTTCCAAGGAGCAGCTAGTGGATTTGAACTGCCAACCTTTTGGTTAGCAGCCATAGCTTGCAACCACTGTGCCACGAGGGTTTCATTTATCATGCTCTCACACAGGAAATATGTAATAAATGCTGGCCATTGCTATTAGTAACATTCTGGAAATTCCAGGTATATACACCCCAGGGTAGATTTTGGCTGTTTAAGAATAACCAGTGACCTCTTGGATGTTATAAGTCAATATAATTTATTTGACCATGATGGTGAATAGTCAAATTACTCATCTGGAATGTCTTCACCACCATTCCTTACAAAGACAGCAGCATAGAAATGGTGGTTTAAGTGCAAGGATCCTGAAATCAGACTCTGTATTTAGGCCCTATCTCTTGGGTTTGATTTGATTTTTGGTTCTGGTATTCATTACCTGTGTGACCTTAGATAAGTTAACTACCCTGGTGCCTCAGTTTCCTCATCCATGTAATAAAGATAACAATACTATCTTTCACTGATGGCTGTTATAAAGATTAAAAACATTACTGTTTGAACAACCTTAAGAACAGAGATTTACATTTAGAAAACATAACTTCAATGTTTCGCAAATAAACACAAACAATTGCAACAATTTGTATCTTTTCCTATATTAATTATTTTTAAATCTAGGTTTTAAATACACTCAATATCTGTATTAAAGTACATATCATACATGTATGAGTCAGACTAGGAAGTTAATGTGTAGCCACCTTGAATCATACTGTTTTGTGCATGCAATGGAATTTTGAGGCTGTAATGTTTTTTTTTAATGTAGAATCCCTAGAACTGACATAATTCTATAGACTTTTATGTTTGACATTGACCTGCTTAGTTTGCCTTAGAACCACCCTCATCACATGCAACCCCTGTATGTTTCATTTAAATAAGGAATGGAAGAAGTAAGTAGAAGAGAAAAAGTTCCTTTTTTTTTTTTTTAGCAAAATGCTTTCATCAATAAACAGATTAAACCAACCTAATTAGCAAACGTAATCTGTATGTTATTCAGACCTATAGAAAGAGAACTGCATCTTTAGAGCAACTTTTCCTCTAAAAAAGAACATTCTCTCAGGCTACCGAGTCAGGCTGCTGAGTCCTTGCTGCTGACAAATCCGACTGTCTCTGATTTCTTTGGTTTTAAATTCTATTAAGAAAAAAAAGGGGGTTTTCACAACTTATCATTTGTAAGTGATGTAATTCCAGGTTTTATATTATTTTTTATAAACTTTTACTAAATTCCCTTCCAAATGACAGAAAATATTCTTATTCTTAAACATTGTATAAGATGATAAAATGCTAGGGAGGAAAAAAAAAGATTCTTATAATTTTGAAAAAAGACATACTCAATGTATTTCTAAGTCTATAACAGTTTTCTAATAAATGGTATTGAAATAAAAGGGTTAATGACAACGCATGAAGAAAAATTATGTGTGTGTGTACTTCATGACACATAATGGCTGCTATATACCCATATAAGAAATTATTCTTCTAGAATCCTTCACATCGTTCTGTTTTCTCTCACTCGAAATCACTGGAGAGTCCTTTAAAACTGAAGATATTCAGGGATCACATCTTTTATGAAAGATAAATTGTTGATTGAGCCTTGAGAGCTACTTCTGGTACAAAACAATATCTAAAGCTGTCATTGTCTGTCATTACCCTGATTTTAAAAAGGGAAAAAAAAAAAATCATGAGATGGCCAGTATGGATATTTCCACCTAGTGTTTTTGTTAATACTCTTGTTAAGAGTATTTTTAAATGGAAAAATTGATCAAACAACTCTTGAGAGCATTTGATAGCCATGAAAAATTCTAATTTCTCAAGCTAGTTGAACAATCTTAGAGGAGCCATCCTTTAAAAGTGATAAGATAATCAAAAGCTGTTTACTATATTTGCAGCTGGTTGAAAGAAGCATATACTCTCATAACCACCAAAAACCCAGTGCCTTTGAGTTGATGCCGACTCATAGTGACCCTATAGGACAGAGTAGAACTCTCATACACATGTGTAATTAATATTTATGACATAATCCACTGATTTATTACTCATATGAATATTAATTGAACACATAATGTATCACTTGTATGGTGATAATTTTTGAAAAATAGGCACCCTCTTTTCTCAAAGAATTCAGAGTTTGATGTTAATTCTTGACAGTAAGTTAAAGAACCTTTCGTAAATGTCCTTGGCATGACCCGGTGCACTTAAGCTAGGCTGAAACATTCACTCAAAAAGGTGTTCAGAAGCTTGAAGTTTAATTCCTTGTTAACTTAAGGTATATCCAAAAATATCATTTTAACGTAATGTGCATCTACCTGCTTTGCTCCTGTCTGGGTTTTCTGCTTGCTTCCGCTCTAATGTAAGTTACAGGAGATGAGAAATATTTGCTTTGTTTATCAGTATATTCTAATGTTTGAACACTGCCTAATACATAATTGGCATTTGTCTTAGGCTGGGTTCTTTAGAGAAGTAAAACAGGTAAAGAGTATAAATGTATATAGAGAGAGACTTACATTAAACAAACAGCTGACACAACTGTAGAGGCTGGAACATCCCAAGCCTATCGATCACGATAGAGGACTCTCCCAATTCATGCAACCACAGAAGCCGGGGAACCCAAGATCGGCAAGTTGGAGAGCAGGGCTTCAGCTTACAGGCTGTGAAGGTCTACGAATCCCAAGATCAGGAGGCAAGACTGAAGGTTTCTCCTGATTCGTGCAACTGCATGGGCTGGCAAACCCAAGATTGGGAGGTCGGGGAGCAGGACTCTTGCTCACGGGCTGTGAAGATTGATGAATCCCAATATCAACAGGTAAACTGTTAAGTCTGAAGAACCAGAGTTCAGAAGACAAGAGGCAGTGGCTGATTTCAGAAAAATCCAAAAACCTTGGCAAGGCAATCAGGAAGGAAGTCTGTTGCTGAGGGCAGAGAGATCAAGGCTGAGAGTGCAGTGAGCTACCACAGGCCCCACCCCTGCAGGTACCACTAAGCAAATTCTATCATGGGGATGATCACATATCAAAGTTCAGCACGGAAGTGATCACTACGTGATACAACTGCCAAAACACTGAAAATCATGGCTCACCCAAGTTAACACACAATCTTAATCATCGCAGCACTCAAATAGATGTGTACGATTTAAAGAAAAAGATTGAAGTTGTCAAAGATTTCATTTTACTTGGATCCACAATCAACACCCATGGAAGCAACAGTCAAGAAATCAAACATATTTCAATGGGAAAATCTACTGCAAAAACCTCTTTAAAGTATTAAAAAGCAAAGATGACACTTTAAGGACTAAGGTGGGCCTTACCCAGGGAATGGTGTTTTGAATCATATCATACACAATGCAAAAGTTGGGCAGTAAGTAAGAAAGACAGAAGAATTCACACCTTTAAATTATGGTGTTGATGAGGATTACTGAATATACCATGAACTGCCAAAAGAATGAACAAATCCATCCCGGAAGAAGTACAGCCAGAATACTCTGTAGAAGCAAGGATACTTGCTTCTACACATACTTGGGAAATGTTATCAGGAGGGATCAGTCCCTGGAGAAGGACATCATGTTTGGTAAAGTAGAGGGTCAGCAAAAAAGAGGAAGACCCTCAATGAGATGCTGCAACAGTGAGTTCAAACATAACAAGGATTATGAGGATGGCGCAGGACCAGCAGTGTTTCATTCTAATGTATATAGTGTCGTTATGAGTCTGAACTGACTTGACAGCACCAAACAACAACAAGCAGCTCCATGCCTTTTTGGATTGTCTTTTGTTTCCTTAAAGGTAATAGGACACAGTAACTTTGAGTGCCTATCTGGAGACAGACCTGCTGGACTGGAATTCAGCTGTGCTGCCTTCTGGCTGTGATATCTTGGATAAGCTCCATAAACCCTCTGCATTTCAGTTTCCCTACCTGTAAAAGAGAGGTAACGATGGTATTAACTGCAGGAGATTATTGTGAGAATTAAATAGATAATACAAGTAATTTTATTTATTTATTTTTTTAGTTTTGTAAGCCCACAATAACTATAACCTGTTATTGTCATTATTCCAATCTAACATTTGATCTGTGAGTTTATACTACAGGAAACAACTTATGCTCACCATCTGGCTTTTCTCACACTTGGTCATTTAGAGTCTTTATTTCTCAACTCATCCTCTGTCCCTGGAACACAGGGGTGTCGTGTGACCTCCTCCAACTTCACAAGGGCGGAGGAGAATCAAGATCAACAGCCCAAGGTCGATTCCTATGAGGTGGAGGTCAGACTTGCTTCCTCTCTCCACCATCTTTACCCATTTTGACACCAACCATCCTTCACACGGCACTCTCTACTTCTCTGCTGAGTTTGATAATTCATTGTGATGGCCACACAGAGCTCGCAGACAATACTCATGATCACAGAGTTTATTAGAGAAGTAACAGGTCAAAATTCAGGTTCAGGAATGCTCAGGATACAGTTCTTCCATCAGGGCAGCATCTTCTCAGCCATGCCTGCAGGGACACCTCTCTGGTCCCTCAGTGTCTACCTTGCTTGGGCAAGTATTACAAACCTCTTTTGGCCCCTTGGCCTCTGCCTTGCTCTAGCAAGTGTTATAATGCTCTTTTAGCTCTGGCAATAAGTATCCCAAGGCACACCACTCCACCCGCAAGCCTTGGCCTGAAGAAACTCAGCTCTAGCTCTGTGAGTCAGCAAACCTAGCTCTACCAAGTGCCTGAAGGCACCCTACTCCTCCAGCAAACCTCCTGTCTGAAGGCATTCAGCTTTCTCACTCTGTGGGCCAAGAAATCCATCGCACCATTTCCTGCCAGTCTCTCTGCCACTGCTTCTCACCATTTTCAGTGTTACAACTCTCTCTCTCTGTGTCTGTCTCTGTCTCTCTCCTCTCTTTCTCTCTGTTTCAGTCTCCTGGCTCCAGGAGCTTCTCAGGGCAGGAATCCTGGGTTCAAATGACAAGCTCCACTTTTGACTCTTCTTCCTTGGTGTTGGTGACATTCTCTCCCTCCTGCTTCTAGAATGGGTTATTTTGAGCCTGGTGGGATGGCAAAAGTGACCAATTCCTTCATTAGGGTTCCATAGACATTTGCATAGTCCCACCCCAACATGGTTGCCATGAACTTTATTTGCTCAGCTATCCAATCCCCTTTGTGAGCTACAATTACCTTATTTGCACAGTCTCACCCAATCACTTGGGTAGGAGTTACAAGACCATGGCCAGAAGGCCACACAAAACCAGTCCATCGCACCACAGTAGGTCACTCTTTAGGAGTCTTTTCTTGGTTCCCCTTTTTCTCTCCAATTCACCAGCTGTGACACAGTACTCTCACCAAGGTTTTTAATCAAGATGGCACCTTACTTTCAGCACCTGCATCCACTTTTATCTAGGAATTTTTATCCCTGAGTCAACATCATATTTTTTTTCTTCTGTAAGGCAGTTTTACGGAGGCTTAACATTTGATGTCACTAAACAAAAGTGATACACGATTCATATCAAAATGGAAAAAGCCTGTCTCCAAACTCCATTTTAAATAAATTGAGCTTACAACCCCTTAGTGAGATGAATAAGCTTTTTCGCTTTACTGGCTTTTGACAAAGTTGTAGACACAAACATGTATTGGCTGATGCAGCAGAAATTTTGCAGTTTGGTAGTTCTACGATATTATATTGCACTTGGCAAAATACACACACAACATCTAATATTCTTTTATGAAATTAAATATGCCCTGTAATTTTCAATGAAATACTAAAAGATGCATTTCTGCATATGGATGATCTTTCAGAATAATTTTACCTGGCTAACGTAGTTTTATTCTCCCATGATTCCTTATTATGGAGATAACATTTGTACCGACATTAACTTTTTCTTATCTAAATCATTCCCTGGCACTGTAACTTCATATTTGCATCTACAGTGAAGAATTTGGCCAGGAGAGAGTAGATCATGTCAAATGGGTGTTCAGAGGATGTTAATGAAAGATGTATTTTCTGTTTATGGTATAATAGTAAGTACAAAAGCAGAATACTCAATTGTACACAGAGTGTAGTGATTTTAAAGCGTGGCTTCAAGTTCTTTGATATTTTTCCCACTGTGACCTAATGTCTAAGTTCCTACCTTCTTGAATGTGGGTGAGCTGTGGCTTCTTCAACCAATAGAGTGTGGAAGAAGTGACGCCATATGACCTCCGAGACTGGGTGAGAAAAGGCCATACTCCTGAGCTGCCATATAAGAAGTTAGACTACCTTGAGACTGCTATGATAGAAAAGACACTTTATGGTGTTCAGATTAGCAGTTCCAGGAGAGTCCAGCCCAGGTCATAGGCAGGTGAATGAAGAAGCCGCCTTGGAATTGAAGCCTCCAGCTCCAGCTATTCTAGCTCCCAACCATTTGAGTCCTCCTACCTGAGACCCAGACATCGTGGATCATAGAAAAGCTGATCTCACTGTGTTTTTTCTGGATTTCTAAAACTACAAAATCTTATTGCACACTAAAATGGTTGTTTACATGGCAGTGGTATGCTGCAGCCAGCCCATCTCAGGTTTTGAAAGCTGATTTTTATTTTATTTTATTAGAAATTTTGCAAGTGGCTGTTGTATAGCCATTACTAAAAATTAAATTATATACATTTACAATTACATAAATTATATTAAAGCCAATTAATAAATATTCCAAACTCATTCCATCTTAATGATTTTACTACATTTTAGTATTATCTGTATCCTTTGAAGTTATTTACATCATATTGTATTTGTATTTCTATGGTAGAAATATAATGTTGTACAATTACCAGTCTCCTCTAACTCTTCACAGATTCACAAAATTTTGGTAACTTTAAATCAGCCATTACAGAAGAATTTCCACCACCACAGAAATAAGTAAAAACCTGCAGAGTTGGGGTTGACCTAGATTTCTTGCATTGCTAATTCTTTTTTTTTTTAATTTTGAGCTAATTATTAAATATTTATCAGCGTGCCTCTGTACTGTATATACTACAGAATTTCAGGATGGTTTGTTACACAGCAGCACTTAATTGCAACAATTGTATGCTCACAACTATGACAAAACAAACCTCATTGAATGATATTAAAAATAATAAAATAAAATAAATTAAAAGGCAGGAAGAGTTTACAATAGTACTTTTTATGTAATTTATACTTTTTAAATGAAACACTTTACAGTAATTAGCCTCCTGAAAGGCATCATGAGAACCACAATTGCAGAGCTAGAAGCAAAGAAATGGTATATGATAAATAGTCCAAGTTGAATGTTTTTTCCTGTATTAAATTTCAAGTCCTCATTGCTAGTGTAAAGACTGTTCCTAAAACATGTTTGTTATCATTATGTTAAAAGATTAGACAGCTCAAGCTAATAAGAACAAGAATTCATCTATCTCTGTCTATTAAAACTAAAATAATCCCACAGCTCCCCTGCTTTTAGAGTGATTTCATACCTCTTTCATGACTTCTATATACAACCTCTGTGAACTTATTTTCTATATGATATAACCAAGCATGAAAAATGAATCATTTTAAATTCTTCTTGACTGACATGTCTGTCATGTTAACATCCCAGATTACATACTGCTTGAAAGTAGAGACTATGCTTTGGGCTTACTGTTTTGTAATTCCTACCTTCTATGCGATGGCTCACTTTTGTGTGGCCTTTCTCACCATGGTCTTGTAACTCCCACCCAAGTGATTGGGTGGGACTATGCAAATAGGGTAACTGTGGCCCACCAAGGGGATTGATCAGTTTTGCCATCCCACTGGGCTTGCAATGAGCCATCCTGGAGGTGAAAAAGGGAAGATCCCACCACCACCAAGGAAGAACAGCCAGGAACAGAGAGTGCATCCTTTGGACCCAGGACCCTCTCACTGAGAAACTCCGGGATCCAGAAGACAGAGTGAGCTGTAACCCTGAAGACAGTGAGAAGCGGTGGCAAGAGAGACCAGCAGGAACAACTGTGCAGTGGGCTTCCTGGCCCACAGAACAAGAAAGCTGAGTGCTTTAGACAGAGAAAGAGGGCCAGGGAGAGAGCACCGCTAGGAAGAAGCTGTGATGGAAAAACTGTATCCTGATCGTTCCTGAACCTGAATTGTAACCTGCAATAAACCCCATAATTGTGAGTATTGTATGTGAGTTCTATGTGGCCATTGCAATGAATTATCTAACCAAGCAGAGAAGTAGAAAATGTGTGAGGGATGGTTGGCGTCAGAATTGGCAAAGACAGCAGAGAAAGGAGGCGTATTTGACCTCCACTTCGTAGGAGTCAGACTTGGTTGTTGACTTTGATTCTCCTCCTCCCTTGTGAAGTTAGCGGAGGTCAGACATCACTCCCACCCACTTTTACACTATCAACTTTATCAGATTGTTATTTAAGTGGTAACTTATTTTATTTTTATGGTTATAATCAATGAATCTTACATATAAAAAACAAGTTTCCAACTACGACTTGGGCAAATTCGCACTGGGCAGATCTGCTGTGAAAGACCTCTCTCAAGTGTTGAAAAGCAAAGATGTCACCTTGAAGACTAAGGTGAGCCTGACCCAAGCCATGGTGCTTTCAATCACATGATATGCATGCAAAGTTGGAAGATGAATAAGGAAGACCACAGAAAAACTGACACCTTGGAATTGTGGTGTCGGTGAAAAATATTGAATATACCATGGACTACCAAAAGAAAGAACAAATCTGTCCTGGAATAAGTACAACCAGAATGCTCCCTAGAAGCAAGGATGGGAAGACTTCGTCTCACATACTTTGGACATGCTATCAGGAGGGACCAGTCCCTGGAGAAGGACATCGTGCTTGGTAGAGGGTCAGAGAAAAAGAAGGAGACCCTCAACTAGATGGATTGACACAGTGGCTCCTACAATGAGCTCAAGCATAACAAGGATTGTGAGGACGGCGCAGGACTGAGCAGTGTTTCTTTTTGCTGTACATAGGATCACTATGAGTAGAAACCAACTTAGGGGCACCTAACAACATCAACAACAACTAAGACTCAATCATAATGAGATTTATAATAATGTCACTAATGACTTCACAATTTTTGACAATTTTTGATCAAAGGATTAAACATTTCTAGGTATGTTCAGTGGTAGAAAATGGAGGAGGAAATAAAGGGTGGCAGATAGAGGAAACTACGGCTTTTTTTTTTTTTTTTGGCCTTAAGAGCTTAAATCACTGATATTCTGTGGAAGTAGCAGTGTATGTTAGTCTTTAGTGTTTGTTTTAAAGAACATATGCAAATGATTTTGTGACAAAAAAATTCTTCACGTTGTACATTGGTTACATCAACTTAAAAATAAGTATACATCTTTTAAATGGTCCCACAACCCTGGTGGAAAATACTTTGTGAAGCTAAACCCACGTGAAATCTAATTTCATCTGAACTGCTTATGAAATTAATTTTTAATGCTTAATCATACAGTCTTCATGCTGACAAAATCCATACTGAAGTTAATGAGACAGGTGTCTCTAAGGAATACCTGAAATTGTTATTCTACACCCACAGCAGTAGTTCAAAATCCTGGGCTTCAATTATTTCCCCTCCACCAAACTTTATAAGAAAATAAAAAAGCTCAAATATATTAAAACTAAACCTATATAAAAGATTAGGTGAAGAGTTAAGGTTAGTTTTCCAGCATTAAAAAGAATTCAAAGACAAAACTTAGTACATTAGCTTTCTGGGACTGCCATAAGAAATTACTGTACATTGGGTGACTTAAAACAAGAGAAATTTATTTTCTCAGTCATGGTGGATCAAAGTTCAAAATGAAGGTTTCAGAGAAGAATCATTCCTTGACTCTTCTTAGCCAGCAAACCTTGGCATTCTTGGCTTGTAGCTGCATCACTCCTGCTCTTTTTAAATGGCATTTTCCTCTGTGTGTCTATGTACGGCCTTACAAGGACTCTTTCACTGGATCTAGGGCCCCACTAATTCAGAATGATCTTATCGCAACTAATTTTATCTGCAAAGATGCTATTTCCAAATAAGACTACACTCTGAGGTTTTGGGGTAAGAAGGATTTTGGGGGGGTTTATTATTTAGCACAGTACACCAACTCTTTTTTTTTTTATGTTTTTACATACGATTGTTTTTATTCAAATACCTTGTATCACATGTTTTAATCTGTTTCTCTCATCTCAAATGTTTTGATGTCGTATGCCCTAATGACAATTGACTTTAAAAGCCAAGGTCACTGGTTTTATTATCTATAATCTGTAGAAACATCCCACAGACATGACACAAAGTCTATTCAAAACTTATGATCTGAATTGTATTTTTGAGTACGGGAGTGAGTAGTACACACAGCTGGAAAATTAAATCCTGGTGTTAAAATGGAAACTTCATCATGGAAGGCACTTTCCTTAACACTGTATCCTCAGTCCCTCGAAAAACCTCTAGCGTCTAGTAAATGCTTAATTAATGTTGTCGAGTGAAAGAGAGCATAAATACATGCTATTGCTAATTCAAGAAATAGCAGATTGCCTCAAAATATATAACTGCAATAGTTGCATGAAATAGAGATTGAATTTATTTGAATAATTGTAATTCAACTAGATGAATGTAGAGAAATTTTGATTCTCTTCATGTTTTGCATAATACATGTGCAGTGATGACTCTGAGAGAGATTAATTACCTTTGTAAAATATGTGATACATAAATAAAAGTGGATAAATGTGTATTCCGATCACTTATTATCATGCTATTTATTAAGTAGTGATGCCTGATACCAATAGCAAGAAAAACTACAGAAAGAGTAACTCAAACAAAAACTGTCATCAAAATGTCATCACGTCATCTTTATTATGTTAAGAAGCAATAGCTGTTAAAAAGGTTCATCTGCTTTCAAATGAATTTTAGGTAATTGCTCCACTTCTTTCAGAATTTAGACTTATTTGTAATCAAGTAGGCAATGAATTCCAGAATCTTCATTTATTTATTTTTACTGAAGAATTCAGGCAAATCAAAGTTCTATAACTAATATATCAGATAAACCAATGAATCATCTTATTTTAGCCAACAAAGCTAAATCTGTCTTATTAATGCGTTACAGCAGGATGCATAGCTTATTGATATGTTTGCCTAAATGAGCCCAATTCGATATTGCAGAACTGTGAGTACCAAGTCTTAACAAGTTATGTACTGTCAAGTCAAGTCGATTCTGATTCATAGCTACTCTATGTGACAGAGTAGAACTGCCCCATAGGGATTTCCTGACTGTAATCTTTACGGAAGTAGATTGCCAGGCCTTTTTCATGCAGAGGCACTGGGTTGGTTCATACTTATAACCATGTGATTAGCAACCAAGCACTTAATCATTGTGTCACCAGGGCTCTCAGCTCATGCATGAATCGTGGTGGACGAGAAACATAAGTTTACATTTCTATAATCCACATTAATGTTCGAAACAAGTTCCCATGGATTTCAGGGTGGGCAACCACTTCTCACAAGGTTGCAGGTAATTTCCAGGAAATTTTTTGCGTGACACATGGGGTTGGACTTGAGGAGTCCTGGTGACACAATAGTTAAAGCACTAGGCTGCTAACCAAAAGGTCTGATGTTGGAACCCACCAGCTGCTTCACAGAAAAAAGAAGGGACCATCTGCTTCTGTAAATACTAAAAAAAAAAAAATAGCCTTGGAAACCCTAGGGGGCAGTTCTACCCTCTCCTCTGGGGTGGCTTTGAGTAGCAATAGACTCAACAGCAATGGGGCTCAATGTATTCTGTTTTCAGGTTCCTCCTCCCAGCTATCCAACTTCTTTGAGAGCATTGCCATCCTGGCCACATCTAGGTCACCTCTCCTGCTTGAGAGCAGTCTATTGCTTCTGTAATATGGGAGATGGAGAGAACATTAAACACAAAACCTACACACTTTGTAGCATAAAGCTTATGTGTGTAAACTGGAGTCCAGCTTCCTGAGTTTAAATTCTAACCTCACTGCTTATTATTAATGTGACCTTGGGCAACCTAGTTTACTTGTGTGGGTCTTAGTACCCTGATCTGAAAAAAAGGGATAATAATATTGTAAAGACTGAAATATGATTATATTAAAGTGCTTAGAATAGTTCTTGACATACAGTAGGTTGTTTCTTTTATAGTTAGACATCATCATTATTATATTTGGTCAATTTGAAACCAAATGAAGGCATATAGGAATGAGGCCTATGGGAGTCAAAATAACAATGTTATTACTGGTGAATATAACTTTTATCTGCAGATCAAGTGGATATCTTAAAAATGAACCCAGTAACTCACAGGCTGCACTGGAAAACCATCACCCTGCTTCTACATGTGGACCTGCCCCTGCAAAATTTATAGTTTAGAGAAGGAGTAATATACTTGATAACTTCAATCTTTTCTCCATTTATTCAGATGTTGCTTATTGCTACATATATATGGATTTTTGTTTTCTTTATGTTGAGGTGTAATCCATATTGAAGGCTATAGTCTTTGATCTTCATCAGTAAATTCTTCAAGTCCTGTTTGCTTTCAGCAAGCAAGATTCTGTCACCTACATATCACAGATTGTTAATGAGTCTTCCTCTAATCCTGATGCCATCTTCTTCTTCATATAATCCAGCTTCACAGATTATTGCTCAGCATACAGATAGAATAAGTATAGTGATAGGATACAACCCTGCTGCACAACTGTCCTGACTTTAAACTACACAATATCTCCTTGTTCTGTTTGAATGACTGCCTCTTGGTCTATGTACAGGTTTCTGATGAGCACAATTAAGTGTTCGGGAATTTCCATTCTTTGCAATGTTCTCCATAATTTGATATGATCCTCACAGTCTAATGCCTTTTCATAGACAATAAGACACAGGTAAACATATTTCTGGTGTTCTCTGCTTTCAGCCAAGATCTGTCTGACGTCAGCAATTGTACTCATTGCTCTACGTCCTCTTCTGAATATGGCTTGAATTTCTGGAAGTTTCCTGTCGATGTACTGCTGTAAGCGCTTTTGAATAATCTTCAACAAAATTTTACTTGCATGTGATATTAATTACATTGTTCAATAATTTCAGATTCTGTTGGATGAACTTTCTTTGAAATGGGGAGAAATATGGATCTCTTCTAGTTGGTTGGTCAGGTAGCTGTCTTCTAAACTCCTTGGTATAGACAAGTAAGCACCTCCAGAGCTGCGTCTGTTTGTTGAAAGAACTCATTTGGTATTCAGTGAATTCCTGGAGCCTTGTTTTTTTTGCCATCCCATTCAGGGTGGCTTGAACTTCGTCCTTCAGTACCATTCATTCTTAGTCATACACTACCTCCTGAAATGGCTGAATGTCAACCAATTATTTTCGGTACAGTGACTCTCTGTATTCCTTCCATCTTCTTTTTTTTTTTTTTTTTTTGTACTTAAGATGAAGGTTTACAGAACAAACTAGTTTCTCATTAAACAGTTATTACACACATTGTTCAATGACGTTGGTTAACAACTTCACGACATGTCAACACTCGTCCTTCTCAACCCTGGGTTCCCTATTACCAGCTTCTTGTTACTTCCTGCCTTCCAGTCCCTGCCCCAGGGCTGGTGCACCACTTTAGCCTTGTTTTATTTTATGGGTCTGTTCAGTCTTTTGCTGATGGGTGAACCTCAGGAGTGGCCTCATCACTGAGCTGAAAGGGTTTCAGGGGCCATATTCTCAGAGTTTCTCCAGTCTCTGTCAGGCCGGCAAGTCTGGTCTTTCTTTTTGAGTTAGAATTTTGTTCTACATTTTTGTCTACCTCTATCTGGGACCCTCTATTGTGATCCCTGTCAGAGCAGTCAATGGTGGTAGCTGAGCACCATCTAGTTGTCCTGGACCCAGTCTGACAGAGGCTGTGGTAGATGTGGTCCATTAGTCCTTTGGACTAATCTTTTCCTTGTATCTTAAGTTTTCTTCATTCTTCCTTGTTCCTGAAGGGGTGAGACCAGTGGAGTAACCTAGATGGCTGCTCACAGGCTTTTAAGACCACAGACACTACTCACCAAAGTAAAATGTAGAACATATTCTTTATAAACTACCTTCCATCTTCTCTTGATGCTTCCTACGTCATTCAATACTTTCCCCATAGAATTCTTCAGTACTGCAACTCGAGGCTTGACTTTTTTTTTTTCAGTTCTTTCAGCTTGAAAAATGCTGAGCATGTTCTTCCCTTTTGGTTTTCAAACTCCAGGTTGGTGCACATTTAAGTGTATTTTACTTTGACTTCTCAAGCTGCCCTTTGAAGTCTTCTGTTCAACTCTTTTACTTCATCATTTCTTCCATTTTCCTTAGCTATTCTATGTTCAAGAGCAAGTTTCAGAGTCTCTTCTGACATAGATTTTGGTCTTTTCTTTCTTTCCTGTGTTTTTATTGACCTCTTGATTTATTCAAATCCTCTCAGCTGAACCAATAAGCAACATCATAATAAATGGAGAAAAGATTGCAAAGTTGTCAAAGTTTTCATTTTACTTGGATCCACAATCAACATCATAGAAGCAGCAGCCAAAAATCTAACAATGCATTGCATTGAGCAAATCTGCTGCAAAAGACCTCCTTAGAGTGTTAAAAAATAAAGATATCACCTTGAAGACTGACTTGTACCTGACCCAAGCTATAGTGTTTTCAATCTCCTCATATGCATATGAAAGCTGCACAATGAATAAGGAAGACTGAAGAAGAATTAATGACTTTGAATTAACAGTGTTGATGAAAAATGTTGAATATACCATTGGGTGCCAGAAGAATGAACAAATCTGTCTTGGAAGGGATACAGCCAGAAAGCTCCTTGGAAGCAAAGATGTCAAGACAGCCTCATGCACTTTGGACATGTCATCAGGTGGGACCAGTCCCTGGAGAAGGACATGATGATTGGTAAAGTAGATGGTCAGCAAACAAGAGAAAGATCCTCAAAGAGATGGATTAGACCCAGTGGCTACAACAATGGACTCAAGCATAACCATTGTGAGGATGAGGCAGGACTGGGTATTGTTCTCTTCTGTTTTATGTAGGATTGCTACGTGTAGGGACTTACTAGTGTTTTAGGCTAGTTACCCTGAACCACATGACAGGAAACACTACGCCACAGGGAATAAACAACATTGCTCATACCACTGGATTGGGTAACTGACTTCAGATATCCCACACAGATATTTGTTCTAATCCCTTATCATGTAAAGATCTCCAGGATACTTTAGATGTTGTATTCCTTTCCCTGTTCGCTCTGCTCTCAGACCATCCATTGTCTGAGTATTATACGATGACTCATCCTAGGAATCTGCTGCGAGGTGGGGGACAAGGAAAGGAGCACCACTCAGGTCTAAGCTCTCTTTGTTCTCCTCTGAATGTCCTAATACTCTGATAGTTTCTTCAGCTGCTCTGTGGGAGAAGAAAAGAGACTTCTGTCATTCTCCTAATTACCTTCTTTACAGTGCCTCAGGTTCAAGCAATATAAAATTTAAAAGCCAAAAGTCGACACTCATCTCATCTGGAACAATGGACTCTAGGCCCTCTAGCTTGGAAAAGGGAGAGACAAAAGTATATAAGAGGTTACAGAAAAAATAATGTTAGCATTTCAAAGTTTATGTACATGTTATCACATGGTTATGATGAAATTGAAACTTCTGTTTTGGAATCATAGTGCAAAGCAAAAATAAATTTGACTTGTGTGAAACCATGTAATCCTTGGTGTTAAAAATAAAATTACTGAAAACTTGCAGAATATTAAAAAAATATTGAGAAGAATTTTTCACTAAAACATCAAAATTTAATCTGGCTGAGCTGCTCATTGAATCCCACTTAAAAACTGAACAATTTAGAAATATGAATTATGGTCAGGAAAAATTTTATTTCAAAGTCATATCTTCTTTCAGAATTCAAATCAGTTCAATTTAAAAATATCCTGTTTTTACAAGACAAGATGCTTTAAAACAAGGGGAGAAATTCCTTAACACTTGAAACTATGTTTTTACATAAGTCAGTCATTTTTTACATCCAATCTCTTTTAGAAAAATAAGACAGAAATTAGAGGGAATTCTGAAGCCCTTCTTAGAGATTAAGGAATGTATTCATTTTAGAATTAAGCTATCAATCTTTTAATGGAATACAGCACTGTAATTTTTTTAATAAGAAGGTAAAAACTGATTGTTAGCTCTTGAATTGCACAGACATCAAGTAAGAACAGCAGCAATAAAAACAGCTAACACATTTAAGCAGCATTTACATTGTACCAGATACCGAAGTGCTACATATCTTAATTCATGTAATCCTTGCAACAAGGTACTATTTTAAACTCTCTTTTATAGATGAGTAAATGAAGCACTCAATAGTTTAATAAACTTTTTGAAGTCACACACTTAGCAAATGGAGGAGCTAGCATTTTTTTTTTTTAATTTATTATGGTAGATATATATGTAACAAAACACTTTCCACGTCAACAATCTTCCCATGTACAGCTCAGTGACGTTAAATACGTTCATCATGTTGTTCAGCCATCACCACTAACCAATCCCAAATTTTTCCATTACCCTTAACATACAGAGGAGCTAGAATTTGGTGACCATACAGATCAGAATCTGTGCTGCTGACCATTCTCATAAATATTGTTTCTTGCACTTTTTTAAAAATATTTTTTATTGTGCTTTAAATGAAAGTTTTACAAATCAAGTCAGTCTCTCACATATAAACTTATATACACCTTACTACATACTCCCAATTACTCTCCCCCTAATAAGACAGCCCACTCCCTCCTTTTTGTGACCATTTTGCCAGCTTCTAACCCCCTCTACCCTCCCATCTCCCCTCCAGACAGGAGATGCCAACATAGTCTCAAGTGTCCACCTGATGCAAATAGCTCACTCCTCATCAGCATCTCTTTCCAACCCATTGTCCAGTCCAATCCATGTCTGAAGAGTTGGCTTTGGGACTGGTTCCTGTCCTGGGCCTACAGAAGGTT
Organism: Loxodonta africana; assembly: GCF_030014295.1. Lineage (NCBI taxonomy): Eukaryota > Metazoa > Chordata > Mammalia > Proboscidea > Elephantidae > Loxodonta > Loxodonta africana. The sequence goes on from NC_087348.1 coordinate 45,411,602, forward strand.
TGGGGACCCTGACAGCTGGGGTCCTTTTAGTCTCAGTCAGACCATTAAATCTGGTATTTTTATGAGAATTTGGGGTCTGCATCCCACTGTTTTCCTGGTCCCTCAGGGGTTCTCTGTTGTGTTCCCTATCAGGGCACTCATTGGTTGTGGCCAGGCACCATCTAGTTCTTCTGGTCAGGATGATGTAGTCTCTAGTTCACGTAGCCCTTTCTGTCTCTTGGGTTCATAATACCTTGTGTCCTTGGTGCTCTTCATTCTCCTTTGATCCAGGTGGGTTGAGACTCATTGATGCATCTTAGATGGTCGCTTGCTAGCATTTAAGACCCCAGACACCACGCTTCAAAGTGGGATGCAGAATGTTTTCTTAATAGATTTTATTTTGCCAGTTGACTTAGCTGTCACCTGAAACCATGGTCCCCAAATCACTGCCCCTGCTTTGCTGGCCTTCGAAGCATTCAGTTTATTCAGGAAACTCCTTTGCTTTTGGTTTAGTCCAGTTGTGCTGACCTCCCCTGTATTGAGTGTTGTCCTTCCCTTCACCTAAAGTAGTTCTTATTACTATCTAATTAGTAAGTACCACTCTCCCTTCCTCCCTCCTTCCCCCGTCTCGTAACCACAAAAGAATATGTTCTTCCGAGTTTAAACTATTTCTCAAGTTCTTATAATAGTGGTCTTATACAATATTTGTCCTTTTGCAACTGACTAATTTCACTCAGCATAATGCCTTCCAGATTCTGTTTCTTGTACTTTTAAAATATCCTTTTTTTGAATGAAAAACACAGCATTTTCAGAATAAATTATCTACTAAAAAATTTAAACAGAAAAACTAGCAATAGTTCTTTTAAGGCAAACTATATGTAGCTTATGATTTTCATATAAACCTGTTGCCATCAAGTCAATTCCAATCCCATAGCAATCCCATAGTGCAGAGTAGAGCTGCCCCACAGGGTTTCCAAGGGGCTGTTGGTGGACTCAAACTACTGACCTTTTAGTTAGCAGCTATAGCTCTTAACCACTGTGCCATCAGGGCTCCATATATTTTACATATATATACATATATATACATACACACACACATACATATTATATCATCTTCTTATGCTCATAGTCTTCAAGCTGAGGACACCCATCACTATCTACCTTTAAACCAAAACCAAATCAATTGCCGTCAAGTTGATTCTCACTCATAGTTACCCTATAGCACTGCGTAGAACTGCTCCAGAGGGTTTCCAAGGAGCAGCTGGTGGATTCGAACTGTCAACATTTTCCGCAGATTGTGCAAACTTTTAGTAAACCATGTATAATAAACTCAAATACAGGAGATAATATCCTATAGTATTGTTGAATTTATTCTATCAGTGTAATTTTCACGCTTCAATTAAAAAAAAAATGGATTTTTGGGGGGAAATTAAGTGGGAAAATTAACAAAATGAGCTGTAAGAAATTGAACATTTATAGTAGCCTCTTTTCCTCCCCCAAAACTCTCACAACATATTTACCCCAGAAAACAAACAGTTGAAAAAATCACAATGAAGAGTGGTTACAATTCTGGATATTCTAAGCAGAAACTAAAATTTTGAAAGTCCTTGAATTCACCTTCTTTTTTAATGTCTATACTGGGTTTTTTTTATCATCAATTAGAGTGAGCGCATTAGTGTCTTACTGCTGCAGTAACAATTTACCACAAAAAAAAAAAAAAAAAAACACATTGCTGTTGAGTTGATTCCAACACGTCATCTCTATGTGTTACAGCGTAGAACTGCCCCATAGGATTTTCCTGGCTATAATCTTTATGCAATCCAATTTCCAGGCCTTTCTTCCTCTGTATCACTGGGTGGGTTTGAACTGCTAAACTTTAGGTTAGTAGTTAAGTGTACACCATTGGTGCCATGAGGACTTCTTAAACTATCACAAATATATTGCTAACTAGGTTAGTAGTTAACCATAAACCATTGGTGCCACGAGGGCTTCTTAAACTATCACAAATTTATTGCCTTTCAGTTCTGGGGGCCGGAAGTATAAAATCAAAGTGTTGCAAGTTTATTTTCCCTTCAGAGACTTCAGGGAAGAACCTGTTTGCTTCCCTTTTCCAGCTTCTAGAGGCTACCAAACGTCTTAGGCTGGATTCTCTAGAGAAGCAAAACCAATGAAGCATATACGTATAAATATACAGAGAGAGACTTATTTTAAGGAAAAGGCTTACGAAGTTCTGGAGGCTGCCAAGTCCCAAATCCATGGGTCAGGTGTCAGGCTGGAGGCTTCCTTGACTCATGCAGTTGCAAGGGCTGAGGAACCCAAGTCAGCAGGACAGTTGGCTGGCTGCAGGCTCACAGGACTTTGAGAGCTGACAAATCTCAAAATCTGCACGTCAGACCATAGGCTAGTGGCTCATATTCCAAGAACCAGAGGTCAAAGGATGACAGTTGGATGCAGGATCAAGAGGGAGGGAGCTTTGCCAGAACATCTGTATATATTGGATGTAGACCATACATGCAATGAAACCGATTGACTTCCAACTGATTGGCTTTCAACTGATTAGGTTTTCAATTGATTGGATGCTCACATCAGATCACAAAATGGAGGATGATTACATTACATTACATTATAGAAGAGCATTCAGTCCAATGTGTGCCAAACCACTGAGAATCATAGCTTAGCCAAGCTGACACATAATCATCCTAGGCCACTCCTTTTCAAACTGGCATCTGTACACATCTCCTTAAACCATGCATAATCTCTAAATAAAGACAATTATAAAGTCATACTTGTCCTGCGATTCACCAATAGGGGGCTGCCAAAGAGTCCAAACAGCACTTCTATCTGCTACTGACACTTCAAGTACCATTGTATTAGCCGCATCCAAGTAGTACAGTGGCTTGCACAGCAGCCTGAACCTGTCGCACAGCCTTGTCTTGGCCTGGACAGTACTCAAAACTAGGAGCTTTTCCAGTCAATTGATAAATATCCTGGAATATCACACCTATAAAATAAGAGGGATATATTGCCCCCAAAATGCAAAGAGACCCAGCAGGAGTTTTGCCTCCTTTTTAGTTTTAGGAGGGGCCAGATGCAACCACTTATCCATGTTTTGGATGACCTAGAATTAGAATCTCCCAAAAGTCCGATTATTTCCTTTTCCCCAATGAGCAGTCACTCTTGTAAAAGGCTGTAGATACCTTTGGAGAAGACTGAAAGATTAACAGTATAAATTTTGGGCAGTGCAGTGGCATCTTTCTTCAACAGGACCCTAGAGGGTCAGCAAAAAAGAGGAAGACTCGCAACAACATGGATTGACACAGTCAGTGGCTACAACAATGGACTCAAATATAGCAATAATTGTGAGGATGGCACAGCACCAGGCAGTGTTTCCTACTGTTGTAAATAGGGTTACTATGAGTCAGAACTAACTCCATGGTGCCTAACAACAGCAGCAGAGGCTACTTGCTTTCCTTGGCTTGTGAACTCTTCCTCCATTTTAAAGCAAGCAACATAGCATTTTGTGGTCTCTATGTCTCTCTCTCTTTCTCTGTGTGTATATATATATATATATATATATACACACACACACATGTATATACACATAGGAGCCTAGTGGCATAGTGGCTAAGAGGTCGACCAAAAGGTTGGCAGTTCAAATCCACCAGCCATTCTTTGGAAACCCTATGGGGCAGTTTCATTCTGTCCTGTAGGGTCACTATGAGTCAGAATTGACCCAACAGCAATGGGTTTAGTTTATATATATATATTTGTTACTAGTTATTATTGTTAGGTGTGATCAAGTCTGTTCTGTCTCATAGTGACCCTATGTAAAGCAGAAAGACACACTACCAGGTCCTGAATTATCCTCACAATCTTTGCTATGTTTCAGCCCATTGTAGCAGTCACTGCGTCAATCCATTTCATTAAGAGTCTTCTTTATTTTCACTGGCCCCCTACTTTACCTTCTCCAGGGACTGGGCTCTCCTGTTAACATGTCAAAGTATGTGAGAAGAAGTCTCACCATTCTCACTTCTAAGGAACATTCAGGCTGTATTTCTTCCAAAACAGATTTGTTCATTCTTCTGGCAGTCCATGGTATATTCGATATTCTTCACCAACACCGTAATTCAAAGACATCAATTCTTCTTCGGTCTTCCTTATTCATTGTCCAGGTTTCGCAGGTATATGAGGCAATTGAAAATACCATAGCTTGGGTCTGGAGCGGTTTAGTCCTTAAAGTGACGTCTCTGCTTTTTACCACTTTAAAGAAGTCTTTTGCAGCAGATCTGCACAATACAATGTAATAGGCCCTTTGATTTATTAATTGCTGCTTCCATAGGTGTTGACTTTGGATAAAAGTAAAATGAAATCCTTGTCGACTTCAATATTTTCTCCCTTTATCATGATGTTGCTTATTTGTTCAGTTGTGAGGATTTTTGTTTTCTTTATATTGAGGTGTAATCCATACTGCAGCCTGTGGTCTTTCATCTTCATTAATTAGGAAGTGCTTCAAGTCCTCTTCACTTTCAGCAAGAACAGTTGTGTCATCTGTACATCACAGGTTGTTAATGAGTCTTCCTCCAATGCTGATGCCGTGTTCTTCTTCCTGTAGTCCAGCTTCTCAGATTATTTGCTCAGTACAGATTGAATAAGTATGGTTTAAGGATACAACCCTGAACCACACCTTTCCTGATTTTAAAGCACACAATATTCCCCCTTTCTATTGGAACGACTGCCTCTTGGTCTATGTACAGGTTCTGCATGGGCACAATTAACTCTTCTGGAGTTCTTATTCTTTGCAATGTTATCCATACTTTGTTATGATCCACATAGTCAAATGTCTTTGCCTAGTCAATAAAACACAGGTAAACATCTTTCTGGTATTCTCTGCTTTCTGCCAAGATCCATCTGACACACACACAAACACACACACACACATGCATATATATCTTCTTCCATTGTCACATTAAATTTTTCTCTTTGACCCTGACACCCTTGCTCCCTCTTCTAAGGATCCATGTGATTATATTTGGCTCACCTGTATAATCCATGATAATCTCTCCAACTCAAGACCCTTAATTTTTTTTTTTTTTAAATTTTTATTAAGCTTCAAGTGAACATTTACCATTCCAATCAGTCTGTCACATGTAGGTTTACATACATCTTACTCCCTTCTCCCACTTGCTCTCCCCCTATTGAGTCAGCCCTTACAGTCTCTCGTTTCGTGCCAATTTTACCTTCTTCCCTCTCTCTCTATCTTCCCATCCCCCCTCCAGTCAAGAGTTGCCAACACACTCTCCCATGTCCACCTGATTTAATTAGCTCACTCTTCATCAGTATCTCTCTCCCCCCCACTGACCAGTCCTTTTCATGCCTGATGATTTGTCTTCGGGGATGGTTCCTGTCCTGTGCCATCAGAAGTTCTGGGGAGCATTGTCTCTGGGATTCCTCTAGTCGCAATCATACCATTAGGTGTGGTCTTTTAATGAGAATTTGGGGTCTGCATCCCATTGGTCTCCCGCTCCCTCAGGAGTTGTCTGTTGTGTTCCCTGACAGGGCAGACATCGATTGTGGCCGGGCACCAACTTGTTCTTCTGGTCTCAGGATATTGTAGGTCTCTGGTTCAAGTGGCCCTTTCTGTCTCTTAGGTTCTTAGTTGTCGTGTGACCTTGGTGTTCTTCCTTTGTCTTTGCTCCCGGTGGGTTGAGACCAATTAATGTATTTTAGATGGCTGCTTGTTGGCATTTAGGACCCCAGGTGCCACAATTCAAAGTGGGATGCAGAGTGTTTTCATAATAGAATTGTTTTGCCCATTGATTTAGAAGTCCTCTCAAACCAAGTTCCCCAGACCCCAGCCCCTGCTTCGCTATCCTTTGGAGCTTTCATTTTATCTCGGAAACCTCTTTACTTTTAATCCTGTCCAATTAGGCTGACCTTCCTTGTTTTGAGTGTTGTCTTTCCCTTCACCCGAAGCAGTTCCCATCTACAGACTGATCAATAAAAAGCCCTCTCCCTCCCTCCCTCCCTCCCTCCCCCCTTTGTAACCACAAAAGTATGTGTTCTTTTCCGTTTTTTCTATTTCTCAAGATCTTATAATAGTGGTCTTATACAATATTTGTCCTTTTGCAACTGACTCATTTCGCTCAGCATAATGCCTTCCAGATTCCTCCATGTTATGAAATGTTTCAGAGATTCGTCACTGTTCTTTATCGATGCGTAGTATTCCATTGTGTGAATATACCACAATTTATTTACCCATTCGTCCGTTGATGGACATCTTGGTTGCTTCCAGCTTTTTGCTATTGTAAACAGAGCTGCAATAAACATGGGTGTACATATATCTGTTTGTGTGAAGGGTCTTGTATTTTTAGGGTATATTCCAAGGAGTGGGATTTCTGGGTTGTATGGTAGTTCTATTTCTAACTGTTTAAGATAACGCCAGATGGATTTCCAAAGTGGTTGTACCATTTTACAATCCCACCAGCAGTGTATGAGAGTTCCAGTCTCTCTGCAGCCTCTCCAACATTTATTATTTTGTGATTTTTGAATTAATGCCAGTCTAGTTGGTGTAAGATGGAATCTCATCGTAGTTTTAATTTGCATTTCTCTAATGACTAATGATCGAGAGCATTTTCTCATGTATCTGTTGGCTGCCTGAATATCTTCCTTAGTGAAATGTGTGTTCATATCCTTTGCCCACTTCTTGATTGGGTTGTTTGTCTTTTTGTGGTTGAGTTTTGACAGAATCATGTAGATTTTAGAGATCAGGCGCTGGTCTGAGATGTCATAGCTGAATATTCTTTTCCAGTCTGTAGGTGGTCTTTTTACTCTTTTGGTGAAGTCTTTAGATGAGCATAGGTGTTTGATTTTTAGGAGCTCCCAGTTATCTGGTTTCTCTTCATCATTTTTGGTAATGTTTTGTATTCTGTTTATGGCCTGTATTAGGGCTCCTAGGGTAGATCCTATTTTTTCTTCCAAGATTTTTATCGTTTTAGTCTTTATGTTTAGGTCTTTGATCCACTTGGAGTTAGTTTTTGTGCATGGTGTGAGGTATGGGTCCTGTTTCATTCTTTTGCAAATGGATATCCAGGTATGCCAGCACCATTTGTTAAAAAGACTATTATTTCCCCAATTCACTGACACTGGTCCTTTGTCAAATATCAGCTGCTCATACGTGGATGGATTTATATCTGGATTCTCAATTCTGTTCCATTGGTCTATGTGCCTGTTGTTGTACCAGTACCAGGCTGTTTTGACTACTGTAGCTATATAATAGGTTCTGAAATCAGGTAGGGTGAGGCCTCCCACTTTCTTCTTCTTTTTCAGTAATGTTTTGCTTATCCGGGGGTTCTTTCCTTTCCATATGAAATTAGTGATTTGTTTCTCTATTCCCTTAAAGTATGACATTGGTATTTGGATTGGAAGTGCGTTGTATGTATAAATGGCTTTTGGTAGAATAGACATTTTTACTATGTTGAGTCTTCCTATCCATGAGCAGGGTATGTTTTTCCATTTAAGCGTGTCCTTTTGAATTTCTTGTAGCAGAGTTTTATAGTTTTCTTTGTATAGGTCTTTTACATCCTTGGTAAGATTTATTCCTAAGTATTTTATCTTCTTGGGGGCTACTGTGAATGGTATTGATTTGGTTATTTCCTCTTCGGTGTTCTTTTTGTTGATGTAGAGGAATCCAAGTGATTTTTGTATGTTTATTTTATATCCTGAGACTCTTCCAAACTCTTCTATTAGTTTCAGTAGTTTTCTGGAGGATTTCTTAGGGTTTTCCATGTATACGATCACGTCATCTGCAAATAGTGATAGCTTTACTTCCTCCTTACCAATCTGGATACCCTTTATTTCTTTGTCTAGCCTAATTGCCCTGGCTAGGACTTCAAGTACGATGTTGAATAAGAGTGGTGATAAAGGGCATCCTTGTCTGGTTCCCGTTCTCAAGGGAAATGCTTTCAGGTTCTCTCCATTTAGAGTGATATTGGCTGTTGGCTTTGCATAGATGCCCTTTATTATGTTGAGGAATTTTCCTTCAATTCCTATTTTGGTTAGAGTTTTTATCATAAATGGGTGTTGGACTTTGTCAAATGCCTTTTCTGCATCAATTGATAAGATTATGTGGTTTTTATCTTTTGTTTTATTTATGTGATGGATTACATTAATGGTTTTTCTGATATTAAACCAGCCTTGCATACCTGGTATAAATCCCACTTGATCAGGGTGAATTATTTTTTTGATGTGTTGTTGGATTCTATTGGCTAGAATTTTATTAAGGATTTTTGCATCTATGTTCATGAGGGATATAGGTCTAAAATTTTCTTTTTTTGTAATGTCTTTACCTGGTTTTGGTATCAGGGAGATGGTAGCTTCATAGAATGAGTTGGGTAGTATTCCATCTTTTTCTATACTTTGAAATACCTTCAATAGTAATGGTGTTAAGTCTTCTCTGAAGGTTTGGTAGAACTCTGCAGTGAAGCCATCTGGGCCAGGACTTTTTTTTGTTGGGAGTTTTTTGATTACCGTTTCAATCTCTTTTTTTGTTATGGGTCTATTTAGTTGTTCTACTTCTGAATGTGTTACTTTAGGTAAGTAGTATTGTTCCAAGAATTTATCCATTTCTTCTAGGTTTTCAAATTTGTTAGAGTACAATTTTATGTAGTAATCTGATATGATTCTTTTGATTTCATTTGGTTCTGTTGTGATGTGGTCCTTCTCGTTTCTTATTCGGGTTATTTGTTTCCTTTCCTGTTTTTCTTTAGTCAGTCTAGCCAATGGTTTATCAATTTTGTTAATTTTTTCAAAGAACCAGCTTTTGGCTTTGTTAATTCTTTCAATTGTTTTTCTGTTCTCTAATTCATTTAGTTCAGCTCTAATTTTTATTATTTGTTTTCTTCTGGTGCCTGATGGATTCTTTTGTTGCTCACTTTCTATTTGTTCAAGTTGTAGGGACAGTTCTCTGATTTTGGCTCTTTCTTCTTTTTGTATGTGTGCATTTATCGCTATAAATTGGCCTCTGAGCACTGCTTTTGCTGTGTCCCAGAGGTTTTGATAGGAAGTATTTTCATTCTCGTTGCTTTCTAAGAATTTCCTTATTCCCTCCTTGATGTCTTCTATAACCCAGTCTTTTTTCAGGAGGGTATTGTTCATTTTCCAAGTATTTGATTTCTTTTCCCTAGTTTTTCTGTTATTGATTTCTAGCTTCATTGCCTTGTGGTCTGAGAAGATGCTTTGTAATATTTCGATGTTTTGGATTCTGCAAAGATTTGTTTTATGCCCTAATATGTGGTCTATTCTAGAGAATGTTCCATGTGCGCTAGAAAAAAAAGTATATTTTGCAGCAGTTGGGTGGAGAGTTCTGTATAAGTCAATGAGGTCAAGTTGGTTGATTTTTGTAAGTAGGTCTTCCGTGTCTCTATTGAGCTTCTTACTGGATGTCCTGTCCTTCTCCGAAAGTGGTGTGTTGAAGTCTCCTACTATATATGTGGAGGTGTCTATCTCACTTTTCAATTCTGTTAAAATTTGATTTATGTATCTTGCAGCCCTGTCATTAGGTGTGGAAATATTTAATATGGTTATGTCTTCCTGATCAATTGTCCCTTTTATCATTATATAGTGTCCTTCTTTATCCTTTGTGGCGGATTTAAGTCTAAAGTCTATTTTGTCAGAAATTAATATTGCTACTCCTCTTCTTTTTTGCTTATTGTTTGCTTGATATATTTTTTTCCATCCTTTGAGTTTTAGTTTGTTTGTGTCTCTAAGTCTAAGGTGTGTCTCTTGTAGGCAGCATATAGATGGATCGTGTTTTTTTATCCAGTCCGTGACTCTCTGTCTCTTTATTGGTGCATTTAGTCCATTTACATTCAGCGTAATTATAGATAAGTAAGTTTTTAGTGCTGTCATTTTGATGCCTTTTCATGTGTGTTGTTGGCCATTTCATTTTTCCACATGCTTTTTTGTGCTGAGACGTTTTTCTTAGTAGCTTGTGAGATCCTCATTTTCATAATGTTTAACTTTGTGTTTATTGAGTCGTTACGTTTTTCTTGGCTTTTTTCTTGAGTTATGGAATTGATATTCCTTTTTGTGGTTACCTTTTTATTTACCCCTATTTTTCTAAGTAAAAACCTAACTTGTATCCTTCTATTTCGCCTTGTATCACTCTCCATCTGACAGTTCAATGCCTCCTATATTTAGTCCCTCTTTTTGATTATTTTGATTGTTTATCTATTGATTTCCATGATTTCCTGTTGTGTGTATTATTTTGTTTATTTATTTATTTTTTAGAATTAGTCTTAATTTGTTTGTTTTTGTGCTTTCCCTGTTTGAGTTCCGTTGATATCAGGACGTTCTGTTTTGTGACCTTGTATTGTGCTGGTACCTGATATTATTGGTCATCAGGCCAAACAATCTCCTTTAGCATTTCTTGCAGTCTTGGTTTAGTTTTTGCAAATTCTCTAAACTTGTGTTTATCTGTAAATATCTTAATTTCTCCTTCATATTTCAGAGAGAGTTTTGCTGGATATAGGATCCTTGGTTGGCAGTTTTTCTCGTTTAGTGCTCTGTATATGTCGTCCCATTCCCTTCTTGCCTGCATGGTTTCTGCTGAGTAGTCTGAACTTATTCTTATTGATTCTCCCTTGAAGGAAACCTTTCTTTTCTCCCTGGCTGCTTTTAAAATTTTCTGTTTGTCTTTGGTTTTGGCAAGTTTGATGATGATATGTCTTGGTGTTTTTCTTTTTGGATCAATCTTAAATGGGGTTCGATGAGCATCTTGGATAGATATCCTTTCTTCTTTCATGATGTCAGGGAAGTTTTGTGTCAGGAGTTCTTCAACTATTTTCTCTGTGTTTTCTGTCCCCTCTCCCTGTTCTGGGACTCCAATTACTCGTAAGTTATCCTTCTTGATAGAGTCCCACATGATTCTTAGGGTTTCTTCATTTTTTTTAATTCTTTTATCTGATTTTTTTCCAGCTATGTTGCTGTTGTTTCCCTGGTCCTCCAGAAGTCCCAGTCTACATTCTAATTGCTCGAGTCTGCTCCTCTGACTTTCTATTGCGTTGTCAAATTCTGTAATTTTATTGTTAATCTTTTGGATTTCTACATGCTGTCTCTCTATGGATTCTTGCAACTTGTTAATTTTTCCACTATGTTCTTGAATAATCTTTTTGAGTTCTTCAACAGTTTTATCAGTGTGTTCCTTGGCTTTTTCTGCATTTATCCTAATTTCATTTGTGATATCTTTAAGCATTCTGTAAATTAGTTTTTTATATTCTGTATCTGATAATTCCAGGATTGTATCTTCATTTGGGAAAGATTTTGATTCTTTTGTTTGGGGGGTTGGAGAAGCTGTCATGGTCTGTTTCTTTATGTGGTTTGATATGGACTGCTGTCTCCGAGCCATCACTGGGAAACTAGATTTTCCAAGTAGTCAGCTGGTGCACTGGCTCCTAGTTCTGAAAACAGTCGCTGTCTGCCCGTATTTGTTCATCCTCCGTCTCTAAGTCTGTGCTTGTTGTTCAGAGTTCATAGATTGTTATGTATGTGATCGATTCCCTTGTTTTTCCGAGTCTTTGTTGCCAGAGGGATCCGCGGGAGCGTCCACCTAGTCCGCCATCTTGGCCCCCCTCCCAAGACCCTTAATTTAATCACACCTGAAAAGTTCTTGTTACCATTTATGGTAACACTTTGAAGATTCCCAGCATTAGGATGTGGTTATCTTTGTGAGGAGAGGGGCTGTCATTATTCAGCTTACCACAGTGGGTAACAAGAAAATGTTCTAGTCAGTCATAGAAGAGGAATTTTTGCAGTGCAGTTTGGAGAATTTTGAGTTTAGACCTCCTTGGACATATACTTCTTATGATGTTTCAGACGATAGAATCTTCAACACCGTAAGGGCCCTGGAGATGAAGTACCCCATTTTTAAGAAAAAAGCTGAAGCCCCTAGAGAATTTTTTCAAATAACAAATTGCTTTCTTCACCAAACATAAATTCAATTATTGGTCTCCTTACTCTCAGCAGTAGCCCTAGGTTTGATTACTACTCTAAGTGAAAATGTGTATCCTAGATATTTTGACCATTGCATTTCCTTTTCTAAAAAAAAAAAAAAAAAACACTTTATTCAGAAATAGACAATAGGCACACTTTTGAGAAATTTAGGATAACTGTTAGAATGAATTCTTTTGTAAGAAACTGAACATATCAATGATTTGGGGCAAAGTAATTACTGTATGGGAAGCCTTGAAAAGGAAAATAATAAGAACTTACTCACTTTCGTCTTTCTATCATTCTGGCTGTACCAGCTCCTGGGATATTTTTCAGTCCTTACCTATGTCTTTGAAATTTGTAACTGCTATGGAAATTGCAAGGAATTTTCTTATCATTGAACACAAAAACTGCAATGTGTGACTCATAAATAGGAATTTCATAATTATTCAATGATTGAATAAAATATATTTTTACAGAAATTAATTTCTGAAAGAATTTCTAAAGGAATGTCTAAATGTATATCCAGTAACTTTCAAAGATTTTTGCAAAAAATTAGTGAATAATTTTAATAAGCAACCATGGCATAACACAAGCAACACATTTCAAATCTTAGCTTCTTTATTGAAATGTGTGAAATCAATCATATTCCTTTATTAAAAGCAATAAGAGCTTTTTGTCTTCTTCTGCATTCATGTTATTATCCAAATGTATAATTTATGTGTATAGCATAATTTCACTTTCAAGACAACATATTTACTGTAGAAAATGTAATTATACAACAGCATTGCTCCAATTTTTTTTTATTCTAATCATATGCATGTTTTCTTAGAACTGAAAGCTTTGAATTCAATTATGAGTTATAAGGATTGATCTATAAAAAGTAAAAGTAGTTTTAAATCAGGCAGTTATTGGTGAACTGGCACTCAGTGACTTACCTATTCTCCTGAAGCACTAGTTTTATGGGATTTTTCTATGTTACAGCATAAAATAGTAACAATAAATGTTAATATTAATTTATTATGACATTAATATCACATTACTAGTACTATGTATACTTAACACTTGTAAATCATCTGAAGTTCCTTATGTCCAATGATTTTTATTATAATACTGTGAGCTAGGTTATGGATATTACTGTTTTCAACCTACAGACATGGAAACCATGGTTCCAAAACAATGTATTTTTTCTGAGCTCTAGTCTCATGTTTTCCAATGGTAAGAGGCAGTGCAGTGCAATGGTTAGGAAAAGATCATTATTAGCATGCACAGATGATACAGTCCTTCTGGATCTTAGTTGACTCTCTTGGCCTCAGTTTTCTCATCAGTAATCTTTGATTTAAAGTATTTCCTCTGTTCACGTGCCAGTCTATAATATGATGGATAATGATTATAAGTGTAAAGTCAATTTGAAATTCCATTAAAAATGGTTACTTTTTCCTAAAATGGACACATGCAAAGCTTTATGATATTTGAAAACATATAGTCTGACTTGTAAATACATTAATTACTTGTACATTTTACTATTTATTTTTTGAATTAATAAATTAGTGAATTATGGCTGAGCCAACTAGTCATGTATAATGCAGCTTTTTTGATTCCATATCTTCCTATAGGCATCTTTTTTTTTTTTTCTTGACTTGTTGATCAACAAGATGTCTTAAAACATGGATTCCTGATTAATGATCTTGTTAATAAACTAATCTAAATGCATGCTCCTGGGCATCTCCTAAAGAAAAGGTTTTGAAAAATCCTAGCAGAAGGAAAAAAAAAAAAAAAAAAAAGCAGCTTATGAATAATGCATATATTTGTTCACTTCTATCTCCCTGACTTTTACTTGTAATGATATGTTTTGATAGCTGTAAAAAGCAGAGATCTGAGGATGAAAGATACTTCCTATCTGAAGGTATTTTACCATTCCAGAGATTTGACATAACATTAAATCACCCCACTAGCAAAATCAGTAAATGCTGCTTAATCTTAAGCTGTGAAATGGCAATTATTATATACTGATTTTCCTAAAGATGATCAACATTTTGCACAACTGTGATTGCATTAATAATGTTTAGTGGTAACTTGCTTCAATGACACATGTGGGATTTGTGGGTCATAGATATTAGAGAAATAACCTCCTAATGAAGTATGCAACATTTGCAAATGTATACATGCTTGTCGTGAGCCTTTCAAGAATTCAGATAATCGTCATGTTGTAGTTTACCTAATGGTCTTCAGGTTTTGACTGATTCCTTCCTCTTGTAACCTTAACACTCTATTAGCATAAACACTGATAATAAAGACTCTGAGACCCAGGCAATGTGACAGACATTTTCCATGTGTTAGCTCTATGACAATTTTAAAACCATTCTGTTTCCAGAAATATATTACAGAGTAATGATGATGATCATGATAATGGCCAATATAAACATTTAACACCTCATGGGCTCTTTTAAAACTTGTTCAAAAATCAATCCCACTCATAAACTCATTTTAATTCAAAGACAATATTTTACTGCCATAAGTTAGCCATTGCGTTTAGTAAGTGCGAGTGATGAGGAGTCAAGATCTGAAGCATTTAAGTCATTTTTCCAAGATGAAAAACATGTTAGTGCTGGAGAATTCTGGGAAGATGGTAGTATAAGCAGAAACAAGGTAAGGATAGTCTCTTTCACCACTTTTTTTCCACTTCCTCATACTAGATGTCCTAGTTAGTGCAATAAAGCAAGAAAAAGAAGTAAAACTCATAAAGATTGGGAAGGAAGAAAGAAAGGCGTCTCCATCTTGCAGACAACACATTTGTCTCTGTAGAAAATCCTGAAGAGTCTACAAAATGCTCCTAAAAGTAATAGGTCAGTTTGGCAAAGTCACATAGCATAATGTCAATATACAAAGTCAATGGTATTCTTAATATACCAGTAATAAACCATTGGAATTTGAAGTTAAGGAACAAAAACAAATTGCTTAAAATAGTACTGAAAAGTGAGAAGCTTAGATACAAATCTAACCAAATATGTGTATACTATGTATACTGAAAACTATAAAACTGATTTAAAAAATCAAAGAATATCTAAATTATGAGAGATATGTGTTTAAAAAAAAATGTTAGTGCCATGGCTATGACTAGCTCTACCATTCTTGAATTTGTCATTCGCTTTCGTCTTACCATTTGTATTAGTTATGTAAAGCTGTGTAACAAATTATCATAAAATTAGTGACTTAAAACAACATGCATTTTTCACTCACTATTTCTGTGGGTCCAGACACAGTTTAGCTGGCTCTTGTCCTTCAGCGTCTCACATACCTGAAATTGGAGGGTCAGCCAGGGCTGTAGTCTGCTGTATTCTTTTTTTTTTTTTTTTTATTAAGCTTCAAGTGAACATTTACCATTCCAATCAGTCTGTCACATGTAGGTTTACATACATCTTACTCCCTTCTCCCACTTGCTCTCCCCCTATTGAGTCAGCCCTTACAGTCTCTCGTTTCGTGCCAATTTTACCATCTTCCCTCTCTCTCTATCTTCCCATCCCCCCTCCAGTCAAGAGTTGCCAACACACTCTCCCATGTCCACCTGATTTAATTAGCTCACTCTTCATCAGTATCTCTCTCCCCCTCACTGACCAGTCCTTTTCATGCCTGATGATTTGTCTTCGGGGATGGTTCCTGTCCTGTGCCATCAGAAGTTCTGGGGAGCATTGTCTCTGGGATTCCTCTAGTCGCAATCATACCATTAGGTGTGGTGTTTTAATGAGAATTTGGGGTCTGTATCCCATTGGTCTCCTGCTCCCTCAGGAGTTGTCTGTTGTGTTCCCTGACAGGGCAGACATCGATTGTGGCCGGTCACCAACTAGTTCTTCTGGTCTCAGGATAATGTAGGTCTCTGGTTCAAGTGGCCCTTTCTGTCTCTTGGGTTCTTAGTTGTCGTGTGACCTTGGTGTTCTTCCTTTGCCTTTGCTCCCGGTGGGTTGAGACCAATTAATGTATTTTAGATGGCCGCTTGTTGGCATTTAGGACCCCAGGCGCCACAATTCAAAGTGGGATGCAGAGTGTTTTCATAATAGAATTGTTTTGCCCATTGACTTAGAAGTCCCCTCAAACCAAGTTCCCCAGACCCCAGCCCCTGCTTCGCTGACCTTTGAAACTTTCATTTTATCTCGGAAACCTCTTTACTTTTAATCCAGTTCAATTAGGCTGACCTTCCTTGTTTCGAGTGTTGTCTTTCCCTTCACCCAAAGCAGTTCTTATCTACAGATTGATCAATAAAAAGCCCTCTCCCTCCCTCCCTCCCTCCCCCCTTTGTAACCACATAAGTATGTGTTCTTCTCCGTTTTTTCTATTTCTCAAGATCTTATAATAGTGGTCTTATACAATATTTGTCCTTTTGCAACTGACTCATTTCGCTCAGCATAACGCCTTCCAGATTCCTCCATGTTATGAAATGTTTCAGAGATTCGTCACTGTTCTTTATCGATGCGTAGTATTCCATTGTGTGAATATACCACAATTTATTTACCCATTCGTCCGTTGATGGACATCTTGGTTGCTTCCAGCTTTTTGCTATTGTAAACAGAGCTGCAATAAACATGGGTGTGCATATATCTGTTTGTGTGAAGGCTCTTGTGTCTTTAGGGTATATTCCTAGGAGTGGGATTTCTGGGTTGTATGGTAGTTCTATTTCTAACTGTTTAAGATAACGCCAGATGGATTTCCAAAGTGGTTGTACCATTTTACATTCCCACCAGCAGTGTATGAGAGTTCCAATCTCTCTGCAGCCTCTCCAACATTTATTATTTTGTGTTTTTTGGATTAATGCCAGTCTAGTTGGTGTCAGATGGAATCTCATCGTAGTTTTAATTTGCATTTCTCTAATGGCTAATGACTGAGAGCATTTTCTCATGTATCTGTTGGCTGCCTGAATATCTTCCTTAGTGAAATGTGTGTTCATATCCTTTGCCCACTTCTTGATTGGGTTGTTTGTCTTTTTGTGGTTGAGTTTTGACAGAGTCATGTAGATTTTAGAGATCAGGCGCTGGTCTGAGATGTCATAGCTGAATATTCTTTCCTAGTCTGTAGGTGGTCTTTTTACTCTTTTGGTGAAGTCTTTAGATGAGCATAGGTGTTTGATTTTTAGGAGCTCCCAGTTATCTGGTTTCTCTTCATCATTTTTGGTAATGTTTTGTATTCTGTTTATGGCCTGTATTAGGGCTCCTAGGGTTGATCCTATTTTTTCTTCCATGATCTTTATCGTTTTAGTCTTTATGTTTAGGTCTTTGATCCACTTGGAGTTAGTTTTTGTGCATGGTGTGAGGTATGGGTCCTGTTTCATTCTTTTGCAAATGGATATCCAGGTATGCCAGCACCATTTGTTAAAAAGACTATCATTTCCCCAATTGACTGACACTGGTCCTTTGTCAAATATCAGCTGCTCATACATGGATGGATTTATATCTGGATTCTCAATTCTGTTCCATTGGTCTATGTGCCTGTTGTTGTACCAGTACCAGGCTGTTTTGACTACTGTAGCTATATAATAGGTTCTGAAATCAGGTAGGGTGAGGCCTCCCACTTTCTTCTTCTTTTTCAGTAATGTTTTGCTTATCCGGGGGTTCTTTCCTTTCCATATGAAATTAGTGATTTGTTTCTCTATTCCCTTAAAGTATGGCATTGGTATTTGGATTGGAAGTGCGTTATATGTATAAATGGCTTTTGGTAGAATAGACATTTTTACTATGTTAAGTCTTCCTATCCATGAGCAGGGTATGTTTTTCCACTTAAGTATGTCCTTTTGAATTTCTTGTAGCAGAGTTTTATAGTTTTCTTTGTATAGGTCTTTTACATCCTTGGTAAGATTTATTCCTAAGTATTTTATCTTCTTGGGGGCTACTGTGAATGGTATTGATTTGGTTATTTCCTCTTCGGTGTTCTTTTTGTTGATGTAGAGGAATCCAAGTGATTTTTGTATGTTTATTTTATATCCTGAGACTCTTCCAAACTCTTCTATTAGTTTCAGTAGTTTTCTGGAGGATTTCTTAGGGTTTTCCATGTATACGATCATGTCATCTGCAAATAGTGATAGCTTTACTTCCTCCTTACCAATCTGGATACCCTTTATTTCTTTGTCTAGCCTAATTGCCCTGGCTAGGACTTCAAGTACGATGTTGAATAAGAGCGGTGATAAAGGGCATCCTTGTCTGGTTCCCGTTCTCAAGGGAAATGCTTTCAGGTTCTCTCCATTTAGAGTGATATTGGCTGTTGGCTTTGCATAGATGCCCTTTATTATGTTGAGGAATTTTCCTTCAATTCCTATTTTGGTTAGAGTTTTTATCATCAATGGGTGTTGAACTTTGTCAAATGCCTTTTCTGCATCTATTGATAAGATCATGTGGTTTTTATCTTTTGTTTTATTTATGTGATGGATTACATTAATGGTTTTTCTGATATTAAACCAGCCTTGCATACCTGGTATAAATCCCACTTGATCAGGGTGAATTATTTTTTTGATGTGTTGTTGGATTCTATTGGCTAGAATCCCTCATGAACATAGAACATGCATCTATGTTCATGAGGGATATAGGTCTAAAATTTTCTTTTTTTGTAATATCTTTACCTGGTTTTGGTATCAGGGAGATGGTAGCTTCATAGAATGAGTTGGGTAGTATTCCATCTTTTTCTATACTTTGAAATACCTTCAATAGTAATGGTGTTAAGTCTTCTCTGAAGGTTTGGTAGAACTCTGCAGTGAAGCCATCTGGGCCAGGACTTTTTTTTGTTGGGAGTTTTTTGATTACCGTTTCAATCTCTTTTTTTGTTATGGGTCTATTTAGTTGTTCTACTTCTGAATGTGTTACTTTAGGTAAGTAGTATTGTTCCAAGAATTTATCCATTTCTTCTAGGTTTTCAAATTTGTTAGAGTACAATTTTATGTAGTAATCTGATATGATTCTTTTGATTTCATTTGGTTCTGTTGTGATGTGGTCCTTCTCGTTTCTTATTCGGGTTATTTGTTTCCTTTCCTGTTTTTCTTTAGTCAGTCTAGCCAATGGTTTATCAATTTTGTTAATTTTTTCAAAGAACCAGCTTTTGGCTTTGTTAATTCTTTCAATTGTTTTTCTGTTCTCTAATTCATTTAGTTCAGCTCTAATTTTTATTATTTGTTTTCTTCTGGTGCCTGATGGATTCTTTTGTTGCTCACTTTCTATTTGTTCAAGTTGTAGGGACAGTTCTCTGATTTTGGCTCTTTCTTCTTTTTGTATGTGTGCATTTATCGATATAAATTGGCCTCTGAGCACTGCCTTTGCTGTGTCCCAGAGGTTTTGATAGGAAGTATTTTCATTCTCGTTGCTTTCTAAGAATTTCCTTATTCCCTCCTTGATGTCTTCTATAACCCGGTCTTTTTTCAGGAGGGTATTGTTCGTTTTCCAAGTATTTGATTTCTTTTCCCTAGTTTTTCTGTTATTGATTTCTAGCTTCATTGCCTTGTGGTCTGAGAAGATGCTTTGTAATATTTCGATGTTTTGGATTCTGGAAAGATTTGTTTTATGCCCTAATATGTGGTCTATTCTAGAGAATGTTCCATGTGCGCTAGAAAAAAAAGTATATTTTGTAGCAGTTGGGTGGAGAGTTCTGTATAAGTCAATGAGGTCAGGTTGGTTGATTTTTGTAAGTAGGTCTTCCGTGTCTCTATTGAGCTTCTTACTGGATGTCCTGTCCTTCTCCGAAAGTGGTGTGTTGAAGTCTCCTACTATATATGTGGAGGTGCTATCCCACTTTTCAATTCTGTTAAAATTTGATTTATGTATCTTGCAGCCCTGTCATTAGGTGCGGAAATATTTAATATGGTTATGTCTTCCTGATCAATTGTCCCTTTTATCATTATATAGTGTCCTTCTTTATCCTTTGTGGCGGATTTAAGTCTAAAGTCTATTTTGTCAGAAATTAATATTGCTACTCCTCTTCTTTTTTGCTTATTGTTTGCTTGATATATTTTTTTCCATCCTTTGAGTTTTAGTTTGTTTGTGTCTCTAAGTCTAAGGTGTGTCTCTTGTAGGCAGCATATAGATGGATCGTGTTTTTTTATCCAGTCCGTGACTCTCTGTCTCTTTATTGGTGCATTTAGTCCATTTACATTCAGCTTAATTATAGATAAATAAGTTTTTAGTGCTGTCATTTTGATGCCTTTTCATGTGTGTTGTTGGCCATTTCATTTTTCCACATGCTTTTTTGTGCTGAGACGTTTTTCTTAGTAGCTTGTGAGATCCTCATTTTCATAATGTTTAACTTTGTGTTTATTGAGTCGTTACGTTTTTCTTGGCTTTTTTCTTGAGTTATGGGATTGATATTCCTTTTTGTGGTTACCTTTTTATTTACCCCTATTTTTCTAAGTAAAACACTAACTTGTATCCTTCTATTTCGCCTTGTATCACTCTCCATCTGGCAGTTCAATGCCTCCTATATTTAGTCCCTCTTTTTGAATATTTTGATCGTTTATCTGTTGATTTCCATGATTTCCTGTTGTGTGTATTATTTTGTTTATTTATTTATTTTTTAGAATTAGTCTTAATTTGTTTGTTTTTGTGCTTTCCCTGTTTGAGTTCCGTTGATATCAGGACGTTCTGTTTTGTGACCTTGTATTGTGCTGGTACCTGATATTATTGGTCATCCGGCCAAACAATCTCCTTTAGCATTTCTTGCAGTCTTGGTTTAGTTTTTGCAAATTCTCTAAACTTGTGTTTATCTGTAAATATCTTAATTTCTCCTTCATATTTCAGAGAGAGTTTTGCTGGATATAGGATCCTTGGTTGGCAGTTTTTCTCTTTCAGTGCTCTGTATATGTCGTCCCATTCCCTTCTTGCCTGCATGGTTTCTGCTGAGTAGTCTGAACTTATTCTTATTGATTCTCCCTTGAAGGAAACCTTTCTTTTCTCCCTGGCTGCTTTTAAAATTTTCTGTTTGTCTTTGGTTTTGGCAAGTTTGATGATGATATGTCTTGGTGTTTTTCTTTTTGGATCAATCTTAAATGGGGTTCGATGAGCATCTTGGATAGATATCCTTTCGTCTTTCATGATGTCAGGGAAGTTTTCTGTCCGGAGTTCTTCAACTATTTTCTCTGTGTTTTCTGTCCCCCCTCCCTGTTCTGGGACTCCAATCACTCGCAAGTTATCCTTCTTGATAGAGTCCCACATGATTCTTAGGGTTTCTTCATTTTTTTTAATTCTTTTATCTGATTTTTTTTCAGCTATGTTGCTGTTGTTTCCCTGGTCCTCCAGAAGTCCCAGTCTACATTCTAATTGCTCGAGTCTGCTCCTCTGACTTTCTATTGCGTTGTCAAATTCTGTAATTTTATTGTTAATCTTTTGGATTTCTACATGCTGTCTCTCTATGGATTCTTGCAACTTGTTAATTTTTCCACTATGTTCTTGAATAATCTTTTTGAGTTCTTCAACAGTTTTATCAGTGTGTTCCTTGGCTTTTTCTACATTTATCCTAATTTCATTTGTGATATCTTTAAGCATTCTGTAAATTAGTTTTTTATATTCTGTACCTGATAATTCCAGGATTGTATCTTCATTTGGGAAAGATTTTGATTCTTTTGTTTGGGGGGTTGGAGAAGCTGTCATGGTCTGTTTCTTTATGTGGTTTGATATGGACTGCTGTCTCCGAGCCATCACTGGGAAACTAGATTTTCCAAGTAGTCGGCTAAAAAAAAATGCAGTCAGATCCCTATCTGAATTCTCTCTCTGGCTCCAGGTATTCGGATGTTAATGGGGTCGCCTGGGGAGGGTGGGGGAGGGATCTGAGAGCTAGGAGTGTAGCACCACAGAATATAGAGCTGAACACCACGTTCACACTCCGCCCCCATTCGCCAAAATCCGGGCTGGACGGGTCCCTGGCTAGGACACTGCTTTCCTTGCTCGGAACCAGTCACTTCCTCCTGGGGACTTCCTCCGGTGTGCGGCACCGCTCTTGGGCACTGGGTGGGCGTTTCCCGCACGAACGGGTGGGCCCGCCCCCAGGGTCTATTCAGGCGATTATAATTGGGTCCTGCGGTCACGCCCCGCCCATGCGCACGCCCAAATCCCAGCGGGATGACTTCCGGGTTGAGAAGCTGCTTTCCCCGTTCCGGAACCAGTCACTTCCTCCCGGGGACTTCTCCTTCTGGAGCGCCACACCTCTCGCGCGAACTGGGTTGGCGTCACCTGCACGGCCAGGTGGGCCCGCCCCCGGGTCAATTCAGGGTAATAAAAATGGACCCCGCGCTCACGCCCCACTCGTGCGCGCGCCCAAGTCCCAGCAGGACGGCACCCCGTCTGGGACACTACTTCCCGTGCTTCGGGACCAATCACTTCCTCCTGGGGACTTCTCCTTCCGGTGTGCCACACCTCTCGCGCAAACTGGGAGGGCGTCACTCGCACGACCAGGTGGTCCCGCCCCCTGGGTCAATGCAGGGTAATAAAAATGGACCCCGCGCTCATGCCCCACCCGCGCGCGCTCGCGCCCAGATCCCAGCGGAATGGCTCCCCGTCTGGGATGCTGCTTTCCCTGCTTTGAGACCAGACACTTCCGGGGATTTCTCCCTCTGGTGTGCCACGCCACACGCTCGGACTGGGTGTGCGTCCTCCCGCACGAACGTGTGGGCCCCGCCCTGGAGTCACTTTAGGGAAATATAGCTGACCCCCCTGCTCGCGCCCCATCGGCTTCTCGCCTAACTCCCGGCGGGATGGCACCCCAGCTGGGATGCTGTTCTCCCCCCTCCCAGATCAGTCACTGCCTCCCGGGTGCTTCTCCCTCCGGCTGCGCCTCTACGCCGCCCGCGCCAACCTGCTAAACTTCCTCCCGGGATGGGTTCGGGGGGGAAGGGGTGGGCCCCCTTTCTGTGCCGTCTGCCCCCCTGGGCTCTGCCCCAGATCGGGCTCCGAAGGTCACCTGCCTGGTGCGCTGGCTCCTGGTTCTGAAAACAGTCGCTGTCTGCCCGTATTTGTTCGTTTTCCATCTCTAAGTCTGTGCTTGTTGTTCAGAGTTCGTAGATTGTTATGTATGTGATCGATTCCCTTGTTTTTCCGAGTCTTTGTTGCAGGAGGGATCCGCGGTAGCGTCCACCTAGTCCGCCATCTTGGCCCCGGATCTCTGCTGCATTCTTGATGGGGGAAGAATCTGCTTTGAAGCTTAAACGGTTGTTGGCAGAATTCAGTTCCTTGTTGGTTATAGAATGGAGGATCTCAGTTTCTTTCTGGCTGTCAGCCAGAGGCCACTGTCAGTTCTTTGCCATAAGAACTTCCCCACAAGGCAATTCACAACATAGTTTCTTTCTTCATCCAGATGGGATGTGCCAGCAAGGAAGATGCTAGCAAGATGATCTTACAAGCTTATGTAATTTAATCATAGAAGTGACCTCTCATTACATTCGTTGTATTCAAATGGTTAGGAGCAAGTCACTTGTCCTCCCCACATTCAAGGGGAGAAGGATATATAAGGCAGTGAGTACCAGGAGGTGAAGGTAGTTGGGGTCATCTTTATAGTATGAATAGTATTTAATACTTTCTCCTTATTGAAATTTTTTGACAAATGACTCAGTCTTTTTCACTTTAGCTACTACCACCATCCTGGGTTTGCACTGCCCACATAAACAAACTATTCAACAACATGAAGAGCATGGCTTCTTGATTTTTTGGAGGACATTATTCTTGGCAAACCGGAGGGTCAGAGAAAAAGAGGAAGACTTCCAATGACATGGATTGACACAGTGGCTGCAACAATGGGTTCAAACATACCTGCAGATGCTACAGGACCAGGTAATGTTTTGTTCTGTTATACATAGGATCACGATGATTCAGAGCCAGCTGGATGGCACCCCACAACAACAACCCCTCCATTCATCTTAGCTATCCACTTTTGAGAACATATCTTAGACCTTGCCTTTACTCATAATTGAACAAACTTCCACTCTTCTTGTGGTTAGGCACCCCATTCTCATGAATCAAGTTTCAGCTTTTATGTAATATTTTCATGAAATATTTTGTGGCCATCCCACAGTAGGATAGGACCGATGTCAAGTGCTTTCACACAAAGATTGCAAAATTTTCAATGTTTTACTTACATGAAATTATAATTTATTAGATTATTTTTTTAAGAATAATATCTCATGCACTTTAGGTTATAATTTGCATGATTTTGTTTTCTCAGTTACTACACAGTGCTTGACATGCATTAGTACTCAATCAGTATGGTCAACTAAATTAATGAAAGACTCATTCATAAAGTTAGAACTAAAATTCACCATTGAGCTCCTGCGCCACCTACTTTATTCTTATTTATCTCAAAGCCCTTGAAATAAATATCTTGAAATAAATATTATAAACTCAATATGTGGACTTTCTCATTATCATGTATTCTGTCTACTGTTTCTATTTTCATATCTACTGTTTCTCACTAGATAATATCTTTCTCCAAGGCCTAATGAAAAGATGCTACTCAGAAGAAATATCCTAAATTTTCTGAAGTGTTTTTGTCATTAAAGAAACAATTTTCTGTATATTAAAAAAAAAAAAATGTTTCTTCTTAATTTATACTTAAATAATTTTAAAAGGAAAAGACAGAATTTTCCCCCTAAAAGATACAATATAAAAAAAAGAAAAGAAAAAAACAAGCAACATATTCATTGATATTTAGTAAAACAAAAACATTTATTCTTCATTCTTCTTTTCTTCCCTTCCTCAGACTAAAGCCAAAGAACACCCATTGCAGTAGAGTTGATTCCAACTCATAGTGACCCTACAGAGTTCCCCAGACTAGACGATCTTAATGGACCTAACTTTAAATTCAGTGATGCTCTCATTGTCAGGTGAAATCTGATGTTTAGGGCTGATAGTAATTTTTTTTCAATTATTGTAATTTTCAGTAGCAGAATTTCTATTTGGACTTTTTTTTTTATGTTTATGTAACCTTGATATTCTTGGAAACCCTGGTGTCATAGTAGTTAAATGCTACGGCTGCTAAGAGGTCAGCAGTTCAAATCCACCAGGTGCTCCTTGGAAGCTCTATAGGGGCAGTTCTACTCTGTCTTGTAGGGTCACTATGAGTCAGAATTGACTCAGTCACAAAAGGTTTTTGGTTTTGATATTCTCTGTTTGGCAATACATTCTTCTCATATTAAAAAAAAAAAAAAAACTGCCAGCATTTTGATTAGCAGCCATAGCATTTAACCACTACGCCACCAGGGTTTCCATTTTTCTCATACTATCCTTAATTCTTGGGCCAGGTTTATATAACTGATTTAAAGTCTCTATCTACTAAGTCCAATTTTTGGGACTGTCTCAGGGAAAAATTCTATTGGCTGTTTTTTTCCTCACGTGTATGAGTCCTATTTCACTATTTCTTTGCATTTTTTGTAATTTTTGGTTATAAAGTGGATATTTTAAATTATATAATGCAACAACTTTGGAAATCAAACCCACCCTTCTACCTAGGTTTTGCTGCCATTCCTGTTTGTTGTTATTTTTTGCTATTTGTTTTTTCAGTGCCACCCTGGATTAGTCCTGTAATGCCTGTATTTTTTGTTATTTGTGGCCATTGAAGTTTTCGACTGGTAAGCTTGATGTTCATCTAGTGATTGGACAGATATTTTCATAAATGTGGTGTGAGTTTCTTATTGCTGCTTTGACAAGTTACCACAAACAGTGGCTTAAAACAACATAAATTTGTTATTTTACTGTGTTGAATTTCAGGAGTCCAAAATGAGTCTTACTGGGATAAAATCACGGTGTTGGTAGGGCTGTCTTTTTCTTGGAGATTCTAGGGTAGAATCTTTCCTTTTCTTCTCCAACTTACAGAGCCTGCCTGGATTCCTTGGTTTATGGACTGTTCTTCCGTCTTCAAAGCCAGTATCATAACATCTTAAATATCTTGCTCTATATTTTGCACTTATATGAATCAGTATGATTACATTGGGCCCACCCAAATAATCCAGGATAACCTCCCCATATCAAGATCCTTGTTGTTGTTGTTAGGTGTCATTGAGTCGATTCCAACTCACAGCGACCCTATGCACAACAGAACGAAACACTGCCCGGTCCTGAGCCATCCTTACAATCGTTGTTATGCTTGAGCTCATTGTTGCAGCCACTGTGTTAATCCACCTCGTTGAGGGTCTTCCTCTTTTCAACTGACCCTGTGTTTTGCCAGGCATGATGTCCTTCTCCAGAGACTGATCCCTCCTGACAACATGTCCAAAGTATATAACACGCAGTCTTGCCATTCTTGCTTCCAAGGAGCATTCTGGTTGTATTTCTTCTAAGACAGATTTGTTCATTCTTTTGGCAGTCCATGATATATTCAATATTCTTCACCAACACCACAATTCAAAGGCATCAATTCTTCTTTGACCTTCCTTATTCACTGTCCATCTTTCACATGCATATGATGCAGTTGAAAATACCATGGCGTGGGTCAGGCACACTTTAGTCTTCAAGGTGACATCTTTGCTCTTCAACACTTTAAAGAGGTCTTTTGCAGTTTGTCTTACTGTGGGGGTTTGCGTGTTGCTGGAAGTTATGCCACCGGTATGCAGATACCAGCAGGGTCATCCATGAAGGACAGGTTTCAGCTGAGCTTCCAGACTAAGACAGACTAGGAAGAAGGACCCGGCAGTCTATTTCTGAAAAGCATTAGCCAGTGAAATCCTTATGAATAGCAGTGGAACATTGTCAGGATCCTTAATTTAATTTTATCTGCAAAGTCCTCTTTCCCTTGTAAAGTAACATAGTTACAGGTTATTGGGATAAGGGCATGAACATCTTGTGGGTGGTACTATTTTACCTACCACAAATGCCTTGAACCAATAAATCTTCCAACCTTTGTCAAGCTGTTCTGTGTGTGTTGGGGCTCATCTTTAATGTTCCAGCAGACGGTTTACAACTCTTCCTTAGCTTTTATTTCCTTTTCGTGTAGACCTTTAAGGTCCATCAAAGCTGAGATTTTAAGGCCTTTTCAGGTCTTTGTTGGGCATGAACACAGCCCTGCACGTGTCTGTAACCTTCTAGATTTCCAGGAATATGTCAGTGCTTCCAAAGCCACCAGGAACATTTGATTTACCTCCAGGAACACTTCATTCACTAGCTTTCCCTTTTAAGTTTTTCTGTTAAGACTTTTGTTTATCCCAACTGTTATCACCTCCACAGGCAGCTGTGACATTAAAAAATTGCTGACTGTTTTCGACAAATGTCTTGGTGGAAAGGCTGTGAGCACTGAAAGACCTGTGATGCAAGTCAAATAAAACAAAACCCTGTAATTATTTGTTTCCAAGGAGCTGCCAACCCAAAAACCAAACCTGTTGCTCTCAAGTTGATTCCAACTCATAGCAACTCTGTAAGACAGAGTTGCCCTATGGGGTTTCCAAGATGCAGCTGGTAGATTCAAACTGTTGACCTTTTGGTTATCAGCCAAGCTCTTGGCCATTTTGCCACCAGGGTTCTAAGGAGCTGCCAGACATGTTAAATGCAGGAGCAGATTATCCAATAGGCAAGGTAAGTGCAGTACTTTCCTTCCTACCAGATTATCTGTAGTGAAAATTCCACTTTTTCTTTTTTTTTTTGTTTGTTTTAATGCACATGGAAGATTCTGCTTCTAGGTATGGCTGGCATCTGTCTCTCTCCCAACCCCATCGTACTTTCCTACAGGATCAAATCCTCTTTTCAAATTTACAACCCCTGACATGAATGGATTACCCAGCAAGCAAAGTAAGCATTGGTTTCCTACAGAATCATAGCCTCTTTTCAAGTTTACAGTCCCTGACTAGGATGGGTTATCCAATAAGCAAGTTAAGCATGGGTTTACTTGTGTTTACTGAGTTCGCTATAGATTTGTAACTAAACACAAGTAAGCCCATACTTACCTTGCTTATTGGGCAATTTGCCCCTGGTCAAATGATTACAATTCTCTAGGAACTGAGCTTTTGTGGAAGTACCAAACCTACTCTTGCCCCTCTAGTGGCTGCTAGGCTTCTGGTTTCCATAGCTACTGTGGCTGTGTGGCTATTCATTTTCTAGGTTACTAGGGTACCTAGGTAGAGATGAACAGGAATAGGGTAAATTAAAACACTACAAAGTTCACTGTTCTTACCAAGATTCAGCTGTTTTTCTTGAATTTTTGTCATCTTCTGACTGATTCCCAAAGCTCTGAAAATTTTGATCTTCACAATTTTTGCCACTGTTCTCATGGTGTTATGGAGAAACAGATTTTTGGATGTACCTGCTCCACTGCTTCCAGAAGTCTTCTTCTGGAATAAACTTTAACTTTAATCAAATTGTTTTTATTGACTTTGGCCTTGCAAAAATTATTTGTCAGAGTCCTGTATATCTTAGAGGTGACCCTTTCTCTAGACACCACACTTTGGGGAGAGTATTGACAAACTGATTCTGCCCAAGATAGACAAATAAATTTTTAGGGATTTTATAAAATGTGGAACCCCTATCCTCTGTTTAATGCGGAACCGTTCATAGAAGTTAACCCTATTAACAATTCTGCAAGGTGACAAATATTTTTCCCACTTTTCAGTTGAGGAAACTGAAACTCGTGGAGGTTAATTAATTTAGTTAACATTTCCTAATTAAAAATTAGCCATTCCAAGACCAACACCTATATCTATTATTATGCTTTTTTTTTTTTTTTTTCATTTTGTAGCTGCTATTCTAAATTTTAAAGTGCAATTGCCATAAAATATTGTGGCCAAACATGAAAGATTTTTTTTTAATAATTTCTTCTTAATTATTCAATAAGGGAATGACTTTTTTTTTTCACACAGTTTATTCTTGTTGTTGGAATAATTGAAGGAAAGCCTGCCAGAGATCCAATGGAAGACAAGCTTGAATTGGTATGAGCCTCGTATTTTCCCTAGACCTCTCTAATTCTAATATTACCAAGGTGTCTAAAATATTATTTGTTATGATTCCTTCAGTTTAATTTGAGTGTGGAGCATCTGAGTACCAATTTACCAAGAGTTCTTGCTATAAAAGAGAAAGGCATGCTCTAGGATTGTAATGAGAAGAGAAATCTGACGTAGAAACTAAGTTCATTATTCTTTTCCTGAAGCTAGTGAAGGAGATAAAATACGTATTTAATTAGTTGAATTTTTCTCCCAATGTAAAACCAAGGGTGCAGGGCAGTTGTGCATACCTGTCTTTACTTGTACATCTCCAAGAATGGGATCAAATTATTTTGGTACTCATAATATTTGCCATTCAATATTTATTGGTCACAAATTATTGGAAATGTTCTGCTTTGAATTGGGTTTACTTTTTCCTGTCATATTTCCCTGCCTATTTGTAATGACTATTTTTAGTGTATGATATAGTTCGTAATAAGTATCAAGGAAAAAAAGACTGAAAAAAACAGACATAAGTAGACTCATCTTATGGGCTACTTAGAATCACAGATGGAGAATGTTGTGTTGTTGTTAGGTGCCGTCTAGTTGGTTCTGACTCATTGTAACCCTATGCACAACAGAACGAAACACTGCCCGGTCCTGAGCCATTCTTACAATTGTTGTTATGCTTGAGCTCATTGTTGCAGCCACTGTGTCAATCCACCTCGTTGAGGGTCTTCCTCTTTTCTGCTGACCCTGTACTCTGCCAAGCATGATGTCCTTCTGCAGAGACTGATGCCTCCTGACAACATGTCCAAAGTATGTAAGATGCAATCTCACCATCCTTGCTTCTAAGGAGTATTCTGGTTGTACTTCTTCCAAAACAAAGTTATTCATTCTTCTGGCAGTCCATGGGATATTCAATATTTTTCACCAACACCACAATTCAAAGGCATCTATTCTTCTTCGGTCTTCCTTACTTATTGTCCAGCTTTCACATGCATATGATGCGATTGAAAATACCATGGCCTAGGTCAGGCGCACCTTAGTCTTCAGGGTGACATCTTTGTTCTTCAACACTTTGAAGAAGTCCTTTAGAGCAGATTTACCCAAGGCAGTGTGTCTTTTCATTTCTTGACTGCTGCTTCCACGGCTGTTGATTGTAGATCCAAGTAAAATGAAATCCTTGACAATTTCAATCTTTTCTCTATTTATCATGATGTTGCTCATTGGTCCAGTTGGGAGGATTTTTGTTTTCTTTATGTTGAGGTGCAATCCATACTGAAGGCTGTGGTCTCTGATCTTCATTAGTAAGTGCTTCAAGTCCTCTTCACTTTCAGCAAGCAGGTTGTGTCATCTGCATAACACAGGTTGTTAATGAGTCTTCCCCCAATCCTGATGCCCTGTTCTTCTTCATATAGTCCAGAGTCTCAGATTATTTGCTCACCGTACAGATTGAATAGGTATGGTGAAAGAATACAACCCTGGCACACACCTTTCCTGACTTTAAACCAATCAGTATCCCCCCGTTCTGTCTGAACAACTGACTCTTGATCTCTGTAAAAGTTCTTCATGGGCACAATTAAGTGTTCTGGAATTCCCATTCTTTGCAGCCCTATCCATAATTTGTTATGATCCACACAGTCGAATGCCTCTGCATAGTCAACAAAACACAGGTAAACATCCTTCTGGCATTCTCTGCTTTCAGCCAGGATCCATCTGACATCAGCAATGATATCCCTGGTTCCACGTCCTCTTCTGAAACCGGCCTGAATTTCTGGCAGTTCCCTGTCGGTGTACTGCTGTAGCCGTTTTTGAATGATCTTCAGCAAAATTTTGCTTGCGTGTAATATTAATGATATTGTTCTATAATTTCCACATTCAGTTGGATCACCTTTCTTGGGAATAGGCATAAATATGGATCTCTTCCAGTCAGTTGGCCAGGGCGCTGCCTTCCATATTTCTTGGCATAGACGAGTGAGCACCTCCAGTGCTGCATTCATTTGCTGAAACATCTCAGTTGATAGTCCATCAGTTTCTGGAGGCTTGTTTTTCGCCAATGCCTTCAGAGCAGCTTGGACTTCTTCCTTCAGTACCATCGGTTCCTGATCATATGCTACTTCTTGAAATGGCTGAACATCGACTAATTCTTTTTGGTATAATGACTCTGTGTATTCCTTCCATCATCTTTTGATGCTTCCAGTGTCATTTAATATTTTCCCCATAGAATCCTTCACTATTGCAACTCAAGGCTTGAATTTTTTCTTCAGTTCTTTCAGCTTGAGAAACACCGATCGTGCTCTTCCCTTTTGGTTTTCCTTTTCCAGCTCTTTGCACATGTCATTATACCACTTTACTTTGTCTTCTCAAGAGGCCCTTTGAAATCTTCTGTTCAGTTCTTTTACTTCATCAATTCTTCCTTTTGCTTTAGCTGTTCGACGTTCAAGGGCAAGTTTCAGAGTCTCTTCTGACATCCATCTTGGTCTTTTCTTTCTTTCCTGTCTTTTCAATGACCTCTTGCCTTCTTCATGGATGATGCCCTTGATTTCATTCCACAACTCATCCAGTCTTCAGTCACCAGTGTTCAATGCATTCAGGTGGGATATACTCAAGGTGATATTTTGGCTCTCGTGGACTTGCTGTGATTTTCTTCAGTTTCAGCTTGAACTTGCATATGAGCAATTGATGGTCTGTTCCACAGTCGGCCCCTGGCCTTGTTCTGACTGATGATATTGAGCTTTTCCATCATTTCTTTCCACAGATGTAGTCAATTTGATTTCTGTGTGTTCCATCTGATGAGGTCCATGTGTATAGTTGCTGTTTATGTTGGTGAAGGAAGGTATTTGCAATGAAGAAGTCGTTGGTCTTGCAAAATTCTATCATTTGATCTCCAGCATTGTTTCTATCTCCAAGGCCATATTTTCCAAGTACTGATCCTTCTTCTTTGTTTCCAACTTTTGGATTAAAATCACCAGTCATTATCAATGCATCTTGATTGCATGTTCGATCAATTTTAGACTGCAGCAGCTGATAAAAATCTTCTATTTTTTCATCTTTGGCCCTAGTGGTTGGTGAGTATATTTGAGTAATAGTCATATTAACTGGTCTTCCTTGTAGGCGTATGGATATTATCCTATCACTGACAGCATTGTACTTCAGGATAGATCTTGAAATGTTCTTTTTGACGATGAATGCAACACCATTCCTCTTCAAGGTGTCGTTCCGAGCATAGTAGACTATATGATTGTCCAATTCAAAATGGCCAATACCAGTCCATTTCAGTTCACTATGCCTAGGATATCAATGTTTATGTGTTCCATTTCACTTTTGAGGATTTCTAATTTTCCTAGATTCATACTTCATATGTTCTAGGTTCCAATTATTAACAGATGTTTGCAGCTGTTTCTTCTCATTTTGAGTCATGCCACATCAGCAAATGAAGGTCCCGAAAGCTTTACTCCATCCACATCATTAAGGTCGACTCTACTTTGAGGAGGCAGCTCTTCCCCAGTCATCTTTTGAGTGCCTTCCAACGTGGGGAGCTCATCTTCCAGCACTATATCAATGTTCCACTGCTATTCATAAGGTTTTCACTGGCTAATACTTTTCAGAATTATACTGCCAGGTCCTTGTTCCTAGTCTGTCTTAGTCTGGAAGCTCAGCTGAAACCTGTCCTCCACGGGTGACCCTGCTGACATCTGAATACCAGTGGCATAGCTTCCAACATCACAGCAACACACAAGCCCCTACAGTAGGACAAACTGACAGACACGTGGGGGAGATGGATTATAGAAACTACTGTACAGTGTAAATAGTATTATAAGAGGAACATGCAGGATCCTAAAGTATCAGTGTTAAACTTTCTACTCTACATCTAATAAACAATTCCCTTTTGGATACTGATCTTTTCCCAATATTAATTATAGCATACGCCTTATAAAATAGGGTTTGCATTCATTTCTTTTAACCGGAACGCTCGCATTTCAACTTAAAGCTAAACACAAATTCTTATCTGTTGGGGCTTGTAACACATATTCTAGTTAGTCACATTTAACTGTCCGCTCTTTTAAGCAAGAAGATGTAATGCAGTTCCTTCAGAAAATAATCAATGTGGGATGGACCATTGGGTTGTCTAATTTATCCTGATAAATGATAAATTTTATTTTCTTTCTAAACACCAGCCTTTGATATTGAGCTTGTCCAAAAGTCTTTCTTTTTCCTCTATTATCTACTGTATGAGAACTGACACTTTGTTCTATGTAAATTCAAGCTAAAGCCACCTTCTCCTTTACCAGAGAATTAATGATTCCTCTCTCAACATTGCAAAACCGCCACTAATCACTTATTAAAATTATATATATTTTCAAAAATGGTTTATTAGATGGAAAACATATTATAATAAGTGCACAACTTGCTTATTTTCATAAATTGACAACCAATAATAAGACAGAATAACTTTGGTGCCTGAATATACTACTTTCCAATGACAAACTCCCAACCACTTACACCAAGGAAATCACTTTCCTGACCATCTATTCGTTTCTCTGGTTCTGTAATTTTTTTGGATGAAATTATATAGAATGGACTTTTTTTATTTTGAGTTTAGCTTCTCTCAATCAGCATTATATTTGTGAGATTCATCTATTTGTTCTCTTTGCTATGTAGAATTCCATTTGTGAAAAACTATGATTTACTTATCCATTCTGCTGTTGATGGAAGTTTGGTTATTTGGAGTTTGGGCTA
Source organism: Loxodonta africana (assembly GCF_030014295.1). NCBI lineage: Eukaryota > Metazoa > Chordata > Mammalia > Proboscidea > Elephantidae > Loxodonta > Loxodonta africana. Next base: position 45,445,158 of record NC_087348.1, read on the forward strand.
TTGAGAAGAGTTTTCCTATGTTTATCCTAAAGCTTTTTGTGAATATAGGTAATCACTTGTTTTTTATTGCACATGGCAAGGAATCAAAATAAATCTATGTTATTTAAAGAAGCATAAGTACTATTCATAGGGAAAAGAATAACAGCGAGCAATGTTGAATTAATTATTCATTTGGCTAAACTCATTACAGAAACATTTGGTATCTCAGTGTCTACCAGTTTGCATCATCTGCAACACATCTGAATTCTCTTCTCACTAATGAAATATTAAGTAGAAGCATATTTTACATTGTTTTCTGAAAGTTATTTTACCTTTTTTAACAGGCGAAAGTCCATCTGCCTGGATCAGAACTACTCAGAGTAATGAGAATTAGAGAACAACTAGATGAAAGCCCTGCTTATCTAATAGGATGATGACAAGTAGGTGGATAGAAAATGTTACACATTCCAGGGGAAAAGGTTAAACTTACAGGATAACTAATGTCGTCATTAAACCTGCATGCTGATTATGTATCATCAAGAGAATTTTTCACTAGTTTTGATTCATACCTCAAACTGTTCATCCTTTAAAACACTGGTCAGGCCAACATGAATTGATACCTTATTATTATCTTGTCTAATTATCATCTATTACCTGAGGGAGGGGCTATTTCATGACCAAGGAATATAATTCCTCTCTCGTTCCTTTCTCCTCATTAACTGTCCTGTTTGATAACAGATAAGTGCTTCAGCACTATATCCAAGCAGATTGGATAAAGATGGGGGTAAGATATCATTTAAGTGATGTTAATAGTGAGAAACTATAATTTATAGTGATAACTGTAAACATAACGTTTCTAAATGTACAAATACTTAGATGAAAAAGTCTAAATTCAGTTGACAGTTACCAGAGTTAGAAGTATATCATTCAAAGCCTTTTAAAATTTCATACAAACCTTCTTTACCAGCCAGACATTATCAGTTTTTCTAGCAATGGGACTCTTTGATATTCTCTGACCAGGCAATGAAGTTTCATTTTTTGTTTCTTTTACCTGCTCTTCTCTTTACCTGGAACAACTGTAATGAGACTTTCCCTAGTTAATGAAATTCTATCCATCTCTCAAGGCCAAGCTCAAACAATGCCTTTAGTGTGAAACTTTTGCTAGGGTAGTATATCAATCAGGAAAGATAATGCTACAATAGCAATAGCAGAGATTACCCTAACTCAGATTTATTTTTTAAGTTCATGAAACCCAATCAAACCAGTTGCCCTCTGTTACCTTGTAATTACACTATCTGGAGCAAATAACCTCAAGGTCACCATGATAGGGAATGAAAGAGTGTTAGGAGACACACAAATCTTGACCATCTAGGCCTGAAAGTGACACATGTCACTTCTACTTGAAGTCCTTTGGCAGAACTGTTCACAGGGCCATAGCCTATCTCTAAGAAATCTGGGGTATAATAGCTAATTTTGAAGACTCTTCCTTCACCAACACATACTTACATTCATACATACATGTTTTTTTTATGTATATATATACATACATTCATACAGACACATACATTCATACAGACACACACATATACATGTATAAAATCTTTGAAGGCAGCCTTAGGTTTTGAGATGATCACTTTATATTAAATATTTTTTATTCATTTAAGTGTCTTATAATCTTAAGTAAGGTACAGCTTTGGTCTCTGAAGGGCTGAGAACCAAAAAAAAAGTGATAGACAAATGATTGGCAATTTTAATACAGTCTTTTAAGTGCATGAGACCTCCATTCAACATTTTATCTCCTGGAAATCAAAAATGACTCATTTTTAAAGAAATCATTCTACCAATTAATTCAATAGTACACAGATAGAGAAGAAGGGGATGCAAAAGGCCAAAGGCAAACCCAGGCCTCTGCTCAGACTACGCAGTTTGTACTTTAGGACTCCTATTTAACCAGCAAGGAGCTCTGCTGGCACAGTAATTAAGTGCTCAGCTGTTAACCAAGAGGTCAGCAGTTCTAATCCACTAACCAGTCCATAAGAGAAAGGAGTGACAGTCTGCTTCCGTAAAGATTACAGCCTTGGAAACCCTATGGGACAGTTCTACTTTGCCCTACGGGGTCTCTATAAATTGGAATCTAGTCTACAGCAGTGGGTTTGGTTTTTGGTTTGGTTTATCCAGCACCTTCTTAATCAGTATAGTTGGTAGAGCAGAACTTCTCTATACCTGCACCGTTAGAACTTAATTCCACTCCTGATGAGAGAGCTTCAAACGCCTTCTGGATCAATCCAGTAAAGTTGTACTGCCTTCTACTTCTTTGGAAGCCACTAGCCCTGGCCTTCTCTGCCTCTTCCCAGGCAGTCATTGAGGCCTTTTACCTAAGAGCGTAACCTTGCCCAGTCTTTACCAGAGCAAAGGCCTATGGCCATCACTTGGGGGAAGTTAATCTTTCTGCAGAAGCCAGAATATCAGGCATTACATGCATGGAAGGTGAGAAAATTTGCCTACCAAGTAAGGGCTTTCTTCAATTTTGTATAGTTTTAGTTCTGTCTGACTAGATATTTGTCTTGGTTTCCATGGGCCATATTGCCTGGGTCTTAATATCAGGTTCCCTGCCTCTTATTTCCTGCTATGAATGCATTGGTAATGAAAATAGGAAATATACATTTCAGGGATTATTATAGTCCCTTTTCATGCGTTAACTCATTTAATCCTTATTAAAATCCTATGAAGCACAGTGATGTTAGTAATTTTCTTGAAGGCCCATAGCTATAGTGAGGTAGAGCCCCAAAGCTCTGGCTGCACAGTGCTCTTAAGCAACTCTGTAATAACCTGGGACTGGGCAGCTACTGCCTTCCTGACTTTGAGATCTAGTCTCTGCCTAGCCTCTGGCCAGAACCCTGGGCTCAAAGCAATGCCTCTCCTTGGATCTCAGGATCTGTGCTTCATCCTAACTTTGCACAACTCTCTTAGAAAAAATGAATCCTGAAATCCCAGGTATCTCTCTGTAAGAGGCAGAGGGACATGAGTTTGCCCAGTTCTTTTTGTCCTCTTGTTTCCAGGCAACATGATGTTCCAATCCAGGCTCTTTCAGTTGCTTCCAGTATGATCTTGGGCAAGGTCCTTTGCTTCTCTCTGCCCAACTTTTCGTCAGTGAAAAGAGGAAAATCATACCTGCTACTCAGAATTTCAGGGAGAATTATATCACATGGTGCACATCCACATATAATTCTCAAAAACAGGTAGGTTGTTTTTCTTACCCATGTCATGTACTCTTTAATATGGAATATAAATAAAAGTGTATTCTAACACTTGTTCCACATGCATTTTGTACATAACCTACTGTTAAAGTAAGATTTTGTTGGAGAGTGTTTATATTATGCTTTCAAGACACTTTAGAAATTAATTAGCAGACTGCTGCAGCCAAAAACTCCTTTTTTTTTTTTTTTGCTTATTTTCCTTCTGAATGTTTTTCTTTTCCACTTGAGAGTGAAAATAGATCATTAAATTCTATCATAATTTGATTCCTCCTCACCTTTGAAGTTGGCACCTGAGGTTTCTTCTGGAGATATGGATTCTGCAAAAGGCAGTTTTATTACTCACAAAAAAAAAAAAAAAAAAAAAAAACATTTTTTTGAGGGGGGGTAAGCAAGGATTAAGGAGATAATCAAAGGTCGTGTTTAAAGCTGTGTTGAATTATTTCTCCAGACTTCTGGAACACAGACAAACAAGTTCTTACTAACATGTATGTGGAATCAGGCTTCCTTCAAGAAAGCTTGCCCTCTCTGCTTTCTACTTCATATTTCAACCCCTTTCACAACAGAAAGAGAGGGAACCCTTTCCTGCTAGTGAGAAAAAGTTTTCCAATTTTTAAAGAGGCACTGCCCTTCCTTTATCTTACTCATCAGACAAGCTGCACTGTCCCCCAAATTCCGTGAAGTAGATTGGAACATTGGCTCAGTAATCTTGGGCACCATCTGGTCAGCACCTGAAATTCCCAAAGTTGGGCTCTAACTCTTATCCATTTTCCTCCTTTGTGACCACTCAATAGAACCAAGTGACTGTTTGGCAGGAACCCACCAGGAAACATCCTACTTATTTTCTAAAGCCTCTAAACTTATTTACCCTATGCATGTCTCAATTGAATATCATAAATTAGTTAAAACCTAACCATTACATTTTTATATATTTCAGCTCTGTTGTTACAAAACAACAATCCACGGCCTAGTGTTTTCTTTTTTCTCCTCTGTGGCTCCCTCTCCTAGCTCGGGGATTTGTATAGTAGCCCTGCTTAGCACCCAATTAGCACAGTAGGAGAGAAGATAGCAGCTGTGAAAAAAACTCTTTAGCAGGTAGGTCTGGACTACTTGGAGAAGGCGGCCTCGGTGGGAGGCATCAACAGCTGCACACTGTTACATGAAAGAATATCAAGGCGTTAAGCAACTTTGAAGAAGCAAAATTCTGTTGTCCAATTTCATTTTGCCCTGGGACTGATGGTCGAGCTTGCTATTAATTACAGAGCTGCCTAGCAGGTGCTTACAAAGCCACAGCTTTTTGTATTAATCTAGATAACAGGCCGCTATGAACTATAGCTTTAGTTTGGGGAGAAAACATAATGCACTCGGTTGGATGAAAGAAATACTTTCATGTTTTCCTTTCTTCTGCTTTTAAATTTGAGGTCCTTTCATTTCCTCTGAGATTTTTGAGGGGGATAGAGGGAAGGAGGTAGGCAGCATCTTTTTTTTTTTTCTGATAAAAACAGATTATCACATTAAAAAATATATATATGTATATAATTTCTATTGTAGGAAAGTTAAAAAATGAATCATGAGGACCAGAATCCCATAGTCAACCAAAGAACCTAGCAGAGAATGTGTTAGGAAGAATAATAATATTCTTACTGTTTTTCTAAATTTCTAGTCATCATTCAATCACAGGAGAGGAATTAGTATTAAAAAAAAGTTTAACACATGTTGCATCATTTAATCTTTTCGATGCAGTGAGATGTTTTGTTCTCTTTTAATAGATATGAACACCAAAGCTCAAGAAGTGAAAAAATTTGCCCAAGTTCACACAGCTACTTAGTACTTGAGACTAGATTTGGCATCAGGTCTGCTGGGGTGGTAAACTGAGGTCAGATTCAAAAAAGCTATAGGTGCCCTGCCAGGGATTTGGGCATGCACACGAGAGGGGAACACACTAGTGTTAAGCTCCACAGGGGCAGTACCACAAGGAGTTTTTGTCTCTTGTCTTCACTGATGCATCCACAGGTCACAGATAAGTGCCTGGACCGCTGTGGGTGATCACTGGTTATTTGGTGAAGAATGAGTGAATAAAGAGACATAGCCATAATAGCAAGCCACGCCTGTTGCTGCCTTTTACATTTCCAGCCACTTATTCTCTTTACAGCAAAGAAACTTAATGGTTTGTCAGCCTTTGCTACTAATTGACAACTTTTGGTTGTATTGATTTTTTCTTTTCAAAACCAACTGTAAGTATTCTAACATTTAACAAATGTCTAAGGAATGCCATAAGATTTGAAGGACAGAGATGTAAAATATTTTGAAATAAAACAAATAAATTATTATATATACCAATCTTCTCAGTCCAATATAAATGATTTTTCCCCAATGCCATGTTCCCTCAATTTCATGGAAGAGGAACTAGGAGGGGATAAAAGGGAATGATGAGTTGGGAGAAGGTCAATAGAGTCCTTAAGGTAGGTGGGGTTATATTTCTGTTAGGTATTTTCCATTTTGCATGAGTAGGGAAGATTCGCTATCTAATTAATTTATTATCGATATATATATTTATCCTTTTTTACCTAGTACGTCAACTCTTTGCTGATTTTCAGATAAGAGAACTAAAGGGCTTATAAACTAAATTGAGAACCCCAAAATGGGGAGCTATGCATAATGACACTTCTGAGATTTCTTAATTGATGGAATATAACCCTGAAAGCCAAACTTGGCTCACTCCTCTATTAGATCAAACTAGAGGGATAGAAAAAGGTTATAGCATCTTCAGAGAACTAGGACACAGGTAAATAAAAGTCCTGAACATGCTCATAAGAGCAGCCAAGATCTTCAAGAAGTAGTTTTTATGTTCCTTTATGCATATGGGAAACCCTGGTGGCATAGTGGTTAAGTGCTATGGCTGTTAACCAAAGGCTCAGCAGTTTGAATCTGCCAGGCCCTGCCTGGAAACTCTATGGGGCAGTTCTACTCCGTCCTATAGGGTCACTATGACTCGGAATCGACTCAACGGGACTGGTTTTGGTTTGGTTTTTGGTGTGTGTATATTACATTCCTTGGGAGACTGTAAAGAAACCTCTCATATTACCTAATGAAAGTCAGAAAATTTTATACCATAAAAGTGAAACATGTTAGCTGTGTTAGTTTCTCAGGGCTGCCATAGCAAAGTACCACAAACTGTGTGGATTAAAATAACAGAAATGTATTATCTTACCATTCTGAAGGCTGTAAGTTCAAAATCAAGGTGACATCAGGTCCATGAACTCTCTAAGGGCTCTAGAGGAAGATCCTTCCTTGCCTCTTCCTAGACTCGGGTGGTTCCTTGCAATCCTTGAGATTCCTTGACTTGTCGATGCACCACTTCAATTTCTGCCTCCGTCTTCACCTGTCTTCTCCCTGCGTGTCTTTCCCTCTCTGTCTCTTCTCCTCTTTCAATCAGGACACCAGTCACATTGGATTGGAGGCAACTTATTACAGTATGACCTCATACTGTAACTTAATTAATAACACCTTCAAAGACCGTATTTCCAAACAACATCACATTCACAAATACCAGAGGTTAGAACTTCAACATACATTTTTGGGGAACGCAATTCAATCTTGAAAAATAGCTAAGAAAAAGAACAAAGATATATGCATAGATTTTGGCAAGAATTTATACATGTTATGGAACCCTGGTGGCACAGTGGTTAACAGCTCCACTGCTAACCAAAAGGTCAGTAGTTTGAATCCACGAGCTACCCCTTGAAAACTCTATGGGGCAGTTCTACTTTGTCCTATAGGGTCTCTATGAGTCAGAATTGACTCGACAGCAAAAGGTTTTTTTTTTTTTATATATCATACATGTTATAATAATTAAATATAACATATATATTGATGATCGGTTATATCATATGGCATAAGCAGTGTAGGATAGGGAGGATGTGACAACTAGAGTAGTTATTCTATGGTTGTGTTTCACCTTGTTGAAGAGAGAATTTAACCACAAAGGACATGAACACTGAGACAAGCTACAGCTGTTTCTCTGGGTACAGATCACAATGCAAAATGAAGAGAAATCCTTTCAAAAATTTTTGAATGTCAACTTTTACATGGAACATTTTTTAACAAGTAAGTATATTTTCTTAAGATTCTTTTTACAAATTATAAGAGGCTAATGATGTCTTCCTTAGAGAGCAAATGCCTAGAAACTACTCACAATATTTTTTATCAACAAAATAGCTCAGGGTATCTGAAATGACTGTAAAATTACATACCTTGTAAGAATTAAGTTGGGGGAAGTGAAGTTGAGCTTGGACATTAACACATAAAAACCGATGTAGATTTTTTCTTAATATAAAACAAAAAATTTAACATGTATTAGAAAAAGAAATATTATATTTTATACTTCTGATAGTAGTACACATGGGTATAAAACCAGTAGCTATAATTCCATTTTCTGTCCTTTTCTCAATGGAAATTATTCAGAACCACTTTTTGTTTGTTTGTTTCTTTGTTTTCAGTTTAATTGACAAGTTTGTGGTTTATTTTGCACTGAACATTTGGAAACAGGATGAGATAAGAAAGAAATGTCAACAAGTGTACACGCTATCCTCAACAAAATAGATTACCTGGCTTTGTGACCCAGCCCACAAGTGAGATAAAGTAGTCCAAACTGTCTTAGAACATAATCATCAAGACTGCTGGGTGGGTTCAATTCTACACTGCCAATTTTAATTGCATGACTTGCGATGATTTATAATCATGTATGTTTATTCTGTACTTCCTATTGTTATATACACTACAGATACTGCTCTATTTTTAGGTAAGAAATTAGATGAACCATGAATGATTTATCCAGCAATCATCTCTTGCATTTAGTTAAAATCATAGAATCACTTTCCAGAGTTAAACAATGGGGCAAAATGAACTGAACCTCAAGTAATGGGTTTGTAGGGGTAGACCAAGGGAAAATATAAGGTATTGAAGACAGATTTTACAGTACAAGGAAATGAATTTTAGCATATTATACAATGATATTATGGATAACATTATAAAGAATGGGAATTCCAGAATATTTAGTTGTACTAGTGCAGAATATGTACACAGAAAAAGAGGCAGTTGTCCCAACAGAACAAGGGGATACTGCATGGTTTAAGATCGGGAAAGGTGAGTGTCAGAGTTGTATCCTTTCACCACACTTATTCAATATGTATACTGAGCAAATAATCTGAGAGGTGGACTACATGAAGATGAACGTGGCATCAGGATTGGAGAAAGACTCATTGACAACCTACGACATGCAGGACATGCAGATGACACAACCTTGCTTACTGAAATTGAAGAAGACTTGAAGCACTTACTGATGAAGTTCAAAGACTATAGCCTTCAGTATGGATTACAACTTAACTTAAAGAAAACAAAAACCCTCGCAACTGGACCAATAACCAACATCATGATAAATGGGGAAAAGATTGTTGTTAAGCATTTCATTGCACTTGGATCCACAATCAACACTCACAGAAAAGGCAGTCAAGAAATCAAACATTTTGCACTGGGAAATCTGCTGCAAAAGACCTCTTTAATGTGCTAAAAATCACAGATATCGTCTTGAGAACTAAGGTGTGCCTGATCCAAGCCATGGTATTTTCAATCGCCTCTTATGCATGCTAAAGCTAGACAATGAATAAGGAAGACAAAAGAAGAAGTGATGCATTTGAATTATGATGTTGGTGAAGAATATAGAATATATCACGAACTACCAGAAGAATGAATAAATCCATCTTAGAAGAAGTACAGCCAGAATGGTCCTAAGAAGAGAGGATGGCAAGACTCAGGTACTTTGGACATATTATTAGGAGGGACTAGTCCCTGGAGAAGGACATCATGCTAGTTAAAGTAGAGGGAGAGAGAAAAAAACGAAGGCCATAAATGAAATGGATTGTCTTAGGCTGGGTTCTCTAGAGAAGCAAAACCAGTAAAGCCTATAATACACATACATATACAGAGAGAGATTTATATCAAGGAAACAGCTCATATGATTGTAGAGGCTGGAAAGTCCCAAGTCCATGGGTCAAGATAAAGGCTGCTCCTTGATTCATGTAACCACAGGGGCTGGCGAACCCGAGATCAGCAGGTCAGAGGGCAGGGTTCTTGCCCACAGGCTGTGGAAGCTGACAAATTCCAAGATCAGCAGGCAAGATCACAAGGCTTCTCCTGATTCACGCAGCTGCACAAGTTGGCAAACTCAAGATCGGCAGGTAAGCTTCTAGCTCAAGTTCCAAGAACCAGAGCTCAGATGAACAAGAGGCAGTTGCAGGATCCAGAACAAGTCAATAGCCTTGGCAAGGCAAGCAGGATGGAAATAGATGGTGTAGGGCTGATAGTTGAAGGCTGAGGGGGTGGTGAGCCACCACAGGTCCCAGCCCTGCTGGTACCACTAAGCAGATTCCATCATGGGGGTGATCACATACAAATTTCAACAGGGAAGTGATCACAACATTAAACAACTACCAAAACACTGAGAATCACGGCTGAGCCAAGCAGACAAACAATCTTCAACCATCAGAGAAAGAATGGTGAGACTCATGTACTTTGGACATATTATCAGGAGAGCCCAGTCCCTGGAGAACAACATCATGCTTGGTAAAGTAAAGGGAGAGCAAAAAGAGGAAGGCTCTCAATGAAATGGATTGATGTAGTGGCTGCAACAATGGGGTCAAACATAGCAATGAGTGTGAGGATGGAGCAGGACCAGGCAGTGTTTTGTTCTATTGTACATAGGGTCGCTATGAGCCGGAAGCGACTTGATGGCACCTAACAACAGCAACAACATACAGTGAAATTCTCCAATTCTTTGAGGCTAAAAAAGGAGATGCTCCCATGAAGAAGGTAGAGTTAAGCTGAAAGTGCCATCAAACTGACTTTTTCTTGCACAAACTGGGAAAAAATTATCTGTATGCATTGCTTTACTTCCGAACCCAGCCTCAAGGAGGTGAAAGATAAAATGGGGGTATTTTTAAATATTTGCAGTTGACCAAACCTAATATGAAAAATTCAGTTTAGCTCCCATGTTTCTGTATATTAAATGATCTTCATACAAAATGTGAAAATATAACATGTCATTTATATTTACAACCAAGTGAAGAAAATATGCAATTTTTTTTACAGAATTTTCTCATCATACCCATAGGATTCATTAACCAGGAGCCATTCAGGAGATATGCCTTTCTTTAATTAAAAACAAAAGATTATTTTTAATAATCAGTGAATAGATTTAAATATAATTTTTTTAATACTTGATAGTCTATTTGTATATAATATTCTTCCATTCTGATAAAGTCAGTAATAGCATATTTAACAATTAAAATCCTTTGAGATCATACGAAAATCTATGAGATCATCTAATATTATATGATACTATTATAGTCATATGCCTCTATATATGATCACGTGAAATATTTAGGTATTATGAATAGCAATTTTGAGGCTGGTAGCACAGAGGAAGGAATATGGTCCCTGGAATCAACCTGGCAAGAGTTTGAATTTTGGTTCTTCCACTTCCTAGCTGGGTGACTCTGGCCAATTTGCCTAATTACTTTGATTTCTAATTTTCTCCCTTTTATACCATATTGTCACTACATGAAGGTATTGTTATGAAGTAAAAAGAGAAAACATAATTAAAGGAACTAATATTATCTGCCTATAATCAGTGGTCACTAATTTTTGGATCATCTTCCTTTTGTGAATATATTCATTTCTACATGAAACATTAATTGTATATATGTTGTTGTTGTTAATTGCCACTGTTGAGTTGATTCCAACTCATGGCAACCCCAAGTGTGTCACTCCACAGGGTTTTCAAGGCTGTGACCTTTCAGAAGATAACCAGGACTTACTTCCAAGGCACCTCTCGGTGGATCCAACCCCAACCTTTTGTTTAGTAGTCCACCACTTAACCATCTGTGCCACTGGAGACTCCATGGTATAAATGAAATAAGATAATACAGGCAATTTTTCATTAATTTACCATCTTATGGTTTGAATACCAAAAAAAAAAAAAAAAAAAAAAAAACCAACCAGTTGCTAATTCTAACCTAAATCACTAATTTCAAAATGATGATTTTCAAAATGATGATTTTCACAATGATGATTTTCAAAATCTACCCTGGTGGCATAGTGGTTAAGTGCTACGGCTGCTAACCCAAAGGCCAACAGTTCAAATCCACCAGGTGCTCCTTGGAAACTCTATGGGGCAGTTCTACTCAGTCCTATAGTGTTGCTATGACTTGGAATCAACTCGATGGCAACAGGTTTTTTTTGTGTTTTTTATCACTCCTTCAATTTACAGCTCACGTTCTTCAGTACAGCTTTTAGTGTACGAGGACTAATTTGCTATTCATAAATTCAGTTCTTATGTAAAGGAAAGACAGATGTTTAATTCTTTTCAATTAATTACAAATTTTAAAAATGAGAATTTGATTAATTAACCACCATAAATAGTGACAAGAGTATTTCTTCTGGCTTTTTCTTTTTTTTTTGCAAATGTTATTATCATTGTGTACTCATAGGTTTTCATTTATTTAATAGTTTCTATCATCTACAATAATTCTTCTTTATGACACCCAAAAAGAGTCACTCATTTGACCATTGTGAGTTCATTCAAGCTAAGTCCTGTCCTTTTGACTTGATCTCTTATTTATTGCGAGCTTTCTTGCATTCAAGCAAAACAAAATACCCAAATTCATCAGTATTTTCTAGCTTTCTCCACTGCAGTGACATAGAAACTGCATTGCCCATGAACAATCAGAATCTCCGGTAATCAGATTTTGTTCTCTAATATAATTTCCTACTAAAAGGAATGAAGGCTCCTTGCAGAAAATACCTGATACAGAGTTTGAGATGGGGAAATTCCAAGGTCATGTAAACAGTTTTTTGTTTTGTTTTGTTTTTAATCTCTGATTACTGATCACGAGTAGACAGTCAAGTCTTATCAGACTTGTGAGGGAAACTAGTAAGATAAAACACAAAAAAATAAAAATAATAAAACTAAATTGTGGAAAACAGACACAATGGACCAAGAAAAAAAAAAACCTTTATATATATTCCTGTGCATCTACATCTATGTTTATATAGATGAAAGGACCCATGGTAGCACAGTGATTAAGCTCTTGGCTGCTAGCCAAGACATCAGTGGGTAAAATCTACCAGTGGATATAAGGAAGAAAGATGGCAGTCTGCTTCCATAAAGACTTGGAAACCCTATGGGGCAAGTTCTACTCTGTCCCATAGGGTTGCTAGGAGTCAAAATTGACTTGATGGCAATGGGCTTGGTTTTTATTTTTGGATAGACATAGATATATAATTAATATCCTCAGATACATAAGGAAAGGCAATGTATACATGAAACAGGAATAAGAACCCAAAACCAAACCTGTTGCTATCCAGTTGATTGTGGCTTATAAGCGATCCTATGTTGTTATTGTTGCTAGGTACCCTTGAGTTGGTTCCGACTCATAATGACACAATGGAAACGGAACAAAAAGCTGTCCAGTCCTGTGCCATTTTCACAATCATTGTTATGCTTGAGCCCATTGTTGCAACTACTGAATCAATTCATCTCCTTGAGGGTCTTCATTTTTTTCACTGACCCTCTACTTTACCAAGCATGATGTCCTTCTCCAGGGACTGGTGCCTCCTGATAACATGTCCAAAGCACATGAGATAAAGTCTCAACACCCTTGCCTCTAAGGAGCATTCTGGCTGTACTTCTTCCAAAACAGATTTGTTCATTCTTCTGGTAGTCCACGGAATATTCAGTATTCTTTGCCAATACCACACAATTCAAAAACATCAATTCTTCTTCCATCTTCCTTATTCATAGTCCAGCTTTCACAAGCATATGAGGCGAATAAAAATACTGTGGCTTCAGTCAGTCCCACCTTAGTCTCTGAGGTGACATTTTTGCTTTGGTTTTTGCAAAAGATTTGCTGTAGTTTGGTTTCTTTTTATTTATTTTTTAGTGTACTTTAGGTAAATGTTTACAGCTCAAGTTAATCTGTCATACAAAATTTTATACACATATTGTCATATGACACTAGTTGCAATTTCTACAATGTGACAGCACACTCCCCCTTTCTACCCTGGATTTCCCCTGCCCATCCAACCAGCTTCTGTCCCTTCATGACTTCTCATCCTGTCTCTGGACAGGAGCCGCCCATTTAGTCTCGTGCATCTCCTTGAACTAAGAAGCACACTCTTCACGAGTATTATTTTATGTTTTATAGTCCAGTCTAATCTTTGTCTGAAGAGTGGTCTTCAGGAATAATTTTAGTTCTGGGTTAATACAGCCTCTGGGGGCCATGGCTTTGGGGGTTCCTTCAGCCTCAGTCAGACCATTATGTCTGGTCTTTTTGTTAATTTGAGTTCTGTTCCACACTTTTCTCCCACTCTGAGAGGTACTCTCTGTTGTGTTCTCTATCAGGGTGGTCATTGGTGGTAGCTGGGCACCATCTAGATCTTCTGGTCTCAGGCTGATGAAGTTGCTGATTCATGTTGTGTCTTTGGTGTTCTTCATTCTCCTTTGCTCCAGGTGGGTTGGGAACAATTGTTGTACCTTAGATGGCTGCTGCAAGCTTTTAAGACCTCAGACACCACTCACCAAAGTGGGATGCAGAACAGTGATGTTGTTGTTAGGTGCTGTCGAGTCGGTTCCTACTCATAGCAACCATGCACAACAGAACGAAACGCTGCCCGGTCCTGAGCCATCCTCACAAATCCTTGTTGTGCTTGAGCTCGTTGTTCCAGCCACTGTGTCAGTCCACCTTGTTGAGGGTCTTCCTCTTTTCCACTGACCCTGTAATTTGCCAAGAATGATGTCCTTCTCTAGGGACTGATCCCTCCTGACAACATGTCCAAAGTGTGTAAGATACAGTCTCGCCATTCTTCCTTCTAAGGAGCATTCAGGTTATAATTCGTCCAAGACAGATTTGTTCGTTCTTTTGACAATCCACAGTATAGTCAATATTCTTTGCCAACACCACAATTCAAAGGCGTCAATTCTTCTTCAGTCTTCCTTATTCATTGTCCAACTTTCACATGGATATGATACAAATGAAAATATCATGGCTTGGGTTAGGTGACCTTAGTCTTCAAGGTGACATCTTTGCTTTTCAACATTTTAAAGAGGTCCTTTGCAGCAGATTTACCCAGTGCAATGTGTTGTCTGATTTCTTGACTGCTGCTTCCAAGGCTGTTGATTGTGGATCCAAGTAAAATGAAATCCTTGACAACTTCAATCTTTTCTCCATTTATCATGATGTTGTTCCTTGGTCCACTTGTGAGGATTTTTCTTTCCTTTATGTTGAGGTGCAATCCATTCTGAAGTCTGTGGTCTCTGATCTTCATAAGTCCTCTTCACTTTCAGCAAGCAAGGTTGTGTCATCTGCATAATACAGGTTGTTAATGAGTCTTCCTCCAATCCTGATGCCCCATTCTTCTTCATATATTCTTAATAAATTTTGTTATGTAGTTGACCTAGATGTCCCCCAAAACCATGGTCCCTAGACCACAGCCCCAGTTACTCTGCCCCTCAAAGTGTTTGGTTATATTCAGGAAATTTCTTGGCTTTTGGTTTAGACCAGTTTCGCTGACCTCCCTTGTATAGTGTGTTGTCCTTCCCTTCACCCAAGATGATTCTGGTCTACTATTTAGTTAGTGAATTCCTCTCTCTCTCCCTACCTTTGTAACCATCAAATATGTTTCTTCTGTGTTAAACTTTTTCTTGAGTTCTTACAATAGTGGTCTCATACAATACTTGTCCTTTTGTGACTAATTTCACTCAGTATAATACCTTCCAGTTTCATCCATGTTGGGAGATGTTTCAAAGATTCTTCATTGTTCTTTATCATTGCGTAGTATCCCATTGTGTGTGGTGGGTACCATAATTTGTTTATCCATTTGTCTGTTGATACACACCTAGGTTTTTTTTCCATCTTTTTGCTATTGTGAACAGTGCTGCAATGAACATGGGTGTGCATGTATCTGTTCATGTGATGGCTCTTATTTCTCCAGGATGTATTCCAAGGAGTGGGATTGCTGGATTGTATGGTACTTCTATTTTTAGCTTTTCAAGGAATAACCAAATTGATTTCCAAGGTGGCTGTACCATTTTACATTCCCACCAGCAGTGCGTAAGTGTTCCAGTCTCTCTTCAACCTCTCCAACATTTATTATTGTGTGTTTTCAAATTAGTGCTAGCTTTGTTGGGGTGAGATGGTATCTCATTGTAGTTTTGATTTTCATTTCTCTAATGGCTAATGAGCGTTTCCTCAGGTATCTGTTAGCTGCCTGAATGTCGTCTTCTTTGGTGAATTGTCCACGTCCTTTGCCCGTTTTTTAACTGGTGTCTTTTTGTTCCTGAGGTGTTGCAATATCTTATAGATTTTAGAGATTAGACCCTTGTCAGATATGTGGTAGCCAAAATTTTTTTCCTAGTCTGTAGTTTTTTACTCTTTTGATGAAATCTTTTGATGAGTATAAGTGTTTGATTTTCAGAAGCTCCCAGTTATCTAGTTTCTTTTCTGGTGTTTGTGCATTTGTTAGTTATGGTTTATATTCTGTTTATGCCATGTATTAGGGATCCTAGCATTGTCCCTATTTTCTCTTCCATGATCTTTAACATTTTAGATGTTACATTCAGGTTTTTAATACATTTTGAGTTAGTTTTCGTACATGATCAAAGGTACAGCTCTGGTCTGATTTTTTTGCAGATGCATATCCAGTTATGCCAGCACCATCTGTTAAAGAGACTGTCTTTTCCCCTTTTAATGGACTTTGGTCCTTTATCAAATATCAGCAGATCATAAAAATCAGCGGATCATAGATGGATGAATTTACGCCTGAGTTCTAAATTCTGTTTCATTGGTCTATGTATCTCTTGTTATACCAGTACCAGGCTGTTTTGACTGCCATGGCGGTATAATAGGCTCTAAAATCAGGTAGTGTGAGGCCTCTCATTTTGTTCTTCAGTAATGCTTTACTTATCCTGGGCCTCTTTCCCTTCCATATGAAGTTGGTGATTTGTTTCTCCAACTCATTAAAAAAATGTTATTGGAATATGGATCAGGATTGGATTGTATCTGTAGATTGCTCTGGGTAGAATTGACATTTTCACAATGTTGAGTCTTCCTATGCATGAGCGTGGTATGTTTTTCACTTACATAGGTCTTTTTTGGCTTCTTGCAGTAGCATCTTATAGTTTTCTTTGCATAGGTCTTTTACATCTCTGGTTAGATTTATTCCTAAGTATTTTATCTCCTTGGGGGCTATTATAATTGGTACTGATTTGGAGATTTTTTTTTTCAAAGTTCTCTTTGTTGGTGTAGAGGAATTCAACTGATTTTTGTATGTTTGTCTGGTGTACTGATACTTTGCTGAAATTTTCTATTAGTTTCCAGCAGTTTTCTTGTGAATTCTTTAGGGTTTTCTGTGTATAAGAGCGTATCATCAACAAATAGGGATACTTTTACTTTTTCCTTACTAATTTGAATGCCCTTTATTTCCTTTTCTTGCCTTATTTCTTCTGGCTAGGATCTCCAGGACTGAGTTGAATAAGAGTGGTGACAAAGGGCATCCTTGTCTGGTTCCTGTTCTCTAGAGGACTGCTTTCAGACTCTCTCCATTTAGGATGATGTTGGCTGGCTTTGTATAAATGCCTTTTCTTATGTCTAGGAATTTCCCTACTATTCCTATCTTGCTGAGAGTTTTTATCATGAATGGGTGTTGGACTTTGTCAAATGCCTTTTCTATATCAATAGATGAGATCATGTGGTTCTTTTCTTTTGTTTTATTTATGTGATGGATTACATTGATTGTTTTTCTAATGTTGAACCATCCCTGCATACCTGGTATGAATCTCACTTGGTCATGGTGAATTATTTTTTTGATATGTTGTTGAATTCTATTGACTGGAATTTTGTTGAGGATTTTTACATCTATGTTCATGAGGGATTTTTGTGTGTAATTTTCTTTTTTTGTAGCATCTTTACCTGGTTTTGGTATCAGGGTTATTCTGGCTTCATAGAATGAGGTCAATAGTATTCCACCTTTTTCTATGCTCTGAAATACCTTTAGTAGTAGTTGTGTTAACTCTTCTCTGAAAGTTTGGTAGAATTCTCCAGTGAAACCATCAAAACCACGGCTTTTTATTGTTGGGAGTTTTTTTTATTACCTCTTCAATGTCTTCTTTTGTTATAGGTTTATTTAGTTTTTCTGCCTCAGTTTGTGTTAGTTTAGGTAGGTAGTGTGTTTTTAGAAATTTGTCCACTTCTTCTAGGTTTTCAAATTTTTCACAGTACAATTTTTTCATATTTTGTTATGATTCTTTTAATTTCAGTTGAGTCTCTTGTGATATCACCCATCTCATTTCTTATTTAGGTTATTTGCTTCCTCTCCTGTTTTTCTTTAGTCAGTTTGTCCAATGGTTTATCAATTTTTTTGATCTTTTCAAAGAACAAGCTTTTGGTCTTGTTGACTCTTTCAATTGTTTTTCTATCTCTGTTTCATCTATTTCTGCTCGAATTTTTATTATTTGCTTTCTTCTCTTGCCAAAGGCTTCTTTTGCTATGTTTTTTCTATTTGTTGGAGTTATGGGGTTAATGTTTTGATTTTGGCCCTTTTTTCTTTTTGGTTGTGTGCATTTATTGCTATAAATTGGCCTCGGAGCACTGCTTTTGCTGTGTCCCAAAGGTTCTGGTAGGATGTGTTTTCATTGTCATTTGATTCTATGACTTTTTTTATTCCTTCTTTGATTTCTTCTATAACCCAGTAGTTTTTGATCAAGGTGTTGCTCTGTTTCCATGTATTAGATTTTTTCCTTGCTTTTTCTGTTCTTGATTTCTAATTTTATGGCTTTATGGTCAGAAAAGATGCTTTGTAATATTCTGATGTTTTGAATTGTGTTAAGGCTTGCTTTGTGGCCTAATATGTGGTCTATTCTGGTGAATGTTCGGTACGTGTTAGAAAAAAAAAGCATGCTGTTATATGGAGTGTTCTGTATATGCCTATGAGATCAAGTTGACTGTAGCATTTAGCTCTTCTGTATCTTTACTGAGCTTCTCTCTAGATGTTCTGTCCACTGAAAGTGATGTGTTGAAGTCTCCTACTACTATTGTGGAGCTGTTTATTTCTCTTTTCAGTGCTCTTAAAATTTGTTTTATGTATTTTGGAGCCCTGTCATTGGGTGCGTAAATATTTATTATGGCTACATCCTCCTGGTGTATTGACCCTTTTATCATTATATAGTGTCTTTCCTTATCCTTTGTGGCGGGCTTTGCTTTAAAGTCTAATTTGTCAGATAATATTTCCACTCCTGCTCTTGTTTTCATTGTTGTTTGCTGGATATATTTTTTTCTTTCCTTTGAATTTTAGTTTGCTTATGTCTTTGAGATTAAGGTGTGTCTCTTGTAGGCAGCATATAGATGGATTGTGCTTTTTTTTTTTTTTAAATCCATTCTGCTATTCTGTTTCTTTATTGGTGCATTTAGTCCATTTACATTCAACGTAATTATTGATAGGTCGGAGCTTAGTTCTGTCATTTTGATTTTTTTTTTTTTTTTTTTTTTTGTGTGGTGTTGACAGTTTCTTTTTTCAACTTAATTTTCTACGCTGGGTTGTTTTTCTTTATGTATCCTCTTTTCCACTGTTGTTGATTTTGTATTTGCTGAGCCTTTACGTTTTTCTTCTTTTTTTACCTTGATGTGTAGATTTGTTAGTTTCCTTTGTGGTTACCTTAAAATTTGCCTCTATTTTTCTGAGTTTATAGCAATATTTTATTTCTTATATTGCTTTAACTCCCTCCCCATATGAAAGTTAATGGGCATGGTGGTGTCAAATGTCATGAAACTGCCACTCCTCCTTATCTGTACATTTGAAAATAGGCTTCAGGCATATACTTTGCTGTACTATGCTAATGAGTGCCTAAGGTGCTGAATGGGCCCACACAGGCCTACACAGGGTGAAAGGCTTTCGAAGTCTGTGGACTCCTTATGCCTGTGCCTAGGCAAAGGTGTAGTGCTTGTCCTGAGTTCCTGGCTTAGGGTGTGTGGTGATTTTTTAAAGCCAGGAGACTGGTTTAGGTATGGTTAACCCTGAAGTCCCAGCTTAGGGAAGCTGGCATTTTCCTTTATTGTTTTTCCCTTTTTTTATTTGTTCCCTTCCCAAATCTGGGAAATGGAGTCCCACTTTCAGCCCAGGGGGCACGGTAACCATTGAAATCTGTGGGATCTGTACCAGAGCAGAGTGAGGAGGGGGCACATGAGGGGAAGAGAAGCACTTGCCAGAGAGGGTAGAGTTATTTTGACCCTGCGCATTAGGTTAGACACTTGCATTTAACTTTCACAGATCCAGCACTATTTCCCCCTGGCTCCAGAGGCTTGTACAGACTCTGGCACTCAGTTTCTCCCAACCTGGTAAAAAGGTGTCCTGAGTGGTACTGCTTGCCTCAACCCACGTGGGCCAAATGGTCCAGACTGGAGGGTGCCAGCTAGGTCAGGTCTGGTACTTTTTTGCTGCTCCTGAACTGTGTCTCTCTCCCCCTGCCCTCTCAGTCCCATTCCTCAACTTTGTCTTTGATGTTCAGGTCTCCTAGATTGTCATGTATAATCAATTCACTTGTTTTTTGGGTCTGTGCTGTAAGAAGGACCAAAGGAAGTGTCTGACTATTCTGCCATCTTGACCCCATCCCCCCGTCATTTGATTTCTTGACTGTTGCTTCCATGGCTGTTGATTGTGGATCCAAGTAAAATGAAATCCTTCACAACTTCAATATTTTCTCTGTTTATCATGATGTTGTTTATTGGTCCAGTTGTGAGGACTTTTGCTTTCTTTACGTGGAGGTACAATCCATAATGAATGCCATAGTTTTTGATCTCACCAGTAAGCGCTTCAAGTCCTCCTCATTTTCAGCAAGCAAGGTTGTGTCATCTGCTTATGGCAGGTTGTTAATGATTCTTCCTCCAATCCTGATGCCATGTTCTTTTTCATATAGTCCAGCTTCTCGGATTATTTGCTCAGTATAAAGGAAACCCTGGTGGCATAGTGGTTAAATGCTACGGCTGCTAAACAAGTGGTCAGCAGTTCGAGTCCACAAGGTGCTCCTTGGAAACTCTACGGTGCAGTCCTACTCTGTCCTATAGGGTCACTATGAGTCAGAATCAACTCTGCGGCAGTGGGTTTGGTTTTGGGTTTTTTATACAGATTAAATAAGTATGGTGAAAGGATACAACCCTGACACATATTTTTCCTTATTTTAGAGACTTTGTGTAGGAAAGTAGAACTGCCCCATGGGGTTTCCAAGGCTGTAATCTTTAAGAAAGCTGCCTTCCACACCTTTCTACAATGGAGCAGCTGGTGGGTTCAAACCTCCGACCTTTTGGTTAGCAGCCAAGTGATTAACTACTATGGCACCAGAGATCCTTAAAACAAGAATAGAATACCTAAAAAAAAAAAAAAACAAAGAAAGGAACGTTCACCAATAGCAAAAAAATAAAATAAAATATGATAGCAAGAATTTAAATCTCCATAAAAATAAATGGGGGTATTTTGCATAATGAAGAGCAAATTGAAAGAAAAAGATGAAAAGAAGACAGAAAAGATAAGCAAATTAGATTACCATTCCAGGGAACACAAACTGGAAATAATAGAATTCCAGAGACATAAGGTAAATATATATATTTTTTAAATCATAGAAATTGTTAACAAAAAAGAAATTCTCAGGAATTTTAGGACCAAAGTTGCCAAATTGTAGCATAATTACTCAATTGTGTTACAGAGCACACAGAACAATGAATGCAGTAGTCCTACATCCAAGCCCATTATAGTGAAATTTTATAGTACTAAAGTATTAAGAAGCAGAGAACAAGTCACATGCTGAGAATCAAGAAGCAGAATGTTGAGACTTTATCAATAACACTAGAACCAATGCCTTCATAATCCTGATGGAAAATCACCTCCCACCTAGCGAAATTAGGCAAATCTTAAATTTTGTCTCCTTTGTACCCTTTCTCAAGGTGGTCCTGAGGACTAGATTCTGCCAGAAGAATCCAGTAAACTGAGAATGAGGAAGCCTGTAGAGAGACTGAAGAGAAACACATGTGGAGAGCTACCATTATTTTGACTGAGAAGAGAATTTGAAGCAAGCCCATGTAATTTATTGTTATTATTTTGAATTAGATGACCTGTTCCAATAGAAACGACTAAAAGAGATGGTATGAGAATTATATTTCTTCCCTTTGGCTATATGTCAGTAGTATCTCCTATATTTCAGTACCATTTAATTTTTAGCACATACTACTTTTATTAAAAGAAAAACTATATTAAATAATCCTAAATCTCCACCAAAAATAAATACAATTTCACCAAACTATGAAGACCAAGTAGCATAAAAATCAGTCTAACAGAATTTTTAATCATGAGTTGATGAGAAAAAATAACTCTAAGGAGAGCTTTCCTGCCTTCCATTGACTCTGACCAACCATCTATTATTCCATAGCAGGAAGCTGATTCTTTCCATGAAGCCATATCACTTGATAATTACATGGAATACATATATGTATACTTTAAGTAGACAAAATTTATAACCAGAGCATCAGGTTTTTCTTCTGCTACAGCAACTGTTTAACCAAATGGTCTGTTAAAGATTCAGAAATATATTAAAGCACTTTATTTCCTGGGAAAAAATAAACTACTTCATGGCTCTTCTCCACTTTCAAGTGCTAATTATGCTTTATTAGTCCATAGGGTCTACTTCGCTGGGAGAGGCTAATGCTTCTGAAGAAACTTCTCCCTCAGTATTTAGAGTTTATTTATGAATAGACAATGTGTGGTATGTGGGGTAAATTCCTGTCAATTACACTCATCATTATATTCCCATTTCCTATGCAAACTGATGAACCAAGATTTCCTAGCTATTTAATCCTCCTAGAGCTAAATAAAGCATAATTCATATTTACCATTTCATAGCCTTGAATAAATGTTCTGCCCCTGCTGGACAAGGAGATTGTATCAACACTCAATTGCATTCTCAATAGCTCTTCAGAGCACATAACATAATAGTCAATGTGAGTAATCCCCAAAACAAATAAAGGGGTATCCTTACCCTCTGAGAGCTGTTGTTTTATCAAGAGATATAGGCACAAGTGGCCACAACACGTTAGATGTGACAGACGCTGTGGCAGGAACATAAAAAGTGCTTTGGTAATACCAATGAAGATTTACTCTGAAGAGTGGAAAATGAAGGAATTTTACAGAAGGCTCCCAGGCAAGGCTTCCCAGGGATGACATCTAGAGTGAGCCTTAAATTGTAGATAAAATTGTCTTAGCTGAACACTGAGTACAACAACTCAAAATTATAAACCCTTGTTCACCTTTACCATATAGACATGGGTTTTTTTTTCTTATGTGTGTCAGGAAGTTTTTTCATCATGTAACATCTTCTTCCAGCTGCTGCTGTACCATGGGGAAAGCTTTAATTTCCTACTCTTTTAAGGCTTTTCCATCTCTGGGTCTAAACATCATTGCACATCATCCTCTTTTGTTTTGCTCTCCGGTTTTCTACGTGTCTCTCATTTAATGTGGTTTACACAACCAGTATCCTCTGAACATGGTACAAAATTTCATGGACTCTGTCATGACTGTCTATATTGTATATAAATAATACCTGCATGAGTCGGAATCAATTCAAAGGCAACTGGTTACTGGTTATAGACACACACATGCATATGGGTATACACATACATAACCCAAACCAAAACCCACTGCCGTCGAGTTATTCTGACTCATAGTGACCCTATAGGACAGAGTAGAACTGCCCGATAGAGTTTCCAAGGAGCTCCTGGCGGATTTGAGCTGCCGACCTCTTGGGTAGCAGCCGTAGCACTTAACCACTATGCCAGCACGGTTTCCAATTGTTGCATATATAAATAGATACATCTATCTATATATCTGTATCTAAAATTTCTGATTCCTGTTTTTAAAATCAGAGAATTTATTATACACAGGTCCATATCTGCCTGTGAAAAAAATCTGTAGAATCAAGTTGCCCCTGCCAGTCTATTATTTCCCTGACACTGAGGCTGAGTGATGGTTGTCATTCATCACCACACTTGAGCTGTTATTTTCCTTGTGCAGGCAGTCCCCAGGTTACAAGAGACGTGTTTCTAAGTGTGCCTTTAAGTCGAATTTGCAGGTAAGTTAGAACAGGTGCATAAGTCTTATTGAGCCTTACTTCAGTGCAAGAAAAGGCTCATAGCCCTTTCAATGATTTAAAACCTACACAAGCACCCAGTGAAGGTGATTGTGATGAAGAATTTGTTGTGAGTAGGGGTTTTTTTTTTTTTTAGGGGTTGGTTCAGTTGTTTCAAAGTTAGGGCGAATTTACATAATATTAAACAGCAAGTACAAGTTGTCCGTAAGTCGGACGTTTGTAACCTGGGTACTTACTGTACTAGAATCAAGAGCACAGTGAAATATTTCTCACACTCATCCCTCTGCATGAAGTGGGAAAGTAAAGGGGAAATCAGAAAGGCCACAGGCTTCAGGAAAAATGAGAACTGCATTTCTTTGCATAAGTAGAGACTATTTCTTTGTACCTTGGCAACTTCCTTCATTTACTGTTGCTAGTCTAGGCCCAGTGCACATCAAAGCTACCAACTTTGCTTATTTGATGCCTAATATCTATTTGATGATATTTTGGGGTATCTCCAAGTCAGCCACTTGGTTTATATAACATTCAAAATATACTTGATCTCTATTTCAAATTAAATTAAATGTAACATATATACCGTACAATATCTGTAACTCAGAATATGATGAAGTTAAATTATATTCTTGTGTTACATCCCACAAATACTTTGGCAGCATAGGATAGTGGTTAAGAGCAAGGCAAATGAGAGCAAACAGCTTAAGTTTAAATCCTGGCTCTGCTACGTATTAAGCTTGTGACTTGGGCAAATTTCTTAGCCTCTTTGTGCATTGATATCTCATCCATAAATGGAGATATCAATAGTGCCTACCTCGGAATGAGCTATAAGGCCTGAGTTAATATTAGAAAAGAAGTTAAAATAATGCTTGTCAAATAGTAACTACCCTATACATAATTATAAAATACCCACCCAGAACCCAGTGCCATTGAGTCGATTCCGACTCATAGCAACCCTATAGGACAGAGCAGAACTGCCCCATAGAGTTTCCAAGGAGCGCCTGGTGGATTTGAACTGCTGACCCTTTGGTTGGCAGCTGTAGCTCTTAACCACTATGCCACCAGGGTTTCCAATTATGAAATACAAACCTTAAATCTGTGGTTTGGGAATTATCATTTCTTTGCCTAAATTCCCACAGCAGCTTTTGATTTGCCAAGTATATTTATCTCTCTTATCAAGTCACCACCTTTAACGGCGATTGTTTATGAATCTGTATCTCTAGCAAGAAATGGCTCCTCTGAGGTTATTTAATTTTTTTGTCCTCTGTTACCTAGAGCAATGCCAGACACCAAATAGAAAATTAATAAATATTTGTTGAATAAAACCTCAAGAAGGTATGCCAACTAGGTAGATCATTCCCTTGCTAAGGCCTGTGAGAGGGTTAGCTATAACATGCCATTTGATCAGGTAACATCTTCCCCCAAGAACTGAAGAACTACAAAAAATGAGTATGCTTAAACACGCTAGGTATATGCAAAATCTGCCACTGAGTGTCAGCAAGAAATTCCGTACACATTGGAGGTTGTTTATTAATCAAAATTCTCTCATTTCACTCGAATTACATGAAAGTCATAATGATTTCAAGAGCCAAAAAGTCTCAGTTATATTAGTTTCGTCAGAAGACTGCCATGTCATTAACACAGGCACACACATACACACACACACATCACAAAGGAATTTAATTTTGCTCGTTAGCTTTACCCACGCATAAAATGGTGGAAATAATACCAATAATTATCCCAGGTAAATAGTTAATTGCTACCTATAAAGTATTTGCAAACAAACACAAAGTACCATATAAATTCTTAATAATAGTAATTAGCAAAGCCTAGAGATTTTAAAAGGGTCATCTATTCAGCTCAGCTTATTCCTACCATTTTATACTCATAAAACTTTTTTATCTACAGTTTCCTTTAGGCAAACAACCATATACAAAACACAAGCACTCAGACAATTTAAGAATATATCCCTTATTTGCCCTTTGGAAGAGTTTTTTAAAAACATTATTTGTTCTTGTTAGGTGCCTTCGACCCTATGCCTGGTCCTGCATCATCCTCACAACTGTTGCTATGGTTGAGCCCACTGTTGAAGCCACTATATCAATCCATCTCGTTGAAGGTCTTCCTCTTTTTCACTGACCCTCTACTTTACCAAGCATGATGTCCTTCTCCAGGGACTAGGAACCATTATATACTAGCATGTAAATATCACTGTGTACAATTCTTAACCTGTAAAGTATTTACCACTGGGAATTTTATTGGCTTCACTTAAATTGGATCCACTAGGATCCAGCTAGCAAGTACAACAACAGACTATTTTATTTAGCCAAGAAACATGATTCCATATATATAGCAAACCATAAAAGTCATGTATCACAAAAACTCCAATATAAGTTTCCACATCAAAGCTGGTTAAGTCATTGGAGACCTTCGACGTATGATTCCTAATAACCCTGGAGAGGCAGTTATAACTACAAAAGCAAAAGTGGGAGATGGTTTGGATGGCTCAACAGAAAACCCTTTCTATCACAGAGGAAACAATTCAACAGTTGTGGATTGAAAATCAAAATTTGAAAGACTCCAATAAATCTTGTGACATTTAGTATTTTAACTGCCTGTCCAAATTGTTGATATTGTCAGTCATCATAAGAGTTATGGTCAAAAGAATGGGCAGTTAGACTCAAATCCTGAGAATGACATTTTCTCATTGTGTGGCCTTGGACCAAATTTATGTCCTATCTGTGCCTCATCAATTTCCTTATCTGTAAAATGAGAAGGATACTAAACCTGTCTTACAGTGTTACTGTCAGTGTTAAATAAAATAAAGTATGGTAAGTGCTTGAAAGCATGCCTGCAAAATTGTAAGTCCTCAGGGTGTATACATGAGTGTATGTGAGTGTTTGTGTGTGTGTTCATCTAATTTGTAGATCTATTGACCAGAAGAGGACTAAAGACAGAATTCTTCAGTAAACTTGTAGAGACAGATTTTCAATTTGACATTGATGGTACACCAAAATTAATTTGACAGTATCATTCCCCAAAATCAGTACACTTCATAAAAAGTAACAAATTAGTTATCTAATTTTGAAACCCTGGTGGCATAGTGGTATGACCTATGGCTGCTAACCAAAAGGTTGGCAGTTCAAATCTACCAGGCCCTCCTTGGAAACCCTATGGGGCAGCTCTACTCTTTCCTGTAGGGTAGCTATGAGTCGGAATCAACTTGATGGCAATGGGTTTTTTGTTTGTTTGTTTGTTTGTTTTAATCTGGTTTAGGAAAACTAGAAGGAAATTATAAGTTGTTTGGATAAAATATTCACTTTTTAACCCTCTGCATTAGCTTCAAGCTAGAAATATGGTCATCTTTAGCTAAATTTGTCAGAGTCCTAAGAATTACACCTTACTTTTTTTATTAGAGAAGTGGGGTAAAGACTATGAAATTTGAAGTGGGGAGGCTTAATTTGAATTCAGTTTTCTCCACTTCCTGCTGTTGGGCTTTGAGCAAATTTCAACTCCATAAACCTAAGTTAATTTGTATAAAATATAAATCAAACTATTTACTTGATTAAGGTATTGTGAAAATTAAAGTTGTTAGAATTGAATTTAATCAAATCCTATATGTAGACACTGTGCTTGGTCATATTAGCCACAATAAATTGGAACTGGTAGGATATCTTTAAAATATTTACCTTAAGCATCCCAATCCCATTGAGTGTCTCAATTGAGTAAACACTGAATAATACCAGTTTTACGGACAGAATGATTTTCTAGAGCAGTGCTTTGCAAAGCGTTGATCCTGGACTGGCAGTATCAGCATCACCTGGTCATTTTTTTAGAAATACAAATTCTTAGGCCCCACCCCAGACCTATTGAATCAGAATATCTGGGTGAAGCCCAGGAGTTTTTGTGTTTTAACAAGCTCTTTTTTTTTTTTTTTTCCTAGTAACCATTACACGTGCTAAATTTTGGAAGCACCAACCTGTAACAGGAGGATTATAAAACGAAAAAACCAAACCTGTTGCCATCGAGTTGATACCGACTCATAGCAACCCTATGGGACAGAGTAGAACCGACCCATACAGTTTCCAAGGAGTTCCTGGTGGATTCGAACTGCCAATCACAGCTATCCTCATAAAACCTCTTCAATTAATTATGTAGTCTAGACCAGGAACTGGCAGAGTTTCCTCTAAAGCAAATATGGGAAATATTTTAAGCTTTGAGGGCCATATGGTCTTGTTGCAAGTACCTGACTCTGTGGTTGAAGTGCAGTAGATGCCCTAGACAATATACAAATGAACGAATGTGGCTATGTTCCAATGAAACTTTATTTACAAAAATGGGTACCAGACCACAAGTTTGCTGATCTCTGTGTAGCTTAGTGGCGTCTGTTAGGAGTATGCACTGTCCAGCTTATATACCACCTGCATTGATCCTATTGCTGTGGTCAAAATAAATACTCTCTAGCATGCATTTTTTATTTTTATTTTTTTATTTTTATTTTTTTTTTTATTTATTATTCATTTGGTCTGTGAAAAGCACTTTGTGGCATGATCTATTAGCAAATCATTAAATGACTGCTCATCCTACTTTATGGCTGCCTATGCACACTTAACCATGAGAGTATTCCAAATTAAGGACAATCAAGGACGGTGATGTGGATTGTGCAAAAATAGCCCCAATAAAGACTTTGGTGGTCTCAGTGTTGTCTTGTTACCTGGGAAACAGAAGCTTCTTGGCTTATTTCTCTCTTTTTCTCATCAAGAGTACAAGACAGCATATATTCTTGCAATTACAATAAATATCAAGATTTTCCTAGCACCTTTTCTCTCAGAAAAGGTAGCTGCCAAAGAGAGGGTAAAGGGCTTTTTCACTAAAACAGTAACTCAGCTTCAAGTGATAGTGCTGACATTTTAGAGGAGAAAAATGCCAGTATTAAGTTATCAGATTAGAATTCTCAGGGAGGTTTTAAAATATATTCCAGTTTCCCAGGATTAAATTTAGTTCCAGGAAATGAGTTACTCACTAAGAAAAAAAAAACACTTCCAGGATTCACCACATGTATGGAGTTTAACCTGGCAGGCTGGGTGTGTGGGCCATCCCAGGTCCCATTAGTGCCCATACCCTGGAGGTGGCCTGGTATAGAGTATAGGTGCCAAAATGTTTGTTAAAGAAAATTAACTCCCCAACTCAAAACACCATAAGTGCACCTAGAATTTCATGAGAGTAAATACAGAGCTTCATGTGGAAGGTTTTTTTTTTTTTAGACTGATTTTTACAATCAATTATTTTATTATTCAAGGAGCCATAAGATACAGCAAATTAATTCTGACCTTAGATTTAGAAGCCAATTAATCCAGCACTTCAAGATTTCCCTTATTCATTTATTCCATCTCTCAACAAACATTTATTTGAAAACAAAGGTTAATGAAAAGAGGCCCTGTTGGCAAAAATCGCACGGTAAATTGGGAAAGTCAACATATAAACAAGTAGTTACAATGTAGTGTAATAAGTACGTGTTGAGAACAAAGGAGAGGCTCAGTATCTCTACCCAGAGATGACATACAAGTATCAGAAAAAGATTTGCTGAACAACGTGGATTCAGGGCCTGACATATCAGGCATTATTTTAAGCACTAGGGATACTACGGTGAACAAAACAGGGGGAAAAAAAAAAACTGATAAAAATTCTCACCCTCATACAGTTAACGTTCTAGTGGCTCAGGAAGCAGACAATAAACAATAAATATAGGAAAGCAGTGAATTACATAGTATGTTAGAGGAAATCTACACTACTGAATTGTTTAGCAAGCAAGGGGTAATAGAAATATAATTCTGCCAGGGTTGAAATAAATCATATTAAGGTAAGGTGTCAAGATGATGAAGGCAGAAAGTGCAAATGGTCCATTCGTTAGTTTAATGGATAATATAATGGTTGCTATGTAACGTTATAGGAAATTGTTAGTGCTACTGCTCATAGGATCCCTGTAAAGGCATATTTTGAAGTTGAGACTTATTCTAATCACAAGATGGTAGAAGCCACTGGAGTTGGTAGAAATAGAAGGAATAATAGCTTTAAATTTATGTCTATCAGTTGGTATGGTGCTGGGATCAGTGTGCAAACTGCTAATGCCAAAGTAAGAGATAGAATAGGTACAATCATAATTATGAGTTCTGACAGAGAAGTCAAAGTGGCTTATTAGTGCATAATTTTATAGCATCTACAATTAATTTTAATATGTGGTTTTTGTTGGGTGCCATCGAGTTGATTCCCACTCATAGCAACCCTATTTGACAGAGTAGAACTGCTCTATAGGGTTTCCTAAGCTGTTATCTTTACGAGAACAGATCACCAGGTCTTTTTTCCTGCTGAGTAGATGGTGGGTTTGAACTGCCAATCTTTTGGTTAGCAGCTGAATGCTTGTCTAATCAATGCACCACCAGGGCTCCTTGATTTTTGACTCATAGCAACCCTATGTACAACAGAAGGAAAAACTGCCTAGTCCTGCACCATCGTCACTATCATTGCTATCTATATGTGAGCCTGTTGTTGCAGTCACTGTGTCAATCCATCTTGCAGAGGGTCTTCTTCTTTCCTCTGATCCTCTATTTTACCAAGCATGATGTCCTTCTCCAGGGACTGGTCCATTCTGATAACACATCCAAAGTAAGTGAGATGAAAATATTTGGTTCTTTTCATAGTTGTGTGTAGCCTAAAATAGTGGTGAGCAAACTTTTTCTCACTGCCCTCAGGTAGATCCTGCCTTGTAGCCACCCGTAGGACAGAGTAGAACTACCCCATAGGGTTTCCAAGCTGGAACTTTTACAAAAGCAGCCTGCTACATCTTTCTCCCGTGGAGCGGCTGGTGGGTTTGAACAACTGACCCTTCAATTAGCAACCAAGTGCTTTAAACACTGTGTCCCCAGGGCTCCTTTCTAAAGGGGTAGACGGTAAATATTTTAGTCTTCTTTGGCCATAGGGTCTCTGCAGCATCTTCTCAACTTTGCCATTGTTCTGAAAACATAGCCATAGTCAATATTTACACTAATAGTGTGAATGTCTACCAGTAAAACTTTACACGGAGACCAAAATTTTAATTTCATCTAATTTTCGCTTGTCATGAAATATATTTCTTTTTATTTTTTTCAACCATTTTTAAATGTAAAACAAAACACATTCTTAGCTCAGGATTTTTACAAAAACAGGTGGCTAGCAAGGTTTCACCTGTAGGCTATGGCTTGCTGACCCCAGGCCTATAATTTTTCATTCAATCAGTGTTAGAAAAGCTATGACAAAAATGATTGCAATAATTAATAGCAGAAAGTTTAATAAAAGCAAGCATGTTAAAATACAGAGTCGAAGCTCCAGGGATAACAATTTTTTACACAATTACCTGGCTCTGCTACTTTAACAAGCCCTATTCTTTGGGCAGGGCTTTATATTTATTTATTAAATTTAAATGATTCCAGATATTCAGTTTATGGTGCTTTTGTAAAGTGAGCCTATTATTTTGTCCTTGAAGAAATTTAGTATAGATAGAACTTGGTCTGAACTCAGAGCTCACATAGCTTTATTTACAACAGCAAATCTTTAATGATCGTTACCCAATTAGGATATCCAGATCCAACACTGAAGTGCTAAACCCTATTGACAATATGAATGGCAGAATAGGATGGTGCTGCTGCTCCAAAAGTCACTCGTTCCATGGATCAAAATTTTGGGCCAATTAATGACAATATACTTTGGATAATTCTAAATTTGGTCATTTGGAGATTGTTCTCTGAGGTCACCCTAAACAAAAGTATTGTTTAGATAACAATTTTTATGATTTCTAGGGTAATTAATTTTCATATTGAGCTAATAGATTAAACTTCACATCTTTGTATTCCTTTCTTTTCACAGGAAGATCAAATTCACTGATTGGAGGTAAGAGGAAATAAAAATATGGTGTGAACATTCACCCAATTTCTTATTTAGAGAACAAGTGAGTATACTACCTATGCTACAAAGGTGGCAGGGGCAGTTTGTGATTATACATACAGAGGTCATGGTCATGGTAGGCTTCAATGAGCTTTTGATGTGGCATTTAAACAAAGTTGTGGAGATGGAGATGGTATCAGCCATTCCATATCTGGGACAGTCCATTCTGGAAAAAGGAAGGATGCCTGACCTACTCAAAGAGCAGCAAGGAAACCTATGTGGTTAGAGATTAGAGAAATGAAGTCAGAGTGATCACAGGGGCCAGGTCGGGAGTACTTTGTGGATGACATTTGTAGCTAGGTTTGTAACTAAGACTACCAGATGGAAAGGAAGGAAAGTGTATGGTGCTAAATAGTTAAGAATGGCTATTTACACTTAGCTCTGGGTCGGAACCCTTACCTACAGTATTGTCTTTGGTCTTTATAACAGTCTAGCCAGGTAGATCATTTTATACTCGTCTTACATTAGAGGTGAATGAAGCTTAGAAATTATGTCACACACCTGATAAAAAACAGTTCAGTCTGTACTTAAGATTCCTTCTAGATGAGGAGGAATTTCAACAAAACCAACAGGCTTAAAACAATAAAGCATAAACTTAAATTAGAAATGAATAAAAATTCATCAGAAAGGCATACAGAAAACACAGAACAACTAGTTTTTGTGTGTGCGTTTTTTTAGCAATAAAGTTTTTTTTTTTTAATTGTACTTTAGATGAAGGTTTGCAGAACAAGCCAGTTTCTCATTAAAGAGTTAGTGTTTTATGACATTGGTTAAAAACCCCACAGCATGTCAACACTCTCCGTTCTCGACTTTGGGTTCCCTAGTACCAGTTTTCCTGTCCCCTCTTGCCTTCTAGCCCTTGTCCCTGGGTTGCTGTACCCCTTTAGTCTCGTTTTATTTAACGGGCCTGTCTAATCTTTAGCTGAAGGGTAAACCTCAGGAGTGACTTCATTACTGAGATAAAAAGATGTCAAGGGGCCATACTCTCAAGAGTTTTTCTAGCCTGTAAAAAAAATATATATATATTATTTTTTTTTAATCAGGCCAGTAAGTCTGGTCTCTTTTCGTGAGTTAGAATTTTGTTCTACATTTTTCTCCAGCTCAGTCCGGTAGCCTCTATTGTAATCCCTGTCAGAGCAGTCAGTGGTGGTAGCCAGGCACCATCTAGTTGTACTGGACTCAGACTGGTGGAGGTCCTGGTAGAGATGGTCCATTAGTTTTCTTCATTCTCCCTTGCTCCCTAAGGGGTGAGACCAGTGAAGTATCTCTGATGGTCAGTCACAGGCTTTTAAGACCCCAGATGTTACTTACCAAAGTAAAACGTAGAACATTTTCTTTATAAACTATGTTATGCCAATTGAGCCAGATGTTCCCCAAGACCATGGTCCTCACAGCCCTCAGCCCAGCAATTTGGTCCCTCAGGGAGTTTGGATGTGTCTATGGAGCATCTATGAATTTGCCTTGTACAAGTGTGCTGACACCCCCAGTATTGTGTGCTGTCTTACCCATCATCAAAGTTACCACTTGTCTAGTGTCTATTTAGTGTCTTTTCATCCCCACCCCTCCCCTCCCTTGTGACCATCAAAGATTGTTTCTTTTGGTGTGTAAACATTTTCATGAGTTTTCCAATAGTTGTCTCATACAATATTTGTTATTTTGTGATTGACTTATTGCACTCCGCATAATGCCGTCCAAATTCAGCCATGTTATGAGATGCTTCACAGAGTCATCATTGGTCTTTATGGCTCCATAATACTTCATTGTGTGTATGTACCATAGTTTGTTTATCCATTCCTCTGTTGATGGGCATCTCCATTTGAGAAATGCAAATCAAAACCACAATGAGATACTATCTCACCCTGGCATTACTGGCACAGATCAAAAAAACAGGAAATAACAAATGTTAGAGAGTCTGAGGGGAGATCAGGACACATAAGCGCTGCTGGTAGGAATGCAAAATGACGCAATGATTTTGCAAAATGATATGGTGCTTCCTTAAAAAGCTAGAAATAGAAATACCATATGATTCAGCAATCCCACTCCTAGGAATATATCCTAGAGGAATAAGAGTCGTCACACGAATAGACACATGGGCACCCATGTTCATTGCAGCATTGTTCACAATAGAACAGTTCAATTTTTTTAATCTCTTGGCATATGCACAAATTAATGTATGTTATCAAGATACATGGCATTTTTAATAAGTTATTTTTATTTATTTGTTCAAATGAAAAAAGCATATATAGGTTTTTATAAACCATAAAGCATTATAAAACTTCCGTATTTCATTAAGAAAAATGTATAGGTCAATTTAAAGTTTTCATTTGAAGATGTACTTTCTGGAATATATATTTAACATTTTTATATAAGTTATTGGACATTAAAATGTTTTTATCCCCTACTCTCTCTTATTGTACAATTTAAATTCTGTCTTATTGATTAATAGGCATGCTATTTGTTGATGGTGATTTATTACTAAACCTTCTAGATGTGTAGGACTGAACTGTAGAGAAAGAATTTATTGAAGTTACCTGAAGCAAGAATTTACTACGACACCAACTCCCTGTGCCAATATAACATTGAAGGGTATTGTTATATTACATTAGTTATTGAAAAGTTAACTTTAAAAAATCTCTCTCAAGCAGATAATTGCTTTCAGCCTCAGTGTCTAACATTTCAGTATATCTGAAAAATATCTTTTTATTCACATGCCATTGCACTGGAATAACTTTGCCACCATTGTCATTAATTATTTATGTCTCATAGAAGTATTAAACAAACATTATTTAGAGACTTGGAATAAAATGTATTAACCTGAATTTCAAGTGGCCCTTTTGAGGCTACGGGAATTCTAAGGATTCTAAGAGAGTTGCCACGTTAGAATGCCACAAGTGGAGAATTGTTGCCTTTTGAAAATCTTATATTTTACAAAAACATTGAAAGATCAACTTCTCCCCATAATCCACCTTTATTCCATTATGTTTTCTGTCTACTTTTCTTTATAACATAACAAAGAACGCATCTTATTATATTTTATGAACTTGATGACAATTAGCATGCAAGAAAGTGCACGTTTACATGTTCAACTGGATGTTTTAACTTGTGTAAATGAGGAAAGCTTCACCACAATCAAGATAATAAAATTATCCATCACCCCCCTGCCAATTTCTTCATGTCTTTCTGTTTATAATTCCTACTTCTAACCCCTTCCCATACCATTTCCCTCTACCCCTTTTTCTAAGGCAATCATTGATATGCTTTGTCAATATAGATTTTCTAGAATTTGTGTAAGTATATATAAGTGAAGTTATACCAGATGTACTGTTTTTTTGTCAGATTTTGTTCAATCAGCATAAGTATTTTGAGATCACCTAATAGAAACCCTGGTGGCACAGTGGTTAAGAGTTTGCCAACTAACCTAAATGTTGGGAGTTTGAATCCACCAGCCTCTACTTGGAAATAATATGGGGGAGTTCTACTCTGCTCTATAGGGGCTCTGTATGAGTTCAAATAAACTCGATGGCCATGGGTTTGGTTTTTTGGCTTATGTTCTTGAAAACAATGATAGAAAACTCCCTTTTTATTACTAAGGAGTATTCCATGAATGGATACATCACAATTGGTTTATCCATTTATTTACCTCTTTGATGGGCATTTGGATTTTTTCCTCCCCTCAATTTTTGGCTGTTAAAGGTAAAGTTGTTATTAACACTTGTGTACAACTCCTTCTGTGGACGTATGTGTTCATGCACCCACTGATTAATATTCAACTGAAAACTCAAATAGGGACCATCTGAAGATCTTGTGAGATTCTTTCTCTGGGCAGCTGTTTTTGATATCTGGTGTTGTGACTTCAGCTCCATCTCCTCAGGTCAGGGATTCTGGCAGGTTCCACCTCAGTCTCTGTTTTCTTTGCCACAGCTTAAAAACTCTATCAAGGAAGTAAGTTGGACCAATCATAGGACACAGCTCTTATGTTCCTCATTTCTCAGGTATTTCTATCCTTTCATTATCTGATTATCTGATGCCCAGGTTTTTAAAAAAATACTTGTCTCATATATTTCTTTTTTTTTTTATATATTTCTAGGATCAGAACAGTGGTAGGAATTTCAACATACATATATTTTTAAATCAAATGAATGAATGAATGATATACAAAGATTCACTAGCAGAAGGTCAAGTGATTCATTTGTGTGTAGTATATTTGATTTTTCTCATTCTATGAATTTTGAGGGATATATATATATATTTCACAAGAAACTATTAGAAATTCAAAGTCTTGCTATATGCCTTTTAATGAGATCGCTTCTCCTGGGTTTTTTGTTTTTTTTTTAATTTGCCTTAAAACTTTAATGGTGCTCTTTTTTGCATTTACAAGCTGATGATATCATCAGAAAGACAAATGTGTATATTTGGAAGAAAACTCAAGTTTGGTTTAAGTTTATTGATTCAATGAACTGACACTTATTTAGGAAATTTAGATAAATAAGATCTTATCTACCAGGACTGTATTATGAAAAATATATGTTTTAGTAGTTAGAATTCAAACTCCAGTTCTACAGTCTGGCAGCAGATTTTAGGGAAGTACCTTAACCTCTCTGTAACTCAATCTCTTTATGAATTGCAGCTAATAGTAACACTTCTTTCTCATTTTTTTTGTTTTGCTTTGTTTTTTTTTTTTAACTAGTGTAAAAGTTTTAATTACTCTTCGATCAGAAAAATGCTATATCCCTTTCCTTAGCTCCCATGTTCTGCTTTGTTTTTAAAAGATTAAATGAGACAAACTGACACATGGTAGGTGCTCAGCGAGTGGTAGTTATATATTGATTAATTTGAACAAAGGATTTATGATGTTAACTCTTTCGATGGCTTCTTTTTACAACCTGTGAGTTTCAAGGCTAAAGATAGGATTTTACTTTTGGCTTAATGAATTTTTGTTTAGGTTGAGTTCTTTGTTAATTACCTGTAACCCTAAAAGTAAAAGAAAAAATAGTTGAATTCTCATTTTTAATCTATTAATTTAAATCTCTCTAGTGTATAAATAATAAACATTACTGCTCCTTTTTTTATTATCAAGAATTATGCTGAATTCTCTTGTGAGTAATAAAAAAAACACATAATAACATCACAGTACAATAGATCAAAAGGTTCGGATTCCATTGTCATTGCACTGCTGAGGTTTACTCTTAGAAAAGTGATAAATTTTAATACATACTCTTTTGTGATTCCATTGTGATTAAACCTGAAAAGCAATGGAGTTCAATTGTAAGCACCTTAGAATGTAATTACTGCCATTATTACATTTATGTACATGAAGTTAGAATTTTGAATTTTCAGAGAACGTCACAGAAAGATCTGCCAAAGTAGTGAACCTATGGAAAGCAAATTTAAGCTATTTTTGACATTATATATTTTAAATGACAAGTTAATTGAAATTGCTGCATTTTTCAATATTTTTAATAGATTCCATAGGTATCATAAGAGAACATAAATAGCAACCCTCACTTGTAAAGAAACAGAATAGTTTTAAAGACAAACAGTAGTGTTTGGTTGAGTTTGAGTTATCTGGATGATTAACATAATTAAAATTTATGAAATGATGTTTCAAATATCTTTTGTAGTTCCAAGGCTACGGACAATGAGGCATGCAAGAAGCAGCCAATGGGCTCACTGTTGAATTAATTAATGTTCATCTAATGTGATAAAGCAGCCCTGGTGGCACAATGACTAAGAGCTTGGCTGCTAACCAAAAGGTTGGCAGTTTGAATCCACCAGCCGCTCCTTGGAAACCCTATGGGGAGGTTCTACTCTGTCCTATCTATCAGGTTATCATGAGTTGGAACTGACTCGAGGGCACATAACAACAACAAAGTAATAAATATATTGTCATTGCGTAGACACATTAATTACAAAAAACACATCTTTCGAGTCAGAAATCAGAACCTTTATTTCAGTGAAAATACAGGCATTAATTTAACGAAATCATGTTTGGCTAAATTTGGAAAAGATCAAGTAATAAATGACTATGTTAACTCCAGGACCTAATAAAATAAGTAAAAAATCTTAAGTGAAAAGTTCCCTTAAAAAATTATCCAATAGTCATATTAAGAAGACTATAGGCAAATTGGAAACCCTGGTGGCATAGTAGTTAAGTGCTACAGCTGCTAACCAAAAGGTCGGCTGTTTGAATCCACCAGGAGCTCCTTGGAAACTCTATGGGGCAATTCTATTCTGTCCTATAGGGTTGCTATGAGTCGGAATCAACTTCACGGCAAAGGGTTTGGTTTTGGTTTGGTTTACAGGCAAATTTAAGGTTACCAAAAACCCAAAAGCAAACCCAGTGCCGTCAAGTCGATTCCAACTCTTTGTGACCCTATAGGACAGAGTAGAACTGCCCCATAGAGTTTCCGAAGAGTACCTGGCGGATTCGAGCTGCCAACCCTTTGGTTAGCAGCCATAGCACTTAACCACTACGCCACCAAGGTTACGCAATAAAAATCTCTTTTCTAATTAGCATTCCTATTGAGGGCTGGATAGTGGTCCATTGTAATTTACAGCTGAGTTGGTTTTGTCTTTGTCCTAGATTTCCACTGGAGTTGCATGAAAGTTCCAGATAGCAGCACCTTTGGAGGTGGCAAAGAGATCATGAACAGTTGCCCTAGTCTACTCCATCCTATCAAGGCTTGAGTTCAAGCAGGGCCATTTGACTGGGTCAGGTATTTCAGGTCATCTTCATGTAATAGTTTTAAAGTTGTCTAGTGAAGAGAAATACATAGAGAACCTATGTGTCCGTAACCTTTAGGAAAACTACTTGAACAATGAATTACAGTGAATTACTGACAATTTCAATCCACCAAAATCAATCCAAGGCATATGCTTCGAATTCAAATAAACTTTACTGTCCTTCAGTTGTCCAAAAATGGCCACTCTAAATGATTGCTTTGTGTATAATTCCAGTTTTATTGTCTAGACATAGTAAAACGTTTACAGATTTACATATTGAAGCCTCAGCCTCAGGCTGCAGTGACTTACTGCGGTGTCATGGCTCATATCCTTTCTTTAATACTGAGTTTCCTACCCATACAACTGATCAAGTCACAAGTCATAAGTCACTGCTGTCACCATACAAGGGTCTCCCAATTCAGGGGTTAGGTTTGTTCTTCAAGGACTTTGGCCACAAGTACAGCCTTATATCATTATCAATCATTTTTTTAAATAATTTTTTCTACTATGGTTTTTCAACATAACTAATATAAATTTCCTGAATCATAAATTTATCATTAGCTTCAACCTTACTCAGGAAAAACTAAGATTTGAAGGAAGAAGAACTCTGGAAACTAGGTACTGGGAAAAATGCACAGTAAGATAGTTTTTTTTTTTTTTAGATTCTATATATGCCATTACCACTTTATCAATGGCAAATTCTAATTTCCTTAAACTGTACTTCAATTTTCAGTTGATTTATCATTCTCTTGCTCTGGGAACTTGTTGCCATCAAGTCAATTCTGACTCACAGCAACCCTATAGGACAGAGTACAACTGCCCCATAGGGTTTCCAAGGAGTGGCTGGTGGATTGAACTGCCAATCTTTTGGTTAGCAGCCGAGCTCTTAACCACTGTGCCACCAGGGCTCCTTGTTCTGGGAAGGATGGTGTTAATGTCTACTTTGTGTGTGTGTGTGTGTGTGTGTGTGTGTGTTAGCATGTAGTGTGTCTAGAAGGAGGAAGTATAAAGTTCTTGGGAAAGTCACATTAAATAAGAGAATAAAGTCTGAGGATGAATATTCAAGGAAAAAAAATGTAATTTTGGAAATACAAGACTAAACACAAACAATAAAAAGCAAAGCTATCTTAGTGCAGGAAACTATTTTGAAATAATGAGACATGTAAGGAATGACCATGTTCACACACAGGGATTAAAGGACAAGATGGAAAGATATCATGCAGAGAGAAGATTTATTGGAGAAGAGTCTGCCTACACGCATTTTTTAAAAAAAAATCTGACAATATAGTGATTCATCTTCCCCAAGCCCTCCACTCCAGCGATGGGCAGCTGGTGGAATATCAAATCCTGAGTGATGACAGAGGGACCAAGCCAGAGATAGGGCAAAGGCAGTCAGATTATCTTGTATCAGGAATTTGAACAAGAGGCTGGCTATTGATCTTAGACGCTGTGAGTGGTGGAGCCATTTTCTGCCATCTATCTACATTTATCTACCAAAGAAGAGAAAGTCGGCCAATGGCAAAAAGCAGTAAAACTGAGTAGGTAGAAGCCAATAAAATAAAATAATATATATATATGTATAATCCATAACATTATATATATAAGCCATAACATTATATTTATATATATATAATCCATATAAACGTTATGAAGTCGTATCCCCCAAAAATGTGTTAACTTAACCAGACCATGATCTCAGTATTGTGTGACTGTCCACCATTTTGTCATCCGATTTGATTTTCCTATGTGCTGTTAATTCTACCCCTATGATATTAATGAGGCAGGATTAGAGGCATTTATGCTAATGAGGCAGTACTCAAACTATAAGATTAGGTTGTATTTTAGTCTATCTTTTTTGAGGTGTAAAAGAGAGAAGGTAGCAGAAAGACAGGGGAACTACTACTGCCAAGAAAGAAGTGCCAGGAGCAGAGCACATCCTTTCGGTGTAGGGTCCCTGTGTTGACAGACTCCTTGATCAGGGGAAGATTGATGACAAGGAACTTTCCCCAAAGCTGACAGAAAGAGAAAACCTTCCCCTGGAGCTGTCACCCTGAATTTGAACTTCTAGCCTCCTAGACTGTGAGAGAATAAATTTCTCTTTGTTAAAGCCATCCACTTGTAGCATTTCTGTTATAGCAGCACTAGATAACTAAGACATATGCACACACACAGATATATATATATACATATATATATCATGAAAGATGGAGTCCCTTGTTCCAGCTCAATTCTGCATTTCATACAATTGTTTTTTGTGATTGTGTAATGAAGTGCAGAAGAGTATGGACAGTTATAATATTTGGATAGCTAAGAAACAAATATGTGTATGTCCATCTACATTTTTTTTCCTGAAAGAAAATGTTTTCAGAAAAAAATGAAGAGAAACTGTTAAAACATGTTTACTCTTGCAGGAAAGAGCTTAGTTGGGTGAGAAAGACTTCACTTTTCTTTTCCTATATTTCTGCTTTGCATGTATTTATATCATCAGAACATTCTGTGAAGTAAGATTATGTGCCGTCTATCTTTTTTTTTTTTTTTTGGTTTTTTGTATCTTAAACAAATACCAATACAAGTTTCTTTTGAAATTTGAAATTGATCTGTCCTATAATGATTAACTAATCTCTAACCAGAAAAAGCAGAGAAGTACGTATGAGTTCTATGACTACCTATTGGACTTACATCACATTAATGAAACTGTGGCATTTTGGTATGGGAAAATAATTAATTTGCAAATCAAGTGTGAAAAAGCTAAGTTTCCAAACTTTGCAAATCTTTTCCATTCAGACACACTTTGATACTGAGATCTTGATACTTGGCAACAAGTATAAAGCTAACACTATTTTCTCAGCATTTTAAAAAAGTTGAAGACTCAAGGTTTGTTAAAAATAGTGATTAAGAAATATTGGTGTAACAATTTTTTTTAATGTTTCTGAAACTGAAAATTGTATGCTTGGCTTCTACCATATATATCAATTACCTGAAATAATTTTTCCAAAATTGAAAGGGCCGTATTCAGTATTGTTGACTTGGCAATTTTCAGAGAGATAAGTAAAATAAAGTTAATATTTACACTGATCCAATCTTTTGTTGCTTTAGTTCTGGTAAGATGGGAGGCTGTGTTTGTCTAGATCAAGTCATGGTATGTGTTGTCTCATGCTCTTCCCCCCATGGTAGATTTCACTATCAGTTATGGAGCTCAGGTTCAATGACCCTACATGCTGTTTCAGATTCCTTCTCTACACTCTGTGAAAGAAAACTAATTTGTCATCTCTACTTAGGAAACCCTAGTGGTGTAGTGGTTAAGAGCTATGGTTGTTAACCAAAAGGTCGGCAGTTCAAATTCACCAGGTGAATTTGAAACCCTATGTGGCAGTTCTACTCTGTCCTATAGGGTCGCTAGGAGTCAGAATCAACTTGACAGCAATAGGTTTTTTTTTTTTTTTTTTTTGGTTTTGATCCTTAGGCTGCAATTCTTATAAAGTTACATTTTGGGTATCTAAACAGGAGATCAATTCATGATAAATAAGGGTATCTTAGATAGTTTTCTCTTGGCCGCTTATTTCATGAGAATAGTATATCTTCTAATACTGAGCCATGGAAAGACTAATAATAATATTGTTGGTAAGCAATGTTGTTTTTAGGTGCAATCAAGCCAACTTCAATTCATAGTGACCCTGTGTGAGGGAGTAGAACTGCTCCATAGGGTTTTCTATACTGTAATCTTTATGGGAGCAGATGGTCAGGTCTTTTCTCCCGAGAAGCTGCTGGGAGGATTTTAACTGCCAACCTTTCCGTTAGTAGCCAAGCGCTTCATCATTGCACCAACAGAGCTCCTTAATAAGTAGCCAATATTTTCCTATCACTCTAAGTTCTTTACTGTGCTTAAAAGTAATTCTATGACTAGAAATTGGTATATCCACTTTTAAAGAGGAGAAAACCAAGAAGTGAAATAACATGATCAAGATCACTCAGAAATCAGGTGACAGCCAATATTTGATAGCAAGTTGCTCTAACTCTAAAGCCTATCATCTTAATAATTTCACTAAATTGCTTCCCCATCTCAGCTACAAAATCTAGTATTTAAAAGCAGTCTGCTTTTCGCTGAGAAGGTTCCATTGCAATGACCTCATTGGGTAGCTCCTGAAAGGAGTACTTTCTCTTTAATTAAGGAAAATTTCCTTTTGGCAAGAGCAACCCCTATTGTAATGAAAGCACAGCACTATTCTCCAATTTATTTGGGATGCTTTCAGCCCTAATAGCAAGGAAGGAGGCAGCTTTGAGTCATTACTTATATCCACTCTCAGTCACTGGAATGATCATCAAACATGGCGGACCCACTTTCTTTGCTCCAGGCTGTCAGAGCAAGAATAGTGCCTCCTTTTCCTTTCAAACTCAGCTGATTCAGTTATTCATTAGCTGCTATTAACTCTAGAAGAGCGGTGACAGCTTCAGGTATACTGAGGAGGTGATAGTGGTCCACATGTTATTTTTACTATTTCCAAAGCCTAGTGGCTACCACATTGGCAAGGGCCCATCCTCTAAATCACTCCACAGCCTCAAGAAAGTACTTTCCTGCTTAGTGATTCATCTTTTATAAACATCTGCAAGGCAACTCAAGTTATGCTTTACATTTCTGAGCTTAGAGACAGGACAATCCTAGCATTGTAAATAGCTTAATTAAACAGTTTATCTCTTATAATGATTTGTAGAAACAAAATAGAAAAGAAATCTGTTTGACAGACCATTTTATCTTGTCTTCCACTTCTGCATAGGTGAGAGAAAATACTTGTGGTTAGTATACCCCAGTACCCAGTGCCATCGAGTCGATTCGGTTAGTACACCAGTCCTCTGTAACATAGCACTGTGATGTAAATCAGCACTGTTTTTCTCTACAAATGTAAATTGACTTTCTTGTCTTCTCTGACTTGATTATACACAATTTCAAATGTATAAAAAATTGAAGAGAATAGTATATTGAAACCCCATGTACCCATCATCCAGCTTCAGAAATTACCAACCCCTGACTACTCTTCTGCCCTCTTTACCTCTGCTTATGAGACGAAATATATGATGTGTTTCAACTGATTGTAGTTATTATCTTAATTAATATTCAAACTGACCCAACTTTGGTGAGTAGGGGACTATTCGAATTTGCTGATGAGTCCTTTTTTTTAATCTGTGTTTTAGTCTACATATTGGGGTTCATCTTTTTTACATAACTTTTTATCTTGGTGGTCTTTTAATATAAGAGAATTTGATAATAATATAAAAAAAGGATTTATTAAAAAAAAAAAAAGAAAGAAATCAGTACCTCCGTCATCCCCTCCATCCATTTTTATATTGTAAGGCTTATCCTTCCATTAGAAAATTCAGAAACAAATGCATATGTGTATTCATATCCCTTATTCTTGGATGAAAATATGTCAGCATACACGCCATTCTCCTTCTTGCTTAACTTAGTATTTCGTGGCAACCATACCATAGTAATGTCTATAGATATCCCTCATTGCTTTTGTTACAACTGCAAAACACTTCATTGTGTGGATGTGCTTTTTTTAATTCAATAAAGTTCCTACAGATAGATATCTGAGTTTCTTTTAGACTTTCACTATTACAAAGAGTCCTGCAATTAATAGTGGCGTTCCCAAATATTTTTGTATTTTTGCCTATGTGAGGCTCTCTTTCTTAGTTAGATAGAGAGATATAGGAACAAATGGAAGAATTCTAATGTCTACTTCTTTGAAAAAATAATATTTTCTGAAGAAGGTCATTATGTGAGAGTCTAATTTTAGATAGTATGTGGGATATAATCACTTTTTTCATTAAGATACACACACACTATTTATGCACAAATACACATAAAGAATAGAGGTAGCCGGGTGACTTGTGGAAATCACTTTGAATACATCTTGATCTCTTCCCTCAGTCGCAAAGCTAGAAATCCATACTAAAAGATGGGTAATATATATTTTACTTGGAAAGTCTCAGGACTATATTACCATTATGCTATTTTATATGCTGGTGATACAGACGTAAGGAAACCATTCCTACCACTGTCTCCACCTCCATTTAAATCACCACTAAGAGGAGAGGATATGAGCCTCTATTTTCAATTCCAGACACTAACTGGGCCATGTTTGCTTGAGAATAGGGTCACAGCACTTTAAAGCTCTCATACATGAAGAGACTCGCTGGTACTCTCCTCTCTACTCACCCAGGCTAGCCAGTTGCCATCAAGTCAATGTTGATTCATAGTGATTCTACATACGTCACAGTAGAACTGTACTCCATAGGGTTTACGATGGCTGATTTTTTGGAAGTAGATTGCCGGGGCTTTCTTCCAAGGTGCTTTTGGGTAGACTTGAACCTCCAACCTTTCAGTTAGCAGCCAAGTACACTAACTGTTTGCATGTCCCAGGGACTCCACACAGTCATGCTAAGGAAGTCATAACCACAACCTGCACGTGGCGGTTCTTTCTATCTCTCTCTCTGTATCATCTATCTATCACTGGGTTCCCCAGTGACAGATGTTTATTCCTACCTAGAAGGAAGCCCCTTTACCCCCAGGCAGCCAATATGCAGCACCTGTGACCTACCTTACACTGTACCTCTCTGATTGCATACCCTCTTGTGTTAGCATATGTCATAGATTGCTTTTTGATATGAAGTCATTTAAGATTAAATAGCTTAGGAAAAATGGTTGCTCTAAACGGTCTTATATAACTAACCAGATTTATCTGTTTTATCTTTTTCACTTTTATCTCTATTTATCTTC
Organism: Loxodonta africana; assembly: GCF_030014295.1. Taxonomy (NCBI): domain Eukaryota; kingdom Metazoa; phylum Chordata; class Mammalia; order Proboscidea; family Elephantidae; genus Loxodonta; species Loxodonta africana. The sequence goes on from NC_087348.1 coordinate 45,490,099, forward strand.
CCCTAAATAGAAATAATTTTATTATACATACTTCAGTAGTAGAAACGCTTAGGAAAAGACAAGAAATCACAGAAGAATTTGTTGTTTAACTGTTTGAACAAGGCGATTACTCTTTTTACTCTCTTCACAAAATGCCACAAAAAGAATTTGGTTATTAGACAGAGGAAAGCTTTTCCCAACAGTAGAGAACAAATGATTGATGTCTATTGTGTTATTCAATTCCACAATAAAGTATGGCTGTCATTAATAAATATAAGCAGACGTAAGTTCTTTTTGCAAGGGAAGGTTGAAGGGTCTACTTGGCACTTGAGTTATAAATTACCTTCCCTTTACCTCGAGCTGTATGACATATGCTTAAAATCTTATCATTTAGAACAGAAATATATCCTAGAGAATCAACTAATATTTTATAATGATTGATCGATAACTTATAGAAAAAATATTCCCAGGGCTGTGAAAATGAGTGACTTGATCATTCCTACTGCACTGAAATGTCTCAATATTAAAATATGGTGTCTTTTATAAAGGCATCCTGGAAAAACTGTATCTCTATCAGTCATCATTTATGTGTTATGGATAACAAACTGAAAAAGAATGTACGATTCCTGATCTCAGTGTTGAGATTGTGTCATAGCTTGTTTCAAAAAAGTAGGAAACCAAAGGAACAGGCAGAGTAGTATCAGTCACACTGTAGGTGTGGACTTAAAAATCACAAAAAAAATTCTTTAAAAATCACTTTCTGAGAGGAGGATGATAATACCTTCCTCAAAAGTTTGAAATATTAAATCAGATGAGTTGGAACATGTGGAAGTTATTTAGAAGCAGTATTATCATGGAAGGAAAGTCTAGCAAATGTGGAGACTCCCGTTAGGGGAAATAATGTCTTCTTCTAATTGCCCAGCAATCTTGACTATATGCCAACTCCAATAAGAAAAAAAAAAAAAGATACTTGTGGACTAAAAGTAAGAAAAACTTATTTGAATCATTTTTAGAATATTTGTTTTAAGCTGGGAAATGTATGAAGAATTTTATTATAATATTTCATTTATTCCTCATGACAATCCAAAAGTAAGGTATTGTGACTCCCACTTTAAAGGGAAGGAAATCAAGCCCTTGCAAAGTTAAGCAATCTAACTAATGTTACCAAGTTAACAAGAGCAAGAGAGTTAATACTACTGTTTCATAAGTTGCAAATGTCTAAATAATTTACAACTATAATAGGCTAAAATTTTCCCCAGTCTTGGATTGTGTGGGTTATACGCCATGGAACGTACAAGGATATAGCATGGCACCTGATTGCATTCAGCATACCCAAGCCTGAGACGCCAGGTAACCTAGTGGATGGAATGATACAGCAACTTAAGTGAGAAACAGCAAAAGCATCTCTGAACCACTACCTTGATTGCTTTACCTATCTACTTTCTAAACCAAAAAAAACAAAACTGTTGCCACTGAGTCAATTCCAACTCATAGCAACCCTACCTATAAGGTAGAGTAGAACCAACGCATAGGGTTTCCAAGGAGCAAATGGTGGATTAGAACTGCTGACTTTTTGGCTAGCCGTGGAGCTCTTAACCACTACACCGGGGCTCCAATGATAGCTAAAAATTCCTTTCTTGTGACAAGTACAAACAACCACAAGTACTACCCGTTGAAAACCCATTGCCGTTGAGTAGATCCCATCTCATAGTGACCCTATAGGACAGAGTAGAACTGTCCCCGTAGATTTTCCAAGGAATGCCTGGTGGATTCAAACTGCTGACCTTTTAGTTAGCAGCTTTAGCACTTAACCACTATGCCACCAGGACTTCCACCATAAGTACAAGTAATCATTAATTGAGCACCTGCTGTGCAGCACCTACTGTAGAGCCCTGGTGGTGCATTGGTTTAAGAGCTCAGTTGCAAACCAAAAAGTGGTCAGTTCAAGTTCACCAGCCACCCCTTGGAAACCCTACGGGGTAGGTCTACTCTGTCTTATAGGGTCACTATGAGTCTGAATCAACTCGACAGCAGGTTTTTTTTTTTTTTTTCCCAAGTGTGGCACCCATGTACCAACGTTATCACTGACCAGTATCATTGCATATCATGTTCATTGTCGCTTATAAGGAATTCTTGCTCTCCAGTATCTCCTTAGGTAGTAAAATGCTATACCATATCATACCCTTGTTCTGCCCAACCCTTTATTAGATGGGCTAAGCATGGTCACCTCACTCAAAAACAGCCAACTTATAAGCTATGCATGTAATCTGTAAAACTGCTAGGGAACAAAAAGTGCTATGTCAAGCAGATTTCCCTCTCTTGTGACGATGAGTTTACAAATAGTGTCAGAATGAGACAACCAGCAGAAGAGTTGAAGCTGAAAAGTCCTGATGAACAATGGTGCCAGAAAGGCCATGATAGGTCATGTGCAAATGTAAATTTTGGTTGAATGGAAATAAGACACAAAACTGCAAGGAAGACAAAAGATCTAGAATACTTGGTAAGTTAATTAGCAAATATATGGAAGCTGAAGTTCAGAGTTGTTTAAGATATCTCATTCAACAAAATGATGATTTATCAGTTAACACTCATTTGCAAATGACACAAACCATACTTAAATTTGCTGATCCATCAGAAGTTCACAATACAATCCTAATTTAGACAAAGCTGAATCCAGGTCACAGAACGCTTATATCAAGAAGTTTTATTGAACTTCTGCTTTTCTCCATGTTGGCTTCGTGACTGTTTTTCTCCTATAGTTGCCTCAAACCACTTCAGTTTAATGTTGTCATACATCCAATTTAGGCAGAAAGTGGAATTTCTAAGAGGCCCAACAGAAGCCACAGGCTTTAATCTCATTTGCTATGATTAGCCTGTCTGGAGTCACCAATCACAGTTGAGAAATGAAATGCTTCAATTGGCTATACCTGGGTTATGTTCTCGCATCCTTAGCTTACAGATAAGCAAGGCTCAACAAAAATATGGAAATTGAGATTGGGCAAGAAGTCATTATAACCAGTTACCATTAGGTTGACTCCAACTCGTGGCAACTCCATGTGTGTCAGAGTAGAGCTGTGCTCCAGTGGATTTTCAATAGCTGATTTATCAGAAGCAGATTGCCAATCTTTCTTCCAAGGTGCCTCTGGGTGGACTCAAACCTCTAATCTTTCAGTTAACTGTTTTTATTTTTTTTTTTAAGATGTCATTACCCAAGAAAAGATATAATTATATTGTCAAAATAAGGTTGAATAGATGTCAAGAAGACAAAAAAAAAGAAGAAGCACACTACACACTTTAGTTGTGGCTATATTTTTTAAGGTTATGAAAACCAAATTGCCAAACCAAGAATGAATCTTATTTTTAAATTACTGCCAAGAAATATTCAAAAAGATATGTTTATATATCACTAATATTCGATTAATTGACAAATCTTTGTTGAACAATTATCATTTGCCTAATAGCAATCTGAGTTCTCTGCATATGGGGTAAACACTAGGAAAGGAAGACAGTAAATAAGCAAGGAAATAAATAAGCAAAAAAGCATCCAATAGCATTGAGGGTGATGCAAAGAATTAAAACATGGTAGCAAGATAAAGTAACTAAGGAAAGAAATTTTTATAATGAAAATCTCTTGTGAAGACTTGATATTGAAGTTGAAATCTCAATGGCAAAAAGGAGCCATCCAGTTCATTCCAGGCAGGTGAAAGGAACAATGTAGCATCTGTTCATTTGTTTTATTTCACTAGTCTTTGGAATTTAATGACTGGGCATCTTAAATAAAAAGTTGGTCCCAGATAGCCTGTCCTTATTTTTATCATAACAGCAAGTTTTTATACAATCACTTCTTTAACATTTTTTTTCTACCAGAAAATAAATTCTCTTTTAGCAAACACTTTAGTTCTCCTGTCCAGTTGTATTTCCCCTGTGTCTAACTCTTGATATGCACTCAATAAATGTTTGCTGAATAAAGGGCTGAATGCAAAAAGATTGATAATATTGAAAACCGTTTCTCTGACCTTTCTGGAAAGAAGCATTCCCATTATTTTCTTTCATTCTGAAATGAAAGTATAATCAATGTTGTAAAGAATTGGTGAAAAAAATATCATTACAAATGTTTTAGAGTTGTTCATAAACCTTTTTTTTTGGAACATTTTCCAGGGCTTGGGAAAATATCAGCCTTCCTTTGTAATAGATCAGTATTCTGACAAATAGAATGACAGTAACCAAATCTTTTTGGACTCAGAATTACACAATTAAACAAATGTGTCTCTCTGATCTGTTTTCCTCAGCACAATTTAGATATCAAATATGTAAATGTGTTGAAGTAGAAGTATCAGAATGGTAATGATTCTGGCATTGGATTTATGTTCCCGATCTTAATTTAGCATTTTTTTCTTTTTGACTCGTCCTTACTGTTGCCACGTCGACATAATTAGAAACAATCGTTGCTGAAAAGTGGAAATGACTATGCAATTCAGTGAGAATCGCCCCCCCCCCCGCCCCGCTTTGAAATTAGGGTTGCTCGTTCTGGAAATTGCATGGGAATGGGCTTGGAATGCAGAGGGGGAGAATTTATAGAATTCAGATATATGAAGGCAGAGATTGAAAAAAACAGGTCCATGAAGGCCTGATTCTTGAACCTGCATCAAAGGTGCAGATGGACACTGTAGGAAATAGCCTTCAGAATGATGTTAGGGGTAATCTAGGTTGTTTTTGATAGAGAACACCTTTGCTGAGCAGTAAGTGGGGTATGCAGAGGTACCATTTGAGAGAAAGAACATACAAAGGAGATTTAATCTTATTTTGTACTGTAAGCAAGTAAAAAGGAGGTTTTGATTACATAAAGAATTAATAGGGTTACAATGAAGGAGAAAGCATGACAAACAAGGCGAGTAGGAAAAATGTGTGTTTGTCTATGCTCACATTCGTGCACGTGCAAAGAACTCCCAAGAGAAATAAAGAATGATGATGAAGAAAACAATTTCCCTTGCAGCTGTATCTCTATCTGGAATATAAGAGAGGACATTGAGATCTGCGGCAGATTACCCATGGAACAGTGTCTCTCATGCTGTGGGGTGGTGACCATGCTATCATTTGGAGCAATGCTAACACTGTGTGTCCCTGTGTGTTGGGGAGGAGGATTGATCATAACTACTGGCTGCCATGGAAAGTTTCATTCAATAAACACCCTACTGAGTTGAGAACCATGAGAAAAGCACATACCTTTAGAAGTCAGGTGTGTAATACAAAATAGTGGAAGTGGGCCTGGTGCATGCAATGAATGAGTGGTAAAAATATAGCAAGCTGGAAAGCAATGAGTCCTGGAGTAAAGGAGGAAGCAATTACTGATTTTCATCTAATCCTGGGCTGGGTGGAACGCAGGCCCAGTGTTGCTATATTCCTACCTAGAATATTTGATGAGCTAATACATGTAGAAGTCCTGGCATGATACTAGTACGTAACAACTGCTAAAGAAATGTAAATTGCTATATTATTGATTAATACAGTTATAGCTGTGCATTTAAAAATTATTAGGACTGACTTCTATTCATCTCTAAACCATGGTTGCCTCTGACTCACAGTTTTAACAAAAGTAGAATTAATTCAGAGGCATCAGACCTATGACATTGTTTGGACTCATAGTAGTTTGCCTAAAAAACAAAACAAACCACAACAACAAAAACCTGTTGCCATAGAGTCAATTCTACCTCATGGCAACTGCATGTATTTCAGAGTAGAGCTGCTCCATAGAATTTTCTCGGCTGTAATCTTAATGCAAGCAGATTCCCAGGTCTTCCTTCTGTGGTACCACTGGGTGGGTTCTAACCACCAACCTTTAGATGAGTTGTAGAGTGCAAATCGTTTGTGCTACATAGGCACCTTGTAATCCTCCTACTCAGGTTTACATTTGAGAGCTCATATCCTTACTCTGTTAGAATATTTTCAAATTTAGACTAGGACACAGTTTAAGTTTAACCAAAAAGCATAAGCCAAACAATTTCATAATAGCAGTTATATCAGTAGATGAATGAAGCCATTTCAAGACTGGATTCCAAACCCCAGCCACAGTGCATGTAACTCAACTCAACACATCTTTGTTGAAGACTTTCTGTATGAAGGACAGTCAGAGAAATTGTGTGTGTTGGGTGTTTTACAACTTAATAAGGACAAATAACTAACTTTAATCAGCTTTCTGTCTTACAAAGACTCCTCTTTTCTGCTAGAAGGAGCTAGAAGACTCCTTGCATTGACCGTGTGAAAGAAACAGGATTTAAGAACCAGTTCACCCTCTTTAAACACTTGCACCCAATTGGCAGCTTCAAAACTGACCTTTTCCCTGGTAACCTCTCTCTCATTGTTTTTCCTACTTTTTGATTGCATGGTCTTTGAAAGAAAAAATGGAGAAAATGGAGTCCCATTTATTGTTATGATTTTTGCCCTGGGAACTCTGGTAAAGAGCATGAATATTAGACTTTTTAAATGTTTTGTTAAGAGATTTTTCATATTTTTCTACTCCTGCCTTTGTAATATTGGGTCAGATGTCCTTTACCCTTACCTAGACAATATATCCAATAGAGCCCTTAGCTTTCTAGTGACAGAAATCTCACAATTTTCAGGTTTTATAAGTGTCTTCTTTTCAATTATAAAAATAATATTTTCACTTTCTCAGCCAACTCTTAGTTTTTCCCTCCCTACAAACTGATATCTGACTAGCATGAAAGATGGATAAGGTCTATTCTTTCATCTTTCTTGACTTTTCTTTTCCCTTGCAAGCTATTCCAGCTTGGGAGCAAAGGAGGAGTTGAAAGGTAAAGTTTTATTTAATTAGAAAATTTTCTTTGATTATTAAGTGCTACATGTAGATCTTTCTTGACTGCCAAATACCCACTGTCATGCCAAAAGAGTCACTTTGGGTCATTCCCCTATGGCATTTCCCACTGGAGTTATCCTTTTTTTATCACTCCCCAATGCAGGCAATACAAACTCCAACATACCTCTTGCAACTTCTCTTCCGCTATCGCCTCCCAGCTTGCCTCCAAGTGAACACAGAAAGAGGCCCTCTTGTGTGGAGTCCTTTCCAGATGATTCAAACACAGCTCCTTTTTGCAATGTCCACTTGGCCAATGGGAAAATGTATGTGCCTTTGCCCCGCCAATCAGCACAAGGGTGGTTTTGTCCTTTTGCAGCCTTCTCTCCTACACCTGCCATCAGAAGAGCTTCAGATAGCCTTCTTTTGTCAGCCTTCAGGGTAGAGTCAGCACTAACTAACACTTTTGCCTCCTAAATATGCATTCATACCAACCTCTACCAAGTGTTGTTTCAATCTGTATTCAGGGAACACTATGGGACATTTGAGTTTCTGTAAATCAGCACAGCAAAATTCTATCCTTATGTCTCCTCTTCTGAAACCAAACAAAACCCATCATTGAAACTCCTTCCAATCTCTTCAAAGAGTTCTTTTGCTGCCCTTTCTCCTTGCCTAGGGACATAGCTATATTGGCCTAGCAAGTATCACCTCAACAGCCCATGTGGAAGGCTGGAAATTAACTGAATGTGAAGTTTGTTTGAAGGAAATTCATAGACGCAAAATAAGAAAAAGCACTATATAGTTCCCCTCCTTTCTGCAACTCCAACATCCTTGGAATGGATTTCCAACCTCATACCACAGAGGACCACTAGAATACAGGAGTATAAGTCATCATGGAGTTGTTCCATTCTGAGCATTATTCACCAGACCAGTCAATCTCTGCTTATGTCTGTGTGGGTGGAGAAATAAAACTTCCAGCATGTCCAGCTCTCTGTGCCCTAAAGATTTTAGAGTCTCCAGTCAAACACCAATAGTAAGTGTACTATATGGAGTAATCCTGGAGGAAAAATACCAGCAAATTCTCTTTTTCTTTTGTTCCTATTATTTGATTTATGTTGAATGTGGATACAGAGGAAGTGGAAGAGAAAGAGATAGATATAATACATTGTAATATTATAGCATAATGTAATAACATATAGATAGTATACTCTAACACTGGGATTTCTAAACATCTTTTATGGAAATTTTTCTTTCTTGGTTAGGTCCAAACAGGTCCAGTACCTTCTTACCACTGTGAAGGAGCAAATGTTCCCATAACATTTCTCTATGATTCTGATATCCAAAATCAACATTACTTCAAAATTCTAATCAGTTACAGTTACTAAAAGGAGCATTGCAGTACTGATTTCACACTGAACAAAGTGTAGATAAATTATAATCTGTGGTTTTGAAGGGGCAAAGAGCTGAAAGAGATCATAGGTATTGATCAGACAAGAGAAATTTTCATACACAGTTAAGCCATGCAACACATGTACAGATAAGAAAACAAACTCAATAACGAAAGCAGCTTGGATGGAACTAAGAAAAGAAAGAAGAATGAGTAGTTATTGACATGAGGAGAATGAGAAAAACCTGAAAAGGCAGGTCAGAGTATTTCATGAATTTTAGAAGTCCATTCATTTCAGCAGACAACTATAGGAGCTGACTAGGCATCGTATGTATTCCATTTAGGCAATAGACTCAATATTCAATGAAGTATCTAGGCATGACTGATTTATCAAAGATATAATATTGGTGTAATGTGATACGTCATATGAAGTTAGAATATCAAGAGAGTAATGTCCATCTCATGTCTAATTCGATGATATAAAGCAATGACTTAGAGGTCGAGAACACGGTAACTGATTTCTGAAACAGGGAGAGCAAAGTCTTTGGGGGAAGAAGAGAGAATATTGTGTATTAAGAATAAACCAAAGAAGTTCAATTTGGTTCAAATCATAAAATTAAGAGAGACATTAACAGTGCTATGAAATCAAACTTGTAAGCTAGACCTGTGCATACCCAAGCTCAGGATGCCCTTCAAAGAAAGCTGAGCAAAGAAATGCGGTAAAGAGGAAAGAGCACTAAATTAAAACCAAACAAAAACCCAAGGCCGTCCAGTCAATTCCAACTTATAGCAACCCTATAGGACAGAATAGAACTGCCGCGTATGATTTCCAAGGTGTGCCTGGTGGATTCAAACTGCTGACCATTTAGTTAGTAGCTGTAGCTCTTAACCACTATGCCACCAGGGTTTCCAGCACTAAGTTAGGACCCAGTAATTTTGATTCTACTGTTAACTAGCTATGTGGCCACCTCTTGATCCTTCAGTCTCCCTCTTTGAAAAACGAAGGGGTAGAATGAAATGATCTTGTAGGTTCTTTCTAGCCCTATCCTTCTGTGTGGAGAGGAAGCTTTTATATAATATAAAGACCAATGGTATGGAGCATGTTCCTTGTAACACTGAGACTGATTACAGGTGATTTAAAAGCACAAAAGATGTATGACTCATTAGTGATCAAAAGGCTGGAAACTACACAGCCCATTTTTTTTTTCATTATTTGAAAAGTGTTAAATTCTCTTCTTGAGTACTCATATGAGAATAATTTATACTGATATGTTGGTGTCACAGTTAATGAACCTAATGAATATAACCAGGCTACAGATTTAATTTTTGATGTGGATAATTGATGTCATGATGTGTAAGCATACGAATAACAAACATTTAGAAATAACTCCTTGATCCCATTTTGTAGGTTTGCAGTACTTGCAATTTGAAAGCACTTGATGATGGTTTTGCCTATTTATTTTTAACCCAGAGGCCTAATAACCTTCCCATATTTTAGCTTAAATACCACATTACTGGTTTTCCCAAATCAGCAGGGAAAAAAAAAAAAAAGATTGATAGCATTTTACGTTTCTAGAAGGAGAACAGAGGGTGCACCACAGTTTCTATTATAATTAATTGAGACTCCAATAAGAACATATGTTCATGTGGCATTTAAAATGGGAAAGTGTTAAAGGAAGTGGATTCACTTCCATGTGTAGCCAGCGGTGAGTGAAAGAAGGTAGAATCTGTTCTGTTATGTTGAGTAAAAAAAGTAAATCTACTTCAAATTCAGCCTGTTTGGCAACCTCTAATTCATAATTAACTGCTGTTTCAGGGAAGATTAATTACAGAGTACTAACCATGCAATTACAGGTAAAATTTTTTTTTTCCTCAGCATTCTGAGCAAGTGGAGCCCACTATACATGTTAATTACTTTTGAATCCACTAATGTAATTCCCATATAAAATGTAGGAACCTGTAATTACTAAGTACTCAGTATTTAACAAGTGTATATTTCTCAGACTAAAGAAGTAAGCTACGGTGCAAAGAGCAAGATTTGAAAGTCAAATCTGTGTTTCAATTTTTACATCTTGGCTTCACCATTTACTAATACGGGCCTCTATTTCATCAGTGAGAATAAATGATGTTGATTAAAAATATGGAATATACCATGGGCTGCCAGAAGAAAGAACAAATCTGTCCTAGAAGTTTAGCCAGAATGCTCGTTAGAAGCATGGATAACGAGACTTTGTCTCAAGTACTTTGCGTATGTTATCAGGAGGTACCAGTCCCTGGAGAAAGACATCATGGTAAAGTAGAAAAAAAAAAAAACCCACTGCCGTCGAGTCGATTCTGACTCATAGCAACCCTATAGGATGGAGTAGAACTTCCCCATAGAGTTTCCAAGGAGCACCTAGAGGATCTGAACTGCCAACCTCTTGGTTAACAGCTATAGCACTTAACCACCACACCACCAGGGTTTCCTGGTAAAGTAGAGGGTCAGCAAAAAAGAGGAAGACGATCAATGAGATGAGTTGACACAGTGGCTCCAACAATGGGCTCAAGCATAACAACAGTTGTGAGGATGGTGCAGGACAGCACAGTGTTACATTCTATTGCATATAGGGTCACTATGAGTCAGAACTGAATGGATGGCACCTAACAGCAACAGCAAAAATGATTGAACAGAGCAACCTATTAATTTATCTGCCATCTATATAATGTGGATTACACACTCAATGATTTCTCAGCATACCCAGAACGTATCACACTGCTGTTTGCTTTTGTTTGCTATTACCTCTACCTGGAATGATATTTCTATTTTTCTCCAACTGTTTAATTCCAGGTGATTGTTCAAGATCAGAGGTCAATAAATTCCCACCCCAAATTCCCACTGCAACAAGTGTACAGACTGCACGCACTTCACTCCACTTGTTTTTATAAATAGAGTTTTATTGGAACACAGCTGCTACAGATTGAATTATGTCCCCCCAAAATATGTGTTATAAATCCTAACCCCTATACCTGTAGTTATAATTCCATTTGGGAATGGGTTTTCTTTGCTTTATTGCTAAGACACTGTTAGTGTGGAGTGTGTGTTAAATCAATCTCTTTTGAGATATATAACAGGTTAAACAAGCAAGCAAGGAAGCAGAGATTGGGGAAGATAGATACCATGCCACATGACAATCCCTAGAAGCCAAGGAATAGGAGCTGAAGAGACAAGGACCTTCCACTAGAGCCAACAGAGAAAGAAAGCCTTCCCCTAGACCTGGCACCCTGAATTCAGACTTCTAACCTCCTAACTGTGAGAATTACAGCCATTGTTTACATATTGTTTATGTCTGCTTTCACGGCACAGCGGCAGAGTTGACTAGTTGTGATTGAAACCCTATGGCCCCCAAAACCTAGAATATTTCCTATCCAGTCCTTTATATAACAAGGTTGCTGACCCCTGATCTAGATTAAACCTCAGCTTCTCTATCCTGTCTTCCTGATCAACAATACCCTTGTTTCAATATTGCTCATGTTGTAGTTTAAGTGTGTGTTAACATGAGTGTTGGCAAGGAGAGATTGTGTTTATGTTTCCTTTTTGATCTACAAACATAGTATCTGTTAGCAGATACCCAAACAAATATGTTTTGTTTGAGTTTCAGAATGAACTAATGAATGATAAATCTCCCAAAGTTAGTATATAAATTCAATGTTATTCTAATTAGAATTGAAATTGTTTTTTAAAGTTCTTATGGGAAACACAAACGATATAATTTTGAAAAAGAACTCAGAGAGTATATGTTTGTTTCTCAGAATAAGAGGACAGACCTCTAATCACGGGAGAAGTGATTCAACGTGTATTTTCTTTGACTCCTCCAATGGACTTCCTGTCTTATGTGACCTGTCGCAGACCTTGTTACACAGTTGTGTGTGTGTCTCTGTGTATGTGTGTATATGCTTGCGTATGGCTTATACAACACAAAGCATTATTTATGTACAACACAGAGCAAATTTGATTCAGAGCCATTTTTTCCTAACTAGAATCATCTTTCTACCCCTTCTTCATGATTTCTGGTCTCTTAAATTTAATCTCCCCTGTATACAACTATGTCAATTTTCCAAATATAACTATTAGTTCTCTGTTATCATCCTGAGTATATACCATATAAGTTGTTCTTAATTTATAAGATTTTTATTTTTGAAAAAAAAAGTGTGAAAAAAATATAGAGTTTTGAAGAAGAGATTAACTATTTTATTACTCCTCTTCTTTGCTGATATAGCTTCTATTTCCCTCATTATATAAGACTGTTTTGCCTGTTGCTAATGACAAATAGCAAATTATCAATTGCGTGGAAGATGAAACTATAACCTGGTTAATTACCAACAGTATGGTTATTAGTGAATTTCTGTTATGCAGTCACAACATGATCCATAAAACAGGTGTTTCCAAACTGATTCCTCAATTTCTGTGTCAGTTTTACTTCTTTTCAGTGAATAATGCCAAGATCAGAAAATATTTCTAGATATTTTGAGTTCCTTTTTGCTTTAATTTTACTTTTATCTCTAAGGATATCGCAACTGCATCTCTTATCTAGACTTTAAAAATAGTGGCCACCACTGTGTTTTTTATCTTTTAAGGTTTTGCAAACTTTTTTCAAGTTTGCTGTTTTATATTTGTGGAAATTAGGCCACTGTAATTGTGATTTCTTTTCCCCCATATATCCCCTCTCAGAGGTTTACATCATGGTTACCCAGGTTTCCATCCACCTGCTATGATTTGTGTGCCTTCCCGTTATTAAATCTTGCCCTCCCAAGATTCCTGGGCATCATGTTGTTGTTGCTGTTAGGCTCTGCTGAGTTGATTCCAAATCACAGTACAACAGAACGAAACACTGCCCAATCCTGCACCATCCCCATAGTCGTTATTATGGTTGAGCCCATTGTTGCAGCCAATGCATCAACCCATCTCGTTGAGGGTCTTCCTCTTTTTCCCTGACCCTCTACTTTACCAAGCATGATGTCCTTCTCCAGAGATTGATACCTCCTGAGAACATGCCCAAAGTATGTGAGACATAGTCTTGCCATCCTTGCTTCCAAGGAGCATTCTAGTCACACTGCTTCCAAGACAGATTTGTTCATTCTCCTGGCAGTCCATGGTATACCCAATATTCTTCTCCAACACCACAATGCAAAGGCATCAATTCTTCTTCAGTCTCCCTTATTTCATTGTTCAGGTTTCACGTGCATATGAGGCGACTAGAAACACCATGGCTTGGGTCAGGAGCACCTTAGTCTTCAGATTGATATCTTTGTTTTTCAATACTTTAAAGAGGTCTTTTGCAGATTTGTCCAATGCAATGCGTCTTTTGATTTCATGGACATCATACTGGTACTAAATTGTATTATTGTCTTACAACACAGACTCCCTCAGAAATGAATTGCCAGTGTCCAAATTCAATTGCTGTAGAAATGGGGATTATAATCCAGAATAGCTCTTACATATGCACTGAGTTATTGCAATCAGAACAGGGAATTGTACACTTACAAAGATTCTGGACAACCGTTATGATGATGATGTAAACAGCTTTATTTATTAACACCTACCTGCAGTGTGATACCATTTCTTAGGTGTTACCCAATTTATTTTCAGAGAGTTGTGAACTCATACCCAATAAAATATAGATATATAATCATATAATTCAAAACTCTTGAGAAAGAAGAATTCTTGTTATACAGGAAGTAACAGTATTACAGTGTTTGCTTATTTGTTTATTGACTGACTTAGTTTGGCCACCAGAGTCCCTTCTCATTTTCTTCTTCTGGAAGCATACCTCAGTCACTTTTGAGAAGCTGTCTGTCCATCAGTGTGCTTTGTTTAGTCTTCATGAGTCTATCAATCAGTGATACTACATTCTCTTAGCCAAGGGGAAAGCATATGACCCAAGCCAGTTCAATTATGCTCTCTCTCTCTTTCAGCTTTTGAAACTTGAATAGTAAGATTAAGGGACACATGAGTGAATGCATGAATGAGTAGAAAACGCTGAGGCTGACTTATTCCCTAAAGAAATAGTTATTTAGCTCATGTCACGTAGATCAACTGGTCTACCAAAATGTAGTACTCCACTGTTTCATTTTAGTTCTGTGAGCTGCATCATATCCTCCCAATAAATTTCCTTTTTGCCCTAGTGACCAGAATAAGTTTCTTTTTCTTGGAACCAGTGCACCTAACTCAATTTTTCTTAAACTTGGCTGCGCATTATAATCACCTGTGGAGTTTTAAAACTCCCATTGAAATGTCTGCCTCAGACCAATTATATCAGAATTTCTGGAAGGATGTGTCTGGACCTTAGAATTTTACAACCTCCTCAGATGATTCCAATGTGCAGCTATGGTTGAGAACCACTGAACAAATATATACAAATTGCTGTGATGTATAGGATCCTTGCTGAGTGCCATACATGTACCGTCATTATTGTCTTACAAAAACCTTAGGAGTAAGGTATTATTCTCATTTTATAATAGGAAAGCTGGATTATAGAAATATTAAAAAAATTGTCAGAGGCCACAAAACATAAGTGATGAAGATGTAGTCTGTTCCCTGATTTGCATTATCTCACTTCTAACCACAATTTCGGCACCCTGGTGTCACAGTGGTTAAGATCTCAGCTGCTAACCAAAAAGCCAGCAGTTCAACTACATCAGCCACTCCTCGGAAAACCTATAGAGCAGTTCTAATCTGTCCTATAAGGTCACTATGAGTCCAAATCAACTTGACATCAATGAGTTTGGTTGTTTAGTTTAACCACAATTTTAACTAAAAACTTAAGAAAATATGATTAATCAATTCAGAACTGAATTTAAAGTCAATAGTACCCAATATTTTCAATAGAAACAGAAAATTTATTCCCAAAAAATTCTTATGTGAAGATGTTAATTTCCCTTGATTAAATGATAGCCACTTTGATAGAATCAGACCTTAATGACCTGCTCTGTTTTATTTTGCCTTTTCTTCCTCAGACAGGCTACAGGACCTTAGGCCCCCCGTGGATCATACTAGAAAGCCTCTCACCCAAGAAGCCCAAAAGGAAAGAAAGAAAAAGAACCACAATGGATTACATAGTTATTATTATCTGATAAGAAAGGCCATACCAATTTTCCAAGAGAAAAATTGATCCTATGGTTTTCAATTTCTAAAAAAAAATATCTAAAGGGAATGAAAATGGTGTTGAATAACATAATAGGTAGCCTTCTGGGGTGATCATTCACAAGATGTAGTGATGCTTTTCAAAGTTATCTCTTACGTAACTAGATTTTGTAGTGAGTTTAAAAAAGTGAGTTTAGTAATATCCTAAATTCAGGCTACATAGGCCCCAAAGACGCCAAACATTTACCTCCACTGATTTTTTTTTTTTTTCTATATTCAAGGGCTCTACAGGATGCTAAATAAATTGCTCAGTGATCCAGTTCTACCAGTATTAAAAAAAAAAAAAAGCAAATAAAGTAATGTTTTCCCAGTGTCAAGATACACTACACAACTTTTTGTGGAAACAAAAATTACCCTTTGTCATTTTTTCCTTGTGTATTCATCTTCTGAGTTCTTTTTTTTTTTTCTTTCATCAACCATATTGCTCCTTAAAACTGACTGAATTCCCACTGTGAGCAGATTGATGGAGAAAATGTAACATGCGGACACATGAGAGAAATAGAAACGTTCCCTGCCCTTGAGATATTGTTTTACTTTTTAAGTAGAGTTATTTCTCTAGGATTCACAATTTACAACTTTATTTCTCTCTTCCTTCAAATATTCTTCTACAAACTCTTATCAAAGTATAACCCAGAAAGAGCCATAAAACAGTATAATTCCTTTGCCAGCTTCCATCTATTGCAGTCATGTAGTCATTCATTTTACTTCTAAGTATATGTTAAAAAATATGTTGTTGTCATTAGGAGTTGGTTCCAACTAAGAGCGACACATTGTACAACAGAACAAAACACTGCCTGGTCCTGCGCTATCCGAACAATAGTTCCTATGTTTGAGCCCATTGTTGCAGCCACTGGGTCAATTCATTTCGTTGAACATCTTCCTTTTTTACTCTGACCCTCTTCTTTAACAAGCATAATTATCCAGGAGCTGGCTCAACCTGACAACACATCCAAACTATGCGAGACTAAGTCTTGCCATCTTTGCATCTAAGGAGCATTCTAACTGTGTTACTTCCCAGACGGATTTTTCCTTCTTCTGGCAGCCCATGGTATATTCAATATTCTTTGCCAACACCATAATTCAAAGGCATCAGTTCTTCCTCACTCTTCCTCATTAATGCGCATATTCCATATTCATACGCATCTGAGGTAATTGAAAATACTGTGGCTTGGATCTGATAAGAAAGGCCATACCAATTTTCCATCTTTGCTTTTTAACTCTTTAAAGAGGTCTTTTGCAGCAGATTTGCCAATGGAATACATAATTTGATTTCTTGACTGCTGCTCCCATGGGCATTGATTGTGGATCCAAGTCAAATGAAATTCTTGATAACTTCAGTCTTTTCTCCATTCATCATGATGTTGCTATTGGCCCAGTTGTGAGGACTTTCATTTTCTTTGTTGAGGTGCAAATCATACTGAAGACTGTAGTCTTTAATCCTCACCGGTAAGTGCTTCAAGTCCTCCTCACTTTCAGCAAGCAAGGTTGGGTCATCTGCATAACACAGGTTGTTAATGAGTCCTCCCACAACCCTGATGCAGCATTCTTCTTCATATACTCCAGCTTCTTGGATTATTTGTTCTGCATACAGATCGAATGATGAAATGATACAACCTTGATACACACGTTTCCTTGATTTTAAACCACAGAGTAGGTATTCCCTTGTTCTGTATAAACAACTGCCTCTTGGTCTGTGTAGAGGTTTAGCATGAGCACAATTAAGTGTTCTGGAATTCCCATTCTTGGAAATGTTATCCATAATTTGTATGATCACACAATGGAATGCCTTTGTATAATCATTAAAGCATAAGTAAGCATCTTTCTGGTATTCTCTGCTTTCAGCCAAGATCCATCTGACATCAGCAATGATATCCCTCATTCTATGCCCTCTTCTGAATCCAGCTTGAATTTCTGGCAGTTTTCTGTCAATGTACTGCTGCAACCTTTTTTGAATTATCTTCAGCAAAATTGTACTTGTGTGTGATATTAATGATATTGTTCAATAATTTCCACATTCTGTTGGATCACCTTTCTTGGGAATAGGCACAATATGACTCTCTTCTAGTTGGTTGACCAGGTGGCTGTCTTCCAAATTTCTTGGCATAGATGAGAGAGCTCTTCCAGTTTTGCATTTGTTTGTTGAAACATCTCCATTGGTGTTCCATCATTTTCAAAAGCCTTGTTTTTCACCAATGCCTTCTATGCAGCTTGGGCTTCTTCATTCAGTACCATTGGTTCCTGATTATATGCTACCTCCTGAAATGGTTGAACATCAACCAATTATTTCTGGTACAGTGACTCTGTGTATTTCTTCCATTTCTTTTGATGCTTCCTGCATTGCTCAATATTTTGCACAGAGAATCCTTCAATATTGCATCCTGAGGCCTGAATTTTTTCTTTAATTCTTTCAGCTTGAGGTATGCTGAGTGTGTTCTTCCCTTTTCATTTTCTAACTCCAGGTCTTTGTGTGTTTCAATAACACTCTGCCTTCTCCAGCTGCCCTTTGAAATTTTCTCTTCAGCTCTTTTACTTCATTGTTTCTTCCATTCACTTGGGCTACTTGTTATGGATTGAATTGTGTCCCCCCAAAAAAGTGGTGTCAACTTGGCTACACCACGATTCCTAGTATTGCGTGATTGTCCACCATTTCATTATCTGATATGATTATCCCTCGTGACGTGAATTCTAACTTCTATGATGTTAATGAGGCAGGATTAGAGGTAGTTATGTTAATGAGGTAGGATTTTATCTACAAGATTAGGTTGTATCTTGTATCAATCTCTTTTGAAATATAAAAAAGAAAGGTGAGCTGAGTGGAAAAGGATCTCCTACCACCAAGAATGTAAAACCAGAAGGGGAGTGAATTCTTTGGACTCGGGGTTCCTGTGCTGAGAAGCTCCTAGATAAGGGGAAAACTAATGACAAGGACCATCCCCTAGCCCCAACAGATAAAGAAAGGCTTCCCCTGGAGCTGACACCCTGGATTTGGACTTCTAACCTCCTAAATGGTGAGAAAATAAATTTCTCTTTGTTAAGGCCACCCACTTGTGTTAATTTGGTTATAGCAGCACCAGATAGTCAGGCTTTCTCTTTCACTCAGCTCTGGGGGAAGGCTCAAAGAAGGCGCTGTGTTGCCACCACTGCTTTCTTGGTGGTATGAAGTCTCCCTGTCACTCTGCTCACTGCTCTCTTTTATATCTCAGAAGAAACTGACCTGAGATACAACTGACTCAAAATTGAGTCTTGTCTCATTAATGTAACTGACGCTAATCCTGCCTCATTAACATCATAGAGTTAGGATTTACAAAACATACGGAAATCTCATCAGATGACAAATCGTGGACAATCACAATACTGGGAATCATAGCCTAGCCAAGTTGACACACAGTTTTGGGGGATACAGAATAATCCATAACAAAAACTAAACACTACTCTATGTTAAAGAGCAGATTTCAGAGTCTCTTTTAACATCCATTTTGACTTTTCTTTCTTTCCTATCTTTTTAATGACTTTTTGCTTTCTTCGTGTATGATGTTCTCAATAGCATCCCACTATTCATCTGGTCTTTGGTCATCAGCATTCAAAGCATCAAATCTATTCTTGAGATGGTCTCTAAATTCAGGTGGGATATTCTTAAGGTCATACTTTATCATTTTAATAGGTACTAGAAAGCACTTGATAAAACTCAACACTCATTCATGATTTAAAAATAACAAGTCATTGCAAAGTAGGAATAGAATTGAGTTAAAAGACAATATGATTAGACAAAGAAAAATAATTCTAATATATTTGTAAGCGGTGTTTTGGATTACTCATAGAAA
Organism: Loxodonta africana; assembly: GCF_030014295.1. NCBI lineage: Eukaryota > Metazoa > Chordata > Mammalia > Proboscidea > Elephantidae > Loxodonta > Loxodonta africana. The sequence goes on from NC_087348.1 coordinate 45,509,274, forward strand.
AGGAATCTCAAATAGCTGATCAATATATGAAAAGATAATAAACTTCACTTGTCATTATGAGGTCACTATGAGTTGGAATCGACAAGAGAGCAATGGATTTTTTGTCATTATGTAAATGAAAAATAACAATTATATCAAAACCAGTAACAGTTAACTATGACCCTTTTATAGTTACATTATATAATAAACCCATTTAGTGAGTTTAAATATATCTTATACATAACTTTTAAATGTTCTCTAATACCGGATTTATAAAAAAGAATGCAACAGATTCAAATAGTATCATAATTTGCAAGTAACCAAGGCTTTAATTTTGATATGGCTTGAATATTGCTTATTACTTATACTAGTTTCCTTTTATTTCTTTAACAAATTACCACGAGTTTTTTGGCACTGTTTTTGTTGTGGGCCATGGAGTCAACTCTGACTCATAGTGACCCTACCTGACAGAGTAGAACTGCTCCATCTGATTTACCAGGCTTAAATCTTTACCAGAGCAGATCACCAGGTATTTTCTCTGTGGAGCAGCTGGTGGGTTTGAAACCCTGTCCATTGGTTAAGAAGCCCTGGTAGTGCAATGGTTAAGCACTCAGTTGCTAACCTAAAGGTTGGCAGTTCAAACACACCAGCTGGTCAATGGGAGAAAGATGTAGCAGTAGGCTTCCATAAAGATTACAGCCTTCGAAACCCTACGGGGCAGTTCTACTCTGTACTATAGGATCATTATGAGTCAGAATTAACTTCATGGCAATTTTTTTTTTAACTTATCAGTTAGCAGCAGAGTGTTTAACCACTGCACAATCAGGGCTCCTTTACCACCATCTTAGTGGTTTAAAGCAATACGAATTTATTCTTTTATAGTTCTGAAAGTCAGAAGTTCAAAATCTGTTTCACTGGGCTAAGTCAAGGTGTCAGCACAGCTGGTTCTTTCTGGAGGCTCTGAGGGGAGAATCAGTTTCCTTACCTTTCCCAGCTTCTAGCCACTGGCTATATCCCTTGTCTCTGGCCCCTGACTCCATCTTCACTGCTTCTCTATCACATCAGTCACCTTATCACCTTCACCTCCATCTCTTCCTACATCCCTTTTATAAGGACGATTGCAATTATATTGAACCCACCTGGATAATCCAAAATGATCTCTCCATCTCAAGATCCTTAATGTCATCACTTCTGCAAAGTCCCTTACTCCATGTTAAGGTAGCATTCACAACCCATTGCTGTCAAGTTGATTCCAACTTATAGCGACCCTACAGGATAGAGTAGTACTACCGCATAGAGTTTCCAAGGAGTGGCTAGTGTATTTGAATCACCGATCTTTTGGTTAGCAGTCAAGCTCTTAACCACTGAGCTACCAGGGATCCAAAAAAAAAGAAAAAATTGCCAGTGGAGTCAATTCTGAATCATGGAGACCCTGTAGGACAGAGGAGGTAACATTCATAAGTTCTGCAAATTAGGGTGTGGACGTATTTGGGGAGCCATTATTTAGCTTACTTTTCTGCTTTAAATTACCTAAAAAACTTGATTCTAAATATTATTTCAGCCCTCAAAGCACTTATTGGCACCTAAATGGAAATCAGTAGGCTAGTTGCTATTGTGGAAAACAGAAAAGGCTAGATTTGGTCCTTGTCTGCCAAAAGCTTATAATTCACTGGGCAAATCAGATGTAGAACCAAATGTAAATAGATCCAGGTGGAATCTGAGCAGACTTTCTCCTTGCATTATTTACTACAGAAGCTAAGTCTATGCTTTAGTTCTCTGAATACTTTCATACTTCAGCTGACTAAACAACCCAGCGTTTAAAATGCTAATTTCACAGTATGGCTGCGTTCAAAGTTCAGTGCATGTGGCATTTAAGAGGTCATGACTAAAGTCATTTTTTAATGTTATGGCAGTGTTTTCTGAACTTACAAAATCATCTTCTGTGATGTTATTATCTGAACCAATAAAATATTTTAACCTCTGCAAGGCAGCGTCTAAATTAGCAGTTTGTAATTGTTGGCTTTTTGGGTTCGGGAAAATTCCACTAGTCTTAGAAGAATGAGGAAAAAAAAAATGAAATGATTTTTTTCAAAAAGCTAAATGCATTAAGTTTTAAAAGTCTCTTTTCTCTCCTTATTCTGAAAACAAATTTGATCAATATCATTCACAAATCAGAAATGAAATCAAACCAGTTGCCATCAAGTCAATTCTGACTCACAGCAACTCTATAGGAGTCTCCCCATAGGATTTCTAAGGCAGTGGCACAGTAGTTAAGAGACTGGGTAAGGTCTGCAGTTGGAATCCAGCAGCCCTGGAAATCCTGTGGGGTAGTTCCACTCTGTCCTATAGGGTCCCTATGAGTCGGGCTCGATTAGGCAGCAATGGGTTTGATTTGGTTAATCTTTAAGGAAGCAAACTGCCACATCTATCACCCGTGGAGAGGCTGGTGGGATCAAAGCACTGACCTTTTGGTTAGCAGCCAAGCATTTAACCGCTGAGCCACCAGAGCTCCTTGAAATGAAATTACTGGTAGCATGGTGATTAAGTGTTATGGCTGCTAACCAAAAGGTCAGCAGTTCGAATCCACCAGGTGCTCCTTGGAAACTCTAAGGGGCAGTTCTTCTCTGTCCTATAGGGTCGCTATAAGTCGGAATCGGCTTGATGGCAGTGGGTTTTTTTTTTGGTTAAATATATTTGTAAATGTAATGAAGAGTATAAATGATAACTAACCTTGAAGATAGCATGGTCTGCCTCATAGAATTATGTCTCAGCAACATTACCTTTCTCTATCCACTTATTTGTCTTATATTTCCCTCCCTAGCTTCAGTCTATTTTTCTGCTTTGCCTTCCCTCACCATTATCGTCAAATTTCTGGAGGTCATAATATGGAAATACATGCCAAAGGGATAAGACTTTTCTGGAGTCTTCTTATGTTTTAGAATTTTGCTGGGCATTGAACTCTTTTTTTCTTTTTTTCCCAGAAAAAGCCTCACAATACCCTTATAAATTAGGTATTATTAAAGAATTTTAAAAATGAGGAAGCCGAAGCTTGCAAAGATTCAGTGACTGTTCTATACCACACAGCCTTGAAAGGTGAGAACTGGAGCTATAACAACACCGAATGATTTCTAAGCCTGTGTACAGCCACTATATCAATATTTCCATAAGTAAATGTATTTTTACTTGGCACATCTACTGAGAACAATTTACCTGTCATGTGTAGGGTCTCTATGAGTCAGAATCGACTCAACGGCACTAGGTTTGGTTTTTTGGTTTTCGTGCCTAAGTCAGAGGTTCTCAACCAGGGGTGATCTTGCCCTGCAGGAGTCAGTTGGCAATGTCTGGAGATATTTTTGGTTTTAACAACTGGGAAGATGTTACTGGTATCTAGTGGGCAGAAGCCCGGGATGCTGCTAAACATCCTACAGTGCACAAGGCAACTACCCACAACAAAGAATTATTAAGTCCAAACTGCAGATTGACAAACCTGGGGCTAATTTTAGAAGTTAGAGTATTTCAACTTCTGCTTAGGGTGGAGCAAATCACAAGGGAAAAAAAGTCGTGATAAGATACAACATCATAGATTTATAAAACAGTTAAAGAGCTAAGGATGCAAAGAGCCTTAATAAACTAAGTTCCAGAAAGTGACAAGCCCTTCGTAGACACAAGGCTAATTTCCTCACTGATGGGAAGGAGAGGCAATAGGAAAAGAAACACACCACAAATGGGGCACTGTGAGACAGACAAGACTTTTCACAAAAATTTAATCACCAGAATGGGGCTGGAATGACAGATTAGAATCCCAAAGAGTCTCATTCCACAGAGTGAATCTGCACTTAACGGCCAATTCTTTCACACAAGCCGTTACTGCATATGTGGGGGAAGTATGCCAAAGCCTCAGGACAGAAGAGAGCTAAAAGAAATCCCTCCACAGAATTCCAGACCTTCATCAAGCACATGGAAACGTCGGCCAAAAACAGTGTGGCAAAAATGCTGAGAGAAAACCAGAATGCTGACGAACCTCAGCTTTTGTGGAGTACAAGGGAGTGGCTGCCAAAGTCTGAAGGCATGGAATAGGGTGAAGATAGATCTTCCATTGCTCAGAAAACACGAGCATGAACTGGAGGGCAAAGAAAATTCTTCAGGAACCAAAAAGGCCAGCTGGACTTTATAGCAGAGAAAAATTTCCTAAAGTTCAGAAAATTGGTAGCTGGTTTGTAAAGTGAACAACAAAAAGATCTCTGGAATTCCAGTTATACTCTGATCACAAGCCTTGTTGATGAAAAGGCCAGCTGCTGCCCTCATAACGTTTGAAGCCAACAGTGAATCAAATGTCAATAATTTTACTATGTAGCCTGGCCAACTAGAGAATACATTAGTGGTCTGAAGAGAATAAGGAAGGTGTTCTTTTCTGGGTAAATATCCTTTATTTTAGTCTCTACTGTGTTTCTATACATAACATCTGACACACAATAAAACATTTGAGACATGAAAAAGAAAGATAAATATGACTCATGATCAGGAAAAGAGACAGAGAATGGAGTAGAAGAAATATTTCAGGGATAATGGCTGAGAATTTTCCAAAATTAATAAAGGACAACAGACTAGAAATTCGATAAACTTACCTAACTAAATAGGAAAAGGACACATAGTCAAAGTGCTGGAAAATTAAAGATGAAGAAAATCCTGAAGAACTTCTAGAGGCAAAACAAAAATAAATAAATAAAAGCAAAACCCATGCACATTATACATAGGGGAATGGAAACAGGAAAATGTGTGGTGAATACACCCTAAAATGATCCCCATAATATACACTTCCTCTTATTTATGCATTTGTGTAATCCTCTCTCCTTGAGTCTGGGTGGGATCTGTAGCTTGCTTCTAACCAATGCAATATAGCAAAGGTGACAAGTATTCCCTTATGTGGGTTTCTGTACAAAGGAAATGGCTTAAAGGCAGGTCTTAATTTGAACTAGACATGGGGTTGACAAACTTTTTCTGTAAAGGAACACAGAGTTAACATTTCAGGTTTTGCAGACCATATAGCTTTAGTCACAAATTCTCAACTCTGCTGTGGTAGCAAAAACAATCATAGATGATATGTAATAAAATGGACATATCTGTATTCCAATAAAACTTTTTACAAATGAGGTAAATTATTTGGCCCACAGATTGTCAATTCCTGAATTGGCCATCCTTGAAAGAAACATATTAAAAAAAAAAAAAACTATGCTTTCAGATTAGCTTACCTTTCTTAATCGGGTTTTTTTTTTTTTTCATTTCAATTCAGGAGAAAACAAAGACAATAATAGGCATGTTAGGATAAACTTAAAATAAAGCAAACATATGTAATGCTTACCCATTGCCGCCCAGTCAATTACAACTCAGAGTGACCCTGTAGGACAGAGAAGAACTACCCCGTAGAGTTTCCAAGGAGAGCCTGGTGGATTTGAACAGCTGATCTTTTGGTGAACAGCCATAGCACTTAACAACTACGCCACCAGGGTTTCCATGTAACCCTTAGCTTCTGTAATAAAAGGGTATGTAAACGTACAAGTCTTAGTCTGGAAGCTCTGCGGAAACCTGTCTACCATGGGTGACCCTGCTGGTATTTGAAATCCCGATGACACAGCTTCTAGCATCACAGCAATACTCCAGCCACTGCAGTACAACAAACTGACAGAAGCATGGTGGTAACAAACATACAAGACCTCATATGTCATTTTATTTTCTCTGAAAGGTATTATCTTCCATGTTTTGCCCTCTGGGTGGCTTTGAAAATGCCTGACTGTGAAATATTCTCACCATAAATGAATATATTGAGAATAAATGTGTACAGCAGCGAAGGGATCAAATGTATTAATATCATGTTACAAACACTCAACATGGGTAATGAATGAGGCTACACTGTACGACACTTCCAAGCAGATAACAATGAAAATACCATTTTTGATTTCCTGGAAAGCTTATCTACATAAACGAGGACAAAGTTGTGCTGTCAAGTAATTCCAACATGTGGCTTCCAATTATTATTCAGTGGTCTCGACTCAAGTTCAGGTCATTTAACCAAACAATTAAAAGCCCTACCTAAAATGTAATGCCTCCCAACAAGGCCTCTCAGCAAAATTATAAGAAGAATTTTCTGCAGTTTCCTAGGAAAAAGACATAACAAGTAACTGAGAAAGAAGACAGACAAAAAAGATCATACATTGTACAATTCCATTTATGAGGAGTGTCTGGAAAAGGCAAATCTATAGTGATGGAAAGTAGATTAGCATTTGCCTTGGGCTGGTGAATCGGAATCTACTCGATGGCAACAGGTTTGGTATTTTGCTTTTGTTTTTGTTTCTTTTTAACAGAGCTTGGAGAGGAAATAGAGATTAACTGTAAATGGGCATGAGAGATCTTACTGGGAGTATATTAGAAATCAGGATTATGGTGATGATTGTGCACAACTTGGAAAATATACTAAAAAACATCGAATTCCACACTTAAAAAAAATTTTTTTAAATAGATAAATTTATGATATACAAATTATGTCAATAAAATTGTTTTAAAAATATATTTGAGTAGTGAAACTAGCTAGCATTCCCCAAAATGAGGGTCTCGTTTCTCATACATTCAGATGCTGACACAATGGGGGTGCGGCGAACAGTTACTACTGCAGAAGAACACATTTTTTTTCTGCCTGTTAGGTGATGGACACATTTTGACAATGAAGTAAAAATAGATACTTATAGAAAGCTATATATAAACACCCAACTTTTCTTGCTAAAGGTAAGAAAATGGAGAAAAAAAAAAAACCTCTAAATTTAACATTTAGGATGTTTTTCAAGAGATGTAAAAAAAGGTGTTTGTCCATAGTGTTTTCATATACTTTTTTTATTTTTACAGGTTGGAAATATTGTGTTTCTCAACCTGAAAGAATCAAGATGGTATGGAGTTCCTGCTTTTTTTTTTTTTTTTTTTCCTAGCTATAGGCACTTGCCCCCATGTGTCTTATCAGTTTGTTGTACTGTGGGTGCTGTGTGTTGCTGTGACTCTGGAAGCTATGCCACTGGTATTCAGATACCAGCAGAGTCACCCATGGATGACAGGTTTCAACTGAGCTTACAGACTAAGACAGACTAAGAAGAAGGACCCAGCAGTGTACTTCTCAAAAGAGTTAGCCAGTGAAAAGCTTATGAATAGCAGCAGAACATTGACTGATATAGTGCTGGAAGATGAGCCCCCCAGGTTGGGAGGCACTCAAAAGATAATTGGGGAAGAGCTGCCTCCTCAAAGTAGAGTCTACCTTAATGACATGGATGGAGTAAAGCTTTCGGGCCTTCATTTACTGATGTGGCACATCTCAAAATGAGAAGAAACAGCTGCAAAAATCCATTAATAATTGGAACCTGGAAAGTATGAAATATGAACCTAGGAAAACTGGAAATCGTCAAAAATTAAATGGAATGCATAAACATCGATATCCTAGGCATTAGTGACCTCAACTGGACTGGTATTGGCCATTTTGAATCAGACAATCATATAATCTACTATTACAGAAATGACAACTTTAAGAGAAATGGTGTTGCATTCATTATCAAAAAGAACATTTCAAGATCTATCCTGAAGTACAACACTGTCAGTGATAGGATAATATCCGTACACCTATAAGGAAGACCAGTTAATACGACTATTATTCAAATTTATGCACCAACCACTGAGGCCAAAAATGAAGAAACTGAAGATTTTTATCAGCTTCTACACTCTGAAATTGATGGAACATGCAATGACAATGCATTGACAATTATTGGTGATTGGAATGTGAAAGTCGGAAACAAAGAAGAAAGATCGGTAGTTGGAAAATATGGCCTTGGTGATAGAAACAATGCCAGAGTTCGAATGATAGAATTTTGCAAGCCCAATGCCTTCTTCACTGCAAATTTTTTTTTTCACCAACATAAACAGGGACTATACACATGGACCTCGCCAGATGGAATACACAGGAATCAAATCGACTACATTTGTGGAAAGAGACGATGGCAAAGGTCAATATCATTAGCCAGAACAAGTCCAGGGACCAACTGTGGAACACGCCATCAATTGCTCATATGCAAGTTCAAGTTGAAACTGAAGAAAATCAGAGCAAGTCCATGAGAACCAAAATACGATCTTGAGCATATCCCACCTGAGTTTAGAGGGCATCTCAAGAATAGATTCGATGCATTGAATACTAATGACCAAAGACCAGACAAGTTTTGGAAGGACATCATACATGAAGAAAGCAAGAGGTCATTGAAAAGACAGAAAAAAAAGAAAAGACCAAGATGGATGTCAGAGGAGACTCTGAAACTTGTTCTCGAATGTCAAACACCTAAGGCAAGAGGCAGAAATGATGAAGTAAAAGAACTGAACAGAAGATTTCAAAGGGCTGCTCGAGAAAACAAAGTAAAGTATTATAATGACATGTGCAAAGAGCTAGAGATGGAAAACCAAATGGGAAGAACACAGTCTGTGGAGTTTCTTAAGTTGAAAGAACTGAAGAAAAAATTCAAGCCTCGAGTTGCAATAGTGAAGGTTTCTATGGGGAAAATATTAAATGATGCAGGAAGCATCAAAAGAAGATGGAAGGAATACACAGAGTCATTCCAAAAAGAATTAGTCGACAACCATTTCAAGAGGTAGCATATGAGCAGGAACCGACGGTACTGAAGGAAGAAGTCCAAGCTACACTGAAGGCACTGGTGAAAAACAGGGCTCCAAGAATTGATGGGATATCAATTGAGATGTTTCAACAAATGGATGCAGCACTGAAAGTGCTCACTCGTCTATGTCAAGAAATTTGGAAGACAGCTACCTGGCCAACCGACTGGAAGATATCCATATTTATGCCTAGTCCCCAGAAAAGTGATCTAACCAAAAGGGGAAATTATCGAACAATATTTTTAATATCACACCCAAGAAAATTTTGCTGAAGATCATTCAAAAATGGCTGCAGCAGTGTATCGACAGGGAACTGTCAGAAATTCAGGCCTGATTCAGAAGAAGGTGGAACCAAGGATATCATTGCTGTTGTCAGATGGATCCTAGCTGAAAGAAGAGAATAGCAGAATGATGTTTACCTGTGTTTTACTGACTATGCAAAGGCATTTGACTGTGTGGATCATAACAAATTATGGATAGCATTGTGAAGAATGGGAATTCTAGAACACTTAATTGTGCTCACGAGAAACCTGTACGTAGATCAAGAGGCAGTTGTTCAGACAGAACAAGGGGATACTGAGTGGTTTAAAGTCAGGAAAGGTGTGTGTCAGGATTGTATCCTTTCACCATACCTATGCTGAGAAAATAATCTGAGAAGCCAGGCTATGTGAAGAAGAATGGAGCATCAGGATTGGAGGAAGACTCATTAACAACCTGATTATGCAACCTTGCTTGCCAAAAGTGAAGAGGACTTGAAGCACTTACTGATGATCAAGACCATAGCCTTCAGTATGGATTACACCTCAACATAAAGAAAACAAAAATCCTCACAACTGGACCAATAAGCCACATCACGATAAGTGGAGAAAAGATTGAAGTTGTCAAGGATTTCATTTTACTCGGATCCACCATCAACAGCCATGGAAGCAGCAGCCAAGAAATCAAAAGACACATTGCACTGGGCAAATCTGCTGCAAAGGGCCTCTTTAAAGTGTTGAAAAGCAAAGATGTCACCTTGAAGCCTAACGTCCACTGGCCCAAGCCATGGTATTTTCAATCACATCATATGCATATGAAAGCTGGACGATGAATAACAAAGACAGAAGAAGAATTGACAACTTTGAATTGTGGTGTTGGCAGAGAATATTGAATATACCGTGGACTGCCAAAAGAATGAACAAGCCTGTCTTGCAAGAAGTACAACCAGAATGCTCCTTAGAAGCAAGGATGGCAAGACTGCATCTTACATTCTTTGGACTTGTTGTCAGGAGGGATCAGTCCCTGGAGAAGGACATCATGCTTGGTACAGTACAGTGTCAATGAAAAAGAAGAAGACCCTCAATGAGAATGATTGACATAGTGGCTGCAATAATGGGCTCAAGCATAACAACAATTGTAAGGATGGTGCAGGACTGGTCAGTGTTTCATTCTGTGGTACATAGGGTTGCTATGAGTTGGAACCACCTTGAGGGCACTTAACAACAACAAAGGCACTCAAGTTGGAATTGACTGGATGACAATGTTTCTTTTTTTTTTTTTAATGGTACTTAGAAAAAAACACCTAACCCGTCGTCATTGAGTCTATTCTGACTCACAGGTACTTAGAAGGTCAGTTAGATAAATTAAAATTAATAAATTAAAATTAAAATCCTTTGTTTGCTTTACCAGGGTTTCTCACCTTCAGCAGTACTTTTGTGTATTTTGGCCCTAACGATTTGTTTATTTATTTTGTGGGGACTGCCTTGTGGACTGCAGGATTATTTACTAGCACCCCTATCCATTAGATGTCAGTAGCAACCCCCTCCCGAAGACTGACAACCAAAAATATCTCCAGATATTGCCAAATGTGTTCTAGGGGACAGAATCATCTTTGGTTGAAAACCATTGTTAAGACGAGTTTCTTAAATTTTCTGTTTTTAAAGTGTGAACACAATTTTTTTAACGCAAATATTAAATTGATTGCCGTATTATTTTGTAACTTTCCACCACTCACCTCAGAGGGTGCTTTTAATTGTGGGATGAATATTTATAACATTGATTACACAAAGTCCAAATACACATACTCTTGGTATTTGGAGCAAATGCAGAGATAGTCATTTGTTAGCTTCCATTTCCTTTCTTTTTGCAGTATGAGATAATGTGGAAAAGCTTGGGAGATCCACATTTCCATGGGGAGAGTTGCTGTCAGTAGTGTTTAACTTGCAAAGATGCATGCGTATAAATGTCAAATCTGTGAATAGTAAGTATAGTTGTTTAATTATTTCACCAGTATTATTTTGCTCAAAGTAAGGAACACAGATTTATTGATGTTTAAATGTAAGCATTCATTTTCCCTCTTAAATGTTTCAGTATTTTAATTACCAAACATTCTATTTAAATACATAATATAGGCCTTCTAAATTTATGAACTCCTAAACTATGGGAGAGGAAAAACACACTGTAGAGTCCCAAAAGTTTGCTAGCATTCATGGACCCACATTGAATTGTACTGCATGTTAGACAGTAAAAAGCATTTTGTTCCCTTATCTTGTATTACTTCTTGTTCATTTGGATTTCTTCACCTTGACCTTGTGTTTCCTCCTTGAAAAAGTCATATCCATTACCATATCAGCTTTTGCATTAGCTATTGCATCTGCCCAGAGTACTTTTTCTCCAGAGGTAAGCAAGGTCAACTCTTTCACCTTGCTAAGGACTTTATTCAAATATCACATTCCAAGTGAGACCTTTCTTGACAACCATATCTAAACTTGTAATCACACTCCACTACTCTGCAAAATTCCCTATTTATTTTTCCTAATTTACTTCTCTCCTTGCCATCTGTCATCATCTGACATACTATATGTTTACTTGTGTCCTTGTTGTTTTCTCCACTAGAATGTAAACTCTAAGACTACATGAACATTACCAGCTTTGTTCAATGCAACATTTACAGAATTGAAAACGATGCCTAGCCTATAACTGATGCTCAGTAAATATTGATCAATGCTTAAAATCAATTTTTAAAAAAAAGAAGATAACCCAATAAAAACTAACAAAGTATATGACCTGGCAGTTCACGGATAAGGGAATTCAAAGGTCAATAAGTATAAAAGAAGACACTGAAGCTCAGGGAATGCAAATTCTAAAAACAAAGTACAATTTAATGATTACCAACAGAAACCCTCATTGAGATAGATTAGCATAATAGCCAAAACAATGGACTCAAATATATCTACAATCATGAAGATGGCACAGGACTGGGCAACATTTCATTCTGTTATGCATAAAACTGCTATGAGCATAAACCAACTCTATCACAACTGTCATGGATTGAATTCTGTCCCCCCAAAGTATCTGTCAACTTGGCTAGGTCATTATTCCCAGTATTGCGTGATTGTCCACCATTTTGTCATCTGATGTGATTTTCCTATGTGTTGTAAATCCTACCTCTAAAATGTTAATGAGGTGGGATTATCCACAGTTATGTTAATGAGGCAGAACTCAATCTACAAGGTTAGGTTGTGTTTTAAGTCAATCTCTTTTGAGATATAAAAGACAGAAACCAACAGAGAGACATGGGAACCTCCTACCACCAAGAAAGCAAAGCCAGTAGGATAGAGCACCCTTTAGACCTTGGGGTCCCTGCTCTGAGAAGCTCCTCAAGAGGGGAAGATTGATGACAAGGACTTTACCCCAGAGCTGACAGAGGGAGAAAGCCTTCCCCTGGAGCTGGCACCCTGAATTTGGACGTTTAGCCTCCTAAACTGTGAGTGAATAAATTTCACTTTGTTAAAGCCACCCACTTGTTGTATTTCTGTTATAGCAGCACTAGATAACTAAGACAGCAAATAACAACAAAAATGTGAATAAAATCTGAAAAGGCATATAGCTTTTAATTTTGTCAAGGATATACAAAATATCTTTTAGATTCACATATCCAATAATCCTGAGATTCTATTTCTTGATATATTTTCCAGAAACATGGGTGATGTTTATTTCAGTATTGGAACATTCCAAGCACATGCGGTCAGTGAAGGATATGTACGTAAATTAACATGGATAAGTATTGAAAACCTAGTGCTGAGTAAAATAATAACAATTGGAAAGATATATCCAGAAAGATAATGAATAAAAAATAAAAGATATATTGTTTGTAGGTATGTATAATTCATAACAATTTAGGATGGGGCTTATATTTGGGAGATAAGGAGGGAAATGAGATTTAAAAGGGATTAAAGGGAGGTGTCCACTGTACTAGTAAGATTATTGTAAAGAGAAAAAGATCTAAAACAAAGTAACTGAAAATGTAAACTGGATAGCAGGGATGTTTGTTAAATTATGCTCAGTAATTTGCTGCCTATTTGAAATAATTAAATATGCTTATATCTATCTATCATTATTGAATGGTTGATAAGCTAAGCTTAAGAATATCAGATTCTATGCCTATGAGAAAAATTACTATGGGAGAAATCTTATAAATGCATGCTTAAAACACAACTTGTTTAAAAAATTGGAGACTCTAATTATTCTTACTGGTGACACAGAATTATATGATTGTCAAGATTCAAGCAAATGATCTTCAATTACTTGAAAAGCAGGGAAAGTTCTTAGTAGATATTGTGATTCTGGTCACTTTTACATACCTTGGTATTATAGAAATTCAAAAAAGTATCTGTCAAATTATGTCACCTCAAACAAAAATAACTCCATATGGTAAAAAACTGATAAAGTATTTCTATCAAGAGTTATTCCTGCTTCCAGAAATTAGCACAATAAAGGGTTTATACTAGAACTGAAATAATAGAATCCTAGATTTTTCCTCTTTTAATTTCACAGCTGAAAGACCCCTTAGAGGTTGTTTAGCTCTTATTTTATAGACGTGGAAAATGAGATTCAGGAGGTTCAGGTTATTTCCCTCCCAAAGGTCGCCCCGTGAGGTAGTAGAACTGGGTCTAGAATGCCTGTTTTCATCCTTCTGCATCTTTCCACACTGCCAAAGTGAATTCCTGCCATGTTACTTTTTATTTTGTAAAAAAATTATTTTATAATACAAGACAATGGCTTCCTCGGTAACTACATGCCTAACGTGCGTTCCAGAATGCATTAAAAATATTAATGGCTTTATTAGGAAGAAAGGCTGTTATTGCCATTAAGCTTTTATTTTTCCTAGTGATTGCACATTTCTGGTTCTTAAAAAACCCAGTGCCGTCGAGTCAATTCTGACTCACAGCAACCCTATAGGACAGAGTTATTACGGGGGTAAAAGTCAGGCTCATCAGCAACTTGTAACCAGTGAAAATTCCGTGAGACTATCTCTGTGACAGCCTAAAGGTCAAAAGACTAGATCATCTCAACATCAGTCAGTTCACTGCAACTCAAGGATGTCAGTCATTGGTAAAGATCAGCTAACCTATCTCCCCACAAGCACTTCGACTGATTGAATGTTCACAACACCCGTTGTCAACAAAGGACAGTAAATGCAGAGGAGATTCGATTTACATCATTTCCTTCTAGCATTTGAGGTGCACATTAGATTAAATATTCTGTTTATTCTATGAAATGATGGTATTCCCCCATTTGCTTTTCCCTGGTATTTCATTTAATTCAACAAATCTGACTTCCTTCTTTACCTCTTCTTTTAAGGCTCAATTTCTGGAGCTTTTTCGAAGAGCATTCTGGATGAGGCTTGCTAAAGACATGAAACCAGCACTATCTTGACACAGTGACTTAAAAAGTGGCTCAGCAGACAATAGTTTGACAAAATGACTTGGTCAATTTTTTCTCTTAAGATAGTATTATAGTGGATTGAATTGTGTCCCTCCAAAATATATATCAACTTGCTTAGGCCATGATTCCCAGTATTCTGTGGTTGTCCTCCATTTTGTGATTATAATTTTATGTTGAGAGGATTAGGGAGAGATTGTAACACCACCTTACTAAGGTCACCTCCCTGATCCAAGATAAGGGGAGTTTTCTGGGGGATGGCCTGCACCACCTTTTATCTCTCAAGAGATAAAAGGAAAGGGAAGCAAGCAGAGAGTCGGGGACCTCATACCACCAAAAAAACAGTGCCAGAAGCAGAGTGTGTCCTTTGGACCTGAAGTTCCTGCACCAAGATTCTCCCAGACCAAGGGAAGATGTATGTCAAGGACCTTCCTTCAGAGCCGACAGAGAGAGAAAGACTTCCTCTGGAGATGACACCCTGAATTTGGACTTCTAACCTACTAGACTGTAAGAAAATAAAATTATCTTTGTTAAAGCCATCCATTTGTGGTATTTCTGTTTTAGCAGCACTTGGTGACTAAGACATGTATATATGTATCTTCCCATTTTTGCTAAAGGATATCACATATTTGTTTTCATTTGTGGCTCCTCTTTATAGTGTAGGAGGAAAAACAATGAATTTGGAACAAGACTATCTTGGCCCTATGTCCTAAATTGACGTAATTTACTACTTTGAGCCTATATTTTTCATTAAAATAGGGGTTCAAAAAAAATTTTTTTTTTTTTTTGAACAAGATCCATTATATATCGTTTAAGATTGTATGTAGCAACTAGTGACAGAAATTCAAGAAGTTACAGAAGCTTATGCAGGATTGAAGTTCATGCTGTCTTTCATACAAAACTCTGAGCAAGCAGTCCAGGACTTATATTGCGGTTAATGGTATCAGAAGGTCCCTACCCATACCATATCCATTGCTGTTGAGTCAATTCTGACTCATAGTGACCCTATAGGACAGAGTAGAACTGCCCCATAGAGTGTCCAAGAAGCACCTGGTGGATTCGAACTGCCGACCTCTTGGTGAGCAGCTGTAGCACTTAACCACTAAGCCACCAGGGTTTCTAAGAAGGTCCCTAGGTGGCACAAATGGTTTGTACTCAACAGCTAACCTAAAGGTTTGTGGTTCTAACCAGTGGTAGTACAGAAAGAAAGGCCTGTTGATCTCCTTCCATTAATATAAGAGCCAAGAAAATCCTATAGCATAGTTTTGTTCTGTAACACATGGGGTCGCCGTGAGATAGAATGGTCTCCACTGCACTTAACAACAACAATGGTACCTGGAGACTAGGGTCCTTCTACCTTGTTTTTACATCATTCACGCCATCTACTCCATAGTTTGGGATAGAACCATTTAGATATAAGAACAACAATAAAAAACAAGTGATAAAGATGAGGAGGTAAAGAGTACACAGATGTTGGTGTTGTTAGGCTCCGACTCAGAGCAACTCTATGTCCAATACGATGAAATGCTGCCCAGTCCTTCACCATCTTCACAATCTTGCTATGTTTGAGCCCATTGTTGCAGCCACTATGTCAATCCATCTCCTTGAGGATCTTCCTCTCTTTCTCTGACCCTTTACTTCACCAACCATGATGTCCTTCTCCAGAGACTGATCCATCCTGATAACATGTCCAAAGTATGTGAGACAAAGTCTCCCTGTCCTTGCTTCTAATGAGCATTCTCGCTGTACTTCTTCCAAGATAGATTTCTTCTTCTTTTGGCAGTCCACGGTATATTCAATATTCTTCACCAAAACCATACTTCGAAGGCATCATTTCTTCTTTAGTCTTCCTTAATTATAGCCCAGCTTTTGCATGCATATAGGGTGATTCAAAATATCATGGCTTGGGTCAGGCACAGCTTAGTCTTCAAAGTGACATCTTTGCTATTTAACACTTTAAAGAGGTCTTTTCCAGCAGATTTGCCCAATGCAATGCATTGTTTGATTTTTGGCTGCTGCTTCCATAGGTGTGGATAGTGGATCCAAGTAAAATGAAATCCTTGACAACTTTAATACTTTCTCCATTTATCATGATGTTTCTTATCAGTCCAGTTGTGAGGGTTTTTGTTTTATGTTGAGGTGTAATACATACTGAAGGCTGTAGTCTTTGATCTTCATCAGTAAGTGCTTTAAGCCCTCTACACTTTCAGCAAGCAAGGTTGTGTCATCTGCATAACACAGATCTTTACTCCAAAAGACTTAGCTATATGGCATGAAGTCCTTACATTCCATTGTCCAGAATCAGTTAGGTGGCCACACCTAGCTGCAAGGGAGTCTGAAAAACATGGCATTTGATCTGCATGGACTTATGCCTAGGCAAAATTAAGAGGTTTTATCACCATAGCAAAAAGGGATACTATATCAATGGACAACCAGCATCTTTACCACACCTACCATACAGAAGACAACACTACTACTTTTCCACAAACACCTGAAACACTCTTTCAAGGCCCCAAAGTACTTAAATGTTACCATATGACTACAATTTCCCCACTGGGATGTGAGTAAATTAACTTGTGCCACTTCTAAATCTAGGTCTTTAATATTATGAGTAATTTTCTTTCAGGTTTGCATTCTGACATGTCTTCTTGATATTATTCTCAAATCAGGAAATATTATTTTCTTATTTTTGAATTGCTATTCATAGATTTTTATGTCCTTTATTGCCTAATGGTATTCATTCTTAACTTTTCAGAAAGATGGCTTTTATGCAGTGCACAATAATCAGGTATTTATTAATCACAGCCACTTTCTCGTTTCAGACTATTAATGGAAGACGTTTCTCCCTAGGTCTACTTTACAAAGTTCTCAGTATGGTTAAGAAGAAAAAAAAGAAAGAAAGAAAAAGAACTTAGATGAATTGTAAGCGCTTATTGTAACCAAGCCTGGTGTGAGAGAGAGAAACAGGTAGTTAAATAGAAAACCACTTTTTGTTCTCATTTGAGTTAATCAATCTACTGCTACTATGTGTTTTAGCCTTAGCTTTATGGTAAATTACCACTTATCTACCCTTTCTAGTTAGCTCCTAACTACAGTCTGCCATAACATGAATAGTTAACAGACATAATTACTAACACTTGTGTCATATTTTCCACATCAAGCATACTATTATAAATATTTTAATATTAATTTAGCTTATTTGCACTTTAAAGCTTTATAAAATGTATTTGCATCTATGCTAATAAGAGGGGAAATCAGTTTTTCAGTCTACAGTGATTGAGGCTGTATGATTTATATAGTTGTGGAAGCATTCCAATTCTGAAATAAAACAGAAGGCAGATGTGCCTGCAATGAGATCCTCAACAACAAAACATAGCAAACTTTTAAATAAGGGAGAAAGCAAGACCAAATCATCATTAAATAAATAATATTGTCTAGATTATATATGCATTATCTTTCAGATGACCTTAAATGTGGCATTACATGTACAGCTAGAATATATTTTGGTTTGTTATAAGTGGGTGAGATAATAGCTAAAATTATGCACTAAGACATTGTCATTGGGACTGAGGAATGTTAAAAAATAATGATTTTTCTCCCTTTGAAACATTGTACATTAATGAACACTTATTTTTTTTTTTAATGTAATAACAAGATCTACGTACTACCTTACAGCAAAAAAAAATCACACATATGTCATTTCATGTTTTTATCTATTGTTTCCTGCAAGGTAGGGAGATTATATATATATATACATATGCACAGGGGAGGGATCAAATATGCAACAAAGATGCACTGGTAATTACTGGTGATTGGAATGCAAAGCTAAAGTTGGAGACAAAGAAGGATCAGTAATTGGAAAATATGACCTTGGTGATAGAAAGGACATGGGAGATTGCATGATAGAATTTTGTAAGACCAATGACTTCTTCATTGGAAGTACCTTTTTTCAACTACATAAATAGTGTCTACAAATAGGGCCACTATGATTTGGAACCAGTTGGAAGGCACCTAACAACAACAACAACAATACATGTGTACATCACCAAATGAAATAGAAATCAAACTGAGTACATCTATGGAAAGAAATGACGGAGGAGATCAATATCATCGGTCAGAACAAGACCAGGGGCCAACTGTAGAGCAAACTATCAATTGCTCATATTCAAGTTCAGGTCGAAGATAAAGAAAATTAAAACAAGTCCACAAGAGCCAAAATGTGACCTTGAGCGTATTCCACCTGGATTTTAGAGATAATCTCAAGAATAGATTTAATACACTGAACACTAATGACTGAAGACCAGACGAGTTGTGGGATGACACCAAGGACATCCTACACAAAGAAAGCAAGAGGTCATTAAAAGGAAAGGAAAGACCAAAAAGGATGTCAGAAGAGAATCTGAAACTTACTTTTGAATATAGATTAGCTAAAACAAAGGAAGAAATGATGAAGTAAAATAGATGATCAAAAGATTTCAAAGGGGAACTGGGGGAGACAACGTAATTACCCAGTGCCTTTAAATGAAATATGCAAAGACCTAGAGTTAGAATACCAAAAGGAAAGAACAAACTCGGCGTTTCTCAAGCTGAAAGAACTGAAAAAAAAATTCAAGCCTCCAGTTGCAATAGTGAAGGATTCTACAGGAAAATCTTAAATGACTCAGGAAGCATTGAAAGAAGTTGGAAGAAATACACAGAGTCACTATGCCAAAAAGAATTGGTTGACATTCAACCATTTCAGGAGGAAGCATAGGATCAAGAGCCAATGGTACTGAAGGAAGAAATCCAAGCTGCGCTGAAGGCATTGGCAAAAAATGAGGCTCCAGGAACTGACAGAATACTAACCAAGATGTTTCAACAGAGGGATGCAACACTGGAAATGCTCACTCATCTATGCTAAGAAATTTTGAAGACAGTTACATGGCCAACCAACTGGAGGAGCTCCACATATGTGTCTGTTCCAAAGAAAGGTGATTCAACAGAATACAGAAATTATCCAACAATATCATTAATATCACATACAAATAAAATTATGCTGAAGATAATTCAAAAGCCATTGCAGCAGTGCATTGACAGGGAACTGCCAGAAATTTCAGCCAGATTTAGAAGAGAATGTGGAAGGAGGGATAACCTTCCTAATGTCAGATGGATCCTGGCTGAAAGCAAAGGATACTGGAAAGATATTTACTTGTGTTTTATTGACTATGCAAAGGCATTCAACTGTATGGATCATAACAAATTGTGGATAATATTGCAAAGAATGGGAATTTCAGAACACTTAATTGTGCCCATGAGGAACCCATACACTGACCAAGAGGCAGTTGCTGGAACAGAACATGGGAATAACGAGTGGTTAAAAATCAGAGAAGTTGTGTGTCAAGGTTGTATCCTTTCACCACACTTATTCAATCTTTATGCTTAGCAAATAATCAGAGAAGCTGGACTATATGAATAAGAACATGGAATCAGAATTGAAGGAAAACTCATTAACAATCTGTCATATGCAGATGATACAACCTTGCTTGCTGAAAATGAAAAAGACTTGAAGCATTTAGTGATGAAGATCAAAGGCTACAGCCTTCAGTATAGATTACACCTCAACATAAAGAAAACAAAAATCCTCACAAATGGATCAATAAGCAACAACATGATAAATGAAGAAAATATTGAAGATGTCAGGGATTTCATTTTACTTGGATCTGCAATGAACACCTATGGAAGCAGCAATCAGGAAATCAAGTGACATATTGCATTCGCCAAATCTGCTGCAAAAAACCTCTTTAAAGTGATAAAAAGCAAAGATGTCACTTTGAGGACTAAGGTACTCCTGACCTAAGCCACGGTATTTTCAAAAGCTTCATATGCATGGGAAATCTGGACAATGAATAAGGAAGACTGAAGAAGAACTGATGTCTCTGAATTACGGTTTTGGTGGAGAATATTGAATATACCATGGATTGCCAGAAGAATGAATAAATCTATCTTGGAAGAAGTACAACCAGAATACTCCTTAGAAGTGAGGATGGTGAGACTTTTTCTTGGGTACTTTGGACATGTTTTCAGGAGGGACCAGTCCCTGGAGAAGAATATCATGCTTGGTAAAGTAGAGGGTCAGAGAAAAGAAAACCCTTAAAGAGATGGATTGACACAGTGGCTGCAACAATGGGCTCAAACAGAGCAATGATTGTGAGGATGGCACTGGACCAGGCAGTGTTCTGTTTTAGTTAGGGTTGCTATGAGTCAGAATCAAATTGGTTTCAACACATAGCATCCTCATGTGACAGAGTCAAACTGCCACATAGGGTTTTCTAGGCTGTAATCTTTAACAGATTGCTTGGTCTTTCTCCCATGGAGCCACTGTGTGAGTTCGAACCTCCAAACTTTTGGTTACCAGCCAAACACTTAACCAGTGTGCCACTGAGGCCTCTCTTTGTGTATGTGTGTATATATATATTTCATTACATTGTACATAGGGTAGTTACGAATTGGAACCAACTCAACAGCCCCTAACAACAACATATATATATATATCATTATTTTTCACCTGGACACCAAGATTACTACAATAGCCTACCAGGTATACCTCTGCATGAGATGAGGCAGGAGGTCTGGAATTTAGACATTCAGCATACATCAGGAGCATAAAAGAGTTACCAGCTCCATGAAAACTGAAGAACTATAAATGTGCCTATCTGCTCATATAGATGCTGAGGAAGATTTTCAGCTATCAAGGGAAGAGAATAGGAATGATGTACCCCACAAAAAAAATGAAACCATAATACACTAGATAGCATTATGTAACCAAAAGAATCAGACATTTACCTTTTTAACAAACCAACCCTAAAAGTGACTTGCATTTTTTCTAAGGTTTAGAAACCAGAATGCCAACTGATTCTTGAGTCATGGTGTCCAACACATCTTCCTGGTAGCTACTGAAAAAAAAAAGAATTTTTTTTTTTTTTTTTTAAGCAGGATCTAATTAAGCCTTACCTGTTGCTTGTATACTGCATGTTTCCTGCCTTTGCTTTGGAGCTTCCTTGTCAAACAAAGAAATAGTATGCTGTAGAAGATGGCTCAAAGGTTAAATGCTCAGCTGCCAATTGAAAGGTTGGCAGTTCAAACTCACCCAGTAGCCCTATGGGAGAAAGACCTGGAGATCTGCTCTCCCAAAGATTATAGTATAGAAAACCCTATGGTGCAGTTCTACTCTATCACCAAGGTCGCTGCAAGTTGAAATCAATTCACCAGCATCTAACAACAACAAAAACGGATTCCTTCTATGCACCTTTAGGTATACAAGCTTGAAGTACAGAGAAGTTCACTCCCTGTGGATGGAATTTTCGACCAATGGGAGATAGGATCCAGCAGATCCAGTGAACAAACTCTTTCTCCTTTGTAGCCACTCCACCATCACCACCACCGCCACCACCACCACAAACACACCTACGGAAAAGCTACTGAGATGCAATTTACAAGACTCTTCAGAGGCATATCCTAAGGATGAAGCAGTTCGTCACACTTAGCAGTGGCCACACAGATAACACATCTTGGCATGATTCTCTGTTCTTCCCTGCTTCACTTGCTTGTCCTACAACCTGCCCTCTGTAATCGTACTCCCTTTTAAAAAAAATAATAACATATTAGCCCTCCTTCAAAGACTTCACTTTCTCTAGGCCTCAGGTTGAACATAAAACTAAAAGCAACATGTGGGTCAGAGATCCAAATTCACTAGGAAATGAGTGAACATTATTTCTGAAAAATTTTTAAAAGGTGGAATCAAACTTCTGAAATGCCTATTGATCGTAATGAAGAAAGAAGCTGTTCCTATGGGAAGAGTTTCACAGTCAAAGGCACATGGGACTCCCACAAAGGATAACACCCTCACCAGCTATGGGCTCAAAATAAAATAATTACAAACCACATGAACAAATGAACTACTGTGAGTGAGGGTAAGCAATTGGAAAATTCAGGAAATTAACTTAAAATAACAGGATAAAAAGAACAAACTTAAAATTTTGTTTAAAATAATTAAAAACATAAAATAAGGAGTAGGAACCAGATTAAAATAACCCAGTGTTATTAACAAGAACAAGAACATTTTTAATAGAAGAATCTAATAAAACTTACATAAGTACAAAATAGAATAACTAACTGGCAATAAAAACTCAGTATATTGGTTAAGAAGAACATTACCTAAACCTGAAGAAAAAATTAGTGAACTGAATTTGTTGTTTCTATAAATCACTCTAGATGGAGCACTGGGAAATAAAGACATGAAAACTTTAGGGAAAAAAGTGGTTGTTATCCTTAGACAAGAAAATTTAAAGGTCCAAAATAGATCTAATAGTAATTTCAGAAGGAGAGGGGGAAAAAAAAAAAAAAGATTAGGAGAGAGACAGTATTTAAAGCACCAATGCCTGAACAATTTTCTAGAATTGAACCACTTCAACAATGAAGTTTTTTAGCTTATCTTTTCATTTTGAACCTTTTGAGACATTAAGCTGACTTAAAAAAATTTTAGTACAGTGTGTTTGAAGCTGATATTTGAAACTACTAGATTTGTTTTCTGTCTATTGTCTTTTTCATAAGGTATTCACTGACCAATTTTTCAGAAGTAGACTGTCAAGTCTTTCTTCCTAGTCCACCTTAGTCTGGAAGCTCCCCTGAAACCTGTCCACCAAGGGTGCTCCTGCTGGTATTTGAAATACTGGTGGCAAAACTTCCAGTATTACAGCAACATGCAAGCCACCACAGTGTGACAAACCGATGGATGCATGAAGGAAGAAGTCCAAGCTGCACTGAAGGTCGTGGCAAAAAACAAGTCTGCAGGAATTGACAGAATACCAAATGAGATGTTTCAACAAATGGTCGCAGTGCAGGAGGCACTCACTTATCCATGCCAAGAAATTTGGAAGACAGTTACCTGGTAAACTGACTGGAAGATATCCATATACATGCACATTCCAAAGAAAGGTGATCCAACAGAATGCGGAAATTATCGAACAATATCAATATCACGTGCAAGTAAAATTTTGCTGAAGATCATTCAAAAGCAGTTGCAGCAGTACATTGACAGGGAATTCCCAGAAATGCAAGCAGAATTCAGAAGAGGACATGGAATGGGGATATCGTTGCTGATGTCGGATGAATGTTGTCTAAAAGCAGAGAATACCAGAAATGTTTACCTGTGCTTTATCAAGAACGCTCATAGGCATTTGGCTATGTGGATCATAACAAATTATGGATAACAGTGGAAAGAAGGGGAATTCCAGAACACTTAATTGTGCTCATGAGGAACCTGTATGTAGACTACGAGTCAGTCGTTCTAACAGAGCAAAGGGAAGGCATGTGGTTTATAGTCAGGAAAGTTATGCGTCAGCGTTGCATGCTTATTCAATGTGTATGCTGAGCAAATAATCCTAAAAGCTGAACTCTTTGAAGAAGAATGTACCATCAGGATTGGTGGAAGCCTCAATAACCACATGCGCTATGCAGATAACCACAACCTTGCTTGCTAAAATGAAGAAGTCTTGAAGCTCCTACTGATGAAGATGAAGATAAAAGACTATAGCCTTCAGTATGGATTACACGTTAACATAATGAAAGCAAACATCCTTACGATTGGACCAATAAGGAACATCATGATAAATGAAGAAAAGATTGACATTGTCCAGGATTTCATTTTACTTGGAGCCACAATCAACGCCCATGGGAACAGCAGTCAAGAAATCAAAAGGCACGTTGCATTGGGGAAATCTGCTTCAAAAGGCCTCTTTAAAGTGTTAAAAAGCAAAGTATCACTTTGAGGACTAAGGTGCACCTGACCCAAGCCATGATATTATCAGTTGTTGCAAATGGTTGTGAAAGCTGGACAATGAATAAGGAAGACAGAAGAAGAATTGATGCCTTTGAATTATGGTGTTGATGAAGAATACTGAATATATCATGGACTGCCAGAAAAACAAGCAAGTCTGTCTTGGATGAAATACAGTCAGACTGTTCATTGTAAATGAGGATGGTGAGAATTTGTCTCAAGTACTTTGGACATGTATCAGGAGGGACCAGTCTTTGGGGAAAGATATCACGCTTGGTAAAGTAGACAGTCAGCCAAAAAGAGGAAGACCCTCAATGAGATGGATTGAACCAGTGGCTGCAACACTGGGCTCAAACATAACAATGATTGTGACGATGGCACAGGACTGGGCAGTATTTCATTCTGTAGTGCATGGGGTCTCTGTGAGTTGGAAACAACTCAATGGCACTAATAACGGCAACATTGTGCTTTTATTCATAAAACATGCCTTTCAATTAGTAGCCAGATATCCCTAACCCCAGATGTTTGCTCTCAACTGCCCAGGAAAGAACATTCCATCGAGTCCGTTCCAACTCATGGGGACCCTATGTACCACAGAACGAAACACTGCCTAGTCCTCCATCATCCTTACAATCCTTGTTATGCTTGACTCCACTGTTGCGCCACTGTGTCAATCTATCTTGTTGAAGGTCTTCCTCTTTTCCACTGACCCTGTACTTCACCAAGCATGATGTCCTTCTCCAGGGACTGATCCCTCCTGACAACATGTCCAAAGTATGTAAGATGCAGTCTCACCATCCTTGCTTCTAAGGAGTATTCTGGTTGTACTTCTTCCAAGACAGATTTGTTCATTCTTTTGGCAGTCCATGGTATATTCGATATACTTCAACAACACCACCATTCAAGGCATCAATTCTTATTTGTCTTCCTTATCCATTGTCCAGCTTTCACATGCATATGATGGGATTGAAAATATCATGTCTTGGGTCAGGCACACCCTAGTCTTCAAGGTGACATCTTTTCTTTTCAACAATTTAAAGAGTTCTTTTACAGCAGGTTTGCCCAGTGCAACGTGCCTTTTGATTTCTTGACTGCTGCTTCCATGGCTGTTGATCGTGGATCCAAGTAAAATGAAATCCTTGACAACTTCAATCTTATCTCTGTTTATCATGATGTTGCTTATTGGTCCAGTTGTGAGGATTTTTGTTTTATGTTGAGGTGTAATCCATACTGAAGGCTGTGGTCTTTGATCTTCATCAGTAAGTGCCTCAAGTCCTCTTCACTTTTAGCAAGTGAGATTGTGTCATCTACATAATGCAGGTTGTTAATGAGTCTTCCTCCAATCCTCATCCCCTGTTCTTCTTCATATAGTCCAGCTTCTCAGATTATTTGCTCAGCATAGAGATTGAATAGGTATGGTGAAAAGATACAACCCTGACACACACCTTTCCTGACTTTAAACCACTCAGTATTCCCTTGTTCTGTCAGAACAACCGCCTCTTGATCTATATACAGGTTCCTCATGAGCACAATTAAGTGTTCTGGAATTCCCATTCTCTGCAATGTTATCCACAATTTGTTATGATCCACACAGTCGAATGCCTTTGCATAGTCAATAAAACACAGGTAAACATCCTTCTGGTATTCCCTGCTTTCAGCCAGGATCCATCTGACATCAGCAATGATATCCCTGGCTCCATGTCCTCTTTTGAACCCGGCCTGAATTTCTGGCAGTTGCCTGTTTATACACTGCTGCAGCCGCTTTTCAATGAACATTGCTTAAAAAAAAAACAAGGCATAGATTGCTTTGCACAGAAACACCTCCACAAAGCATGTTCCAAGATGAGTGCCATCAAGGATTTGTTCATAGGATTTCCAACTGAAATTAGAATAAAAAGTAAAGTATTAAAATAATTTTGATTGAGTTGAATATTTTAGAAGCATGTATTATTAGTTTTTGTATATTTTCACATAGATGTGATTTTCTTTGTATTTTTTCCTGTTTCAGATTTCCTGACACTTTTCGCTCAGGGTTGATACTTGCAAGCAATTTGGAAAAAATTTTGACCATTATTTATTTACTTATTTATCTATTTATTTTTCTCTCTCTACTCTCATTGTGGTACTCCAATTACATATATGCTAAGACTACTTGATACTGTGCCATAGGCTACTATTCCTTTTTTTTCCCCCAAGAACTTTGCCCTCTGTTCTACAAATTGGGTAATTTCTAACGACCTTCCTCCAGTTCAGTACTATGTGGTTCTTTTAAAAAACAATTTCCGTTTTTTGCTGATATTTCTTGTCTATTCACATGTTTTGTCTATCTGTTTCTTTAAGTCCTTGAACATATTTATAACACCTGTTTTAAAGTCCATGTCTGATCATTCCAATACCTGCATCATCTCAGGGTCTATTTACATTGGATGCATTTTTGATAATGGATAGAATTTCCTTGCTTCTTTACTTGCTTAAAACCATTGTTTTTTTTATGTTGAAAATAGTAGATGGTATATTGTAAAGAGTCTGGATTACATTGTTTTCTTTTGCTTACGTTAGGAGGATATGTTACCTCATCATGGCCAGAAGTAAAATTTCTAAAGCATTGCTTTTAAGAACAAATTAGAAAGCAACCGTGTGCCCATTCATATGTAGTTAGTTAAGTGAAATGTTGCATTCATGTCTTTGAACTTCATGTTGCCTTTGAAAATAATGACATGGGCATCTAAGACATATTCTTAAATTAAAAGAAAAAAATTTTTTTAAGTATTCACAAGGCAATTATTCTATTTATGTGCCTATGTGCATGTATAGATATGCAAAATGTACAAAGAAAACTGCAAGGATAAATTCAAAACTGCGAACAAATTGGTACTTCAGGGAATCTGAATAGAAACAGCAATTTACCAAGACAGTCATCTTAATTATTTTATTTTGAAAAGTATGATTACATTTTCACATTGTAGATGATTCAAACACTGCAGAGGCATGTAGACAAAAACGTGAAGTGTACTAGAAACGGTGGTGGTGTAGTGGTTAAGAGCTACGGTTGCTAACCAAAAGGTCAGCAGTTTGAATCCACCAGGCACTCCTTGGAAACCCTATGGGGCAGTTCTACTCTGTCCTATAAGGTCAGTATGAGTCAGAATGGACTCAACAATTTTTTTTTTTTTTTAAATACATACACTGCTGTTTGCTCCTCAGGCATAAAATCAGGGCGTATGTTGGATTCATCCCTCAAGGATCACTGCCTTGCATAGCCTGTTGTCCAGTACCTGAACAGCATTGTCTCATCTATTTTGTTTGTATGCTTTTGTAATTACTTACATCAGGGGGATATGTTTGGTACCAGTTACCTCACCATGGCCAGAAGTAAAATTTCTAAAGTGTTGTTTTTAAGAACAAAATAGAAACAAACTGAGTGCCCATTCTTACATGGTTGGGTAAGTAAAATGCTGCATTCATATCTTTAAACTTCATGTTGTCTTTGAAAATAATGACGTGGAAGGGCATCAAAGACATACTGCTAAAAGAAAAAAGATTTAAGTATTCATAAGACAACCATTCTATTTATGTGCATATGCACATGTATAGGTATGAAAAAATGTACAAAGAAAACTGTAAGGAGAAACTCAAAACTGCTAACACATTGGCAATTCATAGAATCTGAAGTGGAAACAGCAGTATATATGTTAAAGGAAGGAAGGAGGGAGGGAAGGAGGGAGGGAGGGAGGGAGGGAGGGAGGAAAGAGAGAGAGAGAAAGAGAAAGAAAGAGAGAGAGAGGAAGGGAGGGAGGGAGGGAGCGAGGGAGGGAGGGAGGGAAAAAGGAAGGAAGGAAGGAAGGAAGGAAGGAAGGAAGGAAGGAAGGAAGGAAGGAAGGAAGGAAGGAAGGAAGGAAGGAAGGAAGGAAGGAAGGAAGGAAGGAAGGAAGGAGAGAGAAAGAAAAAGAAAACCAAACCCATTGCTGTCGAGTCGATTCTGACTCACAGTGACCCTAAAGGACAGAGTAGAACTGCCCCATAAGGTTTCCAAGGAGCATCTGGTGGATCCATACTGCCGACCTTTTGTTTAACAGCTGTAGCTCTTAACCACTATGCTACCAGGGTTTCCAGTACATGTATGCTTCATGTTTTTATCTACATGCCTCTGCAGTGTTTGAATCATCTATAATATGAAAATGTAATAATACTTTTTAAAACAAAATAATTGAAATGACTCTGTCTTGGTAAATTGCTCAGGAATCACAATCTCTATTTTTCACTGTTCTTTGGTGGAATATGTGCTGTAGCTTCAAAGCTAAAAGCATCTGTAGTAAAAAATGTAGAAACTGGACAAATTCATAAAAAAGATAAGATGATTTTCTCAGCACTGCCTTACCACTTTCTAGTCTTAAAACCCAATCTCTGCAGCAGCCTATCTCACCTTTTCTCTGCTTTTAAATTCTCCCAATCTGAAAAAGCTCTCCTACTGTTTATTACTGGAAACTAGCATGAAGAATTCCACCCTCTCCTTGCCAACCTGGCATGCCAATTTTGAGGGAGAATTTGAGTAGTAAACACTTGACACAATTTATTTCCTTCCAAATTGTGAGACTGGGAGTCTTCCCCTAGGCCCAGGTTTGAATATTTGAAAACTACTTTTACGTCTTTCAAAATCTTGACAGGCATGTGGATTTGGAACATGCCAACAATATGTCAAACTGCATCAGTCCCTCCGTCTCTGGCAGTGATTGAGACTATCTTTTAGGATGAGTCCCCAAAGAGTGAGTCACTCAAAATCAGCTTGTTCAAAAAAGAAATCTTTTTTTTTCTGAGAGTTCAAAAATCCACAGTAAGTGGAACTGGAAATGACAGGTAGGCCAATTACTTTTCACCTTCCACCTTATCAGCACTAAAAAAGAAAAAAAAAAAAAACTACTCCCTCTGAAATCAGCCAAGCTCCTACTACCATTTCCCCTAATTAAACTACTGGGAATATAACATAGTAACTGCTAAGTATTTCTATAAAAATACATTCTATATATTCTAATTTCACTTAAATTGATAAATACATTAC
The DNA here is from genome assembly GCF_030014295.1 of Loxodonta africana. Taxonomy (NCBI): domain Eukaryota; kingdom Metazoa; phylum Chordata; class Mammalia; order Proboscidea; family Elephantidae; genus Loxodonta; species Loxodonta africana. The sequence goes on from NC_087348.1 coordinate 45,538,514, forward strand.
CAATTTGATAATCCAGAAGAAATCCCACTGTCAGAAAGTCTGGACTCTGGAGAGAGGTAGCCTTAGTTCAAGTCTTGGCTCTATCACTTCTTAGCTGTGTAACTTTAGTCAAGTTATTTAACCTTCCTGTGCAGAAGTTTTTGCCATCAGTAAAATGGGGACCATGATAATTCCTAAATCATAGAGTAGTTTGAGGCTTAAATGATTTGTGTTTAAAGATGTGTAGGATGTAGTAAGCACTCAATATGTGTTAATTCTCATCGTCATCATCAAAAAATCTTTATGAGTATTATCAACTTTTCCCGAGTACTTAAGCTGTTATACTCTCTCGTAAACCAAAAATAGCTGTCAGTGCACTGGTTTCTTCAGTCTCATGCTCCAACATTTTACCTTCTCTGAGCTGTGCTAAACCAGCAGCAATCACATATTTTTGGTAAATGAGTAATGGCTATGGTGTCAGAAGAATGAACTCCATACTCAGAGCAAGCACTCCATGAGTTTTATTTGCACTCCCCTGCATATATTTTATATGGATTCATTACACAATGGCTTACCTAATAAATTAATGAAAACCTGCTTTAGATGCCACGAATGGGTGCTCAAGTACTTATTGAATGAATAATGATAATTTTATGCAAATACATATATACTACATACTATATAAAAAATTTTTTTATATAATTTCCATTTGCTATTAATGAAACACTAGGATTCATTGAACAGTTAAAACACTTTAGTCTGACATTATATATGCATTTTTCCCCCTACAACTGGGTTGCTAGGCAAGGCCTCTAAGTTTGTATATCCTTTTTTATTCACTATAAAGCAGCCTTTCCTAGGAGAAGGAGTTCTAGTCATTAGTGCCAAGAGAGAACTAAAACCCAGAAGTCTACATCCAGCCTATTATAGCCATTCTATCAATACCTCCAAAAAGGTAGGACTAACCAATCACCACATAAGTCTCGTCCTCTCCTCCCTTTTGTGACTTCTTATCCACTTGGTGCTTTTTTAAACTGATCCTACTCATGGGTAATGAAGGAGACCGTCCAGGGTATGACACAATGTGATTGTCTCTGGCCTATACAATCCACTTCCAGTGGTGATGTACAGAGACTTGAATAAAGGGAGGATGCTGTCACCTGGCGACCTGAGGGAAATGCATTGCCTGCTGAGTCAGAACTATGGTTGGAGTGTTTGAGGAACAGCAAGAACCCAGTGTACCTGAAGAGGAAAGAGTGAAGGAAATGGTCTGAAATAAATTTGGAAAGGCAGACAGAAGCCAGATTACATAGGGCTTTGGAAATTATGTCAGACATTTAAATTTTATTCTGAGCAAAGTAGGAAACCACTGGAACCAATGGCTTGAGACATTATTTTATTTTATTTTGTGCTGTAAAAAGATCACTTGGCAGTTCTACACAGAACAGACTGAAGTGACTTGAAATGAAGGAAGGAAGATTAGAAGTCTGAGGAGGTCATCCACTCTTCTGTTTCCTTGTTTTATGGTTATTAATACCACCTCATTTTGTTCTAGTAAAATAGTCTTAAAGACAGAAGTGATGTTAAATTCATTTTTGCACCCATTGCAATGCTTACATATTCTCTTTTAGATCTCAAAAAGAATTTCTTGAAAGAATAATAATTATGAAAAGAATTGGATTCCCATGGTCTTCAGTGTATTTTAATGAAGCAATCCTTAATTATTGTCTTATTTTCACTTTCAATAACAATTTTCCTGTAAATTTTGAGTAAAGAGTCTTCCAAATTAGGGATAGGGAATCAAAAGACTTGACAAGGCAACATCCACCTTCACCAATATATTACAGTAGAAGAATGTTCATTAAATGGCCATTTGAACACATGGTTCTGTAGAAAAATACTCTTTCATTATTCATATTGGCAATCTTTCATCAGCACTATATTTACATTGTAATACTGCCAAGGAACTAAATTTGCATATGTGACATGCATCTGCTTTATAAAATCTGCATAGAATTTAAATCATTATATAATCTTCCACAATAAAGATGAGTGACAAGAAACACATGCAACCTCTCAACATTCTTTTCCCTGATCAAATATTGCATCTCTTATAAAAAGAAATGGACCTGGCCTCATTTACCACTTCTGAATTGATATGCATAACTTTGACTGACCTTATCTTCTGCATCTAAGTCCATGCAATAAGAGGGGCATACAACATAAGCACAAAGATTGTAAACAGTGTTAGGTAACCAGAAGCTACAGATCTCAGAGTGTTGTGGAAAGGTGGCACCCTGCATACTAGATAAAGTGTAAAGAGCTCCACAGGGAAAAAGACAAAATTTGGATTGCCAAACTTTTCATTGTGTGACAGTCTGCTTTTCCTCCTTTTGATTAAGTCTTAACACAACACACATAATTATGTTCCTCTAAATTCTAGAAATAAAAAAAAAGAGATGAGAAATTAACCAAGTGCATTTTATTCTGATCAGATCAGTGAGTACCTCAGATTGAGAGCTTATTTATTCTTTATTTTTCACAGCACTGTAAAATAAAATTATCCACTGACCATCTAGTGTTTGATGATTTTTTCCCCCCTCTTTCAGATGAAAAGCCCAGCAAAACAAAGAAAAAAAGGCTGATGACTAGTAAGGGACTTATAAAAATATTCTAGGAAATAGGGAGCTTTTTTTTTTCGTATTTCCTTCATAAGGCTAAAATCGGATAAGTGTACTGCTAATGATATCCCTTTCGCCTATATTTCTAATGCCATCTTGACCCAATCACATAAAACCAGTTGCTGTCAAGTCCTTTCTGACCCATTATGACCCCATGAGTATAACTGAACTCCACAGGGTTTCCAGTGGCTGATTTTTCACAAGTAGGTCACCAGGTCTTTCTTCCAAGGCACCTCTGAGCAGACTCAAACCTCCAACCTTTCAATTAGGAAAACCAATAGACTTGAAATTTCTGACCACTGTACTTTATTAATCTCCTGTTTCCATAAGACAGAGCTCCTCATTTAAATATTATTGGCCCATATTAACTGTTCTTTGTAACCACAGTATCTGGGAAGTGTATTAAGTGTTCCAGTTTCCTACTACGCATACAAACCACCTCAAAATAATGTCATTTTTTTTCTTCTTAGGCTCATGGAGTCTGTGGATTGGTAATGAATACAGGGTACATCAAAGACAATCTGTATCTGTTCCATGATGTCTGAAGCCTCAGCAGGAAAGATGTGAAGGTTGAGGGTAACTTGAACACTGCGGGCCGGAAGTATGTACGAGTGTCGAGAGGTTGATGGTAGCTGTTGGCTGAGATTACCACAGGACCTGTGGATAAGAACAACTACGTGTGGCTTCTCCATGAGGCCTCTTAGCATGGCACTCTCAAGGTAGTTATAATTGTTTCATCATGTCTCTGGGGTCCAAAGGTGAGTTCTCCAGATAACAAGGCAGAAAGCAAATTGACTTTATGATCAGGCCTTGGAAGTCCTATTGCGTCACTTCTGCTGAATTCAATTAGTTACAAGCTAATTATAAGCCAGCCCAGATTCAAGAAGAAGGTAATTAGACCATGTTTAGATAGGCAAATGGCAGGGTTCTAGAAGGTAATGCATTGGCAGAATTCCCAACATATATTTTTATACCATTATAAGTTTTTTTATTTTTTTTTCCTCTTTTTAAAAAGTTTATATAAAAAAGAAAAAGCACTAGGGTAAATCCTGCTGTGTTGAGAACAATTTCACATATATTCATCAGTACCAAGATAACTGTTATCGCCTGCCCACGTGTATAGTTTTCTTATCCTTTCTGTTTCACAGTCTTATCAGCCCCTTGCTTTGGAAATACTTCATCTCCTTTGTTGCTTTCCTGGTTAGGGCTGTTAAGGTTTTTAATCTCTAACTCTTTTGTACAATCATATACAATCATGTGTTTAGGAGCACTCTCTCTCTCTCTCTAATCACTACCATTGAAAACTTTGGTTGTGAGCCTGTATCTTACAGCAGAACTACAAATGGAACAAGCTGATATTGTAACAGGAAGAGAATTGTAGGATGCTTCTCAAGGGCATGGAAAGCTATACTGGGAAACTTTCTTTGGGCAAAAGCGTAAATGATAGGCACATAAAAATGACTTAAATATCAAAATATGTAACTCTGAATGCATATACGAGTAGGATCTATTTTCTGGAGTTAAGTGAAAAATGGTGTTTCATTTAGCCTAGTGCACAGCACAATCCTTCACAATCGGTGATTATGCCAGAGATGTGGTCGTAAATAGACGGCCATGACAGGTATAGCATTGCTTACCTAGACACTTCAGAAGCCCAGCTATGGCATCTTAAATTGCAAAGGCAAGCATGTCTTTCTTTTACCTGAGCAAAACCTTATACAATTGAGAGGATTGAGCACCTCCAGGTTCAGAAGTTTGACTTTATCAACGTCTTACAAGGCAAGGGTTTAATCATAAGAGCACGTCATATGAATATGGAAAATAGAATCCCTCAGTCAATGTTCTCCCACATCCACATCTCAAAAAAACAAAAAAAGGTAATAGGAGCATTTTAAATACTACCGTTTTCAGTAACCAAAACCTCTATTTATTAAAAAAAAGATTTCTATTTGTGAATAGCACTCCTTCCTTGTGGAGGCTATTTGTTAATAAGAGAGATTCCATATTTATTTATAGATTATGTGAGAACCTCATTGGTTAATTCCCTTTTGTAGTGTGGAGACCATGGTTAATTTATATGTGATAAAACAGTGATAAAAATGCTTATATAAACAATTATGGCTCGAGTTAAAGAATGAATACTGTAGATACAAACGCATTCCTAATTCAACTTCTTTATCATTCTTACAAAGCATGAAAGGTAAAGCATGGGAAATACTTTCAGATCTTTTGGGGGAGGGAAGAGGTTGTGCTGTACTAGAAGAGAAAAAAAAGGTCTCCTATTTTCTACCTTGGGAGTATTTTTTTTAAGACATTTCCTCAATTAAAAGAAAAAAAAAGTATACCTATGTACATTGTAACCTCCCATTTTAAACTTGTAGATTCCTAAGCAACACCCCCTTCACCAAAATTTGGTTTCAGTATATCTAGCATACAATCCGTGATCTCTGTTTTTAAACTACCCACCGGGTGATTCTGAAAATCAGCCTGGACTGGTAATCACTGCTCTACTATATGTAACCTTTCCCCTTTAGGCCATTTGGAGTATGAGCGTGCCATGGTTGTACTATCATCTCTGTGTGAGTGATTTCCACATCTAAATTTCTTTTCTACTCTTTTTTTTTTAGTCACTGTCCATTCTTCATGGATGAGGTCATTTTTATTGTATTTTTATTGTATTATTATATTATTACTATCATTGTGATATATACACATATACATGCATATGGAGCCCTGGTGGAGCAGTGGCTAAGCGCTATGGCTGCTAACCAAAAGGTTGGTAGTTTGAATCCACCAGCTGTTCCTTGGAAACCCTATGGGGCAGTTCTACTCTGTCTTATAGGGTTGCTATGAGTTGGAATTGTCTCGACGGCAACGGGTTTCGTTTTTAGCTTTTATACACACATTATATATACATATATATGTATATATAATGTGTGTATAAAAGCTTGGATATAAGTATAAAAGTTGGAAAACATGGCCTTGGTGATAGAAACAATGCCAGAGATCGAATGATAGAATTTTGCAAGATCAACGACTTCTTCATTGCAAATACTTTCTTTCACCAACATAAACGGTGACTTTTTTTTATGGACATGGACCTCGCAGGTGGAACACACAGAAATCAAACTGACTACATATGTGGAAACGGAAGATGGAAAATCTCAATATCATCAGTCAGAACAAAACCAGGAGCCAACTGTGGAACAGACCATCGGTTGCTCATATGCAAATTCAAGCTGAAGCTGAAGAAGATAAGAGAAAGTTCACGAGAGCCAAAATATGACCTTGAGTATATCCCACCTGAATTTAGAAACCATCTGAAGAATAGATTTGATGCAATGAACACTAGTGACCGAAGACCAGACAAGTTGTGGAATGACATCAAGGACATCCCACGTGAAGAAAGCAAGTGGTCATTGAAAAGACAGGAAAGAAAGAAAAGACCAAGATGGATGTCAGAGGAGACTCTGAAACTTGCTCTCAAACATTGAGCAGCTAAAGCAAAAGGAAGAATTGATGAAGTAAAAGAACTGAACAGAAAATTTCAAAGGGCTTCTCGAGAACACAAAGTAAAGTATTATAATGATATGTGCAAAGAGCGGGAAATGGAAAACCAAAAGAGAAGAACACGCTCAGCCTTTCTCAAGCTGAAAGAACTGAAGAAAAAATTCAAGCCTCAAGTTGCAATAGTGAAGGATTCTATGGAGAAAATATTAAATGATGCAGGAGGCATCAAAAGAACATGGAAGGAATACACAGAGTCATTATACTAAAAATTTAGTTGATGTTCAACCATTTCAAGAGGTGGCACATGATCGGGAACTGATGGTACTGAAGGAAGAATTCCAAGCTGCTCTGAAGACACTGGCAAAAAACAAGCCTCCAGCAATTGATGGAATATCAGTTGAGGTGTTTCAACAAACAGATGCAGCACTAGAGGTGCTCATTCATCTATGCCAAGAAATATGGAAGAGAGCTTCCTGGAGAACTGACTGGAAGAGATCCATATTTATGCCTATTCCCAAGAAAGGTGATCCAACAGAATGTGGAAATTATAGAATGATGCCATTAATATCACACACAAGCAAAATTTTGCTGAAGGTAATTCAAAAACATGTACGGTAGTACATCGGCAGGGAACTGCCAGAAATTCAGGCTGGTTTCAGAAGAGGATGTGGAACCAGGGATATCACTGCTGATGTCAGATAGATCCTGGATGAAAGCAGAGAATACCAGAAGGATGTTTACCTGTGTTTTATTGACCATGCAAAGGCATTCGACTGTGTAGATCATAACAAATTATGGATAACATTGTGAATAATGGGAATTCTAGAACACTTAATTGTGCTCATGAGGAACTTTTACATAGATCAAGAGGCAGTTGTTCCTATAGAAAAAGGGCATACAGATTGGTTTAAAGTCAGGAAAGGTGTGCGTCAGGGTTGTACTCTTTCACCATACCTGTTCAATCTGTATGCTGAGCAAATAATCTGAGAAGCTGGACTATATGAAGAAGAACGGGGCATCAGGATTCGAGGAAGACTCATTAATAACCTCTATTATGCAGATAACACAACTTTGCTTGCTGAAAGTGAAAAGGACTTGAAGCACTTACTAATGAAGATCAAAGACCACAGCCTTCAGTATGGATTGCACTTGAACATAAAAAAAACAAAAATTTTCACAACTGGACCAATGAGCAACATCATGATAAACAGAGAAAAGATTGAAGATGTCAAGGATTTCATTTTACTTGAATCCACAATAAACAGCAATGGAAGCAGCAGTCAAGAAATCAAAAGACTCATTGCATTGGGTAAATCTGCTGCAAAGGACCTCTTCAAAGTGTTGAAGAGCAAAGATGTCCTCTTGAAGACTAAGGCGCACCTGACCCAAGCCATGGTATTTTCAATCGCATCATATGTATGTGAAAGCTGGACAATGAATAAGGAAAACTGAAGAATTGATGCCTTTGAATTGTGGTGTTGGCAAAGAATATTGAATATCCCATGTACTGCCAAAAGAACAAACAAATCTGTCGTAGAGGAAGTACAGCCAAAATACTCCTTAGAAGCAAGGATGGCGAGACTGCGTCGTGCACACTTTGGACATGTTGTCAGGAGGGATCAGTCCCTGGAGAAGGACATCATGCTTGGCAGAGTACAGGGTCAGCAGAAAAGAGGAAGACCCTCAACGAGGTGGATTGACACAGTGGCTGCAACAATGAGCTGAAGCATAACAACAATTGTGAGGATGGCTCAGGACTGTGCAGTGTTTTGTTCTGTTGTGCATGGGGTTGCTGTGAGTCAAAACTGACTAGATGGCACCTAACAACAACAACTATATATATATATTTCAACATATTTGCCATGTCAACATTTTTTACATGTACAATTCAGAAACACTACCCATTTCAAGATTTTTCTATCACCCTTAACAGAGCTTCAGCAACCCCTAAGCAATGGTTTCCTCTTTTCTTCTCCATCGGACCCCTGGTAACTACTAAAATAAACTTTGTTGTTTAGGATAAAATAACAGATAAAATAAAGCTCATCAATAGAGGTCATACCAAGAACTTTGCTCTCATACATTTACAAAGTTCTTTTTTTTTTTTTTCCTGTCTTTTTAATGGCAAAAGAGTAATAATACACTCTTATTCTGGTAGGAACATGTCTCAGTTTGATCTCTGACTCTTTTCTTTCATGCTGCAACAACCCCACTTTGTGGAATGAAGGATAAATTTGATGAAGGTTCAAATATCCTGACAGCATTTTTGCAAATCCAGATATATGAGACACTGAATACCTTTGACTCTTTAGGTTCTCTTTGTTGATTTCCAAATGTGCCATAATCACAATGGGTAAAGGTGCAGAAGACACAGGGCATTTACTATCTTGATTAAGCCACTCCTTAAAGTGATGTTTGAACAGTAGGTTTAAGAAATTTACTCTCTACATTTTTTGAAAATTTATTTTGCCTCATAGTCTTGCCAGGATATTGATATTTGCTCTAGCTTGTTTTCCTAGAGGAACACTACAGTTTCTCATATAATGTATGCAACTTCTAACATGGCGTAACTATGTAATGAGGAGAAACCACAGTTCTACATCAGGTAAACAAAGTGGAAAGTTATGGATTGATTAAGGTGGTTGCAATTGTAACTGAACAGGGATTTTTACTAGGAAATAAGGTGTTCTGGATCATACTGCCCGCTAAAAGTGTCCTGAGGAGATAGCTTTGTCTATCTAACCACCGAGGAAGCCCCCAGGATGCTTTCCATGACTGACATGCTATGACAGGTAACACATCAAAAATTAAATTTTAGATTTAAATGACTAATACTGCTTCATAGTATTCATTCAAAATTACATTTTTGTTAGGATCTTCTTTTTTTTTAAACAAGTATTTGTTATTGTTCTTAGTTGTCAGGCTGTCAACTCCAACTCACGGCAACTTTTTGTATAACAGAAATAAACATTGCCCAGTGCTGTGCCATCTTCATGATTGTTAGTATGCTTGAGCCTATTGTTGTGGCTGTGGTGTCAATCCATCTCATTGAAGGTTTCCCTCATCTTTGTTGGTTCCCTACCAATCATGATGTTCTTTTCTAGCAATTGGTCTTTCCTGATGACTTGTCCAAAGTAAGCAAGTCTGAAATCTCATCATCCTAGCTTCTAAGGAACATTCTGATTGTACTTCTCCTAAGACCAATCTGTTTGTTCTTCCGGCAGACCACAGTATAGTCAATGTTCTTTGCCAACAACACAATTCAAATGCTTCAGTTCTTCTTCTATCTTCCTTTTTCATTATCAAATTTTGCATATATGTAAGGTAATTTGAAAGACTATAACTTGGTTCAGTTGCACCTTGGTCATCACGGTGACATCTTTATTTCTAAAATCTTTAAAGATGTCTTTCACACCAGATTTGGCCAATACAATACATTTCTTGACACTGCTTCCATGGACGTTGATTGTTGATCCAAGTAGAATGATACTTTTGAGAACTTCAGCTTCAATATCTTCTCTTAACAGACTCAGAAATGAGGGAATAGATTATACACAATGTCCTTAATTTTTGAAATAAACCCTCAAATTTCTATATTTATATTTTTAAGTGAATTCTCAAAAAAATAAATCTATCCAAAGTTCTAGTACCTTAAAAAACTACTTTAATTTTTCTATACTATCCCTATATTTGTTCTACAAATATAATTATATATAGTTACGTACTCATATTCAGTTTTCTTTTTGTCTCTCCACTTAATGTTTATAGGAAATATGCTTTGGTACTATAAGCAGTCTTCATATTTAAGTAATATTTTTAATTTTGTGTGGCATATCTTTAATAATTCCTCCATTTATAAATCATTCTTAATTTCTCATTACCATAATCAGAGTGAGAGCCATTACCATTTTTATGACTGTAATCTTCTTTAAGAGAGTTACTGAATAAAGTATAAAGAAAAAGTAAAGATAAACACATACCACGATTAAACTAAAGTGTCCATGTATGTGAACATTTGGGAACAATAGTTTAGGTTTTTCTCACTAACAACCTTCTCCCATAGATTTCTCAGCAAGTTTTAGAAGACTGGAAGATAGCAGATTTTTCTTCCTTGCCAGTGCTTCTGTGTTAAGATCGTAAGTGTTACTACAGCCAAATCATTCTCCCTCTTTTTAGGATGGTAAATGGGAGTAAAATCCTAAGAGTAGAGTGGGTTTCTAATACCCATAAAAACATAGAGTAGATTGTTGAATAATGAAGATCAGATAGTGTGTGTAAAGCTCTTTGAACAAGCACTCAATAAATATTAGCTATTAAAAAACAAAAATTTTTTTTTTTTTTTTTTTATTGTTACTACTACCTCATGCTTGGCAAAGTACAGGGTCTGCAGAAGAGAGGAAGACCCTCAATGAGGTGGATTGACACAATGGCCGCAACAATGAGCTCAAGCATAACAATGATTGTAGGATGGTGCAGGATAGGGTAGTGTTTTGTTCTATTGTGCATAGGGGTCGCTATGAGTAAGAACTGACTCGACTGCACCTAACAACAAAAACAACATTGTTGTTGCTACATTTTTATAGCTCTATCTATCCTGGTAGAACTGTTCTTGTCTTAATCTATCCAATGGTAGAACTGTTCTTCTCGGATCCATTATTCGTTTTCAAAAGCTCTATATTTTCATTACATGATTTTGGAGCAACAAGAAATTTTGACAACAATATCTTCTCCAACAAGAAATTTTGATAACATACATAGCTGGGGTTAGAATTGAATCACAGAAATGTTGTTTGCTGTCCCTCTTTCCACCCACAGTTAATGAAAACATGAAATGAGTTCATTAATCCTGAACTACAATAAATTCTAAATTGTGAAATCAGGAAGGCCATGGTGGGATTTTTACATTTCAGGTAAAATTATAAGACTATAATATTACAGTGTAGAGGCATAGAGGAAGATATATATATATGTATATAAAGCTGATATCAAGTGATCATTTAAATAAGCCCACATTTGACATTAATACAATATGGTTTGAAAAGAAATTATTTATAAGGTTTTAGTCATAAACGGTATTAGTGTAACTTTCAGATATCATAACTAAGTTTTATTTAATAGGGTAGAACATTATTAATTTCATGATGGTGGCAAGCTCTTCTTCCTGTGGTGTGTGAGCAAACAAAGATAAAAGTCAATCAAGACTCCAGAAATCAAAAAATGGGTTCTATTCATTTATTTCATGGTACATTTTAGTTATTTTTAGAGTGCTTAGATTCCACAGTAAGCATACACTGTAGACATCTCTATGGGGTGTCAATTCTATATGAGTCAGAATCGACTCAGCCACAGTGGGTTGTTTTTTTTTTTTTTTTTTTTTTTTTGGGTAATCACATCAGAGATTTAATGAAAAATAGTTTCTTTAATTTATTTTTGCATGTGGCATGACTATAATGTAATAAAACTGCTGTGTCCTGTATTGGCTCAGAAGTCCTCAGAAAACTGTTCTCAAAGGCATTCCAGATACAGACAAATACCCTAGTATTTTTTGATAACCTTGCTGAAAGGCAGTACAGTGTGGTAGTTAAAACCACAGTCTCAGGAGTTTGATCAGAAGTGTTCACCAGTCAGTTCCATCATTGTCCAATTTGGATTCAGTATCACCCTCAGACCGGGCCAAAAGGCATCTGCCCAGACCCCGTATCTAGGGGGTCCCCCAAATCACAGAAACTAAAATGCAAAAACTTTGTATCGTTAAGAACGTGTTTTAGAAATTTAGCAACTGGCTGAAGGAACACATGGAAGAAAGAGATGAAAATTAACCTGGGTCCCACAGACCAGAAAATGCTAGATGGAGACAAAAAGTTAGTGAGGGGAGGTGGAGGCAGGGAGGAGAAATTAAAACGCTGCCCTTAGGAAACTAGAGTTTCCTTTAAACCAGGTGAAATGTGTTTAAAGATTGGTGCTCCAAAGTGTGGTCTAAGCAGATCTGGTTCCCCACTTCCCTTCCTCTGCCCATCTGATGTCATTTTAAGCAGTGCATAGAATGACATGGAAATCCTGAGATACAAAGTGAGGTGCTGGTGAGGGATTTTGTTTACCAAAAGCTTGACCTACTCAGTCTCCATCCCAGGAGTGGGAGGATCCAGTTCCATCCTGGCCAGAGTGGGGTTTGCTTTGAAATATACCAGCCTCCTAAACTGATGATTTGACATTAAATTCTCATATGAAATACATTAGTTTAAACCATTAATTGAAAACCATGTCCATTATTTCAGACTCATATATTTAGATTTATGACATATAATGTGTTCATGCGTGACACTGGGCAAGAAACCAGATTTTTGTTAGAATTTTGGCAATGCCAATAATTAGTTATGTGATCTTGATTAAGTTCATCTTTCTCTTCAATGTGAATCTAATTAAAAAGAGAAATAATCCATAAACTCTGAGCTTTAGAATTTAAAAGTAAAATCAACCTAATAAGTATATAAGGGCCTATTATATAAAATCCCCATGGATAGGCATTTTAAAAATACAAATGAAATAGAAAAATGCTTCTTCTTCGATGAGCTAACAGTCTAGAATAGGAAGCAAAACCTCTGGAGGCCAGGGAGGAAGAGGTTTCCCTTTTATGGACTTTCTCCTTCTTTATCTTCTTCCCATTATGATCCCAGAAAAGACAAATTGTTTAGCTGGTTAAATTTGCGGATGCTAATTGATCTATAAGGAGCTCTGGTGGTGCAACGGTTAAGCACTCGGCTTGCTAACTGAAGGGCTGACAGAGAAGCTACCAGGTGGCTCCGTGGAAGAAAAGACCTGAGGATGTGCTCCATAAAAATTACCCATTGCCTTCAAGTTGATTTCGACACATAGCAACCTCATAGAGCAGAATAGAACTATCCCATAGTTCAAGGCTATAATCTTTACTGAAGCAGACTTCTGTATCTTCTTCCCACAGAGCAACTGGTAGGTTCCAACAGCCGACCTTTCAATTAGCAGCCAAGCACTTAACCACTACACCACCAGGGCTCTTTCCTGTAAAGATTACAGTCTAGGAAACCCTGTGGGGCACTTCTGCTCTGTCATGTAGGATCGCTATGAGTTGGAATCAACTTGATGGCATACAACAACAATTGGTCTATGATCCCGGCTGGTATCATTCACTAAAATTTCATGCACAAGGGTATGGCTTCCTATTTTATTTCTTCCTTCCTTAGAGCTAAAGTTCACTTGTGTCAGTCACCTATTGCTGCATAACAACCTATCCCTAAATTTAGTGGCTCAAAATAAAAACTGTTTCATTTACTTACTAATTCTCCAAGTCTACAGTTTGGTTTTGGCTGCAATCTCACCTGGGGTCAATTTATGTGCCTTTAGTCATTTCGTGACTTAATTGGGCTGAATGTCTAAGATGGGTACACTAACATTTCTAGAGGTGGAGGAAGACTGTGAGCTGGGCCATGTGTCTGTGACAGTACTGCCCCAACTTTCTTATGTAGCAGCAGCATCCTACAAGAATGAGAGTGGAAATTGAAAGCACTTTGAAGCCTCAGCTTGAAACTCCCTTAGTAATCTCTTTCTGCTTCGTTCTGTTGGTCAAAGCAAGATAAGGCTGGTCTAGATTCAAGAGGTGGGGAACGAGACTTCAACTCTTGATGGAAGGAGCTGCAATGAATTTGTGGCCATATTTAATCTATCCTTTTTCATACAAGTCTTTAATGTGAGGATCTATTGCTATCCCACCTTCCCTGGCACTATCTTCTTTCTCTTCTAATGATATTTTCAATGCAGTAAGAGTAAAATGTGGTAAGATGGCCAGAGCCTGTGAGACTATCTCAGTTCTATTCACTCATTCTTCACTGAGTCTAGCTAGAGAATGGTAAGTGTTGACTACCTGTCTACCTATGAAAAGCCGTTTAGGATGGTGGTTAAGAGCCTTTATTCTGAAGCCAGATGTCCTGGGTTTGACTCCTGGCTCATCCATTTACCAACAGAGTGATCTTGGCTGTGCTACTTAACTCTTCATGTTTCTATTTCATCACATGTAAGGTAGAGGAAAAAAATAATACCTACCTCTCAGAATTGAATGAGTTAATTCCTATAAAGAAAAATTAATAGTTCCTGCATGGGGCAAACAGTTAAGTGTTTAGCTACCTGCAGAAAGGTTGGTGGTTTGCACCTGCCCAGGGTACTACGGAAGAAAGGCCTGGCAATCTGTTCCAAAAGACCACAATCATGAAAACCTTATGAAGTACAGTTCTACTCTGCAACACATGGGGTTGCCATGAGTTGAAGTCGACTTGATGACAACTGTTTTTTATTATCTAATCTAATTCTTTTTAGATATACTTATTCTTCCTTAGAGGCAATATAGACAGGAGAACAATCCAGGCAATCGATAGCCACGATTGCTAGTTTAATCCAAATCATTCATAAAAACCCACCCAGATGGAGCATGTACTCTAATGTGTGCCACTAAAAATGACCAGGAGGATGGGTAAAACATAGGGATGCACAAAACCTGTAATTTATTTATTTTGATTGACATGTCAGCAGGAGATACCATGGGTCTGCTTTCGTGAAGAAGTCCATAATTATCGAGGCTTAGTAATTTTTATTAAATTATAAAATGACAAAATATGTTTCTGTTTTCTCTGTGTGTGTCAATGCCTCAAATTCTCACAACACCCCACCCCCATTTTTCACCCACAGTGGAATTAGCTAGATCCTGGGCTGCTCTACTCCATTCATGTAGCTTTTCTCATCATTAGCATGGGGGTGAAGAGCCATATTGACAGGGCAACTTGGAGCAGCATGTATTTGGTTTAATCTTCTAGAGAACTTTTCCCCACTTGGACAAAATCCATCTGTGTCATTAGTTTATCTCTAACCATAATTGGGTCTACTTTGTTTCATTTCTGTCAGCCATCATATAAATTCTCTGTCCTTACCTTGCTGACAAAGACAATTTCAGCACAGCATTTAAAATCCCATAAACAGTTATATCCATATGGCCACGCCTCCCTTTTGGCAAGATTTTTGCAAAATAGAATTGTAAGTTTTATCGTATATGAGGATACAGTTTACTATGCACTGCTATTGTCATGATGCAATAAATTACCCTCCTTATTTTATCAGACCTATCAATAAGATGGAAACCCTGGTGGCGTAGTGTTTAAGTGCTATGGCTGCTAACCAAGAGGATGGCAGTTCAAATCTGCCAGGCACTCTTTGGAAACTCTATGGGGCAGTTCTATTCTGCCCTATGGGGTCGCTATGAGTCGGAATCAACTCGATGGCAGTGGGTTTGGTTTTTTTGGCTTATCAATAAGATGCATGAAGAGGCTTTGAGATAAGTGAGAAAGAAGCCTTATTTCTTCTCTTCTGGACTATGGTTTTGCCTGATTTATCAAAGCTCTGCATAAGGATGTAGGCAGAAAAATCTAATCTAAAATTACTATGTGTCTTAGTTATCTAGTACTGCTGTAACAACAATACCACAAGTGGGTGGCTTCAACAAAAGAAATTTATTTTCTCACAGTTTAGGAGGCTAGAAGTCTGAATTCAGGTCACCGGCTCCAGGGGAAGGCTTTCTTTCTCTATTGGCTCCATGTAAATGTTCTTGTCTCTTTTCAGCTTCTGTTCCTTGGTGATCATGTTGATCTTTCTGTGGCATGGTATCTATCTTCCCCCAACTGTGCTTCCTTGCTTAATCTGTTCTTTTAATATTTCAAAAAAGTTGATTTAAAACACACTCTACACTAATACTGATTCATTTACATAATAGAGAAAACCCATTCCTAAATGGGACTGTAACTACAGGAATAAACCAAACCAAACCCACTGCTGTGGAGTCAATTTATTGAGACAGCTACCTGCTCAAGTGTCATGGACTGAATTGTGTCCCCCCAAAAAATATGCATCAACTTGGTTAGGCCATGATTCCCAGTATTGTGTGGGTGTCCTCCATTTTGTGATTCTAATTTTATATTGAGAGGCTTAGGGTGAGATTGTAACACTACTCTTACTCAGGTCACCTCTCTGATCCAAGGTAAAGGGAGTTTCCCTGGGGTGTGGCCTCTACCATCTTTTATTTCTCAAGAGATAAAAGGAATGGGAAGCAAGCAGAGAGTTAGGGACCTCATACCACCAAGAAAGCAGCACCAGAAGCAGAGCTCATCCTTTGGACATGGGGCCCCTGCCCCAAGAAGCTCCTTGACCAGGGAAAGATTAAGGACAAGGACCTTCCCCCAGAGCCGACAGAGGGAGAAAGCCTTCCCCTGGAGCCGACGCCCTGAATTTGGACGTATAACCTACCAGACTGTGAGAGAATAAATATCTCTTTGTTAAAGCCATCCACTTGGGGTATCTCTGTTAAAGCAGCACTAAATAACCAAGACATCAATCAAAAAGAAGAGATTCATTTTCCTGCCCATTCCAAAGAAAGGTTACCCAACAGAAAGCAGAAATTATCAAATAATATCATTAATATTACACATAAGTAAAATTTTGCTGAAGATCATTCCAGAGCAATTGTAGCAGCGCATAGACAGGAAACTGCCCGAAATTGAAGCCAGATTCAGAAGAGGATGTGGAACAAGGGATATCATTGCTTATGTCAGATGGGACTTGGCTGAAAGCAGAGAATACCAGAAAGATGTTTACCTGTGCTTTATTTACCGTGCAAAGGCATTCAACTGTGTGGATCATAAAGAATTATGGGTAACACTACAAAGAATGGAATTCCAGAACATTTAATTGTGCTCATGTGGAACCTGTACATTGACCAAGAGGCAGTCATTTGAACAGAACAAGGGGATACTGGGTGACTAAAAATCAGGAAAGGTGTGCAACAGGGTGGTATAATTTTACCATACTTATTCAATCTGTTTGCTGAGCAAATAATCCAAGAAGTTAAACTATATGAAGAAGAGTGTGGCATCAGGATTTGAGAAAGAATCCTTAACAACCTGCATTATATAATAGACACTTTACTTATTATAAATGAAGAGGGGATTTGAAGCATTTATGATGACGATTAAAGACTACAGCCTTCAGTATGGATTACACCTCAACATAAAGAAAACAAAAATCCTCACAACTGGACCAATAAACAACATCATGATAAATGGAAAAAAGATTGATGTAGTCAAGGATTTCATTTCACTTGATCAACATGCATGGAAGCAGCAGTCAAAAAAATTAAACAACATACTGCATTGGGCAAATCTGCTTCAAAAGACCTCTTTAAAGTGTTAAAAAGCACAGATGTCACTTTGAGCACTAAGATGCACCTGACCAAATGATGCTTGTGAAAAGTGGACAAAGAATAAAGACGACCAAAAAATAACTGATGCGTTTGAATTACGTGTTACTGAAGAGTACGTGAATATATCATGAACTGTCAGAAGAACTTGCAAACCTGAACTAGAAGAAGTACAGCCAGAATGCTCCTTAGAAAAAAGGATGAGACTTCCTCTCATGTGCTTTGGACATGTTATCAGAAGGGATCAGTCCCTGGAGAAGGACATCATGCTTGGAAAAGTAGAAGGTCACCACAAAAGAGGAAGACCCTTAAAGAGATGGATTGACACAGTGGCTGCAACAATGAGCCCAAACAGCAACAATTGTGAGGATGGTGCAGGACCAGGCAGTGTTTCATTCTGTTGTACATAGGATTGCTATGAGTCAGGACCTACTCTACAGCATCTAAGTACAATGGCTTCCTTAATAAACCCCAGAACCGCAAGTATGGTATGTGAGTTCTGTATGGCCATTGCAAGGAATTATCAAACCCAGTAGAGAAGTAGAGAGTGCTGCATGAAGGATGGCTGGTGTCAGAATCGGTAAAAAGGATGGAGAACAGAGGTGTGAGGTATGTCTGACCTCTGCTTCATAGGAATCAACCTTGGTCCGATGCTGATGATGATTTCCTGTCTCCCTTGTGAAGTTAAAGGAGGTCAGATGCCTCCGCCATGCCATTTTTATAAGGCCTTCAACTAATTAGGTGAGTTATACCCACATTGTGAGAGATAGTCTGTTTTATTTAAGACCAACTCATTTATCACATATGAACATTTTATAACAACATCTAGACTAATGTTTGGCCAAACAACTGCACCACAGCACAGCCAAATTGACACATAAAATTAACCTTCACAATACCCTGGCAGACTAGTCATTTGGTCCCCTTCAAAGAGATAAATGATAGCATATAAGTGTGTGAGTTATAAAGAAGAATGGCAGAGGGCATTGATCAAAAGGCCAAAGGAGTTCTTCCAATAGCTGAGACTGTTGCTTCCTCTATGTTCCTGAGCAATGCAGGCCTTGTACACACCTACCTCTACAACATACATCATAGAGAAACCTGGGCAGCTCTCACTAAGCAGCATTTCAGTGACCACCTAGCATGTTCCTTGGATACTAGTGGCTTATCAATATACTCTCCCCAGGAGAAATGGTCATAAATAAATATTGCTTCATCTCATTAAATTTCTAGTGGAACTTTGACTCCTCTTCTAGATTGGACCAGAAAGAATAGGAATAGGTGTCAAGCCCTTAAGCCTTGCTCTATCCTGAGATAAAATCAAAAGCAGTTGATCTTTTCTAGAGTTTAGGAACTCAGGTTTCCAAGGCTTAGCAAGGAAAAGGCAAATTCATAGGAAACAGAACCATTAACAAGGGAAACAGTCACCACCAGTAATTGTCCTCTCTCCATAGATAGGATACGGCAAAGACAGCCCCTGCTTTGCACTGCTGGTTCCTGTATTGCAAGAAACAAAGAGCTTCGTTTCTGCCTCCTCCACTCATCACTGGAGAATCAAGACAGTTCCTAGTATACATTTTATTTACAGGTTCACAAGTAAACAAACAAAAATGAAATGGGTGCAAAAAGCATTAATCTAGATTGTATGATAATTACAGCGGATATTTATTTATCTAACAAAAATTTAATTGTAATGCTGTTGACTTAAAAAAAAAAGCTTGGTCAATTATTACGTTGTTTGAATATTAATCCTTTCTTTAGACACCAAGGTAAAATTTGTCTGTTATGTTCGGGAGTAGAGAATTTCCTACAGGTGTTTATTGAATACCATAGCCACCATATAAGACAGAGTGGAACTGCCCCATAGAGTTTCCAAGGAGTACGTGGTGGATTCCAGCGGCCGACATTTTGGTTAGCAGCCTGAACTCTTAACCACTGTGCCACCAGGGCTCTGTTCCTTGAATGGGTGCAACTAAATTCACAATTTCAAATAGTAGATGCAGAGATACGTTCTAAACTAAGAATGTAGGAAAGACTCCACAAACAGTTCTATACAGAAAGCGTTTTATAATAGGCAGCCTGACGTGTAATCATCAGTTATCTATGATGAGTTACTCATAATAGTTCAAGAGAGCACATCTGTGCTTCTTCTAAAGTTTGCTTTCTTAGACTTAATTTTAAAATGGCCCTCACTCAATATATTGACATTCAGTCAGGCTTTCCTTTTTCTTGAACAACTTTGCTACCAAAATCATGTCCAAAAGAGCTTTCCTGCTTTTCTCCCCCTAACTATGCAGGTTTCTCAATACCTTTTTTGTAGAGTAGATAAAATTTCTAATAGAAAAAAGGAAATATGTGTATATGTGTATACATATTTCTTTTACTTAAAATACTTCATAGTTGTAATAAAATACAATTTATTACACGATATTTGTCTTTCTTTGTACAATTTTTTTTTTTTTTTTGCTCTTGTTGCAATTTGGACAACATCCTTTTAGGCTTTTGCCATGGATAAGAAAACCACTCAGGCTTGTCAGATCAACCACAGTGAGACAAATGGCCGTTTTGTCTAACACCTGCAACACTTCCTGCTAAAAGAGGGATGTACCTTTCATTCTGTGTCTAGTTTAGACAGCAATAGAAACAGTAACTCATTGGGACAAGCAAAAATGTCTTTGACCTGCTTTGGGAGGTATCAACTATTTTCTGCTGAACTAAGCAGCTTTATACCCACCTTGACTTTAACCAGGGACAAAAATTATGTGCAAAAAACTGAAAGATTGGCAATTCAAACCCACTGAGAGGCACCTCAGAAGAAAGGCCTGGCAATCTACTTCTGAAAGGTCTTGGAAACTCTATGGAGTGCAGTTCTACTCTGAACGAATGGTGTCAACATGAGTCGAAATGGACTGGATGGGAGCTGGTTTGATTTTTGATTTAGTATGGAAGATCCAATCAGTGGTATGTTGATAAACAGGCTCTCTGGAAAAAGAAAAATAAAACTGTCTTGTAACACGTATGCCCTGAGTCAAAGTCGGCTGTCTGGCAACAAATTTGGTTTGGTTTGGTATTATTTAAATATTCCTACCATGTCAGATTTCAAGCTACCAGCAGGCTCATAAAATCCTTGAGTATTTATAATTTGCTCTCACAGGACGGTTGGTATGAGCCAGCTCCAATGCACTATTAAATCTGATCCACACTGTAATCGATGAGTTAATAGGAGAAAACAGAAAACTGATAATCAAAGCTTAGAGGAACCTTGGTCCGAAAGAAGAAAACACAACAGGCTTTGTTTACTTGGAACTCCGCATTAGCTTTCATGTGAGGACGTCAACAAATCTCTTATACTAAATAATAAGAGGCTTATTAGACTATGAATCTGGAGGCAATTTCAAACTCCTTCTGAAATATGAATGATAAGTTTAAAGAAAGAAGTCAAGGAGCTTTTTTAATGACAAGTTTCAACCTTATGTTTGGGCTAGGGGCATAATTATTTTCCCTCTTCACTGCTTTTGAAATAGTGAGACGGAGTACTGATCTCAATCCTTAATTTCTGTTCTCCACCAGGGCACCCTACATCGTTTCCTCTGTACCTGTTATTAATTTATTAGGGACTCGTTATTTATTACCTGAAATTAAGACAATGCTTTTCTAACTGGTCCCCTTGCTTTGAAGACTTAATCTTTCCAGTCCTTAACGGTGCTGCAGAGTGATCTTTCCGAATGAAAAACTTATTATATTGAGCATCTGCCAAAAACCTTCATTGTTTCCTCATCCCTTTCAGTAGAGATACAAACTTACTGTTGTTGTTGTTAGTTGCTGTCAATTCTGATTCATGGCAATCCAGTGTGTACACAGTAGAACTGCTCCATACATATTTCCAGGCTGTGACATTTTGGAAGCAGATTGCCAGGCCTGTCTTCTAAGGAGCCTCTGGGTGGATTCGAACACCAACCCTCAGGCTAGTAGTCTCATACTTAAGTAGTCTCACCACTCAAGGACTCCTACAAACTTTCTTGGCCAGCATATAAAATCCTCAATGATATGGTACAGGCTTCTGTTCACTGACTCCTCTCTTGTCCAAAATCAACCTCATAACATGCTCTCTGTGGTCAATTGACTTTGGTAGATTGGTATCCCCAATTTTCCACACTTTCCTAAATATATGCATTTGATAATGTTCTCCCACACTGACTCTGGACTTAAACTTGTGACTTGCTGGCCAGTGGGACAGCACCAAATTTAATGCAAGCAGAGGCTTGAAAAAGTGCTTGGACATCTCTGCTTCCATTCTTGGATCTCTGAGAATATGCTCTTGTCCTACCCGCTGGAGGCTAAAACACATGGAACAGAGACATTTGTTGCAGCAATAGTCATCCCACCTCTGCCAACAGCAAGGTAACTACCAGATATGTGAGTGGATCCCAAGCTGAGACCATTAAGAAATGGCCAGACAAACCATACTAATATCATTTGTAGACTCATGAGCATTAATAAGTCATTATTGTTTAAGCCTCTGAGCTTTCTAGCAATGGCTTTTGGATGATTTTCTGCATAATTTTACCTACAGGTGATATTAATGATATTGTTAGGTAATTTCCACATTCGGCTGGGTCATCTTTCTTTGGCATAAATATGTATCGCTTCTAGTTGGTTGACCAGGTAGCCGTCTTCTAAATTTCTTGGCATAGACAAGTGAGCACTTCCAGTGCTGCATATGTTTGTTGAAACATCTCAGTTGGTATTTCATCAATTCCTGGAGCAGTTTTTCACCAATGCCTTCAGTGTAGCTTTGACCTCTTCCTTCAGTAGCTATATATATATATATATATATATATATATATATATATATATATATATATATATATATATATATATATATGTAAATGTTCAATATGAGTTTGCTGACTGAATCAGATGGGTCTCAATCAAGAGGCTCTTCAGAAAATCCCACATTTTAAAAGAGGCTGTGTTCAACATCAGTACTATCCTACAGGGATGAATGTTGTTGAACGATTTCAGCAACAGAGAAAACTTGAGAATATTTTGTGAGTAGAAATGTTATTCTAGCAACCTTCTAATCACACTATACGGAGTCTAGCTCCAACTATGGGATGAGACCTGAATTCCAACCTTGACACAACCTTATTCTTCCAATTGGCCAAAATAGTCTGGGAATTCCAGAACACTTAATTGTGCTCATGAGGAACCTTTACGTAGATCAAGAGCCAGTTGTTCCTATAGAACAAGAGGATACTGTTTGGTTTAAAGTCAGGAAAGGTGTGCATCAGGGTTGTATTCTTTCACCATACCTATTTAATCTGTATGCTGAACCAATAATATGAGAACCTGGACTATATGAAGAAGAACAGGGCATCAGGATTGGAGGAAGACTCATTAACAACCTGCTTTAGGCAGATGATACAACCTTGCTTGCTGAAAGTGAAGAGGACGTGAAGCACTTCCTGATGAAGTTCAAAGACCACAGCCTTCAGTATGGATTACACCTCAACATAAAGAAAACAAAAATCCTCACAACTGGACCAATGAGCAGCATCAGGATAAATGGAGAAAAGATTGAAGTTGTCAAGGATTTCATTTTACTTGGATCCACAATCAACACCCATGGAAGCAGCAGTCAAGAGATCAAAAGATGCATTGCATTGGGTAAATCTGCTGCAAAGGACCTCTTCAAAGTGTTGAAGAGCAAAGATGTCACCCTGAAGATTAAGGTGCACCTGACCCAAGCGATGGTATTTTCAATCACATCATATGCATGTGAAAGCTGGACAATGAATAAGGAAGACTGAAGAAGAGTTGATGCCTTTGAATTGTGGTGTTGGTGAAAAATAATGAATATACCGTGGACTGCCAAAAAGAACAAACAAATCTGTCTTGGAAGAAGTACAACCTGAATGCTCCTTAGAGGCAAGGATGGCGAGACTGCCTCTTACATACTTTGGACATGTTGTCAGGAGGGATCAGTCCCTGGAGAAGGACATCATGCTTGGCAGAGTACGGGGTCAGCAGAAAAGAGGAAGACCCTCAACGAGGTGGATTGGCACCGTGGCTGCAACGATGAGCTCAAGCATAACAATGATTGTAAGGATGGCGCAGGACCGGGCAGTGTTTCTTTCTGTTGTGCATAGGGTCGCTATGAGTTGGAAGTGACTCGATGGCACCTAACAACAACAACAGTCTCAATCCATGTAAAGCAAGAATTTCATTTAAGAGAATTCTGAAATTATAAATAAATTTCAATTCCCAAGGTTCTGTTCCAGGTGGATTTTGTTTACCCATACAATAAGCATGTCCACTGTGGGTACACTTTAAGAAGAAAGAAAGGCAAAGTGGTAACATTTATTGCATCTCATTAAGTGCTATAGAAGATTTGTCCATCACTTGCTAAAGGAAAGCCATTCATACGTAGCCTTTAAAAAATATAATCAATATAATTGATAATGAGAGTAGCAATCAGGTGACAATACACTGGGAGGAAAACCAAGTGCTTTGTTTAGCAAAATCAACAGAAAGCCAAAAAAATATTACCAATAAAAGAGATGCTATTAAAAGACAAAAATAAAAATCCAATACAGGTGCTTTATTATACACTGTCTCTGAGTTTGCCTTTTTATTGCCATCTTTACCAGTTCCTGTGTCGAGCAGTATTAGTGCTCTCATCTGAAACCCCACCGTGCTATTTTGTATCTTGTACTTGGCATTCATGACTGTAGCTATATTTGGCCATATCTTATCTCTCCCACAATAACCTGCACTCTTTGAAGGACAGGCATGTTTTTAAACCGTTGTATTATTTTTCATCATTGTGCCTTGCACGCATGAGCTACTCAGTGAATGTTAATTGAATGAAACAACTATTTATGTATATATATTAACATTATATATACATAAATATATATATGTTTGATATATATTATAATAAAAAAAAACCCTTTGCCGTCAAGTTGATTCTGACTCATAGTAACCCTATAGGACAGAGCAGAATTACCCCATAGAATTTCCAAGGAGTGCCTGGTGGATTCAAACTGCCAACCTTTTGGTTAGCAGCCATAGCTCTTCACCACTATGCCACCAGGGTTTCCTTGTGGCACAGTGGTTAGGGTTTGGTTGCTAACCAAAAGATTGGCAGTTCGAATCCACCAGCTGCTCCTTGGAAACCCTACGAGGCACTTCTACTCTATCCTATAGGGTCACTCTGGATTGGAATCAAATGAGGACAATGAGTTTAATGTTAGTATCGTGTGCCGTAGTAGCTATACCCTTTTCAGGGAAAGCAGTATAGTCTAATGAATAAGAACTGACACTGGTCTCAGAGAGACCTAAGTTAAAATGCTAGCTCCTTCAGTTTCTACATTGGGAAAAACACTCGACTTCTGTAAGCTTTAGTTGCTTCATCTTTAAAGTGAGGTTAGTAAAGTACCTTTTTCACAGGGTTGTGAAAATTAAGTGAGATAATGCATGTAAAGTTTCTAAAATGAAGGAATTTTTAATTATTAGCATTCATTGGGTGCAAGTCAGAGTTAAAGTTTTAGCAACTTCTTCTCTAAAGGTGAAAAAATAGCATTGTAGAGACTAAAGTGCTTAAGGATATTTATTATAATTACCCGTTATTTGGGGTTATGCTAAAAGAAGATAGCTGTTTCATCTTATGTGTTACAACACACTGAAGGGGGTGGGGGAGAGAAGCACCCAATATTTGGGCATCACAACTTTTTAAACAAAAGAGTTCCTTGGATGTCAAAGCAGTCTCTTCTCACAACAACCAGGTAAATAACCCAACACCTGGCCAAAATGAGTTATTAATTCTGTTTCCAATTTGAAAGATTATCTATAACTGGCAAAAAAAAATGTATCTTCCATAATTGCAGCATTAGATTCACCAGTCTGATGCGCATCCCAGAAAAGCCAAATGAATAACGGCTTTACTGGGAGCAGCTTTCCAAATTTCTTTCAACAAGCGCTGTAATTTGCTTACAGGTGTAATGTGCCTCCGATAATTGGACTGGTTTACATTCTGTTAGTGCAGCATCTGCTGATAACATTTCTTCCCCCTAATTACAATTATTAGAGTTCCTTTCACTTTGTCAATTTCCAATTCCAACGCATTGGGTGCTCAAAGCTGTTTGAATAATTATGATGGTTGTTCTCCAATCATGGATTAATTCTTTAAAAATAAATTGGAGATAATTGAGTGAGGCTATTGCTTCACCATAATGACTGAGAGACTTTCAAGACAAAAAGTGTGTCTATGTGTGTATATGCCCACACACATATAATTTATAAAAACCCATTGCCATGGAGTCAATTCTGACTCACAGTAATCCTATAGGACAGAGTAGAAGTACCCCATAGGGTTTCCAAGGCAGTAATCTTTACAGAAGCAGACTGCCACATCTTTCTCCCACAGGGTGGCTGGTGGAATCGAACCGCTGACCTTTGGGTTAGCAGCTGAGTACTTAACCACTGTGCCACCCCAGCACCTCAGATAACCTATAAAAAATCCCCCCCCCAAAAAATAATAATAACATTGCCGTCGAGTTGATTCTGACTCATACTGCCCCTATAGAACACAGTAGAATTGCTCTACAGGGCTTCCAAGGAGCACCTGGTGGATTCGAACTGCCAACCTTTTGGTTAACAGTTGAACTCTTAACCACTAAGCCACCAGGGTTTCCTATATTTCCTATTTTTCCCTTGAAATATGTATGATCATACATACAGCCATATGTGTGTATATATGTATATGTGTATAACTTAATTGAAAAACCTTGATTTGCAGTGTTTAAACGCTACATTAGCTTCTTCCTATAAAACAGGGATAATATCAATTCTATCACACTATCAACACTAGAATTTAAATTTGTTTCCCAAAACATTATAGCAATTTAATTTATTGCTTACCTTTGTTGTCGAGGGTAATTTTGTCTCATTGTGTTGTTATGTGGCTGTCTTTAAGGGGGTGGGGTCGTTTTTTTGTGTGTGCATTTGTTTCCTTTTGAGTTACTGGACGGTTACTAAAGCAAAAGACTTCATTATTTTGGTCTCAGTTCAATTGCCTGCTTGTTGTACAGCCACAATCTGGCCTCAAACACGTGAGTTTATCTTCTAAAATGTGTCTTGATGGACTTACATCAATCACTGTGACACTAATTATTGCTAATGAGAATGTGATAGGAGCATCAATATGTTGAACTTTAAATAAACTTATGCTTCAAAATTATTTTCTGATAATGATCATATGTGTACCAGTTTTATTATGAATGCCTACCTGGGCAGAACTATCTCACAGGAAGGCCTCTGGCTTAACATTGTGTAGTGCAGTGCATGCAAGGTTTTGAGCCCAAACTGGATCAATCCGAAATCCTTTTGTAGCTATGTGATACCAACCTTAGCAACTCTGAAACTCAGTTCCCTAGTCTGCAATGTGGAAATAATAAAACTCCTCTTGTAAACAAACTTGTTATGAGGAATTAAGTTGACACATACTGGATACCCAACACAGAGCCCAGCAGAGAGGAGGTGCTAAAGAACTGGTAGCTTTGCAGTTACTGAGTTGAGACCTAGAAAACAGTGGAAGAACTTTCACTACCTAAATGTGACATAAATCCAGGAAAATAATAATACCTTAGAGAGATTTAGTTATATAAAAACCCAGAAGCTGACTTTACAGGCTTTATTTATAAAATACTCCCAAAGGTGAAGGTGTGAAATAAATTTATTTTTGAAGTATACATCACCATGTACACTGGAAGTTATGCACTTTTGGTATTATAGCCAGCTTACTACAGCAATTTCAGTCTCACTCACAGACTCAATTGGTTCACTAATAAAAACAGCCATCATCCATGAGTACTTGCTATGTTTAAAGTGTTTTACATGCATTATTAGCCCAATAATTACTTATGAAAAATCTAGCTGTTTTTATTATTACAACCACTTTCCAAATAATTTAACCAAGTCTGAGGCATGTTAAATAACTAGCAGACATTCATAGATTAGTAGAGTCGTGATGAGAACCAAAAAAAAAAAAAAAGTCCAACCCTATAATCCAAAGAGCAAACAGAAGTCACAATCCAAAACCAAAACCGGTTCCCATCAAGTTGATTCCATCTTATGGTAACGCCATGTGTGTCACAGTAAAACCGTGCTCCGTAGGGTTTTCAATGGCTGGTTTTTTTGGAAGTAGACCACCAGGCCTTTCTTTCGAGGCAACATGGGTTGGACTCAAACCTCCAACCTTTTGGTCAGCAGCAAAGTGTGTTAATCATTTGTACCACTCACGGGCTCTAAAGACACAATACAGATACTATTAATTTATTGTGATATGAGCCCAACTTACGGGCATGGACCTGCAGAAAGGCCCTGACTTGGACTCAGGAACTAACCCCTAGAAAGAATCTAATTAAGAAAAAAAAAAAGTTCTTGAAGCAACAAATTAAATTCGTTTAGCATTTAAGAATTGTGCAGGGAGCTATGGAGAGATAAAGCTGGGACTATAGGTTCTGTAAGGAGATAAAGCTGGAAATAAAAGAGGAATGTGGATCTTATTGTACAGTCGAAATCAACTGCGTGGTATCTCTGCTGTGCCCTCTGTTGGTTGTTTACCTTTTCTGTTGGTTTTCACAATCAGATACTAAAAAGCTTGTGTGATGTTTGAAAATCAAATGAATGAAAATAGGATTCCCTTCAGTGTAGCCAAAACATGCATCCCAGCTACTTAAGTTGGTACCACAGCTGATGACTCAAAAGACAAATAAGTATTAATGCAGTAAGACAGGAAAGATCAGACTAGAACCTGGTCAGGTCAGTGCACAAGGAAGAAACTGCACACTGCACAATAGGGAAAAGTCTAGTAAGACAAATAGAACACAGAGCTGACTGAGCAGATTCAAGTTCATGTCCATGGTAGACTTCACTTATCAATCATGACGTTTTATTTCCTCTGTGATCTTGAAGAGGCTTCAATTCTTTCCAGCCCAGTGGCATAGGCAGCTACCGCCACCACCAGATATGAGTTACATGCAAGATGAAATCTATTGGCCACCTCCAGTATGCAGTATTTAATTGGGTAAGTGTTTACTGAGCGCTATTACAGTAGCACCACTCCATTAGGGTATACAAACTCACTCAAGAAAACACGGTCCAGTTCAGGTTCTGGGGAAACCAAGAAAGGATTAAAACAAATCTGATTGTTAATAACTTATCAGAGGGAAGGATCATGCCCTTTACTTTTTCCAAAAGTAAATTTTATATTAAATACATAGAACATACAAACTACTTCTGCAATTAGAGATCATCTAAAAAATATCTGAGAAAAGTAAAGAAACAAATGGAAAAATTATAAGCAGATCTTTAGACATTTAAACTTAATATTGCATCTCTACCAGTGAAGCACTTACTGATGAAGATCAAAGACCACAGCCTTCAGTATGTATTACACCTCAACACAAAGAAAGCAAAAACCCTCACAACTGGACCATTAAGCAACGTCATGATAAATGGAGAAAACATTGAAGTTGGAAAGGATTTCATTTTACTCAGATCCACAATCAACACTCATGGAAGCAGTAGTCAAGAAATCAAAAGACTCGTTGCATTGGGCAAATCTGCTGCAAAAGACCTCTTAAAAGTGCTAAAAAGCAAACATGGCATTTTGAGGATTAAGGCACATCTGATTCAAGCCATGGTATTTTCAATCACCACATATGCACACGAAAGCTGGACAATCCATAAGGAAGACTGAAGAATTGATGTCTTTGAATTATGGTGTTGGAGAAAAATGTTGAATATACCATAGACTGC
This sequence comes from Loxodonta africana, assembly GCF_030014295.1. Classification (NCBI taxonomy): domain Eukaryota; kingdom Metazoa; phylum Chordata; class Mammalia; order Proboscidea; family Elephantidae; genus Loxodonta; species Loxodonta africana. The sequence goes on from NC_087348.1 coordinate 45,567,776, forward strand.
CAGAGAAATGAACAAGCCTGTCTTGGAAGAAGTACAGCAAGAATCGTTATCAAAAGCAAGAATGGTAAGACTTAGTCTCACACGCTTTGGACATGTTATCAGGAGGGTCCAGTCCCTGGAGAAGGACATCATCCTTGGTAAAGTAGAGGGTCAGTGGAAAAGAGAAAGACTACCTACAAGATGGACTGACACAGGGGCTGCAATAATGGGCTCAAATATAACAACATTTGTGAGGATGGCAAAAGACCAGGCAGTATTTTGTTCTGTTGTACCTAGGGTCGCTATGAGCTGAAACTGACTTGACAGCAACTAACAACAACAGCAACAACAGTAAAGGGAATACAAAATTTTCCCCAAATTCTCCTGATCACCCCATAGTTTATTCCACTCTGTTTAAACAAGACATCTCTATAAACTTGATGCACATTACCATAGTCAGATAACTGGAATTTCTGTAATGCCACAAAATGGTTGGCAGTAAGTAGCTATCCAGGTTAATTATTAAATAAGAAATGTCCAGTAAGAGATAACCTGGTGTCCCAGCAATAGAGAGCTTAATACTGAGCACTATTAAGAGATCTACACCACCAGGAAGGTATGTAGATATAGAACACACAACCCAATAAGTACATGAAGAAGAAGTACTCTAGGAAAAAGGGCAGACATTAAAAAATAACGCCTGTAACCAAGACAAGTGCTCCAGCACTTGGTTTACCAAGACAAAGGGTAAAATACAATGACTTAGTCTCAGGAATGAGGCATCAGTCAAAAGGACAAAACTAGAACTCAAGGTCAGAGCTGAGCCTGCAGCTCTAATTCTAAGTTGCCTTGATTCTAAGTCTTCTGAGGGTTGATGTTGGGGAGCAAAAAACCTGAAAACCTGAGTCCAAATATCAGCTATGTCATTTACTATCATGTAATGTTGAAAAAATGACTTTGTCTTTCAGAACTTCAGTTTTCTCATCTATAAAGTACTGTTATGCTTACTTTTTTTTTTGTAGAAAGTATATTTCAAATGCCTCAGGCAGTACCTAGCACATCTTTGGAACTCAATAAGTGCTGAAAACTTCTATGGATTGTACCTGCGCCCTCACAGATTTTATCAGAATTTGGCCTAGAATCTGATGTGGAGTGGGCGGAGAACTGAGCTGCAAAGGCTTCTGCATTCAGGAGAGACATGTGCTGAAGGAAATCATCCCAATATGGACAGTTGAATTCAGATGCCAATTAAGGGTGTATTCCTCAAATATACATTGGTTTGATCTATGGATGAGCTCAGCCCAACACAATCAATCCATGAGAAAATGATCCAGATAAAAATAAGGAGGGTAGTTGTCTTTATTTCTGCAGGACGAAACCAGCTTTAGTGCAACTTCCTGAACTAACTTTCCCCTCAGCTATAAACCCTAGATGGAGACCCTGATGTCATGTGAAAGGGCTATGTCATGGATTGAATTGTGTCCTCCAAAAATATCTGTCAACTTGGCTAGGTCATAATTCCCAGTATTGTATGATTGCCCACCATTTTGTCATCTGATGTGATTTTCCTATGTGTTGTAAATCCTATCACTATGATGTTAATGAGATAGATTAGTGGCAGTTATGTTGATGAGATCTACAAGATTAGATTGTGTCTTAAGCCAATCCCTTGAGATGTAAAAGAGAGAAGGAAGCAGAGAGACAACGGGACCTCATACCACTAAGAAAGAAGCACTGGAAGCGTAGCAAGTCCTTTGGACCCAGGGTCCCTGCACAGAGAAGTTCCTAGTCCAGGGGAGGATTGATGACAAAGACCTTCCTTCAGAGGCAACAGAGAGAGAAAACTTTCCCTTGGAGCTGACACCCTGAATTTGGACTTCTAGCCTACTAGGCTCTGAGAAAATAAATTTCTCTTTTTTAAAGCCATCTACTTGTGGTATTCTGTTACAGCAGTACTAGATAACTAAAACAGGCTGCAAGAGGAAAGGTTTCTAAATATGGCTCCATCTCATGACAGTCGTACCTTCTTGTAACCACATCTACAGGGTTAAGGCTGGGAAGGTTTTGTTTAGAAAGCTATAAATAAGGGAAGTTGCAAACTCAGCTGAGGAAACTCAGTAGAGGCAATGTATGAAAGTGGCATTGTACATGTTCTTTCATATGTACTTAGTGTTTTGACATGCTGTTAAAAACTGCCAATAAAGTGATTCCTTGTTTCTATAGAGCAGAATATAAAAAAATTTTCTCGATCCCTGAGACTATGTAATAGTATATTTTTCCTCCTTTTGCGGAAAGGTACGTAGGAAAATATTAAATATGGATTCTACAGAATATCATATATGGTTATATGTATTATATATGCATTATACAATATCACATGTATTATATATGTGTATATATGTGTGTATGTATGTGTGTGTAGATAGATATTTCTAGTATTATATGACAATTTGAGGACCCTTTTTGAATTTTTTTGAATTAGGTGTCAGTGAAACTCACATAAAAACAAGCACCACTGCACCACCAGGGCTCCAAGTCTTCAACCAGACAGTCCTTAGGTGTCAAAATAACACTGAATGTCCACAAATGCTATGAGTACAGTACATCTATCTGACTGTTAAAAGCACTAACCTTGAAACTTTTAAACACTACCTTCCCTTGTCTTAAATCTATATAATTATTGTCACATAGCTATTCCAGGTCCTAACTCTTTCTGCTTTCCAAAATATGTTACATAGAAGAAACAGACACAAGAAATTCCAGGGTATTTTAGATGGTTAAGAATCTTAGGAAAAATTTTTTTCACTACAAAGACTACTCAAGTAACTTGTATAGTGATGATTTCTCTCCAATTAGGAACTCTAAAGCTGATATATATGAGTGAGTTACTGGATTATCCATAAACACCTACCCATAAAATGTATACTAAAGTTTCTATAGGTATGTAATGCATATTTTTCTGTGGAAAAGGTCCATAGTTTACATCAGGTGCTCAGATATGTGACCCTCCTAAATTTAAACAGCTACCACATTTCAGTATGTTTTCTGTGAGCCATATCTCAAATGTAAAAATGCATTTCATCAAAAATGGGAATTCTTGGAAGGGCAGTTGAGCAGAGTGTAGAGATGTGTCATGGATTAAATTGCATCCCCCAAAAATATATGTATCAATTTGGCCATGCCATGATTTACAGTATTGTGTGATTGTCCACCATTTTGTCATCTGATGTTATTTTCCTATATGTTGTAAATCCTATCATTATGAGGTTAATGAGATGGATTAGCAGCAGTTATATTGACGAGATCTATAAGATTATATCCTGTCTTAAACCAATTTCTTTTGAGGTATAAAAGAGAGAAGTGAGCAGAGAGATGGGAGACCTCATATTACCAAGAAAGCAGCCCTTTTAGCAGAGCACATCCTTTGGAGCCAGGATTCCTGTGCAGAGAAGCTCCTAGTCCAGGGGAAGATTGATGACAAGGACCTTCCTCCAGAGCCAACAGAGAGAGCTTTCCCCTGGAGCTGATGCCCTGAATTTGGACTTCTAGCTTACTAGACTGTGAAAGAATAAAGTTCTGTTTGTTAAAGCCATTCACTTGTGGTATTTCTGTTACAGCAGCGCTAGATAACTAAGACAGAATTTGGTACTGGAAGTGGGGTGCTGTTCTAACAGATACCTAAAATGTGGAAGCGATTTTGAAACTGTGAATGGATAGAGGACTCACAAGGAAATTAGGAGAGCTTTTACACTGGAGACCATGCAAACAATGAGAAGCAGCAGCAGAGGACCGGCAGCAGCAGAACCAGCAAACCAGTGCCAAATATTGCTGTAGCTGACACATGGAGCTAGAGAGTTGAGTGTCTGCGCACAGGAAGCTTCCTGGTGGAGAGGGGTGCCTCTAGGCACTTATCAGTGGAACTACAGAGTTTTGGAATACTTGCCTCAGGAGGGTAGATGTGGGCACGAAGCCTGAGGGGCTGAGAGGTCAAGGAACCATGAAGCAGAAGCTGAAGAGACAAGGAACACAGGAAGCAGAGCTGCCTCAATCTCAAAGGGTATGGCCATGACCTCTGGGCTTTCAAAGGGTGGAGCCATGGCCTCTGGTGTTTCTAAGGGTGGAATCACCACTCAGATAGACTAGGAGAATGGTGCACCTAAAGCCTAGGGAGCAGAGTTGCTGTTCCAGTGGGCCTGGAAGGCAGAGCTAAAGCCCAGGGCAGAGGGGTCTCCACACAGAATCCAGAGAGTATGACCAATACCCAGAGTCTGGAGGGCAGGGCTATTTTGTGAATGGTCTCAGAGAACAGAGGATTATCTTCAAGCTTTGAGGGCTAATGTAATGTGTTCTACTGACGTGATTGGTGTCTGTTATGCCTTCTTTCCCTCCAATTTCTCCCTAACGGAAATATCTACCTTGTGCCTGCTCCACCATTGTATTTTGGAAGCAGATAACTTGTATTCTAGATTTCAGATGAGGGTGAATTTTTGACTTAGAGGTGATTTAAGACTTTTAACATGATATGATGGGTGAACGTGTTTTACATGTGGCAAGGACATGAATTTTGGGGGACCAAAGGGTAGAATGTCATGGATTGAGTTGTGTCCCCAAAAAATATGTGTATCAATTTGGCTATGCCATGATTTCCAGTATTATGTGATTGTCTACCATTTTGTCATCTGATGTGATGTTCCCATATGTTGTAAACCTATCACTATGATGTTAATGAGATGGATTAGCGGCAGTTATGTTGATGAGCTCTACAAGATTAGATCGTGTCTTGAGCCAATCTCTTTTGAGGCATAAAAGAAAGATTAGCAGAGAGATGGGGGACCTCGTACCACCAACAAAGCAGCCTTTGGAGCAGAGTGCAGCCTTAGGACCTGGGGTTCCTGCGTGGAGAAGCTCCTAGTCCAGGGGAAGATTGATGACAAGGACCTTCCTCCAGAGACAACAGAGAGAGCCTTCCCCTGGAGCTGATGCCCTGAATTTGGGCTTCTAGCCTACTGACTGTGAGAGAATAAAGTTCTGTTTGCTAAAGTTATCCACTTGTGGAATTCCTATTACAGGATCAGTAGATGACTAAGACAGGATGTAATCCCTTTATTTTCTGCTTCAAATTCTGTAATAGTAGTGATAAAAAAAAAAAAAGAAATTGTGCTCAAATGTGAAGATATTTACTCTGGGTTTTACTCTGAATAGCTAGGAAATACTAATTTAGGCAAAGGATTCTAGGATTTATGCACACCCATAAAAAAAAACCATATTTTATGCTAATTATTGATGTCAACAACTTAAGATTATTATCATTTATGGCTCCAAAATCAATTCAACTATTCCAAATATCCATGCCCAGTATTATGGATTTTGTTTTAGACAGGGACAGCCTTCTTTCATTTCAATTCGTATAACCTCAAACTCTTCCTTACTTTCGGATATACTAAGTTTTATACCAGATCTTACAAAAAAAAAAAAAAAATAGATTCAGCACAGCAGAGAAATTTCCCTAACAATTTCAGGATTCTCTTTTATCACCTATAGTGTGATAGCATTGGGGTGAAAAGTCTTGATCCTTATATCTTAATCCCTTTTTTCTGGCTTTTCCTCACTAGTGTAAGAGCAGCTAATCCAGTAGCATCTTGTTGCCAGTGGGTACGGTCCTATTAAGGTCATTCAAACCTCTTGTCTCTGACCCTCCCACACCTATCTGTACATGGGAACACTGGGTGCTTCTGCTTCCAATCCCCAGGTATATTAAGCATGGCCTGCCTCTGCAGACCCAGACCATTCCAACTTCTAGCTCTTCCAGAGTTCCTCCCTGCAATTTTTTGAGTAAATAAGGGGACAAAGTTATATATGCAAAGGACTGGGTTTGGGGAGAGAGGCACAAGTCCTTCCCATATTTTTCAATCTAACATAACAAATAATCAAGCTCATATTTTGCCCATTAGACTCACTTCTTTGTAACACGCTTTTGTCAGCCAGAACTATGACATGGAAGAAGGATGAGTGACACCACAAACCAAACTTCAACAAAGAGTTTGAATCCCTTGACATGTAAAAAATACTCTAGAATCTAAAGAAAAAGAAAAACAAAACAAAAACAGAACCTGTTAACCATGAATGTGACAGCTTGCATATTAGATTCTGGTAGCAAAAAAGTAAAAACAGTTGCAAATGCCTTTGCCAAATTTTTCTAGAAAGCTTAGATTTGGATCAGCAACTGACTGAAATCCAACCACATATGTAATGGAAGGTTAGAGCTTATCAACATTCTCAGTGTAGCTGCAGAGATGATAGGCCTACTAGCTTTATACAGTTAATTGGTGTAAAAAAAAAAAAAAAGAACTAGCAGCATACAACTATCTTGCTGAACTGGCCAGGCAGAGCTTTCTCTCAAACTACCACAGCACCTAGACTAGTTACAGCTCCCAGGGCAAGGAAGTGAGCCAAAGGTAACTCAGTTTTTACACAATCTTTATTCAGTGCCAGAGAAAAATGTTTAACCCAGATTTTCCCTGCTCTGGGGATGGTAAAAAGAGAAGGAAAAAAAATTCTTTTTTTTTTTTTTTTTTTAATTGGGGAAGAAAATTAACTAATGTGAGATAAAACCTACAAACTAGGAGAAAGTCCTACTTCCTAAGTGGAACATAACTATAAAAATCATCTATTTTGAAGAAATTAATGGCTTTTCCGATAAAAGTTTGTTAACTAACTGATACCTGTAAATGTTTTAAAGTCCAATCACCAGTGTCTGTTATATGGTGTTTAACGTGAAACGTAAAGGAATATGGCTAACAAGAGCCCCACAAACTGATATTTTGAAGCAGCTCAGTTGATTTCAATAGACGGAACATGTCTACTAAAATAGGTTACAGTGTACCCTTGAAGCTCTTTAAAACAATTATTTTTGTCCAAATTACGTTCAGTTTAGTTTATGACTTGAGAAAAAAAAATCCTAAATTTTATAAAGGAAGGCAAGATATTTAAATACTGTTGAATGGAAATTGGCTGGATATTATAGATAATTCATATGTGCCTGTTGTTGTTGTTAGGTACCATCAAGTCAGCTCCAACTCAGAGCGACCTCATGTACAACAGAACAAAACACTGCCTGGTCCTGCACCATCATCATAATTATTGTTATGCTTGAATCCCTTGTTGCAGCCACTGTACTTTACTTTACCAAGCATGGTGTCCTTCTCCAGGGACTGGTCCCTCCTGATAACATGTCCAAAGTATGTGAGACATAATCTTGCAACCCTTCCTTCTAAGGAACATTCTGGTTGTAATTCTTCCAAGACAGATTTGTTCATTCTTTTGGCAGCCCATGGTATATTCAACATTCTTCACCAACTCCATAATTCAAAGGTATCAATTCTTCTCTGGTCTTCCTTATTCATTGTCCAGCTTTGGCATGCATATGAGGCAATTGAAAACACTATGGCTCGGGTCAGACTCACCTTAGTCTTCGAGGTGACAACTGTAAAACTTTAAAGAGGTCATGTGCAGCACATTTGCCCAATGTCAGATGCACCTTAGTCCTTAAAGTAATATCTTTGCTTTTGTTAAATTGACTGTGGGGAGTCAGAATAAACAAAGAACCACTTTTTCAAAAGAGCTCCTTCTTTTGGGCTGGGAAAGAGATGGTGGAAAGAGCTGCCAAGGACAACAATCAAGCAGTGAATAAGTACCCAGTAGTAATGATGGTAAAGAGAAGTAAGGCACTGAATGTGACCTTACCTGAGATCCAAAATCATAATCAATTGAATCAAATGTATCAAAAAATGATCTGTTTATTGACAGTTCAAGGAATTGAAGAGTAGAAAAATGTTTCAACTGAGGCTATGTGATAGAGATGGCCAACTAAATATTGACACAGACCAATGGATGAAAGGGAAATCTATGTCTGAGTCAGCTGTTTCTCAAGTACCAGGCTCTGAGTTGTAGCTTCTAAAAGGCAAATCAGAATTTGCCATAAAAATTTTGTGAGAGTTTATTCAATATCCTATTCAACCTTGGAATTTATCGTAGCTACAAAAAAAAAATTTTTTTTACACTGGTATCTCTAGATCTTGGTCTGATGGGGTATTCTTGTTTAACCTGTAGCTGTTGAGTGACCCCTGCTATGCTGCTTCCTCCCTTTTAACATCATTATCTCAAGACGTTAACTCCTGTGGTTACTATGAATCACGATATCTCACATGGTATATCCTCCAGATCCCCATTTCTTGAACTAGAATAGAATTGCCTCTTCTATACCAGATGCATTAACCATGACCAAGCATTTATTTTCACTTATTATTGCAGGTCTTTCTGGGTGGTCCGCAATGATTTAAGATTGATACAAATGGGTTTCATATGAAGGGCTAAAATCAATTAATTTGTAGATATGTATTGAAGTCTATGTAGACAAGAATTCTAAAGCCATAGAAAGGCTCAGTGAAATAGATTCTAAGACCACACCCCGGTTAGTCAGAAAGAGTATGTTTATTGATTAATATTAGCTAACCCTGGTATAAGATGTGGAATCTCCTTTGTCTGCGCAGATTTCTTCTCACATAGAGAACCAACTCTCCCCCTTCACTTAGGTGCAACACCCATCTTTACTAAACCAAACCTATCCACCTTCTCCTGACAACCGAATGGGTAAGGATGTCTTCCAAGTCTGCCAGTCATATCACTTGTCTTCTCAACTCTAGTAATTCTTGCCAAGATGGATCAAACGACCGAAGCACAATCCTTTCTGGGCAGTGATGTGTACATCCAAGATGATGAAGCATTCTCTTTCCTCTGAAGTTGTTATAGTGATATATTTCTGGAGTTGACGGTGACTATCTTTGGTAGTTCCGTGGAGAGAGACTACCTGCAGTAGGCGCAACTAGGACACACACATACTGTTGATGCCAAGGTAAACAGTGTTGAAAAATGGACAAAAGGCAAATATTCTACTGGCATTAATTGTTCAATTCCAGTCACTAGGGGCCTGATTCTGATAATTATTTATTTTAGTAGGTAAACTATATCCAATACATTTCTCAGATAGGAAAGTAATTTTGTTTTTGCTCCAGCCATTTATTATTTTATTTTTTAACAAATATTTATTCATTGCCTATGATTTTCTAAACTACTCTTCAAGACAATGCAGCCATAAATGAAACAAACCAAGTTCCCCACTTCATGGAGCTCACAGTCTAGTGTGCAGATAAAAAATAAACACAATATATAAGTAATTATGCAAGATGTGTTAGTGTTAGCTAACGATGTGTGCTAAGGAAAAGAAAATAAAGCAGAGTACTGTAGGGGATAAAAAAAAGAGTTCAAATTTTATATAAAGTAGCTTGGAAAATTGTTTTGTATCAGGCCTCTATACACATTACCACAAAGATTTCGTTACAAAGCCCAAAATAATATGGATCTATCACCCTGTTAATTTTACTTATCACCTTTCTTAATATAATTTTCTACATTCCCCTCATATTGCCACTGAAAGTAATCATCCCATAGAACTGCTAATGTGATTTTATTTCATAGCATTTGTTTTATGTTTTAAACTTTTAATTTTATCTAATTTCTAATTGTAATTGTATAAAAAAAAATTGTAATTGTATACGTATACTTAAATCTCTATAGTTTTAGGTTGCTTTAAAAACTCAAATGCATACCCTTCATTTGAAATTATACTAATTAGTTTGTGGTGATTTGTAATAATGACCATGGTTGCTTTATTAGCTTTTGCTTCACTATGCTGTATAAAAGACAACATTTTCCTTCATGCTCATGGGTTAGCAGACTGTCTGTCTGATACTGTGGTTGGTCACAGGAGCTCGAGCGAGATGAATGGTAACCTGCTTCTTAATTACATGACTCAGAATTGCCCCATATTTTTTACTCTCTAATTCCATTGGTCAATGCAAGTCACATGGTCAAACCCAATATACATTGGGTGGAGAAGCCCACATTCACTTATAGTGAACCACTGCTATGGCAAAAAGGAAAGAGAGAATGTTTCATAAATTATACAGTCATAGGTACTAAGTTTAATTCTAAAAGGCGAACACTAGGGAGTGGTCTAAATACGGCGGCACAATGGAAAGTCTAGAAATGTGGCTCTATTAAGGTCCTATACAAAGAACTACTTGAAGAGAGACAGAAATTTTGAAAACTATGCAAAGGTGATATGCACATAGAGGGCATATCTCCATATAGTTGTCTGAACAAACCATGCTAACATACCCATATTTTTATGCAAATAACACACCGATTATACGTTTTTTACCAACTACACAACCCTTTTGCACATTATTTTCCTAGGTGTTCTGTACAGGTTCTATGGGTGGGAGCATTATTTAAGTGGGCACATAATTTGAGAAAAATAAGGTATCCCTCCCTGTCTCTACCTCAAATTCTCTATCCTTCATAATTAAGATCCTCCTCTTTTTTTTCTTTTTTCCTTCAAAGCCCAGCTTTGCATCTCTTCCTCTCAGGTTTAATTGCTTCCTATAGTTGACCTTTAAAAGACGTGTATATGATTGTAACATATTTATTCTTATAATCTATGAGAAATGCCCTATAATCCAATAGTTTACAAACACTGTGGGTTCTCTAAAGTTGAGTAAGCACTGTACATTCACCTCTGTACCCTCATGCTTAGTTTAGCTCCTGGCTGTGGGAATATTCAAATATCAGACATGTGCCATTTAAGGTTTCTTCCTATCTTAATATTATACACAAAGCACTGTGTTATTGCAAGAGTTTGGAAGGTGTTTTAATAGTTTCAGTGATTCTCCGGTGCTAACAATGTTACAACTTGCACTGTTACTTTGCTGTAACAATGTTGCTACAGTACATCTACAGAGAACTTCCAGAAATGCAAGCCAGATTTAGAAGAGGATATGGAAGGAGGGATATCATTGCTGATGGCAGATGGATCTTGGCTGGCAGCAAAGAACTCCAGAAAGATGTTTGATTGATTATGCAAAGGCATTGGACTATGTCGATCATAACAAATTATGAAGAACATCTCGAAGAATGGGAACTCCCAGAACACTTAATTGTGTTCATGCAAAACCTGAATATAGGCAGTCATTCAAACAGAACCGCATGGTTTAAAGTCAGGAAACGTGTGTGCCAGTGTTGTATTTTTTTATCATACTTACACAATTAGTTCCTGAGCAAGTACTCAAAGAAGCTGGGCTATATGGAAGAAGAACGTGGCATCAGAATTGGAGGAAGACTCATTAACAATCTGTGATGTGCAGATGACACAACCTTGCTTCTGAAAGGGAAGGAGACTTGAAGCACTTACTGATATGGATTACAACTCAACATAAAGACAACAAAAATCATCACAACCAGAACAATAAGCAACATCATGATAAATGGAGAAAATTTCGAAGTTTTCAAAGATTTCATTTTAGTTGGATCCACAATGAACACCCATGGAGGCAGCAATCAAGAAATCAAAAGACATATTACATTGGGCAAACCTCAAAAGACCTCTTTAAAGTGTTAAAAAGCAAAGATGTCACCTTGAAGATTAAGGTGTGCCTGACCCAAGCCTTGGTGTTTTAAATGGCCTCATATACATGTGACAGCTGGACAATGAATAAGGAAGATGAAAGAAAAACTGATGCCTTTGAATTATGGTGTTGGTGAAGAATATTGACTATACCATGGGCCACCAGTAGAATGGACAAATCACTCTTGCAAGAAGTACAGCCAGAATGCTCCCTAGAAGTGAGGATGGAGACACTTCTTTTCACATACTTTGGACATGTTATCAAGAGGGACCAGTCCCTGGAGAAGGACATCATGATGCTTGGTAAAATGGAGGGTCACTGAAAAACAGGTGGGCCCTCAAGGAGATGGATTGACACAGCAAGCTGCAAAAATAGGCTCAAACATAGCAACTATTGTGAGGATGGTGCAGGACCAGCCAGTGTTTCACTCTGTTGTACATAGCATCACTATGTGTTGAAACCAACTCAAAGACACCTAACAACAATGCTAAAAAATAATCCTTAACAATAACAACCAAGAAAGTTGTTTTGCTTGCTGCATTTAAACCAAAGATTTGCTCCAACCTTAGTTCTCAACCTTGGATTTCTTACCCTCAGGGTCCTCTTTCCATTCAGTGCTCAGTTCTGCTCAGTCTTTGGATTGCTGTTCATTCTGCTGATCATTTCACAGCAATGATTTTGGCAGACAAAGCAACTCCTATGCACAGCCAGGTGTTCGCCTTGGCACTCTCACCACTGGAAGGGGTTGACTCAGATGTTTCCCACACCTGTGAACTGGCTGTCCAATCTTAGCCAGCTCCCATGAACTTAATTAGCATGCTCTCTTTATTTCAAAAAGCAAAAACAAAATAGTTCAAGAGAACAAGCATAAAAATTCAGATGCTGCTGCTTCCTGCCATGTCTTCCCCAATAGAATGCTAGTGTAAACAGATCAGTTTCTCCATCATTATTTTATGTTGATTTGTGGGATGTGAAAGCAGAATGCAACTCATTATGTCTGAAGAGCTGATTAATTCCAATGGCAAAAACATCTCTGTGTTTGCACATTGGATTGAGACTAAGGTGATTAACCTGTTATTCATGAGCAAGTTAAGGGCCACAAAAGGGCTTGAAATTTGACATGTCTGTTTTTAAAGTATATTCCACATAGATATCAAAAGGTGGAATGTTATAGAAAAACAAAATTATAAATAAAATCAGATTTCAAACAATTTCTTTTAACCTCCCCTTTTCTAACTCTCAGCCAACTAATTATTTCATCAAGGCTGATTTTTTTTTTTTTTAAATAACTCTGAATTAACGTAATCCATTTTTTTTTTCTGTTGCATTTGTTCTGTTTACTGTACCAACCATTTGGTCATAATTTTGTTTATTTCCCATATCTATCTGACCTGGACCTGGCCCAATGACATAGAACATCTGGTTTTTCACAACAAACTCATAGCCATTAAGCCAATTCCAACTCACAGGGACTCTGTAAGACAGAATAGAACAGCCCTACAGGTTTTCCAAGGCTGTAATATTTATGGGAGCAGACTGTCACATCTTACTCCAGGGATGCAGCTGTTGGGTTCCAGCCACGTACCTTTAGGTTAGTAGCGAGTGCTTAATCACTGTGCAATTAGGACTCCTTGTTTTTCACAATACCATCATTTAATTACTTGATATATCGAAAAGAAATATAAATATATTTCTCGGAAAAAGACTTATTTACAAATATTTATAGAAGTCTTTTTTTTTTTCTTATAGTATCTGAAAATTGGAAACCACCAAAACAACCATCAATATCAACAAACCCGTTGCCGTAGAGTCGAGTCCAACTCATAGCAACCCTATAGGACAGAGTAGAACTGCCCCCATAGAGTTTCCAAGGAGTGCCTGGTGGATTTGAACTACCGACCTTTTGGTTAGCAGCTGTAGCACTTAACCACTACACCACCAGGGTTCAATATCAACAAATGAATAGAAAAAGGAAGTTTGCAATATCCATATGATGGAATACTACTCAGTGGTAAGGCGAGATTACCAAGGGCCATGAAAGAACCTGGAGGTGAAGCACATATCCACTTTCTTTATTGTGGTGATGGGTTTACTGTTGCATACATATGTCAAAACTTACCAAATATACACTTTATGTATGTGTTGTTTCATTTATGTCAATTTTTCCTTAATAAAGTTATTAAAATGAAAAACAAAATAAAACACAATACTGAGCCTACTCATAGGTAGTAAATCATTGACTCAGTGGAGACAGGCATTTTGTAACACAGGCTGATAGGAAAATTGCTGTTAACATTCCAGCTTATACAACTTTTAGGATGAGATAAATGAGGCTTAGACTGAAGACCTAGCCATCACTTTCAGAAATTTATGTGATATAGGCAACTCTAAATTAGATATCCTCAATCTCAGAAAACCCAGGTGCTGATTTTACTCACGAATCTCCACCATTTTCACCCAGATGGTACATAGGAAGAAACACAATAAAAATTGCATTTCATGATAATCATTGGAGGTCACCATTTGGTAGCCAGCCCCAGAAATCTACACTAGATCTTTTCCTGCTCAGAGGGATGAAAGCAGACATTGTTTACTTTAGATAATTACTTAAAATATTTTTTTAAAAGGCTTTCTCAGGAATTTGCTCACCATGTACTAGCCAAACTACTTCATATTTGTTGTCCAGATTTAAAAATTCTTTCTCATCTTAGGCTCTCTGTACCTGGAATACTCTTCTTCTGACCTTTTGCATGCCGGTCCATTTCTCATCATTCAGCAGAGAGGAATAACTAATCGTGTTATGTTAGATAGTACCTCTCCTAACCCAAATTATTCTGCATTATATCTCCTTATATTTTTCTCATAGCACTTTTGTTCTCGTTGTTAGGTATCATTGAGTCAGTTCCAACTCATGGCAACCCTATGTACAAGAGAGCGAAACACTGCCTGGTTCTGTGCCATGCTCACAATCACTCTTGTGCTTGAGCCCAACGTTGCAATCACTGTGTCAATCCACCCCATTGCGGGTCTTCTTTTTTGCTGACTCTCTACTTTACCAAGTACGATGCCTTCTTCAGGGACTGATCCCTCCTGACAACATGTCCAGATTATGTGAGATGTAGTCTCACCATCCTTGCTTCTAAGAAGTATTCTGGTTGTACTTCTTCCAAGACAGATTCGTTCGTTATAGTGCTTAGCACACCCCATATATACACTTGCTTTTAATCTAATGACCTCAACTAGAATCTAAGTCCCATGATGGTAGGAACCTTATCTATCTTACTCTCTGCTAAATGCCCAGTACTTAAAACAAAGACAGGATAATGCTAAATATAATAAACATTTGTGAGTGAATGAATCAATCAATTCAAGAACAATAAATTTATAAGGAAAGCTAGGTGTATTCTTCAGGTACTGTAAAATTCTGGCTGGTCTTACCTTAAGAATAAGTTGGGATCAGATCATTCTCCCAAAATAAGAATTATCTAGATCCTTTCTTTCCAAAATACTGGGCTGCGACCATTTCACTCCAGTCTAACAGGTCAGTATTTTTTTGTAACATTTAACACAGTCCAAATCTTTTATTAGGCCCTGAAGATAGAAAGTTGAAATAAGGCCTTCTGTTGTTTTCCCTGTTTGGCGGACAAGGGACATGAAAAGAAATGAAACTTGAGTCAGAAGACATCATCTCTAGGTAGTGCTTCCAACAGACTTAGTGCAAGAGGCGGGTGATGTAAATGATTAAATTCAAGTTTGGGGACAGTCTGTGAATTTTAATTATCTCTCCTACTGTATCCCATTGCCATGGATAATTGAAAGTTGGCCATATTGCTAGGTAACGCTTCATTCCCTACATAACTTGGCACCTCAAAAACGCTTTGCAGGAGAAGCAATTGCAGCAATTGTCTCATCTGCAGTGGGTGGGGGTGGATGTAAATAGACTCTGAATAATTTTTTTTTCTCTTTCTACATATTTATAGGATAGATCCTTCAACCTAGCTTTGAAAACCTCCAAATATGCATACTCTGTTGCTCTAAACCCTATCTTGTATGGGGAGAGAGGGATTTTTGCAAAAGGCATACACAACTCATCCCACATCCACGGTTTCTTTCTTCACTCCTTAGAGGTAGATGCTCTAAACAGTAACCTATATGTTCCCCCCTTTTCCCAAATATGTGTCTACTGGGGAAATTATGTCCAAATTATACTAAAACAAAGCTTTGAAGACAAAAACAAAGAAAATAAAATGTAGCTTTGGGAGACTGTGTGAGAAGGTGCTGGAATATTTCAGTTTGCCCTGCAGATTCATTGGGGCTTTGGTGGAGAGAGCCTATATATTTGGTAAATTGTTTAAACACCAACTTCCTCCTTGCTTCACTGGCTTTTCCTAATGACTACACTTCCTAAATCAATGGTTTAACACTTTATCACAGTGGGTTTAAACTCTGCAAAGCATAAGGCTTGAGACAGTCATCCTAAGGCTTGAATGCCTGGGTGGGTCTACTCTGTACAAGATTTCCATTCTAGCAATCATTCACAGATAATCTTCCTGGAAGGAAGCTACAGAGCCTCTCAAATCCCCTCTGTGGCCCAGGCAGAGCAAAAATATTTTCCAGCAAGAGAGAGAGGAGCAGATATGTTAGTCCTGGCGTTGAACAGGATGCTATTTGGTCCTATCAACATAATCATCAGTGTTTTATGATATGTCAGGTGGAGAGAGGGTCTCTGTTGTATATAAGGTATAGTTCAGAAGGTATATTGAATGCAGGTGTGTGGGTCAGAACAATGAAAAATGAAAGTCACTGATACCTGAAAAGCCATTAGAATTTCTAATTTAAAAAATGAGTATTTTCCATTATGTGTGTGCTTGTATATTTTCTTTCTTGGTAATCCTTTGAGTAGTAGATCCCCTTTCTATTCTCCCACTTCTTATTAAAAAATTAAATAAAATACAGGGGAAAACAAGGTTTTTAGTGTTAAAATTATCTTAAGTTATGATATGGACAAGATTAAAAACCCATTGCTGTCACGTCAGATTCAGACTTATAGTGACCCTATAGGACCGGGTAGAACTGCCCGTAGGGTTTCCAAGACTGTAATCTTTACAGAAGCAGGCTGCCACATCTTTCTCCTGCAGAGCAGCCAGTGGGTTCGAACCACCAGCTTTTCTGTTAGCAGCCAAACTCTTAACCATTGCACCACCAGGGCTCCTTGGGCAAGATTACTTGACCTGAATTACCTAAAACCTACTCTGAGCAAGTATTTCACAAATCCTCATGATATTTCCTGATTTTTTTTTTTTTTTTGCAAGAACAGAAAGCAGATTTCTAATGTATTTACTATGAATCAAAATCAACTTGACAGCAATGGGTTTGGTTTGGCTTTGGTTTTAATGTATTTATTGAGATCCTTTTTCTTCACTGTATTATTTTCCTAGGGCTGCTGTGACAAATTATTACGAAGTGGGAGGCTTAAAGCCACAGAAATTTGTTCTCCCACAGTTCTGGAGCCTAGAATTCTGAATTAAGGGTGTGTTCAGGGTTATGCCCTCTTAGAAAACTTTAAGATAAGAACCTTCCTTGTCTCTTTCACCTTCCAATAGCTGTGGGCATCCCCAGGCTTGTAGGTGTGGCATTCCAATTTCTGCTTCTGTGTTCACCTATATATTGCTCTCCATGTGTGTTTCTCTTTGTTCTGTCTCTTCTCCTCTTTGTATAAGGACACCAGTCATACTGGATGAGGCCCTACCCTAGTGAACTCATTTTAACTTAACTAATGACATCTGCAAAGACTCTATTCCAAAACAAGTTCACATTCACAGGTACCAGGGATTAGGACTTGAACATATCTTTTGGGGGGACACAAATCAACCCAGGACACTCATTATCATAAGGAACTCAGAGTGGTCTCATCCTACACTATATAGTTTGTGGAAATGCTGGTGTTGATGATTCACAGAGTACTAGGAACATTGCTGGCACTCCTGATTAGGTTAGGACCTTCTGCTATGTGTTTTCATAGTATCCTGTGCATTTCCTGTGCAGAACTTAGGACAATGGCAATTGATTATTTGTCTGGCTTTGCTGATTAACCTGTATGTATGTACCACTATGCTAAGTGCCTTGCAATGTTGTATAATGCAATCTTTGCAATAACCCTGTGAGCTGGATACTCTCATTAAGTCTACATGGTAGAAATAAAAATGGTTCTGAGAGATGTTACATAGCTTGCTCAAGGTCATATACCTTGTAATTGCCAGCTGTTACAATTAACTAAGGGTTAGGTGGTCTCAACTACTACACAAAATTGAATTTGCAGTTGATAAAATAATGCTGGATTAAAAAAAAAAAAAGACATCGTCAGTTGCTCTTTGTGAGTACTAAATTGAAGAATGAAAGATAGTTGCCAACATCTTGGTGTGAACTCCAGGACTAATTAAGGGTTAACTGCAAAATCCAGTTATGGCCAGCAGGATTCAAAGGAATATGGCCACACAAGATAGGAGCAGATTGCAAAAAGTTTGGTGTGGCATTTCAAGGGGAGCAAGACAGGTATAGATTGTGCTTAATGTAAATCAAATGTTAGATATTTAGATGGCCAGGATTTGGAACATCATAAGAGGCAGGACATCTAGGTAAGTAGGATCCAAGAAACTAAAGCTGTAGTTCAGGGTAAGTTTGAATCTGGAGCCATTAGTCAGGAGGCTATTCAACTTTTACACTTTCTCAGCTTCCAGCAATGATCATTGGAAGTTTTGTCCTTGAAATTTTAATATTTTAAGTAATTCCTATATTTTATTACGTCTGTAAATTGTTATTCATCTCAGTTTTTCTCTTTATTGCCTGAGTCCTAACCTCAAGTATAATTTCTTCTTGATTTTCTTGAAATTGTACCTCTCCGCCTAATGTAGAAATGGAAAAGGAAACTCTAATCTGAAATGCCTCCATGTGTTTCTCAGTATGTTGTACTGTGGGGGGTTGCATGTTGATGTGATACTGGAAACTATGCCACCGGTGTTCAGATACCAGCAAGGTCACCCATTGTGGACAGGTTTTGGTTGAGCTTCCAGGCTAGGAAGAAGGGCCTGGCAATCTATTTCTGAAAAGAATTAGACAGTGAAAACCTTATGAATAGAAGAAGAACACTGTCTGATATAGTGCCGGAAGATGAGCCTCCCAGGCTGGAAGACACTCAAAAGACAGCTGGGGAAGAGCTGCCTCCTCAAAGCAGAGCCAACCTTAGTGACATGGATGGAGTGAAGCTTTTGGGACCTTCGTTGGATGATGCGGCATGACTCAAAATAAGAAGAAATTGCTGCAAATATCCATTAATAATAGGAATGTGGAATGTAAGAAGTACGAATCTAGGAAAATTGGTGATCATCAAAAAATGAAATGGAATGTATAAGCATCAATATCCTTCACATTACTGAGCTGAAATGGACTTGTACTGGCCAATGTAATGGGAAAATCATAAGGTCTACTATGCCAGGAATGACAAACTGAAAAGGAATGGCATTGAATTCATTGTCAAAAAGAATATTTCAAGATCTGTCCTGAAATACAATGCTGTCAGTGATAACATAATGTCTGTATACCTACAAGGACGACCAGTTAATGCTACTATTATTCCAATTTACATGCCAACCACTAAGACCAAAAATGAAGAAATTGAAGGTTTTTACCAACTTTTGCAGTCTAAAATTGATTAAATATGCAATGAAGATACATTGATAATTTCTAGTGATTGGAATGTAAAAGTTGGAAATGAAGAAGGAATGAGAGAGACATGGCCAAGATGGAAGAATAGACAGATGCTTCTGGCAAGCCCTCTTACAACAAAGACCCAAAAAAAAAAAAA
The DNA here is from genome assembly GCF_030014295.1 of Loxodonta africana. NCBI lineage: Eukaryota > Metazoa > Chordata > Mammalia > Proboscidea > Elephantidae > Loxodonta > Loxodonta africana. The sequence goes on from NC_087348.1 coordinate 45,587,138, forward strand.
AAAAACAAGTGAAACGAGTATACTTACGACAAGCTAGGAGCCCTGAACATCAAAGGCAAAGTTAGAAAATGAACTGAGTGGCAGGGGGAGGATAAGATGGTTCAGAAGTGGAGAGGAGTTACCAGACCTGAATCTCCAGGAGCCCTCAGGCACCATTCCTGGGAGTAGCTGCAGTGGGCTGGTACTAGCGCTCAGCTACAGTTTCTGCAGGAAGAAGTAGCCGGACACAGACTACTCACATCTCCAGAACCAGAGAAGAATGGTGCTCTTGGCAAAAGCTAAGTACTTGTGTATATTTTATTGTGCCCCTCATCCCCAAGCCAGCTTCAGCAGCTGTTGATTTCCCTGGGCCTGAGATAGGCCCTGTTAAGCACCTAGAGCCATCCTCCCAGCCTTGGAGAAGGAATAAATTCGTAACTGGGGGAAAAGAAAACTTGCCAGCTCCACTAACCAGGTGAGCTCAGGACAGAAGCGTCTCCTGTCCAGGCCTAAAGAGTCCGTGGACTTTGAGTACTTTCCCCCCCTGCATGGACCTGTGCAGGCCTGCTTCAGGAGAATAGGCCCTTGTTGGCAGACTACAACTGGACAGGAGATGCTTCTGTCCTGAGCTCACCTGGTTAGTGGAGCTGGCAAGCAGTGGAGATATGGGTGTATGAGGTTTGACATCACTTTGCCGATTAAACAGGGTCCTCACCTATCCACTTTAGGGACCTAAGGACTGGTGGCTCCACTCAGGTCACCCAGCCACCCATGAGAGGGGTCCAGGATAACTAGTACCTCCCAGTCCTTACAACCAAAAACATTGGGTGTCCATGGTCTGTCTGCAGAACCCACCCACCTGTATGCTCTGGGGAACAGGGACACGCTTTCCTCAGAGACAGGTAGGGGACGAATCTCAGCTCCCTGCCTTGTGCAGAGCGTGACCCGCTGGGGCAACCAGATACCAGTGCCTACACCAATCACCCCTGCCCCTCTAAGACTGTAGGACAGAGCCTGTACCAGACACTTGATGATCAGCTACCTGGACACCTGAGCTGAATTCATACAAGAAAAGTGAATAGACTCCCAGACTGATATACGTGATAACAGCTCTAGCCATCTGGGGACAGGATGTCAGAGCTCCAAAGGCAAAAATAATCAAGCTAGCTTACTCAAGCAACCCATTTGGACATATCAAAATGAAACAAAGCAAGAAGCTATGATACAGTAAGCAAACGTAAAATAAACAAATACAATAACTTGTAGATGGCTCAGAGACAACAGTCAATATCAAATCACATAAAGAAACAGACCATGATTGCCTCAACAAGCTCTCAAAACAAAGAATACAGGGATCTTCTAGATGAAAGTGCCTTCCTGGAATTATCGGAGGCAGAATACTGACGATTAATATACAGAACCCTTCAAGACATCAGGAAGGAAATGAGGCAATACACAGAACAAGCCAAGGAACACACAGATAAAGCAATTGAAGAAATTAAAAAGATTATTCAGGAACATAATGAAAAGTTTAATAAGCTGGAAAAATCCATAGACAGACAGCATTCAGAAATTCAGAAGATTAACAATAAAATTACAGAATTAGACAATTCAATAGAAAGTCAGAGGAGCAGAATTGAGCAAGTGGAAGGCAGAATTTGTGAACTTGAAGATAAAGCACTTAACACCAATATATTTGAAGAAAATCAGACAAAAGAATTTAAAAAAAGAAGAAACCTTAAGAATAATGTGGGACTCTATCAAGAGAAATAACCTACAAGTGACTGGAATAGCAGAACAGGGAGGGATAACAGAAAATACAGGGAGAATTGTTGAAGATTTGTTGACAGAAAACTTCCCTGATATCGTGAAAGATGAGAAGATATCTATCCAAGATGCTCATCAAACTCCGCATAAGGTAGCTTTTAAAAAGAAAGCCATTAAGTATATTACAATCAAACTTGCCAAAACCGAAGATAAAGAGAGAATTTTAAGAGCAGCTAGGGATGAATGAAAAGTCACCTACAAAGGAGAGTCAATGAGAATAAGCTCAGGCTACTCGGCAGAAACCATGCAGGCAAGAAGGCAATGGGATGACTTATACAAAGCATTGATGGAAAAAAATTGCCTGCCAAGAATCATGTATCCAGCAAAACTGTCTCTCAATAATAAACGTGAAATTAGGACATTTCCAGATAAACAGAAGTTTAGGGAATTCTTAAAAACCAAACCAAAACTACAAGAAATAATAAAGGCAGTTCTTTGGTTAGAAAATCAATAACATCGGGTATCAACCCAAGACTAGTACACTGGACAGAGCAATCATATGTCAACCCAGACAGGAAAATCACAAAAATAAATCGAGATAAGAAAACACTCAAAACAGGGAAACAGTGGTGTTATTATTTAAAAGAAGACAACATTAAAACAGTAAAGAGGGACTAAGAAATGTAGTCAGAGAACTTTCATATGGAGAGGAACACAAGGTGATACAAAGAAATAAAAGTTAGTTTTAAATTTAGAAAAATGGGGGTAAATGTTAAGGTAACCACAAAGGAGACAAACTATCCTGCACATCAAAATAAAATACAAGAAAAAAATGGAGACTCAGCAAAAACAAAATCAACAACAATGAATATGAGGAAAAGACAATATATAAACCACTCAGCACAAAAAAATTAAATGGGAAAAAGAAAGTGTCAACAACACACAAAAGAAGACATCAAAATGATAGCACTAAGTTCATAAAAAAGTTCATACCTAACCATAATTAAGCTGAATATAAAAGCCAAACCAAACCCAGTGCCATCAAGTCAACTCTGACTCATAGCAACCCTATAGGATGGAGCAGAACTGCCCATAGAGTTTCCAAGGAGCACCTGGCAGATTCGAACTGCCAAACCTTTGGTTAACAGCCATAGCACTTAACCACTACGCCACCAACGTCTCCGTGCTGAATATAAACGGACTAAATGCACCAATAAAGAGACAAAAAGTGACAGTATGGATTAAAAAACATGATTCATCTATATGCTACCTACAAGAGACACAGCTTAGACTTAGAGACACAAACAACCTAAAAGTCAAAGGATGGAAAAAAATATATCAAGCAAACAACAACAACAAAAAAAAGAGTAGGAGTAGCAATATTAATTTCTGACAAAATAGACTTTAAAGTTAAATCCATCAGAAAGGATAAGAAAGGACAGTATATACTGATTAAAGGGACAATATGCCAGGAGGATATAACCATATTAAATACTTATGCAGCTAATGACAAGGCTGCAAGATACATAAAACAAACTCTATCAGCATTGAAAGGTGAGATAGACAGCTCCACAATAATAGAAGAAAACTTCAACACACCACTTTTGGTGAAGAACAGGACATCCAGAAAGAAGCTCAATAAAGACACGGAAGATCTGAATGCCACAATCAACCAACTTGACCTCACAGACATACACAGAATACTCCACACAACAGCAGCCAAGTATATTTTCTTTTCTAGTGCACATGGATCATTCTCTAGAATGGACCATATATTAGGTCATAAAGCAAGCCTTAGCAGAATCCAAAACATTGATATATTACAAAGCACCTTCCCTGACCATAAGGCCATAAAAGTAGAAATCAATAACAGAAAAAGCAGGTAAAGAAATTAAACACTTGGAAACTGAGAAATGCCCTGCTCAAAAAAGACTGGATTATAGAAGACATTAAGGATGCAATAAAGAAATTCAGAGAATCCAATGAGAATGAAAACACTTCCTATCAGAACATTTGGGACACAGCAAAAGCAGTGCTCCGAGGTCAATTTATGTCAATACATGCACACATACAAAAAGAAGAAAGGGCCAAAATCAAAGAATTATCCCTACAACTTGAACAAATAGAGAGAAACAAAAGAAACCCTCAGGTACCAGAAGAAAGCAAATAATAAAAATTACAGCAGAATTAAATGAAATAGAAAACAGAATAATAATTGAAAGAATTAACGGGACCAAAAGCTGGTTCTTTGAAAAAATTAACACAATTGATAAACCATTGGCCACACTCACAAAAGAAAAACAGGAGAGGAAGCAAATAACCCAAATAAGAAATGAGATGGGCTATACTACAACAGACTCAACTGAAATTAAAAGAACCATATCGGATTACTATAAAAATTGTACTCTAACAAATTTGAAAACCTAGGAGAAATAGATGAATTCCTAGAAACACACTACCTACCTAAACTAACAGAAAAAGAGGTAGAACAATTAAATACACCCATAACAAAAGAAGAGATTGAAAAGATAATCAAAAAACTCCCAACAAAAAGCCCTGGCCCAGATGGCTTGACCGCAGAATTCTACCAAACTTTCAGAGAAGAGTAAACACCTTTAATATTAAAAGTATTCAAGAGCATAGAAAAGGACCGAATGCTCCCAAACTCATTCTATGAAGCCAGCACAACCCTGATACCAAAACCAAGTAAAGACACCACAAAAAAAAGAAAATTGCAGACCTACATCCCTCATGACCTTAGATGCAAAAATCCTCAACAAAATTCTAGCCAATACAATTCAACAACATGTCAAAAAAAATAATTCACCATGACCAGGTGGGATTCATACCAGGTGTACAGGGATGGTTTAACATCAGAAAAACAGTTAATGTAATCCATTATACAAATAAAACAAAAGACAAGAATCACATGATTTTATCAATTGATGCACAAAAGGCATTTGACAAAGTTCAAAACCTGTTCATGACAAAAATTCTCAGCAAAATAGGAATAGAAGGAAAATTCCTCAATTTAATAAAAGGCATTTATACAAAGCCAATAGCCAACATCATCCTAAACGGAGAGAGTCTGAAAGCATTCTCCTTGAGATTGAGAACCAGACAAGGATGCCCTTTATCACCACTCTTAGTGAACATTGTGTTGGAGGTCCTAGCCGGAGCAATTAGGCTAGATAAAGAAATCAAAGGCATTCAAATTGGTAAGGAAGAAGTAGAAGTATCTCTATTTGCAGATGACATAATCTTATACACAGAAAACCCTAAGGCATCCTCCAGAAAACTACTGAAACTAATAGAAGAGTTCAGCAGAGTATTGGGATACAAGATAAACATACAAAATTCAGTTGGATTCCTTCAAAAAGAACACCAAAGTGGAAATCACAAAACAAATACCATTTACAGTAGCCCCCAAGAAGATAAAATACTTAGGAATAAATCTTACCAGAGATGTAAAAGAATTATAAAAAGAAAACTATGAAGCACTTCTGCAAGAAACCAAAAGAGACCTACATATTAAGTGGAAAAATATAACTTGCTCATGGATAGGAAGACTTAACATTGTAAAAATATCTGTTCTACCAAAAGTAATCCATAGATTTAATGCAATTCCAATCCAAATTCCAATGACACTTTTAATGAGATGGAGAAACAAATCACCAACTTCATATGGAAGGAAAAAATGCCCTAGGTAAGTAAAGCATTACTGAAAAAGAAGAATGAAGTGGGATGCCTCACGCTACCTGATTTTAGAACCTATTATACTACCACAGTAGTCAAAACAGCCTGATACTGGTACAAGAACAGATACACACACCAATGGAACAGAATTGAGAATCCAGACATAAATCCATCCACATATGAGCAGTTGATGTTTGACAAAGGGCCCAAAGTAGTTAAATGGGGAAAAGACAGTCTCTTTAACAAATGGTGCTGGCACAACTGGATATCTACGAGCAAAAAAAAATGGAACAAGACCCAAACCTCACTCCATGCACAAAAACGAACTCAAACTGGATCAAAAACCTAAATATAAAATCTAAAATGATAAAGATCATGGAAGAAAAAATAAGGACAACGTTAGGAGCCCTAATACATGGCATAAACAGTACACAAACCATTATTAACAATGCAGAAGAAAAAGTAGATAACTGGGAGCTCCTAAAAATCAAGCACCTATGCTCATCCAAAGACTTCACCAAAAGACTAAAAAGATTACCTACAGACTGGGAAAAAGTTTTTAGCTATGACATTTCCAATCAGCGCCTGATCTCTAAAATCTACAAGATATTGCAAAAACTCAACTATAAAAAGACAAATAACCCAATTTAAAAAATGGGCAAAAGATATGAGCAGACAGTTCACTAAAGAAGACATTCAGGTAGCTAACAGATACCTGAGGAAATTCTCATGATCATTAGCCATTAGAGAAATGTAAATCAAAACTACAATCATATTCCATCCCACTTCAACAAAGCTGGCATTAATCCAAAAAAATACAAAATAATAAATGTTGGAGAGGTTGTGGAGAGACTGGAACACTTATACACTGCTGGTGGGAATGTAAAATAGTACAACCACTTCGAAAATCAATTTGGTGCTTCCTTAAAAAGCTAGAAATAGAACTGCCATACTATCCAGCAGTCCCACTCCTTGGAATATATCCTAGAGAAATAAGAACCTTTACACGAACAGATATATGCACACCCATGTTTATGCAGCACTGTTTACAATAGCAAAAAGCTGGAACCAACCAAGGCACCCATCAATGGATGAATGGATAAATAAATTATTGTATACTCACACAATGGAATACTACACATCGATAAAGAACAGTGATGAACCTGTGAAACATTTCTCAACATGGAGGAATCTGGAAGGAATTATGCTGAGTGAAATCAGTCAGTTGCAAAAGGACAAATATTTTATAAGGCCACTATTATAAATAAAAAAAATTTTTTTTTATTATAAGAACTCAAGAAATAGTTTAAACAGAGAAGAAAATATTCTTTTATGGTTACAAAGGGGGGAAGGAGGGAGGGAGGGAAAGAGGTATTCGCTAATTAAATAGTGGATAAGAACTACTTTAGATGAAGGGAAAGATAACACACAATACAGGAGAGAGGTTAGCACAACTGGACTAAACCAAAAGCAAAGAAGTTTCCTCAATAAACTGAGTGCTTCGAAGTCCAGTGTAGCAGGGGCGGGGGTTTGGGTACTGTGGTTTCAGGGGACATCTAAGTCAATTGGCAGAATAAAACCTATTAAGAAAATGTTCTGCAACCCACTTTGGAGAGTGGCGTCTTGGTGTCTTAAACGCTAGCAAGCGGCCATCTAAGCTGCATTAATTGGTCTCAACCCACCTGGACCAAAGGAGAATGAAGAACACCAAGGACACAAGGTAATTATGAGCCCAAGAAACAGAAAGGACCACATAAACCAGAGACTACATCAGCCTGAGACCAGAAGAACTAGATGGTGCTTGGCTACAACTGCTGACCACCCTGACAAGGTACACAACACAGAACCCCAGAAGGAGCAGGAGAGCAGTGGGGTGCAGACCTTGAATTCTCATAAAAAGACCAGACTTAATGGTCTGACTGAGACTCTAAGGACCCTGGTGGTATGGCCCCCAGATCTTCTGTTAGCTCAAGACAGGAACCATTCCCAAAGCCAACTCTTCAGACAGGGATTGGACTGGACAATGGAATAGAAGAAGACGTGGGTGAAGAATGAGCTTCCTGGATCCATTAGACACTGGGGACTATGTTGGCATCTCCTATCTGAAGGGGAGATGAGAGGGCAGAGAGGGTCAGAAGCTGACGGAATGGACACGAAAAGAGAGTGGAGGGAAGGAGTGGGTTGTCTCATTAGGGGGAGAGCAATTAGGAGTATATAGCAAGGTCTATATAAATTTTTGTTTGAAAGACTCACTTGGTTTGTAAACTTTCACGTAGAGGCCAATAAAAATTAAAAAAAAAAAAAATAGGACCAACCAACCAGCTTCCTTATACTTCTCACTATGGCAAAACTGTAGAAATGTGTCATTCATGCAATCACTCAGAGCCTCACTTTTCATCAATGTCTAATCTATTGGTGGTGATATTTTGGGTATTTGTATTGCCACCTCACACCATGGATTAGCAGTGCCCTCTTTACTTCTGGAAACAGAGTCATCAACATCTTCAGAACTAACCAGGCTTGAGAATCTATTTAGAGAATCTGTATCTATTTTATTTAGAAAACTCATCCTTAAAATTTTGTTTGTCCAAGAACCACTTGTGGCAAGAAATGCCTTAGGCTGGGTTCTCTAGAGAAGCAAAACCAGTAAAGTGTATAAATATCTGTAGAGATGAAGATTTATATGAAGGAAATGGCTCACATGGCTATAGAGTCTGGAGTGTCCCAAGTCCATAGGTCAGGTTAGAGGCTTCTCTTGATTTACGTAGCCACAGGGGCTTTTTGCTCATACTGGATCCTGCAGCTGGTGCCTGTTCTTCTGACTTCTAGTTCTTAGGATTTGAGCTAGCAGCTAACCTATGATCTTGCCTGCTAATGTTGGGATTTGTCGATCTTCACAGCCTATGAGCAAGAGCCCTGCTTTCTGATCTGCCAATCCAGGGTTCACCAGCCCCTACAGGTATATAAATCAGGACACATAACAATGAGTGTGAGGATAGCTCAGGACCAGGATGTGTTTCATTTTATTATACATAAGGTCACTACAAGGTGGAGCTGATTTGAGGACACCTAACATTTTTAACAATATTAATTCTTTCCCTTTATTATGTTAATGCAGTAAATTACACTGACTGATTTTCAAAGTTACATCAAACTTGCATCTTTGGGGCAAACCCCACATAGTCAAGATATGTTATCCTTTTTTATAGGTTGCAAATTTGATTTGCTAATGTTTTATTATTATAGGTTTTTGACATCTGTTTTCATAAGGGAGCCCTGGTGGCACAGTGGTTGAGACCTTGCCTGTTAACCTAAAGTCTGGCGGTTCATATCCACCAGCCATTCCTTGGAAATCCTATGGGGCAGTTCTACTAGGTTCTATTGGGTCACTATGAGTCGGAATCAACTAGGTAGCAAAGGGTTTTATTTCGGTTTGCTTTGGTTTTCATAAGAGATATGGGTCTCTAATTTTATTATTATTTTTTTTTTTGTCAGGTTCAGTAATAATGTTATGCTGGCCCCCAAAACCAAGTTGGGAAGTACTCCTTATGAATGTATTTTCTGAGAGTTTGTATAAAATCAGTATTATTTCTTCCTTAAAATTTCATAGAATTCACCAGAGATGCTATCTGTAATGGATTGGATTGTGTCCCCCTAAAATATGTGTCAACTGGATTAGGCTATGAGTAGCTGTCCTCCATTTTTTGACCTCCCTATGTGTTATAAATCATAATCTTTGTGGTTATAAGGATTACTCAGGTCACCTCCCTGATCCAAAAGGGAGTTTCCCGGGGGTGTGGTCTGCACCACCTGTTATCTCTCAAGAGATAAAAGGGAAGGGAAGCAAGCAGAGAGTTGGGGACTTCATACCACCAAGAAAGCAGGACCAGGAGCAGAGCACATCTTTTGACATGGGGCCCCTGAACCTGAGAAACAACTTGACCAGGGGAAGACTGGAGACAAGGACCTTCCTCCAGGGCTGACAGAGACAGAAAGCCTTCCCCTGGAGCTAACACCCTGATTTTGGACTTGTAAGTTACTAAAGTGTGAGAAAATAGTTTTCTCTTTGTTAAAGCCAAAAAAAAAATAGGGTTGATAATCTTAAAATATGGCCTTAGTGATAGAAACAATGCCAGAAATCACATGATAGAATTTTGCAAGAACAATGACGTCTTCATTGCAAAAACCTTTCTTCAACAAAAATGGCAACTATACTCATAGACTTCAAGGATGAAATACACAGAAACCAAATCAGCTACATCTATGGAAAGAGGGGAAACCCTGGTGGCATAGGGAAACCCTGGTGGCGTACCGGTTAAGTGCTATTGCTGCTAACCAAGAGGTCAGCAGTTCAAATCCACCTAGGTGCTCCTTGGAAACTCTATGGGGCAGTTCTACTCTGTTCTATGGGGTTGCTATGAGTCGGAATCAACTCGATGGCAGTGTTTTTTTTTTTTAATGGAAAGAGGTAATGGAGAAACTCAATATCATCAGTCAGAACAAGGCCAGTGGCCAACAGCAGAAAAGATAATCAATTGCCCATATGGAAATTCAAGTTGGAAGTGAAGAAAATTAGAACAAGTCCAAGAGAGCCCATCTACGACTTTGAGTGTATGCCATCTGAATTTAGAGACCATCTCAAGGGTAGATTTGATGCACTGAACACTAATGACCAAAGACCAGACTTCTTGTGGAATGACATCAAGGACATCATACATGAAGAAAGAAAGGTCATTAAACAGACAGAAAAGACCAAATGGATGTCAGAAAAGACTCTAAAACTTGCTCTTGAACGTTGGGTAACTAAAGCATAAGGAAGAAATGATGAAGTAAAAGAGCTGAATAGAAGATTTCTAAGGGAAGTTCAAGAAGACAAAGTATTATAATGAAGCGTGTGACGACCTGGAATTAGAAAACCAAAAGGGAAGAGCAGGCTCAACATTTTTCAAGCTGAAAGAACTGAAGAAAAAATTCAAGCCTCAAGTTGCAATATTGAAGAATTTTATACGCAAAATAAGAACAACACAAGAAGTATCAAAAGAAGATGGAAGGAATACACAGAGTCACTGTACCAAAATGAATTGGTCAACATTTAACCATTTCAGGAGGCAGCATATGATCAAGAACAGTTGGTATTGAAGGAAGAAATTCAAGTTGCACTGAAGACACTGATGAAAAACAAGGCTCCAGGAACCGATGGAATACCACCTTAGATGTTTTGACAAACAGATGCAGCGCTGGAAGTACTCACTCATCTATGCCATGAAAATTGCAAGACACCTACCTGGCCAACTGACTGGAAGAGATCCATATTTATGCCTATTGCAAACAAAAGTGATCCAACCCAATGTGGAAATTATCAAAAAATATAATTAATATCATGCACAAGTAAAATTTTGCTGAGGATCATTCAAAAGCAGTTACAGGAGTACATCAACAGGGAACTGCTAAAAATTCAAGTCAGATTCAGAAGAGGATGTGGAAGGAGGGATAACATCGCTACTGTAAGATGGACCCTTGCTAAAAGGAGAGAATACCAGAAAGATGTTTACCTGTGTTTTATTGATTATGCTAAGGCATTTATTTGACTGTGTGGATCATAACAAATTATGGTTAATCTTGAGAAGAATGGGAATTCCAGAACTCATGAGGAACCTGTGCATAGACCAATAGGCAGTCATTTGGACAGAATAAAGGATTATTGTGTGGTTTAACTAAGGAAAGTTGAGTGTCAGGGTTGTATCTTTTCACCACACTTATTCAATCTGTATAAAAAAAAGTATACTGAGCAAATAATCTGAGAAACTGGACTGTATGAAGAACAAGACATCAGGATTGGAGAAAGGTTTATTAACAACCTGGGTTATGCAGATGACACAACCTTGTTTCCTGAAAGTAAAGAGGACTTTACATTCATCCCCTGATGAAGATCAAAGACCATAGACTTCAGTATGGATTACACCTCAACATAAAGAAAACAAAACTTGTCACAACTGGACCAATAAGCAATATCATGATAAAAGGAGAAAAGGCTAAAGTTGTCTAGGATTTCATTTTACTTGGATCCACAATCAACAGCCATGGAAGCAGGAGTCGAGAAATCAAATGATGCATTGCATTTGACAAATCTGCTGCAAAAGACCTTTTAAAAGTATTCAAAAGCAAAGATGTCACTTTAAGGACTAGGCTGCACCTGACCCAAGCCGTAGTGTTTTCAATCACCTCATATGCATGTAAAAGCTGGACAATGAATAAAGAAAACCGAAAAAGAAGTGATGCCTTTGAAAAAAGGTGTTGGCGAAGAATATTGAATACACCATTTACTGTCAGTAGAATGAACATATCTGTCTTGGAAGAAGTACAGCCAGAATGCTCGTTAGAATAAAAGATGATAAGACTTCACCTTACATACTTTGGACATATTATCAGGAGGTACCAGACCATGGGGAAAGACATCATGCTTGGTAAAATAGAGGGTCATTGAAAAAGAGGAAGATTCTCAATGAGACGGATTGACACAGTGGCTGCAACAATGGGCTCCAGTGTAACAAATATTACGAGGATGGCTCAGGAAGGGCAGTGTTTTCTTCTGTTGTACATAGGGTCACTATGAGTAGGAACTGACTCCAAGGCACCTACCAACAGTAACAACATGCTCTCGTTTTTGTTTGTTTGTTTTAAAATAAATGTATCAGTTTCCTAGATCCGCTATGAAAAAGTACCACAAACCGAATGGCTTATTTTCTCACACTCAAAAACCAAAACCAAACCCATTGCCCTCAAGTCGATTCTGACTCATAATGACCCTATAGGACAGAGTAGAACTGCCCCATAGAGTTTCCAAGGAGCACCTGGCAGATTTGAACTGCTGACCTTTTGGTTAGCAGCCATAGTACTTAACCACTACGCCACCAGGGTTTCCTTCTCACACTTAGGGATACTAAAAAGTCTGATTTCAGGGTGCCAGCAGGATTGTGCTCTCCCAGATGGCTCTAAAAGAAGCTCCTCTCTTGTTTCTTTCAGCTTCTAGTAGCCCCAGAATTCCTTAGCTTGTGGTAACATGTCTTCAACCCATTTCTCTATCTTCACATGCCATTCTTTTTTTTTTTTGTTTGTACTTTAGATGAAGATTTACAGAACTAATTTCTTGTTAAACAGTACACATATCATTTTATGACATTGGTTAAAAACTCAATGTCAACACTCTCTCTTCTTGACTTTGGGCTCCTTATTACCAGCTTTCTTGTCCCCTTCTGCCTTCTAGTCCTTGCCCCTGGGCTGTTATGCCCCTTTAGTCTTGTTCTGTTTTATGGGTCTGACCAATCTTTGGCTGAAGGGTGAACCTCGGGAGTGACTTCATTACTGAGCTAAAAGGGTGTCTGTGGGCCATACTCTCAGAGTTTCTCCAGTCTCTGTCCAACTACTAAGTCTGGTGATTTTTTGTGATTTAAAATTTTGTTCTACATTTTTCTCTAGCTATGTCCTGAACTGTCTGTTGTGATCCCTATCAGAGAAGTCAGTGGTGGTAGCCAGACACCATCTAGCTGTACTAGACTCAGTCTGGAGGGGGCCATGGTGGATGTGGTCCATTAGTCCATTGGACTAATCTTTCTCTTGTATCTTGAATTTTCTTCATTCTCCCTTGCTCCCAAAGGGGTGAGATCAGTGGAGTATCCTAGGTGGCTGCTCACAGGCGTTTAGGACCCCAGATGCTATTCATCAAAGTAGAATGTAGAACACATTCTTCATAAACTATGTTATTCCAATTGAACTATATGTTCCCTGAGACCATGGTCCCCACAGCCCTCAGCCCAGCAATTCAGTCCATCAGGGAGTTTGGATGTGTCTATGGAGATTCCATGACCTTGTCTTGTACAGGTGTGCTGGCTTCCCCAGTATTCACATGCCCTTCTTATCTCTCTGTCCTTTCATGCCTTTTCTCTTCTTTTTGTAAGGACACTAGTTATATTGTATTAAGGCTCACCCTAATGACCTCATCTAAACTAATTACATGTGCAAAGATTCTATTTTTAAATAAGGTCACATTTATGGGTACAGAGAGTTAGGATTTGAACATGTCTTTTTGGAGGACATAAATCAAACCCTACATTAATATCCTGAAGTACAACACTGTCAGTGATAGGATAATATCCATGTTCCTAGAAGGAAGACCAGTTAATAAGACTAATATCCAAATTTACACACCAACCACTAAGGCCAAAGATGAAGAAATTGAAGATTTTTACCAACTTCTACAGTCTGAAATTGATAGAATGTGCAATCAGGATGCACTGATAATTACTGGTGATTGAAATGCAAAAGTTGGAAGCGAAAAAGGATCAGTAGTTGGAAAATATCGCCTTGGCGATATAAGCAATGCCGGAGATTGCATGATTGAGTTTTGCAAGATGAACAGCTTTTCCACTGTTTCATTTCACCAACATAAATGGTGACTATACACATGGACCTTGCCAGATGGAATACACAGGAATCAAATTGACTACATCTGTTTAAAAAGACTATGGAAAAGCTCAGTATCATCAGTCAGAACAAGGCCAGGGGCCGACTGCAGAACAGACTGTCAATTGCTCATATGCAAGCTCAAGTTAAAGCTGAGGAAGATTAGAACAAGTCCAGGAGAGCCAAAGTAGGACCTTGAATATATTCCACCTGAATTTAGAGACCATCTCAAGAATAGATTTGACATCTTGAACACTAATGACTGAAGACCAGATGAATTATAGAATGACATCAAGGGCATCTGCATGAAGAAAGAAAAAAGGTTATTAAAAAGACAGGATAGAAAGAAAAGACCTAAAAGGATGCCAGAAGAGATTCTGAAACTTGCTCTGAACATCCAGTAGCTAAAGCAAAGAGAAAAAAATGATGATGTAAAAGAGCTGAACAGAAAATTTCAAAGGGTGGCTCAAGATGACAAAGTAAAATATTAGGATGACATGTGCAAAGACCTGGAAATAGAAAACCAAAAGGGAAGAACACACTCAGGATTTCTCAAGCTGAAAGAACTGAAGAAAAAATTCAAGCTTAGAGCTGCAATACTGAAATATTCTACCAGGAAAATATTACACAACACAGGAAACTTCAAAAGATGGAAGGAATACACAGAGTCACTATATCAAAAAGAACTGGTCGACATTCAACCATTTCAGGAGGTACCATGTGATAGGGAACCGACTGTACTGAAGGAAGAAGTCTGAGCTGCACTGAAGTAATTTACAAAAAACCAGGCTCTGGGAATTGACAGAATACCAACTGAGATGTTTCAAAAAATGGATGCAGTGCTGGAAGTGCTCACTTGTCTGTGCCAAGAAACTTTGAAGACAGTTACATGGACAACTGACTGAAAGAGATCCATATTTGTACCTATTTCCAAGAAAGGTGATCCAACTCAAAGCCAGAATTATCAAACAATATCATTAGTATCACATGTCAGCAAAATTTTGCTGAAGAACATTCCAATGCAGCTGCACGGTATAACAACAGGGAACTGCCAGAAATTCAAACCAGATTTAGAAGAGGACATGAAGCCAGGAATATAATTGCTGATGTCAGGTGGATCCTAGCTGAAAGCAGAGGATACCAGAAAGATGTTTATCTGTGTTTTATTGACTATGTCAAGGCATCCAACTGTGTGGATCATAACAAATTATGGATAACATTGTAAAAAATGGGAATTCCAGAGCACTTAATTGTGCTCGTGAGGAATCTGTATATGGATAAAGAGGCAGTCATTCGAACAGAACAAGGGAACGCTGCATGGTTTAAAGTCAGGAAAGGTGTGTGTCAGGGTTGTATCCTTTCACCATACCCATTCAATCTGTATGCTGAGCAAATAATCCAAGAAGCCGGACTATATGAAGACTCATTAACAACCTGCGTTATGCAGATGACACAAACTTGCTTGCTGAAAATGAAGAGGACTTGAAGCACTTTCTGATGAAGATCAAAGACCACAGCCTTCCATACAGATTACACCTCAGCATAAAGAAAACAAAAGTCCTCACAACTGGACCAGTAAGCAACATCATAATAAGCAGAGAAAATATTTAAGTTGTCAAGGATTTCATTTTACTTGGATCCACAGTCAACGCCCATGGGAACAGCAGTCAAGAAAGCAAAAGACCCATTGCATTGGGTCAATCTGCTGCAAAAGACCTCTTTAAAGTGTTGAAAAGCAAAGATGTCACCTTGAGAACTAAAGTGTGCCTGACCTAAGCTGTGATGTTTTCAATAGCCTTGTATGCATGCAAAAGCTGGACAATGAATAAGTAAGACCAAAGAATTGGAGCCTTTGAATTGTGGTGTTGCTGAAGAAGATTGAATATACCATGGACTGCCAAAAGAGCAAAGAAATCTGTCTTGGAAGAAGTACAACCAGAATGCTCCTTCGAAACAAGGACGGCAAGACTGCGTCTCACATACTTTGGACACATTATCAGAGGGATCAGTCCTTAGAGAAGGACATCATCCTTGGTAAAGTAGAAGGTCAACAAAAAAGAAGAAAACCCTCAATAAGATGGACTGACACAGTGGGTACAACAATAGGCTCAAGCATAGCAACAATTGTGAGGATGGTACAGGACCGGGCAGCGTTTCATTCAGTTATGCATAGTGTTTCTATGAGTCGGAACTGACTTGACAGCACCTGACAACAAACAAGGCGAAAAACAACAGCAATAAATGTTGAAAGAAGAGGTATCAAATCACTCCAAATCCTGCCTCTTAGAAATAACCATTGCTAATATTCAGTGTTAACATTCAGTGTAATTCATTCAGTATATTTCTATACATTCCAATAGAACAATTCATAAGATCACTTCTTATAAAGACATTAATGAACATGGACTCATATTCTCTATATTTTTAAAAATAAAATATTGAGATTAATTTTACATAAAGTTAACATAAGTAATGAAAACATTCCCTTTTAAACTTAAGAAGTCATTGTATTTAAAGAAATATTTCTTACAGTAAAACGTATTGCCAAAATATCTCAATATAATTTAATTAAAATATTGAGATTGAAATAATTATTTTTTAACTGTACAAGTTTAATCAAAAGTAAGTTGTATCAATTGATTCTTTGCTGTTAAAATGAGTGGGAAATTCATCCACCTCCCAATTTTCTTGATTATATTAAAATGTTAAACTGTCAATGTTCTTAACATATATGTATTATCTCCTCTTTTCATTATTTTAAACTTATTTTGAATTGAATAATTGCTCATTATTAGTCCTTTTCACATATATTTAACCTTAAGTTCTTTATTTTGAATTCATTCTTCTGTGGGCTAGATTGCATTATCAAGTTTTTTGGGTTTTTTTTTTTTGCTTTGTTTTTGTTTTTTTCTCCAAGAAATATGGATGGGTACTATAGTTGCTGGGTTCTGGCCTGTTTTAGAATGTCTGTCTGTTAGCTGCATTTAAATTAGAAGGGTAATTTGGCTGAGCATAAATTATTTAGAATACTTTGGTTCATTCAAAACATAGTATTCATGGCACCACAGTTTCCTGATATTAAACACTGTTGTAGAAGAAAATTTAGCTTACATTTCCTTTGCATATATGACATCCTTTTTTCTGTCTGGACACATTGAATTCCTTCGTGGTCCTTGTCAATCACAGTATAACTTGGCAAAGATCTTTTAGTTTTATTTCCACCCCACTCACCAGTAAACTATGTTATCCTCTAGAAACGGTGGTTCAAGTTTTATTTCAGGAAAACAGTTGTGTCATTTTTAAACAAATGGTATGGTCACTTTTGTTTTAGAACCTTGCTTAAAAAAAAAAAAAAGAGTGCCACGGAGTTGATTCTGACTTGTAGTGACCCTATAGGACAGAGTAGAACTGCCCCATCAAAAAGTGCCCCATAAAAAAAAGTTAAACAGTATGATGTAATTTCGTTATTTATAAGTATTTGTAACAATGTCTTGCAACGGCATCCCGCTTTTAACTCATTTCTACATTTTCTATACAAGACTTGAGATGATTTCATCAACTGAATTACAGCATAAACTAAAAGTTACATCACTATTTTATGTGCAACTAAAAATAAAAATATAATGCCAATTTAATTATAAAGTATCACTTAAGTTTAAGCTGAAGCCTTCGTGGTGCAGTGATTAAGAACTATGGCTACTAACCAAAAGATCAACAGTTTGAATCCACCAGTGGCTCCTTGGAAACCCTATGGGTCAGTTCTAATCTGTCTTATAGGGTTGCTATGAGTCAGAATCAACTCGACGGCAACGAGTTTTAAGATTAAATGCACTTCAATTTAAAGAGGTTTAAAGGAGAAAAAAATATGGGTCTTAAAAAAAAAAAACCCTAAAATATGGAATTATCCTCATTTTACAGGTAAGAAATCTAACCAAGTTTAATAAAAGGACTCAACTACATTATGGAGGTGATTGAGCTAGTTATTGACCAACTCAGAAGCCTCCTCTCCCATATCTTCTAACTCCTACCCTCATTTTTCTTCCACCAAAGCAGCTGCCCCTATTCTAAAGTTTGTGGAGATAGAAGGTAGAATAGAAACCTAAGCTCACAAGGGCAACTATTAAAAAAATAAATAAATAATTCTGAATTACTGTAAAAAAAAATCTGCTGTGCACACTTATCCCTGATACTGGATCATTTTAAAATACAAACAATGAAGGTGCAACTGCAGGATAATAGGTCATGCTCAATGCTGAACATGCAACAGAATCAATAGACCATTAGTTGAGTTTTATCAACAAATGAAAGAAAAAAAAAAATTAGCAGATCATAATCATCTGTTTAACTCTGAAGCAGAGAAGATGTGGATGTTAGGCTATATATGGCTTGTTTAACTTATGATTGAGGGGAATTCTATGATTGTTTAAGTAATGCATTGTCTTTGGCTGTTTGTAGTTTTTTTTTATATCGTTTGAGAGTGGTTAAGTTTAAAATGCATACAAATAAAATCTCCTTACTGAGAGTAGTTTTTATTTTGTTCATAAGCATCTGAAAGAAAAATGATACTTGACATGGATTATAGGATCAGTGGCTGTTAAGAATGAAAGTCATATAAACAGGAAACTGGAGCTAATTTTAAGTGTACCTAAGGAACCCTGGTGGTGCAGTGGTTAAGTGTTTGGTTGCTAACCAAAAGAGCCAATAGTTCAAATCCACCAGCTACTCCTTGGAAACTCTGTGTGGCAGTTCTACTCTGTCTTATAGGATCATTATGAGTCGGAATCAACTCAACCACCAAAGTTTAACCCCAAAAAGGTGACTTAGAAAATTATTTTAGCAAGAAAATGAGCATCGCATTATAGGTATAAGACATGGCTTCACCTCCCAACTCTAATTGATTTGGCAAGTCAATTAACCTCTGCAAGGGTCAATTTCATGACCACATCTAGGTGCAAAGAAAGCAGGAAAATGTAGCCTCTAGTTTTTTTTTAGTTGGGCAGGTATAAGCCCAGCTAAAACTGAAAAAAATATTATCACTAAAAATAAGGAGAGAATAATGGATAATGGAGAACAAATTACAGTGACTGTCCCAACAGGCTACATAAATGGCCTTTTTTTAATTAAATAAAAATAAAGCCAATAATGTAAATACTTTAAAGACATAATTCCTCATTAGTACAAACTTTTTTCTCTAGACCTGTTATAAATTATCAGGCAGAATGTAATAGTATTTCTGTTACTGCTTCAGAATCATAATATTCTAGTTGAAAGAGGAAGCTTAACCACATTTAGTGAAATAATGAGTCAGCCAAAATTGGTGCAATGGTTCCGCTTAAGCAACTTATGATGCAATCAGTGACACAGGTGAGGGCATTTTAATGCATGTTAGTTTTTATCCTGCCCCATTAAAATAAAGAGGCATTTTGTTGAAGTGAGATGATTGTCTCTAAGATATTGTTCTTTCATCAAATTTCCCAATTTAATCCACTTCTGAGCTCTCGCAGGGTTTGAGTAAAGAGTATGATAATTGAATTGCTTTAGCTAATGATATCCCCTGGTGGGGAGGCAGGAAAGCTGAGCAAAGTTTTGAGCAGCTGAAGGTGCAATTAGGCCTAGCATGAACCTCCTTTCTTTCCAGAGATGGAAGAAAAAGAATATACAAAAAACATTAAATAACTTTTGAACAAACATGCTTTAAAGAATAAAATTAAAAGTCTTCCTGATGCAAATTTTCTCAGAATCTATGCTTCCACAGATGTTGTACAAGCTTTGACTTTTTGATATTTTAAACAAGTTTTGCACTGCATTTGGACAAATAATTCAGAAAGAAAGTAACTTTTTATCTCCAGTTGTCCTAACACATAATCCCTCCACTTCACAAAGAGTAGGTTATGCGGCCTGTAGACAAAGTTTGATTGTTTGTTTGTTTCAGAATAAAGAGCTGTAGCCATTATGGCTATGGCTGAATGAAAACCAAACACCAAACCTGTTGCCGTCGAGTCAATCCCAGCTCATAGTGTGCAGTGATCAGCAAATTATCTCCTCAAAAAGCATCTAGTGAGCTTAATAAATAGACTAAAAATAAAAAATAATAATAATAATTCTAGTGCCCTGAAAATCAAATGCAGAAAACAATTTGAAAAGTATTTATTTATTGTTAAAAGACTCCTGAACATTGAGTAAAATAGTGGAGACCTGTGGCATTCTGCCTTGGGCATACTCCCATCTTCTACTCCTCCTACCAGCTCAATTTGGTGGTCTTTCCAGGATAGATCAGGCCACAAGGACTGGCAACTTCTCTGCCACAGGCAAAAGGGGTTTATTCTATTTGAAAAGACAGACAATGCCCATGCTAAGCAACACTATTACGGAAATGACTTCTCAAATGTAGGTGAGTAGGGGCGGTTCAACAGTTCAGCTCTGCTAGCTTGAGATCGTGTGTTTGGGGGGAAAACATATTCTTGGCTGAGACTAATCCCATATGCAGCAAAGAACAAAGAGAGCCAGTCAATTAACAAACTCCTGGCTGCTCCTGAGCTACAATCTGCTTCACAGGATACTTGAAAAGGTCTGAAAGTGTAGACTTGAAAATGATCTGAACTTTGTATGCACTGCCTACGTTATAATAAAAAATTGACAAGGTCAGAAACCTTGCTGACCTAAAGAGTTGGAGTACTAAAATCATCCCAATCACCACCTGACAACTAAGCTTCTCAAACACAACAGCAGGACCTAGGAAGTGAGTTTTAAAAATCCAAAACAAAACAAATAAAAAATATATATACAGAGAGAGAGACAACGAGAAGAGGAGATATCGATGGCCACATACCACATGTCATATGGGATACGGATTTCAGAGATTTAGCAACTTATCTAGGCTTATCTAATTTTCTAAGCTTATTTTATAACCTAAGCTTAGTAACTTTTCTAGGATAAAGCTCTGAAATCTGTATCCCATATGGTATGTGATGTGGCCATCAATGTCTTTTCTCTCTCTCTCTTTCTCTTTGTCTCTCTCTCTCTCTTTCTCTGTCTCTCTCCTCTCTCTCTCTCTATATATATATATTTCTTTTTCTTTTTTCTTTTTTTTTTTTTTTTACAAAGCATCACCATGATAAATGGATGAAATATTGAAGTTGTCAAGGACTTAATTTTACTTGGATCCACAATAAATGCCCAAGAAAGCCACAGTCAAGAAATCAAAAGACACATCGCATTGGGCAAATCTGTTGCAAAAGACCTCTTTAAAGTGTTCAAAAGCAAAGATGTCACTTCAAGGACTAAGGTGCACCCGAACCAAGCCATATTTTCAATTGCCTCAAATGCATGTGAAAGCAGGACAGTGTATTAGAAAGACTGAAGAAGAACTGACACCTTTGAATTATGATATTGGTGAAGAATATTGAATATGCATGGACTGCCATAAAAATTAACAAATCTTTCTTGGAAGAAGTACAGATGGAATGCTCATTAGAAGTAATGATGGCAAGACTTTGTCTCACATACTTTGGACACATTATCAGGAGGGACCAGTCCCCGGAGAAGAACATTGTGCTTGGTAAAGGGGACAGTCAGTAAAAAAGAGGAAGGCCCTCAACAAGATGGATGAACACAGTGGCTACAACAATGGGCTTAAGCATAACAATGATTGTGAGGATGGCACAGGACCAGGTCATGTTTCATTCTTTTGTACATAGGGTAATATGAGTTGAAATTTACTGGACAACACTTAGGAACAAAAAATTACTAAGCAAAGAAACAAACAAAAAGTCACATGATCCACCTTCAATGAAAAAAGACCATAGTCAAGAGTTGTTATATTATCTAAAATATCCAGTTTTTAACAAAAAAATTAGGTGGCATACAAAGAAATGAAAAAAAAAAAAATAGCTCATATTCAGGAGAAAGAAAAACAAAAAAATAATTTGATTCTGAGTAGTCCCAGATATTAAATTTATCAGAGCAATAGTTCAAAGCAGTTGCAATAAATATATTCTCAGCACTGAAGGAAACCATGTTGGAAGAGTTAAGGAAAAATATGACAGTAATGAATCAACAGAGATCCTCAGTAGGATATAAAGATTACTATAAAAATTGGAGTTGCTGAGTATAATAACTGAAATGTAAAAATCTCTAAATGATCTTAAAAGTATAAGAAGGAATATTGGACTTGATCAATCAATGGAAATTATCCAGTGTAAATAATAGAGACAGGAAAACACTTAAAGGATACAAACTTGTGCAAAGGGGCAAAATAATATTTGAAAAATAATGATTAAAAACTACTCAAATTTAATAAAAATAATAATCTACAAAACCAGGAAATTCAACAAACCCAAGTAGTATATACACAAAAGACCCATACCTAGACACACATAGTCAAACATTTGAAAGACAAAGACAAAGAAAATCTTGAAAGCAGCAAAACAGCTCATCCTGTATAGGGTAGCATCAATATGATTAACATCTCTCATCAGAAACAATGGAAGTCAGAAAGCAGTGGGATGACATATTCAATGTGCTGAAAGGAAAGAAAAAAAAAAAGGCAAAAGGAAAAACAAAGACATTCTATGTACTGCAAAAAAGTCCTATAAAGCTGAAGGTGAAGTAAAGACTGAGAAAATTTGTTGCCAGGCCACCTGCCTTAAAAGAAATTAAAAAAAAAAAAAAACCCAATTACAAGAAATACTAAAGAAAATTCTTCAGGCTGACAGGAAAGGATACCATACTGTAACTCAAATTAAGAGCCCCAGAAATGGTAAATATGGCAAATAATGCCTTGAACTATGAGTTAATAAAAATAATATAAATTTTAATCTAGTTTCTATAGATTTCTAAAAATTTATGTTTTTCTCCTTTCTTCTCTTACCTTCTATAGAAGACATATGATTCTATAAATCTCTAAGAACAACACTGTATTGTTTTGGCTTATAGAATATATAAATGTAACATAAGAAAATAATAGCAAAAAATGGAGAGGGGCATTGGAACAAAGTTTCTGGATTTAACCAAAATTAATTCAATATTAATATGGAGTAGACTGTGATAATTAAGATGCCTATCATGATTCGGAAAAGAACTAAAATGATATAATTAAAAAATCAAGAGAGAAATAAAAATGCTATGCTAAAATAATTCTTTTGCAGAAAAGAATGCAGTCAAAAGGAAACAAAGAAATATACTTAACATTTGTTAGCCTTGGTTTCCTTCCCTATAAATGAGAGTGACAATATCTCTTTCTCATACAGTTATTTTGAAAATTAAATAAGACTTTACATACAAAGTACTTAGTGTAGTTTTTGACACTTCAAAGTACGACCACGTCTCACCTCTTCCCTGTAACTACCCTAGTCTATGATATCATCCCCACTCATCTGTCAGTTTGTCCTACTGTGGGGGCTTGTGTGTTGCTCTGATGCTGGAAGCTATGCCACCGGTATTCAAATACCAGCAGGGTCACCCATGGTGGATGGGTTTCAGCTGAGCTTCCAAATTAAGACAGACTAGGAAGAAGGACCCTGTGGTCTACTTCTGAAAATAATTGGCCAGTGAAAACCTTATAAATAGCAGCAGAACATCGTCTGATATAGTGATAAGTGCCAGAAGGGAAGATGAGCCTCCCAGGTTGGAAGACACTCAAAAGACGACTGGGGAAGAGCTGCCTCCTGCAAAGTGGAGTTGACCTTAATGACGTGGTTGGAGTTGAGCTTTCAGGACCTTCATCTGCTGATGTGGCACAACTCAAAATGAGAAGGAATAGCTGCAAACAACCATTAATAATCGAAAACTGAAGTGTACGAAGTATGAATTTAGGAAAATTGGAAATCATCGAAAATGAAATGGAATGCATAAACATCAATATCCTAAGCATTGGTGAGCTGAAATGGACTGGTATTGACCATTTTGAATGGGATAATAGTATGGTCTATTATGCTGGGAAAAAACAACTTGCAAAGGAATGGTGTTTCTTTCATCATCAAAAAAAAAAAAAAAAAACAGTTCAAGACCTACCCTGTCAGTGAAAGGATAATATCTACACCCTTACAAAGAAGGCCAGCTAATACACCAATTATTCAAATTTATGCACCAACCACTAAGGCCAAAGATGAAGAAATTGAAGATTTTTACCAACTTTTGCAGTTTGAAATTGATCGAACACTCAACCAGGATGCATTGATAATTACTGGTGATTGGAATGCAAAAGTTGGAAACAAAGTAGAAAGATTAGTAGTTGGAAAATATGGCATCTGTGTGAGAAATGATGCGGGAGATCACATGACAGAATTTTGCAAAACCAACAACTTCTTCATTGCAAATACCTTTTTTCACCAACATAAATAGCAACTACACACATGGACCTCACCAGATGGGATATGCAGGAATCAAATCGACTACATCTGTGGAAAAAGATGATGGAAAAGCTCGGTATCATCAGTCAGAACAAGGCCAGGGGCCAACTGTGGAACAGACCATCAATTGCTCATATGCAAGTTCAAGTTGGAAGTGAAGAAAATTAGAACAAGTCCATGACAGCCAAAGTACAACCTTGAGTATATCTCGCCTAAATTTACGGACCGTCTCAAAAATAGATTTGATGTGTTGAAAACTAATGACCGAAGACCAGACGAGTTGTTGAATGACATCAAGGAAGTCAAACATGAAGAAACCAAAAGGCCATTAAAAAGACAGGAAAGAAAGAAAAGACCAAAATTGATGTCAAACAAGACTTTGAAACTTGCTCTTGAATGTCAAGTAGCTAAAGCAAAAGGAAGAAAAGATGAAGTAAAAGAGTTGAACAGAAAATTTCAAAGAGCAGCTGGAGAAGATAAAGTAAAATATGATAGTGATATGTACAAAAACTTGGAGATAGAAAACTAAAAGGGAAGAACAGGGTCAGCATTTCTCAAGCTGAGAGAACTGAAGAAAAAACTCAAGACTTGAGTTGCAATATTGAAGTATTCTACCAGGAAAATATTAAAGGATGCAGAAAGCATCAAAAGAAAGAATACACAGAGTCACTATACCAAAAAGAACTGGTTGACATTCCAACATTTCAGGAGGAAGCATATGATCAGGAACCGATGGTACTGAAGGAAGAAGTCCAAGCTGCACTGAAGGCATTGGTGAAAAACAAGACTCCAGAAATTGACAGAATACCAATTGAGATTTATCAACAAACAGATACAGCCCTGGAAGTGCTCCCTTATCTATGCCAAGAAATTTGGAAGATAGCTACCTGGCCAACCGACTGGAAGAGATCCATATTTATGCCTATTCCCTAGAAAGGTGATCCCATCAAATGCAGAAATTATCAAACAAAATCATTACTATCACATACAAGTAAAATTTTGTTGATGATCACTCAAAAGTGGCTGCATCAGTATATTGACAGGGAACTGCCAGAAATTGAAGCCGGATTCAGAAGAGGACATGGATATCATTGCTAATGTCAGATGGATCCTGGCTGAAACCAGAGAACACCAGAAAGATATTTACCTGTGCTTCATTGACTATGCAAAGGCATACGACTGTGTGGATCATAACAAATTATGGATAACATTGCAAAGAATGGGAATTCCAGAACACTTAATTGTACTCAGAAGGAACCTGTATATAGACCAAGAGGCAGTTGTTATAACAGAACAAGGGGATATTGAGTGGTTTAAAGTCAAAAAAGGTATATGTCAGTGCTATATCCTTTCACCATACTATTTAATATGTATGCTGAGCAAATAATCTGAGAATTGGACTATATGAAGAAGAAAGGGGCATCAGGATTGAAGGAAGAATAATTAACAACCTGCGTTACACAGACGACAAAACCTTGCTTTCTGAAAGTGAAGAGGACTCGAAGTACTTACTGATGAAGATCAAAGATCACAGCCTTCAGTATGGATTATACCTCAACATCAAGGAAACAAAAGCCCTCACAACTGGACCAGTAAGCAACATCATGATAAATAGAGAAAGATTAGATTTGTCAAGGATTTCATTTTGCTTGGATCTACAATCAACATCCATGGAAGCAGCAGTCAAGAAATCAAAAGATGCATTGCATTGGGCAAATCTGCTGCAAAAGACTTCTTTAAAGTGTTGAAAAGCAAAGATGTCACCTTGAAGACTAAGGTGTGCCTGATTTAAGCCATGGTGTTTTCAATAGACTTAAATGCACAGAAAACTGGACGATGAATAAGGAATACCAAAGAAGAATTGACACCTTTGAATTGTGATGTTGGCAAAGAACATTGAATATATACCAGGGACTGCCAAAAGAACGAACAAATATGTCTTGAAAGAAGTACGACAAGAATGCTCCTTAGAAGCATGAATGGTGAAACTATGTCGCACATACTTTGAACGTGTTTTCAGGAGTGATCAGTCCCTGGAGAAGGACATAATTCTTGGTAAAGAAGGGGTCAGCAAAAAAGAGGATGACCTTCAAAGAGATGGATTGACACAGTTGCTGCAACAATTGGCTCAAGCATAGCAAAGACTGTGAGGATGGTGCAGGATAGGGCATTATTTCATTCTGCCATGCACAGGGGTGCTATAACTCAGAACCAACTCAATGGCATATAACAACAACCTAAATGATATCATTCTCTGCTATGCAACTAAATGGTTTCTCTTCTTCAACGTCTGTCCTCCTAGTGTCTGTTGCTCACAGAACAGAAGATATTTCTAAAATGTAAACCTAATCATGTCACTCCCTGCCTCTAAAATCCTTCAGTGTCCTTCTTACCAGTCCCTCGGTGGTTGGCTCCCCAATCACTACCCCTAGGGCCTCTTTCCTACTGATCTCCCTTTCGGCCACTGAGTCAAACCAACCTTCCAGTCACTCAACCTAAGAGAACATATTGGCATCCTAAACCATTTGCCCCTCCTGTTTATTTTTCTGGAGTGTTCTTCCTCCAGAAAGACAACTAACTTTTTCCCCCACTTGATTCACGACTACACTCAAACGACTCCTTCTCAGGAAGGCTTTTCTTGAGTCCTAAGTTAGCAAACTCTATCACCCTATGTCCTCTTAACTTACTTTATTCTTCTTCCTTGAATAACCAAAAAATCAAACCAGACTCATTGCTGTTAAGTCGATTTCAACTTTTGTCTATCTGTTTATAATTTCTTTGATTTCTAGAATATAAGCATCATAAGGGCAGGCCCTGCGTCTCTTTATTTTACCACTATTTTCCCAGGAAATACAATAGTGCCAGGTACATAGTAGGTGCTCAGTAAATATTTCTGTAATAAATGAATGGATGATAAACAATAACCTCTCCATATATTTATATATTATTGTAAATAGTTAAGTTCCCAGGTGATTTGAGTCACCACTGGTTAATAAACATAGCATTGCGATTGACTCCCTAATCAAAATTAAATGATTCCATCAACATCCTCAGATCATCATTTAAAACTATCAAAAGGAAACAGAAACAAAAAAAGATTTCCTTTTCAAATTGTATGGCATGTTCACAGATCATTCCAGCATTTTTATGAAAATTAAATGGAAAATAAATTCAATATTTTTCTATATAAATTCATTATTGATTTACTATTGTCTTCCTATTTATGTTTCAGTATTAAGCTCAGTATAATTTATCTCCTTTAGGGAGCCTCATGGATATTTTAGGCCCTCTGCACATAACACTACTCTCTTAAAAGAACAGAAATTTATCCCTACAAACAATTAATCATGGGTTCTTGAAAATCTTTTGCAGACCCATTCTTCCCATAGCTATTTATCTCCTTCCTTACAAATTGCCTTATTATACAGTTTAACTGCTTACAACCTGAATTTTTATTACATTTCATGCTTACTTTGTAATTACAGTAAAATCATTCCATAAAACAATAACTGTAATCAAAAAAATGTAATCCTATAAAACGCCATTGTAACATGATTACAAGGTAAATGGGATGACTATGGAAAGGAGCCCCTGATTTGTGGAGATCCTGGTTTGGGCTATAAGATTTTAATCCTTAGAAGGCTCAGTGGATTCCAATAAAGCGTCTGCTTTATTGGTCCCCATCCCAGGAGAATTAGCTAGGAAAATAAAGGGCCATCACGACCCATGATCTGTCTCTGTGTTTCCCCAAACCAAACCAGTTCCCATGGAATCATTCCCAGCTCATGATCAGGCCATGTGTGCAGAGTAAAACTTCATCATAGGGCTTTTAAGGCTGTGACCTTTTAGAAGTAGATTGCTAGGCCTTTCTTCTGAGGTGCCTCTTGTGTTCAAAATGCCAACCTGCCAGTAAATAGTAGAGCTCTTACCTCTTTGCTCCACCCAGGACTCTCCATTCCCCTGTTGTTGTTACGTGCCGTGGAGTCAATTCCTATTCATGGCGACCCTATAGGATGGAGTAGAACTGCCCCATAGAGTTTCCTAGGCTGTAATCTTTACAAGAGAAATCACCAGGGCTTTTCTCCCACTGAAAGGCTGGTGGGTTCCAACTGCTGACCAATCGCTGCTTAACAGCCAGTTGCTTAATTATTGCGCCACCACTAAAAAAACAGTAAAAAAAAAACTAGATGGGGTTATTTTTATATTTTTGTGTTTCCACCTGCCTGGCCTTACTCTCTCTTGCTTCTCCCTCTTCTCATTCCCCTCCTCCCACATTTAAGAACCTTATTTGAAAGGCAAATGGAAGACAATCATCAATTGAGCTATATTTGAATTTGCAAAATAATAGGTTTTTTTTTTTTTTGTCTACTTATTTATTTTGGAGGTGGGATTAAAGTTTGTGGAAAAGGTGAATGGATTAACTTTGCCTATACGGATGCCTGTCATTTTACCTCCCACTAGCAAGTGCATCACCATCAAGCTGAGATAGAAAGACACCAAGGGGGGAAAAAAAAACACAAAATAGATAAAAAAAAAAAAAAATTCTTAGTAGTAGTCTCAATAAAGCATTAGGGGATGTGGCACATCCCAGCTCAAGACTATTCCTCATAGTCCTCATAGAGGAATAAGGCAACACTGGTCATGCGTGAATAAAACATGGTATATGATAGCACAGCAACAGAGAAAGACCAAAACAAAAGTCAAGAAACCAATCCCCATTTTTCCCCTGTCAGTCTATGTTTCCTCTCTTATAAAATGTAATGGTTGAACTTGTACCTTAGGGTTACTTTTTGCTCTAAAATGTATTTATTCTAGATGAAAATATCAGTCACGTCAAGATTATCCATGTTAGTTTTTATAAACCAAAAATAGGTTTCAGAAAAATCCTCATCTGTCCAGGAGTTCATCTCCACCTTTGTGTCTCGGGGAGGATGTAAAGGCTGAGATCTTTTCTTCCTCCATATTATGCCTCTTTATGGAATGTTGTTCAAAAAAGAGATAGAAACACCCTGACTGATGGTACAACAAAGGGAGGCAAACCAATGTTTGGTTAACGTTTACAAATGGATATATTCTAGAATTTAAATTAATTGATTTTATTTTTTTTTAAGCTATTGAAGTCACCGTGAGTTGGAATCTACTTGACAGCCATGAGTTTGTGTTTTGGGGGAATATGGGAGTTATAAGAATTATTTTGTGGTAAGTGAGAAGCTTACATCTAGGGTCATAGTAAGGTTACACTAACAAGCCCATTGCCATAGAGTCGATTCTGATTCATAGCGACCCTATGGGACAGGGTAGAATTGCCCTATAGGGTTTCCAAGGAGCGCCTGGTGGATCCGTACTGCCAACCTTTTGGTTAGCAGCCATACCACTTAAAGGGTCATAGTAATGTTACATTAGTGTCAGAAAAACAAACTAAGCACAACTGATGTAGCACAATTTCACTACCTAGCGATGTACCCAGGGGAGATTCAAAATTTTAAGACTTATGTGGTATTTCATTTAAAAATTGAAATTATTCAAGAACCACATTCTCTTACGTATGTGTGTTTTTCTGAGAGAATATTATCATCTTGGTTATCTAGGGTTCTGTAACAGAAATACCACAAGTGGATGGCTTTAACAAAGGGAAGCTTATTTTCTCACAGTAAAGTAGGCTTTGCTCAGGGTGTCAGCTCCAGGGGAAGGCTTTCTCTCTCTGTTGGCCTTCTCATCAATCTTCCACCAGACTAGGAGCTTCTCTGCATAGGAACCCTAGGTCCAAAAGACGAACTCTGCTCCTGGCACTGCCTTCTTGGCATCATGAGGTCTTCCTGTCTCTCTGCTCACTTCTCTCTTTTATATCCCAAGAGATTGCCTCAAGACACAATCCAGTCCTGTAGGTTGAGTCCTGCCTCACTAACAAAACTGCCGTTCATCCTCCCTCATTAATACCATAGAGGCAGGATTTACAACATATAGAAAAATCATACATACCAGGAGTCATGGCCCAACCAAACTGATACACACATTTTTTTGGGGGGGGGGACATAATTCTATCTATGACAATTATTAAATATTAAACAAAACGGACCTAACCAGAATCGCAGTGTTGTCAGGCACAGAGATATCGGCAGCTGTGAAATTGGCTCTCTAAAACAACAGTTTTCTCATCTAAGAGGGCAGGGTTATATAACTTATCACAGAAAAGAATAAAGGATAAATTCTTAGTAAAAAATAAATCAGGCGATACAGATTAAGCATAGTGTCTTTCACATAATAAGCAAACCGTAAGTGATAATTTTATCATAATCATCATTCTTATCCTCATCTTCATCATTATATTCATCAGCACTTTGGTAAACTCACCAAATGCTACAGCCTGGCTCTCAAGATCTCAGGTTTAGGAGCCCCAATTTGTTACCATATAATGATTAATTTTGTCTCATAGAGGTGGTCTTTTTGGTCAGACCAACCCCAATTCATTATCACAAACCCCCAGGCCTAGAGGCCTAGATAATAAAACCAAAATTAAATTTGTTGCCACTGGGTCAATTCTGACTTATAGAGACCCTATAAGACAGAGTAAAACTGTCCCATAGGATTTCCAAGGCTGCATCTTTATAGGGAAACCCTGGTGGTGTAGTAGTTAAGTGCTATAGCTGCTAACCAAAAGGTCAGCAGTTCAAATGCACCAGGTGTTCCTTGGAAACTCTATGGGGCAGTTCTACTCTGTCCTGTAGGGTCACTATGAGTTGGAATCAACCCGATGGCAATGGGCTTAATTTTTTGTTTGGCAGTCTTTATAGAGGCAGATTGACACATCTTTGTCCCTCAGAGCATCTGATGGATTTGAACCCCCAACCTTTCAGTTAGCTGTCAAGCGCTTAACCACTGTGCCACTAGGGCTACTCTAGATAACAACCAAAACCAAATCCGTGGCCATTGAGCGGGTTCCAGCTCACAGGAATCTTAAAGGACAGAGGAAAACTGCCCCCATAGTGTTTCCAAGGAGCTACTGGTAGATTCAAACTGCTAACCTTTTGGTTAGCAACCAAGCTCTTAACCATTTCACCACCAGGGCATAAACCAAACCCAAAACCAAACCCAGTGCCGTTGAATCGATTCCGACTCATAGCAACCCTATAGGACAGAGTAAAACTGCCCCATAGAGTTTCCAAGGAGTGCCTGGCGGATTCGAACTGCTGACCCTTTGGTTAGCAGCCTTAGCACTTAACCACTACGCCACCAGGGTTTCCCCACCAGACCATAAGGGACTTTAATTACTCTGGAAATTACAGGAGTTTAGAGTTGCCTCTTAGAAACCAAGGGCAAAGACCAAATTACTAGAGGTAAAATAATTCTTTACCCCATATCATGTCTTTTCTCCTCTTTCCTTTCTTGCTCTGTATTCAGAAAGGTTCCTGGTGGAAAAGTCTGTGTGGGAAGTGTTTTTTCCACATGCTACCATGGAAGATGACAATGTTTTTCTTCTTCTTCAGACCTTGTATAATCAGCAACTATGTTAGTATCAGAAATGTGCACCTGAACAGTCTCTGTATTTATTCTTCTCAATAAATTGATTTGGCTGCAAAGTAGTATAATTTGTTGTTTTCCCTAGGAAGTATATTGAATTATAAATTAGTCATTTGGGTTTATATTTACAGGTGGCTTGATAACTCCGATGATTTCAATTTTATTACAGTTATATTTTAAAAAGAAAAATAATGGTAGCCTGAGAGTAAGAAGACTAACAATACCTACCAAGACACCCAACACAAGTATTGATAAATGTACATAATAGCACTTTGTAAAATGGAAAGGGATTTTAATACCATTACCCTCTCCTACTCTTGCTTCATAATGCACAGAAAAGGATTAGTTACATTCTTCAGGAAAATGTACATAATCCAAAGATACATCATTGAAACTTCACTTCATTGTAAAGCTCTCTATGTATTTATCAATGTTGAAATTTCCTTTTATGGAACTTAGAGCACTTTGGAGGGAAACGCTGCTGTTATTCTGTTTCACTAAATATTTGTAGTCTACTGAATATTCTGAGCATGTTCTTCAATATTTTTGTTATATCGAAAACACGGTAGTTTTTGATAATGTAAAAGATGCAGACATCTTTGTATTTTATCCTGAATTGTGTTTGACAACTTTATTAATCTTGCATATCCCTATATTTCACTCGATGCATTCAGTTCAAATAAAATACAATGAGAGCAAGCCACGAAACGTCCATACGTTTGGCCTATGATTGTCAGCCAGTGAATAAGTTCTCTTTCAAATTCATTTAAGTAATAACTCCTGAATTTTAGGATAATAAAAGGAATTGGAAATACAAAGATTGCTCCCCTTTATGTAAAACACTTCTCCGCACACATTTCAGCAAATCCTACATCTCTAAATCTCTCCTTTGATAATTATTGAATAAAAAACACAATTTCCAATGGCACCAAAAAGAAATTGCCCAACATAAGTACAGATTAACAATACTCAGTTCAACTAAAAATAGGCAGAGTGAAAATAGTCTTCTTGGGGGTAGAGTTGGCCATGTCTTATAGTGAAGAAATTATAGGGGAAAAGAAAAGAGGATCAATAAAAAAGAAGTCTAATTATCTATAAATATAAAAAACCATCTAATTTAAGATGATTTAAAGGTAAAGTATTTTTTCCTGCAACCTCGTATATTCAAATTGCCCAAATTTAATTGTGCTACCTCTGTGTATATGAATACCGTAGTATTTTTCAACAGCTACACTGATAAAATGATAGAACACTTAGCACCAGCCTAAATCTACTATACAATTGACCTACATGAAGGGAACTATGTTAGCTCCATATATATATTTAACTCAACTAAAACATCATGAGAGAAAAATTAGTTATACAACCTAGAGGCCTTTTAGAAACCAGATAAAGTAAAAGATACGAGCTTATTGCTATCATCATATTTACTAAATAGGATAGATATATGCATATATATTCATGTGCTATTTTTGGTTTGATTTTTACCCACATTTCCCTATTTGACTATAAATTCATTGAGGACCAAGAGAATTACTTATCAATTCATATATACCAAATGACATACAATAAACATTATGAACACTCTAAATATTTGTTTGTTGTAGCTGTGAGGCGTGTTCAAATTGGTTCCAACTCATAATGATCCTATGTACAACAGAATAAAACACTGCCCAGACCTAAGCCATCCTCACAATCATTGCTATGTTTAACCACATTGTTGCAGTCACTGTGTCAAGCCATCTCATTGAGGGTCTTCCTCTTTTTCTCTGACCCTCTACTTTACCAAGACTGATGTCATTCTCCAGGGGCTGGTCCCTCCTGATAACATGGCCAAAGTGTATGAGACAATGAGCATTCTGGCTGTACTTCTTCGAAGATGGATTTGTTCATTCTTCTGGAAGCCCATGGTATTTTCAATATTCTTCACCAATACAATAATTCAAATGCATTAATTCTTCTTTACTCCTCTTTATTCATTGTCCAGCTTTCAGAAGCATATGAGGCTACTGAAAATACCATGACTTGGGGTCAGGTACACCTTAATCCTCAAGGTGACATTTTTGTTTTTTAATGCTTTAAAGAGATCTTTTGCAGCAGATTTGCCAAACACAATATGTCTCACTAATATCTAGGATAATGATCTTCAAGTATCTCATTTCATTTTTGTCAACTTCCAATTTTCCTTGATTCATACTTCATACATTCCACATTCTTATTATTAATGAATGTTTGCAACTGTTTCTTCTCATTTTGAGTTATGCCACTTCAGCAAATGAAGGTCCTGAAAGCTTTACTCCATCCATTTCATTGGGGTTGACTGTACTTTGAGGAGGCAGCTCTTCCTCAGTCATTATTTTGAGTGCCTGAGGGGCTCATCTTCTGGCACTATATCAAACAATGGTCCACTGCTATCCATAAGATTTTCAATGGCCAAATTTTTTCAGAGGTAGATTGTCAAGTCCTTCTTACTAGTCTTAGTCTGGAAGGTCCAATGAAAACTATCCACCATGGGTAGCCCTGCTGGTATTTAATACTGAATCTAAAGAATAGATTTGAGGAACTGAATACCAATGACCGAAGACCAGATGAATTGTGGGATGACATCAAGAACATCATACATGAAGAAAGCAAAAGGTCATTAAAAAGAAAGAAAAAAAAAAAGGCCAAAATGGACGTCAGAAGAGACTTTGAAACTTGCTTGTGAAACGTACAGCAGCTAAAGCAAATGGAATAAATGATGAAGTAAAAGAGCTGAACAGAGTATTTCAAAAGGTGGCTCAAGAAAACAAGAATTATAATGAAATGTGCAAAGGCCTGAAGTTAGAAAACCAAAAAAGAAGAATATGCTTAATTGACATTTCTCAAGCTGAAAGAAGTGAAGAAAAAAATCAAGCCTTGAGTTCCAATATTGAAGGATTCTATGGGCAAAATATTGAATGATGCAGGAAATATCAAAGGAAAATGGAAGGAATACACAGAGTCGCTATACCAACAAAAAAATTAGTTAACACTTAACCATTTCAGGAGGTAGCACATTATCAAGAATCTATGCTATTGAAGGAAGAAGTCCAAGCTATACTGAAGGCAATGAAGATAAACAAGGTTCCAGGAATTGATGGAGTACCAATTGGGATGTTTCAACAAACAGGTGCAGCTCTGGAGGTGCTCACTCATCTATGCCAAGAAATTTGGAAGATAGCTACCCGCCCTACTGACTGGACAAGATCCATATACATGCCCATTCCAAAGAAAGGTGATTTAAGAGAATGCATAAATTATTGAACAATTTCATTACTATCACACCAAGTAAAATTTTGTTGAAGAGCATTCCAAAGAGGTTTCAGCAGTACATCAACAGGGAACAGCCAGAAATTAAGCCAGATTCAGAAGAGGACATGGAATGAGGGATATCATTGTTGGTACCAGATGGATGTTGGCTGAAAGCAGAGAATACCAGAAAGATATTTACCTTTTGTTTGTTTGTTTGTTTTATTGACTATGCAAAGGCATTTGACTTTGTGTGGATCATAACAAATTATGGATGACATTGTGAAGAACAGGAACTCCAAGAACACTTAATTGTGTTCTTGAGGAACCTGTACATAGACCAGTCTTTGAACAGAGCAAGTGAGTATGGTTTACGCATGGTTTAACATCAGGAAAGATGTGTGTCAATGGAGCAAATAATCCAAGAATCTGGGCTATATGAAGAAGAAGGCAGCATCAGGATTGGAGGAAGACTCATTAACAATCTGCTTTATGCAAATGACACAACCTTGCTTGGTGAAAGCAAAGAGGACTTGAAGCACTTACTGATGAAGAGCAAAGACTACCACCTTCAGTATAGATTACACCTCAACACAAAGAAAATCCTCATAACTGGACCAATAAGCAATATCAAGATAAATGGAGAAAAAGTTGAAGTTGTCAAGAATTTCATTTTACTTGGATCCACAATCAACGTCAACGAAAGGAATCAAATGATGTACTTCATCAGGGAAATCTGCTGCAAAAGATCACTTTAAAGTGTTAAAAAGTGAAGATATCACCTTAAAGATTAAGGTGTCTGACCTAAGCCATGGTATTTTCAACTGCATCATTTGCATGTGAAAACTGGACAACAAATAAGGAAGAATTGGTGCCTTTGAATTATGGTGTTGGCAAAGAGTATTGAATATACCATGGGCTGCCAGAAGAAAGAACAAATCTGTCTTGGATGAAGCACACCCAGAATGCTCCTTAGAAGCAAGGGTGGTGAGATTTTGTTCTTGTGCATTGGACATGTTACCAGGAGGGACCGGTTCCTGGAGAAGGATGTCATGCTTGGTAAAGTAGAGGGTCGGCAAAAGGGACCTCCAATGAGATGGATTGACACAGTGGCTGCAGTGATGGGCTCAGGCACAGCAAAGATTGTGAGGATGGCACAAGACCAGGCAGAGTTTCATTTTGTTGTACATGTGATGAGTCGGAACCAACTCAGTGGCACCTAACAAGAGCAAGAACATGTATATGGATGGCAGAGAATTATGGTTATTAAAAACCGTAAAAGGAGAAACTGATATTTATAAAATAATGAATCTAAAATGTATTTTAATGCAGATGGGAGAACATGTAAGGCATGGTTAGCAACAAAGAGAAGCTGCTTTTACCTTGTGGACTGGAGAAGCAAGGGGACAAAATAAGTACCAGAGTTCAATGAGAGCTGTGGCTGTGGGGGAACGTCAGGTCCCAGAAATTGCAAGCGTGAGGGAAGACAGCTACTGCTAGAGATTCAGTGTTCTAGAAAAAAGTGCTTGCTCTCTGAAATTTTGCAGCTATTATGCACTTATCAAAATGGTCATAGATAACCTTGTTTTCTCAAGGTCCTCGCCTGTAAAACATATTGGCTAATTTTACATTTTCAAATATTAGAAAATATTTTAATACCATGGTATCATTTGGTTAGAGTTCATTTTAACCATGTTGTGGTAAATATGCATGCAGACTGCTATTATCTGCATTAAAATACATTCTAGATTTACTATATCATAAATATCAGCTTCTCTTTTTACAGTCTTCAATATACTTATTTATAGTCAATTTTCATACCTTAATTCAACCAATTTAGAAAGGGTAACCCCAACATTTTTTACATAATGTTTGAAAAGAAAAATAAGATTGTACTCTATTGATACAGTTTGTAGGAATTTTTTTTCTTGTGTATTTCCTCCATGTACGTACAGTGAATAAGATTCGTTCACTGAAACTTTAAGCATCTACCTATATATGTATTGTGTTTTACTAGGTGCCATGGACGATCCAAAAATCCAAATCAAATCAGTTGCCACTGAGTCAATTCCAACTCATAGTGACCCGATAGGACAGGGTAGAGCTGCCCCACAGAGTTTCCAAGGAGCACCGGTGGATTTGAACTGCCAACCTTTTGTTAGCAGCTGTAGCTCTTAACCACTATGCTATCATGGAGGATACAGGTTCAAAAATAACATTTCTGGCATAAGATGCCTACAGTCAGTTTGTAGAGTAAAGTCATCTACAAACAACTATTCTGGAATCATTGAGAGAGAAAGGCTGGAGGACAAGAGGGAAAGTGACAGCTTCATGAAGGATGTAATACTTGAGCTGAGCTTTTAACGCTGGGAGACTCTGGATAGGCAGAATGGCAGGCTATTTTGCAATCACAGGGAGCAGAGACGATAACTCCCCAGCTTTAATAATGAGAATAAGCAGCCCTGGGTGTAATCAGTGCCACTAGAAATTGAAATAAACCAACAAGGGCTCAATCCTTAGGATGGATTGCTCTCAAGGGAAATACTCATTCTATCCACCAGATTTTATAATAATGAGCAAGGCAACAATGCCAAACTTATAATAATCCTGAGTTAGCACTTTGCTCAAATATGCTGTGACCACAGGATTTACAGCAAATCATAAAATCACACTGTGTGATCATCTCCCCAATAAATCCCTTCTAAACCCTTTGAACGTGATTCATTTGTATCCAGTTTGGAACAGCAGGAGCACGTTTTATCCTCCTGGAGTTTTGAGAGAATTTATATTAAGAGCGAAGATGGAAGTTCTTATAAACAGCTGTAAACCTAGGTGTCACTAGTCAGTTTTTAAACTACTAAACCGAAGACCGATGGCTGAAAATACGAATAAAACAGAAATTTGAAAAAGACACACATTGCCAACTTGGTTAAATGATGGATATTTCTAATTGTCAACTAAGTTACTTTCTTGCTAATAAGAAAGCTGCTTAAGGTTTTAAAAATGCTTACAATTATCTCTTCTTGTTATTGTGTGACACTGAGTTACGTACCGACTAACAAGACCCAGTATGACCGAGTAGAATTGTGCCATATGGTTTCCCAGGCTGTAATTTTTATGGGAGAATATCGTGAGATTTTTTTTCTCCCTCAGAGTGCCTGGTGGGTTCCCTCAGCAGTCAAGTGCTTAACCATTACACCACCAGGGCTCCTTACCCTTTTGGTTAGCAGCTGAGCGCTTTAAACACTATACCACCAGGGCTCCTGCGATATTGGTTAGTTCTAATTTAATGTTATTTTGTGTTTGTGAGTCTGATCATTTCATCAATGTTTCCCTGACAACAATATGGTCCTAGCATGATGGGATGCATATCACAGGTCAAATCATAGCCTATATTGATGGGCTTATGTACAGCCTTCATTCCCACCCATTGTGCCAGCATGGAGGTTACCATGGGCAGAGACTGTCTGATATTAACTGGCCACCTAAAGCGAGTGTCCAAGGTGATCAGTGAGGTCCTTCCACTCTGGTTGGTCTGGAGCTCCAATGTCTCAGCTCTGCACAACCCTTGGTGTCCTCATTCAACTTTCAGTCACACAGCAGGAGACCTCTCCTAGGTCTCTTGGATTCTTTGTGCATGTGAAGCCCAGCTCTCACCCAAGGTTCCATGATTAACTGAAGGACCACAAAGACTTCTAAAATGCACCCTCTCTACCGCTCTCTCTTTTAATATTTATTTCTCCATAAATTCCAGCTGCTTAAGTCCCCAACAACTCTAATATTTTATTCCCAGCTTGGGAGAACTTTGGAGTCATTTAACCTTCACCTCACTGTTTGGTAGGACAATATTCCCAGTTGATCCTCCACTTTGCACCCTTTTAAATCTTAATTTAAATGCTGTAAAACATTTCCTCATCCCTTCTATCAAGGTCTGCCAACATATATCCAGGTACATTGTATTTCTGTACAAATCTTAGTAACTTTTAATTAGTACCTAGCCTTGCGTAAAGCTGTGGTCTTGTTTTATATTCTTAAGCAAATTCCTTGAGGTAAGGTATACTTGTGTTTGTGAAAAGGAGGGAGCATGGGATTAGGAGGAGCTTATGGAATTTAGTATTAAAAACAGCTCTATCATTTCCTAGTTCTAACTTACATCATTTTAGAAATTTATCCAATCTTTCTAGGCATCAAATATAATATTTGTAAAAGGGACTTTATGGAAAAAAAATTCCCATAAAATGTTTTGCATACCAATGCAACTACTTCTTCTATATCTCAAATTATCATGAAGAACCTAAAAAAAGAAAAGTTTCTATGGAGTTGACTCCAACTCATGGAGACCCCATGTGTGACAGAGTAGAACTGTGCTTCATAGGGTTTTCAATGGCTGATTTTTCTAATTAGATTGCCAGGCCATTCTTCCAAGGTGCCTCTGGGTGGATAAACCTCCAACCTTTTGGTTAGCAGCCGAGTGGGCCATGAGGATAGAGTGAGATAACATACATGAGTGAAATTTAAACCAATAAGGGACTGTACAAGTATCAATTATAGTATCGTGGATCAAAAACATCTTCATTATCAACGTCTCCCTAATGTCTCATAATGTAACGTTTTATGGTAATTTTATGAGCTTGATGAAATTGGAGCATTTAAACACACTTTGTAATTTCAGTCAAGATTCAAAACTATGAAGGCTCCTAGTTCCTAATAAAACAAATTCCATTTGTATTTTATACTTTTTAAAAGTGAACATTAAAGAAATAGAAAAGCAAAAAGTAGAATAACTGGATGTCCTTGAATGAATAAACGATCAGAGATATCAACTCATAGAAGGCCACATTTCTATAGTTCTGCTCCCATTTGACAGCAATAAAGAGAAGGAAAAAAAAATTTTATCTTTGTCATGGAACAGATTA
Source organism: Loxodonta africana (assembly GCF_030014295.1). Lineage (NCBI taxonomy): Eukaryota > Metazoa > Chordata > Mammalia > Proboscidea > Elephantidae > Loxodonta > Loxodonta africana. The sequence continues at coordinate 45,627,093 of NC_087348.1, forward strand.
TATTTTTGTTAATATAATCTCCTTATACAATTTCCTGTGCAGAATAAGACTACTGTATGGTCAGCGAAAATGAAGGAAATTTTTTCTGAGATGGATTGACACAACAGCTGCAACCACGGGCTCAAGCATACCAACAATTGTGAAGATGGCTCAGAAGCAGGAAGCCTTTTTCTGTTATACATAAGGTCACCATGAGTTGGAGATGACTCAATGTCGACCTTATATATAACAGAACAACTACAACAACATGGTATGCTTGGAATATATGGTGTCTTACAACAACATAATTACAGTGAAAATGGCAAACTTTAAACTAGACAGGATGAGGAAAGGAATAAAACCTGGCATTATGAGCAGATTGAATCTTTGCTCAAATACACTAAAAGTTGTTCTTCCGTTCCTTAATGGAAGGCTTTATAGAGGGTATGTCTCACACAGTGGGGGGCGGGGGACTCTGAAAGTTCATATATTTTACTTTCAATAGGAGCTGGGTGCAACTGAATGCTGTTTGGCAAAAATATTTTATAAAGGTAAATAAAGGATAGCTAACAGGCTTTTGTAAATATCGTCAACTTGGTAGGGTACAATCAGAAAACAATTTTATTCTTATTCCACTAGGGACTTCAACATATGCCCTGTGTGATCTCCATTACCTTACCCTGGATGATATATTTGACAGTTACTTGCTTTTCTGCTCATTTCTGGGTATTAACAGCTTGTCATTTGTCAGGATTAAGAAGTCTAGCTAATCTTAATCAAAACCTTTATCTCTCATACAATTCAAACATATCCCCTTATCCTAGTTCAAGAATGAGTAAAAGCTTGGAAACTAGCAAAGGGAAAGGGGATTTTGGCATGGTCTCTCTCCACTCAACTCCACTCTTTTCAAGGTATGCTAGAGAGACAAAAAGAATGTGAAGGAAATGAGCAAAGTCATTTTATTTAGTTAATGATGGAGCCCTGGTGGCGCAGTGGTTAGAAGCTATGGCTGCTAACCAATAGGTCAGCAGGTAGAATCCACCAGCCACTCCTTGGGAACCCTGTGGGGCAGTTCTACTCTGTCCTATAGGATTGCTACAGGGTCACTATGAATATGAATTGACTCAATGGCAATGGGTTAGTTAATGATGGTTATCGTTTTCTCATAACTACTGAGTAGGAATTCTAAATACTAGCTTTTTCATGGAGGTACAATGAAGGATTCTGGGAGACTATTCACAGGAGCCTTCACTCTGCACTTTTCCCTGACAAAGGCTGTCATGGATTGAAATATGTCCCCCAAAAAATGTGTATATCAATTTGGCTTGGCCATGATTTCCGGTATTGGGTGATTTCCCTGTATGCTTTAAATTCTGCCTCTATGATGTTAAGGAGGAATGATGGGCTGCAGTTGTGTTAGTGAGACAGGACACAATCTATGAGATTGGATTGTGTCTTGAGGCAATCTCTTAAGATATAAAAGGAAGAAGTGAGGAAAGACAGGGGGGACCTCATACCACCAAGAAAGCAGTGCCATGCAGAGCACGTCCTTTGGACCTGGGGTTCTTTCGCAGAGAAGCTCATAGTTTGGGAGAAGATGGATGAGAAGGCCAACAGAGAGAGAAAACCTTCCCCTGGAGCCGACACCCTGTATTTGGACTTTTAGCCTACTTTACTGTGAGAAAATGAACTTCTCTTTGTTAAAGCCATCCACTTGTGGCATTTCTGTTATAGCAGCACTAGATGACTAAGACAAGGGTGATGCATATATGGTTGACCTCATTCAACAGCTCTAGTCTCTTCCCCTAGGTTACCCTAGCCTCAGTATCCAGGGTCCTTTCAATATGACTCAATCGCACCTACTGATCCAAGAGAAGAAGCACACAGAGAGAAAGAGAGAGAGAGAGAGATAAAAAAAGAGAGAGAGAAAGAAATATTCTTGTCTTGGCAAAGTTGAAAGATTGAAAGGCAGGCCACTTGGACCCACCCAGCAGCTCTGCAGGAGAAAGACCTAGCAATCTGCTCCTGTAAAGATTCCAGACAAACAAAAAACAAACCCATTCTGACTCAAAACAATCCTATAGGACAGAGTAGAATTGCCCCCATTAGGGTTCCCAAGACTGTAAATCTTTACGGAAGCAGGCTGCCACATGTTTCTCCCAACAAGTTGATGGTGGGGTTGAATTGCTGGCTTTTTGGTTAGCAGCCAAGCTCTTAACCACTATGCACCAGGTCTCCTCCCATAAAGATTATAATCTAGAAAGCACTATGGGGCAGCTCTACTCTGTCACATGGGGTCAGTATAAGCAGAAATTGACCTGACAGCACTGAACAACTACAAATATTTTGCATTATTTTTCTTAAAGATTCCCATTTTCCCGAATTATATATGTCTGAAGGACTCAAAACCTTGTACTGCCTTTGTCTAGACAGGTTTACTTGTGAAGTGTTTAGAGAAAGGACTAAAATGATTTAGTTTGCTCAAATGGTAGTTCCAATTTTTGTCTATTTCTTCTGACCCCCATCCCCCAACCCATATGTACACTTTTAACTCCTTCTGGACTTTGGGGGCATGATATAACACAATATTCAGTTGTGGAAGTTGAATTAAGGTCATGTTAATTTACTATGATACAAATTTAGGTAGATGTACCAATACTTTAAGATCTCAGTGACTTGAGAAGTTTAGTGTAGCATTCCAAAGGGAAACTATCTCCACTGAATAAAATAATTCAGAAATAAAAAGAATTTGTAAGTTTGGAAGAAAGATTGGGTATGACAGGTACAAGGCTGGCATATATGATGTATGTCAGCCATATATTAGCATATTCATTTAACATATATAAAATTTTTTATCTAAATTAGGTGATATATAGGAGAATTGGAAACCCTGGAAGCATATAGGAGAATTGGAAACTCTGGTGGCACAGCAGTTAGGAGCTATGGCTGCTAAGAGCTATAGCAGCTAACCAAAGGGTTGGCAGTTTGAATCTACCGGGCGCTCCTTGGAAACTCTGTGGGGCAGTTCTACTCTGTCCTATAGGGTGGCTGTGAGTCGGAATCAACTCGATGGAAACAGATGGCGGTGGTGGTGAGTAGAACTACTGGGAAATTGATCATAATGTGCAAAAACAAGGAGGGAAGAAAATTTGTTTGCTAGGCACTAGGTCCAAAATGACACTGTGTTAAGAAGGCATTCTTCAGCTCCAGCTGCTTCTGGACTTAGTCTAAAGGCACTTTGTGGTCAATTAACGATGTCTACCGCAGGTGCTGGAATGAAAAGTGACGACACATATGTTATGTCTATGTCATTCATCCATGAGGATAAGCAGATGCACTGCCTGGTGAGTATCCTCATCATTATATTGTCCTACATCAATGTTTCAAGATATATCCTACAGTCTATCTTGGCCATTTTATGAATACATTTTGTACAATAATCTAAAAGAAGTACAAAAATCCCTTTGTTTTGTGTATATATGAATATATTAAAGCATATACAGCATTCTGCAGCACATTGTAGGAAGCAATGATTGGAATGAAAATAACTGAATGGGGCTTTTCCTTCCCCCATTTTTAATTCATCTGCCCCAGTGTATGAAATGTAATTCAATGTATTATTTATCAACAGCAGTGCAGTGCTGCTGTGCATATGCCACTCAATGAGATTAGCATACACATACGGCTGTACATCAAAATGCTTTTATGTGGTTTGCGATTATCCAACATTATGGAAATGTAAGTAACAACAGTTAAAGCTAATAAGAAACCTTCAGCTCAATGGTGGAGAAATTTTTTTTTCCATAACAAAAGTTGAAAAGAGCCCAAGTGAGGAGAAAAGGCTTCCTCTGCCTGCTGGGCCAGAGCTGACAGGGACTGTGGCAATCCTACCTGGCACGTGTGGATAGCACCCAAGGTCTGCAGACACCACTGCTTCTTATCCTGATGTGGGCCACACACACTTGCATAACTGCTTCATGGTGTCAAGTCAGGGGCATGACGGACTCATAAGATTCACTCCTGAGGCCAGAGAGAAAGCAGTGTTTTCCCCCTTCAGGTTAATGGGATTTTTCTTTACTTTGATTTAGTATCTCAGTGTCTAAATCACTCAAAGTCATTTTCTGTACAGAAAGCAAGGGATTTAAGAAACTAATGTATTGAAGACCTACTATGTGTCAAGCATTGGGCTCAGCTCTTGATATATATTTATTTAATATATATCAATCTCTAATACATTTATATATTTTAAAACCACAGTTTATAGATGAAAAAACTGTAGCTTAAAAAGGCTAAGTAATTTCCCTAAGATTGTCTAGCATTTTAAACAAAGCTATCTAGCTTCAATTCGTTTTTTTCTACTATCTTGCTCCATCTCATGATGACTGATAGTATTTTTCCCAATTATTTGTCTACTTCCTTCCACCTCTTAGAAATAAGACTGCTTTCTCACCATGTTTTAGACATTTGACCTACTTTCAAAAGAAATATAAATTAAATATTTTTCTATAATTCAAATATATACTACCTTCAAAAATTTTCCAAATATTTTCCTCTTTATGCTTTTAAGGTATTTAGAAATAATGGTATTTAGAGATGGGCTGACCCATCTGCTCACCTAAGGATTTATTTCTTATGTTGTAGAAGGGCAGCAGAGTATCAAGGAAGTGGTCATTCTCTGTGATTATCTGAGAAAAACTGGCCCTAGAAACTTCACTTAACCCTGCAGAAGTTTTATACCGATACCAACTTTTATTTTGCAGGCATCTCCTTCCACTCAGAAATCTACTTCCTCCACTTGCCCCTTTCCATTTCTAGTGACTAACTTATACACATTCTCTAGTTGTGACCACAGCCCTTATCCTTACAAACTCTCTCCCTCCCAATCCCGAGTGACACAATTTCATATAGACATGATTCCATACCTTCAGGCTCCAACATGACAGCAGATACGTATCTAACCCTTTTTGCAATGGAGGTTTAAAAAATACGTTGTGTTTATTAAAACAGCCTGTATTTACTGAGTACTTTCTATATGCCATCCATTATTTTAAGTATGGAATATAACATTTAATATTCAAAACAACTCTGCCACGTAGATATTAAGATTACCCACGTTCTACAAAGTTAACCGAAGCACAGCAAGGTTAACTAGCTTGATCAAGGTCACATATGTTAGTTTGTGGTGGGGTGAGGTTATAGACCCAGTCACTCTGGCTTTAAGACTTGTAAGCTTAATCATTATGCCATATAGCCTATATTGCATAGCAACTACTTTTCCTAAATTTCTAACAAACCATGCCACTTAATGTGAGGTAAGTACAATTGTTGTTGTTAGGTGTCATGGAGTCAGTTCCAACTCATAGTGTCCCTATGCACAACAGAAGAGAGCACTACCCAGTCTTGCACTATCCTCAAAATCATTGCTGTGTTTGAGCCAATTGTTGCAGCCACTGTGTCAATCCATCTCATTGAAGGTTGTCTTAGGCTGGGTTCTCTAGAGAAACAAAATCAGTGCAGCATATAAATATGTATGTAGAGAGATTTATATACAAAGTAAATGGTTCACATGGTTGTAGAAGCTGGAAAGTCTCAAGATCGTGGGTCAGGCTGGAGGCTTCTCCTTGCTAAAACAGCCTCAGAGGCTGGCAAATCCAAGATCAGAAGGTCAGATAAGAGGTCTCTTAGTCACAGGCTGTGAAGGCTGAGGAATCCCAACATCGGCAGGTAAGAGGGAAGGTATGCTGCTAGCTCCAGTTCCAGGAACCGGAGGTCGGATGAACAAGAGCCAACTGTGGCATCCAGAGGGAGCAAGAGCCCTCCAGCCTTGCCAGAAAGTCCACTTATATGGGATCCAGGCCACACCCCCAAGGAAACTCCCTTTCAACTGATTGACCACGCAGAGTGGATCCTATCATGGAGGTGATCACATTATATCACATTTCATCATGGAGGTGATCACATTACTATACGATTGACAAAATACATCAAAACTGCCAGACCACTGAGAATCGTAGCCCAGCCAAGCTGACACACAAACTTAACCATCACAAAGGTCTTCCTCTTTTCGATGACCCTCTACTTGACAAAGTATGAGGTCCTTCTGCAGGGACTGGTCCCTCATGAGAACATGTCCAAAACATGTGAGACAAAGTCTCACCATCCTCTCTTCTAAGGAGCATCTGGCTGTACTTCTTCCAAGACAGATTTGTTCGTTTTTCTGGCAGTTCACATGATAGTCAATGTTTTTCACCAACACCATAACACAAAGGCATCATTTCTTCTTTTGTCCAGCTTTTACATGCACAGGAGGCAATTGAAAATACCCTGGCTTGGGTCACGCGTACAATTAGTCCTCAATGTGACATCTTTCTTTTTTAACCCTTTAAAGAGGTCTTTTGCAGCAGATATGCCCAGTGGAAAGCATCTTTTGATTTCTTGATTGCTGCTTCCATGGGCATTGATTGTGGATCCAACTTAAATGAAAGCATTAACAACTTCTCCCTTTATCAGGATGCTACTTATTGGTCCAGGTGTGAGCATTTTTTTTTTTTTTATTGTGCTTTAAGTGAAAGTTTACAAATCAAGTCAGTTTCTCATACAAAAATTTTTATATACCTTACTATGTACTCTTAGTTGGTCTCCCCCTAATGAGACTGCACACTCCATCTCTCCACCCTGTATTCCCTATGTCCATTCAGTCAGCTTCTGTTCCCCTCTGCCTTCTCATCTCCCCTGCAGACAGGAGCTGCCCACATAGTCTCATGTGTCTATTTGAGCCACAAAGCTCGCTCCTCATCAGTATCATTTTCTGTCTTACAGTCCAGTCCGATTCCTGTCTGAAGAGTTGGCTTTGGGAATGGTTCCAGTCTTGGGCTAACAGGAGGTCTGGGGACCATGACCTCTGGGGTCCTTCTAGTCTCAGCCAGGCCATTAAGTCTGGTCTTTTTATGAGAATTTGAGGTTTGCATCCCACTGCTTTCCTGTTCCATCAGGGATTCTCTGTTGTGTTCCCTGTCAGAGCAGTCATCAGTTGTAGCCAGGCACCATCTAGTTCTTCTGGTCTCAGGCTGATGTAGTCTCTGATTTATCCAGCCCTTTCTGTCTCTTGGGCTCATAATTACCTTGTTTCTTTGGTGTTCTTCATTCTCCTTTGCTCCAGGTGGGTTGAAACCAATTGATGCATCTTAGATGGCCGCTCATTAGTGTTTAAGACCCTAGACGCCACTCACCAAAGTGGGATGCAGAATGTTTTCTTAATGCATTTTACTGTACCAATTGACCTAGTTTTCCCCTGAACCCATGGTCCTCAGACCCCTATCCCTTCTACTCTGGACTTCGAAGCATTATGTTTATTCAGGAAACTTCTTTGCTTATGGTTTAGTCCAGTTGTGCTGACCTCTCCTGTATTGTGGGTTGTCTTTCCCTTCAGCTAAAATAGCTCTTGTCTACTATATACTCAATGAATATCCCTCTCCCTCCCTCCCCACCCTGTAACCATCAAAGGATATTTTCTTCTCTGTTTAAACTATGTCTTGAGTTCTTATAATAGCAGTCTCATACAATATTTGTCCCTTTGCAATTGACTAATTTCATTCAGCATAATGCCTTCCAGATTCCTCCATGTTATCAAATGTTTCACAGATTCATCATTGTTCTTTTTCGATACATAGTATTCCATTGTATGAATATACCATAATTTAGCCATTCCAGTTGTGAGGATTTTTGTTTCCTTTATGTGAAGGTGTAATCCATACTGAAGGCTATGGTCTTTGATTTTCATCAGTAAGTACTTCAAGCACTCTTTGCTTTCAGCAAGCAATGTTGTGTCATATGCATATGACAAGTTGTTAATGTCTTCCTCCAATCTTGATGCCACATTCTTCTTCACATAGTCCAGCTTCTCAGATTACTTGCTCAGCAGACTGAATAAGTGCGGTGAAAGGATACAAACCTGACACACACCTTTCCTGATTTTAAAGCACACAGTATTCCCTTGTTCTTTTTGAACGACTCTTGGTCTATGTACAGGTTCTGCATCAGCACAATTAAGTATTTCAGTTGTATTACACAAATGAAGACTTTGAGGCTCAGCTTTATCTAAGTCCACACCGTTTTTTGAGCAGTAGAGTGAGGATTTTGACTAGACTCTGCTTCATTTCTGATCTCATGCTCTTTCCTGATCATGTCAACATCTTAATAGTGTGTGCTTGTGCTTTATATTTAAATTCTTTACAAGACAATAACCAGTTTGTTCTGGTAGAAAAATGTTAAGAACTTTCACATTGTAGTATAAATTTTGGACCAACTCTGATTCCAGAGTGCTAAACAATGTGTTTTAAAAGTGCATCTTCTAAATTAAAATAATAATGATACAAGTAGATAGGGCTTTGTAATTGCTTATAGTTTGAAAAAAAAGTAAAGAACTTTTTGATCACAGGAAAACAAAACAAAACAGAAACTTTGGTGAGAACAACAAAAAGTGGGAACTTTTTTTTCTAGACCTCTAAATTGTTCCTAATATGCTAGTTGAGGTTTGTTATTTTTAGACTTTTTTCAGTGAGACGGCTCATATTTAAAATGTTCTTTATTGTCTAATAAGATCCTCATTACGTCATAAGAAGGTTTGCCCCTACTCAGTTCCCCGAATGACCTTAAATTACTCATTTTAGTGTATCATCAAGTATACGGTGTAAGAATTCTTCATGTGTGTTAACGTGGTAAGGAAAATAAGATTTGAAGTCAGAAAGATTTGTGTTTCAATTACCTATAGACATTTGATCATATGCAAGCTAAACATTCTCAGTCCCACTTTCTTCATTTCTAAAATGTGGATTATAATACCTATATTTCATGGTTGCTTTAGGGTTAAATGAAGTGCTTAACAAATAGTAATTTCTTTCTCTTCTTCCTACCTCAGTATCTTAGCCAAAGTTATTTTACATCAAAGCACAGAAACTCACTTCAAGCTAGTTTAAGCATAAAATGAAAGCTATTCAGAAGACATTCCACAAACTTAGAAAATCTAAAAAAAAAGGAAAGAAAATTAACCAGGTCTCAAGACATGTAGAGAAAAGCAACAAGCAGCAAGCTATCCCAAACATAAGCAGGTATTTTTAAATTCTTTCTCTACTGCCAAATGGTTTCTTTTTGCCTGTCTACTTCATTATTCTTTTATCTATAGACTTGATTTATCTGTTTTTCTGTATATGTTGTTGGCCCAAAACTTAATAATATCCCCTCACAATACATACATCGAATTCGATTCTAAATTCTAGAGCAGAAAATCTGATTGACTCCAATTGGGTCAGTTTCCTGGCACTGCTTCAGTTGTCTGCTGTGGGGACATAATTTCATGTGAAGACTCCTGAGGTGCCAGGAGTCTGCCCCATGTTTATCAATATAAAATGATGAGTTTCATAAAGAAGTGCTTACCGTCTTTTATTTTTATATCCTCTACTCACGTAGTGCAGAACAAGGTGCATAATACACATTTTTTTCTAATCCTGCGAGGCAACCACTAGGCATTGCACACATTGTCATCTAATCCACAGAAAATACTCACGGAGCTAGCGTGATCATCTTGGTTTTTATTTTGCATATATGTTCCAAATCATAGAAAGTGTCTTAGTTGCCTAGTGCTGTTGTAACAGAAATACCACAAGAACAGGAATTAATTGTCTCATGGTTCTGGGGACTAACAGTCCAAACCAGAATTTCAGCTATGTCAGTTCCTTCTATGAATCTCTTTCCTAGTTTCTGGTGACCAAATGTGTCTTAGACTGGGTTCTTTACAGAAGCAAAAGCAGTGAAGCATATATACATATATGCTTGTGTGTGTGTGTGTGTGTGTGTGTATATGTATATACATATATAGAGAGAGAGGTTTATCTCAATGAAATGGCTCATGGGGTTGTAGAGGTCCCAAGTTCATGGGTCAGGTGCCATCAATCAGGCTGGAGCTTCTCCTGACTCATGTAGCCGCAGGGACCCATGAACCCAAGATCCATAGGTCACATGGTAGGCTGCTGACTCACGGCTGCGAAGGCTGATGAATCCACGATTGGCAGGTAAGACGACAGACCCCTAACCGAAGTCTCAGGAACTGGAGGTCGGATGCTGACAAGCCAAATGCAGGATCCAGAGCAAAACAAAAGCCAGGGAGCTTTTCCAGAAAGTCCACATATATTGGATGCAGGCCACATCCCCAAGGAAATTCCTTTCAGCTGATTGGCTACTCACAGCAGATCCCATCATGGAGTCAATCACATTATATCAGATTTCATCATGAAGGTGATTACATTATTATAAGACTCCCAAACTACATCATAACTGCCAGACTACTGAGAATCATGGCCCAGTCAAGTTGATATACAACCTTAATGTTCACAGTCCACCTCTTGTCAACTTGGAAGGTGTATGCATCTCCTTAATCTCTGAACAAAGACAATTATAAAGGCATACTTGCACCTAACATGATACAACTAACACACGTACAACTGAAAATGCACTAGCCCTGTTTATATCCCGTATTTTAAAAGTGATGAAAACAAAAATATTTGATGTAAACATACGAGGAAGAAATACTTATAAGAGTTACAATCCTCCTTTCTGCAACTGGTCACATGGTCATAACTGGTATTTAAAACTACCTTCTTCCACCACCAATTTACACATAAGTAAAATTTTGCTAAATATCTTCCAAAAGCAGTTGCAGCAGTATATCAGCAGGGAACGCCAGAAAGTCAAGCCAGATTCAGAAAAGGACTTGGAACCATGGATATCATTGTTGATGTCAAATGGAGCCTAGCTGAAAGCAGAGGATACCACAAAGATGTTTACTTGTATTTTATTGACTGTGTAAGGCATTTGACTGTGTGGAACATAACAAGTTATGGATAACACTGCAAAGAATAAGAATTCCAGAATACTTAATTGTGCTCATGAGGAACCTGTACATAGACCAAGAGACAGTCATTCAAACAGAATGAGGAAATGTTGCACGATTTAAAATCAGGAAAGGTGTGCAGCAGGATTGTATGCTTTCACCATACTTATTAAACCTGTATGCTTAGCAAATAATCTGAGAATTTGAACTATATAAAGAAGAACACAGCATCAGGATCAGAGGAAGACTCAACACCCTGCAATAAGCCAATGACACAACACGGCTTGCTGAAAGAAAAGAGGACTTGAAGCATGCGCTGCTGAAGATTGAAGACCACAGCCTTCAGTATGGATTGCACCTCAACATAAAGAAAACAAAAATCCTTACAATTGGACAATAAGCAATGTCTTGATAAATGGAGAAAAGACTAAAATTGTCAACGATTTCATTTTACTTGGGTCCACAGTCAACACCCATAGAAGAAGCAGCCAAGAGATCAAAGGATACATTGCAAAGGATAAATCTACTGCAAAAGACCCCTTTAGAGTTTTAAAAAGCAAAGATGTCATTTTGGGGAATAAGGTACCCCTGACGCAATCCATGGTAGTTGCAATCACCTCATAAGCATGTGAAAACTGGATAATTAATAAGGAAGACTGAAGAAGAATTGATGCCAACTCAATGGCACCCAACAACAGCCATCAGTCTTTGGTGTTCCTTTGTGTACCTTGGCAATCCCTGGAATTCCTTGGTATCTGTCTTCCCCCTGTGTGTGTCTCTGTTTCTATTCTATATTTTTTACAACTCAGAAATGATTAGATTTAGGACCCATCCCACTCTAGTTTGACTTAATTAATATAATAAAAGAAAATCCCTATTTCTAAATATGGTCATATTAACAGACATAGGGGTTAGGATTTCAACATATATTTTGTGGGAAATAATTCAATCTGTATCAGAAAGACTAAGTGACTTGCCCACTATCATACTCTGTGTAGACAATTACTTAAAGTCATACTATGAGTAGGTAATAGAGGAGCCACCTGTGTTTTACTCCAAAACTACATGCAATAACCTCATACCACAGCCCTTACCCACACTGCCACTAATGCACTGAATGACCTTGAGAAAGAAGGGGGGATGGATTTAAGAAACCCTAAGATTTCCTTCAGCTCTACATTTTGAGTAGTGGCTAAGTGTGTGAAATCCATACTACTACTGGCTACTGATTGTTTGATCATAGACTGGTTACCTAGCCTCTCTGTGCTTCAATATATTCCTCTGTAAAAAGGAGATACTTATAGTCTTTACCTCATAGAATTGTGAACATTCAATGACATAATCATGTGTCTGACACAATGCTAACAGCTAACACTTATTGATCATCTGTTCTGTGACAAGGATGATCTCATTGCTTTTCCTGGGTAGTAATTGCAGTCCTCACAATGACCTTATGCCACCTATTTATACAGGAGGAAAATAAAGCAGAGAGAGTTAAGCTTCTTGCTCAATTTCACATAGCTAGAAAGTTATAGGCTAGGATTCAAACCCAGGCAATCGGTTCCCAAAAACCTAGACTCTTAATCACTTCACTGTACAGCCAACCAATAAATAAATAATAGTAAGGACAAAATAATGTGAGGTGGTCTTATGATTTGTTATATGGTGGTTCATGTCATGCAACCCATCCCTTTAAGATCTTTCACTAAAGTTGTTTTAGTTTTTGTTTTAAGTACAGATGTCTATGCTCACTGAATCCTGTAACCCTCTGCATTAATTTCCTAGGGTTGCTGTAACCAAGGTAGCACACAAACTGAGTTCAACAACAAAAATTTATTGTCTCACCGTTCTGGAGCTAGAAGCCTGAAATCAAAATTTTGGCAAGGCCGTGCTCTCTCTGAAGGTTCTGGAGGAAAATTGTTTCTTGCTTCTTCCTATCTTCTATTGGATTTAGCATCCATAGCTTCCCTTGGCTTATAGATGAATCACTTCAGTCTTGGCCTCTGTCTTTGCATGGCCGTCCTCCCTCTATGTCTCTGTCTGTGTCCTTTCTCCTCTTTTTTATGAGAACACCAGTCCTATTGAATTAGGACCCATTCTACTCCAGCGTGACTTCATGTTAGCTAATAACATCTTCAAAGGCTGCATTTCCAAGCAAGATTACATTCACAGGTAATGGGGGTTAAGGCTTCAACTTTTTTGGAGACGCTATTCAGCCCATAATATCTCCTAAGGGTAGGGCCAAAACAGGTGTAATGTTAGTTGATTTTATATTTATGAACCAGTGAATCAGTTCTTGGGGCAGTGTTTATCACAGAGAGGCCCATTTGCTATCTACATGAGACCCAACTTTAACCCAGTGCCACAGAGTCGATTCTGACTCATAGCGACCCTATAGAACAGAGTAGAACTGCCCCATAGAGTTTCCAAGGAGCGCCTGGAGGATTCGAACTGCTGACCCTTTGGTTAGCAGCCAAACCACTATACCACCAGGGTTTCCGACTCAACTTTAGTGCCAGTGAATTGGAATCCCCAGAGGTAATACCTGGAAATTTAACAAATTCCCCCAGAATAATTTTGTGCACATTACAGTTTGAGACCAATTTTGCTAGGGTTAAGGCTTCAATGGTAATGAGGTTTCAAGAAAGTCACAGAGCAGAGGTGCTGGTAATGTCTCCCCTTCCACACTGGCCCACCAGGAGGTGGGAGCTACCTGTCCTGCCTCTTACCCATCAAGCAGATCGGTTCCTTTGAGATCTTTCAAGTTAGGTAAAGGCAGCCCAAACACAATGAATTAGTATTACGCATTTGGATTGTTTTTTGGGTATGCCAGCCCTGTCAGTGTCTCCTCAATTCACCTATGGCAGGAAAACTTAGTCTAGGCACTGTTAAAGAATGCTTCTAACTCAGTCACAAGGTTTGAAGTTTTAATTTGACATGATTTATAAATTGCCACTGTTATTGATTCTATTGTTGCTTGCAAACCCTGCTGCTATATAAAGCAGCTGCCTTCTGTAGTTGAGGTGTGCCTGCATCCATTAATGGATGTCTTAGGCACAGACATGGTTTCACAGCAGATGTCATTTACCTAGACTGACATTGCATATGGAAAGCCCTGCTGCTTCCCCTTTGCACACCAGCTAGAGGAAGCCATCTCCTTACTGCACTCAAAGCTGTATTGCTGTCAGCTAATTATTCACAACGCAATAGGTACCTTTTTAAAAAATTCCACCAGGAGACATTTCTCAGTATGTCAAAAATAACCATCTTTGTAGTACATTTCTTGTGAAGCAGACAAAGAGACTTGGTCTAATAACAAGAAGGGGAAGAGTGATTTAACACAAATAGTTATACCTCTGAAATCCTAATCCTGGATAGGTTTTCCATTTCTTTTGATGTGATACTAATTTTTTTACTTCGTTTTTTTTTCCCCCTCAATTATAAAACACCAAATTTTAAGATGCACCATTGGTTTAATAGCAGCTTTTAATGAGTAAGGGAATAATATTACATTTAACAAACAATTATAAAATACATTATAGATTTAGCAATAGGAAAATGTGAAAATTTTAAAAAGTATCTTAAACCAAGCAAATATGGTAGGTTTATTATGGTATTCTTTAGGCCTTTTAAAAATTTTGCCCTTAATTGCCAAAAATCAATTTCCAACTGTGTTAATAGGTCTGGGGATAGTATTTCCAATATTTTGCCTCTGCAAGGGAAAAAGAAAACCTCATGAGAAAACTGGGCTACTTACTACTCTTATTAATAGCATTTGCTATGTGACTGGTACTTTGTAAGCACGATCTCATTAAATACACTAAAAACCCTATGGAATAGATACTATTATTATTCCCTGGAGTATTAATTAGTGCTAGTCACTAAATGTTTCTTGCTATCCACCTTCTGGGCAATTGATACTATTACACCCCCTTTAATTTCCCTGCCCCTTTGAACTCAGCCTGAGTCCTGAGTGACTATAATGAGCAGAACCCCCTACCAATCCACCTGGAACATGACAGACAAATAGACTTTTGTTCTGTTAAACCACTGAGATTTGAGAATTGTTGTCAGCCTATAACCTAGCCTGGTATTAGATTATGATCACAGAATAATCTGTTAAGGAAACTGAGCTTTTTCTGGTAAGGAAATTGAGCTTGAGGAGGGTAAGAGGTACAGTTTGAATGAACTTAGAGTGTTTTCTCAACTGATGTTATAAGGCTCTTTTCTTCATTTTTTCCTGAGGATACAGTTTCTAACTGTTGTCTTTACTTCTACGATTTGTTGAAATCACTGCTTATGTCCCTTATCTCATGGTGTAGTTTCCTCAGTTCCTCTAAATACCCCTTTGCTGCTCACTCGTATTTTGGATGTTCCTTGCAAATCATCCCCTTAAAATGGGGTTGGGAAAGGAAGGGTTAAGAAGTTCCTTTAAAAATCTATTCTATCAGACTTCTACAAAGAGAAAATCATCAGTGTCCAATTTCATGGCCAAGCTATAAAGTAAATGTTATACAAGACCTCTCTATTTTACTCCCTGGCTTGGGAACTTTGAGCAGGCTCAGAGTTCTTCAAATTGCACGGCCAACAATTATTGTTTATTAGTTTTGTTTTGTTTTTCTGTTTTTTAATTTAAAGTAGTCTGTTTGAATGTTCCTAGAGGAATCCTTAGCTAACAGCTCAGTCATTACAGTCATTGAGGTTCTTTTAGAGATGCTAAGTAAATTGATCCTAGAGCTTACCTACATTTAAAATCTAAGCTTTGTCATTTTCTTGTGTGACCTAGGGCAATTTGCATAATCACTCTGTGTCTGGGTTCCCTCATTTGTAAAATGGGGATAATAGAGAATATCTTACAGGGCTGTTGGAAGTATTAAATTCATTAATACTTGTAAAGGGTTTAGGAAAATTCCAGAACATATGGTAAATGCACAATAAAAGTTAGTCATTTTCGCTAAGTTCCTAATATGTGACAGTCTGTGGTAAGGCTCCATTAAGATGCACAGAGTCTTTGCTCTGAGGACCCTCACAGGTAAGTGGGGAGACACACAGATTATTGCAAAGCCTTGTGCTAATATTTATGACTGAAATAGAAAGGAATATGTGAGCATGGAGAAGGAAAATTTAATCTTGGCTGAGAGATCCAGAGGAGGCAAGACCTGAGCTGAGACCTGAAAATTGAGTAAAGTTAAGTACGTAGACAAGCCATCACTCGTCTGTCAGTTTGTGGTACTGCTGTAGCTTGAGTGTTGCTGCCATGAACAAGTAGACACTGACCATGGTTTAAAGTCAGGAGAGGTATGCATCCGGATGGTATCCTTTCACCACACTTATTCAATCTGTACACTGAGCAAATAATCCAAGAAGCTGGGCTATATGAAGAAGAACATGGCATCAGGATTGGAGGAAGACTCGTTAACAACCTGCAATATGCAGATGACACAAATTTGCTTGCTGAAAGCTAAGAGGACTTGAATCACTTACTGATGAAGATCAAAGGCTATAGCCTTCAGCATGGATTACATCTCAACATAAAGAAAACAAAAATCCTCACAACTGGACCAATAAGCAACATTGTGATAAAATGGGGAAAAGATTGTAGCTTTCAAGGATTTCATTTTACTTGGATCCACAATCAACTTGCATGGAAGCAGCAGTCAAGAAATCAAATGACATATGGCATTGGGCAAATGTGCTACAAAAGACCTCTTTAAAGTGTTAAGTAGAGTGTCAACAAAAAAGAGGAAGACCCTCAACAAGATAGATTGACACAATGGCTACCATAATTTGCTCAAACATAGCAACAATTTTGTGGATGGCACAGGACCGGGCAGTATTTCATTCTGTTGTACATAAGGCCACTGTGAGTTGGAACTAACTCAAAGGCACTTAACAACAGGTTTACATGGAAATTCCCGGAAAGTATGGAGATATGAACATGGACTTAATAAAGGATAAGGGATCATGAGAAGCTAGAAAAATAGCCTATGGCAGTTTGCTCTGTGTGTGTGTGTGTGTGTGTGTGGTGTTAAATCCTTTGCTCTTTTTGTCTTATGTTATTGGTTTTTATTACAAGCCACTCTAAATCCTTTCTGCAAAGATGTGAGGTATAGAAACAGATACATATAGACAACAATCATTAGCCCTTAACTCCTTTGTGGGAGTTGTTTGACAGTTGGCTAAGACTTAGCACTGGAGATACCCAATGGTAAGGTGACCCTGGGAATGCGAGAGGAACACAAGAGAAGAGGAAGAGCACAATAGGATAATAATGAGCCCACGATTAAGTCCCTCAGTTTAGGACTTTCCCGGTTTTTAGTTATTTCTTGTAATACCTACAAAATTTTTGCCATGTCTCTGCATTATTTGTACAAATATCACCTGAGCATCTTCTTACTTTTTTTGTTGTTTGTCTCCTCTTATATAATAGTGTCAATGAACTCAAATGCTAAGTGCTGGTTATAATTTTTTAATGTACATTGAAATAAATATGAAAATAAAGATAATTACTTTGATCCACTTAAATCATGTCATGTATCTCACCAAGATACATGTACTAAATTTTAGAGAAAGATTCTGGTTGAAGATAATGACGTGTGATGTGTACCGACACAACTATCTCTAGTTGTGAAGCTTTTCAGAACCAACAGGTCCTAAAAAGTAGGTAAACATACTGATGGAACAATAAGGAGGATAAAAAGAAAACACTATTAGGAGGAATATGAATAAGACAAAAACCCAGTAAGTGCATGTTGCCATTTATTGTACCAAAATCTGTGCTTGGTGCTATGAGAAATCAGGGAATTTGTGCACAGTTTAATGGAACAAGGGAGAGAAATAAGATGGAGTCTATGATTAGGTACCTAGCTGTACTAGGAAGTGTCAGAATGTGTAATTTTCAAGGAAAGTTAGAAGAGAATGTTGCCTGGAATCAGAAGGTGAAGAAATCACATTTAGTTGGAGGTGTTAGGGAACTGGTACCATAAAGGAGACGGCATTTCAGCTGGATATTAAAAGGTGGTTTGAATTTTAATAAACAGAACAAGGAAAGAAATAGGAAGAAGTTTTCATACCCCACTGCATCAAGCTGAATATCTGGGTTGTACATATAAGAAATGTCCTTGGCACTGGAAAACCTAGCAGGAGAGACTTATCAAGCTCCCAAAGCACTTAAAATGGTTGGAATTTTTGCATTTACACCTCCAGATCCCTGTTCTGTCTTTCTGTACCCACTCGGCTTGTGCCTTGTTAGGCTGACCAGTATGACTGCATCAACAAGCCCTCTCACCCTTGGGCATTCAGTGGGGTTTGGCCAATGGTGGCTACTTTCAGGTGATTAAGAGGTGGGAAGAGGGTAATTCTTCATTCCTTCCCTGCCAGGCTGCAGCCCTCTATAGAAAGTTTCAGCTCCTGACAGGCAGTCTTCTCCAAATATTTACTCTGTCCTGGTTCTGGTAACTGCTTCCTCCCCTTGCTCCTTCAAGTAGGGATGGCAGCTATAGATAGCCTCAGGGCTTCCCTAAATGCCTCCTGTTCATTTTTTTAAACACCACTCATTGATCCTGTTGAAGCATAGTATCCATTTCCTGTTGGGACTGTGACCTATACAATGTCCACCCCCAAATCTATGTTTATGCAAAGTGTCACACACCCAGAAAGAAATAAGCCCTTTGGAACAGCATTCTACAAGAACTGGGGAAGGGGAGGAGATGTGTATTCGGTTTTCTCTGCCCCAAGCATCAGCGTTCTGACTATATGTTAAAGTTCATCTATTTCAAAAGTCTGTATACCTGGGCGGAAACCCTGGTGGCATAGTGGTTAAGTGCTACAGCTGCTAACCAAGAGGTCCACAGTTTGAATCCACCTGGTGCTCCTTGGAAACTCTATGGGGCAGTTCTACTCTGTCCTATAGGGTCACTATCAGTTGGAATCGACTCAACTGCAGTGAGTTTTATATACCTGAGAGGCAGATAGGTTTGAAATTCTCTCTCTGATACTTGCTAACAACACGATCTGAGGAAAATCCCTTACAATCTTTGTGCATTAGTTTGTCCTTCTTTAAAATGAGGCTAATAATAGTACTTTTTTAGGTATAGAAATTTTTTGTGCGAATTAAATGAGTTGATTATTACAAAGTGCCTGAAAGCCAAATAAATTGTATATAAATGTTAGGTACCATTATTACTGTTGGATATAAAGTATCCCGATAGATTCTTTAATTTGGAGCTGTTTGAACCCTCCAAGGAAGTTCTTAAACAACACTCCACTGACTCTGAATCCAAATGTACTGTTTGGTCTACATCGGAATGTACCACAAACAATTATACAGTGCAATAAGGTTCAGATAGAGTCTTGCAATCTGGGTCGTGGATGGAAAACTTCTGATCTCCTTGGGGATTCTTTTCCTCCAAATGTGAATCCTCTGCTGTGTCCTACACCAGAGTGGTCCCACATCTTTACATGAACAATAGCTTTATACCATTCTTGTCTCGCAGTATCTGTGCTGTGGTTGGTCACTTCCTTATTCTATTTGCAGAAAAATTTAATCTTCACAACTGCACTGACTCAAAATTCACTTAAAGTGATGCTTTCATCAATTTGTTTCAGATGTCTGCAATATTCTCTTGGTCGGCTTCACTTCTTATCCTAAGAATAATTACCTTTAATTTGCTTGGACTTAAGCTGTCAGCAATATTTGCACTTTGCCTGGTTTCCTTTTGCCAACCTCAATCACCATTCTTTGATACTTGGCAGATTATTTTCCACTCCCTTTGTTGGGGCACATTCATTTCACTTAGGATGTAAACCTCCTCCCTCCAAAAAAGAAACCACATGTTGAATAAAATCATGGAAGCCATTACAATTTGTAAGTAATACATAGCAAACCTCCTCTTTAGCTGCTGCATACAATGTTCCTACTTATACCTATCATTTCTTATGTGACCATACTATGAAAATTGTCTACCTCTGAACTTTGTTTCTTTTCATCATATGAAATATATCTAACCATGATCAAAGATTCTGGTTCATGGTTTAAGTGACAAATTATCACCCATGATGGCCATAAAAGTATTTAAATGACAAATTAAATAATGTCTTACAGAGGAGGGTTTCAGAGGGTACTTCCTATATTGGGTAGTCCATGAACCATTGTCTACACTGAAGATGCAATGTAGCCCTTTGAAGATGCAAGGACAGAATCTTACTAAGGGATTGGGAGATAATGGAGAATGTCAAAGAAACCAAATTGTTCCAAAACTAACAGGACCAATAAGTAATTGAGAATATAGATCATTCCTAGAATTACAAGAGTACCCTTGGTTGCCTTGGAGGAATTATTCGGTGAAAAATAGTCAAGAGTCCTCATTCCAAGAACTGTAAAAACTACTAATTATCCACTTTAAGCCTCATGTTAAATTTTGATCTGGGTCAGCTTCCAGGCTCATTTTTGACATTACCTTTGGATATTCTTGGTTCGGAGAGATAGGAAAGAGAAACTTTTTCCCACTGTCTTAGTTATTTAGTGCTGCCATAACAGAATTCAGGGCACCAGCTCTAGGGGAAGGATCCCTCTCTCTCTCTCTCTGGCTGCTCTGGGAGAAGGTCCTTGTCTCTTTTCAACATCTATTCCAAGATTCCTTAGCAATCATGTGGAGTGTATCTTCCTCTCCCTTTGTGCTTCTTTCTGTCCATTTGTGCTTGCTTGCTTACTCAATCTGCTCTTCTATATCTAAAAAGAGATCAATTTAAAACATACCCTACACTAATGCTGTCTCACTAACATAACAAAGAAAACTCACTCCCGAATAGGATTATAACCACAGGCATAAAAACCAAACCAAACCAGCTGCCATCCGGTGAATTCCAACTCACAGAGACCCTATTGGATGGAGTAGAACTGCCTCCATAGTGTTGCCAATGAGCAGCTGGTGAATTTGCACTGTTTGCTTTTGGTTAGCAGCTAAGCTCTTAACAACTGCGCCACCAAGACTCCAAACATGGGTATGAGTTAGGATTTACAACACACATTTTGGAGGGGACAAAATTCAACTCCTAACACCCACAAAGTAGAAGAAACATTTTTCTTTCCCAGTTTCAGTGGTTAAGAACTATAGCTGCTAGCCAAAAGATCACCAATTCAAATCCACCAGGCACTCCTTGGAAACAGTATGGGGTAGTTCTACTCTGCCCTGTAGGGTCGCTATGAGTTGGAATAGACTTGACAGCAGTGATTTCAGGTTAAATTCAATGTGAATAAGTTACTTTTTTAAAAAAGAGTATATTACAAATTACTTCTAAAAGAAAGACCTGGAAAAACATTACCATGTCTTTTCAAAA
The DNA here is from genome assembly GCF_030014295.1 of Loxodonta africana. NCBI lineage: Eukaryota > Metazoa > Chordata > Mammalia > Proboscidea > Elephantidae > Loxodonta > Loxodonta africana. Next base: position 45,648,295 of record NC_087348.1, read on the forward strand.
TGCCTGTGTTTTCTCCCATTGTTTTTTATTAATTCAAGGACAAACTCCACACGGTCCTCCTAACAGTTACATATCTCTCTCCATTTTTCCAACCATGTTTCTGTCATGTCTCAGGCCCATATCAAAACAACTCTCTTTTCCATTTCAGCTCTTCCTCTATTCTTTCCCTAACCCTGCCGCAGATTGAGTGACTGACAATTTTGATCAGGTTTTTACTACACAGAAATGTCTTTGCACCATTGTCTTCAATAGTTTTTACAGCTCAGACTCTCTGCTCTTTTCCCCCCCTTTTCTAGCTGTGTAAAACATTTTTGAAATACAGTGCAGGGAAGAAATGTGATCCTAAACTGCTGTCCTGAGCTGTGTCATGCATTAATTTTCAAGCTGCTTTGCTCAGCAGCATTCATTTCTCCAGTAAAATTGCAAAGTGTTGATGCCTGGAGGGCCTGACTTTGCTTTTTTCTTAATCATAAGTAATTAGAGAAACTGCCACATATTGTTTTGGATAGTGTTTAAGTTCAGAAATACTTTGAAAAGGGAATATATACAGCCGATTAAAGACATCCAAAGGCAAATTAGTATCTTCAAAAGTGCAAATGGGTTGATTTGTTACTTCAACCCACTCTACAACACCTGGCTCTGCATTAAAAAAAAAAAAAAATTTGAAGGCTCAGCCTAAGAGAAAAATATGTAATGAGGCACCAAAAGGAAATTACAGTTCAGTCTCATTCTTCACAGTACAATTAACCTTCAAATAGGAAGGTGGCTTTTCTGTAGGATGAGGCATGCCATTGAGGCTCCTCCATAAAATCTCTTTCTCCCTCTTCCACAGTACCCAAAGCACCCCTATAGGAATTACTCCTTGTGCTCTTGAAAGCATCTTAGTTACCACAAGCCCACTTCTAAGTTATAAATACCTTCGTTAGGTGTCACTTCTGCAGGGGCTAGTTTCATTACATTTTCTAGAACCATCTACTAGCCAGGAGGGGAACTGTGCTGAACATAGGTTGAAATAGATTTCTGAGTTGGAGAAGCAAGGGCAGAAAGAGAAAAAGGGAGGAGAGCTGATGGGTTAATTATGAGTCATTAAAAATCCAAGGTAGACTCTTAGATCTCTGTAAGAGATAGAAAATCAAGATTAATAACCACTCATAATTCCTTATTCACACAACAAGTACCACCTACCTTACAGTTTTTCCTAGTGCAATCAATTGCATGAACCTGTTGAGAGAAATTTTTTTTTTCCTCCCCAGCAATAATCACCATTAAGTTTGATATGTCTAGTAATAGGGGTCTTTAACCATTTCCATTGAATGAAGAATGTCTCTACCATCCTCCCAGTTGAATACTGGACCATTCCTTAGGAATTCTAGTCAATTCTTATCCAAGCAAAGGGATTAGAGGGAGGAGGACCAAAGAAGGAAGAGAAAGATAAAGCAAGGATTTTTCTGGTTGTATCAACAGCTTCTATTTCTTCTCATTTTGAGTCATGCCACATCAGCAAATGAAGGTCCCAAAAGCTTCACTATATTCACATTATTAAGGTCAACTCTATGTTGAGGAGGCAGCTCTTCTCCAGCACTACTCAAAATGAGAACAAACAGCTGTAAACATCCATTAATAATTGGAACATGGAATGTAAAAAAGTGTGAATCAAAGAAAATTGGAAATTGTCAAAAACGGAATGCATAAATATCAAATCCTAGGCATTAGTGAGCTGAAATGGACTGGTATTGGCCATTTTGAATTGGACAATCATATGCTGGGAATGACAACTTGAAGAGGAATGGCATTACATTTATCGTCAAAAAGAGCATTTCAAGATTTGTCCTGAAGTACAACTCTGCCAGTGATAGGATAATATACATACTCTTACAAGGAAGACCAGTTAATATGACTATTATTCAAATTTTTGCAACAACCACTAAGGCCAAATGAAGAAATTAAAGATTTTTACCAACTTTTGCACTCCAAAATTGATTGAACATGCAATCAGGATACGTTGATAATTACTGGTGATTGAAACATGAAAGTTGGAAACAAAGAAGTATAGGTGGTTGGAAAATATGCCCCTCATGATAGAAAGATGCTGGAGATCGCATGATAGAATTTTGCAACACAAATGACTTCGTCATTGCCAATACATTTTTTTACCAACATAAATGTCAACTATATACATGGACCTTGCCAGGTGGAATACACAGGAATTAAATGGACTACACCTGTAGGAAGAGACTGTGGAAAAGGTCAGTATCATCAGTCAGAACAAGGCCATGGGCTGACTTCGAAACAGATCACCAATTGCTCATATGCAAGCTCAAGTCAAAACTGAAGAAAATTAGAACAAGGCCACAAGAGCCAAAGTACAACCCTGAGTATGTCCCACCTGAATTTAGAGACCATCTCAAGAATAGATTTGACAGATTGAACACTAATGACTGAAGACCAGACAAGTTGTGGAATGCATCAAGGACATCATACATGAAGAAAGCTAGAGGTTATTAAAAAGACAGGAGAGAAAGAAAAGACCTAAATGAATGTCAGAAGAGATTCTGAAACCTACTTTTGAACATTGAGTAGCTAAAGCAAAAGGAAGAAATGATGAAGTACAAGAGATGAACAGAAGATTTCAAAGGGTACGTCAAGAAGACAAAGTAAAGTGTTATGCTGACATGTGCAAAGAGCTGGAGATAGAAAACCAAAGGGTAAGAATACACTCAGCATTTCTGAAGCCCAAAGAACTGAAGAAGAAATTCAAGCCTCAAGTTGGAATACTGAAGTATACTACAGGGAAAATATTAAATGACACAGAAAGCATCAAAAGAAGATGGAAGAAATACACAGAGTCACTATACCAAAAAGAATTGGTTGACATTCAGCCATTTCAGGAGGTAGCATATGAACAGGAATCCATGATACTGAAGGAACAAGTCCAAATTGCACTGAAAGAATGGCAAAAAACAAGGCTCCAGGAATTGATGAAATACCAGTTGAGATGTTTCAACAAATGAATACAGCCCTGGAAGTGCTCACTTATCTATGCCAAGAAATTTGGAAGACAGCTGCCTGGCCAACCAAATGGAAGAGATCCATATTTATGCCTATTCCCAAGAAAGGTGATCCAACTGAATGTGAAAATTATCAGACAGTATCAATACCACAGGCAAGTAAAATTGTGCTGAAGACCATTCAAAAGCAGCTGCAGCAGCACGTCAACAGAGAGCTGCCAGAAATTCAAGCAGGATTCAGAAGAGGATGTGGAACAAGGAATATCATTGCTGATGCCAGATGGATCCTGGCTGAAAGCAGAGGATACCAGAAAGATGTTTACCTGTTTTGTACTGACTATGCAAAGGCATTCGACTGTGTGCATCATAAAAATTATGGATAGCGTTCCAAAGAGTGGAAATTCCAGAACACTTAATTGTGCTCATGAGAAACCTATACATAGATCAAGAGGCAGTCATTCAAATAGAATAAGGGGATACCACATGGTTTAAAGTCAGGAAACGTGTGCATCAGGGTTGTATCCTTTCACTATACCTATTCAATCTGTATGCTGAACAAATAATCTGAGAAGTTGGACCACATGAAGAAGAACTGGGAATCAGGATTGGAGGAAGGCTCATTAACAACCCACATTATGCAGAAGACACAATCTTGCTTGCTGAAAGTGAAGAGGACTTGAAGCACTTACTAATGAAGATCAAAGACAACAGCCTTCAGTATGGATTACACCTCAACATAAAGAAAACAAAAATCCTCACAACTGGACCAATGAGCAACATCATGATAAATGGAAAAAAGATTGAGGTGGTCAAGGATTTCATATTACTTGGGTCCACAATTAACACCCATGGAAGGAGCAGTAAAGAAGTCGAATGGCTCATTGTATTGGGCAAATCTGCTGCAAAACACCTCTTTAAAGTGCTGAAAAGCAAAGATGTCACCTTGAATACTAAGTTGGGCCTGACCTAAGCCATGGTGTTTTCAGTCGCCTCATATGCATGTGAAAGGTGAATGATGAATAGGGAAGACTGAAGAAGAATTCATGCCTTTGAATTGAGGTGTTGGAGGAGAATATAGAATATACAGCGGACTGCCAAAAGACCAATCAAATCTGTCTTGGAAGAAGTACAACCAGAAGCAAGGATGGCACAACTACCTCTCACATACTTTGGACATGTTATCCGGAGGGATCAGTCCCTGGAGAAGGACATCATGCTTGGTAAAGTAAACGGTCAGTGTAAAGAGGAAGACCCTCAATGAGATGGAGTGACACAGCGGCTGCAACGATGGGCTCAAGCATAACAAGGACTGTGAGGACGGCACAGGACCGGGCAGTGTTTCATTCTGTTGTGCATGGGGTTGCTATGAGTCTGAATTGACTTGACGGCCCCTAACAACAACATACATCCCTGACCAGAATCAAAGCAGGATCATGGAGCTTCGTTTCCAGGCAGTACTGAAGCTGCCAATTTATGAGTTAGCTCTGGGTTAGGGTTATGTGAAGGAACCTACATGTCTTTCTGATCTTTAGGAAGAAAATTCAGCATGCTTTATATATATCAGGAAGCTACATCACTATATAATTTGGCATTGGCCCTGGATACAAACAGGTGAAAGGAGAAAGGAAAACATGTGAAACAGGCTTACCAAAGGACCAGTTTGAGAAAGTAAGGATATTACCACACACTTTACACAAAGAAGAGTTGTTAAAATCCAAATGTTTCCTCTACTATAACAATTCCAACCACTGGATCGTAAAAAGAATTAAATGGGAAGACCCCTATGACTCTGAAACGCAAACACACAACCTCTACCACCACAAACAATATGAACAATTGACAATAAATATGATCATGGTCAAGAATATACAGATTCTGCAATGGACGATAATTCTGATTTCCCTAAAGAACTGAACACTTTATGAAAACTGAGAATGTTTCCAGGGAAAATTGCTTCTTAAGGTATGAAGTTAACGAAGAGAAAATGACTTGAAGTAGTCGCCAGTCACCAATCTATACCTGAGGACTACGGTGCAAAAAGTCCAGGAATGGATTGTTGTATGATCTTGCTCAAATCACCTACGAACTCCAAGTCTCAGTTTTTTCAGTTACGAAATGTGGACACAAATTCTGTCAACAGAAGCCTCTGGTTTCTGTACAGTCACCTCAAGGGTCACTGAAGTGTTGTGGGAGAGAAAATTAGGTGTGGCTCCAGTCACACACACAATCCCCTGCGCTACTCCCCTACCCTTAACAGGAAAATGGTTTCTCCAGAGGCTGGGATAATCTCCCAAAAGCACCGCTTTCAGTATCACAGTCTTAAAAATGAAGTGGGATTTTAAGCTGTAATATTACGGTTGTAATTTGTTTTTCCAAATTTCGACAAAGGACCCTGCCTTTGTTCATACTATTCTCTCACCAAGAATGACTCCCTTTATAATTTCTGTCTCTGAATTTATTTATTTTTTTACCACCCCTCAAACCTCAGGTCAAAGAATATTTGTTCCCAGAAAATATTTTTTACTTTTCCATTTTTTTCCCACCCTTGTCTCTCTACCCATTACATCTCTCTCTCCTATTTATGAATTCTTAGGGCATCTTATGGAAACCCTGGTGGCTAGTGATGAAGAGCTATGGCTGCTAACCAAAGGGTTGGCAGTTCAAATCCATCAGACGCTCCTTGGAAACCCTATGGGGCAGTTCTACTCTGTCCTATAGGGATGCTGAGTCACAATTGACTCAATGGCAATAGGTCTAGTTTTTAGGGGTTTTTTTGAGGGCCTTTTATTAGTCCCTAGTTCATTCTGCTGTGTGTGTGTGTGTGTGTGTGTGTGTGTGTGTGTGTGTGTGTGAGGTACCAAAAAAGTCAAACTCGTTGCTGTCGATTCCAACTCATAGCGACCTTACAAGGACAGAGTACAAATGTCCGCATAGGGTTTCCAAGAAGTGGCTGGTGGATTCGAACTTTTGGTTAGCAGACAAGCTCTTAACCACTACATGTGTATGTGATAAACAGAGAGAAAGAGGCAGAGACACAGAGACACAAAGACAGACACCCATCCATTGCCATCGAGTTGATTCTGACTCATAGTGACCCTACATGACAGTGTAGAACTGCCCCAAAGGGTTTCCTAGGCTGAAATCTTTACAGAAGCAGACTGCCACATCTTTCTAACAAGGAGCTGCTGGTGGGTTTGAACCATGGACCTTTAGGTTAGCAGCCGAGTGCTTTAACCACTGCACCACCTGGGCTACTCTGAGACAGAGAGAAATATATACTCCTTTATTTATCAGAGATGTTTCTGTGACAAGCACTATACCTTATTCACATCTGTAATTTACACAACCATAGTAGCTCAAACCAAACCAGATGCCGTGGAGTTGACTCCGACTCGTGGCAATCCCACGTGTCAGAGGACAGCTGTGCTCCATTGGGTTTTTAATGGCTGCAGCCTTTCAGAAGTACACTGTCAGGCCTTTTTTCCAAGGCATTTATGGGTGGGCTCGAACTGCTACCCTTTCATTAGCGATCAAATGTTTAAATGTTTACACCACCCAGGAGGCCTTCCATAGATGCACAGTAAATATATGTTGAGTAGAAGAGCATTTTTAACAAGATTCCACAGACAAAACACACGTGAAAATCACCTGAAGTGGATGATCTAATGGCTTTTTTTTTTTTTTCTTAATCTATGGAGTTAACGCAAAGCGTTTAGTGTCATACGAACTTTTACATGTATGCAGATGTACCTGTTATGACGCACCAATACAATGTTCTGCTCATAGGGGCTGTCCATCATGACACTTGACAGTGATGATTTCTAGTGGTGGCCTTTGGGCAAAATAAACAATAAAAAATAGCTTTTTTCACTGGAGGTGACTTCTGTGGGGTCAGATGCCTAGAAAAAGAAAAAAAAAAAGGGCATCACAAATTGCCATGGCTCTCTCCTCCTCACCCAGAACTCCAGACTTTCTGCAAAGGCCCTGCTTTCAAATATTTCCTGTAGCCGCTGGGGGATATCGCGCATGTGGTCAGGATAAATCCATGCCATCTGGGTGCTGCGTTGTCCTGCCAGATCGCCTCTGCAGCTCTGCTGTGCCCAAGAGGCATTTGGGCAGTGATCGAGGAGCTGTGGTTTCCTGCCAGGGTTCTGCTGAGTCAGCCACCCTAGCTAATTGCCCAGGAAAGCAATCCTCTACCCAGGGTAGTGACTTCTGCTGCTTCCCAGGGTGCTAAAATGAGCACCGCTTTTCTTTCAGTTCTCACAGTCTTTCGTGAGACCCATTTTTTCAGTTTCTGCCTTATCAACCCTTCTAGGAGGGACTGAACACTAGTTCCTGGGGCTGGGTAAAGGGGACAAGATCTGTCCTTCCACTTTCTTAGTCTCTTTTCTTCCCCAATAAATCACTGCAATAAGCTCTTCCCTTTGTCAGAGAAATATAAACAACTACACAGCCACAACCACAACAATACCAGACCAAGAAACAAACAAGAAAACTTTATTCTCAACTAACCTTCATGATAGAACCAGTTGCCATCGAGTCAGCTCCAACTCGTGGTCACCCCAGGTATGTCAGAGTAGAACTGTGCACCACAGGGTCTTCAATCACTAGTTTTTCGGAAGTAGATCAGTAGGCCTTTCTTCCAAAGTGCCTCTGGGGGGACTCCAACTTCCAAGCTTTCAGTTAGCAGTTGAGTACAGTAGCTATTTGCACCACCCAGGGTTGCCATCCTTGATAACACATACTCAGATACCCAAAAGGGTCAAGAGTTTAGCAGTTAATTCAAGTTCTGGATTCCAGGTTTAATGTAGCAGGGATACCTACCTATAGAACCCACCTCATCACCAACGACTTCTTCAGTTCACACACATCCTCAAGCTGCATGGTTTGGGCTTATTTGCTTTACTGTCATTTGTTAAACAACCATTTTGTGCCAGGCACCTTACTTTAAATATCCAAAATAACCCTTAAGTCTTGTGTCATTAGCCTTATACATTACACTTTCAAAGTTGACTCTGAGGATGACTTTAGTTTGAATTTGCCCCTTTTAGTTGCAAATAAGAAGTATATTAGAAGTATATTCCCAGTGTAGGAAGGTATGCAGTAGTCAGATACTTCCAGGTAAGTAAATTTTCGTGTGGTTTTACACTGTCTCCTCACTATAACCTGCAAATCCCAAATAAGAAGAATGAAGACATACAATTTGATTTTTTTTTTTTTTTTCCCTCATCTGTTCATATTGCTCAACTTGGCCTGGTTTTGACTTTGTCAGGAAGAAGAAAAGGCATTATTTGTGCATGTGACAAATAAGTAACACAGACAGAATTAGGAATGGGGTGACTGATTAAACTATTGATTACCTCCACTGCTAAAACTAGCATGTCAGGCAGTTTAAACCACAGGAACAAACCACCTTCAGATAATTAGGTAGAGAATCTGATTGACACCAGAGGGACACAAAAGTATAAACAGAATGCTAGAGCCCACTGCAGCATCCTGGGTGGGGATGGTTATCCAGTCAGGTAAAATTCTCTCAGAGGTTAGCTGAAGAGCGAGGGCACGAACAAGGCTGAGTATATTTGTTCTAGGAGAATGTCCCCTTCAGAATTAATTCCTGAGTGGGTACGAGCATGGGTTTTATTAGAATAAATTATAGGGGTAGAAGAGTTCTGTTAAAACCCCCTCAGAAACTAGAGGCACCAAATCTAGGTCGAAGAATAGAAAAATTAAAAAAAAAAAAAATTTTTTTAAGAAGGTAAAAAAAAAAAAAATTGATTCCATGGAGGAAGTGGTAATAAAGTATTCACTGAGAACAGACGTAGTAGCTCCAATGAAAGCGAAATGGTTCTAACTCTGGAATTGGGTGGAGCTAGAAAAGGCAAAAGGGGTCCTGGTGGTACAGTGGTTAAGCACTTGGCTATTAATCGAAAGGTCGTTGGTTCAAACCCTCCAGGCGGGAAAAAGATGTGGCAGTGTGCGTCCATAAAGTTTACAGACTTGGAAACCATATAGGTCAGTTTTACTCTGTCCTGTTGGGTTGACGTGAGTCAGAATTGACTTGATGGCAATAGGAGAAAAAGAAAGAGGATTATGGGAAGAGAGAAGACATGACTGGATCTAATTGGCCAGGATGTAGGACCGCCAACTTTGGGACTTTACACATTCAGAGAAAAGAAATCCAAGTTTTTGCACCCATTAATCTCTACATTATCTGCTGCCTAATTCTTCCTCTGTGTCCCCTGCATTTATTACACCACTAGTGCACTTTTTTTTTTTTAAATAAACAACACTTTTTACCTTTTCCCCATTCCTCTGAAACACACCAAGTAGCCCTAATTTTCTCTATTCCTCTTTCCTGTAATTCCTCTTTGGTAAATTCCCTTTTCAAAATCAAACAGCTTTTGGGCTCTCTTATCCTTTTTTGGCTCTAACCGATAAACACGAAAGGCCTCTTCTGCCACCCCACCACCACCATTTGGCTATCTCCTCTCTCACACGTATTGTTGAAAATAAATCCATATCCCGTTCCCTATTTATCATGAAGCTGTCCTAATATCGCTCTAGTTTAAAAGTAAGTATGAACAAAAACACAACCAGCAATTCAGATTTCTCCATTCTTGACAACTTCTCCTCATGTTACTCCAATTTTTGACAAAAAGCAAAGATATAATAAACTTTTTCTTTCCTTAGAACAATGTTCATTCCTATGGGACATCTTAAATAGAACAATTTCTTCCAAATGGCCCCATCCTCCTACAATACTTTAGACACATGGCTACCCCTGAAGGAAAAAAAAAAAAACACTGTTGTCGAATCAATTCCAATGACTACCCCAATCACTTTGTATTATTTTGACTGGCTATCAATCCTTCATTTAACAAATACTCATTGAACACATACCAAGTGCCAGTCACTATTCCACTGCTGGTGATGCTGTAGTGCCCAGAGCTGACAACAAGCCTGTCCTAAAAGAGCTGTTGTTCTTTCATTACGCACAATTGCGATGACAAAAGAATGAGGTTCAGAGAAACGGGTGACTCTCTCAAACTTGGATAATAAATAGCAGGACAACTTTGGATTCTCCAGAAGGCTTAAAGCAATGTCTTTAATAACAAACATTGGCAGGAAGGTGGTATAGCATTAATGTATTTCATTTTTCTCCTGAAATGTTCTGCCACAAACCATTTTTAAGAAAGACTTGATAAATGTGTCAATGCATTTAATGCAAAGATGCTGCATCTGTCCACATGCCTAGAACAACCCACTATCATGATAGCAGCACCTCTTATCCTATCCTTCTTATTCCAGCCATACACAAAAACTTACTTAGTGTATAATGAAATGATGTTAAATTGAATCAAGCAACTAGTAAGAGTGTTCTTCATCCCGGATTGTGTTTTAGTCACAGTCTTCACAGTCTGCTTTGAAAGGTGGTTTATTGGGTAAGTATTGACAATATGAGCAAGCTACTGTATAACTCCAAACACCACACATTTGCACAGGGCCACTTGGCCAGCACTTCCCCCTTCTGTCACTCAACAGCCTCACCTAAAGAAAACCTGAATTTATATTTCACTCTACCCGTCCCCACCCTCAGGATTCCTCATTGATATTATGGTAGAAATGATACTTCCTGGCATTTGTAAAGGGGATGCAAGCTTTAGAGCTTTTCAACATACATTATTTTCCTTCTTCTGCCCCCATTTTTATTTCCATTATTTCTTCCTCTTGGTTGCAATTGCTCATGAAGTCTCGTTGACCTGCTGCTTAGATGAGTTCTGGCATTTATGCTTTCATGGCCATCGCCACTGTCACTACCACTATTCGATTTTCCCCATTTCTCTGTTGAATTATTACAAGTGTTTCCCAAAGAGTCTTTCCCCATGCCCCAAGTCACTCCCTACCTTGGAGCTACAATGGTAATTGTTTTAATCACAAATTTGTCACTCTGGTTGCTTAAAATTCTATGTATCTCCATATCATTTTGTTGTTGTTAGGTGTCCTTGAGTCATTTCCCACTCATAGTGACCCTATGTACAACAGAATGAAAGACTGCCTGGTCCTGTGCCATCCTCACAATCATTGTTATGCTTGAGCCCATTGTTATAGCCACTATGTCAATCCATCTTGTTGAGGGTCTTCCTCTTTTTTGCTGATCCTCTACTTTACCAAGCATGATGCCCTTCTACAGGGACTGAGCCCTATTGAGAACATGTCCAAAGTATGTGAGACAAAGTGTTACCATCTTTGCTTCTGAAGAGCATTCTGGGTACACTTCTGCAAAGACAGATTTGTTTGTTCTCTGGCAGTCCATGGTATACTGAATACTTTTCACCAACACTGTAATTCAAAGACATCACTTCTTTTCCAGTCTTCTTTATTTATTGTTCATCTTTCAAATGCATATGAGGTGATTGAAAACACCATGACTTGGGTCAGGCACACCTTAGTCCTTAGATTAATATCTTTGCTTCTCAATACTTTAACATATTATATAGAGGCCTATGTAATAAAGTTTGAAAGCCTTAACACAATATATAAAACTTACCATGATATGGTCTTAGCCTACCTTGCAAAGCTACTTTTTTCCTGTGTATATACATCAGTTTCAGGCATGCCAAATTTGTAATTCCTCAAAATTACCACATATTTTCTTGCCTCCAGACATTTGCCCATTCGAGCTCCCTACCTGGAATTCCATCTCAACTTTTACCCATCTAATATCTACAGGGTAAGCACCTCATACATCAAATCTCATTTAAAGTATAAATTTGTCTTTGCAATCTCTTGTATTGGGTAGCTAATGCTATGTGTTGCTGAGGTAACAAATGACCACAAATCAGAGGGGCTTGCAAAAAAAAAAAATTATGCTCATGTTTGTGTCCATAACAGATTGGTTGTGGATGAGCTATGGTTCAGCTTTAGTGTCCAGAACCAGCTGTGAAAAACCATTCCTTATTTGGTTCATGGAAGTCTCAGTGCAGAGCAAAAAAATATGGTGTAACCTTATGCTGGCTCTTAAGTCCTCTGGTGAGAGGTTGAACTTATCACTTCCACTCACATTTCTCTGCACAAAGCAAGTCACGTAGATGGCCAAGCATGGCATCAATGTGGAGGGAGAAGCAATCCTCCTGAAGCAAGGTGCAGTAGAAAGGAACATAATAGGAAGAAGGAGTAAATATTTTAGACAATTATCTACCATAAGCCCGATATTAACTTACATGTTTTCTCTTACTCTTCTGTGTGCATATGTCTGTATGTACATATATGTATATATATGTATATATAGATGTGTAGGCACACCCATGCACACACACATATATATATGTTGTTGTTAGGTGCCATTCAGCTTTGAGTTGTTTCTGTCTCATAGTGACCCTATGTATTATAGAAAGAAACACTGCCCAGTCTGGCTTCATTCTCACAATGACTGCTGTTTGATCCCATTGTCACAGCCACTGTGTCAACCCATCTTCTTGAGGGTCTTCCTCTTTTTCACAGACCCTCTATTTGCCTAGTATGATGTCCTTCACCAGGGACTGGTCCCTCCTGAAAACATGTCCGAAGTACATCAGACAAAGTCTCGCCATTCTCGCTTCTGAGGAGCATTCTGGCTGTACTTCTTCTAAGACAGATTTGTTTATTCTTTTGGCAGTCCATGGTATGTTCAATATTCTTCACCAACACCACAGTGCAAATTCATCATTTCTTCTTCAGTCTTCCTTATTCATTGTTCAGCTTTTGCATGCATGTTGTTGTTGTTAGGTGCCATCGAGTCAGTTCCAATTCATAGCAACCCTAGGTGCAACAGAAGGAAATATTGCCCATCCTGCATCATTCTCACAGTCGTTGTTATGGTTAAGCCCATTGTTAAAGCCACTGTGTCAATCCATCTCATTGAGGGTCTTCCTCTTTTTCACTGACCCTCTACTTTACCAAGCATGATGTCCTTCTCCAGGGACTGATCCCTCCTGATAACATGGCCAAAGTATGTGAGATTTAGTCTTGCCATCCTTGCTCCTAAGGATCATTCTGGTTGTACTTCTTCTAAGACAGATTTGTTCATTCTTTTGGCAATCTTCTACAACACCACAATTCAAAAGTGACAGTTCTTCTTTGGTCTTCTTTATCCATCAACCAGATTTCACATCCATAGGAAGCAATTGAAAACACCATGGCTTGGATCAGAAGCACCCTAGTGTCCAAGGTGACATCTTTGCTTTTGAACACTTTAAAGAATCTTTTGCAGCAGATTTGCCAATGTAATGAGTCGTTTGATTTCTCGACTGCTGCTTCCGTGGGCATTGTTTACGGACCCAAGTAAAATGAAATCCTTGACAACTTCATTCTTTTCCTTGTTTATCATGATGTTGCTTATCGGCCCAGTTGTGAGGATTTTTGTTTTATGTTGCAGTATAATCCATACTGAAGGCTGTAGTCTTCTATCTTCATCAGTAAGTGCTTCAAGTCCCCTTCATTTTCAGCAAGCAAGGTAGTGTCATCTTCACATCAAGGTTGTTAACAAATCTTTTTCCAATCCTGATGTCATCTTCTTCTTCATAAAGTCCAGCTTCTTGGGTTATTTTTTCTCAACATACAGATGGAATAAGTATGGTGAAAGGATACAACACTGACGCACACCTTTTCTGATTTTAAACCATTAAGAATCACTTGTTTTGTTTGAACAGCTGCCCCTTGGACTACGTACAGGTTCCACATGAGCACAATGAAGTATTCTGGAATTCCCATTCTTCAAAATATTATCCATAATTTGTTGTGATCCACACAGTTGAATGTCTTTGCATAGTTAAGAAAACACAGGTAAATATCTTTCTGGTATTCTCTGCTTTCAGCCAAATCCATCTGACATCAGCAATGATATCCCTTATTCCACGCCCTCTCCTGAATCTGGCTTGAATTTCTGACAGTTCTTATCGATGTACTCCCGGAACCAATTTTGCATTACCTTCAAGAAAATTTTACTTAGTGTGGTACTAATGATATAGTTCTATCATTTCTGCGTTCTGTTGGATCACCTTTCTTTGGAATGGGCACAAATACGGGTCTCTTCCAGTTGGTTTCCCAGGTAGCTGTCTTCCAAATTTCTTAGCATAGGCAAGTGAGAGTTTCTAGCAGTGTCCATTTGTTAAAAAACCTCAGTGGAAGCCTTAATTTTTTGCAATGACTTCAGAGTGGCTTGGACTTCTTTCTTCAATACTTTCCGTTCTTGATCACATGCTATCTCCCGATATGGTCGAACATTGAACAATTCTTTTTGTTACAGTGACTGTGTATTCCTTCCATCTTCTTTTGATGCCTTCTGTGTCTTTCAAGTTTTTGCCCATAAACAAACAAACCCATTGCCGTCAACTCTATTCTGACTCAGAGTGACCCTATAGGTCAGAGTAGAACTGATCCATCGGGTTTCCAAGGAGCACCTAGTAGATTCCAACTGCCAACCTTTTGGTTAGCAGCTGAGCTTTTTACCACTATGCCACCAAAATTTCCTTTTTTGCCTGTAGAATCCTTCAATATTACAACTCGAGGTTTGAATTTTTTGTTCAGTTCTTTCAGCTTGAGAAATGCCAAGTGTGTTCTTCCCTTTTGTTTTTCTAACTCTAGGTCTTCGTATATTTCATGATAATTTTACTTTTTCTTCTCAAGCCCCCCTTTGGAATCTTCTGTTCAACTCTTCTACTTCATCATTTCTTCTATTGACTATATAGCTACTCTTTATTCAAGAGCAAATTTCAAAGTATCTTCTAACATCCTTTTCGGTCTTTTATTTCATTTCTGTCTTTTTAATGACCACTTTCTTCATGTACAAAGTCCTTGATGTTATCCCACAAATCATCTGGTGTTTAGTCATTAGTGGTCAGTGCCTGTATTCTTGAGATGGTCTTTAAATTCAGGTGGAATACAATCAAAGTGGTATTTTGGTTCTCATGGAATTGTTCCAATTTTCTTCAGCTTTGATTTGAACTTGCATACGAGCGGTTGATGGTCTGTTCTGCAGTCAGCCACTGGCCTTTTTCTGACTTTTGATATTAAGCTTCTCCATAGTATCCTTCCACAGATGTTGTCAATTTGATTCTTGTGTATTCCACCTGGCAGTGTCCACATGTATAGTTGCTGTTTATGTTGTTGAAAAAGGTGTTTCCAATGAATATGTCACTGGTCTTGGAAAATTTTTTCATGAGATCTCCTGCATTGTTTCTATCACCAAGGCCATATTTTCCAACTACTGATCCATCTTCTTTGTTTCTGACTTTCACATTCCAATCATCAGGAATTATCAATGCATCTTGATTGTATGTTTGATCTATTTTAGACTGCAGAAGTTGGTAAAAACCTTCAGTTTCCTCATCATTGGCATTAGTGGTTGGTGAGTAAATTTGAATAATAGTCACATTACCTGTATACATGTAAATATTATCCTATCACTGACAGCATTGTACTTCAGGATAGATCTTGAAATGTTCTTTTTGATGATGAATGCAAAGTGATTCCTCTTCAATTTGTCATTCCTGGTATAGTAGACCATATGATTGTCTGATTCAAAATGGTCAATACCAGTCTATTTCAGCTCGATAATGCCTAGTATATAGCTCTTCAAGTGTTTCATTTCATTGTTGACAACTGCCAATTTTCCTTGTTTTATACTTTGTACATTCCATGTTCTGATTACTAATGGATATTTGCAGCTCTTTCTTCTCATTTTGAGTCTTCCCACATCAGCCAACGAAGGTCCGCAAAGCTTGACTGCATCCACTTTATTAAAGTTGGCTCTATTCTGAGGAGGCTAATCTTCTCTACTCATATTTTGAGGACCTTCCAAACTGAGGAGCTCATCTTCCTGCACTATGTTAGAAAATGTTCTGCTATTATCCCTGAGGTTTTCACTTTTTTTTTCATAAGTAGATTGTCAGGTCCCTTTACCTAGTCAGTCTTAGTCTGAAAGCTCCACTGAAACCTGTCCACCATGGTTGACCAGGCTGGTATCTGAAATACTGGTGGCATAGCTTCCAGCATCACCATAATACACAAGCCACCACAATACAACAAACTGACAGACAAGTGGTGGAGATATATATATATATATATGTATACATGAGCTCTAGAAAATTGTTACTGTGTTATATTTATTTTGTTTTTATATCCCACACCTAGAATGTTTGCTGCATAAATGAAGGAATGCAGAGCAAGTATAGGAATCATCATTTTATAGAACAGGTATCCAATATGTTTTTTGAAATGATGTATGGGCTGGACATGTACCATAATTGTGACCCCTGGGTGTGTTATATAAATTCTCTGTGCTTCAGTTTCCTAATTTCTAAAATGGGGGCATTGTAAAGACTAAAGGAGGCAATGATTATAAATTTCCAAGACATTTTCTGGTACATATTAAGTATAATAAATATCTTGAATATAATCTGCACAGATAAATTTTAGCTTTTATTATTACCATTACTACTAAATCATTAAGATATATAGTACCTGAATAGGAATAAAAATAAAATCATATATTCCTTAAAAATTAAAGGAGTTATTAAAAGAGTTATTAATTTAGCTCACCTGTATGAAATTTTTTTTTTTTTTTGTATGAAATGTAGGAAAACCTGGTGGCGGAGTGGTTAAGTGCTACAGCTGCTAACCAAGAGGTCGGCAGTTCAAACCCTCCAGGTGCTCCTTGGAAACTCTATGGGACAGTTCTACTCTGTCCTATAGGGTCGCTATGAGTCAGAATTGACTCGACGGCAGTGGGGTTTTTTGGTTTGGTATGAAATGTATATTTTCCAAACTATCAAAACTGTAAATAAGATAGAAGATCCGGTTCCATTTCTATAATAAGCAAGGTGCACAATTTCATGAACAAAATTAAAATTATATTAAGGCCCTAAGACAATGATCTTCTCTTGGTAAATTTGTAAATTAAAAAAAAAAAATTATATTATTATTTCAACACCATAACCTTGAAAAATAAAATCTAAAAAGCAGCATTTTTGTTAGATTTTTTAAATCATAAGTATAGTAAAATAGAGTGTCCAGGTAAATGAACTTAATAGAAGTGGAATTATTCTCCTGATCAAATGTAACAACTCATCTCAGCATTTGCAGGCATCTTTTCTTTAAAACACAAAAACATACAAAAAAAAATTTTTTTTTTGAGCTTGCACATTTCCCTTTCCTTTAGGGCCTTAAAGCTTTCTTATACACCTTTGTTCTTTTTCACTCTGAAGCCACAAAACTGATTTGGGTGCCAACCCTACACTACTCTTCCTCCATATATTACGCTGCTGCGATGAGATGCATTTTATGAAATGACACAAAGGTTTGGTCTTCTCTGATATAATGTTAATTAGCTGAAACTCTCCATTAGAGCAGTAGAAAGGCAGGTAGAAACCTTCCACACGAAAATGGTCTTTACCTCATTGCATATGCTTTTTAATTAATGTTCCACTAACTGGCTGACAATAACAAGCAAGCTATGAAAACAGATCCAAATGTAATTAAACATTTATTAAGTGGCTTGCATTTCTATTACAATTATGACCTATTTCCCGTTCACATAGGCTAGGGCAGATAAGGGAGAGGGAAAAAGAACACAAAGCCACAGGTACCCCCATCATCAGCCTCTCATTTCTCTCAAACAGTACTTACTTTAATTAACAGAGAGTTAAAGGAGTACAATCAAAATGACCACATTGGATTTCTAAGGCACAGAGTCCCGAGTCTGCTTGTTCGTCATAATGGCACTTATTAAACTGCCTTAACTACTTTCAACCTTTGGTACAAGATACAGGCACAGCAGGAGTGAACCGTGAAACCGCCTTGCATATCGAAGATGGAAAGTCATGCCAGAAAATTAACTTGATAAGACTTTGAATGTTACATTGCCTATTAAGAAGCTTCAGATTTTTTCATCGAGTTGTTTTAAAACAACAGGATTTCTCCTCGTTTACCTGACTGGTTCAGATTTATTCAGGAATAATGAAGGAACCTGGTGAGTATAGGCGACAGGGAATTCTAGGCTCTAAATCATTGCACTATTATGGAATATTTTAATAAGTACAGTGAAAGAAATTGGCTTCAACTATATGGGTCCAAAAAAAAAAAAAAAAAAAAACCAAACTCATTGCTGTTGAGTTGATTTCGATTCATAGAGACCCTGTAAGACAGAGCAGAACTGCCCCCATCGGGTTTAAACAAGGAGCGGCTGGTAGATTCGAACTGCTAACTTTTGTGTTGGTTAGCAGCAAAGCTCTTAACCACTTGCCACCAGGCTTCCATATTGATCCAGAATACATTTTTTTCCCGCAAAGATCAGTATTTCTATTCTAGTGAAAACCTTTTTCTGATTTCTCATTCTCTCCTTTTTCTTTTATTTTTCCTTTTGGAGGAGTACTTCTGAAAGAGTAAAATATATTTACATGTAATTATAGAATTCCATACTATTTTTGCCTCAAACACAAAGAATATGACTGCACTAGTAAAGATAAAATTCATTATTATCCATTCAGAAATTATACTGTTTCTAGGGTTATGAATATATTCTATTTTTTAATGTGGCTAAGAAAATTACCTACCCTATGATCAGATGAAATTTGAGTTTTTAATAATGAGAATATGAAAATATAGAGGTACAGAATAACATATCTAATTTTATGTTCATTTCAGAACCAATAAGTGAAGTTTTAGTTTTATCCTCATAAATCAAGTCACCGATTGCATTTTGAGAATATCCCTATCTTAATTACCTAGTGCTGCTTTTTGCTATACCACAAATACACGTGGGTGGCTTTAAAGAACAGAAAATTATTTTCTCACAGTTCTGAAGGCTAAACATTCAAATAAGGGTCTTGGCCCTGTCAATTCCTTCTTTGACAGTAGCCCTGGACAATCCTTGGTTCCTTAGCATTCCTCAGCTTGTAGATGATCCTCACATGGTGTCTGTCTTCCCCTGTTTTGTCTCTGTTTCTATTCTAGTCTGTCTATAATTCAGAGGTGTTTAGGTTTAGGATCCATCCTATATGGGTATGTCCTCATTAACATAACAAAAGAAAAATCCTATTTTTAAACAGGATCATATCCACAGATACAAAAGCAAGAAATTCAACAAGTTTTTTTGTTTTTTTGTTTTTTTTTGCTGGGGGGAGGATGCAATTTAATCTGTAACAATGGCCCTTTATATTTATGATAGGCCTGGTTTCTGAAAAAAAATTTTAATTTAGGGTTTACATAAACTTTGATTTTTCTTTTTTCTAAAAATGTCTTTAAATGATATCCTGAATGCTGTCAGAAAAATCCTGACAAATGAGACAAAGATTCCAGGGTAACATTTATCTGTGTGACCTTCCTGCTCTGTCCCGTATTCATCTCTTTGTGATATACCAACCAATGTTCACAGGACTTACTTCTGGTTCACTCTGGTTCCTTCCCACTTATGTGGTTAAGAATTAATTGAGAAAGAGAAAATTCAGGAACCGCATGAGATGGAAGAAGTTGATTCAAGACCCATATGCAGAAGATTGGAAACCTAGTTTGCAGCATCAGAATTAGAGAACATGTGTGACTGATGGTGAAAAATCAACCTAATTTAAAAAAAAAAAAAAAAAAAACACTGCCATCAAGTCGATTTCTACTCATAGCGACCCTATAGGACAGAGTAGAACTGTCCCATAGAGTTTCCAAGGAGTGCCTGGTAGATTCGAACTGCTGACCTTTTGGTTGGAAACCATAGCACTTAACCACTATGCCACCAGGGTTTCTTAGAGCAAAAATACCAACTGGGAAAATGGTTTTCCATATCATTTATATGCTGACAACTTCCAACTTTGCCCTGAGCCCAGGTTTTCTACTGACCTTCTCATGCATCCAACCACCTGCTTGTTCATCTCAACATAGTCAGAAGTAAACTGTGCAGTGAAACCCCCTTAAAAAACAGTTTATCTTCCAGTTTCTCTTCCTTTAGTAAATGACACTAAATATTTCCAGTGGCTCAAACCAGAAGCCTAGGAGGTATTTTTACAATCCCTCAGTATCTCACCACCCACATTCAATCATAAAATTTTGTAAAATTTGATACAAATATATATTTCAAATTGCTATACTCCTCTTCACTGCCACCATTGTAGACTAGCATCATCATCTCCAGTGTGGACAACTACAACAAATCCAGACATTAGAAACAGAGTTAGAAATGTCAGACAGATGGGAACTGAAATTGTATGCTATGAGATGCCCTTCTTCTCCAAATGCATAGAATAGTAAATAATAGATAAAATGCAAAAATAAAAATGACAGAGATGAAGACAGAACTATGGTAAGCATGTACATGAACCAAAAGGGAAAAATCAATGCTGAGTGTGAGTAAAGGCAAAGCTGTATACACACTGGCCTCTAGATTCACAAACAGGCAGAGGTATCTGGGAGCTCAGCTCCATGGGGTAGTAGCAACAAAGGGGTTCCATGTGAAAACCAAGTCTAATGTTTGAAGTCAAGGGCTGTGGCAGGACCCTAACTCATAGGAAAGAAAACCCACAGTAACTGATGCTGACTACTTCCCAGAGCTAGTAAATCCATGGAACAGCATGCTCTGATTTCTACAGCAACCATTAGAAAATAGAAAAACAGAATGATTACAAATATGAATCTCAAAGAAAGCTAGAAAAAGAACAAAAATTTTTTTAAAAAGAGGTAAGATAAGCAAAAGTCACAAAATAAAATAATAAGAATTTTGTATGCTTTGCCTGACATGATGGTAGATTCTTCATAACTACAGAGGACATGAAAATTCTAGGTCATGAATAATGGTGATATCAATTGGTGGACCACAAGCACCATCAAAAAATGTAATATAAAATAGAATGTAACACATATAATGAAGGTAAGATTTTTTTTAAGGAAACTTGTTTCAGTTATTTATATATATGTACTCATAGATCCGTGCCATGCTGAGTCACAGGTGATATAGATTCCTTAGCATAACACGAGAAAAAAAAAGTTTGAAAAACTGCTATATAGGGTGAGGAGAGCATTACCAATTGAGCTCACAGTCCTTTTGGGTAGTACCGTTTTAACACATTTTCTTGAGACAGACAGAGCATAAACCGTTCAGTCTTCTGGAAAAAAATTCTATAAAATAATATGTATGTATATAACAACATAAATTGAAAAAAATTTTCTTCTTATAAATGGAGCCCTAGTGGCACAGTGGTTAAGAGCTTGACTGCTAAACAAAAGGCTGGCCATTGAAATCCACCATCCACTGTTTGGAAACCCTGTGAGGCAGTTCTACTCTGTCTTAGAGGGTCACAATGAGTCAGAATCACCTCCAGGGCAATGGGTGTGATGGGTTTCTTCTTATAAATGGTGTGATGAGACACAGGAAAGCAGGAAATTAAATACTCTTAAGGGAAAATTTACATAAAACTTGGAGAATGTATGCTTCTAATTATCTTTTCTATAACTGTCTGACGTTGACGAAATTGAAAGCCATATGGATGGGAGTTTACAATTTCGTAACATGTAAAGACAGGCGGGCAGCTCAAAGGCGATGTAGAGAAAACAGTATTTCTGGCAATTAATTAAAAGTCAGCAGAAGCATACAAGCTTGAAAATGATGAGTTCACAAGATATCAGGAATTATCACCTCCAACATGAATTCTGAGCTACGTGTTCGGCGAGTTTTGAAACATTCCACATGAAATTTAATTCTGGGGTGAAAATGAAAAAAAGTGAGAACCAATGGCAATTCATT
The DNA here is from genome assembly GCF_030014295.1 of Loxodonta africana. Lineage (NCBI taxonomy): Eukaryota > Metazoa > Chordata > Mammalia > Proboscidea > Elephantidae > Loxodonta > Loxodonta africana. The sequence goes on from NC_087348.1 coordinate 45,670,069, forward strand.
TCACAAGTAATAATGACCTTTGGCGTTGCAGAGTGGTTCATGAGATTACAGAACATGAAACCTCTTTAGTGCTTTGATTGCTGGAAATCATGACAGCTTCTGGAAGAAAATATAAGTGGAGGCTAGCAATTTTTCCTTACCTGTTATCTACTCAAGTGACAGGATATCTCAGTTAGTGATTTTTTTTTTTTTTTTCCCCTCTTAGAAGTTAAACTACTTTCACTTTTAAACAAAGAGGAACTATCCAGTTCTCAGACTTCTATGGAGAGTTCTTAGCCAGGCCTGTTGGAGAATGTTCAAGAGGTCAACAGGAAGTAGAAGGGTGTGGAGCTTTCCAGAATTCCCACTGTAGGAGTCAAACATTCATTAGCAAAAACCTGAAGTGATTGTGTTTTCATGATAACAGATTAAAGGCCAGGCTCTACCATTCTTTAGCTGGGTGAGTTTACACAAGACTCCACTCATATTCACTGAGTTCAAATCTCACAAATTTGATTCATAGCAATGAAAGACATTGCACATAGCAATGTCTTGTTAAGTTCTACAAAACTCCTGAGAGGATCCCGTTTTATTTAATTTGTGCCTTTTTTTTTTCTTCCTTTTTTGTTTTTATTTGTGCTAACTGGAGGATTGCATCCACATTTTTAACTCAATAGAGTAAAATTATCAAATACTTCCAGATACATTGTACCTTTAGATTTGTTCTCCAACAATTCTGGAAAGAAAATAAGACAAACAGTTTTGTACACACTTTATAGAAGAGAAAGTAATGAATTTTGAAGTAAAAAGAAATCTTTAAAATAACAAACTAGGGCACCTACAACAGAGAGTAGGCTGAGAACACATGTTTAGTCCTCATGAAATGAAAGATAAAAGGCAAGACATGATTCAATTTCTAGTCGTGATAAGAATAAAAGTGGGGACTTCAGCAGACCAAAGATTCAAAATATTCCTAGAAAACATAGGCAAGAACTTTTCATTGGACTTGAGAGCCACTCATTCTGGTGATAGAAAATAAGTCTCTAAACTCAGAGCTTTCATGTTTGCAGAGAAGGGGTAGGTGGATGGGTAGAAATCAAGAGGAAAAATCAATTTTTTTTTTGCAAAATGTTGATTAAATTACACTCCTATCTCTTTTGGAATTTTGAGTTGGCAGCAGAATGTTTGTCCCCAGGCTAAAACATAAGAACTACTCCCTAAAGAAATGGAAAAATCTGCCTTGGAAGAACTAAAGCTGCTGGTGTGGTTCTTGTCACAGTATAATGCTTTCCTTAATTTTAGCCTTGTTTCCAAATCCCACTCATGTACTGTCAGGGAAGTGCAACCACCACGTTCAAAAGACCGACCCACTAGGGATACAGATAGATCTCAACCAGAGGTAACTGCTATTGCCTATATTAAATATGCTTTTATTTTTAAATGCAAATTTGACTTTTGAAAATAAAAATGAAACAAAACAGCATAAGGATAAAAAAATGAAATCATAGACGTAAAAAACTACTAACTGGGGGACCACAAGGGAATATGGAGCCATGGTGGTGTAGTGGTTAAAATCTAACCCAAGGTTGGAAGTTGGAATTCACCAGCAGCTCCTTGGAAACCCTGTGGAGCAGTTGCTGTGATTTGGAATCGACTTGATGGCAATGGGTGTTGTTTGGATAAGGGAATATAAAATTGGTATTTCCAGAAAGAGTTTTTATGGTGTTGGCGAAGAATATTGAATATACCATGAACTGCCAGAAGAAAAAACAAATGTTTTGGAAGATGTATGGCCAGAATGTTCCTTAGAAACAAGGATGGTGAGACTTCATCTCACATGCTGTGGACATGTCATCAGGAGGGACCAGTCCCTGGAGAAGGACATCATGCTTGGTAAAGTAGATGATCAGCAAAAAAGAAGACCCTTAATGAGATGGATTGACACAGTGGCTATAACAATGGGCTCAGGCATCACAACTATGAGAACGATGAAGGACCGGCCAGTGTTTCATTCTGTTGTACATAGAGGAGTTGCTATGAGTCGGAGCCAACTCCATGGCACCTAATAACAACAACAATTAACTATTTGGGGACAGCGATGGTTCAGTGGTAGAATTCTCATCTTCCATGCTAAAGACTTGGGTTCTGTTTGGACAGTTCATCTCATGTGCAGCCATTACCCATCTGTCAGGGGAGGGCTGCGTATTGCTGTGATGCTGAACAGGTCTTAGCGGTGTTTCCAGACTAAGACAGACTAGGAAGAAAAGCCTGGTGATCTACTTCTGAAAACCAGCCAAAGAAAGCCCTGTGGATCACAAAGTTCTGATCTACAACCCATCGCAGGGATGGTACAGAACCAGGCAGCATTTTGTTCTGTTGTACATAGGGTCTCAAGGAAATGAGGGCTGACTTGACAGCGATTAAGAACAGTGACAAAAATTAATGATTTGGGGTGTTTCTTTAAAAAGGTAGGTAACTAGGTAGGAAAATAGGTAGATAGATTCTATTGAGGAGGCTTGCGCTAAATAATCAACAGCAGTAAGTAAAATGAGGTTTTTCATTTATTTAAATGAGTAGGTAGTATTTGTATCTAAAAGTATTTTTTAAAAATTCTGTTAGATATGCATTCTGAGTATTTTTTTTTCCCCTTTAACTATTGATTTTCTCCATATGTGATTGACAAGCTAGCTGTGTAACTGAATTTTATATGGGATATCAATATTAACTTACCTCTTCCAAATGAGAGATAAATACGTGCAAGGACCTATTCAAGCCACATCCAAGTGTCAAAAGGAGCAGCCTGCATATTGCAACATATTTCCACATAGAGAAGTATGCATGGATGTGTAACTGGGCATGTGAGAATATGTGTGTGTGTGCACGCATATTTTTATAAGCAGTCCTGTTATACTTTTAGAAACTCTGGGTTTGAATTTACATTTTCAGGACTTGATTCACTTATTGGAGATTACAATTTAACTTAATTAATGAAGAGTGAAAAAAAGGTACTAGGTGCTATCAGATACCTAGTGTTGCAGAGAGAAAAATAAATCCCTATGGCACTTGGCAGAATTCACATTTCTTCCAGTTGTTTTTGGGCTGTATAACCAGGTTCTTGGATATAGATTTGGTTCTCACTGAAACTCAGATAAATCCTGGTGGGGCTTGTTTTGTATTAATTACCCTTTTTCTTGCCTTTGTCATATTTGGTCATTTTTTCTTGAGCCACATCACCACCATCAATAGTATCTATGAGGGTCATAATATTAGAGTCACATAAGAATGAGAAATCAAGCAGAAGAGTGGGAAGCAGGAACACATACGCTGTTATTTTAGCTCTTCCACGGTTCAACTTAGAAAGGCCATTTTCTTTGTTTTTTAGTAAATAACATATTGCATTTTGCTTCCGTTCCTGTATATGTGAAAGTGACTGATGATTTAACAAGCTGGTTTGTGTTCTCAGCCCACAGAGTGAAACACACTATGTTCTGTAGTGATTGGTCTGGGGGTGTAGAATTCATTTCATTTGACAATAGCTTGTGACCAGCTGTCCTATCAGTTTTCTTGATGTCATCTCTTGTGTAACTTCTCATCTCTAAACTACTTTTTGTCTTGTTTGTCCTGTGAGTAGTAAACCGTGTCTAGAAGGAAGAGATCTGAGAATATTCTACCAAGACACCTGTATCAGAATGCCTACCTGTCTATATTTGCCTTTAAGTCATCCAGATACACCTTACATTAAATAACCACTTCCTGATAAAGACCCACACATGAATACCCCACCCATCAGTGTTTGAGGGATTATCACTTATCCTCCTTTAGTTGTTACCTGTTCTATATTTGATCTGATCCCCCTCTTAGTCTTGGCCACATCATTCCATGGTTAGGATGAAGTTGATATTATTGCCTAAATTGTGTTAGCTTATTTCCTCCATCTCCCTTATCTCATGCCCCTCTATTCCAAATCCTCCTCAGTTACATGTAGGAGAGCCTCGAAAGGGTTTAAGAACGCATAACTGCTTCTTAAAGGTTGTCTTCCTGCAAATCACTTCAGTGAGATGCCTTTTCACATCTATCATTGCAATGTCCTCCATGAGAATGCTGGTCTTTTCTGTGTTGCCATTGTTCCAGCAACACTGACAGGTATAGCAATATGCACCGGTAATTACACTGAGCCTTCAGGTACAAAGTCTTCACAGTAGTCAGTGGCAGAATGGGGAATCTGTGCTCTTCACTCACAATCATTGAGTTACCTGGGACCACCATAGTAAGTGCCTTTGTTATTTCTGCTCAATCCACAATGATTCCCCTCTCTCTGGGAAGACCCTATTATATACCTCTAGCAACCAGCTTTATTTAACATGGCTATGACATTGGCTATAGTTTACTGGCAAGTGGGTAGTCACTTAATCCAGACTGAGACAATCAGAATTCCTTCCCTAGAGTTTGGAATTGAATTTAAATGAGTGAGATTTGGCCTGCCCAAGTGTCTGAACTGGTAATGTATCAAGTGGGAGGCAAAAAGGAATGGTGTTCCACCATGAAAAAGAGAGCTTAGAAGAGGTTATCCTAGAAAGAAAGATTGAAACAGATGCCCTGAGAGAAGAAAAAGAGCTGCAGAGAAGACATCTTCCAGAATTTCTGATTCTATGTGTTCTTTATGCCAGCTGCAACACAATCCTTGGATTCTATGAAAACCTGTTTATCAATATAATAAGCCTTTCTTTAAGCTTAAACAAGTCTGTTTCTATAACATGCAATTTGCATCTAATGTGTCTACTAACCAGTATTGCCTGCATATCAGCCTCACAAGTCTTTCATGAAATGTCCTTCATCATCTGGATTCAACGCCCATCTTTATAGGAAATCAAAGAGTCCAAAGGACAAGACAGAGAGATGCTATGTCATCTTCTCTATTGCCCCCATCACTCTCTTTTATTTTCTCCCTATGTGATATCCAAATGTATTTTCCTCGCCCAGCCAAACATAAAACCCACATACAAATTAGCTTGAGCAAATAAATAACCCACTTGGGTATCACCAGCTCCACACACAAATCTCTACCTAACCTGAGCCAACATCCCCTGAAATATTTAAGACTCTGCTTCTACTCTTTTCACATTGATATTTGCATCCAGCCCCTATAGCTTGAATTCTCAGCTGTATCTCAGGAATTCTGGTTTAAATCTACCATAAACAATAAATAACTAAGCAAGTCATCCAGAACCCCACCCTAGTTCTTGGCAGATTAACTTGAACCTTGGCCATGTTCACCATGAGAGGGATATTCAGTCACCTCCACTTTGATGTCTCTTTTTTTATTTCTATTTATAGTTACTGAATTACTAATGTGGACCAAGCAATTCACCAGTTAGGGGAGATACACAAAATCAGACATGGATCCTTTCTTGAAAGAAGTAATGATGAAACTTACTTACAGCTGATGAAACTTAATATCGATTGCCAGTCTCAAGAAATAACTATAAGGTTAAGAGATAGCAAAGAGATAGATGACAGAGGATTGAACAGTGTACAGGTCAGGGAACATTTGATTTCAAATAACAAAATCCCATCACAGCCACCTCAAAACAGAGTTTTATTACAGATATCATAAAATTCAAGGTGAAGCTGAACAAATAGACTTTAGGAGAAGCAAGAAGCAGAGTATTCCATGTAAGTGCCTGGACCTGTACTGTATTATTCTGCCAAAATTATGACTCAGATACATGCTGCTAGGCTTATTTCTTTACTCACTACTCTTGCTACCCTCATTTCAAAATCTGGAAGTGCAAACTCATTAGTTCAGCTTGAATTCTGTGCCTCCTAGTCCAAATCATTTGTGACTTGAGCTGAGGTGTGAGGCCTTTTACAGTTCTTGGGCTGCAAGTGCACAGCAATCCATAAAGCAATATTATTCACAGATTAGAATGGAAACCTGCACAGTACATGTTAAACTCAGTTTTCTAGTATGGGTATAAAGCCTCAACGCCACCTATCTGCATTATTTGCCATTTATTTATTCGCTCCAGCACTAGTTTGAGCACCTGCCTCATACACATTAATTACTGAACTAGATAATTTAAGGGATAAATACATGAAAAAAATGATCATTTAGTGGAAAATGCAGGCATTTATAAAACAAACCTAAGCATGGTAGTTTTGAAATAAGGTATTCTGGGAACACCAAAAAAGAAACGGGGGATAGGGAGGAGGGACACACCAAGGAAATAATGGTATTTGAGCTGATCTATGAAGGTTGATAAAGGCTTTCTTAAGAACAGAAGAGGCCTGACAGAATAGGTATTCCAAACAGAGAGAGTATAAGCAAAGCCATGGATATATGTGGCAGGTTTGGGCAACATCTGGCGTTCTATTGCCATTGCATTTTGGGTGTGGGTCAGGATGACCAATGACATTGAATAGACAGGTTGAAGCCAAAGGCAAGGCATCTAAATTTTTACAGATTTTATATCAGTGCAATGTTAGTGAGAATAGGAATGAAGGATGGACTGAAGAGCTGTTTTGGAAAAAGGTCTGCAGAATTAAATCGGTGTTGGTAACAAATTTCATTGAGGAGTCAAACAAGGAAATCAAATCTGGGTTTGAATGTTTTAAGGAGTCCTGAACAGGAAGGAATCTCTGAGGCTTAGATTAGCTTCTTCATTTGGGACATAAATCAATGTCCTAAAAAAGAGGAGAGTCTTACCAACTTCCCCACAAATTGCTAATAGCAGATCTGGATTAAGGCCAAGTATTTAAATTCTCTGTCCAGTTCCAAGCTTCATACAAATTAAGCCCAAGTGTCTAAGGTATAGTATAAGGTAATTTATCATTTCATTTATCTTTGCAATCTTTCTTCCATGCTGTTCTTCATAAGTTCTATGATCTGACTAAACTAAACCACTCGCATAGCCTTATATGTGTACCATGAATTTCTGCCTCTGTCTTTGTTGATACTACCTTTCTCCAGAAGTTCTATGTCTTTTCCATGTCTGCTTGTCACAGAACAGCCTGCCCTTCAAAGCACAGCCCCAGTGCAGCCTTCTCTGAGAAAGACTCCCAGGTAAATTTTTCCTACCACCCATCCCAGTCAGAAGTGATCACTCTCTCTTCTGAATTCCCATAGCACTCTGTTACTCTCTTTGTACTTATTATAGCACATATTATGTTGAAGTTATATAAGTATACTTTGTCATGTGATAAACTAAGAGATTGCCAAGTCAGCAAACCGTATATTCATGTTTGATATTCCCCACATTTGTCAAAGAGGGTAGATGTTAAATAAAGATCTCTTGAACATATAAATAAATACTTTGGTGCAAAGTAGGGGAAAAAAAGAGAGCTCTTTACTTTTTATCATGTGAATACTTGTTTAGTTTGGGCACAATATTTAAATAACTCAATTTTCTCTTCTCTGCTATTTTAATCAGAATGGTACTTTCCATGTCCGGCATAACTACCCTTTTTGGGATGCAACTCCTTATTTCAGAAAGACATTGCAAAGGTAGATTTATCATAAAAGGTTTACTACATCAGTCCACATCCTTTTCAGATTTTTATTGCTAAGCAATTTCTTTTCTTGACATGTCTATGGAGAAAGGCACAATGTATCTCCCTGGCAACCAGCCATTTATGTACCTGAGATTATTAAAATAAACCCATGGTTTATCGTATGTATTAAAAAGTAGGTTTAAATTACCCTGCCTATGGATATAATCTCACGGATAGCAGATAGGTCTTTATTCCTACAATGATTTTTCCCTCCTTGTTTTAGTTTGAAATTCTAGTCTGAGAGTTCATTTATTTGGCACTGGAAATGAGGCTAAAAATGCTTCAGCTAACTTGTCTATCTGACATTATCAAAATAAACCCAAATTTTATCCTGTGTATAAAAAATATGTTTAAAGTATCATTCCAGTCAATGTAATCTCATGGAAAACATATGGGTTTCTATTTCTAAAGTGATCTTGCCTACCTACTTACCCTTGCTTGAAATCAGTTTAGGTGGAAAGAGACTTTTATTCTACAGTCAGAAACGAGGCTGATAATACTTCATTGGCTTAAATTCACACTATGGCGTAAATGATTTCTTTTCAATTTTTTTTCTTGCAGCAGACTTGAGAGAGGAGAGGGTCATGAGTAAGTCCAAACAAGAAAAATAGGGCTTTTAAGTGGGAGGGTAGAAGAGACCTCTAGCAGTTTTTCATACTTTCACCAAGAACCCTACAGGCCAACAACAAAAATAATTTCCTCATTATCAGTGTTTTGAGATTAATTTAGGGAGTGAAATTAATCAGATATAAAGGTTGGGTCTAGATGCATAATGTTAAAATTAAACATTCAAAATAAAATCCATGATCTTTTTTTCCCTTAAAATATGTTCCTCTGCTATTGTTCCTTTTTCTCAGTAAATAGCACCATTACTACCCAGCTGTAGAAGCCAAAAATACAGGGAGCAACCTTAACATTGCATTCTCCCTTCCCCTTGCATTCAACCAACCATCAAGCACTGTCCATTACGTATAAATACCTCTTGAAAGCCCATACTGCCCTCCATTCACTACCACAACTGCCACTACCCTAGTCTAAGCTATCATCTTCCTCCAATACCTTCACACCCTAAGCTTCAAATATTCTGGAATCTCTCCAGTCCATTTGCCACACTGCCTTTGTTCATCCGTACTTCATTCACTCTTTCATCAAGTATGTATTTAGCCTCTATTCAGGGCCACGCATGATTACAGACATGGAGGAAATATCAGCGAATAAAATAAAGTATCTGTGCTCATTGAGTTAACTTTTTAGTAGTGGGAAATAGGTAATAAACAGAGAGTTATAAAACAGGTCAGGAATGGCAAGTGCTATTAAAAAAAAAAAGAAGAAGAAGAAGATAAATAAATAAATACCAGGGGAAGGAGTCAGAGCATGTTGAATAGAAGCTTTTTTGATTCTGCAGCCAGGCAAGGCTTCTTTGATATGGTGATGTTTGGACAGAGACCCAAGGAAACTGACAGAATCCAAACAAACAAACAACAACAAAAAAAACAAATCTGTTGCTGCCGAGCGACCCTACAGGACAGAGTAGAACTGCCCCATAGGGTTCCCAAGGAGTGTCTGATGGATTCAAACTGTTACCAATTGCCAATCTGACACAAGAGGTCCTTGTCTTTTCCACAGTAAGAATACACGCAAAAGACAAACTTTATCTTCAGCAAGCTTTATTTTGCTTGAGTCAAGCAAAAGGAGTCAGTGAAGGACTAAGTCTCTCTAAAAGACTGACTCATCAGAGTCAGGGAGGTCACAGCTCTTATAGTTTAAAATTAGGGTAGGATAATTGTGTCATCTTTACTCATGGGTTTTCCGGGAATCATCAGGCAGTAGTCATCTGTCAGTCACTTTGCCGATGTCTGTGCCTGTTCCAGGGCCCCTTTCTCTAAAAAACATCTTAAAAGGGAGTACATTGTTCTTTCCTTATCACACATTCAAGGATGGGGGTTTTGCATCATTAGCCAAGAACATAATTTTTGTAAGTAAGATGTATGTTGCAGATAATGCAGGGCTCCTTGTTTAGGGGCTCAGTCCCTGTTTCTTCCCTATTTCAGAACTGCCGACTTTTTGGTTAGCAGCGAAACTCTTGCAAATACTTGGGGGAAGAACATTTCGAGAAGAGGAAAGAGCAAGTGAAAAAGCATTGAACATCTACATCATCCTCACTGAAGAACCAAGGGTGGTGGACCAACAACCATCTGGATCTGGGCTGGGTGCTTGTCCCAGGAAAAGTAGGATGAATCACTCTAATTCCATTGGCCAGTGTAAGTCATGTGGTCAAATCTAACTCCATGAGTGTAACTATACCATGTGATCAGTAGAACTACGAATATATTGTGGGTAGCATTAATGATTGCTAGAGTCCACTCTTTTGATCACTAAATTTTCAGTTCATTTTCTTTCCACAACTGTATTGATCTTCTCTCCAGAGAGGACAACCCCAAAATGCCATAAATCACTGCATCCAGCTTGAGTTCCAATATGACTCTTATTTAGTAGTCTCTCTTACCCCACCCCCACCCCCTTGTCTGGATATGGCTCCTTTTGGTCCACAGACTTAAGAGCTGAAAAGATATTTGTCCCACCTTCACCCCACTCCACACACACACACAAAATACAATGGCAAGACCAGAATAATAATGCTTAAACAATCTCATTGAGAAGGTAGAAGAATGAGAGGTATACAGAAGTTGCAGGTTTATGGCAATTTTGAGGTCCTGTGTCCAGAAATTTCAGGAAGCCTTATCCTGGTGATTAAGCACAAATTCTGTTCATTGGAGCCCTGGTGGCTCAGTGGTTAAGAGGCCAGCTGCTAACCAAAAGATAGGCAGTTCCAATCCACCAACTGGTCCTTGGAAACCCTATAAGACAATTCTACCCTTTCCTATAGGGTAGCTATGAGTCGGAATTGACTTGAAGGCAACAGGTTTGGTTTTTTTTGGGGGGGAAGGGGTTTTGTTCATTGGGAGAAGCTTCCCAATGTATGGTTCTCTGTTGTTCTTGGCCCTGCTTTCAGGTATTCTCTATTTTTTTCCATTAAGTTCCTTAGTCACATCTGAAGGAATTAGAAAATAAGCTTGCCTTGGGACTTGACGGCAGTGGTCTGGGAGACTAAATTGTTTTCTCTACCAGCTTCTTTCCCATTGAAATTAAAACCAACGATCACAGGCTTTTCAGTTTTGCTTTGCTGTTGTTGAGGCTCATGAGTTAAATGACAGTCCAAATATCTTAAAACGTTTTTATTTCTTTCCTTCCAGGCAATTCCATAGCTCTTTTCTCCACAAGGAAATTCTGGTGGCGTAGTAGTTAAGAGCTATGGCTGCTAACCAAAATGTCGGCAGTTAGAATCCACCAGATGCTCCTTGGAAACCTTACTGGGCAGTTCTACTCTGTCCTGTAGGGTCGCTATGAGTTGGAATCGATTCTACCACAACTGATTTTCTCCACAAACGTCTTAGACTGTCTAAATGTCCTGTCACTCTTACTATTCTCTCTCTCCCTCTCTCACTTTTCCTCCCCCTCCCTATTTTTGCTATCTTCATCTCTCTCTGCCTCTTGCTCTCTCATTATCTCTCTTACACTCTTTTAACTTACTAGCAATTATCTTCCAACCATCAGGCTTTAGCTGGAAGAATACCACCTTTGTTCATTTTTCTCTGAGCCACTTCTATCTAATTGGAAGAATTTTCTGGAGGCCACACTCTCAATTGAGCTTTTAGTCAGAGGCATTTTAATCCATTTGGAGGTTTTAACCATGAATGCCATGGCTTGATTTGATCCTTGTCAGAAGACTGACTTTTTCCAAGGTATTTTTGAATTTTATCTTGTACTATTTTGTATTTTGAAGCCATTACCACAGCTAATTTTAGGAAAGCAGAGAAATGCAACATTATACATGCTGAGTGGGAGAACTGGGTATATATGAGCATTAGTGACTACCACAAGCCTCTATTTCTTCAGTCTCATTTCTTCTTATCCATGCTCTGGCTCGGCTGTCATTTTCCACACTGGCCTCTTGGTTCTTTGTACTTGCCACCTTCCCTCCTAATACAAGGCCTTTTCCACACCTAAAGCAATCTTCCCTCCATTATTCAATAAGTTAACTCCTTCTCACCTTTAAGACTTCAGCTCATTTATTCCTCAGAGAATCAAGCTTTCCGTTATCTACCCAACTCAGTCAAATGTCTCCATCTTAGACACTCTCAGTGTGGGTATTCTGTATAGGATACTGTGTGTTCCTCTATCTAGATGGTCAGCATCGTGAGAACAAGAATTATGTATCTGCTCATTATTGTACCCTCAGCACTGCCCCAGTGTCTGAGACGTGCTCTCAAAACCCATTGCCATCAAGTAAATTCCAACTCATAGCAAACCTATAGGACAGAGTAGAACTACCTCATACAGTTCCCAAGGCTGTCATTTTTACAGAAGCAGATTGCCACATCTTTCTCTGAGGAGTGGCTGGTGGGTTTGAATTGCCAACCTTCCAGTTAGCAGCCCAGTGCTTAACCACTGCATTACCAGGTGCTCCTTGTCTGAGACATACTAAAACCTGTTGCCATCTAGTCGATTCCGACTCATAATGACCCTACAGCAACCCTATAGGATAAAGCAGAGCTGCCCCATAGGGTTTCCAAGGAGTGGCTTTGGATTTGAACTGCCCCTTTTTGGTTAGCAGCTGAAGGTTAGCAACCACTGCACCGCCAGGACTCCTTGTCTGAGACATAATAAAAAAAACACTACTTATTTCTTAAATAAGTAAACTGATGCAGCAGAAAAAGACCAACTCTTTCCTCTCAGCTGCTTCTCTCCTATATCTAATTAAGGGTAGTCAAGCCCGATCAGTGTTAGATGCTATTTCTCTCACATCTGTCTTCTCCTCTGCATTACCACTGCCATCACCTGGTATTATCACTGACATCATTAAAATGACCTAAATAGTCTCTGCTGCAGACACCCATGTTAACTTCACAGCTCCTGCTCAGAGACCTCCAAGGGTGATTAAAAATTAGCTAAAAATAAAATTTTATTCCTGAAAATCACTTCCATATTACATATTTTCATTTACCAGTGAAAATGCCCAATATTCTAATGTTCTAATAACAATAACATTCAGGAAGCTATCTTTTGCTAGAGCAGATGATCTTAACTCTATGGAATTAGAATCCAAACACAATTGATTGCAGAATCCACCAGGCCTCACCTGACATTCATAAAATATTTGCATTTTTAAGTTCCCTGTTCACAGTATAGCTGTCTTTCTCATGCAAAAGGAATGACAGACTGTTCGATATTTCCCTGCAGTGATTTAGCCTAAACCAATCCAGAACAAACTTTTTTCCTCTTGAAGGCTTACATTACTTCTTAATGGCTCGATTCCACTGAGATGCTGCCGATTTTTCGCTCCCAAATAAATAGTTCTCTTTAGTTAGCCTCTGTGGTATACGCAGCCAGCTGGAATGCCGAACACAAAAACAGGCTGAAAGAGTCAGAGACTGAGAGCATGCCAATCACCTCCTTAGCATTCCCTAACACAGTGAAATGATTTCACTGCCTTGTTAGTTAAGCTAGCAGAGTGTATTTCTAATGCTTCTTCTCTTCTTTCATGAGTGTTTAAACATTTTAATGAATATGTTATTTACTATAATAAAGTCAGAGTCTGCTATTAAATTAATAGAGCAAAGTAACCAAGAGTCCCATAACAGCAGTTTATCCCTGCTCAGTATTACTGAGTTTGAAATATAAGAACCCTGGCCATTTGAATTCTCTGCTAGTCTGTGGATGTAGCATAAACACCCTTTAGCTGCAAATGATTATCAAATTCAAGCTAATTTGTATATGTGCGTGTATGTTTGTGTATATTATGCTTCAGCTAGGTGGTTAAAACCAGCGAGTCCTTGAGATAAACAGAGCTCCAAATCCTAGCTTTGCTAGTTAGGGAACTTTAGGCAAGTTATATTCTCTCTGAGCCAGTTTTCTCAACTGTAAAATGGGGATAATAACAGTGTCTCCCTCACTGGGGATAGAATTTTGCAAGACTAACAACTTCTTCATTGCAAATATCTTTTTTCGACAACATGAATGGTGACCATACGTATGGACCTCACCAGATGGAATACACAGGAATCAGATCAACTACATCTGTGGAAAGAAAAGATGGAAAAGCTCGATATCATCGGTCAAAACAAGGCCAGGGACTGACTGCAGAACAGACCACCAATTGCTCATATGAAAGTTAAAGTTGAAGCTGAAGAAAATTAGAGCAAGTCCACCAGAGCCAATAAGACCTTGAGTATGTCCCACCTGAATTTAGAGGCCACTTCAAGAATAGATTTGATGCATAACCCTAATGACTGAAGACCAGACAAGTTGTGGAATGACATCAAGGAAATCATACATGAAGAAAGCTAAAGGTCATCAAAAAGACATGAAAAAAGAAAAGAGAAAAATTGATGTCAGGAGAGACTCTGAAGCTTGCTCTCCAAGGTTGAGTAAGTAAAGAAAACAGATGAAATGACTAAGTAAAAAAAATGAACAGAAGATTTCAATGGGTGGCTCAAGAAGACAAATTAAAGTATTATGTTGAAATACGCAAAGACCTAAAACATTCTCGGTATATAGACAAAGAAGTAGTTGTTTAAGCAGAACAAGGAAATACTGTGTGGTTTAAAGTCAGGAAAGGTGTGCATCAGGGGCGTATCCTTTCACTATATTTATTCACTCTCTATGCTGAGCAAATAATTCGAGAAGCTGGGCTACATGAAAAAGAACATGGCATCAGGATTGGAAGAAGGCCAATCAAAAACCTGCATTATGCAGATGACACAGCCTTGCTTGCTGAAAGTAAAGAGGACTTGAAGCACTTACTGACGAAGATCAAAGACTACAGTCTTCAGTATGGATTGCACCTCAACACAAAGGAAACAAAAATCTTCACAACTGGACTAATAAGCAACATCATGATAAACAGAGAAAAGACTGAAGTTGTCAAGGATTTTATTTTACTTGGATTGACAATCAATGCTCATGGAAGCAGCAGTCAAGAAATCAGATGATATATTGCATTGGGCAAATCTTCTGCAAAAGACCTCTTCAAAGTGTTAAAAAGCAAAGATATCATCTTGAAGACTAAAGTGCACCTGACCCAAGCCATATTATTTTCAATTGCCTCATATTCATTCAAAAGATGGGCTTGAATAAGGAAGATCAAAGAAGAAATGATGCCTTTGAATTATGGTGTTGGCAAGAATATTGAATATACCATGGACTGACAAAAGAAGGAACAAATTTGCCTTGGAAAAAGTACAACAAGAATGCTCATTAGAAGCAAGGATGGGGAGACTTTGTCTCCTGTACTTTGGACATGTTATCAGGAGGTATCACTCCCCAGAAAAGGACTTCATGCTTGGTAAAGTAGAGGGTCAGCAAAAAAGAGCAGTCCCTCAATGAGATAAGTTGACCCAGTGGCTGCAACAATGGGCTCAAGCTTAACAACAATTGTGAGGATGGCACAGAACTGGGCAGTGTTTCATTTTTTTGTACATAAGGTCATTATGAGTTGTATCCAGTTCAAGCACCTAACAATAACAACTGATGTTCCATTAAATAGTATTATTTACCATGCCTACTCTTTGTTGTCTATCACCATTCCCCATACATACATGAGGATATAAGCTCATGTTCAACATAGGCTGGAATATGTGTATTTTATATTTCATTAATGTATCCCAAGGTTCTAGAATAATTTCAGGCACATATTAAGGCTCTTAATAAAGCTTTCTTGGATGAATGAATTAACGTCATCCCTTTTATTAGAATATATTGATAAAATATACCTTGGCTCTTATTACCTATAAATTAAAACATACATTCTTAACTGAGGCCTACAATAGATGCATGAACTAACCCTTCCTTTCTACCCACTTCATTTTGTACTATGTCTCCTTGACTACAACACCACAAAACTAATGGACCACTACTTACGTGGCAAATGTGCCAAGTTCTTTCCTATGTCAGGGCATTCTTACATGCTTCTCCTTTGCCTGGAATACCCTCTTCACTACCCCACCCCACTAATTCCCTACACTTTCATTGGCCAACTTCTTAATCTTTTATTACTTGTTTTACTTGTTTAAGCACCTACAATCCCCCTTTACACACACAAGCACACAGCTACACACCTAATTTTTCTCAGTCCTAGCATGAAACACAATTCACAACTAACATTTCGGCTGCTTTGTTCCAACTGCATATTTTACCTGCTCTTTTCCTCCACTAGAGTCTGTGTCTCATGAGGATACAGACTTAACTTTTCACTCATGTTTTTCTAAGCCTAGCTCACAATAGACAAGCAGTAAATGGTTGATGAATAAATAGGTAGACAGCTCAACTCCTTTAAAGCAAGCTCTTAATACTATTTGTAGGGGATTTTTAAAAAGGAGACATAGAGGAGGCAGGGCCAAGATGGTGGAATAGCCAAATGCTTCCGGTGATCCCTCTTACTACAAAGACCAGAAAATCAAGTGAAATGATTATATTTATGACAAGCTAGGACTCCTGAACATCAAAGGCAAAGTTAGAAAATGGACTGAGCAGCAGGGGGAGAAAGAGATGGTTCAGTAGCAGAGAGGAGTTGCTGGACCTGAATCACTGGGATCCCTCAGGCACCATTGCGAGGAGTGGCTGTGGCAGGCTGGTAGTAGCGTTCAGCTGCAGTTTCCTCAGGGAGAAGCAGCCAGCGCACAGCCTATGCACACCTCTGGAACCAGAGAAGAACAGCACTCTCAGCAAAAGCTAAGTATTTGCACATATTTTACAACACCCCCCGCACCCAAGCCATCTTCAGTGGCTGTTGACTTCCCTGGGACTGAGATAGACCCATTTGAGCACCCCGAGCCATGCTCCTGGACTTAGAGAAGGAATAAATTCACAACAGGGGAAAAAGATAATTTGGCAGCTCCACTAACAGGGGGAGCTCCGGACAGAAGCAACTTCTGTTCAGGCGTAAATGGTCCATGGAATTGAATACCTTTCCCCACTGCGTGGACCTGTGTGGGCCAATTTCTGGAGAACAGGCCCTTGCTGGCAGTCTGCAACTGCTGAAGCTGCACTGTGGAGAGGTGGGTGTTTGATATTTCACACAGCTTGGCCTATTAAACAGGGTCCTCACCTACCCACATCAGGGGCCTAAGGACAGGTGGCTCCACTCAGGTCACCCAGCCACCCACGACAGAGGTCCAAGGATAATTGGTACCTCCCAGTCT
Source organism: Loxodonta africana (assembly GCF_030014295.1). Classification (NCBI taxonomy): domain Eukaryota; kingdom Metazoa; phylum Chordata; class Mammalia; order Proboscidea; family Elephantidae; genus Loxodonta; species Loxodonta africana. Next base: position 45,686,859 of record NC_087348.1, read on the forward strand.
TTACAACCAAAATCATTGGGTGCCCATGGTCCATCTACAGAACCCACCCAGATGTACACTCTAAGGAACAGGGATACACTTTCCTCAGAGACACTTGGGGTCAGTTCTCAGCCCCCTGCCCTGTTCAGAGTGTTACCCCCAGCTGCAACCAGATACCAGTACCTACATCAAACACTCCTACCCCTCTAAGACTGTAGGACAGAGCATGTACCACACACTTGATGACCAGCTACCTGGACACCTGAGCTGAATCTGCACAAGAAAAGTGATTGGACTCATAAGCTCATATAACTGATAACAGCTCTAGCCATCTGGATACAGGAGGTCAGAGCTCCAAAGGTGAAAATAATCAAGCCAGCTCACTCAAGCAACCCATCTCGGCATACCAAAACAAAAAAAGCATGAAACTAGGATAAAATAAGCAAACATAAAATAAACTAATACAATAACTTATAGATGGCTCAGAGACAACAATCAATATCAAACTACATAAAGAAACAGACCATGATCGCTTCAACAAGCTCTTAAAACAGAGAATCAAAGGATCTTCTGGATGAAGGTGCCTTCCTGGGATTACCAGATGCAGAATTCAAAAGATTAATATACAGAACTCTTCAAGATATCAGAAAGGAGATCAGGCAATATGCAGAACAAGCCAAGGAACACACAGACAAAAAAGTTGAAGAAATTAAAAATTATTCAAGAACATAATGAAAAATTTAATAAGCTTTAAGAATCCATAGAGAGACAATAATCAGAAATTCATAAGATTAACAATAAAATTACAGAATTGGACAACTCAATAGTAAGATGACCAGAATCGAGCAAGTGGAAGGCAGAAATGGTGACCTTGAAGACAAAGCACTTGGCACCGATATATTTGAATAAAAAACAAAGAATTAAAAAAAAAAAAATGAAGAAACTTTAGGAATCATGTGGGACTTTATCAAGAGAAATAACATACAAGTGAACAGGGAGCGATAATAGAAAATACAGAGAATTGTTGAAGATTTGTTGCCAGAAAACTTGCCTGATCTCATGAAAGATGAGAAGATATCAGTCCAAGATACCCATTGAATTCCACAAAAGATAGATTTTAAAAGAAAGTCACCAAGACATATTATAATCAAACCTCCCAAAACCAAAGATAAAGAGAGAATTTTAAGAGCAGCTAGGGATAAAAGAAAAGTCACCTACAGAGGACAATCAATAAGAATAAGCTCCAACTATTTGGCAGAAACCATGCAGGCAAGAAGGCAATGGGATGACTTATATAAAGCATTAAAGGAAAAAAACTGACAGCCAAGAATCATACATCCAGCAAAACTGTCTCTCAGATATGAAGGTGAAATTAGGATATTTCCAGATAAACAGAAGTTTAGGGTATTTGTAAAAACCAAACCAAAATGACAAGAAATAATAAAGGGAATTCTTTGGTTAGAAAATCAGTAATATCAGGTATAAATGTGAGACTAGAACACTGGACAGAGCAATCAGATGATAACCCAGACAGGGAAATCAAACAAAAATAAATCAAGATAAAAAAATGCTCAAAAGAGGGAAACAGCAATGTCATTATGTAAAGGAAGACAACATTAAAATAAAAATAGGGGCTAAGAAATGTAGTCATAGATCTTTCCTACGGAGAGGAAGACAAGGCAATATAAAGAAATAATTTTTTTTTAAAACATAGAAAAATAGGGGTAAATATTAAGGTAACCACAAAGGAGACTAACTATCCTACTCATCAAAATAAAATACAAGAAAAAAATAGAGACTCAGCAGAAGCAAAATCAGCAAAAATTAAGAAGAGGAAAAGACAGTACAGAAAGATAAACTACTCGCCACAAAAAATTAAGCGGGAACTAGAATCTGTAAACAACACACAAAAAAAAGACATCAAAATGATAGCACTAAACTCATACCTATCCATAATTACGCTGAATGTTAATGGACTAAATGCACCAATAAAGAGACAGAGAGTGGCAGGATGGATTAAAAAACAAGATCTGTCTATATGCTGCCAATAGGAGACACACCTTAGACTTAGAGACACAAACAAACTAATACTCAAAGGCTAGAAAAAAATATATCGAGCAAACAACAATCAAAAAAGAGAAAGATTGGCAATATTAATTTCTGACAAAAGAGACTTTAAAGTTAAATCCATCATAAAGGATAAGGAAAGACAGTATATAATGATTAAAGGGACAACATACCAGGAGGATATAACCATATTAAACATTTATGTACCCAATGACAAGGCTGCAAGATACATAAAACAAACTCTAACAGCATTGAAGAGTGAGATAGACAGCTCCATAATTACCATAGGAGACTACAACAAATCTCTTTCAGTGAAGGACAGAACATCCAGAAAGAAGCTCAATAAAGACACGGGAGATTTTAATGCCACAATCAACCAATTCGACCTTATAGATGTATACAGAACACTCCATCCAACAACAGCAAAGCATAATTCCTTTTCTAGTGCACATGGAACATTCTCTAGAATAGGCCACATATTAGGTCATAAAGCAAGCCTTAGCAGAATCCAAAACATCAAAATATTACAAAGCATCTTCTCTGACCATAAGGCCATAAAAGTAGAAATCAACAAGAGAAAAAGCTGGGGAAAAAAAACAAACACTTGGAAACTGAACAATACCCAGCTCAAAAGAGACTGGTTACAGAAGACATTAAGGATGGAATAAAGAATTTCATAGAATCCAATAAGAATGAAAATACTTCCTATTAGAACTTTTGGGACACAGTGAAAGCAGGGCTCAGGGGTCAATTTATACCAATAAATGCACACATCCATAAAGAAGAAAGGGCCAAAATCAGAGAATTATCCCCAAAACTTGAACAAATAGAAAGAGAGCAACAAAAGACACCTTCAGTCACTAGAAGAAAGGAAACAATAAAAATTGGAGCAAAATTAAATGAAATAGAAAACAGAAAAAATAATTGAAAGAATTAACAAGACCAAAAGCTGGTCCTTTGGAAAAATTAACAAAATTGATAAACCATTGGCCAAACTGACAAAAGAAAAACAGGAGAGGAAGTAAATAACCCGAATAAGAAATGAGATGGGCCATATTACAACAGACCCAACTGAAATTAAAAGAATCATATCAGGTTACTATGAAAAACTATACTCAAATTTAAAAACCTAGAAGAAATGGATGAATTCCTAGAAACACACTACCTACCTAAACTAACACAAACAGAGGTAGAACAACTAAATAGACCCATAACAAAAGAAGAGATTGGAAAGGTAATCAAAAAAACTCCCCAAAACAAACCAAAAAAAGCCCTGGCCCAGGCGGCTTCACTGCAGAGTTCTAACAAACTTTCAGAGAAGAGTTAACATCACTACTACTAAAGAAATTTCAGAACATAGAAAAGGATTGAATATTCCCAAACTCATTCTATGAAGCCAGCATATCCCTGATATCAAAACCATGTAAAGACACCATGAGAAAAGAAAATTATAGACCTATATCCCTCATGAACGTAGGATGCAAAAATCCTCAACAAAATTCTAGCCAATAGAATTCAAAAACATATCAAAAAAATAATTCACCATGACCAAGTGGGATTCATACCAGGTATGCAGGGATGGTTCGACATTACAAAAACAATTAGTGTAATCTATCATATAGACAAGAACCACACGATATTATCAATAGATGCAGAAAAGGCATTTGACAAACTTCAACACATATTCATGATAAAAACTCTCAGCAAAATAGGAATAGAAGGAAAATTCCTTAACATAATAAAGGGCATAAAAAAATTTTTTTTTTTTTTATACAAAGTCACTCATAGTGCCAATAGTCAACATTATCCTAAATGAAGAGAGTCTGAAAGCATTCCCCTTGACATCGGGAACCAGACAAGGATGCCCTTTATTACCATTCTTATTCAACATTGTGTTGGAAGTCCTAGCCAGAGCAATTAGGCTAGGTAAAGACATAAAGAGCATCCAGACTGGTAAGGAAGAAGTAGAAGTATCTCTATTTGCAGATGACATGATCTTATATACAGAAAACCCTAAGGAATCCTCAAGAAAACTACTGAAACTAATAGAAGAGTTCAGCAGAGTATCTGTATACAAGATAAACATGCAAAAATCAGTTGGATTCCTCTACATCAGCAAAAATAACATCGAAAAGGAAATCACCAAATCAATATCATTTACAGTAGCCCCCAAAAAGTTAAAATAGGAATGAATCTTACCCGAGATGTAAAAGACCTATACAAAGAAAACTACAAGAGACCACTGCTGCAAGAAACCAAAAGAGATCTAAATAAGTGGAAAAACATACCTTCCTCATGCATAAAAAAAAAACAAAACCCAGTGCCATCAAGTTGATTCCGACTTACAGTGACCCTATAGGACAGAGTATAACTGCCCCGTATTGGAAGACTTAACATTGTAAAAATCTCTATTCTAGCAAAAGCGATCTATAGGTACAATGAAATTCCGATGCAAATTCCAACAACATTTTTTAATGAGATGGAGAAACAAATCGCCAACTTCATATGGAAGGGAAAGAGGCCCTGAACAAGTAAAGCATTACTGAAAAAGAAGAATAAAGTGGGAGGCCTTACTTTACCTGATTTTAGAACCTATTATACTGCCACAGTAGTCAAAACAGCCTGGTACTGGGACGACAAGAGATACATAGACCAATGGAACAGAATTGAGAATCCAAACATAAATCCATCCACATATGGGCAGCTGATATTTGACAAGGCCCAAAGGCAGTTAAATGGGGAAAAGACAGTCTTTTTAACAAATGGTGCTGGTGTAACTGGATATCCATCTACAAAAAAATAAAACAAGACACATACCTCACACCGTGCACAAAAATGAACTCAAAATGGATCAAAGACCTAAATATAAAATCTAAAACAATAAAGATCATGAAAGAAAAAATAGGGACAATGCTAGGATCCCTAATACATGGCATAAACAGTATACGAAACATTATTAACAAATCAGAAGAGAAACCAGATATCTGGGAGATCCTAAAAATCAAACACCTGTGCTTATCCAAAGATTTCACCAAAAGAGTAAAAAGATAAGCTACCAAAAAAAATAAAATAAAATAACCAAACCCAGTGCTGTCAAGTCGATTCTGACTCATAGCAACCCTATAGGACAGAGTAGAACTGCCCCATAGAGTTTCCAAGGAGTGCCTGGTGGATTCAAACTGCCAACACTTTGTCTAGCCCATAGCATTTAACCACCACGCCACCAGCGGGGAAAATTTTTTAGCTATGACATTTCCCATCAATGCCTGATCTCCCAAAATTTACATGATACTGCAAAAACTCAACTACAAAAAGACAAATAATCCAATTAAAAAATGGGCAAAATATATGAACAGACACTTTACTAAAGGAGATATCGAGGCGGCGAACAGATACAAGAGGAAATGCGCACAATCATTAGCCATTAGAGAAATGCAGATCAAAACTACAGTGAGATTCCATCTCATACCAAAAAAAAAAAAAAAAAAAGGCTGGTATTAATTCAAAAAACACAAAATAATAAATGTTGGAGAGACTGGAACACATACACTGTGGTGGGAATGTAAAATGGTACAGCCACTTTGGAAATCTGTGTGGCGCTTCCTTAAAAAGCTAGAAATAGAACTATCATACAATTCAGCAATCCCACTCCTTGGAATATATCCTAGAGAATTAAGAGCCTTTACACGAACAGATATATGCACACCCATGTTCACTGCAGCACTGTTTACAATAGCAAAAATATGGAAGCAACCAAGATGGCCATCAACGGATGAATGGATAAAGAAATTATGGTATATTCACACAATAGGATACTATGCATAGATGAAGAACAATGATTAATCCATGAAACATTTCATAACATGGAGGAATCTGGAAGGCATTATGCTGAGTGAAATTAGTCAGTTGCAAAAGGGCAAATATTGTATAAGACCATTATTATAAGAACTCAAAAAATAGTTTAAACAGAGAAGAAAATATTCCTTGATGGTTACGAAAGGGGGGATGGAGGGAGGGAGGGAGAGGTGTTTTCACTAATTAGGTAGTAGATAAGAACTATTTTATGTGAAGGGAAAGACAACACACAATACAAGAGAGAGGTCAACACAACTGGACTAAACCAAAAGCAAAGAAGTCTCCTGAATAAAGTAGATGTTTCAAATGCCAGCGTAGCAGGGGCAGGGGTTTGGGAACCATGGTTTCAGGGAACATCTAAGTCAATTGGCATAATAAAATCTATTCAGATAACATTCCGCATCCTGCTTTGGAGAGTGGCATCTGGGATCTTAAACGCTAGCAAGTAGCCATCTAAATTGCGATCCACCTGGAACAAAGGAGAATGAAGAACACCAAAGACACAAGGTAATTATGAGCCCAAGACACAGGAAGGGCCACGTAAACCAGAGACTACATCAGGCTGAGACCAGAAGAACTAGATGGTACCTGGCTAGAAATGAAGACTGTCCTGACAGGGAACTCAGCAGAGAACCCCTGAGGGAGAAGGAGAGCAGTGGGATGCAGACCCCAAATTCTGGTAAAAAAGACCAGACTTAATGGTCTGACAGACTAGAAGGACCCCAGTGGTCATGATTCCCAGACCTTCTGTTAGCCCAAGACAGGAACCATACTCTTCAGACATGGATTGGACTGGACAACGGGATAAAAAATGATACTGGTGAAGAGTGAGCTTCCTGCATCAAGTAGACACAAGAGACTATGTTGGCATCTCCTGTCTGAAGGGGAGATGGGAGGATGGAGGGAGTCAGAAGCTGGCCAAATGGACTAGAAGAGAGAGAGTGGAGGCAATGAGTGTACTGTCTTATTAGGGGGAAAGCAATTAGGAGCATATAGCAAGGTGTGTATAAATTTTTATATGAGAGACTGACTTGATTTGTAAACTCTCTCTTAAAGCACAATAAAAATTGAAAAAAAAAAAGGAGACATAATAGTCAAGGGTAAGACAGCACACAATACTGGGGAAGCCAGCACAACTTGTACAAGGCAAGGTCATGGAAGCACCATAGATGCATTCGAACTCCCTGAGGGAATGAATTACTGGTCTGAGGGCTATGGGGACCATGGTCTCGGGGAACATTTAGCTCAATTGGCGTAACATAGTTTATAAAGAAAATGTTCTACATTCTACTTTGGTGAGTAGCATCTGGGTTCTTAAAAGCCTGCGAGTGGCCATCTAAGATACTCCATTGGTCTCACCCCTTCAGGAGCAAGGGAGAATGAAGAAAACTAAAGACACAGGGAAAGATTAGTCCAAAGGACTAATGGACCACAACTACCACTGCCTTCACCAGACTGAGTCCAATACAATTAGATGGTGTCTGCTTGCCACCACTGATTGCTCTGACAGGGATCACAGTAGAGACTCCCAGACAGAGTTGGAGAAAAATATAGAATAAAATTCTAACTCGCACAAAAAAAAACAGACTTAGTGGCCCAACAGAGACTGGAGAAACCCCGAGAGTATGGGACCCAGATACCCTTTTAGCTCAGTAATGAAATCCCTCCTGAGGGATCCCTCCAAAGATCAGACAGGCCCATAAAACAAAATGAGACTAAAGGGTCACACCAGCCCAGGGGCAAGGACGAGAAGGCAGGAGGGAACAGGAAAGCTGGTAACAGGGAACCCAATGTCAAGAAGTGAGTGTGTTGATATGTCTTGGGGTTGTTAACCAATGTCACAGAACAGTCAGTATACTGTTTAATGGGAAGCTTGTTTGTTCTGTAAACATTCATCTAAAGTACAACTTTAAAAAAAGAGAGGCATATCAAATATCTTCAGTCTGCTTGATCCTGTATTTTCAGAACTCAGAGTTCTGAGTCTAACTCAAAGTCAACATTAATTAGGTAATGTGTTCATTCTTCATTAAGCTGAGCACAGCCAAGAGATGCTATACCTGCAGCTGTTCAGAAGTGTCCAGATGTCTAGTGTCATGACTGAAACTGACAAGATGTTTGGGCATCTTTTCAATATATCCTTCGTGAGGATGTGTTTGAGAGAGAAGACTCATTGGAAATGATTTACATTAGTTAATTACCAATGTGTCCATACACATATATTTTATTATCATCTGAATCAATATGCAATTCAGATCAGCCCTAAATCCTTGCCACTTTTATTTCATATAAATTTATTACTCCTTACTCAGTGTTGTAAAGTTTAATTAAAGGCAGTGGCTGCATCCTGATTACTCTAATTACTTGACATATAGCTTGTGAGAACTTACAATACTAAGCAGACTTCAGTTCCTCCTATTTTATTTTTTAAAACATTTTGTTTTCTCACCACCATCTATGGGAAAGACATTTTGCTGGGCACTGGAAAGCAGGTGACCTACAGTCTCTGCCTTCAGGAATTGATGTGTTGGGACATACCAAATCCTGTATTTATTTTTGTTTATTATTGGTGTTTTGTTTATTTTTTATATCTCTTTGTTTCATGGAACTTAGAATATCCCACCAAAATAAATGTGTTATTAAATGTTCACAGTAAAAATGTGTTTATTTATTTAAACATAACTACTCTCCATCTTACTCACTTGCACTCCTGTACCTTGCTCATATTACCTGCTGATCTGTACTGCCCACAACATGCCATTGGTTCTTTACCACGTGTCTTAAATCTTACCTCTCCCTGAAGGTTACTTTCATTGTCAGATTTCCTTACATCACCACTCTCTCACTTCTACAAATATTACATCTATTACTGAATGATTTTGTGTTTATTTACATATTACATAACATTATTTCTCAGCTGTTTTATGGATAAGAATCTTGTTTTCATGCAATATGGATGCCTTCATGACAAGGACTAAACCATACCATTGTCTTTCCCACAGTGATTGCTACTGTGCTAAAAGTAGAACAAATATTCATATGCTATTAATTATTCTAAAAGATAGATAGGTCGGGGGCCTCGACCATAGGGTGTGTCTGCAGATGTGTATGTATATATATGCACACGTCTCAAAGTTTACTTCTATTTGAAATCTAAAAAGAAAGAGCTTCAAAATTCTGATGTCACCAATTGGTCTTTAAATATTTGCTCTTCAAGAATGGGATTCAAGTGGAAATTAATAAAGCTGGGACAAATCTGCTGCAGAAGACCTCTTTAAGTTATAAAAAGTAAAGACATCACTTTGATAACTAAGGTTCGCTTGACCCAAGCCATGATCTTTCTATCACCTCATATGCATGCAAAAGATAGACACTGAGAAAGGAAGACCAAAGAAGAATTAATGCAATCCAATTGTGGTGTTCGCAAAGAACACTGAATATACTGTGGACTGCCAGAAGAATGAATAAAGCAGTCTTAGAAAAAATACAACAAAAATGGTTCTTAGAAGCGAAGATGGCTAGACTTCGGCTCACTTACTTTGGACACATCATCAAGAAACATCAATCACTAGAAATAGACATCATGGTTGGTAAAGTGGAGTGTTAGCAAAGGCAAGGGAGGTTCTCTGTGAGATGAACTGACACAGCGGCCAAAACCATTGACGCAAACAGCAAAACAGCAACGATCATGAAAACGGTGCAGGACTGGCCTGTGTCTTGTCCTGTTAAAGATAAGGTTGCTATGAGTTGGAGCCAATCCGATGGCAACTAACAACCACCACAACAACAACCGCACCTTTGCCACAGAGCAGTGAAATTTAAAGAGTTAAATGATGGTTTTATTAAAAATATATTTCTTTGATATTTAAAACATAACAAAGTTAAATACATTAAAAATTATAAATTTACCTTTTAAAATTTACACATAATAAAAATTACTTCCTATGACCCCAAACTTCTCTAAGCCCTAACCCCACTATCACCCCTACCCCTCAATGTGGCTATTCTAAAGAATCTGGTGCTAGGATTTCTCTACTTCTTCCCCCACTCTGAATTTTTTAAGCTCTTTAGCACTGATTAAGCTCTACCTCAGTTTTTTTTCTGAAAAAGTGAAGAGTTAAAACATATCAGGAAGTCCACCCACCATGGGCCCTTCAGTGTTTTCCTAAACTTAGGGTCTATCGCAACACCCATTTGCCTGAGCTTCTATTCATCAGCCATCAAGAATTTCATGTACAGATTTTTTTGAATTTGTTCCAAAATAAGAATTCTATCTTTGCCTCTGCCTGTATCTGTATGTTTATATGCATGTATGTATATACATGTATTTATGTATGTGCGTGTGTCTATGCTATCACATAAACACATAGACGCAAAGGCTCAAACAGAAGGAATAGAGGTGACTCTGCAGAACACAGGAGAAATCTTATGGTATCCTGATCACTAGAAGGGCCCTCTTTAAAAAGATAAGAGAGGCTCTTAACTTCATTCGCTTTACACGTTTGCTTTTTGAATTTTTAACGCTAAAGAAAAGTTAAAGAATTACAATACCAATAAAATTCTCTCTTGAAGTTCATGCTTATAATCTTTACCAATATGATGCCTTAAATATTTTAGGTTCCATTTATATGTCCATAATTTTCCATTTCCTTTTTAAGAACTTCTATATGTGAAGTTTTTAGTAGCTGGTTCCTTGAAAAACTTCTTTAGAGAGTTTTTTATTATATTTCACCAAGAGAAGAGGGCATGATGGGTGATTTCATAAATATCTCCCAGACACAAGGAAACAGGCTGTGGAGAGAACTGTGAGCAGCTCTTCTGTTTTCACTGCAGATAGAGGCATTCTTCCAAGGGCTTTCAAGGAATCAGAGATTGAGTGTACTCACTTAACCTGCTTTCTCCTGAAACACTACTAAATGTACAGGGAGAGGTTTTTTTTTTTTTTTTTGGTTTTTTTTTAAGCATAAGGATTGAGAGAAAAACAAAATATCAATAAAACTTTGAAAGCAGATAGATGTCTGGTAACTGACTGCAACCTGAGAATCAAACTCAAAATGTTGATGAGGAAAGCTGATAAGCAACTCAATTCCTCAAGTAATCCTCAGAAGCCTCAGGCACTCTCAGCACCAGGTGCTCTTGGAAATGGGGAAGAAGGCAGTTAGAGGGATGAGCTAACAAAAAAAAGAGCAATAAGTGAAAGCTGTGTAGCGCACTGTTTAAGAGCTTGGCTGCTAACCAAAAGGTGGGCAGTTCAAATGCACCAGCCACTCCTTGGAAACCCTATGGAGCAGTTCTACTCTGTCCTGTAGGGTTGCTATGAGTAGGAATTGACTAGATGGCAACAAGTTGGTTTCGATTCGCTAAAAGCATTCCCCTATTCCACACCGTTGGGAGACTGCCTGCTCCTCTCTCACATTTGTAAAAGTCAGGAGTTAGTTCGGTTTTTTGCTATTGTTCCCCTATCCAGAGATGGTAAATCAAATGCATTTAAACATGGGGATGTAAGGTAAAGTTAAGGATATGTGTGCCCTGACCAAAAACAGAAGTTGAAGTGACCATATGGATACTAAATTCTGAGATTCCATGTCCCCTTCCCCATCACCGACCAGAAACTAACTAGCAGCAAAAAAATCTGATCAGTCTAAGAAGTACCAAATAAACTGACACTGGAGTTTCACCATAAATGACCAACCTAGATCATCCCATTGTTAAGTTGAAAGTAAAAATTTCCCATGCCTGCACTCAGAATACTCAATCAGCTTTATTTTGATTTAAGTTATAGCATAAACCAAGGATTTTCAGACATTAGAGAAAACTCTCTGATATGGATACTGTGCTTTTATGCAAACAACACTTGCCTTCTATGTTTGTTTACCAACTGCGCCCTCCTCCCATGAGGCATTTTTGTAAATGTGGCATGCTAGTTTTTTTACAGTAACGTGTAAAAAAACTGGCATAGTGGCACTTATGAAAATACCTCCCTGGGGGGGAGGGTGCAGTTGACAAATAGAGCAGGTGTGCATTATTTGTGTAAATATACGGTAATAGTTATTTTTTTAAAAAAGAATGCAAGTGAGCAAACAAAAAAAAAAAAAAAGAATTTTGAGGAAACTGAGATTAGTTAAGTAGAAGAAAACTTCAAAAACATATTTTTATATCCTCAAATAAGAGAAAATATCTATCTATAAATTAAGAACAGAATGCTATATGAAAAGGGAACATTCAGAGAACACAAGAGAACTTTCAGAAATTAAAACAATACCAGAAATGGAAAAGAAACATTTCATAAGTGTCTTAGTTATCTAGTGCTGCTGTAACAGAAATACCACAAGTGATGGCTTTGACAAACAGAATTTTATTCTGTCACAGTCTAGTAGGCTAGAAGTCCAGATTCAGGGCATCAGCTCTAGGGGAAGGCTTTCTTTCTCTGTCATCTCTGAAAGTAGGGCCCTGTCATCAATCTTCCCTTGGTTTGGGAGCATCTCAGAGCAGAAACCTCAGGCCTAAAATATGTGCTCTTCTCCTGGTGCTTCTTTCTTGGTGGTATGAGGTCCCCCGGTCTCTCTGCTTGCTTGTCTCTTTTATATCTCAAAAAAGATTGACTTAAGACACTATCTAATTTTGTAGATCTCATCAATATAACTGCCACTAATCCATCTCATTACATCACAATGATAGGATTTACAACACACAGGGAAATCACATCAGATGACAAAATGGTAGATACTTGGAAACATGACCTACCCAAGTTGACAGATAGTTTGGGGGGACACTACTCAATCCATGACAATAAGGTTTGAAAGATAAGGTTGAGAAAAACCCTCCAAAGCAAACAGGTAAAAGAAAAATGAATAAATACAGGAAAGACAAAGAGAAAAATTGAAGACCTGTCCAGAAGGTCCAATATCTGAATAATAGGAGTTCCAGAAAAAGGGACTAGAGAAAACGGAAAGGAAGAAATTATAAAAAGTAATAATTCAAGAAAATCACCCAGAACAGAAAGGCACATGTTTCCAGATTGAAAGAGGCTGATGAGACACTAGGAAACTAAATGAAAACACACCTGCTTCACTGTGTGTGATTTTGAAATTTCAGGAATTTAGGGACAAATAAGGAATCTCAAAAGCTTTCAGGGGAGAAAAAAGTGCCATTTACAAAGGAGCAGGAATGAAAATGACTTTGAATGGGAAAGAAGGGCCGGGGTCCCTTGGACAAGATACCTTTCACATCTATATATATATTCATGTATTAGAATTACATGGGAACTATAAGGACATATTTTCCACCACAATATAGAGTGTTCTCTGCCAAGTGTTCCAACTTAACAGGTCAATGACACAAGTAGGATCCTTACTTCCTAGAGAAGAGGATCTTTTAGCTATCTAAAAAATGGTAGAATCTGAAACATGATGATACATAATATCAGCAAATTTAAAAGATAAATAATGGTTCTAGTTTTCTTACATTAATGTATTAGTTATCTATTGCTGCATAAAAAATTAAACAAATTTAGTAGCTTAAAGCAACACACATTTATTATTAGCATTTTCCATGCACAAGAGTCCAGGTATGGCTTAACGGGGTTCTTGTTTCAGAGTCTCTAGCAAGGTTACACTCAAGGTGTCAATCAAGGCTGAGGTCACATCTGAGAGTTCAAGTAGGTAAGCTTGTTGGCAGAAATCAGTTTACTCAGGGCTGTTATACTGAGGGTTTAAGTTCCTTGCAGACTTTCACAGAGAGGCCACCCTCAGTTCCTTGCCACATGAACCTCTCAATAGGACAGCTTGCAGCATGGCAGCTTGCTTCATCAGAGTGAGCATCTGAGAGAGAGAACAAGAGCTAGCAAGATGGAAATTACATTCTTGTGCAATGCTATTTCACTAAAGTGAAATCTCATCACTTTTGCAATACTATATGAATTAGAAGCAAGTCACAGATCCCACCCACACTTAAGGGCATTACACATATCATGAAAACCAGGAGGTAGAGGTAATCAGATCTTAAAGTCTGTTCATCACTGTTATTAAACATAAATCATCATCATGAGAAAAGTTTTACTTTTTTAATTTTAGAGAAAAAAAAACAAGGCCCATCTTGGTGATAAATCTAACTCAAGTACTTCATTTTCCACTCACACCCCCCACCCACCCACACATACCTATGCCTCCTTTCCCGTATAAATATCTTCTTTCACAACCCTTACTGACTCACTATTTATTGTCAAGGTTAAAAATGCTTTCCTTAAAGAGAAGAAAAACTGAAAGTGGGATTAAATCATGCTAGTACAAATCGATGAAGAAGATGTACAAGCCTGTAAGAACCCTTAGGGGCCGACTGTTCCCTATCTGATAGGAGCTGACTCCCAACTCTTGAACAGATAGAGATGAAGTAGCTCACTTTGAACACTTTCACCTGAAATTGTAGGGAATTTACTCATCTCAAAAGCCAGTACTGAGGTTTTATTAAAATGATAATACTAGTTTAGAACTGTCCTCTTATAAAATGACTAAGACTTTACAATCCTCCTGCCATACAGTTAAAACAGTGGGAAGCTGACGATTGTTCTCATTTCCTTACACACGAGGTTAAGCGATAAGCAATTTCAGCCTTCTTAAAATTAAAAAAAAAAAAAAATTTTTTTTTTTATACATTTGATAAACTCTTGATTGGATATCTATAATGGATGTTATGATGTTCTTGTCAGATTCTACTCTGAGCACTCAGATTCCACTCAAGCACCAAGGTACTCATTTCTCCAGATGCTGGGAGTATTGGCTACCAACTCCCCAGGATTTATTTTCAACTAAAGGTAGCTGCTACCCAAGTTTACACTCCCTCCTCAGGTACAGCCCACATTCAGTGACTTATTCAATGTAAGAATACAAATCCTTACTTCCCTCTCTTCAAATGAAGGTAATTTTGAAGGCCCACCTAAGCTCCAGAGCATATACCTGAAATTCTCCATCTGTCAACTTGTGCTTTCCTCACTCCCTCACAGGTGTTGTTACTGAAAGTACTCCCCCATTAAACATCCTCCATGCAAATTTCCATCTCAGTGTCTGTTTACTGGAAAAACAGACCTAAGACAACATCTCAACTGTGTTCTTCTAGGCTTGAATCTTGGAAAAGTTTATCAATTCAAGACACTTCAGCAGGAAGTTGATAACGATTGTAATATGGTGATGAAAAGGGCAACAGTGATAATTCTAGGTAACAACTTTTAGCATTCACTATGAACCAGTTTGTATTATCTTTTCCTCACATCAACCCTGTTATTTATCCCCATTTTTCAGATGAAGAAACTAGAAATCAGAAAGTTGAGGTAACTTACATAAGGACCTATAGGAAATAAAATGTAAACCCTTAAGTAATCTACAATGTTTTGATTTCACTAGCTTAACTCTTAAAAACATTTCATTCCCAAACTCTTGGAGAGAGCTCCACCCTCCCTTCTGAAGGTGCTGACCAAATTAAGAAACCGAGACTTTGCAGTAAGCTCCCTTTGAGGAGATTCCTATCTTCTAGAAAGAGATACCAAAGATATGGTAGAATCCAGGCAGTGGTGCAGACAACACCCACTGAAATGACTAAGAATGTGTAGTATTCCTGTGGTCTCCCATGTTTTTTTGGAGAACGCTCATATGGTTCAGGAGAATATTGCAGAGTCATGATCAGCAACTTAAATGAAGCCAGTTTAACATAGCTGCAGGCTTCCAGTAACATGCTATCAACAAGCCAGGTAAAGACTGGTTTCCAAAGACAAAATCTTTGCATTTCTGAAGTATTTGTGTTCTTTTCTGTTTTTTTTTTTTTTTCTCTAGTAACTAGGATTTGTTTCCTAAAACAGGGGTGGAGCAGAAATGGAGAAAAGAAAGAAGGGGAACTGGAAGCTAGAAAGAGGTAGAATAAAGCAGAAATGGTTGGAAAGTTTTATAGAAATAGATGAGAGAGATAGCAAATAGCATTTACATTACTATAATCATATTTACATAAATTATAGTTATTAGGTCAATCACAACATTAATAACATCAAGTAAGATCTGTAACAAACCCAGTATGCCATTGTTTATGGAGTGTGGTTTGAAATTTTGTTTCTACTGGCCATAGCAAAAGGCAATAGTTACTATGATGACGAACAGTTCTCTTGTTTGGCTTTTTTCTTTCTTTGCATTTAGTATTCTGGAAGGAACTGTGTTACTTAGGTGAGGAAATCTGCCTTTTTTTTTTTTTTTCTGGAGCTCAGTTTTTAAAAGTTGAATCAACAAGATCTTTCAAATATACTCGAGTCACAACAGGGCTGTGTGCTGGGAGGTAAAGAATAGGTGGGAAGGGGGCCTCTCCCTCACATCTTAATTCAGGGAGCTATATATATTTTGTAGTTTGAAATTGCCTTTTTATGTGACTTTCAAAACTCTTGGAAGTCTCACTGCTTCTTCATTTTTAAGAATACAGTCAAAAGAGGAGAAAGATGAATAAATTTTGAGGGTCTTTGGTTTTGGACCTCAAAAAGAGTAATTTTTTGTCATTTTGTCATTAGTATGGGTGAAGGGAAACTAAAGGAAAGCTGATTAGTTCCCATGCAAATGAAATCACAGCATTTCAAAACTGGAAATATATTTAGGGATGTTTTTAAAGAAATGCAGCCATACTTGGGATATGTTGAGAGGTTAAAATAAAATATTTCATTTATCGTATCACAGCTGGAAGTCTTTTTTTCATTGTCATATGTCTAAATGAAAGAAAGTTCATGCTGAGCTTCAAAATATAAGTCAGGATATTAATTATGCAGTAAACACTGGCTTCTCCATTCAGTAAACAAACTGATCACATCAGAAATTTACGAGAAGAAAGAGAAATGCACTACCTTCTAATGGCCCCCCTGCCTGCCTAGTTAATGCTTGGTTATAGAGTTTGGAAATTAACACTGATATAGGTCATACCTCAAAGCGGAAATATTACACTCCATCAAATATTCTTCATACAGTTATAAATATCAAAGTAGGCTCACCATGCTGGGCTCCCTTTAAGATAGGAAAATTATATGAAGACACTAGCTTGGATTTTGTGTATGCCACAAATCATGGTTTATTTCATAAATTGATTATTTTTATTTCTTTGACATAGATCAAAGGCACTTGTCCCCATTCATTAGTGAAACATGTATTGAACACTGTGGAAAGCACTGTACTAAGAATTGTGGAGAATGCAAAGATCAGTAAAACCTCACTCTAAACTTAATGAGCTTAGAGCATAGTTCAGTAATTTATCAAAATGTTTCAACAGAACTCTTCAATTTGTAGGAGAGAGGGCATTCTGGGATATCACAGTAGGAGAATGAAAGAGGCACAGGTTGAAAAGTTTACGCATTTTCACAATTAAAAAAAAAAAAAAAAAAACCCAATGCCATCAAGTTGATTCCGACTCATTTCACAATTACCTTCCCTTTATTCATAGCTTTTTTCACCTGTTTTATAGTTTCTGATAAAGTTTTTTATCTGACCAAAAGGATTCTTTTTCTTCAAAAAAGGTTTGAAATCACTGGTTGAGTTGGAAGAGTTGGGTAAAATTCTATAGTTTATTCATTTATTCAATTTTCAATAATTATAGAAATTTCTACTGATTCTACGGTATTAAAAGAATATGAAGGAATTCTATGAATAACTTCATGCTAATAATTTTGACAACTTAGATGAAAATGTACAAATTCCTTGAAAAACACAACTTACCAAAACTGACACAAGAGGAAATAGAAAATCCAAATGCCCCTATATTTATTAAAGAAATTAAATTTATAATCAAAAATTTTTCCACACAAAAAAAACTTTAAGCCTGACTATTTTTAGGAATGAATTCTGTTGAATATTTGAAAAAGAAATAATACCAATCATACAAAAACTCTTTCTGAATGCAGAGACTTACATGTCCCTGAATTCTGATACCAACACTTGGCTATACATTTTAAGAAGAGAAAATTAAAGATCAATACCCCTCATGAACATGAACACAAAAATCCTTAGTAAAATATAGAAAATTTATTAATTTATATAAAAGATGATACATCATGACCATATACAGCTTGTTCCAATAATGCAATGTAGGTCTATCAATCGAAAACTGATCAATGCAATTTCCATACTAATAGAATACAGGAGGAAAACCTTATGATCATCTCAGTATATACAGAAAAAAATTAAATTTGAAAGAATTTAATACCTCTTTATGAATGAATACAAATCTCAGAAATCTAGTAATAGCAGGAAATGTCCTTAAATCAATGAAAAGCATCTACGAAAACTCTAAATCGAACATTTCAGTTAATGGTGAAGCATTGAAAGCTTTTCCCCTAAGATTGAAAGCAAGGCAAATACTCTGTCCACTTTTATTCAACTTTGTACTTGATGTTGGGTAAATAGCAGCAGTAAAGAATAGTGAACAAAATGACAAAAACCTCTCAAAAAGGTTATATGCTTTGATATAATAAAAAATAAAATATGTCCTTTAATAAAAGTACTAGAACTTTCTAGTTAAAGCACCACCAGGATATATTACTTATTAGTTTTTGACTACAATGTAAATATGCCCAAACTAATAAAACAAAACTGATTTCCTGGGAGCTGAAAAATATTCAACAGATAGGATGTATGTCACGATCACAAACCTTCAGATCATCACTTTGTCCTCTACATGATATTGGATAAAACTTCGTTACTTTTCTAAATCTTCTGCTCTTTGAAACTACAGATTTAATATTGGAGAGTAATCAAGTACATGGCCACTCCACCTCTAAAAAGAACGGAAAGTTCTACTTGAAATACAAGCTTTTAGATAAAATACACATCCATGATGAGGCCTGTGTGAGGTGCAAAGCTCCAATTACCATATAGTACAATCAACCTGCCACTTAATTCGTTTATACTTCTCCCAGGCTGCACACGAAGCATTTTTGGAATCTAACTTTTTTTTTTTTAACTGGCATGGAAGGCAGGATAAACTATGCATAACAAATTGAGTGTGAAACAATGCTCATTTAGATCATCCCCACTCCACAAAAGTGCTGTTTGGGAAGTTTTTTGAAAACATCTAGGGGTTTGAAGGCTTCCTTTAATTGACTCTTGGTGCAGTCTCCCGGCTGATTTCTCTGGGAGTTGTTTGGTTATAATTTGATAGTCTTCCTTAAAATGCTACTCTTTTGGGCACTTCTCTTTCATGTCCTAAGAGCTTGGCATTACAGTCAAGGCTGAACAGAAAAATGATGAATTAGTCTTTTGCGAACTGAGGTCATTCAAATTAGAATGTCTCAAGCTTGGATAGAAATTACAATGGGAGATCAGAAGATGCTTTGAAGCAAAACCTGAATTAGCTATGTTCCATTTATCCAGAAACACTGCAGAAAGAAATCTAGTTTGATAATTGATCAACAGTAATTCTCATCTAGTGTTAAATATTATTGTTTAAAAAATAATGTTCTTTAGGAAGGAATTCTACAGTCTTTGTACTCTGATGGACTAGCCTTTCTTACTCTGGCTTTCAGGAGACTGATTACTCTGTATTTCAATTGTTTGTGTGCTTGATTCTTGTTCCCAAAGGACTTTGAGGTTCTTAAGGACAGAGACTCTGTCATAGTCATCTTTGTATGTCTTCCTAGCATAGGCCCAGCCTAATGGTACGCACTCAATATATTATTATAGAAGGGAGGGATACAGAAGAAAGGGAAGAGGAAAAGAAACCAGGAGAGAAAAAGATAAAACTAAGCTTCTAACCTGCCTGGATTGATAATAAAATGTCTTTCATTCTAAAGGGACCCTGGTGGCACCATGGTTAAGCAGCTAGGCTGCGAACCAAAAGGTCAGTGGTGCAAACCCACTAGCTACTCCACAGAAGAAAGAAGTGACAGTCTGCTTCCGAAAATTTACAGCCTTGGAAACTCTATGGGCCAATAATTTCTACTTTGGCCTATAGGGTCTCTATGAGTCAGAACTTGACATGACAGCAATGGGTTTTAGTTCAAAAACTGACCTGATTCAATTTTTCATAAACTTGCCTGTTCATAGCAATCACCTTGGGGTGATTGTTAAATTAATCAATAATTTTTATCTTTTGGGATCATGGCAATTTCTCTTGGTAGCATATTAGCTTAATAACTCCTGTCTTTATAGGATCATTCTCATTTACATATAATCATATTGTTATACCTCTCATATTACAGGTCAGCAGTTCGAATCCACCAGGCGCTCCTTGCAAACTCTCTGGGGCAGTTCTACTCTGTCCTATAGGGTTGCTATGAGTCACAATCGACTAGACAGCAATGGGTTTGGTTTTGGATTGGCTCATATTAGAAAAGAAAATAAATCAT
This sequence comes from Loxodonta africana, assembly GCF_030014295.1. NCBI lineage: Eukaryota > Metazoa > Chordata > Mammalia > Proboscidea > Elephantidae > Loxodonta > Loxodonta africana. Next base: position 45,707,110 of record NC_087348.1, read on the forward strand.
TTTCACTGCTTTCTCTCTTTCTGTCTCTCTTTTTTTCTCTAACCTCTATGTCACAGGATCAAAGAAGTTACATGGCTTCCCCAAAGCCATACAAGAAGTAAGGTGCGGACTATAAACTAGAACAGGGTCTCCTGTCCTGAAGCTCTTTTATCACTCTAAATACAAATGGAACAACACAATAGGGGAGGAGAACACAGGGAGATCAACTCTGCCACTCAACCTTGTCACACCCTGCAAGGCTTATTCTTATTCTCCTTTCTGCCAATACTCCCTGTCCCAGTCCTCTTCCTATACTCAAGGCTTCCATTTGGTGATCTCACTTGTTTCAACTACTAGACTTTTACACAGTGAGAAGCCACCATTTCTCTCAGCCAGGATATGGCCAACGTGAAAATTTGAGAGTAATAGGCATTGGTTCCCCATGAACTAGAGGACAGAAGACCTGTTCCTGAGCTTGGTTTTGGAGAATTGCCTTGGTCAAACAGCTCCAATATTACCTTCCACAGATTCCAAACCAATGCCTGATACCTGTTCTTCCTTCATGGAATAACCTCTTCATTGATTTGCCTATTTACACACTCTCTCATCATGGTCTCTGTCCTCATTGTCCCTAACTCTAGCATGCCTAAAAAATAGTCTCCTTCAACCTCTCCAGGACTCTAAGGCTTACTCATGCCTTTACTCCCAATATCTTTCCACTTTTCACCTCATATGAGTTCTGAGAGACCACAAACTCAAGGGGTTCTCAATGGACACTGAGCATTCACCACCTTGAGTTCTACAGTGCATGGGGGGAAACAGTATTCCAGAAAAAATGAGGGCCTATCCAGGGTCGCTCTGAATAGCATGTGACACAGGGCTTTTCACTTAAAGACCTCTTCACATCAGCTATTACTCATCCATCCATTCACCAAATATTTACTGAATGTGTTCCAGGCACTGTAAATACCTTCTCATAATCCTCTTTGCAGTCAGCATCCTCAAAGCAGTTGGCAGTACTTTTTCTCTCCCATCATTATCTTTTTTTATATAATTTATCTTTGTTGCTTTTGAGAATATATACTGCAGAACATACATTAATCCAACAATGTCTACATGTACAATTCAGTGACATTTATTACATTCTTTGAGTTGTGCAACCATTCTCACCCTATTTTTCCAAATTGTACCTTCTCAATTTACATGAACTCATTGCTCACTAAGTTGTCTATTTAATCTTTCAAGTTGCTATTGTCAATTTGATTTCATATAGGTAGATCTTAAAAGAGCTCAATGCTCAAGGCAGACACTCTTTACTAGTTAAGCTAAACTTCCATTTGGTTTTAAGAAGATTTCAGAGGATATATTTGGTTTAAGGATTGAAGACTATCTCATAGGAATAGTTTTAGGGGTTCTTATAGCCTCCATAACTCCAGAAAATCTGGATTCTAGGAGAATTTGAATAGCTATTTCACCAAACAGTACATTCAATTGGCCACTAAACACAAGAAAAGATGTTTATCATGCTTAGTCTTCAGAGAGATGCAAATCAAAACCATAATGAGATACCATTTGACTCCCACCAGGATGAGTAAGATTAAAAAAAAAAAATTATAAAATAACAAATGTTGGCAAGGATGTGGGGTAACTGGAATCCTTACCCTTTGCTGGAGAGAAGGCAAAATGGAATAGCCATTGTGGAAAACATAGTGGCGGTACTTCATGAAACTTAATATAGAACTACCATATGACCCAGCAATTCCACTCATAGGTATATACCCAAAAAACTTGACAGCAGAGACTCAAACAGATACTTGGACACCAACGTTCATTACAGCACTATTCACAATAGCTAAAAGGTGGACACAACCTAAATGCCCATCAATGAAAGAATGGATAAACAAAATGTGATACACACATGCAATGAAATACTGCTTAGCCATTAAGAGAAAAGAAGTCTTAATATATGCTACAATATAGACAGAGCTTGAAGACATTATGCTGGATGAAGTAAGTCAATTACAATGGGACGAATATTGTATGACCGCACTTACATGAAAAGAACAAGTAAATGTATAGAGACCAAAATGTATTAGTGGTTACCAAGGGTAGGAAGCAGTGAGGAAAAGGGCTGGGGGGGGGAGGGGGGTGGGGTTGTCACTTATAGAGTACTGAGTTTCACTTTACAGTGATGAAAATATCTTACTAATTAAGGGTAGGGTTGTACACCACCACTCATCCATCAGTTTGTCATACCGGGGTGGCTTGCATGTTGCTGTAGTCCTGGAAGCTATGCCACAGGTATTTCAAATACCAGCAGGGTAACCCATGGTAGACAAGTTTCAGTGGAGCTTCCAGGCTAAGACAGACTCAGGAGAAGGACCTATACTTCTACAAAAATTAGCCAGTGAAAACCTTATGAATACCAGCAGAACATTGTCTGATTTACCACCAGAAGATGAGCCCCTTAGGTTGGAAGGCACTCAAAATACAAATGGGGAAGAGCTGCTTCATCAAAATAGAGTCTACCATAATGACGTGGATGTGGTAAAGCTTTCTGGAACTTCATATGCTGAGTTGGCATTTCTCAACAGCTGCAAACATCAATTAATAATTAGAAAGTAGAATGTTCAAAGAATGAATCTAGGAAAATTGGAAGTTGCAAAAAATGGAATGGAGTGCTTAAAGATAGACATCCTAGGCATTAGTGGGCTGAAATGGATTGGTAATGGCCATTTTGAATCAGACAATCATACTGTCCTCTACGCCAGGAATGAAAATTGAAGAGGAAGGGCATCATATTCATTGACAAAAAGAACATTTCAAGATCTATCATGAAGTACAATGAGGTCAGTGACAGGAAAATATCCATATGCCTACAAGGAAGACCAGGTAATATGACTATAATTCATTTATGCACAAAGTACTAATGACAAAGATGAAGAAATTGAAGATTTTTACCAAATTCTGCAGTCGAAAATTGATCAAACATGCAATCAAGATGCATTGATAATTACAGGTAATTGGAATGTGAAAGTTGTAAACAAAGAAGAAGGATAGGTACTTGAAAAACATGTCCTTGGTGATAGAAACAACTTTGGAGATCATACTATAGAATATGGCAAGATCAGCCACCTAGTCATTGTAAATAACTTTTTCAGCAACATAAATGGCTACTATACATAAAGACCTCACCAGATGGAATATACAAGAATCAAATCGACCATATTTGTGGAAACAAATGATGGGAAAGCTCAATATCATCACTCAGAACAAGACTGGGGCCAACTGTGAAACAAACTATCAATTGTTCGTGTACCAGTTCAAACTGAAATTGAAGAAAATTAGAACAAGTCCATGAGAGCCAAAGCACAACCTCGAGCATATCCCACCTGAATTTAGAGACCACATTGAACACTAATGACCAAAGACCAGACAAGTTGTGGAATGACGTCAAGGACATCACACATGAAGAAAGCAAGAGGTCGTTAAAAAGACAGGAAGGAAAGAAAAGGCCAAAATAGATGTCAGAAGAGACTCTGAAACTTGCTCTTCGAAGTAGAGTAGCTAAAGCAAAAAGAAGAAATAATGAAGTAAAAGAGCTGAACAGAAGATTTCAAAGGGCAGATTGAGAAGACAAAGTCAAACATTATAGTGAATTGTGCAAAACCTGAATTCAGAAAACAAAAAGGGAGGAACACTCTCAGCATTTCTCAAGCTAAAAGAACTGAAGAAAAAATTCAAGCTTCAAGTTGCAATATCGAAGGATTCTTTGGGCAAAATATTGAACAATGCAGGAAACATCAAAAGAAGATGGAAGGAATACACAGAGTCACTGTACCAAAAACAACCATTTCAGGAGGTAGCATAAGATCAAGGACTGATGGTACTGAAGGAAGAAATCCAAGCTGCACTGAAGGCATTGACAAAAAACAATGTCTGGGAATTAATGGAATACCAATTGAGATGTTTCAACAAATGGATGCAACATTGGAAGCACTCATTCATCTATGCCAAGAAATCTGAAGACAGCTTCCTGGCCAATGACCAGAGGAGATTCATATTTGTATCCACTCCAAAGAAAGGCAATCCAATAGAATGTGGAAATTATTGAACAATATCATTAATGGCACACACAAGTAAAGTTTTGCTGAGCATCATTCAAAAATGGTTGCAGCAGTACATCAAAAGGGAACTTCCAGAAATTCAAGTCAGATTCAGAACAGAACATGGAACAAAGGATATCATTGCTGATGTCAGATGGATCCTGGCTGAAAGCAGAGAATACCAGAAATACGTTTACCTGTGTTTTATTGACTATGCAAAGGCATTTGACTATGTGGATCATAACAAATTATGGATAACATTGTGAAGAAAGGAATTCCAGAATACTTAATTGTCCTCATCAGGAATCTGTACATAGAACAAGTGGCGGTCATTCAAATAGAACAAGGGGATACTGAGTGGTTTAAAATCAGGAAAAGTGTGTGTCAGGGTTGTATCCCTTCACCATACTTATTCCATCTGTATGTTGAGCAAATAATCCCGAAAGCTGGACTACATGAAGAATGGGGCATCAGGATTGGAGGAAGACTCATTAACAATCTGTGATATGCAAATGATATAACCTTGCTTGTTGAAAGTGAAGACTTGAAGCACTTACTGATGAAGATTAAAGACCACAGCCTTCAGTATGGGTTATATCTCAATATAAAGAAAACAAAAATCGTTACAATTGGAGCCATAAGCAACATCAGGATAAATGGAGAAAAGATTAAAGTTGTCAAGGATTTCATTTTACTTGGATCCACAATCAATGCCCATGGAAATAGGAGTCAAGAAATCAAAAGACATATTGCATTAGGCAAATCTTCTGTAAAAGACATCTTTAAAGTGTTAAAAAGCAAAGATGTAGCTTTGAGGACTAAGGTGCACCTAACCCATGCCGTGCTGTTTTCAATCACCTCATATGCATGTGAAAGCTGAACAATAAAAAAGGAAGACAGAAGAAGAGTTGATGTCTTTGAATCATGGTGTTGGCGAAGAATATTGAATAAAGCATGCACTGTCAGAAGAAAGAACAGATCTTTTTGGAAGAAATACAGCCAGGATGCTCCTTGGAAGCAAGGATGGTGAGACTTCATTTTATACACTCTGGACATGTTATCAAGAGCAACCAGTCCCATGAGAAGGGCATCACGCTTGGTAAAGTAGATGGTCACTGAAGAAGAGGAAAACATTCAAGGAAATAGATTGACCCACTGGCTACAACAGTGGGCTCAAGTCTAACAATGTTTGTGAGGATGGCTCGGGGCTGGGCAGAGTTTCATTTTTTTGTACATAGGGTCACAATAAATAGGAACAAACTCGATGGCACCTAACAACTACAAAAACATGGGCAAAATATTGAAAGATACAGGAAGCATCAAAAGAAGATGGAATACGCAGTCACTATACCGAAAAGAATTGGCTGATGTTCTACCATTTTAGTAGGTAGCATATGATCAAAAACCAATCATATTGAAGGAAGAAGTCCAAGCTGAACTGAAGGCACTGGCAAAAAACAAGCCTCCAGGAATTCACAAAATACCAGTTGAGGTGTTTCAACAAATGGATGCAATGCTGGAAGCATTCATTCATATATGCCAAGAAATTTGGAAGACAACTACCTGGCCAACTGACTGAAGAAGATACAAGACACACATATTTGCACTCATTCCAAAGAAAGGCAATTCAACAGAATGCAGAAATTATCAAACAATTTCATTAATATCACACACAAGTAAAACTTTGCTGAAGATAATTCAAAAATGATTGCAGCAGTACATCGACAGAGAACTGCTAGAAACTCAAGCTGGATTCAGAAGAAGACTTGGAACAAGACATGTCATTGCTGATGTCAGATGGATCTCGGCTGAAAGCAGAAATTACCAGAAAAAAGCTTACCTGTGGTTTATTGACTGTGCAAAGGCATTCAACTCTGTGAATCATGACAAATTATGGACAACATTGTGAACAATAGGAACTCCAAAACAGTTGTGCTCATGAGAAACTTTACATAGACAAAGAAGCAGCCATTTGATCAGAACAAAGGGAAACTGTGTGCGTTAAAATCAGGAAAGGTGTGTGTCACGGTTTTATCCTTTCATCGTACTTATTCAATCTATATGCTAAGCAAAAAATCCCAGAAGCTGGACTATATGAAGAAGAACATGGCATCAGGATTGGAGGAAGACCAGTTAATAACCTGCAATATGAAGATGACACAACCTTGCCCAGTGAAAACAAAGAGGACTTGAAACACCTAATGGTGAAGACCAAAGACCTCAGCCTTCAGTATGGATTGCACCTCAACATAGAGAAAACAAAAATCCTCACAACTGGACCAATGAGCAACATCATGATAAACGGAGAAAATATTGATGTTGTCAAGGATTTCATTTTACTTGGATCCACAATCAACTCCCATGCAAGCAGCAGTGAAGAAATCAAATGACGTATTGCATGAGGCAAAGATGCTGTAAAAGACCTCTTTAAAGTGTTAAAAAGTAAAGATGTCACTTGAGGACTAAGGTGGGTCTAACTAACAAGCCATGTTGTTTTCAAACACCTCATATACATTTGAAAGTTGGACAATGCATAACGAAGACAGAAGAAGAATTTATACATTTGAATAATGGTGTTGGTGAAGAATATTGAGTATACCATGTACTGACAGAGGAACAAACAAATCTATCTTGAAAGTACTGCAGGAATGCTTCTTAGAAACAAGGATGGTGAGACTTCTTCTCATGTACTTTGAGCATGTTTTCAGGAAGGACCAGTCCTTGGAGAAGGGCATCATGCTTGGTTAAGTAGAGTGTCATCGAAAAAGAGGAAGACCCTCGGTGAGATGGATTGACACAGTGGCTGCAACAATGGGCTCAAATATAGCAACAATTGTGAGGCTGGCACAAGACCAGGCAATATTTTGTTTTGTTGTACATGGTGTCGCTATGAGTCAGAACTGACTAGGTGGCACCTAACAATACCAACAACAACAGGGTTGTACAGTCAATTAAGGTAATGGTTGTTAATAAGTTGTAGACCTGTAAAAAGCTGAATTGACAAAATTGTGTGATAGATATATTTACAACAATAACAAAAATTTAAAAAAGTAGCTACTGGGGCTGTTTATATATAATCAAACATCTCATGGCATATAGTTCCTTGGTTTGGAGGTTCAGGGTCATGATTTCATGGTAAATCCCAGGTAGTTGGCCTAATGTATTCATTTGGTCCTTCTGTTCTTTTCCCTAGTTCTTTGCATAGTGCCTAGGGTCTTAAAAGCACACCATCAGCCATCCAATGCACAACCAAATAAATAAATAAATATACCAAACCCAACTCACAGTGACCCTGTAAGAAAGAACAGAGCTGCCTCATAGGGTTTCCAAGACTGTAAATCTTTATAGAAGCAGATTGTTGCATCTTTCTCCCATGGATCGGCTAGTGGGTTTGAACCACTTACCTTTCATTTGGCAGTCAAGTACTTAACCACTGCACCACCAAGGTGCAACAATTTGTCTCTATTCTTCTGGAGCAACAGAGGAAGAAGTAGAGTCAGGAATGGGGAGAGGAAATGGAATATGTAGCTAATTGTCTCCATGAACAGCTGCCTCCTTTGCCACGAAACCAGAACTGGATGGTGCCTGATACCATTACTGAACATTTTGATCAAAGACTCTATAGAAGAATCCTGATCAAAAGGGGGAAAAATGTAGAACAGGATTTCAAATCCTCCCATTACCTTTTAAAATAAATTCATCTGACTTCAAGCACCACCATTCCATTAACATTGCTCTGATAAGGTCCCTAATAATCTCATGATATTAAATCCAATGAAAAATTCCAGTTTTCATCCATTCTTGATCTATCAGCAGCCTGTAATGCTGCTGACCTTCTCTCCCTTTCGATGTATTTCATTCACTCTGCTTTCTGGACACCATACTCTTTTCTTGTTTTCCCTCCTCTTGCTGGTCATTATTTCCTGAACTTCTTTGAGGTTCTTTCTCTTCTTTCTGATCCTTTAATGTTGAAATGTCCCATATTCCAGCGTTTGTAATTGTCTCGATTTTTATGCTCTGCTTTGTGCATCTAATTCAGCCTTATGGCTTTAAACGCTTCCTAATTGCTAACAACTGCCAGATTTATTTTCTTCTCTGAAGAAGATTCTATCTGCACTGCAGCCATGACTACTCAGATCTTACTAATTTAGTGCCTGACAAGAACTCCAATTGCCAGCATTTGCATCTACTCACCAAAGGACTTTCTATGACTTCTACTCCTTCTCTATGTGCAAAAGTACCTGAAAATGAATATTTCCTGAAAGCAATACTCAACCAATTACTGACAGGAGTTGGAGTATAAATACCTCAGCCCTCTTATCCTTCAGGTGAGGTAACCTGAAGTACATGTTTTACAGTGGTTCCCAGAGTTCCCTAGTGGCGTTAAGTCCTAGTTGTCCACAATATTAACTTGCTGGATAACTTACACTTTGGTGGTAATCTTTCCTTCCCATTCTCACATTTTCACTTGCTTTCTAGGGTTTCCTGAGGAGAACTCAGGAGAAACAAATAGGTCAATTGTACTTGAATCTTTGTCTCATGGTTTGTTTCTGAAAGGAAGAGACAGTCTCAACTTCAGTCTCATATATACAACTATTGACCTCACATCTCTGTTAGGACGTCTAATAGGTACTTCAAATTTTACATATCCGAAACAGAAATCCTAATCTTCCCTCTCATCAAAAATCTATTCTCCCTCTAGTCTTTCTCATCTCATTCAATAGCAACTCCATCTTTGCAGTTTTTCAGCTGCCGATTTCTAAATCAATGTTGACTCATCTCTATTTCTCACAGCTTATAAGTTCCCTATCCCATTTGTCCTGTTCCAGCTTATGTCTTCTATAGTACTTGTCACCTTACGTAATAACACATAACTGAAATAAGCTCTCACACCAACTCCCCAGATTTAGACCAAACTCACATGTTAAGGGCACATTCCTCGTCAAGACTTTCCTCACTTCAGTTAAAACCCAAAACCCATTGCTGTCGAGTCAATTCCGATTCATAGCAACCCTATAGGACAGAGTAGAACTGCCCCATAGAGTTTCCAAGGACTGCATGGTGGATTTGAACTGCCAACCTTTTGGCAAGCAGCAGTAGCACTTAACCACTACGCCACCAGTGATTTTGTTGTTGTTGTTAGGCACTGTCAAGTCAATTCCGACTCATAGCGGCCCTGTGCACAACAGAACAAAACACTGCCAGGTCCTGCACCGTCCTTACAATCGTTGTTATGCTTGAGCTCACTGTTGCAGCCACTGTGTCAATCCACCTCATTGAGGGTCTTCCTCTTTTCTGCTGACCCTGTACTTTGCCAAGCATGATGTCCTTCTCCAGGGACTGATCCCTCCTGACAACATGTCCAAAGTATGTAAGACACAGTCTCGCCATCGTTGCCTCTAAGGAGCATTCTGGCCACACTTCTTCCAAGATAGATTTGTTTGTTCTTTTGGCAGTCCATGGTCTATTCAATATTCTTTGCCAACACCACAATTCAAAGATGTCAACTCTTCTTCAGTCTTCCTTATTCATTGTCCAGCTTTCACATGCATATGATGCAATTGAAAATACCATGGCTTGGGTCAGGCACAACCTTAGTCTTCAGGGTGACATCTTTGCTCTTTAACACTTTGAAGAGGTCCTTTGCAGCAGATTTATCCAATGCAACGCGTCTTTTGATTTCTTGACTGCTGCTTCCATGGGTGTTGATTGTGGATCCAAGTAAAATGAAATCCTTGACAACTTCAATCTTTTCTCCATTTATCCTGATGTTGCTCATTGGTCCAGTTGTGAGGATTTTTGTTTTCTTTATGTTGAGGTGCAATCCATACTGAAGGCTGTGGTCTTTTATCTTCATTAGTAAGTGCTTCAAGTCCTCTTCACTTTAAGCAAGCAAGGTTGTGTCATCTGTATATCGCAGGTTGTTAACGAGTCTTCCTCCAATCCTGATGCCCCGTTCTTCTTCATATAGTCCAGCTTCTTGGAGTATTTGCTCAGCATACAGATTAAATAGGTATGGTGGAAGAATACAACCCTGACACACACCTTTCCTGACTTTAAACCAATCAGTATCCCCTTGTTCTGTCCAAACAACTCCTTCTTGATCTATGCAAAGGTTCCTCATGAGCACAATTAAGTGTTCTGGAATTCCCATTCTTTGCAATGTTATCCATAGTTCGTTATGATACACACAGTGGATAGCAGCTGCAAATTCAGAGATTCCCTAGGTCACCCTCACTTCTAACAAAATTAAGGGGTTCCTGCTGTTCTCTCAGGTACAATAACTTGCTAGAACAACTCAGAACTCAGGAAAGGGTTATACTTAAGATTATAAATTTAGTATAGTAAAAAGAGACAAATAAAACCAGCCAAAGTGAGAGATGCATAGGGCAAGGTCTGGGAGGGTCCCAAACATCCAGATTCTCCTATTGACCTGTCACCTGTCACCTGTGACAATACAGAGAATACAGGCAGTTCGGGTAATGAACATCCAACGTACATACAACCCATAGTTATGAACCAACCCCCCACAAGGCCTATTACATTAAAAATTCCAGGTATATACAATGGTATATAATAACAAACGGGTGCTACTCTTCAGCATACATCAAATCATTACTATTACTGTATTATTATGTTAAAGATGTTTTATTATATCTGGAAGTGTTTGTTTAATGTTTTTTATGCATAGAAAGGTACACTATATACAGTATGCTAAGACAAACATTTGACTGACGTTAGATAATAACTGTACCTGTTTTGATTCACATATAAATTTGCTTTCCCATTTGTAATAAGTTAGAATGATGCATAGTTGGATACTCTTTATAAAAAGTTCAAGTTCCAATTGATATATTGATACATTGTCAAGAAAGTCATTTTCTAAATTTTCAACAGAAAAAAATTCTAGAAAAATTATCACTAAGTACAAAGAGAGAGTAAAAGCTGAACTTCCTTTTAGTTTTTATTAACAAAAAAGGCCAAAAAAAAAATCTGACAAAACTCTCAAATTTTGGCTGTTTTTCATAGGCGTGTAAATCTATTTCCCCTGTTTAAATACTGGAAATATTTGAAATTCTAAACTGGTATCTAGTGTTTGCTTTCCTTTGCTTGATTGCTTTGCTCGTTGGTGATATTTTGTTTTTAAGAAATAGTATCGCTTGCTTTACTGGTAGCAAAAGAGATTTTATAATGAATAGGCATGTTGGCTTAATAAAAGCTTAAAATATAAAGATTAATACAGTGTTTGTCATTGTATGTTATGGAAACAAAAACGATATAATCTACTCAAATAAGACCCAGGTAGGGTAAAGAAGTTGGTAAATCAGATAGTTGATTGTGTTTTGTGTCTTGAGTGGCATCCTATGGTCCGTTTACCATCATAAGTCACTCTGGTTGATTTTTTTTTTTTAAGCCAAAGCCTCATCTTTAAAAGTGGCCTGTAATTGTCTTTTCCAAACTCTCATTCACTGTCTGATTCTTCTGTACAAAATTGTCAACAGTAGCTTCCCCAGCTCTGTGAAAGCACATTTAGCAGCTCAAAGATGCACTTTTCTTGAAAGCAGTAAGTGCAAGTGGTATGATAAAAGTAACCTGGGCTTTACTTTTACATACACCTGTTTTCAATTACCTGCATAGATCATTGTGAACTTTTTGGATGATAATGGAAAAAAAGAAAAACAAACCTCACTAGCTGTAAGGTCAACCTCGCTGAACCTAGCTTTCCTCAACCATAAAAGAAGACAAAATTGCTTCATGTAGGATATTAGGGATACAGCAATACATACAAGGACCCTTGGTGACTCAGTGGTTAAGCATTCGGCTGCTAATCAAAAAGGTTGACAGTTCGAACCCACCAGTCACTCTGCAGTAGAAAGATGTGCCAGTCTATTTCCATAAAGATTACAGCCTTGGAAACCCTAAGGGGCAGTTATACTCTGCTCTACAGGGCACTATGAGTCAGAATCCACTTGACGGAAATGGGTTTGTTTTGTTTTTTGGTTTTAGAATACATGCTATGTGTGCCTGACTCCCTAAGTTATTCAATAAGTGGTAGATGTCATTATTATTCCTTTCTGCATCTGTCTCATATCTCCACTTGTACAGCTGAGAATGGTTTCCTTTTTATTACTTGATAAGCCCTAGACCTTAGCCCTGATTCTTAGAATCCTACTTCCTACTTCAGAAAACAATTTGACTTTTCCTAAGAGACTGTTGAGTTTCTGCTTCCAAATGAATATATAATTCATCACAGTTTCTGAATTTCCTCGAACTACAAAAAGCAGGAGATGGTGATTCAGTGTTAGAATTCTTATCTCCCACCCTTGTGGGAGACCCAGGTTCAATTCCCAGGCAACGTACTTTATGTGCCACCTGTGTATGGTGGCTTGCATGTTATTACAATGTTGGATGAGTTTCAGTGGAGTTTCCAGATGAAGACTAGGGAGAAAGGCCTGGAGATCTACTTCTGAAAATCAGTCATTGAAAACCCTATGGATCACAACAGTCCAATCCACAACCAATCCTGGGGATGGTGCAAGAACAGGCAGTGTTTCCTTCTGTTGTACATGGGGTTGCCATGAGTCAGGGGCTAACTCCTCGGCAGTTAACAACAACATGATTAATACTTTTTTTTTTTTTTTTAAGCTGCAACACTAACAAAAACTCTTTTGGTTGCCACTTTTATTCAACCATTTCAAACCTTTTTAGAAGAGTTGAGGTGTAATTAATGATATTAAAACACTGTGGTTTCCCAAAAAGTGAAGAATCATTACTTTAGACTCAAAATGACAATGTAGTTTTGATATGGATGAGGGTTATCATTGCACTCCCCCTAACAAAGGCTTTCACTAAGCCGACTATAATGGCATATATGATTATGAGACAGGTTATTTACATTACTAGTTTCTATACCCTTTACGGATCCCTGGTGGCTCAGTGGTTAAGAGCTCGGCTGCTAACCAGAAAGATCGGCAGTTCAAATTCACCAGCCACTCCTTGGAAACCCTATAGGGCAGTTCTACTCTGTGCTTTATAATTGTTTTATATGCTATCTAAACACTTTTATTCGATTATAGCAGGATCTCTGAAAGGCACATACCTGGTAATATTCTGTTAGCTTATTATAGTTATAGCAGTACTTTGTTATTGTTGTGAGTTTCCTTCCGTTGAAGATTGTTTTATTAAAATTTCATACCAGTCAGGTTTTTCTGTTCACAAATCCATTGCCCATTTGGTGCAAATTAATGAGGAATTGGGTTAGATACAATGATTGGGGAAAATGTTGGCTCTGGCATATGTATTTGGTATTATTATTCACAACTTTATCTAACTGCAGTTTAGTTTGTACAACACTTATTTATTAACAGCCTGAAGACTTGCTCCTTCTGTCAGGTAAAAGCTCAACTCCTTTCATCCATCATTAAAGATCATTTATCAAGATGCTGCAGATGAAACAGTATAAGCCTTATCATCCAGTGTAGCCCAGCTGGACACCTTAGCCCGAATCAGTTCTTGAAATTAAGAAGCTTAGTGACGGTAAGTAAAGAAATGTTCTTTTTTCTTCCCCCAGGCTTCGGGGGAAAAAAAAAAATCCACCAAAGGGGACAGAGTCCTGAGAGACAAATGATGTAATAGGACAATTTTTATTCTGCAATCAGCTCATCAGTTGTCAACTGTGGGAGCAGTAACTATCATACAAGACCCTGGATAATACACATTGCTTTCCTTATGTCTTGGCACACACTGGGATGGAATTTCTTCATTTCTGCTTGATTCTTTTGGAATGTTTGAGGATTGGGTAACTTGGAGTGTTGATGGTTCTTCTGAGGGCACCATTGCATAGAAATCACTTTACGTAGGTATATTTTCAAAATGAAACTACTATAAAATGTTCAAAACAAAGTAGAAATCTTGATTTCCTAGGGGTCTCAAACTGGGACTTATTCTGTTTACAGAAATAGGGGGATAAACATGCCATGATGCTTATACGACTACAAAAGGCATTGGCAATAGACTCATCAAAAGATTAATTTCCCATCTGTGTGTGCAATGGAAGGCAACATTCAACTGTGTAAACACGAGGATGTGAAATTCAAAATGGCAGAGAAAGAATTTCAAGGCAGAAATGGGTCTCTGTGAATCATTTTCTTTTGAGCATAGAACAATGAGTTAGTAACCAAATAATAGTTCTAATCTTTACGCAGTGAAGAAAAGAGCTAAAACAAAAAACCAGCCTTCGTATACTTACACATTTCCTTTGCTGTCCTGTTTGCCTGAGAAATGAGTTGCTCACTTCTGATGTTCTGATTTTTGTCTTTTTTGATGCTGAAATACTCCTGCCAGCTGAAACGAGTTATAGAGTTAGTTAAATTTATCTGTTCTATCTCATTCCCATTTTCAAAAGAAAAAAAATTGTTCCAAGATATAACATATGATGGTGTGGAACTCCACAATATTTCATTGTAATTATCTGTTTATAATTTTACTCTACTCTGAAATGGAATTTAAGAAGGAAGGTCTAGATAAAAACATTTTTAAAAACTTCTATTAAAATATCTGTAATAATTGCTGCTAACCAAAGGGTCGGCAGTTTGAATCTGCCAGGCGCTCCTTGGAAACTCTATGGGGCAGTTCTGCTCTGTCCTATAGGGTCTCTATGAGTCGGAATCGACTCAACGGCGCTGGGTATAATAATTCTACCTTCTCTGGAATAAGTTAGCCACCACTTCATTTGGCATCGAATTTGGTTCAGAACTTCTCGGTAACTGAGAGGGAATGAGAAGTTTGTTAGGTTATCTAGTTCTTAAAGTCCCATTTGCATTCTTCTGGCATCAAAATTTAGCATAAGATTTTATATATTTACTTATTTTAATTGTACTTTAGATGAAGGTTTACAGAGCAAACTAGTTTCTCATTAAACAATTAATACACGTACTGTTTTGTGACATTGGTTGACAACCCCACGACATGTCAACACTCTCTCCTTCTCAACCTCAGGTTCCCCATTACCAGCTTTCCTGTCCCCTCCTGCCTTCTAGCATGAGCTTTTAACATTAATTATTCCCTATACCAGTTGTCGTGGATTGAGTTGTGTGATTGTCCACCATTTCGTCATCTGATGTGATTTTCCTATGTGTTGTAAATCCCGCCTCGATGATGTTAATGAGGTGGGATTAGAGGCAGTTATGTTAATGAAGCAGGACTAAATCTACAAGATTAGATTTTCTTTTAAGTCAATTTCTTTTGAGATATAAAAGAGAGAAACTAGCAGAGAGACAGTGGGACCTCATACCACCAAGACAGTAATGCCAGGAGAAGAGCATGTCCTTTAGACCCAGGGTCCCTGCACTGAGAAGCTCCTAGTCCAGGGGAAGAGTGATGACAAGGACCTTCCTCCAGAGTCAACAGAGACAGAAAGCCTTCCCCTAGAGGTGACTCCCTGAATTTGAGCTTCTTGCCTACTAGACTGTGAGAGAATAAACTTATTTGTTGAAGCCATCCACTTGTGGTATTTCTGTTATAGCAGCACTAGAAGACTCACAGTGGAAAACTCATTGATCAATTCAAAACATTTATATTAAATAATTTAATTTCTATTCTGAAGTTTAAAGTGTGAATTACACACAATCTTTGTTCTCAAGGTAATAGGAATCTAGGATGGAAAACATGTAGTGTGTTACAACAAGGCAAGAACAATGATAGATACACACAAAACATTATGGAAGGAGTGGGGAGTGGTGAGTAAAGCTTCATACAGATGTTCTTGAAATGAGTTAGGGACTATGACAGAGTACAAAAATGGCCATAAAATTCTCCTTGTCCAGTAGGCATGTCCACTGGCAATGTTACCTTGAAACTTCTCCCATTAAGAGGTGGAGTCTGTTTCTCCACTCCTTGCCTAGCTTTGTCCAATGAAATTTTTTTTTTCTTTTTAAAATGACTAAAACAGAGGCTTAAAAAATGCTTATACATTGGAGTAAGGCTTTTTTTGCTGCTCCCAGGAACTTTTCAACATCTACCATCTGATGAAGCTCAGGGTAGCTGAAGATAGAATATTCATCACTAGGAAACCCTCATGGCACAGTGGTTAAGAGCTATATCTGCTAACCAAAAGGTTAGTTCAAAAGGCAGTTCAAATCCACCAGATGCCCCTTGGAAACAATATGGGGCAGTTCTCTATAGCAACGGGTTTGGTTTTGGCTTGGTAACATCACTATAACTAACAACTAGCATCAGAAGCAGTAGAGAAGTTAATACAGACAATGAATGTAGTCTTAAGCAGCTAGCCCAGGGAGGTACAAAAATTGGCATTAGTGGCCTTATCTTCCAGCACTATATCAGACAACATTCTGTTGTGATCCATTGGATTTTCATTGGCTAATTTTTAGAAATAAATCATCAGGCCTTTCTTCCTAAGCTGTCATAGTCTGGAAGCTCTACTGAAACCTGTCCACCTTGGGTAATTGAAATACTCATGACATAGCTTCCAGTATCATAGCAACACCAAAGTCACCACAGACTGACAGATGGGTGGTGACCAGAGGGTTAGGGACTGTGTTTTATTCTTATTACATATTTATTGCCTATAAAAGTGCCTGCCCTATTGTAGGTGCTCAAAAGATACTGAAGGAAAAAATTAAGAGAGTAGATACACTGATGCATCACGTAGACAGCCTATTTCAAATAGCGGGAGCCTCAAGTAAGGTGGCAATCAATGATAAATGTGGATAACACATAGATGGATTCACTCACAAATCCCTAAAGAGGTTTTATTCCATATTACTAATCTCCTAAAAAGATAGAATTGTATATTGCTAATCAAAAAGCACTTCATATGCTTTGGATACCACACTTATTAGTGTCGCCATGGAAATCTAGTTGTGAAATTCTGCCCTGATACAAAACTACCCTATCTGTTCATAGCAGTAGGCTGCAGAGGTGTCTCTGATTAATACTAATGGCTTTTTCCTCATGCAAGAGCTCTGAATTTACTCTAATATCTTGGCCAGTATTCAGCTGAGATGATATATTCATGTGCCATAAAGTGTGGAAAATATAATTTATGCCTAACTAAAAATTTTAAGACATGCTATCAAAAAGCCAATTTGTGTATGGTTGAAACTAAATATGGTCCCTCTAGAATGTGTGATTTTGAAAGCTATGTTTATTTATGGACCTAATTGATGTTCATAGATTATTGTGAGCTCCTTGAAGAAAGGGATCGTGCTTTAATTATGGTCTCTTGGCAAACAGTAGGCAATCAATCAGCACTTAGATAATGAAAGGAGGGAAAAACAGCAATACAGAAACAGATACACATATACATGCAATGACAACTAAAGCATATTAAAATCATATTGTATGTTGTTGGCCAGTTGAACTACTGGAATTCACCTAGATTCATATGCTTTAATCTCACTGACTGTTAAGAAAACCAGAAGTTTCAGACAGGTTCTTATTTGGTAAACACCTTTTTATTGTATGAAAATGTGGTAGAGACCTCTGAGCACGTGGAAAATTACATTTCTCTGAACCTGTGATCTAGGCTGGGCTTCAGAAGGAGCCTTGGTGGTATAGTAGTTAAGTGCTCGGCTGCTAACAGAAAGGTTAGCAGTTTCAACCAACCAGCTGCTCCATGGGAAAAAAAAAAATGTGGCAATCTGCTTCCATAAAGATTACAGCCTTAGAAACCCTATAGGGAAGTTCTACTCTGTCCTATTAGGTTGCTATGAGTCAGAATTGTCTAGACGGCACACGACAACAACATGTAACTGTTTGGGGTGGTGATGGTTCAGTGGTAGAATTTCTACCTTCCATGCAGGACACTCAGGTTTGCTTCTCAGCCAATGTACCTCACGTGCAGCCACCACCTGTCTGTCAGCGGAGGCTTGCATGTTGCTATGATGCGGAACACGTTTCAGTGGAGCTTCCAGGGCAAGACAGACTAGGAAGAAAAGCCTGGTGATCTACTTCCAAATATCACAACAGTCTGGCTGACACAACAGCTAACAATAACAATGTATAACTGTTTTGTCAATGAGTTGTAAGCAAAAATAATGTGTCTTACTTTCAGGTCAAAACATTTCATTTTAGTGAGAGATCCTCCAATGCTCTTTTCTCCTGCTGTAAGGAGTTGTCATGGTCTAGATGGCACAGCGACGTGAGGGTAGAGATTCTGTTAGGCTGTATTGTTGAATGACGTCATGGGGAACATTTGCCCGGAGCTACAGAGAACTTAGACAAGAAATAAACCTCAGTTGTTTTAAGTCTGTGAGGTATGGGGGTTCTTCTTTATCACAGAATAAACTGAACTATCCATTTTGTTGTTGGTAGGTGCCATGGAGTTGATTCTGACTCATAGGGACACCAGTGGCAGAATAGAACTGCATCATAGGGTTTTCTAGACTATCTTATTTACGGAAGCAGATCGCCAAGGCTTTGTCCTTCAGAGCCACTGGGTGGGTTCAAACCTCTAACCTTTTGGTTAGCAGCCAAGCATTTAACCATTGCACCACCAGGGCTCCTTATGCAGATTAATACTGCACATATTTTCAACTACCAAAGGCATTTCAATCACTCAAACGCACATACAAACTTAAGGAAGAAAGCCATCAGAAATCTGAAAGTATTTTTGTTTCACCTTTCTGAGACTACACTGTCTGAAGATTCTTGGTTTAAAAAAAAGAAAGCCTCCCTTAAAAATAAAGTGACTCAGTGTCTATATAAGTCTTTAATTACCTTGATATTTAACAGATGCAGTAGAGAAGTTAATAGAGACAATGAATGTAGTCTTAAGCCGCTACCCCAGGGAGGTACAAAAATTTTTTGCTAGTAGAGGTGACCTTTAACTAACAGGAGAATGGAATAGCACTGATCACCTTAGGGATTGAATGTGGGTGTTTAAGAAAAGAGATTGCCTGTTGAAGGTGGCCTTTGGCAGCTACTGCTGTACTTAATGCTGTCAGCCATTCAGCCAGCACTGTGACTCTATGTTCCAAAAAAGTACCCAATGTTCCAAAAAGTAGATGAGGATAAAATGAACTACTGTATTTTTTACTAAAGAAAGTTCGAAAATGCTACTGTCAATAGTTAAAATTCCAAAATGAAGGGTACCGTAAATATCCTTTCTTTTTTCCCAGACTGGTGAGAAAGCTTTGATCTAAAGAGTACCTTGTCCAAGGTCAAAGGCAGATCCAAGACAAGAGCCCAGGTGTAGACATTCCCAGGCCAGTAAACTCCCATAGGTATTTAAGAAACACTAATAGAATGTTTTACAAATTTTGCTTTTGAAAAATCCTGAGTCATAAAATTGTGGCCTTAATTTTCATTTTTTGAGCCTATTCAAGTCTAGTTCTTAAGCCTCCGGAAATTTGAACATATGGGGGTGAAAGTGACCTGGCAAACAGCATAGCCAAGTCTGAAAGAGCTAACAATATCCCCCTGTATTAACACATCAGGCGGGCAGCTCTTGAGGAAATGACAGTACATTAAGTGCAAAGTGAGGGCTAGCAAATGGAGATGCAAGTCTGAAAGTCTTGCTAACTCTCCGCTCATTCTTCAGATCTCACATAAAATTTGTATGCAGATCCAACTTCATTGGCATGCATCCTGTGTAGTTACGCAGAGTCCTACCTTTGGTTTAATGCTCTGCTGTTGCCATCTTGAAAACCCTGTGGCTTAGTGGTTAAGAGCTGAGGCTGCTAATCAAAACGTTGGCAGTGCAAATCTACCAGTTGCTCCTTGGCCTGTCCTATAGGGTCACTATGAGTCAGAATCGACTTGATGGCAATGGCTTTTTTTTTTTTTTTGGTTTTGTCACCACCTTGAAATTGTTAATCATATTTGAACAAGGGGCCTTAAATTTTTATTTTGTACTGGGCCCTACATACTACGCCTGATACTACATTAATTCTCTCTGACGTTTACTCTCAGGAAATAAAACAAAACAAAAAACAGTTGCCATTCAGCTGACTCCAACTCAGGGAGACCCCACACATGTCAGAGTAGAACTATGGTCCGTAGGGTTTTCAATGGCTGTGACCTTTCAGGAGTATATCCCTGGGCCTTTCTTCTTAGGTGGTCCTGGATGGATTCGAACTGCTAACCTTTTGGGTAGTAGCTGAGATCTTAACCGTTTGTGTCTCCTGGGGACTTGCTGCTTTTCTCCTTCAGAGTATGACTGTATGTAATTTTGCAACTTTTTTTTGCTATCTCTTTCTACTCTTATAGCATAAGGTAAGCTCGATTAAAACATGAACTATATTTCATCTTTTTCACCATTTTTATCCATAGTGTTTACTGAAGTTATTGGTTAAGAACAGATGTTTAATAGCATTTTGATGAGTGGATGGATGAATAAATCAATGAATCAATTAATTGTGAGAAAATTAGTGAGAAAAAGAAACCTGGGAAAAACTTTGGGTTTGAACAGAATGGTAGGAAGCCTGGAGTTTTATGGGTGCGAGAAAAAATGAAGCTAGATACAGAGCGGCAATAAAGTACGGTGAGTTCTGTAAGCCAAGGAAAAGAATTTGACCCTTGTCATACGAGGAAAAACAGTGGTTGCATGATCTTTTGAGGTACAGAATGATAACATATTTAGTGACTGCTTCCAGCTTGAATTTTACATCCTTGAAATTGTATTCCTTCTGCTTCTTAGTAGGAAAAAATGTCAGGGTGCATTTTAATGTATGGTAATAGACTTCTATTCATTATCAGCTGCTTCACATACTTTACTTGATTTAATCCTTACAAATCTCCATATTTAGACAACCCTGTTTTTTCAAATAAGGAAATTGAAGCTCCAAAAGACGAAATATTTTCCCCAAGATAACACATCAGAAAAGGAAGTTGTAGGATTTGTAAGCAAGTTTCCTTGACTAATATTCTCAAAATCCTCATAATATTTAAAGAAGATTCCCTAGCTTAAGCTTTCCTTTTTAAGAGAATATTTTGTTACTTGTTATACAGCAACGCTGTATGTTTAGTGTAAGAAAATCAGATAGGTAGAATACGTTTAGCCCCAGTTACACGTTCTACCGAGAATATTTTCTAGGTGAACTAATCTCCGAGAGTTTGATGCATGTCTGGAAATCTTCACTTTCTGTCAGAGATCTAGAAAGAAAGAAACAATGTTGAGACTAATTTATTTGCCAAAGATTCCCTAATTCCAAAATTGGTTTTAGAGAGAATTAAAAGAAAAGGAAATATTTAGGAGCAGAGCAATAGTACAAACCCTATCTTTCTTAAATACTGCAATATTTTTTAAAAAATAGACCACCAATTAAAGAAAATGAGACATAAAAATGGTTCACTATGACTATAATTTAATCATGTTAAATAAAGACTAATAATAAAAGTGTGCAAAACATATTGAGATAGCTCTTGGAAACAGAAAAATAGCCTCTTAGTAAATCTGCATGTTTATGTTTATCTAAAGTTGTCCTGGTTGATCAGTGGTTAAGTGCTAGGTTGCTCACCATGAAGTCAGTGGTTTGAACCCACCAGCCACTGCAGGAGAAAAATGCGGCAGTCTGCTTCTGTAAAGATTACAACCTGGGAGATGACCCCTATAACTTTGCTATGAGTTGGAATCGACTCAGCTGCAATGCGTATATTTATGCAAAAGGCTAATGTTATTACTGATATTAACTTATATCATTATTATTGCTTAATTATTTATAGCATTATTACTATAATCAACCATTAACACTTATTATGCTTTCTTATCCAGTTTAAATACTATTCTGATCCTCCTACACAAATGCCAAAGAAAGCAGGAAATCCCCTGGATCCCTTAGTGGGTAGAGAAAAAAATGTGATGTGAAAGCTGGATGAATAATTTGTTTCCCCTACAAAAGAAAGACAAGGTCACACTTCATTTCATACATTAAAGTAAACTCAGGCTCATTAAAGCATTAAATATCAAAAATTAAATTTAAAAAAAATCATGACATTGAGAATGAGTTTAAGAATTAAAAATAAAAGAATGAGTTTGAGGATCAGACTCTCTGGGATTTTATTTGGACTCCACTGCTGGTTAACTGTGTGATATTAAGCAACAGAATTTGCCTTTCTGTACCTTATTATTCTAATCTGTAAAATAGAGAGAACATCATTTATTTTATACAGGAGTTGTGAGGGATTAAATGAGATAATGCAAGTAAAATTCTTAGTATTTACATAGGCACATAGGAAGGGTACAGTAATGTTGCCATTATTGTTATGTGTAATCAATATAAATATTCTTATAGTCACTTTGTCAATTAGAATATAACACACTTACATATAGAAGCATTAGGCAAGAGAAATGCTATTTCATTGGAATTGATTTCAAATATTGAACACATTAAAGAAATCGCAAAGAAAAAAAGTCAACTTTTTAATGTGACATTATTAGTTCATGCATGCATGTATGTGTGTGTTGTGTTTCATTTTACTGTGATAAAATTTACATACACTGACAAGCATAGATATTAAGCACAAAATTTGATGGGTTTGGAAAAATGCATAAACCTACATACATAACCAACATCTCAATGAAGATATTGAACAGTTTCACCTTATCAGAAAGTTTGGTCATATCACTTTTCTGGCAACCTTCACCCTTCAAAGAGAATCACTTCTTTGATGCCTATCACAATAGCTTAGTTTACCTATTCATGATTTTCATATAAATGGAATCTTTCATTATGTACTCTTCTGTCTGACTTCTTTCCTTCAATATAATGTTCTTGAGATTCATCTATATTGTGTATATCAATAGTTTATTCTTATTATTCCTTAGTGGTATTCCATTGCATGAATATACCACAATTCGTTTATCCATTCCCCAGTTGATGGACATTTGTCTCCTCTCCCAGTTTCTTTTTCTTGAATTTCTTAAACATATTTGCAATAGGTGGTTTAAAGTCCTTGTCTTCAAATTCCAACATCTGGAGCATCTCAAAGTCTATTTGTACTTTTACTGTTTTATTATTATTATTACTACTATTAGTCACATATTCCTGCTTCTTCATGTGTTTATATAGATAATACATTTGAAGCATCTAGGTTGTATTGTCTTCATTGAAAGGACATAGTGTTTTGATCTGATAGACAGTTATATTCCGAGCAAATCTTTTCCATCATTTCAGGGTTTTTGCTGTTGTTGTTTTTCCCTAATTTTATGAAGAAAAATTTTAAACATATAGAAAGCTTGAATGAATCATACAATGAAAACCTATATACCACCATGTAGTCTTTACAATTGCTAAAATGCTTTGTTACATATCTATTCATTTATCTATCCATCCATCATTGTTTTTAGATGCCCTTCAAACTAAGTTGCAAACATCAAACAGTACCCTTTATGCCTAAAGAATTCAACAAGTTAGGATGCTTTATTCTTCCTTAATATGAGTCTATTTTGATTTTGTCTATAGTTCTGATGGCATAGCCCCTAATGTAGTGTGTAGCCCTTGCTTTCAAAGTGTAACTTTCTACAGCCTTGGCTGAATGCCTAAGGTGCTCACCAAGACTAGTCTGGCTGGGCTATAATTCTAGGTTCTACCAACCTATCTCTGCTCAGGTCTCAGTCACACAGCAACCACTCTCTGCTAGACCTCCTGGAGTCTTGTACTGTGCATGTTCAGTGCACTCCTGCCTGTAGGCAAGTATCTGTGGAAACCTCACACAGACTTGGGGCTCGCTCATTATACAGCTCCCTTCTCTCTGTGCCAGTCAACACAAATGCCAGCTACTTCACCACCTTAGAACTTACCATCTTTGAATCTCAGCTAATTAAGAACCCTATGTTCACTTAGATTCCTTGTGGCCAGAGCTAGAACAGCACAATCTAATACAGAAGCCACTAGCCGATGTGGCTATTGAGCGCTAGAAATGTAGCTCATATGACTGAGGAACTGAATATATAATTTGATCTAATTTTTATTACCACATGTGGCAAGTGGCTACTATATTTGCAGAGTTAACTCTATGTCTTAGTTATCGAGTGTTGCTATAACAGAAATGCTACAAGTGAATGGCTTCACCAAAGAGAAATTCATTATCTCAAAGTCTAGTAGGCTAGAAGTCCAAATTCAGGGTGTCGTCTCCAGGGGAAGGCTTTCTTTTTCTGCCGACTCTGCGGGAAGGTCCTTGTAATCAATTTTCCCCTGGTCTAGGAGCTTCTCTGCTCCAAAGGACACACCCTGCTTCCAGTGTTTCTTTCTCGGTGGTATGAGGTTCCAACGTCTCTCTGCTCACTTCTCTGTTTTATATCTCAAAAGAGATTTGCTTAAATTATAGATTAATCTTGTAGGTTGAGTTTACACAACTGCTGCTAATCCCATCTCATCAACATCATAGAGGTAGAATTTACAACACATAGGAAAATCACATCAGATGCCAAAGTGGTGGACAATCATACAATACTGGGAATCATGACCTAGCCAAGCTGACAGATATTTTGGGGGACACAATTTAATCCATGACACTCTACAAAATTCACCCAGAGAGAGAGCCGACAAATGTCATGCTTATGTCCTGTATTTACCTTCTCTCAAGGATCACGTTTTTATGTGGCCTATTGTTAAATGCCTGAAAACAGTTGTATCATATAATAGGTCTAGTTTTTTACTGGAAAAAAAAGGCAAATCCAGTATCAGTTATTCCATTATTCTCAAGATTGTATTGGTTTTGTTTAACTAAAAAGAATAAATCATGTATCAAGACTTCATTTCTCCTACTGGCTGAGTAGTACTTCATTGCATGTACATACCACATAGTGCTTATCCAGTCATCTGTTGATGGGCATTTAGGTTGTTCCAACCTTTTCGCTATTGTGAATAGTGCTGCAATGAACATTGGTGTGAGTCTCTATTAGAGTCTCCTGGTTGATTGTGTAGTGCTTGGGGTCTTAAAAGCTCTTAAGTGGCCATCAAAGGCATAACAATTGGTCTCTATTCACCTGGAGCAACAGAGAAAGAGTCGAGAATATGAGGAGAATATGGAATGTGTGGCTAATTGCCTCTATGAACAACTGCCACCTTTGTCATAAGACCAGAAGAACTGGTTGGTGTCCTGCTACCTTTACTGAATATTTTCATCTGAGGATTCTATAGATGAATCATTATCAAAAGAGGGAAAATGCAGAACAGAATTTGACATTCTCATGGACTCCAGACTTTTTGGAGCCATGGAGGATGGATAAACCCCTGAAACTACTGCCCTGAGATAATTTTTAAAACTTAAACCAAAAACATTCCCTGAAGTCCTCCTAAAACCACACAACGGTTTAGCTTCACTAGAAAAAAAAAAAAAAAAGAGGCAGTACAAGGGTATATTGCTTGCTTTGAAGTCAGGAAAGGTGTGTGTCAGGGCTGTATCCTTTCGCCATACCTATTCAATCTGTATGCTAAGCAAATAATCTGAGAAGCTGGAAGGACAGGGTATGATATTGGAGGAAGACTCATTAACAACCTGCGTTACACAGATGACACAACCTTGCTTGCTGAAAGTGAAGAGGACTTAAAGCACTTAATAATGAAGATCAAAGGCTACAGTCTTCAATATGGATTACATCTCAACATAAAGAAAATGAAAATCCTCACAACTGGACCAAGGAGCAATATCATGATAAATGGAGAAAAGATTGAAGTTGCCAAGGATTTCATTTTACTTGGATCCACAATCAACATCCATGGAAACAGCAGTTAAGAAATCAGAGGACGTATTGCATCGGGCAAATCGGCTGCAAAAGGCCTCTTAAAAGTGTTAGAAAGCAAAGATATCACTTTAAGGACTCAGATATCACTTGGTGCATCTGACCCAAGCCATGGTGCTTTCAGTCACCTCATATGTATGTGAAAGCTGAACAATGAATAAGGAAGACCGAAGAAGAATTGACACCTTTGAGTTGTGGTGTTGGTGAAGAATATTGAATATATCTTGGACTGCCAAAGAACAAACATATCTGTCTTGGAAGGAGTACTGCCAGAATGCTCCTTAAAATTGGGGATGGCAAGACTTCACCTCACATATTTTGGATGCATGAGGGACCGGTTCCTAGAGAAGGAAATCATACTTGGTAAACTGGAGGGTCAGCGAAAAAGAGCAGGACACTCAGTGAGATGGATTGGCACGGTAGCTGCAACAATGGGCTCAAGCATAACAACAGTCACGAGGATGGTGCAGGAACAGGCAGTGTTTTGCTCTGTTATACGATGGGTCACTGTGAGTTGGAACTGACTCAATGGCACCTAACAACAAGTAAAAAAAAAAGTCTTCTTTGAGCATTATGCTTTTTTAAGAATTATCTAAGTGAAATCAAATTAACAACAGCAACTACCAAAGATTAGATAGGAACATTAGAGGGCAGTGAGTTTATGTAAATAGAGGAGGAACTACTCAAAAAAGGAAGGTGAGAATGGTTGTACAACTTGGAGAATGTAATCAACGTTGCTGAATTGTACATGTAGGAACTGTTGAATTGGTGTATGATTTGTTGTGTATAGTCTCAACAAAAAAAAACAAAATAATTTTTTGAAGTATAAATCAATTCAGCCAATACAGAACTCTGATTGCTCAGTAAAATCATTAGTCAAAAAAGAATAGAATTTCCACATTAGAACTTGGGCTAGCTCAAAACCCATTACAAGCATTCCTATGGCTTATGCTTTTTACTACATCGTAGAGTGCATTTTATCCCTCACGTAGGGAATGGGTAGGGGCAGGGGTTTATACTTCCTCGTGACTCCAACTTAGCCTTGAGGCTAACCACAAAATGGGGTTTCAAAAAGTGACATTCAATTACAAAGGAAGGAGAAAATATAAATAAAGTCAAAATGCTCTAGAATTTTCCGGTCCCAACAAGCAGGACCAAAGCAGCAGTCCCGGATGAAGCTGGTTACATGAATTCCCTTGTGCTCTATTAGGTGTTTGCCTTGATCATACCATTTGCAACCTAGAATTTAGTCAACTTTATTAGACTGTCAACAGCTTGAGTGCAAGTGTTTCATCTATTTTTCCCTAGTCCCAAGCACAGTACTTAGTGTTTACTTGTTAAATGAAAAAGTAAAGGAACCATTCATTCCATCTATGTTTTTAAGTAGGCTGGGTAAAAAGGAAACAGACATACTAACTAATTCCGATTTTATTTTCAGGTTTGTGAGACTGGAAGAAAGTTACAAAACATCTTACCACTGAAGGTGGATCACAGGAACCACAGAAAAGTGATTGTTCTCTGCACTAATCGCTCAAAACTTAGACCCACAGAGTCCCAGTCTTGACATTCAATAGACTCATACAATCTCCTGCCAAAGATGCAGTAGAGGAGGCGGAGCCAAGATGGCGGACTAGGCAGACGCTACCTCGGATCCCTCTTACAACAAAGACACGGAAAAACAAGTGAATCGATCACATACATAACAATCTACGAACCCTGAACAACAAACACAGATTTAGAGACGGAGAACGAACTAATACGGGGAAGCAGCGATTGTTTCCAGAGCCTGGAGCCAGCGTACCAGTCAGGTACGGCACAAGCACAGAAAGCTGCTCCACCCCCTTGAACTAACCCCAGGAGGGAGACCAGCCGGTTCCGCGGGGAGTGTGGGACGCAGCCGGTAGAAGAAGTCCCCGGGAGGCAGTGACTGGTCTTGGAACGGGGAGAGCAGCATCCCAGCCGGGGAACCATCCCGCCGGGATCTGGACTGGACGCAGGTATGGCATAAACACGGAGAGCTGCTCCACCCCCCTGAACTAACCCCGGGAAGGGGCCCAGCTGGGTCGCGCGGGCAGCGTGGGACGCAGCCGATAGGAGAAGTCCCCGGGAGGCAGCGACTGGTATTGGAGCGGGGAGAACAGAGTCCCAGCCAGGACACTTGGTCACGGCACAAGCACGGGGAGCTGCTCCACCCACCTGAACAAACCCCGGGAGGAGGCCCAACTGGTTCGCGGAGGCGGCACGGCCACGCGGCTGGAGGGACGAGAAGTCCCCGGGAGGCAGCGACTGATTTTGGAGTCGAGAGTGCACCGTCCCAGTAGGGGAGCCTTGACGCTGGGCGTGGGGCTGGAAGCGGAGGATCTGACCGTGACTCCAGCGGGCCAGACCCCCCGGGGGCAATCTCCACACAGCCAGCACACATAGGCGACGCGCCCGCGGGAATCTCAGATACAATAGTCATTCCAAGCAAGACAAGCAACTCTGGCTATATTCTGAGGTGCTACTCTCCTATCTCTCTGTTCCCTCCCCCACCCTCCCCAGGTGGCTTCATTAACATCCGAATAGCCTGAGCCAGAGGGAGAACTTGGATAGGGATCTGACTGCATTTTTTTTTTAGCGGATATTCTGGAAAAACTAGTTTCCCAGTGATGGCTCGGAGACAACAATCCATATCAAACCACTTAAAGAAGCAGACCATGACAGCTTCTTCAACCCCCCAAACAAAAGAATCAAAATCTTTCCCAAATGAAGATACAATCCTGGATTTATCAGATACAGAATAAAAAAAAGTAATTTACAGAATGCTTAAAGATATCACAAATGAAATTAGGATAACTGCAGAAAAAGCCAAGGAACACACCGATAAAACTGTTGAAGAACTCAAAAAGATTATTCAAGAACATAGTGGAAAAATTAATAAGTTGCAAGAATCCTTAGAGAGACAACATGTAGAAATCCAAAAGATTAACAATAGAATTACAGAATTAGACAACGCACTAGGAAGTCAGAGGAGCAGACTCGAGCAATTAGAATGCAGACTGGGACATCTGGAGGACCAGGGAATCAACACCAACATAGCTGAAAAAAAAATCAGAGAAAAGAATTTAAAAAAATGAAGAAACCCTAAGAATTATGTGGGACTCAATCAAGAAGGATAACCTGCGGGTGATTGGAGTCCCAGAACAGGGAGGGGGGACAGAAAACACAGAGAAAATAGTTGAAGAACTTCTGACACAAAACTTCCCTGACATCATGAAAGACGAAAGGATATCTATCCAAGATGCTCATCGAACCCCATTTAAGATTGATCCAAAAAGAAAAACACCAAGACATATTGTCATCAAACTCACCAAAACCAAAGATAAACAGAAAATTTTAAAAGCAGCCAGGGAGAAAAAAAGGTTTCCTTCAAGGGAGAATCAATAAGAATAAGTTCAGACTACTCAGCAGAAACCATGCAGGCAAGAAGGGAATGGGACGACATATACAGAACACTGAAGGAGAAAAACTGCCAGCCAAGGATCATATATCCAGCAAAACTCCCTCTGAAATATGAAGGCGAAATTAAGATATTTACAGACAAACACAAGTTTAGAGAATTTGCAAAAACCAAACCAAAGCTACAAGAAATACTAAAGGATATTGTTTGGTCAGAGAACCAATAATATCAGATATCAGCACAACACAAGGTCACAGAACAGAACGTCCTGATATCAACTCAAATAAGGAAATCACAAAAACAAACAAATTAAGATTAATTGAAAAAAAAAATACACATAACAGGGGATCATGGAAGTCAATAGGTAAAAGATCACAATAATCAAAAAGAGGGACTAAATACAGGAGGCATTGAACTGCCATATGGAGAGTGATACAAGGCGATATAGAACAATACAAGTTAGGTTTTTACTTAGAAAAATAGGGGTAAATAATAAGGTAACCACAAAAAGGTATAACAACTCTATAACTCAAGATAAAAGCCAAGAAAAACGTAACGACTCAACTAACATAAAGTCAAACACTATGAAAATGAGGACCTCACAATTTACTAAGAAAAACGCCTCAGCACAAAAAAGTATGTGGAAAAATGAAATTGTCAACAACACACATAAAAAGGCATCAAAATGACAGCACTAAAAACTTATTTATCTATAATTACCCTGAATGTAAATGGACTAAATGCACCAATAAAGAGACAGAGAGTCTCGGACTGGATAAAGAAACACGATCTGTCTATATGCTGCCTACAAGAGACACACCTTAGACTTAGAGACACAAACAAACTAAAACTCAAAGGATGGAAAAAAGTATATCAAGCAAACAATAAGCAAAAAAGAAGAGGAGTAGCAATATTAATTTCTGACAAAATAGACTTTAGACTTAAATCCACCACAAAGGATAAAGAAGGACACTATATAATGATAAAATGGACAATTGATCAGGAAGACATAACCATATTAAATATATATGCACCCAATGACAGGGCTGCAAGATACATAAATCAAATTTTAACAGAATTGAAAAGTGAGATAGATACCTCCACAATTATAGTAGGAGACTTCAACACACCACTTTCGGAGAAGGACAGGACATCCAGTAAGAAGCTCAATAGAGACATGGAAGATCTAATTACAACAATCAACCAACTTGACCTCATTGACTTATACAGAACTCTCCACCCAACTGCTGCAAAATATACTTTTTTTTCTAGTGCACATGGAACATTCTCTAGAATAGACCACATATTAGGTCATAAAACAAACCTTTGCAGAGTCCAAAACATCGAAATATTACAAAGCATCTTCTCAGACTACAAGGCAATAAAACTAGAGATCAATAACAGAAAAACTAGGGAAAAGAAATCAAATACTTGGAAAATGAACAATACCCTCCTGAAAAAAGACTGGGTTATAGAAGACATCAAGGAGGGAATAAGGAAATTCTTAGAAAGCAACGAGAATGAAAATACTTCCTATCAAAACCTCTGGGACACAGCAAAAGCACTGCTCAGAGGCCAATTTATATCGATAAATGCACACATACAAAAAGAAGAAAGAGCCAAAATCAGAGAACTGTCCCTACAACTTGAACAAATAGAAAGTGAGCAACAAAAGAATCCATCGGGCACCAGAAGAAAACAAATAATAAAAATTAGAGCTGAACTAAATGAATTAGAGAACAGAAAAACAATTGAAAGAATTAACAAAGCCAAAAGCTGGTTCTTTGAAAAAATTAACAAAATTGATAAACCATTGGCTAGACTGACTAAAGAAATATAGGAAAGGAAACAAATAACCCGAATAAGAAATGAGAAGGACCACATCACAACAGAACCAAATGAAATTAAAAGAATCATTTCAGATTATTATGAAAAATTGTACTCTAACAAATTTGAAAACCTAGAAGAAATGGATGAATTCCTGGAAAAACACTACCTACCTAAACTAACACATTCAGAAGTAGAACAACTAAATAGACCCACAACAAAAAAAGAGATTGAAACGGTAATCAAAAAACTCCCAACAAAAAAAAGCCCTGGCCCGGACGACTTCACTGCAGAGTTCTACCAAACTTTCAGAGAAGAGTTAACACCACTACTTCTGAAGGTATTCCAAAGCATAGAAAATGACGAATACTACCCAACTCATTCTATGAAGCCACCATCTCCCTGATACCAAAACCAGGTAAAGACATTACAAAAAAAGAAAATTATAGACCTATATCCCTCATGAACATTGATGCAAAAATCCTCAACAAAATTCTAGCCAATAGAATCCAACAACACATCAAAAAAATAATTCACCCTGATCAAGTGGGATTTATACCAGGTATGCAAGGCTGGCTTAATATCAGAAAAACCATTAATGTAATCCATTACATATATAAAACAAAAGACAAAAACCACATGATCTTATCAATTGATGCAGAAAAGGCATTTGACAAAGTCCAACACCCATTTATGATAAAAACTCTTACCAAAATAGGAATTGAAGGAAAATTCCTCAACATAATAAAGGGCATCTATGCAAAGCCAACAGCCAATATCACTCTAAATGGAGAGAACCTGAAAGCATTTCCCTTGAGAACGGGAACCAGACAAGGATGCCCTTTATCACCGCTCTTATTCAACATCGTGCTGGAAGTCCTAGCCAGGGCAATTAGGCTAGACAAAGAAATAAAAGGTATCCGGATTGGCAAGGAAGAAGTAAAGTTATCACTATTTGCAGATGACATGATTATATACACAGAAAACCCTAAGGAATCCTCCAGAAAACTACTGAAACTAATAGAAGAGTTTGGCAGAGTCTCAGGTTATAAAATAAACATACAAAAATCACTTGGATTCCTCTACATCAACAAAAAGAACACCGAAGAGGAAATAACCAAATTAATACCATTCACAGTAGCCTCCAAGAAGATAAGATACTTAGCAATAAATCTTACCAAGGATGTAAAAGACCTATACAAAGAAAACTACAAAGCTCTACTACAAGAAATTCAAAAGGACATACTTAAGTGGAAAAACATACCCTGCTCATGGATAGGAAGACTTAACATAGTAAAAATGTCTATTCTACCAAAAGCCATCTATACATTTAACGCACTTCCGATCCAAATTCCAATGTCATATTTTAAGGGGATAGAGAAACAAATCACCAATTTCATATGGAAGGGAAGAAGCCCCAGATAAGCAAAGCACTACTGAAAAAGAAGAAGAAAGTGGGAGGCCTCACTTTACCTGACTTCAGAACCTATTATACAGCCACAGTAGTCAAAACAGCCTGGTACTGGTACAACAACAGGCACATAGACCAATGGAACAGAATTGAGAACCCAGACATAGATCCATCCACGTATGAGCAGCTGATATTTGACAAAGGACCAGTGTCAATTAATTGGGGAAAAGACAGCCTTTTTAACAAATGGTGCTGGCATAACTGGATATCCATTTGCAAAAAAATGAAACAGGACCCATACCTCACACCATGCACAAAAACTAACTCCAAGTGGGTCAAAGACCTAAACATAAAGACTAAAATGATAAAGATCATGGAAGAAAAAATTGGGACAACCCTAGGAGCCCTGATACAAGGTATAAACAGAATACAAAACATTACCAAAAATGATGAAGAGAAACCCGATAACTGGGAGCTCCTAAAAATCAAACACCTATGCTCATCTAAAGACTTCTCCAAAAGAGTAAAAAGATCACCTACAGAGTGGGAAAGAATTTTCAGCTATGACATCTCCGACCAGCACCTGATCTCTAAAATCTACATGATTCTGTCAAAACTCAACCACAAAAAGACAAACAACCCAATCAAGAAGTGGGCAAAGGATATGAACACGCACTTCACTAAAGAAGATATTCAGGCAGCCAACAGATACATGAGAAAATGCTCTCGATCATTAGCCATTAGAGAAATGCAAATTAAAACTACGATGAGATTTCATCTCACACCAGCAAGGCTGGCATTAATCCAAAAAACACAAAATAATAAATGTTGGAGAGGCTGCGGAGAGATTGGAACTCTCATACACTGCTGGTGGGAATGTAAAATGGTACAACCACTTTGGAAATCTATCTGGCGTTATCTTAAACAGTTAGAAATAGAACTACCATATAACCCAGAAATCCCACTCCTGGGAATATACCCTAGAGATACAAGAGCCTTCATACAAACAGATATGTGCACACCCATGTTTATTGCAGCTCTGTTTACAATAGCAAAAAGTTGGAAGCAACCAAGGTGTCCATCAACGGATGAATGGGTAAATAAATTGTGGTATATTCACACAATGGAATACTACGCATCGATAAAGAACAGTGACGAATCTCTGAAACATTTCATAACATGGAGGAACCTGGAAGGCATTATGCTGAGCGAAATTAGTCAGAGGCAAAAGGACAAATATTGTATAAGACCACTATTATAAAATCTTGAGAAATAGTAAACCTGAGAAGAACACATACTTTTGTGGTTACGAGGGGGGGAGGGAGGGAGGGTGGGAGAGGGTTTTTTATTGATTAATCAATAGATAAGAACTGCTTTAGGTGAAGGGAAAGACAACACTCAATACATGGAAGGTCAGCTCAATTGGACTGGACCAAAAACAAAGAAGTTTCCGGGATAAAATGAATGCTTCAAAGGTCAGCGGAGCAAGCGCGGGGGTCTGGGGAACATGGTTTGCGGGGACTTCTAAGTCAATTGGCAAAATAATTCTATTATGAAATCATTCTGCATCCCACTTTGAAATGTGGCGTCTGGGGTCTTAAATGCTAACAAGCGCCCATCTAAGATGCATCAATTGGTCTCAACCCACCTGGAGCAAAGGAAAATGAAGAACACCAAGTCCACACGACAACTAAGAGCCCAAGAGACAGAAAGGGCCACATGAACCAGAGACCTACATCATCCTGAGACCAGAAGAACTAGTTGGTGCCCAGCCACAATCGATGACTGCCTGACAGGGAGCACAGCAGAGGACCCCTGAGGGAGCAGGAGATCAGTGGGATACAGACCCCAAATTCTCATAAAAAGACCAAACTTAATGGTCTGACTGAGACTAGAGGAATCCCGGCGGCCATGGTCCCCAGACCTTCTGTTGGCACAGGACAGGAACCATCCCCGAAGACAACTCATCAGAAATGAAAGGGACTGGTCAGCGGGTGGGAGAGAGACGCTGATGAAGAGTGAGCTAATTATATCAGGTGGACACTTGAGATTGTGTTGGCAACTCTTGTCTGGAGGGGGGATGGGAGGATAGAGAGAGAGGGAAGCAGGCAAAATTGTCAAGAAAGGAGAGACTGAAAGGGCTGACTCAAGAGGGGGAGAGCAAGTGGGAGTAGGGAGTGAGATGTATGTAAACTTATATGTGACAGACTGATTGGATTTGTAAACGTTCACTTGAAGCTTAATAAAAGTTATAAAAAAAAAAAGATGCAGTAGAATCATAAAGATGCATATTGCTTTCACTTTGAAATCAACCTTCCCTAGGAATTTCACTTTTTAAACCAAAGTATGGTTGTGTGCCAGAGAAAGCTGTGTTAAAGCAGCCAGTTATTGCATGCTCCCATACTTGTACAGTGTTACTCATTAGGTTTGCCATTTGTGCAATGATCTAATCCCAGAATGTACGCACAGCATTCATAAAATGTTCTATCCATTTTCCATTTAATTTTTCTACTTAATTTTCTTGCCATTGTGCATTCTGCTTAATTCAACTGTATGCGTAGGTCTCCACAAAATGACTGAGAGTCCACTGCAATTATAAGTAATCCTAGAAAGAGATGAATAAAGACTCAATTATGGAGTGTGTTAAATGTAAGCTGCACTGTGGCTGTGAATACATCTCTCTCTCCCGTCTAGTTCAGTGCAACATGAAGGAAGACAGGAACTCAACATGAATTAGATTTCAACAGACTCACATGGCGGGTATTTTCGACTTCCATGCTATCTCCAAATGCAGCAAGCTATCTTAAAAACATTAGAAAGAGAGCCTTCTTCTGATGCTGTAATTGTTTCTTTGACACACACACACGAAAGTCACTGCTGTGTCTGACAGGCTGCTGTGTTACTCAAAATCTGTTTTGTTATTTTTGTTTTAAATTAATATCCAGAGCAATGCACATGTGCATAATTTGGTGCCGTCTTCCATTCTTCCCACCAAAAATTCCTGAAATTAGTTCAAGCGAAGCTTAAATTTTATGTCTAAGTTGAAATGTCAGTTTTAAAATTACAAGTGTATAGAAAGCTCCCCCTAGGGTAAAGAGAAGGTGCGTACCATGATCATCACCTATTATTTAATTTTTAGGTTTAGTTTTAGTTCACCACACATTTTTTTGTTCCTCCACTTTCTTTCTTTGCTGTTATTTATAACTACCTCTTGTACATTAATGTTTACTGATGGAGTTAACTGCCTAAATTTGACAACAGCTAGAGGTTAGATTTTTCAAGCATATAGCCCAAGTTGCACAGTGGTTAAGAACTCGGCTGCTAACCAGAAGTTCGAAAGTTCGAATCTGCCAGCCACTCATTGGAAGCTCTATGAGGCAGTTCTACTCTGTCCTATAGGGTCCCTATGAGAAGGAATTGACTAATGGCAACTTCTTTTGTTGTGTATCTGATGAACAGGGCTTAGTATTCGAGTTACTATAATTCAGGAGATTAACCGTTAGGTAGCTCTACTGCTGTAAATGTTATTAAATTCTGTGTTGTCTAAATATTTGCAAAAGCTATTTGTAGGAAGGGTTAGAAAAATAACAGAAAATAGATCATACTGACAATTAATCAATTAGATCTTTGGGTGGGAAAAGGCAAAACAATTACATCAAATCAGTGGCACAGATTGTGCAAGAGGTAATAACCCAGAGAAGGGAGATGACTTTTCAGGTTCGAAAACTGAAAGGATTGCATTTAACGTCTAAATATGAACTTAACTTTATGGGGAGGAGCTTAAGTGGATTGTAAAGTGTTTTACTAATCTAAACACACCCTTTCTTTTGACATCTTCGTTCCTTCAAGAACCCAAGTGCATAATTAATGTGATAACAATATATTTTGTTTAGATGAGGGTGAAACCCTGTCTTATCTAGCAGCCACACTAACGTGATAACTCCTTGGCAAAAGACTGTTCATACTTCTCTAGCTTCATTGCGCCTAAACCTGTGTTCAAGTTTAGAGGCAATGAATGATAATGACCTTGTGTTCAGCTTGGAGAGAAACAAATACAATTAGTCTTCAAAAGAATAGGTCAACTGCTCATTAGCAAAAAAAGTACTAGCTATAATGAATACAGAATAGGACTTTTTCTCTTCTGTATAATCCCCAGCTCATGCCTGTTATTAAATTTAGAAAACTTTTTAACTTTAATTTGACAATTTATGGCTCCCATTCATTAGCTTCTGATTTTTCTTTTCACTTGTAGCACAAGCTAATGTTTCTACAAGGAGCCTGGGTGGCACGAGGCGTTTGTGTTTGGCTGCTAACTGAAAGGTTGGCGGTTAGAACCCATCCAGTGGCTCTGTAGAAGAAAAGGCCTGGAGGTCTACTTCCACGAAGTCAGTCAAGAAAACCCTAATAACAACAGTGCTTCTTCACATAGCGTAAAATAGATCTTCCTTCCTAGTCACGGTGAGGTTAAACTAACTCAGGGTTCGTTTCAGAGGATTCTCCTTTGTCTTGCCTGGGACTCTGCTTTCTAACCCTAGCCTACTCAAGCCCACTCATCTCTCATTCCATTATGTCATCAGAAAATAGCGTGATCTAACACAAAGGTTTTTTTTTTTTTTAAACATCTTATTATAAAAAGCATATTTGAAGACTATAAATATTTTTAAAATACAGGAAAAAAAAAAAGAGGGACGAAGAATCATCCAAAGGACCAAAGCTCCGAGAGGCTTACTGCCCACTTTGAGCTATCCTGCTCAGTGACCTTGCAAAAGACATTGCTATAGCTCCCAGGACAAAGTTTGCCTGTCTTACCATGGCAGAGGGCCAAAGACAAATTGATTCTAAAAAAGGGAAAAGTAATTGAGGAAAATTCACTTATACTGTATGTATTAGGGAAAATGAAAGACCTGGAGATGACCATAGCACACTTTAGTGAGAAGAAAAGATATCGTATGACAAACACACAAACATACTAGATCAGGAAGTAGAGATGAAAAATGAAGTTGGTGGTTGATGATGGAGGGAGGAAAAGAAGACTGAGAAACAGAAGTAGCAGTTGCAATAGCAGTTTTGTTAGAAAATTTGATCAGCATCTTCTTCTGTTCTCTGCCACACTAGTATTCTTTCTTTAAATGTTAAGATGAACAATTACAGAGAAACCATATACTGTGGATTTTTTTGCATTGTTACTGACTTGAAGTAATAGCCCTCTGTTTGGAAGCTCACAGCTGTAGAAACCATTATGTGCTCAGAAAAGGAAGGTAAGAAACATTCAGCACAAATGAAATCTTATTTTCATGCAAATATCCCTAGTAATATAGCAGAAGGCGGAGAAAGTGCTGGAAATATGGTAAATACATATAGTCAATTTTCTGGAAATGAAATGTCAGTCAAAAAACCAATGAGTATCCTGAAAATTCTTGTTTCATGGCAAGAAATGCAAGGGAAATGAGGTGTATATACACAGATTTGGCACAATTAGGAACCATTCTGATTTTTTTTATTTTATTGCATTTGAATTATTTAACTGTATAGTACTTGTCAGACACATTTTATTTTGGCAATTCAACTTAGGGCTTTTATTGCCTGCTCTGAATTGAGACCACCTGAGATTTTATCTTTGGAAAATCCTTGGAAGTTTTAAGCCTTGGGAAAATTACCTAAAGTCCCATGTCTCAGTTTCCTCGTTTGTAAAATGGAAATTATAACAGTAACCTTCTCATATGGTCGTGATGAAAGTCAAATAAAACAATAACTGTACTTAGACTAGATGCTCAGCACATAGCATATGCTCAATAAAGTTATGATTATGGTCGAGGTGGTATCTATCAAACAATAACAGTCCTCTAGCACTTATTATGTGCCAGACAAAGATCTAAGTGCTTTACATACATTAACTCACTCAGTCCTCACATGAGGTAGGCTCTATTCTTATTTTCCCCATTCTACAGAAGGGACAGCTGGGGAACAGAAGGGTTAGGTGGATTGCCCACAGCCTGAGCTCTTAACCATTAGGCCAGTAGTTGTGTCATTAGAATCATCCAACGGGCTTTTAAAGCTCCTGATTCCCAGTCCCATCCCAGCTGATTAAGTCAGAATCTCTGCAAATGGGCCTCAGTAGTTTTTAAAACTCCCTAAGTGATAGCCATGTGCAGCCAAGTTTGAGAATCACTGCATTGGGCTATCTACTGTATAACACATACCTTGTAGAGTTAAAATATCAAAAGACACTTCAAGCGACAGCAGAAACCCTGAGAAAGTAGGCACAGCTGTCTCACAGCTATGCCATGAATTCAACGTGTCCTAGCATAAAATGAAGAAAACAAGACCCAGAAGCAATTGCCTGCAAAGCAATGGGAAAAAATATACTTACGTTTGTTATGACTAATGGCTTTGGTAGGAAAGAACACTTAGCAATTCTAGTAATCAGTGTTCTGTTCACCCTTGTTCTGTTATTGTTGTTGTTAGGTGCCATCAAGTCAGTTTCAACTCATAGTGATCCTATGTACCACAGAACTAAACACTGCCCAGTCCTGTGCCATCCTTATAATCATTGTTATGCTTGAGCCCATTGTTGCAGCCACTGTGTCAATCCATCTCATTAAGGGTCTTCCTCTTTTCCGCTGACCCTCTACCAACCATGATGTCCTTCTCCAGGGGCTGATCCCTCCTGACATGTCCAAATGATGTAAGATGCAGCCTCTCCGTCCTTGCTTCTAAGAAGCATTCTGGTTGTACTTCTTCAAAAACAGATTTGCTTGTTTTTCTGGCAGTCAATGGTGTATTCAATACTCTTCACCAACACCACAATTCAAAGACGTCAATTCTACTTCAGATTTCCTTATTCATTATCCAGCTTTCACAGGCATATGATGCGTTTGAAAACACCATGACTTGGGTCAGGCACACCTCAGTCTTCAAGGTGACATCTTTGCTCTTCAACACTTTAAAGAGGTCCTTTGCAGCAAATTTGCCCAATGCAGTGAGTCTTTTGATTTCTTGAATGCTGCTTCAGTGGGTATTGATTGTGGATCCAAGTAAAATGAAATCCTTGACAACTTCAATCTTTTTTCCATTTATCATGATGTGGCTTATTGGTCCAGTTGTGAGAATTTTTGTTTTCTTTATGTTGAGGTCTAATCCATACTGAAGGCTGTGGTCTCTGATCTTCATTAGTAAGTGCTTCAAGTCCTCTTCACTTTCAGCAAGCAAGGTTGTGTCATCTGCATAATGCAGGTTGTTAATGAGTCTTCCTGCAATCCTTATGCCCCATTCTTCTTCATATAGTCCAGCTTCTCAGGTTATTTGCTCAGCATACAGATTGAATAGGTATGGTGAAAGGATACAACCCTGACACACACCTTTCCTGACTTTAAACCACTCAGTATCCCCTTGTTCTATAGGAACAACTATCTCTTGATCTATGTAAAGGTTCCTCATGAGCACCATTAAGTGTTCTGGAATTCCCATTCTTCACAATGTTATTCATAATTTGTTATGATCCACACAGTCAAATGCTTTTGCATAGCCAATAAAACAAAGGTAAACATCCTTCTGGTATTCTCTGCTTTCAGCCAGGATCCATCTGACATCAGCAATGATATCAGTGGTTCCACATCCTCTTCTGAATCTGGCCTGAACTTCTGGCAGTTCCTTGTCAATATGCTGCTGCAGCCGCTTTTGAATGACCTTTAGTAAAATTTTGCTCGTATGTGATACTAATGATATTGTTCAATAATTGCCACATTTAGTTGGATCACCTTTCTTGTGAATAGGCATAAAGCCAGATCTCTTCCAGTTGGTTGGCCAGATAGCTGTCTTCCATATTTCTTGGCATAGGCGAGTAAGCACTTCCAGCACTGCATCTGTTTGTTGAAACATCTCAATAGATATTCCGTCAATTCCTGGAGCCTTGTTTTTCACCAATGCCTTCAGTGCAGCTTGGACTTCTTCCTTCAGCACCATTGGTTCCTGATCATATGCTACCTCTTGAAATGGTTGAACATCAACTAATTCTTTTTGGTATAATGACTCTGTGTATTCCTTCCATCTTCTTTTGATGCTTCCTGCGTCATTTAATATTTTCCACATAGAATCCTTCACTATTGTAGCTTCAGTTCTTTCAGTTTGAGAAACACCGAGCATGTTCTTCCCTTTTGGTTTTCTATCTCCAGCTCTTTGCACATGTCATTATAATACTTGTCTTCTCTAGCCACCCTTTGAAATCTTCTGTTCAGCCATTTTACTTCATCATTTCTTCTTTTGCTTTAGCTGCTCAACATTTAAGAGCAAATTTGAGAGTCTCCTCTGACATCCATCTTGATCTTTTCTTTGTTTCCTTTCTTTTCTATGACCTCTTGCTTTCTTCATGGATGGTGTCCTTGATGTCATTCCACAACTCCTCTGGTTTTCAGTCATTAGTGTTCAGCACGTCAAATCTATTCTTCAGGTGGTTTCTAAATTCAGGTGGGATATACTCAAGGTTGTATTTTGGCTCTTGTGGACTTGCTCTGATTTTCTTCAGTTTCAACTTGAACTTGCATGTGAGCAATTGATGGTCTGTTCCACAGTCGGCCCCTGGCCTTGTTCTGACTGATGATATTGAGCCATGTGTATAATTGCTATTTACATTGATGAGAAAAGGTATTTGTAATGAAAAAGTGATTGGTCTTGCAAAATTCTATCATTTGTTCTCTGGCATTGTTTCTATCACCAAGGCCATATTTTCCAACTACTCTATGAGCCGGAATCGACTCAACGGCACTGGGTTTGGTTTTTGTTTTGTTTTGTTTTGTTTTTGGTTTAATCCTTCTTTGTTTCCAACTTTCCCATTCCAATCACCAGTAATTATCAATGCATACTGATTGCATGTTCAATCAATTGTAGACTGCAGAAGCTGATAAAAATCTTCAATTTCTTCCTCTTTGTCCTTAGTGGTTGGTGCGTAAATTTGAATAAAAGTCATATTAACTGGACTTCCTTGTGGGCGTATGGATATTATCCTATCACTGACAGCGTTGTACTTCAGGACAGATCTTGAAACGTTCTTTTTGGACCATGCATGCAACACCATTCTTCTTCTAGTTGTCATTCCCAGCATAGTAGCCTATATGATTTTCTAATTCAAAATGACCAATACCAGTCCATTTCAGCTCACTAATGCCTAGGCTATTAACGCTTATGCGTTCCATTTCATTTTTGACTGTTACCAATTTTCTTAAATTCATACTTCGTACATTCCAGGTTCTGATTATTAATGGATGTTTGAAGCTCTCTCTTCTCATTTTGAGTCTTGCCACATCAGCAAATGAAGGTCCTGAAAGCGTTATTCCATCCATGTCATTAAGGTCGACTCTACTTTGAGGTGGCACCTCTTCCCCAGTCATCTTTTGAGTGCCTTCCAACCTGAGGGGCTCATTTTCTGACACTGCATCAGACAATGTTTTGCTGCTATACATAAAGTTTTCACTGACTAATTTTTTTTTCAGAGGTAGCCTGCTGGGTGTTTCTTCCTAGTCTGTCTTAGGCTGGAAGCTCAGCTGAAACCTGTCCTCTGTGGGTGACCCTGCTGGTACCCGAACCTCGGTGGCATAGCTTCCAGCATCACAGTATCACGCGAGCCCCCCAGTACGACAAACTGACAGACATGGGGGGCTAGCGCATATACCTAGGTCTAAAATTGCCATTCGGTAGATGATTTAAAACAAACAAAAAAAAATCTCATTGCCTCTGAGTTGATTCCAACTCATAGTAACCCTATAAAAAAAAAAAAAAAACCTATATATAAAAAAAACCCTATAGTACAGAGTAAAACTGCCCCATAAGTGTTTCCAAGGCTGTAAATCTTTAAGGAAGCACACTGTCACATCGTTTTCCCACAGAGTGGCTAGTGGTTTTGACCTGCCAACCTTTCAGTTAGTGGCTGAGCAGTTAAATGTTGTGCCGCCAGGGCTCCTTCCTGTAGATGAGAACCACGGGATCAGGGGCCTATCTACGGAAAATAGCACTTATGGCAATTAGTTTTAAAGGGCTGAATGATCTCTCACAGCTGCCAGTGGAAATGGTGATAGCCAGTAGGACCTGCTCATTAGCACCCCTCCTCAAGCAGTGCCCAGGACACATGCCCTACTTGCCATACCTTAGACACCTCTGCATGGAATAACTTAAGAAATAAGAAAGTATTCTTGTCAGCTGGTAATCCTGATTTGTTATGTGATACAAAATTACTTGAAATGAGAAATTATATTTATTCATGGCTACTTGTAATATAATCAAGGCAGAGCACATTTCAATGAATTAATAGCACTGAAAAAGGAAAACAAAATGATCCCTGATTAATACAATTACTAATTTTCTCTCTTTGCTTATATTGGCATTCATTCATTTATTCAACAAACATTTGTTGAGCGCCTATTACATGCTAGACACTGAGCTAAGGGCTCACATTGATGAAGAAGTCAGGCACACTCCCTGCACTCCTGGATCATACAGTCTACTATGAACCAGCTTCGTGGACTGAATTGTGTCCCCCCAAAATATCTGTTAACTTGGCTAGGTCATGATTTCCAGTACTGTATGATTGTCTACCATTTTGTCATCGGATGCGATTTCCCTGTGTGCTATAGAGCCTATCACTATGATGTAATAAGATGGATTAGTGGCAGTTACATTGATGAGACCTGCAAGATTAGATAGTATTTAAGACCAATCTCTTTCGAGATATAAAAGAGAGAAGCAAGCAGAGAGACATGGCGACTTCATACCACCAAGAATGCAGTGCCAGGAGCAGAGCATGTCCTTTGGACCTGCGGTTCCTGCACTGAGATGATCCCAGACCAAGGGAAGACTGACGTCAAGGACCTTCCTCCAGAGCTAACAGAGAAAGAAAGCCTTCTCCTGGTGCTGGCACCCTGAATTCAGACTTCCAGCCTACTGGACTGTGAGAGAATAAACTTCTCTTTATTAAAACCATCCACTTGTGGTATTTCTGTTATAGCAGCACTAGATAACCAAGAAAGCAGAATTCTTTGCTGTTAAAAAGGTTGACAGTTTGAATCCATCAATCACTCCTTGGAAACCCTGTGGGGCAGTTCTACTCTGTCCTATAGGGTCACTATGAGTCTGAATCAACTCATCGGCAACAGGTTTAATGCCTAGCTTCTAGAGTCATGGCTTTAAAAAAAAAAAAAAAAAAAAAAGTCATCAATCAATATAGTAATAGACTTCCCAGAAGTTTTTTCTAGCTTGAAGACAGAATTAAACAAAATCTAAATAATCATACACTAAAACTGTAGAAATCTGAAAAGGTGCGGGGGTGGGGGGGAAGGAAAACCTTATCTCAGTAAAATACTAAGAGATCATCCGACAAAATGTGGGGTATGGAGCAGGTTAGTGAGAATGAATTAGTTCCTCAGGTAAAAATCATAACACCTGCAGGATTAGATTATTCATCATAGATCAAACTCACAGCAGATAATAAATGATGTACATAAATAGTTCTTAGGGCTAAAACATCATTCTACCTTCTCAAGAGGAAACATCTTAATACACGATCCAAAATGCTTTCAGTAATTTGATAGTTTTCCAAAGATTTACAATTCAAATTTTAACCTTTTCGTAATTTTTTGACAAAATATTTCTCAACTCTCCATTTATCCCATTTAAATTTGACTTTTATAAAATGGAGATCAAAACAAGCTATGATAATGCAATCAGGTAAAAGATAAATGGAGTTGCCTTTTCCCTTCACTCCTGCCAAGGTGAATGAGGTTATAGTCAATTTCTGTAATTCCACCAAGTTGTTCTTGCTCATTTATGTCCTTTCTTTATCTTCTAGGTACTTCTAGAAATATGCTAACACATTATAAGGCATGCTGCTAGGGAGGAGAGAGAGTATTTATATGAAAATATTAGTTTACTTTGTAAACAAGAAATCATTTTCATGATAATATAGGTGTATAGGTGACATTATGCATTATTTTTTAATTGGTACCAAAGCTCCTCCCAGACTTTAGTGCAAGGCAACAAAAAA
Organism: Loxodonta africana; assembly: GCF_030014295.1. NCBI lineage: Eukaryota > Metazoa > Chordata > Mammalia > Proboscidea > Elephantidae > Loxodonta > Loxodonta africana. The sequence continues at coordinate 45,751,606 of NC_087348.1, forward strand.
TGTATAAACTACATTTTAAAGGGAGAAATATTCCTTTCCAGTTAAATTTTATACCCAAATGTCTCTTTCCATTCCTTCCTCAGACCTTCCTTAATACCCAAGGACTCTTGTAATTAGGAGAAATCTTCATACGAGTTTAAATTATAGATGAAATAATTCCATGTGTTAGAGCTCCTTAATTTCATAAATTCTAACTACTGCTGAACATCATGGATGGGTGGAGATAGAATAAAATATGGTATAGCTGTGAGTGTCTATTTAGAAGCATCTGGATATTCATTCAACATACTTTTATTATGTAGTCCCTCATACCTCTCATGAATCTACCCTAAAAGTAAGGGGAGAAAACATCATTTTCTGCCATCCTTTTCTTTGCCCCTTACTTCTTCCCTAAAGTTATTTTCCATATAACTTTCTTAACACTATATAATATCAAACTCCTGGAAAGCTGTTCTTATTTAGTCAGATCCATTACCTGAAATATTTTTCATAGTCTTCATGAGAAGCTACGCCTTTATGAGCTGCTCATAACTGCAAGTCATAATCCCATGCACATTCTTGATACCCGTAGATGTTTCTGGTGGAAAAGAAAATCAGGGACTAAATGATTTTAAGTCAATTAATACAACCAATTTATTTCACCTAATTGTTATCAACAAGACAAATAGTTTTTTTTTTTTTAAGTATGTCTCAAATATTGCATGGGACATACCTACACATATATACACACAAAATTCATTGTTTATCCAAAATTCCACTGCATATCTGTATCTCTATCTGCATTTTATTGGGAAAATATTTTTTAAAAGCTCTCTAGGCCATTCTAGTGTACAAAGAGGGTTGAGAGCTACTAGCTCTCAACATACTGTCTCTACACCCATTTGTTATATATATACCAAACCCAAACCCAGTGCCATTGAGTAGATTCCAACTCATAGTGACCCTATAGGACAGAGTAGAACTGCCCCACAGAGTTTCCAAGGAGCACCTGGTGGATTTGAACTGCTGACCCTTTGGTTAGCAGCCATAGTACTTAACCGCTACACCACCAGGGTTTCCTGGGAGGGAGGGAGGGAGGGAGGGAGGGAGGGAGGGAGGGAGGGAGGGAGGGAGGGCATGGAGGAAGGAAGGAAGGAAGGAAGGAAGGAAGGAAGGAAGGAAGGAAGGAAGGAAGGAAGGAAGGAAGGAAGGAAGGAAGGAAGGAAGGAAGGGTGGAAGGAAGGGTGGAAGGAAGGGTGGAAGGAAGGGTGGAAGGAAGGGTGGAAGGAAGGGTGGAAGGGTGGATGGGTGGATGGGTGGATGGGTGGATGGGTGGATGGGTGGATGGGTGGATGGGTGGATGGGTGGATAGATGATAGATGGATAGACAGATGAGAGAGAGATGATAGATTAGATAGATGATAATGATAGATAGATGATAGATAGATAGATGATTGATAGATAGATAGAGGATAGATAGATGATGATAGATAGATAGATAGATGATAGATAGATAGATAGATAGATAGATAGATAGATGATAGATAGATAGATAGATAGATAGATGATGGATAGATGATGGATAGATGATAGATAGATAGATAGATAGATAGATAGATAGATAGATAGATAGATAGATAGATAGATAGATAGATAGATAGATAGATAGATAGATAGATGATAGATAGATAGATAGATAGATAGATAGATAGATAGATAGATAGATAGATAGATAGATAGATAGATAGATAGATGATGGATAGATGATGGATAGATGATAGATAGATGATAGATAGATAGATAGATAGATAGATAGATAGATAGATAGATAGATAGATAGATAGATAGATTATAGATAGATTAGATAGATGATAGATAAATAGATATAGATTAGATAGATGATAGATGGATAATTTTTTTTTTTTTTTTTTTTTTGCTGTTATTAAGATTATTCCTCTTTGGGGACAAAAGTAAATAACAGAACATGAAAAAATCTTAAATTACAGCCTTTACTGAGGTTAAAAAAAAAAGTCTCTGATTTAACTACACCGTAAAGGAAGGAAATCTCAAGAAGCAAAAGCACTGATTGAGCTGAAGCACAGCCCCGCCGCTAACGCCCACACACAGCCATCAGTCACTTAGCACGGCTCTGAGGGAACGAGACGAGGAACTCCTACGACGAAATGGAAAAGGAGTTGTGAGGGAATGCTAGATGGTTATCACCCAAAGTGTGGTATACGTACCAGCATCATCAGCATCACCTGGGAGTTTGTTAGAAAGACAGACTCCTAGGACACACCCCAAACAGATTCATATATGTATTTAAGTTTGGGAAGAACTGTTCTAGATAATTAGATTCTAAAATGGATAAAAATGGGCAACCAGGGAAGAGGGAGAACATGCACAAAAAAAATGGTAAAGGCTTTCAAAAACAGATTTGTTTTTCTTTTGTCAATGTCTGTAAGCAGCAGGTAGGCCCTAACTCATGATCAATTGCCACGGAGAAAGTAAATCCTTTGACCCTCCACACTCAGCAAGCCTAACTGGGTAACTTCACTAAGGCCTCTTTCCTGCCCTTTACATACTACTCCTCTAAAAAACCCTGGGACATAACCCAGAAAGGTTGAAAGAGGAACATCAGGTGCTTTCTAATCAAATTTAAAACTTGTCTAAACAAGTAGATGCAATTATTCCAGGCAAGTCAGCAAACTCTGCAGCCAGAATGCCAGGTCAATCTTGTTTTAAGTACATACATATTGATAACAATCTGATGTTAACAACATTCATTTAAGAAATATCTCTACTGTAATACATGATAGCCATAAGAATGCCAAGGACAGAATATATACTTAATAGGGTTTGTAATCACTTCTCCTTAAAATTACCGTGGGGAATATTGCTATTTTTTCCCATCAAGGACAAGAAAGATCAATATGTGTAGTAAGGCTGAATCATATTTTCTTTAGATATATTCTTAGTATTTTCAAAGTAACGGTATAATATTTCTGAAACAATTCTGATAACCTTCTGAGTCTCACTGGTGAGTTCTGCCTAGCAAAAGAGACAAAGTGATTCACAATGACTACCCATTTGTGGGAGGTGGAGGGGAAAATGGAGAATTGGTTGGGTTTGTTAATTGGCCAGTTGTAAATGAATTTGCTAATCAATCAGTTTATGACGAGTGATTTGGCTGAGTCTTTTCCCCATTACTGTCAGCAGGCCTAATACACGAGTTTAGAATATGATTGGAGTGAAGCAATCGGTGCTCTGGCAGGATTGCATTCCTGCAATCTCTGAGATAGTATAAACATGTAACAACACTGTCAAAGGAAGCAAGGGTTTAGGTGGCAAGTGATAAGCATTTATCAAAGAAAGTTGGACTGAAGCTACTACCAAAGAATCCCAGAGATATTAGTTTCGAAGATCTCAACCAAGTAAGCCAAAGTCCTATGATAAAAACGGAGAAATCTGTTACCCATCTCCCTTTGTTCCTTGCAGGCAGAATTCCAATTGTATTAAGAGCAGTTCCTTTCCATATGGCCACTAGTCAGGGACAGGGCCCCTTCCCATCCTGGAGGTGAATGTCCATGTGTCTATGCTAATTAAGATAATTTTTCTTTTTTTTTTTTTTCCGTTGGTGGTGACTGGTTTAGAAACAAGCATGTAATACCATTCTGAACCATGTAATTCCTGTTGGGAGGCTTATAGTTTTCTTGACCCTTAAAGAGAGGCACATAAAAGAGAATTCCATTTCCTACCTCTGGATGGAGCTATATGCACAAGGTATTTGGAATTGCATCTAGCTATCTTGGAGCCATGAAAGAAGCTAAGCAAAGAAAACGAGTCAACATTCTGAAGCTGGCATAGAGAAAAGATGAAGAGAACTTGGGTCCCTGATCAAGTTACCTAAAAAAAATAAAATAAAATAAATCAAACCAATTTCCCTATAGGGTCACTATGAGTTGGAATTGACTCAACAGCAACAGGTTTTTCACATAACTGAGTCAATAAGTAAACCAAATCTGGAACCACCTAGTTTGTTATTTAAGGCAGCGAATCTATGTTCGGTTTGGTTTCTCTTACTTACAGCCAAAATTTTCTTAACTGAAAAATGACCAGTAGCCAGATATTCTATCATTCATACTGCATCTGCCTTAAAGAAACACCTCTGGTGGGAACTCACACAGGCCATTACACAGATGTGTGACTGCTCACGAGGTATTGTTATTAGTTGCCATGGATTCAATTCTGACTCATGGCAATGCCATGTGTTGGAGTAGAGCTGCTCTACAGGATTTTCTTGGCTGCAATCTTAACAAAAAGTATATTGCTAGTCATCTTTTATGGAACCACTGGGAGGTTAGCAGCTGAGCACAGAGTATTTGCGCCACCTAGGGATCTCACAAAATAGTAATGCCCAAATAAAGGAAAGAATGTCCTCCAAACTTAAGGCAATATATTATTTAAAATTCAATGCCACAGTAATTCACTAATGTTCTTTGTTAAAATGTGAAGGCATTCCACGTCATACTACATAGAATCTACTTTAATTTGCATACTTGTGGGTTAACCACTTTGAATTTAAAATATCAGAATGCTTTTCTCCAAATACCCAGTTTCCACTTAGGTTGACTCTCCCTATCAGATTGTTTCCTGCTCATGGTATTTGGTATATGATGTTCATTCAGAATTGACCTTGTCCATCATGATGGGCTCTTATTGTAAGTATGTCCCAGTACAAATTGGCTTGAAAAATAAAGGCGAGTTATTGGCTCACCGAATTGACAAGTCCAAAGTTTAGACTAACTTTAGATAAGGCAAGATCCAGTAGCTCTGACTGCATCAGCTAGGGTCTTGATTTCTCTCCTATCTTGTATTCTGTCTTCTGTGGGCAATGGTTTCATCCTTAGGCTCTACAATCCTGCTCCTTCAGCCAAACCACCATTACCAATGCTGTCCATATTTTTGATTCCTGGTAGTAAAATGAAAACAGCAAGTCTTAACGTCAGAGCTTCCCTTTCCCAGAAGTCTCAGCAAACATCTCCTTACAACTCATTTGTTTATATTCCTGTGGTTGGTTGAAGGATGGAGCAGATCGATTGACTTAGGCTAATTTGTGTCTAACACTTAAACCACATAACTGATGAAGGGCATGAGGATATATGAGAGGAAAACCACGGTTCTGTTGGTGAGATCAGTAGGAAGGAATGGATGCTGGTGAGGCCATAAACGATCATTACACCATGGAAAAATTGTCATGAATCATTTAAAGAGGCCGTACATGCAAATCAGTAGAATTTTATTTCAATTTATTACATTTAAATTCTGCTATTTTTAAGATCTGATTTCATCTAATCAGTTTAGGGATAAAGGTAGCAGATTTAGCCCATGGTGAATAGACAAATAACACTACAGAAAAATCGCAGACACTGCAGTACAACATTTGGGTTCCCAGGCTTGTACTGGCAGGTCAATTATGTGTTGCACATTTTTTACGTCTTTTCTAACACTAAATTCCAACGGTCTCCACAGCCCCCACAATGTCTGTCTCTTGTTTTATTTTGTAAGCACCAATAACCTACCAAAGAAATTTCAAAGAAAGTTGAAAGGCAACTTTGTGTACGGTCCAAACACTGTGCCTGAACCTGCTCCATCCCTTTTTGTTGCTCTCCAACACCTCTACTTCGCAAAGATTACTAGTTGGTTGGGGCATAGAAAGGGGAGAGAACATGTTAAGTAAAAATATTAGGATTTAATGCCCACAATTTTCACATAATAATTTTTCCTCTCATATTAAATACTTGCATAGTATATCCAGCTTTGCCCCATTTAGCACCACGTTATACAATCTTTAGCTAATTGTACGTTCTTTCCTGTGTAAGATTACCACTGTATTATGTCATTCGTCTTATTGGAAGCTTTCTGCTCTCCTGAACAATGCAGAGTACAAAACAGCATAGAAATGTGGAGTATGCCTCTCATTACCATCATTATACTTTAGTCATTTTAATGAGGTAGGGTTTGGTGATTCATCATGAAGATTATGCAATTTTCAACATGGCAATTTTAAAAGTGATTCAATATCTGCTGATTTTTGCAATTATTCTAAATATGCATTACATTATAACATTTAGGTAAAAATTCTAGCTATCCAAACCAGTGCCATGATATAATCATCACCGGATGCATTTATTAGGAAGCATTAAAACCCAGTTGCTGCAATGTACAGTAATGATATTGTGTTTCATTTATGTATCTATTATTTTATTCATGAATGTAAACAATTGTATTTGGTTAGGTACTGTGTAAACAAAATGTAATAAGGCATATGCCTTGGCTCCAAAGGGTTCACGATTTAGCTTGTTCACTCACTAGGTAATTTATTAACTGAGGAGAGCTTCTTAAATTCTCTCTTCCCCAATTTCCTTACCTCTATAACGACAATAATAATAGAACCTACCTTGTAGGCCTCTTGTGGCATTGAAATAAGAAAATACACACGCAGTGGTAAAATAGCTCTAGCAACCTAGTATGTGTTGCTTAAACATTAGCTGATATCATTAGTATTTTAATCGAAAGATGACAAAAAAAAAATAATTATAATACAGCTTAAATTCTTTTGATTTGTTGAATACCTTCATTATGCTCCAGTCTATGCAAAGCCCTAATATTATAGCAAAGACTAAGACAGGTGTGTTATCTACCTTCATCAGGCATCCACTCTAACTCAAGGGTGTACAAATCAGTTCTATTCAAAGAGAAGGGTATGACATGAATGAGACAACATATATGTTGAATATCTAGTATGTTCCAGGCATTGTGCCAGAAACTGGAGAGAACATATCTCATTTGATTATCTTATCAGGCCAAGGTTAAAGAGTAACCCAAGGTCACATATTTTCTAAAGAGTAAAACCAAGATCCAAACACAGGTTCATCTTCTAAACCTTATACTGTAATGTCTTCTTAACTACTGTGATGGTTAAGGTTATGTGCCAACTTGGCTAGGCTGTGATTCTCAGTGGTTTGGTAGACACTATGTAATCATCTTTCATTTTGTCATCTGATGTGAGCAGCCAATCAGTTGGAAGTGGAGTTTCCTTGGGGATGTGGCCTGCCTCCATTATATAAATGGATATTCTGGCGAAGCTCTCTCTTTCTCTACCTCTTTCTCTCTCTACCCTGCAATCTTCTTGTCATCTGACCTCCAGTTCTTGGGACGTAAGCCAGCAGAGACCTCCAGCCTTTCCCCTGACCTGTGGATTTGGGGTTTATTAGCCCCTACAACCATCTGAGCCAGCAGAGGTTTTCAACCTGTCATCAGATACACGGATTTGGGACTTACCAGCTCCCACAATTGTGTGAGCCATTACCTTAAAGTAAATTTCTCTCTATATGTAACTGTATATGCTTCGCTGGTTTTGGTCCTCTAGAGAACCCAGACTAAGGTAATTACGAAGGAACAAATAGGGTATATGGGGAAGCCTTTACCATGAAAATAATGAGCCTCAGAAGATGTTGCCTTGAAAAATAAATTAAAAGGAACTAGTTTACATTAATATTTCCTAACGTGTATTCTGTGAAAAACTGCACAAGATAAATTCCATCAACATTCTGAAGATAGAAGTAGTGGTAATTTTTTAGTCTTCTCAAATCCACCATAAATCGAAGCAAACAGGAACTCAAAACCAAAACCCAATGACAGATATACCTCAAAAGCAAGGGCAAAGTAACCCCATGGCAATATGAGGAGGTGAAAGACAACCCGAGCTGTAATACCTGTATTTTCTCAGTGTTCACATGGAAGGAAACAAATGAGTTTTACGATGGACTGGAAAATTGGAAAACATCAAAATAGTCTATATATTTTCAATACTGGGTCAAGTTTCTGAAATAGGGAGTGGCTTTACTCATTCATAGGTGATTGGAATGGGTCTGGAGTAAGCTCTGCTGGAATGAAGCTGTCTGAATGTTATACACTAACTTTTCAAACCCCTCAGGGCAAAATCTTCCAAGGAGAAACTATTGGAAATTGATTTGAAGATCAACAAGACAGAGACAATAGAATAATAAAAAGAGAATCCCCAGATAAAAATGCTTGTGAGGAAGACAGCATAGGTATCTCTGAGTGTATGAAAAAATATTTTAAGACTTTGCAAAATAACAAGAGGAATTTCCAGATGCAGGAAACTAAAAATACCAATTCTCCCTGTTCTGCAAAATTCATAAAAATAAATTTTATGGAGAGAAATGACTAATAGAAAAATATTGCAGTAAAATCCCAAAAAGATTGTAATGAAAGAGAATAAGGATTAGAATAACATCATTACAAATAATTAAATCATGCCAGAAACACCAGCCTAAAAATAGACTAAAACTGTATCCCAATATTTCCAATTAAGCAAAAACATAACTATAAAAATGTAAAAGAACACATAAATTATAAATAGGAAAACTCAGAAGTGAGTTCTATAATCAGGAAAAAGTAGATATTAAAAAAAAAATCAATTCAGAAATGAAGGCTAAACTAGAAGAAACACCAGAACAAATAAAGAAAAAAAAGGTGCTTTCAGAGAAATAGAACCTGAAAAGAAGTTTAAAAAAAAAATGGAAAACTGACCAACGGAACAGAATTGAGAACCCAGATGTAAATCCATCTACCCAAGGGTCTGAAGTCCATCAAATAGGGAAAAGACAGTCTTTTTAACAAATGGTGCTGGCAAAACTGGATGTCCATCTGCAAAAATAATGAAACAGGACCCATATTTCACACCATATGCAAAAACTAACTAAAAATGGATCAAAGACCTAAATACAAAGCTAAAAACCATGAAGTTCATAGAAGAAAAAATAGGATCAACCCTAGAGGCCCTAATTCATGACATTAAGAGGATAGAAACCACAACCAACAACACATAAGCTCCAGAGCATAAGCTAGATAGCTGAGATCTTCTAAAAATTAAACACTTAGGCTCATCAAAAGACTTCACCGAAAGAGTAAAAAGAGAACCCACAGCCTGGGAGAAAAAAATTGGCTATTACAAATTAGGCAAAGGTCTAATCTCTAAAATCTGCAAGAAAATCCAACACCTCTACAACAAAAAGACAAATAATCCAATTAAAAAATGAGCAAAGGAAATGAATATACACTTCACCAAAGAAGACATTTGTCATGGATTGAATTGTGTTGCCCAAAAAATATATGTATTAACTTGGTTAGGCCATGATTCCCAGTATTTTGTGGTTGTCTTCCATTTTGTGATTGTAATTTTATGTTGAGAGGATTAGGCTGGGATTGTAACACCACCCTCACTACGATCCCATGTAAAGGGTATTTCCTTGGGGTGTGGATAACTGAGATGTTCTAAAAATTAAACACTTATGCTCATCAAAAGACTTCATGAGGAAATGCTTACGATCTCTAGCCATTAGAGAAATGCAAATCAAAACCACAATGAGATAGCATCCCCCCGGCATTACTGGCACAAATCAATGAAACAGGAAATAACAAATGTTGGAGAGGCTGTGGGGAGATTGGAACTCTTATGCACTGCTGATGGGAATGCAAAATGATACAATCATTTTGGAAAACAATATGGCTCTTCCTTAGTAGAAAGCTAGAAATAGAAATACCGTATGATCCAGCAATCCCACTCCTAGGAATATATCCAAGAGAAAAAAGTCATCACACAAATAGATTTATGCACACCCATGTTCATTGCAGCATTGTTCACAGTCACAAAAAGATGGAAACAACCCAGATACCCATCAACAGATGAACGGATAAACAAACTGTGATACATATACACAATGGAGTATCATGCAACGATAAAGAACAATGATGAATCTCTGAAGCATCTCATAACATGGATGAATCTGGAGGGCATTCTGATGAGTCAAATAAGTAATCACAAAAGGACAAATATTGTATAAGACCACTACTGTAAATACTCATGAAAAGCTTTACATACAAAGAAAAATAATCTTTGACGGATACGAGGGAGGGGAGGGGTGTGGATGGAAAAATACTTAATAGACAATAGATGAGTGGGAACTTTGGTGAAGGGTAAGACAGTACACTACACTGTGGAAGCCAGCACAACTTGTACAAGACGAGGTCATGTAGCTCCATCGACATACTCAAACTCCCTGAGGGACTGAATTGCTGAGCTGAGGGCTGTGGGGACCATGGTCTCTGGGAATATCTAGCTCAATTGGGATAACATATTTTGTAAAGATATGTTCTACATTCTACTTTGGTGAGTAGTGCCTGGGGTCTTAAAAGCCCGCGAGCAGCCATCTAAGATATTCCACTGGTCTCACCACTTTGGGAGCAAGGAATAATGAAGAAACTAAAGATACAAGGGGAGGATTAGTCCAGAGGACTATTGGACAACAGCTACCACAGTCTCCACCAGACTGAGTCCAGGACAATGAAATGGTGCCCGGCTACCACCACTAAATGTTATGACAGGGATCACAATCGAGGGCACAAGACAGAGCTGGAGAAAAATGTTGAACAAAATTCTAACTCAAAAAGACCAGACTTGCTGGCCTGACAGAGACTGGAGAAACCCTGAGAGTATGGCCACTGAAATCGTTTCAGCTCAATAATGAGGTCATTCCTGAGGTTTGTTCCTCAGCCAAAGACTGAACAGGTCAATGGAACAAAGCAAGACTAAAGGGGTGCACCGACAGGGACTGGAAGGCAGGATGGAACAGGAAAGCTGGTAATAGGGAATCCAGGGTTGAGAAGGGAGAGCTTTGACATGTTGTGGGGTTGTTAACCAGTGTCATAGAACAATGTGTGTACTAACTGATGAGAAGCTAGTTTGTTCTGTAAACCTTCACCTAAAGTAAAATAAAAAAAATTAAAAAAAAAAATTATGAGATCAAAAAAAAGGAAAACAATAAAATAAATTTAAAATGTGAAAGAATTTGAGAATAACATAAAAATAATAGGTAGAAAAGTAAGATTCAACACATGTATGATAGGAGTTCCCAAAAAAGAAAACCAAAGCAAAGTATCAGAACAAATATTAAAAGTTATAATTCCAGAAAAAAAAAAACGTATTGAGTGTATGTGCATATGAAAATACATATTCAAAAACACAGATTTATAAAACTACATATTGAAATATGTGTGTGTATTTTTTAAAATACATATTGAAAGTTGTGAGTTATCTAATATATACCTATCATAGTTGCACATACTTGCATTTCACTGCACAAAATTCAGATTGCTTATTTGATACTTCTCATACAACCTTCTAGTAATCCTGCAGCTAAGAAAGCTACCTCAATAAACTTGGAATCAAAACCTTTCTTTTAATCCATTTATTTTTCTGAAAACTATTACTTCTAAATGTGTAAATTGTTCATATAATTCTTTTTAAATACAAACAAAAATACAATTTTTATTCTTTTGTTTTGAAAATCAAATAAACTTATTAATTCCTCTATCTTTGAGCTAGAGAAGCTATGAGAAATTCAGTGTCACTCTGGACAATATGTTGAAAAAACCCATGTAATTAAATACTGGGAAACCCTGGTGGCATAGTGGTTAAGTGCTACGGCTGCTAACCAAAAGGTCAACAGTTCAAACCTCCCAGGTGCTCCTTGGAATCTCTATGGGGCAGTTCTACTCTGTCCTGTAGGGTCGCTATGAGAAGGAACCAAATGGACGCGCTGGGTTTTTTTTTTTGGGGGGGGGGTTAATTAAATACTGAGGGCCTTTAAAGTTTTAATTATAAAATTAAAGTAAGATTTGGCTCATTTTGTCTGTTCTAACTTTGCAAATTTAACCTCTGTACCCCACTAATTTCCACCACGTTGGCACCCAAATAACTTGAGATACAGGAACCTCTTACTAGCCCTTTCCAATCATGCTATGCAATGCCATAGCCACGGTGACTATTGTTTTGCTCAATCTTATTTTCTGTTATTTAGTCTGATCTTCCTCATCAGGATATGGCTACTTTGAGTTTGTCTTCCCGACTCCCTTCCTCAAGCATAAAGCTACATTTATCTTCTGGCTCACTCCAGTTTTGACACTCTGCAAAACAACCGTACTTGCTCCAGTCTTAGAGCCCACACGACCGTCCTCATCAATAGTTCTCTGACCTGGTTCTCTCTTGAGCTTCCATCAGGTCTAATCAGGTCATCCAGGCAGATTGAACAGGAGTCAGCGATGTCTCATACTACTGGGTCTTCTCCAAAGATCTAGGAATGCTACAATTAAAAACAAGTCTTGCATGTAATTCCTTGCCATTTGCACTGGCAATTCACTACCCACACCCTAAGTTTCCTATTTATTCCATTTGAGAGGGAAATTTAAGTTTGGAATCATTCACTTATATTGAAAACCATAAATATGTAAAACGTTATTCACAGAAAATATACCATTCAACAATATTTGTTTTCTTTTCAAGCCAAGTCTATATATTAACAAAGACATTTTATTTGTACAAAGGCATTCTGATCTGCTTTTTTTCAAAAATAAAGTGATTTAGATTTTGTCATGCTAAAAGTACAGGAAAATCTCTAAGTTTAGAACTTGCTAATATGGTTGTGTAGACATTCATGAGAAGGTCATGGAATGGTTTGGGGAGGTATTAATATCACATCTTTGAATAAAATCATATCTTTCATTATTCTTTACCAAATAGCTAATAATGTAGGGAGACATAATCATGGGAAAAAAAAAAAAAAAAACGCTTAGGATTAAGCCTTTCAATCATTATTCTTTTTTTTTTTAATTTCCAGAGGAAACAGACGCTTGCTTAGTTGAGTCAATGAGTTGTACAAGTTAATGAATACAGTTATTAAACAAGCCCAAATTACCAGATCAACCATTTTCAATTACTGTTTTTGCTATTGTTGATCTGATTCAACATAAGTGAGAAATACAGGGATATAGTCATCTATATATTGTCAAGGTGATTTTCGAAAAGGCTAAAATATAGTCATCACTCTGCTCAATTACCTTATTTTGATATTTTAGAATAAGTACAATCACATTTTTAAAGTCTTTTAGCCTGTTTGGAGAACTAACTCCAAGACTGTGAGAGATGCAGCCCGTGAAAGAGAGAACTGACTTCAAATTAAATCTGAAAAACCCATAAAGAATGTAGTTAGTAGTGGAAAGGCAGGAAGAGAACCCCAAACTCCAATGTATCCCAGTCAGCCTGCTACAACTCTGCAGGATCTTTCTACACAAAGTCAGATTATTTCTAATCTATGAGTTCAAAAGAACCTAATTAAAGTTAGATCTTTTGGTTCTGATTCCTCTGATAATCTTATAGAGAGAGCTGGAAACAAAATTGCTGTCAAATGAAGCTCTTTTTTGACTACCTAAGATAATAATGGCTAATGCTTTGCCACACTGTTACATGTGTCGTCTTAGTTAGTACTCCAACAACTATATAAGGTAAGTACTATTGATATTCCAGATTTACCAACAAAGATTATTTAACCAAATCAAGGTCACAAAGGTTTCAGCTGAAGCCTGTCTACCTCCCAGCCTAAGCTTTGGCTGTTGTTCTGTGATGCATATTAGGCAAGCATGCAAGTGGCGTAGACATATACATGTACATTCATGTGTATGTATGTGCATATGTGCTTGTGTGTGTGTGTGTGTGTGTATGTTCAGAGGTATAAACACCCTGTTTGAAACAATCAGGTTTTCCCTGAGGCATTTCCTATGTGGCTGCCCTGCTTTTTAAACTTAGTATAAACATATATCAGAAGTTCTATTGCTTTATAAGAATAGCGTGTCTTCTTGGATCTAGAACGAAATTCTAGGTTAGTCTCAGATAATGAAAAATATTAATTTTAGAGGACATTCATATGATAAGTGTCAGATTAATTTTGGGTTATGCCCCCTGGAATCAGATTTATTATCTAATTCCATTAGCATGCTGAGATGGGCCTGGTCTGATATCCACCAGATTGTCTAATTATGTCCTTAAAATTCTTCCTCTGTATGTGTTTATGTTTCAGGGACAAAATTCCATCTTCATGTCTTCAAAACTTTTGTAGAAGATAGTGATTCATATACTCGTTATAAAAGAAAATGACACATTTCTTTTCCATGTCTACTTAATCCCACGAGCAAACCTGGTCTTAGTCCAGACGTAACAATGAGCTAATATACCTCCCGATGTGTCCAACCCATGATTAATGCAGTAAGGTCACAAAGGTGCCATTTAGCAGTTCTGGAAGAAGGCCTAACTTACTGCCAGGCAATGGTTCAGATGCCCCAGGAATTTGGCTCAACATCTTTTGCAGTAGCTCTGGGAAGCACACTAAATCATAAAAATCATACTCATCACAATTTCTGCCAACAGTGATGCCGAAGGGGTTCCACAATGGTTCTAAAGCCTTTCTAGTGGCACCACAATCCAAAGCTTTATCAAGGAATGTCAGAGCAGTAAGGCAACTTAGAGATCATAAATCAATAGCCCAATTTTATAGATGTAGAAAGTGAATCTCCATGAAGAGAGGCAACTTGTCCAAGTTCATCAAAGGACTGGTTGCGTGATCTACTTTTCAACATATTTTTGGTTTTGTGCTGTTTCCACCACCCCATGCTCCGCTCTCATAAGGTGTGTTTGACAACAATTTCAGCCTATGTTATTCCCATCAAATCTGGGGATTCTGTTCAGTCTATTCCTTTATTACTTTTCCTGATACTTTCCCCCAAGAAATCATGATTTGCTTGTGTTTAAGAATCTTGAGTGCCACACTTGCTGAGTGATCTTGAGTTTATCATTGGTTTTATTATAAAAAGTAGAAATGCATTCTACAGGCAATCCCTATAGAGAGGACCTGAACCTGGCTTTGCCATTGGGACAGGAAGTTGTTTTCACCTTTCAATGTTCTTGCTAAAAACCCTGCTGCTCACATTTTACAAACAGCAGGGGGTTCTGCAGTATTTTAGCAACCGAAAAACCCAAACTGAGCCAAAGGAGTGAAACTCAGAAGCCTGGGTCAGGACCAGACAGACCAAGGGGATTCAGAGAAGGCCCAAAAATGCACAGTCCTTGGTGGGGTCAATTTAACAAATGGACATCTTTCCCAGAATTTCAATAAATTTTATTTCATTTTGCAGGTGAAAATATGAAAATGAGCTAACATTTACTGAGTGCTTTTTCTCTACATGCAGTCCTCAGTATTTTCCATATTTTATGTTCTCTATTTTTTTTTTTTATGGCTCTATGAGTGGATATTACTTATGGTTTACAGATAAAGAAACTGAGACTTAACAGAAACTGTGACAGAAACAGGAATCTGACTCTGAAGGCTTTGTTCAACACTATGTACTTAAGTGACAGGCACATATCAGGGAGTTATAAGAATGCTAATTAAAGAAAGCAGAAACCTTCTGAATGGTAAGTAAAGTCCAGCTAGTTCCTCAGACCAGCTGCTGTCAAGTTGATTTTGATTCATGGCGGCTTGGGTGATGCAAGCAGTTAAGCACTTGGCTACTAACAAAAAGATTTGTGATTCAAACTCACCCAGGAGCACCTTGGAAGAAAGACCTCGCAATTTGCTTCTAAAAGATCACAGCTACAAAAACCCTATGGAACACAGTTCTACTCTGCAATACATGGGGTTGCACTGAGTGAGAACTGACTCAAAGACAAGAGGCTTTGTTTCGTTGGTAGTTTCTCAGAACAACTGCAACCTAGGCTATTCTCATTATTACTGATAAACTGGTAAAGCAGAATCTTTCTCCATCTCAAACCATGAACTGAATATTTCATTAATCCAATCCCACAACCAGTTAATTCAATTAATCCATTTAAAAAATAAGCAATCCATTTTTTGGGGGGGAGGGGACTCTTATCTTGAATGATTGATCAGTTCCATTAAAACAGACAATTTTGTGGCACTGTGTGGGCACAAACACCCTCTTGGGAGTCACAACAGAGCATTCTCACACAAACAACATGGGTTAGGGTAAAAAGGAGTCAAGCTGCAGGATACTAAAATATCACAGGGAAAATTGGTAAATCAATAAGATAGTAAATGAACAGCTGAGGTAATGAAGAAAAGCAAAAAAAAAAAATCAGCAGAAACTAGAATGGACAAGTGTTTTGAGAACATTTCTCTGAACACACAGGAAATCTTGAACTTGAAGGACCTACGGATCAAATTAACAGAAGTGGAATTTGGAAGGTCACCAGTGTGTAAATAAGATCTCTAGTCACAGCACAAACTGAAATGACACCAAGCAGGATTGCCATTAGTTATGTAAATGTGCATGTCTATCCTGACAGCATGATTGATGTAGGTTCAGGAGGGTAAACAAGAACCAATTCAAATATAGCAGGCTCAGAAACAATAGCAGGTCTCAGTGCAGGTAGTGAGGAGCATGGGACAAAGATAAATTATCTCGTAAGGAATTAAACTCAAGAAATCTTGATTTTGCATTTAAGGTAACTCGTAGGGCAATTAAGTTCCAGAAAGCAGTAGTCAGAACATCATATTATGATAGTCACTTGATAGCAGTGAATGTAACTATAACCTATATATGATCTCCAGCACCTGTCTGTCAGTTTGTCACACGTGATGCCTTATGTGTTGCTCTGATGCTGGTCCACTGGTCTTTCAAATACCAGCAGGTTTACCAATGGTGGACAGCTTTCGGTGGAGCTTCCAGACGAAGATAGTCTAGGAAGAAAGGCCTAGACATCTACTTCTGAAAATTAGCTAACTAAAACCTTATGGATCACCAAAAAAACATTATCAGACTGGTTTGTTTTGGACACGTCATCAGTAGGGATCAGTTGCGGAAGGAGAACAACATGTCCGGTGACGTAAAGGGCCAGAAGGGGCAAAGAAGACCGTCGGTGAGATAAATTGGCACAATAGTTACAACAATGGACTTGAGCATGCTGGTGATTGTGAGGATGATGCAGAACTAGGGAATGTTTTGTTCTGTTGTATTTCAGGTCACTGTGCGTCAGAGTTGACTAGATGGCAGCTATCTATCTCAGCCTATAACCTATATGACCCAGAATAAGAAAAATCGATCTTAAAATTAAGGTGAGTCCTCCAGTTTAAACTAACCAGCAACCCCTGATGCAAGTTTTCTAAACTTATTAGCAAAATATTTGCAAAAACATAAGGAAAAAACTCACAACACAATAAAACCAGATTTCTAAGGGAGAAACCTGGTGAAGAAATTTAGGTCCAGTTGGGCTGTTGAGCAGTTAAACTGTTGAGCAGTTATAGGCTGTGAGTAGAGAAAAGGCAAATTTAAACACCCTTTCTTATGCCAAACAGAAGGTCTGCCTAGGTTTTTACCAGCTTGAAAATAAGCATAGAGAAATAAAGGACAACATGGAACCTGTTCAAATTGTATATCAATACTCAAGAACAGGAATATTGTCTAAGATGGAATGCAAAAATGGCTGCTATCTTTCACTGCTCTCCATTATGCTTTGCAATTGGATTTTGCATTCCTACCATGAAAAGGTTGAACTTCTTTCCTCTCCCCTTGAATCTAGGCTGGCCTTGTGACTTGCTTTGATCCATAGAATGCAGTGGGAGCAATGTTGTACCTGTTGCAAATCTTAGGCTCAAGAGTCCTTGCACACTTCTGTTCTCAGAAACTTCCTCAAATGCCCAGTGAACAAAGCAAAGCCAGCCTGCAGGTGATGAGAGACTATGTGAAGCTAAGAACTTTCCCAACTAAGGCTGCCCTAGACCAATCACCCCCTAGCTGACTAGTAGCTGATCGCAGTTTCATAGTGAGCTTGGCCAAGGCAAAAATGCCCTATTGAGCATAGGCCAAATTTTGACCTGCAGAATAAACCAGAAAAAAAAAAAAAAAAAACTATTGCCAATGAGTCAATTCCAACTCATAGCAAGCCTATAGGACAGAATAGAACTGCCCCACAGAGTTTCCAAGGAGTGTCTGGTGGATTTGAACAGCTGACTTTTTGGTTAGCAGCCTAGTAAGCTGAAGTGGTTGTTGTTTGTGGCACAGCCTAATTGATACATCATGCAAAAGACACTTTATTAGATACTTTATATGGAACCAGAAAATATTAGTAGATGTTTGGCAGGGTGTTATAAATAAAATACAATTACTTATTTGTTTATTTGGGAGGGCTTGAGATTTTTCTTTTCTTTGTATTAAAACCAGCCTTTCTTTACTTTTTTTAATAGACATTTTTGCTCATCAGTCACGGAAGTCATTTCTCATTACAAAGAAATTAGGAGGTAAAGTGATAAAGTCAGATTAAAAAAAAAGGTGTTAGAGAACTAAAATTTCAATAGCTGAATTAAAGTATGAATTGGATGCAAAATAAAGCAAACTGACCTTTAGAAAATATATTCAGCAAGATAGCAAAGTTGAGGCATTCTAACTTAATGCAAAAGATGCCGGAGGCAGAAGAAAAGAACAAAAAATAAAAAATATCAAAAATAAATGAAATGAAAAATATCAAGCATAAATAAATAGAATCAAGAAAAATATATCACAAAATGTTATTAAAATTCCAAAGCTATGATAATAAAAACTCTGATATTAAAATAAGGAAAGCCAAATTGACCAATGGCACAAAGTAGAGGGTCAACACACTCTACTCCCTATATATGAATAAAAATTACTTGATTTTTAACATAGTTGTTAATGAGTAGTAATGGCTGAATACTATCTTATTTATTGACAGAGACACACGTAAGGTAAAATTTTAACACAAGGCAAAAATTACAAATAAAAAATTCAGGGACTCATTGGCATAATGATAAAGTTTTACTTTATAACTTGATGGTAGATGTCAAAGTGTCCGCTGAATTGTTACTCTCTTACCTTACATATATATTTCATCATTTTTCTATTTATCTAAGTAACATTTAATGAACTGTCTTTTTAAAAAGATATTCTAGAACTTAAAAAAATGAAAAATTAAGCATATACATAATTTTTTTTTCTCAGACTTTATTTTTCAAATAAAAAGTCCACAAGTCCATGGAGAACATTGGAGATATTTGTATATATATTACCTCTTATCACTGGTCTGAAGTTAGATACTCTGATTTTGTTTTAATAAATTAATATATCCTAATTTTTTTTTTAATAATTACTGTCAGATTTCAGCAGATATGCTACTTCTAATAATACTACTATATTTTTATTATTGTGTCCAAACTGTGGTCCAGCACTCATGGCCTAAGCCAAAGTGATAGGAACTTAATCTCGGTGGTAAAGGCTAGGTTTAAGAGAAGGTGAGGGGAACTCTGATATCAATATAAGCACATCTACCATGCATACTATGATTCACTAAGCACTTTTAATCCATTTGAAATTATGCTCAGTATGAATTTCTAAGGTAAGCAATACTTCTCACAAAGTGATGACTGAATAAGTTTTATGCCTTTTTGAGTGGGACATCAACACCCTCCATAATTTTGCACAGAAAGGATAATGTTATCCATTCATTTATTAGGTTTATTAACTCAGCCAGTTCTATAGAGTCAGGTGCTTTGGAAAGAAGGGAAAATCACTGAGATATGATATAGTATCTGCAAAACAACTGCCTTGTATAGAGATAGTTGCCATTATAGTTTCTCAAATGAAAAAAAGATGCATTCAATGAACAATGTATACGGAAGGTCCACATAACCTAGTTTTATCTAGGTTTGGGGAATGTTTATAGAGGATTCCATAGACAACATGCTTCTTCTCAGCCTGAATTTGAACCAAAAGACATTTTAGACAAAGGAATCACCATTTGTGAGAAAAATATTTACTAATAAGGATTATATTGGAAGATATGACTTCTATGTATAGGCAAAAGGAATTCCTCATAATAAAGTTGAGGATTAGTCAGACTTACTGGTAGCTCTAGACCAGTGCAGGACTATCCTCATTACTAAATGGAATACATGATTGCTCCCAATAAAACATAGATGAAAGGCAGTTCACTTTTGCCCCATATTGGTATCTCTTTCCAAACTCATCAATTGGATAAGTCAATCCAGCCCCTCAGGAATGGACTAAATGGAAGGAAAGTGATTCTCCAGATTTTATTCTCTTAACTCATTAGACCCAAAAATTTACCCTCTTTAAAAAAAAAAGGATATGATTATTCTTTTGTAGAGGACAGGTCAGTGACCTATTGAGATAGTCTTGGTCCCACTTTCCTGAGACTATTCCCCACAACAACAGCTACTATTTTGAATATCCTCATAGACAATGTAGGTTTTGTACCCAACCAAAATGAAACTCACTATCGTTGAGTAGATACAGAAGCAGACTGCCACATCTTTCTCCCACAGAGCAGCTGGTGGGTTCGAACTACCGACCTTTTGGTTAGCAGCCAAGAGTTTTAACCACTGTGCCACCAGGGCTTCTAGATTTTGTACCAGAGGGCTGTATTTCATTGAGTTAGCATAGCCAGTGTCCTATGTCTTTGCTGAACTTTGAGTGGCTCAAATGTTTCCTGAGGCCTAAGAAGCCCCATACCTTCACTGAGGCATGAGCTACTTCTTAACATTGCCGAAGTTGGCTTTCCAGTCACTTAATTCTCACTAGCACGGGAAGTGCTGTCTGCACAAAAAAAGCCATTTACTGTGGACAAAACTTCCATAAGTTGTAATCAGGTCATCCATCAAGGTCAAAACCCCTCACAGCAAAAACCAAATCCCCTTTCCCAGCCTGCAGTGATTAATAACCAACTGCACAACTGTGAAAAACAATTCTTAGAGGAGAATTTAAGTTTCCACAAAGACCAAGGCCCCAAAGGACAAAATTCAAGACCTAAATCTAGGGGGCTTGGCCCCACCAAAAGCCTCTGTAGTATATATTTTGTTCCCAAAATTCTTCTTTCCGATTATTTCCAAAATTTGTCCCCCAACAAACATTTTAATACCCTAAATTATCCTCCCAAACTGAATCCAACTTCCCTACCACCCAACCACCACCCTTAACTTAGAGGCAAGACCTGCTTCTGTCAACATAACCCATTGCTGTTGAGTTGGTTCCAACTCATAGCAACCCTATAGGAGAGAGTACAGCTACCCCATGGGGTTTCCAAGGAGTGGCTGGTGGATTTGAACCCGCTGACCTTTTGGTTAGCAGCCATAGCTCTCAACCAAACATAAAAAATTTTTTTTTTTTTTTTTTTTTTTATAAGACATGGAAAACAGATACTCCCTGCAGGTGAGCAGGATTTCGACTAAGAAGAGAGAGACAGGGGCATGGTTATGTATTCCTAGTTTCTCCTTTTAAATCCAGGTAAATCACCAGCCCCTCCCAACCCCCACACAAAGACAGTATAACATGGTGGTAGGAGGATAAGTATATTACACTAACGGATACTTGTCCACGTGAAAGGAACACAGGAATATGAGTTCTCCTCTATAAGTCACTCCAACTTTTGTCCTCTTAATATTTTATACTCTAGTGATACTAAACTGATAATAATTCTAATTCCACAGACCATGCTGTTTCATACCTTTGTGCTTTTGCCCATCCTGCTTCCTCTTCCTAGCATATCTTTCTGTCACCCTCACGTCACCATCCCAGTACTCACGGACACATGCAGACACTTCGCTCTTTCACAAGCAATTTCTATTCATTATGCAGGATTCAGGCTAAATGTCCTGTTCTCCAAGAAGCCTAAACTGTCCTCCCACTGTTCTTGTACTCTTATAGCATTCTCTTAGTTCTCTGGGCTGTTCTTTTTCCAAACAATGATCACATGCATTGAAAAGATCTATTAAATGTATATCTGTCAAGGCAAAAACCAAAGCCCCTTTCCTGTTACGCAGTAATTAATAACTTAAAGGAGAAATACTAATGAATCAAATAATACAGAAGTGATTAAAGTAAAAATATGAATGTTCATACATTTCCATCTCACAAATTATACTCACCAAGTAATTTTTTTAACTGTAACAATCGCTCTTAAAATGTAACATAGCTGTCAGTAAAACTATAGTAACTGGGCAGTGGATATATACTGTTTGTAACAGTCTTGACATAAAAACCCTAACGTAAGTGTGTTTTACCTCCTGACATCAATCTGATTTACTAGCTCATTTAAAAAAGAAAAACAAAAAGCATTCTTTTTTTTTTTTTAATTGTACTTTAGATGAAGCTTTACAGAACAAACTAGTTTCTCATCAAACAGTTAGTATACACATTGTTCTATGACATTGGTTAACAACCCCAAGACATGTCAACACTCTCCCTTCTCAACCCTGGGTTTCCTATTACCAACTTTCCTGTTCCCTCCTGCTTTCCAGTCCCTGCCCCAGGGCTGGTGCACCCCTTTAGTCTTGTTTTGTTCCATGGGCCTGTTCAATCTTTGGCTGAAGGGTGAACCTCAGGAGTGGCCTCATTACTGAGCTGAAACGGTTTCAGGGGCCATACTCTCAGGGTTTCTCCAGTATCTGTCAGGCCAGCAAATCTGGTCTTTCTTTTTGAGTTAGAATTTTGTTCTACAGTTTTCTCCAGCTCTGCCCAGGACCCTCCATTGAGATCCCTGTCAGTGGTGATAACCGGGCGCCATCTAGTTGTACTGGACTCAGTCTGGTGGACGCCGTGGTAGATGTGGTCCATTAGTCCTACAGAAAACATTCTTAGGAAGATGCTTGAACTAAACAATTCTGCACTCCCAGAAACAAAGATGCTTGGGCAAGAGTGAGTGAGGAGTGAATATTTTAAAAACATCACCCTTAAATTAAAAAGAAACTGATTTGTTTGTTTGTTTTTTGAAATGTCATTTTTTGGGCTAGTTGTTTTTACTGAAAGAAACTGATTGTTTTTAAATGTCATTTTGGGTTAGTAATATTCCTTTATTATTATTTATTTTATTAATAGACTTGTTTTTTCACACAAATCACTCATATTCATTACTTGTCTATTCTTCAGAAAAGGTCAGATCTTTCTCAATGTGTAGGCTGGGTAGTTTCTGCATTAAAATGGCATACACAGTATCTTAGAAACAACTTCAGTCTGTACATGCACTGATGTTGAATCCCCAGAGTGTATTTACATTCTGTATACCATGACACCTTACACTGTGTTATAATTTACAACTGCTTTTGCATACGTCATCCCAGTTGAACCCCACAGAAATCCCACGTGGTGGGTATTACTATTTTTCCCATTTCGTAAAGGAGAAAATTAAAACAATTGGCAGATCTGGCCTCAAATTCAGGACCTCTTATTCTGACTGGTGTGTCTCTCCAGTCAGCACCTAGATTACATCAAATTTGATGAGATGCCATCCAGCCTAAGACAGATTGGCAATTTCCTAAAGTAGGCAGTATTTCGTTAATGAATCTCATATTTAGCATTATTTAATATACTTTCAAGGAAGACTCTGAAGCTTATTGAACTCCTTTTACCTCTATTTAACATCTCAGGAGCATGGGTATCATGATTAAAAAAAACCACGAGTGTGTCAAATGGTGCACAAGAAGTAATATTTTGCAAGTGGTCAATGGCAGTGACTCACTAAGCCAATTTTTGGCTTTTTTTATGCGTTTCATATTCTCTGTGGAGGCAACTAAAAATAACACTCTGGAGAGATTCTGATTGAATAGGTTGGGGTGAAATTCAGGCGTGCACTTGACAAGTTTTTTATATGATTCTGATGGGTGTCAAAAGTTAGAAGCCATTTTAACAAACATAGATTAAGTCAAATGTTCAAACGTAATTCACGCATGCGTGCATGGCAAGCCTGTTATTGTCTATAACGTAACTTATGAACAAAGTGCGCTGAGAACTGAAGAGCGACTTACTAGCCCGTATCAAAGGCTCCAGGTAATAGCGCAACATGAAAGCAGAAAATACGAGTTTATTACAAAGCAATTTTTCAAATGTTCAAATTTATCTTCTTCCAAGCCTGAGACTGCAGATAGGTGACACTGGTAAACTAGATGGTAACTATCACCACCATACCCTTCATCATAGACAATCTCAAATATATTTTGGTCCCCATTCCTGCTGAGATCAACAAGTCTTTTCCATCCTTCTTGTCTGAGTTGCCTGTACTGCTGTAACCAATGACCACAAACTTAGTGGTTTAGTCCAACATGTATTTATTTTTGTACAATTCTGGAGGCCAGAAGTCTAAAATCATGATGTTGGCAGGGCTGTTTCTTCACATAGCTTCAGGGGGAATCCATTTTCTTTCCTTTTCCTGCTTTTAGAGCTGCTTCCTCTGCATTCTTTGGCTCAGGAGTCCTTCCTCCATCTTCAAAGCCAGCAGAGTGGTCGCATTGCCTTTTCCTCTTCTGTAGACAAAATTTTGTCTGCCTCACTCTTATAAAGGCACTTATGATTACATTTAGAGTTCACCTGGGAAATCCAAAATAATCTTCCTGTCTCAAGATCTTTAACTTAATCACATCTGCAAAGTCCCTTTGTCATGTAAGGGTAATATGTACAACTTCCAAGGATGAGGACTTGGGTATCTCTCAGGGCCATTATTGAGCCTACCACACATCTCAACACAACTTTCTAAGCAGCCACTGACGACAGATCAGCATGGACTTTTGTTTAAAAAAACCAAATCCGTTGCTGCCAAGTCGATTCCCACTCATAGCGACCCTATCGGACAGAGTAGAACTGTACCTGGTGGATTCAAACTGATGACCTTTTGGTTAGCAGCCTTAGCACTTAACCACTACACCACCAGGGTTTTCTGACCTTTGTTAGGAGATTTATTTTCCTGAGATGAAGTCACTTTGAGTTCTGAATATGGAATTCTAGAACTCTAAATTCTCTATTCCTGAACTCTTCCTTTTACAGATATTAAAATCAAGATTACCTGGAAAGGTTACATAAAATGCCTGGGGTGGCAGGTCAAGCTTAAAGCTGTGACTACAGCCCATACCTCCTAATGCCTATACCAGTGCTCTTCACCTTCTGTGACGATTAATTTTCTGTCAACATGGCTAGGCTGCGACACCCAGTAGTTTGGTAAAATACTACTCTAGTTGCTGTTATAAAGTAATTGTTATTGTTGTTCTCAGCTTCCAAAAATAACTAATTTCAGAAATTGTACCTTAGAGCCCTGCTTTTCTTTCTCTACCTCTCAATGAATTTATCTTCAGGTAGTAATAGCAGTCACCTGCAGTTCCCCACTGGTCACACCCTACTAGACTGGAAACCTTGGTGAAAGATGCCATTGTTTTAAAGTCTCTGACAGAAGATTCCCAGGGAACACTCTGGTTGCCTAAATTGAGTTAAATACACATTTTTAAGCCCATCATTAGGTTCAGAAGGATTGAGCATTTTTAGAGGCCAAGCCTGTGCACCATCGTTACCCATGTGGGTGGGGTTGATTTTATGGTGTTGAAGAACTTAGCTGTGATGAACCACATAGAATAACTTCCTTAGGCAAAATAATCTCTATTCTGCCATCAGAGAATTGGAAAAAGGGCAACTAAAAGAAACAGTTGTTTGCTACCCACAGGGGCAATTCCTTGGCTAAATCTTATAGAAGACACATGAGATATTCTGCCTTTTTACTGCAACATAGAATTTGTCTTCTAGTTCAGCAACAGGCCTTCTTCTTTTAACATGCGTTATATTTATAACAAGAGAACAGAAAAAGGAGAAACAGACCTTCAACCACAGTCCTTTATAGCAGCAAAACTTACATTGGTTCATATTTTCCCACATGACTATAATTTATAATTGTAAGAACTGAAAAGTACACAGAAAGAACAAAAACCAAACAAAACCCAATGCTGCCGAGTCGATTCCAACTCATAGCAACCCTATAGGACAGAGTAGAACTGCCCCATTTCCAAGGAGCGCCTGGCCACAGAAAGAAAGAGAAACTAAAACTCAGACATACAGCATTAGTGTAAACTATGCCTACACTGCTTCTATTTCAAATATATTATTCATGGCATGGAAGGGGCCCTATGGCTACAGAAACATGTAGATTTGGCCACTCCAGTATGAAGTGGTGATGTGTCTTCCCAGTGGCCCTGCTTCCCCTTTCAGAATTTTTCACTGCCTTTGATTTGTGATTGTACTGTGCAGGCAGGAACCAACTCCTACCCAAAATTGATTCCAATGTGGAAACTGAAAACACCGCGGACTCAAGAGGTTATAAAAAGGTTTACTATTCCTGTAACAGGATTTTCTGGGGAGACAAAGGTAGGCACTCAAAGTGGGTGGCTTGCATCAGGGGAGGGACAAATGGCTTCGGTTTTTATTGTGGTTACAGGTGAGATCAGGGTTAGTGTTCTCACTTGCAGGCAATGGTTTGCTTGGTTTGAATTCGCCCTTTCTTATGAACTTGCCCAGATGTGGGGCAAAAGGAAAAGGTGGACGGATGGTACCTGAAAGCTGCCAGATGTCAGACATCAAAATGGCGTGAGACTCTTCAGCTTTGTGTTAGAATTCCAGCTCCACTACTTACTAGCTGTATAGCCATTTAAGGAGATATCAAACTTCTGGTTTCACTTGTATTTTAAAAGAAGATTATCAAACTTGCCTCATAGGGATGTTGTAAAGATTAAATAAGTAATATTTTTAAGTCTGTACTTGATCCATGGTAAAAAAAAGATTTTAAATATATATTTCCCCTTCCTCTCATGTCTCTTCAATCTTCCTTCTACTCTATGCGCTAGAACCTAGGAAGCCATTACTGATCTTTTTTCACAGAAGAAATAAATTCATTCATTCATTAAAATACATATAAGCACAAAAAACTTGTTGCCATTGAGTTGAATCTGACTCATGGTGACCCTATAAGACAGAGTAGAACTGCCCCACAGGGTTTCCAAGGAGCACCTAGTAGGTTCAAACTGCTGACCTTTTCATTAGCAGTCATAGTTCTTAACCACTACACCACCAGAGTTTCCATATTATACATAGTAAATATATATTATACATAACAAAAATAGGTGGGTTTTTTTGTTGTTTTTTAATGAGAAGAAAGCTTGGGTTAAAAGTGAAGTTTACCCCAAGAAAATAAATGATTGAAGGGGGAACTAAAGGCATCAGCAAAAAGGCCACAAGGGAGAAGCTGGTGGCAGAAATGGTTCCAGTAACTTCAAGCCACCCTCCGTAAACTCCATATACATGCCAGTAACCAGATGCTGCAGAGTCAGTTCTGATGCATAGCGACTCCATGTGTGTCAGAGTAGAACTGTACTGCATAGGGTTTTCAATGGCTAAATTTTGGAAGTAGACCTCCAGGCCTTTCTTCAGAGGCATCCAAACTGGACTCAAACTTCCAACCTTTGGAGCCAAGCACGTTAACAGTTTCCAACATTCGGTGAGTCCATATACGTGGAGTACCCCATATTGCATACAGAATAATGACAAGGTAGATACCTTTCCTTCTGTGAAGGAGCTCACAGGCTACATAAAAAGTGTCTTCCATGAAATACTTTCCTTGTAGATTCAATCTTGGCAGTGTTTTGCTTTCCAGAAAAGACTTTCATTCATGAGCTGGTGGATTTTCTTTTCCTTTCTTCCCCTCTGACTCTGGGGGGGGGGGTGGAGGGGCACACACACAAGCTTGCACATTTCACCAAGAAAAGAGGAAACTCCATTTGAGCAATGCACACTCTCTGAATGACACTTGAGGAGTATAAATTGCTCAAGCTTTCCTCTGTGCCGTCCTGCGTGAGGCACTCACACGCTGTAGATAACAAGTTTTCCATCTTGAGGGTCAAAAGTTTCCTTATTATTTACTTCAGGGTGAAGGGAAAATATTGTGTTCTGAGTCTAGCAAACACCTTTGGGAGGGAGGATGGTAGCACTCCTTCAGACACAGGGGAGGACCAGAACTTTCCCTGGTTGCTCATTGAATTTTACTACTTCTGTTGTAGCTGAAGAAACCCTGGTGATGTAGTGGTGAAGAGCTTAGGCTGCTAACTAAAAGGTCAGCCATTTGAATCTACTCCTTAGAAACTCTATGGGGTAGTTCTACTCTGTCCTATACGATCGATATGAGTCAGAATCACTCGACAGCAACTGATTTGGTTGTTTATAGCTGAAGTTGCAAGCCAGGGACAATAGTCTCCTGAAGGGAAGCAGCCCATTCCTTGTTTATTTTGACTGGCTGCCCTTATGGCAGTGCAGAGATGTCAAAGTGTCAGTGTCTAAGTAGGAGGACTGGGGCCTGGGAAATGCATGGCAAAGGTAAGGAAAAAAAAATACAGATGAAAGCAAGGATGACAGGTGGCTCACAGAACAAAAAAGCCAGTCAAAACACAGTAAGAATTTCAGAAATGGTTGTTACATAGCCCTTAATCCCCAAAAGACCGCAGTTTGATTAGCTGTCTTAAAAATTTGTTCTGGTAATGAGATTTAAATAAACAAAGGAATTTATTTAAATCTTATATGTTTGTTACTCCTTGGTTTATTTTTATTTTATTACTACATTAAGGGAAAAGAGGAGCTCTGGCAATTTCTTCTCCTCTCCCCATGCCTGAAAGGTAATAAAACCCGTAACTGTTGGATTCCTTATTCAAACAGAGAAATTGAAAGCTTTCATCTCATTTAAGTTAACCTAGGCTAAAGAGATATGTAGTCCCTGGCTGGTGCAAGTGGCTAAGTGTACAGCTAAAACCAAACCAAAAACCAAATCCATTGCCATCGAGTCAATTCTGACTCACAGCCAGTGTTCAACTACTAACTGAAAATTGGCAGTTTGAACCCACCCAGAGATGCCTAAGAATAAAGGCTTGGCAGTCTGCTTCTGACAAACTGACAGACACGTGTCTGTCAGTTTGTCGTACTGTGGGGGCTTGTGTGCTGCTGTGATGCTGGAAGCTATGCCACCAGTATTCAGATACCAGTAGGGTCACCCATGGAGGACAGGTTTCAGCTGAGCTTCCAGACTATGACAGACTAGGAAGAAGGACCCGGCAGTCTACTTCTGAAAAGCATTAGCCAGTGAAAACCTCATGAATAGCAGCAGAGCATTGTCTGATATAGTGCTGGAAGATGAGTCCCCCAGGTTGGAAGGTACTCAAAAGATGACTGGGGAAGAGCTGCCTCCTCAAAGTAGAGTTGACCTCAATGACGTGGATGGAGTAAAGCTTTCGGGCCTTCATTTGCTGATGTGGCACAACTCAAAATGAGAAGAAACAGCTGCAAACATCCATTAATAATCAGAACCTGGAATGTACGAGGTATGAATCTAGCAAAATTGGAAATTGTCAAAAATGAAATGGAACACATAAACATCTATATTCTAGGTATTAGCCAGCTGAAATGGGCTGGTATTGGCCATTTTGAATCAGACAATCAAATAGTCTACTACGCTGGGAATGACAACTCGAACAGGAATGGTGTTGCATTCATCGTCAAAAAGAACGTTTCAAGATCCATCCTGAAGTACAACGCTGTCAGTGATGCGAAAATATCCATACACCTACAAGGAAGACCAGTTAATATGACTATTATTCAAATTTACGCACCAACCACTAGGCCCAAAGATGAAGAAATAGAAGATTTTTATCAGCTGCTGCAGTCTGAAATTGATCAAACATGCAATCAAGATGCATTGATAATTACTGGCGATTGTAATGCAAAAGTTGGAATTAAAGAAGAAGGATCAATAGTTGGAAAATATGGCCTTGGTGATAGAAACAATGCCAGAGATGGAATGATAGAATTTTGCAAGACCAATGACTTCTTCATTGCAAATACCTTCTTTCACCAACATAAACAGCCACTATACACATGGACCTCGCCAGATGGAACACACAGAAATCAAATTGACTACATCTGTGGAAAGAGATGATGGAAAAGCTCAATATCATCAGTCAGAACAAGGCCAGGGGCTGACTGTGGAACAGACCATCAATTGCTCATACGCAAGTTCAAGCTGAAACTGAAGAAAATCAGAGCAAGTCCACGAGAGTCAAAATATGACCTTGAGTATATCCCACCTGAATTTAGAGACCATCTCAAGAATAGATTTGATGCATTGAACACTAGTGACTGCAGGCCAGATGACTTGTGGAATGACATCAAAGACATCGTCCATGAAGAAAGCAAGAGGTCACTGAAAAGACAGAAAAGAAAGAAAAGACCAAGACGGATGTCAGAGGAGACTCTGAAACTTGCTCTTGAGCGTCAAGCAGCTAAAGCAAAAGGAAGAATTGATGAAGTAACAGAACTGAACAGAAGATTTCAAAGGGCCTCTCAAGAAGACAAAGCAAAGTATTATAATGACATGTGCAAAGAGCTGGAGATGGAAAGCCAAAAGGAAAAAACATGCTCGGCATTTCTCAAGCTGAAAGAACTAAAGAAAAAATTCAAGCCTCGAGTTGCCAAAGCGAAGGATTCCTTTGGGAAAATATTAAATGATGCAGGAAGCATCAAAAGAAGATGGAAGGAATACACAGAGTCATTATACCAAAAAGAATTAGTCGATATTCAACCATTTCAAGAGGTGGCATATGATCAGGAACCGATGGCACTGAAGGAAGAAGTCCAAGATGCTCTGAAGGCATTGGCGAAAAAACAAGGCTCCAGGAATTGGTGGAATATCAATTGAGATGTTTCAACAAACAGATGCAGTGCTGGAGGTGCTCACTCGTATATGCCAAGAAATATGGAAGACAGCTTCCTGGCCAACTGATTGGAAGAGATCCATATTTATGCCTATTCCCAAGAAAGGTGATCTAACCGAATGTGGAAATTATAGAACAATACCATTAGTATCACACACAAGCAAAATTCCGCTGAAGATCATTCAAAAATGTCTGCAGCAGTGTATCGACAGGGAACTGCCAGAAAGTCAGGCCGGTTTCAGAAGAGGATGTGGAACCAGAGATATCATTACTAATGTCAGATGGATCCTGGCTGAAAGCGCAGAATACCAGAAGCATGTTTATCTGTGTTTCATTGATTATGCAAAGACATTTGACTGTGAGGATCATAACAAACTATGGGTAACACTGCGAAGAATGGGAATTCCAGAACACTGAATTGTGCTCATGAAGGACCTTTACATAGATAAAGAGGCAGTTGTTCAGACAGAACAAGGGCATACTGATTGGTTTAAAGTCAGGAAAGGTGTGCGTCAGGGTTCTATTCTTTCACCATACCTATTTAATCTGTTTGCTGAACAAATAATCTGAGAAGCTGGACTGTATGAAGAAGAATGGGGCAGCAGAATTGGAGAAAGACGCATTAACAACCTGTAGTTTTTTTTTATTATGCAGATGACACAACCTTGCTTGCTGAAAGTGAAGAGGACTTGAAGCACTTCCTAATGAAGATCAAAGACCACAGCCTTCAGTATGGATTACACCTCAACATAAAGAAAACAAAAGTCCTCACAACTGGACCAATGAACAACGTCATGATAAACGGAGAAAAGACTGAAGTTGTCAAGGATTTCATTTTATTTGGATCCACAATCAACAGCCATGGAAGCAGCAGTCAAGAAATCAAAAGACGCGTTGCATTGGGCAAATCTGCTGCAAAGGACCCCTTCAAAGTGTTGAAGAGCAAAGATGTCACCCTGAAGACTAAGGTGCGCCTGACCCAAGCCATGGTATTTTCAATCTCATCATATGCATGTGAAAGCTGGACAATGAATAAGGAAGACTGAAGAAGAGTTGATGCCTTTGAATAGTGGTGTTGGTGAAGAACATCGAATATACCACGGACTGCCAAAAGAACGAACAAATCTTTCTTGGAGGAAGTGTGGCCAGAATACTCCTTAGAGGCAAGGATGGCAAGATTGCATCTTACATACTTTGGACATCATGCTTGGCAGAGTACAGGGTCATCGGAAAAGAGGAAGACCCTCAACGAGGTGGATTGACACAGTGGCTGCAACAATGAGCTCAAGCATAACGATTGTAAGGATGGCACAGGACCGGGCACTGTTTCCTTCTGTTGTGCACAGGGTCACTACGAGTCGGAACCGACTCGACAGCACCTAACAACAATAACAACAGTCTGCTTCTAAAAGGTCACAGCCATGAAAACCTGATGAAGTGCAGTTCTACTCTGCAACACATGGTGTTACCATGAATAAGAATCGATTCAGTGGCAACTGGCTTGGTTTTTTTGGTCACAGGGATACATGAGGAAAGTCTCAGAAGTTGCAGGAAGCAGATTCGGTAAATGTCCAATAATGGAAATGATGACAGACCAAGAGAGTGTAGCAGGAAACTGAGGGCATAAAATCCCAAGTAGAATCAAGAGATAAATAGATAAACAAAATGTAGAATAATCATACAATGGAATATTTCTCAGTTATAAAAAGCGATGAAGTACTGATACATACTACAACTTAGATGAACCTCGAAAGTATTATTTGAAGTGAAGAAAGCCAGGCATAAAGGCCCACGTACTACTTGACTCCACTTAAACAAAATTTTCAAACCCCAAAACAATCCCATTGCTGTCCAGTCAATTTCAACTCATAGTGACCCTACAGGACAGATTAGAACTGCCCCACAGGGTTTCCAAGGCTGTAATCTTCACAGAAGCAGACCACCACATCTTTCTCTCGCAGAGTGGCTGCTGGGTTTGAACTGCTGACATATCGGTTAGCAGGTGAGCACTTAACCACTGTGCCACCAGAGCGCCTTATATGAAAGTTCAGAAGAGAAAAAAAAAATATATAGAAACAGAAAATTAATGAGTAGTTACTTAGGGCTGGGGATGGAGAAATAAGGAGGCGATAGCTAAAGGATGTGGGGTGTCTTTTGAAAGTGATAAAAATGTTCTACACTCGACTATGGCGATTGTCGCACATATCTGTGGATATGCTAAAAACCAATACAATTTACACATTAAGTGGGTTAATTGTATAGTAAGGTATTGTAACTCAAGAAAGCCCCTTTAAAAAAAATAGTAAGAGGCGATTTATTCCAAACGGTTGCCTCTAGTTACACTATGGTTTTGTGTATTTTACACAATAGTTACACTTCCAGATTGTCTGGAAATCAACACTGCAATTGACATTTATATAGCATTTGACCTCTGCTCATCAACTGATTTCTATTCTTGGCATTTCAAAAATCACAGACTGTGAAGAGATTCATCAGCAGTGTGAAAAAGAGTTGGGGGTTCAAAATGAACAAGCCCTTTCAAATAATTCAGTTAACTAAATTAAGGTGTATCATCTCCTGTTGGGTACAGCAGAAGGAAATAACGAGAAAGAGATGACTTAGGCTTATGTCTCCACCCCTCAAAGCAGAAAAATGGCAGTAAGACAAACCAAAGTGGGGTTTTTCTTACTAATACCAAGGGATAGAGCTCCAGGATAGAAGCTGCTCCAGAAAGAAAGGAGCGTTAAGCAGGGAGTAAAACAAAACCTCCCTCCAAAAACAAGAAGGGAAATCTAAGTGAATTCAAAACAACCTCTTTTCTATAATTAAGGCTATATAAATTTCACCACTAACCTGAATATTAAAACTGCATCTTCGTTTAAAATAATTAAAAGAACGGTGAGACAGAAAGGATTTTATTTATCCAAACTGAAAAAGACATTTTACCTTTTAAAGTTTTTCTTTTAATTTTTGATCTCTATCTGATTTTACTTATGTTATAATTTCTGTTGGATAAGTTAATTAAATCAGCTTTTTTGTTGACTTAAATGTTTGTCATTTTAAATGAACATTTTAAACCATTTTTATATAACTACAGTGGGTTGTTATTTTGCTGGGGTCATTTGCAGGCCAAAAAACATTGAGAACTAAAACCATTTCTACCCACACATAGCTTGGACACTGAGGAAGGAAACTATCTTCCCTCGTGGAGCTTATTGTCTATGTTACCAAGATTTTACTATTCCATTTTCTTCATTGGTATCACTTTACTATTCTCGAAATCTCTTGCTCACACAAATGACTCGATAGCTCATTACAGCCACATTACAGCTATAATGACTTGCTGTACTGTTGGTGAAGACTTGAACACTGGAACAAAGACAAACAGCAACTCCAAGTAATCAGGTTCCATGTGGCCACCAGATGACCCAACCAAAGGGGTATAAATAGTGTCCTGGCCTAGCTACTGTTTTTGTATTCCCAACACATGTTTCCTCCTCCCTTCTTCTGGTAACAGAGCCCCTTGTTCCTGTAAGGACCCATCCTGTAAGGTAGGGCTGAGATTCACCCCTCTCCTATCACCCACATGATCCAACTTGGCCAATCAGAACATCCCATCCTCAAACCACAGTGATTAGCACATGACCCAATAAGACTCAGTAAGAGGCTGTTAATGTTAGCTATTTTGGAGAAGGAATATTGACTTCTCTGGAATCCTGGTGGGACAGTATACTGCTAACCAAAAGGTTGGTGGTTCAAACCTACCAGCTGCTAGCAATCTCAAGCTGTGAAGGCCGATTTCAGTTTAGAGTTGCCAGCAGGGCTTCAGATCAGTTCTTTCCAGTTTGAACCCCTACTTGAGAATTTGCATTTCCACTCCAAACATACTGAATCAGAATCTATATTTTAACAGGATCCCCAGGTGATTCTTATGTATAATACATTTTGAGAGCCACTTCTCTAATAGGGGAGCCCTGGTGGAACAGTGGTTAAAGGCTCGGCTGCTAAGGCTGCTAACCAAAAAGGTCAGCAATTCACCACCACCAGCCACTCTTTGGAAACTCTATGGGGCAGTTCTACTCTGTCCTATAGGGTCACTATGAGTCAGAATTGACTCGATGGCAGTAGGTTTGTGGTTTGTTTTTTTTTTTTGGCTTTTCTACTAGTGGTTTTCAGAACTGGTCCCTAACCAGCAGTATTAGCATCACCTTGGAACTTGTTAGAAATTCAAATTCTTAGCAGGTGTTCCAACCTGGAAGGAACTTATTCAAGGCTCTGGTTGCCACTGCTCATCTTTCTCACCCTAGTGAGAATTTGTCTAAGAAGGAAACTAGCAGAAAGGTAAGATCTGAGGGAAGAAAGACAAGATCTCCACTGTTTTGTAAAATCTGAATCCACCCATCGCTGAAGCATCACACTTGAATGTTTTTGTCAAATGACATCACTATTTAATATCCCTATCAAAAGAGTCAATTATTCCTCTTTTTAGTTCAACCTAGTATAGATGGGTTTCTGACACTTGTAATCAAAAGAATTCTGAATAACATAACACAGAAATTCCTTCTGTGGCAGAGAGAAGAACCACCCTTAGAGACTGGTCCCACCAAGACAAAATCAGCAATTCTAGGGCGGGGCCACAAGTGTAGCCCAGAGTCATTACTAAGCACAAATTTCCCTGGAAGCGCACCCAGGTGTTTCTGCAAACCTTAGCCTGACTTAAAGCACGCTTGAATCTTCTCAGGCTTGAGCCCCAATCTAGAGACTAATGAATATGTTCCTGCTATCATTAGCAGGAAAACCTCTTCTCACATCTTCCCACTGAGAGCTTTATCCACATTTTGCTGATATTTAGGCTGGTCCATTGCCTCTTTTCTATACCTTGTGGGTGTTTTTTCAGATCCTTCTAGAAATCTTGGTACTTGGGTCTTCACACCACATTCAATAATAATAAACCAAACACACTACTCCGAGAAAGTACGTTTTACTTCTCTTCCTCCTACCCTTACTCAAACTGCAGCTGTCTGAACTAAGAAGCCTGTAAGCCTTGTCAGAATAAAAGGGAATAACCAGAAAACCATAAGGCAGATAGAGTCATTTAGCTTCAGGGAAAGGAGAGCTAGTCTTTGGCTGAATTTAAAGACCTGAAAAAGGGAAAAGATTTATGCTGGATTCCAAGCACACTTCTTCCAATTTTGATTATGCATATTATTTTAAATAGTCCCCTGTCTTAGTTATCTAGTGTTGCCATGACAGAAATACCACAAGTGGATGGCTTTAACAAACAGAAATTTATTCTCTCACGGCCTAGTAGGCTGTAAACCCAAATCCAGAGTGCCAGCTCCAGGCTCTGAAGCAAGGCCCTTGTCATTGATCTTCCCCTGGTCTAGGAAACTTTCTGTGCAGGAACCCCGGGTCCAAAGGACTGCTTTGCTCCTAGCACTGCTTTCTTGGTGGTATGAGGTCCCTTGTCTCTCTGCTTGCTTCTGTCTTTTATATCTCAAAAGAGATTGACTCAAAATACAATCTAATCTTGTAGATTGAATCCTGGCGTATTAACATAACTGCCTTTAATCCTGCCTCCTTAACCTCATAGAGGTATGATTTATAACACATAGGAAAATCACATCAGATGACAAAATGGTGAACAATCACACAATACTGGAAATTACGGCCTAGCCAAGTTGGCACACATTTTGGAGGGACGCGATTCAATCCACAGCATCCCCCTGATGATAATTGCCTGGCATAAGGCAAAACCAAAAAACCAAATCCACTGTTGTCGAGTCGATTCTGACTCATAGTAGCAGTCACTGTCTAATGATATTTTACGTTTCTCTTCAAGTTTCTAATACCAAAACCAGCACCATCGAGTCAATTCCAACTCATGGTGACCCCGCATGTAGAACTGTGCTCCTTAGGGTTTTCAATGGCTGATTTTTCAGAAGTAGGCCACCAGGCCTTTCTTCCCAGGTGCCCCTGAGTGGACTTCAACCTCCAAACTTTTGGTTAGCAGTCAAGCATATTAACTGTTTGTACCATCCAGGAACTCCCAAGACTTCAATAGGTACAGTGTATTAAGCAGCATAAGCTATATTATGCTGTGGTAACAAAAGTCCCTAAATATCAGCGACTTACAAAAACAAATGTTTATTCCTTATTATATTATGTGTCCATTTTGGGTTATCTTAACTCCAGGATGGGTGTTGACAGGGCAACCTCTGCATGGAATACTACTGGTTATTGTGGCAGAACTTGAAAACCTACACACTGGTGCTAAAAGTTGCCCCTCACATTTTGTTAACCTCATCTCCCATTGGTGTAGTCTTTTTGGTTTTTTTTCAGTTGCCCTCGGGTCAGTTCCAACTCATGGCAACCCATATATATGCAGAATAGAATGGTACTCCATAGGATTTTCAAGCCTGTGACCTTTCAGAAGCAAATTGTCAGGTCTTTCTTCTGAGGTGCCTCTGGGTTTGAACATCCAACCTTCTGGTTAATAGTGGGGCACTAAACCATTTGCATCACCCAGGGACTCGTATCAGTAGGGTTGTTCTCGTTGCGTGCTGTCCAGTCAATTTTGAATTATAACTACCCTATAAGATAGACTAGAACTTCCCTGTAAGGTTTAATAGGCTGTAATAATCTTTATGTAAGCAGATAGCCAGGACTTTTCTCCCACAGATTCACTGACAGGTTTAAACCACCGACCTTGTGGTTGGCAGCCAGACACTTTAACCATTGTACCACCAGCGCTCCTTATCAGTGGGGTAGGGAAATATAATCCTTCCCCAGAACAAGATAGCAAATATTTCAGAACAATAATCTGGTCTACTCCATACAGATATCACCCAATGGGAACTTGAATATAAAATCACAAATATTTCTCTAAGTCCAAGCGTATATCGCCTAGTCTGAAAGTCATAAAGAAAAATCAACAAAGAATAGGTGTTAAGGGGAGACATACATTATAAATCCCTCAGGGATTTGTGACAAGCATTTTCACTTCTGTCCTAGTTAAGGAGATATTTGCTCATGTCCTGATGTGAACCAAAAGCAGGCAAAGTAAAAAACAAGGTGGAACATCTTCAGTTCAGTGGTCCTGTTCCCTAACAAAGAGGATTGAGCTTGATAGAAAAGACTTTCAGAAGGGTCCTGTGGACCCTTCCTTTGTTTGAGCCCATTTTTCTTTGGTATTATAGCACAGAGCAGCAACCACTTATCGGTTAACATGATACCATCGAGAAGGAAGATGGCAATCTGTGCAGAGTTAACAACACCCCCATTGACAATCCATTTAGCAGTCTTTCCAGGACTTTTCTAACACTGAAAAGCTAATGATTTCAGATAATAAAAAAGTTATTCTTTTTTTGGTACATTGTCAACAGATGATATAAAAGATGATCATTGTGTTCTTTAATATCCTATAATTCTTTGACTGCCTGAGAGGGAAAGAGAAGAGAGAAATTATCTATTCTTTTTGTAAGTAGATAGTTTTGCAAAAAGAAGAAATACCTAATAAGAACAAAACAACTGTATTCACCTAGTTTCAATTCTTTTTTTTTTTTTTTACTGGTAAAAACAATTCCTTAGTATCCTTTCTCTTTGGAAACAAGGAAGGAGCTTATAAAATAACAATGGGCTCCCCTCAGAAAAGCAATATCAGTTCAATAGAGGAGAGAAATATGGGTTTCGTTCATAAAAGTCAAAGGATAAAATATATGTACATATATATATTAGAAAAGCACTTGATCTAGGGTTTTTGATACATTTAATAGTTAGATTGATAACACTGTCAAACCAAACCACTGGGCAGAAACTAGTCATTAAAATGCCCAAAGCCATTGATTTAGGGACCATGAAAAGTGACAGCCTTGATAGGGAGTGTTCTTGGGTTGCTTGGTATATTTTGCAGCCAATCTGTTCATTCACAGATTTCTATATAGCCTTACTCCGTAAAATTCACATCAGAATTCTGTTTGGCATCCGGTCTATTCCTCCTCTCAAACATGCTAGCTTTGTCTTAAATCAAAAAAAAAACCCCACTGCCGTGAAGTCAATTCCAACTTATACTGACCCTAATTTTTTTTTTTTTTTTTTTTTTTATACGACAGAGTAGAACTGCCCTGCAGGGTTTCCAAGGCTATAAGCAGGCTTGCACAACTTTGCTCCAAGGAGCAGCTCGTGCATTCCAACTTCTGACCTTTCAGTTAGAATCCCAGTGCTTAACCATTGCACCATCAGGGCTCCTAAAATAAAGTGCTTGTGCGTGTGTGTGTTGGGTGGGGCAGAATAAAAGAACTCTCCCTGAGACCCTAACCTGTTGCCAGGGGAAAAGAGATGAGCCCAGGATCTCTGTATCACATTAGGAACCATTAGCTTTACTTAGAGCAGAAGTACATTTTAGTGATTCCCTTTCCAAGTA
Source organism: Loxodonta africana (assembly GCF_030014295.1). Taxonomy (NCBI): domain Eukaryota; kingdom Metazoa; phylum Chordata; class Mammalia; order Proboscidea; family Elephantidae; genus Loxodonta; species Loxodonta africana. Next base: position 45,790,531 of record NC_087348.1, read on the forward strand.
ACTGTAAATACAAGAATTTATTCTAGAAGGGTCAAATAAATTGGAACTGGATAAATAAAATTGATATGGTAATTACTCTTACATGGCTCATCATGCTGACAAACATCATAAACACGAGCAATGTGATGAATTACAAGTATTCCATCACAGGGAGGTCGGCTAGATTAGGCTTATTTAAAATGTGTTGCTCTAACAAAGTGGAAAGGAACAAGTGAATAAAAATTCTCCCTGGAAGCCATCATAAATAATTCGTGTAAAATATTTTTAAAATTGGTACAAAATTCAATTTAAATTAGTTGTGATTTTTTTTTCTACTACACCTCTATTTCCAAATTTATCCTGTAATTCTGTGACCATATCAGATATCCTGATCTCTGAAAGTCAGTAATACGATGCTATCTCTATTAATAAAGGGCATCTATCCCAGCAAAAAAAAAAAATTTTTTTTTTTTTTTTATCCCAGCAAGACATTTTGGTTTCAAGAACTTTATCACCTGAACATGTGTGTGTGGTGGGGTGGTGGGGGGGGGGGCAGGGGGAAGATCTTATTCTATGCCTTCGTTATTAAAATGGTAGTAGTGCTCTAGCAAGGAAGTCGCCTATCCCCAGCATACCCCTCAGCCTCTCTCCCACCAATACAACTATGGTTTGGTTGGCTGGATCACACTCTAGTTATGCTTTTCTAAGCAAACAGTTAGCACACAGCTGTTAACTGAAAGCTTAGAGGTTCAAATCAACCCAGAGGTGCCTTGGAAGAAAGGCCTGGCAATCTAGTTCTGAAAAATCAGCCATTGAAAACCCTATGGAGCAGAGTTCTACTCTGCACACGTGGGGCCAGCATGAGTTTGAATCAACTCTAGGGCAACTGGTGTAAGAATTAGAAGGGTTCAGTTTTTGTTCCAGCTCCTCTAATTCAGTCATGCAACATTGTGCCAATTACTTAAAACTGTCAGCGTTTCGCTTCTTCCTTGGTAAAACGTTCAGAGAAGATCTCTTTCAACTCTGATGCTCTATAATTAACATTGAAATAAAATTCAGATTATCTTTCCAGATATAGCAAAGAATATATATCCAGGGCAGAATTACAACCTATTCCATCTTTCCATTGTTACACTAACAAAGCCAAAGTGCAAAAACAACTCTTTTTGTGCAGATTCATAGAACCTGAACTTGACTCTACTTTCTTTTCCAGAAAGAGAGTGATGACTGTAGACATAGTCTACTGCTAGAAAGAAAATTAAAAAAAAAAAAAAAAAAAAAACCTCTTGCTTGGACATTCATTTGCATTTAAAAGTGAGACCAACTAGGTAGTGTCTGTGATTTGGAGATAATTACACAGCATGTGGCCATATTAAGTTTGGAGAAAATTTTAAAAGATCAAGTCACTTTCAGAAAAAGAAGCAGAGGCTTAAGTTTTTTATTAGAAGTTTTGCATTCCTTACAAAGTTATTTGTCTAGGAGAAAAAAGATACATATCTAAAATTGACTTTTAATCTTTTTGTAATGTTTCTTTTAAGTCACCTTAAGGTCATTTTTCTCAGTAATATTTTAATATTTCAGGTTTCATCCCTATGTCTACAAGGTTGGTGACTTTGCCAATTTGCATTTATTCCTAGGTCAAGGTGAACTTGAAACTTCAAGAACATCAAAGCTTGTTTTCCATCCCATCTTCCTTTCCTCTAGGCCACAAAATGAAGATCTTATAACCTTTAATAAGTTGCTTATTTGTCCTTTTACTGTCCTAGGTTAATTAAAAAAAAAAAAAAATCATTTCAATCAAATAGTTGACATATGAAAGCCATGTCTAATCTTTTGTGGAATCATGTAAAAATCACAGACACTGACAAAAAAACTTAGGTCTCACTGGAATGCACGCTACAAAGCCTGCTAAAATGTTGAGGTTCTTAACTTTTAGGAATTTAGACCTTAAACTGCCAGTAGTACTTAAATTTTCCCTGAAATTAAGTTAAAAGTTGATTTAGGCCTCTGCTCAGCTGATTTCCCATTAAAAATTATTCCAAATTTTGATCCTAAGGATTCAAAGGAATATGGAATAAATTATTCCAAACAATGGATCATTTTCCATGGGGTCAGTGGTTCTCAACCAGGGGTGATTTTGCTTGCCAGGGATATAGTCTCTGGAGAGCTTTTTGGAAATCACAACTGGTGAGGTGCTACTGGAATCTAGTGGGTAAAGGCAAGGGCTGCACAGGAGTCCCCACAACAAAGAATTATCTGGTCCCAAATGCCAATATCGAGAGGTTGAGAATTCCTGCTTTACCTGGAGAACATATGCCTACCGTCTAGTTGATTCTGACTCATAGTGACCCCACAGGATTTCCATGGCTATCGACCAGAAGTGAGTAGTTTATGTAAGAAAAGTACTTAGCCATGAATTAAATAATATAGTATTATTTCATAAAAAATGAAAATCACTCTAGTGAAAGAAAACTTTTAACACATAGTCACTTTCCCAAAAGAGTCTGTGATCTTTCTGAGGAGGGAGGTTTAAACACAACAAATAGACCTAGAATGATAAATAACCAAGCCAAAAACCAAACCCATTGCCATTGAGTTGATTCTGACTCATAGCGACCCTATAGGACAGAGTGGAACTGCCCCATAGAGTTTCCAAGGCGGGCGTGGTGAATTCAAACTGCCAACCTTTTGGTTAGCAGCCGTAGTATTTAACCACTACACCACCAGGGTTTACAAATGATAAATAGGATCATATAATATAACTATGTGCTTAATTAAATGGTGCACATAATAAGTGAAACAGATCAGAGAAAGACAGCATGGAAGGCATTGAAGAACATTTCATAAAGGAGGCGACATCATGAATTAGCTCTGGAATTAATTATAAGATTTAAATGGGCAAAAAGGAAAGAGAAAAAGACATTTTGATAATAAACATGAAAGTGTGCAGCTACGAATGAGTATAGCATATATTTGGGATAATAAGATAAAGAATGAGTAGCCGATGAATCTGTGGAGGGGTTAAGAGAAAGGTGGATAAATACAGAAGTTCTAATTAGAAGGTGTCCAAATGGAACAGTAGATCAATGTGTGTTCATTACCTAATTATCTACTTAACGCCAGGTGTTGCTCTAAGATTTCCAGGTGTTGGTTTGTTTAGTGCTCATAACAACTATATGAATAGGCATTACTGCTAACCTATAGATGCAGAAACTGAGGCTTGGAAAGTTTAACTAGAAAACTAATTCAGCAAACACATTTGTATCCCCACTTTTTGCCAAATGCCATAGTTATTATAGAGTCAATATTTTAATCCAAATCTTTCTCCAAAGCCTCTGCTCTCTCATTACCCCACATTGCTACCTCCCACCTGGCAACTTGAACCCCTTATAAAGTCTTGAATATGTGAGAGACAAGTGGAAACCATGACTGAGAATTCAAGATCACATGAGCTCTCAGATCTCCAAATTGTCTAATGCATGCATTCCAGCTCTTTGTTAACACAGTCATTGGTTTTATGGCATTCTTTAGAAAAGTCTTAATTATAAAAAGTAGTTTCTAAAACTGGAGTTATAAATGGGGCCATAAGCCAATGCTTTGCAATTCAGATGAAATCATTAGAAAGCAGCATGGACAATCTGTCTTCAACTCCTCCTGCAGAGGGTGGCTCCGACTCCACTTGGTGCAGTCCTGAGCTGAGACACTTCAGAAAGAGCAAGCTAGTGGGGCTACATAGTAGTGGGTTCAGAGGAAAAAATATATATACAGTCTCAGAGCTATCTGTAGAAAACCATAATGGGCTTAAATGAGCTTTAAATTAACTGGACATACGCTTGCAGTGACAATTATAAAGACCTTCAAGCTAACAAGAAAATTAGGCCACAGAATGGGCTGTCTAAAACTTCCTACTAAAAAAACGATCATATATATAGAGAGAGAGAGAGAGAAAGTGAATCACTGGCCACTCACTGCTGATTCTGCTACAAAGAATGATGCCTTACGAGAAGATCGTTTTAAAATGCATATACTACTTAATTTCACCCCTGGGTTGTGCAAATGGTTAAAACGCTCAGCAGCTGACCAAAAAGTTGGAGGTTCATATCTACCCAGAGGCACCTCAGAAGAGTCCTGGTGATCTACTTCAGAAAAATCAGTTATTGAAAACTTTATGGAGCACACTTCCACTCTGACACACATGGTGTCACCATGAGTTGTAGTTGACTCCATGACAAATGGTAACCGGTAAACTGAATTTCACCTAAGTCAAATACAATCACAGAATCTTAAGCAAAAGGCTATCGTTGTTAGTTGCTGTCGAGTTATGTCAATCTCAACCCATGGCAACCCCATGTGCGTCAGAGTAGAACTATCCTCCACAGGGTTTTCAAAGGCTCCTTTACTGGAAGTCGATCACCAAGTCTTTCTTCCGAGGTGCCCCTGGATGGACTGAACCTCCAACCTTTTGGTTAGCAGCTGAGCGTGCTGACTGTTTCTACCACCCAGGGATTACCTGGGGTCCCTGAAGAGTCTCTCAGTACATAGCAGGAATTTAACAGGTATTTTTATACATTCTATAATATGTAATATTTATTCACTTATTAAGAATTAGACACTGTGCTAAGAGATCATTTCATTTGATTTTCATTATGTCCCTATTATCCCTACTTAATGGAGGAGAAAAAAAGTACGAGAAGTTAGAAAATATGCTCAGAATCATATAAGAGATCTGACCACCACACTGCCTTCCTCCCAACTCTCATACCCTTCCAGACCTGGATCGCTTTCACGCCTTGATCAACCACCTTTGGTGGGTGACACAAAAATCACAATGACTTGTCCTGCCTTTATGGATATCATACCATGCCCTTAAATTAAACCTCTGTACAGTGAAAACCTTCTCTTCCTACATAACTTTCTGCTTCTGTCAGTGGGGCAGGATCAGACCCTCAGATTCATCCTTGATGCTTCCCACCCTCTGTCGCACAATATTCGTAGATGTAGTAGTTTCTGCTACCAACCATTTAAGTGATCCTCTGCTATGTGCTAACAACAAAAATGACTCAGATCCTACGAAGGATCCTCTTGTAAAGATTAGTATAAGTCCAGAGGCTGATCTGAACATAAATAGTGTGAGAGATACAGCTGTTAAGAACCATAGACGCGGTACAAAAGTAATGCTGTGGGAAAAAGTGAGATGGCATGGTTATAAAAATTTCTCTTAGTTCTTTCCATGACTTCATTTCTCTACCTGCAAAAGGCCCACAATTCCAGAGCAGGATTCCATCTGAGGAGAATGCTTTATTTGCATACCATGACTGTTCATGACCCCTGTGGAATCACAGCTGGAACACACTGTTTTGCAAGGAGTAGCTGGAGGTTGGCTTATTCATTATTGCCTAAGTCTGAGTAGAACTGCCCTACTTCTCAGAAACTTTACCTTCTTTACTTGGTTCCAGTCTCTTTTCAGACTTAGCTTCTTGTTCCAGGTTTGTGATCATTCAGTAATTGTGGATCTTCCATCCTGAAAACACTACAATCTGTAAAATAACCATTGAACTTTCAACCGGGGGCAATGTCCTCAAGATAAGATTAATGACAATAATATCTCAACACTGGTAGTGGACTCATACCCACAAACAACAGCTCTTATTTTCTACTATGAGATGGGAACAATCTAGGCATGGTAGGTGAAGTAGTGAACAAGACATTCAGAGATTTATCCTTGGGGGTATGTTAGGGATTTAATTGTGTTCCCCCAAAATATGTATTGTCATCCTAACCCTGTACTTGTGGAAGTAACCCTGTTTGGGAATAGGGTTTTGTGTGTTATGCTAATGAAGACACATCATTGTAGGTTGTATCCTAAGCCTAATCACTTCTGTGTTATAAAAAGCCAGCATAGAAGAGAGACAAGCAAGTACACATGGAGGGAGAAGGGAGATGGTTGCTATGTGAAGATCACCAAGGAACCAAAGAACATAAGGGCTACAGAAGTTGAGACAAGGATCTTCCTGGCAACCCAAAAGAAAAAGAGCCCTCCCCTACAGGCAGTGGCCTGAATTCAGACCACTAGCCTCCTAAACTGTGAGAGAGTACATTTCACTTCTTTAAAGCCACTCTTTTTTTTTTTTTTCTCGTGGTACTTCTGTTACAGCAGTACCAGACAGCGGGTTTGTGGAGTGTTCTTATGGATTTGACGGAGTATGAAGCATAAATGGAAATTTCTAGCCTAACCATTGTCTCTCTTACCCACTCAGAGGTCAAAGAATTATCCAAGAGATTACTTGGCCTCTGATAAACAAAGGAAGCCCAGGATCTGCTGAGCATGATAAAGGTCTCTGTCTAGGAAGTTATGCCTTCTTCTCTTAAATTATGATTAAAAGGCTCCTGACATTGGTAAGTATATGATCTCTTGATAAAGAATAAATAAAACCAACCAACATCCAAAACCTTCAGAGACTCCAGTTAGTGCTAACATGCCTCAGTGTTGGGGATGGAGGGAAGCGAAATATACTATAACCTAAGCATTCACATAAACAAAACAAGTGCCAGACAAGCCTTAGCCCCCATATTGCCTTACGTTGTGTTTACTCATTCCAAGTGAAACTTTGAGATGCTCATGTTTGTAATGTAAGGTGCACCACCCCCACCACAGCCTCGTACAAAGCCGCCACCAACACCACCACCACGCCTCTAGCCAGTTTACCAGAGATTTGAGTTTACTGATTGCTAAGGGCATGACCTGATTCAAATGATAAGTTTGGTGGCAAAACTGGGTAAAGGAACACTGATAGAAAATTGATCAAAATAAATGCTGATATATTATATACACAACATATTTCTAGAAGGATAGAGAAGAAACTTTAGAATGGCAATGATGGAGAGGACCCAGGAAGAATGGTCGTCTCAGGCGAAGAGGGAAATACACTTTTCTGTAACTTGAATATGCTTTTACGGTAACTTGAATTTTTCCCAGATTAATCTATATCATTGTAATTGTTCTGTGTCACAACAAATAAACCTATAAAATAGGAAATAAACCTATAGATTGTAATTAAAAAGTTTTGTTGTTATTGTTCAATGTCTTTTCTAAATCAGTAGGAGAGGAAGATAAGCTAATGTGTCAGGTCCTATGAAGAGTGTTGTTTTGATCTAGGCTGTTTCTATCTCTAGAGGCTGCCACCTCTTCCTTTTCTTTCTTGTTACTGTACAGCTGTTGTCACAAAAACAGCAAGAATTCTCTTGGTAGTGTTGTTTTTCTGGCTTTGACTATCTTAAAACAGAGATTTGAATCTGTATCCACTCAGAGTTAAACCCAACCCCCTACCGTCGAGTCCATTCCAACTCATAGCAACCCAATAGGACAGAGTAGAACTGCCGCAGAGTTTCCAAGGAGCACCTGGTGGATTCCAACTGCCGACCTCTTGGTTAGCAGCTGTAGCACTTAACCACTACACCACCAAGGTTTCCTCAGCTTAGAGTTCCCCTATACATACACACACACACACACACACACACACATACATACACAGAGCAAGAGACAGAAAAGGGTAGAAAGAAAAAAAAAAGAGTGGCACTGATGGGAATCTTTTATACATTTACAAGATGTTTACAAGTACCCATGTATTCCGCTCCATTTTTCCAGCCTAAAGATTCTGATCGCTAATGTATTTTATTTGGCCAGTTGAAAAACTCAGTCCCAAATCCTGTGGCATATTACATGCTTGACTTCAGCAAAAAGGAAAAAAAAAAAAAAAAAAAAACTTCACTGAAACAAGAGATTCAGAACTTTATGCAGTTAAGTGATTTTCTGCTGTGTAAGTTAATAATGAGGTCAGTGGTTCTCAAATGTTCCTGTACATCAGAATCTCCTGAGGGCCTGTTGAAACACAGATTACTGGGCCCTACCATCAGAGGTTCTGATTCAGCAAGTCTGGGGTGGGGCCCAATAATTCGTATTTCTAACAAGTTCCCAAGTGATACAGATGTTGCTGGTCTAGTTATACACACTGAGAACAGCTGCATTAGATAATGCTTGGGTAGAGATTCTATGAAAACAAACTGTGTACAAAGTTTTTTTAGGTTCTCAAAGAAATCACCTTTGCAAAATGACACGGATAGTTGTTCTAGATGAACTGCTCAGAGAGGTGGACAGAATTCTGGCAATACCCCATTGAAGACTTGGAAAAATGTGTATCTCCTGTGCAGAATGGTAGAGTGACTTTTAATTATTAAATAGTGCTTTGAATTGTTTTCCACCACTTTATAGCCCTACTAACCAGGACAAAATTTCTTTTTTTCTATCTATGCCTCAGTTTTTCAGATATAAAATGGAGAAAAAAGACTATCACGCTGAATGATTATAAACATCAAAAAAAAAAAGAGCTCAGCATACCCTATGGCATAACATAAGTGAAAATAAATCTTAATTTCTTTCATAATGGATAGATATTAGAATGAACATGTATTTCAGCTATTTCTTTTGAATAATTTAGCAGGACAGTATTCCAAGAATGGTTCTTCATACTTGTAATCAATTTGAATCACTCTATATAAAAAAAAAAAAAATTTTATATAATTAATAGAAAAACTACATTAAAATGTCCTTGCTAATATTCTAGAGAACCCTTTTCTTTTGGAATGTTTTATTTATTTCTGAGTTGGCATGTCAAATTGAAATGAATTTATGATCTTCGTAGGGTAACGTCACAGGAAAGCCTACCGTTGACTGAGGAAAGAAGACACACAATTAAATTAAAAAAGAAATTAAAATTTGATCAAAAATCAAAGAAGCAATAAAAGAAAATGAGATATGTTTAATGAAGATTCAGGACTTATTTCATAGTTAAAAATACACCCCATAACCCTACAGACTTGGGTTTAAATCCCTAAGTAAATAGAACATATGGTTGACTGAACTGACTTACTCATTGGAAAGTGGAAATCACAGTGATTTATAGAAAAGCCCTAATAAAATGTTTTGCTCATGGTAGGCAATCTGTACTTTTGCTTTTCCCTCTAATTCTCCAAAACTCTGGTAGGATTTGGGAGACAGAATACTGAAGAAAATTGCTAGGGCTTTATCATATATTGTATCCAATGGTGTTCAGATCAAAGTTTTCTATTGACGCTAAATAGAAGGTAATTTTTCAAACCCTAGCTGAGATGAACATAAAATTACATTCTTCTCACTTCTTTAGCAAATAAATAGCCTTTCCAAGATAGCCATTTTCCTGAAAACAATTGTTCTAAAGCATTGCATTTAAATCTGATATTGACAGGAGAAATGTAAAAAAAAAAAAAAAGAGGAGAATGAGAAATTCACTAATAACATTGTATCAGGTAGTGGTTTGAAACTTCTTTATCAGCTTGAATTCATAACCGTAGTGGGGAAAGGTACAGAGAAGATGAGAAACTAAAATCTTACCTCTACACACCCTGGAGTACGGAGAGCTTGCACAGGAAGTCTCAATTAATATTCGACAGGAAGAAATAAAACTAAATTATATTTTTCTTCCATTTAGGGATTTAGAAACTCATTTCTGGGATTCTAATCATGGTGACATGACAAAGTTTTTCTTTTCCTTTTTGGCATCACAATTCATTGGCCATCTTAATAGTCTTTTTTTCCCCCTAATATTTGATAGTCGTGATTTAGGTGAATAGCAGAAAAAATGAGACTATCTTATCATTTGTAACTGTCGAAATCAGTCATTTTGCTTATGACCTAGATAACTTACCCAACGATATCTCCAAATGCAATTCTAGAAGTCTATCCAATCACTTTAATGAACTTCTACCAAGTCTGAAAAATAAAATGTCTTTTTGACTAATTTAATGGACAGAGATAAAGTTGTCTGAATCTCTCTCCTAAACCGTCTAGTCTAGCAGCCACCATCAGCTTCGAACCCAGTCACATAAAGAGAAAAAAATTGAATTAAACTTGAGAGCCTAGAGCAATTAGAGTGGTTAGATCATATTTCTCTATTTTTAAGCCAAGCATCTGTACTTTGCTATATAATAGCATGGAAACTCAGGAAAGGAACAGCTAATAAATGAAGGAATATTATAAGATAGTAACTACACTTCTCTTTAAAGGTCACCTATGGATGAGAGAGTATAACACTTTGTTAATATAGTTTGTCATTTTCTGACTGGGCATCAATTCCTTATAGAAATATATTCCCCAATGTCACTTTTTTTCTCTCACAAAAAAAAAAAAAAAAAAACAGATCAACATCTGAGAAAGTATTAATCTTGAGAAATGCCTTGCCTTGTAATGGATTCTTAAAAAGGAAAAAAAAAAAATTCTGAACAAGAAAAAAAAAGATTGCCAAAATTTATCTCACTTATATATTTTTTATTTTCTTTGGTTGCCCAATCTCTGAAGAATCTTTGTGAGAACTTTTCATCATAAAACAACCTTGGAAAAAAAATACCCTGCCCTTGTCCACAGTACAAATGAGAGTCAAGTTCTTACATCATTTAGAAGTTATATAGATGAAAAATCCATAAATTCTAACATATTTATAATCTACAAGTTTAATGTTTTAATATATTATTAAATATATTATTTTTAAAATTTCATTACCTGGTGGAGTGCTGATGTTTAATAAATATCTTGAAGGAAGAAATTAATAAATTTTCATGAATATTTTCTATTAGATACTGACAAGTATAAGAACCCCTGCTAACTGAAAGGTTAGCAGTTGAAACATCTTTAGTGGCTCCACAGGAGAAAGACCTGGCAATCTCCTCCCATAAAGATGACAGCCTAGAAAACCCCATAGGGCAGTTGTACTCTGTCACATGGGGTCACTATGAATTGAAAATCGACTTGATGGCACCTAACAACAACAAAAACATTTATAATAATGCTGAAAAGTAAAATGTCAGATATCATTAATCCCTTCTGCTGGAAAGGGATACTAATATCACTGGTTTGAATAAGCTTTGGCTAGAATAATTATAGCCCAAGTTTCTCTGATTTCTAAGTAATATCCATAATTCTGTCTTCTGAGAACTATGATCTGAATATTATAGCCTGTCTCAGAGTAGACACTCAATATAGTTCTGCCTTCACAGACTCATCCAAATTTTTTTCACTGCAAACTATTGAGAGTATTCAGAATGCCAGGTATGTATTAGCAAATTTGTGGATATTATCTCATCTGTTATATACAAGTACTGCATGAAGTAGATTGCATTATTATTTCTATTTTATAGATGAGAAAACTGAGACTCAAGGAAATTGAATATCACTGTTGACCTTGATCACAGAGGTAATGGAGCTGGACTTTGAGCCCAGGTATGTTGTTGTTGTAAGCCATCCAGACTATTCTGACCCATAGCAACCCTACAGGACAGAGTAGAACTCCCCCATAGGGTTTCCTAGGCTGTAATCTCTATGGGAGCAAATCACCAGGTCTTCTCTCCCTTGAAGCAGCTGGTGGGTTCCAACTGCCAACATTTTGGTTAGCAGTCGAGCACTTAACCACCCTGCCACCAGTGCTCCTTGAAACCAGGTATATAAGATGCTAAAAATTGTCATTACACAGTGTTACCCTGCTATCCAAGGAAATAGCTGAGTGAAAGACACTGATCTACAGAAATGCGAAGTCACTTTCATAACCAAGAAAGAGAGTGAGTTACAGACTGCATTGGCCAGAATGTGCCGACATTGGATTTCAGTCTTTAGTTTGGGTAATATCAATCTGAGCTCAGAATCTGTTTCCCTGCTGTAGTGAAGATCTCATTCCTATCCAGCAATGAAGAAAAGGCCTTTGTGCATTGTGTAAATGACTACAGTTTACTAACACACTGCTTAATTCAAGTACCATTTTCCCTTACCTGCAACAGTCTCCTAACAATTCCCTCTGGTTCCTACACTCCATCCTCCACAGAGCAGCCAGGATAATCTTTTAAGAAAGCACTGTTGAACATGTCTTACTTCCCTACGGCTTCCATACAAAATATCCCAAAACTGATGGGTTCAAAGAATAGAAATTATTTTTTCACAGCTCTGGAGGCTTGAAGTCTGAATTCAGGATGTGGACAGGGCTAGCTTCTCTCTCTCTGCTAGCTCTAGAGGAGAATTCTTGTCTCTTTCAGCTTCTGCACCTAGGCATTGCTTGGTTTTCCTTGGCTACTGTCTGTCTTCCCCCGTGTGTGTCCCTCTTGGGTTTTTTTTTTTTGGAATATAAGGTATTATGTTTAGGATCCACCCTACTCAGGTATAACCTTGTCAACATAAAAAAAGGAGAACCTTATTTCCAAACAGGATTATATTCATGAGTACAAAAAAAACCCCAAAAAAACCAAACCAACTGCCATCAATTCTGACTCAGAGTGACCCTATAGGACAGAGTAGAACAGTGGTTAGGATGTCCACATATATTTTGGGGGAAATAATTCAATCCATAATAGACCATGCTATTTCTCTGCCTAAAACCCTTAGTGGTACCCCAGTATATTTAAATTAAAACTTAAATTCTTCATTCCAAACTTACCCCAAAACCAAACCAAACCCCTTGCAGTCCAGTCGGTTCTGACTCAGAGCAGAACAGCCCATAGGGTTTCCAAGGAGTGGCTGGTGGATTTGAACTGCAGGCCTTTTGGTCAGCTGCCATAGCTCTTAACCACTACGCCACCAAGGCTCCAAATTCCCTACTTACTACACCCTAAATGGCTCTCCTTGCCCTGCATCTGCAATATCATCTCTATTCTCCCTTACTAACAATGATCCATCCAGGCCTTTACACCTGTTATTTCTTCCACTTCAGATGCTCTCACACCAAATTTTGGCACAGCTTCCTCTTCATTCCTCTTCATTCATTTATTTATTTTTTTTTTTCCTCTTCATTACTCAGGTCCCAACTTGAATGTATCCTTTTCAGAGATGCCATCCAGGAACAAACTAACCGGAAATTTTCCCTTCTCAATTATTCTACCATATTACATTCTTTTATTGTTCTTTTAGTACTGAAAACAAAACAAAAAACTGAAACCCCTATTTATTTTCTTAAATTTTTGTTGTCTATCTTCCTCCCCTAGATTATAATTCCTCTATAGCTTTAATGATTGATAAAACAGATTCTATTTTGTCTACCATTGTTCTCATAGGAACACTTGATAAATATGTGTTGACCTGCAATGTCTTACCAAAAACCTACTTACACAAATATCTGGGTCAAGCTTTCTTGACCCAATCCCTTTGACTTAGTAGGGATTAAAGTATTTACAATTAATTTTGTTTCATTTTGTTTTGTTTTGCAGGAGAACACTTTAAAGAACATTGAATCTCAAAGCCATATTTCCTTGGGCTCTGAGTAACTTAAGAGTAAACTTGAGGAACTTATGTCTGGTCACAGAAAAATGGTTACTGCTTAATTCAAACTATATTTATATAGTCCTAATTCTCAGTACAAAGACTTCTCAGAAGTATCTATCAAACTACTTTAATAACTGTCTTACTTATCTAGTGCTGCTATAACAGAAATGCCACAGGAGAATGGCTTCGACAAACAGAAGTTTATTCTCTCACAGTCTAGTAGGCTAGAAGTTTGAATTCAGAGCATCAGCTCCAGGGAAAGGCTTTCTGTCTCTGTTAGCCCTGGAGGTAAGTCCTCATCATCAATTTGTCCCTGGTCTAGTTGCTTTTCAAAACAGGGACTGCAAGTCCAGAGGATGCGCTCTGCTCCTGGCACTACTTTCTTGGTGATAGGAGGTCCCCTGTCTCTCTGCTCACTTCTCTCTTTTATGTCTCAAAACACTTCACACTGACTTGAGACAGAACGTAATCTTGTGTACTGAGTCCTGTCTCATTAACATAACTGCCTCATTAACATCATAGAGGTAGGATTTACAACACATAGGAAAATTACATCAATTGACAAAATGGACAATTGCACAATACTGGAAATCAAGGCCTAGCCAAGGTGACACACGTTTTTTGGGGACACAATTCAATCCATGACATTCCACCATTTGACCCAAAAAAATTCATCTCCTTGGACATATAAGACATATTCACCCCATCACATCATAGCAAAAGTCTTAATTCAACTCCAAGTCCAAAATCCAAAATTTCCTCTTCATCTATGAAATTGATAATATAAATTATCTGTTTCCAAAGTACAATGGTGGAACAGGCAGAAGCTAGGCATTTCCACTACAAGTGAGAGAAACTGGAGGGAAAGAAGGAATAACAGACACCAAGCAGGTCAACAGACTACACTACATTAGCTCTCAAGGCTTGAAAATAATCCTCTGTTCTCTGAAACCATTTTGACAATGGCCCTGCCCTAAAGACTCCAGGTATTGACCACACTCTCCAGATTCTCAGTGGAGGCCCCTTGGCCCTGGGCTTCACTCCATCTTCCAGCCCCGCTGAGACAGCAACCCCGGTCCCTTGAATTTGAGTGTCTCCATTCTCCTAGTCCATCTGCTTGCCGACTCAACCATTTGAGGCCCCAGAGGTTGTGGCCCTAACCTATGAGACTAAAGCAGTTCTACTTTCTTTGTTCCTTGACTCTTCAGCTTCTGCTTTCTGATTCCTTGGCTTCTCAGTCCCTTGGGTCTCACTGCCTGCTTCTGCTCTGCTGGTGCAAGTGTTCCAAAGCTCTTTAGCTCCATCAATAAGTGCCTGAAAGTACCCCATTCTGCCAGTAAACTATGGCCTGAAGGCATTCATCTCTCTTGCTTTGTGGGTTGGCAAGCCTAGCTCTACTGCTGAGTGCCCAGAGGTACCTCACTCTGCCAGGAAGCCTCCTGTGCCAAGGCACTCAGCAATCTTGCTCTGTGAGTCAGCCCCAGAGCAGTCTTGTATTAGTCTCCTGCTTCTGCTCCTTGTCATTTGTCTGCTGCTGCTTCTCACCATCTGTCCAGTCTCCAGTGTAACAGTTCTCCCCATTTCCTTCTGAGTCCTCATCGGAATTTTTTTTGATGTCCTTAATTCCAACAGTCTCTTCAGGGCAATCTAGGCTTTTATTATTGGGCACTTAAAAACCCTTCCAGCCTCTATCCATTCACAGTTTCAAAACTGCTTCCACATTTTAGGTATTTGTTAAAGCAGCACCCCATTCCTGGTACTAAATTCTTTTATTTAGTGCTGCTAACCAAAAATACCATAAGTGGATGGCTGCGACAAACAGAAGTGTATTCTCTCATAGTCTAGTAGGCTAGAAGTCCAGATTCAGAGCATCAGCTCCAGGAGAAGGCTTGCTCTTTCTGTTTGCTCTTGAGGAAGGTCCTTGTCATCAATTTGTCCCTGGTCTAAGAGCTTCTCAATGAAGGGACCCCAGATCCAAAGGATGCAGTCTGTTCCTGGCACTACTTTCTGGGTAATATGAGGTCCCCTTGTCTCTCTCCTCACTTCTCTCTTTTATGTCTCAAAAGAGGTTGACTTGAGACACAGCCAAACTTGTAGTTTGAGTTCTGTCTCATTAACATAACTTCTTGTAATCCTGCCTCATTAATATCACAGAGGTAGGATTTACAACACATAGGAAAATCGATCAGGTAACAAAATGGTGGACAATGACATAATACTTGAAATCAAGGCCTAGCCAAGTTGACACAAATTTTGGGGGGACACAATTCAATACATGACAATGATTATCAAATCTCAAAGTAAAAGAAGTAGATTGTAAAAAGTATCAAATTTAAAGGTATCAGTTTTAAATTGTCCAAATTATCTACTTTAAAGTTCCTTTTTGTTTTAAACCAAAGAAGAAATTAAATCTTTCATATGTCTTATGGAATCACCAATTCCACCTCCCTCCTCTCACCCCATGTGACATGACTAGAAATGTTATGCAGCTCTGGTGGTCCAGTGGTTAAGAGCTCTGGCTACTAATCAAAAGTGTGGCAGTTTGAATCTACCAGCTACTTCTTGGAAACACCATGGGGTAGTTCTACTCTGTCACAGAGGGTTGTTATGAGTTGGAATCAACTTGACAGGAATTTTTTTTTTTTTTTAATAAATGTTATAAAGACACAGTATCACCGTACCCTGGAAGGTGAGTTATGTCCAGTGCACTCAGACTTGCCAATAATCAGGACACCAGTCTTTGAGAAAGAGAAAGTGACTTTATTGTAATGCACAAAACAAGGAGCCAGGAGAAAGTTCCTCAGACCCAACTCCCCAAGCTATGGGGAAGAAGAGCTTATATATGATTTGGGCAGTAAGATGGTGGTTGCACAGGCATACTGAGGAGGGAAAATTCTAGAAGGCAGCCAGGACAGGAGGTGATGTGGTTCTCGTGAAACCTCTCGCTTCAGGATAGGCTATGGGTGATGATTTTCCTTCTGATTCATTCTGTTTGTTGCTGTATCCTCTGCTGAGGTCAATTAAAGGTCATAGCTGGTCCTTCTGTGCATGCGAAGCAGACCAAATCTGGCTTGGGCTAGTTTAAGGACCAGTGAAAATTTACTGGCTTTCATAGGGTCAGGTTACAACAGATTAATTTAGCTAAATAAATACACAGATATTTCTATGGTTAGCAAATTCATATGTCCATCTAAGAAAAATGCTCTTTTAAATTTGTATGTTATTTTGATATTTTGACATTATCAAGACCCTGTCTAAAAGAACATTCATGTTAATTTTGCCAGTACCCTGAAAGCAAACCAGAACGCACAGGAAATCAAGGGGACAAGAAAAAGAAAATAATCTAATGTGATGTCTTTTTTAAATTCATCAAAATTGCCAAAAACACACAACAGCTTCCTTTTTGGCCTAAATTTCGTAGATTATAAATGTTTCAGATGGCAATTAACTTTAGCAAAATATTTCTATCTACTTTAAATGTCTTGGTCACTTATTCTGAATATAAAATAAGCTGCTACAGGTATTAGCTAATTGCTCTCTTGTTCAGCGTGGCATGAAAAATTTAACACTCAAATTATTTTCTCCTCTATATATTACTGAATGAAATAGTTCAGACCATGCTGCTATTTTTGTTCATTTGATATTTGATTCAGATAAGGACTGGGTTTATTTTTTTCTGAAGAAATTGAAGAAAATGATAAGTTTATAGTTGACAGTTCCTGAATCTGATTAAGTTGAAATACTTGTCATACTTGTGAAGACAAGATACAGGGGAATGATTTCTGCCTTGTGACTTTTTTAACCTGTGAGATTTACTGTAAAACCTACAAAATAGCTTATATTTGCCCTAGCTTTGCTTTGTGGTCATTTCATTATCTGTGTGATATCATTACATTTCTTTCTCCTTTTAGATACAAAATCACACTATACTTCTCTGACACATTGCAAAAGAAATAAAGCGATATTGAACTTAGCTGCTGGATCCCCAAGATTAGAACATTGCAGAGACAAACAAGAGAACGTTGCTTGTTTTGTCAAGATGCCAAGGTTCTTACCATTTGTTAGCGTTTTAAAAAGGGTGATTCTAAAAACAATTGTGAATGTAAACATTTGGCCTAACTTTAAAAAAATAATTTAAAAAAAAAAAGCTCTGAAAGAAAATAGACTAGAACCCCTATCAGCCACCCCCACCACCGCCAAAAAAAGGTTGTAGCTATCTTCTCTATAAAAGGAAAAGGAGAAATTCCATTTCTAACCAAGATATAGTTACAGGAAATGGCTTTACCTTTGCCATAAGTGACTAGAAACCTAGAAATAATATATTAATTAACCATTTTCATACACTGGACAAGCATATGGGGCTGTGATTCGAGAGAAGGGAAATGAACAAATGAGTCCTATAATTACTCTGGGCTATCCTACTGCTTAGAGATTCTAGTGGCATAGTGGTTAAGAACTACGACTGCTTACCAAAAGGGTGACAGTTTGAATCTACCAGACACTCCTTGGAAACCCTATGGGACGGTTCTATTCTGTCCTATAGGGTCACTATGAGTTGGAATTCACTCAACGGCAACAAGTTTTTTGTTTTGTTTTGTTTTTGGTATTGTACTGCCTGAAGGCAATTTCTAGGCTATAGGGGAGAGAGGGAACCCAAAGAGAATGCAGCATTGTGGAGGATACAGAAATCATCAACTAGAATTTTCCAGGTAGAGCCTTGGAGAAGAGAGAGCTGCACAGAGAGAGTGCTGCAGATACATGGAAGGGTTTCTTCAGTCTTTAGCAGAGTAGTGATCTGTGTATATGTGAGAGGAAATTAAGTGAGGCTAGGGGGAAAATGAAAACACTGGAAAAGAATAGGCAGAACAATTTCTATAAGGTTAGGATTAATTTGTGTTCTCCCATGTCAGATTGTAAAAGCTTCCTATTAGATGGGATATCAGGTAGAGTCCAACGAAGGTAATGCCTTAGTACTAGAGCTCAGCTAGACCTAGACCAAAGACAGTTTTTGGCTCATCCTAAAAGACCTTAAAGCAAGTCTCAAAATGATCCAACTGAATCCAAGTAATTTAATTGTGTAGCAAAACAAAAACCAAACACTATTAAAAGGAAAAAACATAACTCAACAATCCAAAATTCACAATGCCCAGCATCCAACAACAACAAAAAAAAAATCACCAGGCATGCAAAATAGCAGGATAAGATGATCCATAATCAGAAGAAATGTCAGTCAGTAGACACAGAGCCAGAAATAACTGAGATAATGAATTTATCAGACAAAACTGCTAAAACAGTTATTATATAAGTACTCCATATCCAAGTGGCTAATAAGTATATAAAAAGATGCTTGGTATCATTCCATATCAAGGAAAGACAAATTAAAGCCACAATGAGAAACCTCTACACACCCAGAAGAATGGATGAAATTGAAAGAGCGCACAAGAATTTGATGGAAGTGAAAACTGGTATAAAACTTTAGGAAACTGCATCTACTGAAGCTAATTGTATATATACCTTAATACCCAAAAATTCCAGCCCTGGCTATATAATCAAGAAAAAAATGTATGTGTATGCACAAAAATACATATATGTATTTATAAGAATGTTTGTAGTTGTTTTCATCATAATAGCCCTAATCTTACAACAACTCAACTGTCTATCAGTTCTATAATAGATAAATGAAGTGTCATGTATTAGGACATTATAGAGCAATGAAAAGGAACACATTACTGCTACATACAACATGAAAAAAAAAATCTCATAGGCATTATAAACAAAAAAACAAAAATCCTAGTGTGCACTGATCATGAACAGCAGTCCAGAATGACTTAGTCAAATACTGTATACACATAGGACCCAGTGAGTCAACCTCTAAGATCTGTCCCAGTAAAATTCTGACAGCTTCATAAGGAAACAAATATTTACTGCAACATTACATATGGTGGTCAGGAGCAGGAGGCAAATTGATTTTCCTCTAGTACAAAACCCACTGCTGTCAAGTAAAGTGGTAGATAATATATGGTGGCTATACTATATGCAATCACAAAATATATTAGATTAGCATACACACAGTGACATGAACAGATATTAGAAATATAATTTTCAGTTTTCTAAAAAAGAAACAGAATTCCTGTGTAAATTATATTCATTAAAACAATAATGTAATTTCTAAGGACACACAAAAATAAAAAAATATATTAAACATAAAAGAATGGTTGATAAATGCTTCAAAAGCCAGAGTGGCAGGGATGGGGATCTGGGGACCATGGTTTCAGGGGACATCTAGGTCAATTGGCATAAAAAAATGTATTAAGAAAACATTCTGCTTCCTACTTTGGAGAGTTGCATCTGGGGTCTTAAACACTAGCAAGCAGAGTTCTAAGATACATCAATTGGTCTCAACCCACCTGGAGCAAACGAGAATGAAGAACACCAAAAACATAAAGTAAATATGAGTCCAAGAGACATAAAGAGCCACATAATCCAGAGAGTACATCGGCCTGAGACCAAAAGAACTAGATGGTGCCCGGCTATCATCGATGACTGCCCTGACAGGGAACACAACAGACAATCCCTGATGGAGCAGGAGAAGAGTGGGATGCAGACCTCAAATTTTCATAAAAAGACCAGACTTGCTAGTCTGACTGAGACTAGAGGGACCCTGGAGGTCATGGTCCCTGGACCCTCTGTTAGCCCAAGACTGGAGCCAGTCCCAAAGGCAACTCTTCAAACAGATATTGGACTGGTGAGGAGTGAGCTTCTTGGCTCAAGTAGACACATGAGACTACGTGGGCAGCTCCTGTCTGGAGGCAGAGGGGAAAAGGAGCTGGTTGAATGGACATGAGAAATACAGGGTGGAGAGGAGGGGTGTGCTGTCTCATTACGGGGAGAGCAGCTAGGAATACATAGCAAGAGACTGACTTGATTTGTAAACTTTCACTTAACAACAACAACTAAAAAGTATGGTTGAGAGAGAGGAAGGGAGATGGAAATGATCTATGCTGTTAAATATAAGTAATTGGAAAAACGGAACAAGAAAGGAGCTTTGCGTGGACAGATGATGATAATGTGTCTTGAACTAAGGAATGAGATTAATTCAATGCTCTGTTCTTGATGTCCAAAAAAGAAAAAAAAAAAAAAAATAGAAGGGGAAGAGAGAAAAAACTAAGGTAGTGAATAAGGTCATAAACGTGAAAAGTGTGACTAGATTAACACAAAATGGACAAGGCAGTGTGCTTTGTTTCATTTTTTTTTAAATATCACCTTGCAGATAGGCTGAGATCCAGCAGTGAAAAATGAACTTGGCTTTATGAATAAAACATCTTATAATAAAAATAAAGCTCTGTTTTACTTCTATTGTACTTGATTTCTGAGGTAGGGTCACAATGCAGACTAAAACACGATCTTGTCATTTGTCCAGGGCAAATTCACATAAAAGTCTCCAATTTAGGGGTCATTTAACTCAATCATCTCATTTTAGTGACTTGCCTAAGACAAACCAAAAAAAAAGACAAATCTGTTGCCGTCGATTCTACTGCGATCTATAGCGACGCTATAGGACAGAGTAGAACTGCCCCACAGGGTTTCCAAGGAACAGCTGGTAGATTCGAACTGCCAACATTTTGATTAGCAGCCAAGCTCTTAAACACTACAGCACCAGGGTTCCCTAAGATACACAGTAGGTGGATATAATAATTGAACCTAAAATACTATTTTCTGCCCCTACTCCTTGAGGGTCCTTCCACTGTGCTCTATTGACCTGATAGCCCATTTAAGGAACACATCACATGTGGGGAAGGCTACAAACCCTGGTGGCAAAATACTCAAAGAACTATATGAAACAAGCATCTCAATTCACTCGACACCTTATCAGAATGAGCTTTCTGGTTAATTTATTTTGAGCTGATCTTTTTAAAAACATACCTTTAGTTTCAGTTCTTATCAATGAGATTATATCTTTAAAAGATTAAAAACATTAGTACCCCTTTCTAGGGTACTAATGAAGAAAAATTCAATTACATGCACTTTAGTAGAATATTTAAGAATCTTCATTTGGAAAATTAAGTCACAGTATTTGTGACCATAGGTAAGATAGTACAGAAGATGCTGTCAGTTTTTTTTTCTACAGTATATAACCTGGAAGCTGTGATTTTTTTTATGGTTTTCTTACCATATGTCATTTTCTCCTAAAACTTAAGTAATAATAACAATAATAATTCAGTTATTGAGGGCTCTGCTAATTTAGGTCTGTCTAATGGTGGTGTAGTGGTTAAGAGCTGTGTCTGCTAACCAAAAGGTCGACAGTTCAAATCTACCAGGTATTCCTTGGACACTCTATAGGACAGTTCTACTCTGTCCTATACGGTTGCTATAAGTTGGAATTGATTCAACAGCAATGGGTTTTTTTTGTTTTAATGAAGACTTTAAGTAACCCTGGTGGCCCAGTAGTTTTAAAGCACCCAGCTGCTAACCAAAAGGTCTGCAGTTCAAACCCATCAGCCACTCTATGGGAGAAGGATATGGCGGTCTGCTTCAGTAAAGACTCGTAAAGATTTACAGCCTAGGAAACGCTATGGAGCAGTGCTGCTCTGCCCTACAGGTTTGCTATGAGTGGGAATTGACTCAGCAGCAATTTTTTTTGGGGGGGGCCGGGGGGGAATGAGGATTCTATAGTTACTGTTTTAGAAAGCTAAGTTTTTTTGTTATTATAACAAATATATATTCATTTGTAGAAAATGTATACATACAGATATTATGTTGCCCCCTCTAGTATCTGTTTCAACTTCCTTCAGCTGTGTTGCAACCACAGAATTTCCATGGGATTGACCTCATTCCTCCCCCAGGGTTGATCTCTGATTGAAGTAAGCAAACCAATTTGACTCTTCTCTTGTTGTGGTGATTGGTCCAGGAATGGGCAGCAACCATAGCCTAACCCAATCAGTTGATAGTGCTCCTCTGACCACACTAGATAGCTCTGGTTGGTTAAGTCAGATGAAGAAAAGGACTCTTTGCTACAGTCAGGACTAAGCTAAAATGCCTTGTTTGGTGTGTACTTGTGTGGTCTAGAACCTCGGCAGTCATTGTGCTTCATAAAGAAAGCCATCTTGAGGACAAGGATGTTATATAGAAAAGGAGGCAGAAATGGGGCAATCTCAGAGGATGAGAACTGGAGCCCTGGTGAAATTATGCCAGAGATAACACTACTCCAAGGTTTTCTGTTTCATGAGCCAGTACACCACTTTTATTTTTAAGTCAGTTTAAATTTTTTTGTTATTGTTGTTATTTGTAGCCAAAAACAACTAAAATGTCACAATCTGTAATCCTACTATTCAGAGAAAATCACTGCTAGCAATTTGACTTTGAAATTTCCAGACCTGGAGAGAGTCAAAACGTTTTAAAACAAAGTTAGGAATCAATCATACATACAGTTTTGTAGGCAGCAATTTTAATGAAGATTTCATGAATATATTTGCATGTCATCAGAATAAATTTTAATCACATTTTTAATGACTTCATACTGTTAACTTATTTGTTTGTGCCATAATTTATTAAATCTTGTCTTTATATTTGGACACTTAGATTGCTTCCAATTTCTTGCTGTCTAAACAGCAGACACATTCTGTCTTTTCCAAGCTTATTAACTGTGAATAAATACCTAGCAATGTGACAATTATAGAATCAAATATTACGCACAAGTCTAAAGATTTTGATTTGCATTGATAACTTACCCTCCAAAAATGGCAATTCCATCCTCGAATAAATGTATAATAGTGCCAGTTTTAATAGTCCCTCCATCATACAGTACCTCTTGGTAGTAAAATATTGGCACAGCCCTTTTGAAGGTATGAAAACTGTTGTCGCAGACATTATTGTATATTATAATCAATATTCTTAATAGTTAATAAAAATACATAACATAATTACAGTAATTACTTTTGTTCCATTCACTTTCAAGATCTTCCTAATTTAATCCTTACAACATTCCCAAGAAGTAGGTATTATTATTATGAACTTCATTTTAAGTAAGTAGAAAAAAACTTAGAATGCAAATAACTTCTTTGAGATAACACATCTAGTAAATTGCAAAACAACTAAATATATCAAATGTTCACCCTAACAATCTCTGGAGAACAGCAGAACTCAAAAGATGCTCTATACAAGTATAACAGGGGTGAGAAATATGGTGATCATAAGTTTGTCAGGGTTCATTCCTGATGCATTCCTATTGCCATAACATTTAACCAGATATCTTTCATTTTTAATGAACTACTATTAATAAACTTACATTAAAATATGCCAAGATGATTCTTGTAAACCTTAATTATATAGTTTCTGTTTCTGACATAGTGTCTACTAGTAGTTGCCATCAAGCTGATTCCAACTCTTGGCAACCCCATGTATGTCAGAGCAGAACTGTACTCTGTAGAGTTTCAGTGGAAGTAGATTGCCTGGCCTTTCTTCTGAGGTTCCTCTGGGTGGACTCCTTCTGCTAACCTTTTAGGTAACAGCCAAGTGCTCAACCTTTTGCCACCCAGTTCTATTCTGAAACAGATGGGGTCACCATGAGTCAGGAAGATATTGAAATTTATCTCAATTAAAGCAAGTGAAGAATTTAACAAATTAAATGGCAAGCACTTAAACAGTAAATATTTAATTTTTAAATTCTATAATTTAACTTTGAACTCTCTCAAATTCTACAGAAAGCATTTATATAGATATTCTGTTTTAATTGAAAGCATTTATATCCTGAATCAGCATGGAGATGAAACCGAGAATTCTACAATCTATTTAATAAATTTCATCTATTAAAAATGATTTACAAAGCAATATACTCAGATTGACTCAAAAAGGATAGTATCTTCAAAAACACTTATTTAGAAACGTTTAAACATGTCAAAATGAAACAAAATACTAGTGAGAATACTCTTTATCAAATTCGATCTTATCTTACCAAGTATATTAGCACCTATACAGAAAGTATTCCCTCAGTTAAAAGCATCATAACAAATCAATTAAATGTGTCAATAATATAAAATGTAATACCATAGAATGTAACTTTGAAGATGATTGCAGTCCATTTAATTTTTTTAAAAAATAAGATCATACCATAAAAGTTCATTCTTCAGGATGTGAGGCCAAGATAGTGGAGTAGTCAGACACTTCCGGTGATCCCTCTTACAACAAAGACCTGAAAAAACAAGTGAATTGATTATATATATGGCAAGCTAGGAGCCCTGAGCATCAAAAGCAAAGTTAAGAAATCAGACTGAGTGACAAGGGAGGAAGAGAAGGTGCAGAAGGAGCAAGAAGTTGCCAAGCCCACGGCAGCACCTCAGCCCCGATTCCTTGGCACAACAGCAGTGGGGCTGATGGTATTTTTCAGGGACATGGCCACTTCAGCAAAAGAAGGCAAGCAAAGTGGCACACCCCTGACTCTGTGGTGGGCCTGCAGTGGGGTGGGCCATGGCCTTTAGGATGTGGCAGCTTCAGCAAAAGAAGGCAAGCATAGGACTCAGCCCTAACCCCCTGGAGCGATCTCAGCAGGGACCCAGCCAGTGCACACAGGCTACACACACCTCTGGAATCCAAGATAAAACAGTGCTCTTCAGCACAAGATAAGTGATTTTGTCCAATTTACTGCACAGATCTAATAGCCCCTTCTTTTGAAAGAACTCTCTCATATCTCTCTGATTCCTCCTCCTTCTGCCCCAGCCAGCTTCGTTAACAGTTGATCTCCCTGGGACTGGGATAGGTCCTGATGTGCTCCCTGAGCCATTCTCCTGGCCTTGGCGAAGGAACAAATTAACAAACAGGGGAAAAATACTCTGCCAACTCCCCTAGTCTGGAAACTCAGAGCAGAAGTGACCCTAGTCCAGGCACAAGCAATCCATAGACTTTGTCTTTCACCCCTGCATGGATCCAGGTGGTTTCACTATACCAGATAGGATCTGGCTATTATATTGCAAGGGTGAATCTGTTTGAGGCCTGACTGTAACTGTTTCAGCTGTACAGTGGAGAGGGAGGTTTTGGACATTTGATACCACTCTGCCTATTAAACAAGGCCTTTTTTTTTTTTTCACCTATCCACAGCAGGGGTCTAAGGACTGGAGGTTCCAACCATGTCACCTAGCCAACCATGAAAGAGCTCCAAGGATAAGTGGTGCCTACCAGTCCTTACAGGTAAAAGCACTGGGTGCCTATGGTATGGCTGCAGAACCCACCCACCAAAGCACTCTAGAGAACAGGGACATGCCTTCCTCACAGACACTTGGGGGAAGGTTGTCAGCCCCCTGCCTTTCTCAGACTATGACCCCAGCTGCTACCATAAACCTATGCATACACCCATCACCACTGCTCCTTTAAGACAGTAGGTGGGAGCCTATACCACACACTAGGTGACCGACTATCAGGATACCTGAGCTGAACCTATACAAGAATAGAGAAAGGCTCATATACCTAGTAACAGCTCTAGCCATCTGGTGACAGGACATTAGTGATTCAAATGCTCCAATAATTTAGTTCACTCTAGTGGCCTATTCGAGTATATCAAAACAAAACAAAGCAAAAAGCTAGGATGCAGTGAGCAAACATATAATAAATTAATACAATAGATGGCTTGGAGACAACAGTCAATATCAAATCACATAAAGAAGCAGATTATGATTGCTTCAACAAATTCCCAAAACAAATAATCAAGGACTCTCCTGGATGAAGATGTATTCCTAGAATTATCTGATGTAGAATACAAAAGATTAATATACAGAACTCTTTAAGACATCAGGAACGAGATCAGACAAAATGCAGAACAAGCCAAGGAACACACAGGTAAAGCAGTTGAAGAAATTAAAAAGATTATTCAAGAACATAATGAAAAATTTAATAAGCTGCAAGAATCCATAGAGATACAGCAATCAGAAATTCAGAAGGTTAACAATAAAATTAGAGAATTAGACAACTCAATAGAAAGTCAAAGGAGCAGAATTGAGGAAGTAGAAGGCAGAATTAATGAATTGAAGATAAAACACCTGGCAACAATACATTTGAAGAAAAATCAGATAAAAGAATTTTAAAAAATGAAGAAATGCTAGGAACCATGCAGGACTCTATCAAGAAGAATAACTTGTGAGTGATTGAAATACCAGAACAGGAAGGGATAACAGAAAATGCAGAGAGAATTGTTGAAGATTTGTTGGCAGAAAACTTCCCTGACATCAAGAAAGATGAAAGGATATCTATCGAAGATGCTCATCGAAACCTATACAAGGTAGATCTCAAAAGAAAGTCACCAAGACATATTACAATCAAATCTGCCAAAACCAAAGATAAAGAGAAAATTTTAAGAGCGACCAGGGATAAGCAAAAAGTCACCTACAAGGGAGAATAAATAAGCTTGGACTATTCGGCAGAAACCATGCAGGCAAGAAGGCAATGGGATAACATATACAAAGCATTGAAGGAGAAAAAATTGCCAGCCAAGAATCATATATCCAGCAAAACTGTCTCTCAAATACAAAGGCAAAATCAAGACATTTCCAGGTAAACAGAAGCTTAGGGAATTTGCAAAAGCCAAACCAAAACTGCAAGAAATACTAACAGGAATTCTCTGATTAGAAAACCAATAATATCAGCTATCAACCCAACACTAGAACACAGGACAGAGCAACCAGATATCAACCCAGATAGGGAAATCACAAAAATGAATCAAGACAAGAAAAAAAAAAAAAGTACTCAAAACACAGAATCAGTGATATCATTATGTAAAATATGACAACATTAAATTAATAAAGAGGGACTAAATACAGTAGGTATATATCTTCCATATAGAGAGGAAATCAAGGCAATATAGGGAGATACAAGTTAGGTTTAAACTTAGAAAAAATAGCAGTAAATATTAAGGTAACCACAAAGAAGACTAACAATCCTACACATCAAAATAAAAAGAAAAACATAAAGACTCAGCAAAAACAAAATCAACTACAATGAAAAAGAGGAACACAGAATTTACAAGGAAAAACTACTCAGCACAAAAAAAAAGAAGAAAAATAAATTGTCAACAATACACACAAAAAAAGGCATCAAAATGACAGCAATAAACTCATACCAATCTACAATCATGCTGAATGTAAATGGACTAAATGCACCAGTAAAGAGACAGAGAGTTGCAGAATGCATAAGGAAACATGATCTGGCTATATCCTGTCTACAAGAGACACACCTTAGACTTAAAGACACAAAAAAAGCAAAACTCAAAGGATGGAAAAAATATATCAAACAAACAACAATTAAAAAAGAGCAGGAGTCTATACTAATTTCTGACAAAACAGGTTTCAAACTTAAATCTATTACAAAGGATCAGGAAGGACATTATATAATGATAAAAGGAAAAATATACCAGGAGGATATTACCATATTAACTATTTATGCACACAATGACAGGGCTTCAAGATACATAAAACAAACTCTAACAGCATTGAAAAGTGAGATAGATAGCTCCACAGTAATAGAAGAAGACTTCAACACACCACTTTCATTGAAGGACAGAACATCCAGAAAGAAGCTCAATAAAGACACAGAAGAGCTAAAAGCCACAATTAACCAACTTGAACTCACAGACATATACAGAACACTCCATCTACATCATCCAAGTATGCTTTGTTTTCCAACAAACACAGAACATTCTCTAGAATAGACCACATATTAGGCCATAAAGCAAATCTTATCAGGATCCAAAACATAGAAATATTACAAAGCATCTTCTCTGACCATAAAGCCATAAAACTAGAAGTCAATAACAGAAAAATCAGGGAAAAGAAATCAAACACATGGAAACTGAACAACACTTTGCTCAAAAACAATTGGATTATAGAACAAATTAAGGACAGAATAAAGAAATTCGTAGAATCCAACGAGAATGAAAATACTTCCAAGCAGAACCTTTGGGACACAGAGAAATCACTGCTCAGAGGTCAGTTTATACCAATAAATGCACACATACAAAAAGAAGAAAGGGCCAAAATCAAAGAATTATTCTTATAACTTGAATAAATAGAAAGAGAGCAACAAGAACAACAACAACAACAAAACCTTCAGGCACCAGAAAAAAGCAAATAATAAAAATTAGAGCAGAATTAAATGAAATAGAAAACAGAAAAACAACCGAAAGAGTTAACAAGACCAAAAGCTGGTTCTTTGAAAAGATTAACAAAATCGATAAACTATTGGCTAGACTCACAAAAGAAAAACAGGAGACAAAGAAAATAACCTGAATACGAAAATGAGGTAAAGACTCCAAAAAAAAAAAGAAAATTACAGACCTATGTCCCTCATGAACTTGGATGCAAAAATCCTCAACAAAATTCTAGCCAATAGAATTCAACAACATATCAAAAAAATAATTCATCACAACCAAGTGGGATTCATATCACATATGCAGGGATGGTTCAATGTTAGAAAAACAATCAATGTAATCCATTACATAAATAAAACAAAAAACAAAAACCACCTGATCTTATCAATTGATGCAGAAAAGGCATTTGACAAAGTCCAACACCCATGGACTTTGTCAATGATAAAAACTCTGAGCAAAATAGGAGGATAAAAACTCTCAGCAAAATATGAATAGAAGGAAAATTACAAAACATTATAAAGAACATTTATACAAAGCCAACAGCCAACATCATCCTGAATGGAGAGAGACTGAAAACATTCCTCTTGAGAACAGGAACCAGACAAGGATGCCCTTTATCACCACTCTTATTTAACATTGTGCTGGAGGTCCTAGCCAGAGCAATCAGGCTAGATAAAGAAATAAAGGGCATCCAGATTGGTAAGGAAGAAGTAAAAGTGTCTCTATTTGCAGATTACATGATCTTATATATAGAAAAACCTAAAGAATCCTCAAGAAAACTACTAAAACTAATAGAAGAGTTTAGCAGAGTATCAGGATACAAGATACACATACATAAATCAGTTGGATTCCTCTACAACAACAAAGAGAGCATCAAAGAAGAAATCACCAAATCAAAACCATTTACAATAGCCCCTAAGAAGATAAAATACTTAGGAATAAATCTAACCAGAAATATAAAAGACCTATACAAAGAAAACTGTAACACACTACTGCAAGAAACCAAAAGAGACCTACATAAGTGGAAAAACGTACTTTGCTCACGGATAGGAAGACTCAACATTGTAAAAATGTCTTTTCTGCCCAAAGCAATCTATAGATACAATGCAATACCAATCCAAATACCAGTGGCATTTTTTAATGAGATGGAGAAACAAATGACCAACTTCATATGGAAGGGCAAGAGGCCCTGGATAAGTAAAACATTACTGAAAAAGAACAAAGTGGGAGGCCTCACACTACCTGTTTTTAGAACATACTACACTGCCATAGTCAAAACAGCCCGATACTGGTACAACAACAGATACAAAGACCAATGGAACAGAATGGAGAATCCAGCCATAAATCCATCCACATATGAGTAGCTGATATTTGACAAAGGCCCAAAGTCTGTTAAAAGCGGAAAAGACAGTCTTTTTAACAAATGGTGCTGGTGTAACTGGATATCCATTTGCAAAAAAATGAAACAAGACCCATACCTCACACCATGCACAAAAACCAAATCAAAATAGATCAAAGACCTAAATATAAAATCTAA
The DNA here is from genome assembly GCF_030014295.1 of Loxodonta africana. NCBI lineage: Eukaryota > Metazoa > Chordata > Mammalia > Proboscidea > Elephantidae > Loxodonta > Loxodonta africana. The sequence goes on from NC_087348.1 coordinate 45,820,504, forward strand.
AATGATAAAGATCATGGAAGAAAAAATAGGGACAATGCTGGGAGCTCTAACACATGGCATGAACAGTTTAAAAAGCATTACTAGAAATGTACAAACAACAGAAGAGAAATCAGATAACTGGAAGTTCTAAAAATCAAACACCTATGATTTTGAAAGTCTTCACCAAGAGAGTAAAAAATTTACCTCCAGATTGGGAAAAAGTTTCTAGCTTTGACATTTCCAATCAGTGGCTGATCTCTAAAATCTACTTGTTATTGCAAAAACTCAACTACAAAAAGACAAATAACCCAATTAAAAAATGAGCAAAGGATATGAACAGACACTTCACAAAAGAAGACATTCAGTCCACTAACAGATACATGAGGAAATGCTCACGATCATTAGCCATTAGAGAAATGCAAATCAAAACTATAATGAGATTCCATTTCACTCCAACGAGGTTGGCATTAATCCAAAAAACACAAAATAATAAATGTTAGAGAGGTTGTGGAGAGACTAGGACACTTATACACTGCTGGTGGGAATGTAAAATGGTACAATCACTTTGGAAATCAACTTGGCGCTTCCTTAACATGTTAGAAATAGAACTACCGGATGATCCAGCAATCCCACTCCTCAGAATATATACTAGAGAAATAGGGCCTTTACACGAACAGATATCTGCACACCCATGTTCATTGCAGCACTGTTTACAATAGCAAAAAGATGGAAGCAACCAAGGTGCCCATCAGTGGAGGAATGGATTAATAAGCTATGGTATAGTCACACAATGGAATACTACTCATCAATAAAGAACAATAATGAGTCCGTGAAACATTTCATACCATGGAGTAATCTGGAAGGCATTGTGCTGAGTGAAATTAGTCCGTTGCAAAAGGACAAATCTTGTATGAGACCACTATTTATTAAGAACTCAAGAAATAGTTTAAACACAGAAGAAAATATTCTTTAATGGTTACAAGAGGGGGAGGGAGGGAGGGAGGGAGAGGGGATTCACTAATTAGATAGATAAGAACTAATTTAGGTGAGGAGAAAGACAACACACAATATAGGAGAGGTCAGCATATCTGGACTAAACCAAAACCAAAGAAGTTTCCTGAATAAGCTGAATGCTTCGAAGGCCTGCGTAGCAGAGGTGGGGGTTTGGGGACCATGGTTTCAGGGGACATCTAAGTCAATTGGCATAATAAAATCTATTAAGAAAATATTCTGCACCCATTTTGGAGAGTGGCGTCTGGGGTCTTAAAAGCTAGCAAGCGGCCATCTAAGATGCATCAGTTAGTCTCAACCCGCCTAGAGCAAAGAAGAATGCAGAACACCAAAGACACAAGGTAATTATGAGCCCAAGAGATAGAAAGGGTCATAAATCAGAGACTACATCATCCTGAGACCGGAAGAACTAGATGGTGTCTTTCTGTAACTGATGACTGATGACAGGGAGCACAACAGAGAATTTCTGATAACCAGGAGAACAGTGAGATGCAGACCTCAAATCCTTGTAAAAAGACCACTCTTAATGGTCTGACTGAGACTAGAAGGACCCCGGAAGTCATGGTCCGCAGACCTTCTGTTAGCCCAAAACAGAAACCATTCCCAAAGCTAACTCTTCAGACAGGGATTGGGCTGGACTATAAGATAGAAAATGATACTGGTGAGGAGTGAGCCTCTTAGATCAAGTAGACACGTGAGACTATGTGTGCAGCTTCTGTCCACAGGGGAGATGTAAAGGCTGAGGGGGACAGAAGCTGGCTGAATGGAAACAGAAATACACGGTGGAGAGAAGGAGTGTACTGTCTCATTATGGGGAGAGCAACTAGGAGTATATAGCAAGGCGTACTTAAGTTTTTCTATGAGACACTGACTTGATTTACAAACTTTCAGTTAAAGCACAATAAAATTTTTTTTAAAATTCATTCTTCAGAAAAATACTAATATTAGGGTTAAAGACAAAAAAACTGATTAAAATGTATGAATACACACCAAAAATAATTATTTTGATTGTTCTTTTTAATGTTCAGATCATTAATATAAAGAAATGTTTATTTTGCTTTAACATAACAATGTACATTATATTAATTTTTATTAAGAATTGTTTTATAAAATAATTTTAAATAAGACTCATGTCTACTAATATAACAAAATTAATTTGTTGGTCTAAAATATTCAAATACAGGCAGTGCTTGGATTATGAGCGAGTTCCGTAACTAAATCTGTCTTTAAGTCAAATTTGTACATAAGTCAGAATAGTTAGGTATGGTTCATATGTAACGTCAGTTAGTCAAATGTTTGTTGTAGTATATAGTGTACCTGTCTATGCATACAAAACATTAAAAAAAAAAAGCTTCCAGATACACAAAAAACATCTTTAACATAAAAATACAGCAATAATAATAATGATTTTTTCATGCACTTCTCGAAGTAGTACCCATTTGCTAATACGAACCATTGTATGTACCTCAATTTTTTAATATAATAGGTTTTACCAGGGGTTGGTTCATAACTTCTGGTTGTACGTAAGCTGGACATTCATAATCCAGGCTCTGCCGGTATATATAATTAAAATAATTTTTAGTCCCCGCTTTTATTTTCAAAAGTATCTTAGTTTGCACAATAAATTATGTCTATAATTTTTTTTTATTGTCACTAATAGAAAATTAACAGTTGCTAATTTTTTTTTTTTTTTAATAAAAAGCAACTCTTTCAAATAATTATTCAAAGCTAAGCAGTCTTGCTCTCACTGCAGGTTGGTAAAGTCAGTGTAATTCCCATACGTTTGTAAGCCTTGGGAATCAAATCTACTTTGGGTCATTAGACACAATTGAGAAGATAAATGGCTCTATGGCAGTTCACCAGCACTACAGATTGTGGGTCTGATCAGAAAGGTGACAGAAGAATTTGTTTTCTAAGTACAAAATATAGGGCAAAATGTTCACTCTCAGTGGCAGATATTGGCTATAGTTGAGCTGGTAGGTGGCAACTGGTTTTTCACTACTCTCTAACTCTTGCCCTAATGATTCATCCATCTGCTTCTTACCCATGGACTTCCAAACAGCACTGCAAGTGTTCTAGAAACTCAGTTACACTAGGGAATCAGATGGCAGGGGCTGGGTACTCTGAAGTAGGCCAAACACTTTCAGCTCCCGTCAGCCCTACAAAATTTAGGAAGGACTTTCCTTTTCCTTCTACATACAGTACCAAATCAGGGGGCCTTGTAATTCAAATTTCCCCATGTACAATTTCAAAAAGTCAGATCACCTGTGGAGCAAAGAAACTATAATGAGCTGGTACCTGCCAAAGTTCGGGCAATAATAATTTCAAGGTCATAGACTGAAGGAATACTGAAGGAGAAATGGCTGGCAAATATTACAGATGTAGAAGAAGAAAGTGAATTCCAAGGATTTGTTGAAATTGTGCCACTGCTAGAATTGAAGTAGCTTTGAGAGTGTAAATTTGCAGAGTTATGAAAAAATACTGCTTTGTGGATGATTTTCATGACTAAGTAAACCAGAATGATCCTGCAGCTAACCTGAAATGACGAATGGGGAGCAAAGGGCAGGGAAGAAGTGAGAGAAAAGAGGAACTACTAGTCCTTCCTTTTATCCTTTCCTCAGTTAAAATCACAAAGAAATATCCACATCTCAGACATTTACTCAAGATGCCCTCTTATCTTTAACTCACAGTTAGGAGGAGAATCAGATAATAGTAATATGTAACAATAGTCATGTATTCAGATATTTCTGAGTGCTTAGCCTGTGTCAAACACTGGTCCAGGTACTGTACACTCAGCTGGGAATAAAACAAATAAAGCCCTACCTCATAGGGTTGATATTGTAGTAGATACTAGGCAAATAAATAATATATTGTCAGGTATGAAGCAAAATTAAGCAAGGAAAGAGGATAACAAGTAACAAATGATGAATATATGTATATATACACACATATATAGATATATATTTTAGGTTTACAGAGCAAATTAGCTTCTCATTAAATAGTACACACATTGTTTTATGACTTTGGTTACCAATCCCATGACATGTCAACACTCTCACTTCTCAACCTTGGGCTCCCTATTACCAGCTTTCCTGTCCCCTCCTGCCTTCTACCTAGTCCTTGCCCCTGCCCTGGTGTGAGGCTTTAGTCTCGTTTTGTTTTATGGGCCTGTCTAATCTTTGGCTGAAGGGTGAACCTCAGGAGTGAATTCACTACTGACCTAAAGGAGCATCCAGGGGCCCTACTCCCAGGGTTTCTCCAGTCTCTATAAGGCCAGTAAGTCTGGTGTTTTTTTGTGAGTTAGAATTTTGTTCTACGTTTCTCTCCAGCTCTGTTGGGAACTCTCTATTGTGATCCCTATCAGAGCAGTCAGTGGTAGTAGCCGGGGAACAAATGATATTTTGTAGGGATGATCAGAGAAGATATTTGAGCAAGAGTCCATAACGAAGGGAGGCTGTTAACCACATTAAACATCTGGGGAAAGAGTTTCAGAGCAAAGAGAACAGCCATTGCAAAGGTCCTGTGTCAGGAACATGCTGGTTTGATTGAGAGGCAGAAAGGAGTGCAGTTTGCCCTGGAGTGGACTGAAGGAAAGCAAGGGGGGATAGGAAATGAGGCAGGGATTGAAACAGATTCCAGACCACAAAAATCTAGTATCATCTGTTGTACTAGGATCTTAGAGCATAGACATCAATATATGAAAGCGTTGCTAAAGCCCAGCTTGATGAAGTGAAAATAGATGTTTTCAGATATTCACATACTTTCATGCATAAGGTGCCTACGGCTTTCTTGATTGTCTGTCCTGTCGTGGCCCTTTAGCCAGAGCTATCTTCCCAGGCAGACCACTGAAGGGAGCACACCCACACTGAACCCCAGCTGCCCAGAAGTTTGCCAGGGCTCTCTCCTGCCTACCAGTTCAGCTCCTGTGTCTGTAGTCCATAAGAGGTCACTAGCCAAAGTCTCCTCTCTTTGAAAAATTCCTTTGGGCCCTGCTTCTTAGCTTTACAAACACAATCCCATGACTCCTTTGGTTTCATCTTATCTACCCTTCTTTCACCTCAGCCTTGAAAATTTCCCTTCCCCAAAACACACACACACACATGCACCACTACTCAAACACACACATACACGCACCAAGTTGCCCCAGTGAAATGAAGCAACTGGTTATTTGAATCAGGCAAATGATTAATTTTGATGACAACAACATTGTAAACAGGACCTGAAAGACATAAATTATTATGTCCTGGTGACCCACAACATGTAAAAAGTACAGTGAAATCAAACATCACCTGGACAAAGTTGGGCAAAAGGTTGTATTTGGATATCATAATCGAAAGAAATTCTATCATATTTACTTCTTTTTTGGTTACTTCAAGGTATTTCCCATGACAACAAAAGCCTTTTAAGGAATGTTTTCGTGTTAGATTAGTGAAAAGACACCTTAAACTGCATCCCTGTTCACCTCCTCCCACCCCAAAATATTTTCCATTTACAGAGCCTTGCTGAAGCCCTATCATAAGAAAGTTCCCATGGGAGGTCCTGTTCCTGATAACAGATATAATATTTTGTCTGATTCTTAAGTGCCCTCTGTGTCAAAGACCAGTAGATAACAGTCCTCCAGAAGCAAGACTGTTTCAGCCATTAAAACTAGGAACTTGTCTTTTCAAGCAGAGGAAAATACAAACAAGTTGGCAAATTCACACATGAAAACATGGTTTGAATTTCCAAGTGCCCAGGTCTCAATTCTTTGCAGAGGCTGTTAGAGTCCAGCGTCATCTTCTTTCAAGTTATTAATAAATACATCAAGCAGCCCTGCTTCCTATCTCATCCGCGGGGGCACCCTCCCATTAACCTTACTCCATTCAAACAGAACACACTCTTTTCTGGGAGCTTAACCAGTTTTTAATCTGTGATAAAATGTTGCTCCTTCACCCACAGTTATTTATTTCTATAATAACTCATTTATGGGAGATCTTATCAAGAGTGAAACAAAAAAATAAATAAGAAAAAACTTACATTCAAAAATTGTCATAATCCACAATTTTATTAAACTTTTTTTTTTTTTTCTGGAAAGTCCCACAGGTTAGAAAGCAACAAGCTTCAGAAGCAACCGTGAGGTCTGATCTTATCAGATAATGCTCACTTTGAAGATAACAATGTTGGATTTGTAAATGTCCCTGCTGATGTTTCTTAAGTCTCCTCTTTATTTTGTAAAAGCTTAAGTCAAGAGCCTTGCCTTGCAATGCCTGAAATCTCTTTTAAAAAGAAGTGATTTCATGACACGGCCATATACAAATAAATAAATAACTCTCAAGAATTCTTGTATCTTCCTAGTTCCATACTTTGGTACCACGGGGTGGGGGCGGGTGGGATTACCACTAAGTTGCATCAAGTTGATATGACTAAGTCTTAAATTTTTCTTAGTCTTCTTGTAATCTGTTCTTTCTGTGGAGTGTCACTTGACTCATTTCCATTCTCTGGATGGGGCAATGGTTAAGCGCTTGGCTGCTAACAGAAAGGCTGACGGTTCAAGTCCACACAGAGGCTCCTCAGAAGAAGATTTGATGATCTACCTCTGAAAAAGCCATTGTAAACCTGCGGAGCACAGTTCAACTCACACACACACATGGTTGTCATGAGTCAGAATAAACTCAACAGCAACTGGTTTTGTTTGCTGGCTTAGATGGAAAGAACTTAAATTATCAGTGTGTTTATAAAAATCAAGATATTGGTATTGCTCAACTAGTCATCTACTTGCCTATCTCATTTAAAACAATAATCCTTTTTTAAAGACCTTACTACTACTCTCTCTTCTATTGTTCTCCTTTCTTGCTTTTTTAAAAGTAATTTTCCTTCAGATTCAGCAACTAACCTTGGTTTGCTTCTGATAGGAACCACGTATATAGTAGTTTGAGACTGAGTTACTGGAGAACAATAATTTCAATAAGAAAATTAACTGAGTGTATTAAAAAAACTTAAATGTTAGAATTAGATGCAAAATGAGAGTTTAACTGTCTCTTGGGATGTGGTTCTTTAAAAAACTGATTTGGGTTATAAAAACCTTTCTTAGAAAACCTATTTTTCAGAAGCCCATTGTTCAGAAGAAACAGCTAAAACATCTAGAGAAGTTTACCTTAGAAATGTAGGCAGTTGCAAAAGCTTTTAATTTAGATTTGGGATGAATACATGTTCAGTATCCTACAGTGCATAATACTATGAGACTGAAAAAACAAATTCAATGGTTCTCATTTTTAAACCTCATGATTCACCCTCTTTCTTTCTCTCTCTCTCTCCTCCATCTGTCTGTCTGTCTATTTCTGTGTGTTTCTTATTTGATCATACCTTTCTGGAAAATCTCTCCTCCTCAGGTGGCCATGGCATGCTACCTTTCTATCATTCCTCTTCGATCATTGCCCTGGTATTGCCACATAACTACAGCACATATCAATCTGAATGTTTCAGTGGCATCATAAAACTCGGGATAACTAATATTGACCCCAGCTTTTCCCCACATCGTGATCCTACATCTATGTTCTCTATTTCTGTTTGTAGAGATGTCATGTTCTTTAGTCACCAGGATTCAAACCTAATCCCTCTCTCGCTTTGCCCCACCTATAATCAGTTGTCATATCATTTTCAATTTTGTCTCTACAACATTTTAGGCATTCATTTTCTTCTGTCATGTCTTACCCAGCCCCCCTCCCCCATCATCCTCATACCTTCTTAGCATTTTCCTAAAATGTTAGAATAGCTTTTTGCTAAGCATCCTCCTGTCTTTCCTTTTCTTTTTGTCCATCTTATACACTGGAATATCACTAAATACTCTTTGAAGTAGGCTGATAGAGGTGTTATTATCTTGAATATTGTTGGAACATGGGGGGGAGGGGGGAAAAGCAAAACCCACTAGGCCAGCCACAAACTGTATAAGTGAAAATCTCACGGCTACATCTAACTTCAAGAAGGTGGGGAATCACAATAAATCATGTGCCTGAAGCAGGAAGACCAAAAATATTTGGCAAGTATAACACTGATGACTACCACAGAGATGATAGTCACACAGTTTGACAACCAAAGGTCAAGAGCTCCTAAAGGAGAACTACAGTTCAGCTTGGTGCAGCTCTTCCAACAATGTGGAAGGAAATTTTGCTTCTACTGCAAAAGGAAATATGTGCATATTTTGCTAGTCTGACTGGATGGCTTTATTATAATAAATTAGGAGGGGACATAATAAACAAAGGAAATTATAATAGATCTGTGATCAGAGAAACTAACGGCATCAACTGTTTATTAAATAGAGAGCTTTGTATGTGCAAGATACTGTTCTAAAGGCTTTGCATGTGTTAACTTATTTAAGACACAAAACAGACCCTGAGTCAAGTACTATTATCAACATTTTACAGAGAACAAAACAGAAACCAGAGAAGTCAAATATCTTTTCTAAGGCCGTACAGCAAGACTGTGATGGAGTATGAATCAAATCCAGGAAGTGTGACTTCAGAGCCAGTGAAGTTAATCGTGGCAATATTCTGAGTCAATGGAAATGGTTTGGCAAATATTTGTTTAATAAAATGATTTATTTAACTAATTATATGATCTTCCAATAAAGAAAGAAGTATGTGTGTGCATATATATATATAAAACCCCCAACTATATATATATATATATATATATATATATATATATATATATATACCCATTGCTGTCTAGTCAATTCCGACTCATAGCAACCCTACAGGACAGAGTAACAGAGTAGAATAGCCCCAAGAGGTTTCCAAGGAGCAGCTGGTGGATTTGAACTGCCAACAATGGCTCGCCATAGCTCTTAACCACTTCACCACCAGGGCTCTGTGTATATATATGTGTATATAAAAAAATATATATATATATACACACACATATACATATATATATATATATATACGTATAGAAAGAGATAGAGAGCCCTGGTGATTCAATGGTTAAGCACTCAGCTGCTAAGCGAAAAATCAGCATTTTGAACCTACCCACTGCTCTGCAAGAGAAAAGACCTGGCTATCTGTTCCTATAAAGATTACAGCCTAGGAAATCCTATGGGGTAGTTCTACTTTGTCATATAAGTATAGGGTCACTATGAGTTGCAGTCAACTCAAGAGCACACAACGTATAGTTGGATACAAGTTACTTAGCCCTCAGTGTTTATGCATTTGAAAAGCCTGCCTTATCCTTTTTATTACAACATCATTTATGTATATATGTATAGGCACAGTGGTTAAGAACTTACCTGCTAACCAAAAGGTCAGCAGTTCAAATCCACCAGCCGCTCCTTGGAAACCCTATGGGGAAGTTCTACTCTGTCCTGTAGGGTTGCTATGAGTTAGAATTAAACTCAGTAGCAACAGATTTGGTTTTTTGGTTATTTATATATATATGTAAATGACGTTGTAGTAAAAAGGATAAGGCAGTCTCTTCAAAAGCATAAGCATTGAGGGCTAAGTAACTTGTATCCAACCAGTACACTCATTCAATACCTTGAGGCTGTAATTTACAGCTAACAGGTCCTGGCATGAACACTAAGTCCTCCACAAAAATAGATATGTTGTGTGGTGTCAACTGAGGTCATTTTTGTGTCTTGGGAACCAATTGGCTAATGACTACCCTTAATATTTCTTTCAAGTGAAAACTGCTTCCTCTAAGAAAATGACATAGACACCTAGGTTCTCAGAGTCCTTACTCAATTACTTAAGCAAATTTAAAATTACCTTTTGAAGAAAAAAAAAAAAAACTGTCAACAGACATTCTGGCAGACCTCCTCCAAATTAGAGTTGAATGGCACTCTGTCAAGACTAGAACACAAGCCAGTCTTCTGAATTTTTAGACGAGAATGCCAGTCTTTCCATCTGCATGCCACACATATAAAGCATATGAATGGCACCTTAATTGACAACACAAAATATCTGCATTGCTGTACTCCTGAGCAGATCCAAACAAGAATTTTCTACAACCCAGCACTTGCCAAGAGCTCATTTGACATATCTAATTTTTGAGAGAGCGAACCTAAAGGGCAAAATAGCTGCTCATTTCTCTAGGCTCTGAATTCAAGTTCCAGCAGAGTACTTGATTGGCTCAAGAGACAGGCAATAATCTTCCTCAGCTTTACATTCTTAAAATTTTACCAAAAAACTTAAAGACTTTGTTGAGTTAAATCTAATTACATGAACTAAGTTTTTATAGAAGGCTCAGAGAAAATATTCACTAAGTCACATTTCTCTAGCTCTTATTAATTTGTTGCCCAAAGTTTCCTGTTGTATAAGATTCTGTATATAGAGCGACAATTCTGATTATTCTCAATAGTTGTGTTCTATAAGTTCAGTGTGAACACTGTGTTAGTGAATGCTGAACCATTGCTCCAGGGAAAATACATGATTAGCTTCTCAGGAGTCTATGGTCACAATACGCTTGTCAACCAATCAATACAGGACCTTGGCTTATGCGTGTTTCTGGTTAAAGACATTTAATTAATATATATTGTTGATTCATTAGCATTGCGTTCACAGCCAACAGCACTATAACTCATGCCTGAATGAAGCTTACCTAACACACGTATTTCCTCTATAAGGCACATCATAGTCTTCTTGTGGTTTTTGTTGGTGACTCTGTGGTCTAAAATGGCCTTCAAATGTGCCGAAGTGCTGTCTAGTGCTTAAGAACACTAGACAGCACTTCTGCACAATGCTTGAAGGTCATTTTAGACCACAAAATCACCAACAAAAATGCAAAAATGTGACATTAAAGAGACCACAAAAAGGATACTTTCTGACATTATGAGAGCTGAAACAAGAAGGCAGAGTGTCACCCTGATCAACTTCAGCTGGGAATGTGCATGTTCTGTAACTCAAATTTTTCACCACTTTTAGCACATCCACACAACACTGCAAAAGGATGATGGGTATTGATTTGGGGGTTAAAAAAACCCCTTTGCCATTGAGTTGATTCAGACTAATAGGAACCCTATAGGAGAGTATAACTGCTCCATAGTGTTTCCAAGGAATGGTGCATTCGAACTACCAACCTTTTGGCTAGCAGCTGAGCTCTTAACCACTGCACCACTGGGCATCCATTGTGGGGTTACAAATAAATTTTATGGAATCTTCAAATAATGAGGATCGACTATACGTCTATCTACAGGACATAGCCCTCTGGAAAACTTTAACTTGTGTGTTAGCTATCTGATGCTATGTAACAAATTACCACAAACAGCAGCTTATGATAACACACATTTATTATGTCTCGGTGTCTATGGGTTGGGGATCTGAATATGACCTTGCTGGGTCCTCTGCTTCATAGTGTCTCATGAGCCTACAATCAGGGTTCCAGCCATGTCTCATTAGAGGGCTTAACTAGGGAAGGAAATTTTGGAGCTCCCTTGCAGGGTTGCTGGCAGGATTCAGCCTCTTAAAGGTTGCTAGAGGGAGGGCCTCAGTTCCTTGTTGAATTTTGGCTAAAGGCTGCCCTCAGGTTCTTCCCATATGAGCCTCCCCCACAGGGCAGTTTATTTCCTTAAAGCCAGAGAGAAAGAGAGAGTCGGCCAGCAAGATGAAAATCACAATTTTATGTAGTTTAATTATGGGTGTGACATCTCATCACCTTTGCTGAATTCTATTTGTTGGAAGCAAGTCACCAGTCCAGGTCACACTCAAGGGGAGTACACACAACAACGGGAGTAGGTTACATAAATGCATGATTACCAAGAGGCAGAAAACACTGGATGTCGCCTCAAAGTTGGCCAGACAGTTTTATCTTTGATAAACTACTTAGGGCTGAGTTACAATAATTCATCCACGTTTTCTAATGTGTTTTTCTCTTACCACTAAATATTTTTTAATCTTTCTGTAATTTCTATTTGCTTCATCCCTTTTTAATATCTTATGATTGTTAAGAAAGTCAAATTTTGGGGGGCTCAAGGTATGATGTATACTAAGGATGGTTGCCTGGCTACTTAGATCAAGGACACATGGCACATAAAATTGTTAACACAGGAGCCAAATGTGTTACATTTAAGGAAATATAAACCAGCAAAATTTCTCAAGTGTGTGTCCCCTTCTTAGCTGTTCACCTCATTCAGTAATGCCCAAATAATTTCTTAAGGCTGAGCATGAAAAAAAAAAAAAAATTAGTATATTTTGAGTGTCGAATATCATTTTAAGGAAAATCATACTAATGAATTTTAAGAGAGAAAGATAATTCAGTCAATGGTGTGTAATCATGCCTGCAGTACAAAATTTCCCTAATGCCATGAAGCAGGTTTTTAGTACAGTTATGAACATAAGCCAAATAATTTTGTCATCTGGCTATCCCTTTATTTACCTTCTCATCGTAGCTGTAAAATAATTTAACATCAACATGTTTATGCCTTCTATTCCTTGCTGAGGCCTACAAAACTGTGTAAGAACCTCACATGGTCATCAAGACATCTAATTGAAAGCTTGTCTCACTTCCACAGCTGGATAACAGTCATCAATAATCGTGATGATAACACCAGGAATTTTTGAAATATTTGAAGGGTCATTTGTCTTGCCTGAGCAATATTCAGAATTTGGAAAAAAAGAAAGGACTTACATTTTGGTAATTAGGCTTTTCTAATCCCCTTCATTCTTCAGTCAAACTATAACCTGCTGAATTTAAAATATGTCAGTTCCTCTCAATTCAACAACACGTATTTTCTGACATTTCTTTGGATTGAACAAAACTTTGGTTTCCATGGATGCCAGCTATGCGGCTTCTTGTTGTTTGGTGCCACAGCAACAAGACAAAGGGAAAAATCCATTTTTTAGCTGCTGGCCTTTCAACATGGAGCATAAAGGGAAACCAGTGAATGCAGCATTGGTGTCTGATTGCGCTTCCCAGGAGGCTGATGGAGCCCAACTAATCGTTCTAGTGCTAAGGAACATCCTTTCAAGATAATGCTACGTCCAGGTTTGTGTAGAAAGGACATGGAGGTTCAAATGAAACTAATGTTTTATGTCTTTCATTTAAACACACTCCAGTTTCATTCACCTGGGAGTACCTGGACTCTGAGCTTATCTTCGGCTTACAAGCTGGGGATCTGTGTGAAATGTTAAGTTCACCATCAGTCAATAGAAATTTGAAGACTTCCTGGGCTGGCCTGGAGTTGGCCATATACTCACAAAAAAAAAATAATAATAAATTGTTTAACAGATCCCACATAATGGACTGATCCTGCTGGAACAATGTAGTATGCCTAGAATCCCTGGGCTCCTTGAGGGTAGAAACCAAGTGTCTTTTACTCATCTTTGTATCTCCAACATTCAGAATAATGTCTGGCCCATAAGAGACGATTTTCAGAAAAGTTAGTAGAAATCAATTAAATTTGTTTGCCTCTACAAAATATGCAATGACTTCCATTCATTGCCACAAGTATACTGTTCTTGATAGTTAAGAGACTGGTAATTAACAATTGACAAAATGGACAGAGAAATGGAATGAAAGCAGAAGTAATTTGTGAGATTCAGAGTGCTTCAGAGAGCAAGCAGACATTAATAAACACCTTGCATGAGCCTATTGTATACTGAAAAATACACTGTAGAATTCTATGTGGAAGAATCTAGAAGGATTTTGCAACAAAATTAACCACTGAAGTTTATAGCCTCAACAGATTATCTTAATACACGATGGTGAAAATCCCTTTCCAAATAGAGATATAATGTTAATATAGATTATATAATTGGAGTATATCTACAATTATGTCTATAACTCCGGGGGGGGGGGTGTGTGCATGTATTTGTGAGAAAGAGGGAAAGAGAGAAATTTTTCCTTGATTTCTACTGTCTACAGTGTCCAAATTTTTTAAAAGTCTCTGTTGTTGCTATTTGCTGACAAGTCAGCTCTGACATCAGGTAAAGCAGAAGGAAGCATTGCCAGGTCCTGTGTCATCTTTATGATCATTGGTGTATATACGACCATTGTTACAGCTATCATGTAGTGCTTTCCAACCTAAGGCCCCATCTTCCAGTGCTAAGTTGGAAAACATTCTGTTGTGATTCACAGGGCTTTTACTGGCTAGTTTTCAGAAGTAGATCATCAGGCTTTTCTTACTACTATGGAAAATCTGCTGAAATCTGTCACTATGGATGACCCTGCTGGTATTTGAAAAATCAGTGGAATAATTTCCAGCATCACAGCAAGATACAAGCCACTATAGTACAAGAAACTGATAGTGAACAAAGCCTTCAAAATTCTCTAATTTGCTTTGTTGAGAGAAAATGTATTTATTTTGCAAACTACCTAAGAAAAAAAAAAATTGACACTTTAGAATTATAGTGTTGACAAAGAATATTGAATATACCATGGACGGCCAGAAGAATGAACAAATCTGTCTTGGAAGATGTCCAGCCAGAATGCTCCTTAGAAGTGAGAATGGTGAAACTTCTCACATGCTTTGGACATGTTATCAGGAGAGAGCAGTCCCTGGAGAAGGATACCTTGCTTGATAAAATGGAGGGTCAGTGAAAAAGAGGAAGACCCTCAACAAAATGGATTGACACAGTGGCTGCAATAATGGGCTCAAACATAGCAACGATTGTGAAGGTGGTGCACGACCAAGCAGTGTTTCATTCTGTTGGATGGTACCCAACAACAACAAAATAACAATAATGATTCATAGGAACAATATACAGATCGCTCTATCTCTCCCCACACACAATGAATTTACTTCCAAACTTAAAGAACAGTATTGGGTAGGCCCTGTGTGTGTCTAATAATATGAGAGTATAAATAGCTTGAAATTCCAAGTGGTTGAGTTATTTTGGGGTTCCAAGAATTTCATTATCTGATATGACAGACAATAATGGGTAACCTGGCCTCCTCCCCCCTCCCGGCCCCCCCGCCCCCAGTGCTTGGCCTAGGCTTCAGCAAATACAAAATTAAGGGCTAATTAATTTTAAAAATACATAAATCACCTAGTAGAGTGAATTAACTTTGTCAGTAAAGTGCTGCTGATGTATAGAGCCAACCTTTGAAAACTCAGAAACCAAGAGATGAGGACTTTTGATATATTCTACACGCAAATTTTTATAAAAAGTCTGGTTCTGTCATTGCATCATTAGCATTTGGCTAATCAGCATCCCAATTTAATTTTTGATTGAACATATGGACTTTTTCTTTCCATAGTCATAAAATATTTCATGAGAGCCTAACTGATAATACAATTGTTCAGTTCAGTGTCCCTATTCCAGAACTCTTTGGAGCTCAACTAACCATTGGAGAAACCTAAGTTACTCTGATAAGACCCAAAAATCTTTTATAACAGAATACATGTTCCATTCCATCCACTTCAATTCAAATGTTATTGAATGCTAGATTTGTCTAAAGCATTACTCTAGGCATCAAGAGAATCTCTACCTCCATTGAGTTTCAAATCGAGTGAAGGGATGCAGATAGATAAACTAAGAATTGTAATAAGGGGGCCAGGACAGTGCTTTAGGAGTACAGAGAAAAATAAAAGAGAGTAATTTCAACATAAAGACTAGGGAAAGGCTTTATAGAGAAGGCAACAGTTGAGTTTGACCTTGAAGAATTGTAGAATATATCCTGACCTTAAGAAGACCCTGTCAATGAATGAAAAATGGATTCTTTTTACTGATATTTCTTGCCGTGGGATGTCATGGTTAAATCTGTTCTCAACTATCAATATTCTTTTAGATGGGCTTCAAATGCTTCTCCCAAACCCATAGTAGACTATGAAATTGGTTTCTTTTACCAACAACCCCTTGTTAGCCAATGGAGGTAATTCAATATCTACCTGTACTTGCTAAAAATAGACCATGTGCAGAATTTATTTCAATTGACTACTTGGGGAGTTCCTGGGAGACACAAATGGTTAAGTACTTGACTACTAACTAAAAGGTTGGTGGTTTGAACCCACCCAGAGGCAAGCCTGGTGATCTGCTTCTGAAAGGTCATAGCCTTGAAAACCCTATGGAGCAGTTCTACTTCATACACACAGAGTTGCCATGAACCAGAGTCAAATCCACAGCAACTAGTTTTTGAATATATAATTAGTGCTTTCCCTGCTAAGACAGTAAATCAGTTGACCACTTGAAAGAGCATGTTCAACTATTGTGGATTGAATTGTGTCCTCCAAATATGTCAACTTGGCTAGTCCATTATTGTATGATTGTCCACCATTCTGTTATCTGGTGTGATTTTCCTATGTGTCGTAAATTCTACCTCTATGATGTTGGTGAGATGGGATTAGTGGCAGTTATGTTAATGAGGCAGGGCTCAATCTACAAGACTGGATTGTATCTTAAACTAATCTCTTTTGAGATGTAAAAGAAAGAAGCAAGCAGAAAGATATGTAAGGACCTCACACCGTCAAGAAAGTAGTGCCAAGAGAAGGTCCCATCCTTTGGATCTGGAGTCCCTGCACTGAGGAGCTTCCAGTCCAGGGGGAAGATTGATGACAAAGACCTTCCTCCAGACCCGACAGAGACAGAAAGCCTTCCCCTGGAGCTGATGCCCTGAATTTGGACTTCTAGTCTACTAGAGTATGAGAGAACAAACTTCTGCTTGTTGAAGCCATCCACTTGTGGTTTTTCTGTTAATAGCAGCACTAGATGACCAAGACATCAACCATGGAGTTATCTAACCCACTCTACTTCCTTCACTTTCCCGTAGAATCCTTATAGTCTGTGCAGGATCTGCTTTATCATCTACTTTGTCTTCCAATTAGCACATAAAACCCAATCCCTCCACAATGTTAAAGAATAGATTCCCAAGATGTTAGAGAAAGAAATGTAAGAACGGAGGCCTAGGTTCTAAGCCTCATTCTAGTCATTAACTAACTGATCATACAACTTAAAGATTTACAAAAAACAATTAAAAAATGTAATTTTCAAAAGTTACTCATTACAATTGCAAAAAAATACATAAAATATATAAAAAGCAATCTTAAGAAAATAATATGCAATGCCTTTTTGGAGAAAATTGTGTAATGTTATTTGGTATCAGAGATCATCTAAGTATATGAAGAGATATATCAGGTTCAGATATGAATGTTAATTCTGGTCAAATAATCTATAAATAAAATATCATTTTGATAAAAACCATAATCAATTTTGTCAGTCCCATAGCATAACAAGCAATTCTTATGGGATGACAAAGTGTAAAATATTAACTAAGGCAAATTTTAACAACAACAATAACAAATAATTTAATATTATTGAATATAAAGGTTTACTATAAATCTAAATTAATAAAAAGAGAATTGTATTGATATATGGAGAGACCAATTGATCAACGGAACAGAAGAGAGAGCCTAGACACAGAGCTATCTATATGGAGACTTGATTAATGACATAGCATTATGAAAAAAAAAAATATTAAAGAAGTATGGACTCTTTAGTAAATGAAGCTGAGATAATTGGTTATGTACATGTTTTAAAAAAATAGACACTACCTCGTATCAAGCCAAAAAATAAATAAATTCTGGATGGATTAAAAAACTAAATGCAAGATTAAAACTTTTAAACTTTTAGACGAGAAAGCACAGAGCATAATGCAAATGACTGATCATTTTGACTACTTTAACATCTAAAACCTCTGTACCTCTGTATAACAAAAGGTACCACTTAAAGAGTATGATGGTCAAGATTGTGTGTCAGCTTGGCTGGGCCATGATTCTCAGTGTTTTGGTAGTTGTATAATGTTGTGATCACTTCTCTGTTGACATTTGATATGTGGTCACCCCCGTGATGGAATCTGCTGAGTGATTCCAGTGGAGGTAGGTGGGACCTGTGGCAGCTCACCGCCCCCTCAGCCTTCATCTCTCCACCTTCGGCCATCTATTTCCTTCCTGCTTGCCTTGCAAAGGTTGTTGGCCTGTTCTGGATCCAGCAGCTGTCTCTTGTCTAGCCTCTGGTTCTTGGGACTTGAGCTAGCCACTTACCTGTCCATCTTGGGATTCGCTGATCTTCACGGCCTGCAAGCAAGAGTCCTGCTGCCTGACCTGCCTATCTTGGGTTCACCAGCCCCTGCAGCTAAGTGACTCAGGAGAATCTGTGCAGTCTTGCCTACTGACCTTGGGGATTCCTTGACCGTCACAACCTGTGAGCAGGATCCTTACTCTCCAACCGGCTCATCATGGGTTCACCAGCTTCTGCTACTCTGTGAATTGGGAAAGGACCCTATCCTGATCCAAGGACTTGAGACATTCCAACCTCTACAATCACGTGAGCTGTTCCCTTAATATAAATCTCTCTCAATATATTTATACGCCTTACTGGTTTTGCTTCTCTAAAGAACCCAGCCTAAGGCAAAGAGGAAAAGACAAGCCACAGATATTGAGAAGATATTTAAAATATGTATTGCTGATAAAGCATAGAAGCCAGAATATGTAAAGCACTTCTACAAAACAATATGATAAAGACAAAAGGGCTTTAGAAAAGTAGGAAAATGTATGAGGAAGCCCAAATAACCAATAAACTTCAAATTATATTTTACTTCTTTATTAATTGAGGAAATGCAAATTAAAGGCAAAAATTTTTTTTCATAGCTGTTAAATTGGGCAAAATGACTCATTTGATTGAATGAATGAACAATTTGGTCTGAAAATACCAAATATTGATAAAGATAGATATAGATCCCTTGGGAATATAAATTGGAAAGTAATTTATTAACACTCAACCAAATGAAGATGCTTATATTTGCAAGTCCTCAGTTCTACATTTAGGTTTCTACTATAGAGAAATCACTCCTATATACACAAAGTGGCATGGCTGTCTTAAAAAAAGAAAGAAAGAAAATATTGCCTTTGAGTCAAAGTAGAACTGTCTCATAGGGTTTCCAAGGAGCAGCTGGTAGATTTGAACTGCTGACCTTTCGATTAGCAGCCAAGCTCTTAATCACTGTGCCATGGCTTTCTTACTAATAAGAAAAAGTGGACAACAACTTGACCCTGAGGAAAATGAAAAAAATCCTGGATATACCTCTGTGTGTGTGTGTGTGTGTGTGTGTGTGTGTGTGTATTTGTCTTATATTACAGTTAAAAATAATGAACATGATCTGCATGTAAAAATGTGGAAATTTGGGAAAAAAATGATGTTGAGTGTATTAGGCAAGTTGCAAATGGACACATTCAAGAATTAGGAAACACCTGCTATTTTCTGACACATTTCTATGGCTAAAGCTGTGAACGAACAAATCAGAGAAACTTCTGTGCTAGCATAATTGGTAGAAATTTTAACTCTCTGAATATTAACATACAATAATATTCACAATGCATTTCCTTTTGAAGCAATCATTTATGTATTTTAGTTTTAATTCATCTTTTACTGTGTACTGATGAGTCTGTAGTGAAAATAATTTTAGATTTCTGGTTCAATATTTCAATATTAGTATGCCCTTCTGATGAGCCTCCTTTATCTGGTTAAAAATAACATGGCATCTTTATCATGTGTGTTTAGCAGATGGGCACAAAGACAGAGACACAGATAAACAGAGAAAGGAATATCATCAGATGGTCCTGTTTTCAACTGTATTTGTTTTTTTCCATAGTTTTCTTCTATATGCCTATAATCTACTGTCTGTTTCTCCAAACAGAATGTAAGCTTCAAGAGAGCAAGGATTTGAGACTATTCTGTTTCACTGATGGAAACCAAGTACCTAAAAAAAAAAAAAAAAAAAAAACCTCCCAATAAAGAATGTCCAAAAATACTCAAGTTTCTAGCAAATAGAATGTAGTGGAATGACACAAAAGTCCACAGAGCTTCAGCTTCCTGCTGTCTCTTTTTCTCTCTCAGGACAGGCAACTTTGGAGCCTTAAGCCCAGCTACTCTGAAATCATCATGCTGAAAAGATCACACAGAGAGAGTATATAGAGCCAGAGAGATGCCCTAGGAGGCTCTTAGAATTCCAGCCCCTGCTTTGGGGCCACCCTGTCTGATGCTAAGTGGAGCAGAGAAAAATTCTCCAGGCCAAATACTGCTTGAATTGCAGGTCTGTAAGCCAAACGAGTATTATTGTTTTGCTTTTTTTTAATTTGTTTAAGTGTATGATTAAATTACTCTTAGTAAATTTACAGACTTTTACAACTATCACCACAGTTCAATTTTAGAACACTTCTAATTCTCTAAAAGGTTCCCTCATCCCCATTTGCAGCTACCTCCCTTTTGACCCCCTAGTACAAGACAGTGGCATCATTAGAGATGGTGTCACCCAGTGCAGTAACTCATGGTGTCACCTCCCCCTCCCATGGACTGCCTCCCATATCAGATCATACAGAATCCTTAGTAATGTTTATTACAAATTTTAGTCTTCGAATAATATGTGATAAATATAGTTGTAAATCGCTTAAATGTAGTATTTCTTAGATTATATGAACACTAACAATAAAATTGTTTTGTAAAATCTTTCTACACTGAATTACAACATTATTAGTTATAACATTATTAGTAACTCAGTGGAAGCTGTTTTTTTATTTTTCTACTTCTTTTCCTTTTATTGCTATTTAATTCTCAAAAAAAACTTATTGGTATAGTTCACAAATACTAATTACCACAATATTGTAGCTAAAACACCAGAAAATTTGACAAAACTGGCTACTATAAAAACACTGGCAGCAACAAAAACAACAGCATATGTTTGTAGTATGTGCAGACAAAACCATATGATTCAAAGAGTCATTGTGATTGGGTAATAATGACAGTTCCGACTCAAGTGCATTAGAAGGTTCAAAAAGTGAATTAGCAGAGATTTTTAGCCTTGCAGGTATATTGATACATGTAAACTGAGCTTATGAAAGAAGTTTTTGTTGTTATAAGTAACTACAGGAATATTTTTAAGCAACAATAAATTTCTGATGAAACAACGCACAAAAATTTTATAGACAGTAATTTTGGCGTCACTCCCTCTGACAGCATCACCTATACAGTCTATAGGCCCTGTACCCTCCTAAAGATGCCACTGTCCCGGGCAATTATTGTCATTAAAAAGACAGGAGAGAAAGAAAAGACCTAAATGGAAGTCAGAAAGGCTCTGAAATTTGCTCTTGAATGTCAAATAGCTAAAGCAAAAGTTAAAAACGATGAAGTAAAAGAGCTGAACAGAAGATTTCGAAGGGCAGCTCAGAAAGATGAAGTAAAGTATTATGATGACATGTGCAAACACCTAGAGATAGAAAACCAAAAGAGAAAAATACACTCAGTGTTTCTCAAGCTGAAAGTACTGAAGGAAAAAATTCGAGCCTCAAGTTGCAATGCTTAAGAATTCTATGGGGGAAAATATTAAATGACACAGGAAGCATCAAAACAAGATGGAAGGAATACAGAGTCACTATACGAAAAAGAATTGGTTGACATTCCACCATTTCAAGAGGTAACGTATGATCAGAAACTGATGGTACTGAAGGAAGAAGTCCAAGCTGCGCTGAAAAGGCACTGGCAAAAAACAAGGCTCTGGGAATTGACGGAATACCAACTGAGATGTTTCAACAAATGGATGCAGCACTGGAAGTACTCATTCATCTATGCCAAGAAATTTGGAAGACAGATACCTGGCCAATCGACTAGAAGAGATACATATTTATGCCTATTCCCAAGAAAAGTGATCCTACTGAATGCGAAAATTATAGAACAATATCATTAATATCACATGCAAATAAAATTTTGCTGAAAGTCATTCAAAAGCAGTTGCAGCAGCATATCAACAGGAAACTGCCAGAAATTGAGGCCAGATTCAGAAGAGAATGTGGAGCTAGGAATATCATTGCTAATATCAGATGGATCCTGGCTAAAAGCAGAAAATACAAGAATGGTGTTTACCTGTGTTTTATTGACTATGCAAAGGCATTCAACTCTGTGGATCATAACAGAGCATAGGAATTCCAGAGCACTTAATTATGCTCATGAGGAAGCTGTACATGGATGAAGAGGCAGCCATTTGAACAGAACAAAGGGGATACCACATGGTTTAAAGTCAAGAAAGGTATGCTTCAGGGTTGTACCCTTTCACCATACCTATTCAATCTGTATGCTTAGCAAATAATCTGAGAAGCTGGACTGTGTGAACAAGAACAGGGCATCAGGATTGGAGGAAGACTTATCAACAACCTGCGTTATGCAGATGACACAACCTTGCTTGCTGAAAGTGAAGAGGTCTTGAAGCACTTACTGATGATCAAAGATCACTGCCTTTAGTATGGATTATACATCAACATAAAGAAAACAAAAATCCTCACAACTGGACCAATAAGCAGCGTCATGACAAATGGATAAAATATTGAAGTTGTCAAGGATTTCATTTTACTTGGATCCACAATCAACACCCATGGAGACAGCAGTCAAGAAATCAAAAGAAACTGCTTTGGGTGAAGGGAAAGACAACACTCAAAACAAGGAAGGTCAGCCTAATTGGACAGGATTAAAAGTAAAGAGGTTTCCGAGATAAAATGAAAGCTTCAAAGGATAGCGAAGCAGGGGCTGGGGTCTGGGGAACTTGGTTTGAGAGGACTTCTAAATCAATGGGCAAAACAATTCTATTATGAAAACACTCTGCATCCCACTTTGAATTGTGGCACCTGGGGTCCTAAATGCCAACAAGCAGCCATCTAAAATACATTAATTGGTCTCAACCCACCGGGAGCAAAGGCAAAGGAAGAACACCAAGGTCACACGACAACTAAGAACCCAAGAGACAGAAAGGGCCACTTGAACCAGAGACCTACAATATCCTGAGACCAGAAGAACAAGTTGGTGCCCGGCCACAATCGATGTCTGCCCTGTCAGGGAGCACAAGAGACAACTCCTGAGGGAGCAGGAGACCAGTGGGATACAGACCCCAAATTCTCATTAAAAGACCACACCTAATGGTATGATTGCGACTAGAGGAATCCCAGAGACAATGCTCCCCAGAACTTCTGATGGCACAGGACAGGAACCAACCCCGAAGACAAATCATCAGGCATGAAAAGGACTGGTCAGTGGGGGGGAGAGAGATACTGATGAAGAGCGAGCTAATTAAATCAGGTGGACACGGGAGAGTGTGTTGGCAACTCTTGACTGGAGGGGGGATGGGAAGATAGAGAGAGATGGAAGAAGGTAAAATTGGCACGAAACGAGAGACTGTAAGGGCTGACTCAATAGGGGGAGAGCAAGTGGGAGAAGGGAGTAAGATGTATGTAAACCTACATGTGACAGACTGATTGGAATGGTAAATGTTCACTTGAAGCTTAATAAAAATTTAAAAAAAAAAATAAAATAAAATAATTCTATTATGAAAACATTCTGCATCCCACTTTGAAATGTGGTGTCTGGGGTCTTAAATGCTAACAAGCGGCCATCTAAGATGCATCAATTGGTCTCAACCCACCTGAATCAAAGGAGAGTGAGGAACACCAAGGTCACAGGATAACTATGAGCCCAAGAGACAGAAAGGGCCACATCAACCAGAGACTTAACATCATCTTGAGACCAGAAGAACTAGGTGGTGCCCAGCCACAACCGATGACTGCCCTGACAGGGAGCACAACAGAGAACCCCTGAGGGAGCAGGAGATCAGTGGGATGCAGACCCCAAATTCTCATAAAAAGACCAGACTTAATGGTCTGACTGAGACTAGAGGAATCCCGGTGGTCATGGACCCCAAACCTTCTGTTGGCCCAGGACAGGAACCATTCCGGAAGACAACTCATCAGACATGGAAGGGTCTGGACAGTGGGTGGGAGAGAGATGCTGATGAAGAGTGAGCTATTTGTATCAGGTGGACACTTGAGACTGTGTTGGCATCTCCTGTCTGGAGGGGGGATGGGAAGGTAGAGAGGGCTGGAAGCTGGCAAAATTGTCACGAAAGGAGAGACTGGAAGGACTGACTCATTGGGGGAGAGAAAGTGGGAGTATGGAGTAAGGTATATATCAACTTATATGTGACAGACTGACACTGACTTGATTTGTAAACGTTCACTTGAAGCTCAATAAAAATTAAAAAAAGAATAAAAAAAAAAAAAAAAAAGAAATCAAAAGAGAGAGCCAAGATGGTGGAATAGACAGATGCTTCAGGCGAGCCCTCTTTACAACAAAGACCTGAAAAATTAAGTGAAACGAGTATATTTGCAACAAGCTAGGAGCCCTGAGCATCAAAGACAAGCTTAGACAATGAACTGAGGAGCAGGAGGAGAAAGAGACCGTTCAGAAGAGGAGAGGAGTTACCAGACCTGAATCGCGGGAAGCCCTCAGGCACCATTCCCGGAGCTGCTGCAGCAGCGGCAGCCTGATACTAGCGTTCGGCTGCAGTTTCCTCAGGGAGAAGCAGCCAGCCACATAGCCTACTCACACCTTTGGAACCTGAGAAGAACGGCACTCCCAGCAAAAGCTAAGTGTTTGCGTATATTTTACTGCACACCCCCACCCCCAAGCCAGCTTCAGTGGCTGAATTCCTGGGCCTGAGATAGGCCCTGTTGAGCACCTAGAGCCATCCTCCCAGCCTTGGGGAAGGAAAAAATTTGCAATTGGGGAGAAAAGATAATTTGCTAGTTCCATTAACCAGGGGAGCTCAAGACGGAAGCGGCTCCTGTCCAGGCATAAACCATCCATGGACCTTGAGCACCACTCCCTTCTGCATAGACCTGTGTGGGCCTATTCCTGGAGAATAGGCCCTTGTTGGCAAACTACAACAATTTCAGCTGTGTGGTGGAGAGGTGGGTGTTTGATGTTTGACATTGCTTTGCCTATTAAACAAGGTCCTCACCTATCCACATCAGGGACTTAAGGACTGGTAGCTCCACTCAGGTCACCCAGCCACCCATGACAGGGGCCCAAAGATAACTGGTACCTCCCAGTCCTTACAACCAAAAACTTTGGGTGTCTATGGTCCATCTGCAGAACCCACCCACCTGCACACTCTAGGGAACAGAGACACTCGGAGGTCAGCTCTCAGCCCCCTGCCTTGCTCAGAGCATGACCCTCTGCTGCAATCAGATACCGGTATATACGCCAATCACCCGTGCCCCTCTAAGACTGTAGGACAGAGCCTGTACCACACACTTGATGATCAGCTACCTGGAAACCTGAGCTAAATTCACACAAGAAAACTGAATAGACTCCTAGACTGATATACCTGATAACAGCTCTAGCCAGCTGGGGATAGGACACCAGAGCTCCAAAGGCGAAAATAATCAAGCTAGCTCACTCAAGCAACCCATAGAGGCATACCAAAACAAAACAAAGCAAGCAGCTACGACACAGTAAGCAAGCATAAACTAATATGATAACTTATAGATGGCTTGGAGACAACAGTCAATATCAAGTCACATAAAGAAACAGACCATAATTACCTCAACAGGCTCTCAAAACAAAGAATCCAGGAATCTTCTAGATGAAAGTGCATTCCTAGAATTACCAGATGCAGAATACAAAAGTTTAATATACAGAACCCTTCAAGACATCAGGAAGGAAATGAGGCAATATGCAGAACGAGCCAAGGAACACACAGATAAAGCAATCGAAGAAATTAGAAAGATTATTCAGGAACATAATGAAAAGTTTAATAAGCTGGAAAAAATCCATAGGCAGATAGCAATCAGAAATCCAGAAGATTAACAATAAAATTACAGAATTAGACAACTCAATAGCAAGTCAGAGGAGCAGAATAGAGCAAGTAGAAGCTAGAATTTTTGAACTCAAAGATAAATCACTTGGCACTAATACATTTGAAGAAAAATCAGATAAAAGAATTAAAAAAATGAAGAAACCTTAAGAATCATGTGGGACTCTATCAACAGAAACAACCTACAAGTGATTGGAGTACCAGAACAGGGAGGGATAACAGAAAATACAGAGAAAATTGTTGAAGATTTGTTGGCAGAAAACTTCCCTGATATTGTGAAAGATGAGAAGATATCTATCAACGATGCTCATTGAACTCCACATAAGGTGGATGTTTAAAGACAGTCACCAAGACATATTATAATCAAACTTGCCAAAACCAAAGATAAAGAGACAATTGTAAGAGCAGCGAGGGATAAACGAAAAGTCACCAACAAAGGAGAGCCAATAAGAATAAGCTCAGACTGCTCAGCAGAAACCATGCAGGCAAGAAGGCAATGGGATGACATATTTAAAAAATTGAAGGAAAAAAATTGCCTGCCAAGAATCATATCCAGCAAAACTATCTCTTAAATATGAAGGTGAAATTAAGACATTTCCAGATAAACAGAAGTCGAGGGAATTCATAAAAACCAAACCCAAACTACAAGAAATACTAAAGGCAGTTCTTTAGTATCAGGTATCAACCCAAGACTAGAACACTGGGCAGAGCAACCAGAAGTCAACCCAGACAGGGAAATCCAAAAAAACAAAGCAAGATTATAAAAAACAAAACAAAACAAAAAGCTCAAAACAGGGTAACAGTGATGTTGTTATATAAAAGAAGACAACATTAAAATAATAAAGAGGGACTAAGAAATGTAATCATACACCTTCCATATGGAGAGGAAGATATGGCGATACAAAGAAATAAAAGTTCAGGTCTCAGATTAAATAAATAAAATAATTATTTGTTGAATAAGTAAATGAATACTGTAATTTATCAGATGTTCCTGTTATAGGTTTTAAAAAAAAAGAAATCAAAAGATGCATTGCATTGGGCATATCAGCTGCAAAAGAGCTCTTTAAAATTTTGAAAAGCAAAGACATCCCCTTGAGGACTAAGGTGCACCTGACCCAAGCCATGGTGTTTTCGGTCACCACATATGCATGCGATAGCTGGATAACGAATAAGGGAGACAGAAGAATTGACACCTTTGAACTGTGGTGTTAGCAAAGAATATTGAATATACCATGGACTGCCAAAAGAACGAACAAATCTGTCTTGGAAGAAGTACAGCCAGGATGCTCCTTAGGCCGATGGCGAGACTGTCTCATATACTTTGGACGTGTTATCAGGAGGGATCAGTTCCTGGAGAAGGACATCATGCTTGGTAAAATAGAAGATCAGTGAAAAAGAGGAAGACCTTCAATGAGATGGATTGACACAGTTGCTGCAACAATGGGCTCAAGCATAACAACAATTGTGAGGATGGCACAGGACCAGACAGTTTTTTGTTCTGTTACGCATAGGGTCCCTATGAGTCGGAACCAACTCCACAGCATCTAACAACAACAACTAAAAATTAGAAATCTCTATATATTTACATTTTCTGAATATTTCCTATCAGTGGAATCACACAGTATCTTGTATTTGCATTTGACTTCCTTCATTTAGCATAATGATTTTGAGGTTCATTCAAGTTGTAGCCCATATCAGCATTTCATGCCTTTTTATTACTGAGTAGTATTCCTGGTGGCGTAGTGGTTAAGTGCTAAGGCTGCTAACCAAAGGGTCAGCAGTTCAAACCTGTCACGTGCTCCTTGGAAACTCTGTGGAGCAGTTCTACTCTGTCCTATAGGGTCTCTATGAGTCAGGATCAACTCGATGGCACTGGGTCTGGTCTGGTCTCAGTATTCCATGATATGGATATCCACTCACTAGCTAATGGGCATTTTGATTGTTTCCCCTTTTTGGCTACTATGAATAATTAGTATTCAAGTGATTTTGTGGATATATGTTTTCATATCTCTGGGGTAGATACCAAAGAGTGGAATTGCTGGATTGTATAATAATTTACATTTGATTTTTTGCAAAATTTCTAAACTGCTTTCCAAAGTGACTGCACCCATTCCCACCAGCAATGTAGGAGCGTTTCAGTTTCTCTACGTTCTCATCAATACTCTTTATTGTCTGCCTTTTGAGTTTTGTCATTTAAGCCACATTATTATTTTTTTTTTTATTGTGCTTTAGGTGAAAGTTTACAGTTCAAGTTAATTTCTCATTCAAACATTTATACACATATTGTTTTATGACATTAGTTGTAATCCTCACAATGTGACAACACACAGGCCACATTTCCACCCCAGGTTCCCTGTGTCCGTTCAGCCAGTTCTTGTCCCTTCCTGCCTTCTCATCCTGCTTTTGTACAGGAGTTACCCATTTGGTCTCATATATTTGATTGAACTAAGAAGCACATTCCTCATGTGTATTATTTTTTGTTTTATAGTCTTGTCAAATCTTTGTCTGAAGAGTGTGGTTCCAGAATAATTTCAGTTCTGGGTTAATAGTGCATCCAGGGGCCATAGTTTCAGAGGTTCCTCCAGTGTCTGTCAGACCATTAAGTCTGGATTTTTTACTTGAATTTGAGTTCTGTTCTACATTTTTCTCCTGCTCTGTCCAGGACTGTCTGTTGTGTTCCCCCTGTCAGGGAGATCATTGTTGGTAGACAGGTACCATCTAGTTCTTCTGGGCTCAGGTTGGTGGAGCCTCTGGTTCGTTTGGTTCTTTAGTCCTTTGGGCTAGTATTTTCCTTGTGTCTTTGGTTTTCTTCACTTTCCTTTGCTAAATTGATGTATCTTAAACGGCCACTTGCAAGCTTTTAAGACCCCAGACGCCACTCGCCAAAGTGGGATGCAGAACATTTTCTTAAAAAAACTATGTTATGCCAATTGACCTAGATGTCCTCCAAAACTATGGTCCCCAGGCCCCAGTTCCAGCTACTCTGCCCCTCAAAGAGTTTGGATGTTCCTAGGAAACTTCTTTTCTTTTGCTTTGGTCCAGTACCCACAACATTATTTGGGGGGCAGTTTGTTACACAACAATATGTTACTGAAACAAGTGTATTTTTTGTTTTCTATCCCCTCCCTTCCACTGGGAAGTAGTTCCATAAGAGCATAGATCTTCATCTGCATTGTTCACCAATATAACCCAAACACCTAGAAACCTGCACAGTAAAGGTGCCACCAATATCTAATGGTTGAATGAAACAACCTTATTAAGTAGGCACTATCATTTTTGCAAAGGTGACTGGATGGTGCAAAAGGTTCAGTGCTCAACTACTAGCCAAAAGATTTGTGGTTCAAACCCATCTGGAGGTACCTTGGAAGACATACCTGGTGATCTGCTCACAAAATGGCACAGCCTAGGAAACCCTACTGAGCAGTTATACTCTGTACACATGGGATTACTATGAATCAGAGTCAACTTGACAGCAACTAACAAGATTATTATTCTCTGTTTACAATTATGAATACTGAAGTACAGTAAACCCATCGCCGTCAAGTCGGTTTCAACGCATAGTGACACTATAGGACAGAATAGAACTGCCCCATAGAGTTTCCAAGGAACAGCCAGTGGATTTGAACCGCTCACCTTTTGGTTAGCAGCTGTAGCCCTTAACCACTACTTCACCAGGGTTTCTGAAGTACAATAAGCTCCAATAATAGTAATCTCCAGGTTGACTGATTTTTTTTTTTTTCCCTCTGTCTCTCTCCTCCTAAATTCAAAGTAGTAAATAGGTTTTGGGAGGTTGTATTCTGACTACTCTAAGGCATTGTCAAGACAATTATAAAATATACGGCCACATATGCATACACATATACAAAACAAATTTAGATAAATTTACCAAAACAAGGAGGAGCCATAAATCCATGTGTGTGTGTGTGTGTGTGTGTGTGTGTGTGTATTTATATATCTCTGAACAATCTACAGTCTCTACGGATCTACAAGATAAGGCCACTACAGTGTACAGTATCAGAAAGGAAGAAATGTGAAATGTCAAGTGTCAAAATAAATTCACAATGTCTAACAAGTCTCTGCTTCTGATCTTTTGGTTAGTGCCCTGAAGAGGAAACATGTAAGGAAAAAGTGCTCTAGAAAAGTCCTGAGGAATCTCTGCTAAGCAGGTGCCTGCTGGTAGCTCAGTGGGAATACACAATAAGAGGTTCAGGAGGACAACTTGCTCTTAAAAACATTTTAACCTGTGCTCCTCCTATACCGAGGAGTCCTTCCCAAGGAGCACTTCCCTTACAGCAGAGGGGAAAAGAAGAAAGACTGAGACCCAGAGGCAAATAAAAATCATTTATGTAGAAGATTTTCCCAAGGAAATATATGAGTGTTTCTTGAATTACAAGTTCTTATTTTTAGGAATGGAAACACTCCATATTAATTTTTTTTTTTTCAAAAAGAAAAACTCATGTTTTAAATTAAGGTTAGCAAGAAGAGAGATGTCATAAGAGGTCAAAGTAAAATAACCAAACATATAAAGAAAAATATGATTGCCCCTATGTTGGGCTTACTGGAAAAGTGATTATGATAAATTTAAAATAGAACTAGAAGTCAGAAAAAATTATTTTAGACCTGCCTCCTGCCTTTAAACAGAACTTAATCTAAACCATTATATAAATAAAATTACACATCATGGCTTGAAATTTTCTAGAGTAGATTATCAATGTTCATTGACAATTTAATACATAATGTTACAACTTTTAGCCCAAATCTGCAGAACACCAAGTGAGAAGAACCAGCCCAAAGAATTCATTTATTTTAGTAAAAGTTATCCAGAGGAGCAGTTTAGAAAATTCTAGTTTAATTAAATTACTATTGTAATGTACTAGCATGACAACCACAATTTTTTTCTTGGCCTGTCCCTTAAAGCAATAACTCACTACACAATACCCCAGGATCCAGAACAGTGTTCATGAACTTCTTGAAGAAGTACAATGAGCACATTACACAAAACATGAAACTACATAAAGGAGAATCTCATCAAAACATAAATATAATAGCCTATTGGTATCTTGGAGTGAAACTAAAATATATAAATAGTAAAAATGATAAGGAGTTACTATTTTTTCAGCACTTACTGTATTCCAGGCACTGTCTAATCTCATCATTTTATTAAAATATAAGTCTTGAAAGGCAATCCTTATTTTTTGGATGAGGGATCTGAGATTCAGAAAGTGTACAATTAATATCTAGATTTCTCAGACTTTAAAACCTATGTTCTTAACCACTGGTCATCATGGAACTGACTGTAGAAATCACTTCCTAGAATTAACTCAATTGTCATTTACATGTTGACTACCAAGAGGTCCAACTACCAGATAAGTCATCAGCATAGGCAAATACGCTTACCCCTAAGGTTTGCTATGGAATTGAATTTTCTAGACTAAAAAGTATGTACAATTAGGGATTTCAGAATTTGAACCTATAAATGATGAACATACATAGAAATAACCAAAAGCAAACTCGTTGTCAACTCGATTCTGACTCACAGCAACCCTATAAGACAGAGTAGAGCTACCCCACAGGGAAGGAGTGACTGGTCAATTCGAACTGCCAACCTTTTGGTTAGCAGCCATAGCTCTTAACCACTGTGCTGCTAGGGCTCTATGCATAGAGATAGAGAGATCAAAACATAGGCAGAAACAAAAAAAAACTCAATAAAAGAGTAATGATGGTTAATATTTGTTTGCCCTTTATGTTCTGGCAGACATCCTACACATATTGTCTCTAATCCTAATCACGAACTTTCAGGGTAGACATCTGTTTAGGTTGCATTCTCCAAAAGCAGAGCTTGAGACACGAATTTGTATGCAAATGATTTATTAAGAAATTGCTCTCAGAAACCAGTAAAGGAATGGAGGAAGCAGGACATGGAAGAGGAAGAAGCCAACCATGGGGTGCAGTGAAATCTCACATCAAACTCAGAGGCCTGCTTCAGCCCCACCCATACAGGAACTCTAAGAATAAGCTACAACCTTAGTTTGGCCCCCACTGGAACCAAGAGAGCTGCCTTTCCATATCCCTGCACCCCTCAGCCATGAGTACAGAGATTCCGGGGATCTGGGTGAACCCTTTGCAGTGTCTGTTACAGTATCTTACCGTTATTTTGTAGAGAAGACAAGAAACAAACTCAGTATGATTAGTAAATTTGACCAAGACTTGAGAGCTTAACCCAGGTGTACTTGACTCCAAATGCCAAGTTCTTTCCCACACTCTACAGGCTCTTTGTTATTCCTTTAGCCTAGTTGTTAGTCATTCCTGTCTCTCTGTTACCCAAGTATCCTTCTGCCACTCTCTATAAATGGTAGCAAAAGATAGCAAACCACATGCTGACTGTTGTTGCTGTTGTGTGCCATCGGTCAATTCCAACTCATAGCGACCCTGTAGGATTGGGTAGAACTGCTCCATAGGGTTTCCAATGAGGAGCTGGTGTATTCAAACTGCCAATCTTTTGGTTAGCAGCTGAGCTCTCAACCACTATACCACAAGGGCTTCACATTCCACAAATCCTTTCTGTTAATTTTCTGGCTTTGCATGTCCCATTCTGCTGAGAGCAGCAGTTCCCGCCACCCAGCGTCTTAGAAACATAGTATTGCATTAATCAAGAGATTCCTGAGGGCCCAGTCTGCTCTGCAGAGTGTTGTATAATGGAATATTCCATTATAGATAGTCTCAGGTGTAGAGCCTCAAAAGATTACATCAAAAAGAGTGGCACAAGGAGAAAATTGTAGTCTGAGAACCCTAGCCTTAGAAATTGGGTATATAAGCCGCAGAACTGAACAACGGAAAATACAAACAATTTTGGAAAATTACAGAAAAATATCCAGATAAACAGATTTTTTTTTTTTTCTTTTTTAATCTTGGGTTTTTGTACCATGCAGACCAAACCAAAAGCTGAGGCTTGATCAAGGGTGATTTTATTCTTTTACCACGAGATCTGGCTGGGGGTGGACAGGCTACTCTGTTTCTCCATTTTCTCTCATGACATCTCCATTTACATTCTTCTTTTCTATGCAATTTGGGCACTTCTCTGCTCATTTATTTATATCTTCATAAATGTAAAAGCTAAGGCCCTATTTATCTAGTCATTGAAAGTCTATAAAACAGTAATGTGGAATGTAAAATATTCAGTAATTCTAAACGGAAGAAAATTCTAAATTTGACCTTATTTCCATTGATCCATTCATCACTGACTCAAAAATATTATCAGCTTGATCATCATACATAAATAAGGATTGAATCTCTAATGAGGGATTAAACTAAAATTACTTTTAAAGCAAGCACATCCAAGTCAATGTTTTATAAAACCTTGACTTGAGTCATAATTTTGCATGTCATCTTTTTCATAAAAGAAGATTTACTCATCCTATGATAGCACTAACCTTTTCAAAGAATGGCAAGTGCACTTCATATATTTAAGTAATTATGAATTATAACTCCTAAATTATGATATCTAAAAAAATCAGAGGAAATGTAGGAAAAATAGAACTCAAATGATAGCAGAAAGTGACTTTATTCTATATTCAACTCTTTTGTGTTTAACTCAATAATATTACCATAGCTGGTACTTTTGGTTAAGTGATTCTAATTTTCTTTTACTTTGTAGGTCATCAGTAGGAGTATAAACAAATTAAATACTTAATTCACAAATAGTTTTTGAATGCCTACTATGTGTTGAATATAAGGTATTCTGTTGTGCTAATGCTGTTGGGGAATTTGAGAGGGAAAACAAAATATTCCATGATGTCTCTCAATCATTCAATCATTAAACAAATATTTATCAAGTATCACCTGCTGTGCTGGGACAGAGTGATGAATCAGAACCATTATTTTCCCTCAGGGAGCAAAGCTTTGTGAGAGAGAGGTGAACACAGATCACAAATATTGTTTTTGTTGTTAGTTGTCGTCAAGTCAATTCGGACTCATATCGACCACATGTGACAAAGTAGAAGAACTGCCCATAGGGTTTTCTAGGCTATAATCTTTATGAAGCAGATTGCCAGATCTTTCTCATGGAAGCCACTGGGTGGGTTTAGAACTGCCAGCCTTTCAGTTAGCAGCTGAAGAGCACTTAACTATTGAGCCAACAGGGCTTCTTTACACAGTGAAGGAAGTACTATAATAGAGGTGTGCATAAGGTTCAGTTGTGGTACAGTGGAAGAAGCGAACAGTTATCTGTGATCCGACAGAGGGGTCTTAAAGGATAGAGTGTGGCAGCTGTGAAGGGCTGAGGTACAACACGGTTTCTTAGACAATTGAGACAGAGGGAAGAGCATGTGCAAAGCCATAGAAATATAGAATGTATACTGCAAGTGGTTTCATACTGGTTAGAGCTTGAGAAAACTCAGGAAGGCAGTTATCATGCTATAGATTTTGGACTCCATCCCATAGGGAATTGCAAACCATTGTAACATTTCAAACAGGAGACTTCTTATACAGTTTGATCTGAAATTTTAAAAGAACATTCTATAAATGTTATGGAGGATGGGTTTGGAGAGAGGAAGAAGATATTTTGAGCTTGCAAGACCAGCTAAGAGACAAGAAATGATGAAAACCTAAAGTAATAAAAAAAATAGCAGAGAAAATATTGTGGTGCAGTGAATTACTTCATATGGCCCTTCTAGCCATAGTCTTTGTGACTCCCATACAATGATTAGATGGAGCTATGAAAATGAGATGTTTGTGGCCCACCAAGGGGATTGGATAGCTTGCTAATAACACAAACAAGGTGCATGGCACTCTTGTGGGAGTGGGTCCATGCAAATAAGACATATGGAACCCTAAAAAGGGGTTTAGTCAGCTTTGCCATCCCACTAGGCTTAAAATGAGCAATCCCAGAGAAGGGCAGGGGTGATCTCATTACCATTAAGAAAGAAGAGATAGAGGTGGAGTGCATCTTTTAGACCTGGGATCCCTGAACTGTAAACCTACTAGACTGACGAGACAGAGAGAGCTGTGACATCAGGATGGTGAGAGACAGTAAGAAGCAGCAGCAGAGAAATGGAGGCAGCAGAAGCAGCAGAACCAGGAGACTGACAGGAGAGAACACAGTGGGCTTCCTGGCCTATAGAGTGAGAAAGCTGAGTGCCTTAGAGCAGGAGGCTCGCTGGTGGAGTGCGGTGCCTCCGGACACTTACTGGAGGAGCTAAAGAATTTTGTAACACTTTTCCAAGCAAGACAGAGGCCAGGACAGCCCAAGAGGTCCAAGGGGCTGAAGGCTGAGAGGTCAACAGCCAGGGAGAGGCTGTCCTGACCGAAGAATTGTATCCTGAGTCATTTCTAATCCTGAATTGTAACCTGTTATTTCCCTAACAAATCTCATAATCATGAGTATTGTCTGTGAGTTCTGTATGGCTATTGCAATAAATTATGAATTACTGAATTTGGCAGAGGAGTAACAGGTGCCGGGGATAGACGACAAGTGTCAGAACTGGTTAAAAAAAAAAAAAAGGTTGGCGAGAGGAGGTATGTCTAACCTCCACCTCATAGGAATTAGCTTCGGGCTGTTGATCTTGATTCTCCTTCCCCTCGTGAAGGTAGAGGAGGTCAGACACCTCTGCCACATCATTTTTACGCCATGTACCAAGCTCTACTGTAAGTATTTGAATGAATTATCTCACTGATTTTTTTTTTCAACAACCACATCCCATTTCCCCTAATGTTTATATTTTCAACAAATGCATTTTACAGATGAGGAAATGAGACACAGAGAAATTAGAAATTTGACATAAGTCACACAGCTAGTCAGAGATAGAGCCAAGAATTAAACCCAGGGACTCATTCAAGGGATTATTATGAGGTATAATCAAAAGAGATAGTCAATTAGATTTAGAAGGTGAGAAGACTAAGGAATCTCAGTAGGCAGCCCAAAGCCATTAGTTCTCTTCCCTTTTCCTTATCGATCCAAGAATATTTGGAGGATGGGGTGATGGCCATTATCAATCACATAAGGGCCATCTAAAATGTAATAAGAGTCATGACTTCCTGCAGACAACCTACATTTTCAAGGAGTAACTGGTACACCTGAACTGTGAATTATTAAGAGTGCAGAATCTATTGGAAACCTGTGTCTATCTTGGCAATTACATGTCCCATCTTCCTTAAAGGCATATTCTCACTTTGGAAGAAGCAGTAAGATAATACAGAAAAATTTTTCACACTTTCAATAGATCCAGAGGCCCAATGAGGGATTCCTATAATTATTTGAAAAACTGACAGATACAAATTAATCCAGCAATTATCAAAGTAATGATGCCATATAACCATGATTGTTGTTGTTATTGTGTGCTGTGGAGTCAATTCCAACTCACAGCAACCCTATAGGACAGAGAACGTCAGAAAGATGTTTACCTGTGTTTTATTGACTATGCAAAGACATTCAACTGTGTGAATTATAACAAATTATGTAGAACATTGCAAAGAATGGGAATTCCAGAACACTTAATTGTGCTCATGAGGAAACTACATAAGTCAAGAGCAATTGTTCGAAAAGAGCAAGGGGATACTGTGTAGTTTAAAGTCAGGAGAGGTGTGTGTCAGGTTTTTTTTTTATTCAATCTGTATGCTGAGGAAATAACCTGAGAAGCTGGACTGTATAAAGAACAGGCATCAGAATTGAAGGAAGATTCATTAACAACCAGCAATATGAGGATGATACAACTTTGCTTACTGCAAGTGAAGAGGACTTGAAATACTGTTGAAAATCAAAGACTACAGCCTTCAGTATAGAGTATATCTCAAAATAAAGAAAACAAAAATTCTCACAACTGGACCAATAAGCAACATCATGATAAACGGGAAAATATTGAAGTTGTCAAGGATTTAATTTTACTTGAATCTAAAATCAACGCCCATGAAGGCAGCAGTCAAGAAATCAAACAATGCATCACGTTGGGCAAATCTACTGCAAAAGATCTCTTTCAAGTGTTAAAAAGCAAAGAAGGACTAAAGTGTGCACCTGATCCAAGCCATTATATTTTCAGTCACCTCATATGCATGTGAAAGCTGGACAATGAGTAAGGAAAACTGAAGAAGAATTAATGCCTTAGGTGAAGAGTGTTGAATATACCAGGGACTGCTAGAAGAAAGAACAAATCTGTTTTAAAAGAAGTACAGCCAGAATGCCCCTTAAAAGTAATTAAAGTAACTGAAACATAGTCTAATCAAAGCACACACACACACACACACAAAGGATATGAGTTTAAACACTGAGAGACAATATGATCTGAGTTTACTGTACATGAAGAGTCCAATGATCCCAGGCTTCAGAACAGAGTCAAATTAATTCACTATGGTTCCTCCAAATAGTATGCATGGCTCCTATGAACCACAATGTTAGAATAATATGTTACAAATCAGATCAAAACCAAACTCTCACTTATCATCTGTGTATATTACAATAAAGGAACAAATTTAGATCATATGCCACAACAAGCAAAATAATATTAGTAATAGTGCCTTTCAAATACTAGCTAGTTGTTAAGACCAAAATATAGAAACTATTCATCCATCAGTCTGCTTTGAAATCAGAAAAAAATAAACAGAAAAAAAAAGTACCTCTTTTAATATCTTGACTGATGAACATTAAAGAGAGGAATACTAAAAGTCTTCAAACATCTATTAGACATGAAATAGAAATAATTTGCTGAAATTTACTACTTTGTTTCCAAGTCATAGAGCTTTATTAACAATAAGCTTGATCCCAGCAGGAAGGTCATTGATGTGGCTGACACCAATAGTAATAAAAATATTACCCACAGAGGTCTGTAGACTCCTCTCGCTCGAAGCAGCTTGAGGAGATTCCTTGACAATGATTCATGGCTGGAAACTCAGAACCATCTGGTCTCTCAGACAGTTCCACAGCCAAGGTGAAGAGGGGAGTTTTAGCAGCTGTATTCTTTTTCCTTCTAAAGTCTATGGAAAAGCACCCAACAAACCACAAAAACCTGGCACTAATTCGAATATGGCAGACATTATCCTCCATATGTTCTTGTTTCAATAGAGTCTTTTTACTGTAACTATCCCATTTGATATCATTTCTTTCCTTTCTTCATGATGTGAAGTGTCAATTTTTCCCACTCTATAAACTTCCTAATAATCTTTTCCATCCTGTGCGGTTCACAGTTATTTGTCCATAGCTATTTTAATGGAAAGCATGTTTTCTCTTGATAAAATTTCAGAATTTAACCGAATCCCATTAAGCTAAATTACCCTTTTATTTAATTTAAGGAAACCAAGGCCCAATAATGTTAAATGAGTATCCTAACATCACACTGGTAGTCAGTAACAGAATTAGGATTTGACTACTTAACTTCCCAACACTCTGCCCAGTGTTCAGTACCTTATTCAAGAGAAGCTTCAGCTGCTCTGTTAATAGCTTACTGGGTAATCATTTTCAGCTCATTTATCTCCTAGCAAATCACAGGGAATAAGTCAGATGAACCAAATATTTTGAATTTTGATCTAACCAATATGAGAGAAATATATGGAATTCTAAAAGGACATTGTTCTTATATGGAAAGAAAACTTTTAAAGCCAGACTTTTAAAAAAATTATAAAGGCAAAAATAAGTTTTATATAACTTTGTCTTATATACCAAAGTTTGATTCTAAATAAGACCCAATAAAATATAGCATATGCAAAGTTAGATAACTATATAATTGAAGCAAATCTATTGTTATCTATGGCTTCCAAGTGAACTATTACAAGATTCAAATCCTTGTAACAAACAGTGGGTATGGAGATACTGTTAGCAGACAAAGAAAAGATTAAGTGACTCAAAAAATCATTCTCATAAGCCACATATAAATGTTGGATTCAGGTCTGGTCCACATATTTTAATTCTTGGACTCAAGCTGAAGGAAGTTATGGCTACCCTATGCCTTCCTCATGGTGGAGGTCAGAAGTTCAAGAGGATTGGCAGAAACATGTCATGGATCAAAACTGGTGTACTGTCTCATACGGCACAGTCCACTGACCACCGTAAGCTACCTGGACAAGATCACCACCAACAGGTTGAAATGAACCATCGAAAAGGAAGTAAAAGAAGAAAAATTCATGAGTAAATAATTCACCTTCTCTCTGATAGAGAAATAACAGCAGTCTCAATGGAATGGTCAAAAAAAAAAAAAAACCAAACCCACTGCTGTCGAGTGGATTCCAACTCATAGAGACCCTATAGGACAGAGTAGAACTGCCCCGTAGAAGTTCCTAGGAGCGCCTGGCAGATTCGAACTGCTCACCTTTTGGTTAGCAGCTGTAGCACTTAACCACTACACTACCAGGGTTTCCAATGGAATGGTAGAGGCAAAAAAGTATGGGAAGAGAAGGAGTTGGAGAAAGTAAAAATGGAACTTTTTCTAGTACTTCGTTCTAAAAGTAGTTTTGTTGGGGGATGTATTTTAAGGTGGAAGAACATCAGCTGCTTTTGTATTGATGGTAATGATCCTAGAGAGACTAAAAATTGAAGAGTCAGGACAGAAGATTGGGTGGCGAGTAGATTTCTGGTGTGATGTCCTTGCCTAAGTAGGAACAAAAAGGGTGTGGTATGAAGTGACTAGGCTAGATTTAGAAGAGAGGATGTGAATTTTATCTACAATAACAGGAAGAAATATGTGCAGATACGGGTAGTTGATTCAATAAAATCTCATGGAAGTTCTCTTCTGATTGTTTCCATTTTCTCAGTGAAAGAAAATAAATGTCGTCAGCTGAGAACAGGATGGAATATGAAATGTTGAAGGTTTGAGCAGGCAGGAAAATATATAAAGTTGTCAGCCTAGAGAATGAGAAAATGAAAAGGACTAGAGAAATAGAATTGTCAAAACCTTTTTGATAGTGAAAATTTGAAAATAGCCTAAATATACAACCATAGGTTATTGGTTAGATAAAAAAACTACTAGAAACTTCCAGTTTCAACTCTAACATGTAAAGAACTTTGACATCATCACCCTTATTCTTACAAAAAAAAAAAAAAATGAACAAACTGCACAAGAAAACTTCTAGAGCTAATGGAGGAATATAGAAAAGTTGCAGGGTACAAGGTCAACAAACAAAATTATTTGGGTTTCTATACATCAGCAATGAGAACTCTGAAAGGGAAATTAGGGAAACAATTCCATTTACAACAGCCTGTAAGGGAATAAAATACCTATGAATAAATCTACCCAGGGATGTGAAGGACTTATACAATGAAAATTATGAGATGCTGCTGAAAGAGATTAAAGAGGACTTAAATAAATGGAAAGACGTTCTGAGTTCTTGGCTTGGAAGACTCAATATTAAGATGTCAATAGTACCCAAAGCAATCTACAGATTCAGTGCAATCCCAATCAAAATTCCAACAGCCTTACTTACAGAAATAGAAAAACAAATCCTTAACTTTATATGGAATGTCAAGAGGCCTCAAATAGCTAAAGCAATGCAGAAAGAGAACAAAGTAGGAGGGCACATACTTCCTGATTTTAAAACATATTATACAGCTATAGTAATCAAAGCAGCCTGGTACTAGTATAACAATAGATACACAGGAACAATGATATAGAATTGAGAATTCAGAAACAAACCTACACATCTACGGTCAACTGATTTTTGAGATGAGTGCTAAGTCCATTCAGTGTAGAAAGAAAGATTCTCTCCAATAAATGGTATTGGGAAAATTGGATTTACACATGCAGAAAATGAAACAAGATCCATGCCTCACACCATATATAAAAACAAATTCAAAATGGGTTAAGGACCAAATGTACAAACTAAAACTATGAAATTATTAGAAGAAAAAGCAGGTCTAACTTTTAACAACAGATTATCTAATATGATAACAAAAGCACAAACAGCAAAATAAATGGGACCTCACAAAAATTAAATATTTTTGTACATCAAAAGACTACCAAAAAAAGTGAAAAGACCAGCTTCTGACTGGGAGAATATCTTCGGAAACCATGTATCTGACAAGAATCTAATAACAAAAAATATATGAAACTTTGACAACTCAATAACAAAAAGACAAATAACCCAATCTTAAATTGAGCAAAGAACTTGAATAGACATTTCACCAAAGAGAACATTTAAAGGCCACCAAAGACATGAAAAGATGTTCAACATCATTAGCCATCAGAGTGACGAAAATCAAAACACAATGAGATACAATTTCACTCCCACTAGGACTTTTTTTTTTAGGACAGCTGAGATTAAAAAAAAAGAAAAGAACAAATGTTGGCAAGTATGTGGGGAAATTGGAACCCTTACCCATTGCTTGGCATTATTGAAGAATATTGAATATACCATGGACTGTCAAAAGAATGAACAAATCTTCTCTTGGAGAAGTACAGCCAGAATGCTCCTTAGAAGCAAGGATGGTGAGACTTTGTCTCACTAGTCCCTGGAGAAGGACGTCATGCGTAGTAAAATACAGGGTCAGTGAAAAAGAGAAAGGCCTTCAACAAGATGGATTGAGTGGCTGCAACAATGGGCTAAAACCCAGCAACAATTATGAGGATAGCACAGGACTGAGCAGTGTTTCATCCTGTTGTACGTAGGGCCACTATGAGTTGGAACTGACTCAATAGAACCTAACAACAACAGCAAAAACCCATTGCTTGTGGGAATGCAAAATAGTAGTGCCATTGTGGAAAACAGTGTGGTGGTTCCTTAAAAAACTCAAAATAGAACTACCATATGATCCAGCAATTCCACTTCTAGTTATATACCCAAAAAACTTGAAAGCAGAGACTCAGAGACCTGCACATCAAGGTTCATTGCAGCATTATTCACAATAGCCAAAAGGTAGAAATAACCTAAGTGTGCATCAATAGGTGAATGGATAAACAAAATGTGCTACATACATACAATCGTAGGAGAAATGAAGTCTTGGTACATGCTGCAATATGGATGGAGCTGAAAGACATTATTCTAAGTGAAGTAAATCAATCACAAAAGAAAAATATTATATGATCGCTTTTATAGAAAAAGACAAGAAAAGGCAAATGATTAGAGACCAAAGTTTATTAGTGGTTAAGAGTGGGAGGGAGGGGGTTAATGGTGATGGAAAAATCACATTGATTAAGGGTAGGGTTGCACAGCTGATTATTTAAGCTGAATTGACAAAAGTTTTGTGGTAGATACATTTATAACAATGACAAAAAAAAAGAGTAGCTGTGGAAGCTGCATATGTGCAACCAAAAATGTTATGAGATTTCTTTTCTTGGTTTGGAGGTTTAGGGTCATGGTTTCATAGAACATTATAGTTAATTGACTTAATAACATGTTTGGTGCTTCTGTTTTATCTCCTAGTTCAATGCATAGTGCCTGAGGTCTTAAAAGTTTGCAAGCGGCCATCAAAGACACAATTGGCCTCTGTTCACTTGGAATAACAGGAAAGAGGAGAGTTAGGAATCAGAAGACCATATAGAATGTGTGCTAATTGTCTCCATAAACAATTGCCTCCCTTGCCATGAGACCAAAAGAACTGGATGGTGCTCAGCTACCATTACTGAACATTTTCATCAAAGACTCCATAGAAGAATCCTTATCAAAAGGGAGAAGAACAGAATTCCAAATTTTTGTAGAGTCCAGACATCCTGGTACCATGAAGGTTGGATGAACTCCTGAAGCTATTGCCCTGAGAGATAGTCTTTAAATATCAAATCAAAAATATCCCCTAAAGTCTTCTTAAAACTAAACA
Source organism: Loxodonta africana (assembly GCF_030014295.1). Lineage (NCBI taxonomy): Eukaryota > Metazoa > Chordata > Mammalia > Proboscidea > Elephantidae > Loxodonta > Loxodonta africana. The sequence goes on from NC_087348.1 coordinate 45,862,814, forward strand.
ATAGTTTAGTCTAACTAGCAAAAAATGCCTGCCTTGAGCATTATGCTCTTTTAAGATCTGTCCACATGGGATCAAATTGACAACAACAATTCAAAAGATTAGATAGGAACCTTAGGGGGCAGTGAATTTATGTTAATGGGGGAGGAATAACTCATAAAAAGAGGGTCGGAATGGGTATACAACTTGAAGAATGTAATCAATGTCACTAAATGTTACACGTACAAACTGTTGTATTGGTGTATGTTTTGCTCTGTATATTCTCAACAATAACAACAGCAAAAGAAATAAAATTATTTAAAAAAATTAGCAAACAGAAAATCAACGACTTTTACTGGATCCATCAGAAAATTAAGGTCACAGAACAAACTACCACTTTAAAACCAGAAGGGACAGGAGAATACAGAGAATCACAGGCAAGGTGAGGTTAAGTGGAGTAGCAGCCCCATAAACTGATCAAAATACTTAAATAATGATTTTGACTATTTGCTGGAGTCTGAGAGCCGATTGGAGCCCTGGTGGCACAATAGTAAAGAGCTCAGGTGCTATTTAAAAGGTCTTCAGTTCGAATCCACCAGGCACTCCTTGTGTTACCTCTGAGGGCACGGAGGCCATCCAGACTGTGTCTTGTAAGAATATACAGAGAAGACAATTTTGGATTTAACTCTGACAGGTTTATTTCACTTGTGACAAGTAAAAGGAGTCAGAGAGGGCTCATGGGCAGCTCCAAAAGTCTGACTCGGAAAGGGGTGGCAAAGCTAGGGCTTATATAGGTTAGGTAGCCACAATACAGTAATGAATATTTAGTGGGTTTCTTTCAAGGGACGGGTACTTCTCAGAATGGCTGTGCATACTAATTACGTGTGGGGGGCACGCATCTGGAACCCCCCTGATATTTAAGAGGGGTTCTCTTGGCACTACATCGTCCTCTTCAGCAGGCTAAAGAAGGTCAAACAGTGGTCACACTTGGTTCCTCAGAACATGTGGAGCCTGTGAAAAGGGGGAAGGGACTAGAAAAACACTAAGGAGGAGGCAATATTTCACGGGTTGTTTTAACCTTATTTCATGTTGCCAGAGTATGGTTCTTGTTTATTCAACTTTTAGATGGTAATCTTTTAACATCTCTTTTGTTCTACCAACACAGTTAACACTATCTGTCTCACTTAGAAACCCTATGGGGCAGTTCTATTCTGCCCTTTAGGGTTGCTATGAGTTGGAGCAACTCAGTGGAAAAGGGTTTGATTTTGGGGGGCTTTTGAGAGTAGATTACTTTGAGAATGAGAAATCTAATGTGTCCCGTTGTAGGGAACTCCCACATTTTCATGGATTTTACCTCCAGGAATCCCACCAGGCTCTCATATAAAAGACCAAATTAAAATCCACCATGTGTTGGCATGGGGGGATCAAATAACCATTTTGAAATATGCCCAGTGTGTCCTTCATACCAAAAGCCTACTCTCCAAGGGAAGAGACTTGACCAGATCCTTCTCCAGTCTGGTGTAAGGGCAAGGACAAGGGCAACTATCCAACCATACGCCCATCTAGTCTTCCTGTCTCACCAAAGAGGAGAAGAAGAAAAAAAAAAATTTAAAAAACACTTGTGAAGACCACAGTCCAGGGACAAGGCCCATAAAAGACTGAGATTTAATCATAAAATTAAAGAACACTTCCTTTCCCCCACACCTTACCACCACACCAACAGGGCCCCAGTAAAAGTGTAGTAACTACAACTGAAGGAGCTTCAAGACACAGATTCTGTATAAGAAGGAGTTGTTAGGCAAACCCAAGAACAACAAGGGACACAAAAACAAGATTAGAGGAAATTGAAGCCTCTGGTGCCTGAAGCTCCAGAAAACACTAAACACAGCCCAAATCCGAGCCAGTTTAACATAAAATGTAACATAAAAGACTATTTACCAAAATTCCTATTACTCCATAAATCACGTCTGACTTTCAAAAAAATAATAGTAATAATTACAAGCCATGGTAAAAAGTCCAGGAAAATACAGTCTGAAGAAACAAAGCAAGTAGCAGAACAAGACCCAGATATGGCATGTATTTTGGAATGATTGGATAGGAGATTTAAAATTATGACAATATGTTAAAGGCTCTAATGGAAAAAGTAGACAACATGTGAGGCAGAGGACTGATGTAAGCAAAGAGAAGCAAACTCTAAGAAAGAATAAAAAGAAAATGCTATAAGTCAAAGGAAACCCTTGTGGCATAGGAACCCTGGTGGGGTAGTGGCTGACAGCTATAGCTGCTAACTAAAAGGTTGGCAGTTCAAATTCGCCAGGCACTCCTTGGAAACCCTAAGGGGTAGTTTTACCCTGTCCTGTAGGGTATTATGAGTCAAAATTGACTCAATGGCAATGGGTTTGGTATAAGTTAAAAATTCTGTAACACAAATGAAGAAAGCCTCTGATAGGCTTATTAGTAGACTGGAAGTGGCCAAGGAAAGAATCAATGAATGTGAAGATATGCCAGTAGAAACTCTCCAAATTAAAATACAGTGAGATAAAAAGAATGAAAGCAACAGAACACCCAAGAACTGTGGAACAATTTCAAAAGGAGTAACATACACATAATTGAAATGTCAGAGGAAGAGAGAGACAAGGAAAAGAAAAATTTGAGGTAATAACGGCTGGGAATTTTTCAAAATTGACGAGAGACATCAAACTACTGATCCAAGAAGCTCATAGAACAGAGAACACTAAACAAGATAAATTAAAAAAAAAAAAAAACCACACCTGGGCTTAACATTTCAAACTGCAGAAAACCAAAGAGTTTGTTTTGTTTTTACACCAGAGAAAATAAACGTCTTGCTTATTAGAGGAATAAGGGCAAGAATTACATTGGGTTTCTCTATAAACCATTGTAGTGAGTGATAAATTCAGGTCTGATCAGGGAAAAAGACATAATTACAACAAGTATTTTGCTGGGGCCAACACACTGACAGCTGCATGCAGGGGGTGGTCTCCCACAGCAAGATGTCTTCCAGAGGCTGTCAGCACAAGGAGCCACCAGAAGTCAAATAGGACTTAAAAAAAAGCAGGGAAGAGGAGACATGGTGTCAGGGAGGAAGGGGAGAGGGTGGGGATGTATGTGTGTCCCTGTAACACTCTCCTTAAGCAAGATGAGGTCTCTCAGGATCGGAGAACTCCAAAGGGCAGATGCATCTAGAGGTCCCTATAATTACAGGATTTTATTTTTATGACCAGCAGGTGTTGGATGCCTCTTTGTAAGCTGTGTAAAGCAGGCGGGTTGTAAGTGGCTAAAAATCTGCTATTTTAAAAACAACTGGATGCGAATGCAAACACATTCGAGTTTGGTGCCCACAGGTTTTTTTTGGGCTAACAGGCCTCAGTTTGCTATGAAGAAGTAAATAACTTGGGATGAATACACAGAAGACATTTTTTAACTCATTTATATAACAATCATAAAGCAAGAAGAGAGTAGAATATTACATATAAAGTGTTGAAAGGAGAAAAAAATGATAAAACACCAATCTAGAATTCTATATACAGTAACATTAGCCTTCAAAAGTAAAAGAGAAAATTTTGTCTTCATGCAAACAAAAACTGAGGGATTTCATCTCCAGCAGACCCGCCCTGCAAGAAATGTTAAAAGAAGTTCTTCAGGCAGGCAAAGGAAAATAAATGAGAGCAAATGAGAGTGGTCTGAAATTCAGAGCTGCGTAAAGAAAGGGAAATTATTACAGAGGGAACAAAATGAAGGTAAAATAAAAGATTTTAATCTAATAGGTAACCATTTAAATTAATAATAGAGACAAAATATTCAATGATTATAGTATGTGGATAAGGAAATTAACGACAGCAATGTTCTCAGACACAAAAGGGAGGAATTTGGAATGCTCTGTTGTAAGGTACCTGCATGACACATGAGACAGTACAGCTTTATTTGAAAGTGAACTTAGATGAGTTGTAGATGTATATTGTAAACTTTAGCACAATCACTAAAACAGTATTTTTAAAAAGTATAATTGAAATGTTAATCAAGGAGAGAATATGGAATCATATAAAATGCTCCAACCAGAGAAGTCAGAAAAACAGGATACAATTAAAAAAGAAGAAGAAGAAAGAGAAAGGAAGGGAAGGGGAGGGAAGAAAAGGAAACGGAAGGACAAGTGAAAGCATAGAAAACAATTAAAATATATACAAATTAATTTCAACTATACCAATAATCTCTTTAAATGTGAATGGTTTAAATAGACCTAATAAATGACAGTGATTATCAGAATGGGTGAGAAAACAAAAACAAAAACAAAAACTATATGTTGTCTACAAGAAATTCATTTCAAATATAAAGACACAGATACATTGAAAGTAAAGAGAAGGAGATAGATATACCATGCTAAACGTAATCAAAAGAACATTGGAGTAACTATATTAATTTCAGACAAAGAAGAAAAGGAAAGTTATCAGGAATAAAGAGGGATGTTGCGTAACAAGGGTGTCAGTTCTCTAAGAAGACATAACCATCTTTAATGTCTATACATCCAACGACAGGGCATCAAAATACATGAATCAAAAACTGATAGAACTGCAAGAAGAAATAAACAAATCTACTATAGATAGAGACTTCAACACACCTCTTTCAGTAATGGATAGATCCAGCAGGCAGAAAATCAGTAAATATATACAGTCGTGCGTCAATTAACGCCCATGATAAAAAACATGATAAGTCCTGTGAAATAGGACATTATGTGATTTGGGCGTTGTGTGAACATCATATTATATACAGGCAATACCCAGATTATGAATGAGTTTTATCCCCAAGTCTGACTTTAAGTCAAATTTGTACATAAGTCAGAACAGTTAGGTGGAGTTCATATCTAATGTCAGTCAAATGTTTGTCATAGTATATAGTGTATAATGTATAGTGTATATAGTGCATAGTGTATATAGTATATATAGCGTATAGTGTATAGTGTATATAGTGTATAGTGTATATAGTGTATAGTGTATATACTGTATAGTGTATATAGTGTATAGTAATAAAAAAGTAATAGTGCATAATATATAGCGTTGGGTTTTATGTATTTTTTTTAATAGTATATAGTGTATAGTACATAGTACATACTGAACATTTCTATGCATAAAAAATTAAAGAAACATTTCCAAATATGCTAAAAGATCTTTAACAAAATAATACAGTAATATAATAATAATGTCTTGACGTGCATTACAAAGTAGGAGCCCTTTGTTATTAAGAACCATTGTATGTACTTTCAATTTTTAATATAATAGGGTGTGTGGGAGTTGGTTCATAACCACAGGTTGTATGTAAGTCGGACGTACATAACCCAGCACCACAGACTTACACGTGGTTGAACGTTGCCTGAATGGACATTATGTGGCGCATGACTGTAGCTGAACTTAACAGTGCATCAATCAACTTGATCTAATTGAAATTTATAGACTACTTCATCTAACAAAAGCATAAAACATGTTCTTCGTGAGGTCACATGGATCATTCACCAAGATATAGCACATTCTGAGCCATAAAACACACCTTAGCAAATTTAAAAGATCATACGAAACTATGCAATAAAAAAAAAATGCAATAGCCGCCATATATTGTTCAAAACCACTGAAAATTAAATTCTTTAGGACTTTTTATTGACATGAAAAGTTGTTTACTATTTACGTTAAAGAAAAAATAAAATGATACATCAATAATTTGCAGTGATAATGTAGAAAAATACAGAATATAAACAAAAATATGGTAGTTGTTTCTGTGACTATGGGTAATTTAGATTTTATTTTATTTGTGTAAATTTCTGAATTTTTATAATTTGCATGCATTAATAATAATATTTAAAAATTTATTAATAAAAATATCCTACACCTTGATTTAGTAATTTCACTTCTAAACATGCATGGCAAAACAGTAAGAATTTGTATACAAAGTTATTTCATATTATTATGTATAAAAGGAAAAAATGTGAAACAACCTAAGTGTAATAAATTAATAAATTTTGATTTATCTTTGTTATAAAATACAACCATAAAAATATTTTTGAGAAATCATAATGACAGTTAAAATACTCACAATATAATTACAAATAAAATAGATTCTTAAGCACAAAAATTAATCCGTTTATAGGAGGAACACAGTTTATTTGTTATATCAAACCTTACTAAAGGCTATTTCTGCGTGAGACAGTAGAATTTTGTTTTCTTCTTTATGATTTTGGTATTTTCAATTTTCTATAACTAGCAGTGATGGTTAGGATTGTGTGTCAACTTGGCTGGGCCGTGATTCTCAGTGTGTATGTGTGATCACTCCCATGATGGGGTTTGCTGTGAGTAGCCGATCAATTTTGAAAGGGAATTTCCTTGGGGGTGTGGACTGCATTCAAATATATGCAGATATTCTGGCTTTTTGCTTCACTCTGGATCCTGCAGCTGCCTCCTGTGCATCTGACCTCCAGTTCTTGGGACTTGAGCTATCAGCTTATCTGCTGATCTTGAGATTTGTCGATCTTCACAGCCTGTAAGTGGAGCCCTGCTCTTTGACTTGCCCCAGTCTTGTGTTCACCAGCCCCTGCAGCTATGAGAATCAGGAGAAGCCTTGTGGTCTTGTCTGCTAATCTTGGGATCTGTTGATATTTACAGTGTGTGAGCAAAAGCCCTGCTTTCTGACCTGCTGATCTTGGGTTCACCAGCCCCTGCAGCAACATGAATCAGAAGAAGCCTCTATCCTAATCCATGTACTTGGGACATTCCAGCCTCTACAATCATGTGACTCATTTCTTTGATATAAATCTTTCTATATATATTTGTGGAAACCCTGGTGGTGTAGTGGCTAAGTGCTACAGCTGCTAACCAAGAGGTCCGCAGTTCGAATCTGCCAGGCACTCCTTGGAAACTCTATGGGGCAGTTCTACTCAGTCCTATAGGGTCACTATGAGTTGGAATCAACTCGACGGCAGTGGGTTTGGTTTTTGGATATATATTTGTACATTTTACTGGTTTTGCTTCTCTAGAGAACAAAAAAATGAGATTTAAAAGAAATGACTCATCCTAATATGATCAAGCAAAGTAATATAAAATCCATCCACAAAGTACCTTATGAATTTGAAAACAGAAGAAGGTTTCTGAAAGAAGAGATTATGCTTCAATTAAAGGGCCCAGATTCCTCAGGCTCTAAAAGATCTCTGTTATCCAAGACAATCTGGGAATGGAGTATGCTGCCTAATTAGATTTTGGTTACCATATGTGTTGCATTGAGAGTGCCTAATTTAAAGAATCAGAATTTTAAATGCTGCCTTATTAAATTATCATACCACTATTACATCTTTCTTAATATTTCTGAAACTGTTCCAGGGCCACCAATGATGCTTATAAGCTATTGCTAGTTAATATGTTGACTAATAAGGCTATATCGATTAATATAATACGGCTATATCGATTAATATAATACCAGGTGATAAAATGACCAATAAACCATTTTTATATTACCAAGTTTGAATTAATAAAAAGAATAAATTACCAAGGGGAAAAAATAGCCTAAATAAATTAAAATCATATTTTAGTATCTAAGCAAACAATAAAAAGGACAAGAGTATACAAATGTTTCCAAATTCCCCACTGCTTAATCAAAAGTTTCAGATTATCCAATAACCTCAAGATTTGTTAAATAGTTTGTTAAAACAAAAGAACTCAATTAATTGACTAGGCTGTCTCAAACCTAGGACCCAACTTTTATCAAAAGGGGTAGCCAACGGTGCCAATGTTAGAGGATCAATAGCCTGAGAACACTCCAGAGAGACAGAATGCAAACTGAACTAATCCTACAAAGCTAATTGCCTATTGTTAATATTGAATTTTACTTGAATCATGTGATACTAAGAAAAAAGTAATGGTTAAAGAAATTTTCCCACCCTCTGTGTTCAGGAAAATAGCTTACTGCAAATAACCACCCTTCCCATATGACTTAGATAAGACTCACAGATGACCTACTGCTTACCCATGACTAGACCAGACACAGGCCTCCAAATTCCCATTCCTTGCCTTATAAATGAGTAACTGAATTGCCTGTCTTCAATGATCAATCAGAAACAAAGTGCTTGTTAACTAAACTTTGGTTAACCTTCTCTCCTCTCCTCAAGTCCCATAGTTTGGCCCATCCTCAGCCTGAACCAACATACTACCCTTCTTCAAAACATTTGATTTACTGCCTGATTATATCACCCATTCATCCCACTTCCTAATGCCTGCGTTTTTCCCAACCTTGTTTACTCTCAGTGTCTATAAAAGAACCCTACCTCTTGGAGACGCTGGTAGATCATACAATGTGAACGCTCTCCCTATTATAGTAGTCCTCCTCCTCCACTATTAGGGCAGTCTCTTTCCCTTTCCCCCTTTTCTTTCTGAATAAAGCTTCTCCCTAATAAAGTGTGGTTTTTGTTTGTTAGTTTGTTTTAATTTTACACTGGGGTTAGTTTTTAAACTTCAGCACCTGAATGCGTCTTCTGCTTATATAATAAACATAGCACAGAAACTCATTTTTAAGGACATTTAGGATTTTTTTTTTTTTACCTTATTTTGTTTTTTAGTCTAGAGATAATCTCTTCCCTTAAATGAATATGTGACTTATTTTTGCTACTTTTGTATTGCCGCTGGAAGCGACCTTTTTCCTCCCAGAGAATCTTTTCAAAAAACATGAAAATTTAAAAACAAAACTAACAAAAACCTTTCCTTGAATTAAAAAAAAGTTAAGATTTTCCCTCTAGCCATCTCCCACTCTCTTGAAAATCAATCCACTTTGAAATATAATAAAATAATTTTTATGCCATATCTGTAGTGCCAAAAACTCAAATCCAGTGATGCGATGGTAGATCAGCTCTCCGTAAAAAAGAAACAGCAAGAAGAGGTGGAGCTCTGATTTACAGTATTTGCCAATTTTCATGGCATAAATAATTTGGCCAGTTTCAAGTTCCTAAAGGTTTAACACCCAACTCAGGAAATTCCTGAATATTTAACAATTAGCTTTTTTGGGACAGTAGATTCTAATACACCACTGAAAAATGTCAAACTATATATGTAATTCATAATTGTACTAAGTTTGGTCTCTCTCAATGTTTTTTGGATATCAGAAGACAAAGAATAAAAATGAGGAAAAAATAATAAAGACATCTTTTTTTTTTTTTGTCTTTGGTTCAGCGTTTTCCAATACAAACAGAAAGGGAGAGAGCAGAGATAAGGCACACATTTAGTTTCTGAATAAAACTTGAGGACAAAAGAACAACTTTAATTATCCTAATTACTGGACCAACTTCTGCCTATGATCTAAGAACCTAATGCATCACTTATCCTAACAAGAAATTAAAGAACTAGCAGTGAAAATGAAACATAAATAATTGAAAGGAGCTGATGAAGTCAAATTATAATTCATCACAAAGACAAGATCTGTCCTCTTAGTATTTATTGAGAAAAAACTGATGGTGTAAACTAGTGTTTAATCTACTTTATTTTCAGTATTATGGTCATGGATTGAATTACTTCCCCCAAAAATGTGTGTGTCAACTTGGCTGGGCCATAATTTACAGTATTGTGTGGTTGTCCTCCATTTTGTGATTGTAATTTTCTGTTAAAGAGGATTCAGACGGGATTGTAACACAAGTCACATCCTTAATCCAATGTAAAGGGAGTTTCCCTGGGGTATGGCCTATGCCACCTTTTATCTCTCAAGAGATAAAAAGGAAAGGGAAGCGAGAAGAGAGGGGAGAGACATCGTATCACCAAGAAAGGAGTGCTGGGAGCAGAGTGCGTCCTTTGGACCTGGGGTCTCTGTGTGGAGAAGCTCCTAGTCTGGGGGAGGATTAATGAGAAGGCCAACAGAGAGAGACAGCCTTCCCCTGGAGCTGAGACCCTGAATTTGGACTTTTAGCCTACTTTACTATAAGGGAATAAACGTCTCTTTGTTAAAGCCATCCACTTGTGGTATTTCTCTTATAGCAGCACTAGATGACTAAGACAACTGTGGAGTAAAGAATTTTACCAAAGAATTGGTCTTTACCCTTGGTTCCTGAGATATAATCTCTAAAACTTTGGAATTTCCTCAGTTATTGAAGTGTCTTTGATGAAGTCTCCAGACCACATCTGAGGGTTTATGCAATGAGGTGACTCAGACGAGTGTTGGCCAGGTCAGAGACATTACTTAGGGACAGTGGACTGATTCAATCCACCTTGACTACCTAATGAGGCCCCAATAAAGGCTCTGGACACGTAAGTTCCATGGACTTCCTGGTTGGTGATAAACGTCAGTGTATATGGGTGGGTAGTGCATCCTTTGGACATGCAAGCTTTGAATTGGGAATTTCCCAGCCCTCAACTTACGCATCTCTTCACTTATATCCTTTTTTCTATAATAAAACTGTATTTATAAGTATAGTTCTTTCCATGAGTTTTATGAGTCTTTCTATCAAATTATCAAATCTGAGAGAGTAGTGGAAGACAGCAGGTCAGAAGTGAGAGTATCACAGGGACTCCAATATTGCAGCTGGCTTCTGAGGTCTTGGGCAGACGTGGCAATCTGGAGGACTGTGCCCTTTAACTTGTGAGGTCTGAGGTGGTTAGGAGCAGAGGAAAAAGTACTGCATGAGTGGCTGTTGTTAGAACAGATGTGGAAGAGAGGAGAACAGAATCGCAATGGATAATAAATGGATTTGGATTCATGGACACAGCTTGGTGTCAGAGAAGTGGGATTTTGATTTTTTTTCCCAGCAAGTATTGAGTTTCTAGGAATCCCTTGGTGATGCAAATTGTTAAATGCTAGGTTACTAACTAAAAGGTTGGTGGTTTGAATCTCCCCAGAGGTGCCTCAGAAGCTAGCCAACCTCCAAAAGATCATAGCCACTGAAAAGTCTGTGGAGCATAGTTCTACTCTGACATACATGGGGTTGCCGTGACTTGGAATTGCCTCAATGGCAACTGGCTGGTATCAACTTTCTAATTCTCTCTGAAGTTATTATAACAAAACCTATAACTACCTTGGACAAAATCAAACCACTATCTTCCAAGGATGACAAGTTAGAGAACATCTTCACAAGTTGAGGGCAGCTAGACCTAATAGCCCCTACCCTGGTCCTCTAGGATTAACCTTTCTATACATGTACAGAAATTCATCTTCCCTTGAATATCAGCCGCATGTTTGACCAAGCTTTTACATTTAAACCAAGCATTATTAATGTTTTAGGGTAACAGAAACAAACCCAGAGAAACGAATATACTTAACTGATATAACAACTATTTGTAGCTCCTCCCAAGACCCCACTTAAACCAGCGCACTCTCATTGGGTCCAGCTCTCAGCAGCCTCCCCTTGGCAGAGACTTTCTTTCCTACACAACCCTTGAACATATCATAAATTCTTAGAATCCAAGCCCAACAAAGGAAAGAATAATTTCTTCTCTCTCCTGTTTGACACTTATCTTCCAAATCCCTATTTTCCATCTTAGAACCCACCTGAGAACAGCCACATCAGAAAACCGTAAGATCTGGTTTTACCGTGCCGTCACGGAGTGCCTGACTTCGAGAGCCTCTTTATACCTAATAGCTACACAAGATCCTCGTTTTTGAAGATTCCTTCTCTAGTTCTGAATTTCTGCCTCCCCAACACTTTAAAACATACTTGCTCAATGTCTCTCCTAAAAAGTCTCTCCATCCAGTTGATAATTTGGGAAAAATAAAATAATATCTTGATCACGTTATTGTGGAAGCGTGGGTCTTGGCAGTTGCATCTGAGTGTTTGGCTTAATTCCAAAGATTAAAACTCTAATACTGAAAGCCAGAAACAAATGGGGATGAGTGGGAGCTCCTAAGAAAATTCAGACAAGTTTCTGCTTTCCCAACTTATGTTTCAAAAAAAAAAAAAAATGACCTAGCAATTGGCTTGAGGTGAAGAAAGAGGATTATAGATTTATTTTAGTGTAGGAAAAGAAAAAGGCAAGTTCTTTCGCCATGCTTTTTTCCTGAAGTAGCAGTAAGTGAGTTTGATTTTTTTTCTCCTGATTCCTTATAAAAAGTAAAATACCAATCCTGACTTCAACTAAAGGAACAACATTAGAATCATACCAAATAGAAATTGACAGAAGGGAAGCATAAGGATCATAAGAAAAAATTAAATTTTGTCAGAGCTAAGGAAAAAAAAGTAGTGCCAATGCCAAGGAGGGTAACAAACACATAAGCTAAGGAACTCCAATGGTAAATTAACAGATAAACTACAACTCTTGCAAGACAAACATCATTTCTTGTGTTTATCTTGTGGGGCAGAGTTAGAAAAATCGCTAACCTCATCAATATGAAACTGCTCAGAGTCTCAGGAGCCACAGCCAGCAGCAATATTTTTATGGAATATAAAAATTCTCACTGCCTACGATTTCAAAGCTGCCAATGCATCACCAGTCACCAATTCTCTTGGAAATCCACCGCACTGGAGTTGCAAAAGCAGCCCTAACTGTTCATTGTCTGTCTCCAGGCTCTCTCTTTGTAATTTTCCAATCAAATTAAAATAAAGGTATCAGCCTCAATATAAAGCAAAATTCACAACTTTTAAATGTACTTTTGCAATACAGTAAGATGCAATACTCGGTAAGCTCTGAATAAGAGCTTTTCTAAGGAATTTTGTTAGATCTGCATATTCCCGCTACTATTTAAAACACCCACTTTTTTAAGGTACCTAAAGCCTGCCTTTAAAGCCTGCCTTTTTATCATAGCTACCTTTCGAACATTAAATGCATTGAACTATGCAGCGCACCCAGTATTGCGCTGATCCCATAGTAGGTACGGACTATTATCCAAACTTTTGGGAACAGATGCTGGGACATTTTGAAATAGATAATGGGCTAAAGAAGGAATCTTAAACTTTTCAAATAAAGTTCATTTTAATCTAAGTTTTCCACATGGTTACAAGGAAAAAATATCTCTGCTGAATTAAACTGTGACATACCTGCATTTCCTAATGGCAGTTCTAGAGCATTAGGCACGTAGCCTCACCTTCATTATGAGCACAACCTCCTGTAATCTTTCATGGGCCTGAAAAACCCTCATTAGTGTGATGACTGAATAATGTAATACTAAATCCTTTTGGCCAGTGAAACTCAACTCCAAGTGCTCTTAAATACTTGTTTCATACTTTATAGCTTAAAACCAAAGTTGTTTCATTTGAATTTTTTTTTTAATTGAAAGCTCTGTGTGGGTGGGTGGGTGGGTGGATGGGTGGGTGGGTGGATAGATGATGGATGGTTGGATAGATGGATGGATAGATGGACGGATAGATGGATGGATAGATAGACAGACAGACAGACAATTATTTCTCAGAACTAGAAGCAACTTTAGAAGATTATGTGATCTAGTTCCATGCCTTTGATTTGGTTACGTACTGCATTATTGTCATTTTTTTTTTAAATAGTTGCAACAATTTACATTTACAGATAGTAACTGTTTGGCCAAGGTTAAAACATAAAAAGAAAGTGGTAGCATAGGAATAGGAACTGAGACTTCTCAATAGTTGTAAATTTTTTTTATTATTAATGTATTTCATTTTCTGTGTTTTTGTACTTTTATTTTGAAATCACATTAGACTTACAGAAATTATAAAAATCATACAGAGTTCCTGTATACTGTTCACCCAGCTTCCATTAAGTTAACGTCTTGCATAACTGTAGTATAATTATCAAACTAAAATTAACATTGGTAAAATATCATGAAATAAATTACAGACTTCACCAGCTGTTCTACTAAGGTCCTTTTTCTGCTGTATGAACCATTCTGGGGTCTCACATTGCCTTCAACTTCTCTTCTTCTTTGGTCTCTTCCAATCTATAATAGCTTGTCAGTCTTTCCTTGTCCTTCATAAATCTGGGCACTTTTGAAGAAACCTGGTCAGTTACGTTATAAAATATACCTTTGTTTGAGTGTCTCTTATGTTTTATGATGATTAGATTGAGGTTATGAGTTTTTTGGCAAGGATATCACAGCAGCTACGTAACCTTCCAGGGCATCATTTCATGGGGTACATGGTGTCCACTATATGTCTCATTACTGATGATGTCAACCTGTATCACTTACTTAAATTGGCATTACTAGGTTTCTTCACTGTAAAGTTGCTATTTTTCCCTTTCCCTCTCATATTAATAGGCAGGGGGAACTATAAAGTACCTGCTACCATCTCACTTCTCATAGGCAACTGAGGAAAAAAAAAAAAACAGACATAGAGCTTAGTGCCAAAGGGCCAGTTGAAAATAAACGTCACTTCCTGTGTAAAATGGGCACCTGGAATTTTCAGGTTATGTTTGAGACATGTAGAAATGCCTAGATCCTTGCGCAACTAGGAACTAAGACATCAAGAACAGTATAAATAAATTTGTCTTAGAACTAGAAAACTGAACCTTAACCTTAGGCAAAACACACCAAGAGACTGAGAAATCACTGCAAATGCTACTCACTTTTAAAGTCTGAATTAAGCGCTAGCTCACTTGGTACCAGGAACGGTTTAAGTTGACTTCAAAATTGTGTACACTGCAACAATAAGGTAAAATAAAATAAATAAGTAAAAGCATAATAAAAAGTATACCATGTAATGTAGTCAGCAACATCCTTATCTCAGCGAGCAGAAACATAAGATCCTCTTGTTCAGTCTTTTAAAGGTGTGATGCTATACAAGTATCTTTAAAGCGGATTGAAGTATGTTGCCTAATAAGCAGCTCCCTCCAGGTCTGCTTGATCTAAGGACAAATTTTACAGTATCTAGAGGAATGGATGGTTTTATAGTCAGAAATAATTTGGTTGCAAAAATAATAATAAAATAAACCCAGTCAAGCTACTAACCAAAACAGGAAGGGTAATGGATATAGGGACATCCTGCACAAGCCGAGGAAAAGAAATACAGGCAGAATTCACAAAATCTTCCTTCCAGGATTGGAAGGCAAGCCAAAGCAACTACTTTCTCCATCTCTGCCATCCTCTCTCTCTCTGTTTCTCTCTGTCACACACACACACGCACTCACACATGCATGCACGCGAAGCCTTCTGTTCTTTTGTGACTGCTGCTTTCTATTCATATGCTTCTTCTTTCTCTACAGACCAACTCTTTTGGCTCTGCTTGCACAAGACTCATGATTTCTTGCTTGTTGTTACGTGCCATAGAGTCAAGAGCCCTGGTGGTACAATGGTTAAAGAGCTTGGCTGCTAACCAAAAGGTCAGCAGTTCTAACCTACCAGCCACTCCATGGGAGAAAGATGTGGCAGTCTGCTTCTGCAAAGATTTACAGCTTTGGAAACCCTATAGGACAGTTCTACTCTGTCCCATAGCGTCACTATGAGTTGGAATCGACTCGATGGAAATGGGTGTGGTTTTGGATTTTTTGCCATAGAGTCAATGTCAACTCATAGGGAACCCACATGACAGAGTAGAACTGCCCCATAGAATTATAATCTCCATGGGAGTAGATCACTAGGGCTTTCTCTTGTAGAACTAGGTTGGTTCAAACCACCAACCCTTGGGTTAGCATCTGAGCACTTAAGTATTGGCACCACCAGAGCTTCTTTACACTCATGATAGCTGCCCACAAATTACACATGTCCCTAGCTCTGGAGTCTACACTGTTCAATTCTTACAGTTGACTATTTCTTAGGTCAATTTCAAAATCATGGAAGAGATCTTTTCCTTCCAGACAAGTTCTCACTCCTGATGCAATCATCTGGTGGAGCTGGAAGTTAAGGAAAAATTGAGTCACTTAATATAAACTTGTTTTCATGAATGTACCTCTTTGGTAGTGGGCTCAGTTTTAAGAAAAGAGGGAAAAGTTAGAACAGTCACTTCAAAAAGGCAGATGTATTGCAGACCTTCCAGTCTCCCAGAAGAACCTCAAGAAGTGTAACCTGACCCTACAAATGCCAGTAAATTTCCACTAGTCCTTAAACTAGCCTAAGCCAAATTGGCCCTCCCCACATGTGCAGAAGGGCCAGCTGTGATCACTAATTGACTGCAACAGAGGACACAGCAACAGTTGGAATGAATCAGAAGAAAAATCATCACCCAGACCCTACTCCAAAGCAAGAGATCCAACAAGAACCACGTCACCTCCTGTTTTCTGGCCACCTTCTAGAATTCTCCCTCCCCAGTACTCTTGCATCCTCCATCTTGCTGCCCAATTCACATATAAGCCCTCTTCCCAGTATCTCTGGGAGTCAGATCTGAGGAACTTCCTCTTGGCTCCTTGCTTTGCTCATTGCAATAAAGTTACTTTCTCTTTTTCAAAGAACAGTGTCCAGACAGAACTCACCTTCCTGGGTTCGGTAACAGAATTTTCTATCTTTGATGCCATTTTTCAAAGTGCTGATCCCATAGGAGGAATTGTTACTAATATTTCTTTTAATACTTTGAGTGTTTGATTTTGATATTCAAATCTTCACTTCATTTGGAATTTGTTGGTATAATGCTTGAAGTAATGCTCTAAATTTAGGTGTTAATATTATCTTTTGATGGCTCTTTCATTCCTTTACATCATTTATGAAATAATGTATGTTTCCCCCACTGGTTTCAAATAATATCTTCAACACATAGAATTTTGTATGTTCTTGAAAATGTTTTAAACTTGTATAATATATTGGCTAATTCCATCATTCTCAATGAATCCATTTGATGGTATTATAAAGTCTCAAAACACCATTGCAGGTATTCATTCTAAATATATGTTTAGACCAAATGGACCTTCGTTTTTAAATGTAATACAATAAAATGCCTGCCAAAGTAGAATAAACAAAAAAACTTTTCTCCATTGAAGAAAGGTTATTTTTGCCTTAGCAGTCTCTTTTTTTTTTTTTTTTAGTCTCTAGGTAATGCAAGAACTATTTAGAAAAGAAAATTTGATGTCTCGAATGGAATTATTATCAAAATTAGAGTCCAGGAATGAGCTAAGTATTAATTAGCAATGATATCTTAGAGTTTTCATATTCATTCTCATTTTATACTTCCTTGTGGCCATTACATTATCTTTTTTCTTTGTATAGTCTAAGCTGAAACTTTCTGAAATTTAGCTATCCTTTTTCCTTTATCATAATTTGTCCGTTTTTTACAATAGAGAATGTAAGATTCACTAGCTCTATTGCTATGAAGAAGAAGAAATGGACCATTCACTATCTGTTGTAACCTTAGGGAAATTACTTAATCTCTCTATATTCCCATTTCTTCATCTGTAAAACTGAAAGCAATAATACCTACTTCTCGGGGATACTGTAAGAATTAAATGCAAAACTTTAATTTCAGTGTACGGAACACAATTTGCACATACTAAATGTAGGTTCATTAACTCATTCTTCTCAACAAGGGACAATTATGCCCCACAAGGGACATTTGGCAATGTCTGGAGACATTTTTCGCTGTATAATTTGGGGAAGGTACAAATGGAATCTAGTGCATAGAGGCCAGGGATGCTGCTAAACATTCTACAATGCACAGGGAATTCCCCTAGAATGGCGAATTGTCTGGCCTGAAATGTCAATAGTACCAAGATTGAGAAACCCTGTTCTAAATGATGAGATCAGTTTCTCTGCATCCTAGCCCTGTGACAGGGTAAACTGGAATTGATTGAGGAAGTAAAACATGTGCCATAAATCCCAGCCCCTTCACAGATGGACTAACCAGAGATTTATCTTTACGTATAAAAAATGAAGTATAGAATGGAAGCCAAGAGCTAAAAAACAGAACATTCTTTCTGGAAACTCTGATCTTAATAGTGGATATTGCTCTACCATACAGGTCTTCTTCCTCTGGCTTTACCTAAGCTCAGACAACAACTCAAACGAGGTTGCATACCAACCTATCCTCTGATTAAAGGCAGAAAATGTAAAATGTTTGCTTTCAACCTCACATAACTAGGTCAGAGACAAGAGGGTGGAGGTTGGCAAAGTCTTTTATACTTCCATCATACTTTGATTTAAGAAACTCTCAATACTATCAGTACCTTTCCTAGCTACCTTTCTCCAGAAATATGACATGTATGGATGGAGCTCAATTCAGTTTTTTACTTGTTAGAAAGCACATCCTTTTCGACTCCTTAGGGGGAAAAAAATGAACAAACAGGAGATTTGGTAATCAGAACTGAAAAGACAGTTTCCTCTTTTTTTGAAAGTGAAAGATGAAATAATTTCTATTATTGTTTCTGAGTATAAAAGAACATCCTGGGGAATGTGACCATAAAGAAGGCTATATACCTTATCCTTGCTCTGGAATCACGTAGCAGCCCAAGTACTGCAGCGAACGTTAAAATTGACAAATTAGGTTGTAACCAGGATGCTGGGTACCTTAAAATAACTTAAGTATATAAAGATATATATACTGGCAGGGGAAGCTTATGACATTGCAGCTTTCAAAAACAGATAATCTTGGTACTTCATGTGAGGTGGGGGGAGAGGTGTATGAAAATAAGTAAAAAGCTAGGATATTAATAATAATAACAACCAAAAACCCATTACCATCACATTGATTCCGACTCATAGCAACCCCATAGGGACAGAGTAGAACTACCCCACAGATTTTCCAAGGAGTGCCGGGTGGATTCAAAGTGCTGACCTTTTCATTAGTAGCCATAGCACTTAACAACATGCCACCAGGGTTTCCTAATAATAACAAGTAATAATAACAGTACTAACAAATTTTGAGAATTCAATGCATACCTGGTATTAGGCTTAGGCTTTGTACAACTTATCCCATTTCATCTTAATAGTAACTGACTTTGTCACTTATGAATGATCACTACTTGGATTTAACAATGAGGAAACTGAGGCACAATGTCACAAAGCTAATAAATGGTGGATTCATGAACTAAAGCCATAACAATTAGCTAGAATACTATCCTGTACACTTATGATTAAAAACTATTGCAATTAAATCAATTTATCTTTATTTTATTGATGTGAACTCAATAAAACAAGGTTTGGACTAAGATAATTTGTGCTTAGTAAACCATTTTTTCACAAGATAATCTATCCACTCATTTAATAAACATTTTCGAGTACTTCGTATGTGCAAGGCACTCTCTTGGAAACTGTGAGCAATATACAGACAAATAAAATACAGATGACAGCCTCAAAGAGCTTATCGTTCGGTATGGGATAAAAGACATAATTAATTATAGTACAGACTGTGACTTGATTCCTACCACAAAAGAGATACAGGTTAGTGCCTGGGGACAAAAAGAGAGAATGAGATGTATCCAGGAAATCGAAGGGAGGGATATCACCATTTTAGAACTGTATCCATAATGTCTACAGCATTATGTGACTCATAATAACCAATAATCTGGTACATAAATGAATGAATGAACAAAGACAGCATATGAACTCAGTGTCAATACATAGTTAGAATTCATTAGCAAAAATGAAGAGAAAGCCACATTTCAGACAGAGCTAATGAAGAAAATAGTATAATTATATTCTTCTATATTGTTGTATAGTGTTCTGTTTCATATAGGAAAAGAACATTTTTCATTTTTGCAAAGATAAGAAACATATTAGGTAGAAAATTCTAACAGTAGGTAAGATATAAGCAAGAGAATTTTAAATTTAACTAGAGGTCCTAGACATGACCAAGATACCCAACAGCTAGTTCAATTGGGAAGCCATTTTGTCGTTCACCTTCTCTAGATACACAACGCATGCTTAGGCATTTTGCCTATGTATGTCTTGGGGAAGTTCATCTTTTTGTTATACTTAACAGACTGTTTCCAAGGGGTATATAATAACAATAGGTAAGAAACTACATAACTAAAGTAACCATCTTGTGACTTATGTATGTGACTAATGAGAAAAATGAATACCCTGTAATTGCCCTGTGAATGTTGAAGCATAGTTTTTAAGTGTTAACCAGTCAGAAAAATTCACCCTAAGTTCCTGATATTTCACTATAAAAAAAAGCTACCCCAAAACTTTTATCAAACTGGAAGTGCTTCTGCAACCTTGTTGCACTGCTCCCAGTTCAAACTGTTTTATTCCCTCAATAACTGTAAATAAACTTTGGCATTATCTTATGTATTGGACTTTTGTACTCTTTGACAGATACAGAGAAGAAATCTAGAAAGCCACAGGGGGACATTTGTGACTAGTAAGTCTGAGCTCATCAATTTTATCCCCATGTCCATTTGTTAAAAATGTATGCGGTTTCGTTACTTCATTCCCACTATTTTTTTCAGGGGGACACGTGTTTATTAAATAGATGTAAGAAAAATATTTGTTGAATATCAGATCATACAATGAGCTACCACAACAAAGAAAAAATGTGTGAAAAATTGTATGTGGGACTGTGGATTGAAAAAAATCATTAATAAATTTTGATTTTTGTCATTTGAGAATAAAGACATGGCCTTGGGAAGTAGATCTTTGGCTGTGGTTGGTGATTGTGGTTTTATTTTAAATAAGGTTTAGTCAGAAAAGAAAAAGATCCACCTCTTTGTCCTCTATAAATGAGAAAGCTGTAAAAGGTCACATATCTCAAACTCTTCTTAATACATTAAAAACAAACAAAAAAATTGTCATCAAGTTGATTCCATCTCATGGCGACCCCAGGTGTGTCTGGGTAGAACTGTGCTCCATAGAATTTTCAGTGACTGATTTTTTGGAAGTAGATCACCAGGACTTTCTTCCAAGGTGCCTCTGGGTGGAGTCAAACCTCCAACTTTTCAGTCAGCAGCTGAGCTCGTTAACCATTTGCACCACCCAGGGACTCCCTTAATATATTACCCCTCCCAAAAAATGCAGATTAAATTTTATCCTGTTCATTCAGGCTCAATTTCAATTTCAAAAAGTTTTGATAAAGACATTAGTATTTGTAATGCTTTAATAATTATATTAGGTTCCTCTATCCTCAAAACTAAGCTCTCGGTTGTCTGAAATTTTTAAAGTAAAAAAAAAAAAGGTATGGCATAAAATATTTTCAAATAAAATTCAGAGGAAACAATAATAGGCAGAGATGACACTTATGGTTGCCCAAACCACCAGGTGACCGATCAGCTGGAAAGTGGCAAGTTTATTATCTTGACCTCAACTGTTGAATTTTTTTAAGGAATGGGTTCCAGGACAAACATCCACTATCCACTGACAGAGTCCGCTTAGTGTTGTATGTTCTCTCTACAGTATATGAAAGGAAATGCCTTTCATTGTCCTCCTGGGGTTCAAAAAGATTGATCTGCACTTTTACTGTTTACAATATCACGATCATTAAGCAAACAGTAGTGACGCCTAAACCTAAACACTTCTGAGTTTTATGAAGAGCAGCATAAACATGGAGACATACAGACACACAGACACAAGGGAAGACAGATGCTACCTAACGAAAGAGACAGATGAATCTACATGCCCAGGAACTCCAAGGATTGCTGGCTACTAAATGCCAAAACAGACAAAGAAGACCTCCTCCCAGGCCATGCCGTGAATTTGGACCTTCTAGCCTCCTGAAAATAAATTTTCAAATAAATTTATTTGAGGAAATAAATTTGTGTCCTTTAAAGCCACCCACTTGTGGTATTTGTGGTACAGCAACACTAGATAACTAAGACAAAACCCGTATCCAATTAAGGACTTCCACTTATAGCATTACTTGAACTCTGTACTAACTCACTGGCCCCGTTTCAATGCACTGAAGTTGCTAGGTTGTTGTTGGGTGCTGTCCAGTCAGTTCCAACTCATAGCAACCCTGTGTACCACAAAACAAAACACTGCCTAATCCTGCTCCATGCTCACAATCCTTGTTATGCTTGAGCCCATTGTTCCAGCCACTGTGTCAATCCATCTCATTGAGGGTCTTCCTCTTTTTCATTGACCCTCTACTTTACCAAGCATGATGTCCTTCTCCAGGGACGGATCTTCCTGACAACACGTCCAAAGTATGTAAGATGCTGTCTCGCCATCGTTGCTCCTAAGGAGTATTCTGGTTATACTTCTTCCAAGACAGATTTGCTCATCCTTTGGGCAGTCCATTGTATATTCGATGTTCTTCGCCAACACCACAATTCAAAAGCATCAATTCTTCTTCGGTCTTCCTTATTTATTGTCCAGCTTTCACATGCGTATGACACAATTGAAAATACCATGGCGTGGGTCAGGCGCACCTTAGTCTTCAAGGTGACATCTTCACTTTTCTACACTTTAAAGAGGCCTGTTGCAGCAGATTTGCCCAACGTGATACGTCTTTTGATTTCTTGACTGCTGCTTCCGTGGCTGTTGATTGTGGATCCAAGTAAAATGAAATCCTTGACAACTTCAATCTTTTCCCCGTTAATCATGATGTTGTTTATTGGTCCAGTTGTGAGGATTTTTGTTTTCTTTGTGTTGAGGTGTAATCCATACTGAAGTCTATAGTCTTTGATCCTCATTAGTAAGTGCTTCAAGTCCTCTTCACTTTCAGCAAGCAAGGTTGTGTCATCTGCATAATGCAGTTAGTTAATGAGTTTTCCTCCAATCCTGATGCCACATTCTTCTTCCTACAGTCCAGCTTCTCAGATTATTTGCTCAGCATACAGGTTGAATAGGTATGGGGAAAGGATACAACCCTTTACTGACTTTAACCATGCAGTACCTCCTTGTTCTGTCAGAACAACTGCCTCTTGATCTATGTACAGGACCTATAAAAAAAAATGGTGAGGTTATATACAAGGCAAGTGGTAGCTGCTGTATAAATTGTATTCAGGTAAATAGAATTCATGGCTAAAATTAAACAGCCCATGGCAAGGCTCTTGTGTAAATAAAACCATTGCTCTTTTTGTATATTAAAATTCTATTTATCAAACACAAAAGAAGAATGAACACAAATTGCACAAAAAAGGCAATTCATTAGGACAAAATGATGGTGTGTAATAAAAAGATTTATTGTGTGACTAAAATGAAAATTAAATTCCTGTTAAAATATTTATGTAGATGTGGCTGAAACATTCTGCTGAGAGATAAATCAGAGCAGCCTTTGGCATTTTGCAGACATAATTCCCTTATTCTTCTGCTGCAAATTTAGACCTTACAAGATGCTATAGGCACGAAGGTTTCCAGGACAGTCTCTGCAGACTACCTTCACTCAGCAGGTGGTAAGAATTTGCATCCATATTTCAAATATACTTCTATCTCATTACTGGCTTCTTATTTCTTTGTGATTTATATCTCTATAAAATTCCAGCTACTGCAACGGGGAATGGGATTGTAAAAGGCAAATTTTGCATAATACGGACACTTATCACTTTCTTCATTTTTTTTTTTCCATTTTCCTTCATCTCTAGGGAGTTGGGGAGAATGGCATGTAGCTTGTAAAGCGGGGGTGAACTTTTCTTAAAATAATGCCATTTTGAAAATCTTCAAAATGAGGACTATTGTTCCAAATGACACTTCCTAGTAAGTGGCAATATTATTTGCACTTAGCTACGTTTAGCTGAGCTGTGATCTTTAAATAATATATGTACATTAGAAAGTAAACTCATTCAGTAACTATTAATGGGTAAGAGTCTTAATCATGAAAAACTTAGAAAGTGCTTTTTGGAGTAAGTCTGAACATAACGAATCTACTTGGTATTCATGCAGATGTCATAAGCAATTTCTGAGTTGTTACACCATAATTCTATGCTACTTAATAGATATTAGGGGGGTAGCAGTTGTGTCACTGTAGATAAGACTCTTTCAGAATTCCTACGACAAATTCACCTCATACCCGTGTTTAGAATTGAGCTAAAGTGAAATTATGCACTTGTGAAACCTAACAGGTTCAGGGATTTAGAAGCATTTTCCAGGGGCAAAAATGAGCAAGTTATAGTGAAATAAAAGGCAGCAAGGAGATAGATTGGCAAGGTAGTCAACTATTACTAAGATTAAACTTAGGTATGTAAATTTTTCATTTATATGGTAAATTCAAGAATATAAATTCATGTATTTCTTTCCAGGCCTTCTCCTTTTGGTAGTCCATTCTGGGAGAGATTATTAAACATTAAGTGAAATTTTATAGGCCATAGACCAGAGTGCCGGAGTGTCTATCATATTTAAAAAATTCATTGAGGTTTTAAATAATTTTCTGTTGAATTCAAAACATTTTGCTTTTTGACTCAAAATGGAATTGCCACATTTAATGAGCAGCTGCCATGCATTTGGATGATGCAGGATCAGGCATTTTTGTGTTGTGTTTTACACAGGGTGGCTGTGAGTCAAAGGCAACTCAATGGCACTCGACAACAACTAGCAATACGTATTTAATAATAAAAAAAGGTACTCAGAATTCTTTTTCTTTAATTTGATAGAGCAGAAAACTGAAATCGACACGCCTAAGCAATAAAGAGAATGTACTGGTCCACGTAATTAACACATCACAGAAGAGGTTTGATCCAGCAGCTCAGTAACGTAAAGAATTGTATTCTTTTTCTCTGCTCTCTGCTTCTCAGGACATCACTTCATTCAGGATGGCTGCCAGCAATGACTCTGATTGCTCATTCACATGCAGCAGAGGAAAGGGGTGTCTTTGGGGAACTCATGCAGAAGAGTAAGAAATCTTCATTCTCAAAGCCCACAGAATATGTCCCCTTGAGTCGCAATGTCAAAAACTGGGCCATGTGTCATTTTTAACTCAAATCTCGTTGTCCAGAAAAATAGCCTGCACTGAGTAGCTTAAGCTAACCAGGGCAAAACTCTGCCCCTGGAAGTCGGTGTCAAACTTATCAAAACAGAATGGCTGGGATATCGGATGCCCTATTAGAAATGCAAGGAGTCCCTGGGTGATGTAAAAGGTTAATGTGCTCAGCTGCTACCAAAAGGTTGGAGGTTTGAGTCCACCCAGAGGCATCTTGGAAGAAAAGCCTGGCAGTCTATTTCTGAAAAACCAGCCATTGAAAATCCCAGGGAGCACAGCTCTACTCTGACACACATCGGGGTCACCATGAGTTCAATCAACTCAATGGCAACTGTTGGTATTAGAGATGGGAAAGCAGGACATGAATGCCGGGGAGGCCACCAACTATTGTGGGCTCTGGGCACCATGCACTTTAAATCCACAATTTCATTTATTCCAAACGGTAATCCTATATCCTAGACATGGAAGGCTCCAACTATCTAAAGTGAAAAGGCAACGAGTAACATTTAAAACCTTACTCTAAAGAGTGGAAGAAGGTTTGAAACACAGATTAACTAAAATATGAATAATATGGTTTAGCAATCTTGTTAATTATGGGATTTCAATCCATTTTCTGTTTTTGTCAGGAACTTTATAATCAAAATTTAGAAAAAGCAGAGAAGACATTAAAAAACAAAAGTTGCTATCGAGTTGATTCTGATTTATAATGACCCCGTAGGACAGAATAAAACTGCCCCACAAGGTTTCCAAGGAACGGTTGATGGATTCAAACTGCTCACGTTTTGGTTAGCAGCCAAGTTCTTAACCACTGCACCAGCAGGGCTATGTAGAAGACATAGGGATTGTTTATTGATCCACTTCGAAACTAATTACCTAGTTCTAAGCATGAAGCTGGAAACAGGGTTTTATTTCGTTTTGTTTTTAAGTAAGACACGCTTTTCACATAGACTTACAAGATGAGTTTTAATGCTGTCTTCAATACTCCAAAGATGCCAAAACCAAAAAACAAACTCGTTGTCATTGAGTCAATTTCGACTCATAACGACCCTATTAAGACAGAGCAGAAATGCCCTATAGGGTTTCCAAGGCTGTAATCTTTACGGAAGCAGACTGCCACATCTTTCTCCAGCAGAGCAGTTAGTGGGTTCTAACCCCTGACCTTTCGGTTAGGAATTGAGTGTTTAACCACGGTGCCACCAGGGCTCCAGCTCCAAAGATGCAGGGGGGGAAAAAAGTGGAAGGTTCCCAATGTGAGAATATAAGCTCCATTGAGGTAGGAATTTTTCCTTTTATTTTTTCCTTACCTGTGAACCCCCAGTTTTAAGAACAGTGCCTAGGACAAAATAGGGGTACTGCATGCCTGGGACAAATGTGTTGAATGAATAGATGAATGAATGAAAAGAGAACAGTTAAAAGCCATGGTCTCATGATTCTAGGCAAGGTTTGATTAATGTCAGTGGTGAAGAAAAGAGGTCACGGGGCCAGTTTTTCAGTAGCCTGCGAGGTCTTTCCTGATCCAACCAGGGGAGGAACCTCAGCAGGTGCAACTAAAGAAGCAGAGACCAGGTGTGTGTTCTGTAG
This sequence comes from Loxodonta africana, assembly GCF_030014295.1. NCBI lineage: Eukaryota > Metazoa > Chordata > Mammalia > Proboscidea > Elephantidae > Loxodonta > Loxodonta africana. Next base: position 45,889,011 of record NC_087348.1, read on the forward strand.
CCTCAAGCTGTTCTAGAGAATCAGCTATCTGTCCCTCCACTTTGAACAAGCAGAGTATAGCCAGAAATCCTTCCAGGGAGAGCTGTGTTTAGAAGCTGGACTTCCTGGGGACATTGAGGACAGCCGGGCTCTAAGGCGCACAGCTGCCTAGGTGTAAATAATACATCTGTTTTTTAAAATACCCTTAGTTAAAAGCCAATCACATGCCAATATTTTAAACAAAAATGCTACCACTTAAATTCTATTGCCTGAACCAGCTTTATATTTAAGGCCTGAAGGCTTTATCTTCTTTAAGAGATAGTCTATGACTAAAGAAAGATTACTTTTAGGATGGTTTATAGATATCATACTGTATATATTCTTTAGTGTCTTGCTTTTTTTCCTTCAGAATTAGATACACACACACACATCACACGCATCCATTTTGTGATGTATAGAGCACTAGTTTGTTCATCTTCCTTGCATGTTATTCAGTGGTCAGACTTCACCACAATTTATTCATCCATTCCACTAGGTCATGAATATTTGGGGTTTTCCAGTTTAGAGCACTTCCAAATCATGCTGTATGAACATTATCACATATGAATCCTGATACATGCATCCTCAAGTTTCTGTAAGGAATATAATTTGAAGTGGAATTTCTAGGGCATAAATATGGCTATCACCAACTTTTAGATGTTGCACATCAGAAAACAGATTCAATGCAGAGATCTATCTGCAGGAAGTTGACTGGGGGGTACTCGCAATTTCAACAACCTGTGGGAGTAGGGAAAGAGGCAAGATTGAGTAAAGTCAAGGCCTCAGCCAATGCCATAGAGATCTCTGAGCCTGGTATAACGCCTCAGAGTTACTGCAAGTCAAGACAAGAGGGCCAGGACACTATAACCGCCACCTACCAGTCGTTAGATACAGGCTTCCCCCAAGAAGGAGAAGTGACCTTATGTGAAATGTCTCTCTTCACCTGAGGGCAATTTCTGGCCAGGGCTGAAAGCTGAGGACTGTTAATCAGCAATCCTCTCAGTAGCTGGGAAAATAAGTCCTTCAGTCTGGAAGTGGAATCTAGGCCATGTAGCACAGTGTCCACCACAGTAGATATTACCATCCAGCTTTCCAAAATGCCATCAATTCAAATATTTACTGTATCTCTTGAAGACTGTCAAAGGTAGGGAAATGCCTCTTAATGTAAATGTTTTAAAATCCCCCTTTGCAAAGCCAATTTCACCTGTGCCATATAGAGGGGAGCTACTCCCTCAAAATTCTCTCTCTTCCACTCTTCAATTCTAATGAAGTCTTCTGTGAAAGAACCTGAGAAGCACCGAGTTCAAAAACAGTGATGGAGAACTTCTGATACATGGAAAGAAGGGGAGATGTTTTCTCCATTAGAAGAGAAGTTTGGAGACAAAGTGAGGGACTTTACCAGAAGAAGAACCCAATAGGTAGAAAACCCATTGACAACTGTGAGAATTCACTTTGAGACATTAATTTACTACTTGTTGTCTATCTATGCTCCATCATTGCTTACCAACCACCCACTTTTACTCATGGGTAAACTTCCTGTCATAGGAACCTGAGTGGCACAACAGCTTGGTATCAGTTATTAACACAAAAAGTGGCTGTTTGAACCCATCCAATGACCCCGTGGAAGAAAGTCCTGGTTAATTGCTTCCGTAAAGATCACAGCCAAGAAAACCCTGTGGAGCAATTCTATTCTGTAACATATGGGGTTGCCATGAGTCAAGGGCTGGCTCGATGACAGCTAACCACTGCAAACTTCCTATCACCTGTGTCTAGAGCACTGTTATAGACATCTTCCATCAGCTTCTAGCATCTTACCTTTTGATATTCCAGCAGGAGTGAGCTCTGTTTGTACCAGACTTTGCTCTGATTTCCCCTTCACACCTGTCATCACAAGAAAATTATTTGGGACCTATATATCTTGTAGAGTAATAACAGGAACACTCTTGGCATCTGCAAAGAGAGATCTATTCTTAAAATTAAAAAAAAAAAAAAACTTCAACTATGAAAGTAACGAATGACACTCCCCTTTACACTATTATTTTGTACTTTGGTGCCTTCTAAATTTTGGCTTCCTGCCTGCCCTAAACACTGCTTTGATGTCAAAGAAAAACTCCATTTAGCCTTTGCAGGGGCAAAGAGAATTGTGCGATTGAGTCATTGTTGTCATACTGCAAAAGCAGAAAATTCTTATTTGTAGAATTTTAAAAAAGAATTCTTATTTGTAGAATTTTCCAAATTTGATAATTTTAAAATAAATATATCAAAGTGCCTGTTCCCAAGTTAATTAAGGGATTACTGTACCTTTAACAGTTCCATAATTTTGTAGTGAGGCATGTAGGAAACTGATATTCTTTTCCTTATTTTCTTTCCGAATTACGAAGAGCAAGTGAATTCAGATGACTTGTCTAGGATCACAAAGCAAGTCAGTGGCAAGTCCCTGCGTCTATTCATTCTAGTCAGGCAGGGTCCTATGTGGTACTGTCCACCTGATGACCATTGTGTGAACAGAAGGCAGATATTTGCTACTGAGATTTTCTCGGGGTGAGACCCATTGACCTTGACAGGACTGATTGAGCCTTCAACATCATCAAGCCCAGCAAGGGTAGATCACTAGTAAATTAAAGTTTGGCTTGCATTTGCTCCCTCTTCCTAAACAACACCTTCAGTTGATTCAGGAAGACATCACATTTTCAAATACAGTGAAACTGACTAGCATGAATATCTTAGCAGCCCGTATTTTCTTCATTTTCCTCAACCGAGGAGCGGACTGAAAATCACAGCCATAATGTATTTCATGACTCACGAAAATGTTTGTGATATCTACATTTGCATAACACTGAAGACTTTTCAGATACTGTTCAAAATTGATCCACCCAAGAATTTGAAAAACGAGGTGATCTTTCTTCAATAATGAAGCAATGGATAAACACGAGTGTGTTGTAAACAATTCTATCAGTATGGAAAGGTACAGAATAAAATAATAAAAGCTCAGCTACACCTCTCTGTAATTATACCCCCCTGAAGTAACTACTTCAGTCAAAGTGGTGGATATCTTTTCATACTTTCGCTATGACTTTCCACACTTACATATATGTATATGTATATTGTACGGATGGGAGCAGGGGTGGTTCAGTGGTAGAATTCTTGCTTTCAACAAAAGAAACTGAGTTTGATTCTCTGCTAGTGCATCTCATGCACACCCAGCACCTATCTGTGGCTTGTGTGTTGTTAAGATGCTGAGCAGGTTTCAGCTGAGCTTCCCAGCTAAGATGGGCTAGGAAGAAAACCCTGGTAACGAATCTACTTCTGAAAATCAGCCAATGAAAACTCTAGGGATTACAGTGATCCAATCAGCAACCAATCATAGGGATGGTGCAAAAATAGGCTATGTTTTGTTCCCACGGTTCATGGGGTCACCATGAGTCAAGGCAAAGTCAATGACAGCTAACAACAACATAGATGTGTACACTATACAAAAATAAGACTGTTGTGTACTTATTCCTCATTGGCTGATTTTTGGAAGTAGAAAGAGAATAGCTATGCCTCAGTTTGAGACCTAACTGCTTTACATTTTCCGATAAGAAACCTGCCCACTCTCAGATCCTTCTTGTTGTTGTTGTTGTTGTTAGGTGCCGTTGAGTCGGTTCCAACTCATGGCCACCCTGTGCACAACAGAACAAAGCACTGCCTGGTCTTGCACCACCCTTACAATTGTTGTTATGCTTGAGCTTATTGTTGCAGCCACTATGTCAATCCACCTCCTTGAGGGTCTTCCTCTTTTCCTCTGACCCTGTACTCTGTCAAGCATGATGTCCTTCTCCAGGGACTGATCCCTCTGACAACATGTCCAAAGAATGTAAGACGCAGTCTTGCCATCCTTGCTTCCAAGGAACATTCTGTTTGCACTTCTTCCAAGACAGATTTGTTCATTCTTTTGACAGTCCATGGTATATCCAATATTCTTCGCCAACACCACAATTCAAAGGCATCAATTCTTCTTCGGTCTTCCTTATTCATTGTCCAGCTTTCACATGCATATAATGTGATTGAAAATACCATGGCTTGGGTCAGGCACACCTTAATCTTCAAGATGACATGTTTGCTTTTCAACACTTTAAAGAGGTCCTTTGCAGCAGTTCTGCCCAATGCAATGTGTTGTTTGGTTTTTTCAACTGCTGCTTTCATGGTTGTTGATTGTGGATCCAAGTAAAATGAAATCCTTAACAACTTCAATCTTTTTTCCATTTATCATGATGTTGCTTATTGGTCCATTTGTGAGGATTTTTGTTTTCTTTATGTTAAGGTGTAATCCATACTAAAGGCTGTGGTCTTTCATCTTCACTAGTAGGTGCTTCAAGTCCTCTTCACTTTCAGCAAGCAAGGTTGTGTTATCTGCATAATGCAGGTTGTTAATGAATCTTCCTCCAATCCTGATGCCCTGTTCTTCTTCATATAGTCCAGCTTCTCGGATTATTTGCTCAGCATACAGACTGAATAGCTATGGTGAAAGGATACATCCCTGATGCACACCTTACTTGACTTTAAACCAATTAGTATCCCCTTGTTCTGTCCGAACAACTGCCTCTTGATCTATGTAAAGGTTCCTCATGAGCACAGTTAAGTGTTCTAGAATTCCCATTCTTTACAATGAAATTCATAATTTGTTATGATTCACACAGTCAAATGCCTTTGCATAGTCAATAAAACACAGGTAAACATCCTTCTTGTATTCTCTACTTTCAGCCAGGATTCATCTGACGTCAGCAATGATATTTTTGGTTCCATGTCCTCTTCTGAAACTGGTCTGAATTTCTGGAAGTTCCCTGTCAATATGCGGTTGCAGCCATTTTTGAATCATCTTCAGCAAAATTTTGCTTGCATGTGATATTAACGATATTGTTCTATAATTTCTGCATTAGGTTGGATCATCCTTCTTGGGAATAGGCATAAATATGGATCTCTTTCAGTCAGTTGGCCAGGAAGCTCTCTTCCATATTTCTTGGCATAGATGAGTGAACACCTCCAGCACTGCATCCATTTGTTGCAACATCTCAGTTGATATTCCATCAATTCCTGGAGCGTTGTTTTTCACCAGTGCCTTAAGACACTACATTACTTTGCATTTTCTGGAGTCTCTAGTACTTCCATGAAATCGATTATCAATTGACATAACTCAGTTCATGTCCACAAATAGATAAGCTTTGTCTAAGGTGAAGGGTAGGTAAAAGTAATTTCTGAGATAGTTCTTTTATCCAAAACAGTAGCCTTTTAAATGAGGACGTGGCCATAAACGTTACCCAATGCAAACCCCACATGGTACAGAATAAAAACCAGAGTCCTACAAAGTCCCACTGCTGGCTGGGGTTATAAGTCCTCTGAACTCTGATTCAGAGACATTTTTACTACTGCAGTGCCTTCCATGTACGAAATTATTAGTAGCACTCTTCTTATTCCTCAAACTGGAGGTCAGGCTCCATAGGAGAAAGAGGGAAACCCACTGGAAGATGTTTAGAAGACCCCTGAGACCCAGGGTCATACAACTCCACTGAATTCTTAGATGCACATAGAGAGTAGACCTTTTTTACCTGCTTGAATTCTCCAACTATAAGAAAAATTCCAGTGAAAAATAATTCACATAAATGTTTGAAGGACCACAAAATTGTTTTTGTAGAGACATCAAGCCCACAGAGAATCCTTAGAGGCTGATAATGAGGAGTAAGGCCTTTGGCTGTAGTATTTTGCATTTTAAAATGACACCTATCTCAATGCCAAGCTCTAAAATAGTGTTTCTCAACATTTGTTTTCATTATTATTCCTTTAAGGAGCATTTTTATACATTTTTCCCCCTAAACTACCATCCCCGAAATGTTAGCACCACAGACATACTGCGTATATACTCGATATACATCTGCGCTTTATACCAAAAAAAAGATTTTCTTAACACCCAAGAAAAAATTTTGCCCCTTTGGGGGCAATATTGCCCCTATTGGAAATGCATCTTCTCAACAACATGTAAGATATGATTCACATATTTAAACCAAGTCAGGTTTGCTGGAATATACAACTGATTCTGAAATTCATTAGGAGCAATTTCTGAATCTTTGCTACAGCCTTCTTTTATAGAATAACAATCTATAGCCTTTCCAAAACTCACAATGACTCTTTTTGTGATGAATTCTAAGCATAAGTACTAAAATCTTCATCATCCCTAAAATGAGGTCAATGATCTCAGTACCAAAGGTAGTGATATTTATTAATTTACAATAATTCAGTAATTTCTCAGAATGATCAAAGGCAGGGAATACGGAATGATTTCATCAATCAGACACATTTTATTCATGTTGATGAAACTGTCTTATTAACTCATAAAAGTTCAGAGGTATTCTTGGATTCAGAGACATCCAGCATTTATTGTCTTGCTAATAACACCCTCTTTTCCTAGTGAGGAACTGCCTCTACCCCACTGTGTGCAGGGCAGGTGGAATGGTAAATCCAGGTGCCTGAAGCAGGTGTCTTGCTCCCACTACAGAAGTCAGAAAAATCAGAGCCTTCTCCTCATCCCAAGAGAAGGCACATGACTGCACTCAACCAATCAAGCACACTCTTCTGTGACTGCCCATTGAGCAAATACAAAATGACAAAGGAAACATATGGCATTTATTCACCCCAGTGGCTATCCAAAACAGATTGCTGCAGCTATGTCATCACCTCAAAGGGAACTACTTTCTACATTCTGGAGATATCCCATTCTTTCTCTATTTCATTAACCCAAACACCTGTTGCCGTCGATTTGAAGTACTACCTTTTTTAATTCCATTAGCTCACTGTGACTTTCCAGTACTTTTTCTTTTTGCTTAGATTATCCAAAGTTAGTTTCTGCTTCTCAAAATCAAGAAATTCTTAAAGTAACAGATGTTTGATTTAAAAAAAGTGAATGGATCAGTTCCTTTGGAATGTCTCAAGAAGATTCTAAAGCTGTGTTGTCCAATTCTGTAGCCATAACACATATGGATATTTAAACTTAATTCGATCAAAATTAAATAAAACAAAAGTTTCAGCTCTTCAGTTGCTCTGGCTACATTTCAAGTGCTCAGTCACCACTTGTAGCTAATGACTACCATATTGGACAGTGCAGACATAACATTTCCATCATCATAGAAAGTTCTATTGGATTGCATTTTTATGAAACGTTTAGGGTTCATGATGAAAATAGACAGGTAGTATCTAGAGCTCTTCAGAGGACTGAAAAATTGGTTTGTGAGAATGGAATCTATTGTTTCCAAGATTTACTAACCATGATGAAGTCTCTAGAATTGAATGCTTATGGGTATAGCACAATGCCTGGTACATGGTAATGCCCAATCAATATACATTGACTTAATAGCCATGTGTTAGAGGCTTCCTGAGCTGTGATGATTACTAAACCTTCAATCTGTGCTGTGTCTGGACTGTTCTATTGTTTACCATCCACAGGTCACTTGGAATAAATTAAGGAAACGGGTAATACCATTTAGCTGTTACGGAAAAAAAAAAAAAAAAAAAAACCTGAAATGAGCTTATAAATGTAACAGTGCTTTGAAAAGTATAATGCTCTAAAGTAGCAAAGCTTATAGTGTGTTCCACAGATGTTCAAGGCATTAATTTATTTTTAATAGGTTATGATTCCCTAGTAAAATAAGTTACAGAAATAAAGTATATTAAACAAATGCAGAAGAGGAATATTTTTAAGATATGAGCCAATATCTTTTTCTCCAGCCAGTTGGCTTTCTTCTCCCCACTCCTGCACTGCCCCTCTTAAAGCTGCTTTTCCTTTTTGTGTACAGTGCCCTAGGAAGGAAGCTGATACAGTGGGAAGCAGAGAAAATAGCTGCCTTCCTACAGTTGACTTCTAAAAGTCTAAGCCCTTAAGGGAAAAAGACAGGACTGGAGGCAGAAACAAACGATTTAGGAGAAATACCAGTAGTGAGAGTAATGGCTATGATCTGCCCTCTGCCTACCCAAAAAAAAGATGATTCTTTGGACTAGGGAATCTGGGGGGGGGGGGAGGGGAAGTGGAGGAAAATAAATTAATAAGAGTATAGACATTGGTGGCTTCTAGAAAGAGGTGCTCTGAACCTCACCCATTCGTAAGATACAGCCCTGTAGGTGAAATGGCTGTGTAGTCGGTGTAGTAAATATATCTCTTAGTGCTTAGGTAGCCTCACAGGGAGCTCCCTGTCCATGCATAGCAAAACTGCATCACAATTGTTCCTGTGAAGATGCACCGAGCCTAGTGGTAGAAGAGGGATTACAGGACTCAATGGGTCCAGGCAGAAAGTATAAATTTTGTTAAGCTATTTTTTTTTTTTTTTAGCTGTGCTGCCTTGACTAAACATGCAGGACCACACAAGATGAAGGACAAGTCAGATGACATCTTTCATGGACAGATTTCTAACAGACCAGATACTCTTGCCCTTGGGGCAAGAGAACTCTCAAGCAAAGCAGAGCTCCATGCTGGGTGCTATTGTCCAGCGAAGGGCTTGGGAAAGCATCGCTTGCTACAAACTGAAACTAATGGATATCTTGCAGCTGCAGGGAACAAATGGATTCCCCATTTTCTCCGCACCTCATGGGTAATCATGCTTATACAGGCACAGCTGGACACACTGGAGGTCACGCGCGTTCCAGAGAAAGGTCCTGTTCTTGCTGCTGGCCGTTTACATAGGACTCTGATGTGAGCAGCTTGACACTCATGTGAGTCTGTTTGGGTGCTAGATGCTTAGGGAAGAACCATACCAGTGCTGGAAGTCCTATTTCCTTAGAGAATCTTGGAACGTACTCACAAAAATGTTCAAGTAAATTACTTCCTCGTATCAACTAGCTTAGATCGAGTTATCAATGAAATACAGATTTAAGTGGGCTTAAATACTTTTAATATTTTGTTTAAATATTTACATTCTTAATATAAATAGAAGAAATAATTCATGCCTAAAGAAGTCATTGCATAATGGAATGTCATTACCTTTAAAGCCATAATATAAAACAATGCTTAAGAAAATCTTACCACACAATTTTTTGTTACATTAAACACTTTAAATTAAATATATTACATGCATAGTTATGATCACAGTTATATAAAACTACCATGCATATATAGAAAGGCTAAAAGAAAATATATTGGAAGATTAATAATAGTTATCTCTGGGTGGTAGGTAGGACTAATATTTAATCTTTCTATTCTAAATTTTCCAAAATAATAATGTATTAGTTTTATAAAGCAAAAAAAAAAAAAAAACTTTACTTGAAACAGTATCTGAACCTTTAGTGGTTTTAGAATTAAGACATTAATTAAGTAAAACCTAACTATTTCTGACATGATTAAAGTTTAATTTCTGAATAACCATTCACCTACTATTTGAGTCATATAACATTAATTACATTCAATTCATGCTCTTGTTTATTCGCCCATACCTTTCTCACTCACTTAGTCTTTCACTCAACTATTTATTTTTGAAGAATGTTTTATGACAGGGGTCAGCAAACTATCATTCAAGGGCCAAACTCAGCATACTGCCTGTTTTTATATGTCTTTTTAGCTAAGAGGGCTTTTCACATTTTTAAACGGTTGAAAAAAAAAAGGATAATATTTAATTACAGGAGAAAATGATATGAAATTCACATTGTGTCTCTGGATCACAGTATCCTCATCTCTAAAATGGTTGGTCCAAAATATTTTTAGGGTCTCCTTTTCATTGCCAGTTTCAGAGAGCGTGAAGGCAGCAAATAAGGTCTAACAACACAGCACCTGGTGACTCTAGGGTTTGCTGCACTGTCTGGAATGATGACAGTTCCATGACCACTTCAAGGCAAATGCAATATGATGTCATTTATTTTGAAACTCCACCCCTGAAATTATTTATATAATGATCTGATATAACTGAAAAAAATCCCCAGTTCGCTCTATCCAATAAATCAAACCAAAAGCATAATTGAAGCTATGTTTGTAATTTTCAGACATGCCCCAAACCTTAATGAATTCATCTGGAACTGTTTTCTACTTTAACGATGTGTCCATTCATTGCAGAAGCTTAAATATTCAGAAACAGACCAGGCCAATGACCTTTGAGGCAAATCTCTCTCAGACATTAGTATAATGACTGAGAATTTGCTAATGGCTCCAGCTCCGAATATATTAAAAAGTTTCTGGTGTGTTTTAATAACTCAAATAGAGTCCTGAAGCACAAGAATTTATGACAGCTTTTTGTAGTTTTTTCCTAATTGTATTAATGGAAACCCTGGTGGCGTAGTGGTTAAGTGCTATAGCTGCTAACCAAGAGGTCAGCAGTTTGATATCTCCCAGGTGCTCCTCGGAAACTCTATGGGGCAGATCTACCACGGCAGTGTTTTTTTTTTTTTTTTAATCCGTGAGAATACATTGGGGCAATGATCATGGGAAAGCTTGGATGACAAAATTAAAACGAATTTGATAGGCTTATGGTAGATGTAAGCTAACAAAACTGAATTTATAAGAGATGTGTAGAAATATGTATTTGGGTCAAAATATTCGACTACAAAGCTCAGGTATTAAAAATTGACCTTCATAGTAGCCCTTAGTGAAAAGAGACTTAAGTTTCATGGACAATAAACTAAATATGTGTCAACTTTTAAAGTGCCGTGAATTATCCTAGAAGCGGAGATACGATGTGGTCCCCTCGAGGGCCAGCTAGTTTCATGGGTGTGTCACAAAAGGGCTCAGATTTATAAGCTTAGAAGGGTCCCTCACTTGATTTAATGCCATGTTGTCCAGCTCTTGAAATTCTTATCGTTGATCCAATATTCCATTTTAATTCTGTACTGGGCTCTGCAAAGTATGAAACTGGTCATGGCCCCTATCGCCATGAAACATGACGTAAGACAGTATTAATAGGAGAGCGCTGTCTAGAACATTGAATGCACATTTTGTATTTCTCATTCTATTATATCTTGAGCATTTCTACAAGTATTTCTTTGAAAACATGATTCTTTAAAGAAGGTATAAAATTTTAAGTGATGGATGTAGTATAATTTATTATTTCTCCTATAAGTGGACACTTACATCATTTCCAGTATTTTGCTATTATAAATATAAATGTATTTACTTATATATCTTCTCCTTTTCTTTATATTCCAAATTTCTAGAAATAAAATTACAGTGTCAAATAGTATGAAATTTTAAGACAATACACATTTCCAAACCAGAAAAGCTGCAAAAATTTGAACTCCCACATGTTGGGGGTCAACTTCACCAACAATATTTGTAAATTATTACCAATTGATAAGTAGAAAAGGCATTTTTTTTGCTTTAAATAGTATTTGATTAATATAAAGTTATGCATGTTTGTACGTATATTTGTCATATGGATTTCACTCTCTTTGAGCCATCCGTTCATGTCCTTTTGTCTGTTTTTCTATGGGAATATTTGAATCTTGTTTTGTATAAGTTTTATATATGAATAATGATTAATGTAATCAGTTTTAGGTAATATGATGTAACATATAAGCCAAAAGATAGTGATTTAGTTACATGGGAAGCATGCTAGAATCTTTATAAACTATTTTTAAACCTCCTTCCTTGATCGGTATCTTATGGACATTCTGAAAAAGCAACAAAAGGAAGACATTAAATTTTATGGAGAGGTCCCAGGAAGCAAAGAAATACTCATTGAAATAGAATAGCATAGATGGAGTTCGCTGTCTATTCAAGATGTGTCACTTCATTTTTGCACATCAGTTGTTCACTGCCGACCATACTGTTCTCTATACTACTACTCTTTCTTAACCTTGAATTTTTACTTTTCAATCATGTTCAAAAACTCTTTAAGAAATTCAAAATACTTAACTCTGCTTAAAAATCCAGGACACAGAAATTGTATTTAAATCTGTATAATTTCCTATACTATCTAACTTAAGCTGCCAATCTTTTTAAAGCAAAAGTTTCATATGATGGGGTATGGGGAGGAGGAGTAGGGAGAAGAGTGTAAGTCAGTGACAAAAGAGTCACCAAATTCTCGTTTTATGGATACGCTCATGGGAAATATTTTAAATATACCATAAAGTAAAAATTAATGATCAGTCCCACAGGACAGTTAATCTAATTAATGATATTTCCTAATGATACAGTCTGAACCATAGAAAAATCACATATGCATATTAGCAGTGAACCAATTTTCTTTAGTCAGGCATTTGAAGAGGAATGATGATTTAAAGCAGCAGAATTGGCTCCAAAGACAAAATTCTGGTTGACGTGGCCTTTTAATTACAAATAAAACCAAATCTGTTTTGGGGATAGTACTACTATCTAGTAGTACTATAACAGAAATACCACAACTGGATGGCTTTGACAAAAAGAAAATTATTCTCTCATAGTTTAGGAGGCCAGAAGTCCGACTTCAGAGCATGAGCTCCAGGGAAAGACTTTCTCTTTCTGTCAGCTCTAGGGCAAGGTCCTTGTCATCAATCTTCGCCTGGTCTAGGAGCTTCTCAGGACAGAGGTCCCAGGCCCAAAAGACAAGCTCTGCTCCTGGCTCTTCTTGCTTGGTGGTAATGAAGTACCTCTTCCCTCTTCTCTTTCATGTCCCCAAAGAGGCAGATTGAAGATACAATCTATCTCTTATCCTGTAGATTGTGACCTGCCTTATTAACACAACTGCCTCTAATCCTGCCTCATTAACAGCTTAGAGGTTAGGATTTACAACACTTAGGATAACCACATCAGATAACCAAATGGAGGACAACCACACAATAGGGGAAATCATGGACTAGCCAAGTTGACAAACATTTGGGTGAGGGGGGATGCACAACTCAACCCATAATAGGCAGGATCTCACTTTTCCTAAATACCACCCTAGAGTTTTGCCAAATAGAATAAACCAAGGGCCTAGCAACATATCTGATGAATGGCAGAAAATATCAAGATCTAAATCATTTCAAAGACATTTCCAACTCACTCATTCTTTGAGGGATAATTTATATATTTAGGCAATTGCCCATCTGTCTTAGTTATCTAGTGCTGCTATAACAGAAATACCACAAGTACATGGCTTTTAAAAAAGAGAAATTTGTTTTCTCAAATTCTAGGAGGCTAGAAGTCCAAATTCAGGGTGCCAGCTCCAGGGGAAGGCTCTCTTTCTCTGTCAGTTCTGGAGGAAGGTCCTTGCCATCAATCTTTTCCTATCCTAGGAGCTTCTCAGTACAGGAATCCCAGGTTCAAAGGACGTGCTCAGCTCCTGGTGCTGCTTTCTGGGGGCATGATGTCCCCATGTCTCTCTGCTCATGTCTCTCTTTTATATCTCAAAAAAGATTGGTTTAAAGCACAATCTAATCTTGTAAATTGAGTCCTGCCTCATTAACATAACTGCCTCTAATCCTGTCTCATTAACATGATAGAGGCAGGATTTACAACTAGGAAATTCACCTCAGAAGACAAAACAGTAGACAATCACACAATACTGGAAATCAAGGCCCGGCCAAGTAGACATACAATTTTGGGGGACACAATTCAATCCATAATACTATCGCACTATAAAAGCAAGAAAAGAGAAAATTATTTTATCGATAAGAAAATGTCTTTTTAATACTTTGAACATTAAGATTCTTTAAACATTAAAGATTAAAATGATAAAGATCATGGAAGAAAAAATAGGGACAACCTTAGGAGCCTTAATACAAGGCATAAACAGAATACAAAACATTACCAAAAATGACGAAGACAAACCAGATAACTGGGAGCTCCTAAAAATCAAACACCTATGCTCATCTAAAGACTTCATCAAAAGACTAAAAAGAACACCTACAGACTGGGAAAGAATTTTCAGCTATGACATCTCCGACCAGCACCTGATCTCTAAAATCTATATGATTCTGTCAAAACTCAACCACAAAAAGACAAACAACCCAATCAAGAAGTGGGCAAAGGATATGAACACTCACTTCACTAAAGAAGATATTCAGGCAGCTAACAGATACATGAGAAAATGCTCTCGATCATTAGCCATTAGAGAAATGCAAATTAAAAGTACGATGAGATTCCATCTCACTCCGACAAGGCCGGCATTAATCCAAAAAACACAAAATAATAAATGTTGGAGAGGCTGCGGAGAGATTGGAACTCTTATACACTGCTGGTGGGAATGTAAAATGGTACAACCACTTTGGAAATCTATCTGGCGTTATCTTAAACAGTTAGAAATAGAACTACCATACAACCCAGAAATCCCACTCCTCGGAATATACCCTAGAGAAATAAGAGCCTTCACACAAACAGATATATGCACACCCATGTTTATTGCAGCTCTGTTTACAATAGCAAAAAGCTGGAAGCAACCAAGGTGTCCATCAACGGATGAATGGGTAAATAAATTGTGGTATATTCACACAATGGAATACTACCCATCAATAAAGAACAGTGAGGAATCTGTGAAACATTTCATAACATGGAGGAACCTGGAAGGTATTAATGCTGAGCGAAATTAGTCAGAGGCAAAAGGACAAATGTTGTATAAGACCACTATTATAAGATCTTGAGAAATAGTATAAACTGAGAAGAACACATACTTCTGTGGTTACGAGGGGGGGAGGGAGGGAGGGTGGGAGAGGGTTTTTTACTGATTAATTAGTAGATAAGAACTGCTTTAGGTGAAGGGAAGGACAATGCTCAATACATGGAAGGTCAGCTCAACTGGACTGGACTGGACCAAAAGCAAAGAAGTTTCCAGGATAAACTGAATACTTCAAAGGTCAGCAGAGCAAGGGCGGGGGTTTGGGGACTATGGCTTAAGGGGACTTCTAAGTCAATTGGCAAAATAATTCTATTATGAAAACATTCTGCATCCCACTTTGAAATGTGACGTCTGGGGTCTTAAATGCTAACAAGTGGCCATCTAAGATGCATCAATTGGTCTCAACCCACCTGGATCAAAGGAGAATGAAGAACACCAAGGTCACACGACAACTAAGAGCCCAAGAGACAGAAAGGGCCACATGAACCAGAGACCTACATCATCCTGAGACCAGAAGAACTAGTTGGTGCCCGGCCACAACCGATGACTGCCCTGACAGGGAGCACAATAGAGAACCCCTGAGGGAGCAGAAGATCAGTGGGATGCAGACCCCAAGTTCTCATAAAGAGACCATACTTAATGGTCTGACTGTGACTAGAGGAATCCCGGCGGTCATGGTCCCCAAACCTTCTGTTGGCACAGGACAAGAACTATTCCCGAAGACAACTCAGCAGACATGAAAGGGACTGGACAGTGGGTAGGAGAGAGATGCTGATGAAGAGTGAGCTAATGATATCAGGTGGACACTTGAGATGGTGTTGGCATCTCTTGTCTGGAGGGGGGATGGGAGGATAGAGAGAGTTGGAAGCTGGCAAAATTGTCACGAAAGGAGAGACTGGAAGGGCTGACTCATTAGGGGGAGAGCAAGTGGGAGAACGGAGCAAGGTGTACATAAACTTATATGTGACAGTCTGACTTGATTTGTAAACGTTCACTTGAAGCTCAATAAAAGTTAATAAAAAAAAAAAGAATTATTAGCCTTCTGGGTTTAAAGACAAGAAGTGTGTTTTTCGTTCATGTATTTTATGCATACAATGATATGGCCACAGTATGTTTTCTATAAACATTTTTTGAATAAAAATGGTAGTTATGTTAAAAAAAAAAAAAGATTCTTTAAACAAATTCAGAAACTGATATTCTGCAGTTAATGTAAAATTTCCTATGTTTTCAACATATGGTGAAAAATACAACAGAAAAATGTAGGCAATAATTCCTTTCTTTCTAATTGATATTGATGGTTAATCGATTGTGGGTTATCATATAAGTACTATGCAAAGATTTTACAGAAAGCTAAATAACTTTCTAATATTAATTCAAACACACTGTAACTCATATAATATGCAGAAATCACAAGATTATAGTATTTAGCATCTGATCATGACCTTAGTAATCATCTGGTGCAATTACCTCAAGTAACAAATGAGAAAACTGTGACCCACATATGTTAACTGACTAGGTCATGGTCATGCACTAATTTGCAGCCAAGATTGAAGAACTCAGGTTTTCTAAAATAGACAGTCTCCGGGTTACAAACATCTGACTTATGAATGACTAGTACTTAAGAATGGTCTGCTACAAAACTTGCTATATTAAAAACTTGAATTAAATACAATGGTTCATAATAACAAATGTACACACTACTTTGTGATACTCATGAAAACCCTGCATGGCTTGGATGTGTCTCTTATGTGTTTTATATACACAGAAAGGGAAAATAAAAACTATGTATAAGGCAATATTTCATCAAAATACATTTAAAATATATTCAAGAAATATTTTGATGAAATAAGAAAATCTTCCTAATGTTACATGAAAAAAGATTTGAATAAAAGTTAAGTATACACAGTATAATCTCAACAACAACAAGAATATATAGGTTTCCCCCACTATCTGAAAGTAGAATGTTCCTATGAAACCTTTTATAAGCTGAAATGATATAAAGCAAAGAAATAATTACCTTTAACTTGTATGGGAAATTTTTTTCAAGCATTCCCAGACCCAGAAAATAACCTACCAAATCATACCATATAACACATAAAACCCAAAACAACCCCAACATATAGTAAAAGCAGGAACAGTATGATAAATACACAGCATACATAAAGTAGAAGTAATGTATGTTTGGCGGTGCCACTCTCACAGCTTGGAATGGGTGTTGCCTCTAACAGCTCGCTGCAAAACAAATGCTGAAGGCAATTTCTGCTATTTGCCTTTTTTCATAAAAAGAAAAATCCTCTTTGGATTTCTTTCAGTTAGCAAAAACAGTTAACTATTGTAGGTCTTTTGTAAAAGCGAAGTGGTATAAGGCAAACTTTGGAAAAACGGAGGACACCTGTATATATAAATGACAATACTAACCATCTCTAAATGATGGGATTAAAGGTAATTTTTAGTTTTCTTTATAATTATCTGTATTTTCTGCCATATATAATTGAAAAAGAATAATATTGATTATAGATATAGATTATTTCTAGTTACTCTTATATAAGAGAGGATTATACTACTATATAAGAGAATACAATGTACAATATACTGTTAGATGGTATATGACATATATTCCAATATGTCATATATACTATATATTATAACATGCATTGCATACTGTATGACATTATATTGTTTATCCTGAGAGAAATTTACAGTAGTGTTTTCCAAAACATTCTCTGTTTAATACAAGTTATTTAGGATGACCCTAAGAAAGAAAAAAAAAAAAAAACTAGATGGAGAAATAAGCTTTGGAGAAACATCATGCTCTATCTTCAACTTGTTGATTGAAAATTTGCAATAGCATGTTAAAGATTCTGAGATGTACTGCAATGGAGAACCTACCTAAATTTGTTTAATCCAGCATTTGTCTAATGTATTTGACTATAGCATTGTTTGCTATGAGGGATACAGAAAACCAAAAACCAAACCCAATGCCATCAAGTCAATTCCAACTCATAGCGACCCTATAGGACAGAGTAGGACTGCCCATAGAGTTTCCGAGGAGCACCTGGCAGATTCGAAGTGCCGACCCTTTGGTTAGCAGCCATAGCACTTAACCACTACGCCACCAGGGTTTCTGAGGGATACAGAACACTTATTAAATAAGGTTTCATAGTGCATACCTGGGTAAACCTCAAGCCTCTTTAAAATTCCAAATCATCCACTCATAAGAAAGTCAATAATTTAAGCCACCTTACTGAGCATTGCTTACAGATACTTTTATGGTACACTTATAAAATGAACTGTATGTTTGAAATACATAAATAATTGGGTCTATATCTAAGAGGTATCTTTTTTTAACCTGTGAGTATGTAGTGGAATAGGCAATGAGAAGGCAATTTCTGTGGGATATTACTGCAAATGTTTATATTTTTTGCCATTGATTTTAATGTTCAAGATGATTGATTTTAACCTTACTTCTGCCTCAAGGCTTTCTCACATAAAAGCAATAATATGGTAATTAACAGCACTGAAGTAAGGCTAGAACCCTGTCACTCTCTTTACCTAGCTGGGCTCTACTGCTTAAAATAGGATTAATTCAATGACTTCATTTCCATGTTCAGGGCATCAAACCAGCATACTAACTTCAGAAATCTATACAAATAATTTGTAACATAACTTGGGTGTGTATAATAATCTTGTATAATGTATATTCTCCCCATCTCTCCCCCTTCTAAAATATAGTTCTACATTTAAACCATTTTCACATGAACATTTCCATTTACCTTAACTGCATAAGATCCTTAGCCTCTTTGTGCCTCAGTTGCCATATCTATAAAATAGGAATAAGAATTGATCTATCATCAGATTTATGTACAAATTATAAGATACTATATGAAATGTGTTTAGAACAGTGTCCAACACATCTTAAATTCTCAGTGAATGTTAGGTATTAATCTGAAATTAGATACAGTTTTTTCTCTCCCTTTGTTCCTGTTATTAACAACTTTGCCTCTCAGTTATGCAACACGAAAATCATGGTGTCATCTTCGCTTCCTCTTTTATCATATTGACCCTACGCACGCACATCCACTCACATACACATTATATAAAATTTACCTTCATTATCCTTACCCTACACACACACCAAAACACACATACAATGCAATCCATTTCAGAGTCTATTTCTTCCTTTGAAATCACTTTTATATCTATCCCTTTAATTCTACCTTGTATTCTTACTACTATGTCAGACTTATTTCCTCAAAACTGAACTAGTAAGATCAGAGTACTTGGTTGAAAATTATTTCTTTCCCAATCTATCCTGTACCTAACATACCCTAAAATTCTCCTTCGATCCAGTAATTTCTCTACTCACAAGCTATCAATAACTCCCTATTCCTTACAGGCTAGAGTCTAAACTCTAAAGACCGTTTCAGGTCTCCTGTAGTTAGATCAAAATTTCTGCCATTCCACACTCTCCACCATGAGGTCTACACTCCAACATTTATTTATCCTGTACCACTGGCATAAAATAACCTAATTCCACTTCTCTATCTTTCTAAGTGAGACTATCTGATCTTAAAGACAGCTCAAATCACATCTCTATACAAATCCTCTCTGAATACTTTCACTGTGATGTAAATTTATTTAACATATATCCACTTGTTTGGGAGAGAGGTCTAATTTGAATACGTACAGTGAAGAATGAATTTTCTATATCTTGGTAGAAGAGTTGCATGCAGGGAAAGCAGATTCATACCCAGAGTTAAGTGGAGTTTACAGTTTACTGGAGAAGTCCAGTAAAAATAAAGTGCTGCCTCTTCTATGATAGAAGTGGTCCAATGTAATCAACTTGCCACCAGGTACCTGAATGATCTTTCCACGAAATATTACCATATCAGGGATTCACTGTGGATCTCTGCTGCTGGTAGATTGGGCATGAAGCAGTGGTTGTTTCTGGGCATGCTAAGTTTGAGATGCTTATTAGAAACCCAACTGATATGAAGATATCGAGGTCGTAATTGGATATATACATCTCAATTTGAAGGGGTTGGAAAAATACATTTGAGAGCCAAAAATGATTTAATACCATGAGACTGGATGAGATAACTGAGGACTGAGCCCTGGGTTTGCCTTATTTCTAACAAATTTGAGAAATGAGTGATGAACCAACAAAGAAGACTAAGAAGGAAAAACCAGTAACGTTGAAGCAAATACAGAAAAATGTGTCATCCTGAAATCCAAGTGAAGAAAGTGTTTCAAGGAGGATGGAATGATTAACTGTATCAAAAACAGCAGATTGTTCAAATAAAATCAGCAATTAGATTTTAATTTTGAATTAAGAAAAGGAAATGTTATTTGGCTATTTTGCTGAGAGTTTAAGATAAAGGATATAATGAGTTTAGTTCTAGTACAGTCATGATAGACAGTCTTGCCAAGGCTATGAATGTTAGGGCATTGGCAGGGGTGAGAATGGGGGATGTTAAGAACTGATATTTCTTCATTTCCAGTCATGGTCCAGAAGAGGGAGGAATAATTCTTACCAGGTACACATGGAGCATGGGGACTCCTTTTAGACTCCAGTAAAATGGAAGCACTGTTGTTAGGTGCCATCAAGTCAATTTTCAACTCATAGCAACCCCACATGAGACGGTAGAACTATTCCATAGGGTTTTCTAGGTTCTTTTTAATCTTTACAGGAGCAGATAGGATGTCTTTCTTCAGTGGGGTTCCTGGGTGAGTTTGAACAGCCAATCTTTCAATTAACAGCCAAGTACTTAACAATTCAGCCAACGGGGCTCCTTAAATGGAGGCATAAAAAAAAATAATTGATTAAAATAAAAAACTCATTGCTGTAGTCAATCCCGACTCAATAGGGCAGAGTAGAACTGCCCCATAGGGTTTCCAAGGAGTGACAGAGGCCAGGAAAAACCAAGGTGCTTCATATTCAATATCCTCTAAAGTACTAAATGGTTTATGTATACTTCTAATAGGGAAATATAACATTCAATTTTTTTTAATAATTGCATTATCCATCTTAAAATAATTGCAAAATGTTTGCCTACTACTACATTTTCTTATTTTCTTACTACTATATCAGAAATACCACAAGTGGGTGGCTTTAACAAACAAATTTATTTTCTCTCAGTTACAAAGCTAGGAGTATGCATTCAGGGCACCAGCTCTAAGAGAAGCATCCTTTCTCTTTTGGCTCTGTGAGAAGGTCCTTGTCTCTTTTCAGCTTTTGTTTCTTGGTTCCTTAGTAGTCTTCAAGTGGGGTAGCATCTATCTTTGCCCATCTAAGCATCCTTCCTTCTGTGCCTAGTCTGCTCTTTTGATATCTCAAAAGTGATTGGCTTAAGACACACCCTATACGGTTATGATCTCATTAACTTAACTAAGAAAACCCTATTCCCAACTGTGATTATATCCATAGGTATGAGTTACAATTTACAATATATATTTTGGGGGGACACAATTCAATCCATAACATACATCAGTAATCAAATACCTTGTAGAATGCCTTTAAAATAATTTTTAATAAAAAAGTCAAACTAACCACTCTGCAACAGTTATTTTTTGTGTATGTGTTTGTCCTGTATTTATTCTCAGATGAAAATGGTTCTGTGAACTTTGTTGTCACCTAGCTTAATACAGTGTTTCAAGATAACAAACCCACCCAGGGCCTAGAGCACAGAATTGAATAGGAGTGCAAGATAAAGGCAAATTGTGTGTGTGTGGCTGCGTGCTTGTTTTTTCTCCTTTAGAATTGCGTGTTAATTCAAGCACAGGTGATTTATGCTTCGAAAGACCTTGAAATAATCTAGCAAAAAGATAATACGCCCTGAACTATCTGAAGGACATTAGCCCATTTTATATTATTTTTCATTTTTTGAAACTAAACTCCTTGCAAAATAAAACTGCCTGTTCAACACAATTAAGAAAAGTAAACAAACCTTCGATGGCCCCCAAAATTTTCACTGACTTGAAAGGTGATTTATAGTCTACTTTGACCAGTGTATGGCTATCAGATGAGCCAGCTGAGCAATAACTATCCAAGTTTCCTAAAGGAGAACTGGGTCACTTCCTATCTGCCTAAAACACAACAGAGAGATATATCCAGAGCACAAGCGATGCTGTCATAGTTTCCAAAGATTACTTCTAAGAAGATGAGGAGCAATTTCAAGGCCAGTGAAGTTGGTGGCAATGGAGCAAGAAATCTCTGCTTTTCTCATTCTCTTGTTCTTTTGCACTTGGGCACATTTTCATGCTAGCATGCATGCACACACACAGACATGTTAACGTACCTGTCAATCATTCCCATCGGCCTGAGAGGACAAGTTGATGGCTTCTCAATCATGCAGGTTAAATTACATGATCAACCGTTATCTTCACCCCCTTGCATGCACCTTCATCTCTTGCTTCATCATAAATTCTCAGCAAAACCACAAGTTGAGTAACCCTGCCTGACCCCCCACTGTAGCCAGGCAACTTGAATAAGGCAAAGGAAAAGCATCCACAACACAAACCAGTTTCACTTTAACTTAATGACAATGAAGCTCAGTGGGGCGCTTGGTGCTGCCAGGTAATTGCACTATTTTTTCCTGGTCCATTCACTGTCTCATTTTCCTATTTAATGCATTCGTTTCTATCCTCAAACCCTCAACACCTTCTTTCCAAACCTCATTTTCTGCTTATGACCATGCCTCCTACTTGACTGGAAAAAAATGAAAGCTATAAGAAGAACACTTCTGTATACTGCCACCACCACGTCTACTCATCCAGCTTTTGGACTTCCGTATTCTGTCCTCCTACCCACTGCCACTGAGGAATGTTCCACGCTCTCATCTAAAACTGCTGCTTCTGCTTGTATACAAGTTCCCATTCCTCTCACTCATTCACGGATGCCTTTCCAGCAATTCTCCCTCCCTCTCCTTTATCTGAGGAGCTCTGGTAGTGCACTGGTTAAGGTCTCAGCTGCTAACCAAAAGTTTGGTGGTCAGCAAGAGAAAGATGTGTCATTCTGCCTCCGTATAAAGATTATAGCTTTGGAAACCCAATGGGGCAGTCCTACTCTGTGTTATAGGGCCACTATGAGTTGGACTTGACGGCAACAGGTTTTCTTTTCTTCTTTTTCCCTTCTCCTTTATCTTCAAATTTTTACAGTCCACTGGATTGTTTCCTTGAGCCTAGAAGCGTGTGCTATTATTTCTTCCATCTTAAAAATATCTCTGTACCCTATAAGACTTGTAGCAAGACTTTCAGAAAAACTCCTGGAAAGCAATGTTTATACTTGCTTTTTCAATTATTATTCTCTCATCCACTCTTATGCCCATGTTATTAGAGCTTTCACCCCACCACTGCACTGAAACTGTTCATGTCAAGGTCCTCAGAGACCTCCACATTGATCAACAACCCTTAACACAGTCCCTCACCCCCTCTTTCTTAATGTATATTCTTCAGGGGCTTCTGGGCCACCATAACAGATTCTCCTGAATTTTTCCTTTTCTCTTACCAGTGTCTCCTTCTCAGTTTCCTTTTCTTGTTTTTCCTCTTCTCTTCACCCTCTTAATATTGGACTGCCCCCAGGATTTAGTCTTTGGTCTTCTTTTCTTCTCTATCTATATTCACTTTCTTGGTGACCTCAGCTTAAACTTCTTGAGGTCATTGTTGATATCTCAGTTTCTCTTAGCTGGATCAGACAGAAATATGTTGGCTCTGCTTTTAAAATGTATGCAGAATCTGATCACTTCTAGCTCCTCCACTTGTAACTATCTTTGATGAGCTACCGTTATGTCTCAGCTGGATTATTGTCACAGCCTCCCTACTTGTACCTTTGTCCCTAGGGCCTATTCTCAACACAATAACCCAAGGTATCCTATCAAAACAGAAGTCAGATCAGATCTTGTCTTTGATTTAATGCTCCAATGGCTCACCATTTCACTCACAGTTAGTTAAAGGCAAAGTCAGGCTATTTATGACTTTGACTGCCTATGCTCACCTCCTACTATTCTTCCCTTCACTCATAGCACTTCAGACCAGCTTTTCCTTAATCAAACAAGGAATGCTCTTGTCTGCGTGCATTTGCAATGACTAGTGCCTCTGCCTGATCTGTTTTCCCCAAATATCGGCATTGATCACATCCTCACCACCTTCAAGCCTTTGCTCAAGGTGATCTTTCTCAATGAGACCATCCCTGATAATTCTATTTAAAATTGCAACTTATTTCCTCACACCCCTTCTTGCCCTGATCTCCCTTGCCCTGCCTGATGTTTCTGTTTCCATAGCACTAATCACATACTTTTCAATTTGCTTGTTTATATTAGTTGCTATTGTCTGTCTTCCTCTCATAGAGTTTAAGCTCCTTGAGGACAGAGACCTTCGTTTATTTTGTTCACTGGTGTATCCCTAGCACCAAGAACAAGTTTTGGCACATATGAAGCAATCAATACACATTGCTGAATTATTAAATGAATGGACAATGAGGAAACAACGTCCCTAACCTTCCCGTCTCTCCCAGGAGATCACCCTATTTCTGTACCTACATATCTCTCATTCACACATTCAAGTCATAGTGTTTTTTATTATTTAACCCTCTGCTTTCTTTTGCAGACTGTGAGTCCTTCCAGATCACCCTGTATCCCATTCCTCTCTGTACTTATCTATATATTCGATTAACATTTGCCAAATTATATTTTTCAAAGAAGGGTTATTTTTTTCATTTAGAAATTTTATATGTATATAATAAAGTTGAAAAATTCAGGAAAGGCATTAAAAAAGAAAATCCCCATATTGAAAAAGGTCAACATTTTGGTATATAACCTTCTTTCTGATTGTTTAGGTGGAAGTCCCTGGGTGGTACAAACATGTCAATGGTTAAGAGCTTGACTAGTAGCTGAGAAGTTGGCAGTTCGAACTCACCCAGAGGCACCTCAGGAGACAGGCCCAGCAATCCACTTCCAAAAGGCCATAGCCAGGAAAATTTTATGGAGCAGTTCTACTTTGCATACATAGGGTCACCATGAGTTGGAATTGACTCGGTGGCAACTAATGACAACAAATTGTTTTTGCATGCAAACTTTAGGATGTCTATTTGAAAGACTTTTTGTTAAATTCATACTTACACATTTTTCTGTGCTCTACTTCTTAGCCTTATTATAATAAGTAGGAATATGGAAATTTGACATTATTTTAAATTAATTCATTTTATTTCATTGAATGAGTGAAACAGAATGCTTGCCCATTCTACTATGGTTGAATGTTTAGGTTATTTCCATTTTTTAAAACAGGATTTTTAAAGGGCTTCACTCGAGCTATTCAATAGTGATAGGCCACCTTCATGGCTCTGATGTGCTAAACTGGGGAGCTGCCAAATTTTCCAGTTAATTTAATAGATGGCACTATCCCAGTCTCACAGCATGAGAATATGGATTTAATTGGATGCCAAATGAACCAAAGGAGAAGATGTCTCCTTTCCCCAAATAGAAGTTTTTAGTTTAAGGATATAGAGGTTGTTTTCAATAAAAATTTCCACACTTCTTTAAGGAAATTTCCATCTGCCATCCAAGAAGACCTCAGATATTTGCAAGGGCAAATTTTGTTATGCACGTTAAGAAAATATGCTTCCAGGGGAGCTTTTCCCCTCTGCCAGGTCTTTCCGTGCCAGGAGGGGTAAGTGACTGGCTAACCTCTATTTTTTGACCCAGGGGTCATATTCATAACAGATTCAGACTCCTGGAGTAGTTGTTAACTGAAGTTCCTGCAGAAATACTGCTGACATACCTCAGTGCCCGAGGCTATTGCATCTTACAGGCCTGGGCAAGAAAGAGTGAACTCACTGGCATTTCTTTTTTCTAACTTGTGACCCTTAGGTTCTATCCTACTAATTCTGCAACAGAAAGTTCAGTTTGAAATGAAAATTTGGTATTGTATTGTAGTAATTTTGCTTACTTTAACTTTCCTACAGAAGTGCGCAATAACTGAGTATACAATTCCAGTTCACACTGCTAGAAACATCTGATCCAATTAGCCAATAAAATAGCAGTTTAAATTACTGGAATAAAAACATACAGATTAGCTTTTCTACTGAATGCCAGGTTGTTCCCATGAGTTAAACTTGGGCAAAGTTGTTCTGACTTCCCAGCTATGAGACATGTATGATTTTGTGTCCTCACTTTCAGGGCAACTTTTCTTAAAGAGCTGATATTCTAATTTATGTCTAGGGTAGCAAAGAAGGCAACTCATGTTTAAAGACTTTTGACACAATATCCAATATACCTACAAAGCTGGAGATGTTAGGCCTACGATGTAGATATTATTATACCCATTTACAGATCAAAAAATAAGACTTAAAGAATTTAACCTATCCCAAATCACACTGATAGAAAATGCTAGAATTATGATTCAAGTTAAGAAGACAATATCACTGCTATGATGCTCTTCCCCTTGTTTCTAAGTCTGTGTTGCTCTGTCTCTTGCTCCATCCTTTTGTGCTTTTTTTCCTAAATATATGTCCCTCCTTAACACTTCTTAACAATTCCTCCTTTCCCTCACCACCCATTTTCTGCCTTCTCCGGTTTGGACTGAGCATTTCATATTATTCCATTTTTTCTCTCCTCTTACCTTATCAATTATACAATTTTTAAAAAATTTGTTGGATGGTTGTCCTAAAGTTTATCATATACATATTGATTTCATCTAAGTCCACTTTGAAATAACAGTATTCCACTTCACATGTCGCGCAGGCACCTTATAAAGGAGTGTTCCCAATTCCTCCCTCCTGTCCCTTGTAACAGCGTTGTCCTTCATTTCACTTATACATATGTTATACACTGTATTATTATTACTTTAAATAGTTATCTTTTATGTCAATTTGGAATAAGAAAAATAAAACATTTTATTTTATCTTCATTTATTCCTTTTCTGATGCTCTTGTTCTGTTTATCCATAGCCAAGTTTCTGATCTCTACCATTCTCCCTCTGCCTAAAGGACTTCTTTTAATATTTTTTGTAGGACAGATCTGCTAGAGATAAATCTCTGGTTCAAAGCATATTCAACTTGCTCTTTATCAGGTGAGTTAATTCCAGGTCCATCAGCCCTCTTTTAACAGTCCTAGTTTGAAACCCTTTCCATAGCAACCTCAAAGAGCACAATTAGTCAGCTATGGAGAATAGAAGGAATCATGTTTTCTGAAACTATCCATACAAGTTATGTTGATTATTGATTTTGAGGAACCATAACATTTGTCACGTGGTTATACGCTTTCCATGAATATGGCATTCTGAATAACTGAAGCAGTCACTAAAACTTACTAAAAACATGCACTTGTCGAACCTGCATTAGGCCTTTTACAAGCATTTTCTGAGTTGAGCTTCCCTAAGTAAGTACTCCAATCATAAAAAGGTATCATTATTATCCTACTTTTACCATTGAAACCAAGGGAATAGAGAATAATTTGTTCAAAATTACACAGTTAAGTGTCAGAGCAGGGATTCCAACTCCAGGCAGCCTAATGCTACAAACTGCTCCTAAACACTACGTTATCTAAAGCTGCTCTGACAAGCTCTGCTGTACCTCCCATCAAAAAAGTCACTATTTAGCTGAAACACTAAGCCTCCAAATCTCAAGTGTGGGCCCAGTGCAGCTATTGTACATGTATTGGACAGGATATGGGCACCATTGCATGTTCACCAGCAGTATCACTGTCTGGTTCCATTACTTATTGCTTCTCCTTTGACTCCTATTTCCCTAGATTTTCACAACATGGAACATACTGATAACACTTTACACAAAGTAATTTGCAAGTTTGGTCTGCCTGGTTCATTTAGATACTGTATAATACCCAATCAGCCCTGCTAGGTCTTAGAACGAGTGCTAGTTAATGGAGGCAGTCTCATTGGCCTTTCCCATATTTGGTACGGAAGAATGGCAACTAAAGCAGCAGGGAGAATATAGAAGATAAGCTGTTGAATAACATTGTGGAAAGCACAGCTTTCTCTCTTTTCCTTTGCACCTGAACTAAACAAATCCTTCTAAAATTAAAATCCTAGAAAGAGAATATTGTCAGCCCTTATCCTCTAATAAAAACAGTGTTAGCATCAGCTGGGCCTGCCCTAAAGAGCATCCCCTCCCCCAATATACATTTCTTAGTAATGATTTTGCCAGGGGTCACTGAAAAAAATCCCATAACCTTATAAAAACAAGGATAAAAATTGCCACTAAAATATTATCAGCTATTATTTCTGGCTTGTGAAATTGTGAGCAGTTTTTATTTTCTTCTTTGTTGTCCTCTGTATTTTTCAAGTTGTGTAGTGGGCTTATATTACTCTTACAGTCAGACATATAAATGTTTTTAAAAGAAAAATAAGAAAGTTCCTACCTTAACTATGTATTGAATTGTACAATACTATAACAGAAACAGAATATTCTTTGAGGTTAGAAATTGTATGATAAAATACATATTGAAAGCATAGCATGGATTAGGCACTGCTAGGATCTAATGGCAAAAAGATTAATACATAGACTGTATCTTCAAAACACCAAGTCTAGAATCCTTGTTCAGTCTGACTTCTATTATTTCTTCTGTTGTTATTAATGCCGCATGGCTCACTAATTTGCCAACCATCTCAACTGCAATTGTTTCTGATACTTCTTCCAATGCCTTCCAAGAATCCTATCAGGGATCATGTCGTAGTTACTCTACCTGCATTAAATTTTTCAAATACTTCCTCTCTACTCTATTCCTAGTACTTTCTTCACTGTTGTTGTTAGGTGCCGTGGAGTCAGTTCCAACTCATAGCGACCCTATGTACAACAGAACAAAGCACTGTCCTGTCCTGCTGTATCCTCCTGACAGTTGTTATACTTGGGCCCATTGTTGCAACTGCTGTGTCAATCCATCTCATTGAGGGTCTTCCTCTTTTTTGCTGACCCTCTACTTTACCTAGCATGATGTCCTTCTCCAGGGACTGATCCCTCCTGATAACATGTCCAAAGTATGTGAGACTTGGTCTCGCGCTCCTTGCTTCTGAGAAGCGTTCTGGCTATACTTCTTCAGAGACAGATTTGTTCTTCTTTTGGCAGTCCATGGTATATTCAATGTTCTTTGCCAACACCATAATTCAAAGACATCAATTCTTCTTTGGCCTTCCTTACTCATTGTCTAGCTTTCACATGCATCAAAGGAGATTGAAAACATCATGGCTTCAGTCAGGTGCACCTTAGTCTTCAAGGTGACATCTTTGGTTTTCAACACTTTAAAGAGGTCCTTTGCAGCAGAATTGCCCAAAGCAATGCATCTTCTGATTCCTTGCCTACTGCTTCCATGGGTGTTGATTGTGGATCCAAGTAAAATGAAATCCTTGACAGCTTCAACCTTTTCTCTGTGTTATCGTGATGTTGCTTATTGGTCCAGTTGTGAGAATTTTTGTTTCATGTTGAGATGTAATCCATTCTGAAGGCTACAGTCTTTGATCTTCGTCACTAAGTGTTTCAAGTCCTCTTCACTTTCAGCAAGCAAGGTTGTGTCATCTGCATAACGCAGGTTGTTAATGAGTTTTCCTCCAACCCTGATGCCCTGTTCTTCTTCACACAGTCCACCTTCTCAGACTATTTGCTCAGTATACAGATTGAACAGGTATGGTAAAAGGATACAACTCTGACACACACCCCGTAGTATCCCCTTGTTCTGTTCTAATGACTGCCTCTTGAACTATGTACAGGTTCCTCATGAGCACAATTAAATGTTCTGGAATTCCCATTCTTTGCAATGTTATCCATAACTTGTTATGATCCACACAGCCGAATGCCTTTGCATAGTCAATAAAACACAAGTAAGCATCTTTCTGGTATTTTCTGCTTTTAGCCAGGATCCATCTGACATCATCAATGATTCGCTAGTACTCCACTAATCATTGCTATAATTTTTCCAAATATAGAGTGTTTCAACTAAAAATATCTAAGATGATTTTTAGATGTCATTCCAAGGACTCTCTGGAAAAAACAAAAACTCACCAAAATTAACTTGATTTGCCTCCAACAAATAAGTGTTAAGGACCCCTGGTGGTGCAGTGGTTAAGCATTCAGCTGCTAACTGAAAGTCTGAATCCACCAGCTGCTCCTTGGAAACCCTGTCAGGCAGTTCTACTCTGTTCTATAGGGTCAGTACAAGTCAGAATCAGCTTGATGGCAATGGGTTTGGGTTGGGTTTTATTAAGTGGCAAAACTAGAAATTAACCATTCCTCATGACTCCATATTTAGTGATTTTTCTACCATATCATGATCCCCAATATATTAAAATAATAATAATAAAGCACAGATTATTTACCATTCTGCCCCGGGTTTTATTCAGGTGATACTGTTTTTCAGAATGTAGCCTGTGTTTTCCTGCTTCTATAACTTCCTCAGGCTGTTCTCTCTAGCCAGAGATCCTTTATAGCCACTCTTTTATCTTCAACTATATAGATATTGCCAAACTTTCAAGATTCAGATCAAATACCACCCTCATTCATAAAGTTTTCCATGATTCTCCTAGCTAAGAAAACCACCTTTTGAAACTCTGTAGCAGTTCTCTCCACCTATCTTACTTTTAAGATCTTACCTGGGTTGGAGGTATTTTTGCATCTCTTGAACTTACCAATATTTTTTAAGTATTTTGCTGGCTAAAACTGTGTACACTAAACTTATCTTCCACGGCTCCTCATAGGAGGGAAAGCATTATAAAGCCGGGACATTCTCTTTTAAGGCTTAAAAATAGGTTGAATCACTTTAGTCAAGAGCTCTATGGTTTAAAACAATTGTCAGCAACATCTTTATCCCTGATTACCCTCCAGTTGGGTAAAGTAAATGCAAACCAAGCTCTTGGAGATCTGTGACAATCATGAGGAAATCAAAAGATAAAAAAGTGCCGTGGGTGGGCAAGGGGGCTTTGTTAATATTGACTGTCATTCAATAATCCCTGGGTCACACACACTCTCCTGAAATGTAATAAGCAGCACACATGTCTTTCTTCTCTTATGATGTAACTGATAGATTTTCTTCTAATTCCCCAATCTCCATCCACAGGAATCCAAAAATGATGGCTACAGCTTCTCCTTGTCCTGTAGTTTAAGAAATTGGTCATTATGACTTAGGGCCACCTGGCTATGCCTGCAGTACTCATCAATGACAAAGTCCATTAATTACAGATGTGATTATAATTTTCACTTCCCAGAAACAGAAATAGGTCAACATAATTTTACATGTTGGTTTGTCCCATTCCTTGGAAATAGCAACTCTGAAAAAATCAATATTTTCCATTTCAGATAAATTACAAGGGTTTAAGTAACATACAAGTACTATCCCGCAAGCACAACACGGCCAGTGATAGGATAACATCCATACTCCTACAAGGAAGACCAATTAATATGACTACTATTAAAATTGGAAACCCTGGTGGTGTAGTGTTTAAGTGCTATGGGTGCTAACCAAAATGTATTAAAATTTACTCACACAATAGCAAAAAGATGGAAGTAACCGAGATGGTCATCAGTGGATGAACGGATAAATAAATTATGGTATATTCACACAATGGAATACTATGCATCAATAAAGAACAGTGATGAATCTGTGAAACATTTCATAATGTGGAGAAACCTGGAAGGCATTATGCTAAGTGAAATTAGTCAGTTGCAAAAGGACAAATATTGTATAAGACCACTATTATAAGAACTTAAGAAATAGTTTCAACAGAGAAGAAAATATTCTTTGATGGTTATGAGAAGGGGGAGGGAGGGAGGGAGAGGAGTATTCACTAATTCGATAGTAGATAAGAACTACTTTAGGTGAAGAGAAAGATAACACACAATACAGGTGAGGTCAGCACAACTGGACTAAACCAAAAGCAAAGAAGTTTCCTGAATAAACTGAATGCTTCAAAAGCCAGCAGCAGGAGCAGAGTTTTGGGGACCATGGTTTCAGGAGACATCTAAGTCAACTGGCATAATAAAATCTATTAAAAATCATTCTGCATCCCACTTTGGAAAGTGGCATCTAGGGTCTTAAATGCTAGCAAGCAGCCATCTAAGATGCATCAACTGGTCTCAACCTACCTGAATCAAAGGAGAATGAAGAACACCAAGGATACAAGGTATTTATGAGCCCAAGAGACAGAAAGGGCCACATAAACCAGAGACTACATCATCCTGAGACCAGAAGATCTAGATGGTGCCTGGCTACAACTGATGACTATCCTGACAGGGAACACAACAGAGAACCCCTGAGGGAGCAGGAGAGCAGTGGGATGCAGACCCCCAATTCTCATAAAAAGACCAGACTTAATGGTCTGACTGAGACTAGAAGGACCCCAGTGGTCATGACCTCCAGACCTTCTGTTAGCCCAGGAACCATTCCCAAAGCCAACTCTTCAGACAGGGATTAGACTGAACAATGGGATAGAAAAAGATGCTGGTGACTAATGAGCTTCTTGGATCAAGTAGACACTTGAGACTATGTTGGCATCTCCTATCTGGAGGGGAGATGAGAGGGCAGAGGGGGTTAGAAGCTGGAAGAATGGACATAAAAAGAGAAAGTAGACGGAAGGAGCAGGTTGTCTCATTGGGGGAGAGCAATTAGGAGTATATAGCAAGGTGTATATAAATTTTTACATAAGAGATTGACTTGATTTGAAAACTTTTACTTAAAGCACAAAAAAAATTAAAAAAAAATATTCACCAACCACTAAGGCCAAGGATAAGGAAATTGAAGATCTTTACCAACTTCTATAGTCTGAAGTTGATCAGACATAGAACCAAGATGCGTTGATAAGCACTGGTAATTGGAATGCAAAAGTAAGGAACAATAGTTGGAAAATACGGCCTTGGTTATAGAAACAATGCCAGAGAGCTTATGATAGAATTTTGCAAAACTAACAACTTCTTCATTGCAAATATCTTTTTTCACCAACATAAATGGCAACTATACAAGTAGACCTTGCCAGATGGAATACATAAGAGTCAAATTGGCTATATCTGTGGAAAGAAGCCATGGAAAACTCAATATCATCTGTCAGAACAAGGCCAGGGGCTGACTGTGGAACAGACCATCAATTGCTTATACGTAAGTTCAAGTCGAAGGTGAAGAAAATTAGAACAAGCCTAAAGAGACAAGGTATGATCTTGAGTATATTCCACCTGGATTTAGAGACCATCTCAAGAATACATTTGACTCATTAATCACTAATAACAGAAGACCAGATGAGTTGTGGAATGACATCAAGGACTTCATACATGAAAAAAGCAAAAGGTCATTAAATAGACAAGAAAAAAAGAAAAGACCAAAATGAATGTCAGAAGAGACCCTGAAACTTACTCTTGAACATAGCGTAGCTAAGATGAAAGGAAGAATTGATGAAGTAAAAGAGCTGATCAGAAGATTTCAAAGGGCAGCTCAATAAGACAAAGCCAAGTATCATAATGAAATGTGCAAAGACCTAGAGTTAGAAAACCAAAAGGGAAGAACTCACTCAGCATTTCACAAGCTGAAAGAACTGAAGAGAAAATATAAGCCTTGAGTTATAATATCAAAGGATTCTACAGGGAAAATATTAAACGACACAGCAAGCATCAAAAGAAGATGGAAGGAATACGCAGAGTCACTATACAAAAAAGAATTGGTCAATGTTCAACCATTCAGCAGGTAGCATATGCTCAAGAACCAATGGCATGGAAGGAAGAGGTCCAAGATGAACTGAATGCATTGGCAAAAACAAGCCTCCAGGAATTGATGGACTACCAGTTGAGATGTTTCAACAAATGGATGCAGCACTGGAAACACTCACTCATCTATGCCAAGAAATTTGTAAGACTGCTACCTGGCCAACCAACTAAAAGAGATACATATTTGTGCCCATTCCAAAGAAAGGTAGACCAACAGAATGTGGAAATTATTGAACAATATCATTAATATCACAAACAAGTAATATTTTATTGAAGACCATTCAAGAGCAGTTGCAGTGGTACATCGACAGGGAGCTGCCAGAAATCTAAGCTGGATTCAGAAGAGGACGTGGAACAAGAGATATCATTGCTGATGCCAGATAAGATCTTGGCTGAAAGCAGAAAATACCAGAAAGAAGTTTACCTGTGTTTTATTGACTATATAAAGGCATTCAACTGTGTGGATTATAACAAATTATGGATAACATTACAAAGAACGATAACTCCAGAACACTTAATTGTGCTCCCAGGGAACCTGTACATAGACCAAGAGGCAGTTGTTCCAACAGAACAAGGTGATACTGCATGGTTTAAAATCAGGAAAGTTGTGTGTCAGGTCTATATCCTTTTACCGTATTTATTCAATTTGTATGCTGAGCAAATAATCTGAGAAGCTGGATTATATTAAAAAAAAAAAAAAAAGAACACAGTATCATGATTTCAGGAAGACTCTTTAACAACTTGTAACATGCAGATGGCATAACTTTGCTTGCTGAAAGTGAAGCGAACTTGAAACACTTATTGATGAAGATCAAAGACTACAGCCTTCAGTATGAATTACACCTTAACATAAAAAAAAAAAAAAATCCTCACAACTGGACCAATAAACAACATCATGATATACAGAGAAAATGTTGAAGTTGTTAAGGATTTCATTTTGCTTGCATCCAAGATCAATGCCCTTGGAAGTGGCAGTCAAGAAATCAAAACAACATATTGCATTGGATAAATCTGCTGCAAAAGATCTCTTTAAAATGTTAAAAAGCAAAGATGTCACTTTAAGGACTAAGGTGCACCTGCCCAAGCCATGGTGTTTTCAATTGCCTCATATGCATGTGAAAGCTGGACAATGAATAAAGAAGACCAAAGAAGAGCTGATACCTTGAATTATGGTGTTGGTGAAGAATATTGAATATACCTGGACTGCAAGAAAAATGAATAAATCTGTCTTGGAAGAAATATGCCAGAATGCTCCTTAGAAGCAAAGATGGCAAGATTTTGTGTCACCTACTTTGGACACACGATCAGAAGGGACCACTTCCTGTTGAAGGACATCATGCTTAGTAAAGCAAAAGTCATCAGAAAAGAGGAAGACCCTTAATGAGATGGATTGACACAGTGGCTGCAACAATGGTCTGAAGCATAACGACAATTGTTAGGATGGCACAGGACAGGACAGTGTTTTGTTCTGTTGTACATAGGGTCCCTATGAATAGGAACTGCCTTGATGGCACCTAACAACAACAACATGCAGCATACAGTGAACTGAGCCAATGTTATTCTTGTTAAAACCCTACAATAGGATCTACCTACAAAATCAGGGGCTGAAGAGTATCCACTGAAAACATTGAGAACTCCTACATACAGAATGCCTCAAATATGTTGTTATAAGGAGGTTCAGCAGGAATGAAAATGCTGAACAGATTTTTAACATTTTAAGAATCTCAGTTGCATCATATATTTGCTCTTTGTGTATATGTATACACACAAGTGTGTGTGTATGTGTGTATATATATATATATATAACTGGACTACTAACCGAATGGCTGACTGTTCTAACCCACCCAGATGCCTTGGAAGAAAGTCTTGGTGATCTTCTCCCAAAAGTTCACAGCCGTTGAAAATCCCACGGAGCCCAGTTTGTACCCTGACACACATGGGGCCGCTGTGAGTCAGAGCCAGCTCGACGGCAACTGGTTTGGTTTATTTATGTGCATGTGTGCGTGTGTGTGTGCATGTATACATGAGAAGTCCCTGAATGGTGCAAACAGTTAAACACTCAATTCCTAGCAGAAAGGTTAGTGGCTGAAACGCACTCAGAAGAACCTCCGAAGACAGGCACAGCAACCTGCTTCCAAAAGGTCACGGCCTTGAAAACCCTATGGAGCAGCTCACTCTGCACATATGGGGTCGCCAGGAGTCAGAGTAGACTCAATGGCAACTAACAAAAACAACAACAACGTGTATATATATGTGTGTGTGTGTGTATGTATGTATGCATATACATATGTATATATGTGTGTGTGCGCGCGAGTAGAGAGAGAGAGAGACTGATAGCCTCAGACACTGGAAGGTAAAGACAAAGATCCCGATAAGAATGACAGAGGGGCAATCTAAAATAGAGTGCATAAATTTGTCATTTTGTCGACATGCGAAGCAGTAACAGTGTTCAGACATGGTTATTTCAAGGGATTATATGCAAATTCTATCGTCTATCTGCATATGGATTCCTTGAATGAGACATTTACCCATGGGTCTGGCATGTGTCGTTAAACCCTTTAAGAAGCCGTGGAGAGCAAAATGCTTCTATTTCTCACTACCTGTCTTCTAATTGCAACCTGTTCAGAGATAGATTAAAATATTACAAAACAGAAGTATTTGACTATAAAATCTATTCCCAAAGGACTTTTTTATAAGCACATAGGAATAAAATAATGATTTGTTTTTTGTACTGAAGAGGCCTTCGCAGTACAAAACAATCCCTTGATTTGAAACAAATATCAATCAACAATTCTAAACCACACAGCTACTTTTCCTTCCCATGGTGGAAGAACATGTCTTTGGCCAGCAATTGTAATTTTAATTTTGCATTTCATCTGTTTCTGTTAAAACAGGTTAAGGTGATTTAGGTATTAGTCAGTATATGAAATGTCCTTCCCACCCCTTAGTTTACATCTCTGTGAATAACTCTCCTATTTGAAGTTTCTGCACACGATGAGGGACATGAGTACTTCAATGGTAGACTTCTTACCTTCCATTCAAGAGACCCAGGTTTGACTCCCAGACAACGCACCTAATGTGCAGCCACTACCCATCTGTTAATGTGTTGCTATGATGCTAAAAACGTTTCAGTGGAGCTTTCAGAATATGAGAGACGAGGAAGAAAGTCCTGACTATCTACTTCCAAAAAAACAGCCAATATAAACCCTGTGGATTAAAATAGCCTGATTTATAACCTATTACGTGGATGGAGCATCTATCTTTCAATCTATCTCCGAACAAGTTGCAAACAGGCAGCATTTCATTCCATTGTGCATGGGCCACCATGTATTGGGGGCCAACTCAATGGCAGCTAACAACGACAACAGACGGTTGGGTGGGTGACCTACAGAAACAGTCCAAGAGGATCTAAGCAAACAAACCACGACTGCTTCATAAAAGTGGGTCTCAGTAGCAGGAAACAAATCCTGGCTTTATGACAAGTTAACAGTGGTGGTAGCTGAAGACCTTAGAATTACGGCATAATTTAATTTACTTTAGTAATAAGACAAGGTCAGAATTAAAAAGAAAAAAGGGGTCAGTTTTGCTTTGGAGGAAAGAAAACTTTATAAATATAGAAAGTTGCTTTTAAGATATTCTTTTTCTTAAATCCAAAGTACAGATTTGCCTAAAGAAGATAGAGTTATTCCAGGCTTTTTGGTTATAAGATCCCCTTTGATAGATTTTGATTAATAAATGCGACTTCAAGGCAGACTCATAATATCCTACCTTAGAGAAATACCCCATCAGAAAAGCAAAAGACCTTCAAAGATTTAAATTCACTGATGGGGATTTTACACAAACTCATCCAAAGCATAGCTCTAATCCCAATTATTTTTCTTGGCTTAATAAAACAAAAGGACTTGTGGTGCTCAAAGGCACAGATCAAATCCCTAGGATTAAGATTTAAATGAATGAGCAATCAAAACAGGCATTCTGACAGAGGTTTAAGATTTTGATAAAGTCGTTGGGCATATTAGCAATGAAACAGACTGAATATATAAGTTTTTTTTTAATTAATACTTGATTGACCTCTATAGAAACAACGATTCTGAATTTATAAAGCTATAAAATTCTCTATAAAGGAAAGCTGAAACTGCCAACATACAAAAAGATGTTTCACCTGACTAATAAACAGAGAAATTCAAATTTTAAAACAGCATGTTTATAATATTTCATACCCATTACATTGACAAAAATTAATAAGTTTGATAACACCAAGGCTGACAAATATGATAGAAAGCAAGAATTCACATATTACTGATGGGAGTATAGTTTGGAGAATAATCTAGAAATATCCAATCAAGTTAAAGAAGAACATGATCTGTGACCCAGAAATTCCACTTCTAAAAATTTACCCTAAAGAAACATTTGCACATTTTCAGGAGACACGTATAAAAACACTAATTACAGAACTGTTTGGAATTGTGAAAAAAAAAAAAAAAAGCAAAGAAATGACCACATACACTATGATTTATTCATTTGTAGAATAACATCAACAATTAAAATAAATGAGCTATGTTCCCATGTACAAACATAGATGAAACATGAAAATGTAATGCTGAATGAAAAACAAATTTCAGGAGACACATTTAGAATAACATTTGTATAAAAATGTAAAACACAAATCTATAATTGTGATGCACATATTTTGTGTCAGACATTGTTATTTGCCTATGCAATATTTATTTTCTCCTTCTTGGTGACTCAAGTACTCAGTTTTGTTCAGAGTGGTCCTGTTAAAAATGCTCATCACCCCAGATGCCCATGCAACCAGGGTGGACATGGGGCCAGGTCTGGCCAGTAAGTGTTACAAAGAAATCTACTGGTAGAGCTCCTGAGTTAGACTGTCATTATTCTAATAAAAAGGAGCAGACTCAGTCACCACATGACTTTTGTTCATCACTCCTTTCCATGTTTCTTTCTGAAACACAGATACAATGCCAAAAGTAGCTATCAAGAGTTTAAAAAAAAGATGACAGAGCAGGACACTAAGAGGTGATTCTGGGTTAACCTCTTAAGGATACTGATCTGCAGTCAGATTCCCTTCGGTAACTGCTAACCCCTTAAAACATGTACTTCTTAATATGTGCTGTCAGAGATAACACATGTGGCTGTTTTGTTGGTTCGATTCCTAACACATTTCAAAAATGTGGAGATATTTACAAAGAAGAAATGGATACAAAGCTCTGGGGGTAGGGTACTTCCGTCTTCAGTATTACCAGTTACCCTCAAGTTGGTTCTGACTCATGGCAACCTCATGTGTGTCAAGGTTGAACTGTGTTCCACAGGGTTTTCAATGGCTGATTTTTCAGAACTATGTTGCCAGGCCTTTCTTCCAAGGTGCTTCTGGGCAAACTCCAACTGCCAACCTTTCAGTTAGCAGCCAAATGCATTAACTGTTTATACCACCAGGGACTCCTGTCTGCACCTATTTTCCAATCAATCAATCAATGAAATGGGTTAAAATTCACCCATCCTCCTCTTCTCCAGCCAGAGGGCCAGCCCTAGATATTTTTAATATAGAAATTCTGGATTTAGTCTGAAGATCAGGAAGGGGAATGGAGATTATGGGAAAGTGGCAAGGAGCAATCAAGAGGAAACACAAGGGGAAATATGAAGTATCTTACCAACTTCCTAATCAAGAAAAAATTCTAAATTATATGAAACAATAACAAAATCATTTTGAGCAGAGGGCAAAGGAGGAACATAGGTTGGTTTCTAGTTGATATAGAAGATGGCTTCAAACCTAGTTCCTACTCCTGTTTCATTATGTATTCCTCAGCAACCTTAACTCATGGAATTAAAATACTTGTACTCCTTGATTACCATCTGTTTCTGATACATACGTGAAATGACACATACTAGAGCTGCAAAATTACATAAGTTTTACATGGAAGAGAACACACAGCTTTTGTTTTTCAGTTTTTTTTTATGATCTTTGTCACAGATTGGGTTCTCTAAAATCAGAAAGGGAGTTTGGTGTGCAGAATATTTACAAGGAATTAACACGTGTGGAAAGGAAACAGGATCGGGCAGAGGAAGAAGCTGAACTGGGATGCAGGCCTAACATAACCTCAGCCAATCCAGAAGGGAGTTCTGGAGATACAGGGCTGGCTCTTCAGTGTTGACCTACAATGAGCCAAAAACT
The DNA here is from genome assembly GCF_030014295.1 of Loxodonta africana. NCBI lineage: Eukaryota > Metazoa > Chordata > Mammalia > Proboscidea > Elephantidae > Loxodonta > Loxodonta africana. The sequence goes on from NC_087348.1 coordinate 45,928,420, forward strand.
GCTGGCCTCTACCCTCACCAGGATTAGTTGTTGGATGTAGGCCACCTGGGAAAGTTATGCTCTTGGATGAAGGGACTCTCTGAAGTTGAGGCAAACCCTAAAGGGGCTAACAGCTGGAGGATCTCTGTTGACCTTGCTCCCAGGAGCTGGGGAAAGGACTCTTTTCTTGAAAAGGAATGGAGCAGTGCCCCCCAGTTCACCACAGTCCTCATCTGAACCTTATGATATGTCTGTGAGCTCCTAGATAAGCCACTCAATAATCTGTGCCTAAATTTCTTCATTTACTAAATAAGGTGGCTGGACTGGGTGTGTGTTTGTTTTAAGTAGGGAAGCTACTTCCTATGCCAAAGCTTAACTCATTAATTTTTACTTCTAGAGAATTCATCATCCCATATCTTTAAAATCATAGAATTAGGAAATAACTTAGACATAATGGTAATGACAATATCAATAATATCAATAACGGCTCACTTTCATTAAACCTTTGCTATATGCTCAGCATTGTACAAAACATCCTATTTATGGCGAATCACTAGAGAAGGACATCATGCTTGGTAAAGTAGAGGGTCAGTGAAAAAGGGGGAAACCCTCAAGGAGATGGATTGACACAGTGGCTGCAACAGTAGGTTCAAACAGAGCAATGACTGTGAGAATGGCACAGGACTGGGCAACATTTTGTTCTGTTGTACATAAGGTTGCTATGCGTCAGGGCCTATTTGATGGCTCCTAACGCTGTGAGTCAGAATCGACTCAACACTGGGTTTGGTTTGGTTTGGTTTTTTTTAAAAACAACAGCATTTAATCCTCAGGACCCCAGTACATAGTATAATCAATCTAGTTGACAAGGGTCATGCATTTAATAAGTTAAAGAGACAGGACTTGAACATACTCTAGCTGATTCCAAAACCTGCACTGCTAACTACTATACCACACTATGAATGCATTTTCCTTCCTAATAGCAGGATGTTTGCATGTAAGGTGCTAAGTTATTTTTAAAGACTTCCAGGAAATTGCAATCTGCAAAGATAAACAAAATCCACACTTTAAGACAATCATGATTTTTATATTGTGACAATTCATTAACTCCCTTTTCCTAGCTATTATTCTCAGCATATTTGCGATACCTCGTTATGCTGAGCAAGCAACTTCTGCAACTCCTCTTTTTATCTCACCCCTGGCAAGTACTATCAATATGAGTTTATAGAGAGAGATTCAATTAAAATGCATATCCATTCTGACCATTAATTCTGTAGATTGCATCTCAGGAATATCTGCTGGCAAACCAAAAGGTATGAACGCTGATGGAAGCGATGGTCTTCCTATTTTGGCTCCCTTCCTGAAGCCTCTGTCACAGTCTCTGCTTCCTGCTTTTGATTATAGTGGATACGCTTCGGATTGTGTCTGGCTTAAAATGAGTCTCCTTTTCAAAGTTGTTAGCTTCTAGCAGCCCTCCCAAACTGCACCACCCTGTGGTTGATTGGTCCCAAGGGGCCATGGATATATTCAAGGTGGACTAATCAGACTCTAGCTCCCCTAAATTTAGAATTTGCAAAAGACTGTCACAGAGATTGGTAGGCATTAGCAATCAGGTCCTTTTAACTGAAACAATCTAGGAAAAAGATGCACAAATTTATACTACCAAGGTCATGGACCCAACTTTGTCTGAGTCCATTCTGAGGCTTGGGGATTTTTAAATCTCTATTTTTTTAACCTAAGTGAAATGGTCGTTAATCCTTCCTTTCTATCCATCACCTCTCTTCAAAAAACTAGGTAGTTTTGAAAACTGTTTTCCTGTACACTATCTTAATTGGTTCTCACAGCCTAAGAACATGGGGTATTGTTTACCTCACTAAGTACGTGAGAAAACTGAGGTTGGAAAGACAGCCCCTTCGGAGAGGAGAACGAGTCATTTGATTAAAAATTGACTGTGGATAATCCACAATCTGAATGTTGTCTATTCCTACAGATAATAAAGCTTAACCCTTCTGGAATCATTGGTGACCTCCCGGAAATGCTTTACCAAAGATGATGTATGTTTCAAGACCCTTTCAATTTGGGGCCTTTACAAGATTTTACTACCAAATGTCAAGCCACCTTGCTTTAACAATAATCATTTAGTAGTTAACAGAGTGCATTATCATCATATAAGCTTCCCTCTCCATTCCCTTCAATATCAAAGTCAAGCCTCACCCTTCCTTCTACTCCTTGTCTACCAAGGCTATCGTTTGCCTTTCAAGATTGCCCTTTGAAAAACATGTTCAGTGTTCAGGAGAGAGAAAATAGGGGGCACCCTGATACCACCTTCTGATAAGACTTATTTAGCCTTATGCTTGAGGAAGGACAGTTGGGTCTGTGAGAATTAGTTCCTTAGTAAAATTTTTAAATACCCAATAGAATGTAAGTGCTAAGAGAACAGAAATTTCATCTATTTTATTTGATACTTTATTTTGAGCCCCCTACAATATTACCTGGCACATAGTAGGGGTCAATAAATATTAAATGAATGAATAAGTGAAATCTAAGTATTGCTGGACCAAACAAAAGCAGAACAAAATTTGCAAGAGGGTCAGGATTAGAATACCTGTTCTGTTACTAAATATTTCTCTTGCCTCAAGAAAGTAATTCAACTTCATTTGAGTTCCAATTTTAAAACTGAAAAAAGTGCCACCTACTTAACAAAAACATTGTGAGAGTTAAATAAAATATGGAAAAATGACTGGGACATAGGGTATGTTCAGTAAGTGTGTTGAATGAATAAATAAATGCATACATACATAAATGCATAATTTATCAGTTCATCTAATCACTCAGAAGCCAAAATTTATTTCTTAAAATAAGATGGAAAAATAGAAATCAGATATTAATTGCAAACTTATGTGGACCATAGTTAACCACATAGTTATCCCTTCATTACATTCTAGTGGCTTTCACAAGAAAACTCAGTCCTTAGGGCTCCATAATCTAGTTCTTATATTCCCTGCCCTACACTAAGATATACCAAACTACTCCCAGGTGCCCACATGCAAACTATAGTGTCTCATATTCTCTGCTTGTAATATCCTCCCTATATCTTTTTTTCAGGAAACCCGGGTGGTGTAGTGGTTAAGTTCTACAGCTGCTAACCAAGAGGTCAGCAGTTCGAATCTGCCAGGCGCTCCTTGGAAACTCTATGGGGCAGTTCTACTCTGTTCTATAGGGTTGCTATGAGTCAGAATCAACTCAACAGCAGTGGATCTTTTTTTTTTTTTTTTTGGTACATTTTGAAAACTAAATTTATATGTCACGTCTTCCAGGAAGTCCTTTCAGATTACCACTTTGAAGCTGAATTAGGTCTCCTTTTTCCTGATCATACAATGCCCTTACCTTTGTACTTTCACTCACAAATGATAGATAGATTAGGTAGGTAGGTAGGTAGGTGGGTAGGTGGGTAGGTGAATGGGTGGGTGGGTAGGTGATAGGTGGGTAGGTAATAAGTGGGTATACAGACGGGTAGACATACAGACAGACGACAGACAGACAGACAGACGATAGACAGATAGATGATAGACAGACAGGTAGATGGATGGATAGATAGAAAGACAGACAGGCAGTTAAAAAACAAAAAAACCTATTGCTGTCGAGTCAATTCTGACTCGTAGCAACCCTATAGGACAGAGTATAACTGCCCCATAGGGTTTCCAAGGAGCTCCTGGTGGATTCAAACTGCCAACCTTTTGGTTAGCAGCCATAGCACTTAAACACTACACCACCAGGGTTTCCTATGGATAAATTAGATAGACAGATATAGAAGCCTATTTACTCTTACAATGCAATACTGTATTAAACTATTTTCTTGTCTGCTTCCCCCATGAGATTGTGAGTCCTTTGAGCCAAAAGACCATATATTGTTTAACCTTGAATCCTAAGGATTTCCTATGTGCCTGAAAAACGGTAGATGTGTCATAAAATTTATTGAAAAGAAAAAACTAAAATATTTTTATGTAATTTAACAAAATCCTAGGCCAGGCAATGGGGTAGATACTAGGAATATAGAAATGAATAAAACAGATATATGTTCCTTAAACTCATTGAGTTTATAATCAAATAGAGAACATAAATGATAAACATGTTTATCCTGAATGTGACAGTTATTTTGAAAGGAGAGGGATAACGTACTGAGGCAGCAAATAGCAAGGAGATTAATTTAGTCTTTGGAAATGATTCTCTAAATTCATAGAATCAGCAGGGGTGTTTGTTCAAAATGTAGAGGTATAGCACCAAACTTCTGATTCAATAGGTCTAGAGAAAAGCCCCGAAAGCTAAATTTTAATATGTTTTTGTTGTTGTATGCCATCAAGTCAATTCTGACTCATAGCAACCATATAGGACAGAGTAGAACTGCCCCATAGGATTTTCTAGGCTGAAATCTTTATGGGTATAGACTGCCAGGTCTTCCCTCCCACAGAGCAGCTGGGTGGGTTTGAACAGCCCACCTGTAGGCTAGCAGCCTAGCACTTAACCATTGTGCTGCTAGGGCTCCTTAAAGTTTTAGTATACATCCCAGATACTACAGGTAGTCTGAAGAACAGACTTGACAAAACACTAATATGTGGCTTGGAATTTCCCTCTGAGCAAGGTCATTTTTATTAGAGACTGGACTGGGACAGTGGGTAGAATTTCGCCAAACTGGTAAGTATGGGGAAGGAAGCTGGCGCTTCAAGATGAGAGAACAGCTTATGTGAAGAGAAAAATAATGCCCCTAAAAGGAAGCTGGGGGCAATGGTGGTTCAGTGGGAAAACTATCACCTTCCATTCAGAAAACCCAGGTTTGATTCCCAGCCAAGGCACCTCAAGCACAGACACCACCCATCTGTCAGCGTGTTGCTATGATGCTGAACAGGTTTCAGCAGAGCTTCCAGACTAAGATGGTCTAGGAAGAAAGGCCTCGTGCCCTACTTCCATAAATCAGCTAATGAAACAGTGCGTTATGAGATCATGGAGATGGCGCAGCACAAGGCAGAATTTCCTTCTATTGCGCACGGGATCACCATGAGTCATGTCAACTCCACTGCACCTTAGAACAAAAGGAAGCATGAATAATAAATGGGCAACCAGCTGAGAAGGAAGAGGCAAAATGAACAGTTAGAGAGGCCATGTTAAGAACATAAAACTTTAAGGGCAATAGATAACCATAGAAGATTTTATACCTGATGACTTCTCTGTTCCTTCAATGCTTCATCTGTAATCATACCTACACCACAGACTCTTTGTAAGGATTAAATGGGAACAGTGTCCGCCATACAGATAATATAAATGCTAGATATTTTATCATGATGATAACATTTATATTTGGGTTGTTTTAAAATATAGGTTGTTTTAAAATATAGGTTATTTTAAAATATAGGTAGAGCTGAGGATGGGGCTTAAATTAGGTCCTAAACAAATTATAAAGCCAAGCAACTTAGTGACTCTGGGGACAATAGGAATGTGAGGTAGTAATGCAAACACCAAGACAAATGCACTATTTAAAGAAACATAAGGACTCCAGGATGAGGAGACATTTCTCAGTTCACATGTACAGGGGAACAAGACGTTGGACCAGAAATGATTTACTACTGAAACTGGCACAGTAGGTACTTTTTAATTAGTAGAATTAGGAGACTACTTAAAGCTGACTTTGTGAGAAGAGTTTAATTACTGTCTCTGAAATTACAACCCATAAGTCAGGAGGAGAGCTCAGCAAGAACATGGCTCTGAGTCTGGGGCTAACTCTCAGTTAGGTTGGGTTCACGCTGGCTGATCCTTGAGTATGTTCTAATGTTTCTCATCATTACTCTCCTCAGTTGAATCCCAGGAGAAAGCACCTTAGGATGGCTGGCTACCTGCATCACCTCAGTAGCCACCCCATCCATCCTTCTGCTTTCCAACTGCTCAGTTCATGAACTGACTGAGTAGAATCAGAGCCAAACGAGCAGCATCCATCTTTTGGCAGCTCTTACCTAAAAGCATCTTAAACGCTTCCTGGGGGCAGCCAAAGATGCTTTGCTTGGAGAAAGTTGGCCCACTTGCATGAATTTTGTGCATCGGAAGGAAATGGGTGATACATTTCATGCTTCCTATTGTCATTAATATTGGTGGCTATTAACCATGGCTGTTCTTGAGATTTTTTGAGATAAAATCTGGAGATTTTTTAAGATTATAACATTCCAGCCCCACCCCAGAGATTTTCATTTAATTAGTACTCAGAATGGCCCAAGAATCTATTTTTGAATGTTCGCCAGATATCCAGCTAAGGCTTATAACCGCTGAACTATATAAAGTTTGCTTAAGGCTCTGTCGGTTGCAAATACAGAAATGCACTCAAAGTAGAAGAGTGCTGCAAACTTGGATTCTCAGGCGATGTTAATGAGTCGCGTGGGCATGGGTTGGGTACTACGGCATACTGCGGATGCATGGCCCACGTAGAGGGGTCAGCACGCACTCAGCTACAGCTAATTGCTAGGATGTGGAAATGCTTGACCATTGTTGCCAGGCAGTCTGCTTTTTAAAGAACAGCCCAAATTCTGGATGTTTGTGTTGCATAAAAATCCTGATATTTAAACACTGGCAACTGATTTTTTTTTTTTTAATCTCAATGAGTTTATGTTACAATGTAACAACAAAGTTCCAATTCCAAAGAGAATTTGACAGCCCACCTAGGATCTGGTTTGTAAAACTGGTGTAACTAGTTATGACCAATAGGTAAAGTCTGATAATAAATGGCTTCTACCTCTCCTGGTGGCAGGATGGGCAAGCAATTTTCAGACAAATGGGAAAGGACTTAAATCCCTTACAAAGTCTCAGAAAAGGAAAACGGACAGACAAATCTGGTGCGTGTCCCAAACCAGATCATTAGAGTTCAATAAGTGAGAGTTACAGGAAGGGAGATTCTGACTCACTGAAGTCCTCCACGAATAGAAAAGCCTTCCTTGTGTGGAAGTGAGCTTTCAGTCAATTGCAGCATTCAAGCAGCGGTTGAAAGAACATCTAACAGTGATGTTCCTGCATGTACATAGCCAATAGCCACTAACAACCTTCCCATTCCAATAACAATGAATAAATGTCCACCCTAACAGGTTAAACTCTGAATATTCATGATTCCCATTCTTGTTAACTTGAATATCTCCTAGAGGAATATACAAATAACTTTTCCAAATCACAAGAGAAATATAGAGGTGATCGTGAATAAAGAAGCCTGTAGGAATGTGTTACTGTACTTCCAATTTATACAGAAAACTTGTTTACAACATAACAGTCTTCACATTTTACTAAGTGCTGACTTTTCCTTCACACTTCTTTAAATTCTGGCAATTTCCATCACCAAAGGAGATCACTAGCCTTCCATTTGACAGGGAATTCTGTCTCAATATTAGGCCTTTCTGCTGGGTGCACTGGAAAGAGGAGAAATCACACCTGACTAGCATGCCAGAGTACAGGTCAGAAGGAAGGTGACTCTCCCTGTAAACACAAGGATGACCAAAAGTTTGTTGTAATAAAAAAATTAAAAAAGAGAGAGTGATTCCCAGGCTGCATGATGATTAAGATGGCTGTAAATGTTCCAGAAGGAGAATGCAGCCTGCCAAGTACAGCTGAAGCTCAGCAGATAAAATCGTAATTAAACTCATAATAGCACTAATGACCAAATGCCTCCATGCATTCTTATTTAATCTTTGCCTTAAACCTTGAAAGTAAGTGCTATCATTCCCACTTTATCCATGAGTAAAATGAAGCTTACAGCGACCTTAATCAGAGAGTGCTTTGGAGGCAGAGACCTGGGTTTGTGTCCTGACTCCTTCAGTTACTAGCTACGTGATATAAAAAAAAAAAAAAAAAAAAATTTTTCCTAACCTACCCTTAGTTTCCTCATCTGTAAAAAAGAAGATAATTGTAAGACAAACAGGAAAGGAATTTTGTGGAGATTAAATTAAATGCAATTATCTTGGCACATTAAAAATTACTGATAAAATTAGCTGTGATTGTAACTGCCAGTAAATAGCAAAATGGAAACTCTAACTGATGTCCAAAATCAATGGTTTTGACCATTTGGTCTCCTTCACTATGGTTTCAAACTGTCAGAATAACTTCTCTACAGGGAAGTATGCAACTGACTTTACTGGTTCCATCTGAATCTCGTGGACCCTGTCAGTGAATCAGACATCTCTTTCTACCTGTGGAACTGACCTACTGTTTCTAGTTACTCTGTTCCTTGTCTGTAGGACTTTGATACAAGTCTTGGCCCCTGGCCCATAAATGGCTTGTTCTTCACTCTGCCCTTTATGTACTGTCTATCTGTATCAGTATTCTGTCACCACCCCAATGCTGTACAACAACCAACCACAAAAGCTTGGTGTCATAAAACGATATTTATTTTTGCTCTTAAGTCTATGGGTTGGATGGGTATTTGGATTTCTCATGAGTTTGCATTCAGCTGCCATGTTGGCTGGAGGCCTCCCTGGTCAAGGATGGCTTTACCTGATGATTTGTCTCTGCTCCACATGGTCTCTCATCATTAGCAAGCTAGCCTAAGCTTGATCTCATACAGTATCAGGGTACAAGAGAGAGCAGAAGCGTAACCGGCCTCTTGAAACCTAGGCTCAGAACTAGCACATTGTCATTTCAACTGCATTCTATTGGCCAAATAAATCATAAGACCGGGTCCAATTTGTAGGAAAGGCCATTGGATGAGAGAGGCTGTTAAGTCTCATTGCAAAAGGCATTGCATGAATGGATAAAGAATTGGGGCTTTTTACGCAATCTACTACATCATTCCACCAATGTGTGAGGTTACAAGTTCAGTGGACAGATCTTTTTTCCCAAATGGAGAGAGAAGGCCAATGGATCCATTATGGGTTGGTAGAAGACACTAGAAATATTTCAGTCGTGAACTTTAAAAGACATACTTACCATGGATTTTTTTATACTCTTGCTTCGAGTATATTTTCTCGTCAAATGCAACGTCAGTATACATTTTGATATGTAGTTTGTACTAGAGTAACTAGTTAGTGAAGGAGCACTGGTAATGCAATGGTTAAATACTCACTTGCTAACCAAAGATGGGCAGTTCAAACCCACCAGTCAATCCACAGAAGAAAAGACCTGGAAACGTGCTCCTGTAAAGGTAACACGGGAAACCCAAGGGGCAGTTCTGTTTTGTCATATAGGGTTCCTATGAGTCAGAATCCACTCTCGAGCACACAACAACTAGTTAGTACCAAAATTGCTTAAGGATCACATTTAATTTTGGGGGGGGGTTGGGGGGAAGAGTCATAATGCCTTTTGGACAATTTTAATTCTGTCTGTATTAAGAAATGTTCCCCTGAAGTGGGGAGATTCATCTTTCCATTAATCTAGGAGTCCCATTCTCATTCAACAATTTAGTCACCTAGTTCAGAAAGAATCAGAATGTTCTTAGCCTATGATTTCCAGGAGCAATTAATACAAACCTACTGGTTTAGTATTCTTTCTGAGTCAAACACTAATCTCGCACCAAAATATTCAATATAAAATGATCCCATCATATGTCAACTCAGAACTTTAAAAAGTTTCAGTTGTAAACCTTTAACGGTAAAGCGGTTTGAGTCCCGGAACGGGGCTTCCATGTGAAAACTCTCAAATTTCTCAGTTTCCCAAGCAAAGATGCAGAAGACGTATAACCCGAGCTATAATCCAAAATCTGCCTTTTATTTACTAAGAGACATCAAAAATTATGCAACTCTCTTGGAGGTTTTCCTTACCTCAGCATAAAATTCTGAGGTAAGAAAATACAGCTGTTTTTTCCAGTATTTAGATCATGATGGCCTACCACTGCCCAGAGATTAAATCTAAGCCTTTCTCTACCATGTACAAAACAAAGCCTTTCATGATCTATCCATCTATCCAACCCTATTCTCAGTTCACCTTAATTCTGCCCCATTTCACAGTCTCTATTATTTTTATTTCCCCTACTCAAAACTACTTGTCCTTCTGTGAACACAAGTCTGTGCCATATGCCTTGCTTATGCTAACCTCTCTTCTTGGAATTTCCTTCCCTGCTGTCACTCCACTTCCTCCTCATCTCTAACTAGTTGTCATCAAGGTGACTCCAACTCAGGGAGAGACTATATGTGTCAGAGTAAAACTGCTCCATAAGGTTTTCAATGGCTAATTTTTCAGAAGTAGACCACGAACCTTTTCTTCTGAGGTGCCTCTAGGTGGATTCAAACATGTAACCTTTCAGTTAACAGCCAACTCTGTTAAGCATTTGCACCACCCAGGGACTCTTCCCAGTCTCTAACACCTAATAAACATCTGCTTGTGGCTTACTGGGACACAAGAGTTTGAGCTGAACTACTAACCTAAAGGTTGGCAATTCAAACCCACCCAGTGGCACCGTGGAAGAAAGCCCTGACAATTTGCTTTTATAAAGATTACAGCCAAGGAAACTCTATGGAGCAGTTTTACTCCGTAACGCATGGGTGCCCATAAGCCACAACCAGCTCAATGGCAGTGAGTTTGGTTTTTGTTGTGACTTTACTGGAGGTTCACCTCTTGTTTCTGCCTTGCTCCCTGGTAGTACTGATCACTCCCTCCTTTCTCTCTTGTATGTGCCTTGTTTACATTTCTATCATAACATCTGTGTCTGTGCTTATTCGCTCGCTCTCCTCCATTATCAGTAAAAAAAAAAAAAAAAAGTGGCATTCCAAATATCCTTATGTTTACAGCGTCTGGAACAAAGTCTGGAATATGTGCCCTAGAAATGTTTCCTCAATGAGTGCATGAATAAATAAATGCATGAAAATTGATACCATGAGACCTACATGGATATTATCTTAAATTTGTTGCACTTCCCTATGTATTAAATGCCAAACGAGCAATACAGTCAGTAATATGGAGGTTTCAGATGAAGGGAAAGTGGCTCTAGATTAGATTTATAAAGAAGATGAGGCTTAAACTAGGTCTTGACAGGTAATGGGTGTTCATGCATGTATAAAGAACCGGGGAAGGTATTCAGATAGAAGAGAAAGAAAAAAAAAAGAAAGAGAAAGAGTAAGAGCAAATTTCAGGAAGTGGAAATATAGAAAGTTTTGTGATGGTAGAAATATTTGCAGGCAGAGAGACTTCCTGTGGGACACTAGTGACGTACAATGGGAAGATAAGTTAAGAGTGAGGTTTTATGCATTGTGTTTTTAAAAATTGGAAATCAAATAGCTATCTATATATAGACAGAGATATGCAGTTTCCCCATGAAAACTCTCATATTTCTCATTCATGTGTCTGTGTGTACACATATATACACATATACAGATGAATAAGCCACCTCGATGCTCTATTTTAATTTAATTTTTCTACTTTGTTCCTTTTTATATGTTTCTTCTCTTTCATAGTAATTATTCATAAAAACCAAGGAGGCCTCTGGATTATAGCCTTTGGAGCTTAATGAGAATGGAAGAAATTGATAACCTTATTCCATCCACGTTAAGATCGTTTACTTTTAGGGGACTAATGTGGGAAGGCCATTTGGTATTCCTCTTGGATTGTTAGACACCAAATGAGATATCATGCTGCTAATGGCTTTTACACTCTCCCTCAGATAGCCTGTACATCTCTGACCTTTCAAAGTTTGGTAACATAATTGGTTGGCAATGTTTTCTCTTTCCCCCAGGGTTAGTGAAACTCTCAAAGACAAGGAAGAGAAAGAGAAAGTTAAATATTTGCCAAGAGAGAGACAGTAAAGTCAGTCACAAAAGTTCTCAGATAGATCAGAACAGGACAAATCCATCACCACCACTAGAAAAGCAAGTATTTTCTCAACTGATTTAAGTCCACCTCGTAATTTATAAAGCCTTGGGAAAATAATCCATGCATCACCTGGCATCTACCTGTTAATGGATGATATATTTCAGTAAAACATCAGTTCAAGGACTGAGAAATGGAGGAGTGTGAGCAATTAAATTTTCTGATTAGTGTTATATTCAGGATAATCATAGTCTCCTTTCTTTACAAACATTTTGCTAAATATTATAAATTCCTTTGACTATAAAACACTCAATTAACTCACTTGTTGAATGAGTACTATTTTTTCCATGTCTAGTGAAAACAGATTAATGTTTTTCTCTTTTTTTACTTTTGTTGATGTGTAAGGGTTTTGTTAGTATACAGGAAATAATATTTTGGAGAATAAATATCATTCTCTGTGATTATACATACAGAAAGTAGAAAGATGAAACCTTATAAAACCAGCCTTGATTCTAGAAAAATACAATTGTGTGCTTAAAACAATAACCAACAATTAAATTCATGACATCATTTGGAACTAAGCGCATACATCGAGCATTCGAGTAAATAATTTGAGATTGAACTTTCATAAGAAAAAGAAATGAGGGGAACATGATGAAACCATGGCACTCATCAAGCAAACATTAGCATTCATCCTAGTGTGGCTGTAGCAGGAAGCACAGCTGAAGGTGAACAGGAGCTCCCTGAAGCCTTCTTTCAGAAGGAAGCACTATTTCCCCTAGATGGGAATGTTCACTGTTATTTAAATAGAAAGTTGGTTTTGCTTTAACATAATCTTAAACCACATAGTAACAACGCCGAGTTATCTTTTCTTGGATGTTTATATTGCAAAGTCAGTATTCTCATTCAAATGAAATTTTCTAAACTATATGCATAGATTTGAAGTTCACAGAATGCTGGGCATAAATAAGTACTCTCTCTCTAACTCAGACGTTTGCTTTTTAAGCTCTTACGAGAGGTTAGAATCTAGAATAATGTATCAAATTAAATAAGTAGTTGTGGAAGATTGTATTTTCCAAAGATGACTCCAGTAACATACCCCATCCCACAGTCTCATTTTACAGTGTGCCCTTAACATTACTCCCATCTAATTCAATGGCAACAGGTTTAACTGTGATGTCTATATCCCCTCCCCTTGAACCTAAACAAAGCTTTGCAAATGCTTCAACCAAGAGTACAACAGAAGTGAAGCTACGTGACATCTGAGGCTAGATGATAAAATGCGATATATTTTCCCATTCCCCCTTTTACAACTTTCACTCTTGGAAACAAGCTCCCAAGCAAGCCCATAGGGGGAGACCAAATGAAGAAGCCTCATAGAAAGGAGACTTTTAGGTGTTTTGGCCAGTAGCCAAGCTTAGGCCCCCACCAACAGCAAACATCATATACCAGGCATGTGAATAAAGATACTTCCAGATGATTCCAGACGCCAGCCTTTGAGTCTTCTCAGCTGAGGCCCCAGACTTCAAGAAGAGACAATCTATCCTCACTATTCCCTATCCAAATTCCTGACTCTCAGAGTCTGTGAGCATAACAAAATTCTCATTTAACCCACTAATTTTGGAGTGGGATAACTAGGAAAATTTTGAATATCAATGTCATGATTCCATTTACTGTTTCTACAAATACATATTGGATGCCTACCATGGACCGAGTACCATGCTAGCCACTGGAGGTAGAGAAGATATAAAAGATAGATGTGGTCTATGCTCTCAAGAAGTTTATATGCTGATGAAGGGGAGGTAGACTCAAACAAGATTATTACAGACAGGATAGGTATATTAAAGGAAATAAGCAAGCTGAAGTGTTGTAGAATAGCTTCAGGGAGGCCAGCATGATATTTAGTTAGAGAGAAGTCTTTAAGGAGGTGCTATTTAATCTGAGACCTTGAACATGTTTTAAGCTACCCCTTGTTTTACAGGTATGGAATATGGGATCCACACTCTAGGGGAGAGGGATAGGACCCAGGTTTCCTACCTCTATTTTAATGGTTTCTGTTGGCCCAACCTCTTTTAGAGATGGAAATGCTAACATATAAAGATATCTTTGTTATTTCAGGCAAGAAAATATGGAAGAATGAGCTCTAGTCCGATTATTTTCTTTGCGGTGAGACTTCTAAAACTATTTGGGAAGTAAAATAATAATAATTAACATTTATTGAATGCTTATTCTGTTGCAGAAACCCTGGTGGCTTAATGGTTAAGTGCTATGGCTGCTAACCGAAAGGGTCAGCAGTTCAAATCCACCAGGCGCTCCTCAGAAACTCTATGGGGCAGTTCTACTCTGTCCAATAGGGTTGCTATGAGTCGGAATCGACTCAGTGGCAACGGAATTCTACTCAGGCATTGTGATAAGCAGCTTTTGTAGTTCAATGTCAGTCTTGAAAAGAAGTATTGCAGCTATGAGCCACTGGAGGTAAAAACACACCAATGCTGAGAGAACGGTGCACAGAAATGGAAAATCTGAGGGATCCGGGTGGAGTATAAACAATGTTTATTACAGTCTATCCTTGCATCACTTAAATAAAATCACATCATTATGTCATGGTTTATTCACGATGGTAAACCTGTTAAAACTCATTGCTGTTAAGTCCATTCCAACTCATGGAGACCCTACGGGACAGAGTAGAAATGGCCCCATAGGGTTTCCAAAGCTGTAATTTTTATGAAAGCAGACTGCCTCATCTTCCTCCTGTGGAGCAACTGGTGGGTTCAAACCTCTGACCTTTCGGGTAGCAGTGGAGTGCTTAACCACTGCACCACCAGGACTTCTTTCCTGATGGTAATTGGTCATAATTTCTGAGGAAAAACTTATAATAGGAGGATTAGTGGCATGAACTACAGTCTCCATGGCTTCAATTGAATCTAACGCATTAACTGATATTTGTCATCTCTCTCCTGTACCATTTATTTGAGATTCTTTCCATTCCTGGCTAAAATTTGTACTATCCTAGGATATTTGACTGTAGGATTGGCCCAGGAATACATCCCCAAGGCGTATGAGCCCCTAGTTACCATGCATTTATCAAGATGTTATTGTTGTTAGGTGCCGTCGAGTCGGCTCCAACTCATAGTGACCTTACTCACAACAGAACAAAACACTGCCCGGTCCTAAGCCATCCTTACAATTGTTGTTATGCTTGAGCCCATTGTTGCAGTCACTGTGTCAATCCACCTCGTTGAGGATCTCCCTCTTTTCCACTGACCCTGTACTTTGCCAAGCATGATGTCCTTCTCCAGAGACTGACCCCTCCTAACAACATGTCCAAAGTATGTAAGACGCAGTCTCGCCATCCTTCCTTCTAAGGAGCATTCTGGTTGTACTTCTTCCAAGACAGATGTATTCGTTCTTCTGGCAGTCCATAGTATATTCAATATTCTTCGTCAACACCACAATTCAAAGGCATCAATTCTTTGGTCTTCCTTATTCATTGTCCAGCTTTCGCATGCATATGATTCAATTGAAAATACCGTGGCTTGGGTCAGGCACACCTTAGTCTTCAAGGTGACATCTTTGCTCTTCAACACTACAAAGAGGTCCTTTGCAGCAGATTTACCCAATGCAATGCATCTTTTGATTTCTTGACTGCTGCTTCCATGGATGTTGATTGTGGATCCAAGTAAAATGAAATCCTTGACAACTTCAATCTTTTCTCCATTTATCATGATGTTGCTTATTGGTCCAGTTGTGAGGATTTTTGTTTTCTTTATGTTGAGGTGCAATCCGTACTGAAGGCTGTGGTCTTTGATCTTCATCAGTAAGTACTTCAAGTCCTCTTCACTTTCAGCAAGCACGGTTGTGTCATCTGCATAACACAGGTTGTTAATGAGTCTTCCTCTAATCCTGATGCCCCATTCTTCTTCGTATAGTCCAGCTCCTCAGATTATTTCCTCAGGTGGAGGTACAGGGGGTATATATTTCAATGTAATAAGTGGCAAGTCCTTTCTAAAGGACAAAGCTTTGTAAAACTCAAAATAAATTGGCGGAGAAGATAGGCATTCCATACCCACTTATGTAAATGTATCTTTGGAGAAATTAGTAAGGGGAAGTCTTAGAGTAAAAATCCCCTTACAGCATTTCTAACTCATGAGTCCAAGATTTGAAGAAGTACTGCTTCATTTAATTTCATGTGCAAAGCCAGGAAAAGCTGAGTAGATGGAACCAAAATGAATGGGATATTTATGCCATAGGTCTGGTTCACTGAAAACCAGAGGATATAGGAGGAACTGATCAGAAACACTGAGTTAAGAAAAAAGATTCTAAGCTTGTTAAATTTCTGAAACATATGTCTTTCTGTCATCTAGAAACTCTGCAATCTCAGGATAAATAAAGACACCATCAAAGAATCAGCAAATACAAATCTAGAAAAAGTAGTTAGCACCCTGGACTGTGCAAAAAAAAAAAAAAACAGCAATCGATGTGTCCCTTAAGCTCTTTGTCCAGGGTTTGATTTGCCCCATGAAAAATGAATACTCTCATTGAACAGAGAGAGACAAGGCTTCTAGGAAAATGGAAAAGATACTGAGATATAGGGAAGAAATTTGTACTGGGAGTCAACACTCAAAATCCAGATGCTGCTACTGTGTAGTTATTTGAACTTGAACAAATATTTGACCTCTAAGGATTTGGACAACATGAACTCTAGCTTATCTGTAAGCTTTAATAGTCTATACTTCTAAGTACAGCTTCAAGTCAGTCCTGTGCCATACTGTAGTTCTAAAAATCTATATCTACACCGTCAGTTCTTGAAAAGAACTCACCTTATTATAAATTGAATGTTCCTAATTTTCTAGGCTGTCTCATTCTGAAAAATTCTGCCCTACTTTCAGGATGGAGGAGAACCAATACTTCTAAGGCTTAGAATTTATTTCATAAGAAATCTTAATTTTCATATTTTCACACTTCTATTATAGTAAGCAGCCATTTTATTCAAGCATATAAAATCATCACTTATTCCTGCATAAAAATCATCATAAGTGAGGAAACCCCAATTGTTTTCATTGCCGGGAAATCATAGTAATTCGCTCCACTTGTTTACCCCTCCTCAACTCTTTAAGCTTTTCCTGTTAAAAACATACTAAGCAGAAAAGAACATATTTGACAATATTTCGCTCCACGCCAGGCTCAGTTGGACCTGTTCTTCCTTCAGAGAAAGGATTGTTCCTACTTGTTAGAAAAGTAATGTCCATTCCGATTCACTACCTGTTAAGATGCAAAGGGAAAACCAAAATAACCCCTAATGTGACTTTTATAATACTGCTTCTTGGATTCGTGTATACACTCTCCCCTTTGTCTCTCCCTTCAATTGGCTAGTTTCTGCTCATGGATCACGTCTCCGCTTATATATCATTTCTTATGAGAAACCTGCCACGTACTCTTCGTTCACCCAGTGGGTCCCAACTGGAAGCGATTTTGCCTCCGGGGACATTTGACAATGTTGGGAGGCATTTTTAGTTGTCATAACTGGAAAGGCAGTGCTACTGGCATCTCATGGGTAGAGTCCAGGGATGCTACTAAACATTCTACAAAATGCACAGGACAGTCCTTCCAATAGAGATTAAGTGGTCCAAAATGTCAGTAGTGCCGCTGTTGAGAAACCACAATTTAACCCCCCGTAAACACTTATCATACTGCATTGTTGTTGCCAGGTTAGTGCTCTTAGGCAGCAAGAGCATACCTTATTTTTTACTGCATGTTCCCTGTGTACCTGGTACTCATTGTTGTTGTTAGTCTATTGAGTCAGCTCCATGATGGCCTTATGTATCACAAAACGAAATGTTGCCCTGTCCTGTACCATCTTCATGATTGCTGGTGTTTGAGTCCATTGTTGCAGCCATTGTGTCAATTCAACTTATTGAGGGTTTCCTTTATTTTTACTGGCCTTTTACTTTACTAACTATGATGTCCTTTTCTAGAAAGTGATCTTTCCTGATGACACCCAAGTAAGTAAGCTGAAGTCTCACCATCCTTGCTTCTAAGCAACATTTTGATTGTATTTGTTCTAAGACTAATTTGTTTGTTCTTTTGGCAGTCCATGGTATATTCAATATTCTTCACAAATACCACAGTTAGAACTTCTTCTGTCTTCCTTGTAGTTGGTAAAAAAGAAATGATTGACTAGCTAAATAAATAAAAGAAATTGTTAATTACATACAAGTGAAGGGAGCAAAATCAAGACTAGAGCATATTTATTGTTAGTAATAGGTTTTTTAGATAGTCTAGTTAGTCTGTTTATAGCTTACAAAACACTTTAAAACCATTTTCACACATGATGCAACAAGTCAGCAAAGCAAGTAGAATGTAAAATATTAACCCCCATTTTTACAAAGAAGAGGACAGTTCTCAGTGGAGTTTGGAACCCTGTCAAATGAAATGATAAGAAATGAATTAGCAGTGAATGGAGGTTTCTTACATAGGCATAATTGATTTTTAACAAGATTTTAGAAACTTAGAAATAAAATCTAACTAGTTAGCTGTGGAGTGGATGTTATAGTATCTCATTCCTACTGCCAAAGGGGAAAAGTTTTAGCTGTGGGCAATCAGAACTCAATAAACGACTCAACTTCAGTTAACAAAAGCAAGCGTCATTAAGAGAAAGAGTTGCTAACTCTTAGATGTTGGCCTAATAATACAGTACAATTGTAGGACAATGTATGTCTTAGCAATTCCCCTACAGGTAGCTCGAAGGTACCAAAGACATATCCTAGGTAATGACTAAAATAAAATATTCCTTGTTAAATGGTCAGGTTCTCTGCATAATTAGAGAACATATAGAAGGTGGATTTCCAAACCAGATTTCCTGGATTTGAAATCCAACTCTGTAACTTATGAATTGTATTGCTTTGGGTAAATTTCTTAACCTATATGTCAGTTTTCTCAGCTGTAAAATGGTGATTGTAATTGGAAACATTTCATAGGATTGCTTAGAGGGTGAAGTGTTTGACATGGAGTAAATACCCAATAATTGTTATCTGTCTGTCTATCCTCTATCTATCTATCTATCATCTATCTATCTATCTATCTATCATCATCTAGCTATCTATCTATCCATCTATCATCTATCTATCATCTATCTATCTATCTAATCTATCATCTATCTATCATCTATCTATCTATCTATCTGTCATCTATCCATCCAGCCACACATCTATCATCACTATTATCATCATCATTACCTCTATACATTTTTTTTCATGTAAAGAATTTTGCCTGGAGGTAACTAAACCACATGAATACACTATATATCCTCTTAAATATGCATAACTACTTTGACTAAAGTAGTGAACATTTGTATTTCTTGGCTGCCCAGCATCCTACTCAACTCAACTTCTTTGGTAACAAATTCCAAATTCTTTTAAGGAATTTCCTCAGTGATATTGTGTACAGTCGTGATAGGACTATAAATCAAGGTATTCTTGTTAGGACTATAAACCAAGTGTTCTTCTCTCCTTTAACCATGAAATGACCATTGGATTTGACCTGAGTTCAACTCTTAGTCTCTCTCCAAGGACTTTGAACCTTGAGAGGAAAGATGTAAAAACCAAAAACAAACCAGAAAAAAAAAAAAAAAAAAAACTCTGGAATCTATTTGCTACAGTGACAACTAAATAATGAAACTATCAAATAAATAATATTGGCCATCTAAACTTTAGAATCCTTTTCCAAACCCAGATCTGTATCTATTCCTATTTATTCAGTAAGCTTCCCAACTGTTTTTCCAATAAATTCCTTTTCTTCTTAAGTTACTCAAAGTCTATTTGTTGCTTGCCACCAAGAAACCCTAACTGCTGGAAGTTTACATTACAAATCAGTTCAGTCCCAATAAAACTGCTTTATTGATAGTTTATTACTCAAAATAAAATAGTTTTTATGTTACTTAGAATGAACTCTCATGAAGAAAATAGATAAGATCATATAACTTCAAATTCTTGAGATAAATCTAAAAATATATTACTTATTGTAAAGAAATAAGAAATAGCTGCAAACAGCAATGAATACAATTTTTTCATGTTTGAGATTAAGAAAAAATTAAGTCATGTTAATATTAGAGAAAGCAGTAATGTAGGGAAACTAATCGTCTCATGTATTTGGATTGTCAGTGTACATGCAAATTGGGCCAACCATTTTGGAAGACAATACAATGGTATTTTCACAATTGTCAAAGTGTGCACCTGCAGCTTCACAGTCATACTTCTAGCAATCTACCCTACAATACTACTTGCATGTGTACACAAAGATATTTTTAAAGAATGTTCTTTGCAGCTTTGCTACTAAAGATAAAATACAGGGAAAATATAAATGCCTACAGTGTATTAAAAACTTTAAATTAGGTAGATCTATACGTATATTATGAATGTGCATTTTAAGTATTAAGAGAAAAAGTTGAAGAATGTTATGTGCAGTGATTCTTCTTTAATTGTACAATAAGAAAAAATCTATGTGTACCTGTGTATGTGTGTATTTGTATATGACTAGAAAGGGATTTGCAATGATATGCTGAAACTGTTAAAAATACTTCCATCTGGGGAGTGGAATTGGGTGCAGAGATGCTCAGGGCAGCTTTTTAATTTCAGTAATGATTTTTTTACAAGGCACATGGATTATTTTAGCATAAAAAATAAATCGTTGCTCAAACTTGAATAATGTAAAGAGCTATTTTAAAAGAAATCTCTCATCAACTTCCTCTCTAATCCTGGTCTATTTTAGGTTAATTAAAATGTTATATCAAAAAATGACTCATAGTGGACCCAAGGAACCAACATGGCACTGTAGACAAAAGTACTATGCTTACCATCTGTAGCAAAGACCTGAAAAACTAAGTAGAATAGATACAAACATCAATCATGGAACCCTAAGCATCAAATGAAGAAATAAAGAACCAGGTCAAACACAGAATGGAAGAAGAAACTGACAGAAAACAGAGAACAAGGAGAGATATTGAGTGGAGGTCTTCTGCCAACTAAACGGTACAACGTTATCACCTTGGGACACAGCCATCGATGGACCCGGGCAGGGAGTACAGGAAGACAACATCATGGAACTCCCAACAGGAGGCAGAGTACCCAGTAACCAGAGAAATACACTTTCCCACTCCTCACCTTTCTACCCCATATGTTGCCTCCACCCCTTCCTGATAGGCCATGCCATGCTGTTAGAGAGCCACCAGCCCACCACCACTCCAGATCCACTCTGCCCCCACCCACCAGCTCACGTGACACCTTTTTCTTCCCTTTCTTTTCTTTCTCCCTCCTAACTAGCCCCATATGCCACTTCAATCTCTTCCCAATGGGCCAAGCTGTGCCACATGGCCAGAGAGTCACAGCCCCATCACCATCCCAAGTCTGCATCCCCACCTGTCAGCTGCTACTGTGCCTTTTTTTCCCTTTCTTCCTCTTTTTTCTCCTTCCCACCTAGCCCCATATACCACTGCCACCCCATGCTGCACTTTCATGGCTAGAGGATCACCAGCCCACCACCACCATGGGTCGACCCTGGCCCCACTAGTTAATTCCTGCCAAACCATTGTTTTACTTTATTTCTTTTTTTGCCTTTCTTCCTTTTCTTTCTGCCTCCCACCTAGCCTCCTAAGCTACCTCTCCCCTTCCTTCTAGGTCATACCACACTGCTGTGGCTAGAGAGTCGCCAGCCTACTGCCACCCCTAGCCCACCCTGCCCCTACCTGCTGCACCTCATTCTTTATTTTGTTTTTATTTTCTTCTTTTCTTTCACCCTCCCTCCTAGCCCTGTAGGTCACCTCCCCTCCTGTTCCACTAGGTCCCAGATCCTCCCCACTCCCACTCACCAGCCCTCACTGTGCTACCATTTTTTCCCTCTTTTTTCCTCTCTTACTTTTCTTCTTCCTCCCACCTAGTTCCATAGCCACCTTCTCCCCTTCCCATCAATCCCCGCCATACCACTGCAAATAGAATGCCACCAGCTCACCATCCCACCACTGCCTTAGGTCTGCGCAACCCCCACCCAATGACCCCCACTGTGCTGCAGTTTACTTTTTTTCTTTCATTCTTTTCTTTCTACCTTTCATTGAGCCCCACACTCTACCAACTTCCCTTCCACCATCTCCCAGGTCTGCCCTGCCCCCACCCACCAGCTACCTTTTTTTCTTTTTCTTTCTTTTTTCTTTTCTTTCTTTTCCCCCACTTAGCCCTGTGTGCCACTCCTTTTTCCCACCAGTCACTGCCTTGCCACTGCTACTAGAGTGTTCCCAGTGCTCAGGCCCTCCACCATACCAGGCCTACACTGCACCTCCCCTCCCACCAATCAGCCAGCTGCTGAACAGTGGGAAGCAAGCCCATACAATTCCCCATCCAACATCTCTGCCTATCTGGCAAGGGGCTGTGAACACTCCCACAGTACTGGGCCATCATCAGGAGACAGACAGTGCCCACCCAATCTGCCCTCAGCCGTCTTGCCAAAACAGCATACACTAAAGTAGGCTCACCTTGCATGCTACTGCCCTGCCCACCCAGACAAGATGGTGAGAGCTATCTTGTCCACAGACAAGCTTGCAACAAAGCATTAGTATATCAAAACAAAACAAAAAGCAGGATGAACAAACAAACATACAATCAATAAATAAACAATACGGTAATGCCTTGGAGACAGCAGAAAATATCAAACATATAAAAAAGGACAAGATGGCTCCAGCAAGTGACCAAAATAAAGAATCAGAGAACCTTCTGGTAGAAGAAAAAGCAGTGGAACTATATGATATGAAATTCAAAAGACTAATATTTAGGGCTATCCAAGAGATTAGGAAAGACATCAAGGAAAACACAGACAAAACCAAGGAATAATAGACAAAATCATGGAAAACAAGACAAACAAAAACATAGCCAAAAACAAAGAAAACACAAAGCAATAGAATTCAGAAAATAATATAAGAACAAGATGTCAAAATAAATAAACAATTGGAAATCACACAAAAACAACAACTAGAAATCCAAAAAGATAAACAAACAAAATTTCCAAAATGGACAACCTAATAAAAGATCTCTTAGAAGCAAATTTGAAACAATGAAAGACAGAATCAGCGAGACTGAAGAAAAACCCATGGCCATCACTTTGAGGAGAAATTAGAGAAAAGAATGAAGAAAACCTAAGAATTATGTGGGATACAATCAAGAGCAAAAATATGCACGTGATCAGAGTTCCAGAACAGAGGGACAAATGGAAAGCAAAGAGAAGATTGTTAAAGATTTGGTGACAGAAAACTTCTCAAATATTATGAAAGACAGACAGCTGACTATCCAAAAAGCTCAATGAACCCAATACAGGATAGACCCCAAAAGAAAGTCACCAAGACATAAAATTACACTTTCCAAAACCAAAGACAAATAAGAATCCTGAGAGAAGCTTGAGAAAAATGAAAAGTTACATAAAAAGGGGAATCAATAAGTCTAAGCTCTGATTACTTGACAGAAACTATGCAGGCAAGAAGACAATGGGATGATATATATATAAAACATTGAAAGAAAAAAACTGCCAACAGAGAATAATATATCCTGAAAAATTCTCAAATAAAATAGCAAAATTAGGACATATCCGGGTAAACAGAAATTAAGAGAATTTGTAAAAAAACATACCAAACTTACAAGAAATACTAAAAGGACTCCTTTACTTAGAGAACCAACAACATCAGACAGCAACCAGTCTAGGACACAGAGCAGCATCAGCCAGATGCCAACCTAGATGAAGAATTCTGAATAATAAAACAAAGCCAGAAGACTTAAAACTAGGAAACAGAGACTTCAATCTGTAAATAACAACAACAACAAAACAATAAAAGGCAGACTAAACGGTGTACGTATACAACCTTCAAATGGAGAGGAGGCCAAGATGATATTAAGTAATAAAAGACTGGTTCAAACTTAGGAAGATAGTATAACTTTCAAGGTAACCACCAAGAAAGTTAACAAACCTAGTCATCGAAATAAAAAGAAAACCATAAAGACTCAGTAAACAAAAATCTACAGTAAGAAAAGAAAAACAACAAACGAAAGGAAGTCAGCACAGAAAAGTAAGATGGACAAAGAAAACATCAGTACTACAAAAAAAAAAAAAAGCACAATATGACACCAGTGAATTCATACCTATCAATTATAACGCTGAATGTAAATGGCTTAAATGCACCTGTAAAGATACAGAGAATGGCAGAATGGATTAAAAAATAAATAAGATCCATCTATATGTTATGTTGTCTACAAGTGACACACCTTATACACAAATACATAAATGTACTCAAAATCAAAAGATGGAAAAAAAAATACATCAAGAAAACAGTGACTAAAAAAGGGCAAAAGTGGCAATACTAATCTCAAATAAAATAGACTTTAAGGCAAAATCCACCATAAAAGACAAGGAAGGACATTATATAATACTAAAGGGGCAATCCACTAAGAAGACGTAACCTTAATGAATATCTACACACCCAATATCAGGGCTTCAACACACATAAACTCTAACAGCACTGAAAAGAGAAATAGACAATTCCACAATAATAATAGAAGGCTTCAACACAACAATTTTTTCAACACAACATTCTCAGTAAAGGACAGAACATCTAGAAAGAAACTCAACAAAGATATAGAGGACCTAAGGGTCAAAATCAACCAACTGGACCTCATAGACATATGTAGAACACTCTACCCAATAGTAGCAAAGTATACATAGTTTTCCAGTGCACAGAAAATATTCTCCAGAATTGACCACAGCGCTGCACCTGTTTGTTGAAACATCTCAAATGGTATTCCGTCAATTCCTGGAGCCTTGTTTTTTGCTAATGTCCTCAGTACAGCTTGGACCTCTTCTTTTAATACCATCATTTCCTGATATATGCCACCTCCTGAAATGGTTGAATGTGGACCAATTCTTTTTGATACAGTGACTCTGCATATTCTTTCCATCTTCTTTTGATGCTTCCTGTGTTGTTCAATATTTTCCCCATAGAATCCTTCAGTACTGCAACTTGAGGCTTGAGGCTTGAATTGTTTCTTCAATTCTTAATCAAAAATATAATGAGATACCTTCTCACCACAACATTACTGGCAAGTATCAAAAAAAAAAAAAAAAAAAAAACCCAGAAATATAAAACATGTTGGTGTGGTTGTGGAGAGATTGGGACTCTTATGCACCGCTGGTGGAAATATAAAATGGTATAACCACTATGGGAAATGATATGGCACCTCCTGAAAAAGCTTAAACAGAAATACTATACTTTCCAGCAATCCCACTCCTAGTAATATATCCTAGAGAAAGAAGAGCTGTTACACACATAGATATATGCACACCCATGTTCTCTGAAGCATTATTTATAATAGCAAAAACTGGAAACAATCTAATTGCCCAACAATGGATGAATGGGTAAATATACTATGGCACATACACACATTGGAATACTCTGCAATGATAAAGAACAATGATGAATCCTTGAAGTATCTCAGTCTCACAACATGAATGAATCTGGAGGACATTATGCTGAGTGAAGTAAGTCAATCACAAAAGGACAAATATGGTGTCAGACTACTATTATAAAAAAACAAGTAAAGGTTTACACACAGAAAAAAAAAAAACAATCTTTGATGGCTACAAGTGTGGGGAGGGACTGGAAGGAGAAATCTAGTGACAGCAAACAAGTGGTAACTTTGGTGAAGGGAAAGACAACATATGACATAGGGCAAGTCAGCACAGCTTCGCCAAGGCAAAGCCATAGAAACTTCCTAGACACATCCAAACACCTTGAGGGACCTATTTACTGGGGCCAAGTGCTGGGGTCTTAGGGGACATATAGGTCAATTGGCATAAAATAGTTCATAAAAAAATATTCTACATTCTACTTTGGTGAGTAATGTCTGGGGTCTTAAAAGCTTGTGAGCAGCCATCTAAAATACATCTATTGGTCCCATGAAATTCAGAACAAAGAAGAATGAAGAAAACCAAAGACACTAGGAAAATATTAGTCCAAAGGACTGATGGACTGCATGAACCACAGCCTCCACCAGCCGGAGCCCAAAAGAACTAGATTGTGCCCGGCTACCACCAACGACTGCTCCAACAGGTATCACGATACAGAGTTCTGGACAGAGCAGGAAAAAAAATGTAGAACAAAATTCAAATTCACACAAAAAAAAGACCAGACTTCCTGGTCTGACAGAGACTGGAAGAACCCCCAAGACTATGGCCCCCAGACACCCTGCTGACTCAGAATTGGAGCAACTCTCAAAATACACCTTACAGTCAAAGATTAGACAGGCCTATAAAAAAACAATAACATCCATGAGGAATGTTCTTCTTAGTTCAGTCAAGTATATAAGGCCAAAGGACAACACCTCCCCCACCAAAAAAGAGGAGAAGGTAGGAAGGGGCAGGAAACCTGGATCCCTGAACACAGGGAACCCGGTGTGTAAAAAGGAAGGGAGAGGATGCTGATATATTGCAGGGATTGCAACCAATGTCACAAAACAATCTGTGTATAAATTTTTGAATGAGAAACTAATTTGTGCTGTAACTTTCACCTAAAACACAATAAAATTAAAAAAAAAAAAAAAGACTAATAGCAACCCTATAGGACAGAGTAGAACTGCCCCATAGGGTTTCCAAGGCTGTCAATCTTTATGGAAGCAGACTGCCACATATTTTTCCTACAGAGCAGTGGTGGGTTCAAACTGCCAGCTTTTCAGTTAGCAGCCTAGAGCTTAACCAAGGTGCCACCAGGGCTCCCCAATATTTTGTACATATATATATACACATAAAACAAAGCTAAAGATTCTTTACGCTAAATTGAGTGTGAAACTAAAAAACAAAAAAAAATTGTTTTAATTAAAGTGAAAAAGTGGTACTAAATCATCAGTATCTGGTTTAATAGTACTTGGTGAACAGAGGGCTGCACCACTCAGATTGCCCTTCAAGGAGGGACTTGCTGACCAGCTGTGGGGAGTGCAGTCAGCAGACCACCGCCAGTTGTCACCCCTTCAAGGTCTGCTGCAGCTTCAGCCTCCTCACCCAAGGTCAAGCCTTTCCTGGAGCAGCCAGGAGCCAGCAGCTGAGCCAGCCAGGGTTATGAAGGTGTACCATTCAGCTTGATGTGGGACAGCCCTGACAAGCAGTGTTCCTTTCACAGCTCCGTGCCAGGCTGGTGACGTTCCTATTGCTCCTGAATCACAGCTCGACACCTTACTTTGCCCATCCCTGTCTCCTCCCCCTTTCTTTGACAGCTGTTGCTCTCAAATAAACATCTTGCACCTCCAGCTCTGTGCTTCCAGAGAACTCAATGTGCAACACAGTAGAAAAATAGTCTATGCTTCTCTAACGTTTTTCTTTGATAACACTAATACTAGGTACGCAGGTTTACTTAACAGCCCAAAACAGTATGAATAACATCAAGTCTATATTTGCTCCTCTTCAACTGGAGCCAGGCAATAAAAGCAAGGACAACTTGTGTGCTTAAGAATACAATTCATTTTTTCCCCATTACTTCTCGTTACTGCATCCAGTAATTAAAAGCTCTAGCAGCTCATCTTCCCATTATGCAGAACAGAAAATCTTTAATGAAATATTATACTAAAGAAAGATCCAGGGCAAATGGAAACTCTGCAAAGCATAAACAATTGCTGGGTGAAAATGTTGCACTAAACAGGCAGTTATTTCAATGAGCCATTGTACCAGCTACCAATTATTTCATAAAACATTGCACACAATATGGATGATAATTCAGAAACACACCTCACAGGATAATTATTCAAGGCTGTTCAATAAATGTTTACTCCAAACTGACAATTATTTCTTTAATAATGATGATCCATTCAGAAGGAGTTTGCAAACCTGGCATGTATAGATATGATGAAGAGAATCTATGCATGTACCAGAGTCCAAGGTTCAAAAGCTTTTAAGAGGATAAACACAAATGTATAAAGTATCTCTTTGCTGAACAAGCTCTTTTCCCTATGTTTATTCATCTATTCAATTCATTTATTCATCAAAGACATATTATGTCACCTATTTTATATCCTGAACTGTTGGAATAAAGATAAATAGTTTCCATGCTCAAGGACTAGCTTAGAATGCACTGAACCAAAACGAAAAACCAAACCTGTTGCCATCGAGTCAATTCCTACTCTCAGCGACCCTATAGGACAGAATAGAACTGCCCCGTAGAGTTTCCAAGGAGCACCTGGTGGATTTGAACTGCTGACCTTTTGCTAGCAGCCGAAGCACTTAACCACTACACCACCAGGGTGTCCAGAACCCACTGAGGAGTATGCTACTCACACAACAATCTCAACATATCATGAGACGTGCTCCGAGGTCAATATGAAAAAATGCACCTGTCTTGCTCTCCAGCCTCATCCCTTACCACTGCCCCCTTCTCTCATTACTCTCCTGCCACTCTGGACTGTTTTCTTTTTCTCAAATCTCTAAATTTCTCCTTAGTTGAGGATTTTTGTCCCTGCTGTCTTTTCTATCTAGATCCGTGTTGTCCAACATGGCTATGGAGTTTTTGACATATGGTTACTCTGAATGAAAACGTGTTGCTAGAGTGAAATAATCACTGGCTTTTGAAGACATCGTAGCATAAAATAAAGAATGTAAAGTAGCTCACTATTTTTTTTTTCTGATATTGATGAAATAATATTTTGGAAAATCAGGTTCTATTAAATAACATTGTTGAAATTGATTTTGCCTGGTTTTTTTTACTTTTTGATGTGGCTACTAGAAAAATTTAAATTACATATGCGGTTTACATTATATTTCTATAGATCAGCTGTGATCTAGAACTTTCTGCCCTGTTCATGCTTTCATCTTGGAGTTCTGGTCTCAGCTTCTTATCCTCTCTCCTCAAGGATTCCTTTCTTGACCACCACTCTAAGGAAGATGCACACCATCCTTACTAATCTCATTACTTTCACATTAACCCATTTAACTTATTGCCAAGCCAAACCTATTGCTATCAAGTCAATTTTGAGTCATATTGACCCTATAGGACAGAGTAGAACTGCCACATGGTTCTTCCAAGGAGTGGTTGGTGAGTTCAAACTGCCAACTGCCAATTTTTGTTTAGCAGCTGAGCTCTTAACCACTGCACCACCAAGGCCCCTTAACACTTGTTATTACCTGAAATTATCTTATCAGCTTGCTTACTTATTTGCTTTTTATCAGCCCTACCAGAATATAAGCCCCATGAGAGCAGGGACCTCTTCTTGATCATTGAATTCCTAGCTACTAATACAATGCCTGCTACTTAGTAAGTATTCAATAAATGATGATTGAACAAGTGAATGAAGATTCAATAGAAGCCTAGACAAAGGAGTGTCCAGGTCTGCCTGAGAGCACAGAGGAGGGAGTACTTCAGAGTGAGGGGAGTTGGCTGGATTCACAAATTAGAGAAGATTTCATCTGTCCTTCCATCCATCCGAACATCTCTTTATCCATTTTTTCATCATCTAGTGGCATAGTGGTTAAGTGCTCTGGCTGCTAACCAAAAGGTCAGCCATTCCCTGAAGAAGATAAAATACTTAGGAATAAATCTTAACAGAGATATAAAAGACTTATACAAAGAAAACTACAAAACACTTCTGCAAGAAACCAAAAGAGACTTACATAAGTGGAAAAACATACCTTGCTCATGGATAGGAAGACTTAACATAAAAATGTCTACTCTGCCAAAAGCGATCTACAGATTTAATGCAATTCCGATCCAAATTCCAACGACATTTTTTAATGAGACAGAAACAAATCACCAACATCATATGGAAGGGAAAGAGGCCCTAGCTAAGTAAAGCATTACTGAAAAAGAACAAAGTAGGAGGCCTTAATCTACCTGATTTTAGAACCTATTATACCACCACAGTAGTCAAAACAGCCTGGTACTTGTACAACAACAGTTACACAGACCAATGGAACAGAATTCAGAATACAGACAAATCCATTCACATATGAGCAGTTGATATTTGACAAAGGCCCGAAAACAGTTAAATGGGGAAAAGACAGTCTTTTTGACAAACGGTGCTGGCATAACTGGATATCCATCTGCAAAAAAATGAAACAAGACCCATGCCTCACTCCATGCACAAAAACTAACTCAAAATGGATCAAAGACCTAAATATAAAATCTAAAACCATAAAGATCATGGAAGAAAAAATAGGGGCAACATTACGAGCCTAAAACATGGCATAAAGAGTATACAAAACATTACTAACAATGCAGAAGAAAAAGTAGATAACTAGGAGCTCCCAAAAATCAAACACCTATGCTCATCCAAAGACTTCACCAACAGAGTAAAAAGATTACCTACAGACTGGGAAAAAGATTTTAGCTATGACATTTCTGATCAGTATCTGATCGCTACAATCTACATGATACTGCAAAAACTCAACTGCAAAAAGACAAATAACCCAATTAAAAAATGGGCAAAAGATATGAACAGACACTTCACTAAAGAAGGCATTCAGGCAGCTAACAGATACATGAGGAAATGCTCACAACCATTAGCCATTAGAGAAATGCAAATCGAAACTACAACGAGATTTCATCTCACTCCAACAAGGCTGGCATTAATCCAAGAAACACAAAATAAATGTTGGAGAGGCTGTGGAGAGATTGGAACACTTCTACATTGCTGGTGGAAATGTAAAATGGTACAACCACTTTGGAAATCGATTTGGAGCTTCCTTAAAAAGCTAGAAATAGAACTACCATACGATCCAGTAATCCCACTCCTTGGAATATATCCTAGAGAAATAAAAGCCTTTACACGAACAGATATATGCACACCCATGTTTACTGAAGCACTGTTTACGATAGCAAAAAGATGGAAGCCACCAAGGTGCCCATCAACAGATGAATGGGTAAATAAATTATGGTAGATTCACACAATGGAATACTATGCATCAGTAAGAAACAATGATGAATCTGTGAAACATTTCATAACATGGAGGAATCTGGAAAGCATTATGCTGAGTGAAAGTAGTCACTTACAAAAGGACAAATATTGTATAGGATCACTATTATAAGAACTCGAGAAATAGCTTAAACACAGAAGAAAATATTCTTTGATGGTTACGAGAGTGGGGAGGGAGGGAGGGAGGGTTGGAGAGGAGTATTCACTAATTAGATAGTAGATAAAAACTACTTTAGGTGACAGGAAAGACAACACACAATACAGGCAAGGTCAGCACAACTGGACTAAAATAAACCAAAAGCAAAGAAGTTTCCTGAATAAACTGAATGCTTCGAAGCCCTGTGTAGCAAGGGCAGGGGTTTGGGGACAATGGTTTGAGGGGACATCTAAGTCAATTGGCGTAATAAAATCTATTAAGAAAACATTCTGCAGCCCACTTTGAAGAGTGGCGTCTGGGGTCTAGCAAGCAGCCATCTCAGATGCTTCAGTTGGTCTCACCCTACCTGGATCAAAGCAGAATGAAGAACAGCAAGGACACAAGGTAACTATGAGCCCAGGAGACAGAAAGGGCCACATAAACCAGAGTCTACATCAGCCTGAGACCAGAAGAACTAGATGGTGCCTGGCTACAACCGATGACTGCCCTGAAAGGGAACTCAACAGAGAACCCCTCAGGGAGCAGGAAAGCAGTGGGATGCAGACCCCAAATTCTCGTAAAAAGACCAGACTTAATTGTCTGCATGAGACTAGAAGGACCCCAGTGGTCATGGCCCGCAGACCTTCTGTTGGTCCAGGACAGGAACCATTCGCAAAGCCAACTCTTCAGACAGGGATTGGACTGGACAGTGGATTGGAAAGGGATGCTAGTGAGGAGTGAGCTTCTTGGATCAGGTGGACACTTGAGACTATGTTGGCATCTCCTGCCTGGAGGGAAGATGAGAGGGTAGAGGGAGTTAGAAACTCTGAAATGGACACCTAAAGAAAGAGTGGAGGGAGGGAGCGGGCTGTCTCACTGGGGGAGAGCAATTGAGAGAATGTAGCAGTGTGTATAAAAGTTTTTGTGTGAGAGATTGACTTGATTTGTAAACTTTCACTTAAAGCACAATAAAAATTAAAAAACAAAAGGTCAGCAGTTCAAATTCACCAGGTGCTCCTTGGAAATTCTATGGGGCAGTTCTACTCTGTCGTATAGGGTCGCTGTGAGTCAGAATCAACTCAACAGCAGTGGGTTTGGTTTTTTTGGTTTATCCACTTAGACATTTGAATACTTCTATGTTTCAGACACTGTGCTAGAAAGATTAGTGGTGAATAAGGTGAAACTGGCCCCTATCATAATGTACCTCACAATCTAGAGAGGAAGAAAAACTAGCATAAATAATTATCTAATTACACCAATAATTATTTAATTACAGTTTTGATATGCTGAGAGGAGGCTATATATCTAGGAAGTCAGGAAAGGTTTCTGTGGATAAACAACAATTACGCTAAGCCCTGAAGGATGAGACGGAGTTAGCTTGAAGAAAGCCCCAGAGAGATAAGAAAGAATGGAAAATTCAGAGAAACATGAGTAGTTCAATTTTTCTGGGGTGTAAAGTGTGTGCATGATACAGACAGAGGTGTCAACAGGAATGCAGATGATTTTATGGATAGCGTAGTTATAAACTAAATAAATACATGTTGAGTATAGAATGAATAACTCAGCAATGTTCCTAAACTTTGAAGTCAATTCCAAAGAACACTGGGATAATCCTGAAGTTTGGAATATCAGATTGAAATGAATATAGACTAGCCTTACATAAAATTTTAGTCACTCTTTAAATCTGATCAAATGAACCAATATAGATTTATTTTTGTTGTTGTTAGGTGCCGTCGAGTCAGTTCCGACTCATAGTGACTGTATGCACGACAGAACGAAACTCTGCCCTATCCTAAGCAATCCTTACAATCGTTGTTATGCTTGAGTTCATCATCGCAGCCACTGTGTCAAATCCACCTTGTTGAGGGTCTTCCTCTTTTCCGATGACCCTGTACTCTGCCAAGCATGATGTCCTTCTCCAGGGACTGATCCTTCCTGACAACATGTCCAAAGTATATAAGACGCAGTCTCGCCATTCTTGCTTCTAAGGGGCATTCTGGTTGTACTTCTTCCTAGACAGATTTGTTCGTTCTTTTGGCAGTCCGTGGTATATTCAATATTCTTTGCCAACACCACAATTCAAAGGCATCAATTCTTCTTCAGTCTTCCTTATTCACCGTCCAGCTTTCATGTGCATATAATGCAATTGAAAATACCATGGCTTGGGTCAGGCACACGTTAGTTTTCAAGGTGATATCTTTGTTTTTCAACACTTTAAAAAGGTCCTTTGCAGCAGATTTACCCAATGCAATGTGTCCTTTGATTTCTTGACTGCTGCTTCCATGGCTGTTGATTGTGGATCCAAGTAAGATGAAATCCTTGACAACTTCAATCTTTTCTCCGTTTATCATGATGTTGCTCATTGGTCCAGTTGTGAGGATTTTTGTTTTCTTTATGTTGAGCTGCAATCCATACTGCAGGTTGTGGTCTTTGATCTTCATTAGTAAGTACTTCAAGTCCTTTTCAAGATTTCAAAATTTATTTTTAGGACATTTAAAAAATACCATAGTAAGAAAATTAAAATTATTCCTAACTCAGTGTCCAAAGATTAGTCCAAAATTAAGATTTTGGTTCACCTACAAAAAATCGGTTGAGTAAAGCAGTTCATGTGTTCTTTTGGATGCTTTTAAAGGATCATCAAACCAAAGACTCTAAAAGGTTCACAAATAACTTTTCTTTTTCTAGGAACATAAACAAAGAAATTTTAGAATCCATTTTTAAATACTAAACTCTCCCCTGAAGTTTAAAGAGTAAAAGCAGTAGTTTTCACTGTGTTCCTACTAAACCAGTAGGGTCACAGGAATTCTTTGATTTAAACCAAGGAACAATGTTTCTGCTTCCAAATATATGACCAGACACTTATTAGAATATTATGAAGCCTTACGATAAATAATTAAACATAGATGCCAATGTAAAATACATGAACCAAATATATTTATGGGATGCAGTACCTAAGCTGATGTGTTTATTCCCTTTCCTAATCAAGCCTGGTTTGTAATTCAAAAGAAATGTCACAATCTTTGGAGCAAAGGAAAATAGCGAGTATGAACAGTCTATAACTTTAACTTAAAAAAAATAAAACCAGGCCAATCAAATCATCCTCAATCAAACCATGATCTCCATAAAACTGTCACTTTGGGAACCAAAACAATAAAGCTCTTCATAATTTGCTATATCCTATGCTACTCAAATGTGCAAAAGACACCCTTTGTACACCAAACCTTTTCTATTCTTATTGACTATAGCATTTTCCAGTCCCACAACTGTAGTAGATTGGTTGCATTAATGACCCTCATTTTTCACTCATCCCTGTATTCACACCCTTTGCCATACAATTTTGTAATGGTCTTCTACTCTGGTGAGATATTCTGCTCCATCCCTTGGCATCCCTTGACTCTGGCCTCAGCCATGTGACTTGTTTGGGCCAACACTATGTTAGCAAATATAAAGAAAGTAGAGTCTTGAAAAAGTGTTTGCATGGTTTAGTTTGCTCTCTTGCTTCTTCTGGAGAGTGATGAAACATGCTTGAGCTAGCCTGCTGGATTCAAGCTGAATTCCACCAGTCACCTCAACCAAGGCTCTCCTAGTTCAATCAATAGCTAAATAATGCCCAGATGTGCCACTGAGTCCACCCCAGCCCAGAAAAACTGCCAAGCCCATTCCAGCCTAAATTTCCAACCTGTATACTCATAAGAAAAATAATTGGTTAAGTTGTTTTAAACCACAGAGCTTTGAGATGACTAATTACACAGCATTATTGATAAATGATTAATACAACAACCATACCCAAAAGTAACATATATCTTCACTAGTAACTTTGTTTTCACTTCTCAGAAGAAGTCAGAGTATACTGGAAAAGGCAATAAATAAGTAAATATTAATTTCCCTTGTTTCTTCCCAAAAAATTTCTATAAAGATATATACTTATTAATTATGAATGACAATTAGTACCTTGGTCATGAATAACAATTGACCTACAGGACAAATCTTCCTAATGGTTATTAATCGTACTATTTTTGCCAGTTCCAAGCTTTCATGATGACTGTATGGGAATAGGGGGTTTGTCACTCCTGTTAAACTGATAAAGTTACTTTTAACTACTGATGCTCCTCCAGGTTTGTTTTCTTTGTAATTAAAAACAACACTTCGGATTATTCATCTGGAATTAGACCTGCTCAAGTATACGGAGTAGAAAGGTTTTTAGATTAACACTCCTAACAAATTTAAATTTAAATATAGACATTCCAAAAAGCATGGCCGAACTATGTGAAAAGAACTGAGGTGTAACCAAGTCTATGAAAGTTCCAATAAGATGAAGTTTTATCAAGAATAAATGTAAAATACTTTGTGCTTGGTATGTGTGGGAGACATGTAACTCAGTGTATCGATCATTTAAATGAAATGTTGCCCAGTCCTGTGCCAACTTCATGACCGTTGGTATGTTTGAGCCCGTTGTTACAGCTATCTCATCAATACATCTCACTGAGGATTTCTCTAGGTTATATTGACCCTGATACTTTACCAAACATGCAATTGGTCTTTCCTGATGATGTGTTCAAAAGTAGCCAAAGTCTCACCATCCTCACTTCTAAAAAAGCATTCTGGTTGTATTTCTTCTAAGATTGACCCTCAACTTTATATTCAGCATTTTTCACAATTTGAATGCTTTAATACTTTATAAAGGTTTATTTCTTCACATCAACCCAGCTATCAAAACATTTTCCTTAACCAAAGCCAATGTCTGAAAAAATAATTTACAAAGCAAATTAGTGGTTGATTGTGTTTACACAATTTATTATAGAGTTAGTTTAAATAAAAGGGTATGCTTTGTCATCTAAATATGACTCTTATTTGCTTCGGAGTCAACTTTCCAGAAACAGTCTCCCATTATCGAAAGGGTACAAGTAGAACAAGACTTATAAGGGATAGAATTTCTGTCCTGAGAAGAAGAAAAACAGCAATTTCTCTAAGAGTCTTGGATTCTATTATCAGTATGTAGCACAGCCTGTGTCTCATTCACTTAAAAATTTTTCATATGCTTGACACACAGTAGGACATTAAAAATTACCAGTCAAATCAGTGGCTTGTATATTTGTGTGGGTAGCCTTGAAATCACTCTTTTGTGTGATTATGCTTTAAAATCTATCAACGTGCATTTCTCTTTTTGTACTATCTGCTATTCAGCAGAGACATCCGTTGCCTCAGGAAGAATTTAGATAGAGATGGAAAGCACAGAGAAAGTGTCACTATTGAGTATTTGACTTCCAAATAGTCACCTGAAGCCTGTTTCAAAGACAACACTCTTGAGAGCCAAAGTGCTTAAGCGAGAACTGAAACGCTAAGAGGTTAAAAAAAATTGAAAAGGGGTTTTGTATCAAGAAGCAAAGTCCTAAAGAAGCAGGGTATGAAATGCATTCACAAGGAAGAGATGGGAAGAAACACGGATGAATAAGGTTGCCTTGTCCAGGAGGGTAGATAAAGAGAGTGCACGAGGAAGATGGCCCGTAGAACCAGGGAAGGGACCACATGAAGAGGCAAAGGATAAGATCTCCTCCGCATCCTCTACCAGAGCAATATGGAAACCAAAGCAGCATCCATAGCTACCAGCTGTAATTCAATTGAGTGCCCATGTAGACACTATGCTAACTTTCCTTCTTCTTGTCAAAGGATGAGGACAGCCCATCAACAGCTACCTTCGTGTTGCCTCTTAATAGTCCAGCAGAAGTGGCAGCCAACTACTCGGCCAATACAAAATACCCTATACTTATAATGCCCTGTGCCATGGTCCAAGGCATCTTATACCCCTAAAACAGATGTTGGTACCCTTGAATTCTCTGAAGAATCAGTGACCATGTGAAAGAGACTCATCAGAACCAGTCTGGGATTCTTCTTCACCCCAGTCCAGAACAGGGTGAAACCTGCCCACACTACATTTATTTGGGCATGGACACCTCCAAGACTAGAAACCTAGGATTTCTGGAAGTACACAACTATCTCAGGATTTATATAAAATTATAATATAAATGCATTTTTTTTCTTTTTAATATAAGTAAATAATTCAAACAATATTATGGACAAAGAAGGGAAAGTCTAAATAAAGATCTCATGGATTGAGAAGATTGATGTCAGAGCTGGGCAGGTATTCAGAGATCATCTGGTAGACCAACCACCTCATCCAACCACCTCATTTTATAAAATAGGAAATGGAAGTATGTAGGCATCAAATCAATTTGCCTAAGGTCTAGTCATGGAAGGGAGATCGGCTCAAGAATCCAGTCCTTTCTATTACTTATGAACTGAATTTGAACACCTCGGCTTTTTTTTTTTTTATCCGTATCTTACTGATTGCAGCTATGTAAATAGTTCAATTCCAGTCTTTGTATATCTTGC
This sequence comes from Loxodonta africana, assembly GCF_030014295.1. Taxonomy (NCBI): domain Eukaryota; kingdom Metazoa; phylum Chordata; class Mammalia; order Proboscidea; family Elephantidae; genus Loxodonta; species Loxodonta africana. The sequence continues at coordinate 45,965,653 of NC_087348.1, forward strand.
TAACCCTAATTTACTGCGTAAAGATAATACCTAGAACTAGGTTATTGTGTGCCTATCTGCTGTCTTAGTTACCAAGTGCTGCTGTAACAGAGATACTGTAAGTGGCTAGCTTTAACAAACAGAAATTTATTTTCTCACGGTTTAGGTGGCTAAAAGTCTGAATTCAGGGTGCCAGATTTAGGGGAAGACTTTCTCTCTCTGTCTGCTCTGGAGGAAGGTCCTTGTCCATTTAAGCTTCTGCTCCTGGACAGTTTTCATGTGACGGGGCATCTCTCTTCCCCCATCTCTGCTTGCTTGTTTAATCTCTTTAATATCTGAAAAGATATTATTGACTCAAGACACATCCTTCAGTAATACTGCCTCATTAACATAACAAAGATAACCCATTTCCAAATGGGATTATAACCACAGGCATAGAGATTAGGATTTACAACATATGTTTTGGGGGGACACAATTCAAACCATAAAATCTGGTGTGACTTTTTTTGCAAAACAGTCTTTTTATCTGTATTCTTTCTTTTGGGGTAAAATTTACTCTGGTTTCCCATAGCGACCTCCCTTTAGCACTAATCCCTATTTGCTTTTTATAATGGTTCCACATGAGGTCAAATCCATTACTCTGTCTCTAATAAACCTTTAGGATGTTTCCCTGAAAACTATTCAGAATGATTTAACAACTTTACTTTCTAAGACTGTCATAATATACTAGGGTTCAATGATATATATTAAACATAACCAATTTGTAGCCTAGTCCATGAATATTCATATGCCACTCGATAATTTATACAGTGATTTCATGTGCAGTATTTTATCTTCACAAATATGTAGATATATTTATTACCTCATTTAAAAAATACAAACCCTGAAGCTCAGAAAATTAAGTACATGTTCAACATTTGGTTGCAGAGCTGGGACTAAAACCCAGGTCTCTCTGATTCAGAATGCCATGTTCTCATTACTGTGTCCCACCTTCTTCAGAAAAATTGCTTGGCTTGACTCTTCTGTCTCTGAAGAATCAAAATTCACAGAAGGTGAATAAACTCGTGTGTAAACATCTGGTTGGGGCAAGTGAGGAACCCAATCGTGGTGCTGGCCTACTGGTTCACGTCAGAAAAAGGAGAGGCAGCAAAAACTGTTGGTGAAAATTAAACCACCTCTGTCGTTGGGCAGGATAGAGACAGAGAACAACAGGCAGGTGGCTCAGGAACTCACTGAGATCCGATAGCAGAGGGATGAACAGCCGTCAGGTATGAGTTGTCAATGAGTGGAGAGAAAGTTTCAAGGCAGGTCACTCATGGCAACAGAAGTCTGTAAGGGAGGACTGAAGCAGGCAACTGTGGACTTGGGCATCACCCTTAGAGACACATTGCTCTTGCATGCCTGGAATCTCCTCATTGGCTCAGAATGGATCTGGATATAAAGTGGGCCTTGCTCTTTAAGACAGAAAACAGTCCTTAGAGCCTGAAGGAACTGTACCTCCTGACTTAGCAAGTGACTTCAGTAAGATTTAGGAAGGATGCATGTGTTGTGGAAGGTACAGTGGGGAACCGAGTGGGTGGTCTCATGCACTGCACTTCCCCCACCCCCCCACCCCCGACTTCTGACAACTATGAGTTTACCTACTTTGTTAAGGCAGAGGTTCCCAGGCTGCAGAAAATTCCACTGTCTCAAGCAGCTTGCTTAGTCCTCCCCAAAACTTTGCTTTAGAATCCTGCTTCCTTTGCTTGGATTCCCCACCCGCCAAAACACACACACACACACACACACCCCCTTTGTATTACACACACACACACACACACACACACACACACACACACCCTTTGTATTAGAGTCCTGCTGCCTTTGCTTGGGAAACCCTGGTGGTGTAGTGGTTCAGTGATACGGCTGCTAACCAAACGGTTGGCAGTTCGAATCCACCACCGCTCCTTGGAAACTCTACGGGGCAGTTCTACTCTGTCCTATAGGGTCGCTAGGAGTCGGAATCGACTCGAGGGCACTTGGTTTGGGTTTAGTTTGGGTTTTCCTTTGCTTGGCTCTCCCCGTAACTTTACATTAAAATCCTGGTGATGCATGAAGTTATAGGTAAACCCCATTGTGCCTGCGTACTATGATTACGAATGTTGCTGATATAACTTGTATCAACTTCCTGCTTGTAAACCCCTTAAAAGTAACCTTTCCTCTCAAACTCGCTGAGCAGTCTTAGCGGCAGCAGCTCTGTCTCCTTTCCTTGTGCAACGAAATGAGGGCGCCTTTCCACTCTGTCACCTCGGCCGCTCCTTTATTGGCTGATATGAGTCATGCTGAGCAGATCCCGGGGTTTCCAACTGGCAACGTTTTGACCGTCTCACAGTGGGCAGAATTTAAATGGACCGATTAAAAAAAAGTAAGGGGATATCTCCTATAATCTCTTGCATAATCCCATAATCCGTCTCTTCTCCTTTCTGAAATCTAAACTTTGTATGTCCTAGTACTCAAAGGAAACACAACCAGAGAGTTAAAAATAGCTTTTAAACAGGTGTATTGTCAATAAATGATGTCTCCCACCATCAAGGTAGATAGGTTTGGGTTTTTTATCGGGGGAAAAAAAATTACCATCAAGTCGATTCTGACTCATGGCAACACGTGTGTCAGAGTAGAACTGTGCTCCATAAGGTTTTCAATGACTGATTTTTTCAGAATTAGATTGCCAGACCTTTCTTCTGAGGCACTTCTGGGCAGACTCGAACCTCTAAACTTTTGGTTAATGGTCAAGCTCATTAACCATTTGCACCATCCAGGGAAACTTTTCCCTTGGAATATTTGTGAAAAAGAAACCATACATTTTCTTAGGCTGTGCAATTGAATTGCAATGCTCATACTGGTCCTTAATGCTTTTCTCAGATAAAAGTAAATATAAGATAAAAGTAGAGTTGTTATACAGCCTTGATGTTTAATGCATAGAAATAAGTCAAAAATAAATAAAAGAAAATATTTTATTTTCCCTTAAGAAGTTTTTAAAAAATGTGTAGTTAAATCTTAATACTTTCTCCCAGTCTTTGGATTAGTGATAGGGCTCCCCCAATTGGAGCTTTGAGGTGTTACAAGCCACCCTCAATGGCTGTCATGATTTAAACCAAAGCTTGTAAATGAAATGTTTAATTTTTCTTTTTAATCCTTCTAAACAAAAGGGTCTCCTTGGGGAATTTCAAAGCACTTCCTTTTTCCACTCTTCTTTTCTTTGATTTATTATATCATTGATCCATTTATCCTTTAATAAGCATTTTCTAAACAGCACTATGTGCTAGGCCCTATGCCAATCTCAGTAAGGAAACATACAAAAATTAATAATTCTGAAAATTATTTACACGGGACCTTGAGAAATTAAATAGTGTCTTGAGGAGTGAACCTGGAGACTATACCTTGAGAACAACAACTAGTTATGAACGTAATTGCAAACTAATTAGTACATTTAAGGTAATTACAAATGTATAACCTGAACAAGAGAATGCCAAGAGATCAAAACGGCTGTCTTCTGTACATCTGAGGATCTCTCAAGCAAAGAAGGACTTGAACTTATTTTGTATTGTTTTGTGTCAAGGTTTCTTAGCCTTGGCACTATGGACATTTCAGGATAGATAATTCTGTGTGCTATGGGGCTGTCCTGTGCACTGTAGTATGTTTAGCAGCATCTCTGGCCTCTACCCACTAGACACCAGTAGCACCCAACAGTGAAAACCAAAAATATCTTCAGACACTCCTGAATGTCCCCTGGAGACAACATTGCTCCCCATCTAAAGTGCAGAGCAGTGCTTTATAAAGGGTTTGTCTAAGGAGGTATTTAACTGGCAGAACTCTTAATTAAGTGGCTCTATATTCAAAATTTTTTTTTTTATATATATACCTTTATATGAGCTAAGAAATGCAATAGAGAGATTGTTCTGTCATTCAGGTCAATCTAAAAAAAAAAGTTCAAAAATCAAAGCTTGTGCAAAAGTGGAATTATGAAACTCATGTTGCAATAAGGTCCCTGTCTTAGTCATCTAGTGCTGCTGTAACAGAAATGTCACAAGGGATGGCTTTAATAAACAGAAGTTTATTTCCTCACAGTAAAGTAGGCTAAAAGTCCAAATTCAGGGCGTCAGCTCCAGGGGACGTCTTTCTCTCTCTGTAGGCCTTCTCATCAATCTTCCCCCAGACTAGGAGCTTCCCCACACAGGAACCCTGAGTCCAAAGGACATACTCTGCTCCTGGCACTGCTTTCTCGGTGGTATGAGGTCACCCTGTCTCTCTGCTCACGTCTTTCTTTTATATCTCAAGGGATTGCCTTAAAACACAATGCAATCTTGGAGACTGAATCTTGCCTCAGTACCCCAACTGCCTTCCATCCTCCCTCACTAACATCATGGAGAATGTTACGACACATAGGAAAATCACACAATACCGGGAATCATGGCCCACAAATTTGGGGATGGTGGGGACATAATTCAATCCATGACAGTCCCTTCACTGGAGGAATTCTACAGAAGCATGGTGATAATTGTGAGGATGGCACAGGACGGGGCAGTGTTTTGTTCTGTTGTGCATAGGGTCGCTATGAGTCAGAACCTACACAACGGCATTTAACAACAACAAAAGCAAGAACATGGTGACATCAACAGAACAATCTTTAAAAAGATTCTATGCAATATGTTTATATTGAGAGGTGTCAACTGTGATTCCTTTTCACCATCATACATGGTTTTGTAGCCCAGGCACAGAAATTGTGACCAAACAGAATATCACTAATTAAATAGCTACCAATATGATCGGTGTTCCCTTTAAGAATATGAAGAAATTTATAGCCATAATTTAAATTGTACCATTTATTTTTTGTACTGATGATCCAAAATGCCTAATCCCTTTTAGAAGCTTGATTAAAACCCATCTGCCTTCTTTTCATGCTATTCAAACTAGTGAAGATTATTTTACTTTTTTTTTTCTTTTTGATACCTTAGAATATATATTGAAATTATAGAGAGAGCGAAACTGTGGCCATTAGACCAATGGCAATTGTTGCTTGGGTCATCAATGTGAGCGTGTTTTGGTTAGAGTATATTTTAATATCTGATTGTGCCGCTAATTGTAAAAGTATTCCAGAGCATTGCTAGATACTTACACATCTTCAAATGGAAAAATACCTTTATCTATTTGGCAGTGCCCTTGCTTTGTATGCAGAGAGATTGAATCTGTCTTTTGGAAATCACCTTACTCCAAAAGCTATTTCCAAGAGGTGAGAAGCTTCCCAGCATTTCATACATTACTTCAGACAGGATCTCAGACAAGTCAGAAACAAAGACGTGAAAGTGTGGGGTTGCCTCTGGGTGCTGTGTTACTTTGAATTATAAGTACAATTTAAAGGGCTATTCAGGATAGTCTAAAAAGGAGCCATTTTAAGCTAGCAATTAGATTATCTGCATGCTATTATTTTTTTTTTTAATTAATTTTAAGCCCCAGAGGACTTTTGAATGGTTGAGTTGTCCCATTATCAAGTTTTTTAATGCCTCAGTTACTAGATAATTTTTTTAATTAAAAAGACAATGGAGAGCCCCACTAACCAGACCTATATCAGCCCCCAACTTGTTTCTAAATCTCAAAGATTACTGGCTTAGGTTGGCTTTCCTCAGTCAAAAATGGCCATGCATTATAAGTATGGATATAGTATACACAACACCTTTGAAATCTGATTGTTACCATCACCAAACTACAAGGTATATCTATGGAAGCCACAGATTAATAAGACTTCATTCATTTCCAAAATGCTTCACATCTTAGTGTGTGCTTACCATGTGCTTAGTGTGTGCTAGGTGTGTAACATACCTTGACATGTGTGGCATGCGTGTTCAGGCACATCTTTGACATGCATGTGCTTAATGCATGACATGTGTGTCTAATGTGTGCTAGCATGTGACACACCTGTGACATGAGAATGCCAAGTATGTGGTTACTGTGTACTTAGTGTGTGGCACACTAGTGACATGCATGCAACAAGTGTGTGCTTAGCATGTGTAAGTTGTAGTAAACACCTATGGCACATGTATTTAATGTGTGATTGGCATGTGACATGACAGTAATATGCCAGCAATGTGCACGTGACAAGTATGTACTCATCATGTGCTTAGTGTATGACATGTCTGTTATGTGTTACATGCCCATCATGTGTGCTTAGTGTGTTCTTAGAATATGACATGCCTGTGACATGCAAGTGACAAGCATGTGTTTATCTATGCTTAGCATTAACATGCCTGCGACAGCCCTATGACATGTGAGTGACAGCAGTGCACTTACTATGAGCTTAGCAAGTGACATGCCTGTGACGTGTGTATGCTTAGCAAGTGACACACTTGTGACTGGCCTTGACACGTATGTGCTTGGCATGTGTTTTGCATGCCCTTGGTGTGTGATAAGTGTGTAACAGGCACATGATATGCCTGTGATATATGCATGTGCTATGTGTATCTAATCACGTGACTAGCATGTGACACCTCTAGCAATCACGTGATTAGTGTGTGCTGTTTCTCTAATCGTGTGACACACATGTGCTAATTGTGTCTAAATGTGTCTGAGCATGTAACACACCTGTGACATATGTTTGCTAAGTGTGTGCTAAGAATACGTAAGCATGTGACACCCCTTTGATGCATGTGCTTAGTGCGCGCTAAGGTTGTAGGTATTCAATTGACGTTGATTGACAATCTCACTGTGTGGCTCCATAGAGGATGCTTGCAAAAGAGTCTCATCAAACCTTAGGTAAAGAGGACTTCCTCTACAATTGTACTCCTTGATTCCTGCTAAGGACAATAAAAAAATAACACCTGGTGTTGTATAGGCATTGTCATTTACTTCACAGAAAACAGCTATTTCATCAATTGATTTCACTGTTCATTAGCTTGAAAAATTAGGGTATGTTGCCTATCACTCCTAGTAAATTAACAGGGAGATCAGTCATCTTGGTGAATTTACTAATTTCTGTAGAAAGTTACATCAGGACATTCCCTCACCCCCATTCTCTCCACACAGGCAAAACAATTCATGCAGCAATAAAGAATCCAGGTATACATTCAGGTTATTAAGTCAGTCGCTGTTGGTTCCAGTACTTGTCATCACTAAGCATCTGCCACTAAGTTAATATTCTATATTGGTGGACATCTGCATGGCGATGTTACACAGCGTCTATCAGAATGCAGATATAAATGAACACACAACATGTATTGAAATAGATACACCCTCTGAGAAGGAGCCTTTCATGGAAGTGGTTGGCCTGGGCTCAATGAGGCTTGATGGCCTACACTCACCTCTCATTCTGGCATATGTGTTGTTGTTAGGTGCTGTCAAGTAGGTTCTGACTCAGCGACCCTATGTACAACATAACGAAACAATGCCCAGTCTTCTGCCATCCTCACAATTGTTGCTGTGTTTGAGCCCCTGTAGCAGCCACTGTGTCAGTTCATCTCATTTAGTGCCTTTCTCTTTTTTGCTGACCTTCTACCTCACAAACCATAATGTCCTTCTCCAGGGACTGATCCCTCCTAATAACATGTCCAAAGTATGTAAGACAAAGTCTCGCCATCCTTGCTTCCAAGGAGCACTCTGATTGTACTTCTTCCAACACAGGTTTGTTTATTTTTCTGGCAGTCCGTGGTATAGTCAATATTCTTTGCCAACACCATAATTAAAAGACATCAATTCTTCTTCGGTCTTCCTTATTCATTGCCCAGCTTTCACAAGTATATGATGAGGCTATTGAAAATACCATGGCTTGGGTCAGGTGCACCTTAGTCCTCAAAGTGACATTTTTGCTTTTCAATACTTTAAAGAGGTCTTTTGCAGCAGATTTGCCCAATGAAATACATCATTTGATTTCTTGACTGCTGCTTCCATAGGTGTTGATTGTAGATCCAAGTCAAATGAAATCCTTGACAACTTCAATCTTTTCTCCATTTTTCATGACGTTGCCTATTGGTCCAATTGTGAGGATCTTTGTCTTCTTTATGTTGAGGTGTAATCCATACTGAAGGCTGTAGTCTTTGATCTTCATCAGTAAGTGCTTCAAGTCCTCTTCAGTTTCAGCAAGCAAGGTTATGTCATCTGCGTGTTGCAGGTTATTAATGAGTCTTCCTCCAATCCTGAAGTTGCGTTCTTCTTCATGTATTCCAGCTTCTCAGATTATTTGCTCAGCATAGAGATTGAATAATGGAAAGGATACAACCCTGACACATGCCTGGATATGTATCACAATGCCTCCACATCACATTCTTACCCGCTTCCACTATTCTTACATTGGTAGGAAGAAGTAAAATAAAGGGTGATCTGTACCATCACTTGATGTCCTCATCACATCTCCTGCTTGGAGGGAAGAAGGCATGATGTCACATAACAGGAAATATATAAACAAGCTTCAAGACCCAGGGTCCAATTGTTTACTCTGAGATTTCCATCACTGACAACCACATTGTATCATATTAATAAACTGAGCAGCTAAATGAAACCTAAGTTAGAATGTACCTGATTTATTTTCCATGGGTGGCTGACAGAAGCAGTTCAGAGCAACAGGAAATCTTTTAAATGATAGCCTCAGTAACAATGGTAGAAAGTGCCTGCTGATTTTGGAAAGTTAGAGAAGTTATGCTACTCTGTATAAGAATGGAGACTTCTTTCTGGCCAGAAAGATCAAGTTGGTTTCCAACCTCACCTAACCAACTCACTTGGGTAGCAGTACAAATTTGGAAGGCCTGATGTAAGGAGTGAATTTTACTAAGCATCCTCTCCCCCCTTCCAAAGCAGTATGGGCTCCCAGGGCTCCTTTGTTAGAACACAGTAGATCACAGCTTGTGGTAAGTACAGCCACAGCCCAAGCTAAATGATTTCATTAGGCACATGCTGACTTAGCCCAGATTGTTCCCTTCAGGTCCTGGATCCTACATGGAATTGAATCATCCTCTATCATAATTACCGGAAGCATCAGAAGCACTTGTTGCCTCCTCCCCATTGCTCACTCTGGACAGCAGACAGCCTGAAGGTCCAATCATCTGATAATGATACGCTTCATTTCAATGTGCCTGTCTGTGCACTCCACAGCCTGAGCCAGGAGCCATTACCTGCCCACTTGCTGCTGAATACGGTGTGGAAAGTTCTATCTGTCATGACAAAGGCAGAAATAGTACTCCTACTAAACATGGTAGATTTATGAACAGTAATATTCACTGAGGAGCCCTGGTGGCACAGTGGTTAAGTGCTCTCAACACTAACCCAAAGGTCAGCAGTTCGAACCCATCATCTGCTATGCAAGACAAAGTTCCATAAAGATTACAGCCTTGGAGACCCTATGAGGCAGTTCTGCTCTGTCCTAGAGGGTTGCTATGAGTAAGAAACAACTTAACAGCAATGGGTTTGGGACATGAACAATGGAATATTACTGTTAATATTTGGTATCAGTTGTACACACCTACTACGTACTGGGTGCCAGGATAATCACTCTAAATACACCATTTTACTTCATCTTCCAAATATGTCTCCGAGATTTAAAAAAAAAAAAAAAGAAGTTATATCATCGCCCACCAGAGCAGAAGGGGAGGTAAAACAGACCCACTTCTTTGCACAAAACCAAAACCAAACCCACTGCTGTGGAATCAGTTCCAACTCATGGAGGCACCATGTGTTACAAAGTAAAACTGGGCTCCATAGTGTTTTCATGGCTGTAATCTTTATGGAAGCAGATTGTCAGGCCTTTCTCCTGCAGTGCTGCTGGGTGTGTTCAAACTGCCAACCCTTCAAGTTAGCAGCCGAGGGCAAATTCTTTGTACCATCCAGGGACCTGGTTCTTTGCACAGAGTCTATGAAAATAAGAAGGAAGTAGAAGACATTGTGTCACTAACCCAGAGGGGTTCCAGTCTAAGGGAAGACAATTACAGGCAGCCAGTAAACACTGTGCTCACCTACTGTGTGCCAAGCTGTATAATAGATCCCGGAGACAAAACAGAAAACAATGATGTTGGCTTTACACTTCAGAATTACAAAGGAAGTAATTTTTAAACAGTGTTTAGAGGAAAAAGGAGGACAGAGTTTGGCAGAGGAGTGAGGAGATGAAGGGACTAGCTGGGCATTGCAGCTTCCGCATAGCAAGGTTTCAGTCTGGAGAGGAAAACTTACCCAAAGCAGGTGGGGGAGAGACTGGTAAGGAAAGAATACAAAGGATAGGTGGTGGAGGTTTTATAAAGGTGTGCTTCCCTAGACTCACTAGCACATTAGAAGAGAATCAAGGGCTCCTAGCTCTTCAAAGACCTGTGCCTCTGTTTTACTGTAAAATACTAAATACCAACTATGATGACTGATTCATAATGTTTTGGATGGCAAACAACAACCTGAGAATCTGGCAAACAGTACATACCCTCTAACGAAAAAAATTTACGTATAAGCCATGTGTATGTACACACAATATTTCACATAATTGAATAGGGACAAAAATGCCCTTTATGCTACTCTTGAAGGGACAGAGAATAACCCAGCCACCAGAAGACATGAGGACGTATGAAGAGATCCAGCAGTCCCAAGGATCATAGTATTCTGAAGCGCTGGCTGTGTGGAGAGCTCAAGGAGTAGTGGCCAAACGTTTTCAGGAATAAAGGACAGACCTAGATATGATCTGTGGGCCAAAGAGGAGACAGAAGCCTTGGAACATCCTATAAAAGGAATAGTTTAATGAGTTGCCAGAAAACAGTGATTATCAGCTAAAGAAGCCCTGTATGCCTTCGACTGTGATATAAGTCACTACGGAGGGAAACAAGAGTATTAGTCCTTATTTACAAACGTCTGGGGAAAAGGCTAAATTGGAAGTGTCTTTTTTTATTATGCTCTCAGAGGGAATGTAGGAAAACCCGAAGAACTGGAGTCTCAGAGCCTGGGGGTTGAATAAGCTACATGGTAAACCCCTAAAACATAATCCCATCCATGCTTTCCTACTGGAGGGTGCTGGCAAGGAGTAAACAACAACGGAACAATTTGAATCCTTATGACAACCAGGATGAGATTATTCCCCCAATTTTGATAACTAACCTGCCCAAAACTGCATAGCTAGAAAATGTTAGAACTGAGTCAAATCCAGGTCTTCATGTCTACAAAATTTGTTTTCATAATCACTACACTTAGTGTCTTCAGGCAGAAAGACCCCAGGCAGGCGAAAATTACACTGAAAAGGTGGGACAAGAATCTCACTCAGAAAACATCTGCTCTCCTCAGCCCTTGTCTCTCTGTGGAATAGACATGCTGGGACTTCTTCTTTGTTCCAGTTGCTCTACTCTACACTACCATAGAGTTTCCCTTTGGTAATACAAATCATGCTAGAATGATACCTTCCCCAGACTGCTTTGTTTTTCCCCCAAATGCTCTTTCTTTTTCTTTACAAGGAATGCTTATCATCAGTGCAGAAATTCAATTATTGTTTGGATTTATTTATTCATTAGCTTGACACATGGTACATACCATTCAGTGCTAGAGTCGTAATGAAATCACCATATCTGACAAAGGGAGACAGTTTACATGTTCAGGCTAGACATAAACTAAGCTGACTCAAGCCCAGCAATCTTGTATTATTGCCTCCAGCACTCTGTGCTAATCATATGGCCTGGTTTTTATGCATATGAGGTGATCTATGGTGACAACAAATATTGTGGTTGCTCAAGGGGAGGCTGGAGCAGGAAATGCCCTTCCTCAGGCAGCTGTTCACACTGGCAAATGAAGCAGAAATGGCCTTATCCAGCGGTTGACAAGGAGAACCCTCAGGAGAAGGTGAGTCTGCCCAATGAAGCTTGTGTGAAAAAGTTTGTTTTATTTCCAAATAATAGGTTGACACAGTCATAAAATCACAAGTTAGGCCAGAAATAAAGAGAAGAATTCTGTTTTAGTCCAAGTTGCCTTCACAGTTATTCAGTTATGCATAAATCCTTTTGCAGTTCTATTGGAGCATATTGTGCATCCCTGCATAATAGGACTTGCCAAAGACACTCAGGTAGACTGAGTCGTCCACAGAGTGTGCGATTAAGTATCAGACACAACAGCCTGGGTGTTATGAATTGAACTGTGTCCCCCAAAAATATGTGTTGTAAATCCTAATCCCTATACCTGTGGTTATACTCCCATTTGAGAATGGGTTCTCTCCATTATATTAATTAGGCAGGATTAGTGTAGGGTGTGTCTTGAATCAATCTCTTTTGAGATGTAAAAGAGACTAAACAAGCAAGTCAGCAAGCAAAGAGAGGGGAAGGTAGATGCCAAGCCATATGGAGATCTCCAAGGAACCAGGAAGCTCAAAAGAGACAAGGACCTTCCTCTAGAATCAACAGAGAGAGAAAGCCTTCCCCTAGAGCTGGCACCCTGAATTCAGACATCTAGCCTCCTAAACTGTGAGAAAGAACCCTGGTGGCACAGTGGTTAAGAGCTCAGCTGCTAGCCAAAATTTCTGATGTCTGAATCCACCAGTTTTTCCTTGGAAACCCTATGGGACAGTTCTAGTCTGTCCTATAGGGTCGCTAAGAGTTGGAATCGACTCAATGGCAACAGGTTTAAATGGTGAGAAAATAAATTTATATTTGTTAAAGCCACGCACATATAGAATTTCTGTTATAGTAGCACTAGATAACTGAAGACAGAATTTGGTACTGAGAAGTGGGGGTGCTGCTCTCACAAATACCTAAAATGTGGAAGTGGTTTTTGGAATTGGGTAATAGTTGAAGGCTGAAAGAGTTTTAAGGTGCATAATAGTAAAAGCCTAGATTGCCTTGAAGAAATCATTGGTAGAATTATGGACGTCAAAGCCATTTCTGGTGAGGGCTCAGAAAGAAGTGAGGAGAGCCGTAGAGAAAGTCTTTATTGCCTTAGAGAATAGCTATGGCACCATCAACAGAATGTGGCTAGACACGTGGGTGTTAAATGTGCTTTAGGTGAGGCTTTAAAAGAAAATGATGAACACGTGATTGGACAATGGAGGAAGGGTGATTCTTTTTATGCAGTGGCAATGAACTTGTCTGAATTATGTTCAAATGTTTGGTGCAAGATAGAACTTGTAAGTGACAAACTTGAATATTTGGCTAAGGAGATTTCTAAGCAAGATCTCAAAGGGGCTGCTTGGTCTCTACTTGCCACTTACAGTGAAATGCGAGAGGAAAGAAATGGACTTAAAAATGAACTTTGCGAAATGAAAACAAAATTTAAAGATTTGGAAAATCCTGCTGTACAAATTAAGGACACCTATCCTAGAATTTTCACCAAGGACATAGCTACACAATCTTTTCTTAAAGAGATTAAGCCTGTGACTGATGGATCTAACAAACTACCATAGCAGAAAATCCATCAGCTTAGACTGGAAGGGGACAGAGAAAAAAGGAAAGGAAAGGACACTGTCTGCCTCTTGGAATTCTACAGACAAGGGATAGGACAAAGGAGCTACATCGGTTGTCCTCAAAGAAAAGAAAATGACCTTCCCTATAGCAGCTCGACTCAACAGCACTGGGACTGGGATAGCAGCTCTGAGACCAGCAGAACTGTTGGAAAGAGCATAGGAAGCAAGGCTGACTCAGTTTCAAAGGGTGGGGCCACAGCCTCCTAGGTTTCAAAGAGATAAATCTTCACCAGTTCAGTTCCAGAGTGTAGAGCTGCCATTCATGAGTGCCAGAGGGGCAGGGGGTCATTGCCCAAAGCTGAGGGGGTGGGGCTGTCATGCCCAAGGGGGCAGAAGAACAGGGCCTGTCAGGGCCAAGGGGATGGAGTCACCACTCAGGTGAACTAGGAGTATGTGGTCACTCAAAGCTGAGAGAGGAGAGTTGCCATTCCAGTGGGCCTGGAGGGTAGGACTAAAGCCCATGGCTCAGAGGCCTCTACCCAGAATCCATAGGGTGTGGCCAACACCGAGTCTGGAGGGTGGGGCAATTGCTCAGATGGTTTCAGGGAACAGGGGTTTGTTTCCAAGCCTTGAGAGCTAATGCAAATTGTTCTGCTGTGTTTTGAACTTTCTCAGTGCCCGTTATCCTCTCTTTCTCTCCAATTTCTCCCTTTTGTGATGAAAATGTCTACCTTGTGCTTGTTCCACCATTATACTTTGGAAACTTGTAATTTAGATTTTACAGGCTCACAGATGAGCCACATGGAGATCTCCAAGGAACCAGAAATGAGAAGCTGGAGAAGCAGAGTCCTTCCCCTAGAGCTGACGGAGAGAGAAAATGAGCTAAATGAGATAATACACAGAAAGTAATGGCTGTTCAGGCCATGGTCCTGGAGCCAGCACCCTGAATTCAGACTTCTATTCTCCTAAACTATGAGAAAATAAATTTCTGCTTGCTAAAGTCATCCATGTATAGTATTTCTGTTATAGCAGCATTAGCTCATTAAGACACTGGGACAGGCAGAAAAGCACCAAGAGCTATTTTTATAGTAGTAGTGCTGGGTGGAGATAACAAACATAAGCATTAGAAACAGATTTGAGTTCAAATATCTGCTCTACCACTTACTTGATGTGTGACTTTGAGCAAGTCACTTAATTTTACTCTAATGAGCTGGTGATAATATCTACACTAAATGGAATGAGTATTAGAGATAGTTATAGAGTTCTCATTGTTAGGTGCTATTGAGTTAATTTTGACTCATAGAAACCCCATAGAACTGCTCTCATAGCATTTTCTAGGCTGTAATCTTTATGGGAGACATATTACCAGGTCTTTCTCCCACGGAGCCACTGGATGGGTTTAAACTGCCAACCTCTTGGTTAGCAACAAGCACTTAACCATTGCACCACCAGTGCTCCTTAGGCACAGCATCAGCCCTCAATAAAATCATTGCAAGGATGATTCCACAAGAAACCATCAAGAGCCATTACAGAAAGTGGACATAAAAATGAAGTCTAGGAGATAAACCAGTAACGTGAACCAAAGGTCATAAATCAATTAGTAAAAATGTAATAAACCAACAATTCACAGAGAAGAAGGGAAAGGTAGATTGTTTTAGTCACCTTTCATGTGGTGGCTCATCTTAAAGGAGCCTGGTTACCTTCCAGGGCTACTGAAATTCTATCCTTGCTTCCAAGATGTCATCAGTGAATTCTGACCACTCAAAATCAATTCTCCCCATGGCCCTGGTGGTAGCAATATAGGTGGTAGTCTTTCTCCTCTTGAAAACAGAACCCTCTATTATTCTAAAATTAGGCAGAGCAAAGAGGCACAGGAAGAATGTCTCTATTCTCATGGAGTTTTCTGAGGTTTCAAGAATATCTTGGTTCTTGGTAAATTAAAAATAATGCAAAATTTAGCCATAGTTTAAAATGATGTATGTTCTCATTGAATCCTTTCTGGGTCAAAATTATTTGATTATGTGTTCCTATAGCATAATTTGGAAACTCTGGCGGCATAGTGGTTAAGTGCTACAGCTGCTAACCAAAAGGTCAGCAGTTTGAATCCAACAGGCACTCCTTGGACCTTCTCTGGGGCAGCTCTACTCTGTTCCATAGGGTTGCTATGAGTCGGAATTGACTCAACGACAACAGATTTGGGTTTTTCGTTTTTTGTTTTTTGGTTATATCATATTTTTGAAGTTCCAGAGTGGTGCAAAAGAGTTAATATGCTTATTTCCTAAATGAAAGGTTGGAAGTTCTAGTCCACCTACAGGAACCTCAAAAGAAAGGCCTAGCAGTCTACTTTCAAAAATGTCAGCCATTGAAAACCCTATGAAGCTAAGCTCTACTCTGACACGCATGGGTCACCATGAGTCTAAATTGACTAGGCAGTAACTGATTTATAGCATATTGCTTAGTTCTCAATTCTAGTACCTTTGGTAAATGGATTACTCTTAGCTGTGTCTAAATCAAAAGTCCTCTTCCCTCTTCTTTTTTATATCTTGTGCACAACTTTGATTGTAGTGTATCTCTCACTACATGGTATGTTTTATTTATACTTCCAACCAGCCACAAGACTGCAAATTCCTTGGGGAAAGAGACAGGATCTTTATTCTCACAGGACCCAACCTACTTCCTAGGATAAAATTGGTGTGAAATAATATGATGAATGGGCCAGCAAATGAGTGGATCTATGAACCAATACACAGCAAAGCTGTGAATGGGACAGTTTATGTCCCAGTCTCCTTTTCAAGCTAAATATCTAAAACCACTTGGAGAAAAAGACATTCTCCAGACTAAAAAGAGATTAAGATAAGAATGTTGAGAACTTGGTCGTTACTATCAAGTTAAGCTCTGAGAATTAAAATTGTGCTTGCAAAAAGTTCAAACCTGCAGTTTTTACAAGCAGAGTTTTACTATATGTTTATAATGGAAGAGTCCACACAAATTACCTGAATATTCTGACATTTTCTTACAAAATGTTTTGTTTTGGTTTGGTTTTTTTTGCAGTTTACTAACCGCACTGGTAATTAACTCAATCTCCAGCTAAGACATATAAATCCAATTTGCTGTAAGCTACACGTTACACCCCTAACCAATGCCAATCACCTTGCAATTACGTATCAATCAATCACAAGGTAAATTAATAATAGTAAGAGCTACCATTTATTAAGTAAATATTGCCTGTATAGCCTTTACTTTCTGTGTATTATCTCACTTGCTCTTTTAAAACCACCCTCTGAAAGAGGACTACTGATATTTCCGTTTTATGGATGAAAAAACTGAAGTAAAAAAGAAGCTATGTGACATATCCAACAGGCAAAAGAATGTGGATGGTTCAGCCCAAGTCATTCATCATATCTGGGGGTAGAGTGGAAGGACTTAAAGAGTGTAACTGAGTGACAATGGGCTGGTGACCATCTTTGTTTATTTTGTAGAAACTCCCTCAACTGTGGCATTTGATATCATTATGATCTATTTTAGGATTTGCCTATCCTGTAAGGAACAACCCTCCATTAGAAGCAAATATAAATCAGTGGCATAACATTAGTTATCATTGAATTTATCTATGAAGAACCAAATTTTATAATCTCCAAAATTTCTAGAGAGGGGTGACAAGAGAAATAGCACCAGAGAGGAACACAGTGTGAAAATGCGTAAATCCCCAGGCCTTGCAGTGGAGGTGCCACTATTAGACAATCAGGAAAAAAAGGTTGTACTTGAACTGGAAAGGAAACTTTACTTTCTATCTAGTCCATATACTTTTATGTTCATGAGCTTTATTATTTCTGAGTCTGTGCCATCACAGTTCCAAAATCCTCAGGTGACACACTTGATACTGAGCAAGGTTTGTTGTTGCTCTAAAAATGATGATTTGTGGGCTTGGTTGCAAGAATACTACCTTTTTTATGGAAACGTGACACTGTAGGCCCAAAATGAACCTAAGGGTGCACACTGCTTTCATGGTTGTGAAAATGACTCTTTGTTTTGATTTTTTTTTTTAATTCTGGTTGTATTTTATTAATCCTTTTTTTTTTTTTTTTTTTTAATTGTACTTTAGATGAAGGTTTGGAACCCTGGCAGCATAGTGATCTACAGCTGCCAACCAAAACATCAGCAGTTCAAATCTACCAGCTGCTCCTTGGAAACCTATGGGGCAGTTCTACTCTGTCCTATAGGATTGCTATGAGTTGGAATCAACTCTACACCAATGGATATGGTTTTTGGTTTAGATGAAGGTTTATAGAGCAAACTAGTTTCTCATTAAACAATTAATACACATATTGTTTTGAGACATGGTTGCCAACCCCATGACATGTCAACACTCCCCTTCTCAACCTTGGGTTCCCCATTACCAGCTTTCCTGTCCCCTCTTGCCATCTCATCCTTACCCCAGGCTAGTGTGCCCGTTTAGTCTTGTTTTGTTTTATGGGCCTGTCTAACCTTTGGCTGAAGGTTGAACTTCAGGAGTGACTTCAGTACTGAATCATAAGGGTGTTCGGAGACCATACTCTTGGGGTTTCTCCAGACTTTGTCAGACCAATAAGAATGGTCCATTTTTATGGGTTTTTTTGTGTGTGTGTGATTTAGAATTTTGCTCTACATTTTTCTCCAGCTCTCTCCAGGATCCTCTACTGTGATCCCTGTCAGAGCAGAAAATGACTTTTTCTTCATCTATCAATACTCTAAAATATTTCCTCAAAGACTGCCTGGCATCTGCAACTAAGTGAAAAATAATCTAGTGCAAAGTGAAGTAACCCTAAATTTCAACTGATAAGTGTGTTGAAACATGGCTAAATCTTTTAGCCACCACGCATCTGTCAGTTTGTTGTACTGTGGTGGCTTTCATGTTGCTATGATGCTGGAAGCTATGCCACTGGTACTTCAAATACTGGGAGGGTCACCCATGGTGGACAGCTTTCAATGGAGCTTCCAGACTAAGACAAACTAGGAAGAAAGTCCTAGCAATCTACTTCCTAAAATTAGTCAAAGAATACTGTATGTATCACAACAGAATATTGTCCAATAGAGTGAAAGATGAGCCAGCTAGGCTGGAAAAAAAAAAAAAAAGGCACTCAAAATACACAGTGGCCTCAGCAATGGGACTGAACCTGAAAACATGGCTTAATTCACCCAAAGTGGTGAATATGACAGCATGAAAGAAAAGGGGGAACTGAAATCAAATCAGTAGCACAGAAAAAAAAAGTGCAATTGGACTAAACCAAAAGCAAAGAAGTTTCCTGAATAAACTGAATGCTTTGAAGGCCAGCATAGCAGGGGCAAGGGTCTGAGGACCGTGGTTTCAGGGGACATCTAAGTCAATTGGCATAATAAAATCTATTAAGAAAACATTCTGCAGCCCACTTTGAAGAGGGGCGCCTGGGGTCTGAAACGTTAGCAAGCAGCCATCTAAGATGCATCACCTGGATCAAAGGGGAATGAAGAACACCAAGGACACAAGGTGATTATGAGCCCAAGAGACAGAAAGGGCCACATGAACCAGAGACTACATCATCCTGAGACCAGAAGAACTAGATGGTGCCTGGCTACAACCAATGACTGCCCTGACAGGGAACACAACAGAGAACCCCTGAGGGAGCAGGAAAGCAGTGGGATGCAGACCCCAAATTCTCATAAGACCAGACTTAATTGTCTGCATGAGACTAGAAGGACCCCAGTGGTCATGGCCCCCAGACCTTCTGTTGGCCCAGGACAGAAACCATTCCCGAAGCCAACTCTTCAGACATGGATTGGACTGGACAATGGGTTGGAGAGGGATGCTGGTGAGGAGTGAGCTTCTTGGATCAGGTGGACACGAGACTATGTTGGCATCTCCTGCCTGGAGGGGAGATGAGAGGGTGGAGGGGGTTAGAAGCTGGTGAAATGGACACAAAAAGAGAGAGTGGAGGGAGAGAGCAGGCTGTCTCATTAGGGGGGAGAGTAATTGGGAGAGTGTAGCAAGTCGTATGTGGGTTTTTGTGTGACAGACTGACTTGATTTTTAAACTTGCACTTAAAGTACAATAAAAATTATTTTTTAAAAAGTGTATTTTGATTATCATCCCTATAAAGCCCTTTATCTAACTTGTCCCTATTTTTTTTCAAATTTTTACAACCAACTTCAAAAAGAAGCAGAGAGAATGATCTGAGAAATCCTTAGGCATGACCTAAATTCTGTCTCTAATTTAAGAGTTTACATCTGACTTTACCTAGCTCACAGTATAAAACACATAGAGGGAATGTGTGTTAATCCTTGAGGATAAGAGGTCACGCCACACCCCCAGTTAATACCACACTTTGACACCCTTACATTCTAGACCTTACTTTCTACCTTCCTGCCAGTTTCTGCCAACCTTAGATGACTCTTTAAGATCTCATTTGCTTTCATTGATAGGACATAGTGTCCTAGACCAAGCAAAAAAAATGAGGCAGGTTGCCACGTCAAAGACAGCCCAGGAGGATATGAATGAATTGTGTGACATCACAGTCATTATTTGGATAGCAGAACAGCAGATGTCAAAAGTTCTGTGGAGTGCACAGAAGAATTGAAAGGCTGAGTCAGAGCATATGAGGCAATAGAAAATGGTAACTAAAGGAAGAGATTCTGGCAATACAAAAATTTCAGCAGATGGAGTTTAATTAATAACAAAAACAGTAACACATACTATTTATTAAGTGCCTATTAGGTGCCAGGCACTATTAAGCATTACATAGTTATATGATTTAATTCCTTCATTAGTTCTATGGGAGAGGTGTTATTATCCTAATTTTACAAATGAGGGAACTGAAACTCAGAGAGATGAGGAAACTTCTCCAAGGTCACACAGCTACTCAATGAGAAGGACAGAAATAAAACCCAGTTTTGTCAAACTCCAGAGCCCATGATTCTTAGCGCCATAAAAAACCCTTCCTTACTTTTAAAGATCTCTCAGTGGGTTTATTAGACAGTGTGACTATTCATTTTCAAAGTTCAGATCCTTCATCTTAGTTGGACTCTTGATTTACCTTCCTTCAAACCAGCCTAGTCTCATTTGCAAACCTTTTTTTTTTTTTTTCCAGAGGCTAAACCCAAATCCATACCCACATTATTTAATGTCATTTACTCAGGGCAATGGATCATTCCCTTATTCAATTTGCTGACTTCCTTTGGTATCTTTTTAGTGTGTTCTTTCTGAACCAGTTGTTCGCTATAACACTGTGAAGGCTGAGACCATCTGCTAGCTGCCTGACAAACGGTTGAAACTCTAGCCACTTACCTATGGGCTTTGGAGGGGTGGCTGAATACTGCTCCGTTTAGTGCAGAAGCTCTTCCAGAATTTCACATGGCCCACGCCTGGGAAACAACTGATATCTGGGAGGTGCTAAAATCTCATTGATGATGATAATGATGGCTAACATTTACCGAGGGCTTGTGAGTGCTTACTGTGTACCAAGCATTGCTCCAAACACTTTAGATGTATATAATTTAATCTTCATAACAACCGAAGGAAATAGATACTATTATTAGCCCTGTTTTGAAAGTGAAGAAACTGAAGCCCAGAGAGATAAGTAAATTATGCAAGTCTACACAGCTGGTAAATTTCAGAACAGGGATCTGAAGCCTTATGATCTGATTTCAAAATTCCTGCCTGTTACCTAGAGTATAAATGCTCTGATAAAGCAGAAGTTTGGGTTTTATTTGTTGCCATTTATTTTTTCCACAAAAGGGAGCTAAGACCCAAAGCACCAGGAAGAACAAAAGACTTCTGTTGACAATGGTTCATTCATAAGGAAAGAAAATCATAGTAACAGCTAACTCCCATTGAGTTCCTTCTGTATGCCGTGTATATAATGCTCGCATGTAATCTCACAATAACTCTATCAGATAGGTCTTCATATTAACTCCAATAAAAAGAGGAAGAAACTTGGATTTAGAGATTTTAAGTACCTTGCCCAAGAGTACAGTTGGTAAAAGATAAAGACAGTATCAGACATCTACTGCCCTAGTAGTGCTGCATAATAACCCACACCAAAGCTTACTAGCTTAAAACACCATTTTTTTTTTTTTTTTTTTGCTCACATTGTTCAGATCCACAATTTGGCTTGGTTTGGCCAGGCAGCTCTTTTGTTTTTTCTGGGATTCCTTATTTATCTGGAGTCAGCTGAGGGTCAGACAGGAAGATTTGCTTTTCTTGGCTGGGCTTTCTCATCTATGGGGCTCAACTAGAACAATAAGCTGGCTCAGCTCTGTTCACACGGGAAAGGCAGGGTCCCTAGAGAGCAAGCAGATACGTACAAGGCCTCTCAGGGCTAGGTCTGGAACTAGCACACTATCCCTTCTACCACATCTGTTAGTCAAAGCAAATCACAATGCCAGCTCAGATCCAAGGGTGGAATAACAGATGGAAGGGACAGCAAAGTCACACTGCAAAGGATACAGATCTATAGAGGCATGAGCAATTGTGGCCATGTTGGTCACCAATTCACCATAAAATGGAATTCAAATCCAGTTTTGACAAACTCCAGAGTTCTTATCACTATGCAAAGCTACCTCCAATACAAACTTCAAGTTTGCAGACCTTTAAGTGGCACAAATGTTTATCAAGTTCCTACTATATACAAGTATCTGATGAGTTGCATTTACTTTTCATTTGACCAGTTAGAGGAGGAGCCAAGAAAAAAGGGAAGATGAGGGTAGGGAGATGAAGGCAACTTCAAAGAGGAAAGATTTTGATCTTTCTGGGGTGATTCTGAAAGGGTTTTCCAGTGGACTTTGCATATTTTCTGGGTAGATCACTGAATCTAGAGAGGGAGTGAGTAATGAAACTCAGAACGTTTTTCATTAATGGAAACTTACTTACCCCAGGTCTTAGTGAGAATTCAAAAAGCACACTCAGTAGGGACCTAGGAAAGCTGAAAATCCTTGAGGCCTGAACAAAGCAACAGCAAAAATCTGAAGAGACTTCCAGTTTCCCGCACCTCCCCCCCCAGCCTCTGTGTGTGCCAAGCATTGAGTTAGGTGTTTTCGCATCTGCTTTCATCATTTTGCTTATATTTCATGTTCAGAAAGAGCCACACTGAGACAAGAGACAGTCCAAAAGCCCAGGTGACCAACCGATAATTGGGTTTAAACACTGCTAAATCTTCCAACCACCACCCATCTGTCAGCTTGTTGTACTGCGTGTGTTACTGTGAGTCTGGGAGCTATGCCACTGGCATTTTAAATACCAGCAGGGTCACCAATAGTGGACAGTTTTTAGTGCCATTTCCAGACTTAGACAGACTAGGAAGAAAGGATTAGCAATCTATTTCCCAAATTTAGCAAAGAATACCCTATGTATCACAAAAGAATGTTGTTCAATAGAGTTCTGGAAGATGAGTCCACAGGTTGGAAGGCACTCAAAATACACAGTGGTCTCAACAATGGGTTCAAGCATATCTGAGAGTGGTGCAGGAGGGGGTGTTGTACGTGGAGTTGCCATCAGTCAAAGCCAAGTCAACAGCAACTAACAACAGCAAATCTCCCAATCTCCCTGATAAGGCTTTGAAAGCCTTAACTTGAACCATCCATTGCTAGAGCATCACTTAACACTATTTCCTCAGCTTTGAGAAAATGGAGGAATAAAGCAGGAGGCTAATTTGTTTGGTCCAATTCCATTTTACTGTTTTTTTATTATTATGTGTGGCTGCACTGCAGAATCAGACCAAAAGAGAATTCAGGCTGTGAGAAAATAGGCTCTTACTACTCAAAAAATAAAAATAACCAAAGCAGGAGATGCCAAAACCAAAAAGCCAAGGAAACAGCTTATTTTACATCTAAGTCTGTTTTTCTCAGAAGTCTGTGCAAAGTCTCCTTTAGCTGACAAATATCTTCATTCCAGGAAAGGAACATTTGTTTCCAGTAATGTTCTTATTCCTGGAGGAAAGGAAAGGTAAATTTTGAAGTGAAGGATATCCTGGGGAAATAGTTGGGCAAATAATATAACATTTTCCTGTTCCCTGTTTAATATCATAAAGGAATAAATATGAGTAACATGGAACCAAGCAAAAGAAAAGATTCAAAGAATAATAGAATATGAAATCAGAATAGTGCCTCAGAGATCAGCTGGTCCAACTTTCTTATTTTCCTGGTGAGATCTGAGACCCGAAGAAGTAAATTTTATTGCCCAGAGTAGCCCAAAAGGTTAGTAACAGAACTGAAGCTACAACCACAAGTTATTCCCTCTTCAGGGCCTGTTTTACTCTATTTTGCAGGACTCAAAGAATCTAACCAAATTTGGCCTCTGTCTGTCCATAAACTTATATTCTGTAGTACGTAAGGGTCAAATTC
Organism: Loxodonta africana; assembly: GCF_030014295.1. NCBI lineage: Eukaryota > Metazoa > Chordata > Mammalia > Proboscidea > Elephantidae > Loxodonta > Loxodonta africana. The sequence continues at coordinate 45,989,351 of NC_087348.1, forward strand.
CACCCTCATGGAAAGAAAAGATACATGATGCTTTGGTACAGGGATTCTACCCAAGGTAGTCCGTGATAGAATTCAGGGAATGCTAATTGTTAGTGGAAAAATATTTTTCTTATGGTCACTAACCTACAAGTAAGATTAAGAAGGAACTACAGTGGTACTATTAGTCCCTGTGACTTTGTCACCATAGAAATCAGATATCCTACTATAGTTTTTTATTCATTTTAAAATATCATTTAGCCTCATAACTATTTTTAAATTATGGTACTTATCAGAACCATTCCTAGAGTCTCTTATTTAATGTCTTGGTAAAAACACTCACATATTATTATTTTATAAATGTGTTTTTAAATATTTGATCATTGTTTTCCTTAGTGACCCTATGTAATTTATTTTTTAACAGTCCTTGAGTAAGCCATCACATAGAGTGAGATAGCACCCTCCCCCAATGGTCTTCCCTATCACAAGAACACTTCAACAAGAGTCCAGCTATACCTCCGATTTGAAAGAGACCCAGAAGCCCAATGGCAAGCAGATCACCTTAAAAGTTATTCACAATTCTGGATTAGACAAAAGTGTGATTCCCTGAGACAAAATCACTAAGAGTAGTTAAGAAATCTGCTTGGACTAGCCGTATTTAGCAACAAGGCTTGAATATTAAGGTGGAAGGCTGGGCCTCTGGGTTCAAATGAAGACTGTACTTGCAGACCCCTCCTGTGCAGCCCTCCCTATTACCCTTCTCTCCACCTACCCTGAGCATCCATACATCACCTGTGCTGTGGGACACCACAATGAAGAAGTTGGATCCAAAAGCAAAAAGTGTTTCCCTGTAGTAAAAAGGACATTGGAGCAGTGTGAGCTGAGGCCTTAGACAATTCAGAGATGGGCACTCCAAATGAGAATAGGAAGAGTGTAGACCATGATTACCAGACCATCAATGAACATTTCAGTATAAAGAAAGCAGAAGCTTCAGATAGCACAGTAGACACCTTGTGTCACACACTGCAGAGTATACTGGTTAATTAAGAACTTAGACACTGGTTCCAGGCTGTCTAAGACATGTAAGCCTGATAAAGTTACTTCATCTCCCCATATCTCAGTTTCCCTGTCTGTAAAATATGAATAATAATACATACTTCATAGGGTTTGTGAGCACAGAATGAATTAATTTGAGGAAAGCATATAGGATAGTACCTGGTAGATTGTATGCACTAGACATATGCTAGATAGTAATGCTAGTTATTACTCTGAATCTATACATAAGACAATGACAGTCCCTTGCCCATTGTGAAACTCTCTTTGAATGCATAAATTGCTGTTAGCATTAGCAGCATGTTTAGCTTCCACAGGTAAGACCCCTTGGAATTCTCAATAATATTTGTGGAATGTGTTTCCTGGAAATAACCTGCTCCCTGTTAGTCACCTTCATGGGGTCCCAAAGCATCAAATTTGAGGGTATTACTAGAAAGGTGAAGAATTAAGACATAGCAGCTAATCCTTCAGAATTGTTTTGCAACTCTTAGAGGTCAAGAATAATGATAATTATGTACATAAGAATAGTTAGCAAGTTTGTAAATCATCTTGAATTCTAAAGACTAAATTTTAGTATTTTAAGCTATATAATATACTTTGATCACTCATGTTCACAAGAAAACATCTAGTTCAATGCCTAATCCATTTGTTAAGAATCCAATAAATGCTCGTTGAGTAAATTATTAAGGAGTTTATAAGAGGACACACTGCTATGAAAAGTAAAACTTAAGGAATTCCAAAATACCCGTTAATGCCTTCATTTTTAAAGGCTGCTGATGGCCTAGTAAGATATAAAAAAAAAAAAAAAAAAAACTAGTAATTATGTAGAATGATGTATACATTTGTCTAAGTGTAAATAAAACTGTTGTTTATTAATTTACTAATTCTTCCATGCCGTAGATGTTATCTATGGCATACTGACCTGGGTTAAGTTAGTATTTCTGGATATTTTGTCATTGATCTCAATGATTTATGGATAAGTTTTTCTAGAAACTACTTACTGTATGCAATGGGACACCCTTTTTTCCTCAGCCCCATAATTACTTCAGTTCCTCATTTTTATGGATTGAATTGTGTCCCCCAAAATATGTGTTATAAATCCTAAACTCTATGCCTGTGGTTATAATCTCGTTTGGGAATGGGTGGTCTTTGTTATGTTAATGAGAAAGGATTAGTGTCTTGAGTTAATCTCTTTTGAGGTATAAAGAAGATTAAACAAGCAAGATAAAGAAGGAGAGATGGGGGAAGAGAGATGCCAAGCCATATGAAGATTGCCCAGGAGCAAAAGAAGCTCAGAGAGACAAGGACCTTCCTCCAGAGCTGACAGAAAGAAAAAGCTTTCCTCTAGATTTGGTACCCTGAATTCAGATTTCTAACCTCCCAAACTGTGAGAAAATAAATTTCTATTTGTTAAAGCCACCCATTTATGGTTTTTCTGTTATAGGAGCAACAACAGATAACTAAGACACTCAACCATGAAGAAGTGAATGCAGCAAACCTAAACCAATCATTCTTCTCTTCTTGTTTAGGTATCCAGAGAGAACATAGTGTCTACAAATGTCCAGGATCATAAATTAGACACTTAATCTTATTGGCTGCTGGGCTGTCTGATTGATTAGAAGACTGGTGGCTTTTAGGTCTAAAGCATTTTCATTGTCAAGGCAAAGTCATAGCATCCCTGGAAGAGTCTTTGCATGTAATGTGAAGTCCACAATGGTCTCATAGTCTGCTCCATGGTAGTATCCATGCCCACAGCTGCCCTGACTCTTACCCACTGGCTCCAGGAGCCCACAGGCTTCTCACAATCCCCACACAAAGAATTTTAACGGGCCCAGGCATTTGATTACTCACAAACTCAAAGCTAGAACGCTTTCCTGAACTTTTTTCTCTTTGGGGTTTTGCTGCACCTTCATTTAAGATCCGAAACACAAAATTCTAACCCATAATAAATAATAAAATTTGGACAGTAATTTTTGAGGTCCTCAGTGCCAAGAAAAAAAAAAAAAAGCCACTGTTTTTCCAGCTAAAGCAGACAGATAAATACAAGTCTAAGCTTTGGTAAAATATTTGGCTATAAATGAGATTTTGTAAAGATATTCTACAATTAATTCAAGGAAATATTTATTGAGAACCACCCCTGCACTGGATGAGATAGAGGTCATACTGAAAGTGTCTTACATCTTTGAGGTCCTTAGTTTGAGTGATAAAACATTAATGAAACACTCAGATGTTCTTGGTTAAGCATAAGTTTATCCCTTAAGGGTAGCAGTACAAAGCAATGAAAGATACATCAGTTCGGCTGGAAGTAGATGAGTGAGCATTATGGAGATGACCTTAGACTGGATCTCCAAATGTATCATCAGACTCGATTGTGCATAAAATGTGAAGAAGAATTTGAATTCCTCAAATAATTACACACACTGCTCTATCTTAATAAACCTTATATAACATGCTACTTTAATAATTTCCTTTGTGTTCTTTGATTTTCTATTAAGCCACCTTAACATTCCTAAGAAGTCTGGTTTGGGAGGTAGTAGAGCAATTGTATGTTAATTCAGCTACCTTTCTGTATGGAGATGGACGTCTGTATAAGCGCACCAGTTCACCATTGTATTCATTTCTGCAATGCAGCTTGGACTACATTGTGATCATATCCTTTCATACTGAAAAGTATCCTATCATGAAAGAAATAATAATAACCACTTGACTAGGCCTAAGGCATTATATTTTTGATTTTCCCCTCAAGATTTCATGTATCTATTATTTTAAAGACAAATATAACTAATAACTTGCTACAATAGCAAGCAATAGAAACACTTTTCTGTACTCTACTACATGCCAAAGCCACTAATGTAGGTGTTAGTATTATCTCCATTTTATAGATGAGGAAAATGGGCTCCAGTCAACTGAGATTAAGACACTTCCCCAAAGACACTTTTCCATGAAGTTGCAGAGCTGGGATTCAGAACACATTCTATCTGAACCTAACATCTGCTGCTAAGCACTACTCAGTGTGAAAGAAGAATGTTTTTTACACATTTCTCCAGTTTTCATGAGGATGGATTGTCTTCAAATGCTACCAAACTCTTAGAATACTCCTTATTTCTCTGTACAAATGTGAAGTGAGTTGACTTAGTCGGTGGTAACCACTGGTATTTTTCTATAATGAATGCATCTGATCTATTAAATGGCTTGAGTATGATGGATTTCATTTCTTTCTCCTCACTTCTTCACCTGGACCACTAGGATTCAGTGACCTGGGTAACTGTCAGGTCCAGAGAATTCAACTTTGCTTCCAGGTGGCTGCACTGAGGGGTAGATCTCAGGAAACTGATTTCAGTTCTCAAACTAAGACAAATCTTTCAACCTAACCATTACTGAAAAGCAAGACGATATTTTGGTTTTCTTTTCTATGGCCCATTTGTCTTGTTTTTCTATTTGTTCAGAAATCAGGCCAGAAGATGTGTGCTGTTTTGTACTTTATTGCTGTGTAACAATTCATCCCAGAATTTAGTGGCTTAAATGAAAAAAAAAAAAAAATTTCATGTTCTTGGCTCACAAACGTACAATTTGAGCAGATATATAGGCAGGTAGTCTCACTGTGGAGCATCAGTATCTGAACTGGTCTGAAGACTCCATTTCAAAGATGGCTCACTCACATAGATATCATCAAGTAGTTGGTGGTCGTCAGCTGGGAGCTCAGCGGGGTATGTTGGCTAGAGGCCACTCACTGGGGCTGATTGGGCTTCCTCACAACATGATGGCTGAGTTTCGGTAGCAAATGTTTCAAGAGGCCCTGGTAGAACCTGCATGGGTTCTTATGAGCTAGCCCCAGAAATCTCAGAATATTCCTCCACAGATTCTATGATCAAATCTCTTAAGGTCAACTCAGATTTAAGAGCCAGGGAATCACCGTATTTCAAAGGAGGAGAAGCAAAGAATTTATAGCCATCATTAATCTATCAGAGATGTTATGTTGAGCTCCTTCTAGAGGCCCAAAATCCTGCAGGGTAAAACTGTATAAAGGGTAAAATATAAAACAGAAGAAAATAGAACACATACTCTAGGTAGTTTGATTTTTTCTGGAAAATTTAAGAACAGTACCATAAATATAAAAGTCCATTCCTAAAATCCAAACAATCTTAAGCTTTACGGATATTGACTCATTCATAGGAAAATACAGCACCTAAAAGTTTCCAGGCCTCATCAAACATCAACATAAAGCTGATTTTCTGTCATTAAATCGGAGAATTTATTGCCTGGTTTCCCATTTCTAAATTGTTCCTGAGCAGAAATGTAACCAAAAATTTTTTTGTTTTTCATCTGCATAGTATTTTTCCATTCATGAACTGTTTTTTCCAAAATCCATCTTAGAGAAGAAAAATGACACTCCAAACTAAAAGATGCCATTTCAGTTGCATAAATTGAAGAGGCTGAACCAGGTAATCAAAAGATACTCTAAACTCCTTTTTTTTATTTCAATTAACTCTGGTATGATTACCAAAAAAGTGTTCAGCAGACACAAGAGGAATTAGAAAAATTATACCATGCCATCATAATGCATGGTAAGCTGATGCTCTGGGCTACTATTGCCGTGCAGAGTCTATTTAGTTAAAGACATTCACTGCCATTGACTATGAGAAGTTAGAGGTTCATGTGTGTGGTTTATAAAGTTCGTAAGTCGTCAAAGACATATTGGGTTTTCTTTTAACATGTGAGAGATTCAAAGTAAAATCATTATCTCAAAGATTTTTTTTCTGATATGGGAAGGAAAAATATGAGTGCCTATCCTTTAACTTTAATCCAGGGACACAAGATTTTGCCATGTGGGGTTTATGTAGACACTACAGGAAGAGTCTAGTACCAGCATTTTTATGAAAGAAGAGAAGCGTTTTTCTAAGAAAATTAGAGATTTATCTAGGGGCATCTAAAGTCATCTGGAAGACATAGCCTACGTTCCTTTCTCCCTAAAAATGTTATGAGTCAAAAGTCACAGCCTTTTTCTCACATTTGTTGTGGGTGCAAACGTTTTACACAAAAGAATTTTGAAATTCATTGGCTGCCAAATATACCAACTAATAACCAAGAGGGAATAAAGTCTTGTAACATTTTGCTGCATATTTCATGGAAAAGCAGAATTGTCTATCCATAGAATAAGGAGGAAATCTAATAGATAGCTAATCCAAGTCTTCTTCACATCAAAAAACTATCACACAATTGAATCCAGCTATAAATAAAGAAATGATATTTACTTGGTCACGGCTTCACCCAGCGGCCTATCTGCAGGCAATAAGAGAAGAGGGAAACACAAATATGCAATTAGCACACTGCACCAGGGGGATGAATTAGCAAAACCCTGACTGTAATAAATGGGTTAGGTTCTGCAACAGATAAAATTTAAGAAAAAGAAAAGGAAGGAAGAGGAAGGTGTAGATTAAAAGAAACTTGAAAGACGTTAAAAGAAAACAAACAAACAAACAAACTCATTGCTGGTAAGTGGATTCCAAATCACAGTGACTCTATAGGACAAAGTTGAACTGCCCCACATGGTTTCCAAAGAGGACCTGGCGGATTCAAACTGCCAGCCTTTGGGTTAGCAGCTATAGCTCTTAACCGCTACACCACCAGGGTTTCCTGAAAGACATATCAAATAAAAGTAATAAAATGGGCAAGATTGGGGTCTAGTAATGCAAATTGCATTGATTTAACTATTAAAATATGCAAGCAAATAACTACTTTAAGATCAGGATAATGGTTATTTTGGAAAGAAATTGGTATTTATGATTTTTACAGAACACACAGGACTCCTGGGGCAACTGTCAAAGTTCTATTTCTCAGTCTGGACAGTGATTTCAACCACATTTTCCTATAATGTTTTATTAAGCTACACATTTGTGAAGTTTTTTGAATCTTTGTCTCAATTTACAATAAAAAGTTAAAAAGGAAAAAGTTAAGATATAATTGTATTTTTAAAAATAAGCTTACAAGTAACTCATAGATTTAAAAAATCAGTATTGAAAGTAATTTATAGAACTGAATGATAACAAAAATACCTTTCATCATAAATTCTAAAATGCAATAAATGTGGTAAACTTAAAGGGAAAGTATAACTTACATAATGTAAGAAAAGAGAAAAAACGGTTGCATGTTAAATTTCTACATTAAAGAATTTTACCCAAAGAATGAAGGAGGAACAGAATAATAAAATCAGAAACCATTTAAATAAAAATTATCGTACATCAGAGGTGAAAGAAAAAGCACAAACTGGCAAGACTAATCCAAGAGAAAAGAAAATAGAAAAATTAAGAGTCAGAATTAAAAGGAGGTCTAATTACAGATGCAGCAGATAGATACTGAGAGAAAGTAGTATTATAAACAACTTTATGCAAAAATTGAAAACATATACAAAATGGACAAAAGCCTAGAAAAAAATATAATGTACCAAATTAAGTCAAGAGGAAATAAAGTATCTGAATCATCCTATGAACATTAAAGAAATGGAATTAGTTTAAAAAAAAAAAAAGTCTTTCCATAAAGGAAACACCAGGCTCAGAGATTTTTACAAGGTGGTTCTACCAAACACTCAAGAATCATTCTAATTTTATACAAACTCTTCCAGATACGAGAAAGAGAAGTAACAATGCCTGAGTCATTTTACGGTCTATAAAATCTTGACACCAAAAACCCAATAAATTAGAAGAAATGAAAAATTTAGACCAATCTCAGTGATGAATGAACAAACAGATGCAAAAATCTTATGGTATTAGCAAACCAAGCAGAGCAATACGAGAAAATGATAAAGCACAACTAACTTGATTTTAGGCCCAGAAATATACAGTTGACACAACACTGAAAATATTTTAATATAGTTTACCGCACAAACAAATAAGGGAGAAAGGTCATGTAATTCTGTCTATATATATATATAAACATTAGATAAAATTGGAAACATATCCATTCTGCAAAAAAAAAAAAAAAACAAGGAACTAGGAATGATTTCTGCAAAAAACATACTAATGGTAAAGTGTACAAAGCGATACCCACGTATCCATTGTTATCTCTTCTATGTACCACTGCGATAGAGGTACTAACCAATACAATTAAGAAAAATTGAAAAATAAAAGGTGTAAAAATTTAAGAGAAAAAAGTGCGTAATATTCTCAGGTGAAATGGTTACGCGTACAATTGTATAGATACCCAAGGGTGTAGGCACACACAGGTGCACACACATACACACACACACAAGCACGCATATATGCATATTGAAAGAGAGAGAGAAACAGAAACAAAACTTCTTGACATAGGATTAATAATCAAAAGCCAATTGCATTTCCACATATCTGTGACAACAACAGCAAAAAGCAGACAATCTGATACTAAAAAGACAATTTCAACAGCAATAAAAATGAAAGTATTTAAGAATCATTTTGAATTTCTGTTCATCAGAAAACATGAAAAAGAGAGCAAAATAACCAGTCACATTCTGAGAGAAAATATTTACAACATATATAACTAGATTAAAAAATTTGTATCTAAAATACATAAAGAACTCCAGTAAACTGATAAGAAAAAAATTATATAAAAAAAGAGGAAATCAGGGAAAGACATAAACAGGCATTTCCTAGAAGAGAAAATAAGCATGGCTGATAAATTGCATGAAAAGATGTGTAACCTCATTAGCAATTGGAAAAATACAAATTAAAATTACAATAAGATAAAATTTCATACTATCCAGATTAGATACAAATGGAATAGTCCAACCATATCAATGCTATGAAGACTATGGGGCTGGAAGTTTTCATACCTACCTGTTGGGAATATAAACTACCCTAGAAATAACTATCCCAGAAAACAATTTGCCATTGTCTAATGTAGTTAAGGAAACCCTGGTGTCATAGTGGTTAAGTGGCACGGCTGCTAACCAAAGGGTCAGTAGTTCAAATCTGCCAGGCACTCCTTGGAAACTCTATGGGGCAGTTCTACTCTGTCCTATAGGGTTGCTATGAGTCAGAATCGACTCCAGGGCCCTGGGTTTGGTTTTTTGGTTTTAATGTAGTTAAAGATGTTCATCTTTGGCCTTTCCGTGCCTCATTTTCCTGATCTATAAGATAGAGATAATAATCTGTTTCACAATGTGTTATAAAGATTTAAATAAGATAATAAATGTAAAATGCTAGAACAGTATCTGACACATATAAAACCGGAAACCTGTGCCGTCCAGTCGATTCTGACTCACAGCGACCCTATAGGACAGAGTAGAACTGCCCCATAGCATTTCCAAGGAGCACCTGGTGGATTCGAACTGCTGACCTTTTTGGCTAACAGCTGTAGCTCTTTACTATGCCACCAGGGTTTCCAGACACATATAAGCACTCAATAAATATTAGTTGGTGGTATTGTTATTAATATTATTGAAAAGATGTGCATCTCTCTTAGTTCATATAGTGTATTGTCCAGATGTCATGAGTGCTAGAGTAAAAGTCATACATTTGTGAAACATATAACCATGTTTAGAAGAAACAAGAAAAAAAAATCACTGTATTAGGGTCTAGGGAAGTAGAGCATATGGAGGTAAGGGCGTGAGATAGTAGCTTGCAGAATGGAGGAGAGTCCAAGCAATGAAAAGTGGGTAGAGTCCGAGAAGAAATACGTGTAATCAGATGGGAGGGAACTTACTGAAAAAATCCTCTCAAATTGACAATATATAAAGTAAGCAGCAAAGTAAGCCAAGTTAATGAGTTTATCCCCAGCAAAGAGAGGGAAACATAAGCAAGGGTGGTGAGGGGGATGAGGGGAAGGCTGAAAACCTTAGTCAAAGACAAAGCAGGTCAATGAGGAGTGTGGCAGATTAAAGATAGCTTCTAATTTGGGGACACACCCTCTCCATTGAGAGGTTGGTTCTACAACCTTTCCCGTGAATTTGGGCTGGCACAGACTATGGTGAAAGTGATTCTATGCCACTTTTAGACTTATTCTTTGAAAGAACTGACATTTTCCCCTCTTGTAGCCCAAAGCTTCCACGAAAGATGTCCAGGCTACTCTGCTGGAGACAGAAGCCACAGGAGGAGCACTAAGGCACCAGATAAATGAGTGAGGAAGCCATCTTGGATGTCCAGTCCAGTTAAGCCTGAAGATGATTCCAGCCCTAGCCACTTCCTGATTGTAATCACATGTGAGATGATAAACAAGAATCTCCCAGTTGAGCCCATTCAATACATAGAACTGTGAACAATAATAAGTTAATAATAAATGAGACCAATAAGTTTTGGGGTCACCTGTTACCCCAAAAACTCAAACCAAACCCACTGCCATCGAGTTGATTCCGACTCATAGCGACCCTGTAGGACAGAGTAGAGCTGCCCGATAGAGTTTCCAAGGAGCACCTAGTAGATTCGAACGGCCGACCTCTTGGTTAGCAGCCGTAGCACTTAACCACTATGCCACCAGGGTTTCCATTTGTTACCCAGCCATAAATAATTGTGCAGAGAACATGGTGGGGAGAGAGAACATCTGTCAAGAGAGAACAAAAAGTAAACATGCAGGCTCCCCTTGCCTAAAGGTAGTGTCACAGTCAGCTAGAGCCCTACTAACCACAGGATTCTAGTCTTAGAAGCTTTGGGCAGAAATTCATTAGTGCACAGAGCAGAGAGAGGATCCCACCAACCAACAGTCCACAGCTAGCTGCAACCACCAACAGCGGATCACTGTTTCCTGGTCTTATTAAAAGCAGGCCAAACCGATTTGGAGATTTTTTTTTTTTTTTCTGATATTTCCCAGTAAAGGTCTATTGTGCTCCTACAAATACACTCATTAAAGTCTCAGGATTCAATTTACATAATTGTGGCAGTCCATCCAATTTTTGGGGGGGAAAATTACAACTGTTCAAAAAATAACTGTTATAGAGTAATTATGGCAAGGATGCTCTGCTTTGTGTCGGGCACAATGAAATCAGTAGGTTTAAAAATTAAGAACAAGCGCCTCTAAGTTCTCAATGTCATTTTAAAAGTGAGAGAGTGCTGTTAAGAAACAGCTTTGCATGTTAATCACAGAGCTTAGGAACATTCTGTGTTAAGATATATGATTTTCAACCTTGTTAAAAGAAATATTGAAAGAGGGAAATTGATTTTTTTCTCCAGAAAATTTGCCTGTCACACTCCGAGATAAGTTACTATTATGTGAGTCCATTAAATAGGTTTATTATATGAAAAGTCACACTCTAGGAAAAAAGTTCAGTCAGCATTGACTTCAGCTAGGATTTATACAATCTCTTAATTTAAGGAATCAAGGTCAACCGAGTTGATTCTCATTAATGTGCAATTGAACTACTACAGTGTAAACATAACTTTTAGAGGCACTAGGAAACCAAAAAATTTGTGTGACTTGCTTTATTGTGGTGGTATGAAACTGAGCCTGCAGTATCTCTGAGGTATGCCTGTAGTTATGGAATGGATAACGCACAGAATAGGAACAAGTTATAACTGCATTTGGCAAATTATGTTGGTCACCTCAGAAAGGGATTCCTGGAAAGACTGTATTCACTGAAAGAATAAATAAATACACTGCTGTTATATGTGCTAAATATCTGATAAGTTAGCATAGGATACTTGGTCAGAGAAATCTGTGACAGATTTTGATAATTTTTTAAGGCAAAAGGAAACATTTAGTCCAAAGGTTTTCAAATGGTTCCCAGAAGCCTTTGTGTTCCACTCTGATGGTTAGAGATGGGAACGAGGGCAAGGAAGGTGAGGTGATAGGTTCCACTGTCCTCACACGTTCAAGGGAGTGCTTCATCACATCAGCTTGGATTTGTGCATTTTCTGTATTGAGATTATCATAACATTTCACTTGAAAAAATAACTAACTCTGAGGCTAAATAAAGTGTCTTACATTCCATTTCCTCAGAAGCAGATCAAACACAGACACAGATGAGAGTGCAATTAGTTTACTGGGAAGGCAATTCCTAAGAATCATCAATGTTCAATATATAATAGCTTTTATTATTATTATTACAAAATAATTGAGATATTTGAGAAAACCAATTAAATCATAATGAACTTTATCCATTTATAACCATAAAAACCAAACCTCTTGCTATCGAGTCGATTCCGACTCATAGTGACCCTATAGGACAGAGTAGAACTGCCTCATAGAGTTTCCAAGGAGCTCCTAGTAGACTCAAACTGCCAACCTTTTGGTTAACAGTGGTAGCAGTTAACCACTCCGCCACCAGGGTTTCCTTATCCATTTATAAGCGCCTCTAAATGGTGAAATTGAGGGCAAATTTTTACATGCAGGCTCATTTAGGTGGTGAATTAGTCGATGTTCAACCATTTCAAGAGGTGGCATATGATCAGGAACCGATGGTACTCAAGGAAGAAGCCCAAGCTGCTCTGAAGGCACTGGCTAAAAACAAGGCTCCAGGAATTGATGGAGCATCAATTGAGACGTTTCAACAAACAGATGCAGCTCTGGAGGTGCTCACTCATCTATGCCAAGAAACATGGAAGACAGCTTCCTGGCCAACTGACTGGAAGAGATCCATATTTATGCCTATTCCAAGGAAAGGTGATCCAACCGAATGTGGAAATTATAGAACAATATTATTAATATCACACACAAGCAAAATTTTGCTGAAGATCATTCAAAAACAGCAGCAGCAGTATATCGACATGGAACTGCCAGAAATTCAGGCTGGATTCAGAAGAGGACGTGGAACCAGGGATATCATTGCTGATGTCAGATGAATCCTGGCTGAAAGCAGAGAATACCAGAAGGATGTTTACCTGTGTTTTGTTGACTATGCAAAGGCATTCGACTGTGTGGATCATAACAAACTATGGATAACATTGCAAAGAATGGGAATTCCAGAACAATTTATGTGCTCATGAGGAACTTTTCCATAGATCAAAAGGCAGTCAGAACAGAACAAGGGGATACTGATTGGATTAAAGTCAGAACAGGTGTGCGTCAGGGTTGTATTCTTTTACCATACCTATTCAATCTGTATGCTGAGCAAATAATCCGAGAAGCTGGACTATATGAAGAAGAACAGGGCATCAGGATTGGAGGAAGACTCATTAACAGCCTGCATTATGAAGATGACACAACCTTGCTTGCTGAAAGTGAAGAGGAATTGAAGCACCTACTAGTGAAGATCAAAGACCACAGTCTTCAGTAAGCATTGCACATCAATATAAAGAAAACAAAAATCCTCACAACTGGACCAATGAGCAACATCATGATAAATAGAGAAAAGATTGAAGTTGTCAAGGATTTCATTTTACTTGGATCCACAGTCAACACCCATGGAAGCAGCAGTCAAGAAATCAAAAGATGCATTGCATTGGGTAAATCGCTGCTAAGGACCTCTTCAAAGCATTGAAGAGTGAAGATGTCACCCTGAAGACTAAGGTGCGCCTGACCCAAGCCATGGTATTTTCAATCGCATCATACGCACATGAAAGCTGGACAATGAATAAGGAAGACCGAAGAAGAATTGATGCCTTTGAATTGCGGTGTTGGTGAAGAATGTTGAATATACCACGGACTGCCAAAATAATGAACAAATATGTCTTGGAAGAAATACAACCAGAATGCTCCTTAGAAGCAAGGATGGCGAGACTGCATCTTACATACTTTGGACGTGTTGTCAGGAGGGATCAGTCCCTGGAGAAGGGCATCATGCTTGGCAGAGTATAGGGTCAGCGGAAAAGAGGAAGACCCTCAACAAGGTGGATTGACACAGTGGCTGCGACAATGAGCTCAAGCATAACAACAATTGTAAGGATGGAGCAGGACCAGGCAATGTTTCTTTCTGTTGCGTATAGGATCGCTATGAGTCGGAACTGTCTCGACAGCACCTAACAACAACAACATGTGCATAATTGTATGGTCTACAACCTGCAGAAAAGTTAGGAGCCATTGATCTACTCTCTGATTTTAAAACTCCTCAAGAGCACACACCTAGGTAAGGGTAGAATTGTCAGCAGAACTGAAGGTGGCCTTATTCCCCATACTTGAGGACATGGACAGAGCTTCTGGTGACAATAGAGAGAGGATGGTCAGGAAAGCATGACAGATCCCAACAGAAATGGACTTCATCGAAATTTCTAGACCAACCAGTGGCTCAATATCCTTCTCTGGGAGTGATAAAGACCTAGGTTCAAATTTCTGTTCTACCACTGATCCATTGACTTCATCTGAGCATGTTCCTTAACTTATGTGAGCCTCAGTTGCCTCATCTATGATAAAATTTTTTTTTTTTTTTTTTTTTTATGATACGGGTATAGTATTTGCTATCTCTTGGTGTTTGGTGAGGACTAAATAAGATAATGTGTTCAAAGGAATAGGCACAATGCCTGGTAAATAATTCAATAGAAGTTATTACTGTGGTTGTTTTACCCTATATTTTTTTCTATCAAGACCCCTTTGCCTCAGCCAGCCCACTTTCTTTATACTTTTTCTATTCGTTCCTTCTAACATTTAATCTTGTGATATAATTTAATCAACATTTTCACAACAATGATTAAATGACTTGATAACTTCTCTTTGAAGATTTACCTTGTAAGCAAAGCCCCAAGCCCAGTGTTGGAACTTCACCCTCAGCAGTCTAGTGGAAGAGAAATTCATTTACTTAATTTGCAGTGGAAGGATGGAGTTCCCTTCCAGAAACCACACTCGTAAGTAGACACCTTCTCCCATTGCTTGTTATGCAATGTGCCCAGGGACAAGTGAAATCTGTACAGTAAAAAAAAGTTTTGAGAAACATATTCACAAAGGCTCAAATTCAGCTAATAGTATCCCTGGCTGAAGATCCCTTTCCTGGAATCTGCCAGGAAAAGCAGGAAGCACCTGAGCCAAACTGACGAAGCCCATGCAAGGGCAGGTGTGACCCACATACCTGTACCTTCCTCAGCCTAAATGATTCATGACCGCAGCTAATACAGCAGTATCCTCAGTAAACACAGAATGCCTTCACTCTTTCTTCACTGGAAAATATTACCATCTCAAAGAAATAGCAGAAGATTTGTCTTCCATATGTTTGACATCTCTGCCCAGTTTGCCTACAAACTACAATCTCGGCTGGTGTTATCATTCCAACCATATTTATTGTCATCTTTTTTGCAGATAAATTTTCTCTGCTTTTTGTAATCCAAATATAACTTCTGGTATTGGGACAAAATCTGAAAAACTTGTTGCTGCCTCCCACCCTGGTTTTAGTGTATATGTGATGGACAGGCCTTCTTTATACAATAAGTTAATTAACAATAAGAAACAGCCACATGCATTGCAAAGCAGTTCCTAGAAATGAGTTAGTGGCAGATAATTGGCTACTGTTTTAGAAAAATTCTTACCCTCTATGCAGTGTGCTCTCACTGACGTTAATCCTTCTCAACTCATGGGGTACACATTGGTACCACCTTGCAACATGCCATTTTAGGCCGTTTTACATAGTTAACCTCTTGTTGATGCTTTTTGAATATAGCGAGAGCCAGGAAGACAGAGAAGATGGAGGAGGCTTAGAACTCATTCTGGATAAAGTAGGCACAGAACTGAAGTACTGTTGTTGGAAACAAATCCTTATGTTTAGTCTGCAAGCACTAAACTGTTTGATTTCCTGTCTACCCAGGGCTGATTAGTGTTAGGAGGCTTACTCAAGGATAATTCAATTGTCGCCTTCAAATGCCTGGGTTATCTACACTAGTATTGCACTAAGACAGTCGCATTCATGAAAAAAAAATGAGCCTTATCCTCGTCCTCAAGGTAGAAAAGTTCAAAAAGTACTGGGAAGAGGAAGACAGAGAATTGACATAATCCATAGTATTTCCTACCTCCTTTTAAAGCGAGATTCCAGATTGCACTGCTAAGGGAGACTTCAAAATGAGCATCAACTGCTTATCATTTGTTAATGAATTGGCTATGTAAAGTATTTTAATTAACATACATTTGCATAGTGATCTGTCAGATAGTTAATATATATATGAGTTAATTTCCTCATTAAAATACCATAAAAAAGGAAAACATGATCTATTTTAACAAATGCAAATATGCTGTTCCCTGGCAGTCTCTTAACCAGAAATGATAAACTCACAACCCTGAGTCACTGCAAGGTTCCAACGACACTTCAAACAATTCTGCAACCAAAATCCTTGCAGATATATTCCTACCAGTACTATTTTTCCCAATGGATACACTCCCCAAAATGGGAAATACCGGTAGCGATGTATTTTACCATCTGTTTATTTACATCATTTCCAGTACTCAGTTCTAGCTATACTTTTCCTTTTTGCTACTTTAATAGTTGAAATGTGGTTTCTCATCATTTGGTTCTGATTTCCAGAAGGAATGAACATCTTTTCACATACTTCTTGGCATTTCAGTTATTTCTTTTATATGACTTGTCTTCGTATTTTTTTTTTCTTATTTATGGGAATTCTTTGTACATTATAAATACTAATTTTTTTCTGTCTTATAGATACATTGCAAATTCTTTCTCTAGGCTACAAATTGTCTCAGCTCTTTGTTTGCTGTGTTATTTTCCCTTAAGAAATGTTGTGTTAGTATGTAGGCAAACCTGCCAAGCCTTCTCTGTAGTTCCGGGTTGCTCTTCCCATTGAGAATGTCTCTCCCACCCTGAGGTTATATAAATAGTTTCCTAAAGTGTTTGACTGTTTTTATTGGTTTACTTTTTACATGAGATCCTTTAATCTATACAGAATTTATTTCGAGTTAGCCATGAGTTAGGGGTCTAACTTTGGTCTCCCAGATAGATAGCCAATTATGCCAGCTCCACTTATTATGTTTTACACTGAATTTAAGGGGCATCTTTTTCCACACTTATCATATATTAAGGCCTCATCATGCTTAGATCTATTCCCAAACTCCCTCTTCCATTCCAAAGATCAAATTCTTCTGTTCTTCTCCCACTATTAACACTATTTTGATTTTAGGAAATTATAAAAAGATTTAACATATTATATTTTACACTTTCTGGCAGTGTTTCATTCTGTTGTGCACAGAGTCGCTATGAGTCGGAACCAACTAGACGGCATCTAACAATAACAACAACATTTTACACTTTTATTCTTTCAGAGGAATTTAAAATGGTTTCTAGTTAAAAAAAAAAAAAAAAGATTCTAATTTAAATAACATTAACTATGTATGTTAATTTCAGAATAATTTCAATTCCATGAAATTCAATCCTCCTATCTGGAATACCACCCCAACACTTTTTTCTATAAAGGCCTAAACACATTTTTACAAATATACAGATATAAGATCACTTCAAACATACTGTTTTGCAACTTGCTTTTTTTTTTAATTGAAAATAGTATAAACATTTTTCAGGTCAATGAGTATTTTTAAACAATTACACTGGCTTCTTAGTGTTAAAGTATCAGGGTGTAATTTAAACACTTTATTGGCTCTCTAGGTTATTTTCCTTTTTGTATTACAACTAGCATTATATTTTGTTATTACAACTAACATTGCAGATTGAACTACCTACAGATAAAATCTCTGCTCACATCTATGGTTTATTTTCATAATGAAAGTAATTTATATTCAACATAGAAGCCTTGAAAAGCACAGAAAATCTCAACGAAAAATAACTTCAGCTCATTTGTGATCCTACCTTCTAAAGATAATTGCAAAATACAGATTTTTTGTATGTCTTTGCTTTTTATTGTGGTAAATATATACGTAACAAATCATTTACATTTTCTACATTCTTCACTTCTACAATTCAGTGACAGTAGTTATGTTTATCACGTTGTTCAACTACTACCATTAGCCATTATCCAAATTTTCCTATCACTCAACAGAAGCTCACTGTCCCCTAAGCAGTAAGTTCCCCTTTTTCCTTCCCTTCCACTCACTCCTGGTAATCACTAACAAACTTTGCTCTCTGTACACTTGCCTATCCTAGATATTTCATATAAGTGGAAGGTTATAATATTTGTCCCTTTGTGGTTATGTCACTCAGCATATTTTCAAAGGTTCATCCCTGTTGTAGAATGTATCAGGACTTCATATATCTTTATGGCTGAGTAATATTCCATTTTATGTATATGCCACATTCTATTTATCCATTCATCTGTGGATGGACACTTAAGCTGTTTCCATCTTTTGGCATTGTGTGTAGTGCTACAATGAATATTGGTGTACAACTATTTGTTTGCATTCCTGCTTTCCATTCTTTTGGGTATATAGCTAGGAGTAGAATTGCAGGATCATATAGTAATTCTATGTCTATGTCTCTATGTGTGTCTTTTTAATATTCTCTTTTTTCTCTCTACATATATGTGTGGGGGATTATAAAAACAATAACATTGATTAAGGGTAAGGTTGCACAGCTGATTATTGTAATTTGCTGTCAATAAGTTGCATACCTATAAAAAGCTGAATTAGCAAAAGTTATGCGACAGATATATTTACAAACAAAAAACAAAATGACGAGCAGCTGCAGAGGCTTCTCATGTACAGCCAAATACCTCATTAGATTCTGTTCTTTGGTTTGGAAGTTTAGAGTCATGGTTTCATGAGCTATCCCAGTTAATTGCCCAAATAATGTGTTTAGTGCTTCTGTTCTACCTCCTAGTTCACTGCACGGTGCCTGCAGTCTTAAAAGCTTGCAAGAGGCCATCCAAGGTACAACAATGGATCTCTATCCACATGGAACAACAGAGAAAGGAAGAAAGTCAGGATAAGAGGAGGACACAATTGGTCTCTACTCACCTGGAACAAAAGAGGAAGAAGGAGAGTCAGGAATAGGAGGATATGGAAGGGAAAGTATGGCTAATTGCCTACATGAATGGTTACCTTCTTTGCCATGAGACCAGAAGAACTGAATGGTGCCCAGTTGCCGTTACTGAACATTTTGATCAGCGATTCCATAGAAGAATCCTGATTCAAAAGGGAAAGCAGTAAAACAGAATTTCCAATTCTCATAGACTCAAGACTTCCTGGAGCCATGAAGGGTGGATGAACCACTAAAACTATTGCTCTGGCATAATCCTTAAACCTTAAACTAAAAATATCTTCTTAAAATCAAATAATGGCTTAGCTTCACTAGTAAAAAAAGGTCTGCCTTGACAAAATAATTCTATCATGAAAACATTCTGCATCCCACTTTGAAACGTGGCATCTGGAGTCTTAAATGCTAACAAGCGGCCATCTAAGATGCATCAATTGGTCTCAACCCACCTGGAGCAAAGGAGAATGAAGAACACCAAGGTCACACAACAACTAAGAGCCCAAGAGACAGAAAGGGCCACATGAACCAGAGACCTACATCATCCTGAGACCAGAAGAACTAGTTGGTGCCCGGCCACAATTGATGACTGCCCTGTCAGGGAGCACAACAGAGAACCCCTGAGGGAGCAGGAGATCAGTGGGATGCAGACCCCATATTCTCATAAAAAGACCATACTTAATGGTCTGACTGAGCCTAGAGGAATCCCAGCGGTCATGGTCCCCA
The DNA here is from genome assembly GCF_030014295.1 of Loxodonta africana. Lineage (NCBI taxonomy): Eukaryota > Metazoa > Chordata > Mammalia > Proboscidea > Elephantidae > Loxodonta > Loxodonta africana. The sequence continues at coordinate 46,008,858 of NC_087348.1, forward strand.
AACCTTCTGTTGGCACAGGACAGGAACCATTCCCGAAGACAACTCAGCAGACATGAAAGGGACTGGACAGTGGGTAGGAGAGAGATGCTGATGAAGAGTGAGCTAATGATATCAGGTGGACACTTGAGATGGTGTTGGCATCTCTTGTCTGGAGGGGGGATGGGAGGATAGAGAGAGTTGGAAGCTGGCAAAATTGTCACGAAAGGAGAGACTGGAAGGGCTGACTCATTAGCGGGAGAGTAAGTGGGAGTACGGAGTAAGATGTATATAAACTTATATGTGACAGACTGACTTGATTTGTAAACGTTCACTTGAAAAAATTCTGCCTTGAGCATTATGCCAATGCCACTTGGAAAAAGATTTAAACTCAGGAGCTGGTCAATATCAGAAGCTCTTTCCTCTATATCACATGGCTACCAGAGTTCCCAGGAATCCCAGGGTGGCGCAAACAGTTAAGTGCTTAACTACTAGCAGAAAGGTTGGTGGTTTGAAACCACTCAGAGGTGCCTCAGAAGACAGGCCTGGAAATCTGCTTCCACAAGGTCCCTGCCTTGAAAACTCCATGGCGTAATTCTACTCTGCACACATGGGGTCACTGTGAGTCAGAACTAACTTGACATCAACTAACAGCCAGCTCAAAGTTAGGCAGAGGGTATTGTCCCCTATGGCCCTTTGAAGTAAACACATGGACCTAGTATTTCTCCTCCCAAAGAATGTAGTACTGAATTAGAACACTCTGGTTCTAAGTTCTTTTTGGCAGAAAGCCCAGATTTCTGAAGGTTCATTTACTCTCTTGTCAGGCTGCCCATCAAATATTAAACTTCATGAGTTCATGTGGCTGGAGACCAAATCTTTAACATTTCATTTTATCTTTAGTTTAAACACCCTTTTGTTTCTGTTCTTATCAGTTAGATGTGTGTTTTATGTCCTGTTCTTTAAGTTTTAAATCCCTTTTCCTCTTTAATATCTTTTCTAGCTACTGCTCAGCCTGGCAGTGAGAAATGGCCAGTTCTCAGAGTTGTTAGAGACAAATTATGAAATCAGAGTCTATGGCCTGGAAATCGTGTAAATAAAAGTCATGTGTTATCAGGATCAAAATATATCCTGGTGAAATTTGTGCCACCTCCGCTCTGGTCCTTTGCCAACTTTTTCTAATGTATTAAAAATATTTTTCTTAGTTCCATGAAATTTCTTCCTATTGCCACCAAGCCGATTCTGACTCATAGTCACTCTATAGAACAGAGCAGAACTGCCCCACAAAATTTTTAACCTGGAAAAAATATTTATGTTATACTTATAGAGAGAGGGTATAGGGAGATTCACAGACACTTAGTTGTTGTTGTTAGGTGTCATCGAGTCAGTTCTGACTCATAGCAACCCTATAGGACAGAGCAGAGCTGTCCCATAGGGTTTCCAAGGAGCAGCTGGTAGATTTGAACTGCCATCCTTTTAGTTAGCAGTCAAGCACTTAACCACTACACCACCAGGGCTTCCTAGGGATGGCCTCGTCTGAGTCATAGGAGACATCAGACAGGTGTAGGCATATAACAACAGCTAATATTTATCGAGGACTTTATAATCCCAAATACTATTCAAAGCTCTGTATATTGATTCATTTATTAATTCATGTTAAAATAAATATATTAACTTATTTGATCCTTTCAACAAACCTAGGAAGTCTCATTCCCATACTAGAGAGGAAACAGAGGCATAAAGTGGAGAAGTCACTAAAGCCACAGAGCTAGTAAGTGGTAGAGCAGTGTGGTGAAGTGAGTTCTTTTATGTGGTCTTTTGCTTTGGTTCTTTGGAAAAACAGCTTGAAAGATTTTTCTACTAAGCCCTGAGGACTTACCTTTGCCCTAGTTTCCTATCCCAGAGGGTTCATTACATTTCCTGTGTAAGCTGTAAACAATTTGTTTTGATACTTTTTGCCTGGTCCTGAGCTGCAGCCTGCCCTGTGATTGGTATGCATCTTGCAGTCATTGGTCAATACACTATGCAAATGAAGTAACTATAACCCACTGGCTCTGAGTCGATTCTGACTCACAGCAACCCTATAGGAGAGAGTACAACTGCCTCATAGGTTTTCCAAGGCTGTAATCTTTACAGAAGCAGATAGTCACATCTTTCTCCTGCCGAGCTGCTGGTGGTTTTGAACCACTGACCTTTCAGATAGCAGCCAAGTGCTTAACCACTGTACCACCAGGGCTCCTTGAAGTGGCTATAGACTTCAGAAATGAAGTGACTACAGCCTGCTATGCAAAAGAAGCATCTGTTGCCTACTGAGAGGGGATTGGTCAGTTCTTGGCTCTAGTGGGAGGGCCATGCCTTAAAATTGACAAAGAGGTATAGATATAAGCAGGCAACCCCACAGAGGATGCAGAAGAAGAAAGAAAAAAGACAGGAAGAAACAGAAAGGGGAAAAGGCAAGAAGAAAGAAGAGGCAGCAAGAAAGGAGGTGAGAGCCTCGTAAAAGAGCTATAACACTAGTCAAGATCTATAACACTGAAGACAAGGAAAGGCATGGAAGGGGCCCTGTGGCAGAGCCTGCAGTAACAGTCCCAAAAGGAGCCCTGCAGCAGGGCCTGTCCTCTGGGGCCCAGAGGAAAGCCTGTCCTCAGGGAGTACGGTGAGCATACAAAGAGAGGCCAAGAGGAGGCCTGTCCTAAGAGGGCTGAGAGGAGACTTGCATGACTGAGAAGGGATGTTCACAGCAGAGAGAAGGGCCTGGTTGCTTGTATGGCCGGGAGAAGCTGAGAAAGCAGTCCTGTACTGAAGAATGGAGGCTTTGCCTATGTGCTTCCTGATCCCAATCCCAAGTTATAGCCTGCTACTCCCTTAATAAACTACTTAAGTATGGTCAGTGAGTTCTGCGTGGCCACTGCGATGAATTATTAATCCCAGCAGAAAAGTAGAGAGTGCCTTAGGGAGGACAACTGGTGTCAGAGTTAGTAAAAAGTTTGGAAAGTGGAGGTATGTCTGACCTCCTCTTCACAGGAATCAGCTTTGAGCTGATCGTGATTCTCATTACCCCCCTTGAAGTTAGACAAAGGCTGATGCTGCCACATTACAAGCAGGAAGCCCAGTACCAGTACCCACAGCATTAATGGCTAGCAATAGTACCTATCCCGTCAGAGGGACAAGAATTTTTAGTGGAAGAAGGACACACGTGGAAGAGATGTGTGTGATGGGCTGATACGATCGATGTTGGAAGGGACAATAGAGAAGAACACATTCATTCTGCTGCCACCACAGCTGCAGACTAATATCCGGCCCTATAACAAGAGCTGTAGGAACTCTTTTTCCTGGGGAATTCAGTATGACTCCAGGGATAAAGTGTGCTACTTGGAAGCAGAGGCAGAGATAGAAAAGGAAACATTTTTCCACTTGTCATTAGGTGCCACCAAGTTGGATCCAACTCAGAGCTATCCTATGTACAACAGAACGAAACACTGCCCAGTTTTGGACCATCCTATAATTTTTTTTTTATATATAATTATTATGCTTCAGCCCATTGTTGCAGCACTGTGTCAGTCCGTCAAGTTGAAGGTCTTCGTTTTTTTTCACTGACTCTCTAATTCACCAAGCATGATGCTTTTCTCCAGGGACTGATCCTTCCTGATAACATGTCCAAAGTATATGAGACAAAGTCTTGCCATCTTTGCTTTTAAGGAGCAATTTTGGTTGTACTTCTTCCAAGACAGATTTGTTTGTTCTTTTGACAGTCTGTAGTATATTCAATATTCTTTGCCAACACCATAATTCAAAGTCAATTCATCTTCAGTCTTCCTCATTCATTGTTAAGCTTTCGCATGCATATGAAGCAATTGAAAACTCCATGACTTGGTCAGGCACACCTTAGGCCTTAAAGTGACATCTTTGCATTTTAACACTTTAAAGAGGCCTCTCACAGCAGATTTGCCCAGTGCAATGTGTCATTTGATTTCTTGACTATTGCTTCCATGGGCATTGATTATGGATCTAAGTAAAATGAAATGCTTGACAACATCAATCTTTTCTCCATTTATCATGATATTGCTTTATTGGTCCAGTTGTGAGGATTTTTGTTTTGTTTATGTTGAGATATAATCCATACTGAAGGCTGTGGTTTTTGATGTTCATCAATAAGTGCTTCAAGTCCCCTTCACTTTCAACAAGCAAGGTCGTGTCATCTGCATATTTCAGTTTGTTAATGTGTCTTCCTCCAATCCTGATGTGGCATTCATCTTCATATAATCCAGCTTCTCTGATTATTTGCTCAGCATACAGATTAAGTATGATAGGATACAACCCTGACACACACCATTCCTGATTTTAAACCAAGTAGTATCCCCTTGTTCAATCAAACAACTGCATCTTGGTCTATGTACAGGTTCCTCCATGAGCACACTTAAGTGTTCTGGAATTCCCATTTGTTGTTATGATCCATAATTTGTTATGATCCACACAGTCAAATGCCTTTGCATTTCAACAAACACAGGCAAACTTCTTTCTAGTACCCTCTGCTTTCAGCCAAGATCCATCTGACATCAGCAATGACGTCCCTCATTCCATGTTCTGGTTTGAATCTGCTTAAATTTGGCAGTTCCCTGTTAATGTACCACTGCAAGCCATTTTGAATGATCCTCAGCAAAATTTTACTTTGCGTATTATAAATGCTGTTTTATAATTTTTACATTCTGTTGAATCACCTTTCTTTGGAATGGGCACAAACGTGGATCTCTTCCAGTTGGTTGGCCAAGTAGCTGTCTTCCAAATTTCTTGGCACAGACAAGTAAGCGATCCCAGTACTGCACCGTTTGTTGAAACACCTCAATTTGTATTCTGTCTATTCTTAGAGCCTTGTTTTTTCTCCATTCCCTTGGACTTCTTCCTTTAGTACCATTGGTCCTTGATCATATGTTACCTCCTGAAATGGTTGAACATCCACCAATTCTTTTTGGTGCTAGTGACTCTGTGTATTCCTTCCATCTGTTTTTGATGCTTCCTGTGTTTGTTTAATATTTTCCTGTAGAATCTTTCTATATTGCATCTCAAGGCTTGAATTTCCTCTTCAATTCTCTTAGCTTGAGAAATGCTGAGCGTGTATTCCCTTTTGGTTGTCTATCTCCAGGTCTTTTCACGTTTCATTACAATACTTTGTCTTCTTGGGCTGCCCTTTGAAATCTTCTGTTCAGTTCCTTTACTTCATTATTTCTTCATTTCGCTTCAGCTACTCTGTGTTGAAGAGCAAGATTCAGGGTCTCTTCCAGTGTCCATTTTGGTCTTTTCTTACCTTTCTGTCTTTTTAATGACCTCTTGCTTTCTTCATGTATGATGTTGTTGATGTCATTCCACAACTCATCTCATCCTTGGTCATTAGTGTTTAATAACTTAAATCTATTCTTGAAATGGTCTCAAAGTTCAGGTGGAATATGCTCAAGGTCATACTTTGGCTCTCATGTACTTATTCTAATTTTCTTTAGCTTTGACTTGAACTTGCATATGAGCAATTCCTGGTCTGTTCCACAGTTGGCCCCTGGCCTTTTCCTGACTGATAAAACTGAGCTCCTCCATAGTCTCTTTCCACAGATGTAGTTTTCCACTTAGAGACAGGAAAAACTATGAGATTTGGTGGTTTATGGAGCATGAGGAAACAGCACCTTTTGTAGAGATGTGGGTATTTTCATAGTTGGTGCTGTCAAAATGGCAGCATTAGTTGTGCCTAAGTGACTTCCAAGAGAGAGGGCATCAAATTTGGAGGTCAGAGTAAGAAAAGTAGTAAGTAGCCTATGCCACCTGCAGACCAGAGATTCCAGACTGATGTGAGCACAAGTATAAACCGTGTACAGAAGGTGCCGTGTGAGCATTTGTGGGTGTGGGTCAGGGATATTTAGATTATTATCCCTGTGTATAATCTGTATACAAAGGCTCTGGAAAACTCTGAATACTAATAAATACAGTTAATCTTATCATGAAACTAGAAATAATTTTATCTGTATAAAGTATAAAATTATAAGCAAACATTACAAAAAAATAACCAAAGTCAAGATTTAGAACTATACATGATAGGCTATTATTTTTTTATTTATATATTTGGTGTGTTTTGTCTCTCAATATATGTTTTTTTTATTGGCTAGGGCTTATTTGAAGGCAAAGTCTTTAGAAAAATTTGAGGAAAAAAAGATGTTAAAGGGAGAACTATGGACCAGTTGTGGAGTGCCAGAATCATCAGCAGTATTAACTGAAAACCACTGCTTTAGAACATCCAAGGTTAAGGAGAGGGGTGATTTTTTGCAGTTTTCTGATTCAAGTCTTAGAAAGGATTTTATACTTCCTTACAGGATTCCTTCAAAGAGTACCTGAAAAAGCAGGTAAGAAATAATGTTGACAAATGTGAACCATTGTGGAAATGCTAAGTATTAAGCTGTAACATGACAGAAAAATTAGAAAGGAAGGAAAAGAACAAGAGTGTCCTTGTCTCCCATTAATTGAGTACATTTGAGAGAAATGAGTGGGAGAAGCAAGACCATAAACTAGACCTCAATTTTTCCTGAACATGTAACATAGTTCATTGTGTTATAGAGAGACCCAATAATGGAGTGAATCATTAGGGTTACTGCCTCACCACAAGAAACTATAGTAGTCCCATCTGTCATATCAAGGCAGGAAGATCAGAGGAGACAGTACATATAATGTATCTTTTATAAAATGTTTAGTAATTGGAATCCTGGTAAATATGCCTCAAGATCTCTTACGTTACTGGCAAGATATTATGCCTGAAGGTCTCCAGGCTAGAGACAAGAGGAAGATGAGCTGAGTACAAAAGGCTTTTCTCCCGTCCCTCCCATTACAGTCATAATTCAACAAAACCTATTGCGTCCAGTTGATTCTGACTCATAGAGACCAGATAGGACAGAATAGAACTGCCCCGTAGAGTTTCCAAGGAGCACCTGGTGAATTTGAACTGCCAGCCTTTTGGTTAGCAGCCATAGCACTCAATCACTATGCCACCAGGGTTTTCAGAACACTCCAAAAATTTTTTTTTTCATTTTGTATATTAGGCTTTCTTGTAAAGATTATTTTCATGAAAAAAAATTGCATGGATAAAAAATAATATCTAAACATTTGAACTCATATGGAAAGGATAAATTAAATCTAAAGATGAAAATAATAACAGGTTTAATTAATGGAAGCAAAAGCAATTTTAAAGACAAAGAAATAGAAAATGCTTTTGGAAATTTGAATTAAAAGCAAAAAAGAAATACTAATGGCATTAAGAATAAAAAGGAGAGCATAATACAGATATATTCTATTAATAGGCAGTGAATACTACTTAAAACTTTATACCAATAAATTTGAAGATGTAGTTAAAGTGGAAAACTTTCAAGGAAATTTTAACTTAAACTTTACTCAAAAAGCAACATAAAATCGTAGTAAACTAATATTCACAATAGAAATTTAAATTAGAGTGAAAAGATAGTTTTTCTAAAAAGATAGCAAATATTGACAGCTTTAAAGGCATTACAATGCCTAAATCCTCAAGGAAAAACTGTTTTTGTTAAAGAAATCATTTCACAAGGCACAGAAATGATAGAAATTCTCTGTATTCATTTTCTGTTGCTATGTAATTAATTGCCACAATTTTAGCAGCATGTAGCTACACAAATCCATTATCTCCCCATTTCCTTGGGTCAGGAAGAATCTGGGCATGGATTAGCAAGGTCCTTCCTTCGAGGGCTCACCAGGCTGAAATCAAGATGTTGACAGGGCACACCATATCTTTATACAAATAAAACACGCCTCCTATTTTTTCCTACGTATGTTTGCCAACCATGCTCTCCCTCCACAAGGCATTTTCATAAGGGACATGTAAAACAACTGGCAAAGCTGTGCTTATCAAAATATTTCGAAGTGGGGGGAGGGAGGGTGCAGCTGGCAAAGGAACGTAGGAGGTGTGCATTATTTGCATAAAAATACAGGAATTCCCTCTGAAGCTCAGGGTCCTCTTCCGAGTCTGTTGGTTCTGGGCTGAATTCAATTCCTTGCTGCTGTAGGACTGAGGTCCTTGCTTTCTTGCTGGAGCCAGAGCCTGTTCTCAGCTCCTAAAGGCTACCTACCATTCCCAGCCATATGGACCACGCCACAACAGTGGAGTGTGCTTCTTCAACACCAATAGAAGAATCCCTCTCACTTCTAATCTCTCCCTTCAGGGACAGCCTGGAACCTCTTTTAGAGGATTCATAAAATTGAATCAGACCTACCCAAAAAACACTCCATTTGATTAACTCAAGGTCAACTAACTAGAAATAGTAATTATATCTGCAAAATTCCTTCAGCTTAGTCGTTTAATGTAACCTAATCACAGGAGTGATATCCTTATATTCTTAGTCCCATCAACAACTCAAAGGGAATGTACGTCTGATCCTATTAGGATTATGCCTATCACATTCTCCATTTCCACTCTAAGGCTAGTGTAACACTGCCATCAAAACCAAATAAGGATAGTGCACACACATACATACACACATTCACAACAGCCACAAGCCAGTCTCACTAATAAATACTAATAAAAATCATAAGTAAAGCTCTAGCCAATTAAATCCAGTACTATATTAAAAGAATAATAGATCAAAACCAACTAAGAATTATCTCAAAATAAAAAGCTGATTTAACATTAGGTTATCTTTTTTATTACTGTAAATTACTACATTAATAGAATTAAAGAGGAAGAGACATATGACCTTCCTGATAGAATTTTTAAAAGCATTTAATAAAAGTCAATGCCCAAATCATTAAAATAATTTTAAAAAGAATTCTGAGCATATGATAGATAGAGTGTAAATTCTTTTATCTTCTTATAAGGCATCTCCCAAAAACCCGTAGCAAACTCGTACTTAATGGTAAAACATAAGCCGCTTTTCCCTTGTAACCAAAAACCAAACCCATTGCCATTGAGTTGATTCTGAACTCATAGCAACCCTACAGGACAGAGTAGAACTGCCCCATAGGGTTTCCAAGGAGAGCCTGGTGGATTTGAACTGCTGACCTTTTGGTTATCAGCTGTAGCCCTTAACCACTATACCACCAGGGTAAACCCACTGCCGTCGAGTTGATTCCGACTCATAGCGACCCTATAGGACAGAGTAGAACTGCATCATTGAGTTTCCAAGGAACGCCTGGCAGACTTGAACTGCCGACCTCTTGGTTAGCAGCCATAGCACTTAACCACTATGTCACCAGGGTAGTCAGAGGAAAATGACAGATTCTTCCATCCTGTCATTATTCAACATTGTACTGAAGGTCCTAGCAAATGAAATAAAACAAAGAGGGTGAGGTAGAGAGAGAAATAGAGATAGAAAGAGAAAGCAAGCTATCAACACTAGAAACAAAATAAAATGATTACTATTTGCAGATTATTTCCTAATGTATATATTAGAAGGGGGATGCTGGTGGCACAGTGATTAAGTGTTTGGCTGCTAACCAAAACGTCAGCAGTTCAAATCCACCAGCCACTCCTTGGAAATCCTGTGGGGCAGTTCTACGCTGTCCTGTAGAGCTGCTATGAGTCAGAATTGCTTCAGTGGCAGCGGGTTTGGTTTGTTTGTTTGCTTTTAATACATGTATATTAGAAACAAAAGAATCAAGTGAGAAACCTCTCAGAATTTAAAAAAAAAAATCACTAAAGCAGCCAGCTACACAATCAACATACAAAAATTAAAAAGCAGCATTGAAATGGAAAACTGTAATAAAAAAAATGATCCTATTCATGTTACCAACAAAACCACTATGTACCTTGGCATAAACCAATAAACCAAGTAAAAAATAAGCAAGCTTTGGTTCTGGTAAATAAAGAGCTCTTGCCACATAAATAACAGGTTATTATTATTATTATTAAAAATACTTAAAATGCTTCATTTTTAATTAAAAAAACGAAAATGAGAAAAATCCACTGAGACCAAGAAGCAAATAAGAATGCCGACATGTGATGGAAGCGAGCACATCCCATCACTAACACCGATACGTGGCGTCAAACCAGTCCAAGGAAAGCACAACCTCCCCGAGCTACCAATGATATCCTGTGCCTCAGAAGATGCCAGACGAAAATGCTCAGACTCAGCCCATCTTTGCACCTCCTCCCCTTCACTCACCTCCCGAACCCAGGTGGTCATAGCAAGCAAGAATTCCAGGAAAGCTACTCACAGACTTCCATTGGAAGGGGGTTCTTTTGATAGGCACTGTTCTACTTTAATGCAGCCCACAGACCTCTGTAGGGCTGCGTCCACAATGGCAACCCTTCAACAAGCCAATAGCTTGTTTACCTTCTTCAATCAAAGTAATTGCCACTCAAATGCAAAGCTCCAGGTCTCTCACAGGTATTCATCATAAACCGTAACCCTAGCACCATCTAGGATATGCATGAATTACCAACTGGTGTGGGCTTGGGGAATTCTTAATATTTCCTCTTTTAGCATATACAATCAAATATTGCCTGAAGGGCGAGTTACACACTGTTGTTCACAATACCCAATATTCATTCCCATAACATATTCAGGTCTGTTTTACAATACCAGGTAGGGGAAGAGTTCCTTCACTCAAACACAGTATAGTACATTCATATAAACATGACCACTTCGTATAGACATTTTTTAAACATTCAGTTTCTAATTTCACTTCATCCCCCTCAATATTTTACCCAGATTCATGCCTGGGTCAAACCAGGAAAGCTCTGGCCTTTTATCAATCATCATCTTGATTAATTTGCCTGGCCTTTGCCTCATGCCACTGCACGTGTGGCTCCTGTGTCCTTGGCATAACCTTTCTCTTTGGAAATGGCGCTGGGGCTGAGGGCCAGCCAGAATCCAAACCCAACTTATCCTTTACTTTCATTTCCACCACTGCAGATATCAACAGTCAAAGTAACCATCCAGAAATCAAAAGTTTGTCATTCCTCGCCAGTGTATCCTTTTTCTTCCAAAATCCTAGGTTTCCATGAGTCAAGAGCCATTGCACCAGATGCCACTCCTACTGACATCAATTTTCAGTATTAAATGAGTCCAGGGATATCTCAGCTTCCCTTCCTTGGTCATTTCAGCCCCCAGCTCCCAGTACAGCCATTTCTCTCTCATCCGCATTCACCCAGGGCTAGATCACCAGGTACCAGCCCCTTCATTGTTTTTTTGGTCTGATAATTTGTTGAAAAGACTCACAAACTACAGGAAAAGGGCTATATTTAATCTAGCAGGACAAAGGATACAAACACAAAGGGAAAGGTCCAAGAGGGGTCTCAGTGCAGAGCTTCATGTCCCCACACTTACCCTCCCGAGAGCAGAAGGTTCACACTCTCCAACAAGGGAAGCTCCAGTGAGCTTCTGTCTTCAAGGCCCTATATGGCCTCCTGAGGCTTAGTTGGCAACAGGCTCCCTCAGGCTCTCTATTGGTCTGGTTGGACCTCACTTGTTGACCTCAGGTATGGTCCTGCTCTCAGGAACCAGGTGGTTGTTGTTGTTAGGTAACTGTCAAGTCAGTTCCAACTTGTAGTGACCCTATGTACAACAGAACAAAGCACTGTCTGGTCCTGTGCCATCCTCACAATCATTGTTATGTTTGAGCCTGTTGTGCAGCCACTGTGTCAATCTATCTTGTTGAGAGTTTTCCTCTTTTTCGATGACCCTCTGCTTTACCAAGCATGTTGTCCTTCTCCAGGTATTGGTCCAAAGCACCTGAGGCCAAGTCTTACCATTCTTGCCTCTAAGGAGCATTCTGGCTGTACTTCTTCCAAGACAGACTTGTCCCTTCTTCTGGCAGTCCATGACATATTCAATATTCTTTGCCAACACTATAATCCAAAGGCATCAATTCTTCTTTGGTATTTCTTATTTATTGTCGAGCTTTCAAATGCATACGAGGCAACTGAAAATATTACGTCTTGAGTCAGGTGCATCTTAGTCCTCAGGGGACATCTTTGCTTTTTAATACTTTAAAGAGGTCTTATGCAGCAAATCTGCCCTATGCAATGTGTCCTTTGAATACAGCCTTCAGTATGTTGTGGTGAATGCCATACTGAAAATAAATTGTCTTTCCCAGCATTAGCTCTCAAAAACGATGAGAAAGAAAGAGGGAGGGAGGGAGGGAGAGAACGAAAGAACAAAAAAGAAAGCAAGGAAGAATGGAAGGAGGGAGAGCAGGGGAGGGAGGTAAGGAAGGACGGAAGGAAGAGGGGAGGCAGGAAGGAAGAAAGGAAAAGGGGGGGTGGGAAGGGAGCAGGGGAAGGGAAGGAAGGAAGGAGGGCGGGAGGGTGGGAGGGAGGGAGGGAGAGAGAAAGAAAGAAAGAGAGAGAGAGAAAGGGAGGGAGGGAGGGAGAGAGAGAGAGAGAGAAAGAGAGAGAAAAAAAAAACTCTCAGAGTTAGCAAGTAAAGAAAATTAGTTGCCTTTCCCAGCATTAGCTCTGAGAATAAAAGCATTTGGAATCTGACAAGTCACCTTTTGTGCGATCCTTAAAAAGTACAAGCTAAAAATTGGAATTGAAGTTAAAGTAAGTCTGTCATGATTCCAGGTACCTAAACCAAAAAAACCAAACCCAGTGCCATCAAGTCTATTCCGACTCATAGCGACCCTGTAAGACAGTAGAACTGCCGCATGGAGTTTCCAAGGAGCACCTGGCTGATTTGAACTGCCAACCCTTTGGTTAGCAGCTGTAGCACTTAACCATTGCACCACCAGGGTTTCCTTCAGGTACCTTGCAGAAGCAAAAACAAATTTTCCTTTGAGAAAAATATACTCAGTGTCAGACATGCCTTAATAAAATCCCCACAAATAGAGCCCAAAATAAAAAATAAAATAAAGCCAGGAAACAGGTCACCATGAGCAAGAGTTAACAAATATAAAAATGAACAATCAACAAATCTAGATTGCCAAATGCTTCAGGTATTTTAGTTAACATGATCAAAGAGTAAGCCACTATTAAAAATTAAACATTTAAAAAGAAATCAAAAGGAGTGCCTACAAATCAAAAATTAAGTAAATTTAAAATGCCATGGAAGAGTGTAGCGACAGATTAATCAACTGAAAATAGGCTTAGCTAATGGATGACAACCAAAAAAAAAAAACCAAACCCATTGCCGTCAAGTCAATTCCAACTCACAGCAACTCTACAGGACAGAATAGAACTGCCCCATAGGGTTTCCAAGGAGCTGTTGGTGGATTCCAATCACCGACCTTTCGGTTCGCAGTCCAATGCTTTAACCACTGACCCACCAGGGCTCCTAATGGACAATACAGCTGAACAATTCACATGAAATGCAGAATAGAGATAAATAGGTGAAAAAGGGGTTAAAATACAATGAGTCCAAAAGTTCAAGGTACATCCAAACAAAATTCAGAAAGAGAAAACTAAGATAATGAAAGAAAGGAAATATTGAAATAATAATGGGTTAGAGATTTCCAGAAAGTGTTAAAGATAGATCCTTTGATCTGGAAAGTCCAATAAATCTCAAACACGAGGAATAAAAGTAAATCCACACCTAGGCATATTATGGTGAAACTGCTGATGTTTAGAAAGAAAAAAAGAAAACTTTTTGAAGCAGACAAAGAAAAAGAAGCCCAATTACCTACGAAAGAATATCAAATAGACTGAAAAGCTGACTTCCCTTGCCCAACAGTAAAAATAGTAGATAATAAAACATCTTTAAATTTCTTAGAGAAAATAACTTCTACCTAGAATTGTATAAATGTCAAACTCACTTTAGACATTTACTGCTAAAAGACCCTCACTATAGAAACTTAAAAAAATAATAATAATTTAAAAAGGAAGGAAAATAAACTGAGAAAAAAATGCTTGAATGCAAAGCGGAATGGAAATTAAAGAAAATGATTAACATGTTGGTGAATATAAACAAACATTGACTGAATAAATTAATAATCATAATATCTAATTTGCAGAGTTAAAAAATAAAACAAAAAAAGAATTAAAATGCCAGAGAATACTTTGGATATAAGCCAACAGGGAATAATTGGAAATGATACATTCTAAGATCTTTGTATAGTTTAAAAGGATGTTTAATATTTTGATTAATTTTAAATATTAAGATTTTTAAATTTCAAGGGTAAATAATAGAAATTTAGGCTATAATTTGCATCAAGTAGAAGAGGAAAAGAGTAAAAAGAACAAGCTTTAATTACTGAATTACTACTTAATTCACTCTTTCATAAGAAAACAAGAATGAAGAAAAGAGAAATCCAAAAAGACAGGGGTAGCAGATTCTATGTCCCAAAGATGACAATATCTCTTGCTGCATATGGTTTCATAAGATGTGCTTTTGTCACTTCCCCCCATAAGTCTGTACTGGCTTCCTGACTTGAGGAGAATGAATAGGAAAACAAGAAGGAATGGTGCTGTGTGACTTCAGAGGCTAGGTCAGAAAGGATGTTCTGACCTAGCCTCTGAAGTCCTCCATGTTCTTTTAGAATATACCTCTGAGAGAAGTCATATGCCACCTAAGAGGTTGTCTACTCTGAAACTGCCCTTCAAAGGAAGCCACATGTAGCCTCTCCAATCAACAGTCCTAGCAGATCCCAGCCTTCCAGCCACCTCCACCACGGTGCCAAACATGTGAGTGAAGCCAACTTGGATCCTCCAGATCAGCCCATCTACCAGCCAAGGACTGAAGAGTGACATCAGTTGCCACCACACAGCATAGGAATCATCAAATGCATGAACTTCTTATCTACAGAATACCAGTTAAACTAGTTTTCATTGAGCAAACTCTGATTTTTTGGAGACCTCACCTGTGTCAGAGTTGAACTGTGTTCCATAGAGTTTTCAGTGGCAGATTTTCCAGAAGTACACCACCAGTCCTTTCTTCCAACATGCCTTGGGGTGGACTCAAACCTCCAGCCCTTCGATTAGCAGCCAAATGCATTAACCATCTGCACCACCTAGGGACTCCTATCTATAGAATAAAACCAAAACACCAAACCAGTTGCTATCAAATCAATCCTGACTCATGGCAACCCCATGCGTTTCCGAGTAGAACTGTGCTGCACAGAGTTTTCAATGGCTGTGAACTTTCAGAAGGAGATCACCAGGACTGTCTCCTAAGGTGACTTTGGGTGGATTCTAACCCCCAAACTTTTGGTTAGCAGCCAAGCATTAAACCATTTGTGCCATCCAGAGACTTATCTACAAAATAGAGAGGATATAATAAAATTGGTTTTGTTTTAAGCCAGTAAGTTGGGACATAAGTTGCCTTTAAATGGCACAGCAATAGCTGAAATAGGAGAATAAATACAAAGCACAACATAAGACTATAGAAAGAAATCCAAACATGTAAATCAGCATAAGCAAAATGAACTGAATTCTTTAGTTAAAAGATATAGAAAGTTAGACTTAATAAGAAAACAAAACAAAAATAAATAAAACTGCATTTTTTATGAGACAAACAAGAATACAGATAGAGAGTAAGAGTACAGGAATACTGAAAGTAAAAGAATAGGAAAAATTATTTCAAGTAACTTTTACCTGAATATCTCCCCAAAAGCCGATATGACTGTATTGAATATCGAACAACATACAACAAAACAAAACCCACGGTAGTCGAGTAGATTCCAACTCATAGTGACTCTATAGGACAGAGTCGAACATCCCCATAGAGTTTCTAAGGCTGAAATCTTTACTGAAACAGGCTGCCATGTCTTTCTCCTACAGAGCAACTACTGGGTTCCAACTGCCAACCTTTTGGTTAGCAGTCCAACACTTAACCACTGTGCCACCAGGGCTCCTTCAAACAACATATATTAAAAAAAAAAAAAAAAAATTGTCATCAAGTTTATTCTGAAATTAAATTAGAAGTCAATAATAAAAAGGTAAAAATTAATACATTTTTCAATTTAAAAAGTAAACTTCTGAACAGCACAATGTAAAAAAAAAAAAGTTTTATAAATAGAAAATACACCTCCTCTGTCATTCATCATGCTGTGGTGGCTTGCATGTTGCTGTAATGCTGGAATCTATGCCACCAGTACTTCAAATTTTAGCAGGGTCACCCATGGTAGATAGGTTTCAGCAGGGCTTCCAGACTAAGACAGACTAGGAAGAAGGACATGTGGTCTACTTCTGAAAAAATTAGCCAGTGAAAACCTCATGAATAGCAGCAGAACACTGATACAATGCCAGAAGATGAGGCCCTCAGGTTGGAAGGCACTCAAAATATGGTGAGAGAAGAGCTGCTTCCTCAAAGCAGAGTCCACTTTAAGGACACGGATAGAGTCAAGTTTTCAGGACCTTCATTTGCTGATGTGGTATGACTCAAAATGAGAAGAAACAGCTGCAAACATCCATTAATATTCAGAACATGGAACGTATGAACTATGAATCTAGGAAAATTGGAAGTCATCAAAAATGAAATAGAATACATAAAGATCAATATCTTAGGCATTAGTGAGCAGAAATGGACTAGTACTGACCATTTTGAATCAGATAATCATTTGGTCTACTATGCTGGGAATGACAAATCAAAGAATGGCATTACATTCATCGTCAAAAAGAACATTTCAAAAACTATCCTGAAGTACATAGCTGTCAGTGATAGGGTAATGTCAATACACATACAAGAAAGACTAGTTAATAGGACTATTATTCAAATTTATGCACCAACCACTAATTCAAAGAAGAAGAAATGGAAGTTTTTATCAACTTCTGCAGTCTGAAATTGATCAAACATGCAATCAAGATGCATTGATAATTACTAGTGATTGGAATGTGAAAGCTGGAAATAAAGAAGAAGGATGGGTATTTGGGAAATATGACCTTGGTGATAGAAAGGACTCTAGAGATCGCATGATAGAGTTTTGTAAGACAAAAAACTTACTCATTGCTATTATCTTTTTACCACAACATAAACAGCAACTACACAAATGGACCTCACCAGAGGGAATACACAGGGATCAAACCAACTATATCTGTGGAAAGAGACCATGAAGAAGCTGCATTTCATGAGTCAGAATAAGGCCAGGGGCTGACTGTGGATCAGATCATCAATTACTCATACGCAAGTTCAAGTTGAAACTGAAGAAAATTAGAGCAAGTCCATGAGACCCAAAGTACAAACTTGAGTATATCCCACCTGAATTTAGAGACCACTTCAAGAATAGATTTGATGAGTTGAACACTAATGACCAAAGACCAGATGAGTTGTGGAATGACATCAAGGACATCATACATGAAGACAGCAAGAAGTCATTAAAAAGACAGGAGAGAAAGAAAAGACCAAAATAGATGTCAGAAGAGACTCTTGACACTTGCTCTTGAACATTGGCTAGCTAAAGCAAATGGAAGAATGAAGTAAAACAGCTGAACAAAAGAAGATGTCAAAGGATGGCTTGAGAAGACAAAGTAAAGTATTATAATGAAATGTGCAAAGACCAGGAGATAGAAAACCAAAAGGAAAGAACACACTCAGCATTTTTCAAGCTGAAAGAACTGAAGAAAAAAATTCAAGCTTCAAGTTGCAATATTGAAGGATTCTTTGGGCAAAATATTGAACAATGAAGGAAACATCAAAAGAAGATGGAAGGAATACACAGCCATTGTACCAAAAAGAATTGCTCGACATTCAACTGTTTTAGGAGGCAACATACGATCAAGAATTGGTGGAACTGAAGGAAGAAGTCCAAGATACACTGAAGCCATTGGTGAAAAAAAAGACTTCAGGAATTGACAGAATACCAAGTGAGATGTTTCAGCAAACAGATGCAATGCTGGAAGGGCTCACTGTCTATGCCAAGAAATTTGGAAGACTGCTTTCTGGCCAATCGACTAAAAGAGATCCATATTCGTGCCCATTCCAAAGGAAGATGATCCAACGAAATGAAGAAATTATCAGTGTCATGAAAATCATACCCAAGTAAAATTTTCTGAAGATAATTCAAAAACGGTTGTAGCAGTACGTCAACAAGGAACTTCCAGAAATTCAAGCCAGATTCAGGATAGGACATGGAACAAAGGATATCCTCTTCTGAATGAGCACAAATATGGATCTCGGTCAGTTGGTTAGATAGCAGCCTTATCATATTTGACTATGCAAAGGCATTTGATTGTGTGGGTCATAAAAAATATGGATAACATTACAAAGAACAGGAATTCCAAAACAGTTGTGCTTATGGGGGAATCTGTACATAGACCTAGAAGCTGTTGTTCTAACAGAACAAGAGGATACCATGTGGTTTAAAATCAGGAAAGGTGCATGTCAGGGTTGTATCTTTTATATCTTTTCACCATACTTGTTCAATGTATACTGAGCAAACAATCAGAGAAGTAGGCTATATGAAGAACACAGGAGGAGGCTACATGAAGAACACAGCATCAGGATCAGAGGAAGACTCACCAACAACCTGCAATATGCAGATGACACAACCCTGCTTGCTGAAAGTGAAGAGGACCTGAAGCATTTCTTGATGAAGATCAAAGACCGCAGCCTTCAGTATGGATTACACCTTAAAAAAAAAAAAAACTAGTGACAAAAGAAAACAAAAATTCTCACAACTGGACCAATAAGAAACATCATGATAAACAGAAAATATTGACATTGTCATGGATTTCATTTTACCCAGATTCACAATTAATGCCCATGGAAGCAGCACTCAAGAAATGAATTGATGTATTACAGTGGTTACAACAATGGGCTCAAACATTGCAATTATTGTGAGGATGGCACAGGACTGGGCAGTGTTTCATTCTGTTTCAAATGGGGTCGCTATGAGTCAGAACTGACTCAATGGTACCTAACAACAACAAAATAACAACACTAAATTAAAAATAAAAATAATTGCTTGATAAAAATCTGCATTGTGAGTGCAGCTAAAGTGGTACTAGCAGAAAAACTTGCATAGCATTGGGCTAAGTTTCCCAGATTAGAAGTTAGATAACAAAAAATAAATAAATTCAAAAGAAGTAGATAATAATTGGAGCTGAAATTAAATTAAAATGGGGGGATAGAACTTAAGGAATCAATAAAGCAAAAGTTAGTTTATTGAAAAGACTAATAAAAATATAGATCTCTAGTAAGATTTTCCAAGAGAAAAGTGATGGGGCAAAATAGCAGAAATGCAAAAGTGTGTAGAAATTCAGATAAGGCAGAGATTAAAACCAGAATAAGAGAATACTGTAAATAGTAATATACTAAGAAATTATGAGTTGGAATCGACTTGACAGCATTGGGTTTGATTTTTTGGTTTTAATAAATTTAAAATCTTTTATGAAATGGGCAAAGTGCTTGACAACATTTCAAAAATTGACTCAAAAAGAACTGAAAAACACAAATAGCCCTATACCCCTTAAAGAAATTAAATCAGTATTTTAAAGTAGTACATTCAGATGGTTTATAGGGAAATTCCACCATTCACAGAATGGACAATCCTCATTATTATTATTATTCATTTAACACTTACATAGTGCTCACCAAATTCTAGGCACTCTAAGTGCTTTCCATATAACATTCACATATAACCTTCATTTAATCTTTATAGCAATCCTGTAAGGTAGTCACTGTGATTGAGAAATTAAAGCAAGTTCCCAAAGGTCACAGAGCTGTCAAGTGGCATAGATGAAATACAAAATCTGACTCCAAAGGCTGAGCTCTTAACCAACACACAACTTCCTCCTTGCTAAGAAAATCATCAAATTGTAATAAAGATGCATATACAACATATTAATTTAAGAACCCTACTCCCTGGCTAATCTCATAGAAACCATACTATTGAAAGGCACCAGAGCAGTGGTTTGGATTGAGAAATACCTGGGTTCCAAACCGAGATTCACTATTTACAGAAAGCGTACTTATTTTATCCTTCTGCTCTTTGTTTTCCTCGTTTTTAATACGGAGTTAATGATGATAAGTGTAGCATAAAACCAAAAACCAAACCAGTTGTCATGGAGTAGACTCGTGGGGACTCCAAGTGTTTCACAGTATAACTGTACCCTATAAGCCTTTCAATGGGTATGACCTTTCAAAAGCAGATCACCAGAGGCACCTCTGAGTGACCCAGAAATGCCTACCTTTTGGTTAGTAGACGAGTGCTTAAACATTTGTGCCACCCAGGGACTGTTGTACTTTGTTGTTGTTGTTACGTGTGGTGGAGTCGATTCCTACTCATAGCTACTCTAGGTAGAACAGAGGAAGCACTGCCTGGTCCTGTACCATCCTCACAAGCATTGCCATGATTAAGCCCATTGTTGCAGCCACTCTGTCAATCCATCTTGTTGAGAGTTTTCATCTTTTTTGCTGACCTTCTAACTTACCAAGAATGATATTCTTCTCCAGGGACTGGTCCCTCCTGATAACATGTCCAAAGTACATGAGATGAAGTTTTGTCATCCTCACTTCTAAGAAAATTCTGGCTGTACTTCTTCCAAGTCATATTTGTTTGTTCTTCTGGTAGTCTACAGTATATTCAGTATTCTTCACCAACATCTTAATTCAAATGCATCAGTTCTTCTTCAGTCTTCCTTATTCATTTCCAGCTTTCACATGCATATGAGATGATTGAAAATACCACAGCTAGGATCTGGTGCACCTTAGTCCTCAAAGTGACACCCTTACTTTTAACACTTTAAAGTGTTGCCGCAAATTTGATTTCTTGACTGACTGTTGCATTGTTGTTGTTGTTAGGTGCCATCCAGTTGGTGTGAACTCATAGAGACCCAATGTATAAAAAATGAAACACTACCTCATCTTCTGCCATCCTTTACAACCATTGCTATGTTTTGAGCCCATTGTTGCAGCTACTGTGTCAATCCATATCTTTGATGGTCTTCTCTTTTTCACCGACCATCTAATTTACCAAGCATGATGTTCTTCTCCAGGGACTGGTCCCTCCTAATAACATGTCCAAAGTATGTGAGCTGTCATCTCGCCATCCTCAATTTAAGCAGCATTCCGGCTATACTTCTTCCAGGACAGATTTGTTTCTTCTGGCAGTCCATGGTATATTCAATATTCTTCACCAAAACCATAATTTTCACTGTCCAATTTTTTCAGAAGTATATAGCCAGGTCCTTCTTCCTAGTCTGGAAGCTCTGCTGAAACCTGTTCACCATGGGTGACTTTGCTGGTATTTAAAATACTGCTGGCATACCTTCCAGCATCACAGCAACACGCAAGCCACTACAGTACAATAAACTGAGAGACAAGTGGTAGGACTGTGGCATAAACAGATGACAAAGGTAGAATAGTCTCATGGTAGACAATAAATAGCAGCTGCTATTACTTTTTTAATTAATAATAATGCTATTTTACAAAAATCTCAAAATCATTAAGTACTTTCAAAAATAAGTACTAGGTACCGCAAAGACTTGAGAATTGCTGAAGACTAACATACTCACACGCACGCATTTCTGCCTTGCTAATGTGACACTGGGGCCGTGGAGCTAAATCCGAACTTTACGTATCAGGCACCAAAATTTAATTGCCATGCAAAATCCCCTGACAGAATTAATAATTATGATCAAAAAACCACGAACAACCGATTTTAATGATCAGATAAGGGACTTACTTCCAGCCACCTACTGTGAGAAGCTGATCTTCCCCCACATCCTAATCTACTGACACACAGAGTCTGGGCTGAAATCAGCTCTTAATAATGAATAATCTAGCTATGAATATAATTCTGCTGAGCAGAAAATGAAGGAGTATAGAACTTTTCAGAAAGAATTAGTTTTCTCTCTCCCTCACTTCTCTTTAAACGCTGTCTTGATTGTTACTGCCACCTTAAGGATATAAGAGGTTGTGTACACAAGTGTCGTAGAAAGAGTATTCAGTACTATCCCAGACAAAATAAACATGGAGGTGCGTTGGCATGTAGGAATAAAAAACACGTGGGACTGGCTGTTGTTTATATCAACAATCCCCAAGGAAAGCCAGTCACCAATGCTGAATTTATCCGTTCTGGAGACTTAGTATAAAGTGATGATTCTAGACCATACATTCATAATTTATACAAATGAACTTGTGTGCACACACACACACATACACACACTGTATCCTTTAGACGAGGCTCAGTGATGAACATTCTAGTAACTCTAGAACACTCCACACTACAATGAGAAGAGGAAAAGCACAGCTTTCTCTTTACTGCTAAGGGATGCCTCGGTTACATTAAGGAGCTTGATCAGAAAACTTTGAAACAAAGTCTAGGAAATTATGGTCATGAGCCCATAATACACCCATAAAATAATTGTCCAGCTAGTCCCCTGATGTGGGCCTGTATACGCTATACCAGAGAGTAGCTGAAAACAGCTTACTCGGAGTCACATGGGACCCTGGGTCTCACAGAGAAACTTTGATCTCACAGATTTGTTGATGTGATTATTTAAAACAAGGTTTGTTTCCATCTTGAAGTTCTTTTAGAAAGAGAAATTGTATGTCTACTCAATGCTTCTCAAACGTCTCCACTGATGTATACAAGTCAGGTGTTGCTGAGTTGATTCCAACTCATGGCAACCCCATGTATGCAAAGTGGAACTGTGCTCCATAGGGTTTTCAAGGCTATGACCCTACTGAAAGCAGATTGCCAGGCCTTTCTTCTAAAGCACCTCTGCGTGGGTTCCAACAGCCAGCCTTTTGGTTAGCAGTGGAGTGCTTAGCCACTTGCACCAATCAGGGATTCCTCTGAAGTATCCCAGAGTGGGGTATGTACACCTGAGAGGATATAACAAGAAACAACTAGATTTTATGCTCTCCATGCTAATCCTTCAAATGATCTTTTTAAACTATCCATGTTTAAAGCTAATAATCCTGGAAGATCCAGCATGAACATATTTTGGTTTATAGATCTCCCTTGCCCCCGCACAGTGCAGCAAACCCCACCTAGAGAACCACAGATGAACTTACATTGCATACGCTCACACCTCTCTGTTATTGAACTTCACCCATTTTTCTCTGAACCAATGTCTGAAGCATAACAGATACCCTGCTCATATTCTCTTTTTGGAAATTCCTGCTTACGCTCAGCCCCTGCTGACGGGGCAGGCCCGAATTGCTGTTTTCATACCACAAGACCTTGCCTCCTCTGGTCACAAGTGATTGGTCTAAGCATGGACCTCTGACACAGAGGGAATCAATCTACAAGGTAGGCTAAGCCCATCAGATTCATCTCTCTCAAGACAACAGTCAGAATTTAGTGGGCACATGGCTCTGAGAAGTCATATAGGATCAAGGCCAAGTCTGTAACATGGAAATTCAAGGCCACCTCTATGACAGCTATGTGTTGAGTAGAAATGAAGGAAAAAAGCCAGCAGGCTGCGATAAGCAGGAAATGAAGCTAGCATATAAGAAGAAAGCAGATGTGAGACAGACCAAGGAGAGAAGGGGAAGTGCCACTTTCCAGGATAGTCTCCATAGATCCCAGCTGCTGTCTATTCCCAAATTTCTTTTCTTCATTCCCTGATTTCATTCCTGTGATATTATTCATTGTTGCCTCTGTTAGGCTGGGTTCTCTAGAGAAACAAGTCCAGTAAAGCATACAAATATATATACAGAGAGATTTTTATCAAGCAAACTGCTCACGCAATTGTAGAGGCTGGAACGTCCCAAGTCCGTGGATCAGGATAGAGACTTCTCTTGATTCACATAGCCACAGGGTCTGGCCAACCCAAGATCCGCAGGTTGGAGAGCAGGCCTCCTACTGTAAATAAGCTGATAGCTCAAGTCCCAAGAGGCAAAGGTCACATGAACAGGAGGCAGCTGCAGGTTCCAGAGAGGGCGAAAAAGCAAGAATGTCTGCTTATATTCAGATACAGGCCACACCCCCAATGAAAGTCCCTTTCAACCGATTGGCTACTCACAGCAGATTCAATCATGGGAGTGATCACATATAAACACTGAGAATCATGGCTCAGCCAAGTTGACACACAATCTTAACCATCACACTGCCTTTCAATAAACTTCTTTCTAACTTTTAGGTCATCTGAGTAGGTTTCTGTTTCTTGATATAAAAACAAATCCCTGACTAGACTACTAACACTCCTACTGAAAACTGAAAAACTAGAGGTACCTTCCTTTTAGACAAATTTGCACTAAAAAAAAAACCCTCTTGCTATGAGGTTATATAGACATAGCCATTGTCCTTTGACGATAAATGTGGTATTCAAGAAGGGGAGTTATATTATTGGATTTCCATCTCTTTTCCTTCAAAGCTCACTGGTTACTTGATTTGACATGCTAACCTTTTTCACACAGTGTTGCAAGCTCTGGTTCCACCTTATCCTTCTAGATTACTGTACTGTCACCGTAAAAAGTTCACTGAAAATGAGTACCTATTTGTCGTAATACTTCATCCAAGGAAACCAGTTTTAAAGACCCTCAAATTCCCAAAGATTTCTGTATCATTAGGTTCAGCGAGGTCATTAGCAGAGACAGTAGATTTGGACATGGCTGGTTCTTGATGTCCTGAAAATTAAATGTGAAATATTTTTGTGCTGGCATGTGCCTAATTTAGAGTTTATTATCCCGAAACGAAAAAAAAAAAAAAATTCAGCCTGAATTTTTAAATGGAATTTGGGCCAATTGCAGATCAGCTGTCTAGTTTGGGCAATGAAGTAGCCATGTTCCTAAGAGGCAGCTCTTCCTACCATCAGAAACAGAGAAATAATAGCATTTATCTCCCACTGCAGCGCTTGACTTGTGCCTTTAGACAAGACTCCCACTTGCAGCTCTCTCGATTCATAGATGGAATCAGAACAGAGAGAAATTCCACTTCTGTTCAGTTTCCCACTCTTGAATTCCCTCCAGGTTTTGTCCACAAATAGCCCTGCAAGGACCAAAGATCTACTCTCTTTTATATTCCTCCCCAAACCACGGCCCTGATGACCAAGACATCTCAATCCTGCTGCTGAATGTAATGAAATGCAGCAGCTGAGCCCATTCACCGTTTGCACCACCCAGGGACTCTGTCGCATTTGCAAATAAATCAATGCATAATGTCTCTTCTGCGAGAGTGGGCAAATTTTCTGAAAATAGAAAGAGCATCTTATATGTGGAATAAGCTGGGAACAAGCTGTTCATTAAAATCCAACATTTTTCCTGTCAGGATGAACTCAGGTATCAGAGTGAGATATACAGTAAAACGTGTGAAAGCTGGAACCTGTTTAAGGTGGAAACCTGTCAGAGAAGTGGTAAGACTGCATCCTGTCAAAGGCAGAAAATTTGCCAGACCTGGAAAAATACAAGGTGGTCCCATCGAGTTCTGGCTCTCACAGGTTTCACTGTAGTAGCTTTGGAGATCAGGGAAAGAGACGCAAGTAGAGGGCTAAGGATGAACCACCACGTCAAGCAAAGTAGACAGACCGGGACCAAGGGGTCCAAAGCTGGTCCTCAGAGAGAGGAGAAAATCAGAATCACGTAAGCCGAAGAACAGGCACAGCAGAAGCAGCGGACAAAGTGGATGGAAGGTACAGAATGTGAAAGAATATCTAGAAACATGCTATGAAATGGTGAAAATCTCTATCAAACTTCGTATACCACTCTGTACCACGCGAAACTTCTCCCAAGTCCTATTCTTTAGCAGCCTTCGCTGTCTCTGGGACAGTTCATGATGCAGACAGGGAAACCAATGGCACCATTCCATTTCCAAATAGCCCCATTCCCAGAACCTTCCTTTCAAACTCACAGGAAGACATATGAAACTCAAAACTGGACCAAACACAGGGCAGGAGAATCAACTGTAGAAGCCTCAGGAAGAAGAGCCAGGCGAAGGGAATCCAGGCTTCAGGCACCCAGCGCCCCGCCCCGTCTGACTGACAATCTCTCCTGCATCAGCTAGCTTTACAGTCAATCAGTGTGGAAAACTGTCAGCCCGGCCTGACGTTTTAACTTTATTCCCTATCGCCTTTTCTGTGCTTAGGTGGGGAAAACAGATAGAAATCTGGTTAACTTGTAGTTCTTTTTTATTTGGAGTTTGAGGGATTTTCCAAGTAATGAAAAAGCCTGGCCCCCTGGGGCAAAGATGTTCACTCAGTGAGCAGAAAACATATTGCTCAGAGAAAAACGAATTGAGCGCTCCCTGAGAAAGGACCTATGACTGAAGACAATTTCGCTCACGGAACTACATAAAGCCCAGAGAATAAATCCCCAGAGGAATCACAGGCCTGAGAGCCCTGAGAGGAAAATGTACAGTCATGTTCTGCATAACATCAGTTCGGGCAACATCCAACAGCATATACGCCTGTGGTCCCATAAGGTGTTTTTTGCATACACAGCTGTGGTCCCAAAAGGTGTTTTTTGTTTATTTTTTAAAGGGAAGGCAGCTTTCTCTCCTTTTAATAATTTCCCCCCTAATGGTTTTAAAGACCCAAACCCCCAGAGCGAATGTGCAGTGGGGCTCCAGGGTTCATCCGAATCCCTACAGTGCCGCCTCCTCTACCTCCTCCTCCTTCCCCTCTTCCTGGTTTCATTCACAAGCCCAGCAGCCTTGTAGCCACTCGGTGCAGGGCAGCCCTAGCCACTGCCTTATCTGCTCCTGCCAAGGAAACTGACAAGGAAGGGCACCAGCCAGGCTGGGCATTCTGGGGCTCCGGGCTCCAGTTAGTGGTAGCAGTTGCACATGATCAGGGAAACAGCAGTACCAACAAGGAGGCAACAGCCAGGGCAGCCACAGCCAGCTACACTTCCGGCACTTACACACCTGCTCCCCGTGACCACCTGTCTGTGTCCCCCCTGCACCCCTCCCACATGCACCCAACATGAGCGAAGTCCCAATCTGGCTGCTGGCGGAGCCCCCACCTGGGGAGGCTGGCCTCCTATATGCAGTGGATACAGCTCTCGGGCTTTGAACGGCGGGCTCCCATAGGGTTTTAATATACTTGGCTTTACATGGGTTGATTTGTAACTGCAGATTGTACAGGGCTGCCTGTGTATAATGTGGTGTTTGCATAATATCCAGATAGAATAACACAGAACATATTCTGGAATTGTGGACATTAAGCATGACTGTGTAGGCATGGCCATTTGAGAATTATCTGAACAGAATTTCAAAGTCTGGGAAGTTTCCTATAGTCAGGCACAGACTGGGATAAGATTACCAAAAAAAACCAAACCCATTGCTGTCCAGACAATTCTAACTCATAGCAACAATATAGGACAGAGTAGAACTGTCCCATAGGGTCTTCAAGGCTGTTATCTTTGTGGAAGCAGGCTGCCACATCTTTCATCCATGGAATCCCTGGCTAGTGGGCTTGAACCTTTGACCTTTTGGTTATCACCCAGGAACTTAACCACTGTGCCATCAGGGCTCCTGGGATAGGCTAAGGTGATCCCAAATGTCCTGGCTTAGATAAAAGGGCTAGGAAGGTGAGTATCTGGAAATAATGGTGCATGTTCCAGGCACTCCTTGGAAACTCTATGGGGCAGTTCTACTCTGGCCCATAAGGTCGCTATGAGTCGGAATTGACTTGACTGCATTGGGTTTTGGGTGGTTTTGGGTTCACTCTAGACTGGGAGGAAGGAAAGAAATATCATATAAATGTATATGTATGTGTGTGTGTTTCCGTTTATTTCTTTGTTTTTCAGAAGGGAGGCCAAAGCACATCGTAGCGGGTCCAGAGAGTTTTTCTATGAATCATTCTGGTTAATACCTAAAATTATCACTTTCAAAAAATTAGGAATCAAATAAAAGAAAATGTAATTCTGCAAAGTACAATTTCTTTTTTTCTTTCTTATTTTAAGTCATTCCGAGGTACTTTGATATCTTGGGATCATTCAACTAGCAAGCATTTTCAAATAGTACCTTGTCTGTGAGCTGATGCATCAGTCAAGAAATACTGCTATTAATTATGGGCTTTAGATTTAGAAGACCCAGTTTCAAATTCTTACTAAACCAATGACTGGTTTATAACCTGAAGAAAGTTGTTTAAATTCCCTATCATAGTTATTTAAAGTCGAAATATTGATGTGTAAACACTTACCATCTACCCTTGCTCAGGCATGTGAGGGTTATCTGGGGGTTGGTTGATCTAGGCTAAGTTGTCGTAGGCCCAACTTCAAGCTATAGGTTGCTATCTTTATGTGATTCTCATTTTCCTTGGACCTGCAGGCAAGCCAAAGCATCTTCTTCTTACGGGAATGGCAGAAGTACAAACAGGCAAAGCCTTATTTTATTCTTGGCTTGGAACTTGCATGCTGTCACTTCTGCTCAAATTTTGTTGTTAGGTGCTGTCGAATCTGTTCCATATCATAGCGACCCTACGTACGAAGAAAAAAACACTGCCTTGTCCTGCACCATCCTCACAATAGTTGCTATTTTTGAGCCCATTGTTGTAGCCACTGTGTCAATTCCTCTCCTTGAGGGTCTTCCTCTTTTTCGCTGATGCTGTGCTTTGCCAAGCATGATGTCCTTCTGCAGGTACTGGTCCCTCCTGATAGCATGTCCAAAGTACTTGAGACAAAGTCTTGCAATCCTCCTTCCTAAGGAACATTCTGGCTATACTTTTCTCAAGAGAGATTTGTTGTTCTTCTGGCAGTTCACAGTATATTCAATATTCTTTGCTAACACCATAATTCAAAGGTGTCAAAGGCGTCAAAGTCTTCTTCAGTCTTCCTTATTCACTGCCCAGCTTTCACAAGCACGTGAGGCAAATGAAAATACAATGGCTTTACTCAGGTACAACTTAGCCCTCAAGGTGACATGTTTGCTTTGTAACGCTTTAAAGAGGCCTTTTGCAGTAGATTTGCCCAATGCAATATGTCATTTGATTTCTTGACTATTGCTTCCATGGGCATTGATTATAGATCCAAGTAAAATGAAATCCTTGACATTAATATTTTCTCCATTTATCTTGATGTTGCTTATTGATCCAGTTGTGAGGATTTCTGCTTTCTTTATATTGAGGTGTAATCCATAACAAAGGCTGTGGTCTTTGATCTTCATCAGTAAGTGCTTCAAGTCCTCTTCACTTTCAACAAGCAAGGTTATATCACCTGTATAAAGCATGTTGTTAATGAGTCTTCCTCCAATCCTCTTGCCCTGTTCTTCATATAGTCCAGCTTCTCGGATTATTTGCTCAGCATACAGATTGAATAAGTATGGGAAAAGGATATAACCCTGATGCACACCTTTCCTGATTTTAAACACAGTATCCCTGTGTTCTGTTTCAACAACTGCCTCTTGGTCTATATACAGGTTCTACATAAGCACAATTAAGTATTCTAGAATTCTCATTCTTACACGTTATTCATAATTTGTTATGATCCATACTGTCAAATGCCTTTGCATAGTCAATAAAAAACAGGTAAATGCCTCTTTTGGTGTTCTCTGCTTTCAGCTAAAATACATCTGACATCATCAATGATATCCCTAGTCCAAGTCCTTTTCTGAATTACCCTTGAATTTATGATAGTTTCCTGTCAATGTACTGCTGCAACCATTTTTTAATTACGTTTAGCAAAATTTTGCTTGTGTGTGATATTAATGACATTGTTTGACAATTTCTACATTCTGTTGGGTCACCTTTCTTTCGAATGGACACAAATATGTCCAGTTGGTCAGCTAGGTAGCTGTCTTCCAAATTTCTTGACATAGATGAGTGAGTGCTTCCAGTGCTACATCCATTTGCTGAAACATTTCAATTGGTATTCCGTGGGCCCCAGCAAATCACATGGCCCAGCCCAACATCAATATGGCAGGGAAATGCACAATGTTTCTAGCTGTGAGAGGGGGCTAAATATTTGCTGAATAATTCAATTTATCACACTCAGTATATGTTCCTTTAACTGCAAGGTGGAGATAATAATAGTACCTACCCAACTCATAGCCACCACCTGTCTGTCAGCTTGTAGTACTGTGGTGGCTTGCATGTTGCTACGGTGCTGGAAGCTATGCCAACATTATTTCAAATGCCAGGAGGGTCAGTTACGTTGGGCAGGTTGTAGTGGAGCTTCCAAACTAAGACAGACTAGGAAGAAAGTCCTAGTAATCTACTTCCAATAACTGTTCAAGGAAAACCTTATGGATCATAGCAGAACATTGTCCGACTTGCTTACATTAGACACATCATCAGGAGAGCTCAGTTGCTAGAGGAGTGCATCATGTCTGGTGAAGCAGAGGGCCAGCAATCCTGATGGAGACCCTTGATGAGACAGCTGCAACAATGGGCTTGAACATATTGGTGATCATGAGGACAACACAAGACCCGGCAATGCTTTGTTCTGTTCTACATAAGGTTCCCATGAGTAAGAGTCAACTCAATGGCATCTATTTACCTAACTCTTAGAGTTCTTTAATTATTTGATTCCATCTATAAGTTGTAAGATTTCACAGTCAAACCCAGATTTTCTCTTTAAAAAAAAAAAAAAAAACTGGGTCAACAGTTCTATCTGGCAATAATTGATTGGAGATTAAGTAGGATTTGGCCAATTTTGGAAGAGTTTGCCACCTGTCCCAACAATGTACATATTTAAGTTACCTACTCAGCACCTGTAAGCATCTGAGCTTGTGGTCCCAACTTGAGAGTGTGTGGAGTGTTGCTGTGTTAAACTCCCTTTAGCATGCTTGCCACAAAGTCTCTCCTAAATGAATTAACACAGTAAGGCTACAGCAAAAAACAGAAACAAAGTTCAACAGTGACTCCTCTATAACAAGTTCTTCTTCCCACTGGGCTCCCAAATTTCATGGTTGGGAAGGATATTTAGCAGCATGAATAAAAGGGAGCCTTGGGAGCCAATAAATCTTTAATGCCTAAGTCTCAAAATCCCGTTAAAAATTTCAATATGCAGAGCTCCTCAGGAATCTGCAGTAGCACACTGGATACTCCATCTTTCTCTTCCCAAGCAAGATTTCTGGTGACGTGCACTGAGAGACAGACAGCCAGTCTGAAGGTTGAATTGTGGTCCCCAAACTTAGCTTCATATCAGAAAAAAAATAAAATAAAATTTTAGGACCCTGACCCAGGACTACCGAATCAAAAGCTCATAGGTGGTAGGCTGAAATTCTGATTTTCTATAAATTTTCCTGGTGATTCTGTTGACCAGGTGAAGTTAGTAACGTCAGAACATCCCAGGGAATGTTGTGATACCAGAAGGGCTCAGAGGAGAAAACAAAGACTTCTTGTCTCTACTGTGAAATTCACAGCCCAGCACTGCTTCACCTGCCTTACAGGGTTTGCAAGAGAGGTCGCCTTAGCAAATTTGTAATACAGGGTTTGTAAGAGAGGTTGCCTTAGCAAATTTGTAAGCCTGGAACAAAGAGGTGAACAGGATGTTTCCACAATTGTGCAGGACTCTGGGTCAAAGAAACTCCTTTGTGATAGTCTGGATATGATTTGTTGAAGAGTGAATAAAAGCTAAGTGATTAATTTGCAAACCTTTTCCCCTGCTGTGAGTATTATCCAAAATAAGTTATATTGTGAGATCTTCTATCACCTAAATAGTAGAGAACTACACATGATCAGCTCAGAGGCTGTGGCATAGCATGCTCATTATACATCTAGCTAAAGCGTTATGGCTGGATACCTATTTTCTGGTAACCATTAATCCATGAAACTATGATTTCCTGGGTGTTTGAACGTCCTGGGATTTGCATTTCTCACTGGGAAGCCAGCATTTAAATTTTACTATCGTAATATTATTTTTAATATTAATATAGCACCTATGGCCAAGTGACATGGCAATGACTTCAACTCTAAAAAGGCACTGTTACTTTATAAAGGTAATATTAAATGTTCATTCAATAATACAGATCTTTAATTCCTTACCTGCAATTCCAAAAGTTCAAAAGTTTCAAAAAGTCACAATGTTTTCCATAATTCACTGGGCAGGAAAAGCTGATCTACATTGAATTCCTTTTGTGGCAAAACCTGACCTGTACTGACATGAGACTATTTTTAGTCTTCGTATATTCCGTTTAGTGTAAGTATTCACACATTTCACTAAAGAAGTATAATGTGTTTGATTATAAAGTCATTTCCCAGACCCCACTGGGGCGTTAAATATAGAATATGTTATGGATTACTGAGAAGAGGCAGTCCTTCAGATGGCCCCCCAAACCTATTGTCATCAAGTCAATGCCTACTCATAGCAGCCCTATAGGACAGAGTAGAACCGCCCCACAGGGTTTCCAAGGCTGAAATCTTTAGGAAAGCAGACTGCCACATCTTTCTGCTGTGGAGCAGCTGCTGAGTTCAAAGCACCAACTGTTTGGTTAACAGCCAAGTACTTAACCACTGTGCCACCAGGGCTCGTTTTAGATGGCCCAAGGGGCTACAATTACTCCCTTCTTTCACCAGTAGCTTTGGAAAAAAACCACTGCACCTTCACCTCTGAAACCTAATGGTTTGCCTAATAAGCAGCAGGGCTAAAGATATACAATTCTGGGTTAATAATTCCAGGCTGGCACCCTCATATCTGACAAACTGCCACCCTGCATCCCGCCTTTGGGTGATCAAGCAGGAAAACTTGCATTGCACTCTGTGCAGTGACATACACAACCTCTGGAATTTAAAAACTGGGTGGGAGAAAATCCTTGTGGTCTTTTGTCCACACTGCAAAGAGAAGGGGCACTGTGGAAATTTCCATCCCACATGGACAGCTTTGAATCAGGGAGGATTGTTCATGATGGAACTTTTCTCTGGTACGCTATCTGTTGTCTGGAAGTAATTAAAAGAGGTTTCACTATTGCCAACACCAAGTACATATCTGGCGTGTACAACTTCATCAGGATAAATGGACATAAGACCCACGTAGTGGTTGGTACCACCGGGTAGAAATTCTCATCCCAGTACTCTGGTAGGTACTTGGGATGTGGAGACAGCCTTTAAGGCAATTTGCATGTGGAAGGCAATTACCTTTCTAGGATTTGAAAATGTCAGAATTCCTAAATACATCTGAATCCAAGGGTTTCAGCTAAGAAATTGGGGCCCTGGGTTATTGAAGTAACTTTCAATTTACTTTTATAATCTTGCTGTTACATACACTTTCTCTATTCTCTCGAATCACATCTGATTCTGTAATATTCCTAAAACACATATGTGTAAGTCAGTATTACATATGTTTCTATAATGCTTTTTACACTGTTATAATGTTTTTAAACACCTATGTATAAGTCACTTATAATGTGAGTTTCTAAATAGAGAGTTTCTGACCTAAGAATTAGAAATATATTTCTATAATACTCTTTAACCATTAACTATAAGTCATTAGAAAGTTGCTCTAACCTTGAAAATAGATAATACAAGTATGCGAAGTGGATCATGAGTAACTTCCCTAAATCAGGCTGTGCACCTGCATTGCACTCTGTGATAACAAAATGTAACATTAACTAAATCCCAATACGTTAACAAAACATAAATGTATCACTAAATAATTCCTATAATTTTAATGAACTTGGCCTTGAAACGTGTAATAAACAAGAATATGAATATGTCATACAATTCCTTAATTAGCAATAAAAAATTAAATTAATAAAACACAAATATGTCATATTCGTACCTGTTCAATTCTGTATGCTGAGCAAATAATCCGAGAAGCTGGACTATATGAAGAAGAATGGGGCATCAGGATTGGAGGAAGACTCATTAACAACCTGCATTATGCAGATGACACAACCTTGCTTGCTGAAAGTGAAGAGGACTTGAAGCACTTACTGATGAAGATCCAAGACACAGCCTTCAGTATGGATTACATGTCAACATAAAGAAAACAAAAATCCTGACAAATGGACCAATAAGCAACATCATGATAGATAGAGAAAAGGTTGAAGTTGTCAAGGATTTCATTTTACTTGGATACACAATGCCCAGTGAAACTGTAGTCAAGAAGTCAAAAGACCCATTGCACTGAGCAAATCTGCTACAAAAGACCTCTGTAAAGTGTTAAAAAGCAAAGATGTCACCTTGAAGACTAAGGTGCACCTGACTCAAGCCATGGTGTTTTCAATAGACTCACATGCATGTGAAAGCTGGACGATGAATAAGGAAGACCATAAGGAAGACCAAAGAAGAGCTGGACAGAGCAGTGTTTTGTTCTGTTGTACATAGGTTCGCTGTGAGTCGGAACCGACTCCACGGCACCAAACAACAACAAATATGTCATAAAGCAATGTCCTTAATTGGCAATAAAACGTAGCAATTATACTTGAACATAACAGCACACATGGCATATAAACTCATGAATATCTGTTAATTTTTGGTGAAGAAGACAGAAGCAAAAGTTCTCTCTGGCTCTCTGTCTTAAGACTGGAAGCCTGTGAGATACTGCTCTACACAACCGACCTTGGACCCTAGTTACAGAGGACCTCCTCTGAGTTCAAAGGGTGGTCAAGTCTCCTTCTCAAGACCACTTGTAAAGGTAAAAGCCTGCAGCCTAAAGATTTAGATTCTAATGTTTAAATTAACATTGTAATTGTTAATTTTGATTCTCCAATGCTAAATGCATGTCTTGCCATGACTACCTTGCAATAAACTAAATGAGTTTATGTATGACAAACTGAGCATTTCTGTATTTATTCTTATATTAAAACCCCCCAGGTCAATTTGGCTGCTCATATAATCACGAACATTACTGGTAATTCAGTGATGAAGTAAATGAATTCCTATTCAGAATCTATAAAATTGAATTGAGTGTCTACTATGTGTAAGGTGCTTTGCTCCATGCTCTTATATCTTGCATTTACAATCATGCTTTGAGTAAATTATCCCTAAACCGTATTTTTAGAAATGAGGAAACTTTGGCTCAGTGAGGTTCCATGACTTGCCCAGGGTCATACACCTGATAAGGGACACAGCTGGATTTCAAGGCTACATCACCTTCTGATAATTTTCAAGATTATTAAGGAGGTGGATCCATAATTAGAGAGCCTTCACAATAGTCAAGATGCTAGAGACAAAGTCAGGTGGAATTCTGTGTTCTGCCTTCATTTAATCTTTGTCTAACCATGTGACCCCATGTCTTAACGTATTATATGTGGTCATCCTCCACCTAAATACCATCACTTAACTTCCAACCCTCTATGGTCTATAAAAAAAAAAAAAAAATACTCCTGGTCAAATACCTTACGAGAGAATAATAATGTCCACAAAAGAAAAAAATCAATAAATCAAAATTATTAAAATTAAAAACTTTGCTCTGAGAAAGAAACTGTTAAGAGAATGAAAATAAAAGTAAACAATATGTGATACATCCATACAATGGAGTATTATTTAACAAGATGAAGAAATAAGATATCAATCTATAAAACAATATGGAGGAACCTTAAACGCATATTGCTAAGTGAAAGAAACCAGACTAAAAAAGCTACATACGATATGATTCCAGCTGTATGAGATTCTGGAAAAGGTTAAAAAAAAAAAAAAAAACTACAGAGCAGTGGTTTCCAGAGTTTAAGGAGGAAGGAGAGAGGGATGAGGGATGAATAAGTGGAGTACAAGGCAGTGAAACTATTCTGTATGATAACTGTAATGGTGGACACAGGACATTATGCTTTTGCAAAACCCAGGAGTCTGCACCACACAAAAAGTGAACCCTAATGTATATTATGGACTTTAGTCAATAAAAATGTATCGATATTTGTCAGTTGTAACAAATACAGCACCCCAATTCAAGATGTTAATAACAGGAGAAACTGTGTACAAGGGAGAGTGGATATATGTGAAAAGTCAATGTATTTTCTACACAGTTTTCTATAAACCTAAGAATGCTCTGAAGTATAAAGTCTATTAAAAAAAAAAATAGCAATAGTCTTTGAGTGCCTTCAGTATACCATGTTGTTGTTAGTCAAGTCAATTCAGACTCATAGTGACCCCATGTGTGCAGAGCAGGACTGCTCCACGGGGTTTTCAAGACTGATTTTTCAGAAGCAAATCTGTTGGCCTATCTTCCAAGGCTTCTCTGAGTGAGTGCGAACTGCCAACTTTTCAGCTACTAGCCGAGCACTTAAGCATTTATGCCACCCAGGGACTCCCAGTATACCATGTTGTTGTTGTTAGATGTCCTTGAGTCATTTCCAACTTACAGTGAACCTATGTACAACAGAATGAAATATTGCCTGGTCCTGCACCACCGTCACAATCTTTGCTATGCTTGACCCCATATCCAGCCACTGTCTCAATCTATCTCATTGAGGATATTCCTCTTTTTCACTGACCGTCTACTTTATCAAGCATGACATTCTTCTCCAGGGACTGGTTCCTCTTGATAACATGTCCAAATTACTTGAGATGAAATCTTGCCATCCTGGCTTCTAAGGAGCATTCTGGCTATACTTCTTCTTAGACAGATTTGTTTGTTCTGGCAGTGCATGGTACATTCAATATTCTTTGCCAACACCATAATTTGAAGGAATCAATTCTTCTTCAGCCTTCCTGATTCATTGTCTAAATTCCACATGCATATGAGACGACCGAAAATACCATGGCTTGAGTCAGGCACACCTTAGTCTTTAAAGTGACATCTTCGATTTTTAACACTTTCAAGAGGTCTTTTGCAGCAGATTTGCCCAATGCAGTACATCCTTTGATTTCTTGCTGCTGCTTCCATGGGCGTTGCTTGTGAATCCAAGTAAAATAAAAGCCTCGACAACTTCAACATGTGCTCCATTTACCATGGTGTTGCTCTTTGATCAAATTGTGAGGATTTCTGTTTTCTTTATGTTGAGGTGTAATCCATGCTGAAGATTACAGTCTTTGACTTTCATCAGTAAGTACTTTAAGTCCTTTGACTTCCAGCAAGCAAGGTTGTGTCATCTGCATGTCACGGGTTGTTAATACATCTTCCTCCAATCTTGATGCAGCATTCCTCTCCATATAGTCTGGCTTCTCAAATTATTTTTTCCGCATACGGATTGAATAAGTATGGTGAAAGAATACAACCCTGACACACATGTTTTCCGATTTTAAACCATGCAGAATCCCCTTGTTCTGTTCAAATGACTGCTTCTTGATCTATGTACCGGTTCTTCATGAGCACAATTTAGTGTTCCGCAATTCCAATTCTCTGAAATGTTATCCATAATTTGTTATGATCCACACATTCTAATGCCTCTGCATAGTGATAAAACACAGGTAAACATCTTTCTGATATTGTCTGCTTTCAGCCAGGATCCATCTGACATCAACAATGATATAACTTGTTCCACATCCTTTTCTGAATAGGGATTGAATTTCTGGCAGTTCATTTTTGATGTACTGCTGCAACTATTTTTCAATTATCTTTAGCAAAATTTTACTTGTCTGTAATTTTAATGATATTATTTCATAATTTCCACATTCATTTGGATCACCTTTCTTTGGAATGGGCACAAATATGGATCTCTTCCAGTCAGTTGGTCAGGTTGCTGTTTTCCAAATTTCTTGGCATAGATGAGTGAGCGCTTCCAGTGCTGCATCTATTTTTCGAAACATCTCTATTAGTATTCTGTCAGTTCCTGGAGCCTTGTTTTTCACTAATGCCTTCAGAGCAGCTTGGGCTTCTCCCTTTAGGACCATTAGTTCTCGATCATATCCTACCTCCTGAAATGGTTGAATGTTGACCTATGCTTTTTGGTACAGTGACTCTGTGTGTTCCTTCCATCTTCTTTTGATGCTTCATGTGTCATTTAATATTTTCCCAGTACAATCCTTCAGTATTGCAACTGAAGGCTTGAATTTTTTTTTTCACTTCTTGCACCTTGAGAAAGGCCAAGTGTGTTCTTCTCTCTTGGTTTTCTGACTCCAGGTCTTTGCACATTTCATTGTAGTACTTTAATCTGTCTTCCTGAGATGCCCTTTGAAATCTTCTGTTTAGCTCTTTTACTTCATCATTTCTTCCATTCTTTTACATCGAAGAGCAAGTTTCAGAGTCTCTTCTGACATCCATTTTGGTATTTTCTTTCTTTCCTATTTTTTTAATGGCCTTTTGCATTCTTCATGTAGACATCCTTGATGTCATCCCACAACTCGTATTGCCTTCAGTCATTAGTGTTCAGTGAGTAAAATTTATCCTTGAGATGGTTTCCAAATTCAGGTGGGATATACTCAAGGTTGTATTTTGGCTCTCACAGACTTGTTTTAATTTTCTTCAGCTTCAACTTGAATTTCCCTATGAGCAATGGATGGTCTGTTCCGCAGCTGGCCCCTGGCCTATATTTTGACTGATGATATTGAACTTCTCCATTGTCTTTTTCCACAGTTGCACTCGATTTGATTCCTGTGTATTCCATCCAGCAAGGTCCACATGTATAAGACTGTTCTACAGCCCTCACTATATAGAATTGGAGGTAGCATTTATGTTTAAATGTACAAAACGCTTTTAAGTGTATTTACACTAAAATAAGGCAATATTGACAAGTGGTTAATAAAATGTCCTCTTCAACCAAGATCCCACACAAATGTGAGCATATACGTGTCGGTTTTCATTATCTGAATTTCTTGCCATATCCTTGTTCTACTTTTCTCTTTTTTATTGTTGCAAAAATATATATAACATATCATTTGTCAATTCAATATTTTTCATGTGTACAATTCAGTGACACCAACTATATGTAACATGTGCAACCATCACCAATATCCATTGCCAAACTTTTCATTATCATAAACAGAAGCTCAGTGCTCCCTAAACGATGCATGTTCTACTTTAGAAAACAAAAAATTAAGGAAGTAAAAAGACAAGTTAATTGACTCTAAATTTTCCATTGTCTTTCAGTTGCTATTGCTGAGTTCAATATAAAACAATCTTTATTAGTAATTTCCTTTAATTTTGACCAATGCCTATTAAGAAAACAGAATTTTGTATTTCCCTTTACTATGTATTTGTTGACTTAACTCTGTACTCTGTATCCCTTTATGAGCTGCTGTTATGTGTAAGGCCTTATATTAGGCACATAGGAGCATTCAAGGATGATTTAAACAAATAACATGATATTTACAAACACCATGCTCTAACGTTATTGAACCATTTGCCATCAAGTCATTTCATGGTGACCCATGATGTTGGAGTGGAACTGTGCTCCATAAGGTTTTCAATGGCTGATTTTTCAGGATGAGATCACCAGGCCTTTTTTGTGAGGCACCTCTGGGTAGACTCGAACCTCCAACCTTTTGGTTAGCAGCCAAGTGCACTAACCATTTGCACCACCCATGGACTCATCCAACAGAAGAAAAGATCATATCTAGTTGGGGTGCTATCCAGTCATTCTTTCTGCCTGCCTGTGATAGAACTCAGATGCAGGACGACATCTAGGTAACCCACCCCACAACATGTTAGCATAAGTCTATAGAGACACATACCACCCAAATACTAGCAGGAACACTAAGGTATCACACAACACCCGTGGCTCTCATCTTATAGACATCTAGGGAAATGGGGCTTGAGTAATGCAGTAAGTTAAATAAGCCAAGACAACAACGGAAGAGATGTCCTGGGAGCACTGGTAAAGAAAAGTTCTCTATGGGAGCTGAAAGAGGTAGAAGGGGCTGTAGGCTGACACAGGCAGGGGGAGACTTTTTTCATTACAAACGAGATCCTCAGGTTACCCAGACATTGCTTCCCTAACAGGCACAGGACTGCTGAAGTTTAGTTTTCATTTCTCCCCCAGTGCGATTCTCCTGACACTTATTACAAGTCAAGTAGCAATATATACTACTATCCTCAAGGGGAAATATTCTCTCATTTTGACTGTCATGTCAGAGAGAAGCCCAGGGAAAGAGCTTGTTTATTTATGGTATAAATTTCCTCTTGCATTCTCCAAGTCCTAGTCAGTAAAGAGATAGTCCAGGGAACTTGTAAGTGCTGGATACAGCTGGTGAAGGAGGCAGAGTTTTTTGGATAAGCAGTCGACTACCTAGCAATTAAATTCTAAATCCATCATTTAATTATTAGCTCAAAAGAACAGTGAAAATGAGCACCACTACCCCATTTACATATTTAATCGGATTAGACCGCTGACTTTCATATCCTGGCAATTAACTGGTCTCCATGTCCCATTTTCAATACCTAAATGATTAGTCTCTTATATTTGGGTGCCTGTGTTCACTTCTTGGTATTTTATGTTGAAGTATTAATTGCTGTATTTTGGCATCATAATATGGGCAGGCTACTGCTAACAAACTTACGTCTTGCTGTCCTAAATTATAATGACTTCATCAGGAGGCTGCATAAGATTTAGCTAATAAGATACATGTTTATAATTACATTCTATTCTCCTTTTAAAAATGAAATTAATTTGGTGAAATTAAATGAACCTGCTCCCTTTGTATTTATATAAGGTCGATAAAGAAGGTATTCTTCCAATGGAATAAAATTTCCGGTTATCTATTGCCAATTAAACCAAATTGAGGGCAGTGGTAGTTCAGTGGTAGAATTCTTGCCTTCCATTTGGGAGACCTGGGTTTGATCCCTGGCCAATGTACCTCGTGTACAGCCACAACTCGTCTATCAGTGGAGGCTTGTATGTTGCTATGATTCTGAACAGGGTTCAACAGAGCTTCCAGGCTAAGATGGATTAGTAACAAAGGCCTG
The DNA here is from genome assembly GCF_030014295.1 of Loxodonta africana. Lineage (NCBI taxonomy): Eukaryota > Metazoa > Chordata > Mammalia > Proboscidea > Elephantidae > Loxodonta > Loxodonta africana. Next base: position 46,049,309 of record NC_087348.1, read on the forward strand.
GAATTCTACTTCTGAAAATCAGCTAGTGAAAACCCTGTTGATCACAGTGGTCTGATCCATAACTGATCACAGGGATGGCACAGGACCAATAGCATTTTGTTCCATTGTCCCATGTCCATGAATCCAGGGCTGACTCAAAGGAAACTAACAACAACAATTGAACCGGCATTTCCCACAACCCTCAGATGAGGTTCTACATTTCCAGGTACTATTTAAAAGGAGCTACAAGTTTAGACTTGTACTGGCTAAGTTTGAAACCCAAAACAACATTGATAATAAAGTCACACAAGACCAGGGGTAGATTAACTACTAAGCAAGGTACGAATGGGCTTATTTGTGCTTACTTACTAATCTGTCATGCATAATTTCACCTGTTTTGCACATCATCAAAGACATGGTGAAACTCATGTGAAATTGTGCACTACAGATTAATAAGTAAACACAAGTAAGCCCGTGTGTACCTTGCTTATTGGGTAACCTGTCCCTGTGACAAGCCTATTCTTATTGTGAAACAACCTCTTGATGTTGGCGAAGACCACAACCAAGTCTCCAAAGCTTCATGGAATCATCCCAAACCTATTCACCTCAGAAAATGTCAGGTTAGGTTACCAGCAACCAGATGGCCAGGAATGTGTACAGAGTAAGTGATTCCCTTAATGATGTCATTGAAGATTTCTGCAAGACAGAAGACAGCTTGTAACTGTGGTTTAAGAGGACAGTCTCTGGAGTGGGACAGAGCTGGCTATATCTCAATTATGCCATCTAATGTCCACATGTCTGACCTCACTAATCTTCTGAATCGTGGTACATCGTCCCGTAAAATGTGGCTAACAATAACACACATCTCATAGTGTGTTTGAAGAATTAAATGATGTGATGTATATAAAGCACTTAGCCTAGTGCCTGGTACACAGCAATAGCAAAAGTGATGTTAGTGGTTATTTTAATAGCTCATCATTAAACTATGCAGTCCACTGGCCTGAGGTCTGAAAGGTCTGGCCTTTCTTTAATTGTAAAACTTCAAAACCTTATTAAGAAGGCAGAGCCAACATGGTACCCTAGACAGCCACACCATACTGTCCCTCTGCAGCAAAAAAAAACAATGTCAGTCCTGGAAACCATCATAAAAAAAAAAAAAGGAAGGGATAAAGAGCTAGATCAAACACTTAATGGAAGAAGAAATTGATGGAAAACAGAGAATAAGGAGAGATATGGAGAGGAGGTCCACTGCCAACTAACATAATACGGCACAACGTTGCCATCTTGAAGCATAGTTATAATGACCCAGAACAGGGAGTACGGGAAGGCAACTTTAAGGAGCTCCCAACAGGAGACAGAGCACCCAGGAACCAGAGAAACATGTTTTTCCATCCCTCATCCTTAGGGTGAGTAGCAGCAAGAATTCCTCCAGCCCCTACAGCCAGCCCCAGCCCGCCTCTGCCCCTCCTGACATATGGCTCTTTTTTCCCTCTTTCTTCTTTTTCTTTCTGACTCCCACCTAGCCCCATATATAACCTCTCCTGCTTCCTGAAGGCCTCGCCACACCACCACAGCACAGAGCCACCAGCCCGTCATCACTCTGGTTCTGCCCTAACCCCATCTGCCAGCTCCCACCATGCCATCATTTTTGTCTGATTTCTTTTTTTCCCCTTCTCCCTTTTCTTTCTTCCTCCCACATAGCCCAGTATGCAACCCCCCTCCACCTCCCACTGAACCTCCACCATTTCAGAGTGGCTAGAAAGTCCCTAGCCCACCACCAGCCCAGGTCCACCCTGTTCCCATCAGCCGACTCTCACCACGCCGGCAGTTTTTCCTTCATTTTTTTCTTTTTCCTTTCTCTCCCCACCTAGCCCCATACCTCACCTACCCTCACTCCTTTCTGGCCCCTAGGTCTGCCCCACACACACCCACCAGCTCCTGCCACATCATATTTTTTTATTTGTTTTTTCTTTATTCCTTTTCTCCCTTTTCTTTCTCCCTCCCACCAAGCCCCATACACCACCTCCCTGTCTTCTGCCAAACCTCCACCATGCTGCTATGGCTAGAGAGCTACTGGCCCACTGCCACTCCAGGTACACCCCACCCCCACCCAATGGCTCTGTCAAATACATCTAACCAGGGACTTAAAAGACCCATACAAAGAAAACTGCAAAACACCATAACAAGAAACCAAAAGAGGCCTACATAAATGGACAAACATACCATGCTCATCGATAGGAAGACTCAACGTTGTGAAAATGTCAATTCTACCCAAAGCAATCTATAGATATAATGCAATCATGATCCAAACACCAGCAGCATTCTTTAATGAGATTGAAAAACTAATCACCAACTTTTTATGGAAAGGACAGAGGCCCCAGATAAACAAAGCATTACTGAAAAAAAGGAACAAAGTAGAAAACCTTACACTACCTGATTTCAGAACTTACTATACAGTCAATGTAGTCAAAATAGCCTGATATTGGTACAAAGACAGACCAATGGGACAGAATCAAGAATCCAGACATAAATCAGCTGCTTTTTGACAAAGGACCAAAGTTCACTAAATGGGAATAGGACAGTGTTTTTAACAAATAGTGCTGGGAAAACTGTATGTCCATCTGTAAAAAAAAAAAAAAGGAACAAGACATACACTTCACACCATACATAACAACTAATTCAAAATGGATCAAAAACCTACATATAAAATGATAAAGATCATGGAAGAAAAAACAGGGACAATGCTAGGGGCCCTAATATATAGCATAAATAGGGTACAAACCACAACCAGCAATGCACAAACACCAAAAGATAAACTAGATAACTGGGAGCCCTAAAAATTAAACACTTATACTCATCAAAAGACTTCACCAAAAGAGTGAAAAGGGAATCTACAGACTGGGAAAAAATTTTGGCTACAGTATATCCTAAAATATCTAATCTCTAATATCTACAGAATACTTCAACACTCAACAACAAAAAGACAAATAATTCAATTAAAAAATGGGCAAAGGATATGAACAAATACTTCACCAAATAAGACATTCAGACTGCTAACAGACACATGAGGAAATGCCACTGATCATTAGCCATTATAGAAATGAAAATCAAAACAATGAGATGCAACTTCACTCCAACATTACTGTCACTAGCCAAAAAAGAAAAAAACAGAAAAATAACGAACATTGGAGAGGCTGTGGGGAGACTGAAACTCTTATGCACTGGTCGTGGGAGTGTAAAATGGCACAATCACTGTGGAAAACAATATGGAGCCTTCTTAAAAAGCTAGAAATAGAAATAGAATAGGAAAGAAATTATGGCACATACACAATGGAACATTACGCAAGGATAAAGAACAATGATGAATCCGTGAAATAGCTCACAACATGGATGAACCTGGAGGGTATTACGCTGAGTGAAATAAGTCAATCACGAAAGGACAAATATTGTATACGACCACTATTTTAAAAACCCAAGAAAAAGTTTACAGACCAAAAAAAACAATCTTTGATGGTTACGAGGGAGGGAAGGGGTGGGGAGGGAAATCACTAACTAAATAGACAAGTAGTGACTTTGGTGAAGAGAAAGACAACACACAATATAGGGAAGTCAGCACAACTTGACCAAGGCAAAGTCATAGAAGCTTCCACATCCAAACACCTTGAGGAACCGAGTTGCTGGGGCTGAGGGCTGGGGACAATTGTCTTGGGGGATATCTAGGTCAACCGGCATAACACAGTTCATAAAGAAAATGATCTACATCCTACTTCGGTGAGCAGCATCTGGGGTCTTAAAAGCTTGTGAGTAGCCATCTAAGATTCGTCCCATCCTGTCCAAAGCAAAGGAGAACAAAGAAAATAGAAGATGCAAGGAAAATATTAGTTCCAAGGACTAATGCACCCCATGAACCATAGCCTCCACCAGCCTGAGTCTAGAAGAACTAGATGGTACCCAGGTACCACCACTGACAACTTTGACAGGGATCTCAAAAGAGGGTCCCCGACAGAATAGAAGAAAAATGTAGAACAAAATTCAAATTCGCACACACAAAAAAAGACCAGCTGTACTGGTCTAACAGAGACTGGAAGAACCCTCAAGACTATGGCCCCCGGACACCTTGCTAACTCATAACTGAAGCCACTTCTGAAGTCCACGTTTCAGAAAAAAAATTAGACAGGCCTATAAAACAAGTGCAGCCCCTGTGGTACAATGCCTAAGAGCTCAACAGCTAAACAAAATGTTGAGAGTTTGAATCCACCAGCCACTCCTTGGAAACCCTATGGGGCAGTTTTACTCTGTCCTATGGGGTTACCATGATTCGGGATTCACTCACCTGGCTAAGGGTTTTATAAAACAAACAATAACACACGTGAGGAACATGTTTCTTAGTTCAATCAAATATGTGAGACCAAATAGGCAACGCTTGCCCAAAAGCAAAGAGGAGGAGGCAGGAAGGGACAGAAAAACTGGACAAATGGACATGGGGAACCTGGGATGGAAAGGGAAAGGGGGAGAGTGCTGACCCAATGCAGGGATTGCACCCATGTCGCAAAACGTTTTGTGTAACAATTTTTGAATGAGAAAATAATTTGCACTGTAAACTTACACCCAATGCATAATAAAAAATTTTTTAAAAGGGGAAAAAAAGAAATCTTATTAAAATTCAGAAGCCAGTGGTGAGAGATATGATTCCAGCTCAACACTCAAAAGCCATGTGGTCTGGAACTCAGCCTAATTCTATTGTGAAATACACTGGCTGATTCCCACATTCAAAAGGACCACTTTTTTCTGACCAGGTCATTCTCACTCATCTTTACCTAACATAGAAGGTAGAATTTTGAACAAATACATATGGGATACACAAGATCTTGACCTTGGAGGAATTTTTACTATTCTCCAGAGCACCACAGAGGAAGTTCCTTGACTTGGAGCCAATAGGAACTATTTCAATAAGAAACCAGCCATGCGTAAGTTTCCAACGTTATCCATTCCGTTTAACAATAATGTTGTTGAAGGTCTACTTTGTGCTAGGAGCTGGAGCTTTTTCTTCTTTTCCTTCTGAAGCTCCAAAAGGTTTCAACCCTATGCTAATCAAGCAGAAAAAAAATTATCTGGATGCTTCTCAAAGATTTCAAATGCCAGGTTTCTGTTGCCCTAGGCAGCTGGAGCAAATTAGAGCTAAAACATGAAGCTTTGCAAACTCAAAAAAAAAAAATGAAAGTCTGTTTTTTAAACAGTATCTTCACTTTTCTGACTTTTAAAGCAATGCATCTTTATATTTATTTTTTCAGACAATACAGAAAGGCATAATTAAGAAGTAAAAATCTCCCATCATCCCACCATCCAAAGATTATCACCGGTACACATGATTCACAGATTTTTGCAAGCAAATATATAAAGATACACATGTATAACTCTAAGCTGTTTTGCAATTTGATTTTTTTCCACTAAATATGTAATGGATATTTTTCCATATCAATAAAGAGATATTTAGACTTGCCTTATCACTTTTAATGGCTCCATTTTTTTCCCACACTGTGAGGGTGCCATATTTTATTTTACTAGACCCTCTCAGTGGACATTTAGGTGGTTTTCCATATTTTCACTTTGAACAAGGCTAAAATGAATTACAGTGAAGATGTATGTTTATTTACTCAACAGCTAATTATAAAACCAAAAAACCAAACCCATTGCCGTCGAGTCGATTCCAACTCATAGTGACTCTATAGGACAGAGTAGAACTGCCCCATAGAGTTTCCAAGGAGCGCCTGGTGGATTCAAACTGCTGACCCTTTGGTTAGCAGCTGTAGCACTTAACCACTACACCACCAGGGTTTTCCAACTAATTATAGAGCACCTATTGAAACTGTGAAGTACTTGAAACCGTTTTAGGCTATGGAAACAGTCATAGCAAGAGAGGCAAAACATCTGCCCTTGTAGATCTAACATTCTAGAGGGGAAGACAATTAATAAAGAAAAGTAAAGCAGGATGAAAGGATAGATCAGGACTAAAGATGATTCTTTTTGACAGTCAGGTGTATATACACATCTTTAAAATATTTCTTTATGTACTTGTCCAGATATAGAAATAGAAAAGCATTAATTTTCATTATTAACTTATGACTAATTTCCTACTCTTTAATTAAGAATCTGGATGAGATGTTCCTAACATTTAATAAATGCCTTTCAGATGGGCTATCATTTTGTCCATACCCTAGAAACCTCTCTGGATCATGCAGCAACAAAGGAAAATGAGTTTTCCTCAACCCCTGGCTCATTGCTGCCCACACTGAACATCAGTCTTTTAACTTATCAGCCAGAGACATAGCCACTCATTCTCAGTGGAAGCCCAGAGTGTTTCTCATGGGCATTTTTCCTTTTGACCAGAAAACTTACTTTTACATCATTATACATTCATATCTAAATTGTTTATCAAATAAATTTTGTATACCTTCTGGGTTTTGGTTCTTAGTAGCCAATGGTAAGTTTTTAGAACTCAACGAATCCCTTCTCTCTCAAACAGCTGGTATCTTGCAAATCAAAATCACCTTTGCTTTCAATATTTCATTGATCTCCAAGTTTCAAAATCCAATTTTGAACATCAAAGTCGATAGCTGGTGTTTTGTTATCCCTCTAAAGCAATAACAGCCACTGAATAATAAATGGTGTCATGGATTGAATTGTTTGTCCCCAAAATATGTGTCAACTTAGCTAGGCTATGATTCCCAGTCTTGTGTAGTTGTCCTCCATTTTGTGATGATGTAATTATCCCTCCATTTTGTGATATTTTGTAAACCCTAACCTCTATATGTAAATGAAGCAGGATCAGTACAGTATGTACCTTGAGTCACAGCCTTACAAGAGGGTGTGACTCAAATCACACCCTTACTCAAGTCACACCCTTGCTTTAGTCACACCTTTATCTTCCGAAAACAAAAACCAAACCCACTGCCAACAAGTCAACTTCAACTCATAGTGACTGTATAGGACAGAGTAGAACTGCCTCATAGGGTTTCCAAGGCTATAAATCCTTATGAAAGCAGACTGCCACATCTTTCTCCCATGGAATGACTGGTGAGTTTGAACCACCAAACTTTTGTCCAGCAGCAAAGTGCTTTAACCCCTGTGCCACCACAATATAGGGAAGTCAGCACAACTTGACCAAGGCAAAGTCATAGAAGCTTCCACATCCAAACTCCTTGAGGAACCGAGTCACTGGGACTGAGGGCTGGAGACAATTGTCTTGGGGGATATCTAGGTCAATTGGCATAACATAGTTCATAAAGAAAATGTTCTACATCCTATTTTGGTTAGTAGCATCTGGGGTCTTAAAAGCTTCCAAGTAGCCATCTAAGATTGGTCTCATCCTGTCTGGAGCAAAAGGAGAATGAAGAAACTAAAGACACAGGAAAATATTAGTTCAAAGGGCTAAAGGACCACATGAACCATAGTCTCCACCACCCTGAGCCTAGAAGACCTAGATGGTATGTGGGTACCACCACCAACAGCTTTGACAGGGATCACAAAAGAGGGTCCCAGACAGAGTAGAAGGAAAATGTAGAACAAAATTCAAATTCACACACACACAAAAAAAAGATTAGATGTGCTGGTCTAACAGACTGGAGAAACCCTCAAGACTATGGCCCCTGGACACCTTGCTAACTCATAACTGAAGCCACTCCCAAAGTCCACCTTTCAGAAAAAAATTAGACAGGCCTATAAAACAAGTGCAGCCCCAGTGGTGCAATGTCTAGGAAATAAAAGGAGAGAGAAGTGAACAGATGGGGAGGGATCTACAACCAAGAAAGAAGAGCTGGAGCATAACATGTTCTTTGGTCCTGGAGTTCCTGCTCTGAGAACTTCCGAGACTCAGGGGAAGATTGATACCAAGACACATAAATGGCTTCAAGGAATGCTGGGCCCACAGATGATGAAAGGAGACAAAGACCCTCCTTCAGAGCCGACAGAGAGAGAACACCTTCCCCTAGAGCTGGTGCCCTAAGTTCAGACTTCTAGCCTGCTAAACTGTGAGAGAATAAATTCTTATTTGTTGAAGCCATCCATTTGTAGTATTTCCGTTATAGCAATACTAGGTAACTAAAACAAATAGGTATAAGGTCTCCAGGTAACTAGAACACAGTACAACAATTTTATCTTTTGTCATAGCTAATAATGAGGCATTACATGTATCAAAATGCCAAGCAGGTGGTGCAGAAATACATGCTGTCCAAGTTGATGGGGACAGCAAGAGTCAGAAGAAACTCCATACGCTGGCCTACCTTAGGCCAGCATGGATGAAGTTTAGGTAGAAAAAAAAAAGAGGGGTGTAAAGTCAAGCAGGGGGCAGGAGTGCACCTGGAGAGTCCTTTTGTTTGCCTGAGGGGAGCATTAATGTGGGAAAATCTCAGCAGATGTAGTAGTCGAAGGCTTTGAATGGCAGGCTCAAGAGTTAGGACCACATTTCCAGGCCAAAGGAAGTGGCTATATGGACAGGCTACGGGCTGTTACACACCTGAGTGGAGGAGTGTGGCTGCAACTCATTCTTCTAAAGCCAAAGCTCCTTTGAGACCTACATACAGCATGAAATAACCTTTGCATGCACCTCTGTCATGTCACCAAACCTTTGGCCAGGTATGGCAGATATATTTCAATCAACCCTGTGAAGGATCTGTGAAACCACCCCAACTCACAGGAGAAATGGAACTTGCGTACATTGAAATTCTCCATAAGTAGTTTATTCTTGGTGTTTAGTATTTATTTACAGCTCAGTTTAATGAGGGATAAGGGATGTACATGTGAATGTGTACATGGGCTGTGTGTGCGTGTGTGTGTGTGTGTCTAAAAATAAAAAAGAGGTAATGCTAATGTCTACCTCTAGTACGCTCTTACTGCTATTACACATAGGTACTTGGAACAATGCCTAACGCTTAGGTGTCATTCAATAAGTATTAGCTGCTCTTTGGTTACATCACTTGTGCTCAGGTTTTTTAGTGCTGTCTGCTCTTTCTGCTGGTTGATGGTCCTTTTGAAGCACCAAGCAGTGACAGTTTATTATGGAACCACTAGATACAAGCTAGCAGAGAAGATTTTTCATCTTCATGTCCTTGCTGATCTCAAGCATTACTACGCATTTTTGAATTCACTGTGGATTCTGATAATACACAAAATCCTGAGCTGCTTGATTTTCAGAAACCTGCCTGGACTGCTGAAGAATAGAGGCAGCACTCCAGCATGTTCCACTAGTAAGAAAAGGGAAACGAATACTTTACAAGGACAGTAAGTGGATGGCTATCAAATATTGACCACAATCGCCACCACGATTCATTAACAGTAGCATATGTTCAGATAAGGTAAATCGCAACGGTGGAGGAAGGAAGGAAAACCAGAAAAGAAGTGATAGTTTGAATAGCAGTATGGTATTATTGCACCCCACTGTGTTTCAGTTTCGATAGAAAATTCAGAGAGGCTTGGAGACTTAAGAGTAGTTGTGCCCCACTTTCCAGAGGCAGATGCCTTATAGATCTCCCTATACAGCAGAATGCATGAGAGCATGATCATCAAAACAGTGGTATGATGGGGCTAGCACATGGAGGAATAGAATTTGCCTGAGCCTATAAATGTCACAGGGTTCAGTGTGCTGAAATAAGTTCAACAACTAGTTCTCTCAAAATAACTAACCCCTAACTAACTAACCAGAGAATACCTGAATAAGTAACTAGCTAGATAACTAAATAGATAATTGCCTAAATAACCAGTTAACTAGTAACTAACCAGGTAGCTAACTGATTAACTACATGACTAATTAGATAACTGGTAAACTAAAAACTAACTGGTAATGTGATAACTAAACGGGTAACTATATAACTAGCCAGTCATTGAATAATTAGCTGCTTGGATAACTAGGTATTTACCCAAATTACTAGCTTCTTACCTGGATAACTAGTTGGTAACTGGATAACTATCTGGTTCACTATATAAACAACTGGTTAACTGGCTGGTTAACTGAATAACTAGCTCATTGATTTGATAACTAGCTATTTAATCAGACAACTAGTTGGTTATCCAGATAAATAGGTGGTCATCTAGATAACTATCTGGTTAGCCATATCACTATATGGTCATCTGGATAACTAACTGGTTAACAGGCTTAACTATACAGTTAACTGATTAACTAGATAACTAGTTGTTAACTAGATAACTGGTTATCTGACTAGATAACTGGTTGAATAGATGATTAGCTGGATAACTTACTGGACGGCTGACTAGATAGATGACTGATTAGATAGGTGATTGACTAGGTACATGGTAGGTAGGTAAATAAAATGGATGATAGATAGATCAATAGATAGATCAACAAATAGATGATAGAGAGACAGATAGATGGTAGATAGCGAGAGAGAGAGGTAGGCAGGTAAGTAGGCAGTAGATAGAAAGGTAGATAGGTAGGTAGATGATAAATAGATGATGATAGATAGATGATAGATGGATGGATAGATAGATGATGGATGGATGGACGGACAGACGGAAGGATGGATGGATGGATGGATGATACAGACAGACGGAAGTCCTGGTTTTTAGAATGTGGTAGACAGAACATCCTCCCAAATATGGCCGTGTCCTAATCCTCTGAACCTATCATGTCAAAAGAATTTTGCAGATGTGATTAAGTTTCAGATATTGAGATGCAGAGATTATCCTGGATTATGCAGGTGGGTCCAATGTATAAGGGCCCTTATAAAGGGGCAGGAAGGTTGGAGTCGGACAAGGCAATGTAACAGAAGCAGAAAGGGGAAAGGAGATGTTACAATGCAAGCAGAGGTCAGAGAGTAAGAAAGATCTAGAATTGCTATGCTAACGGTTTTAGATACTGAGGAAGGGGTCAAGAGCTGAGCCAAGGAATGCAGCCCACATCTAGAAGCTGGAAAAGGCAAGGAAACAGATTTTCCTCTAGTGCCTCCAGAAGAAAAACAGCCCTAAAGACACCTTAGTTTGAAGACTTCCAGCTTCGAGAACTTTAAGATAATAAATTTGTGTATTTTTAAATCATTAAGTTTGTAGTCATGTGTTATGTTATAGCAGCAATAGAAAACTAATGTTGTTGCTAGGTGCCTTCAAGTTGGTTCTGAAGCACAGTGACCTTACGTACAGTAGAACGAAACACTGCCTGGTCCTGCACCATTCTCACTATCTCTGATATGCTTGAGTCCTTTGTTGCAGCCACTGTGTCGATCCATCTGGTTGAGGGTTTTCCTGTTTTTCACAGACCTTCTACTTTACCAGGTGTGAGGTTCTACTGGTAACATGTCCGAAGCACGTGAGACGAAGTCTCACCATCCTTCCTTCTAAGGAGCATTCTGGCTGTACTTATTTCAAAACAGATTTGTTTGTTCTTCTGGCAGTCCGTGGTTTATTCAATATTCTTTGCCAACACCATAATTCAAAAGCATCAGTTCTTCTGACAGACAGAACAAATCTGTCTTGGAAGAAGTACAACCAGAATGCTCCTTAGAAGCAAGGATGGCGAGACTGTGTCTCACATACTTTGGACATGTTGCCAGGAGGGACCAGTCCCTGGAAAGAATATCATGCTTGGCAAAGTACAGGGTCAGCGGAAAAGAGAAAGGCCCTCAACGAGGTGGGTTGACACAGTGGTTGCGACAATGAGCTCAAGCATAACAACGATTGTAAGGATGGTGCAGGACCGGGCAGTGTTTCATTCTGTTTTGCATAGTGTCGCTATGAGTCGGAAATGACAGCACCTAACAACAACAACAATTCTTCTTCAGTCTTTCTTATTCATTGTCCAGCTTCAGCATGGATATGGGACAAATAAAAAATACCATGACTTTGCACAGGTGCACCTTAGCCCTCAAGGTGACATCTTTGCTTTTTAACTCTTTAAAGAAGCCTTTTGCAGCAGACTCGCCCAGTGCAATAAGTCCTCTGATTTTCTTGACTGCTCCTTTCATGGGTGTTTATTGTGAATTCAAGCAAAATGAAGTCCTTGACAACTTCAATATATTTTCCATTTATCTTGATGTTGTTTATTGGTCTGGTTGTGAGGATTTTTGTTTTCTTGATATTGAGGTGTAATCCAAACTGAGGACGGTAGTCTTCGATCTTCACCAGTAAGGGCTTCAAGTCCTCTTCACTTTCAGCAAGCAAGGTTGTGTCATCTGCCTAGTGTAGATTGTTAATAAATCTTGCTCCAATCCTGTTCCTATGTTCTTTTTCATATAGTCCAACTTCTCGTATTATTTGCTTAACAAACAGATTGAGTAAGTATGCTGAAAGGAATACAACACTGACACACACCTTTCCTGATTTTAAACCATGTAGCATCCCCTTGTTCTGTTCAAATGACTGCCTCTTGGTCTATGTATGTACGTGTTCCACATGAACACAATTAAGTGTTCTGGAATTTTCGTTCTTTGCAATGTTATGCATAATTTGTTACGATCCACACAGTCAAACGTCTTTGCATAGTCAGTAAAACACAGATAAACCTCTTTCTAGTATTCTCTGCTTTCAGCCAAGATCCATCTGACATCAGCAATGATACCCCTCATTCCAAGTCCTCTTCTGAATCCGGCTTGAATTTATGACAGTTCACACTGCTGAAGTACAGCTACAACCATTCTTGTATTATCTTCAGCAAAATTTTACTTGCATGTGATATTAATGATGTTCAAAAAACGAGTGTATCAATTTGGCTGGGCCATGATTCCTGGTATTGTGTGATTTTCCTGTATGTTGTAAATCCTGGCTCTATGATGTTAACGAGTGAGGATGGGCCTGCAGTTGTGTTAGTGAGGCAGGACTCAATCTACAAGATTGGTTTATGTCTTGAGACAATCTCTTGAGATATTAGAGAAAGAAGTGAGCAGAGAGACAGGGAGCCTCATACCACCAAGAATGCACAGCTGGGAGCAGAGCTCATCCTTTGGACCCCGGGTTCCTGCACAAAGAGGCTACTAGTCTGGGGAAACATTGATGAGAAGGCCAACTGAGAGAGAAAGGCTTCCCCTGGAGCTGACACCCTGATTTGGACTTTTAGCCTACTTTATTGTGAGAAAATAAACTTCTCTTTGTTAAAGCCAGCCACTTGTGGTATTTCTGTTATAGCAGCAGCACTAGATAACTAAGATACCTCTCTTCAAATTATTTCTTCCCATTAGTTTATAAACACCTTAAGAAAATGCAGCAGGTGTTTTGTCTACTGTATCTACTGCAAATTTACTAAATGCCACTAAAATGTAGGCTTTAAAATTGTTTTTAGTTTCTGGTGAGTTGCTCCAAGTCATTGTGATAAAACAAAATGTTACCTGGTCTTCTACCATCTTTATGATGGCTGGTATGTTTGAATCCATTGTTGTGACTCCTGTGTCAATCTGTATCATTGAGGGTTTCCCTTATTTCGCTGGCCCTCTAGCACACATGATGTGTGAATGTACTAAATGCTTCTGAATTGTACCTTTTAAGATAGTTAGTGGTTAACATTATGTTATGGGAGTTGTAAAATAAAACAAAAGTTGACCCCAGAAGAGTATCATGTGTACCCATTCAGCGCAAGGGTCTAATGTTCTGAAACATACTCTTCCTCCTGGAGACAGTTTTGAAATCAAATTACCCAAGCGTAGCTACAGGCTCCACAAACTTTTAATGTGACTCTGGACAAATGACCTAGGTTTTCTATACCACACTTTCCTCACTTGTAAATGGGCTAATAATATTTAAGTAGATAGTATTAGGAAAACCTGGTGGCATAGTGGTTAAGTGCTACAGCTATTAACCAAGAGTTCGGCAGTTCGAATCCACCAGGCGCTCCTTGGAAACTCTATCAGGCAGTTCTACTCTGTCCTGTAGGGTCACTATGAGTCGGAATTGACTCGACGGCAATGGGTGGAGTTTAGATAGTATTAAGAAAATAATGTGCGTAATAGTACATATTTAACTGTTCACTAGTTAGAGACTACAGTTCTATGGTATGATGTTAGAGACTGTGAAACCTCTTAATCCAGTCGCTCGGTACTCCTGCTGTAGGCAGATCAGCAGAGGCTGCCTATGCACCTAGAATGAAAATATTGAAGCACAAATCTTTCTTCTCATATAATTAACCAATTTGGAAAATAAGAATAAAAGCGGAACTCCACTGCTTGCTCATGTATCAAAGAAGAACTCACCTTCTGCATAGAAAATCATGTCAAAAGCTCCCAAGCTTCCCTCTCATTATAGACCAAATGAGGTTTTTCCAACATAGAGGTGATAATGTGTTCTCAGGGTTCTGAACATCAGACATATGAGAGCACTTAGGAAGCTCCCAAACATATATTTCAAGGATAAAAAGCTTTTCATCTTCAAAGAATCCACTTACTATTCAACAAAGATGATTACGAAATAAGACAAATGGAATTATCCTGCCTCAGAGGTGCCGTATAAAGCGTACACATGTACATATACCAAGGTAGTTGAGAAAGATTAGAAGTTTGTATAACTGAAAGAAGATACAGCATAGAAGGCATAAATGAAGTCTCCTGAGATGGTTCTTGCTACTGTTTCTCATTAATACAAGGAATGCATGTAATGGAAGAAAGAGTAAAGGGACATGTCTACAAAAGAGAGCCCAGTGGTCAAAACCAAAATGTTCTGGAATCATATCCTCTAGATTCTATCCTAAATTTGTGCATTACTCTGTCTGCCTTGGTAATGACAGTCCTTGTATCAAGTGGCTGTTGGAAGGATCAAAAAGATAATAGAAGGAAAGTGCTCAGTGCAGCACTTGATACACAAAAAATAATCAATAAGCATTGTCATTGTTGTTGTTAGATGCCATCAACTCAGTTCTGACTCATAAAGACCCTGTGTACCACAGAATGAAACACTGTCCAGTCCTGCGTCATCCTTACAATCGTTGTTTTGCTTGAACCTGTTGTTGTAGCCACTGTGCCAATCCATCCCTTGAGGACCTTCCTCTTTTTCCACTGGAAAAAAAAAAAAAAATTTTTTTTTTTTTCTGTACTTTACCAAGCATGATGTCATTCTCCAGGGACTGATCCCTCCTGACAACCTGTCCAAAGTTTGTAAGACGCAGTCTCGCCAACCTTGCTTCTAAGGAGCATTCTGGTTGTACTTCTTCCAAGACACATTTGTTTGTTCTTTGGCAGTCCAAGGTATATTCAATATTCTTAGCCAACACCACAATTCAAAGGTGTCAATTCTTCGCACTTTGTTATTCTTTGTCCAGCTTTCACATGCATATGATGTGATTGAAAATACCATGGCTTGGGTCAGGCACACCTGACTCTTCAAGGTGACATCTTTGCTTTTCAACACTTTAAAGAGGCCCTTTGCAGCAGCTTTACCCAGTGCAATACATCTTTTGATTTCTTGACTGCTGATTCCACGGGTGTTGATTGTGGATCCAAGCAAAATCCAATCCTCGATAACTTTAATCTTTTCTCTCTTTATCATGATGTGGCTTACTGGTCCAGTTGCAAGGATTTTTGTTTTCTATAAACTGAGGTGCAATCCATATTGAAGGCTGTGGTCTTTGATCTTCATCAGTAAGTGCTTCAAGTCCTCTGCACTTTCAGCAAGCAAGGTTGTGTCATAATGCAGGTTATTAATGAGCCTTCCTCCAATCCTGATGCCCCATTCTTCTTCATATAGTCCAGTTTCTAGGATTATTTGCTCAGCATACAGACTGAATCAACTCAATAGCACTGTTAGTTAGTACAGATTGAATAAAAATATGGTAAAAAGACACAACCCTAACACACGCCTTTCCTGACTTTAAACCACTCAGTATCCCCTTGTTCTGTCTGAACAACTCCCTCTTGATCTATGTACGGTTTCTCATGAGCACAATTAAGTGTTCTGGAATTCCCATTCTTCTCAATGCTATCCATAATTTGTTATGATCCACACAGCCAAATGCCTTTGCATAGTCAATAAAACACAGGTAAACATCCTTCTGGTATTCTCAATAAGCATTAGCTACTATTATTATTAAGAATATTCATATAGAATGCCCTAGAGCTGGACTGTCCAATATGCTAGTCTGTAATTACATGAGGTTATTTAAGTTTAAATGTAACTTAATAAAGGATAAGTAAGCTTAAAAGTTCATCTCCTCAGATGTACAAACCACATTCCAAGTGATCAATAGCCCCATGTGGCTGGTGGACACCACAATAGTATGAGAATATTTCCATCATCACAGGAAATTCTTTTGGATGGTGCTGCTGTAGCAATAGTTCAGGAATGTGATATAATCTATCATAAGAAATTGACATGATAGTTTAATTTTTACCTTTAATGCAAAATAGTGTGGTAAAATCCACTTACCCAGCATTACAGAAAAATGTAGAATTCCACATAAGTGAATTTTCCAGACAACCAAGGTTGCCCATTGCAAATATTCCACACAAAACCGGTATAAAATTTTTCATTGCAGCATTGTTCATAGTAGCCATTATGGTTACCAAGTGGGCTCCCAGACCAACTCCCACTCACAAAGAACCACAATTCCATTACACCAATGATATAGACCATGATTGCCTATGATGCAACAATAAAGCCAAGTTTAAGATGGAAGTACCTGGGATATGACTACCTGGACTCAAATGCTGGCCTCACTACTCATTATCAATGACTGACCTTGGGCCTTAATTTTCTCATCTATGAAATAATAGTAGTTAATAATAGTCCTTGCCTCATATAGATTTCTTTTTATAAAAGCTTTATTGAGATATCATTCACATACCACACAATCCACCCTTTTAAAATGTACAGTTCACTGTTGTTTTTTTTCATATATCATTTTAGAGCTTTGCAAACATCACTATTAACTAATCTTAGAACATTTTCATCATTCCCCCTCCTCCCCACAGAAAAGCCCATACTCATCACCAGTCACTCCCCAGACCCTGGCAACTACTAGGCTACTTTATGTCTCTGTGAATTTGCCTGTTCTGGACATTTCATATAAGTGGAACCATACAATATGTTGTTTCATGTGACTGACCTTTTTTCACTTAGCATAATGTTCTCAAAGTTCATTTATTTATAGCATGCATCAGCAGTTCTTTCCTTTTTATTGCTGAATAATATTCCATTGTTTAGATATACCACATTTTGTTTATCCACCCAGCAGTTGATGGACATGTGGATTGTTTCCACATTTTGGCTATTATGGATAATAATGCAATGAAAATTTTTGTACAAGTTTTGCATGAACATGTCTTAATTTCTCTTGATCATATACCTATGAGTATAATTGTTCAACACCTATCAAAGCAGCAGTCAAGAAATCAAAAGGCACATTGTATTGGGGAACTCTGCTGCAAAAGACCTCTTTAAAGTGTTGAAAGGCAGGGATGTCACCTTGAAGACTAAGGTGTGCCTGATCCAAGCCATGGGTTTTCAATCGCCTCATATGCATGTGAAAGCTGGATGATGAATAAGGAGGGTTGAAGAAGAATTGACACCTTTGAATTGTGGTGTTGGCGAAGAATATTGACTACACCAAGGACTGCCAAAAGAATGTGCAGGTCTGTCTTGGAAGAAATACAACCGGAATGCTTCTTAGAGGCGAAGATTGAGAGACTACATCTCACATATTTTGGACATGTTATCAGGAGAGATCAGTTCCTGGAGAAGGATATCATGCTTAGTTAAGCAGAGGGTCAGTGAAAAAGAGGAAGACCCTCAGCAAGATGAATTATTGACACAATGGCTACAACAATGGGCTCAAGCATAACAAGAATTGTGAGGATGACACAGGACTGGGCAATGTTTCATTCTGTTGTACGCAGGGTCACTGTGAGTCGGAATCAACTTGATGTCACCTAACAACAACAATGTAATTGTTCAGTAATATGATAACTCTAAGTTTAACATTTTGAGGAACTGCCAAAATACTTTCCAAAGTGGCTGCACCATTTTACATTCTCTCAACTGATGTCTGAAGGTTCCGATTTCTCTAACACTTTTAATTATCTGTTTTTTTTTTATTTTAGCCATCTTAGTAGGTATGAAGTAACACCTCTTGTGGTTTTGATTTGCATCTCCCTTATTACTAATCATATCGAGCATCTTTTCATGTGTACATTGGCCATTCGTATATCTTCTTTGGAGAAATGTCTTTTCAAGCCCTTTGTCCATTTTTTAATTGGGTGTGATGGTTAAGGTTGTGTGTTGTCTGACCCACAGAGTCATAAAGTCAGACATGTACAGCAGTACTCCATCATTAAATGGAAGTGCTATATAGAAAAACAGGCCCAAGCAAGACCTAAAGTCACAAGTAAGTTGTATGATAAAGTAGCCCAAACGGCCATGGCCTCTACTCCTGTCACATTATCTGCCTTCTCCCAGTCAGTACCTACGGACTCGTGAGGAGTTCCTTATGATCAGTCGACTGAGGAAGAGAAAACTTGTGCCTGGTTTACAGATTGTTCTCCACGATATGCAGGCACCAGTCCCTTTCTGGGACCTACCTGAAGGGCAGTGGTGAAGGGAAATCCTCCCAAAGGGCAGAACTTTGAGCAGGGCACCTGGCTGTTCACTTTGCTTGGAAGAAGAGATGGCCAGATTGTGTGATTGTAGACTGATTCATGAGCTTTGGGCAATGGTTTGACTGGATGGTCAGGGATTTGGAAGGAACGCAATTAGAAAATTGGTGACAAGGAGATATGGGGAAGAGGTTTGTAGATACACCTCTCCAAATGGGCCAAAGAAGTGAAGATACTTGAGCTTCATGTGAATGCTCACCAAAGAGTGGCCTTGGCAGAGAAGGATTTAATAACCAAGTGGCTAGAATGACGCATTCTGTGGAAACCAGTCATCCTCTTTCCCAAGCTACTCCTGTCATTGCCCAGTGGGCTCATGAACAAAGTGGCCATGGTGGCAGGGATGGAGGTTATGCATAGGCTC
This sequence comes from Loxodonta africana, assembly GCF_030014295.1. Classification (NCBI taxonomy): domain Eukaryota; kingdom Metazoa; phylum Chordata; class Mammalia; order Proboscidea; family Elephantidae; genus Loxodonta; species Loxodonta africana. The sequence continues at coordinate 46,068,221 of NC_087348.1, forward strand.
AGCAACATGGACTTCCACTCACCAAGGCTGACTCAGCTACAGTTACTTCTGAGTGCCTAACCTGCCAGCAGCAGAGACCAATAATGAGTCCCCAATATGGCACCTTTCCTCAAGGTGATCAGCCAGCAACCTGGTGGCAGGTTGATTACATTAGACCACTTCCATCATGGAAAGGGCAGCACATTGTTCTTACTGGAATAGAAACTTATTCTGGATACAGATTTGCCTTCCCCACATGCAATGCATCTGCCAAAACTACCATCCATGGACTTACAGCATGCCTTATCTACCATCATGGTATCCCACACAGCATCATCTCAGGTCAAGGGACTCACTTCACAGCAAATGAAGTGTGGCAATGGGCCCATGTTCATGGAATTCACTGATCTTACCGTGCTCTCCATCATCCAGAAGCAGCTGGCTTGACAGAAGAATGGAATGGCCTTCTATCATGGATTGAATTGTGTCCCCCAGTTCAACTGTCAACTTGCCTAAGTCATAATTCCAAGTATTGTATGATTGTCTACCATTTTATCAACTGATGTGATTTCCCTATGTGTTGTAAATCCTATCACTGTGGTGTAATGATACGGATTAGTGGCAGTTCTATTCATTGTCTTAAGCTAACCTCTTTTGAGACATAATAGAGAGAAGGGAGCAGAGAGACAAAGAGACCTCATACCACCAAGAAAGCAGTGCTGGGAGCAGAGCGCGTCCTTTGGACCTGAGATTCCTGCCCTAAGATGCTCCCAGACCAAGGGAAGACTGATAACAAGGACCTTCCTCCAGAACCATCAGAGAGACAGAGCCTTTCCCTGGAGCTGACACCCTGAATTTGGACTTGTAGCCTACTAGACAGTGAGAGAATAAATTTCTCTTTGTTAAAGCCATCCACCTATATTTCTGTTATAGCAACTCTAGGTAACTAAGACACCTTCTAAAGACACAACTGTGGAGGCAGCTAGGTAGCAATACCTTGCAGGCTTGGGGCAATGTTCTCGAGGAGGTTGTATGTGCTCCAAATCAGCATCCAGTATATGGTACTGTTTCTCCCATAGCCAGGATTCATGATGGGTGCAGGAATCAAGAGGCGGAAGTGGGAGTGGCATCGCTCACTATCACACCCAGTAACCCACTAGCAAAATTTTTGCTTCCTGTCACCACAACTCTATGCTCTTTGAGTCTAGAGGTCTTAGTTCCAAAGGAAGGAAGGCTCCCACCAGTAGACACAACACCGATTCCATTGAACTGGATGTTAAGAATGCTACTTGGCCACATTGGGCTTCTCGTGCCTCTGGATCAATAGGCAATGAAGGGAGTTACTCTACTGGCTGGTGTGATTGATTCTGATTGCCAAGAGGAAATCAGATTGATATTACATAATGGAAGTAAGCAAGAGTATGTCTGGAATACAGGAAATCCCTTAGGACATCTGTTAGTACTACCATGCCCTGTGATTAAAGTCAATGGAAAACAACCCAATTCCAGCAAGACTACTAATGGCCCAGGCCCTTCAGCAATGAAAGTTTGGATCACCCCGCCAGACAAAGAACCATGATCAGCTGAGGTGCTTGCTGAGGTTAAAGGGAATATGGAGTGGGTTGTGGAAGAAGGTAGTTCTAAATAACAGCTACTACCACAAGACCAGTTGCAGAAACAAGGACTGTAATTGTTATAAGTTGCCTTTTCATTTTCTTGATGGAGACATTTGAAGCACAAGAGTATTTCTTTCCGGTATATGTGCATCAAATATTTTTGTTTTCTTCACTTATAAAATATAAGATGTAAACAGGGCTAATGCATTTTCAGTTGTACACATGTTAGTTGTATCATGTTAGGAGCAAGTATGACTTTATAATTGTCTTTATTAGAGACAATTAGTCTCTTTATTAGTGCCTAGTTGACAAGGGGTTGTGTGTCAACTTGGTTGGGTCATGATTCTCAGTGGTTTGGCAGTTATGCTGTAGTTTGGCAGCTATGTAATGATGTAATCACCTCCATAATGAGATCTGACATAATGTAATAACCTCCATGATGAGATCTGTTATGAGCAGCCAATCAGTTGAGAGGGAGTTTCCTTGGGGATGTGGGCTGCATCCAATATAGGTGGACTTTCTGGCAGAGGTTACTGGCTTTTGCTCACTCTGGATCCTGCAGCTGCCTCCTGTTCATCTGACTTACAGTTCTTGGGACTTGCACTAACAGCTTACCTGCTGATCTCAGGATTCATCGGCCTCTGCAGCCTGTGAGCCAGAGGCCTGCTTTCTGACCTGCTGACCCTGGTTTTGCCAGCCCCTGCAGCTACGTGAGTCAGGAGAAGCCTCCAGCCTGACCCACAGATTTGGGACTTTCCAGCCTCTACATCTATGTGAGCCGTTTCTTTGATATAAATCTCTCTCTGTATGCATTTATACTCTTCACTGGTTTTGTTTCTCTAGAGAGCCCAGCCCAGGACAGTTGGGTTATATGCCTTGGAATTGTCGAGATGTGAGATCTATATAACCTGAATTCAAATCCCTTATTGAATATATGGCTTGCAAATATTTTCTCCAACTCTATGCATTGCCTTTTCACAAGTTGCCTTTTCCTTTTCTTGATGGAGACCTTTGAAGTACAAAAGTTTTTGGTTTTTGTGATGCCTACTTCATCTATTTTTTCTTTTGTTGCTTATGCTTTTGATATCATATCTAAGAAATGATTGCCTAACCCAATGTCACACAGATTTACTTCTAAGTTTGTTTTCTTTTAAGAGTTTCAGAATATTAGCTCTTACACTTAGGTTTATAATTCATTTGGAGTTAAATTTTGTGTATGTTGTGAGGTAGGAGTCCAAATATATTCTTTTTCATATGGGTATCCAGTTGGCACAGCACCACCTGATGAAATAAGTTTCCTTATTGTCTTGGCACCCTTGTTGAAAATTAATTAACTGTAAATGCAAGGGTTGATTTTTGGACTTCCAATTCTATTGATATATATGTTTATACTTATGGCAGTACCACAATATCTTGGTTATTCTAGCTTTATAGTAAAATTTGAAATCAGAAAGTCTGAGTCCTTCAAATTTGTTCTTCTTTTTTAAGAGTTTTTTGGCTATTATGAGTCCCTTGCATTTCCATATGAATTTGAGGATTCGCTTGTCAATTTCTACAAAACAGGCAGCTGGCATTTTGATAGGATTGTGTTTGTCAAATGCTTTGCAAGAGGCTGAATAATATGAGGAAAAGAGCACTGGACTATAAGTTAAAAAGTGCAGGTTCTAGCTCTTTGAAAAATCACTTCCATTTCTAGAACTTCAGTTTCTTCATCTGTAAAATATGAACTTTAGACTATGTTGATTTGAAAGATCCCTCCAAACTCCAGATTCTATGGTTGTATGTCTACCTCAGGTCTGAGGAGGATCTCAGCAGTTTGGCAGAAATAAACTCGAGTTTTTGAAGAATATCAACTATTTGACCTATGAGTATTTCTGGACACCTGGCAAACATATCTCAGATGAGAAAACCCTATTTTGAAGACATTCTTTTTTTTATTAGGTTAAATGTAAACCAATTTCAACCAAACAACTTGTATTAAAAAAAAAAAAAAAAACCCTGCAGTGAGTAATGGGTTCTCATGTTATTTACATAAATCTAGGTGTTTATTAAGCTAGAGTTGGTCAGATGCCACTTAAAATAAAACCTTGCTATCTGTTAAATATCTATGCCTTCACCAAGTAGAACATAAAAGCCAAAAGGGAACATATGTCAATTACTGCTTGAATGGATATAGATTATTTCAATGATTAAGTATATAAAGATTTAAGTATGCAACTACATAACCCATTTTCTCCTAACTTCTAAGACAACATTCATAATAATGAAAGTCTGGCAATTACTTTTTTTAGTTTTTTATTCTCCAAATAAACTCTCTAGCTTTAGCCAGCTGAATACATAGAATGCTCATGTCCAAATTTTCAAAAGGTCTAAATATCTAGTAAGCATGTACCATAAAAAGGTATAGGAGATACAAATATAAATAATATATATTCTATTCTCAAAGAGTTCACAATCTACTATAATTTGGGAGTCAGATATATAGGAAGATAGTAACACTGCAATGTGAGAAGTGCTATAAACATGAGTATAAAAACTGCTTGGGGGACACAGAGGAGGTACAGAGGCTATTAACTTCTATAGGAGGGGAAGGTAGAGGTGGGTAACAGTGATGAATAAGGCAAGATATCATAGCTAAAGACACATCTGTACTAATGTGGGACAAGGGAAAGCAAGAAGAATTATGGATAACTTCAAAGTGTCTCATTTGGGTAACTTGTTGGACAGTGATAAAACTTTAACAATTTATTCTCATCCACAAACAAGTTCTCATGATATCAATAGAGTTGAACTTCAGATAAAGAGTCTTTATCTTTACCTGTCTTTATCTACTTTCCTCAGAGATGTCAAAAGTTTTCATATTATATGAGTTTGCCAGAAAGTAAACACCTCCTCAAAAATAGTAGCCAAGGAAACTGTTTGCACAATGTTAATGCTATACACACAAATTAAAAATTAGAAAAACTTTGATAACAGAACTCGTTCATTTTCCAGAGTGGTTAAAGTCTACATGAATTGATTAAACTTTGGTTAAATGAGGAAAGAAATATATATTTCAAATTTGTTATGTAGGAACTTCTTGTTGTTGCTAGGTGTCGTCAAGTCAGTTCCAACTCATAGCGACCCTGTGTACAACAGAACGAAACACTGCCCAATTCTACACCATCTTCACAATCATTGCTATGGTTGAGCCCATTGCTTCAGCCACTTAATGTATCTAAAATAAGCACCATGTATTGTTTATACTAAATGATTTAATCCCCTTTGAATTAACACCAGTGACGTAGCAAATGTTTGAAGGAATAGAATTGGGATCTGCCTATGTAATTAAAATATGTATGCTCTGAAAATTTGCTGCAACTACAACTTAGTATCTTTGGGATTCTCTTAAACACCAAATCCAATGGAACCATTTCTGGCCTCTGTATTCTTTCTCTCTCAGCCTACATGGAGAAGAACTCAGGACTTTAACCCATTGCCAGATATGTTAGTGGACACACAGTAGTATTACAGCCCCCAGCTTTTGAGTTTTCCAGCCAAGATTCCACATATTATGGGACAGATGCAAACCATCCCTGCTGTCCCCTGTTTGAATTTCTGATCCATCGAATCCTTAAACATAATAATTCCCTGTTTTATACCACGAAGATTTAACTTAATTCGTTACACAGCCATACTAACTGGGAGAATTCCAAATGCATACACCGTGTAAAAGTCAATTTTGTTTATAATGAAGACTTGGCTCAAAAATTTCAGCAGACAATTTAACTGGAGTTTCTAATCTAAACCGCAGAACATAGAAAACAACTTGAGTACCTATTTTCTGAATCCTTCCAAGAATATTACATAACTGGTACCATTCCAAATGCATAGGAGAGAAGTTAATTAATTATACATAATGGATGCCCTAGGGCATCCATTCCTCCCCAAACCTAGGTTGAGAAGGATGCCTTTCAGCATGCCCAATCTTCTATCATCAGGCAGCACAGATACTGTGAAATTTAAAACAGCAATAAAAAATTAATTATAAAAAATAAACATTTCTGAGCACTCAACTATTATAGACTTGCTGAGATTATCCTCCAAGTAGCAGCAAGATCAGAGTAGTCATTATTTAAAAACAAAAACTTACCAATGGCTTCCCATTACCCTTACAATAAAACCCTACTTCTAACAGGCTTGTAATGATCAAATATGTTGATCCCTTCTTGCTTCTTCAACTCCATCACCCTCCAAACTCCCCCTTAATGCTCCATCTGCTGTGTCCTTTCTGTGCTCTAAGCATGCTGTATTGTTCCCTCCTCAGGGTTAATTGTCCACTTTTGAGCTTTCTATTCCTTCTGGTCCTTGGATTTCTTTCACCATTAGGGTTTAATCCTAGATAAACACCCCATGACAGCCACTGCATACTACTTTATTTTGTCCTCTTCATAGCATTTTCAAAACTGAAATTATATAATGTTATTTGTTTGCTACCACCTATCTGTCAGTTTGTCATATTTTACTGGTTCACATGTTGCTATGATATTGAAGGTTATGGTACAGTATTTCAAATACCCATGATTTACAGGTTTCAGCAAAGCTTCCAGAATAAGACAGATTAGGAAGAAAGGCCTGACAATCTACTTCCAGAAATCAGCTATGAATCACAACAGAATACAGTGCTAGACGGTTAGCGCCCTAGGTTGGATGGTTGCAACAATGGACTCAAACATGCAGTGGTCATGACGATGGCGCAGGACCAAGCAACCTTTCATTATGTTGTACATAAGATCAGCATAAATCAGAGCCAACTCAATGGCAACTAACAGCAACAATTTGTTTATGTGTCTTTTACTATATTTTCAAATAGAATGTTAGCTCTATGAGGGCAAACATTGTTACTCTCGGTCACTGATGTATTTCCAGAACAAAGGGCAGAGCTCGGCATGTAGGAGGCACTCAAATAAAAAAACGTTGACTAACGCCTAAACATTGACATCGTTTCATTAAGGCTGAAAGCAATACTCTGAGTGGTACTAGTAACATAGGGTCGCTATGAGTCGGAATTGACTCTATAGCAATAGGTACAGTATAAAATGAAAATGAGAGGCCCCTTGTTCAAAAAATTACTAAGATTTTCAAGATAGCAATGGAACATTAAACCAAGCATGGAGCCCTTCTGAGCATGGGGATCCGTGAGACTCCACAGGTCACAAGCCTATGAATCCATACCTGACTACAAGAGAAACGCTATTCTTATCCCCACTTAAAAGTCAGGAATCTAAGGCTTAAAGGCGTTAAAAAAAAAAAAAAAGACTAGCTGAAGGTCACAGACATATCAAGTCAGAGAGATCAGACTTGAACCCAAACAGCTGTGAGTAGAAATTCCATGCTTTTAACCACTTTCATCCAGGGTAAGAGAACCAGAAGAAACTTTCCAGCATGCAGAAGTCTCTACCCTCCAAAAATAAGATGTGTTTTATTTTTAAAAAGTGTTTGCTACAGTTTATAAAAGGGGGTCAAAAAAGATGTAGTGTTTTTATCAAAACATACCTGTGTATCAGGGTTGCTTCAAAGTTTTACACATTGTGTACTGCACAACTCTAACTCACTGCCATCGAGTCAGTTCTGACTCATATGACCCTACAGGACAGAATAGAACTGCCCCATAGGGTTTCCAAGGCTATAAATCTGCCATGTCTTTCTCCCACAGAGCGACTGGTGGGTTCGAACTGCTGACCTTTTGGTTAGCAGCCGAAAGTTTTAACCACTGACCCACCAAGTCTCCACTAGGGCAAAATTCCAGGGGTTGCCTTTTGCATTCCTCTTACAGATCCAATAAATTTTTAGTGGATGTCTTGTCTGTTTCATTCCTACAAATCCCCTAATGAACTAGCCATCTTCAAATATCCCCAAACTTCAAACATTCTGAATGATCCTTTTTTTTCTTTTTCACTATGGTAATTGTATCCACTTAGTCTCTGGTACTTAAGTGTTCCAACTCAGTCTGTGATACATTGAGATCCCATCATTCCCATTAAAACAGGGAGGTTATCTTAGCTGTAGTATTTCCTACCATCATAACCAGAAAATGGAGAGTCCACTCCTACTTCTTGTTGTTATTAGTTGCCATCAAGTTGGCTCCAACTCTTAACAACATTATGTATAACAGAATGAAACACTGCCCGGTTCTGTGCCATCCTCATAGACATTGGTATGTTTGAGCCCATTGTTGCAGCCACCATGTCAATCCATCTCATTGTGGGTCTCCCTCGTTTTTGCCCACTGTCTTAGTCATCTAGTACTGCTATAACAGAAATACCACAAGTGGTTGGTTTTAACAAAGAAAAATTTATTCTCACACAGTTTAGTAGGTTGCAAGTCCAAATTCAGGGTGTCGGCTCCAGGGGAAGGCTTTCTCTCTTTGTCAGCTCTAGATGAAGGTCTTTGTCCTCAATCTTCCCATGGTTTAGGAGCTTCTCAGGTGCAGGGACCCTAGGTGCAAAGAACGAGCTCTGCTCCTGGCACTGCTTTCTTGGTGGTATGAGGTCCCCATCTCTGCTAGCTTGCCTTTCCTTATATCTCTTGAGAGATAAAAGGTGGTGCAGGCCACACCCCAGGGAAACTCCCTTTATGTTGGATCAGGGATGTGACCTGGTAAGGGTGTTACGATCCCACCCTAATCCTCTTTAACATAAAATTACAATCACAAAATGGAGGATAACCACAGAATACAGGGAATCACGGCCTAACCGAGTTAATACACACACCTTTGGGGGGACACAATTCAATCCATGACACCCACCCTCTACTAAGCATGATGTCCTTCTGCAGTGATTATTTCCTCCTGAAGACATATTCAAAGTCAAGTTGAAGCAAGATGAAGTCCTGCCATCCTTGCTTCTAAGGAGCTTTCTGACTGTACTTCCTCCAAGACTGAATTGTTCATTCTTCTGGCCAAACGCACTGCTGTTGAGTGGATTCCAACTCATAGAAACCCTGTGGGGTTTCCAAGGCTGAAAATCTCTACAAAAGCAGATCGTGACATCTTTCTCCCATGAAAACACTGGTGGTTTCAAACCACCGAACTTTGTTTAGCAGTCAATCACTATAACCACTGTGCCACCAGGGCTCCTTATTCTTCTGACACTCTGTGGTATATTCAATATTCTTTGCCAACATCACAATTCAAATGTGTCAGTTCTTCTTTGGTCTTTCCTTTTCATTGTCCAGCTTTCGCGTGCATATGAGGCCTTATATACCATTTCTGCTTATGATATCAAAAACCACAGAAGAGGAGATGACTTATCAAATTGCATTATAAGAAGTTGAGTTTAACTTTGTTCAGAGTTGATTCTCTTCCACTGGCCCCAAGGTCCACAGTAACAACTTGCCTTCCTTCTGTTGCTTCTCAGTCAATCAGTTATACCTGTGTAGATCTGCACTCCAGGTGTTGACACTGTTTGAATTACTTTTCCAGAAGCCTCCTCAGATCCAGAGTGAATCAGTCAATACCAATAAATGCTGGTGCTGGAGGAGGGAAAGAAGCCACCCAGCCTCACACTTCCAAGTTACAAACACAGCACAAATATTAGACAGAACACAGCTCATTTGCACTGCACAAGGCTCGCTACTGTTTGTCCAGGGAGCTGCCATATAAACACAGAGTGTGAAGCTTGACTCTCTTCTTGGGACTAAGAGGCAGAGTGATTTCTTAACATATGCTCCTGCGGTGGTGTACAAATGATATTGATCTCTGTAGTTGGCACTGAAAGCTGGAGCTGGTATATTGCAGTTTTTAAACTTTCATCTCTAAATCCAAGCTGGCAGTTTGGTGCCAAACACCACGGAAGCTTTTTCTAGTGATATCTTACCTAACAGGTACAGAAAAAAAACCTGATTTACAGGATTTCAGCTAGCCACGGCTCTCAGGGCACTGGAATATTTTGCTTATTCTACTTTTAGAGAAAGTTTGATCCCCAGAATAATACCAACACAGCGAAACAAACAAATACAAAAAAAACAACCAAAAGGTACCCCCCCACACACAAAGATTTTAAAATATTTTGGGGTCATTGTCTATCTCAATATTCTACCCCTTTTGCAACTCCCTGATGTCATATGGAGTCCTGGTAGTGCAGTGGTTAAGAGCTACAGTGAGCTATGGCTGCTAATCAAAGGTCAACAGTTCGAATGCACCAGCTGCTCCTTGGAAACTCTATGGGGCAGTTCTACTCTGTCCTGTAGGGTTGCTATGAGTCGGAATCGACTTGATGGCAATGGATTTTTTGGTTTTGGTATGATGTCCTATAACACCTCACCACGAGAGTCCATCATTTTAACGACATTCTATTGCTTAAGGCAGGAAGATGAAAGTGAAATTTTTAAAGGAATTTCAGCAAGAACCAATTCGAAAATAAATATTTTACTTAACCGTCAGTGGACCACATAATCCAATTAGTACCTTATTGCTTAAACATTTTGGCTAATCAAGCTTTTATTGTGTAAGAATCAATGGTTCAAAATAAAAGTTATTTCCTTGGCTTAGATAATTATTACTCAGATTTAGTAATTCAAATGGTTTAAATGGAATTGTCTTTAATATCCTCAAAAAGTCCACTCTGAGTCCATTTTCTTTTCTATGCCAGTTGATGTTGGTTGCCATCAAGCAAATTCCAACCCATGTGTATGGAGTAGAACTGCTCCATAGGATTTTCAAGACTGTGACCCTCCAGAAGCAGATCGCCAGTCCTGTCTTCTGAGGCACCTGTGGGTGGGTTTGAACTGCCAACGTTTCAGCTAGTAGTCAAGCACTTAACCATTTGTGACACCCAGTCATTATTACTAATTATAGTAATAACAGTGGTGACAGTCTACAGTATGCACTGCTTCACTAGATCACATGTGGTACATGCCACCCTTTTATAGTGTGTCTCATGTTAATATGCAAACATTGTACTACTTAACTTTACTTATTTATACCCAGAATTGTCAACTAAAATTGAAGTAATTTGAGTAAAGATGATAGATCTTATTCATCTTTGTATTCCACTTGCACCTCACACAGTGACTAGGATATAAGAGGTTCTCAATAAAATGTTGGTTCCCTTCCTACACATAGACTTATGTGCTCATTGTGTTAGATAATGTGAACCACAACTTAGCCAAAATACATCTAGGAGCATTTTAACATGTTATAAACAAAGCAATAGAAAAGGAATTTCAGGTGCTATCTCATTAAACATCACAGTGTCCTTGAAGATACCATTTGTAATTCTCATTTTACAGAGGAGAAGTTTGAGGGTTGGAGATGAAGCAAATTGTCCAAGGTTACACATCTAGAATGCTCTGGAGCAGTATTGCAAAACTACATCCAAAACCCATTTCCCTACTCTGAGATCGTGACTCCTATAAGAAGAAAAAACTAGACATCTTCTGAAGTTTCCCACAATTCACTTATGACTTCTACACTTTAAGAGATTGGTGACAGAAGCATTGTTCATCAGAAAGTGCCAGAGAGGATGTCCAAGAACTGGAGCAGCCACTTACGTTAGACCAACAAAAAACCGACGGAGGGGATAAAAATTTTAGTGTATAACAGCAGGGTACACACTTTATCACATTCTTTTGTTGCTTATGTTTCTTGTCCCCTCCTCACCTACTGATGGAAACTGATATTCGAATAAGTGGTGTCTCCCTTTGGCATTCTATGAGCTCATTCAAGAATCCTAAGTGTACATACTCAAAAAACTCCAAGAGAGTGCTAAAAGAGGGTCTGCATTCTTAGGCCAAGGACACTAGCATCTTTGCTGTTGCAGCTTTGTAACCTATAACTTCTTCTGGGTAACAGTTCAGTGACTTGGCATTCAGCTCTGGATGGGATCAGGAATACCCAGAGAATCCCTCTGAGTACCACTGAGATCCTCAACATCAATTTTTAGGCCACTGTGTAGGGTGTATAGGGTCCAAGGAATCCCATAGCATTCTGGTGAAGACAGATTAGCTCCACAGGTGTTCTCTCCCCAAATGCTATTTCTTCTCTGAGTCTGTCTCCATAAGATTTGACCACTTTCTGTGTTAGGCAGAATAATGGCACCAATTATGTCCATGCCCTAACCCCCAGAATCTATAAACATGTTACCTTACATGCCAAAAGGGACTTTTTAGATGTTACTAAACTTATGGACCTGGAGATGAGGCATTTATCCTAGACTGTCTACGTCAGCCCAATCTAACCACATGATTCCTTAAAAATCAGAGAAATTTTCTTGACTGTGGTAGGGAAGACAAAGGGAGAGAGAAAGAGAGATTATTATAGAAAAAGGGTCAGAGAGATTTGTCACTGATAGCTTTGAAGACAGATAATGGGGGCCGTGAGCCAAGGAATGTGGGCAGCCTCTAGAATTTGGAAAAGACAAGAAATGTATTCTCTCCAAGAGCTTCCAGAAAGGAAGACAGCCCTGCCAACATCTTGATTTTAGCCCAGTGAAATGAGTGTTAGAATTCCAACTTAGAAAACTGTAAGATAATAAAGTTATGTTGTTTTAAGCTTCCAAATTTGTGGTAATTCATTACGCCAATAATAGAACCCTATAGATGTAATCCCCCACCTGTCTGTCAGTTTGTTGTACTGTGAAGACTTGCATGTTTCTGTGATGCTGGAAGCTATGCCACCGGTATTCAAATACCAGCAGGGTCACCCATGGCAGACAGGTTTCAGCTGACTTCCAGACTAAGACAGACTAGGAAAAAGGACCCGGCAGTCTACTTCTGAGAAGAATTAGTTGGTGAAAACTTTATGAATAGCAGCGGAATATTGTATGATATAGTGCTGGAAGATGAGCCCCCAAGGTTGGAAGGCACTCAAAACACGACTAGGGAAGAGCTGCCTCCTCAAAGTAGAGTCTACCTTAATGACATGGGTGGAGTCAAGCTTTCAGGACCTTCATTTGCTGATGTGGCACTACTCAAAATGAGAAGAAACAGCTAGAAACATTCATTAATAATGAGAACGTGGAGTATAAAAGGTATGAATCTAGGAAAATTGGAAATTGTCAGAAATGAAATGGAATGCATAAACATCAATGTCCTAGGCATTAATAAGCTGAAACGAACTGCTATTGGTCATTTTGAATCAGACAATCATATGGTATAAGTCTTAGTCATCTAGGGCTGCTATAACAGCAATACCACAAGTGGATGGCTTTAACAAAGAGAATTTTTTCCTCTCACAGTCTAGTAGGTTACAAGTCCAAATTCAGGGTGTCAGCTCCCAGGGAAGGGTTTCTCTCTGTATCAGCTCTGGAGGAAGATTCCTTGTCATCAATCTTCTACTGGCTGGGGAGCATCTCAGGCACAGGGATCTCAGGTCCAAAGGACATGACCTGCCCCTGGTGCTGCTTTCTTGGTGGGATGAGGTCCTCAACTCTCTGCTTGCTTCCATTTCCTTTTATCTCTTGAGAGACAAAAGGTGGTGCAGGCCACAACCCAGGGAAACTCCCTTTACCTTGGATCAGGGAGGTGACCTGAGTGAGGGTGGGGTTACAATCCCACCCTAATCCTCTCTACATAAAATTACAATCACAAAATGGAGGACGATCACACAACCCTGGGAATCATGGCCTAATCAAGTTTTTTGGGGGCAACATAATTCAATCCATGACAGTATGCTATGCCAGGAATGACAACTTGAAGAAGAATGGTGTTGCATTCATCATCAAAAAGAACATTTCAAGATCTATCCTGAAGTGCAACACTGTCAGTGATAGGATAATATCCAAATACTTACAAGGAAGACCAGTTAATATGACTATTATTCAAATTTATGCATCAACCACTAAACCCAAGGATGAAGAAATTGAAGATTTTTACCAGCTTCTGTAGTCTGAAATTGATGGAACATGCAATCAGATGCATTGATAATTACTGGCGATTGGAATGCAAAAATTAGAAACAAAGAAGAAGCATCAGTATTTGGAAAATATAGCCTTAGTGACAAAAATAATGCCAGAGATCGCGTGATACAATTTTGCAAGACCAATGACTTCTTCATTGCAAATACCTTTTTTCACCAACATAAACGCTGACCATACACGTGGACCATGCCAGACGGAATACGCGGGAACCGAATCGACTACATTTGTGGAAGGAGATGGTAGAAAAGCTCAATATCATCAGTCAGAACAAGGCCAGGGACCTACTGTGGAACAGACCTTCAATTGCTCAGATGCAAGTTCAAGTTGAAACTGAAGAAAATTAGAACAAGTCCACAAGAGCCAAAGTACAACCTTGAGTATATCCCACCTGCATTTATAGAGCATCTCAAGAATAGATTCGACATGCTGACCTCTAACGACTGAAGACCAGACGAGTTGAGAAATGAAATCAAGGACATCATACATGAAGAAAGCAAGAGGTCATTCAAAAGACAGGAAAGAAAGAAAAGACCAAAACGGACGTAAGAAGAGGCTCTGAAACTTACTCTTGAATGTCAAGCATTTAAAGCAAAAGGAAGAAATGATGAAGTAAAAGAACTGAACAGAAGATTTCAAAGGGCAGCTCGAGAAGACAAAGTGTTATAATAACGTGCAAAAAGCTGGAGATAGAAAAACAAAAGGGAAGAACATGCTCAGCATTTCTCAAGCTGAAAGAACTGAGGAAAAAATTCAAGCCTTGAGTTGCATTAGTGAAGGATTCTATGGGGGAAATATTAAACAATGCAGGAAGCATCAAAAGAAGATGGAAGGAATACACGGAGTCATTATACTAAAAAGAATTTGTCGACATTCAACCATTTCAGGAGGTAGCACATGATCAGGAACCGATGGTACTGAAGGAAGAAGTCCAAGCTGCACTGAAGGCACTGGAGAAAAACAAGCCTCCAGGAATTGACGGAATATCAAGTAAGAAGTTTCAACAAACAGAAGAATCGTTGGAAGTGTTCATTTGTCTATGCGAAGAAATTTGGAAGATGGCTACCTGGCGAACCAATGGGAAGAGATCCATATTTATGCCTATCCCCAAGAAAGGTGATCCAAATGAATGCATAAATTATCGAACAATATTATTAATATCACAAGCAAGCAAATTTTGCTGAAGATCATTCAAAGTGGCTGCAACGGTAGATGGACAGGGAATAGCCAGAAAATCAAGTCGGATTCAGAGGAGGACGTCGAACTGTGGATATCATTGCTGACGTCAGATGGATCCTGGCTGAAAGCAGAGAATACCAGAAGGATGTTTACCTGTGTTTTATTGACCATGCAAAGGCATTCGACTGTGTAGATCATAACAAATTATGTATAACATTGTGAAGAATGGGAATGTCAGAACACTTAATTGTGCTCATGAGGAACCTGTATATAGATCAAGAGGCATTTGTTCGGACAGAACAAGGGGATATTGCATGGTTTAAAGTCAGGAAACGTGTGTGTCAGGGTTGTATCCTTTCACCATACCTATTCAATCTGTATGCTGAGCAGATAATACGAGAATCTGGACTATATGAAGAATGGGATATCAGGTTTGGAGGAAGACTCATTAACAAACTGAGTTATGCAGATGACACAACCTTGCTTGCTGAAAGTGCAGAGGACTTGAAGCACTTACTGATGAACATCAAAGACCACAGCCTTCAGTACGGATTGCACCTCAACATAAAGAAAATAAAAATCCTGACAACTGCACCAATAAGCAACATCATGATAAATGGAGAAACGATTGAAGTTGTCAAGGATTTCATTTTTTTATTTGGATCCACAATCAACACCCATGGAAGCTGCAGTCCAGAAATCAAAAGATGCATTGCAGTGGGCAAAGCTGCTACAAAGGACCTCTTTAAAGTGTTGAAAAGCAAAGATGTCACCTTGAAGAGTAAAGTGTGCCTGACCCAAGCCATGGTATTTTCAATCACATCATATGCATGTAAAAGCTGGGCAATGAATAAGGAAGATCAAAGAAGAATTGATGCCTTTGAATTGTGGTGTTTGGAAAAATATTGAATATACCATGGACTGCCAAAAGAACACACAAATCTATCTTGGAAGAAGTAAACCAGAATGTTCCATGAAGCAAGGATGACGAGACTGCATCTTACATACTTTGGACATGTTGTCGGAAGGGGTCACTCCCTGGAGGACATCACGCTTGGTAAAGTACATGTTCAGCAGAAAAGAGGAAGACCCTCAAATAGATGGACTGGCACAGTGGCTGCGACAATGGGCTCAAGTATAACAATGATTGCAAGCATGGCGCAGGACGAGGTAGTATTTTGTTCTGTGGTACATAGGGTTGCCATGAGTCAGAACCGACTCCATGACACCTAACAACAAAAACAACATAGATGTAATACTGACAAATTATAACCAAAACTTTAAAAATGGAAACGTTGTCATCAAAGAATCATGAAAATTTACTTAATATTTTTTCAGAATAATACTTGTACTTCATTTAAAAAATCAAATAGCACATAAAGATTTATAAAGAAAATAAATTGTCCTCTATCTGATGCCCCATTTACTCTCAGGGCTACCTTCCCAGAAGTAACCACTTTTAATTCTTAACTATTTTTGTTTTGTTTCTGATGAGAAATCTTTTTGTTTTGGTTTGGTTTTCTTTTGTTTGTTTTGTTAATTCTCAATGAAACCTTTCTATCTCAGTGATTTGCTCACTCTACTAGTGACTAATATCTGACATTATTGTAGAGAGATTAGGAATTAACTCATTTATATCCCCTTTTCCCATTCCACTCCTAAGACAGATTTCTGTTTTCAGTGTTTCTATTGCTTGCACTTTCTGGCTTTAAATAATGCACTCCTACATTTCAGTCTTGACCAGTCAACCATAGCCAGCACCTTCTTTTAAGATGAACATATCTGTGTCCCAAGCAGTTCTTTCACTACGCATGCACAACTTTGCCTTCAAACTTCTGTCATCTGTAATTTTTGTTTTTCCATTTCAAAGTTACTAACATTAGAAGTCTTTTCTGAAACTCAATTTTTAAGTTTTGAGATTTGGACAATAATGAACAGAGCTTATATTAATATGACTGCATAAATATTGTTCACAGTAGAGCCAAGAATATTCTCTTTTTTTATATATATACATGGAAACCCCGGTGGCATAGTGGTTAGGTGCTATGGCTGCTAACCAGAGGGTTGGCAGTTCGAATCCTCCAGGCGCTCCTTGGAAACTCTATGGGGCAGTTCTACTCTGTCCTACAGGGTCGCTATGAGTCAGAATCGACTTGACAGCACTGGGTTTATATATATATATATATATATATATATATATATAATTTGTTTTGTGCTACTTTTTGTTTATCTTGATCTTTCCATTGGCCTTTGTTCCTTTCTTGCACTATTTGCATTTATTGGATCCTCATATTCTTTCATTTTTTCTGGGATTGTATTATATCTATTAAATATGCAACTGGAGTTTTCTTGCTCTATATAGGACTCTTATTCTTTAAGTCTGCTGCATGGCTATCAGGCTGAATTTCCCTTCACTAATCTCTTGAGCTAAAATCTCTCTTCCTAGATCCTACATCTTTATGATTCTTAGTTTACTCCCTCATTTTGCAAGAATATATCTGCAAGTGGTTCCCTTAAAATTGCTGTGTGTGACTCTTGCAAAAAGTCTTTATTCTACCCTCACATCTGATTGATGCTTTGCTTGATTCTTAGCTGAATATTAATGCCTCTCAGAAGTTTTTTCTAACATTTCTCTTGAAGTATATGTACAGAAGTTTCTCAGATTATAATTGCATAGTTCAGTGACTTATCACAAAGTGAACACACCTGTGTAATTACCACCTAGATCAAGAAATACATTGCCAGCACCCCAGAAGCTCCTCATGCCCCCTTGCAGTCACTAACCCTTCCCTCTTCCCCAAAGCCATCACTCTTCTAACTTCTATCACCATACACAAGTAGTTTTGTCTGCTTTTGAACTACAAAGGGACTAATTCTAGGTTCTCTTACTCAACATTATTTTTGCAATATCCATCCTTAAGGCACCATAGAGCTAAAATTTCATGCATCATTATTAACATTCATTATACATTATACATCATTATATGAATACATCACAATGTATGTATCCATTGTACTCTGAGTAGACATTTGGGTCTCTAGTTCGGGGCTAGTGCACCCAGTGGAACCCCATGGAGATAGGCTGTTGTCTGTTTCAAGCTTAACTATCACCACGTCAAGCCACATCTCATAACGGGAAGCTTTAGGATAGGATTCTGATGTTAACTTTCAGACTTATGTTCTTTCAGACACACCACTATTTAAACACTAGATTTTGGAAGTTTCTCAGCATTCCTTATTTCTAAACTTTCAGAATTTATATTCAAGATTATGTTTTTGGAGATCTTAGGCTTCTTAAATTTTACATATCAGAAAGTAAAACTTAAACTAAAATCAATTGGCCATAAAATACTATTGATTGAATTATTAAAAGTATGATAGAAAAAATTGTAATTAAGAGAAAAGTTTTTTTATAAAAAAAAACTATCTGATAAACATGGGCCAGTCAGGACCTTTAGCACTGAGTAAATAGCAGCTCTCTGATTGAGACAAAATGAAAAAAAATGGAAAGGTTTATAAAACTTTCCATTCCTCTGAAAAGTTCACTGGGAATCTAAGACTTCCTGTGGTTAACATTGGTTCTATAATATGAATGTATATACAATATATGAGAACATCCTGTTCTTAACAGAATTATTTCAATGAAGGAAAATGTTCACATTTTCAAAATTATTGACTGTACTTGATGAGAAAGACAAAACAGAGCTTTCTTTTTAGTGTAACACTGACGCTTCCTTATTCCTATAATAGGTAATTCACTCTTGAGATGTTTCCTTGAAGAATATCTAAAATAACAAATATGCAAAGCCAGTGATCTGGTAATTCACCTCCATGGTCATAATTTTCATTCTAACGAGGTACTGTCATGGAATTTATCTCATTTGATTCTGAAAGTGATACGTTAGAAATATGTTCACATTATTGTTTGTATTTTATACCAAGGTTCAGAAAGGTTAAATGACAACTCAAGGCTCTGCATATTATAATTGAAAGAAGCGAAACTAAAGCTAAATCTCTTGCCCCCAACTCAAATGTTCTTTCTATTGATCAGTTTTAGCTCTCTACTTCCAGACTGAAATCAGTGACTATTTGGAGAAGGTATTAAGCTATAGCTGTGGACATCCTTTGCCGAGTTTAAGAGATTTAACCTGATTTACGAAATTTCTCATCCAATTTTTTTTCTATTTCTATTCTCCATATTCAAGACAAAAATATAAATAAAATTTCAGATGAAAGGGAAGATAACTCCAGGCCAACTGTGTTATTTCCAACCAGTAAAACTAGGACAGATGAATTTAATGGTAAAAAAATGGGAGTAAGATGTGGACATTTTGGGTATGACAGTGACTTGCAAAAATCATCTAAGGAAGAAGTGAATGACACAGTCAACCAATGATGGGGTTTCAAAGGTGGTAAAGTGACAGCTACAGTGTTTCTTGAACTCAACCAAAGTTCCGAGTCAGCCAGGTCTAGATGTAATATAAGCACAGTCTAAATTAAATATACTGGCCAATCTTTGTATTCCATGTCATGCCAGCCATTGTTGAAACTTGCATCCTATAGGGAGCAGTAGATTCTTTAATAGGACAAAGCAATGTACAATGAAATACTTTCCTTCTGAATTCTCCATTAAATCTTCATTGCTGGTTTGTAATTTGATGCATTACTTTGAGTAACCTCTACAGGGACTGATGCCCATTTCAACTCACCTCACACAGTAAATAGTCCCCCTGTGATAAAACATCTCAGGAAGATAAAGACGTAATTGCAAACAATTTAATTCCCATTACCTGTCCCAAAAATAAATAAATAAAGCTTTTGCTTAATGAACACTCGTCCGATGGAGAGAAGACAGCAAGGGAAATCGTATACGCTGAAATATATTTATTGATATTCAACTAAATAAAAAACTAAATGCAGTCTAGCTGAGCACCCTATTTTAGAAGACTGACTTCTCTCCAAAGGTTTATCTACATATATTTTCAAGCTTGTTGGACATAATCAACTTTCCAATTTCAATAAAAATGCACACAGCTGATTCTGTCTTGACGACTTATGAATAAATAATGCTCTTACAAGAACTTCCACAGTTAATAGACACAAGACATCAAACTCCTGAAATATTTAGTCCCTTCTCAATCCTTCCATTATTTTTTTCTACCACTGAGAGTAGGGACCATATCTATTTCATTCAAAATTGCAATCCTTGTGCTTAGCACATTGTATATATTCAAAAGGAAGGCGTACGGAAAAAAGGAAGAAGAAAAAAATACAGACTAAGCGGGACAATGCTCATAAAGTCAAGTCATGAATTGGTTGATTAATGACACACGGCAGAGACCTAGTTCAAGTGCTTTGGCTAATTCAAAGCTACAGTCACAAAGAGCAGTGCTTCAAAGGACAGTGTCAATTATGCCCATAAGGCACGTGTGTGTGTGTGTATGTGTGTGTATGTGCATATCCAATGTACTTCAAGGTTGGGTTTTCCCTATTTCTGCTACTTTTCATAGCTTTTCATATTATCTAGAGTCAATCAACTATAGAACCCAGTCATTAACATAACATCTTTATCATTGCAATGTCTCACACACAGGGAGTTTATGAAAAAAAATCACTACAATATGTTGATTATGTGTCAAATGATCAGGGACATTTCCTCCTACTGTGTGTAGGCAGCCACAGCCATTTCATACAAGTTTCCTCACTCTATTTCTCTCTATATCAACATTTTCTACATCTCTTACCTATCATTTTTCCCTTTCTTCAACATCAGTAGCAGAGATGATGCAACTTTATCCAAGGCAAAATTCCTCCACCTCATCTCCTGGAGTTTCCAGTGGGACTTGATTTCATAAATAAACCTCTCTTTTGCCGGAATTTTAGTCTTTTACTCTTTAGATGTTCTCATTGCCTATTCTATTGCTAAACAAACAAAAAAAAATAAAAACGTTGCTATTGAGTTGATTCTGACGCATAGCAACCCCACGTGTGTCAGAGTAGAGCTGTGATTACAGGAT
This sequence comes from Loxodonta africana, assembly GCF_030014295.1. NCBI lineage: Eukaryota > Metazoa > Chordata > Mammalia > Proboscidea > Elephantidae > Loxodonta > Loxodonta africana. The sequence goes on from NC_087348.1 coordinate 46,088,906, forward strand.
TTTTAATGGCTGATTTTTTGGAAGCAGATTGCTGAGTCTTTGTTCTGAGGCACCTCTGGGTGAGTTTGAACTGCCAGCATTTCAGTTAGTAATTGAGAACTTAACTACACCACCCAGAGACTTCCACTGTATTGCTACCATTGGTTAAATTTCAGAATTCACTCACAGTTGGATCCAAAACTTCAGTCTGTCTCTCTCTCTCTCTATCTCTCTCTCTCTCTCTCTCTCTCTCTGTGTCTTCCCCCTCTTGGTAGTGTATTTGTGTGTGTTCTCATTACTTCTGGGTCTTTCATTTTCAGACAGGCTCCTGTAAGCTTTTACTGTCCTTAGTTTATTAACAATACCAGAGGAAAAAACTTTCTCTTTCCCAGTGACTCCAGAAAAATTCCCAGGGACAGCTCTTATTTTCATTGCTGGAGTCAAGTATGCTTCCCTGAATCAATTGCTTTGGCCAGAAGAAAGAATGCTCTGGAACATGCCCACTTCAACCTATTTTTAATTTTCACATAGTACACATCACTCCACTGCTCGGATACTTTTCATGGCACATACTTGCCTAAGAAGTAAAGGGAAGTAAATGTCCAAGTAAATGGTCCACATTTCTCTGCTAGGTGGAGGCTCCCCATCTATTCAGCTAATTGATTAAAGTTTGCGTGCTTTGGAAGTTGATTATTTTTCCTTTCCTTCATTCTCAGCCCCTGACTAATGTGAGACAACAACCCAAGATTATGCTGTATCTTCTGTAGACTGAAGCATTTCCTTGGTCGGGCTACCCATGTTAGTAATTGCGGGCTGCAGGTTCTAGCAAGCCCTTTTAAACACAGGTATAGAGAGAGGCCCATTTTTTTTTTTTATAGAGGCCCATTTTATAATTAGCTTATATGATGGGAAAAATATTTGCTCTTCATTCATCAATCTCCTATGTCCATCTCTTCATTGCTTCTGAACTCAGAAAGCAAAGAAGGGAGTATTACTTATTTTCCCCCTGAAATGCCAACTCAGATTCTTATAAACTGTTTCTGTAATAGCACCTACAGATCAATGACCAAAGTAAAATATCTGAACATGTCTTGAAAATACCCATTGAGGTCGAGTCGATTCCGACTCATAGTGACCCTATAGGACAGAGTAGAACTACCCCATAGTGTTTCCAAGGAGCGCCTGGTGGATTTGAACTGCTGACTTTTTGGTTAGTAGCCATAGCACTTAACCACTATGCCACCAGGGCTTCCCTCTCTAGAAAATAGACTGGCATAAAATTTGCCTTTCTTAAGTATTGCTGTTGTTGCTAGGTGTTGTCTAGTCAGTTTCAACTCATAGAAACCCCATGTGACAGAGTAGAACTGTCCCATAGGGTTGTCTAGGCTGTAATCTTTATGAGAGCAAATTGCCAGGTCTTTCCTCTGCAGAGCCACTGGGTGGGTTCACACAGCCAACCTTTCGGTTAGCAGCATAGTGCTTAAAAGTTGTGCCACCAGGGCTCCTTTTTTTAAGCATAAAGTCCTATCATTTAATTCAACTCTATCATATAACAAATGAAGTGACTTGTCCAACTTTATCTAACAGGTCAAAGAATAAATAGTATCTAGAACCTAGATTTTCCTATTTGAAGTCCAATACTCCTTCACTTTATAATACATGGCCTTCTAAATGGCAGTGACTCTACATTAGGATCTGTATTCCCCCATAAACCAACCATACATTAACAACGATCCACTATAAACGTAACTAGAATTCAGCATCCAAGAAGTTGCAGGTTCATGGAAAAAGATGTTTCTGAGTCTTTGTCAAATGATCCTCTTTTGGATGTGAGGAAAGCATCCAAGAATCAGTTTGTAAAACAAGAATTTGTCACTTTGGCAGTCCAAACCACAACTAAGGTGAATCACAATTTTGAAGACTCTATGTTAAATTACTGAAGTCTTTAAAGAATGTTTTAACCCAGAACCATTGTATTATGTGACATCTCCAAACCCACTGGCGGCAAGTCAATTCCGACTCATAGCAACCCTATAGGACGCAGTAGAACTGCCCCATAGGGTTTCCAAGGCTATAACCTTTATGGAAGCAGACTGCCACATCTTTCTCCCGTGGAGGGGCTGCTGGGCTAGAACCACTAAAATTTCGGTTAGGGGCTAAGTGCCATAACCGCTGCACCACCGGAGCTCCTTCATATGACATCTAGAGTATGTGTAAACAGTCCAACCCACTGCATGTTCAAGTGTGTAATACTTAGGTAGCATTTTTCTTGATGTTAATTGGTATCTAGTCATTGATTGACCCGCTAAAAGTCAGCAACCATAGTCTTTGTAGGAATGAGAAGAAAAAAACAAAAAAAAAACATGAAACAGATAAGTCCATTATGTCAGGATGAAGTGCTTCTTATAAAATTCCAATTTGCTACAAACTTAATCAAACTAAAAGTTACCCTATTACTGGGCTGTCATTTGTTCCCACAGAAACTGACTGAAGAGGGATCACTAAAATGTTTGTCATTAAATATGACTTAGTTTGTGTATTCAGGTTGACTTCTCCAAGAGTCTCCCTCAGAAAAACTGGAGGACAGGAGAACTCGTACAGCTGGAATAACGACACATTGGTCACAAAATGCACAATGAGCAGAAATGGATGTCTGGGATCACAATTCAATTCCTTTCCTGTTGCATTAAATGACTGTTGCAAGAGTTTAAAGGTGCCATAGTGATGCACTGGTTAAAGTGCTCAGTTGATAACCTAAAGGTCAGCAGTTCAAACCTACTAGCTGCTTCTTGGGAGAAAGATGTGGCAGTCAGCTTCTGTAAAGATAACAGACTTGGAAACCTTATGGGACAGCGCTCCTCTGTGGTATAGGGTCGCTATGCATTGGAATCAACTCGATGGCAATGGGTCTGGTCTGGTTTTTTGGGAGAGTTTAGCTCTTCAAAAAGCCTCCTAGAAAGTACAATCATAAGGATTCTTAAGATTTTTTTTTTTAATTTTTCTAGTCCACATTGACTGTAGTAACTCTAGTCTGTTTCAATTTCCCTTCCTACTGTCCCCTTCTCTTTCTGCAAAGGGCAATTAAATGTCTCTCAGGACACAGCTTCAAGTCTGCAGTATGACTGTGACTTTGCTCATGAGTGCTGCTGTCAGGATGACATCACAAACAAAAGATGGGAAGGAAAAAAAATCTCCACTGTTCCACAGGAGAACAAACCAGTGCTTAATCTAATGCAAACATAATTACTTTTAGTTAAACAAAAGGGGGAAACAAATAAAAAGAAAAAGGTTGATGTTTACAGCAAGGCTGTCTGCTCAGAAATGAACAATTATGCAGGGATCTGATAGGCATCACACACCTCCTCTCAGTTGCTGCTCTTTGGAAATAAACCTGAAAAACAAAGAGATGGTTAGAAAATGGAGCTCTGAGTCCCAGCTATTCTCTTCTTAGTGTCAACATTTCCCATTTTAGGTTCCCATCCTTGCTCATTTCCTTAGTTTGACCTTTTGGGAAATGGTATTAAATTTGAATGTCAGGAATAGGAAAACTAATTTTTTTTTTCTATTGACCCTTGCATGGGATTTATCCATTGATATTCCCCAACAGAATGAGCCAGAAGGAATATTCATTTATTTATTTAACAAATGCATATTGTCCACCTACTCTATGACAGGTATTATACTTGGGTGAGCAGTACAGAAATGAGGACTGTCCTCTTAGACTAGACAGTCTAGTGGAAAGAACAAACATGGAACAAGTACAGGTTGCTATGGGATCATATAACAGAGAAGCCTGAATTATTACCCCAAAATGCTTCAACTAAGCTGAAACCTTAAAGATGAGAAGGAATTAATTAGGCAAATGGATGAGGAAGGAAAAGAACTATGGGGACACACAAATTCCAAGCACTGAGAAGGTCAAGAGGAAGAAAGGGCTATGGCCCTCTTAAGAACATGAAAACTTGGTATTTTACTAGGTAATTTACTAGGGCTGCCGTAACTAATAACACAAACTGAGTGGCTTAAAACAACAGAATTTATTCTCACAGTTTTGGAGGTAAGAAGTCTGAAATCCAAGTGTGAGCAGGGTCTCATTCCATCCAGTGGCTCCAGGGGAGAATCATTCCTTGCCCCTTCCAGCTTCTGGTGAATCCAAGTATTCCTTGGTTTAGGGCTTCTTAACACTCCAATTTTTGCCTCCATTTTTACATGGCCTTCTCCTCTTCCCTGTGTCTCCTTGTGTCTGTGTCTTCTTTTCTGTCTCTTGTAAGGACACTTGTCATTGGATTTAGGACCTATGTGGTTAATTCAACATGATGTCATCTCAAGATCCTTAATTATATCCACCAAGACTCTTTTTCCAAATAAGGTCACATTCACAGGTGCCAGGAGACTAAAATTTGAACACATCCTTTAGGGGCTACATTTCAACCCACTACAGTCAATGGAAGGAGCTCTGGTGGCACAACAGTTAAGCACTCAGCAGCTAACTGAAAAGTTGGTGGTTTGAACCCACCCAGTATCTCCATGGGAGAAAACACCTGGTGATCTGCACATGTAAAGACTACAGCCAAGAAAACCCTATCGGACAGTTCTACTCTGTCACACTGGGTTGCTGTGAGTTGGAATCAACTCAATGGTACCCAACAACAAAAACAACATAGCCAATGTGACTGGAAAGTAGTAAGTGTAGCAGTGAGGAGGATGGTGTAAAATGAGCCCGAAGGGACATGAAAGGGCCAAACTGTATGGGCTTCTGGAGCCTTGCTGAGCGTGTTAGTTTTCTGTTGTCTTAGGACAAATTACCACAAATTTAGTGGCTTAAAACAACCCCTATTTATTACAGCAGAGTCTGTGAGTCAGAAATCAGAGCACAGCGTAGCTAGGCTGGGTCTTCTACTCAGGACCTCGAGGCTAAAATCAAGCTATTCGCTAAACTGGCCTCTTACATGGAGGCTTTGGGGAAGATTCTACTTTCAAGCTCATTCAGGTTGCTGGCAGAATTCAGTTCCTTTCAGTTGTAGGACTGGGGTCCTCCTTACCTTGACACATGGCCCCCTTCATCTTCAAGGCAAGAATGGCATGTTAAATTCTTATACTTTTAATCTCTGACTTCTCTTTCTACTACTAGATTGAAAAATAGCTCTGCTTTTAAGAGCTCATGTGTTTACATTATGCTCATTGAGATAATCCAGGACAATCTCCCTATTTTAAGATCAGCTGATTAGCAACCTTAATTACATCTGCAAATTCCTTAAGCTGTGTGACACCAGGAGTTGAAGTTCACAGGGGCCAAAATTCAGCTTACCATACTATTTGTAACAGTGTGTAATGGAACCTTCAAAGCACCCTCAAACTAATTCTGTTGCTACTTCCCAAGGTAAAGAGAATATGGGAATCAAAGTTCTCCCCTTTTAGGTTGCAATTTCAAGATTACAACTTATCTTGAACTCTGGCTCACCCACTTTACAGCTGTTTGAGTTTGAGTAAGTTATTTAAATTCTCTGAGCCTTAGTCTTCCCACCTGTAAAATCAGAATAACAATAGCACCAAGTCAAAGGGCTTTTTAAAGGTTAAGTACAGGAATTTAGGATAACATCTGACCGATATTAAAATTGCAACAAGTGGACATAGAAATAACCAGAAGCGATGAAGTTAAGAGCCCTTGTCTGGAGCTTTAAAATCCAATCCCTATTTTCACCAGTAGGCAGAACCATCTACATGCTCCCTATTTTGTTCTCTGACTACCTAGCCTTGGATTTAATTGTTCTGTTTTTTTTTTGTTTGTTTGTTTGTTTGCTTTTTATTTTTGTTTTTCATTTGCCACATTCACAAAAAAAAAAAAAAACAGCATAAAAACCATATATTGCTGTATTTTGGTTTTTCTGGTTTTGTTGGTCCTCACTCTGAGGCTTCTGTGATTTTGAGAACTCCAATGATCTTTCTCTTCAGCCTTCATCTTTTTTAAAAAAAATCTTTTCTAAAATAATCCCAGCCTTTTACATTCTTACCTCTGTAGAAGTCCTATCATCTCCCTGCTCACTGCTCAAACTAAAAACTGAAGTAAAGACAAATAGAACACTGTCAAAGCAAGGTGTGTGTACTGGGTTTCTGGTCCTCCTTTCCCTGTGCAACTCGATTGATTTGCATAAACCTTAGCTAACAATGAGGCGGAGATGCATTTTGAATTCAGGATTTTTCCTGGCATCCAAACTGCAATACTGGAGTCATTCTACAGAGGAAGTTGTTGAGCATGGTGGTACATAGCCTGGGTTTCATGCCAACTTCCACAGAATCGCTGCTCAAAACAGAAGTACCCAGCACAAATTGGTGTACCAGTCCCAACAGATCAGGGGTCTCCCAGTCCTGTAAGAGTTCAGTGCTACTTAATTATAAATCCAATTCACCATGGAAACTCACTGATTACATCGATTTTATGATTTTGTTATCAGTGAACCACTGGAAGAAGTGAGAGTGTCATGAAATCAAAAGTATACACATTGATATACTCAGTGATTCAACTGAGATTGGCCAAAGTAAGATGGTGACAAAGTCCATTGAGTTAGAATTATTTGTTTTGGACCCCGACTTTAGGGCAGTCAAAAATGGAAGTGGCTGAGCATAGAGTTGCCTTGCAAAACACTGAACCTTTTCTAGAGATGATATTTTCTTACCTGACTTTAGCTACAGACTGCACAAAAGAATGCGTTTATCTCGGTGATGTGAATGTGGTTGAATGGAGAGCTTGCTTCTAACTTTTCTGAACAGAAATACTCAAATCCACTTTCACCCAACCTGGTTAATCCCTAGCTGTGACAATTTATCAGTTTGTGATCTTGTAAACCTAGTCTTCTGCAGGGTGACCTGCATTTTAACACAGAGAAAATCAATGCTTGCAATTGATATTCAGAGTCCCAGACCACCAGAGAGCAATCACACATTGGTCTGAGCCAAGAAAGCACTCCACTGGTTTATGTTATTTCAGACAAGCCAGATGCAAGCTAACTTTTGATTCGTTTGCTTACTCTAACAAGAAAAAAAGTGTACAGGTGGTTGTCCCTGAGTGGTCAATAATTATCCCTCAATTGGGACTTGTCTAATTCTCTTCCGAAGATAAGACTGGAGCAATATGTTTTGGGAAGAAAACCATAGAAGTAGAGTATCGTTCTCATCACATCATATCAAATGTACATACTGCCAATATGATAGTATTTTTGGTCACTTGATTTTAAATAATGTTTGTTAAGTTTCTCCACTGTAAAATTAAAATTTTTCCCCTTACCGTACTGTACTTTTTGGAAGAAAGTCACTAGGCACAGCACACCTAAGGAGTGGCAGATTAAATTCCACCCTCTTAAAGGCAGAGAAGCTACGTGAGTTGTCTATTGTCTGTTACGTCTGTTGTCCCCCTATTTATTTATTCATTCAATAATTCGTTTATATCAGTATGGACTTAAGGATATTTATTTTATACTTTGAATTATGAACCAATATTACTTGATTTATTTTGTTAGTAAAATTGTTTCAGCTTCAGTCATTGGGAGCTCTTTCACTGGGCTCCCATGTCACTTTGACATGCCCCCATTACTATAGGGTTGGGTGTTTTGGATTGTTTCTTTCTTTTCTTCCTTCCTTCCTTCCTTCCTTCCTTCCTTCCTTCCTTCCTTCCTTCCTTCCTTCCTTCCTTCCTTCCTTCCTTCCTTCCTTCCTTCCTTCCTTCCTTCCTTCCTTCCTTCCTTCCTTCCTTCCTTCCTTCCTTCCTTCCTTCCTTCCTTCCTTCCTTCCTTCCTTCCTTCCTGAGTACTTCCATGCTTTTTGTCACCACTAGATATTCCAGGCTCATCCTGCATATTTCCTGCTCCAGTTCTAAAATCAACTCTTTTCCCAAGGAGTTCTAGCTCCTTTTATTGTTGAGGATAAGTACTTAAACTTGAGGAAAGACCCATAAGGATGAATGAAGGAAAGTACAACTTAAGCGAATGGCAATTAACATAGGATAAAAATATGTTATTTTTTCAAAATGCTTTAAAATTTTCAAGTAGGTACGAACTCATTTTATCCTGGCAACCATCCTAATAGGCAACCAGCACAGATAGTATTACTTTACCAATGAAGAAAGTGAAGCCTTTAGACATTCTGTGATTTGCCCAAGGACACAGAGCTAACAAGTGGCAAGTCAATTCCAAAACAAACATTCTAGATTATAATCCAGTGCTATGATGTCATTCTAGGATAAAACAAACAAACAAACCCGTTGCCTTTGAGTTGATTCCAACTGATAGCGACCCTATAGGACAGGGTAGAACTGCCCCACAAGGTTTCCAGGGAGTGGCTGGTGGGTTCGAACTGCCAACCTTTTGGTGAGGAGCCATAGGTCTTAACAACTACACCACCAGGGTTTCCATTCTAGGATATAGAAGTGAATAAATATAGATTCCTGAGGGATGTGGCCAGACTTCTATCTGGTAGCAACTTCAAATTTTTTAAGGATTATTCAAAGAAAATTCCAAATCTTTTATGTTATAAGAAACAGACAAGATTTTACCCAGTACACTCCTTGGTCAGCAAAAAAAATATTGGACTGTCTGGAACGTTGGGTTGATTCATTATGGCATTCTAATAAATAAGTTGAGTAGAAGACATTACTTGTAGTAAAGCAATGGAAATCCTTTTGTACTATAGCTTTGCTCAGCATGCAGATTGAATAGGTATGGTGAAAGGATACAACACTGATGCACACCTTTCCTGACTTTAAACCATGCAGTATCCCCTTGTTTTGTTCGAACAACTGAATCTTGATCCATGGAAAGATTCCAGAATTCCCATTCTTCCACAATGTTATCCATAATTTGTTATGATCCTCACAGTCTAATGCCTTAGCATAGTCAATAAAACACAGGTAAACATCTTTCTGCTATTCTCTGCTTTCAGACAGGGTTCGTCTGACATCAGCAATGACTTCCCTAGTTTCACATCCTCTTCTAAACCCAGCTTAAATTTCTGGAAGTACCCTGTTGATATACTGCTGCAGCCACTTCTGAATGATCTTCAGCAAAATTTTGCTTATGTGTGATATTAATGATATTGTTCGATAATTTCCGCATTCAGTTGGATCACCTTTCTTGGGAATAGGTGTAAATATGGATCTCTTCCAATTGGTTGGCCAGGTAGCTGTCTTTCAAATTTCTTGGCATAGAAGAGTGAGCACTTTCACCACTACATCCATTTGTTGAAACATCTCAACTGGTATTCCATCATTTCAATTCCCAGAGCCCTGTTTTTCACCAATGCTTTCAGTGCAGCTTGGACTTCTTCCTTCAGTACCATAGGCTCCTGGTCATATTTTACCTCCTGAAATGTATGGACACCGACCGTTTCTTTTTGGTATAATGACTGTGAGTATCTCTTCCATATTCTTTTGATGCTTCTTGCATCATTTAATATTTTCCCCATAGAATCCTTCAGTATTTCTACTCAAGGCTTGAATTTTTTCTTCAGTTCTTTCAGCTTGAGAAATGCTGACCATGTTCTTCCCTGTGGGTTTTCTATCTCCAGGTCTTTGCACATGTCATCATAATACTTTGTCTTCTCAAGCCACCCTTTGAAATCTTCCATTCAGCTCTTTTACTTCATCATTTTTTCCTGCATATTATTAGTCAAACTGAAATCTGTAAATTCAACTGCCCTGAAACCTGGCATATGGAATAAATTGTTTCTATCCAACGACAGAATAGGAGAAATGGCCTGTGTGAGGAAAAACATCAAAAAATGTAAGATCTTCTATGTCTTGGTGAATTCTATGAAGTGAATAAAATTACTACGTGAAGTGAAGAAAAGTGTAAGAACTAACCAGATAAGTCATGAGTCTCAAAGGGCTGTGTTCGACACTTTATATTTATTAAATTTCCTCCTGTTATTTAAAGCCCAAACCAAATCATATAGTCATTTCTTCTTGTTGCTCCCAAATTTCTTCATATGTGCCTATATTACAGCAAATTTTACTGGAACAGTACTTGCTTATTTAAATGCTAGTTCCTATCTAGACTATGAGTTCTTGGAAATCAAATACCATGGCAGACACTTCAAAATTGCTTACAGAATGAATTCACTCCATACCCCCGACCCTGCCATATTCTCAAATTTAAAAAAAACCATTGCCGTGGAATCAATTCCATCTCATAATGACCCTATAGGACAGAGTAGAACTGCCCCATAGGGTTTCCAAGGAGTGGCTCGTGGATTCAAACCACTGACCTTTTGGTTAGTAGCCAAGGTCTTAACCACTGTGCCACCAGGGCTCTGCCACATTCTCAAAGAACTTCCTAATTAGGCCAATTCAAATTAATGGCCTTCTGTTCTCAACAACTCTAGTAGTAATGATGGTAGTATTCATTCGATATTCATTATGTCATACATTATAGTTTTATTTTATCATGTGTATGCATCTTCTAAGGTTTTCACTTACAACCAGAATGCTCCTTAGAAGCAAGGATGGCAGAACTTCATCTCACATACTTTGGACCTGTTGTCAGGTGAGATTAGTTCCTGGAGAAGGACGTCATGCTTGGCAGAGCACAGGGTCAACAAAAAAGAGGAAGCCCCTCAACAAGATGGATTGACACAGTGGCTGCAACAATGGGCTTAGGCATAACAATTACTGTGAGCATGGCGAAGGACTGGGAACTGTTTTGTTCTGTAGTTCACAGGGTTGCTCTGAGTCAGAATGGACTTGACAGCACCTAACAATAACAATAATGTATCTTCTTCTCCCATTGAATTGTAAATTCCTTGAGGGCTAAAATTACAACCTGTAACCTCTTTCTCTATAAAATGAATATGATCATTTCTATCCTGTAAGGCTATCATGACATATGCATGTGAAGACATGTAGCACAGTAACTGACATGGAGAAAATGATTATTAGCTTTCATTTATTCCCCATTTTTACTCTTTTGAGTTCCTCACATTTCATAGTACAGTGTCTTGCACATATCTGGCACTCAATAAATACCTGTGGATGTATTGTGAGTGCTCTAAATTCAAGGAAATGTTATTGTAGGCCAAAGGTTAAAGGACAAGATCTAGGAATCAGAGGTTAACTGTGAGGAAAGAGGAGTCCTATTCTTCATGTTGCCTTGTGACAAATGCATTGAATATTGTGTTATTGCCATTTCTCAAAAAGTTTCAAAAACAATTGTTGACACCGATTACTAATACAGTGCCTTGAAAGTTATTGGGACGATAGATAGCACTTTTAATAACAGATGGTAAAAGGGAAAGCTGGAACTGTGCCCATATCAAAACAGAAATTCTATTTCTTCTCAAGGTTAAAACGGTTGGGGTCATTAAGTAGAATTTGGATTTTATTTGACAAGCAAGAACTGCAAGAGACACGTTCAGAACCAGCCACTGATCAATAAGCTGACATTGTACAGTACAGCATATAATCTTTTCAAGACTTAATTGTTTTCTCCTTTGAATTTTTTTGTTGATACCATGTGTTTTCACTAACAGAAGACATGGTGTTTAAAAGACCAGCTCAGAATTTTTGCTATGATTTATGGATTTTGATACTTGTTATCTGGGATTCCATATGTCCCAGCAGACCCCAGAGGTTGTAAACCCTGCTGATATGAGTCAATAATAAAATCTTTTCTTTTTTTTTTTTAATTTTATTCTCTTTCTTGAAAATTTGCAAAACATGACGTAAAACATGAAGGCACCTGGCAAGGACTGCACATACATTCTAATCTAGTCTCTTTCTTCTTAGTCTTTTTATTATTTTTCATGAAACTTTTTAAAACATAGTACAATGCATTCTTCCTTACTGCAAAAGAAGTACTTACAGCCCAAAAAATAAAGCCAAGGGATTTTTATATCTCAAGAAAATTACCACTATAATGCATTCTTCATTACTGCAAATGCAATACTGACAGGCCAATAAATAAAATGGACGGAATTTGAATCCTAGGAAAATTAGCACTACTATATATTCTTTATTATAATAAAAGCAGCAGTAACAGCTAAGAAATTCAAACAGCTGCCCTGGAATACTGCAGAACTGCTCACAACAGTGCATTCTACCTGCTACACAGGAAAGAAATGGGTGGGCCCTAAGACTAAATAAAAACTCAAAAACCCATTGCTGTCAAGTCCATTCCAATTCACAGCGACCCTATGAAGGCAGGGTAAGAATAACTTATAGTAGTTCGAGTCTCTTGGAAAGTACCACTGCAATGCGTTATTCCTTATTGCAAAGGCATGATTTACTGTTCAGAAGCTAGAAAAGCAGAGGGCCGGTAACACCTGGAGACAATGAATGGTGTCAGGGAGAAAATGGCCACTGTGAATGAAGACTGGGACTAGCTTATTCTCACACTAGGCACATTCTCAAGAGAACATAGTAACTGGGAAGCATAGAGAGAAGGCTTATCTCACAAAAATGAAAGGAAACTCATCAAAAGTTTAGAAAATTCACACATTCAGAGACAACACCTAAGACAATGCTCAATCTACACACAAAAAAAACAAGGCTCCAACTCAGGGTTCTTGAGTTTCATGCATTTCAAAAGGCTCCCACCTTAAGGCTGAATGCATTAAAATTAGGCTACCTCCTTCCCAAAGAACTCCAGAGGCTTAAAAAATCTCTTGGCAGTTAGAATACCACACGACCCATGAGTCAAGAATAACATAGCTGGCTTTCTCCACTTTCTCCCCTCATTGTCTACATCATTGGGTAAAGCCTTCTAGCTCATTTGAAAGATGGGTAGTACAGATACCACTGGGGAAAGTAGTGGCTTTGGCTGGGACATTCAGTTTTCATGACAATCAAATTACTCCATCAATATAATGCAACTTTGTATTCCCTTAAAACCTGTTGTAAATGAGTAATATAACAAAGGCAAGTTCACAAACATACAAATGAAAACAAATGTGGCACCATAACTGACATAGAAAAATGATTATTAGCTTTCAGTTCTCCATTTTTACCATGTTGCATTCCTTACAACTCCCAGTACAGTGTCTAAACACAGTAGGTGCTCAATAAATGCCTGCTGATACATTGTGAGTGCCCGAAAAAATCTCAGAAAAATAGGTCTATTTGTTTCAAAAACAGCCCTTCCTTGAGGAGGGACTGATGGGGTTTTTAAGATAAAAACAAAGGCTGAGAGCCACTGTTCTAGAAGACACCAAGACAGGAGAAATAATGAAGAGGAAAGGTGACATCAGGGGGAGAAAAGTTAGAGTGAAAGTGAACACACAGGGTCTGTGAGCTGTATTTAAATCTCAGAGCCAAACTAGCTATCCGGAGGGAGCTGCTTTTCATCTTCTGAGTTGACACAAGTCTTTTGAAACCTCTGTGGCTTTGACCTTTCATTATTGCCAAACACAGCCACCTGCCTTTAGTCCTCACCCCAGCCTCTCTGCTGAGGTGCCAGAGAAGATGCCCTGGGCCACTCGGAAATAGCATGAGGTTTTTGCTGCTCTCACTTCAAAACTGGCCAGATTGTGAGCTGTGAGTCTTGCAAGGGAAGGTTTTTTCTCAGAGCACCAGTGTTTTGGGTAAGAGATGTAATACATCAAAACAGAGAAGAGACGCGACCATGCAGGGAATGATTTCAAGAACTTTAATGAACCGTTTAAAATAAACTCATTTGAAGGTAATTTAACAACACCACTTTTACAATTAAAAATAGTATTTTAGCATGCAAATGCGGAACATTAGTCCCGCGTCAGGATGGCAAATGAAGTGAAGCTGAGGGGCTTTTGAAACACAAACGCCATCTCAGTAATTTCTCATCACTCCACGGTGCTTTTAAGCAGCCTAATGAAAGAATGAATTGATTTAAACAACATTTTGTTGGAGCAATGGGGTTTAAGGAATTAAATTAACTTGACGGTTGGTTGTAAAAGACAGGCCTGGAATTGGCATTATGTTGTTACGGAAATTAATTTCTGTCCTCTGCGAAGTTTTGAGTTTTTTTTTTTTTTTCCCCTATTTATTCCTAAAATACCAACTAAGGGTTGCAGCAATTAGCAGAATGCTTCTTCAGTTCTCTTTGATGTATTAACGTTTGCTGTTTGAAGATGGGTGTGTTAAGGAAAATTATACTTCCTAGGAAAACAAACTGGACACTCAGTGCTGCCCCAGAAATTGATATGTGATAGCTTTCACATGCTGGCTCACAGACTAAGCTAAGACACCAATTCTCAATTGTTTTCTCCACCAGGAAAGGGTTAAGAAATCACATTCACGTAACACACACCCATGGCTGTACCAGGTTATAGATACCAGCATTGCTAAGCTAGATTGCAGGTTGTGGGTAATCCCCAACGCGCTTGCTGAAATTTATAAGTTTCTCTCGCACTCAAGGAAGTATATCAGAATGCTGGTAGGTGAAAATGGCATGATTATCAAGATAGCCTTATATAAACTCAATTTTTTTTTTAAGTAGGTCATAAATTTTGTATCTTGACTGTTATAAAAAAAACAAGTATATGGTGAGGAGTGAGCTTCTTGGCCCAAGTAGACACAGGTGACTATGTGGGCAGCTCCTGTCTGGAGGTGCGTGGAGAAGGCAGAGGGGGACAGGCGCTAGGTGAATGGACTCAGGAAATACAGGGTGGAAAGGAGGAGTGTGCTGTCTCATTAGGTGGAGAGCAGCTAGGAGTACATAGCAAAGAGTGTATAAGTTTTTGTATGAGAGACTGACAATTTGTAAACTTTCACGTTTGTAAACAAGCATGATAGATAAAAAAATAAGTATATAACGAAAAAATGTGTAACATGTATACACCGATGTGTGTATACGCAAATAAGGTGATTCATGATCCTCACATGCACATTTTCTGCTGCAAAACATGGCTCTTTTTATAAATCTAATCTAGTTTTTTAATACCAGCCTCAGATAAGAATAAAAAAACAGATACTCTTTCAATAATAATATATTATTGGTAAAAATTTTTACCATGACTGAGCAGTACTGAGTAGTAGGTTCCAGGCACATAGGCTCATTCTCTGAACCAATCTCACAAAAAACCTCCAAGAAAATATTATTGTATTCTCCATCATTTGAAGGAGAAGGGAACTGGGGCTCAGACTTGCCCTACATTCTACAGCTGGTAAATGGAAGAACTAGAATTTGATCAAAGGTCTGTGACTCACAGTGACTAGACAGTCACATGCCCACCGTGTCCATGCCCTATGAAAGAAAAAAAAAAAAGAGAGACATGAATATGGTGCTTTTAAGGCTTGTTCCTCATGCAAAACCTCATAGTACAAATGAGCACTGGCTTCTTTCAAAGAGCTCTCCTAGAGGTCCCTGGTGGCACAATCAGTTAAGAGCTCAACTACTAACCTAAAGGTTAGTGGTTTGAACCCACCCAGAGATGCCTTGGAAGACAGGCCTGGCAATCTGTTTCCAAAAGGTCACAGCCTTGAAAACCCTATGGAGCAGTTGTATTCTGTACACATTGGGTCACCCTGAGTCAGCATCAACTCAATGGCAATTAACAACTATACTAGACAAGGAAACCCTGGTGGTATAGTGGTTAAGAGCTATAGCTGCTAATGAAAAGGTCAGCAGTTCAAATCTACCAGGCATTTCTTGGAAACTCTATGGGGCAGTTCTACTCTGTCCTATAGGGTTGCTATGAGTCAGAATCAACTTGACAGCAATGGGTTTTATACTAGTCAAAGAATTAAAGTGATCCAAAGAGCTCTCTTGGGAGGCTACACACATATTCCCATCAGAATTTACTTGCTCAAAACATTTTAATTGTCCTCTTTAGAGAAGGCCTTAAATCCAATTTTTGTGTCACTGGGTGGTGCAAACAGTCAAGGGCTTGATTACTAACTGAAAGGTTGGTTGTTCCAACCCACCCAAAGGTACCTTGGAAGAAAGCCTTGGTGATCTGCTTCTGAAAGTCCACGGCCGTGAAAATCCTGTGGAGCACACTTCTACTCTACAACACATGGGGTCATCATGAGTCAAAATCGACTTGATACCAACTTTTTTTTTTTTCCTGCTGTGTGGACTCTCTGTTCCAGAAAAATCACATCCTTGAGCACAAATTAGATAAAGCCTAGTTTTCATTACAGCTGTGATGTGTTGAATCCTTCCTTCATGCCAAACAATGGGCTAAGCACATTGCATGTATTACTTTACACAATTCTCACAGCAATCCTAGGAGACAGATATTTAACCAGCGAAGAAACTCAGGCTTAGAGAGATTAAACAAGTAAGAAAGTTGGATTCTAACCCAGATCTTATTTAAAAACCTGCTTATGCCTCCTAAATACTGCTATGGGTTATAAACATAAAAGCCATGCACTTACGTGTTTCCAGTTTGATTTTTCTCTTCCATAGCCAAGGTTTTTCATGGGGGCAGGGGGAGTAGGAAAGGGTATCTGAAGATTGCCATTTATACCCTGCCAGAGGTTTTCCATGCTCAATGGGTGAATTAAGTAATTAACGTATTTTTTAAGAAGTCATTGAATGGATGACATGACATGTCAGATCCAAGGCTCCCCAGATAAAGAAGCATGAAGGGTTTTGAGGACAATCAAACCTGGGTTCAAACTCCAGCTCCAACTCTGTATTACCCATGGAACTGCTCTAATATTCAGTTGCTTCATCTATGTGTTGGGGATAAAGGAATTATTACTGGCCGTAATCCTCTACCATGCCTTCAATTTCAAAATGTGATGACACTTTTTATTGGGTAGAGATAGAAATGACACCCAAAACATTTGTCAGTGAGTGATATTCCTGCCACAGCAACCTCAGGTGGAGTGACTTTGGGCAAGTTTCTTGACCTCTGTTTCTCTATTGCCTCATCTATAAAATGGGGCCATAATAGTGTCAGGCCTTGGAGGTTGTTATGAGTATCAAAATGAGTAACTGTGTATAAAACGGTGTAAAGCCTGGTACTATGACTAATAAGTTATTATTCCTCAAGTGGTTTTGGTGAGTCTGTTTTTCCAAGAGTTTGGAGATACGGGGTGTGGTGTGGGGTAAAAATGGATGTGAGAAATGGTAACCCAGATGTTGTTGCTGGGATATAAGTGAAAGTCATTCTATTAAAATGTTGGTATAGAAGCAAAGGCAGGGATGTCACAGGCAATAACCAGCCATGTTAGTGTGAGAAAGGTCAAGGTTATAGTGAGGAGGGAAATATGTGACCCATAGTGCATCTGGGATCCAATCCTGGTCTCACCTCTTATTGGCCGTGAAATATGTTGAACCCCTCAGAGCCTATGATTCTTCATCTATAAAATAGAACTAATAATAAATAGAAATAATAATAAATCCCTGGTGGGGGTTGTTTAGAGGGCTAAATTAAGTGAGCTAATACATTTAAATTACCTAGAAAATGGTGGGCTGGCCTAAAGTAAGCAGTTATTAGTTTCTTGCCTCTTTGGGGGCTTAGTTATGCCAAGACAAAAAGATAACAAGACCCTTTATCTACAAATCATCTCCATCAGCAAAAAGTGGGTCACCACACCCTATTTTCTGTGGTCCAGTGATCCCTAACAAGTCAGGAAATTGTGAATAGCCCTAGATCACACATTTAAAAAAGACACAGCAGGGAACTGGCTATCCATTTACTTTGACCCAGTTCTGATCTTTCTTGTGTCGTCACACCAATCAGTCTTCTCTTGGCCTTTCTTTTCTAAATGGAATTCACTTCTTCTAAACAAATTTCCACCGTTCCACTTTTCCCACACATCTGTAGGTCAGTGAGACCCACAAGACAGGGAAGCACTGAATTTTGCCTTTCCTAAGGAGAACCAACTTTTCCACACCAGGGGAAAAGTTCTCCTTGGCTTGAGAAATTCATCTCAGGTCCTACTAAACTTGCTTTAATTGAACCTCATTTTTCTCATTAGAAGCCCCGGTGGTGCAGTGGTTAAGAGCTCAGCTGCTAGCCAAAAGGTCAGCAATTCGAATCCACCAGCTGCTCCTCGGAAACCCTATGGGGCAGTTCTACTGTGTCCTATAGGGTCACTATGAACAGAAATCAATTCGATGGCAACTTCCCCCCCCTTGAGGCACCTTTGTGGTTCAGTGGTTAAGTGCTCAGCTACTAACCAAAACGTCAACAGTGTGAACCCACCAGTTGTTCCTTGGGAGACAGGTGTAGCGGTCTGCTTCCATAAAGATTTAAGAAACCAAAAACCAAACCCGTTGCCATCGAGTCGATTCTGGCTCATAGCAACCCTCCTTGGGAACCCTATGGGGCAGTTCTACTCTGTCCTATAGCGTCGCTACTTGACAGTAATTTTTTTTTCCCCTTACTTATTTTGAAACTGAAGGCAAAATAATCCCCATTTGTGAGCACCATCTGGCAGCAGCCTCCCTTCTGAGGCCCCAGCCTGCAACCTGAATTTTTGCTTAGGTCTTATGGGTATATAATACAGAATCTAGCTTTGAACCCTAACCAGTGGTTGCATGAGCCTGACCATTTCATAGGTTTCTCTTAGACCCTTCTTTCAACATTGAGTCCTCTATTTGTCTCCTTAATATTTTATCCGAGCCCACTTATTTGAGACCGATTTTCCCAGCTGATGTCACGAACCACTGCTAGATATTATGTACCATTTTTCCTCCCTCAGGTTGACATCTTAGAGAGAAAGCCTTGTGACAGACAAAACCTTAGTATCTCTGAAACTCTTTGAAAGTCATTTGACTTGCCTGGCTGGTCACTTCTCCTTGTGCTTATCATAACCCACCAAACCCACTGCCGTAAAGTCGATTCTGACTCATAGCAACCCTATAGGACAGAGTAGAACTGCCCGGTAGAGTTTCTAAGGAGTGCCTGATGGATTCAGACTGGGACTTTTTGATTAGCAGCGGTAGCCCTTAACCACTACGCCACCAGGATTTCCGTGCTTATCATAGGTTATTGCTATTCCACCAAAGCATAACTTCCTAAACAGCTCACCCCATGGGCATTCCCACTGGGCCATACAGCTGGAACCACAGAGACTTTGACCCCTAGTCCTCGGTAAGAAAAATAAATTGCAATTGAAGACGGAAAAAAAAAATCGTGGGGAGAATTCATGCCATCTGCGAAGCTGAAGAATGTTAAAGAGTGAAAACAGTCAGAAACCTTAAAAAAGAAGTGTTAGTGCTCAGAAAAGGCATTAAGAGGGACGAAGAAGGGCTTTGCAGCATACTGAGAAAAAGAACAACTCAAGAGAAAATGAACTTCCTAATGAAGGAAGAGGCCTGCTAAATTAATTATGTCTTTGAAATATTGACCTCATTCCTTAAGGCTATCACAACCCTGAAAAGAAAGAATGGGCATTTGTACAAGTTAACAGTAACAGAGCATTTGTGGAATTAGCCGTCTTTCAAGACCAATAAAGGGGATGTCTAGAGAGCTGGAACAAATGCACACCAACAGGTCTCAGTGCCTCACTCACAGGTGATTTATTGAATTTGCACTTAAGATTTCTCTTATACAAAGAAATATAAACACCTTCTGAAAGACTGGGGAAATGGCAATGAGATACAACACAAAATAGAGAGACCCTTGAAATATGATGGGTCAGTAATAGAAACTACACATACACTCACATATATTATTAAAATAAACACTGTGAAAAATCAGTTTTGTTTAATCATATTGACAAAATAAAAGGGTTTATTGTTGAAACTCTTATTAAATCTCTATTATTTACTCATAGTGTAACTTGAGCGAGTCACTTTCTCAGATCAAATTTTCTGAGCTCAATCTTCTACCTAAAGAGTGTTTTTGAAGACTGAAGCCAGATAAAGTAAGAAAAGTGCTGAGCACAGTGCCTGGTGTTCCAGAAGCCCTAAATCATTATTGATCATTGTTATTATCTTTTCATCTAGAATTGACATTGTTGTTGCTGTTAGGAGCTGTAGAGTCAGTTCTGACTCAGAGCAACTCTATGCACAACAGAAGGAAACACTGTCGGGTCCCGCACCATTCTCACAATAATTGTTATGCTTGAACCCATTGTTGCAGCCACTGGGTCAGTCTATCTCTTTGAGGGTTTTCCTCTTTTTTGCTGACCCTCTACTTTACCAAGCAAGATGTCCTTCTCCAGGGACTGATCCCTCCTGACAACATGTCCAAAGTATGTGAGACATAGTCTCACCATCCTTGCCTCTAAGGAGCATTCTGGTTGTACTAACTGTATTACCCTTATCTCCTCTTGAGTCCCTACTTCCTGTTGCTACATTTGCTCTTTGAGTCTGTTTCCCTGCGTAAAATCACCATGCCCACCTGGGATGATGGCTGAGTATGGATATAGGTTGAGTGACATCTGAAGGCACAGGTTCAAGTCCCAGTTCCTCTGGTTGTTAATTGTGTGACTTAGAGTAAGCCATTTTACCTCTCCTGGTCTCTATTTCCTCAACTACAGAATGGGAAAAATTAGATCTATCTTTCAGAGCTATTTTGAGGATTAAATGAGGTTATTTATATAAAGGCTCTAGCATAGTAGATGACCTCTAACAAACATTCACTAAACATTAGTTATTATTGTAGTTATACTAATAATATTATATCTCAATTTTATGAAAGCTAAGCTCTTCTTTTATAAAACCAGGGATGGCTTATGTGTACTCAAAGTAAAGGAGTAATTTTACAAAACAAAGCTACATCTACTGACCTATTATCTTTGTTGAAATCTCATCTAGGTAGTTATACCTTCCTTTTAAAAATAGAAATGAAAACAAAAATTCTTTCTAAAAATAGAAAAAGCAGAGGTGGTGAGTCATTCACAATTTAGAATGCAGCGGTTTACATTCAGATGTTTTGCCCTTAACGGCTATTGAAATCAGTACAGAAAACAAGGGGAATTTTAATTAAGGAGGAGAAAAAAGTCATCATGAATGATGAGGTGGCTTCCTTTGAACTCGCGGTCAGCTTTGAGGTTGCAGTGCAGGATTCTGGAAGTCCCAGAGTAGACTGGGGCCGAGGGAATTCCATAATAGAGGAAAAAGAAAGACATCAAAGGGAGACAGGGGCACCCACTCATTCATCCATCTCTACATCAGGTTATTCCACCTTATCTTATTGAGCATCCACTATGCGCTACATCTAAATGCCTAGAAGTAGACGCAAAGAGACACCATTCTTATGTTTCAGGAGTTCATGATATAGCGGAATAAATAAACCTGTAACCAGTACAGTACAATACTTAGGTGCTGTAATCTCAGAACCTAGCCATTGTTTTGGAAGCACAGAATAACTGGGTGCTGGTAAGGGGAGAGGTGGGAGGGTAAGAATAAGTCACTGAATCAATTCTCAACAGACGATAAACTGGAAGGGGCATATTTCCAGCAGAGGGAATGAAGACATGAAACAGCACAATATATTGGAGAGCAATGGGCTCAAACATACCAGAGATTGTGAGGATGGTGCAGGGCAAGGTAATGCTTCTTTCTGTTATACGTAAGGTCACTAAGGGTTGGAACCAACATGATGGCTACTAACAACAACACCATTGGAGACCTGTAGGTAATTCTGTAGGATTCAAGCACATGCCAGTTAAGGGAGAGACGGAAGGGAGACGGAAGTATGCCAAATAGGTGCCAAATTGGACCCACCAAATAATTTTTTAAAGAAAGAAGTGACGCAATCATATTTGCCTTTTAAAAAGAATATTCTCTAAATATCTTGGAAATGAATAACTAGAGGGGGTCAAGACTGAAGAGAGGAAGACCAGCGTGGAGGCTGTTAAAGTGCATCAAGAGATGCCAAACCAAGGCAATGGCAGCGGTAACAGAATACAGACATATTCTAGGAGCTAGAATTGATAGGATTTGCTGGCCGCTTGTTTGCAGGTGGAACATAGGATAACACTGGAATTTCTGGCTTGGGTAATTGAATGGATGGTAGTGATGTTAAAGTCAGAAAGACTAAAGGAAGAACGTGGTTGGAGGGCAAGTGTCACGAATTTGCAAAGGGCCAGCTTCCTGAAGGAAAAGCAATTTGGCTTAATTCATGTGAAAGAATGCTGGGAATAAAAGAACTATAATAATTGCAAAGTATTCTTTTCATTATTCTCGTTTGACACACTAATAATTTGGAAGTTCACATCCTTCAACATTCTAGCTGCTTCCTTTAACTGAAGATTGACAGTGCAGCACAGAAATGGCATCAGTACATAAACAAGAGTTCCATAAGCTTTAATGAGCTCTAAAAAATAGCTAAATAAGTGTTCATTCCTCTCAGCAGCTGGGACATTCCCTCCTAGGTTTGCTAAACATTAATGAGAGATTTCTGTGGATAAACTCAGGGCAGGTGAGCTGGCCAGACCTGAAAAGACAAGCCAGAAGGTACTGGAGTCATGTTCACACCAGGAAACCCTACTGGGCAACAAGGTACTATAGCTGATGCCTCTCCAGAATGGCAAATGAAAGAACACTAAAATCTTGGGGATCTACAAGAAGAGACCAGAATCCTAGAGACCTACATATCATAGACATTATAGCCAAGAGAACTTCGTGGGGCAGTTCTACTCTGTAACAGGGGGGTGCTATAAGTCAAAATTGACTCAACGGCACCCAACAACAACAAGCTAGGTTTTCAAGGCTGTGATATGACAAGCCAACCAGCCCATGTCTTCAACTATTTCCCAAACATCTATCTGACCTCTGTGGGATTATCTAGGCAAAAGAATAGAGTCAGAAGCTTTCATTAATTAAAGGCTTCCTATGTGCCAGGCTTTATGTTAAATGCTTAATAGCTAATATTCCATTTAAGCCTCATAACCACAACCCTGGGAAAGGAATACCGTTATTTTCATTCTCATTTTACGGATGAGGAAACCAAGGCTCAGAAACGAAGTGACTTAACTCAAGGTTTCACAGTAAGTGGCATGGCCAAAATTCAAGCAGGAATCTCTCTGCAGCCAAAACCACTTCTCTTAACCACTATGCTATTAACGTATTTATATCCGTATCATCACTTCAACCTCACTGTTTCAGATTTGTCAGGAAAGCCTCAACACACGTGCCAACTTTACTCAGAAACTGTAATAAATCTGGTTCGACTTTCCTTTGGGGTTCAAATACCTGATCATTCATTAAGCCCACCTAGGGGCAACCTACCCATGAACTCATAATCCCAGGCACAGGTTTAGGCTTTGGTATTTGAACTAGAAAGACCAGTAGGTAAATATTATTACTCTGCGTCCTACAACTTTCCTAATATTATATATTTCTGTAATATTTCCACTGGGCTTCTTTTGGCAGTGATGTTTTTCTAGGATTCCTCTACTTTTTGCCATTTTAATCTGTTCTGAATAGAACAATATTCTCAGCTGGTCAAAAGTGCCATTTCCTTTTATAGCCAAGGTTTTGCACCATGATACTAAATAATATAAATGATGTTTTACTTGATGACTGTTTTATGCTTTCGGCAGCCTGTATTGGGACGAGACACTTGAGCTTCTCCTATAAATCTTGCCAGCTCCCTGATCGGCTGCAGCTATCCAGTTCTTCCCTGGAAAATTTAAATCTCTGCTTAAAACATTGACTTATTCTTCATTTAATTTTTTATTGCTAAGGGTTTACAGCTGACTTTACGGCCCTGGGATGATTAATTTTTAATGCCATTCTTGCTTTATTTTTTGATCAACTTCCTGTATTTTTTTATTTAAATGCAATTGTGCCTTTCTCAAAAGCATTTGTCACTTGCTAGTTTGCATATTTCCAGCAACCAGAGGTGGTGGGTGCAGAGTGGAAGGCAGGCATCCTGCAGAGAGTGACTGAAAGATAGTGAATGGACGCCTTTCAAGTGATTCCTGTTGCTGGCAAATCTCTACCATCAATCAGTAAATCTTCCATCTCTGGGTCTTGGCAGGTTATGAATTCCCTGAGAGGGTTATCTTACTAAATCCTTTCATTGTCATATATAAGGTATGGACCGAGTCACATGTTTCAACTCACCGAACCATCATTAGGGAAAACAAATAGGAGAAACATACCTTAAAGGTAATTTATACTTTTTCCCACCCACCCACCAGAAAAGCAAACTCAAAAGAGACTGGGGTTTGTTTTGCAATTCAAAAAGAGCCCAGATTTTTATATTCATGCAGCATACAACCATTTAAAATGATGTAGAATGCCTAATGACTGGAAAAAATGTTCACTGTATATCCAGTGGAAAAAAAGTAGGTTATAAAACAGTGAGTATAATTTATTATTAAAAAGGCATATTTATGCATAAAAAAAGATGAAGGAAATGAATTATCTCCAGGAGTGATCATATTATAAATGTTTTTATATTCTTGTTCTTTTTTGGCGCTCTGTATTTGCTAAGTTTTCTACGTGACTATGTATTGCTTTTATAATTAAAAAAAAGTAAGAGTTATCATTTGTCATGAATTGAATTGTGTCCCCCCACAGTATCTGTCAGCTTGGCTAGGTCATGATTCCTTTGTATGATTGTATGATTGTCTACCATTTTATCTTCGGATGGTGATTCCCCTAAATGTTGTAAATCCTGTCACTATGATGTAATAAGATGGATTAGTAGCAATTATACTGACGAGGTCTACAAGATTAGGTAGTCACTTAAGCCAATCTCTTGAAATATAAAAGAGAGAAGCCAGCAGGGAGAAATGGGGACCTCATACCACCAAGAAAGCAGCGCCATGGGCAGAGCGTGTCCCTTGGACCTGAGGTTCCTGTACTGAGATGCTCCCAGACCAAGGAAAGACTGATGACAAAGACCTTCCTCCAGAGCCAACAGAGACACAAAGCCTTGCCCTGAAGCCGGTGCTCTGAATTTGGACTTCTAGCATACTGAGCTGTGAGAGAATAAACTTCTCTTTGTTGAAGCCATCCACTTGTGGTATTTCCGTTATAACAGCACTAGATGACTAAGACATCATTTAAAATAGAAATTCTTTGCATTAGGAGTGATAACTGAAATTAAATAAAGAACCAGAGACGAAATATTTTAGAGTGTAGAGAATTGGGAGATGAAAAGAATACATAATAATAATAATAATTTATCAGTATATTGAGGACACTGATAAGAGCATTATATTCCTAACTCCCAAGGCATATAGTATTATCCACATTTTACAAGAATGAAAACAGGGACTCAGAAAGGTTAAATAACTTGCTCAAGTTTGTATAAATTATCAGGCTAAAGACTGATAAAGCCCAGATATGAAAGACTTAAAAAAGTTATGCTATTGTTACTGTGCCATGCTGCCTTAATTGTAGTGCCTTTCTACACACAATTGAACTACCACAAACATTTCATTTTTTTCATAGAGAAGAAGTTTTAACTCCTTTCCCCACTGGTAAATCAAGAACATATTTTTAAACCACCTTTGGTCTTGCGTTTTAAAAATATATGAGCATGTGTAAAATAATATATTAATTCCTTCCATTGCAATTTGAATATGTTACAGTTTATGATGCATTTTTCATACCCACTAGTCTCCCTAACTCCTTGAGTTATTCACTGTGTCGCTCTAATATCACCAGAAGCTCTATTTAAAATATTTAACAACCTGTATTTTATTTTATAGAAATTAATAGATTAGTATACAAATCTAAAACTTCAATCTTTCTTCCTATTTTGCCTCTAAATTAACTACATATATTTATAGGCCTGAGTACAAATGATGTAAGTTGGAACACAAGGTGTTCACCTCGTCATTTTAATAATTTCCACAAATACTAGAAATTACTATGTCATCTTTTGTTTAGTCAGGTTGTCACCAGCTTATATTTAGCCCTTTCCTGAGCCACAATTTGATGAAAAACCACAACCAAACTCTTCTAAATTGAGGGTCATTAAGTTATTTTTACTCTGAAGTTATGAACTTTTCTTATCACGAACAATTTGTTCATGGTGTTGTATCCTCTCTCAGCTTCTGCTTCACTAACAGCAATTACATTCAAATTTTTTGCTAGTCCTTATAATAATGTCGAAATATTTTGTATATCCAGTGACTCTATGAACAACTAAGTCAAAGAAATCATTTGTTGGCAAGCCAGAATTAATTAGGGCAAATCTAAGCCTTCCAGTGCTGTCTGTGTTTGAATCCTACCTATGCTACACTTGTTTTAAATAACCTCAGTTTTTTCATCAGCAAAATGGGAATTGCGATGGTTATCACAGTATTCAAATAAGATACTATACTTTATACCAAAATGATTTAGTTGATGTTCAACCACTTCAAGAGTTAGCATATGATCAGGAACCAATGGTACTGAAGGAAGAAGTCCAAGTTGCTCCAACAGCGTTGTTGAAAAACAAGGCTCCAGGAATTGACGGAATAACCGTTGAGATGTTTCAACAAATGGATGCAGCTCTGGAGGTGCTCACTCATCTATGCCAAGAAATATGGAAGACAGCTTCCTGGACAACTGACTGGAAGAGATCCATATTTATGCCTACTCCCAAGAAAGATGATCCAATCGATTGCAGAAATTATAGAACAATATCATTAATATCACACGCAAGTAAAATTTTGCTGAAGATCATTCAAAAATGGCTGCAGCAGTGTATCAACAGGAAACTGCCAGAAATTCAGGCTGGTTTCAGAAGAAGACATGGAACCAGGGATATCACTGCCAATGTCAGATAGATCCTGGCTGAAAGCAGAGAATACCAGAAGGATGTTTACCTGTGTTTTATTGACTATGAAAAAGCATTTGACTGTGTGGTTAACAAATTATGGATAAATTGCAAAGAATGGGAATTCCAGAACACTTAATTGTGCTCATGAGGAACCTTTACATAGATCAAGAGGCAGTTGTTCAAACAGAACAAGGGGATACTGATTGGCTTAAACTCAGGAAAGGTGTACATCGGGGTTGTGTCCTTTCACCATATGTATTCAATCTGTATGCTGAGCAAATAATCCGAGAAGCTGGACTATATGAAGAAGAACAGGACATCAGGATTGGAGGAAGACTCATCAACAACCTGTGTTATACAGATGACACAACCTTGCTCGCTGAAAGCGAAAAAGACTTGAAGTACTTACTAATGAAGGTCAAAGACCATGCCCTTCAGTATGGATTTCACCTCCACATAAAGAGAACAAAAATCCTCACAACTGGACCAATGAGCAACTTCATGATAAACGAGAAAAGATTGAATTTGTCAAGGATTTCATTTTACTTGGATCCACAATCAACACCCATGGAAGCAGCAGTCAAGAAATCAAATGACGCATTGCATTGGGTAAATCTGCTGAAAAGAAAGGATGTCACCTTGAAGACTAAGGTGTGCCTGACCTAAGCCATGGTATTTTCAATCTCATTATATGCATGTGAAAGCCGGACAATGAATAAGGAAGACTGAAGAAGAATGGACGCCTTTGAATTGTGGTGTTGGCGAATAATATTGAATATCCCATGGACTGCCAAAAGAATAAACAAATCTGTCTTGGAAGATGTACAACCAGAATGCTCCTTAGAAGTAAGGATGGCGAGATTGCATCTTACATACTTTGGACATGTTGTCAGGAGGGATCAGTCCCTAGAGAAGGACATCATGCTTGGCAGAGTACAGGGTCAGTGGAAAAGAGGAAGATCCTCAGTGAGGTGGATTGACACAGTGGCTGCAACAATGAGCTCAAGCGTAACGATTGTAAGGATGGCGCAGAACCAGGCAGTGTTTCATCCTGTCGTGCGTAGGGTCGCTATGAGTCGGAACCAACTGGGCAGCACCTAACAAAAACAACACTGTATATGATGCCTCCCATAGAAAAAGCCAGTTGCCATCAAGTCGACTCCAACTCATGGAGGCCCCATGTGTTGCAGAGTAGAACTGTGTGCCAGAAGTAGAACGCCAGGTCTTTCTTCCAAAGTACATCTGGGTGGATTCAAATCACTAACCTTTCAGTTAGTAGCTGAGGGCTTACCTCCATATAAGCATTAGCTTTCATTTTTGTTAATAAAATAAATATTATTGGTGCCAAAGATGGGTAGGTGTTCAGTGGATTTTTAAAGATCTGTCTCATTAAATGGAGATGCAATTAATTCTGAATGGCCCTGTCCATCCCCAAAGCCTCTCTCCTATCTTAGGAGTTCCCAGTGGGCAGTGAAGCCTGCTATATCTGACCATTGTTGCAATGTCCACCATTTCAGGGTCCAAGGTCCTCCCAATCCTTCCCGTTTCTCCCTGTCTCTCCAAGGCTCTCAAATCCAAAATCCCAGATGTTGCATTTCCTATAAGTGAAAACATAAGGGTGACTTCAGTGTAGAGCACTCTTTGGCTGTAGTGCATCACAGCTTCATCTGGGATCTGGCACAGGTGACATTTACCTGTCAGAGTGTCCATACCGCTGCCAGAGGTTCTATCTTCCCTACCAGGCCTAAGCCTGCTCTGGTATGGAGGAAATGCAGGGGGAAAGCCAGGGGACAGTAGCCAGGCAGGATGGCTGGCAGGGCACCAAGCTGGAAGGCACTAAGGCAGCTTTCCAGTGGTACCTGCTCAAGGCACCCCAGAATTTGGTAAAGGCTGGGTAGTAGGTGAAGACAGGAAATAAAACAGGGACCCTGTGAAAACAAGATACAGAACTCTGTGATCCTGAGGGCTGGTTATGGGAGTTCCCCCACAGACAGGACTTTAGAGGTATGTAAAGTGGTCCAGGAGCCCTGGAGGCACAGTGGTTAAGAGCTCGGCTGTTAATGAAAATGTCGGCAGTCTGAATCCACCAGCTGCTCCTTGGAACCCTAGGAGACAGATCTACTCTGCCCTACAGGGTTGCTATGAGTTGAAATCAACTTCGAGGCAACGAGTTTTGGTTTACTAGAGTGGTTCAGATCCCAACTAATCAGATAGGTCAGTGGAGTAGGGTTTGGGAATGGCCTTACTGCCCCACGCATTAACCCTTTAGATAAAAAAGGGCAGGAATATCCATGAAATCTCAGAGATGACTGAAAGGTCAGTCAGGGTGGTAGGAGAAACACTTGAGAGAGGCAGCAGTTATTTACAAAATACTATGAAAGTGCTTCGTATTCCTCCTACCATACAATCATACTGGTCTGTTCTAGCTGAAACTAAGCCTACTCCTTGAAGCCCTTACTCTGCGGTTACACAATCTTCAATTGCTTCCTTCCAATCACAACTTCAGAACAATTGCGTACGATGCAGATGTCCGTTCAAGTGCCTATGAGAAATTTGCTGGCAACAGGAAAAACAAGATGCAGTTTTTCCACAAAAAGAAGGGAAAGAAGCTGAATTCTACCTAACTCTGTCAACCATATTGAAAATGGATTTTAAAATGGTTCCCATGTTGCTGATTTGAATTTCCTCAGTGCTTTCAAAGGAAAGAATTAAGAATGTAATGATTCCCGAACATCTTTGACTTTCCCTCTGTAGAGACCAGCTACCCCTTGGGGCAAATTTGCCAGTCTCTCCTGATCCTCTCATCACCCTTCTTTGGCTTCCCAACCCACCAAGACAGTGCTTAGCCATGCTCTGCCATTCTTCCATTCATCAAATATCAACTGAGTACCTGCTGTGTGCTTCACATTGTGGTAGGTAAATGTGTAAGTAACTAGGATAAGCAAGTGTACAGAAACCAAAGTTTATTAGTGGTTACAAGGGGCGAGAGAGATGGGGTAGAAGGGGGACTCACTGCTTAGGGAATACTGAGCGTCTGTTAAAGGCGATGGGAAAATCTGGAAAGGGATAATGGTAATGGTTGAACAATACGGTAAACGTAACTAATGTCACTGAATTGTACACATGAAGAGTGTTAAAAAGGCAAATAATTGGTTACATATACACTTAACACAATAAAAAAAAAAAAAGCAAAAAAAGAAAGAATGAAATGTGAAATAGGAATTTATGCAATATGCATTGGGAAGGAAGAAGACAAATCCCTGGAGAAGGAGACCTTTTTTTGCTAGAATTTTATTTCAATAGAAAGATCAGTTAGAATAGTTCTTGAGGGCTCAGGCTTTGAAGACAAACAGACCTGGAGTGGGTATATTTACAACCAGGGTGGTGTATCAGTATAATGGCTGGTCAGAGATAAAGAAATTATTTGAAAGAGGAAACTGGGTGGCAGCTGGGCATGAGAAGATGAGTAAATTTGAGTCTGCCTCTTATGTTTCCTTGGCTCTAGTCTTGCTCCTTTCCAATCCAGTGGAAGTGGCAATCTTTCAAAAGAACAGATCCAATAATGTCACTTCTCTGCTGAACTACCTCCTCTGCTGGCTCTGGGCCCATCCAAAGTCCACGTGTGGCCTACAAGGTTCTTCACTCTCTGGTCCAAGACTAAGTATACTGAAAACCTGCAGTTGCGTTCCAGGCTCATTGCCCCTCTCCACCACCCCTGCATTCCAACTACCCTAAGTTTCCCTCAGAACACTATGATCATTTGTGCTTTTGTACAAGACACTGTCACTGCTTGGAAAGCTCCCCTCCCTCCCTTCTATACACTTTTCAAGCTGTGTGTTGCAATTCAAGACAGATTTAATGCGACCTCCTTGAGAAACCTTCCTCAGGTCCCTCAGGCAGCCCTAGTATACCTTGTTCTGTCCTCCCAGCACTCAGGATACTTAGCTCCACTCTAACTCTTATGACTTTGTCTCCCCCTTGAGAATAGCCACTGTGTGTTTTCATTTCTGAATGTCCAGTTCCTAGCACAGGGGTCTACGAACTTTTTCCGTGAAGAGCCAGATAGTAAACATTTCAGGTTTTGTGGACTCTGTCCCAGCAACAACTCTGCCACTGTGCTGTGAAAGCAGGCAATAGTAAGTGAATGGGCATGGCTGTGTTCCAATAAAACTTAGTTTGCCAAACACCTGGGCCCTAACACAATGTCTACTATACAGTATGTGTAGGGAGTGCCTAAAACCAGTTGCCATCCAGCAGATTCTGACTAATGGCAACCCCATGTGTGTCAGAGTAGAACTGTACTCCATAGAGTTTTCAACGGCTGATTTATTGCCAGGCCTTTCTTCCAAGGAACCAACCTTTTGGTTAGCAGCCAAGTACGCTAACCATTTTCACCATGGTGAGTGAAACAGAGCTTTCATCTACTCTTTATTTCGAAGGAAGGATGGAATTCAGCTTGGTTGATGGATAGATATTTTACCCTTTCCCCCATAATAACTGCAATACAGAGCTTGAAATTTGCTAGGGGGAGGGTAAAAATTTGCATAAGAGCACATAGGTCTTCTGGGAAGTAAAATATTAAGAACTGGGACACCATTCTCCAAGACTCAAAGTTATTAAAACTTCAAAACGTGGGGGAAGATACAAGGTGTTCCTGATCAAGACCTGTTGGCAGGAAGCTTTAACAAGGAGCCCACTGAGACAAAATCCAGCATGTTAGGTGAGGGAAGACATTGTTTCTAGGTTTTCCGAAAGACTACCTCCAGACTGTCCCCACACCATGCATCCTGGCAAGATACATATTTATACCCCTCAGGCAACTGATTGAACTAATTGAAAAATCTGGCTAGAGGAACTGCTGTTCCGCTGAGTCAAATTTGTCATGGGGTACCTGTGCCTAAGCATTTCTCAGGAGAGATTTGTCTTCTAATCCCTTCCATGCTGTGTCACACTTCAGCCTTCCCACCAATCCCAGTAGATTGCAGGAGTCAAGCTTTGTACGAAACACCAGTCATCAGTGGCAGGTACAATAGAGAACAAGTCTTTGGACAGAAAGACAACGTGGACTGACCTCTGGATTCACCAGGCATCCCAGGGCTCTTGTAACCCATCATGAAAACAGCATCCTCAGAGGAAAAGACTAAACTTCCAGCTACTCTGAGCAGATAAGTTACTGAATATTGAATATTGATGCATCTCTGTCAAATGACATTTATTGGCTCTTGCAAACTAATAATGCAGGTCCCCAGTAGTTACAAAGATTTCATGCTACTCAGAGCAACAATCAACACCCATGGAAGCAGCAATCAAGAAATCAAATGACCCATTGCATTGAGCAAATCTGCTGCAAAAGACCTCTTTAAAGTTCTCAGAGCAAAGATGTTGCTTTCAGGACTAAGGTGTGCCTGACTCAAGCCATGGTCTTTTCAATCACCTTAATGCATAAGAACCCCAGAAAATTAAAAAAGAAGAACTGATACATTTTAACTGTGGTATTAGCTAAGAATATTGAATAGACCATGGACTGCCAGAAAAACAAACAAATCTGTCCTGGAGGAAATACAGCCAGAATGCTCCTTGAAAGCAAGAATGGCAAGACTTCATCTTGCTTACTTTGGACATGTCATCGAGAAAGACTAATCACTAGAAAAAGACATCATGCTTGGTAGAGGGTTAGTGAAAATGAGGAAAACCCTCAATGAGGTGGGTTGACACAATAGCCTAAACAGTTGGCTCAAATATACCGCGCAATGTTTCATTCTTTTGTACATAAAGTCGCCAGGAGTCAGAGATGACGGGACAGCAACTAACAACAAAAACTGCTAATTACAACAATACTAGTAAATTTATTGTATGAATGAATGAATGGTAGTGCACATTCTGTACAAGAAACCTAAGTCTGAAACAAAATTCCAAAGCTTTGCCTTCAAATGTCAGACACCTCTGAGTGCTTCCTCAAGCCTGACTTCTAACACATGCCCTGTATGATTTTGTGTACCTTGACATGAAATGCACTGCAACCTAGTTCCATGAGAGTTGACACAAGCTAACAGATTTTAAAATTTTCTTTTTCGCCCTTGATGAGCACAAGTTCACAGTTCACAGGCCCCTGCCACCCAAATATCTGCACAGTAATATTTTTTGGCAAGGCGTTCAGGAATTTTTCTGATGCTGTCAGGACCAAAGCAATGACAGCATTACACCTCATTACAGCCTGTCCGTCAGGCATAACCCAATTGTTTTACTCAGTGGCCACTAAATCTGTCAGTCAGTCTTCACAGGTTTCTCCAAATCACCCCACCCCACCCTTCCTCCAACCTCCAACACCAGGAAAGAACTTCACCAAGCTCTGTCAAAGGAAATCATATAAATAGTAAAAAGACTGAAGGAAGGGCTGATGAGAATAGACATGTGATATTATGGAATTTGTAAATCTATTTATGCACTGTGTGATATATGGTATAGGAATCAAGAGGCAATAACCATTTTATGACAGAAGATCATAAACCTGTCAAACGCCCTACCCCCATGTGTGTGACAGACGGTTCTGATGCCAGAAAGGGATGCTGTTGCAGACCTTGCGCAGCTTAGCTAATGCATTTCTAATGTGCTGTCTTTTTAATAGCTACCCCCACCAAAAAAATTTTTTTCACTTTTTCTGACATTTCTAATATGGTTATTTACACAGCTGGGTAGAAGTAATTTTCTTTCAGTGGACCAGCAAAGATTTGTACTGCAATTTTGACACTTAACTCTGTACCCGAGAATTCCTGAAACCAGCAGTTCCAAGGGCCTCTGCATGTGTTTTTCATTGCTAGTCTCTTTATCCCCACCAGATGCTTTTTAATGTTTGTACATTCTTCAATTTTTCAGGAAAGTCATAGGAAGTGCCATTCTACGACACGGCAGTAACAGAGCTTCCAAGGCCACATCTGAACATACAGGACAGAAGTTTCACAAGGAGCATTGGCTGTATGAGAGCCCCTGCTGCATTAGCAATCAGGCTTTTATTGGCAGAAATGCTAAGAGTTTTCGGTAGTATTTTTTGCCTATTTTGATGTTTTGATAGTTTCAGTATCTATCAAGGCAGGTGCCCACATTGTTTTTGCTGTTAGTTGCTGTCAAGTCAATTCCAACTCATGGCAACCCCATGTGTGCCGAGTAGAACTGCTTGCTCTATAGGGTTTTCAAGGCTGTGACATTTCAAAAACAGGTGGCCATGCCTGTCTCCCGAGATGACTCTGGGTGGTTTCAAACCACCAACCTTTCAGCTAGTAGTTGAGCACTGAACCTTTTGCACCACCCAGGGACTCTTAAAAAAAAAAAAAAAAAACCCTAACTAAACTAAACTCACTGCCATTGAGTGAATTCGGAGTCATAGCAATCCTATAGGACAGAGCAGAACTGCCCCATAGAGTTTCCAAGGAGTGCCTGGTGAATTCGAACTGCCAACCTTTTTGTTAGCAGCCATAACACTTAACTATTATGCCACCAGCATTTCTGGGGACTCTAAGGGCTTATACAATTGGAAATATACATTAGACTCAGACATTCACATAAACTGTTTGACCTTGGGCAAGTCACTGAATGACTCAGAAGATCAGTCTAAGCCATAGTAAGGAGCAAGGGGAAAGAAAAAATAAAGAAGGCCTAGATTTAAAGGTCCTCACCATATTAAAAAAAAAAAAAAAATTATTTTTCTTTCCTCATTCAAAAGTATTATGCCATAACCTCAATAACTCTTATAAGCATGGTTCTAGACCCTTAAGACGTAAACAGTAAATGTATATTCAACTATCAAAATTCATACTATAAGAATAAATTCTACCTTGTCTCTACATAGGGCATTGTAATTACCAAATATTTTCACTTCCATTTTTTATGTGATTGCCCCAATTACCCTATGAGAAAAAAAAAGCAAGGATATTATCCCCTATGCTCATGTAGGGAAGGAATGACTGGACCATACCTCTAATTTTAATCATTAACAAATTTAAGCAAAGATTTCTGAATTTAAATCCTGTGCTTTTTAGGTTATACCATGATAACCCACTGCTAGCAAGTCGATCCCAACTCATAGGGAACCTATAGGACAGAATAGAACTGCCACCATAGGGTTTCCAAGGAGTGTCTGGTGAATTTGAACTGCCAACCTCTTGGTTAGCAGCCAAGCTTTTAACCACTGCACCACTAGGGCTTCTACACCATGATGGTGCTGCCATACGCTACCTAGGTTCTTTAAATTACACTGGTAAGCCTCCCAAAACGCCCGTTTACATTTGGTTAACATACAACAATAAGAGAGCTTGGAGTTCAACTGGGACACTCATTATTCATTCCTTGCCTGTAGACATTTGCCTCAGCTCTCCTCTTCACACATCCACCAAAAAGAAGTTAAGCCCAAACCAGTGATCAAACAAGGGCTTTGGGCATCAGGTTTCATGTGCTACACACGATATCAAGGCATTCTCCCAGAACAATGAGTACACCACTGAACTGAGAGGGTGTTCCACACAGGGATGCAGTGTTGAACTGCATGCTCTTTCTTTTGAAGAGGGCCAGGGCATCAGTCACACCAGGCCAAATGGACAAACAGGAACAGGGTTTACCGTTTCCTCTGATGATGTCAAATAGATCTGGAGTGCTGCAAACGGTGTCACTTAAGGACTCTTCAAAGCCTGCAAAAGCTAATTATTTTACACCACCACTGGAAATGGAAAACATTTTGTTAGGGGAATATATTGTCAACTGGGTAACAAAATAGAATTTGTAATTCATCTTTGGACCCAGTCGTGCTGGTGGCTATTTTGATTTAGCTTCTTTTTTAATCGATTTCCTTATCATGATCATCCTGAATTACAGTAAATAGTTCACAGTGTCCTTGCAAAGCCAGTGTACCTTTTAATGACACAAG
This sequence comes from Loxodonta africana, assembly GCF_030014295.1. NCBI lineage: Eukaryota > Metazoa > Chordata > Mammalia > Proboscidea > Elephantidae > Loxodonta > Loxodonta africana. Next base: position 46,124,394 of record NC_087348.1, read on the forward strand.
ATGGTACTTACACAAGCTGGCATCTGCATATGCTGGAAGGCTACTTCAACACTTTTCTAAAGAAGGGCTACGGTAACCATTCTCAACTTGCAAATGGACAGTTTGGTAGCAAGCAATTAGCTATGGATACTTAACTAATTTGAACACCCGTTCTAGCTAACTTTGTCCCAAATCTAGCCAAATGACTTGGCCAGTAACCTGACTTTATGAATCTGTTTTTTCATCAATTACATTAAGGCATTGGATTAGATAATCTCTCAAGCAACTTCTAAAAACATTATTTTTAATCTTCTAACTCTTCCCCAATCATAACTTGGAAAGTACTGGATAAATCCAAGTGGGTCCAAATAACACGAACACAATCTACACCAGCACTGCCCAGTAGAAACTTTCAACAATGATAAAATATTCTATACCTATGCTGTTCAGTCAATAGCCACTAGCCACCTGTCACTAGTGGGCACTCGAAATGTGGCTAGTGCAACTGAAAAACTAAAATTTTTGTTTTATTCAGTTTTAATTAAGTTTAAATAGCCACATTGGCTACAGTATTGGACACGACAGGTCTAGTCAAAGACTTGCATTTTCATGCTAAGTCTACAAGAGAACTGGCGATGAGGAGGAAGAAGAAACTAGAATCCTTGGAATCTATGAGACAGTTTTTTATAGTTTGGATATAGTTCAAATATTTCCATAGCATAAGCTCTGGATCCGGTGGACAGATTCCCACTTTATCCATTTCATACAAGACTATCTTCACTCTGCCGTGCCCCCAAAAAAGGAAGATTTGCATAAAAACTTCTTGGGTGAGAATGTATCCATGCAGAGTCACAATATAATTTACCATCCAAACTGTGACAATTTGAAAATGAAAGGGGTCACTATTAATAATTATGCCAGGACAACAGGCATATACCTGGATATAGAGTTCCCCTAAATTAAGGAGATCCTACAACTGAAGATTCTCTGACACCCAAGAACCCAGAAGGCTAGATCAGGACTTAAAATATCAGGCTATGTTCCACAAAGCATTTTGCAAACCGTAGCCCAGGAACCTACTGCAGAATTACCTGAGTACTATGTAAAAATGCAAGACTCCTAGGTCTCACCTTATATCTAATAATCAGAATCTCTGGAGGTGGGATTCCAAAATATGAATTACTAGATAATTCTTATGTACACTAAAACTTGAGAACCAAAAGCTAGAGAAAAAATGGTGTCTATTCAACAACAACGGGTTTATAAGCAACTGGTTTGAACCCTTAATAATAAATCACTTATCAGAGCCCTGGTGGAGCAGTGGTTAAGAGCTATGGCTGTCAATCAAAAGATTGGTAGTTTGAATCCCCCAGCCACTCCTTGGAAACCCTGTGGAGTTCTACTCTGTCCTATAGGGTTGCTGTGCATCAGAAGTGACTTGACAGCAACAGGTTTTAGAGATTCTAGTCAGTGAAGCAACTGAACACCGCTGTGATGGTTTAGGTTGTGTGTCAACTTAGCTAGGCCTTGATTCTCAGTGGCTTGGCAGTTATGGTGTAGCTTGGCAGCTATGTAAATGATACAGTCACACCCATAATGAGATCTGATAATATAATCACCTCCGTAATGAAGTCCATTATGAGCAGCCAATCAGTTGAAAGGAAATTTCCTTGGGGGTGTGGCCTGCATCCAATATGAGTGGACTTACTGGCAAAGCTCACGGGCTTTTGCTCACTCTGGATCCTGCAGCTGGCTCCTGCTCATCTGACATCTGGTTCTTGGTTCAGCTTACCTGCCATCTTACCTGACAATCTTGGGATTCAGTGGCCTCCACAGCCTGTGAGCCAGAGGCTTGCTGTCTGATCTGCCAGTCTTGGATTTTCCAGCCCCTGCAGCTGAGTGGGAACCCTGGTGGCACAGTGGTTAAGTGATACGGCTGATGATCAAAAGGCCAGCAGTTTAAATCCACCAGCCACTCCTTGGAAACCCTATGGGGGCAGTTCTACTCTGTCCTATAAGATCACTGTGGGTCAGAATCAACTCAAAGACAATGGGTTTGGTTTTTGGTTTTGCAGCTACGTGAGTCAGGAGAAGCTTCCAGCCTGACCCACAGACTTGGGACTTTCCACCCTCTACAACCACGTGAGTTATCCACTTGATATAAATCTCTCTCTACATATATTTATACACTTTACTGGTTTTGCTTCTCTAGAGAACCCAGCCTAAGACAGCCACCAAGAAAAATGAAGTATGACACTGTTATTTCTGAGCAGTATTAGTCACATCATTTGTGAACTATCTTTGACAAGTATTATTTTTGAACTCTGCATTGGGTAATGCTCAAGAAATTTCTTCTAAGCAAGGCAGGTCAACAAACTGCCTGTTCTTATCCTTAATGTCTCTAGGTCCTTTTAATTTCAGGGTCCCTGAAACTCATCACTAAAATAATTTATTCATATCAATTCTACTCAGTCTTAGGGTTGGGGTAGAGAGAAAAAGACTAACACGAGCAAACTAATAAAAAATAATTTGTATAGTGGTAAGTACTATGAAGAAATTTAAACAACCTGATGCAACACTAGAATGTAAGACACGTGAAGGCAAAGATTTCTTTGTCTTGTTCACAGCTTTAGTCCCAGCATTTAGAACAGTGCCTGAAACATAGCTTGTTGTTGTTAGGTGCTGTCATGTTGATTCTGAATCATAGCAACCCTATGTACAACCAAACAAAACATTGCCATCCTAACAATCATCGTTATGCTTCAGCCCATATTTGCAGCCACTCTGTCAATCCATCTCACTGAGGGACTTCTTGTTTGTCTCTGACACTCTACTTTACCAAGCATGATGTCCTTATCCAAGGACTGATCCCTCCTGATAACATGTCCAAAGTATGTGAGACAAAGTCTCTCCATCCTTACTTCTAAGAAGCATTCTAGCTGTACTTCCTCCAAGACAGATTTGTTCATTATTTTGGCAGTCCATGGTATATTCAATATTCTTCACCAGCACCATAGTTCAAGGGTGTCAAATAGACATGAGGGAGAATCAGGAAAGAACTAGTTTAGATAAACAGGCCTCTCTGAGGTGGTTACACTTCAACTAAGATCTTTATGAAAAGGAGCTGGGTTAGAGAGGACCATGGCAAAAAAACTTTCCTGGCAGAAGAAATAGGTAGTACAAAGGCTGAGAGGTTAAAACAAGCTTATAGCTTTCAATGAATAAAACAGAACACAGTATGGCTCAGCGTGGTGACCAAGGGGAGAGTGGCACTAACTGAGGTTAGTGAGATAGGCTGGGACCAGATCATGTAGGTCTTGTGGGAAGCCAGTGGTTTAAGCAGGGAGACATATGATCCGGTTTATTGTTTACACATTTACTTAAATTGTGTAGAGAATGAGCTGTAGGGGCACAAGAATGGAGATAGGAACACTACTTAAGAGGCTATAACAAGACTGAAGGGGAGAGATTATGGGGACTTAGTCAAAGGAGGTGAAGAAAAATGAGTAGAAGATATAATACATGTTAGAGGTAGGGATTACAGGAACAGCTGATGGTTTGGATGCGAGTGATAAGGCAAAGAAGGTGATATGGAAATGTGAGGTCTAGGTTTCCATGCCACATTTCAATGAAATTTGAGATTTGTTTTTTCATAATCTCATGTGCTCTGTGGATATGCATGATTCTGAACACATGACTGGGATAACCCCCTATCAGCCACACCTCCCAGGAAAAGAAAGACTGAACCTTCATCCATACTGAGTACAGAAGAGTCCATACAGTCCAGAGTCCGTACTGTCAAAATCATAGCAACACTTGCCAGGTTTGGAAACCTGTAGTGTCCATAGTAAGGTCAGTCATCTGCCTTAAATATGGGTTATGACAGCAAGGTCTAACCAAACCCACCCAAGAGAATTATCTCCCTCCTTGGCCAACATTAGGGAAATGGAGTTTTACGTAATTAAAGTACCAGTTGCTGAATAAGTATCAGAACATAGCAAGTATGTAACAGGTTGTAGACTTAATCCTAGGGATAGAGTTATGGGGATGGCCAACATGGGAACTAGGCAGTAACATTGAGGTCAAGTGGAGAAGGTACCCAAAGCCATGGTCAATAATAACAACTAACCATCTGTAACTAAAGAAGTGACTAAAGTAATAAAAAAAAAAAAAAAAAGTAATAGGATCCAAAAATATGAGGAACAATCACCAGGATGATTTAATGAATTTTATCAGATAGCTCCAAACTTTCCTACTACCTCTCAGCTTTTGCCATATACCTCAGAGTCGTGCAAAACACCTGGCTCACTATCATCACCTCAGCAACAAAAAGAGTGGTTAGGTGGTAGGGAGAGGAGAGATTTAAGTGTTTTCTGTCAATACCAAATTAATTACAGCACACTGACACTATTTTTATACTGTTCATTTCATCACATAATAGTGAACAAAATTGGATATGTCCAATATGTCACCTTTGTGTATGAAAAAGGACTCAGCTGATATCTGAAGGACATTCTACTGATTGTCTATTGCCATAGCATTAGATTAGAAGGGAGAGGACATATGACTTCTGATTGTTACAGCCACGAAAAGACAAGCCTCCAGTCACATCTTATTAGTTTACCGTGGTACAGAATGTCACATTGATATTTCAAATTATCCTGTTGTTCACAGGATTATTTCGAGCTTAAACTCATTGAGTTTCTATCTTGACTGTTTATGTGAACTACGACTCTAATCTCCTGATGTCTTGATATGCACACAAGACCAGTAAAGATCAGTAAAATAACAATACCTGGGTGGCACAAACAGTTAAGTGCTTGACTACTAGACAAAAGGTTGGCAGTTCAAAGCCACTCAGAAGCACCTTGGGAGACAGGCTTTGAAATCTACTTCCAAAAGGTCACAGCCCTGAAACCTTATGGGGCAGTTCTAGTCTGCCCAGATGGCGTTACCATGAGTCAGAATAGACTCGACGGCAACTAACAATATCAACAATATGTCTCAGGATTATTATAGAAGTGAAATAAGAAAAGTATGCATAAGTGTTTTATAAAGGGCTGAATAACAACTATTGGGTAGTTATTCAATAGGCAGAGAGAAAACTTGAAGGGGAAAACTAGAATAAACAAAACATAAACCAAACCCAGGTGATTCCATATCCAACAGCAATTCTTCTAATTAACACCTATGACTACACAAAGAAATGGTCTCCATGTAGAGGCATGGAATAGATTACCCTAAAAATGGGCTGTTCACCAAAACATCTATCTCCTCTTCTTCCTGGGAACACAAGTAGATTCAATTTTCCAGCCCCCGTTATAGTTAGGTGTGGTTACGTGACTGAGTTCTATCAAATAGAATGTAAACATGCATAACTTTCTATGCTTCATTTCCCTTCTGCTACCTGGAGGACAATGGCAAAGGCAACCTTGGAATTTGCATGTTAAAGACTGATCCCTGAATATCTGTGTGAAGTAGAGCCCTAATCTGTAATCTATTCTCCAGTGTTCAGGAACTACCTTGGACTGGTTACACAAAGGAAAAATAAACTCCTATATTGTTTGAGCCATCAACTCTATGTGGGTCTATCTGTTACAGAAGCTAGCCAACCCAGACTAATATAATTTAGAAATATAAATTATTAAAATGAACACTCATCTCTCTACCAAACCACAGTCCTTGGGGTGATCAACTGCTACTACCTTTGTGTACGTTTCCAAAATTTTTTTTTGCAAGTAAATATATATTTGACCACGGGAAAAAAAAAAATATATATATATATATATTTCTGTTGTTAAGTGCCATCAAGTCGATTCCAACTCACAGCGACCTTGTGTACTACAGAAAAAATACTGCCCAGTCCCTCACCATGCTCATAATCATTGTTATGCTTGAGCCCACTTTTGCAGACACTGTGTCAACCCACCTCATTGAGGGCCTTCCTTTTTTTGTCTGACCCTCTATTTTACCAAGCATGATATTCTTCTCCAGGGATTGATCCCTCCTGATAACATGTCCAAAGTATGTTAAGATGTAGTCTCGCCATCTTTGCTTCTGAAGAGCATTCTGGTTGTACTTCTTCTAAGACAGATTTATTCATTCTTTTTGGCAGTCCATGGTATATTCAATATTATCTGTCAACACCACAATTCAAAGGCATCAATTCTTCTTCAGGTCTTCATTATTCATTGTCCGGCTTTCTCACGCATATGAGGCAATTGAAAATATCATGGCTTGGGTCAGGTGCACCTTAATCTTCAAGGTGACATCTTTGCTTTTCAACACTTCAAAGAGGTCTTTCCCAGCAGATTTGCCCAATGCAGTGTGTCTTTTCATTTCTTGACTCCTGCTCCCATGAGTGTTGACTGTGGATCCAAGTATAACTTCAATATTTTCTGTTTATCATGATGTCGCTTATTGGCCCAGTTGTGAGGAGTTTTGTTTTCTTTATGTTGAGGTGCAATCCATATTGAAGGCTGTGGTCTTTGATCTTCATCAGTAAATGCTTCAAGTCCTCTTCACCTTCAGCAAGCAAGGTTGTGCACCTGCATATCACAGGTTGTTGATGAATCGTCCTCCAACCCTGTGCCCCATTCTTCTTCATACAGCCTAACTTCTGGGATTATTTCCATGAGGAATCTCTACATAGACCAAGAGGCAGTTGTTCAGACAGAACAAGGGAATACTGAGTGGTTTAAAGTCAGGAAAGGTGTGTGTCAGAGTTGTATCCTTTCATCACCCTTATTCAATCTGTATGCTGAGCAAATGATCTGAGAAGCTGGGCTATATGAAGAAGAATGGGGCATCAGGAATGGAGGAAGACCCATTAACAACCTACGTTATGCAGATGACACAACCTTGCTTGCAGAAAGTGAAGAGGGCTTAAAGCACTTACCGATGAAAATCAAAGACTACCGCCTTCAGAATGGATTGCACCTCAACATAAAGAAAACAAAAGTCCTCACAATAAGTAACATCATGATAAATGGAGAAAACATTGAAGTTTTAAGGATTTCATTTTACTTGGATCCACAAACAACACCCATGGAAACAGCAGTCAAGAAATCAAAAGATACATTGCATTGGGCAAATCTGCTGTAAAAGACCTCTTTAAAGTGTTGAAAAGCAAAGATGTCACCTTGAAGACTAAAGGGCACCTGACCCAGCCATGGTATTTTCAATCTCCTCATATGCATGGGAAAGCTGAACAATGAATAAGGAAGACCCGAAAAAGAATTGATGCCTTTGAATTGTGGTGTTGGCAAAGAATATTGAATATGTCATGGACTGCCAGAAGAAGGAACAAATCTGTCTTGGAGGAAGTACAACCAGAATGTTCCTTAGAAGCAAGGATGGAGAGACTGCATCTCACATAATTTGGGCATGTTAATAGGAAGGATCAGTCCCTGGATAAGGACATCATGCTTGATAAAGTAGAGGATCAGCGAAAAAGAGGAAGACCCTCAACAAGATGGATTGACACAGTGGCTGCAACAATGGGCTCAAGCATAACAACGATTGTGAGGATGGTGTAGGGCTGGGCAATGTTTTGCTCTGTGGTGCATAGGGTAGCTATGAGTCAGAACTGACCCAATGGCACCTAACAACAACAACATATATAAAATGTTACAAAAATAGAATCATGCTATACACATTGTGCTGATCTATTTTTAAAGTTTTGAGTATTAATTTTAATAGGAAAAACATTAATATGGCCCTGGTGACACAGTAGTTAAGCACTTGGTTGCTAACAGAAAGGTCGGCCGCTCAAACCCACCCAGAAGCTCCGCAGGAGAAAAGACCTGGGGATCTTCTTCCATAAATATTACAGCCTAGGATACCCTATAAGGCAGTTCTATTCTGTCCTATAGGGTCTCTATGAGTTGGAATCAACTTGAAGGCACACAACAAAGATGTATCTTGACTAAATTAACAATGAATTAACAATGACCTGATTTTGATTTAAAAAAAAAAAAAGCTATGTGATAAGCATATTAGAATACTTAATCTTTTCATAAAACACTTTGATTGATAGTCAGCATTGAATGGAAATATCTCTAGAAATGAGAATATTTAACACTGCCAAGAAACATGTAGAAATAAGAACATTTACCCCAATAACTGAAAATAAAAGCAACAGCAAAAACTCTTCATGTGACTACAAAAAAGAGAAGAGAATGCCCTCTCTCTGTCCTTCTGGCATTTGTCTTCTGAGTGAATTTTTCTCAATAATCCTAGGAACTCATTATAAACAAAAGCAACCCCATTCTGCATTTAATACCATACAGGTGCTGGTGAAAAATTGATACATTGCCCGGTGTCTCTATTAGTTGCTCATGCTTCTTATTTACAGGTGTTTTCACACTTTCCTTAAAAAGCACTAAACCCAGCTAGTACACAGTAACTTCTTTCAATCAGTTATCATCTCAGAAGGTGGTGCTTGCCCTGAAATTGTTAGAATAATATCACATTACTAATGACATCTCTAACTTAGCTTAAGAATACTTATATCATCTTCCAGTTTTTAAAGGTAAAATCTGTTTTTTCTTAGTCACATCTTTCCTGGCCAGGCCCTCTCAACCTCCCCAAACTCTGGCCTTAGTGGCATGCCCCTCTTCTGTGCTCCCGTAGCATTCTAAGTGTGCCTGTATCCCATAAATCGAGTTCATTACCATCATAATCACATTTTGGTGGAGCCTACGTGCTAAGCACTTTACATGAATTATCTCATTCAATCCTAACACCCTATTTTATAATGAGGAAACTGATGCACAGTTTAGGCAACAGCTAGTGTCAGATTAGGGGTTCCAGGATGGTGCAACTGTTAATACCCCTCCCTGCTAACAGAAAGGTCACCCAGAGACTCCTCAGAAGAAAGTCCAGGTAATCTACTTCTCAAAAAATCGGCCACTGAAAGCCCTGTGGAGCACAGTTCTGCTCTGACACGCATGGGGTTGCCATGAGAATCAGAATCAACTCGAGAGCAACTTGTTTGGTTTTGGTTTTAGGGTCAGAGACATGATTCAAAGCCAGACAATCTTACCCAAGAGACCATATTCTAAAACATCAGTGGTAACAATTGGCTTTCTTGCCTCTTTCTGTTCTCTTCTTTAACAAATATTTATCTATTGCCTATTACAGACCAGGCTCACTTCCACAACATATTATGAGTACCTTGAAGGGACTGTGGTTTTCATCTCAGCATTTCCAGTGCTTAATACCATGCCTGAACGATAGCTGCTGCTCAATAAATATGTGATGCATCACTGAATACAAAGACATATAAGCATGCTTTCTGCCAGGAAGAACTCTATACTCTAACAGGAAGAAAAGATGAGCAATTTTGAAGCAAAAGGAAATGTCCTTACATTTATCTGCCACTGGAAACATTTAAACAGAGGCTAGACCTCTGCAGGTCAACATTCTTGATGCTTCCAAAATAGAACAGGAAGTAGAATTACAAAGATTATAGCTTTATGTGTTTTATAACCTTCAACACTCAAAGGGGTTGTTCATTTCTTATTCTATGCTTCATGTTTTTTAAGTAGTATAATCATACTATAAAAAGCACGGATTATTCAGTGTTCAAATTGAGAAAGGAAAAGTCATAGAACGAGTGGGGCTTGAGATGGAACTTGAAGGACATTGGACCAAAGCCAAATATTGGGGACTTCTGGGCCAGTGAAATAACAGCTGAGTCCATGTAAATTAATTGCTATGACATCATAGTATTCCATGTGAGTACTATCCCAACCAAAATGAAAAATAGCAAGAACTCAATGAGATGATAGACAGATATAGATAGCTAAATAGCTAGATAGACAGACAGAAAGACAGACAGGCAGGTAGATACACAGACAGGTAGAGTAGAGAGAGAGAGTTCTGATCTTAAAAGGGTCTTATGAAGAGTAACTTTTGAGTTATTTTAGATTTAAGAACAGAAAAATGACATAATTAGAGTATCTAAGGTATATCGACTTGACAACCTTTGGTATATTGACTTGACAACTGTTTGAAGGATGGATTCTAAGGAGGGCTCCCTTCTTATTCTTTCATGTGTCTTTTCCTTCTTTCGGGCTGGATATAAGTAACCTCAAAATGACTGCAATAAGAGAAAAAAAACAGCAGGGCAACTGTCAATCTAAGTTAGGTTGCAACCATGAAAACTCTTCTCACACAACTAAGCCTTTAGATATCATTCCTTGGAAAAAACAAAAGTCATCTCTAGAGGTTTGCCTTTACTTGCGGAAACCCCTCCATAGGATAAGGCCAACCTTGTTGTCATTGTTAGATGCCCTCCAGTCAGCTCTGACTCATAACGAACTTATACATAACAGGAAGAAATGTTGCCTTGTCCTGTGCCATTCTCACAATCATTGCTGTGTTTGAGCCCATTGTTGCAGCCACTGTGTCCTTCCATCTTACTGAGGGTCTCTCTCTTCTTTGCTGATCCTCTACCCAGCATAATATCTTTTTCTACGGCAATTGATCCCTCCTGATAACATGCCCAAAGAATTCAAGATGAAGTCTCATCATCTTCCCTTCTAAGGATCATTCTGGTTGTAGTTACTCCAGGACAGGTTTCTTCATTCTTGTAGTAGACCATGGTATATTCGATATTCTTTGACAACACTACAATTCAAATGTGTCAATTCTTCTTCACCCTTCCGTTTTCATTGTCTAGCTCTCGCATGCATATGAGGCAACTGAAAAGACCATGGCTTGGGTCAGGGGCACCTTAGTCATCCAAGTAACATCTTTGTTTTTAAACACTTTAAACAGGTATTTTGCAGCAGATTTTCCCAATGCGCTACATTGATTTCTTGACTGATTCTTCCATGGGCATTGATTGTTGATCTAAGAAGAATGAAATCCTTGATAACTTCAATTTCTTTACCATTTATCTTTATGTTTTTATTGGTCCAGTTGTAAGGCCAGTCTTACTAGCTTTCTTTTGCCAGTCACCACCATTCCCACATCAGTCTTGAAAAAGTGTATCCTAAGACTTTTCTCCAGAAATGTCCTCCAGAAAGAGCCTTCCCTCCTTTGTCCCTAAGTGGACACCTTGAACAGCACTACCCACACACACCCATGTTCACACAGTCCCGCAAAACACCATGCGTGCCTAGATTGCTATTGGCTCTCTTCAGTGATTCATGTCCACCTGCATACGGAAATCAAACCCCTCAGCTTGGCTTTCAAGACCTTGGTAAAGTTGGCCCCCACTCTCTGGCTCAGTCTTACCTCATAATTGGAACTCTCCCCACTATCATTGTAACCCTATGTCTGCTGTCTCCCTCATATGTCTGACTCCTGTTCTGAATTTAATCTTGTGTCCTAACCTCTGCTCTCTTACCCATCCTTCACAATCTAGTTTCTTCAACTTCCTAAGCCCACAGCAACCTTCCCTTCCTTCAATCTTGTAAAGAAATTGTTTCTAACAATTGTTTATATACTTAATTTTATACTCTTTTATTGTTTCTTAAATGTTCTTGAAAGTGGGTCCTTTCTTATCAACTATATTTGATGAGGCAAAGACCTTGTTAAAAGCTCCACAGTTCGAAGCACCTAGTAGGTGCTCAGTAAATAATTTCCTTAAGTCAGATTACGGTTACTATTTATTCGTCTCCACCATTGATCTGTCAGTATGTTGTACTGTGGTGGCTTGCATGTTACTGTGATGCTGGAAGTTATGCCACTGTTATTTTAAATACCAACACGGTCACTCATAGTGGACAGGTTTCAGTGGAGCTTCCAGACTAAGATAGACTAAGAAGAAGGATCTGGCAATCTACTTCTAAAACAATTGGCCAATGAAAACTTCATGAATAGCAGTAGAACATTGTTGGACATAGTGCCAGAAGATGAGCCCCTGAGGTTGGAAGGCACTCAAAATACACCTGGGTAAGAGCTGCCACCTCAAAATAGAGTCGACCTTAATGACATGGAGGGAGTAAAGCTTTCGACCTTCATTTGCTGATGTGGTATGACTCAAAATGAGGACAAACAGCTACAAACATCAATTAACAATAAGAACATATAATGTATGAAATATGAATGTAAGAAAATTGGAATCATCAAAAATGAAATGGAAAGCATAAACATCAATATCCTAGGCATTAGTGAGCTGAAATGGACTGGCATTTGCCATTTTGAATCCGACAATCATATGGTCTACTATGCCAGGAATGACAAATTGAAGAGGAATGGCATCATACTCATCATCAAAAAGAACGTTTCAAGATCTATCTTTAAGTACATCACTGTCAGTGATAGGATAATATCCACATGCCTACAAGGAAGACCAGTGAATACGGCTATTATTCAAATTTACCCACAAAGTACTAATGCCGAAAGTGAGGAAATTGAAGATTTTTACCAACTTCCACAGTCTCAAATTGATCAACCATGCAATCAAGATGCATCGATAATTACTGGTGATTGGAATGCCAAAGTTGGAAAGAAGTAAGAAGGTTCAGTTGTTGGAAAATATGGCTTTGGTGAGAGAAGCGATGTCAGAGATAGCATGACAGAATTTTGTAAGACCGGTGACTTCTTCATTGCAAATACCTTTTTTCAAAAACATAAAGGGCAGCTATACACATGGACCTCACCAGGTGGAATACACAAGTATCAAATTGATTACATCTGAAAAAAAGAGATGGTGGAGAAACTCATTATCATCAGTCAGAACAAGATTGCAGATCAGACTATCAATAGCTCATATACAAGTTCAAGTTGAAGCTGCAGAAAATTAAAACAAATCTACGAGAGCCAAAGTACAACCTTGAGTATATCCCACCTGAACTTAAGACTATCTCAAGAATAGAGGTGACACATTGAACTCTAATGACTGAAGATCAGACAAGTTGTGGGATGACATCAAGGACATTATACATTAAGAAAGCATAAGGTCGTTAAAAAGACAGGAAAGAAAGAAAAGACCAAAATGAATGTCAGAAGAAACTCAGACTTGCTCTTGAATGTTGAGTAGCTAAAGTGAATGGAAGAAATGATGAAGTAAAAGAACTAAACAGAAGATTTCAAAGGGTGGCTTGAGAAGACAAAGTATCATAATTAAATGTGCAAAGACCTGGAGTTAGAAAATCAAAATGGAAGAACATGCTCAGCATTTCTCAAGCTGAAAAAAATGAAGAAAAAAAATTCAAGCTTCAAGTTACAATATTGAAGGATTCTATGGGCAAAATATTGAATGACACAGGAAGCATCAAAAGAAGATGGAAGGAATACACAGAGTCGCCATACCAAATGGAATTAATTGATGTTCAACCATTTCAGGAGATAGCATATGTTCCAGAATTGATGATATTTCAGGAAGAAGTCCAATCTGCACTAAAGGCATGAGGGAAAAACAAGGCTCCAGGAATTGACGAAACACCAACTGAGATGTTTCAACAAACAGAGGGAACACTGGAGGTGCTCACTTGTCTGTGTCAAGAAATTATTAAGAGACCTACATGGCCAACCAACTGGAAGAAATTCATAATTGTGCCCATTCCAAAGAAAGACAATCCAAACAATATCATTAATATCACACGCAAGTAAAATTTTGCAGAAGATAATTCAAAAATGGTTGCAGCAGTACATCAACAGGAAACTGCCAGAAATTCAAGCCTGATTCAGAAGAGAACATGGAATGAGGGATATCATTGCTGATGTCAGCTGGATCTTGGTTGAAAGCAGAGAATACCAGAAAGATGTTTACCTGTGTTTATTGACTATTCAAAGGCATTCAACTATGTGGATCACAACAAGTTATGGATAACATTGAGAAGGATGCGAACTCCAGAGCACTTAATTGTGCTCATGAGGAACTTGTACATAAACCAAGAGACCGTCATTCTAACAGAACAAGGGGATACTGAGTGATTTAAAATCAGAAAAGGTGTGTGTGTTAAGGTTATATCCTTTCACTATATCTATTCAATCTGTATGCTGAGCAAATAATCCGAGAAGCTGGACTATGTGAAGAAGAACGGGGCATTGGAATTGGAGGAAAATTTATTAACAACCTGCATTATGCAGATGACACAACCTTGCTTGTTGAAAGTGAAGAGCGCTTGAAGCACTTACTGATGAAGATCAAAGGCCGCAGCCTTCAGTATGGTTTACACCTCAACATAAAGAAAGCAAAAATCCTCACAACTGGACCAATAAGCAACATCATGATAAAAGGAGAAAATACTGAAGTTGTAAAGGATTTAATTTTACTTGGATTCACAATCAATGCCTGTGGAAGCAGCAGTCGAGAAATCAAACAATGTATTGCGTTGAGCAAATCTGTTGCAAAAGACCTCTTTAAAGCGTTAGAACGATGAGGTTTCATCAAACGTACTTTGGACATGTTATCAGGATGGACAGTCCCTGGAGAAGGATGTTATGATGGTAAAGTAGAGGGTCAGTGAGAAAGAGGAAGATCATCAAGAGCTGGATTGACACAGCAGCTGCGATATTGGACTCAAACATAGCAAAGATTGCAAGAATGGCACAGGACTGGACAGTGATTCATTCTGTTGTCCATGGGGTCACTTTGAGTAGGAACTGACTCAATGGCACCTAACAATAAAAACAATTATTCATCTAGATATTTGATGAAATGGTGGTTGGGGGAGCATATTTGAAATGGGTAATTCATCATTTCTCCCAATGTGTCATGTTGCAAAATTTTAATTAGAGTGACTCTTGGCATTATTACGTATGGTCGTTCAGAAAATCAGCATGCAGTTTTAGCTCAAGGGTTTGATTTGCCAGAGACTGAATGTAGAAACCATATATTATATCTCAAAATAACTTTATTTTTGTACCCTACTCATTAATGCCTAGCATAGTTAGCTGCGAACACACATCAGAATAGCACCAATAAGACAGTCCATTTTTCACTGCCATTTTCTTCATCTAATGCAAAACAAACAATTTGTTAAACTGAATTTTCTCTCTGGCTAAAACAATCCTGTAAATGTAGAGTTTCTCTAAAAACATCTGTGCTTTCTCAAATCCTGCAGAACCTAACACATCCATACTCCATACTCGTGGCACCTGGCAAAGGCAAGTTGAAAACAGGAGCCATCCTTTAAGAAAAGTGAATATGAGTAAACAATCTAAACCTCCCCTCACCCTACCCCCCAAAAAAATGGAAGAAGAAAACATTAACATAGACTCATAGCAACCCTATAGAACAGGCTACAACTGTCCCATAGGGTTCCCAAGGTTGAAATCTTTATGAAAGCAGACTGCCACATCTTTCTCCTGCTACATGGCTGGGGGGTCCAAACTGCCAAGGGCTTAACCACTGTGTCACCAGGGTTCCACAAAAATTAAAAAGGTAGAGATTGCCTATTTATATTACCAAAGAACTGTTTGTTTTGCAAAAGTAATGCTACAAAAAAAAAAATGCTACAGGGTCCTATAAATACATCAAATTCTTGGCATTCATAATAACTATTTATGATTCAACTTAATCATAGTAACTATTTAATAACTATTGTTTCAATCATCATATACATGATCAAACACAAATGATATGTGGTAATTTGCCATGTTGTTGAGGTACAAGTTTGAGTCACAAGCTTTGAGCTGAGTCTCATTTACCATGTGATTCATTCTATCTCATAAACAACTGTGAGGTAAGTATTTAACACTCCACTTTACAAATGAGAAAAACACGCAAAGCATGCATTTTAGTGGCATTCTCAAATCTGGGCATTCCCAAGGCTGCCCACTCTATTTCAATGCCAATCTAACTCCCAAGAGTAATGGATGTCACATGCAAGATGCAATCTAATTCCCAAGAATAATGCATATCAAACAAAAATAAAATTTTGCTGAAGATAATTCAAAAACAGTCCCAGCAGTATATCAACAGGGAACTGCCAGGAATTGAAGCTAGATTCAGAAGAGGACATGGAACAAGGGATATCATTGCTGATGTCAAATGGATCTTAGTTCAAAGCACAGAATACCAGAAATATATTTGCCTTTGTTTTATTGACTATGCAAAGACTTTCAACTGTGCAGATCACAACATTCAGCTGTGTGGACCCATAACGTTGCTAAGAATGGGAATTCCAGAACACTTAATTGTGCTCATGAGGAACAAGTACATAGACCAAGAGGCAGTCATTCGAGCAGAACAAGGGAATACTGTGTGGTTCAAAATCAGGGAAGCTGTGTGTCAGGGATGTATATTTTCACCATACTTATTCGATTTGTATGCTGAGCAAATAATCCGAGAAGCTGGACTATTTGAAGAATGCAGCATCAGGATTGGAGGAAGACTCATTAAAAACCTGCTATCTGTAGATGACACAACTTTCATTGCTGGAAGTAAGGAGGACTTAAAGCACTTACCGATGAATATAAAAAACTACAACCTGCAGTGTGGATTACACCTCAACATAAAGAAAACAAAAATTCTCACAACTGGACCAATAAGCAACATCATGATCCATGGGGAAAACATTGAAGTTATCAAGGATTTCATTTTACTTGGATCCACAGTCAACACTCATGGGAGCAGTAATCAAGAAATCAAGTGATGTACTGCCTGGGCAAATCTGCAGCAAAAGACCTCTTAAAGTGTTAAAAAGCAAAGATGTCACTTTGAGGACTACAGATATCTGACCCAAGCCATGGTATTTTCAACTGCCTCATATGCTTGCGAAAGCTGGACAATGAATAAGGAAGTTGGAAAAGAAAATTGATGCCTTTGAATTATGGTGTTGGTGAAGAATATTGAATGCACCATGGACTTCCAGAAGAACAAACAGATCTGTCTTGGAGGAAGTACAGCCAAAATGCTTTTTAGAAGCGAGGATAGCGAAATTTCATCTCATATACTTTGGACATGTTATCAGGAGGGACCAGTCCCTGGAGAAGGACATCATGCCTGGTAAAATAAAAAATAAAAAAAAAGCCCGATACCATCAAATAGATAGCAACCCTATAGGACAGAGTAGAACTACCCCATAGGATTTTCAAAGATCAGCTAGTGGATTAGAACCGTTGACCTTTTGCTTAGTAGCTGGGCTCCTAATTACTGTACCACCGGGTCTCCATGCCTGGTAAAGTCAGCAAAAAAAAAAAAAAAAGGAAGACCCTCAAAGAGATGGACTGATGTAGTGGCTGCAAAAATGGGCTCAAACTTAGCAACGATTGTGAGGATGGGGCAGGACCAGACAGTGTCACATTCTGTAGTACATAGGGTCACCATGAGTCGAAACTGACACAACAGCATCTAACAACAACAACAGAAATTAAGTGAAAAAGATTTCTTAGCATCTGAAAAAAAAAACTTGACAAGTATGCAATTGAGCCAGTCCATTCATGGCTGACTCTTCCTCTGTCTATTAATTTGCAGTTTCATTTTGGCTGTTGTGATTTCTTAATTTAGAAGTTTAAATGAAATTAAATTTGTAGACCCAAATTTCACGGCGCAAAACCTACTCCTTGACTTCAAAATAGAAATCTCTGGATGGTAAATTAACATTTAGGCCATCAGGGTACAATTTAGGAAATTATTGCTTTGCAGGCTCAAATGATACCTCAGTGGAATAAAAGATTACATTAAGTCTATTCTTTATTAAATTGCACCTTAGAGTGCTGTACTATTGGGTAATATCCTTCACGTATTGGAATTTACCTACGGTTCCTCTCTGTAGAGTCAAAAGTAATTACCTATTAGCATGAGCTCAGAAGGCAGCCATTTTTGAACCAATCTGAGGGAGAAGAGAAAAATGAGATTAATTCTATTTGAATGAATGCAAATATCGCTTCCCTAATTTGGTCCTTGCTATGTAGCATTCAATGAAGCTAAAAGTAATATAGCGACTTAATTTCTAAAAATCAGTTGTTAAAATTTAGTGTAAATAAATTATTGATTGGTAAACTCAGATGGACTTTGTTTTGTGTTTCAGGTGCCTCAGTCTGATAGAGCAATTTACTTCCTGAATCTAGAACTCCTAAAAGCAAGTAAATCTTGAACCCACATATGAACTCTGAGAATTTTTTACAAATACTACAGATCTCCACTGTTCAATATGGTGCCTCTAGCCAGATATAGTTATTCAAATTTAAGTTAATCAAAACTAAATAAGATTAAAGATTTAGTTCCTCATTTACCCTAGCCACATTTCAAGTTCTCAGTAGCCACATGTGGCTGATTGCCACCATATTGGAAAGCATAGACATTTCCATCTTTGCTCAAAGTTCTATTTGGCAGCACTGCTAAGGCTACAAGATACTTTTTAAAGGAAGTGTTGGAATGTTAATTTAGTAATAAGGTCAAAGTGAATTATATTTATTTATTCTCTTATAAAAACAACAAAAAATATTGGTTGGTTTATTTTTTTAATAACTTCATGTCCTGTGTTCTGTACTTAAACACACTCATTTCAATATTCAGCAAAAATATGTCCTGAAATCATACCATGATCTTGGATCACGGTTAGGCATTGAGGATACACATGAGTTCAGTCTAGTAGAAAAGAAATTCCAGTAACAACTAGTTATAATCCAATGATACAGAAGCTCTAATAAAGGTGTGTAGAAGGTCAGCCCTAGTGGTTGGTGCATAAATTTGAATAATAGTCATATTAACCAGTCTTCCCTATAGCCGTACGGATATTATCCTATCACTGACAGCATTGTACTTCAGGATAGATCTTGAAACGTTCTTTTTGAAGATGAATGCAACACCATTCCTCTTGGAGTCGTCATTTCCAGCATAGCAGACTATATGAATGTCTGATTCAAAATGGCCAATACCAGTCCATTTCAGCTCACTAATGCCTAGGATAGCGAAGTTTATGCATTCCATTTCATTTTTGACGGTTTCCAATTTTCCTAGATTCATACTTCGTACATTCCAGGTTCCAATTATTAATGGATGTTTGCAGCTGTTTCTTCTCATTTTGAGTCATGCCACATCTGCAAATGAAGGTCCCGAAAGCTTTACTCCATCCACATCATTAAGGGTCGACTCTACTTTGAGGAGGCAGCTCTTCCCCAGTCATCTTTTGAGTGACTTCCAACCTGGGGGGCTCATTTTCCAGCAGTATATCAGACAATATTCAGCTGCTATTCAGCTATTCAGCTGCTGCAGTCTGAAACTGATCAAACACGCAATCAAGATGCATTGATAATTACTGGCGATTGCAATGTGACAGTTCAAAACAAAGAAGAAGGATCGTTAGTTGGAAAATATGGCCTTGGTGATAGAAACAATGCCGGAGATCAAATGATAGAATTTTGCAAGACCGATGACTTCCTCATTGCAAATACCTTCTTTCACCAACATAAACAGCCACTATACACATGGACCTCACCAGATGGAACACACAGAAATCAAATTGACTACATCTGTGGAAAGAGACGATGGAAACGCTCAATATCATGTCAGAACAAGGCTAGGGGCCAACTGTGGAACAGACCATCAATTGCTCATATGCACGTTCAAGCTGAAACTGAAGAAAATCAGAGCAAGTCCACGAGAGCCAAAATATGACCTTGAGTATACCCCATCTGAATTTAGAGACCATCTCAAGAATAGATTTGATGCATTGAACACTAGTGACTGCAGGCCAGACGAGTTGTGGAATGACATCAAGGACATCATCCATGAAGAAAGCAAGAGGTCACTGAAAAGACAGGAAAGAAAGAAAAGACCAAGATGGATGTCAGAGGAGACTCTGAAACTTGATCTTGAGCGTCACGCAGCTAAAGCAAAAGGAAGAATTGATGAAGTAAAAGAACTGAACAGAAGATTTCAAAGGGCCTCTGGAGAAGACAAAGTAAAGTATTATAATGACATGTGCAAAGAACTGGAGATGGAAAACCAAAAGGGAAGAACATGCTCAGCGTTTCTCAAGCTGAAAGAACTGAAGAAAAATTCAAGCCTCAAGTTGCAATAGTGAAGGATTCCATGGGGAAAATATTAAATGATGCAGGAAGCATCAAAAGAAGATGGAAGGAATACACAGGAATACACTAAAAAGAATTAGTAGATATTCAACCATTTCAAGAGATGGCATATGATCAGGAACCAATGGTACTGAAGGAATAAGTCCAAGCTGCTCTGAAGGCATTGGCAAAAAACAAGGCTCCAGGAATTGATGGAATATCAATTGAGATGTTTTAACATACAGATGAAGCACTGGAGATGCTCACTTGTCTATGCCAAGAAATATGGAAGACAGCACCCTGGCCAACTGACTGGAAGAGATCCATATTTATGTCTATTCCCAAGAAAGGTGATCTAACCGAATGTGGAAATTATAGAACAATATCATTAATATCACACACAAGCAAAATTTTGCTGAAGATCATTCAAAAATGGCTACAGTAGTATATTGACAGGGAACTGCCAGAAATTCAGGCCAGTTTCAGAAGAGGACATGGAACCAGGGATATCATTGCTGATGGCGGATGGATCCTGGCTGAAAGCAGAGAATACCAGAAGGATGTTTACCTGTGTTTTATTGGCTATGCAAAGGCATTCGACTGTGTGGATCATAACAAACTACGGATAACACTGTGAAGAATGGGAATTCCAGAACACTTAATTGTGCTCATGAGGAACCTTTACATAGATCAAGAGGCAGTTGTTCGGACAGACCAAGGGGATACTGATTGGTTTAAAGTCAAGAAAGGTGTGCGTCAGGGTTGTATTCTTTCACCATACTTAATCTGTATGCTGAACAAATAATACAAGAAGCTGGACTATATGGAAGAACAGGGCATCAGGATTGGAGGAAGACTCATTAACAACCTGCGTTATGTGGATGACACAATCTTGCTTGCTGAAAGTGAAAAAGACTTGAAGTACTTACTAATGAAGATCAAAGACCACAGCCTTCAGTATGGATTACACATCAACGTAAAGAAAACAAAAGTCCTCACAACTGGATCAATGAGCAACACCATGATAAATGGAGAAAAGATTGAAGTTGTCAAGGATTTCATTTTACTTGGATCCACAATTAACACCCATGGAAGCAGCAGTCAAGAAATCAAAAGACCCATTGCATTGGGCAAATCTGCTGCAAAGGACCTCTTCAAAGTGCTGAAGAGCAAAGATGTCACCCTGAAGACTAAGGTGCGCCTGACCCAAGCCATGGTATTTGCAATCACATCTTATGCATGTGAAAGCTGGACAATGGATAAGGAAGACCGAAGAAGAATTGACGCCTTTGAATTGTGGTGTTGATGAAGAATATGACTATACCATGGACTGCCAAAAGAACAAACAAATCTGTCTTGGAAGAAGTACGGCCAGAATGCTCCTTAGAGGCATGGATGGCGAGACTGCATCTTACATACTTTGGACATGTTGTCAGGAGGAATCAGTCCCTGGAGAGGGACATCATGCTTGGCAGAGTATGGGGTCGGCGGAAAAGAGGAAGACCCTCAACGAGGTGGACTGACACAGTGGCTGCAACAATGAGCTCAAGCATAACAACGATTGTAAACATGGCACAGGACCAGGCAGTGTTTCATTCTGTTGTGCACAGGGTGGCTATGAGCTGGAACCGACTCGACAGCACCTGACAACAACAACAGAACGTCAGCAAAAAATGAAGGAGACCCTGAAAGAGATGGATTGACACGGTGGCTGCAACAATGGGCTCAAACATAGCAGCGATTATGAGAATTGGACAGGACTGGGCAGTGTTTCATTCTGTTGTACATAGATAGGGTCACTTATGAGTTGGAACCAACTCTACAGCACCTAAGAACAACATAACAGTAAAGGTATAGAAATAAGATCCTCTAAGAGATGGGAGCCGTGGAAAGAAGGGATGACATTTTAGCTGGATCTGAAGTAGGATTGGGTTTTCCAGATCCAATAAGGAAAGGATAGAGAGTGTTCCAAATGGAGAAAACAACTCATACAAAGGCATGGAGATACTAAAAAGGAAGACGTGTTTGAAGACTAAACAAGGCTAAATCACGGCATAAAATTTGTGAAGTAGGGCTAAATGGAATGTGATTAGAATTGTGGTTGAAAGTATATTATGCTATGGAGATAGGGCTTACTTTGAAGAGGCTATCACAATGGCATATAGCACATTTTGAAAAAAAAAAGCTAGTTTCTTGTGAGAGGTGAACTAGGGAAAATGAAAATGATTAAATGCATACAGGACAGTTTATAAAGGAGTTGGAAATTTATACCATGTGGCAACTTACTACAAGATACCTAATAAAAGCAATATTCACACATATATAAATATAGGCAGAACATATTTATAAATTGTCAAAAATAATTATAATTGGTAAAATACTGGTAAGGTTATGTGGGTTATGTGTTTATATACAAGGCTCCAGTTTATTTTCAGATCCTGTTTCTATGGTCTGAGAAACCATACAGACACACCACACCATCACTTATTAAGTGCTTCTTCTATATCAAGGCCTAGGCTGACTGCTATTGCCACACTATCTCATTTTAACCTTTAGTAACTACCTTTTTTTTTTTTTTGAAGTATCCTAGGGGAAAAGAACTATTTTCATTTTAAAATGAGAAAGTTATGCCTATAAGTTATGTATCTTACTCAAAACCAGGCAATTAGGAAAGGCAGAACCAGATGAAGAAGTAAGACTTATAGGATTATTCAAGCCTGTACATTTTGTACATTTAGCTTCTTAACAATATTGCCTTCTAGTATGATGTCACATACTTGATTGAAAGAGGTCCAGGTATAGCGTTCTTGAAATACTGAAATATTAGCTGATGACACAAATGACAAAGGAAACACTGAAAATAAATAAAACAGCTAATAAAGTTTAATTCTCAAACAGACTCATAATAGGTTAGTTTGAAAGGTATGTATATTTGAGAAGACAATTAAACTTATTTAAACAAAGATGCATCATTGGGATGGGGAGAGAGAATAGATTCCAGTTACCTGAATTCTAAGTTCCCTTCTGAGGCCCTAACTAGGGACGCAGTGTAAAATAATATTACCCAGATCACCTTTGCACATATTTACTTCCAACCCATCTCACCAAGAGAGAAAAATATGCCTCTAGAGCAATCCCCCCCGCCCCCCGCCCATTATTTTACCTTCAGATATTGATTGCAAGAGAAAAAGTCCCACCGGGAACTCTAAAGAGAGAAGCAACAAGCTTGGTAGCCAGTCCTTGAAGCGGAGGACAAGAAGAAGGTAGCCAGCTGCCCAGTGAAAAATATTAAATAGGTATAAGAGGGAGTCGAGGTGATACAGCGGTAAAGAAGGAGGAGGGGGGAGCATAAGAGAGTGCATAAACTGGCTTGAAGGGAAGGCTTATTAGAATGAACTATTCCCAGCTCTTTTGTTTCTTAGCTTGAGGGACTCTAACAACATGCTGTTGTAGTTTGTTTTCTTTTGTTTTTTTTTTCCCTTGCGTTTAACAACTGCTCTGACAAACATCTTCAGTGCTTCACTCAGCTATTGGCGGCACATTGATAATTAGCTTGGTTGGCAGCTTGGTTTCCCCAGTAGTCCATCAATATTGAGGAACAGTCTATCTGTTCCTCTTGAGATTTCTCACTGTTTGGAGTTAATTACCTTGAACAGGGGCCTGGGGTCTTGGAAGACATCAAGGTCGTCTCTGTGCAGATGGGTTTCACGACTTCTGAGAGGTCACAAAGCCCTCCCTGCCTCTGTGTTTAGCAACAGCAGTGACATCAGACGACTGCAAAGCACAAGTCATTTCAATTCAGTGCATTTCAGCTGCGTGGTGCTGCAGGGCATGAAAATTCAGAAAAGGGGATCCACTCACAGGTGCAGCTGAAGGAAAACAAAACTGGAACAGATGTCATTCAAGCAAGGCCCGTCCCACTTAGGTTGTAACAATGCTAGATTTCCATGAAGCTCAAGGCAGTTCATCAACATTAATAGATTAATTTCAATGCAAGCCTTGGTTAAAAGGGCAGAATAAATAATAGAGTTGCTATGGCTGAATCAAATCCAGCCCAGAGAAGACAAGCATCTTTGACAGAGAAACACACAGTAAGGAGCAGCAGGGAAATTAGCTCTGGTGTTTAAACTAAAAAATATTAATTACTATTATTAGTATGTGTCATAGGCATTCATATGCACGTATGTATGCATGTGTGTGTACACACATACACAGTTTAATCTCTAGTCCTTCTCGTGTACACATGCACACGTACACACATACACACCAATATTCTTTGAAATAGCAAATTTCTTTCCTAAAGGACTTGGAATTAAGCCTCGGAGACCTAAAAGGGAACTCAAAAGATCACCTGGTACATCCCTGGGCATTTAGTATAATTAGGTACTGCAATACACTGTTTTATAACTTTGATAATAATTACAGAGGTTCTACTGTGTATTATTCAAACTAAGACAACCAAAGACTTCATTTGAAAGGGATATCTTAAAGTAAGTTTCCAAGGGCACACAACTGGAGAAAAAAAAAAAGCAGAAAAAAAGAAATTAGAATACAGTTTTGTGTCTTCCTACTATAATTTTGTTTCCACTGTATCATGCTACCCTTCATCAGTTGTAGCTACTAATAGAAACTTTAACAAGTCATCTGACTTAACGAGAAACATGGAAAAGTAGGTGTTAGTTCAGCAGCTCAACAACGTGAAGACTCCTATCATGAGGTTTCCTTGGCCTTTCTTCATATTTGTTGCCTCATGATCACAAGATGGCTGCTTCATCTCCAGGCATTATGTCCTCTTTCCAACAGGAAAAAGGAGTAAGGGAAAAGGCAAAGAGGGCTTCTGCCTTCTCATTCATCAGAACTGTGTTAATGGCCATCCAACCTTCAAGAGAGACTGGAAAATTGAGTGTTTCAACTGCTCACATTGCCGTCTCAAACAAAATTAGGTATTTCTAATGAATAAGGGGAAAATTTTGTATTAGATGCTGTTTTCACCCCCCTCACAAACACTGGTTGTCCAAGAAATTATTCCATCCTTTCTAGAGCAAATGAGTGCATACACACACACACATATTCACATTTAAAATATTCCTTTTACAAACAAGAGGGAAACAGTCTTGGTACGTCCTGTTAGGAAATTTAAAGTCCCATTAACTATGCATGTAGTTCCTGACTTATGACGTATTTGAGTTACAAGGAACCATATTTATGACCTTCCTTTTTTTTTTTTGCACATCTTAGAATTAGAAATATGTACTAGTTGGAATCGACTCGACAGCAGTGGGTTATATAGTGTTGCAGTGTGAAATTTGCTGATGTTATCATTCTCAAATGTTCACTCACGGATGTTCAAAGATCAGAATTATAAAGGCACTGATTAAAAAAAGGCAATAATAATGAAAATTAAAAAAAAAAAAGAAAGAGGTATTAGACTTACTTCAAAACGGACTTACTGCAGAGTCATTGGAATGGAACCCTGTCATAATTTGGGGACTACCTATACATTTTTAAGAGGAAAGTCACTTATATGATAAATAATGATGATCTTAAAAACCAAGAGTGAGAGGAAAAGAACTCATAAATGCATTCATCTTTCTTTTAAAGTAAAAAATAGGAAATCTCGTAAGTAAATGCTATTTTGTGTAATTTATCATTTATCTTCTTTAGGCCCACATTTACTTGTTTATAGAATGAAAAGGTTGTGATCAGTTGGTCTCTACAACCCTTTAAAGATTGACCCACCCTATGCAGGAATCATTTCTTCACCAGTGAGGGGAGGTGGTAATTTACCCTCTATTTACTACTCCTAGTATTTTTTTTTTATATATAAAGAACCCTGGTGGCACAACGGTTAAGTGCTCAGCTGCTAACTAAAAGATTGGCAGTTCCAACCAACCCAGCTGCTCTGTGAGAGAAAGACCTGATGATCTGATTCTGTAAAGATTACAGCCAAGAAAACCCCATGGAGCCATTCTACTCTGTGACATGACAGGTCACTACGAGTTGAAATTTACTCAGTAGCACCCGACAACAACAGTAATAGGGTGGTTGTCACCAGTCTGCCAGCACATTGTACTGTAGTGGCTTTCATGTTGCTATGCTGCTGGAAGCTGTGCCACTGGTATTCCAAACACCAGCCGGGACATCCATGGTGGACAAGTTTCAGCAGAGCGTCCAGAATAACACAGACTAGGAAGAAAAGCCTGGCAATCCACTTCTGAAATTAGCCAATGAAAATCCTATGAGTCACAACAGAATATTATCTGATATCATGCTGGAAGATGAGCCCCTAGGTTGGAAGGCACTACGCAATAGCCACAACAATGGACTCAAACATACCAGTGGTCATAAAGATGGCACGAGACCAGGTAATGCTTCGTGCTGTTGTACATGGGGGCACTGTGAGTCGGAGCTGACTCAGTGGCAACTAACAGCAACAGTAATAGGGTATCATTACCTATATGGGGCCAGCCCATTCCTAGGGTGGCTAGTCATCCAGGTTTGCCCAGAATAGAAGAGTTTTCCAGGATGTAGGACATTCCGTGATAAAACTGAGACTGTCCCAGGAAAACTGGAGTGAGTTAGTCACCCCACCATTCTGCTTAGAGCATTTGCCCCTGGCCTGGCCCACCCCTACCTCTCTAGGCCTGCTTAGGATTAGGAGTGTGGGTTGGTTGGGTAACCAGACCCAAAGATCAAAATGGATTTCTTATTATTTGAAATGCCCTTCTACATGCTCAAAGTTTTCATTACTGTTTTTTATGTGACACCTGTTTCTAACGTGAAATTTTAGGAACATAGCTCATAAGATGAACTTCACTTTATAATTTTCTGTAGATTTTACTACTTGCTTTATAGTAGCAAGCCCCATTTAGACAGGCTCAGTCCTCTTTTTCAGAGTTGTAACCAGTAGCCGCAAGACAGATGTGCCCAATGCATTTGATTTGTTTTTGGCATTTTGGGCACGAAGTTAATTGTGATAAACCCCATCCAGTTCTTTCTCACCTCTCCTCCTCCTCAGAGTGGATCACACTGATAAAGTGTGATTTAAGTAAATTTTTCAGTAATTCTAATAATCGACCCAGGGAAATTAAAATAGTATTTTCCTGTTCTACTTGTCATAACTTGTCGAGATAGCTTTCAGAATGTGCTACTGCTGGGAAAAAAGAAATTTTATACACATATTATTGCTGAAATTTCCTGGCTCTTTGCCTCCCAGAAGAACAATGCATAAAATATTTATTCAAAAATGAAAATATTAAGAATTAAGTGAATTTAGACCGTCCTAATTACTTTATGGGAATCTCTTCACTGCTTAAAGGGACTCCAAATGGTCTTGACATAGACCAGAATGTCTTGCTGAAAAATGAAAAATCCTCTTACACAGTCAACTTGACTGATTTAATTCTATTTAAATAATCGTGGTCAGAATATTGAAGTAACCAGTTTAACGTTGTAGACGTAACATCAGAGGACTTAAAGAACTTTAAGTCACACCAGGCCTAAGAGGTCGTTCATTCTTTTACTAAAAAAAAAATGTACTGAGCACCTACTACGTGCTAGAGACTGTTCTAAGTGCTGTGAACCAAATGAACAGAATTTCTCACCTGATGGAAATTATAGTTTACCAGGAAAGGTCCATCACCACCATGATGGAGATGATAAGACAAAAAAAATAAGGTAAAAGTGACAAATTTTGTGACTTTAGATGTACAAGTGCCTCTTTGAGCAAATGACATTCGAACTGTGACCTAAATTAATTCAAGGTGAGAGAGAGGAATCCCCCAACCACCACCATATTTACATGTTTAGACCAGTGGTTCTCCAAGTATGGTCCCCAGACTGGTAGGTAGCGTCACTATCACCTGGGAGCTTGTTAAAAAATACGCAGTCTCAGGCCCCACTCCAGACTTTCTGAATCGGAAATTCTGGAGGGGGAACCCAGCAATTTGAGTTTTAACAAGTCCTTAATGCACGTTCAGTTTGAGTTGGACTGCTCTAGGCAATCTTATTCTTTAATATCTCACTCAAATGCTCCCCCCTCCAGGAAGCCTCCCCAGGTCTCCACAGTCTAGAGTGATCTCTTTTCTCCTCTAAAATCCCACAGCACATTCCAGATAATGGTCCTGAGGCACTTTGACTTTCCTCTTGGTGTTCTGGCTACTCAGATGCCTGAAGACTCTCCATAAGTTACCAGGCGGCTCCTTTAGGGCAGGCACTGTGATTGGTCCATCTTTGTATTGCTCACAGTTTGGCAAAGATCCTGACACAAAGCCAAAAACCAAAATCAAACCAGTTGCCAATGATTCAATTCCCACTCATAGTGACCCTGTAGGACAGAGTAGAACTGCCCTATAAAGTTTCCAAGGCCGTAATCTTTATGGAAGCAGACTGCCACATCTTTCCCCCAGGCAGCTGTTGGGTTCCAACCATCAACATTTCTGTTAGCAGCCGAGTGTTTAACCACTGCACCACCAGGGCTCCTTGGCACAAAGCAAGCCTCCCAAAATACAGGAATGGATGATGTAGTAAGTGGAACAGTGGCCACCAAAGACTTCAGCTACCAATCCCTGGACTCTGTAAATGTTGTTTTATTTGCAGATGTGATAAAGTTAAGGATCTTGTGATGGGGAAATAAAGCTGGATTATCATCCGTGGGGGCCCTAAATGTCATTTTTTAAGAGAGAGCCAGAGGGAGATTTGACACAGAGAGATGAGAAGACACTGTCACCACTGAGGCAGAGATTGGAAGGATGTGGCCACAACAAGGAATGCCAGCAGCTAACAGAAGCCAGAAGAGACAAAAAATAAAAAGAATTCTCCTCTAGAGCCTCTACAAGGGGCATATGGTCTTGCTGGCACCTTGATTGTGGCCCAGTAATACTGCTTCCAGATTTCTGGCCTCCAGAACTGTGGGAGAATTAATTTCTGTGGTTTTAAGCCATAAAGTTAGTGATAACTTGTTAGTAGTCACAGGAAACTAATATTGATGGTAACAGACTATGATGTCTTTTTTTTTTTTAATGCCTTTTTGATGGGTGCCTTGGTGAGGCTACAATCCCCACTTAATAGAACAATTCAGATGCTACTGGGAAGAGATTTTCAGATGTAATTAAAGTCCCTAATCAGTTGACTTTAAGTAAAGGAGATTGTCCTGGGTAAGTCAGACTGTATGTGTTGAAAGTCCTTAAAAGGACTGAGGCTCAAGAGAGAGAAGAAATTCTGCCTGTAGACAGCAGCTTCATGCCTGAGAAGTTCCAGTCGGCTTGTGATCTTCTCATCCCGACGACCCACAGAAGACATCTTAGGCCGTGCCAGTGGGTTCAAGCCTGTCCATGATCTCCCCTTACTCTGCCTACCCTACAGACTTCAGACTTGCTTAGCCAGCTTCCACAGTTATTGTGTAAGCCAATTCCTAGTAATAAATCCCTTCATACGTGTGTGTGTCATGTATATTGGGGCATTGGTGGTTCAGTGGTAGAACTCCTGCCTTCCATGGGGGAGACCCAGGTTCAACTGCCGACCAGTGTACCTCATACACGGCCACCACGCATCTGCCAGTGGTGGTTTGTGTATTGCTCTGGTGCTGAACAAGTTTCAGTGAAGCTTCCAGACTAAAAGAGACTAGTAAGAAAGGTCTGGTGATCTACTTCCAAAAATTAGCCAGTGAAAACCCTATGGATCACAACAGCCTGATCCCCATGGTGTCTAGGGTCACCATGAGTCTGGGGCCAACACAAGGGCAGCGAACCACAGCAGATATATATATATTCTCGCTTCTCAGTTTGAATCCTGAATAATAAACAGGTGTTAAGCATTTAGCAAGCATTTTTTTATTGTATGTATACTATTTAATACAACAATCCTATGAGGTAGGTATGATTATCATCCCATTTCATAGATAAGAACATTTACCCTGAGATGGGTGAATTACATTATCCAGGGTCTGGTGGTGCAGTGGTTAAATGCTTAGCTGCTAACTGAAAGGCCAGAGATTTGAACCCACCAGCCACTCTAAGGGTGAAAAATATGGCAGTCTGCTTCCGTAAAAATTACAGCCTTGGAAACCCTATGGGGCAGTTCAACTCTGCCCCCTGTAGGGTTGCTATAAGCAGGAATTGGCTCTATGGCAATGGGTAAGGTCACACAACTGGAAGGGGACAGACTGTCATTCAAGTGTAGCCAGTCTGAAGCTGAAGTTTCAGTCGCTGCCTTCTACCAAACAATGAATGAGCATGAGAAAGAGGTGGAAGAAGTACTACAAGGAGATTTCCAACCCTCTTGGTTAACAGCTATGGCTGCTAGTCAAAAGGTCAGCAGTTCGAATCCACCAGCTGCTCCTTGGAAACCCTATGAGGCAGTTCTACTCTGTCCTATAGGGTCGCTATGAGTCAGAATCAACTCAACAGCCATGGGTTTGGTTTGGGGTTTTTTTGGTAGACGCTTCAGGTTTAATAAGGGGAAACACGAAACAGGAATTTCCTTTAGAATGAGCATAAGTCCCATTAATTTGGGACTTTCGAGGCAGGCCTGAGCTGTATAGATAGCTGTGTTCTAAATAATTTTGAGAACTCTAGCCCAGGTGGACTCCAAGCCCCCTCCTACCTTTCTCCATTGGTGGGGTCATTTGGCCGGCCCTTCTTACCACACCTTCTCTCTGAGGCAGCAACTGGAACCGGACAGATGCTCAAGACAGCAGGGGATGGACAGCCCTGGTGGTAAAATAGAGACATTTTGAAGCCCTCCACCAGGCTCCCATATACTCTCCCATAATCATGAGAAATAGAACATTATCAGCATTTGCCCCAGGGTGCCAATTAAACATGCTAAGAAAAGGATTTTCATATCTGGCATCTTGGAGGTGAAAAGAAATTTGCTCACCGCATAAGAGAACGCTCTGCCCAGTCAAGAAGCTGTTAGACAACAAACACTCCTTCTAATACTCTTCGTTACAGAGAATTCAGCACAGAATGGCTCTAAGTCAGGCTCCATCTGGGATGAGGATGGAAATTTATCAAAGAACCAGAAGGATTTATAATAAGAGAATTTCTAACCTTAGATTTAGAATTTCTTTAAACCAGTCTTGCCCGGCATGGTGGGTGAGAGCTTGGGCTTGGGAATTCATCAGGCTCAGCCCATAAAACACATGACCTTGGTAATTCACTTATTTTTCCATAAAGAAAATGTTTGCTGGGGTATTACTATTGTTATTATTATTCTTATACACCCTCATTTCATAAATTCAGACAATACATAGAACAAAAAGGAAACAGTAAAGTTCACTTGAAATCTCACTACTTAAAGATAACCTCTATTAACATTTTGTTGGGCAAATTAGCTAACTTCCTTTTGCCTGACTGCTCTTAACCATAAAATGAGAACACATACAAGTAGCACCTGCCTCAGAGATGACAGAGGAGATTCATGAGATAAGCCAAGTAAAGTGCTTAGTACAGGGCATAGCTAATAAGGCCTTTCCATGCTAGGCTCATCAGCCATCCTGGTTTGCTTGGGATGCTCTTGGTTTTAGCACCGAAAGTCCCACATCCCAGGAAGCCTCTCAGTCCAGAGCCAACCAAGATCGTCAGCCACTGTACACATGGTATAACCCCAAGGGAAGAAGGGAGTGAATTACCATATTCATTGAGTGCAGACAGCCCTGGGGTAGCACATGACAACTATTTTCACCATAGAGAGCCTTTGTGAGGTTTCCTTTAGATTCATTTTTATCAACTGAAACAGGCCTGCTTGGTCCAGCTTAGAATGAATGAGGAAGCCTCAAAGCCAGAGGTCTAACATTAGAAAGACATCGTCCTGGTGTAAAACTGTCATTCATCCAGAAGCAGTTCTGAGTTTCCGGCAGATTGCTTGTCCTTTCCGCCTGCCTACATCCCCAAGTTGAAGGCACAAGCAGGAGGAATCTTCTGGCCACCCTGAACTACAAGCCACCCTTGACATGCAGAAGGGAACCTGAGCACTTAGCAAAGAGTGCCCTGTGGACTGCTGGCCCCCAACAACTGCCCCGCCAGACCAAAGAATATCAATCTGCTGGCTCAGACATTTTTGTCTTTTCACTGCTCACATCTCTGGATGGCATTGGCACAGCAAGACACAAATCCCATTGTTGCGGCATCAATTCTGCCTTCAAAAACTCACCTCTGTTCTGACTTCATCAGGGTTAGAAACAGCAGAGACTAGAAAGGTGTTTCCCTAACCAGCCCCTCAGCCTGCTGATCTTTGTTCACCACTGGGGGAATTCTCATTCTTAGTGAGAAAAGTAACTCACTTTTCTGTTCCCCTGTTTAATAGATCACTCATTTTGGACACCCTGACAAATGTTCAAAGGAAATTTCCATTGGCCACAGCTCAGCCCATCCTTTCCAGTTACCAACTCGGCTCTTCTATCATCTGAACAGGGACCAGCCAACTTCTTGTGAGTTATGGCCCTTCATCCCCCTTTCTTCTTCCATTATTTTGCACTTGGCTTCTCCCCATTACTCTTCTCTGTGCTTTCCTGGATCCTTAATTATCTTGCCTCTGACACGTTCAAACCTTTGGACTAACAAGAGCTGAGTCATTTTCTTCCTCATGGGAAACCGACTGGAAAGTCATCCAGACCTGCTGCTCCAGCCATATTTCAAATAAGCTCCAGAGAAGGTGAGAAAGATGCTCAAACCTCCAAGGAACTCTGGAGTTCCAACTGAGTATCTTGGAGTTTGAGGAATATACACACACATATGCCCACACACGTGCTGCCTCACACACAGACACATTCACACACTCTCTTACACATATACTCACGCACACGTTCACACACATTTCCATAGCCTGTGGGTCCAAGTGACATTTCATTAACTGTAATACTAAAAATTTCTCTGACTTTGTCTCCATCTGATCATGCAACACGGCAGCCTCTGACAAAGTCCCCAACCCCCGTCAGCATTTCTGGGGGTCCTTTATGTGTACACAAGCAAATCCAGTCAGGTATCATGTGTTTTGGGGGGGATACACTGCCACCCCACTGCTTCTGCTGTCTCCCATCTGACTCTATCACCTGCCCTCTGACCGAGACTATCAGCTGTCTTCATGTTCCGTGTTCCACTCCCTCCCCCCACCTCAAACTTCAGACTCCCAGACATGCCTAAACCCAAAATCGGCCAAGTATATATTCCACTGCATCTCCACATGTATCTATTGTTGTTGCTGTTTTATTGTACTTTAGATGAAGGTTTACAGAGCAAACTCGTTTCTCATTAAACAGTACACGTATTGTTTTATGACATTAGTTACCAACCCCATGACATGTCAACACTCTCCCTTCTCAACCTTGGGTTCCCCATTACCAGCTTTCCTGTCCCATCCTGCCTTCTAGTCCTTGCCCCTGGGCTGGTGTGCCACTTAATCTCGTTTTGTTTTATGGGTCTGCCTAATCTTTGGCTGAAGGGTGAACCTCAGGAATGACTTCATTACTGAGCTGAAAGGGTATCCAGGGGCCTATATATTGTTTTTAAATGGTTCAATTCAAACCCTGGGCACAGTTCTAGACACTGGGGATTCAAAAGTGAGAGCAATGCAGCACTACTATTCAAGGATGCATTTTTCTGAACTGTTTTCCGTTGTCTCAGATAATGAGTGTCTGTATAGTGCAGCACAGGACAGACATATCGTGACAAACAAGCCCAGGAGCTGGGGTGTTGATGTGTTATGCTGGTGAGCCTGGTTATTTTTGTCATTTTTCCCTGGAACAAAAGCCCGTGGCCTGTTATAAGGCCCATGAATCCCATTAGAAGAAACCAATTCTAATGGTATGCAAAATTAACACAATAAGGAAAACGGCTGACACAAATGGAACTTGACACCACGTTAATGACTTTCTCATAGGAGAAAAATGAATTCAGGAGCAAATAATGGAAATTAATGAAGGTACCCTAGGCAAAGTCCTTCTTCTCCTCCTAAAAGATGATTTTAGTAGAATTTGTCCCCCTTTCAAAGATGACCAAGGATACTACTGAGAGCCCTGAGAGATGGTGTACGATTTGAATAGCAGTAGCAGGCTCAGAAGCCTCCACAGGCTGAAAGCAGAGACACTTCTCAAGGGAAGTGGTAAATTTCCACAGCCTCTACAGATCGTTTGGCTGATATTTCAGCATCAACAGTCTATGTCTTTAAAGGGTATTTATAGCTGTAATGGCATTAAGGTGACTGAATTCCCTTGGACTTCTGAACTTTTATTTGTTAGTGAAAAGTATAAATCACGTTGACCCCAGGTTAGCATATGGTGGTGTTTTCCCCAGAAACTAATGTCTCATCCTCAGTTATCACCAGCTCTGAAGCTTCAGCAAAGCTGGATCAGCCCAGGTAGAAGTGCATACCTTTGAAGGGAACAGCAAAAGCCACTCTAGGGGTCAGGGAAGGTGTGATAAATAGGATTTTCATCCTTCCCTGGCCTGGGATGTGTCTAAGGCAGAATCTGGGTTACTCACTTGAGATTGTCTAAGATTTGCAGACACCTAATGAGTCAGAGGAAACCCTGGTGGCATAGTGGCTAAGTGGTACGGCTGCTAACCAAAGGGTTGGCAGTTTGAATCCACCAGGAGCTCCTTGGAAACTCTATGGGGCAGTTCTACTCTGTCCTATAAGGTCACTATGAGTCGGAACCGACTTGACAGCAGTGGATTTGGTTTTTTGATTTTGAATGAGTCAGAATCGACTTGACTGCAATGGCTTTGATTTTTTTGTTCTTTTGGAATGCTATATTGGGGCCCTGGTGGCACAGTGGTTAAGAACTCAGCTGCTAACCAAAAGGTTGGCAGTTCGAATTCACCAGCTGCCCTTTGGAAACCCCATGGGGCAATTTGACTGTCATATAGGGGGTCGCTATGAGTTGGAATTGACTTGATGACAACAGGTTTGATTTGGTTTAATGCTATATTGAAACCCTGGTGGTACAGTGGTTAAGAGCTCAGCTGCTAACCAAAAGATCAGCAGTTCAAATCTACCAACCACTCCTTGGAAACCCTATGGGGCAGTTCTACTCTGTATAAATTGTGTCTCCCCAAAATATGTGTTGCAACCCTAAACCGTATATCCATGGGTGTAATTCTGTTTGAAAATAGGGTTTTCTTTTTTATGTTAATTAGACCACAATCTCTAAAAATTAGTTCTTAGCATTTCATATACGTAAAAATGATTAATTAATAAACTTTGTTTTGTGTTTCAGGTGTCTTATTTTGATAGATCAATTTACTGCCTGAATCTAGAACTCTTAAAGTAACTCTTGAGCCCACATTCAAACTCTTGAGAACTTTTCACTAAGTACTGTAGATTTCCACTGTCCAAAATGGCACCACAAGCCATAGAGAGGTTCTAAATTTAATCAATTCTAAATTATAAGAAGAGCAGATTAGAGACAGAGACATCCACTCACAGGTAAGCCAGATGCCATGTGAGGATAGTCTGCAAGCCTGGGAACCAAGGAATGCCTGGGGCTACTGACAAAGAAGGAATCAACATGGCCAAGACACTGATTTGGACTTTTACCTCCACAACTGTGAGAAAATAAATTTCTATTCTTTAAAGTCACCCACTTGTGGTATTTATGCTACAGCAACACTAGGAAACTCTAAGGCATGCTGTAAAATTACACCTCCCCTTTTTCTGGAACCCTCATCGCCTGCTGCATTTTACTTATTTCCACAGCACATGCCACTATCTGATTTAGTGTGCATGTTTATTGTCCATGTTCCCCAATGAGAATGGAAGACCCGTGAAGCATGGATTTGTGTCTATTTTGTTCACTTATATATCTCCAGCACCTAGTATAGTGCCTGGCACATAGTAAATTCTCAATAAATGTTTGTTGAATGGATGAACGATGAAGAATGAATGAATGATGAAGATCATAGACTCTCAAGATTGAAAGGAAAGTGTAAGGATATCTTATGACCTAAACTCCTGTCCTACCCTTAATGGCTCTGATAATGATAATGAACAAAGAGAGAGACATAGGAAACAGTTCAGAGACCTAACTAAGAAACATGTACCTGGGAAATTTTGGATCCTTCTGCCTTAGGAGGAAGGGAAGAGAGGAACTGTTGGGGCTTGAGGACATGGCTACTCAGCTCCATGTCTTGGTCTTCCTGATGGATCCAGCTAGAAAAAAAGCAGGATACAGCCTCGAGATTTATAATGCAGGGTGTTTTCAATCAGACAGTCTCAGGTATTGGCCACTTAACATATTCTCATACATATTACTGACCACTTTTGAGATGCCAAGCTCTGTATTAGACATTTGGGATAAAGAGCCAACAGGACAGACCCAAGCCCTGCACTCCTGGACCTTATAAGGGAAATAGCTATTCAACAGTTTCTTACAGTTATGTAAGTGCTATTAAGGGGGACTGAAAAGTACTATAAAAAACCATGCCAGTTGCTGCTGAGTCAATTCTGACTCATGGTGACCCATGTGTGTCAGAGTAGAACGGCTTCATAGGGTTTTCAGTGGCTGATTTTTTTGGAAGTAGATCATCAAACCTTTCTTCTGAGGTACCTCTGGGTAGACTTGAACCTCCAACCTTTCAGTTAGCAGCCAAGGGCATTAATTGTTTGTACCACTCAGGGTCTCTATGTGTCAGCCCTAGCTCAACCTTCCCTCAAGGAGCACACAGGGTAGTTTAATGTAATCGGTAAGGGCACGGTCTACCTTCACTTGAGCTCTGGCTCCAAAATTTACAGATTTTATGGTTTTTAGTAAATCTCTTAAAGTCTCTGATCCTCCATATTTCCAGCTGTAAAATGGGAATGATGATAGTACTTACCCCATACTTGCCTGGAAATTGAGACAATGTGGAAAAAGCACCTTGCACAGTCCCTGACACATTAGAAGTGTTCAGTAAATATGAGCTATCATTACTGTGACATAACACGGGCACAGGAATAGTAATATGTGCCTTGAATGATAGAAAGAAGTTTATCAAAGAAACAAGGAAGATAAAATTAATTAAAAAAAAAAAAAGGATTTATAAAGGGACTCCAACCAGAGCTCAAGATGTAAGGTTGGCAGCAATGGAAGATGGAAGTGAAAAGGCAAGCAAAACTCAGCCTATGAAAGGCCTTTAAATCCCATTAAGGAGTTTAGACTTTATCTCAGGGATCCTTTAAACCAGAAAACAACATGATCAGATTTTCATTTCAGGAACATATTATTGTCTCCTATTACAAGTTGGGTTTCCCGGGAAGCAGGCTCAGATGAAGATTAGCTCGTAAGATGTTTATTAAGGAGTTCTCCTGGGGTCGTCAGCATGAGGGAGGAAGGAGATAGGATTCGGCAGAAGAAGTCAAGCTGCAACACCATCCCGGCAATGCTTTCCTACCACTCAGGGTGATCAGGAGCTAGACGGCCCTTCAGAGTTCTCCCAAGCTGGGGGTGAGAGAGACAGAACGTTATACCCCGCATCCATCATTATTCACTGGATGTGAGCCACCCCGGGTAAGGTGGTTGCCCTTGGATAAGGTGACTCTCTGTGGCTGAGGCAATCCTTGAGGGCTGACAGCTAAAGGATGTCTGAAGACAGCCCTCCCATCCGCTGGGGCAATAAGTTTTTCACTGAAGGGGAGTCTGGGCAGTGCCTTCTCTATGTCCATCACACCTTCCCTGTTACAGATTAAGAATAAAAATAACCCACCAGGAAAACAGAAAGCTGAGCTGGAAGCTTCCAGTACACTGACAGGGGTGTATAGCTCAGGCAAAGCAGCATATACCTGAGGGCAAACAGCATACACACATTCATACATTCACACACTCATACACAATCACACTCTTGCACACCTTACACACACTCACACACTTACACACTCTCATACACACACAGTCAAAGACACTCTCACACACTCCAACACACTCACTTTCACAGTCACTCACCCACTCCCACATTCACACACACTCTTGCACACCCACACACATTCACACACTCAATACACATACTTTTACACACCTCACACACTCACACTCAATACACTTACACACACTCTAACATGCTCACACACTCATATACACTGACACGAGCACATTTGCACACACATCAGTGTCTAAAAATAAAGAATCCCTGCGAGAAGTCTTCAGCTTTTTCTTCCAGCTAAGTATACCTGGCAACTTTTCCTTTCTCTCTAGGCCTTCGGAGCCTTTCCAGCAGAAACAATTTTATTTATGATACCCAACTACACCTGAAAAGAAAAACAGCCCAGCCAGGGAAAAATGAGAAGCGCGGCTAGGGATCTTCAAGGCTCCTCAATACATTTCTTACTCTTTCTTCTGAGCAGAAATTTCCATTTACAAAATTCTCGCAGCTCAATTTGTCTTCTGTTAGTTTCTCATTATTACCATTTTTTAAGCACACACATACTCATGACAAATCACCATTTTCTCTGATTCATGTGTTCAATTAGTGGAGATATTAACTTGAGCTGCCTGACCCCTGGCAGTGAGTAAATGGGTACCTCCATCCCTGAAGTTACCTAAACTTTCTGGTATTAAATTAGACCTTCATAGGCATCAAATCGCTGGCATGGGGGAATGACTTCTTAATATTTTTATTTGAGTGATATAGCAGCCTGAGAGTTGCTAGTTCCTTTGAGCTTGTAAACTTGCCGGATTGAGCTAAATCACAAGCGACGGTTCCAGGGAGGAAGATGCAATATCAACATCAAGTCTGAAATACCGAAGACAAGAGTGAAACAAGACTAAGGGCCTAAGGAACCTAAAATAGACATTTAAAAGCTGGAAGGCATTTGGGGCAATATATTCTACTCCCTCATTTTTCAAAATGGAAAAAAATAAAGCCAGAAAGTTCAAGTGAATTGCCTAGATGACTCAGCCTGTTAGCAGCAGCAGGGTTGAGACACAAATCTCTTGGCACTCAGTACTGGGACCTTTTCTCTGTTTCACCCACAGGAGGATAGTAATACGGTATGGGAACATTTGCTGGAATTGGAAATATTTCAAGGCACATCTGGGCAGGCAGTTTTCAGAAATATGTTATCATAATAGTTTTTCATTTTATGGCTCACCAATAAAATGGTGGGTTGTTTTAAAACCATAACGGGAAGTCCCAAGAAGGTTTATGTGGGGGTGGGAGAAACAGCCATCTCCTCTCTCAAAGAGGCCAGGGGAGGTCTGCTCCCCTCCGGGTCTTTGGAAAGCCCATCCTTCCATCTTATGAAACTGGAATCAATTCTATTATCCTCCATAGCTTTACCCAGTTCATTTCTT
Source organism: Loxodonta africana (assembly GCF_030014295.1). Lineage (NCBI taxonomy): Eukaryota > Metazoa > Chordata > Mammalia > Proboscidea > Elephantidae > Loxodonta > Loxodonta africana. The sequence goes on from NC_087348.1 coordinate 46,163,557, forward strand.
CTGTAGCACTTTCCATAGCTTGTTGTCATGTGTTTACTAGCTTGTTTTTTCATTTATTGTCTAGTCCACTCAGCCCCAGATTAAGAGGTCCAAGAGGGTAGGAACTTTGTTTTATTCATCTCTTCATCCCCAGTACACAGTGAAAAAAAAAAAAAAAACAGTAGGCATTAAAAAAAAAAAAAGTTGTTGAATACATGAATGAATGAATAACTGAATGAACAAACTGGATATAATGATGATTATTAGTTACTTGGTACTATATTTTCTAATCACCCAATCCCTTTCTCCTGCCCCTTTCCGTCCCTCTCCCCACTCCTCCTACCACCACCTTGTTTTGGTCATCATTTATTAAATAGAAAAACTGAGATACAGATTGTTCCTGTTTCTATCCATTATTGTACAGCTAATTAGAGATAGAGCTAGAATAAAACCCTAAAATTCCTGGATTTCCCTCTCTTTCCACCAGACCACACTGCATGATGAGTTCTCTATTTAAGTTCCCTTCCTTCTTATGTTTACACATGCTTTTCCAAAAACCAAATCATTGCCAACATATCAACTCAATAGGACAGAGTAGAATTGCCCCATAGGCTTTCCAAGGCTATAATCTTTACGGAAGCAGACTGCCACACCTTTCTCCCATGGAACAGCTGGCAGATTTAAACAACTGATCTTCCAGTTAGCAGCTGAGCACTTAACCCATGCGCCACCGGGCTCCCTACATGTGCTCTTAGATGGTATTTATCTATGCGAAGATGTACATACATTTATTTCCACAATGTAGAAGGCAGATCTTTTCTCAAAATGTGTTTGTACTATGGGCCGCTAAGCCACATAAGCTTCTCTGGGGAGAAAAAAGTCACCAAGAAATTCAAGAAATGCTGCCTACTGTATGCCCCTTTTGGGTACTTCACAAAGTACTTTGGAATCCTGAAAGCAATGTCATGGAACATTTAATTTTTTAGACCCAATTTTCCCCAGTTTATTTGACCACCAAAAGTTGGAGTGAACCTAACACACATATTTACATTTTTTGGAAATATTATTCCAGGCACAGTTTGGAAAAAGCCAAGGTGGAAGAATATAGAAATAATGTAGAAGCACTGGTGGAGACATGACTCTCACATAAATACTGAGATTGCACTAGCCAGGAGCTTCATCTTCATGAACAAACCTATCCGTTCTTTTTAGGTAAGTTAAGTTCCAACTTGAGTGTCTTTAGAAAAGTGAAAGACCTAGGGAAGAACATAACAGAGCTATGCAGAGAGAGGTCAGTGAAGAGCATCAGCCCTGCCATTGCTTCATGCTTTGAACCATGTATTAGGATGAATCTGGTACTTGCCTGGATGTCTTTTCCCTTCCGAAGCCCACTAAGCCTTTAATTAACGATCTAATTTCAAAACCAAATCTTGAAAATCTTGTGACCAAATGGACTACCATATTGCAATTCAGACAACCTCTAGGATCTTAAACAAGTGAATTTTTAGAAATAATAGCTCCCCATCTCCAAACCTCTAGTTCCTCTACCTGTATCTGCAACTGAAGTGATTCTACTTATGATTCATAAAATACGCTTATATTTTTGTAGCATCTCAATCTATACTCCTCTATCTATAGGTTCTGTGTGACTTTGAGCAAGTCAGTTAACTACTCTGAGCCTCCTTTTCCTCATCTGTAGAATGAAAGTAATGATAATACCTACCACATAGGTTATGCAAGAACATGATTAATTATAGGTAAAAAAAATTTATAATAGTATCTGACTCATTTATCGCTCAGTAAATAATAGCTATCATTTTATCATCATCATCATCATCCTCCTCCTCAATTCATTGAATCCCCCCAAATGATTAATTTCTAATTTAACATTCCATTAGTCTGTTAGCCATCTGAGCAGGAAATGGGGGCATTATCATTCCTATTTTAAAGATGGGATCCCAGAAACCATGACAAAATGAAAGAAATGTGGAACACACATACACATTATTATTTGCTAGCAAGCATTCAGAAGGTCCCTGGTGGAGCAAACTGTTGGTGCTCATCTACTAACACTCGACTACTAGCTGAGAGTTTGGTGGTTCGAACCCACCCAGCAGCTCTGTGGAAGAAAGGCCTGATGACCTGCTTCCATAAAGATTACAGCCAAGAAAACCCTGTGGAATGCAGTTCTACTCTGTATCACGTGCAGTCACTATGAGTTGAAATCAATTCAATGACAATGAGTAGCGGTTGTAGTAGTAATAGCAAGTATCCATGATACTAATTAATAAGAAAGGGGCCAAAAGCACAAGTGTTTTAAATGACTCTAGAAGTCTAACGATCTTGGTGTCTATCAGTTTGTTGTACTGCGGGGCTTATGTGTTGCTGTGATCCTGGAAGCAATGAGACCGGTATTCAGATACCAATAGGTTCACCCATGGCGGACAGGTTTCAGCTGAGCTTCCAGATTAAGACAGGCTAGGGAAAAGGGCCCGGAGGCCTACTTCTGAAAAGAATTAGCCAGTGAAAACCTTACGAATTATAATTAATGATCTTAATTAATAAATTCACTTACTTGCCATTCATCTAGATTGCCAACTTCAGCCCACAAATAAGCATTCATCCTGATTATTGGCATAGGCAAGTTTTTTAAAAGAAGCATTATGGCAGCCAAAATGGCTGTGATTATAAATTTTGTTTAATCAGCCATCATTTGTCAACAATTCCTTGAAAACGTCAGAGACAAATAAAATCCATACGATCACCGTTCTGACCCACTAGAACACTACCTGGAAGCACTAATTCTCTATGAACACACTTGTGCATGCATTTAGCACCTATATCGATCACCAACTATGAACCAGCCCCAAGCTAGGCGTGCACGGAGAGCATGACTGGACCAACACTGCACTACCCTCATGAGGCTTGGAGTCTAGCAGGGGAGAAAGTCTGTTAAAAAAAAAAAATTCAACAAAGTCAAAGTGCAATGAATGTCCTAGGGTCATAGCAGTCATACTAAAGGACATTTCTTTCTGACAATTCAGTTAATAAGAATAATTATTCTGTCTTCAGAGACCATACAAAGCAAATGTGAAATGCTTTTGCTACTAGTAAATGATATTTGCATGTTCTTAGAGTGGTATAGTACTCTTACCTCATTTTCTCCCTCCCATCCAATCTTTGTTGGGAGGAATGGGGGAGTCAATTGACTCCATGGGACTGACGTCCACATTCCATCTTCTCCTTCAATGACTTCATAGGGTGTGCTGATCCCCAGAAATAAGAATTCCAAAGTAGCATGAAAATAAGGAATTCCAACATATGTCTTATTCCATATAATATGATGCTTCAATGATGAAGGCACACGAATACACTTCCTCAAGAAGTTGTGACAACTTGCAAATTTCAAGACTCGGCAGGATAGTGGGATAAAGCTAAAAAAAAAATGGTGACCTTATTTTCCAAACCAAAAATCAGGACACAAAGTCTAACAAAGGACTTTTTTCCACCTCCGGGAATTAGGCTGAGAGATATAGTTTAAATGTCAAAATATTGGCATTTCTGGGACATCGATAGTACATGGAAACAACAGAACAGAAGAGATGAAATCAAAACTACCCTGGAAAACTCAGGAAACATCAGCCTAAAAGAATTTGCATAAAAGACAGAGTCTTGAGACCTGTGGAGGCTAAAAACAGCTGAGGGAACGGAGCAGTCACTAAGAGTTCAAGGAGAGAGCAGATGAAAATTAAATGTCCCTAGGTGCAGAGAGAAAAACCAGAAAGTCTTTTCACTTTAAAATACCATACTCAACTGAATTGATCCCTCTTATCCCTCTTGGAAAAAAATTATGTGTCAATATATTTCAAGGTAAAGGAACCACTATACTCCCTCGATCAACTATTTAACTTGAAATTGAATACCCGTTGCCATCAAGTCGATTCCAACTCGTAGCGACCCTATAGAACAGGGTAAAACAGCCTCATAGGGTTTCCAATGTTACCATCTTTATGGAAGCAAACTGCCATATCTTTCTCCTGCTGAGCAGCTGGTGAGTTCAAACTGCTGAACTTTTGGTTAGCAGCTGAGCACTTAACCACCAAGCCACCAAGGCTCCTTTGAAATTGGATACATGCCTATATTTTAAGTTAGGCAACAGAGGCCTGCTCAGGTTATCGTAAAAATTGAGAGGTGTTCATTTATTGGAAGATGAATATATATGGACTAGAAATCAACCCAAATGCTGGTGGTGCAGTGGTTAAGAGCTAATGGTTGCTAACCAAAATGTCATTCAAATACACCAGCAGCTCCTTGGAAACCCTGTGAGGCAGTTCTACTGCCAGAATTGGGTCAAGACAAAAGTAATTCTAGAAACCAACCGCTTCCTTCATTTCTCTGAGGTAATTGTCATTGTCTTGGTATTTCTCCTTCTTTGTGTACCTCTGTTCCATTTGTCTCTCTCCCTCTACTCCCTGGGCATGTCTTCCTTTTAACTATGACTTGCACATGACTATCAGGCCTCTGGAAATCCTGGTGGCATAGTGGTTAAGAGCTACGGCTGCTAACCAAAAAGGTTGGCAGTTCAAATTCACCAGGTGCTGCTTAGAAACCCTAGAGGACAGTTGTATTCTGTCCTGAAGGGTCTCTATGAGTCAGAATCAGATGGATGGCAAGAGGTTTGGTGTTTTGTTGTTGTTGTTGTTTTTATCAGGCCTCCACTTCCATTTCAGCCTCAACCCTGGCAGAAATTGATTTAGACTAGCAGGTTTTCCAAGTTTCACATTCAAATTATCAGGAGAGAATCTGATTGCCCATCTAGGTTTTTCACACCAACTCACGCCACAGATGGCTGGCCTGACTATAAGATTTCCCTCACTCCTGATCTTGTCAATCATTTTAGGCAGGACTCTGGGTTTGTTGGTTTCACTGAAAGGGCATATGGACAGGCCAGCACTGTAAAAATGTCCAACGCCTCTCCTAAGTGAAAGACATGGATGCCTCATGTCCCAGGGAAATCTCACAACTCTTTTTCCACTCTAAACCAGCTTAGCTGTCCAGATGTGCCTACAGGTGCCTGCAGTCAGAACCATCCATTCAGATAAGAGGCATTGGTCGTTCGGTGGTAGAATTCTTGCCTTCCATGTGGGAAACTCGTGTTCAATTTCCAGCCAAGGCACCTCAAACACAGTCACCACCCATCTGTCAAGTGGTGGGTTGCTTATTGCTATGGTGCTCAATAGATTTCAACAGAGCTTTCAGACTAAGATGGATAAGGAATAAAGCCTTGGCAATCTACTTATGAAAATCATCCCATGAAAACTCAATGAATCACAACAGTGCAATCTGCAAAGCATCATGGAAATGGCACAAGACTGGGCAGTGTTTCAGTCCATTGTGCATAAAGTTACCATGAGTCAAGGGCTAACTCAATGGCACCTAATAACAACATGTGCCAGGCTTTCTTCTAGGAGCTTGGGGTACTTTGGAAAGACTCAAAGAGGAACAGAATTATGCTTTTGTTGTCTATAAACTTCTCACTTTTCTTCTAAATAATACTTTAACTCTTCCTCTGTTCACCTCGGAAACCCTGGTGGTGTAGTAGTTAAGAGCTAGGGCTGCTAACCAAAAGGTCAGTGGTTTGAACCCACCAGGCACTACTTGGAAACCCCATGGGGCAGTTCTACTCTGTCCTACAGCGTCGCTCTGAGTCAGAATTGACTCAACAGCAATGGGCTTTTTGGTTTTGGCTGTTCACCTCAACTGTTATCTGGCCTGCAAGAGAATTTTCTGGCTTGAGAGGTCCCCATGTGTAGTGGACTTTTGGTTACTATGTGGCAGTTACTATGTGGCAGGCACTTAGTATGCATTTTCTAATTTAAACTTCACAACCACCTTATGGAACATGCGTTGTACCAAATTTTCTGATGAAGACACTGAGGCTTAGAGAGTTGAAATCATTAACGCATGGTTCCACACTAATAAGTGGGAGAGCTAGAACACAAAACAAGTTGTACTGAGTCCAAAACCCACACTTTCAACTACCACACTGTATAATCTCAATTTTAGTGCCATAGAAAAGTCAGCCTGCTTGTTTTTTCCCACCCATGGAGAGAAATATCTTTCCTTTTTTATCCTAACAGCCAGGAAGATCATGCACAAATTTGGTGTATAATTTCATTCATTCTAGTTTTTCTTATGCGGTTTCTAGTTTTTTTTATTTCTGTGACATCACCCACATATAAATACATATATTTCTAATAATAATCATTACATAGGAGTATATGTACATATCTTCATTTCTGTTGTCACTGAGCTATTTTAAATCATCATCATTTAGAACAATAAGAGAGCATCCTAAGAGATGAGGAGGGAAAAGATTTCCCTTTAATTTCAAACTCAATTTAATGTTTTATGTAGAAATTATTCTTTTTCTGATTACTATGCATATTGTCTACATGCATACCTAGAGTGTGGCCTTTTTAAAAGTATTTCAGGGAAAAAATATGCACGCAGGCAATTCTGTGATAAATAATGTGCATTGATCATAAGTACCCATTCTGAAAACCCGTTAGATATATTGATCTAACTTTAAAAGAGAATCTGCTGCTGATGGAGCAAAGTGATTCACTCCTTGTAAGAATAATGAAAACATATGGAAGCTAAATAGGTTGGTAGGCATCCCAAGGACCAATGGAAAAGATTAAAGAGTGAATGGTATAGTGAAAATCAGATTACATCTGTTTATATTTACTGAGTTGGTGACTTAAGAACTATTAGATGAACCATTCTGATCGAATTGGTTGGTGTTAGGATAAACTTCCTGCCATCAATAGCAAGTATATGTACAGAAACTTTCCCCAAAGGGTGCCTGCTTATGTTAAAAATAGACTCTTGATGATCTTGGGAGTGACCATATTCACGATTTGTTTTGTAACTGGATTCCAGCCTAGTATTCTGGTGTATCAGCTCTGTTTTCATAACTTTTGTGGTTCCTCAAGACTTCTTCTAAAGCTTGCATTCTAATTTGGTCTTGCTGGTCCTCTCTGATATACTGGAGTCCATCTGTGAAGTCTACTTGGGCTCTGAACAGTTTCCTTGGTGCAACTGCCTTTTTCTGGACTTCCAAGTGACACCCAACTTTAAATTCACCATCTCTGGGGGCCAACTTCCTGCTATTGCCACATTAATTCTTCTTGGACCTCCTGCTATCTCTTCCTGCCATTGTTCACTATTTGCCTAGACTGTGAACTATTATTATTGTGCTCCCTTTGAACATGGCACTTTGCCCCCAGCTAGAACCTCTGCCATTACCACTTGAAACTGAACCAAGCTCTGGAGCCCTGACTCTGCCTGAGAACCAGTTCTAGTAACAGATTTCAGCCCTCCTTGTCTCCTTTGGTCAGCCATGACCACAAATTCTTTAATTGTGACTCTTGGGGGTTTTATAACTGAATATTTGCATTTCATTTTAGGTCTGCCCATGATCTATGTCTTCATCTTCTTTTTCACAAATTGTATCATGTTCAGTTTCTAGGCAGAAGTTTAACTTTTTTAAAACCACTCTACAGTTTTCCCGTGAGTCTTTTCACTCTAATTGGGCCTGTGTCTTTCCTACTGACTGAAAAATCCATCTGTGCCCTGGTCTAATATGCCGAATTAGTCACAGTGTATAGATTTCAATTGACTCCTCAAACTCTCCAGGGTGCCCAAGCATCTCTCCCTCTGAGAGCAAAGGGAACAATTCATGTTTTCTTGGGTCCTGTACGCTTGGAATTCTATAGTATTCTTTTTCTTCACAACCCTCCCTTTTAAATATCTTTTTCAAACCTGGTTCCTGTTAGATCCAAGATTACCCACTTCAACAAAGCATTTCAGTTTATTTTAATTATGTGCACGTATACATATATCCTCAATAAAACGTGAGTACTTGTGTATCTGTGTGCATGTGTTTTACTAAAAATTTAAAGGAGGTGGCATACCAATTTAAAGCAAAATTGAAAAGGGAAAAATTCCTAAATGTTTTGGAGATATTTTAGTGTGCTCTCCTTTTTATTAAGGATGACATAATCTGTAATCATAGTCATATATTTGCTTCCTCTGGAGCCCCTGGGTTCATAATCAGTTAAGCACTTGGCTACTAACCGAAAGGTTGGCAGTTCGAACTCACTTGAGGCACCTTGGAAGAAAACTCTGGCAATCTGCTCCAAAAAGGTCACAGCCTTGAAAAGCTTATGGAGTGCAGTTCTACTCTGCATCCATGGGGTCACCATGAGTTGGAATCGACTCGATGACACCTGGTATTTGCTTTTTACCTGGAGGTGCTGTAGCTCATCACGCAGAGTTCCCTCATCACTCATTAAAATGAAGATATTTGCACCTGGCTTTTAAGATTGTCCTTAATGTTTTACAGTTTAGTTAATGCTTTCAATACCTTCACTTATGTAATTCTTAGGCCAAGCCAGTGAGACTCTGCACTAGTAGGTGTCTATAGAACAATTCCATTTTGAGGTCTGGGCTTCCAAGCAAATTTCACTCTAAATGAGACTCTGTCACTGAGAACCCCACACTGTTTCCTAACTCAGTTGCAGCTGTGGGCCTTAAATTTTTTAAAAAGCTAGATTATGTAACTTCATTATTATGCAGTGAATTTGGGCACAGATGCCATGTTGGAAATAGCAAAGTGCAACTAGTGTTTAGGAACACGATATGAAAGAGTTATCGGGTTACTTGTACATGAGAGAGCCAGCCATGGATGCCTGGAAGACCTTCCTTAAAGCCATGAGTACACTTAAGTTAGCTCCATTAGAAGGAGAGCCCATGGCTCTCACTCCGAAGCATGCATTGTGGACAGTGCCACCGTCATTACATCTACTGCAACCAGCAGCAAAACTGAAGTCTGTCCCTTGAGCGGACCAGGTCAACCCAATGCCTCAGACATCTGCAAGCTACTAAGACATTGATATTTCCTAAGGTATGTTTTGCTGATGGAGCTACATTTTCTCCCAATCATAATAATATATGCCAAACACAACTCTCCTAAAGCAGTGTTCAAATAGAGAAGGAGCCTTCATCAGTCACATCAGACCACGAGGCAACAGCACTACCATCTCTCGCATCATTCTGGTGGACGTCTGCCTAAGGAGATCTAAGCATACATTAACACTATAAAATCTGGAACAAGCTCAAGGATTCACTATGAAGTGTACCAAATGGAGCTTTACTGCCTATGCTCAGGTATAATTCCATTAAAAAAAAATCTAAGTCGAATTAGTCTTTAGAATGGAGGTTCCTTTGGGGGAACACACTCACTTTAAGAATAAAGCACAGCTCTCATCTATCTGCCTAAGTGATCCCCTGTGATGAAGAATATGGAATAATGAGAGAGGAAAGGGGATTCTCTGGTCATCTTAATCAATCCCAGAGATGGAAATGATGACCTTTGTGAATCATATTGTCCTAGACCCAAGGCCCTATTGAGTCAAATTTTTTAGTGCTATAGGGAGCCCTGCTGGCTCAGTGGTTAAGATCTTGGCTGCTAACCAAAAGGTCGGCAATTCAATCCACCAGCCACTCCTTGGAAACTCTATGGAGTAGTTCTAATCAGTCCTATAGGGTTTTTACAAGTCAGAATCCACTTGACGGCAATGGGTTTTGGTTCAGCAAAACTACGCATTTGGGAAGCTCCTTCCAAGGTATGGCCCACTCGGGAAGGGGGGACTAACAGGGTAACATTGAGTTTTACCTCTTATCCTTCTCAAGCTCTCTCTCCAAATTCCTACTCTCAGCTCTAGAGTAGGTTCCCATTGTCCCTCCCCATAATTAGGAATTTCCTTTGACATATTTTTTTCTTCCTTCCAAGTATTCTCTAGCCTCTTCTCTTTGCTAGTAAGCATCAGTCTAGACAGGGTTTCTTAACCTCAGCACTACAGATATTTTGGACCAAATAATTCTTTGTTGTTGGAAGTTGAGCATGTCCTGTATATTGCGGAATATTTAGTATCATCTCTGATCTCTGCCCACTAGATGCTAGTATTAATATCCCCTGGTTATGACAACCAAAGTTGTCTCCAGATACTTCTAAATGTGCTCTGGAGTATGGGGCAAAATTACCCTCAGTTGAGAACTATGGTCCAACTTAGTGAAAAAAACTGCTGCAAGAAGTAAACACAATAGTAATAAAAGAAGGAAAAGCAGAGAGTAAAAGGAAGAAGAAAGGAAAATAAATCAAGAGGTATTTCAAAAAGTATTATTCTGCTACTTTTCTGCCTCTGGTAATTTATATTCTCCATAATAAGCATTTATTCTCACCTATTACTTTTTTTTATTACTACTCCTTTCCAGTAAGGTAGGGTCTATACTCTAATAATGCATGTGAAAGCTGGACAAGGAATAAGAAAGACCAAAGAAGAATTGATGCCTTTGAATCACAGTATTGTTGAAGAATATTGAGTGTACCATGGACTGCCAGAAGAACGAACAAGTCTGTCTTAGAAGAAGGGCAGCCTAGTGCTCCTTGGAAGCAAGGATGGTGAGACTTCATTTCATGTACTTTGGACATGTTATCAGGAAGGGCCAGTCCCTGGAGAAGGCCATCATGTTGGGTAAGGTAGAGGGTCAGTGAAAAACAGGAAGACCCTCGAAGAGAGGAATTGACACAGTGACTACAACAATGGCCTCAAACATAGCAAGGATTGTGAGGATAGCGCAGGACTGGGCAGTGCTTCATTCTGTTGTATGTAGGGTCTCTATGAGTCAGAATCAACTTGGCTGCACCTAACAAAAACAGTATTCTAATAAAGTATCTGTTTCTCTATCAACTTCCTCCTCCCACACTCCCACATTCTGCCCAGGCAAGTCACCACCCTTTTCTAAAGCAAATTCCCTTGCCTACAAATCAGAGGGTTGAACAAGATTATCTCCAAAATGCTTCTCAATTCTGCTAGTCTCTAAATCCAAAGCAGCAATTTTCCTGTTTAAAAATGATGCCAGAGATGGTCATCTCTCCTCTTGTGTCTGTGAAGGCTAAAAACACCAAGAACATAAGACTAAGATGACTTACTATAGACACAACAATTATTATCTCATTTTATTTCCACACTCTCCACCAACGGGGTCGCTATGAGTCGGAATCGGCTCGATGGCAGTGGGTTTGGTGTTTTTTTTTTTTTTGGTTTCTCCACCAACCACCAATCTTTTTTTTTTTTTTTGGTCTTTTCTCAAAGATCCTTGAATTTGTGCCTAGAACAAATACATCCTGTCCCAATGGAAAGAAATGGGGGCCTGACTTGGGTTCAAGAGTAAAGCAATACCAAGAAATCTGAATGGTTTATGCCTGATGATGACTCTTTGGATCATATTCAAGGGCCTTCATTAGTGCCAAGACATTTCCATTATTGCTGGTGTCAGGAAAGGAAGTGTTGCAAGTACTTGGGGGCTGAGGTTCCAACATTTGTCGAATGCAATCACTCTGACTTTTTAGCTCCAAAGTTGATTGAATACTGTCTTCCCCTGCTCATACACCCAGTAAGTATTAAAGAAAGCGGGTGAGGGGTCATTTATTAAACATTTCCAGTAACAACAATAACATCTTGTTTAAATTATAGTGACACGAATGAGTTGGTAATACTTTGAAGCCATATAGCCCTCAGAGAGCTAAAAGATCTATTAGTGTTAATGAGGCTGGTAGATGTGGCATTGCAATGAGAAGGAATGAGGCGACATATATATGAATCACAAAACAGAACTCAGTCCAAATACAGTTTTCAAACCACAGATGAAATGTTGGCTTAAAGAACCACGTTTTTCTGAAGGAAACAAAGCAGCATAGTAGATGTTGAACCCAGCTCTTTAAAACGCTAAAGCTGACCAGCAACTGAGTGGAGGAATTAAGTAGAAGAGTTTCTCCTGAGCATTATCCAGGACACCTGCCACTCTGAAAACTGGCCAACAGGCCTCCTAATATTTATCCTTTCAGATTCAATTTTAAGGCACGTCACTTGCAGCAGAACCCCTGTTTCCGTTGTATTCTAGGGTTAGAAATGTTAGTTAGTAAATTGTATCCAAAATCACAATAAAGTATTTAAAAAAAAAAAAGAAATATGCACTAGGTTTCCAGTTTTCTTGCTATTTTAAAATAAGTTACAAGTCAGGAACTATGTGAGGCATTAAAACTCATTTAGGACACAAGGCATTTCCTGAGAGCCCATTCTCTGGGATTTAGGAACAAAGACTTGCTGGAGAAAAGTACTGCTGCTATTGACCAAGAGCAACTGGGATGATTCCTTTTTGCTTACTTGGAGTCATGACTGGCCTCACTTTAAAGTAAATCAACAAGCTCATCTCTTAGAACTTGAGAGTATCCACGGAGTTAGTGGCCACGTTGTGAAGATGGCGAAATACGTAAGTGAAAAATGCAAGCTACTCATTTTACTCCCCCCAAAAAAGACAAGCAAAGAATTATATAAATTAAGTCAAATAAAAAAAAAAAAATCAACTCCATTAAATAAATTTGAGGGTGAAGGATACAAACTAGCCCCATGAGCCAAATTTGCAGAGCAAATGCGAACAAGTTAGTTTTGGCAAAGAGGATGCGTGGGAAAAGTTGAGTGTGAATGCCTTTTGGAGGGGCGTGCACTTTCCTTCTCCTTCCTGTCTAGTGGGCATAAGGTCCCTGATGCTTCGACTGGCCTGCATCAGTGATTTTGTTATTTGGCTGGCACCTGAAGGCATGTGTGTTTGTAAACCTGTGTTGCTCAGGTTTCTTAGTGGCACAAAATAAAATCTGTTGTGACAAGTTCAAGCAGAAAATATATATATCATTAAAGGATACTGGGTATCTCATAAAATCTTTGAGAGGGCCTGAAAACAGACTAAAGAGCTACCTAAGCAGGAACAAAGTCAACCACAACATGGAGTCTCCAGTCAAAACCCCGTGAAAACCCCACTTAGCAGCAAGGATGCTTAGAACTGGAACCAGAAGGTTCCATCCTGCTTCCCTCCAAAATGACCACGCCGCCTACTGCACTGGGTAGAAGTCTGGCTCCATGGTGCTGCCTCTGCCTCACTCTGCTCCCTTCTGACTCCAGGTCTTGCCCAGGGAAAATTTGTTTGGCAGGACCAGGATCTCCTGCCCTCATCCCAGCTGCAAAATTTTAATCAACAATATGTATGAAAACAAATAAGGTGTACCTACCTATTAAATTATTATAAAACTATAAAAGGAAAACTATTTCAATCCCCTCTGCCTGTGTTTTCACTGTATTTAAAAAAAAAAAAAAAACCCTCATTTAATTTAATAAAAACATTTCTCAAATATTTATGAGGCAGCATTTCACCACTACTTCCAAAAATATGCTTGTTTAAAACATAAAATCACAAAAAAAAAAAAAATTAAAGGAAAATCAATTAAACAAGCATCAAGCAATAAAATGTGTAACCAAAAAGAAATATAGCAGCAACTCTAAAATAAGGGTTGTTCTTATTAGTTGTCGTTGAGTCAATTTCAACTCATGGCGACCCCAAGTGCTACAGAACAGAACTGCTCCATAGGGTTTTCCTTGCTGTAATCTTAACAGAAGATCACCAGGCCACTGGATGGGTTCAAACTGCCACCCTTGAGGTTAACAGTTGGCCACAAACTGTTTCTACCACCTAGGGACCTAAGCTAATGGAAGCTACTATAAGCGATCATAAGCTAGCTGTGTTTCCTGGCAGCCAAAGCAAAATGAGAAAGTTAATATGTTACACGGTCCTAAATGTTTAATAAAAGGACATACACTCAGTTCACCAAGGAAATACACCTGTTTCCCAGCTTTGAACTGGGAAGAATTTATCATAATTAAAGAACAATGGACAGCAACAAACAAATGGTGTCATGGATAATGATTTTACAAAATCATATATAAATTGTTCCACTCATGGCTGTTTCTTATTTCAAAGTTTAGAGCGTAATTTTAAATTGTTCTGTCAAGGTATTTCTCCAGGGAATCAAAGTAATAAAGAACAGATAGGTGGCTAGCTCATGGTGTGCTTTGGTACCATGATAAAGCCTAGAGAATCTGGCAGAATAAATGGTTCAACTGTCTTTAATACTGGGATGTCAATTTTCTCAGCAAGGCTTTTGACAAGCAATATATAACAGTCAAATTAACATTTAGGCTCTTTCACATAAGTACCCTGAACTGCCAAATAAAAGGAGATTCATACATTTACAAATGTAGACAACATCAGAGGTATTCCACTAAGGAAATTAAAAATCCTAAATTGTGATCTGACTCTGATATAGTCAGTACATTTCAGGAGGAGAAAGAACAAAGTTTGTTTTGCTTTGTTTTGTTTTGTTTTGTTTTGTTTTCCCAGAAGCAGCTTTGAATCATTTCAAATATTTGAACAAGAGTTTCATGAATTTACTAGAGTTCTGCATGGTAAATAACAGTGTCAAGATGAAAACCTGGATCTAGGATTAAGAAGGCCAAGTTATAGTTTGAGCTCTCTTAACTAAGCTGTGTGGCCTTGGTGACTTGTCTATTACCCCCAAGGCAAGGCTATGGTTGAAACTGACTTCATAGATGGGATACAGTATTAGTTATCTGTTGTTGCATACCAAATTATTCTAACATTTAGTGGCTTAGAACAACATTTCTTATCACCTAGTTTCTGTGGGTCAGGAATGTGGGCACTGCTGACCCTGGGTTTCTCACAGGACTGCAGTCATCTCAAGGTTCAGCTGAGGAAGACTCCACTTCCTAGCTCACTCATGTTGTTATTGGCAGGATTCAGTGCCTCATGCAGTCTCGGACTGACGGTCTTAGTTCCTCATAAGTTGTTGACCAGAGGCCTCTCTTGGTTCCTTGTGTGCAAGCTTCTCCAACAGACAGCTCACAACAACATAGCAGCTGGCTCCATCAGAACAAGCAAGTCAGAGGAAACAAGGTAGTGTTAGCAAGATGAAAGTAACACTTTGCAGCCTCATCTAGCAAGTGACACCTAGCACCTTGACAGTAGTATTCTATTTGTTAGAAGCAAGTAACTAGGCCCAGCCCATACTCAAGGGGAGGGGAATACACAAGAGCATGAATACCGGAAGGTGGGGATTATTAGAAGCCATTTCAGAAGCTATCAGAGACACAAATATGGTAACTTGGGAGCTGAGCCAAAGGGAAGTCAGTTACTGAGATGCAAGCTAGAGTCATGGTTTTTGAGCAAATGTGGGCAAAAGTCTTTTTAAACAAAATTTTTTTGAAAACAGTTGAAAGCAGAGTTACCATCATTGCAGCATTGAATAAGACCCAGAAGGTAGTGGACACCTAATTCTGTACCTGAATCTTGTTGCAACACAAGCCCGAGGCTGGGCTCCTTTCTTCGAACACTCAGGAATTTGAGAGCAGGATGGCAGCACTGGCAATGGGTGTTTATCAACTACCTAACACAGAGCCTGACCAGAGAAAGAAGTGAGGAGCTGCACTAACTGAAGATGGGAGCAGGTCAGAGAATCACCCACTCAACATTTTGCAACCCTTGTGGCAATCAAGATTGGCTCTATAATTCCAAAAACTTAAATGTAAATCAAGGAGTTATTAAATGCCTGAAAACCAAGAGTTCCACCAAAAATAGTTCGAAAATCACTGGGGTCAGAAAGCAGGTAACTGGAAGAGCCAAGCTATGTGCAGATAAGAAGTAAAGATCTAAGAAAGGCAAATGCCTTTCCAGAGGGAAGGAAAGGCAAGTAGGAAGCTGTAGGAATGAATTTGGGTTGAAGTGGAGCACCAAGATTAAATTGACTTGGATAGAGACATAAAACTAGATCAGAACTCAGCTGACAACCTCATCGCAACAGCTGGGCTTGTCTTGTCCGGGAGAACATTCTTGAACAAATAAAGCTACACTGGACACTAGATAGGTTGAGAGGCTTATAACAGGGATATTCAAATGGATGGAAGTAAGCTTTATTTAGGTAACTGTATGTCCTGGTTTTGACAGGACAGTCCTGGTTTATGCTTGTGTCATTATTAATCTTCCTCTTTTTCACTCTCAAAAGTGTCCCAGTTTGGGTAATAAATTATTTCTAACTTTTATGGATACCAAGCTTAAGTGACACATACATTTATCGATTGGTTTTTTTAAACGTGCCTTGCCCATCATTCTTCTCCCCTTTCATTTCCTTTGGAGCAGTGCCTTTTTAATGATCGATTTTCTGTTCAATGACATCCTACATTCTCTTCTGCCAAAACATTTTTATAAGGTTCTATTTAAAATTGGACTATAGCTGGATAGTCGGAGTTAGGATCCTTGGTCTTCATGTAACCTTGAGGTTTTCCTGGTAATCAATAGCAGCAGGGTTTTGATCCAGGTGAAGATATTCAAGTGCTAATTGGTTATATATCAAGCCCCTGTAAGAAGATAAGATGATAACTGGATGAGACCATGAAAAGTAACATCAAGAAGCCTCTCTCAATAATGGCCTCTGATTACTATTGGAAAGAGCTTAGAGGTTTATTAGATCTAACCCTTTTATCAGGAAAAAGGAAACTGAGGCCTTGGGAAGAAGGAAAGTCACTCGATCTTGGACAACTCACATCTCCTTTTGTTGTCTCCACCTTCAGTCACATGGGGTTTGCAATCAGAATAAAAACCTTCTAAGTGCCTTAGTTGATACCTGCAGATAGTCTATTATTTGGAAAAGAAGGGTAAGGTAAGCCTCTTAAAGTATACATACATACCTTAGACATTTTACTTTAACTTAAAACCTACATATGTACATTCATTCTCCAGTCTCTCTACTCAGGGTCAAAGTATTTCTTTGAATGTATAGATCCACAGATTGGAGTACTGTGTCTTCGTTCTTGAACAAAACATAACCATAATGTATCATCTAAGGTATCTAGTTTCACTTTTTTTAAAGTAAATCAAGAGCTTGAAGATAGTTGCAAAGGGATCAAAGCACAGAATCTTTCAAAATTTTTACTTTTTTCTAACACTTTAACGCAGTCATATTTAATTCAATGGCAATTTCTTTTTTATCAATTCATCTTTATCAATTATTTTCAAAGTACTCAACTTAGTTTTCACAGAAAAAAATCTCTTTTTTAAAAATCATATACTACTGGTTTGCATAATCTTAAATTACACAATACAGTGCAAGTGCACAGCTGTGATGGTCAAGGTTGTGTGTCGACTTGGCTGGGCCATGTTTCTCAGTGGTTTGGCAGTTATGCAATGATGTAGTTTGGCAGTTACGTAATGATGTACTTATCCTCTGCTTTGTGATATAATGAAAAAACCTCCATGATATGACCTGATGTGATCAGCCAATCAGCTGTAAGGCAGTTTCTTCAGGGATGTATCCTGCATCCAATATATATGGACATTCTGGCAAAGCTAGCTGGACTTTGTTTGCTCTGGATCCTGCAGATAACTATGATCCTTTTGAGAAACAGTTTTTGGCTTGTTACTGGGCCTTAATAGAGACTGAACACTTAACCATGGGCCACCAAGTCACCATGTGATGTGAGCTGCCCACAATTAACTGGGTGTTGTCTGAGCCACAAAGCCATAAATTTGGATGTGAGCAACATCACTCCATCATTAAATGGAAGTGGTATATTCGAGATCAGGCCCAAGCAGGACCTGAAGGCATAAGTTGCATGAGGTAGTGGCCCAAACCCCCATGATTTCCACTCCTGTCTCATTACCTGCCCTCTCCCAGTACACCTATGGCCTCACGGGGAATTCCTTATGATCAGTTAACTCAAGAAGAGAAAATTCATGCCTGGTTTAGAGATAATTCTGTGCGACATGCAGGCACCACTCGAAAGTGGACAGTGGCAGCACTGCAGTCCCTTTCTGGGACCCCCATAAAGGTCAGTGGTGAAGGGAAATCCTCCCACTGGGCAGAACTTTGAGCAGCGCACCTGGTTGTTCACTATGCTTGGAAGGAGAAATAGCCAGATGTATGATTGTATACTGATTCATGGGCTGTGGCCAATGGTTTGGCTGAATGGTCAGGGAATTGGGAGGAATATGAGTGAAAAATAGGGAACAAGAAGGTATGGGGAAGAAGTATGTGGACAGACCTCTCTGAATAAGCCAAAGAAACAAATATATTTGTGTCTTATGTGAATTTCTCAAGGTAATCAGCCAGCAACCTGGTGACAAGTTGATTACATTGTACCACATCTATCATGGAAAGGGTAGTATTTTGTTCTTACTAAAATAGACACTTACTCTGGATACTTATTTGTCTTCCCTGCATGCTGTGCTTCTGCCAAAACTACCATCTGTGGACTTACAGAATGCCCTATCCACAGTCATAATATCCCACACAGAATCATCTCAGATCAAAGGACTCACTTCACAGTAAAGGGTGGCAATGGGCCCATGCTCTTGGAATTCACTGGTCTTACCATGTTCCCTATCATACTGAAGCAGGTGGTTTGCTAGAAAGATGGAATGACCTTCTAAAGATACAATTACAGTGCCAGCTAGGTGGCAATACCATGCAGGGTTGGGGCAATGTCCTCCAGGAGGGTGTATATGCTCTAAACCAGTGTCCAATACGTGGTGCTGTTTCTCCCATAGCCAGAATTCATGGATCCAGGAATCAAGGGATGGAAATGGGAGTTGCACTATCCATTATTACCTTATCGATCCAACTGAAAAATTTTTGCTTCCTGCACCATGACCTATGCTCTGCTAGTCTAGAGGTCTTAGTACCAAAGGGAGAAATGTTCTCACCAGGAGATATAACACTGATTCCATTTAAGTGGAAGTTAAGAATGCCACCTGGCCACTTTGGGCTCCTCAACAGGCAAAGAAGAGAGTTACCATATTAGCTGGTGTGATTGATCCTGATTATGAAGGGGAAATTGGATTGATACTACATAATGAAGGTAAAGAAAAGTACGTCTGGAATACAGGAGGTCCCTTAGGATGTCCCTTAGTACTACCATGCCCTGTGAGTAAAGTCAATGGAAATCTACAGCAATGCAATTCTGACATGACTACTAATCACCCAGATCCTTCAGGGATGAATGTTTGAGTCACCTCACCAGGCAAAGAACCATGACTAGCTGAAGTGCACGATGAGGGCAAAGGGAATACAGAATAGGTAGTGGAAGAAGGTAGTTCTGAATACCAGTTATTACCACATGACCAGTTGCAGAAATAATGACTATAATTGTTATGAGTATGTCTTCCTTGTGTGTGTGTATCAAATATTTTTGTTTTCTTCACTTATAAGATATAAGATGTAAAGGGGGCTAGTGCATTTTCAGTTGTATGCATGTTAGTTGTATCATGTTAAGTGCAAGTATGTCTTTGTTTTTATTTAAAGATTGTGTACAATTTAAGGAGATGCATACACGTGCCAAGTTGACAAGGGGTGGACTGTGATGGTTAAGGTTCTGTGTCAATATGGCTGGGTCATGATTCTCAGGAGTTTGGCAGTTATGTAATGTTCTAGTTTGGGAGTTACGTAATGATATAGTCATCCTCTATTTTGTGACATAATGTAATCACCTCCATGATGTGATCTGATGTGATTAGCCAATCAGTTGCGAGGGGATTTCCTCAAGGTGTGGTCTGTATCCAATATATATGGACATTCTGGCAAAGCTTACTGTCTTTGGCTCACTCTGGATCCTGCAACTGGCTCATCACCATCTGACCTCTGGTTCTTGGGACTTGAGCTAGCGGCCTGCTGTATTGCCTGCTGATCGTGGATTCGTCAGCCTCCACGGCCCATAATAAGCAGTCTGCCATCTCACCTGCTGATCTTGGGTTACTCACAGACTTGGGACTTGCCAGCCTCCGCAACAGCGTGAGCCATTTCCTTGAGATAAACCTCTCTCTCCTTCTCTCTTTCTCTCCCTCCGTATATATATATATATACATATATATATATGCTTCACTGGCTTCTTGGAAACCCTGGTGGTGCAGTGGTTAAGTGCTACAGCTGCTAACCAAAAGGTCAGCAGTTAGAATCCACCAGGTGCTCCTTGGAAACTCTATGTGGGCAGTTCTACTCTGTCCTATAGGGTCGCTATGAGTCGGAATCAACTTGATGGCACTGGGTTTGGTTTGGTTTGGTCACTGGCTTCTCTAGAGAACTCAGTCTAAGACCACGGCATAAACACGCTCGGGGCTAAGAACAACTGAGACTTGATAAGCCCATCACTCAATTGATCACTCAATTATTAAGAGCAGAGGTATTCAGGGGGACCAGTTGGTGGCCTACTATCCAGAAATAAGGAGAATACAATGGGTCTTACATGTTTCACAAAGGGAACAATGTAGATTAAGGAGAGGTAATTAAGAGAAAAAAAAATTAAGAGAGATTCTGATAAATTCATTTCCTCTTTGCCTCACTGGTCAATGAGTCAACCATTTTGGGTTCTGGGCTCTGGAAAAATAAGGGGTGGGGGTGCCTTTTGTTTACCTGTTGTCCCCGTTTGCATTTTAAAATTTTGATTGCCCAATGTCGTTCTTCGAATGTTTGATGCTTTATGTGACTCTCCTATCATCCAACTGAAAAGAGAAGCTATCTTCCTACATAGCCTGTGACTGTAAAGAAAAAGAACTCTACACATAAAGCAACCACACACTGACTGATAAACAGAAAGAGGCTAAAAACATAGGAATTTTCACTACAGAGTACTCACTGTTGATTCATTTTGGTTTCCTACTTTTTTATTATGCTTTTTTGTCTTTTTTAAGATGAAGATCATAGATAGCAAAGTCATATTTTCTTTGGAAAGATTAGTGCCATCTCTATATCTCTCTGCTTTATTCAAACACAGCACTGAATTTGATGATTTGAAAAATGTAGAGCGTCTGTCCATGTGATCAACACGTACCCATGAAATGATAACTTCATTCCATTCTAAAGACTCCTCAATCCCTTCCCATATAATTGGCAAACAGAAAACATGCTGGGTTTCCCCTTCAACAGCAATGAGCCCAAAAGAAGGCAAAAGATGGCACTTATCCTCCTGACTCTTGAAATTTGTGTGCCTCTTTGACTTCCTCAGCTTAAAGGCGATCTTGAAAAATGGTATGTTTCCATCACCAAGGGAAACGAGATAACAGACCATGCAAGAATTAGGAGGTGGATGCTCTGGAGAGAGACTAATAGTGGGTAATTTAGCCTGAGAAAAAATACCAGCTTTTAGAAGGAGTGTCATTACAATCCCTTAAATAAGAAGTTGGCAATTTAAAGTCTAAGCAGAAAGCAGAGGCTCCCCCAACAATACACTCTTTCATGTTAACAACAATGTAAGTTGAAAGAACCCATATATTTAGAAATTCTGTCAAATAACTCTAGGGTAGAAATTAGACTTGTTTAGGCAATGTATAACATATGTTAGGGGAACCAATAGGTACAATTCATGATTCTTATTTAACTTTAAGGAAATTGATGATAGGGATAAACCTATTTAAAATCTGTCAAAGATTCAAAGAATACATGACCCTTAGATTTGTTTAGTCAGCATTTTAGATGTCTTCTGTATGCCAAATTCTCTGCTCAGGGATTGTTTTTGTAGGTTGCCTTCAAGGCAGCTCCAACTCATGGTAACCTTTATATATAATAGAACATAGCATTTTCCAGTCCTTCTTCACCTTCCTGATTGTCTTGGTCATTTAGTACTGCCATAACAGAAATACCCCAAGTAGATGGCTTTAACAAAGTTATTTTCTCACAGTCTAGTAGATTACAAGTCCTAATTCAGGGTATCAGCTCCAGGGGAAGGCTTCCTATGTGTGTCAGTTCTGGAGGAAGGTCTGTGCCCTTAATCTTCCCCTGGTCAACGAACTTCTCAGGCGCGGGGACCCCAGGCCCAAAGGATGCGCTCTGCTCCTGGTGCTGCTTTCTTGGTGGTATGAGGTCCCCAACTCTCTGCTTGCTTCCCTTTCCTTTTATCTCTTGAGAGATAAAAGGTGGTTCAGGCCACACCCCAGGGAAACTCCCTTTAACTTGGATCAGGGAGGTGACCTGAGTGAGGGTGGTGTTACAATCCCACCCTAATCCTCTCAACATAAAATTACAATCACAAAATGGAGGACATCCATACAATACTGGGAATCATGGCCTAACCAAGTTGATATACACATTTTGGGGGGGACCATAATTTAATCCATGACATGGATCGTTGATATGCTTGAGTCCATTATTGTGACCACTGTGTATTTTGAGTGTCTTTCATCCTAGGGGGCTCATCTTCCAGTGCAGTATTGAACAATATTGCGTGGGGCTTACATTGGCTGATTTTCAGAAGTAGATCACCAGGCATTTCTTCCTAGTCTGTCTTAGTCTGGAAGTTCCTTTGAGACCTCTCCACTGTGAGTGAACCTGCTGGTATTTGAGATATTAACAGCATAGCTTGCAGCATCACAGCAGCATACAAACCACCACAGTATGACAAACTGAGAGATGGGTGGTAAGCTTCAGTACTAGAAGCACAAAAATGGAAAATAATAATAGCCATTTTGAATAATTAGTATATGCTTAGTTAGGTGTTCAAAAATTGAATCAGTTTTTTTTTTTTTTTCTGAAACATGCAGTGATTGTGTTTTTCATTGAGCTCCTTCATTTCTTTATTGTTCAGACAGAGTTTTCATATGTGTTCCATTCATGTTCTGGTGGAAAATTTTGGTATACCAAGGTTGGAAATGTTTTTTTTGAAGGTCCTGTCTTGGTGGAGATATTTAATAGTGATTCCTCAGCCAGACTTTGGCTTAGCTAGGGGGTTGTTACCCGTGATATTGTTCGATTCTCCTAACAATCCTAGGAAGCACGAAGTATTATTATATCCATTTAACAGATGAGAAAACTGAGGTTTGAAGATTTTCAGGGTCACAAAATTAGCAAATGACAGAGCCTGGATTTGATCTCAAATAATCTAAGCCAAAGTCTGGCTGAGGAATCACTATTAAATATCTCCACCAAGACAGGACCTTCAAAAAAAACATTTCCAACCTTGGTATACCAAAATTTTCCACCAGAACATGAATGGAACACATATGAAAACTCTGTCTGAACAATAAAGAAATGAAGGAGCTCAATGAAAAACACAATCACTGCATGTTTCAGAAAAAAAAAAAAAAAACTGATTCAATTTTTGAACACCTAACTAAGTACATTTTTTCCTATCAGTTATTGTGGCATTGGATAAACACCATCTTAGAATTTGCACCATTAAATATTTTTCTTGTCAAATTTCTTACTAAAGAAATACTCTGTTGGAGAAGTAATGGATAAGAATGGAAAGAGCATTCCAGGAGACTAAATACATATGTTTTGAACCTAATTGTGCCATTTACATTTTTTATAAGATTGGGAGAAGTCACGTGGCCTTTCTGACCCTCAGTTTCCTTATCTGTAAAGAAAACAGAAAGAGAATAAAGTGTTCTTTCGACAAATATATTACAGACCTGCTAAATAATGTCCCTGCTAGCTAATGCCTATGATATATATCTTCAAGCATTCCATTTCATTTACGACAACTTCCAATTTTCCTTAATTCATACTTTATACATTTCATGTTCTGTTTGCTAGTAGACATTTGCAGCTGTTTCTTCTCATTTTAAGTAATGCCATATCAGCAAACGAAGGTACCAGAAACTTTACTCCATCCACTTCATTAAGGTGGACTCTGTATTGAGGAAGCAGCTCTTCCCCAGTCATATTTTGAGTGCCTTTCAACCTGAGGGGCTCATCTTGTGGCATTATATCAGATACAGTTCCATTGTTATCAAGAAGGTTTTCACTAGCCAATTTTTTCAGAATTAGATCATCAGGTCCTTCTGCCTTATTTATCTTAGCCTGGAAGCTCCTCTGAAACTAGTCCACCATGGGTTGCCCTGCTGGTATTTGAAATACCAGTAATATAGCCTTCAGCATCTCAGCAACATGCAAACCACCACAGCACGACAAACTGAGATATGAGTGGTGGTATTGACCATTTTGAATTGGACGATCAAATGGTCTACCATGCCAGGAATGACAAATTGAAGAGGAATGGTGTCACATTCATTGTCCCAAAAAAAAAAAAATTTAAGAACTACTATAAAGTACAACACTGTCAGTTGGAGGATAATATCCATTTTTTACTAGGAGCACCAATAAACACAACATTCGTTTGAATTTACACACAAACCACTAAGGCCCAAAGGTGAAAAGATTGAAGATTTTCACCAACTTTTGCAGTCTGAAATTGACCAAACATGCAATCAATATATTTTGATAATTACTGGTGATTGGAATGCAAAAGTTGGAAACAAAAATGAAGAATCAGCACTTGGAAAATATGGTCTTGGTGATACAAAGAATATCAGAGATCGTGTGATAGAATTTTGGAAGACCAATGACCTACTCATTGGAAATACTTTTTTCAACAACATAAACGGCAACTATACATGTGGACCTCGTTAGATGAAGTACACAGGACTCAAAACAACTACATCTCTGATGAAGCTCAATATCATCAGTCACAACAAGGCCAGGGGCTGATTGCAGAACTAACCATCAATTGTTCATATACAAGTCAAGTTGAAGCTGAAGAAAACTGAAATAAGTCCACGAGAGTTAAAGTACAAATTTGAGTATATCCCAACTAAATTTGAAGACCATATCAAGAACAAGTTTGATGCACTGATCGCTAATGACCAAAGACCAGATGAGTTGCGAGATCACATCAAGGACATCATACATGAAGAATGCGAAAGGTCGTTAAAAAGACTGGAAAGAAAGAAAATGATGAAATAGATGTCACAAGAAAATATGAAACTTGCTCTTGAAGGTAGAGTAGCTAAAGTGAATAGAAGCATATGATGAAGCATATGAGCTGAACAGAAGATTTCAAAGGGCAGCTCAAGAAGGCAAAATAAAGTACTACAATGAAATGTGCAAAGACCTGGAGTTAGAAAACCAAAAGGTAAAAACGTGCTCAGCATTTCTCAAGCTGAAAGAACAAAGAAAAAAATTCAAGCCTCAAGTTGCAATTTTGAATGATTTTATGGGCAAAAAATTAAATGACACAAGAAGTAGCAAAAGAAGATGAAGGAATACACAGAATCACTGAACCAAAAAGAATTGGTCAATGTTCAACCATTTCAGGACGTAGCATATGATCAATAACCAATAGTACTAAAAGAAGAAGTCCAAATTGCACTGAAGTCACTGGCAAAAAGCAAGGTTTCAGAAATTGACAAAATACCAATTGAAATGTTTCAAAAAAAGAATGCAACACTGAAAGCACTCACTCGTCTATGCCAGGAAAGTTGGAAGAGAGCTATGTGGCCAACTGACCGGAAGAGATCTATATTCATGCCCATTCCAAAGAAGTGAGATGCACAGAATATGGAAATTATTCAATAATATCATTACATTACACACAAGTAAAATTTTGCTGAAGATCGCTCAAAAATGGCTGCGGCAGTACGTCACCAGGGAACTGCCAGAAAATCGAGCTGGATTCAGAGGGGACATGGAACAAGAGATATCATTGCAGATATCAGATGGATCTTGGCTGAAAGCAGAGAATACCAGAAAGATGTTTATCTATGTTTTATTGAGTATGCAAAGAAATTCAGCTGTGTGGATCAAAACAAATTATGGATAACTCTGAAAGAATGGGAATTCCAGAACACTTAATTGTTCTCATGGAGGACCTATACATACAGCAAGAGGCAGTTGTTCAAACAGAATGAGCAAGGCAATACTGAGTGGTTTAAAATCAGGAAAGATGTGTGTCGGGGTTGTATCATTCCACCATACTTACTCAATCCATATGCTGAACAAATAATCTGAGAAGCTGGATTATAGGAAGAAGAATGAAGCATCAGGATTGGAGGAGGACTCGTTAACAACATGCATCATGCAGATAACACAACCTCGCTTGGTGAAAGTGAAAAGGACATGAAGCACTTACAGATGAAGATCAAAGACCACAACCTTCAGTATGTAAAGAAAACCAAAATCCTCACAACTGAACCAATAAGCAACAACACGATAAAGAAAAGATTGAAGTTGTCAAGGATTTAATTTTACTTGGATCCACAGTCAAATCCCATTGAACTAGCAGTTGAGAAATCAAACGAGGTATTGCATTGGGAAAATATGTTGCAAAAGACCTCTGTAAAGTGTTAAAAAGCAAAGATGTCACTTTGAGAACCAAGGTGCATCTGGCCCAAGCCACAGTATTTCCAGTTGCCTCATATGCATGCAAAAGGTGGGCAATGAATAAGGAAGACCAATGAGAAATTGATGCCTTTGAATTATGGTGTTGGTGATGAATATTGAATATACCATGGACTGCCAGAAGAACAAACAAATCTGTTTTGAAAGAAGCAGAGCCAGAATGCTCCTTGGATGGAAGGATGACAAAACTTAATCTTACATACTTTGGACATGTTATTATGAGGGTCCAGTCCCTGAAAAGGGACATTATGCTTGGTAAGGCAGAAGATCAGTGAAAAAGAGGAAGACCCTCAGTGGCATGGATTGCCACAGTAGCTGCAACAATGGGCTCAAGCATTGCAATGATTGTGAGGGTGGCACAGGACCGGGCAGTGTTTTGTTCTGTTGTACATAGGTTTGCTATGAGTCAGAACCTACTTGAAGTCACCTAACAACAAATGACCCTGAATTTTCCTTGACTGCACAAAGATTTTGCTCTCAGGTACTAACTGAAATGTTTGTGGTTGAAACCCACTCAGTGATGCTGTGGAAGAAAAACCTGATGATCTGCTTGCATAAAAATTACGGCCAAGGTAACCCTATGGGTAGAGGACATAGCAAGATGGCAAAGTGAATGAACACTCTCATTTACTCCTCCAGCAACTAACCCTCTGAACTATGAATAAAAGGAAGCACAGTCTGAGACCTCAGAACTGCAGATGGCAGGTGAGGTGTTTGAGAGTTGAGGTGAGTCCACAAGTGGGGCAAAGGAGGGGTGCAGACAACACAGAAGCTGGGAGGGCCTACCCACTAACATCTGGAGTACTTGCTCATCACAGCCATTCTGGGTAACACCTCTAAAAGGGAACACTGAAAGGGAGCTAATCTGAGGAAGACATAGCCTAATATTTTTAAGATAGCACAGATTGGTTGTGGGAGTTCATGGACTGAACAATTGGGCAGAGGTGAAGAGAGGCCATACTTCTTCGATAGAGTGCTGTTAATTCTCACCAAGGCCAGAGACAGACAGGCATTAGTACAGGGAAGAACTGTAAGTGCAGCAGGGTGAAGGGAATACTTCAGACAGATGGGCAACAGGGAGGGAAACAGCTGGCTCTGTGCCCAACATGGGACACTATAGGAGAGCTTATGCAGGAGCTCCCAGGAGGGAAAGACATAGAGAGCTCCTCACCTTTGCCACAGGAATGTTGAGCCCCACTGCTTACGTCAGTGTCCACGAGCAGGTAAACCCCTCCTCCGCACATGTGTATTGAATTCCAGAGATCACGCATACAGAACTCCTGAATCAGCACTGGAAAAAACCTATGGATAAGAGTTCCTGATAGTGATTCTTTGGATAAGATACCAAGCCCACTGCCACTGGGTTAATTCTGACTCATAGCGATCTGGAAGGGTGGAATGGAGCTGCCCTATGTGGCTCCCTGGGCTGTGAGTCTTTGCTGAGGCAGGATGTTGCATCTTTCTCCCATGGAGCAGCTGGTGGGTATGGGCCCCATCCTTTTGATTGGTAGCTGGTACTTGGCTGCTGTACCACAGGGCACCCAATGAGAAAAATTTCCTACAAAAATCAGAGTACAAAATTTAAAGTAAAAAAAAAAGATAATAAAATGGCCCAAGTTAAACAAAAAATAGTAAAACACACAATATCACAAGAGAAGGAGGACCAACCAAAAGCAAAACATGAAGAAATTTCTCATATGGAGGCCAGACTAATGATAATTTTTAGACTATGGTGCTAAATATGTTTAAAGAAAACAAAAAGCACACAGAAAACAAACTATCAGAGATTAGGAAACAAATGGAGATACAAAATAAAAGACTCAACGAGGAAACTGAAAACATAAAAAAAGAGAGAGAGAATTACTGGAGCTGAAGAATAAAGCAACTGAATTAGAAGAAGCAAGAGAAACATTCAATGATAGAGTCGAACAGACACACAATTTAATAAGTGAACTAGAACATAAAATAACTGACTTATCAAGTCTCAAGAGAAAAGAACAAAGAAAAGGGAACAAACTCAAATGGAAACATGGGATTCAATTAAGAAATCTAACGTTAAAATTATTGGAATATCAGAGAACCATGATAACAATAAAAGCATAGAAACAATTTTCCAAGAGATAATCAGAGAGAATTTCCCAGACTTTTTTTTTTTAAACAGAGCACCAAGCCAGCAAAAACAGGAATGTGCACAAACCCCAATCACAAGAAACACAAAAAGATCGACTCTCCATCACATCCTAATAAAATTCTTGAAAGCCAAAGACAAGCAAAGAATTTTGAAAGGGGCAAGAGAAAAATGCAATATAACATACCAACTGCTTTTCTTAAGAATTGGTGCAGATTTCTCCCCAGAAAGTCTAAAGGCCAGAAGACAATGGAGCAACATATATAAAATACTGAACGAAAACAACGGACAACCACTAATTCCTCACCCAGCAAAGCTGTCATTCAAAAAGAAGGGGGAATTCAAGATATTCCCAAACAAACAGAAGCTCTGGGAATTTGCTACTACCAGACCAGCTTTGCAAGTAGTACTCAAGGTGTACTCTAAATGGAAAGGCAAGAGCATTAAATAAATACTAGTAACTATATTTTTTTTTATATACACAGGGAAAATAAATAACAAAAATTAGAAGAGAGAGAGAGATCTCCAAAAAATGCAAAAGCAGGGGCAATCGTAAGGACCAACTACATGATATTTTCAGTGAATACTCTTTAGATGGTCTCTAAATTCAGGTAGGATATGCTAAAGGTCATACTTTGGCTCTCGTGGACTTGTTCCAGTTTTTTTCAACTTCAACATGCATATGAGTCATTGATAGTCTGTACCACAGTCAGAATCTGGCCTTGTTCTGACTGATGATATTGAGCTTTTCCATAAGCTCTTTCCACAGATGTAGTCGATTTGATTCCTGTGTATTCCATCTGGCAAGGTCCACATATATAATCGCCGTTTGTGTTGTATCGGTTCTATCACCAAGGCCATATTTTCCAACTACCAATTCTTCTTTGTTTCCAACTTTTGCATTCCAATCCCTGGTAATTATCAATGCCTCTTGATTGCATGTTTGATCAATTTCAGACTGCAAAAGTTGGTAAAAATCTTCAATTTCTTCATCTTTGGCCTTAGCGGTTTGTGCAAAAATTTGAATAATAGTCATATTAACTGGTCTTCCTTGTAGGTATATGGATGTCACCCTATCACTGACAGTGTTGTACTTCAGGATAACCCATTAATCCATTGACATAGAGTCGATTCCGACTCATAGCGACCCTGTAGGACCCTTCAGGATAGATCTTGAAATGTTCTTTTTGAGCATGAACGTGATGCCATTCCTCTTCAATTTGTCATTCCCAGTGTAGCAGATCATATGAATGTCTGATTCAAAACAATCAAATTAGTCCATTTCAGCTGATTAATGCCTAGGACATCGATGTTTACGTGTTCCATTTAATTTTTCACATTTTCCAATTTTCCTAGATTCATACTTCATACATTCCACTTTCCTATTATTAATGGATGTTTGCAGCTGTTTCTTCTCATTTTGAATTGTGTCACATGAGAAAATAGAAGCTCCTGAAAGCTTGACTCCATCCACATCATTAAGGTGGACTTTACTTTGAGGAGGCAGCTCTTCCCCAGTCATATTTTGAGTGCCTTCAAACCTGAGGGGCTCATCTTCCAGCAATACATCAATGTTCCACTGCTATTTATAAGGTTTTACTGGCCAATTTTTTCAGAAGTAGACTGCCAGGTCCTGCCTCCTAGTCTGACTTAGTCTGGAAGCTCCACAGAAACCCATTCACCAAGGGTTACCCTGCCAGTATTTGAAATACCAGTGGCAAAGCTTCCGGTATCACAGCAACACGCAAGCCACCAAGGTAGGACAAATTAACAGACACGTGGTGGTTAATACTTTATAAGCAGCTCTTAGTCAAATATATCCTGGTCATATGTCATTATTGTAAGTGCTCTATTATTTAACACTCTTACGTGTTTTTATTTATTTATACCCCTTCTTAGTTAGTTCTAAAAAATGAATTTAAGGCTGATTTTTTTTTTATTAAAATGTATTGTATGCTAAGAATTTTCTACATATAATAATAGCATTTAACGCTGTTTTTATCTCATTCATACGACAAACCAATAATCAGCCACTTACTACTGGCTACTCCTTTGTGGTTTGATCTAAAGCTTAGAAAAATAATTATTGAGGAAATAATCAATGTATTGGAATTAATTGATTTAGCCAGATTTTGTATATGACTGAAAAAACGTGGCTTAAAAAGGAAACACTGCAACCTTCTGATACTGTCTATATTTTTCAAACTGAGGTGTGAATGTCCCTGGAGATATGTAGTGATGTGCCCTAGGGATACATGAAACCACAGAATAAACATTTTCCCAAAGCTTTGTTTCTCTTTGACCTTTTGGACCATAAAAAAAGTTATTTTCCTGTTAAAACAAAGAGGCATATTATCAAGCAGAAGGCAAATTTTGCATGAGTTAAGATAAAACACAATGCTTGCAAAAACTGTGGGAGTAGTGGCAGGCCATTTTAAGTTATGCTACTAGAGTCTTGGGTATACAAGCCTAAATGTTTGAGATTCACTGGCCTGATTTTTCCCTGTGGCCTTTGGAGAGTACTTTTCTCTCAATATACAGAACTATGTGAGAAATTCATTCAGATTTTGCCATAACAGACCTGAAGGAGAAAGTTTTGCAAATTGGAGAATTCTAAATCAAAGTACTTGAAAAGGCTCAAACCTCTAAGCTTATCTCCTAAGTACATCTATGTTGTCATTAGAAGAGATAAAGGGAAAAGAGAGAAAACAGCCTCTAAATTCTAGCCCTTTCCTGTAAGCCCACCCTTGCACTTTATGATATGCAGCTTTGCTCTTTGTTATTATTCAGCAGCAGTATTCAACTGGAAAGTCAACAAAGGCCAGGCATTTAGGGAGATGAGAAACCCAAAGGCATGCTTCAAATAGGTTGTGCCGCTCTCAGATGGCTCACAGGGCTGAGAGTTGCATCTTCTCTTGGTCTGTCCTTGCTCTGGGACTCACCTCTTTACACACCAGAGTAAGGAAACAAATAGCAGAGATGAAAGAGGAGCGAGGAGCAGAAGAAAGTTTAACTTGGCTTTTTTCCATGTATTTGAA
This sequence comes from Loxodonta africana, assembly GCF_030014295.1. NCBI lineage: Eukaryota > Metazoa > Chordata > Mammalia > Proboscidea > Elephantidae > Loxodonta > Loxodonta africana. The sequence goes on from NC_087348.1 coordinate 46,194,896, forward strand.
AAGATGAGCCCTCACTATCTGTTGCCTTTTTTCTACTTCTGGGTTTCGGGAGGACTGGAGGAAATGGAAATGTGCCCAGAGTTTATTTCTTTTAAACAAAGTCCTATAAAGGCTATCTCATAGCCTTACCCCATGGACTCAAATATAAACAGCAACGTCTTGGCCAGCAAACATGGAGTGAAAAGGCTACAGTGGACAGATGTTATCAAATCGCACACACACAAAAAGCATTTAAGGACTTTTAAATAACTGTTTCCCATTCCCAAGTCACACGCTGTGGTTTTTACTCAGTATACACTGTATGCTGAAGTCTTATTTCCTGCAAAACAATGGATCCAAAGATCATTCTTTTTGAAACTGTATTTTCTTCCTTCAGCACTCAGGTGCATAGACTTGGATTAATCACAACATAATATCACCAATGGACAATTCATGGCCTTTTATTTATTCATTTCTTTATTACTTGGAAATGAATGTGTGTATATGACTGTATGTGTAGAAAGAGCTTGGTCACATACACATGTATTCTTAAATAATATATTGGTTAGTTTTGTTCTTAAACGTAATAAAAAGTTGTGTCATGCTATACACTATCTTCTGGAATTTGTAGTTTTACTTATCAGTATTTTACTAACATTCATTGAAGTTGTAGCTATAGTTTATTCATTTTTACTGCCATATAATATCCCATTGTATAAATAAACAACAATTTGCTTTTTCATTTTCTACTCAATGGTCATTAAGTTGCTTCCCGTCTTTTTGTAATTATGGAGAGAGCAACTATAGATGTTCCCTTAATAGGTACCTTTTGATGACCATGAGTTGACACTCTTTAGAACAAGATGAGACTGGTATTGTGCCATCAGGCTCTTTTCATTTTGTCCTACCCCGTATTCACTATCGTTGAGGACACTGACTCAGCAAAGTGTTTACTCAAAAAGCTTCATTCTCTTCCCAAAAAAAAACTTTCAAAGAATAACTAATGCATGTTAAGTTAGAGTTTTATACCAAGCAAACATGGATTGCATTTTCAGCACATTGACAAAATGAAAATTCAGTAAGCTTTATGGCTCAAATAATTGAAAACAGTGAAGAAACATCGTTCGCCCAGACATGCCTCAGTAATGTATATCATGGTGTGCACTCCATGTGGTCATGCATAAATTCAAAATGGATTACTGATGCACTCGAATCAGCAATTTGACAGTAATGAAATGTAAGTCTATTCCTTCTTAATTCAGGGACAAACTGAGTGATTTTAATTAGTAGTTTTACACAAATTATATAAACCAAAAAAAAACCAAACCCATTGCCATCAAGTCGATTCCAACTCATAGCAACCCTATAGGACAGAGTAGAAATGCCCGTAGAGTTTCCAAGGAGCACCTGGTGGATTCAAACTGCCAAACTCTTGGTTAACAGCTGTAGCACTTAACCACTACGCCACCAGGGTTTCCACAAATTATATACATACAATGAATTTAAACACCTATATGTTACTAATCACCCACACATCTGTCAGTTTGTCATACTGTGGGAGCTTGCATGTTGCTGTGATGCTGGAAGCTATGCTGCTGGTATTAAAATACCAGCAGCTGCACTGAAGGCATTGGAGAAAAACAAGGCTCCAGGAATTGATGGAATACCAATTAAGAAGTTTCAACAAACTGATACAGTGCTGAAAGTCCTCACTCGTCTCTGCCAAGAAATTTGGAGGAAAGCTACCCAGCCAACCGACTGGAAGAGATCCATATTTATGTCTATTCCAAAGAAAGGTGATCCAACAGAATGTGGAAATTATTGAACAATATCATTAATATCACATGCAAGTGAAATTTTGCTGAAGATCATTCAAAAGTGGCTACACAAAATCAGAGAACTGTCCCTACAACTTGAACAAATAGAAAGTGAGCAACAAAAGAATCCATCAGGCACTGGAAGAAAACAGATAATAAAAATTAGAGCTGAACTAAATGAATTAGACAACAGAAAAACAATTGAAAGAATTAACAAAGCCAAAACCTGGTTCTTTGAAAAAATTACCAAAATTGATAAACCATTGGCCAGACTGACTAAAGAAATACAGGAAAGGAAACAAATAACCCGAATAAGAAACAAGATGGGCCACATCACAACAGACCCAACTGAAATTAAAAGAATCATATCAGATTATTATGAAAAATTGTACTCTAACAAATTTGCAAACCTAGAAGAAATGGATGAATTCCTGGAAAAACTCTACCTACCTAAACTAACACAATCAGAAGTAGAAAAACTAAACAGACCCATAACAACAAAAGAGATTGAAAAGGTAATCAAAAAACTCCCAAAAAAAAAAAGCCCTGGCCCGGACGGCTTCACTGCAGAGTTCTACCGAACTTTCAGAGAAGAGTTAACACCACTACTACTAAAGGTATTTCAAAGCATAGAAAATGGCGGAATACTACCTACCTCATTCTATGAAGCCACCATATCCCTGATACCAAAACCAGGTAAAGACACCACAAAAAAAGAAAATTATAGACCTCTATCCCTCATGAACATAGATGCAAAAATCCTCAACAAAATTCTAGCCAATAGAATTCAACAACATATCAAAAACATAATCCACCATGACCAAGTGGGATTTATACCAGGTATGCAAGGCTGGTTTAATATTAGAAAAACCATTAATGTAATCCATCACATAAATAAAACAAAAGACAAAAACCACATGATCTTATCAACTGATGCAGAAAAGGCATTTGACAAAGTCCAACACCCATTTATGATAAAAACTTTCAGCAAAATAGGATTTGAAGGAAAATTCCTCAACATAATAAAGGGGATCTATACAAAGCCAACTGCCAACATCACTCTAAATGGAGAGAGCCTGAAAGTATTTCCCTTGAGAACGGGAACCAGACAAGGATGCCCTTTATCACCGCTCTTATTCAACATTGTGCTAGAGGTCCTAGCCAAAGCAATTAGGCTAGACAAAGAAATAAAGGGCATCCGGATTGGCAAGGAGGAAATAAAATTATCTCTATTTGCAGATGACATGATCTTATACACAGAAAACCCTAAGCAATCCTCCAGAAAACTACTAAAACTAATAGAAGAGTTTGGCAGAGTCTCAGGTTATAAGATAAACATACAAAAATCACTTGGATTCCTCTACAACGACAAAAAGAACATTGAAGAGGAAATCACCAAATCAATACCATTCACAGTAGCCCCCAAGAAGATAAAATACTTAGGAATAAATCTTAACAAAGATGTAAAAGACCTATACACAGAAAACTACAAAGTACTACTGCAAGAAACTAAAAAGGACCTACATATGTGGAAAAACATACCTTGCTCATGGATAGGAAGACTTAACATAGTAAAAATGTCTATTCTACCAAAAGCCATCTATACATACAATGCACTTCCGATCCAAATTCCAATGACATTTTTTAATGTAATGGAGAAACAAATCACCAACTTCATATGGAAGGGAAAGAAGCCCCGGATAAGTAAAGCATTACTGAAAAAGAAGAAGAAAGTGGGAGGCCTCACTCTACCTGATTTTAGAACCTATTATACAGCCACAGTAGTCAAAACAGCCTGGTACTGGTACAACAACAAGCACATAGACCAATGGAACAGAATTGAGAACCCAGGTATAAATCCATCCACATATGAGCAGCTGATATTTGACAAAGGCCCAGTGTCAGTCAATTGGGGAAAAGATAGTCTTTTTAACAAATGGTGCTGGCATAACTGCATATCCACTTGCAAAAAAGTGAAATAGGACATGCACAAAAACTAACTCCAAGTGGATCAAAGACCTAAACATAAAGACTAAAACGATAAAGATCATGGAAGAAAAAATAGGGACAACGTTAGGAGCCCTAATACAAGGCATAAACAGAATACGAAACATTACCAAAAATGATGAAGAGAAACCAGATAACTGGGAGCTCCTAAAAATCAAACACCTATGCTCAGCTAAAGACTTCACCAAAAGAGTAAAAAGACCACCTACAGATTGGGAAAGAATTTTCAGCTATGACTTCTCCGACCAGCGCCTGATCTCTAAAATCTATATGATTCTGTTAAAACTCAACCACAAAAAGACAAACAACCCAATCAAAAAGTGGGCAAAGGATATGAACACACATTTCTCTAAAGAAGATATTCGGGCAGCTAACAGGTACATGAGAAAATGCTCTCTATCATTAGCCATTAGAGAAATACAAATTAAAACTACGATGAGATTCCATCTCACTCCAACAAGGCTGGCATTAATCCAAAAAACACAAAATAATAAATGTTGGAGAGGCTGCGGAGAGATTGGAACTCTTATACACTGCTGGTGGGAATGTAAAATGGTACAACCACTTTGGAAATCTATCTGGCGTTTTCTTAAAAACTTAGAAATAGAACTACCGTACAACCCAGAAATCCCACTCCTCAGAATATACCCTAGAGAAATAAGAGCCTTTACACAAACAGATGTATGCACACCCATGTTTATTGCAGCTCTGTTTACAATAGCAAAAAGCTGGAAGCAACCAAGGTGTCCATTAACGGATGGATGCTTAAACAAATTGTGGTATATTCACACAATGGAATACTACGCATCGATAAAGAACAGTGACAAATCTGTGAAACATTTCATAACATGGAGGAACCTGGAAGGCATTATGCTGAGTGAAATTAGTCAGATTGAAAAAGACAAATATTGTATAAGACCACTATTATAAGATCTTGAGAAATAGTATAAACTGAGAAGAACACATACTTTTGTGGTTACGAGAGGGGGAGGGAGGGAGGGTAGGAGACGGTTATTTACTGATTAGTTAGTAGATAAGAACTACTTTAGGTGAAGGAAAGGACAATACTCAATACACAGAAGGTCAGCTCAACTGGACTGGACCAAAAGCAAAGAAGTTTCTGGGATAAAATGAATGCTTCAAAGGTCAGCGGAGCAAGGGCGGGGGTTTGGGGACTATGGCTTAAGGGGACTTCTAAGTCGATCGGCAAAATAATGCTATTATGAAAACACTGTGCATCCCACTTTGAAATGTGGCGTCTGGGGTCTTAAATGCTAACAAGCGGCCATCTAAGATGCATCAATTAGTCTCAACCCACCTGGAGCAAAGGAGAACGAAGAACACCAAGGTCACACGATAACTATCAGCCCAAGAAACAGAAAGGGCCACATGAACTAGAGACTTACATCATCCTGAGACCAAAAGAACTGGATGGTGCCCGGCCACAACTGATGACTGCCCTGACAGGGAGCACAACAGAGAACCCCTGAAGGAGCAGGAGAACAGTAGGATGCAGACCCCAAATTCTCATAAAAAGACCAGACTTAATGGTCTGACTGAGACTAGAGAAATCCCGGCGGTCATGGTCCCCAAACCTTCTGTTGGCCCGGGACAAGAACCATTCCGGAAGACAACCCATCAGACATAGAAGGGACTGGACAATGGGTTGGAGGGAGTTGCTGACGAAGAGTGAGCTACTTGTATTAGGTGGACACTTGAGACTGTGTTGGCATCTCCTGTCTGGAGGGGAGATAGGAGGGTAGAGAGGGTTAGAAACTGGCAAAATCATCACGAGAGAAGAGACTGGAAGGAGGGAGCAGGCTGACTCATTAGGGGGAGAGTAAGTGGGAGTATGGAGTAAGGTGTATATAAGCTTATAAGTGACAGACTGACTTGATTTGTAAACTTTCACTTAAAGCACAATAAAAATTATTTAAAAAAAAAAAAAAGTGGCTACAGCAGTACATTGACAGGGAATTGCCAGAAATTTAAGCCAGATTCAGAAGAGGACATGGAACCAGGGATATTATTTCTGATGTCAGCTGGATCCTACATGAAAGCAGAGAATACCAGAAAGAAGTTTACCGCTATTTTATTGACTATACAAATGTATTTGATTGTGTGGATCATAACAAATTATGGATAACATTGTGAAGAATGGGAATTCCAGAACACTTAATTGTGCTCGAAGAGAACATAGATCAAGAGACAATCGTTTGAACCAGAACAAGGGAATACTGCATGATTTAAAGTCAGGAAAGTTGTGCCTCAGAGTTATATCTTTTCACCATACTTATTCAATCTGTGTGCTGAGTAAATAATCTGAGAAGTTGGACTATATGAAGAATGGGACACCAAGATTGAAGGAAGACTCATTAACAACCTGCATTATGTAGATGACACAACCTTGCTTTCCGAAAGGGAAGAGGACTTGAAGCACCTACTGATAAAGATCAAATACCACAGCCTTCAGTATGGAGTACACCTTAACATAAAGAAGACAAAATCCTCACAACTAGACCAACATCATGATAAATGGAGAAAAGATTGAAGTTATAAAAGATTTCATTTTACTTGGATCTGCAATCAACACCTATGGAAGCAGCAGTCAAGAAATCAAAAGACACATTGCATTGAGCAAATCTGCTGCAAACAACCTCTTTAAAGTATTATAAAACAAAGATGTCACCTTGAAAACTAAAGTGCGCCTGACCCAAGCCATGGTGTTTTCAATTGCCTCACATGTATGCTAAAGCTGGACAGTGAATAAGGAAGACCAAAGAAGAATTGACGCCTTTGAATTATGATGTTGGTGAAGATTATTGAACATACCATAGGCTGCCAAAAGAATGAACAGATCTGTCTTGGAAGAAGTACAGCCAGAATGTTCCTTAGAAGCAAGGCTACATCTCACATACTTTGGTCATGTTACCAGGAGGATCAGTCCCTGGAGAAGGATATCATGCTTGGTAAAGTAGAGGGTCAGCGAAAAAGTGGAAGCCCTTCAACGAGATGGATTGACACAGTGGCTGTAACAATGGGCTCAAGCGTAACTAGGGTTGTGAGGATGACGCGGGACCAGGCAGTATTTCATTCTGTTGCACATAGGGTCACTGTGAGTCAGAACCGACTCAATGGCACCTAACAATAAAAAGAACAGCATATTGTAAGTACATGAACACATATTACTCTGACGAAAATGCTTAACAGTATGTACCTTCTCTTTGTTTAAAGATTTTTTTTTTTAATTTGTTCACAGAAAACATTGATGGGGAGGCCAGTCTACAAATAGTAATAGTAGTAGTTGTTGCAGTAACAGACGTAGTGATAGTGGTAGTAGTGGTAGTACCAGCTAACATTTTATGAACATTTACTACTTCCAGGGCATTGTTCTAAGGGGGTTACATGTATTTAGAAGTTCGATTAATAGTTCTATGAAGTAGCACCATTATTATTTCCATTTGCAAATGAAGACACTGAGGCACAGATAGTTAATCGTATTCCCCAAGGTCATACAGCTAGTAAATGACAGAGGTGGGACTTAAACACTGAAAACCGGCCTCCAAAACATATGCTTGTAACTATCACATCCTAATACTGTGCAAGCAGTGCAGTATATGATAATCCTGCAGGTTCTACTTCCCATACTGGAATAGAGCGTCCTTGTGACCATGGAAAATACATGTACCATCCGTAGACCTTAGTTTTCTCATCTAAAAAGTGATATAAATGGCCCAAATGATCTTTAATGTCCCTTCAAACTGTGTTATTCTATGCATGGAAGTCCCTGGTACAATTTATTGTTTGGCCCTAACAAAATTTATACCTTGAATGTTTGTAGTCAGGTCAAAACAAAGTTTTGTACTTGAATGTCCATGGACATACTTCACAGTTATCAGCACTCATCACCATAACAAACTTTCCAAGAAATACTAATCACAAAGGACAATACACAGTTGTGACCCAGAAGAAATGAGACTGGATGTCAACTTAAATTGGGTAGCCCCTTCTTTAGTGATGGGGGTTTTTAAGCACTGCAGCTTCCCAAAAAAAAAAGGAAAACAGTCACAGGGTTTGAAGGCGTGTCTGGAGAACACCTGTTTAACCTGCCCACAGACCTTGGAAACTATATGAAAACTGTAAGCAGCAGTCAGTATTTAGAACTCAATTCCATAGGCACATTTACACAGAGCAGCTATTGAAAGCTCCCAGCTGCGGAATCTGGGAGCTGCAAGGTGTATTTATGTGCAGGGCTGCTAATCCCTGGTCCCAGCTCTGCTCAAGTCTGTAGAAACACTTTGTCTCTATAGACAAGTTATTGCAAATCTCTTCTTGTCTGGGGATTTAGTTCACTGATTGTCAGCCATGAGCTACTTCATAAAACAACTCACAGGCAAGTAGAGCCTTCTGCTCTGTCTTTGGCTGGGAGCTTGTTACACTAGATAACATTTTAATGACTGTATTCCATTTTAACTCAGCTCCAGAGACAGAAATGAAAAAGAAAGGAAAGATCTTTCCTTAATACTATGTTTTTTATCTTATTGCAACTACTGAGGCAAATTAGAAAAGATAGATAGAGGTTGCTTTTGACTCTGAAATCCCAGGGCCTTATAAAAATGGGCCAATTGCTCATTGAGGAGCTGGCATTGCAGAGCTAAAGGAACCACTGAAATATAAAAAGATAAAGTTTCAAAACTGAAATTGACAACAAACACATATCACTGCTGTTTTTAATATCTGTATATGATATATACAGATATTACTTCTAATTGTGATGATTGCCCTCATTTTAATAAATTGAAATTAATATTCAGGAGAAAGGAAACTGGTTTAAGGAGGCACAGAAGCATTTGACTGAGGATACTTAAAAAATAATTTAATAAAGATTTTATGTCTCCTCTCCCCTGAGTTAAGAGATTAGAGGGCAATATTCTCTCTGAGGAAAGCACTGACTAACCAAAATTATTGACTGAATTCTAACGGGAGTGAGGCAAAGAATTTCACTTTGATTTTGGTTGGAAAACAGGGTTTCTATGAACGTCAGATCAAAGTTCTAAGATCTCGGACAAAAAAGTCTCTTAAATTTGAGATTTGAGGCTCTGTAACATGAAATAGTTCCCCATGTTAATAATGCTGAAAATTTTAAATTCTATGAGTTACTTTGCATGAGGGATAACTACATAACATCTACGTAAGCATGATATGATACATAAATTTGTTTACTTTGGACAAAATTTTCTTATATACAGCAGGCGTTTCTTACCCCACCTCCACTTGACCCACTTGCTGCATTAGCCAGAGCTCTCCATTCCTCTGAAGAGACAGATGTCCTCACTACATCCATGCCTGAAGCCTAGGGTGGTGGTTAATTTTATGTGCCAACATAGCTAGGCTATGCTTCCCAGTAGTTTGGCCAAACACTAAACTAGTTACTGTTCAGTAATATGATGTAGCCACTTTCTACAATGTAGTCTAACGCAATCAATCAATCAATTGAAAGGAGAGTTTCCTTAAAGTGGGGTCTGCCTCTAGATTATAAATAGATATTTTGTCAGAACTCATTCTCTCTCAACTCTGCAATCTTGCCATCACGTCATCTATGGATCTTGGGATGCAAGCCCGCAGAAGTCTACAGCCTGATGCCTGATGTATGGATTTTGGACTTGCCAGCCCTGCAAAATCCTGTGAGCCAACAGGAGTTTTGAACCTGCCATCTGACATACAGATTTTGGACTTGCCAGCACCCACAATCACATGAACCAGTCCCTTGAAGTAAATCTCTTTATCTCTCTCTCTTTCTGTATATGTGTGTGTGTGTGTGTGTGTGTGTGTGTGTGTACATCTATTTCAATGCTTCTGCATCTCAAGAGAACCCTAAGACAGCTGATGAGTTCCCCAGTATTAGAGATGTTTGCTGTCCAGGAGTCAGCTGAGTTCATCTCCGAATCAATTTATGGCAGTTTGTACCTGTTATTGTCGTGGTATAATTTAATTTAAAAAACAAATCGTTCAGTCGATTCTAACTCATGGTGACCCAATTTGTGTCAGAGTAGGCTGTGTTCCACAGGTTTCATTAAGGACAGTGTAAATTTGTAAATGTGAGTTAAAAAAGAGAGCTGTTTCTATGAAAAATAAATTGAATGTTTTAGAAAGACTTGATAAAGTGAATCACCAAAAACTTATTAATAAGTAAAAATATGATGTAGTGTAACAGAAAGTAGACTGTCTGCCACTCAATACACAGACACAGAGAGAGAGAGGGAGAAAATAATTGGGGAAGGAATATACAAGAATTCCCCACTCAATTTACTTTCAAGTATCTTGAGCAGGAGCCAGCAAACATTTTCTCTATATCTTTCAGGCTTTCCAGGCCATAAGGACTCTGTCCAAAATGAAGTGTGAAATCAGCCAGAAGATTATATGTGGCTTTGTTCCAATAAAAGTTTTTTTACAGACACTGAAATATGAATTTCATGCAATTTTAACTTGTCACAAAATATTATTTGTCTTTTAATTATTTTCTCAACTATTTAAAAACAAAAAATCACTTGGGGACTGTATAAAAACAGGTGGCAGGCCAGATTAGGCTCACAAGCTATAGTTTGCCAACCCCTGATCATTAGTCCTCAGTCTACTTAAAAGAAACAAAGACTGAAAGTAATAGAAGATGAGCTTGGGGTATGATTTCTATAAAAAAAAGGTGTACAACTTCATTTAGCCAAACCCTGTCCAAAGAAAATATCTTGACCCTACATCAAAATATTGATGGGCAATTGTATACTTAAAATTAGAATAAAATGCTTAATGTGCATGTGTACCACTTTTAAGATCCTTGGTTTTAATATTACTGTCCTCATTATAACTAATTAGTTGTATAATTATTTGCTTAATGTATTTTTAAGATGTCTGGTAGGGGCCATGTCTGCCTTTTTAATTGCTGAACTTCTAAGCACTCCTGACATAGCTGCTACTATTTATTCAATAATAATCTGAGAAGCTGGACAATATGAAGAAGAGCATGGCATCAGGATTAGAGGAAGACTCAGTAACAACTTACACATGATATAGCCTTGCTTGCTGAAAGTGAAGAGGACTTAAAGCACTTACTGATGAAGATCAAAGACCACAGTCCTCAGTACGGATTACACCTCAACAACAACAACAACAACAAATCCTCACAACTGGACCAATAAGCAATGTCATGAAAAAAGGAGAAAATATTGAAGTTGTAAAGGATTTCATTTTACTTGGGTCCATAATAAATACCCATGGAATCAGCAGTCAGGAAATCAAACGACGTACTGCACTGGGCAAATCTGCTGCAAAAGATCTCTTTAAAATGTTGAAAAGCAAAAATGTCACTATAAGGAATAAGTTGCACCTGACCCAAGCTATGGTGTTTTCAGTTGCCTCATCTGCATATGAAAGCTGGACATTGAATAAGGAAGACCAAAGAACTGGTGTCTTTGAATTATGGTGTTGGTGAAGAATATTGATTGTTCCATGAACTGTCAGAAAAACAAACAAATCTGTCTTGGAAGAAGTACAGCCAGGATGCTAACTATAAGTGGGAATGGGGAGACTTCATCTCACATACTTTGGACATGTTATCAGGAGAGACCGGTCCCTGGAGAAAGACATCATGCTTGGTAGAGTAAAAGGTTAGCAAAAAGAGGAAGATGCTCAACAAGATGGACTAACACAGTGCCTGCAACAATGGGCTCCAGCGTAACAATCATTGTGAGGATGGCCCAGGACCAGGCAATGTTTCATTCTGTTGTACATAGGGTCGCTATGAGTCAGAACTGATACAATGGCACCTAACAACAACAACAATTCTTCAATGAATATGTATCAAATAGTTATTGAGCAAGCCTATGCCTGGCCCTCTTTCTGACTCTTTGGATATAGTGGAATATGAGACAGGCATAGTCCCTGCTTTCATGGAACTTACATTCTACCGGCAGGAGATAGACAATACATAACTGTTACAGATTTAATTGTGTTTTCCAAAAGATAAACTGAAGCCTTAACACCTGTATCTGTGAATGTGGTCTTGTTTGGAAATAAGGTCTTTCTTTTAAATTCTTATAGTTTAAGTTAATTAGGTCATACTGGAGTAGGGTAGGTATTATTTAAAAAAAAAAAAGAGAGAGAGAGGTGGAGCCAAGATGGCAGAATAGACACTCTTCTGTCGAGCCCTCTTTACAACAAAGACCCGAAAAAACAAGTGAAAAGAGTATATTTGTGACAAGCTGGGAGCCCTGAGTATCAAAGGCAGGCTTAGACAACAAACTGATGGGCAGGGGGAGGAAGAGGCCAATCAGAAGTGGAGAGGAGCTACCAAACCTGAATCATGAGGAGCCCTCAGGCACCATTCCTGGGGCGGAGGCAGCAGTGGGCTGGTACAAATGATCAGCCGCAGTTTCCTCAGGGAGAACCAGCCAGCCACACAGCCTACTCACACCTCTGGAACCTGAGGAGAATGGCGCTCTTGGCAAAAGCTAAGTACTTGAGTATATTGTACTGCGCCCCCCACCCCCTGGCCCCCAAGCCAGCTTAAGTGGCTGAATTCCTGGGCCTGAGATAGACCCTGGTGAACACCTAGAGCCATCCTCCTGGCCTTGGGGAAGGAAAAAATTTGCAACTGGGGGGAAAACGTAATTTGCTAGCTCCATTAACCAGGGGAGCTCAGGACAGAAGCAGCTCCTGTCCAGGCATAAACCATCCATGGACCTTGAGCACCTTTCCCTTCTGCATGGACCTGCGTGGGCCTATCTTGGGAGAATAGGCCCTTGTTGGTAAACTTCAACAATTTCAGCTTTGTGGTAGATAGGCGGGTGTTTGACGTTTGACATTGCTTTGCCTATTAAACAAGGTCCTCACCTACCCAGAACAGGGACGTAAGGACTGGTAGCTCCACTCAGGTCACCCAGCCACCCTCGACAGGGGTCCAAAGATAACTGGTACCTCCCAGCCCTTATAACCAAAAACTTTGGGTGCCCATGGGCCCTCTGCAGAACCCATCCACCAGCAAGCTGTAGGGAACAGAGTTGCATTTTCCTCAGAGATACTCAGGGGTCGGTTCTCAGCCCCCTTCCTTGTTCAGAGCATGACCCCCTGCTGCAATCTGATACCAGTATATATACCAATCGCCCCTGCCCCTCTAAGACTGTAAGAAAGAGCCTGTACTACATACTTGATATCAGCTACCGGGAAACCTGAGCTGAATTCATACAAGAAAACTGAATGGACTCCTAAACTGATATACCTGATAACAGCTCTAGCCAGCTGGGGACAGGACACCAGAGCTCCAATCCAAAGGCAAAAATAATCAAGCTAGCTCACTCAAGCAACCCATAGGGGTATACCAAAACAAAACAAAGCAAGCAGCTACGACACAGTAAGCAAGCATAAACTAATACAATAACTTATAGATGGCTTGGAGACAACAGTCAATATTAAGTAACATAAAGAAACAGACCATGATCACCTCAACAACAGGCTCTCAAAACAAAGAATCCAGGGATCTTCTAGATGAAAGTGCATTCCTGGAATTACCAGATACAGAATACAAAAGTTTAATATACAGAACCCTCCAAGACATCAGAAAGGAAATGAGGCAATACGCAGAACAAGCCAAGGAACACACAGATAAAGCAACTAAAGAGATTAGAAAGATTATTCAGGAACATAATGAAAAGTTTAATAAGCTGGAAAAATCCATAGACAGACAGCAATCAGAAATCCAGAAGATTAACAATAAAATCACAGAATTAGATAACTCAATAGAAAGTCAGAGGAGCAGAATTGAGCAAGTAGAAGACAGAATTTCTGAACTCAAAGATAAATCACTTGGCACTAATATATTTGAAGAAAACTCAGATAAAAGAATTTTAAAAAATGAAGAAACCTTAAGACTCATGTGGGACTCTATCAAGAGAAATGACCTACGAGTGATTGGAGTACCAGAACAGGGAGGGATAACAGAAAATACAGAGAAAATTGTTGAAGATTTGTTGGTAGAAAACTTCCCTGATATTGTGAAAGATGAGAAGATATCTATCCAAGATGCTCATCGAACTCCACATAAGGCAGTTGTTAAAAGAAAGTCACCAAGACATATTATAATCAAACTTGCCAAAACCAAAGATAAAGAGAGAATTATAAGAGCAGCGAGGGATAAACGAAAAGTCACCTACAAAGGAGAGCCAATAAGAATAAGCTCGGACTGCTCGGCAGAAACCACGCGGGCAAGAAGGCAATGGTATAACATATTTAAAAAATTGAAGGAAAAAAATTGCCTGCCAAGCATGATATATCCAGCAAAACTGTCTCTTAAATACGAAGGTGAAATTAAGACATTTCTAGATAAACACAAGTTGAGGGAATTTGTAAAAACCAAACCAAAACTACAAGAGATACTAAAGGGAGTTCTTTGGTTAGAAAATCAATAATATCAGGTATCAACCCAAGACTACAACACTGGGCAGAGCAAGCCCAAGGCAGGGTAACGGCGATGTTGTTATATAAAAGAAGACAACATTAAAATAATAAAGAGGGACTAAGAAATGTAATCATACACCTTTCGTATGGATAGGAAGATACGGCAATACAAAGAAATAAAAGTTAGTTACAAATTTAGAAAAATAGGGATAAATAATAAGGTAACCACAAAGGAGAGAAACTATCCTACTCATCAAAATAAAATACAAGGGAAAAATAGAGACTCAGCAGAAACAAAATCAACAACAACAGATATGAAGAAAGGACAATATACAAAGAAAATCTACTCAGCACATAAAATCAAGTAGGAAAAAGAAAATGTCAACACACAAAAAAAAGACATCAAAATGATAGAACTAAATTCATACCTATGCATAATTACCCTGAATGTAAATGGACTAAATGCACCAATACAGAGACAGAGAGTGGCAGATTGGATTGAAAAACAAGATCCATCTATATGCTGCCTACAAGAGACACACCTTAGACTTAGAGACACAAACAAACTAAAACTCAAATGGTGGAAAAAAATATATCAAGCAAACAACAATCGAAAAAGAGCAGGAGTGGCAATATTAATTTCTGACAAAATAGACTTTAAAGTTAAATCCATCAGAAAGGATAAGGAAGGACACTACATAATGATTAAAGGGACAATACACCAAGAAGATATAACCATATTAAATATTTATGCACCCAATAACAGGGCTGCAAGATACATAAAACAAACTCTATCAGCGTTGAAAAGTGAGATAGACAGCCCCACAATAATAGCAGGGGACTTCAACACACCACTTTCGGTGAAGGACAGGACATCCAGAAAGAAGCTCAATAAAGACACGGAAGATCTAAATGCTGCAATCAACCAACATGACCTTGTAGACATATACAGAACACTCCACCAAACAGCAACCAACTATACTTTCTTTTCTAGTGCACATGGAAAATTCTCTAGAACAGGCCACGAATTAGGTCATAAAGCAAGCCTTAGCAGAATCCAAAACGTTGAAATATTGCAAAGCATCTTCTCTGACCATAAGGCCATAAAAGTGGAAATCAATAACAGGAAAAGCAGGGAAAAGAAATCGAACACTTGGAAACTAAACAATACCCTGCTCAAAAAAGACTGGATTGTAGAAGATATTAAGGATGGAAAAAAGAAATTCAGAGAATCCAATGAGAATTAAAACACTTCGTATCAGAACCTTTGGGACACAGCAAAAGCAGTGCTCAGAGACCAATTTATATCAATAAATGCACACATCCAAAAAGAAGAAAGGGCCAAAATCAAAGAATTATCCCTACAACTTGAACAAATAGAAAGAGAGCAACAAAAGAAACCCACGGGCACCAGAAGAAAACAAATAATAAAAACTAGAGCTGAACTAAATGAAATAGAAAACAGAAAAACAATTGAAAGAATTAACAAGACGAAAAGCTGGTTTTTGAAAAAATCAACAAAATTGATAAACCACTGCCCAAACTGACAAAAGAAAAACAGGAGAGGAAGCAAATAACCCGAATAAGAAATGAGATGGGCAATATTACAACAGACCCAACTGAAATTAAAAAAATCATATCAGATTACTATGAAAAACTATACTCAAACAAATTTGAAAACCTAGAAGATGGATGAATTCCTAGAAACACACTACCTACCTAAACTAACACAGAGGTAAAAAGAGAGGTAGGACAACTAAATAGACCCATAACAAAACAAGAGATTGAAAAGGTAATCAAAAAACTCCCACCAAAAAAAGCCCTGGCCCGGACAGCTTCACTGCAGAGTTCTATCAAACTTTCAGAGAAGAGTTAACACCACTACTACTAAAGGTATTTCAGAGCATAGAAAAGGACAGAATACTACCAAACTCATTCTATGAAGCCACCATATCCCTGATACCAAAACCAGGTAAAGATACCACAAGAAAAGAAAATTATACACCTACATCCCTCATGAATGTAGATGCAAAAATCCTCAACAAAATTTTAACCAATAGAATTCAACAACATATCAAAAAAATAATTCACCATGACCAAGTGGGATTCATACCAGGTATGCAGGGATGGTTCAACATTAGAAAAACAATTAATGTAATCCACCACATAAATAAAGCAAAAGACAAGAATCACATGATTTTATCAATTGATGCAGAAAAGGCATTTGACAAAGTTCAACACTCGTTCATGATAAAAAAAACTCTCAGCAAAATAGGAATAGAAGGAAAATTTCTCAACACAATAAAGGACATTTATACAAAGCCAACAGCCAACATTACCGTAAATGGTACCCTAAATGGAGTGAGCCTGAAAACAAACCCATTGAGATCGGGAACCAGACAAGGATGCCCTTTATCACCACTCTTATTCAACATAGTGCTGAAAGTCCTAGCCAGAGCAACTAGGCTAGATAAAGAAATAAAGGGCATCCAGATTGGCAAGGAAGAAGTAAAAGTATCTCTATTTGCAGATGACATGATCTTATACACAGAAAACCCTAAGAAATCCTCCAGAAAACTATTGAAACTAATACAAGAGTTCAGCAGAGTATCAGGATACAAGATAAACATATAAAAATCAGTTGGATTCCTCTACACCAATAAAAAGAACATCGAAGAGGAAATCACCAAATCAATGCCATTCACAGTAGCCCCCAAGAAGATAAAATACTTAGGAATAAATCTTACCAGAGATGTAAAAGACTTATACAGAGAAAACTACAGTACACTTCTGCAAGAAACCAAAAGAGACTTACATAAGTGGAAGAACACACCTCGCTCGTGGATAGGAAGACTTAACATTATACAAATGTCTATTCTACCAAAAGCAATCTATACATTTAATGCAATTCTGATCAAAATCCCAAGGACATTCTTTAAGGAGATGGAGAAACAAATCACCAATTTCATATGGAAGGGAAAGAGGCCCCGGATAAATCAGGTATTACTGAAAAAGAACAAAGTGGGAGGCCGTACTTAACCTGATTTTAGAACCTATTATACCGCCACAGTAGTCAAAACAGCCTGGTACTGGTACAACAGATACGTGGACCAATGGAACAGAATTGAGAATCCAGACATAAATCCATCCACATATGAGCAGTTGATATTTGACAAAGGCCCCAAAACAGTTAAATGGGGAAAAGACAGTTTTTTTAACAAATGGTGCTGGCATAACTGGATATCCATCTGAAAAAAAAATGAAACAAGACCTATACCTCACTCTATACACAAAAACTAACTCAAAATGGATCAAAGACCTAAATATAAAATCTAAAACAATAGAGATCATGGAAGAAAAAATAGGGACAAAGTTAGGAGCCCTAACACATGGCATAAACAGTATACAAAACATTATAAAGAATGTAGAAGAGAAACTATATATCTGGGAGCTCCTAAAAATCAAACACCTATGCTCATCCAAAGACTTCACCAAAAGAGTAAAAAGACTACCTACAGGCTGGGAAAAAGGTTTTAGCTATGACATTTCTGATCAGCACCTGATCTCTAAAATCTACATGATACTGCAAAAACTCAACTGCAAAAAGACAAATAACCCAATTAAAAAATGGACAAAAGATATGAATAGACACTTCACTAAAGAAGACATTCAGGTAGCTAACAGATATACGAGGAAATGTTCACGATCATTAACCCTTAGAGAAATGCAGATCAAAACTACAATGAGATTTCATCTCACTCCAACAAGGCTGGCATTAATCCAAAAAACACAAAATAATAAATGTTGGAGAGGCTGTGGAGAGATTGGAACAGTTCTACACTGCTGGTGGGAATGTCAAATGGTACAACCACTTTGGAAATCGATTTGGCGCTTCCTGAAAAAGCTACGATCCAGCAATCCCACTCCTTGGAATATTTCCTAGAGAAATAAGAGCCATTACACGAACAGATATATGCACACCCGTGTTTATTGCAGCACTGTTTACAATAGCAAAAAGATGGAAGCAACCAAGGTACCCATCAACAGATGAATGGATAAATAAATTGTGGTATATTCACACAATGGAATACTACGCATCGATAAAGAACAGTGAGGAATCTGTGAAACATTTCATAACATGGAGGAACCTGGAAGGCATTATGCTGAGTGAAATTCGTCAGTCGCAAAAGGACAAATATTGTATAAGACCACAATTATAAGAACTTGAGAAATAGTTTAAACTGAGAAGAAAACATTCTTTCGTGGTTATGAGAGGGGGGAGGGATGGTGAGTGGAAGAAGAGCATTCACTAATTAGATAGTAGATAAGAACTACTTTACATAAAGGGAAAGACAGCACACGATACCAGGGAGGTTAGCAAAATTGTATTAAAACAAAAGCAGTTTCCTGAATAAAATGAATGCTTCAAATGCCAGGGTAGCAGGGGCAGGGGTCTGGGGACCATGGCTTCAGGGACATCTAAGTAAATTGACATAATAAAATCTATTAAGAAAACATTCTGCAGCTCACTTTGAAGAGTGGTGTCTGGGGTCTTAAACACTAGCAAGGAGCCATCTAAGATGCATCGATTGGTCTCAACCCACCTGGATCAAAGGAGAATGAAGAACACCAAGGATACAAGGTGATTACGAGCCCAAAAGGCAGAAAGGGCCACATGAACCAAATGCTACATCATCCTGAGACCAGAAGAACTAGATGGTACCTGGCTACAACTGATGACCTCCATGACAGGGAACACAACAGAGAACCCATGAGGGAGCAGGAGAGCAGTGGGATGCAGACCCCAAATTCTCATAAGACCAGACTTAATGGTCTGACTGAGACTAGAAGGACCTCAGTGGTCATGGCCCTCAGACCTTCCATTGGCCCAGGACAGGAACCATTCCCAAAGCCAACTCTTCAGACATGGATTGGAGTGGACAATGGGTTGGAGAGGGATGCTAGTGAGGAGTGAGCTTCTTGAATCAGGTGGACACTTGAGACTATGTTGGCATCTCTTGCCTGGAGGGGAGATGAGAGGGTAGAGGGGGTTAGAAGCTGGCAAAGTGGACACGAAAAGAGAGAGTGGAGGGAGAGAGCAGACTGTCTCATTAGGGGGAGAATAATTGGAAGTTTGTAGCAAGGTGTATATGGGTTTTTTGTGTGAGAGACTGACTTGATTTGTAAACTTTCACTTAATACGCAAAAAAAATTATTAGAAAAAAAAGTAAGAATGGTGTATTACAAAAGGGGAGAACAGACTTGGAGATAGAGTCATAGAAGGAAGATGCCATACGAAGATGTATCTACAAACCAAGGAACACAATGAGTTGCTGAAAAAGACAAGGACGAATCCTCCCCTAGAGGGACAGAGAAAGCATGGCCCTACTAACACCTGAATTTGGACTTCTAGCCTCCAGAAATGTGAGACAAAAAATTGCTGTTATTTTTAAAGCCATCTAGTTTGTAGTATGTTGTTATTGCAGCCCTAGGTCACTAAGACAATAACTGAGAGGCGGAGCCAACACGGCACTATAGACAGAAGCACCATGCCATCCCTCCACAGTAAAGATCCAAAAAGCTAAGTAAAACAGACCAATGTCAATCCTGGAACCCTAAGTGTCAAATGAACAGATAAAGAACTCAGTCAAGCACTGAATAAAATAAGAAACTGACAGAGAACAGACAGCAAAGTGAGATATGGAACAGAGGTCCCCTATCAGCTAACACAGCACAGATTCGCCATCTTGGACTCCTGTGAGAGATTGGCAGACAGGGAGTACGAGAAAGCAGCTTCATGGAGCTCCCAGCAGGAGATAGAGCACCTGCTGAACCTGCCCTGCTGCACCATAGCTGAGCAGCTGCCCCTGCCAATTGTACAAGGTGTTGGGAGGTATTGTTTCCACAGACAGGCAAACAACAAAGAATGCACACAGTGCCTGCATGGACATAACCAAATAAAACAAAAAAGCAGGATGAAACAAACAAATTTACAATCAATAAATGAAGAAAACACTGGATGTCCCAAAGACAGCAGACAATATCAAAACATATCTTAAAGCAGGATGGAATGGTTCCCTTAGGCATTGAAAGTAAAACACCAGGTGACTTTTCAGTAGAAAAGGCACTGGAACTACCTGACAAGGAATTCAAATATCTAATATTCAGAGCTATTCAAGAGTTGAAGCAAAAAGCAGACAAAAATGAGGAAAAAAATAGACAAAATCATGGAAAAAGCAGACAAAATCATGGAAAAGACAGACAATGGAATAATTCAGGAAAATAATACAGGAACAAAATGTCAAAATAAATTCAAAACTAGAAATCATACAAAAACAGCAACTAAAAAGCAGAGGTTAAACAAGACTTCAGAAATGGACTGTTATAGAAGGGCTGAAGAACAGGCTTGAAACAATGGAAGACAAAATCAGTGAAATTGAAGACAAATTCTTGAAGACCACTCTATTTGAGGCAAAATCAGAGAAAAGAATGAAGAAAAATGAAGAAACCCTGAGAATGATGTGGGGTGCAATCAAAAGCAAAAATTGGTGAGTGATCAGAGTATCAGAACAGGGGAAGAAAACGGAAAACGTTGCTGACAGAAACTTCCCTAACATTATGAAAGATGAAAAGCTGACCATCCAAGAAGCTCAACAAACCCCATATAGGACAGACCCCAGAAGAAAATCACCAAGGCATATCATAATCACACTCACTAAAACCAAAGACAAAGAAAGAATCCTGAGTGCAGCTTAAGACAAAAACAAAAAGTCACATACAGAGGGGAAACAAAAAGACTAAGTTCTGATTACTCAATAGAAACCATACCAGGCCAGAAGGCAATAGGATGACATCATAAAGCCTTAAAAGAAAAAAATTGACAACCGAGAATAATATATCCTGCAAAATTCTTGTTCAAATATGATAGTGAAATTAGGACATTTCCAGATAAACAGAAATTAAGGGAATATGTAAAAACCAAACCAAACTTAGACGAATTATTAACAGGAGTCCTGCAGTTTGAGAACAAACAACATCAGCCTACACCCTAAATCTAGGAAGTAAGACTGCACCAGCCAGATACCAACCTAGGAAATTAACTCTCAAGGGTTATTCAAAACTAAAAGATTTACAACAAAGAACAGGAGAGGTTAATCAACATCATAACAATAAAACAGGAAATAAACAGTGTGGGTATAGAACTTTCTAAGGGAGAGGAAGGCAAGGCTATACCAAGTAATAAAATACTTGTTCAAACTTAGGAAGATAAGGGTAAATTTCAAGGTAACCACAAAGAAAGTTAACAAACCTACTTATCAAAATAGAGAAGAAAAACAAAGTATCAGTAAACACAAAATCTACAAAAACAAGTGAAATGAAAAAAAATCCACAGACAAAAGGAATTCAGTACAGGAGAGTAAGAGGAACAAAGAAAATGTCAGCACAACAAAATGACAGCAATAAACTCACACCTAACACTAGTTACACTGAACGTAAATGGCCTAAATGCACCCATAGAGAGACAGAATGGATTAAAAAAACAGGATCCATCAATATGCTGTCTACAAGAGACACACCTTAGAAACAAAGACATAAAGTTATTAAAAATCAAAGGAAGGAAAATAATATATCAAGCAAACAACTACCAAAAAAGACCAGGAGTGGCAATACCAATCTCAGGTAAAATAGAATTTAAAACAAAATCTGCCATAAAAGACAAAGAATGGCATTATATAATGATTAAAAGAACAAGCCATCATGAAGACATAACCATAATAAATATCTACATACCTGATGACAGGGCTCCAAATTATATAAAACAAATTCTAACAGCACTGAAAAGAGAAATTGACAGTTCCACAACAATAGTAGGAGACTTCAACATGCCACTCACTAAAGGACAGAACATCTAGAAGGAAACTCAACAAAGATACAGAGGATCTAAAGGACACAATCAGCCAACTTGAACACATAGACATATATAAAACACTCCACCCAACAGTTGCAAAGTACACGTTCTTTTCCAAAGCACATGGAAAGTTCCCCAGAGCAGACCACATCTTAGGCCACAGAGCAACCCTCAACAAAATCCAAAACATTGAGTTAATATAAAGTATCTTCCCTGATCACAATGGCATCAAAGTAGAAACTAACAACAGCAAGAGCAAAGGGAAAAAAAAAAATTACATAGAAACTGAATAGCACCCTGATTAAAAACAACTGGGTAATAGAAGAAATGAAAGATGAAATCAAAAAAATCCTAGAATCAAATGAGAATGAAAACACATCATACCAAAACATTTGGGACACAGCAAAGACAGTGCTTTTATATACACATCAAAAAAGAAGAAACAGACAAAACCAAAACATTAACCACACAACTGTAACAAATAGAAAGAGAACAGCCAAAGAAGCCCACGGCCACCAGAAGAGAGATTATAAAGATCAGATAAGAAATAAATGAAATAGAGAATAGAAAAACAATAGAACCAACAAACCAAAAGTTGGTTCTTTGAAAGGATCAACAAAATTGACAAACCACTGGCCAAACTGACAAAAGAAAACAGGAAAGGGTGCAAATAATCCAAGTAAGAAATGAAATGGGGGACATTACAACAGACCCCACTGAAATAAAAAGGATCATAACAGAGTACTATGAAAACTTATACTCCAACAAATTTGAAAGCCTAGAAGAAATAGGCAAATTTCTAGAAACACACTACCTACCCAAACCAACACAAAATGATGTGGAAAATCTGAACAGACTCATAACAAGAGAAGAGACTGAAAAGGTTAAAAAAAAAAAAAAAAACTCCTAACAACAACCAAAAAAAGGCCTGACCTAGATGGCTTTACTGGAGAACTCTACCGGACATTCAGAAATGAGCTTACACCAGTACTATTCAAATTATTTCAGAACATAGGAAAGGAAGGGATACTTCCAAATTCATTCTATGAAGCCAGCATAACCCTGATACCAAAACCAGGCAAAGACATCAAAAAAAAAAAAAAAATTATAGACCGATATCTCTCTTGAATATAGATGCAAAAATTCTCAACAAAATTCTAGCCAACAGAATTCAGCATCATATCAAAAAAATAATATAACACAGCCAAGTGGGATTCATACCAGGTATGCAAGGATGGTTCAACATTAGAAAAGTAATCAAGGTAAACCACCACATAAATAAAAGAAAATATTCACACGATCATCTCAATTGATGCAGAAAAGGCATTCCACAAAGTCCAAAACCCATTCCTAATAAAAACTCTCAATAAAATAGGCATAGAAGTGAAATTCCTCAACATAATAGAGGACATCTGTACAAAATAAATGGCCGACATCATTCTTAATGAAGAGGGGCTGAAAACACTCCCCTTGAGAACAAGACAAGGATGTCTTTTATCGCCACTCCTATTTAACATTGTGCTGGAAGTCCTAGCTAGAGCAGTAAGGCAAGAAAAAAATAAAGGACATCAGAACTGGTAATGAAGAAGTTAAACTGTCGCTATTTGCAGACGATATGATACTATACACAGAGAACCCAAAAGACTTCACAAGAAAACTACTGGAACTAATAGAAAGATCCAGCAGAGTAAGCAGGATACAAGATAAACATAAAAAAATCAGTTCGATTCCTATACAACAATAAATCAGGAAAATAATACTATTTATAATAGCCCCTAAAAAAATAAAATAGGAATAAATCTAACCAGGGATGTAAGAGACCTATATAAAGAAAACTACAAAACACTTCTTCAAAGAGCCAAAAGGGATCTACTTAAATGGAAAAACATACCATGCTCATGGATAGATAGACTCAACATTGTGAAAATGACAATTCCACCCAGAGGAACCTACAAATACAATGCAATCCCCATAAACACCAATAACGTTCTTTAAAGAGATAGAAAAAGTAAATATGTCCTGCATTAGTAAAGCACTTTTGAAGAAGAAGAATGAAGTAGGAGGACTCACACTGACTGACCTCAGAACCTACTATACAGCTATGGTAGTCAAAACAGCCTGGTATGGGTACAACAACAGATACACTGACCTATCAAGCAGAATTGAGCACCCAGATGTAAATCCATCTACCTAGGGCTGCCTGATCTTCAACAAGGGCCCAAAGCCCATCAAATGGGAAAAAGACAGTCTTTTTAACAAGTGGTACTGGCAAAGCAGTATGTCCATCTGTAAAAAAAGTGAAACAGGACCCATACCTTACAACATACACAAAATCTGATTCAAAATGCATCAATGACCTAAATATAAAACCAAAAACTATAAAGATCATAGAAGAAAAAATAAGATCAACTCAAGAGGCCCTAACATATGGCATTAACAGGATACAAAATATCACTAACAACACACAAACTCCAGAAGATAAGCTAGATAACTGGGATCTTCTAAAAAATTAAACACTTATGCTCATCAAAAGACTTCAACAAAAGAGTAAAAAGAGAATCTATGGACTGGGGGAAAAAAAAATTGGCTATTACAAATAGGACAAAGTTCTAATCCCTAAAATCTACAGGAAAATTCAACACCTCTACAACAAAAAGACAAATAACCCAATTAAAAAATGGACAAAGGAAATGAACAGACACTTCACCAAAGAAGACATTCAAGCAGCAACAGACACATGAGAGAATGCGTGAGATCACTAGCCATCAGAGAAATGAAAAATCAAAACCACAATGAGACACTATCTCACTCTGGCATTACTGGCACAAATCAAAAAAACTGAAAATAACAAATGTTGGCAAGGATGTGGGGAGATCGGAATTTTTACGCACTGCTGGTGGGAATGCAAAATGATACAACCATTTTGGAAAATGATATGGCGCTTCCTTAGAAAGCTAGAAATAGAAAAACCATATGATCCAGCAATCCCACTGCTAGGAATATATTCTAGAGGAATAAGAGCCGTCACATGAATAGATATATGCACACCCATGTTCATTACAGCATTGTTCACAATAGCGAAAAGATGGAAACAACCTAGGTGCTCATCAACAGATAAGTGGATGAACAAAATATGGTACATATACATACAATGGAGTACCACCCAATGACAAAGAACAATGATGAATCTGTGAAGCATCTCACAACATGGATGAACCTGGAGGGCATTATGCTGAGTGAAATAAGTCAATCACAAAAGGGCAAAGATTGTGTGAGACGACTACTATACAAACTCTTGAAAAGGTTTACACACAAAAAGAAACAATCTTTGATGGTTACTATGTTTTTGGGGAATGGAAAAACACCAAATAGGCAATAGACAAGTCGTAACTTTGGAGAAAGGTAAGATAGTATACAATACGGGGGAAGCCAGCACGACCCGTACAAGGCAAGGTCATGGAAGCTCCACAGACACATCCAAACTCTCTGAGAGACCGAATTACTGGGCTGAGGACTGTGGGGACCATGGTCTAGGGAAACATCTAGCTCAACTGGCATAACATAGTTTATAAAGAAAATGTTCTACATTCTACTTTGGTTAGTAGCGTCTGGGGTCTTAAAAGCCCATGAGCGGCCATCTAAGACACTCCACTGGTCTCTCACCTTCAGGAACAAGGGAGAATGAAGAAAACTAAAGATATAAAGGAAAAATTAGTCCAAAGGACTAATGGACCACAACTACCATGTCCTCCACCAGACTGACTCCAGTACAAGATGATGCCCAGCTACCACCACCGACTGCTCTGACGGGATCACAGTAGAGAGTCCTGGACAGAGCTGGAGAAAAATGTGGAACAATTCTAACTCACAAAAAAACACCAGACTTACTGGCCTGACTGAGACTAGAGAAACCCCAAGAGTAAGGCCCCCAGACACCATTTTAGCTCAGTAATGAAGTCATTCCTGAGGTTCACCCTTAAGCCAAAGATTAGACAGTCCCATAAAAGTAAACGAGACTAAAGGGGCACACCAGCCCAGGCAAGGACTGGGAGGCAGGAGGGGACAGGAAAGCTGGTAATAAGGAACCCAAGATCAAGAAGGGAGATTGTTGAGATGTCGTGAGGTTGGTAACCAATGTCATAAAACAATACATGGACTTCCTGTTTAATGAGAAGCTAGTTTGTTCCGTAAACTTTCATCTAAAGTACAATAATCAAAATAAAAAATGAAAAAAAGAAGAAACTATGAGCCAAAAAAAAGACAATAAGCAAACACTTCTTCAATAAATAAATGTTCAATCACCATATAAGCTGATATTTTAAAATAAGACCCTTCTTCCCAAAAATATCAACCAGTTTTTTTAACAGAAATTCCCCAAACATCAAAGCATTCAGTTGCCTCTCTGTCTTTCTCTGATGGACTCAGTCAAATGCTCCAAAAAAGAGAGAAATTACCACTACCAATTCTGAGAGGAAATGGCATACCAAATAAAATGTGTATATGGCCAAGGCTCTGTGGCAGGCAGAATAATGTCCCCCACTAAAAAAAAAAAAAGTCCATACCCTAATCCCCGGAGACTCTATGTTACATTATATGCCAAAAGGGACTTGGCAGATGTGATTAAGGTTAAGGACCTTGAGGTGGGAAAATTATCTGGATTATTCAGGGAGGCCCAATCTAATCACATAGGTACTTAAAATAGAAGAATTTTCTTTTTCTTTTTTTTTTTTACTCTGCTTTAGATGAAGGCTTACAGAGCAAATTCATTTCTCATTAAACAATTAATACACATATTGTTTGTGGCATGGTTGCCAACCCCCCAACATGTCAGCACTCTCCCCTTCTTAACCTTGGGTTCCCCATTTCCATTCGTCCAGCTTTCCTGTCCCCTCGTGCCTTCTCGTCCTTGCTCCTGGGCTGATGTGCCCATTTAGTCTCATATACATGGTTGACCTACGTGTATTTTTGTTTTGTTTTATGGTCCTGTCTAATCTTTGGCTGAAAGACGAAAAGAACTTTGTCCAGCTGGAGTCAGAGAGAATCTACTAAAGAAGAGGCAGGAGAGATTTGAAGCATGAGAGAGATTTAACCTGCTTTGCTGGCTTTGAAGGCAGAGGGGACGATGAGCCAAAGAATGCCTTGAGAAGCAGGAAATGACCCTCAGCTGACAGCCAGGAAGAAAACAGGGACCTGAGTCCCACAGCAGCAAGGAACTGAATTTTGCCAACGACCTGAATCAGCAAGGAAACAGATGTTCTCCTAGAGCATCCAGTGAGCAACACAGCCCTTGTCAACACCTTGATTTTGGCATGCTGAGAATTTAAAGAGGGAGCCAGCTGAGGCTGCCAGACTTCTGTCCTTTGGAAACTTAATAAATTTGTGTTCCTTTAAGCCACTAATTTGTGGTGATTTGTTACAACAGCGATATCAAACTAATACAGGCTCTCTCTAAATATGCCTTTGAACACAACTGCCCTTTCTGTGAAATAAAGTATTTCTGCTAAGAAAATCTGGTCCCTAGTGCCAGGTAATTCATTTAGCAATCTCTCTAATGATAGCATTTTTTTTTTAAACTTGCAATGCTAATTACCACCTAATTATTTCAAACAGGATATAATTATGGGCAATATTTCTAGAACATGCAATACAATTAAAGTTACAAAGTCACTTGGATTATGTGAGCAAAGCAGTTGGATGATAAATATCATCTTGCTGAATCAAGATCCTCACTTAGACTAATAATGGATTCGTCTGTATGGAAATCACATAGCCCAATTACAACTTCTGTTTGGCATTCTGTCTGCTTTCAGGGGAATAAAAAAGCACACTTTCCTGACAGTAAAAATTGTTGGAATTATGCAGTTCAAGAACCACTCACCATAATTCCCCACGCTGCTGATTAAGTCTTACAATGTGCATAACTCTCCATTTATTGTCAACCCTGAGCATTTGATTTAATATGATTTTAGGAAGATGCCCCAGAAAAGAGCAATTTTGTTCAGTGGAAGAAATGAAGAATTTGTGTTTACTTCCTACCTGAGGATACTTTTGGGGGAGGGCTATGAGCCTCCCTTCTCTGTTGGGCCTCTTGTTTTTTACTATCACAGGGTTGAGTCAGGGAGAACGGACACAAAGTCCTTACTCAAAGTGTCAGGAGTGTGTTGGAATCAGGAAGCAGGGATGAACAGCAAACCTGGGTCTCGTAAGTAGAAGATAAGATGTGCAAGGGTGCTGTACGTGACCGACCAAAAAGATAAAGAAAAAGCAAGCAGTGCCACTTTGAAATCAAAAGCCATTTCTAAAATTCTGCAGAGGACACAGGAAAGGAATTTTACAAGAGACACTATATTGAGAAAGACCTTTTTTTTTTTTTTTTTGGTTTCTTTGCTTTTGTTTTTGATTGTGTTGTGTGTACTTCTTTGTGTATGTGTGTGGGTTTTTGTTTATTTGCTTGCTTGCTTGTTTTTGGAGGAGGGATACTCCAAAAGTTGATTATGTGAAGGAAGTGCTCAGAGCTGAGGTTGAGCTGAATACATACTGAACTACCCTGCAGGACAGCAAAAACCACAGGGCCTTTGCACAGCCTGTTCCTCTCCCTGGACTATGTACCCAGTGGTATGCTGCAGCCAGGTCTGACAAGAGCCACTTGTGAGCACCCCGTTCCAGCTCCAGCTCCGTGCTCAGTGCTATCACATTGGTAATTTGAAATTGGCCCTGGTGGGCGTAATCACATCACAGAAATCTGTGAGCCCTATAAATCAGAGTTTTTGTTCTCAGAGAGCCAGTTGTCACACATTTGTTAGCACACTAATGCTATATCAGAAATCTTGCTCTGACACTGGTGCTGCTTTATTTAGATGTCATGTCCTCAGAAAATCTTCCCTAGCTACCCTACCTAAAGGACTACGTACATCATCATTCTCTATCCCAGTGGCTCTCAACCCTGACTGCACATTAGAAATACCTGGGGAGCTTTAAAATATAGTAAAGCCTCACTCTAGGTCAGTTAGGTCAGAAACTCTGTGGGTGGTGCCAGGTATGAGTTTTTTTAAAGCCCCTGGGTGATTTCATTTGTGAAGTCAAGGTTGAGAATCACTGCTCTATCTCCTAACCCGGCTTGATCTTTATAATGTTTACCACTATCTGCAATCACATGTACATATGTTTACTTCTTTCCTACTAGTAGAATGTATGTTCCATGGGGACAGGGGCATTGTTTGGTTGTTCAAAATTGAATTACCTGAGCCTAGAATCATGCCTGACACATAGGAGTCAACAGGTAAGTGTTTAAGAAAGAAAGGGAGGGAGGGAAGAAGAGAAAGAAGGAGGAAAGGAGAGAAAAAGGGAAGGAGAAAAGAGAGAAGTAAGGAATAAGGGAGGGAAGGAAACAAGAAAGGAAGGCAGGAAAGCAGGCAGGCAGGTGGAAGAAAGGATGAAGTCTTCATTTTGTGTAGCTAGCATTTCTGGAAGGGTATGAAGTTATGTGGTGCAAATGGTTAACCCACTCGGCTGCTAACCATAAAGGTCGGAGGTTTGAGTCTACCCAAAAGTGCCTTGGGAGAAAGGCCTGGTGATCCACTTCTGAAAAATAAGTCATCGAAAACCCCGTGGAGCACAATTCTACCCTGACATACACGGGGCAGCCATGAGTTGGATTCAACTCCATGGCAACTGGTATGGGTACTTGCATTAAGTTGTTAACTGAATCATTGCCACCCGTGAAGGATTTCAGAACCATGAGATTTGAGTAAAGGTGGACTCTGACCTGAGGGGAAAACTGTCTGTAATAACATAGAGGCAGGCTGGGGGCCTGAGGAGAAATGTGACCAGTGGGAGATGCCCCAGCTAAAAGAATAACTAATGAACAATGTGTGAAGTGGCATCTGACAACCAATTTTGAGCTCTTCTGCCTGTGATTGCACCAACCAGCTTTGAGTTAGGACTCTTTTGAGGACCAAAGATTTAGGACCTGTCCACCCTTGGGATTAAGCAGTGCAAGGAGAAGCAGGAGTGCCATGTTGTTCAACTCTAGAGGATACCACCCATATCCTAGTTGACATGGAAAGTGTCCCCTGGAGTTGTGCAGTGTACAAACTGCACAGCTGCAGCAGCAAGAAGACAGCAAGCTGGAAAATCTATTATGGAATGGACAGAAGTGATCACAGAGGTAGAGGCTGCAAATAACAGGCATAGGTAAGTGCCTCCCAGGAATCCTTAGAAGTAGCTGTGAAAGGGCCTAGATTTCTTGCAGGTACATGGAACCAGTTACTTTTACTTAGATGGTAAGGAAGAGGGTATTTCCAGAAAGATAAAGACTTTGGGAATATGGGTTGTAGATGTTTGCTATGAGCAAAGACAGGAAGGTATGGACCACAGGCTAAGAAAGGCTGCACGTAGGTGTATCCTGGGTGTATTTGCAGCACAATTAATGTGAAGAGAGCTGTCTAAGCAGTGTGGCCATAGGGGCTTGGTTTAGAATTTGTTGTTGGGTGCCATTGAGTCAATTCCAACTCATAGTAACCCCATGACACAGAGTAGAACTGCCCCATAGGGTTTTCTAGGGTATAATCTTTATGGAAAAGATCGCTAGATCTTTCTCCCACAGAGTGGGTGGGTGGGTTCGAACTGCCAACCTTTCCATGAGCAGCAGAACACTTAACCATTGTGCCACCAGGGCTCCCTTTATGGTTTAGGAAAAAAAAAAAAAGAGAGACGTGTTGCCATTGACTTGGGTTTGACTCATAGCAACCCTATAGGACAGAGTAGAACTGCCCCATAGGGTTTCCAAGGAGCACCTGGTGGATTTGCACTGCTGACCTTTTGGTTAGTAGCCATAGCTCTTAACCAGTATGCCACCAGGGTTCAGAAAGGTGAAGTCTAAAAGGACTAGAGGGAGGCTAGCTGGAACCAGCAAGGATGAGCTCTTTGTATGGAAAACAAAATTTGAAACTGAGTTGAAATCTGAGCTCTAATCTCAGATAGCGAACATGTCACTTAACATCTGGTGTCAGTTTTCCCATGGGCAGTTGTGAGAAACCAAATGAACCTCACTTGTGAGTGGGAGATGCCTTCTGGGACTAAACCCTCTTGGCTACTAGGCAGAGGCAAAGGGAAGCTAGAAACTTCCCGAGATGCTGCAGTAGGTGCTTGTAGACCAACGGTAAGGAAATGAGAACAAGCCTCCCACAACCGTGAGGAGAGGGATGGAGAAAGCTTTCGTGAGTAACAACAAATGAAGCAGAATAGTAGGAATTTGGATTTCCTGAGCCCTGACTTTGCACCTGTGTCCTCCTTAGCAAAATCCTATTTGGCCCTTTCCCTAGACAACCCTCAAAGGAAGAACAATTTTACCACACACTTGAATTGGCTAATGAGTAAGTAGCAAGCAACACGAAATGTGCTTCCTGTAGTTGGGAGCAGAGGAATGGTGCCTGAACTTGCCTGAGAAAGCCAAGCAGCCCGTAGTAGCAAATAGAGGCAGCTGACTGCATTGGCTTACATTACCAGATGGGAGCCATACACGAGAAAACACTAGTTTGGGGATGACTTGGGTCTTGTCCAATAGATAGAGACAGACAGATAGATAGATGACTGTCCTGG
This sequence comes from Loxodonta africana, assembly GCF_030014295.1. Lineage (NCBI taxonomy): Eukaryota > Metazoa > Chordata > Mammalia > Proboscidea > Elephantidae > Loxodonta > Loxodonta africana. Next base: position 46,226,654 of record NC_087348.1, read on the forward strand.
AGTCGACTCCAACTCATGGTGAGCTTATGTACAACAGAACAAAATGTTGCCCAGTTCTGCTTCATCTTCACAATCCCAGTATGTTGGAGTCCACCACTGCAGCCATTTAGCTAATACATCTCACCAAGTGAGATTACTGCACCAAGCATGATGTCCTCTTCCAGAGTTTAATCCCTTCTGATGATGTATCCAAGGCAAGCGAGTCAGATACTGTTCTGCTGCGATCCATAAGGTTTTCATTGTCTAATATTTAGAAGTATATCACTAGACCTTTCTTCCTAGTCTGTCTTAGTCTGGAAGTTCCGCTGAAAGCTATCCACCATAACTGCCCCTACTGGTATTTGAAACATCAATGGTATAGCTTCCAGCATCACAGCAACACACAAAACACCACGGTATGACAAACTGGCAAGTGGCGGCTTGTCCAATAGAGCCCACCATAAAGCTGGAGGTAAATGCTAGATTTCTAGGGACTGTGGAAGTACCCACAAGTAGGCAAGAGATGCATTCTTCTCAGTCAAAAGAACTACAGGGTAAGGTCTCCAATGATGAGGATCTCTGAAAGAAACTTCAATAACACCATGCCAATAACCAAACCTACTGCCATTGAGTCAATTCCAATTCATGGAGGCCCCATGTGTTACGGAGTAGCACTGCTCCAAAGGGTTTTCTTGGCTATAATCTTTACAGAAGGAGATCTTCCATGGTGCCTTTGAGTGCATTCAAACCACCAACCTTTAGGTTAGTAATCAAGCACGAACCATTTGTGCCACCCAGGGACCTATAATAACACCCTAGAAAGAAAGAATGGCTTTAAATAACTTCCAGGGCCAAGAGTGAGAAACCAGCTTAAAATAGTACCATTCCAAGTAAGACCTTCGCTATGCTCTTCCTACTCTTCTCTCTCACCGCTCTGACCTTGAAGGAGTCAGCAACTGGTTAGCAAGCTGTGGGTAAAGGAGGGGACATGGAAGGCAGAAACACAGGAAGCCCTTGTCCTCCTGCCAGTTGCTAGCCTGAATCGGGCCCCAACAGAGGAAAGGGAGAGAATTTGGCATTAAATTGAGTTCATTATTTAATATCTTGGATTTGACATTCTATTTTTTGTATTTAAGCCCTTCTTGCAAATTAAGTGACCTGAGAATTTCTATTAGCTAAGAGGAAGTAAAAAATTCATAGACATATGGAAGTAGGGAGCACAGGAAGATTTCTGCCACTGAATAAATCTTAAAGGAACAATGAGAAAGAAGGGGAAAAAAAAAACATAAAAAATTAAATTTTTTTGTATAAGATAATAAAGATAATAGTTGTATTATCTTTGTCTTATTCAAAGGAATCTGGTCATTGCTGTTGGGTGCCATAGTCTAGTCTGACTCATACGATCCCACATGACAGAGTAGAACTGCCCCGTAGGGTTTTCTAGGCTATAATCTTTAAGGAAGCAGATTGCCAGATCTTTCTTCTGCAGAGCTGCTGGATGGGTTTGAACGACCAACCTTTAGCTTAGCAGTCAACCACTGTACCACCAGGGCTCCCTGTTCAAATGACTAGTTACATAAAAATTAAGGAAGCCTGTGCCTTCTCTCACAACTTTTTCCTCCAAAATGGGAAAAGGAATAAAATATTTTTAAGGGAATGATACTTTCCCTACTGACAGCAATAATTCTGTTGTTAGGAGATTATAACTGTAATTCAGTGCAAAGTGACAAGGCTAGGAGTGATCGAAAAGTGATCTTGGAAAGCCAAGTATGTAGAAGCCTTTGATTACACTATAGAATCAGAGACACATGGCTAACACTCCTGGAAGTGCTTACCAAAAGACGAATGTGGCCCTATAGAATCACTAGAACATATGAGCAAGGAAAATGTAGTAAAACATAAAGTGAAAATGTCAGACCATTTTAGGACTAGCAAGAACTAGGAAATAGCAAGAATTAAGTGCCTAAGAAAATTTGGCACAAGTATATACACAATGAGAAAGTGCACCATTTAGATGAGGAAGAAACTGTCAACTATGATTAAAACCAATGATGGAAGCTGGCAAAGGAAAGCCTCTCCCTTGCTCTGGGACAGAGACCAGCAGGACATGTTTTTCAAAATAATATAGAGAAATCTCTCAAGGGAAGAGTAAAGCCAGAGGCTTAAAAGAAAAAAATCTATATCCCCAGCTGCAATATACTTAGTGAAGTGAAGAACTAGAAGAGACAAAAATGGCAAAATTGGAACTGGATAGTGAAAATCAAAGAACAAGTGAGAAGTCTGTATAAACAGAGCGATAACAGAAGAAGGAAGGTTCACAGATCTAATGGTACTGTCTGTGGTGTTGTAAAATTCAGCAAGATGGGAGGCAGAGAGTGGTTGGGAAGCTGGTGAGGAAAAATGGCACAGTGGTGATGGCACCCAAATGAAAAAGAGAAAATATTCACCTACAAGGAATGGAGGATACAAAAATAAATTAGACATGCTCTTCCCATCAAGATGCTTTTCATCTGTGGGTGATGATGTATATACAATTACTTTTAATAAAGGTAGGACATGATAAGCAATACATAAACACAAAATGAAAGGTGAATTGTAAAAGTAGCCTTTGATGTGAACCTTAAGATATGTATGGTTTGAGTTAGAAGGAAATTTAGATAGGAACAGATGGGTGAAAGGCATTCTGGGGATAAGGAGCACCATGGACCAGGCACAAAGATGGGTCAAGAGAATCTTGACAGATCTAGTGTAGCTTGAGCTAATTCTAACTACAAATAAAGAAAAAAAAATCAGGAAGTTAATAATTAACAAGTAGATGATAAATTAAATAAATTAATCCCATTCTTGAGTAGGAGCTAAATTCCTGAGTTAAATTGGACTAACTGCTGAAATCTACTTGAGATCATCTGCCAAGATCATTACAAATACAGATTCTTGAGGTCAATTCAAAACAATAATAAATCAATCATTTTGAATCCTAATGCAAACAGTGAATGAGTCTGAGTTTGTAGGAAACAGAAGATATTTTTTCTTAATTGTATTTAAATGAAGGTTTACAGAAAAAACTAGTTTCTCATTAAGCAGTTAGTACACATATTGTTTTCTGACGTTGTTTACCAACCCCATGACATGTCAACACTCTCCCTTCTCGACCTTGGGTTCCCTATCACCAGCTTTCCTGTCCTCCCCTGCCTTCTAGTTCTAGCCCCTGGGCTGGTGGGCCTCTTTAATTTTGTTTTGTTTTACAGGCCTGTCTAATCTTTGCCTGAAGGGTGAACCTCAGCAGGGGCTCCATTACTGAGCTAAAAGGGTGTCTGGTGGCCGTACTCTCGGGGTTTCTCCAGTCTCTGCCAGTCCAGTAAGCCTGGTCTTTTTTTGTGAGTTAGAATTGTATTCTACATTTTTCTATAGCTCTGTCTAGGACCCTCTATTGTGATCCCTGTCAGAGCAGTCAGTGGTGGTAGCCGGGCATCATCTAGTTGTACTGAACTCAGTCTGGTAGAGGCCATGGCAGATGTGGTCCATTGGTCCTTTACACTAATCTTTCCCTTGTATCTTCAGTTTTCTTCATTCTCCCTTGCTCCCAAAGGGGTGAGACTAGTGGAGTATCTTAGATAGCCACTTACAGGCATTTAAGACCCCAGACGCCACTCACCAAAGTAGAATGTAGAACATTTTTTTTATAAATTTATGTTATGTTAATTGAGCTAGATGTTCCCCCAAGACCATGGTCCCCACAGCCCTCAGCCCAGTAATTCGGTCGTTCAAGGAGTTTGGATGTGTCTATGGAGCTACCATGACCTTGCCTTGTACAAGCTGTGCTGGCTTCCCCCATATTTACTGTCTTACCCTTCACCAAAGTTACCACTTATCTATTGTCCATTTAGTGTTTTTCCATTCTCATCCCTCTCCTCCCTTGCCAGCATCAAAGATTGTTTCTTTTTGTGTGTAAACCTTATCATGACTTTTTACGGTAGTGGTCTCATACAATATTTGTCTTTTCGTGATTGACTTATTTCACTCAGCATAATGCCCTCCAGATCCATCCATGTTATGAGATGCTTCACAGATTCATCATTGTTCTTTATCCCTTGCAAAATACTCCATTGTGTGTATGTGCCATAGTTTATCCATTTTTCTGTTGATGGGCATCTATGTTGTTTCTATCTTGTTATTGTGAACAATGCTGCAACAAACATGGGTGTGCATATGTCTATTCTTGTGACGACTCTTATTTCTCTAAAACATATTCCTAGGAGTGGGATTGCTGGATCAAATGGTATTTCTGTTTCTAACTTTCTAAGGAAGTGCCATATTGTTTCCCAAAATAGTTGTATCATTTTGCATTCCCACCAGCAGTGCATAAGAGTTCCAATCTCCCTGCAGCCTCTCCAACATTTGTTGTTTCCTGAGTTTTATTTATTTTTTTTTTTCTTGGATTAGTGCCAGTAATGCCAGGGTGAGATGCTATCTCATTTTGGTTTAGATTTGCATTTTTCCAATGGCTACTGATCTCGAGTATTTCCTCATGTGTCTGTTGGCAACTTGAATGTCTTCTTTGGAGGTGTCTGTTCATTTCTTTCACCCATTTTTTAATTGGATTATTTGTCTCTTTGTTACAGAGGTGTTGGATTTTCTTGTAGATTTTATGCATTAGACCTTTGTCTGATTTGTAGTAGCCAAAAATTTTTTCCTAGTCTGTAAGTTCTCTTTTTACTCTTTTGTTGAAGTCTTTTGATGAGCATAAGTGTTTAATTTTTATAAGATCCCAGTTATCTAGCTTATCTTCTGGAGTTTGTGTGTTGGTTATAGTTTATATTCTGTTAATGCCGTGTATGAGGACCTCTAGTATTGATCCTATTTTTTCTTCTATGCACTTTATAGTTTTGTGCTTTATATTTAGGTCTTTGATCCATTTTGAACTCGTTTTTGTACGTGGTGTGAGGTATGGGTCCTGTTTCTTTTTTTTTTTTGCAGATGAACATCCTGTTTTGCCAGCACCATTTATTAAAAAGACTGTCTTTTCCCTATCTGATGGACTTTGGGCCTTGTCAAAGATCAGGTGACTGTAGGTGGATGGATTTACATCTGGGTTCTCGATTCTGTTCAATTGGTCGATGTATCTGTTGTTGTACCAGTACCAGGCTGTTTTGACTACCATAGCTGTATAGTAGGTTCTGAGGTCAGGTAGTGCGAGTCCTTCTACTTTATTCTTCTTCTTCAATAGTGCTTTATTTATCCGGAGCTTCTTCCCTTTCCATATAAAGTTAATGATTAGTTTTCTATCTCTTTAAAGAATGTTGCTGGTGTTTGGACCAGGATTGCATAGCATTTGTAGATTCCTTTGGGTAGAACTGTCATTTTCACAATGTTGAGTCTATTTATCCATGAGCGTGGTATGTTTTTCCATTTATGTAGATCTCTTTTGATTTCTTGCGGTAGTGTTTTGTAGCTGTCTTTGTATAGGTCATTTATATCTCTGGTTAGATTTATTCCTAAGTATTTTATTCTTTTCAGGGCTATTATAAATGGTATTGTTTTCCTGATTTCCTTTTCATCATTCTGTTTATTGGTGTATAGGAATCCAACTAATTTTTGTATGTTCATCTTGTATCTTGATACTCTGCTGAATCTTTCTATTAGTTCTAGTAGTCATCTCATGAAGTCTTTTGGGTTTTCTATGTATAGTATCATATCATCTGCAAATAGGGACAGTTTTACTTCTTCATTACCAATTTGGATGCTCTTTATTTCTTTATTTTGCCTTATTGCTCTGGTAGGACCTTCAGCACAATCTTGAATAAGAGTAGTGATAAAGGGCATCCTTGTCTGGTTCTCATTCTCAAAGGGAATGCTTTCAGACTCTCTCCATTTAGGATGACATTGGCCATTGGCTTTGTACAAATGCCCTTTATTATGTTGAGGAATTTTCCTTCTATTCCTGTTTTGCTGAGAGTTTTTATCATGAGTTGGCATTGGACTTTGTCAAATGCGTTTTCTGCATCAATTGATAAGATCATGTGATTCTTCCCTCTTGTTTTATTTATGTGATAGATTACATTGATTGTTTTCTAATGTTGAATCATCCCTGCATACCAGGTATGAATCTCACTTGGTCACGGTGAATTATTTTTTTGATATGATGCTGAATTCTATTGACTAGAATTTGTTGAGAATTTTTACACCTATATTCATGAGAGATATTGGTCTGTAATTTTCTTTTTTTGTGGTGTCTTTGCATGGTTTTGGTATCGGGGTTATGCTGGCCTCATAGAATGAATTAGGAAGTATCCCTTTCTTTTCTGTGTTCTGAAATAGTTTGAGTAGTACTGGTGTAAACTCTTCTCTGAATGTTTGGTGGAATTCTCCAGTGAAGCCATCTGGGCCAGGACTTTTTTGTTGTTGTTGTTAGGAATTTTTTATTATTATTATTACCTTTTCAGTCATTTCTCTTGCTGTGTGTCTGTTCAGATTTGTAACATCATTTTGTGTCAGTTTGGGTAGGCAGTGTGTTTCTAGAAATTTGTCCATTTCCTCTAGGTTTTCAAATTTGTTGGAGTATAGTTTTTCATAATATTGTTATGATCCTTTTTATTTCAGTTGGGTCTGTTATAATGTCCCCATTTCATTTCTTATCTGGATTATTTGCATCCTCTCTGGAAACAGAAGATTTTTTTTTAAGAAAGCTAGGTAAAATTTTTTTATCACCTTCTGGATAAAAGGTGAAATGACAAATGTAACAAAACAAGAAGTATATGATTTATGGTAGATTAGATCATTGTTCTCAGTTCTTCATACCATCTTGTCGTAAGACCTTGTAGTGCCCAAGAGTGGATAAAGTATATTTCCTTATTCCGTTGGTGTTGGGTTTGACCAACGGAATATGGGTGAAATAAGAATATCTATTTCTGAGCCAACACCTTAAGAGATATCACATGTTTTTTGCTCTCTCTCTCAAGCACCTGCCATTTAACATAAGAAGAATATAGTAGCTGTTTTATCCAGTAAAAATATGGACATATATGGAGCAGACCTAAACCAAGCCTGCAGTCAAGCCTAGCCAATGAGCAACCTACAGAAGAAATGTCCACAGCTGACCTGAAAGTCTATGAATGAGAAAAATGAATATTTATTGTTGTAATTCCCTGAGTTTTGGAATAGGTTGTTACCCAGTATTACTGCAACTATGTGTGACTAATACAGTAACTAAATTAAACCTAAATTATGGTGTAGCCTAAGCTAAAAGTTTCTCCTGATTCTAAATTATGCATAGCTGCTTTATTCAATATAGCTCCCTAAGTGTTCTACAGAAATCAAAAGGTAACACAGATATCCTCCAGTATCAGCAGTATTATTATCCAAAAGGTCAACATATGACCTCTGTCCATTATCAAATCTGTGAGAAAAAACTTAAATTCAGAAATAAAATCCCTAATTTCTTGTAAATTAAAGCCTGTAAAAATTTCAAAAGCCAAATACTTTAAAGTCCAAACTTCTTCCCTGTCCAATTAATCTGATCAGTCTCATCCAGAAACATCTTGAAATTCCTTCAGCAAATGCAGCCCGAGCTACCTTCTGCTGAAATTATATATCTCGTTAAGAACTTCTGAAGTTGAATTTACTCAGTCTCAGGTTTTCTTCAGTCCAAATTACATTCCTGAATTATAGAGAAAATAAGTCCATCCCAGGCCCTAGCATATTTGCAAAATGATATTCTAAGAACGAGTACTTACAGCAATCTAACCCTAAGTTACTGTTGACAAAGACTGCAACAGAGTCTCAGGGGTTTCTAAAGAAAGGAGAAAAAACAAAGATCCTCTTGGTTTCTACCTCATTAGTCTGTCAGTTAGTCTATGCCAGTTGTTTAGAGTTTGCTACACTTGACCCTAAACTCAAGTGTGAGAAACCTCTCATTAGGACATTGATTATAACCCTAGGGTCACCACACATGGGGAAGTAGGGTTTTTCTCTTAGTGAAAAACATTTAAGATAATCATGTCTTCTTGCAAAGTTTAATAATCTGCAATGCTGTCAGCCTCAGTCACCAGATTATTTCATTAGAGGTATTTTTTTAATCCTACTCTGTAGATATAAATCCTTAGTTTCTATTTCCTCTTTGAGCCCTGGATCCTGGCACTCCAATGCTGGATTGAGAGTAAGCTCTGTCTAGGGTCATTATGAGTCAGAATCAACTCGAGAGCAATGGGTTTGGTTTTGGTTTTGAGAGCAGGTATTTTTAGTCCTGTGTCAAAGGCTTTGGAATTGTTTTATCCCATAAAAACCTGCTTCTTTATTGACATATTATTCTTCTGCTGAGGAATCACCTTCAACAGATTCCTGAACTAAAAGCTGTTATAGATGGTTCCAGAAGCGTGCACCTCTAGGGGCCAAGTGAAAACCAAGCCTCTGCCATCATTCTCTTCTAAAGCCTAGACCTTCCTTGGCTTTTTAATGTCCAGGACTTGAACAACTATTTCAATGGCAGAAGAAATATTTTCATATGTCACATCTTTTCTTCTAGCAATGAGATAAGCTGCTGGTGCACAACTTTCCTCATTTATTTCTCTATTCCTTTTAAGGAAGCTCAGCTGAATTTTCAATAGCTTATCTTGCTTCTTTGGTTGCTCTCTTTCCTTCCCTATTGAGTGTGGGGCAACCACTCTTTGTCCAAAGAGAAGCACCTTCTATGTATAAAATACTATAGCTCTACCTAGTTCTTTTCACCAGATTTACAGGGTTTGAGACTTGTCTGCATTGATTTTTGCCTTATTTCACATGCATTTAATTGTTAAGATACTTAAATCATTGGAGGTACTAGATAATATATAATTCATATGTAAACAACCAATCAGAAGGGTTGATCACCCCGTAGATGAGAGTAAAATACAAAAGGTGAAAGGAATGTGATGAAAACTTAAGAATTTTAAGACATTGGTATGCTATGTCTTTGGAAGTGTTTTTGGCTTTGAGGGTGAGAACAGAATATTTAACAACTCTATATATTTAAAAAACATTTGAGAATAAAATATGGTAATGTGTGTGACAGTGCTTTGGAAAGTATAAAGTATTATGTCAGAATAAGGAACTCTTATTAATGCTTATCGCCATTTTTGCAAGATGCCACTGTTGTTAAGTGCCTTTGCATCAGTTCTGACTCATAGTGACTCTATGCACAACAGAATGAAACACTGCCCCGTCCTGAGCCATTCCTCACAATCATTGATATGCTTGACCCCATTGTTGCAGCCACTGGGTCAATCCATCTTGTCAAGTGTCTTCCTCTTTTTTGCTGACCTCTGCTTTTCCAAGCATGATGTCCTTCTCCAGGGACTGACTCCTCCTGAAAAATATTCAAAGTACGTGAGATGCAGTCTCAGCAGCCTTGCTTCTAAGGAGTGTTCTAGCTGTACTTCTTCCAAGACAGATCTGTTCATTCTTTTGGTTCTTTCCATGGTATATTTAATATTCTTCGCCAACACCGTGATTCAAAGGCATCAATTCTTTGGTCTTCCTTATTCATTGTCCAGCTTTCACATGTACATAAGATGATTGAAAACACCATGGCTTTGGTCAGGCGCACCTTAGTCTTCAAGGTGACATCTTTGCCTATTAACAGTGTAAGGAGGTCTTTTGCAGCATATTTGCCCAATGCAACGCATCTAATGCCACTAACGATGGTATTTAAGCAGGGGCAGATTACCCAATAAGCAATAAACACAGGCTTACCTTGCTCACTGGCTAATCCATCCCTGTCTTGGATTGTAAATTCAAAAAGAGGCATTGGCTCTTTACGAAGGTGTTGTGGAGTTGGGAGAGAGACAGATGCCAGCCATAAGTAATAGCAGAATCTTTGTTGTGGTGAAAAAATGTGCAATAGTTCACTACAGATGATCGGATAAGCAAGCAAGGTAAGCACTATGCTTACCTTGCCTATTGGATAATCTGCCCCTGTATTTAAGTAAAGATGTAGGCAGAAGTGCTGGTATTATGGAAACTTTCTGGATAAGAAAAGTTCCTCCCCTTCAAGGATGATGAGACTAAATTAGCATTAATTTTAGTGTCTAAGGCTTTGGTGAACACAGGCATTTTGTCAAAGATAACACAAGGTTTTTCTCCCTGAAAGGGAACTGCTACCTGCTCTATGTCTCCGGCCTGAATTTAGTCAACAAAGAGCTGCCTTGTAGGTCCAAGGTAGAAAAGAATAATGGTGGAGATCGGGGCTATCAGAGCTCAAGGCCAACTTATATTCAGCAGCTGCATATGCACAAGGACCCTCCCAGGGGCTGCCAAGAATAAATGCGACCTTTTGACTCCAAGGTTTTCAGGACACATGGGCTAGGGGTGGAGGTGGAAATGACCTCATGATATGGAAGAGATTTATCATGATACTCTTGGGTACTGACAAATTTGAGTCTGGATCATCGTCACTAATCTGTTCAGCCAAACTACAGTGTGAGCCCTGGCAAATACTTAACACACGCACTGTCAGAGCAAATTCTCAGGCTGCTCCACTGTCCCTGCTTTCTTTGATGGATGGAGGGACAGCTTGCCAAGGGAAGAGACATCCAGAATGAACACCGGCAGGCCCTGGAGGGCTTGGAGATGATCCAGGGAGAACGGGAATGTCTATCTCCAAATCTGTGAGGCTAGGATCTGTGGAAAGGTATGGTTAGCTTCCAGCCACCTTGGTAGGGCAAAAGCATAAAGCATGTCACAAAATGACAATGAGGCTGCCTGTGTCAGTAAAGCCATCAGTCAAATCTGCTGTCCAGGGAGCAGCTACTCTGGTATTTGATAACCTTGTTTCTTCTTGTGATTGAAGAGGGTGATTGGGCCATATCCAGACCCCCTCCATCCCTAAACTGCCCAGCTAGATAGCCCAAGTACCCCCGCAAGAGACACTGTGGAAAAATAAGGCATCTGCCTTGGGAAAACCAGCTGCAGGGCTGCTTTGGGATACAGCTCTTTTCCTCTATTTAACTTTCACAGTGTTATACACCTCTCATCCAGGGCCCAGCCACCTGGAAAATACTAGTTAAGCTTCAAAGAATGTCTGCCCTACAAGTGTACACAGAAACACTGAAATGCATTTGAGAAACTGAAGAAGAAGGATTTTTATAGTGTTCACTAAGAAATCAATGGCAAGGGCTTGCACCAAGCTTTTATCTTATACTACAGGATATGATCAGTGAAGAGAAAATGAATTTTCTTAGCAACCCAAAAAGCATTGTAACACATGGACAAAAGATTAGGATAACCGGAAATCCAGTCCCAGACTATTAGGTGAGTAATCTTAGCTAAATATCTTACTCTCTAAATTCCTGTAAAATGAGGATAATAACATTTGCCCTGCATATTTCCTACCTCAACAGACTGCCATAAAGATTAAATGGAAAATTCTACACACAAAAGGTTTGTTTTTTAACTCTAAAACACAACACAAATATTAGTTGGTATTATAGGACTATATATCTTCTTATGCTACACCAAATTAAAACAACTCAAATGACTGTAAAATGAGAGAACCAATTCAGACAGGACCCAGGCCCAACACTCATGGCTCTGAAGGTAGTTCCTGTCAATACTGAAAGGAGTAAATAGAGAATCATTGAAATGCTTTGTCGAAAGGGAACTGAAAAATCTATTAGTAGTTTAATATACTGACAGAGCATGGGCTTTGGAGACAAACTGAGTTTGAAGCTTGGTTCTGCTACCCACCACCTTGAGCATATAACCTAGTCTTGCTGAACCTCAGTTCCTTGTCTCTAAAATAGCAATGACAACGGGACCTACCTTGTGGCATCATTTTGGAAATGAACTAATGTAATATGTGTAAAATGTTTAGCATTCATTGTTATACAAAAGCCAATAATGAGGTACAGAGAACCTATATAAGTGGCTCATTCAAACAAGATCCTGAAACCAGGTCTAATTCCATCTCCAAGAGGCCATACAGAACTTCATGCTTTCTATAAGATTTAGGAACCCTAGAAGAACAACATCGGCCGGGTTCCTGGGAGTCTCACCTATCACTGTGAGTGTTCATAACACCCCTGTGCTTCAGTTCCAGTGTTGAACATTTTTTAAATTAATAATTAAAAAGAGATCAAAGCATATTGACGAGAGAGGGACAGCCTGTGCCAGCGTTATGGACTTTCCTGGCCATCAAAGAGACTATTTTCTCGTGCCAATTTTATACCAGTTTTAAGTATTATTGAAATGCCAAGAAACACCTTATCTTGAATTGGACTTGTTTCATGGGTGTCTCCATAGATTAATTACTGGGTTTTCCTATGCAGGTCTTGGCATTGTCGCTGTCAGTTCAGCTACAATGACTGAAAAAAACATTCACAAGAGGGCATGTGATGTCTCCAAAGATCTCAGCTTCCTTTTCTCCCCTAGCATCACTGATCTTATGTCACTCAGGAAGTGCTTCTGCTTTGCCTCATCACAGATCTGACACAGAGCCTTCCCATTGGCCAGAGTTGTTTATGAAGGAAGCAGGGGAAAAGATCTTTCCCCTGACAAGGCCAGCAATAAGCCAAAAAGCTGGAAGAGGAACTGTGCTGTCTGATCTCTGTAGCCGGCCTGGTTTTCCATCTGCCAAAAAGTATTCTTCTTCACCGATCTTCCCATTTTTCTCCCACAACCCTATAAATCCAGAGCCAACACTCCTTCCTGAATTTTGAGGCATCAATCTACTGAGAATGCAGAGTTCTGACTTAGATGCTGGCCAAGGGCTCCACTTGTTTGGCTCCACTTTTTGTTTCAGCTCGGATGCGTCCTTTGTCATGGCTAACTGAAGAAAGGGGATGCTAATATTAAAATCTATATTTTCCCTCCCCGGAGATATTTCTCTGGGATGAACCATAGAACTGAGTGTCTGCATAATGTATTTCACAACATACAACTCTTTCCCAGTCATATCCCTTCTAGTGTTATCTCACCTTGTTATTTAACTCTTTTATAATATGTCTTGTGTTTACTTCACTTCACCAGCTAGATTTCAAATTCCTTGAAATCAGATTGTGTAATGTTGTTTGCATTAAGAGTCTTGGCAGTGGTATTCATCCAAAGTGCCTAGCATTTCTTTGCCTGCATCAGTCACTTATCTAAAATCATGGGGGTGAGGGGGAGGTAGATGAACCATCTGAAATTACCTACGTGCACTCCTGGCCCTCAACTAGTTTCCTGTATTGTAGAAGAGATTGGAGTGAATAAAAAATATAACAGAGTCATAAGTAAGTTTCTGTTACCAATCCAAAACCCAATAGCTGTAGCACCTTAAAGTCCAAAAAGAATAAGTGCAAATGGTTTGCTCAAAAATGTTGGAAATTGTAAACCACATAACACCCACTTCACAGGAAGAGCTAAGTAATCTCCAAACCTGATTGAGAGAAGAAAACTTTCATAAAACTTTACTCTCTTCTCCAGTCATCTCCCAACTCTAACTCTTCCCATCACCGAGACAATATGCATAACAAAGGAGACAAAGAGAGAAGCTTCCTATGTGTGATGCTTTGGAGCCCCGGTGGCGCAGTGGTTAAGAGTGGCTAAGGGCTAACCAAAAGATTAGCAGTTCGAATCCACCAGCCGTTCCTTGGAAATGTTATTGGTGCAGTTATACTCTGTCTTATAGGGTCACTATGAGTTGGAATTGACTCAACAGCAACAGGTTTGGCCTCTGTGTGATGGTTAAGGTTGTGTGTCAACTTGGCTGAGCCATGATTCTCAGTGGTTTGGCAGTTAAAATGAAGATTGGCAACTATATAATGATGTAATCACCTCCACAATGAGATCTACTATAAGCAGTCAATCAGTGGAAACTGAATTTCTGTAGGGGTGTGGCCTGCATCCAATATATGTGGGCTTTCTGGCAAAGCTCACTCTGGATCCTGCACTGGCTCATTATCTGACCTCCAGTCTTGGGACTTGAGCTAGCAGTTTACCTGCCAATCTTGGGATTCGTCAGCCTCTGCAGCCTGTGAGCCAAAGGTCTGCTGTCTGACCTACTGATCTTGGATTCACCAGTCTCTGCAGCTATGTGAGTCAGTAGAAGCCTCCAGCCTGACCCACAGACTTGGAACTTTCCAGCCTGTAACTCATGTGACCCATTTCCTTGATATAAATATCTCTCTTCCTCTCTCTCTTTCTCTCTACCTCTATCAGAAAAATGTAGTCATATTTGAGTTAAGCCATATTTGAGTTAACTGTAAGAAGGCTTTAGTTCTTTGAAAATTCCATGTTCTTTTTCAATTCCATATCTCTGTATCTGCTATTCCTTCTGCATGGAGTAGTCTTATCTTTTAAGCCCATGCTTGGACATCACTTCTTTTAGAGAACTTTCCCTGCCGCCTAAATCCTGGGTTAGGTGCTGCTTCTCTGTGTTCCCATAAACCCCCTACTTCTCTTGTCATAGTACGTCCTGCTATATTGTGATTGGGAAACCCTGGTGGCATAGTGGTAAGAGCTATGGCTGCTAACCAAAAGGTCAGCGGTTTGAATCCACGAGGCTCTCCTTGGAAACCCGATGGAGGAGTCCTACTCCATCCTACGGGGTTGCTATGAGTCAGAATCCACTCAATGGCAACAGGTTTTGGGTTATATTGTGATTGCTTCTTTAACTGTATTCCCCGTTTGACCATAAGTTTTGTGAGTGCTGGGACTGTAACAAAGCTATGTACCTTCAGTTTCACAGCTCTACAGTGATCCATAGTAGATGTTCAATGAATGAATGAATCCGCAACAGTATAAGACTACTATTTGTTGGGATGGTGCTGATGTGGTATTACAAGATTCAACATATAAAAGTCGCAATTTTTCTGCTAAGTTTAAATAAAAAAAAAATCCCTGGAGAAAATAAGTCTTTAATCATGGAAATAAAAAAGTAATTCTCCTTGATCGTCAGTTGATGAGAACGTTCAGATATATTGAGCTCCTCACCCCGACCAGCCCATTCCATTCTTGAGCATGCCTACTAACAAGACTTTATTCTGGTTTTGTTTTGTTTTGTTCCTGTACATGCATGTTATTGGACCTCTAATGTGTGCTCCTCCATCCTGAGAGACTTTTCCACTGAATTAGAATCTTTGAATAACTTTTCCCCTACTCTTCTAATACAGCTTTCTCAGTTTTCACAAGGTGGATGACAAGCCCTTAACAAAGAAAGAATCACAGGATTTCAGATGGCATGAGATTTTTTCTTGAAAAATACTGAGAAAAATACTTCAGCACTGTGGAGTTATGGAGCTAGAAGGAAAATATTGTCCTCTACCTCCCAATTCCACCCAACCACTGGACACTTCTTTTCCCATGACTTGCCAGAGGTGTAATGGAAAATGCATGGGCTTTGGAATTACAAAACTATAGGTTGAAATCTCAACTCGTCCACTTTCTAGCCCTGTTCTGCAGGGGAATTACATAATTGCTTTGGCTTCAATTTTCTCGTTGGTGAAATTGAGATAATAATGTCTTCTACTCTGGTTATATTCTCTGTGTTTACCTTGACCTTTACCACATCTGTAACCACCACTTTCAGTATCTCTGGGCTGAGCACTTTATGTGCATTTTCACACTTAATTGTACCTACAATTACCTGTAGTGAAAGTCTGATATAAACTGTTAAACACTTGCTGGTGTTTTTTTACATCTCTTTATCCTTCACTGGTAGTGCAATGGTCAAGTAGTCAGTTGCTAACCAAAAGTTTGGCAGTTCAAATCTACCAGCCGCTCTGTGGGAGAAAAGACCTAGTGATCTGCTCCCATAAAGATTTCTAGCCTAGGAAACTCTATGTGGCAGTTCTACTCTGTCCTGTAGAGTTGCTGTGAGTTGGAATCAACTCAAAGGAACATAACAACAACACTCTCCACTAAAATTGTCAGCTAGTTGAGGGCAGCACTTAGTCTTATTCATCCTTGTATCCCAGAGTGGAGTGCTATTTTATTTCCTAGCGTTCAATCTTCTCATAAACAAAATGAAGAAGCAGGACTGAATAATCTCTAAGGAATCTATCTAGCTTCAGAGGTTCTATATCATTTTTAGGTCAGGTATATGGTAACTCCCACATTACCTTTTACGTATATTGAAAATTTATACTAATAGGCACTATTATTGTTGATATTTTGGTTTTTTAGCTAGTGTTTATCTCTTTTCCTGCTATTTCACCAGCACTGTAAAATTGCCTGACATATATATATATATATATATAACTCATTGCAGTAGAGTAGGTTCTGACTCGTAAAGACCCTAGAGGACGGAGTAAAACTGCCATATCGTTTCCAAGGCTGTAATCTTTACAGAAGCAGACTGCCACATCTTTCTCCCACAGAACGGCTGCTGGATTTGAACTATTGACCTTTCGGTTAGCAGCCAAGAACTTAACCACTGTGCCACCAGGGCTCCCTATGTGGCACGTAGTAAATGCCTAATAAATATTTGCTGACTGCAAGAATGAACTACTCATTGCTGAGCACCTTTGGTGTCATCCTGTGCAGGGGTCTTAAATGAATTATCTCATTTAATTCTTACGACAACTTTAAAAGACAGGGATTCTCCTCCCCACTTTACAGATCGTGTAACTGGGACTAAGTGAGGTGCCAGGTAATAACTGGCAGAACACAGATTCAACTTAAACTAACCCTAAACCTTGTGCTCTTTTCAGGGTTGTGCTGCCTCTTTGCACCTTTTTAAATTCCAGACAATGTGTGAACTGAAGTTAAACAGACTTTTTTGTGGGGTTTCAGATCCAGTGCATTTTTGTATAAAAGATGGTAGTGGGGTGATGCCTTGGAGAGAGGAAATAATAATAATCCCTATCACAAAACTCAAAAAAGATCTACTTCTTCTTTAAAAAAAGAAAAAAGTGACCCCTAAATAAAGATTTAATCCAGCTAAACAATTATAAAACCTCTTTAATATTGTTATCTTGCAGGGAACAGCTCAGATTCTCCCATAAAAATAATGAATCCCATATCTGTTCTGCACAGAAGAAGGGTCGAAGCAGTTGTTGAAGATCCTTATTAGCAAGATTACAGCATTGAAAAACCCCCATTCCCCTCTTTCTCTCCTCTTCTGTTATCAGTAACTCTGATCAGAACCAGGGCACGGGAGTATCCTTTTCTTTTTTTCCATTTTATGATACTGTTGTTATCACACAGGTTTTTTCCCCTTGTTTTTTTTTATCTGCTGTGTAAGCTGGCATCATTCAGCTGCTACATCACTTTCATTTCTCTAAAGCCCTTGGAATTTGCTGCCAGCTCTCCAGTGATTTGTCTACAATGGAAAGTTTTGGAAAGAAAAGAAATTACACTAAATTTTTACTCTTTTAATGTGACAACTGAAAATTTTAAAATGACTTTTGTGACTCACATTATATTTCTATTAGACAGCACTGGCCTAAATCCTGAATCTGCATCCTCCCTCGGATACTTCACCCACACTAGATCATGCAGTGGGCCTTAAAAGTGCAAAGCCTCCAATTCGTTGCCTCTGTGCCTTTACTCACCCCATCTCAGCTGTTCAGATTGTCCCACTGAAATCCTGGGATTCCTGGATTAACTCAAATATCACTACCTTGGTGATATTATTGTTGTTGTTGTTATTAGGTGCCATGGAAGTTGGCTCCAACTCATAGTGACCATGTGTATAGCAGAACAAAATGTTGCTCAGTCCTGTGCCATCCTCAGAATAGTGGGTATGTTAAAGTCCCTTTTATAGCCACTGTGTCAGTACATCTTGTTGAGAGTCTTTCTCTTTTTCACCGACCCTCTACTTTACCAAGCATGATGTCCTTTTCCAGGAACTAGTCCCTTCTGATAACATGCCCAAAGTACTTGAAACCAAGTCTCACCATCCTCGTATCCAAGCAGTGCTCTGGCTGTACTTCTTCCAAGACAGATTTGTTTATTCTTCTGGCAGTCCATGGTACATTCAATCTTTTTTGCCAACACCATAATTGAAATGCATCAATTTTTCTTCAGTCCATTTTTTTTTTTCATTGTCCAGTTTTTACCAGAATATTAACAACTGAAAATACCATGGCTTAGTTCAGGCACATTTTAGTCATCAAGGTGACATCACAAAGTGATATGGTAGCTGCCGCGATTTCCAGAACAAAACTTCTGAGTGTGAAGTCCAACACAGAGGAAAGTTTGGTTCTCTACTAACACTCCCAAAAGTGCCTCATTGTATCTCATTGGCTCTGCAGGGCAACATGCCCATCCTTCAAGCAACCACTATGAAGACAATACAGTGCTCTGGTTGACCAAGCCAGAGTTAGAGGCCTACATGTGGTTCCAGGGCTAGAGTCAACACCATCCAAAGCAAATAGATCAAGAAGAAGGTATAGACCCAGAATAAGTGAAAGCAGGAACACAAACAGAAACCTGTTCATCAAAGTCCATTGCAGCACTTTTCATAATAACCAAAAGGTGGAAACAAAGAAACGTCCATCAACAGATGAACAGATAAACAAAATGTGGTACAAACACACGATGGAATACTACTCAACGATAAAGAGAAATAAGTCCCAATGCATGCTACAACATGGATGAACCTTGAAAACATCATGCTGAGCGAAATAAGTTAGTCACAAAAAGACAAAAATATTTTATGATCTCACGTGTATGAAATCAGCAAATATATAGAAACCAAATATTCTTGGTGGTTACCAAAGGTGGGAGGGAGGGGGAAAGGGGAAGTTTTTGCTTGGGGGCATTGAGGTTATATTAATGGTGGTGAAATGATTTGGAAAAGGATAGTAAGGATGGTTACATTGCTATATATCAAAGAATTTTTTTTTTTATATAATCAATGTTGCAGAATTGTACATGTAGAAATTGTAGAGATGGGTTATGTTTTGTTCTGTATATTTTCACCATAATAAAATTAAAAAAAAAAGTGAAGGAGAAATATTTACGTAGAAAAAAACAAAAACAGGAGCCATTTTAAGGAGAACGGTGATTGGACGCTCAGAGACAAAATTGACATGTATCCACTACACTTATGGGCAAAAACAAGAACAACATCATGCGAAACCATCTATGTACCACTGCCTACGTAGCATCTTCTTTCAGGTCTTTTAGAAAACCGCATCATCAATCTCGATTACTCCCTTTTGGGCAATATTCACACAAACAGTCTGGCCCAAGAACAATCAGGTGCAAGCCGTGAGGTCTGAGGTTATATTTGTATTCAAAGGGATAGACTAAAATATATTGCATTCTTATCTGATGGCTTAAGGATAATTAACTGGCTGGA
This sequence comes from Loxodonta africana, assembly GCF_030014295.1. Taxonomy (NCBI): domain Eukaryota; kingdom Metazoa; phylum Chordata; class Mammalia; order Proboscidea; family Elephantidae; genus Loxodonta; species Loxodonta africana. Next base: position 46,245,891 of record NC_087348.1, read on the forward strand.
GGAGACAAAGAGAGTAAAGGATGAAACCTTCCTGCTTCTTAAAGGTTATCAGTGTGAAGCAGAGAAGGGCCTTGGTGTCTGCTGAGGGTCAGAAGCATTTGTCTCTGAAGCTGAAATGATCTCAGTGACAGATAGAAAATCTAGTCATGGGGAGTTTGTAGGAGAACTCAAATAGAAAGAAAAGCCAAAAACAACAAAAATCAAACCAAAGGAAAAAACGAATTAAAAAAACTTTCTGAGCTAGTCATGACTTAAGAGGTTATTCTGCAACATTGCTTTGTCTCTCTTGGCAAAACTAACCAGCTCCATATTAAATGACACGGTCACAATATCACAGACACCCATCGAGTCTGGAAATTTGCAGCCTGTGGTCACCGTGGAGATGTCTCAAGTGCTCTCACATGAGCCTGCATCATTTCAGTCCATCTCCAAATGGCTCTAAGCTTTAACCTGTCTGGTAAACTGCTTTCAGTCTCTCTTCTATCTATCCCTCTCCTTCACCCTTTCCTACACCATTATTCAAGGAAAGGAAAAGTGAATCCCCACCCTCTACAGTTTCAGTCTCTGACCTAGAGATGAAACCAATGGGGAGAAAATGCAGTTCTCAGAGACACTATTTACGATAGCATAGAAAGAGTCAAATGCTGAAGACTATATATAACTAACAAAATATGTGCAAGACTTCTACATAGAAAACTAGCATATACTGTAGAGAAAAATTGAGGAAAACCTAAATAAATGAGGGGATATTCCAGATTCATGTATCACTTGGCTCAATATTGTAAATCTAGCATTTCTCCCCAGATGGATCTATGAGATTCAATGCAATCTATACCAAAATCTTCCCTTTACTTCCCTACCATTGCTTTCAAAGGCACTTACCATAATGGCATGAATTAGGTGAGGTTTTGGAAAACAAAAGCCAGAAAGGAAAGTGTTTTTGTAGGCAAATTCTGCTTTCCATCTTTACACAAACTCTCTTGAGGAAAGGAAACTCAGTGCCTGAAATTCTACTTCCATGGGGAAAAGAAAGGAGGAAAATACAGAGAAAAACAAAGTATGTCAAATATTATCCTGCTCCCAAAACAGTCCCTTCCCTTTGATTCTCCACACAGGTCATCCTTCCTTTCTCTGCTGTGACAACAGCCAAACCCTGCTTTTCGTGTCAGCCGAGTGGTGGGTGAAAAGTGGGAACCTCAGAAACTCTCTACCTCCTGACATTTTCTCCTACTCTTGGTCCTTACATGCTCTTGGTCTTGACCCTCTTTAAGAGGAGTATTTTCGAAATGCATTTCAAGGGAAATTGTATCCACAACTTCAAAATATAAAACACAAAAGTGTTGCTACTTTGGTTAAGCAGAAGCAGGATCCCCAAGCACTATATACCCCACCTCCTCTGGGCACTGCCAGCCTCACCCGGTCCTCCCCACTCACAAACTCATCCATCATAACCACTGTAGATTAAGGACACCTACTCATCCTGCTATGTCCAGGGCTTTCCCAGTTTTAGCAATATAAACCCTACCTCCTGGGAAACTCCTCAGTCTCATGCAAACCAGGATGGTTGGATACCTTACCCTAGATACACTTTCATGACAGTTTGAAAATCACTGATTTAGAAAAAATGATTTGCCCCTGTCAAAAATATAAGCATTTCTAATACAGGCCACGCCTTAAGTCATTGTTGCTCATTGCCAATTTAGTATGAATTAGCCCGTCAGCTTCTTTCCACTGGCAGTTGGATGACCAGTGGGATTTGATGATGAAAAGGATGAGCATAACGACCTCCTCACCATGACCTGTTGGCATTCTCCTTAGAGTCAAATTCATCCACAAGGTTCCAGCACACAGTTCTCTGCAGGGACACATTAGCTGAGCACCTCTGTGTTCCAGATGGTACATAGGATTATGCCAAGCTCAAATGGAAGAAAGGAGATAAATGGTTGGGATATCCATGGGCACTCATCCCCCAACCCACACCCATTTCTCATGTCCATGTAGTGCATTCTCTCCTCACTTTAAAAACAAAACAAAACAAAAACAAAATCTGTTGCCACCTAGTTGATTCCAACTAATAGGAACCCACTTTAGGAAATATATATTCAGGGCTGCAGAACAGTCTAAAACTAAGTCCTGCATGGGGATCAAGCCTAAGTCATTGACTTCATTAGAACACCACTCAAACTGAACTAACCAGCCGTAGAAAAGACTGCATAATTGACTTGGAAAAGATTTCAAGCAGAGAAGCCTCTCACAGAAGCTGGAACTAAGCCCAAACCAGAGAATGAGTGCCCAGCAGAGAAAGGGATTGTTCAAAGATACCCGGATGATCCCCTTTGTCGGCAAAGTTGTCCAGATGCTCACGCAGCTTTAATTAAGCCTGATTCTAATTTATCTGTGACCTTATTCAAACCAGCTGTTTCCCTGAGAAGCACAAAGAGAAGGGCAGGGGTAGAGGTATTTCAGGACAACTGTCCAGAATCACATCAGGTGTCCGTGAATTTCCTGAGCATCTGAGGTTTGAAGCTTCGCTGGCTCAACCTGGCTTAGAGTGCCCGGGGCAGAAAAGAAAGCCTGGCTCTAGAGGCCATCCTCCACGTGTCTTGAATATTTTATTTTTTATGATTTTTGTATCTGGACATTGAAGATACAGTGTGAGAATGAGACTGTATCATTTTAACAAGGTCCTGTTAAATCTGGAAAGAACAGCCCCATCAATCAAGAAATGGTTTCTCATTAGTCACTTTCTAGCCTATTGCCTCAGGATTACACTAGGCTGCCAGAAGAGATGTAGGACACAACTGATAAAATATCATTACTGATAAAGGTTGTAACTACAAGAGGCAAAATTAAGAGTCACACATGCAAACACACACACACACACACACACACACACACACACATCCCCTTCCCCTCAATGTCTCCAGACGCCTGTTTTAGGAACCTCCATTAGTTTTCTATGGCTGCCGTAACAAACTACCACAAATTGGGTGGCTTAAAACAACACAAATCTATTTTCTCACAGTTCCTGAGGCTAGAAGTCCAAAATCAAGGTGTCCATAGGGGCATGTTCTCCCTTAAGGCTCTAGGGGAGAATCTGCTCCATCCCTTTCTCTTAGCTTCTAATGTTGTTGACGGTCCTTGGTGTTCCTTGGCTTGTAGACATATCACTGCAATCTCTGCCTCGGTCAGCACGTGGCGCTCCCCCTGTGTGTCTGTGTCTCTTCTCCACTGCTTATAAGGACACCAAACCAACCAACCAACCCATTGCTGTCGAGTCAATTCCAACTCATAGTGACCCTACAGGATAAGTAGAACTGCCCCATAGTGTTTCCAAGGAGCAGCTGGTGGATTTGAACTGCTGACCTCTTGGTTAGCAGCCATAGCTCTTAACCACTGTGCCACCAGGGCTCCATAAGGACACCAGTCATAGTGAATTAAGGGCCACCTTAATGACCTCATCTTTTCTTGATCATATCTGCAAATAAAGTCATATTCACAGGTATCAGGGGTTAGGACTTCAACACATCTTTTGGGGGGACACAATTCAACCCATGAAAGAACCTTGTATTTCTCAAATTTAATTCAAATGAGAATTTAGACCCACTGCTAGTTAGTAGAGTAGCTCTGCTGGTAAAATGGCTACTCATTCGGCTGCTAACTGAAAGTTCAGTGGTTCAGGCCCGCCAGTGACTCCATGGGAGAAAAGACCTGGCAATCTGCCCCCATAATGTTTACAGCTTAGGAGAACCTATGGGGCAGTTCTACTTTGTCATATAGGGTCACTATGAGTTGGAATCAACTCAACAGCATGTTACAACAACAGCAACTAGTTAATACAGGAAGAAAGGCCTGGTAAGCTACTTCCAAAAAATCAACCAGAGAAAACCCTATGGATCACAACAGTCCTATCCTGCTGTGCATGGGGTCGCCATGGGTCAGGGGTTGATTCAATGGCAGTGAACAACAACTAGTTAGCATATGTGTGAAATCATTTTAGTAGCCCTTGCAAGAAAGACTCCCAGAAGACACAAGCTGAATATGACACGCAAAAATAAGAAGAAGCATAACGTATAAAGAGCTTGGCTCTGAAACCAGAAGAACTGGATCTGAATTGGTTTTCTTCATTTGCCAGCTGTGTGAGTTACTTAGCCTCTCTAGGCCCTGGTTTTCTAATCACTAGAACAAGGATAATGGTACTTATTTGCACGGTTGTGGTGAGGGTTAGAGAAAATGTATGTAATACATACCCCAGGGCCTATCAATTAACGAACAGCAGCAGCTATTATTGGTAATAAATGAGCGTGGTTGTGCTCACAGGTCCTCTCTCACTTTCATTCTCTCTTTCTCCCAAACCTCCAAAGCTGTACCTACCACAGCCCAGTGCTATTTTTCCCTTTGGATGCCAACATGGCCAGTCATGTTCTCAAAAAGAATCTATCACCTCAGACCAGGTGCTGAGCAATAAACTAGGTCATGTTTGAGATACCGTTATTACAGTTGTCAGCAATAACTGATTTCAGCTTTCTGACATAAATTTGGTTGTTTTGTGTCCTACTGCCATCAGGGAGCAATCTTACAAGGGGGACCCTTCCCTCCCTAATGGAAACATTTGGGGGAAGTGGGAGGGAATCGCTATAAAGTGGACATAGAACAAAACAGCTGGAAGTAGCCTCCCTAATTGGCAGGTTCCCGCTTTATGACAGGTTTGAGGCAGACTATGACAGCAAAGAGGGCACTCACAGGGACAGTGAGGCAGACAGCTCTTCCTCAGATGGAAGCTTCTGCAGGCTTCCAGATGTAGCCGCTCTCCTTCACCTGCGTGTTCATAGCGACTCCAAAGTACCCTTCCCAGGACTCCCAGTGCCATATATCATTGTCAGCTTGACTGCCAAGTCCAGGCCTACAGGGCACCTGAGGAAGGCAGGGCAGCTAATGAGAGTGAGAGCAGGGCAATCCAAGGGAAAAGACAGCTGGGCTGGGGCCAAGAGGGCTGGGGTCTGGCCCCTATGCTGTCATCGTGTGATGCCATCAAGTCCTCATCCTCTAAAGGCCTCAGTCAGTTTTCTGCCAGCAAAAAGGCCTTCATCAGGCCTCTTCTTCCAGCAAGAGGAATGCTGTTGGTAAAAGATGTTCGCTTTGCTTATTCATGTTTTCTGCTTTGTCTATACTGTACATATGTCATTTGTGGGAATAAATATATATAACCCACTGCTGTCGAGTTGATTCTGACTCATAGCGACCCTATAAGACAGAGCAGAACTGCCCGATAGAGTTTCCAAGGAGTGCCTGGTGGATACAAACTGCCGACCTCTTGATTAGCAGCCATAGCACTTAACCACTACGCCACCAGGGTTTCCAAATATATATATATATACCAAAAACCAACCCTGTTGCCATCAAGTCTGACTCACAGCCACCCCATAGGACAGAGTATAACTGCCTCCATAGGGCTTCCAAAGCTGTAATATTTATGGAAGCAAATTGCCATGTATTTCTCCTATGGAGAGGCTGGTGGGTTCCAACTGCCAACCTTTTGGTTAGCAGCTGAGTGCTTAACCACTGGAATACCAGGGCTCTTTCTGTGTGTGTGTGTGTGTGTGTGTGTGTGTGTGTATTTGAAAGGAAGAATAAATAATGGCAAAAAAATTTATCATTGGATGCTGCCGAGTCTATTCTGACTTATATCAACCCCATGTGACACTATAGAACTGCCTCACTGGGTTTTCTTGGCTGTAATCTTTACAGAAGTAGATACTATGTTAATATTAATTGGGCATTTCCTACGTGCCAAGCACTGTGCTAAATGCTATCCATTTGGTATCACTTAATCCTGCTGACAATGCTGTGAAGGAGTTGACTGGACACCTGCTGTATGGTACCCAGCATTCATTTCCCTCTCCCTCCTATAACACAATCGCCATAACAACGGACTTATACATACCAGCATCATGAAGGTGGAACAAGACCAGCAAAGTTTCGTTCTGTTATACCTACATAAGGTCACCAGGAGTCAGAGCCCACTCAGCAACATCTAACAGCAACCTGATCACACTACTCTGAATTTCCCATGAGAATCACCCCTCCTCACCATCTTCCCCCATGTGGTTTTGTAGAATTAACCTTAGGCCAGGCTTTAAGGATGGATCTTCATTGGCTTAATCAGTGAATATATTCCCTCTGCCCTTCACCACAGCGATTGGTTCAGGAGAAGGGCAAAACCTAAGCAGGACAGTCAGAAGGAACACAAGGAATTTGCTGGAAAGCTGAGAAATAGTCTCCATCCGCCCTGGTGGGCTTGAATGTGGAATCATATGGCTTCATTGTGTGCTGCCAGATATTCTGGACCTATGAGAGGCTATACTTCCAAAATGAGTGCTAATGTTGAATAAGTAGAATGTTGGAGATACTAGATCAAGCCCAGTTACAATTACTCCTTAATTTTTTTGTTTAAACAATTTGATTTGGATTTTTCAGTTACGTCCAACCAAAAGCACCTTTATCAATGTAGATAACCAAACCAAAACCAAACCCAGTGCCGTCGAGTCGATTTCAGCTCATAGCGACCCTTTAGGACAGAGTAGAACTGCCCCATAGAGTTTCCAAAGAGCACCTGGCAGATTCGAACTGCAGACCCTTGGGTTAGCAGCCATAGCACTTAACCACTACGCTGCCAGGGTTTCCATCAGTGTAGATAGGTGTTATTAATCCCATTTTATAGATTAAGAAACTGAGACATAGTGGGGCAAAGTCACTCGCCCTTGGTTGCACACCAATTAAGGAGCAGAAATAACATTGAACTCAGGTCCACCTGGCTTAAAGTTCCAATCTTTAAAAAACAAAACTATACTTTGCTACCATAAGGTAGAAGAAAGTGAAAATGCCTGGCAAAAAATTAGACACAAATGTAATGACACTTGCTGAAAAGCAAAATGATGATGGCTTCGGAGGTCCTTGAACACTCGGTGCCGTTAGAAGATGCCATGAGGGAATGGCTTAGACTTTTGTTTAGGATCGCTGGGGAGCCAGAGAAATGTCTGTGGTTTGGGCATATGCACTTCCAGCACAGGCATGGAATTCAGGGTCTTGGGCAGAGCTTGTGAGCTGGCCTGGCTGACTTCTATGCCTACATAGGAAGTGTCAGCTCTGAGTAAACGTACCACCTACCAGGGCCACGGGAACTCTAACATGGTTTGGAGGAACATCCATGACTTTCACAGAGGTCAGAATCTATCCATGAGTCAAAACCATTCATGAAAGGAATAGCTACTATTTCAAGCAATATGATCAGGCCCAGCTGTGTGTTCAAGCAGACAAGGAGTGGAAGGAGTATAACATTAAAAGCCCAGAGAGGCAAGGAAATCTAAAACACAAAGAGAGAAAGAGAACCAGGAAGCCTACAAATGAGCAGGGAGAAAACTCCAGAATCAATATGTAAAGCAGCAGGATCATCTGGGGACTATCAGTTAAGGGACTTTGTAATACCACCTCCAGCTGCTGTTGCTCCCTTTGGCTTGGAACGGCAAGGTGGGAATCTAGAAGCAACTTATTAAAGATAGGGTCTCAGTACCTATCTCAGGCTGCTCTGCAGGGCTTCTTGGATTTCTTATTCTGCCCTGATCTCTTTACCAGGGATGGTAAATGCTTGACTTTCACACCACCCCTTCCTCTCTTCCAATGCTCATTTGTTTAACAAACATTTATGTGTTGTGTGACAGGCACCATTCTAGATGCTGGAACATGGCAATAAATACAACAGACAAAAGCCAATCTCTGCCCTTATAGATGTTGTAATCTTGTACTCACAGTAGACATCACTAATCAATTACGGTATACTTTTCTACTGAGTCCCAGAGCCCCTTCAAGTCCTTCTCAACATAGTCCAGTTCTTCAAGGAGCCACTACCCATCGATTAGAGTTGGCACTTGAGGTGAGCTTCTGTGATTGCTGAATGAACACATTGATCCCTTCACAGGAGTATGTCACTGTCTCGCAGCCCAGCACTAATAGGAGAATGGGACCCCAAAACAACGACAACCAGTGTACACGTTTAGAATCTGATGAAATGATTGTTTTGTCTAACAGCACTGAAATGGTCTTGAGTATTTCACTGAAATTTAGGAGAAAATATTTACAAAATAGGTTAGGGGAAAAAGGTTAATATGCTTTGTAAATTAATCAATCTGACTAAGAGTAATGGACAAAGTATAATGATAGATAATTCAAAGGAAAAGAAATAAAAATGATAGTAAAATGCATGAAGTAATTCTCAACACATCAATAATTAAGCAAATGAAAATAAAAGCAATGAGATAGATTAAGATCGGCAAGTTGCAGAATACTTTTATCAGGTAATGACATTTTTGCAAAATAATACATATGTATATGTGATCACACATATAAAACATGACATAGATTTAGAAATGGAATTTTTTTCAAAAGTAAAGGTTCAAAGTGTTTTACAAATTTCCTTACATTCTTATTTTAATTGACATCATACTTCCAAATGGTGGCAACACATTACTTTCCTCTGTTTATGATCAATACTATGTCTGCATTCAAACTTTTCTCCGTAGATCAAAAAGGACAATTCTTCCCAAAGTGGGAAGCTTCTTAAAAAGAATGTGGGAGAGTTAACATGTATAAATGTTCTGCTGGGTGTTTTTCATTTTCCTTGGATTTTCTCATCCCACCCAAATTGCATATATCCGCTTTTCTATGAGAACATATCATTAGTCAGTACTTCAACTTATGCTTGCTTGAGCAAAACAAAAAACACACTGACTCACGAAATTGCAAAGTTCATAAAAGGGACTGACTTCAGAATCAGCTGGATCCAGAGGCTCAAACATGTCATCCATCTTTCTCTTTCACAATCTTCGTTTCTATTGCCTGCTGTATTTGATATGATAGTATCCAGTGATCTTCTCCATGCAATCAAGAAGATGGCCATCAAAGGCCAATTTCCTAGCATCCCTGTTTAGCAACCCCAAGGTAAAAAGAGTTTTTCTCTCCCAGCCTGCAGAGCTTAATCTACAAATAGTGTTTGATTGGTCCTGCTATGTCTCGTGCCCACCGCTTGGACAGCCCAATTTCCAGGGCAGGGCAGTCCTGTCGTTCAACACCAGGAGGCACCATTCACATTGAAGTCCATGCCAATGGTGCCATTTAGAATTACAGTTGTGCAACTTGGTGGCTCTTTTCCCAAGAAAAGGACATTATGAATGAACAGGTCTGTGTTACATAGTAGCCCGACATCCAGGAGGGTAGGATCTGTTTCCAGAAGAAAGCAAATAAAGGAAAACTTTCTATTGTTGTTGTTGGGTGCCATGGAGTCAATCCAACTCATAGCGAACCCACGTGACAGAGTGGAACTGCCCTGTAGAGTTTTCCAGGCTGTGATCTTCACAGAAGCAGATAGCCAAGTCTTTCGCCCTAGGAGCCACTGGGGGGGTTCAAACCACCAACCTTTTGGTTAGCAGCCAAGCACTTAACTCTTTGCACCACCAGGGCTCCTAGAAAACATTCTAGTGAGCCAAAAATAAACCCAAAATCCACCTCAATATACCCCCCAGAGTGACAAGAAATGAAAAGAAAATTCCACATCAATCCTTCCTCTGCATTCCCTGTGTACAGAGGGAAAGGTAAACCTATGGAATCACGGGAGCCAATGTGAGTCTTCAAGGTATTGCAGGTCTCAATCCTTTCAAAGTATTGGGAACCTCATCGCCATCATCACCACCACCACCACCACTAACCCCCTAGGAAAACTGTCTGTTGGCTTGCTGTACAAGTGACAAATTCCAGATGATCTCTTGAAATATACTAGTCTAAGGAGCCCTATTGGCACAGTGGTTAAAGCGTTCGGCTGTTTACTGAAAGGTGGGGGGTGGTTCAAGCTCACCAGCTGCTCCATGGGAGAAAGATGCAACTGTCTGCTTCTATAAAGATCGACAGCTTTGGAAACCCTATGGGGCAGTTCTACTCTTTCCTATAAGGTCACAGTCAGACTCGACGGCAATGGGTTTGGTTGGTTTTTAGGCTTCAGAAGCTATTTTCAGGCCTGAGAATGGTTTTTGAAAAGCTGAAGTTCTAAAAATAAGGCAAAAAAGGTCAGACTCCTGTTTGCAGCATCTCGTCTTTTCCAATTCGCAATCCTGGTGTATTCCTGGGTTTCAGGGTATGCCCTTGAGAGCCTGTGAATGAATCCATACCATCAGCTCAGGAGCTGGCCTGACAGGTCATGGGAGGCAGCCAGGTGAACAGGCACACCTCTGTGCATGCAATTCCAGCTGGCCCAGTCAACCAGCCTCAACCCCAGCACTCCCTATCGGTTCACCCACAGAACTTCCAGAAAAAGGCCAGCAAAACCAGGTTTGGACAAGCACCCTTATCTCTTCTTCATCTTCTGCAGCCCATCTTTTTGTATTTCAATGATGTCTTTTCTTTGCTCCTCTTTGCCCATTGTGCAAAGAAACACCTGAGGCATATTTTAAAAATACAGATTCCTGGATCTCTGCTGAAACCTAATGAAACAAATATCTGGGGACAGAGGCCTGGAATTTGTATTGATTTGGGGCATTTATTTTGATGTCAGGGTTGAGAACCACCATAATCACACCTTTGCTTGGCCCCTGTGGGAGAGTCAGGCATTACGAACGTAAACTAGAGCCTGAGAGCAACTCTAGACCAGTTCTCCCCTCCAGGAACTCTTCTTTGGTAAATCTTACTATCTTCTGTTCAGGACCACTTATGCTTTCAAAAATTATTGAAGAACCCAAAGAGCTTTTGTACATGTGGGTTATAGCTATCGATGTTCACCACATTAGCAATTAAAATGGAGAAAATTTAAAATATGTAATAAACCCTTTACATATTAACATAAATAATATATTTTTATGAAAAAAAATTATATTTTCCAAAGTAAAAAAGTGATGGAGTGGCATCGTTTTACAGTTTATAAATCTCCATAATGCATAATAGAAGACATCTGAGTCTTCTTATAGCTCCTTTTGCACATCTGCTTTTACATTAATCTGTTGCGATATCACACATCATGTTGTCTCTGGAAAACCCTACTGAACACTCACGAGAGAATAAGAGCAAGAAAGGCAAATAATGGTTTAGTTATTAGAAAAGAACCCTGGTGGCACAGTGGTTAAGAGTCTGGCTGCTAACCGAAAGGTCTGCAGTTTGGATCCCCAGCCACTCCTTGGAAACACTATGGGGCAGTTTTACTTTGTTCTATAGGATCTCTATGAGTCAGAATAAATTAGATGACAACAGGTTGATTTGGTTATTATTTGAAAAATAACTTTAACCTTATGAAGACCACCTGAAAGTGTCTCAGGATTCCTCAGTGACCCTCCAGTCCACACTTTAGGGACCGCTGTTCTAGTTCACCTCCATACCACACCTGCTCTGCTTTCACATACTTGTGCATTTCTCTAATTTCAGTGTTTGAATAATCTTTGATGCCTTTTTTCCCCAAATGTTTGACTTGTTTCCCGTTGGTTCCCACTCGTAATGACCCTATGTACAACAGAACAGTCCTGTACCGTCCTCACAATTGTTGTTATGCTTGAGCCCATTGTTGCAGCCACTGTGTCAGTCCATCTTGTTGAGGGTTTTCCTCTTTTTCTATGGCTCTCTACTTTACCAAGCATGATACCCTTCTCCAGGGGCTGATCCCTCCTGATAACATGTCCAAAGTATGTGAGACATAGTCTCACCATCCTTGTTTCTAATGAGCACTCTTGTTGTACTTCTTCCGAGACAGATTTGTTAGTTCTTTTGGCAGTCCATGGTATATTCAATATTCTACACCAAAACCGCAATTCAAAGGTGTCAATTCTTCTCTGGTCTTCCTTATTCACCATCCAGCTTTCGCATGCATATGAGGCAATTGAAAACACCATGGCTTGGGTCAGGCGCACCTTAGTCTTCAAGGTGACATCTTTGCTTTTCAAAACTTTAAAGAAGTCTTTTGCAGCCAGTTGCCCCAATGCAATATGTCTTTTGATTTCTTGAATGCTGCTTCCATGGGTGTTGATTGTGGATTGAAGAAAATTGAAATCCTCAACAATTTCAATCTTTTCTCCATTTATCATAATGTTGCTTATTGGTCCAGTTGTGAGGATTTTTGTTTTCTTTATGTTACCATCTAAGCCATACTGAAGGCTGTGGTCTTTGATCTTCATCAGGAAGTGCTTCAAGCCCTCTTCACTTTCAGCAAGCAAGGCTGTGTCATCTGCATAACACAGGTTGTTAATGAGTCTTCCTCCAATCCTGATGTCCCATTCTTCTTCATGTAGTCCAGCTTCTCAGATTATTTCCTCAGCATACACGTTGAATAGGTATGGTGAAAGGATGCAACCCTGTTGCGCACTTTCCTGACTTTAAACCACACAGTATCCCCTTGTTCTGTCAAATAATTGTCTCTTGATCTAGGAACAGGTTCCTAATGAGCACAATTAAATGTTCTGGAATTCCCATTCTTTGCAATGTTATCCATAATTTGTTATGACCCACACAGCCAAATGCCTTTGCGTAGTCAATAAAACACAGGTAAACATCTTTCTGCTATTCTCTGCTTTCAGACAGGATCCATCTGACATTAGCAATGATATCCCTGTTTCCACACCCTCTTCTGAACCAGGCCTGAATTTCTGACAGTTTCCTATTGATATACTGCTGTGGTCATTTTTGAATGATCTTCAGTAAAATTTTACTTGCATATGATATTAATGATATTGTTCAATAATTTCCACATTCAGTTGGATCATCCGTCTTAGGAATAGGCATAAATATGGATCTCTTCCAGTCAGTTGGCCAGGTAGCTGTCTTCCAAATTTCTTGTCATAGATGAGTGAGCACTTCCAGTGTTGCATCCATTTGTTGAAATATCTCTTTTGATATTGTGTCATTTCCTGGAGCCTTGCTTTTCGACAATGACTTCAGTGCAGCTTGAACTTCTTCCTTCAGTACCACTGGTTCCTGATCTTATGCTGCCTTCTGAAATGGTTGAATGTCGACAAATTCTTTTTGGTATAGTGTCTCTGTGTATTAACTTCCATCTTCTTTTGATGCTTACTGCATAGTTTAATATGTTCTCTGCAGAATCCTTCACTATTGCAACTCGAGGCTTGAATTTTCCTTCAGTTCTTGCAGCTTAAAAAATGCTGAACATTTATGTGTATGTGTGTGTGTAAATCATTAACTTTAAGAAAGAGAAATCGAGAAGAACTAGGTGGCACACAGCTACCACTACCTACCATTCTGATCAGGGCCACAACAGATGGACCCTGATGGAACGGGAGAAAAACAGGGGCCAGAATTCAAATTTTTTAAAAATTCAGACTTACTGAGTTAGTTGAGACTAGAGAACTCCCTGAGACTATCACCTTGAGATACTCTTTAAACCTTGAACTGAAACTATCCCCTGACGTCACCTTTTGGTGAAATAACAGATCAGCACACAAAATAAAGGATATTACCCATGAGTACGGTGCTCCACTAAAAACCATACGAGACCAAAAGATCAACAATTACTCTAAAGCAAAGATGAGAAGATAAGGGGGTAAAGAAACCAGAGTACTGGAAACAGAACAACCAGAATGCAATTAAAGAGAGTGTTGACACAGTGTGATAAATGTAACTAATGTCACTGAACAATTTGTACAGAAATCGTCAAATGGGGATCTAAATTTCTGTGTAAACTTTCACTGAAAACAAAATATTATTTAAAAGAGAGAGAGGGAGAGAAATCCACTCAAGCTAGAATAAGCAAAAGGAGATTTATGATAAAGATACAAGCGAATCTCACAAAATCCCACGGTGGGAGGTGCAGCCAGGCCCCTACTGGGTTTCTTCCCAGGCTTCATGGCTGTGCACATGAGCCTGCTCTGCAGTCCTCACACTGGCATCCTCCGCAAAGCTCTTACTCTCCTGAGTGTGGCTTTGGGTTACCAGGAGACTATCTCTGACACATAGCTTTGGAGTTCCATGACCAACCATTTATTAGCAACAAGGGTGTGTTTTGATTCTAAAATACAGGGTAAGATAATTTATTTGGCCCAGTTTGAAGTTGTTTCAGACAGCGGTGTTGAGTTCTTCTGATGTTTCGTTTATACCAATAGAGACAGAGCGTGCATCAGGGACCAAACAAGAAACCAAATATTATAACACTGGTTCTCAACAATGGCTGTTCAACCTTGATCTAATCAGATGAGATCACAGGGTCAGGGCTGTTGGTGCGCTGGGCTCCCCTATCCAGCCTGTGGACTATGTGGTTTTGCTTAGAACAGGATATACTATAGTTGGGGGAAAAAGTGATAGGTACCCTTAGGACAGACTCACATTCCCTAGGCCCACATTGTCTGACAGAAATATAATGTGAGGCAGGTATGTAATTTAAAAATTTTAATAGCCACATTTTAAAAAGTAAAAATAAACTTATGATATTAATTTCATTAACATATTTTAACACAACATATCCAACATACTATTATTTCAACATGTAATCAATATCAAAAGTATTAATGAGATGTTTTATATCATTTTGTACCAAAGTCTTCAAAATCAGTGTGCATTTTACACTCATAGACTATCAAATTTCCATGAGAAATACTTGATCTATATTTAAATTTCATAAAATTTATACTGGAATGAGTAGCTCCATATACCCAAGCTCTTCCAAGCATACTCAAAAGTTTTCTAATAACCAAATCAAGTATCATTTTTTTCAACTTAGATTAATTATAATTAAATAAAATTTAAAATTTAGTTCTTCAGTTGCATTAGCCACATTTTCAAGTGCTCAATAGCCACATGAGACTAGTGGATTGCACACTGGACAGTGCAGGTCTAGACTGAGAGCCAGTGTCTTCTATTCTTGCAGGCCTCCACACAGCACCAGCAGAATATTGGCCACTAAGGACCCTCAGTGAGTGTTGTTGATGTGGATTGGTCAAGTTACAACTATTCCAATCTAATTGCTGATGTGCCCTTAGAAATTGCATGTAAATGCTTTTCTTTGCCAATGCTTTTCATTTTAAACACATTTAAGGAGGCTTGTTATTTAAAGGAATCCCCACAATAATTTAACTCATTCATCAAATAAATCATCTTTCAATCATTTGGTTGAAAAATAAGAGTTGCTTCTATCAGGTTTATTTAAATTGGAGCACAGACATACAGAAAGTGAACTGACACATCTTGACCAAGGCAAGGTCATGGAAGCTTCATAGACACATCCAAACTCCCCAAGGGGCCAAATTACTGGGCTGAGGGCTGGGGTCCATGTTCTTGGGGGACATCTAGCTCAATTGGCATATTTTATAAAGAAAATGTTCTGCATCCTACTTTGGTGACTAGCATCTGGGGTCTTAAAAGCTTGTAAGAGGCCATCTAAGATACTCCAGTGGTCTGACCCCATCTGGAGAAAGGAAGAGAGAAAGAAGAAAACTGAAGAAACAGGGAAAGGTTAGTCCAAGGGACTAATGGACCGCAACCACCACAGCCTCCACAGACTGAGTCCAGGACAACTAGATGGTACGCAGCTACCACCACCAACTGCTCTGACAGGGATCACAATAAAGAGTCTGGACAGAGCTGGAGAAAAGTGTAGAACAAAATTCAAACTCATAAAAAAGACCAGACTTACTGATCTGGCAGGCACAGGAGAAACCCCGAAAGTATGGACCCCAGACCTCCTTTGAACTCAGTACTGAAGTCACTCCTGAAGTTCACCCTTCAGCCAGAGATCAGACAGACCCATTAAACAAACAATAATACACATAGCTCAACCATGTATATGAGACCAAATGGGCACACCAGCTCAGGGGCAAGAATAAGAAGGCAGGAGGGGATAGGAAAGCTGGGTGACTGGAAATGGGCAACCCAATTTTGAGAAGGGGAGAGTGTTGACACATTCTAGGGTTGGCAACCAATGTAACAAAACAATATGTGTATTAACTGTTTAATGAGAAACTAATTTGCTCTGTAAACCTTCATCTAAAGCACACAAAAAAAAGTTAAAACAGAAAATGAGCTGAAGTCTATTTCAACAAATGAGTAACCTGGGAAGCCACAAGCCACCTTATGAAGCAGAAGTTTTATAGAAGTCCTTGACAACCAAAACAAAATGGTGTGGTTTCTGGTTCTGTTTCGCTGATACTGGCTGTACTGTTAAGTATGCTGGTCGTCCAGTGCCACTGCAAGAAATGATAGAAATCATGAACAAAAATTGGTAAGTGGGCTAACAAACTTAGGCTCTTCCCATCAGTGGCACTGCAATCAAAAGGACTGCTCCATAACTCCACAAATCAGGTTACCACAAGGATTTCTGAAATCTGATGCCCTTACATCTGCAAACTATATTCTAAAGCTGGTTTATACGTACTCAACCCGTATGAACTGAACTGAATTATTTAAATCCTCCCTTTGGTCAGTCAAACAAGCATTTGAATATTTACCTGTTGCAGTCAAGTAGATTCTGACTCATAGTGACCCTATAGGACAGAGTAGAACTGTCCCACAGGGTTTCCAAGGAGCGGCTGGTGGATTCAATCCACTGACCTTTCGGTTAGCAGCCTGAGCTCTTAACCACTGAGCCACCAGGATTCCATTTGAATATTTAGTGTTACACAAATAAGCTATTCATTCTTTTTCATTCTTTCATTTATTCTTCAAATACTTCTGGATGCTATTCAATATTAGGGGCCATGGCAGAAGCTAGAAATACAAAGAAAAATTAGAAATAGACCCTGCCCTTAAGGAGATCACAATCAATTAGGAAAGTCAGGCATGCACATAAATAACTACAACATAGATTGGATAGCACTGTGAAAGAAATATACTCTCTGTATCCGGAGGATAGAGAAGATAGAGATACCCTTGAGATGTGTGTAGAAAGCTGAGTAGGTGATCACCAGGCAAAGGTGAAGACAGTAGGTGGGGGAATGGACCTTCTGGATGTAGCCTCCTACCTGGTCGGCCTGCTGCTACCCTGGCCCCACTATGGTCTGTTCTTCATACAGGCACACAGCTGTCTGTATGGTCCTTTTAAATTGCCAGTCAGATTCTCTCACTGGCTGACATCAAACTCCCAATAGCGTCTCATCACACTTGGAATCATATCCAAAATCCTCAGGACTTTACATGATCTGGCCTCCTTTGTATCTTAGAGACCTTCCTTCCTTCCATGTTCCCCCTGGCTCGTTACTTTAGCCACACTGGCCTACTTGATGATCTTCAAATATTTCAGGCAAATTCCCATCTCATGGCCTTTACAAAGTACCTTCTCTCATTATCCTATATAAAATAGAACACTCTATCACTCTCTGTCCCCTTACCCTGATTTATTTTTCTACATAACACTCAGGACTGTGATATTATATCATACACATAGCTGATTACGTATGTATTGTCTGACTTCCCCACTAGTGTGTAAGCACTGTGAGGGCACAGCCTCGATTGCTTTTGTTCACAGATATATCACCAGTGCCTGGCACAAGGTAGGTTCCTCAAAAATATTTCTTGTTATTATTAGGTGCTGTTGAGTCGATTCCAACTCATAGAGACCCTGTGCACAACCGAACGAAACACTGCCTGGTCCTGCACCATCCTCTCAATCATTGTTATGCTTAAGCTCAATGTTGCAGCCACTGTGTCAATCCACCTCGTTGAGGGTCTTCCTCTTTTCCACTGACCCTGTACTTTGCCAAGCATGATGCTCCTCTGCAGGGACTGATTCCTTCTGACAACATGTCCAAACTATGTAAGACACAATCTCACCATCCTTGCTTCTAAGGAGCATTCTGGTTGTACATCTTCCAAGACAGGTTTGTTTGTTATTTTGGTAGTCCATGGTATATTCAATATTCTTTGCCAACACCACAATTCAAAGGCATCAATTCTTCTTCGGTCTTCCTTATTCATTGTCCAGCTTTCACATGCATATGATGCGATTGAAAATGCCATGGCTTGGGTCAGGTGCGCCTTAGTCTTCAAGGTGACATCTTTACTTTTCAATACTTTAAAGAGGTCCTTTGCAGCAGATTTGCCCAATGCAATTGGTCATTTGATTTCTTGACTGCTGTTTCCATGGCTGTTGATTGTGGATCCAAGTAAAATGAAATCCTTGACAATTTCAATCTTTTCCCTGTTTACTGTGATGTTGCTCATTGATCCAGTTGCGAGGATTTTTGTTTTCTTTATGTTCAGGCACAATCCATACTGAAGACTGTGTTCTTTGATCTTCATTAGTAAGTGCTTCAAGTTCTTTTCACTTTCAGCAAGCAAGGTTGTGTCATCTGCATAAGGCAGGCTGTTAGTGAGTCTTCCTCCAATCCTGATGTCCTGTTCTTCTTCATATAGTCCAGCTTCTTGGATTATTTGCTCAGCATACAGATTGAACAGGCATGGCGAAAGGATACAACCCTGACACACACATTTCCTGACTTTAAACCATTCAGTATCCCCTTGTTCCATCTGAAAAACTGCCTCTTGATCTATGTGAAGGTTCCTCATGAGCACAATTAAGTGTTCTGGAATTCCCATTCTTTGCAATGTGATCCATAATTTGTTATGATCCACACAGTCGAATACCTTTGCATAGTCAATAAAACACAGGTAAACATCCTTCTGGTATTCTCTGCTTTCAGCCAGGATCCATCCACCATCAGCAATAATATCCCTGGTTCCACATCCTCTTCTGAAGCCAGCCTGAATTTCTGGCAGTTCCCTGTCGATATACTGCTGTACCCATTTCTGAATGATCTTCAGCAAAATTTTGCTTGTGTGTGATATTAATGATATTGTTCTATAATTGCCGCATTCAGTTGGATCACCTTTCTTGGGAATAGGCATAAACATGGATCTCTTCCAGTCAGTTGGCCAGGAAGCTGTCTTCCATATTTCTTGGCATAAACAAGTGAGTACCTCTGGCGCTGAATCCATTTGTTGAAACATCTCAGTTGATATTCTGCCAATTCCTGGAGCCTTGTTTTTCACCAGTGCCTTCAGTGCAGCTTGGACTTCCTTCAGTACCATCGGTTCCTGATCATATGCTACCTCTTGAAATGGTTGAACATCGACTAATTCTTTTTGGTATAATGACTCTGTGTATTCCTTCCATCTTCCTTTGATGCTTCCTGCATCGTTTAATATTTTCCCCATAGAATCCTTCATTATCACAACCCGGGCTTGAATTTTTTCTTCAGTGCTTTCAGCTTGAGAAATGCCGAGCATGTTCTTCCCTTTTGGTTTTCCATCTCCAACTCTTTGCACATGTCATTATAATACTTTGCTTTGTCTTCTCGAGCTACCCTTTGGAATCTTCTGTTCGGTTCTTTTACTTCATCATTTCTTCCTTTTGCTTTAGCTGCTCGACATTTGTGAGCAAGTTTCAGAATCTCCTCTGACATCCATCTTGGCCTTTTCTTTCTTTTCTGTCTGTTCAGTGACCTCGCTTTCTTCATGTATGATGTCCTTGATGTCGTTCCATAACTCATCTGGTCTTCAGTCACTAGTGTTCAACACATCAAATCTATTCTTGAGAAGGTCTCTAAATTCAGGTGGGATGAACTCAAGGTCATATTTTGGCTCTCATAGACTTGTTTTGATTTTCTTTAGTTTCAGCTTGAACTTGCATATGAGCAATTGATGGTCTGTTCCACAGTCACCCCCGGCCTTGTTCTGACTGATGATATTGAGCTTTTCCATTACCTCTTTCCACAGATGTAGTCAGTTTGATTCCTGTGTGTTCTATCTGGCAAGGTCCATGTGTATAGTTGCCACTTATGTTGGTGAAAGAAGGTATTTGCAATGAAGTCATTGGTCTTGCAAAATTCTATCATTCAACCTCCGGCATTGTTTCTATCACGAAGGCCATATTTTCCAACTACCGATCCTTCTTCTTTGTTTCCGACTTTCACGTTCCAATCACCAGTAATTATCAATTTATCCTGAGTGCATGTTTGATCAATTTCAGACTGCAGCAGCTGATAAAAATCTTCAATTTCCTCATCTTTAGCCACAGTGGTTGGTGCGTAAATTTGAATAATAGTCATATTATCTGGTCTTCCTTGTAGGCATATGGATATTATGCTATCACTGACAGCATTGTACTTCAGGATAGACCTTGAAATGTCCTTTTTGATGATGAATGCAACACCATTCCTCTTCAAGTTGTCATTCCTGGCATAGTAGACTATATGATTGTCCAATTCAAAATGGCCAATAAAAAAAAAAAAAAAACAGTGCTGTTAAGTCGATTCCGACTCATAGCGACCCTATTACTAGTCCATTTCAGCTCACTAATGCCTAGGATATCCATGTTTATGCATTCCATTTCATTTTTGAGGATTTCCAAGTTTCCTAGATTCAGGGGGCAGCTCTCCCCTAGTTGTCTTTTGAGTGCCTTCCAACACGGTGAGCTCAGCTTCCAGCACTATATCAGACAATGCTCCACTGCTATCCATAAGGCTTTCACTGGCTAATACTTTTCAGAAGTAGACTGCTGGCTCCTTCTTCCTAGTCTGTCTTAGTCTGGAAGCTCAGCTGAAACCTTTCCTCCATGGGTGACCCTGGTGGTATCTGAATATCAGTGGCATAGCTTCCAGCATCACAGCAACATGCAAGCTCCCACAGTTTGACAAACTGACAGACATGTGGGGGAAAAAATATATACATATATATCTGTAGAATGAATAAATGATGAAATGAGGCTGGAGACATACACATATTTCGAAGGATGGCAAGTATTAAGCACGAAAGGAGCAGCAAGAAAGGAAGTTGAATGGGTGTTCTGTGACCAGTTCTTGAAGGGCCCTATGCCCCTGGCTAAGAGTTACGTCTGTATCCTGAGGACAATGAGAAGCCAGTGAAGATTCTTTAGGAAGGGAATGATAGCATCAGATCTGCATGCCTAAAAGATGAGTGAGGCTGCCATGTGGTGAATAGGTTGGAGAGGGACTGCAGACAAGGAGATACGTTAGGATACTTTTGCAATCGACTCTGTGTTCTCATCTAAAAATGGGGATAACCTTATCTTAGTCACAGGCTGCAGGAATGACTAACAGAATTAATACACGTAAAGCACTTAGCAAATAGGAAGCAATCAATAAACGTTATCATCTTCAATATTAGGAAAGCGTGGAGAGCTTGGGTGACTGAATGGAGGATGGTGCCTTTAATCCTGATAAGAACTATAGAAGGAATAACCCATGTCTGGGAACAGAGAATAAATTGTATTTTGAACAAGTTCAGTTTGAAATGGCTATGGACTATCCAGGTGAGATCTGTGGTAGGTAGTCTGATATAAGGGTCTAAAACTCAGGAGGGAGGTTTAAACCATAGACAAAGATTTGAAGGAAGCTCTTACTTTACAAGCAATTATTCTGGTGCCTTGTAAGCAAAACCTGAATCCAAAGTACTCAAAAGTAAATTTGCCAGAATAGAAAGCCCCAGCGAGAAATCATCCTGTAGAACTGAAATAGCAAAATACCATTACAGGAATTGATTCTAATTCTGAGCCTCTCTGTAACCCCTATGATCACAGGGTCTTCCTTTGCATCCCCTCTGGGCATGGAGAAAACAGCTTCACATATTTATAGCTTTTCCACATCCTTCCCTCAAGTCTTTCTCCAATTTCCTATTTTCCATTGTATGTCACCAAGAAAAGGCTGAATAAGCTCCAGAAGTCTAAATATTACAGCTCAGAGACCTCTTGAAGGCATTTTTTTTCTTCAGCTAAATGGATTTTAAAACACATTATGTTCCACTTCTACATCTTCTTCAGGTATCTGAGAATACATGTGTGACATACTACATACAGTGTGGGGGATGTGGCTGTATCAAGTTCCCTGGGGCTAGAGACCAGGAGGTAGAGGTTCCTCTATGTCTGTGCAGAAAAAGGCCTGAGGTGCATATCTGAATGCCCAACTTTGGTGCCGCAAAAAGGACGATGGAATTAGGCTCGTACATGCATTCATTCATTCAACAAATAGTTCTTGAGTACCTAATAGATGTGTCAGCTACTCGGTCAACTTCAAGGGAAGCAACTGTGAGCAAGATAAACTTGCTACCTCACGGGGCTTACATTTCAAAGGAGATCAACTGATGAATTAATCAGAAAATGTGGTGTTCTGAAAGGAAGAAGTAAACTAGGGGTTGAGTAGAGAATATCAGAGTAAGATACTTTAGACCTGAGTGCTGGGAAAGGCTTCTGTGAAAAGGTGGCATTTATTCTGATACCCAAAGAATGAGAAGGACCTCAGCACACAAGGAGCAAGAGGAAAGCACCCCAGGAAGTGGACGAAACGTTCAAAGATAAAGGTCCAGAGATGTTCATGGAACTGAGTGTCAATCAGTGTGGCTGGACACCAGGGAGCAAGCAGAAGAGCTAAAGATTAGACCGGCAAGAAAGACAGCAGCCAGATCAGGCAAGGCCTTGTAAGCCATAGCAAGGCATTTGAATTGTCTTCTGAATATAGAAGGAAGACTGAACAATTTTAAAACAGAGTTTTGAACATGTTTATTCCAGTTCAAGTCCCTGATGAGAATCTGCATTTCTAACTCATATATTCTGAATCAGAATCTACATTTTAACAAGATCTCTCTATATACAGAGGAGCCCTGGTGGCACAGTGGTTAAGAGCTCAGCTGCTAACTAAAAGTTCGGCAGTTCAAATCTATCAGCTGCTCCTTGGAAACCATATGGGGAAGTTCTTACTCTGTCCTATAAGGTCCGTATGAGTCGGAACTGACTCTACAGCACCTAACAACAGCAATAGCTTGAGAGATGAGAGATAGAGAGAGAGAGATGATAGATAGATTGATTGATAGATTGATGATAGATAGACAGATAGATAGATATAGACATAGCTATATAGACATGGTCGTTGTTAGGTGCTGTTGAGTAGGTTTCGGCTCATAGAGACCCTATGCACAACAGAAAAAAACACTATCTGCCCTGCGCCATCTTCACAAGCTTTATGTTTGAGCCCATTGTTGCATCTACTATGTCAATCCATCTCATTGAGGGTCTTCGTCTTTTTCACTGACCCTCTACCTTACCAAGCATGATGTCCTTCCCCAGGAATTGGTCCCTCCTGATAACACGCCCAAAGTATGCGAGACAAAGTCTCACCATCCTTGCTTCTAAGGAGTGTTCTTGTTGCACTTTTCCAAGACAGATTAGTCGTTATTCTGGCAGTCCGTGGTATATTCAATATTCTTTGCCAACATCATAATTCAAATGCATCAATTCTTCTTCGGTCTTCCTTATTCATTATCCAGCTTTCGCATGCATATGAGATGATTGAAAATGCCATGGCTTGGGTCAGGCACACTTTAGCCCTCAAAGCGTCTTCCTTTGCTTTTTAACACTTTTAAGAGATCTTTAGAGGCAGATTTGCCCTATGCAATATATTTGATTTCTTGGCTGCTTCTTCCATGGGCATTGATGTGGATCCAAGTTAAAATGAAATCCTTGACAACTTCAACTTTTTCTCCATTTATCATGATGTCGCTTTTTGGTCCAGTTGTGAGGATTTTTGTTTTCTTTTTTTTTTTTTTTATGTTGAGGTATGATCCATACTGAAGGCCATAGTCTGATCTTCACCAGTAAGTGCTTCAAGTCCTCTTCACTTTCAGCAAGCAAGGTTGTATCATCTGCATATTTCAGGTTGTTAATGAACCTTCCTCCAGTTCTGATGCCCCGTTCTTCCTCATAGAACCCAGCTTCTTGGATTATTCACTCAACATACAGACTGAATAAGTATGCTTCAAGGAATACAACCCTGACACACACCTTTCCTCATTTTAAACCATGCAGTATCCCCTTGTCCTATTCAAATGACTGCTTCTTGATCTATGTATAGGCGCCACATGAGCACAATTAAATGCTCTGGAATTCCCATTCTTTGCAATGTTATCCATAATTTGTTATGATCCACACAGTTGAATGCCTTTGCATAGTCAATAAAACACAGGTAAACATCTTTCTGGTATTCTCTGCTTTCAGCCAGGATCCATCTGACATCAGCAATGATATCCTTTGTTCCACATCCTCTTCTGAATCTGGCTTAAATTTCTGGCAGTTCCTTGTTGATGTACTGCCACAACCACTTTTGAATGATATTCAGCAAAATTTTAGATCACATCGTGTTAAAATGTAACAAGATCCCCAGGTGTATGTATAAGAACCACCTTGGGATCTTTTTAAAATGTAAATTCTTACTCAGCATATCTGGGGTGGGAATGCAAATTCTCAGCAGGGGTTCAAACTGGAATGCTCTGTTTTAAACACAAAAGCAACAGGATCTGATTTAAAATTGTAAGAGGACCCCTATTGCTGCCATGCCAGCTCTGTGAGCACCAACTCCAAAACTTTATTCAGGTCTATAATGCAGCACTGAGAATACCCAGAAACCCACTGCTGTCGAGTCGATTCCGACTCATAGCGACCCTATAGGACAGAGTAGAACTGCCCCGTAGAGTTTCCAAGAAGCGCCTGGTGGATTCGAACTGCTGACCTTTTGGTTAGCAGCTGGTAGCACTTAACAACTATGCCACCAGGGTTTCCAGCACAGAGAATAGCACCTGGCATATAGTTTATCTACATATGTATAGATATATATAGTTATCTACATAGACATAGATCTGTAGATATATACATATACAGGTAGTCCCCAGCTTATGACATATTTGAGTTACTATAAACTGCGCTTACGACCCACCACTTTTTTTTTTATACACACCTTATCATTAGTAACATGTTGCAGTGCATAATTTGGCCATGTTATCATTCTCAGAAGTTCACTTGCAGGTGTTCAATTTTATGATTTACTGTTGGTTTTTGGGGGGGTTCAAAATATATTGTGTTCTTTTCCTGTGACCTGGTAGGTTGATCAGAAACACAGTTACTGGTTTTTAAGGCTGGTCCTACCTACAGCATCTTCTAGTTTTCTAGGATAGTAAGTATGTGAGCTGGATTCCTCTGGTCTCAGAAGCTGCTCCATGATTTTTCGAGCCCTTCTACCTCCTGAAGCCCCTCACTAATGTTACAAGCAGCCAAACATCTCCTTCTGCACCAGAAGCCCCTTTCCCTTTAGAGGAACAGTTCTCAAACTTGAGCTCACATCAGAAGCACATGGAGGATTTATTAAAAATCAGACTGCTGGCCCTCAGCCCCAAAGCTCCTGATTCAGTAGACCTGGGAAGAAGACCAAGGATTTACATTGCTAATGAGTCCCCAAGTAATGTTGATGCTGCTTGTCTGGGGCCAACTTTGAGAACCACTGCCCTGAATGGGCATGCACTTAGTTTCCTTTTCGTTCACCTCTATCCTTCACACAAGTGAATGAATGGAGGGATTGCATATTGCAGACAGGCATTGTCTGTACCTACATGCTTTCAGTTCTTCAATGTTTAATGTTGGATATGTGATATATAGGATTTCGTAATTATCTTCCAGTTCAGAATAGGGTCCTGTTCCAGTTACCTATTGCTACATAACAACTCACCCAAAACTTCAAAGTATAAAACAACAACCATTTTTATTAAGCTCACAATTTTCAAAGTGAGGACTTTGTACAGAGCAGAGCAAGGATGGCTATAAGATTGCTTTAACCACTAAAGATGCCTGGGACAACTCAGGTGGTGCCATGTATCCGGGGCCTTGGTTCTAGCTACCGATTGAATTCCTAGGCTCTTCTCTATTTCACACCTGCTGGAGATGAAATATCCAAGGTGGCATTTTAATTCTGATGTTGGCACTTGCTGGAATGGCTGAAATAGTCTCTCCACACAGCTATTGAAGGGTCCCCTATAGTTCTCAGATGAGAATCCCAGGAAAATTCAAGAACAAACAAGAAAAACTTCTTCCAGATCTAAGTATGAGAGTTCATTGCTCCTGTTTTAAATAACTGGTAGGTTTTAAAAGCACGGTTTAAACCAGCATGCCTGGTTTCACATCTCGGTCTGCCTGATTTGGAAACTGTGTCAGCTGCATGACTTGGCCAGCACTTTCCTTCTAGGACCCTCCTGAGCATTAAGAGTTAATACGTAAAGCCCTTAGAACTGAGGCTGGCACCAGATAAGCACATGATAAATGCTAGTTGTTACCATTATTATTCCAAAGTATGACTCATGTAATTGTTTTGTGGTTTCACATGAAAACCAGTAGAAAGTTCAATCGAAAATTTGCAGCTCACTTCTGGAAAATGACTGGACAGCAAGCAGTTTGGGAGCAAACATCACTCCCAGGTTCATTTAACTTTTTAATCTTTACTTTTCTTTGGACCCAATTCCCTCACTTCATTTTAATTTATTTTATCTTATTGTATTAGACCTGTTATTTTATTCTCTATATGCTTTTTAAAATCTTTTCTTAAATACGGAGGTTTCTACGTATGAATAAATAATTCTCCACTCATTTATACAACCCCTCCATGAATAATCAAGTTTTTCAGTCTCAAGATCCCTATGCTCAACTTCTTCAGTAACCTGATCCTTACATTTCAAGCAGTAATAATGGTAGGCCATATATGAGAACTATACATAAGAATACAGTTGTTTCACACTTAACCTCCCAATCAACTTTCTCTCCTTTCAATTCTTAGAAAGACATAGTGTATACTCTACAAAATCAAGCCGTTGTTCAACTTTTGCTGTCTTTCTTTTATAAAGGTGATATTATCAACCCTCTAATTTTTTTTTAATGATAGACGGAAACCCTGGTGGCATAGTGGTAAAGTGCTACTGCTGCTAACCAAAGGGTCAGCAGTTCGAATCCACCAGGTGCTCCTTGGAAACTCTACGGGGCAGTTCTACTCTGTCCTTATAGGGCCTCTATGAGTCGGAATCGACTCGACTTCAGTGGGTTTGGTTTTTTGGTTTAATGATAGAACACAGTCTTTAAATTGTTGTTGTCCCATTCACTCATGCAAAAAACAGTTATTTTATTACTCAGCCATAAAGAGAAATGAAGTCCTTATACATGCTACAACATGGATGAATCTTGAAAACATTATGCTGAGTGAAGTAAGTCAATCACAAAAAGACAAATATTGAATGTGCTCACTTATAGGAAAGTCCTAGAATAGGCAAATGTATAGATCAAAATTTAATAGTGGTTACCAGGATGGAGAGAGGGGGAAAAGGTGAATCACTGTTTAGGAAGCATTGAGTATCTATTTATGGCAATGGATATTGGTGCTGATTGCACAACATGATTAATGTAACTGGTGTCGTCAAGTGTGTACATGCGAAGAATGTTGACAGTTATTGAGTGCATACTGTATGTTGCACATTGAGGAGGGCACTAGGGAGGTGATACTGCTCAAGACACTATCTGTTCTCAAGGAACTTAGAATCTAGTGGGCAGACCCATAAATAGGTAGGTTATTACCATATAGCAAGACAGATATTATGAACAATAAAAGTCAATAATGTTTACTGAACACTTTCTACGTGCCAAGCAACGTTCCAAGCATTTTACATGAATAATCTCTTTTTATCCTCACAACAACACTAAAATTTTCCTTTCTAGGTTGTTGAGTAAACTCAAACTCAGAGAGTCCAGTCATTAGCCAGAAGTCCCACTTGTGAGTAAGAAGCAGAATCAGGTTTCAAACTCAGGCAGTCTAACTCAAGGGTCCACACCCTGAACCTCTCTTTTATACTGCTTTTCTGAAATTGATCATGCATCCGAGTTACAGCAATAAATATTTGAGGCATCATTGGACCTAGTGATGCAAAAAAAGTAACTATGGACAGAGAAAAATAATTAGCAAGAAGAGAGAAGGGCAAGGACCTCTAGCAAAGTGAATTAGGTAGCATTCCATGGCACAGAACCAGGGGTTGAGGAAAGGCTGAATAAGCAACCTGTGGTAATGATCCATAGAGTTGTTGGAGGGTGGCCACTGTAGCAAATTGCAGTACCAGCCCCCAGGAGACCAGCAGGCCCCACACAGGTAGCAGCTTATATAAGGGTCAAAATCAGCGCTTTCCAAGGAGTTCATCAGCAGACCGAGGACTATAAGATCTGAGGCCTGAAGAGGCAAAGGCACTTGCCTCTGGCCTTCAACATGAATAAGGAGGATGGATTTTGCTGACAGGTGGTGTCCAAGAATTCTAGGTCTACATGCTTTCTGCGCTTTAATGTTGTATATGTGTTCTGCAGAGTCCCTGGGTGGTGCATCCAGTTGAACACTGGGCTACTAATGGAAAGGTTGGAGGTTCTAACCTGCCCAGAGGCACCTTGGAAGAAAAGTCTAGTGATTTGCTTCCAAAAAGTCATAGCCTTGAAAACTCTATGGAGCACAACAGTCTACTCTGACACTCGTGGATTCTCCATGAGTCAGAATTGACTAGATGGTGACTGGTTGTTTTTTGTTTGCTTTTTTTTTTTTTATTTTTAAAAAGAATTTCTTAATCTTCCAAGTCTGAAATAGGATCCTGTTCCAGTTACCAATCACTATGTAGCAAAACTTAGTAACATAAAACAGCAACCATTTTTATTAAGCTCACAATTTGAAAGTTAGGACTTTGTGCAGAGCAGAGCCGGGATGGCTATGGGATGGCTTCAACAGCTGAAGATGGCTGGGACAACTCTAGTAGGGGCATATGTCTAAGGCCTTAGTTCTGACTGCCAATGAATTCCTAGGCTCTTCTCTATTTCACTTCTACTGGGGCTGAAATATCCAATATGACTTCTTCACTCAGATATTGGCATCTGGCTAGAATAGCTGGAATAGCCAGAGCTCTCCCTCCAACTACTCCACTCAGCTAGCCTGGGCTTCCTCACAGCATGGTGGTCTTAAAATAGTCAGACCCATTTCATGCAGATGGCTCCCTCTAGAACAAGCAATCCAAGAGAAGATGCTGCTACTTCTTTAAAACCTGGACACAGCATCACTTCTGCCATGTTCTACAGGTCAACACAGACTCAGAACCAGCCCAGATTCAAGGGGAGACGTCTTCTTTCAATACGGGGAATGTCAAAGAGTTTGTGGACATGTTTATTCTGTAACAGGGTCCTTCCTATAGCCTTCCTTGGTACACTTTACTTGCATCACTATAACATTCAAATTGAGTTGTAATTGCTCAACCTTGGTCAACACTCCAATCCCAGAGAGAGGCTAGCACAGCACTCTCAATAAATATCTGTTGAAAGAATGAATAAAAATTAAGGCACTAAGCCCAAACCATCACATTTTCAATCACCTCATATGCATGCAAAAGCTGGACAATAAATAAGGAAGACGGAAGAAGAACTGATGCCTTTGAATTATGGTATTGGCAAAGAATACTGAATATACCATGGACAGCCAGAAGAATGAACAAATCTGTCTTGGAAGAAGTACAGCCAGAATGCTCCTTAGAAGCGAGGATGGTGAGACTTCATCTCACATATTTTGGACATGTTTTCAAGAGGGACCAGTCCCTGAAGGATATCATGTTTGGTAAAGTAGAAAACCTGCTAAAAAACTAGAGAGTCGGCAAAAACGAGGAATACCCTCAATGAGGTGGACTGACATAGTGGCTGCAACAATGGGTTCAAGCATAGCAATGATTATAAGGATAGCAGAGGAAGGGGCAGTGTTTAGTTCTGTTGTACATAGAAGGCTAAATTGGAACTGACTCAACAACACCTAACAACAACAACAGCATGAGTCAAAAATGATTCAACAGCACCTAAAAATCCGATATATTAGGCATCCCCAAGGTTTCTGGAAAACAGAAATCAAGCCACCCAGAAACATTACCTGAATGAAATTACTAAAATTTTACCAAGGAAAATGTCATAGGAATATATGTATATTTTTATTTACACATTTGCAATGACATAGTACTTACATATAAAGATGGTGTTTTATAGCTGTATGAAAGAACAGAAATAATTGTGCTGTAATTGAATAATTTATTGCTTATATTGTGCTTACTATTTTTTTTTCATGTGCCTAGCATTATACTAAGCTCTTCATAAGAATTCAACACAATGAATAATGGCCCCCAAAGATATCAGGTCCTAATCCCTGGATCCTATAAAAGTTACATTATCTGGAAAAAGGATCCCAGCAGATGTGATAAAGGTAAAGCTCTTGACATGGGAGGACTATTCTGGACTACACATGTGGGTCCCAAATGAAATTACAAGTGTCCTTATAAAAAAGAGACAGAGGGAGATTTGACACAGACAGAAGAAGACAAGGCAATGCAACCACAGAGGCAGAGAATGGAATGATGCAACCAGAAGCCAAGGAATGCTGGCAGCCACCAGAAGCTGGACGAGACAAGGAATAAAGTCTTCCTTAGAGTCTCCAGAGGAAGCACAGATCTGTTACCTATTACATCGGCAAAAACCCTTTTTCTAAACAAGGTAACATTTACAGGTTCCAGGAATTAGTACCTATTATCTTTGGGAGATTTATTTAGACTACCACAGGCATCCTCCACCTTTGCCTGGCAAACAGGATTCTGCCATCCTTGGAGCCGTTAATTTTTTTTTTTTTTTTTAATAATTTTTATTGTGCTTTAAGTGAAAGTTTACAAATCAAGTCAGTCTCTCACACAAAAACCCATATACACCTTGCTACACACTCCTAATTACTCTCCCCCTAATGAGACAGCCCACTCTCTCCCTCCACTCTCTCTTTTCATGTCCA
The DNA here is from genome assembly GCF_030014295.1 of Loxodonta africana. Lineage (NCBI taxonomy): Eukaryota > Metazoa > Chordata > Mammalia > Proboscidea > Elephantidae > Loxodonta > Loxodonta africana. Next base: position 46,276,565 of record NC_087348.1, read on the forward strand.
TTCCTCCAGCTTCTAACCCGCTCCACCCTCTCATCTCCCCTCCAGGCAGGAGATGCCAATATAGTCTCAAGTGTCCACCTGAACCAAGAAGCTCACTCCTCACCAGCATCCCTCTCCAACCCATTGTCCAGTCCAATCTGTGTCTGGAGAGTTGGCTTCAGGAATGGTTCCTGTCCTGGGCCAACAGAAGGTCTGGAGGCCATGACCACCAGGGTCCATCTAGTCTCAGTCAGACCATTAAGTCTGGTCTTTTTATGAGAATTTGGGGTCTGCATCCCACTGCTGTCCTGCTCCCTCAGGGGTTCTCTGTTGTGTTCCCTGTCAGGGCAGTCATGGGTTGTAGCCAGGCACCATCTAGTTCTTCTAGTCTCAGGATGATGTAGTCTCTGGTTCATGTGGCCCTTTCTGTCTCTTGGGCTCGTAATCGCCTTGCGTCCTTGGTGTTCTTCATTCTCTCTTGATCCAGGTGGGTTAAGACCAATTGATGCATCTTAGATGGCTGCTTGCTAGCATTTCAGACCCCAGATGCCACTCTTCAAAGTGGGATGCAGAATGTTTTCTCAGTAGATTTTCTTATGCCAGTTGACTTAGATGTCCCCTGAATCCACGGTCCCCAGACCCCTGTCCCTGCTACACTGGCCTTGGAAGCATTCAGTTTATTCAGGAAACTTCTTGCTTTTGCTTTAGTCCAATTGTGCTGGCCTCCCCTGTATTGTGTGCTGTCTTTCCCTTCACCCAAAGTAGTTCTTATCTACTATCTATTAGTGGATGCCCCTCTCCTACCTTCCCTCCCTCCCCCTTCTCATAACCACAAAAGAATGTTTTCTTCTCAGTTTAAACTATTTCTCAAGTTCTTATAATGGTGGTCTTATACAATATTTGTCCTTTTGCAACTGACTAATTTCACTCAGCATAATGCCTTCCAGGTTCCTCCATGTTATGAAATGTTTCACAGATTCCTCACTGTTCTTTATCGATGCATAGCATTCCATTGTGTGAATATAGCACAATTTATTTCACCATTCATCCGTTGATGGACACCTTGGTTGCTTCCATCTTTTTGCTATTGTAAACAGAGCTGCAATAAACATGGGTGTGCATATACCCGTTCGTGTAAAGGCTCTTCTTTCTCTAGGACATATTCCGAGGAGTGGGATTGCTGGATCATATGGTAGTTCTATTTCTAGCTTTTTCAGGAAGCGCCAAATCGATTTCCAAAGTTGTTGTACCATTTGACATTCCCACCAACAGTGTAGAAGTGTTCCAGTCTCTCCACAGCCTCTCCAACATTTATTATTTTGTGTTTTTTGGATTAATGCCACCCAAAAAAAAAAAAAATTTTTTTTTTTTTTGTTGGAGTGAGATGAAATCTCATTGTAGCTTTGATCTGTATTTCTCTAATGGCTAATGATCATGAACGTTTCCTCATATATCTGTTAGCTACCTGAATGTCTTCTTTAGTGAAGTGTCTATTCATATCTTTTGCCCATTTTTTAATTGGGTTATTTGTCTTTTTGCAGTTGAGTTTTTGCAGTATCATGTAGATTTTAGAGATCAGGCGCTGATCAGAAATGTCATTGCTAAAAACTTTTTCCCAGTCTGTAGGTAGTCTTTTTACTCTTTTGGTGAAGTCTTTGGATGAGCATAGGTGTTTGATTTTTAGGAGCTCCCAGTTATCTAGTTTTTCTTCTACATTCTTTATAATGTTTTGTATACTGTTTATGCCATGTATTAGTGGAACCGTTCATTTCCGAGGCTGCTTAGGGATGCCAGTTAGGGTACATCTAACATATATGTTTTTTGGAATTGGCTGACTACTAAAAATAGGATATGCCAATTTTCCTAATGATATGATATGACTCTACACATAGTCTACTCGTGTCACATTGACATCTATTGTCTTTTAATTATTTCCTGGTAGCAGGCTGGCTCAAGAAGGCAGTTCAGTGTTCATATTCTTCCAACATGCCAAATATACTCTGCTTTGCAAAGAGTCGCAAACACTTGTAGCTACAGCATCTGTGGCCAGGGCTGCAAATCTAGATTTCCAGCACGTGCTTTCTAGTCAACTGAGCTTTGTTCCCTGAAATGTTGGACAACTTTTAAGTCTTCATGCAAGATTCTCAATAATAAAGACATTAGAATTCTCTTTAAAGTGTTCTTGAGATACACAGAAACCAAAGAGAAGGAATGAACACCCAGCACTCAGAGATCTGAGACAGCAGGATGGAGAGGGTGTTACATGTTTGAGTTCTAGTGCATTATAATGGGTCACAGTGTGCTATGTCCATTTGATTAAGGCTGGAGACTGTCATGTCAAGAATCTCCTTCCCCATCTGGATCTGAGTTGGAGTTGTCAACAAGAGGAATTTACAGGACAAATGAAGAAGTCATTATTCTCAGAATGCCGTAGTGGGTGGACATGGTGACAAAGAGTTGCAGACATGACTGGCAGGTTCCAACTCCCAGCTCTTCTTCGTAACACCGGCCCCACATAACAGCAGCAACACCAGCCAACCACCAGACGCGGCAACTTCCTCAGGCTGCTCCAACAGCCTCCTTTGTGGTTTCACTTCAGCAGCCAGACATACACACTGACTGAGATTTTCCTGCAAGCTCTGCCCAGCCCACCTGTGCCAGAGCTTGGGTCTATCCTGTTTAATGACTGTTTCTTTGGTCCTCTGACTGCCCTTTCCATTCTTCACTTTCTCAGTTCTTCTCACAGTGTATAAGTTCAGATTTGTATGGTCAACTCTGTGTTCCCACAATACCTTATTGGTTCTGTTGTTTATCCTGAACCCTAACTGATATGTGTTGTTGTTGTGTGCCATCAAGTCAATTTTGACTCAGCGGCCCTATAGGACAGAGTAGAACTGTTCCAGAGTTTCCTAGACTGTAATCTTTACAGGAGCAGATCACCAGGTCTTTTCTTCTGCAGAACCACTGTCCTTTTGGTTAGCAGCAGAGTGCTTAACCATTGTGCCATGAGGGCACTTTAACTGATTAAAAAAAAAAAAAATACCCACCGCTGTTGAGTCAATTCTGACTCATAGTGACCTTATAAGACAGAGCAGACCTGCCCCATAGAGATTCCAAGGAGCGCTGGTAGATTTGAACTGTCAACATTTTAATTAGCCAAGTTCTCAAATACTATGCCACCAGTGCTCCAACTGATATACAGGAAATAGCTTTTCTCATGCAAGATTCACTAATGACCCTAGCACTTGTTCTCCAAGTGTAGTCCAAGGTCCTCCTACATTTGAAATACTTGAGGAACTTTTTAAAAATACAAATTCCTGGGCTCCATTTCAGACCTACTGAATCAGAATCTCTAGTGGTGGGGCCTTAGGAACCTGCATTTTAGCAAGCATGTCAGGTGACAAATTAAAACTGTATTGTTGCGAAGATTAGGAACTTTTGAGATCCTTGAAAACAGCAGTTAAGTGTACATATACTAGTAGTGTAGGTTAAAAAGAATCATGTTCCACTGAAATTTTAGATTGCATTGACACAAATATAAAATAGTTTATAATGCATGCTATTATCGTTGAAAAGAGGCTCCAAAAACCTCCAACTCTTTATAGAGGAGTAAGGGACAGGTGTGACCTGAAGTGGTCTGGGTAAGTGCAATCATTTGTTCATTTTCTGATTCCCTAAACAATCACTGGCCACCTGTTATGTGCTACAGACTGTGCTGTGACCTGGAGATAAATCAGATCATCTCTTGTGCTCACTTCGGCAGCACATATACTAAATTAGCATGGCCCCTGTGCAAGGATGACACTCTAATTTGTGAAGCATTCCATATTTTTATGAGTCTGAATTGGTTTGTAAACTTTCACTTAAAGCACAAAAAAAATTTAAAAAAAAAAAAAAAGATCATCTCTTGTCCTCATATATACCAGTACAGGGGACACGGATGTAATAACAACAGCTCACATTTATTGGGTGCTTATTATGTGGAGAAATATTGGTGGTTCAGTGGTAGAATCCTTGCCTTCCATGTGGAAGACCCAAGTTTGATTCCCAGCCAATGTACCTCATGTACTGCCACTACCCATCTGTCAGTGGAGGCTGGCACGTGGCTATGATGCTGAACAAGTTTCAGAGGAGCTTTCAGGCTAAGACAGACTCAGAAGAAAGGTCTGATGATTTACTTCCGAAATCAGCCAATGAAAAACTTATGAATCTGCAACAATCATGGACATGGCACAGAACTATGCAATGTTTCATTCCATTTTGTATGGGGTCGCAATGAATAGGGGGCCAACGCCATGGCAGCTAACAATAACACTATGTGGCAGTTGTACTGTATCATTTTATTTAATGCACAAAAAAGTTCTGAAAGATACGGATTCATAATACTTACTTTCCAGACAAGAAATTTGGAGCTGAAAGACCTTAAGCCTAAATGTCACAAACTCAAGTTTCCAGAATATTTTCACCTAACCTCTATGCTGTCTTGCTTCCAGCAGAGTAATGTAAGTCGGCCATGGCTTACAGTCACCTTGGCTGTGAGTGCTGAAGAGTAAATCCAAATGGCAGAAACTATAGTGCAGGTAGGAACAATTTTGAGCTCTTATCCATATCCCTTCCACTGCCTGGGATTTGGTAGTTATGAGACAGAATTATTGCAATGCCCTACAAATCTTCAGATAAATACTTTATTCTTTCTATTAGTATAGCTAACTGTGTTATCTCCCACATTTCCCTATGGCATGCAAATGTTTTAAAATTTGGATGTTCAGAAGCATGATGTAAATCTTTACTGTAGAAAGCCTGAGGCAGAAGGAGTCTAGAGAAACGATTTGCCTCAGCTGTCATAAGTTCTGACATCAAGAGCTTTCCCTCCTATTGGAGGACAGGGACTCCTCCTGGGGAGAAGAGACTTTTGTGATCTCTATACACCTGGGCCCAAAACTTGGGACACTGCACTGTTCCTTCCCCTGGAGGTCTTGACATCTTGATGACAATAAAATTGGAGGTTAATATGAAATGGCTTTTTCCTTGTGTTTCGTAGGTTACTCAGGGAATTCCCGGAGCCTACACATCTGTGACAAGATATTCGAAAGACAGCTACCTAGCCAACTGAATGCAAGAGATCCATATCTATGCCCATTCCAAAGAAAGGCAATCAAACAGAATGTGGAAAATATCAAATAATATAATTAATATCACATGCTAGAAAAATTTTGCTGAAGATAATTGAAGCACTTATTGATGAAGATCAAAGACTACAGCCTTCAGTATGGATTACACCTCAACATAAAGAAAACAAAAATCCTTACAACTGGACCAATAAATAACATCATGATAAATGGAGAAAATATTGAAGTTGCCAAAGATTTCATTTTGCTTGGATCCACAATCAACGCCCATGGAAGCAGCACTCAAGAAATCAAACAACACATTGCCTCAGGCAAATCTGCTGCTAAAGAGCTCTTTAAAGTGTTAAAAAGCAAAGATGTCACTTTAAGAACTAAGGTGCACCTGACCCAAACCATGATGTTTTCAATCACCTCATATGCATGCAAAAGCTGTGCAATGAATAAGAAAGACCGGAGAAGAATTGACATCTTTGAATTACGGTGTTGGTGAAGAATATTGAATATACCATGGACTGCCAGAAGAACTAACAAGTCTGTCTTGGAAAGAAGTACAGACAGAGTGCTCCTTGGAAGCAAGGATGACAAGACTTTGTCTCATGTACTTTCAACATAGTATCAGGAGGAATCAGTCCCTGGAGAAGGACATCGTGCTTGCTAAAGTAGAGGGTCAGCAAAAAAGACGAAGACCATAAATAAGATGGATTGACACAGTGGCTACAAAAACGGGCTCAAGCATGACAATGATTGTGAGGATGGCACAGGACTGGGCAGTGTTTTTTTCTGTTGTACATAGGGTTGCTATGAGTTGGAACTAACTCGCACCTAACAATACAACAATATATTTTTAAAAGGTCATGTAAAGTTAATAACACAATAATAATTAAACTAATATTTGTTGATACTGCAAGGCTGGAAGAAAGATAAATGACATCCTCCTTCATAGTTTTTGTGGGGTTTTTTCCTATTCCTGCCAAGGTTGCCTCAGCAACACTCCTTTCCCCAGGAGCAGCAACTGGGGAATAGCAGCTGGTTGTAGTCTCCAGCCCTTTCCCACAATCCCAGAATCATACTCCTCCTGCTCCCAGAGATATCTACACCATAGGCCAATGTCCCTTCACCTCTGCACTTCCTCACTTGGAATCCAGTAAGAATAATGCAGATTGCCAGGTGACCTTCCTTATGGTCATATGGGTACCATGCTCCCATCACCCTGTGACTCCACCACCACCGAGGCCTAGGATCCTCTGCTGGATCCTTAGAGTCTGTCCCACTGATAGGGAATGAGAGGGAGGAGGATTGCGTGGGAGGTTTTTATGATCAGGTCTCCAAGTGGTGAACATCACTTCCACCACATCCCAATGGCTCATGTATTTGCATGGGGAGGCTGGGAATGGTAGTCTGGCTGTGGCTTTTGTTGACCACAGTGCAATCACTGCCACAATGTACTTCCTACACTCTAGTGTTAAAATGCCCTTTCATAGGGCTCTGAGTTTCTGTATGTTGTGATGAAAAACTTTTGGAAATGAATAGTGGTGATGGTTGCACAGCATGGTGAATTAAATTAATGTCACTGACTTATATACTTAAATATGGTTAAAATGGAAAATTTTTTATTATATGTATTTTACTGTAATAAAATTTTTTAAATGTCCTTTTGATAAGTTAGGATATTAGTAGATGGAAGGTTTTTGTATTGGCAAAATAAAAGGTTACTTACCCCCAAAACCTTAGAGCTCCATAGGTTGGTGAAATCCAGAAAGCTGAGAACCACTGCTCTGTATGGCTGGCCTCAAATGCCTTCTTTATTCTCATGTAATGTGATGTCCTGGATCTGTTTATGCTCGTTTCCAAGCGATACTCCTGAACACAGTGATGCATAAAATGTCCCTCTCCCACTATTGTATGGAAAACCTATAATCATATGTCATCCCCGATTCCTAATATCAGGGTTATAAGTGTTCTCCACTGAACTAGCATACTTGAGTTCCAAATGAGTGTTGAAACTAGGACAATATTGGCCAAGGACTTTGAACTCACCAAAAGAAATGCTCTATTTAAAAACAAGAATAATGATACAGAGTTTAGAATAGTCTTCAAGCTGGTATTTTATATTATACTCATTTCTAGTATTTGTTATACTTGCTTTCCAGATTGTTGGTTAAGTTAATGAATTTGCACTTAGCTCTTGCACTGATCTTTGCAAACTACGAAATATTTTGCATAATTCTCTATTTACCCATAAGTTACTATTTGATCTATATTAAGCATAGTTCACTGTCTTCGTTATCTAGTGCTGCAGTAACAAAAATACCCCAGGTGGATGGCTTTAAGCAGGAGACTTCTATTTGCTCACAGTTTAGGAGGCTAGAAGTCAGAATTCAGGGCGCCAGACTTTCTGTCTTTGTTAGCTCTGGGGCAAGGTCGTTGTCATCAATCTTCTCCTTGCCTAGGAGCTTCTCTGTGCGGGAACCCCAAGTCCAAGGGACACGCTCTGCTCCTGGCTTTGGGCAGCCCTATTCTCCTAGTCCATCTGAGTGGCAACCCTACCCCTCAGCCCTGCAGGTGCCATTCTGCTCCTCGGGCATGGCAGCTGTGCTCCCTCAGCTTTGAGCAGAGGATCTAGCCCCATCCCACTGGCACTCATGAAAGGCAGCCTCACACTCCAGAAGCAAGGTAGTGGAGATCTGAGTCTTTGAAACCTAGGAGGCTGTGGCCCCACCGTTAGAAACTTCAGAAGCCATGGCTCCACCTTTTGAGACTCCAGAGGTTGTGGCCCTACCCTATCATACTGAGGCAGCTCTGCTTCCCATATTCCTTTGTCTCTTCATCTTCTGCTTCCTGGTTCCTTTGCCCCTAGGGCCTCTCCACCCGGCATCTGCCCTGCTGTGGCAAGTGTTCCAAAGTTCTGTAGCTCCACCAATAAGTGCCTGGAGGCACTCCACACCACGAGTAACTTCAGCAGGAAGGCACTCAGTGACAAGTGCTTGGAGGCACCACATTCTGCCAGAAAACTTCCTGCCAAAGGCACTCAGCTCTCTGACTCCATGAGTCAGCTCCAGCACCGTCTCACACTGATCTACTGGTTCTGCTGCGGCTTCTCACCATCTGCACCATCTCCAGTGTAACAGCTCTCCTCATTTCCTTCTGAGTCCTCACTGGAATTGTCTTCGATGTCCATAATTCCACCAAAATTCTCTTCAAAGCAATGTAGGCTTTTATTTTTAGAAACTTTAAAACTCTTCCAGCCTGTATCCATTCACAGCTTCTAAACTGCTTCTGCATTTTAGGTATCTGTTAAAGCAGCACCCTACTCACTTGGTACCAAAATTAGGTAACTAAGACAGTCACCCTGAAGGTGCAGGCCATCTGAACTTTAGAACGAAAGGCTGATTATGAGACCCTCTGAGGAGATCATCCTCTTGCCTACAAAATAAAAACAATCTTAGCATTCAGTACTATTTCTATATTAAGAAAAAAAAATAATTGAACCTAAATTTTCCTGGTGAATAGACAGAACTCTCATAATTAGTGCAAGAAGAATTTTTAAAACTCAAGTCAGGACTGTGGGAGGTAAAGAGGCATTTAATAGTTTCTTTCTCTGTCTTTATATTAATAACAAAAACAGTTAAGAGGAGAAACGTGCCAGCAGAGATTTTTGTTGTTGTTGTTGTTTTTAAGACAACTAATATTTTTCTTTTCCTGTAACTCTTGCAAATCCATCATGAGCTAAAATTTAAGGTTGTGACTGACTGCACTGCTAAAATATTTTAGGTTCCAACTGTTTTATGAACATCAAAACCAATACATTAAAAACTCAACCATTCATTCTCCCTCTCCCTGTCCCCCTCCTTTTAGAAACCTACTGCTCTTCCATTTTTCCTCCCTCATTCAAAGCCACCACCATTCACCAAGTCACTGGAGCGAGAAAACTTAAAGTCATTCTTGACAGACTCCTGTGTATTATTTCCAAACATTACTTCTATCATTGTATGCATGACATGGCATTGTATATATTTACACTTTTCTCTCCTTCCAGATACTTAAACACAGGAACCACTCTTGAATTTTCATTTATTTATTTATTTTTAATCTAGAGTGCTTAACACTGTGCCTGGCACATAATAAACAATAAGTAAATGGATTTGAACTAAGTAAATGAATTTGAACTCTCCCTCTTCCCTAGCTCTTTATTTTTGGGGATCAAGTCCTGCCATTTTTTTTTCTCTGAAATGTCTCTTGAATCCATCTTCTCCCTTCTGTTCAGACCCTTGTCACTCTCACATGGACTATCTGGAATCTTCTATCAACTGTTTTCTCAGACTCCAGTCTCACCCCTCTTCCTTCTACTCTCCATCTCCATCAGGATGCCAGGTTACCTTCCTAAAACAAGCCTAATCAAGTTACCCCCTTGCCTAATTCCTTCAATAGCTCCCTAGTGTTGGAACAGGGTCCAAATTTCTTAGCATGAGTCTCAACACAGCCTGCCTGCCCAAGTTCATCTCCAGAAACTTGCCCCTGTGTGTCTGTGGTAGTTAAGGTTGTGTGTCAACTTGACTGGGCCATGATTCTCAGTGGTTTGACAATTATGATGTAGTCTGGTAGTTGTATGATGTTGTGATCACTTCCATGATGAGATTTGATATAATATTATCACCTACAGGATAGGATCAGTTGAAAGGGAGTTTCCTTGGGCATGTCGCCTGCATCGAATATAAGTGAACATTCTGGCAAGGTTCATGGGCTTTTGCTCGCTCTGGATCCTATAGCTGGCTCCTGGCTATCTTGGGTTCGCTAGCCCCTGCGGCCGCATGAATCAGGAGAAGCCTCTATCCTGACTCAGACTTGAGACATTCCACCCTCTACAGCCACGTGAGCCATTTCCTTGATATAAATACATATATATACACGCTTTACTAGGTTTGTTTCTCTAGAGAACCCAGCCTAAGACAGTGTTCTAAGCTCTAGCCATTCCAAACAACGGATCATTTAACCAAGAAATGCTCCTTCAGGCTCTTGTGATTTGATCTTTGTCCCCCTTCCATTTAGAATATCTTTTCCATTCTCCTCAGAAAATTCCTTCTCATCCAGCAAGACCTAGATTAAGTGTCACTTCTACGAAGTCAAATTCCCCAGATAACTTAGGAAGTATTTCTTATAGATCCTCCTCCTTCATCAAATTCTGTGTTCCTTAAGGGCATGGACCATGTTTAAACTGTTTTTGTATTCTTGTCACCCAACTCAGTTTCTGACATCATTGGTATCAACAAATCTTTGTTAAGAATAATAATTGCCAACTGTTACGCAGGATTCTTTGGTGCTCTGATATCCTGACTGGTATCTTCATTTTTATAAAGACTGAATTCCTGCTTTTCAGAACTAGATCCCAATATTTTTTTTGTACAAACTGAAAACCCTTTGGCACCTCTATTCATTCACAGACATGATGACACCCCTTTTTATAAATAGTAGTCACTTCTTTAAAAAAAAAAAAAAGTTAATGTTATAAATCCAAGACAAATAAAATTAGCACGTGGTCCTTTTTGTTGATGATGATGCTGATGATTATTTACCTTGACTAAATAAATTTTAAATCACTTCCATATGCATTACCTTCCTTGGTAACATGTTGACATAGCTGGAAATAGTCATATGCCTTAGCAAAAAAGTGCACTTTAGATGAAGGATATGACTTCGGCACCAGAAAAGAGAGGGTTCTAGGCCCCATACTCATTTGCTAAATATTTGGCCTTGAGAACATTACTTACCCTCCTTAAGCTTCCTTAAAGCCATGTTTTCTCACCAGCAAAAATAAGAATAATGTAAAAACCCAACCCCACTGCCATCAGGTTGATTCCAACTCATAGTAGCCCTTTAAGACAGAGTAGAATTGCCCCATAGGGTTTCCAAGGCTGTAATCTTTACAGAAGCAGACTGCCACATCTTTCTCCCTCTGAACTGCTGGCGGGTTCAAACCACCAACCTTTTAGTTAGCAGCAGCGCACTTAACCATTGTGCCACCAGGGCTCCAGGAATACTTAGTGAGTACTTTTTACATGAAAACACTATTTACTTTTTACTTGAAAACACTATTCTAAGCGGTTTCCATTTGATTCATTTAATCCTAACCAAAAGTGAAATATGAAAAAAAAAAAAAAAAAAAAAACCCCGTTGCCATCGAGTCGATTCCAACTCATAGCAACCCTATAGAATATAGAAGAACTGCCCCATGGAGTTTCCAAGGAGTGTCTGGTGGATTCAAACTGCTAACCTTCTGGTTAGCAGATATAGCTCTTAACCACAATGCCACCAGGGTTCCCAGAAGTGAAATAAATACGTAAGCCCTCTTTAACTAGGAGACTGAGGCACAGCTTGTAAACGATGGGGCCAGAATGAGGACCTGTACTCTTAACCAGGAAGTAAGCCACCTCAGAGTTTTTCTTAAGTATTAAATGATATCAAGCAGCTTTCAACACAGAAATTGAAACATAGTAAATCTCTAATAAGCATTGGCTGTTATTATTCTCATTATAATGATTTGTTCTTGCCGTTGTTACCTGCTATCAAGCTGGCCCCCAACTCATAGCCACCCCATGCATGATGGGATTGGACCATAGTGATCCATAGGGTTTTCACTGGTTGATTTTCAGAAGTAGATCACCAGGCCTTTCTTTCTAATCCATCCTTGCTTGGAAGGTCTGCTGAAACCTGTCAAACATCATAACAAGATGAAAGCCTCCACTGACAAATGGATGGTGGCTGCACTTGAGGTACGTTGACCAGGATTCAAACCCAGGTCTCCCACATGGAAAGCAAGAATTTGACCACGGAACCACCAATGCCCTCTGTTATTATTTAGAAGGACAATAACAATCATTCAGCTGAACTAGAATGTAATCTAGTCACCCACCCACACCAAGCACCAAAATAGAATTGTCTGCTTTCCTACAGCCTCAGAAGAAAAACAAAGGGAGAAGCAAGTGACAACAAAACGAGGGTGTAGCTAGGAAGGGACCTTACAGGTAAAAGCAGGTTCAGAAAATTGACAGCAGTGTAGCAACAGAAGGCAGGAACTTTTTGGAAGTGTGTTACATCATTTGCATTTAGTCATCTGCCCAGTGGGAAGACTACCCATTTTTCTCCTTAGCAATTGGCCCAGTCCTATGAGAAAGTGAAAAGGATCCCAGACTGGATTTTCCTGTGGACACAAGTCACGTGATAATCTTGTGTCTCCATGTGATAGACACATGGTATAGGAGAAAAGCCACCCAAACCCAGCCTCCCTTACTTTATCCCCCAGAGTCCTAGAAGAGGCTTCCTCTTCAACTGCCTTGCATGTTTTATCATTTGAACTAATTTCTCCCCTCTAGACCACGTGGATTCACTTTCCTTCCTTATGTGTTCACTGGAAGCAAAATAAGGGCAACTATCTCTTAAAGTAGGAGGAGATTGATTATTTTTCACTAAAAAGAATATTTGTTACTATAGGTACATCATGTATGCCAGGCAAAAATCCTCACCTTGGGAAAGTCTACAGCAATGTTGTCCAGTAGAACTTTCTGCAATAATACTGTATATCTTCACTGTCCAATATGATAGCCCCCAGGCAATGTGGATATTGAGCTTTTGAATTATGACTACTGCAATCAGAGCTTCAAACCAATTCTTCCTGGTTCAATCATGGCCAAGGAAGCAGCACTGGAACAGGCCCAAATTTTTATAATTCGAGTGAGCCAGAATGGTAACCAAAACAGGAAAAATTACGGGTTGAAACCCAGCTAGAAACTTAATCTCACTCTTAGAAAACAGAAAACCCTGGTGGTATGGTGGTTAAGTGCTACGGCTGCTAACCAAAAGGTCGGCAGTTTGAATCCACCCGGCGCTCCTTGGACACTCTATGGGGCAGTTCTGCTCTATCCTATAGGGTCACTATGAGTTGGAATTGACTTGAGGGCAACGGGTTTGGTTTGCTTTTGGTTCTTAGAAAGCAAGGGCAGTGCATGTGTTGCATAGCAACCAAATCTCTTGCTCATTAGATTTTGAACAGAGTGAGAAACAGCAATGTTCCTCTCAAAGATGACAGCCAAGCACGCTGCTTTGAATGTGTGTCGCTTTCCACAGTCCTGGCAATAATTCAATCTCCTGCATCAGGCTCCTGAAGAGGCTCACTACAGCTTTTCCGAGTAGCCCATTCCAGGGCTTCGACCAGTAATTTTTTCCTTTCAGGTTACCGTTCCAGATTACCCAAATTATAAAAATCCGGGTCTGTTCTGGTTTCACTTTGTCAGCCATGACTGAGCAAGTCAAACCAGTTCGAAGGCCTGACTGCAACTGAGGAATTAAATTTTTAATTTCATGTAATTTTAATAAATTTAAATAGTTATATATGGCTAATGACTACCATACTGGACAATGCAGCTCTATAGACTATCCTCCACTTCTATTAATTAGTGAGGAATGGCTACTCAGGGTTCAGAATCTGACCTGCCAAGATGACCAAAAAGTAAACTTGGAGAAGATCGGACCTCTGGAGGTGAGATGTCCTGTATAGTATAGCTCAAAACCAGGTGTTTCTAAACAGTTGCTTCCATAAGATCTCTAAAGCTAATGTTCGAGTTGGCCCTGGGCCACTTAATTACTATTCAGTTCGTGCGTCTGAAACAATTACTCTTTTATCACTCGTAAGACGGCTGCTGACATTCAGGTGGCAGGAAAGGTCTGGAATTGACTGCTGCAGTTGCAGTCAGTACTGAAAGAAAAAAATTAAGAGTATCACCCAAAGAAAAGCAGAATAATTTGTCTCTATTCTTTATCCCTTATGGAACATCTCCTCAGTCATGCTTCGGGCTAGGAATTGGAGTGACTTGCTTTCCTATGAAGATCAATTTGCTAAGGCAGAGAGGAAGGTGGCAAGCTATGTAAATGCCAAGGCTTTGTGATGATGTAAGTGTGTGCAAGAAAAGGTGGGACTTGTATCTTGAGAGCAGTAGGAAGCTGTTGAACTGTTTGTAGCAGGGAGTGGGCACGATGGGATTTGGGTTCTCTAAAGACGCCTGTGGCTGCTGTGTGGAGAACAGTTGGAGTGAGGCAATAGGGTTTGGGGAAACCATTTAGGAAGTCTTAGCCATTGTTCTGGCAAAAGGTGATGGAAACCTGGACTACGGGAGTAGTAGAGGCAGTGAGAAGGGGATAGATTCCACAGATATTTAGGGCAAAATTGACAGGGCTTCACAGCGATAGAATAAGGGTTAAGAAGGAGGCAGGTAATAAGCCAGATGTTTCTGGTTTTCGTAGTGGAATGGAAGGAAGTGCTATCCTCTGAGCTGAAGACACTGGCAAAGGACCAGATTTAGTGGGACCCCGAGTTCCATTTTGGACACTTGTGCGAAAAGTATCTTTGACACAACCAGTGAGGATGCCGAGTAGGCAGTTGGACATGTGGCTCTAGAGTTCAGAGGAGTGGTTTAGTCTATACTGTTGATTCCATTAAAAAATAATAATAACCTGGAAGTCTGATGAAATGTTTTGCTTTTCAGCCCATTACAGGCAATGGCAAGAAGCAGCACACGTTGAGCAAGGAGGACTTCAGAATTCAACCTGCATAGGTCACGGGTTCATCCTGGCAGAACTTCAGGCTGCCGACTACCCCAGAAAAGACTGTTGTTAGCTGGGGTGGAGTCGCCCCCCCCATTCATTGCACCCCCATGCACAATGGAACAAAATGCCGCCAAGTCCTACATCATCCCCAGGGTCAGTTGAGGATCTGGCCATTGTGATCCATAGGGTTTTCATTGGCTGATTTTCGGAAAAAGATGGCCCTTTGTATGGAGGGGCTGCTGAAACCTGTTCAGCATCATAATAACATGCAAGTCTCCACTGACAGACAAGTGGTGGCTGCACATGAGATGAGTTAGCTGGAATCGAACCCAGGTTTCCTGCATGGAAGGCGAGAATTCTACCACTGAACAACCAATGCCGCCACAGACGGTAGCCAGCTCTTATTTGGGGAACGCTGTGATACATGCCTTGTTCTCACATGCCCTGCTGAATTAACAACTTGCTGTTGCCACCATTGCCTGCCATTTTTTTTTTTTTTTTTCCTAACTATTAACCTGGGATGGCCTTAAAGTTTCAACCCTTTCTGGCTTGCAGGCAATTTTGTTAGCAAAAAGTTATAACATCTCCACCTAGTGGCTACTTACTCAGTCTGCAGCCACGTGACCACTGAGCCCAGAGAAAACAAAGGAGCCGAGGGTCAGACACTTCAAAGTCTACCGAGCTACTACCCAGCTCCATCCTAATGTTGGCAGGCAGCAACACCCAGTATTGTCGGATTTTCCACATTCTTAAGAGGAGCTGAAAATGTGAGGATTTTTTTGTCTGTTTGTTTTGTTTAATATGAAATCCCTCTACTTTAAAATGTTTAGCTCAGATTTTTTTAGGACCACTTGGGCCAAAAATAAAAAACTCTTATAGGTCCTATTTGTCCCATAACCCATTGCCATCGAGTCAATTCTGACTCATAGCGACCCATACCCCTTCCCACCAAAACCGAAAGCACTCTCAGAGTCAATCTCAACACTAACCTCCAGGGAAATAATGATCCAAATACTCCGAGCTGCATGTGAGTTGAAACTTATTTGCCATGTCTGGACTAATGGTAACCCATTCTACACCTTCACAGAAACATGACAGCGTCACAAAATGCCCCCCAAATAAAGTCCCTCTCCTCTTCAAGGACTGCCTCAGGGTGCACAAATGCCAGGGTCCTTGCAGGGGCTGTTTCTATTGGCATATATTGTGTTGTATTGAGTCTACAAACTATTCCCATTTCTTTTGCACCTTGTCTCTGCTCACTGACCTTTTAAATGCCAGTGCAGTTCAGTTAAATCAACATCTTTCTCTGTTCACTCTTGCCCTTCACTTTTTCTCTCAATGTTTTTTCGAGATCTCAGTAAACACCTCCCTAAACACCTCATTGTGATTAAAAGTAAGACCTGAACACTTTTCTTCACAGAATTCCCCTAACGTGACAATAACTGATGGAAGTGCCTTTTCATACACCGACCTCAGAATTCAAGGGCAGTGGAAGAATCCGCAAGCCCCTGTACTTCCTGCAGGATGGCTTGCTTTGTTTTCACCTGAGTTTTAGTGAATTCACCAAAGCATTCCCATCCATTTCAATTAGTATAAAAACAATTATTTTCCCATGTAAAATTAAAGCGTATCAGGCACCTTTCCTTGGGAAGACATGAAGCTGAACACTTTTAATTTAAGCAAAACAAGAGCATTAAGAAGATGTATTCTTCTAGAGCTGTACTCCTTCAGAGCCTTTGAATGCTAGTTATTGGCTTACTTTTTAGCCAAGGTAAAAGATCTTTCTGCTGTTGTCTTTAATGATCACCATTAAGAAGACAGCCAGTGCTTACTCCATGATTAAGTTTTCTTCAGCAGGGACACAGGGAAGCAGAATTATGGTCTCATGTCCTGGATATGGAGCCCTAGTGGCACAGTGGTTAAGAGTTCAGCTGCTAACCAAAAGGCTGGCAGTTTGAATCCACCAGCTGCTCCTTGGAAACACTATGGGGCAGTTCTACCCTGTCATATAGCGTTGCTATGAGTCAGAATCAACTCAATGGCAACGGGTTTTTTGTTTGTTTTGTTTTGTTTTGTTTGTGGTTCTTTAGTCTTGGATATTGGTCTTTATGGATAACCTGTATTAGAGTATTTGATTTGAATGCACAATCAACACCGATGGAAGCAGCAATCAAGAAATCAACTGACACATTGCATGGGCGAATCTGCTGCAAAAGACCTCTTTGGAGTGTTAAAAAGCAAAGATATCACTTTAAGGACTAAGGTGCACCTGACCCAAGCCATGGTGTTTTCAGTCACCTCATATGCATGCAAAAGCTGGGCAATGAATAAGGAAGATGGAAGAAGAATTGATGCCTTTGAATTACAGTGTTGGTGAAAAGTATTGAATATACCATGGACTTAAAAGAACTAACAAATCTGTCTTGGAAGAAGTGCAGCCAGAATGCCCTTAGAAGAGAGGATGGCGAGACTTCGTCTCACATACTTTGGACATGTTATCAGGAGGGATCAGTCCCTGAAGAAGGACATCATTCTTGGTAAAGTAGAGGGCCAGCAAAAAAGAGGAAGACCGTCAATGAGATGGATGGACACAGTGGCTGCAACAATGGGCTCAAGCATAGCAACAGTTAGGAGGATGGCGCAGGACCGGGCAGTGTTTCGTTCTGTTGTTCTGTTGTAGATGGACTCAACAGCACCTAACAACAACAACATGTTAAAGCAGAGTGTAAGTTTTTGAGTGACAAATGACAGAAACTAATTTATGGCAGTGAGAACAAAATAAATAAATAAACAAAAACAAGAAAGAAAGGGAAAAATACGATAAGGCAGGAATGTAATCATGCCACAGGAAGGGACAGGGATCAGGAACTGAAAAACTCTCAAGACTCTCCTTCTCCTCTCTGCTTTCTCTGAAATTAGGCTTATTTTGCTCCTTCTGCAAACCTGCTTTCTCTCCTCATTCCATAGCCTAGATAATGGTCCCCAGGCTTGCAAAACTTATATAGGACACATCCTGTCATTTACCCAGACAGACTAGATAGAAAAGCTTAATCTCAATTTCCAGGAGAGAGAATCTGATTGTCCCAGCCTGGGTCAGGTGTCCAGCCTGGTCAATCAGTTACAACCATGGTATCTGGTCACTAATTTCAAACGCGACTCTTCTGGACGCACCCTTGTGAACAGGGATAATTCCTCTAGAAAATAGGGATGGGAGTAACTCTATTCAGTGACCTGTGAATAGAGTTGTTGTGGTTGTTGTTGTTGTTGTTTGTTGCAGTCAAGTCTATCCTGACTCATCATGACCCCATGTGTGCAGAGTAGAATTGCTCCACTGGGCAGATGCTCTAAAACTTCTCACACATGAATGAAGATATTTTTTCTGCATACGCCCCATTCTTTTTGTCAGACCCCAGCACCTATTTGTCCTGCTAAGTAGCCTAGCCAGATATTTCTCCTCTTGAAGGGTAGACAATAGGTAACTGTATCAAGTGGTTGTACAGGTAATTGTTATAAAATATTGCCCAGGCATTAGAAAGACAGAGAGACACTGATCCCTAAATTTGATGGAGGCATTAGTTCACAGCTAAGGTGAGTTTCTTGTCTCCAGAATAATCAGTGTTTTACCTTTTAAAAATAAAGAAAATTGTGTGTACCACAATTCTGTTGGAAAGCTCAAGCATTGAGGTGGGTCTAGGAGACATATTTCAAACAAAGCTCACCTTTTCATCTTCCAGATCAATGACTTCATTAGGTCTCAGTTGCCTCTAATCTTCTCCTTTGTCATCTTGGCTCCATTTGCCCACCATTTCCAAGAGCAGGCTCAATGGCATCATCTTTAAGACCGCTATCCCTCTAGTGCAGCCAATTCAGTCCCCAAAGATCCAGCCAGCATTTTAGACATCACAGAGCCCTTCAGCTCCTAGTGATTTCCCTCCTCATTCTTTTGCTCTACCCTGGACTGGCAACCTACTTCCGAAAAATCAGCCAATGAAAACCCTGTGGAGCACAGTTCTACTCTGACACACATGGGGTCACCATGAGTCAGAGTCCACTCGACAGCAACTGGCTTATTTATTTTTAACCTGGAATTCACAAAGACAATATCTCTCCCTCTCTTTCTCTATTTTATACCAAACATAGCTTTGGACTAACTCCCTTTAGAACTGTAGGGATAAAGAAACAGACATAATCCAGAGTTTTATGGGCTTATTCCTCTTTTGCCAATAGAGTTTGGGAGACAGCTCAGTGATTAAGTACATGGATCTTGCAGCAATCTATACCTCAGATATGTTTCCTAGCATTACTGTTGTTGTTGTTGTTGTTGTTGTTACGTGCTGTCAAGTCACTTCCGACTCATAGCAACTCTATGTACAACAGAATGAAATACTGCCCAGTCCTGCATCATCCTCACAATTGTTGTTATGCTTGCATTGTTGCATCCGATGTGTCAATCCAACTCGTTGAGGATTTTCCTCTTTTTTTCTGACCCTCTACTTTGCCAAGCATGATGTCCTTCTCCAGGGACTGGTTCCCAGCATTGGGATGGATTATATAGATACAGCCATATCTTCCCATCCTTGTTGCCCTGGAACCGCTAATTCCAGTATAAATGAGGGAAACTGGAGCCAGGCTGGCTGGGTTCAAACTCCAGCCCTATCAGTTATTAGCTCTACCTTGGGTTAGTTATCGACTTCTCTGAGGTTTAGTTTTCTCATAGAGTTGCTATGATGATTAAATGAGCTAATATACCTAAAGTATTTAGAACTATATGATTTGTTGTTATTATTATTATGACTATTATAAAATCTGGCTTGAAGACCCATCTAGGATCAACTCATAACAAAATGCAAGGACAGTCCTCTCCATTCACCATTCAGGCTCATTCTACTCTCTTGCCTCCTTTAATTGCATCCTCCTTAGCACCCAAATATCTGGGAGCCCCATGCAAACTCCCCACTTCAGCACCCAAACAGAACACACTCCTGAGGCAGCAGCAGTCTGCGGATCTTGCCTTCTACCCTTCCCTCACCCCACCCCACGGTGTCTTTTCATGACAAGGCCAATGGCCAACTCTTAGCACTAATGCTCTTGTTACCAATAGAGGTGAGAAGAAGACAGAACTCCTCAGGACCTCTAACTGACCAAAGGAAAAGCTGAGGTTAAATAATGGGATTTATTCCCAAGGCAGCGCTAGGATTTAGCCAGAGTTCTATCTAGTACCTAGAAGACACGGTTCCTTTCCACAATGCAGTAGAGCCAGCCTACCAGCTCAAACTCAGCTGCTTTTGCAACTGAGTATTTGCCTCCTCATTGGTCTTCTAGCTCTAGACTGGGCTCGCTCTGCTCCACCCTCCAACCTGATGTGATTTTTCTATAACCGAAACCTAACTATGTCACTCCCCTACACTATGCCCTTATTGTAATGTGCTGGACACATCCTACCATGCTGTGGCAGGTCTCCATCTCTACATAAGCCTGTGTGACAGCATGCCACACTATTTTGCACTTATTTGTTCACCTACCTGTCTCTCCTAATAGATTGTGAGCTCCTTGAAAACAAGGGCCCTGGCTTATTCATCTTGGTTTTCCCACTGTCCAGTCCAGTGGAAATTGTAATTCAATGCTACGTTGCATGGTTCCAAACCAAAGTGCAGTAGAATTTCAGAGATGGGAGAACAAACAAGTATGCTTAATACTTATTCCTTCCTCTCTTCCTTCCTTCTTTCTTTTTTTCTTCCTTCATATATAATAGCATGTAATAGCCCCTGTGGTGCTGGTGTGAACTTGAACATTACAGCTTCAGTGGTTGATTAAACTCTTTAGCTTCACTCCCCTGTTAATCAACTACAAAAGCCTTCAATACACACTCCAACCTCAGAGAGGTTTTATCACTTAATTACTATGAAACAACCCCACAGGTTAATGCATGCTTGATCTCAAAGGAGTGGTGGTAACCATTATGTTATTTATATCAATTGCACAGTTAGAAACAAGTATAATGAATTAATGCCTAGAAATATTTTAGACAAAGTCTGATTTAATGGGACCTAGGAAGCAAATTTCCTCAGGCCCCCTTACTACTCCCCAAAACTTAGTTCTTCCATTTTGCTATGGGCTGATAGTCTAGAACCAGAAATGTGTTGCTTTGGTTTATTTTTTCTGTTAAAATGCAAATATCATATAGGATAGGTTACATATCAAAACATGGTCAATTATTTATGCCTTAGAATGAATAAATATAGCTATTTGTCCAGGGCATGAGTGTTTATAGGGAGTTTAGAGAAAGTATCTGGAGGCAATGACCTGAGTGCCTGGAGCAGGTCTACCACCAATGGTGGAAAACAAGGCAAAAGAGGAGAGATGGTCTGAGAAGGCACACCTTGCCTGTGTAATGTCTGTGCTTCCTGCTGGATATTGACAAAATGGTGGACAACTGCATGGAAATAAGAGATTAAGGAGTCTTACTCTATCTAGCAACCTATTCTACATGATTTAGTTACTGAAATTTTCTGCCTCTGATTTCCACCTGCAAGAAAATCACTGGCATCCTAGGGATTAAAATAAACAAACAAACAAAAGAAACCCATTGCCTTCGAGTCAATTCCGACTCATAGCCACCCTATAGGACAGAGTAGAATGACCCCATAGGTTTTCCAAGGAGCACCTGGTGGATTTGAACTGCTGACCTTTTGGTTAGCAGCCATAGCTGTTAACCACTACACCACCAGCGTAAAACAAACAAACCAAACCCATTGCAGTGGAAATTGATTCCGACTCATAGTAACCTTGTAAAACCAAAACCATTGCCACCGAGTAGATTCTGACTCATTGCAACCCTATAAGACAGAGTAGAGCTGCCCCACATAGTTTCCAAGGAGTGCCTGGTAGATTCAAACTGCTAACCTTTTGGTTAGCAGCCGTACTGTTTAAGCACTATCCCACCAGGGTTTCCAGCAACCCTATAGGACAGCGTAAAACTCCAAGGAGCAGCTGGTGGATTTAAACTGCAGACTTTTTGGTTAACAGCCATGGGTCTTAACCACTGTGCCACCAGGGCTACACCTAAGGATTTAGGCAGCATGAATTCCAACTTGGTGTTCCACCTTACACAGTATGTATGTTTCTGACAAGCTCTGGGTAAATAATTTTTCATAAATCAAATCATAATATAAGTATCCTGGGAAAGAATTGGTGAGGAGACCACCTTGAACAGTGCAAATGTCTTGACTGTTTTGTATAAATGCATGCCTTTATCCACCAGGCTTGCTTGCTAAGAGGTACACTTAAGTATGTGTTGCATTTTTCTCTGGAAGGCAGAGTTTTTAGAACCCTTGAGAACTACTGATTTCTTTTACAAAATGTGTGCTCTAGAGTGTCCTGATGATCTCAATATGCCTATACGGAATGCATAGGGTAAATATTAACCACAAACTGGTAAGAAATGTGCCCATCTGACAAGTTAGTAGAGGTACAAGAAGTCAGTCTCTTCTTTTGGGAAAGAGAAGAGATCCCAGAAACTAGATAGGAGACGTCTTATCTTAAAGGTTCTTATAGTGAGAAAAACTGAAAACAGTGTATTTGAACAACAGCCACAGTAACATTGAAATAGTTAAAAGAAATACAAGAATAATGACATATATGATTGTGTTATATGAGATTAGACACCCAAGTTGCTTCCAACATTAGTCAACAATCTAAAGGATGTTGTGAATAGAAAACCATGCCTTATATCTCATGAGTAGTCCCTGGAGGGGCAAAGAGTTAACATGCTTAGCTGCTAACTGAAAGGCTGAGATTCGAACCCATCCAGACATGCCTCAGAAGAAAGACCCGGTAATCTACTTCCAAAAATCAGCCATTGAAAATCCTACGGAGCACAGGTCCACATGGGGACACCATGAGTTGGATTCAATCCCACAGCAACTGGTATGGTATAATCTCATCAATTTAACTGGGTTTGCACATGATAGTAGTTAAGAATATTTTCACTACCAAAAATAATTGGCTTTTTTAGGCAGTAGCTGGGAGTAAAGCGAACCATGTCCCAAAAAACTTGGAAACAAGGATGCCCACAAACAGACGACCCAATGAAATTAACATTGAATAGGAGGAAGCAAAAAGCCTGCTGGGTCCTTTACTGAAGCATAATCAATTATGTTGGCACATCAATACCTCACCCTGACCCAAAAGAAATACTCCTCAAAATTATCCTCAGCTTTTTGCTTTGAATCTTTACTCAATGGTCTACTGATTAATAATTCAGTCCAATGTCTGGAAAGGGGCGATCGAGGCACAGGTGAGAGTTCTCTCTCATAAATACTCACTTGACTCTCCATTCTATGCATCAATATCATGTGAATTGAATTAGTGAGTGTCCATCACCTTCAGTCTCTCAATTCCAGGCTTATTGATAAAACCCAGTTTCTGGAGCCCAAGGACAGTGCTACTTTCATCAAGATGCAGCTATGTATTACCAGTAAAACTTTCTGTGACTTTATCCTTTCCTTCGCCATTGATCTTTTTCCAAATTCTCACCATTGTTTACAAGGTTAACTTCCTTAAAGCTACGACTCATAGGCGGTATCTGTACAATACCAAAAGAGCTAGTTGAACTATTTCACTTGTTCACTGAAAAAAAATCAAGTCTGTCCGGTTAGGTAGCATCACAAGCAACTGAGTTTAAATTTTTGCTCCACAGACCTTTTTGAGAATCTGGTAAAAGCTATGGGTCCTCTCTTCATAAAAATTCACAATCACGAGATTTGACGCAGGGCTTTGGGTGGTCCATAAATCCCACCTACAGACTACTGTTTAAGAGGATCAGTGAAGGGAAATAGTTAACCTAAAATTGCACAGGACCTTGGGTAACTGTACTGACAGAAACAGAATTAGGTCTTTAACGTCTTCAAACCAACGAAGAGTTATAGGACCAATAATTTTTCACTTTACAACGAGTCATGTTGACATCAACTAGACACAGCCATAATGAGGAAACCAGTCAGTCAGCACTGCTTGGGTACTAGCCTGGGGCCTAAAAGAGATACAGAGAGATCTTGTACTCAGCTGACCCCATTCTCTAAACCAAGCCGCATTTAGTCATCCAAGTCTTGGCTCTTTATTCATATCCTTAAAAATGGGACCTGAAGGAGGGAAGCAGAGCTCACCAACTCAAATTGGAGAGGAGTCTCGTATTTATCAGTGCTTCCTCCTGCAACCTGGACTGCATTATGCAAATGCAGTTTGTCCAGTGATTTCAAAGAATTGTGAGGTTATAAAAAGAAAAGAGCCAATTTATCTGAACAGAGTAGGCTGGTCAATGAAAACAGACAACCTAAGGAGTCCAGGAGGTCTTGCTCCTAAAGCAATTTCTCTGTAAAATATTAACTAGCATGTCTATGGTGTTTTTTATTTTATAAAGTACTTTTGGTCACATTTATCAATTGAAGAAAGAAGAAAATGGAGGGAAGGAGTAGCAAAGCCTATGAAAGGCACCTGTAAATCAAATATTTTTACTCTCAAAACAACTCTGAAATAAAGATCTGTCTTTTTCCCTATGAGGAATCAGAACCAGAGTGGCGAGGTATTTGCCCAAGGTCACATAGGAATTACCAGAGCCAGGATTTAAACCTTCACATACAAATACAATCACATCTTAGAGATGACCATTGGGGTACTGGGTGGTTAAGTCACTGCATCATTCACCCAGCTCCTAAGTGATGACACCTATTTTTGAACTCACACCTTTAGATCCTAAAGCAAGCTGCTCATTCTGTTGAGCCAATGTTTCTCAACATTCTGGTGCAAAGCGCCTAAATAAGAATCACCCACTTGCCTGTTCTTTGAGAAAAGCAGTTCTAGAGTAGTGGTTCTCAAAGTGCAGTCCTGGAACCAACAGCATTCGTATTACCTGGAAACTTCTTAGAAATGCACATTCTCGGGCGCCACCCCAGGCCCAAGGAATCGGAAACCCTGGGTGTCTGGCCCAGCAATCTCTGGTTCAGTAAGTTCTCCAGGTGATTCTCATGCGGGCCAAGCTAGTGGCACGCTTTCCCTTAGTATCCACCACGAAAGCAACTCGTTCACACCTGAACATTTTCTATCCAAATAGAACAATTCTAACACCCGAAACCTCACCTTAAAAAAAAAAAAAAATCAGAGACAGGTATTCAGTATTTGATCTAAGCCCATCACACAATGGAGGGCTCTGAACATTGGTGGCATAGCGGTTAAGAGCTATGTCTGTTAACCATAAAGGTCGGCAGTTCAAATCCACCAGACGTTCCTTGGAAACTCTATGGGGCAGTTCTACTCTGTGCTATAAGGTCGCAACGAGTTGGAATCGACTCCACAGCAACGGGTAAACGTTGTGCCATGTGATCGCACCACCAAATTTTATTTTAGTCTCTTTTCCCCAACACTTTTGGAAATCAGAGGACTCAAGAGGTACTAAAAGAACTCAAGCCTGAATGTGTCCTCAGAGATTTCCCAGTGAGGAGAGAAAAGATTCCCAGCAACATCATTTGCTTAAGGGCATTTTAGGGCTCCAAATAAAAACCTAACCTAGGGCTCCAAATAGAAGTTATTTTATGGGAAAGCTTATAGTAGGAAATAGAGTTTCCTCCAAGAGAATCCACCAGGGTAGGTTGTAAGGCTCCGTTTTAGAACTGAGCTTGGCAACGTGGCATTGTTGTGTGTGCCTTTCACAATTTCCTTATTTCTTAGTGGGTGGTTTGTTTTATGGCACTAAATGTTCTTCTCAAGCAGGTGTCGGCTGGATAGACTAAAGCTAATTAGCCTGATCTTGGGGAAAACTGGGTCTATAAGCCTGGGATTTAGACTACGTCCTTGTGTGTTATTTGCTTGAATTCCATGAGTGTTCTAACAAGGGGTAAAAATGTATTCCTTTTCCTGGAGTATGCTATATTTTATCATGGAAAACACAATCAGTGGTACCAAATACAAGTATAATGTTCACTAGTTAAACCAACAGGAACCTGCATCTCCCGATTTATTGCTTAGCAATTGAATTTGTCTGGAGTTGTGCTGTGGGAGAAGGTCTCACAAGGAATGATGCAACATTGCCACCGTGTGGTTCTGGCTGAAAATGCTGAGGCAGAAATAATACCCAACCCCATGAAAACAGATTCACTCCTTCCCAGATCTCCCTATATATTTAGCCTTCGTGCTTTCAGCTCAGAAGTCAGCTGGAAGGGAAGAGACAAGTCCTATTTCCAGGTGGACACAGGTATTACCAGACAACACAATTGTAACTGGGTAATCAGGTTACCCTTATGAACTCCGATTTTCGCCTCTCATTCAATTCCTTTTGTTCTCTCCCCACCTTGTTCCTGTCTTGTTAGTAGCTATTATATGACTCCGGCTTAATCAACCTCCCTGCCTTTCCTGAATCTCTTGACTACTGGCCATTTAAGTGTGTCCCAGAGCTCTAAATCATAGTTCTCACTTCCATTCTGACTCTCCAGGTTTCACAAAGCCTGTTTCAAACCATTAGGGACTAAATGTTATCCTTATCCTTAGGAGAAAAAAAAGAAAGGAAAAGAGAAAGAAATTCAGAAAGTTCTAGTGATTACCAAAGGCTCAAAGAAAAAAAACTACAGGATTAACAGAACCACAGCCTCATCTATCCTGAGACCAGAAGAACTAGATGGTGCCCAACTACCACTACTAACCATTCTTACCAGGGATACAACAGACAGCCCCAGATAGAATGGGAGAAAAATGTAGAATGAAACTCAAATTCTTTAAAAAGTCCAGACTTACTGAACTGGTAGAGACCAAAGGAACACCCAAGACTGTCATCCTGAGACACCATTTAAACCTGAAACTGAAACCACTCCCAGAGGTCACCTTTCAGTTAAGCAACAGATTAAAAAATTAGTTCATAAAATAAACGATATCACTCATGAATACTGTGCTCTTAAAAAAAAATCAACTACAAGAGACCGAACGGTTAACATTTACCCTAAGGCAAAGATGACAGAGTAAAAGGAGATAGGGAAGCTGGAATAATGCAAATAGAACCACCAGAATGGAAAATAATGAAAACGTTGACACATTTTTTAAATGTAACCAAGGTCGATAAACAAGAAATTATTAAATTGGAACCTAATTTGTTGTGCAAACTTTCACCAAAAACACAATAAAATATTTTTTTAAAGATTAAATGAGATACAATGTGCAAAATGGTTTAGCACCATGCTTGACACATGCTAATAGCTCAATGAAAGGCAAACTAATTGTTAAAAAAAAAAAGTTCTAGCAATTATTACTCTTCTAGCAGTTGGCCATTGGTCCCCAGGTGGCACAAACGGTTAATCTCTTGACAACTACTTGAAAGGTGGGCGGTTCAAACCCACCCAGCAGTGCCTCAGAAGAAAGCCCTGGCAATCTGCTTCCAAGAGGCCGCAGCCTTGAAAGCCCTGCGGAGCAGTTCTAGTCCCCACACACGGCAACTCCATGAGCTGGAACTGCCTTGACAGCAACTAACAACAACAAGAAGCAGTTGACTTGCCTAGTCTTTAACATGTAGAAGTTATTAGTTTGAATATTACAGAATTTCACAAGCCATCTATAACTTTATCTAGGAAAAGAATTCCTTTTCTGAATCAATGGGACATGTATATCAGCAAGCTTAATTATCTACAAGTAACAATCCCCAAAACTTGGATTAGTGTAGCTTCAGGCTTCCAGTAGCCCATGGTGTGTATCTGTGCCAAGCATTGTGTCAAGGGTTAGGCTTAACGTACTAAACAAAGCAGACATGGGCCCCGATCTCATGTTGCTCACCATCTAGTGGAGAACAAAGATATTTAATTGCAAAAATAATAAATGAGATCTGCTCTACAAAGGAGAAGGTCTGTTCTACACAGAGCAACTGCTGGGCCCCTCTGGGAGAGTTTCTCAGCTTTCCCATGAGGAGGCAGTGTGGTGTTGCAGAAAGAACATGGGTCTTAAAAGCAAATCTAGGTCTGAATTCCAACCTGGGCAAGTCACTTAAGCTCTTGGAGCCTCAGTTTTCTTAGCAATAGAATCTCCACATAGATATCTACTTCACAGGAATATTAAAAGGATTACACGTGATATTGTATGAAAAGAAACAAATTCCTGGCACAGAATAATAAATGGTAGTCTTCCCCGCTTCAACCAACATGCTTCTGATGGTCAGAAACACTTGACAGCTCCCCTCACACAGCTTCACCCTATAGCTAGCGTGTGCTTAGTCTGAAGAATGAATTTAATATCCACCTAAGAAAATGTGGTCACCCCCATATTATTTTGGTTGTTGCTGTTAACTGCTGGCAAGCTGGCCCCAGACTCATGGAGACCCCACCCACAGTGGAATGAAACACTGTCCAGTCCTGCGTCATCACCATGACCTGCTGGAGATCGCATGGGTTTTCACTGGCTGATTTTCAGAAGCAGATCACCAGGCCTTTCTTCGTAGTTCATCTTAGTCTGGAAGCTCTGCTGAAACCTGGTCAGCATCATAGCAACATGCAAGGCTCCACTGACAGGTGGGTGGTGGTTACATAGGTGCACTGGTCAGGAATCATACCCAGGTCTCCTATATGAAAGGTGAGAATTCTGTCACTGAACCTATGCTGCCCAATAATAATTATGATGACGATTACCCTCACGTTATTAGCTGCCCCTAGGTCCTCCACGTAGCCTAGTTCTAATTTCCAAAACACTTTGCTCTTTTAAAAATGCTGTATTTCAAAGGTATATAGATACATACGCACACACACACATACACGCTTACAATTAGTGTCTGGGAAGTTCCTTATTTGCAGTGGGAGATGGGGCTTCTCTCTTTCACAGCTTTGGTGTTTCCTAGTTAAATTCAAAGTGGCTTAATGTATGCTCATCCCTGAAGATGAGTTGGCATTAAACGTGAAATGAGAAAACGTAAAGGTAAAACGACCGTGTGAAGACAGAGTAGGAGAGTTCATAAACAAACACGTCTATTTGCTCGAATCCGCTTGCCAGCAGCTCTCCATCAACCATCAGGCTCTTCCACGCTCACTGCGGGCTCAACTGAAGGATCCCGGAACGAGCTTTTCTCTGAGCCTTCCTCCGCGCCTCCTGCTGGACGCCTTTAGGAACAGGGGCCTGACTTTGGAACTTCTAAAGAACTTTAAGAAATATGGGGGAAAAAAAACCCAAAATACTATAACAGGATCAATATCCACTTACGCTATACTCAGATGTGGAAGATCAGTCTTTTTATTCCTCTGGAACTGGTTTGGTCTTCCTCCCAGACCTTCACCCAGTTGACGGTAGGGAGAAAAAACGAATGTTTGTCCAGTCTAGTAATTTAGCCTTTATTGGTGTCACATCGCCACGTGGATGACTTGGGTAAGCGTTCAGTGTTTCAGAGTCTAATCCCTCCTTCCCCCGCTCCTCTCTAAGACGGCACCTTGGAGTATGGGAGGAAGAATGTGGCTGATGTGACTTCACAGGGACTGAAGGCAAATGACAAGGGTCCTTGAGATGCTGGCTGATGTCTGCTGCTGATGGCCCAGGATGGGGACCCCTGAGGCGCCGCCATGTGCCCCGGACCTTCATGCCTCTGTGAAGCCTGTGGCTGGCAGAACTCAGGGTCTGTTGGACTGGCCCAACCTCAGCTCTTGCTGAAAAAGTGGGACATATGCCCTGAGGCCTGGCCAGGAACCCACCCTTCTGCTTTCAACAACTCAGTTCCTTTCTACCCAACTCCCAGTCAGGCTCTGCAAAATTCAGTGGCTAGCTGGGAGCATGAGGGGCTCCCGGGTCCCTTTTAGTCACTTTAGAATTAAGGGAGGTCCGGAAAGTGAAACCCAGGCCCTTTCAGGACTAGCCAGCCTGTGCTGACAAGTGTTCTTAGATAAAGCTGCCCACTGGTTGATGTAAGGACAACCTGTAAAACAAATCCACACCCAGGTTCCCAAACATGCTGCTGGGGTTATACACACACACATACACGCACACACGCACACACGCACACGCATGCACACACACACACGGCTCAGGCCCAGAAAAAGGACATCAAAACCCATGTGTCTCACCTTCTCCTTACCTCCTGTCTCCTGCTCCTGTCCCCATAGTCTCCCAGGACAGAAGAGATCGAAAACCCAACCAAACCGTTTGCTGCCAAGTCGATTCCAACTCATAGCAACCTATAGGACAGAGTGCGTAGGCTGTGGTTTTTCCACGTCCTCTACAAATGATCCTCCTCCTGGGCAACGAGTCTGTGGTTTAGCTGTCTTAGGCAGGAGCAATAGCCTCTACACCAGGAAAAATGCTATACTTTAATCCACAGAGGCCTACCTCTTGACATGTTAAGAAAGGCAAGGAGAGGCAAAAGGAGTTTGGAATATTTTTTTTCTCTCTTGACAAAGATCTTTTTGTCTTACTGCAGGATCAAAAAATACTTCTCTAAATGTTAAAATTGACATAGCAACTCATTCGCTTTGCTTCCCTCTTGTAACCATCCTAAGAGATAAGAGGACGCCTCAAGTAAACAAGGCAGATTATGTGTAAGGAAATGCAAAATAAAAAAAGCAAACATATATTTCAAAATATCATCTCATCATACTACCACCGCTCTTCAATTAAATTCTCCAGATCTTTACTGAGCACCTGCTACATCCTCAACATTGGAGTAAGTACTGCTGGGAGTACAGAAGAGAGATAAGACATGGTTCACAGACTCAAGGAACCTTCAGACCTCCTGACTGATAATGAAAGGCAAGACCTGACTTGCATGAATGAGTGGTATCGGGATTAAATACTGTAGCTGGGACTTCTAAAGCAGGCCTACCTAGAGTCAAAGGACTCTCCTGAATCCCAATTTCCCTTCCTTCTCTGCTATTCCAAAGTTGTTGTTGAGTTTTGTTTTGTTTTTAATCTCTCTGCTGCTTGAATAAAAGCACTAAATCAGAGAAAGCAAGAAACCACTGCACACTTGTGGCAGTAGACAGCCCTATTGTCAGTAACCAGCAGTTGCCTGGAGAATAAGCAGAGTGAATGAGGACACCTACCTGGCTTCAATTTTGCCCATGCAATTTGTGCCCATAATTATTTTGATCATTTCATGGGTCACATAAGGCTTTACCAAGAAAACATCCACTAATTAAATATTATGCAAAATGCCTTGTTCCTCTGCTGCCTTCTATACAGGAAATGTATTCCACCAAAAAATAAATCTTACTCTGAATGATTTTTACATGTTTGCTTTAATTTCACTAAGAGCCCTTTAGATAGTGGTAGACGTTTATTGAAAAAAAAAAAGAAGAAGAAGAAGAAGTCAACTAACACGGAGAAAAGGCTTAAAGGACATGGAACTAAATGTCCTCAGAGAATATTCTGGAGCACTACTCTGTGTGTGTATTCTCTGTGCTTTTTTTTTTATTAAGTCTTTTTTTTTTTTTTTTAGTAGCATCAGCATTTAATAAGTCAAATAGAGCCTGAAAAATATATTTTGACATCTGTAACATTCAGATGTCAAAATATATTTATTTTTCCTTGGCTGTCTCATTTTTTTGAGGATCACTTAGATCTCGACCAGAAGAAAAAAGCAAGAATGAAGAAGGTACAGGAAACCTGCCTAACAGACACAGAGTCACACAGACAGATGACAAACAGAATGGAGAAGGGAGAGAACGTCACATCAAAGTCTTCCACCTGAAATCTGGTCATTACCTACTCTGATCAGTTCACTGTTTAGCCTTCTGCTCATGGCCTTCTCCAGCAAATAAATTCACCTGTACTTCATTTTCAGGCTCCTCTGAAAGGCCAATGCCTGAGCCTTCCTCCAAGACCCAAAATGAAACCCACTGCCGTCGAGTTGATTCCAACTCATACCAACCCTACAGGACAAAGTAGAACTGCCCCATAGGAGTGCCTGGTGGATTCAAACTTCGGACATTTTGGTTATCAGCCGTAGCCCTTAACCACTATACCACCAGGGTTTCCAGCTTTCCTCCAGACCTGGGCAATTTCCTTGTTTGCTATAATGAGTTTCTTTTCAATGCTTGGTATCTGTGGCCTTCCTTTTCACATCTTAACATGTAATCCTCAACACACTTCTTCAGTGATTCTTCATTCTTGCAATAGCCTTCAATCAACTCTTTCTGTTTCTCAAATTTTGTGAAAAGGTCAATTACACATTTCTCCGTGGAGTTCATTCAGGTCTGTAGTAAGTTAGCTGATTTTTTTTTTTTTTTTTTCCCTAGAACACTCTGCAGGAGAAAAACCTGGCAATTTGCTCCTGTAAAGATTGTTGTTGTGTACCGTCAAGTTGATTCAAACTCATAGCTACCCTATATGACAAAGTAGCACTACCTCATAGGGTTTCCTAGGCAATAATCTTTATGGGAGCAGATCACCAGGTTTTCCTCCCATGGGGCTACTGGAAGATTTGAACCACCAACCTTATGGTTAGCAGCCAAGCACTTAACCACCGCGCCACCAGGGGTCTAGAAAACCCTATGGGGCAGTTCTATTCTGTCACATGCAGTTGCTATGAGTTGAAATCAACTTGACAGCAGCTAACAAAAACAATAACAACTCTAGATCCGAGTAAACATAAATCTTTTTTTAATAACATTTTTGCTTTTTTCCCTCTTTACTATGTAAGTCACTAAGATTTTACTGTCTTGGCTATCCTAAGGTTCATCTAATGTGTTTATTTCAGATATCTTAATTTCATGCCAATTGATTGGAGGTAATATGTGCTAGGAGAACAAGTATCTACCTATCTAATGTGAACTGCAGGTACCAATTCAAGTAAAATAAAATCCTTTGTCTTCCCCAGGTCCTTTCAACATGCTGGGTGTCAACAGTTCTCTACAAACATTGTCAAATCTTAGGAAGCATCAACAACACCTAGAAGGCTCATTAAGACACAGATTGCTGGACCCTTTACCCAGAGTTTCTGATTCAGCAGGTCTGGCTTAGGAACTGAAAATTTGCATCACCAACAAAAGTTCCTAGGTGATGCAGATGCTGTTGGTGTAAGAAACCAGTAAAAACCAGTAGCCATCTAGTCAGCTCCAACTCATGGCCAGCCCATGTGTGTCAGAGTAGAACTGGGCTCTGTAGGGTTTTCAATGGCTGATTTTTTGGAAGTAGATTGCCAAGCCTTTCTTCCTAGGCACCTTTGGGTGGACTTGAACCTCCAACTTTTCTATTAGCAAGGAAGCATGTTAATTGTTTGCACCCCTAGGGACTACAGCAGCATGATAAAAACCAAACCAGTTGCCGTGGAGTTGTTTCGGACGCATGGTGGCCCCATACGCATCAGAGTAGAACTATGCACCATAGGGTTTTCAGTGGTTGATTTTTTGGAAATAGATCACCAGCCCTCTCTTCTGAGGTGACTCTGGGTGAACTTGAACCTCCAAACTTTGGATTAGACCTTTAACCATCTGTACAACCCAAGGATCCTTTTGGAGTAAGGGTAAATACAAATTAGAAATAAGAAATAA
The DNA here is from genome assembly GCF_030014295.1 of Loxodonta africana. Classification (NCBI taxonomy): domain Eukaryota; kingdom Metazoa; phylum Chordata; class Mammalia; order Proboscidea; family Elephantidae; genus Loxodonta; species Loxodonta africana. The sequence continues at coordinate 46,309,758 of NC_087348.1, forward strand.
TATATAATTTTTCCTGCTCCCTTTTCTTTGAGAGTTTACTTTAGAAAACTTACAAGTTCTTTTTCTCTGACTCCTTGAAATGTACGTAAATCTTCTCAAAAGCTAAATATAAGTCTCTTGCCAGTTTTACAACTCAGGAATGTTTCCTCAAGGACCTGGGAGTCATCTCTCTGAAATGTAATCATCAAGGAAGATAGCACCCGTATCTCCCAGTTTTCTGTGAGGATAGGCGCTAACTTCATCTGGAGTCTGGCTCCAAATTGCAAAACTACTGCCTATCATGAAGGTACAAGAAATTTGTTTTTCCTTTGGATAAAGGCAATTAACAAACACAGATGGCCGCCCCAATTACCAGGTGAGTTTAGGATGAACTAAGTGTGATGAATGGTGCTGTCAAGTCTTCTTACTTGAGGACTAGTTACGGGTTGCATCTGCTCGGCTATATAAAAGGGTGAGATTTCTTTGTTTTTGCAATCTGTTTAGCGGATTGCCTGTGACCCACATCACATTCTAGGTTAATGCTTATTTAATAACAAAACAGTTTCCTCTCTCTTCTGCGTTTGTGGAGAGGTTTTCTGGGTCGGCAGGAGGTTTTGTTTTTCCTTTGTGGTTTTGTTGAGCTCCAAGTTTTCGGTATTAAATGCTTACGAAATCTGTGATTAGAAAAATATTTTGTCATTAGATCCCTGAATGCTATTTAGTTGTTTTACAGATTTTAAAAAGAAATAGGAATTAAATATCAAGAAGAAGGGACCAATCTGGAATATCCTGGATGACCTTTAGCACAATTCACTATTACAAGTCTTCATCCCTCCATCTGAAAAATGAAGATTATATAATTTATGTATAAATTAGTTACAGGTTTTGGAATACATTTAAGCATCTCTTCAATATGTCACAAAGTATGGTAAACACCTGGCTTAACCACATACGTCTATTTCCAGGCCTTCCTGTCATCAAGAAAACTTTTTTGGGATAGAATAAGACTTTTTCTTTTAAGGATATAGTTCTTTTTTTAAGAAAAAAAAAAATCTCAGGACTTTTCCAATGATTTCCAAATAGTCAGGATACAAAAGTAAAGAAAATGGGTCTCTTTGATGACATTAAGGAACTCTGGGGGCAAATTGGTTAAGCGATCGGCTGCTTACCAAAAGCAGTTTGAACCCACCAGCAGCTCTGCGGGAGAAAGATATGGCAATCTGCTTCCATAAAGATTATAGCCTTGGAAACTCTATGGGGCAGTTCTGCTATTTCTTATGGGGTCATTATGAGTGGAAATCAGCTCGACAGTAATGGGTGGGTTTTGATGACGTTAGCGTAAAGCCACCACCCTAGCTTACCCACCTTATCTATTATATTTCTTTTAGCAAAATAGTCTTAGATTTGCTCATTGAGACATTGTTTGTTTTAATTATACAATGTATCATAAGAAATCCCAGAAATAAATATTTCTTATATTTCTAATCTGGAGCCCTGGTGGCACAGTGGTTAAGAGATCAGCTGCTAACCAAAAGGTCAGCAGTTCGAATCCACCAGCCACTCCTTGGAAACCCTATAGGGCTGTTCTATCCTGTCCTATAGGGTCGCTTTGAGTCAGAATCGACTCAATGGCAATAGGTTTGGTATGGTTTATATTTCTAATTTACTTACATTTGAAAGGATGCCAAAGCAATTAATAATGGCCCCATAATAAAGATCAATAATACTTTTTATTGCATTAAATCTTTTAAAAAAAAAAAAATTTTTTTTTTTTTTTTTTTTAGCAACCCTAAATTCAGAGTGTTACAAAGATAGATAACTGATAAGAGGCTATCTGGTATCTAAATTCCTACACTAAAATTCACAGGTCGACCTAATAGACTAACAACATCTTATAGACCTTACCAGCTATATATTGTTACTTACACCACTTAAATTGAGATTGTTGTTGCTGCTAGGTGCCATCAAGTCAGTTCCAACTCATAGTGACGCTATGTACAACAGAACGAAACACTGCCCATTCCTGCACAATCCTCACAGTCATTGCTATGTTGTACTCACTGTGTCAATCCATCTTGTTGAGTGTCCTCCTCTTTTTTCACTAACCATCCATTTTACCAAGCATGGTGTTCTTCTCCAGGGACTGGTCCCTCCTGATAACATGTCCAAAATACTTGAGTCGATGTCTCACCACCCTTGCTTCTAAGGAGTATTCTGGCTATATTTCTAGCAGTCCATGATATATTCAATGTTCTTCGCCAACACCATAATTCAAATGCATCAATTCTTCTTCAGTCTTCCTTATTCATTGTCCAGCTTTCACCTGCATATGAGGCAATTGAAAAAACCATGGCTTGGGTCAGGTGTACCTTAGTCCCCAAGGTGACATTTTTGCTTTTTAAAACTATAAAGAGATCTTTTACAGCAGATTTGCCCAGTGCAACACATCATTTGATTTCTTGACTGCTGCTTCCATGGGCATGGACTGTGGATCCAAGCAAAATGAAATCTTGAGCTATTTTCATATTTTCTCCATTTATCATGACACTGCTTATTGGTCCAGTTATGAGGATTTTCATTTTCTTTATGCTGAAGTGTAATCCGTACTGAAGACTATAGTCTTTGAACTTCATCAGTGTTTCAAGTCCTCTTTGCTTTCAGCAAGCAAGGTTGTGTCATCTGCATATTGCAGGTTGTTGATGAGTCTACCTCCGGTCCTGATGCCGTCTTCTTCTGATTGTCCAGCTTCTCAGATCACTTGCTTGGTATACAGATTGAATAAGTGTAGCGAAAGGATACAACCTTGATGCATGCCTTTCCTGATTTTAAAGCATGGCAGTATCCCCTTGTTCTATTCAAACGACTGCCTCTTGGTCTATTGAGAGGTTCCGCATGAATATAATTAAGTGTGCTGGAATTCCCATTCTTTGAAATACCCATAATTTGTTAGGATCTACACAGTCAAATGCCTTTGTATAGTCAATAAAACAAGTAAACATCTTCCTGGTATTCGCTACTTTCAGCCAAGATCCACCTGACATCGACAGTGATGTCCTGTTTCCACGATCTCTTCTGAATCTGGCTTGAATTTCTGTCACTTCCCTCTTGATATGCTGCTGCAACCACTTTTGAATTATTTTCATCAAAATTTCACTTGCCTGTGATATTAAATGATATTGTTCGATAATTTCCACATTTTGTTGTGTCACCTTTCTTTGGAACAGGCGCAAATACGGATCTCTTCCAGTTAGGTGACCATATAGCTATCTTCCAAATTTCTTGGCATAAATGAGTGACCACTTTCAGCTCTGCATCTGTTTGTTGAAACTTCTCATTGGTATTCTGTCAAATCCTGGAGCCTTGTTTTTCGCCAAAGCCTTCAGTGCAGCTTGGACTTCTTCCTTCAATACCATTGATTCTTGATCATGTTCTACCTCTTGAAATGGTTGAACGTTGACCTATTCTTTTTGACACACATCTTTTGATGCCTCCTGCATCTTTCAACATTTTGCCCATAGAACTCTTTGAGATTGCAACTCAAGGCTTGAATTTTTTCTTCAGTGCTTTCAGCTTGAGAAATGCCGAGTGTGTTCTTCCCTTTTGGTTTTCTAACTCCAGGTGTTTGCACATTTTATTATATATTTTGTCTTCTCAAACTGCCCTTTGAAATCTGTGCAGCTCTTTTATTTCATCATTCTTCTATTTGCTTTAGCTACGCTATGTTAAAGAGCAATTTTCAGAGTCTGTTCTGACATCCATTTTAGTCTTTTCTTTCTTTCCTGTCTTTTTAATGATCTTTCACTTTCTTCCTGTGCGATGTCCTTGATGTCATCCTACAACTTATCTAGTCTTTGGCCAATAGCGTTCAATGCATCAAATCTATTCTTAAGGGATGCAGGCCCCAAATTCTCATAAAAAGACCAGACTTAATGGTCTGACTGAGACTAGAAGAATCCCGGCGGTCATGGTCCCCAAACCTTCTGTTGGCCCAGGACAGGAACCATTCCCGAAGACTACTCATCAGACATGGAAGGGACTGGACAATGGGCTGGAGAGAGATGCTGATGAAGAATGAGCTACTTGTATCAGGTGGACACTTGAGACTGTATTGGCATCTCCTGTCTGGAGGGGAGATGGGAGGGTAGAGAGGGTTAGAAACTGGCAAAACGGTCACGAAAGGAGAGACTGAAAGAAGGGAGTGGGCTGCCTCATTAGTGGGAGAGTAAATGGGGTGTGTAGTAAGGTGTGTATAAGCTTATATGTGACAGACTGACTTGATTTGTAAACTTTCACTTAAAGCACAATAAAAATTATTTTTAAAAAAATTTATTCTTAAGATGATCTTTAAATTCAGGTGGGATATACTCAAGGTTGTACTTGGGATCTCATGGACTTTTTTAAACTTTTTTTAGCTTCAACTTGAACTTTTATATGAGCAATTGATGGTCTGTTCTGCAGTCGTCCCGTGGCCTTGTTCTGACTGATGGTATCGAGCTTCTCCATCACCTCTTTCCACAAATGTAGTTGATTTGATTCCTAAAATTATCATACAATAAATCATTTTGCTGAGTAAAACTAGTCAATCACAAAAGGACAAATACTGTGTGACTTCACTAATACGAAATACCTAGTATAGGCTAGTATAGAGGTTAAAGTTTAATAGTGGTTACCAGGAGCAAGAGGGATGGGGAAACTGTGGAATCATTGTTTAGGCAGCAAGTGAGTTTTTGTTTATGGGGATGAAAAATTTGGCAATGGAAATCGGTGATGATTGGTGTAATCAAATTTATTGAATTGTACTCCTGAAAAACGTCAAATTAGCAAATACTGTGTTCTTTATATTTTTTTAACAGTAAAAAAAAAAAAAAAAGCCGATTAAACCCAACCTGACTTCCCAAATAAGGCAGTGATTCTTCAGTTTGTATCTTTAAGAAAGCAGAGCTCTGAGTCCACAGCTCAGTCAAAAATGAAATACAAACACAACTGTGGCTCATTCCTATCAGAGACTTGCTGCTTTTGACCCAATTTATCATTCTATGGTACAAATCAGCATCACGATAGCATGTTTCAAATTAATTAAAAGACATTCCTTTCCATCTAAGGTATAATCAAGGCAATTTACTTCCAAACATAATCAAGAAATTATGTAAAGGAAGATTAAGCATATGAGTAATTTGTTCATGTGTGAAGTTAATTGATTTTCATATCTTTTTTGCAGGTTTCAAATGAGGATTACGAAAGACTAGGTTTTTCAAAATATCTCAACTCAGCAGAGTTTTGAAATACTTCTTTAAAGGAGATTACACTTTCCACCAAAAAGAGCTCTCAGTCTATGGGGGACAATGGAGCCCTCAGGTAGTAAATTTATTATGGGGCTACCAGCAGCTACATTCAGAGTTCCTGGAACCCTTAGCAGAACTCCTTCCGAATACTCAGAAGAGGGCAAAAAAGGGTGATGAAAGCGTATTTCTTTCTTTTGCTAATGCTTGAAGCTGTGTATTCTAAGAGTCCAGGTGGAGATGGGATCATTAGCAGTTCTTAGAATGGGAGGAGAGTGGGGAGGAATAAACTGCTGGCCATGTCTGTTCATCTTCAATTCTCTGGAAGAAACTGTCCACTTGCAATATGCACTCTTTCATAAAGAGGCCCGGTATGTTCTGCTGAAAGCCAAATAAGAGCCATATTTAGACAATAGGTGCAGCTGCGTCCATCGCAAATGGGAGTTCTACAGCTTTCTCTGGTCCCTAATCTACTCGAGCACTTGCACAGCCCCTTAAACTTCCTCCTCATCACTCCAGTGATTCTCCCTCTGACATGGCAATATTGCAGGAAAGGAACTTGGTACCCTGAGCTGTCAACACCCAACCCATTCATGAGTAAAGATCCTTTTTATCATACACTTTCCCATGCCTCCATGGAGTCCCTGGTTTTGAACCTGTTTTCACAATCAAATGAAAAGCGTTTATTAACAATCCCTTCCTCACCACTTTTTTAATGAGTAAAGGACATAGAAGATGTCAATTTCAGCTGTGGTTTGCACAGGGCAACAAACATCACCACACTGAGTTGATATAATCCCAATTAAAAGCCAGTAAGAGTGGTTCAGACCAAGATTTTGGAGCCAGAGTGCCTGGGTTGGAATCCTGGCCCTCCCACTTCTCAGCTATGTGACCTTGAACAAGTTATGCAACCTCTCCGTGGGCCTCAATTTCCTCATCTGTAAGATGCTGGTAATAATAGTACTTATCTCTTTTTTTTTTTTTTTTTAATCTCATAGGGTTGTTGGAGGGATTAAATGAGTTAGTATATTTGAAAACTTAGAAGACTGTCTGATGTACATCAATACCGGTTGCCATCAAATCAACTTCAACTCGTGGCAACCCCATGAGTTGTGCTCCATAGGGTTTTCAATGGCTGATTGTTCAGTAGATAACCAGCCTCTCTTTCTCGGTGCCTCTCAGTGAACTCAAACCTCCAAGTTTTCAGTTACCAGCTTTTTGAGTTTGCACCATCCAGGGACTCCATCTGATATCTAGTAAATGTTAATTTATACCTAAGGAGCCCTGGTGGTGCAGTGGTTAAAGTGCTCAGCTACTAACCAAAAGGTCAGTAGTTCAAACCCACCAACCACTCTGCAGGAGAAAGATGTGGCAGTTTGCTTCTATAAAGATTACAGCCTTGGAAACCGTATGGGGAAATTCTACTCTGTCCTACAGGTTGCTATTAGTTGGAATTGACTCAAGGACAACAGGTTTGGTTTTGGTTTAATTTGTGTTGTTGGTTTAATTTACGCTTACTATTTTTAACAGCTTTATTCCTGGAAATAATTCCAGGAACTATTCCTGAAAACATGTGTCCTTGGATATCTGGACCTAAGTGAAGGACTTTACATTAATGCCTTTTAGAAGTTCACCTTGTTTTCACGTGGCCCACAATTCAGCTCTCACCACTGTAATCCATCACAGGTTTAACTCTATCATTCTGTACCAGGCAAGGTGAAAATAAATAATTATCCATAATAGGCTAAATACATCAGTAACACTAATGCTTTCATCTAATCCTTGAACCAAAAAACCAAACCCGTTGCCATCAAGTCGATTCTGACTCATAGCGACCCTATAGGACAAAGTAGAACTGCCCCATAGAGTTTCCAAGGAGCGCCTGGTAAATTCCAACAGCAGCCATAGCTCTTAACCACTACACCACTAGGGCTTCCAATTTAATCCTTAGATCTTTTTAAATGACAGTTTCTTTATTCGTACAGTGTCACTAGGAAGTACATGAGGTTTCCACTTCCCTGTGTTATTTGGAAACTCAAAATATGGGATTTTGTCTGATAGAAGCCAAGCATTTTGGGGAGGGGGGTAACGGAGGGGAAAGAGAAGTCAATCGTTTCTATCAGATTTCTGGGGGGAGAGGGAGAAGAGGGTCAAAATACCCTAAATGGCAAATTCTATTAGCATGCCCAAATGAAGAATGCAGTAATCTTGGCATAAGGACATGACTATGAAAATGACAGAGGCCCAATCTTTCTAAGTGTTGAAATGGATAGCTATCCAGAGGGTTGGAGAGTTGGGCAATGTGTACCCCATGCCAGCCATTCTTAGGGCCACCAGTTCTTTAATACTGTTCCCAAGTGCTGACTCTGGAGACAGACCCCCAGGTCCCAATAAACCAAACCCACTACCATTGAGTTGATTCCATCCCATAGAGTAGAACTGCCCCCTAGGGTTTCCAAGGAACAGCTGGTGGATTCACACTGCCGACCTTTTGGTTAGCAGGTGAATGCTTAATCACTGGACCACCAGGGCTCCCCAGGTTCCAACACTGGCTCTATAATCTTAAGAAGTTATTCTGGCTTGATTTCCTCACAGGGATGGATTATCCAATAAGCAAAGTATGCACAGGCTTAATTGTGTTTATTTACTAATCTATACTGAACAATTTCTCCTGGGTTTCACTGCATCAAAGCTGATGCATACCCTGCTTACTGGCTAATCTGCCCCTGTGAGTCAGCTATAAACTAGAGATAATTCCTGTACCTACCTTAAGAGGCTTTATGAAGATTAAGTGAGTTAATACATATAAAGTTATTAGAATGGTGTGTGAACAGATTGTGTTATATAAGTCTAAGCTATTATCTTTATTTTTTAAAAAAAATACAGATTCCTCCTTGAAAACATTATGCTGAGTGAAGTAAGTCAAGCACAAAAGAACAGTTAATGCATGATCCAACTTACATGGAATATCTAGAATAGGCAAATGCATAGAGATAAAAGCTTATCAGTGGTTACTAGGAGCTGGGGGAATAGGGAGTTATTTCTCAAGGGATACTGAGTTTCTCTTTGGGGTGATGAAAAACTTTTGGAAGTAGGTAGTGGTAATGATCGTGCAACATATTGAATATAATTAATCGTACAGGTAAAAATGGTTCAAATGGCAAGTTTTATGTTATATATATTTTACCACCACAATACAATTTTAAAAAATATATACAAGTCCCTAAGCTCCTTCCAGAAACCCTGATGGCATAGTGGTTAAGTGCTCTGGCTGCTAACCAAAGGGTCAGCAGTTTGAATCTCCCAGGCACTCCTTGGAAACTCTATGGGGCAGTTCTACTCTGTCCTATAAGGTCGATATGAGTCGGAATCGACTCCACAGCACTGGGTTTGGTTTTTTTTTTAAGCTCCTTCCAACCCTATTGTCGTTAGGTGCTATTTAGTCAGCTCAACTCATAGCAACCCTATGTAAAACAGAGTGAAACACTGCCTGGTCCTGTGCCATCCTCACAACCATTGCTATGTTTGAGCCCATTGTTGCAGCCACTGTGTGGATTCATCTCATGGAGGGTCTTTCTCTTCTCCCCTGACCCTCTACCAAGCATGATGTCCTTCTCCAAGGACTGGTCCCTCTCGATAACATGTCTAAAGTAGGTGAGATAAAGTCTCCCCAACCTCCCTTCTCAGGAGCATTTTGGCTGTACCCTAGTGAGTCCAAATCTGCAAACCTGAGTCTCCTCAGGTGATTCTGATGATGTACAGTAGCTTCAGGAACCATGGATGGCAACAGTCACTAGATTATCTCATGTAAAATATTTCCAGACTTGCCCAGGAACAGCAAAATAACACAGTTTACTAGATCTAGACCAAGAGGCAATTTTGCCACCCAGAGGACACTTAATGTCTGAAGACATTTGTGGTCGTCACCCGCAGGCAAAGGGAGGGCAGTGCTGCTGGCATCTAGTGGGTAGAGGCCGGAAATGCTACTAAACAGCCTATAATGCAGAGGATAGCCCCTATGACACAGAATCTTCTGCCCCAAATGTCCGTAGTGCCAAGAGTGAGGAAGCCCTGGTCTACACCAGTGCTGCTCAAACTTTAAAGTGTATATGAACCACCTGGAGAATCTTGCTAAAATGTATATTTTGTATACATAGTTCTAGGGTGAAGCCTGAGATTCTGCTTTTCTAACAAACCTCATCAGGGAGGTTAGAATTATCTCAAGCCCCACCCCAGATGCACTGGATCATAATCTGTGTTTTAACAGGATCCTTTTTTTTCAGGTGACTTGAACGCACGCTAAAGTTTAAGAAGCCATGCTCTTGGAAACCCAATCTGGTTGGAGCTAATCCCCAGAAAAAAAAAAAAAGCTATTTTTCAGAAGTATTTACAAAGAGTAAACCTAGTCGTCATGGAATGAATTTTGTCCCCCAAAGTACATGTCAACTTGGGTAGGGCATGAATCCCAGTACTGTGTGGTTATCCTCTATTTTGTGATGTTCCTATGTGTAATAAATTATAATCTCTGCCTGTGGTTAAAGAGGATTAGGGTAGATGTAATACCCTTGCTCAGGTCATATCCCTGATCCAATATAAAGGGAGTTTTCCTGGTGTGTGGCCTGCACCACCTTTTATCTTAGAAGAGATAAAAAGAAAGGGAAGCTAGCAGAGAGTTGGGGACTTCTTACCATCAAGAAAGCAGTGCTGGGAGCAGAGTGTATACTTTGGGCCTAGGGTTCCTGCACGGAGAAGCTCCTAGTCTAGGGGAAGACTGACCAGAAGGACCTTCCTCCAGAGCCAACAGAGAGAGAAAGCTTTCTCCTGGAGCCAACGCCCTGAATTTGGACTTCTAGCCTAGAAAATAAATTTTTCTTTGTTAAAGCCATCCACTTGTGGTATTTCTGTTAAGGCAGCATGAGATGACTAAGGTACTAGTCATACTTTTCTAAGTAAATTTTTAAAATTTTAATATGTTGGAGAATTTAATACGTTAGGGATTTCATTAGATGAGTCCCCTGAGTGGGAGTATTAAGACATTCAAAGTAGGCCTTAGTGTTCCTCAGCCAAAGCCAGCAAAATTCTAAGGGTATTCTGGGAAACAAAATGGAAGGGAGGGAGGGAAGGAAGAAGGGAGGAGAGGGAAAAAAAGAAAGATAGTGTTTTTGGGAAATGCTTAGTACAAGATTAAACCAGAAGATTTTTCTTTACTACAGGACTTTTCAGAGCCTTTCATATTCTATTGTGCACTTTGAAATCCCAAAAGGTGATATTTCAATATATGGTCACAGATGCTTTTTATTATAGAGCATCTCAAGTCCTTCATACTCTAAGAAACTTGCCTCTAGAAATGTTGGTCTAAGTAAACCATTCTGTTTACTGGAGCTTTGGAAGGACCATCATGCATAAACCTTTCAAAACAACCACCACCACCTCTGCAACTACTCAACCTGGAGGGGCTTTGTATCCCTTATTGTTGTTGTTGCTAGCCGTAGTAGAGTAGACCCCCTACTCATGGGGATCCCATGCACGACAGAAAGGAAATCTGCATGGTCCTGCATCATTCCCATGATTGGTTGTGTATCGGACCATTGTCATCCATAGGGCTTTCGTTGGCTGATTATCAGAAGTAGATTACCAGGCATTTCTTCCTAGTCTATCTTAGTCTGGAAGCTCCACTGAAACCTGCACATTATTATAGCAACATGCAAGCGTCCACTGACAGATAGGTGATGGTTACATATGAGGTGCATTGGCCAGAATCAAACCTTGATCTCCCACATGAAAGGCGAGAATTCTACCACTGATCCACCACTGCCCCCTTGTATCCCTTAGGGAAAAAAAAAAACTAGTTGCCATCGAGTTGATTCTGACTGATAGCAACCCTATAAGATAGGGTAGAACTGCTCCATAGGAATTCCAAAAAGCGGCCAGTAGATTCGAACTGCTGACCTTTTGGTTAACGGGCAAGCTCTTAACCACTTTGCCACCAATAAATAAAAACAGCAGCTAACATATTACCATCTGTCATACCTAGACTCTGGTGGCTGACATTCAGAGGCGTGCCCACTTCCCTCTTTCCCAATAAATGAGCCCCTGGGATAGAGACCCACAGCTTTGGACCTCAGAATTCTGGCTTCTAAGGACGGATTAGGCCACCACTTCTAATCCCTTGCTTGAAAAGAAGTCTATCCAGAAGATTAAGGCTTTGGTGGACCAACAGCTTCCACCTGGGGTATCCCTTCCCCACTTAGAAGTAGTAAGCTCTGAAGGTTTGGTCTCTATTATTACATCTGAGTAACAGGTGATCCTCACACTGGACTGGACTTGAGCAGCCTACTTTGTTACTTAATCTTCTGCATTCATTCCCCTCTTTCCTCATCTGATACAATATTTGCATACAAAGCCTCACTGTTGAGGAGCACTTATTTTGTGCCAGACACCATGCTAAGTGCTTCCACATATCATCCCCTTTAGCCCTCGCATTAACACTGAGGTAGGTAATATTACCCCCACTTATGAGTAAATTGTGGCCTATAGCGGTTAAATTATTTACACTGTCACTAATACATGCCAAACCCAAACCCCAATCTCAAACTCATAGCCCCAAAATTCCTAGCCTTTTTTAAACCACTAAGCCCTGAAAACGCCCCAAGTGAAACAATTAAATGCGCATAAAATCCTATTAGAAGTAGATAAAGGGGAGAACGCAGACATACTACGCTTGTTGCTGGGTTTCCTCATGAAGGGCACTTCCTGAAGGCTTATTGGCAAGTATTTCCAATGGAGGGAAGCTGCTTTAGCATGCAATTGTACTTTTCCAGCCCAAAGTTACAACTAAACAGAACTTTGCTTTATGTCAAAACAAGAGGCTAAAAACAGGCTGCCAAGCTCCAGTTTCACAGAGACGCGAATTTGTGAAGAAAAGTTGATCAAAATCAAAACACTGAAAAAATGAGCATTGTGAAAAGCCACTCACTACCTCAGCTGAGTTTGTGTTGGAAAGACCAGCAAGTGCCCTTTATCCTTGGCTTCCAGGTCCTGTGGGGCTTTTTCCTCTCAAAAGATATCCTAACGATACCTGTTAGTCCTTGTGTAAAGGGAGAAAATTTAAACTAAATAGTCTCTGAAGTGCCTTCCCACTCAGTTTTACGGCTTTCTGAAATGGCAAAACTAATTTTATATCCCCCATTGGGAGTGGCATACAAAACATTCCTTGGAAGGAGACATGGTTACAATGGCTCCCCTCCACACATAAGTTTTCTATTGCCTGTTCAGGTTTAATTTTAGTCATACTTTCCCATAATTTTCCTGGAATTACTCCATTTGTTTCCTATTTCTGCTTCTCAGATACCACAGAGTTTACGCACATTAGGAGAACCCTGGGCTTCCCTCCATGACCCATTTGTGATTGAAACAAGCCAGAGAAGGAATCAGCAACTAGCTGATTCCCCCAAATACCTTCACCCTGTCACAAGATGCCACCATGTATGCCTTTGTCACTTGGAAACCAGTGACAATGTCTATTGTCCTAAATCAGTGCTTCTCAAATTATTTGAGGTGAAGAACAAGTTTGTCTTCTTTTATTAATTTCCAATTCATCTCAGATTGAAACTTTTATAAAATACAATAAAAGTAAATTACTAGAAAAATGAAATGCTGCTTGGTTGCTACAATTTGAAATTTCTACAAAAGTTTCCAAATGCTTACTCTCCGTTTCCAAACTCACGTCTCTATGGGCCAGTAGCTAATAGTTCATAATAAACAGCTCATAGAAACATCCAAGTCTGCAGACCACACTGAGTCACAAACCCTAAATCTGCATCCCCACCCAATCCAAGACCACAGACATTTATTAGAAAATTTCTACGTTTATGCTAAACTGTTGTTATTATTGTTAGGTGCCTTCAAGTCGATTCCGACTCATAGTGAACCTATATACAAGGGAACGAAACACTGCCTGGTCCTGCACCATTCTCACGAACATTGCTATGTTTGAGCTGTTGTTACAGCCATTGTGTCAGTTCATCTCATTGATCTTCCTGTTTTTTGCTGACCCTCTACTTTACCAAGCACAACGTCTTTCTCAAGGGATTTGTCACTCCTGATAACATGTCCAAAGTAAGTGAGATGACGTCTCGCCATCCCCGTTTAAAACCTTTCAGATGCTGAGAGGAAGGAGAATGAGGCTGTGCTACAGCAAAATTACAGTATTATAAAAATAATCCAAAGATTCTTACTTGAAAAGAGAGACGATAGCTCCTAGCTTGAAAGGTTTTACATCTACATTAGAGAAAATGGTGTTTAATAGATAACGAAACCTTCTAAAATATTGTACAGTGTTATTTTTGAAAGCTCCAGACAAATCTCAACCCCCAATAAACACTTTTCATTCTTTATCCTCACTCTAACCCCTGGAGGTTGGAAGAGATGACTGTAAAGCAAAACACTAGTATTCAGCCTCAATATTCTCACTGTCTCACATCTAATCCCTCACTAAGTCCTATTAACTCTCTCTTCAGAACATGTCCCCAAATCATTCACTTCTCTACACCTCCACCATTAACAGCCAAACCAAACCACCATCACCCCATACCTAGACTGCTGCAGTGCTGGCCTTGTAGTTGGTCTTCCTGCTCCTTTTCTTAATCCCATCTTGACACAGTAGAGTTTCTCTCTTAAAACATAAAGAACATTGAATTCTTAAAAACCAACCCAATGGCTTCCAGTAGCACTGAGATTAGAATCCCACTCCTTACCACATCATACATTCTCTGGACCCTCCCTGCCTGACCTCATCTCCAACAACCTTTGCCTTCCCTCATTACATTCTAGCCACACAGGCCTTCCCTGTGCAAATCTGGCCACCAATCTTGTTCCCAAATAAGAGTCTTTAACCAAACTGGACCCTCAGCCAGGAACACGCTTTGTCAGTTCATTGCAGGCCTGGCTCCAACTTGCCATTTCCATATCAGCTTACCTGTAACCTCTTTAATGAGGTTATCCCTTACCACCCACGGGCTCTCATTCACATCACCCAGATTGATGTTCATCATAGCATTATTACTAACACGTGGTGTGTCTCATTCACTGCTGTAACTCCAGAGTGCACAACATAAGCACTCAGCGAATACATTTTTTCTATTACAAAACTTCCAGTACTCCCCAGGAGTTTGGGTTTATTTGCTGCTTGTTGTTGTTAGTTGCCTTTGAGTTGCCTCTGACTCGTGATGATCTTATGTATAACAGAACAAAATGTTGCCTGGTCCTGTGCCATCTTCATGGTCATTGGTGTGTTTGAGTCCATTGTTGCAGCTATTATTTGCTACTTAGAAGTACAAAAAATAACTAGTTCACTTTAACAACAAAAAATAATGGTATAAAAGAAGCTGAGGATTTGTTTTCTGACTTAGGATTTAATTACATGGAGAATTTTGATGAAAATAAGGAAAAATATTGTAGTACATTATGGTGCTAATGTGTGGGAGTTTTCATTGTTTACTCTTGTCTCCTTCCCAGGGTTTTATTAATGAGCCAACTATCTTATATGTGATAATGTATTACAATGAGTTCCATTTGGTTGTGGGTCAAGATAAAATAGCACAGTGTAATTTAAAAGAAATTATATTTGCTTGGTGAATGGCAGACTCATTTAACATTTGCTTCTCTTCTTACACAGTTTAGTTGTACACACACCAAATTGAACAGACCTAGCCTCCCTCCCACCCAGCTTGTGAGAAGAGGTAGATGAGCCACCTGCTCAGCAATCTAATTTGACTTCAGAAAAAAAAAAAAAGAAGAAGAATCAAGATGGTCCCTCAAACGGCCACATGTTGCAAAGACTCATCACCTCCCCTGGCTGCCTTTGAATGACAGTGGGTCTCTTGACAGCCACCTCTGATTTTCTGAAAAACCGGGCAGGTATTCACCACCTGGTTACTTCTCAGAAGCAGCAACATGGGCCAAAGCAAAGCACCAATCCCAGAGAGGTGGCTTTCAACAAACAACCTTCAAAAGGTGGGCAGCACCTTACGCCCACCTGTGTTAACTGTCAGCTACCCACAAGAGAGAGTGCAGTGGTGGGAATGCCCCTGTTATCTCCAGTTTTCATTGCTGTGGTTCAGAGTTGCTGCTCTTGTGGGCTGAGAGGGATGAGTTTCAAGGGTTTCTTTGCCTTTGATTTCAACCCTTCACCACCACAAGCTAAACACGTGCCATCTGTGGAGCAGTAAATTGTCTAACGGGGGACCGAGAAGGACCAAGAAATATATACATACACAAGTATTTGCCACTGATGCTACATAATCAAGATGAGCCATCAGTCTGCAAAAGAACATTGATCTCAACATCTAGAAAGATTAAAGAAAATCTATTTGATCCTCCTTTCAGCTATAAAAAGTAAATACTTTATCTGAGGCAATGGGTTGAGCTAATATATTCCTAGTTCACCAGACTGTTCCCTGGAGTATTGCATTGACTTCTCTTTTCAGTGTCAAAATTTGACTCTCAGTGATAGTAAAAGTGTTTCTTCATTCCTTTTTCCTTCTCCCACATCTCACCTAAAATGATGCTGAACATGTGGTAGACACTCAAATGCTGCTCAGTTTTTAATAAATGTAATGACAGGTAGATTTGGAAAAAATTAAGATGTGAACACACTCTTTGCAAAATTTATCTCATTTCTCATGCTAAACTCATAATGGCATTGAAACGGATTATTTAATTGATATATATCATTTTAGAGCTTGATTTCAGCACAATGAGAAGTGGTCATTTTGAGTACTGTCTTGAAAAACTCATTTTGATTCTTGCAAATTGAAGATACAACTAAGGAAAATACCATAGACTCGCACAGGTGAACAGATATAGAAGCCGTTATACGTTGTTGTTGTTGTTAGGTGCTGTAGAGATGATTTTGACTCATGTCAACTCCATGTGACACAGTAGAACTGCCCCATAGGGTTTTCCAGGCTGTAATCTTTACAAGAGCAGATCACTAGTTCTTTCTTCTGCAGAGCTGATGGGTGGGTTCGAATTGCACCCAGTTAACAGCCAAGTGCTTAACAATTGCGCTACCAGGGCTCCTCAGCCATTGTATAAGAGAAGAAATCTGTCAGGAAGCAAATACGATGACCAGGACTTTACCCAGTCCCTGGCATGTAATGGACCCACATGTCCTTATTTGTTTTTGAACACAGAAGAATTTCAAGTCCAATACCACAAGCCCTCATAGCCAACTTGCCTATATTCTTCTCTTTCTTTTTATTTTTTTTAATTAAAACCTCTTCTTCAGAGTTCTGTGCACCTGCAAGTTAGCAACCAGGTGTTCAGCTGTTTAAGCACAAACAACAATCAACATGCATCTCTAGATATGACACTTACCCTCAGTGAATTGGGGGAAGCAGAAGCTAATGCTATAGGCAAAGCCCACTGGCCAGAGAAATCAAGAGTAAAGAGTGGAATAAAGACAAATGCTGCATTTTTTTTTCTCTGAGAAAGGTTGTTGTTAGGTGCCGTCAAGTTGATTCTGACTCATAGTGATCCCATGTACAACAGAACAAAACACTGCCAGGTCCTGCACCACCCTCACAAACATTGCTATGTTTGAGGCCATTGTTGCAACCACTGTGTCAATCCATCTTGTTGAGGGTCCTCCTCTTTTTTGCTGACCCTCTAATTTACAAAGCATTATGTCCTTTTCTAGGGACTGATCCCTCCTGATAACATGTCCAAAGTTAGTGAGATGAAGTCTCACCATCCTCCCTTATAAGAAGCATTCTGGCTGTACTTCTTCCAAGACAGATTTGTTTGTTCTCCTGGCAGTCCATGGTACATTGAATATTCTTCACAAACACCGTAATTCAAATGCATCAATTCTTCTCCGGTCATCCTTATTCGTTGTCCAGCTTTCACATATATATAAGGCAATTGAAACTACCGTGGCTTGGGTCAACTGCACCTTAGTTCTCAAGGTGACATCTTTGATTTTTAACACTCCAAAGAGGTCTTTTGCAGCAGATTTGCCCAATGTAATACATCATTCGATTTCTTATCATAGGTGCAGATTATGGATCCAAGTAAAAATGAAATCCTTGACAACTTCAATAACCTTTTCTCCATTTATCATGATGTTGCTTATTCATCCAGTTGTGAGGATTTTTGTTTTCTTTATGTTGAGATGTAATCCATTCAGAAGACTGTAGTCTTTGATCTTCATCAGTAAGTGTTTTAAGGCCTCTTCACTTCCAGCAAGGAAGATTGTGTCATCTGCACATTGAAGGCTGTTAATGAGTCTTCCTCCAATCCTGATGCTGCTTTCTTCTTCTGATAGTCCGGCTTCTCGGATTATTTGCTCAGCATACAGATTGAGTAAGCATGGTGAAAGGATAAAACCCCGACGCATACCTTTCCTGATTTCAAAATGCAGCTTGAAAAGACAAAGTGATTATAATGAAATGTGCAAAGACCTTGAGTTACAAAACCAAAAGAGAAGAACATGCTTGACATTTCTCATTCTGAAAGAAATGAAGAAAAAAATTCAAGCCTAGAGTTGCAATATTGCAGGATTCTATGGGCAAAATATTGAAGGATATAGGAATCATCACAAGAAGATGGAAGGAATACAGAGTCACTGTACCAAAAAAATTTGGTCAATGCTAGCCATTTCAGGATGTACCATATGAGAAAGGTTAGAAAATCCTATTTCAGCAAAACAACAGAAAGGCAATGCAGACTAATTTGTGGAATTTATCGAGCTCTGAAAATAAGTTGAATTCACTGAAAAAAATATATGTAATATATACAGATACACATATTTTATATAATATATAAACATTACACACAGAAGTCATTAGAGTCAATACAACAATAAGAGCATAACACTATAGCCAAAATATTGAGAGGTATAAAATATTCTTCAGGAACCAAAGCCTCTTCAAAACCAGTTGGCCTTCATTTTCCAGTGCTAAGCCTGCTACAAGTTCAAGGCTTTGACCCCCTTAAATCCAAATAACTCAGGAAACCATTTTACAAAGATATCTGAGCCCATGGTTTAAGGAAAAAAAAAAAATGCCCGAATCTATGTAAAATTCGAATGCCCCAACCTGTATGTGATTCAAATCCTTTCCAGGTTTTCTGAACCTTGTGCAGGAAAAGGAAAATGAGAAAAATCAGTGTTTTTTTCTGCCTAGTTGTTGAACACCCTAATTGCTTCAAGCACCATTACCCCCACTTGTGCATAAGCTATCCTTTGAAAATACTTTTCATTTGAAACTAAAATTGATGCCAATTTCTTGCTAAAAGTATAGCCAATATTAACATGATTTAGAGTTATTGGATTTACTTTTTTAATCTTAACAAGGATGTCAATATTTCTAAGAGCACGCAAAGGGAATAACAATCCAGAACTGTCTGAAGTACAGCCAATAAAAAAAATCTTTAAAAAAGACTGCACATCTTTGTAAACATAAATACTATCATAATTACATATCACATTACCACGACCTTTACTAAAATGGTGCTAAAATGTCTTCCTGCATTCCTTCATATAAAATTTCCTTACATTAGAATTAAATTGTTGGATCTTTCCCCTCCTGCCACTTTTGCCCTGGATAGAATTACTGTTTCTAATTTCTCCCTCAATAAATCAACATTCTGGTGCAGCTTGTGCGGACATTTTTCATTAGTTTCCTTAACATAAATTCAATGGTTTAATAAATCAGGACATTAATTATTTGTTTCTGTTACAAAATATAACAAAGAAACCAGACACTGGATAAATATTATTTGAATGACTAAATCTCCAGATGATCCATTATTGTGGCACTCAACCTGGATTTTGGAAATAAATGAAGCCAGTGATGAAAACCATCATGTGCAAGAGAGACAGGGCTTAACGAAGATGCAAGAATGAATGAGATTTTGTCCCTGCCCTCGGGGAAAAGAGTACGCAAATAACTATAAGAGAAGGCAGAATGTGATGAGTACCAGGAGTACTACAAAATGATATTGAGATTCTAGGGAAGAAAGGATTAAACCTGGTTGGAAGAATCAGAGGCTTCATGAAGGAGGTGACTTCTGGGATATACCTTAAAGGAGGAGTAGAAATTCACTGAGAAGAATGAAGGCAACCATACAAATTGAAAAGACCAACAAGAACAAAAGCATGAAGGTGGAAGGAAGATGAGAGCCACATGCAGTCAGTTTTGTCTGTATACAGGAATAGGGCCTTGAATGCTGAATTGAGAAGTTCTTTTTAATAATTCAGTAGACAATGAGCAGTGAGGGCTAGTTTTGAAACAAGATAGCAACATGAAGATTAATATGAAAGCAGTGTGTAAAACAAGATAAAAAAACAAGATAGAACTGAGCAAATAGAGGCATTTAGAGACTAATTAGAAAGTAAGAAGACTTCTAGGGAAATGAAAATAGTAAATATGAAGGCCTGAATAATGGCAGGGGAAAAACAGAAGAATAATTGGGATCAAAAGGTAGTACAGAAGCAAAAATAACAGGAGTCTGATAACAATATGGAAACCCTAGTTGCCGTAGTGGTTAAGAGCTATGGCTGCTAACCAAAAGGTCAGCAGTTCAAATCCATCGGGCACTCCTTGGAAACTCTTTGGGGCAGCTCTAATCTGTCCTACATGGTCACTATGAATTGGAATCAACTTGACACTTTAAAGAAAGGAGTTCCTTTTTTTTTTTTTTTTTTTTTTGCCAATTCAACTTTTTACAGGTGTACAACTTATTGACAGCAATTACAATAATCAGCTATGCAACTCTTCCCTTAATCAACATGATATTTCCATCACCATTAACCCCCCTTTTTTCCCCTTCCTCCTGCCCCTGCTAACCACTAAAAAGCTTTGTTCTCTATATATGTTTTTTCTTGTCTTTTTATATGTGAAAGGTCGTACAATATTTGTCTTTTTGTGATTGACTTATTTCACTCAGCATAATGTCTTCCACCTCCACCCATATTGTGGCATGTATCAAGACTTCATTTCTCCTACTAGCTGGGTAGTATTCCATTGTATGTATGTACCACATTTTGTTTATGCACTCATCTGTTTATAGGCATTTAGGTTGTTTCCACCTTTTGGCTATTGCAAATAGCGCTGCAATGAACATTGGTGTACAAGTATCTGAGTCTCTGCTTTCAAGTCTTTTGGGTACAGACCTAGAAGCCGAACTGCTAAGTCATATGGTAGTTCTATTTTTAGTTTTTTGAGGAACTGTCACACTGTTTTCCACAATGGCTGTATCATTTTGCATTCCCATCTGTCATGGAAAGAGTTCCAATTTCCCCACATTCTCACCAACATTTGCTGTTTTCCAGGTTTTTTGAGTGTGTTTGTTTTTTGTTTTTAATCTTAGTGGGAGGGAAATGGTATCTCATTGTGGTTTTGATTTGCATCTTCTGATAGCTAAAAAAAAAAAAAAGAATGGAGTTCCTAATACATGAATGTTTTGTTACCAAAGGTTACCCTAGCCAGAGACCTACCATCCTAATGTATCTCTCCTGTCTCTCAGTATCGAGTATCCTAGAACTTACCTAGTCACAAACTGGTCACACTTGGGCCTTTCTCCATCATGAGAAAAGTATGCAAGAACCTTTTCTCATCTCACTCCATTTCTTATTGCTCATTCATTCAGCATAGTAAACACATTGCTTCTCATCAAGACCATTTTATAATGCTCAACATTATAAAAGATAAGACACTGTCTTCACCCTCACAGATGCCATCAGGTTGATTCTGACTCACAGCCACCCCATGTGTGTCAGAGTAGAACTGTGTTCCATAAAATTTTCAATAGCTGGTTTTTCAGAATTATATCACCAGGCCTTTCTTTTCCGGTGACTGTGGGTGAATGAGTCAGAATCGACTCTATGGCAGTGGGCTTTTTTTTTTTGGGGGGGGGGGTGAATTTGAACTTCCAACCTTTTGGTTAGCAACTGAGTATATTAACCGTTTACACCACCCAGGAACTCCCGCATCTTCCTAGTTTAGTCTTAATGCAATGCCGGGAGAAAAGGATGTGTTTTCTTGATGATTGTTTTCGCTTGTTTGTTTGTTTTTTAATGAAAATGGCTTTACTCTTTTGTAAACTAAAAAATAATATAAAATTCAAAAAAGAAAATAACATGCACACTGCAGTAAAAAATGTGGAAGATGAAGTTGAGGAAATCTCTCGGAAAATAGAGCAAATGAAGATAAAAATAGGAGAGAAGAAGAAAAAAATTAGAGTAGCAATTCAAGACGTTAAACATCAAAATCATGGACCCTCAAGAAAATGGAAAGAAAATCATCAAAAAAATAATTCAAGAAAATTTCCCAGAACTGAAGGGGATAAGTTTCCAGACTAAAAGGCTATAGAATGCCCAGCACAAACGATGAAAATACAGTCATGAGCTGTATAACATCCATTCCGGCAACATCCGACTACACAGTCAGTGGTCTCATAAGGTTAAAACAGAGCTCAGAAATCTTTACTGGCAAACAGGAGATAGCAAATGCAACACCTTCCCAAGCAACAAGCATATCTCATGTCTCTTGTATACAAAGTGATTGAACTGCTAGGCATATAATGGTACAGTAATAGGGTCCCTATGAGTCAAAGCCGACTTGAGGGCAACAGGTTTTTTTGTTGTTGTTGTTGTTTACATGTATAACCTATTACACATATGTCTTGATAGTCATAATAAACGCCTATGTTATTGGCTTATGTATGTACTGTACTGTACTTTCTATCATTATTTTAATGTGAACTTTCTCCACTTACAAATAAAAAATTTACCATATAACAGTGTACGCTTCCACTCATAGGCAGCAGCATCCAATCTCACGTTTGCACAATGTCCAAATCACGTAACATCTTATTTCACAGAACGCTTCGTGGACATTAAGCAACACATGACCATAGACATATGCCAAGGCACAACATCATAAATTTTCAAAATTCTGGGCATAATAAGATCATACAGACCTGCAGAGAGGAAAAACAAGAAGGTTCCCCACAATCTAGCCCCCCATACCCTTGCAGTGTCACCTCCTCCCACTACAGCCCAGGTCTCCTCCTGAACCTCCCAAGTGAAGGCTGCTCCCTTTCCATTCATCTCCCCTTAAATGCAAATGAGATCATGACCCTCATCTATTTAAAACCCTCTAGTGGTTTTTTTTTCCTAAAAAAAAAAAATTTTTTTTTTTTAGTGGCTTATGCTGCACTCAGAGCAAAATCTACATACAAAAAATATATGGGAAACAGGGGTAAACAGGACTTTAAGATCACCTCTAAAGTTTGATGACTCATACGGACACTAACATATTTAAATGAGTGAATAAAGAATTCTACATTACAGCCAGCTACTAAAATGGAATTTTTCTTCTTCCCGTCTCTCTCTTGATATCTTGGTTTCTTTTCCCTTTCCAGTTTTCCTTTAGTCATCAGTCCACACTCCAATAAAGAACATTGGTGATAGCAGTATCATGTCACATGACTTGCTTCTGAACAGGATTTCTAAAGTAAGAAGCCACAACATTGTTTCAAAATAGCAACTGAGAAGTAGGTAAAGTTCTAACGTGAACCAACCAGCATCATCTCAATTCTTCATGGGTTCATAGAGAGGAAAAAAAGAAACGTGGTAAAGGGAGTAGTTCTACCTACCCAGGCTAGGATTCCCAAGTTTACATTGTCTATCAGATTATCCCACCACGTGTCTGTCAGTTTGTGATACTGTGGTGGCTTGCGTGTTGCTCTGATGCTGGAAGCTAGCTCCCAGTATTTCAAATACCAGCAAGGTCACCCATGGTGGACAGGTTTCAGAGGAGCTTACAGACTAAGACAGACTAGGAAGAAGGACCTGGCGGTCTACTTCTGAAAAAAATTGGCCAGTGAAAACCTTATGAATAGCAGTGAGACATTGTCTGATACAGTACCTAAAGATGAGCCCCTCAGGTTGGAAGGCACTCAAAATGCGACTGGGGAAGAGCTGCCTCCTCAAAGTAGAGTTGACCTTAATGATGTGGATGGAATAAAACTTTGAGGACTTTCATTTGCTGATGTGGCACAACTCAAAATGAGAAGACGCAGCAGTGAACACCCACTAATAATCAGAACGTGGAGTGTATGAAGTATGAATCCAGGAAAATTAGAAGTCATCAAAATGAAATGGAACTAATAAAGACCAATATCCTAGGCAGTAGTAAGATGAAGGAGCCCTGGTGGCACAGTGGTTAAGAGACAGGCTGCTAAGAAAAAGTTTGGGAGTTTGAATCCACCAGCTGCTCCTTGGAAACCCTACAGGGCAGTTCTACCCTGCCTACAGGGTTGCTATGAGTTGAAATCGGCTCAACGGCAATAGGGTTTTTTTGGTAGTGAGTTGACATGGACTAGTATTGACCATTTTGAATCAGACAATCCTATGGTCTATTATGCCAGGGGAAAACCTCGTGGCGTAGTGGTTAAGAGTTAAGGATGCTAACCAAAAGGTCAGCAGTTTGAATCCACCATGTGCTTCTTGGAAATCCTATGGGGCAGTTCTACTCTGTCCTATAGGGTCGCTATGAGTCAGAATCGACTCAATAGCAATGGGTATTATGAGTTGAAACCAACTCAAACGGTACCTAACAACGACAACCACATCAGATTATCATCAGCCTGTTAAATAAGAGAAGTCCCTCAGTAGCGCAAAAGGTTAACATGCTCAGCTGCTAAATAAAAGGTTGGAGGTTCAAGTCTATCCACAGTACCTAGTAAGAAAGGCCTAGCAAGCTACTTCCAAAAAAAAACCAATCATTGAAAACCCTACGGAGCACAGTTCTACTCTGACACACATGGGGTCACCATGAGTTGGTGTCAACTCAAAGGCAATTGATTAGGAAATAAGAACTTACATATGCCTTTACTATATAAAAAGTACTTAAAATATGTCTAACTGAATTGAATTGCTGAATTGGACCTCCAAGTTCTTCAAACTAATAAGCTTATACTTTAAGGTTTGACTCATTCTATAAATATTTATTAAACACCTACTTTATGCCAGACACTTTTTAGGTGTTGGGGACGCAGCAATGAACAGACTAAATGCCTACCATCTTGCCACTTACATTTAACGAACAGTTCATGCAATAAACAAGGCAGGTAATGGGATGCACAGCGATGGGGTGGAAGTTTGTGAGAAAGGGATTACTTTAGACAGGGTGGTCATAGGGAGACTCTGGAGAGATACATCTCACCTGAAGCTGAATGAGGAGATTCCAGCCATGTGAAGAACATTCTAGGCAGAAGGAAGAATTAAGAGTAGAGGCCCAAAGGTGGAAACAAAGCAGGGTGTTGGGAAAACAAAAAAGAAGGCAAACTGGCCAGAACATGAGAAAGGAAGAAAATGGTACAAGATGAGATGCAAGAGGTGGGTGGGGTCAGATAATGTAAAGGCCAAGTAGGCCATGATAAGCAGTGTCGATTTTTCTTCCTTAAATATTTTTCTAAAAATTTATCAATAAAATTGTCTCTTTCATATCATTTCCCATTCTACTGTCTTACGTACCATCAACTTCCAAGTAACAAGCAAATGAAATGAGTAATTTTCCTTTGTCTTTTTCCATGTTTTAATCCAATCATACAGCTACCTAACACATTTGGAAAAGCTCTACTTTTAAATGAGGATATAGTTCTATCTATGGTCTATTATGCCAGGGGAAAACCTGGTGGCGTAGTGGTTAAGAGCTATGGCTGCTAACCAAAAGGTCAGCAGTTTGAATCCACCACATGCTCCTTGGAAACCCTATGGGGCACGTGGGAAAGGAAAAAATTTTTTGATGAAGAGATTAAGTAAATCCAGTATCAGGGCTGAATATTTTTTCGCCTTCTTGAGTCACTCCACACAAGATGGGGTGTGAAGTACTAACAGTGCTCGGCCTACCACCACACTGAACAAACTGGGACTGTGCTGCAGGTTAGAAGAGAAATCTTCCCTGTTCAAACTACTTTTTGCTGCTACTGCCATATTATTTCAAGACTATTTCAAAACTTTCATGTTCTTCCCTCCCACTTGTGTATACACCTAGACGCTTCTCCTTATCTTCTGCTCCTTATTAATCTAACCTGTGTTGTTACTACCTAATCCAGGTTAAAAAAAAAAAAAAAGGCACCTATCAATTTAAGCATGGGATCTTCTAAGGGCACTTGGTTACGGTTTGCCAGCCAAAGTCAAGCTAACCTTGATTCTAGGGGTCGCTAAGCTGAAAGGCAGTCAGTCGTGCAGAATTATTTGCTAGTTAGGGCCACAGTAATGGCCCAATCAAGTCAAGACAATTTCATTCAAAGGCTTTAAGGGACCCATTTTCCAGGATCACTTTTGCTGTAATCAGAATTGTCCCAGACAATGCAGGAATCAAAAATTGCCAAAAGGAATGAACCCAAAACATAGTATACCAACTCTGCATAGTATACTCTATAGTATCATTCATCCGCCATCTGCCCTGCCAAGTTAAATAACAAAATACTCCACTAAAGTGTAGTTTTTGAAAAACACTTAAAAAGATGGCTTAATTTCTTCTATCAATACAGCTATTTAGGTCAATAAAATGGGATATCCTGAAAATGGTGTTTTTTTTTTCTGTATTTAAAATACCAAAATGTTGGAGGAAATGGAATGTGTGGCTAATTGCCTCCATGAACAACTGTCCCCTTTGCCATGAGACCATGAGAACTGGATAGTGCAGGGCTACCATTACTGAACATATTGATCAAAGATTCTATAGAAGACCCCTGATCAAAAGGGGGAAAATGGAGAACAGAATTTCAATTCTCATGGACTCCAGACTTCCTGGAGCCATGGAGGCTGGATGAACCCCTGAAACTACTGCCCTGAGATAATCTTTAAACATTAAACCAAAAATATCCCATGGAGTCTTAAAACCAAACAATAGCTTAGTTTAACTAGGAAAAAATGTCTGCCTTGAGCATTATGCTCTTTTAAGAACTATTTATATGGAACCAAATTGACAACAGCAACCTGAAAGGTCAGATAGGAACCTTACAGGCAGTGAGTATATCCTAATGGGGGAGGAACAACTCAGAAAGCAAGGTGAGAATGGCTGTACAACTCAAAGAACGTAACCAATGTCACTGCATTTTCATGTAGAAACTGTTGAATTTGTACGTTTGGCTGCGTGTATTGTCAACAACAGCAAAAAAACAAAAATTTTTAATTTCTAAAAAATAAAATAGAATACCAGAATGCTACATTGAGTCAAAGACAGTCACTGGTCTTGTGAACAATCGCATAACAAGCGTGGTTGTCTTGCAAAGTCACCATGTTATACAGAATGCATGCTAAAATCTTACCTTAACCTCACTATCCATCTGTTAGTTCGTCACACTGTGGAGGCTTGCAGCTTGCTATAATGCTGGATGCTATGCCACCAATATTTCAAATACCAACAGGGTCACCCATAGTAGACAGGTTTCAGCAGAATTTCCAGACTAGTAAGAGAGGCCTGGCGATCTACTTAAAAAATTAGCCAGTGAAAACCCTATGGGTCACAACAGAATACTGTCCAATATAGTGCTAGAAGATGAGCCCCTTAGGTTGGAAGGCACTCAAAAGACACAGTTGCAACAACAATGGACACATGCATACTGATAATTATGAAGATGGTGACAGCAAATAGTAACAATCTCACAATTGCTCTCTCATGCCCACATTGCATCAGCCAACAATCCTTGTTAGTTCTGCTCCCAAATCTCTATTCAAATCCATGTCCTCCTCTTCGATCCACACTGCTTTGATTCAGGCTCTGATCTCCCACGACTCTGAATTATGGTGCTGGCGAAGAGTATTGAATATACCGTGTGTCACGGATTCAATTATGTCCCCCCAAAAATGTATTAACTTGGTTACGCCATGATAGCCAGTATTCTGTGGTTGTCCTCCATTTTGTGATTGTAATTTTATGTTAAAGAGGATTAGGGTGGGATTTTAACAACCTTACCAACTGCATAGAAGATACTTTAAATTTTCATATTAATTCTTTGAAATCCATCGTGCATTTTACATTTACAGCATAGCTTAACTCAGACAATAAGTTCTCATCAAAAATAACTGATCTGTACTTGTTGTTAGGTGCAGTCAAATCTGTTCCGACTCATAGCAACCCTACGTACAACAAAATGAAACACTGCCCAGTCCTGCATCATCCTCACAGTCGTTGTCATGCTTGAGCCTATTGTTCCAGCCACTGTGTCAATCCATCTCATTGAGAGTCTTCCTTGCTTTAGCTGACGCCTCACTTTACCAAGCATGATGTCCTTCTCTGGAGACTGGTCCCTCCTGATAACATGTCCAAAGTATGTGAGATGTAGTCTCGCCATTCTTGCTTTCTAAGGTGCATTTCGGTTCTACTTCTTCCAAGATAGATTTGTTCATTCTTTTGGTAGTCTGTGGTATATTCAATATTCTTCACCAACACCACAATTCAAACGCATCAATTCTTCTTCAGTCCTCCTTATTCATTGTCCAACTTTCACATACACATGAGGCAACTGAAAACAACATAGCTTGGTTCAGGCACACCTTAGTTTTCAAGGTGATACCTTTGCTTTCCAACACTTTAAAGAGTTGTTCTTCAGCAGATTTGCCCGATGCAATGTGTCTTTGATTTCCTGAGTGTTGCTTCCACTGGTGTTGATTGTGGATCCAGGTAGAATGAAATCCTACACTTAAATTTCATAAATTTACAGGTGAGATTCACATACCCAAGTTGTTTCAAATATACTTAAAAGTTTTCTAATAACTGAATCAAATTTTTTTCTTTTTATTTAATGTGGCTCCTGAGTCACATTAGTCACATTTCAAGTGCTCAACAACTACAGGCAGCTAGCAGTGATTATACTGGACAGTGCAGCTCCACTCTCATTATTTGTCCTGGCCAATAAATTAGCCCACATCTAATTTACTTGTATCCTCCCCTTTTGCCTAGCATAAAGCTCAGCACATAAATGGTATTTTATGAAAGTTTGTTGAATGAATAAAGAAAAGTAGGTGTGGAAATCACTTAACTCTACCCCAGCACAAAATCAAGGGCATTCTTTTGTAAATAACATAAGTGGCAATTTTTGTGCATACATACACACACACACACACACAGAGGCACAGATCTGTATGAAAACCAATTAAGACTAAGTACATCTGATTTGCTACTGATTCCTTCAGTAATAAAATTATTTCATAAGTACTATTCCCCTTTTTTCTGCACCTATACCCCTCTTTTCTCCTTCCCTTAATGCATTTATGGGCGTGCTACACAATTAGCACTTCATAATACGCTCTACATTCTTAGTTGTTTTCCCCATCTTGACTCCTCAAATTGTACTTGAAGCTTTTGGGGATAAAGATCTTCCCTTGTGCTTTGTAGCTATCATCACATCTGGCTTAATAGTAATGATAAAGTGTTAAGAATTTAATAAATGACATATAATCAATTCTCAGATGGCTTCTTTTCACTGAAGCCTTGCCCAATCAATCCCAGAAACCCAACCTCTCTCAGCACTTACATATGTACCACTATCTCTGGACAGGTGCGACCAGTGACCTTCCCATGTAAGCACTTCCTCTCTGTGTGCCACAGTGTGAGTTATATGTGCAATTGTTCTTGACCCTCAAGAAGGTGGAATCGTGTCTCTAATCTGTTACAATACTCACAGCACCTAAAGCAGTACTCTCATCAAAATGGACCCTATAGTAGGTGTTGCTTCCCATCCCACTTCCTGCCGCCACCATCACCAACCATCGGATGCAGCAATACATGGCACAAGAGATCTCAGTCACAGTAGAGACATCGTCAGTCCTGTTGGTCGCTATATCTCCTTATCGACAAATGACTCATAAATGAATGCACACATATAAAATTACACAAAATGGATTAGGATTTTATTCTAATTCTGTTTGAATAAGAGCAAAGTGAAAATAAATATAAAGGTGCCTTAGTGAATCAGTCATGGGGCTCCTCTAAGTCCGTGTTGGGGTTCTCCTTCTTTTGTTTACAGAGCTCTTTGATGGTGTCCATTTCTGCAGAAGTGAACTTGGGGGTTAGCATCACATTGTCATAATCAAATTCTTCATCAAGTGAGAAGGGTTGAACTTCGTCTCCAAGTACCTATAAGAGGTAAGAAAGGAAAAAACACATACAATCATTTCAGCAAAGACAAAGTTGAAAACATAAACTTCTTATTAATAATTAATCTTTTTTTAGACTTGAGCACTCTCCGTTGATTAAGCCATTTTTAAGTAAAAGACTAAATTCAGTTATCCAATGTGACCTAATTTAAGCCTCCTAATATGCCCCGTTTGTACTGTGCTGCATCTGAATGAATGCCATTCACTAATTTTGCCAGGGGCAAGACTCAGAAAGTCTCCCTTGCAGACATCCATTACATTTTTACCACCCGTAGTATCAGGGCTGGAGGCATACTGAAATCTAAGAGTTATATTAAAACATAAGAAAATACACCTTGAGATTTTCACCAACTTTAAATACATTTTGACCACTTACTTGTATCAGTGAGATACAATTTTCAAAAATAAAAATACACTTAACACACTTCTTCAGCTACTACCTATAAGACCTAGGCCATGAAAGTAGGAATTAAAACATACAGCATCATCTTAAATTTTAAAGCCTGGGATCTTCTTATTCCTATCAAGAGTTTTTTAAATATTACAGAGTTTATCTAAAAGTTAGGCAGCTGCAAAAGATGCAGTAATGTTATATTTATTTATTCCTAAGTCATGATTTTTTTTAAGACTTCCTAGAAGAAGCAGGTAAAAAGCATATTTTCTAACAAACAAAAGTGAAAGCCTTACATCTCGTTGTATCAGCCCCTAAAAAGCCTCTTCAAAAGCAAATGGTGTGTGATAGGATGAAAGCTTCCAGCACCTCTGTGTAAGCTCTATAATATGTATGGTGATGCTGAAATAACTGAAAACTATGGTTTATGCAAGAATGAAAAAAAAAGTCCTGAAGCTATAATAAGCTTTAAATATTCTTGCATGGAAGATGATCTCCTCGAGTGCCTTTGCAAGGCTCATGAAAATGAAGCATACAACACAGAAATGATGTGCTGGTACTAAAAGTGAAAAAGAAATGAAAAGTAGATATTCCCTATCAGTGAGGGTTTGTTATGTGTCAACTCGGCTGGGTTATGAGTCTCTACGGTTTGGCAGACATGAATTGACTGCTCTTCCATAATCACTTTCCATGACGTGATCTGATGTGATCAGCCAATCAGCTGAAATGAGAATTTCCTTGGGGGTGTGGCCTGCCTCCAGAATATAAACGGATGTTCTGGCAGAGTTCACTCTCTCGATCCAGCACTCTTCTTGCCCCCTAACCTCTGGCTCCTGGGATGCCTGCCTGCCGAAGTCTCCAGCATGCCACCTGACCTTCAGAGTTTAGATTCACCAGGCCCTGCAATTCTGTGAGCCAGCAGAGGTATCCAGCCCACTGCCTGACCTACAGATTTGGGATTCATCAGCCCCAACTATTGCATGAATCATTTTCTTGAAGTAAATCTCTCTATACATAGATAAACAGATGGTAGGTAGGTACATAGAGATAAAACAATGGTAGGTAGGTACATAGAGATAAACAGATGGTTCGTAGGTATACAGAGATTAACAAATGGGAGGTAGGTACATAGAGATAAACAGATGGTTAGTAAGTATATAAACAGTTGGTAGGTATATGGAAATAAACAGACGGTTGGAAGGTATATAAACAGATGGCTGGTAGGTACGTAGAGATAACTAAATTGTTCCTCATTATACAGAGATAAACAGATGGTTGGTAGGTATATAAACAGATGGTAGGTAGGTACACAGAATAAACAGATGGTTGGTAGGTATACAGAGATAAACAGATGCTCGGCTGGTCGGTTTGTTGGTTGGATTTTCCAGACGTGCAGTTGTTCGGTCAGTTGATTGATCAATAGGTACATAGGATAGACAGATCTACTATCCATCTATATAACTGCTTTTGCTCCTCTAGAGAACCCAGATTAACACTGTATCTTTTCAACAAGTTGTGTTTTATAGTTAAGTGTACAGTGCTACAACATCTAACATCCTCTTACTAAAACCATAAAGAAGACAAATTTCAAAGCCTTGTTCACTTTCTCTGTATTAGAAAGTTCTTGAGTTCCTGACAAAGAAAACGAGAGGAGCTGCCACTGAGTCTTCACCATGTGCCAGACACAGGGCTGAGAACCACTTGGGCATTAGCACTAATCTTCAAACAACCAGGCATGTGGGCAGTAAGTTGTTGTTGTTGTTGTTAGGTGCCCTTCAGTCGGTTCCGACTCATAGCGACCCTATGCACAACAGTAACAATCTCCATTTTACAAAGCTCTGAAAGGTTACGTAACTTGCCTACGGCTACAAAATTAGTCAGAAAGAGAAGCAACACTGAATGGGGCAATCCGCTTCAGATAAAATTTCACCTTCTCAATGAAAACACCAGGAAAAATCAACTTTGGAATTTTCACTACGCGAAGTCAAAGCTCTTTGGGAGAAAAGGCCTTTTTCTGAATAACCTGAGCAAGTCTCCCAGCCAACCATAAAACAGGTACTCAAGGCTACATGTAATACCATGCATTTAGGCTGAAGTGACTTTTGCTGTCCTTTTGTGCCAGGGTTACCAAAAAGGTTGGATGTTCAGTCTACCCAGGAGCGCCTTGAAAGAGAGGTCTATCGATCTACTTCTTAAAAATCACCTGTTGAAAACCCTATGGAGCACAGTTCTGCTCTGATACCCATGAAGTTGCCATGAGTCAGAATCAACTCCACGGCAGCTGGTTTGGAAAACTCACATGTCTACCAAGCTTCAAGTGTCACTATTGCACTAGGACTTTGAACCCCATCCTGCTGTCCCTAAAACCTGCCTAGACCTTACTAGCCATTCTCACTAGACAGAATAACTTTTGCTTCACCAGCCTCCCAAAGAGGCGGAAATGCAGTTTCAAACTAGACAAATCCCTCTGCTGTGCTAAAATTCCGACGAAACCATACCCTGCTCCCACAGTCCCTCTGCACAGCACAAATAACCTCACATTCCCATCTCCCTCCCCTTTATTTATTCACTTAACAAACATTATTGTTTATTATATATTCAATACTATTATTACTTTTATTAGGTGCCATCAAGTCAGTTCTGACTCAGCAACCTATGTACAACAGAACAAAATACTGACCAGTCCTGTGCCATCCTCATAATTCTTCCTGTGCTTTAGCCCATTGTTGCAGCCACTGTGTCAGTCCATCTCATTGAGGGCCTTCCTTTCTTTCACTGACCCTCAACTTTATCAGTATTGGATACTGGATACATGCTTTTCAGACAGAGGGAGTTCGCATGAGCAGGCCAGGGAAATACAATACAGAATTTCACGTGTGTGCCTCTGCTAGTAGCTCGGGGTTCTTAGAGCATACAGTGTAATAAGGCAGAGAGTGGCAAGAGATGAAGATGGTGCCTGGAGATGATGAAAAACCATTGAAAGATTTTTTGAAAGCAAGGTAGAGACTTGATCATCTATGCATTTTATACAAATTGCTTCACTCACTCAAATTTTTACTGAGCACTTACAGGCACCATCCTAGGTGCTGAAGATATTATCAGTTGCTGACGAGTCAATTCGAACTACTGGCAATCCCATGTGCGTCAGAGTAGGCCTTCCTTCTGAGGTGCCTCTGGGTGGACTAGAACCTCCATCCTATCGGTTAGCAGGCAAGTGCATTTACCGTTTGCGGAACTCAAGGACCTAACTAGATATAAAACAGATAGATGTCTTACCCTAACCAGATTATATCTAGATAGGTCGCTTTGGTGACTGAAGTCTCCTCCAGGGGGTTAAGACTGGGGTGAAAAGGACAAATAGCAGCCTGATGAAGCAGTCCAGACAAGAAACAATGAGAATAGAGCAAATATTAGAAAAATATTTAGAGGGTAAAGTTGGCAGCACTCCATGGCTGACTGGAAATGGAAAGGGAAGAAGAGGGAGGATACAGGAACAGAAGCAGGTGGGGATAAGCTCAGTTTTTAACATGATGAATTTAAGGTACTTCAAGGACTTGTGGTGGAGATATCCAACAGGCAAATGAATACACAAACTTGAGGCTAGAGAAACAGACTTTGTGGCATAAGTGTAACAGGTAATAATTTAAAGGTGAAAATGGAGTCAAGTATGTACGGTGGGAAGAACTACGGGCTAAGCATGGAACCCTGAGAAACACCAACTTATGCAGTGGATGGAGGAAAAAACGCAAAGGAAGTGGGAAAGAGCAATCAGAGAAATACACCAACAGCCAGAGGAAAAGAGTGAACTCAAAGCCAGTGTCAGCGGAGGAAGCAATCATCAACGATGTCAAACACAGCCAAGAGAGCCATTAAAATAAAGACCAAGATGTGACCACCGGATTCACAATTACAAAGTAACTGGTATCCTTGTTCAAAATATAATCAGTCAGGTGACTGGAGCCAAGGACATATTGCTATCTATTGAATGGGGGGTGAGAGGGAAGGAAGCAGAGTCAAGTAGTAGAAAAGAGCCTAATGCTTTATGAAGTATGGATGAAAAGAGAGGGAAAAATAGATAGTAGCCAAAAAAGAGGGGTCCGAAGTGAAGGGAAGGTTGGGTTTTCTCCTAATTTTTCTCATTTTGTTAAGGATTAGGGAGACTTGACATGTTTACACGTTGAGGGGGATGAACCAGCAGAGAGGAAAAGAGAAAATGACCCCTAACCAAATTATTATATTAGAAATTCATTCCCAGTAAGTGGTGGGTCTAATTTATTTGCCCACTCAATGAATATTTATTGCATGTTACTATATGCCTGGCACTGTGATTGGCATTAGTTCTGATGCTGCTGCATTTTAATAAGTAAGCTTATGAAGACATACATGAATGAATTTAAAGTCTTCCAAAACAAGGGGCACATATGTCATTCAAAGTGAGATGACAAGTAAAGTGGAATTCAGAAAACATCACTGCGATCTTGCCAAGAACATGAGAAGAAAGAGTGAAACTGCCTATATTCTTAAATAGGAAGTGATTGAGACAAAATATTTTCATGCTGCCCAACTGGGAAATAGAAGTATAATAAATCAAATGAGATTTTAAAATGAGTAAGGCCTATTCTCAATAAAAGAATGTATTCACGTTATAAACCCTTTTGTTACAGAAAAATATAGTCACGTTACATCTCTGTTTATGTATTTCAGCCGCTGACTGCCATGGCAAGTTTTGGGAATGTTGAATGGACTGCCAGGAGAACAAAGAAGTCTGTCTTGGAAGAAATACCACTGGAGTGCTCCTTGGAAGTGAGGATGCTGAGACTTCATCTCATGCACTTTGGATATGTTACCAGGAGGGACCAATCCCTGGAGAAGGACATCATGCCTGGCAAAGCAGAGGGCTGGTGAAAGAGAGGAAGACCCTCAGTGAGATGGACTGGCATGGTGGCTACAACAGGCTCAAACAAGGCAACGACTGTGAGGCTGGAGGACCGACCGGTGTTTTGTTCTGTTGTACGCAGAGTCGCTTCTGAGTTGCAACAGACTCACCGGCACCTAACAACAACAACAAAACAAGCTACACGACTGTTGAGATTTTTCGATTACAAACTGAAATTCTGATTTATTTCAAAGTGAAGAATTTGTGCAATGGAACACCAAATCCCTTGCTACTAAACAAAAAGCAACTGTGAATTAAGTTATTGACTTATTTTTGCCTAAGGAGCTGAGAGAAATATGTGGATTTCAGGTGTCTGATTTCAAATCTAATTGAAATCATTTTGTAGCCTCTCTGGGAATACAATTTATACACTATTAGAAAACTCCTAGTTTCCTTAAAATTGCTCATGTGACTTATGCTAGCAGAGACACTGTTAAAGGAGGAATCATTTTCATTCATAGTATAACATCAGCAAATTAAAGAAACCAGAGCTTAATGCTCAGACCAATAGCATCAGCATTTAGCTGTAGGCTATATTACAAAGTAATATGGTACATAAACCTCTATAGGCGAAAATTTTTAGAGTCCGTTATGAATTGGAAGAACAGGAGATCTCCCATTAAAATAACCCCAAATATTTCTTCCATTCCTCTCTTGTATGGTTTTAGAAAGAATAAAATGCAATTTTGTAATCTTCCTAATTGTGAACTTTTTGCTATGAAGCTGTTCAAAAACCTCCAAAAGTCCCCAAAACAGAGTAATCAAGGCAAGAAGTTACTCACAAATATAAAGTAGAAAGTTCTTGAAAAATGTTTGACTCTAAAAGAAAAATACATATATATAAAACCAATGATCAAATTGGAAAAAAAAAAATTAGATTGGTCCACTTCATATCAGAAAGTTGATGTTCTCTATGGGCAGTTATGAGGAAGTCAGGACATCCCGGATACATTTTCATCTTTTGGACTGAAGTCACAGAAAGCAACTACCATCTCTAGCTCCCAAATACAGTCCCTTAGTAGGCTCTTACTGGACATATTTGCAAGAAATTGATGATTATGATCTTTTACTGGAATTGAGTACTTTAAAATAAGATTAATAATACGATTAAACCAAGGCAGGCTGGGTACCATATTGTGATTCTCAACAGTTCCGAAAAGTTTCTCTAACAAATAATGGTTAGAAATAAAAATCCCAGGGATTTTTGCTAGGGATATCAAAAACAGCAATATTAATTCATCTATGGCTCACTGGTTTACCAACTCAAACATCATTCATACCACTTTGACACCAATATTAAAAAATGCATTTTCTGATAAGGAATTTATATTCCTTTTAAAGATGTAATGATCCGTACAGGGTTTTAACTTACATTTTCCTGACCAGATTTCCTGAAAGATACCAGAAATTATCTAGCTTTTTTTAACCAATCAACTAAAACCATTTTATACCAATTTATAAAAAAAAATTTTTTTTTTTTTTTTTTATAGTGGTCCTACTGGACCATTATATGGGCATATTGCATTGGGCAAATCTGCTGCAAAAGACTTCTTTAAAGTATTAAAAAGCAAAGATGTCACATTGAGGACTAAGGCGTACCTGACCGAAGCCATGGTATTTTCAATCACCTCATATGTATGCAAAAGCTGGGCAATGAATAAGGAAGACTGAAGAAGAACTGATGTATTTGAGTTATGGTGTTGGCAAAGAATACTGAATATACCATGGACTGTCAGAAGAACAAAGAGATCTGTCTTGGAAGAAGTATAGTCAGAATGCTCCCTGGAAGCAAGGATGGCGAGACTTCATCTCACATACTTTGGACATGTTATCAGGAGGGACCAGTCCCTGGAGAAGGACATCATGGTTGATAAAGTAGAGGGTCAGCAAAAAAGAGGAGGATCCTCAATAAGATGGACTGACACAGTGGCTGCAACAATGAGCTCAAACTTAGCAATGATTGTGAGGATGGCCCAGGACTGGGCAGTGTTTCAGTCTGTTGTACACAGGGTCACTATGAGTCACAACCAACTCGATGATACCTAACAACAACATAATGGTCCTAGATGTCATGAAAATTCATTGACCCAATAACTTGTATAAAACCAAAAAACCAAACCCGTTGCCGTGGAGTTGATTCCAACTCATAGCAACCCTATAGGACAGAGTAAAACTGCCCCATAGAGTTTCCAAGGAAAGACTAGTAGATTCAAATTGCCAACGTTTTGGCTAGCAGCCAAATGCTTAACCACTGTGCCACCAGGGTTCCATAATAACTTGTATTGTCACAACTAAAAACAAGAATAAGTCTTTAAAAGAAGCTGATTCCTGCTAGAAATAAGTTTGCAATTTTAGCTTCTTACTACTCAGAGAAAGCAATTCATAATCCAAAAAGCAGAATAAAAAGTGTCTTTCTTTACCAGTTTATCTGGTAACCAATGTAGGGGTTTAATACAAGTCTGCATGAATTCCAGACGTACCTTTGTGATATCAGGGAACAAAGGTTCTATGAGAAAAGGGCAATTTAAAATTCAAATATGTGGATTATTTCCGATTGAATGATTGCTTCCATAACAGACTACCTGAATGATTAAACAAGAAACGCACGAGGGGTTTTATTAGGAAGCAATAATAAACAGCCTTTAACAATTTCATGTGCCTCATCCCCTTTATGTTAGAGTAAGGAGGGTAGATAAAAGTCCCTATCCAACACCACCAGCAGCCTCTGTTGGTGCACTCTTGTTCAGTGTATGTAGAAGGGGTGCAAAATGATGGTGAAAGATGACTTTCAAAAGCGGAGCATTTGGGAGAATAAAGGTGTAGCAGGTATTCCATCCTCCCCTGCGTTTGAAGCACGTGGCGAGATCACATTTTCCAGGCTCCCTCATGGCTGGAGACGAACACGTAAGTGATAAGTGGTTGCCAGTGAAATGTCAACAAAACGAAGGGTCATGACTCCTCAGTCTTGGGGGAGTATGTTTCCCCCATGCTCTCATCCCCCATCACTCCAAGTGTGATAGAGACTTGGCTTGGGATATCAGATGAGGACAATGCCCTGAGGAACAGTGGAGATCCAGGGAGAAGGAACCAGGGTCCCTGAACGACTCCAGGGAACAGGGCTACCTGGTTGCTTCCGATGCTCTCCTCAGACTTACACAAGAGAAATAAACTTCTATCTCCTTTTGAAGCCTCTACCAAGGCTTTCCCCGCTCCACTGCAGTTCCCACCACCCCTACCCCTTCTGCTTGCAGCCCACCAAGCCAAGGTCTCTAACCGAGGCCCCTAACTGGGGCTCTAACTGCAGTTTGAATTTGACACCGGATCTCTGAGCATGCGCAAGCCTGAATCTTGATGCATACGCAGGACCTGAAGAACCGTATCCTTAACCTGACACAAGACCTGAGCATCGCTGGAGGGGAAGATGTTCTCTGGCACGCTACAACACGGAAGCCCCTTTGCAAAGCAAGAGGTTCCCACAATGTCGACTTCCTCTGCAACAAGACTCAGCACTGGGATCTCCAAATTTGGGCATGAGAGGGCTCGGGGTTTTGGATTTCGGGTGCCAATCCCTATCCCCTGGGGACTCAAGGATATAAAAGCTCCCAGCTCCCTTGGGGCAGGAAGCTCCTGGTCTTTTGGCTGTGAGCCCCCTCGTTGCTCCTTGTTTGCACAAACAATTACCACTTTCTGTTTTCCTTGCAACTGGTGGTGTATGTCTGTCTTATTTCAGTCTGCTAATAGGAACCCATATTCGGTTACACTTTCAGCCACTGAATTATTATTGTGATTCTCTGTTACAGAATACCCTGGCCTTACCTTAACTAATACAAAAGGTTTACAGTACCTTAGAAAAAATAATACAAAGAAAAAGGGCCAGTTCAGATTAAAAGAGGTAAAACTGTCCTTCCTTTCTATTGCTTCGTCCCCAGATAGCACTGTCATGCTGCATGGCGTACCTCATAAAACACAAATACTTCCCACATTACAGCACAATTGCTCTATGTGTCTAAAAAGGAAGATACATGCTAGAGATGGATGGCAGTGAGAGGGTCCAATTATGCAACTTGAATTCTAAGTTTTCCCAAATCTGAAAAAAATACAAAAGCACATGGGCCTAGTAGCATTTCTCTAAAATGGCAGGTTACAAAATCAATGTGGTTTCATGTCCAGTTGAATCTCCTGGGTAGTACCTCTTCCATGGGTTTGCCAGCCCCATTTATGGTAGGCCTTGGCTTTACTTTAGGGGTAAGACGCTGGCCCACTGAAGGAATATAAGCAGGAGCACTGGTGCTGATGTCTTGTTCCACTTCTCCTGGAAGCAGCAGCAAATCTGTTGGATACAAAATATTTCTCTTGATAATTTCATCAAGCTCATAATTTTCCTCAATCATCTAAAAGCCTATAACAGCCAAAAGAAAGAAGCAAATATGCCCAGGTAAAGTACAGATCCATTTCATAGTGCCTGTCTGGGTAGAGAAAATGGTTAAATGCTCAGCTACTAACCAAGAGCTTGGCAGTTCAAACCCACCCAGAAGTGTCTGAGAAGAAAGGCCTGGTGATCTGCCTCCAAACTGTCAGAGCCACAGAAACTCTGCGGAGCAGCTCTACTGATACACATCAGCCTCCCATGAGCTGGGGTCAACTGGACGGCAACTGCTTAGGGTTTCAGGGGGTTTGTCTTCACTTGAGAACTTGACTCAAGTAATTCCCTTTTCTATAACACAGAAGACTTTGGGACATTTATTTTTATCTAACTATTGCAAAGTTGCAATCTATCCAAAAGGCCTGTCAGAAATACTGTTTTTGGAGTAAATTCATCATGCTTTCACCCCTAGCCCAAGCTCTGTTTCTATAGAAAAACAAGGCAAGAAGATGCTATGTTTGCCCCATTTTCCCTTCTTTTCCTGAGGGGTAAAGAGAAAGAAAACAGAGTGCTGATTTCATCTTGTAACAATATGGCAATATTTCAAAAAAGTATATTAAAAAACAATGATGCCAGAAGGAAAGTAACTTTTAGCAGACAAATACAATACTCTGTCTTAATCAGAATGCATAGGCCAATTTTCAACACTTGCAAACAGCATGTTCCCAGCTTGTTTAGCAGTCACAAGAATTCGCTAA
The DNA here is from genome assembly GCF_030014295.1 of Loxodonta africana. Lineage (NCBI taxonomy): Eukaryota > Metazoa > Chordata > Mammalia > Proboscidea > Elephantidae > Loxodonta > Loxodonta africana. Next base: position 46,349,642 of record NC_087348.1, read on the forward strand.
CCAATCTCATTTTCTGATTGGTCCATTGTAAACGAGTATGTTCCCTTAGTTTTGTACATGTGATAAAGATGCATCACAGACAACTGATGATTTTTCCAGAGCTTCAAAAAGGACCAAAAAAAGAAGAAGAAAAAGAAAAACACAACAGATTTTCTCCTTAGTCTAAGTTTTCGTAGGACCAGAAGAGCTTGCCAGGGCTAGTCAGTAACTCGCGGCTGGCTCAGGATGATGCTGCCTGCTACTCAACGATGATCCTAATTAATCCACTAATTAAGTTCTCAGTGGAAGTGATTAATTAGCAACAGGCATGCCTTGGTTGTTGCCAATGGCAGCAATATTAGAAGACAACTGAGCAGGTACTGATATTCAAAAACTGAAACTCACTTGAAATGCATATCTTTCACCACTGCAGATATCACCTTCACACACACACACAAAATAACAGAATTTTTAGACTACAGCAACAAAGAACACAGACAGCCTGGAAACCAGGAATCTGGATGCAGTGGATGGTGAAGAAAGTAGTTCTATTACTATTAATTATTGAAATCTTAGAATATGATCTAACTGATTAGCAGAAATAAAAATAATAATAGCAAACATTTATGTACCTGGTCTTTTATATGCATCAACTCAGCTAATCCTCCCAACAGCTCTATTAGTTCCTGTTTTGCAGGTAATGAGCTCTGAGCACTGGAAGCGACCTTACTCAAGATCCCACAGCTAGAAAGTGGCAGAGCCAAGCAGACTGTCAGCAGAGCCCATGCTCTCAGCCACAATGTCACATTATGAACTTCAACATTTATTTATCTATTTTTTGTCTTAGATTCATATGCAGCAGGCTGGGGTGGGGCCTGAAGGTCTGTACTTTCAATGAGTCCCAGGCATGCTGATGATACTCTTCAGAAAAGCAAAGATCAGCAGCATTAGCGCCATTAGCCGGGAGCTGGTTAAATATGCACAACCCCAGGCCCCACCCGGAACTCTGCTTTTTTTCTTAATTGTACTTTAGATGAAGGTTTACAGAACAAGCTAGCTTCTCATTAAAGGGTCAGCTCCCATATTGTTTTGTGACATTGGTCACCAACCCCACCACATGTCAACACTCTCCCTTCTCGACCTTGGGTTCCCTATTACCAGCTTTCCTGTCCCCTCCTGCCTTCCAGTCCTTGACCCTGGGCTGGTGTGCCCCTTTAGTCTTGTTTTGTTTCATGGGCCTGTCCAATCTTTGGCTGAAGGGAGAACCTCAGGAGTAAGTGCATTACTGAACTAAAACAGCGTCCAGGGGCCATACTCTTGGGGTTTCTCCAGTCTCTGTCAGGCCAGTAAGTCTGGTCTTTTTTTTTTGTGAGTTAGAATTTTGATCTACATTTCTCTCCAGCTCTGTCCAGGACCCTCTATTGTGAGCTTCTACATTTAGATAAGCATTTTCATTACATATTTTATTTAAATTTATCAGATTATACATACAAACTCAGGGCCAAGAAATGTCCTTACTATATAGCACCTTAGCATGGTTAGTCAATGTTCAGTGACCTTGTCAAACATTTTATACTCAGAGAAATAATCATTTTTAATACAGTACGGTTGGTTGTGCAGTGGTTAGGAGCTCTGCTGCTAACCAAGAGGTCAACAATTTGAATCCAGCAGCCACTCCTTGGAAACCCTATGGGACAGTTCTACTCTGTCCTATAGGATTGCTTTGAGTCAGAATAGACTCAACAGCAGTGGGTTACGGGGTTAAGGTTGATGGAAAGGCCAGCTGTCTAATGTACCTATTTACAAGTTTAAGGCCAAACTCCCTTACTGAGCTGCGTGGTGTAACTGCCTAGGACTGGCCTAGGTTCAGACTTCTTCATGTCAAACCTGGTATCTACCCGACCCATTGGCTGCCAGTGCAAACATTGGTTCAAATGTGAAATCAAAAGCAATTCTCCTTTCAGGGCTATTTAAAATCCTCAGGCCATGAGGAGGACAACATTGTAACTCCTTCACTGAAACTCTTGATCTTCTAAATCTATTTGCAAAGGAGGCAGGATTTTTAACAAAAGCCATTTCTTTCATAAAAATTCTTCTGGCATGGGAACAATTCTTTCAAAAAATAAGATTCCATATTCTCCACATTTTAAATTCTTGTCATTTGTCTCTTCACTGTAAAAGCAAAATGTGCAAATGCCTGTCTCTACTGGTGCCTAACACAGCCCCTTCTACATAGCAAATTCTCAACAAATACTTACAGACAGGAAATGAATTTCCTGCATCTCAACTTTTAAACTGAACGGCAAGTATGAAGAGTCTACCTGACAGTATGACATTGTCGATGATGTGAAATAAGTACAGTCCTTGCCTTCAAGAACTAAATGTTGTCACAGCAATAAGACTTTCATACATAAAATCAACCAGAGGATAATCAAGAACAAAACTGAATGGCTTTAACTCTAAAGATGACGGAAATTTCTTAAAGGTTGAAACTAATATGGATAAGAACCACCTGGTAAGGCGTATATTATGAAGAAAACTAAATTATCTTTTAAACATTTTATAATCATGGATGGGTTATTGATATATTCATATTTTCCCCCGGGGGGGGGGGATGAATGTATTTACTGAGCGAAAAAGAATTTCCAAAGTTCTCTGTAAAGCCTTCTAAAACAGAGATGCTTTCAGAAACTTAATCTGATCTTAATAATTGTTTCTAAAACAACCAAAAGCCTTATTTTCATCTTCACTAAATGCCACCATCTTGACTGATTACAATGACACATATAGTTTGATGTCACTACCTTGATTCATACAAAGGAGCCAGTATCTTTGCACATCATTTACAACATCAGTGCAAATGTCAACACAGTGGAAAAGGCAAACATTGACTTAGAGTTACAATCAAACCAATCACAGCAGGTTTGGTTTTTCTTATTATAAAAATAGCTTTGACCTGCATATCTCCGAAAGGATATCAAGGTTCCCGAGGGGCTCCCACACCATAGCAGGTGTCCCCTGGTCTAACATCTGCCCAGCCTTCCCACCAAGAACATCTAGAAAATCTGGATAAATTACAAAAGTCAATTACAGGCAGTCCCCAGTTTACAAACAAGATCCATTCCTAAGTGTGTTTTTACGACTTTCTAGGTAAGTCAGAACAGAAGCATATGGTTATTTAGCCTTACTTTAGTGCAAGAAAAGGAGGCCTGATGGTGCAATGGTTAAGAGTTCAGGCTGCTAACCAAAAGAGCAGCAGTTCAAATCCACCAGCCATTCCTTGGAAACCCTATGAGGCAGTTCTGCTCTGTCCTGTAGGGTTGCCATGAGTCGGAAACAACTCAACGGCAATAGGGTTTAGTGTAAGAAAAGGCTCAAAGCCTTTTCAGTGATTTAAAAGCTGCTCATCAATAAGCCAAGAAAAAGAAATAAAGAGCATCCAAATTGGTAATGAAGAAGTTAAACTGTCCCTATTTGCAGATGATATGATACTATACATAACGAAAACGCAAAAGACTCCATGAGAAAACTACTGGAACTAATAAAAAGATTAAGCAGAGTAGAATGATACAAGATAAACATACAAAAATTAGTTGAATTCCTATACACCAATAAAGAGAATGATGAAAAGGAAATCAGGAAAATAATACTATCTATAATAGGCCCTAAAAAAATAAAATACTTAGGAATAAATCTAACCAGGGATATAAATGACCTATACAAAGAAAGCTACAAAACACTACCGTGAGAAATCAAGAGATCCACATAAATGGAAAAACATACCATACTCATGGATAAGTAGACTCAACATTGTGAAAATGACAATTCTGCCCAAAGAGATCTACAAATACAATGCAATCCCAATCCAAATACCAACAACATTCTCTAAAGAGATGGAAAAACTTATCATTAACTTTATATAGAAAGGGAAGACGCCCCGGATAAGTAAAGCACTACTGAAGAAGAATAAAGTAGGAGGACTTGCACTACCTGACTGCACAACCTACAGCTACAGTAGCCAAAAAGGCCTGGTACCGGTACAACAGATTCACTGAACAATGGAACAGAATTGAGAACCCAGATGTAAATCCAACCACCTATGGCCACCTGATCTTCAATAAGGGCCCAAAGTCCATCAAATGGGGAAAAGACAGTCTCTTTAACAAATGGTGCTGGCAAAACTGGATGTCCATCTGCAAAAAAATGAAACAGCACCCATACCTCACACCATATACAAAAACTAATTCAAAATGGATCAAAGACCTAAATACAAAGCCAAAAACTATAAAGTTTATAGAAGAAAAAACAGGATCAACACTAGAGGCCCTAATACACATTAACAGGGCACAAACCACAACCAACAACACACAAACTCCAGAAGATAAGCTAGATAACTGGGATCTTCTAAAAATTAAACACTTATGCACATCAAAAGACTTCACCAAAAGAGTAAAAAGAGAACCTACAGACAGGGAAAAAAATTGGGGTATTACAAACCAGACAAAGGTCTAACCTCTAAAATCTACAAGAAAATCCAACACCTGTACAACAAAAAGACAAATAATCCAATTAAAAAATGGACAAAGGAAATGAACAGACACTTCACCAAAGAAGACATTCAAGCAGCAACAGACACACGAGAGAATGTACAAGATCACTAGCCATTGGAGAAATGGAAATCAAAACCACAATGAGATAGCACCTAACCCTGGCATTACTGGTGCAAATCGAAGAAACAGCAACAAATGTTGGAGAGGCTGTGGGGAGATGGGAGCTCTTATGCACTGCTGGTGGGAATGCACAATGATACAACCATTTTGGAAAACAAAATGGCACTTCCTTAGAAAGCTAGAAATAGAAATATCATATGATCCAGCAATCCCACTCCTAAGAATATATCCTAGAGAAATAAGAGTCATCACACGAATAGACATATGCACACCCGTGTTCTCTGCAGCACTGTTCACAATAGAGAAAAGATGGAAACAACCTAGATGCCCATCAACAGATGAATGGATAAACAAACTCTGATACATACACACAATGGTGTATTATGAAACGATAAAGAACAATGATGAATCTGTGAAGCATCTCATAACATGGATGAATCTGGAGGGCATTATACTGAGTGAAATAAGTCAATCACAAAAGGACAAATACTGTATGAGACCACCACTGTAAAAACTCATGAAAAGGTTTATAAACAAAAAGAAACAATCTTTGATGGTTACAAGGGAGGGGAAAACACTAAATAGACAATAGATAAGTGGTAACTTTCGTGAAGGGTAAGACAGTACACAATACCGGAGAAGCCAGCACAACTTGTACAAGGCAAGGTCATGAAAGCTCCGTAGACACATCCAGACTCCCTGAGGGATTGAACTGCTGGGCTGAGGCTGTGGGAACCATGGTCTCAGGGAATATCTAGCTCAACTGGTGTAACATAGTTTATAAAGAAAATGTTCCACATTCTACTTTGGTGAGTAGCATCTGGGGTCTTAAAAGCCTGTGAGTGGCCATCTAGAATATTCCACTGGTCTCACCCCTTTGGGACAAAGGGATAATGAAGAAAACTAAAGATACAAGGCAAAGATTATTCCAAGGACTAATGGACCACATCTACCACAGCCTCTACCAGACTGAGTCCAGTACAACTAGATGGTGCCTGGCTACCACCGCTGACTGCTCTGACTGGGATCACAATAGAGGGTCCTGGACAGAGCTGGAGAAAAATATAGAACAAAATTCTACCTCAAAAAGAAAGACCAGACTTCCTGTCCTGACAAAGACTGTAGAAACCCTAACAGTATGGACCCCAGACACCCCTTCAGCTCAGTAATGAAGTCACTCCTGGGGTTCACCCTTCAGCCAAAGACTGGACAGGACCATAAAACAAAATGAGACTAAATGGGCACACCAGCCCTGAGGCAAGGACTTGAAGGCAGGAGGGGACAGAAAAGCTGGTAACAGGGCACCCAAGGTTGACAAACAAGAGTGTTGACATATAGTGGGGTTGTTAACCCATGTCATAAAACAATATGTGTACTGTTTAATGAGAAACTAGTTTGTCCTACACACCTTCATCTAAAGCATAATAAAATAAATAAAAGCTGCTCGTGCAGCAAGTGAAGGTGAACGTGTTGAAGAATCTGTTGCGAGTAGGGGTTGGCTCAATCATTTCAAAGTGAGGGCAAATTTATATAACATTAAAGGGCAAGTACAAGTTGTCCGTAAGTTGAATATTTGTAACTCAGGGACTTACTGTATTTGAAGACATTGAAGGGTTACTAACGCAGAGCCCAGGACTTGAGGGTCCATGATCCCAGGCAGAAGGAAAGCATTGAGAAGTAAGCCTAAGAGTCTAAGCTGCTTTTCAACTCATGGCATTCACTCATTTATCAGCAGAGGCTGAGAAGCTAAGATGAAAGGGGCTAAGTGGCTGAGGAGCTAAGCAGAGCTACAGACAGACTCACAGTACTACACAAATAAAAATCAGAGTTCAGGGCCTCCAATAAGGAAGGGCTACGGTTACCACGAAGGGCCACAGCCAAGGAATAAGCAAGAACTAGAACTAGAGCAACCTGCACAAAGCCAGAAACCCAGTCTTGAATCAGCTCAACCCTGATTGGATTAAGGTGAGGTATTTCTACCTGGAAACCCTGGTGGCATAGTGGTTAAGAGCTATGGCTGTTAACCAAAAAGTCTACAGTTCAAATCCACCAGGCACTCCTCACAAACTCTATGGGGCAGGTCCTATAGGGTCACTATGAGTTGGAATCAACTCAGTGGCAATGGGTTTGGGGGTTTTTCTATTATTATTATTCCTGTCTGACAATTGCTTGCAAAACGTTAAAGAAAATCTTCTCTGGAGGAAGTTAACATCATCCAGAGTCTCTACAATTTTCAAACACAAGTTTCAGCATTCAAATAAAAATTATCAGGCGTACAACAGCACAGGATCAAAAGAAGGTATACAAATGGACAAACAGAAGGTCTCAGGTGTTGGTGTTATGACACATGAACTGTAAAATAAGTAATTAGTACGTTCAAAACAAATAAATGGCAAAACAGAGGATTTCAGCAGAGAACTGATAAAAAGAGATATTCCAGAACTATTTTAAAAACTACAATAACTGAAACACAGATTTAACAGGAGATCCGATATGGATCAAGAAAGGATTAGTGAACTAAACTCTAGTAGAAAATACAATGAAGCAAAAAGAAAATAAAAAAGATGGAAAATATTAAAAGGAACATACATGGAACATGGTAAAAATGTTGGGGACACAAGTAATATTTGAAGAGGTACCACCTGAGAAGTTCTTAACACTTATAATAATTTCTACAAAATCTCAAGCAAAATAAATGCTAAGAAAACAGCACCAAGGTACATCATAGTACAGTTACTGAAAAACAAAGAGAAAATCTTAAAAGCAGCCAAATGAAGAGGAAAGCATGTTATCTTCAAAGGAACAGCAATCAGATTGTGATTTACGATCATGTCTGATTTTTCCCCTAAACTACATGAGGGCAGGGACAGGGCCTTTTTTATTCTTCATTATATTCCAGGCACTGGTCACGGTTGTTAAATATTTGTCTAATAGAGTCCCTGGTCATGCATAAAGCTGCCTAAAGTTGCTTAAAATTGCAGAGAAGTAAAGAGTTAGGGAGAAAAAAAGAAGAGGTGACTAAGCCCCCCGTTTGTATGCACTTAGCCATTAATGGACTATTTGGGAGTGCTGAAGGAGAGCTTGAAAATGAAAAGCAAACAAGACTGTCAATCTTCGAGCAGGAAAGAGCGTTCATTCTCAACCAACACAATCAACCACAGCATAAGTATACCCACCACCAGACAAACGACTTGTGCAAGGTAGTACAATTGCACTCAACCAGAGAACAGGCCGGAGCAACAGAAGAGGAAAGAAAGAACAACAACCAGAAGAGTCTTCCCCCTCTAAGGGCCTCAGCATTATAAGCAATAGCCATCCCAAATAATTTTGCTGGATAACAGTTTGAGTCAGCTAGGCTGGTCATGGCAGTCACTACAAATGCTCAGTACCATTAAGCTGAAGTTAACGGTCCTCTCTCAAATTCAAAGGAGAAAAAGGTGGCTGACTTGATGTCAAATAATCACAGAAAACCAAACTTTGTGGCACTAAAACGTTACTCGCAGACATCTGCTCGATTCCACTGCACAAAATTGGCTCCTCTGAAAAAACAGTCCTCACTCTCTCTACCTGGGCTGCCAAAAAGATAAACCAAATATTGAGAAAGAATCATGCGCCTGCATCTTGGAGAATATTTATGAAAGCGAATAAGGTGAACAAATAAAGTCAATGGTAGAAAAACAATATGCAGCCCACTTCCTTGTTGCCCGAGGCAAATCTGTTGCTTAAACAATAACAACGTAATCTAATCAGTAAACCTCCCAGCTGCCAAAATTATACAAGCAACTTGCCTATTTAAAATGTCACATTTCCCATCTGATACAAATATTTGCCTTCTGCTCACATTCCTGAAGTGTAATACAATTAAGCCCAAACTGAAATTCACCTTGGCACAGACTATTTAATTTTTTTTTCTCCTTTCAAGTGACCCAGATTGTGCATTATGAAAATCGTGAAGCCCTGGTGGTCTTTTCAGTAATTGGACTAGATCACTGAAGCTTGGGTTGCTTTTCAGCCTAGGTTTTTCATATTATTTTACATGTGAGAAGGTCTGGACTAGCTCATTCAAGCCTACTGAGACTTGGTTCAGCCTTAGCAACCTTTTACACACAAATGCAAGACTGCCTGTTATATGATTTCTGGAAAAATCAAACTAGTGAGAGCCTTTTAATCAATTTTTTTTTAATAAAGTAGAGCTAGTAATAAAAAATATATAACCTTAAAAATATTTAAAGAAAACAATGTGACCATAATGGAAAAGGTAAAAAGGCTGATATGACAAGAATCACATAAGGTTTTGGTAAGAGCTCACTCATGCAATTCTTTGGCTGTGTCAGTTCATATCAGTATATAAGGCCTTCTCGTTACAGGCAGAAGGCAAGAGATTTAAACCATCACAAAAATGTCGAACACATGCTCTTTTGTGTCCTCTGACTAGAACCATTTGTCTCCAAGTGTCATCCACAGACCACTGGTATCAGAATCGTCTGATACTGGTTAAAAAAAGCAGATCCCTACATTCCACCAAAGACCATCTCAATTAGACTCTCTCTAGGGAATAGGACTCAGGAATCTGCATTTTTAACAAGCGCCCCCTCCCCAACAGTAACACCAAAAAGCAATGTGCTTGGTCAGCAAAAGCAGCTCCCTCTCAAGTCCTTAGCATCTCTAATCCAATCAGAGCCCCTCACCTGTTTTTACATAGAAATCCAGAGCTGCAATTAGAGAACCTCTCCCTGGACGATGTGATTCCTTTAGACCTCTGATCTCACAGGAGCCCAGTAAGTAACTGCAAAGTCTAATGGCTAATAGTGCACTTGGGAAACAATTCCCTCAATGTAGTAGTGTGGATTTTTCAAAGTAGATTAAAAATATTGATTGCTTCCAGTTACCGAAGCCTATCAAATTCAGGCAGTCAGAGAAGTCAGAACAAGGGCTTCTACGACCAAGGCACAGACAGTCTCCACTCCCAAATCAACTGCAGCCAGTCACTTTAACTCCTGTCCGATAATAAATAAGACCGACCCCCAACAATAATGGCCATAATTCAACTTTATGACTACCTAAAGACTGTGAACAACACATACAACACCCTCAGGAAAACCATTCCTTCCCTAGTATTTAAATTGACTCTGAGATATTCTTGCATATTAAGTCATCAATGAGTTTTCAGAACAAATAACCGTAATTTTGAACATACTTTAAAAAGTCTTTTGAGCAAGGCAGGATACCTATGCTCACACAGAAATCTTAGCCAGGGAACAGGCGTCACAAGTATCGATGGACTATTGTTAAGAAGCCTCCCCCAGTTCAGACCATAAGGAAAAACGCTCCAGAAGAAACATTTATAGCATAACACCAGTATTAAGTGTTCTGTTTTACATATTTAATAAATATTTCTAAAACCAAAAATTTGGATTTTATTTTTAGTTTTGTGATCAATTCCGATATTTTTGTGACTTTTATGATCCATTGATATTTTATGAATCCCGACAAAATAATCTCAATTTACATGTGCTTCTAGGAAAGAAGGGTTTGACAAACCACGGCTCTACTTGAGATAGCCGAGAATTCAATCAAGTGATAGGCTGGAAAGGGGCCACTTTTATTTCATGTAAAACCAAAGGCTTTACAATATCAAGAGATGAAATCTTCTTTATTGAAAAAGAAGTTTCACATCTTCGGTTCTCCCCATCTCAGAGGAGGCAGAAGTACCAGTACCAGCTGCTGTTGAGTCAATTCTGACTCATGGTGTAGGACTGTCCTCCAAAGAGTTCTCAATGGCTGTTTTTTTGGAATTAGATAGCCAGGCCTTTCTTCCGAGATGCCTCTGGGTAAACTTGAACCTCCAACCTTTTGGTTAGCAATTGAGCATGTTAACTATTTGCACAACCAAGGAATAAATAGGTGGAGGCAGGGGTTTCTAAAAAAAGAAAAACTGTCTAAAGCTTTATTTGTAGTTTCTAGAAAGAGAGTAAGTGGTATAGAAAGAAAAATAGAAGGCATACCCTTGCTCATCTGAGGCTTAATATCTTCATCCATGTCCAGATCTTCTAAATCTAGGAAATTGTCTATCTAGAAAAAGATTAACAGTATTTTTATGGATATAGAACTAAAGGAAAAATGCAATGAAGAGCCAATGATCCACGGCCACAACATGCAACTGCACAGCTTCATCTGCTTTCCTCATTGTGCTTGAGTCCCAGCGAAAGGCCTTTGTGTGCACTGTGCTCTCCCAGAGACACTAGAGAGAAGCAGTCAATTTGGGAATTGGCCTGGATTTTGTAGGTACCACAGTAAGATCTTTATACTCAAAGGAAAAAAAAACACTTTGGAGACTTTTTGAAAAGGGACTTTGCTCCAAATTCTATCCCAAAATACATATTACCACCACGATAGCACAAAATGGCATTTGTTTTTTTGGTTTTGTTTTTCTTACGTTCTCAAGCAAATAGCAATGGTGAGTCTGACTACTATCATAACAGCAGGCTTTCTTATAGCACTCGGAAGAGCCAGAGAGAAGAAACCCAAGAAAGCAGGAGGGAGCAGTTCATTCAAAACAAAATCATCCTGCCCCAGGTAGATCACAGGAGAGGTGAGGAAGGCAAAAAATCAAGTGTTCTCTCTTTCGAGCAAATAAAACTGAAAATTCCTTCAAAGGTAAAAAAAGTTGAGAAAATGACCTTTACAGACACAATAGCAGCATTTCAATGACACACTATCCCACATGGGACACAGCTTTCCACAGCAAGCTGACAATGAGACATTTTAGTTTAACAAAATGGTAACATTTCTGACGCGAACTAATTCATCTCAGGTGAATATCAAACAGCGTAAATAAGAAAATGATTTCGTCACCGGTAAGAATGAGGCCCAGTGGAGTAAAGGGATGTCACACACTTTTTAGGTCCACGACCTAGATGTGTGCATGACAAAATACCTTAAAATTATAAAGTTATAGATTTCATAATTGGAATTCCAAAACATTCTGGGTCTTTCATCCCCCAACTTGATAAGCCAGACCACGGCTATTAATGGAGGATTTAAATGTGGCGGCTTCCATTGTCTTTAAATACATAAAAAAATAGCTGTCGTTATTTCTCGGCATCCAAGCGACAGTAATGCACTCCTCTTACACTTGATAGTTTCAGCACTAAAACTTCAGGACCAGTTGTACTTCTGTTTCTCTTAACAGTATATGCTCAGGCGAACGAGAGTCATGTTTGTCCACAAAGCACTCCTCCGGTTCATTTGTTAAGCTTTGAGGAAAAAACATCCAGAATTCAGCCAAGCAAGGCTAGTTTAAGGGACTTAAACACCAACTTAAAAAAAAAAAAAAATTGCTGAATTCTCCAACTTCGTATGAGAGACAGCAAATGAGTCCTGTTTTTCTGCTTTGGAAGAAAATTGAATCATGTCTTACCTTCACCCTTCCTGCCCGATTCAGATCACCTTGAAAAGCACTGCCAACTTTTTGGCCTTCATCCATCACGATCTGAAATACAGTGAAGACATATTGATGGCAAAATGAACAACCAAAAATAAAGCAGCTGAACTTGAAGCCCTTCAGATGATAAGATTCTCCTTCCATTTTTGGTTAATTAGCTACGTCTGATGGACCAGATTCACTAAGGCATAGCGGTGGTCAGGGAATAAGTTTCAAGAGCTCTTACTTCTGTTCTCATCACAGGGTAACCTAGGGTAGATTATACAACCTCAGTTTTCTCATGTGTAAAACAGGAACACTCTCTACCTCATTACCCCACCTCCCAACCCATCCCACCTCAATAAAGCCCTGAAGGACAAATTTTCAAGTTACTGGAAAACAGTGCCATTCAACACTTCCTTGCCTCTTGCATGCTGGTCAAAGACTTGCCATGTAATATAATCTCAATGGCTAATGATTGCCAGTAGAGCATGAATCCTCCAGGGGAGGGAAAAAATAAAGTTCATGGCTCACAATCATCTCAGTAGGAGAAAGGTCTGGAAATAAAGAATTATGGACCTCTGCTGTAAATAAACACATTTCTAACAGAAATATATGTTCTTTTGTATAAAATCACAATACTATATACAATTCTGTCTGCAAGATCACAAGGAAGACATGATGAGGTAGAAAGTGGAAACTCAAATGGCTAAGAAGATAGAGAAGCTTCCACTAGGATTCCTTGATAATTAAAAACCATAGCTAAAGAGGCTTGAGGATTAGGAAGACAGCACCCAACATTTATTGACAAAATCTTGGAAAAACCAGGATAATAGATTCTACTTGCAATCTGAAAGATGAATCAAGGACATGTTAAAGAATGTTCCACTTTACACAGAGAATTCTAAAACGAGACTCTTTTATCCCAAACAGAGGATAAGTTAAAAGATAGACATAATTTTGAGAATAATTTATAGATAGAAGACCCTTAAGAAGTTTTCAGTGAAAACTAGAGATTAATCAAGCCATGGTCTATAAAAATGACATGGCAGCATCTGACCTCCTCTAACTTCACAAGGGAGAAGGAGAATCAAGGCTGGTTCTTATGAGATGGAGGACAGACATGCCTCTTCTCTCCAACTCTGACACCAAACTATCCCTCCCATGGCACTCTCTACTTCTCCGTCTGGCTCGATAATTCATTGTAATGGCCACATAGATAATACTCACAACTATGGGGTTTATTAGGGAAATACGAGGCTACAATTCAGGATCAGGAAGGACTCAGGATACAGTTCTTCGATCAGGACAGTTTCTTGGCCATGCTCACAGGCAGGCCTCTCCCTGGCCCTCAGCCTCTCAGCCCTTGGCCACCCTCAGCCGGCCTGGCCTCTGTCCTGCTTGGGCAAGTGTTATAAAGCTCTTCAGCTCTATGGATAAGTGCCCAGATGCACCTCATTCTGCCAGTAAGCCTCAGCCCAAAGGCTCTCAGCTCTCTCGCTCCATGGGTCAGTGAGCCTAACTCTGCCAAGTGCCTGGAGCCACCCCACTCCTACAGTAAGCCTCCTGACTGAAGGAGCTCAACCTGCCAAGTGCCTAGAGCCACTCCACCCTCCAGCAAGCTTCCCGACCAAAGGTACTCAGCTTTCTCACTCTGTGGGCCAAGAAGCCCACCAAACCATCTCCTGCAGGTCTCCTGGTTCTCCTGCTTCTGCTGCCGCCATTTCTCTGCCACTGCCTCTTTCTATCTCTCACTGTCTCTGGCATTATAACTCTCTGTCTCCTGGGTCTAGGAGGTTCCCAGCACAGGGGCCCTGAGCCCAAAGGATGAACTCCATTCTCATCTCTTCTTTCTTGGTGGCAGTAAGGTCCCCTCTCTGCTTTGGAATTGGCTCTCTTTTAAGCCTAGTGGGATGGCAAAACTGACCAATCCCCTAGTTAGGGTCCCATATAGCTTATTTGCATGATCCCACTCACACAATAGTACCATGCACCTTATTTGTATTATCAGGAAGCTATCCAATTCCCTTGGTGGGCCACAAGCACCCTATTTGCATAGTACCACCCAATCTTTTTTTCGGGGGGGTTACAAAAGTATGGCTAGGAGGGCCATATAAAGTAATTCACTGCACTGCATGGTCATAAACATTGGCTGCTGAAATAATGAAACATAATAATGATTTTCAATCAAGTGCCCTAGCGACACTCCTCCTAGAATTAGCAGTCTGAGTTACTGATCCAATAACTGCCCAGTGTTTATGTTCTTATGATCCTTCTTTTTTACAATTCATGAAAAATGCTTCTTTCTTCTCATACTGCTTCTACAAATGTGCTTATTACCTGTATTACCTGTTCTTCTTCGGAACACTGTGATGAAGTACGAAGAAAGATGGTTTTATTTCTAAGATGATGGTCATTTGGTTCCATTTTATGAGTAAATTTTACTGAGGTAAATATGTTTTCTGAAGAATCAGTTCCAAATGCTCCCTTTTTGGTCCCATTATCCTCTGAAATGAGAAGTTACATAATGTTAGAAAACATTTACCACACTCACTCTGGTTTACTTTTTTGAGAACCTTTCTTCCAAAAAAAGGAATACCTTTCAAAGAACTCTGAAAACTGCACGCTTGAGGCATTACACACTCTTAACTTTACAAAATTATTTCTAAAAAAATATAAATAGAACTATTTCATTCAACACTGAACAAATATTTACTGAGAGTCATTGTTATACAGTTAATAAAGCACAATATTTGTAAGACCCTTTGACATTTTCAAGAGAAAATTATTACCTATCCCAATTTTTTTCTAAATTTGAGGGGGGGGGTTCCCTCCCTTATATGGAATGTAGAGATGACTTTAGAAAATTCCTAAGAGGAAAAAAAAAAGAAGTAAAATTTGAAAATCATTTACAATCCTACAAGCCGGAAAAGCCCTAACAAATTTTTTTATTAGCTATCTTTCTACTCTATTTTTTATTTATCCATGTACTTCTAAAAATCAAAATAGAGTCATATTGTACATATTGTATGTACTTCTAAAAATCAAGAGTCAAGTTGTACATATTGTAGTATATCTCAACTTGACACAGTAATACTGTTTTATTATAAAATTATAAAATATAACTTTATATGTTATTGAATATTCTTCTACACCATTTTAATGGTTATAGAGAATTCCACTGTATAAACGTGACATAGTTTAACTAATCCCTTACTCATGCTTGTTTAAAACTATAAATAATGAATACCTTCATACTAAATCTGCACATTCATGATTATCTCCTTAGGATAATGAAAGAGTTCAAGATTAAATTCTAAATTAAAAGACTGAGAAAATTATATCATCACATCATTAACAGAAATGTAGGAAAAAACAAATGGAATAAGTTTGGGGATGACTGCTGAACTGAGTTTTGGCCATGTTGTATTTGAGGTGTCAGTGGAAATCCTGGTGGAAATGTCCTGGGGTCAGATGTCACAGACATCAGAGCTATATGTGTAGAGATCTGGCAGTCAGTTACTCTGGGATGGTGGTTTAAGCCATAAAATTCTTTTTAATACTTGTTATTTTTAGTTGCCATTGCCGTCAAGTCAATTCCAAATCATGGAGATCACATGTGTTACAGAGTAGAACTGTTCCATAGAGTCTTCTTCGCTGTAATCTTAACGGAAGCATAATGCCACGCTTTTGCTTCTGAAGTACTGTTGGGTGGATTAAAGCCACCACCCTTTAGTTTAGCAGTAATATTAAAATTAGTAATTTAGTGTCACTTTTATGAGCATCTCATGAATAATCTCATTTAAGCCTAACAACCCTAGAGGTAGCCACTTTTTTACTGTGTGCTACCAAGTCAATTTTTGACTCATAGCGACCCCATATGACAGAGTAGAATTGCCCCAGAGGATTTCCTAGGTTATAATCTTTACAAGAGCAGATCGCCAGGTCTTTTCTCCCGAGGAGCTGCTGGTCGGTTCACATCACCGACTTTTCCATTAGCAGCTGAGAACTTAACCATTGAGCTACCAGGGTTCCTTCATCCCCACTTTACAGATGAACAAATCAAGGCCCACAGAGAGATTGAGTAACTTTCTCAAAGTTACACAGCTAGTAAATGGCAGAGCAGAAATTTGAACCCAGGCCGATCTGGGTGGCTCCTCAGAAGAAAAATCTGCCAATCTGCCACCATAAAGATTACAGCCAAGAAAATCCTATGAGACAGTTCTACTCTGTCATACGGGGTCACTATGAGAAGAGCGATATAAGAGGCCAAGCGGCAGAAAGCAAGCCGTTGTTGAGTCTGCAGAAGTTCAAAGATGATTTTTCTTCACTACCAGTTGTTATCTTCTAATGACAAATCTTGTAGTGGGAGAATGACTTACAATGGATATGTTCTGAGGCCAACACTCTTGCCTTCATAGTCCCTGACTGGGATTTGCCACATGTCTTCTAAATCCTAACTTTGATTAACGCGTAATCCACTTAAGTTGCTACATTCTTTAAACCATAGCCATTTCTTGCCAAAACTTGTCGTTCTCAGCAGTTTTTTAGCATTAAAAAGAAAATAATTAAAGTAAAATGTCTGCAGTTTAAATGCAAGGCACACATGATATCTGGCCTTGGTGGACATGGTTAAAGCTTCCTGAGCAGCTGGAAACAAGAATACTGTAGCTATTTTAACAAATTCAGCCAAGTCTACTCCTGATTTATCACAAGGAAACTACCTATTGGTTGATTTGCAGGAATCGTAATTCTACCAATGATGGGATATTCAGAAGCAAACAAGGGATTGTGGTTGGACTTGTACCAGGTTGTGATCATTAGAATAAGATTCTCACCAATTTTGATGCCATGTAATTGGTAGGTCAAGAGAAACAAACATGGCCGCTTTTCTGTTAGGCCATCTCATAATCCCTTCAATTAGATACTTGCCTACAGAGTCTAATAGATACAATACTTTTCATGTCAAGTATAGTAAGGGAAGGAACAGGGTTCCCAACTTGCTCCATCTTGTGCCTGACCCTGTCTTGCAAGGATGTCTGTAGGACACTAACACAGAAATATTGTTGGGGAGCAGTGGTAGAGTAGCCAAAACCAAAAAACCAATAGCCGTTGAGTTGATTCCGACTCATGGAGACCCCACGTGTTACAGAGTAGAACTGCACTCCATAGGGTCTTCATGTGGTAGGGTAACCTAGTCTAGAATACACTATTAACTCCCTAAGCCAGTGAGGTAAAACAAATATTGAATACATCACTTTCTTTTTAAAAGAGTAATATCCATCAATAACACAAGCTCAGCCCAGCTCTCTACTACTGTCTTCTGCACCAGGATCCTAACTAGCTACTTCTGGGAGAGGTAGGCCCTGCCCTCTGTCTCAATAAATCCCTAGAGGCAATTCTTCATCTCTCAAGCTATCCAGTCACCATCTCCTTTTCCATGGAGGCCATCTCTATCCTTTGCCATTATTACCACTTGTGACCTTTAACGTCAGTTCCTTCTTCTCCCTGGGAAAATCTATGGCAAAAATAATGCATTTGTTCACTAAATCTCATTTCATTTCCTCCTCCTGGGAATAGCAAAGGATTCTTATTTCCAGCCTCTCCTGCAAATTGGGTTGAGGCCTAAGTTCATGCCAATGGACACAAGTAATAGATGCTACTTCTGGGTCTAGCAACAAAACTCCCTGCACCGTTCTCCATGGTATCTCTGCCTCGTCCAGATCAACCTTGGAGGCCATACGTGTAAGAAGGCAGTGTCACAAGGTGAACGGATATCGGATCCCTATAAGTCGCCACTTGGAAACGTGTAACCCAGGAGAGTTGCCCCATTTACTCAGAATGTGGCAGGGGCAAGAAATAAACTTGCACTAAGTCCCTGATATTGCAGGGCTTGTTAACAGGGAATAGCCCAGCTTATCCTACTACAGAACGCAATTCCTGAATTTCTCCTGCCACGCCCCTGTCCTGTTGCAAATAAATGGCCCAGTTGAGATTTAAATTTTGGGTTTTTCCTGGTATTTGATTATTAGCAAGAAAGAACAAAAGTGTACAAAGGATACCTCGTAATGTTGTTTTCTTTTGGTTTCATTTGACCAGAGGTTTTCCAACTTTATCTAGCAGTGTAAACCTTTTGTAAATGAAATCTTACACCAACCCCAATATAAAAATAGATAAAACGTCATTTTTTTTTTCACTTGCTTCACTCTCCATTTTCTGTTGCACACCTTGGACAATAACTATACCAAACAATCTCTGTTCCCCCAAGGAGAAAAGATTCAGCTACATTTCAAGGAAAGTAAGACTTAGATGGTTTTGTGTATTTCTTCACAGAAGCTTGCTCCCCAAATATCTCTCCAGTCTCAGATTGTACTGGTCAACATCCTCCCTTCTCTCTGAGTCCATCCGTACTGGCCGTCTCTCAATTCCTCCCACCATTTGCCTCTGGGTCTCTTTTTTCAAATCCACTTCCATGTGCTCCTTGACAAGGTCAGCTTCCCTACTGCACATCTCACATACCATGTAGCTCTCCTTCATTGCACTTAATACAGATATTTACTTGTATGATCCCTTAATCAATGTTTTCTCCTTCACAAGACTCCAAGCTGCATGAAGGCAGGGACCATGTCCTTTTCTCTCCGTTATATACACACTCAATATCTACCGTATATTGTCACGGATATATTTGAATGAATGAAGACAGAAACTCCAGCGTGGAGAACCAGCCTTGGCTGCTGGGGGTAGAAGGCATGAAGAGCTGGGTAAGGTGATCGGGGGTTTGCCACAAATGTTGCTGGGGTAACCAGCACTATGAAGCATCAGGTGAGTGAGAAAGAAATGGGCTCAGGGCTTAGCCTCCCAACTTCTTCCTCTAGTCCAGCCATAAAGATGTCCTCGATCAGACTCAGAGCAAATATAAGCACTGGCAGGGTGGAGCAAGATAGGCATGAAGATTCTGAGAAAAACAAGGAGTTATGTGAGAAACCAAAAGGTTCCTCACACTTTATCAAAGTTAGAAGGGACGAAGACTTCTTGTGGCTACCCACCATTGCTCATTGCACTGTTCTAGTAAGAAGTGGAATAGTTTCAGTTCTCCCTGTTAATCCCTTAAGTCTTGATGTTGTTGTTAGTCATCAAGCCGACCTCCTCCAACACACAGTGACCCCATGTACAACGCAGCAGTCCTGCTCCATTCCCATGATTGGTTGTGGGTCAGGACACTGTGATCCTTAGGGTTTTCACTGGCTGATTTCCAGAGGTAGATTGCCAGGCCTCTCTTCCTAGTCTACCTTGGTCTGGAAGCTCTGCTCAAACCTGTTCAGAATTACAGCAACATGATAGTGCCTACTGACAGGTGGTGGCTGGCCAGGAATCAAATCTGGGTCTCCAGCATGGAAGGCAAGAATCCTGACACTGAACTACTAATGCTTCCCCTTTAAGTCTAGCACAACCTAAAGTTAGTTATTTACTGAGAAAATACTTTGTACCCAGCACAACACTATTGCAATACTTTATTGATGTAAGTACTTGAAAAGCACAGTGATGTCTAGGAATAACAGATATCCCATAAGGACTGGCTCTTATTTGTTCCCATTATCACTCAATGTACTCCTCTACTGTTTCCCATAAACACCCAGGTTATTTAACAGGTATCCAGATGAACCTCCTTCTAAACGGAGACCAATATATATGAATTCACAGCTTCTGATGCTGATATTGAACTATTTTATGTGTGGAACCATCGATAACAGCTCTCACTGGGGTCTCAGATATGATAAAATCTCTTGGTCACTCTTTAAAAATTCCCTTCTTTCATAAACAGAAAGCTTTCATTTTTAAAACACCAGAAGACACAGAAAAGAACATGTTCCTCTCTCTGATTGAGAGACATCGCATAGGACCATTCCGGTTCAAACCCTTGCTGAAAATTTGCATTTCTAACAAGTTCCCTGGTGAGAATTTGCATTTCTAAAAAGTTCCCAGGAAGTTGTACATAAGAATCACCTGGGAGTAGTGTCTGGGGTATTAAAAGACTATAAGCAGCCATCTAAGATACTCCACTGGTCTCACCCCTTCAGGAGCATGAGGAAAACTAAAGATACAAGGGAAAGATTAGTCCAAAGACCTAATGGACCACAACTACCATAGCCTCCCCCAGACTGAGTCCAGTACAACTAGACAGTGCCCAGCTACCACCATTGACTACTCTGACAAGGATCACAGACAGAACTGGAGAAAAATGTAGAACAAAATTCTAACTCACAAAAAAAAAAAAAAAAAAGACCAGGCTTACTGGCCTAACAGAGACTGGAGAAACCCCGAGACTATGGCTCCCAGGCACCCTTTTAGCTCAGTAATGAAGTCACTCCTGAGGTTCACCCTTCAGCCAAAGATTAGGCCCACAAAACAAAACGAGACTAATGGGGCACACCAGCCCAGCGGCAAGGACTAGAAGGCAGGAGGGGACAGGAAAGCTGGTAATAGGGAACCCAAGGTCAAGAAGGGAGAGTGTTGATGTGCTGTGGAGTTGTTAACTAATGTCATAAAACAGTACGTGTACTAACTGTTTAATGTGAAGCTAGTTTGTTCTGTAAACCTTCATCTGAAGTATAATATAATAAATAATCACCTGGGGATTCTGTTAACATACAGATTCTGAATATAACATATAGATTCAGAATATTTACGGTGGAAATGCAAATTCTCAGCGAAGAATTCATTAAAAATGCAAATGCTCAGCAGGGGTTCAAACCAGAACGAACCGTTTCAAAGCCCTGCATGTTAAATCTACAACTTAAGGCTCTATCCTAAACCTTGGAGCCCTTGGAGTGTAGTGGTTAAGAGCTACGGCTGCTAACCAAAAGGCTGGCAGTTCAACTCCACCAGCCACTCCTTTGAAACTCTACAGGGCAGTTATACTCTGCAGGGTAGCTACGAGTCGGAATCCACTTGACAGCAATGGATTTTTTTGGTTATCCTAAACCTTGAAGGTAGTTTCACAAGAATATATAATGTATTGAAAGACCCAGAAGTACTCCTTATAAAAGCTTTTATTATTTAAAACTATAAAAAAAAAAAACAGCAAATAATAAATCTCTTGGCAAAATGAGATAGGAAAAAAGAAACAATATGATAACGTCAAAATGGCAGATGCTGGCACAGCCCAGAATCCAAAGCCTGATCAGAAGGCCAGCTGCTGCTTCCCACAGTTACCCTGGTGGCAATCCAAATGTGCCACTCAAGTGTTTGTCTCATCTTCGTGTTTCTGTTTTTTATCAGAGTCCTTTTCCACCCTCTCATCTTATCCCTAATGTTTCTTGTTTTGAAATAGGTGTCAGACATAATACACTTTAGAAATCTAAGCAGTATTTTAGAGAGCAAGTAGGTTACTGAGACCTGAAAGAGCATTTCTTTGGGCATTTCTGAGTCAAAACTTCAATAGAGATGAAACACAAGTTTTTTGTAAAGGTTTTTTATTATTCCAAAGCAATGCAGTTTTAATTTCCTCTGGATACCAAACAGACAAGCTTCCAACAGATCACCCTTGCAAGGCCACCACTACAACTACAGGGTCTAATTTCAGGCCAAAGAAACAGGTCACACATCTTGACTCCTCAATAACTCAGGCCCTAATCACATATTGATTACGTATCTTACAGATGAAAGTGATCACGTTCAGAGAATTCAGTTTTAAAAGAAATGTAATAAAAATGCAAATCCATCCATACAACTGCCACGCAAGTGCCAATGTGCTTAGAGGAGCTGCCACACTCAATGGTAGAGTTCTCCCAGATCAACACAACGAACTTCAGGATTCTTGACTAAATCTTGCCAACAACTGCTGAGTGTCTGTCCTTCTGCCTAACATATAAATCAATAGCATGTTCCCGGTCTCAAAGAGATACCAAATACACTAGTAGAAGGAAAGAAAAATTCATGGTGGGGGGTGGATTTCTCTGCAACACTGGGGAGTTACAAAAAGCTTTCTACAAAGAGAATAGGGGATAAGCAATCATGCTTATAACAAGGTTGGGCACTCTGAAAGTCAGGGGATGATTTTCACACCATACTCCCAGCCTAGAGCAATGTTTCTCTGGACAATATTTGCTCCTGATTTGTCCAACAGAACTACTTCACTCCACTGCTTCTTAATCACACGCTCCTTGATACCTGGTCTCCCCTGGAACGGCAGTCGTTAGGATTAAATAAGCAATTTAAAAACCAATCAATAATAAATCCAAAGAAGCTAAATTCAGCAGACAAATGTTTTGTCTAATTTCCCTTTGCAATGCTCTGAATTCCAACTGTTCAATGTTGCTTCATTTGAAAGAGCACGAGGAGGAGAGGATTACCTCAGCCTGGCCAGTCCAGAATAATTGCACTTTCCCTGAGGCTGGATGATAATTGACTCAATATTCACAGCCATAGCTCTCAACCCGCCAAGGCACAAATGCACAATGCTGGCCTGGAAAAAAAAAATGTTTGTCAAAAGCCCTATGTGAGGAACACGATACCAGAAAGTTGGAATTTCTGAAATGTCCAGTGTTAGGCACTTACAGAGAGAAAATCGGAAGGGAGTATAAAATTGCCGGAAGTTGGAAGAAAATCTGAGTGATAGTTGAGTTATGCAGCTCCTTCAAATCTCAACTATAGTCTGAGCAGCAATTATGTGCAAGGTGACAAAGATGGGTAAAACTCAAGCCTGCCCTTCAGAGGTAAGAAAGAAGTTAACCCGAATATACAAAACGCAAAAATAGAGAATATGGCAGGTGATACAAGGGAGCTCCAAAGTCAGAGAACAGTAAAATCACAATCAGTGCAGGAGAATCACACAGGACAGGGACATCTCAGGTGAATTTTGAAAACCAGTTATAACATCAACCGGTGAATACTGTGAGGAGGTTACTCCACAAGGGGAAACCTGCATGAGCAGAGTCTCCAAGTGAGAAAGTGCAGGGCCTGAGGAAGAATTGCAGAGTATTCCAGCAAGACAGGACCACACAGTTAGTGACACCTGGAAGTGGTAATATTTGAGGGCCTGGGAAAACATCTGTGCTTTACCTACACCCTGGGGAGTCACAATCAGAGCTGTCCTCCAAGATGAGGAAATGGATAGAATAGTCCAGAGAGATCTAGATCTCAGAGGCAGAAAGTACAGAGCTATTGCACTATTCCAGGTGAGAGGCAAAGGCAGCCTCAGGTATGGTGGTGGTAGTGGTGGTGGTGGCAGTAGGGAGAACAGAAGAGATGAAAGAAAAAAATCTTTAAGAAAAAAAGAGCTCCAAATGAGTTCTTTTTCTTTTTCTAAAACAGAAATGAAGACACTGTCTCCAGCTGGTTATGTTTCCTCCCTGTAGGTCTCTCAATATTCACCCTATCTTTCCTCTGCAATCAGCACCATTCTTTTATCTATAATTTGGTACGGCCTAGGTAATTTTTTTTTTGACCATCTCTGTGATGGTGGAAGAAGATAACATAGACTGAGATCTGTCAAGTGGGTAACAGTTTAGTACAAAGAGGCCACATATACCTACTGTCATGAATTGAACTGTGTTCCCCAAAAATGTGTCAACTTGGCTAGTCCATGATTTCCAGGATTGTGTGACTGTCCACCATTTTGTCATCTGATGTGATTTTCCGATGTGTTATAAATCCTACCTCTGTGATATTAATGAGGTGGGATTATCAGAAATTATGATAATGATACAGGACTCAATCTACCAGATTAGGTTTTGTCTAAAGCCAATCTCTTTTGAGATATAAAAGAGAGAGGCAAGCAGAGAGATAGGGGGACCTCATACCACCAAGAAACAAGAGCCGGGAGAATAGCACATCACTTGGGCCTGGGGTCCCTGCACTAAGAAGCTCCTCAACTGGCAAAGATTGATGACAAGGACTTTCCCCTAGAGCGGACAGAGACAGCTTTCCCCTGGAGCTGGCACCCTGAATACAGTCTTCTAACCTCCCAGGCTGTGAGAGAATAAATTTCTCTTTGTTAAAGCCATCCACTTGTGGTATTTCTGTTATAGCAACACTAGAAAATTAAGACACCTACCTTATAAGATGATTTTAACATACGCTTAAGGTAGGATTCCCAAGATAAGATTCCATGAAGTAGAATCAAAAACTTGATCATTACGAAGAAGTATATGATACCTTTGTCAAAGTATGCAAGTACTTTTGCCTGATGGTTATGTGTAGACATATTATTTAGTCCATCCACCAGAGGCCAGTGTAGGATTATTTCCTGAATTATATAGTCTTACACTATTAAAAAAAACTACTCAGTGCTGTTGAGTCGATTCCGACTCATAGCGACCCCACAGGACAGAGTAGAACTGCCCCATACAGTTTTCAAGGAGTGCCTGGTGGATTCGAACTGCCAACCCTATACAATATACAAAATCCTAAGCTAAAACAGCGCCCTTTCCATTACACTGGCCCCTCTCAGAACAAAATGAGATCTACAAGGAAAGTACAGTAAAATTTTCATAAAACGAAATCTCTTCAGCCTACAAAGTGTATCTACTTAAAACGAACTTTTACTCACATAGGTTGGAGAACATTACGAGGAGAAATTCTTTCCCCCTGTCCTCTATAAGGAAACCCTGATGGGATTGTAGTTAAGAGCTATGGCTGCTAACCAAAACGTTGGCAGCTTGAATCCACCAGGCACTCCTTGGAAACCATCTGGGGGGCAGTTCTACTCTGTCCTGTAGGGTTGCTATGAGTCGGAATTGACTCAATGGCAACAGGTTTTTGGTTTCGGTCTTCTACAAATAATTTTAGAAGTTTTCAAACTTATGATGCAGAATAACCTCTTCTGCATAATTTTTACTAATGTAGGACTCCAATGTTGGCCTACCGTGGTAGTATAGAGCAAGAGCAGACCTGAATTATTACTACATCTTTCACATTCCCTCATATTTTTCAGGAAACCTCTAGGGTAACTCTCATGAAAAAGTTTGAAGTACAAAAAAACAGTCTGAAAAGCCATTCTTTCAATTGTCTTTGAGGAGCTCTGGTGGCACGGAGGAAACCCTGGTGGCGTTGTGGTTAAGAGCTACAGCTGCTAACCAAAGGGTCGGCAGTTCAAATACGCCGAGCACTCCTTGGAAACTGGAGGTGACAATTCTACTCTGTCCTATAGGGTCACTATGAGTCAGAATCGGCTTGAAGGCACTGGGTTTTTTTTGGTTTGGTGGCACAGTGGTTAAGCACTCACCTGCTAACCAAAAGGTTGACAGTTGGAACCTACCAGCCGTTCAGCAGAAGAAAGATGTGGCAGTCTGCTTCTGTAAAGATTACAGCCTTGGAAACCCTGTCCGGCAGTTCGACTCAGCCCTATAGGGTCACTATGAGTCAGAATCGACTCGATGGCAATGGGTTTTTTGGTGTTAATTGTCCTTACTACTGTTTTCTTAACTTATAGAGTACTTATTCAACCTAAAACTGGGGCCGCATCCCCTAAACCAAAGGCAATATTCTGAATATTATTAATTAGGAGCCCTGGTGGTGTAACAATTGAGCTCAGCTGCTAACCAAAAGGTCAGCAGTTCAAATCCACCAGCCACTCCTTGGAAAGCCTATGAGGCAGTTCTACTCTGTCCTATAGGGTTGCTATAAGTCGGAACTGACTCTATGGCACCTAACAATGACAACATATAAAGAATAGGACCTCTGGTGGCACAGTGGTTAAAGCGATCAACTGCTAACCGAAAGGTTGGCCACTCAAAACCACCAGCGGCTCTGCAAAAGAAAGATGTGGCGGTCTGCTTCCATAGAGATTTACAGTCTTGGAAACCCCATGGGGTCACTATGAGTCAGAATTAGCTCGATGGAAGTGGGTTTTTGTGTTTGTTTGTTCACGTAAAGAACAATTAGTACTGCCTTACCAATCAACCTCTAGCTATACAATCTAAAAAATATGAAGGAGCCCTGGTGGCACAGTGGTTAAAATGATCGACTGCTAACCAAAAGGTTGGCAGTTTGAAACCACCAGAGGCCCCACGGGAGAAAGTTTTGGCAGTCTGCTTCCGTAGAGATTTACAGCCTCGGAAACCCTATGGGGTCGCTATGAGTCCGAAGTGACTCGACTGCAGTGGGGTTTTTTGCTTTTTTTGTTGTTTGTTTTTTGGTTTGGTATGCTACCTTCACAAATCCAGTGTGTTTGAGAAGCACGTGGTCCTTTATAAGCAGACAGCAATAAATAAGAACTACATTATCAGCTGAAGAATTCTTCTAGAGCAGGGACTCTGTCTCATTTACCTTTATATTCCCAGATTCTCACTCAATGCCTAAAATATAGTGAGAACATAGTCAATGCTGAACTACCCCAACAGTAGCAAGAAGGACTGGATTGACACTATAATTAGGGACTAAACTCAATCCTCAGAAATTGGATGACTGGCTACAAGTCATACAAAGCATAATTTATGGAGAAGGGAGGAAAAAAAGAAAATAATGATACTTGATTTATAATCCCCTACAAAATCTAATGCAATGGCAGGCTCAGTCCAGAAGACTCAAGAAAGTGGTATAGTGATTCCAGTGCTAACTAGAAGAGTAAGCTAACACCAGTATCTCATCTGGAATGAATCAAGTAGGAGAAAAAAGACACTGAATATCACATACTAGAAAGTTGTGGTTTGATTTTCATATAAGCAAGCTATGGGTTTAGCTAAGATTAAGTTTCCTGTTTGTATCTCTTTTGGTTTAGTTGACCATTTCAAAGAAAATATATTGTTCCACGGCTGAGAGAACATTTTGCTGCAAACATCACATCTGAATACACACCCATTCAACTGAATCAAAGGACACAGGCTTAGAACCACCTCAGGTTCTTGTCGAGCAATTTACCCTTTTCCTTCAAGTAACAATACATTTAACAACCATGAGTAATAATGTCTCCAGTTAAGGAGAAATGTACACAAAACAAATGTGCACCCACTGAATAATTGTTTAAATTGGCTATTTAAAGGTTGAGAGTGACCATCTTAAAAGTTTGGCTATTAGTAGTTTTCTGCTTGTGTTTTGTAAAGTTCAGAATCCCATTTACCTACGAATATTCAATTCTCTATACGTAAACACAGTGTGTACATATATATATAATATATATACACACACATACATATAAGGAATCAGAGAAAGGGATTCTTTTATTTGTAAACAAACCAAAAAAAAAAAAGTGCAATTCTCATAATACCTTATTGCCACTGAGAAAACACACTAAAAAAGATACTTATTGTAACAAAATACTATGCATTAAAAACAATACTGAAAATAAATGTTATGATTATAATTCAAAGTGTTGTAAATACTCTAATACATTCTCTTATCCAATTACACCTAAACTACAACAGACGCGCACACACACACACAAAATGATTATGGGCCAAATATTCATGTGCAGAATGAATACGAATTGTAACAACTGCAGCTGAAGATTTATGCTAATATATCTAAAGGAAAATGGCTTGATCAGCTCAAAATCTGTCGTAATTTGGGAGAAATTTCTTCTTGCAACTGAACCAGCAGTTTTCTGTGTTTTATAATTTGTCAATTTGTTCCCTAACTGTAGTGATTTAGTGATGACAAAAGAAATAGAAAAACAAATGTAAATTGCTTAATTACAGTTTGCAGCTGTTCCCCCAAAGAGACAGAACAGGTTAGCACTGCTGACGCTGTTTCTTCCACAGGAATCTGCTATAAGTCAGTGCTCTTCGTTCAACGCTTTTTTCTCCTTCAGTGTTCTACGTGATATTTGATTTTATGCTGTGATAAAGAGGTCACACACAGACAGCTACAGAATTTATGATCAATATAAAACTACAAACTTGTTTTCCACTCCTTTCATTCTTTCCAGCAACACTAAAACACGCATCAATAAAAAGCTGTAAAATAGCACTGCTTCCTTATTCTCTCTCTTGGGATGACAGATTAATTTGATTAGTTTTTTTTTTTTTTTTAACTGTTGTTTTTTTGTTTTTAGTTGCTTTTTATAAAGGAGCCCTGGTGGCACAGTGGTTAAAGTGATCTGCTAACCGAAAGGTCAGCAGTTCGAAACCACTAGTGGCTCCGCAGGAGAAAGATACGGCAGTCTGCTTCCCCAGAGATTTACAGCCTTGGAAACCCTGTGGGGTCGCTATGAGTCGGAATCGGCTGGAGGGCAGTGGGTTTAGCTATTTGGGTTTTAGTTGCTTTTATTAGCAAGTCTACCCATGTGACGCCTTCTGCAAATTTTTCTTGAGGTTAACATTATCCCAATGGCCTATGTCTTAAGTCAGTTTATTGCTATTTGCTATGTTATTTTCAATTCTGGTCTTTACTGTTAAATTCACATTTGCAAAAGTACTTCCTGAGTTGCCCTGTTTTTTTCCCTCTTAATGTGGCAAAAAAAAAAAAGAAACAGAAAGACACTGCAAATGGCCTGTGAGCTAAAAACACTCAATATTCAGCTGAGAATTAAATGAATGACAACAACAGACCAGTAAATGTGACTGATGTGCCACCTGGAAGCATAAAGCTGGTCAGTCCGTTTCCAACTTCCTCTGCAGGCAATCTGCCAGTTGCAAGGGTATCAAAACAATGTTAAGCACCTCCAGTCTCTAATACTTGACAGAAAACAACTGCAAAGGGCTACACAGCAAGGATTATTTTTCTTGTTGTGTTTTCTTTTATTAGAGAAAGCTGTTGTTATGCTCTACTGAAATTCCTTTCCTGTTCTGAAATTGGTAAAGAGGGCCAGCTGCTTTCTCAATTTTTCTCTTTGGTATTTTTCTGCAGCAGATTTTAAATTCATTCTTCAATTTGGGAAAAGCCTCTCTTTATACCCCATGGAACTTTAAAAGATGCACTTCTAATGCTCAAATTTAGAATCACTTTGGGGACCAAAACGATATGTCAACTTTAGAAACGGGTTGTTTTACGGACTGTCACCACTTTCATGTTTAATCACCTTTTTTTAAAGATATTGTCAAGTATGAGTAGTGATATTCCTTTGGCTGAACTGACAACTCAAAATTTATCAGTCCAGAAGTGTAAGCCAAATCCCAGCCCAAGAGTCTAAGCCCTCGACAGGATATATGCTCAATAAGGAAGAAAATAAGACTCCTGAAATGAGAACTGTATAATTCTGAACAAGTCGCTTGGCCTCTGCAGGCCTCAGACAAGATACTTGCGACGTGTCTTTCACTCTTTCATCTCTCTAATCCTGTCAGTGGCACCAAGTGCTGTCACTCCTTCACTTGCAGTGTCTCATAGGCCCTTTCTGCTTTCCATTTCTTCCTCCAATATTCTCGTCCAGAACTCCACACCTGTATTTCTGCCTATCCTCCAAGCTAGTCTCCCTGACTCGATGTTTCTCTCCTTCCTTGCCTCTCTCTACTTTTCAAAGTTATTTGCAGCATGTGTGTGTGTGTGTATGTGTTTCTTAATCCACTGCGGCTACCAGTTATCGACTACACTGAGACCTATGAGAGCCAGAACTTGACAAGACTGCCTTGTATTTCCGGGTGTGGGAAGTTTTCTACTTTTGACAGGGTGCAGTCTTACCACTTTTCTTTTGCTATCAGTGGATAATATTTCAGTATTCCTTCTCTGACAGTTTTCTGCCTTACACAGGTTCCAGCTTTCACAGGTTTTACTGCATATCAATTGCAAACTTGGGACATTATGATGTAGTCTCTGCCTGTCCCTTAAGTGAGAATGCTCTTTAGGGTTCAGATGAAGGCCCTACAGTCTGTCTTTATGTCATTCTGGCTTTCATTTTCCTTTTATTTCATTTATTCAACCAATATTTATTAAGCATCTGCTCATTTTACATTATCAGGAATTACTCCAACTTTAGATGCTAGAATAATAGTGCTGAACAAAGCCCACAAGAAGCCTGTCCTCACTGAGCTTACACTCAAGTGAATCAGAATAAATATATTTTGATGTATCACATCCATTCCTATGGCTCATATTACCTACATGTCCGTGACACCCATATCTTGAGAACTGCCCAGTGCTGTAAGAAAGGTACAAAAGCAAAGTGAGCTTTCGAGTTATACTGACTAGGCCCATAGTCCGACTCCATCACTTACTAGTTACTAACCACAGGCAAGTTATCAACCCTAAACCTAAAATCTCGGTTTCCTCATCTGTACACTTGGAATAATAAAAATAATAATTAAAAAAGTAAACTCACTAGGTTACTAGGAGGTGATCCACGTAAAGTGCTAACCAAAACATTAGTACTTAATAAATATTAGTTGCTATCAGTAATAATATTAAGGCTGGTTTCCTTACAATCTCACAATCCCAGATGTTTCTGTGGAAGAGGTATCGTGATATAAAGGAGGGTCAGATGTCTGAAGTTTGAATTCTTGACCTGATCTCAGGCAAGTTAGTAATCTACAATGACTTTCAGTTCCCTAGGCTATAAAACATGATAGTCAAAGCTATTTCTTTCTGTCACTGTGACAAATAAGTTACTCAGTGTAAATGTTTAGTGTATATAGCAACGAATGAATCCAAAAGTAAAGAAAACTGGACTGTCTCTTCCAGCTCTACGATTTGAACAGAAACAAGCTTCCAGGAATTTATCTGGAATATTAAATGAATATAGATAATAGTCCTGCTTTTAAGGGGCTGCATTATCAGAATTTATAGTCTAAACAAGTAGTCCTCAAAACAAATGCAGGAGGCAGGGCCAAGATGGCTGACTAGGTAGAAGCTACCTCGGGTCCCTCTTGCAACAAAGACTCAGAAAAACAAGTGAATCGATCACATA
Source organism: Loxodonta africana (assembly GCF_030014295.1). Lineage (NCBI taxonomy): Eukaryota > Metazoa > Chordata > Mammalia > Proboscidea > Elephantidae > Loxodonta > Loxodonta africana. The sequence goes on from NC_087348.1 coordinate 46,380,489, forward strand.
CATGACAATCAACGAACCCTGACCATCAAACACAGATCTAAAGAGTTGACCTGAGTGACAGAGACTGAGAACGAACAACCACGGGGAAGCAGCGACTGTTTTCGGAGCCTGGAGCCAGCGTCCCAGTCAGGAAACCTTGGCGCCGGGCTTTGGACTGGGTGCAGGGGAGCTGAGCACGGCAACCTGAGACGGTACAAACACAGGAGGCAGCCCTAGCCCCCAGAAGTGACCTCGGGGGAAGCCCAGCCAGTGCACGCAGGCAGCACAGCGATGCGGCTGACAGGAGGAGAAGTCACCGGGAGGCAGAGACTCATTTTGGAGCCAGGAGTGCGGCGTCCCAGCCGGGAAACCCTGGCGCTGGGCTTTGGACTGGGAGCGGAGGAACTGATCACGGCTTCTGAGACAGCACAAGCACGGGACGCGGGCCTAACCCTCGGGGGCAATCTCTACCCAGCCAGCACACACAGTCGATGCACCCCTTGGGAATCTCAGATAAAACAGTCATCCCAAGCAAGGTAAGTAACTGTGTCTATATTGCGGGTTGCTACTCTCTCCTATTTATCTGAACCCTCCCCTACCCTTCCCAGGTGGATTCATTAACATTGGAATTTCCTGAGCCAGAGAGTGAACTGCCCTGCGGTTTTTCTTTCTTTTCCTTTTTTTTTTTTGGTCTTTTCCTAACCCATTCTCCTGGCCTGAGAGAAGCAGCTACAAAAAACCCAGGGACCAAAAATCCTTCCCTAATGGGACTAAAAATACAGAACCAGCTCCAGCCAAATATATGTGATCCACAGTCTTGGGCTTTCATCCCTACAGGGAACAAGGTGGCTATTATAATGTAAAGGCAATTCTGATAGGGATCTGACTGTAGTCCTTTTAGCAGATTACTGGAAAGACAAGTTTCCCAGGTATGATATCTCTGCATATTCAACAGAGCCCTCACTGACCCACAACAGGGAACTGAGGGCTGAAGCTCCACCCAGACCACCTAGCCTCCTGCCTTGGGGGTCTAAGGAGGGTGACACCTACCAATCTGTAGAGGTACTTGCATTGGGGGCCTAAGGTACAGCTGCAGAGCCCACCCACCAAAGTGTTTTAGGAATAGAGACACACGTACCTCACTGGCACCTGGGGGAAGCCTGTCAGCATTCTGCCCCCCTGGAGTGTGAAAACCTGCTGCTACTAGAATCTGGTGCACACAACTATCACCACTACTTCTCTGGGTGAATAGGTGACAGTCTGCACCACACATTTGATGACCCAAAATCAGATTCTACTCAAGAATAGTGAATGGACTCTTAGGCTTATATATCTGGTTACAGCCCAAACCAGCTGGTAATAGGACATAAGTGATTCAAGGGCTACAACAATCAAGACAGCGCAATCTAGTAGCCCATCTACATATACTGAAAGAAAACAAGATAAGACTCAGTAAGCAAATATAGAATAAATCACTACAATATCTTAGAGATGGCTCGGAGACAGCAGTCGATATCTAACCACATAAAGAAGCAGACCATGATTGCTTCTACAACTCCCCAAACTAAAGAATCAAAATCTTTCCCAAATGAAGATACCATCCTGGAATTGCCAGATGCAGAATATAAGAAACTAATTTACAGAAAGCTTCAAGACACCAGGAATGACCTCAGAAATGAAATAAGGGAATCTACAGAAAAAGTCACAGAACACACTGATAAAGCAGTTGGAGAACTCAAAAAGATTATTCAAGAACATAGTGGAAAAATTAATAAGCTGCAAGAATCCATAGAGAGACAGCATTCAGAAATCCAAAAGATTAACAGTAAAATCACAGAATTAGACAACTCAATAGGAAGTCAGAGGAGCAGACTCGAGCAATTGGAATGCACGGTGGGGGATCTGGAGGACAAGGGATTTGACATTAACATAGCTGAAAAAAAATCAGATAAAAGAATTAAAAAAAATGAAGAAACCCTAAGAACCACGTGGGACTCTATCGAGAAGAATAACTTGCATGTGATTGGAGTCCCAGAACAGGGAGGGATAACAGAAAACACAGAGAGTATTGTTGAAATCCATTGGCAGAAAACTTCCCTGACATCGTGAAAGACGAAAGGATATCTATCCAAGATGCTCATCGAACCCCATTTAAGATTGATCCAAAAAGAAAATCACCAAGACATATTATCATCAAACTTGCCAAAACCAAAGATAAAGAGAAAATTTGAAAAGCAGCCAGGGATAAAAGAAAGGTCTCCTACAAAGGAGAATCAATGAGAATAAGTTCAGACTACTCAGCAGAAACCATACAGTCAAGAAGGCAATGGGATAACATATGTAGAGCACTGAAGGAGAAAAACTGCCAGCCAAGGACCATATATCCAGCAAAACTCTCCAATGTGAAGGTGAAATTAAAACATTTACAGATAAACACAAGCTTAGAGAATTTGCAAAAACCAAACCAAACCTATAAGAAATACTAAAGGAAATTGGTGAGAAAAACAATAATATCAGATACCAGCACAACACAAGGTCACAGAACAGAACATCCTGATATCAACTCAAATAGGGAAATCACAAAAACAAATTAAGATTAATCTTAAAAAGAAAAAAACACTCAAAACAGGGAATCAATGGAGTCAATATGTAAAAGATCACAATAATCAAAAACAGGGACTAAATCCAGGTGGCATAGAACTGCCATATGGAGAGGGAAACAAGGCGATATAGGACAATACAAGTTAGGTTTGTACTTAGAAAAATAGGGGTAAATATTAAGGTAACCACAAAGAGGTATAACAACTCCATAACTCAAAATAAAAACCGAGAAAAACATAACGACTCAGCAAACATAAAGTCAAATACTATGAAAATGAGGAACACACAATTTACAAAGAAAAACGTCTCAGCTCAAAAAAGTAAGTGGAAAAAAGAAATTGTCAACAACACACATAAAAAGACATCAAAATGACAGCACTAAACACATACTTATCTATAATTACGTTGAATATAAATGGACTAAATGCACCAATAAAGAGACAGAGAGTCTAAGACTGGATAAAGAAACACCATCCATCTATATGCTGCCTACAAGAGACACACTTTAGACTTAGAGACACAAACAAACTAAAACTCAAAGGATGGAAAAAAATATATCAAGCAAACAACAAGCAAAAAAGAGCAGGAGTAGCAATATTAATTTCTGACAAAATAGACTTTAAAGTTAAATCCACCACAAAGCATAAAGAAGGACACTACATAATGATTAAAAGGACAATTCACCAGGAAGATATAACCATATTAAATATTTATGCACCCAATGACAGGGCTGCAAGATACATAAAACAAACTTTAACACAACTGAAAAGTGAGATAGACACCTCCACAATTATAGTAGGAGACTTCAACACACCACTTTTGGAGAAGGACAGGACTTCCAGTAAGAAACTCGATAGGGACACAGAAGACCTAATTGCTACAATCAACCAACTTGACCTCATAGACTTATACAGAACACTCCACCCAACTGCTGCAAAGTATACTTTTTTTTCTAGCGCACATGGAACATTCTCTAGAATAGACCACATACTAGGTCATAAAACAAAACTTTGCAGAATCCAAAACATCAAAATATTACAAACCATCTTCTCAGACCACAAGGCAATAAAACTAGAAATCAATAACAGAAAAACTAGGGAAAAGAAATCAAATACTTGGAAACTGAACAATACCCTGCTGAAAAAAGATTGGGTTATAGAAGACATTAAGGAGGGAATAAAGAAATTTATAGAATGAAAACACTTCCTATCCAAACCTCTGGGACAGAGCAAAAGCAGTGCTCAGAGGTCATTTTATATCAATAAATGCACACATACAAAAAGAAGAAAGAACCAAACTCAGAGAACTGTCCCTACAACTTGAACAAATAGAAAATGAGCAACAAAAGAATCCATCAGGCACCAGAAGAAAACAAATAATAAAAATTAGAGCTGAACTAAATGAATTAGAGAACAGAAAAACAATTGAAAGAATTAACAAAGCCAAAAAGCTGGTTCTTTGAAAAAATTAACAAAATTGATAAACCACTGGCCAGACTGACTAAAGAAATACAGGAAAGGAAACAAATAACCTGAATAAGAAACGAGATGGGCCACATCACAACAGACCCAACTGAAATTAAAAGAATCATATCAGATTATTACAAAAAATTGTACTCTAACAAATTTGCAAACCTAGAAGAAATGGATGAATTCCTACAAAAACACTACCTACCTAAACTAACACAATCAGAAGTAGAACAACTAAATAGACCCATAACAAAAAAAGAGATTGAAACAGTAATCAAAAAACTCCCAACAAAAAAAAGCCCTGGCCTGGACGGCTTTACTGCAGAGTTCTACCGACCTTTCAGAGAAGAGTTAACGCCACTACTACTAAAGGTATTTCAAAGCATAGAAAATGGTGGAATACTACCTACCTCATTCTATGAAGCCACCATCTCCCTGATACCAAAACCAGGTAAAGATACCACAAAAAAAGAAAATTACAGACCTATATCCCTCGTGAACATAGATGCAAAAATCCTCAACAAAATTCTAGCCAATAGAATTCAACAACATATCAAAAAAATAATTCACCTCGACCAAGTGGGATTTATACCAGGTATGCAAGGCTGGTTTAATATTAGAAAAACCATTAATGTAATCCACCATATAAATAAAACAAAAGACAAAAACCACATGATCTTATCAATTGATGCAGAAAAGGCATTTGACAAAGTCCAACACCCATTTATGATAAAAAAAACTCTCAGCAAAATAGGAATTGAAGGGAAATTCCTCAACATAATAAAGGGCATCTATACAAAGCCAACAGCCAACATCACTCTAAATGGAGAAAGCCTGAAAGCATTTCCATTGAGAACGGGAACCAGACAAGGATGCCCTTTATCACCGCTGTTATTCAGCATTGTGCTAGAGGTCCTAGCCAAAGCAATTAGGCTAGACAAAGAAATAAAGGGCATCCGGATTGGCAAGGAGGAAGTAAAATTATCTCTATTTGCAGATGACATGATCTTATACACAGAAAACCCTAAGGAATCCTCCAGAAAACTACTAAAACTAATAGAAGAGTTTGGCAGAGTCTCGGGTTATAAGATAAACATACAAAAATCACTTGGATTCCTCTACAGCAACAAAAAGAACATCGAAGAGGAAATCACCAAATCAATAGTATTCACAGTAGCCCCCAAGAAGATAAAATACTTAGGAATAAATCTTACCAAAGACGTAAAAGACCTATACAAAGAAAACTACAAAGTACTACTGCAAGAAACTAAAAGTGACCTACATAAGTGGAAAAACATACCTTGCTCATGGACAGGAAGACTTAACATAGTGAAAATGACTATTCTACCAAAAGCCATCTATACATACAATGCACTTCCGATCCAAATTCCAATGACATTTTTTAATGTGATGGAGGAACAAATCACCAACTTCATATGGAAGGGAAAGAAGCCCCGGATAAGTAAAGCATTACTGAAAAAGAAGAAGAAAGTGGGAGGCCTCATTCTGATTTTAGAACATATTATACAGCCACAGTAGTCAAAACAGCCTGGTACTGGTAAAACAATAGGCACATAGACCAATGGAACAGAATTGAGAACGCAGATATAGATACATCCACATATAAGCAGCTGATATTTGACAAAGGCCCAGTGCCAGTTAATTGGGGAAAAGATAGTCTTTTTAACAAATGGTGCTGGCATAACTGGATATCCATTTGCAAAAAAATGAAATAGGACATGCACAAAAACTAATTCCAAGTGGATCAAAGACCTAAACATAAAGACTAAAACGATAAAGATCATGGAAGAAAAAATAGGGACAACGTTAGGAGCCCTAATACAAGGCATAACTAGAATACAAAACTACCAAAAATGATGAAGAGAAACCAGATAACTGGGAGCTCCTAAAAATCAAACACCTATGCTCATCTAAAGACTTCAACAAAAGAGTGAAAAGACCACCTACAGACTGGGAAAGAATTTTCAGCTATGACTTCTCCGACCAGCGCCTGATCTCTAAAATCTATATGATTCTGTTAAAACTCAACCACAAAAAGACAAACAACCCAATCAAAAATGGGCAAAGGATATGAACACTCACTTCACTAAAGAAGACATTCAGGCAGCTAACAGATACATGAGAAAATGCTCTCGATCATTAGCCATTAGAGAAATGCAAATTAAGACTACGATGAGATTCCATCTCACTCCAACAAGGCTGGCATTAATCCAAAAAACACAAAATAATAAATGTTGGAGAGGCTGCGGAGAGACTGGAACTCTTATACACTGCTGGTGAGAATGTAAAATGGTACAACCACTTTGGAAATCTATCTGGCGTTTTCTTAAAAACTTAGAACTACCATACAACCTAGAAATCCCACTCCTCGGAATATACCCTAGAGAAATAAGAGCCTTTACACGAACAGATATATGCACACCCATGTTTATTGCAGCTCTGTTTACAATAGCAAAAAGCTGGAAGCAACCAAGGTGTCCATCAACGGATGAATGGTTCAATAAATTGTGGTATATTCACACAATGGAATACTACGCATCGATAAAGAACAGTGACGAATCTGTGAAACATTTCATAACGTGGAGGAACCTGGAAGGCATTATGCTGAGTGAAATTAGTCGGAGGCAAAAGGACAAATACTGTATAAGACCACTATTATAAGATCTTGAGAAATAGTATAAACTGAGAAGAACACATACTTTTGTGGTTAGGAGGGGGGGAGGGAGGGAGGGTGGGAGAGGGTTATTTACTGATTAGTTAGTAGATAAGAACTACTTTAGGTGAAGGGAAGGACAATACTCAATACAGGGAAGGTCAGCTCAACTGGACTGGACCAAAAGGAAAGAAGTTTCCGGGATAAACTGAATGCTTCAAAGGTCAGCGGAACAAGGGCGGAGGTTTGGCGACTATGGCTTAAGGGGACTTAAGGGGACTTCTAAGTCAATTGGCAAAATAATTCTATTATGAAAACATCCCACTTTGAAATGTGGCGTCTGGGGTCTTAAATGCTAACAAGCGGCCATCTAAGATGCATCAATTGGTCTCAACCCACTTGGATCAAAGGACAATGAAGAACACCAAGCTCACACGATAACTATGAGCCGAAGAGACAGAAAGGGCCACATGAACTAGAGACTGACATCATCTTGAGACCAGAAGAAGTAGATGGTGCCCGGCCACAACCAATGACTGCCCTGACAGGGAGCACAACAGAGAACCCCTGAGGGAGCAGGAGATCAGTGGGATGCAGACCCCAAATTCTCATAAAAAGACCACACTTAACGGTCTGACTGAGACTAGAGGAATCCCGGCGGTCATGGTCCCCAAACCTTCTGTTGGCCCAGGACAGGAACCATTCCAGAAGACAACTCATCAGACATGGAAGGGACTGGACAGTGGGTAGGAGAGAGATGCTGATGAAGAGTGAGCTAATTGTATCAGGTGGACAATTGAGACTATGTTGGCATCTCCTGTCTGGAGGGGAGATAGGAGGGTAGAGAGGGTTAGAAACTGGCAAAATTGTCAAGAAAGGAGAGACTGGAAGGAGGGAGCGGGCTGACTCATTATGGAGAGAGTAAGTGGGAGTATGGAGTAAGGTGTACATAAGCTTATATGTGATAGACTGACTTGATTTGTAAACTTTCACTTAAAGCTCAATAAAAATTATTAAAAAACAAACAAACAAACAAATTGAGCATCAGGATCACCTGGAGAGCCTTATGAATATACAGTTTCATAGTCCCCTGCCTAGAGAATCTCATTTAATCAGCCTAGAATAGGGGACAGAAATCTGTATTTTATGAGTGCCAGGTCTTTTTGCTAGTCAGTCAGGTTGAAAACCAGCTGTCTATATGAGCGCTGTCCAATAAAAATATGATGGAAGACATATACGTAGTTTGAAATTTTCCAGTAGCCACATTAAAAAAAAAGTCTTTAAAAAGCGAACTTAATTTTAATGATACAATTTATTTAAACCAATTTTTCAAACAATTATCATTTTAAAATGTAATTATAATATAAAAATAATAAACAAAAAAACCAAACCCAGTGCCGTCAAGTCAATTCCGACTCATAGCGACCCTATAGGACAGAGTTGAACTGCCCCATAGAGTTTCCAAGGAGTGCCTGGCGGATTCGAACTGCCGACCCTTTGGTTAGCAGCCATAGCACTTAACCACTATGCCACCAGGGTTTCCATAAAAATAGTATTAGTAAGGTATTTTACATTCTTTTTTATCATACTAAGTCTTCAAACTGTAGTGTGGATTTTACACCTATAGGATATTCCAATTCAAATGCCAATTTTTCATCAGAAATACATGACCTCTACTTAGATTTCATAAATTTACCTTTGAAAAAATATAGTCACATGCCACGTTGTCCCAAACATAAAAGTTTTCCAAAAACTGAATAGAGATCAGTTTTTTTATTTAAGTTAATTAAAATTAAACAAAATCAAAAGCTGAGTTCCTCAGTAGCACTAGCCACATTTCAAGTGTTCAACAGCCACATTAGCTCGTGGCTAATGTATTAGACAGTGCAAACCTATATGTGCCCAAGTCAAATGGTAATTGTATAGTGCTAAATCTGTAATGGCGGTAGAGCGTGGGCATAATTTCCTAAAGAACTAGACATGAATAAGGTAAAAAATATAGTTGAACTCTCTTATGATTATATATGATTATTAAAATCTAAGAAAAATTTAAGCACACTTAGGGGTTTCAGAAACCCTAAGAATCTAAAATTTTCAAATGCCAGACCACTGACAGTTTATAAAGCGACAGGCATGACATCTGTCTTGTTCAAACACGCAATGTTCAGCCTAAGGGGGAATTTAATTCGAATATTAATGACTAGGAAGGGAGAAAAAGGTTGAGCTGACAGATTTTTTTTTCCAAAGATAAGTTAAAAGAACAGTAAAACGCTAAAAGCACAATGTATTGTAAATGAAATGAGGATAGCATTAAAAAAGAAAAAAAACTGGAAACAAAATTACACCTCAAAATCTGAAACAAAATCCTTGATCTGGGCAAAAGATAGAGTAAATACAGCAGTGAATAGAAAGCTGTTATTATGTGGTAATACAGAACATCTGAAAACTGGAAGAATTATTTGGGAAACTGGACCCTAGTTTAAAGTTTAAACTGGATCCTAGTTTTAAGGATGAAAAACAAAGAGCTATGAAGAGTTAATCATATAAGTACAGTAGATTCATTTCAATTTCCAAACTATTTTAAGCTGAATGCTTGGTAAAAAGGGCAACTTTAAAGGAAATTAACCATTTAGCCTGAAGCATAAAATCAGATCAATAATCAACAACAATCACTTGTATGTGGGGCGGAGGGCAGGGGAGGGTAGAAAAAGTTGAATGAAATCACAGAAAAAATAACTACTGCAGCCTTCCAAGATTATTGAAAGAAACAAAATGGAGTTGTAAAGGTTCAATGTCAACTTCTAAGTCACTGGATTCTTAAATATACAATTTCTGTGATGGCAATATGACCAAGAACTACCACTCTAAAATGTGGGAGCGAATGCTTCTCAAAAGACAGCCTGGTAATAATTCTGGTCTAGAAGAAAATTAAAAGAAATAGTTTTTTCTTTTCACTAGTTTAGAAGTAACTCTCAACCTTATTGAAGCAAGGTTACATCTCCATCTGAAAGACTTATTATTTAAAAGATAAGAAGTCTCCCTCTCTCCCTCTCTATGTGTGTATATATATATATACACACACACACAAATATATGTATATACATATATATAGAAAGCCTAAAAAAAAATTTTTTTTTTTTTTTAAGAAAGCTGGACAATGAATAAGGAAGACAGAAGAAGAATTGATGCATTTGAATTATGGTGTGGGGAAGAATATTGAACACACCATGGACTGCCAGAAGAATGAACAAGTCTGTCTTGGAATAAGTACAACCAGAGTGCTCCTTGGAAGCGAGGATGGCAAGACTTCATCTCACATACTTTGGACGCGTTATCAGGAGGCACCAGGCCCTGGCAAAGGACTTGTGCTTGGTAAGGTAGAAGGTCACTGAAAAAGAGGAAGACTCTCAACATGATGGACTGACACGGTGGCTGCAACAATGGGCTCAAACATAGCAACAACTGTGAGGATGGCACAGGAAGGACCAGGCAGTGTTTCATTCTGTTGTACACAGGGTCGCTATGAGTTTGAACCAACTCAATGGCACCTAACAATAACATAGATATATATAGTAAAACAAATGGAACTGTGACCCAAAATGGCCTTCATTAATGGAGGCATTTTAATAACTCTCAAATTCAGCCCTAATCTGTCAATGCATAAGGCACACTGACAGGCTGACTTTCTCGTCCTCCCTCCAAGGATGGGTGGCCCTCCCATGAGCTCTCACCTCTCTCCACTATGGGACTTACCATACATTAGTGTAATTTCCCATTTGCTTATTTAGCTTTCCCACTTGACTGAGTGCTTCGGAATACAAACTGTATATTATTTATTTCTGAATCCTCAATATCTAAAATAATATCTAGACTATAACAAAACACTCACAGAATTAATGAATGAATAAATGAGTGTATGAAGAATAATTACAAGTATTTACACCTGTATTTTCACAACCTAAAAAAGTGATGGCAATATTATGCAAGGAGGCCAAGATCATCTTTTTTTTGTCCATTACACACATATTCTAGAAAGGCCTATAAATTAATTATATTCACAAAGAAACTGATATGAAAAAGACTGAAACTTAGTCCTTTATGCACAATAATGTCAACAATATAATAACATCTTCAATAATGAATACAACCAAGATTTGCGTGCTGATTTTCTAATACATATCTCACAATTTGGTCTTACCCTCTGAAACTAAAGTCATTGTTGAGAAAACAATTATAACTGCCCATTTAAAACTAACAATTAATGTGTCTATTTAAACATTTTGATACAGCATTGTATTTGTTCTCAAATATATACTATGGTTTAAAAAAACCCAGAGCTGCTTAAAACAAACAAATCCTGATCAACATAAATGTACTAGAATGAAAATTATGCTACAATATTTACGGTTTCCAGTTGTTCTCCAAGAGTCTGAAGCAGTAATGTAAATTTCTTTCAACAAGGCTATAGTTTAATTTTTTCCAGGGAAATATTTTCAATAGGATTACTGACCCTTTTAACACTCTTAGAAAGAAAATGAATCGCATAAGCATTCTGGCGTATAACTATTATAAAAAATAAATAGAACAGTCAATCTATGGAAATGGTAACGGACTTGAGAAACTAAGCTTACTAGCAAAACGTACAAAGGTATGCCTGGTGACAACCACTTTTACAGAGAAAAGATTCCACTACATATCAGCAAAGGAGCCGAACACCCTGAGACAAACAAACGGCCAGAAAGAAGGGGGAAAACAGGGACTTTGAAGAAATAGCTTCCATGTCTTTCTGAACCAGAATGAACCACATCCATCTTGATTAATTCTGCTGGTTATCACTCAACTCAGGCCAATGCCTTGGTCCTGTTTGGTTTTTCAAATGGTATTTAAATGTTACGGGGGAAAAAAAGACTTATATTGATTGAAGACACATTTTTGTACTCACAACTCTTTGTGTTTTAAGAGGAATTTTTCAGGCCATTAGTTTTATAATGTGAACTGTTGCCTAGGGATATTTTGGGGGAAAAAAAAAAAACAGCATGCTTGGAGATGCAGTTTATGTGACTTGCATAATCATTTACTTCAGCTCAACTTGGGGCCCAAAACCGAACTCCAAAGAAAGTCACCACATCTGCAAGGGCTGCTTTCTTGGCATGCAGTGATGGTATGAACAGCAACGACGATCGTACAGGGATTTGAAAACAGAAAGAACCTTATCCCCAAAATAATTACCTCATAACCTCCTTAGAACTTCCACATGCTTTTACGAAGTGCTTACGCTTCTGGCTACAAAAATGAAGTTAGCCTTACAAATAATTTCAAAAATACTTTGAATCATCAAAATGCCATCAGTATAACAAAATGGCATTGGTTCTGCCGGTTCCAGCCTTGTTTGCATCCCCCTTCTAGCCATCCATACTGCCATGCTTAGGTCCAGAAAATAGGAACTAAATCATTAGGCTCAGAAAAAGCACGCATCTCCCTGAACCTGTGTTCATAGACCAAAAGGTGATTTGACCATTTCCAAGATTAACTTGATCAACATATCATGTCAAAGCAGAACGTTCCTAGCCCCAAAGTTAACTAGGTATTTCCTAAATTCTCCACTTCGGTTAGGTGTAAGCAAAACCACAGCTATGGTTTCTGTTTGAGTGTAAGCAAAACCACAGCTATCCCTGATAACCCGACTATCTCGCAGAAAAAAACAAACAAGGTATAATCACTTTTCCTTATCTTTGTTACAACTGCCCTTCTTTCACGTTTGTTCAGGGCACATGAATCAGGACTTCAAATCACAGAGTCAGGCTTCTTGAGAATGTCATGATCTCGGATATTATGAAACTTCCTCTTCTCAACTTCAAGTACACATTAGAATCAGCAGAGAAGCTTTTACAAAATAGTGATTCCTAGGCTCCAGCCTGGGATGTGGGGTGGACCCTGGTATCAATATGTTCTAAAAGCACCCCAGGTGGGTCTGACGTGCAGGTAGGTAGAGAACCAATGGTCTCACAAATGAGGCTCAATGATCCAGAGAGGACCAAGGTTGAGAGCAAGCTAATGGCAATCTGGAGCAGAACCCAGAACAAAGATCATAAAGTCAAATGCCTACAGGAGCCACTTACGTGAATGAAACTGGCATTGTATACATGCACTCTTGCATTGTGTGAATGCCAGAGAATGTGATCAACTAGAAAATTCGGGTTGAGGGGTAGGGGATGGAGCAGCAGCTCTTGAGCTCTAGCTGATTACTGCCACAAGGGAATGCTGACCCTGGGATAACAGATCTTCCGACTTAATCAAGAGAAATCAAAAACCAAGATTTTTATGTAAAAATTTCCAATTTCTAATGTTGCCTCAATTACAATAACAACACTGTGTGAGCCAAACAGAACATATAATGCAACACAAAGATGGACTTGACCTTTAGGCCAAACCATCACCTCTGGCCAAAATGTTGCTTATATTCTACAGAAACCACAGCAGTACGATAACGATAATAAATAACAATAATAATACCTAGCATTCATTAAGTTCTTATTATGTGTTAGCCACTATGCCAAATTTACAGATTATTTCAATTAACCCTCACCAACTTTGAGAGGTACCACTATTATTCTCCATTTTATTCAGAGAAACAAAGAAGTTAAATGAGCTCCCCAAGTTCACACAGCCAGTTAGTTGTAACACCAGGATCCAAAGATGTGCAGGGCAACTCCACCACCCTAACCACCATGCTCTATTTCTTTAAAGTTTTAAATATGTTTTTTAACAACCTCCACTCTTTGCACTTGAATCTGTCCAAAAAAAAAATGAGAAGATTAAATACTTTTTCAGGTCCTTTCTAGTTCTCACAGTCAATGGTTCTCACTCCATAATACAATTCTTGGTTATATTAAAATATTGGTATTTACATATATCAGTCATAAATGCCCTAATGAGAACCGCCTAATGAAAGAACGGAATGAATGTTCATTAAATACTCTAAGGTTCTATCTGAAAAGGCACCAATAACATAAAAGTTTAATAAAATCACTTTATCTCTATTGCTATAGAAAGTACTCCATTTTACCTTTTGAAAGATGAATAAAAGTGCTCAGAAATTCTTCGTATGTTTGCTCATGACAACTAACAAACTTATCCAAGACTTCTTCAATTAACCGATCTTCATCCATAATCTCCAAGCCTGATGTCTGACCAGGCATTCCTATTCACGAGGCCACTTTATCTACGAGACAAAGAAAAACACAGGCTAGAGAGAGTCACTCAGTTCCCGACCCTCTGAAAACACTCTGGATGGATGGGTGAAGAATTCTAAGGTCCCAAAAGGGCAGATCAAGATGGAGTTACTAAAGCAACATATGCTAGTCCAAGAAACCAGGGTTTTATTCATATCTTTGCGGCTTAATTATTAACTATCACAGTTTTACTTTGGCTTCAGTTTCGTCATTGCCATCTTCTTAATTCACAGGAATATCGTCATATGACTGCACAATTAGAAATGAGTGTTCTGCCCTTTGCCTACAGGAAGATCTGCTATGACTATGACCCTCTCACTCTGAAGACACTGATATCACCTAAAGATAAATCAAGGTAATCCCTCATGCATTACAACTCCATATAAAAAAGGATGTTGGATGGGCTAAGTAAAAACAAAAAGTTGTAGCTGAGTACCTCGTTATAACGGAGGAAGCTGTTTCAAGTTATTTGTATCTAAAAATTAGATATGGCTGGGGAAAACTGAGGCTTTAACAATGCAAAGCTGAATAAATTATACTTGCAGTTGTTGGATAATAAATAATACGTAAACTCAAAGGTAGCTGTTATTTCCCTATGGGTAGGAATGTACTTAATTAGAAGAATGTCAATGTCAATCTGCTTTTCCAGAATTGGACCCCAGAAAAATTTCAACAGTGCATTTTACCAATCTCATCCTGAAACCAATGCTGGTAATCTACTTCAGCAAACAAATACCAAACAGAAGCAGCCAGGTTGTGCTTTATCTTGCTGCACATGGAAGCTTTAAGAGCGATAACAGAAATTCCTTTAAACTTTCTTTCCAATTCTCAAACTGGTGTATTCTGAGTATTTATCTTTAACACATCTCACTAGTACTAAAGGCAAATAAATAACAGGCTACGCACAGCACAATTCAAAATCCTTCAAGGCCTTCGATTTTCTGCATTTGGTTATTGTAATATAAAAATAAAGATGCTATGTCTTTAATGACTTTTATTAAGACTTTTAGAATATTCAGTTTCACAGACCGTCACTATTTGAAGAGTTCAAATACACATCTTCAAATTTAGAAGTTTCCCTACCTATTTAAAAAATTATAACCTAATATTAAAAGTCCCTAGAGACTGTCAGAGCACATAATCATTTACCAGACAATCAAGTGGTTTATACAAATCCTAGTGGTTTTCTAGAAGAAAGCAATGCTTTTTCTAGTTACCATTCAAGTACTTTTATGTTTTTATCATGAAGTATTTTTCTAAAGAAAAAAGAGAGATTTACCTGGAAAACAGAAGTCTTTCTTTTGATTTTATTTTTATTTTTTATGACTTACAGCTCCACATGAAAGACCCAGAACATACTGTGATGATAAGTAAATGTGTGTTAAAGATCTACCAATACATCTAAGTAACACTTGCACAGTCACAGTTTCCAGGAGGAAACACAGGAGTATGCATTGCTCTTCCTGGTCTACTAAACTTCATCTGAAGACCACAAGCCTGGTTGAACAGGGTTCTCTTCTTACCAAGTCATGGACAAGGATCAAGAACATCACATGACCTCCCTGAAGACCCATTTTGGACAATCTAATAGTGAAACTAGTAACTACCTGAGCTGGTCAACACTGTGTGCTCTCTGAAAAGACATTATTATGACATATAGTATATGTAATTATCACCACTGATTTTGCACATCTCTGATGTTTATCTTTAGATCCCTGCTTAACTTATCCAAACAAAATGCAACTTCGACAGGCAGCAGCAGTACACCTTAAGTCACCTCAAGCTAGTCTTCTCTCACAGTGTATAACCTACTTTTTAGCAGCCTGCCTACCTACCTACCCATTGCTGTTGAGTTGATTCCAACTCATAGCGACAGAGGGTTACATGTCGGCAAAGAAGGTTTTTACAAAACTGTGAAGTTTAATACTGTTGCATAATAATAATAAATACTACATTTTGAAAGAGTCTTAGAGGAGCTATCAAATTCCACTTTCTCAAATGTTTATAGTGCTGCTCAACAAGAATCTACTGCTGTGCTGAAAGGTAAGATGGAATATTACCAAAATAATTCACCTTGGCTAAGGAAATGAAACCATCGACCTTAGTTCTTCACAGGGTAGGTCTCCTTTCATATATTTGCAAATAGCCAAATCCCCAACAGACCAAATTACAGTGCAGTTGCATGGATTTATTTAAATGATAGAAGAGACCTCATATAGATCCATTCCTAAGTCTGTCTTTAAGTTGAATCTGTGGGTAAATCAGATCGGGTACATATGGTTCTTATTTAGTGTCAGTTAGTCAAATGTCTGTCTTAGCATATAGTATATATTTTATCTCTCTATGCATATAAAACATTTAAGAAACACTTCCAAACTGTGCAGTGTTTTCATGAGCGTCACAAACTAGTGTGTGCATTCATTATTAATGATTATAGTAGGTATTTAGCTCAAAATCTTAATATAATAGGCTTTACGGCAGTCTGTTCTTAAGTACGAGTTGTCCATAAGTTTAACATTCACAACCCAAGGACTGCCTGTAATCAATGTCACTAAATGGTACAAAGTTCTTTAACTGGTATATGTTCTCCTGTATATATTACAGCGACAAAAAGTAAATATAATAAAAATTTTTTAAAAAGATTCTGAAAGGTTCAGCTACAGTTTCATCAGGGAGAGGCAGCCAGCTATACAGCCTACTCACGCCTCCAGAACCAGAGAAGAACAGCGCTTTCGGCAAAAGGTAAGTATTTGTGTATATTTTACCAGGTCCCCTGCTCCCAAGTCGGCTTCAGAGGGTCTTGATTTCCCCAGGCCTGCGATAGGCCCTGATGAGCGCCAGGAGCCATTCTCCCAGCCTTGGAGAAGGAATAAATTCGCAATTGGGGGAAAAGATAATTTATCAGCTCTGTTAACCTGGGAAACTCTGTACAGAAGCGACTTCTGTCCAGGCATAAACTGTCTGTGGACTTTGAGTACCTTTCCTCCCTGCATGGACCTGTGTGGACCTATTTCAGGAAAATAGGCCCTTGTTGGCAGACTGCAACTGTTTCAGCTGTGCAGTAGAGACGTGGGTGTTTGATGTTTGACAACGCTTTGCCTATTAAATACGGTTCTCATCTATCCACATCAGGGGCCTCAGGACTGGTGGCTCCACCCAAGGCAGGGGTCCAAGGATATCTGGTACCGCCCACTCCTTACAACCAAAAGCATTGGGGGCCTGTGGTCTGTCTGCAGAACCCACCCACCTGTACACTCTAGGGAAGAGGGACATGCTTTCCACAGAGACACTTGGGGACAATTCTCAGCCACCTGCCTTGTTTACGGCGTGACCCCCTGCTGCAACCAGATACTGGTACCTACACCAATCACCCCTGCACCTCTAAGACTGTAGGACAGAGCCTGTACCACACAGTTGATGATCAGCTACGTGGACACCTGACCTGAATCCACACAAGAAAAGTAAATGGACTCCTAAACTGATATACCTGATAACACCTCTAGCCATTTGGTGACGGGACATGAGAGCTTCAAAGACAAAAATAATCAAGCTAGCTTACTCAAGCACCATTTGGCCATACCAAAACAAAACAAAGCAAGAAACTACGGAACAGTAAGCAAATATAAAATACACTATTATAATAACTTATAGATAGCTCAGAGACAACAGTCAATATCAACTCACATTAAGAAACAGACCATTATGGCTTCAACAAGATCTGAAAACAAGGAATCAAGGGATCTTCTAGATGAAACTGCCTTCCTAGAATTACCAGATGCAGAATACAAAAGAATAATATACAGGACCCTTCAAGACATCAGGAAGGAGATCAGACCACATAGAGAATACACCAAGGAATACACAGACAAAGCAGTTGCAGAAATTAAAAAGGTTCTTCAAGAACATCATGAAAAATTTAATAAGCTGCAAGAATCGACACAGAGACAGCAATCATGTATTCAGAAGATTAACAATAAAATTACAGAACTAGACACTCCACAGAAAGTTAAGTGAGCAGAATTGAGCAAGTGGAAAGCAGAATTGGTGAGCTTGAAGATAAAGCACTTGGCACCAATATAATGAAGAAAAATAGATAAAAGAATTTAAAAAAATGAAGAACCTTAAGAATCATGTGGGAAGCGGAGCCAAGATGGCGGAATAGTCAGACGCTTCTGTTGAGCCCTCTTTACAACAAACACCCGAAAAAACAAGTGAAAGAAGTATATTTGTGACAAGCCGAGAGCCCTGAGCATCAAAGGAAAGCTCAGACAACGAAATGAGGGGCAGGGGGAGGAAGAAGCCGTTCAGAAGCGGAGAGGAGTTACCGGACCTGAAGCACGGGGAGCCCTCAGACACCGTTCCCAGAGCGTCGGCGGCAGTGGCGGTGGGCTGCTACTAGAGTTCGGCTGCAGTTTCCTCAGGAAGAAGCAACCAGCCACAGCCTACTCACACCTCCGGAACCTGAGCAGAACGGCGCTCTCGGCAAAAGCTAAGTACTTGCGTATATTTTACCACATCCCCCCACCACCACGAAGCCAGCTTCAGCAGCTAAATCCCTGAGCCTGATATAGACCCTGGTGAGCACCTAGAGCCATTCTACCAACCTTGGGGAAGAAAAAAATTTGTAACTGGGGGGAAAAGATAATTTACTAGCTCCATTAACCAGGGGAGCTCAGGACAGGAGCGGCTTCTGTCCAGGCATAAACTGTCCGTGGACCTTGAGCACCTTTCCCTTCTGCATGGACCTGAGTGGGCCTATTTCAGGAGAATAGGCCCTTGTTGGCAAACTCCAATCATTTCAGCTGTGCAGTGGAGAGGTGGCTGTTTGATGTTTGACATTGCTTTGCCTATTAAACAAGGTCCTCACCTATCCACATCAGGGACCTAAGGACTGGCCACTCCAGTCAGGTAACCCAGTCACCCACGACAGGGGTCCAAAGATAACTGGTACCTCCCAGTCCTTACAACCAAAAAATTTGGGTGCCCATGGTCCCTCTGCAGAACCCACCCACCAGCACACTCTAGGGAACAGAAACACGTTTTCCTCAGAGACACTAGGGGGTTGGTTCTCAGCCCTCTGCCTTGTTCAAAGCGTAACCCCCTGCTGTAATCAGATACGGGTATATACATCAATCGCCCCTGCCCCTTTAAAACTGTAGGACAGAGCCTGTACCACACACTTGATATCAGCTACCTGGAAACCTGAGCTGAATTCATACAAAAAAACTAAATGGACTCCTAGACTGATATACCTGATAACAGCTCTAGCCAGCTGGGGACAGGACCCCAGAGCTCCAGAGGCAAAAACAATCAAGCTAGCTCACCCATAGGGGTATACCAAAACAAAACAAAGCAAGCAGCTACAACACAGTAAGCACGCATAAACTAATACAATAGCTTATAGATGGCTCGGAGTCAACAATCAATATCAAGTAACATAAAGAAATGGACCCTGATCACTTCAACAGGCTCTCAAAACAAAGAATACAAGGATCTTCTAGATGAAAGTGCATTCCTGGAATTACCAGATGCAGAATACAAAACTTTAACACACAGAACCCTTCAAGGCATAGTAAGGAAACGAGGCAATATGCAGAACAAGCCAAGCAACACACAGATAAAGCAACTGAAAAAATTAGAAAGATTATTCAGGAATATAAAGAAAAGTTTAATAAGCTGGAAAAATTCATAGACAGCAATCAGAAATACAGAAGATTAACAATAAAATTACAAAATTAGATAACTCAATAGAAGGTCAGAGGAGCAGAATTGAGCAAATAGAAGCTAGAATTTCTGAACTTGAAGATAAATCACTTGCTACTAATATATTTCAAGATAAATCAGATAAAAGAATTTAAAAAAATGAAGAAACCTTAAGAATCATGTGGGACTCTATCAAGAGAAATAACCTGCGAGTGACTAGAGTACCAGAACAGGGAGGGATAACAGAAAATACAGAGAAAATTGTTGAAGATTTGTTGGTAGAAAACTTCCCTGATATTGTGAAAGATGAGAGGATATCTATCCAAGATGCTCATCAAGCTCCACATAAGGTGGATGTTAAAAGAAAGTCACCAAAACATATTATAGTCAAGTTTGCCAAAATGAAAGGGATAAAAGAAACGTCACCTACAAAGGAG
This sequence comes from Loxodonta africana, assembly GCF_030014295.1. Classification (NCBI taxonomy): domain Eukaryota; kingdom Metazoa; phylum Chordata; class Mammalia; order Proboscidea; family Elephantidae; genus Loxodonta; species Loxodonta africana. Next base: position 46,400,584 of record NC_087348.1, read on the forward strand.
AGCCAATAAGAATAAGCTCAGACTACTCAGCAGAAACAATGCAGGCAAGAAGGCAATGGGATGACGTATTTAAAAAACTGAAGGAAAAAAACTGCCTGCCAAGAATCATATATCCATCAAAACCGTCTCTTAAAAAAGAAGGTGAAATTAACACATTTCCAGATAAACACAAGTTGAGGGAATTCGTAAAAACCAAACCAAAACTATAAGAAATACTAAAGGGAGGTCTTTGGTTAGAAAATCAATAATATCACATATCAACCCAAGACTAGAACACTGGGCAGAGCAACCAGAAGTCAACCCAGACAGGGAAATCCGAAACACAAAGCAAGATTTTTTTTTTTTAAAAAAAAAAAGTGCAACACATGATAACGGCGATGTTATTATACAAAAGAAGACAATATTAAAATAATAAAGAGGGACTAAGAAATGTAATCATACACCTTCCATATGGAGAGGAAGAAACGGCGATACAAAGAAATAAAAGTTAGTTTTAAATTTAGAAAAACAGGGGTAAACAATAAGGTAACCACAAAGGAGACAAACTATCCTACTCATCAAAATAAAATACAAGGGAAAAATACAGACTCAATAGAAACAAAATCAACAACAACAAATATGAGGAAAGGGCAATATATAAAGAAAATCTACTCAGCACATAAAATCAAGTGGGAAAAAGAAACTATCAACAACACACAAAAAAAGACATCAAAATGATAGCACTAAATTCATACCTATCCATAATTACCCTGAATGTAAATGGACTAAATGCACCAATAAAGAGACAGAGACTGTCACAATGGATTAAAAAACAAGATCCATTTATATGCTGCCTACAAAAGACACACCTTAGACTTAGAGACACAAACAAACTAAAACTGAAAGGATGGAAAAAAATATATCAAGCAAACAACAATCAAAAAAGAGCAGGAGTGGCAATACTAATTTCTGACAAAATAGACTCTAAAGTTATATTCCTCAGAAAGGATAAGGAAGGACACTATACAATGATTAAAGGGACAATACACCAAGAAGATATAACCATATTAATTATTTATGCACCCAATGACAGGACTGCAAGATACATAAAACAAACTCTATCAGCATTGAAAAGTGAGACAGACAGCTCCAAAATAATAATAGGAGACTTCAACACACCATTTTCGGTGAAGGACAGGACATCCAGAAAGAAGCTCAATAAAACCACAGAAGATCTAAATGCCACGATAAACCAACTTGAGCTCGTAGACATATACAGAACACTCCACCCAACAGCAACCAACTATACTTTGTTTTCTAGTGCACACGGAACACTCTCTAGAATGGACCACATATTAGGTAATAAAGCAAACCTTAGCAGAATCCAAAACATTGAATATTACAAAGCATCTTCTCTGACCATAAGGCCATAAAACTGGAAATCCATAACAGGAAAAGCAGAGAAAAGAAATCAAACACTTGGAAACTGAACACTACCCCACTGAAAAAAGACTGGATGATAGAAGACATTAAGGATGGAATAAAGAAATTCATAGAATCCAATGAGAATGAAAACACTTCCTATCAGAACCTTTGGGACACAGCAAAAGCAGTGCTCAGAGGCCAAGTTATATCAGTAAATGCACACATCCAAAAACAAAGAGTAAAAATCAAAGAATTATGCCTACAACTTGAACAAGTAGAAACAGAGCAAAAAAAGAAACCCTGAGGCACCAGAAGAAAACAAATAATAAAAATTAGAGCTGAACTAAATGAAATAGAAAACAAACAACTGAAAGAATTAACAAGACCAAAAGCTGGTTTTTTAAAAAACTCAACAAAATTGATAAACCACTGGCCAAACTGAAAAAAAAAAAAACAGGAGAGGAAGCAAATAACCCAAATAAGAAATGAGATGGGCGATATTATAACAGACCCAACTAAAATTAAAAGAATCATATCGGATTACTATGAAAAACTATACTCAAATATGAAAACCTAGAAGAAATGGACAAATTCCTACAAACACACTACCTACCTAAACTAACACAATCAGAAGTAGAACAACTAAATAGACCCATAACAAAAGAAGAGATTGAAAAGGTAATAAAAAAAAAAAAAAAGCCCCGGTCCGGAGGGTTTCACTACAGAGTTATACCAAACTTTCAGAGAAGAGTTAACACCACTACTACTAAAGGTATTTCAGAGCATAGAAAAGGACGGAATACTACCAAACTCATTCTATGAAGCCACCATATCCCTGATACCAAAACCAGGTAAAGATACCACAAGAAAAGAAAATTATAGACCTATATCCCTCATGAATGTAGATACAAAAATCCTCAACAAAATTCCAGCCAATAGAATTCAACAACATATCAAAAAAATACTTTGCCATGGCCAAGTGGGATTCATATCAAGTATGCACAGATGGTTCATCATTAGAAAAACAATTAATGTAAGCCACAACATAAATAAAACAAAAGACAAGAATCACATGATTTTATCAATTCATGCACAAAAGGCATTTGACAAAGTTCAACACTCATTCATGACAAAAAAAAAAAAAAAAACTCTCAGCAAAATAGGAATAGAAGGAAAATTCCTCAGCATAATAAAGGGCAATTTATATAAAGCCAACAGCCAACATCACCCTAAATGGAGAGACCCTGAAAACATTCCCATTGAGATCAAGAACCAGACAAGGATACCCTTTATCACCACTCTTTTTCGACATTTTGCTGGACGTCCTAGCCAGAGCAATTAGGCTAGATAAAGAAATAAAGGGCATCCAGACTGTCAAGGAAGAAGTAAAAGTATCTCTCTTTGTAGATGACATGATCTTATACACAGAAAACCCTACGAAGTCCTCCGGAAAACTACTGAAACTAATAGAGTTCAGCAGAGTATCAGGATACAAGATAAACACACAAAAATCAGTTGGATTCCTCTACACCAACAAAAAGAACATCGAAGAGGAAATCACCAAATCAATGCCATTTACACTCCCCATAAGAAGATAAAATACTTAGGAATAAATCTTACCAGAGATGTAAAAGACCTATACAAAGAAAACTACAGTAAATTTCTGCAAGAAACCAAAAGAGACTTACACAAGTGGAAGAACATACCTTGCTCATGGATAGGAAGACTTAACATTATAAAAATGTCTATTCTACCAAAAGTGATCTATACATTAATGCAACTCCGATCCAAATACCAACGACATTCTTTAATGAGATGGAGAAACAAATCACCAACTTCATATGGAAGTGAAAGAGGCCCAGGATAAATAAGGCATTACTGAAAAAGAAGAACAAAGTGGGAGGCCTTACTTTACCTGATTTTAGAACCTATTATACAACCGCAGTAGTCAAAACAGCCTGGTACTGGTACAATAACAGATACATGGATCAATGGAACAGAATTGAGAATCCAGACATAAATCCATCCACATATGAGCAGTCGATATTTGACAAAGACCCCAAAAAAGTCAAATGGGGAAAAGACAGTTTTTTTAACAAATGGTGCTGACATACTGGATATCCATCTGCGAAAAAAATGAAACAAGACCCATATCTCGCTCCATGCACAAAAACTATCTCAGAATGGATCAAAGACCTAAATATAAAATCTAAAACGATAAAGATCATGGAAGAAAAAATAGGGACAACGTTAGGAGCCCTAATACATGGCATAAAAAGTATACAAAACATTATAAAGAATGTAGAAGAAAAACTAGATAACTGGAAGCTACTCAAAATCAAACACCTATGCTCATCCAAAGACTTCACCAACAGAGTAAAAAGACTACCTACAGACTGGGAAAAGTTTTTAGCTATGACATTTCTGATCAGCGCCTGATCTCTAAAATCTACATGATACTGCAAAAACTCAACTGCAAAAAGACAAACAGCCCAATTAAAAAATGGGCAAAAGATATGAATAGACACTTCACTAAAGAAGACATTCAGGCAGCTAACAGATATATGAGGAAATGTTCACGATCATTAGCCATTAGAGAAATGCAGATCAAAACTACAATGAGATTTCATCTCACTCCAACAAGGCTGGCATTAATCCAAAAAACACAAGATAATAAATGTTGGAGAGGCTGCGGAGAGATTGGAACTCTTATACACTGCTGGTGGGAATGTAAAATGGTACAACCACTTTGGAAATTGATTTGGCACTTCCTGAAAAAGCTAGAAATAGAACTACCATATGATCCAGCAATCCCACTCCTTGGAATATATCCTAGAGAAATAAGAGCCTTTACAGGAACAGATATATGCACACCCATGTTTATTGCAGCACTGTTTACAACAGCAAAAGATGGAACCAACCAAGGTGCCCATCAACGGATGAATGGATAAATAAATTATGGTATATTCACACAATGGAATACTACACATCGATAAAGAACAGTGAGGAGTCTGTGAAACATTTTGTAACACGGGAGAACCTGGAAGGCATTATTCTGAGTGAAAATTAGTTGCAAAAAGAAAATATTGTATAAGACCACTACTATAAGAACTTGAGAAACAGTTTAAACTGGGAAGAAAACATTCTTTCGTGGTTACAAGAGGGGGGAGGGAGGGAGGGTAAGAGAGGGGCATTCACTGATTAGATAGCAGATAAGAACTACTTTAGGTGAAGGGAAAGACAGCACACAATACAGGGGAGGTCAGCACAATTGGACTAAACCAAAACCAAAGAAGTTTCCTGAATAAACTGAATGCTTCAAAGGCCAGTGTAGCAGGGGCAGGGGTCTGGGGACCATGGTTTCTGAGGACATCTAAATCAATTGGCATAATAAAATCTATAAAGAAAACATTCTGGATCCCACTTTGAAGAGTGGTGTCTGGGGTCTTAAATGCTAGCAAGCAGCCATCCAAGATGCATCAGTTGGTCTCAACCAACCTGGATCAAAGGACGCAAGGTGATTACGAGCCCAAGAAACAGAAAAGGCCACATGAACCAGAGACAACATCATCCTGAGACCAGAAGAACTAGATGGCGCACAGCTACAACAGAAGACAGCCGTGACAGGGAACACAACAGAGAACCCCTGAGGGAGCAGGAGAGCAGTGGGATGCAGACCCCAAATTCTCATAAGACCGGACTTAATGGTCTGACTGAGACTAGAAGGACCATGGTGGTCATGGCCCCCAGACCTTCTGCTGGCCCAGGACAGGAACCATTCCTGATGCCAACTCTACAGACATGGATTGGACTGGACAATGGATTGGAGAGGGATGCTGGTGAGGGGTGAGCTTCTTGGATCAGGTGACACTTGAGACTATGTTGGCATCTCCTGCCTGGAGAGGAGATGAGAGGGTGGAGGGGGTTAGAAGCTGGTGAAATGGACACAAAAAGAAAGAGTGGAGGGAGAGAGTGGGCTGTCTCATTGGGGGGGAGTAATTGGGAGTGTGTAGCAAGGTGTGTATGGGTTTTTGTATGAGAGACTGACTTGATTTTAAACTTTCACTTAAAGCACAATAAAAATTATTTAAAGAAAAAAAATCATGTGGCACTCTATCAAGAGAAATAACCTACAAGTGACCGGAGTACCAGAACAGGGAGGGATAACAGAAAGTACTGAGAGAATGTTGAAGATTTGTTGGCAGAAAACTTCCCTGATAGCATGAAAGATGAGAAGATATCTGTCCAAGATGCTCATCGAACTCCACATAAGGTAGATCTTAAAAGAAAGTCACCAAGACATATTATAATCAAACTTGCCAAAACCAAAGATAAAGAGGGAATTTTAAGAGCAGCTAGGGATAAAACGAAAAGTCATCTACAAAGGAGAGTCAATAAGAATAGTCTCGGACAAATCAGCAGAAACCATGCAGGCAAGAACGCAATGGGATGACTTATATAAACCACTGAAGGAAAAAAATTGCCACCAGGAATCATATATCCAGCAAAACTGTCTCTCAAATATGAAGGTGAAGTTAGGACACTTCTAGATAAACATAAGTTCAGGGAATTCGTAAAAACCAAACCAAAACTACAAGAAATACTAAAGAGAGTTCTCTGGTTATAAAACCAATAATATCATGTATCAACCCAAGACTAGAACACTGGCCAGAGCAATCAGATGTTAACTAGACAGGGAAATCACAAAAATAAATCAAGAAAAAATAATGCTCAAAACACAGAAACAAGGATGTTATTATGTAAAAGAAGACAACATTAAAACAAGAAAGAGGGACTAAGGAATGTAGTCACAGATCTTTCATATGGAGAGGAAGACATGGCGATATAAAGAAATAAAAATTAGATTTAAACTTAGAAAAATAGGGGTAAATATTAAGGTAACCACAAAGGAGACTATCCTACACATAAAAATAAAATACAAGAAAAAAAGTGAGACTCAGCAGAAACGAAATCAACAACGAATACTAAGAAAAAAACAATATATAAAGATACTCAGCACAAAAAATAAAGCGGGAAAAAGAAACTGTCAACAACACACAAAAAAAGACATCAAAATGATTGTACTAAATTCATACCTATCCATAATTACACTGAACGTAAATGGACTAAATGCACCAATAGACAGAGAGTGGCAGAGTGGATTTAAAAAAACATGATCTGCCTATAAAAAACCCCAGTGCCATCAAGTCGATTCCGACTCACAGTGACCCTATAGCATAGAGTAGAACTGCCCCATAGACTTTCCAAGGAGCACCTGGCGGATTTGAACAGCCAACCCTTTGGTTAGCAGCCGTAGCACTTAAATCCACCTATAGGCTGCTTAAAAGAGACACATCTTAGACTTGAAGACACAAAAAAACTAAAACTCAAATGATGGAAAAAAATATATCAAGCAAATAACAATCAAAAAGAGCAGGTTTGGCATCGTTAATTTCTGACAAAATATATTTTAAAGTTAAATCCACCGCAAAGGATAAGGAAGTACACATATAATGATTAAAGGGTCAATATACCAGGAGGATATAACCATATTAAATATTTATGCACCCAATGACCGGGTGCAACATACACAAAACAAACTCTAACATCATTAAAAAGTAAGATAGACAGCTCCACAATTATAGTAGGAGACTTCAACACACCACTTTTGGTGTAGGACCGGACATCCAGAAAGAAGCTCAATAAAGACACAGAAGGTCTAAATGCCACAATCAACCAACTTAACCTCATAGATATATACAGAACACTCCACCCAATAGCAGCCAAGTATACTTTCTTTTCTAGTGCACATGAAACATTCTCCAGAATAGACCACATATTAGCTCATGAAGCATGCCTTAGCAGAATCCAAAACATTGAAATATTACAAAGCATCTTCTCTGACCATAAGGCCATAAAAGTAGAAATCAATAACAGAAAAAGCAGAGAAAAGAAATCAAACATTTGGAAACTGAACAATACCCTGCTCAAAAAAAGACTGGGTTAGAGAAAATATTAAGGATGGAATAAAGAAATTCATTGAATCCAACGAGAATGAAAACACTTCCTATCAGAACTTTTGGGACACAGCAAAAGCAGTGCTCAGAGGTCAATTTATATCAATAAATGCACACATCCAAAAAGAAGAAAGGGCCAAAACTGAAGAATTATCCCTACAACTTCAACAAATAGAAAGAGAGCAACAAAAGAAACCCTCAGGCAGGCAGAACCAAGATGGCTGACTAGGTAGAAGTTTCCACTTATCCCTCTTGCAACAAAGACTCAAAAAAACTAGTGAATCGATTACATACAGGACAATCTACGAATCTTGACCATCAAACACAGAACTAAGGAGTTGACCTGAATGACAGGGGAGCAAAATGCCACACGCTAAAGCAGCGACCACTTCCAGAGCCAGTGTGCCACACTGCAGCCTTGAGCCCTCGCAGTTCCCTTGTGCCAGAGTGGTGGGGCTGATTGTGGCTTACTGAGATGGGGCAAGCAAGGATGCAGGCCTAACCCTCGTGACCAACATCAGAGGGGACCCAGCCAGCACATGCAGGCTGCACACTGACGCAGCTGACAGGCAAATGAAAAACCACGGGGAAGCAGTGACTGGTTTTGGAGCCTAGAGCACAGCATCCCAGACAGGAAACCTTGGTGCTGGACTTTGGACTAAGCATGGGGGAGCTGACTGCAGCTTCCTGAGATGGCAAAAGCACGAGATGCAGCCCTAACCCTCTAGGGCAGTCTCAGCAGGGATCAAACCAGCGCACACAAGCTACACACCCTCTAGAATCTCAGTAAAAACAGTCCTCACCAAACAAGATAAGTAACTTTGTCTACCATACCCCGCTACTCTCTACTATCTATCTGATCCCTCCCCTCCCTACCCCAGCCAGCTTCATTAACATTGGAATTCCCTGGGCCAGAGAGTGAAGTGCACTGCTGGGTTTTTTGTTGTTGTTGCTCTTGTTTTTCCTTCTTTCTTTTCTAATCCATTCTCCTGGCCTGAGAAAAGCAGCATTTAACAATCAAAGGAAAAATCCTTCTCTGATTTCCATAAACTGGAATAACAACACAGAACCAGCTCCATCCAGGCATAAGAGACCCACAGTCTGGCTTTCATCCCTACAGGTAATCAGGTGGCTATTATAATGCAAAGGCAATTCTGATAGAGATCTGGCTGTAATTGTTTTAGCTAAGCAGTGGAAAGACAAGTTTTGGACATCACATACCTCTCTACCTATCAAACAGAGCCCTCACTGATCCACACCAGGGAACTGAGGGCTGAGGCTCCATCCACACCACCTAGCCACCTGCTAAAGGGGTCTGAGGATAGTGACACCTACCAATCTGAAAGGGTACAAGCATTAGGTGCCTAAGGTACAGCTGCAGAGCCCACCCACCAGAGCGCTCTAGAGAATAGAGCCACTGCCACTTGGGGGAAGGCTGTCAGCATCCTGCCCTCCTCAGAGTGTGACCCCCTGCCACTACTAGAAACTGGCGCATACAACCATCACCACTACTCCTCTAAGTTAATAGGTGAGAGCCTAAATCACACGCTAAATGACCCGCTATCAGGATATCTGAGCTGATTCTGTTCAAGAATACTGAATGGACACATAGGCTTATATACTTGGTAACAGCTCAGACCAGCTGGTAACAGGACATAAGTGATTCAAAAGCTACAGCAATCAAGATAGCACAATCTAGTAGCCCATCTGGGTGTATTGAAACAAAACAAAACAAGAAGATAAGACTCAGTGAGCAAACATAAAAGAAAACATTACAATATCTTATCAATGGCTCAGAGACCACAGTCGATATCAAATCACATAAAAAGCGGACCATGATTGCTTCTACAAACCCCCAAATCAAAGAATCAAAATCATTCCCAGATGTAGATACATTCCTGGAATTGCCAGATGTAGAATATAAAAAACTAATATACAGAATGCTTCAAGACATCAGGGATGACCTCAGAAATGAAATAAGACAATCTACAGAAAAAAACAAAGAACACACCGATAAAGCAGTTGAAGAAATCAAAAAGGTTATTTAAAAACATAGTGAAAAAATTAATTAGATGCAAGAATCCATAGAGAGACAGTACTCAGAAATCCAAAAGATTAACAATAAAATTACAGAATTAGCTCAATAGGAAGTCAGAGGAGCAGAATCAGGGAATGAGAATGCAGAGTGGGGGAGCTGGAGGGTAAGGCAATTGACACCAATACAGCTGAAGAAAAATCAGATAAAAGAATTTTAAAAAGTGAAGAAACCCTAAGAATCATGTGGGACTCTATCAAGAAGAATAACTTGCGTGTAATTGGAGTTCCAGAACAGGGAAGGATAACAGAATATACAGAGAGAATAGTTGAAGATCTGGTGGCAGAAAACTTCCCTGGCATTGTGAAAGATGAAAAGATATCTATCCAAGATGCTCATCGAACCCCACACAAAACAGATCCCAAAAGAAAATCACCAAGACATATTAACATCAAACTTACCAAAACCAAAGATAAAGAGAAAATGTTAAAAGCAGCAAAGGATAAACGAAAAGTCACCTACAAAGGAGAATCAATAAGTTCAGACTACTTGGCAGAAACCATGCAGGCAAGAACGCAATGGGATGACATATATAGAGCACTGAAAGAAAAAAACTGCCAACCAAGAATCATGTATCCAGCAAAACTCTCTCTTAAATATGAAGGTGAAACTAAGAAATTTACAGATAAACACACAAGCTTAGAGAATTTGCAAAAACCAAACCAAAACTGCAAGAATTACTAAAAGAAATTCTTTGGTCAGAAAATCAATAATATCAGATACCAACACAACACAAGGTCACAGAGCAAAACATCCCGATACCAACTCAGATAAAGCACAAAAAAAGATTAATTAAAAAAAAAAAAATTACAACAGGGAATCACTGATGTCATTATGTAAAAGATTACAATAGTCAAAAAGAGGAACTAAATACAGGAGGCATAGCTCTTACATATAGAGAGGAAACCAAGGTGATATAGGACAATATAAGTTAGGTTTTTACTTAGTCAAATACAGGCAAATATTAAGGTAATTACCAAAAAAAAAAAAAATCACAAAGAGATCTAACAATTCCATACTTCAAAATAAAAACCAAGATAAACATAACGACAGCAAAAATAAATTCAACTACTATGAAAATGAGGAACACACAATTTACAAAGAAAAACATCTCAGCACAAAAAAGTGAGTGGAAAAATGAAATTGTCAAAAACACACAAAAAAAGGCATCAAAATCATAGCACTAAACTCATACTTATCTATAATTACGCTGAATGTAAATGGACTAAATGCACAAATAAAGAGACAGAGAGTTACAGACTAGATTAAAAAAATACGATCTGTCTATATGCTGCCTACAAGAAACACACCTTAGACATAGAGACACAAATAAACTGAAATCCAAAGGATGGAAAAAAAATGTACCAAGCAAATAACAATCAAAAAGAGCAGGAGTGGCAATATTAATTTCTGACAAAATGGACTTTAAAGTTAAATCCACCACAAAGGATAAAGAAGGACACTACATAATGATTAAAGCAACAATTGACCAGGAAGATATAACCATATTAAATGTTTATGCACCCAATGATAGGGCTGCAAGATTCATAAAACAAACTTTAACAGAATTGAAAAGTGAGACAGACACCTCCACAATTATAGGAGAAGACTTCAACACACCACTTTCAGTGAAGGATAGGACATCCAGTAAGAAGCTCAATACAGACACAGACGATCTAATTGCTACAATCAACCAACTTGACCTCATAGACTTATACAGAACACTCCACCCAACAGTTGCAAGGTATACTTTCTTTCCTAGTGCACATGGAACATTCTCTAGAATAGACTACATATTAGGTCATAAAACATGCCTTTGCAGAATTAAAAACATCGAAATATTACAAAGCATCTTCTCAGACCATAAGGCCATAAAAGTAGAAATCAATAACAGGAAAATTAGGGAAAAGAAATCAAACATTTGGAAACTGAATACCCTGCTCAAAAAAGACTGGGTTACAGAAGACATTAAGGAGGGAATAAAGAAATTCATAGAATTCAACGAGACTGAAAACACTTCCTATCAAAACCTTTGAGACACAGCAAAAGCAGTGCTCGGAGGTCAATTTATATCAATAAATGCACACATACATAGAGAAGAAAGAGCCAAAATCAAAAAACTGTCCCTGTAACTTGAACAAATACAAAGAAAGCAACAAAAGAAACCATCAGGCACCAGAAGAAAGCAAATAATAAAAATTAGAGCAGAATTAAATGAATTAGAGAACAGAAAAACAACTGAAGGAGTTAGCAAAGCCAAAAGCTGGTTCTTTGAAAAAATTAACAAACTTGATAAACCATTGGCCAGACTGACTAAAGAAATACAGGAAAAGAAACAAAAAACCCAAATAAGAAATGAGATCGGCCGTATCACAACAGATCCAACTGAAATTAAAAGAATCATATCAGATTACTATGAAAAATTGTACTCTAAAAAATTTCAAAACCTAGAAGAAATGGATGAATTCCCAGAAACACAGTACCTACCTAAACTAACACACACAGAAGTAGAACAACTAAATAGACACGTAACAAAAAAAGAGATTGGAAAGGTAGTCAAAAAACTCCCAACAAAAAAAAAAGCCTTGGCCCTGACATTTTCACTACAGAGTTCTACCAAACTTACAGAGAAGACTTAAAAACAAGGATGGAATATTACCTTACTCATTCTATGAAGGCAGCATAATCCCAATACCAAAACCAGCTAAAGAACACAAAAAAAAGACCTATATCCCTCATAAGCACAGATGCAAAAACCCTCAACAAAATTCTAGGCAATAGAATTCAACAACATATCAAAAAAAATCCACCAGTACCAAATGGGATTTATATCAGGTATGTAAGGATGGTTCAACATTAGAAAAACAATTAATGTAATCCACCATATAAATAAAACCAAAGACAAGAATCACATGATTTTATCAACTGATGCAGAAAAGGCATTTGACAAAGTCCAACGCCAATTCATAATAAAAACTGTCAGCAAAATAGGAATGGAAGGAAAATTCCTCAACATAATAAAGGGCATTTATGCAAAGCCAACAGCCAACAACAGCCTAAAAGCAGAGAGGATGAAAGCATTTCCCTTGAGAACGAGAACCAGACAAGGACGCCCTTTATCACTGCTCTTATTCAACATTGTGCTGGAGGTCCTCGCCAGAGCAACTAGGCTAGACAAAGAAATAAAGGGCATCCAGATAGGCAAGGAAGAAGTAAAATTATCTCTATTTGCAGATGACATGATCTTATACACAGAAAACTGTAAGAAATCCTCAAGGAAACCTCTGAAACTAAGGGAAGAGTTCAGCAGAGTATCAGGTTAAAGATAAACATACAAAAATCAGTTGGATTCTTCTACATCAACAAAAAGAACACCGAAGAGGAAATCACCAAATCAATACCATTCACAGTAGCCCCCGAGAAGATAAAACACTTAGGAATAAATCTTACCAAAGATGTAGAATACCTATACAAAGAAAACTACAAGGTACTACTGCAAGAAACCAAAAGGGACCTACATAAGTGGGAAAACATACCTTGCTCATGGATAGGAAGACTTAAGATTATAAAAATGTCTATTCTACCAAAAGCCGTCTATAGATACAACGCACTTCCAATCCAAATTCCAACGACATTTTTTGACAAGATGGAGAAACAAATCACCAACTTCATATGTAACAGAAAGAACCCACCCAAACTGAAACCCCGGGTAAGTAACCCACACACACAAGCATTACTAAAAAAGACGAACAAAGTGGGAGGACTCATTCTACCTGATTTTAGAACCTATTATGCCGCCACAGTAATCAAAACAGGCTGGTACTGGTACAACAACAGACACATAGATGAATGGAACAGAATTGAGAATCCAGGTATAAATCCATCCACATATGAGCAGCTGATATTTGACAAAGGCCCAGTGTCAGTTAATTGGGAAAAAGATAGTCTTTTTAAAAAATGGTGCTGGCATAACTGGATATCCATCTGCAAAAAATGAAACAGGACCCATACCTGACACCATGCACAAAAACTAACTCCAAATGGATCAAAGACCTAAACATAAAATCTAAAAAAATAAAGATTATGGAAGAAAAAATAGGGACAACGTTAGGAGCCCTAATACATGGCATAAACAGAACACAAAACATTACTAAAAATGCAGAAGAGAAACTAGTTAACTGGGAGCTCCTAAAAAATCAAACACCTATGCTCATCTAAAGACTTCGGCAAAAGAATAAAAAGGCTACCTACAGACTGGGAAAAAAATTTCAGCTACGGTATCTCCGACCAGCGCCTGATCTCTAAAATCTACATGACTCTGCTGACACTCAACCACAAAAAGACAAACAACCCAATTAAAAAATGGGCAAAGGATATGAACAGACACTTCACTAAAGAAGACATTCAGGTGGCTAACAGATACATGAGGAAATGCTCTCTATCATTAGCCATTAGAGAAACGTAAATCAAAACTACAATTAGATTCCACCTCACTCCAACAAGGCTGGCATTAATCCAAAAAACACAAAATAATAAATGTGGAGGAGGCTGTGGAGAGTTTGGAACACTTATACACTGCAGGTGGGAATGTCAAATGGTACAACCACTTTGGAAATCAATTTGGCGCTTCCCTAAAAAGCTAGAAATAGAACTACCATACAACCCAGCAATCCTACTCCTTGCAATATACCCTAGAGAAATAAGAGCCTTTAAACGAACAGATATGTGCACACCCATGTTTACTGCAGCATTGTTTACAATAGCAAAAAGATGGAACCAACCAAGGTGCCCACCAACAGAAGAATAAATAAATTCTGGTATATTCACACAATGGAATACTACGCATTGATAAAGAATAGTGATGAACCTGTGAAACATTTCATAACATGGAGAAACCTGGAAGGCATTATGCTGAGTGAAATTAGTTGCAAAAGGACAAATATTGTATCAGACCACTATTATAAGATCTTGAGAAATAGTTTAAACTGAGAAGAACACACTCTTTTGTGGTTACGGGGGGGGAGGGAGGGAGGGTGGGAGAGGGGTATTTACTAAATAGATAGTAGACAAGAACTACTTTGGGTGAAGGGAATAACAACACTCAACACAGTGGAGGTCAGCACAACTGGGCTAAACCAATGCAAAGCTTCCTGAATAAACTGAATGCGTCAAAGGTCAGCAAAGCAGGGGCAGGGGTTTGCAGATCCTGGTTTCAGGGGACCTCTAAGTCAACTGGCAGAATAAAATGTATTAAGAAAACATTCTGCATCCCCCTTTGACGAGTGGCATCTGGGGTCTTAAACACTAGCAAGCAGCCATCTAAGATGCATCAGTGATTCTCAACCTACCGGGAGCAAAGGAGAATGAGAAACACCATGAATACAAGATGATAACAAGCCCATGAGACAGAAAGTGCTATGTGAACCAGAGACTATATCGTCCTGAGACCAGAAGAACTAGATGGTGCCCAGCCACAACCGATGACTGCCCCGACAGGGAACACAACAGAGAACCCCTGAGGGAGCAGGAGAACAGTGGGATCCAGACCGCAAATTCTCATAAAAAGACGATCCTTAATGGTCTGACTGAGACTGGAAGGACTCTGTTGATCATGGCCCCCAGACCTACAGTTGGCCCACTACAGGAACCATCCCCAAACCCAGCTCGTCAGACATGGATTAGGCTGGACAAAGGGTTGGAGAGGGATGCTGGTGAAGCGTGAGCTACTTGGTTCAGGTGGACACTTGAGACAATGTTGGCATTTCCTGCCTGGAGGGGAGATGGGAGGATAGAGGGGCTTAGAAGCTGGAAAAATGGTCATGAAAAGAGAGCGTGGAAGGAGGAAGCGGGCTGTCTCGGGGTGGGGGAAAGTAATTGGGAATATGTAGCAAGTTCTGTATAAGTTTTTATGTGAGAGACTGACTTGATTTGTAAACTTTCATTTAAAACACAATAAAAGTTATTTAAAAAAATAAAAACTCTCAGGCACGAGAAGGGAGCAAATAATAAAAATTAGAGCAAAATTAAGTAAAATAGAAAACAATTGAAAAAATTAACAAAACCAAAAGCTGGTTCTTTGAAAAAACTATCAAAATTGATAAACTATTGGCCAAACTGAAAAAAGAATAACAGGAGAGGATGCAAATAACCTGAATAAAGAAATGAGATGAGCGATATTACAACAGACCCAACTGAAATTAAAAGAATCATAACAAATTACTATGAAAAACTGTACTCTAACAAATTTGAAAACCTAGAGGAATAGATGAATTTCTAGAAACATACTGCCTACCTAAACTAACACAAACAGAGGTGGAACAACTAAACGCACCCATAACAAAAGAAGATTCACTGCAGAGTTTTACCAAACATGCAGATAAGAGTTAACACCACTACTACTAAAGGTATTTCAGAGCATAGAAAAGGACAGAATACTCCCAAACTCATTCCATGAAGCCAGTATATCCCTGATACCAAAACCAGGTAAAGAAAACACACAAAAAAAGAAAATTACAGACTTATCCTTGACAAAATTCTAGCCAATAGAATTCAACAACATATCAAAAAAATAATTCACCATGACCAAGTGGGATTCACACCAGGTGTGCAGGGATGGTTCAACATTAGAAAACCAATTAATGTAATCCATCACATAAAAACAAAAGACAAGAATCACATGATTTTATCAATTGATGCTGAAAAGGCATTTGACAGAGTTCAACACCCTTTCGTGATAAAAACTCTCAGCAAAACAGGAATAGAGGGAAAATCTCTCAACGTAATGAAGGGCATTTATACAAAGCCAACAGCCAACATCATCCTAAATGGAGAGAGTCTGACAGCATCACCCTTTAGATGGGGAACCAGACAAGGATGCCCTTTATCACCACTCATATTCAACATTGTGCTGGAGGTCCTAGCCAGAGCAATTAGGCTAGACAAAAAAATAAAGGGCATCTAGGTTAGGTTGGCAAGGAAGAAGTAAAAGTATCTCTATTTCCAGATGACATTATCTTATACATAGAAAACCCTAAAGATTCGTCAAGAAAGCTACTGAAACTAATAGAAGAGTTCAGCAGAGTATAAAGATAGATGATAAACACACAAAAATCAGTTGGATTCCTCTACACCAACAAACAGAACTTCAAAGAGGAAATTACCAAATCAATACCATTTACATTAGCCCTCAAGAAGATAAAGTACTTAGGAATACATCTTACCAGAGATATAAAAGACCTATACAAAGAAAACTAGAAGACACTACCGCAAGAAACCAAAAGAGAGCTACATAAGTGGAAAAACATACCTTGCTCATGGATAGGAAGACTTAATATTATAAAAATGTCTATTCTATCAAAAGCCATCTGTAGATACAATGCAATTCTGATCCAAATTCCAATGACATTTTTTCATGAGATGGAGAAACAAATCACCAACTTCCTATGGAAGGGAAAGAGGCCCCAGATAAGTAAAGCATTACCAAAAAAGAACAAAGTGGGAGGCCTCACTCTACCTGATTTTATAACCTATTATACTGCC
This sequence comes from Loxodonta africana, assembly GCF_030014295.1. Taxonomy (NCBI): domain Eukaryota; kingdom Metazoa; phylum Chordata; class Mammalia; order Proboscidea; family Elephantidae; genus Loxodonta; species Loxodonta africana. Next base: position 46,417,639 of record NC_087348.1, read on the forward strand.
ACAGTAGTCAAAACAGCCCGGCACTGGTACAACAACAGATACACAGACCAATGGAACAGAATTGAGAATCCAGACATAAATCCATCCACATATGAGCAGCTGATATTTGACAAAGGCCCAAAGTCAGTTATATGAGAAAAAGACAGTCTCTTTAACAAATGGTGCTGGCATAATTGGATATCCATCTGCGAAAAAATGAAACAAGACCCATACCTCACTCCATGCACAAAAACTATCTCAAAATGGATTAAAGACCTAAATATAAAATCTAAAACGATAAAGATCATGGAAGAAAAAATAGGGACAACATTAGGAGCCCTAAGACATGGCATAAGCAGTATACAAAACATTATCAGCAGTGTAGAAGAGAAACTAGATAACTGAGAGCTCATAAAAATCAAACATCTATGCTCATCCAAAGACTTCACCAAAAGAGTAAAAAGACTACCTACAGACTGGGAAAAAGTTTTTAGCTATGACATTTCCAATCAGTGCCTAATCTCTAAAATCTACATGATACTGCAAAAACTCAGCTACAAAAAGACAAATGACTCAATTAAAAAATGGGCAAAAGGTATGAACAGGCACTTCACTAAAGAAGACATTCAGGTAGCTAATTTTAACAGATAAGTGAGGAAATGCTCTCACATTCATTAGCCATTAGAAAAATCAAAACTACAAGGTTCCATCTCACTCCAACAAGGCTGGCATTAATCCAAAAAAACGCAAAATAATAAATGTTGGAGAGGATGTGGAGAGACTGGAACGCTTATACACTGCTGGTGGGAATGTAAAATGATATGACCACTTTGGAAATCGATTTGGCGCTTCCTTAAAAAACTAGAAATAGAACTGCCATATGAACCAGCAATCCCACTCCTTGTAATATATCCTAGAGATATTAGAGCCTTTACACGAACAGATATATGCACACTCATGTTCACTGCAGCACTGTTTACAATAGCAAAAAGATGGAAGCAACTAATGCACCCATCACTGGATGAATGGATAAATAAATTATGGTATATTCACACAATGGAATACTATGCATCGATAAAGAACAATGATGAAACCGTGAATCATTTCATAACATGGAGGAATCTGGAAGGCATTATGCTGAGTGAAATTAGTTGAAAAGGACAAATATTGTATAAGACCACTTTTATAATAACTGAAGAAATAGTTCACACAGAGAAGAAAATACTCTTTGACGTTTACGAGAGGGAGGAGAGAGGGAGGGCGGGAAAGGGATTTTCACTAAGTAGATAGTAGATAAAAACTATTTTAGGTGAAGGGAAAGACAACACACAACACAGGAGAGCTCAGCACAACTGGACTAAAGCAAAAGCAAAGAAGTTTCCTGAATAAATTGAATGCTTTGAAGGCCAGTGTAGCAGGAGCGGGGGTTTGGGTACCATGGTTTTAGGGGACATCTAAGTCCACTGGCAGAATAAAATCTATTAAGAAAACATTTTGTATCCCTCTTTGGAAAGTGGCATCTGGGGTCTTAAACACTAGCAAGCGGCCATCTAAGATGCATCAAATAGTCTCGACCTACCTGGAGCAAAGGAGAATGAAGAACATCAGAGACACAAGGTAATTATAAGCCCAAGTGACAGAAAGGGCCACATAAACCAGAGACTACATCAGCCTGAGACCAGAAGAACTAGATAGTACCCAGCTACAACCGATGACTGCTCTGACTGGGGACACAACAGAGAACTCCTGAGAGAGCAGGAGAGCAGTGGGATGTAGACCTCAAATTCTCATAAAAAGACCAGACTTAATGGTCTGACTGAGACTAGAAGGACCCCGGTGGTCGTGTTCCCCAGTGTTAGTCCAAGACAGGAATCATTCCCAAAGCTAACTCTTCAGACAGGGATTGGCCTGGACAATGGGATAGAAAATGATACAAGTGAAGAATGAGACTATGTGGGCATCTCCTGTCTGGAGGGGAGATGAGAGGGCAGAGGGGGTTAGAAGCTGGCCGAATGGACACGAAAAGGGAGAGTAGAGGGTGGAAGGGTGCTGTCTCATTAAAAAAGAGGAGAGCAATTAGGAGTATATAGCAAGGTGTATATAAATTTTTGCATGATAGACTAACTTGATTTGTAAACTTTCACTTAAAGCACAATAAAAATTTTTTAAAAAAAGATTCTGAAAAACAGGCTAAAAAAAAAAGAAGAGACCTCATATAAACTGATTTCTTCTTTGATGAACTACAACAATTTTGCATCTTCTAATATTTCTTGAAAAAAAAAATATTTCTTGAAATCTCTTAGATCATATTAAGAAAAGAAAAAGAATTCCAATGATGGAAATTGCTATAGGTTTTTCCAGTTGAGAGAAGCCTGAGGTTATCTAGTCCATCTAAGAGAATAAAGGAATGAATCTTGGAAAAAAAGTTCAGTTGGGGTTTTTGCCCACGAAAAAGAGGAAGACTCTCAACAAGATGGATTGACACAGTGGCTACAACAATGAGCTCAAGCAGAACAATGATTGTGAGGATGGCACAGGACCCACCAGTGTCTCGTTCTGTTGTACATAGTGTCCCTATAGGTCAGAGCCAACTCAATGGCACCTAACAACAATAACAACAATGCCTCTATTGATAAGCATTACTAAGTGGTTTCTGTTATCACAAATGGCAGTGAGTTGCTCATGATTATGAATTTTAAGGCATGCATGAAACCAGCAGGATATCAAACATAATGCAGCAATCTCACCCTAGATGGATGTGTTTATGCCTGAATCCCAGTAGCATACAAAACACCTTGCACGTGAGCATATGCTGTTGTTTTAAACACCTACCAATACAAACAAGGAAACAAAGGAAGAGCTAAAAGGAATGAAGAGGAAGGTAGAAACACAGAACAAAACATATCTATGAAATAGAAAAGGACCTAAATTTCTTCGCTGCTTTTCATCTGGATGAGATAAAAACACACACACAATTCTAGCATCAAAGGATACACTGCATTTTAAGTTATAAACTTACGCCAACGATCTTTTCTAAAACCTAAAAGGCATGGACCTCTTCATTGTTATGAAAAAATTTGATAGTATAAGCTTTTAGGTATCTATATAAACTCCCCTAGGTACAAGCTCCACTGTAGCACATATTAAAGGAAGCACTGGGATTAGGGGTAGAGGATTACTGTTGACTACAAAGCTTTAGAAGAGAGAAGATATGCTGTCTTCCATGTAGAGGTCTTGGATATAAGTATGTCTTAAGGGAGCCGTTGTGGTGCAGTGGTTAATAGCTCAGCTGCCAACCAAAAGGTCAGTAGTTCAAATTCACCAGCTACTCCTTAGAAACCCTATGGGGCAGTTCTACTCTGTCCTATAGGGTTGCTCTGAGTAGGAATCAACTCAGTGGGAACAGGTTTGGTTTTTTGGTTTTAACAGGTATGCGTTTTTCCTTGACAAAATCTCACCTTAAGGAAAAGAGAAAAAGAAACTCATACTAAAAACTGCATCTAATAAAAAATGTGAGCTTATTACATGCTTGCCATGACCATAGATACCACAAACAATGCCCAAAATTAAATGTATCTGGTTCCTTCCCTAAACAGAATTATAATCAACAAATTTTACACTGGATTCCATTTTTGTAGCAGGAATGACTCTGATCTTTTTCACTATTATTTTAAAGTTACAGCAACACAGAATTGAAAGTATTTTAAAATGAAGGACGTAATAGGAATTAGAAAAATAAAAACAGACTTCCAGTCAATATAGCACCTTAGAAACGCACACAATAACAACACCCTGACAACAAAGACTTGAGAAACTAAGTAAAACAGACACAAAAAGTGACCTTGGATTCTAGAATATCAAATGGAGAGTTGAAGAAACAGACTAAGCACCAAGTGGAAGGAGAGGCAAAACGAGGCCAGGGGAAAAACAGAGATCGACCACGTCTTGCCAGCACAGAGCAGCGTGCCATTTTGGGACATCACTGAACAACAACCTGGAATGATGAACCCAGGAAAGCAACCGCAGGGAGAGTACAGTTGGTGGCAAAGATTCTGTGCCAACAATCCTGGAAAGAAACAACAAAGTGAGCAGGATGTGACCAAGAATGGGACACCTCTGTGAGGGAGGTAAGAGTGGTATAGCTTTGAAACCAGGGAACCACAGGGAAGTACCTCTGGAGCAAAGTGAGACAGAGTCATCGGAGCCTTAAAGAATGCGAAAGTGTAGACAGGGAGTGCACATCTGCAGAGGAGTAAAGGGTGAGCACAAGAAGGGTGGGAGCTAGGAATTAGTGCAGGGACTGCTTGTTAGTAGAGGCACCCAGCCATTTATACAGGAGACACCCAGCAATATCAACCCACAGGGGAAACACCCAGCTATGTCAACCCACAAAGTGACAACAAAAGCCCCCTGTGCAGGTAATCATCCCCTCCTGTCCCTGCAGACTCCCATTCACTGACCTTCTTCCCAGACAAGCCTGCCATTTGCATTAGGGTGTGCCCTGAGGCCCAGACAGGCCCAGCCAAGGCAGAAAAGCATGGCCACACCCACCACTTCTGAGAAGTGGACCCTCTGTGCAAATCCAAGTAGGCTCTACTTCACCTCTCACCCCATCCCGGACATGCAGACCATTGCCCCTCCCCCATCCTGCCCACAGACCCCTCCCAACTGAGCAGGACTCCACTCCTTGCCCAGGCAACACCCTTCTCCAGCTAGGTCAAACTCCACACCCTGTCCTACCAACCACCTCCCACAGCTACGCGGAACTCCGCTCCCTGCTGTGCCAATCCCCCCTAGCCAAGTGAGATTTCATGCCCTTTACAGGTGCCCCCTCACAGCTGAGGGGTACTCTGTGCCTTCCCCTGCCAACCACTCCTTGGCCGTGTAGACCTCTGCATCCTATCCTGCCTGCCCCTCGCTGTACCCCATTCTGCACTTCAGGGGTTGCCCTGACTGCTATGGCAATGCAGAGGTAACAAATTATTCCTTAAGAGCTGTGAAAGGACCTTGACCACCCAACACCTGGTAACTCACATTGGGGAAAGAATTTGTTTGCACACCACCAAGCAATTCTCTAAGAGAAATCATACACACCTAACAACATAGAAGCACAGCATATATGCAACCCTCCATACCCACCAGTGAGAAGAAAGCACACCTAGCCAAATGACAGACCCAAACCTACACATAGGCCAAATAACTGGTAGTTTCATAGCCATACACAGACCAATACTACAAAACTTCAATTAACAAAATACAAATGAAGGTAAACAATTTAAAAAGAATGGGAAGAAGCTAAGCTCCAGATATACCAAAACAATATAAAAAAAGCAAATAACCATGAAATCAATAAACAAATGTTACAGAACTTTAATGCCTCAAAGACAACAGTCAATTAAAAATCATATGAAGAAACAAGACACAACGGCTCAGGCAAGTGAGCAAAATAAAGGGATGGAAATCTTTGCTGAGAAAGAACTGATAATAAATCTACCTGACATGGAATTCAAAAGCCTAATATTTAGTGCTCACTTCAGCAGCACATATACTAAAACTGGAACAATACACAGATTAGCATGGCCCCTCCACAAGGATGACATGCAAATTCATGAAGAATTACATTTTTTTTTTTGCCAACAAATGTCACAAAATAATACGTGCATAAATTTTTGCATGAAAAAATTAACTTGAGCTGGAAAATTTCACCTAAAGCATGCTAAAAAAAAATAATAAAAGGACTAATATTTAGGTTCCTCTAAGACATCAAGGAAAACACAGAAAAAAAACCCTAAAAGAATTCAGGAAAACGATACAAGAACAAAATGACAAATTCAACAGAAAAACAGAAACTACAGAAACAACTAGAAATTCAGAAAATTAACAATAAAATATCAGAAACAATTCAATGGAAGGACACAGAAGTAGAATAGAATCAATGGAAGTAAGAATCAGTGAAATAAGAGGGCAAATCCCTTGATACTAACTTGTTTGGGGAACAACCAGAAAAAAAGGTTGAAGAAAAATGAAGAAAGCCTGAGGGTTATGTGAGACACCATCAAGAGGAATAATATACACATATAAGGAATTCCAGAAGGGGAAGAAAGACAAAAGATTACAGAGAATTTTTAAAGACATAATGGCAGAAAACTTCCCAAGTATCATGAAAGACAAGAAGATTCCCATTCTAGAAGATCATACCGCATAGACTTCAAAAGAAATGAACCAAGAGATATCATAACCAAATTTTCCAGAACAAAAGACAAAAAGAATTTTGAGAGCAATGTGAGGAAAGCCAAATATCATCTAAAAAGGGGCCTCAATAAGACTAAGCACTGATTTCTCATCAGAAACCATGCAAGCAAGAAGGCAATGGGATGACATATACGAAGCCCTGAAAGAAAAGAACTGCCAACCAAGAATCATCCAAGCAAAACTCTTTCAAAAATGAGGGTAAAATTAGGACATTCCCAGGTGAACAGACATTAAAAGAATTTGTAACCACCAGACCAACCCCATGAGAAATATTAAAGGAAGTCCTTCAGACAGAAAACCAATGACATCAGACGACAACCTGAGATAAAGACACATAACAGCATCACCCAGATACCAAGCTAGGCAAAAACTTCAAAAAAGTAAAACAAAGCTACAAAAAATTGATTAAAATGAAACAGATATAAAGAAGTAAATGACGACAACTTCAAAACAAAAGAGGGAATGAATAGTGTAGTTATAGAACTTTCATATGGAGAAAAAGTCAAGGAGATCTCAAGATATAACAGACCATTTTAAATTTAGGATGGTAAATATAAATTTCAGGGAAACCACAAAGACAAGTAATAAATATACATACCAACACAAAAAAAAGAGAATCAAAAAGACTCAGTAAACACAAAAAAAAACATAACAAATGAAAGGAAAAGAAAATTCATATATAAAAAGAACTCATCACAGAAAGCAAAGAAAAAAAAAAACATGAACACCACAAAAAAGTGCAACACGATGGCAGCAGTAAACTCATACCTATTGATAATCACACTGAACTGAATGTAAATGGATTAAAAGCACCAGTAAAGAGACAAAGAGTGGCAGAATAGATGAAAAAAAAAAGACCCATCAATGTTTTGTCTACAAGAGACACACCTTAGACACAAAGGCATAAAAAGGTTAGAAATCAAAGGATGGAAAAAAATACCAAGCAAACAGTAACCAAAAGAAAGCAGGAGTGGCAATATTAACATTTGACACTATGGACTTTAAGTCAAAACCCATTATAAGAGACAAAGGACACTGTATAATGACTAAAGCATCAATTCACCAAGAAGATATAATAATTATAAATATTTATGCACCCAATGCCAGAGCTCCAAAATTTACAAAACAAACTCTAACAGAATTGAAAAGGGAAATAGACATATCTACAATAATTGTAGGCGATTTTAATACACCACTTTCAACGATGGACAGAACAACTAGAAGGGAAATCAACAAAGATACAGAAGACCTACACAACACTATCAACCAAATGGGCCTCAGAGACATATAAAGAACACACCACCCAACAGCACAAAAATACACATTCTTCTCCAATGCACATGGAACACTCTCCAGAACAGACTATATTTTAGGCCATAAAGCAAGCCTCAATAAATTTAAAAAGACTGAAATTATACGAAGCATCTCCTCTAATGGTAAGAGTATTAAACTAGAAATCAATTACATGAAGAGCAAAGAAAATAAGCTAAATACATAGAAACTAACACACTACTAAAAAAAGCTATTGGATAATAGAAGAAATCAAAAGTGAAATTAAAAAGTACTCAGAAGTAAACGAGAATGAAAACACAACATACCAAAATCTTTGGAATACAGCAAGAGCAGTGCCCAGCGGACAATGTATAGCAAATAAATGCATGCACTAAAAAAGAAGAAAGTTTCAAAATAAATAACTTAATCCAAAAACTCAAACCTAGGAATAAACTCAAACAAATAGAGAAGAGTAAAAGACCAAACCAGTGAGAAGAAAGAAATAAGAAAAATTAGTGCAGAAATAAATGAAGTAGAAGACAGAAAGACAATAGAAACAATAAGGCTAGAAGTTGGTTCTTTGAAAGGATAAATAAAAAAGACAAACCACTGGCCTAAATGACAAAGGAAAAAATGAGAAGATGCAATTAATCAAAATAAGAAATGAAGTTAGAGACATTACAACAAATCCAACTGAGATAAAGAGAATCATAACAGAATACTACAAAAAACTGTATTCTAACAAATTTGAAAACCTAGAAAAAATAGACAAATTTCTAGAAACACACTACCTACCTAACCTAACATATATAGAGACAGAAAATCTAAATAGACCTGTGACAAAAGAAGAGATTGAGGATGTAATCAAAAACCTCCTGTCTTAGTTACACAGTGCTGCTATAACAGAAATACCACAAGAGGACGGCTTTCACAAACATAAGTTTATCCTCTCAAAGTCTAGGAGGCCAGAAATTCAAATTCAGGTTGCCAACTTCAGGGGAAGGCTTTCTCTCTCTGTTGGCTCTAGGGGAAAGTCTTTGTCATCCATCTTCCCCTGGGACTAGGAGTTTCTTAGAGCAGGGACCGTGGGTCCAAAGGATACGCTCCTCCCGGCTCTTCTTTCTTGGTGGTAGGAGGTCCTTCTCCTCTCTGCTCGCTTCTCTCGTTTGTATCTCAAAAGAGATTGACTCAAAACACAATCTAATCCCATAGATTATATCCTGCCTCATAACATAACTGCCTCTAATCCTGCCTCGTTAACATCATAGAGGCTGGGATTTACAACACATAAGATAATTACCTCAGATCACAAAATGAGGACAACCACGCATACTGGGAATCATGGCCTAGCCAAGCTGACACATATTTTTGGGGAACACAATTCAATCCACAACAACTCCCAGCAAAAAAAAAAAGTCCCAGCCCTGATGGTTTCACTGTGGAATTTTACCAAACACACAAAGAATAGTGGACACCAGCTTTACTCAAACTCTTCCAAAACACAAAAAAGGAAGGAATACTCCCCACGTCATTCTATGAACCCAGCAATACCCTGATACTAAAACCAGGTAAAGACACCACAAAAAAAAAATTACAAACCAATATTCCTCATGAATACAGATGTAAATATTCTCAACAAAATTCTAGCCAACAGAATTCAATGGTGTATCAAAAAAATCATACATTATGATCAGGTGGGATTCATACCAGCAGTGGAAGAATGGTTCGACATTAGAAAATCAATCAATGTAACCCACCACATAAATAAAACAAAGGAATAGAATTACATGATCATCTCAATTGATGCAGAAAAGGCATTTGATAAAATCTAACACCCTTTCCTTGATAAAAACTCTCAGCAAAATAAAAATAGAAGGGCAATTCCTCAACAAAATTAAGGGCATATATGCAAAAGCTAACAGCCAGCATTATTCTCAATGGAGAAAGACTGAGAGCCTTCCCCCTGAGAACAGGTATGAGACAAGGATGCCCACTGTCGCCACTGTTATTCAATACTGTACTAGAAGTCCTAGTCAGAGCAATAGGACAAGAAAAGGAAACAAGGGGTACTCAAATTGGAAAGAAGAAAGTAAAATTATCTCTATTCACAAATGACATGATTCTTTACATAGAAAATCCCAGAGATTCCACAAGAAAACTACTGGATCTAAGGGAAGGATTCATCAAAGTCACAGGGTACAAGATCAACACACAAAAATCAGTTGGGTTCCTTTACACTAACAAGAACTCCGAAAAGGAAATCGAGAAAATAACACCATTTACACTAGCTCCCAAAAGGATAAAACACCAGGAATAAACCTAACCAGGGATATAAAAGACCTATACAATGAACACTGTAAAACACTACTGCAAGAAACTAAAAGTGACCTTCATAAATGGAAAAATATTTCAGACTCATGGACTGGAATACTTAACATACTCATGAGTGATATTTTTTATTTTAGAGCCACTCTGTCTTTTAGCTGATAGGTGACCACTGGGAGTGGTTTGAGTTCCATCTACCTTGAGACGAGAAGAACTAGATGGTACCCAGCTACTACTACCGACCATTCCAACCAGGAACACAATAGATGGTCCCAGATAGAATGGAAGAAAAGTATAGAATGAAACTTAAATTCCTTAAAAAGGCCAGACCTACTGGACCAGAAGAGACTAGAGGACCCCTCAAGACCATCAACCCGAAAAATCCTTTAAATTTAGAACTCAAACCACTTCCAGTGGTCACCTATCAGCCAAAAGACAGAGTGGCTCTAAATAAATATCACCCATGAGTACTGTGCTCCTCTAAACAATTATCTAAATAAGACCTAACAGTCAACATTTACCCTAGACCAAAGATGAGAAGGTAAGGGGGGACCAGGAAGCTAGACTAATGGTAAAAGAACAACCAGAATGGAAATAATAAGAATGCTAACATATTGTGAAAAGTGTAACTGATGTCACTGAATAATATGTACAGAAATTGTTAAATGAGAACCTAATTTTTTATATAAATTTCCTCCAAAATCACAATAAAATATTTTTAAAAAGAAAAACATAGCAAGCCAAAATGGTGGATTAAAAAAAAAAAGCAGAAGCAACAGGAAAAATATACAGGAGAAGATCTTCAGGACCTAGGACTGGACAAAGAGTTCTCAGGCCTCACACCAACAGCATGATCCATAAGAGAAAAAAGTAATAAACTAGACCTCATCGAAATTAAAAACTCTGCTCTCACAAAGACTGTTAAAAATACGAAATGACAAAGGACTGAGAGAAAATATTAGTAAGTCACATATCCAACAAAGAACTAGCATCTAGAATATATAAAGAATTCTCAAAAAGTAACATTAAAAATATCCAATTTAAAAATAGACAGACATGCAAAAGCATTTCACTGGAGAGGATATGTGAGTGGCAAATTGAAACCACAATGAGAAACCATTACACATCTATCAGAATGGCTAAAATGAAAAATAGCTGTAACACCAAATGTTGGCAAGGATGAAGAAAACCTAGTTCACTCATACTTTGCTGGTGGGAGTACAACATGGTACAGCCACTTTGGAATACAGTTTGGTAATTCCTTTCAAAACTAAACATGGATTTATCATATGATCTAGCAATTACGCTCTTTAGCTCTTAAGCAGAGAAATACTTATTTTTAAGCAAGAACTTGTACATGAATGTTCATAGCAGCTTTATTAGTAAAAGCTAAAAATTGGAAACTACCCAAATGTTCTTCAACAAAACCCATTGCCATCAAGTCGATTCCGACTAAGAGTGACTCTATAGGACAGGGCAGTTTCCAAGGAGCGGCTGGTGGATTCAAACTGCTGACCTTTCGGTTGGCAGTGGAACTCTTAACCACTGCACCACCAGGGCTCTGTAATTCAGTAGGTAAGTGGTTAAACGAATTATGATATATCCTTACCACAGAATACTACTCAGCCATAAGAAAGTAACAAACTATTGATATATGGAATTGGATGAACTTCAAAGAAATTATGCTGAGTAAAAAGAGCCAATCTCAAAATACATAATCAATGCATTTTGTACACATACTACATGATTCCATTTATGTAACATTTCTTAAATAACATAATTATAGAGATGGAGAAGACATGGCACAGTGGTTAAGAGCTTGGCTGCTAACCAAAAGGTCGGTAGTTCAAATCCACTAGCCACTCCTTGGGAACCCTACAAGGCAGTTCTACTTTGTCCTATAGGGACTCTGAGTTGGAATCAACTTGACAGCAATGGGTTTGCTTTTTGGTTTGGGTTAGCGGTAGGGGAAGGGGATGAGTGTGGCTATAAAAGGGTTTAACATGAGGGAGTCTTATGGTGATGATACAATTGTATATCTTGATTGTGGTGGTGGTTATGTAAGGTTACACATATGATAAAACTGAGCTACATACACACAAATGAGTGCCTGTATAACTGAAGTTTGAATAAGCTCTGTGGGTTGTGCCACTAACAATTTTCTAATTTTTATATTATACTATAATTGTGCAAATGGTTAAGCGTTTATCTGCTAACCAAAAGCTTGGAGGTTTGAGTCCACCCAGAGGTACCTTGAAAGAAAGACCTGGTGATCTATTTCCAAAAAATCAGCTATTGAAAATCCTATGAGCACAGTTCTACTCTGACACACACGGGGTTGCCATGAGTTGGATTTGACTCGAAGGCAACTGGTCACTGGTTTTTATGCAAGATGTTATCATTGGAGAAGGCTGGACCAAGGGTGCATGGGACTTCCCCATATGTTTCTTTACAATCTATGAATCTTCCTGTGAATCTATAATTATTCCAAAATAAAAGTTTAAAAGTGGGGGGGAGCAGGAGGAGAAGAATAAGCCAATTAATGCAAAAGAGATTTCAAAAAAGAGAAGTATCACTTAAAGTTTACCAAGAATATTGGAGTTCAGGCATTTTATTTTACCCCTGCAGAAAGCTCTGGGGGATGGGAACAATACTAATCTATAAAATCACATGTTTAAGAGAAACCTTCCTCTTAAAAAATCTGCTTCCCTTTCCTGCTCATCCATCCAAGCTACCGTAATGAAGTTTCTCGAGGCTATCACTCAGTAAGCCTTGCTGTTCATCAGCAGATCGTGTAAAATCAATTTTATTTCCCCCAAACATACTCTTCCTCCCAGCTGTTTAAGTCAATCCAGAAATGTCTGCATTGACTCACTGAGGCAGGTCAACTGAGCATTAGCCTGTTTTCAGTTACACAGTTAATTCCATTAAACAAAGAAAAATGCAAACAGTTAAGCATGTGGACTTCCTCTCCCTGCTTTTATAAAAAACAGATTACCTGCATACCTGGAACCTACTGGATGTACCCATAAGACAAATTTCAGAAAATCCATTGTGAAATTACAATGATAATTTTTTCTATACTATTTTTGTTTCTTTATTTATGTTTTTGAAATATTGAGAGTTGTATGTAATCACAAATAAACACTCTACCTTCACCTCCAAATAAAACTCTCACAAGCCCATTTACTTATCTCTAGACTAGCACATTGATTAAGAAAAATGTACTGTGCACGTTCAAAACTGATCTCCTGCCCTCAGAAATGTCATCAGCTGCTTCAATGAGCTAAGGATGACAACAGTGAGGGTTTCAGTGAACATATATTCAAGGGCCCTGATAAAGCTGCAAATCCATAAAGCTGCAGGGTTTCTAAATCAACTTTACATACAGTACTTGATGCACTTACTGATGATCAAAGAGCACAGCCTTCAGTATGGGTTGCACCTCAACACAAAGAAAACAAAATCCTCACAACTGGTCCAATGAGCAACATCATGATAAACGGAGAAAAGATTGACGTTGTCAAGGATTTCATTCTACTTGGATCCACAATCAACACCCATGGAAGCAGCAGTCAAGAATTCAAACACAGCATCAGGCAGATTCAAGTGTTGAAAAGCAAAAATGTCACCCTGAAGACTAAGGTGTACCTGCCCCAAGCCATGGTGTTTTCAATGGCCTCATACGCATGTGCAAGCTGGACAATGAATAAGGAAGACCGAATAATTGATGCCTTTGAATTGTGGTGTTGGTGAAGAATATTGAATATACCATGGACTGCCAAAAGAACGAACAAATCTGTCTTGGAAGAAGTACAACCAGAATGCTCCTTAGAAGCAAGGATGGCGAGACTAAGTCTCACATACTTTGGACACGTTCTCAGGAGGGATCAGCCCCTGGAGAAGGACATCATGTTTGGTAAAGTAGAGGGTCAGCGAAAAAGAGGAAGACCCTCAATGAGATGGACTGACACAGCAGCCGCAACAATGGGTTCAAGCATAAAAACGATTGTGAGGATGGCGCAGGACTAGGCAGTGTTTCGTTTTGTTGTGCATTGGGTCGCTATGAGTCAGAACTGACTCGAGGACACCGAACAACACTATATATACATATATATACACACGCACACATAAGTGTGTATGTGTATGCATATATCTCACACAATAATACTTCAATCATGAAAGATTTATTAGCTCAAATGTAATCCCACCTTCATATGGGATGCAATGTCCTATTAATGCTTATTTTTATTTCTATTGCATAACAACTGTGACACAAAACCATTCACTCTTAAAGTGATCCAATTCTCTTCAACTTCCCTGGCCTGCCAGCCACCTGCACGGGGCACAGCACTGGTATAGTACCAGAAAGCCTACTTTAAAGCAAAACCCACACAGCTGGTTAGGAGCAGGTGTAGCCCAAGTGAACCAAATCAACTCTGCTTGTAGGAATTCATTTCTAAATGTTTCAAAATGCCAGATCTTGCAAATAAAATCGACCTTTGTATTGACATTCTCTTAAAGAAATAAGATTTTAGAGATGTGTTTCTCAGCTATTTTTAATTCTAAATTCCTATGACTGTAGGATAAAAAATGGCCTTTAAGAAGTAGTACAGTGCTACCTTACTTCCAATTTCTTTCAGTATTTTATTTGTAATTTTGCCTCAAAGTTACACAACACACACATACACACACAAAATCTTTTTGCCAACATCTTTTCTATTCTTGAAAGTAGAAATAAAAAACAAAATGAGAAAATTCCTCATCTAAAAATCAATTTTAAGAGATTCATTCTCAGCACAACATTGCAAAATTCCTCTGATGTATGTCTCCATTTTGTTTTACAGAAAACGCATTTAGTTCACCTTCAATCAAAGACCGTGGGACTTTTAAAGGAAAATACCAGTTGTTCTGGTCAGGTGGCCATATTCAATCAATTGCTTTACATAAAAAAAATGACAAGTCACTTGCCATGCTCTTGTCTTAAAAATCCATCCTCCTAACTGTAGCTTACGCCCTTCTATACACTTCCTTCTCCTTCCTCTTTCTTTGCCAGTTTCAGTTGTGGTTCACGGTGTGTGATTCAACCAGGCCGACCATCTCCCTTCCCAATACTAGTCACATTATTTCCTTAAAAGTCAGCCACTTATTAAAAGAGAAATAATTGTCAATGCCTATGGTGCTGTGGTTAAGTGCTACGGCTGCTAACCAAAAGACTGGCAGTTCGATTCCACCAGGCGCTCCTTGGAAACTCCATGGGGCAGTTCTACTCTGTCCTATAGGGTCGCTATGAGTCGGAATTGACTGGACGGCAATGTGTTTAGTTTTTTTTTGGTTTATCCTAACACTATGAAAAGTTGCCACTGACCTTACTGCCAACTTGTTAACTCACTGAGTGACAGTGCTCTTTCCCCATTTATAAAACGGGGATAGAAACACGTGAGTTGAGCACTGCATTTCTTGAAAAAACTGTCACAAGTTCACAGAACAGTGTTTCCCCCTTCCTCTCCCCACCCCCACCACGTACACACACCCTTGAACATGTCAAGTTATTTAACTTTTCTGGCTCGTTTGAATGTAAAAACAATGGGATTGGATCTGAAGTTGTGTTCCACGTTTGACATTCTATTTTTTGTTTCCAATTATGCTTCCTTTTTTGTTCATTTACTATGTCAGTATACCCGTTTACCGGAGCCCTGGTGGTGCAGTGGTTAAGAGATACAGCTGCTAATCAAGAGGTCAGCAGTTCGAATCCACCAGCCGCTCCTTGGAAACCTTAGCGGGCAGTTCTATCCTGTCCTATAGGGTCACTATAAGTCAGAATCAACTCAGTGGCAACAGGTTCAACGGGTTATACCCCACTACTAGGTCTTTTATCAGCCCCCATGGAAAAAAAGTTATTTTATTCTACAATTACACTGGGTTTTTTTGGGGGGGGGTATAATTACACTGAGTTGTGTGCTGTAATTGACCACTGACTTTTGATTTATGGAAGTACATTGTTGTCGCCAGTTGCCATCAAGATTCCAACTCCTGGCGACCCCATGTGTGCAGAGCAGAACTGCTCCATAGAGTTTTCAAGGCTGTGACCTTTCAGAAGCAGATCACTAGGCCTGTCTTCTGAGGGTTTAAACAGCTAACCTTTCAGCTAGTGGTTGCACACTTAACAGTTTGCACTACCCAGGGACTCCTTTATATTTCAGAAGCAGTTTGAATTAGATTCTGCCTCAGGGTTTAAGAAGGGCTGACTAACCATAATTGTGATTTCCCTCATGGTGAACTTTTAAGAAAGGCTGAATGTGGGAGGAGTGTAAAGTGTGTTTATCCACATGGGGGACTATCACACACATCTTTTAATGGTAAGATCTGTGTCTGTGATTTTTACTTTTTCTAATTTTCCTCATGAGTGTACACAGTAGCTGCTCAATAAAAACTGTTTACTATTTCATAATTAGTTTCTATGCTGAAGACTTGGTAGATCAGGCACCTTGGTTGAGATCACCACAAATCTAATGGTGTGGCAAGGGCTCAGGGTTTTAAAACCTATTTCCACAGATACCACTAATCTCCAGTCTTTTCAGAAGACAACTAACCCATTCAGCAACTCAGCATTTTGCTATAAACTACCTGTGTTTTGATGTTAGTACAGTCAAAGGCAAAACCACTTGATTGATTAGACTTGCTCATGGTTTTCAAGTTATTTTTCTTATTTTGAATTTATTATGAAGATATCTAGTATGCCAACTTTATGACAGCTACCGTTGTTTTTGTCTGTTGTTATTCTTGTTGTAATTTCAAGGACATGATAATTATATAATACCATAAATAGGCTAGAGAAATAAGCCAATATTCTTTTGCAGAGAAGCAAAACAACTGTCATGGAAATAACTAGAAAAGATGACAATGCTTTCTTACAGGGTGGATCTACATTTCAATTAAGGAGCAACCAAGCAACAGACCTACTCATCAGTTTTAAGAAAGAAATATATCCTAAAATTTTGCAAAAAAGAAAATAGTTACTTACACAAATGTATTTATAGCATCACCATCAGTAGGCAAGGTTTACTGAGTACATTCTATATATCAGACACTTTATATCCAATAATTCTCACAATAAGGTAGGTATCACCCCATTTTTGAGATAAGGAAACTGAAGCTTGAAAAGGTTATTCAGCTAGTAAGTAAGTAGCAGAACTGAAACTCAAACCCAGATCTGTCTACCTCTGATTACTGCATTCCATCACCTAAGCCACATGGAAACTGATTAAATGACCAACAATAGTACATGGGTAAATAAACATGATATATTTAGATGGAATTTTATGCAACTATTAAATATTATAAAGGTGACACAATGGAAAATAAAATATACATTTCACAATGCATATGGAATAATATTAAACAGATAAAAAACATTTAAATGCATTCTGGTTACAACTAGGTACTAACATGGATATTTTTTATTTGGATAAAAAAAAGGAAAACAAAGAAATTAAAAGTTTTATGGTTAGGTTTAATGGGTTTATGGGTGGTATACATCTCTCTTGATATACCTGTTTTCAATGAATTATTCTAAAACTAAGTCAGCTCTTACCACATCAGTTCTCAACCCTTCGGTTTATTCCTTAACTGTAAATCTTTCGGAGTAGGAGTGGGGTAAGCTACCCAAGATAGTTCCTGCTATTAAGACCACAGTGGGATATCTACCTTGACTAAGTGCTTTACAGACACCTCATTTAATCTTTTTATAACAATCTCATGAGGTAAAAATCTCTATTATTCCCATTTCAGAGATGGGAAAACAAAGGCTGACAGGTTAAGATGACTCCACTTGAAAAACTGTAAAGCCGCCAGAGAAGACCAGGTTGGCTTGACTTCAAAGCCCATTCTCTCAATCATTACACCATACAGTATTACACAGTAGCTCACTGTCATAAAGCTGGTAGTAAGCCTCTAAAAACTAGAACTCCTTCTGAGCCTTGCGTTAAAGAAAATGAGACCACAGGAGACCAATTCAAAGTTAAAATGACTGGTGTTGGTATCAGTGGTCTTTGCTTTAGGACAAATAGTTTCTCATTCAATTCTCAATAGTATGAAGTTAAATCATGGTAATTGTATTTTTTGGTGTGTTTTTCTAAATTTTTTTTAATTAAAAAACAAATCAGGTTTCAGCCAGAATTTATTTTTCTTTACAAGTGAATTGTGTTCCCATTGTTCACTAGTAATGAAACAGTTAAGTCTTGAGGGTATACCCTGGTGGATATCTCCCTCAACCATCTAAAGAGAAAAAAAAAAAAAAAGTCACAGTCAGTTACTCCGGTTAGATCTGTGATCATTAGGACATTTGTAGGCACGTGCACACGCTCTCTTTACTGTCAGCCTGCGGCTTGCCACGGTCACAGTGGGCAGTCAGAGAATCTTTCCCAAGTGCTGACATTTTACACCTGGCTTAGCGGCAAACATTCAGAGAGGGGTGAGCAGCCCTTCTGGCCTTCAGGTAGGTCCAATACCTTGATTTCTACCAAAGCTAAAAGACAGGAGCCTACGTTTGTAAACTTTAAAGGAAAGGTGATGCCACACTTCAGGGGTGTGTGAATTACAGGGAGATTGAGTGTCCAGACAGGACAGGGATGAAGTAGCATCTGGAAACTGTGGATTTTTGGTCTCAGGCTGCTGCAAGAATTTAATTCATATGCCTCCAGAGCGCTATGTACGAACCTCGGTACATATGTGATTCTCTGGCATAAGTGTCAGAAGGAAAACCTAAAGCTAGTTTAAAGCCAGCAAAAATCAAATAATGTATGTCTCAAATCTAATTAACTGTGCAAATGGTGTTAATTCATGCACTAAATGACTGCAGTCGTATGAAGTTGCCTGCTATTGGGGAGCAATCAGGAAAACATGGACAACACTGGTCAGTAAGATGTAATGCTTCAGAAAATAATGCCTTTCTACAGAAGGAAAAAAAAAATTCAGTACAGATGCAAGTAACTACAGACCTAGACCTCAAACCATTAGCCCACCTCTGATTCTCAACTCCGCTCTAGCTTCACAATAAATAAATCAAAGTGTCCCTGCTGAGGAATGTTAGCATGGGGCTGGAGAAATTGTGTAAGCTTAATGGTCCTCTATTTCTGTCTTTGAGAAAGAATCTTTAATGTGTTGACTTCGAGACTTCCTTCAGTTGAAGAACAGTGCCTTGTTTTTTAAAAATATCTTCCTGTTTTTGTCTGGTCTACTTAAAGGAAAATGCTTCGGTAGAGTATAATCTTTTAATAACTCTTTTAAAAACCAAGCTGTGGCTAATATAGTCATATTAAAACCATGGAAAATAAAATACAGGGTGGAAAGAAGGAGTGTGCTGTCAACACTGTAGGGAGAGCAACTAGGGTCACATAACAATGCATGTGTAAGATTTTGTATAAGAAACTGACTTGAATTGTAAACTTTCACTTAAAGCACAATAAAAAAATTTTTTTAAACCACGGAAAATATACAACAGTCCACTGCAGCAAAAAGATATTCAAG
This sequence comes from Loxodonta africana, assembly GCF_030014295.1. Lineage (NCBI taxonomy): Eukaryota > Metazoa > Chordata > Mammalia > Proboscidea > Elephantidae > Loxodonta > Loxodonta africana. Next base: position 46,436,995 of record NC_087348.1, read on the forward strand.
TCAGTAAAGAGAAATTTCAAAAACTAAACAAATGTGGCGAAAGAATGTAAAAATACTTTCAATGTTCCTGTTTGCTCTTTAAATACATAGGTCATCCGGCCATGGCTTAAAACAGGTGGTTAAAAATTAAATACACACTGAACAGCACAATGAGCATACTTAATGTCACTGAACTGTACATCTAAAGGCTGTTGAAACGGCAAATGTTTTGTTACTTACATATTTACCATAAATAAAAAAAAAGTGTAATTAAAAAGAAAATAAATACACAAATACTTGAACTGTGGTACAAAAGCAGGTAAGTCACCTCAGTAGTAATAAATTTTACCACTGTTTTTAGGTCCCTGATATTACAAAGTGAGCCAACAGCAAGGCATCAAATGGAGAACAGAAACTCTGCCTGAAAAATCTTTAGGGACCTTGACCAAGCTATGAAAATCCTCAGTCTCGCCCAAGAAAATGTTTCTGTTTTATATAAAAATTAATTCTGTTTTTATTTATGAGACACCAATATCTCTATGACAAAGTTATAAGGCACTTACCAGGCTACAATGAAAACATTTTTTTAAAAGCTTGCTGTTTAAAAGCAAGTGTTCTTAGTATATGTTTACCCCTTTGGGATCTGAAATCCATTACCCTTGTACGGCTTGCTTTATATTGCAGCAACAGTCTTCAGAGGTGTTTGAAACAAGCAGGACTTGGTTGCAGGACTCCCTCCAACCCCAAAACAGGCAACTCCATGAGAATAATTGCACATCATGCTGAGTGTAATCACCTATGATTTTCCTGTACTGAGTTGAGGGTCAACAATATTTTCTTTTGGTTCCTGCATTGTTGTTGTTCTTAGGTACTGTCGAGTCAGTTCTGACTCACAGCAACCCCATGTATTTATTCCTATGGATAGCGTTTTCCTAACTGCACAGATGTCTTCTCTCACATCTACTTGGCTAGGCCATGAATAAATGAAACAGTCACCCAGATTATTTCACAAGTAGGGTAAGTTGCTGAACTACAAACCACCATGACTTATGAAAGAAAGGTTTGCTTTACAACTTTGGTAATAATTTTCCTCATTCACTATTTCCTCACTTAGTTTAATATAACCACAAGACAAGTATGAAAAGATCACACCTTGAGGAATCTCCCATCACGAATCATCTAAAGTAAACTAAAAATCTTAAGTCTAAGAGGATATTTAGCAATTAATTACACCTTATCTACAGAAGTGCTTCAAAGCAAAAAATCCCACCATCTCATAAGAGGGACCACAGATTCTAAACGTCCAAGGAACCTTTACAGGGGGAATAAAAATAAATAAGAGTATCAATTAACATTTATTAAGTACTTAACATTATGCCAGGCACTGTGCTGTGTGCTTTACACGTTATCTCATTTATGGAGTCCCTGCTCAGTGTAAATAGTAAGCATGCTTGGCCGCTAATGGAAAGGTTGGAGGTTTCAGTCCAGTCAGAGGTGCTTAGAAAGAAAGACCTAACAATCTACCTCCACAACATCAGCCACTGAGAACCCTACAGACCATAGTACTACTCTAAAATACATGTGGTCACCATGTTTGCTTTATCTCATTTATTCCTCAAGACAACTCAATGAATAGGTACTAATATTGTCCCATTTTACAAATAAGAAAGAGAGAGAGTGAAAATAACTTGTCTAAAATGGCTACACAGTAACTAAGTGTTCCAGCGGGATTTGGACTCACACAATCCCAACTCAGAGGCTGCATAATTAATGATGGATTAATAAAAAGGGTAGCAAGATGAATGAAATATTTCCTGTTTTTTAAACTGAACTTGGCACCAGCACCCTCATTACATATATTTATTCCATGCTTCCTAGTCCAGGGTGTTATCAACCTATGTCCACTGACCAGTTCCTCAGATCCTAAAGCCCTTTGTACTCATCTTCAACATTACAACTATCAACATCCATGACTCGCAGGTAATTGCATACTAACAACTTCACTTTTGATAAATTCAAGTATGAACATAGTAACTATCATTGACTCTGTGCAAAGCCCTGTTCTAAGTGCTTTACATGTATTAATTTACTAACCATAACTTATGGAGTCCTGGTGGTGCAGTGGTTAAGAGCTCAGGCTGCTAACCAAACAGTTGGCAGTTCAAATCCACCAGCCACTCCCTAGAAACCCCATGGGGTTGTTCTACTCTGTCAATCTTTGAGGTAGGTAAATTTATCTCATTCTACAGATGAGGAAACCTAGGCACAGAGAGACTAAATAACTTGCCAAGGTCATGCAGCGAATAAGTGACACAGCTAGGATTTGAATCAGGCAGTCAACCTTCAGAAACCCTGGTGGCGTAGTGGTTAAGAGCTACGGCTGCTAACCAAAAGGTCAGCAGTTCAAATCTACCAGGTGCTCCTTGGAAACCCTGTGGGGTCACTATGAATCAGAATCGACTCAATGGCAACAGGTTTCGTTTGGTTTTTTTGGTAGTCAACCTTCAGAGTCCATACTTTCAGCCACTGTTTTTCACTGTTTTTGAAGCATATTAACAATTTATCCTTATAAGTCAAGGAATCTGTGCTATTTTGTTTTCTTTAACCTTTGGTGTCTAAGGCTTCACTCTTCAAACAGGTAGTGCATTCCACATCAAGGCTCCTGACATCTAAGGTAAAAAAAAAATAAGGTAGGTAATAATAATTTATAAAGCTTACTTCATCTGGTGAATACCTTTTGTAAAGTCGTAATACAAACATTAAGCCTTCATTAATTCTGGCACTTCTTTACTTAGTACCAGCTTACTAAAGAATTACCAAAGAATTCCTTTGGTCAAAGTTCTTGGCTGAAAAAGAGATCTGAAATAAGAACCACTAAACTCTAGTTTCCTACCAAGAAAACAGAAATATGTGTCAGAACCTTCCCTAAAAAAACAACCAAAAACCAAACCCGTTGCCGTCCTGTGGATTCCGACCCATAGTGGTCCTACAGAACAGAGTAGAACTGCCCCATAGGGTTTCCAAGGAGTGGCTGGTGGACACGAACCGCTGACCTTTTGGTTAGCAGCCATGCGCTTAATCACTGCGCCACCAGGTTTCCGTGCTTGCCTAAAAGAACCCTAAAGACAAGGTTCTTTTTAGAGAGATTGAGGAAGCAAAGGGCCTTTAAAGTGGTACTCGCTAAAGTCTAATTACTGTATTTCCACTACTAAGACTGTTGTTAGGTGCTGTGAAGTAGATTCCAACTAAAATTAAAACCAAAAAAAACCAAACCCTGTGCCGTCGAGTCGATTCCGATTCATCGCGACCCTATAGGACAGAGTAGAACTGTCCCATAGTTTCCAAGGAGCGCCTGGCGGATTCGAACTGCCCACCCTTTGGTTCGCAGCCGTAGCAGTTAACCACTACGCACCAGGGTTTCCCAACTAAAATTAAGAGTGGTAAAAAATCATTACCAGGTAATTTATTCCCGCACTCTAGGTATTCAGGGACTCATCTTTTGGTTCCATAAAATAGTCACAGCTTTTGTAACCTAGGGACCCCTTTCCTTCCCCGCCCCAAAGCAACCTATGGATCCTCAGGGGTGAAACTCTGTGTCAAGCCCCCAAGCGTCCAGGCAGAAGGCAGTAAGGTCATCTCTCCCACTCCACTCCCCCCAGGAGCAACTGTGCTTCCTACGGGTCACCTTGTTTGCGTTCCCAGGAGAGGCTCCGGCCACACTGAGGCTAGAGTTTGCCTAACATCGGTCCAGGTGCTGTATCCTCCCGGTAACCCAGACGTCGGGTCTATATTAGCGACTCTCACCTCCCGCTCCCTAGTTTTCCGCCTTGGCGCCCATTTAGTCACTTCGCACTTTTCACGTCTCTATTCAGAAAGCCATCCAACGATTCTCCACTCCTGGAGCAACAAACTGTCTTAGCCGCACACACATTCCATAGAGTACTGGTTCTTGGGAAATGTAGTTCTTTCTGGAGACCAGTGGTGAACCTTTAAGTAAAAAAGGACTACAATTCCCAGAATTCTGGACGAGGCTAGTCCGCGTCTGAAATCTCTCCTAGCTGATTGTATTATATTAGGCAGAAAGGTTCTGTGGCTCTTTGACTACCTGTCACCCTGGATTCTGCTAATTCAGTCCCACCACAAGCTTGTGGGAGGAACTTTTTAACCATACTTTTAACATGTGAGGGAGTCTAAACACAATGATTTTCTATGAAGAGATACACTAAGTCAATTTACTTTTGTGATTCTTTCAGATAAAGGATCTACCCACGATCAGAAAATATGTCACTGCAAATGGTAACAGTCGGTAATAATATAGCCCTAATTCAACCAGGCTTCTCACTGATGCATTTTGATGGACAAGTTTTCTTCTTCGGCCAGAAAGGTTGGCCTAAGAGAGCCTGCCCCACTGGTGTTTTCCATTTTGACGTAAAGCATAACCATCTCAAACTGAAGCCTGCAGTTTTTTCCAAGGATTCCTGCTATCTTCCTCCTCTTCGCTACCCAGCCATTTGCACATTCAAAGGCAGCTTTGAGTCTGAACAACATCAATACATTATCCATGGGGGAAAAACGCCAAACAATGAGCTTTCAGATAAGATTTATGTCATGTCTGCTGTTTGCAAGAACAACAAAAGAATTACTTTTCGCTGCATAGAGAAGGATTTAGTAGGAGATGTTCCTGAGGCCAGGTATGGCCATTCCATTGATGTGGTGTATAGTCGGGGGAAAAGCATGGGAGTTCTTTTTGGAGGACGTTCATACGTACCTGCTGCCCAAAGAACCACAGAAAAATGGAATAGAGTAGTTGACTGCCTGCCTCATGTTTTCTTGGTGGATTTTGAATTTGGGTGCTCTACATCATACATTCTTCCAGAACTTCAGGATGGGCTATCTTTTCATGTCTCCATTGCCAGAAATGATACCATTTATATTTTAGGAGGCCATTCACTGGCCAATAACATCCGCCCTGCCAACCTATACAGGATAAGGGTTGATCTCCCCCTGGGCAGCCCAGCTGTGAGTTGCACAGTCTTGTCAGGAGGAATCTCTGTCTCCAGTGCAATCTTGACTCAAACTAGCAATGATGAATTTGTTATTGTTGGTGGCTATCAGCTTGAGGATAAAAAAAGAATGGTCTGTAACATTGTCTCTTTGGAGGACAACAAAATAGAAATTCGGGAGATGGAGACCCCAGATTGGACCCCAGATATTAAGCACAGCAAGATATGGTTTGGAGGCAACATGGGAAATGGAACCATTTTCCTTGGGATACCAGGAGACAATAAACAGGCTGTTTCAGAAACATTTTATTTCTATATGTTGAAATGTGCTGAAGACGATGTGAACGAAGATCAGAAAACATTCACAAACAGTCAGACATCAACAGAAGATACAGGGGACTCCACTCCCTTTGAAGACTCAGAAGAATTTTGTTTCAGTGCAGAAGCATATAGTTTTGATGGTGATGATGAATTTGACACCTATAATGAAGATGATGAGGAAGATGAGTCAGTGACAGGCTACTGGATTACATGCTGCCGTACTTGTGATGTGGATATCAACACGTGGGTACCATTCTATTCAACTGAACTCAACAAACCCGCCATGATCTACTGTTCTCATGAAGATGGGCACTGGGTCCATGCCCAGTGCATGGATCTCGCAGAAAGCACGCTCATTCAACTATCGGAAGGAAGCAACAAGTACTACTGCAATGAGCATGTGGCAATAGCAAGAGCACTACAAACCCCCAAAAGAGCCCTACCGTTAAAGAAGCCCCCACTGAAATCCCTCCGCAAAAAAGGCCCTGGGAAAATCTTAACTCCTGCCAAGAAATCATTTCTTAGAAGGCTATTCAATTAGTTTCGCAAAAGCCTTTGAGATTCAAGTGCATCAAATTTTTAAACCTATTTTAAAGAATCATAATGATGACAAAAATTTTATTTCTATTTTTGTTTTCTGAAATGCCTGTTTCCTTTAGTTACATCAATTAAGTTCCAGGAAAAAATGCATATAACATAATGCTAAAAACAGTCACTGTAGAATCTATACATTTTGAAAATATTTTACTCAAGGGCATCTTAAATGAGAATTTCCAATCTGAATTTTCTTCTTTGAAGAAATCTTAAACCCAGAAGAAAGCAGTAAAATAATCGAGGTATATTTATATCCCTTATATGATTTTTTGGTCACAACTTATTAATTAGGACAAACTTAACCAGTAAAGAAACTAACACCCAAAGGAATTAAACGACTTATTTTTGTGCAATACAGCAATCTGGTGGTTGGCCAAAAATTAAAACTGTGATAACCTATATCTCACACTATTATTCTTTCTGGAACCTCCAAGGTAGACCCTTGTGCTATGCCCATGAATAGACCAAATTTCTTATAGCTGAGACATATATACAGCCACTGACAGAAGGGAAAGAAAAATAATCCATAGCAAGTTTATTAAGTTCATCAGTTTTGTTACATTTTCTCAAGTTATCTGCATATGACTTCTTCAAAGATTCCCCCATCACGTGAGGCACAGATGGTGAGCCAAAGTGAGTCACTTGAATCAATTCTTTGTGATCGTTTTCACGAAAAAAAAAAAAAAAACTGATGCCCACTGCTACTTAGCACTGTGAGAGGGAGCTAGGGAAGGACCACCAAATACATCTCATGGAAAAGAATAATACTGATTATTTCCCCAAATAACAAAAGTTTGAACAATTTCATAAAGTTAACAGGTGATTTTAAATGGGGGGAAAAGAAATTTATTTGTGTGTGAGTCTAGTTAATATGTGACATTTGCTGCCAAAAAAATATTACAAAATCAGTGAGCTTCCTAAGGTTCAATTAGACACTTGCTAGAATGAAAGTTTAAACAACTGTTAATTTTGAGACTGCAAGATATCAACTTCTATTAGATGATCTTAGATACAAATGATTTCTTTCCTGTGGTATTTTTCTGGAAGAGGATTTCACCTACTCTTAAGAGATTAACTTATACCCTATCATTGACCTGTCTTCATTTAGAGTCCACAGTGTGTAAGGTATGATTACCAAATTCAGAGGAGATATAAACCATACAGAAGATGAAATCATGGAGTACTAATTCTTCTGCTAACCATTCCATGTCCTTGTGTAAACTAAATCAGGTTCTCTCTGTTTCAGTAATATTGCTTGATAAATATTCCCTTTAAACAAATGACTACCATTGTTTTGATTGCTCTTTTATTGCTTCTATCACCTCTATAAAACTAATAAAATATTAATATGGCCTCTGTTTGTATTGATTTATTCAAATTGTTAACTTACCTAGATACCAAATAAGAGAAAATATATTCTATTTAATTTTCTCAGGATCACTTTCCTTGGATTTCTTTTTTATCTGTTAGTAGACAGTGACATAAGTTGGAACTGAAATATCCTTCACAAGAGTTCAAAGGAAATGTTCCCCGAGAATTACATGCAATCCTTTATCTTGATTTGTCTACAATAGCTAAAGAATTGGTGCCCCATATACATTTGTAGTCAATGAGATCAAAATATGATCATGTAAGTGATTCAATTCTGAACACACTGAGTTCTATAGTCAAACTCAGATATCACGAGGATAGCTGCTTTTGGTTTGTGTATGTATGTGTGTGTGTGTATGTTTCAAGTGGAAGTAGTTTGGTCTTATTGAATTTGAGTAAAAATAGGTCCTTTTAAGTCATCTTACTAATGAGTCTATCAGATGTGACTTTAAGATATTGAGGCAGCTTACCCAATAGGCACATGCAAACATCCAAAGGAACCACAGCCTAAGAGCACACATTTATCCCAAAGGTACTGTCTAGGCCTAAAATATTTCTAAGACTTGAATTTCAATTTCCTTTTGAGCCTATGGATCATTGCTTTTGAAGATATGCAACAGTTGTCCTTATTCTTCCATTACACATGGGTTTGATTTGCTCTGTCAGTCAGAGCCTATTGAGGCAAATTAGAAGGATGTCACTCTCAGTATCATATTACTACTTTAGATCAAAAACAAAGGGTAAGCATAAGCTAACAAAATGGGTTTTCTGATACGGCTCGTAAATAGATTCTAAAGCTAAGTTCTGAAATTGTTTGCACAAAAAATAAGTATATGTCTTCTCAAGGTGACCATTTTAAGGGACTATACTCATGTACAAGGACAAGTGGATTCAGTGTTAGGGGAAGGAAATCGTAATGAAAAAGAGTTAGTTCGAAGGCCCTGGGGTGAGATGAGGTTTGTCATATTTTAGGAAATGAAAGAAGATCAGTGTGTTAAAACATGCTGAGCAAGGAGTGTGTGGAATGGCATGAGCCTGTCAGGGCCCCTAACTTTTCATCAGTAAAATAAAATCACATACTGTTCCACCCATACCAGAGAGTGGTTGTGGAGGTCAAACAAGTCATTATAAACTGAAAGACACTATCTGAACATATACCATTTTTATATGTATATTCAAAAAATAGTTTCACTACTCTTTACCACTGTAAAACAAATCCAGGTATCCTGGGTAAAATTTGTTTAAAAAAGAGGGTGTTGCATCAAAAAAGAAGAAAGGGACAAAATCATAACCTTAGCTACACAACTTGAACAAATAGAAAGAGACCAGCAAAAGAAGCCCACAGCCACCAGAAGAAACCAAGTAATAAAGATCAGAGCAGAAATAAACGAAATAGAGAATAGAAAAACAATAGAAAGAATCAACAAAACCAAAAGTGGACTCTTTGAAAGGATCAACAAAATCAACAAGCCACTGGTCAAATTTATAAAAAGAGGGTGTTTACTGCTTTTTGCCAGAGATTTTGAGATAATGAACATGTATAACCAATTAAAATTCCAAGTGACAAATACAGAATAGAGACCAGACATTATCGAAGACTATGTAACAGTATTTTAGGTAGACTGAAAGGAGGAAGGCCAGTGGTGATGAGATACTGTTAGAAAGATGCTCAATATAACATTCCAGTTTGGAAGGTGTAATTGATGGTCCATGATTCCATTCAGTGTTGAAAGAAGTCATATTTTGAGATCAGATTTTTCAGGAATGATATTTAATTAATTGGAGATCATTCTTTTTTTGGTAGGCCATAGATTGCTAAAACAAAATACATGAAGTTTAATGAAGAGGACAAATCACTCTTTTAACATAGCATGAATGACCCATTTGGACCTATCCCCTCCCTGATTACTTCTCGGCCTCAACACTCTCTTCACACTTTGTGCTCGATCTACACAAAATCCTGAACTGGCAACACTTCTACTGAGCACCCCTGATAATTTCAGATCTCAGGGACTTTGAGCAACTCTTCCTTCTTCAGGGAATACTTTCTGTTTTGTACTTTGTGACTCCTACAAACATCCCAGTCCCTCTGGCCCACTCCTATTTAGTCCCAGTTCAGATATCTTATCCCTCAGGTATCCTTCTCTGAAACCCACTACCTCCTAAAAAAAAACACTACCTCCTAGATGCTGTTAATGTTGTTGTGTTGGGTACCATTGAGTTGATTCCAACTCATAGCAGAGTAGAACAGCCCCGATAGGGTTTTCCTGGCTGTAATAGTCTACAAATCTCAGGTTACAGATTCAGGAGGGCAAGAAATGGAACTGACTACATTTTCCTATAACTCAATTCACATTATATTATGCATCCCTTAGTAATATATGGTGGAAATTTAATTTCAATCAATTTAGAATTCTCCCTCTTTTCACCCAACTTTTTATCCAAATGCCAGGGGGTAACATAATGCTCATATTTCAGAAGTAGGAATGAATGGGGGTAAAGCATCTGGTCCTTAGGACCATCATCCCTCCTTACTAGCTTCTGCTACAACAGCCACAATCAGATCTAGCCTGCGGTTATATCTTTGAAGAGCATTGCTGAGTTGCACCTCAGTCTTAAATGTAAGAGTACCTGGTGATGTAGCAGGTAAGCACTCGACTGCTAAGCAAAAGGTTGGGGGTTTGAATCTACCAGCTGCTCTGTGGGACAAAGACCTGGTGATATATTTCCAAAAGGATTACAGCCAAGAAAACCTCATGAGACAGTTCTACTCTGTCACATGGGGCTGCTATGAGTCAAAACTGACTTGACAGCACTCAACAACAACAAATTCTTTCAATAAATGAGGCTAAGATGTGGAAATAAATCCTTTGTGTTCTAAATTTTTTTATTTTTTTTCCTAAATATCTTCGATCAGTCAGAATATCTCACAGATCTTGGAAACCAAAAGTACAGCAAAACTCACAGAAGAAGATGAGGTCTTAGATTAAACGTATTCTCTTTTTTAGTGAAAAGAGTTCACGCAGGATGAGAATGGATATCGTGGTGAATTTAGATAGAACAGGCAGCCATTGTAGTCCACAGTGACAAGAATTTCAAATTATTTAGATGCCACCAAACGCCACTCTAGCGTAGCATTTTGCTTTTTGCCTTGGAATTTACCACAGATGCTATCACATTTTCCCAAACCTAATTCTGTCAGGAAACATCTAATATCACTCATTTATTTCTAAGAGAGCTATTTCTTCATCCTGTCTCCCGATATCGATCTAATAAATCAGCATTTGTTTAAATCATAATTTGTGATAATGGAAAGGAAAAGTTATCAATAATACTCATTTTTAAAAGCTGATTAGTATGTGTAGCTTAAGGCAAAAGATCCCTGAATGTATGGATCAATTCATCCATCAGTGTGTCTCTTCGGGGTACCTATCCATAAACATTTATTAAAAATCCAAGATCCACACCATGTTAAATATTATGGAACCTACAGAAGAAACATGAAACACAAGCCCCATTTTCAGGGAGCTTAGAACCTCACTGTAGAGTGGGGAAAGGTGGGCAGGGCACAAGAGTTATAAAAATTGAAAACTGCTCTTGAAGAAATTAGTGACAATTAAATTTCAAATTGTTTAGTAAAGACTACCCATGCATAACAGCTTTTTTTTTTTTTTAACCTGGGATATATTGGTAAAACTAAGAAATTGGGCTAAAATATCTCTAAGTTTCCTTTGTATATTGACCTCTGTCAACAGATGTTTTGACTCAGATAATTGTAAAACGTAGAAAAGACCATTTGAGGTACCATGCAAAATGTATAATGATAACTCAAAACAGGATGGGTTTGTGTGTGTGCAAAAGACAGCTAAATCATCAATTTAAGAGCCATGGAAAAGTATGAGCTTCTTGAAGATAAAGATGAAAAAAATCCAAACCTATTGCTGTTGAGTGATTCTGACTCATGACAACCCCACGTGTTGCAGAGTAGAGCTATGTTCCGTAGGGTTTTCAAGACCATGAACTCTCAGAAGCAGATTGCCAGGTATGTCTTCCAAGTGCCTCTAGATGGGTTTGAACCTCTAACTTTTCAGTTAATAGTTGAGCATTTAACCATTTGCGCCACCCAGGGGCTCCCGGCTATGTGAGTACTTGGTGTGTATTAAGACCTTGATCGACCTCAGTTTAAAATTATGCAAATCTTGGCCTCCAAGTAAGTCAGTATGTGTATTATGATGATGGAATTAAGCTGTCATCCTCAGGAGGGAAAAAAGACTGAAATAAGATTATATAAATGCCAAAGGGGAAATAAAGAAATTTCCATGGGAAAGGTTGAGTTCGAAAGGTCAACCTTTTGGTTAGTAGCTGAGCACAAACCACCCATGCCACGGAGGGAAATATGTCTGTACATCTGGGTAAATAACTTGTACCCAAGGCCCCAAGTGCCCTTTCACAGCCCTGAAAGCTGGGGAAAGAAATGCTGATTTCCTGAGAAGATGAGGCTGTGAAGGTCTGCACAACTTCCCATCACCTCCTCCTGCCTACAGTTGGATAAAGGCATCTGAGAGGATGAGACATGTGAATTAGCAGGCAGCGTCTTTGCAGTCACAAAATGTGTGAAATTGCTGCCCTGCCATTTAAATTTATGCACAAAACCCTTCTCAATCTTGGACAAAATGCCCTAACACCAAATACCTTCCCAAAGCATCCCACTCATGCCATGTTCCTGGCTTGGCATGAATGGTATCACTTGCCTGCTTTGAAGCCTTCAAAGGTTCCTCTTTGCACTTAGGATAGAATTCAAAGTCCTCACCAAGCCCACCGGGTCCTGCTTGACAATGTATCTGCAGTGCTTAACACACATTGCCTGTTCAGAGAAGACATCCTACAAATATCTGTTTAAAATATAGACTGAACTGGCGGAAGGAGTATCAGGAACTATGCCAAACTTAGCTGAACCCTAAAAGGTAAAAGATTCTACAGCAGGGGTAAAAGCCAAAGTACTTGAACAGCAGCTAAAGCTGGCTATAGGCTGGTCTTGGAGGCCCCCTGCTGTGCTAGGAGTTAACCTGTTAGTTGCTGAATTATGGAGCGGTCCAGGGGTTCCTGGAGGATGGGGCAGGGCTGCCAGGGAGGTGAAAGGGCACTTGGGGCCTGGAAGGATAAGCTATTTACCTAGAAGTACAGACATAGTTCCCTGGGTGGCACAAGTGGTTTGTGCCAGCTGCTAACAAAAAGTTTGACAGTTTGAACTTGCCCAGTGGCACTGTGAAAGTACAGCCTGGTGATCTGCTTCTGTAAAGATTATAGCCAAGAACACCCTATGGAGCTCAGTTCTGCTCTGTAATACAAGAGGTCATTATGACTCCAAATAGACTCCACGGCATATTTCCATATTTTAAAAACTGGTACAGCAGCATGGAGGAGACAGGCTGAATCTCAGTGCTGAGTGGAGGGAAGTTGGGAAGCTCCAGCAAAGGTAAGGATAAGACACTTGAAAAGGCTTGAATCTTGGAGATAAGTGAGTGCCTTGGAGGTAACTTGGACAGAGCTAGAAGAACATTGTGAAGAGGTGGCTCTGTCATTTGCTGGATGAAATAAGCCTCCGTGACTGCGTGTGTAACATGGAGATAGTGGTCATGACTTTAAGAGGGTCAAATGAGAAAATGTATGCAAAGTCCATACTGCAAAAAAAAAAGTTTTTGTAAATGATATTATTACTAGGGAAAACTTAGTTCTGCCCTAATCTGGGTGGCTCTGGACAAGTCAACCACTCTGAATACAATTTCAAGTTTTTGAATTTTCTGGGTTACAGGTTCAACTTTTATCAGATCCTCAAAGGACTTAAAAACCACTGATCTAACAATCCTTCCAGTTATGGATTGAATTGTGTCCCCCCAAAATGTGTGTCACCTTGGCTAGACCATGATTCCCAATATTGTGTGATTGTCCACCATTGTGTCATCTGATGTGATTTTCCTATGTATTGTAAATCCTGCCTCTACGATGTTAATGAGGTGGGACTCAATCTACAAGATTAGGTTGTGTTTTAAGCCAATCACTTTTGAGGTATAAAAGAGAGAAACCAGCAGCAAGACAGGGGACCTCTACCACCAAGAACGTAATGCCAAGAGAAGAGTGTATCTTTGAAGCCAGGGTCCCTGCCCTGAGAAGCTTCTAGTCCAGGGGAAGACTGATGATAAGGACCTTCCTCCAGAGCTGACAAAGACAGAAAGCCTTCCCCTGGCCTGATGCCCTGAATTTGGACTTCTAACCTACTAGACTGTGAGAGACTAAACTTCTGTTTGTTGAAGCCATCCACTTGTGGTATTTCTGTCATAGCAGCACTAGGTAACTAAGATGCTTCCTTTTCAAGAGGTTTAATATTTATCTCAAGTATCCAGAACCAAATTGTCTCATCCTACATTAGCATAAATTATACTTATTATCACTATCCTGTTGCCCTGTATTCCAAAGATCACCAAATTTATTTTGTACTTCCCTCCAGGAAAAAGGTATTCCTTCAATTCTAAATGGTATGCTCCATATTATTATTTGAATATAAATCAAACACCCACAATTTTCGAATCTTAAAATTTTATTTCAATTTCTTAAGAATAAAATTATTAACAATAACCATAAAGTTAATAATCAGTAGAAATATTAAAATATAAGAATAAGTATGGAAAACTGACATTGTGTTTAATTTGAAAACTTCTGACAAGGAAATACAAGTTCCTCTGCATCAGATAAATTCGTTGCATCCTGGTACCTGAGCTTTCCCTAAAACAGCAAAAAAAAAAAAAAAAAAAAAATGTAGGCTCTTGGAAGCCATTAAACAAACTGTAAGATTATAAAAAAAACAAAGTGAAGTGCAATTTCCACAAAAAGAAAAATCTCATCAAAAATGAATTCTGAGGTATACTTAGGCAGATGACTGCAGTAAAAGTTAAAAAATAAAATAAGTACAAAGTATCCGCTCTTCTTTAAAATCTCTTAACATCAAAAGAATAAACCATCTCTCATACAATAAGCAAAGACGCACACAGCCCTGCAATCAAAAATCGCTTACTTCCAAATGACAATTTATTCCTCCCAGCCACCACTAGGGCTTCTACATCCTGCCTGCCAACTGCAGGGAATTTGCATTCCGTTTGATGTCAAGTGAAACCCACACTCACAACCAAAACAAAATCTTTATCTCCATCTATATTTTGCAAAAACAAATTGAGGCACAACTAAATTCCAATTCACCTGGAAGGAAAAGACATTTCTTCCTCCTGCTCTTGCTTCTCTGGGCATGTTTATTAATCCCAAGGGGCGTTTTGACCTAGCGCCAACCATTCATCAATTTTCATCAACCATTATCTCTAGTCTCTGCAGTGCACCTGAGTAGGTTGGCAGGAAAACTTGTACAACCAGGTTTCATGGGAGAAAAATGCATTGCACTTCTAAAGTCCCAGTCTATACTTCAAAAATAAAATATATATATATGCTCCATTCAGTGTGGTGAATTTCCCTGGAGTATGTGACTGTGTTTACAATGGGCATTGTTAAAAATAAAACTCGAGTACAAAACCAGGGTCTAGGATATTGCCATCTCAACAAGGAGGGCAAAAACAACCACAGGCAGCATTTCTACATAGTGAGATCCCTGCAGCCAGGTGTTCCTGGGGTTTATCAAAAGGCTATCTGATGAAGGGATTACTGGGAAGGTGGTGCTATAAATCACGCTGTTAGTCACATGCATTCAAAATAGTTCCTACAATGCTATCAAAGGGGGATTTAATGCTGGCAAGTATTTACAGTGCCACCAATCGAGTAACAGAGAAGAAGTGGGAAAAAATCTACAACCCAGAGCAAGCATGCTTCCGGGAGTAGAGTGATTACAAGAATTTAGCTGTTTATTGCTGCAGAGACATGCTGCAGAGATTATGGGGGATGAAAAGAAACCCAATGCCGTTGATTCCATTCCGACTCATAGCGACCCTATAGGACAGAGTAGAAATACCCCATAGAGCTTCCATGGCTTAAAAACCTATTAATTTCCAAAATGCAAAACTAAGCGTTTTTAAGGAAATTAAAAAAAAAAACATTAAAACATGTATATGCTTTTGATAACTAAATTACAAATGTCTTTGATCGTCTGTATACAAAAAGTAAGAAAAAAAAAATTTGCTGTATTTCTTTTTAATGGAAAATACTGGGTTCAATCCCTGCAAAAGCACCAAATGCATATACCATTTAGGGTAATGTCACTGATGCATGTTTGACAACTAAATTATAAACCTCTGTGATACACTGTGTATGGAGAGTGGCAATTATGGCCAATAAAATCAAAGGAAGAAAAAAAAAACTAATTAACACTACCATATCATTATGACTCACTAGCATGTAAAATCCCATGCCTGCTCTAAATTGCCTGCAACTGGCAAATCCCAAATTCCTGAGGATTCAGACAAGTTTCCAAATGACTGGAGCCATCAGAGTCTCTGCGGGCTTTTCGGGGAGCTTTGGCATTGCTTTCTTATACAAAAGAGCCAAAGCATCCAAATGACTTAGAAGCCTGCTCCCCTCCTCCCCGACCCCAAAAATGTAACCCCGAGGTTATGAACTGTAGTCATTAGTTGTGGATCCTAAACAAATTCTGATTCTACCTTGTGAACGAAGATAGTGGTTATTTTTTGTGATGGTGAAATCGTGGAATTTGGAGACAAAAGACCTGAGTTCAAATGCCAGATCAGGCATTTATTACCCCTGTCATTCGGGGCAAATCGTTTAACCCCCATCAAATGGGGATAATAACAATGCCTACCCCACAGAAATGTTGTGCAGAAAAATGAGGCAAAATGAGTGTGCAAACATGAAAAAAGTGTTTAAACACACACACACTGTACAACAACCTTTCCACCATACCCTGAGGAGTCTCCAGCTAAACTTAGCAGGTAGGGAAAGCACAAAGCATCACGTTATAAAAATGTGGACACAATGAAAGTGAACTGGTCATTATAGAAAGAATAACACATTGCAGAGGGAGGAACTATCTGAAACCTGAATTTAGTGAATTTTCTCATATAGAGAAAATCTGGCAGAGAATTGTCAGCAAGATGGTAAATCTGTTTTTATGTGGTGAGCGAAGTTGGATTTTAAAGACCTCTGTGGCCTTCAGGTTGTATGGAAAAGCATTTGGAGACTCTAAATTAACTGAAATTAAAAAGTTAAAGTCAAGAATCCCATTTGGCTACTGACAGCTAAGTAAATGTGTTGTCAGAAGATTTCACAACTGTGGCTAACGATTGTGTTCCTCTAATTTCATTATTGAAAAAGTCATGGCAGCAGATGACCTCCTAAGCACTTAAGGTTACAACAAAGACGTCATGTAAAGCTGGAAAATGACTGATCTTCACAAAATTTTCCTGATATAGGATATTTCTGCATAAATGTAACAAATAAGAAAAGGCATCAAGAGCACTTAGTAAAGGTCAACATGCCATACAAACATAAGTTATTGTTAGAGAAATCTGAAAAGCTCTTTTGAATCTTGTAGAATGAACCAAGACATATGGGATTTATAAAATAAGGAATTCTACAAAAATTAAATAACATAACAAGAAAACCAATTATTACATCTCAATACCAAATATAATAAATTGAGGGGAAAAAATAAAAACCATGAAACGAATTCCCTCCCTGGCCTCACTGGTTATCCCTCTTTGACAACTTTCGCTTTGATTTTGATGTCACCCATTCATCCACACGTACATCTTTGTTCACCTCTGGTTCCCTGCAGTTACTGATCTCTCCCTTCGCTTCTCTGAACTCACTAAAAGGCTCAAGTAACCAGCTCACGGGTTATCCGTTTCTGACACGGCTACAGCATCTGAGACCTCTCACTCCAACCAGCTACCTCTTAGGTAGTGAACCCCCACACACAGTAGTGAAGGGTACAAGGAGAAGGCTTCAGTGCAACCCAGAGGAAAACTCATTTGCAAAACCAACTCGTAAGAGGTTGCTCTGCTTAGAATTCCATTGAATCTTGAATTTCCAGAGAGTCCTCTAGGCCTAATGGGTCCCCTAAGCTTGCCTGCGAGTTCATGGTAAACCCAGAGTTTTTTAATGCATTATGAGCATTCATGAACTTCTGGAGATATTTGGAGGTGTACAACCAGTGGTGTTTCAGGACGTCTTCCATTTCATAGCACTTGGACTGCCTGGCATTCATTTTCCGGAAGCGTCTGAACAGTTTGTTGCCAGACTCATTTCCCTCACTTGCCCATGCCCCGATAGATCCATCCCTCTCGATAATTTCAGGGACATGTGCCAGGGTTTTGTGAAAATAATTGGTGATTTTGCCCTCATATCTATACTTGAACTTGGTAGAGAGGAGCTCAGCAAAACGCTGTGAGTTGAAACTGTACTGGCACAGAGATTCTGGGCACTCTTTAGCAGGACATGATGATCGCCAAACGGGTTTCATCTTCAGGTAAAGGTCTATCAGCTCCCTCAGCGCCTCGTGCCTCTCCTCAGAGGGAATTAATTCACAAACTGCTTCGACAGTCTCTTTGGTCATAAGCTTCCTGGCAAAGTTGCCATTCATCCTCATGATTGGCTTTAGGTTCATCCTCTTTCGGAGATGTTTGTCTAATGTGGCCTGCCATCTTTTCCTTTCCTCTTTGGAAGCATCGGGATTCTTATACGCCTCACCTATCTCTAGCTGGAAAATCTTGTAGAACTCAGCCGCATTGCCAATGTCACAGTGGAGTGCATCTATGGAAGGAACTGTCTCAATGAAAGGTTTGGCTGAGACCCCTTTCACCCGGTCTCTCAGTTCTTCCACAGACTCGTGGTAGGGGTTGGAACGCCAGACCTCATAGCGCTCCAGGTTCTCAGCATGGCTTCTGGTGATGGAGTGGAAGACAAGATTTTGCGAGGCTTCCAGGCGGGTGGCATCACAAAGGGTACAAATGTAGACTGAGCCAGAAGCTTCGAGGCCTTCCACTTCCCGGACAAGTTTTTCATCATATCCAGTGCCCCTAAAGATGAACTTGAAAGTCCTGAGGATGCCTCCCATCTCAAGCATTAATTTGCTGCTCTTCATGGCCTCCCTCTCTGCAATGAGAGGGCTCAGGATGGCAGTCAGGGTCTCGTGATCAGACTCATCTGCTAGCATAAGGCACAATGGCTTGCAACACAGTTCAGAGTTAGGTTTGGCTTCCTCGAACACCTTCACATTCTGTGAGCCTTGTGCTACAGTAATATTCATGATTGTGAATGAAAAACGAACTGCCTTTTCTGGTACTACTGGTCCACTCCCGTGTTTCTCACTCACATCTCCCATTCCATCACAAGACTCCTTCACCACTACAGTGAAGGGGCCATTTAGGTAGTCATCAAGGTCTTGAGATTTCATGCCTTCCAAGATGTCTTCTTCCATGTCCATCAAAGCAGACACCAAAGCTGAGTCATAGCGGAATCTCTTTGCAATGGTGTCCACTGGGTAATCATCCACAGAGGAGGATAGTCCAGACAGTCCATCAATGATGCCTATATTAGTACTAGAAGACACATTCTTCAGAGGTGGCTGCCACTCAAAGGGATGGTAGCCTGGCAGAAGGACCTTCTCAGCATTCCGAAGGGCATGCAAAGGCTGAAAAATCTGCCTCCCTGTGATGGCTTTCACAGTCCTGTACATCTTGTGATACTGGCTGCAGCTAAGGAAGGTGTTGATACGGATGGCCAAACAGACAGCTGGCTGCAGGCCAGACCCCCGGCCCTGCATAATGGCCTCCAGCTCATCAGCTTGTCTGTGCTCATTCCTCGCCCTCAGTACCAGCAGGAACAAGGTTAGGCACACAGACTTCACATCTCCACCTTCTTCTTTGTCAGCGAAAGCCTTGACTTGCAGCTTGAGCTCCCTCAGACGGTGCTTCTGAGCTCTCCGGGTCAGGGACAGGAGATGTTGGCGGGGTCGGCCCCCTTTGTTAATATGCACAAAAGTCTCTTTTGATTCCTTGTGGCTTGAGACATGATGATTATATTTTTCCAAGCTGACCTCCTCACTGCACTCTTTTGCTGGACACTTCACCATCAGAGAGTTTAGGATGCTCAGAAAGGACTTCACTGGACTCTCCAGGTCAGTAGAGAAGCAGGGATATTGGCAAGAGGGACAATAGCTGCCCATGACTTTGAGGCATCTGAGAATGCAGATCCTGCAAAATACATGCTTACAGCTGGTCTCCACGGGGTCAGCCAAAATGTGTTTACAAATCTGGCAGGAAATAGATTTCACAAAGTGCACTGGGTAATCCACTGCAAGGAGCTTGGTGCTAAGGTGTATCTTACTGCAGTTGGCAATCCTCTTCATGACTTCCTTATTGCTGATCCTTGTCTGAGCTCTTCTCTTACACTGGCAGGCTTGTCTTGCTCGGTCAGCCACAGTTTTGAGTTTTTTGCTGAGCTGCAGACTTGGCTGATGACTCTTCCTCTTGAGTCCCCGACGGGCAGCATGGCAGATGTCACAGGATGGTGTGTGGGCATGCCACTCCATGGTTGCATTCCTGGGGAAGTAAAGCTCAGATGGGGCATGGCTAAACTTCCTGTGCATGATGCTCCAGCAGTTATGGCAGAACTCAGTGGGGTGGATCAAGTCAACATCCGCCTTCACGTCGATCCGAAAAACCTTGGCAATGAGATCTGGCCAGGAAGTGACTCTCTTCTCCTTCTTTCTTAAAAGGCCTTGGGTTTTACCATCCACGGGGCCGTGGACTGGATATCTCCTGTTGTGCCCATCAGTTTTAAAAGAATTTCCACAGATGCGGCACAGATGTCGAAGGTTGGCTTGGTGGATCGCTGTGTCTCTTGCTTTCCCATTGTCACAGGACTTTTTCAAAAAGTTAGAGTGAATCTTTAATGCTGGTTGAGTCAGCGCTGGCTTCTGACCAACAGCCTTGTCCAGAACTGCTGGCGATTGTTCCAGAGAGGGTCTCCCCTCTGAGGAATCCTTCTTTCCTGTTTGAGATTCTTCAGATGACTTTCCAAAAGATCTCACCCTGAAGAGCTTAAATTTCCATTCTGAAAATTTAATATGTGGGTGCTGAATTTCTTCTGGGGCAGAATTGAGTCCCAGGCTGGGTGGCAGAGAAACAGCCATGCTGGATAAGGGACCTGGAGACAATGAAAACAAGTCAGATTAGGAAAACATTCAGAGAACTTATGAAAGGGAACCATTTTTTAAAATTAATTTCCTACTGATGCATCTTGGAAGTAATAAAAATGAATGTATTCGATTACTCATTTGTTAATTCATTCAAAAATTACTTATTAAATCTTCATTTTTAAGGCAGCACATGAGGTTCTGATCATACAGCAGGAAATGGTCATTCCTTGTTCTTACAGTGCTTAGGGTCACTTATACCTTCTATCACATTTATAAGGAATCTTAGTACACACACCATTGTGATTTGTTGTCTGTGTGTGTGTGTGGTGTGTGTGTGTGTGTGATTTCCTTTCCAAAGCCTTAAGGTCTCTGATGATAAAATCTTTAAAGACTGATCTATCTTTGTTTAAGTTTCCTAGTACACACTACGTGCTCAATAGTTATTTGTTGTGTAAATGCCTTGGTAGACTGGCTACTAAAACCAAAGAAAGTCATATTTTTCCACATTTTATTAGCCTCATTGCACTAGCTGAACAATGTATTTTCAGCATCTTAAAGCAGTCTTCCAAGAGGTTGCTTGTTTGTTTCTTCCAAACCAGTCACAAAGGGATGATAAAGCTACAGGTCCAAAGAAACTAATTACTCTCTACTTCAAGGATGAAGAGAATTTTGAACTTTATGAATGCAAACTAATAATAAGTATCATGGATATTAATTATGCTCACAATTTTAATTAGTGAACACTGCTATAAATTATAAGGCTATATTCTACATTCTAAACAACACCAGAGAATGCTCCAAACCTGCAACAAACCATCATAGGGCATGTACTAAGATTCTGAAGGATTTTTAAGATGAAAAATCTAAGTGCTTTCAGATGAACCTTGCACAGGTCATCCTGAAGGTCATTACTAGTCAATGGTCATTAGCTCTACAGCTTTTAATAGGAGGAGGTGGGAGGTAGTATATTTCTTCTGGTAAAATCTGATAGCAACTGAGATATACTATGTCATCATCAAAGTCCTATTTACATATGTCTAGAAACCCTCCGCATCTGGGTTGTAGTGCAGACATCCAATAGTGATGTTAAAAAAAAAAAAAAAAAATCTGAAACTACCATTTAGATCCAAATAGCCCAAACCCAAACCAAACATACTGCCATTGAGTCGATTTTGACTCATAGTGAAACAACAGAGTAGAACTGCCCCCACTGGGTTTCTAAGGTTGTAAATCTTCATGGAAACAGACTGCCACCATTTTCTCCTGCAGAGCAGCTGATAGATTTGAACTGCCAACCTTTTGGTTAGCAGCCAAGCGATTTAACCACTGTGCCACCAGGGCTCCATCCAATTAGCCCAATCTTCCCAAAATTCTTTGCATAACTTAACTAGGAAAAGCATCTATATTTTCAATCTATCATCTATATCTCTCAAATTTTCCTGGGTCAATTCTTTCGACCCATCAATTATATCAAACAGTGCTTTTTTCCCTCAATTAATTAACTAAATTAATGGAGTTTTTTTTTTTTTTTAATATTCAGGGAGTTACAGTCTCAGATGAACACACTTGGGGCTGGGGAGCAAGGTACAGGCTAATCTTGACCTTTACTAACAAAGTTTCTTTTTAAGTCATTTCTTGAAACTATTGTTGTTCCATCTTTCATATATTATGCTTCAGAAATCAATGTTTTCCATAAAAATTAAAAACAAATTTCCAAGACTTGGTTAAAAGGCAAATCAGGTTAGTTTGTTCCATATACAGGACTGTGTGAGTTATACAGTTCCAAACCGTTTTGAAAGTCTCATTAACCACAAAAGTATTTCAACTGCAGCCCAACAAACACCCCAAAGTTGCTCATAGCCCTATCGTGTTTCTTAATTCTATCCTGTGTTACCAGTAATAGGCCTTTGTATTCATGTCTCCCTTTCCTTGTTGGCTGGAACTCATCTCCCAAGGCCTTTTTCATTCTTTTACCTTTCACTGCCAACCTTGTTCTAAAGCACTTGTGACTTTACAAGATATTATTGTGAGGACTTACATAAGCCTGCATTACCATCTCTGGAGCTAGCCAAATGAAACACGGAACTTACACATTGAGTAAGTCAGCCACAAAGCATGTTGGAAGGACCCCAGAACTATTTCCCCACCTACTCACTCCTTCACTGCCTCCCACTGGCCTGAAATGTTATGTCAAATTCTATCAGAAGATATCCACTCATTGAGTTAAGGCGTGTATATCCTGGAGTCCCTGAAGAATTACAAATACCGCCATAAAAAGAGTGCCATCACCAAGCAGTTATCAGTCCATTAACCCAAAAACCCAAACCCATTGCCGTTGAGTCAATTCTGCCTCACAGTGACCCTACAGGACAGAGTAGAACTGCCCCATAGGGTTTCCAAGGAGCGCCCGGTGAATTTGAACTGCCAACCTCTTGGTTAGCAGCCATAGCACTTAACCACTATGCCACAAGGGTTTCCTAGTCATCAACAAACAAATTCAAATGATTTATTAGGTTGTTTTCCAATTCAACTGCTAGAAATCCATTCAAACTAGAAGTAAAGGGGTGGAAGGGATGTGTTGTTGTTCTTGTTTTGAAAGAAATATAGAGGAATATACACCAAGATGCTGATGGTGGTTATCTGTGGAAGTTATAGAGGTTTTATATTTTTATCCTCACCTAAAATAAACATGTATTACTTTTGCAAGAAGATAAAGCTTTTTCAGAATTATATCTAATGGAATATTATCTTTTTAACCTATCAGAGTAGCAAAGATTAAAAACTGATATTACACAGCTTAAATCAATTAATTAAGGAAGGAGTGTAAATTAGTATAGTATTTTTAGTGGACAAGTTAACAATGTCTATCAAAAGTGTAAATACATGTTATCTTTGGTGCTATAAATCTGCTTTTAGGAAATTACAGAAACATTCCCATAGCAATGTTTCTGTACAGTAACTTCCTAGTTAGAGACATTCATATGGAGAGAGAGAAAGAAAGAGAAATTTGTTTAAAAAGAGTTTGTAGCTTGGAAAAATAGGAAACATAAATAATCACCAACAGGACATTGTTAAATAACGTGTGGTCCAGATGGACGATGGGAAATCACACAGAAATTTAAAATTTTTGTATGCACTGTATTGTTTTCTAGATGCAATGATGCATTTGTGCAACCTCTATATGCATTGATGACGTGGAAAGATGGCCACATGACAAAACAAAGAACAGAACAATAGCAAGTATAATAATAACAGGCCCTCATTTATGCAAATATGTTCATATTTGTATATTCCCAAAAGTACAGAAATTCTGGAAGGACACACCAAAATCTTAACAGCATTTAATCTCTGGAGAATAGGATTGGCACTGGCCTCTTTCATTTTCCTTTTTATTCATTTTTGTATCATTTGAATTTTTCACAACACACATATTATCGCTTAAAATTTTGTAATCAATTCATTTTGAAATTTTTAATGATTAGATTTATATGTACTCACAGGCACTTTTCCATATTTCTCCCAAAATTTCCCCCCAAAAAACTTTAAGACCTGGCTAAGACTCACATTTTACCATCATCCTTAGCTTTCCTTTCTCTTCTGGTAAATATATAGAGAGAGTACTAAAAAATGGACCTGTAGACAGCATGGAGCCCTGCTGGCACAGTGGCTAAGTGCTTGGCTGCTAACCAAAATGTTGGTAGTTCAAACTCTGCAGGAGAAAGATGTGGTGGTCTCTTTCCATAAAGATGATAGCCTTGGGAACCCTATGGGACAGATCTACTCTATCCTATAGGATCTCTGTGAGTTAGAATCGACTCAATGGCAACAGGTTTGGTTTAGACAATGTGAAGTTAGGATTATGAAAGACTTATTTTGTAGTCATTGTTTTGACATTCAAATATCTTGCAAATGCTTGATCTCCTCTTTTCTAACAAAAGGTCTCAGCAGTAGACCAGCCTTAGAATTTAAGAGGCTCAGGGGCAGATGTTGCCTCAATCCTATCCCCATGGGGCACTGAGTCTCCACATTGTCATCTTCTTTCATCGTAGGGCACAGATACATTTTGACAAACCAGTCTGAGGTGGCTTGGACTGGGCTAAAGTTGTAGTTTGTGGCCAGTGCTATCATTAGTTATTTCAGGAGGCTGGGTCACAGTAACAGCCCACCACTCGACCCTCCATTCCCATCCCAGCCTTCACCTTACACACACATACAACCTTGCACTTGGCTCACAATCTCTCCTTTTACCATCTTCAACTTAGTTTATACACGATTTCCAAGTGACCACTGTGTGACCAAGTGAGAGCCTTCAGTGTCCACTCAAATTCATTCCAAAAATACTATTGCCTACTATTTGCCAAACACCATGCATTAAAAGCCTTTTTATAAGTCTCAAGCACTCATACAATGATCCTAAAATTCCTTCCCTTTCTCCAGACACTTGTTGTTTGAACCATTTCAGAAACACAACTGTCATAACCCCTGTTCAGGAATCCTGACTCAAGAGCATAATTTCAAAGCAGGGTCTCTACAGTGGAAATTCTCAAAATTAGTATCTATCAGAATCACTAGGGAGTTTGTTTCAAAATCATCATGAGGCTCATCAGACTTCAGAGAGTCTGATTCAGTATGTCTGGGATGGCGTCCAGAAACCTGTATCTTTTAACAAGCCTTCCAGTGATCCTGATAGAAGTGGTCCACAGATTACGCTTTGAAAATTACTGGTCTCCTGCTTAGTCCAATGTAGTTCAGAAAATTCCTGGCAGTGCTTGGCAATACCTGGAGAACTAGGCATTCCCTCCCACCCTAGAATTTGTTTGCTCCTGATTCTGTTTCTTGCCTGGACTACACAGCATTTCTTTCTAAGAGTCTCACCTTCTGCTGATTCATTTACTCGTTCATTCACCAAGCACTTCTTTTTTATTGTTACAAAACTATAGATAACACGGTATTTGTCAATTCAACATCTTTCATGTGTATAATTCAATGACACCAATCACATCAGTAACGGTGTCCAACTATCGCCAATATCTGTTGCCAAATTATAAGCTCTCCTTGGTGAATGTAATTGTTACTGAACTGTAGATGCAAAAAAAAAAAATGTTGAAATGGCAAATGTTTGCATATAAATATCACAAATTAAAAATTTTTTTTTAATAAAAATGAAAAATAAAAAAAGAGGCACCCTTAAGCCCATGCCTGCCCACAGCATTCATTTATAATAATTTGGGTATTTTGCACCTTCTCTATAAACCTCCAGTGTCTTCCTAAACTTGGCTTCTTACTCTTTCCCATTTTCAAACATTAGAAAAACCAGATTGACGTCAGCTTTCCTCACTCCTTCCACTCATCCCCTGGAAGGAAAAAAAAACCCAAGTATTCCTGATTAGAAACAGAAAAAATGTAATACATATTGTAGCTCAAGGCATGAAAAGTACGAGTGTTACCTTGCTCAGCAGGCGGCCTGGTCAATGTGTTGGGATGTCTGTAATTCAGCTGATATTACTAGATACCAAACAGAACTCAAAGTATGTCCTTCTCTTCCTCCTTGCTCTCATGACCTTCAGAGCAGACACCTGTGTTATTTATCAGCCTCCACTGTCCTTCCCTAGACTGTCCCCACACCAAAGGCTAACCACAAATAATGGCAGCCAATCATAAGCCAGGAGCCTCAGCTCCAGCTGGCACCTGGCACTTGAGGAAGCTGAAGGGGGAGGGTAGGACTTGAATGTAGAACCATACAGGGGCACGTGCTGGAGCATTGCCAAAGCTTCCAATTCACTCCTCAAGACTCCTGGGTGAGAAACCATCTTCTCAGTACAAGCTCTGACTTTTCTCAGGCTTCTACAGCTCTGTGTCTCTTTGTCCTCATTTGTAAAATGGAAATACTAATAGTATATACCTCAAAGAGTCAACGACATTATAGAAATGAATGAAGTGAGAGATATGATAGGAAAATACTTAGAGCAATGCCTAGTCCTTAGTAGATGCTCATCAAATATTAACTATACTATTTCATTATTATTATTTGGAAATGGAGTCCAAACCATCCCAGAACCCTCCTACCTTGTCAATTCTTGGTCAAGGAAGGTTGATACCCTTTACAACACCACTAAGTTTAAACAGTACTAAACTTGAAGTCAATAGACCTAGATTTAAATCTTGGCGCTGGTCTTTGATAAATTAGTTATAATTTCTGAGCCTCAATCTCCTCATCTACAAACTAGGAGTGGTTATATTAGTTCCAGCTACTGAGACCAAAGGGCCGGGCCTCTAAGTGCTTTACATGTCATTTAACTCTCACGACAATCCGAAGCATTTGATATTGTTGTCTCTCTATTGTTGTCTCTAGGTTAAGATTACAACATATATTTTGGGGAGAGGGGGAAACACAATTTAATCCATAACTCTTGTGTTCTTAACCACTTCACTATACTGTTAAAGGAGGATAATGAAAGGCACCTCATGGTGATAGTGTGAGGATGACTCTAGAATGAGCTTTGGTACACCTAACATAGTCTCTGTTTCAAATCCCTTTTACAATTCTTGTACCAGCTTTGTCCCAAAAGCACCACTGCGTTCAACTAATATTTGAAGAATTGCCTTGCCCTTGTTTGATTCTCAGCAAAAACTGTCATGGAGGCAGGTGGAAGGATTTTCCTATGTGATGCTGCTGTCATTAAACACTCCTCTTATGTCCCCAGTGCTTTGAGCTTGGGCCCCTTCAACCACACAACAGCCCTGGGGACACAGCTTCTGCTCACTGAGTGAAAGACGGGCAGAAACCACTTCAGTACTATCACCAAACCAAAAAACCAAACCTGTCTGTAGCTTCTAGGAGCTTCAGTATGTTTATGCCCAAGGGGATGGAGCCTTTGGTTCCTATTTGAAGAGACAATGTGAGACTGGGCAGGTGGAAGCAGAGAATATTAGGATAGTGCCCATGTTCAAATTAACAGGAAGCCAGCCCCCAGGAAGTGGGCTTTTTGGCCTTGATGTTCTCTTCATACAGTGGGGTCAAGTAGTCACAGTATGACCTATCCACCCAGTCTTCCCTTTCGACACTTTGCAGTTGCATTTGACTCAAAGAAAAAGAAAGGGTCGGATGTCCCTGCTCCACCTTGAATAATAGCACACAGAATTAAAACGAAGCAGCAAGTTTAAGCTTCCAAGGATGAGGCTTTCATTTCTAGAGGCTCCCTTGGAAGTTAAGTGGAACTAGGGTGACCAACCGTTCCAATTTGGCTGGGAATTTCCTGGGTTTAGCACTGAAAGTCCAAGGCAAACAGAGACAGTTGGTTACCCTCCAGCCTCAAGTCAGAGTTAGAAAGTTTCTCTGAACTCAAAAATGCATAGATGGGATCCTTTTTAATTTTTCTTCCAGAAGTTCACTGTTAAAAGAGACTCATCAAAGAATATGCACCCAGCCTTTGGGGGAAAGAGGATGGTCGGACCAGATAATGGCAGAGCTTTAGCTATTTATCATGGATTTCTGTACTGTTTAATTTTTACTAATCACGTATTACCCACCCAGAGGCACCTCAGGAGACAGACCTGGTGATCTGCCTCCAAAAGATCACAGTCTTGAAAACCCTATGGAGCAAGTTCCACTCTGCACACATGGCATTTTCATGAGTTGGAATCAACCCGATGGCACAAAACAACAACAAAATTCCAGGCATTTGGCTGCTAACCGAAAGGTTGGTGGTTCAAATCCACCTAACAGCTCCATGGGAGAAAGACCTGGTGATCTGCTCCCCTAAAGATTCCCCTGTTGCCATGGAGTCAATTCTGACTCATAGTGACCCTATAGGACAGAGTAGAACTGCCCCATAGGGTTTCCAAAGAGCAGCTGGTGGATTTGAACTGCCAACCTTGTGGTTAGCAGCAGCTCTCTTAACCACTGCGCAACCCTAGACAAACCCTATGGGGCAGTTCTACTCTGTCACAGAGGGTTGCTATGAGTCAATAATCTACTCGATGGCACCTAACAAAAACAAACAAACTAACAAACAGCACACCTTGGTTTCAAACCTTTTTCACACGACGAGCAAACCTTGCCTTCCATCATGAAACAGTAAAGTCAGAGCTACCTAGGATTCCACACTGTTCCCAGCAAATTAAAAATAAAACACTGCCTGCAGACAGGTCTGAGCCAAATTTAGCGGGAGGCAAAAGATGAAAAGGGCAAAGAGAGCCTGGGCAATCCCGTGCCAGGTTCCAGCCTTGGGCACAGCCCTCCCAGCGGAACGATTAGCTGTGCTTAACCCTGGAAGTGCCCGCGGCTCTTCCTGGGCTCGGCTCCTCCCGGCACGTGCTCCAAGCGGTGCCTCCTTTCACTTGTCTCTCCAGCCTCGCCCCAAACCCTCCTTAGCAGGCTAGCCTACACTTATCCCCTGGCCCCCCGCAGGCCCTTTAAAGAGAGACCTTTTCAAATTAAATTTCTTTCCAGACAGCAATGAGCTCCAGTTGCTGATATCAATCAAAATCTACTCCGGGCAGACATGGTCTGAGTGTGTGAACACTGCGTTCTGCACTCTTAATCCAGCAGGCGCTGTTTACTGACATTGTGATTACATGTATAAATATGGATCTATGCATCTCCAACTAGCAAAACTCTTGTCTTCTAACATCATCAATTCGAACGGCAGAACTGTAAGGCAATTTAGGGGTTATCTGGTCCAATGGATGTTTCTTATAGCTGAGAAATAGCCCCTGAAGGGCAGAGTACCCTGTTCAGTGTCACAAGAGGAAATTAGTGGCTGAAATGGCGTTAGAATCCAGGTCTCCAGGGTGCCAGGACAAGATTCTTTCCACTACACTGAAGAGGGAACATCCCTCCCTCTGCCACCCCCGATGTCTTCTTGCCTCTTTCAGCCGGGAAGGAACTCGAATTGGCAACGGAGCAGAACCTTCACAGGTCATTGCTAGATTAGCGCCGTCAACGCTAATGCAAACTTGCCACAGCCTGGGCGGATGGAGAGCCAGCATCCCTACACGCTCGTTTCTCCCCCATTTCCCCAGTCTAGAAATTGCTTTGTAATTAACGCAATGTGGATTATCCCTGTTAGTAAATTTTCTAATGTGTTATTAATTGCTCTAAACGTCAGCTGCAGCTCATGCCCCGCAACCTCAGGAGTGCCGCAGCGGGCTTTCTGAGGCTAGCCTGGCTATTTTCTAAGCAACTAGTGCCACCGTGTGGAAGAAAAAATATCTACATCATTGAGCTATCAGAGAAAGCCATCACTCTCATGAGGTTACTGAATCCGTGAACTGGTTAAGAAGGAATCATCCACTTGGTTCTCTTCTCCCCACCGCTTATTCTAAACCTCTACCCTCCCTACTCATCCTCCCCACCATTGCCTATGCTAAAAAAAAAGTTTCACTAAACTTGATTCTGCCTCATGGCAGCACTATACGTGTCAGAGAACTCCATAGGGTTTTCAATGGTCGTAATCTTACAGAAAAGAGCCTTGGTGGCACAATGGTTAAGTGCTCGGCTGCTAACTGAAAGGTTGGTGGTTCAAACCCACCCAGCTGCTCTGCAGGAGAAAGACCTGGTTATCTACTTCCCTAAAGATTACAGCCTAGAAAACTCTATGGGGCAGTTTGACTCTGTCACATGGGGTCGCTAAAAGTCAAAAATTAACTCAAGGGCACCTAACTACAACAACAGCCTTACAGAAGCAGATTGCCAGTCCTTTCTTCCAAGGTGCCTCTGGGTGCATTTGAATCACCAACCTTTTGATTAGTAGCAGAGTACAAATCATTTGTGCCACCCAGGGACCCCCCATAATTCCTATAGACTAGGAAACAACTGAAAGCGAAGAGGACTTGAAGCACTTACTGATAAAGATCAAAGACTACAGTCTTCAGTGGGAATTACACCTCAACATAAAGAAAACAAAAATCTTAACAACGAGACCAAAAACCAACATCCTGATAAATGAAGAAAAGATTGAACTTGTCAAGGATTTCATTTTACTTGGATCCACAATCAACACCCATGGAAGCAGCAGTCAAGAAATCAAAAGATGCGTTGCATTGGGCAAATCTGCTGCAACGGACCTCTTTAAAGTGTTGAAGAGCAAAGATGTCACCTTGAAGACTAAGGTGTGCCTGACCGAAGCCGTGGTATTTTCAATCACGTCATATGCGTGTGAAAGCTGGACAATGAGTAAGGAAGACTGAAGACGAGTTGATGCATTTGAATTACGGTGATGGCAAAGAGTATTGAATATACCATGGACTGCCAAAAGAACGAACAAATCTGTCTTGGAAGAAGTACAACCAGAATGCTCCTTAGAAGCAAGGATGGCGAGACTGCGTCTCACATACTTCAGACATGTTGTCAGGAGAGATCAGTCCCTGGAGAAGGTCATCATGCTTGGTACAGTAGAGGGTCAGTGAAAAAGAGGAAGACCCTCAATGAGATGAATTGACACACTGGCTGCAACAATGGGCTCAAACACAGCAAAGATTTTGAGGATGGTGCAGGACCAGGCAGTGTTCTGTTGTACATAGGGTTGCTATGAGTCAGAACCAACTTGTCGACACTGAACAACAACAGGAAACGTCGAAAGCTTAAAAGGAAAATGTAACTTGCCCAAAACCCTACCTCCAATTGACTCATCTTTCTTCTAAAGTTAGGGATCCAACATTGAACTCCAGTCTCACTATCTTGCTACTACTGACTCATCCCAGAAAATACGTAATAAATGTCTCCTCTCCATCAATGTCTTTACTCCACCTAACACTTCAACAACTGAAGACATGAGGACTGTCTTTAAATGTTTATCTTCTGATAACTATTTCCTGGGATATTCCTCTTATTCATAGAGTGCCATCTCCAAATGCAAATAAAATCCCACTTTACAATTATCCTTAAGGAAAACAGAAAAGTCTGTATCGTAACTTTCAAATCTGGAGATGGACCCTAATAGTAATATTTCATTTGTTTCGTTATATAAATTTCTATAAAGACCAATCTGGAATCTACTGATTCCTGTCCATATGTCAATTACAATTTTAAAAAGTAACTTTCTTTGTGGGCAAATGAGACGTTAGTAGAGTAGAACTGTGGTTGAGATTTGTAGATCTTTTGCCCTGCTATCACAGGAAGATTTACCCTCATTGCCCTCAGGACTCCCCCTCAAACTTTCCAACCTCTTTAGTGTGTTCCCACCAAAAAAAATACATCACCAGCCATAACAGAAACCTACGATTTTCTTCAGTTAGCATGCATTACTTGTACTATACCAGAATGTTCCCAATGACCTTCCCATTAGGAATAGTTCTCAGACCTCCTATCCCTCTTTGAGACTTCTTCCACCTGTTTCTTACTGACCAAAGACAGTTATGTGGAAACCATGGATAAGGTACCAGAAGTCAACTCCAAGATCAGTAGCCTTTTGGCCACCTAGACTTATAACTCCTTTTTCCCCAAAAAAGATACTTCTACTTAGTAATAACCAAACCACGGTATTTTCAATCATTTCATAAGCATGCGAAAGCTAGACAATAAATAAGGAAGCCTGAAGAATTGACTACTTCGAATTACAGTGTTGGTGAAGAATATTGAATATACCATGGACTTCCAAAAGAATGAACAAATCTGCCTTGGAAGAAGTACAGCCAGAATGCTCCTTAGAAGTGAGGATGGTGAGACTTTGTCTCATGTATTTTGGACATGTTATCAGGAGGGACCAGTCCCTGAAGAAGGTTATCATGCTTGGTAAAGTAGAGGCTCAGCAAAAAAGAGGAAGATCCTCAATAAGATGGATTGACACAGTGGCTGCAACAATGGCTCAAGCATAACAATTAGGAGGATGGCACAGGACTGGGCAGTGTTTCATTCTGTTGTACACAGGGTTGCTATGAGTCAGAACTGACTGGATGGGACCTCACAACAACAACAATAATCAGTAACAACATAGTTTATTACAGTTGAAATAATTACAGTCCCTGCATGTTAACCTGAAGGTAGGGCTGAAGTCTCTCAGACACTTCTTTCATCTACCCAGCCAAGGAGGAAGAAGCTCTTTGGATGGCCAAGTTTGAACGTACTCATTAGGCTGCAGTCTTGATGGGCAAGTAAGCCCATTGTGGGCATTATCATTTGTATAGTATTGGGTACTGGTATAGGACACTAATTAAGAACTCAGAATTTGGAGTTACATAGACCTGGGTTTAAATTCTAGCCTCATCTCCCACAAACTATGACCTTGAGAACGTTTCTTAACTTCTCTGCGACTCAGTTTCCTCACCGAAAAGAGAAATAATAATATTTACCTCATAATGTTACTAGGAGAATTAAATGAGATAACACGTGCAAGGTGCTTAGCATACTGTTGAACATAATGTTGCCTCAAGCACTCCTGATGTTCTCCTAGAGCCCACTCCTCCCTATCACTGAGGCATGTATAGCTCAAAGAATACCTCAAGCTATCATTGCCTGAAATCATTCCACTTCATTCCACTTTTGAATCATCCAACTAAATCTATTTGCTCCTGTTACATCCTCACTAAGGAACATTCTGACTATAATGCGATTTTTCTATAAGAGCAAATACCAGTTGCTTTCCTATCTGCCCAACACTTTTGCCAACTCAGGACTGCCTCTCCTCCATTCATAGTGAATCTGACGAGGTTCTCAATAACAGGGCCCTGCCTCCCTCACTGAAACCAAGGCCATCCAATGAAAGTTTTCCAACCCCTTAGATACTATCATTGGTCCAGAGTTAGTCCCATGACTCACACAGGCAGAGGCCTTCTGGGGGACTGATATGAACAATGGAAAGAGTGACCCTTTCTTCTCTGTAGGGTTCCAAACCCAGAGGACCTCATAAACCTGACACTGCCAAGAGACACCCTGCCACTTTATGACAAAAACCTACATAAGGATGAAGCCCAACAGAGGCAAGGAAAGGAGGGAAATAGTGGAAATGAAATGAGGACGTCATTTAAACCCTTGGATCCAACTATGCCTGAAATTAAGCTCCAACCTCATAAGCTTTAAGCTATAAAAACCGATGTTGTTGTTGTTAGGTGCCGTCGAGTCGGTTCCGACTCATAGTGACCCTATGCACAACAGAACGAAACACTGCCCGGTCCTGAGCCATCCTTATAATCATTGTTATGCTTGAGCTCATTGTTGCAGCCACTGTGTCAATCCACCTCATTGAGGGTCTTCCTCTTTCCCGTTGACCCTGTACTCTACCAAGCATGATGGCCTTCTCCAGGGACTGATCCCTCCTGACAACATGTCCAAAATATGTGAGACGCAGTCCTGCCATCCTTGCTTTCAAGGAGCATTCTGGTTGTACTTCTTCCAAGACAGTTTTGTTTGTTCTTTTGGGAGTCTATGGTATGTTCAATATTCTTCGCCAACACTACAGTTCAAAGGCGTCAATTCTTCTTCGGTCTTCCTTATTCATTGTCCAGCTTTCACACATATATGACGAGATTGAAAATACCATGGCTTGGGTCAGGCTCACCTTAGTCTGCAAGGTGACATCTTTGCTCTTCAACACTTTAAAGAGTTCCTTTGCAGCAGATTTACCCAGTGTCTTTTGATTTCTTGACTGCTGCTTCCATGGCTGTTGATCGTGGATCCAAGTAAAATGAAACCCTTGACAACTTCAATCTTTTCTCCATTTATCGTGATGTTGCTCATTGGTCCAGTTCTGAGGAATTTTGTTTTCTTTATGTTGAGGTGCAATCCATACCGAAAGCTGTGGTCTTTGATCTTCATTAGTAAGTGCTTCAAGTCCTTTTTAATTTCAGCAAGCGAGGTTGTGTCATCTGCATAATGCAGGTTGGTAATGAATCTTCCTCCAATCCTGATGCCTCATTCTTCTTCACATCGTCCAGCTTCTGTTATTATCTGCTCAGCATGCAGATTGAATAGGTATGGTGAAAGAATACTACCCTGACGCACACCTTTCCTGACTTTAAACCAATCAGTATCCCCTTGTTCTATTCAAACAACTGCTTCTTGATCTATGTAAAGTTTCTTCATGAGCACAATAAAGTGTTCTAGAATTCCCATTCTTCGCAATGTTATCCATAATTTGTTATGATCCACACAGTCGAATGCCTTTGCATAGTCAAAGGCATTCTTCTGGTATTCTCTGCTTTCAGCCAGGATCCATCTGACATCAGCAATGATATCCCTGGTTCCACATCCTCTTCTGCAACTGGCCTGAATTTCTGGCAGGTCCCTATTGATATACTGCTGCAGCCGTTTCTGAATAATCTTCAGCAAAATTTTGCTCGCATGTGATATTAATGATATTGTTCTATAAATTCCACATTTGGTTGGATCACCTTTCTTGGGAATAAGCATAAATATGGCTCTCTTCCAGCCAGTTGGCCAGAAAGCTGTCTTCCATATTTCTTGGCATAGACGAGTGAGCACCTCCAGCGCTGCATCTGTTTGTTGAAACATCTCAATTGATATTCCATCAATTCCTGAAGCCTTGTTTTTCACCAATGCCTTCAGAGCATCTTGGACTTCTTCCTTCAATACCATCGGTTCCTGATTATATTCCACCTCTTGAAATGGTTGAACATCGACTAATTCTTTTTGGTATAATGATTCTGTGTATTCCTTCCATCTTCTTTTGATGCTTCCTGCATCATTTAATATTTTCCCCATGGAATCCTTCACTATTGCAACTCAAGGCTTGAATTTTTTCTTCAGTTCTTTCAGCTTGAGAAATGTCAAGTGTGTTCTTCCCTTTTGGTTTTCCATCTCCAGCTCTCTGCACATGTCATTATAATACTTTACTTTGTCTTCTCCAGACTCCCTTTGAAATCTTCTGTTCAGTTCTTTTACTTTATCAATTCTTCCTTTTGCTTTAGCTGCTCGATGTTCTAGAGCAAGTTTCAGAGTCTCCTCTGACATCCATCTTGGTCTTTTCTTTCTTTCCTGTCTTTTCAATGACCTCTTGCTTTCTTCATGGATGATGTCCTTGATGTCATTCCACAATTTGTCTGGTCTGTGGTCACTAGTGTTCAATGTGTCAAATCTATTCTTCAGGTGGCCTCTAAATTCAGGTGGGATGTACTCAAGGTCATATTTTGGCTCTCATGGACTTGCTCTGATTTTCTTCAGTTTCAGCTTGAACTTGCATATGAGCAATTGATGGTCTGTTCCAGTCGGCCCCTGGCCTTGTTCCGACTGATGATATTGAGCTTTTCCATCGTCTCTTTCCACAGATGTTGTCAATTTGATTTCTGTGTGTGCCATCTGGCGAGGTCCGTGTGTATAGTGGCCGTTTATGCTGGTGAAAGAAGGTATTTGCAATGATGAAGTCGTTCGTCTTGCAAAATTCTGTCATTTGATCTTTGGCATTGTTTCTATCACCAAGGCCATATTTTCCAACTACTGGTTCTTCTTTGTTTCCAACTTTCGCATTCCAATCACCAGTAATTATCAATGCATCTTGATTGCAGGTTTGATCAATTTCAGACTGCAGCAGCTGATAAAAATCATCTATTTCTTCATCTTTTGCCCTAGCTGTTGGTGCGTAAATTTGGGAATAATAGTCGTATTAACTGGTCTTCCTTGTAGGCGTATGGATATTATCCTATCACTGAGAGCATTGCACTTCAGGATAGATCTTGAAATGTTCTTTTTGACGATGAATGCAACACCATTCCTCTTCAAGTTGTCATTCCCAGCATAGTAGACTATATGATTGTCCCATTCAAAATGGCCAATATCAGTCCCTTTCAGCTCACTAATGATATCGATGTTTATGCGTTCCATTTCATTTTTGACGATTTCCAATTTTCCTAGTTTCATGCTTCGTACATTTCAGGTTCTGATTATCCGTGGTTGTTTATAGCTGTTTTCTTCTCATTTTGAGTCATACCGCATCAGTAAATGAAGGTCTCAAACCAATAGATTCTATTTTTTGCTTAAGCTAGGCTGAATCTGAGTTTCTATTACTCAAAACCACGTAAGTCTTGACTAACATATGCACAGATCTTTTCTTCTGCCATTGTGAGTCTTAGAAACCATGGCTTTCTGGAAATATGGAGTAACATCATAGGGAGAAGTTCAGTGTAAATTGTGGAATGTTTGGAACATTATAGCCTACTCCCTCCCTTGATGCTGACAGGCAACATGACAACCGCAAAGTTTCCTAACTTAAGAGAGCCAATAAATTCCACTTTTTGGCTTAAACTAGGTTAAATTTGGATTTCTTATTAAAGCAAATATCTTGCCATCTTTTAATCAACAGTGTGACTATTAATTGGAAAGTCTGAAAGCTATTTTTTCTAAAAAGTCTGTAATGTTCTTTGTAGCACTGTTTATTACAAGCCCCTGAAAATAACCTAAATATTGATCAACAAAAGAACAGGGGCTGAAGGATGTACAAATTGGTCCAACTTGTATGGACAGCAACATGATGTGATGGTTACGGTTATGTGTCAACTTGGCTAGGCCATGATTCTCAGTGGTTTGGCAGGTATTATGTAATCACCCTCCATTTCGTAATCTGATGTGAGCAGCCAATCAATTGAAAGGGGAATTTCCTTGGAGATGTGGCCTACATCTAATATATATGGATATTTTAGCGAAGCTCACTCTCTATCGATCTTGCATTCACCTCGTCGTCCCCTTACCTCTGGTTCTTGGGAGGTGAGCCAGCAGCCTGTTGCCCAACCTGCAGACTTTGGGTTCATCAGCCCCTGTGTCTTAGTTATCTAGTGCTGCTATAACTGAAATACCACAAGTGGATGGCTTTAACAAAGAGAAATTTATTCTCTCACAGTAAAGTAGTCTAAAAGTCCAGATTCAGGGTGTCCGCTCCCGGGGAAGGCTTTCTGTCTTTGACAGCTCTGAAGGAAGGTCCTTGTCTTTAATCCTCCCCTGGTTGAGGAGCTTCTCAGGCTCAGGGACCCCAGGTCCAAAGGACACACTCTGCTCCTGGTGCTGCTTTCTTGGTGTATGAGGTCCCCAACTCTCTGCTTGCTTCTCTTTCCTTTTTATGTCTTGAGAGATAAAAGGTGGTGCCGGCCATACCCCAGGAAAACTCACTTTACATTGGATCAGAGAGGTGACCTGGGTAAGGGTGGTGTTACAACCCCACCCTAATCCTTTTTAACATAAAATTACAACTACAAAATGGAGGACAAGCACAGAATATTGGGAATCATGGCATAACCACGTTGATATACATATTTTTGGGGGGGGCATAATTCAATCCATGACACCCTGCTACCACAGGAGTGAGGAGAAGCCTCCAGCCTGCCTCCTGACCCACAGATTTGGGACTTGCCAGCCTCCATAATTGAGTGAGCCATTTCCTTGAAACAAATCTATATATATTTATATATATGCCTGACTGGCATTGCTCCTCTAGAGAACCCAGCCTAAGATATTTGACATTAATAGTAAAAATTACTTATGCACTGTTGAACTGTGTCCCGAAAAAAAGATATGAAGTCCTAATCCCTGGAACCTATGACTGACTTCATTTGGAAATAGGGTCTTTGCAGATGTAATCAAATTAAGATAAGGTCATACTGGAGTAGGGTGGACCCTAATCCAATGTGACTGATGTCTATATAAGAAGAGATGAGACAGACACAGAGGGAAGACAGTCACTTGAAGACAGAGGCAGACAATGGAGTTATGCAACCATAAGCCATGGAATGTCTGGAGCTGCTAAAAGCTGGAAGAGGCAAGGAAAGATCCTCCTTTAGGGGCTCCAGAGGGAACATGGCCCTGCAGATCCCTTGATTGCAGACCTCTAGCCTTCAGAACTGTGAGAGAATAAATTTGTGTTCTTTTAAACCACGCAGCTTGTGGTCCTTTGTTATGGCGGCCCTACCAAACTAATACGTGCGCTAACTCTTGCATCTACTAATTTACCCCAAGGATATTCAGAGATACCTGAATGCAAGCAAAATGGTCTATGCACAACCTTCCTCATGTAAGCACTATTTGCAATAACAAAAGATTAAGAGCAACAAAAGTTGCCAGTGGTTAAATAAATTATAATCCATTATTTCGAGAAAATACAATGCATCTTTAAATAAAGAAAACAGAAGTTACGTGCTTATATGGAACAGTCTTCAATAGTTATTGCTAGTGGGGAAGAAGTCGGGTACAGAACAATGTCTATATGTTTTAATTTAGGTAAAAACAAGAAAAGAGGGAAATATACAGACATGTATTATGCTTGTATGTGCATCAAACATCTCTGGAAAGATGCCAACAATCTGTAACACCTGCCGCTCTCAGAGAGGGGAATTGAGTGGAAGACAAACTTTGAAATTCTTTTGGTCCCTTTTGAATTTTAAATCAGAAGACTATATTACTTATTTGAAAAACAAAAAAATTTAAAGCAGAAACATGGATCAACTGAATTCTCTATGTAACAGTTAAAAAGGAAGGAACTGAATATTTAATATAGATCACAAAAAGAATGTTGAGAGAAAAAAGTTCATGACCAAGAGGAATTTGTTCCAGGAATACAATGGTGGTACAATATTGAAAAAATCCATCAATGTACACAAATAATAACAGGCTACCCAAAAAAACCTGAAGAAAAATAATCACGTGATCATATCAATTGATACAGAAAAAGCATTCAAAGCTCATTCATAATAAAGCCTCTCAGAAAACAGAAACACAGGCAGTCCCCAGGTTATGAACATCCAGCTTACAGACAACTCATACTTAAGAACAGATTGCCATGAAGCCTTTTATATTAAAATTTGGGGTTAAATACAGTGGTTCTTAATAATGAAAGTTCGCACTGCTTTGTGATACTCATGAAAATATTGTACGGTTTGGAAGTGTTTCTTAAGTGTTTCATATGCATAGAAAGGTAAAGTATATATACTATATACTAAGATGAATATTTGACTAACTGATGCTAAATAAGAACCATATGTACCTGCAAAGTCAATTTAAAGACAGTCTTAGGAATGAATCTCCAACATAACTTGGGGACTGCCTGTAGAGGGGAACTTACTTACCTTGATAAAGAGCATTTATAAAAAAGCAAAAAAACCTGAGCTGACATTATACTTAATGGTGAAAGACTGAATGCTTTACCCCATGACCAGGGACAAGGTGTCGCACCCCACAGGACCGTCGGTGGGAGTGGCTCCTAGGTGCACAGGCCAGATTCTGAAAAAAGGGGTAGTAAATGCCGTGTTGATCATTTGACAGACAGCAAAGCATCAAGTGTCAAGAAGCATCAAGTAGAGGTCTACGCATGGTAGTGCAGGGTGGGTGTATATATACTTAGTGTTTGCATGCAAGGATACGTACAAGGTTCCCTGGAAAAAAAACATGTCTCATCTGTGGTGGATGGGGTTGTTTTTGTACTGGTTAATGGGTTCCAACTGACGTTACCATGAAGTCAGGTGTTGGGTATGTTTTTTCCTGGCTCAGGTCACTGCTCAGTCAGGAACTCTGGTTCTCTCCCAGAATCCTTTGTGGGCAGGATCCATCTTGTATTGTTCAGGGCCCTTTCACAAGGTGAGGATCTCTGCTCTCACTGTTCTCATTTGATATAGCACCAGAAGTTCTAGCCAGTGACATGAGTAAGAAAAAAGAAATAAAAGGCATACAGATTGGAAAGAAAGAAACAAAAATCTCTATTTCTAGATGACATGATTGTCTATGTAAAAAACCCATGTGCCTACAAAAAAAAAAAAAATTTCTAGGACCTTGAGTTCAGCAACGGTGCAAGCAACAAGATAAACGTACAAAATTCAATTGAATGTCTATACGCTGGCAATGAATATGTGAACACTGAAATTAAAAATACAATACCATTTGTTGTTGTTGTATGCTGTGGAGTCAATCCTGACTCATAGCGAAGCTACAGGACAGAGTAGAACTGCCCCATGGGGTTTCCTGGGCTGTAATCTTCATGGGAGCAGATCTTTTCTTCCTTGGAGCTGCTTGGTGGGTTCAAACCACAGAACTTTCAGTTAGCACCCAAGGGTTTAACCATTGCAAGTACCTCACAGTTAGAAGGATCAGAGGTGTGTCTAAGAAAAACAATGCCTAACACCCCTTCAAGTGGCTCCCAAGGCTCATACCATGCCTGCCGTACGCACAGGGAGGCAGAGGTATGGTCACATAACCAGACATGGAAAGAGATAAGGTTATGTCCATAGATATTGGGTGTGATCAGCGCCACACCCAAGACCCAGAGTGGATGTCACCCTAGTCCTCACCCTCCAGCCCAAAACCTTAATGTCAAGAATGTAGGAGCCATCCAGAAAGAAGGAGAAAGGAAAGAAGGGAAACACCAAGAGTGACTGGTTTAATCTGAAATGGCATAGAAAACGAGACATTGCTGATGTTAATTTTTTCCTGCCATCAGATTGAATGGAGGTTCATAATAGAGTTAGGAGCCCAGGTGGCACAACTGTTAAGTGCTCGCTTGCTAACTGAAAAGTTGATGGTTTGAATCCACCTTGCGGCTCCACGGGAGAAAGACTGGCAATCTACTCCCATAAAGATTACAGTCTAGGAATCCCTATGGGGCAATTCTACTCTGTCACGTGGGGTTGTTAGGAGCCAGAATTGACTCTACAGTGCTCAACAATACTAGAGAGTTAGCTGACTTACAAAGATAAAGTCACTGCTTTGCACAAGTGAGATTTGTGCTGAAAACATGGTCTCTTTACTGTGAAGTTTACATTTTTTCTGCATCGAAAGCATATAAGAGATGTAGCAATAATTAATTCATCGATGAAAATATGATTTAAGGCCTTGAATTCAACAACCTTTGACACCAGCCATTATCAAATTCCTCATCACCTCCTTGTGGCATGCCAGCCACGTGCCTTTTGGTATAACTGAAAATCCCCAGCTTTCTGTGCCTTTCAAAGCAACGGAGGCCACACTCCCAAATTATAATATCCCTTCTCCTGGCACTGTTCCCTTTGCCTTCCAGGAACCAGTGGAAGGATAGCTGGTCAGAGCCCTTCTCTGTGGGTCAGGCTGCTCATTGTCAGGGTCCCTACAGAGGCCAAGTTCTGGCAACTTCTAGGGCAGCCTCTCATTCCTCTCGGACATCTGGTCACAACAGACACCACTGGTCAACCCTCTCACCCCAGCTGCTCAGAGAAACATTCCAAAAGAGACCTCAGTTTCTTCAATTATAGAAGCAAAGGGGAAACCAAAAACCAAACGAAACCCATTGCTGTGGAGTCAACTCCAACTCATGGCGACCCTACAGGACAGAGTAGAACTCCCCCACAGGGTTTCCGAGGCTGTAATCTTTACGGGAGCAGACTGCCACATCTTTCTCCCCAGAAGTGGTTGGTGGGTTTGAACCACCGACCTTAGGGGTAGCAGCCAAGTGCTTTAACCACTGCTCCACCAGAGTTCCTTAAGCAAAAGGGGGAGGGATGGATATTGAACGAGGTCAGTATCTCCACAATTTCACTCTATGTACCACCTTCACAATTTTTGTCTTATCCAAATATTACCTGTACTGTTATTTGTTAATTATTTAACCTTAAAGGTACTCACTTTGTTTACTTTATTAAAGAAGGACTTTTATATCCCATCACATGGTGGTAGCAGAAATACAACGTTGCAGGAAAATGCTCTATTAGAAAGTGGGCTTCCTTTCTCTATTAGAAAGTGGAGTTCCTAGATAGTGCAAACGGTTAAGTGCTGACTGCTAGCCAAAAGGTTGACAGTTCAAACCCACTCTGAGGCATTTCAGAAGACAGGCCTAGCAGTCTGTCTCCGAAAAGCCAAAGCCTTGAAAACCATGTGTAGCAGCTCTACTCTGCACATATGGGGCCACCATGAGTTGGAATCCACTGGACAACAACTAACAACGACAGTAACATTAGAAAGGAAGGTTAGTGAGTGTAAGCAGATTGTTCAAAGGCCTAACAGCACACCAAATAGACACCTTCTCCTTCCCCAAATTAAATGGATTGAAACAAAATTCAAAAAGCAATTCAGTGTTAATGCGAGTCTACTTCAAATCATCTTGTGCACCACCTAAAGTCATTTCATGTATCACAATGCTGCTTTGTAAAACACCTAAGTGTAGGCTGTCTAAGAATTCCTCTCCGATGCTGTGACCGGAATATGGGACAAATCATTGCCACCTGCCACTGATCAGCTAATGATGGAAAATCAGTTCAGGAATCCTACCAGTGGGTGGCAGATTGAAACCAAAGCTGCAGATGCCAGGACTTTCTTAATATAGCTCCTGTTGTTTACAGCCCTGCAGCGGCCGAGGGCAGCTCTTCCTCCTCACCTGCTGTTTGTCTGCACCTGCCTCTAAATCCCCAAGGAAAACAACAGACCAGCATTTCACTTCATGTGGAAACAAGAACTGAGGACACCAAAATACTCTCTTAGGAAGAGGCCTCCAACCTTCGCTGCCCTCACTCCTCCTGGAATCTGAATTCACCATCTAAACCTAGAGAACAGAAAGCACCAAGAAGATCACCGGTTCGGTTCTACACCAATCAACCAACCCTCACGTGGTTGTAAGCAAAAGGATCCTGCCAGACAGGGATTACAGAACATCGTGACCTGCTGCCAGCTTGCAAGTTGCAGGTTAATGGGGCCG
The DNA here is from genome assembly GCF_030014295.1 of Loxodonta africana. NCBI lineage: Eukaryota > Metazoa > Chordata > Mammalia > Proboscidea > Elephantidae > Loxodonta > Loxodonta africana. The sequence goes on from NC_087348.1 coordinate 46,480,005, forward strand.
ATGAAATTGAAGCAGTTGCCTTTAATGAGTGGAACAAAACAGGGCATAGCTGCTAAATTACATGACAGAGACCATGTTGTGGTTGTCCCTAGGTGCCATCAAGTCGGTTTCGAGTGCTCGCGACCCTGTGTACAATAGAATGAAACACTGCCGGGTCCTGTGCCATCCTCACAATTGTTACTATGTTTGAGCCCATTGTTGCAAGCACCATGAGAAATGTAAAGTTTTGGAGGAGATTAAGGCAAGGCCAAGTAGACTCCTCTTTCCCAATGCTACATTAAAATGCCTATAAAAACATCCAAAAGGAGAGAAAATTACAACAGCACCAAAAATTCGCAATAAAAATTGAGCATATGCCAGGATCCCCAGAAGGCTTCTCTATAGATTAGCGGAATGAGGGTTAGGATCTTGCATTAGCTTCCTAGGTGCTATGGATTAAGTTGTATGCCCCCCCGCCCCCAAATATATGTGTTGGAACCCTAAGCCTTATACCTGTGGATGTAATCCCATTTGGAAATAGTGTTTTCTTTTTTTATGTTAATTGTATCATACACAGGTAGGATGGGTTCTAAATCTAATCAGTCCTGAGTTATAAAAACAGCTGATTAGACACAAAAATAAGCACACACACAAGGGAAGACAGACACCATATGATAATTGTCTACAACTCAAGGAACCAGTGAATACCCAGTGTTACCAACATGAACGATTCGACATAGCCAAGACCCTGATTGGGACTTTTAGTCTCCAGAACTGTGAGAAAATCAATTTCCATCCTTTAAAGCCACCTACTTGTGGTATTTCTGTAATGGCAGCACTAGGTAACTAAGACATCAGGGCTGCTGAAGTATCACAAAGTAAGTGACTTAAAACAACAGAAATGGTCTCGTGGTTTTGTAGGTTAGAAGTCTGAAATCAAGGTGTTGATAGGGCTGACTCCTTCTGGAAGGTTCTGAGGAATGCATCTCTCCTCACTCCTGGTGGTGGCCCACACTCCTTGGAATTCCTTGACTTGTACATGCATCACTCCAATCTTTGCCTCCGTAGTCGTGTGGACTTCTCTCTGTGTCTCTTGTCCTTTATGAAGACATCACTCAGACTGAATTAGGACAACTCCCCCAGAAGCCTTCAGAGTGTCTTACTATTAAATATACCTCTACAAACCAACCTCATGAATCCCTCAGGAATGCCCCTTCTTGTTTTCCCGAGAACCTTGCTCACTTTGAAGTAATGGATGGTAGATGTTTAACCTAAAGCTTTCTTCTTCCCAAGACCCGTATGTCTAGGGTTTTGAATATTCTATGTGACTTGTTCTTCTGCACTACTGTATAACCTTCAAAGAAACAACTGTACATTCTTTTATCACAAGATTGTAAATGGCATATAAGCAAAACACCACTTTGTCATAGTTGCAGGAATTTCTCTAGAATTGACTACCCGTTTGCAAACATCTCACTCTTTCTTCCCCACTCTTAATAAAAAGTTGATCTCTTTAATTGTCAAAGTATTATTGTTTTTAACATTCCAAACAAGGTCATGTTCATAGGTACCACAGGTTAGGAATTTCACAAATCTTTTGGGGAAAAAAATACATAACAGATCACAATCCACTCCTCAATTTTAGCAGAGAAAACAGCCTGGAAAGAAAACAGGGAAGGGAAAGGAAGGAGATGAAAGGGAAGGGGGAAGGGAGGCAGGGGAAAGCACATTAATGCCTGAATTAATGCCCACTTCCTGAGCCACTGAACAGCCCCATAGACACCTTCTAACTTGGAGATGGGAAGGGAGACTGCCCCGTGAACACGATCATCCAAAGCAGAAAGGCTTTGAAGCAGTAGAATATAAAATCCGCCTCAGATGAGTAGCTTTCGCAAGTGTCTGAGAAGTAGACTCCAGAGGCAAGAATAAAAATCCATTTCAGGCAAGCCCACCTGCATTGCCATTGAGTTGATTTTGACTCATAGCAACCCTACAGGACAGAGTAGAATGGCCCCATGGAATTTCCAAGACTGTAAACCTTTATGGAAGCAGACTGCCACGCTTTTCTCCCAGGGAGCGGCTGGTGGGTTTGGACTGCCAACTTTTTGCTTAGCAGCCAAGCACTTTAACCACTGTGCCACCAGGGCTCCTTTCAGGCAAGCAGCTTGGCATTAATCAAAAAATCAGCTGGAGGGGAAAGATTAAAGGGCCCCCCAAAACCCCTCCCTAAAACTCCATTTTGCCTCTTTTTGCAACTTCAGCTTTAGGAGTATGTAAATTTTATTTTGAGTTCAACAAATGTGTATTTGTTTCACTATCTGGAAAAAAAAATGGTATGAAGCTAAGAGAAGCCAACAAAATACACAACAAGCCATAAACCTCCACCTATTTGCTTTCTTATCCTGTCGAATAAGAACCCATCAAATCAAGTAAGAACCATTTCTATGTTAGTCCTTTTGCATTTGCATTGAGAAGCTTTATATTTGTGAAGAAAACTGGTAGCGTTTTTCCTAAACTAGGTAGATCCAGCCTCAAACCCAAGCTGGAGCTGCAGCTAGGCCCTGAAAGGCAGGCTCTCAGGGTGCTAGATGAAATAGACATAACTCTTCTTAAACACCAGCTCTACGTAGAATTCTCTTCTTTCAAGGATGAGTAAATAGAACAAAATCAATATGGTATCTATGAAGAATTTCTACAAAATAAGGAAAAACACATTTTCAATGTCCAAATAATTTAGTAGAAAAGGCTTTTCATGAAACAGAAGAAAACTTAGACAGTGTTTACTTTTGTTTCTATAAGGAATTGCCTCTATTAAACAAGAAGGAACTTGATGAGAAGATAAGCCAACATAAGAAGAAAGCACAATGAAATTAACAGTGAAAAGAGATGAGATAAATACAGTGGACATCATAAAAGACAAATTTTCAACTCGATAATACAGAAGGCAACCTGGAGAAACATGCTCAGAAGCATACGAAGTGAATAAGAAGATGAAAATAAGGAGAGAAAAAGAGATATTGTAGGATAAACAAAGAGGAGCCACCCAAGGAGTGGTGGGGGTTCCCCAAAGATTAAGCACATCAAATGGAATAAAACCATTATGCAAAATATGAGTGAAGTCAGTTTTCCTAAGCTAAAACAAAGCTTTATCCTTAGGAGGGGCTCATCATTATACTTTGATAAAGATAATGAAGGAAGACCTCTTCGAAGGCTTTTTTTTTTTTAAAGCATTGCTGTGGAGTCGATTCTGACTCATAGCAACCCTAGGACAGAGTAGAACTGCCCCATAGAGTTCCCAAGGAGTGGCTGGTGGATTCCCACTGCCGACCTTTTGGTTAGCAGCCCAACACTTAACCATTGTACCACCAGGGCTCCCTTCCAAGGCATAAACTATTAAAACTGTGCTCATTTGCAAAAAAAAAAAAAATCTTACCAGGATTTTCATAGAAATTGAATTAAACCTGTAAATCAATTTGGGGAACATATATATATATATACATATATACATACCAAAACCAAAAACCAAACCCAGTGCTGTTGAGTCTATTCCAACTCATACTGATCCTATAGAAGAGAGTAGAACTGCCCCATAGAGTTTCCAAGGAGCACCTGGCGGATTCGAACTGCTGACCCTTTGGTTAGCAGCCGTAGCACTTAAACACTACGCCACCAGAGTTTCATATAAATATATACATGAAGTGAAAAGGACTTAAACACTTACTGATGAAGATCAAAGACCACAGCCTTCAGTATGGATTACACTCCAACAATGAGAAAACAAAAATCCTCACAACTGGACCAGTAAACATCATGTAAAAGGAGAAAAGATTGAGGTTGTCAAGGATTTCATTTTACTTGGATCCACAATCAACACATGGAAGCAGCAGTCAAGAAATCAAAAGATGTATTGTGTTGGGCAAATCAGCTCCACAAGACCTCTTTAAAGTGTTGAAAAGCAAAGATGTCACCTTGAGGACTAAGGTGCACCTGACCCAAGCCATTGTGTTTTCAATTGCCTCATATGCATGTGAAAGCTGGACAATGAATAAGGAATACCAAAGAAGAATAGATGCCTTTGAATTGCTGTGTTGGCAAAGGATATTGAATATATCATGGACCGCCAAAAGAATGAAGAAATCTGTCTTGGAAGAAGTACAACCAGAACGCTCCTTAGAAGCAAGGATGGCAAGGCTGCATCTCACATACTTTGGACATGTTATCGGGGGGGATATGTCCCTGGAGACAGACATCACGCTTTGTAAAGTAGAGGGTCAGTGAAAAAGAGGAAGACCCTCAACGAGATGGATTGACACTGTCTACATCAATGGGGTCAAGCATAGCAACAATTGTGAGGATGGCACAGTACCAGGCAGTGTTTCATTCTGTTGTGCATAGGGTCGCTATGAGTCGGAACCAACTTGACAGCACCTAACAACTATATATATATATACACACACACACACACGCACACACTATTTATACACTATATATGTACATATACACATATATGTACATATATACACATACTATGTATATACATAAAAATACATATATACTACATATAAACCCAGTAACCCAGTGCCGTCAAGTCGATTCTGACTCATAGCGACCCTATAGGACAGAGTAGAACTGTCCCATAGAGTTTCCAAGGAGTGCCTGGGGGATTCAAACTGATACACACATACACATATATGTATACTGTGCATGGAAACCCTGGTGGTGTAGTGGTTAAGAGCTATGGCTGCTAACCAAAAGGTCAGCAGATCAAATCGACCAGGCGCTCCTTGGAAACACTATGGGGCAGTCTACCCTGTCCTATAGGGTCGCTATGAGTTGTAATCCACTCGATGGCAACGAGTTTTTTTGGTATATGGTATATCCTTTCACCATACTTATTCAATCTGTATATTGAGCAAATAATCTAAGAAGGCTGGACTATATGAAGAAGAACAAGGCATAAGAATTGGAGGAAGACTCATTAACAACCTGAGATGTGCAGATGGCACAACTTTGAATGCTGAAAGTGAAGAGGGCTTGAAGCACTTCCTGATGAAGATCAAAGACTACACCTTTCAGTATGGATTACACCTTCACATAAAGAAAGCAAAAATCCTTACAAATGACCAATAAGCAACATCATGAAAAATGGAGAAGCTATTGAAGTTGTCAAGGATTTCATTTTACTTAGATCCACAATAAATGCCCATGGAAGCAGCAGTCAAGAAATCAAACGACATATTTCATCGGGCAAATCTACTGCAAAAGGCTTCTTTAAAGTGTTAAAAAAAAAAAAAAACAAAGACGTCACTTTAAGGACTAAGGTCATCTGAACCAAGCCATAGTATTTTCAATCACATCATATGCATTCAAAAGCCGGACAAAGAATAAGGAAGTCAGAAGAAGAATTCACAGCCTTTGAATTTATGATGTTGGCAACGAATATTGAATATACCATGAACTGCCAGAAGAACGAACAAATCTGCCTTGAAAAAAGTACATCCAGAATGCTCCTAAGAAGCAGGAATGGTGAGACGTTGTCTCCCGTACTTTGGACATGTTATCAGAAGGAACCAGTCCCTGGAGAAGGACATCAAGCTTGGTAAGGTAGAACATCAGCAAAAAAGAGAAAGGCCCTCAACAAAATGGATTGACGCAGTGGTTTCAACAACAGGCTTAAATATAGCAATAATTGTAAGGATGGTGCAAGACTGGGCAGCATTTTGTTCTGTTGTACATAGGGTTGCTATGAATCGAAACTGACTCAATGGTACCTAACAACAACAACATACATAGTCTTTCCCAGAAAATAGAAAGAACACTTCCCAATTTATTTTATAAAGTCAATATTAACCTGACACCAAAACTAAACAAAGTCATTACAAATAAAGAAAACCACAGATCACTATCTCTCATGAATGTAGACACACACACAAAATTCTTAAAAAATAATTGTCTTCGTGAACCATGGCCTCCTCTATGTTGAGACCAGAAGAACTTGATGTGCCCACCTACCACTACTGAATGTTCTGATCAGGGTCACAATAGATGGATCCTGATAAAAAGGGAGAAAAACTGGAACAAAACCAAATTCTCAAAGAATCCAAACTTGCTGGACCCACTGAGACTGGAGGAATCCTCGAGACCATTGCCCTTAGATACTCTTTAAACTTTGAACTGAAACTATCCCCTAACGTCGCCTTTTAACAAAACAGTAGGTTGTCTCAAAAAGTAAAGGATATCACTCTTAAGCACTGCGTTCTTTTACAAAATTATCTTTATGAGACCAAATGGGCAACAGTTACTCTAAAGCAATGAGAAGGTTGGGGGCATGGGGGTGGGGAGAGTGAGACTAAGTTAATGGAAATGGAACAACTAGAAAATGGAACAACTAGAACAGAAAAAATGGGAATGTTGATACAATGTCAAGAATGTAATCAATGTCACTGAACATTATATGTAAAAATTGTTGAATGGGAACCTGTTTTGCTGTGTATACTTTCACCAAAAATACAAGAAAATATTTTTTTAAATCTTTAACAAAATATTAGCAAACAGAATTCAATAACAACAACAAAAAAAAATTATGCACCATCCCCAAATGGGTTTTATTCCAGGGATGAAATGCTGGTAAAATATTTAAAAACTAGTCAATGTGATCTACTACGTTAAGAAGCCTGAGAAGAAAAAAATCACATAATCATATTAATTAATGAAGAAAAAGCATCTGACAAAATTAAACAATCATGAAAAAGAGAGGTTTTCTTTTCCTGCTTTTAAAGACATTTTCACACTTTTCAGAGTGGCTGTACCATTGTACATTACCATCAGCAACATATGAGAGATTCAGTTTTATATTAGCCATTCCGAAAGATGTGTAGTGATATCTCATTGTGGTTTTAATTTTCATTTCCCTGAAGGGGGAAATTCTTCGACTTGATAAAGCGCATCTACAAAAAAATCTACAGCTAACAATATACTTAACGGTGAAGGACTGAATGCTTTCCCCCTAAGCTAGGGAACAAGACAAAGATGCCCACTGGCAGCATTCTTACTCAACATAATGCCCAAGTTCTATCCAGTGCCATAAGGCAAGAAAAGGAATTAAAAAGCATGTATACCAGGAAGGAAAAAATAAAACTGCCCTTGTTTGCAGATGACATGATTTTCTACATAGAAAATTCCATGGAATCCACACAAAAACTCCTGCAACTAAAAAGTGAGCTCAGGAGGCTCCCAGGATATAAGACAAACATTTATAAACCTATTTTATTTCTATATACTAGCAGTGAGCACATGTACACTGAAATTAAAAATGCAATACCATTTAAAACTACACAAAAGTGAAATACTTAAGTGTAAATGTAACAAGACATGTAAAAAACATGTACAGGGCTTATATGCTGAAAACTATAAAACACTGAAGAAAGAAATCTATAGAAAATCTAAATAAAGGGAGAAGTGTACCATGTTTATGGACTGGAAGATCAAACATAGTAACAATGTCAAGTCTCCCCAAATCTATCGACAGGTTTAACGCATTTCCTACCAAAATTCCAGAAAGATTTTTTTGCAAATAGATAGCATTATGCTCATATTTCTATGGAAAAGCAAAATAACTAGAATAGCTAAAACAATTTTTTAAAAAGGAGTCTAAAGTAGAAATCTGCCCACCTGATTTCAAGACTTATTATTATTTTTTTTTTATAGTAATAGAGACTGTGTGGTATTGATGAAGCGACAGACCCATAGATGAATGGGGCAGAATAGAAAACCCTGAGATAGACCCATACAAGCCCAGTGATTTTTGACAACCATGCAAGAGCAATTCAACAGAGGAAAGATAGCCCTTTTAACAAATGGTGTTTATATGATTGGACAGCCATAGACAAAAACAAATGAAGCTTGACCTAATTCTTACACCTTCATGTCTCACACAAAAATTAAGTGGATCATAAGTAACCACAAAGCAAAAACTAACAATTCAATTAGAAAATGGGGAAAAAGACCCAAAGAGACGACATTTAGCCAAAAAGAACATACAGATGGCAAACAAGCACATGAAAAGATGTTCAATATCATTAGCTATTAGGGAAAGGCAAACTAAAATCATCATAAAATATTACTACACACCTATCAAAATGGCTAAAATAAAACTAATTCATGCTTTGCTGCTGGAAATATACAATGGCACAGCTACTCTGGAAAACAGTTTGGCCGATTCTTTAAAAACCTGAACATGACACTAGTAAATGACCCAGCAATTGCACTTCTGGGCATTTGTTCCAGGAAAAAGAAAATTTATGTCCACACAAAAACCTGCACACGAATGTTCACAGCCAATCCCAATTCCAGAAGTTTACTTACTGTGTGATTCCACTTATGTAACATTCTTAAAAAATTAGCCAATCGGAGATCTGATTAGAGGTTGCCGGGGTAGAGGCAGGAGGGAAGTGGGTGTGGCTATAAAAGGGCAAGGCCCTTGTGTGATGAATCTTGACTATATATAGCAATGTCAATATGCTGGTTGTGATTTTATGCTTTAGCTTTGCAAGATGTTACCATTGGTAGAAACTAGGCATAGATTAAGTGGGATTCCTGTATTTCTTACAACTCCATTTGAATCTACAATTATCTCAAAATAAAAATTTTAATTAAAAAATGATTATACAGTGACAACCAAATGCATTTGTTAATCTAAACTGGATCCTGAATGGAACACCAAACCAAATAGCTTTAAAGGATATTTGCAGTATAATTAGAGAAATTTAAATATGCATGTATATTGGATAATACTATTACATAACTTATATTTTCACATGTGATAATACCATCATAGTTACATGGGAGATTGTCCGTGTTCTTAGTATACTGAAGTATTTAGGGATAACATATAATAATATCTGCTCCTTTCTTTCGAATCATTAGAGAAAAACAGAAAGAGGAAGAGAGGGAGGAGGAAATGAGAGGGAAAGAGAAAGAGAGAAAACCACTGACATGGAACATTCCTGAAAGATAGGTAAATGGGCAAGACAATCTTGGGAGTGATCAGGAAAGTAGTCTCCATAATCAACAGTTATAAACTTTGTCCTGTACTTTAAGAGTGAAAATCTCAACTAACAAAGGGATCTTTAATGTCTTACTCACCTGGACAAACACAGCAGTCAGTCCCTTTTAGACTTTATCAATGTTTTACTCTCTGACATAGTCCTTTTTATAAATCTGATATGTTTTACTGAATAGATACTGTAACTATTTTCACATGTACGTCACCAGTCCCTTTAAATAGCCTTTATTACGTTTGCTAACTTATGACTCCAAGGTCCACATTTGCCTCCCAGCTGAATGTCCTGAGGTCTCATTTTCCCCCCTTGAATGTCAGCAAGAAAAGCAAGCCAATTCCTACAGGTAGCTTTACGTTGTACTTATGTCAAAAGAAAGCTTGTGATCTTGATAATGCATGGATTGTGGTATAGGGGTCCTGTAGCCCTGGCACTTAAGCATATCCCTCCTTCCTTACTTAACATTTTAAAACAAAGTTCAAGGCTCTGTTTTAAAATGTTAAGCTGGTGGAATTTTTCCACCACAGTGGTTGCTTCCGAAGAGTAGAGCTGGATTCCAAAGGTACAAAGCAGAAATGTTTGCTTCATATTTTTTAATCTTCTGTTACAAGAATATTTTATCTTGTATGTGAATTTTAATTTCTTTTTGAAGTTATTGGGGTGTGTGCCTGTGTGTGTGTGTGTGTGTGTTTATTTGTTTTTTTAAGACAATCTCAATCCTAGAGAGAATGAAGAGAACAGACACCAAGAGCCAGATGGAGTGCAATCTTTCTGGGAAGTAATTTGTAACTGAAGTCATAAACATTTATAGCCTTTGACCAACCAATTTCCCTTGAAGGAAACCATCTTAAAGTCATAATTTAAAATGTGAACAAAGATTCAAGTGCAAAAATTCACTGCCACGTTAGAAAAGCAAATATTGTAGAAACAACTTGATGATCAACCTTACAGGAATAGTTAATTTTTTATAGGTACAACCATATAGATTGGAAACTATACATTTTTTATTACTTTTTGAGGCATTTTAATTATGTTTAAAAATGCTTAGTATAAAAGTTAAGTGAAATAAAGATTAACTGTCTAAAGAGAGATTAAACCAAAGCTGATTCATTGTTCCAATGTCTTTTTTTTTTTTTTTAATTGTGCTTTAGTTTTTTTTTTTTTAGGTGAAGGTTTACAACTCAAGTTAGTTTCTCATTCAAAAATTTATATGCATATTGTTTTCTGACACTGGTTGCGATTCTGCAATGTAACCACACTCTCCGCCTTTCTACTCCAGGTTCCCCTTGTCCATTTGTTCAGGTTTCTTGTCACTTCCTGCCTTCTCATCTTGCTCTTGGTCAGGAATTGCCCATTGGGTCTCTTATATTTGATTGAACTAAGACGCACATTTCTCACAAGTGCTATTGTTTGTTTTATAGGACTATCTAATATTTGCCTGAAAAGTGGACTTCAGGAGTGGCTTCAGTTCTGAATTTGTACAGTGTCCGGGTGCCATGGTTGCAGGGGTTCTTCCAGTCGCTGTCAAGACCAGTAAGTCCAGTCTTTTTATGTGAATTCGAATTTTGTTCTACATTTTTCTTCTGCCCTGTCTAGGACTCTCTATTGTGATCCCTGCCAGAGTGGTCTCTGGTGGTAACTAGGCACCATCTCGTTCCGGGTTAAGGCTAGTGGAGGCTGTGGTTCATGTGGTCCTTTAGTCATTTGGGCTAATATTTTCCTTATGTCTTTGGTTTTCTCCATTCACCTTTGCTCCTAATGGGATGGGACCGATAGAGGTAGCTTAGATGGCCACTCACAAGCTTTTAAGACCCCAGACACTACTCACCAAAGTAGGATATAGAACATTTTCTTTTTTGTTGTCGTTTTGTATTTTTTTTTTATTGTGCTTTACACTAAAGTTTACAATTCAAGTCAGTTTCTCATACAAAAACTTAAACACACATTGTTATGTGACCCTAGCTGCTCTCCCCACAACATGACAGCTCACTCTTTCTCTATATTTCCCATGTCCATTCAACCAGCTCCTGTCCCCCTCTGCTTTCTCATCTCACCTCCAGACGGGAGCTGCTCACATAGTCTCATGTGTCTACTTGAGCTAAGAAGCACACTCCTCACCAGTATCATTTTATGTCTTACAGTCCAGTCTAATCTTTGTCTGAAGAGTTGGCTTTGGGAATGGTTTTAATTTGGGTCTAACAGACAGTCCAGGGACCACGACCTTTGGGATCCCTCCAGTCTCAGTCAGACCATGAAGCCTGGTCTTTTTACTAGAATTTGAGGTCTGCATCCCACTTCCCCCTGCTCCATCAGGGGTTCTCTGTTGCGTTCCCTGTCGGAGCAGTTATTGGTGGTAGCTGGGCACCATCTAGTTCTTCCTGTCTCAGGTTGATGGAGTCTCTGTCTGGCCCTTTCTGTCTCTTGGGCTCATATTTTCCTTGTGTTTTTGGTGTTCTTCATTCTCACTAAGATATATTCCTAGGAACGGGATTGCTGCATCATATGGTATTTCTATTTCTAGCTTTTCAAGGAGGTGTCATATCATTTTCCATAGTGGTTGTACCATTGATTGTTCTGATTTCTAATATTTCGTTTTCTCTCTGGAATATGGTTTTTTTGCACTTTCCCAATTTAGTTCTAGGGATTTCCTATCAGAAAACATACCTCTCTACCCACGGCTAAAATGATCCCTTGTTCAATGATTTCCAGTATTAACCCTTTATGTCTCTAGCTCACTGTTGCAGAAAACAACAAAAAATGTAAATAACCCTTAATAAATGATGCCTTAAGAAGAAATTGCCACCACCATCATCATTCTCAAATAGCCAATCTGGAAATCTTTCAATGTGCACAAATAACAAGTGGAATCTTCAAGGAACATTATTAATTAAACATAACTTATATCCCTTAAAGAATTTCCTTCAGGAGAGAAATGGTAGTATTAGCTATCACTCAGAACATAAAAATCAGTTTGTAATAAGAAAGGAGACAGTCTACTGCTGTTCATTTAAGCAACATTCTACCTAGGAAACCCAGAAAGAAATTTGTTTTGTTCTGTACTGGCAGGAATTGGGGGAAAATGTATTGTTGGTGGATGAAATGCTGAAAGTTCAATTTGGGGATCAAAAACTATTTTGTCCTTAAAAACCACAAGGTATTAACAATGGCACCACAAGAAAATGGCGAACACTAAGGCAAAGGCTGCATGAACCTGAAACATGTGCCCTACCATATAGAGAAGGTGTGATAACCAGGTGCTGTACAGTCAATTCTGACTCACGGTGACCCCATGTGTTTGAGGGTAGAGCTGTGCTCCACAGGGTTTTCATGGCTGTGGCCTTTCTGAAGCAGGTTGCGAGGCCTTTTTTTCCCAAAGCATCTCTGATGGATTCGAACCACCAACCTTTTGGTTAATAACCCAGTGCTTAACCATTTGTGCCAACCACAGACTTCTAAAAGGTGCGATAACATTAACAAAGGAGCCCTGGTAGCACAGTTAAGCACTCAACTGCAAACCAAAAGGTTGGTGGTTCCAACCCACCAGAAGTTTCATGGTAGAAAGACCTGGCAATCTGCTTTCCATCCAGTGGCACCATGAGAAAAAGACTTTGTGAACTGCATCTGTAAAGACTATAGCCAAGAATACTCCATGGAGCCATTCTACTCTGTTACATAGCATCCCTATGAGTTGAAAATGACTCAATGGCACCCAACAAAAATGACATTAATGAGACTCACACACACCCTTTTTTGTAGTAAAACCCCAAACCGGTTGTTATCCAGTCAATTTTGACTCATGGTGACCCATGTGTGTTAGAGTAGAACTATGTTCCATAAGGTTTTCAATGCAGCAGTTTCTAATTTACCCAATTTTATCATTGTAATAAACATCATTGTAAGATATCCACGATTTACAAAAGAATTGTATATTCCCCAAATGCATTTTTATTTGTTTGGAGCAAAATACACATTTTCCATAAAACCAATGTTATAAATTGGAACTAGTTTCCCAGTCTGTCACAGGAAAGGCTATTTGACTCATAATGTAGCTGAAGTACATTTGCAATAAAATGATACAATCACTAAAAATAATACTGTTGCATAAAAGACACATTATTTGAACTGTTGTTATGTTGTTGTTAGGTGCTGTAGAGTCAGTTCCAACTCACAGCAACTCTATGCACAACAGAACAAAACACTGCCTGGTCCTGCGCCATCCTCACAATTTTTGCTATGCTTGAGTCTGTTGTTGCAGCCACTGTGTCAATCCATCTTGTTGAGCATCGTCCTCTTTTTCGCCAACCCTCTACTTTACCAAGCATGATGTCCTTCTCCAGGGACTGATCCCTCCTGACAACATGTCCAAAGTATGTGAGACGCAGTCTCGCCATCCTTGCTTCCAAGGAGCATTCTGGTTGTACTTCTTCCAAGACAGATTTGTTCGTTCTTTTGGCAGTCCATGGTATATTGAGTATTCTTTGCCAACACCACAATTCAAAGGCATCAATTCTTCTTCGGTCTTCCTTATTCATTGTCCAGCTTTCGCATGCATACGCACCACGGCTTGGGTCAGTCGTACCTTGGTCCTCAAGGTGACATCTTTGCTTTTTAACACTTTAAAGAGATCTCTTGTGGTGGATTTCCCCTACATTATGGGTAATTCAAGAAAACTAATCACTATCTAATTGCCTTTTGGGAAAATTCTAAATTCTACTTAGGAACTTTGAATACTGGGAACATGTCTTTCCTTCTTCCCACCGCAGCTCAAATCCCAGTTCAGGTCACTTTCTCCTGTCCTGCCTTGGATACCCTCTAATTTCTGCTGCTTCTGTGAGAGTTTCTGCACCTGGAAGTCAACAGAAACATACATAAACCAGGTTCTTAAACTCAAGATCTTTCTAAACAATAAATTCCACTTATCCCAGAGTATGGATAAGCTAAAAGGTTAAGTATATGTTTCTGGTTTGGTATGGTAGCATAGTGGTTAAGAGCTCGGCTGCTAACCAAAAGATCAGCAGTTTCACTCCACCAGGCACTCCTTGGAAACCGTATGGGGCAGTTCTACTCTGTGCTATAGGTTCACCATGAGTCAGAATTGACTGGACAGCAAGTGTTTTGTTTTTGTTTAGGGCGGGGGGGAGAGTGACACAAACAGTTAAGCGTTTGACTACTAAGCAAAAGGTTGCCCTTTCGAATCCACCCAGAGATGCCTCAGAAGAAAAGCCTACAGAGCTACTTCCAAAAGATCACAGTCATTGGAAACCTTATCGAGCACAGCTCTACCCTGAAACATACATTTTTTTGTCAACTGAACAGCAACGGGTTTGGTTTTCTGGTTTGATTTTGTGTTACGTAGTTATGATTAAGGTTTATTATGAGGAACTCAATGTCCTGAAAGAGTCAACACTGTCAATATCAAGCATGCAACAGAGTGAGCAAAATTTATTCAATATGCAAACATTGGAAAGAAGCCAAGTTAAGTAAGAATGTTCTCACGTTAAAGTCTGATTTTCAAAAAGCTAAACACAAGACTGCCATGTAAATTTAGAATGAACACATGCTTACGATTTTATTCAACTCATAATTAACGAGGGAAGCAGTAGAATGATAAGGTTGATTCAAAGAAGAGTTTAGATTAAGCAGAGATTTATAGAGGCAGTTAGTCAAAGGAATGCTGAATGAATTTATCTGCTTCCTAGATTAACCTCTGGGGTTACTTTTGCTACTGGGCAGAAATCTGTAAGTTAATGTGTAGCTTAAGTGTCTGGTCTCTAATCAAATAGTAAATGGCAAAGTCAAGCACAGATATGTTCTCCAACATAAATAATTATTAAGTGAATCGGTTAAACAATAACATTGAAAGGACCTGCAGCCATGCTTCCATTTTATTCTAAGTTTTGTATAATTTCTCTCAGTAGTAATTTTTTAAAACAGTTCCAGAAGAGAATGTACCAAGAAAAACCATAAGGTATTATTTACCTTGGTGACTTCATCTGACTCTTAGCTCTATAAGTTCCAAAATTAATTTTATTCACAACGTGAAAATTATTCTCTTGGAGACAGCTATACACTAACCCAGCTCACAAGAAACAAACCAGTTCCTATACATTAAAAATATAATTCTAAAGTAGATCAAATGCTCATATCCTCTGGCTGGTACATTCTTTCCCTCAGGGAAAAAATATTTGGTCCCTATGCATTGTAGATGTCCCCAATCTCCAAACTGAATAAAAAAGAGATCTCCCTCCTTTCTCCAAAAGCAGGAAAAATGAGCGTGGCTACAAAAAGCCTAGGTTCTGAGATTTGAAGAAGAGGGCAGAGAAGGAGGCAAGTCTTTTTATTCCTTGCTAGTTGTAGGGAGGTTACCAAAGAAAATTCATTGCCATAGACAATTTTGAGGGCTTCAGTAGATTCTAAGGCAGTTCCAAAACTAAACTGCCTCATGGTGGCTCAGAGGCTGCTCTCAGCCAAGCCAGGTGACTGAGCCAAAGCTACAGCTCCAGAACCTGTTATTACTGTCTGGCATCTCCCCAGTAACCTTCTGAAACACACTCACATGTCTGCACGCTTCACTCATCTTCCCTCTTCGTCTGTCCCCCTTCACTTCCTCCCACCTTTTCCTTCCTCCCTTTTCATGAGCTTTCTGCTCTGAGAACATTTCCTTATTTGATGGATTTGAGGAGAGAGGAACACTTGGGGGCTGCCTTGAAACTCTTATTGCACTTAAAGTGTGTTCCAAGGCCAGAATCCTAATTGGGTAATGTTCTTTCATGGGCTCCTTTGTCTTCATTTAGCCACTGTTGCCCAGCCCAGTGCCATCGATAGCCACTGTTAGCAATCATAAAATCACGCAATTGATAATTGCTTTTATGACTCAAAGATGAATAACATCAGGCCACCTGCAAAAACACCTGCCCTTGAGAACAGACAGGTAGGGGAAGTTTGTGATCCAGGGCACCTCCTTCCCCAAATAGAGTTTTGATGGAAAATGACACAGTAGCTCTTCTTGACCTTTTCCTAGGTTCCATCATATCCGATTGCTCTTCTGATTAACTCACTCTTTCTCGGTCTGTAACTTTATCAAAGGTTAAATATCTAGTTCCTTACTCTTTTTACTTCTGGAATGGGAAACATTCTGACTCTAAGGTCCTTTTCACATGTGCCAGATTGCATCTCTTTTCTGGATACACATGCTCCTTGGGTGATATCATTCAGATAGCTCTAAATACCATCTACATGGTGACAGCTCACAAATTTACATCTTCAAACCTCACCTTTTCCTTGAGCTTCAGTGACATAAATTCTGCAGCATACTAGCTGGATACTCCTAAACATGTCAAGTTTAACAGGTCAAAAATAGAACGCCTGGTTCTTTCCTTTCCCATCTTGCTCTTCTCTCATTCTTCATCATCTTCTCAGTTGCTTATCAAAAATATCAGTCTCTCCAGAGCCCACCCAGTTCACCGTAGCCACCTTGCCAAACCGGTGTACAGCAAGGCAGGCTCACCCTGTCTGCTGCTGCCCTGCACATCCAGACAAGTTGGTAAGAGCTATCATGTTCACAGATGAACAAGCAGAAAAGCATGCCCAGCCTGTCCTCCCTGACATATCAAGACAAAGTAAAGAAGCAGGATGAAACAAATGAATATATAATCAAAAAATGAAGAAAATAACCAGCCTTGGGGCAGGGACTGGAAGGTAGGTGGGAACAGGAAAGCTGGTAATAGGGAACCCAGGTTTGGGAAGGGAGAGTATTGACCTGTCATGGGGTTTTTAACCAAGGTTATAGAATAATGTACTAACTGTTTGATGAGGAACTAGTTTGTTCTGTAAACTTTCACCTAAAGTACAATAAACAAGAAAGAAAACAATAATTACTTAATGTCATGGAGACAGCAGACAATATCAAAACATATTTAAAAAAAGAGGATAAGATGACTCCAGCAAGTGACTGAAATAAAGGAGCAGATGACCTTCTGGTAGAAGAAAATGCAGTGACACTACCTGTTACGGAATTTAAAAGACTAATATTTAGGGCTCTCAAAGAGATTAGGAAAGAGATCAAGGAAAACACAGAAAAACAAAACAACAACAAAAAAGACAAAATCATGGAAAATACAGACTAAACCAATGAAAACATAGCCAAAAATCAAGAAAACACAGAAAAATCAATAGAAGAATTCAGGAAAATAATACAAGAACAAAACATCAAAATAAATAAACAAATAGAAACAACAAAACAGCAACTAGAAATCCAAAAGATAAGCAACAAAACTTCAGAAATAGACAACTCAATACAAGGTTTTAGCAGCAAATTTGAAATAATGGAAGACAGAATCAGCAAGATTGAAAACAAATCCATGGACGCCACTTTGAGGAAAAATCAGGGAAAAGAATGAAGAAAAATGAAGACAACCTAAGAACCATGTGGGACTCAATCAGGAGCAAAAATTTGAATGTGATTCGAGTTCCAGAACAGGGGGAGAAAATGGAAAACACAGAGAAGATTGTTGAAGATTTGATGGCAGAAAACTTCCCAAATATCATGAAAGACCAAAAGCTAACTATCCAAGAAGCTCAACAAACCTCATCTAGGAGAGACACCAAAAGAAAGTTACCAAGACATATCATAATCACACTTGCCAAAACTAAAGACAAAAAAAGAACCTTGAGAGCAGCTTGAGAAAAATGCAAAGTCACTTACAAACTGGAAACAATAAGAATAAGCTGATTGTTAGTCAGAAACTGTACAGTCAAGAAGGCAGTGGAATAACATATATAAAACCTTGAAAGAAAAAAATCTGTGTACCAAGAATAATATATTCTGCAAAACTCTCTCTCAAATATGATAGTAAAATTAAAATATTTCTAGATAAACAGAAATTAAGGTAATTCATGAAAACCAGACTGAACTTACAAGAAATATTAAAGGGAGTCCTTCAGGTAGAAAACCAACATCAGGCAACAATCAGAGTCTAGGACACAGGACAGTATCATCCACATACTAACCTAGGATAAGAACTTCAAGTAATAAAACGAAGCTAAAAGACTTAAAACAGGTAAACGGAGATATCAATTTGAAAATGATGATGTCGAAACAATAAAAGGTGGAATAAAGAATGAGGTATAGAACTTTCAAAAGGAGAGGAAATCAAGGTGATATCAAGTAATATAAGACTGGTTCAAACTTAGGAAGGTAAAGGTAAATTTCAAAGTAAACACAAAGAAAATTAACAAACCTCATCAGAATAAAAAAGAAGAAAAACATAAAGTCTCAGTAAACATAAAAACTACAATAACAAAAGAAAAGAAAATCCACAAACAAAAAGAACTCAACACAAGAAAATAGAAGAACAAAGAAAATGTCAGTACCACACACACACAAAAAAAAAACGCATAATATGAAATCAATAAACTCATATCTTTTGATAATTACATTGAACGTCAATGGCTTCAATGCACCCACAGAAAGACATAGAGTGGCAGAATGGATAAAAAAGCACAATCCGTTGGTATGTTGTCTACAAGAGACACACCTTAGACACAAAGACATAAATACATTAAAAACCAAAAAATGGAAAAAACATATCAAGCAAACAATACAAGCAAACAGTAATCAAAAAAAGGCAGGCGTGGCAATGTTGATCTCAGATAAAATAGACTTTAAGGCAAAATCAACCACAAAAGTCAAGAAAGAACATTATATAATGATTAAAGTAATAACTCACCAGGAAGACATAACCTTAATAAATATCTATGCACCCAATGACTGGGCCCCATAATACATAAAGCACTCTAACAGCACTGAAAAGAGAAATTGACAAGTCCACAATAACAGGAGACTTCAACACACCACTCTTGGTAAGGGACAGAAGACCTAGAAAGAAACTCAACAAAGATGCAGAAGATCTAAAGGCCAAATCAACAAACTTGACCTCATAGACATATATAGAACACTCCACCCAACAGTATCAAAGTATACATTCTTTTCCCCCAATACACATGGAAGATTCTCCAGAATTGACCACATCTTAGGCTACAAAACAACCCTTAATAAAATCCAAAATATCAAAATAATACAAAGCATTCTCTCTGATCACAACACCATAAAAGTAGAAATTCGTAACAGGATAAACAAGGCGGAAAAATCAAAAACATGGAAACTGAATAACATCTTGCTTGAAAGTAAATGGAGCCCTGTTGGTGCAGTGGTTAAATGTTCGGCTGCTAATCAAAAGGTTGGCAGGTTGAATCTACCAGCTGCTCCTTGCAAACCCTGTGGGGCAGTTCTACTCTGTCCTATAGGGTGACTATGAGTTGAAATTGACTTGACGGCAACAGGTTTTTTTTTTGGTTTTAAAAACAACAGGATAATAGAAGAAATTAAAGAGGGAATAAAAGAATTCCTAAAATCAAACGAGAATGAAAACACATCGTACCAAAACCTTTGGGACACAGAAAAGGCAGTATTCAGAGGTCGATTTATAGCACTAGATGCATACATCAAAAAAGAACAGGCCAAAATCAAAACGTCAGCCCTACAAGTTGAAAAATAGAAAAAGAACATCAAAAAGAGCCTATACCCACAGAAAAAAAAAGGAAATAATAAAGATTAGAGTGGAAATAAATGACACACAGGATAGAAAAACAACAGAGGGAACCAATAAGACCAAAAGTTGGTTCTTTGAAAAAAATCAACAAAACCAACAAACCATTGGCCAAACGGAGAAAACAAAAACAGGACAGGAAGCAAATAACCCAAATAAGAAATGAGGTGGGGGACATTACAACAGACAAACCTGAAATAAAAAGGATTATAACAGAATACCATGAAAAACTGTACTCCAACAAATCTGAGAACCTAGAGGAAATGGACAAATTTCTAGGAACACACTACCTACCTACACTAACATAAACTGAGATACAAAATCTGAACAGACCTATAACAAGTGAAGAGATTGAAAAGGTAACTAAAAAAAAAAAAAAAAAAACTCCCAACAACAACAAAAAAGGCCTGGCCTAGATGGCTTCCCTGGAAAATTCTACCAAATATTCAAAGAGCTCACACCAGTACTACTCAAACTATTTCAGTGCATAGAAAAGGAAGGAATACTCCTGAATTCATTCTGTGAAGCCAGTATAACCCTGACACCAAAGTGAGGCAAAGACACCACAAAAAAAAGAAAATTATAGATCAGTATCTCTCATGAATATAGATGCAAAATTTCTCGACAATAGAATTCAGTATCATATTAAAAAAATAATAATACACCACAACCAAGTGGAATTCATACCAGGAATGTTTCAACACTAAAATATCAATCGATGTCATCCACCAAATAAATAGAGCAAAAGAAAAGAATCACAGGATCATCTCAATTGATGCAGAAAAGGCATTTGATAAAGTCCAACGCCCATTCCTGATTAAAAAAAAACTCTCAACAAAATAGGAATAGAAGAGAAATTCCTCAACACAATTAAGGGAACCTCTATAAAACCAACAACCAACATCATTCTCAATGGAGAGAGGCTGAAAGCATTTCCCCTGAGAAAGGAAACATGCCAAGCATGCCCTTTACCACCATTCCTATTTAACATTGTGCTGGAAGGCCTAGATAAAGCAAGAAAGCTGAATAAAGGACATAAAATTGGAAAGAAAGAAGTAAAACTATCCCTATTCACAGATGATATGATGCTCTACACAGAGAACTCCAAAGAATCCACAAGAAAACTGCTAGAACTAATAGAAAGATGCAGCAGAGTAGCAGGATATAAGATCAACATACAAAAAAAATCTGTTGGATTCTTATACATCAACAAAGAGAACTTTGAAAGGGAAATCAGGAAAACAATATCATTTATAATAGCCCCTAAAAAGATAAAATGTTGTTGTTTGTTGTTACATACCATCAAGTCAGTTCTGACTCATAGCAACCCCACGTACAACAGAATAAAACACTGCCCAGTCCTGTGCCATCCTCCTAACTGTTGCTGTATTTGAGCCTGTCGTTGAAGCCACTGTGTCAATCCATCTCACTGGGGGCCTTTCTCTTCTTCACCGACTCTCTGATTTACCAAGCATGATGTCCTTTCTCCAGGGACTGGTCCTTCCTGATAACATGTCCAAAGTATGTGAGACACAGACTCGCCGTCCTAGCTTCTAAGGAGCGTTCTGGATTCCAAGACAGATTTGTTCGTTCTTTTAGCAGTCCATGGTATATTCAATATTCTTCACCAACACCTTAACTTAAAGGCATCAATTCTTCTTTGGTCTTCCTTATTCATTGCCCACTTTTGCATGCATATAAAGTGATTGAAAACACCATAGCTTGGGTCCGGTGCACCTTAGTCCTTAAAGTGACATCTTTGCTTTTTTAACACTTTAAAGAGGTCTTTTGCAGCAGATTTTCCCAGTGCAATACATCATTTGATTTCCTGACTGCTACTTCCATGGGCTTTGATTGTGGCTCCAAGTAAAATGAAATCCTTGACAACTTCAATATTTTACCCATTATTTTGCTTATTGGTCCAGTTGTGAGGATTTTTGTTTACTTTGAGGCGTAATCCTTACTGAAGGCTGTGGTCTTTGATCTTCATCAGTAAGGGCTTCAAGGCCACTTTCAGCAAGCAAGGTTGTGTCATCTGCATATCATAGGTTGTTGATGAGTCTTCCTCTAATCCTGCTGCCCACTGTTTTTCATACAGTGCCGTTTCTCAGATTATTTGCTCAGCATGCAGATTGAATAAGTATGGTGAAAGGATACAACCCTAATTTACACCTTCCGGATGTTAACATACGCAATATCCCTTTGTTCTGTTTGAACGACTGTCCCTAGGTGTATGTACAGGTTCTTCATGAGCACAATTAAGTGTTCTGGAATTCCCATTCTTCGCAATGTTATCCATAATTTCTTATGATCCACACAGTTAAATGTCTTTGCACAGTCAATAAAACACAGGTAAACTTCTTTCTGGTATTCTCTGCTTTTAGCCAGGATCCATCTCACATCGGCTATATCACTTGTTCCAAGACCTCTTTTGAATCTGGCTTGAATTTCGGGCAGCTTCCTGTAGATGTACTGTTGCAACCACTTTTGAATGATCTTCAGCAAAATTTTACTTGCATGTGATGTTAATGATACTGTTTGATAATGTCTGCATTCTTTTGGATCGCCTTTCTTTGGAATGGGCACAAATGTGGATCTCTTCCAGTCAGTTGACTACGTACCTCTTTTCCAGTTTTCTTAGCATAGATGAGTGAGCACTTCCAGCACTGCATCTGTTTGTTGAAACATCTCAATTGGGATTCCTTCAATTCCTGGAGCCTTGTTTTTCCCCAATCCTTCAGTGCAGCTTAGACTTCTTCCTTCAGTACCATTGGTTCTTGGTCACATGCTACTATCTAAAATGGTTGAATGTCAACCAATTATTTTTGGTACAGTGACTCTGTGTATTCCTTCCATCTTTTTTTTTTTTTTTTTTTTGATGCTTCCTGTGTAATTTAATTTTTTCCCCATAGAATCCTTCAATATTGTAACTCAAGGCTTGAATTTTTCCTTCAGTTCTCTCAGTTTTCTATCTCGAGGTCTTTGCACATTTCATTATAATAAATATTTTGTCTACTCAAGCTGCCCTTTGAAATCTTTGTTTCAATACTTTCTCTTTTCTTTCTTTCACTTTAGCTACTCTACGTTCCAGAGCAAATTTCAGAGTCTCTTCTGACATCCATTTTGGCCTCTTCTTTCTTTCCAGTCTTTTTAATGACCTCTTGCTTTCTTCATGTGTGATGTCCTTGATGTTTTTTATTTAAACAGAAAAAGAACACTTAGGAATAAATCTACCCAAGGATGAAAAAGACCTATACAAACAAAACTACAAAACACTATTACAGGAAACCAAAAGAGACCTACATAAATGAAAAAACATACCATGCTCATGGATAGGAAGACTCAACATTGTGAAAATGTCAGTTCTACCCAAAGCAATCTACAGATACAATGCAATCCTGATCCAAATACCAATGAAATTCTTTAATGAGATGGAAAAACTAATCACCAACTTTATATGGGAAGGAAAGAGGCCCCAGAAAGCAAAGCATTATGGAAGAAAAAGAACAAAGTAGGAGGCCTCACACTACCTGACCTCAGAACCTACTATATAACCATGATAGTCAAAACAGACTGATACTGGTACAACAACAGACACATAGACCAATGGAACAGAATCAAGAACCTAGATATAAATCCATCCACTTATGGTCAGCTGATCTATGACAAAGGACCAAAGTCCTTTGGGGAAAAGACAGTCTTTTTAACAAATGGTGCTGGCAAAACTGGATGACTATCTGTAAAAAAAAAAAAAATGAAACAGGACTCATACTTCACACCATGCACAAAAACTAACTGAAAATGGATCAAAGACCTAAATATAAAACCTAAAATGACAAAGATCATGGAAGGAAAAACAGGCTCAATGCTAAGGGCCCTAATAGCATAAAGAAAATACAAACCATAACTAACAATGCACAAACACCAGAAGATAAACTACATAACTGTGAGCACCTAAAAATTGAGCATTTATGTTCATCAAAAGAGTGAAAAGAAGACCTACAGACTGGGAAAAAAAATTTGGCTATGACATACCCAACAAGGGTCTAATCTCTAAAATGTATAGAATACTTCAATACCTCAATAACAAAAAGACAAATAATCCAATTAAAAAATTGGCAAAGGATATGAACAGATACTTCACTGAAGAAGACATTCAGGCAGCTAAGAGACACACGGGGAAATGCTCACGATCGTTAGCCATTAAAAGCAAAAAAAAACAACCCATTGCCACTGAGTTGATTCCGATTCATAGCGACCCTACAGAAGAGAGTAGAATTGCCTCATAGGATTTCCAAGGAACAGCTGGTGGATTCAACCTTTGGGTTTGCAGGTGAGCTCTTAACCACTGTGGCACCAGGGCTCCCATTAGCTATTAGAGAAATGCAAATCAATACTACAATGAGATACCATCTCACTCCAACATTACTGGCACTAATAAAAAAAAAGAAAGAAAATAACAAATATTGGAGAGGCTGGGGGAAGATTGGAACTCTTATGCACTGCTGGTGGGAATGTAAAATGGTGCAATAACTATGGGAAATGATATGGTGCCTCCTTAAAAAGCTAGAAATAGAAATACCATATGATCCATCAATTCCACTCCTAGGAATATATCCTAGAGAAATAAGAACCTTCACATGAATAGACTTATGCACACCCATGTTCATTGCAGCATTTTTCACAATAGCAAAAAGATGGAAACTACCTTAGCGTCCATCAACAAACGAATGGATAAACAAATTATGGTACATACACAAAATGGAATATTACCCAATGATAAAGAACAATGATGAATCTGAGAAGCATATCACAACATGGATGAATCTGGAAGGCATTATGCTAAGTGAAATAAGTCAATCACAAAAGGACAAATATGTATGAGAACACTGTTATAAAAACCCAAGAAAAAGTTTACACGCAGAAAAAAAAATTTTTTTTTCGATGGTTATAAGTTAGGGGAGGGATTACAAAAAAAAAAAAAAAAAATTGCCATTGAGTTGATTCTGACTCATAGAGACCCTATAGGACAGAGCAGAACTGCCCCACAGGGTTTTCAAGGAACAGCTGGTAGATTTGAATTGCTGACATTTTGGTTAGCAGCTGAGCTCTTAACCATTGCACTACCAGGGCTCCAGGGGAGGGATAAGGAGGGGAAATCACTAACTAGATGGTAGACAAGAGTTAACTTGGGTGAAGGGAAAGACAACACACAATATAGGGGAAGCCAGCACAATTTGACCAAGGAAAAGCCATAGAAGCTTCCTAGACACATCCAAACACCTTGAGGGACCGAGTTACTGAGGCTGAGGACTGGGGGCCATGGTCTGGTGAGACATGTATGTCAACTGGCATAACATAGTTCATAAAGAAAATGTTCCATATCCTACTTTGGTGAGTACTGTCTGAGGTCTTAAAAGCTTGTGAGTGGCCATCTAAGACACATATATTTGTCCCATCACATTTGGAGAAAAGTAAAATGAAGAAAACCAAAGACACAAGGAAAATATCAGTCCAAATGACTGGTGGACTACATGAACCACAGCCTCTACCACCCTGAGCCCAGAAGAACTAGATGGTGCCCTGCTACTGCCACTGACTGCTCTGACAGGGATCAGACAGAGCAGGAGAAAAATGTAGAACAAAATTCAAATTCACAAAAAAAAGACCAGACTTACTGGTCTGACAGAGACTGGAGGAACTCCCAAGATTAATGCCTGCAGACACTCTGCTAACTCAGAACTGAAGTCACGCTCAAAGTCTACTTTTCAGCCAAAGATTAGACAGGCCTACAAAGCAATGACAGGCATGAGGAATGTGCTTCTTGGTTCAATCAAGTATACAAGACCAAATGGGCAACACCTGCCCAAAAGCACAGACAAGAAGGCAGGAAGGGACAGGAAAACTGGACGAATGGACACAGAGAACGCAGGGTGGAAAAGGAAAGGGGGAGAGCATTGACCCATTGTGGGGACTGCAACCACTGTCAATAATTTGTGTATAAATTTTTGAATGAGAAACTAATTTGCACTGTAAACTTTCACCTAAATCAGAACTAAAGAAAAAAAAAATCAGTCTCTCATCGCCATTTCATACCCATCACACACATCAGCAAGTCCTGTAACATAGGAGCCTCCCCCCAAAATGTATCCAGAATCTGCCCACTTCCAACTACCTGCATTCTGCTCCCTCTCCATCCCCCCAACCCCAGTTCAAGTCACCATCTTTTCTGGACCACTACAACCACTCCTTCCCCTACCACTGCCCTGACTGTTGATCCTTGCTTCTATCATCATCCTGATTTGTCACACAGTAGCCAGAGTGACTCCCATACATAACATCATATCACTTCTTTGCTTATAAATGCCCTTTTCATGAATTACAAGACCCTGCATAATCTTGACCTTGTCCACCTTCCTATCTTCATATTTTACCACTCTCTAGCTCAGTAGTCTTCTTTTCTTTCCTCACACATCACTTACAAGCAATATAAAAACTATTTAAGATGATATATTCCATTGCACACTTTTAAATTGACAGCTAAAAAATTTTATAAGTTTAAATAATTGCAAAGTAGGTAATTCTAGCATACTGTATATTGTATGCATACTATACTTTTTTTTAGAAAAACTCTGGTGCAACACATTCAGCTCATCCAATTTTCATTCAATTTATAGGAAATATCCACAGTATAACCTAAGTAGCAAAGCCTTTTCTCGTTGAAAAACCAATCCCACAAATCAGATTCACTTTCTCTCAGGAAGTCTAACTCCAGTTCTCAATCAAATAAATGTGTTACTATGCATCATGAGAACCATCTCATTTGTGAATTTTAATTCTAAAATAAATCATAAATGGGTGGATGGATGAATGTGTAGACTGAAAGATGGAAGGATGGATGGAGGGAGGGAGGGAGGGAGGGAGGGAGGGAGGGAGGGAGGGATGGATGGATGGATGGATGGATGGATGGATGGATGGATGGATGGATGGATGGATGGGTGGGTGGCTGGGTGGATGGGTGAATGGGTGGAGAGAGAGAAATAGGGTACAGATTTGCCTTGAGTTTGTTTCCTCGATGAAATAAAATGCCATCATTTAGAATATTTCTTACTGAATCTCTTCTTGTTCATCAAGAAATTTGCCCACAGAGATATGCATTCTTGAATTGGTTCCTTAGGCGCCCTGGAGGTTTTTACACCCCAGGATATGAACACAATCATCACATAGCCAAGACTCAGCATGGGAAAAGGTTTGACTTTCTTCCATAAGATAGGAGAAAGGATAGAAGAACTAGGTAGATCTTTAGGAAAAAATACTTCGGGAAGTTGTTCTGTATGTTTCTATAATGATCTCAGATCCCCATAAGGTATAAATCACTATCACGCTTTCAAAATACGTCTGTATAAGGACTCATAATATGAACTTAGAAATATGTCGACCTTTGTGAGGCTCACTAACACTAACCATTAAGTCATTAGAAACCTGTAAGTTATAAGAAAATTATTTTTAAAATTTCTGAACTTAGGCCTAGAAACACAGAAGCCTGTGAAGCATGTTATCATTTAACAATTTCTACATATATTATTCAGTGATATTCAGTAAACGAACTTTAAGTTCACTTTGATGTGGCATGCTGTGAGACAAGAAAACATAACATAAATCTAAACAACCTCCCGAATCTCTAAACTTGAAGAGAAGATACATCATTCGTCTATTCTCTAACCCTGGAGAAAAGATATAGCATGCTAGTCTTTGACGTCGCACTGGTCCTTCTGTGGAACCAAGGTGACAACTTCACATATAAACCCCAAATTTCTGGTCACTCACTGACAGAAGGCAAGGATGGAACTGAGATTCTGTCCTCTGCCACAGACCTTGGACCCTATCTATAACCTCCACCAAGTTAGAGCCATGGTTAAGCTCTCCTCTTGAGACCTCTCAGAAGCCTGAAGTCTAAAGATTTGGAGTCTAACCCTTGAACTAACACTGTCATTTTAATTGTTAATTCTGATTCTCCAGTTCTAAATGAATGTTCTGAGGTCTTATTTGCATGCCTCGTCATGACTACCTTGCAATAAACTAAATGAGTTTATGCATGATAAAACCTGAGCATCTTACTATTGATTTTCTGAGATAAAATCCTACACAACAGAAGTTGATATATGCAAATTGATTTCCTTAAAAATAAAGCAAGTACCTTAAGGAAAGCCCTTGTGTCTTCTCAGGAGTGTGCCCATCCCAGCTGAAGTCTTCTGCTCTAGCTCCTTCTCCTCCATTCAGCCACGCTGACTTTATAGGCCCTGGATTATAAACCAAGTCCATTCCAACTTAAGGGTCTTTGCACCAGCCTGGAACACTGCTTGAAGATCTTTGCATGAAGAAGCCATCTGTTATGAATTGAATTGTGTCCCCCATCAAAAGAAATGTTCAAGTCCTAACCCCTTACCCTTAAATGTGATCCTGTTTGGGAACAGGAGTTTTCTTTTGTTGTGTTGATCACTTCTTCAAAGTGTCTTATAGGAAAAAACAGAATACAACAACCTCATCTATCCTGAGACCAGAAGAACTAGGTGTCTGGCTACCACTACCGACCATTCTGACTGGGGACACAACAGATGGTCCTGGATAGAATGGGAGAAAAATGTAGAACAAAACTCAAATTCCAAAAAAAAGCCAGGCTTACTGGACTAGTAGAGACTAGAGGAACTCCTGAGACTATTGCTCTGAAAAACCCTTTAAACTTGGAACAGAAGCTGCTCCCAGAGGTCACCTTTCAGACTAGTAATAGATTGATTCATAAAATAATATCACCGATGAGTACTGTGCTCCTTTAAATCATCATCTACATGAGACAAGATGGTCAACATTTACTCTAAAGCAAAGATGAGAAGGTAAGGGGGGGCACCTATTGAGCAGAAAAGTTAGATTACTGGAAACAGAACAAGCAATATGGAAACAATAAGAACGCTGACACATTGTGAAAAAATGTAATCAATGTCACTGAATAATATATATAGAAATTGTTAAATGATAACCTAATTTGCTGTGTAAACTTGCACCAAAACACAATAAAATATTATTTTAAAAAGAAAAAGATCAGAATAGACACAGACACACACAGGAGGATGACAGACACCACGTGAGGGTCCATCTATAAGCAAAGGGGCAGCAAGGATTGCCAGCAAACACCAGAAACCAGGAGAGAGGCCCACAGAAGGAATCCAAGAAAGGCTAGAAGAACTAGGTAGATCATGTTTAAGAACCCTGATTTGGACTTTTGGCCTCCAGAACCGTGAGAAAATAAATTTCTGTTCTGTAGAACCACACATTTGTGGTATTTCTTCTCACAGCCGCACTAGGTAACTAAGGCCCATCGTTCATGTTTTTAGTTTAAATCTCACCTGCTGGGAGATGCTGTCACTGACTATTCCCACTAAGGCACTTTCTCTCAGGTACTGTCTGACTCCCTGACATCTCCATAGTACTCCCCACCATTTGAAGTAGTCTAATTTGTTTATCGTTTAAATATTTACAGTTTGTCCGTATACCACCACTGAAATGTCAGTCCCATGAGGGGGGAAAAAAAAAAAACAGACCTGTTGTTGTTGAGTCAATCCTGACTCATAGTGACCCTATAGGACAGAGTAGAACTGCCCCATAGTGTTTCCAAGGAGCGGCTGGTGGATTTGAACTCCTAACCTTTTGGATTGCAGCCAAAAACTCTTAACCACTACACCACCAGGGCTCCCATGAGGAAAGAACCTGATTTATTTTATTCACCACTGAATCTCCTGGGCTTAGAATAGTGCCTAACACATTCTACTAGTTATCTGTTGCTGTGTTCAAACAAATTACTCAAAATTTAGAGGCTTAAGACAATAGATATCTATTATCTCATAGTTTCTCTAGGTCAGCTTAGCTGGATGGTTCTTGCTCAGAGTCTCTCATGAGGCTACAGGCAAGATATCAGCCAGTGCTGCAGTCAACTAAAGGCTTGACTGAGGCTGAAAGATCCACTTCCAAGGTGGCTCATTAGAAAGGCTTTGGCAGGAGGCCTCAGCTCCTCCCTGGCTGTTGGCAGGAGGGCTCAGTTCCTCACCACGTGGGCCGTTCCATTGGCTGCTCAGGTGTCCACATGACGAGGATGTTGGCTTCCCTCAGATCAAGTAATTCAAGAGAGAGCAAGACAGAAGCCACAGTGTCTGCTATGACTTAACCTAGGAACTCACATGCTGTCATTTCTACAATATTCTATTGGTTACACAAGTCAGCACTATTCATTTGGAAGGGGTTATACAAGGGCACGGCTACTGTCTTAGAGGCTGTCTACCACACACACATAATGGTCGTTCAAGAAATGTGTTTTAAACTAATGAATTGGGTTTTAATTTTATAGTTTAATTCTTAGAGAGTCATCTTATTTCCAACTGTTTGAAGAAGAATCTATCATCCCCCTTCCTCCGCTCCTGTCCCAACAGCCTACAAAGTGTATCCTATTTCATTTTATTTTCTTGAAAAATAGCAATCCAGGAATGACACTGTGACTGTATTTTAACAGACTTTGGACTTGCTTATAAGGACAACTGGATGCAATATTTTCAATTGGGAGCATTTCAGAAAACCTGGGCAATGTGGTTGCTGTACACATAAGATAACCACGAATCAGAATATTCCATTCCTTCCATCTCTGTAAGGCCTCCTAGTTCCCAAAGCGTCTTCTCAGAAATCATCTCATTTTAACTCACAACAGCTCTGAGAAAAAGACAGGGTAGATTTTATTCCAGTTTTGTGGATGAGGACAACCTTACTGCATCCCAATTTCAATAAGAGGCAGAGCTAAGACTAGACCTTAGGTCTTTTGATTCCTAGTCCAATGGGAGCACAAATCATCAGGAAAGACTTCAAGGAGGAACTGTGCATAGGATGTGCTGTAGAAAAAATCATCCTAATATCTCAATGGCTTAAAACACGAGCAGGGATTTGTTGCTGCTCATACTAAGTCTTAGGTGGGTTGAAATTTCCAAGGCAACCGTTCTCCATACAGCAACTTAGTGATCCACCTTTACCCTCTTATAACTCCATGGCATCACTGATGGCCACACAATAGACTCTTTCAATGAAAATTAAATGCTTTGTCCTAGAAATGACAGGCATCCCTTCCCCTCTCTGCCCATGGGCCAGAACTAGTCACATGGCTCTGCCTGGTTGCAAGGAAACAGGGAAATAGAAGTTCCCTGTGTTTCCAGGGCATGAGTGAGCACTAAAACTCTCCACCATGAATCAGGTGGTGAAGAATAGATACGATTTGCAGAGGTGAGAGGAGGTCCTCTAGAATACTTATGAAAATAGTGTAAAGAAAAGAGAAAGCCAACACACACAGAACACCTAACCCTTTTGTAAGCTCGGCCCAGTGCTGGGTTCTTTTACATATATTTTTTAATTTTAGTTGATCCTGATGATAGCCCTGTAAGATAGATAACCTTTTTTTTTTTTTTAACCACAATTTAGTAAACTGAAGCTTACAGAGTTTACATAATGCTCCCCAAATCTCACACTAGTAAGCAGAGATAAGTCTGGCTCCCTTAAACCCACTGCCGTCGAGTCGATTCCAACTCATAGTGACCCTATAGGACAGAGTAGAACTGCCCCATAGCCTTTCCAAGGCTGTAATCTTTATGGAAGCAGACTGCCACATGTTTCTCCACTGGAGCAGCTGGTGGATTCAAACCGCAAACCTTTTGGTTAGCAACCAAGCACTTTAACCATTGCACTAGCAGGGCCCCTCTGACTTCCTTACTGTCTCCTTTTTTCTATCTTTCGATTTTACATAATGATTCCTTTTCCATCCTAGAAGGGATGATTTTTATCAGGTAGGGTACTGGGGAGGAATACACAGGCAATTTTACTTACAATGTTTTATTTCTTAAACTGGGTGTTGAGCTCACAGGTGTTTGTTGTATAATTCTTCATATTTTTAGGTATTAAATATTTCAAAATAGTTTAAAAAAAGAGGATACATAGAGTCTGAGAACCAGTGATTTGTTCTTACCTTGAAAAGATAAGCATTTTCTATGATTGTTGGTCACCAGAAAGCAGGGAACATAGTATCATTAACATTTATTGAGCACATCCTGTGTCCCAGATAAACCAAACCCAAACCCAAACCCATTGCCATCAAGCTGATTCCAACTCATAGTGATCCTTTAGGACAGGCTAGAACTGCCTCATAGGTTTTCCAACGAGCAGCT
Source organism: Loxodonta africana (assembly GCF_030014295.1). Classification (NCBI taxonomy): domain Eukaryota; kingdom Metazoa; phylum Chordata; class Mammalia; order Proboscidea; family Elephantidae; genus Loxodonta; species Loxodonta africana. The sequence continues at coordinate 46,511,898 of NC_087348.1, forward strand.
GGTGGATTTGAACTGCTGACCTTTTGGTTAGCAGCCAAGCTCTTAACCACTGCACCACTAGGGCTCCATGTCCCGGACAGTTTTAAATAACTTATTTACATGTATTTAAATTATCTCACTCTTCCAACAACTATAAGGCAGATACTATTATTATCTCCACCTTACTGATGAGAAAATTAAAACAATTAGAGATCAGGTAATTTACCTACAGTCATGCATTTTGTTCTTAAAGGGAAGAAACTGGATCTGAACAAAGCACTCTGGTTTCAGGACATGTACACTTAACCACTACCCTGCAATACCTCCCAGAAGAGGCATATGATGAGCCAAACTTGAAGAAAACTAACTCATTGCCGTAGAGTCAATTCTGACTCATAGCAACACTATAAAAACCAAAAAATCTATTGCTGTCGAGTCAGTTACAACTCATAGCGACCCTACAGAGTGTGAAAATCTTGCGCAGTCTCCTGCAAAGTGCCTGTTACATTCCCTAGGCGTTTACTTCCAGTTAAACAGGGAATTCAAAATAACTTTCCCATGACAGTGACAGAAAAAGGCTGGTGTAGTCGGCAGCAAATCCAAAGAAATATTTAGTGCACGGGCTGTATCGCTTGGACTGGATGAAAAGGAAGGACCAGATGATAACAGAGAGTTCTATCTCTCACAGAAATTTCCTTGGCAAGGAAGTTGGGCCTGGGGAGGAATTTAAGAGTCCCGAAGGTCAAGCGATTCAGCCCAGTTAGGGCTTTCTTCTGCTCGGATAGGGAGCCTATAAAAATAGAGTTTGGGGTTAGTGCTGTCGTTGCCGCTGAGCACACACGATACGCTCCAGTTCTGATTGCGGCGTAAGGAATTCCCAGGTAGGACACCAGAGACCGAGGGAAGCCCAACCAGAGAGCGGGATTGACAGCTGGCTCTGCGCCGTAGCCTTGGCGCGCGTGGAGGACCGCCGCCCGGGGGCGCGCACGCCCTGCTCCGCCGTCTCGTCTTGTTGTCTGCTCGCTGCCCCCCCACCCCCGATCTCGACAGGCCCAGCCAGCAGAGAAGGCGGAAGCAGGGGTGGCCGCTGCTCGGGCGCGGGCGCGGGCTCGGGCTCGGGCTCGGGCTTCGGCTCCGGGCTTCCCGGGTCGCGGTGGCTGTGTCTTCGGGGCCCGGAGATTGGCGTCCGGGCCGCCCCGGCTGGGAGCGCCGTGCCGTAGTCTCCCAGCGCCTTGACTGAGCGGAGCCGGGCGGCCTGGTCGAGCCCTGCCTTCCTTGGTCGGCGGCCCAGCGACGTAAGCGGTGAGTCTCCTTCGGACGCCTACTCCCGGCGGCCGCGGCCTCGCTTCCACAGGGTCAGGACGCTCGCTGCTCCCTGTCCCTGGCTTCCAGTAGGCTGGGGACGCCGCCCTTGCTCGCTTTGCTTCCCACAGCTTAGAGGAGTCGCCCTGACTTTCTCTGCGTACAGGCGGGGGCTCAGCCCCCTGTCCGCTGGCCCCTGCTCCCCGGGCGGACCACTCCCTCCCGCTCTCTCCACTCCCAGGACGGAGCCCGGAGCCCAGCTTCCCCAGCCCTGCCTCCCCCACCCCAGCCGCCTCCTGGGCTTTCCAGTCCTGGAGAGCTTTTGCCAGCTTTTAAGAAAACCCCTTTCAGGTTCCCACCGACTCCCTCTGTCGCTATCATGGGAAGGTTATTTTTGAGTTCCCTGTTGAACTCGATAGAAGTCCCAGGCAGCAAATTAAAAAAAAAAAAAAAGTTTCAAATGACACGAATATTTTTCCTCCCCGCCCCTGCGCTCGGTACTTCTCTAGCGATTGTTCCAGACGTCGGTTTGCTAAAGCTGTTCCTAATATTTGGCTCTGGGGGAACTCCAGCTGAGAGTTAGGACCGTCTTGAATGTGAACAGAAAGCACCTAAAGTATTAGTAGCTTGGAGGAATATTAATTTTGCATGTTTCTTTTCTGGGGAAAGCAGATAACTAAATGTTCCGCTGCACACGTACGGAAACGAGAAAAACTTGGAAGGAAATGCCAAGTGCCCTCCTTGGGAACCTGGTCACTTGCATTTAATCCGTTCTCCTGTGGTTACTGGAGAAGATAGAAGCGGCTTTTCTGATTGAGTTGGGGGAGGGGAGTAAGGTCAGTGGCCTCTTGTGACTCAAGGAAGAAATGTCTTTCAGGCACTTTGTTGCTCATGTGATGGGCACAAGAATCCCATCAGACTTTCAACCTGCGTGCGCAGGGTACATCACAGTATTTCAGAGTTGTAAATGGAGGTCGTTTCTGTGATGAGTGTAAGTATATGATACTCATACAGTTTTGGCCTCTTGGATCACTTTGAAAGAAGTTCAGATCCTTGCCCCCTGAAGGAGATCAAATAGTGTCTAGGAGGGGGAATGCTGCTTGAATTCCTTGGATTCTAAATTTAAAAAAAAAAAACTTTTGCCGTTGTGTCAATTGCGACACACAGCGACCCAGTAGGACAGAATAGAACTGCCTGGTACGGCTTCCAAGGAGCAGCAGGCGGATCCCGACTGCCAACCTTTTGATTAGCAGCTGAGTTCTTAACCACTAAACCGCCAATGCTCGGGATTCAGAATTAAGGCCCCATAATTAAATATTCTGTTTGCACACGTTTGCGAGTCTTTGTATCTTAGGAATAAATTTTAAGGAATTGGTAAATCGTTCCTGTTTCTAAAGCTAGTAGCAAATTAAAGGTAATTTCTGGTATTGTGTTTTACGTAGCTTTGTTGTAGATGAGTTATATGTTTAGCCATGTGTGAGTTTCAGTTGACTTAAAATTGACTATTTCAAGACCTAACTTGTTGATTTCTTTAGCTTGACACATTGGTTGTGTTAACATCTGCTGATCTGTGTGCATTACCTTACTCTTCCCACCCCAGCAAAATCCCACAGCAGGCTCTGTAGATTATTTATACCCAGATACTAATGGGTGAATTTAAGCCATGACTTATGACAGGGCTATTTTTGACTTTCATTTTGCAGTCAAAATAAGTTGGCAGTTATTACATCCCACAATATTTAATTAAGGCAGCGCTTGCCAGACTAGATTCACGATTATACACAAGGAGTTGCAGTCGAGAAGCTCTTAGTCTGCAAGGTACGGGAAGATTGAGAATTTGTTTCATCCCTTCTATGAATACATATAGAGAAGCACGTAAAATCTGAATGTTAGAGTAGAAAGAGGACTTTAACAAACCCTCATTTTAAAGGTAAGAACACATACTGTCATTTAATTTATCTTGTGTGAAGTCAGTTATAGCCTAAGTCTGCTTTTGTAGCATGTCATGAAGCCACCATGTGGCATAGTAGGATACTCAAAAGAATCCAGCCAGTCTCTTCGTATTTTCTGCGCGGATGACAGCCCATCTTCTACGCACTTCTGTAGCTGACTCAAAGTACTTTTTGCTCTTCTATTACTGTTAATTAAATAGCTCATCCTTGTACTTAATTAGGAAAGCAGTCTTCACGTAAAGTTATTGCAGTCCCCTAAAAGTAAGGGGGAAAAAATGTTTCAACTTGCCAAAGAGAGTAGACATAAAAATACTGAATGGCACTGAAAATACCGTTTTTAGCTTAATTTTCTCTTTGCAGTAGACTCATATTATACACTTAGAAGGTGACTGGCAGTTTATTTTGAAGGATATAGAACTTCTGCATTGCTTCTTAAAATATGACAAAGTAGGATGAAAATGGAAGGCATCTTGATTTTTAAGTGCACTCATTTTTATGTCTTTCAGCTGCATACTTGCAGTGGAATTCCTTTTAAGGAATTATAACTCATTAGACAAGTTTCTTAGGAACACATTGGCTATAAAATATAAAAGGTCTCTTTGCCTCTGAAAGCCTTCAAGTCTTTTGAACTGGACTGGAAGAGGGCAGCTGTAGAATATCCAGTAAGTTGGATTTTAAAATAGCCCTCTGAGCAGAAAAAGTAGACTTAGCTCAGTAACTTTTGCCATTGTCTTCTGGGTAGCACTTTGATATATGCTGTACAAGAAAATAAATATTAATTTCTCAAAAGCAAGTTCACTTAAAATAAAATGGTCAGATTTAAAAGATAAAATATACGTAGTGTTGTCCAGGGCATACGAAGTGGGCCCTCTTGTATATACTGTGCTTGTGAGAATGGACTTCAGAAAGCCTTTGATACGTACTGGATGAAACCAGCATTACCTTTCAAGAACCGTAAGAAGGTACATACCCTTTGACTCAACAGTTGTACTTCTGGGAAAGTCACCTAAGGAAGTAAAGTGGACACAAATGTGTATGCAAAGAAAAATAACAAAGGACATAACCCCTAGTGTACCATCTGTCTTCAGATCTGAAGGATGTAACGGGAGCCTTATTACCCACCTAAGGAGCAGGTGTAATGACTAGTTCTGCCGTTGGCCTGCTGTCTGGCCGTGACCTTCCTTCCTCTCACCTGTAATGAGTCATCCCTCGGAGTCCAAATTAGCAATAACAAGGCTTTGGGAGCTAATTTAAACTTTTTAAAAATATTGTATCAATACTAAATAAATAAAACACCAAGTTTCTTTGCTGATTCTTGGGAATTCTATCATCCCAGCATAGTAACGCCAAACAACTCAACGTTTAATAGAAACGGTGGTCAGCAGCTTTGTCTAGTGTAGTAAAAATAAAGGGAAATAAAATTTAAGTGCAGCTTAATAGATCCGTCAAAACACAAAGAGACAAACATAGCATAGTACAGGGCGCACAGGCTCCGGGGTCAGATAGACTAGAGTTCTGATCCCAGCTCTGTTAATTATTAGTTGGGTGATCCTGGTTACATAACCTTTCTATGCTTCGTAGTTTCCACTTCTGTAAAATGGGGACAATAAAACTATTAAATGCCATAATACGTAAAGCTGCATGTAATAATAACTCTAATGCCAGGCACAGTTCTAAGTGCTTTGTGCATATTAAGACATTTAATCCTTTCAGTAATTCTGAGGTGGATTCTGTCGTTAGCCCCGTTTTACAGAGGAGGAAAGTGAAGCACAGCAAGGTCATCTAACTTGCCCAGGTCACACAGCAAGTACTGGAGAAAGGAGTCAAATTCACATTATCCGATTCCACAACTACTTCACAGTACTGCCTCTCTCAGTAAACGGTACTGAGATAAAATCTTCTGGGGGAGAAATAAAAGGTATTTGCAGTGGTAAAAAGAAGAGGACTACTGTCTTAACCCTCTATTTGGTAGGTTAGCAGCAAGGCCTCTTCATTAAAATGAAATAGGCTGGGGGATAATAGTCTACCATATTGACTGAGGAGCTTACATTTTATTTACAGAACTGTATGTGGCTCCTATTAGGGATTTCTGAATTGCATTCAGGCATTAACTTTCCCCTGGTAAATACCATAATGGTGTAGTATCTGAAGGCATCCCCTCTACCCATGAAAGTAGTCGTTTTCCATAGGCAGATGAAACCTCGCTTGTTTTTCCAGTCGTTAATAATGAAACATAGTCACTTGACTGGAATGAAAGGCAGGAGGATATAAAAATATACTTTTTCTACTCCATTCTTTCCACATAATAAAAATTCCCACACTAAGCATTTGGAAGTACATACCGAATTTTAGATCGAGAAGGAGAAACTTGCCCCAAACCACACGTCTGACAGAGGCACATGATCACCTGACGCCCGGTCCAGCACTGCCCTTCTTGTTGTACTGTTTTCTTCAGTTCAGAATGCTTGAAGGAATTTCAGCAACATGATTGAGTTCTTCAGCCAGTGCTTCATGAACACCTCTCATGTGAAAGGGAGTCCCTGGATGGTGCAAACAGTTAATGTGCTCACTGCTTACCAAAAGGTTGGGGGTTCCGTGACACCCGGAGGCGCCTCAGAAGAAAGGCCTGGCAGTCTGCTTCAGAAAAATCAGCGATTGAAAACACAACAGAATACAGTTCTACTCTGACACACATGAGGTCCCCATGAGTCGGATAGACTCAAAGGCAACTGGTGGTCTCACGTGAAAGACCTTGTGCTGGGTACTAAGGGTATGAAAACAAAAACTAAACTCATTTAAACACATAATTATGATATAGGTGAATATTGTAATTGAAGTGCTTTTCTTAACCTTATATTCTTTCTGTTAGACCATAAACTCCTTAAGCAACCCAGGCTTCTTTGTGTGTTCCAGGTGCTTTGCACAGAGGATGGTATATGTTATAAATTATTGAAGGTGAGAATCAGGTAACTTACTATAAAATAGTACTTATAACAACTAAAGCTCAAAAAACTTTAAAAGTTTTCTGTAAATAACGTTGACACAGCTAATGTATATAGCCATCAGCTAACAGGTTGTACAGATGAGCTATTTTATTTATAAAATTATTATAGGTATTACATAGATTATAGCTTATATGGATATAGCTTATTTATACAGTCTATCTTTTAGTTGATGGGTGGCGTAAGTAGTTAAACACCTGCCTATTAACCAAAAGCTTGGCGGTTCGAACCTACCCAGAGGTGCTTCGGAAGACAGGCCTGGTGATGTGCTTCCAAAAGGTCACAGCCTTGAAAACCCTATGGGGCAGTTTTACTCTGCACACATGGGGTCACCAAGAGTTGGGATCGACTTGAAGGCAGCTAACAACAACAAATGTGTGTTAAGGCATTTTTTTTCCTTATTATTTTTTCAGAGCAATTGATAACCAAGTTACTATGAGTCTGCTAAACTGTGAAAACAGCTGTGGATCCAGCCAGCCTGACGGTGACTGTTGTGCTGCCATGGCCAGCTCCTGTAGTGCCACAACCAAAGATGACAGTGTGAGTGGGACAGCCAGCACAGGGAACCTCTCCAGTTCCTTTATGGAAGAGATCCAGGGGTATGATGTGGAGTTTGACCCACCCCTGGAAAGCAAGTATGAATGCCCCATCTGTCTGATGGCATTGCGGGAAGCAGTGCAAACACCATGTGGCCACAGATTCTGCAAAGCCTGCATCACCAAATCGATAAGGTATGTGAGCATGAGAAAGAATGGTGTCCTGTGACAGAAGCTAGTACAGAGAACATTCGTCAGTAAGTAGATCCTTCCCCTTAAAATAGTTGCACTGTAGACTAGGGGGTGAATTTCTTCTGTGCTTTAAGAAAATAATATAAAATAAATGTACCTTAAAGGATGATTTTACTAGAACATGATCATTTCAATCATATAACAAACAAAAGCTTACTCTAAGTGATCAGTTATTCTGATCTCTAATCATGTCGAACTCTGTCATCATCATTTTACTGTGAAATTACAGTAAAATAACCAGTGTTTTTTTGTTTTTTTTAAGAAAATATCGCTTGCTGGCTCTGCTGTCGTAATATACAAAATCTGATGCCTTCTTACTGCCTCCCCTGCTACCACCCTTTTGCAAACCACCATCAGCTCTCACCTGGATTATGGTTCTAGTCTTCTAACAGGGTCCCTGCTTCTGCTCTTATCTTCCTCCACTCTGTTCACAATTCCACGGCCAGACTAAACCTGGCAAAGGAAATGAGGCCGTGTTACCTCTGTCGAAAGCACTGCAGTGGGTCATCAGGGTGTAAAAGCCAAAGTCCTAGTAGGGTCCTGCATGACTGGCCCCTAATTAGTTTCCTGACCTCCTCTCTACTCCATTCATTCCTTGAACATGCCAGCCAGTGTGCTCCTGCCTTGGGGCCTTGACTTAAGTTTTTCTCTCTGCTTGGAATACCCCTGCTACAGCTTAACTGCTTAGCTGACTCTCTTAACTCCCTTAAGTGTGGCCCAGACCTCACCTTCTCCCAGGCTACCCTGTTCATACTACAGCATACCTCCAGTCTCCCCACAATGTTCCTCATCTCCCTTGGCAAACTCTTCTTTTTTCCTTAGCACTTTTTACTTCTTAAGGCATCCGATAATTTGTGTGGTTATTGTCTGCTCGTTCCATTGGGAGATAAGCTTCTGGAGAGCAGGGGTTCAGGTCTGTTTTATTCCTTAATATTTCCCAAGCGCTGGGAACAGTGCCTGACACATAGTAGGTGCTCAGTAAATCAGTTGCTTTACCTGAATGAACATACATGGGATTTCCACAGATGGTTCAAATTCATCTCCTAAGAAAGAGATACATTTTACTGTAATTCAGAGGTTCTTGTTGTTAGGTGCCTTTGAGTCAGTTCCAACTCATAGTGACCCTGTGTACAACAGGATGAAACACTGCCCGGTCCTGCTCCATCCTCACATTTGTTGTTGTGCTTGAGTCTGTTGTTTTAGCCACTGTGTCAGTCTGTCTCATGGAGGGCCTTCCTCTTTTTCCCTGATCCTCCACTTTACCAAGCATGATGTCCTTCTCCAGGGGCTGGTCCGTCCTAGTAACAGGGCCAAAGTATGTGAGACGTGGTCTCACCATCCTTGCTTCTAAGGAGCGTTCTGGTTGAACTTCTTCCAAGACAGAGGTAGAAAGGAATTCAGAGGTAGAAATAACTCAGAAAGGAATGTTCTTAGCTGACTAAGAAGTTCTATATAGGGGGGGAAAAAAGAAGAGAAGGGAATTTTACGTTCTTTAATAAGCTTCTAATCACATTGATGGACTCATTCTTAAGTAGGTTAAGTCCATCTCCGGCTGTTCATTGATCTTAGTAAGTTTTGAATCTCTAAACTTTGGTATTAACTTCTCTATAAAACTTGAATTTAGGGTAATTATATCCATGCTTGGCATAATTTAAATTACAAGGGAGCATGTCTCGTTTCAATGTTGAGGGGGAAAGCGTGTTACCCAGTGATGAATGAAAGAGGTCTGTTTCGGGTCGGGTTTCTCAGCCTTGGCGCTATTAACATTTGAGGCTGGATAATTCTTTATTGTGAGAGACCGTCCTATGCATGGTAGGATATCCCTGACGGCTGCCCGGTAGCACCACTACCCCTCACCTCTGTTATGACAACCAAAAATGGCTCCAGACATTGCCAGATGTCCCCTAGGCAAAATCATCCCTGGTGGAGGACCACTGATTTAGGGCACACATAAAAGCAGTGTTGCAGCTCAGCTGTTTTTTCTGTTTATAATGAATTCTATTTTTTTTTTTTTTTTTTGGTGCAGTGGTTAAGAGCTCAGCTGCTAACCAAAAGGCTGGCAGTTCAAATCCACCAGCTGCTCCTTGGAAACCCTATGGGGCAGTCCTGCTCTGTCCTAAAGGGTCACCGTGAGTTGGAATCGACTGGACGGCAACAGGTTAATGGGTTTGGTCAAAATGGCACCATATTATGGATGTTTGGTTTTTCTGTCGCCAGAGATGTACAGTGTTTTTCCATGTGTCACCTGTGCCCAGGAAGATAGCTAATCTTCAGTAGTTTTTTTAAAGCAAGGCACTCATGAGAATAGTAGGACAGTGGTCTAAAAGGGAAGTAAAACCCACAGAAGGAAGTCTGAGGCTTTTTTTCTGTCTCCCTTTAAGCTAGAAATGACCACTGGCTTTGGCTCTAATGTTCTTAAGGGAGCTGCTGTGGGACTTCTCATCAGTTACGGTCATTCCGGGGTCACAGTTCACCTCCAGCCAATTCTATCTTCTTTTGCAGCGATTCCTAATGCTGTGGACAATGGCTTTCAGCTTACTTTCTAAGGCTCTTCTTATTTTCTCTTAGACTTGCATGGTTTAGCCTTTAGGTACATATTTCAATAAATTTGTTTATGGCTTTCTCTTCTTTTCAGAAAATTGTCGATATCTGACAGCGTATCATTATGCAGTCTGAGAAAGGCCCTGTAGAGACTGTCTGTCTCACCTTTCCAAGTGATAAGCCATTTGAGAGCAGAGCCCATTTTTCACTCCCCTTTTTACCTATCACAGCAGCTACTAGCACTGTGGGCTCCCCCATGGGAGGTGCTCAGTAGATGTTTGAGTGAATGATAACTGCTCTTGTAGCCTACCTGATGGCCCATGTTTTATGAGTGAAGATTGAGACATCTGAAAAAGGTAGAGAGGAATGACAGACACCCAAACTTCCTGTGAATGGTTTTTCCCATATAAGGTGGAATAAACCCTTGAGGCAAGACAAAGAGCTCCTTTAACTCCCTGTGACTTAGCATCCTAGACATGCAAATAAAGGGAACCTCTTTTGTTGTCCGTGAGTCACAGGGTACATAGTGACTGTTTCAGAGAAACCCTTAAAACATGGCCTCATGAAGGCTATTGATAATTGGTTGGAATTCTTACTTATGACTGAACCGTACACTATACCAAACCCATTGCTGTCAAGTTGATTCCGACTCGTAGGGACCCTATAGGACAGAGTAGAACTGCCCCATAGAGTTCCCAAGGAGCGCCTGATAGATCTGAGCTGCTAACCTTTAGCAGCCGTAGCTTTTAACCACTAGGTCACCGGGGTTTCCTAACAATATGCTATAGACGTTATAAGTGTTTTGAACAGCATATGTGGTTTCATCTTACAAGTATATCGTATGGCTGTTGACAGAACAGAGGCCAACCAGACTGCCACAATTCCCACCCTTAACTTTCATTTAGGGGGCCCAGCAGTGGCTCAGTGGTAGAACTCTGGCCTTCCACGCGGGAGACCTGGGTTCAATTCCTGACCAGTGCACCTCAGGCGCAGCCACCACCTGTCTGTCAGTGGAGGCGTCCGTGTTGCCGTGATGCTGAGCAGCTTTCTGCGGAGCTTCTGGACTGAGATGGGCTGGCAAGAAAGGCCTAGTGATCTGCTTCCAAAAATCGGCCAGTGAAAACCCTGTGGATCTCAGCAGTCCAGTCTGCAGCCGGGCGTGGGGATGGCATAGGACCAGGCAGCATTTCTTTCTGCGGTGCATGGGGTTGCCATGAATAGGGGCCACCTGGGCAGCAGCCAGCAACAGCAACTTTCATTTCATTTTTTAATAATCAAATATTATTTCGTTCAATTTCTTTTTCTTTTTTGGGGTTGGAATCTGTTCCACAATCTAAAAATCCCATAACTTTGGATAGGTAACCAAGTATAGTGCTAATTGTACTCACTTCTTTTGTGGACATTTTATTTTGGTGATATTAGTCAATATAATGTGTTAAATTATTCTTCCATAGGAAATAATAAACGGAGGATTTATATGTGATGAATTAAAGTTGTTCGAATTTTCTAAGGTAAATGTTTACTTAAAACAACTAAATATACCTATCTTATTTCTTTCTTTTAGGGATGCAGGTCACAAATGTCCAGTTGACAATGAAATACTGCTGGAGAATCAACTATTTCCTGATAATTTTGCAAAACGAGAGATTCTTTCTCTGAAGGTGAAGTGTCCAAATGCAGGTTGTTTGCACAAGATGGAGCTGAGGCATCTAGAGGTATTACAGCTGTTTTCCTACCATTACCATGTATACTGGGCAGTTCCTAGAGGATAAGGACTTTGCTGTCTTCATCTGTAATTTGACAGTACCTAGTCCCTGGGTGGCACATACCATTAGGCACTTGACTACTAGCTGAAAGGTTGGCGTCTCGAACCCACCCAGAGGCGCCTTGGAAGAAAGTCCTGGCCATCTGCTTCCAAAAGGCCACAGCCTTGAAAACCCTCTGGAGCAGTGCTGTTCTGCACATGTGAGGTCGCCATGAGTCAGAATCGACTTGACAGCACCTAACAACAACACCATATATTAATTGGTTAATAAATGCTTGCCAAATGAGTGCTAACCCTTTGATTATTGAGTATAAATATAAGTAGAAACCAGAAATCACTTGTTTCATTTAACTCTGGCTTTGCCCTAGTGATACAAAAAACAAAATCGGTGTTCTACAAGTTTTGGGGGATAAGCATTATCTTCAGTAAAACTGAGGAAGAGTGTTTTAAGTGCTACATTTTAATCCTATAAATTCCTTTTGAAAGAAGTAATAATTCCTATGAAGCTATCATCTCAGGAGCCCTATTATATTTTTTTTCCTCTGTTTTTCTAAATTGTGCTTTTTATTATTAACTAAATGGAGTCCTCCCATAGCTTGAGATTTACCAGAAGCAATGAGATAATAAAAGAGTTTGCTTTCAAATCAGATAAATCAATTCTTACTTTGGTGATTATCAACCAGGAATTAAATATTGTTAATACTCTACTTGAAGTTAAATGTTCAGGACAAATTTGCAACTTGTCCTCTTAGATCGTTGTGAAGGAGTGGCCCTTTCGGCACACTACTAAATTGATAGTCAAGAAATGTGACTTCTTCCCAACTCTCTCTTCCTGATGGGCTGCATGGACTTGAGAATTCACATTCTTTGTATAAACTTCGAAATCACAGTGATTATTTGAAAGAATTTATGAAGGCCTTCACATTGTGAATTGCTGTGTGCTGCGTACTCAGCCAAGTCTATAAAAGAGAATATTCTTAAAAGAGGTTATGTTCAGGAGATGTCTTCAGCGTTGGCAGAAATTAATTATTTTTTCTTTCTTACAGGATCATCAAGCACATTGTGAGTTTGCTCTTATGGATTGTCCCCAATGCCAACGTCCCTTCCAAAAATGCCATCTTAATATTCACGTTCTCAAGGAGTGTCCAAGGAGGCAGGTTTCCTGTGTGAACTGTGCTATATTAATGGCATTTGAAGATAAAGAGGCATGTACTCACTTGGATTTGTTAATTCCAATACTTCTAAATGCTTTCTTTTAAAGGAGTAAATATTTGAGGGGATCAGTAGTATCAGAGGCTGTTACTCCAACTCTGAGACAACATTATCAATTTTAGGAAAATCGATTTTTAAGAGGGAAAGAAGGTTCAGTAAATCGGTGTAGGATTTATATTTGCTTGCCTTTCTTAGAAAACATTGTAATACTCCTTACTACTCTTGTAGATCTGCAGGTAACAAAAGCTACTAGGAAAGGCATATGCTGGTCTAGTTTCCTACATGCAATTTTAATGACCAGTCTTGGATTGAAGACCGATAAGTAGAATAATTACTGAATAAAACTTACTTAGAATTATTTTGAAAAAGAGAATGGGTCATCAAAACTTACAGAGGGTAAAATAAACTCTACGAAGTGTGTTCCCTTTGTGATAACTCATCGAGCTCTATGCTTATAATGTGTGCACATTTCTGTATGCATGTAATACTTCAGTTAAAACGTTTATTTTTAACAAATTTTATGGGGCCTGACAGCATCGCTCTGATAGAACAGTTTTTCATTCAGACGTTGAGATAAAGTTACATAATTTTAAATTAATACTGTGCTTCCCTTGTCTAGCATGGAGCTCCTAGTCCCTAAATCCCCATTTTGTGTCCTCTGTACTAGTATCACTTACATATAAGTTATATTCTTTTATAACCACTGCTTGGATGTGTCCTTATAAATTTATATTGATAATTTTCCCTACTTTGCCATGGGATCAAATTTTTATTTTCAATAACTTCATAAGATAAAAAAAAAAATCAGCTGACTTGCTCAAGATGTAAGGAAGTCTGAGAAAATAATTAGAGTAAGTTGGCATGCCCTTCCTAAACTTCAGTAAATGACAGGAACTTGACTTCCGAGGTGAACTATTGCTTAGCAGATCAGCTAAACTGAAGCCATTGTGGTATAGAAAACCTGGGGCATATGAGAACTGGGCACCAAAGCCTCACACCCTCGTGATACTTCTGTTCTTCAACCCTCCTGACAACGGTTCCAATTAAGTCATTGTGCTGCTGCTGGAAATTTTTGGAACAAGAGTGCCTTTGGAGAACTATAGTATTGGCAGACGGTGGCCTCCAGACTACGCTGTCATAGATGCTCTGCCTCAGCTGGGAAGGAAATGATTTAGAATATTCTCATTTGCATAGTATGATGCTCTTTTAAAGAGATGGAAGGCTGGTTAAATCTTGTTACTACACCGGCAAAGGAAACTAACCTTTATATAGTATTCTCACATCTTTGCTTTACACAAATTGATGTCCTTAATTTCTTCATAGTGAAAAGCTTTCACTTATTTATAGAAGATGGTTATTTTACTTCTTCGGATTATCTCATGCTCTTACATTTCTCCCATAAAATTTAGATCCATGACCAGAACTGTCCTTTGGCAAATGTCATCTGTGAATACTGCAATACCATGCTCATCAGAGAACAGGTATGATGATTCTCTTTCATAAATCATTATTTCTATAAATAGCTTAAAGAAGTGAGGTTTTTTTTTTTTTTTTTTTTTCAATTGAAAATTTAAATCAGTAAGGTAAAATGAATATAGATTGAAAAAGTGTTAGGACTGTGTGGAAATTTTTAATGTAAATGGAAAAATACTTTGAGAAAGAACAAAAGAGCCCTTTTTAAGTATTTACAACTCCTAAGTCATTAACTAACAATCTCTACGTTTATGTATATTCATGTAAGTTCCAACTGAAGAAGGTAAAAAGTGAAAGTAAGGATCCCCATTTAAGGAAAAAAACTTAGGAAGTACATGTTTACACATTGTGAAATGAGGCTCAGGTGTCCAGAGACGAGCAGAAGAGTAGCCATGCAATAGAAGAAAAGTCTGTTCAATAGTAGAATGTTATCTGTAGCCCCTGTCATATGTTGGCAGGTTTGAGAGTTCTGGAATGCATAGACCTTCTGCTCAGTTGTCCTGTAGGGCACTGGTTGAGCATCATCACAAGTAGGATTGTAATAGCACACTATACATTTTGATTATCAGTAGAGAAAGGAAAATTCCACCTGGTGGCTATCTTGTGACATTCGGGGAGGTCACCCACAAAATATGAAAATTAGTCACTAAATATTTATACACACTTGAAATTTGCAAGCCCACAGATCATTATTGATTACCTTAATAAGTAGAAGCAAGCAAAACGTGTCGCTCGACTCAACTTTTCCATCTGTCTGTTAGAGTCCCTTAGTTTTTTTTCCAGCAAACAAAACCTTAGTTTGAAGGTGTTAAACGCCTTTTTCCTCATGAAGTTCCAGCTCCCCACTTTTCTTTTTTTCTCTTTTGTAATATTTTAACAAATCATGCAGTGTATTTAAAACCCAGCAGAAATAAGATTTAGTGTAGGAAAAAAACTCTAGGCTGAGAGTCTGAAGACCTAGGTTTTGATCCTGGCTTTGCCACTAACTTCCTGTCTTATCTCCAGAAAGAGACTTGATATTCTAGATCAGAGTCAGGAAACTGTGGCCCCTAACCACCTCTAGCCTGCCGCTTTTTTCTGTAAATACAATTTTATTGAATTTTACATTTCCATTCCTAGATCTATACCTAAAAGAATTGAGAGCAGGGGCTTACACAAGCACATGTACATAGTGTGTATACTCAGCTCTTTCCTGTCTACACTCACTCCTTTTGATCTGAATCAGCTTAAATTACCACCACGAGTTAATGGCTTCCTCAAATCATTACTTGGAGTCCCAGCTTACCTTCTGAGTTTAGGTTCATAGCAGCACTGTTCACATTAGCCAAGGTGGAAATGGTCCAAATGTCTCATCAACAGAAGAATGGGTAAATAAATTGTGGTCCCTACACAGTGGAATATTATTAGCCACTGGGGAAAAAAAAAAAATGAAGTAGTGAAGTCATCATACATGCTACAATATGGATGTACCTCCAAAACAATATGCTAACTGAGAGAAGCTGGACATAAACGGTCACACATTGTATAATTTCATTTGTGTGAAATAATCCAGAATACATAAATCCACACAGACGGAACAGAGATCGGTGGTTGCCAGGGACTGGACTGGGGAGAGTGGGGAGAAACTACTTAATGGGTAACGGGTTTTACTCTGGGGCGATGGAAATGTTTTGGAACTAGATAGAGGTGGTGGTTGCGTAACACCGTGAATGTACTAAATGCCACTGAATCGTTCAGTTTAACGTGATTAATTCTATGTGACATGAATTTCACCTGTTTTTTTTTTTTTTTTAAGTAGAATACAGCCATGCCCGTGTACTTATGTATTGTGCATGGCTGCTTCTGCACCCCAGTGGTGGACTTAAGCACTTGGGACAGTGACCATATGGCCCACAAAGCCAAAATATTTACTGTGTGATCCTTTATAAAAGAATTTTCCTCTCCCCTGTTGCAATAATGAGTTTTCTCTTGTACAACTGGCTTAAATGGTCTCTAAGTTCGTTCTGCTTGGAATTTCTATGACTGTTGCCGAACTGGAAACCCTGGTAGCATAGTGGCTAAGAGCTATGGCTGCTAACCAAAAGGTCAGCAGTTCGAATCCACCAGGCACTCCTTGGAAACCAGATGGGGCAGTTATACTCTGTCCTATAGGGTCGCTATGAGTCGGAATTGACTCTACGGCAACGGGTTTTTGGTTTTGTTGAACTAAATTTCTAAAGGGAATTTGGCACCACTTTCAAAGAATGTAATTCTGTGTAATGGAGCTCACCTTAAAGAATTGTTTTAGATTCCCCACATCAAAGCCTGAGACTTCCTTGCCTTTAGAGCTTTTATTGATGTGCTTGCAGCACCTTGTAATATCTGAGGCCTGCCTCCTCTCCCACTCACACTCAGGTTAACAGATAGGTAAGAAGATTTAGGAAAGGTGGACACGAGGGGACTAGTAGGTACAGTCAGTGACTTTGGGGTATGCAGTTGACTAACCAAAAAAACCAAACCCATCGCAGCTGAGTCGATTCCAACTCATAGTGACCCAGTAGGACAGAGTAGAACTGCCTCTTAGGGTTTCCAAGGAGTGGCTGGTGGATTTGAACTGCCGACCTTTTGGTTAACAGCCTAGTTCTTAACCACTGCGCCACCAGGGCTCCTGCAGTTTACTGTTCCTTATTTAATCGCCTCAAACACCCAGCAAGAGTCCCAGTTGAGTTTCCAGTTGTGGTCAGAAGGTGCATTTTCTCTCCAACTCCGCTAGAGGTTGCCAGCTCTCAGCAATAGGAACAAATTCATTTTCTGAATGAGTTTTCAGTAGTGATTTGGGGGTGGGGGATGCTGCAAGGTGTTGACATTTCCTTTCTCTGTGACTTTTGAAAGTAAATAGTCTTTGTGGGCTATCTGGTTTCTGTCACAGCTACTCAGCTCTGCTGTTGTGGCACAGAAGTGGCTATAGATAGTATGTGTGCTTACCAAGTAGTTGTAAATGAAATGTCAATTTTTATTTAAGTCTAAGCTCGTCAAACTAGAACATGATATGCAGGGAAACATTTTTCAGCCTTTGTTTTGGTTTTCAGATGCCCAATCATTATGATCTAGACTGTCCTACGGCCCCAATTCCATGTACATTCAGTACTTTCGGTTGCCATGAAAAGGTAAGGGTTTTTCTTTTCCTTCTCAAATATGGATGGAGACTTTCTGTTGTATGCGTTAATGGAGAATACCAGCAGGGATGTGAACACTTAGCAAACAGCATGATGAAGTATATAATTGAGTTAGATGTGGGCGCTGTGAACAGAAGCAGAGGCACACTTAGCAGTTCCTACAGCAGTCAGGCCGACTGGACAGAACAGGATATGTGGGCTGAGACTTGACAGATGAAAAAGTTGTCCAAGAAGGCAAGGGAGGGAAGACAGGCGAGAGAGAAAGCATGGTGGTTTTGGTAACTATGAGTGGTTTTATCTTATTCACTCTGGCAGCAGGGTAGAAGATATGGGGTGGGGTTAGGGCTGACAGTCCCTGAACCTGTTGAAATACCAAAGCCCAAAATGAGGACAGCATGAATTATGGTGCTAACAGTGATGCTAGAGATCTAGGAGTCATTGCATATTTAGGAGGGGACCCTGTGACTACACAGATACGATGGCTGAAGGAGAGGGAAGCATCTAGAATGACTCTTGGTTTCTGGAAGAGGAACTAGTTGGAGGTGGAGGTGGAAAAAAGTGAATTCATTGTGGACGGTGTTGAGTTGCAGGTGCGAGCTTCCCCAGCTGTGGAAGACTCAGGTGGAGATGGCTCACATGCGTTGTATATGTGGTCTTAAACTCGGAAGGGAGGTTGGGACTCAGAGCAATGATTTTGGGAGGCCGTTAACTCATGGTGATAACTTAAGCTGTGACTGAGGTCATGTAGAGTGAGTGTATACAAGAAAGAGAACTAGACCAAGGAAAGGAGCCATGAGTGAAGAGTATTAGAAATATTGAAACCAGGCAAGGAGAAAGTGTTGTCAAGGTCTGCAAAGGTTGTTCCAAGACTAGTGAATCAAATCAAATATCTGAGATCAATGTTAGGTCATTTCAAGTGGTGAGTGTGACTACACCTTACTTTTTCCATTATATTTTTTTCTGACTTTACAGTAAACATACAGTTAATAATTTAAAAAGTAAAATGGTCTAGAGTATGATTACATTTTGTGGGAAAATTATGTATCCCGTGTACATAGAAAAAGATGCGAAGGAAGTAGAATGTTAATGCAGTTAGGTGAGATAAGGAGCACCTTATTTTCTTCTTGATCATCTCTCTTTTCTATTTTTCTGTTGTGTACCTGAGTTGCTTTTGTAATAAAATTGTTAAATCATGGATCCTTTTCATGTAAGAATTAGGAGGCTGCTGATCACCAAAGAATGTATAGAGTCAGGAAAGATTCCAGTTTGCAACAGATTTGCATAATAAATGAGGAATCGGGGACAGTGCAGGTAGACTACTCTTGGCTACGAAAGGAAGAGAAAGAAAATGGTATTCACCAGAGAAGGATCTGAATCGACTCAATGGCAGTGGGTTTAGTAAAACCTGAGGTGTTACAAGGGATGGGTACCATTTAGAGCACAGGAAATATGTCAGTCCTGGACAAGAGGAGTGTTATCTCTTAGAGGAGAAGACGGATGTAGATACTGATACTTTTATAGGCGTGGGGGGCGGGGGCGGTATCTGAGTGAAAACAGAATACTCATCAGATAGCCTCAGTTTCTCAGTGAATTAAGAGGGATCATCTCATTGGCTTGACAGTCTGATGAGGGTAGAGGAAGGGTCTAGGAGGTTGGGGAAAGTGGTGATGTTATGTGGAAACCCTTTATTTGGCCTGGCCAGATCCCTTCCCTTGTTTGCACAGTAATTATTCCCAACCTAAGGCTTGTGCTTATTTGTAGATGCAGAGGAATCACTTGGCACGCCACCTGCAAGAGAACACCCAGTCGCACATGAGAATGTTGGCCCAGGCGGTTCAGAATTTAAGCCTTGCTTTAACTCCCAGGCCTCAGTGTGACATGCTTCCGTATGATTCTGCCTCTCTGTCCCGAGTGTCCTCCGGATGTCACCCAGAGGTCCAGAACTTCCAAGAAACCATTCAGCAGTTAGAAGGTCGCCTCGTCAGACAAGACCATCAAATCCGGGAGCTGACTGCTAAAATGGAAACTCAGAGCATGTACGTAGGTGAGCTCAAACGAACCATTCGAACCCTTGAGGACAGAATTGCTGAAATAGAAGCACAGGAGTGCAATGGGATTTACATCTGGAAGATTGGCAACTTTGGGATGCACTTGAAATGCCAAGAAGAGGAGAAACCCGTTGTCATTCACAGCCCCGGATTCTACACTGGCAAACCCGGCTATAAGATGTGCTTGCGCCTGCACATTCAGCTGCCAAATGCCCAGCGCTGTGCAAACTACATCTCCCTCTTTGTCCACACAATGCAAGGAGAGTATGACAGCCACCTGCCCTGGCCCTTCCAGGGTACAATACGCCTTGCAATTCTAGATCAGTCCGAAACACCTGTAAGGCAAAACCACGAAGAGATCATGGATACCAAACCAGAGCTGCTTGCCTTCCAGCGACCCACAATCCCACGGAACCCAAAGGGGTTTGGCTATGTAACTTTTATGCACCTAGAAGCGCTAAGACAAAGAACCTTCGTTAAGGATGATACCTTACTAGTGCGCTGTGAGGTCTATAGCCGCTTCGACATGGGTAGCCTTCGGAGGGAGGCCTTTCAGCCACGAAGTACTGATGCAGGGGTATAGCATCCCCTCCTTTGTTTAAAAAAGACTGTCTGGAGAGAGCAGTGCCTTTCCTTGCCCTGTTCTCAGTGATAATGCACAAACAAAAAATAGAATGGGAAAGATCTAATACCCACCAATGAATGCTTTTAGAGACGTCACCACTTCTCCCTGTTACAAATCTCTGAAACGTTTTTCCCAGGACCCTGCATGCTTTATGGCTTGCAAAAAACATACCTGAAGTGCCTCTGGCATGTTGCAGCTATTTTATCAATTAGTATACCTCTTTGTTGTACTTCCATGGGCTGTGGTTCATTGTATTTTATTGTCAAAAAGCCCAGAGTCAAGAGTGGAAAAAAAAAAACTAAAGCTTAAACCTTCCTCCTCCTAAAATGATAAGGACTTTTGTAAAACTTCAGTCTTATTTTTATAGTATTACATGTAATATATTAAACTTGAGAATCACTACACCTTATTCTGGTGCCAGAAAGGTTATTAAATACTGAGTGCTCATTTTCTTTGGTCACCTGTAGATTTCAAAGGATTCGAGCCATAATCTTTGGAAAGCTTAAGTTCTCATCACCCTCTCTTTTTCCCAGGGTATTAATAAGGATATTCAGGGATTAGTTGAAACCCTAAATATAACCTTACTTATTTAGTGCCAATGTGTTGTCTGTTGAACAATACTATTTAAATGTTTCACTCTGCCTTGGTTACATACCGTCCTTGAGGCCCTAAGTAGCACCTTCTCCAGAGTTCATAATGCCAAGAACTGTGTGGATACCAGCTGCTAGTTGCTGTGCCCTGTGTCCCTTTTTGTCTACTCATTGTAGGCTGAGCTCTGCTATCCTGCATATGTTTTCTGTCACTAAATGCTTATATGGCAAGGAGAAGCACACACAGTCACCAACATAAAAAGTAGTCAACCAATGTGGCATCTGGTTGGTGGTGACAGAAGCTATGTGAGGCAGAAATTTTCAGCCCTTTTCAGCACCCTCTGATTTAATTCAATTAAATGGGACAAAATTGATTTCCTGAGAACAGATGTCTTAACACTTGGGAGGTCCTTGGAGATACCTGAGAGGTCACCAAACGAAGATCCGAAGTCATAGCGATTATATGATGACAGGTTGAGTAGGTGGCTTCGGTTCAGCAATTTGCAGCAGCCTCTGAGGAGGTTCCTGTGGAATGTATTCAAGTGGCTCAACATCCCCAATAGGAAGAGGTAACTTTTGTGCCATTGTGTATTTGTTAAAGACTGATAGGTAGTAAATATTTGGGTGGAATCTGGATCTCAGGGAGTCCCACAACCAGTATCAGGACCCGACCCCCGCCCCGCCACCCCACACACATACTCTGCTGTCATCTGGTGTAGGAGACCATATTTTATCTCCAGAAAGGCCACATGAGAACCCCCTGACCGGTGTTCAAGATGAGCCTTCATTTCAAGAGGAACCTGAGAGACCTTGTTGGCTCTGGAGGGGAGCCTGGGCTCAGGTTCCAGGCAGACCCAGCAAGTGTCTCCTTGACCTTCCCATTTACTTTTCTCTCCATCCCCACCCCACATTTAGGGTTCTGCCCTGATGGGTTTATGTTGTAGAGTGAAAGTAAAGGCCTGCGCCACCTTCTGTACCACAGGTTCATGGCAAGGTCCCGGTTCATATCCTGGCAGTTTGTGTCCCTTAGCTACGATGCTTTCCTGCTAACTCCTGAAAATCACTGCAGTACCACCCGCTGGGCTGCTGTTCTGTGATTGTTTGTTAATGAATAAGTAATTGTCAGCTTTCATTGAAAAAGTCAACAGGGCCCCTGAAGTCATCCAAAAACTGAACGGTAGTTTAGCTTCACTAGTAAAAAAGGTCTGCCTTGAGCATTATGCTCTTTTAAGAACTATCTATATGGGATCAAGTTGACAACAGCAGCTTCAAAAATGATAGGAACCTTGGGGACAGTGAGTTTATGTTACGAAAAGGAGGGTGAGAATGATTACACAACTGGAAGTATGTAATCAGTGTCACTAAATTGTACATGTAGAAATTGTTGAATTTGTATATGTTTCAGTGTGTATATTCTTAACAACCAACGAATAAAATTTAGGAAGAAATAAAGTGGTAATTATTTTTGTATGTGCATATAAAAAGCCTGAAGGAAATATCCTATTAATTGTGATTATCCTGGGTTATAGAATTTTTGATGACTTATTTTATGACTTTTTTCTTTTTTTTATATGTCCTATAATAAGCAAAAAAGAAAAAAGGGGTGGGGGGTCCCTGGGTGGCACAAACAGCTAAGCATTTGACTACTACCTGAAAGATTGGCAGTTTGAATCCACAGAGAGGCACCTCAGGAGACAGGCTTCACTAACAAGTATCTGTGAACCTGTTACAATCCAGATGGATTAAAAAAATGTTGCCACAAAACATTCAACCCCCCCAAAAAAGGAAATATTAAAAGCTTCCTGGTCTAATTTCTATTAAAAGTACATTAGGTACTAAGAAAAGTCATTTCCTGCCTTGGTGATGTTTTTTTCTATTAAGGAGTACTGTAACCCACACAGAAATTGTTGTTTGCCTGCCTTCACCTAGGTAGAGGTCCCCTCCGACTGTAAAACTCTGTTTTAAGAAATTAAGTTCTAACCAGCAAAATGTTGACAATATTTCTTAAAGGATTTTGTCAATGGAAAATTGCTTTAACTTTGCTGACTATTAGTGTTCAATGTACTGTCTATCAAATCAGTGGAGCCCTGTCTTAATTCAAATGAGCAATTTTTTTTAACCCCCAACTTTTGGCATTTTGCAATAAAGCAGTCATTTTATGCTGCTCATTTGTTATGACTATAGAGTAGAAGTACTGGTCATGTGGTCATTGCAAATAGGAAATTTTTGAAAAGACTTCAACTCAGAATCAACTCTTAACCTGGAAAGCTAGTTTCTCCCTCTTGGCCCACAAGTAACTGGGCTGTGTATGTTTTATTAACCACTTGTTAACATATTCGTCTTCTGGCATCATTCTAGAACATATCTAAACTTAAACATATATATACTTTTTTTTTTTCCTCTTTTCCCAGAGTTGCCCAATCCAATGTTGGATGAAACTTGCAACTCATATTTTATTATTTGCAAACAGGAAGTGGATCTGTAGTTCAGTAGTTCAGTGCTATGCTTTGGAGTTACAGCAACGACAGTTTCTGGCTATACTGTAGTACAATTCAGCTTCTATTCTGAGGATAAATAGTAGGAAAAGATTAGACTAAAAGATGGCATTTTTCCTCCTAGCTAATGAGGGTCTAATATAGAGAGTTAGATGACCTTCCCTAGCAGTTCATTTTTGTGGCAAGTATAAAATCATGTTCTCTATTACTGTGTTCCTACCAGTTCATCTGAGGCTATGCCAGGCTATACCAGTCTTAGATAAGCAGTGAGTGTGCTAGTAAATTATGCATGTAAAGAGAACACATTCTTTTTACAGAGGAGCGGTTCTCTGTCATTGCTTCATCCAGGGAATCCTCAAATCTCTGATGGCCAGAAACCATTTTTAATAATTAGAGGCGTTTCTAACTTAAGACTTTGAAGTACTTTTCAGTTCCTGCTACTCTTGTCTTGCCTCAATTAAATACTGCTCATTATTTTATATAAAATACCATTAGGTCTCCTTTAGAATGCCTAGTGCCATAGAAAAAAGAGTCCTGGTGGCACAGTGGTTAAGCACCCACTTGCTAACCAAAAGCCAGTCCATGGGAGAAAGATGTAGCACAGCCTCTGTAAAGATGACAGCCTTGGAAACCCTGTGGGCAGTACTCCTCTGTCCTGTGGGGTCACTATGAGTCAGAACTGACTTTGCTTTAGGCTCCATAGAACCGAAGCAGTGCAACGCCTTAAGGAAATGAAAACCAAGAACCCAAACCAGTTGCTGTCGATTCGGTTGCGACTCATGGTGAACGCATACGTGCAGAGTAGAACTGTCATTTACAGAGTTTCCAATGGCAGATTTTTCAGAAGTAGAGCAGCAGGCCTTTCTTCCACTTGCCGTCCACCTCCGGGTAGACTTAAACCTCTAACCTTTCAGTTAGCAGCCGATCACATTAACTATTTGAACTACCCAGGGACTTCAAGGAAATGAAAAAAAAAAGGCAACAAATAGTCATTTGTATTTTTCTTTTTAAATACTTTTTTTTAATTTCCCAATTTCACATGATAGACTGTCACTTTCACAGTTGTGGCTATTGTGTTCATAGAATAGAGTTGGAGCTTCCTAATTCCCAGTATCCAGACAGACCAGCCAAGGAAATCGGAGCGGATGGTTCTCTGCAGTTTCCAACACTACGTTACAGCCTTCACTTTCCGTTAGAGACAAACACTTGCCAGGAGCTGCCTAGTTGTCTCACTGATTGTCACCTACATGGTTAATGTCTTAAGCTTGTTTTCCAGAAAACTTGGGCTCTTAAAAAATTCTGAAAAATAATGCCAGATGGGGAAAACATTTTGTGGAATGAGGAGATGGGGTACTCCATTTTCTCTCACAAAGTGCTGTCTTAGAAGGGCCTTTAGGACAAGAGCGGAGGCAGGGTGTGCTCCTCTGCGTTCTCAGGCTTGAGCTCTGAATGTAGGTACGTTTCCACTCCTGGAAGGGCACCAAAACACAGTGCGGTGCAATGCTGCTTCCAAGGAATTTTCTCTGAAAGGGGGCGCCTTCTCTCGTTAGACCTTCCTTCCTCTGCTGACTATAACTGAATTTACCCCGACATTCTCCTGTGGAGATTTTGGAGTAAAAGCTAAAATGCCCATGGAAAGAACCAGTCAGTAACCAGTTGCCCCTGAGTTGATTCTGACTCATAAAGACCCTATGTGCATCAGAGTAGAACTGTGCTCCATAGGGTTTTCAATGGCTGATTTTTCAGAAGTAGATTGCCAGACCTTTTTTCTGAGGTGCCTCTGGGTGAACTCAAACTGCAAACCTTTTGCTGATCGAGGGCATTAACTGTTTGCACCACTCAGGGACTCTAGTGGAAAGAAGGACGTATTTGTATTCTGAGAAGGAAATGCAGTCAGTGGTCTCAGAAGCAGGTAACAATGGTTCTCTTATATGCTAGCCCCAGGAGAATACAAATTCTAAAGTCAGGGACACTGTTTTGTTCGCTGCTGAATTCCCTCTACTTAGACCAAGCCGAAAACCCTGGTGGCATAGTGGTGAAGTGCTACGGCTGCTAACCAAGAGGTCAGCAGTTAAATCTGCCAGGTGTTCCTTGGAAATTCTAGGGGGCAGTTCTACTCTGTCCTACAGGGTCGCTATGAGTAAGAATCAACTCGACGGCAGTGGGTTTGGTTTGGTTTGGGTTTGGACCAAGCCAGTTGCTGCAGAGTTCATTTCTGACTCACGGTGACCCAATGTGTTGCAGAGTAGAACTGTGGCCCGTAGAGTTTTTAAGGCTGTGACCTTTCAGAAGCAGATGGCCAGGCCGTTCATCCAAGGCACCCCTGGGTGGGTTAGAACCATCAACCTTTTGGTTAGTAGTTGAGCGCTTAACTGTTTGCACCACCCTGGACTCCTAGCACAGAGTAGGCACTCCAATATTTAATAATGAACATTTAGTAAAAGCAATGATTAAAGCTGACCAATATCTGGTCATTTGTCATGTAAACTTTAGGTGATAAGGCATAAATGTTACTTTCTTTGCTTTTTTCCCCTAGCACTTTATTAGGAAATTTAGTAGAATTTTCCAATTTGGTTTCTCTTGAAAAATCTCACTGCAAAGATAGTTGAACAGCTTTAATAGCGTTATCTTAAACTCTTTTTGGAAACTTGTGGCATTTTACATTTTAATTGGAATTGTAGTCCACACTTTCAGCTAGTTTAAACTTTCATAAATCTGTTATGCTGAATTTTAATCTTATTTTGCCTGAAGGGTTTTTTTTTTATATAATAAATTGAAGTCCTTGATCAATTGTGCAGAATATTCTACTGTTGTTTTCACATTTGGTAAATTACCAAATTAATTTTTCTGGGTGAGAGTAAATTTGGACCCATTTTGTTTAGACAGGGTTCCAGGATTATGTTTGCAGACAGCAGAAGAGGCAGTGTGATTTGGCATATAAACCACTAAGTTAGGAACCAAGAGGCTTAGATTCTACTCCGGACTGACCACGGACAAATCATTTCTCTTGGGTCTGTGTGTCCGTTTATCTACCTGTAAAGTGGGAACCAGACATTGAAATTTAAATATCATTAAATAATGGGTCACATTTATTAATGCTGGGATCTATCAAGAAAGATGCTGTACGAATCCAGTGAGGCTGCTTATAATTCTGTAACTGCCTGACAAGCTATGGAAGGAAATCTGACTTTGAAAAACTGAAGCGCATTCAGCGGTCAAAGTGTCTTATCAAAAAACCTGCTGTTGCTTAGCGTTTACTACTGCCATGGAATTTGTCAGTGATTTTTCTAGTCCGTCTGGACTCTGAAAGTACAGTAAAACCTGCGAAAGCCAGAACCTCTGTAAGGCGGAAACCTGTCAGAGGAGGAAAACTCAAATATTTTCCACTAAAAAGAGATAAAAGTGGTAAGACTGCACCCTGTCAAAGGCAGAAAACTGGCGAGACCCGGAAAAACAAGGCAGTGCCGCTCTCCCAGGTTTCACTCTATGTGCTTCAGGAAAGGGCGCAAACAAAGAGATGTGGGAAGGAGGGACACTAACCCCAAACCAAAAGAAAACTGGTTGCCATGGAGTTGATTCCAACTCAGAGTGACCCTAGAGGACAGAGTAGAGCTGCCCCATAGAGTTTCCAACAACGCCTGGTGGATTTGAACTGCAGCCTTTTGGTTAGCAGCTGTAGCACTCAACTACTGCGCCACCAGGGTTTCCCACATTAACCCCAGAAAGGCTGAAAATCAGTGTTACAGTTTTAAGAGCAGGTTATACTGAGGGAGGGGTTAAAGGAATTCCTCAGATTCTGTTCAGCTCACCTCTCCACCCTCCTCCCCAGCATCGCCAGGCACAACCCACAAGACAGTCCCTGCTCCTCCTGGCAGCTGAGCCTCAGATGGTAAATACAGTGAGTCGCTGGGTTGACTGAGGATAAGGAGAGGCTCTGTATGCCATTTAGCAGAACAATGTGGCTGATTCCTTCTAAATCCAGCTTACCAGTGTGGACTCATATTTATCTCACCAAGGCACTGCAGGGATACAACCAAAACAGTGTTCCTTGAATGGCATCTTATTGAATATCAATTTAGAAGAAAACAAATGCCGGACTGATATGCTTACCCCTTCCCCTCTATTGTCGATAGCCCCTTATTAGGCTGTATATTGCACCAATGTCTTTACAAAAAAGAAACTCATTAAAATGAAAAATGTATATTAAAAAATAAGCTATGTTCCAAGTTGTTTTTTTTTTTTTACTAATAACTAGAATCCTTTGATTTTTACTTTATCTTTGTTCTATTTGGAGGACTGTATAAGTCACTCTATTCCCTGGAAAGAGCAATTCCAAGCATTAATTCCAGGCACGAGTTTTCACTTCAGTAAACAGAATATCTTGCTCCTTCAGGAAATGGTACATGTGGATAAATCTAGCCTTTGGTTTAGGCCATGGTTTCCATCCTGTGGCCTTTAAGACCGCATTTTCTGAAATAAAATTAGGCCTAAAGAGAGAGGAACGTTTCCACAACCACCTTAGGCTCAATGAGAAAAACAGGAAAATACAAATTGTGAAATCAGGAAACAGCGTGTACTTATTCCCAACAAATGAACCAGAAGCCTCTGTTCTCTCTTATTGCAGGGCTGCAGCTGTCCTGCCCTCTCCTTAGTTAGCGAGTTCCTTGAATGTTTTTAAGTAATGGCTGCCTCCATTGTGGAGCTACTAAAGACATTTTTAGGTAACTCTCTATGGATAAACCCTGGGTTTCTTAAAACAGACTCTTAAATTCCCCAAAAACCAGTCGCCGTGGAGTGGATTTCAACTCGTGGCAACCGCATGTGTGTCACTAGAAATGTCCTCCATAGGCTTTTCAAGAAAATGGCGATTTTTCAGAAGTAGATCACCAGGCACTTCTCAGGGTCCTCTGGGTGGACTCCAACCTTCAGCCTTTCTGTTTGCACCACCCAGGGACTCCTTAACTTCTCTAAGTGGTATGTTTGTTATTGTTGGAAAAGCTGGGAAAACATTTAAGTGCTTTAAAAACGCCACCTTGATTTTTTAATTGAAGCTCCAAAAGTGAAATACTGTTTTGACCTCCGAATAAGCAATAACAAAAAAAAAAAAAAAAATTTTTTTTTTTTTGGTTTGTTTACCTCAAAAAAAAAAAAAAATTTTTTTTTTTTTTTATTCTGGGTTGGCTTTGACACTTACCTTACTTCTAGTCCATTCTTGTAGATATCTGTTGTACTATTGTCATATTTTTGAAATTACCTTTTGTACTGGGACTCGCAGGAGCAGGATTATTTTATAAAGTGACAATTGTAACCCTGTCAGGGAATCACAATAATTTTTGCTTGGCCTGAGTAGGGATTTGTACATTTTAATAGAAAAATGAGTCTGATCTTTGTAGAATTGATGTGTCTGAAAGCTAAATAATAAGCCACACTGAAAAGTAGATTCCCAAATCCTGAAAAATACTCTTTCCCATCCTTCCCCACTTTCCCACTTGTTGCTCTATCCTGATTGCCTGCAGAGATTGATAAAAAGTAGTTGGCCAATGTGTAGCCTCTTTCTTGAATCCCAAGTTCATTTCCCACTAACTAGTGACTTAACCCAAGGCTGTCTAAAGTAGGGAGCCACACCAAAAGTGCTTAAAGAAGGTAGCAAGTCATTTTCTTTAGAAAACTTAGGAGCTGAAGGTAAAATTTGTTTCACACCTAATCTGCTATTCTTTTGGAGCCATTGTAAAAGAAGGAAAGAAAGCAAGTTTTCTGAATACTACTAGGCTAATGTTGCTGAGGAGTCCCTGGGTAGTACAGTTAAACATGCTCAGCTGCTAACCAAAAGGTTGGAGGTTCCAGTCCACCCAGAGGCACCTCGGAAGAAAAGTCTGGTGTTCTACTTCTGAAAGACCACAGCCATTGAAAACCCTGTGTAGCACAGTTCTACTCTGACACACATGGGGTGACAGCAACTAGTAATGGAACTAAATTTAACTTTTTCTATGCCTTAGGGTCAGTGTTGTGCAATCTTTTATTTGCTCACAACCCACAGTAAAATCAGATAGGTAGATGGATAGATAGAAAGATGATAGAAAGATAGATAGGTTAGGTTAGATTAGACTAGATAGATAGGTAGATAGATAAATAAATAATATGTGCACCAATGCAACTAAAATGAAAGGTTTACAAAACACTTGCTTTTTGCTATATCCTGTGCATTCTGATACTTTCTGTTCTTTTTCACTTTTAAAAATGTGGCCCAACCATCAAAGATGCATCAATTGGTCTCAACCCACCTGGATCAAAGGAGAATGACGATCACCAAGGTCACACGATAACTATGAGCCCAAGAGACAGAAAGGGCCACATGAACCAGAGACTTACATCATCCTGAGACCAGAAGAACTAGCTGGTGCCTGGCCACAACCGATGACTGCCCTGATAGGGAGCACAACAGAGAACCCCTGAGGGAACAGGAGATCAGTGGGATGCAGACCCCAAATTCTCATAAAAAGACCAGACTTAATGGTCTGACTGAGACTAGAGGAATCCTGGTGGTCATGGTCCCCAAACCTTCTGTTGGCCCAGAACAGGAACCATTCCCGAAGACAACTCATCAGACATGGAAGGGACTGGACAATGGGTTGGAGAGAGATGCTGACGAAGAGTGAGCTACTTGTATCAGGTGGACACTTGAGACTGTGTTGGCATCTCCTGTCTGGAGGGGAGATAGGAGGGTAGAGAGGGTTAGAAACTGGCAAAATTGTCACGAAAGGAGAGACTGGAAGGAGGGAGCGGGCTGACTCATTAGGGGGAGAGTAAGTGGGAGTATGGAGTAAGGTGTATATAAGCTTATATGTGACAGACTGACTTGATTTGTAAACGTTCACTTAAAGCTCAATAAAAATTAAAAAAAAAAAAAAAAATGTGGCCCAAGACCACAGCCTCCACCAGACTGAGTCCAGTACAGCTAGATGGTGCCTGGCTACCACCACTGACTGACCTGACAGAGATCACAATAGAGGGTCCCAGCCAGAGCTGGAGGAAAATGTAGAACAAAACTCTAACTCACAATAAAAGACTGGACTTACTGGCCTGGTAGAGACTGGAGAAACTCCAAGAGTATGGCTCCTGGACTCTCAGTAATGAAGTCACTCCTGAGGTTCACCCTTTGGCCAAAGCTTAGACAGGTCCATAAAACAAAATGAGACTAAGGGGGCACACCAGCCCAGGGGTAAGGACTAGAAGGCAGGATGGGACAGGAAAGCTGGTAACAGGGAACCCAAGGTTGAAAAGGGAGAGTATTGACATGTCATGGGGTTGTTAACCAATGTCATGAAACAATATGTGTACTAACTTTAATGAGAAGCTAGTTTGTTCTGTAAACCTTCATCTAAAGTACAATAAAAAATAAATAAAAGTGTGCCCCCAGGACACGAATGAGTTTACCAGAATGCAGTTTGTCTCTCATAAGGCTAGAGGCCAAATTCATCCAGCCTCCTTGTCCCACCATACACGCTGCTGAGGGTCTTTAATCTGCAGGGGTTAGCACTGACAATTCTGCCTGGGTTCCCATCCTCCCCACCCCCCACCCCAGGTCTGGCCTCGCTGCTGCTACTGCCTCTCTCTCCTTCTTCAGCATGAGATAATCATATTGTTTGGTGGAAGGAAAACCTCATCTCCTCTCTGCTTCTCCAAGATACTGACTGGTCCTCTCCTGCCTCCACTGCTCCTCTAAAGGACTGCAGCTTTAGGAAAACAAAATTCAGAAAGATTTACAAGCTCCTTTGTTCACTGGGGCCCTGGTGGAGCAGTGGTTAAGAGCTACGGCTCTAAGCAAAAGGTCGGCAGTTTGAATCTCCCAGCTGCTCCTTGGAAATCCAATGGGGCAGTTCTGCTTTGTCCTATAGGGTCACTATGAGTTGGAATTGACTTGATGGCAACGGGTTTGGTGTTTTTTGGTTTGTTTACTGGTTTTGCCACATACTTCACCTCAGGCAATGAAGTAGGCTGCTATTTGAATGGAGAAGGGTGTGTATGGGATGGGAGAAGATTTCTTACTATCTCAAAAAGCTATAGCACAGATGTTGTTAACTGCCACTGAGTGAGTGGGCCCCTGACTCCTGGTGACCTCATGCACAATGGAACCAGTATCTCCTTAATCAGACCTGACTATGAGCTTTCAAGGAAAGGGACAGCCCTTCCTTATCTCCAGGTGGGAATCAGAGATACCTAATATAATTCTGGTCTTTGTTCAAGGATAATTTTCAAAAGAAAATAAAATTATGACTCTCATACAGATCAAATGAGCACATGCTGAAGAGTTTATTTTACTCATAATCACGTAGATGTTGTAACTGCCTCAAAGGAGAATCCAAAGAGTAGACACATTTCTACACCAGGTATATTGAAATGAATGTGCAAAAGGAGGCCAGACTAGCTTCTTGCACTGTGGGGGAGGGAAGTCAATTGAATTCCTACCAGACAGGATGTAATTTGCATTTCTAGAAGCAAGAATTATTTTTGCATGGCTCACATGGGGTCACCATGACAGCAAAGGGATCAGTTATCTTTAGGCAGTGCTGTAAAATAGCTTCTACGCAATGAAAATCAGATAACCCTGAAGGGTGTACCCTAAACTAAATAATGTCTAGTTTTCCACGACAGCACAAATTTCCCCTACACTGCGTACTAACAATAATGCAAAGCAATGTGTGAATTATAAATAACTAGGTTTGGGATGCCTGTTTCAGCCTAGAATTGCACTACTGTGTCAGTTGGTGTAAGGAGCCCTGGTGGTGCAGTGGTTAAGTGTTCAGCTGCTAACCAAAAGGTCAGTAGTTCGAATCCACCAGCTGTTCCTTGGAAACTCTATGGGGCAGTTCTCCTCTGTCCTATAGGGTCGCTATGACTCAGAATTAACTCGATGGCAACAGGTTTTTACGGGTCAGTTGGTGTGAGGTGACAGCTTCTTATTTAAAAAAAAAAAAAATCAAGTTGATTCTGACTGATAGTGACTCTATAGGACAGAGTAGAATGGCCCTATAGGGTTTCCATAGAGCAGCTGGTGAGTTCAAGCCACCAACGTTTTGGTTTGCAGCCAAGTGCATAATCACTGTGTCACCAGGGCTCCTTAAGCTTCTTATACCCATTGTCATCGATTTGATTCCAACTCCTAGTGACCCTATAGGACAGAGTAGAGCCACCCCATGGGGTTTCCAAGGAGCGGCTGGTGGATTCGAACTGCTGATCTTTAGGTTAGCAGCTGGGCTTTTAACCACTGCACCACCAGGACGCCTACAAAACTCCAAGCTAGAAGACATTGACTGACAAGGCATGACTAGAGCAAACCCAGCCTTAAGAACCCTGTGGCAGTAGGTGGCAGCAAAGTTCTATTCCTAAAGAACGTAGTTTTTCAGGAGAAGCCACCTGGGAAAAAATTAGTAAAATAGGATCAACCTGGAGACTCTGAACCTTTAAGGAATCTATAAAACCCCCTGAGACTATATGAATAATATCATATGTGTATTTTTCTAGGAAGAGAGTCCTTAATTTTCTGTTTTAAGTCTGATGAAAGCTACAAAGCACTTTTGCTACATTTTGAAAATTCCGTCTGTCTCAGTTGTCATATTCGCAAGTTGGTTGCAGCTTCAAGTTAGAAACACCTGAGGAATTGTTATTAGGTCGAACCTCATGAAATAGCCATGTTAACAGGTCAATAAACAGTGGACTATTGGCAATTTCATGTGCTTCAATCTATATATGTACAGATTCCTAGTCTCCCCCACACCTGCCCATACTGGTACAGGGGGATGAGCATCTGAGATCAATTGCCACATCCAAGTTGAGCTTTAGGAAAATGGACTGTTGGACTCCAGTCCCATCCTAAGACCTAAATGTTTAACCCCAGCTGGCTCAGTCCACTCTGGGCAGTGAGACTCAAGACAACATTACAAGCATAATCTTCACCCAGTTCACTGGGAAGGAGTCTGTTCTGAGGACCACCAGCCTCAGAATTTCCTGGGGCTGCTTATTAAAGTGCGTATCACCAGGCTCCACCCTAAATGCCCTGAATTAAACCCTGGGGCCAGGGGGCAACACCTGGCTGTCAATTGGTCATACTGTGGTGGCTTTTGTGTTGGTATAATGCTGGATACTGGAAGCCATGCCACCAATATTTTCAAATACCAGCAGGGTCACACATGGTGGACAGGTTTTAGTAGAGCTTCCAGACTAAGATGGACTAGGAAGAAAGACCTGGAAATCTACTTCAGAAAATTAGCCAATAAAAACCCTATGGATCACAACAGAATATTGTCCTATATAGTGCTGGAAAATGAACCCCCTAGGTTGGAAGGCACTACAATAGCCACAACAATGGACTCGAATGTAACATAACAACAACCAAGATGGAGTAATACCAGGCAACATTTCATTCCGTTGCACATGGGATTACCATAAATCAACCCAACTTGACTAACAACAACAAGGGGGTAAGGCGGGGAGGGGCCTGGGAGTCTGCCTTCTAAATGGGCTCTCCAAGTGATTCTTCTACACAATAAAAAATAGTAATGACAGTAGATGGAGGGAAAAGTATGAGCTGAGGTCTATCAGCTGTGTCAAAGTATACCTTTCAAATGTTAAAATCATGGCTCTTAGTCAAATACAGAATGGACTGTTGTCAAAGGTTTTATTCGGTTCATTAATTTATCAGGGAACCAGTTAGATGGTAAAGCTGATTCCAAGACTATCTGAGGAAAACCGGTTTATGTAATCTACCCGGAAAGGCATTTTAAAACAAATAAAGAATGTTAGAATAAGAATGCTAGGTTACAAGCAAAACTGGTTAACGTGCTGCAAGCTACTAAAACCATAGCCTTTGGGGTTACCTCTCCTACCAGACAGAAAAATACAAATTAACAGGTAACTCCATGGTATCTAGGCTCTAATCGAACAATAAACAGCAAAGTCAAACATAGATCTACTCCTTCAGAAAACTAAATAACCCTTGGGTGGACTTGCTAAGCAATTTCCCAGTATGACATTGAAAGGACATGTGTCCAACTTTCTGCCTGGTAACACCAGTTGCCATCAAGTCAGTTCTGACTCAAGGCAACCCCATGTGTGTCAGAGTAGAACTGTGCCCCATAGGATTTTCAATAGCTGATTTTTCTGATGTAGAAAGTCAGGCCTTCCTTCCGAGGTACCTCTGGGTAGACTCGAACCCCCAACCTTTCTGTTAGCAGCTGAGCATGTAAACTGTTTGCATCACCCAGGGACCATCTCAGCCTTACAGTAAGAAGTCTGAAATCATTCCTAGCAGTGAATAGGCCTCATCTAAAATGAAGACAGCAGATCATGAAATGTGTGAGCCCTTACACTTCTGGGTGAGGAAGCAGGAGAGCGTGGTAGTTCTTAGGCTGCAGCAGATACATTCGAAAACAGGAACCAGTTAATTCAGAGGGAGGAGAAAAAGGGGTGATACTCAGAATTCTGTGTGGCCTTGGGTTTATTTTAGGCGCTAGCTACAATCACTTCCTTCCGAATTTTTAGTGATTTGTCATCTTTGTAGGTATTTTGCTTACAAACTAGCCAATCCATAATAATTGCCCTTAGAAGTTCATCCTAAAAGCTGACTAAGGTTTTAAACTTTGTTCTTTTGTTTTTAATTTAAAAACTCATGTGCTTTGTTTGTTTAAGCATCAGAAATATCCTCTGATTTTTACGAAACGATTGTCTACTTGGAGCTCATCAACAAACATGAACATAAATAGAAAAACCATGTGTTTGAACCCAAAGTTAGTGTTTCTTCATAACTCCTTTTTTGCCTTTAGAGGGGTCATTGAGGAGCTAATATCTGTTGTTAACACACATCTGAAGTTCAGCAACACCTTCCTTCATTTCAGGTCCTTCTTTTTAAGAGAAATTAAAATTTAGTAAATTTTGTAACATAATCGTCATAGTGGTTATCTCTAAGAGTGGGATTATAGATGTTTCTTTTCTTCCTTCTACTTTATTTTTTCCCACCAAGAATATGTCTTTTTGATTAACTTAATTAAAGAACTCACTTCACTGATCAAATTTACCATTCTTTAAGTTATTGATAATAGCAACATCTACCAGTCAGTGGGGAAACCCTGATGGTGTAGTGGTTAAGAGATATAAGCTAACCAAAAGGTTGGCAGTTCGAATCCACCAGGCACTCCTTGGAAACTCTATGGCCCAGTTATACTCTGTCCTATAGGGTTGCTATGAGTTGGAATCGACGGCAACGGCTTGGTTTTTTGGTTATCATACAGTGGCTCTTTTAATTTTGAAAAAAATCGTTGAAGTCTTTTTTAAACGCCAACCAGTGATTTCGAAAAATGTCCTCCGGGGGAAAAACCAAGGTGAATGTGAAGCTTGCCTCCTATGTTTCTCTTCTTTCAAGGATCATAAGCCCTCAAATGCTCCCTATACTGGTTGCTCTCCAATGCCTTCAAACCATTATTTTATATGTTTTGTCCAGCTTTCCTATTGCTTTAGGAGGAAGATTAATCCGACACAAACTATTCCCCTATGGCCAGAACCAGAAGCCCTATGCCACTACCATTTATTGAGCCCTGCCCAAAACTGCCCTTGAATGGACAGCAAAAGTTTCTGTTGGCAGGCTGTTGACTTGATCCTACTTCAGTCTACAGAGAATGGAGTGACTTCCCAAGTTGAACCACAGACGAAGCCATCTGAAATGTTTAACTAACATCAGAAATGTGGACACTGTTAAGAGTTATATGGTCCTGAGAATATGAACAAATTCAGGAGCCTAACAGGTTCAAGATATTTACATTGCTTAGGATTCCTCTCAAAGGTCAGTAGACCTACGCTGGAAGGAAATTAAAAGCCAATCTAATTAATGACTCGGTGAGAAAGACATACTTCTGAAGGTAGACTGAAGAACTAGGCAGTTGTGTAATCCAGGAAAAAGAGCTACAAAATCAATCTTTTTAGGTTATGAAGTCATTGAATAGATAGGGTTCAAGGTCCTTGGGAGCTCTGACAAGAGTGGAGTACACTTTACCAGTCAACTAAGGAGCAATCACTTTTTTTTTTAATTTTTATTGTGCTTTGAGTGAAAGTTTATAAATCAAGTCAGTCTCTCATACAAAAATTTATATACACCTTGCTATATAATCCTAGCTGCTCTCCCCCTAATGAGACGGCACACTTCTTCCCTCCACTCTCTCTTTTCATGTCCATTCCCCTCCAGACAGGAGATGCCAACATAGCCTCATGTGTCTACTTGATACAAGAAGTTCTCTCTTCACCAGTATCATTTTCTATCCCATAGTCCAGTCCAAACCCTGTCTGAAGAGTTGGCTTTGGGAATGGTTCCTGTCTTGCCCTAAAAGAAGATCTGGGGACCATGACTTCTGGGGTCCTCTTAGTCTCAGTCAGGCCATTAAGTCTGGTCTTTTTACAAGAATTTGCGATCTGCATCCCACTGCTCTCCTGCTCCCTCAGGGGTTCTCTGTTGTGTTCCCTGTCAGGGCAGTCATCAGTTGTAGCCAGGCACCATCTAGTTCTTCTGGTCTCAGGCTGATGTAGTCTCTGGTTTATGTGACCCTTTCTGTCTCGTGGGCTCATAATTACCTTGTATCTTTGGTGCTCTTCATTCTCCTTTGCTCCAGGTGGGTTGAGATCAATTGATGCATTTTAGATGGCCACTTGCTAGTGTTTAAGACCCCAGACGCCACTCTCCAATGTGGGATGCAGAATGTTTTCTTAATAGATTATGTTATGCCAGTTGACTTAGATGTCCCCTGAAACCATGGTCCCCAAACCCCTGCCCCTGCCACGCTGGCCTTTGAAGCATTCAGTTTATTCAGGAAACTTCTTTGCTTTTGGTTTAGTCCGGTTGTGCTGACCTCGCCTGTATTGTGTGTTGTCTTTCCCTTCACATAAAATAGTTTATCTATTATCTAATTAGTGAAAACCCCTCTCCCTCCCTCCCAACTCTCGTAACCATCAAAGAATATTTTCTTCTCTGTTTAAACTATTTCTCGAGTTCTTATAATTGTGGTCTCATACAATATTTGTCCTTTTGCAACTGACTAATTTCACTCAGCATAATACCTTCCAGATTCCTCCATGTTATGAAATGTTTCACAGATTCACCATTGTTCTTTATCAATGCGTAGTATTCCATTGAGCGAATATACCATAATTTATTTATCCATTCATCTGTTGATGGGCACCTTGGTTGCTTTCATCTTTTTGCTATTGTAAAGAATGCTGCAACGAACATAGGTGTGCATATATCTGTTCATGTAAAGGCTCATTTCTCTAGGATATATTCCAAGGAGTGGGATTGCTGGATCGTATGGTAGTTCTATTTCTAGCTTTTTAAGGAAGCACCAAGTCGATTTCCAAAGCGATTGTACCATTTTACATTCCCACCAGCAATGTATAAGTGTTGCAATCTCTCCACAGCCTCTCCAACATTTACTCTTTTGTGTTTTTTGGATTAATGCCAGCCTTGCTGGAGTGAGATAGAATCTCACTGTAATTTTGATTTGCATTTCTCTAAGGGCTAATGATCGTGAGCATTTTCCCGTGTATCTGTTAGCTACCTGAATGTCTTCTTTAGTGAAGTGCCTGTTCATATACTTTGCCCATTTTTTAACCAGGTTATTTGTCTTTTTGTAGTTGAGTTTTTGCAGTATCATGTAGATTTTAGAGATCAGACGCTTTTTCCCAGTCTGTAGGTAATCTTTTTACTCTTTTGGTGAAGTCTTTGGATGAGCATAGGTGTTTGATTTTTAAGAGCTCCCAGTTATCTAGTTTTTCTTCTGCATTGTTAGTAATGTTTTGTATACCGTTTATGCCATGTATTAGGGCTTCTCGTGTTGTCCCTATTTTTTCTTCCATGATCTTTATCATTTTAGGTTTTATATTTAGGTCTTTGATCCACTTTGAGTTCGTTTTTGTGCATGGTGTGAGGTATGGGTCTTATTTCATTTGTTTGCAGATGGATATCCAGTTATGCCAGCAACAGTTGTTAAAGAGACTGTCTTTTCCCCATTTAACTGACTTTGGGCCTTTGTTAAATAGCATCTCATATGTGGATGGATTTATGTCTGGATTCTCAATTCTGTTCCATTGGTCTATGTATCTGTTGTTGCACAAGTACCAGGCTGTTTTGACTACTGTGGCAGTATAATAGGTTCTAAAATCAGGTAGAGAGAGGCCTCCCACTTTGTTCTAATTTTTCAGTAATGCTTTACTTATCCAGGGCCTTTTTCCCTTCCATATGAAGTTGGTGATTTGTTTCTCCATCTCATTAAAAAATGTCATTGGAATTTGGATTGGAATTGCATTGTATCTATAGATAGCTTTTGGTAGAATAGACATTTTTACAATGTTAAGTCTTCCTATCCATAAGCAAGTTATATTTTTCCACTTAATATGTAGGTCTCTTTTGGTTTCTTGCAGTAATGTCTTGTAGTTTTCTTTGTGTAGGTCTTTTACGTCTCTGGTAAGATTTATTCCTAAGCATTTTGTCTTCTTGGGGGCTACTGTAAATGGTATTGATTTGATTTCCTCTTCAATGTTCTTTTTGTTGGTGTAGAGGAATCCAACTGATTTTTGTATGTTTATATTGTACCCTGATACTCTGCTGAGCACTTCTATTAGTTTCAGTAGTTTTCTTGAGGATTCTTTAGGGTTTTCTGTGTATAAGATCATGTCATCTGCAAATAGAGTTGCTTTTACCTCTTCCTTACCAATCTGGATGCCCTTTATTTCTTTGTCTAGCCTAATTGCTCTGGCTAGGACCTCTAGCATAATGCTGAATAAGAGTGGTGATAAAGGGAATCCTTGTCTGGTTCGCCACCTAAAGGGGAATGCTTTCAGAGTCTCTCCATTCAGGATGATGTTGACTGACCAACATTTCTTGAGATGACTCTTAGGTGGGAATAAGAAGAATCACCCTGGATGTTTGTATCTCTGGGTCTCATGCCTAGAAGAAATTTCTGGAAGTGAGTAACCTCAGTTAGCTGGGATGGTTATTGTCTTCTTTAGTAGGTATTTTTCAACTCCAGTTCATCACTCAGGATCCATCCAGTCAGGGGACAAAAGCCATATCAGTTATTTTAATAGAATTTAATATAAGGACTTATTAATCAGATATCATATAATTAAAAAAAGAAAAGGGAACACAGAAGTGGTAACTACAGTAAGCAACTGTTGTTGTTAGGTGCCATCGAGTCAGTTCTGACTCACAGCAACCCTATGCACAACAGAATGAAACACTGCCCAGTCCTGCGCCATCCTTACAATCGTAGCTGTGCTTGAGCTCATTGTTGCAGCCACCATGTCAGTACACCTCGTTGAGGGTCTTCCTCTTTTCCACTGATCCTGTACTCTACCAAGCATGATGTCCTTCTCCAGGGACTGATCCCTCCTGACGACATGTCCAAAGTATGTGAGATGTAGTCCCGCCATCCTTGCTTCCAAGGAGCATTCTGGTTGTACTTCTTCCAAGACAGATTTGTTCATTCTTTTGGGACTCTATGGTGTGTTCAATATTCTTCGCCAACACTACAATTCAAAGGCGTCAATTCTTCTTCAGTCTTCCTTATTCATTGTCCAGCTTTCACATGCATATGATGAGATTGAAAATACTATGGCTTGGGTCAGGCACACATCTTTGCTTTTCAACACTTTAAAGAGGTCCTTCGCAGCAGATTTACCCAATGCAATGTGTTCTTTGATTACTTGACTGCTGCTTCCATGGGTGTTGATTGTGGGTCCAAGTAAAATGAAATCCTTGACAACTTCAATCTTTTCTCCGTTTATCATGATGTTGCTCATTGGTCCAGTTGTGAGGACTTTTGTTTTCTTTATGTTGAAGTGCAATCCATACTGAAGGCTGTGGACTTTGATCTTCGTTAGTAAGTGCTTCAAGTGTTTTTCACTTTCAGCAAGCAAGGTTGTATCATCTGCATAACGCAGGTTGTTAATGAGTCTTCTTCCAAACCTGATGTTCCACTCTTCTTCATATAGTCCAGCTTCTCGGATTATTTGCTCAGCATAAATTGAATAGGTATGGTGAAAGGATACAACCCTGATATACACCTTTCCTAACTTTAAACCAATCAGTATCTACTTGTTCTGTCTGAACAACTTCCTGTTGATCTGTGTAACAGTTCCTCATGAGCACAATTAAGTGCCTGGAATTCCCATTCTTCGCAAAGTTATCCATAATTTGTTATCATCCGCACAGTCGAATGCCTTTGCATAGTCAATAAAACATAGGTAAACATCCTTCTGGTATTCTCTGCTTTCAGTCAGGATCCATCTGACATCAGCAATGATATCCCTGGTTCCACACCCTCTTCTGAAACCAGCCTGAATTTCTGGCAGTTCCCTGTCGATACACTCCTGCAGCCGTTTTTGAATGAACTTCAGCAAAATTTTGCTTGCATGTGATATTTATATTTTTCTATAATTTCCACATTTGGTTGGATCAGCTTTCTTGGGAATAGGCATAAATATGGATCTCTTCCAGTCAGTTGGCCAGGAAGCTGTCTTCCAAATTTCTTGGCATAGACAAGTGAGCACCTCCAGTGCTGCATCCGTTTGTTGAAACATCTCAATTGATATTCCGTTAATTCTTGGAGCTTTGTTTTTCACCAACGCCTTCAGAGCAGCTTGGACTTCTTCCTTCAGGACCACCGGTTCCTGATCATATGCTACCTCTTGAAATGGTTGAACATCGCACTAATTGTTTTTGGTATAATGACTGTGTGTAAGCATCTAGAGCTCAGGAAGCAGAAAAATTGGGGGGTATTGAAATTTAGAAGCTCGGAGGAAGGGGCCTGAGAGTTAGGCCTCAGACTTCTGAGGAGGGGCATACACTGGCTGGTGCTGGTATCTCTGAGGGGGCATGTTGAGGCTGGTTCTGAGAGTATAGAAAAATTGCAGATAGGAACTAACTGCTGCTATTGAAAAAAACTGTCCCTGCCAGGTAATGTTGGCAAAGATGGAAGAGAGAGATGAGCAGGTATGTCTCTTCTCACTCTTCCTGCTTCCCAGGCTTTCTCTAGCACCCCCACGTAGCAGAGCCTAACAAGGACCCAGCTGGCAAAACAGAAATGTGGTTTGTAGCATCCCTGCCC
Source organism: Loxodonta africana (assembly GCF_030014295.1). NCBI lineage: Eukaryota > Metazoa > Chordata > Mammalia > Proboscidea > Elephantidae > Loxodonta > Loxodonta africana. Next base: position 46,552,968 of record NC_087348.1, read on the forward strand.
CAGCATCACAAAATATAGAAGAGGGCTTGAAGGTGAGAGACAATAGCTTTACAACCAACACACCAGAAAGATTTAGAATTAAGTGTAGAAAGATTTAAGAGAGACAAAAACGACATCACTAATATTTTTCTGTTAGGAAGGAATCTGTGCATATTTGGTGTTTTAGGCACTTATGATATTTAAGAGAACCGGGTCTACCAGAGTGACAGTTTTATAACTCCACTTTAAAATGTGTAATTGAGTAATTAATCTAGACTTATGTTTTTTATAGTGACATTTCAATTTAAGTAGAGCATAAAAAAATATTTAAGGGAATTTAAGCTTTCCTTTATTTATAAGTTTAATTTATTAGCTTCTGTGAGAATTTAAGATTTAGGAGTATTTTGTTTGCTGTCAGGAACACTGATGTACTAAAAAATAAATAAATGGATTGAATTTATGAATGTATTTAAAAGTGTTTGAAGTGCTGAGCTAGGCTTGTAAATAGGACCAAGCTTTATTTAAAGCTTCCTCCAAAGTGATTGCTAAAATCTTTGAGGATAAAAATAAGAAAATTCATAAGCTGAACTTTTAATTTAAAAGCCAAATAAATAAATAAAGGGTTTGGAATTTGTAAGTTCAATTGAACACAGGTTCTAAAGACAAAATTATTACTATTATTTTTTAAATTATTGGTAGTTAAATAATTATTAATATCACTAAAATATTCCTTTAGAAGCCAAGTTTATAGCTTACAGTTTTTAAACAAAGCATTTTTTTCTGCATATGCAATCCACAGTCCAGGATACCGGAGTAACTCCACTCCCCACCCCCAACCTGTTCTTGTGTTAAAGCTGTTTTCGAGAAGCACCTGGAGAAAAGTGAGAGAAGCAGCTACTATGTTCCTCCCCTTTTCTAGAAACTCTCAAACAGTATCTCACCTTTTAGCAGGCTGAGAAGATCATGCTTCTAACTTAGCTATCCTTTCTCATTTTCTATTAATCATCCCATTAATTTGCTCAATGCATAGGACTTGGAATCTTCTCCATATTGCTAGGCCCTAGGCATGCTAACTGAAAGGTTGGTGTTTCAAACCCACCCAATGGCTCCTCAGGAGAAAGACCTGAAAATCTGCTCCCATAAAGATCATAGCTAAAAAAACCCTATGGGGAAGCTCTACTGTTACATGGGGCCACTATGAGTTGGTATTGACTTGATGGCACCCAAAAACAACAGCAGGCTTGTAGATGTTAATCCTCCCAGGGCTAGCATCTGACAAAGTATAGAGGCCGGAAGAGTTCCTTCTGCCTAGGGGAAGCCTTCAGGGAAGCAAGGATGGATAACTCAATAAGCAAGGTAGACACTTGCTTAGGGTATTCACAAAACAGGGGGCACCAGTTGTCTAAAGCAAAAACCCATAGATGCCAAAGCAGACATAACACAAGGAAAAGCGAGTGTACAACAATGATTCAAGAAAGACTCCATTAATTATCCTTATTATGAATGGAAGCAGATATTGTCTGGCAGGTTAACTGTGACAAAATCACTGAAGAATTTGTAAAAGCAAAGAATAGAAATGTTTTTAATTATAACATGTTAGACATGAAAGATCTATCTAAAAATAAAATATATTAATTTGTTGTAATATTTTCTGATCATTAAATTTTCTTTCATGACATCTTTTCATATGTTCATTTATAATTATAGCATTTATTATGAAACAAGCATCAAAATTAGGTCTGAACCATTTAAAGGAAAATTGGTAGAAGTCAATTTTTCCTCGTGGGAGATCAATAGAATTTTACATTAATTGTTGAAACAACTAAGTTCACTGACTCATTGTCTTTGTTATAGAATATGTGGAATATTCTTTTTGTAGAAAATGTGGTATATAGTAAAAATCTTAGTACCCTGCATCCACTAAAAATCTTATAACCCAGTTTACCTCATTCCTCTAAAATGGAATACGGCACTTTTTCATTCAATTGCTAATGTTATAGTCACATTTAAAAAGAAGTTATATCATGGATAGCTAAGACACACACACACACATATACATATAACTCACATATCCTGTTGGAACGGGTGAGTAAGCCGAGGAGAGGGCACCACAGATGATCTGTGTTTAGGACCCGCACATGTCTTAACGCGGCCATGAGGGCCAAGGAGCATCCAGAGCAGGGCTGGAGGGCGTGGAGCCGGATGGTGGCTTCTGGAAACAATCAACAGTCCTGCAGAGCTGACACTTGCTCAGGGAAGTCAGTAGCAAATGAGGCTAGAAACAGCAGGTAGGGGCTGGTGTATAAAGTACCCTGAAGTCAAATTCAGGTGTGTGGATTTTACTGAAAGCCAGGGAGAAGTTTTAAGCAGGGATTGTATTTTAGAAAGATAGAGTCTGGAGACGTAACAGTAAAAACCAGTTGTCATCAAGTTGATTCTGACCCATGACAACCCCATGTGTGTCACAGAACTGTGCTCCACAAGGTTTTCAATGGCTATTTTTTTGTAAGTACACCTCCAGGCCTTTCTTCTGAGCTACTTCTCGGTGGTCTTGAAACTCCAGCTTTTTGGCTAGCAGCTGAGCGCATCAACCGTTTGCACCACCCAGGGACTTCTGGAGGTATATGGTAAGTAACAACTGTAGAAATCACACAAGGAAGGATGAGGGCCTGACAGACATATGAGAAGGGAAGTAAGAAAGATTTGAGCCAGGGCCTCAAGAATCACTGTCACATGGAAGTCCACGCTGTGGAGAGTGGAGGTTGGCTTTTAAATCCCATGGGCTGGGCTACCCAGTCTCCCCTGGACCATCAGAAAGCTGCAGTCTCATCTTCCCAGAGCCCCCCAAACACTCCGTGGCTGGCCTTTTTCCTGCTGAGCTGAGAGGGCAGCACTGACAGAAATCTTCACACAGCTGTAGAAGGGGCAGAGACCAGAGGAAACGTTTAGGGAAGAGCTGTGCCCCAGGCTGAACTAGAGAGCTAGACCCACCAGGGGATCCCCACCTAGGTGGGAATGGGGGCTCAATGGTATTTGGGGACTTTTAAAAGTACTAAAGGAGGCCAGGTGGCATAAGTGGTTTGCGACTGGCTGCTAACCCAAAAGTTGGCAGTTTGAACCCACCCAGTAGCACCACGGATAAAGGCCTGGCAAGCTGCTTCCGTAAAGATTACAGTCAAACTATGCAGCAATTCTACTGGGTCCCAAAGGGGGTCGTTGTCATGAGTCAGGGACCAACTTAACAACAGCTAACCAACAACTGAAGAGCTATAGTGAACTCACTACTGCTCCTCAGTCAGCACAAATACCGGGTGAGCCCTCTTTGTCCGTCTTGTTTTCCTGCTCTTTTCTCTACGATTTCACTGCCCGCAGATGGGCAGGTGGCAAGGGGCTTCCTGAGCAGCAAAGATGGTCTATTAGGAACTTTCTACCCACTAACAGGTAACCAGAAGAGGAAGCAAAAACTGAAGGTTGTGTGGTGGGCACAATAACGGCTTCCCAGAGATGTCCAAGTGCTAATCGTCCCAGTCCTTGGAGCCTGTGAATAAGTTACCTTGCATGGCTACTGGGGCTTTGCAGATGTGGTTAAGTATCTCGAGATGGAGAAATTTACCCTGCTTTATCTGGGTGGATCCAATGTAATCACAAGGGTCCTTAAAAGTAAAAGGTAGATTAGAGTGAGGACTCAACCTGCCATTGCTGGTTTTGAAGGTGGGGGAAGGCAGCCATGAGCCAAGGAATGCAGGCAGCCTCTAGAAGCTGGAGAAGGCAAGGAAAGGGATTCTCCCCTAGAGCCACCAGAAAGGAACACAGCCCTAAGGACGCTTTGATTTTAGTCCAGTGAGACCTGTGTCAGATGCCTAATTTACAGAACTGTAAGATAAATGTGTTGTTTTAAGTCACTAAGTGTGTAGTAATTTATTATGGTAACGATAGGAAACAACTACAAATTGTAAGGCTGGTTCCTTCTTGTTAACCAGGTCTTAGTTCAAGCCAACTTTTAGAGAGATCTTCTCCAGCCACATCCCTAAGTGTTTTCTCATCTTCCTCTAGTTACTGGCACTTTTTTCTCCTATGTTTTCCATTATCGAAATACTTCCATTTACCTGATTGCTAGTCTCCCCAACTAGATTGTAAGCTCCAGGACAGCAGGCACTTGGTGCTTTGTCCATCATTGTATCCCTAGTGCCAAGAAAAGTGCCTACACAGTGGAATCTCCACAAATATTTGACAGATGGATGAGTGGATGGATGAATGAATATGGTTGAATGGCACCAGTGACATGGAACCTACTGAGGTGACTGCTCAGCATTTATCATAGTTATGACCTGTGAGGGCTCAACAAAAATGTACACTGTCTTTACATCCCACAGATTTTCAGTGTAGGTCGCAGCTCCTCCAATGCTCCTACTAAGCCTTCAGAGGTCTCAGATTCATGCTGCTATGTTTTGTTATCTTAGGTGCCATCAAGTTGGTCCCAACTCATAGCAACCCTATGCACAACAGAACGAAACACTGCCCGGTCCTGTGCCATCCTCACGATTGTTGCTATGTTTGAGCCTACTGTTGCAGCCACTGAATCAATTCATCTCGTTGAGGGTTTTCCTCTTTTTTGCTGGCCCTCTACTTTACCAAATATGATGTCCTTTCTGGTCCCTCCTGATAACATGTCCAAAGTAATCAAGATGAAGTCTCACTATCCTCGCTTCTAAGAATCATCCTGGCTGTACTTCTTCCAAGACAAATATGTTCTTTCTTCTGGCAGTCCATAGTATATTCAGCAGTCTTCACCAGCACCATAATTCAAATGCATCAATTCTTCTTCAGTCTTCCTTATTCATTGTCCAGCTTTCACATGTATATGAGGTGATTGAAAATACCATGGTTTGGGTCAGGCACACCTTGGTTCTCAAAGTGATATCTTTGCTTTTTAACACTTTAAAGAGATCTTTTGCAGCAGATTTGCCCAAAGCAATGCATCCTTTGATGTCTTGATTGCTGCTTCCTTAGGCGTTGATTGTGGATCCAAGTAAAATCAAATTCTTGACAACTTCCATCTTTTCTCCGTTTATCGTGACTTTACTTATTGGTTCAGTTATGAGGATATTTGTTTTCTTAATTGTGCTTTAGGTGAAAGTTTGTAGAGCATATTAATTTCTCATTAGTTAATACACCAATTGTTTTGTACATTGGTTGCCAACTCCATGATGTGTCCACACTTTCCCCTTCTCCACCCTGGGTTCCCTGTTTCCATCTGTCCAGTTTTCCTGCCCCTTCCTGCATTCTCATCTTTGCTTTTGGGCTATTGTGCCCATTTAGTCTCATATACATGATTGGACTACGAAGCACATTCCTCACATGTGTTAGTCTTTGCCCTATAGACCTGTCTGATCTTTGAAAGGTGAACCTCGAGAGTGACTTCAGTACTGAGTTAAAATGGTATCCAGGGGCCATACTCTGAGTTTCTACAGTCTCTGTCAAACCAGCAAGTCTTTTTTTGTGTGTGAATTTGAATTTTGTTCTACATTTCACTCCCTCTATTGTGATCTAGGACCCTCTATCGTGATCCCTGTCAGAGCAGTTGGGGATTTTTGTTTTCTTTATTTTGAGGTGTAATCCATACTGAAGGTTGTCGTCTTTGATCTTCATCAGTAACTGCTTCAAGTCCTCTTTGCTTTCAGCAAAGTTGTGTCATATGCATATTGCACGTTGTTAATGAGTCTACCTCCAATCTTGATGCTGAGTTCTTCCTATAGTCTGGCTTCTCAGAATATTTGCTCGGTGTATAGACTGAATAAGTATGGTGAAAGGATACAACCCTGATGCACACCATTCCTGATTTTAAACCATGCAGTAACCCCTGTTCTGTTTGAATGACTGCCTCTTGATCTATGTACAGATTCCTCATGAGCACGATTAAGTACTCTGGAATTGGCATTCTTCTCAATGTTATCCATAATTTGTCATGATCCACATAGTCAAATGCCTTTGCATAGTCAATAAAACACAGGCAAACACCTTTCTGGTATTCTCTGCTATTAGCCAAGATCCATCTGACATCAGCAATGATATCCCTCATTCCATGTCCTCTTCTGAATCGGGCATGAATTTCTGGCAGTTCCCCGTTCATGTGCTGCTGTAACCATTTTTGAATGATCTTCAGCATAATTTTACTTGCATGTGATTATTAATGATATTGTTCGATAATTTCCACATTCTGTTGGGTCACCTTCCTTTGGAATGAGCACAAATATGGATCTCGTGCAGTCAGTTAGCCAGGGAGCTGTCTTTCACATTTCAAATTTTGCTACAGCCCACTGTATTAGATTCCGGGGCTGCTGTAACAAAGTACTGCAACATGGGTGGCCTATAAGAACAGAAATTTATTTTATCACATTTCCAGAGGCTAGAAGTCCAAATTCAGGGTGTCAGTAGGGCCATGCTCTCTTTAAAGGCTTTAGAAGCAGATCCTTTGTCTCTCCCAGCTTCTGGTAGCCCCAGGAGTTCCTCCACTTGTAGCTGCAATGTACCTCCATCTCTGCTTCCGTCTTCACGTGGCCATCTGCCCTCTGTGTCTGTTTCTGTGTCTCTTCTCATCTTTTATAAGACATCTCTCATATTGGATTAGGTGCCCATCCCCACCCCAGTGTGACCTCATGTTAACTGAGAGCATCCTCAAAGATCCTATTTCACATTGATAGGTCTTGGGGGTTAGGACTGAAACATATCTTTGTGAGGGTACACAATTCAATCCATTAACATGCGTCTAGAAGAATTTATGCAGAGTAAAATATTATAAATTTCCTCTGCCAAACAAAGCTGTAAAGAAATGTATGAAGAGATAGTCTATCAGTAAACACTAGAAGTGTTCCCTCTGGGTCAATCACTCCAGGAAGAGAGACCAATTTGGTTTTTGAAGAGGCCTTGGCTTCTTAGAGGCTTTTATTCAGTATTTTCTAAGCACCACACACAGGCTGTTTCCCCAGGAAATGACATTTTGTCAATCCAGTCCAAGATGGCAAAAAAATCGCAGGGGAGACTGGCTGTGCTAAGGCTGCTTCCTAGTTCTGGAGTGGAGGCAGGAAAAGCAGGCCCAGAGTTAGAGGACAGGACGCGTAAAGATTTTAATTTGCTGCACTCATGAATTCCATCAAGACACGCCTGAGGTACCTATCAAGAAAGCAGGGTGACATGTACAAAATGATGTTTATTGAATCCTGTTTTGGAGGCAGACAATATGAGACCGTTCGTGGCCTGTGAGCTCATTCAGACTTTAGAGTCGTGATTGCTTCCTGTCATTAAAGCTCAGCCACAGGAAACTCTAGCATAAATAATGGAAAGAAATCTTTGTGTCATAAAGGGGAGAAAAGGTGATTAAAAACACTAAGGCTATCACTCTTGTAGTAGCTCTGATGATTGAAATGCCCATAAACATCAACAAAATTTTTATATGTACAGTCTGAAGTATTTACTGCACAAAAAAGTAAAAATATTTACTTTGTGTACAAAGTATTTACTTTTGTACACTAATGTAAAGCTGTAAACTAACAGTCATCAGCAGTTAAGTACTCTGGGTCTGTACTGATACTCCCACTCTCAACTTAATAGCTTATATATTTAACTGATAACTGCTGCCCTCATCAGAAGCACTTGGGATATGGAAAAGGCATTTAAAAAAAATATGTCATTAACCTTGTAAACTAAAAAAGCAAACCCAAGATGATGAATTACTTTGCCTCAATCAATAAATACTAGTCTCAAGTGCTAAGTATACTAATAAAGACAGAAGCCATCAGTTAAAGAAATCATGGTGTTGTTACCTACTGATGTTCCATTTGCTAATGTGTATTAGTCAACTTTTGGACTTTATCCAACACATACACAGAGATTATTTTTTTGTTTGTAATTCTCAGATTTCCTTTGAACATTTCTTTTCCTTCACTCTCTTAGCTGGATGAAAATTAAACAACTCTTAAAACACAATTTCCAAATTTCCAGCCATCCAAAGCACAACGATGGTCATATTTCAGACTTCGATGGGCTTAGAAGGTTTCCTCTTACCCTGCTGGCAGCTTAAACTGATCCTCACCCTCTCCCCGCCTCCTCCTACCATACTGGAAGCCAAGCTGGCTCCCATCCAAAGACTAACAGGATTCCCAGAAGGTGCCAGAAGGGTCAAGGGGGGCCCTCTCTTTCTGGAGCCACTCTCAGTGGGGCTAATAAACCAATGGAAAAAGGAGAACAGGGATTCCAGTTGGATAAAAAGCCCTCAGACCTGAAGGGAACAGTGAAGGACACAGCACAGTACCAAAGCCTGGTGCCCAAAATAACATTTTGAGGCCCCACATTTTAGAAATCCCAGGTATTTCTGGGCACTTCTTTAATCACGGGGAATGGATATCCCTCCAAAAGGCTCTGCCCACATATCCCCCATCACACCCCACTGGTAAAGAACTGAGACTCTCCATTGGGTACAACCGTTTGCTCAGGAGGCAAGCTGAGTCTCCTTCCCCCAATACAGCTTTTCCTATATAAACCATGATACTCACGAAATCACAGGCCATTCTGGGTTTGAGAGAAGCTGCTTCCAGAGCTCTGCAGCCTACTGGCCTGCCCTCCACAGTCCACTTTACCCTTAACCACACCTCCAGTCCGCTTTCCCAGAAGTGTGCTGGTTTGTGAGTCTGAGTACATACCCCATTGGAAATGAACAGTGCAAGGTTCTACGTGCAAATATTGCAAACAATTTTTTTTTTTTTAACTATACACTTTTTAAAAATTCAAGTCAAATCCAGGAACAGACTAGGTGGTTGCATCCACCAGCCTCTTACACCCACAACAGGAAAACTCAGTTTCTGAAATAAGACAGAATTAAGGCACCAGCTACCCGACCCAAGGTTCATTCCTTGAGTTTGGAAGGAAGCCTGAGTGGGAAGTGCTGAGGCTTAATGTAAGACAGAGCTTCTCCAGCCTCAGTGCCTCCTGGGCCAAAAACCAAAGGCCTTTGCGTAGGCAACTTGTAGGAGGGACCCTCACCTTCCACAGGCAACTCTTTCCCTGTACTTCTGAAACTAAAACTAGGAAGGCACGTCCCAGAGTCCTGCTTCGTAAGGGCTGCAGTCTACTTTCACATAACACAAAACAGGGAAAAGGAGTTACCACTCTACCACCTCTTTTTACACGTAAGCCTTTGCATCACAAGGAATCCAAAGGCACATTCCTGATGGTTTTACGGGTGATCCACAAAGCCTCCTGTTGCTGGGATCATCAGACTGTCCCATATCTGAGGGAAAAATCCCCCGAGATGAGGCTCTGAGCCAGGCAGGTAAGGCTTGAAGTCAGAAGGTGAACATTAGGCAACTGGGTCTTCTGTGGCAGTTGGGCCTGTGTGAGTTCAAAGTGATGGTCACCACCACAAACAAAAAGGTTTACAACAGGAATTTCCCCCAGGGCTGATCCAGACCAGGCCTGTTCCCTAAAAGAAATAGGACAGCAATGTCCGAAAACAGAGCCCCTTGGTGGTCCATGGGGATGGAGCCATCCTCATTCTGGTTGCTAAGCAGGAACTGGGATGCCCTTGTAGGGGGTGGGGTTCAGCTGAGGGAAGCAAAGTTCAGCTCCTCGTCCTCCTGGCTGGCCCTCACTACTTCCTCCAGTTCGTCAGGGCTGTCGGTGATGTTGGGCTCACTGGAGCACTGGCGGTGGGGTGGGGAGAAGCTGGGTGGCAGGAGCAGGCACTTGTCCTCACTGCCAGCCTCCTCCCCTAAGCCTGAGTGCATCATGGTGGCCATGGCCAGCAGCTGGATGTCTGAGTGGGCATTGGCCACCGTGTGCCGCCGGACGCTGCCACACTTCTCTAGGTAGGCCTCCCCCTCTTGCTCTGTCAGTGGGGTTAGCGCCATCTCATTCAGTGGCCGGCTGACTGTGGTCATCGGGGAGGCACAGTTCAGAAGAGTCACCTTGGGCCGGACCCTGGAGTGCCGTCTGGCTGCAAGAGAAAAATCAGCAAAGGTGGTCAATGGGGAGGGGCAAAAGAACAAAAAAGCAAACCTGTTGTTATTGAGTCAATTCCAACTCAATGGTGACCCCACGTATTACAGAGTAGAACTGCCCTGTAAGATTCTCTTGGCTGTAATCTTTATAGAAGCGGATCACCAGGCCTTTCTCCTGCGGTGCCGCTGGATGAGTCTGAACCATCAATCTTTAGCTTAGTGTTGTTGTGGTTAGGTGCCGTTGAGTCGGCTCCAACTCATAGAGATCCTGTGCACAACAGAATGAAAGTTTAGTAGGTGAGCGTAAGTCTGGGGGGAGAAGGAGGTGGTAACTCAACCTCCTGAGCAGTTTAAGGTACAGCCCTGCTAAAGTGCAAGGGATGGAAAAGAAGTAAAATTATCTCTATTTGAGATGACATGATCCTATATATAGAAAATTCCAGAGTCCATAAGAAAATTTCTAGAGCTAATAGAGGAATTGAACAAAGTTGCAGGACACAAGATTAATAAGCAAAAATCGGTTGCGTTTCTATACCCCAGCGATGAGAAATCTGAACGAGAAATGAGGGAAATAATTCCATTTCAAATGCAAGAGAGAAGCTTGGCAACATCAAAATGTTTCTCTTGCAACTGTACCTGCTTAGGCCACAGACTGCCCTGATTCCTCCTCCTCCCCAATATTAGAAGCTCACCAAAAGACTTTCCTTGATAGATTAGGTTCAAGGGAGTTTCTGCTCTTTCTCAGCTGCTCTGGGAGCTTCTTTGGATTTGCCCTACATTCCCATCCAACCAATCCCCCTCTGAAGACCTGCCACTGGCTGGGCCAGCTTCCAAAAGAAGCCGTCTGGATCCATTCAGGAGACTGTGGCCTCTGCTCTGTCAACAAATGAACTCAGTGAAGCCTCATAAGCTTAAATCCAGATGAAGAGGTACTCGGGGAGAGCTTCAAGTGTCAAAGCCAGGGCAGCGGGGCCATCCCCCAAATCATTCTGAACCAAGACTGCCGAAGTCCCTTCTCCAGCCGGGTCAATGGTCTGAAGCCCTCATTCTGTACAAGTCAATTCTTCTGGATTCCAACAGAGAATGGACTGGGTTCCATGATGGTTCCATGGAGGCAAACACAAAGAGGAAGTCAAACACAAATCATCTGATTTTTAGGCTTCACCACATTCCAGAGACTGAGCTAGCCTTTGGCATGCATTCATCTTTTAAATCTTCCAAAAAACAGAACCTAAGTCATGATACATTGTTAGCTCCCACTTTACAGATGAGAAAACTGAGGATCAGAGAGGTCAAAACTTGCCCAAGGCCACATAGCGAATGTGGTAGAGCTGGAATTCCAACAGGGTCTGTCTCACTCCAGATCCTCACTCTTCCTGGGCTGCCCTTGCAAAGCACACAGACAACTACGATACGGTAGGTACCTCAAGGGCAGGACAAGCCGAGTATATAGGGTTTGAAGACAGGTGAAAACCTCTCCATCTGGGGATAATCAGAAGACTTGCCAGGGCGGATGAACATAGCACATGGGCCTTCAAGGCAGTAGGACTCCCAGAGAGAGGCAGGGGTAACAGTGTTCTGAGCATATATGTTGTTGTACCGACTCGTAGCGACTCCATGTGTGTCAGAGTAGAACCGTGCTCTATAGGGTTCTCATTGGCTGATTCTTCAGAAGTAGATCTCCAGGCCTTTCTTCCTAACCTCTCTTAATCTGAAAGATTGGCTGGAACCTGCTCAGCATCACAGCAACATGCAAGTCTCCACTGACTGTCCGGTGGTGTTGCACACGAGGTACATTGGTTGGAAATCAAAGCTGGATCTCTCGTATGGGAGGTGAGTATTCTACCACTGAACGACCACTGCCCCTGAACATACGTGAATGTATGAAAATAGCAATAAGAGAATAGGATCCTACCCCTTAGGATGAGGTCACCACATCTACCAGCACAGAGCCCCATGGGAACTATTTGGCAGTAACAATAATCGTTTTTTGAAACCTAGGTTCTGCATATTATACTGGGAATAATATGTAGAATCTAGAGTTTACTGTCTTGGAAGAACTACAGCCAGAATGCTCCTTAGAAGCAAGGATGGGAGACTTCATCTCCCATACTTTGGACATGTTATCACAAGGGACCAGTCCCTGGAGAAGGACATCATGCTTGATAAAGTAGAGGGTCAGCGAAGAAGAGGAAGACCCTCAGTGAGATGAACTGACATGGTGGCTGCAACAACGGGCTTAAGCATAACAACAACTGTGAGCATGGCACAGGACCGGGCAGTGTTTCGTTCTGTTGTACACAGGGCTGCTATGTGTCGAAACCAACTGGACAGCACCTAACAACAACAACAACAACAAAGTTTACTGAGTGTGTTCATATCCACTGTCTCACTGTTTAGTTCCAATCTCCTTCTGAAACAGGGAGGGCTGGCCTTATTATCCCCATTATACAGAGGAGGAAAACTGAGGCTCAGCTCCCGTTCTCTTAGGTACTAAACAGCAGTGCTGACACTTCCCCCCTCTACCTGGTACCTCTCCGGGCACTGACAACCCACCTGCCAAGGTCAAATTAATAGCAAACACCACCCCACACAGGACAAGAGGTTGGTACTATCCAGGAGAAGTGGGTTATCTGGCCCCCTCTTTGGGGAAAGGTGATTATGAGACAAAACCCCATGTGGCAACTGAAAAGGGAGAATCTATGGCGGCAAAACAGAGATTATGAGGCGTGGGTGCTTATAGTCACCAAGCCACGGACATTTCTATAACGATCTACATTTTCACGATAACCGTGCATTACTTTTATGATCGGAAAAATCCATAACTATAAAACAGAAGCACCGGAAGAGTTCAAAGAAGCAAGAACCCCATTAAAGAAGCATCCTTAAAAGAAAAAAAAAAAAAACACTCTAGAAACAACTCATTTCTCTCACGCTGCTGTTAAAAGCAAGCACTTAAGATTGGCTGTTGGGAAGCCTGTGCTGTGGCTCCAACCCTACAACCAGCCTGGCAGAAGACTAGGAGTCAAACCCGATCTCCCACATGGAAGAAGAGAATTCCACCACAGAACCACCACCGTCCCCTACGTGCTATGTACTGTACCCAAAAGAAGCTGCTTCACAGGCATGATTTCATTCAAATCTTAAAAAGAAAAAGAAAAAAACAGCCACTGTGAAGTAGGCGCCATCGTTCAGCCCATTTTGCAGAAGGGGAACCTGAAGCTGAGATATTAAATAACGTTACAGTCACAGCCAGTAAGTGATGGTGGCAGGATCCAAGCCCAGGGCTGACAGGAGAGACCCGGCTCATTACCACTGGGTGGCCCGCACACAAATGGCTCTGTTAAAACAGGTCAGAGGTAGCTGATGTCAGGACAGAGGTACAGATGAGAGCGCCCTGGGGAGTCAGAGGAGGACAAGTATAAAGAGGTGGCATTTTGGATGGTCTGTGCTCCCTTGAGAGTGACAGATGACAGATTGTACCCAAACTGGCTATTCATTCATTCATTCATTCACTCACAGAAGAGCTCCATGCTAGGTGCTGGGGTGCAGAGGGGAGCCACATGGTCCCTGCCCTCAACAAACTCAGAGTCTGAGGGAGAGACAGACACATAATCAGGCCATGGCAGTACAGTGTGGCAAGTGCCAGGATGGGGTTTGGGATGGAAGAGAGTGAGGCACACATGAGTCCTCATCTAGAGTGATTCCAGGGGGACAAGGCCACCTCTGGCTGGAGCCCTTACAACAGTAGGTGGCAGTTCTGCCTGGCCCTGCCCTGAGACCAGCAGCTTTCTCTTAAGGACAGAGCCTCTGTGGGTCTCTGTGGCTCAGAGAAGTTAAGTAACTTGCTCCAGGCCACACAGAGGAAGCCCAGCTCTGTGGTTTCAAAGGCCTTGCTCTTTCCATGGCTGCCTCCGCCTCTCTCCTTTGGGCTGTTCACAGCGGATGACTCATGGGACAGGCCAACAAGCTCTTCCTTCCGGGCAGACTGTTTTGGTTCCCAAGCCTGGGTGTGGGCAGAGCTGAGTCCATAGGGCCCGCATGACTACATCGATTCCCCTGGGCAGACAGTGTTTCCTTGCTAAGCTCCAAGCAGACTCCAGAGCCAACCCTCAGGCAACTGCGTTGGCTGCGTCCCACTGTGGTCCGCCCCTGCTGGGCCCCTTGAGGGGCCTGGGGGCCTTCACACTAAACAGAGTGCTAGGCCTGGGGCTGACAGACAGCTAACCACACTGTTGCTTCTTGCTTTCTTCCCTTTCTTTTTCCTTTGTACTGGGAGGGCTGGGCCCTTCCCCCAGGGAAGGAAATCTAATATGGAGGGGTGGGTGTCTCCCAGTGCCTAAAAACAGGTCCTTCCCTGCAGCAGTGCCCTTTTAGCAGGGAGAAGGCTGGGTCCTGCCACCTCTTGGACACCTACCTTCAGGCCATTTCCTTCTCCTGGCCTTTCTCACGGGTGGGGGAGGGGGAGCCTTTATTCCTTCCTCACTCACCAGGCGCCCTGCTGAGCACTGGCATTTACCCCCATGCACCAGAGTGAAAACACACCAGCTTCTTTCAAACCCGAAGAGGAGCAAAGCCTGGATGAGGCGTTGCTCAGGTCCTTTGTTGGGGACTCGGTTCCCAGGCCTTTGATCTCTCAGGCTTGCCGACCAGCCCCACCGGAGCAGCTGCCATAATGCAGCCATTGTGACCCGTGGCACACCAAGCCCATTGTGGGTGCCCCTCTCCAGGCTGGGGCACCTGAATACCAATGAATGCCTCCTTGTCATACTGTCATTACAGTATGTGTGTGGGGGCACTCGTGCACAGGAGGAAAGGGCCCTCCCCCAGAGACACAATTGAGAGGGGCATGCACAGGGCCAGGGCTTTTGTGTGGGAGAAATCAAGCACTCGGAGCGTTTACGCGGGATGGCCCTGTTATCAGCCAGAACAGCAGCTTGGAAACTTCTGGAACCAGGAAGGTAGAATGTGGCTCAACCTTTGGAGATTCTGCCTTTTCTTTTTTTTTAAAGATTTCACTATTTTCCTCACTCCCACACTTCCAATTACCCTAGAAAAGCACATGCATGCGCACGCACACATATACTCTCCATTCTAGCCCTCAGACTCATCTTTTCTCTTTGAAGCAAGTCTTCCGTATTCAGGGGTGAGGCTTACTTCTTAAACCCTATAGCCTGGCTGGCAGGAAGAGATTTCCCAGGAACCCCTCCACGCCAAACATGCTTGGGCACTTGGGTGTGGTAAGTAAGCGCCCCCTGGAAAAACCTCTTCTCTGGAGTCCCTAGCTGGTGCAAACGGTTAATATGCTCAGCTGCTAACCAAAAGGTTAGAGGTTCAAGTCTACCTAGAGGTGCCTTGGAAGAAAGGGTTGGCAATCTACTTTTGAAAAATCAGCCATTAAAAGCCCTATGGAGCAGAGTTCTACTGTGACACATGGGAGTTGTCATGAAGGGGGTGTCAAATCAAAGGCAACTGGTTTTTGTTTTTCTTTTCTGGCTCTGGTCACCTACTCATGTATGCCCCTGGGGACATTTCTTAATAACTCTGAGCCTGAGGTAACAAGAGCACCTACTCCTCAGCAGGCCGTGTGAGAATGACATGAACGCGTGCCGAGAATCTGGTCAGTACCTGGAATGTGACAGGCATTTAATAAGGGATGGCTTTTGAGGTGATCGTCCCAGCTGCCCTTGACCACTCCTACCCTACTAAGGTCCCAAGCGGACCATGGCAGAGCCTTCTCATGTGTTCAGGGATTTCTCACATCCAACACATTGCCTTATGTTTTTTACTTCAGCTGGGCATCTCAACACCCCTTCCCATGCGCAGGATAAACATTACCGCCCCCAGTTTGCTGAATGGAAGACTAAGACCCAGAGAATCCTCTCTCTATCTGGAGGGAGGTATCCTTGGTAAGGAAGAGCACCACAGTGGTCATGTTAGTTTTTTAGTATCCAAGTCTGGGATGAATGCCTAGCCTGGGACACGTCATGGGCTAAGGAATGGGAGGGGAAGGATCTTTTCCTCACCTGTTCCTCAACAAAGTCACCTCCCAACAGTTGACAGATGTGAGGTGCAGTTAGGGTGGGGTGTGTGGAGCAGCTGGTACAGTGTAAATAACTTGAGGCTTTGGAATCCTGGTGCCAATACCCAAGTGACCACAACCCTCACCTGTAAAATGGTAACAAGAGTGCCTACTCTGTGGCATGGTACCCAGCCCACCCAGTACAGTACCCAGAACATGGTCTGTGCCTAGGGGCCTCCCCTGCCATCAGCCACTTTGCACTTGTTGCTCTAGCGACTCTGAAGCTCTATCAGTTCCTCAAACACTCCACCCTCTTGTTCATCCATTTCCCTCCCCACAACCCTCCCACAGGTCCTTCCCTTTGCCTGGGATAGTCTTCTCTAACTCAGCGAACTTGTATTCATCCTTCAGGCACCATAACGATTGTCACTTCCCCCAGGGAGCCTTCCCTGACTTCCTGGTCCAGGCGAAATCTCCCTGCTCTGGGCTCCATGGCCCCGTACTCCCCTGCTCGGAGTGTCTGTACACTGCTGAGTCATTGCCTATTGTTTGTGACCTCCCCACTGGACCCTGCACTCTAGAGGACAGGGATGGGTCTGTTTCATTCACTGACATATCTGCAGCACCTCACAAGGTACCTGGAACGGGGTCTCAATAAACATCTGTTGAAATATTAATCATTAAAAAAATAATCAAGAGGGTCATTTCCTTCCCTTTCTCCCCCCTCCTGAGATAACTCTCAGAGGCAAGGTTTGTTCTTGGTCCAAGAATAACACCTAGGGCCTTTGCTGTGTAATTTGACAAAAGTGTGTTATGCTTATTTTAGCTGGAAAGACAGGGAAAGGTATCCCCTCTGGTGGACTGAACTATGTCACTCAAAATAAGTGTTGGAATCCTAACTCCTAAACTTGTAGATGGGGTCCTGGTGGCACAGTGTTTAAGAGCCTAGCTGCTAACCAAAAAGGTCGGCCCCTGGAATCTACCAGCTGCTCCTTGGAAACCCTATGGGGCAGTTCTACTCTGTCCTATAGGGTTGCTATGAGTTGGAATCAACTCTATGGCAATGGGATACTGTAGATATAATCTAATGTAATGTATATAAATTACCTTACATTTACTCTGATATAATGTAATCACTTTCCATAATACAATCTAACGTAGTATAATCAATCTGTTGAGGTCATGACAGTGTAGGGTGGGTCCTAAACCTAATCACTTCTGAGTTACATAAGAAGGGGCAGGAAGACAGATGCCATATCAAAATAGCCAAGGAACACCTGGGCCTACGGACTACAAAGGAATTGACATGGCTGAAACCCTGATTTGGACTTTCAGCCTCCAGAACTGTGAGAAAATGTCTGTTGTTTAAAGCCACCCACTTGTGGTATTTCTGTTACAGCAGCACTAGGAAACTAAGACACCCACTTAGAGTGAGCCCTCACTGAAGAAACTTCCAAATTGGCTCTTGTTCCCAGCATTAGGCCCAGAGGGTGGTAGAGATGTCCCAGTCATGGCCCAGCTAACCTACTGGTGTCCTGACATTTGCCCGGATCCTCCCTCCCTAACCTAGGTGAGTGGAGCCAATCGGGTGAGCCAGAGCAGGAAAGAGTGCTCCAGGGACGCCATGGCAACATGGGCAATGGCAACACACTGCCCTTCACCCCCACTCTGGCCTGGGGATGGCAGGAGACCAGTTTTCCTACAGCTGCCATTTCAACTCTGGCTCGTTCCAGCTCCAGGGTGGAATGAGTGAGTAAGCAAGAGAAGGAGGAAGAACCTGGCACAGAGCAGGCTGGGGCTGGCACCTCCCATTTGTGGTGGCTGTGCTGAAACCACGGTCTCCAGAGAAACATGAACGGGGCTGTGAAAACGGCCAGCTGGCCCTGCCTTCCCGGCCATGGAGAGGCCCCAGCAAGGGGCAGGAACCTCACTGCAGGTTACTCCTTTCCCCTTTGTCTGAGAAGAGGGGAAGACAGGTTCCCATTTGAGTGACCCATTTCCATCTCTGCACCTCTCTGTGGTAGTGACATTGGGGTATAGTTGCCTGCCACCCATCTGGCAAATATTGGAGTGCGTACTATGTGCAGGCACCACTCCAGTTGTTGGGGATAGAACAACAAACCTACAATTCCTGCATTTTGGGGGCTTACATTTGAGAGCATAATTAAGAATTGCCTTTTATTATAAGCCGTATTATATGGCTTTTCCCTCAATGTTATGGATTGAATTATGTCTCCCAAAGAGATATGTTGAAGCCCTAAACCCCAGTACCTGTGAATGTAAGCTTGTTTGGAAATAGGGTCTTTGAAGTTGTTATGGGTTAAGTCAGCATGAGGTCATACTGGGGTAGGGTGGGTTCTAATCCAGCATTAAGTGGTGTCCTATAAAGAGAAGAAGAGGTATAGAGGCAGGGGGACACAGAGGGAAGACAGCCACGTGAAGACAGAAGCAGAGACGTGGGGTGGTGCATCTTATCTCTAAGCCAAGGAACACCAAGGATCACTGGCTGTCACCAGAAGCTAGGAGAGAGGCATGGAACAGATTCTCCCTCAGAGCCCTTAGAAGGGATTAACGCAGAAGCTGATTTCTGACCCCTAGCTTCCAGAACGGTGAGACAATAAATTTTTCTTTTTATAAGCCACTCAGAGTACCAAGTACATTGGCGCTTTGTTCCAGCAGCCAGAGGACAAATACATCCATCTCACCTCTGATCTCACTGAGAGAAGGAACAGATTCGCTTCATCTCTAGCTTCTCCAGGGAGCCTAGTACAGTGCCTGGCACTCACTAACGCTAGCTTTACTGTCACTGAGGAAACCCCCGGACAAGATTTGTCCCCAAAGCCAGGAGCTCCTTTTCTTGCTGCCAAGGCCCTGGTAGAACCTACAGGAACAGAGCAGGGACAGCAGCTCAATGCCATCTGGTCACACAGCAAGCCTGTGTTGGCCACACAGTCCATGCTGCTTCCTAAGTGCAAGAGAAGTCCATCCTGGGTAGGTTTTCCACTCAAGTTGGGAAGTGGGCGCAGTCACGGCACTTTCTGGTATTGCTACAGGA
This sequence comes from Loxodonta africana, assembly GCF_030014295.1. Classification (NCBI taxonomy): domain Eukaryota; kingdom Metazoa; phylum Chordata; class Mammalia; order Proboscidea; family Elephantidae; genus Loxodonta; species Loxodonta africana. Next base: position 46,572,016 of record NC_087348.1, read on the forward strand.
AAATGAACCCCCAAGCACATGAAAAAGATCGAAATCACTGCTCAAAGATGCAGATCAGACAAGCACCAACCACCACATAGGCACAATTTTCCTCGGGAGGAATTCCCCAGAGGCAGGTTACCGGGACACAGGAGGAACTCTGAGTGATTAAAATGCACAGATGTGCAACGGACCCACAACAGAAGCAAAGGGCTTGCACATAACCAGCGCTCAATAACACGCACGTAGCCGGTATATCCGGAAAGCTCCTGGTGACTTGAAAGCAGTGCCCTTACCCAGCGCATACGTGGGGCCTGAGAAGCCACGGTCCTCGCTGAGGCCAAGGAAGGGAGAAACCACTTGCTTCACCAGCTCCTCCAGCTGCAAATAACTCTCACTTGGGCCTGTGGGCTCATGAACACTCTGGAAATGAACATCCGAAATAGACAAAGGTCAGTCAAACTCTCCGCAGCCAGCTTGGCAGTTAGTCGGCAGATCCTGTTTGTCCTACTATGAACAGGCAGAGTCCCTGGGTGGTACAAACACACAATGCACTTGGCTGCTAACCAACAGGTTGGAGGTTTGAGCCCACTACTCAGAGGTGCCTCGAAAGAAAGGCCTGGAGATCTATGTGCAAAAAAATCAGTTATTGAAAACTCCATGAAGCATAGTTCTACTGTGACACACATGTGGTCCCCATGTGTCAGAACTGGCTCAACAGCAACTGGCTTTAATGTATACTGTGTGTGTGGCACAAAGGTTGGCAGTTGGTAGGTATGTTTCATTACACAGAGACAGGCCTTCCTGCAGGACCATCACCTGGTGACAGTGCTCACCTGAGGGGCTGGATCAATTCTCCTTCTAAACAAACACCCCAAAGGAATCACCTCTCATTGCCAAAATATTAAAAACAGGAGGGTGGACACCCAGCCCTCCTTTCCTGACCTTCCTATGAGAACCCCCAAAAGCTCCTTTTCTAGACTCTTATTTGAGATCCAGGCTCTAATTTATGCTTCTCAGATCCAAGCTGCCCACGTTTCCATTCTACTCCACCCCACTTCTCTTCCATAAAAATACTTGACCTGGCATTCCAGCCAATGACACCTACTCTCATCTATTAGACAACACTTCTTCCCTGCTCCCTCCTCTGAGACCACAGGAAAGGGGGAGAACGTCCAGAACAACAGCTGAGCTCAGAGAGCCAGAGAACAGCAGTAGCTGGTGGTAGGGGGTCGGAGCCCATGCCTGCCATTCCATCCCTGCTGTGAGGATGACATGGGGTCCCCACCAGCCTGAGCAAGGATGACACCTTCCTCCCTGAGGAAGAGATCAGAGTTGATGCTGTAACATCTTGTTAGGGCTAGGAGCAGAGTTGGGGGAGATCACCTTTTGGGGGTCTGCCTAGCCCACAGCCCTGTTCTCTAAGAATTGTGCACTCCCACTTGTAGCTGAGGCTATGTTTATACTACTTGATCCTACTCAAGGTCATAGCTAATTGTGCAAAGGGGAGTTGTCTACCCAAAGCTGGGCCAATTCACCCCAAGCTGGGAGGAAAAATGTTCTCTCCACTCAGTAGCTGAGAGGCCTTGGGCAAGCACCTAAACTTCTTAGGTTTCAGTTTCCTCATCTGTAGAATGGAAATAACAGCAATGCCCACCTCATAAGGTGGTAGCTTGGATTATCTGATCAATAAAACAATACACTTAAAAAATCCTTGGATTGTGCCTGGCATATAGCTAAGAACCAATAAATGTTGACTCATACTCCTATTGTTGATTTAAAATTGAGACTGAGAGACACCAGGCAAGCATCCAGGTAGTCTCTTAGTAGAAAAGATATGAACACATGAGCTGTGGGATGCTCCCTTCAGTCAGGTGCAAATTAAAGCACTGGACACAATTCTGCAGAGATGAAGAGAGAGACTTAGTCTAAGAAAGACCAGGAGAGGGAGCAACAGTCAGAAACAAGAAAGACAGATACAAGTAGAAACCAATAAACAGAGAAAGGCTGGTAGTTCTGCTGCCTGACATGGTCTTGTTTCTGGCTGCAGTCACTCATGAAGCCCATCTGCCCCGGTAACCCTCCAATGAGCTCCTGGTGTGCCTTGAGCTAGTCTGAGGTGGGCTTTTTGTTGTTTCTTGTAACTTGCAGCTCCCTGACATAACCAGAGAGGAGAAGGGCATTCACTTCCTGAATGACAGGACTATGCTTTCACATCCCACTGTGATCTCAGCACTGAGCACAGTGCCAGCATACTCAATGCGTGTACATCAAATGAACACATGAACCAAAGAACACAGACTAATAAACTAAAGAATAGTAAAGGTGGTTCCTGGCACTCTGGTTATTTGGTCTGTCTCCTCATGTCCTGCAGTGGCAGTCCCATCCCTCACTCCTTTGGCATTGGGACCACGTCTGAGGCCACATCCACGCCAGGGCCTCACCTGCAGGATAAGCAGCATCTGGACAATGGATGAGGGCAGCTTGGACTGAGCCAATGGCAGCAAGTCACCCAGCTTCGCCTTCAGCAGGACCAGGTCTCGGAAGCCCAGCAGGGAGATCTGGCGGATGGTCAGCTCCTGGCCCTGGAGAGGGGAGAGGTGGGAGGGTCGGGAGGTGAGAGCTTGTTGGAACTGCCACCAACGCCATGGGTTTCAGGACAGTGAATGTTTACGGAGTATCCAGGATGGGGCCACTGTAGAGCCTCACGGGGCTGTCAAAGAGTAGAAGACCCAGTACCTGCCCTCTGGGAGGTAAAGGTTTTTTAAGATCAGACATGAAGTAACTTGCCTAGATGACCAAAAGATGATACAAGACACATATAATAGGGGTCATGGTGTCCAAAGTACTAAGTATCCAGAAAGGAGGAAAAGAGAGGAAGACAGGGAGAAACAAGAGAAAATGTGGCCACCAGGGCCCCACATTCAAGTAGAACTGCCCCATAGGGTTTCCCAGGCTGCCAACCTCATTCAACTTCATTCATTAAATACCTGAGCACCTATCATATGCCAGGAGCCCTGGTGGTGCAGTAGTTAAGAGCTTGGCTGCTAACCAAAAGGTCAGTAGTTTGAATCTACCAGCCACTCCTTGGAAACCCTATGGGACAGTCCTACTCTTTCCTGTAGGGTTGCTAGGAGTCGGAATTGACTTGACTTGAGGGCAATAGGTTTCATCTTGGTTTTATACAGCACACAACAAAAATCAGTTGCTCTTGGTGAAACCAAAATATCAGTAGGGTACTCTCCCAAACAAGACTTAGCTTCCCATTCCCCAAGTCTGCCAAAGTTTAAGGAAGCTTTACATTTCCTATAACTCCTTAGGGTTTTATAAACACACGGGCAAGACACGAACCATGGCCTCATCTACCCTGAGACCAGAAGAACTAGATGGTGCCCAGTTATTGCCACTGACCATTCTGGTAAGGGCCACAACAGATGGATCCTTATAGAATGGGAGAAATATGTGGAATGGAACCTCAAATTCTTAAAAAAAAATTCAGACTTATTGGACTAGTTGAGACTGGAAGCTTCCCTGAGACTATTGCTCTGAGATACTCTTTAAACCTTGAACCAGAACAAACTCGAAGTCACCTTTTAGCTAAATAACAGATTGGCTCACAAAATAAAGAATAATCACCTGTGAGTACTGTGCTCCTTTAAAAAATCATCTATGAGACCAAATGATTAACAGTTACTTTAGAACAGAGATGAGAAGGTAAGGGGACAAGGAAACTAGGTTAATGGAAATGTAACAACTTGAATGGAAATAACGAGAATGTCCATGCATTGTGAAGAATATAACCAGTGTCACTGAACAATTTGTGTAAAAATTGTTGAATGGGCAACTAAACTGCTGTGTAAAACCCTCACCAAAAACACAATAAAATCATTTAAAAAACCGAATTAAGCTACCAAATGCAAAAAAAAAAAGAAAAACAAGGGCATCCCCAGGCATACTATCTCTGCATCCCTCTCAGCCCCAGGGGCAAATTATCCAATAGGCAAGGTAAACACAGTGCTTATCTTGCTTATCAGATCATCTGTCTGAACAATCTTACTATGGATTAGTAAGTAAGCACAAGTAAGCCCATGCTTACCTTGCTCACTGGGTCATCTACCCCTGTCAGGAATTATAAATTTGAAAAGAGGCTTTGATTCTGTAGGAAGGTGCTGTGGGATCAGGAGACTGATGCCAGCCATATATAGAAGCAGGCTCTTTGATACGGTAAAAAAAAAAAAAAAAGTGAAATTCTTCAGTACAGATGATCTGGTAAGAAAGGTAAGCACCATGCTTACCTTGCCTATTGGAAAATCTGCCCCTGCCAGTCCCCCTCCCAACAGACATGCACAACCACCACCCGTGCCTTATAGGCTCAGTTTAACCACTCCCTCTGTGTTGCCTTCTCTGTTACCCCAGTGGCCGTGATCTGCACCCCCTCTCCTTTGCAAGGTCTTACGATTTCTGTTTTCTACACCACATCCCAGCACTCGGCACTGACTGCCTTGTCTCATATTTATCCATACTCCTGCTTTATTTCAGGGCTCCTTTCATTTTTTTTTTTTTTTTTTTACCAAGATAGAAAACTGAAGGCAAAGTTCCACCCCCCGCCCCCTTCCCGAACACAGTTGTTGCTGTATGCCATCAAGTTGATTCTGACTCATAGCGACCCTATATGACAGAGTAGAATTGCCCCATAGGGTTTCCCAGGCTGTAATCTTTACAGCAGCAGATCACCAGGTATTTTCTCCTGTGGAGCTGTTGGTAGGTTTGAACTGCTGACCTTTTGGTTAGCAGCTGAGTACTTAACCACTGCACCACCAGGGCTCCTTTTGAACATAGTAGACACTCAAAAATATACTTGTCAGATGAGAAAGTAGGTCTCATGCAGATACTGAAACCCACAGGAGTTATGAGAAGGACTCAGCTGGACTAGCAGGCACCTCAGGAGACATTACTATCAGTAGGGAGAACCCCTAACCTCAGTGGTTCTCCAGGTGTGGTCCCCGGACTAGCAGCAACAGCATCCCCTAGAAAATTGTTAGAAATAGAAATTCTCAGCCTGAGTCCACATCTACTAAACAAACCAGAAACTCTGAGTGAGGCCCAGAGTCTGCATTTACCAAGCCTTCCAGATCATTCTGACACACCGCCCTGTTTACCTGGTCACTCCAACCAACCACATGATCAAAGGCCCCAGGATGAAATCACTCTAGACTTTGAACAGAAATTCTTCAGCAGTGAAAAAAAAAAAGAAAACATTTCACTGGGATCTGGGAAGAACTACGGACCACTTCCCCCAGCCACCTTCCTGGGAGGCCAGATGCTATCACAAAACAACACTGTGTGGACCTGCTGACTGGAGACCATCTGACATCACTCAGGCAGTGCTGCTGTGAGGAATGCTTGCTAACAAATAATTCATTAACAGGGCACAGAGCTTGTCACGCCATATGCGTTCAATAAGTACTGCTGTTGAATCAAATGCCATTTGTTCCCTTCAAGAGCACTTTTTAATGTAGTTTCAACCAAGAGGTTGGCAGTTCAAATCTGCCAGGCGCTCCTTGGAAACTATCGGGCAGTTCTACTCTGTCCTATACGGTCGCTATGAGTCGGAATCGACTCGATGGCAGTGGGATTGGTTTGGTTTGGTCATTATTTTGTTCCTTGTTACAAAAGTATCCATTTCACATATTACAAACCTATATAATGTAATCTGACATCATGATATAACCCAAACTGTGCTCTACAGTTTTGTAAATATTCCTCTAGATATTTCTCTTTCTCTCCATTTAAAAAGAATTTACAAATGGAGCTAGCACCATGTTGAATACACTAAATAAGTTGCCTTATTTAACTACAAGGCACTTTTACTTGGTTTTATTTTTTCAATATCCCTGTAAAGTTCGGCAATGAACATTATCCCTGTCTGACAGATGAGGATATTGAAGCACCAGGTGAGAACCCAGGGCTCTTTGGTACTGTATGATACTGGAAGCTGATAAACCAAAAAACCAAACCTGGTGCCATCAAGTTGATTCCGACTCATGGAGATCCCATGTGTTACAGAGCAGAACTGATCCATAGGGTTTTCTTGGCTGTAATCTTTACGGAAGCAGATCACCAGGACCTTCTTCCACAAAACCACTGGGTTCTAAAAAATGGTGGCATGGGGGCAGCAGCATCTGACCTCCTCTAACCTCACGAGAGGGAGAGAGAATCACCGTCAGCATCAGCCCAAGGCCTATTCCTATGATGTGAAGGTCAGACATATCGCTACCTTTCAACATTTTTACCAAATTCTGACACTAACCACCCCTCCCACCACACTCTCTACTTCTCTGCTGGGTTTGATAATTTTTTGCAATGGCCATACGGAACTCAAAGACAATACTCATGGTTATGGGGTTTATTAGGGAAGTAACAGGTTACAATTCAGTACACAGTTCTTCGATCAGGACACCCACTTCTTAGCCGTGTCTGTAAGTAGGCCTCTCTCTGGCCCTTGGCCTTGCCTCCGCCCTGCTTGGGCAAGTGTTACAAAGCTCTTTAGCTCTGCCAGTAAGTGCCTGGAGGCACCCCACTCCACCAGTAATCCTCAACCCAAAGGCACTCAGCTCCCTCACTCCATGGGTCAGCACACCCACTGTAACCGCCTTGCTTTGTGGGCTGAGAAGCCCACCGCACTGTCTCACGCTAGTCTCTTGGTTCTGCTGCCACTTCTCGCCATCTCCAATGTTACAGCTCTGTCTCCTGGGTCTGGGAGGTTCTTAGCTCAGGGATTCTGGGTCCAAAGGACACACTCCACTCCTAGCTCTTCTTTCTGGTAGTAGTGAGGTACACCCCCCACCCCGCTCTCTTTTAAGCCTAGCAGGCAAAACTGACCAATCCCTCATTAGGGTTCCATATACCTTATTTGCATGGTCCCACCCCCACAGGGTTCCATGCACCTTATTTGCATTAGTAGCAAGCTGTCCGATTCCCTTGGTGGACCACAATCACCGCATTTGCATAGTCCTACTCAATCATTATGTGTAAGTCACAAAGACTATGGCTAAAAAAACCAAAGCCACTGCCATCAAGTCACTTCCGACTCATAGTGACTCTATAGGACAGAGTAGAACTGCCCCATAGAATTTCCAGGGAGTGCCTGGTAGATTCACACTGGCCAGCCTTTTGGTTAGCATCCACAGGTCTTAACCACTATGCCACTGGGGTTTCCAGACTATGGCCCCAGTTAACACACCCAGTGCCATCGACAGGGCCATATTAAGTAATTCACTGCACTGCAGTACTTGAGTGCAAACCACTTGCACCAGCCACCTAGGGATTTCTGGAAGCTGATAGAACATATCCAATTTTTTATTCATTAATGAACAAAAGTAAAATGATGTAAAAACAGAAATGTTTGATTTAAACTGCAGGAGGTGGGGAAAAAGGAGGAGGAAACCTGGAGCAGGTAAACCTGCAGAAGCTTCTCCTAAACAGCAATTTTAGTGGAAATGGAAGTTTTCATTTCTAGAACCCTCTGCCTCAACAACTGTTAGGTCATTTCATGGAACTGACTTTCCAAGAATTCTCTACAAGGGCACCTAGAAGGACTCTCCACTTCCCAGCACTGCACTTCAGGTAGAGACAATCTTAGCTGGCTTGTAGTTTTGGTTTTGTTTTTAAATCATAAGAAAATTTCACAGGAAAAGATTAAAACAGTCCAGAAGAAGGGCTTGAGATGAGTAACAGAAGTCCTCTTCCCTTAATCTCTTGTTATCCCTCCACAGTGGTAACCACTCTTTCCCCCACCCCTTTACCAGGTGGGTAAATATTTTTCTTTCTTTTTTTATTTGTTTTTGCCAATTCAACATTTTTTAGGTGTATAATTTAATGATATCAATTACATTAATCATGCTGTGCAACTCCCACCCATAATCATTGCCACATTTTCTATCACCATCAACAAAAACTCATTGCCTCCTAAGTAATGGCTCTCTCTCCCCTCCCTTCCTCCCTCCCTCCCTGGTAACGACTAATACAGTTTGGTCTCTATACGTTTGCCTGCCTACTTCTGTTATTTCATATAAGTGAGATCATCAATATTTGTCCTTTTGAGATTGACTTACTCACTGAGCATAAGGTTTTTGAGGTTCATTCATGTTGTAGCAAGTATCAAGATTTTATTTCTCTTTATGGCTGGGTAGTATTCCATTGTATGTATGTATCGCCTTTTGTTTATCTGTGCATCCACTGGCGGATACTTAGGTTGTTTCTACCTCTTGGCTATTGTAAATAGTGCAGCAAGGAACAGTGGTGCACCTGTCTGTTCGCTTTGCTGCTTTCAGGTCTCTTGGGTATATACCAAGGAGTAGACCTGCTAGGTCATAAGATAGTTCTATGTTTAACTTTTTGAGGAAATGCCAAACTGTTTTCCACAGAGTCTGTACCATTCTGCATTCCCATCAGGAACGGATAAGGGTTCCAATTTTTCCACATCCTTGCCGACAATCGTTATTTTCTTTTTTTTTAATCTTACCCATCCTAGTGGAAGTGAAGTGATACCTCATTGTGGCTTTGATTTGCATCTCTCTAGTGGTTAAGTGCTACGGCTGCTAACCAAAGGGTTGGCAGTTCAAATCCACCAGGCGCTCCTTGGAAACTCTATGCGGCAGTTCTATAAGTCGGAATCAACTCGATGGCACTGGGTTTGGTTTTGTTTTTTGGAATGGCTAATGGGAAACCCAGATGGCATAGTGGTTAAGTGCTTTGGCTGCTAATCCAAAGGTCAGCTGTTCAAATCCACCAGGTACTCCTTGGAAACTCTATGGAGCAGTTCTACTCTGTCCTCTAGGGTCTCTATGAGTCGGAATCAACTCGAGGCAATGGCTAATGATGTTGAGCATTTTTTCTTGTGCTTGTTGGCCATTTCAGTGAGTAACCACTCTTAAAGGTATTTATTCATATCTGAATTCTTCCAGAAAGTTTTTAAATACATAAAATCACATATATAACCCTTTAAACACACATAGAGACTATACTTTTCCCACTGTTCTGTACTTGCTTTTGTTTAACTTACTATATCTTGGACATCGTTTCATACCAGCACGTGCTGATCTGCCCCACTCTTCTTTAAGGCTGCAAGGCTGCAAGATGAACATATTCTACTTAACCAACCATCTCCCGACCAAGATGCCTCCATTATTTTTCCTACAATGCTGTAATAAATATTTTCATCCATGTCCCTCTGGGCACTTTTAGCAGTATATCCAGATTATACTCCCTCAAAGCTAAACTGCTAGATCAAAATATGCCTCTAAAAAGTCTTAACCCAAAACCAAACCCATTGCCATTGAGTTGATTCGGACTCATAGTGACCCTATAGGACAGAGTACAACTTTCCCATAGAGTTTCCAAGGAGTGCTTGGTGGATTCAAACTGCCGACCTTTTTGGTTAGCAGCCGGAGCTCTTAACCACTGTGCCACCATGGTTTCCAAAAAGTCTTGCAGATCCTGCCATACTGCCCTCCCAAAAGGTTGCATCATCAATCTATACTCCTAGCAGCAGTGCATGACAGAGCCTATTTCTTCATACCTATTGAGCGGATGATTTTCTAAGAAGGATGATTAAGAAAATACAGGCCATACCTCCGCTTAGGCAATGCCAAAGGGCTGCCCGATGCTTCCATTGTGTAATACCAGACATACGGCGAACACTCAAGAGTTACCCATTCCAAATCCATCTGCTTAGTCCATAAAATGTGAAACACAGATTGAAATAACTGGCTCATCAGCTAGGATTTCAACGCTCTTTTACTGAACACAGAATAATAATATTGATGATGACAGCAACTTTTTTTTAAACACCGTCAAGTGCTAAACTAAGCACTTTTCCTGTATTACCTCGCTTAATCTTAACCACCCTGTGAAGCAGGTATTATTGTCTTATAGAAGAAAACTGAGGGAGGGGAAGGTTACCTTCCCCAAGGTTACCAAGGAGGCACTGGTGATTCAGTGGTAGAATTCTCGACTTCCACGTGGGAGACCCGGGTCGGATTCCTGACCAAGGCACCCCATGTACAGTGACCACCCATCTGTCAGTGGAGGCTTGGGTGTGGCTCTGATGCTGAACGGGTTTCAGTGGCACTTCCAGACTAAGGTGGGGTAGAAAAATAAAGCCTAGTGATGTGCTTCTGAAAATCAGCCAGCGAAAATCTTATGGGTCACCGTGGTCTGATCTTCAACCGACTGTGGGGATGGCGCAGAGCCAGGCAGTGTTCTGTTCTGTTCTGTTGAGCATGGGGTCACCATGAGTCAGGGGCCGACTTGATGGCTGCCAACCACAAGTGGTGGAGTGAGGGCTTAAACCCACATCTGCCTAATAATATTGAGGCTCATGCGCCGAACCACTCTGTTCTTTTTTAGTAATATTTCATTGTGTTTTCAGTGAAAGTTTACAAAGCAAAACAGGTCCCTTTCAGCAAGTTCTATGCAAATTGTTCAGCGACACTGGCTACATTCTTCATAATGTATCAACATTCTCATTATTTACATTTTGGTTGTTCCATTTCTAGTCATCTAGAAATCTTATTCTCATCTTTGCTGTAAAGTCATTGTTGACCATTAGGTCTCATATGGATGACTGCTCTCTCTTCTTCTTGGGTGATACGGTCCTATCCCCACCTCCTCCCCAGGCTGTTCTGCTGCCATCACCCGTTCACGTGAAATACCAGCAGTCACTTGGACATAGGCAAGGCATGGATAGTTATAGTATTTGTCCTAGAGAAGATGAAAGATTTTGCCTTCGGAGCTTCTGCTTCTGAGCCCAACCTTAAATACTACATGCTTACAAGAAAAGCCTAGATTTATAAGTGACCAGAGGGCCATGTTGAACCAGTGCCCGGCGCCTCCTGTGTTTAAAAGGCAAGCTGACTCAGGCCCAGGACAGCAACGTGGTATAACCATTTACGTAAGAACTGGCTTCAATATCAAAAAAAAGAAAAATATCACGTATCATTAATCCCATCAAGACACAGGGCTTTATCTTAAGAACCCCTTGCTGGTCCCCAAAGTCATAAAGACCAAAATCTGCTCTCTCATGTTGGCAGGAAGTAGTTTTATGGGAGGGTGTGGGGTACCCAGCTTACACCAGTCTGCCATATAAACAAGTTAATCATTCCTGTCTCAGAGGATTATCTGGGGCCATTAACCAGGACACTGACTTGTCACCAGGCCTAGGCCTAGTCATTGCTTCAGCCCACAGTGAATCAGAGAAGGAATTCATACTAACCCAGAATCAGCTATTCTGTTGTTTTAGGCTGGAAAAAAAAAAAAAAAGTATAACAAAACCAACCTCCTTCCTCTAGAAAACTAAAGAAACGCATATCTGTGTTACTCAAAGTACAATCTCCTTTCCCTAGGCTAAGCACAGATAAAAAGTGAAAGCTAAAAGGATTCCTTTCCATAAAAACATGAGTATGTTAGTCTGGGTCAGAACAAAAAGGGGGAAGGAGGCACAATCTGTCTCCATCTTGGTGCTCACAGCAATCCTTGATGCCCAGGAGCTATGATTGTCCCCATCTCCTCTCAAGAGTCCCTAGTCACATTCTGAATTTATCTCGCCCATGCCTAGTCTCAGCTAACTGTATAAAACAGGGGTGTTGTTGTTGTTCGTCACTGTCAAGTTGGCTCCAACGCATGGTGATCCCATGTACGATGGAACGACACATTACCCAGTCTTGCGTCATCTTCACAATTGCTCAAGTTCACTGTTGGGGGCACTGTGTATTTTGAGTGCCTTCCAACTTAGGAGCTCATTTCCAGCACTGTATCAGACAATGTTCTATTGTGATCCATTGTGTTTCCAGGCCTTTCTTCCTAGTCTGTCTTAGTCTGGAAACTTCACTGAAACACGTTCACCGTGGGTGACCCTGTTGGTATCTGAAATACTGGTGGCATCACTTCCAGCATCATAGCAACAAGCAAACCACAGTAGTATGCCAAACTGATATATGGGTTGTGGAAAATGGGTAACACCCTCAAATGCCCTTAGAGGTTGTTAGGGAAAGGGAGAAGCTAGGCAGGTAGGGGAGGTGACAAACGATAGCACAGAAGCACAAATCAAGCAGGAGAAGGGGGCAGCGTGGGGATAGAGGGTTTCCATCAACTGTTGCTAGATCTTATAATTTTTCAAAAGAAGCAGGACAGGAACCCTCCTTAGACCTGCACAACTGGGCTGCTCCCTACCTCTCAGTTGTAGAGGATCGCTCTCAGCTCCCCTCTGACTATATAGGAGAATGCCCACTCAGATCCCACACTCCCCATTCTAGACCTATTCTGGGTACCTGGATCTTGGAATTTCCTGGGAAGTGCCCCTAAGAGAGGACTTAGGCCTGCTCATCTCCACCCCCCAGCTGTTGCTGCTGCAGGGTTGCCAGATACAATATAGGCCACCCAGTTAGATTTGAGTAATTTTTTAGTATAAATATGTCCTAACTATTGTATTAATTATTGTTTCTCTGAAATTCAAATTTAAGTAGACACCTTGTATTTTTATTTGCTAATCTGGCAACCCTACCCCCAGGTCTGTCTTCCTAAGAGAAGAGCCAGTGCTGGCTGAGGGACGACTATCACAGGGAGGAGGAACGTGCGTGGAGACAGCGGTTAGACTGTCTATGTAAGTGCTGTAAAGCCTCTCGCAGGGGTGTAGGCTGGAAGTGAGGATGGGATGATGAAGGGGAGTGGGCTATAGGCCAGGGGCTTCCGTCTGCACTCTCGTACTAGAAATGTTAGGGGCAGGCCTGAAACACGAAGTGGGTCTTTAGGCATAACCTCCCCATTTTTGAATATCTGATATGTATTTAATGGAATTCCAAATTCCTTTCCAACGCTATTGAGACCAAACAAATTATACCTGCCCTTCCCTCTGGGGTAAGGTAATTCCTACCATCACTAATTGCCATGTCACTGTTCTGCTTCCCAAGACTACACTTTAACAAAGTCCTTCTAGACATGAAGCTTTAACCTTAGCGGGAATATCAGAACAGTGAGCACACAATGCAGAGCAAGTGTGTGTGAGACAGCCAAATATTTCGGAGCAGAATATCTGTGATTCAACCTTCCTTAAAGCCAACTGGCATTGAGTTGACCTGACTCATGGTGACCCCACATGTCAGAGTAGAACTGTGCTCCCTAAAGAGTTTCAATGGCTAATTTTTTGAAAGTAGATTGTCAGGTCTTTCTTCCGAGGCACCTCTGGGTGGACTCAAACCTTCAACCTTTCAGTTAGCCCGAAAAAAACCCACTGCTGTCGAGTCGATTCTGACTCACAGCGACCCTACAGTACACGGTAGAACTGCCCCTTATGGTTTCCAAGGAGCATCTGGTGGATTGGAACTGATGACCTTTTGGTTAGCAGCTAAACTCTTAACCACTACGCCACCAGGTTTTCCTTCAGTTAGCAGTGGAGTGCACTAACCGTTTGCACCACCCAGGGACTCTTCAACCTCCCTTTGTTGTCGTTAGTTGCCAACAAGCCAGCTCTGACACATGGCAACCTTATGTGTAACAGAATAAAACGCTGCCTGGTCTGCGCCACCTTCATGATCGCTGGTATGTTTGAGGCCACTGTGGCTCCTATTCTGTCAAGTCACCTCCTTGAGGGTTTCCCTCATTTTTGGTGACTTTTTACTTTACCAAACATGATGTCCTTTTCTAGCAATTGGACCAACCTCCCTGAGAGGGTGGCTATTCTGACCTGGCAGTGATCAGCCCTAATATTTGCCTCTGCAGAAGGGTGGAAGGAAATTAAAAAAAAAAAAAAAAAGCGCTGAAGTAGAATGAGCTAAGGTCACATAATAAGAATACGAGCCCTATAGAGGCATCACCGGTCTTTTACTCTAAATCCCTCATTTTATAGGGGGTGAAATGGAGCTATACCCACAGAAGTTAAACAATTATGCCCAAACACACACACTTAAACACAAGCCTCCCAATTCCTAGTCCAATGCTCTTTCTACTACATCATGTGACTTCACATCTTCAAGGATCCGTCTGGAGGACAAGGAACATTACTCCTTTCCCATGATTTGGAAAAAAAGGGAAACTTGCTTTAAAAAAAAGGAAGAAAGAAAGAAAAGAAAACAGTCTTCCTCTCCCATCTTCTCTATTTCTGCGAAGTAAGGAAAAAAAACAAACCACTCCGAGAATATAACGGCATATTCAAAACCAAGAGGGTAACAGGAACCTACAAATTGCTGGTTATGCAGCCACTCTTCTTTGTTTGAACTTAGGTGCTAAATATAGAATCACAGGGCCCACAAAAGATCTTCAGGGTCCTCAACCAACTGACAGTGCCCAATCGCCAGGTTCTTCCCCATTTGCCAGGAGGCCCCTGGTTGCAAAGGCCAAGAAATAAGACAGATTGTTGAGGCCACAGAAGGTTGTTACCCAAGAGACTGACCTGAACTGGATAAAATATTGCCTGCAGAGTGGGGAGGGTCTCAGTGAAGAAGTGGTCCCAGACTTCAGCCAGAACCTCAATGCGATTTTCACCTACACAAGGGGAGAAGACAGGAGGGGAGAAAGAAACAAAAGAGCTTGTCATTAATTGCAGGAAGGGCTAGGAGACAGTTCCATCTCAAATACAAAGCTGCATCTGCCAGAAACTTGCAGCTAGGAGTTAAAGCCCAGGGTGGAGAGGTGAGGGGCGGCGAGGTCTTCTTTCCCAGCTAAGACCACCAGTCATTCTCAGAACAAAAATATATTCAAAGTCTCCCAATGACTCATGCAGAGATCTAAACTCATACTTCACTAATAAGACCCTACAGGCAAGGATGAGCATTTGGAGTAGGGGGAGAGGAGAGGGCGCTTCCGGTATTTGATCTACAAGGTATTACCACAACGTGACGGATAATTGTATGTGTGCACCAGGCTGGGCTATGGTGCCCAGTTTGGTCAAACACTAGCCTAGAGGTTGCTATTTTGTAGATGTGGTTAACACTTAGATTCAGCTGACTTCAAGTAAAGGATATTAATTCTCAATAATGTGGATGGGGCTCATTCAATTAGTTGAAGCCATAAGAGCAAAATCGGAGGTTTTTTGGAGAAGGAATTCTGCCTCCAAACTATAACACAGAATCCTACTTGAATTTCCTGTCTACTGGCCTGCCCTACAAAATGTGGACTGACAGCCCCATAATCACATGGGCCAATTCCTTAAAATCAGTCAGAGTCTGCTCACTATTTATCTCTGTGTATCTACATATATAAACCCAGTTAAGCCAGCTGCTGCCAGGTCAGCTCTCATTCGTGGTGACCCCTGTGGGTCAGAGGAGAACTGTGCTCCACAGGGTTTTCAATGGCTGATTTTTCAGAAGTAGATCGCCAGGCCTTTCTTCCAAGGCACTTCTGGGTAGACCTGAGCGGCCAACCTTTGGGTTAACAGCCAAGTGCATTAACGGTTTGTACTACCCAGGGACTCTCTTTCTATATGTCCTATTTCCCATTGGTTCTGTTTCTTTGAAGAAGCCTGATTGACACATCCGCAAAATGTGGGATCAGACAGGAAGACTTGGCTGGAAATACGCAAAAAGGCCTTTCTATCCCTCAATCCAGAAGAGGGAGCTGAAATCTTAAAAATCATATAATAATTGCTATCATCACATGAGCAGTTACTACATTTTCAGGCACTTTGCTAAACTAGTTATCTGTAAGATTATCTCATGAAATAGACTCTATTATCCCCATTTTACAGGCTCAGAGAGGCCAGGTAACTGGCCCAAGGTCACACAGCTAGAAGGCAGGCAGAGCTGGGATTCCAGAACCCATGCTCTTGACCAGCCTCATCCAGGGAGCTCATGTGCACTGTGCTATACTGGTTTGTTTCTTAAATTGCTAAGACACCAGCTTTATTCTAGGTTTGAGCTGTCTATCGAGAGAGGTAGAAAGAAGGCCCGGAAACTGTCACCTCCACCCACTGCTTTGCAGTCACTGGGAGGACAGCATTCTCTAAAGAGGTCATCCATAAAACAGAGCACCCGCCTCCTGCCTCTGTGCCCCCTTGCCCCTAGATCAGGAAGCCTGACCTCTGGCCAGGTACCACCCCTAACCATATGCACATGGTCACCCAATATTATTGGAAGGCTGTGTGAGACTTTGCATCTGCAGAAAAGATGGACGCACAAAGAGAAGCCTGCATGATGGGTGCTGTCTAATGACCTAGATAACAGAGCTGACTGGGCACTGTCTTTGCTCACTGGAGGCCAAGAAACTGGGTTAGCCAAGATTAGACACTGGGAGATGCATTTGGCAAAGCACTGCCAGTTTCACCGAACAACTCTTGATTCACTTTGCATCTTCGTCTGTTAATTTAATGGGCAATAAAAGCAGTGGCTGGGGAGAAAGAAAAGAACAAGGGCGTGACTAGCTGCCAGCGGGGCCAAAGACGTGAGATGTGGAAAGGTCAGAATGAAATCCACTGGGGAAAAATGCAGACCCACAGCACCTTCTAATTTCCTTGCCAAGTGCCAGTCACTTTGCTGGAATCACCCACTCACTTCTCTGTCTCCTTCACTAGAATGGGAGACGGCGCCTGGGCTCTGTCTTTCTGGTCACCATTACATTTCTAGTGCTTAGCATGGTGCCAGACACAGCAATAAATCAATTTTAAAAATCTTTGTTGAATGAAAAAATGGCAAGTACTAAGTGCATGGGTTTTTGCAGATGTTAGGGCTGGTGAGTAGAAGGAGGTTACCATTTAACCCAAACAGTACAGAACGGGAGTTAAGAGCTAGCTCGAACGTTTTCCTCTGCTTAGGGTCAAAAAAACCTCTACAATGTGGTCTACACAGCCCAGGACAGTCTGCCTCCTTCTTCTGTGTCTTCATCTTCGTCTGTATTCACTTCAGTCTTCGGACTATAATCATGTGGATTTTATTTCTGCCCCTCCCACTCACTGTGCTCCCTCATGCCACGGGACATTGGCATGTACCAGTCCCTAGGCTGAGACCATTCTTTCCCTCCCTTTGTTGCCTAACCTGCTGCTGTGTATCTTTCTAGTTTCAGCTGCAGTATCATTTCCACAGGAGAGTCTTCCCCCATAGGTCAAATTCCCCTGCTATGGATTCTATTCTGAGTACTTGTTCCAGCTGCAGTTTTCTATCTGGTGATGATTTGATTGATAATCTGTCTCCAGTACCAGTTTATGGGCTCCACAAGGACCTGTGATCCTATGATGGTTTGGGTTACCAATGTGTCCCCAGGACTTAGCCAAGTGCCTGGCACATAGGAGACGGTCAATAAATGTTGGCTGAATGCATCAGTCAATCACCGTCCTCTTCTCAAATGCAAGTTATGCTAGTCCACTGCAGGGCAGGGTCAGGGGTGTCAAAAGGACTACCTGAAATGTTAGGTCACCCTGCTTCCTAAAACCAAGGTGAACCCCAATACCTGGACATTATATCCCAAAAGGAAAAGAAGCAAGTCCAGCTCCTTGTGTTGATGGCTTTATCCTAAGCCTTTCATCACAGAGACAAGCGAGACTTTGCTGAAGGAAGAAAAGGAGAGGAGAATCCTGCAGGTCCCCGGCAGTGCCTATAACAACCCCTTCACCACCAGGAAGGAAAGCCCATCAGCATGGGAGGTAGTCTTGGACCCGGCAGCAGTAAGGAGCCTCCTGGGAACCTGGTCTAATTGCTGGCTGCAAACTTCAGAGAGTAAGGAAGGTTTTGGAAAGTGTTCAGAGAAGAACATCAGACAGACACAGGCTAACAGGTAGCCCTGGGGAAGAAGGAGTTAAAGGAAGGTGACTTCACCTCCAGAAACAGCCCACAAGGGAAAGACTTAGTCCCTGCAAAGCTGAAGGGAGTTTGAATGGAAGGTTCTAGATGACTGTCCTATAAAAACTGTCCTCTAATGTACCACAGGAGTTTAGATCTCCAGAGGTATACAGGATAGGTATAAGAACCTTCCTAAAAGTCAGGGTCATTAAAGTTCTAGAAAAAAGATTACTGAGCCATGGTAACACAGATTCTCCTGCTCAGAAGAGAACAACAAAAGGCCATAAGAGCTGCCAGTCCCTTCTGCAGCAATGTGGCAGGGATGTACATATGTAGACATCCCACTAAACATGTAAATAAAGGGATGTTTGTCCAGCCATTGAAGGCTAGATCATATCTGTTGCCTTCAAACTTTATTTTATAGCAAAGGAACCTTCCCCCACCCCTCAACAAAAACTTGCTTGGAGTTCTAATAACATAAAATTGAAAAGTAGAGACGTTCTGGTTGAAGATGTGAAGGCCCCTTCGCTGTGTGGAAAGGCCCTGAGACCCAGACGCCTGGGACAAGGGGAACCCAGATAGAAGACCCTGGCCTGGTGCTCGGTCTTCACCCTCTGGGGCACAAGCACAGAAGCTCCGGTGATCTCTGTTCATCCCGTCTGGGTCTGTTTGTGAGCTGTCACTCTGAATGTGTCTGTGTTGCTGTCACTTAGGTAACAGACACTCAACTTCTCCCTTGGAAGGGCACTTGAATTTCCAGCTTTACTCGGTACCTTTTTCATAAAGCTGCTTTTCCACATTTCCAAGAGCATGACTTAATTACTTCAATATGAATAATGTGGCCAGGGACAATTTTCATTTTCCCTTCCTTGCTAGGCAGCAGCCATCTTCTACACCTGTGTACTAGCTTGACTGGAAAATGCCAAAGAGCCACTGTACAAACTTCCTGGTCAAAACAAGTCACTTAAAAATAAGGCCTTGGGTTCAGTGGATATTTATAAGGTCGAAACTGTCACAGGATAGATGTATTTAAGGAAAATAAGGCTACAGGTTCAGCCAACTCTCACATATACAGAAGTTAATTTTCTAATACCTGTTCTGTCAAAGGTTTGGTGAGCACTCGTGTGCCAAGCACTGGAACTTTCCAGTTGTCGGTGTCTCCTTGTTCTTCCTACTTTGTCTTTCTAGGAACCACTTCACTAATCTCTTTCTCAGGGAATGGGAAGAAAAAAGGAGATGATATGAAACCTAATAAGTTAGAGTCTGGAAGTTAAGTAGTCAGTAGGCTAGAGTAGGAGAATAAGAAGGAACCAATTTGTGTACCTGTTACATGCCAGGTATAATACTGCTCCAGTTATGTTCCTTACACTCCCTACAACTCCAGGTCCCATTTTATCATTTTAATAAGTGATAAAAACCAAGGTGAAGGGAAGCTAATAACTTGCCAAAAGTCATCCAACAAGTAGGCGGCAAGCTAAAATCAGGACCCAGACTGGTGAGAGCTAACAGCAGCCCCTGGCAAAGAAATGGCGTTGGCCCGTTCTTGCCTTCGATGCCATCTCAGTCTTCATGCAGTGTTTTTCTATCCTATCAATTGGGCCACAAAATCTTTTAAGGCCAAGGAATTTCCCTTTGCCTACCAAATCATACCCCATTTAAGTGGGTGCCTGCTTAGTCTAATGTTTCCCAAACGGACGACTGCTGTCCTTTATGAGGTATTATAAAGGTCCATAGGAAATAGCAAGGAGCCCTGGTGGCACAGTGGTTCGGCTCTTGGTTGCTAACTGAAAGGTCGGTGGTTTGACTCCACCAGCTGCTCCATGGGAGAGAGATGTGGCAGTCTGCTTCTATAAAGATTTACAGCCTTGGAAACCCCCTGGGGCAGTTCTACTCTGTCCTACAGGGTCGCTATGAGTGGGAATTGACTAGACGGTGCTCAACAACAACACAGGAAATAGTGTACAGGTTCAGACCAGAGGGAGTAACAGGGCAGGATCCACAGTATAATTTAATCCCCTCAAAGGAGACCACCAGTAGGCATCCCATGGAGAAACCCTCCACTTAATAAGGTCTCCAAAGAAACCACCCCAATGCCACTTCATTCTTCTAAACAGGGCTCTGACTTGCACTGCCGTGGCTGCATCAAATCGATGTGCTGCCACCTAGTGTTGGAGAAGAAGCATACAAGGTGAATCGCTGACTTGGAGCCTGCCACTTTTGGACAGAGGCATTTCTTTCAGCTGTCCAGACATCAAAGGTTGAGTCACAGAGGCCCTGTTCTATGAGGGCTGCCTTGGACTTGCCTTCACACAGTTTAATCTTCTCCTCCACAAAGAACAGTCCTTTTGCAAGAAGCTGGTTCTGCCAAAAGAGAACAAAGAACATAAGAGTTGGGCTATTTCGGAGCACCAGAGACAAACCATCTTCCACTTCCAATGGGCAAGGGCGCCGAGTTCTAGGCACTTGTGTGCCAGGGACTCACGCCTCCAAGTTTAAGAGGCCTTTTGTGTTCTCGGAAGGCCAAGGCCTCAGGAGAAGACAGTGGGACGTTCCATAGCAAAAAATGGAGATGACGATCACACCCAACCGCCACCCCCACCCATCAAACCAGGAGAAAAGTTTGAATGAATTCACTATTGTGGACAACCAACGTCCTTCAAACCCTTAATGACTAAAACTCAGAAAAGGGAATGTTGGGGCAATGAGAAATTATGCAGAAATAATAGATTTACTTAAAAAGATAAACTCAGGGTTTCTCACAATAGCATGAAAGTGACTACGCGCAAAATCTCTAGGACCAGCGAGTACGTGTCCAAAGGTGTGTGCCTGGGAAAGGTGTGGAGAGCAAAAGTTAAGTCCTTTTGCAACCGTAACTAACAAATGTTGAGTGTTCTGTGTATTTCAGAGGCTTTATATGCTTCATCTTACCCAACCCAACCCTCCCAATGATTGTTTCAGGTTGGTGATATTCTTCTTATTTTGTTGATTGTCAGCTAGAGTAGAATCCAACTTTTCTCTTGTCCCACTCTCTGCTGGATGACACTGACACACCCCAGCCAGAGGGCTTCAAGCCAAAACCCAATTACACAGGATAGCAGCCACCTAGGAAATGATTTGGGACTTGGAACTGGGCCCATTGTTACTTAATGCATCCCCCCCACCCCATAAATGAACTTGACATGGAATAAACAGCACTTCAGTGAAGTGGTAGAGAAGCTGGGAAGTGAAAAACAGCTGACAGACCTATTTTTCCCAAGACACAGAAAAATAGGCTGCAAACAGGAAAATGAGGCTCGGCTAGGAACAATGCAAGCAAGGATATCTGGGGAAAGTCATCCAAAACCACCCTGTCTTTGGTGGGTGGGAAAGACCCAGCTTATCCTGGGTAATCCCAGAGGGCAGATAGGAGGAAGCAGGGGGAGGCAGAGGAGAGGCTAGACTTTGGTGCTTTGGGGCTTGTCAACACTGTTCGCCTCCTGTCAAACAGGCATTTCCCGAACCCAGTCAGAGCGACCCAGAGAAATGGGTAACCAAGAAGGCTGAGGGGAGGGAAGAACAATGCTAATCCCATCTCTCGGAAGGATGAACTTTCCGCACCTAGTAGGGATTCTGTAAATGGTAACCACCTGTCACTTCTAAGAATTCACAGTGATGATGATGACAATAATAGGAAGAATGACAGCAGGGTCATTTATTGGTTTTTTTTTTACTCTCTGTCAGGCACCGTATTATACTCTTTTCATGTATTATCCAACATAACCTCTGCCACTAACCTATCCCGTTTTTACAGATGAAGAAACTGAGCCTCCAGGAAGCAAGTGTACATAGGGTCAAACAACTAGCAGATGTGAGACCAGAATTTGTACACAGGCTAATCTGAATACAAAACCCATGTTTTTTCCCTGTTACATCTTCTGGTTTCCTTTAGCAATAATAATAAAAATATTAAGATAGTAACGGCTACCATTTGTCGACTCCTCAGTATATGGCAAGGACTTTACATATGTCATTTCATTTAATAACCACACCAACCTTATGAAGTAGGTACGATGATTACAGGTAGATCACTACTAAGAAAACTGAGGTTCAGAGAGGTTAAATAACATCCCTAAGGTCACACAGCTATTACATGTTCTAGAAAGGATTGGAATCCAGACCTACCTGGCAGAAGGGCTGGGGCACTTTACCATCATGCTCTCCTGCCTGGTCAACCGAAGAGGCTTCTTATGTCTTTGCTCACAGGGAAGGAAGGCGGGGCCCATATCAGGTTCACAGATACTGTGGGCACTTGGCTCGGCAATCTCGACCATGTAACTAGGTTTTACCACCAGGCTTCCATGGAGCTGGGTCACCTATGCTGCCTCCTATTGCCCAATCCTGCTTTCTGCCTCCCAGAGGTACTTTTTCTGGGCCTTCCTTACCCCTGTTGTTGGTGGTGGCTGCTAAGTTGATTCTGACTCATGGCGACCCCATGTGTGCAGAGTAGAACTCCACCGTAGGGTCTTCAAGGTTGTGCCATTTAGGAAGCAGATCATCAGGCCTGTCTTCCCAGGTGCCTCTGGGTGGATTTGAACTGCCAACCTTTCAACTAGTAGTTAAGCAGTTAACTGTTTCATGACCCAGGCTCACTCCTTACCACTACCCACACCCGATGTCTAGCAAGGTGAACACACGGTTGCCAGGTGAATTCCCAAATGAGATATTGTATCCTACCCTAGCAGGGTCTAGCAGCTTTGTCATTCTGCCAACCAAGAACTTGTGTGATCTGAGAATTCTACTCCAGGCATTTGTTTCTGATGGTACCAATGTCTACTAAGGTTCCTGTTCTTGAGATGGAACTCAGGGGCCACCTCCATTTTTTTTCTTGTATGACTTTGAAAGGACAGCCATCATCTCTAATGATGTCTACATTTCTTGTGGACCAGGATGCCTTCCCAGAGAACAACAACAAAGTCATATAAACACCAATCACCTCTAGACCCAGAGAGTTCCTAATAAACCATTGCTCATATGTGTGGGTATGGCGAGGCCAGAGAGAGATCCGCAGATGGAGACTGAAGAGGGTCAGAAATGGGTTGTTAGCGCTAATTCTGCAGTTAGGATCGTTTCAGTGATAATTAAAAGAATGCATCTGAGGGTTTTTTTTACAAATTATTTTATAAAGAACCAGGTAAACAGTCTGTATCTAATTTTCTGGACACTTAAAACAAAATCCTGAAACTTCTCCTTACTAGGATTTTTTCAAGGAATGTCTTGAGAGCATTTTAACATTTGAAGTATAATCTAATAGATTTCATTTGTGCAACCAAATGGCCTGGGTTAGTTCCTTGCTCCACCACCTCTTGCCTGGTGTATGATCCCAGACAGACAGCCCACCTGCTCTGAGCCTCAGCCGCAGCATTGGTAAAAGAGTGCAATAACACAATCTTCCTCAAAGGCTCTTAGGAGAAGTAAATGAGTTAGCACAGAAAAAAGGCTTAGAGCACGCATCAGCATCCCCGAGGACTTGTTAAAACACAGATTGCTGGGGTTTCTGATTCAGTTAGTCTTAGGTGGGGCCTGGAAACTGGCTTTCTACCATGTTCTCAGGTGATGCTGAAGCTGCTGATCTAGGAACCCCACTTTGAAGAAATACTGGCTGAGAGGCGCACTGGGCTTGAAAGTGTTAGCTGTCATTACTATTGCCATTATTTCTGATCTGCTTATAGCTCTGAAGAAGATCCCTGGGTGGCAGTTTGTGCTAGACTACTACTAACATAAAGGTTGGTGGTTTGAGCCCACTCAGCAGTGCTGTGGAAGAAATGTCTGGCAATCTGCTTCTGTAAAGATTGTTGTTGCTGTCAAGTCCATTTCAACTCATTGCCGCCCTACAGGACAGAGTAGAACTGCCCCATAGGGTTTCCAAGGAACAGCTGGTGGATTTGAACTGCCGAACTTTTGGTTATCTGTAAAGGTGACAGCCAAGAAACTTCTATGGAGTGGTTCTACTCTGTAACATATGGGGTTGTCATGAGTTGGCAGCCCCACATGGCATAGCTTGAAACATTCAAATATCCTTCTCCCAGGCTCCAGACTAGTCCAACCCAACAGCAACAGGTTTGCTTTCTTTCTTATAGCTCTTAAAAATCCTCCAAGAAAGTTGCCCTGGTGCTTGCCATATGGAACAAAAACTGCCCAACCCTTCCAACTCAATCTTATCTTTCAGGCCGACTGAAATTCTGAATGTTTCCATTTCTATTAACATCGGGTTTGTGGAATCTACCCCTCTCCCATTAGTACCCCAAACCAGGCTCCTGCCATTCGCTGCCTATCCATTACCCGTTACCCATTGCTGCTGAGTCGACTTCAACTCATAGCGACTCTATAGGACGGAGTAGAACTGCCCCATAGATTTTCCAAGGAGCGCCTGTCGATTCGAACTGCTGACCTTTTGGTTAGCAACCATAGCTCTTAACCACTACGCCACTGGGGTTTCCATTCGTTGCCTAGTCTACAGGAAATCATCCATTCCGTACATAATGGGTTCCTGAAAATACGTGGTCAGGTGGAACAGCACACTTACATGGTGTTCTGGTGCCATAGGGCTAAAAAGGATTATAAAATCCCTAATTACACTTCATCTTCAGAGCTCATCTTCCGGTGATATATTTTCAGCATTTTATACCTACGTGTTCTTTTCTTTCTCAATTGAATGTGCAATAACCTAAGTCCAATGAGGCTAAAGATTTGCCATTTCAGCATGCCTACTGATTTTCATCTTTATTTCAATTATATTAACACCTAGGGTTACCTATTTCAAGACTCGTTTTTCCACTTAGGCTCATAAAATATGGGAAGAATACAATAAGAATATTCAGATAATCACGCAAAACTCAAATAACGGCTGAGGAGATTAAGTATGGCAAACTGCTGAAAGGTAACCGCTGGCTGGCCGCAGTCCAAGTGGCATTGCCTGCAATATTCAGGTGTCCTTCTCCCAGGCTCCAGACTAGCCCAAACCATTCTTTCCCCTCAACGGGGCCAATGGAAGCTTCTAGGCCATCTCAATGGTTACAAAGCCCACAATGCCTTTCTTCCAACTACGGGTCAAATTCAAAATACAACCTCTAACCTCCTCACCTTAAGAACCATCATCCTCTCTCCTGTCCCTCGTTTTCTCACCCCAACCCAGCCCCACTTGTTCAATGCCCCTTTGTATGTTGGCCCCAATTTTATATGTGGAATGCCCCTTACTACCCCCTGTTCACCAAATTCTCTCTTTTTCCAAGTGGGAGACCCAGGTTTGATTCCTGGCCAGTACACCTCATGCACAGCCACTACCCGGTCTGTCAGTGGAGGCTTGGGTGTTACTATGGTGCTGAATAGTTTTCAGTGGAGCTTCCAGACTAAGACTAGGAAGAAATACCTGGCAATCTTCCAAAAAAAATTGGCCAATGAAAACCCTATGGATCACAATGGTCCAATTTGCAACTGATCATGGGGATGGTGCAGGACTGGGCAGAGTTTTGTTCTGTTGTGTAGGGGGTTGCCATGAGCTGGGGGCTAAGTCAACAGCAGCTAACAACAACAACAACCATTTTGGGAATCCAGTTTCCTATCAGAAACAGTCCCAGGTTGATCAGACTAGAGCTGAGACTTTTTTCTCCCCTATTCAGTTTGGGTTTGGGAATCACAAAAACGATTTTCACTACTCTTTATCCTCTTCCCACCAAACCTTCTGTGAATTCTTACAGGTCCTATTTTGTCTGTATAAAGCCTATTTATTCTGGGCCTGTTTTCAAGTCTTTACCATCCATGCAGGTTTTCAGTTAATGCTGTGCTGTGTTTTACCTGTGGAGGTGTATCTATGTTCCTGCACTGTCTTCAGTTATAAACTCCAGAGTGACTGGGACACTGCCCTATAAGTCCTTAATGAATATGCTCTGATAATGATGAGCTGGGGAAAAATGGCCTCCTGGGACTCTTGCAGATACAGGCAGAAAATGGAAATATGTATTTATCCTATCTGCAAGAATATTCATTAAGGGCTTACATATCTAGATCCATTTTCTGCTCAAATCTCCGAGAGTGATATAACGGCCATTACCAGGCCATTCATAACCTATTGGCAATTGTGGTGGCTGAATATCCCCTTTCTAAATACTAACTCATTCAGAGCCGTTTCCTGCAGTCTGAGTTTCTGTATCAAGCAAAATTCTAGCTCCACCAAAAAGAATTTAAGTTTCTGGGCTTGGGAAAAAGCTTTTAGCAAACATGACTCAGCCAGCAGATGCAGAATGGTAGAAAGTGCTCTCGGCAAACCCCCTGCCATGCCCTGTGCCACCCTGGTGCCTAATGAGGAGACAGAAAGAGACAGAATGTTTCACTCATCAGTTTCAAGTTATAAGGAACCAATTATTTCTCAGAGCTGTCGCTAGCATATAGAGTTCCTCTTGGAAACCCCAATTTTCCTCCCAGATGCAATTCAAAACAAGCAGAGGAAGAAGAAAAATCAATACTGGAAATGTCAAATATTTTTCCAGCCAGCATCTTATGGAAATCTATCTATGCTTCCGCAGATCCAATGGTCTGTCTTCTCTGTGTGCAGGTACAAGATAAGAGCTATTTTTCTACCTGCTTTCCCCTGCCCTCGCCTCAGGGCATTTTCATTATTCTTCACTGAGGATATTCTTTCCGTGAGTCCTTCTTTAAAGCAGTAAAACGAAAATGTTCACTTTCAAAGACAGAATCACAAGAAGGGCTTTACATGCGGTGAATTCTGGGGCTGGGGTCTGAGTAGCAGGAAGAGACTTAACGTCTCTGCTGAATTCAGATGCCTAGAAGGCAGCCAAGGTGGCATTGGTGGCTCAGTGATAGAATTTTTACCTTCCATTCTGCAGACCTGAATTCAATTCTTGGCCAATGCACTTCATATGCAGCCACCACCCATCTGTCAGTGGAGGCTTGCAAATTGCTACGATGTTGAACAGGTCTCAGTGGGGCTTCCAGACTAGGATGGAGTAGGAAGAAAGGCCTGGCAATCTGTTTCTGAAAATCAGCCATGAAAACCCTATGGATCACAATGATCCATGAACTGCTCATGGGGATGGCACAGGACTGGGCAACATTGTCTTCCATTGGGCATGGGGTTGCCCTGAGTTAGGGGCTGACTTGATGGCAGCTAACTACAACAGCTGGAGGAGGCCAACGGATCCCTCTGCATCAAGAAGCCCAGTGCCAAAGGGCTCAGGTGTCCTTCACCTTTGAGAACAACCACATCTGTAGTTTTGGTGTCTCGCCAGTCCACCCGTGAGATCTGTCCCTCATTCACCCCAAACTTTCCTCCTCCTCCTTGCTGGAGGAATGCACCTTCCATGGCCTTTCTGACTTTCCCTCTTAAAACTGCATCTGATTGTTGAACATGAAGGCCAAGTTATCGTCTCTAAGCCTCCCCTCCTGGATTTCCCTCACCTTTCCGGGGTTTCCTCTGTGAAGTAAATAGCTTTGGAACTATTGGGCTTTCCAAACCTGAGTCACTCCTGAATCCCTCCACAATCTGGGCCATAGCTAGGGCCACCTACTCTCTTATTCCTTGTATACGATTCTCTTAAATTGATCCACTTTTAAAAAATGTAAATATGTTTAAAATGGAAACTAGAACAATACCATTTACCTTAAACAGAATGTAACTCGATGATCAACTCAATGAAAACAAAACAACGTTATGCAATTTTAATTAGACACCACCAAAAAAAAAAAACCACTTCTGTCGAGTGAATTCCAACTCATAGTGACCCTATAGGACAGAGTAGAACTGCCCCAAAGAGTTTCCAAGGAGCGCCTGGTGGATTTGAACTGCCGACCTTTTGGTTAGCAGCCAAACTCTTAACCATTACACTACCAGAGTTTCCAATTAGACAGCACCACTAGCTAAAGACACTCAGTTTGAGGTTCTTCCCCCTTCCTCAACAAGGGAAAGTGCCAGTATTGGAGAAGCATAAAAGACGCAGGGGCCGAAACGAAGACTTTCTCCAATGCAATCAGGAGAGCTAAAGGAAAACAAGAAAGGGAAACACTTTCTAACACAAGGTCTCATGTTATTTAAAGCCATTGGACGCACCACCTGAGATCATCTTGGGCATCTGTGGTGGACAACTCTTCCCTCCATATCTCCCGCTCCCTCTCAAGAATGTTTATTAGGCATCTACTATGTACCAGACACTTTCTAGGCACTGGGGATACAAGAGAGAACCAGATTTAGAAAAGCAGGGGGGTGGGGGACCTCCGGGCCCACATGAAATTTAAAACCTACATTTTAAAAGACAGTGTCTAGGATATACTTCTTTCCTCTCTAGCACCTTAAACTAAGGAAAAACCCAGGTTCAAAACTGAGAAAACCAGCCCCCACACCACACCCCCAGAAAGAGACTCACATTCCGTAGTTTCTCTGATTATGCTCCCAATAGGAAATGACATGTTATTAGTTTTTAAGTGTCTGGCATGCTTTGTAAGCAGCATTTACTGCCCTCACAAATCTCAAGGCTTCCCAGATAAACAAGTCCCCACCTAGACACCCTTCCTCAACCCTCCCAGGGGTAGCCCCAAAGCCAAAAGAAGACTGACATTTAAAAGCTGGTTGAAACCACACCGAACTCTATTTTAAATGTCAACGAAGAAGGCAGCCCAGCCCCACAGGTTTCTACCGGACTGACTGAAAAACCACTTGTCTGTAGCTAGATTTAAAAGCAGTCACTAGAGACAGCAAGAGAAGAGAGTGAGGGCAAGACTGACCTTTAAGTCAAGGGCAACTGGAATGATTCACATTTGTGACTAATTATCTCTTTCTTAATCTCTGTGTTTGTTTCTCCCTGGACAGGAGCTTTATTTCAAGCAGCTGAGACATATGACCCGATTGAACTCCAGGCTTCTGTTGGGTGTTTTGTGCAGATTCAGAGTAACTTTTTTTTTTTTTTTTAAATAAAAACTGACATTTATCATTCTTTTAATGTGCACATAAAAATTTAAGCTTCCTGAATCTTAAAAAGAAAAAATAAAAGGATGCCTAAATCGTTAAACCTTTTAAGGGTACAGGCATGCATCACTTAATGTCCACGATAAAAAAAAACAAACCACATCCGTTGCTGTTGAGTGGATTTGGACTCATAGCGAGCCTAAAGGACAGAGCAGAACTGCCCCATGGGGTTTCCAAGAAGCACCTGGTGGATTTGAACTGCCGAACTCTTCGTTAGCAGCTGTAACTCTTAACCACTATGCCACCAGGGTTATGTTCTGTGAAATGGGAAGTTATGTGATTTGGACGTTGTGTGAACACCATATTATATACAGGCAGTCCCTGGATTACAAACGAGTTCTGTTCCTAAGTCTGTCTTTAAGTCGAATTTGTATGTAAGTCAGAACAGTTAGGTACGGATCATATCTAATATCAGTCAAATGATCATCTTAGTATATAGTGTACCTTTCATGCATAAAAAATATTAAAGAAATACTTTCAGATACACGAAAACATCTTTAACATAATACCATAATAATGTTTTCATGCACATCGCAAAGCAGCATACATTTATTACAATTTACATACCGCAAATTTTTAATGTAACAGGCTTTACAGGGGTTGGGACCATGGATGTGTATGTTGTCTGTCAGACATTGCCCGAATGGACGTTATATGGCACATGACTGTATCTTAAAAATATGCTTTGCTTGGATATGGGATAATATCACCAGCTTATAACCAAAATGTTATGTATTTTTGTGTTATTTTTCTATTAAAGAGGATAGATTGCACTTTAGAATAATACCTCACATCAATTGAATAAACACTTAAACAGCACTTAGGAATTCCTGGGTGGTATAAAAGTTAACATACTCAGCTGCTAACCAAAAGGTTGGAGGTTTGAATCCACCCAGAAGCGCCTCCGAAGAAAGGCCTGAGATCTACTTCTGAAAAATTAGCCATTGAAAACCATATGGAGAATCACTCTACTCTGACACGCATGGGGTTATCATCAGTTGGAATGGACTTGAGGTCAACTGGTTACAACTTAAATATCACTATCTATACCAGTCACTGCTCTAAAAATTTTACTTATAGTAACTTATTTAGTCCTCAAAACAATCCGATAAAGTTAGGTCCTACTACCCTGTTTTATGGAACAAGAAACTGAAGCACAGAGAGGTAAAACTACTTGTCCAAGGTCACATAGCTAGTAACTGGCTATGCTGGGCTTTGAACTCAGATAGCCTAGCTTTAAGATCTATGTCATGGATTGAATTGTGTCCCCCCAAAATATGTGTCAACTTGGTTAGGCCATGATATGATTTTCCTATGTGTTGTAAATCCTACCTCTATGATGTTAATGAGGCAGGACTAGAGGCCATTATGTTAATGAGATAGGACTCGTTCTACAAGATTAGGTTGTGTCTTAAACCAATCTCTTTTGAGATATAAAAAAGAAAAAGCAATAGAGAGACGTGGGGATCTCATACTACCAAGAAACAAGAGCCAGGAGAATAGCACATCCTTTGGACCCAGGGTCCCTGCACTGAGAAGTTCCTCGACTGGGGAAGATTGATGACAAGGACCTTTCCCAGGAGCCGGCAGAAAGGGGAAGGCTTCCCCTGGAGCTGGCACCCTGAATTTGGACTTCCAGCCTCCTAGACTGTGAGAGAATAAATTTCTCTCCTTTAAAGCCATCCACTTGTGGTATTTTCTGTCATAGCAGCACTGGATGACTAAGACAGTCTACGCTCTTGACCACTACCCTATGCTGCCCCCTAAGCACTATGTGCTGACTGCTTTACATGTGCTATTTCATGTAAACCACTCAATAACCTTATGAGGTAGGGCCTATTTTAATTTCCATTTTACAGATGAAGAAACCAAGGCACAAGAGGTAAAGCAGCTTGCCCAAGGCCACTCAACAGGTTAAGTGAAAAACTGTGATTCCTGACTTCCCTACACTATAGGGTCACCCAATCATTTACTCATTGTCACTCAACACCTTCCCATGCCTTCACTCCATATGCATTTGGTTAGAGTCAGGAACTCAGCTCGTGCCCTTAGGTTAGAAACCATCCTGTAATTGGACCTGGAACCTTGAACTCATTATCCCTATAAGAATGGCATTTAGGCAGAAAGGATGTTAGGTCATCTGATTCAATCCTGTCTTTAACAGACCAAATCAGGAGACTTAGTGACAAGAAATAGTTTGGCTAACGGAAACCCTGGTGGTGTAGTGGTTAAGTGCTATGGCTGCTAACCAGAAGGTCAGCAGTTTGAATCCATCAGGCGCTCCTTGGAAACTCTATGGGGCAGTTCTACTCTGTCCTGTAGGGGCGCATGAGTCGAAATCGATTCGACGGCAACGGGTACGGACGGGTTAAAGGACACATATAATTAAAAAAATTACACCCAATTAAATACCATCCATCATGGAAGGGTAGAGGATTTCACTAGAGCAGCAGTTCTCACACGTGGTTCAGGCTCTCCTGGGGAATCCTCCAGACCCTTTCAAGGGATCCAAATGGTCAAAATTGTTTTCTTAATAATACTAAGCTGTAATTTGCCTTTTCACTTGCAGTCTCCAGAGACTAAATCACAAGAGATTAAGTGCAGAAGCAGATATGAAATTCCAGCTATCTTCTATTAGGCCAGAGGGTAGAGATTTGCAAAAATATAAGACAATGCCTCCCTTCTCACTCACTTTTTTTTTTTTATTCTGGAAAAGTTATTTGTCATAAAAATGTTATTGTGTTAATGTGTAATAGGTTTATCATTTAAATGAATTAAGACATATTATTACATTTTTGTTTTAATTTCTAATTCCATAATACCGTAAAGATGGATACAATACTTTTTAAGGGTGTAAAGGCGTCCCGAGACCAAAAGACCTGAGAACCACAGTGGGAGTCTACAATCTCCGAGAGAGCAGGAGCCATGCCTGTCTTGTGCTCCTCTGCAGTGGCTGCCCTGCAGTGTCCGGCACACAGTAGCGCTCGGTATCTGAAACTCTGGGTGTGGAAGGACGGCCCAGGTGTATGGTAACGGTCATTCCTTTACGTACCTGTACCCACATGCACAGTAATGACTAATGCTCAGACCCATGCAGCTTACCTGGAAATAGTCTGTGATGAACGATCCAAGTTCACTCTTCAGCAGCCGCCTGGGGAGAGAGAAACACGGATGGTACAGCTGGTAGTACTCAGGTCACTGACAGGCCAGTGGTTTACCGGCGACACAGAGGTCAGGTGTAAGAGGGGACGGCACTTTCCTGGGTCCTGGTTACCCTTCCCCCCACCCCAATGTTTCTAGGGAATTGGGCAGATGGAAGTCTTAGAGGGAGACTGCTCCCTACTTCACTCCGCAAAGGCAACATCTGAAGAAGGCAGCCACCAAAACCAAACCAAACCCAGTGCCATCGAGTCGATTCCGACTCATAGCGACCCTATAGGACAGAGTAGAACTGCCCCCATAGAGTTTCCAAGGAGCGACTGGCGGATTTGAACTGCCAACCCTTCGGTTAGCAGCTGTAGCATTTAACCACTACACCATCAGGGTTTCCAAGGCAGCCACGGGAGGTGATAATTCTAAGAGTAGGCAGAGACAGGCCCAGGTGCCTGCCTTTATTTGAGGTAAGGAAAGCAAGGCAAATTTTTAATCCTATTCATTTGCAGAGCACTTCATCATTTTTCATACAGGTGATCTCACTTGCTTCTACAACCAAGAACTGGGAAGTGTGTGGGGAACAATTATTACCCCTTCTGAAACCGGCTCAGAGAGGTCCTCAGATAAGTTAGTGGCAGAGCTAAGATTCAAACCCAGACCTTCTGCCAATTTAACACCTTTTACCAGAATCCCAGCCTCTTTCCTCCATGTCCATCTAAGATGCCTGCACTTGAAATTCAACTTAGTCATGTTTTAGGTGGGCCTTACCACTTGTCCTCGAGGGAATGAGGCAGTCCTTCATGGTGACCTCAAGTTGAAGAATAGATAGATTTTATTTATTCAGTCAAAAAACATTTGTCGAGCTGCCCTCTATGTGCCAGACATTATTTCTAGCACTAGTAATACAAAGGGGGACAAGGGGACAAGGTCTCTGGCCTCTTGGAGTTTCTGTTCTTAGAGGGTGGTGGTGGATAATAAGCATGTTAATAAATATACTCACAAGATAACTGTAAAGTCTTAAGCGCTAAAAAATAAGAAATCAGATCTCCTTCTCTCTGTGACAAGCAATGGGACCATCCCTACTGCTTTCTTTCATTTTATCCAAACAAGGCAAGGAAGCTAAAAACAAGAATAACTGGCTCCCCAGATCCAGTGAGTTCCCTAGGGAGTAACTCTTTGTGACTTTGAATGGTTTCATTTACTCATCCCACCAGCTATGGTTATTAAGGAGCAAACACTCAAGCTTCTGACAACCCCTGCTGGGTATTAACGTCCCCAAATGCGTTCCCACACGTCGCAGAAGGATGAACAGGAGGTTGCAGCAAGACATCATTACGCGCAGAATACAGACACGACAGGATTGAGACAGGAGAAGAAACATCCATGATCTAAATTTCTGTACCAGAAAGAGCTCTGGAAATCTACAAAAGTGTGTTGAGCAAGGAAAACACCCTCCTTTCCCTATCACAGAAAATGTCGGTTGTGAATGCTGCATTTTGTGATCCGACTTAATGATAGGCTGCTGGAGGGCTACCCTCTCCACACCACCGCCCAGATGTGGGCAGGTCTGATCAGAGCTGGGAAGCCTTCATCAGTCACTGGGTTAACAGCACATTGGTCAGAGCCCCTGGGTGGCAGAAGGCTAGAGGTATTTCTCAGACAGCAAACAGAAACCTAGTGGGCAGTCCCAAATGGAAGCTTTGAAATGGGAAGAGTCACAGAGTCTGCTTCTGATCGCTGGGGGGAGAAACACCCCCTAACAAAGTCCTCACGGCCACTGGGAAGTCTCAAAACCATAGGTGGAGGAGTCACACTTTGTCAAAAAGTGGGAAAACAAGCCCATTATTAGGACTTGTTTTTCTGTTTTTTGACAAAAGTTGGCTTCTCTGCATATGGTTTTCAGATTTCCTGGTGGCCGTGAGGACTTTGTTAGGCAGTGCTTCTCAAGTCCTAAAACAGGCTGAGGCATTGGTGGCGCAGTGGTAGAGTTCTTGCCTCCCATGTGGGAGACCCAGGTTCAATTCCCAGCCAATGCACCTCATGCACAGCCGCGGCCCATCTGTCAGTGGAGATATGTGTGTTTGTATGACGCTGAACACGTTTCAGCAGAGCTTCCAGACTAAGACACACTAGGACGAAAAGCCTGGCAACCTACTTTTGAAAATCAGCCAATGAAAACCCTACGGATCACAACAGCCCAATCTGCAACCAATCCTGGAGATGGTGCAGGACAGGGTAGCATTTCGTTCCATTGCCCATGGGGTTGCCATAAGTTAGGGGCCAAATCAACGACAGCAAACAACAATAATGGGCTACTTAGAGCAGAGTGTGCCAAGCGTTATCTTGTGTATTCTAGCTACTGAGGGACTAACATGGTTATGAGATCTAATACCACCCGTGGAGTCAGTTTTCTGAGGAATCCATGCTGGGAAAACGCTGTACTCATGAAGATGTTTCCGGTAGAATGGGAAGAGAAATCACCAGGGGTATGGGTACACCTTCAAGGTCAAGAACTAGAGAGTCCCTCCTGGAGCAAAATGGAGAAAGCTGTGTAAATACAGTAATCGTGATTCGGAGCTGGACATAATTAAACGTGTGATTATTGTCCTGGGACATTTCACAATGGTACCCAAGAAGCACTGAGATGCTACCCAGTTGAGGAATTCATTTTCAAAGGCCTCCGTTCATCAGAGCTTTAGAACCCCTCCCCACGAGTCCAAGAAGGCAGAAAGAGTAGGCATCCTCCAGAAAATGAAGTCACAGTGATGAGACTGTAATGACAGCCAGGGTCCGGCAAACTGCAGGCAAAGCTAGAATTTTGCAGAATGCTACAGGAAGACAAAGTCTTAGGCAGAAATCGACTGATCAAGAAGTTAAAGAGTGGACCTGAAGCCAAGTGCCTCAGCAAACACAAATGCTCAGCAAAAAGGATGCTGAAGGTGCAGGCAGCCATATTAGTGGTGATAAGATGGTGATCAACAAGAATAAAAAAAGTAGACCAAGAAGAGATGTCTCCTACCATACTCATTAAGTGTGATCACCAGTTCTTTACTGAAGAGGAACCAGAGACTGATGTGGGAATCTGCTATATATACTTTAAACTTAATGGACTAAATCCAGGTACAGTAAGAGAACCACAGGTTTGGCCTTTTATCAAATTCTGAATTCAACTCTCCCCATCACCCACAACTAGGAACTGTTATATAAAATTATCTGAAAGGACTAGGACCAACCTGATCATTTAAGTCTGCATTCTATTGCCCTGGGTGTGCAATAGCTGCTGTGCTGTGTCAGCTGCTCTGTCCCTTAAAAATCCTGGGTGGATGAAGCTGATTTCTGTCTGAGTGTGTTACAGGTTAAACAGGGTAACTGCATACATGTACAGAGGTTTGCATTGCAGCAAAATTTAGGAATCAATACAAACTTGTATCAATAAGGGCTAATAAAACAAATAATGGCTAATCCATACAACAGAATCCTATACAACTGTAAAAAAAAAATATATATATAAAGAAGTACTCTATCCAATGATGTGAAAAGACCTGTTACATTAGGTAAAAAATGGACGATGCCAAACAGTGTGTATAATATGTTTCCCTCTGAAAAGGAGGGAGAAAAATAAAAATGTATATTCATATTACTTGTATATACATGAACAAATTCTGGAAGACTACCCAATAGACTATTGTTATAATAGCTATCTTTGGGAAGGAAGGAATAGGAACTTCTGGGGTGGGGGGGTAGAAGACCCTTCACTGTATCCCATATTACATATTTTAAATTTTTGTGAATACGATCTTATTCAAAAGCAATTAAAAATATTTTTAACCATAACCACTACCAAAGCTACTGCAGGCTAGCCTGCAGTCTAGGAAGGAATTAAGGGTACAACATGAGGAAGCAGACTACATGTCAGAGGGGGTAACTGAGCATCTTACAAGGCCTGGGAACCTGCCAAGCCAAACTCACCTCGGGCTGGTGACCTGAGAACCTTTGTTCCAACTTAACTTAGAGAAGGAACAGGGGAGGAAAGGGGGCCAGGGCTGGGAGCCCCAAAGCAGCACTAGCCAAGCTACTCTATTGCTAGACTGCTGGACAGTCAAGTTGCAAATCTGTAATCTGTTTCTATCTTCTGTTTTATTCCGCTTGCACACATTTATAAGAAAAGGGTGCTTCTCAAAAACTCTAACCTTATCTTAGCTGAATTTAGAGACAGAGGGATTTTCCACGTCCCCATCTTGATATACCAACTCCAGTTGAACTTGGCAGCAGCTTCCCCACTTCAAGAGCCACTCCCTCCCCCCCAAAAAGGAAAGAGAAACTGATTGAGTATAGGGACTCCATTAATTAATACAACCAACTGCAACCATTTACTGAGAACCTATTGTGTCAGACGTGGCGCTAGACGCCCCAAGGAAAGGGTGAAACCGCTCAGACAATGATTTCTTCCCATCTGGACTACACTCTCATTAGCAGGGCTTTGAACTGGTTCGTTCCAGTTCAAACTCCTGCTGATAAATTTGCCTTTCCATCCCAGATATACTGAATCAAAATCTACAGTTTAACAAGATCCCCAGGTGATTCTTATGTATAATAAATTTTGAGAACCACTGCTCTACTAGTGGTTCTCAGAATTGGTCCCTAACTAGCAGCATTAGCGTTGCCTGGGGACTTGTTAGAAATGCAAATTCTCAGCAGGTGTTTGAATTGGAACAAACTGGTTTGAAACCCTGCTCATTAGGCCCAGGGACATCATCTTCTCTAAAAGCTGACAGTAAAAATATCAAGGCATGAGCAATACACGGGCCTAAATTCATGGAGGGACAAGTCAGCCTTATCCATTAAGTTTATTAATTTCATTCGTAAAGCACAAGAAAAAAAGGGAAAAATAGGTGAAAGGCAGTATCATGGATTGAATCATGTCCCCCCAAAATATCTGTCAATTTGGCTGGGCCATGATTCCCAGTACTGTGTGGTTGTCCTCCATTTTGTGATTGTAATTTTGTGTTAAAGAGGATCAGGGTGGGATTGTAACAGCACCCTTACCCAGTCATATCCCTGATCCAATGTAAAGCAAGTTTCCCTGGGGTGTGGCCTGCACTACCTTTCATCTCTCAAGAGATAAAAAGGAAACAGACATGAGCAGCGTGGGGGACCTCATACCACCAAGAAAGCAGTCCTGGGAGCAGAGCACTGGAGTCCCTGTGTGGTGAAGCTCCTGGACTGGGGGAAGGAAGATCGATGAGAAGGCCAGCAGAGAAAGAAAGCCTTCCCCTGGAGCCGACACCCCAAATTTGGACTTTTAGCCTACTTTACTGCGAAGAAATAAATTTCTCTTTGTTAAAGCCATCCACTTGTATTTCTGTTATAGCAGCACTGGATGACTAAGACAGGCAACAAAAGTAAAGAGGTGGTGGTCTGCGGTTCCCTAGATGCAAAAGAGATGAAAACCTTGATTCCCAATACCTAGCAGGGCTAGAATCTGGCAGCCTCTCTTCTGTTTTTCCCACCCTTTCCTAAGGTTTCTTCCCTGTAAACAGAAAAGTAATTACTTGTTGGAGTGAAAAAATAAGGAATATGAAACATGCTGCACCTAGGATAGGGCCTGACTTTTTTTCCCCCAGTTAAAATTTACTGAGTATTTCCTAGGTTCTGAGTACCACTCTTAACAACTTACATGTGTTTCCTCATTTAAGTCTAAAACAACTATCGTGTTGTTAGCAGCCATCAAGTTGGCCCCCAATTCCTGGTGACCTCGTGCATAATTGAATGAAATGCTGGCCAGTTCTGTGCCATTCCCATGATTAGTTGCAGATCAGACTGTTGTGATCCAGTCAGGTTTCAGTGGCAGATTGCCAGGCCTTTCTTCCTAGTCTGTCTTAGTCTAGAAGCTCTGCTAAAACCTGTTTAGCATCATAGCAACATGCAAGCCTCCACTGACAGATGGGTGGTGGCTGCACATGAAGTGTATTGGCTAAGAATCGAACCCAGGGCTTGCACATGGAATGCGACAATTCTACCCATGAACCATCAATGCCTTAACAATAATACTGAAAAAAAAACTGACAAGATAGTAGTTAATACCCCACTTTTTATACACAAAGAAAATGACACTCAGGGGTTATTAAATAACTTGAACAAGGACACATAGCTGACACATGACAGAGATGAGGCCGTCTAGCTGGGTGCAGAGTCGGGAGGCAGTTGCCTCAGTCTGAATCCTGGCTGTTCCACTTAGCATCTATGACTGGCAACAGCCATAGCAAGTTCATTAGTCCCTTGTACCTCAGTTTCCTCAACTGGAATTTGGAATAAGAAGAATATCTACGTCACAGGATCACTGCAAGGGTTAAACAGGTTAATCCTCGTAAAGTTCCTAGGACAATGCCTGGCACATGGCAAGGCTTAGCGAGGAATGGATACTGCAACTTTATCCAAGTCTGTCTGACCACAAGGAGTCCCTGGGTGATGCAAACGGTTGCTCTCTGCTACTAACAAAAAAATCAGTGTTCAAATCAACCCAGAAGAAAGGCCTGGCAATCTATTGCTGAAAAACCACCCACTGAAAACCCTTTGGATCACAGTTCTACTCTAATACAGATGAGGTCACCATGAGTTGGAATTACCTCAATGGCCACTGTTGTCTTTTTGTCTGGTTCTTAAGGACTATACCCAACTGCTTCTCGAAATCTTCTTGAAAGTATGTTGGACTAGCATTTCCTAAACCTGGGATGAAGGATCAAGGTGAAACCCATGAAGGGGGGCTGTATACTAGGGCCACAACACCCTGATATGATAAAATGGCAAAAAGGTAGGAAGGTAGAGGCAGAACATGGAAAAAGCTTTGCTGGGCCTTGGTGTTAGAATGGGAGCAACGTTCATGCTTGATTGGCTCCAACTTTACCTGTTTTACATCTTGGAGTTCCTCCTCAGGTTTCATTTGAAAACAGAATTCTGCTGCTAACAATAACCCCCACAACCCATTGAGCTAGAGGGAAAAGGAAGCTTGGGACCTGACAGTAATGGGAAGGGAATGCTTATGTATGACCCAAAACAAAAAGGGAAATAGGGCATGAAGGTCAGTTAGAAACCAAAAGGAGCCATAATAGGAAAAAAAATTGAGGAACCACTCACAAGTCTATATTATCTCAGCCTGCTCCCCTCTCAGGGTGCCCAGCTGAGACACCACCCCGGTGGACAGGATTTCCTGTTATTACACAGACCCGCGATCTCATCTTCACCATCTTGTCAGCTCCACTTCCCACTTCTGTGGGCTTGAAGTAAACAAAGCAACAACAAGGCTGGACTCCAGCGTGCAGGGATGAGAGGACAGCAGGGAGAACGGACACGGCAAAAACTACCTTAGATGAGAGCCACAATCTCCCTCACACACAAGGAAATGCCCAGAGCAGCAAACTCCTTCTCTTTGCCCCAGTTCTCTACTCAGGAGAGGGAAAGGATGACGAGGCAGCTTCTAGGCAGGTGCTGACAGGGCTAACAGTTAGCTAGTAGTTAAGTCATATCAGTTGTTTAATATCTCCATGTTAACTAGCAATTTGGTGCTGCTCCAAGTTCCTCAAGTACCCTGGCTCTCTGCTTGGCCCCTTCCTGGGACCCACCTAGACCTCCTCACCATCCAGAACAGTGGGGAGGGGGTTCTCCTGGGCCCTGTGCCCAACACGGGAGCTGGAACCTGCCTCACGGGCCAGTGTCTGTTTAGTACTTCTACACGGGACATGTTTCAAGGAGGTAGCATTTTTTAAGCAATAAAATATTGAAACACCTTTTTCTTTCTTTGATTCATTCTACTGGGGCCTATTCCAGTAAAATGTTAGTACTTCCACCTCTTTTCTGTACCCACTGAGTGGCAGGGACAGAGAGAGAGAGAGGAGGGAGATGGAGGAAACACGGGAGGAGCATTTATTGAGCTCTGAATGATATCCCAGGAAACCCTGGTGGTGCAGTGGTTAAGAGCTGCAGCTGCTAATCAAAAGACTGGCAGTTTGAATCTACCAGGTGCTCCTTGGAAATCCTGTGGGACAGTTCTACTCTGTCCTTTAGGGTCGCTATGAGTCGGAATCGACCCGACAGCAACAGGTTTGGTTTTTTTTTTTTTGGTTTAATGATATCCCAGGAGTCCCTCCTCGGTGCAAATGGTTAAGCATTCAGCTACTAACCAAAAGGCTAGCAATATGAATGCAACTAGAGGTGCCTCTGGGGCCCTGGTTGCACAGTGGTTAAGCACTTGGCTGCTAACAAAAAAGGTCAGCAGTTCAAACCCACCAGCCACTCCTTGGAAACCCTACGGGGCAGTTCTACTGTGTCCTATACGGTTGCTATGAATTGAAATCCACTTGATGGCAATGGGTTTGGTTTGGTTTTAGAGGTGCCTTGGAAGAAAGTCCTGGTGATCTGCTTCCAAAAGGTCACAGTCATGAAAACCCTACAGAGCAATTCTACTCTGACAAACATGGGGTTGCCATGAGTCAGAATCAACGGTGTCAGTGGTTTAGTTTTTGTTTTGTTTTTAATTATGTCCCCGGCATTATACAGTGAAACCTGTGAGAGCTGGAACTGGACAGGACTGCCTCGTTTTTCCGGGTCTCACAAGTTTTCCACTTTTGACAGGGTGCAGTCACCACTCTCCTCTTGCTCTGTGTTTAATGGAAAACATTTCAGTTTTCCTTCTCTCGCAGGTTTCCACCTTACACAGGTTCTGGCTTTTGCAGGTTGTACTGTACTAGGCAGTGTGCTCACAGCATCTCAAACTGACAGCCTCACAAGTAGCAATTTATCTTCATTTTGCAGGTGAGGAAACAGATGCGCAGAGCCTTGTTTGGGGCCATATGTTGATAGAACCCAGCTCAAACTGAGGTCAACCTGAAGGCAAAGTGCGGGGGCAGCAAACCCCTATGCCTACAGGGGCCAACTAGGTAAGGCAAGTGAGGGAAGCAGGTAGGAGCTGCAGCAAACGCCTTTAAAGCCAGCAGCCAGTCCTTGGCTCCCGCTGACAGGTTCCACCCCAGGCTGTGAGTCCATGTTACCTGCCCTGTACTTTCCAGAGAGGCCAGAATTCTGGATTTTTAAGGAAGATCACCAGATTTCTAAACATTATGCAGCCCAAACACCACATGGGCCAGCCCTTTAGGCTTCCACTTCCTCACTGTTTCCCTCTAACTACCCTGCCCCACCCCGAAGTCTGTTTCTCAACTGCAGCCAGCACAAGGTGTCAACACATAATCAGGCAGATTCATCTGGGCCTAGAAGAGAAGACCCTTCCCAGCCCCTCCCAAAAGACAACACCCCCATCTGCCTCATGATCTATTAGGAAACCTACGCCTGGTTAGGTCATGCCTAAGGCTGGTCAATGCCCGCTCTGTGTGCCTTTGGCAGCTGTCATAGATTGAATTGTGTCCCCCAAAAACATGTGTTAACTTGGTTAGGCCATGACTCCCAGTATTGTGTGGTTGACCTCCATTTTGTGATTGTAATTTTTTGTTAAAGAAGATTAGGGTGGGATTATAACACCCTTACTAAGGTCACATCCCTGATCTAATATAAAGGGAGTTTCCCTGGGCTGTGGCCTGCATCACCTTTTATCTCTCAAGAGATAAAAGGAAAGGGAAGCAAGCAGAAGAGTTGGAGGCTTCATACCACCAAGAAAACAGCACTGGGAGCAGAGCGCATCCTTTGGACCCAGGGTCCTTGTGCCTGAGAAGCTCCTTGACCAGGTGAAGACTGATGAGAAGGACCTTCCTTCAGAGACAACAGAGAGAGAAAGCCTTCCCTTGGAGCTGATGCCCTCAATTTGGACTTGCAGCCTACTAGACTGTGAGAGAATAAAATTCTCTTTGTTAAAGACATCCACTTGTAGTATTTCTGTTATAGCAGCACTAGATGACCAAGACAGCTGCCTACTCTGTTTAAGAACATGGGCAGCTTGGGTTCAAATCCCAGTTCAGACACTTACTAGCCGCAGTTATGGTCTGGTCCAAGTTATTCCATGTCTCTGTGCCTCTATTTCCTTATCTGTAAGATGGAGATACAGTATCTATCTCATAGGTTTGTGTCAAGTTTTAAAAGAGTACCTATAAAGTGCTTAGAACAGAGCCTGGCACATACTAAACACAAAACAAGGTCCACTATTACCATTGCCTCATGGAATCACACCTCAGAATGGTCTAGCCTGCCAGTATGTGAGCTGACCCTGGCTCCCCGCCTTCTCATCTCCTCCCAACTCTTTCCCCTACTGCGTTTCCCATTCCAGTCAACAGAGTGCCTTAAAGAGATGGAAAAATCTGAGGGTGGATTTCCCTTCTAGTACGGGCAGCCAACTGACTCAGGAGGAAGACATACAGCTCAGACTTGTCAGAGACTCTTGGAACCTCCCTCTTCCTTGAAAATCTCTGGGGTTTCTTTCATGCCACCTCCTCTCACCCCACACACACAGAAACAGGATGGTTGGAGAGAGAAGGAAAAGTTGAGTTCCTGCCTCAGGCCAGCTGCAGATAGCTCATCTCTGGTTTCCGGAAACCTCATCTCAGAGCATTTATTTCTGCAAAGGTCCTACCAGGGACTAAAGGAGGGGGTGGGAGTGCAGAGAGTGAGTGGTGACAAGAAAGTACCCATAATTACCCTTGCCACCTGATTCCCACCTGTTCATTCTTCAGACTTCAACTCAGGTATCATTTTCTCCCAGATCTAACTATGTGCCCATCCTCCACATTCCCACTGCACCTCTATTCTGCTAGCATCCCATTTAAAACATCATATGGTAACTCCCTGTAAGTTCCCCTCCTTCCCTCTGCTGCAAGCCCCCCAAAAGCAGGAACCTCCAACTTCAACGGTTACACCTGAGCCTGGTCTAGTGCCCGGCAGAGCACTCCACAAACATCCACTGCATCAATGAATAAAAGAATCAGGGACTACTCCCTCTCCACCCACACCCCATTCAGTCAAAGAAGTGAAAGCACTTTTTCTTTACTGTTGTAAATACGTATACATATAAACTAACATTTGCCAATTCTACAGAAAGCACTTTTAAGAACCTACTTGCATACAGTTCTTGTTATTATTATTAGGAGAGCCAGCTGTTTCTCCTTTCCACAGGGAGGAAAAAAAAGGCAAGGGGAAATTCAGTTATCCATTCTACTCAAGCCAAGCGGTAGTGAACTTTTTCATGGATTAGCCAAATCCAGTATTGAAGCCTTAATCAGCTTCCCTGGGTCACCGCAGCCAGCCCGGGTCATCTGTGGAGTTAATATGTGCAGTAAACATTAAACATAAATCTTAGACACTTTCACAATTTTCTAACTTGTTTCGGTCACATAAGATGAATAGAAGAGCTGGCTGAAAAGAACCTTCAAGAAAAGCATGGTCCTATGTCAGGGAGCTTGGCCCCTCCTGTTCCTGGAAGAGCAGATGAAACCCAAACCTCTAACTCATACTTGTCTCCACTGCCAAAATGCAGCCACATCACGGGTGAGGCTTGAGAGGGATGTTGAAAAGCCACGTTGAGGCCCTACGGAGAATTCAAACGTAGGGCCAGCCCCAGCCTAGGCAGATGGAAATTAGAGGAGGCCAGAATTGTAGATTGTGATGACTGGGAATTTAGCCAGAATATGTCTCTTCTGAAAGGACATCTTGACTTTAGGGATACAAGAACGTGTAAGTCCTGCTTTCGAAGGCAGTTTTAATAGAAAATTGTCTGCTTTATGGTCTTCATACTAACGGATCATGTGCCCTGGCTTCTTTTTTTTTGCGGGGGGGGGGGTTGCCATTGTAATGAAGTGTGACATTTCAGATGGATTTGTTCTTAAAAGGTCCCCATCCCC
Organism: Loxodonta africana; assembly: GCF_030014295.1. Taxonomy (NCBI): domain Eukaryota; kingdom Metazoa; phylum Chordata; class Mammalia; order Proboscidea; family Elephantidae; genus Loxodonta; species Loxodonta africana. The sequence goes on from NC_087348.1 coordinate 46,615,755, forward strand.
CACTTCTCTCAATCCAATAATGTTTTAGCATTGGACCATCCTCAGTCCAAAGTTCTTCTTCACAGCTACCTCAAAGTCTTCCTCCTTAAATTCAGAGTTCATTTTTGATGATCTATCCTAAAAGAAAGGACAGATTATTTTTTTAAAAAAAACAACTCATTAACAGCTGATATAATATAAAGTTTCTATCTGTGTAAGGACTGCATTACAGAACAAGTTACATAAAACATGAACCTTCCAGGTCATCTTTGCATTGGCTAATATCTAAATGAATTCACATGTCTCGGGCACATACTAACTCCACAGTTAGAGGACCCGGGCTGGCTGCGGTGACCCAGGGAAGCCGATCTAGGCTTCAACACTGGACTTGGCTAATCCATCAAAAAGTTCGTTACCGCTTGGCTTGAGTAGAATGGATAACTGAATTTCCTCTTGCTTGTTGAGAAACAGCTGGCTCTCCTAATAATAACTACCCAACTTTCAAATCCAGACACACTCTTTAAGGAGCCAGTCCGTGATCTGGCTAGTTCAAAGTGAACACACCCCATCCAAACTGCCAGAGAAATCTTTTACACAGTACCGCTCCTGGGGCAATTCATTAGATCACCCTGCGCTCTCATGGGTGGTACTCACTCGTCACTTATCACTTTATTATTGCTACGTTTTCACAATAACAGGAATAATAATGGCCATTACGGTGCTGGTGGCGTGGTTTAAGAGCTTGGCTGCTAACCAAAAGGTCAGTAGTTTAAATCCATCAGCCACTCCCTGGAAACCCTATGAGGGCAGTTCTACTCTGTCCTTAAAGGGTCTCTATGAGTCGGAATCGACTCCATGGCAGTGGGTTTGGTCTGCTGTATTATGTGGTGGATCCTGTGTTCTGGGCCTTTTTAGCATTATCTCAATCTTTCAAACAGACTGATGCTATTACTGTACCATTTTATAAAATGAAAAACACAGAGACTTAGAAAAAAATGGAGTAACTTGCCCAAGGTCACACAGCTATCCTATCTTGATTCCTGGTCTCTTTGATTCTAGAAGCTTCTCTCTGAACTAAATAAATAAGTTTATTCACCCTGGCACAGATCTTGTGCATAGTAGGGCTACCACAATCGATTGAAAGGTGGGCTTGAAAATAACTTAGCCTACTTTCTCCTTTAGTATCTTCTTTCTGTTTATTGCTTTTCAAGATCAAAATGATTTGGAGGGTGAACAAAATCACGATCTCTGCACCGAGAAGTCCATTTCCATAGACTTACCGACATTCCCACCCTCCCTCGCCCTCCACCCTGAGACACCCAGTCATGCCTCAGTCCTGCTGAGTTTATAGATCTATTCCACAAACAGGTCTCCAGAATGGAAAAAGAAATGGAAAAACAAAATCAAACCTAATCGTGCACTCATATATAGCCAGAGAGCAGCATGTTTGTTTCAGTGTTTTAGATACTGAAATAAGGGCAGCTGTGTTTATTTCCATGTAGGCTCTTGCAGATGTGGGCGCATGTGTGGGGCTGCTTGCTTTATTCAAATGAAACTTCCAGGTCACACATAGGCCTGGGACTCCTTTCAGGTTCTCAGGAACTGACCTCTGAAATGGGAAAGCCAGTGGTTAAGAGCTCAACTGCTAACCAAAAGGTGGCCAGTTCGAATCCACCAGCTGCTCTGTGGAAACTGTCAGGAGCAGCTCTATTCTGTCCTATAGGTTGCTATGAGTTGAAATTAACTTGATGGCAATGTGCTTGGTTTTTTGGTTTTATGTCTGTCCTAACCACCATACTTGGAAACCCTGGTGGCCTAGTGATTAGAGCTACAGCTGTTAACCAAATGGTCAGCAGTTTGAATCCACCAGGTGCTCCTTGGAAACTCAATGGGGCAGTTCTACTCTGTCCTATAGGGTTGCTATGACTCAGAATCAACCTGATGGCAACGGATTCCACCCCCCCCCCCCATTTAACCACACTAGAGATGGCTAAAGGATGGAAGGTAGCGAAATATGGGTAACGGAAGCACTGGTTTTTAAAACATTTGACTTATTCTGGACTCAATTCACATCTGAGCAATTAGTTTCAAACCCCTACCATATATATATCCCACCTTTCTGAAAATTGGCACTCTCTAACCCCAACACAGGAAAGAGGGCTTGCAGGAGCGTCATTCACCTCTGGGATGTTGAGAATCACAGCGTACGATTCAAGATGGGCTCATCAGAGCCACGTAATAGGAATGAGGGCAGAAGTTTAAAAAAAAACCACTGGCTTAACTTGTTCCAACCTAAAACCTCTCTCCCTGACAAGACAACACAGCGCAAAGAGCGTAAGTGTCTAGGCAGACAGGAGTTCAAATCCTGCCTCCACCATTTATAGCTGTGTGGCCTTAGATGAGTTATTTAGTTTCTCTTATCCACCATTTTCTCATTTGTAAACTACAGAGAACAATGCAGAGTCCCTAGGTGGTGCAAACGGTTAATAGTTTGGTTGCTAACCGAAAGGCTGGAGGTTCAAGTCAACCGAGAGGTGCCTCAGAAGAAAGAGTTGGAGATCTACTTCTGAAAAGTCAGCCACTGAAAACCCTACGGAGCACAGTTCTACTCCGACACACGTGCGTCGCCATGAGTTGGAGTCGACTTAAAAGCAACGGGTGGCAGTGGTGGCGGAGGACAACAATGCTGATTTCCCAGGGCCATGGGAGGCTTGAATGTATTGATGTGTGTGAACGAAGCCTAGCACTCTTCCTGGTGCTTCAATCTGTGTTAGCTCCCTTCTCCCCCATTCCTGTGGCTTCCCGGGCTAGAATCTGGGAACGGACACCACCCATCGGTGATGCCTCCCCATGTACACAAAGGCTCATTCTGTGAAGGGGTAGCTGGTTGCCCAAATTCAATCCACAGATGTGTTTTGTTTGGCCTGCACCAATGTCTGGGGAAATTCAGATTATTTATCATCATTAAAAAATGAGTTGAGCGTTACGCTCTTTTAAGATCCATCTATATGGGATCAAACAGAAACAGCAACTCAAAAGATTAAGAGGGCACTGAGTTTACGTTGATGGGGGAGGAGCAACGCAGTAAGGTAAGAATGGTTGCACAACTCAAAGAATGTCATCAGTGTCACTGAATTATATATGTAGAAACCTGACTATGTTTTTGGTGTGTTTATTCTCAACAACAATAACAAAAATAAAATAAATTATTAAAAACAAACAAACAAAAAAGGTCAGGAAATTTCACTTTCAAAACAATCTCAAATTCCAGTTCTTCCTGAGAAATATGATATCACTGGGCCCACATTTTGCTGGGGTAAGCCGCTTTGAACAGAGGGTGAGCTCTTCAGGTCACTACGATGCACCCAGGCTGGCTTTACTCACTTAGAAGACCTCCTTGGCACCTGAAGGCTTCAGGGTGAGCAGCTCATGGGCTAACAGGGCTGGCAGATGCGGTATGGCCTCTACCTTTCCTAGCTGCCCACAAACAAAGCTTTTAAGTATAATTTCAGGATCGATCCCCTGAAGTGAGGAACAATTAGCAAGTTCCTGAGTCACTGTTGTATTTGTTTATATTTCTATTGTGAGCTAGAACCCTTCATGGAAAGGCCAGGATCTTAGTTCTTACAGTACAACCGAGTGTGAGACTGGGGGTAGCTGACCCAGCTTTGCTCCTGTCCCTTAACTTCTTGGGGCCTCAATTTCCTCATCTGTAAAGTGAGGCCTTGGGTTAAAAGATCTCTATCGTCTCTTCCCATATTTATGCAATTATTATGCAAAATTCAAGCATGGGGTAGAAATTTTAACATGACTGTTTACTTACGAGCTCTAAAGGTTTTAATGAAAGCAGAGCTTTTAAAACACCTTAACACACCCCAGGCCTTCACTAAATGTAAACAGGATCGAATAATGGCCTTGTTTATTGTTCTGCCGGCTCCAGGGTTGGGCCTTTAGCCTTGATATTCTGCACTTAACACATTAGAGGCAAATCAACACCAGGGCATTAAAAGACCTGATGGCTCAACTTCCTGTCCCTAGGAGACTTGGTGCTCTGGGCCCTGCCTGCCTCTCTACACTCATTTCACCAAAACACAAACCAAACCACATCAAGACCTTACCTTGGGGCTCTACTCACGTGGGGCTTCTTTTGGTTCTTTGCTCTGCCACCACAGGGCCTCTGCACCTATACCTTCCTCCACCTGGAGCCCTCTTCACCTAGTTACTTCCCACTGCTCCTTCAGATCACAGCACCAGCATCACATCTGCCATTCCTGGCCTCCCTGGCCAGAGTAAGCCATTCTAGAACATGCTTTCATCACACCGGCTACGTTGCAGCAGCTGCCACAGTTGTACTTTTACACTTACTTGTGTGATTAGCTGACTAATGATTATCTCCCCAACTGAATATAAATTCCAGGAGGGCAGGGTCCACATCTGTCTTTGCTCATGGTTGTCTCTCCAATGCCTGGCCAATAGGGGGTACTCAAATACTTGTTGAGTGAGTAACTGAATGAGGAAATGGAAAGGTGACACTGCTCTACCAAAAAGATTCTAGAAGGGAATGATCTTCTCAAGGACAGGACTGTCTTATTGAGGTTTGTATCCCCAAAGATAAATGATAATGATGACAACAAAAAAGAGAGCTACAAGTACCAAGTAATTAATGTGTGTCAGACTGTTTTCACAGATTATTTATTTCTATAGTAACTCAATTTAATCTTCATAATAATCCTATAGAAGGAGGTACACTTAATATCCCCATTTCAATAAGAGGAAACCGAGGCACAAGGAAGTTGATAATGTGCCTAAGTCACTTAGCCAGTAAAAGAAAGAGTAGCAATAAAATCCCAGGCAGTCAGGTTTTATTGGTGCCTGCTGTGGACTGAATTGGAGACACGGCGATTAAGAGCTCCATTGCTAACCAAAAGGCCTGCGGTTCGAATCTACCAGCCACCCAATGGAAGCCCCGTAGGGCAGTTCTGCTCTGTCCTATAGGGTTGCTATGACTCAGAATTGGCTCGATGGCAATGGGGTTTTTTTTTTTTTTTATCAATTGTGTCTCCCCAAAATATGTGCTGGAATCCTAATCCCTATAGCTGTGGATGTTATGCTGTTTAGAAATAGTGTTTTATTGTTATGTTAATGAGGCCATTTTGGTGTAGGGTGTGTCCTAAACCTAGTCACAACTGGGTTATAAAAAGGGCAGATTAGACAGACAGTAGTCAAGGGAAGGTAGACACCATGTAGGATTATTCTCAAGCCAAGAAGCTAAGAAACGCTCAGGGCTATAAACAAGACAAGAACCAACATGGTTGAGACCCTGATTTGGAAACCCCAGAACTGTGAGAAAATAAATTTCTGTTCTTTAAGGACACCCACTTGTGGCATTTCTATCACAGAAGCACTAGGTAACTAAGACAGTGCCTAACATGGTGCCTAACACATGTTGTTGTTGTTAGATGCCAAGTCGATTCCAACTCTTAGTGATCCCACGTGACAGAGTAGAACTGCCCCCGTAGGGTTTTCTAGGCTGTAATCTTTACAGAAGCGGACTGCCAGGTCATTCCTCCCTAGGATCCACTGGGTGGGTTCTAACCACCAACCTTTCAGTTAGCAGCTGAGCACTTAACTATTTAGCTACCATCTATTGGGGGAACATTGGTAGTCAGCTGCCATCTATTGGGGGAACATTGGTAGTCCAGTGGTAGAATTCTCACCTTCCATGAGGGAGACGGAGCCCTGGTGGTGCAGTGGTTAAGCACTTGGCTGCTAACCAAAAGGTTGGCAGTTTGAACCCAGTTGCTCCACAGGAGAAAGATGTGGCAGTCTGCTTCTGTAAAGATTTACAGCCTTGGAAATCTTATGGGGCAGTTCTACGGTGCCCTATAGGGTTGCTAAGAGTAGGAATTCCACTCCATGGCAATTTTTTTTTGATGAGGGAGACACAGGTTCAATTCTCGGTCACTGCACTTTATGCTTAGCTACTATCCATCTGTCAGTGGAAGCTCGCAAGTTGCTATGATGCTGAACATGTTTCAGCAGAGCTTCCAGACTAAGATGGACTAGGAAGAATGGCCTGGCGATCTACTCCTAAAAATCAGCCACTGAAAACCCTTTGGCTCACAATGGTCCAATCCACAACCAATCGTGGGAATGGTACAGAACCAGGCAGTGTTTCATTCCGTTGTGCACGGGCACCATCAGCTGGGGATGAACTAGATGGCAGCTAACAACAATAACACCATCTAACAACCACCCCCCACCCACACATACACACTCTACAGACATAAACAAATGGATGAATCCTCTCTGGATCAGAACTATAGACAGATAATGGTCTCAGAACCCAACCACCACAAAAGCAACATAATAGCTGAGAGACAAAGCAACAAGAACCAAACAGAAAAGAAGCCTCTTTAGATAAAATGCTCCCTATTCGGGCCCATGGGGAAATGGCCCTGGGCTGGCAGGCCACCTACCTGATATTTTCATTCAGTGCATAGAGCTCGTTGCTTTGCAAGCCGCCCCCTTTGAAGACGTTGATCACAGCCGTCTGGACGCTGTGGGGAAAGAGAAATTAACCTCTGGTTGGAGGATCTGCCTACCCAGGGTCATCTCAACAAGCAGCACAGGGCTGAAGGCAGGTGGAAGGGCCAGGAAGCCCCTGCCACAAACACAGCCACGCTTTCCATCCCTGGAATCCATCCTTTCCTTCCCAGGGTCATTGGAGAAGAAAGAAGACTAAAGTCGAAGATGCACAAAGGTAGTTCCTGGCTTCTCACAGGCCAGCAAGTCTTCCTCCCTGGCCCCTCTGGCAGCCCTACTGGTGAGCAGCAACAATCAAAGTGCAGGCAGTGGGGTCTGCTTTGAGCAGACTGCATGCCCAGCAACCTGGGCCTGAAAGAATTCAAAATGGCGTTCACGGTAAACAGGAGCCAGACTGGGGCTCTTTCACCTAGGAGGCTGCTGTCTTCACAGAGCAGGCCAGTGGCCCAGGGCTAATATGAAATGGTAACTCCCTGCCTTTATAAAAGAAATTGTGGTAAAATAGATACAACAAAATTTGCCATTTTAACCATTATTTAAGTGTACAATTCAGTGGCATTAATTATATTCACAATGTGGTACAATCATCACTACATTTATTTCTAAAACTTTTTCATCACCTCAAACAGAAATTCAGTACCCCTTAAGCAATAACTTCCCATTCAACCCCTCCCCTAGCCCCTAGTAACCTCTAATCTACTTTCTGTCTCTATGCATTTGCATGTTCTAGATATTTCATATAAGTGGGACCATATAATGTTTGTCTCTTTTATGTCTGGCACCTTTCACTTAACCGTGTTTTCAAGGTTCGTCCATGTTATAAAGAGAACCTCATTTCTCTTTATGGCTGAGTAATATTCCATTGTATGGATATACCACATTTTGTTTAGCCATTCATCTGCTGAGGGACACATGGGTTGTTTGCTCTTTTTGATTACTGTGCATAATACTGCTACAAATACTGGTGCGTAAGAATCTGTTTTGAGTCCCTGCTTTCAAGTCCTCTGGGTATACACCTAGGACTGGAATTGCTGGGTCATATGGTAAATCTATGTTTAACTTTTTGAGACCTTTCCTTTTTTTTTTTTTTAAACGGGAGCTCTGGTGGTGCAGTGGTTAAGAGCTCAGCTGCTAACCAAAAGGTTGGCAGTTCTAATCCACCAGCCGCTCCTTGGAAGCCCTATGAAGCAGTTCTACTCTATCCTATAGGGTTGCAATGAGTCAGAACTGACTCCATGGCAACACTCTTTTTTAAAGCACTTTTCTGGGAAGAATTTCACATAAGCTAGCCTCACTTTCACTTTTCATTCCCCCTCCTGTAAGGTGTAAGGCAGTTAAGTAGAGTTAGTTTCTTGAGGGGCCAGTTAGGACTTGACTCCTCGGTCTCTGGGACTCCAACCCAATATTTCAGCAAGGAGCTGATTACAATCTTGGTTGCACCAGGGGTCACTGGCCTTTTTTAAAGAACAAGGATCCATTTAACACCAAAACATTTCAGAGCTCCCCCCTCCACTAACACCATAAGAGTTGTGCTCTATTTGTCCATTCATTGAAAATCCCCATAATGACCCAAATTACAAAGAATTCAGTAATGCTTTAAAATAATGATGCATTCAATTCACACAAAAAGTATCTGCGTAAATTGGAAAAGTAGTACCCACAGAAGTGCAAGAAATATTTATTCTGTCTCTGCTCCATGCCTAGTGTACAAAAGGTCAGCTAGACACCCTACAAAAGCTCTCAGCTTCTCCCCTTAAGTGCCTGTGGCTTACAGATACTGGTAGTCCCTGGTTTATGCCACTCATTCAGGAGACAGTAGGTTACTTGAGGGCAGGCTCTGTGTCACATACATACTTATAGGGGCCCACCCTGGGGTGCAATCCAGTTTGGAGTGTGATGAATGGGCCAGTTAACTGACTCCCATAGACCAGAGGCTCCAGAAATTTTAAGAAAATTTGCTCTTTTCATGAATTAACACGACTATAAATCACGACCTTCTGGAACCAGCAGCTACGTCAGGGTCAGATGTCACCTGGCACTGCTGTGGTCCTTGGCAGCCCTCACTCCATCCACACTAGCTGCCTCCCTTACCTGTTCCAGGCCGAGTTGGAGCCCAGCTGCAGAGCCTGTCGGGTTGCTTGGAATCGGGGCAGATCGCTGAGCACCGGGGAGCTCATGAAGCGTGGTCTCGGCCTGCGGAAGGAGCCCATCTTGGGGAACTCAGTGGGCCGGCTGGGAGGGAAGCCGCGGGTCATAAGTCCAGGTGCAGGGACAGCTTCTCCTTTCGACCAGAAGGTTCCAACTGCCCGCAGAAAGGGCTGCTTCTGCTCCCAGGGCTGCCTTCTGGCCCCCAGGCTTTTTTAAAACCACAAATGTAGCCAACACCTGAAGAGAGAGGGTAGCTTTTATTGAGAACTCCTGGGCACAGCAGACCACATCTTAGAGGAAGTTGGCTGGGACTTTCCAGCCCAACTATCCTAAAAACAACTTTGGGACCCAACAATAACATCCTATACCCCGCAGATTCCCATTCACAAGATTTTGCAGGTCTCTTTTTGGTTTTAACAGTGTGGTCACCTCAAAGTGGGAAGGCAGTCCTACAGAAAAGTGATTCCTAAGCTGTGCCTGACACTGGTTCCGACAAATGTTCATCAAATCTGGGCCCTAGCTGGGTTTCAGAAGACCCTGCAACGTGTGGATTAAGAGATGGATTTTAAAAATGCCCCAAGAATGCAAGAGCTTCTTGTCCTGGCACTGAAGACCTTCCATCACAGACTCTTACATGCCAGTCCACCTGCATTGCTCAGCATTTTCCAAGGCATCAGTCCTCTTCACTCGAGCACGTATCAGTTCCCTTACCTGTCACTCATTCGTTCATTTTATCAGGATATATTTATTGTTTACTATTTGTTAACCACTATGAGCTGTGGATGACTCAAAGATTTCTAAGACGTAGTCCATGCCTTCAAGGGGCTCAAGGCTTATGAAGAAGTATTTGTTCGTGTATTCATTCACACAACAAATATTTACTAAGCAAATTTTTAGTGAGCACCTATGTGTCAGAAACCCTGGTGGTGTTGTGGTTAAGTGCTACGGCTGCTAACCAAAAGGTCAGCAGTTGGAATCCACCAGGCGCTCCTTGGAAACTCTATGGGGCAGGTCTACTCTGTCCTATAGGGTCACTATGAGTCAGAATTAACTCGACCGCAACCGGTTTGGTTTTGGTTTTACTATGTGTCAGGCACTCACTCAGACAATGGGGATATAATGGTGGCCCCAGGCAACATGGTCCTAGATTCATGGAATTTATAACAAGCAAATACTGTTCCATGTCATGCCTAGTCCCTCTCCAAGCTTTTGATCATGTCTACTGCTCCCCTTGCCCGGAATTCCTTCCCTTTTCATCTCTATTTACCCAAATCCAACTTACCCTGCAGGGTTGGGTTCAAGAGTGCTGTCCCCTTGTAGCGTTTCCTAGGAGGCTTTACGGCTGAGTGGTTAAAGACAACGGCTTTGCAGTGAACCTGGGTTCCAGTCTTAACTTGGCCACTCACAAGTTGTGTGACTTTGGGCAAATTACTTAACCTAAGAGTCCTCAGCTGTTACCAATATGAACTTCACCAGACTGGTAAGAGATGAAATGAGAGATACGACATGCCCAGCAGAATGGCAGACCCATGGCCCTCAAGCATTGGCTCTTTTCATCCAGATTGATCTCTTTTTTTCCTCTTTGCCTTTGGACCTACAATTTGTTTTCTTATTCTTTAATAAGCTTAAGTCTAAATCACTGACTTAAAATGAGTTTTGGAGCTGGTCAGCATTATAGTCACGTTTTTCTTGAGGGTTTAAGGTTTAGCCCCAAAGTATTCTCACTGCCACCTCTCTTACCAGCTAACTCTGTTACATTCCCCAAACCGACACTGAAATAGAAAGAGATATTCCAGCCAACAACGTCAACCTTCCAGCTCAAAGATGGAGAAGGTTTTGAAGCCACAGCTGCAGTGTTTGAACAAAGAGGCCCCAGTGTACCATCTCCAAATTAAACATGCTGCTCTGGTCGGAAGAGGAGCAAGGCAGCCAAAATGGGCACCAAGGCATTCCATCATATAGTATGGGGTGTACGTGTGTGTGTGTGCAAGCAACAGTAATGGCAGTGAACTTGGAATTAAAAAGAAAAGTTTCCATCGAGTTAATTCCAACTCATGGCAACCCCATGTGTTACAGAGTAGAACTTTCCTATAGGGTTTTCTTGGCTGTAATCTTTACAGAAGAGCCCTAGTGGTGCAACGGTTAAGCGCTTCGCTGCTAATCGAAAGGTTGATGGTTTAAGCCTATCTAGCAGCTCCATGAGATATAGCCTAGGAAACCCTATGGGGCCATTCTACCCTACCATATGGGCTCACCTGTAAGTCAGAATCCACTTGACAGCACACAACAACAGAAGCAGTTTGCCAACCCTTTCTTCCACAAAGCAGCTGGGGGGATTCGAACCACCAACAGTTAGGTTAGCAGCCAATCACAAACCACTTGCGCCACCCAAGCTCCTGTGAACTTGTAACACCAAGAGTCAAAAAAGAAATAGCTAGCCATGCTTCTCAAATGTCTTTTTTAAAAAAAGAAAAGCAGACTTGTGAGCCATTTTATTTTTTTGTCTTTCCTTTTCTGTCCCTCCACCCCATGCTCAGAATGAGCCAATAGTTACTAAAATTTATCATGTAAATACCGAGGAAGTCATATTAAGCCTGTTAAGTTTCAAAGGGTCTCAATAACTCCACAAATCCCACTAGAATTTGGCAAGATCTATGTAAATCAATGAACGAGGGGCAGAAGAAATAAAACCAAGGACACCCCTTCGGAATTCTTAAACTGGCGAGCTTTGGAATTCAACTTTGCCCAAGAAAGGTCACCCTATGAAGACAGGATCCATTTCACTGCCTTTCTTTAAATGGGCCTGCTAAGTGCAATTCATCTGTGTAATCACAGATAGTAACTCCTTTCATGAGGCTCTTAAACCCGAGGTGATGGAGCTGCCTCCCACTCCCGGCACTTGTACAGGGATGTAGAAAGGTGAGAATGGATTGTTCCAGGTGTTTACCTTCCGCCTTCCTGCTGACTCCAGGAGACACTGGGGATCACGGGGCTGGCTCCTCTCCACCTCTGCTTCTCAGTAAGCGCTCCCCAGGCCCCCACTCCAGGTCGTCTGAGTATCCAGCAAAGCACAGAGGCAGCCTGTCCCTCTTCTAAATAAGGGCAATTTTCAGCCAAAAGGACAAGGACTGCAGCTCCCGCAGCTTTGAGTCAAGTGCAGAGTAACAAAGAATGAGGAGCTTGCCTCTGACTCATTTTTCACCTCCCAAATCTGCCCCTCTAGGGACTGTAAAATTGAAAAGAGGCTTTGAATCTGTACAAAGGCGCTGTGGGATTGGAAGAGACACAGATGCCAGCCATATCTAGAAGCGGAATCTTTGATGTGGTGAAAAAATGTGAAACTGTTCACTACAGATTAGTAAGTAAGCCTGGCAAATGGCAAGTGCCACATTAGTGTTTGTTAAATAAATAAAATAACTCGTTGAGAGTCTCAGATCCTGACAGGCTGAGGAGAATCTGAACTGTCCTTGTTTTCACCACTCCTATGACCTGAACCGAGCCAAGAGGCCTCCCCAGACCACCAGAGAAGAAGCTGTTGGGAGCGCTGACAAGAGTGACCTAAAGGAAAAAGCTGACACACCCTGTACCCACCTGCTACAATGTGGGCCCCTCAGGCAGAGGCTCGTCCTGACCTAAATATGAAAAATCAGAAAATGACAAGTGAGATGGGGCTTCAGAGTAGAGCCAGCCCAGGTCCTAGCTTACAGACGACAAAAGTGAACCCCAGAGAAGCAAAGAAACTTGTCCAAGGTCACCAGGGTAGGAGAGAGCCAGGTGTGGCTAGAACTCGAGTTCCCTAACTCCTGATCTGGAGTTCCCCAGCCCCCACCTAGGCAATTCTATGGAAAAAAAAAAAAAAATTCTATGAAGTCGGGTCTTATTCATCCTCGTATCCTCAGGCCACAGCTCACTGCTCCAAGATAAAGATGAAGGAAAAGAATAGGAAATCAAGAAGGCATCTCTGTCAGCCTGACATGCTAGGTACTGCCCAAATAGGTAAACTTACTCAAAAACAAAATTACTTGAAGATCAAAGAGGTTAAGTAACCTGCCCAAAGTCACACAGCTCATAAGCAGCAAACCAGTGACTGGAGTCCAGATGATCCACCTAATTCTCCAGCCCATTCCTACTTTGCCCTGCTACCAGACTAAGCAGAAAACCAAAATCAAAGCTACCAAATTAGTTAGGATGGTCCAGTCCCAAGACTTCATATCAGAATTTAAATTTCATGCCCTGGAGATAAATAAGCTGTCATAAAGAATTTTATGACTAATTTGACGGAGGAAAGAGTTGTGGTGAGGGAAAAGGAAACCATTAAGGGAAAAAGCACGGATTGCCTTTATTAGATACTACATCCCTTACTAGCTGTGTGACCCTGGACAAGTTACGTGACCTCTCTAAGGCTCGAATTCCTCCCACATGAAGTGAAGATGCTAATTGTGACTACCTTAGGGTTGTATAAAGATCAAACGAGTAAACATTTGTAAAGCACTTAAAACAATGCCTGGCAAATGGCGTCATGCTTGGTAAAGTAGAGGGTCAGCGAAAAAGAGGAAGACCCTCAAAGAGATAGACTGACACAGTGGCTGCAACAATGGGCTCAAGCATAACACGGATTGAGGATGGCCCAGGACCTGGCAAGGCTTCGCTCTGTTGTACATAGGGGTAGCTATGAGTCAGAATCAACTCGACGGCACCTAACAACAACCACCTAAGTGTTTGATAAATAAATAAAATAACCTGTTATTTCTAAATCTCCAAGCCATGAAGGCAATGGGAACACAGCAACATTTCCCTCTGCTGCAGGCCACCTCGACAACATCTGGAAATCCTCCACTTGGGAGGAGGCAAGGCCTCTGAGCCCCATCGCCGTAACTCATGGGTTTATTTACCGAGCCCCCACATCTGGGTAGCATGTTCCTCAAAGTTTTTCCATACATCATCTCACTTCTAAGTGTCATCCCAACTCAATAAGGCAGGTTGAGCAGGGATTAAGTCGCGGATTAGGAAACTGAGGAGAAATGAGTTGGCTAAGGCTAGAAAGCAGTTAAGTCAGGGACCAGAATCCGATCGCAAGTCTTCCAACCGCAAGCGTGGCCCGCCATGTGTGCCCTGCTGGGAGACTCTTCTTTTTCCTATATATATACTTTTAATATTTTTATTATGAAACGTATTTTTAAGAGTTTTAAATATGAAACAGGCCTCCTAACTGCTCAAGATGAAGGAAAGAGATAAAAATGAATAAGGCGTCAGCTGCCTTCCTGAAACAATCTTAAAAAAATACACACACAGCTTAAGTAATGATAATAAACTACCACCTACTTAAGAATCAGAGCCCTGGTGGCATAGTGGTTAGGAGCTATGGCTGCTAATCAAAAGGGTGGCAATTCAAATCTACCAGCAGTTTCTTGGAAACCCAATGGGGAGTTCTACTCTGTTCTACAGGATCGTTATGAGTCAGAATCAACTGGACAGCAGTGGGTTTGTTTTAGTTTTTTACATAAGAAATAGAATGTCACCAATACCTAGGAAACCCTGGGCGCTCCTATTTTTCTGATAATAGCACATTCACCTTTTGTAAAAAATGTAAATATTCACATAAATCTACAACATACAAAGTGAAAGCCTTCCCTCTGGTCACTTAACAGTGTAAAGAGGCTCTGTCAGTAGAACTTCATGAGATCACAGACATGTTCTATATCTGCACTGTCCAATCCTGTAGCCACATGCGGCTACTGAGCACTTGAAATGTGTCTAGCGCAGGTGAGAAACTGAATTTTTCATTTTCATAAATTTTAATTTAATTTTCAATAAGCCACACAAGTGTGTACACATAATCATTTAATAAGAATGAGCAATTTTTTTCTTCCCTCTTAATAATACGTCATGGCTGTCTTCCCATATCACTATGTATTGATCTACTTCATTATTTTTAATGAATGAAATGCTTATTTCATTTCCTGGTGGCACAGTAGTTAAGCATTTGGCTGCTAACCAAAAGGTCAGCAGTTCGAATCCACCAGCTGCTCCTATGGGGCAGTCCTACTTTGTCCTATAGGGTCACTATGAGTTGGAATCGACTGGACGGCAATGGGTTATGGGTGGGGTATTTCATTTAGGGGATGTTGCTATCGACTCGACGGCAGTGGGTAGGTAGGCTGTTGTTAGGTGCCATCGAGTCAGTTTTGACTCACAGCGACCCTGTATGACAGAGTAAGACTGCCCCATAGGGTTTTCTAGGCTGTAATCATTACGGAAGCAGATTGCCAGGTTTTTCTCACGTGGAGCCTCTGGGTAGGTTTGAACTACCAACCTTTTGGTTAGCAGCTGGGTACTTAACTGTTGCACCACCAGGGCTCATTCATTTAGGGGACAGATACTTTATTTAACCAATTTGCTATTGTTATTGTTGTCGTTAGGTGCCCTCGAGTCAGTTCCGACTCGTGGCAATCCTATGTACAACGGAATGGAACACTGCCCGGTCCTGCAATATCTGCACAAGCATTGCTGTGTTCGAGCCCATTGTTGCAGTCACTTGTCAATGCATCTCATCGAGGGTCTTCCTCTTTTTCGCTGGCCTTCTCCTTTACCAAGCATGATGCCCCTCCTGATAACATGTCCAAAGTGCATAAGACAAAGTATCCGCCATCATTTTTCTAAAGATCATTTTGGTTGTACTTCTTCCAAGACAGATTTGTTCATTCTGGCAGTTCATGGTATATTCCATATTCTTTGGCAACGCCATAATTCAAAGGCATCAGTTCTTCTTCAGTCTTCCTTATTCACTGTCAAGCTCTTGCATGCATATGAGGCGACTGAAAATACCATGGCTTGGGTCAGGCGCATCTTAGTCCTCAGAGACATTCTTGCTTTTTAACACTTTAAAGAAGTCTTTTGTGGCAGATTTACCCAATGCAATGCATCGTTTGATTTCTTGGCTGCTGCTTCCATGGGTGTTAATTGTGGATCCAAGTAAAATGAAATCCTTGACAACTTCCATCTTCCCTCTGTTTATCATGATGTTGTTTTTGTTCCACTTGTGAGGATTTTTCTTTCCTTTATGTCAAGGTGTAACTCACACTGAAGGCTGTAGTCTTTGCTCTTCATAATTAAGTGCTTCAAGTCCTCAATATTTAGGTAGTTTCCAGTTTTTTCATTACTGAAAAGAATGAGCATATTTCTCAGTCTTAGGGTCCACATGACCAGTTCTGTGGGATGCATTCTCAGAATGCAACTGTTGGTCAAACAGCCAAGTAATTCTTAGCTAGCTGAATTCTCTGACTCTAGCCCTCACCCCCTCAACAGCCCAGAAACAGCACTGCAGAGTTGAGAGGTACAATGGCTGCTACCCTAGATGATGAGGGCCACAGGGCTCTGGAGTCAGTCACTCTCACTCTGCCACTTACCGACTGCGTACCTTGGTCTTCCCTGAACTACAGTTTCTACAGCTGAAACGTGGAAAAAGGAAGAGTTACCTTGGACGGTGGTTGTGATGATGAGAGGGATTGTTTATGCTTGCCTGCTCTGGTCCCTGGAACTGTGCAGGAGCTAGACACAGGTGCAACAGAGGCTCAGACCGAGGCGCCTAAGCCACTTACTGGCCTTCACACTTACTGTGTGACCCTGGGCAGGTGACTTAGGATTGGCAGGAGGGCCAAATGAGATGATTCAAGCAAGGCTTACACTAGTTTCGCAGGAAGTGCTTAATAAATGCTACCTAATTTTTTTTTTTTATTGTTTATTATCACCACTTCCACAACAATCATCATCACCACAGTACAAAAAATTCAACACTTAAAGGTCCCTGGGTGGCACAAACAGCTTGTGCCCGACTACTAACCTAAAGGTTGGCGGTTTGAACCCACAGAGTGGTGTGATGGAAGAAAAGGCCTGGCAATCTGCTTCCATAAGGATTATAGCCAAGAAAACCCTATGGAGCAGTTCTACTCTGTAACACATGGGGCTGCCATGAGTCAGAATCAACTCAAGGGCAACAGGCATCAACGTCTGTTAGAGCAACTACAGCGTTTTAGTCAGTATTCTCTTCTGAAGGACCGATGCAGTTTACATTTAGAAAAATGTCCTTCAAAACTGATGCTTGGAGGAGCCCTGGTGGCGCAGTGGTTAGCGTTTGGCTGCTAACCAAAGGTTGGTGGTTTAAACCCCCAGCCACTCCTAGGGAGAGAGATGTGGCAGTCTGCTTCTGTAAAGATTACAGCCTTGAAAACTTATGGGGCAGTTCTATTGTAGCCTCACTATGAGTCAGAATCAGCTCACCGGCAACAGGTTTGGTGCTTAGAGGGTTCTCATCAGGTATCTGTGGAGAACTGAAGGTAACAGTGGACCTGCAGCATTCATTACTAAGGGCTCCCAAGGGCCCTGGATAAATGAAGTGCTGTGATGCTTACAGGGCAAGGTGGGCCGTCACCTGCCTTGCTCTATCTACAAGGCTCACCCCACAGGAGTTCCTAGCCTCTTCCTCCCAGCCTCCATGGCCCAGGCAGGGGGGTAGGGCCTGAGGTGGGGGGCCACAGCCCTGCCAACAGAGCCAATGGTTGGACAAAGGTGGAGCACTGAGTGGAAAATGCAAATGAATTCCACTAAGTCTCCAATCTTTGACTCTGAAAAGGGAAGTAGAGTCATGGCACAACAACTTAAAATAAAGAAGTGGGTGGCTTATAATGACTCTAGGGCTTCCAGGAAAAAGCCATTCTGAGTGTAAACAACAAAGAAGTCAAAGAAAAACCAAGTCACACAGTCTATGCGACAGTCCAGAAAATGAGAAGTCCATCCCCAGGGAAACATGACAGGCTGCCCATTTAATACCTACCCCTCAGGAGCCTCTGAAGCAAGCAGGCCCAGCATGGGACCTCTTCCCTGGGACCTGAACACAGGAATAAAGATGCGACATCCCTCTGCACCATCAGGGTTAAGATACTGTCATGTGACTCAACCAATCCACTCTCTAACTGCAGCCAGAATTATCTGTACGGTGACAACAATGATGATAATGATAGCACCATTCCTTTACTGAGTGCCAACTGCGTATCAGGCACTTGACAGGTATTGTCTCAGTGTTCTAGAATTATTTTAAGGGGTTTTGAACAAAAACCTTTAATGAAATAGACTAGAAAATATTAGAGTGCATCACATTTTGGGAAGTTTGTGTATGTATTTGTTGGTGGTTGTTGTCAAGTTGATTCCAACTCACGGTAACCTTATGTGTGCAGAGTAGAACTGTGCTCCACAGGGTGCGGGTATATTTTCAATGGCTGATTTTTTCCAAAGTAGATTGTGTGGCAGGGTATTTTCTTTTTTTAAATTTATTTTTATTTATTGTGCTTTAAGTGAAAGTTTACAATTCAAGTCAGTTTCTTATACAAAAACTTACACACACATTGTTACGTGACCCTAGTTGCTCTCCCTACAATGTGCAGCACATTCCTCTTCTCCGCCCTGTATTTCCCGTGTCCATTCAACCAGTTCCTGTCCCTCTCCGCATTCTCATCTCACTTCCGGACAGGAGCTGCCCACAGTCTCATGTGTCTACTTAAGCTAAGAAGCATATTCCTCACCAGTATCTGTCTTAGTCATCCAGTGCTGTTAAAACAGAAATACCACAATTGGATGGCCTTAACAAGAGAAATTTATTTCTTCACGGTAAAGTAAGCTAAAAGTCCAAATTCAGGGCATCAGCTTCAGGGGAAGGCTTTCTCTCTGTCAGCCTTCTCATCAGTCTTCCCCCAGACTAGGAGCTTCTCTGCACAGAAACCCCAGGTCCAAAGGACGAGCTCTGCTCCTTGGAACTGCTTTCCTGGTGGTATGAGGTCTCCCTGTCTCTCTGCTCACTTCTTTCTTTTGTATCTCAAGAGATTGCCTCAGGACACAATCCATTCCTGTAGACTGAGTCCTGCCTCACTAACAAAACTGCCGCCCATCCTCCCTCATTAACATCACAGAGGCAGGATTTACAACACAGGAAAACCACACAATACTGGGAATCATGGCCCAGCCCAATTGATACACACATTTTTGGGATGACATAATTCAATCCATGACAGTATCATTTTATGTCTTACAGTCCAGTCTAATCTTTGTCTGAAGAATTGGCTTCGGGAATGGTTTTAGTTTGGGGCTAACAGTCCGGGAGCCATGTCCTCCAGGGTCCCTCCAGTCTCAGTCAGACCATTAAGTCTGGTCTTTTTACTAGAATTTGAGTTCTGCATCCCACGTGGCGGGGTATTTTCAAAAGCAGCTTTGTTGGAAGTAGGTTCCTAGACCCATCTTCTGAGGTGCCTCTGGGTGGACTTGTACTGTCAAACTTTCCGTTAGCAACTGAGCACTTTAACCGCTTGCAGCACCCAGGAAATACATATATATACACACATATATACACATATTGTATATTGAGTCCAAATGTAAGCTGTATTTCATATCGTGTGTTCCACTCGAAAAAGTTTGAAAGCCCCTGTGTCTGACCTTTATAACCATCAGGAGGTAGGTGCTATTACCATCCCCATCTTTGTTGTTATTGTTCTTGTTAGTTGCTATCGAGTCAGCTTTGCTAATGGCAACCGTATGTATAACAGAACAAAACATTGCCTGGTCCTTTGCCATCTCCATGATCTTTTATATGTTTGAGTCCATTATTGAGGCTGGAGCTCTGGTGGCAGCACAGTGCTTAAGAGCTCAGCTGCTAACCAAAAAGGTCAGCAGTTCAAATCCACCAGCCGCTCCCTGGAAACCATATGGGGTAGTTTTACTCTGTCCTATAGGGTCTCTCTCTGGAAACCCTGCTGGCATCGTGGTTAAGTGCTATGGCTGCTAACCAAAAGGTCAGCAGTTCAAATCCACCAGCCGCTCCCTGGAAACCATATGGGGTAGTTTTACTCTGTCCTATAGGGTCTCTCTCTGGAAACCCTGCTGGCATAGTGGTTAAGTGCTATGGCTGCTAACCAAAAGGTCAGCAGTTCAAATCCACCAGGCGCTCCTTGGAAACTCTATAGGGCAGTTCTACTCTGACCTATAGGGTCGCTATGAGTCAGAATCGACTCGACGGCAATGGGTTTGGTTTTTTTTGGTTTATAGACTCAACAACAACAGGTTATTGTTGAGGCTATTGTGTCAATCCATCTCATTGAGGCTTTTTCTCATCTTTGCTGACCCTCTACTTTACCAAAAGTGATGTCCTTTTCTATCTACTGGTCTTTCCTGATGATGTGGCCAAAGAAAGCAAAACGAAGTCTCACCATCCTCGCTTCTAAGGAGCATTCTAGTTGTATTTCTTCTAAGGCTGATCTGTTTGTTCTTTTGGCAGTCCACGGTATACTCGATATTCTTCACCAACACCAGAATTTAAATGCATCAATTCTTCTTCTGTCTCCTTTTTCCATTGCCCAGCTTTCACATGCATATGAGGCCTACAGAGAAGGCTTACAGAAATGGAGGTGCTAAGTGTTTAATTTGTTTAAGGACACTGGCTTGTAAGAGGATACACTGGGACAAGAACCCAACAGAACAGAGCCCACCACGCTCATGTCACTGTGCCGCTTAATCTGTTGCCATCGAGTCTACTTTACTCATAGTGACCCAATAGGACAGAGCAGAACTGCCCCATAGGGTTTCCAAGGAGCGAATGGTGGATTCAAACTGTCAGTGTTTTGGTTAGCAGAGGAGCTCTTAAACACTGGACCACCAGGGTGCCTCTCTGTTGCTTAAATGCCTTCAAAGGCTTCCCACAGCTTTAAAAAAAAAAACCCAAGCTCTGTTCTCTCACCTTTACCTCCCACCACTCTGCACACCACTTCATTGGCCTTCCTTCATTTCCTCAAACACTCTGCCTCAGGAGCTTCACACGTGCTGGGTCCTCCACACAGAACACTTTCCACCTACTTCTTCAGGCTCAGACCCACACACCCTTTATCACTTGTCCTTTACTTGTTCAGCGAGGCCCTTCTTCCCCCTCACCCCTAAGCCAGATCTCCCCATAGAGCCTCCTCCCACCTCCTTTGTAGTCTTGTCACACTCAACCTCAATAAATGCCCTTGGAATTACAGTGAAACCTGTGACAGCCGGAACTTGATAGGACTGCCTTGTTTTTCCAGCTTTTGCAAGTTTTCCACCTTTGACAGGCTGCATTGTTACCACTTTTTTTTTTTTTCTTTTTTAAATTTTATTGTGTTTTAGGGGAAAGTTTATAGCACAAATTAGTTTCCCATTCAAATTTATATGCAAATTGTTTTGTGACATTAGTTGCAATCCCTGCAATGTGTCAACACTCTCCCTCTTTCCCTTTCCACCCTGGGTTCTCCATGTCCATTTATCTGCTTTTCCTGCCCCTTCCTGCCTTCTCACCAGTGCTTTTGGACAGGTGTTGCCCATTTGGTCTCACATACTTGATTGAACTAAGAAGCGCGTTCCTCAGATGTGTTATTGTTGTTTTATAGACCTGTCTAATCTTTGGCTGAGGGTGAACTTCGGGAGCCCTGGTGGCTTCAGGTCTGAGTTAGCAGGGTATCCAGGGACCATAGTCTCAGAGGTTAACACTTTTCTATCACTGGTTTTAGTGGAAAATATTTGAGTTTTCCTTTCCTGACAGATTAATGCCTTACACAGGTTCCAGCTTCCACAGGTTTTACTGTATTTGTTTATTGTTTTTGTGAGTCTGTTAGGGCAGGGACCACATATGTCTTGATCCCAGGTGCATTCCTGGGGCTTAGTGTAGTGCTCACACATAGCAGGCATTCCGTGGATATTTGCTGAGTGAGCACATGAGCCAGCTACAGGAGAGGCACTGTTACTGAAGACATGTGAACTATAAGTAAGGTTCAGCTCAAACCACTGGCATCGAAAATTGCACAGGGTTTTACCATCTGAAAAGAGTACAATATTGAAATATGAAAAACCTGGGTTCGAACCCAGCCTATACACTTTATTAGCTGAGTGACCTGGGCAAGTTACTCAAAGAATCTGAATTTCAGTTTCCTTATCTGCCAAATGAGGATAATTCTTATCTCAGTGTTTTTAAAATTAAATGAGATAATCCAGATCACAGGCCGGCACATAGTTTAGTTTAAAATAAAAAAACCAAACCCATTGTTGTTGAGTTGATTTCGACTCCTAGCGACCTATGGAAACAATACCAAATCAAAAACTCAAACCCGTTGCCGTGGAGTTGACTCTGACTCACAGCGACCCTAGAATGCAGGGTAGAACTGCCCCACAGGGTTTCCAAGAAATGGCTGGTGGATTTGAACTGCTGACCTCTTGGTGAGCAGTCAAGTTCTTAACTACTGCACCACCAGGGCTCCATGGACATAGTAGGGACCTAAAAAGTTATAGCTATTTTTAATATTTGTATAAAACACTGTGCTACAACTGGACTAAACCAAAGCAGTTTCCTGAATATAACCGAATGCTCCGAAGGCCAGAGTAGCAGGGACGGGGGCTTGGGGACCATGGTTTCAGGGGACATCTCGGTCAATTGGCATAAGAAAATATATTAAAAAAACGTTCTGCATCCCACTTTGGTGAGTGGCATCTGGGGTCTTAAACACTAGCAAGCAGCCATCTAAGATGCATCAATTGGTCTTAATACACCTGGAGCTAAGAATGAAGAACACCAAGCACATAAGGTAAAGATGAGCCCAAGAGTCAGAGCCACATAAACCAGAGACTACATCAGCCTGACAGCAGAAGAACTAGCTGGGGCCTGGCTACCACTGATGACTGCCCTGACAAGGAACACAACAGAGAATCCCTGATGGAGCAGGAGAACAGTGAGATGCAGATCTCAAATTCTCATAAAAAGATCAGGCTTAATGATCTGACTTGAGACGAGAGGGACCCCGGGGGTCATGGTCTTTAGACCCTTTGTTAGCCCAAGGCTGGAACCATTCCCAAAGCCAACTCTTCAGACAGGGATTGGACTGGACTACAAGACAGAAAATGATACTGGTAAGGAGTGAGCTTCTTGGCTCAAGTAGACCCATGACACTATGTGGGCAACTCCTACCTGGAGGCGAGATGAGAAGGCAGAGGGGAACAAGCTGGTTGAATGGACACGGGGAATACAGGATGGAGAGGAGGAGAGTGCTGTCTCACTACGGAGAGAGCAGCTAGGAGTATATACCAAGGCGTGTATAAATTTTTGTGTAAGAGGCTGACTTGATTTGTAAACTTTCACTTAAAGCACAATTAAAAAACACAGTGCTCTTCACAAACCCTCTTAGTTTCAAAAAGGTGCCCCGTGGCAGGGATGTGGGGAAATAGGCACTCTCGTACATTGCTTGGGGGAGGGCAGTCTGGGGCAACTGCTATGGAGGAAAATTTGACAAGATGTACCAAACTGACAAAGGCCATACCCTATGACCCAGCAATTCCACTTCCAGGAATGTTTCTCCAGTCATGTCAAATGACACATAACAGAGTTTTTCACGGCAGCCTTTTTTTATAATAGCAAACAGTTGGAAATAACCTAAATGTTCATCAGCCAGGGACTGGCTATGTACATTGTGGTTTCTCACACATTAGAACACCAGGCAGCTCTAAGAAAGAATGAGAAAGCCCTATATGCCCTGACATGGGGCACTCTCCAGGAGCTGCTCTGAATGGAAAAAAGGCTACATGCAGATCAATGCGCACAGTATGCTACCACATATGTTAAAAAAGATGAAAGAGAGCATTTACATATTGCATTGTACACTGGGCATCATTTCGTTCTGTTATACATAAGGTCATCATGAGTCAGAGCTGGCCCAAGGCAATTAACAACAAAACAACAACAATGGAAGGACAGGCAAGAAACTGATAGCATTGTTTTCCCCCAGGAAAGAGAGCTGGTGGCAGAGTGGGGCACAATGGGAAAGAGTTTCTCTACAAACCCTTTTGTACTTTTTGAGTTATGAAACATGAAATGTACAGGCAGTCACTGGATTATGAACGAGCTCGGTTCCTAAATCTCTCTATAAGTTGACTTTGTATGTAAATCGGAACAGTTAGGTACTGTCCGTACCTAACGTCAGTTAGTCAAATGTTTGTCTTCGCGTACAGTATATAGTGTACCTTTCTATGCATTAAAAAAAAAAACATTAAAGAAACACTTCCAGATACACTAAAACATCTTTAACATAATAATACAGCAATATTAATAAAAAATGTTTTGATGCACGTCACAAAGTAGCACCTGTTTGTTATTACAAACTACTGTATGTGCCTCGAATTTTTAATACATTAAGCTCTAAGGGGGTTGGTTCGTTTAACTACTGGCTGTATGTCAGTCGGACGTTGGTAACGTGGGGACGGCCCGTATTACCTATTCAAATGAATAAGTACAACAATGACCCTCCCCACCCCCACCCGCAAAAAAAAGGGAAAAAGAGGAAAGCTATATGATTTGTTCAAAGTCACTCAGCTGTTTGGAGACAGTCAGGATTCAAACTCGGCTTCTGATCCCCAACTTCAATGCTCTTTCAATTACCGCATTCATTCATCTATTCATTCATTCAACACAGATGTACTGCTTCACCACTTACTCCAAACAGGAGCTGCCTTGTGTAGGGAGAGTCCTTTATCAGGGACACACAAGCCTGGTTGGAAAAGAAGAGGTAGGGAAGAACCAATTTCTCTCCTTTTTGGCACCACACATCACAAACTGGCCGAAGAGGCCAGGCCTAGACTGTCACAGTGAGTGGGCTGGCAGGAGCATACAGGAAACTGATGGGACATCTTACTGGGCAGCACCTGCCCAGGTTAAAGGGGGAAGCCACTACTCAGTTCTATCTGGTTTTTGCTATTTCAGTATACAAGTCCAGTTTTGCCAGATCTGATTTTTCCAAGAAAACCAAAAACCCGTCACTGTCATGTCAATTCCAACTCACAGAGACCTATAGGACACAGTAGAACTGTCCCATAGGGTTTCCATAGAGCAGCTGGTGGATATGAACTGCTAATCTTTCGGTTGGCAGCTGAGCTCTTAACCACTGTGCCACAAAAAACAAAACAAAACCAAAAACCCATTGCCATTGAGTCAATTCCAACTCATAGCAACTCTATGAGACAGAGCAGAACTGCCCCATAGGGTCTTCAAGGAGCAGCTGGTGGATTCAAACTGCAGACTTTTGTTTAGCACCCAAACACTTAACCACTGTGCCACCAGGGCTCCATGTTTTTCAAAATGTGAAACCATCTGATTTTTAAGTATTGGCAACCAATTCACCACATCAACTAGCACTTTAGGAGCCAAAAGTATAGGTCTGTGACCTTTATTTTACCCCGTCACAGCCATGACCACCAGCCTTCTCAGACCTTTTACCCAGAGTCTAAGCCAGGTGTAATGTAAGCCTGGGCTAACCAGCCACAGTGGCTTTGGGCAAGTCACTTCACTTCTCTGGGTCTGTTTCCTTATCAGTTAATTACAAGTTTGGCCTAGCTAATGCTCATGATTATCTTGGGTCACCACCTACACAATCAGCCCTTTCTCTGGGAGTCCCACCGATCCAGGCATTTCTATGAGACTCCGTGGGGGATTGGTTCCCAACACAGCACAAAGCCAGAACCAGCCCCCGTCCAATGTTTCAACTCCCATCTACCACATGATCTAAGTGGCTATTGAGTTGTCATCAATTCCAATATCTAAGTTACCAGTCCTTTTTTTTTGGAGGGGGGGGCTCCACTCTCTCTTTTCGTGTCCATTCGGCTAGCTTCTGACCCCCTCTGCCGTCTCCTCTCCCCTCCAGACAGGAGATACCAATATAGTCTCATGTGTCCACCTGATCCAAGAAGCTCACTCCGCACCAGCATCCCTCTCCAACCCATTGTCCAGTCCAATCCCTGTCTGAAGAGTTGGCTTTGGGAATGGTTCCTGTCTTGGGCTAAGGGAAGGTCTGGGGACCATGACCACTGGGGTCCTTCTAATCTCAGTCAGACCATTAAGTCTGGTCTTTTTACGAGTATTTGGGGTCCGCATCCCACTGTTCTCCTGCTCCCTCATGGGTTCTCTGTTATGTTCCCTGTCAGGACAGTCATCGGTTGTAGCCGGCTACCATCTAGTTCTTCTGGTCTCAGGCTGATGTAGTCTCTGGTTTATGTGGCCCTATCTGTCTCTTGGGCTCATAATTACCTTGTGTCTTTGGTGTTCTGCATTCTCCTTTGGTCCAGGTGGGTTAAGACCAATTGATGCATCTTAGATGGCCGCTTGCTAGCGTTTTAAGACCCCAGATGCCACTCTCCAATGTGGGATGCACAATGTTTTCTTAATAGATTTTATTATGCCAGTTGATTTAATGTCCCCTGAAACCACGATCCCCCAACCCCTGTCCCTGTTACGCTGGCCTTGGGAGCATTCGGTTTATTCAGTAAACTTCTTTGCTTTTGTTTTAGTCCAGTTGTGCTGACCTCTCCTGTATTGTGTGTTGTCTTTCCCTTCACCTAAAGTAGTTCTTATCTGCTATCTATGTACTATCTTATCTACTACCTCCCTCCCTTCCTCCCCCCCTCATAACCATCAAAGAATATTTTCTTCTCTGTTTAAACTATTTCTCGAGTTCTTATACAATATTTGTCCTTTTGCAACTGACTAATTTCTCTCAGCATAATACCTTCCAGATTCCTCCATGTTATGAAATGTTTCACAGATTCATCAGTGTTCTTTATCAGTGCATAGTATTCCACTGGTGAATATACCATAATTTATTTATCTATTTATCCGTTGATGGACACTTTGGTTGCTTCCATCTTTTTGCTATTGTAAACAGAGTTGCAATAGTTACCAGTCCTTTAACTAACCAGCTCTTCTGTCTCATCTCATTTCACCCCACCCCCAATCATCAGAGGGAGCCACATACACCCCTCTATTATATACACACCCAGACACACTTTCCAAAGAGACAGGGCAAGACAACAATCCCAAGGTATCTCTGAAGGAAGTACACAGCAAGCAAAACCCTCAAAGCCAACCTAGGAAACTAGATCTGAACTTCAAGCCCCCACCCTGGTGCGCTGGATGGAAACCAAGTCAGAAATAGGTTTTGAAGAGCAGTGGAACCATTTTGTAAAATCAGTTACCTACCATGACATTGTATTATTATTGCTGATAATAAGAATAATACTATCTATCATCAGAGTTTGACTGTGATAGGGCTGTGCCAAGCCCTTTACATTCATTATCTCACTTAATTTCCATCCTAAACCAGTAAGGTAGGTTTTATCATTCCCGTTTTGCAAATGAAGAAAGGATGGGAGTTAATTTGCCCAAAGTCAGAAGACTTAGAAAGAGGGACCAAGAGCCAAATCCTATCTGATTCTAGAGCTCAAGCACATAACCCTTCTATTTTAAACAATGCCCATGTCTGCCACACACAAAGTCAAGTGACCGAGCACCACTCAACACATCCCTTTGTGAACATCACCCACAGTGTACTACCTCCTCCAGGTGGTGAACACGCTCTGTCCCTTACAAGAAGGTGGCCTCGTTTCTTCATGGCATTTACCAAGTGAGCTGTAATCATCGAGCTTATTTGTTTACTTATTCACTGGCTGACTAGCCCTAATAGAATGTAAGTTCCTTAAGGGCAAAGACCTTGTTTGGGTCATTCACTGCTATATCCCCATGCTGAGCACAGCATTGGGCACATAAAAGGCACCCAGTAAGTTTTGAATCATGGAATGAAACTTGGATTTCTAAACCACCATAAAAAGAAGGTTTCCATTTCTGAAGGACCAGAAAACTCCTCTTCACCACTGACTAAAGTTGGTCTACCTAAGCATTATTGTATACAGAGGCACAGACCCCAGGTCTGCTCTCAGGTTCAGTGGAGTCCACCAACATGACAGAGTAGAGGCACCCACTGCATAGCCCAGTGCATTTGTTTTGACTAAAGACTAATCTTTGCAACTCTTGGGAGACAAAACTCTTAGGGTCAAGGGAAGGACACTGACTTCTACAAATACAAAAATGTTAAGAGTCAAGTTTCGACGATGGAAAAAGCTTAAGAGAACGAATTAGAGCACTTTCCCAGTGTTCCACTGGAAACGGGGTACAGTCTGAGACTCTAGGAGTCTGAATGTGTATAACAATGACTATTACAGCAGAGTCCCTGGGTGGAGCAAACAGTTAATGCACTCACTGCTAACTAAAATGTTGGAGATTTGAGTCTACCCAGAGATGCCGCAGGAGAAAGACCTGGTGATCTATCTACTTCTGAAAATTCAGCTATTACGGGGCAGTGAGCTTATGTTAATGGAGGAGGAACAACTCAGTAAAGGAGGGTGAGAATGGTTGAACAACTCAAAGAATCTATCACTGTCACTGAACTGTCCATTAGAAACTGCTGAATTGGCGTATGCTTTGCTGTGTATATTCTCAACAACAACAACAACAAAATAAATTACAAAAGAAAATCTTAAGGAGCACAGCTCTACTCTGACACACATGGAGTCGCCATGAGTTGGAATCAACTCCATGCAACTGGTTTTGGTAAATATTAGAGCAAGAAGCATGCAAGCTCAAGTGTTTGTTTCTGCTTAACAGCATTTGCTAAATGTCCATTGTACTCAGGACACTGACAATTTAGATTCACCTATAAGTGGTAATTATATCACCATCATCATCACCTTGGCCTGTAAACACTGTGCAATCACCAGAAAAATCCCCTTCTTTGGTACAAGTTAAGCAAAACTATGGGGAATAACCACAAATCTTATTTACTCATCTATTAGCCCCGCTTTAAATAACACGTTTCCTGGAGTGCAAATGGTTTGGGTGTGGCCAATAAATGCCATCCAGACTGATTCTGTGGTGTCTGCCAGATGACATGCCCAAAAGTCTAGACATAAGCGGTGGCTAAGACTGACCATTATGTGAGCAATTATATTTCTGACATGTAACACACAAAAAATCCTTGTGGGTGAGAGAGAGGTCAAAAGCTACTGCCTGGCAGCCAAGGAGACTTTTAACGATGGGAAAATGTGCTATAGATTAAAATGTGCTATTTATTAAAAATTAGCTCCACTCTTTCATTTCCAAAAGAGGATGAAATGCTTTTGCAAAAGAAAAGGAGATGACGGGAAAGGAAATTTCTCTTAGGTAATGGAGCCAGATAACATTGTTGTTGCTATTAGCCACTGTTGAGTCTGCCCTCAATTCATGGGGACCCCATACACAATGGAACAAAACGCTGCCCAGGCCCCATCCCCATGATTGGTTGTGGATTGGATCATTGTGATCCACAGGGTTTTCATTGGCCGATTCTCAGAAGTAGGTAACCAGGCCTTTCTTCCTAGTCTGTCTTAGTCTGGAAGCTCCACTGAAACCTGGTCAACATCAGAGCAACACCCAAGCCTCCACTGACACAATGTGAATGAGGTGCACTGGCTGGGAATCGAACCCAGATCTCCTACCTGTTAGGTGAGAATTCTACCACTGAACTACTACTGCCTCTCAGAGCAAGATATATAAAGACACTAAATAGAGGGTCAGAAAACTGAAGGGAATATCCAGATCTGATCCTTTCACGTAGGTCATGAGCTCAATTCGAGTCTATTTAATCAAACGTTGGAGGGTTTACTATATGCCACTCTGAGTAAAGGAAGCTGAAGAGGGGCAAAGAACAATAAGATATCTGCCCCCAAGGATCTCAGGGTCTGGCAGGAAACACCCAAAAGTGATGTTATAAATGCAGCTTGACACCAAGGGTTGAGTTGAGATGGACAGTTGAGACAAGAGTGAGGCAGAAAGGTTAAACCCCATTCTAGCATTACAAAGCAAAGCTGATGAGAAGTCAACTGAAAAATACAGTTTCTCCATTTCCTGGCCCATTACTCTAAAGGATACGGACACTGAGGACCGGGGGAAAAACAAATTCCGAGAAGGAAAAACAATGTTTCATAGGAAATTGCTTTAAAAGCTCAAGTAGAGAGACTAGGATAGGATGAAAATATCCTATTTCAACAAACATCCACGGAGCATCTACCATGCTGAACACCACAGAAGCCACATGGGCTCCTGCCAAAAATATGAAGAAAAAGGCAATAGTAAGTAATTGGCCACGATTAAAGAGGAAGACAGGAAGGCCTAAAGCAGGGGTGGCAAACTCAAATGCTATGGGGCCAACGCAGGTAGCACAAGGGTGGTGAGAGGGTTGGGTGGGGAGTGTGGCAAACTAAAGAGCACATGTGTGTTGAGAAGAGCAGCTTCCGACCCTCCTGCAGAAAACAGGGTCAAAAACCAAAAAAAGAAAAACCAAAAACCAAACCCACTGCTGTCAAGTTGATTTCAACTCATAGCCGACCCTATAGGACAGAGTAGAACTGCCCAGTGAATTCTAACTGCCAACTTTTGGTTAGCAGCCCAATGCTTAACTACTGCACCACCAGGGCCAGTATCATGAAATAGCCAGTGTTTTTTTCTTAATTGAAGCCCGATATCTGAGCTTATCTGTCAAATCCTCTAACTTTTTTTTTTTACCTCTTTATTTTTTTATTGTGGTGAATGTACTTGTAACAAATGGTTTGCCTTTTCAACATTCTTTACATTTACAATTCGGTGACATTACTTAGGTTTATCATATTGTTGAACCATTATTCATTTTCCCAACTTTTAAATGCTGGGAAAAAAATTTTTTTTTCTTTCAAAACACTATGCAAGCCAAACAGTACATGTCTGTTGACCAAGTTTGGCCCACGTGTTGCCAGTTTGAGACCCTTGCATTAGAGTGACTGGAGGAGAAAGCACACAGCTCGTAACCACAAGGTCTAATGCAACGATAAGGAGAGATTCTGTGAAGGTGACTGGGCTACGCCTGAGGGAAGATAAAGAGTCTTGGGAAAAATAAATAAAGTCACCCACTCAGGACACAGTTTTTCGATCAGGGCGGCTGCTTCTCAGCTGTGCCCTCAGGCAGGCCTCCCTCTGGCCCTTGGCCTCTCCATCCCTTGGCCCCTTGGCCTTGCCTCCGTCCTGCTCGGGGTGCTGTAACAAAGCTCTTTAGCTCCATTGATGAGTGCCCAGAGGTACCCCACTCCACCAGTAAGCCGGTGAGTGCCCAGAGGTACCCCCACTCCATCAGTAAGCCTGAAGGTGCTCCACTCTCTAACACAATGGGCCGGCAAATCTAGCTCTTCCAAGTGCCCTGCTGCACCCCCACTCTACCAGCAAGCCTCCTGACTGAAGGCGCTCAGCTTTCTTGCTCCATGAGCTGGGAAGCTCACTGCGCCATCTCCTGGTTCTACTGCCACTGTTTCTTTGCCACTGCTTCTTGCCGTCTTCCACTGTCTCTGGTGTTACAGCTCTCTCTGTCTCCTGGGCGTAGCAAGTTCACAGCACAGTGACACTGGGTCCAATGGATGCACTCCGCTTCCATCTCTTCTTCTGGCTGGTAATCAGGTCCTCTGCTTGGGATAGCTCATTTTAGGCCTAGCGGGATGGTAAAACTGACCAATCCCCTCGTTAGGGTTCCATGTACCTTATTTGCATCATTAGCAAGCTATTCAATCCTCTTGGTGGGCCACAAGCACCTTATCTGCATAGTGCCACCCAGTCATTTGGCAGGTGTTACAAAAACTATGGCTAAAAAAATTCTAGAAGGGCCATATTAAGTAATTCACTGCACCGCACGTGCCAAGGTTGAGACACTCTGGTCTAGACTCTAGTACCTTGCTGCCCAAACTGGTCTGAGAATCAGCACAATCAACATCATCTCGGAGCTTATTAGAAATGCAGAATCTCAGGCCCCACCCCAGACCTACTGAATCAGAATCTGTGGCATTAACAAGATCCTCAGCTAATCTGTATGCACATTGAGAAGCACTATTCTAGGTCATGCTTCCTTGGCCATGGAGGAATTTTAGAATAGAAAGGAATCCTGGGGCAGGCCAATCCCATCATTATGTAGATAGGAAAACTGAGGCCCAGAGCAGCCAGCAACTTGCCTGCCCATGGTCCTACAGCTTGCTCATGGAATTGCCAAGACCAGATTCTAATCTCAATACCCTAACTGTGTTGTCACCACGATGCCAGGTAAGAACAAAGTGTGGCTCTTTCAACAATTTAGAAAAGTTGATACTGACCTTTGGGAGGGCCATGAGGTCTTTTCTCAAAGGAACTCTATTGTCTTTTGGTTAAGAAAAAAAATTTTTTTAACTATCCTAAAACACTACAAAGAATTACACCATGACTAATTTTGCCTCCAGATATTTTATAACAAAAGTGGCCATACAGTTCCCACAGTGGTGGACTCTAGCAGCCACCATGGCTGGAGCAGAATTCTCCAAAATGACAGCAGCAGTTGACATAGTCTCTCCCAAAGATATGCAGGCGTGATGCTGAACCAGTTCCAAAGGAGAACTTAGAACTAAAAGAGCGTCAAAAGGTTTACAGCAAGGATTTACGCAGTTGAGGTCACAAGCAGGTTGTGACAGGGCTTGAGGCAGCTCAGTTCAGACTAACACAGACACACATCAGAGCCCTTTGCGGGGTTTGCCCTCAGTCCTTGGGAAACAGACAAAAACAAATTCTTTCAGGTGCTCTAAGGACCCTGTTAAGCTGACATATACTCTAGTTTCTAAATAGCCAAGAGAGCCCTTCCCAAAAAACCACTTGCTCCCCAGTCAACACTGACTAACAGTGACTCCATGTGTGTCAAAGTAGAACTGTGTTCCATAGGGTGTTCAATGGCTAATTTTTTTGGAAGCTGATTGCCAGGCCTTTCTTTCGAGGCCTTTCTGGATGGACTTGAACTGCCAAGCTTTCGGTTAGTAGCTGAGCATTGTTAACCAGTTGCACCACCCAGGGACTCCAAGAGAACCCAGAGTAGTCTCTTAATCCTAGTACTTGCTAGAAATCAAATTGCTGTCATAGATGCCTTCAACGAAACACAACTCAGCCTGTGTCAAAAAGAACCGACAAAGTTGGAGAAAGTTCCACAACATTCCTTTGGTGGTCCGTGACCATATGGCATCCCAACCAGTTTTTATGCCTCTGGAGTTCGTTGGGATTATACTTTTCCCGCTGAAAGTATTTGCTGCCCTTCAGTGGGGACTAGCATAATGGCAAAAGGTGAAAGAAATGTTAGTTGAAGCAAAATGCCTGGAATATGAGGCTTGCAAGTAAGGTAGTACAACCACAGAGTATGATTGGGTAAAAATTTTGTCTCTTTTGGCTTCTGTACCTCTAGATAAGCCTTGTAAGCATATTTATGGTTTCCTGGGTGATAGTTAGGGAGCTCTTGTGGGCTTGGTTTTGATTTTTTTGTGTGTCATATTTAGAAAACCAGAGGTTCCCCATGTAACCTAACGGAAGGCAGCCCACCATATTTTCAGCAACCAAGGTTCACTGGGAAAGGTGGTCACCCATTAATCGGGAGGCCTGAGAACACAAAAGTTCAGTGGTAACCATGTAGTCCAGATAATATTTCTCAAAATCCGTATTACCAACCCCAAATTTAAACATACCCCATGACTCAGCATACACCCATTAAGGAAAACACATGGCATTAAAAAAAAAAAATTCAAAGAAGAAAATAATAGGGTCACCAAAGGGATAAGTAAAGCAAGGAGAGAAGCAAGAAATTGGAGGTATTGCTGGCATTTGGCAAGCAGTTAAAGTGAACCCAGAATACCCATTTGTGCGTGAGAGAGATCTTACATTTACACTTCGAAACTGAGGAGAGGGAAAGAGAATGAAAGCCTAGAGAGATAAATAACACAAATAAATGCATAATTTTATGCAACATAATTATATGCAAAAAATAAATTGTACAAATAATTATGACGGAATATGGGCAAGGCAGATATTTCCCAGGTCTTCCATAGGCCAAGGTCAAGAGAGAGGGAGATTTTGGTGAGCTCCACTGCTCTCTGAAACCCTTCTGGGCATAGTTCACACACAGAAGCACACCAGGACTCGGACTACGCTGAGGCAGTGAGGGGCTTGGAGTAAGAAATTTAAGGAGGTGCTCGCTTTCAGAGTCATGCAAGTGCCTTAAATTTTACACCCTTGGCATCTTATTTGTCTCACCCCCATCTCAGTCCTGAGGAGTCTGTGGGTGGTGCAAATGGTTACCAACTCAGCTGCTAACCAAAAGTTGGAGGTTCAAGTCCACCCAGAGGCACCTCAGAAGAAAGGTCTGGTGACCCACTTCCAAAAAATCATCTACTAAAAACCCTATGGAGCAGAGTTCTACCCGAACACCTATGAGGTTGCCACGAGTCTGAGTTGACTCACAGGCAACCGGTAGTCCCAGTCCTAAAGCACACGTGTCATCCACTTAATTAACCAAACCAAAACCCATTGCTACTGCGTTGATTCTGACGCATAGCGACCCTACAGGAAGAGCAGAACTTCCCCACAGGGCTTCCAAGGAGCAGTTGGTGGATTTCAACTGCCGACCTTTTGCTTAGCAGCCAGCTGAACTCTTACCGCGGTGCCACCACTTAGATAAAAGACACTCATATTTTTAGAAAGGATGAGTCGAAGCTCAAACACAGAGTAAAGGTAGCTGATTTTCATTCTAAGCATGCCTCTTTGCTGAAGAGAAAAATGAGCAAACCATACTCCATCCAAAACGTTCCCCATAATATCCCTAAATTTCCGACAAGGAGCTCTGTTACCCAGTTGCTCTCTAGAGGCTGACAGTGCCAGCTGCACCTGGCCATAGGCTTTTGCTTTTTAATGAGGCCAGTATATAATGATACGGTTTATTATTCTGCTGTAGAAAATGTAATTTTTAAAGGCGGAGGGGAGGAACAGGGAATATTTTCTGTGTATTTGAAGAATACACAAACACCTCTAAAATCACAGAATATGTTAGAACTGAAAGCATCAGGAGGTAAAAAAAATAATAATAATAAGCTTAAATTTAATAGACTTTAAATTCCCAGTTGATGGTAATTACAGAGCAAGCAGTATTTCTTTAAACGCTGCTAGACAGAACTTAATCCAATTTAGGTAATCACTAACCCTTGCTTTCTCTCTCTCCCCTAAATGCAATGTGGAAATCCAAGGATTGATCTACAAAGGCCATAAACTGGCAAAGCATAAGAAAAGAATATTTAAAAAGAGAGATTGGGTGACGTTACCTCAAAGGGCCAAGTCCAATTAAATTGGAAACAGGTCTCACGGGCTCCCTAATTTATATCGACGATAACCGGAGACGCTAACCAGGCACCTTTATGACAGAAGGCATTCAGAGGGAAGCGGATGTATTTACTTTCCCACTCTGCCCCTCTGGGAAGCTCTTCTGGCACGTCATTCGACAGGTCTGGCTCTGCAATCTGACAGCCATCACATCCCAGGCAATGCTAGTAATTCTCTACAAATACAATATCTACAGGGCCCGGCTCTCTCCTTCTTCCATGGAATAACTACTGTCAGAATTATCCAGACTGTCCCTTCAGGCTCCAATGTTCACCCACCTACTACCCCTTCATTTTAGAGCTGCCACACTGCTCTGATAGCAACTTCTGATCCAGAAACTTCCATGTAAACCACTAGGACCTTCTTGAGTACTTGGGACTCTGGATTCTTCATAGAAGGCCTCTGAGGGTAAGTATCAAAATATACTGGAAAGAACAAGAGACTTAAGTTAATGGCTTTGTGACAACGGGAAAGTTACAGCCCTCTCTGAGCCTTTGTTCTCTCTTCTTAAAAGAGAGAAAATAATGTTTACCTTCTCAGGTTGTTGGGAGGCTCAGATAACATTGTCATAACCACACTTGGCTCATGGTAGTTATCCAATAAATAAGTTGGCTCATTTGTTTTAACTCTGCCAAGTTTCAAAGTAAACCTTGGGTCTCCATCCTCTAACAAAAACGTGAATTAACTCAAGTTTGCCTCTGATGCCCTATCATGGTCTTGCGTCATCTAGCCATCCTTCCTCTTTTCTTGGCCTCATTGTGGCCCTTTCCCTTACAAAACAGTACCTTCTGTTTATCAGGGTACCATTCTCTGTGTTCCCAAATTCCAAATCTACCCTGTACAAAATCCACAAAATATTTTATCCCCAAATTTGAACAACTGAGATATTAATTGACATTGACTTGTTAACAACTGATCATTGCTGTAAGTGTTGCCTTTAATAAGCTTTTACAGAGAGGCAACTCTAGGGAACAAACCTTTAAAGACAAGTGCTAGACATTGTAGGGAACTTTTAAAGAGGTTCACACTCTGTTTCTCAAGTCAACCAATTCTTTATTGGCCTAGCTCTGCAAAAAAGATGAAAAGGAAAAAGGCTGTAACTCAAGAAGGATGTCAACATGTTTCCCCTTGTACAAGGGTGGTACAAAAAGAATGACCATATGGAAATATACACATGTAAACTTAGAAATCAGTAGGATAAAGAAATCTGAAAAAAAAAAAAACTTTTTAAGAAATCTAAAAAGTCCTTATTGAATTCCATTTTCTACAGATAAAGGGCTTAAATGTTGCACATACATTAAGTTGGTGAACAAATGGAAGAGCATGACATTTAGGTCTGGACTACCAGCCTTAGATTTTCAGATAGTGTAACAGCTTTCTGAAGACAAAATAAGGATTTTATTCAATAATTGAATCACTTTATGGTCTTTTGTGACATTAAAAAAAGAAGAAGAAGAAGCCACCAATTCAATCAACTATAGGATGATCTAATCAACAATCGGAGAATTCAACGGAAAGACATCTCTAGTACAGGCTGGCCCTAGGAGCCTGGAATCACAGATCTGAAATCCATTCTCAGCTCCATCACTGTGTGTTGCCTTGAACGTCAGTGGGCTCACCTGTTAAATGGAGATAATATAGTATCCACCTCACGACTGTTTTAAAAAAGATTATATAATATTATCGAAATCTCTTAGCACAAAGTCTAAGACATCATAAAACCTCAAGAGATGTTTGTTCCCATTTTTAAGTAACGGTAACATTCTTTTAATGTTCAAATACAAAACATTATTGAAATCTCCCCCCACTGAAATACACATACACCTATGGCCCTCTCAGTGTGTAAAGAATTGAGGCCCCACTCTTGAGAATCACGCTAGGCGGACTAGCTTATTTCTCATGCCTTTCTTCTTTACACTATTAATGGCTCCAGCTCTTAGAAGCTTCAGTAAAATACTGAAAGGACAATGGTTGGGACTGAAAAAACTGAACACAACTTTGTGGATTAACCAAGCATTGCTTCCCTTATTTGCTAAGCTATATTCCACAAAAATGGGGGAAAAAACTGGTCAGTTTTTTTTTTTTTTTTAAATCAGATTCTAGGGCTCAACACTGCAACCAGAGATGACCAACCAGCCAGATTGCACAGAGAGGACCAGCCTACCTTTCTCAGTCATGATGGGAACCTCACCAAGAGCTAAATTTAAAATGTGTCTAAATTAGTCGCTGCAAGCTCCATTTCCCCTCCTGAGCAGCTTGCTGCTTCACTTAGTCAACATTAGCACCTTCCACCCTGAAAAGCAATTTACCAGAACAGGGCTGTGACATTCTGCAGCATGTGGGGGCAATGAAATGTCATGGCTGCAACCCACGGTGGTGGTCATGATGACAAAGGGAGGTCAAAAAGATACAAGTCCCCAAGCCTTGATCAGTGAGCACCCCTTGGTGTGGGGGTGGGGTTGGAGGCAATCCGGACCTTTCGTGTCCCTGGTCTGCCTTGGTCCTTTGCAGGGGTCAAATACAACTCTTCTGGGCGTCACCTAAATTTGCACCTATCGCCTGGACTAAAAGGTCCAGAACTCCGCACAAGCAGGGCAGCCTGGAGAACCCAGCCGAGAGCTTTCTTCCTGTGGGTCTCCCGGGGCAGACGTGCCACTGAGCCGCCGCGCGTTAGCCTCCCGTCTTGTGGGGCACATTGCAGTGCTGTAATTGAAACCTTGCACACCACAGGATTGCAGTGGCGTCTATAAATACTCTCCGCCTTACTGCTGACACACAAAACGCGGGCTCCCAGAGCTGCGGGGGAAGAGGCCGGGGCATGTGACCGAGGGCAGGGATTGGGAGAACAGGAGGAAAACCCTATTGCCAAGCAGGGAGGCACCCTGGGGACGGTTCCTGAAGCACAATTCGCACGTACACAGCATGGTCTGGCTCGCGGCGGCCGCCTCTAGGAAAAGGAGTAGGGACTGGAAAGGGAGGGTCCCAGCGCCGGGGCGCGGGTTTCAGAGCGCCCCCTGCCCGCAGTGAGGTCGCCGCACGCGCACAGTAGGCGCGCTTGGGAAAGCCTCGCCAAATGGAGGGCGGGCGCGAAAGTTGAAACGGAAAGGGGATGCCGCCCGCGCCGAGCCAGCCTTGGGGCCGCCACAGGGCTTCCTTGCCGCCAGCCCCGAGGAGGTCCTCAGTGGGCTGACCCCAGCCCGCCCCAGTCTGAGGAGCGCACAGGTCCACCCGCAAGCAGGACAAAGCGGCCACCTCCCCTGCCCTCCCCTTCCTCGCGAAAAAGGGGGACGGCAGGAAAAAACAGGCTGTTTCGGGGCAATGAATCGCCCACATTCAACCAGGGAAGCTCTTTAGATTTGCCCCTTGAGCCGGGAGAGAACGAAAGAGACAAACACACACTTTCTTTTTCGATCTTCTGGCTCAGCCTGGGTCCCACGACCGGCGGTATCCCCCATTCCACCCCACAGCAGTCCCTCGCTCACCCTAAACTGCAGACGGAAGCGCAACCTTCTCTGCAGCCCCCTCCTTCCCATGGTGGTCGCGAATCCAGTCCCCTACGCCTGCGTGTAGCGTCCCGTCGGAGAATACTTAGCCGTGCGGGAGCCCCCTCCCGACTGCCCCCAAGCGTGACCCTTTCCCCCACTAGTAGCTGCTGTTGACACGAGCACCCGGTTGGCCCGGCGACCTCGTTCTCAATCCTGTGCCATTTCTAAGCCTACGACTCGGGCCCCTACTGGGGACCTCCCACTCAACCCCTTGGGGTCCCCGGGGTGAGTCACCCCGAGTCGAACACACCCGCGTCTCGCCTCTACCCCGGATTCCGCGCGCCAGGAAAAAGTTGCCCGTCCTCCCGAGAAAGTTTTCTCACCAGAGAGAAACCAGCGACCTGGAGAGTTTGCGCTGCCGCGCTCCGTCTGCCCGGCTCGACCTCTCTGTCGCCGCGGGGTCCGGTCCAGCCTCAGTTCCTCTCGAGCGCCAGTCAACAAACTCCGCGGTCGCAGAGCTTCCAGAGCCGATCTTGTGACACGTTTTCCTCTTCTCTTGTATTACGACCTCCTCCTCCTCGTCCTCCTCCCACTTTTCCTGTCCTGGGCACATCGCTTTAGTTTCTCTCCAACGGCCCCCACGCCATCCCACTCCTCCTCCTCCCCTGCAGCAACTCTCGCCCGGCTAGGGTTGAGAAGGGGGGAGGGGGGGACGCAGGGGAGGGGACTCCTGCACTTACATCCAGTTCAACAATTTCAGGAAATCCAAGGTCTTTGACTTAAAAAGCCAGGGAGGATGCCACGGGTCAAGGGAGCTCCGTGCTATTTTCGCTCACACAAGATGAGATCCCCTCCTCCACCCCACCCCCCACCCCGCAACAGGAAAAACTGACAAGAAGCCAAGGTGTGGTTTTGGGGCTCACTTAAGAAAAAACAGGGTCCGGCTGACAGGACTAGTGACTGCACTTTTCTTTTTTTTTTTTAATGAAAAGTTCCCTGGCTGTTTTATGTGCATCAATGAAACGCACTTATATGTGCTAATGAAATATAACTCAAGTCTCTTCTTGGATTTGCAAAACTTTTAAAGTTCCCCAATTCTCTTTCCAACTGAAAGATTCAGTGCATCAGAGGGTCTTTCAAAGTATGAAATAACAGAAAACTAACCGATACCAAAAAAAAAAAAAGTAAAATTATTTTCAAAAAAATTTTTTTTGTTGCAGGTGTTAATGTGATGCAGCTGCGTGCAGGACTTACTGGCTTGCATAATTTCACCCTATAGTTGTGCAGGAAATACTTAAAAAATGTTGTCTATTCACACATCACATTTACATTTTGAAACCACAGTGACATTTGCTAAAGAAAAGACGCCTGTGTCTTTAATGTCAAAGCTGATCGTGTTTGTTTTGGTCACCGTGATCTTACAAATATATGTGTGAAGACTGCTTGTCAGGCTGTGTCCAGATGATATGATGAAGTTCTGGGTGCCCCACTTGTCAAGTGGTATTAGATAAGCAAAGGGATTCTCAACAGAAATGCCAGGATCATGTTATTTGTTGTTAGTTGCCATAGACTTGGCTCAACTTGTGCTGACCCCACGTACAACAGAATGCTCAGTCCTGAACCATCTTCACGATCACTAGTATACTCAAGCCCACTGTTGTATATTTTGAGTGTTTTTTCAACATAGGGGGCTTATCTTGAAGCACTACATCAGATAATAGTCCGTTGTGATTCACAGGATTTTCACTGGTTAATTCATTGTTCAAATTTATGCATCAACCACTAAGGCCAAACATGAAGAAACTGAAGATTTTTACCAACTTCTGCAGTCTGAAATTCATCAAACATGCAGTCAAGATGCATTGATAAGTACTGGCAATTGGAAATTGAAATTGGAAACAAAGAAGGCTCGGTAGTTGGAAAATACGGACTTGGAGATAGAAATGATGCCAGAGATCACATGATAGAATTTTGCAAGACCTGTGACTTCTTCATTGGAAATACCTTTTTTCAACAACATAAATGGCTACTATACACATGGACCTCACCAGATGGAATACACAGAAATCAAATCAACTACATCTTTTTTTTTATCTTTCTTTCTTTTCTGTTTCTTTTCTCTCTCTCCTTTCCTTTCTCCTGCCCACCCAACCCTGTGCACTGCCTCTGCCCCTTTTGGAGGGGCTGAGCTGCACAGCTTGGTTGAAGAACCACTGTGTGTGGCCTCCCTGGGTCTGCGTCACCATCACTGACTGGCTTCCTCAGTGCCATTTTTTTATTTACTTGTTGTTTCTTAGTTATTTTTTTGTTTGTTTCTTCTGTCTCTCTCTCTCCCTTCCTTCCTTTCCTGTCTCCCATCTACCCACCCCCATGCATTACCCCCCCGCCCCCGATGGGCTTTTCTGTACCACTTGGCTGGAGAGCCTAAAGGCACCCTGCCTCCCCAGGTCTGCACCACCCCACAGGCTGGCTCCTTCGCCATATTTTTTATTTTTCTTTACTTTTCCCCTTCTCTTCTCTTTCTCCCTCCCACCTAGGCCCTGCGCTGCCTCCACCCCTTCCTGACGGGCTATGCCATGCCACCTGGCAAGAGAGATGTCACCTCACTGCCATCCCAATTCACCCCCATCCCAAATGGCTGCCTCCCCCATCGTTATATTTTTTGTTGTTGTTTTTCTCTTTTATTTATTTATTTTATTTGATTGTTGGTTTCTTCTCTCTTTCCCCATTTCCTTTCCTTTCTTCTGCCCACCTAGCCCTATTCAACACCCACACCCCTTCTCAACAGGCCTAGCCACACTGCTCAACTAGAGAGCCACCAGCACACAGCCTCACAGTGTCTGCCCCACCCCTACCTGCCAAATCCTACTGCACTGCCATTTTATTTTTTTTTTACTTCAGGTTTTGCTTTTTTTTTTGCTTTTGTATCTCTTTGCTTTCTCTTCTTTCACCCACCCACTTAGCTTTGCATATCGCATCCTCTCCTTTCCCTCTTGCCTATCTGCACTGTATGCCAAGTGCCACACCCCTAAGCAGTACTGACGTGGTCCCCCAGATCCTGCCCTGCACTGCCCCCAACCCGGCCCCTTCACCCCATTTCATGCTGCAAACCACCCATCCCCACTCCTCCACCCCTACTGGACCCACCCTGCTGCACCAAAGCTGAGTGACCAGCCCAGCCCACCTGGACAAGGTGGGGAGAAGTATCATGCCCACAGATGAGCAAGCAACAAAACACACCAGCCCATCTGCCCAGACATAAGCAAATAAAACAAAAAAGCAGGACAAAACAATTAAATCTACAATCAATAAATGAAGAAAATAATTCCTGAATGTCCCAGAGAGGGCAGGCAATATCAAAATACATAAAAAAAAAAAAAAAAACAAAAAACAGAAGAGGATGGCTCCAGAAAGAGACCAAAATAAATACCAGACGACCTTCTGCTAGAAACAAAGGTACTGGAACTACCTGATAGGGAATTCAAAACTCTAATATTCAGAATTCTCCAACAAATGAAGGAAAATGCAGACAAAAATAAGGAAAAAATAAACAAAATCATGGAAAATACAGACAAAATCATGGAAAAAATAGACAAAACAATGGAAGAATTCAGGAAAATAATACAGGAACAAAATGTCAAAATAAATAAACAACTAGAAACCATACAGAAATGGAAATTAGAAACCCAAAAGATAAACAACAACATTTCAGAAATAAGGTTTTAGGAGAAAATCTGAAACAATGCAAGACAGAATCAGCGAAATTGAAGACATATCCTTGGTTACCATTTTGTTTGAGGAAAAATCAGAGAAAAGAATGAAGAAATCCTGAGAACGATGCGGGATACAATCAAAAGCAAAACTTCGCAGGTGATCGGAGTTCCAGAACAGGGGAAGAAAACAGAAAACACAGAGAGGATCATTGAAGATTTGCTGACAGAAAACTTCCCTAATATCATGAAAGACAAAAAGCCAACCATCCAAGAAGATCTATGAACCCCATATAGGATAGACCCAAAGAGGAAAACACCATGAAATATCATAATCACACTCTCTAAAACCAAAGACAAAGAAAGAATCCTGAGAGCAGCTCCAGAAAAACAAAAAGTCACAAACAAAAGGGAAACAATAAGACTAAACTCTGATTACTGAGTAGAAACCAGGCAGGCAAGAAGGCAATGGGATGACATATATAAAATCTTGAAAGAAAAAAAAAACTGTCAACCAAGAATAATATATCCTGCAAAACTCTCGCTGAAATATGATGAGATAAGGACATTTCCAGATAAACAGAAATTAAAGGAATATGTAAAAACCAAACCAAACTTACAAGATTTATTCAAAAGACTCCTTCAGTTAGAGAACCAACAACATCAGACAACAACCTCAACAGCCTGAATCCAACACTTAAGACAGCATCAGCCAGATCCCAACCTACATTATAAACTCTCAAGGATAAAACAGAAACCAAAAAATTTACAACAGGGAACTGGAGAGGTCAATCTGTAAATGACAACACCATCAGAACAATAAAAGAGGGAATAAATGGTGTAGGTACAGAACTTTCAAATGGAGAAGAAGGAAGATAGGGGTAAACTTCAAGGTAACCAAAAGAAAGTTAACAAACTCACTAACCAAAATAAAGAAGAAAAACACAGTCTCAGTAAACATATAATCCACAAAAATGAAAGAA
This sequence comes from Loxodonta africana, assembly GCF_030014295.1. Taxonomy (NCBI): domain Eukaryota; kingdom Metazoa; phylum Chordata; class Mammalia; order Proboscidea; family Elephantidae; genus Loxodonta; species Loxodonta africana. The sequence continues at coordinate 46,658,737 of NC_087348.1, forward strand.
ATGAAAAAAAAATCCACAAATAAAAGGAATTCAGCACTGAAGAGTAAGGGGAACAAAGAAAATGTCAGCACCACAAAAAAAAAAGCACTACAAAATGACAGCAATAAACTCACACCTGTCAATAATCACGCTGAATGTAAATGGCTTAAATGCACTCATAAAAGAGACAGACGGTGAGAAAATGGATGAAAAAGAAAGACCTATCAATATGCTGCCTACAAGAGACACACCTTAGAAACAAAGACATAAATACATTAAAAATCAAAGGATGAAAAAAAATGTATTACACAAACAGCAACCAAAAAAGAGCAGGAGTGGCAATACTAATCTCAAATAAAATAGATTTCAAAACAAAATCCATCACAAAAGACAAGGAAGGACGTTATATAATGATTAAAGGGACAATCCACCATGAGGACATAACCATAATAAATATCTACGCACCCAGTGACAGAGCTCCAAGATACATAAAACAAGCTCTAACGGCACTGAAAAGAGAAATTGACGGTTCCACAATAATAGTAGGAGACTGCAACACACCACTCTTAATAAAGGACAGAACATCTAGAAAGAAACTCAACAAAGATATAGAAAATATAAAGGCCACAATCAACAAACTTGACCTCACAGACATATATAGAACACTCTACCCAACAGCGGTACACATTCTTTTCCAATGCACGTGGAACATTCTCCAGAATAGACTATGTCTTAGGTTGGGTTCTGTAGAGAAGCAAAACCAGTAAAGTGTATTAGAGAGATTTATATCAAGGAAATGACTCACTTGGTTATAGAGGATGGAATGTCCCAAGTCCATGGATCAGGATAGACGTTTCTCCTGCTTCACACAGCTGCAGGAGCTGGCAAACCCATGACTGACAGGTCAGAAAGTAGGGCTCTTGCTCACAGGCTGTGAAGATCAACAAATCCCAAGATCGGCAAGCAAGACTGCAGGTAAGCTGTTTGCTCGAGTCCCAAGAACCAGAGGTCAGACGAACAGGAGACAGGTACAGGATTCAGAATAACCAAAAGCCTATGAGCCTTGCCAGAACATGTGCTTATATTCAATACAGGCCACACACCCAAGGAAACTCCATTTCAACTTACTGGCTACTCACAGCAGATCCCATCATGAGGGTGATCACATATCAAATCTTAACAGGGAAGTGATTGCAACATTATACGACTGCCAAAACACTAAGAATCATGGCCCAGACAAGTTGACACACAACCTTAACCATCAGAGACCACATCTTCGGCCAGAAAGCAACCCTCAATAAAATTGAAAACACTGAGATAATATAAAACATCTTCTCTGATCATAACAGCATAAAAGTAGAAATTAATAACATGAAAAGCAAGGGAAAAAAAATCAAATACATGGAAACTGAATAACACCTTGCTAAAAAACCTCTGGGTACTAGAAGAAATCAAAGATGGAATAAAAATTTTTCTAGAATCAAATGAGAATGAAAACACATCATACCGAAACCTCTGGGATATAGCAAAGGCAGTGCTCAGAGGTCAATTAATAGCAATAAAAGTACACATCAAAAAAGAAGAAATGGACAAAATCAAAACATTAGCTACACAACTTGAACAAGTAGAAAGCCAGCAAAAGAAGCCCACAGCCAACAGAGGAAAGGAAATAATAAAGATCAGAGCAGAAATAAATGAAATAGAGAATGGGAAAACAATAGAAAGAATCAACACAACCAAAAGTTGTTTCTTTGAAATGATCAACAAAATCAACAAACAACTGGCCAAACTGACAAAAGAAAAGCAAGAAAGGATGCAAATAATCCAAATAAGAAACATTATAATGAACCCATCTGAAATAAAAAGGATCATAAGAGAGTACTATGAAAAACTATACTCCAATGCATTTGAAAACCTAGAGAAAATGGACAAATTTCTAGAAACACATTACCTACCTAAACTAACACAAACTGAGGTCGAAAATCTGAACAGACCCATAACAAGAGAAGAGATTGAAAAAGTAATTAAAAAAAAAAAAAAAACTCCCAACAACAACAACAAAAAGCCCTGGCCCAGGTGGCTTCACTGGAGAATTCTACCAAACATTCAGAGAAGAGCTTGCACCAGTACTACTCAAATGATTTCAGAACATGGAAAGGAAGGGATACTTCTGAATTCATTCTATGAAGCCAGCATAACCCTGATACCAAAAGCAGGGAAAGACACTACAAAAAAAGAAAATTACAGACCAATATCTCTCATGAATATAGATGCAAAAATTCTCAACAAAATTCTAGCCAATAGAATTAGCATCATATCAAAAAATAATACACCCCGACCAAGTGGGATTCATACTAGGTATGGAAGGATGGTCCAACATTAGAAAATCAATCCAGGTAATCCACTACATAAATAAAACAAAACAATCATGTCAATGGATGCAGAAAAGGCATTTGATAAAGTCTGACACCCATTCCTGATAAAAGGTCATTAAAATAGGTATAGAAGGGAAATTCCTCAACATACTAAAGGGCATTTATACAAAACCAACAGCCAGCATCATTCTTAATGGAGAAAGGCTGAAAGAACAAGACAAGGATGCCCTTTATTACCACTCCTATTTAACATTGTGCTAGAAGTCCTAGCTAGAGCAACAAGGTAAGAAAAAGAAATAAAGTGCATCATAATTGGTAAGGAAGAAGTAAAACTATCCCTATTTGTGGATGATATGATACTATACATAGAGAACCCAAAGGACTCCACAAGTAAACTACTAGAACTAACAAAGATTCAGCAAAACAGGATACAAGATAAACATATAAAATATCAGTTAGGTTCCTATACACCAATAAAGAGAATCATAAAAAGGAAATCAGGAAAGCAACACCATTTATAATAGCCCCTAAAAAAATAAAATACTTAGGAATAAATCTAACCAGGGATGTAAAAGACTTATACAAAGAAAACTACAAAACACTACTTCAAGAAACCAAAAGAGACCTACATAAACGGAAAAACATATCATGCTCATGGATAGGCAGTCTCAACATTCTTAAGATGTCAATTCTACCCAAAGCAATCTACAAATACAATGCAATCCCGATCCAAATACCAACAGCTTTAACAGATGGAAAAACTAATCATTAACTTTGTATGGAAAGGAAAGAGGCCCCTGGATAAGTGAAGCACTATTGAAGAAAAAGAATAAAGTAGAAGGACTTGCACTACCTGACCTCAGAGCCTACTATACAGCTACAGTGGTACTGGTATGACAGACATATCGACCAATGGAACAGAATCGAGAACCCAGATTTAAAGCCTGATCTTCCACAAAGACCCAAAGTTTCTTAAATGGGAAAAAGACAGTCTTTTTTACAAACAGTGTTGGCAAAACTGGATGTCCATCTGTAAAAGAATGAAACAGGACCCATACCTCACAGTATACACAGAAACTAATTCAAAATGGATCAAAGACCTAAATATAAAACCAAAAACTACAAAGATCACAGAAGAAAAAATAGGGTCAACACTAGAGGCCATAATAGCCAGATAAAAACCCAAACCTGTTGCTGTTGAGTCGATTCCAACTCATAGCAACCCTACAGGACAGAGTAGAACTGCCCAATATGGTTTCCAAGGAGCAACTGGTAGATTCAACTGCTGACCTTTTAGGTAGCAGCCAAACGCTTAACCACTGCACCACCAGGGTCCTAGAGGCACTACATGGCATAAATAGCATACAAACCATAACTAACAATACACAAACGCCAGAAGATAAGCTAGATAACTGGAATCTTCTAAAAATTGAACATCGATTTCATCAAAAGACTTCACCAAAAGAATAAAAAAGAGAACTGACAGACTAGGAAAATATTGTTGGCTATGACAAATCCAACAAAAGCCTAATCTCTAAAATCTATAGGACAATCCAACACTTCTATGACAAAAAGACAAATAATCCAATTAAAAAATGGGCAAAGGAAATGAACAGACACTTCACCAAAGAAGACATTCAGGCAGCTAACAGACACATGAGGAAAGGCTCGAGATCACTAGCCGTTAAAAAAAAAAAAATAGAGAAATTCAAATCAAAACTACAATGAGAAACCATCTCTCCCAACATTACTGGCATGAATCAAAAGAACAGAAAATAATAAATGTTGGAGAGGCTTCAGTGAGCTTGGAACTCTTATGTACTGCTGGTCGGAATGCAAAATGGCACAACCATTTTGGAAAACGATATGGCGCTTTCTGAAAAAGCTAGAAATAGAAATACTATATGATCCAGCAATTCCACTCCTAGGACTATATCCTAGAGAAATAAGAGCCATCATTCGAATAGACGTATGCACACCCATGCACATTGCAGCATTATTCATAATAGCAAAAAGATGGAAACGACCTAGGTGCCCATCAACGTATGAATGGATCAACAAACTATGTTACATACACACAATAGAATACTACACAATGATATAGAACAATGAGGAATCTTCAAAACATCTCACAACATGGATGAATCTGTAGGGCGTTATGCTGAGCACAAGTCAATCACAAAAGTAAAAATACTGTATAAGACCACTATTATAAAAACTCATGAAAAGGTTTACACACAGAAAGAAACAATCTTTGATGGTTACAGGGAGGGGAGAGGTGGGGAGGGAAAAACACTAACTAAAAAAAAATTTTTTTTTTTTTATACAATAGATAAGTAGTAACTGGTGAAGGGTAAGACAGTACGCAGTTCTGGGGAAGTCAGCACAACCCAAACAAGGCAAGGTCATGGAAGCTTCATAGACACATCCAAACTCTACGATGGACTGAATTACTGGGCTGAGGGCTGGGTACCATGGTCTTGGGGGAACATATGGCTCAGTTGGCATAGTAGAGTTTATAAAGAAAACGTTCTACATGCTACTTTGGTGAGTAGCGTCTGGGCTCTTAAAAGCTTGTGAGCAGCCATCTAAGATAGTCCATTGGTCCCACCCCATCTGGAGCAAGGGAGAATGAAGGAAACCAAAGACACAAGTGAAAGATTAGTTCAAAGGACTAATGGACCACAAGTACCACAGCCTCCACAAGACTGAGTCCTGTACAACTAAATGGTGCCCAGCTACCACCACTGAATCCTCTGACAGGGGTCACAATAGAGGGTCCTGGACAGAGCTGGAGGAAAATGTATAACAAAATTCTTACTCACAAAAAAAGACCAGACTCACTGGTCTGACAGAGACTGGAAAAATCCCAAGAGCATGGCCCCTGGACACCCTTTTAACTCAGTACCAAAGTCACTCCTGAGGTTCACCCTTCAGCCAAAAATTAGACAGGTCCACAAAACAAAACGAGACTAAATGGGCACAGCAGCTCAGGGGCAAGGACTAGAAGGCAGGACGGGTCCGGAAAGCTGGTAACAGGAAACCCAAGCTCCAGAGGGGGAGAGTGTTGACATGTTGTGGGGCTGGGAACCAATGTCACCAAACAATATGTGTATCAAATGTTTAACGAGAAACTAATTTTTCTGTAAACATTCATCTAAAGTACGATTTAAAAAAATAATAATGAAATGTACAAAGACCTGGAGATAGAAAGCCAAAAGGGAAGAACACACTTGGCATTTCTCAGGCTGAAAGAACTGAAGAAAAAATTCAAGCCTCACATTGCAATACTGAAGGATTCTATGGGCAAAAACTGAACAACACATTAAGCATCAAAAGAAGATGGAAGGAATACAGAGTCACTGCACCAAAAATAACTGGTGGATGTTCAACCATTTCAGGAGGTAACACGTGATCAAGAACTGATGGTACTGAAGGAAGAAGTCCAAGCTGCACTGAAAGCATTAGCGAGAAAAAAGGCTCCAGGAATTGATGGAATACCAACAGCGATGTTTCAACAAACAGATGCAGCGCTGGAGGTGCTCACTCATCTATGCCAAGAAATTTGGAATACAGCTACCTGGCCAATTGACTGGAAGAGATCAATATTTGTATCCATTCCAAAGAAAGATAATGCACCAAAACGGGGAAATTATGAACAGTATCATTAATATTACATGCAAGTAAAATTTCTCTGAAGATCATTCAAAAAGTGGTTGCAGCAGTACATCAACAGGCAACTGCCAGAAATTCAAGCTGGATTCAGAAGAGGATATAAAGTCAGGGATATCATTGCTGATGTCAGATGGATCCTGGGTGAAAGCAAAGAATACCAGAAAAATGTTTACCTGTGTTCTATTGACAATCTAAAATAGGATTCGACTGTGTGGACAACAAATCATGAATAATATCACGAAGAATGGGAATTCCAGAACACTTAATTGCGCTCATGAGGAACCTGTACTTAGATCAAGAGGCAGTCATTCAAACAGAACAAGGGAAACTGCGTGGTTTGAAGTTAAGAAAGGTATGCGTCAAGGTTGTGTCCTTTCACCATACCTATTCAATATGTATGCTGAGCAAATAATCAGAGAAGCTGGACTAAGTGAAGAAGAACGGGGCATTAGGATTGGAGGAAAACCCATTGACAACTCGCGATATGCAGATGACACAACCTTGCTTGCTGAAAGTGAAGAGGACTTGAAGCATTTACTGATAAAGATCAAAGACTGTAACGTTCAGTATGGATTACACCTCTACATAAAGTAAACAAAAATTCTCACAACTGTACCAATAAACAACATCATGATAAACGGAGAAAAGACTGAAGTTGTCGAGGATTTCATTTTACTTGGATCCACAATCGACACCCATGGAAGCAGCAGTCGAGAAATCAAAAGATGCACTGCATTGGGCAAATCTGCTGCAAAAGTCCTCTTTAAAGTGTTAAAAAGCAAAGATGTCACTGTAAGGACTATGGTGCACCTGAGCCAAGCCATGGTGTCTTCAGTTGCCTCATATGCATGTGAAAGCAGGATAACAAATAAGGAAGACCAAAGAAGAATTAATGCTTTTGAACTTTGGTGTTGGTGAAGAATATTGAATATACCATGGTCTGGGAAAGAATGAACAAATCTGTCTTGGAAGAAGTACCGCCAGAATTCTCCTTAGAAGCAAGGATGGTGAGACTTCATCTCAGGTACTTTGGACATGTTATCAGGAGTGACCAGACCCTGGAGAAGGACATCATGCTTGGTAAAGTGGAGGGTCAGTGAAAAAGAAGAAGACCCTCAACGAGATGGATTGACACAGTGGCTGTAACAATGGACTCAAACATACCAATGATTGTAAGGATGGCACAGGACCAGGCAGTTTCATTCTTTTGTACACAGGGTTGCTATGAGTAGGAACCAACTTGACAGCCCTTAGCAACAACAACAACATGGGTAACTCTGCTGATATTTGAATTAGTACTCATGTCATGGGTTTCCAGCACCGGAGCAACACCTAAGCCATCAAAGTATGACAAACTGACAGACAGATTGTGGCCAGGATGATGAAGGGATTTTAAAGCTTATTCCAGGAAGTACAGTGAAAGGGACTGGGCATCGGGCATATGACATATGCCTGGGAAAGAAAAGCTTTAAGGGGCAGTGAAGGCGGAGGGGACTTGAGTGCTATCTTCAAGGCAGCTGTGATGTTGCATTAAAAGCCAGAAGGTTGTCTGTATCCCACCTCCTCCCCTTACTAGTCATGGGATTATTTTAGGCAAGTTACTAGGCTAAGTTACTCAGTTTCCTCACGTGAAAATGGAGATAAAAAGTAGTAGCTATCTCTTAGGGTTGCTATGAGGATTTAATAAATTAATGCAGAGAAAGTGCTCAGAATCTCCACTGGGATTCAACAGATGTTAAGCTATGATTATTACTATTATTATCCCAAAGGGTTGGTAAATGAAAAGGGAACTAGTTTCTTCATGTTGACAATTAATTTAAAAAATGTTAACACTATGGGGCTCAAACCATATTCATACATTTAAATGGTTCATAGGCAGCCAGTCTGCAGCATCTAAAATTTAGAGTTCAGATAAATGCAGGACTTCTAGCTTCCGTTCTAGATAACATCTATCTCTGTGTGTGTATATATGTATGTGTGTGTGGTGCAAAAATAAAGATTTGAGAACATTCAATCCAAATTGCTAATTCTCTCACCTCCTTCAAGTCTTTGTTCAATGTGCTTTGGACATGTTATCGGGAGGAACCAGTCCCTGGAGAAGGACATCAATGAGGCCCTCGCTAGTCTACCTAAAAATTGTAACTCTCCTCTCCCCCCTCACTCAACCTTGTTGTCACTGTCCAGTCGATTCCAATCCATGTCGACTCCATATGTTACGGAGCAGAATGAGCTCCATAGGGTTTTCTTGCCTGTAATCTTTACAGAGGAGCCCTGGTAGCACAGTGGCTAAGAGCTTGGCTGCTAACCAAAAGGTCAGTAGCTTGACTCCACCTGCCTTTCTGTGGAAACTCTTTGGGACAGTTCTGCTCTGCCCTATAGGGTTGCTATGAGTTGGAATCCACTCCACGGCAATGGGTTTGGTTTTTGATTTTGGTAATCTTTACGGAAAGAGATTGTCAGGCTTTTCTTCCACGGTGCCACTGGGTGGCTTCAAACTGTCAACCTTTTAGCAGCCAAGCGCAAATAGTACGTGCCACACAATGCCTCATTCAACTTTATTTTTTTGTTTTTTTCGCATAGCATTTTTAACATAGTATATGATTTTAATATATATATGTATTACCTTGGAAACCCTGGTGGTGTAGTGGTTAAGTGCTACAGCTGCTAACCAAAGGGTCGGCAGTTCAAATCTGCCAGGCGCTCCTTGGAAACTCTACAGGGCAGTTCTACTCTGTCCTACAGGGTCTCTCTGAGTCGGAATTGACTTGACGGCACTGGGTTTGGTTTGTTGGTTTATATATTACCTTATTGTCTCACTCTCATAATCCCCTCCCTCCTGGCTAGAACATCAGCTCTCTAAGGGCACAGATTGATATTTTTCAGTGATACAGCCTATCTTGGTTATCTAGTGCTGCAGAAATACAGGTGGATGGCTTTAACAAAGAGAAATTTATCCTCTCACAGTTCAGGAGGCTAGAAATCTGAATTCAGGGCACCAGCACCAGGGGAAAATTTTCTCTCTCTGTCTGCTCTGGAGGAAGGTCCTTATCATCAATCTTCCCCTGGTCTGGGAGCTTCTCCGCGCAGGAACCCCAGGTCTGAAGGACGAGCTCTGCTACCTGCGCTGCTTTCTTGGTGGTATGAGGTCTCCATATCTCTCTGCTCGCTTCTCTCTTTTATATAGAAAAAGGGAATCGACTTAAGACACAACCTAATCTTGTAGATTGAGTCAGGCCTCATTAACATAACTGCTGCTAATCCCACTTCATTAACATCATAGAGATAAGATTTACAACACATAGGAAAACCACATCAGATGACAAAATGGTGGACAATCACACAATACTGGGAATCAGGGACTAGTCAAGTTGACACACATTTTGGGGGGAGGCAATTCAATCCATAACATAGCCTAAGCTCCAAGAACAGTGTCTGGCATGTAGTATGCACTCAGTAAATATCATATGAATAAATTTATTTAGCATATATATATATGCTGAACTGATTGGCTATGGTGGGTTGGGCATTCTGCAATAAGAAATCTAATTATCAGGCCTGTCCAAGGACGAAAGAAGCCTCTGGAAGAGGTGGATTCCCCAGTAAAGGGAAGTATTCATAATGTAGGCAGGATGCCAGCTTCATGGGTATGCCATAAAAGAGACTCAAGGACTAGAACGGAGGTTTATAGAGGTTAAAGTCTCCCTTAACCCTAAGAGTTGTTAATTTTAAAAAACAGGATTTTCTTAAAATGAGAAGTAGCGAACATTTGGTATAAATCAGAGCTTCTCTCTAAGGGCCATTAATACTAATATACTTGTCACCACCCGAGATTTAACCAAAATTCTAACAAAATGTCAATGGAACACGGCCTTCTCTTAAGAAGCAGAATTTTGTTAAGAGAAACCAATACAGATCACTCTATTAAACAGTCATTTATGGAAGAGGAAATTCTAGGCCTTTATTAAATACATCAGGTGCAGAGCTGGCCACCGTCACAACCTCTGGAAGGGAAGTTGCACCATCCACGGACCCTGCTGAAAGGGCAGCCCTTAGGCAACCCCTTTAGGACCCCTCAAAAGGACCAAGTGTGGGCACCTGACTCAGGTGCAGCCAGTCCACAGATTTGTCCAGTGACACTCTGGGAGCAAAAGGTGCACTGAGCTGATCTGATTCCATCTTAGGAATGTGAACACAGATGCACACAGACAGCTAGTGTCCAGAACTGAAGCTGAAAATCATGACTTTATCTGAACTCTAGATTCTAGAAGCTGTAGACTGGCAGCCCGTGAATCACTTAAATGTACGAGTATCATTTGAGCCCCCTGGTGTCAACGTTTAAAAATCAGAAAACTTCATGCAACGATACAAATTTCCAGCCCGCCTTTAAAAATCTGGAAGGTCTGGTATCGTTTATGCTGCAGTGGTCACAACTAGCTAGAGCTGTAGACTTCTTCTCCCCTTAGACAGCGCATGCAGTTTCCAGTCTGCCACAGGCCCAGCCACTCCCCGCTTCTCTTATTTCAGGCCTGCTTCCCTGTCATCCCTGATGCAGCTAGAAAAGGGATGCTGGCATACGTGGTGTTAGAAGGGGTCAGAACTACGAGTACACAGAAATTATTCAGTAAGATGGCATTGGTTCAAACCATTTTTCTCCCCAGAAAGAGAACCCATTTTTCAAACAAAATCTTGCTTGGAATCACATAATTTGACAACTGCTAAGGTAAAGAAACTGCCTGAACAGGGACTTGAACCCATGAGTCGGAATAGACTCGACGGCACTGGGTTTTTTGGTAAGGTAAAGAAACCTACTGAGTAGAATAAGAAGGCAAGTGGGCACCTAGACAGGGAGGATTAAAGACCCTCCCTGGGCTGCCTTGGTGTCAAAACCACCATCTGGTTCCTGCCCTTCCAGAGGCCTGCTGTTCTACGTTTTCTTTGTTCCAGGACAACAACTGCCTGCCCCCATCCTCATGACTCTTTTCTACCCCAGAAAGAACCTAATGAGGCCAAGTTCAGGAAGGATTAGGTGATTTGTTCAAAGTTATACACAGACAAGAAGAGACAGGACAAGGACCAGCATCCTCATCCCAATTCAGTGCTCTTTTTACTACACACTCTCTCTTGGTCTGATTAACTGCATCCACTTCTGAATAGTCAAAATCACTTTGATTGACAAAGTCATAGCATTTAATGCTTTAACGGTCTGGTATACAATACCAAACCCATTGCTGTTGAGACAGAGTAGAACTGCCCCATAGGGTTTCCATGAAGTGGCTGGTGGATTTGAACTGCCGATCTTTTGGTTAGTAGCCGTAACTCCTAGCCACTGTGCCACCAGGGCTCCCTGGTATAAAAAAATAGACGTAGAAAAATGCCTGCAGAATTAAGATGCTAAAGGTGTGGTCTCCAGTTTGGATCTCCTTCCGTGATACCCCAATCTCTCATATCAAGTCATGAAAGTATTTCACTGAGGAAAATTATCATATCGTTCCATAAGTACTCTCGTTTTTACAGATGAAAAAAAAGTGGCCCTCCCATCCTAAGATTCTTTGCTAATTCCTTGTGCAGAGCTTGTGAGAAACGCTGGTAGGTCTTCCAGGTACGTGCAGTGCTAGCATACAGTTTTTCAGGTTGTCTGAGCACCAGTCATAAAATAAGTTAATGTAGTTACCCATGATAAATACCAATCCAGATATAGATCTTGCATAAGCACTCACCATGCATCCACAGCTCTGCAACAGCCATAAAAACTGGATCATTTGAGAAATATCCTCAGCATCTGATTTAACACCAGGGTGTTAAATCACTGACCTTTGGTACAGCAGGAAGACTTAGCATACAAATGAAAAATGCTTGCTCTTCCTTCTGCCCTCCTTTTAACCCCCACAACAGAAAAACTTAGAACTTTGAAGTTTGTTTTTTGGGAGAATTTTGGATGATGTAAAAGAAAAATTTGTTTTAGTTCTTTTCACCCTTTTCTTGGTAACAATGGGTGTTTCTGGTATGTTGGTTTTAACTATCTTTTTTGTCTTTTGGTATTAGGAAGTATCTTCCCTCTTTTTTTTTTTTTTCCCCCTCTACTCTAAAAGGGAACAGTATTTAATTAAATATGGACGTATTTTGAGAAAAACTTGAATGAGCAAATCTTAGAAGTGAGAAGAATTTGAGTGGTCCTATATAGTGGTTAAGAGCTACAGCTGTTATCCAAAAGGCTGGGAGTTCAAATCCATCAAATGTTCCTTGGAAACCCTATGGAGCAGTTCTACTCTGTCGTATAGGGTCACTATGAGTCGGAATCAACTCAACAGCACACAAAAACACATGTATTTTCCCTGGATAATTCTGATTTCAATTATTACTTTCCACTATTCCAAGTCACTCAGCTGGTCAATAAATACTTAAAAAAAAAAAACTGGGCACATATTTGTGTCAGGGGAGCAGTGGTTGTTCAGTGATAGAATTCTAGCCTTCCTTGCAGGAGACCCAGGTTCCATTCTCAGCCAATGCAGCTCTAATGCAGCCACCATTCATTTGTCACTCACTCAAAGAAACTTCAGCAGAGTTTCCAGACTAAGACAGACTAAGAAGAATGTCCTGGCATTCTACTTTTGAATAATCATAATCAGCCAATGAAAACCCTATGGATCACAACGGATCAATCCTGTTGTGCATGGTATAGCTATGAGTCAGGAGTCAACAACGTATTTGTGTCAGGTACTCAGGATGCAACAGTGAACAAGAAAGACTAGGCCCCTACCATCAAGGAGCAGAAGACAATGAATAAATTTGGAAATATACCCACAAGGAGATAATTTCAAATGCTGATACGTGCTTTGAAGAAAGTGACTTTGGAGTTGAGATCTAAATGGCAGGAGAAGGCACTCATGGGGACAGAGGAATGTTCCAGAGAGAAGAAATGGCCCATATAAAGGCCTTGAGTCAAAGAAGTTTGGTCAATTAGAGAGGTAAAAAGAAGGCCAGTATAGCTGAAGCATAGCCAGAAGGTGGAAAGGAAACGAGATGGTGTCCGAACAATAGATCAGGGTCAGATCATATAGGACCTGATATGTCATTGTAAGGAGCTTGGTTGCAGTGGGAAGCCACTGGAGGGTTTAGGTAGGAAGTTACATGATCTGATTTCTGTGTTAGAAAGATCTCCTGGGCTGGTGTTCAGAGGATGAACTAGAAAGAGGGCAAAAATAATCACCAGCTGGCAGACCATTTTAGGAAGTGATTACAATAAACCATGGAAGAGATGAAGGTGCTTGGATTAGGGCTGTAGCAATGATTCATAGAACAGTTTTGAATTAGAGATGATGAGACTTTCTGACAGACTGGATGTGGAATGTGAGGGAAAAAGGCATCAAGGATGACGCTTTGTTTTTTGTTTGAGCAACGGGATGGGGAGTGGTGCCATTTCCTGAGATGAGAAACACACAGGATAGGGAATGAAGGTGGTAGGGGCAATGAATAGTTCTGCTTTAATCATGTTAAATTTGAAATGCCTGATTGGCAGCCAAGTGGAGACATCAAGTAGACATCTAAATATGTGAAGTGGCATGGTGGGTCAGGGAGATAAATTTAAGAACTCCCAGTGTATATAAATGGTACTGAAAACCAAGGGACTAGATGAGATGCCTTATGGAGTGTATATGGATGGAGGAGAGAGCCAGAAAGCATAGAGAAGTATTGCAAAGGAAGGGGAACCGCTAATGAAATAAAATTTTTAAAAAATGAGTGGCTAAAAAAAAAATTTTTTTTTTTTAATGACACAGAAAAATCCAAAGGAACATGATTCAGACGACTAGAGAATAAGGTGTTTTAAGAAGATGGAACTTTTCAATGATGTTCAGTGCAGTAAAATGGTCAAGTAAAATGAGACAGAGAATTCACTTTTCTTTGGCGATGTGTAGGTCATGGGAGACCTTGGTAAGGGTCCTTTCAGTGGAGTGGTATGGGATGAAATTCCATCAGAGAAGGCTGAGGAGAGAGCAAGAGGTGAATAAATGGAAATATGGAATACTAACAGCTCCCAACTCTTTCAAAGAGTTTTGGTGTGAAGGAGAGCAGGAAAATGGGGAGTAACTGGAGGGGAATGCAGGGTCAAGAGAAAGTTTGTTGGTTCAATTGATTGATTATTGTTATAAAAAAAAATGTTATACTGATCATAAAATAGTAAGGCATGTTTTGAAGATGGATGGGAATGATCTGGTAGAGAAAGTGATTATGTCCTCATTCACAGTTTGGCAGGGGTTAAGTGAGAGAAATCAGTGCTGTTGTTGAGCACATTCTCCAAACGTTGCACCGTACAAACACATTTTTAAAGGCAGTAAATTGACATGTAGAGATTAGGATGGGAAGATGTTAGAGGGAACAATGTGAAAATAAGATCCTGATACGCACAGGGAAGGTACTCATATCAGGGCTTCTGCATTACACAACTCCAAGGAGCATCGGTCACTTAGATAACAGTGTGAAGAGTATCTCTTGGAGTTGTGCAACATGGTGGACCTGACCTAAAGATTCCGTGGCTAGCTCACCCACTAGCCTACCAATGGTGCAGACCCACCTCTGAACTTTCCCCACTGATGTGGGAACATGGCCACATTTATCAACTCACTCATGTCCAGAGATGCTAACACTATTCCCCAGTTCATTTCTCAGAAGGCCCTTCATAACCAGAGACAACGGAAGCCATTTATGGCAAAGCACATATCTCATTTTTTGTGTGTCATAACTTAAGGTCAGGACACACTTAATCCATCCCTCTACCTTAAAACAGGACTGAATAGCAAACATTCTAAATAAATAATCAAAGTTGTCAAAGCAAGCGCTTTTCATTTTCTTCAGTCACTGTTGTAGGCATTTGGGGAGGCCTGCCTAGACCATATTCTCTCTTCCAGGAACCAACACACACCTGACTCTGCAGGATGGGCAGCGGATTGTCCTGTGATATGTGCCAGGTGACTGATCCAGGAGTGGGCGCCTGACCAGGGACAGGTACACTAGTCAGACTGCCTTTTAAGATTCAAATTAAGGGACGCAAATGCTATAAGATTGTCACTCTCCTAACTCCCGTACCTCCCCCAGCGAGAGCTATCTCTGTGTGCACCTGGCTTCCTGGCAACACTCACAGCTTCATGACCACTATCTGTCTTCAGACAATGAGGATGAGCCTCCATATGGCCTTCATCCCTGTCTCCACCCACCAACACAAGAAGCCAAGTCTCCCAGGTTACCCATAATCCCCCGGACTGTCATCCTACGTGAGTTTTCCATCTCCATTTCTGACCTGTCTCCCAGCCCTTCCTCTTCCCCTTCACAAAAACCTTCTGATGTGACTCTGGAATCCAAAGTCCATCACCAGTAAAATCTCGATATCCTTAAGTTGTTTTCTGAACAATCCCTTAAATTTTATGCCCTACCTCAGTAGTTCTCAAACATTTTGGTCTCAGGCCAGCCTTAAAAATTACTGAAGATCCCAAAGAGCTTTTCTTTGTGTGTATTAATCTATCGAAACTTACTGTATTCAAAATTAAACGTGAGAAATTTTTTAAATATCTATTTACTAATTAATTTTAAAATAGCAATGATAAAAACCATTAGGTATTTTTATGAAAAAGAACTATGTTGTCTAAAACAAAGAAAAAGTTGTGGGAAAATTACATTGTTTCACATTTCTGCAAATCTCTTTAACATCTGGCTTAATAGAAGATAGCTGGATTCTCATATCTACTTCTGCATGCAGTATGTTGGGATACTATCCATCATGTATACGTATCTGGAGAGAACAAGAGTGAGGCAAATAATGTTTTAGTGTTATTATGAAAATAGTTTCGGAGTTGTCGATCTCTGGCAGGGCCTCAAGGACTCCCAGAAGTTTTTGAACCATGTTTTGAACACTGTTCTAACTGAAACTTCCCTGTCCCCTGAGGGCCCTACCTCGCCTGGGACCTTCTCAACTGGTGATGGTTTTTCTCCAATACTCCTTGTATCACTGGACAGAGAGGTAGGGTAGTTGTTTCCCCTACTTTTCATGCTACTTCCAGACCATGGTTTCTCCTTCTTCTCTAATCCTCCCTATCAAGCCATCAGACTATTCTACTCATTACTCCTCCTTTTGTGGTCATCTGCAGAGTCCTGGGTTACTCTCCTCTTTTCTGGAAACTTTAACTTCTGGTTTAACTCTCTTCAATAATGGCCCTGCTGTAATTCATGGCATTTTCAATATCCACAGACAGGATCCTTCTGATATCCTGGTTACTCAGTGCGTTAACCTTCTCTGCCCCAATGACTCAGTCCTCCACTTTGCTGCAGTACCTCACTCTCATAGTCATAGCCTAGACCCCTATTGACATCCTCTCTGTAATCACAATTTCAAGCATCCCATTCTTTAACCGGAGCCTTGCTGGCACAGTGGTTAAGAGCTAGGCTGCTAACCAAAAGGTTGGCAGTTTGAATCCACCAGCCACTCCATGGAAACCGTACGGGGCAGTTCTACTCTGTCCTATAGGGTTGCTATGAATCAGAATCAACTGAACAGCAATGGATTAACGGTTAATGGGTTAGCCCTCATGGGCCTTTAATGTTGCTCAGCACCACAGCAAATGTCTCCAGCCTATTTACTTTTCCATTACCAGCTACAGCTCTTCAACATTCCAAAGCTTCCTTCTACACCCTCCCTCTCCTCTGAGAACCCTTCTTCCTTCTTCTATCTTATGATAACTTCCATGGACAACCACCTCCATACCTATCTACCTACTAAAACCTCTAGTCAAATTCTGCCCTCCCCTCCTATACCAGGGATGAACTGCCAGTGCCAAACCTGAGGCCAGACCTTCCACTGTGTACCAGATCCCGGTGTGCCTCTGTGCCTCTCTCTCCCTCTCTCTCACTCTCCATCGCCTATGTGGAACATGGAGGATGCCACTCCCACTCATTCTGTTTATATAGGGCAAAACACCTTGAAAGAGTTATCCTTATTCATTGTCCTTAACAGTTCTTTTTCTCCCTTTAGCCCTCTCTAACCAGGCTTTTATCCTCTCCGTTCTGCTGGAACTCCATGTCCCATATGGGGGCCTTGAAGGTTCAGTGGTAGAATTCTTGCCTTCCGCGTGGGAGAACGAGTTTTGATTCCCGGCCAACACACCTCATGCACAGCCACCACCTGTCCTTCAGTAGAGGCTAATGTGTTGCTATGATGCTGAAGAGATTTTAGCAGAGCTTCCAGACTAAGATGGACTAGAAATGTCTGGCAATCTACTTCCAAAAATCAGCCAATGAAAACCATATGGACCACTATGATCAAATACCCAACCAATCATGGGTATGGCGCATGTTTTGTTCTGTTGTACATGGAGTCACCATGAGTTGGGGGTTGACTTGATAGCAGCTAACAACAACCATGTCATTTTGGAGTCTGCTTTCCCCTCCTCTCCCCTCCTGTCTTTCACATATGCACAGGAATGAAAGAACACAGACTACAGGGTACACTCATACTGTTTGAAATAGGTTCTATTATTGTGCTCATTTTACAGATGAAGACACTGTGACTAAAAGAAGTGGTCGAGTTATTTCCCCATGTCACACAGGTCATCAAAGTTAGAAATAACCACAAATTACAAAATTTTATTTCCCAAGGTAAGTTCTTTCCCACCGTTAGTCATGTTGACCTCCTAATTTAGGAAGAGGAAGTTGCAGGGCTGTTTGGGGAAGATAAATACTCTCATCCAAACCACCGATTGTAGGGAAGTTTTCTGCTGGATGTGGAAAATGAGGAGAATTCTGCAATAGCAGAAAGCAGGCAGAACAAAGATGCCCTGTCCCCTAGTAATGCTTGAGTATCTCAGTCAAGGTAAGCCAAGCAGGTCTATTGGATAGCTGCCGTTCTAAAGAATTCTCTCTTCACCCTCTAGTATTAATTGGGGGTAGTTCTGGTCCAAAAGGAACACAAATCAGCCCATCACCCAATATCTGTTCCATTTCTCCTCCTAAACACAATATTTGTCTTACCAGGGTTTGGGTGTTTCAGGCTTCCTAGACTAGTTGTCAATGAAGTCTAGATGGACATTTCTCAGACTGTTCTCTGAAGAGGGTTAATATGATGAGATGTTGCTAGTGTTACTGGGGAAAGTTTCCTTAGTCAAATAACTTTCAGAAATACTGCAAAACATACCATAATATGCTTTATGACATTAAGAACTTGGGGATGGTCTGAAGGAAAGAAACATTCAATAATTTATTTTCATGGAATATCTATTAACAGCTTAAGAAAATAGTATTCTGCAGAACACAACTGGGGAAATGCTGTCCCAGACAAAAGAATCCCATGTCAGGAAAATTTGTTTTTAAAAGGACCCAGGACTGTATAAGATGAAGGAGAGATCTTAATTGATTCCATTCAGTGGACTCTGTTTTCTGATTTTTAATTTCTTGGATGGTTAATCTACTGAATAGTCTTCTCTAGTTACAGGAAAAAAAAATCTCTGCTTCAATTTTCAACCACAGAAGTAGGACAAGCAACCTTGAACCACCATTCCCTCTGTCCAGCATCATTTAGACTACAGACCTGAATACAAACCAGGTATCTCCTTGCTGAAAGTGAAGAGGACTTGAAGCACTTACTGATGAAGATCAAAGACCACAACCTTCAGTATGGATTATACCTCAGTATAAAGAAAACAAAAATCCTCACAACTGGACCAATAAGCAACATCATGATAAACGGAGAAAATATTAAAGTTGTCAAGAATTTCATTTTACTTGGATCCACGATCAACACCCATGGAAGCAGCAGTCAGGACATCAAAAGATGCATTGCATTGGGCAAATCTGCTGCAACAGACCTCTTTAAAGTGTTGAAAAGCAAAGATGTCACCTTGAAGACTAAGGTGTGCCTGACCCAAGCCATGGTATTTTCAATCACCTCATATGCATGTGAAAGCTAGACAAGTAATAAGGAAGACCAAAGAAGAATTGACGCTTTTGAAGTACGGTGTTGGTGATGAATATTGAATATACCTTGGTCTGGGAAAGAATGAACAAATCTGCCTTGGAAGAAGTACACCCAGAATGCTCAGTAGAAGAGGTAAGGATGGTGAGACTACTGTCATGGACTGAATTATGTCCCCTCAAAAATATGTGTATCAGTTTAGCTGGCCCATGTTTCCCCATATTGTGTGATTTTCCTATATGCTGTAAATCCTGCCTCTATGATGTTAATGAGGGAAGATGGGCGGCAGTTGTGTTACTGAGGCAGGACTCAATCTATAAGATTGGATTGTGTCTTGAGGCAGTCTCTTGAGATATGAAAGAGAGAAGCAAGCAGATGGACAGGGACCTCATACTACCAAGAAAGCAGTGCTGGAAGCAAAGTGCATCCTTTGGACCTGGGGTCACTGTGCAAAGAAGCTCCTACTCCGGTGGAAAATGGATCAGAAGGCGGACACAGAGAGAAAGACTTCCCCTGGAGCTGATGCCCTGAATTTGGACTTTTAGTCTACCTGGGAAGAAATAAATTTCTCTTTGTTAAAGACATTCACTTGTGGTATTTCTGTTATAGCAGCACTAGATAACTAAGACAGCAACATCTCACATACTTGGACATGTTATCAGGAGAGATCAGTCCCTGGAGAAGGACATCATGCCTGGTAAAATGGAGGGTCAGTAAAAAAGAGAAAGACCCTCAACGAGATGGATTGACACAGTGGCTGTAATAACAGGCTCAAGCATAGCAATGATTATGAGGATGGCTCAGGACCAGGCAGTGTTTCATTCTGTTGCACAATGGGTCACTATGAGTTGGAACCAACTGGGTGGCACCTAACAACAACAACATCTCCTTTACTCACCACCTGTCTGCTTGTGGTACTGTGGTGGCTTGCATGTTGCTATGATGCTGGAAGGTACACCACCAGTATTGCAATACCAGCAGGTTCACCCAAAGTGGACAGGTTTCAGTGGAGTCTCCAGACTAAGACAACTAGGAAGAAAGGCCTGGAGATCTACTTCCAACAATTAGCCAATGAAAACTCTTCGGATCACAACAGAATATTGTCCACTATAGTGCTAGAAGATGAGCCCCCTGGGTTGGAAGACACTCAAAATACACAGCAGTCTTAACAATGGACTCAAGTATAACAATGATTGTGAGGATGGCGCAGGACCAGGAACATTTTGTTCTGTTGTACATGGGGTCACCATGAGTTGGAAGCAACTCAATGGCAATTAACAATGACAACATCTCCTTCACAAGAAGGGATGCTGATACCTATAAGCTGATACCTATAGCTGGGATCAAAGGACACTTGACAGTAAATCAACAGGGGCAGCCATTATTTACTGAGTGTCCACAAGGTACCAGGCCTCAGACTAGGGCTCAAATAGTGCCTCATTGAATTCTACCAGCCTGCCTGGGGTGCACACAACATTGAACTGTCCGTTGCTGAATACCCAGCACCTAGTACAGTGCCTCCACTGAGTTGACCCTCAATAAATGCTTATAAAAAGAAAGGAAGGCAGGGGGGAAGAAACATATTGAGGTTTGGGGGTGTTAACTTGCCCAACATCATACCTTTAGCAAATAGAAGGACCGGAACTCAAATGTGGACATAGCTGAGCTCCTCTACACCTCACCAGTCTGCCATGGTTTTGTTAACCAGCACACAGTCAGCCTCTGGCAGCTGGCTTGAGACTTTGGCCACACTTGCTCAGTATGCTAGCGTTGGCCTGACTGTAACTGTGCAAAATTGCAGTGTTCACATGGTACTTTTTTTTTTTTTTTTGCATGCCTGATAATAGCTAACATTTATTAGATACTTACTACTTGCCAGGCACTAGGCTAAGAACTTTAACAGAGTAGCTCCTTCCTCATAGTCATCCTAAGAAATGAGTGTTATTATAACCCCCACTTAGCAGCTGAGGAAACTGAGAAACAAGAGAGCCTAGGTGACTTAACCTCTCATTAAATGGTAGAGTTAGGATTTGAACTGAGGCTGTTTAACTCCCAAATCCCTGCTCTTAACCTCTTTACTAAATCCCATGGCAGGCAGCCTGGTGTCTCAGAGAAGGAAAGGGCAGAGGCAAATGCCACCCGCAGCTGGATAATTAAATATATTTATTTCATTTATTCAACTCTTACAATATTTACTATGCATAGTTCTAAGTACATCACAGGTATTAGCTCATTTTAATTCTCCGAAAACCACAAAACAACCCTATGAGGTGGGCACTACTATTATTTCGATTTCACAGATGAGGAAAGTGAGAGCTAAGTAACTTGCCCAAAGTCACACAGCGAAAGGTAGAGCTGAGATTCAAACTTGAGCAGTCTGGCTCCCTGTCTGTATGCTTCACCACCACAGAGTGCTGTCTACCTAGGACGCTCAGATGCCTCATTTAAAAGTGAAGTATCTTCCCAGGACCAGTAGTTAAAAATGGTCTCTAAGAAGAAAGCAGAGCCTTCTGCAGTCCAGGCAGTTAAACAGGGCCAGAGAGCTTGAATGACTTAATCACAGTTCAATTTAGATTTCCTGACTGAATGGGTTCCTGTTCATCCTTCTGGAAATTAATAGCCAATTGTTTCTTTACATTCTTGTGGGAGGGGTAGTCCATTCTCCTGGGGCTCGGCTGCTTCTAGAAGAGTAAACCCCAACCACTGTCAGGCAGGTAAAGGTTGGTAGGTACCAAACCAGAACCAAACTAGTTACTGTTGAGCCGATTCCAACTCATGGAGATCCCATGTGCTGCAGAGTAGAACTGCACTCCATAGGGTTTTCAAGGCTGTAATTTTTTTTTAATCATTACCAGGACTTCCTTATGAGGCACCGCTACGTGGGTTTGAGCCGCCAACCTCTGCACCACCCAGGGACTCCTGACCAAATCCATTTGTCAAGCAAGCCTGGTGCAGACAGGTCAAGTCCTGCTTATTCCGCTGGTCTAAGAGATGGGTCACTTTTCAGGAAACCTGCCTTGGGGTCAGTTCACCGCTCTTCTGTGGAGGTAGGAAAGGAGGAAAGAAATGAGTCAGGTTATTTGTTAATAGAAGGGGCAAAAAGACTCCTGAGGAAGGAGTGAAGAGTTGCAACCACAGCACCTGCAGAAATAACGTTATGCTATTAACAATGAACCCTGTTTAACGCAGTAAATTTGCCCCCAGCTCTGCTAGAAAGGTGTGAGCTCCGAGAGGACAGGGCGTCCTGTCTGTCCTGGCACACGGCAGGCACTCAGCAAATACGTGTTAAATAACACGTGACCTGTACGTAAGTTAATAGTGCCTCAAAGAATTGAGCTTTACTTTTCTCCGGTCCATAAACGTTTGCCCCCTGTTCTAGGTACAATGGAAGGGATGCTATATGAAGTCTGGACCACTGCCCTCTTCCTGGCCACTCTTTCTGGGCTCCACTTTATCTTATGCCAAGTCACACTAAACTGGGTGCCATTCAGGAAAAGGTATACTGCATATAGGTAAAAGGTGCAGATTTCAGCCCTGGCCCAGCTGTATATTAGCAGTGTGACCTCACGCTCCTTACTTAACCCCTCTGGGCCTGGAGAGCCTTTTTCTCTTACTTCTCCTTATAAACACCCACTTTCAGCTCAAGGAGCCAGGTTAAGCAACTGCCCTTACCCTCACTCCAGGCTGGCTGCTCCAACGCTGCACATATTTCCTTATAGCATCTGCCTCGGTCCATGACAACGATCCGTTTACTTGTCTGTCTCCACTCACAAGTTATGAAATAAAAGATGCCACGTTATCAATCTTTGAATCCCCAATACCCAATGCCTGAGGTATAACAGAGGCTCCATAGCAGTTTTTTATGGGAAAAAGGAGGAAAAATGGGAATGAATAAAAGGAAAGAGGGATGAGAGAGGAAGGGAGGGCAGACATAACTGGTTGCCCCTTTAAACAGCAGGCATGGTTTGAGAAGTGCTAGAAAAACATTCTTTCCACAACATGTCTATTCTACTTACCCACTAGCTAAAATTCCCTTCACTAGAGATTTGTCCCTCAGGGTAAAGATATTATCTCCAGGCTCTCGTTGTTTCTTTTCCTAGAGTAATTACGTAATAGCTGACATAAGGCTAATTTCCAAAATGCAAAGATAATTCACATCCCGTTTTCCCGCTTAGCCATCTCTGACACCAGCTACCCGTGTGGTGTTTTCTCTCTCTCTGACCCTAACCACCCAGAGCTAGATAAGACCTCATGCCCAGCTATCCTGAGCCAGGTAAAAACATCCTTGGGCACCTGAGGTCAGATCTTCGGGGGCCAGCCTTAGGTTCAGGGGCAGATTAACCAGTAAGCAAGGGACGCACGGGTTTATTTGTGCTTACTTATACTATTCTGTAGTGCACAATTTCACAAAATGGGTGAAATTGTGCGCTACAGATTAGTAAGTAAGCACAAGTAAGCTCATGCGTACTTACTTATTGGGTAATCCATCCCTGTGTAGGCTCAGGAGTCTGCACAAGTTCCTTGCCCTTCAGAGCAGCTAGCCTCTCTCTCTCTCTTCCCCTCTGTCTCTAGCCTCCTGGGACTAGAGTACACACTAGAAGGACTATATCCTTCTTCATCAACTGCCCCTGCAGCCTTTCTCTATCACCCAGCCACCCAGAACTGGGTCTACACAAATTGCCCTGTACTGCCAGCCCCTGCTGGCTCATTGACCCTGTGAGTTAGATAATTTGCTAGAATGACTCACAAAACTCACAGAAACATAACCTATACTTACAGTTACCCATTTATTATAACCAGAAAGGATACAAGCATAGAGACGCATGAAGCCAGACCTGGGAGAGGCTTTCATTGTGCCCAGGGACCTGCCACACCCTCTCCCATGCATGGATGTTCTCACCAATCCTGCAAGTACCAAAGAGAGAGCTCAGGGGTCCAGAGTCCCCTAGTCATTGGGGCCTCAGTAAATATACATGGTTCAACAAATGTGCATGATCGACTGCATCATGCCCACCTCCCTTCCTGAAGTAAGGTCAGGTATGGGACCTGTGTAGCCCCTACTTGCCTGGCTATTCCAGGACAAAAAAAAAAAAAAAAGACACCTTAATTGCTCAGGTTATTTTCAGGAACCAGATAAAAAAACCCAACTCTCTGTCCCACAGTAGTGTATTAAACTATTAACAGCCAAGCACCTTAGCATTTGTTTACAAGTGGATTTTCAAAAAAAAAGACAAGTGGGGGAAAGGCATGTCAGTAGTTTTGTGCTCAAAGTGGAGGAAAAGGGCCCAAAAAGGGATGGAAGGGAGCAGTGACTTTAAAAAAAGTTTAACCTCAGTGAGTCAGAGTCATGAGAATAAGAACATGCAATTCCCATTCCCACCCGGTGCTGCCCTACCCTCCTCAGTTGAGCATTCTCCCTGCGCACATTACTTGGAGTAAGTTCTCTTTTCAGGTTCTAGCTGGAGGCCGGTGCTCAAATGCAGGCCTGGAAGTTCTAGTGAAGGCTCCTCTGCTTCGGTGCTGACCAAATGTCTTTTCCTCTTTTAAGATATGCACCCATTCATTAAGGAGCCCTGGTGGTGCAGTGGTTAAGTGCTCAGATGTTAATCTGAAGATTAGCAGTTCCAAAGCACCAGTGGCCCCACAGGAGAAATGACATGGCAATCTGCTCCGAAAAGATTACAGCCTAGGAAACTCTATGGGGTAGTTCTATTTTGCCTTATAGGGTTGCTGTGCGTCAGAATCAACCCAACGGCACACAACAAGCACAATAATCCATTTATTATTACTTGAGCTGTGACTTTGAACGTGATAAGGGAGAAAATGGTCTCATCTACTGGTATCCCTGAAAGAGACCGCAGAGGTCAACTCTCAGCTTACACCAGCATCTTCTCTAAACACACCTCTGGAAGTGGACAGCTAGCTTCTGCTTGAAATCCTCCAGGGACGAGGCGCTCACTGCCTCTCAAAGAAGCTAATTCACCTTGGAAAGCTCCAAGGGCCAGATCTAACCCAGAATCTACTGCTCTAAAACTTCTACGAAGGAGGTTATTCAAGTGATTTGTGCTAGCGGGCACTTTGGGGAATTTCACAGATGCTTTAGGGTAATCAAAAGGTTGTTTCTTTGCCTCATTTTTATAAACAGACATAGATATACATACATAAACGAATATAAACAAGCACACTATCTCTTGATCACATTTGCACACTGCTCCTGTCTAATAGAAATAGCAAATACCTCTAGAGCAGCCATTCTCAAACTTTCAGGTCTCAACACTCCTTTATAAGGAGTCTTTGGGTGACACAAATGGTTCACACTTGACTATTAACCAAAAGGTTGATGGTTCAAACCCACCTGGAGGCACCTCTGGATAAATGCCTGGCAATTTGCTTCCAAAAGATCACAGCCTTGAGAACCCTACAGAATACAGCATGTGCTGGAATTGACTCAATGGCAACTCGTTTGGGGTTTTTGGGTTTTTTTTGTACTCCTTTGTACTCTTAAAAAGTATCAACAACCCCAAAAAGCTCTTGCTATCTGAGCAGTATCTATTGTTATTTAACGTTTCAAAAATTAAAATTTTAGTTATTTATTCACTTAAAATTACTTTAAAAAATCCATTACATGCTAAGATAATGTATTTTTAGGGGAGGTGGAACCAACATGACACCCTAGACCAACCCACCATGCCATCCCTCTGCAGCGAGACCGGAAAAGCTAAGTAAAACAGATACATACATGAATCCTGGAACCCTAAGCATCAAATGACGAGATAAAGAACTAGATCAAACACCAAATGGAAGAAGAAACTGATGGAAAACAGAGAATGCAGAGAGATACGGATTGGAGGTCCCCTGCCAACTAACACAGCATAGGGCTGCCATCTTGGAGCACAGCCAGCAACGACCTCAGACAGGAAGGCAACTTCATGGAGCTCCAACAGGAGACAGAGCACCCGGTAACCAGAGAAACATGTTTTTCCACCCCTCACCCTTCTGTCCTGTATGTTACCTCCCACCCTTTCCGCCAGTCCCTGCCACACCACCTTGGCTACAGAGCCACTGGTGCACCAATCCACCGCTGTCCCAGATTCACCCCACCCCCACCCCCACCTGCCAGCCCCCACCACGTGGCCATTTTTTTCTTCCTTTTCTGCCTTTTTTTTCTCCTTCCTACCTAGCCCTGTACACAACCTCATCCCTTTCCTGCCAGCCCCCCTTATGGTGCCACCGCTAGAAAGCCACTGGCCCGCTGCCACCCTGGGTCCTCCCCGCCTCCACATGCTGGCTCCCACCATGCGACTATGTGGAGTTGGCAACAATGTCACAAAACAATATGTGTATTAATTGTTTGATGAGAAACAATTTGCTCTGTAAACCTTCATCTAAAGCACAATTTGAAAGAAAAGAAATTAGACACACACAGGAAAAAAAAAAAAAAAAAACACCGGAGGGCTTTACTGGAGACTTCTAACAAACATTCAGAGAAGAGCTCACACCAGTACTATTCAAAGTATTTCAGGGCATAGAAGAGGGAAGAATACTCCAGAATTCATTCTATGGAGCCAGCATAACCCTGATACCAAAGCCAGGCAAAGACAACACAAAAAAAGAAAATTATAGACCAATATCTCTCATGAATATAGATGCAAAAATTCTCAATAAAATTCTAGCCAATAGAATTCAGCATTATATCAAAAAAATACTGGGGCTGAGGGCTGGGGACCATGGTCTCGGGGGACACCTAGGTCAATTGGCATAGCACAGTTCATAACGAAAATGTTCTACAACCTACTTTTGTGAGTAGTGTGTGGGATCTTAAAAGTTTGTGAGCAGACATCTAAGATTCATCTATTGATCCCATCTTGTCCTGAGCAAAGGAGAATGAAGAAAAGCAAGGACATAAGGAAAATGTTAGTCCAAAGGATTAATGGACCACATAAACCACAGCCTCCAACAGCCTGAGTCCAGAAGAACTAGATGATGCCCGGCTACCACCACCGAACACTCTGACAGGGATCACAATAAAGGATATTGGACACAGCAGGAGAAAAATGTAGAACAAAATTCACATTCACAAAAAAAGACCAGGCTTACTGGTCTGACAGAGACTGGAGGAACCCCTGAGACCATGGCCTCTGGATTCCCTGCTAACTCGGAACTGAAACCACTCCTGAAGTCCACTTTCCAGTCAAAGATTAGACAGGTCCCAACAAACAAAAACACGTGTGAGGAATGTGTATTGGAGACCAAATGGGCAACACTTGCCCAAAAGCGAAAACAAGAAGTCAGGAAGGGACAGGAAAACTGCATGAATGGACACGGAGAACCCAGGGTGGAAAGGGAAAGGGGGAGAGTACTGACACATGTGGGGATTGCAACCAATGTCACAAAACAATTTGTGTGTAAATTTTCTGAATAAGAAACTAATTTGTACTGTGAACTTTCACCTAAAGCACAAGAAAAGTTTTTTTAAAGTATTTTAATGAAAAATAGCTGTATTTTCAAAAAGCAAAACATATTTAATGAGAAGAGTAGCATTTTTTTTTTTCATTTCTGCAAATCTCTTTAATGTCTGACTTATAAGAAATTAGCTGGATTCTCATATCTGCTTCTGCATTCAATCTGTTGCAATATCCATGTCATGTAGTTCTGGAAAACTACATTATGTATTTGTATGAGAATGACAGTAGAAAAGGCAAATAATGTATTATTATTATTATAAAAATCATTTTGAGCTCATGGACCCCCCTGAGGGGTGCAAGATTGGCTACGTATTTTGCAGGGCCCAGTGCAAAGTGAAAATACAGAGACCCTTGTTCAAAAGCTATTAAGAATGTTAGGTAGGTGACAGCAGAGCATTAGACCAAGCATAAGGCCCTCTGAGCACAGGGCCCTGTGTGACTTCACAGGCCCTACAGGCTGTCAGTTTGTCTACCTGTTTGTTAGTCTGTCACACTGCGATGGCTTACATGTTGCTAAGATGCTGGAAGCTATGCTACTGACACAGCAAATACTAACAGGGTTACCCATGGCGGACAGGTTTCAGCAGAGCTTCCAGACTAAGACAGGCTAGGAAGAAAGGCCTGATGATCTACTTCCAATAATTGATCAAGAAAAACCCTATGGATCACAACAGAATATTATCAGATATAGTGCTAAACAATGGGAGGCTCAAAATATACAGTGGAAGGCAACAAAATGCACAGTGGAAACAAGGGACTACAGCATACCAGCAATTGTGAAGATGGCACGGGACCAGGCAATGTTTCATTCTGTTGTACATGGGGTCGCCATGAGTCGGAGATGATACGATGGTAACTAACAACAAGAGGCAACCCTAGGGGTCCCTGGACCACACTTTGAGAATTGCTGCCATACAGGACTACCTGCATCTTGAATCAAATGGCTGGCTTAGGACAACTGGTGTACACCAGAGAAATATAGGAGGAGGTGTGTGTGCATGGGTGTGTGTTGTCTGAGCCGCTGGACCATCAGGTCTAAGTGTTCTTGAGCAATAACATATACATAACAGGATAAAAGCATAACTTCTGCAGGTTTCTCCTGTGGGTGCCTACCTTAAGATCGATTATTCCAGACTGATCACATGCATGTGAGCACACGTGAGAGCAAGCGCACACACACGCACCTCTCCAGCTGATGGGCTGCACCCCTTGTGTTCCAAATGGCTGCACGCCAAATAGTCAAATATTTTTCATGGTTTCCTGTTTTGTGTTTTTATTGCGGTTGTAGACCTTGATCAGCAAAACTGATATCTATAGTCCCCACTTTCCTGTTGGGTGTTTTACACACAGTAGACACTCTGAGCATTTGCTGAGTTGAATTGTACAGTGTTCGTGGTTAAAGAAAATTCTACTCATCAAATACTTTTAGCAACTGAGGGTTGGCAACACAATCATACTATCTGGTCCTCTTTCCAGAAAAGTGGGCTCTTAGAAATATCAGCAATCCCACTAATAGTGGGTGGGTTTATGTGTTAAGAAAGACAATGCATCATTCTACAGCAACAAGCTAGAAATATTGTGTGATGTTCTTGAGGCTCAGATATGTATATAGCTAATAAAGGTCATAAGGTTTTTGTAGGGTTTAGAAAGATGCCCTTAGAATCCAGGTAATAAATTGGTGTGTTTTAATGAACATTATACACATATATAAATATAGCACAAACTCTGTTACAATTCTGGTCGAATCACGTCTCTCTCCAGCACATCTCTCCCACTCTAAGACAAAAGCTCAGCAAAGCATGTTAATCTTTCACTTAAAACGGCAAGAACATCCTTCTATTAACATTAGTAGTCAATAGTGTAGCAAGTCCAAAGGGCCCCAGCTCCTTTAATTCAAGTCTGCCACTTTACAGATGAGAAACCTGAGGCTCAGAGACACAAAATGATGTATTTTGCCCAAGATCACACAGCTATTTAATAGTAGCACTAGGACTCAAAACCAGCTCTCTTAACAATCAGATTATGGTCCATTTACGCCAGGGAATGTGGGCCTTCAGGACAGAATGGGTCCCAGATTATTGAAAATCCAACCTTTGATTTATCAATTGATCATAAACTAGTAAAGCCCAAAACATCTCCCCCAATTTCGTCAGGACATCAATCCCCTCCACAGGTGCCCTGAGAACCATCTCTTCCCAGATGTTTGCTTGAAACATCTTTCCTTCCTTTTCATCATCTTCAGCCTCTTCCTCTCCACCAGCACTTTTTCCTCTCCGACATCTGCCACTTTGATAAGAAAAACCAAACCTCCACATGGCCAGCTGCTCCTTGTAGTTATAATTCTATTTCTGTCTTGCCTGTTACTGCCAAACTCCTGGAAGTGATATATACATCTGAGGCGTCCCTTCTCTCACCTCCCTCAACTCCCTTAAACTCTCACAGTCTGGCTGCCATCCCAGAGTTTTACAGAAACTGCTCACTCAAGGGTCAATAATGTGCTTATTGCTAAATCAAACAGCTTTTCCTTGGTCATAATTCTTGGCACCAATGGCCATGCTCTCCTCATAGTAATACTTGTCTATAATACAGAAGCTCTTATACCTAAAAATAGGTCAGATGTTAAAAGGCCTTTGTAAGTTCAGTAGTTAGAAGCATGGGTCCCAGGGCCAGGCTCCCTGGTTCAAATCTTGCTTCCACAGGTGACTAGCTGAGTCCCTTAGGCAAGTTGTGCCTTGGCTTATGGGATGGTTAAGATTGTGTGTCAACTTGCCTGGGCCTTGACTCTCAGCGTTTATATCCCGTGATTAAATCTGCTGTGAGTAGCCAATAAGTTGAAAGGGAGTTTCCTTGGGGGTGTGGCCTGCATCCAAACATAAGCAGACGTTCTGGCTTTTTTGCTTACTCTGGATCCTGCACTGCCTCCTGTTCCTCTGACCTCCAGCTGTTGGGACTTGAGCTATCGGCTTATCTGCACATCTTGGAATTCTTTGATCTTCACTGCCTCAGAATGGGAGCCTTGCTCTCCAACCTGCCAACCTTGTGTTCGTCAGCCCCTGCAGCTACGTGAATTGAGAGAAACGTCTATCCTGATACACAGACTTGGGACATGAGCCACTTCCTTGATATGAATCTCTCTATAAATATTTATACACTTTACTGGTTTTGCTTCTCTAGAGGACCCAGCCTAAGGCAGCTTCCATATCTGTAGAATGGAAACATAATAGTACCTAGCACAGAGTTTTGCTACAAACCCATGCAGTAGGCTTACAACACTGTCTGGTGCATATTACATGCTCAATAAATGTGGATGGCTGTTGATGCTGTATTTGTAAATCTAAGGCGACAAAAAATGTTTGTTTGTAGTCCTGGCTCACATATCCACCAAGGAGAAGTGTTAACTTTTGCTCCGAAGTTTGTTTCTCCTTGCTGCTGATAAACATTCCTCTCCTGGACCTTCTTCCTTAAAAAAGATCAGTTTGGAAATCTGTTGAGGCAGGTGACATTCCCTCCCCCCGATGGTCTCCATAAGTGCCTCAGGGACCAATGAGACCCGTATCCCAATAACCCCAGAGTCATCTTAATGATGAACAGATTCAAATGGGCTCTAAACTCATGGAACACAACACACATCTCCCAGCAGCGCTTTTTACAAGCTTAATCTTTGCATTCTCCACTCCCCAGCCTTCTCCTGGACGTGCGTGAGGCACCTGGGGTTGATACCAAGCTCCAGCCACATTTGAGTTTTTCCAATTTGTTCTTCACTTTTCCTTGCCTCAGGCCGGTATCTGCTATAAAAGCTCAATAGTTTTCACATACAATATGATTCCCAATTTGTTCTCTGAAGTAATAATAATAGTATGATAACAAGAATAGAAATTTATTAAGCACTCACTTCACCCCAAGCTACTTTCTAAGCACTGTCCATGTGCAATTATAACCACTGTCCAATGCTTCACTTCAAATGCACATACAGCATTCTGCACACTTTCAATTTTAAAAAATGACCTCTACTTTCATTTCCATTATGAGCGAACATCTCCTTTTAACTAGCACATTCAACACTCTCACTTCTTTTGTGCTTATAGGAAATAACAGTCGGTGATATTCACACAACACTTAAAACCAAGCACAGACAAAACCAACAAGCCATAAATAAGGGAAAACCAGATGGCTGAAGCTAAGTAACTGCCCCAATGACTAACCTCTATCTTTGGAGGCAAGTGATATACTCTGTTTGCCTGGAACACAACCTTGTTCCTAACTATAAAATAGCATAAACTGGAAAATGACTAGAGAAGCTTCTGAAAGGTTTATTGATTGTTTACCAGGTCCCAGACACTATGCTAAGAGCTTTACCTGCACTATCTTACTTAGTCTTCAAAGCAATCATGAAGTGAGTATTGTTATTATCTCCAGTCTATAGTTGAGAAAACTGAGGGTAAGAAAGTAATTTGCCCAAGTTAAATTAAAAAAAAAAAATTTTTTTTTTTTATATAGGAGCCCTATGGTTAAGCCCCCAGGTGCTAACTGAAAGATTAGTAGTTCAAAACCACCCAGCAGCTCCACGAGAGAAAGACAGTACGATCTGTTCCTGTAAAGATTATAGCCTTCAGTACCTGATGGGGCAGTTCTACTCTGTCCTACAGGGCTGCTGTGAGTTGGAATCAACTCAGTGGCACCTAACAACAAAAATATTAAGCCAGGATTCAGACAAGGTGCATCTGACTACAAAGTCTGTGCTCTCAGCCCCTCACTTCCTAAGCTCACTTCTGTGGCAGTTCACTCTCCTGGTTTTCCACCTACCTCTCTGACTGTGACTTTATCTTTTCTGACTTCTCTCTCTTCTCCCATTCCCTGTGGGACTTGTCAAGCCCTAGAGGTGTGCAGTCATTTTCCCATTCACCCCCGTCTCCCTCAAGACTTCCATAGCCCCTGGTGCATAGTCCATAAAGAAAACTTATTTGTTGAATGAATGAGCAAATCATGTCACTCAAGTATTCACTAATCATTTCATTCTCAAAGAGTGATATAAGAGCTTTAACCTTTAAGATTCTTGAGATTTTCTTTGGCCCATGTGATGGTGGAACTCATTGCAAGCACAGTGATTATATCATAAGGAAGTGGTTCTCAACTGAGGGATGTTTGGCATTGTCTGGAGACATGTTTAAATGTCATGACTGGGGGATGCTACTGGAATCTAGTGGGAGAGGCCAGGGATGCTGCTAATACATCCTGCAATACACAAGACAGCCCTCTACGATGAAGAACTATCTGGTGCAAAATATAAACAGTGCTAAGATTGGGAAACCATATAAATAAGGATTTCTTCTTCCTAAAACTGGTGTCCTGGTGGCTGAGATGGGCCACGGATTTTTAAGCCCTACTGTTTACGGGAGTGTCAAGTACCATGACCCAGAGTTAGTACTGCCCTCTTGGCTGAATGGAAGGAATAGGAAAAAATGGAGGATCCAGCTTGTTAGGTTCCATTGAGTCAGTTTCAACTCATAGCAACCTTATGTATAACAGAACAAAACACCGCCCGGTCCTGCACCCTCCTCACAATCCTTGCTACGCTTAAGCCCATTGTCGCAGCCACTATGTCAATCCATCTCGTTGACACATCTCTTGTTCGATGTCCCTCCACTTTCCCAAGCATGATGTCCTTTTCCACAGAGTGGTCCCTTCTGAAAATGTGTCCAAATTACCTGAGATGAAATATCGCCATCTTTGCTTATAAGAAGTATTCTGGTTGTACTTCATCCAAGACAGATTTGTTTGTTCTTCTGGCAGTCCATGGTATACTCAATATTCTTAGCCAACACCATAATTCAAATGTATCAATTCTTCAGTCTTCCTTACTCATTGTCCAGCTTTCCCATGCATATGAGACTATGGAAAATACCATGGCTTCGGTCAGGCACACCTTCCTCCTCAAAGTGACATCCTTGTTTTTCAACACTTTAAAGAGGTCTTTTGCACCAGATTTGCCCAACACAATACGTCATCTGATTTCTTGACTGCTGCTTCCGTGGATGCTGATTATATCATGAGGAAAATGAAATCCCTGACAACGTTATTCTTTCTCTGTTTACTGTAATGTTGCTTATTTGTCCAGTTGTGAGGATTTTTGTTTTCTTTATGTTGAGGTGCAATCCATACTGAAGGCTGTGGTCTTTGATCTTCATCAGTAAGTGCTTCAAGTCCTCTTCACTTTCACCAAGCAAGGTTGTGTCATCTGCATATCAAAGGTTGTTAATGATTCTTCTTCCAACCCTGATGCCACAATCTCCTTCATATAGTCCAGCTTCTTGGAGTATTTGCTCAGCAAACAGATTGAATAGGTATGGTGAAAGGATACAACCCTGACGCACACCTTTCCTGACTTTAAACCACAAAATATCCCCTTGTTCTGTTTGATTAACTGCCTCTTGGTCTATGTACAGGTTCCTCATAAGTACAATTATGTCTTCTGGAATTCCCATTCTTTGCAATGGTATTATCCATGATTTGTTATGATCCACACAGTCAAATGTCTTTGCATAGTCAATAAAACACAGGTATACATCTTTCTGTTATTCTCTGCTTTCAGCCAGGATCCATATGACATCAGCAGTGATATCCCTCGTTTCACATCCTCTTCTGAATCCAGCTTGAACTTCTGGCAGTTCCTTATTGATGTACTGCTGCAGCTGTTTTTGAAGGATCTTCAGAAAATTTTACTTGTGTGTGATATTAATGATATTGTTCGATAATTTCTACATTCGGTTGGATCATCTTTCCTTGGAATGGGCACAAATATGGATCTCTTCCAATTGGTTGGCCAGGAAGCTATCTTCCAAATTTTTGACATAGACAAGTGAGCACTTCTAGCGGTGCATCTGTTTATTGAAACATCTCAACTGGTATTCTGTCAATTCCAGGAGGCTTGTTTTTCACCAATGCTTTCAGTGCAGCTTAAACTTTTTCCTTCAGTACCGTTGATTCTCGATCATATGCTACCACCTGAAATGGTTGAATGTTGACCAATTCTTTTTGGTACAGTGGTTCTGTGTATTCCTTTCATCTTCTTTTGATGCTTTCTGCATTGTTCGATATTTTCCTCATAGAATCCTTCAGCATTGCAACTCAAGGCTTGAATTTTTTCTTTAGTTCTTTCAACTTGAGAAATACCGAGTGTGTTCTTTTCTTTTGGTTTTCTATCTCCAGGTCTTTGCACATGTCATCCTACTACTCTACTTTGTCTTCTCAAGCTGCCTTTTGAAATCTTCTGTTCAGCTCTTTTACTTCATCATTTCTTCCTTTTGCTTTAGCTACTCAATGTCCAAGAGCAACTTTCAAAGTCTCTTCTGACATCCATTTTGGTCTTTTGTTTCCTTCCTGTCTTTTTAATGATCTCTTGCTTTCTTTGTGTATGATGTCCATGATGCCATTACACAACTCACCTGGTCTTCAGTCATTAGTGCTCAATGTGTCAAATCTATTTTTGAAATGGTCTTTATATTCAGGTGGGATACACTCAAGGTCATATTTTGGCTCTTGTGGACTTGCTCCAATTTTCTTCAGGTTCGACTTGCATATAGCAATTGATGGTCTGTTCTGCAGTCGGCCCCTGGCCTTGTTTTGGCTGGTGATATTGAGCTTCTCCATCATCTCTTTACACACATGTAGTCGATTTGATTCCTGTGTATTCCATCTGGCGAGGTCCATGTGTATAATCACCATTTACATTGTTGAAAAAACAATCTGCAATAAAGAAGTCATTGGTCTTGCAAATTTCTATCTTGCAATCTCCAGCGTTGTTTCTATCAGCAAGGCCGTATTTTCCAACTACTGAACCATTTTCTGTTTCCAACTTTTGCATACCAATCACCAGTAAATACCAATGCATCTTGATTGCATGTTTGATCAATTTCAGACTGCATAAGTTGGTAAACATCTTCAATTTGCTCATCTTTGGCCTTAGTGATCAGTGCATAAATTTGAATAATAGTTGTATTAACTGGTCTTCCTTGTAGGCTATGAATATTATCCTATCACTGACAGTGTTGTACTTCAGGATAGATCTCGAAATGTTCTCTTTGATGATGAATGCAATCCCATTCCTCTTCAGTTTTTCATTCCCAGCATAGAAGACCATATGGTTTTCTGATTCAAAGTGGCCAATACCAGTCCATTTCAGCTCACTAATGCCTAGGATATTGATAGTTATGCTTTCCATTTCATTTTTGATGACTTCCAATTTTTCTGGATTCATACTTCATACATTTCATGTTCCAATTATTAATGGATGTTTGCAGTTGTTTCTTCTCATTTGGAGTCGTGCCGCATCAGCAAACGAAGGTCCTGAAAGCTTGACTGCATCCACATCATTAAAGTCGACTCTACTTTGAGGAGGCAGCTCTTTCTCAGTAGTATTTTGAGTGGCTTCCAACCTGAGGAGCTCATCTTACAGCACAGGGACCCATGGGTCCAAAGGACACACTCTGCTCCTGAGTTTTTTTTCCTGGTGGTATGAGCTCCTTATCTCTCTAATTGCTTCTCTCTCTTTTTTTATCTCTTGTAAGATAAAAGGTGATGCAGGCCACATCCCAGGGAAACTCCCCTCACATTGGATCAGGGCTGTGACCTAAGTAAGGGTATTGCATTCCACTCTAATCCTCTTTAACATAATCTAACCTTGCCTCATTAACCACAGGCAGAGATTAAGATTTATAACACATAGGGAAATTACATCACATCACAGAATGGTAGACAACCACATAATACTGGGAATCATGGCCTAGCCAAGTTGGCACATATTTTGTGGTGACACAATTCAATCCATGACAAGTACTGTGTCCATGATTAATTTTTGTGTTGTAAGAAGACAAAAATGTTATTAAGCAATAACTGACCACATTCATTTCTGCATCACGAACATTTTGGGGGGCAATGTCTATTCTTCCCATGATGGTGGTTGGGTGAAAGGGACTGATCTTTTTTTTTAGAAAAATATGGTGATGAGACTTTAAGAGGTTCTTGGGGTCAGACTGGAATGAAGCTGAAACAAAGGAACCTAAAATTGTTTTCTCTAATAAAGGAACAGGATTTTCAGTTTGTCTCTTGCAGCCCAAGCCAGAGGCATGTTGAAGAGGCCTGGGACTCATGTGAGGGAAGAGAATGAAAGAAGGAGTCCTTCAGGATAAGGGTGAGCACAGGCCCTAGCTATACCGAAGCTGGCCACGTGAAAGGGAGAGATGCCCGGGATGCTATGGTAGTTATTTCTCAAATGCTTACCTAGAGTTTACAATGTGCTGGGGATGGTTCTAAGAGCTTTACAAATATTAACTCACTTGATCCCCACAACAACCCAACGTTGTTGTGTTAAGTGCTGTACAATCAATTCCGACACAGAGACTCATGTGAAAGAGTAGAACTGCCCTGTGGGGTTTCCTAGGCCATAATCTTTATGGGAAAGAATCCTAGTGGTAAAGTGGTTAAGCATTCTGCAGCTAACAGAAAGTCAGCAGTTCAAACCCACCAGCCACTCCACAGGAGAAAGATGTGGCAGTCTGCTTCCGTAAAGGTTTACAGCCTTGGAAACCCTATGGAGCAGTTCTACTCTGTCCTATAGGGTTGCTATGGGTTGGAATTGACTTGACAGCAATGAGTTTTGGTTTGGTTTAATCTTTATAGGAACAGGTCACCATGAATTTTCTCCCACAGAGCTGGGTTTGAACTCCCAACCTGAAAGCTTAACCTTTGCACCACCAGGGCTCCTTAACAACCCCATAAAAAATTATTATCTTTATTTCGCAAATAAGGACACTGAGGCATAGAGAAGTTAAGTGACTTAACTGACATCACACAGCTGGTAAGAGGCACAACAGGGATTTGAACCCAGGTTTATCTGGCTTGAGGAAACCCTGGTGGCATAGTGGTTAACAGCTACGGCTGCTAACCAAGAGATCGGCAGTTCGAATCCACCAGGCGCTCCTCGGAAACCGTATCGGGACAGTTCTACTTTGTCCTATAGGGTTGCTATGAGTCGTAATCATCTCGATGGCAATGGGTTTGGTTTTTTTGGTTTATCTGGCTTGAAGGCCTGCACTTTTAGCCACTTTACTATACTGCTATAATGTTATTTATGTTATCCCAGAAAAATCTGAGAAGCAAAGGGGAGAGAGAACTAATTTTACGCTCAGGGCTAAGTGGTGTGGAGCTGAAGGTTGCCCCAGTATTGATAAGGATGGTGCCAAAGGTGGTGGAGGAAAAACAAACAGTAGAAGATCTGAGCTGGAGATGGTGCTGGTCTCTCCTTTCCCAAGTCCTCTGTGGGGATAGACCTACCTCATAGTACTTTTTCTGTTTATTAAAGGAGTGTGTCCAGAAAGCTGGACACATTAGGGAGTTCCAGTTACATCTGAACCACTTGACAGTGCCTTTTGAGTAGGGCTCAAAAATGATGAGCTAAAGCCTTGTTTCTTAGTCATCAGTAAGGAGGAAAAGGAAGTTGCATCCCTGGCAGCAGGACGGAAGGGGGAAAGTATGCTGCAGTGGCTCATTGTTCTTGCTCGCTACAGGGGGCACCACAGCATTCCGGAGAAAGCCCCAGAAGTCCCCCTCATCTTCCTTCCTATGAACAATTGGCCAGAAGGAAGCCCGGACTCTCAGCCCAGGACTTCCCCACAGGAAACCTGGGTCCCACTGGGGCCTCCTGTTTCCCGACCCTCACTGGCCCTGGCTCAGTTTCAGATGAGCTGTGCAGCCTGGTTGGTTAACAGACGTCAGAAAGGGGCAAGTGCAAGCTCACAGAGATTTTTTAAATTTTAACTGAGTTGTTTTTACAAATAATAATAATAATAAAAAAAAGCAAGGGTCAAATTGATCAGAGGGGTGCTACAAAACAAACCAACCAACCAACCTATTGCCATCCAGTCAATTCCGACTCATAATGACACTACAGGACCAAGTAGAACTGCCCCATAGGGTTTCCAAGGAGCGGCTGGTAGATTCGAACTGCAGACCTTTTGGTTAGCAGCCGAGCTCTTTACTGCACCACCAGGGCTCCACTAAAGGGGTGCTAAAAAAGGTATATTATTTCATATTTACTCTGAACCTACTGTGTGCCTGATACTTTACTCGCCACTGAGAGAACAGGAAAGAATCGGCCTCTTGGTAGACTTTGGGGACCATGAGCTACTTCATTACTTTCCTGAACCCCGTTTCTCATTATTAACATGGACACAATAGCACCTACCTGATCCAAACACAAAACTAAACCCAGTGCCATCAAGTTGATTCCAACTCATAGTGACCCTATAGCATAGAGTAGAACTGTCCCATAGGGTTTTCAAGGCTAAAAATCTTTACAAAAGCAGACTGCTGCGTCTTTCTCCTGCCACTTGGCTGCTGGGTTCAAACCATTGAGCTTTTGGTTAGTATCCAAGCACTTTAACCACTGCGTTTCCAGG
This sequence comes from Loxodonta africana, assembly GCF_030014295.1. Lineage (NCBI taxonomy): Eukaryota > Metazoa > Chordata > Mammalia > Proboscidea > Elephantidae > Loxodonta > Loxodonta africana. Next base: position 46,697,636 of record NC_087348.1, read on the forward strand.
GTTCCTACCTACCTGATGTTGTTGTTAGATGCTCTCAAGTCAGTTCTGACTCATAGTGACCCTATGCACAACAGAACGAAATTCTGCCTGGTCCTGTGCCATCCTCACAATTGTTGCTATGCTTGAGCTCATTGTTGCAGCCACTGTGTCAGTCCATCTCGTTGAGGGTCTTCCTCTTTTTTCCCTGACCCTCTACTTTACCAAGCATGATGTTCTTCTCCAAAGACTGATTCTTCCTGATAACATGTTCAAAGTATGTGACATGTAGTCTCGCCATCCTTGCTTCTATGGAGCATTCTGGTCGTATTTCTTCCAGAATGAGACAGATTGGTTCATTTTTTTGGCAGTCTATGGTATATTCAATATTCTTCTCCAACACCACAGTTCAAAGGTGTCAATTCTTCTGTCTTCCTTATTCATTGCCCAGCTTTCGCATGCATATGAGGTGACTGAAAACACCATGGCTTGGGTCAGACACAGTTTAGTCTTCAAGGTGACATCTTTGCTTTTCAACACTTTAAAGAGCTCTTTTGCAGCAGATTTGCCCAATGCAATGCGTCTTTTGATTTCTTGACTGCTGATTCCATGGTGTTGGTTCTGGATCCAAGAAAAATGAAATCTTTGACAACTTCAGTCTTTTCTCCAATTATCACGATGTTGCTTATTAGTCCAATCGTGAGGATTTTTGTTTTATGTTCAGGTGCAATTCATACTGAAGGCTGTGGTCTTTTGATCTTCATTAGTAAGTGCTTCAAGTCCTCTTCACTTTCAGCAAGGAAGGTTGTGTCATCTGCTAAGGCAGGTTGTTAATGAGTCTTCCTCCAATCCTGGTGCCCTGTTCTTCATACAGTCCAGCTTCTCATATTATTTGCTCAGCATACAGACGGGAAAAGTATGGTGAAAGGATACAACCTTTCCTGACTTTCAACCATGTGGTATTCCCTTGTTCTGTTCAGATGACTGCCTCTTGAGCCATGTGTGGGTTCCTTGTGAGCACAATTGAGTGTTCTGGAATTCCCATTCTTCGCAATGTTACCCATAATTTGTTGTAATCCACACAGTCGATGCCTTTGCATAGTCAATAAAACACAGGTAAACATCTTTTTGCCATTCTCTGCTTTCAGACAGGATCCATCTGACATCAGCAACGATATACCTTGTTCCACGACCTCTTATGAATCAGTCTTGAATTTCAGGAAGTTCTCTATCAATACACTGCTGCAGCCGCCTTTCAATGATCTTCAGCAAAACTTTGTTTGCATGCGATATTAATGAAATTGTTTGATAATTTCCACATTCAGTTGGATCATCTTTCTTGGGAACAGGCATATTTATGGATCTCTTCCAGGTGGTTGGCCAGGGAGCTGTCTTCCAAATTTCTTGGTATGAACCAATGAGCACTTCTGGCGCTGCATCCGTTTGTTGAAACATCTGAATTGGTATTCCATCGATTCCTGGAGCCTTGTTTTTCATCAATGCCTTCAGTGCAGCTTGGACTTCCTCCTTCAGTACCATTCATTCCTGATCATTTGCTACCACCTGAAATGCTTGAATGATGACCAATTCTTTTTGGAATAGTGACTCTATGTATTCCTTCCATCTTCTTTTCATGCTTCCTGCATCGTTTAGTATTTTCCCCCGTAGAATCCCTCAGCATTGCAACTCGAGGCTTAAATTTTTTTTTCAGTTCTTTCAGCTTGAGAAATGCCGGGTGTGTTCTGCTTTTTTGGTTTTCTATCTCCAGGTCTTTGCACATGTCATACTCTACTTTGTCTTCTCCAGCTGCCCTTTGAAATCTTCTGTTCAGCTCTTTTACTTCATCGTTTCTTCCTTTTCCTTTAGCTACTTGACGTTCAAGAGCAAGTTTCAGTCTCTTCTGAAATCCATTTGGTCTTTTCTTCCTCTCCTGTCTTTTTTTTTTTTTTATTAACTTTTATTAAGCTTCAAGTGAACGTTTACAAATCCAATCAGTCTGTCACATATAAGTTTACATACATCTTACTCCGTACTCCCACTTGCTCTCCCCCTCTTGAGTCAGCCCTTTCAGTCTCTCCTTTCTTGACAATTTTGCCCACTTCCCTCTCTCTCTATCCCCCCATCCCCCCTCCAGACAAGAGTTGCCAACACAATCTCAAGTGTCCACCTGATATAATTAGCTAACTCTTCATCAGCGTCCCTCTCCCACCCGCTGACCAGTCCCTTTCATGTCTGATGAGTTGTCTTCGGGGATGGTTCCTGTCCTGTGTCAACTGAAGGTCTGGGGACCATGGCCGCCGGGATTCCTCTAGTCTCAGTCAGACCATTAAGTTTGGTCTTTTTATGAGAATTTGGGGTCTGCATCCCACTGATCTCCTGCTCCCTCAGGGGTCCTCTGCTGTGCTCCCTGTCAGGGCAGTCATCGATTGTGGCCAGGCACCAACTAGTTCTTCTGGTCTCAGGGTGATGTAGGTCTCTGGTTCATGTGGCCCTTTCTGTCTCTTGTGCTCTTAGTTGTCGTGTGGCCTTGGTGTTCTTCCTTTTCCTTTGCTCCAGGTGGGTTGAGACCAATTGCTGCATCTTAGATGGCTGCTTGTTAGCATTTAAGACCCCAGACGCCACATTTCAAAGTGGGATGCAGAATGATTTCATAATAGAATTATTTTGCCAATTGACTTAGAAGTCCCCGCAAACCATGTTCCCCAGACCCCCGCCCCTGCTCCGCTGACCTTTGCAGCATTCATTTTATCCCGGAAACTTCTTTGCTTTTGGTCCAGTCCAATTGAGCTGACCTTCCATGTATTGAGTGTTGTCTTTCCCTTCACCTACAGCAGTTCTTATCTACTGATTATTCAATAGAAAACCCTCTCCCACCCTCCCTCCCTCCCAACCTCGTAACCACAAAAGTATGTGTTCTTCTCAGGTTTACTATTTCTCAAGATCTTATAATAGTGGTCTTATACAATATTTGTCCTTTTGCCTCTGACTCATTTCACTCAGCATAATGCCTTCCAGGTTCCTCCATGTTATGAAATGTTTCACAGATTCGTCACTGTTCTTTATCGATGCGTAGTATTCCATTGTGTGAATATACCACAATTTATTTACCCATTCATCCGTTGATGGACACCTTGGTTGCTTCCAACTTTTTGCTATTGTAAACAGAGCTGCAATAAACATGGGTGTGCATATATCTGTTTGTGTGAAGGCTCTTCTATCTCTAGGGTATATTCCGAGGAGTGGGATTTCTGGGTTGTATGGTAGTTCTATTTCTAACTGTTTAAGATAACGCCAGATAGATTTCCAAAGTGGTTGTACCATTTGACATTCCCATCAGCAGTGTATAAGAGTTCCAATCTCTCCGCAGCCTCTCCAACATTTATTCTTTTGTGTGTTTTGGATTAATGCCTTGTTGGAGTGAGATGGAATCTCATCGTAGTTTTAATTTGCATTTCTCTAATGGCTAATGATCAAGAGCATTTTCTCATGTATCTGTTGGCTGCCCGAATATCTTCTTTAGTGAAGTGTGTGTTCATATCCTTTGCCCACTTTTTGATTGGGTTGTTTGTCTTTTTGTGGTTGAGTTTTGACAGAATCATGTAGATTTTAGAGATCAGGCGCTGCTCGGAGATGTCATAGCTGAAAATTCTTTCCCAGTCTGTAGGCAGTCTTTTTACTCTTTTGGTGAAGTCTTTAGATGAGCATAGGTGTTTGATTTTTAGGAGCTCCCAGTGATCGGGTTTCTCTTCATCATTTTTGGTAATGTTTTGTATTCTGTTTATGCCTTGTATTAGGGCTCCTAGGGTTGTCCCTATTTTTTCTTCCATGATCTTTATTGTTTTAGTCTTTATGTTTAGGTCTTTGATCCACTTGGAGTTAGTTTTTGTGCATGGTGTAAGGTATGGGTCCTGTTTCATTTTTTTGCAAATGGATATCCAGTTATGCCAGCACCATTTGTTAAAAAGGCTATCTTTTCCCCAATTAACTGACTCTGGTCCTTTGTCAAATATCAGCTGCTCATACGTGGATGCATCTATATCTGGATTCTCAATTCTGTTCCATTGGTCTATGTGCCTGTTGTACCAGTACCAGGCTGTTTTGACTACGGTGGCTGTATAATAGGTTCTGAAATCAGGTAGAGTGAGGCCTCCCACTTTCTTCTTCTTTTTCAGTAATGCTTTACTTATCCGGGGCTTCTTTCCCTTCCATATGAAGTTGGTGATTTGTTTCTCCAACACATTAAAAAATGACATTGGAATTTGGATCGGAAGTGCATTGTATGTATAGATGGCTTTTGGTAGAATAAACATTTTTACTATGTTAAGTCTTCCTATCCATGAGCAAGGTATGTTTTTCCACTTAAGTATGTCCTTTTGAATTTCTTGTAGTAGAGCTTTGTAGTTTTCTTTGTATAGGTCTTTTACATCCTTGGTAAGATTTATTCCTAAGTATCTTATCTTCTTGGGGGCTACTGTGAACGGTATTGATTTGGTTATTTCCTCTTCGGTGTTCTTTTTGTTGATGTAGAGGAATCCAAGTGATTTTTGTATGTTTATTTTATAACCTGAGACTCTGCCAAACTCTTCTATTAGTTTCAGTAGTTTTCTGGAGGATTCCTTAGGGTTTTCTGTGTATATAATCATGTCATCTGCAAATAGTGATAACTTTACTTCCTCCTTGCCAATCCGGATACCTTTTATTTCTTTGTCTAGCCTAATTGCCCTGGCTAGGACCTCCAGCACGATGTTGAATAAGAGCAGTGATAAAGGGCATCCTTGTCTGGTTCCCGTTCTCAAGGGAAATGCTTTCAGGTTCTCTCCATTTAGAGTGATATTGGCTGTTGGCTTTGCATAGATGCCCTTTATTATGTTGAGGAATTTTCCTTCAATTCCTATTTTGGTTAGAGTTTTTATCATGAATGGGTGTTGGACTTTGTCAAATGCCTTTTCTGCATCAATTGATAAGATCATGTGGTTTTCATCTTTTGTTTTATTTATGTGATGGATTACATTAATGGTTTTTCTGATATTAAACCAGCCTTGCATAAAATACCTGGTATAAATCCCACTTGATCATGGTGAATTATTTTTTTGATGTGTTGTTGGATTGTATTGGCTAGAATTTTGTTGAGGATTTTTGCATCTATGTTCATGAGGGATATAGGTCTATAATTTTCTTTTTTTGTAATGTCTTTACCTGGTTTTGGTATCAGGGAGATGGTGGCTTCATAGAATGAGTTGGGTAGTATTCCGTCATTTTCTATGCTTTGGAATACCTTCAGAAGTAGTGCTGTTAACTCTTCTCTGAAAGTTTGGTAGAACTCTGCAGTGAAGTCGTCCGGGCCAGGGCTTTTTTTTTGTTGGGAGTTTTTTGATTACCATTTCAATCTCTTTTTTTGTTATGGGTCTATTTAGTTGTTCTACTTCTGAATGTGTTAGTTTAGGTAGGTAGTGTTTTTCTAGGAATTCATCCATTTCTTCTAGGTTTGCAAATTTGTTAGAGTACAATTTTTCATAATAATCTGAAATGATTCTTTTAATTTCATTTGGTTCTGTTGTGATGTGGTCCTTCTCGTTTCTTATTCGGGTTATTTGTTTCCTTTCCTGTATTTTTTTAGTCAGTCTAGCCAATGGTTTATCGATTTTGTTAATTTTTTCAAAGAACCAGCTTTTGGCTTTGTTAATTCTTTCAATTGTTTTTCTGTTGTCTAATTCATTTAGTTCAGCTCTAATTTTTATTATTTGTTTTCTTCTGGTGCCTGATGGATTCTTTTGTTGCTCGCTTTCTATTTGTTCAAGTTGTAGGGACAGTTCTCTGATTTTGGCTCTTTCTTCTTTTTGTATGTGTGCATTTATCGATATAAATTGGCCTCTGAGCACGGCTTTTGCTGTGTCCCAGAGGTTTTGATAGGAAGTATTTTCATTCTCGTTGCTTTCTATGAATTTCCTTATTCCCTCCTTCATGTCTTCTATAACCCAGTCTTTTTTCAGGAGGGTATTGTTCAGTTTCCAAGTATTTGATTTCTTTTCCCTAGTTTTTCTGTTATTGATCTCTAGTTTTATTGCCTTGTGGTCTGAGAAGATGCTTTGTAATATTTCGATGTTTTGGACTCTGCAAAGGTTTGTTTTATGACCTAATATGTGGTCTATTCTAGAGAATGTTCCATGTGAGCTAGAAAAAAAAGTATATTTGGCAGCAGTTGGGTGGAGAGTTCTGTATAAGTCAATGAGGTCAAGTTGGTTGATTGTTGTAATTAGATCTTCCGTGTCTCTGTTGAGCTTCTTACTGGATGTCCTGTCCTTCTCCGAAAGTGGTGTGTTGAAGTCTCCTACTATAATTGTGGAGGTATCTATCTCACTTTTCAATTCTGTTAAAATTTGATTTATGTATCTTGCAGCCCTGTCATTGGGTGCATAAATATTTAATATGGTTATGTCTTCCTGATCAATTGTCCCTTTTATCATTATATAGTGTCCTTTTTTATCCTTTGTGGTGGATTTAAGTCTAAAGTCTATTTTGTCAGAAATTAATATTGCTACTCTTCTTTTTTGCTTATTGTTTGCTTGATATATTTTTTTCCATCCTTTGAGTTTTAGTTTGTTTGTGTCTCTAAGTCTAAGGTGTGTCTCTTGTAGGCAGCATATAGATGGATCGTGTTTCTTTATCCAGTCTGTGACTCTCTGTCTCTTTACTGGTGCATTTAGTTCATTCACATTCAGCGTAATTATAGATAAGTAAGTTTTTAGTGCTGTCATTTTGATGCCTTTTTATGTGTGTTGTTGACAATTTCATTTTTCCACATACTTTTTTGTGCTGAGACGTTTTTCTTAGTAAATTGTGAGATCCTCATTTTCATAGTGTTTGACTTTATGTTAGTTGAGTCGTTACGTTTTTCTTGGCTTTTATCTTGAGTTATAAAGTTGTTATACCTTTTTGTGGTTACCCTACCCCTATTTTTCTAAGTAAAAACCTAACTTGTATTGTTCTATATCACCTTGTATCACTCTCCATATGGCACTTCAATGCCTCCTGTTATTTAGTCCCTCTTTTTGATTATTGTGATCTTTTACCTATTGACTTCCATGATTCCCTGTTATGTGTATTTTTTTTTAATTAATCTTAATTTGTTTGTTTGTGTGATTTCCCTATTTGAGTTGATATCAGGACGTTCTGTTTTGTGTCCTTGTGTTGTGCTGATATCTGATATTATTGGTTTTCTGACCAAACAATATCCTTTAGTATTTCTTGTAGCTTTGGTTTGGTTCTTGCAAATTCTCTAAACTTGTATTTGTCTGTAAATATCTTAATTTTGCCTTCACATTTCAGAGAGAGTTTTGCTGGATATATGATCCTTGGCTGGCAGTTTTTCTCCTTCACTGTTCTGTATATGTCGTCCCATTCCCTTCTTGCCTGCATTGTTTCTGCTGAGTAGTCTAAACTTATTCTTATTGATTCTCCCTTGAAGGAAACCTTTCTTTTCTCCCTGGCTGCTTTTAAAATTTTCTGTTTATCTTTGGTTTTGGCGAGTTTGATGATAGTATGTCTTGGTGTTTTTCTTTTTGGATCAATCTTAAATGGGGTTCGATGAGCATCTTGGATAGATATCCTTTCGTCTTTCATGATGTCAGGGAAGTTTTCTGTCAGGAGTTCTTCAACTATTTTCTCTGTGTTTTCTGTCCCCCCTCCCTGTTCTGGGACTCCAATCACCCGCAGGTTATCCTTCTTGATAGAGTCCCACATGATTCTTAGGGTTTCTTCATTTTTTTTAATCTTTTATCTGATTTTTTTTTCAGCTGGTGTTGATTCCCTGGTCCTCCAGATGTCCCAGTCTGCATTCTAATTGCTCGAGTCTGCTCCTCTGACTTCCTAGTGCGTTGTCTAATTCTGTAATTTTATTGTTAATCTTTTGGATTTCTACATGCTGTCTCTCAATGGATTCTTGCAACTTATTAATTTTTCCACTATGTTCTTGAATAATCTTTTTGAGTTCTTCAACAGTTTTATCAGTGTGTTCCTTGGGTTTTTCTGCAGTTTGCCTTATTTCATTTGTGATGTCTCGAAGCATTCTGTAAATTAGTTTTTTATATTCTGTATCTGATAATTCCAGGATTGTATCTTCATTTGGGAAAGATTTTGATTCTTTTGTTTGGGGGGGTTGGAGAAGCTGTCATGGTCTGCTTCTTTAAGTGGTTTGATATGGATTGCTGTCTCCAAGCCATCACTGGGAAACTAGTTTTTCCAGAAAATCCGCTAAAAAAAAAATGCAGTCAGATCCCTATCAGAGTTCTCCCTCTGGCTTAGGCTATTCGGATGTTAATGAAGCCGCCTGGGGAAGGTGGGGGAGGGAACAGAGAGATAGGAGAGTAGCACTTCAGAATATAGCCAGAGTTGCTTGTCTTGCTTGGAATGACTATTATATCTGAGATTCCCGCGGGCGCGTCGCCTATGTATGCTGGCTGTGTGGAGATTGCCCCCGGGGGGTCTGGCCCACTGGAGTCACGGTCAGATCCTCCGCTTCCAGCCCCACGCACAGGGTCAAGGCTCCCCTGCTGGGACGGTGCACTCTCGACTCCAAAATCAGTCACTGCCTCCCGGGGACTTCTCGTCCCGCCAGCCGTGTCGCCGTGCCACCTCCGAGAACTGGCTGGGCCCCCTCCTGGGGTTAGTTCAGGTGAGTGGAGCAGCTCCCCGTGCTTGTGCTGTGACCGAGTGTCCCGGCTGGGACGCTGTTCTCCCCGCTCCAATACCAGTCGCTGCCTCCCGGGGACTTCTCCTACCGGCTGCGTCCCACGCCGCCCGAGCGAACCAGCTGGGCCCCCTCCCGGGGGTTAGTACAGGGGGGTGGAGCAGCTCTCTGTGTTTATGCCGTACCTGCGTCCAGTCCAAATCCCGGCGGGACGGTTCCCCGGCTGGGACGCTGCTCTCTCCGCTCCAAGACCAGTCACTGCCTCCCGGGGACTTCTCCCACCGGCTGCGTCGCCACGCCGCCGGCGCGAACCGGCTGAGCCCCCTCCCGGTGTTAGTTCGGGGGGTGGAGCAGTTCTCTGTGCTTGTGCCGTACCTGACTGGTACGCTGGCTCCAGGCTCTGAAAACAATCACTGCTTCCCCGTATTAGTTCGTTCTCCATCTCTAAATCTGTGTTTGTTGTTCAGGGTTCGTAGATTGTTATGTATGTGTTCAATTCACTTGTTTTTCTGTGTCTTTGTTGCAAGAGGGATCCGAGGTAGCGTCTGCCTAGTCCGCCATCTTGCCTCCGCCCTTCTCTCTCCTGTCTTTTTAATGATCTCTTGCTTTCTTCATGTATGATGTCCTTGATGTCATTCCACAACTCATCTGGTCTTCAGCCATTAGTATTCAACATGCCAAATCTGTTCCTGAGAGGTCTCTAAATTCAGGTGGGATGTACTCAGGGTTATACTTAGACTCTTGTGTACTTATTCTAATTTTCTTCAGTTTCAACTTGAACTTGCATCTGAGCAATTGATGGTCTGTTCTGCAGTCGGCCCCTGGCCTTGTTCTGAGCTTTTCCATTGTCTCTTTCACAGATATAGTCAGTTTGATTCTTGTGTATTCCTTCTGGTGAGGTCCACATAGTCACCATTTATGTTGGTAAAAAAAAGTATTTGCAACAAAGAAGTCATTGGTATTGCAAAATTTTATCATGGAATCTCTAGCATCGTTTCTATCACCAAGGGCGTATTTTTCAACTACCAATCCTCCTTCCTTGTTTCCAACTTTCCCGTTCCAATCACCAGTAATTATCAATGCATCCTGATTGCATGTTCGATCAATTTCAGACTGCAGAAGTTGGTAAAAACCTTTAATTTCTTCATCTTTGGCCTTAGTTGTTGGTGCATAAATTTGGATAATAGTTGTATTAACTGGTCTTCCTCCTAGGCATATGGATATTATACTATCACTGACAGCATTGTACTTCAGGATAGATCTTGAAATGTTCTTTTGACAATGAATGCAATGCCATTCCTCTTTAATTTTTCATTCCTGGCATAGATGACCACATGACTGTCCAATTCAAAATGATCAATACCAGTCCATTTCAGCTCACTAATGCCTAGGGTATCGATATTTATGCATTCCATTTCATTTTTGATGATTTCCAATTTTCTTAGATTCATACTTTGTACATTCCAGGTTCCAATTATTAATGGATGTTTGCAGCTGTTTCTTCTGATTTTGAGTCGTGCCACATCAGCAAATGAAGGTCCTGAAAGCTTGACTCCGTCCATGTCATTAAAGTTGACTCTACTTTGAGGAGGCAGCTCTTCCCCAGTCATATTCTGAGTGCCTTCCAACCTTAGAGGCTCATCTTCCAGCACTATATCAGACAATGTTCCACTGCTATTTATAAGGTTTTCACTGGCTAATTTTTTGCCAAAGTAGGCTGCCGGGTCCTTCTTCCTAGTCTGTCTTAGTCTGGAAGCTCAGCTGAAACCTGTCTGCCATGAGTGACCCTGTTGGTATCTGAATACCGGTGGCATAGCTTCCAGCATCACAGCAACACAGAAGCCCCCACAGTACGACAAACTGACAGACGCACGGAGGTGCAGCTCAGTAATACAGCACATGCTTTGCATGTATGAGGTCCCAGGTTTGATCCCCAGCACTTCCATGGCTGCTACACTTACCTGATAGGTGTGTCATTATGTTATTAAATATTAATTCTATGTGAAGGTATCTATCATTACATCTGAGACACAGCAATTTAGCATCTATCTATTAATAAAAAAAAATTTTTTTATCTATTAATAGTTTTTAATTATTCTACTATCAATGGTTATTCACTGGAAAATACATAAGACAAAGTCCCAGCTCTCCTAAGATCTTAGTTCCAGTTGTGGCTCTGACACATATGTGTGAAATGATTCATTTGCAATGCAACACAGTTCAGAATAAATCTACCAGCTCAAATGTGCAAAGTGAAAAAGTGCCCAGGAGTTCTCAGAAGGGAAATATCAGTTGGTCAATCCCGTGGAAGAGGCAAGACTTGTGACAGTTGGGGGAGGAGCAAGATTTGGAGGTAAGGTGAAGTATTGCAGGCTGGGGGTATCAGGTCTCCTTCAATTTGTAATCTCCATTACTTTCCAAGTGCATAGCCATAGAGTCTTTTATGTATATCTAGTCTGCCCAATCAAATAGGAATACAGCTACAATGAGATTTATTTTACAGATGGAAAAACTAAAACTCAGGGAAAGCCATGCAGTTAGCAAACATTAGGTTGGTGTTGTCAAAGAGGAGTATGAGGCAAAAATTGTGAGGTTAAGGGGGCAGGCCTTTCAAATACAGCTACGGGAATAAACTAAAAGAGTAATCTGGCAGTTATTGCAGTAACAAGTACCATAATAGTAACCATGACAACAGTAAACTATTTGCGGTGGGGTGGATCACTTTTTTTTTTTAATAATTTTTATTGTGCTTTAAGTGAAAGTTTACAAATCGAGTCAGTCTCTCACACATAAATTTATATACACCATACTACATACTCCCATTTACTCTCCCCCTAATGAGTCAGCCCGCTCCCTCCTTCCAGTCTCTCCTTTAGTGATCATTTTGCCAGTTTCTAACCCCCTCTACCCGCCCATCTCCCCTCCAGAGAGGAGATGCCAACACAGTCTCAAGTGTCCACCTGATACAAGTAGCTCACTCTTCATCAGCATCTCTCTCCTACCCATTGTCCAGTCCATTCCATGTCTAATGATTTGGCTTCAGGAATGGTTCCTATCCTGGGCCAACAGAAGGTTTGGGGACCCTGACCACCAGGATTCTTCTAGTATCAGTCAGACCATAAGTCTGGTCTTTTTATGAGAATTTGCGGTCTGCATGCCACTGTTCTCCTGCTCCCTCAGGGGTTCTCTGTTGTGCTCCCTGTCAGGGCAGTCATCGGTTATGGCTGGGCACCATCTAGTTCTTCTGGTCTCAGGATGATGTAAGTCTCTAGTTTATGTGGCCCTTTCTGTCTCTTGGGCTCATAATTATCTTGTGACCTTGGCGTTCTTCATTCTCCTTTGATCCAGGTGGGTTGAGACCAATTGATGCATCTTAGATGGCCGCTTGTTAGCATTTAAGACCCCAGACGCCACACTTCAAAGTGGGATGCAGAATGTTTTCTTAATAGAATTTATTTTGCCAATTGACTTAGATGTCCCCTGAAGCCATAGTCCCCAAATCCCCCCTCCTTGCTCCGCTGACCTTCAAAGCATTCAGTTTATCCCGGAAACTTCTTTGCTTTTGGTCCAGTCCAGTTGAGCTGACCTTCCCTGTGTTGAGTATTGTCCTTCCCTTCACCTAAAGTAGTTCTTATCTACTATCTAATCAGTAAATAACCCTCTCCCATCCTCCCACCCTCCCCCCTCCTCGTAACCACAAAAGAATGTTTTCTTCTCAGTTTAAACTATTTCTCAAGATCTCATGATAGTGGTCTTACACAATATTTGTCCTTTTGCATCTGACTAATTTCACTCAGCGTAATGCCTTCCAGGTTCCTCCATGTTATGAAATGTTTCACAGATTCCTCACTGTTCTTTATCGATGTGTAGTATTCCATTGTGTGAATATACCATAATTTATCCATTCATCTGTTGATGGACAACTTGGTTGCTTCCAGCTTTTAGCTATTGTAAACAGTGCTGCAATAAACATGGGTGTGCATATATCTGTTTGTGTAAAGGCTCTTATTTCTCTAGGATACATTCCGAGGAGGTGGATTTCTGGGTTGTATGGTAGTTCTAACTTTTTTTTTTTTTTTTAATAACTTTTATTAAGCTTCAAGTGAACGTTTACAAATCCAATCAGTCTGTCACATATAAGTTTACATACATCTCACTCCCTACTCCCACTTGCTCTCCCCCTCTTGAGTCAACCCTTTCAGTCTCTCCTTTCTTGACAATTTTGCCGGCTTCCCTCTCTCTCTATCCCCCCATCCCCCCTCCAGACAAGAGTTGCCAACACAATCTCAAGTGTCCACCTGATATAATTAGCTCACTCTTCATCAGCGTCTCTCTCCCACCCGCTGACCAGTCCCTTTCATTTCTGATGAGTTGTCTTCGGGGATGGTTCCTGTCCTGTGTCAACTGAAGGTCTGGGGAGCATGGCCGCCGGGATTCCTCCAGTCTCAGTCAGACCATTAAGTTTGGTCTTTTTATGAGAATTTGGGGTCTGCATCCCACTGATCTCCTGCTCCCTCAGGGGTCCTCTGCTGTGCTCCCTGTCAGGGCAGTCATCGATTGTGGCCGGGCACCAACTAGTTCTTCTGGTCTCAGAATGATGTAGGTCTCTGGTTCATGTGGCCCTTTCTCTCTCTTGGGCTCTTAGTTGTCGTGTGGCCTTGGTGTTCTTCCTTTTCCTTTGCTCCAGGTGGGTTGAGACCAATTGCTGCATCTTAGATGGCTGCTTGTTAGCATTTAAGACCCCAGACGCCACATTTCAAAGTGGGATGCAGAATGATTTCATAATAGAATTATTTTGCCAATTGACTTAGAAGTCCCCGCAAACCATGTTCCCCAGACCCCCGCCCCTGCTCCGCTGACCTTTGCAGCATTCATTTTATCCCTGAAACTTCTTTGCTTTTGGTCCAGTCCGATTGAGTTGACCTTCCATGTATTGAGTGTTGTCTTTCCCTTCACCTAAAGCAGTTCTTATCTACTGATTAATCAATAAAAAACCCTCTCCCTCCCTCCCTCCCTCCCCCCCTCGTAACCACAAAAGTATGTGTTCTTCTCAGGTTTACTATTTCTCAAGATCTTATAATAGTGGTCTTATACAATATTTGTCCTTTTGCCTCTGACTCATTTCACTCAGCATAATGCCTTCCAGGTTCCTCCATGTTATGAAATGTTTCACAGATTCGTCACTGTTCTTTATCGATGCGTAGTATTCCATTGTGTGAATATACCACAATTTATTTACCCATTCATCCGTTGATGGACACCTTGGTTGCTTCCAACTTTTTGCTATTGTAAACAGAGCTGCAATAAACATGGGTGTGCATATATCTGTTTGTGTGAAGGCTCTTCTATCTCTAGGGTATATTCCGAGGAGTGGGATTTCTGGGTTGTATGGTAGTTCTATTTCTAACTGTTTAAGATAACGCCAGATAGATTTCCAAAGTGGTTGTACCATTTGACATTCCCATCAGCAGTGTATAAGAGTTCCAATCTCTCCGCAGCCTCTCCAACATTTATTCTTTTGTGTGTTTTGGATTAATGCCTTGTTGGAGTGAGATGGAATCTCATCGTAGTTTTAATTTGCATTTCTCTAATGGCTAATGATCGAGAGCATTTTCTCATGTATCTGTTGGCTGCCCGAATATCTTCTTTAGTGAAGTGTGTGTTCATATCCTTTGCCCACTTTTTGATTGGGTTGTTTGTCTTTTTGTGGTTGAGTTTTGACAGAATCATGTAGATTTTAGAGATCAGGCGCTGCTCGGAGATGTCATAGCTGAAAATTCTTTCCCAGTCTGTAGGTGGTCTTTTTACTCTTTTGGAGAAGTCTTTAGATGAGCATAGGTGTTTGATTTTTAGGAGCTCCCAGTTATCAGGTTTCTCTTCATCATTTTTGGTAATGTTTTGTATTCTGTTTATACCTTGTATTAGGGCTCCTAGGGTTGTCCCAATTTTTTCTTCCATGATCTTTATCGTTTTAGTCTTTATGTTTAGGTCTTTGATCCACTTGGAGTTAGTTTTTGTGCATGGTGTGAGGTATGGGTCCTGTTTCATTTTTTTGCAAATGGATATCCAGTTATGCCAGCACCATTTGTTAAAAACGCTATCTTTTCCCCAGTTAATTGACACTGGTCCTTTGTCAAATATCAGCTGCTCATACGTGGATGCATCTATATCTGGATTCTCAATTCTGTTCCATTGGTCTATGTGTCTGTTGTTGTACCAATACGAGGCTGTTTTGACTACTGTGGCTGTATAGTAGGTTCTGAAGTCAGGTAAGGTGAGGCCTCCCACTTTCTTCTTCTTTTTCAGTAGTGCTTTGCTTATCCGGGGCTTCTTTCCCTTCCATATGAAACTGGTGATTTGTTTCTCTATCCCCTTAAAATATGACATTGGAATTTGCATCGGAAGTGCGTTAAATGTATAGATGGCTTTTGGTAGAATAGACATTTTTACTATGTTAAGTCTTCCTATCCATGAGCAGGGTATGTTTTTCCACTTAAGTATGTCCTTTTGAATTTCTTGTAGTAGAGCTTTGTAGTTTTCTTTGTATAGGTCTTTTACATCCTTGGTAAGATTTATTCCTAAGTATCTTATCTTCTTGGGGGCTACTGTGAACGGTATTGATTTGGTTATTTCCTCTTCGGTGTTCTTTTTGTTGATGTAGAGGAATCCAAGTGATTTTTGTATGTTTATTTTATAACCTGAGACTCTGCCAAACTCTTCTATTAGTTTCAGTAGTTTTCTGGAGGATTCCTTAGGGTTTTCTGTGTATATAATCATGTCATCTGCAAATAGTGATAACTTTACTTCCTCCTTGCCAATCCGGATACCTTTTATTTCTTTGTCTAGCCTAATTGCCCTGGCTAGGACTTCTAGCACGATGTTGAATAAGAGCGGTGATAAAGGGCATCCTTGTCTGGTTCCCGTTCTCAAGGGAAATGCGTTCAGGTTCTCTCCATTTAGAGTGATATTGGCTGTTGGCTTTGCATAGATGCCCTTTATTATGTTGAGGAATTTTCCTTCAATTCCTATTTTGGTAAGAGTTTTTATCATGAATGGGTGTTGGACTTTGTCAAATGCCTTTTCTGCATCAATTGATAAGATCATGTGGTTTTTGTCTTTTGTTTTATTTATGTGATGGATTACATTAATGGTTTTTCTGATATTAAACCAGCCTTGCATACCTGGTATAAATCCCACTTGAGCAGGGTGAATTATTTTTTTGATGTGTTGTTGGATTCTATTGGCTAGAATTTTGTTGAGGATTTTTGCATCAATGTTCATGAGGGATATAGGTCTATAATTTTCTTTTTTTGTAATGTCTTTACCTGGTTTTGGTATCAGGGAGATGGTGGCTT
This sequence comes from Loxodonta africana, assembly GCF_030014295.1. Classification (NCBI taxonomy): domain Eukaryota; kingdom Metazoa; phylum Chordata; class Mammalia; order Proboscidea; family Elephantidae; genus Loxodonta; species Loxodonta africana. Next base: position 46,713,653 of record NC_087348.1, read on the forward strand.
CATAGAATGAGTTGGGTAGTATTCCATCATTTTCTATGCTTTGGAATACCTTTAGTAGTAGTGGTGTTAACTCTTCTCTGAAAGTTTGGTAGAACTCTGCAGTGAAGCCGTCCGGGCCAGGGCTTTTTTTTGTTGGGAGTTTTTTGATTACCGTTTCAATCTCTTTTTTTGTTATGGGTCTATTTAGTTGTTCTACTTCTGAATGTGTTAGTTTAGGTAGGTAGTGTTTTTCCAGGAATTCATCCATTTCTTCTAGGTTTGCAAATTTGTTAGAGTACAATTTTTCATAATAATCTGAAATGATTCTTTTAATTTCATTTGGTTCTGTTGTGATGTGGTCCTTCTCATTTCTTATTCGGGTTATTTGTTTCCTTTCCTGTATTTCTTTAGTCAGTCTAGCCAATGGTTTATCAATTTTGTTAATTTTTTCAAAGAACCAGCTTTTGGCTTTGTTAATTCTTTCAATTGTTTTTCTGTTGTCTAATTCATTTAGTTCAGCTCTAATTTTTATTATTTGTTTTCTTCTGGTGCCTGATGGATTCTTTTGTTGCTCGCTTTCTATTTGTTCAAGTTGTAGGGACAGTTCTCTGATTTTGGCTCTTTCTTCTTTTTGTATGTGTGCATTTATTGATATAAATTGGCCTCTGAGCACTGCTTTTGCTGTGTCCCAGAGGTTTTGATAGGAAGTATTTTCATTCTCGTTGCTTTCTAAGAATTTCCTTATTCCCTCCTTGATGTCTTCTATAACCCAGTCTTTTTTCAGGAGGGTATTGTTCAGTTTCCAAGTATTTGATTTCTTTTCCCTAGTTTTTCTGTTATTGATCTCTAGTTTTATTGCCTTGTGGTCTGAGAAGATGCTTTGTAATATTTCGATGTTTTGGACTCTGCAAAGGTTTGTTTTATGACCTAATATGTGGTCTATTCTAGAGAATGTTCCATGTGCGCTAGAAAAAAAAGTATATTTGGCAGCAGTTGGGTGGAGAGTTCTGTATAAGTCAATGAGGTCAAGTTGGTTGATTGTTGTAATTAGATCTTCCGTGTCTCTGTTGAGCTTCTTACTGGATGTCCTGTCCTTCTCCGAAAGTGGTGTGTTGAAGTCCCCTACTATAATTGTGTAGGTGTCTATCTCACTTTTCAGTTGTGTTAAAGTTTGTTTTATGTATCTTGCAGCCCTGTCATTGGGTGCATAAATATTTAATATGGTTATGTCTTCCTGATCAACTGTCCCTTTTATCATTATATAGTGTCCTTTTTTATCCTTTGTGGTGGATTTAAGTCTAAAGTCTATTTTGTCAGAAATTAATATTGCTACTCCTCTTCTTTTTTGCTTATTGTTTGCTTGATATACTTTTTTCCATCCTTTGAGTTTTAGTTTGTTTGTGTCTCTAAGTCTAAGGTGTGTCTCTTGTAGGCAGCATATAGATGGATCGTGTTTCTTTATCCAGTCTGTGACTCTCTGTCTCTTTATTGGTGCATTTAGTCCATTTACATTCAGGGTAATTATAGATAAATAAGTTTTTAGTGCTGTCATTTTGATGCCTTTTTATGTGTGTTGTTGACAATTTCATTTTTCCACATACTTTTTTGTGCTGAGGTGTTTTTCTTAGTAAATTGTGAGATCCTCATTTTCATAGTGCTTGACTTTATGTTAGTTGAGTCGTTACGTTTTTCTTGGTTTTTATCTTGAGTTATAGAGTTGTTATACCTTTTTGTGGTTACCTTATTATTTACCCCTATTTTTCTAAGTAAAAACCTAACTTGTATTGTTCTATATCGCCTTGTATCACTCTCCATATGGCAGTTCAATGCCTCCTGTATTTAGTCCCTCTTTTTGATTACTGTGATCTTTTACCTATTGACTTCCATGATTCCCTGTTATGTGTATTTTTTTTTTTAATTAATCTTAATTTGTTTGTTTCTGTGATTTCCCTATTTGAGTTGATATCAGGACATTCTGTTTTGTGACCTTGTGTTGTGCTGATATCTGATATTATTGGTTCTCTGACCAAACAATATCCTTTAGTATTTCTTGTAGCTTTGGTTTGGTTTTTGCAAATTCTCTAAACTTGTATTTGTCTGTAAATATCTTAATTTCGCCTTCACATTTCAGAGAGAGTTTTGCTGGATATATGATCCTTGGCTGGCAGTTTTTCTCCTTCACTGTTCTGTATATGTCGTCCCATTCCCTTCTTGCCTGCATTGTTTCTGCTGAGTAGTCAGAACTTATTCTTATTGATTCTCCCTTGAAGGAAACCTTTCTTTTCTCCCTGCCTGCTTTTAAAATTTTCTGTTTATCTTTGGTTTTGGTGAGTTTGATGATAATATGTCTTGGTGTTTTTCTTTTTGGATCAATCTTAAATGGGGTTCGATGAGCATCTTGGATAGATATCCTTTCGTCTTTCATGATGTCAGGGAAGTTTTCTGTCAGGAGTTCTTCAACTATTTTCTCTGTGTTTTCTGTCCCCCCTCCCTGTTCTGGGACTCCAATCACCCGCAGGTTATCCTTCTTGATAGAGTCCCACATGATTCTTAGGGTTTCTTCATTTTTTTTAATCTTTTATCTGATTTTTTGTCAGCTGGTGTTGATTCCCTGGTCCTCCAGATGTCCCAGTCTGCATTCTAATTGCTCGAGTCTGCTCCTCTGACTTCCTAGTGCGTTGTCTAATTCTGTAATTTTATTGTTAATCTTTTGGATTTCTACGTGCTGTCTCTCTATGGATTCTTGCAACTTATTAATTTTTCCACTATGTTCTTGAATAATCTTTTTGAGTTCTTCAACAGTTTTATCAGTGTGTTCCTTGGCTTTTTCTGCAGTTATCCTAATTTCATTTGTGATATCATTAAGCATTCTGTAAATTAGTTTTTTATATTCTGTATCTGATAATTCCAAGATTGTATCTTCATTTGGGGAAGATTTTGATTCTTTTGTTTGGGGGGTTGGAGAAGCTGTCATGGTCTGCTTCTTTAAGTGGTTTGATATGGATTGTTGTCTCCGAGCCATCACTGGGAAACTAGTTTTTCCAGAAAATCCGCTAAAAAAAAAATGCAGTCAGATCCCTATCAGAGTTCTCCCTCTGGCTTAGGCTATTCGGATGTTAATGAAGCCGCCTGGGGAGGGTTAGGGGAGAGAACAGAGAGATAGGAGAGTAGCACTTCAGAATATAGCCAGAGTTGCTTGTCTTGCTTGGAATGACTATTATATCTGAGATTCCCGCGGGCGCGTCGCCTATGTATGCTGGCTGTGTGGAGATTGCCCCCGGGGGGTCTGGCCCGCTGGAGTCACGGTCAGATCCTCCGCTTCCAGCCCCACGCCCAGCGTCAAGGCTCCCCTACTGGGACGGTGCACTCTCGACTCCAAAATCAGTCGCTGCCTCCTGGGGACTTCTCGTCCCTCCAGCCACGTGGCCGTGCCGCCCCCGAGAACCAGTTGGGCCTCCTCCCGCGGTTAGTTCAGATGGGTGGAGCAGCTCCCCGTGCTTGTGCCGTGACCGAGTGTCCTGGCTGGGACGCTGTTCTCCCCGCTCCAATACCAGTCGCTGCCTCCCGGGGACTTCTCCTACCGGCTGCGTCCCACGCCGCCCGCGTGACCCGGCTGGGCCCCTTCCCGGGGTTAGTTCAGGGGGGTGGAGCAACTCTCCGTGTTTATGCCGTACCTGCGTCCAGTCCAAATCCCTGCAGGACGGTTCCCCGGCTCGGACGCTGCTCTTTCTGCTCCAAGACCAGTCACTGCCTCCCGGGGACTTCTCCTACCAGCTGCGTCCCACGCCGCCCGTGGAACCGGCTGGTCCCCCTCCCGGGGTTAGTTCAGGGGGGTGGAGCAGCTCTCTGTGCTTGTGCCGTACCTGACTAGTACGCTGGCTCCAGGCTCTGGAAACAATCGCTGCTTCCCCGTATTAGTTCGTTCTCCGTCTCTAAATCTGTGTTTGTTGTTCAGGGTTCGTAGATTGTTATGTATGTGATCGATTCACTTGTTTTTCCGAGTCTTTGTTGTAAGAGGGATCCGAGGTAGCGTCTGCCTAGTCCGCCATCTTGGCTCCGCCTCCTCAGTTCTAACTTTTTAAGGAAACGCCAGATAGACTTCCAAAGTGGTTGTACCATTTGACATTCCCATCAGCAGTGTATAAGAGTTCCAATCTCTCCGCAGCCTCTCCAACATTTATTCTTTTGTGTTTTTTGGATTAATGCCAGCCTTGTTGGAGTGAGATGGAATCTCATTGTAGTTTTAATTTGCATTTCTCTAATGGCTAATGATCGAGAGCATTTTCTCATGTATCTGTTAGCCACCTGGATATCTTCTTTAGTGAAGTGCGTGTTCATATCCTTTGCCCAATTTTTAATTGGGTTGTTTGTCTTTTTGTGGTTAAGTTTTAACAGAATCATATAGATTTTAGAGATCAGGCGCTGGTCAGAGATGTCATAGCTGAAAATTTTTTCCCAATCTGTAGGTGGTCTTTTTACTCTTTTGGTGAAGTCTTTAGATGAGCATAGGTGTTTGATTTTTAGGAGCTCCCAGTTATCTGGTTTCTCTTCATCATTTTTGGTAATGTTTTGTATTCTGTTTATGCCTTGTATTAGGGCTCCTAGGGTTGTCCCAATTTTTTCTTCCATGATCTTTATCGTTTTAGTCTTTATGTTTAGGTCTTTGATCCACTTGGATGGATCACTTTTATATGTCCTTTCTTGCAATGGTCTTGCAACTGCCACAAAAAATTTTGGTGGGACTATGCAAATAAGGTGCTTGTGCCCACCCAAGGGGATTAGACAACTTGCTAATAATACAAACAAGGTTCATGGAACCCTTGTGGGGGTGGGACCATACGAATAAGATATATGGAACCCTAATGAGGGGATTGGTCAGTTTTGCCATTCTGTTAGGCTTAAAATGAGCCCTCTCAGAGATGGGAAGGGGGGAGCACACTACCACAAAGAATGAAGAGCTAGGAGTGGAGCGTGTCCTTTGTATCTGAGATCCCTGTGCTGAGAACCATCTAGATCGAGGAGATAGAGAGAGAGAGAGAGCTGTAACACTGGAGACAGCAAGAAGCAGTGGCAAAGAAACGGCAGCAGCAAAGGCAGCAGGGCCAGGAGACTGGCAGGAGCTGGCACAGTGGGCTTTCTGGTCCACAGAGGAGCAAGAAAACTGAGTGCCTTCAGGCAGAAGGCTTGCTGGCAGAGTAGGGTGCCTCTGGACACTTGTCAGTGGAGTTAAAGAGCTTTGTAACACGTGTCCAGTAGGGCAGAGGCTAGCTGGCCCAAGAGGCCTGAGGGTCCACAGCTGGTGTCAGAATTAGTAAAAAGATTGGAGAAAGGGGGTATGTTGGACCTCCACCTCATAGGAATCAGCCTTGGGCTGTTGATCTTGATTTTGCTTCCCCCTTGTGAAGTTAGGGGAGGTCAGATGCCACTACCACACCTTTTTTTACAATATTAATATTTACTAAGCACTTACTTTATGCCACACATCATGGGAAGTATTAAATGTGTATTGATTCATTTGATTCTCATAATAAAATAGGTATAATTATTATCTCCATTTTACAGAGGTTTGGAGAAGTTCAGAAACTTTTCCCAAGGTTGCTGGGCTCTTAACTGGCAGGGCCAGCTTCAAACCCAGCTCTGTCCACCCTAAAGCTCAGGCCCTGAACCACCATAGGAACTGCCTCTGGAGTCTTGCAGAGACCACTTCCTTCTGGTGTATTTTATAAAGTGAGCCATATGAGGATCACTTAACCTGATCAGATTCTCCACAACACCCTACAACTTCACTTAAGAGGGACGGTGAATCACAGAGGTTGGTTTCTCCTGTGCAGGATGTAAGGGCAGCTTCCACATTCCGCACACCCCTCTGCTCTTCCTCAGGCTAAGCCCACTCTGCTCCCATTGACAGGGCTTCCATGTCCCTCACCTTCTCAGCCCATGTCTTCAGCAGTAAACTAGTTGGTCCATGTCTGCCTTAGAACCCAGCACCCGGAAATCAAGCCCTCAGTGTGGCTTCACTGGTGCAAAGAACAGTGGGACTGTCCCCTCTGCTAATCAGAAAATCATACTTTCATTACCATCTTCTCAAACTGTGGTTTGCTTTTAGCAACTGATGACTTCTCTGGAGTTTGTGGTCAACTAAAATCCCCTTAAATCAAGTCAAAATTGTCCCACTCCACAGGCAAAGGCAGTCCTATACAGTTGGGGATTCCCAGTGTTTAATTATGTCACCTTAGGAACTAGGAAAAGAAATTACAAAGGCAATACATGTGTTCCATTTCAAATCAAACAAAACAGAAACAAATAAAGAAAAAGTGAATAATCTCCCTCAATAGTTTGGAGCCTATCCTTAAAAAACATACATGCAAGACAGACAGTGTCATGGACTGAATTATGTCCCCCCAAAAATGTATGTACCAGTTGGGCTGGGCCATGTTTCCAGTATTGTGTGATTTTCCTATGTGTTGTAAATCCTGCCTCTCTGATGTTAATGAAGGAGGATGGGCAGCAATTGTGTTAGTGAGGCAGGACTCAATCTACAAGATTTGATCGTGCCTTGAGGCAATCTCTTAAGATATAGAAGAAAGAAGCCAGTAGAGAGATGGGGGACCTCATACCACCAAGAAAGTAGCACCTGGAGCAGAGTGTGTCCTTTGGACCAGGGATCCCTGCACCTGAGAAGTTCCGACCAGGGGAAGACAAGGACCTTCCCTCAGAGCCGACAGAGAGAACCTTGCCCTGGAGCTGATGCCCTGAATTTGGACTTTTAGCCTACTTTACTGTGAGGAAATAAATTTCTCTGTTAAAGCCACCCACTTGTGGTATTTCTGTTATAGCAGCACTACAAAACTAAGACAGATAGATAGCTGCTGTCAACTGACTCATGGCAACCTTATGTACAACAGAACAAAACATTGCCGGGCCACCATAATCCTCACAATTGCCAGCACGTTCAAGTTCATCATTGCAGCTATTGTACCATTTCCTCTCCCTGAGGATCTCCCTTGTCCTCTACTTCACCAAACATGATAACCTCCTCCAGTGATTGATGACACGTCCAAAGCAAGTGAGTCAGACAATGTTCCATTGTGATCCATAGGGTTTTCACTGGCTAATTTTGGTTGGCTTTCTTCCAGTCTGTGTTGGTCTGGAACCTCCTTTGAAACCTATCTACCACGGATAACCCTGTTTGGCATTTGATATACCAGTGGCATAGCTTCCAGCATCGCAGTAACACAAACGCCACCACAGTATGACAAACTGACAGATGGGTGGTGGATATGCAATACATAAGGGATCTATTCTTTTCTTTTCAAAAATGATATCATACTCTATAGCAGGTGTCAAGAAACTATGGCCTATAGTCTAAATCTGACCCACTGCCTGTTTTTGTAAAGTTTTATTGGAAAACAGGCACCACAATTCATTTACAAATAGTTGCAACAGAGACCATATGACCCACAAAACCTAAAATATTTACCATTTGGCCCTTGTCTTAGTTATCTAGTGCTGCCATAACAGAAATACCACATATGGATGGCTTTAACAAACAGAAATGTATCCTCTTACAGTTTAGGAGGCTAGACATCCAAATTCAGGGAGCCAGCTCCAGGGAAATATTTTTTCTCTCTGCAGGCTTTGGGGGAAGGTCCTTGTCATGAATCTTCCCCTGGTCTAGGAATTTCTCAGTGGAGGGACCCCAGGTCCAAAGAACACTTTGCTCCCAGTTTATCTCTCTTGGTAGTAGGAGGTCCCTCTCTTCTCTCCTTGATTCTCTCCTTTATATCTCAAAAGAAACTGACTCAAGATACAACCTACCCCTGTAGATTGAGTCCTGCCTTATTAACATAAACAAACAAACAAAAAAAAACCCAGTGTCGTTGAATAGATTCCGACTCGTAGTGACCCTATAGGACAGAGTAGAACTGCCCCATAGAGTTTCCAAGGAGCACCTGGCAGATTCAAACTGCTGACCCTTTGGTTAGTAGCCGTAGCACTTAACCATTACGCCACCAGGGTTTCCCTCAGTTACATAGCTGCTTCTAATCCTGTCTCATTAACATCATGGAGGTAAAGATTTACAACACTTAGGATAACCACATCAGATCACAAAATGATGGACAACCACACATTACTGGGAATCATGGCCTAGCCAAGGTAACACACAGTTTTGGGGTACACAATTCAATCTATAACAGCCCTTGACCAAAAAAAGTTTGCCCACCCTTGCTCTATGCACTCCAGTTCAACCTGGTTTTTAAGAAGATATTCACATACACGCCATAGGTTGCTGCACGTGGATCTAACATTCTATTTAAAAGCTACCTAATATTTCATAATTTGAATGTAACACAATTTATTCTGTAATTTCACTAATGATAGACACTTGGGTTGTTTTCAGGTTTCTGCCACTATGGACAATGCTGTAGTGAACACCTATTTTTAAATCCTTCAGAAGAAACCGGATATAATGCAGAGATCCCCACGACTGTCAAGAGAAACACAGCCCTAACCTCGAAAGTGACACTCCCACTGCGCCAATACGCCTCTTTGAGCAGCAGTTGCAGCCAGCCCTGGGTATTACCAGGCTCCCATGGGAGGAATTAAACTTTTAGGAAAAAGAGTAGGTCTCTAAGAGGAAATCTTGTCCTGATATATCCCCCTGGACACTTCCCAGCTTTCTGCTGTGCCATGGAGCTTTCCCAAACACTGAGGATCCCGTCTGTCAGCTGAGGCATCCACCAAACCAAAACTAAACCAGTTTAGTCAATTCTGACGCATGGCGACCCCATGTGCTGCAGAGCAGATCTGTACTTCGTAGGGTTGCCGGGGGTAACCTTTTGGAAATAGATCACCAGGCCTTTCTTCCAAAGTGCCTCTACTTGGGTTCAAACTGCCAGTCTTTCAGTTGTCTTAGTTATCTAGTGCAGCTATAACAGAAATACCGCAAGTGTGGGGTTTTAACAAAGAGAAATTTATTTTCTCACAGTCTGGGAGGCTAGAAGTCTGAATTCAGCCTTCCATAACAACCCAAGCATTAGGCTGGGTCACTCTACCACTGCCATCTAGGCAGGGTTTTCTGCCACTGGCAGGGCAAGAAGTGCCTTTGAAACAGGGCAGAAGGAGTTAGGATGGGGCGGCAGGGTGTCTTTGATGGTAAGGATGGAAGGAATATACACAGATAGATAATCCCTAATCTTTTGGACGTCACGGCTTCCTGAAAGCTATGGGCCTCTTCCCCAGAAAAATTCGTCTGTTTTTCTTTATAAATTCTGCATGAATTCAGTATGCACAGATTTTCTACCCATGGTGCATAACCCTAGGTTAACAAGCCAACTCCAGGTGGATTGAATTCCTTTGCTTACTGAGGCTTACCAGCCCCTTGTCCTTAGTGTGAGACACAGCATATTTCTCTGTGATTCATTAACACTTCACTTCCTTGAATCCCTGACCTTGTGCCTGCCATTCCAAAGGTCTTTCTTGAGCCAGCAGTCACGTGTCTCCTTCTTCCTCCAGTGATTCTGTTTGAGAAGATAAACTCACTTCCCAGCCCTCAGACCACCTCTCCCCAGGCACCCAAGGCCACAATCAATTCCACTGGCCGACACCACTGTTCCTGCTGCTGCTCTCACCCCGACCTGCTTCCTCATCCTTCAGGGTAAGGCCACACTGCAAAGACCCTTTGCTTTCTAGACCTTTGCCACCGGAACAGCTTTCCGGAACATTCCTGAGAGTTGTAAATCTTTCAAGCAAACTATATTTTCCTCTCTGGCTTCTGCCTATAAATTTGATGACTTCAGTGTTGCTTAATTTTAGCAAAGCAAGTTTGGCAACTATGCTACCAAAATATCACATTCATTGGCTAAGGAGGATCTCCAAGTGGTATTTGTTTGTGCTGCCCCCTACTGGTTAGAGAAATAGCACTAAATAAACCTTGCTGGTTGGAGCCCTGGTGGCGCAGTGGTTAAGAGCTTGGCTGCTAACCAAAAGGCTGGCAGTTCATATCCACCAGCTCCTCCTTGGAAACTCTATGGGGTAGTTCTACTTTGTCCTATAGGGTCGCTGTGAGTTGGAATAGACTTTGCAGCAACGGGATTTTTTGGTGTGTCCATGCTTGGTCGAAATTATTATTGTTTTAATTGATCTTGACTTTTAAGCTCAGTCTTAGAAAGTAATATTAGTCTTTGTCATTTACAAAGACAGAGTACACTGTGGTCTATTTCAATGCCTCATGATGTCCATTAAACTCTTCTGACCCTTTGACCCACTAATTTCCTTTCCAGGAATCTGCCCTGAAGAAATAATAAGAAATATAAACCAGAAATTACATTGTGAGCTGATCACCTTGTTATTATGCATAGAAGCAAAAACTCAGAAAGAAGCTAAATGCCCAAGAACAGAGACATGACACAACCTTAGAATGGAATGTTATGTTCACTTTAAAAACGATACTAATACCAAAACCAAAAACCAAACCCATTGCCACTGAGTTGATTCTGACTCATAGCGACTGTATAGGACAGAGTAGAACTGCCCCATGGGGTTTTGAAGGAGCAGCTGGTGAATCTGAACTGCCAGCCTTTTGGTTAGCAGCCAAGCTCTTAACCACTACGCCACCAGGGTTTCTGGTGGTGCTAATAAAGACTTTTTAATAGGAAGAAATAGTTATAATATGCTAAGTCAAATAAGCAGAAAACAAAACCATAAGTACTGTAAAATACCAACTACTCATGGAAATAAGTCTGGAAGTAATATACCAAAGCTTAAGATGGTTGCTCTGAGTAGGGAAGTTAGGTTATTTTATATATTCATGTATTTTCTTCACTACCTGTCAGTTTGTTGTACTGTGGTGACCTGCATGTTGCTGTGATGCTGGAAGCTATGCCAACAGTATTTCAAATACCAGCAGGGTCACCCATGGTGAATAGGTTTCAACAAAACTTCCAGATTAAGACAGACTAGGAAGAAAGGCTTAGTGATCCACTCCCAAAAATTAGCCAATGAAAACCATATGGATCACAACAGAACATTGTCTGACTCACTTGCTTTGGACCCATCATCGGGAGGGGTCAGTCACTAGAGGACATCATGTCTGATGAAGTAGAGGGCCAGAGAGGGCGAGGAGACTCTCAGTGAGACGGACTGGCACAATAGCCACAACAAGGGACTAGAACATGCTGGTGATAGAAAGGGTGATGCAGGACCAGGTGACGTTTCATTCTATTGTACGTAAGGTCACCGTGAGTTGGAGTCCACTTAATGGCACCTATGTATATGTTTTCTAATTTTCCTGTGAGCACGTGATACTTTTTAAACTAAGAAAACGGGGGAAAAAAAATCACGCAGAAACTATTTTTGCATGATAGAAAGGCTTTAGAATCAGATGGCCTAGATTTATATCCCAACCGGGTGTCCTTGGACAAGTGACAACCTCTCCAGACACCAGTTTCCTCAACGGTAAATGGAGACAAGGCTAGTGTCTACATCACAGAGTCATTGTGAGGATTAGGTGAGGTCAACCTGTGTCTGCAAAAAGAGGGAGGTCAGTTCGGTCTTGTACAGCTCTTAGACTCTTTTTGTTAAGTAATGGAAGATGCTGAGAAGTTGGATGGGTGAGGGCCAGCTGCTCTCCTACAACCTGAAAATTAGTCTCAGACCTAGTTCTTCCATACTACTAACATTTGCTAAATTTTTATTAGCCAGCAGGCATAAAGTAGCTCCTACAATCTGTGCTACATGCTCCATGAAGTCCCCACTCATTGTCCTGTTAGCAACTCAGACCACCCACCTACCACCTTTCTCATGAAGGGGTCTCCAAGCCCACTGAGACAATATTTCAGAGGCAGGATTGTGGAGCTCTTCCAGTCAGCCTCAGGCAACCAAGAAATCCTCCAAAAGCTCAATACAGCACCACTTAGGACTCAAGACTCACATTCTTATATACTTTTCACACAAGGGTGAAGGGTATCAATAACAAAGCATTTTAGGCAATCTACAAATCCTGAATACCATTCACTGATTGAAGAGTTGAGAGCCCCTTTCTAATATCCATTAGCCTGATCAGCCTGCTATTAATTTCACCAGCAAAAACCCATTTCTGACATTTAGTTACCAAATTAGCAAAACATTTGGTGTTTCTCAGAGGTAGAGAGAGTTGAAGGACTTAGAACAACTACTTCTGGAAGCAGGTTTATTTGATCTAATGCTAGCTAACCAGTCCACCCCCAGGGGGCATTCCTGGTTTCGATGGTAGCTGCCCTTGGGATGTAACGTCAAGTAATATAGATAAATATCATACAGTCTATGCTGAAGTATTTTAGAGTAAATTACAGGTGTAACACCTGTAAAGTCCTGGTACATGTAAACATTCAACAATTATGTAGTTATTAAACCTGAGGCAAAATTCTATGTGGCTCTATATTCTCAATTTTGCATTTCCTACATGCACTCCCATGGAGTCCTGGTGGCACGGTGGTTTAGCGCTCAGCTGCTAACCAAAAGTTCAATAGTTCGAGCCCACCAGCTTCTCCACAGGAGAAAGATGTGACAGTCTGCTTCAGTAAAGATTTACAGCCTTAGAAAACTTATGGGGCTGTTCTACTCTGTCCAACAGGATTGTTACGAGTCAGAATCAACTCATTGGCAACAGGTTTGGTTTGGTTTTTGGCTTATATGCATTCCCTTACAGATTTTGAACTACAGTCTGTTGCATTTCTTTAATTTTTTTCATTCTTCTCTAAAATGTTCCTATGTTTAGTGGGGGAAGAAGACCAGACGGAAAGAGTCCCCAGTGAGAATCTGAGAGGAATGAATCAGTTCCACCCTAGGGTCAGAAAGGTCACCCCACCCTACCACCCCTGCCTGGTCTCATTGCACCCCAGGAATCCTACAAGGGGCCTCTTTTGGTATTCTGAGGGCTCTCCACTCAGGGAGGTTTTATCTGAAATTAAGCCAGAAAGTATTCAGCTCAGATAACAGGATTAATTAACATTCTTCTCATTCTGCAAACCACTGATGGGGAGGGGTGCCACCCACGTCCTGGATGAGGTGGGCCTGGTGCAGTCTTAGGGTCTTAGAGCCTTGCCTGGAGTTCGCAAAGCCCCTCCTTCCCATTGAACACTAGGCTTCTTAGGGATGGTGTGTCGTAATGCTCACCTTTGTTCTCATGAGGTATTTTTTCCCCTTCTGTCTGTCCCACCGATTTTCATTTCCAGGTTGATTTTGTATTTCCAGGTTGGTGTTAATACACCCACTCCTCACTTATCAATATGATTAGGTCCCAAAGAACAGGTCATTATGCCAAAATCACCATTATGTGAAAATGGAGGATGACCACATAGGATCACAAAATATTATGTGAGACACATACATCCCTCTGGACCCACGAGGCAGAAAATGTAGGTGGCTGCTGTACGTTCCACTGGTCATGAAAGGTTACTAGTAGACGCACGTCATTAATGTGAAAAAGCGTCGGATAGTAGATTTTTTACTATTGTAGTAAATGCAAAATGTCAGAAAATGAAATAGTCAAGAAGTGAGGAGTAGGTATAGATTGGACCTACCTAAATAATAATGATAATGGTAATAATAGCAGGAGCTGACATTTATGGAACCTGTGCACCAGCCACTAGGCTAAGCATTTGGGATTCTTGAGTTCCACATATAACGAGGCCTTAAAAAAAAAAAAAAAAACTTTTTTTTTTTTTTTAAGAGCTGAGCAGGGAGTCCTCAACCCTCACCTCTTGCTCACCTTGAGTCTGTACCAGTTGCATCCTCCCAAAAGATCTGACTCCACCAGGCAATGATGAAGAATGGCTCTTTACTGAAGATTATTGTTATGCAGAGACGGGCAAGTAGAATCAGAATCACAACGTATACCACACAGCAGTAACTTACAATATTCTCTGTTAGCTGTCTGCACCACTGCACCCCTCAATATTTCTTCTACCTCTTGTCTTCTAATTTCTCCTTTCTGTCTTCCCCATGTCCAGCCTCTATAAAACTAACCAGTTAACTCCAACTTATGGTGACCTCATGTGTGTCAGAGTAGAACGATGCACCATAAAATTTTCGATGGTTGATTTCCTGGAAGTAGATTGTCAGGCCTTTCTTTCGAGGCACCTCTAAGTGGACTCAAACCTCCAACCTTTCAGTTAGCAGCCAACTTCATTAACTGTTTGCACCACCCAGGGACTCCATAATCCCCTTGAATTTCCAGAGCTATTAAGCTCTAGCTGTCACCTTCCAAAGCCCACTTGGCATCTCAGCTTACAAAAGCCAGGTTAGTCCACAGAGCCCAACTATTTGGCCTCAAGCACTTCACTTGGGGATGCAGGAAAACGTTCTCCATAAATTCCAACCCCACCTTATCTCATATAATCCTCAAAGCAATCCTAAGAGGTAAGAACTAGGTACTATTGTCATTCCCATTTTACACACAGAGAAAAAGTCTCAGAGGTCAACTTGCCTACGGTTACTTGTCCAGATTCAGATTCTGGAGTGCAGTGTTCCAAAGCCATGGTCCTAATGGCTCTGCTTACTGTGACCACATGTCCCAGTTAGCCTGGGTTTTAGTCCCAGTTTAAACCTGTGTAATTCACTCTCAAAGGTTCCCTGGTCTGGAATTTTGTGATCACCCTAACTATGCTATAGGTCTTGTTCATCTTTGCATCCACAGTGCGTAAACCAAAAATCAAACCTGTTGCCATGGAGTCGATTCCAATTCATAGTGACCCTATTGGACAGAATAGAACTGCCCCACAGGGTTTCCAAGGAGCGCCTGGTGGATTCAAACTGCCGACCTTTTGGTTAGCAGCTGAGGTCTTAACCATAGCACCACCAGGGCTCCTCCACAGTGCATAAAGTGCATAGCACACGGAAATGCTCAATAAATGACTTCAGAGATACTGGTCTCTGAGTTGGTTTTAGGACAGCCATCACCCATCTGAACAAGCCATACTCCCTCTGCCTCTGAATTACTAAAGCCTACAAATGAAACTCTGACTCAGCCCGGGGAAGAGGGCTCAGTTTCTGTGGCTGTCAGATCAGTAACCTGACCAAATTAATCTCTCTCTGGGCTACAGGCTCCATTTATCATGCTGTGGACTCTGCAGCCCCCAGGTAGGGGGGCAAGGGGCGCTCACGCGGGGTGGGCAACCACCCTAGACACCAGCACCAAGGCTAAGATGGTTGTTCAGCCCAGCATCGGATTTCATGTCTGCTCTCCTTTCCCTCTGGCCTCCCTGGGAGAGAATGAAGGATTGAGATGTATTACACTTGTTTGTGGCTAATGTTTCAAGTGAGAGTTGGAAGGAGGCTTCTTAGAATTAATTCTCTCAGTTCCAAGAGGGACGGGAAAGGGAGAGAAGGGAGAGCTCTCAGCACCACGGCTGGCTCTGAGATGGCCCCAAAGCCACTTGCCAGGTGCTCACTCGGGTGCTTTCCCTTTGTCTCGATTTCCACTAGTGCAGGTTCAGGTTTGCTCAGAGAGATAAGGACAAACAGCCTTCTTCTGCTTGCATGTTCTTTGCATAGGAAACCAATTTGGGGTTTTGAGTTTTTAGCGTGTCAGCTTTAGTGCAGGGGCGGGTCCTGTCCCCACTTCCCTCTCCCTTTAGATCAGGGACACAAATTCCAATGCCTATGGTGAGAGGTAACAGTGCACTGCTTAAAAGCACAGACTGTGAAGGCAGTCTGCCTGGGTGTGAATCCCAGCCCTCCCGCTATTACAAAGGACTAACGGACCACATCTACCACAGCCTCCACCACACCACTTCCAGTACATCTAGATGATGCCTGGCTACCACTAACTACTGCTCTGACAGGGATCACAATAGAGGGTCCCAGACAGAGCTGGAGAAAAACGTAGAACAAAATTCTAACTCAAAAAGAAAGACCAGACTTGCTGGCCTGGTATACACTGGAGAAACCCTGAGAGTATGGCACCCGGACACCCTTTCAGCTCAGTAATGAGGCCACTCCTGAGGTTCACCCTTGAGCCAAAGGTTGGACAGGCCTATGGAACAAAATGAGACTAAAGGGGCACACCCAGCCCTAGGGCAGGGACTAGAAAGCAGGAGGGGACAGGAAAGCTGGTAATAGGGAACCCAAGGTTGAGAAGGGAGAGTGCTGACATGTCATGGGGTTGTTAACCAATGTCATAAAACAAAATGTATACTGTTTAATGAGAACCTAGTTTGTTCTGTAAACCTCGAAGTACGATAAAAAAATAAAATTATTAAACACTGGACTGGAGAAAACAAGACAAGTAGGTGGGTCAGATCCAGGTGGAGATCTGCTCAGTGACTGTATCCTGTCCCCACAGAAGGGATGAGATCAAAGCTGTGCAGCCCCCGTTGATGCACAGAGTGGTGGGGTTGTCTTTATCATATCGAAATCAAAAGGGAAGAGAGAAGGTAAGGGGCAGTGCCTAGCCCAGGGGACGCTCCTGGGGAGAAACAGTGTCCCAGCCTATTGGGGTGGGTGGCAGGCATAGTCCAAATTGTGGTGGCTTTTTTAAATGATGCATCACCATGGGTGGCCCAATCCTTTAACATACTCAGCTGCTAACCAAAAGGTTCAAGTTCACCCAGAGGTGCCTCAGAAGAAAGGCCTGGCAATCTACTTCCAAAAATTAGCCATTGAAAGCCCTATGGAGCACAGTTCTACTCTGACAAACATGGTCAACATGAGTTGGAGGTGACTCGATGGCAACTGGTATGTTAAATGATGCCTGTAAATCTTCAAATTATGACACCACCCTTGTTTTCTAGTCACCTCTTAGCAGAGTGACTAAGATCCTCAGATCAGGAATCAAGCTTCCTGGATTGAATCTTAACTCTACCCCTGACTAGCTTCATGACTCTGGGCAAGTAACTCAACCTCTCTGTACCTCATTTACATGTGCAAAAAATGAATAATTATATTGACTATGCTAAGGCATTCAACTGTGCAGATCATAACAAATTACGGATAACAGTGCAGAGAACAGGAATTCCAGAACACTTAATCGTGTTCATGAGGAATCTGTACATAGATCAAGAGGCAGATGTTCACACAGAAAAAGGGGATATTGTGTGGTTTAAAGTCAGGAAAGGTGTGCGTCAGGGTTGTATCCTTTCACCATACTTATTCAATCTGTATGTAAAGCAAACTATCCGAGAAGCTGGACTATATGAAGAAGAACGTGGGAACAGGATTAGAGGAAGACTCATTAACAACCTGTGATATGCAGATGACACAACCTTGTTTGCTGAAAACGAAGAGGACTTGAAGCACTTACTGATGAAGATCAAAGACCACAGCCTTCAGAATGGATTATACCTCAACATAAAGAAAACAAAAATCCTCACAACTGGACCAATAAGCAACTTCATGATAAATGGGGAAAAGACTAAGGTTGTCAAGGATTTCATTTTACTTGGATCCACAATCAATACCCAAGGAAGCAGCAGTCAAGAAATCAAAAGACGCATTGCACTGGGCAAATCTGCACAAAAGACCTCTTTAAAGTGTTGAAAAGCAAAGATGTTACCTTGAGGACTAAGGTATGCCTGACCCAAGCCATGGTGTTTTCAATTGCCTCATATGCACATGAAAGCTGGGCAATGAATATGAAAATGAACTGACCCCTTTGAACTGTGGTATTAGCGAAGAATATTGAATATACCATGGACTGCCGAAAAAAACAAACAAATCTGTCTTGGTAGAAGTACAATCAGAATGCTCTTTAGAACCAAGGATGACAAGACTCCATCTCACATACTTGGACATGTTATCAGGAGAGATCAGTCCCTGGAGAAGGACATCATGCTTGGTAAAAAAGAGCGTCAGTGAAAAAGAGGAAAACCCTCAATGAGATGGATTGATTCCGTGGCTGCAACAACGGGCTCAAGCATAGAAACAATAGTGAGGATGGCGCAGGACTGGGCGGTATTTCGCTCTGTCACACACAGGGTCTCTGTGAGTTGGAACCAACTCCGTGGCATATAATGACAACAACAACCTCATAACTGTCATCAGAAATGAATGAGGTGATATATGTGAAAGGCTAGCACAGTGCCTAGCATATAGCAAACACTCAATAAATATTATTATGAATATAAGTAATAATCATTAAAATAAGCCTCAACTCTTATTGCTCCATAAAACAACAGAAATTTATGAAGCAATTAACATATGCGAGCTTTAAAACTAGGCTCCATGGGAAAGATTAGGAATATGAGGAGAGACTCCATGTCTTATTCACCACTAAATTCCCAACACACCACACAATGCCCACGTGAGGTAGGAGGCCCAGTGTTCACTGAGTAAGGAGTTCCTGTTCTCGGGGAATCTAGAATGTGTGTGGTGGGGGGAGGGGGCAGATGGTAAGATGTAAATGTGTAAAAAATTAAGCAATAAATGTTTTAAGCTGTTGAAGTCATCAAGAGCAGTCCAAAGCTGAAGAGTCTGGGTATCTGAATGAATCATCTACAGTCATTGCTAGAAGAGTTCAGCTTCAGAAATCATTTCAGGTTGAAGTAGTCAGGAGAAAGTGCCATGGTAACAAAGGTGTGGCTTGGGTATAAAGCAAAAAGGCATTCCTAGAAGAGAGAGTAAACAAAGAGTTTGTGACAAAGAACTAGGTGTGTTTCAGACGTGAGAAAGGGGCTTAACGGGGACAGAGTGTTCAGAGCAGCAAGTAGGGGAAATGAGCCTGGAAAGCTGGGCTGGTGCTTGATCAAAAAAGGCCTTCAGTGCCAGGCTGTGGTAGAGACTACTATATGTCTCCCCTTCTGTCTTAGGGTCAGTTCTCCAGAGAAGCAAAACCAGTAATGTGTATAAATATATATATACAGAGATTCATATCAAGGAAACAGCTGACACTATTATAGAGGCTGGAACATCCCAAGTCTGTATATCAGGAAAGAGGCTTCTCCTGATTCATGTAGCCACAGGGGCTGGAGAAGTCAAGATCGGCAGGTTGGAGAGCAGGGCTCTTGCTCACAGGCTGTGAAGGTTGACTAATTCCAAGATCGGCAGGAAAGACTGCAAGTTTCCTGATTTATGTAGCTGCAGGGGCTGGTAAACCCAAGATAAGCAGGTAAGAGAGCAGGACTCTTGCTCACAGGCTGTGAAGATCGACAAATCCCAAGACCAGCAGATAAGCTGCTAGCTCAAGTTCCAAGAACCAGAGTTCAGTGAACAAGAGGCAGCTGCAGAAGCCACACAGGGCAAAAGCCACAAAATCCACTTATATTCGGATGCAGGATACACACCCAAGGAAACTCTTTTTCAACTGATTGGCCACCCATAGCAGATCCCATCATGGGGGGTGATCACACATAAGCACTGAGAATCATGGCCCAGCCAAGCTGACACACAATCTTAACCATCACACCTTCTTTTTTAACAAGACACCTAATTTATTTGCATAGGATGGGCTATATCTCCCAGCCACCCTTGTAGCTGGATTCGGCCATGTGGTTAAGCTCTGACCAATGGGACTTAAGAGAAAGTCCCAAGTGCAGCTTCTAGAATGTGGACACAATGGCTGGAGCATTAGCAGTCATCTTGGGTCATGAGGCAGAATGTTAAGGCTAATGCCGAGGAAGGAAGATGGAGCCAACCTCTGTGGTGATTATACTAGCCTTGGACATACTACCTGTGGACTATTAAACAGGAGAGAAATAAACTTTTATTTTGTTTAAGCCACTATTATTTTGGATCTGACTTAACATGCAGCCGAACCTAATCCTAACTGATACACTAGCCAAAGATTTCCTGGAGGCAACAGGCAGCCACTGGAAATTTATGAGCACGTGAGTAAAAGGAATATGTAGTGTAGAGGGATACAATGCAGAACAGTCTGGCAGCAACTGTGAAGTAAAGGTGGGAGGAAGGAGAACCTGGAGACTAAGTGCCCGGAGAGGAGGTTAGTGCAGTAATTTAAGCAATATGAATAAATGAGTATGTGCTAACATCTGTTTTAAAGGAAAATGACCTTAAGAATTGGGATTAAAATGTCAAAAAATACATGTGCATAATGTGCTTTGAAGGAGCCCTGGTGGAGCAATAGTTAAGTGCTCGGTTGCTAACCAAAATGTTGTCGGTTCAAATCTATCCGGTGCACCACGGGAAAAAAGACCTGACAATCTGTTCCAGTAAAGATTACAGCCTAGGAAACTCTATGGGGCACCTGTCCTGGAGGGGCACTATGAGTCAGAATCAACTGTACAGTGCACAACAACAACAATGTGCTTTATGTTGGGAGAAAAAATGTTGTGTTTTAATTGGTCTAACTAATATTGACTGGCTTGGTGGCTCAGGCTGTGCCAGAGAATAACAAGCAATATGGTAAACATAGTGTAGTTTTTATGAAGAGGAGCTCTTGAGTTAGACGGCCTGGGTTCAAATCCTGCCTCCATCAATTACTAGCTCTGTGACCATGAGCAAGGTACTTAACTCCTCCAAGCTTTGGTTTCTTCTTCATCTACATGATAACGGGGATAACAGTTTACATGCTAGAGGATTAAATCAGGTGAGCCACTCATTCGTTCACCAATGTTTTTTGTGTACTTGTTAAGTGCTCCGCGCTGTGCTAGGGCTGGTGTACAGAAGTGGACAAAGCAGTTAAGGAAAA
Source organism: Loxodonta africana (assembly GCF_030014295.1). Lineage (NCBI taxonomy): Eukaryota > Metazoa > Chordata > Mammalia > Proboscidea > Elephantidae > Loxodonta > Loxodonta africana. The sequence continues at coordinate 46,734,255 of NC_087348.1, forward strand.
GAGTTGCCATTCTAGTGAGCAAGCTGGACCACAAACAAATGAGGAGTTGAGGTGGCTCTGTGGTTAAGAGCTATAGCTGCTAACCAAAAGGTCAGCAGTTCGAATCCACCTGCTGCTCCTTGGAAACCCTATGGGGCTGTTCTACTTGACCTATAAGGTTACTAGAAGTCGGAATCAACCCAAGGGCTTTGGTTTTTTGTTTGTTTGCTTTTCTCTGCAGTGACAGTTACTGTGCAGTCTAGAAAATGAGGTGCCATTGTGTGTATCACTGGGGTCATGGAAGAGGATTTTATGTGCGAAACAGATGAACATATTAAATTGTTCATTGCAGCTATATATTTACAATGAATTTTTTTTAAATACAGCTTTCTTTATTGACAGTAATGACATTCACTCTTTCAACAAATATTCCTGGAGCACCCACCAGGCACTGTACTGGGAACTGGTGATACAGCAGAGAGTCAAACAGAAAAACCCATGACCTTGTGAAGATGGCATTACAAGTTTTCTTTGTAAATTAATCGAGCTTTCCTTTTTAAATAAATTTAAGTTTGAAGAGGGGTATCCATGTTATTAAGTGGGCAAATATACTCATTTTCTAGGGCTGTCACAACAAATTACCACAACCTTGGTGGCTTAGAACAGTAGAAATTTATTCTCTCCAATTCTGGAGGCCAGAAATCAGGAATCTGGAGGCTCTGAGGGAGAATCTGTTTCAGGCCTCAGTCCTAGTTTCTGGTGGCTGCCCGCCACCCCTGGTTTGTAGCTGCAGAACACCAATCTCTGCCTCTGCTTCACTTGACCTACTTCTCTGTGTGTCTTTGTATCTATTATAAGGACGCACTTGTCACTGATGGCGCAGTGGTTAAGAGCTTGGCTGTTAACCAAAAGGCTGGCAGTTTGAACCCACCAGCCGCTCCTTGGAAACCCTGTGGGACATTCTACTCTGTCCTGTAGGGTCACTATGAGTTAGAATCAACTCGACGGTGATGGATTTGTTTGTTTGCTTTTTGTCATTAGATTTAGTGTCCACCCTAATCTAGAATGATCTCATCTTCAAATCCTTACCTGAAATATATCTTAAAAGACCCTTATTCCAAAAAGAGATCACATGCTGAGGTTCCCAGTGGACATATCTTTTGGGGGGAAGGGGCACAATTCAACTCACTAGTTCAGATCTGGCAAAAACAGTGAAGGCAGTAAAAAATAAGCCCCGTCTGGGATGCGCTGGGCCATGGCAGCTCACTCAGCGCCCGGGGAAAGAGGGGTCTCCAGGCTAATACCCTCAAAAAGAAAGCCACAGCCACATTGCCCCACTCTGCCTGACTCTTCCTCCATTTACACTGCAAGTTTTCTATTTATTTTTTTGACTATGGTTTGAGACACATACAAGATTAAATCAGAAGATTTCCATCTCAAAGTTATGAGAAAACCCACTAAGTGGGCTAAATGTGGCAAAGCTTTGTAAATCAAGGAAACTTGGAATTAAAAATATTTATAAAGAAAAGTGGTTTTCACTTTTACTTATTACAAAGTTGGCTAACCATGAGTTGCATAATGGAGAACCGGTTTTTTTTTTTTTAATCTATTAATATCCTATAATTATCCTGTCACAGCTCCTACTTAAGTAGACCATACTGTATCCGCCTTCTAAATAAACACCACGTACTTGAGAATAATTTATTCCCTTAAGTAGATCAACAGAGCCTCCTTTCACCAGTTAAATGAACAATGTAACCATGTTACAACACGTCACTGCTTCTCCTAATCCCTCGGCATACCAGTCCTTTTCCTACCCTAAAGATTTCAATTTTCCCCTACAAGGAAACAAGAGTTAATGAAATGTATAGTAACTTCTATCTCCACAAACTTTATTCATTTCATATCATCTCTCCACCCCATACCCAAGCAGACATATTAGATACAGAAAGATCTCCACACATAGCATGGATAGTGACTTTGATGAACATTTAGGACAGACGTGCAGATCAAATAATCAAATGAAATACTGTTAAGACTTTTAAAACTGACACCTAACAAAAATAGTGAGTGAGCTGTTTTGCAGTCAGGGCCCAGTGAAGCTTCAAAATTGTTCCTTGGCAACTTCAGCACAATTAACAGTACTATTTGAAGTACATAGAATCCTATGTATGTGAAAGCCAGACAATGAATAAGGAAGAATGAAGAAGAATTGATGCATTTGATTTATGGTGTTGCTGAAGAATATTATATGTACCATGGACTGCCAAAAGAATGCACAAATCTGTCTTGGGAGAAGTACAACCAGAATTCTTCTTAGAAGCAAGGATGGCCAGGCTTTGTCTCACATACTTTGGACATGTAATCAGGAGGGATCAGTCCCTGGAGAAGAACATCATGCTTGGTAGAGGGTCAGCAAAAAACAGGAGCACCCTCAATGAGATGAACTGACACAGTGGCTGCAACAGTGGGCTCAAGCATAACAACAATTATGAGGATGGAGCAGGACCGGGCAGTGTTTTGTTCTGGTATACATAGGGTCGCTATGAGTTGGAGCTGACTCAACGGTACCTAACAACAACAACAATGTATAAAGCACATTCACTCATTCAGTCATTCACTCAACAAAAAATTTATTTAGCTCCTTCTGCAGGCAAGGCACTGGGTTGAACACTGAAAAACGAAGGTGAACAAAAAGGGACTTACAGTCTAGTATGTAAGGAAGATAATAATCAAATTGCCTCACAATAAAAAGTTATAAACTGTGAAAAGTACTATATGGGAAATGTAAGTGTAAAACAAACAAGGAGATTGGATCCAAGTTGAGGAGTCAGGATGAGCTCAGCTGAGACGGAGGGCAGAAGGATAGAAAGAGGGGAGGGAAATGTGTTCCAAGCAGAGGGAAACAGCATAAATAAAACCCTGATGGTGCTCTAGGGGAGTTGGAGGCAGTCAGTACTGGCTGAAGAGCCAAAATAGATGAGGTTGAGGTATAAAGATAGGCAAGGGTCAGATCAAGCAGGTTTTTATAGCCATGGCAAGGAGGTTATTTGGACTTTATTCTGAGAGTAATGGAAAACCCCTGAAGAGCTTTGAGCGGAGAGGGTAATGGGATCAGATGCATATTTTAAAAACAAGATACAATGTAAAGAATTTAGTCTGTTAACTGTCCCTCAATATCCATTTCCCCCCTTTACCCACAGTAATGAAATTTCTCCTAAACATGTGACTACCCAGAATAAAGACTACATTTCCCAGCCTCCTTTGCAACCAGGCATGGCCATGTCTCTAAATTCTGGCCAATGATCTGCAAACAGAATTATCATGAAGGGGTTCTAAGAACTTCTTTTAAGAGACAACATTCATGTGCTCTTTGCCCTCCTACTTGTCCCTTCCTCCATTCTATTGAGTGGAAACCAGATGCTTCCATCTTGGACTCTGAGGAAGCAGTCATGGGTGAAGGAGCAACAGGAAAAAAAGAGCCAGGATTCCTGACATTGTGGAGCGCTGTACCAACCTTCAAGTCCCCTCAGATTTCTTTTTAATTTACAGAGGTATAATTTATATAGTTTTTATATATAAAAAAAAGTGCATCCATTTAAAGTGTATAATTCAGTGCATTCTGACAGCTGTATACAGCCATGTAACTACCATCAAAATCAAGATTCAGAGCATTTCTCATACCCCAAAAAGATTTCCATGCCCTTCTGTAGTCCACTCTTCCCTCTACCCTTGGCATGAGACAGCTATGATCTGCTTTCTGTTGCTATAGATATGTTTTCATTTTCTAGAATTTTATATAAATGGAATCATGTAGTATACACTCTTGTACTGCTTTAATTCAGCATAATTATTTTGAGATTCATCCATGTTGTTGTCTGTATCAGTAGTTCGTTCCTTTTTATTGCTGAATAGCATTCTATTGAATGGATGTACCACAGTTTATTTAATCCATTCATCAGTTGATAGACCCTTGGGTTGTTTATAGTTTAAGGGTATTGTGAACAAAGCTGCTACAAACGTTTATATACAAGTCTTTGTGAGGACATATGTTTTCATTTCTTTGAGTAAATAAAGGGATGGGTTATATGGTAGATACATGTTTACCAATACAAAAAACATCCAAACACTTTTCCAAAGTGGGTGTAGCATTTTATATTCCCATGAAAGGTGAATGAGAATGCTGGTTGCTCCAAGTCCTCACCAATACTTGGTATTGTCAGTCTTTTTAATGTTAGCCACTCTAGTGGGCATGTAGTGGGTGATCTAGATTTCTGAATGAGAAAAAAATTAACTTCTGGGTTATGTTTAAGCCACATTATTGTGGATTTTCTGTCACTCCTAGCCAAAGCTAATCCTATTGAATAATGGAAACAAGAGGGAAAGGTGGAAGACCAGTTAAGAGGCTCCTGTGGTTCAGGAAAGAGATGATAGTGTACTGAACTGGCGGAGGATAGTTAAGATGGAGAGAAATGGATAGATTGGTGACATAATTAGGAGATGATGGATTTAAGATTTGGCAATGGAATAGGTATGGAGAGTTAAGAAAATCAAATCAGATAACACGACTGGTTAGCAGAGGAGCTAGGGCTCAGACCCAGACCTGTGTAATGCCAGAGGATATTCCCAACCATTGCTCTCTTTGCCCCCAAGAGACTAAAGTTACATGGAGGAGAACTGGCAACCACTCCAACTGCAGTTGCAGCAACCTCGTGGTTTTTGCTGGTTGGTTGGTTGTGTCCTGGTTTTGGTGTGGAGGAGGGTGATTTTGACCGGTGGGAGGAAGATGAAAAATACTGATGTTGGCATTCACAGGCTTTTTAAAAAAATATTGTTTCTATTTCTGTTAATACTACTATTATTGACTTCTTTGTGAATACCCTCTTTTAATTCCACTTACGGGGGCGGGGGATAGGGAATCAAAGGACTTAAATAAGAAGAAGCCTACTTGAAGCCGAAGTCGAAATTAAAGGCTTTAGGTGGATTCTCCGTATTTCATCCTCACAACAGCCTATGTTTTTCTCTATTTTACAGATAAGACAACTAAGACTCAGAGAGGTTAAGAAACTTATCCAAGGTTACACTTTTAAGAACCTTGGAAGAAGTGGTACTGTTTGTCCCAAACTTCAGTTCCAAAGTAAAAGGATTATACAGAAGGATCTGTTGGAAATGAGATGAGTGGGAAAAGGTACAAGAGGCCTGAGCGTGTACCCAGCCACAGGCTTAAAAATTGGAAATTTTCTTTGAACGTCTTCGATTTATCTTTAAAATTCTAGCACATGTTGCACTGTCCTCCACAAATGAGCCATGCTTATTTTTATACAGAAATCCCTTTTTAAAATCACTTCCCATAATTAAAACTGGATAGCATAGGAAGATGTATCGTGCTGTTTTCTCTGGCTTCACACACCAGGTCAGTGCATTCCATTCACCAGTTGCCGTGGAGTAGGTTCTGACTCATAGTGACCCCACGTGTGTCAGAATAGAACCGTGCTCCATAGGGTTTTCCACTGGCTGATTTTTCAAAAGTAGATTGCCGAGGCTTTCTTCTTGAGGCACCTCTAGGTGGATTCGAACCTCCGCATTTTGGTTGGCAGCTGAGCACCTTAACCAAATGCACCATCTGGGACTCCAGCTCAATGAACACTCATTTGAAAAGCACAGCTCTGTACAAGCCTACACGGGGCTAGAACTGAAGCCTAGCTCCCTACTTCCTAGCTCTGTGACTGCGTGCAAATTCCCTACTCCTGCAAAGCCTCAGTTTCTGGACTTGTAGAACGAGAAAAATAATCACCTTTGCTGAGTTGCTGTGTGAAAGGAAATGAGATAAGATGTTATGAGGGTAAATGAAACAAGGGCTGTACAGTAATTATTCTGTTTGTCCCATGCTCAGCTGGGAGCACAGAGCTAAAAACTTCAGTCAGTAACTATGGAGTGAAATATTTTTCCTACTTCATTTTGGCTTCTCTCTGAAAGACTTCATGCCATCTTTGTATCTCCTCCCCACTGGCCTCTGGAGGAATTCATCTAGATCCAGACCCAGGGTTTGATTTGTATGGCCCCTTTTTAACTAGGTGGGGCTTTAACAACCACTTACCCTGGCATTTAATTGAGTCCTTAAGAATGGTTTAGATTCTTTAAATAGTTATAACCTTTCCAGGGGACATTTAAAAGGTCATTTCAAGAGCTTTAGCAGCCCTAAGTGGAGCAATCTAACTGAGCCTGTGTTAACTATCACCTCAAATAAACGAAATTAAGGGCAAAAAAGGGAGGAGGGAGAGAGGAGGCTGTTAGAGATTAAAGGAGACTTAAGGGATAGATCAAGCAAATGCAATGTTGGTTTTGGATCCTAATTGCAATAAACCTATTGTTTTTTTTTAAAAAAAAAATCGGGGGTGGGAAATTGAACATGGAATTGTTAATTTAGTTGACTGTGATAGTGGTATTGTGGGGTCTTATGTTTGTTTCTGGAGATCACACTAAAATGTTTATGGGTAAAAAGCTATAATATCTAGAATTTAAAGTGCACTGGCAAAGAAAAAATGGAGCACTAGTGGGGGGGCACAGCAAACTTTTGATCATTATTAAGGCTGGGTGATGGGGACAAGAGGGTTCACAATACTATATGTGTGTCTTAGTCATCTAGTGCTGCCGTAACAGAAACAGCACAACGGGAAGGCTTTAACAGAGAAATTTATTCTCTCACAGTCTAGTAGGTTACAAGTCCAAATTCAGGGTATCGGCTCCAGGAGAAGGCTTTCTCTCTCTGTAGGCTCTGGAGGAAGGTCCTTGTCTTCAATCTACCCCTGGTCGAGGAGCTTCTCAGGGGCAGGGACCCCATGTCCAACGGACACACTCTGCTCCTGGTGCTGCTTTCTTGGTGGTATGAGGTCCCCCTGTCTCTCTGCTCACTTCTCTCTTTTATATCTCAAGAGATTGCCTCAAGACACAATACAATCTTGTAGGTTGAGTCCTGCCTCACTAAGACAACTACTGCCCATCCTTCCTCATTAACATCACAGAGGCAGGATTTACAACACATTGCAAAATCACACAATACTGGGAATCATGGCCCAGCCCAATTGGTACACACATTTTGGGGGGGGACATAATTCAATCCATGATAATGTGTTATGACTTGAATTGTGTCCACCCCACAAATACGTGTTGAAATTCTAATCCTTGCTGAGGTAGTCCCTGATTTATGACTTATTCAAGTTATGATGAAACACATTCACAACCATCTGTTTTTTGAGTTTTTTCTTGTACATTTTATTGTTAGTAATATGTTACGGTGTCTAATTTCATGATGTTACCATTCTCAGATGTTCACTCAAAGATGTTCAAAGATCAGATTTATAAAGACACAGACAATAAAAGGCAATAATAATGAAAACTAAAAAAAAAAGTATTCAACTTACGTCAGAACCGACTTAAGACGGAGTGAGTCTTAAGATGGAGTCGTCTGAATGAAACCCTGGTATAAGTCGGTGACCACCTGTACCTGTAAATATGACCCTGTTTGGAAATAGGGGGTTTTCTTTTGTTACATTAAAGATATCGTACCAGTGTAGGGTGGATCCTAAACCTAATCAGTCCTGAGTTATAAAAGATGAGAATATACATAGACACACAAATAGGGGGAAGACAGACACCAAGGAATGCCAAGAAACACCAAAAAAGCACAAGGAACTCCTGGGACTATGGACAAGTTTGGACTTCCTACCTACAGCGACATCCTGAATTCAAACTTCTAGTCTCCTGAACTGTGAGAAAATAAATTTCTGTTCTTTAAAGTCATGTACTTGTAGTATTTTTTTACAGCAGTACTAGGTACCTAAGACAATATGTTTGAAATTTTCAATAACGAAAATAAAATGAAAAGGCACATATTGTTGTTGGTGGTGGTGGTTGTTGTTAGGTGCTGTTGAGTTGGTTCCGACTCGTAGCAACCTTAAGCACAACAGAACAAAACACTGCCCAGTCCTGTGCCATCCTCACAAATGTTGCTATGCTTCAGCCCGTTGTTGCAGCCACTGTGTCAATCCATCTCCTTGAGAGTCTTCCTCTCTTTCACTGACCCTCTAATTTACTAAGCATGATGTCCTTCTCCAGAGACTGATCCCTCCTGATAACATGTTTAAAGTATGTGACGCATAGTCTCACCATCCTTGCCATTAAGAAGAATTCTGGTTGTGCTTCTTCTAAGAGAGATTTGTTCGTTCTTTTGGCAGTCCATGGTATACTCAACATTCTTCAACAACACCACAATTCAAAGGCGTCTATTCTTCTTTGGTCTTCCTTATTCATCATCCAGCTTTCCCAGGCATATGAGGCAATTGAAAACACCATGGCTTTGGTCAGGCGCATCTTAGTCTTCAAAGTGACATGGTTGCTTTTTAACTTAAAAAGAGGGCTTTTGCGGCACATTTGTCCAATGCAATGAGTCTTTTGATTTCTTGACTGCTGCTTCCATGGGTATTGATTGTGAATCCAAGTAAAATGAAATCCTTGACAACTTCAATATCTTCTCTGTTTATCATGATGTTGCTTATTGGTCCAGTTGTGAGGATTTCTGTTTTCTTTATGTTGAGGTGTGGTCTTTGATCCTCATCAGTAAGTGCTTCAAGTCCTTTTCATTTTCAGCAAGCAAGGTCGTGTCATCTGCATAATGCAGGTTGTTAATGAGTCTTCCTCCAATTCTGATGCCCTGTTCTTCTTCATATAGTCCAGCTTCTCAGATTATTTGCTCAGCATACAGACTGAATAAGCATGGTGAAAGGATACAACCCTGACACACACCTTTCCTGACTTTAAACCATACAGTATCCCCTTGTTCTATTCGAATGACTGCCTCATGAGCACAATTAAGTGTTCTGGAATTCCCATTCTTGGAAATGTTATCCATAATTTGCTATGATCCACACAGTTGAATGCCTTTGTTATGATCCACACAGTTGAATGCCTTAAAACACAGGAAACATCTTTCTGGTATTCTCTGCTTTCAGCCAGGATCCATCTGACATCAGCAATGATATCCCCGATATCCTCTTCTAAACCTGGCTTGAATTTCTGTTGATATACTGTTGCAGCCACTTCTGAATGACCTTCAGCAAAATTTTACTTGCGTGTGATATTAATGATACTGTTTGATAATTTCTGCCTTCTGTTGGATCACCTTTCTTGGGAATAGGCATAAATATGGATCTCTTCCTGTTGGTTGCCTAGGTAGCTGTCTTTCAAATTTCTTGGCATAGACAAATGAGCACTTCAAGGGCAGCATCCATCTATTGAAACATCTCAACTGGTATTCTGTCAGTTCCTGAAGCCTTGTTTTTCTCCAACGCCTTCAGCGCAGCTTAGACTTTTTCCTTCGGTACCATCAGTTCCTGATCATATGCTACCTCCTGAAATGGTTGAACGTTGATATTTTTTTTTTTGGTGTAGTGACTCTGTGTATTCCCTCCAACTTCTTTTGATGCTCCCTGCATTGTTTAATATTTTCCCCACAGAATTCTTCAATATTACAGCTCGAAGCTTGACTTTTTTGTTCAGTTCTTTCAGCTTGAGAAATGCTAAGCCTGTTCTTCTCTTTTGGTTTTCTATCTCCAGGTCTTTGCACATGTCATTATAATACTTTGTCTTCTTGAGCTGCACTTTGAAATGTTCTGTTCAGCTCTTTCACTTCGTCATTTCTTCCTTTCGCTTTAGCTACTCGATGTTGAACAATAAGTTTCAGAGTCTCTTCTGACATCCATTTTGGTCCTTTCTTTCTTTCCTGTCTTTTTAATGACCTCTTGCTTTCTTCATTTATGATGTCCTTGATGTCATTCCACAAGTCTCTGGTCTTTGGTCATTAGCGTCCAACACGTCAAATCTATTCTTGAGGTGGTCTTTAAATTCAGATGGGATGTACTCAAGGTCGTACTTTGGCTCTCATTTTATTCTAATTTTCTTCAGTTTCAACTTGAACTTCCATATGAGCAACTGATGATCTGTTCCACAGTTGGCCCCTGGCCTTGTTCTCACTGATGATATTGAGCTTTCCTATTGTCTCTTTCCACAGATGTAGTCAATTCGATTCCTGTGTATTCCATCTGGCAAGGTCAGTGTGTATAGTTGCCTTTTATATTGTTGAAAAAAGGCATTTGTAATGAAGAAGTTGTTGGTCTTGCAAAATTCTATCATGCAATCACCGGCATCATTTCTATCCCAAAGCCATAGTTTCCAACTACCGATCCTTCTCCTTTGTTTCCAACTTTCTCATTCCAATCACCAGTAATTATCAATGCATCCTGATTGTGTGTTCGATGGTTACCGAACCCTAGAAGCTGAGTCCTTGTCCCTCATGCTCAGACTTGTCAATTATTGGGACACTGGTATTTGAGAAAGTAACTTTATTGCAATGTGCAGAGTAAAGAGCCAGAAGGAAGTTCCTCAGATCTTGGGAAGCAGAGCTTTTATGTGATTTGGGCAGCAAGATGGTACCCGGGCAGGTGTACTGGGGTGGGAAAATTCTAGAAGGCAGCCAGGAAACAGGAGATGATGTGCTTTTGTCAGACCTCTCAGTTTGGAATAGGGTCCAGGTGATGATTTTCTTTCTGATTCGTTCCTCTTGTTGCTGCATCCTCCACTGAGGTCAATTAGTGGTCACAGCTGGCCCTTCTGTGCATGCGGGGCAGGCCAAATCTGGCTTTGAGAATCAGGAAAAAAGATTGGAACTGGGGCTCAATAATCAGAACTCGCTCTCCATTGGTCCATTTCACATCTCTGTTTATCTCTGCTTTGTTCTTACTCTTTATCCACAGTCTTGGGATGGTTGCCACCCAGAATCCCCAGTTGCTGACAACTTTCTCTTCAAACAAATGGGAGGGCTACCTTCCCCCTCCAACTCCCAACATTATTGTGGGCAAGGCCTGACTCCGGCCATGTGCCCAATCGTTGACTCAATTGCCACATCCTAAGGATGCAGTACTATTGATGCACTTAGCCTAGTCCACATACTTAGCCCTATGGCAGGGCCAGAGGTGGGTGGTAGGCAATGATTTATTTGGGAAGGTTCACCCAGAATTCGTGTTGGGTACACTGGTGAGGGTATTTTACTCAAATACTTTTTAAAAGTAGATATTCCAGGTTGTTGGGAGCAACTACTTTAAAACTTTTCTAGGGTAAACTTTTCAGGCACATTTCCCAACTGCTGAAAAAAATCTCAGGGATAAAACAGTTGTTTTAATCTCTGAGGAAAAGTCGGTCTCAAAGAATGTTTTAGGAACAATTATAAGCTATATATATGTACTGAACCTTTAAAAGTAGTTGCCTCTAAGGAGTAGGCTTGAATTTGGGGATACAGAAACAATAAAGGAGGATTCGAGCAGAGGTGGTGGACCCGAAGTGTTGTTTCTCGTCTTTACCACAGAGTCACTGTGGTGTTTCTTTTGGGGCATGCCTTGCCACATTCTCTAGAGAGCCGTGTGGGCAAAGTCACATTAATGAAGCCCAACCTCCTTGGGCACAATTTCTTTAGGAATGGGTTTATGACTTAATCTGAGCAAGTTTTTCTGAGAGAGCCATGGGGAGAGGGCTTTATCTCTTTCCATAGAATGTATAAGAGGAAGCACATTGCCCTGGGATCTGTTGGCAGCCATTTTGTGGTATGAGTCGAGATAGTTTCGGGATGAAATGGTTCTCATAGAAGGCAGAGCATACAGAGAGAAAGAAAACATTCTTCGGTGATGTTGTTGAGTGCATGTTAAGTCTTAGACAAAGCTGCAGTTACATGGGCCAGTAAATGCCCTTTCTTATTTAAAAAAGACTGAGTAGAATTTTTTGTTACTATAACTGGAAGCATACTACTATAATGCTTTCTACTTCAAATATTTTTAAAAATGGGCATGTATTACTTATAATTTTACAGAAATAGCTAACAACCAAAGACATGTAAACCCAAATAATTATTTTTGAAAATAACTCAAATTTCATAATTACAGTTTTTTTTTTTTTTTTTAAAAGAAAGGAGGAACTTTCTACCAGGGTCCTATTTCTAGAAACCAAATTATTTAAATAAAAAAAAAAAAATCATTACAAGTAATTACAATGATTATTATTATAATAAGCGATTACCCTTTACAGAGTACCTACCTTGTGCCAGGCATTATATACTGCATGTTACATACCTTATCTTATTTAATACACACAACGATCCTATGAAGAAGATTCCGTAAATATCTCTATTTTACAAATGAGGAAACAAAGATTTCAAGGGCTTAAATAACCTGCTCTGATGTTAACAAAGTAAAAAAAAAAAGCTAAACTAAGATTTGAACCCTGCCAATCTAGCAGACACAGGCAACTTTTTTTTTTTTCCTTTTAGTCTAGCTTGAACGCCCCACTCTGAACCAGTCAGTGCACACGTTACCTTTGTAAGCACACAACATAAATCATTTCTAATTCTCACACCACCTTGAAAGGTAGAGCCGATGACAGATGAACAAATTAATACTCAGAAATGAAGTAACATGAGTGAGGTCCCACAGTTGGAAATTATGCAAAAGATGAATCATAGGGCACAGAGTATTAATCCTAGAGATTAAGAGGCAAGATGATTGATCTATGGAAAGAGTCACCGAAACTTGGCACTCAAAGGGGCCTTAAAGATACCTAGTTTGTCACCTCCATTTTGTACATGGAGAACGAAGGCCCAGGGAAGTTCCATATGTTGCTCAGGACAACATGTTAGTGGCAGAGGTAGGACTAGAGCCTAGGTCTTGTGTCAACCAGTGCTTTTCTACCACGCAACACAGCCTCTGATGAGCCGCATGGAAAAGATGCCTGTTGCGTGGGCTTCATTTGGGAAATGTTTCCAGCCTTAATGGAGCAGATCCACCTCTAGTCCCTGCTCTTCTGATAATAGTATTTGAATTTTCCCTAGAGGCACAACACGTTCTAGTAAATCTTCCCTGGGCATGCTATCCAAGCTAGGACATGGAGTCTCTGTCCTGGGAATTTGGATGATGGCTTACCCTTTACTTTGATAATAAATTACGGGTTTTTTTTCTTAATGAATCCAGAGTCAATTTTTGTTGCCCACAACCTAAAAACCTACATCACTTAGGGCTCTTTCAGTTACCAGTGTCAGAAAATCCAAGCCAAACATGTTGAAGCAAAATAGGGAATTTAGTGCGTTAGATGAGGGGTCAGCAGGCTAAAGCTCCTGGGCCAAATCCTGTCTGCTGCCTGCTTTTGTAGATAAAGTTGTATTGAACACAGCCATGCCCACTGGTTTACGTATTATCTATGGCTGCTTTTGTGCTCCAATGGCAGAGATGTGTCGCGGCAAAGACTGTAAGGTCTATAAAGCTTCTGCCTTAGATAAATGAAAAGTCAGGTGCAGCCTGATCCAGAGGCTCAAACGATGTTTCCAGAACCCAGTCCTTCCATCTTTCAGTTTCTCCCTGCTTTCCTCCATAAAAATGTCAGTTTTATTCTCAGACAGGTTGCCCCCTTGTGGGTACAAGATGACTGCAGCATCTCCAAACCAAAATCTCAGCTTCAGGTCCAGCAGGGCCAATAGGTCCATCCTCTGCATAGAGAAATAAAAGTCCTGAGCCAGACACTCACTGGCCCACATCAGCCTTTCACTGTAAGATGGATGGGCCTTGCTGATTGGCTGGTTGGATTAAAGCAATCAGGTCTCACCCCTGGAGCTGAGAGAGAGAGGTTAAGCCAGTGCTATTCAGGGGGTGGAGGGTGAGAGCCCTGATTTATTGCATTTGCTGAATTCTCACCAAGGCTAATTTCAAGCCACCAACGTAATGTCACAGACTACAGAGTTGGGAAGAGACACACAGTAAAAACATTATATAGTATTCTCACCATACAGATATAATAGACATAAATAACCTCAAGAGCACAGATAATAGTAAAATAATTAGGCAGTGATAAGCTTTGAGTATATTTTTAATTTTGTTTTTAATATGTTATTTAATATAAAATCATACTATTTAATTTTTAATAATGGCTGTATTTAACTTCCGGCTTATATTTAACAGTTGTCTCATGCTGGCCGGTATGAGCATGCTAATACTAAGTTAAACCCATCTAAATCATCACAGGGCATCCTTTTACCGGGATAAAAATGCATAAATATTAGATGTTAAAAAACAAAACAAATAACAACAAAAGAGCTTACACAAGTATCTACTATACAACCACAATTGCAGTGCAGCAAATTGCTTAATATGACCCTTCTAGCCATGGTCTTGTGATTGCCACAAAATGACTGGTTGGGACTATGCAAATAAGGTGCTTGTGGCCTACCAAGGGGACTGGACAGCCTGCCAATAATGCAGATAAGGTACATGGAACCTTGTGGGGGTGGGACCATGCAAGTAAGGTGTATGGAAGCCTAACAAGAGGATTGGTCAATTTAATCCCACTAGGTTTAAAATGAGCCAATCCCAGAGGCTGGGAAAGGAGGGTCTGCTGGTGTCAGAATTGGTAAAAATGTTGGGGGAGGGGTATGTCTGACCACCTCACAGAGATCAGCTTTCAGCTGAGGTTGATCTTGATTCTCCTCTCTCCTTTTGAAGTTAGATGAGGTCAGACAACATGCCATTTTTTTTAAATAACTAATAGTTAAGGATTGAATAGTGTCCTCCCAATATAGGTATTGAATTTCTGGCCTTTGTACCTGTGGGTGTGATCCTGTTTGGAAATAGGGTTTTCTTTTGTTATGCTAATAACATCATACCAGCGTAAGGTGGATCCTAAACCTAATCATTTCTGAGTTATTAAAAAAAACAAAAACAGAATAGACACAGAGACACACACAGAGGATGATGGATGCCACATGCAGATCGTCTACAAGTTAAGAAATCCCAAGGAACCAAGAAACCAAGGAACACCCGGGCCTACTGACAAAGAAGAAATCCAAATGGCTGAGACCCTTACTTGGACTTACAGTGTCCAGAAGTGTGAGAAAATAAATTTCTGTTCCTTATATGCACCCACTTGTGGTATTTGCGTTACAGCAGCACTAGGTAACTAAGACACTGACAAGCCAAGTCAATGGGAATCAGTATGTTTTTATATAATATTTATACTTATGGGTGAAATATAGTATTTATACTTGTGGATGAGTCCGATAGTGGTGCTAAGCAGGAATCAGAACCCTGACAGGCTAGAGATTTGTGTGCTTAAACAGGTGACACGTTATCCCTCAAGGATGTACACATAGCATCCAGTTTATGCTGAAATACGGTGTACCCCGCCCCCCAACCCAGCAGGTTAAGTTACCCTGCAATTTTAGTTCATCCAGATATCACCACTGAAAGAAATCAGGTAATTTAGGTAGGTGAGACTCCAGGGAAATTTAAAGCATAATCCCATGGAAATACAGATAAGCATTAAATGCTGTTCCTGGAGAACACAATTCATTGATAGACAGCTGAAACGGGCTCATGGAGCATTGCTAATAAGAAAATTAACAAATGTCTTAGATTTGTATAGTGCTTGACAGTTCTCAGAGGACAGGACTGTGCACCGCATGAGTTTGGCCACCACAGTCACTCTCTAGAGTACATATCATCTCCATAAATTATAAAATAGAAATGTTAAATGGTTACAGCTGATAAGTGATTGAGCTGAGCCTATAATTCTGGTCTTCTAACTCTTTCTACTCTACCAGCTATAATCCCACAAATGACATGCTTTTGCCTGGGGATGCATCCACACATCCATAGGTCAAAGCTAAAGAATCAACAACCACTGCAAGAAAAAGTACCAACATAATAAAATGTGCTTCTGTTTCAGATGTTTATTCTCATGGCTAATGATTCCATTAATTAATTTGCATTAATTAGATACATTAGTGCACAAAAGGGTGTAGGTAAATTTGGCTCCATAATTTGACTTGCAAAGCAGTAGATTTTAACACTCTCAGCTGTGGACAATGTAGTGGTTCAGAGTTCAGGCTCTAGAGACAGGCTCTCTGGATTTGAATCCCAGTGCTGCCATTGCTAGTTGAGTGACATTAGGCAAGTTACTTAACCTCTGTGTGGCTTAGTTTTCTCATCTGTAAAATGGGGATAACTCATAAGGTTGTTTGAAGATTAAATAAAATAATACATGAAAAAATGTTTAGAACAGTGCCTGGCACATGGAAAGTCCCTGATATACATTAATGGTTAGTATTATTATCATAATCAACACCATGATCATTACTATTGATGGCCCAACCAGAATTTTACTTGTCACAAATATTAGTCTCAGAAGTCAAACTTTAAATGGAAACACTGCAGATTTGGAATTTGGTGCTACGGTCATAGCACCTTACATTCATATAAATATATTTTTTATATTGTTCAAAGCCTTTCTGAAAATATCCTTTAATTTACTTCTCCAACAACAAGAGAGCTAGAATCATTTCTACACTTGACACATAAGGAGTCTCATATTCAGACAGGCTGGATAACTTCACTATCAAGCACTGGAGCCACAATCAAGCCAGGTCT
Organism: Loxodonta africana; assembly: GCF_030014295.1. NCBI lineage: Eukaryota > Metazoa > Chordata > Mammalia > Proboscidea > Elephantidae > Loxodonta > Loxodonta africana. The sequence goes on from NC_087348.1 coordinate 46,750,745, forward strand.
CCTGATCCCCAACAGTTATTCCAGGAAGCTGCCCTTTGTTAGTCTTTTAGTTCCTAAATCATGTGGATGCTCTTTGTACCTGAAACTGCCTGATGGTCCAAGTTCTCTTGTTAGGTATACTGGCCATTGTTTGATGCCCCCCCCAGCATCAACACCCTTCCTTTTATTGGAGGATTCACTCTCCCTCCATTCCCAGCCATGCAGTTTGGGGGGGCACTGACTCCACATCCAGGTACAGACCTTAGACCCTTGGCCATGTGGCTGGGTGAGGCATGGGCATGTAATCCCATTTGGGCCAATGAAAAGTTCTGACTCAAAGGTCTTCAGCAGGAGATGCTAGAAAGGATTCCCTCTCTTCCTGAAGATGGTGTGGAATGAGGGCCACTACTGCTTAAGCCATTTTGTTCTCATGAGGAGAGAAGAGTGAGTGGCCAGTGGATGGGGGTATACCTTTCATATAAAGAAAGGATGAAGTCAACAGTAATGATGGCAGAGTAGAGATATGGAGAAAATCCCAACCCTGGGTGACATCAGTTGAATTGCTGAAAAAAGCCTCACAAGAGGTCAGCACCGTCCAGACTTTTCAGTTTTGTGTACCAAAAGCTTCCCCCTATTGTCGAAGCCTCCAGTTTGGATTTTTGGCCACTTGTAAACAGGAGGCCTATCTGATACAATGAGCCTCCCAATATGACCTAAACAGAACCGTCAAAGAAAATGGGTGTTTTAGCCTAGACTAGTTCTATATACCTTGACATGGGGTATATACTCTTCACAGTGCTCACTTCTGCTTCTAAATTTCCTTTAACACCCCTTATTTCTCACAGTATCTATTCAAGGGTTAATTACCCATTTTATCTCCCATCAGGAGAGGAAAAAAGTGGTGGATATTAAATGCCTCTACTATCAAAAAGGCTTTGGTATGTGATTTGGGCTATTAGGGCCTTTCTAGTAAAAAAACTGGGGAAAAAAACCACGGAAACCAACTCTTATCATGAATACCTTCTGTCATTACATTTGAGCCTCTGATATTTGCTACCCAATTTATACCTTCTTTTCTGCTTTTTCCCCCACTCCCTTCCCCTCACACACACCCTGTGAACCAGCCCTCTTAATTCCTCTCACCTTTCCAGGTATCCAGGACCCTTCTCTATACCTCACAGCTGCTCAGACCTTCACCTTACTGTACCATTTGCCTATCCCCTGAAACTCTGTCCCAGTGCAGGCTTCTACACTCTAAACTCCACTCTTTGTTGTTCCCTTCTTCACCAACCACCTTCCCTTTTAAGTTCTTAATCTTTTAGCAAGTCTAAATTAGATGTTAAACAAGGAACTAGATTAACCAGAATCACACTCAGGTATACATAATGGTTTGTAGCTCACATACCCCTACATACCTATCCTTCTTATGCATTGCTTAGTCACCTAGTGCTGCTATAACTGAAATACCATAAGTGGATGGCTTTTACAAAGAGAAATTTATTTCTTCACAGTAAAGTAGGCTTAAAATCCAAATTCAGGGTGTCAGCTCTAGGGCAAGGCTTTCTCTCTCTGTCAGCCTTTTCGTCAATCTTCCCCCAGACTAGTAGCTTCTCCACACAGGTACCCCAGGTCCAAAAGACAGGCTCTGCTCCTGGCACTGCTTTCTTGATGGTATGATATCCCCGTCTCTGCTTACTTCCCTTTCCTTTTTATCTCTTGAGAGATAAGAGGTGGTGCAGGCCACACCCAGGGCAACTTCCTTTACATTGGATCAAGGATATGACCTGGTAAAGGTGTTACAATCCCACCCTAATCCTCTTTAGCATAAAATTACAATCACAAAATGGAGGACAACCAGAGAATAGTAGGAACCATGGCCTAACCAAGTTGACATATATTTTTGGGGGACACAATTGAATCCATGACATGCATGTTGCAAATGAACCCAAATGAACACCAACTGTCAGAGTTTCATGGATTCGCCAAATCTCGGACTTGAGGGAGATTAGCCAACCAACCCAGGGGTTCTCAACTGGTGTTTACTGATCAGCTGTGTGAAGTGTTTTGAGCAATATGATGTAAATATTACCAAACAATTTAAATTGTTTACTTTAAAAGGTCAAGTAAAGATTGCTAAATTGAACTATATTAATATCAGAGAATTCTGCTTATCAGAAAATACCTGTACCAGCTAAAGTTCTCATATCTAGAATATATAAAGAACTTGTACAATCAATAAGAAAACAAGGTACTTGAATAGACATTTCACAGACGACAATTTACAAATGGCTAATAAGCATATGAAAAGGTGCACAAACTCATTACTCAGCAGAAAAATGCCAATTAAAGCCACCAGAAACCAGAATGATAAAACTGAAAAAGACTGACAATACCACGGCAAGATGTAGGACAACTGGAACTCTCAGAGCACTGTGATGGGAGTGCAAATTGGTATAGCCATTTTGGAAAACCACTCACTATGTACTAAGCAATGTTGTATCTATTAAAGCTGAATATGCACATCCTCTGACCCAACAGGAGCCCTGGTAGTGCAGTGGTTAAGAGCTCGGCTACTAACCAAAAGCTCAGCTGTTTGAATCTGCCAACTGCTCTTTGGAAACCCTATGGGGCACTTCTACTCATTCCTATAGGATCGCTATGAATTAGAATCGACTCAATGGCAACTGGTTTGGATTTTGGTATGATTCAAAAATTCTACTTCTAAGTGTATTATGGAACTAATCAAGTAACTCTGAATGCAGTGTTTGGGGACTTGAGTTCTAAAGCTTATATGAAAGGTGAAAATCCAAAAAAGGCAAAATTACTCTTGAATCTTCCTTAAATTACCGAATACAGTATTCAGACACACTATCTCTACCATTTAGTGTGTGCTAAGGAGTTGACATAACAAAGTTCATTTAATCCTCACAACTTTATGAGACAGGTTTATCATCCTAATTTTACAGATGGGCTCAGAGAGGTAGAATGATTTGCTCAAAGTCACACAGCTAAATAGGGGGAAAGCTGGGGCTTAAACCTGATTCCAGTCAGTCCCCCATACCTCTTATCCACTGTCCTGTACCACCTCCCCAGCTGGCTTGCTTTCATTAAGGCAGGCAAACCCTGTAAAGGAGGAGAAGAAAAAAGAAGGTATGATGCTTCCCTATGTCCCTGCTTCCCATGCACCTATTTCATTCACCAACTCGAAGCCTAGTCTGCTTTAGAAAAGTGTTGGCTCCATCTTCCCATTCAGAGCCTTAGCCTACTCAGGAGTAGATAAACTACAGCCCACAACCAAATCCTGCCCATCACCTATTTCTGTAAATAAAGTTTTATTGGAACACAGCCATATCTGTTTGTTGTAACACAGACCATACAGCCCTCAATGACTAAAATATTTACTATCTGGCCCTTTACAGTGAAAGTTTACTGACCCCAGGCCTAGATTGATAAACTTGCCTTGCAGTCAATCCTCTTTAAGGACCAGGAGGAGGTTGCCTTCATCATCTCCTGACCCTGCACAGTAAGCTTCCTAATCACCCTGACTCCATGTAGTCTCCCTCCCAAAAGGGAGACATCTGGAAGCCCTGGGTCCAGGAGAAAACTGAGGGGCTCCAAAGCTGCTTTCTGCTCCTAACACACCCACCCTCCTTCCTCTGGTATCTAATCCTAGGAGTACTTGTTTGGGGCTAGGTGACTATAGTCATCTGTGTGAACTGCATCTATGTCTAATTGCCACGCAGCAGAATATTCACGTCCCATATCCTTTACAACATCACATTAAATTTGTTGCAAGCTTTATTTGATCTCAACACTAAACTCTGCTCATATATACATATTCCATGTTCATAACTAGTTGCTCATGAAATACGGCCAATCACTCACAATCTACACAAAATCAAAGGGAACATTGGTCAGGAGTGACGGGCTATTAGCTCACACCACAAACTAATTTTTAATGGGTAGCTGATGAAAGGAAATGACTACAAAGCTAACAGCCCAAGAAGAAGTTCAGATTTCCTAAGCTAAATATCAAGAGAGAGCCATTAGTAAGCTTAGACACTGGTATAGTGGTCTAAAATTTCAAAGCTACTAGCTTAAACTGGAAACCCTGGTGGCATAAGGGTTAAGTGCTATGGCTGCTAACCAAGAGGTTAGGAGTTCAAATCCGCCAGGCACTCCTTGGAAACTCTATGGGGCAGTTCTACTCTGTCTTATAGGGTCGCTATGAGTCAGAATCGACTTGATGGCAATGGGTTTGGGTTTTTTAGCTTAAATAGGAAAACTCTGGTGATGTAGTGGTTAAGTGCTACGGCTACTAACCAAAGGCTCGGCAGTTCGAATCTGCCAGGTGCTCCTTGGAAACTCTATGGGGCAGTTCTACTCTGTCCTATAGGGTCGCTATGAGTCGGAATTGACTCGATGGCACGGGGTACTAGCTTAAATATAATAATTTCTGTCTTGACAAGAGCCTTCAGTAAAATCACATTGGGATTTCCTAAACACATCTAAACTTTGCACATCTGAATTTTATACCAGTAAAAGAGGCAAACATACTTTCCTATCTTAATAGTTTAACTGAAGGCATAAGCTTTTAATAATAACAGTAAGTTTTCCAAATGCTTAAATTGGGCAAAACTCTGTTTTTACATGCAATATCTCATTTAATCTTCCCAACAGTCATATAAATGGGTACTATTATTATCCCCCAGAGGGGCCTGGGAAGACAGGCCTGGTGATATACGTCCAAGAGATCACAGCCATTGAAAATCCTGTGAAGCACAGTTCTACTCTGAAATACATAAGGTTGCCATGAATTGAAATTGACTATATGGCAACTAGTTTTGTTTTGTTTTTAAATCCCCATTTTATAATGGGGTAAACTGTTGTCTAGAGTGATTAAGTAACTTACAAAAGATCCCAAGGCCATCTAGACAGAATTAACTGTTCTCTTTGCCCTGGGTTGAATAATATTCCCCCAAAATTCATGTCCGTCCTGGAACCTCAGAATGTGACTTTATTTGGAATAGGGTCATTGCAGATGTACTTAGTTAAGATGAGGGCATACTGGAGCAGGGTGGGTCCTTAATCCAATATGACTGTTGTCCTTATAAGAAGCAGAGACACACTCACACAAGGAACACGCCACGTGCCAACAGAGGCAAAGATTGAAGTGATATGTCTATAAGCCATGGAGCAGCAAGAATTGCTGGCAACATCAGAAGCCAAGAGAAAGTCATGGAACAGATTTTCCCCTAGAGTCTTCAAAGAGAGTATGGCCCTGCCAATACCTTGATTTCGTACCTCTATGCTCCAGAACTGTGATACAGTAACTTTGTTGTTGTAAGTCACCCAAACCAAACCAAAAAACCAAACCTGTTTCCAGTGAGTTGATTCCGATTCATAGCGACCCTATAGGACAGACTAGAACTGCCCCATAGGGTTTCCAAGTCTGTAAATCTTTAAGGAAGCAGACTGCCACATCTTTCTCCTGCAGCGTGGCTGTTAGGTTCAAACTGTCGACTTTTCCAGTTAGTAGCAGAGCACTTAACCACTGTACCACCAGGGCTCACTCCACCCAGTTTGTAGTAATTTTTTTTTTAGGCAGCCCTAGGAAACTAATACAGTGCCTCATATACATTTCCATAATAGAAAGTTATCGATGCCCATTTTTGACTAGGTGAAATCCCACTTATGCTTTGTGTGGGATCAGGCTATTTATTCCAAAAGCATATACTGTATTCCTATTACACACCAGGCAGCGTTCTGTGTTTTCCATGCGTGACTTCACTTTGCAGTCCCAACGACCCCACTCACTAGTCCTATCATCTAGAGTTGTCAGATGAGGTACCTGAGACTCAGAAGTTAAATAACTTGCCCAAGGTCTCAGAGTTAATAAATAACAGAGCAGATGCTCAATAGGAGAATGGGCACTTGGATGTCTGCAGAGTGCTTTGGGAAACCCTGGTGGCATAGCGGTTAAGGGCTACGGCTGCTAAACAAAAGGTCAGTAGTTCAAATCCACCAGGAGCTCCTTGGAAACCCTATGGGACAGTTCTACCCTGTCCTTTAGGGTGACTATGAGTCCGAATCGACTCGACGGCAATGGGTTTGGTCTTTTTGGTTTAGAGTGATTTGAGACCTTTTACCAAAGCTGGGAGCAAAGCACCATCTTGATACATCAAATGAATCAAGACGGCGACATTGGGTTATGATGCATATGTGCAAGACATCCTGCCAGAGTGGTGAAAGGCTAAAGGGTTCCACTTGCTTAAAAGGGTTGAGGGAGGAATTTGAAGTTCCCAAGAGGCAGAGAGAGAAGAAAGCAACACTGGAGGCTGGTGTGGGGAAAGGTCGCTGAAGGAAATCCTCAAAGCACAGCCAATTTGGGAGTTTGGGAAGAAGATGTGTGTGTGTGTGTGTGTGTGTGTGTGTGTGTGTGTGCGCGCGCGCAGTCTGACAATATACAATCCCTCATCTCCTTCTGGAGCCATGGTGGGCATGCAGTTAAGAGCTCAGGCTGCCAACCAAAAGGTCAGCAGTTGGAATCCATCAGATGCTCCTTGTAAACCCTATGGAGCAGTTCTGCTCTGTCCTCTAGGGTCACTATGAATCAGAATTGAGTCAACGGCACGCAACGACAACAATATCCCCTTCTAAGACTTTGCCAGAATACTGTCAGTAAAGTTCATCTTGCTCATCGATGTGAGGAGGTTCTTTTTGGGGTAGCTCAGTGAGGTGCCAAGACCTGGACTGTTGCAAGGCAAAAACATAAACTGCTCATGTGGACACAGGAGCCCATGCCCAAGGGACCAGCTCACATTCAAGTTACATAAATACTTTACAGACAGCCTATTTCAATTATTTCTTGCCAAACACACAAGTCAACTGAATTAGGTACTTTCTAGTACCAGGTACTAAACAAGGAAAAAATGGGCCATTATAGGGTATCTAAGACTAAACTTCTATTGTGCTTGCTATGAAACAGGCACTTGACCCATATTAACCCATTTAACCCTCACGATAATCCTATAAAGTAGGTAATATGATGATCAACATTTTACAGAAGTGACATTGAGGCACAAAGAAGTGGTGACTGGGTCAAAGTCACACTCCTGCTAGTAAGAAGCAGATCTGAGACTTGAACCTGCACAGCCTGGCTTCAAAGCCCATAGTCTGAACCATTATACTATGTATATTGTCTAGTGCATGCCACATATTGAGTAGAGGAATAAGGGGCATTCAGTAATGGTAGCAATTGCAAGTCCCTCTAACCTCCAACCTCTAGTTCCTGAGTTGACAGTACACTTTTGTCTTCTCCCTCAAGATGGATTTAGCTGGCAATGCAGGTAAAGTCAATGATGCTCCTAAGATCACAGCTTGGCTGCCGCTGGGCCCCTATTTTGAGGTGTTTGGCTTTTTCATACAGAAAATGACATTGGGAATGAGCTTGGACTCACAAGCCAGATGTTCGGGCTGCCAAGGCCCTCCCTGCTCCCAGGGCGGCCTCTTCCGCATGACTACATCTGAAGGGCAGGCTTGTTTGTCACTGGCTCAAAAGCTCCTTCGTGAAGAGATGACATTTGGCAACACAAGAAAGCAAAACCTGTCTCTGTCTGGAACCTGGAAACCAGAACAAAACTAATCTTTGATGTAGTGAACATTTTTAAAATTTGAAACATGCTTAACTCTTGGAGCCCTGAACTTTGGTGTGGCTGAAAACGTCTTTCTCAAGACGGGGGAGCAACACAACAATATTAAGAGGGGGAAATCCCCAATCACATGGCTGACACCTGCTTTACTTTTCTCGCCCCACCCAAGAGTTGATCATTACAGTGGAACTCAGCGTTGATGGAATACATTTCTCGACAGTTCAAAGCTTTCCACTAGGCAGAAAGAAGACTGTGAGAACTAACTATTCGGTGCAGTTGGGAGGCGGGTTTTCCTATTAGTGGAACTATTAACTTTTAGAGTCATTTTCACAATGACATTAAGGCATTTTCTTGGCAATTACAGAGAGAAGAAACATTGATAGGGCGTTTTGTGCGCACAGCTGCCTGCCAACACCTGGCGTTGCCTCTGGAATCCGAGAGGACACATCTGCCGGCAGAGCATCTCTCTGGAGATCCCCACACTGGGCCCTGAGAAGCCAAAAGGGAACACAGCTGCTCTGTCAGCCAGCGAAGCCAAAAAGGGGCAGGTTGCCCTGTCCAGGGAGAGAAACGCAAGACTCTGTTCTGTCTCAAGTACAAAGAGTCAGGGTCTGTGCTCCTACCCACAAATATAAACTACTGAACTAATAAAAATAAGTGCTAGAGGTTAGTGAGCATCTATAAATGGGCCAGACGTTGTCCTGTGTACTCTGTATGTCACACTTCATGGCAGTGAGGTGGATACTATGCTTCGTCTTTTACAAGTGAAAAAACTGAGGCTTGGAGAGGATGAAGAAAATATCCAAGCCCTCACATCTAGTAAGTGGCAGAGCCAGGACTTGAACATGGGTTTGTTCTGATGTCACAGTCCATGCTTTTAACTGTCAACCCTATATTGCCTCCCAAGTGGGTGGCAAAAAGAGCTGGCCCTACAGACTATACTTCACACTGGCTGACTCAGACCTTAGCAGCCATATTTCTGAGCACCATCTCGGTGTGCAGTGCACCCAGTGAATGAAGGAAACATAAGGAACACACCAATGACGTATTCAGCAGAGGGAGATGGTACTCTCCATCTTTAGGCAGAGTGTCCCCAGCCTCTCTTCTTCCACTTGTTCCTTCTCATCTTTTCCTGCCTACCCTTTTCCTCCTCCTCTCTTTTCCAAAGTCATGATAAGAGACAGCCAGATGACTTAGGGCTTGCGGCAACTATTTTAATCCACTCCCACTGCATCTTCCCCTCTTTGAGTCTTTCTCTAGGTCTCTAGATATATACAGACACATTCATTTCCTAGGGCTGCCGAAACAAAATACCCAATCCAGGTGACTTATGATTACAGAAAATTATTGTCTCAGTTCTGAAGTTTGGGAGTCTGAGAACAGGGTGTCGGCCATGTTGATTCTTTCTGAGACTTTGAGGGAGAATCTGTTCCATGCCTGTTCTCATCCACAGTCCCTACCTGTTATTATTTTCTTGTGATTCCTTCTAAAATTCCTTTATGTATATATAAGATGGAGCCCTGGTGGCGCAGTGGTTAAGAGCTCAGCTGCTAACCCAAAGATCAGCAGTTCTACAAGACAGTACAAATGTATGTTATCCCTCCCTCACTCCTGCCCATTTTCTTGGAGCACTTTCCATAGGAACATTTAAATGAGCATCTTTGTTCTTTTTCTATAGGTGCATAGTGTTCCATTTTATGGACGTACCACAATTTATTTGACCTTCCCCCATTAATGAACATTCAGATGGTCTCTAACCTTTTACTATTAAAAAAATCAATGCTGCAATGAGTAACTTTGCACAGGCATCATTTTGCACAAGTATAAGTATAAATGTAGGATGAAATGGCAAAAGTAGAGCTGCTGGTCAAAGAGAATATACGACTACAGTTTTGATAGATATTGCCAAGTTATTTTTACAGAGGTTGTACCAACTCACACTCCTGCCAAAATTGTGAAGGGCTGTTCCTTTACAGATCTTTTTTAACAATGTTTCATTAAATGCTTGGATTTTTGCCAATCTGATAGAAGAAAATGGTACTGCAGCAATGTTTTGATTTGCATTTATCCCAGTATGAGTGAGGTTGAGCATCTTATTGTATATTTAAGGGCCATTTGTATTTTCTTTAATGTGAACTGTCTATGACCTTTACCCCTTTTTTCTAAAGTTGCTTTTTTCTTATTGATTTCTAGGAACTCTGCATATATTAAGGAGTAGGTGTTTGTTTTTACTTTTTAATGCTAGATGACAATAGAAGTTGCTGCTGAGAAGGCCCAGCTGTGACAAGATTCTAGGGACCCGGTCCCACAGGGCACAATACCAAGATGTACGCTCTGTAGGGAGGAACTGTTCTCTTCCTCTCCCCACCTTTGTGGCTCAGTTCATTCAATAGGAACATCTACCAACACTTTGGCTCCTTTCACCATCCTCTCACACTTCTCCCTGTAAAAGGAGGGGTAACTAACTATGCCAGTGGGTGAAAAGAAAGCGTGTATGACATCCATTACATCACCAAACCAAAAGTGGGGTCACTGCATCAAAATGCCAGCAAGGCAAGCCTGTCTTTCCTCTGCTTGGCGTTCTCAGGCTGCCAGCCCTAATACTCAGAGGACTCATCCTACACCTCCAGCTTCCGTGAAGTAACTAGTGCAAACCCTCTTTGCTCTCTACCCTCTCTGCTCCAATTTCTCCACCTGTGACTGGTTGGAAGTTGAGTTGGTCCTGGGAACAGCAATCTTCAATTCCGGGAAGTATGCAGAGGAAGCCTAAGTCAAAACTGCTATTTTAGCCCTTACCGGAGTCATCAGTAAGTTGACATCTTAACTCCTTGAGTCTATACCTCAATGAGTTAGAATGCAGGGAAAAGGAAGTGGGTGAATGGGCAGCCCCAAATTCCAACACCATCCACCACTAGAAGCTATCACAGAAAAAGAAGCAAAACACACTCAGCCAAAGCCTTAATGGAAGAACTCATTGTGCCAGGAAGGAATGCAACACCTACCCTTTTCCAAAGATGCCATTTCTTCTCTGCCTAGGAAAATAGCGACGTCTTAAACTAAGGTCATCCATACATATAATCCAACTATTGATGCTTCACGTCTTAGAGTCTTCATAAAAGTAGTAACACCCTTCCCAAATTTTTACTATAATTTCAGGGAGTTCATTAAACTAAGAGAAAATTTAACCCACCATAACCTACCAACTCAACAGAGAAGTCTGAGCAGGGACACCTTTGTCCATTAGGGACCAGGCAACAGTCCTCTTCACTGACACATTGGCTTCACCGGTCCTTCCCCATCCAAACCAGAGAGGCATGTGTGCAGTCGTGAAAATATCACATCGGTGCTAGATGTGTCACCAAGAGGCAGTATGTCTTTCCCTTCCTATCCCTTTGATGCTTTTACTGAAAACATCTACACCAAGCAGCCACACCTTGGAACAGGATGAGCACTAAATAAAAGTAAAAATTTGGAAATTTTGGATGCCTTTTAACTTGTCCTGATATCCTTGCCTTTTCTAAACTCAGCCACTGTATTCTCAAGCTCTCTCCTCCTTCCTTCCCTGCAGTGGATGCTGTCGATGTTCCACCCATATTCTCTTGGGTGGCACCATTCAGGGCACACTGGCCTGACTTTCAACGGTCTGCATCTGCATCTCTTTGTCTAAGGGCTTTCTCTGGCTACCAGTGTCCACTCTGCCCATGCACAAGGCATGCTGGAAAGGCCCAGGAATTAATACCACCTCCACTACTGTCTCAACAGCCTTCAACCAATAACTGGTCAAATTTAGTATAAATAAATAACCTATATTCCTTGCCACCCAGACCAGATAACTCTAAGGATAGCATTCTATACTGTTTTCCAGAGATCCCCAGCAGGATTAAGACCTTCATGGTAACTTGCTTGATAACGTACCACTTACTGCCTTCCCTTGCCTGCCTCACTTCCCCACTCTCCTGCTAGTGTTTCCTTTATTTGCCAAGTTAACTATTGATACTAAAATCCTTGTCTCACCATAAAATTATGGTTGACACCTGGTCACTTGGGTACCTCGTTGCTTATAAACCAGCAGGCAAAGAAAAGAGTTGCCATACAGACAAAGATCATTGGTCCTGATTACCATAAGGAAACATAACGGGGCAAATGTCTGCAACTCAAAAAATACACTGGGAGCAATGTAATGGTGCTTTCATATCCAGTGACACCATGAATGGCAACTCTATCAATCACAGCTTGCCAAAGGCACGGTAAACAGAGGCTCAGAGCCCTCACATATGGAGGCCTAGATTGCCTCACTTTGCAAGCAGCCTAGACCAGGATAAGTACTTACTAAGGGTGTTGTTGTTGTTGTTTTGTGCCATCGATTTGATTCCGACTCATAGTGACCATATACAACAGAGTAGAACTGTCCCATAGAGCTTCCCAGGTTGTAACATTTGTGGGAACAGATCGCCAGGTCTTTTCTTCTGTGGAGTGGCTGGGTGGGTTCAAACCACCAACCTTTCAGTTAGCAGCCAAGCACTTAACCATTGCACCACCAGGGCTCTTTACTAAGGGTGAGGAAAATTAAAATAGGGCATAGAGGGAGAAGATGATGAGTATCAATTATGACCTCAGGACCAACTATATAGCAGTGAGGACCTCAGTTCCCTATAGCATGGGCATCTGTCCCATGAATTCTGTTTTCAGCCTTTTGATTTTTTTTCCCCTCAAAATTGTAACTGGTCATTACATGGAAGAAAAAGTGACAGAACACAGCAAACTTAAAAGAGAACATGAGTAGAGCTGAATATTGCAAGGAGTGGACTGTAGCAGGCACTCTCAGTGCTCTGCCCATTTTCCCTCAGGACTTACCGTTTTAGTGCATCTCTTTGCCTACAGGCTTTCTCTGGCCACCAGGATCCACTCTGCCCCTGCACATAGAAGGCCAGAAGAATCAGGGAATTAATGCCTCTAAGAGAAGCAAATAACCCGTGATTATGGAAGCTGGGGAGCCCTAGCGGTGCAATGGTTAAGCACTTGGCTGTCTGAATCCACCAGCCACACCACAGGAGAAAAGACCTGGTGATCTTCTCCCATAAAGATTACCGCCTAGGAAACCCTATGGGGAAGATCTAGACTCTCCTTTAGGGTTGCTATAAGTTGGAATCAACTTGATGGCACACAACAACAACATGGAAGTTGGTATATTAATGCCCCAGCTCCCTTTACCAATGGGTGGGATAACTGAGGTGCATATCCCATGCTGGCTCCCAGAGTTCTCTAGAATTTTGCTTCAGTCACCCACAGTGGTAATTTGCTTGATAAACAACAACAACAAAAAGCTAAACCCATTGCCATCAAGTCAATTCCAACTCATAGGACCCTATAGGACAGAGTAGAACTGCCTCATACAGTTTCAAAGGACTGCCTGGTGAATTTGAACTGCTGACCTTTTGGTTAGCAGTGGTAGCTCTTAACCACTACGCCACCAGGGTTTCCATTTGCTTGATAGCACATACTTTCCCTTACCTGTTAACTTCCCTACTCTCATAACTGTTTCCTTTCCTACCAGATAAACTCCTGGCACTTGAATCCTTGTCTCAGGATCTGCTCCTATGGAAACTCAAACTATGATAGTCCACTCCACTTCCACCTACCCCTCTCTGGGTAGACTCTGATGAATTTATTCTCATTAAAGTGTAAGTGACTGACAGGGCCAGGGGAGCAAGCTTAAAAGGAGAAATATCATTAAGGCAGTGGTTTTGAAGCAGTAGGCTTGGTACACGGGAGCCTTTTATAGGTGTGATCTATATGTAAATTATAAATCACACCAAATTATGATCTAAGAGTAAAATCTATTTTTCTAACAACTGATAGTACTTATTGTTGTACTGTCAGACAGACTTGTGAACTGAAAACGTCCTGGGGGACAAAGTAACAGGGTACAAGTTCCAGCATATAAGAGTTGTTGTTAGGTGCCATGGAGTCGGTTCCAACTCACAGCGACTCCATGTATAATACCCAGTCCTGTACCATCCTCACAATCATTGCTATGTTTGAGCCCATTGTTGCAGCTACTGTGTCAATCCATCTCATTGCCTCTCTTTTGCTGACCCTCTCCTTTACCAAGCATGATGTCCCTCTCCACGGACTGGTCCCTCCTGATAACATGTCCAAAGTATGTGAGACAAAGTCTCTCCATCCTTGCTTCTAAGGAGCATTCTGGGTGTGCTTCTTCCAAGACATATTTGTTCATTCTTCTGGCTGTCCATAGTATATTCAATGTTCTTCACCAACACCATAATTCAAAGGCATCAATTCTTCTTCAGTCTTCCTTATTCATTGTTCAGCTTTTGCATGCATCTGAGGTGATTGAAAATACCATGGCTTGGGCCAGACACACTGTAGTCCTTTTCAAGACTTTAAAGAAGTCTTTTACAACAGATTTGCCCAATGCAATACATCATTTGATTTCTGGACTACTGCTTCCATGGATGTTGACTGTGGATCCAAGTAAAATGAAATCCTTGACAACTGCAATATCTTCTCCATTTATCAAGATGCTACTTATTGGTCAAGTTGTGCGGATTTTTGTTTTCTTTATGTTGAGGTGTAAGCCATGCTGAAGGTTGTGGTCTTTGATCTTCATCAGTAAGTGCGTCAAGTCCTCTTTGCTTTCAGCAAGCAAGGTTGTATCCTCTGCATATCACAGGTAGTTAATGAGTTTTCCTCCAATCCTAATGCCAGTTCTTCTTCATATATTCCAGTTTCTTGGATTATTTGCTCAGCATACAGACTGAAAAAGTATGGTGGAAGGATACAATCCTGACACACACCTTTCCTGATTTTAAACCACTCAGTATCCCCTTGTTCTGTTCCAATGACTACCTCTTGGTCTATGTACAGGTTCCACATGAGCACAATTAGGGTTCTGGAATTCCCGTTTCCAATGTTTAATCCATAATTTGTTTGATCCACACATGTAAGGTGGGCTAGCAGAGAGCCTCCTCTTCCGATGGATTACCTGGAAATGCTGAGCTCTGGCACTGCAGAGGAGCAAGCCCCAACAGGCACTGGCAGTATGTGGTGATGGTTACCGAGCCCTGTGAGACTATCACTTTCAAGGTGCAAGCAGAGAGATCTACAAGGTTGAGGGCAAGTTCTGGACCCTTTGGAATCTGAGACCAAGCAATTCTGCCTGCCGTTCCACTTCAAGATGGAAAAGCCACTCCCCCCAACCCCTGCCACCCCAGCATTCTTGGCCCCCACTCTTCCCCGACCCCTGACTCCTATGGCCACTGCTGCCTGAGGCCTTGTCCCCATCCATGCCCAGCAGCCTGCCCCTGCCACTCATGCCTCCCACAGGGCCTGCAGTCTCCAGGCCCCCTCTTCTGGGTCCCCTCAGCTTGCCTGACCAGTCCCCTGGGGTTCCACCCCTCACCTCAGCAGTTCACCTACCAACCTCTGTGGTCCACCCCTCTCCCCACTAAGGGTCCACCCCTCCAGCCCCAGGGATCCACCCTCCAGCCCTGGGGGTCCACCCTCCCCCAACTGCCAGAGTTCACCCCCAAGCTCCCGGAGTCCACCCACCCGCTTCTGAGGTCCACCCAGCAGCCCCAGGAGTTCACTCCCAGAGTCTAGAGGTTCACCCTCAGGCTCTAGCGGTTCACCCTTGTGCTCCGTGGTATACCCCTCAAACCCTGGGGCACACCCCGCCCTGACTCCCCTGTCTGTGATGCTGAGGCCCCCACTTCCCTGGGAGTCTCCTTTCCCTACGCACGGGCAACTGAGGGGTGCCCCTTCCATGCAGGCCAGCTTCTTTTCCTGTAATTTACTGTGGAGAAGTCTGGTGGCTTTAGATGGAGCCATATTGTGCCCTGATTTATTAAATAAAGTCTTCCCCTTTGCCTCAGGAAAAAAAGAGAGTGAGAGTAATGAAGTCCAACACTGTGTCAAGACACAAAACGATAATGCGTTCCTTTGAGAGGGTGCAAAAGACTTCCAGATCAGGGCAGTAAATTGCTCCGCTCAGACAGTGACATGGGGCGAATGAATGGCAGTGTGACTACAGGGATAACCGTGGGTGATTGTACAGACACTTTCAGACATTTGGGGACTGTCAAAATGACTGTTATAACTAAAGCTGACTTATTAAGTATTGAGCTTCTGTATACCTTCAAGCTGAAAAGTGTACTGAAACACACACAAAAAAACTAATTGTGCCTTCCAGATTACAGTCAGTGGGAGAGATCTGGGAGGGAAAGAAGGCAAGGGAAACTTTTGGGAGCCTCTGAAATCACACACCACCACCACCACCATTACAACTACGCCATCACCACCATTTGTAGAGAGAGTTCCCTATGCCAGCTGTTTTCAAACTGGGCTATAGGGAACCCTAAGGGCTCTTATAAGGTACCTGGCAGGTTCCACCAACAATGAAAGACTTTGTGCCAAATAATGAATATTTAAACTGTTGAAACTGTGGGTTCAAACTATCTATTTTTGAACCCACCAGCCGTTCAGCAGGAGAAAGATGTGGCAGTGTGCTTCCATAAATATTTACAGCCTTGGAAACCGTATGGGGCAGGCCTATCCTGTCCTATAGGGTTACTATGAGTTGGAATTGACTAGACAGCACTGGGTGGTTTGGGTGGGGGCATCTATTTATCTACTTTATATATTGATTTTATTTGATAATTATCCCACTCACTAAAATGCAAGCTTGAAAACCATAGGTCTATATAAGCATTTTATTTTCATAATGATTCCCAACTTTCAGCTGGGGAAAGTGAAGCTCAAAGAGATTAAATGACTTGACCAAAGTCACAGACTAGATGAGAGCTGAACTGTGGTACAAAACCGTGGCACAGAAATACATCATGTCCGGTGCTCTTTCCTCTACATTACACCACATTTCAGTATTGATGGTGAAACATGTGGTTTAGCAATTTCTTGGCAATGAAGCTTGCTTTGGTGAGACTGGGTCAGAGAACAGTCTGAAGAAAGTTCTTAGAACTTGGGCTGTTCCAAGAAACTCCCCCAAGTATCCCCAGTTCACTCCTCCCTGAGCTATACTCAACACTTACTGTTCCAGGAGCCATTCTGATGCCATATTCTGACAGCTTGCCCTACAGGTCTGCTATACCATCCATACCCTTTGGGAACACCCAAAACATCACCCCATCAGTCAGTTATTGCTGCAATACTGCTGCAAAATAAAAACATGCTTTTTATTTTCAGTGACTTATAAAAACAAGCACTTAATATGCACACCTATGTTCACTGTGGAGCCCTGGTGGCAAGAAGGGTTAAAAGCTCAGCTGCTAACCAAAAGGTCAGCAGTATGAATCCACCAGCAGCTCCTTGAAAACCTGATGGAGCAGTTTCTACTCTGTCCTATAGGGTCATTTTGAGTTGGAATTGACTCCACGGCAACAGGTTTATGCTCACTGCAGCATTATTCACAATAGCAAAAAGATGGAAACAACATAAGTGCCCATCAACAGAATGAATGGATAAATAAATTGTTGTACATGCATACAATGGAATACTACTTTTTTTTTTTATGAAGAATAATGATGAGTTCTCAAAACATTACAACATGATGAATCTGGAGTGTGCTAAGTGAAATACATCAATCACAAAAGGGCAAATATTATATGATCTCACTTTCATAAAAAGAAAAGGATAGGTATTGTCTTGGGTATCTAGTGCTGCCATAACAGAAATACCACAAGTAGATGACTTTAACAGACAGAAATTTATTTTCTCATAGTTTAGGAGACTAGAAGTCTGAATTCAGAGCACTGGCTCTAGCGGAAGGCTTTCTCTCTCTGTAGGCTCTGGAGGAAGGTCCTTGTCTCTTCAGCTTCTGCTTCCTGGTTCCTTGGAGATCTCCATGTGTCTTGGCATCTATCTTACCCCATCTCTCCTCTGCTCACTTGTTTAATCTATTTTATATCTCAAAAGAGATTGACTCAAGAAATACCCTACACTAATCCTGCCTCATTAACATAACAAAACAACCCATTCTCAAATGGGATTATAACCACAGGCATAGAGGTTAGGATTTACAACACATATTTTGGGGGGACACAATTGGTTCCATAACATGCATACATACAGAAAACAATGCTCTTTGGTGGTAATCAGGTATGGGAGAGGGAAGGAAGGGGAATTAATTTCTAGGTAGTAGTCACTTGTTATTTTTGGTTGATGGGAACATCAGTACCGAATCCAGGTGAAGTCTGCACAACCTGACCAAAGTAAATGATGACATAAGAAGTATACACGAATACGGGACATTTTTGGTAAATTCTGTAACATATACAAATTATGTAACAACAGCAATAGCAACCAAAAAATATATGTGTGGTTACATAGGTAGATAGGTATGCAAATACGTGTATAGGAAGCCATATGTGTGTACATACATGTGCAAATATAGGTGTATCTGTAGGCATAGCTATGTACATGACTGTAGCACTGCACATATATTCATATATATAATAAAGCACAAAGGAGCAAGTTAGACAAAACCAAACACCTCACAGGATTGCTTTATTGGGTTTGAAGATTTAGGACCATAGTCTCATGGGACACCTTGGATAATTGGTATAACATAGTTCATAAAGTTCATGCTCCACATCCTAGTCTGGTGAGTAGTGTCTGGGGTCTTAAAAGCTTGAGAACAGCCATCTAAGATACAACTATTGGTCTCTACCTTATCTGGAGCAAAAAGGAAACAAAGAAACCAAAGACTCAAAGAAGAAACTATTCTACAGGATTAACAGACCACATGAACCACAGCCTCATTTATCCTGAGACCTGAAGAACTAGATAGTGCCTGGCTACCATTACTGACCATTCTGACCAGGGACACAATAGATGGTTCCAGATAGAATGGGAGAAAAATGTAGAACAAAACTCAAAATCTTAAAAACATCTGACTTACTGGACCAGTAGAGACCAGGGGAACCCCCAAGATGGTTGCTCTGAGACACCCCTTAAACCTAGAACTAAAACCACTCCCAGATGGCACCTTTCAGTTAAATTACAGATCAGCTCATAAAATAAACTACATTACCTACAAGTACTTCATTCTTTAAAAAAAAAAAAAAAAAACTATATGAGACCAAACGGTCAACATTTACTCTAAAAGCAAAGAAGAGAAGATCGGGGTTGGGAAGGCAGGGAAGCTAGATTAATGGAAACAGAAAAACTAGAATGGAAATAATGAGAATGCTGACACATTGTGAAAAATGTAACCAATGTCACTGAACAATATGCATAGAAGCTGTCAAACGGGAACTAATTTGCTATGTAAACTTTCACCAAAAACAATATTATTTAAAAAACAAAGAAGTGTTTATTCTTCTTGCTCACAGGTCTGCAGGTTGGCTAGAGCAACTCTGCTTTAGTTCAGATTTGAGTCTGTCCCATTGTTCTATTAATCAGGTCAGTCCTATAAGCTGCCTAGAGGAACCACCTCAAAGGAAACTTTCCCGAAGGAACCAAACAAACCAAACCAAATCCGTTGCCGTCAAGTCATTCCAACCCATAGTGACCCTAACCCAAAAAATAGTGACCCTAGGGAGTGAAAAATGGCTCTCAATGGACAGACATTTGGGTTGTTTCTACTTTTTGGCTATTATGAATAACATTGTTATAAACATTCATATACAGGTTTTTTTTTACATTTTTTTATTTAAATAATTTTTATTATGCTTTAAGTGAAAGTTTACAAATCAAGTCAGTCTCTCACATATAAACATATATACCTTACTACATATTCCCACTTACTCGCCCCCTAATGAGTCAGCCCACTCCCTCCTTCCAGTCTCTCCTTTCATGACCATTTTGCCAGATTCTAACCCCCTCTACCCTCCCATCTCCCCTCCAGACAGGAGATGCCAACACAGTCTCAAGTGTCCACCTGATGCAAGTAGCTCACTCCTCATCAGCATCTCTCTCCAACCCATTGTCCAGTCCCTTCCATGTCTGATGATTTGGTTTTGGAAATGGTTCCTGTCCTGGGCCAACAGAAGGTTTGGGGACCATGACCACCAGGATTCTTCTAGTCTTAGTCAGACCATTAAGTCTGGTCTTCTTATGAGAATTTGGGGTCTGCATGCCACTGTTCTCCTGCTCCCTCAGGGGTTCTCTGTTGTGTTCCCTGTCAGGGCAGTCATCGGTTGTGGCCGGGCACCATCTAGTTCTTCTGGTCTCAGGATGATGTAGTCACTAGTTCATGTGGCCCTTTCTGTCTCTTGGGCTCATAATTACCTTGTGACCTTGGTGTTCTTCATTCTCCTTTGATCCAGGTGGTCATATACAAGTTTTTATGTGAACATGTGTTTTCATTTCTCTTGAGTATATACCTAGCAAGTGGAACTTCTGGGTCATATGACAACTCTATGTTTAACCTTTTGAGGAACTACAAGACTGTGTCCCAAAGTGGCTGCAGCATTTTACATTCCCACCAGCAGTGTATGAGAGTTGTAATTTCTCCATTTCCTCACCAACACTTGTCATTATATTTTTATTTTTATTATATCCACCCCAATTAGTTGTGGAGTGCAATCTCATTATTCCATTTCCCTGATGGCTAGAGAGAGGTTCTATCATTACCTTTATCTTACAGATGAGGGAACTGAGGCATGCATAGGTTGCTTACCTACAGTCACTTCAGTGTACACAGATGCTTGTGTGTACAATGGCAGATGCAGGAGGAAGTCTGCTGCAGCACTGTGAGGAAAAAAAAAAACACAAAAACATGAACAACCTGCATGTCTATCAACAGAGGACTGTTAGGCAGCTATCAGAGAATAAGGTAGATCCATTTATGCTGATGTGGAATAAGCTCCAAGACACATTGTTAGAGAAAAGAGCCAGCCACCGAATCATGTGTACAGTATTGTAATGGATTAAATTGTGTCCCCAAAGATAAGTGTTTGAGTCCTAACCCCTAAAACTGTGGATGTAATCCTGTTTGGAAATAGGGTTTTCTTTGTTAGGTTAATGAGGCTACATCATGTACAGCCTGTCCTAAACCTAATCACTTCTGAGGTATAAAAAGAGCAGATGACGAGGTCAGCACAACTGGACGAAACGAAAAGCAAGGAAGTTTCTGGAATAAACTGAATGCTTTGAAGTCCAGCATAGCAGGGGCACGGGTTTGGGGGACATGGTTTCAGGGGACATCTAAGTCAATTGGCATAACAAAACCTATTAAGAAAACATTCTGCATCCCACTTTGGAGAGAAGCGTCTGGAGTCTTAAACGCCAGCAAGCGGCCATCTAAGATGCATCAATTGATCTCAGCCCACCTCGAACAAAGGAGAATAAAGAACACCAAAGACACAAGGTAATTACGAGCCCAAGAGACAGAAAGGGCCACATAAACCAGAGACTACATCAGCCTGAGACCAGAAGAACTAGATGGTGCCCGGCTACAACCGATGACTGCCCTGATGGGAACACAATAGAGAACCCCTGAGGGAGCAGGAGAGCAGTGGGATGCAGACCCCAAATTCTCATAGACCAGACTTAATGGTCTGACTGAGGCTAGAAGGACCCCGGTGGTCATGGCCCCCAGACCTTCTTCTGTCCCAGGACAGGAACCATTCCTAAAGCCAACTCTTCAGACAGGGATTGGGCTAGACAATGGGTTGGAGAGGGACGCTGGTAAGGACAGAGCTTCTTGGATCAGGTGGACACTTGAGACTATGTTGGCATCTCCTCCCTGGAGGGCAGATGAGAGGGTAGAGTGGGTTAGAAGCTGGTGAAATGGACACAAAAAGAGAGAGTGGAAGGAGGGTGCGGGTGTCTCATTAGGGACAGCAATTGGGAGTATGTAGCAAGGTGTATATAAATTTTTGTGTGAGAGACTGACTTGATTTGTAAATTTTCACTTAAAGCACAATAAAAATTAAAAAAAAAAAGAGCAGATGAGAAACAGACAGGGGGGAAAGCAGACACTATCTGAAGACAACAGAGGCAGATGCATCTAGAAGTCCTGGAACTACAAGCATTGCCGGTTAGAGAAGCTGAAATGAGAAAGAAGGACCTCCCCATCGAACTACAGCTTGAATTCAGACTTCTAGCCTCCTGAGCTGTGAAAAAATAAATGTTCTTTAAAACCGCTCATGGTATTTCTGTTACAGCAGCCCTAGATAACTAAGACAATCATGAACCTGTTTATATTAAAATACATCATTTATATTTATATGTGTGTGTGTGTGTGTGTGTGTGTGTGTGTACTGGAGAGGGGGTTGGAAAGCTACACACCAAACTTCTAACAGTATCCCCTAGAAAGAAAGCTCCATGTGAGCAGGGACTTTTTTCATTTTGGAGATGGGTGTGTCACCATCACCTAGAACATGGTGTGGCACATAGTGGCTACTCAAAAAAGATTTGTTGTTGAGACAATGAATCCTTTGGAGAGAGAACTGGAAGACTGGAGTACATATAGAAGGACTCATGTTTTGCTCTTCAGACTTATGTCCTCCATGTGTGAATTCATGTAGTAGTTGTATCATATCTGATCAAGTAAAAAATAACTTGGAATTCTTGAGGGCATTTAACAAGAAAGAAGTCAGGCCCCATAGGGGCACTATAGAATTAAAAAGCGAACTCTAGTGGTTTCCCAGGACATCTCGGGGACCCTCATGGGCCACAGTGCTCCTGCCTTCAAGGGTGTGCAGCTCCCTTGCAGCCAAGCTCTTCCTCTCTGGGGTAGATTACCTTGCTGGGCACTCCTACCCGATCTATAAACCACTCTTCCCGTTAACAGGAAACCAGCGTCAATATGCTAGCAGTGAATCTTGTTTCTGTGCCTGAGAAGATCTTAAAAATCAATAAGCATTAGAAGGACACGGCCAAGTATTTTCTTTCTATCGTTTTTCAATATTTGTTTAATTTATCGTGCCAGTTAAGCCCTCTGGGAAACCCAAGGATTAAGGGCTTCTGGTGACACACAGCCTAGGTGTTCACATCCCAACATTCAAGGCCAACGGCAGGATAGGGTGGTTTGGCAGACAACTAGGAAAGGGACCAGAGGCTGCGGCTTTACTCTGCTTTGCCAGTAAGCTCAGGGTTCAGGAATGACCTATAGATTACAACAGCTGCAGATTACAAAATTTAAAGAGCAAATAGCAAGCTGCACCAAAAATGATGGTTGGCAGAGATAGCCAACATATAGGTGCAACATAGATGAAAGCTGCACATGCAATAAGCTGCCCTCACAGATGACAGTGATGTTAAATCAAAACCCAAATCAGATGCCACTGAGTTGGGGCTGACTCATGGTGGCCCCATGGGTGTCAGAGTAGAATTGTGCACCACAGGATTTTCAATGGCTGATCTTTCAGAAGTAAATCACCAGGCCTTCCTTCTCAGGCACCTCTGGGTGGACTCACACTGCCCACCTTTTGGTTAGAAGCAGAGCGCTTAACCATTTGCAGCACTCAGAGACTCCTGATGGGGATTTTATGGACCTATCAATTTTTTCTCCATTTTTTTTTTTTTTTTTTTTAATGAAGAGGATATCTCCATATTCTCTTACTCTGCCCCATTTATGATGTCAAGATGACACAGTTTTCAGTGGATATGGGTAGGGCTTCATCTTTGACTCTGCCTCCCCTGACCACTCAATCAAGTCCTCTCCATTTTGCTCCAAAAGCACCCTCTATCCCGACCATTTCAGGAGGTAGCATGTGATCAAGAACCAATGGTACTGAAGGAAGAAGTCCAAGCTGCACCGAATGCACTGGCAAAAAACTAGGCTCCAAGAATTGACGGAATATTAATTGAGATGTTTCAACAAACAGATGCAGCACTGGAAGGACTCACTCATCTATGCCAAGAAATTTTAAAGACAGCTACTTGGCCAACTGACTGGTAGAGATCCATATCTGTGCCCATTCCAAAGAAAGGTGATCCAACAGAATGCAGAAATTATTGAACAATATCATTTAATATCCCACGCAAGTAAAATTTTGCTGAAGATCATTCAAAAATGGTTCCAACAGTACGCTGACAGGAAATTGCCAGAAATTCAAGCTGGATTCAGAAGAGAATGTGGAACAAGGGATATCATTGCTGACATCAGATGGATCTTCGCTAACAGCAGAGAATACCAGAAAGATGTTTTCCTGTGTTTCATTGACTATGCAAAGGCATTCGACTGTGTGGATCATAACAAATTATGGATAACATTGCAAAGAACGGGAATTCCAGACCACTTAATTGTGCTCATATGGAACCTGTCCACAGACCAGAACAAGGGGGTACTGTGTGGTTTAAAGTCAGGAAAGGCATGTGTCAGGGTTGTATCCTTTCATCATACTTACTCAATCTGTTTGCTGAGGAAATAATCAGAGAAGCTGGACTACATGGGGGAAAATGTGGCATCAGGATTAGAGGAAGGCTCATCAACAAGCTGCGATATACAGATGGCACAATCTTGCATGCTGAAAGTGAAGAAGACTTTCCTGCAAAGACCAAAGACTACAGCCTTCAGTATGGATTACGCCTCAACATAAACAAAACAAAACAAAAATTCTCACAATCAGACCAATAAGCAACATGATGATGAATGGAGAAAATATCGAAGCTGTCAAGGATTTCATTTTACTTGGATTCACAATCAACACCCACAGAAACAGTAGTCAAGAAATCAAACAACATATTGCATTGGGAAAATCTGTTGCAAAAGACCTCTTGAAAGTGTTGAAAAGGAAAGTGGTCACCTCGATGACTAAGGTGTGCCTGACCCAAGCCATGGTGTTTTCAATTGCCTCATATGTATGCAAAAGCTGGGCAATGAATAAGGAAGACCGAAGAAGAATTGATGCCTTTGAATTAGGTGTTGGTGAAGATTATTTAATATACCATGGACTGCCCAAAGTCTGTCCTGGAAGAGTGCTCCTTGGAAGCAAGGATGGCAAGACTTTGTCTCACGTACTTTGGAGATGTCATCAGGAGGGACTAGTCCCTGAAGAAGGACATCATGTTTGGTAAGGTAGAGGGTCAGAGAAAAAGAGGAAGACCTTCAATGAGATGGAATGACACAGTGGCTGCAACAATGGGCTCAAACATAGCAACAATTGTGGGGGTGACACAGGACCCAGTAGTGTTTTGTTCTGTTGTACACAGGGTTGCTGTGAGTCAGAACCAACTCAACAGTACCTAACAACGACAATAATCCTGTCCATTTCTCTCCATCTCCACGGGTACTATTTTATTTCAATTCCTTTGCTTGGAATTGTGGAGTTGCTTCCTAAGTATTCTTCCTGCCTTAAGTCTTGCTGTCCTCCAATTCCTTCTCCACACAGGCAGCAGAATGGACGTAAGGAACACTGTGCTGAAATGGCTAGGACAGTGGGCTCTGGAGCCAGGCTGCCTAGGTTTGAAGCCAGGCCTTAGGCAATGTTTTCTTCAGGAAGCTTCTCTCTCTCGTCCATCAAATTCCTATCAGAGGCCCTCCTTTCTGTCCAGGCACTGTTACCTCACCAGCAATGCACTTGCTACTTTGGATTTATAAGATTGTATTATGAAAAATTTCACACAGAAAAACCAAAAAGCCAAAAGAACAGTACAAAAGTACAATGGACTCCCACATACTGCCAATAATTGGTAACATTTTGCTATATTGGTATGCCCTCTGTCTCTCTGGTCTCTCTCTCTCTCTGTGCACTATTTATTTTGTTTCCAAGTAAATTATATCCATCATGACATTTCACCCCTAAACAGTTCAATTTGCATCTCCAAAAAAGAAAAGTTGAGAGATAGTCTCCCACCTAAAACACAACCATCACACCTTAGTAATAACATTAAACACCAAGTCTATGTTCAAATTTCCCAAGTTGGTCCCAAATTTCCTTTTGAGTCTTTCTGCTATATTATATTTTAATGGCTCCTTTGCTTGCCTATTTTCTTCCTTTGGGCTGTAAGCTCTGCAAGGAACTGAGTGGCTGCCTTTGCTTTCCTATCCCCAGCACAGCTTATGGCAGGCCTTCAGTATGTATTTGTTTAAAGAAGGAACAGCCCCCATAATCCCCTTCCTCCAGCTAGGAAGGGTCTTCAACCTCCTCCCAGTGCCAGCACAGCAGCCCCCCAACATACATATACACATACAAACTACAGCCACCTTTTGGTCAGCAGCCAGGTGCTTACCCATTACACCTGCAGGGCTCCCTTTGGGCATGACAGGTGTTCATTAAATAACTGCTGAGTAGGTGAAGAGAAATATTGCCCTCTCCTCCCTCTCTGGTCCAAGGTAGCACCAGGTCCAGCCCATCTCAGGCCTGTCCTCTAGGCCCCCACCCCACCCCAGCCTGCCCTGCTGCCAGATGAACCCGGGACACAGCCTTGGCACACAGCTTTCAAACCACCCCCAACCTAATTGTAACTGTCCCTTTCCTAGGAAATTGTGCAAGGGTGTGCAAAGACAGGCCTGGAACTTTTTATTTTTAAAGAAAACTAAAATCTAAATAAAAGAGGTTTTCATAAAAATAAATATCTTTATTATATAGACCCCATAGAGGGCAGTGAATTTGTATTAATGCAGGAGGAACAACTCCGAAAAGGAAGATGAGAATGTTTGCACAACTCAAAGAATGAAATCAATGTCACTCAACTGTACACGACGAAATGGTTGAATTGGTGTATGTTTTGCTGTGTATTTTCTTAACAAAAAAATGAAATAAATTATAAAAAATACATAAATATCTTCATAATTTAAACTCCTCTTTAGGTAAACTACCACCTAGGCTATATGATTATCATGGATTGAACTGTGTTCCCCCAAAATATGTGTCAGTTTGGTTAGCCATGATTCCCAGTATTGTGTGGTTGTCCTCCATCTTGTGATTGTAATTTTATGTTAAAGAGGATTAGGGTAGAATCCTAACATCCTTACTAAGGTCACAACCCTGATCCAATGTACAGGGAGTTTCCCTAGGGTGTGGCCTGCACCACCTTTTATCTTACAAGAGATAAACGGAAAGGGGAACAAGCAGAGAGTGGGGACCTCATACCACCAAGAAAGAAGCACCGGAAGCAGACGGATCCTTTGGACCCAGGTTTCCTGTGCGGAGAAGCTTCTAATCCAGGGGAAGATTGATGACAAGGACCTTCCTCCAGAGACAACACAGAGAAAAAGCCTTCCCCTGGAGCTGACACCCAGAATTTGGACTTTAAGCCTACTAGGCTGTGAGAAACTAAATTTCTCTTTGTTAAAGCCATCTGCTTGTGGTATTTCTGTGATAGCAGCACTAGATAACTAAGACAATGATATAGCTCCTTCTGCCTAAAAAAGGGTGTGGATAGTGGTGGTTCAGTGGTAGAATTTTTACCTTCCATGCAGGAGACCTAGGTTCGATTCCTGGTCAATGCACCTCATGCAAAGCCTCTGTCTTCTGGCCCCTGCATTACCACTGAAGTACAGACAGGGATGAGTTCTTCACCTTGAGAGCTTTTGCTAAAACCCAACCTACAGGCAAAAGTTCTAAGAACCCTGGTTGGTAAAGGCTCAGAGAAGGGCATAGCGAAGTGGGTTGAAGCCTGGATCCCAGGCCATACAAGCCTCAAGCCAGAACCTCCCGTCCCCCACCTACTAAGCCAACTGATCTACCTTGAGCCAGTTCCTTAACCTTTCTGAGCTTCAGATTCTTCTCCTTCAGCTGTATGTGAATAATAATTCCTTTCTCACAGGGCTCATGAAAATTCAATGAGATTCTGCGTGTATAGCAGGATGTAAAAACTCTTTTAGTCTCAGGTTGGGCTGAAGCCACAGGACAGTAGATGACACATTCCAAGTGAGCTGTGACACCATCGTGCTGGACTTGCACAAGAAGTGGCATAAAGCCAGGTTTCCCTCCTACCTGACCACCTCCAGCCCACAAAAGAGTTTAGAGGAGCCAAGGAAGACAGTTGGAGGGCAGAAGGGGAATTTTGATGTGAGCTATAGGTCCATTCCAAGTCCCAATTGTCTATTCACCCAAGAGTGACCCCAAAGGTGCTATATCCTTGGTAGTTCAGGCGTTATCTGAATCACGCTTGAGAAGTCCAAAGCACAAGAGAGATGGGGTGGTTAGCTGGCGTAACAGGGAGAGGTGGCTTTGGGTTTGTCAGAGTACAGGAGGCCTGTGTATTTTCCATAAGCCAGAGGTGTGGATAGGCAACCCTGTAGGGTTGTGTAGATCCTTTTTAAGGGACCATCAAGAGAAGTGGAAACTCTTCTACAGAAAGGAGCTTTCAGCAGCACACTGACAGCTGGGTGGCTGGGAGGGAGTCTTGGGCAACCAGCTTGAAGGGACTGGCAGTTCAAAGATGCTCAAAGATGAGGAAGGAGGGTATCCTCTGGAAAAAAAAAAAAATGAAGCAACCACAAAATAGTGCCAAGAGATAAAGCATCAGGTTTCAACACCCACCAGGCCCAGTCAGTGAGACAGACACCAGCTTACCACAGAATTCGCCAAGTAAGAACTTCCTGCTCCTGTCCTTTCCTCCTGCACACACACACACACACCACCACCACCACCACCAGGGGTCAGAATCCTGAGTGAACAGATGAGTAGGAAAGGGTGGAAGCACAAGGTGGGAAATGAGAAGCCAACCATAGCTCCCTTTTTCAGTTCTAGGCCCAGTTGGAGGTAGAAGAGAAGCCACACTTGGAACAAAAGTTGAAGATTTGGGTTATTCCACTGGACTAGACACATCAATTAGAACAGTGTCATAACTGGAAGTGACGAAAGAATTTTTTATTTCTGAATAGCAGTCAGAAGAAGAGTCATGGACTTGCCCTAATTTTCATCTTAGGGCAGGGGAAGAGTGGGGGCCCACAGAAAACAATTAAAGGGGCAGTGATAGGTGAAAATAAAGTTGAGTGCATCCCACGAGTCCCATTTATCTACTCCTGCCTAGTTATGTGGCAGCCTAGCACAATGTCTGGCCAAGCAAGAGAGGCCATTCACTGAGCAATTATTAACATTACAAATTGCTTAACTGTCACCAGAAAGCAACCCCACCTTCTTCAAGCAAGACAAAATCTAAGGACTACAGACAAACCATTCAAAAGCTCCTGCGTTCCTTGAGCTGACAACTTAAGTGCAGATGTTCTACAAAGCCAGGGACAGAACACCACCTTCTATTCCTCATGACTCAGAGAAGCAGACTAACTCTAAACCAGCCACAGGGCTTGATGGCCCTTAGATTCACATAACACTCCAAAGAAAACTGAGTTCGAATTCTGGCTCTGCCATTTAACAGCTGTGTGACCCTGGACAATTTACTTAACTTCTCTGTACTTCAGTTTCCTCATCTATAAAAGAGAGATAACAAATGTACCCATTCGACAGGGTTGTTACTTGAAATAAGTAAAGAAATACATGCAAAACGCTTAAAACAGTACCTGGCACAGAGCAAAGCACTCAATAAATACAGTTACTGTTATACTATAAACCAGTTGCCATCAAATCAATGCTGACTCATGGTGACCCCATGTATGTCACGGTAGAACCATGCTCCATAGGGTTCTCGATGGCTGATTTTTCAGAAGCAGATCTCCAGGCCTTTCTTCCAAGATGCCTCTACGTGGACTCAAAACTCCAACGTTTCAGTTAGCAGCCGAATGTGTTAATACTGCCTCTCAAAAGGAAACTTGTGACGACCTTGTCTATTAGCACTATGTCGTACAGTACATTATACAAGAGACAGGTGATTAAAAGCACAGTTCTAGAACCAGACTGCCTGGGTTCGAATCAAGCAAAAATGAGATGCACATTTTATTAATATTTAGCTTATTTCAGTGAGATACATATAACCCATTGCCATCAAGTTGATCCTGACTCATAGCAACCCTATAGGATAGAGCAGAATTGCCCCACAGGGTTTCCAAGGAGCAGCTGGTGGATTTGAACTGCCAACACTTTGGTTATCAGCCAAAGTTCACTCGACCACCAGGGCTCCAAACATACATATAGTAACACACATATATATAGTAAACATTTAATAAATAACCCATTGCCATCAAGTAAATTCCGACTCATAGCAACCCTATAGGATAGAGTGGAACTGCCCCATAGGATTTCCAATGAGTGGCTGGTGGATTCAAACTGCTGACCTTCTGGTTAGCAGCCAAGCTCTTAACCACAGCGCTACCAGGGCTCTGTAATATACATAGTAAGCATTTAATAAATAGTAGCTATCAAGGGAACGATCACCTCAATAAACCCACTTGGGCTCTGAAACTTCTGGCCCCCTAAAGACATCAGAGGTATTGAATGGGGGTCAGATAGGCAGAGTGCTTCCCTAACTCAGAGGCTGCTTGTCAAACCAGGTACTTGACCTGCCTTGCTTTTTTTTTTTATCTATTTGTTTTTGTTTACTGGCAGACAGTGGCTCTCAAGCAAACAGGGCATCTTAAACCCAGAAACCCCTCTTTCCTCAGCTGGACCCTCAGCCATTGCCTACAGCCCTTCCCTGGTAGCTCTCAGTCTCTCATCTATGTTACCTGGTCTGGTTCCTTCCTCCACGGCATGGCCACCTTGCAGGGGAGAGATGAGGTACCACAGCCTTTCAGTCTCCTGAGAAGAGGGTATTTTGACAGCCCAGCTCTCTCTGGGCCTGGCTCTTTGCTCAATCAATTCATTCCCACTGACCTGGGACCCAGGGCCTGGAGAAGAAGCAGGCGGAAAATATGAAAAGCTGATACCTCCTGCAGGAAATAATTGTTTAGCTGATTCCAGAACTGTAAAAACAAGTGTAACATTGAAGAAAGGAGGGTACAGTACCATTCAAGGCCATTGTTACAGCACTGCTCTGTATATCAGGGAAACAAAAGGGGCCTGTGTGTGTGAGGACAATGCTGTTGTGTTACGAGTCAGGTCTGTGTTACTCCTGGGGATGCGAGGATGAGAAACGAGGCCACAGTGCTTTCCCCCACCTGATGTGCTCTGAACTTCACCAGTCAGTGCTTCCAGGCCAGTCAGAGCTGGAAGAGGGGCACTGGATACCCAGCCCCTGTATTCTGTACTGGACGGGGGGCAGGAGGCACCCCTCCCTTCTAGGAGGGACTGACTGCCTGCTGACTAGCCTTTCACCCATGGCAGATACCCAAAAACACTCCTCTCCTCTTACTGGCTTTCAGAGACTCGCCTCAAGTTAGAGATGAAAAGCATCATAGATCTCACCTCTCCAGATTTGTATGTCACCTACTCTACCTCCTGCTTTTATGATAGGGCATCTAGCTGGGACCAATTCCCAGCCACATAACATGTTAACAGCAGCTGGTGAGGCCAACCAATCATTACATTGCTAGCATCCACTGAACCCTAGAATGGACCAGACACAACACTATAAGCAAGTTCACAAAACGACATTATTTGCTCCCTGCATTCAAATTTTGGCTCTGCTACTTACTATCTGTGTGAGTGAATTTTTTTTTTTTTTCTCCGAGCCTTAGATTTCTCCATCTGTAAAACTGGGATTATTCTTGGGTTACAGTGAGGATTAAATCAGTTAACACGTGCAAAGCTCTTAGAACTGTGCTTGCCCCATACAAAGTGCTCAAGGAGCATGAACGACAACCTACATGCTCACATTACATCCACCACACACTTGGCGGTATAGAGAGATGGTGTGGAGATGCCTGGAAATCCAGGATTCCAGATACTCAAATCCAGCCTTGCCACCTACAATGGCCTAAGCTAACCCCATTAGGTCCCCGAGGGAAGCTGGGCACTAACAGAAATACTCCCAGGGACTAGGAAGGAGACCAAAATGTATGCAGAGGGTCAACCAGACACAACAGGGAGAGGTGGGGATGTGAGGTCTTGGCAAGCCCACGCCAGCCGTCAGGGAGTAGGCACTGCTCCGCTCCAGCCAGCTCCTACAATGTGGAGGGTGGGAACAGTGTGGCTAGGCCTGCCCATTTTCACAGAAAATCCAGAAATCTGGATTTGTATGTCAAGTCTCCCAATGTTAAAACACTGCGTGGACTAAACACAACATTGTTGCTGCAGAGCCCACACCTGGTGATGCCTAACCTAGACACAGAGGGCCTTTCCAGGCCAGTGTCCAACTCAACACTCAGAGCTTTTGTTTCTAACTTGCCTGCAGTCCCCTGGTGAGCTGATCAAGCCACTTTGAGCCCACTCTTTGGCCTAGAGCAGGGGGCACAAGGCCAAACAGATTGAGTAGCCCATTTCCCCTATCTTTTTACCCAACCTTACTCATCTCAGTCCATGAGATAGGGGTGAGGAAAAGAGAAACCAGGGAAATGGGGGCAGGGGAGTTTCTCCCAAAAGGACTACAAGCCTTTGGCCTAACCCACCTCCTTCAGGCATTCCTTGGATAAAGAAAGAAGCCCAGGACCGCATGGTGGGACAAAAGGAGAGACTAGGGGCTTAAGCCCCCATTGTCACCATCAGTCACCACCGAAGAACAAAACAAGGAATCTAAGTAACAAAATGTGCTTGCTGTGCAAATCCAAGTGCTGAACAAGACTGCTCACAATGAGATACCACTTCACACCCACTAAGGTGGCTATAATAAAACAGATAATAGCAAGTGTTGGCAAGTATGTGGAGAAATTAGAACCCCCATACAAGGTGGGAGTGTAAAATGGTGAAGACACTTTGGAAAACAGTCTGGAAGTTCCTCAAAGGGTTAAACATAAAGTTACCATTTGATTCAGCAATTTCATTCCTAGATATATATCCAAGGGAAATGAAACATGTGTTCACACAAAAACTTGTCCACACATGTTTGTATTCACTGTTCATAATAGCCAAAAAGTAGAAAGAACCCAAGTGTCCATTCACTGATGAATGGATAAACAATATGTAATCTATTCATACAAAAGAATAATATTCAGCAACAAAAAGAAATGCACTGACACAGGCTATGCCTTGATAACATTATACTAAGTGAAAGAAACTCATACAAAAGATCGCATATTGTATAATTCCATTTATACGAAATGTCCAGAATAGGTGTATCTATAGAGACAGAAAGTAGCTTAGTGGCTGTGTAGGGCTGGATGTAATGGGGTAGGGGGACGTTTAAAGGTGATAGCTTAACAGTATGGGGTTTCTTTTACGGGTGATGAAAATGTTCTAAAATTGATGGTGGTGATGGTTGTACCGCTCTGTGAATAAACCAAAATGCATTGAATTGCACGGTACGTGAATTGTATCTCAATAAAGCTGTTTACAAAAAAAAAAAAAAAGACGGCTGCCCTTAATCACCCGCTATTAAAAACTGTGTGCCCATAACCTGGTGGCGTAGTGATTAAGAGCTATGGCTGCTAATCAAAAGGTCAGCAGTTCGAATCCACCAGGTACTTCTTGAAAACCCTGGCGGGAGTTCTACTCTGTCCTATAGGGCCGCTATGAGTTGGAATTGACTCAATGGCAACTGGTTTGGTTTTAGTTTTACCTCTGTCTTGGCATTAGCCCCACTAGAGGAGAATGACTAATCTTCCCTTTAAGGCCCAGGGCTCAAACTAGAGTGACCAACTGGCCTGGTTTGCCCAGACTACACCAGTGTTAACACTGAAAGTTCTATGTTCCAGGAAACACCTCATTCCCGGGCAAAGAGTGATGATTGTTCACCTTAGTGCAAACCCTTTGCATAGTAGAGGAAAGCTTTGCCCTTTAGGGCTGTCAATGTCTAGAATTAAGTCTCTAGATCAACAGTGCTTCCCCCCTTTGGGGTATAAGTCATCCTTGAGCTCTTCCTAAAGGTCAAAAAGTATTATTGTTGTTGCACACATTTTGCAGATGAGAAAACTGAGATTCAGAGAGGTGAAGTAACTTGCCAGTAGTCAGGAAATGAACCTGGGTCTATTTCTAAAGCCCAAGATGCCTCTTCCACTTGTCATGTTGCATCTCATCATACCACTGGGTTGATTGTCCAGCAACACTCTTAGCTTGTTCTTGTCCCCTGGGGAAGGTAGTCAAGCACTCAAACAGAAGCATGGGTTTTCAGTTATGGAAGAGGAGACAGTATAGCTTGGTGACTAACAGCACAGAACAGCACAGACTCTGGAGCCAGACTGCCCCAGTATGAATCTTGGCTCTGTAACTCATTAGCTGTGTGACATCAGGCAAGTTACTTAACCATTCTGAGTCTCAGTTTATCCATCTATAAAATGGGAATGATAAAAGTACTGATGAGTGTCTCTTATTCAACATTGTGCTGGAGGTCTGAGCCAGAGCAATTAGGCTAGATAAAGAAATAAAGGGCATCCAGATTGGCAAGGAAAAGTAAAAGTATCTCTATTTGCAGATAATATGATCTTATACACAGAAAACCCTAAAGAATCAGAGAACTACTGAATATAATAGAAGAGTTCAGCAGAGTATCAGGATACAAAACAAACATACAAAAATCAGTTGGATTCCTCTACACCAACAAAAAGAACATCGAAGAGGAAATCACCAAATCAATACCATTTACAGTAGCCCCCAAGAAGATAAAACACTTAGGAATAAATCTTACCAGAGACATAAAAGACCTACACAAAGAAAACTACAAGGCACTAGTGCAAGAAACCAAAAGAGACCTATATAAGTGGAAAAACTCACCTTGCTCAAGGATAGGAATATTCAACATTGTAAAAATGTCTATTCTACCAAAAGCCGTTTATAGATACAATGCAATTCTGATCCAAATTCCAACGACATTTTTCAATGAGATGGAGAAACAAATCACCAACTTCATATGGAAGGGAAAGAGGCCCTGGATAAGTAAAGCATTACTAAAAAAGAAGAACAAAGTGGGAGGCCTCACACTACCTGCTTTCAGAACCTATTATACCACCACAGTAGTCAAAACAGCCTGGTACTGGTACGACAACAGATACATAGACCAATGGAAGAGAATTGAGAATCCAGACATAAAGCCATCCACATATGAGTAGCTGATATTTGACAAAGGCCCAAAGTCAGTTAAATCGGGGAAAAAACAGTCTTTTTAACAAACGGTCCTGGCATAACTGGATATCCATCTGCAAAAAAATGAAACAAGGCCCATACCTCACACAATACACAAAAACTAACTCAAAATGGATCAAAGACCTAAATATAAAATCTAAAACCATAAAGATCATGGAAGAAAAAATAGGGACAACACTAGGCACCCTAATACATGGCATAAACAGTATACAAAACATTACTAGCAATGCTCAAAACACCAGAAGAAAAAGTAGGTAACTGGGAGCCGCTAAAAATCAAACACCTAGGCTCATCCAAAGACTTCACCAAAAGAGTAAAAAGATTACCGACATTTCTGATCAGTGTCTGATCTCTAAAATCCACATGATACTGCAAAAACTCAACAACGAAAACCCAATTAAAAAATGGGCAAAAGATATGAATAGGCACTTCACTAAAGAAGACATTCAGGTAGCTAACAGATGCATGAGGAAATCTCACGATCATTAGCCACTAGAGAAACGCAAATCAAAACTATAATGAGATTCCATCTCACTCCAACAAGGCTAGCATTAATCCAAAAAACACAAAATAATAAATGTTGGAGAGGCTGTGGAGAGACTGGAACACTTACACATTGTCGGTGGGAATGTAAAATGGTACAACCACTTTGGAAATCAATATGGCACTTCCTTAAAAAGCTAGAAATAGAATTACCATACGATCCAGCAATCCCACTCCTTGGAATATATCCTAGAGAAATAAGAGCCTTTACACAGATATACGCATACCTATGTTCACTGTAGCACTGTTCACAATAGCAAAAAGATGGAAGCAACCAAAGTGCCCATCAAAAGATGAATGGATAAATTATTCACACAAGGGTATACTACGAATTGATAAAGAACAATGGTGAATCTGTGAAACATTTCATAACATGGAGGAATCTGGAAGGCATTATGCTCAGTGAAATGAGTCAGTTGCAAAAGGACAAATATTATGTGAGACCACTATTACAAGAACTCGAGAAGTAGTTGAAACAGAGAAGAAAATATTCTTTGATGGTTTCGAGAGTGGAGAGAGAGGAAGGGAAAGGGGTATTCACCAATTAGTAGACAAGAACTATTTTAGGTGAAGGGTAAGACAACACACAATACAGGAGAGGTCAGCACAACTGGACTAAACCAAAAGCAAAGAAGTTTCCTGAATAAACCAAATGCTTCAAAGGCCAGCAGAGCAGGGGTAGGGATTTGGGGACCATGGTTTCAGGGGACATCTAGGTGAACTGGCATAATAAAGTCTATTAAGAAAACACTATGCATCCCACTTTGGAGAGTGGCTTCTAGGGTCTTCAACTCTAGCAAGCAGCCATCTAAGATGCATCCATTGGTCACAACCCACCTGGAACAAAGGAAAATGAAGAATACCAAGAACACAAGGTAATTATGAGCCCCAGAGACAGAAAGAGCCACATAAATTAGAAACTACATCAGCCTGAGACCAGAACTAGTTGGTGCCTGGCTACAACTGATGACTGCTCTGACAGGGAACACAACAGAGAATCCCTGAGGGAGCAGGAGGGCAGTGGGATGCAGACCTCAAATTCCCGTAAAAAGACCAGACTTAACGGTCTGACTGAGACTAGAAGGACCCCGGAGGTCAAGGTCCCCAGACCTTCTGTTAGCTCAAGACAGGGACCATTCCCAAAGCCAACTCTTCAGACAGGGATTGGACTGGACTGTAAGATAGAAAATGATGCTGGTGAGGAGTGGGCTTCTTGGATCAAGTAGACACATCAGACTATGTGGGCAGCTCCTATCTGGAGGGGAGATGAGAGGGCAGAGGGAGATAGAAGCTGGCTGAATGGACAGAGAAATAGAGGGTGGAGAAGAGGAGTGTGCTGTCTCATTAGGGGGAGAGCAACTAGGAGTATATTGCAAGGCGTATATAAATTTTTGTATGAGAAACTGACTTGATTTGTAAACTTTCACTTAAAGCACAATAAAAACTTTTTAAAAAGTACTAAGCGTATGTGTATCATATAGGACTGTTACAAGAAGTATATAAATCACTAAGAGGCTTAGAACAGAGCCTGTCATATAGCAAATGCTATGTAAGAGTTTACTGAATGAATAAAGTAAGCACAGATTCACATAATCAGAATTGGAATGAAATCAGATCAACCAGGCAGTAGGTCCAAGTTGCAGAAATGAACTCTGACATTCTGCTCTATTCCATTCCACGAAAATGCTTATGGTTTAGGAATTGCTGGAAGCTCCCAAATCACAGACGTTATCTCAAAATGCTACACAGCAGTGGCAATCTGGGCAGAACCACCAAAGCGAATGACATAACGCACGGTTGCAGATCTGCCCAGGAGCCTGCCCCACCACCTTGGCTAGAACTGGCTGGAGCCCACAGGATCCCCTCATACCTGCCACAAGGGCAAGGAGAGCTGGGCATCCTCCCATTGGGGCAGCACCTACCACTCTATCACTCAGCTCTGCTCTCTGAGGGAGGTGTGATCAACACCATTTTACAGATACGAAAATTGACGCTCAGAAATACTCAAGAGTTTGATCAGGGTACAGTTGGTAAGATGTAAAGCTGGAATTCAAACGGATTGAATTCTAAAGCCCCTGTGCTTTACTGGTCCTCCTGTGTTAGTTCTTATTGCTGTGTAATAAATTACCTCAAAACTTAGTAGTTTAAAACAACAAACATTTATCACTTTACATCCTTACTGAAGGCCAGACATCCGGAATCGGCTTAGCTGGGTGCTTCTGGGTCAGTGTCTCTCATGAAGTTGCAGGCAAGCTGTTGGAGGGCTGCAGTCATCTCAAGGCTGTACCGGGACTGGAAATCTGCTTCTCAGCTTAGTCTTGAACTTGCTGGGAAGCCTTAGTTTCTTGCTGGCAGTTGGCTGGAGCTTCAGTTCCTGGCCACATAAGCCTTTCTAAAGGGCTCTCACAACAGGTCAGCTTGCTTTCCCCAGAGCAAGAGATTCAAGAGCCAGAGAGCAGGCAGACAAGAGAGTGCCCAACACAGGGGCTGCAGCCTTTTATAACCTAATTTCAGAAGTGACATATGATCACTTCTGCCATCTGCTATTGGTCACACAGACCATCAGTGTAGGAGGGGACTACCCAAGGGCATAAATACCAGGAGGTAGGAATCTTTGGGAAACTCTGGTGGTGTAGTGGTTAAAAGCTACAGCTGCTACCCAAAAGGTCATTAGCTCCAATCCACCAGGCACTCCTTGGAAACCCTACAGGGCAGTTCTACTCTGTCCTACAGGGTCGCTATGAGTCAGAATCCATACCACGGCAGTGCGTAAGGTATATGGGTAGGAATTTCTGGGGGCCGTCTTGGAGGCTGGCTACCACACTTCCCATCTTTCTAAAGCAAAACAATAAAATAAAAGCAGAATGGCAAGATCCCTGCAGAAAAGCTAGAGAAATGAGCCTTAGTCTACATTTTCTGTTGTTATTTATTTAACAAATATTAATTCAATTCACCTAAGGCACTAAGGCACTTGGCTGGGCCCTCTGAACACAGGACTTAAATCTGGAGTTCACAGCCAGTTACAGTGCAAAGCAAGATCAGGCCATGTGGGTTCTTGAAGAGAAAGGGAGAAGTGAAGAAAGAGAGCTGGAATCAGGTCTCCATGACAGTGTGGTTCCAATTCTTCTTCAGTTCAGGTAGGGGTTCACGCTCAGACAACCTGGGTTTGTTTTTCTAGGCCTAGAGAACAAAACACTGGGTTTTTTTTTTTTAGAAAACAGCCCCCCAGAAAATGGGGGGAAAGGAAGATGAGAAGGCAGAGGAACAAGCGTCCTTAGCTGCTTACCAATGTCTGGAATTTCACAGTTAGATATTCTTTCCTTATCTTGAATTTATCAGAACTGCTTTTGAACCAGATTTTGGTAAGAAGATGGAGGTGAGAAAAGAAAGAAGTGCCAACTAAGGGAAATGCTGAGGAGTTGCCGGGCAGGGGATGAGGGTGGTTCCTTAAAGACCAAAATCCAGGAATGGACTATTTGGATCTGTGTTGAGATAGGACCTAGGAGCACAAGGCAAATCCGAGTTTTCTGTGCTGCCCTTTCAAAAACTGGCATTACATTCATTGTAAACGGGGTCGGATTAACCCGTAATCGAGGTACGCACGGGCTTAATTGTGTTTACTTGCTATCTGAAGTGCAACAATCTCCTATGGTTTCACCACATATTTGATGTGGGGAAAAACAGGTGAAATTGTGCAGTGCAGATTAGTAGTAAATAAACACAAGCAAACCGGTGCTTACCTTGCTTATCGGGCAATCTGCCCTTAACAAAATTACTTTGTGAGTCAATGGAAAACCAGAGTTTCCCTCCCTTCCCCTGACCTGGCAAGCAGATGAGCCAAGCCAATCTCCTCCCCTGAAAATCATCCTGCTCCCACGTCCTTAAGTCCTGCAGTCCTCTCCTCCCCGGCTGAGCCAAGGGGTCGCCGCCAGCTTCCGGGGTCCTCTGGCGCCCACAGCGCGGCGACCCTCGCCGCCTGCAGGACTACAATCCCCAGCATGCCGCGCGCCAACAGTCGATGCCACATGACCACCCATTGTCGAGTTCGTGGTCACGTGACTCGAGAAAGATGGCTGCGGTGACAGCCGAGCAGTTTGCGGCGCTCCAGACTCTGCTCAAGGTAAATTGGCGGGGTGGGAACAGCGTGGGGCAGACGTTTTTTTTTTGGGGGGGGGGGGACTTTGGACGGAGCAGGAACTGGGAATAAGGGGACACTGGTTTGGAGCCATAACTCTGCCACTGCCTCTCAGTGGGCTCTGAGCAAGTTGTTGCGCCGTTCTGAACTTTTTAAAAAGAACAAAAATAATATCTCCCCGACAGGATGACGGGGAACAGATGAGATAACGGACGTGAAGGAGCTGTACATATGCCCACTAGTACTAATCTATGGGGCTGGGTTTCGGGATTGGTGCATTGAGATGATAATTGCCAGATCTGCCTTGCTACTTCCGCGTTTTCAGCCCGCAGCCCCTCTGCGTCCCAGTGTTGAGCAGTTATCTTTCTCTGAGTGAGGCGTGCGTTCAATGTTCTCCTGAGGCACGGGTTTTCTGTACCCGCTTTGACATGTCTAAGGGCCAAAGCACTCTTCGGATATACTCATTTGGAAGATTATGAGGTTAAAAGGGATGTATTTCACATGATTTTGTAAGGATCAAATTAAATAACGGATTGGAATTATTTGCTTAATGTCTGACTTCCTTTGTATCGGAAGGGATGGCCTGTTTTCTTTCTAGAACTTGTCGCTGACAGACATTATGCTTTAGTTTGCCTTTTGTCTCTCTGTCTCTCAAGTATGTCATATCCATTTGTTGAAAAAGCTATTTTTCATCTATTGCAGTGCTTTTGGACCTTTGTCAAGAATCAGTTGGGCATATTTGTGTGGGTTCATTTCTGGGTTCTCTGTTCTATTCTAGGTTCTCAATTGTGTTTCACTGATCTTTGTGTCTATCCCTCTGCCAATACCACACAGAGTTTGATATCTGTAACTGTATAACAAGTCTTGAAATCAGATAGACTGATTCCTCCTTCTTCGTTCTTCGTATTAAGATGGTTTTAGTTATTCTGTTTCCTTTGACTATCTATATAAATTTTAGAAAGATCTTGTCTGTATCTACAAAAAAGCTTGCTGATATTTTGATAGGAATTGTGTTAAACCTATGTATCAATTAGGGGAGAGTTGGTGCTAGTATTTTGAATCCTCCAATTCATGAACATAGTATGTCTCTCTATTTATTTATATCTTCTTTAATTTCTTTCATCTGTGTTGTGTAGTTTTCAGTGTACAAATCCTGTACATGTTGTTAGATTTATACCTAAATATTTAAATTTTTTTTTGAGTGATTGCAAAAAGTATTTTTAATTCCGGTGTCCACATGTTCATTGCTAGTATATAGAAATATAGTTGATTTTTGTATGTTCATCTTGTATCCTTTGACCTTGCTGAACTCACTTATGTGTTCTAGGCCTTTTTTTGGTAAATTCCTTGGGATTTTCTGCATAGGTAATCATGTCATCTGCAAATATGGACAGTTTGATCTTACATGCCTTTTATTCTGTCTCCCCTCCCTTTTTTTTTTTTTTTTCTTTTTGCCGTATTTCAGTGGCTGGAAATTCCAGAACTATGTTGAATAAGAATGGCGAGAGCTGACATTCTTGCCTGGGTCCTGATTTAA
This sequence comes from Loxodonta africana, assembly GCF_030014295.1. Lineage (NCBI taxonomy): Eukaryota > Metazoa > Chordata > Mammalia > Proboscidea > Elephantidae > Loxodonta > Loxodonta africana. The sequence goes on from NC_087348.1 coordinate 46,791,536, forward strand.
GGGGCAAAGTGCTCAGTCTTTTACTATTAAGTATACTGTTAGCTGTAGGTTTTTTGTAGATCTTCTTTTATCAGGTTCTGTCAATGTTTGCTTTATGTATCTTGCAGCTCTCTTGTTTGGTGCGTAACATTTATGGTGCCTTTTTGGTGGACTGACCCCTTTATCATTATGTATAATGTTCATCTCTGTCTCTGGTAATTTTCTTTGCTATGAAGTCTATTTTATCTAATATTAACATAGTCACTCCTGCTTTCCTTTTACTAATGCTTGCGTGATATGTTTTTTCCCTCCTTTTACTTTCAGCCTAGCTGTATTGTTATATTTGAAGTGAGTTTCTTATACATAGCATTTAGTTGGGTCATGTTTTTTAATGCACTCTGCCAATTTCTGTCTTTTAATTGATGTATTTACAGCATTTACATTAATGTAATTGCTCATACATCAGGGCTTAAGTCTTCCATTTTATTTTTTTGTTTTCTGTCTGTTGTGTTTTTTTTTTCTTTTTGTGGGTTATTCAGACATATTTTAGAATTCAATTTTGATTTTTCTATAGGTGTTGTCAGTGTATTTTTTGTAGCCTTTTCAGTGGTGCTCTACTTATTACCAGATACATATATTACTTTTTTTTTTTAAATCACAGTCTACTGGTATCGTCATTTTACCAGTTCACATGAAGTATGGAAACCTTACCTCTCTTTACATCCCTTTACCTTCCCTCATTTATAATATATAATTGTGGTAAATAGTTCTTCTACATACATTTATAACCACATCAATGTTATAATTTTTGCTACAACCTTCAAACATAATTTAGAACTCTCAGGAGAAGCAAAGCCCATTATATTTACCCATATTTTTGTTTACTGTGTTCTTTCTTTCTTCATAATGTTCCAAATGTTTTTTTGTCATTTCCTTTCTGTTTAGAAAACTTCCTTTAGCCTTTCTTCTATGGCAGGTCTTGCAGCAAATTAGTTTTCCTTTATGTCTCAATTTCCTCTTAATTACTGAAGGATATTTTTATGAAGTGTCATGCCATCACAGATAATATTATGTTCTAGAACATGTATTTTCAGAGTCTGAGTTTGTTTTTTCCCCTTTGTGAATTAATTCATAGGCCTCCTCAAAAGATGTTGTTAGACAGCTGTGTAAAGAGAGCTTTTCCAGTTCATCCCTTGGCTCAAAAAAACTCTTGGATATTACATGTTCCAGCTTGTCTGTGACCCAGGAGGAGGCAGATCAAGTAAGTGTGGTCAGAAATGACCTTTGGCCACTGAACCCTCTTCACTTTTTAGTCCTTTTTGATGTCCCAGTCATTGCCATGTCCATGGAGATTTTCCCCCTGAAATGTCTGTTGATGTTACAGCAGACTTAAGGTAGATTGCTTTTCCTAGTCTCAGTGAATTTAAAAGCTGTTGGTTTTGAACCTTTCCCTATGGTAAAGGGGGCATGGATGGGAGTACTACACCCAGAATCAGAGCTCCTGACCGTTTCCCTTTTCAGGCTAGTTACCTAGACAGTGTTTACAAAAACACAACCTTTTTGTGATTTTCTTTCCTAATCTGCTGCTGATAAATTGTCAGTTGAATAGCTTAGGGCAGACTTTTGGGGCTACTTTGGGCAGCTGTTGCTTCGCTGTCAGAGTGAGATTAGGGAGAGCAGTATGCTGGATTCCACTCAGGCTCCCTCCGGGGCACTTTGTGTACCAGAGTCCCTCCCTCCTCACCCCTTTGCTTCACTTGAAATTCTTATCTGCTCAGTTTGCCTGGTCTCAGCTGGTGGCCAAGAGCAAGAGTAAAGTGGTTCATATTAAGTGATATAGCACTGACAACCTTATCTTTCCAGGGAAAATATATTTCTAAAACAAGAGTTGAGTCATCCAAACTGGCCTGTATTAATTTTTTCAAATCTGGTAGGAGCCTTATTTATTGAAGGCAGCTATAAAAATGTAAAAGGTAGAAGCAGGAATTGTGCTGGGGGCTTAGTTTGGGTTCTCCTAAAAGTAGGCTCTGAGGCAAGAACTTGGCTGCAGGCCATCATGTGGAAGGTGATTCTAGAAAACACAAAGAAGAGTGGGGAAAGTTAAACTGGAAAGGGAGACAAGCCAATAAAAGTATATGCTAATAAGTGGTTACTGCTGTGGGCAACTGGGATTCAGTCCTCTTTGGGGTCCTCTTAGACACCTTGGGAGCCCTGGTGGTTAAGCATTGGGCTGCTGACTGAAAGGTCAGCAGTTCAAATCCACCAGCAGCTCCTTAGAAACCGTATAGGGCAGTTCTACTCTGTCCTGTAGGGTCACTATGAGTCGGAATCGACTCTATGTCAGTGGGTTTTTTTGGTTTAAGACACCTTGCGATAAGGAGCTCCACTGGCACAACAGTTAAGCACTTGGCTGCTAACCAAAAGGTTGGCAGTTCGAACCCACCCAGTAGCTCCGCAGGAGAAAGACCTAGCGATCTGCTTCTGTAAAGATTATGGCCAAGAAAACCCTATGGGGCAGTAATACTCTGTCACATGGGGTTGCTCTGAGTTGGAATTGACTGGACAGTACCTAACAGCAACAAGACACCACATGGAGCTTACCTCAGCATGTCCCACTGGAGAGCAAGGAGGAAGGAGCATTTGTTACCAATTCCCACCCCTCATCGGTCAACTGTTAACATCCTCACACTTCTGGGTTGTGCCTGTCTGCAGTCAAGTAAGCTCTCATGGTTTCAGAGAAAGCCCTAAAGCAGAGAAGCATCTGGAGAGGCTTCTTAGGTTCCACTAGGCGTTAATAGTCACAAGATTACCACAGGTCACACTTGGCTCCAGATTCATTTAGAATGCTTTGAGGTGAGCACACAGCTTCTAGCAGGGCAGCACCAGGCACTCCTTTTCCACAGGAAGGCCTCAAAGCAGTAGTCCACACAGTCAACCAGGAGCTGTTCTCTTTGTCCTCCCAGGTGATAGCTTAGGTACAAGGACATGAGGTTCCTACCACCCTGGATTCAAACCCATACCCCACAGGAGCCAGTAGTGCTCATAACAATCCTATCAGCACAGCATCAGGTTCTCTCAAGGAATAGGTATCCATACCTGGAAAAGGCCAGAGCTGTGATCCCCCCAGGTGTTTGTTCAGTCTTCCTAGTCCAGACTGACCAAAGTCAACCCTGAGGCAATTGGCCAGAGCAACATTGCCGAGTAATACAGCCGACAGTCTGCTTCTGTCAGGTTCCCAGAGGAGCAGCACTAAAAAGTTAACCGAAGGTCTGATTCTCATTCAGAAGGAAAAGGAGTTTATTGACCCTTTACCCACAAGCAGAGAGTTTCCAGCAAGCTGGCAGCTACCTGACATAGGTAGCTTTGTAGCAACAGGTGAATACAGGAGTGAACAGCCTCAGGTCTCAGTTGACTCAATTGAATGACTCTGGCGGTGTGCAGCAGACCATCTACCAGCAGTGGGGGATACAGCCCTGACTCCTAGCCCCTGACCTTTGGCCCCTACCCCCTGCCATGCTCTCCTAACCACCAGGGCTGCCCCATCTGTCCTGCAGCTACTCCAGGCTCTGCACCGCCTCACGAGGCTGGTGGTGTTCCGGGACCTGTCCTCCGCTGAGGCAATTCTGGCTCTCTTCCCTGAAAATTTCCACCAAAACCTCCAAAACCTGCTGACAAAAATCATCCTGGAACACATGTAAGTGGTGATTTCCTGAGTGTCAGTTCCATTTAACTTTTATTTATTTTTATTCCTGTTCTGGAAGGAACACTGGTGGCACAGTGATTAAAGCACTCAGCTGCTAACCAAAAGGCTGACCAGCCACTCCACTGGAGAAAGATGTGGCAGTCTGCTTCTGTAAAAAGATGACAACCTAGGGAAAAAAAATTAGGCCTATGGACAATTCTACCCTGTCCTGTAGGGTCAGTATGACTCAGAATCATCTGGATGGCAATGGGTTTGATTTTTATTCCAGATGTAATAACATGTTCATTGTTGAAAAGTTAAAAAAACAGATGAGCAAAGAGAAGAAAATATGATACCCGTCATCCCACCACCCAGAGATTAGCAGTAGTAATTCCATAGTAGAAAGCCTTTTAACTCATTGTCGGCAATTCAATTCCAACTCATAGTGAACCTATAGGACAGAGTAGAACTGCCCCATAGGGTTTCCAAGGAGCAGCTGGTGGATGCTACCTGCCAGCCTTTTGGTTAGCAGCCAAGCTGTTAACCACTGTGCCACAAGGGCCCCGGAAAGCCTTTTTAGGGCTCGTTTGTCTATTTTTTCTGTTTACACATATAGAGAGAGATTGGTATTTTGTTTTTGTTTTTTGACAAAATGGTTTCATGCCATTTTATAACTTATTTTCACTTAACAGTGTTAACATTAGTGGCATTTCAGGTCAATAAATGTTTATCTCCAATATCACTTTTAATGGCTAATTGTCTTCCATTGTATGAAAAAATGATCTATAATTTAAGAACTTCCTTGGTGTTGGACATTTAGGCTATTGGCAGCTGTTTGCTTCAGTAAACGATTTATAGCTGAAACTTTGCTCACGTGCTTAACGAGCATTATCGTTGGTACTAGTGATATCAAATATGTTTTGCATATGTTTATTGGTCGTGTTTATTTCTTTTGTGAATTATCTGTATATTTTCTTAGCTGGGAAGATTACTTTAAATACACATAAAGCAGAACTTACTATTGGTTAGCAACAGGCTGCCAAAGACCTCTCTAACATTAATAAGTGATAATACCTATTTAAAAGAAGTTTTCTTGTTTCTGAAGAACTTTCTCATACACAACCACATTTTATTCTGACTCTCTTGGTATCGCCATGTCACTTTTGTTGTAGCATTAGACAGGTCTATTTAGATGTGTTTGGCATAAGGATGCGATACTTTGTGTAGTAGGTGCTCAGTAAAGTTGACCTTTTCTCTGTTTTGTCTCTGAGAATAATAGTTTCCCCTGAAGATATGAAAACTTCCAACTGACAGCACTCACGGCCTTAACATCACTGAGCTTATAAAGCAAATAAAATGCTGCTTCTTGGAGGAGGGGTTTCTATGGTCCTTTCCTCCCAGGGGGTGATTACAGGAAGAGCAGAGGCCCAGGTTCCAGGGCCTCTCTCATCAGAAGGCTCAGTTCTCATCTTTTTTCCCATTGTTTTTCCTGAGCAGATCTACGTGGAGAACTGAAGCCCAGGCAAGTCAGAGTGAGTACCAAGAAGTCCACCTCTCCCTCCTGACCCTCCCCAACCCCAGCTCAGAATCTGCCCGATGCCCAGTCTTCAACCAAAAACCAAAGCAAACTTTTCTAACCTTGAACCACATAGCGTGTGTTGTGGTTTTTTTTTTAATTCAACTTTTAAATTTGTGATTATAAACTTAATATATGCATACTACTAAAAAATATAGAAATATGCAAAGCAGAAAGTACTTAAAATTGTATTTCAGTTAGGAAAAAATAAAGTCATTGAAATTGGTTTGAAAGATTGAATAAAATACATGTTTAACACATTTACTCTGAGCCAGTCACAATGCTGGAATACCTTAGCTACATTAACTCATTTCCTCCTGTGAGGGAATAAGATTCCCGTTTTATTGATGAGGAAACTGAGGCACAGAAGTTAGATAAGTGGTAGAACCTCGATCCAAGCCAAGTCCGTTTGTTCACTAAATAAGCTCTTACCACTGTTGCTGAAGCTACATGTTTCCTAGGACTCTTGTCATGACCTCACCTTCTCTACCCTGTGTCATTTCTCATTCTGTCCTGAAAGAGATGGGAGGGTTGGCTGTTTGGACGGAAGCCTGGAGGTGCTGCCCACTTTGAATCAATACTATGTGTACGTGGCATAGAGCAGTGATCGGGCCCATGCCTTGCTGTAGGGCCTGGGGCATGGTCCGTCTCTCTGTCTCAGTGGCTTGCTCTGTGGATTAAATGAGTTCTGTGTGCATAACAGTTAGAGCCCTGCCTGTCACAGAGTAAAGGCTTGGCGAACGCATGTGGTAGGAGCACTGAGCTGAGCTGTCACCTCCACAGTCTCTCTGCCGCGCCTGGTCGACCTGGACTGGAGGGTGGACATCAAAACCTCCTCAGACAGCATCAGTCGGATGGCGGTGCCCACCTGCCTGCTCCAGATGAAGGTACTTCGACTATTTTGCTCATTAGGAAGAAAGAAGGGTGTGACTTGGCACCCCTGCAGACCATCTAAAACACAGATCCCCAGTCCTTTGTAATGTTTAACCCCTTAAATGAAAATTCAGCACCCCTTCAAATATGTGTATGGGTAATCCCCGACTTACTGTTGGATTCCATTCCAACACCTCCATCGTAAGTGGGTTCTGATGTAAGTCAAATACCTCTTTGCTTATTTTTACTTATTTTTTTTATAATTTTTATTGTGCTTTAAGTGAAAGTCTACAAATCAAGTCAGTCTCTCACACAAAAACCCATATTCTTATTTTTATTTTTAAGTTTTCATTATTATTGCCTTTTATTATCATCATCTTTGTATATCCAATCTTTGAACACCTGTGAGTGAACATCTGAGAATGATAACATCAGCAAATTACATACTGCAACATTGTATGTAGTACATATGACTAACAATAAGATGTACCACCAAAAAAAAAAAAAAAACAGTTTTAAGTGTGGTTTGTCGTAACTCAACTATGTCATAAGTCAAGGACTACCTGTATTTATTTACAAAGTATACATGTATTACTGTATCAACATATTATGAACATAATAAAATATATACAGAAAGAAATTTTAAAAGGATGGGACAAATACAAAACAAATATTTTTTAGATAATTTGCTGATACTTAGAAGTACCATATCCACTAAGAGGGAAGTTTAGTGTTAACAGAAACCCTTGCGGCATAATGGTTAAGTGCTATGGCTGCTAACCAAAGAGTTGGCTGTTTGAATCCACCAGGTGCTCCCTGGAAAACTATGGGACTGTTCTGCTCTGTCCTATAGGGTCGTTATGAGTTGGAATCGACTTGACGGCAACAGGGTTTTTATTTTTACCTTTCACAGTAGGGGTGTGCATTCGGAGTTCAGATAGCCTTCTTGATAATTTCAGCATGTTTTAGCCACCTGCTTGTCCATTACGATTAGACTGCTTCTGTTTGTAATGTGGCTGAGCACAAGCACCTGGTAGCAGTTGGAGACGTTTCAGGTCTTCCTTTTCTTGTTGTTCACTGCTCTTTGCGTCATTTATGTTATCTTCATTTGGGGGTTCTTTTCAGGAATCTTTTTAAGCCACCTATCCATTGTAGGGTTTGTTTAGTTAAAACTAGATTAAGTCATGCTATATCTCCATCACCAGGTACCCAGTAAGAAAAGGAAGAAGTAAGGGTGTCTCTAACAACTAAGTTTTTAAATATCGCTGCTGTTACTGTTAGTTGCCGTCAAGTTTATTCCAACTCATGGTGACCCCACGTTTCAGAGCAGAACTGCTCCATAGGGTTTTCAAGACTGTGATCTTTCGGAAGCAGATCGCCAGGCCTGTCTTCCAAGGTGCCTCTGGGTGGGTTAGTAAAATATAATTTCTTCCTTTTTTTCAGATACAAATTAATATAACTAGAAGTTCTAATATTTTTCCTTCATCTGAATGTATTACATTATGTACTCTATGGATCCCACTGTTTAATGTACTGAAGTGAGCATGTGTAATGTTTTCTTACTCAGATGCTGAGAGTTAGGGTGTCAGAGAGGTGAGGGAGGTCTTGGCTTGGCCTCTGATACCCGCTCAAAGCACTTGTTGCAAACAGAAGCCAACCCAGGCCTCTGAGGTGACTCCTTCACTCTCTCCCCTGGAAGCCAGATGACTCAACGGCTAGGATTCTCTGTGGCTGTTAGCAAAGAGCCTCTCTTCAGAGGTCCAGCAGAACAGAGGCCAGGGTCATTGGTCCAGGGCTCACTTGCAGTGTGATAGAAAAAGCAGCAGCTTTGACCTTCTCCCATGTTCTCTTTGCAGATCCAGGATGATCCCAATCTGTGTGGGGACAAACCCTCTGTCTCAGCTGTCACCGTGGAGCTGAGCAAAGAAATGCTGGACACTATGTTAGACGGGCTGGGCCGCATCCGAGACCAGCTCTCTGCCGTGGCCAGCAAGTGACGCCAGCCAGCTGCTGGTCCCTCTATGCCTCAGTGCTCGTCAGCAATGCACACCTCTGACATGCCCGTTGCCCACACAGCAGCAACCGCAGCCGACAGCAGGCAGGGTGGTGGGAGCGGAGGGGGTGGCTGCCACCCAGAAGGCACAGTCGGATTGAGAGGAAGCCACCAAGCTCCTTACCGTTCTCCTTGCTTATCTTCTTTTTTTCTCTTTCTGAAGCTGGTGAGCAGAAGCCTCCATCTTTAAAAGACTCTTCTGTGTGACTTAATTACCACTGTGACAGTGGGGTGGAACATTTACGTTATCAGCTGCCTCTGTTTGGCTGTTGGGGAAATTCAGGCCCAAATTGTGGAGCTCACCTAATAAGTTCATTTCCAAGCTTAGCTCTAATTCATTCATTTCCAGCCCTGGAAGACATGGATTAGAAGAAGGTGGGTGACCTAGCTGTTCCCACTTCTCCTCCGTAAGAGTCCCACAAAGCAGTGCCACTGCAGAGCAGCCTGCCCCCTCTTGTAACCCCAGAACCTTCCTGAGCGCCCCCAACCCTGCCAGATGCCCTGTTCAGTATTGGAAGTCTGAAATGGGTGCTAATTCCCTTCTCCATGAAGCCATGGGCTCCTTCCTTAATAAAATACAGCTGCTCCAGGGTGAAGAAGTGTTAGTAATTGGAAATAAATGACATTTCCAAAATTTCTGTGATTCTGGTCATGTGTCTTGTAGCTCCTGTCTTTAGCCCAAGTTGTTGTCTTAGGCCAGTGCTGCTTCTCGTTCTTAAAGATAATCCCAACCCCCCAACTTCCAGCCAAGCCTACAGGCCATGGTGTGACATGAAACCAGTCCTGTGAACCTCACAAGCATCCACGTTTCTGTCACATAGAGCAGGAGGAAAGTAGGGTTGATGGTCATGTGCTCGTACAAAAGCTGCGATGAAGGCACTTCTGTCTTAATTATCTAGTGCTGCTATAACAGAAATACCACAGATGGGTAGCTGTAACAAACAAATTGATTCTCTCACAGGAGGCTAGAAGTCCGAATTCACGCTGCTGGCTCTAGGGGAGGGCTCTCTCTCTGTTGGTTCTGGGGGAAAGTCCTTGTGTCTTCAGCATCTGTTTCCTGATTCTTTGGACATCTTCATGTGGCGTGGCACCTATCTTCCCCTCTGTTGGCATGCTTAATCTGGTCCTTTTATATTTTGTAAATGATTGACTCAAGACACAGCCTATACTAATCCTATCTGGTTAACATAACAAAGACAACCCATTCCCAAATGGGATTATAACCACAGGCATAGAGGCTTGGATTTACAACACATATTTTCGGGGAACAGAATTCAATCCATTACACACTTCTTAGAGTTTAACCAAATGAGATCATCTTTGTCACATACCCGACACATGATAGGGATGTAATGTGCAAAGACTTAACCTCTTCATTATCCTGCTCCCCCACTGGTGACAGCTTGCAGCCTGCTATCTGAATGCATTGTTTTGGCAGCTTCTCAGGTGGTGTGTGGATGGGGTGGGTGGGTGGGTAGATGGAGGGGGTAGAACCAGGTTACAAGTGTAGACTTGGGTCAGGCAGCCAGGGTTGGAAGCTAGCTCTGGTCCTTAGTTGTCAGGTATTAGATCTCTAAGCTTCAATTTTCCCCTTTTTAAAAATTAAATGGGGGTAATAATAGTACCTACTTTATAGGGCTTTTGTGAAGACTAAATGATATAATGTGCCTAAAAGCATTTAACATGGCAAATTTTTTAAAAAGGGCTCAGCAATGTTAGCTTTGATTGTAGGAATGAAACGAGAACACTCTGCACTCATGTTTCATCCACTGTACAGGGCTGGGATGAGAATGAACGTTATTTTTCTCCCTTTATGGATGAGGAAGCCAGCTCACTGAGGTTAAGTCACCTGCTGGTAAATGGCCTCCTTAGGACTTGGGCCCAGATTTCTCTAGTTTTCCCTCCACCACACAGAATTCTCTAAGGGGCATGCAGTGATGGTGTCATGAGCGCCATTTGGAAAATGCCAAGACTGAGGGAGAGATGAGAAATCTTACTTCTGCCCTCCCAGTGAGACTGGGAAAGTCCAAAAGAAAATTCCAAGCTCCTCTTTGTCTCCTCCCTCCTGGAAGCTGAGCTGCCTTCTTTTAAAATGGTGGCTCTTACCCCTTTAAGGGTCAGACCTGTTGAGGATTTGATGAAAACTGTGGTCCTTTCTGTAGGAAATGAACTGTTCAGTTTTTGCATGCAATGACAAGGGTATATGTAACCCAGAAGCCCACCCATTGCTTCCAGGTTGAGAGCTGGTGGTTTCACTCCATATGGCCCACAGACAGAGATCTCCAAATACCTGTTCTCTCAGCCTCGCATGGGCATCCATGAGAAACTCACCTGAAGGAGGTGCCTGGGGAGTGGAACTTCTCTTTAACCAGATCTACCTGAACAGAGCCATCTGGGTGCATGGCACACAGAGTGCATTCAATCACTAACTGGAAATTTTCAATGAATGTTGGCTGCCCTTTGCCTCACTTGCTCACATAAGGAGTTTCTTTTCCATTTTTGATGAGAATGGATTGTTTGTAGATGCCATATTTCTGGTTGGTCTGACTCAATCTAAGAAGGACATCCTAGTTTCAACCTGTTGATCTCAGAGGAAGTTCTTACCTGGTTTGCTAACAGTATTTTGTGTGGCACAGGAGCTATATGCAAGTGATTCCTTACTTAGCGGTAATCATAGGCTCTCTGTGGTGACTATGTTCCTGGCTGTCCAACACATTTCCACCCACCCAGCCACAGAGCTGAGCATATCAATCCTGATCAGGGCACATCCATGCAGATGGGTCAAGGGGTGGGTAAAAACCAGCTGCCGTTGAGTCGACCCTGACTCATGGCAACCCCTTGTGCATCAGAGTAGAACTGTGCTCCACTGGGTTTTCAGTGGCTGATTTTTCAGAAGTAGATCACCAAGCGTCTGTCAGTTTCTTGTACTGTAGGGGCATGCATGTTGCTGTGATGCTGGAACCAGCAGGGCCACCCATGGCAGACAGATTTCAGCTGAGCTTCCAGACAGGCTAGGAAGAAGGACCCAGCGGTCTACTTTTGAAAAGAATGAGCCAGTGAAAACCTTATGAATAGCAGGGGAACATTGTCTGATATAGTGCTGGAAGATGAGCCCCTCAGCTTAGAAGGCACTCAAAATATGCCTGGGGAAGAGCTGCCTCAGAGTTGACCTTAATGACGCGGATGGGGTCAAGCTTCCAGGATCTTCATTTCCTGATATGGCACCACTCAAAATGAGAAGAAACAGCTGCAAACATCCGTTAATAATGAGAGCCTGAAATGTATGTAGTATGAACCTAGGGAAATTAGAAATTGCCAAAAAATGAAATGGAATGCATAAACATTGATATCCTAGGGATTAGTGATCTGAAATGGACTGGTATCGGCCATTTTGAGTCAGACAATCTATGGTCTACTATGCCAGTAATGAACAATGGGAGAGGAATGGCATTGCATTCATCGTCAAAAAGAACATTGCAAGATCTATCCTGAAGTACAACACTGTCAGTGATAGGACAATACCCATATGCCTACAAGGAAAACCAGTTAATACGACTGTTATTCAAATTTATGCACCAACAAGTAAGGCCAAAGATGAAGAAATTGAAGATTTTTGCCAACTTCTGCAGTCTGAAATTGATCGAATATGCAATCAGGATGCATTGATAATTATTGGTGATTGGAATGCGAAAGTTGGAAACAAGAAGGATCTGTAGTTGGAAAATACGGCCTTGGTGGTAGAAATGATGCCGGAGATCACATGATAGAATTTTGCAAAACCAACGACTTCTTCATTGAAAATACCTTTTTTCATCAACATAAACGGCGAATATACATATACGTAAACGGTGGACCTTGCCCGACGGAATACATAGGAATCAAATCGACTATATCCGTGGAAAGAGACGATGGAAAAGCTCAATATCATCAGTCAGAACAAGGCCAGGGGCCAACTGTGGAACAGAGCAACAATTGCTCACATGCAAGTTCAAGCCGAAACTGACAAAAATTAAAACAAGTCCACAAGAGCTAAGGTACGACCTTGAGTTTAACCCACCTGAATTTAGAGACCATCTCAAGAACAAATTTGACACATTGACCACTAATGATCGAAGACCAGATGAGTTGTGGAATGACATCAAGGACATCATACATGAAGAAAGCAAGAGGTCATTAAAAAGACAGGAAAGAAAGAAAAGACCAAAATGGATGTCAGAAGAGACTCTGAAACTTGCTTGCTGAAAGTGAAGAGGACTTGAAGCACTTACTGATGAAGATCAAAGGCTTCACTGTGGATTACACCTCAACATAAAGAAATCAAAAATCCTCACAACTAGACCAATAAGCAACATCATGATAAATGGAGAAAAAATTGGAGTCATAAAGGATTTCATTTTACTTGGATCCACAATAAACAGTCATGGAAGCAGCAGTCAAGAAATCAAAGGATGCATTACACCGGGCAAATCTGCTGCAAAAGACCTCTTTAAAGTGTTAAAAAGCAAAGATGTCACCTTGAAGACTAAGGTATGCCTGACCAAAGCCATGGTGTTTTCAGTTGCCTCATCTTCATGGGAAAGCTTGAAGAATAAAGAAGACCAAAGAACAATTAACGCTTTTGAATTTTGGCATTGGTGAAGAATATTGAATATACCATGGACTGCCAAAAGAACAAACAAGGCTGTCTTGGAAGAAGTACAATCAGAATACTCCTTAGAAGCAAGGATGGCAAGACTACATCTCACATACTTTGGACATATCAGGAGGGATCAGTCCCTGGAGAAGGACATCATGCTTGGTAAAGTAGAGGGTCAGCAAAAAAGAAGACCCTCAAGGAGATGGATTGACCCAGTAGCTGCAACAATGGACTCAAACATAACAACAATTGTGAGCATGGTGCAGGACCGAGAAGAGCTTTGTTCTGTTGTACGTAGGGTTGCCATGAGTTGGAGTGACTCAATAGCATCTAACAACAACAGATCACTAGGCCTTTTTTCCAAGCCGTCTCTGGGTGGACTCAAACTGCCAACTTCTCAGTTAGCAGCCAAGCACGTTAACCTTTTCCACCATCCAAGGACTCCAAGGGATGAGGACTTGACTCCAAATGGGCCAATCCGAGTCTTTCCCTTGGGCTATTTCTGGGGAATCAGAGAAGACCACCTCCTGCCTCTGGGCTCTGATAGTGAAGCTGGGTGTGCTTGTATCCATCTTCCTGCCACACAGAGAAAGCCCCCGTGCAGTCAAAGAAGTGAGGCCACCCCGGAGAAAAGCAGAGCCCAGAGATTGGGAAAAGGATGAGAAAATCTAGTGATGCCTGATGCCTGATGCCAATCCCACTCCTGCTCCTACTAGTGTATCCATCCGGATGAACCAGGTTATGCTGCCATAACAAACAGTACCAAGGTCTCAGGCTTCACACACCCAAAGTTTCTTTCTTTTCCTATGCAACATATCTAGTGAAGCCTGGGGGCTACTCTATTCCCTGTAGTCACCTAGGAGCCCAGGATGATGGAAGCTTCATCTCAAAACGTCTGGATAGTCACCAAAGCAGGATGAGGGAATACGGCAAATTACACACTTGCTCTTAAGACTTCTGCCCAGAGGGGACACACAAGTTACATGGTCAGACCTAATTTTAAAGAAGGCAGAGAATTTCAATCCTACCATACCAGGAAGAAAGAGAAATAAGATATCTGTGATTTGCAACAATGACCACTATACCTGGTTAACTGAACAAAAAAAAAAATTTTTTTTTTTTTTGCTTAAGCTTGTTGTTAGCTGCCATTGAGTTGGCCCCCGACTCATGGTGACCCCATGTGTTACAGAGTAGAACTGCTCCATAGGGTTTTGTTGGCTGTAATCTTTACAGAAGCAGATGGCCAGCCTTTTCTTCCACCAAGCAGTTGGGTAGTTCGAACCTCCAACCTTTTGGTTAGCAGCTGAGTGCAAATTGCTTGTGCCATCCAGGTGTAAGTTAGTTTGCATTTACAGACAAAGGAATCATGAGTAATAATGTGTCATCTCAGCATCTTTTCTCACGATAAGCCTCATCACCTGTGTGGCCCTTGAAAGCATTTAAAACAATTTCGTAGTATCTCACTTCTTCACCACAGCCACCTGAGATCAGTGGTGCATCCATTAAGTACCTGTTCCTTTTATCAAGAAGTCAGCTCAGAGACCCGGGGCTGAAATGGAACGTGAATCCGGGTCAGTGCTTTCTCCATTGCTGCCTCAACTGTGGGAAAAGAAAACTTCTGATTCTTTACAGGTAGCCTAAGTTTTCCCTTAATTTGATGACTTTCAGTTCTCTCCCCTCATCAGTTTTACCTTCTCATTTCTATCTGGATCATTTTTATTCTCCTTTGCCTTGCCTTTTCTGGGAATTTTCAGGTCCAAAGACAAATTGGAATGAGGGCCAGAAATTTGGATCCTTCCAACATGAGCCAGTTTTCTAAGTGCACATAGTGGGCACCGTGTCCAATAGTCATTAGTCAAGCTCTGTGCTCCGGTATTTACAGACGTCCAGGAAGTGAGTCCAGTACGGTGGGGGAGGCTGTCTGTTTTTTGTTCAGTAACCTGAGATGTTAGCAAAAGTGAGAGGATTTTGTTTTTATTATTTGTTTTTGTATTTTAATCTAGAAACTATTGACCACCTGGCATCTGGCATTTGGAAATCTTCCTAATGGTTAACATTTACAAGAATTATTCTGAACTTATAACCTCTGACTTCTAAATACTGATAATCCCTAAACATTCTCTTACCTGCATGATGTTGAGCTTTGCACAATTTCCTTCTTTCTTTAGTGCCCACATTTCTGTGGTTTAATTGTCCTTTTTTACAACTTCTTTAAGAATGTAGAAGGATTTCCTAATAGGATTCCCAGGTTGGTGCCAGAGGACTCTGATCTTTAAGGAGAGAGAACCACTGTTCATGTGAGGAAATGTCAAGAGCTCTTAAAGGGAAGCCTGAGAAGCTGATTTTCTATTCAGCTATGGGCTCGTGAGAAAGGCTCTGAGGGGCTTTTACCTCCTCACTTGTAAGTGGAGATAAGACAACTACTTAGGTAATGCATCTCATAGATTCACAGTAAACTATGTAGACCCCTTAGAAGCAAGGATGGCAAGACTTTGTCTCACATACTTTGGACATGTTATCAGGAGGAATCAGTCCCTGGAGAAGGACATCATGCTTGGTAAAGTACAGGGTCAGTGAAATAGAGGAAGACCCTCAATGAGATGGATTGACACAGTGGGTGCAACAATGGGCTCAACCATAACAACGATTATGAGAGTGAGGCAGGACTGGGCAGTGTTTTGTGCTGTTGTACATAGGGTTGTTATGGGTCAGATCCAACTTGACGGCACCTAACAAGAACAACAACAAAATGTAGGCCCTCTAGGAGTCCTTGGGTGATGCAAATGGTTAATGAGCTAGGCTGCTAACTGAAAGGTTAGGGGCTCAAGTCTACTCAGAGGCATCTTGGAAGAAAGGCCTGGCAATCTAATTCCAAAAAAATCAGCCATTGAAAAGCCATTGAGTTCTACTCTGACATACATGGGGTCACCTTGAGTTGGAGTTGCTCAACAGCAACTGGTATGTAAACCTGCTAGCTGAAGAATGGGACTTTGTTGGGTTTTGGTATCAATACTGGACTAGCCATATGACCTTAGACACATATCACGTGGTAAGATACAATACATCCAACATGACCTTAGACACATATCACATGGTAAGATACAATACATCCAACAAGTTGAATGGTTAATGAATTGGGAAATGCCTTGGGATATCAGAAAGTGCTGGGGTCATTGTTACAAACACACTGGACCCTAGGTTCTGGGTATACCCTCCCGTTAGGATTTCAGGAACTCTGATAAAACTTTTTCTCAAAGCATTCCTTTGGTTTAAGTCACTGTATTAGTGAGGGTATTGATTTGGCTGCTGTCTTAGTCATCTAGTGCTACTATAACAGAAATACCACAAGTGGATGGCTTTAACAAAAGGAAATTTATTTCCTCACAGTAAAGTAGGCTAAAAGTCCAAATTCATGATGTCAACTCCAGGGGAAAGGCTTTCTCTCTCAGTCAGCTTTCTCATCAATGATCCCCCAGACTAGGAGCTTCTCTGCACAGGAACCCTGGGTCCAAAGGATGCGCTCTGCTCCTGGTACTTCTTTCCTGATGGTATGAGGTCCCCCTGTCTCTCTGCTCACTTCTTTCTTTTATAGCTCAAGAGATTGCCTCAAGACACAATTCAATCTTGTAGACTGAGTCCTGCCTCACTAACACAACTGCTGCCCTCTTCCCTCATTAACATCTCAGAGGCAGAAGGAAAATCATACAGTACTGGGAATCATGGCCCAGCCAAATTGATACACACACTTTTGGGGGGACATAATTCAATCCATGACAGCTGCTTTAACAAAATCCCAGTTTCTATGGATTAATTGATTTGGAAGTTTAATTTCTCACAAAAAGTCTTAGCTGTAGAAATTTTCAAGGGGTAGGATGGTTCTGCTCCATGAGATAGTTCATAGACCCAGGTTCCTTCCATCTGTGCTTCATCAACCACTCAGGGGTTGCCCCTTGCCTGTGGTCAAAGCCTGCTCATTGTTATGTCCCGAGTCTGCACAGCAGCCCACGGGAAGAGCACAGGGGAAGAGGAGGGTGTCTGGGTCATCTAGTGCTGCTATAACAAAAAAAAAACACAAGTGGATGGTTCTAACAAAGAGAAGTTTATTCTGTCATAGTCCAGGAGGCTAGAAGTCCCAATTCAGGGCACTGGCTCTACGGAAGGCTTTCTCTCTGTCAGCTCTGGAGGAAGGTCCTTGTCATCAGTCTTCCCTTGATCTGGGAGCATCTCAGTGCAGGAACCTCAGGTCCAAAGGATGAACTCTGCTCTCGATGCTGCTTTCTTGGTAATACGAGGTCTCCATGTCTCTATTCTTGCTTCTCTCTTTTATATCTCAAAAGAGATTAGCTTAAGACACTAACAAGTCTTGTAGATCTCATCTTATTAACATAATGATAGGATTTACAACACATAGGAAAATCTCATCAAATGACAAAATGGTAGACAATCACACAATACTGGGAATCATGGCCAAACCAAGTTGACACATATTTTGAGGGGACACAATTCAATCCATGACGGAGGGTGTGCTCTAGAAGGTGCACACGTTATTTCCATTCATCTCCTATTGGCCACAATCACTTAGCTGGTCTATACTTAGCTGCAAGATATCCTGGGAAATACAGTCTCTGGCTGGGCAGTCATGTGTCTAGCCGTAACTGTGGGGGAGGGGTGCTAGAGAGTGGGTGGTGTTCATTACTAAAATAAAAGTGAGAATGGACAGTGAGAGGTAATTGACAGGTACTCTCGTAAACACCTACTCCACTGACTACAGCTCAGTGCGGCTTCATTTGTCTGTTGCTCTCCTGGAGGGCAGGTTTCACGGGCAAGACAAGAGAATAGAAAGCCACTGCTTGTGTGCAGTGGGGAGAGGGGAGTCTGTGCTTTTTGAGGCTGGAGACCATGTCTCATTAACTTGGCATCCACAGTAGCTAGTGCAGCGCCTGGCACATGGCGGACTGCTCGATACATCTTCATTGCGTCCTGCTTGCTTCCATAGACTTGAGCAGGAATCGAGTACTTAGTAAATGATGGTTGAATTGCATTGAATTGATTAGAATGCTAGACTCACAGGGTGAACATTTACCTTAATTGCTTTTCCTAACTCTACCTCAGCCGTGCCTCCTTTTACCTCAGTACAGTTCATTCACCCATTTGCAGGGGGAGCTATGGTGTCAGGACCATAGTTCACCAACCGGGACCATTCTCCAATCTCACCACTCTACTTTCCGCCCTTGAAAGACTTCAAGTCTGTGGGTGTGTGGATAACCCATCCGCAGCAGTCTCCCAGCCTCACACATCCTGCTTGGGCAGTAGGAGACGGGATAGGAACCTGGGTGAGGCCAGGATGGATCCACTGGGAGGGTGATAGTAGAGGGGCAGACGCTGGCACCCTGAGCTCCTGCCACTATTACAGAGTTCAGGGGTCAGTGTGTGTCCCAGTGGGCGGTGGAGTGGAGGTGCTGTGTTCTCTCCAACTGCTGAAACCCGTTGTCATCCAGCCAACTCCGACTCATGGCGACCCCATGTATTACAGAGCGGAACTGCTCCACAGGGTTTTCTTAGCTGTAATCTTTACAAGACCAATTCACCCATGGATCTGCTGGGCGCGTTTGAACCGCCAACCTTTAGGTTAACAGCAAATCGAATACCACTTGCACCACCCAGGGAAGGCTAGCCCTTGGCCTGTGTAGGGATGACATCACAGACTTCCAGGCTTTTGCCCCTACCGTGCCCTCTCTCTGGAATGCCTTTCCTAATCCTGGTTTAACTCCCATTCATGCTTCTGAGTTCAAGAGCAGTGGTTGCAGAAGCCTAAGAAGCTGACTTGACTGGAACCTCCACAGGGAAGTCTCCCCTGCCTGTATTCCCCCCATTTTAGTAGTCTATATATTTGCCTTTCCCTACACTGTTCACAACCATACCCCCAACACTGGTACACACAGATAATAGGCCCTGCTGGTGTTGAGCGTTTCCTGCTACCAGCTGGGCCAGAGGTCTGTCCCCGGAGTTAACGTTATAGAAGAGGTCACTAGCCCCTTTGGTTACCCTGTATTTCCCTCAAGCCGAAACTCCATACCTACCCCTCACCCAGGCACAGCTGGAGCTTGTCCAGTATGCCCAGCAGGTGGCGCAGTTGCCCTCCATATGGCCCCACCCTGGCTTTACTACTACAAACCAAGACCGAGAGAGTGGGGAGGGTGGAGTAGGGACAAGCCTCTCCTAGGACCCCAACAAGGGAAGAAGCTTCTCACAAAGGAAACCCCCAGGCTGCCTTGCTTACAGAGCTCTCCCCTCAGGCCCAATACACCAAAGGTGAGGAAAGGAGGGAGATGGAGGCAGGGCCAGCCCATCCAGGGAGCCGATGCAAGACTTCTGAAGCACCAACCAGCTCTTCATTACTTCTACCACAGGCTGGTGGGTACCAGAAATCCCCATATTAGCGCTCCATTAGAATACAACTCTTCCAAATAAGATTTAGTTAGTGGCAACCACACCAGTCCAGGGCTTGGGCTTCAGTGCCTGTTCTGAGTAACTTTCTAGCTATACACCTTGGGCAGGTGGTGGGGAGTCAGGATTCAAACTCAGGGCTGCTTGGTGTCAAGTCTCAGTTTCTGCATCTCTAAAAAGAGAGGTTAAGTTTATTTTTCCTAGAAACTCAGTTTGGAGGGTGTCTGAGAAATGGACGATGCCCAATCAATGTTAGTTAAAGCTTCTAACATGCACAGATGCCTCTGCTGGGGCAAACCCTTCCACAGGTCAGAAGACTCATCAGTTCTTTTGAGAGTTTGATGTGAGGAAGGGAGGGGGATGAGGAACCCTCATTATCTCTCATCTGCATTATTCCAGAGGCCTCCTAAGTGATTTCCTGCCTCCAACCTCATCCTAAGGAGCCCTGGTGGTACAATGGCTAAGCACTTGGCTGCTAACCAAAAGGTCCATGGTTCGAACCCACCAGCTGTTCAATGGGAGAAAAGACTTGGCGATCTGCTCCCATAAAGATTACAGCCTAGGAAACCCTATAGTTTCTCCCTCACACACAAAGCAGTTCTAATCTGTCCTATAGGGTAACTATGAGTCAGAATCGACTCGAAGGCACACAATACAACAGTCTGGCCTTCTTTCTCCCCCTGCCTCCCATCCTTCCTCTTCATTGCTGCAGGTGTCTTCCAAATGGAAACCTAATCGCCTCATTTCCTCGCCTAAAATACATAAATGACTTCTTGATGCCCTCAGAATAAAGGCCAAACTCAGAAAAATATCATTCAATGTTCTTTATAACCTGATTTCTGCTTATATCTTCGTCCACAAAATGAGTTAAAAGAAATGGGCTTAAGTCAAAACAGGTGGTGTGAGCTCAAGGGCCTGATGGGAGTGGGCACTGGGGCATGATGCTGGCAGCACTGGGCAGCAAGAAGGGAAGTGGGGACAGGGCGAGGAAGAGGCATAAGAGGGCTTGGTGGCCAGCATTGTCCCGCTGTTAATCTGCCTTTTCTTGAGGGCAGGCGCTGGGTCGTGCTCACTGTCTTAGTTACATAGTGCTACTATAACAGAAATACCACGAGTGGATGGCTTTAGCAAACAGCAATTTATTCTCTCACAGTTTAGGAGGCTAGAAGTCAGAGTTCAGAGTTCCAGCTCTACGAGAAGGCTTTCTCTCTCTGTTGGCTCTGGGAGAAGGTTCTTAAGTTCTTATCTGTTTCAGCTTCTATTCCTTGGTGCTCCTGGTGATCTTCATGTGGCCTGGCATCTGTCTTCCCCCAATTGCCTGCTTAACCTGCTCATTTATATCTCAAAAGAGGTTGACTCAAGACACACCCTACATTAGTACTGCCTCATTAACATAACAAAGAAAGCCCATTCCCAAATGGGATTATAGC
This sequence comes from Loxodonta africana, assembly GCF_030014295.1. Classification (NCBI taxonomy): domain Eukaryota; kingdom Metazoa; phylum Chordata; class Mammalia; order Proboscidea; family Elephantidae; genus Loxodonta; species Loxodonta africana. The sequence goes on from NC_087348.1 coordinate 46,812,212, forward strand.
CACAGGCATAGGGTTCAGGATTTACAACACATTCTAGGGGAACACAATTCAATCTATAACACACTCCATTTTGTCCCCAGCACCTGGCACAGTGCCTGCGGTCATAGATGCTCAGTCAGGGTTTGTAGAATGAATGCAGGCATAAATGAACGAATAAATGAGTGAATGTCCTGACGGGGGGCCTATAAGGCCACCTCCCGCTGGCCACTACCTTTGGCCTCTAAGGGGACATACCCCCTCTCTCCCACCACTCCAAGCTAGCTCCCTACCCTGGCTGCCTTGGCAACCTCAGTGCCTGGACGGGGCACTGGTGGAGGACAGGGAGGCCAAGGAGAAGAGGGCTGGTCTGAGCTGTGCAGCCTGGGACCCAGCTCTGGAGGGAAGCAGTGGCAGCCCCGAGGGCAGAAAGTCCACAGCTGCTGTGCCCACGGTCTCTCTTTCATGCTTTGTCCTAAACGTTCCAGGAAGGTCACCCTTGCTGCAGCAAACAAGGCCCCCTGTTATTGCAGAGCAAAGCCCAGCAAAGTGACCCCCCAGGTCAGCCAGGGGCATGGGCGTGGCTGCCAGGCCATCTGTTTCCCAGGATGGCTCCTCCCTGGCACAGACAGTACCCGTCCAGGGCTGTCCCCTCTCCATGTCAAATAGCCCGCTGCAGAAGATGCTGCCTTGCTGCCGTTTCAGCCTGGTCTCTTGTGACCCCACTTTCCACATCATCCTCTCTCACTCTCCTCCATGTGGTGGTGTCACCTCGGTGTTCTCCAAAAGGAACCCCTCCCTCTGGTCAGTCTGCTCAGCCATCTCACAGATGCAAGTCCATGTCATTTTGAGGGGCAGAAAGCTCTTCCCTTTTCTGTCTGCTTGTTTAGTAGGGCCGTCGGTCACCACGCCTGATCATCCTCATCATAACCTCTGACCTGCAGTATTGGATCAGCCCCTAACTGGGCTCCCTGGCCTGGGCTTGTCCTCCCCAATCCGGCCTTCACAGTGCCTTCCAGAAAGTAAACTTGATCTTGTCCTACCAGCCAACACCGGTTCCCCTTTCCCAGGCTTCCCCATCCTAAAACCAGATACATGGGGGACATTGCTGACACCTCCCACTCACTGATTCTGGCCCCCCTCTACCCCATTCAATCCATTAGCAATTCCTGCTGGTTCTGTCTCTAAAACACATTCACTTCAGTCCATTTCGCTTCATCTCTGCACCAGCTTAGTCCTTTTTCATCCATCATCTCTAAGTCAGCAGGACTTGGCATCTGCCAACCTCTGCATCCTGATCTCGTGTCACTTTCCCCATCTCCATTCACAGCGGTCTTCGTCAGTTTCAGGAATCCTCCAAACTCTCGCTTGCCTCAGGGCCTTTGCACTCACTGTCCCTTGCCTGGACAAGACTGGCTTCTTCTCATATTTCAGGGCTCAGCCAGAAGGTCTTTTTCCCTTTTTTTTCTTCTCATTTTTCCTTTTATTCTCAATCACACACACACACAAAACCAAATGCATTGCCATCGAGTCGATTCTGACTCATAGCGACCCTAAAAGGACACAGTAGAACTGCCCCATAGAGTTTCCAAGGAGTGCCTGGTGGATTCAAACTGCCAGCCTTTTGGTTAGCAGCCGTAGCACTTAACCACTGCGCCACCAGGGTTTCCTCTCAATCACAGCATACTGCTTATTTTCCTTCCCCAATATTTAAGTCTTCTTGTTTAATGAATTTATGTGCATATTTATTTAACTTGTATGAGGGTAAGAAACTTGTCTGTCTTGTTTAATTCTATATCCCCAGAGCCCAGCACAGACCTGGGACAGAGTATATGCACAAGAAACCTGTGTTAAATGAATGAATGACCCATTGTGTCACTGCCTGCTTTACTCTGTCGATGGCTTTCCGTTGTCTTCAGCAAACACTCCAAACTCTGTAGGGCCTCATTAGAGTTTCTTCACACTTGGACCTGTGCTTACCTTCCCAGCCTCCTCGCTAGCCCTATGGAGAATCAGTCAAGATGGAAAGGATTAAATCAGGATGGCTGCCATGCTGCAGACAAGAGCACTGGCCTGGGAGGTGAGAGCTGAGGCATGGGGGAGGTGGATAATGTCCAAAGGGCTATCTCATGGAAGTGGGCTTCATCTTATCCCAGGCAGGGAGAAAGGTGAAAAGGAGCATGAGGTGTGGTTGGCACCCCCAAAGACTGGAGAGGAGCTAGGAAGCCAGGTAGTTTCTGGGAGCTCTGAATTTCCTTTCTTTATTGAGACACAGTCAGAGCCTGTTCTGGTACAGAGCAGTGGTGGGAAGGTGTGGGGGCTGCGGGACCGTGTGGAGGCAACCCGAACTCTGTCCTGGGAGGCCAGGAAAGGCTACCCAGGGGACAGAACACGGAGGTTGAGACTGGAAGCGTAAGTGGGACTTAGCCAGGGGAAGAACATGAGGAAGAAGATGGGCAGGCAGAAGGAACGGCATGTGCGAAGGCTCAGAGGGAGAGAGAACATAGCCTGCTTCAGGAGCTTAAACTAATTCAGCCTGACTGGAGCCTCCTGCACATGAGTCTGCAACTCTTTAGTTCGTGTTATTTTTCCCCAGTGGACTGTAACCTTCATGAAATTTTCCTTTCTTCTTTCTTCCCTCCCTCCTTCCTCCCCGTACTTGCTTGCTTTTTCATTCTTCCTCTGAGCTATATCCCTGGCATCTCAAATATTGTTGAATATGTGAGTGAGCGAGTCAGCGACAAATGTTCACACTTGCCCAATTCTTACCTTCTGCTTTGCTTTGACCAAACTTCAGTCAGGCTTTTCTCCTTCTCTCAGCCCCCTGAATTTGTTTGCCCCAAGTCTGAGCAAGCAGTAAAAGGCTGAACCTGCCCCTTTTATCAGCTTACCTGAGGTTCAGCTGACCACAAGATACCTTTGCTGTCAAACCACCTGGTCTCGCAGTTTGCTTACTCCCTGCTCATCTGACCAACTTCCCTGACTGCTTACCCCTCCTAACCTATAAAAGAAAAGCCCTTTTCTGTTTAATTTTGAGATGCTTGCAGATTTCTGAAGTTGGACCATCCTCCCTATTGCAGTGGATTTTTCTCCCTATCTAAGCCTGGATTTGTTTTTATCTGACAGATGAGTGACTGAATGACTGAATAGAGCTGCATCTGAGAGGAGAGAGTACCAGACTGGGACCAGTGGCTGCAGGGAGGACCAAGTCTCGAGTGGTCTCCATCTGTCATGGAGCCCCTTCTCTCACCTTCCTGCTCTCACCCTCTCCACCAGCACGGTGGTCCCCATGGGTGCCTCTTCAGCACCTTCATGTGGTCTTCAGGCCAGTGTTCCCACTACTCCTCCTGCCTGCAGAGGGTGGTGAGGAGGCAAGGTCAGTTCTGAGGAGAAGCCTTTGCCTGGAGGCCACAGCGGTGAGGGGGTGATCGCATGTGACCTGCCATTCCCTCAGCCTTCCTCTGGGTACCTGCCCCCTCTGAACTTAAAAAAAAGCTGCTGGTAAATATGCCCTGTGAGGGGGAGTCTCTGTGTTCCCTCCAGACCAGGAGCTAAAGCGCAGGGATAACCCTCCTCAGTGGTGAGCCCAGCAGGCTACCACCACACACAACTCTGAGCCCCAGGGCACACATGCCCAGACTTGATCCAACCCACTTTCCTTTTTCAAACCCCCTAAAGCTTCTCACTTCCCAAACTGGGCTGGGGGGGAGAGGGGGAGGGGAGCAGGAAGCTTATCCAGAAAGCTAGCCATGAGCTGCTCAGTCTTAGGGTAAATGGCCCCATCCTCCTATCGGCTGAGTCCGAGCACGAAAGAGACTGGCTCATGTCAGGAATGGGGCTGTAACTGGATTCTGCCTTTCTGGACTGTGTAGGACTGGCCGTGATCCCCGTCCCTCCTCAGAGCCCCACCCTGAGGCAACATTAAGGGAGGTTCCTACACAGTCAGTCAGGAGTGTAAGGAGGGGCTGTCTTCTCCATTGTTCTGGGGCTCCTCCTGTTTGCTTGACTTCCAGGGTGGAGTGAGCCAGAGGCAGACCCTGTGCAAATGGCCAGCCGACTGGACTCAGACCACAACATCTCAAAACCTAACTGGCGCCTCCTTTCCCCTCACTCCCTGCATCCAGTCCAACAGTTAGTTCTGTTGGTGCCAGCGTCAAAATATGGCTCCAACCTGCCCGCTCTGCTGTCAGTACCAGTTCTAGCTAACAGCACCTCTCTCCTGGATTCCCAAAGGCCCCTAACCGCTTTTCCTACGTCTACCGTGGCCTCCTAAAATCCATTCTTTATCTGCTAGCCAAGTGATCAATTTATTTCTTAAAATCCTATAACACAAACCTGTTGCCATCAAGTTGATTTTGACTCATGGTGACCCCAGGCATTCAGAGTAGAACTGCTCTGTAAGGTTCTCTGGGCTGTTTTAATCTTTACAGAAAAGTTCGCCAGGGCTTTCTTCTGTGGTGCCACTGGGTGGGTTCGAACCATCAATTTTCAAGTTCACAGTTGAGTGCAAACTATTTGTACCACCCAGGACCTCTCTATATAACGTAGCATGTCAATTCGACATTTTTGACATGTACAATTCAGTGACAACGATTATGTTAATTAGGTTGTGCAACCATAGCGGTCATTTTAAACCATCTGCTGTCGTCATCACTTGTGGACTTAAAACCCGAAAACGGCTCTCCGTAACATTTCCACTCCTCGTCACAGCCTCCAAGGCCCCTGCCCACACCCTCTCCTTAGCTCACGTTGCTCCAGCCACTCTGGCCTCCTTGCTGGTTCTCAAACACATGACACCTTTTTCGGCATAAGGCCCTTTGCACCAGCTCTCTCCTCTCCCAAGGAGCCCTGTTGGCACAGTGGTTAAGTGCTCGCTGCTAAGCAAAAGGTTGGTGGTTTGAACCTACCAGCTGCTCCATGGGAGAAAGATGTGGCAGTAGGCTTCGGTAAAGATTTATAGCCTGGGAAACGCTATGGGGCTGTTCTTCACTGTCCTATATAGATAGGGTCGGTATGAGTTGGAATTGACTTGACAGCAATGGGTTTGACTTGGTTTTTTGTTTTTCCCTCTCGCTGGAATGCTCGGAAACCCTGGTGGCATAGTGGTTAAGTGCTATGGTTGCCAACCAAAAAGTTGGCAGTTTGAATCCACCAGGCGCTCCTTGGAAACTCTGTGGGGCAGTTCTACTCTGTCCTATAGGGTCGCTATGAGTCGGAATCGACTCTACAGCAATGGGTTTGGGTTTGGGTTTGGGCTGGAACGCTCTTCTACAGATTCAGGTGTCGCTGCTCAAGTTTCCACCCAATACCGCCTTCTCAGACAGGCTACCCAGACCACCCAAAGTAGCCCTCCTGGATACCTCCTACAGTATTTTCTCCATAATGTATCAAGCTTGCTGACAGGATCTTGTTTGGTGTTGTCTGTCTCCTCCCACTAGAAGGCAAGCTCCGGAAGAGCGTGGAGCTTGTTTGTCATTTTCACTGCAGTGTCTCCACCTTCTAGAACTCAATTCCCTTCTCCTTGCAGCTCCACAGAAGCCTATCTTTGTCACGTCCCTTTCAGCAAACACTTGCATTAGGCAGGAGGTCCAGAAGCGCCTCACTTTTGGTTTCCAAAACTTAACTAAGATTCACAAATTAGGGCGCAGATCCCATCTCAGAGGACAGAGACTCTCCAGCTGATGGCTCTGCTCCTTTCATGTGGAAGCCCTTTGATTTCCCTTACCTGCCTGCTGCCCCGCCTCACTCCATCTGCCTCCACAGACAGGCCCCTGGGCTCCAGCCCCTCCTCCCTTGCCACTCATCCTTCAAAGGAAGGAAGATCCGCCCAGGAACTGCTGAGCTTCTCTGAGACAAACAAAAGGAACTAGGGAAGGGAAGGCAAAGACAAAGAACTTAGAGGGAGGGGGAACAGGGGTACCAGAGGCCCTGGTCACAGAAGTCAGCAGAGAGGTGTGTCACACTGCTCTGAGGGCTTCCAGCAAAGGTCTGGTGGCTCACAGGGTCAAGGACGCACTCTCGGTCAAGCTTCCTTGTGTGACCAGCCAGGTGAACTGAAAGTCCTGGAAAGTTACATTTTTGTTTTGTTTTAGTTTTAGTTTAGGGTTCATTTTATTTTTGTTATTGTTGTTGAGAATATACGCAGTAGAACATACACCAGTCCAACAACTTCTACATGTACAATCCAGAGACATTGATTACATTCTTGGAGTAACTTTTAATCTCTTTTTCCAAGTCCTTTCTTCTGCATTAACATAACCTCACGGTCCCTAAGGTTCTTATCTAATCTTTTGAGTTGTTGTTTGATCCCACATTGATAGCTACAAAGTTATGTTTTCACATCAACTTCGCCTTAGAATTGTTAACCAGGCATCTCTTTCTTTCACCTCAGCCCTTGATGATTTATGGGGTAGTGGTGGTTCAGGGGTAGAACTCCCCCATTTCACAGGGAACACCTAGGCTCAATTCCTGGCCAGCACACCTCACGTGCAGCCAGACTGTCAGTGAAGGCTTGCATGTTGCTATGATGCCAGGAAGAAAGGCCTGGTGATCTATTTCCAAAAATCAGCCAACAAAAACCCTATGGAGCACCACGGCCTGATCCACAGCCGACTATGGGGATAGCATAGGAGCAGGCAGCACTGCATTTCACTGGGCATGGGATCTCCACAAGTCAGGGGCCTACTGAATAGCGACTAACAACAACTTGGTCATTTGTGAGGAAATAATAATAGCTAATGTTTTTTTTTTTTTTAATGTTTTTGAGCATTTACTATGAGCCAGACTCTATTCTGAGTGTTTTAAATACTTAGAATATTTAATCCACACAACAACCCTGTGAAGTAAGAGCTATTATTATCCCCACTTATACAGATGAGAAAACTGGGGTCCAAGGTCACACAGCTAGTAACTTGCCCAAGGTCATGCAGCTAATAAGGAGGAGAAGTGGAAATAGCTCCCAGGCAGTCTATTTCTAGAGTTTGTGCTCTTAACCACCCCACCATATGTCTCTCAAGCAAGATAATCAACACGAACGGGGCTTGTTAAAACATGCCACTGCTCCTAAGATATTATTAACCGACCCCTTCTTCCCTGGCTCCCAGCACCTCTTGGTCTCTACGTACTTCTACCTAGGGACACAGAGGTACCCAGGTGGAAGGCCTACCTTCTGGGAGCCAACTACCCAGCTCAGGGCCTTGCACCTGGGCATACACCTGTTTGTATACAGCTGAAGTCCACTCGGAAGGCCGTGGAGGGATAAGTAAAGAAGGACAAGATGGTGGAGGAGCTGGAGCTCCAAGCTAGAGCTTCCTGAATATTCTATTAGTAATAAAAATAGCTAATTTTTTTTTAATGTTGATTAGTCCTTGAGTGGTGCAAACAATTAATGTGCTCGGCAGCTAAACAAAAGGTTGGAGGTTCAAGTTCATCCAGGGGTTCCTTGGAAGAAAAGCCTAGACATCTACTTCTGAAAAATCAGCCATTAAAAACCCTGCGGAGCACAGTTCTACGCCGAAAAAAAAAAAAATTTTTTTTTTTTCTGAGACTCTGCATTATTGCTGTTGTGCTGGTGCCCCCCACCCCCGCCACCCCGTACCACCTTCAGTTAGCCCTTCTGGCACCTAGTGTCTATCTTACTAAACAAATTAACGCTGGCTGTCACCTATTCATAATTCCTGCCCAAAGCCCCTCCTGCATCCAGTGTCAGAAGCATCAGAAGGAACAAGTCTACCCAGAATGCTTTGCAAAATGCCCTCCTTTGTCCTGTTGTGGTCACCTGCACCCCTAGCTCTGCTTGAACCAGCTGGCCATCAGAGGAGCTTACTGGTCAGAGGCGGGCCTGAGCCCATGCTCCTTCACACCAGAGAGGCAGGCAGACCTTGCTGTCTGTGTCCTGGGAATGCTATTTTGTTTCCTGCCAAAAACCATGCATCTCAAAAGAGTGTGCAGCAAACAGATTGAGGCTCAGGCCTCTCCCGGTCCTCTGCCCCAGCTGTTCCTGCCTCCGCACCGGCCCCTTCTCTGTGCCCCCTCTGATATCCAGATGGCAGGAGGCGCAGCAGTAAAGGCAGCTCCAGGCAGGCAGCTCACAGGCCGGCTGTGTATTTGATTAACAAAAAAGCTGGCAGATGCGGCTTATCTGGAGGGCTCACAGAGGCAGCGAGCGAGCAGCCCCAAAGTGCCTGCAAGTTTCATCCTCAGCCCAGAGAAGGGAATGTTTTACATTGATTCTGATGTTTGTTAAAAGATGCTATGATGACAACTGCTAGGATGGAGCGCTGACAATTCGGCAGACTTCCTGCACAGCAACAACCCCGTGGTTGAGATGCTGTGGTTAGCTGCTGTCAAGTCGCCTCCGACTCATAGCGACCCCATCAGACTCGTAGCAACCCCAAGTAGGATGGAACAAAATGCTGCCTGGTCCTGCGCCATCCCCATGATCAGTTGCAGATAGAACCAATGTGATCCGTAGGGTTTTCACTGGTTGAATTTCAGAATTAGATCACCACGCCTTCCTTCCTAGCCTGTCTTAGTCTGGAAGTTCCACTGAAAGTTGGGCAGTATCGTAGCAACACACAAGCCTCTACTGACAGATGGGTGGTGGCTGTGTATGAGGTCCATTGGTCAGGAATCAAACCCAGGTCTCCCGCATGGAAGGTGAGAATTCTATCACTGAATCTCCACTGTTCCCACGGTAGAGCCAGTGTTGTTATTATCCCTGTTTACACTGAGGAAACCGAGGCTCAGAGTGGTGAAGTGACTTATGAAGGTCACAAAGCTGGTAAGTAGTGAAGACAAGACACAGACCTGAGTCCATCTGACCCCCACGCATGCATGTCTAACCAGTGCACTGAACAACGCAAACCAGCATGGCACACTTGAATCTCAGCTGAGCTGACTACCAGGGGCTCTTCCTATGGCTACAGCTCACACCCCCAGCCTCAGACTAGTTAAACAGCTGCTATTGAGTTGATACTGACTCATGGCAACCCCATGTGTGTCGGAGTAGAACTGTGCTCCCTGGGGTTTTCAGTGGCTGATTTTTCAGAAGTAGATGGCCAGGCTTTTCTTCTGAGGCTCCTCTGGGTAGACCTGAACCACCAACCTTTCAGTTAGCAGCCAAGGGCATTAACCCTTTGCACCATGTCTCCTCCATGGGAACAGTGGAGGTTCATTGGTAGAATTCTCGCCTTCCATGTGGGAGACCTGGGTTTGATTCCCCGCCAACGCACCTCATGCAGATACTCCCCACTTTTTGAGCAGATCCTGTCTTTATTTAAAATCTTGATGTTTTGTTCATCATAATTTGTCAGCATTAATTTTGATTTTGAAAAAGTTTCATTCAGATATTATTTATGTTGGTACCCCCTTTAAATTTTGTGCCCAAGTCAAGTGTCTTACCCCCTTACCCTAGTCCCTGCCCTGTCGAGCCTTACCGGGTTAGTTGATGTAGTTCGAGTAAATTACCACACATTTACAGATGGGGACACTGAGGGTCAGAGGGGTGGGTAACTTACCCAAGGTCACACTGAGCTGACTCAGGTGGAGTTCCATCCCAGGCTTATCTGGACACAGCACTTCTGTTCTTTCTGCCACGTGAAGCTGCCCCCGAAGCATTTCCTCAGAGTCACTCAGGTGCGTATCCGGAGGAGGCCTGTGGTTGAAACTGGACGGCTTTGCCCTCGGGGCTGCACTCTGGAGATGACTGAAAACCCCAGCATTGGCTCCACTGACCCAGGCGACCTCCTTGTCATGTAGCACAGAGGAAAAGGGAGAACCAACCAAACCTGTTGCCATGGAGTCAATTCTGACTTACGGCGACCCCATATGTTACAGAGAACCACTCCATAGGGTTTTCTTGGCAGTCATGAAAGCAGGTTGCCAGGCCCTTCCTTCGAAGAACCACTGGGTGGGCTCAAACACTCAGCCTCTCAGTTAGTAGACAAGTGGAAACCGTTTGTGCCACCCAGGGACCTAAAGAGAGGGACCAAAAAAAAAAAAAAAAAAAAACCAAGCCCATTCCTGTTGAGTTGATTCTGACTCATAGCAATCTTATAGGACAGAATAGAATGGTCCCATAGTGTTTCCAAGGAGCAGCTGGTGGATTTCAACTGCTGACCTTTTGGTTAGTAGCTGAGCTCTTAGTCACTATGCCACCATAGGCTCTTCTGGAGAAGAAAGGGGGCCTCAAACCAGACAGGCCTTTGGGGAAGGAACCACTCTCCCTCCCCTGGGCTGGGGGCTGCACTGAGAGTGCTGAGGCAGCTCACAACCTGCCCTATCACCCACCCACCCAGCAGCCTGCAGGATTATGACCGCTTCGGGCCCTTCATCTCCTTGTCTTTGTTGCCCAGCTGCTCTCTGAAGAGCCAACATAATCTGTTGGATGGAAACGGTCGAAGCACTCTTTCAGTAGGCATGCTTTACTTTTCTTCTGTTTTAGGCCTCCGCTGGGTGTTTAATGCTCCCAAGGAGACAGCTGGTCTGGGGAAGAATGGGAGGAGGCTCTCTGCTGCCCCTTCCTTTGATGGGTAGCTCCATGCCTTGGCTCTGGCTGAGAGTCACAGGGGCTCTGAGAACGTGACTCCCTGGGCTCTCTAGACAGGGTCACTCCAGCAAGGTTAGGAGCCTCGAATACAACAGAAAGATGTCAGGGAGAGCAGTCTATGGCTTTCAACCCACAAGCAGCTCAGGGCTGTTTGCTTCATAGGCTCAGGGCAGACAATAGGATCCCGGTGGCCATCTTAGGCCCAAATAGAAACTATTGTCCGAGGATGCAGCAGGATTCAGCTCCAGCACTAGCCATCTTTTCACCATCATTGGCATCTGCTGGCCCCAGGCCACTTTTCAGAGAGTTGATCACCCACTCCCTGGGCAATGAAGCCTCAGCCCCCAGCTCTGGTGCCATAGGAGGCCAGGGATTTGGTCAACCCCGGTCTTCTCCTTGGATGTTGACCTGAGCTGGGAGGTCTTCTAGAGATATCTATTCAGGCTTCCCACTGCCCCTGGCCCTTGAAAGCACAGCAACGTTCTGAGAAATAGCTGGCTCTATGGCTCCAAATGCCCAGCCCAGGAGGGCTGCCCTGAGTGCTTAAGGGAATCTTCAGTTTCATAGTGCTGCTGTAATGGAGCACAAGTGGGTGGTTTTAGAGAACAGAAATTTATTTTCTCACAGTTCAGGAGGCTGGAAATCTGAGTTCAGTGTGTGGCGCTCGGGGAAGGTCCTTTCTTGTCTATTTCAGCTTCTAGTACCCGTTGCCATCGAGTTGATTCTGATACATTAGCGACACTATAGGACAAAGTAGACCTGCCCCAAAGGGTTTCCTAGGCTGTAATCTTTACAGGAGCAAAGGTCGTTTCTAACTGCCAACCTTTTGGTTAGCAACTGAGCGATTAACTACAGTGCCACCTGGGCTCCTTTCAGCTTCTACTAGCTGCCAGCAATCCTTGGAGCTTCTGAGCTTGTAGATTCATCTCCCTCCATCATCTTCCAATAGAGTGTCTTCCCCTGTGTCTGCTTCCTTGCCTCTGTGTCTAAGCGGCTCTTTTTTTTTTTTTTTTTAATTAACTTTTATTAAGCTTCAAGTGAACGTTTACAAATCCAATCAGTCTGTCACATATAAGTTTACATACATCTTACTCCGTACTCCCACTTGCTCTCCCCCTATTGAGTCAGCCCTTTCAGTCTCTCCTTTCGTGACAATTTTGCCAGCTTCCCTCTCTCTCTATCCTCCCATCCCCCCTCCAGACAAGAGTTGCCAACACACTCTCAAGTGTCCACCTGATATAATTAGCTCACTCTTCATCAGCATCTCTCTCCCCGCCGCTGACCAGTCCCTTTCATGTCTGATGAGTTGTCTTCGGGGATGGTTCCTGTCCTGTGCCAACAGAAGGTCTGGGGAGCATTGCCGCAGGGATTCCTCTAGTCTCAGTCAGACCATTAAGTATGGTCTTTTTATGAGAATTTGGGGTCTGCATCCCACTGATCTCCTGCTCCCTCAGGAGTTCTCTGTTGTGCTCCCTGTCAGAGCAGTCATCGATTGTGGCCGGGCACCAACTAGTTCTTCTGGTCTCAGGATGATGTAGGTCTCTGGTTCATGTGGCCCTTTCTGTCTCTTGGGCTCTTAGTTGTCGTTAAGCGGCTCTTTTTATATTTCAAAAGTCATTTGGTTTAAGACACACCCTACACTGATATGGCCTCATTCACACAACACAGAAAATCCTATTTTCAGATAGGATTCCACCCGCAGGTATAGGGGTTAGGATTACAACACATATTTGGGGGGAACAAAATGTAATCCATAATAAAGGGAGAAGCAGTTTAGGAAATGATGGTAGAAATGATATTGGGATAAAATATCCTTTGGCTTGTATATAGCTATCTACTGCTGCTTAACAAATTTTCCCAAAATATAGTGGCTTAAAACAACACTGGTTGTCTCATAGTTCCTGTGGGTCAGAAATCTGGGCACAGTTTAGCTGGGTCCTCTGATGCAGGATCTCTCACAAGTCTGAAATCTAGGTGTTGGCCAAGGCTGCAGTCTCATCTGAAGGTGTTGTGGGTTGAATTGTGTCCCCCAGACTCAGGGAGGAGATTAAACAAGGGCAGGAAAACCAAAACACGAGGAGCATTGGGGCCATGCCAGAATCTGCCTACCATAGCTTGTTTGCACTGACCAGGCTCTGCCTACAAGTTACACTTCCATCTTTCTGGAAGCCTCCAATTGCCTGTGGGGGGTTCTTTATACACAAGTGGCTCTGGTAGCCTCCTCAGGACACTGGCCAAAATGGGTTGGACCAGGGTGGGATGCCTGACCAAAGACAGACCTGGTGGGGGCTCAGCCACATCAGATCCCATTTTTTGGCAAGTCTGAACAGGAAGCTCAGAGAAAGATACAGATAATTCACTTATGTAAACACATTCTAGGCACTGGGTATACAATAATACACAGAACAGCATGGTGCCTGACTTCACAGGCTAGAATGGGCAGAAGTAGGAAGACGCACAGAGTAAAGGTAAGAGGCAAGAGCTAGGAAGCAGCAGAGGCCACGAGAAAGCAGCAGCCTTGAGGTAGTGAGAAGGTGAAGTTTGGTCAGTAATGCGGAAGGCATGGATGGAAGCAGAGGCAGAAATACAGCTGAGCCGTCCCAAGGGCTGAGCCCAGGCATAAAGAGAAATGGATACTTCCTCATATCCAGCTAGCTTAGAGACGCCATTGAAAAGAAACTATCTTTCTCAAAAATTCTGGAAATCAAAGAAGACTCTGGCCCAGGCTGGGTCACTTGACTATTACTGACTCAAGGTGCTAAAGTTCCTCGCCAGCCACCTTGAGTCACCTGCTACCCTGTCAGAAGTTAGGAAGGAAGCTGGGGTCAGCTTCACTTAAACCACACAACATAGGTCCACACAAGAAGAGAGGGTCTGGTCCCACAGGAAGTGGTACCTGGGCAGGTAAAAACAACAGATGTCTACACATGGAGTTTAGCAGAAGGAAGGATAGGAATTGTTGGGTGCAAATGTCTCTCTGAGAGGCATCGCTGAACAGATTTTGGGTAGTCGTTCTTTAGTTACTAAACAAATATGGGATATTAGCTCTTCAGTGGTCCTGCTGCTTGCAATATCTGCAGGAGTTCCTCTCAGCAAGCTCCAGATTCTGAACAGGGTACCTTTGGTCTGCTTTTAGTCCAGGGGCCAGCTGTTTAATACAGAAAGCCAGATGTTTGTTTCCATTTCTAGCTTGTTTATTTCTATAAAGCCACATGTTGGAAAATACCTAAATTGGCAACTTCATTCCTTTTTACTTTTTCCTGTTCCCCTATTTCAAGTCAGAGGATATTAAAAAAAAAGGGGGGGGGGCAAGTCTCCCTTGACTTCAGCTGTGAAAGGCCCTGTTGATTTATCTTTGTTTGCAATTTTGAATCTTTGTCCACGTTCCCCGAAGCAGTGGAGTTCCGAAGCTCGCTTGAGAACTGGTTGTTAGCATCTCTCTCCAGCTCTGCATTCAACGATAAGCTGTTAGCTTGAAATGGGCCATGGTAGGAATATTTACACCACAGCAATCAGCAAATGAGTTGTGGCTATTTTTCCCCCAAAGAACTGGTGGTTTAAACATTTACCAGCATGCCACAGACTTTAAGAGAAATGCTTCTGAAATGGCTTCCTATTAGTACGTTTCCTATATTTCTTGTTCTTTCAGGGCCTTTGAAAAAAGTATGGCATGGCTCGGTTATTTTGTTTCCCTCCTTATCTTACCTACCCTGCTGCTTTTAACATTTTGCTTCAACCAAACGACCAACCATTAAGTGAACTAGTTAGTATAAATCTGATAGCCTAGGACAATCAGTATAACAAAATCCTGAATTCTACAGCATATTTCTGTCTTTCCTCCTGAGGTTTACAAAAATACTTAATTACATCCCTCAATTTAGCTCCAGACCATGGTTTAAATGCAACTTCTACAGATACGCCTCTCGTCTAGCAGTTTTAAGTGGGTATTTTGAAATGTGATTTTTCTCTTCCTGAGAAAAACTCTGAACGAAAAAAAAAGCTTGTTTGGAAGGTCAGGAGAAAGAGTAGAAAAAAATAGATTTGAGTGAGTGATGATGATAAAGTAGAGAGAGCAGTGCAAAGAAGGTAGAATTCAGAATGTTTGAACAGGATTGAAACAGAGAGTCTTTAAGACAGATTGTCTTGGAGTCAGTGTTTTGTTCTGAGTGCTTAACATACCAAAAAAGCTATCGATTTTTTTTATATATTATTTTTTCATAGTTTTTCTAGAAGTATTCTTAAATGCATTAATATCTTAACTTTGATATGTCAAAATTCCCCAAAATGTTCAGTTATTCAAGTAAAAAAAAATTATTTCAACAATTTCTAAGTTAAATGCAAGTTCATACAAGAACTAGGAATTATGCCTAGAAGAGGTTGCTTCTTTGACATAGACAAACCCATGACAAAGAGAGCACTACAGTCAACCAAGAATGTGTGCTTATGAATAGTATTTCAGGTTCTCCAGCTAAGCAGATGCTAGGAAGGAGCCATACATTCAAGGACCCAACAATGTTGACTTTGGAATAGACTAAACAAAACTACTTTCTTTCACAAATTGACGAGACAGCAAGTGTCCTCATAAAATTTCTGAAGGGAACAAAAGGCAAAATTTGATCCATCATCTTTACATGAGTTAGTTGTTGGTCTAATGGACAACCAATTTGTAGCCCTCAGGCTACACTGGACTAGATTGGAGCCTATGCTTTCATTCCAACCCCTATGGAACACTCCCTTATACATTCAAGAGGCAAGAAACCATCCAGGATGAAACAAAAATTCATGAGACGAGGCTTTGCACAAATAGTCAAACAAAAACACAAGCAAAGCAAGCAAGCAGGAAAAGAATAAACAGCTTAATGGCAAAAATATTCACCAAAAGGTGCACCTCCAAAAAAAGTTCTAATTATACAAAGACTGAGGTCTAATTACCTTGTACAAACAACCGTTGTGTTAACAAATCCAAAGATAACAAAATTAATTCAGCAAAGGCAGTTCAATGAAAGAAGTCAGGGAAATCTCTAGAATAAGTGGAATTGGGGCACAAATGACTTGGTGAGTGTACCTGTTGGTCAAGAGACCCATGCAATGCCGCCAAGTGAGGGACTTCAAACAATCTCACTGGGACCTCTGGAACTGTCAAAGGATGAGACAACCACTCAAGGTTTGAAACAAAATCTTTAAGTCTACTTAAGTGAGGAAGAACCATGCTGGTCAGGCAAAATTTCCCTGAGCAGAGCAAATTTCTTGAAAATTCTGGACATCAAAGAGGACTCTGGCCCCAGTTGGGTCACTTGCCTATTACTGACCCAAGGGGCTAGAGTTCCCGGTAGCCACCTTGAGTCACTTGCAACCCTGTCAGAAGATAGGGAGGAAGCTAGAGTCAGTGTCACTTAAACCACAAACATGGGCCCCCACAGGAAGAGAGGGTCTGGTCCCCGAGGCAGGGCTACCTGGGCAGGTGAAAACAACAGATGTCTACACATGGAGTTTAGTGGAAGGAAACTGATTTGTTGAGAAGGGTTTTGTCTTAGTCATCTAGTGCTGCTATAACCAAAATACCACTAGTGGATGGCTTTAACAAAGAGAAATTTATTCTCTCAGTCCAGTAGGCTAGAAGTCTGAATTCAGGGCACCAGCTCCAGGGAAGGCTTTCTCTGTCTGTCCCCTCTGGAGGAAGGTCCTTGTCATCAGTCTTCCCTTGGTCTGGGTGCATCTCAGCGCAGGAATCTCAGGTCCAAAGGACACGCTCTGCTACCAGGCACTGCTTTCTTGGTGGTATGAGGTCCCCATTCTCTGCTTGCTTCCTTTTCCTTTTATCTCTTGAGAGATAAAAGGTGGTACTGGCCACACCCACTCCATGTGTAGACATCTGTTGTTTTTACCTGCCCAGGTACCACTTCCTGTGGGACCAGACCCTCTCTTCTTGTGTGGACCTATGTTGTGTGAAACACATGTAACAATTTTTATATCTTATGTATTTATTTTATTTATTGCCTGTCTTTACACTTGGGAGAGACATATACACCTCAAGAAGGTAGGGATTTTTAAAAAATTTCCAGTACCTAGAATAGTGCTTCGAGCCCTCTTCACTTTCGGCAAGCGAGGTTTTGTTAATGAGTCTTGCTCCAATCTTGATGCTGTGCTCTTCAGATAGTCCAGCTTCCTGGATTATTTGCTCAGCATACAGACTGAATAAGTACGGTGAAAGGATACAACCCTGGCTCACACTTTTTCTGATTTTAAATCACACAGTATCCCTTTGTTCTTTTCGAACAACTGCCTCTTGGTCTATGTACAAGTTCTGCAAGACAGTATAATTGAATGTTCTGGAATTCCCATTCTTCACAATGTTATCCATAACTCGTTGTGATCTACACAGTCAAATGCCTTTGCATAGTCAATAAAACACAGGTAAACATCTGCATCATCTTCTGAATCCGGCTTGAATTTCTGGCAGTTCCCTGTAGATGTATTGCTGCAACTGCTTTTGAATGATCTTCAGCAAAATTTTACTTGTGTGCGACATTAATATCACTTGATAATTTTCACATTCCATTGGATCACCTTTGATGATGTTCAAAGACTACAGCCTTCAGTATGGATTACACCTCAACACAAAGAAAACAAAAATCTTCACAACTGGAAGAATAAGCAACATCACGATGAGTGGAGAAAAGACTGAAGTCGTCGAGGATTTAATTTTATTTGGATGCACAATCAACGCCCACGAAAGCAGCAGTCAAGAAACCAAGAAATGTATTGCATTGGGTAAATCTGCTGTAAAAGACCTCTTTAAAGTATTAAAAAGCAAAGATGTCACTTTGAGGACTAAGGTGCGCCTAACCCAAGCCATGGTATTTTCAGTCGCCTCCTGTGCATTCGAAAGCTGGACAATGAATAAGGAAAACTGAAGAACTGATGCATTTGAATTATAGTATTGGGAGAGAACACTGAGTATACCATGAACTCCTAGAAGAACAAACAAATCTGTCTTGGGAGAAGTACAGCCAGAATGTTCCTCAGAAGCAAGGATGGTGAGACTTCATCTCATGTACTTTGGGCATGTTATCAGGAGGGACCAGTCCCTGGAAAAGGATATCATGCTCAGTAAAGTAGAGGGTCAGCAAAAAAGAGGAAGACCCTCAACAAGATGGATTGGCACAGTGTCTGCAACAATGGGCTCAAACATAGCAATGATTGTGAGGATAGTGCAGGACTGGGCAGTGTTTGGTTCTATTGTACATAGGGTTACTATGGATAGGAACTGACTTGATGGCATCTAAAAACAACAACAACAATAACAGTGAAAAAGAGGAAGACCCTCAAGGAGATGGATTGACAAAGTGGCTGCAACAATGGGCTCAAACATATCAATGATTGTGAAGATTGCCCAGGATCGGGCAACGTTTCCTTTTGTTGTGCGTGGGGTTGCTGTAAGTCCAAACTGACTCGATGGCACCTAAGAACAACAACAACTGAACAGTGCTTGGCACACAGTAGGTACTCAATAAATATTCAGTAAATACATTAAAGGGCCTGACCTCCAGACTTTGACCTATAGAAGCCACAAGGAAGATGTGGTTATCTATTTGAATTATTTAAAAAATCCATCACCATAGGGGCTGGGCTGGATTTAATCACGATATATGCTTTTGACTTGAGGGTGATGAATGAGCTATGGGACAAGGCTAAGTGTGTAGCCTGTCACCTCTTCAGAATCACTTTTCAAATCCACTTACGCTATCCATGTAACAAATTCTGGACACCAGTGGCATCACTTGAATCATTAATTTTGGGCCACTCCTCCTGTGGCTTTTGCAGTCTTAAAGGACTTTCTGCCTCTTTCTGGAGAGTGATTAAAAACTTAGGCTCTTAGTATTGGTATGACTTTGAGACAGTCCTTCAACTTTTCCAAGCCTCATCTGTAAAATGGGAATAATAATATAACTCATATGACTATTGTTATCACTGCTATCAATATCATCAGTCATAATCATCCATGCTATGCATCTCTAATGAGCTCCCCAAGTCCCGACACTGGCCTGACTGGCCTCTGGTTTCACAGACAATGGTAAGAGAGATCACAGGCTTTTCCGAAGAGTTGACTTTAACATGGGAGTTTGGGAGAGTTGAGATAAAAATTGCTGCTACGCATGATCAGCCCAGACCAACTATATTTCATCTGCACATAATGGGAGGAAACAAGTGAACCAAAAAAAGGTGCTGGTGACAGATTCTTTGGTTAATTCAATACCCAACCCCCTTCTCCCTTGCCCGCCGTCACTATAGAGACTGTCAATGACAAATATTTGCTTTCCAGTCTTTCCTGCTATAAGGAAGGGCCATATGACTGTTCCAGGCCAATGAAATGTCAGTCAAAGTCTGCTGGGGGGTCTGTGCCTACCTCATGAGGATGCTGGATGGATGAAATGAGATAATGCCTTTAAGAGCTTAGCCTAATGCCTGGCACACAGTAAATGCTCAATAAATGTTCAGTTTTTTCCATACTGGGACAGTGGAAGAAGTGAGATTCTGAGACAAAAGTCATGAGCTGAATCAGCTATACGCAGTGTTAGCTGGGCCCTGGAAACTGTAGTGGGCCATAGGCCAAAGGGTATAACCCAAGAAGTCCTCCAAACACCCTTTCCTCTTCCCTGCCCACTGAGCTGGGGCTAGAGTATAGAGCCCTTTTCCCCTCAGGGGCTTGGTCTCTCACGGAGAGACTCAGAGAACATTCCTAGCATGAGTCTGCCAGCCACCTGCCGCCTGCCTGTCCTCTCCCTCCCCCTCAGACAGATCACCTCATCAGCAGCAGTAGCAGCCTTCATCACTCTAATTGCAGCGTGGTTTGCGTTCATCAAGGAAACAGCAGGGATTCCAAATTAAATTCCAACACGCAATTTATTCAAGGTATAAGGCCTATGGAGAGACTATCTGTAGAAGCCCCTGCCCTCTTTTTTCCTGCTGCCAAAGCATACCCCATGCTGGCTCCTGGGACCAAGGTTTTCTGGAATGCGGAGTCTTCCTGGGCTGATGGCCCACTCTTCTCCCATTATACAGATGGCCACACTGAGGCAGAGTGGAGGGTCTCAGGCCTGGAAATAGTCCTAGGGTTTGCCAAGGCCAGAACTGGCTTGAGTTTGCCTGTCTTTGGGAATTATGCATGACAGGGTATTTTTCTGGCACACCCCAAGATGATAAATAAGCCACTTCTGAGCGGTAGTAACGGCTGTAGGAATCTCATTTTGAAAAATCAGTCATTCTATCAGCATTCATTTGCCTGAAAGACCCTTCTAAGCAGCAACTCATTCTCTCAGGCTTCACACCAATGGGCCAACCCCTTCCTGGTGGATCCATCTACCAAGGGCTTCCAGACAGGTTTCTGCAACCCAGTCCTGAAATGTTTTCTGAGACACTCAGACCCCAGAACGAAGACGGCGAAGTCCACCAAAAGCCACGGATGTGAAGACGCGATTGCACTGTAAAGGTGGCAGCGTGGGGACGGTTCATCCTGTAAGTGGCTGTGCTCTGGCTCCTGCTTGCTTCAGCTCCGCCCTGGCAGGCAGTGAGTGGGCGCTGGCCCCCGAAAGCCCCGGAGCATATGCTGTGGCACCATCAACAGTCTGTGATTGTTGACTGTCAGACACCACTCCCTCCCAAGCAAGCTTTGGAGTCAGAAGAGAAGTAGAGCACAACATGGAACACCCTCTGAGGCCCCAGGCTCTCTGAAGTGGGCGTGTGGTGCAGGGACACCAAAGCCGTGAAAACCTCGTGCTCCAGAGGGTAGTTTCCCTGAATTCACCCCCAGCCTGCACAGATTTCCTGCCATTTAGCAGAACAAGAGAGAGCACCATGGCTTTGGAGAACTGGTTGGTTTTGTGAAAAACAAGGCAACAAATGACCCCTAGGGAAGAAGCAGGGACAGATTACCCAATAAACAAGGTAAACACAGGCTTACTTGTGCTTACTTACTGATCTGTAGTGAACAGTGTCTTATGTTTTTCAACACATTAAAGCCCGTGGTGCCTGCAGGAACCACAACTGACACCACAGGCTTTGATGTGGTGAAAAACACGTGACACTGCTCACTATGGATTAGTGAGTGGACTCAGGAACCACAGCTGGCACCACAGGCTCTGGGCACCTTTAAGATGTCTGTCCTAAACAAATCACCAATTTCATATGGAAGGGTAAGAGGCCCCGGATAAATAAGGCATTACTGAAAAAGAAGAACAAAGTGGGAGGCCTTACTTTACCTGATTTTAGAACCTATTATACTGCCACAGTAGTCAAAAGAGCCTGGAACTGGTACAACAACAGATACATGGACCAATGGAACAGAATTGAGAATCCAGACAAAAATCCATCCACATATGAGCAGTTGATATTTGACAAGGGCCCCAAAACAGTTAAATCGGGGAAAAGACAGTCTTTTTAACAAATGGTGCTGGCATAATTGAATATCCATCTGCAAAAAAATGAAACAAGACCCATAACTCACTCCATGCACAAAAACTAACTCAAAATGGATCAAAGACCTAAATATAAAATCTAGAACAATAAAGATCATGGAAGAAAAAATAGGGACAATGTTAGAAGCCCTAATACATGGCATAAACAGTATACAAAACATTATTAAGAATGCAGAAGAAAAACTAGATAACAGAAAGATAACAGGGAGCTCCTAAAAATCAAACACCTGTGGTCATCCAAAGACTTTACCAAAAGAGTGAAGAGACTACCTACAGACTGGGAAAAAGTTTTTAGCTATGACATTTCTGATCAGCGCCTGATCTCTAAAATCTACATGATACAGCAAACACTCAACTGCAAAAAGACAAATAACCCAATTAAAAAATGGGCAAAAGATATGAATAGACACTTCACTAAAGAAGACATTCAGGTAGCTAACAGATATTTGAGGAAATGTTCACGATCATTAGCCATTAGAGAAATGCAGATCAAAACTACAATGAGAATTCATCTCACTCCAACAAGGCTGGCATTAATCCAAAAAACACAAAATAATAAATGTTGGAGAGGCTGTGGAGAGATTGGAACACTTCTACACTGCTGGTGGGAATGTCAAATGGTACAACCACTTTGGAAATCTATTTGGTACTGCCTTAAAAAGCTACAAATAGAACTACCATACGATCCAGCAATCCCACTCCTCAGAATATATCCTAGAGAAATAAGAGCCTTTACACGAACAGATATATGCACACCCATGTTTATTGCAGCACTGTTTACAATAGCAAAAGATGGAAGCAACCAAGGTGTCCATCAACGGATGAATGGATAAATAAATTGTGGTATATTCACACAATGGAATACTACGTATCGATAAAGAACAGTGAGGAATCTGTGAAACATTTCATAACATGGAGGAAACTGGAAGGCATTATCCTGAGTGAAATTAGTCAGTTGCAAAAGGACAAATATTGTATAAGACCACTATTATAATAACTTGAGAAATAGTTTAAACTGAGAAGGAAACATTCTTTCGTGGTTACAAGAGGGGGGAGGGAGGGAGGGTGGGAGAGGGGGGAGAGGGGCATTCACTAATTAGATAGTAGATAAGAGCTACTTTAGGTGAAGGGAAAGACAGCACCCAATACAGGGGAGATCAGCACAATTGGAGTAAACCAAAAGCAAAGAAGTTTCCTGAATAAAGTGAATGCTTCGAAGGCCAGCGTAGCAGGGGCAGGGGTCTGGGGACCATGGTTTCAGGGGACATCTAAGTCAATTGGCATAATAAAATCTATTAAGAAAACATTCTGCATCCCACTTTGAAGAGTGGCGTCTCGGGTCTTAAACACTAGCAAGCAGCTATCTAAGATGCATCAATTGGTCTCAACCCACCTGGATCAAAGGAGAATGAACACCAAGGACACAAGGTGATTACGAGCCCAAGAGGCAGAAAGGGCCACATGAACCAGCAGCTACATCATCCTGAGACCAGAAGAACTAGATGGTGCCTGGCTACAACCGATGACTGCCCTGACAGGGAACACAACAGAGAACCCCTGAGGGAGCAGGACAGCAGTGGGATGCAGACCCCAAATTCTCATAAGACCAGACTTAATGGTCTGAGACTACAAGGACCATGGTGGTTATGGCCCCCAGACCTTCTGTTGGCCCAGGACAGGAACCATTCCTGAAGCCAACTCTCCAGACATGGATTGGACTGGACAATGGGTTGGAGAGAGATGCTGGTGAGGAGTGAACTTCTTGGATCAGGCGGACACTTGAGATTATGTTGGCATCTCCTGCCTGGAGGGGAGATGAGAGGGTGGAGGGGGTTAGAAGCTGGCGAAATGGACATGAAAAGAGAGAGTGGAGGGAGAGAGCGGGATGTCTCATTAGGGGGAGAGTAACTGGGAGTGTGTAGCAAGGTGTATATGGGTTTTTGTGTGAGAGACTGACTTGATTTGTAAACTTTCACTTAAAGCACAATTAAAATTATACATATATATATAAAAAAGATGTCTGTCCTAGCTCCAGGGAAAAGCCTGATGTTTCTCTGCTGCGCCATCCCCATTCTCAGTTGCAGATCGGATCTTTGTGATCCATGGGGTTTTCATTGGTTGATTTAAAGTAGATCACCAGGCCTTTCTTCCTAGTCTTAGTTTGGAAGCTGTGCTGAAATATGTTCAGCACCATGGTAACACAAAAGCAAAAGCCCCCACTGACAGGTGGTGGCTGCTCATGAGATGCACTGGCCAGTAATCAAACCTGAGCCTCCTGCACAGAAGGCAAGAATTCTACCACTGGACCACCACTGCCCCCTTTCTTAGCATTGTTGTTGTATGCTGTCAAGTTGATTTTCGACTCATAGTGACCCAGTGTGACAGCGCAGAACTGCCCCCATAGGGTTTCCAAGGAGCACCTGGTGGATCCGAACTGCTTAGCGGCCAAACTCTTAACCAGTACACCACCAGGGTTTCCATAGGGCTAAGGAGCCTGGGAAAAATGAGTTACTGGCTTCTTTGGGGACGCAGAACTCATGAGGGAAATTCACCATACATATGAAGGATGTTCAAAAGGTGCTGGGCATGATGAGTGTTTTCATTTTAGAGAAGAGGAAATGGAGGCTCAGAAAACGACAAGACTAATGAGTGGCAAAGCTGGCAATTGTCTTACTCTCTAGTTCTCCCTGTTTCTAGCAAGTAACTCTTGGTGGCTGTTAGAAGCTTGAATGCTAATTCCTAGGTCTTGCACCCCTCTAGGTCCTAACAAGTGGGATAGGGGCCAGACAAGTAATTAAATGAGTAACAGGAGTTGGATGCCAGACAATAAGGAGAAGTGGGGACTATGATGAACTGAAGAATGTTCTGTCTAAATAGCTGCTACTCAGCTCCAGGCAAGTTTGGCACGTGGGAAGGAAACCCAATGCTGATTTTTTTTCCTTTTAATAGAAGACAGAAATACAGATATTTATGTGAAATCTCTTGAACCTTCTTGGCAACAGATTCAAATTAATAGTAATAGAATAGTCTAGAAGCCAATTAAAATATACATTGGGTCAAAAACCAGCCATGGCTACTGGCTTGCAAACTCAGCGTTTGAATACACGGGAGAGGACCAAGGATAAAATCAAGGCATCAGTTTTAACAGTAGCTGCATGTGCTTAGTAATTCTCAAAATACTGGCTCCCCAGCATGGCCCAAGACCTCGGTCCCTTAGATGGCCTAGATTGCCTGTTGTCTTCTCTCCTCTAAAGCTGAGAACCACGCTTCCTGAAATCCCCTTCCTGTATGGTTCCATGGGAGAGTGTGCCAATGAAATCTCACTTGTGAGATCTGAAAGGCAGAAGAGCGGCAGAATTATTCTCGAAGGGTTCTGGTGATCAGAGGCTTCACAGTCCTCTCCATGAGCTCACACTTGGCTGTACCGATTTGGAGACAATACAGTGGCTTCCTCACAAGTTCTAATTTCTCCAGCTGTTCCAGGCTCCAGGCTGGTGTCCCTGGTGACTGTGTCTCCCATTCTTCCCTTCCCCTATCAGTGTAAGCCCCGATTTCTATATTAAATCCATAAATAAAATCCTTTACCCCTCTAACACTTCTATGGCTCTGACCAATTCCAGAGCTGACACATCAGACGAGCACAAACATCATTTTCACATAGAACCACTTATTAGTGGCTCACGTTCGGTCATTTCCTGGCAACTGGCTCCAGCTGGAGGGGTGAGTGATTTAAGCAGTTTGTTATTTCACTTACAAGGAGGTCAACCCCTTCTCTTTCTATAATCTCTGGAGCCCCCTTACCCAGTGTGAGCAAGGTGTCAGTTCCTCATCCCCAAACACAATCTGAGGTCCTACACTTAGGATGTTTCCAGGCATGTCCCTGCATCCTTAGCTGATTCAGACTGGTTCACCAGGAACGACTTCCAATAGTGGCTTGGCTCAAGTTCCCTTGCAGTTATTGTGTCTGTGTCCACGGGGTACATTGGGTGCGTGTGGGGTTGAGAAATGTAAGCCCTGGTGGTGTAGTAGTTAAGCAGCTTGGCTGCTAACCAAAAGATTGGTGGTTTGAATCTACCAGTCACTCTGCAGGAGAAAGATGTGGCAGTCTGCTCTTGTAAAGGTTACATCCTTGGAAGCCCTGTGGAGGCGGTTTTATTCTGCTGTACAGCATCACGGAGTTGGAATCAACTTGAGGGCAACTTTTTTTTTTTTTTTTAACAATGAGGAATTATCTTCCAAAGAAGCCATATCTGGGCCTGACATTGAGATTCTCACCAGGTCCTGGACTTTGATGAGACGGATGGGTGTCTTAGCAAATGTATATTTGGTGACCATAAGTGTGCCTTGGAAGACTGTCATGTGTTCACCAAAATCCACTTCCTGTTCTTCCTGGACACCCAGCCTCTATTGCAGGTAGGCGTGGCCATGAGGCAGACTGAGCTCTGGGCAATGGAGTATGAGTGGAGGTGTGTGTGTGCCACTTCCAGGCCAAGCCCACAAATATCACCCATGATGCCTTTCCTCCTCTAGCTCACCAGGGCGAATGTGAAAGCTGTGTGCAGTCAAATAAAACCCGGCACCCGAGCTTTGGAGTCAATCACCCTTGCTCAGATCACAAACACAGCCCTAATGGAGGTATGTTGTTGTTAGCTGCCCTTGAGTTGGCCTCCAACTCATGGCGAACCCCAAGCACAACAGGATTGGACTGGTGTGATTCATAGGGTTTTCACTGGCTGGTTTTCGGAAAGAGATCACCTTTCTTTCTTTCTAGTCTGGAAGCTCTATTGTAATCTGTTTGGCATCATGCAATACACAAGCCTCCACTGACAGACGGCGGGTGGCTGTGCTTGAGGCGCATTGGGTGGGAACTGAACCCAGGTCTTCCGCATGGAAGGTGAGAATTCTGCCACTGAATCATCAATGTCCTTCAGGAGTCATTAATCCTATTAAAATGAACAAGATTCTCCCAGTATTGCATCCCAGTCCCCCTTGACTCTGAGTTCTAAATCTGGTCCTATGACATCAATTGTCCCAGAGTGTCCAAGGGGTGGTTCTCTAGATATCTCTTAGAGTTAGGTAAAAGGGTTAACCATGGAAAGCCTAGTTAGTAGCATGAACAGTTGAGTCTAGGTTTTGGGTTGGTAAGGGTGGTAAAGTGGAATTTATCTCTGATCCATTAGCTTAAAAGCCTTGTGCAGGTTGGGAGAGACCCTTGGTGGGATAATTGCCCCATTTCAGCACTTTCGGTGCTTTGGAGGCAGTTTTGGGACCTGTGAGGTACTTTAAGTTTCCTTAGGGTAGAACTCCTCCAATATGGCTTTACCCATGTTGAATGGCGTACCAGAGATGACCATACCACAAAAGCACACATAACCCAAGCCCAAAATATCTGCAACTAGAAAATGACCTTGTCTCCTAGGTTTAGGGAAAGGCTCTTGTTGAGTACACGAGAATTCTTACTGCAACATTGCCTCTGCTCCCTTCAGACTATTTAATGCCTACGGCTGTATTGCCTGAAGCTTGTAGTTATGTGCTATTTTTTCATCTGTATGAGAAATTGTGCCACATTCCTTGGTGACGCTCTATAGTATAAGTAGTATTTTGTCTACTACTAGCCTCTTCCATATGGGAATTGTCCCTCCCCCACTCAGTGTAATTCAGGTGGGGTTGTCCATCCAGAGACTGATTCTCACCCACAGTAGGGGTCACATGACCAAGGATGACCAATCACAAGTCCATTTAAGGGAGTTTCTATAGATTCTAGGACCTGCTTTTCCACTGTGTGCAAAGCCACGAAGCCAACGCTGAGCAAAGCAGGGTCAAAAAGTTGCGAAGGGAGAAACAGATTTCTAATGATATCTATTGTGCAATGGGATCCAGCCCTGCCTGCGATCTGCAGCTCCATACCCTTGGACTTGGTTACATTAGAAAACACATCTTCTAAAATTTAACACAATTAAGCCTGTGTGAGTTGGATGTTTATCTCTTACAATCGTTGTTGTTGTTAGGTGCCTTCGAGTTAGGTCTGACTCATAGTGACACTACGCACAATGGAATGCAACACTGCCTGGTCCCGCACTATCCTCACAATTGTTGCCATGCTTAAGCCCACTGTTGCAGCCACTGTGTCAGTCCATCTCATTGAGGGTCTTCCTCTTTTTGCTGATCCTCTACTTTACCAAGCATGATGTCCTTCTCTAGGGACTGATCCCTGCTGTAACATGTCCAAAGTATGTGAGATGCAGTCTCGCCATTCTTGCTTCCAAGGAGCATTCTGGTTGTACTTCTTCCAAGATAGATTTGTTCATTCTTTTGGCAGTCCATGGTATATCCAATATTCTTTGCCAACACCACAGTTCAAAGGTGTCAATTCTTCTTTGGTCTTCCTTACTCATTGTCCAGCTTTCGCATGCATGTGAGGTGATTGAAAATATCATGGCTTGGGTCAGGTGGGCCTTAGTCCTCAGGGCGACATCTTTGTTTTTTAACACTTTAAAGAGGTCTTTTGCAGCAGATTTGCCCAATGCACTGCGTCTTTTGATTTCTTGACTGCTGCTTCCATGGATATTGACTGTGGATCCAAGTAAAATGAAATCATTGACAACCTCAATTTTTTCTCTGTTTATCGTGATGTTGCTTATTGGTCCAGTTCTGAGGATTTTTGTTTTATGTTGAGGTGTAATCCATACTGAAGGCTGTGGTCTTTGATCTTCACCAGGAAGCGCTTCAAGTCCTCTTCATTTTCAGCAAGCAAGATTGTGTCATCTGCATAACGCAGGTTGTTAATGAGTCTTCCTCCAATCTCAATGCTCCGTTGTTCGTACAGTCCAGCTTCTTGGATTATTTGCTCAGGATACAACCCTGACGCACATCTTTCCTCACTTTAAACCATGCGGTATCCCCTTGCTGTGTCTGAACGACTGCCTCTTGACCCATGTACATGTTCCTCATGAGCACAATTAAGTGTTCTGGAATTCCCATTCTCTGAAATGTTGTCCATAATTTTTTACGATCCATACAGTCAAATGCCTTTGTATAGTCAATAAAACACAAGAAAACATCTTTCTGGTCTTCTCTGCTTTCAGCCAGGATCCATCTGACATCAGCAATGATATCCCTGGTTCCAAGTCCTCTTCTGAATCTGGGCTGAATTTCTGGCAGTTCCCTGTAGATATACTGCTGCAGCCACTTTTGAATGATCTTCAGCAAAATTTTGCTTGCATGGGATATTAATGATATTGTCTGATAATTTCTGCATTCAGTTGGACCACCTTTCTTGGGAATAGGCATAAATATGGATCTCTTTCAGGCAGTTGGCCAGGTAGCTGTCTTCCAAGTGTCTTGGCATAGACAAGTGAGCACTTTCAGCACTGCATCCATTTGTTGAAACACCTCAGTTGATATTCGTCAATTCTCGGAGCCTTGTTTTTCTCCAATGCCTTCAGTGCAGCTTGGACTTCTTCCTTCAGTACCATCGGTTCCTGATTGTATGCTACCTCATGAAATGGTCGAACGTGGACCAATTCTTTTTGGTACAGTGACTCTGTGTATTACTTCCATCTTCTTTTGATGCTTCCTGTGACATTTAATATTTTTCCCATGGAAACCTTCAGTATTGCAACTAGAGGCTTGAATTTTTTCTTCAGTTCTTTCAGCCTGAGAAATGCTGAGCACGTTCTTCCCTTTTGGTTTTCTATCTCCAAGTCTTTGCACGTGTCACCATAATACTTTACTTTGTCTTCTTGAGCTGCCCTTTGAAATCTTCTGTTCAGCTCTTTATATTTTTCCTTTTCCTTTAGCTACTCCACGTTCAAGGTCAAGTTTCAGAGTCTCTTCTGATATCTAGCTAAGGTTTCTTTCTTTCTTTCTTTCCTTCCTCCCTCCCTTCCTTTCTTGTCTTTTTAATGACCTCTTGCTTTCTTCATATATGATGTCCCTGATGTCATTCGTCTGGTCTTCGATCAATACTGTTCAATGTGTCAAATCTATTCTTGAGATGTTCTCTAAATTTAGGCGGGATATACTCAAGGTCATACTTTGGCTCTTGTGGACTTGTTCTATTTTTTCTCAGTTTCAACTTGAACTTGCATATGAGTAATTGATGGTCTGATCCGCAGTTGGCCCCTGGCCTTGTTCTGACTGAAGATATTGAGCTTTTTCAGCCATCTCTTTCCACAGATATAGTCAATTTGATTTCTGTGTATTCCATCTGGTGAGGTCCATGTGTATGGTCACTGTTTATGTTGGTGAAAAAAGGTATTTGCAATGAAGATGTTGTTGGTCTTGCAAAATTCTATCATGTGATCTCCAGCATCGTTTCTATCACCAAGGTCATACTTTCCAACTACCAATCCTTCTTCATTTCCATCTTTTGCATTCCAATCACTAGTAATTAACAGTGCATCCTAACCGCATGTTCCATCAATTTCAGACTGCAGAAGTTGGTAAAAATCTTCAATTTCTTCATCTTCGGCCTTAGTGGTTTGTGTATAAATTTGAGTAATAGTCGTATTAAATGGTCTTTCTTGTAGGCATATGGATATTATCCTATCACTGACAGCGTTGTACTTCTAGATCTTGAAATGTTCTTTTTGACAAGGAATGCAATGCCATTCCTCTTCGAGTTGTTGTTCCTAGCATAGCAGACCACATGATTGTCTGATTCAAAATGTCCAATACCAGTCCATTTCAGCTCACTAGTGCCTAAGATATCAATCTTTATGCAGTCCATTTCATTTTTGATGATTTCCAACTTTCCTAGATTCATACTTTGTACATTCCAGGTTCCGATTACTAATGGATGTTTACAGCTCTTTCTCTCATTTTGAGTCATGCCACATCAGCAAATGAAGGTCCTGAAATTTGACTCCATTCACGTCATTAAGGTCGTCTCCACTTTGAGGAGGCAGCTCTTCCCCAGCTGTATTTTCAGTGCCTTGAAACCTGAGGGGCTCATCTTCCAGCACTATAACGATGTTCATAAGGTTTTCACTGACTAATTCTTTTCGGAAGTAGACCTCTGGGTCCTTCTTCCTAGTCTGTCTTAGTCTGGAAGCTCAGCTGAAACCTGCCCTCCATGGGTGACCCTGCTGGTATTTGAATACCAGTGGCATATCTTCCAGCATCATAGCAACACGCAAGCCCCCACAGTAGGACAAACTGACAGACACGTGGGGGTTTATAATTGGAGATTCTAATCAAAGTTTCCATGAGCTTGTTTTCCTATAAGATGTTCAGGGAGTCAGCATATTTGCTCACTGATCTTTTTCTTTTGGGCCTCATAGGGTGCATAACCTTCCCTTACACACAGCCATCCATCCTTCACTGCAGCCATCTTATGCTCCTTCTTTCTTGTACAGCCTCAAGAAACTTGTCTTTGAAACCGCTACCCCAGGGCTCATGATACTAACTGGCGTCCACAGCTCCACTGCCATATTCCAACGACACTGGCTGTGGGGTCCTTAAGCACCCATCAAAGTTGGAGGTCCCATCAACATACTCACCCTTTTTCTTACTTTATTATGCCATAAACTTATTGTAGAAGCCCATGACAGAAGTGACTGTCAACTCCTTATAGAGCCATAGAGGAGAAAAGTGGGTCAAGAATCATTCACACCAGTAGCAAGAATGAAACTGCAAGTTTATTTGAAGGTATAAAAATTAAAAAACAAAACCAAAACCTAACCCACAAAAAGCAACCACACACAACCTTTCCAGTTTACATTAACTTTAAACATCACATCTTACTTATTAACCACTTTATTTGCATTGAAAAAAAAAAACGTCGATTTCAAGGTAAAGGGCTTCGAGTCAGGTGGTAAGG
This sequence comes from Loxodonta africana, assembly GCF_030014295.1. Lineage (NCBI taxonomy): Eukaryota > Metazoa > Chordata > Mammalia > Proboscidea > Elephantidae > Loxodonta > Loxodonta africana. The sequence continues at coordinate 46,843,035 of NC_087348.1, forward strand.
CAGGGAACAAAGCAAAGTTTACTGCTAAAATAAGGAGGAGGAGCTGACCTCATTTAGGGCAGAGATGGTTTTCTCGTTGGTGTAGATTTAGGCAAGGTATGAAAAAAACATCCTGGTTGGAATGAGTTATAAAATATTGCTGGCCATTTATTTGCCATCTTGAGTAGGAAACAAAACAAAACTGCAGCTTTGGTGTCCTATTTATATACTTTAAAAAACATTCATTAAAAAAATCAAATCTATAATAAAAACGTCCCAGTGTTTGTTTTTAAAAAACAACATTAATAGGCTGCGCTTATCTACTAAGACCATTTGTTTTTCCTAAGATGCCTGGAAGCAGAAATGTGGATGAGGTTAACTCATTGCACAATTAATTAAAATTAGAATCCTTTCCTCCAAACAACTTCCAGAGCACCACAAAAAAGCAGGGGCCCTTCAAAGGGAGGGATAAAACCATTCTGACTCACAGTAGATGAAATGTCCTGCCAGTGTTTCTAACACGCCTTGGCTGCCATCAAAAGTTCCTTCTTTATTGGATTACTCAGAAAATAACTCAAGTGCTGTTTTAAAAATCAAAGAAATAAGCAACTAGGTTCCTTTTCTTTTATTTATTAATTCTTTAAAAATCACCAAGTGGTTAGCTTTCCTGTAAAATACTTTGGATGTGGATTAAAAAAAAAAAAAAAAGCCTACAGAATAGAATCATTGAACGCCACCTCATGCCCCCCTCCCCCGCAGGCTCCATCTTAATAAGCATCAAACAGGTTACTAAACATGTCTTCTACTATTGAAAGAGGCCCTGAAGGGGCAGGAGCTGCCCAGAGTATCTCCACCTGGTTCCAGTTTTGTTCCCCATTAGTCGGTGTGGTTTCTTGCCAAACGACGCAGGTGTTTCTACACATTATTCCCCCGGGGCTGGCTGGGCATAGAGAAAAGCGAAACTAGCACAAACACAGAGGCTAGGAACTGAGGGAGAAACAAGTTCCTCTTCTGCATCCTTCAAAAACTTGATAAATAATAACCTCAGAGTGCGACAATGCACAAGTGCCTGGCACACAGGTTAGTCTGCAGTGACTCGTTAGCACCGGGCTCGGCGGGGCAAAGGCAGCATCTCTTTTTGCATCTTTCTTTGGACCTCGCTGAAAAAATAAAAAGGCAGCTTTCCTATACACATATAAATAGTCCCTTAACTAGAAGGGAAAAACATAAACACACTATTTCAAATGCATTTCTGAGAGATTTAAAGAAAAAAAAGTCCAAAGGGGAGACCTTGACTCCACATTGTCTATTGTTCACAACTCTTGGAGGAGAAACCACTGGGGCATTAGGAGGGGCCAGTGACGGGTATACAGGGGACACAGGTACTTGGGAAGGGGAGCACGTGCAGCTAGGAGGCAAGAGCTCACACAGGAGGAACTGAATATTGCTCTTGCTTGTGTTAAAGACCACAGTACCAAGTCCATTTGCAAGGTCGAACAGACTCTGAGTGTTAAGGGAACTTAGGAGGCCGGTGTTGAGCTGCATGAGTGGGCGAGGCAGGCTGGGTGTGGTTTATAGTGACAATGAAGCCAGACCAGGTTCTTGGGCAACTAAAGTTGCCTCCTATCCCTTGGCTACAGGCAGCTGACTCAGTTGGGAGGGTCACAATCTGAGTCAGGGAAGGGACTGTGGAGCCAGGCAGGGCGAGGCTCTTGGCAGCCTGCACTGTAGGAGCTGTGTGACCTGGGATAAACTCGTGGCAGGGGTTCACTATCTATTCTGGGACAAGGCTGATGACAGATGCTGCTGGACAGAGCTTTCGAAACGAGGATTCTCGGGCAAATTCTTAAACCCAGAATCCATTTAGAGTAGGCAGATGGCTTTCAGGGTCATTCACAAAACCGAAATGATGCTGCTAATAGGGGCACTACTCATGTCAAATGTATTCTTCAGCGACTGCCTCCCCTGCCCGAGTGCCATATGTGGGATGGTGCAAGGCAGCTTCTGGATGTGTACCTAGACTCCTTCCTGGGCAGCCGTCCAAGGATCCCTTGTGGCAGGATCATCCAACCCAAACCCCAAAATGAACCTCTAAGGTAGCAGCCCAGCAGGGAACTGATCCAGTGTCTACTGTCCTTCTGAACATCCAGCATGGCACAGAACCCTGCTTTCTCAAAGACTGCTTAAATACTGTTTGTCCTGTTGCCTGCAAATTTACGATTCCCAGTGAGAAGGATTCCAATTATAACAGAAGAATGATGGGAAGAGGGAGATTGTGATCCTGGGCCCTGAAGAAAGAGTGGCTTCCTGGGACAGGTGCAAAACACATCGTATGTCAACTGAGAGGTCAGAAAAATGCCAGGGCGCCCTCCAACAAACATACCTGAAATCTGGTGGATTAGGGCAATGGAGAGACAGCTGACACCCCAAACTGCTCCTTGAGACACTCAAAGAGCCCCCATGAGCACCCATTGTTAGCACGGTAACAAGTCAGAGCAGATTAACCCATATGGACTTTGGAATAACTGGATTTTTTATACTTCTTCGGTACCCTGGCTGGGCAGAGAGTCCCTGGGCTCCACAGTGCCCTCTGGAGGCCCAGGCTGCCCCAGGCTGTGGCCGGTGTCTTCCATGCTCAGGAGGCTGCTGGGTGCCTGGGAGCTGGCGCTGTTGGCACTCCCTGATCGGGAGCGGTAGGGGGGCAGGTCAGCTTGGTTCAGGGACTCAGTGTCGGAAGAGTAGGGTGGTGGAGGAAGGTCGTACCACGCAGGTCTGCAAAGGAGAGAGAGGTTGGGGTGGGAGGAAAGGGAAGAGAAGGCATTAGAGCCAAACTGAGAGGCCACATGGAACCAAACCCAATTTCAGTCCGTTCCAGAGATGATGCTTCAAAAGAGAAATGAGATTTCTCCCTCCAAGTGCAAAGGCAATTCAAGGATAAGAAAGCTGGCAGTATGAATAAGACAAAGGGAATAAAAAGGTCAGTGTGCTCTGGCTGGCTAGTGTCAACTGGCCAGTGCCAAAACCACATCTTTGGGTGGGCCCAGAATGAGGTTGTCAGGCAACTCCCTCAGTTCATCCTGTGGGGGGCTTTGCTCCACCAGTGGGGGGCCTCACAGCGAAGCAGCTGGGCTGGTGTTTCAACTGGGCCCCTGGTGGGTCCACAGAACTTGAGGTTCCTAGTGAAAGCCAACTCTTCCTGGCTATGTGAACTTGGGTGAGAGGACATCCTCTCAATGCCTCAGTTTCTTTATCTGTAAAAGGGGATAATAATATCTCGCTGGAAATGAAATAACTGCACAGAAAAGACATTTTTTAAAGCTCTCATTTACTCAAGTCTTACTGCGAGGCAGGCACCAGCCAGGTAACTTCCATTCATTACCTTATTTAATGCTCACATGAATGCTATGAAGTAGGTATTACTTTTATGCTCATTTTACTGATGAGAAAACTGAGGCACAAGGACATAAAGCGGCTTGCTCAGCACAGCATCACAAATAGCTAGCAAGCAGCAGGGCTGGGATTTGAAACCAGGTATTCATTCCATCTCCAGAGTCAGCCATCTTAACCTTATCCTACACAAAAACCAAAACCAAACCCACTGCTGCCGAGTTGATTCCAACTCACAGCGACCCTATAGGCAATTGCCCCATGGAGTTTTCAGGGAGCGCCTGGTGAATTTGAACTGCAGACCTTTTGGCTAGCCAGCCATAGCTCTTCACTACCAGGCCACCAGGGTTTCCTTACTAGAACAGTCCAAATGAACTGCGTATGAGTGAGAACATCGTTAGGTGAGTGAGGCTCTGCACTGTTACAGGCTTATTTTGCAAAGAGATCTTTAAGACACACCCCTGCCCCCCAAAGCTTTGTTTCCCTTCTATAAAGAAGGGAAAAATGAAGATTAAATAACGTAAGAGCTGCCCACTGGAGAGGGTCCAATGAAGAGCCCTGTCACCCCAGGAGCATGGCCTACAAAAGGCCTAATGCCACACACAGCGTGTCCTGGGCACAGGGGAAGAGGGATGCTGAGCCAGGGCCCTGAAGGATAGGGCATGGGAACCACAGAACCAAAAGGGACTCGAACAGCCCTGGACCAGGACCTTCCAACGGTTATTTGGGTGGTACTTTTGAGGTCACAGAGAGGGGAACGAGGATGCTGAGCAGGCGGGATTCTGGGTCTATTTCATCTATAGAATGACAGCTTTTTGGCTTTATATAGTGGGGTTTCTTGTACAATTCTATTTGAAACGAGGGCTCTACTGTCTAAAAGAGCTCAAAAGGACCTATTCTCCCCCTTTAATTTTATAGATGAAGGCAAGCAAAATTAAGGAACTTACTTGCTCGTTCATTCATTCATTCGTACATTCATCCATTCGTTCAGCAACCATTCACCAAACCTCTAATATGTACTGGGCACTACTTTGCAGTGCAGGTGGAGCCCCGCAGCTAGTATAACATTACTGGGCAGGAGCAGGGCTCTAAATTGGCCAGGCCCCTAACTGGATGTGCTCAGACAAATCCCAGAGTCTCAGTCTCCAAGCCTGTAAAATTGAGGCAAATACAGAACATCTCTGTATGAGTCTTTGGAAGGATTAAATAACATGAGGCATGTGAAGTGTTTTGCAAGGACTCAGTAAATGTCAGATGTTGCTGCTGCCTACAGCAGATATATCCAGGCTCTTGGCAAGACCCAGGAACCCAGGTGTGTGCAGATACCCCCCAACTAGGCAACCCCCTAGTCTCTTCCAGCTAGCACTCACCTTTGGTCCAGCAGGGCCTCCGAGTAAGAGGGTGGGGAGCCTACTTCAGACGCATTCTGCTCGGCTTGGCTGGCCACGTACTGGATGCCATTGTTGACGTTGTAGGTAACGTTGCAGTGGTGGGGGTGGTCCAGGACCACCAGGCGAGAGAGCAGGACAGGGTGCTGCAGCCGATGCACGGGGAGCGTCATTAGGTTGTTCCGCTTCCGCTGGTGGTGCAAGACCAGTGCCAGCAGGGCCACCACCAGCACGAAGATGACGGAGCTGCCGATGATGGCGTAGGTGATGCTGGGGTAGTACACGAGCTGGTTCTCCGATGTCACGAACACCTGCCCGCTGCCCGGCTCTGTGAAACCCAGAGGGGAGAGAAAAGGAAGGAGGGTTCCCAATATGGTTCAGCCTTTGGCTTCAAAGTTAGCCCCAGGGCTTGTACACGAATGTTCATAGCGGCATTATTCATAATAGCCTCAAAGTGGAAACATCCCAAATGTCCATCAACTGGTTAATAGCTAAGCAAAATGTGGTACACATCCATACCAAAACCAAAAACCCACTGCCATTGAGTCGATTCAGACTCATAGCGACGCTATAGGACAGAGTAGAACTGCCTCATTGGGTTTCCAAGGGCCATCTGGTGGATTAGAACTGCCGCCCTCTTGGTTAGCAGCCGTAGCCCTTAACCACCATACCACCAGGGTTTCCTACATCCATACGATGGAATGTTATTAGACAATAAAAAGGAACAAAGTACTCATATGTACTAGCATATGGACAAGCCCTGAAAACAGTACGATCAGTGGAAGAAGTCAGACACAATGAATGTATGATTTCATTTATAAGAAATGTCCAGACTAGGCAAATCTATAGAGGCAGAAAGTAGATTATATGTCCTAATCACATATGTCCTATTTCACAGAACATATTGTGGACGTTAAGTGCTGCATGACCGTATAACAAAACACTTGTCATTTCAATCATTTGTAAGTGTACAAGTCAGTGACATTAATTTTATTCACCATGTTGTGCAACCATTGCCACTAACCGTTTCCAAAGGTTTTTCATCACCCCATCACCTCCCAATCACAATTCACTGCCATTGAGTCAATTCCAACACACAGCGATCCCACAGGGTTTCCAAGGCTGTAAATCTCTAAAGAAGCAGACTGCCGAATCTTTCTCCCACGGAGCTGCTGGTGGTTTCGAACCTCCAACCTCTTGGTTAGCAGTTGATCGATCACTTTAACTACCGTGCCACCAGGACTCCTTCCCGTCATCTCAGTGCCCCTTAAACAATAACTCCCCATTTCCCCCTTCTACCCACCCCCCGTAACCACTAATAAACTTTTATCTCTTATGCATTTGCCTATTCTAGGTATGTCACATAAGTGGGATCATACAATATTTGTCCTTTAGTGTCCCTCTTTTAAGGGAGATGAGAAATATTTGTCCTTTTGTGTCCCTAACAAAACCCCCTGGGCAATGTGCAGGCATCTCCTCAGAGGTCATAGGGCAAAGGTCTGGTCCACAGCCCACCCCTGCAGGCTGCCAATGTTCACCTCTCTGCCCTTGCTAATGAGCCACGCTTCAAGTACTCAGGTAAGCGGCTTCCGAGTTGGCAGGACGCACTCGACAACCACAGTAAGGTCCAGGCTGGCATAGGAAATGCAGAGTCTTTCTCTGTAGAAAGCTGGGCACTCCTCATCATGGTGGAAGAGCCACCCCTACTCACTGCCGTGGCCTGGCTGGGAGAATAATCTAAGTACAGCCCGAGTGAGTCAATCTGAACACTAGAACCCTGTGCTGTTCCAACGCTGAAGCAGTGAGGGAATTTCAGTGGGTCCAACACATCAGTCTTAGAAGAAATACAACCAGAATGCTCCTTAGTAATGAAGATGGGGAGACTCTGGCTCACTTCCTTTGGACACATCATCTGGAAAGACCAATCATTAGAAAAGAACATTATGTTTTGTAGTAGAGGGTCAGCGAAAATGAAAGAAATCCTAAATGAAACAGACTGACACGACAGCCAAAGCAGTGGACTCAAACACACCAACGATCACGGCGATGGTGCAGGACTGGGCAATGTTTCATTCTGTTATACATAAGGTTGCCATGAGTTGGGGCTAACTCAACAGCAACTAACAACAACGACAGACCAAAATGTGGACATGAGGCAGCAACTCCTGGCTGCATGTACCCTGTGCCCTGGCCCTGTGCTAAGAGTGCTTTACCACACCCCATGCCACTAAATGGGGGTCTGTCTTGTTCCTCGCTGTATCCCCAGGATACACACCTAGGATGGTGCCTGGCACATAGTAGGCACTCAATAAATATATACAATTCAATGGAAAAATTTTCGTTTATTCACATACATTCTGGTGGTGGTGTTCTGTGTGCTGTCAAGTAGATTCCAACTCATGATGACCCTATAGGACAGAGAAGAACCGCCCTATAGGGGTTTGTAGGCTGGAATTTTTTTTAAATCTTTATAGGAACAGATCACTGGGTCTTTCCTCCCATGGATTGGAGCATAGTGAGTTCAAACTGTTGACTTTTCAGTTAGGAGCCGAGCACTTAACCATTGTGCCACCAGGGCTCCTTATACACCCTGGCAGGTGCTATTATTATCCCCGTTTTTCAGGTAAGCAAACTGACTCGGGTTATTAATTTGTCTAAGGTCACATGAGAAATAAGTAAGAGGAGGCAGGACTGGAACACAGGTATTTCTCCTTCAGAACACCACATGCTACAATACACACAGCCTCTGTTCTTTCCTGATATATTTCCTGATTCCCAGAATAATCCTAACCTGAGATAAATGAATTCCTTCCTCCTTGTCATGGGTTGAATTGTGTCCCCCCAAAAATGTGTGTATCAGCTTGGTTAGGCCAAGATTCCCAGTGTTCTGTGGTTGTCCTCCATTTTCTGGTTGTAATTTTATGTTAAAAGGATTAGAGTGGAATTGTAACACTACCCTTACTCAGGTCACCTCCCTGATCCAATGTAAAGGGAGTATCCTGGGATGTGGCCTGCACCACCTTTTATCTCTCAAAAGATAAAAGGGAAAAAAGCAGAGAGCTGGGGACCTCATACCACCCAGAAAGCAGTGTTACGAGCAGAGGGTGTCCTTTGGACATGGGGTTCCTGTGCTTGAGAAGCTCCTCGACCAGGGGGAAGACTGAGGACAAGGACCTTCCTCCAGCCAACACAGAAAGAAAGCCTTCCCCTGGAGCTGACGCCCTGAATTTGGACTTGTAACCTACTGGACTGTAAGAAAATAAATTTCTCTTTGTTAAAGCAATCCACTTGTGGTATTTCTGTTACAGCAGCACTAGATAACTAAAACACCCCTAAGCTCTCTGCTTTCCTTCCAGGGACATCTGAACATGGACCAAAAGCAAAGAAGATTCTCCAAGTTCCTGGCAGTCACCGGTTCAATGACTAGTTGCACAAACAGAACTAAGATCCCACCTGAAAGGCAGAAGGGTGCTGCCGAACAAGTAAGAGAAGGGAGCAGTTTTGGATTTCTCTGGAGACAATCAGCTGTCTGGGGTTCTGCACGTGTACATTTCAGAATTTACGCTTAAAATAAAACATCCTCTTTATTTTATGACCTCCTGCACAGAGTTGCGGAGTCACAGAGGGGTCGGATCTTGGGCCATCATTTCTAGCTGTAGGAGCTGAAGCAAGGTATTTAAACTTTTATGAGCCTCAGCTACCTCACATTTAAAATGGTGGAGGTGGTAGTTTAGTAACTGTACCGACCTCACTGGAATACTGGGAGAATAAAGTATAATTCTCCATGTAAGGTGCTGAGCACAGTACCGGGCAAAAGTTTGAAACTACTTGGTTAATGGTAGTTCTTGAGAGCAGTTGTAGATCGTTGGTAGAATTCTCACCTTCCACCTGGGAGACCAGGGTTTGATTCCCGGCTAACGCAACTCACGTGCAGACAGCACCTGTCTGTCAACGGAGGTTTATGCGTTGCCATGATGCTGAAAAGGCTGCTAACTGAAAAGTTGGCAATTTGAACCCACCCAGCAGCTCGGTGAGAGAAAGACCTGGCTATCTGATTCTGTAAACATTACAGCCTAGAAAACCCTACGGGACAGTTCTACTCTGTCACATGGGGTTGCTATGACTCAAAAACCGACTTCATGGCACCTAACAACGACATGATGCTGGACAGGTTTCAGCAGGTCCAGACTAAAATAGACTAGGAAGAAAGGCTTGGCAATCTACTGTCAAAAAACCAGCCAATGAAAACCCCACGTATCACAATGGTCAGATCCAAAACTAATCATGGGGATGGTATAGAACTGGGCAGTGTTTTGCAATGGGGTCACCATGAGTCAGGGGCCGACTAACACCACCACCACCAACGCTAGCTCCTATTCACATTCTTATCACCACCAACTTCTCTGGACCCATGGCAGAAGCTGAGAGCTCCCTTCAGGGGTCGGGGGTGGCAGACGATCAGGATGGACTGAGCTTCTTTCCAGTGAGAAATGCTCCTTAAAGGAGGAAAGTGGCTGAATTTTCACACTGAAAACAAATCAGGCCAGAGCTTTTAAAACCCGGACTTCTGTGTAACCACTTGCGGTTTTAAGAACACACACGGGACCCCTTTAAAATGAATAGAATGCAAAATGCCTGTGGGTCTTAATGGTCTGCCTTGTGTCTCTGAAAGCCAGCTCTCTCCAGATCTGGCCACTTTGGCAGGCGAGACACAGTAGGCACATTTGCTGGAGGAATTATGACGTTACGTAACTTGGTGATGCCTGGTCTCGTTTTTGCTCTGTGTGTAAAACGTCATCTTGTATTAATTCATTAACTTGGTCCACTTCTCTTAAGAGCTTAATGAGCCTCCTGGCCAAATTACTAATATCAGAGTTGCCTGGGACCTCAGCTCCAAGTGCACAATCCACGGATAATGAAGTTTCCATTTTTTTTGGCTCTCTCTCAAGCCAGTGCCCTCATGCTCCTCTGTCAAACAGCTTGAGCTCCTGGCCTCTATCTGCGGCTTCCACAGCATTCACTCCATGCAATCTGGTTTCGACCTAGCAACCACTGTACTGTATTCTCAAGCTTGCCTTGAGCTCCAGCTGCCGCCTGTGGTGGAGGCAGCTGGGTTTGCACTACTCTAGGGGTGCTCTTTGCCTCAGAGTTGTCACAGATTGTGTGGTTATTACGACGGTTTTCTAGCAGATGAGAGCCAAATGTCTTGAGGAGGAATGCCTTTTTCCAATTTGCACAGAGGCGCCATTAGGACTAACGAGGGAAGAAAGCAGGCGACGCGTGTGACTTGGCGTGCCTTTGCTTCCAAAGAATTCCCTCTTCCAGATGCAAAGTAAAGTTCCAACAGGACATTGTTTTTCACCCACCAGACTGGCTAAGGCAAAACGTGATTTCACGTTCTGCTGGTCAGATCCTGGGGAAACAGGTATCCTCATTCATGCATGGCTGGTGGGAGGGTAAAGTGGTGCAAACCTGGAGCGCATCAGAGAAGCCAGAGTGAAAAAGCTTCGTAGTATGTGATTCCAACTATATGACATTCTGGAAAGGGCAAAACTACAGAGACAGTAAAAAGACCAGTGGTTGCCAGGGTTGCAGCAAAATGCCCAGGGCATTTTTAGGGCAGTGAAAATATTATATATGATACTGTACTGATGGACACATGACATCATGTATTTGTTTAAACCTAAACCAAAACCAAAAACCAAACCCGTTGCCATTGAGTCGACTCCAACTCATAGTGACCTTATAGGACAGAGTAGAACTGCCCCATAGGGTTTCCAAGGAGTGGCTGGTGGATTTGAACTGCTGACCTTTTGGTCCGCAGCTGAATGCTTAACCACTGCGCCACCAGGGCTCCAAACCTATAACCAAACCAAAAACTAAACCTGTTGCCATTGAGTTGATTATGACTCACTGTGACCCCTTGTGTTACAGAGAAGAACTGCTCCATAGGGTTTTCTGGGCTCAAAAAAAAAAAAAAAAATTTTTTTTTTTTAATCTTAATGGAAGCAGATCACCCAGCCTTTCTTTCATGATACCGCTAAGTGGGTTTAAACTACCAACCTTTAGGTTAGTAGTTGAGTGTAAACTATTTGCTCCACCCAGGGACCTTGTCAAAACCATAACAAAAACCAAACCCATTGCCGTCGGGTCGATTCTAACTCGTAGTGACCCTACAGGACAGAGTAGAACTGCCCCGTAGGGTTTCCAAGGCTGTAATCTTTATGGAAGCAGACTACTGCATTTTTTTTTCTATGGAGTGGCTAGTGGGTTCAAACTGCCTTTTGGTTAGCAGCCAAGGGCTTTAACCACTGTGCCACTAGGCCTCCTTTGTCGAAACCACAGGACTGTACAAAACATGAGTGAACCCTAATGTAAACTATGACTTTTAGTTAATAAAAAATGTATTAATGTTGGTTCATTAATTGTAACAAATGTACTACACAAATGCAAGATGTTAATAAGGGGAGTAGTAGTGTGCAGGAGACAGGCAGTATACGAGACCTCTCGGTTACAGGGCAGTTCCGCTCTGTAACACGGGGGTTGCTGTGAGTCGGAATCCACTCCACGGCAATGGGTTTGGTTTTTTGGCTTAGTGGGTGTGTAGTAGTATCTCACTGAAGTTTTCTTTTGCATTCTGTAATAACTAATGATGCAGAGTTTATATCTTCATATATGTTCTTTATATCTGCACATCTTCTTTAGAGAAGCGTTCTTTCAAATTTTTTTGCCCATTTTTACACTTTTTTTTTTGTCTTGTTACTGTTGAGTAGTGAAAGTCCTTTGTATGTTCCGGGATACAAGTCCTTTATCAGAAATGTGTTTTGCAGATTTTCTCCCAGTTTGTGACTTGTCTTTTCATTTCTTTATAAATTCTTTTATAGTCTACGTTTTTTGTATTCTAGCCAATAAATCTTTGCCCAACCCAAGTTACAAGTTTTATAGCTTTAGCTCTTAAATTTACATTTATAATCCATTGCAAGTTAATTTTTGTTTATGGTACAAGAAAAGGTTGAGATTCTTTTTTTCCTCCTTTTAGACATCTAGTTGTTTCAGCGCCATTTGTTGAAAAGCCTCTTTTCCTGTTGAATTATCTTGGCATCTTTGTTGAAAATCAATTGACCATACAAATCTGGGTCTATTTCTGGACTCTCTATTCTGTTTGGGTGATCTATACACCTATCCTTATGCCAGTAAGTGTGCTGATAACTATAGTTTCAGAGTAAGTCTTGAAATCAGGTAGTGTGAGTCCTGCATGCCTTCTTTCTTTCTTCCAACTTGAACTTTATTGCTGATTATAAAGACCCATGCTAATTATGAAAATTAAAGTAATATGGAAATGTCCCAAGCAGAAAAAAAAAAAAAAAAACCCCACATAAGTCCACCAGAGAAAAATACAGTAATAGTTTGTAAACCAGGAGTTGGCAAACTTTTCTATAAAAGGGCCAGGTAGTAAATATTTTATGCTTTGTGGGCCATACGGTTTGGGTCATAACTACTCAACCTGCTGTTGCAGCAGGAAAGCGGCCACAGACAGTATGTAAACAAGTCAGCATGGCTGTGTTCCAAACAAACTATGAAAACTGGGCAGCAGGCTGGATTTGGTCTGCTGGCTGTAGTCTGCAGATCCCTGGTGTTGATCCCTCAAAACTGTTCTCTGCGCGTCCACACACACATACATTTTTCTTTAGCTATATAGATATTCCTGTGTTTTGGACATCTTTCCTTCTCCATCCACTCTTTTTAAAAGAGTAGCTGTGTAATAACCTCAGTATATAGATACAGCAGGATTTGCTTAACCAACCCCCTACTGATGTACATTTTGATTGTTTCCCTTTTTTTGTGATTATGAACAATGCTGCAGCACACACTTTAGTAAATTCACCAGATCATGCCATGAGGAGTCCCTGGCTGGCACAAATGGTTAAGTGCTCAGCTACTAACCAAAAGGTTGGTGGTTTGAATCCACCCAGAGATGCCTTGGAAGAAAGGCCTGGTGATCTGTTTCTAAATATCATAGCCACTGAAAATCCTATGGAGCAATACTACTCTGAAACACAGAAGGTTGCCATGAGTCAGAACTAACTCAATGGTGATTCTTCTTTTTTTTCTAAGTGCCATGAAAAGAGAGAGGGCCAGGTTTGCTTTGCTTACCACCATAGAGTCAGAGCCCAACATAGGTGACGTAGGTGCTGAATATATCAGTGACCTTTGCTCACTGGTGCAATGGTTTCCTAAGACAGGTTCTTTAGGTGCTGGTCCTTTCCCTGAGCATCCAGTGTCCCAGGTTTGAATGCTGGGGGCTATCTTTAACTCTTTCTTTTCTTGTCCATACCGACCCACTAACTGTGGCCAATTTCTGCTTTGCCGCATTTCTTCTAACTCTGGCCTCGTCTCCATCCTCACCACCACACCCAGGCCCAGACCAGTAAAAAAGACCTCCTTGTGGGTCTCATCATCTTCAGCCTTTGTCCTCCAATCTTTCTGCAACAGTCCCACCAGTTTACACATTAGCCAACACGGTCTGACTGTGTATTCTTGTAAAACTGTGAAGATCAAGGACATTCAACAGCCCACACCACCGTCCTTGGCTGGTATCCGCAGACTCTGCAGTCTCCCTGCCTTGGCTTCTCAGTACCAAATCCCAGAGGGTGTCAAGAATAAAGCCCAGATGTGAACTAAATAATACTAATAGTAACCACCCATATTTGTTTTGCACTCAAAAACAAAGAGTAATAGCAACAATAGCATAACAGTAACTATCATAGCATTACCCCATCCTAGGCAGTATCTTACGTGCTTCACACCTATTAACTGCTTTCATCATTACACCATCTCTAGTGCCTTAAATGTCCACAGATACGTCCAGCCAGAACCTCAGAAAGTGACCTTATTTGGAATAAGGGTCTTTACAGATATAATTAAGGTAAGGATCTTGAGATGAGATCATCCTGGATTCAGGTGGCCCTAAGTCCAATAATGAGTGCCCTTATAAATAAGACAGAAAAGGAGAAGACATGGAGACAGGGGAGAAGGTGACGTGAAGATGAGGCAGAGGCTGGAGTGATGCAGTCCTGAGCCAAGCAACACCAAGAATTGTCTGCGGCCACCAGAAGCTGGGAGAGAGGCATGGAACAGAATCTCCCTCAGAACCTCCAGAAGGAACCAGCCTTGCCAGCACCTCAATTTCCGATTTCTGGCCTTGTGAGAATTGTGAGAGAATAAATTTCTGTTGTTTTAAGCCATCAAGGTTGTGGTAATTTGTTCCAGCAGCCCTGGGAACTATTACACCTTCCTATGAAATAGACCACTTTAGAGATGAAGTAAGGACGGGTTTCCTCCATCGAGGAAGTGGGGGAAAGAGATTAAGTAATGTGCCAGTATTCAATACACCTTAGTTACTATTAATAGCAATTATTATACCTACCAAGTGGAGAAACCTGGAGGAATCTAGGTAATCTCATTCCAGAATCTGTATTCCTCACCCACGACTTTATTTCACTTTTCACACGTGTCTATTTCCCCATTAAGAGAAATTTTTGGTGGGCAGAGGCCATGCTTTATCCTTCTTGGAGCCCTACTCAGGGCCAACTGCAATCTTAAATATGCAAGGTATTCAAAGTATTTTTTGACATGAATAAACTGATTTTGAAACATAAAACCCAAAAACCAAACCCAGCGCCATTGAGTCGATTCCAACTCATAGTGACCCCATAGGACAGAGTAGAACTGCCCCGTAGAGTTTCCAAGGAGCACCTGGTGGATTACGAACTGCTGACCCTTTGGTTAGCAGCCATAGCACTTAACCACTATACCACCAGGGTTTCCTTTTGAAACATGGTGACATGGTAATTGACAATCTCCTCAAAAATGAGCTACAGGGAGAAAAACACTGACTAAAAGGGTGAGGGGACCTTGAGGCTGAGGACTGAACACTGGACCTCCAACTTCCAATCTTCCTCCTATATGCACGATTTCACTTCATTCTTATGGCAGCTCCATGAAGTATGATGTTTTATTATCCCTGTTTTACAGATGGGGAAACTGAAGCTCAGAGAGGTTAAGTAACTTACTGACGGTCACAGAGAAAACAAGTAGTGCACTAGTATTTGGGTCCAAGAGTCTGATGCCAGAAACCATCACATTGTCCCAAGTAGCTCTCTCTGTTTCTCTCCTCACACTTCCCATTTTTCCTGTCCATCTGCTGTCCCCTACTGCTCTTGCAATGAGGGCCCTCTCCAATTACTCCAATAGAGACTAGACTCGAATCAATATAGTCCAATGCGTCTTTTGTGGGATGGCAAGAGGTTATTTCATGGGAAAAGATACCATGGCTAAACAAGTGTGAGAAAAACTAGATGAGACCAGTTAAATTCCCTTTTTTGTAGCTGTTCAGAGTGTGGGCTCTGGCACCACATGCATCCGAGTTCAAATCTTGATTTTGTTGCTTATTAGCTGTGTGGCCTAGGGTAAGTTACTTTATGTCTCTGTGCCTCAATACCCTCTTCTATAAAACAAAATAATAGTGGAGCCTGTCTCATACAGTTGTTTTGTGGATTAAAAGAGAAAATACATACAAAAGTGTTTAGACAGTATCTGGCACATAGTAAGGACTTGACAAACCTTACTCATAATTAATAACTATTATTACAGGACTTTTCAGAGCCTTTATTAGACAAATGTGCATAGTGACACTTCATGAGAGGACATGTTATTTCATCAACCTTGGTGCTACGCTGAATTGGAGACAGCACATAAAAAATTCCAGATTAGCACATTCCAACATACTAGAAGCTGTCCTTCCACAAATCAGATAGAGGCATTCCTGGCCTTTGGGTATACAGTCATGTGTCACTTAACATCCATGACATATTACTTGAAACAGGGCGTTAATATGTGATTTGGACGTTGTGCAAACACCATATTTTAAACACTCAGCAAAAAGACATGCCTAATTCATGAGCAATAGCATTCACTGATTTTCTACCTTTGTGTTGTTCAATAACCTTTTGTTTCACTTCCAAATCCATACTTCTCCTTGGCCTCTTGCTGCTGCTATCAATAGCACTGGTTTTGCTTGGGATACATGATGCACTTCACGGTAACATTTTTCAAAGAAAATTAAACAGAGAGATAGCTCTACAGCACTCGAGACATGTGATACATGAGATTGGATGCTGCTGCCTACGAGTTGAAGCATATACTATTGTACAGTGAACTTTTTATCTGAAACTAAAATCCACGTTAAAATAATGATAGAAAGTACAGTACAGTACATATGTAAGCCAGTAATATAGGCATTTATTATGACTATCAAATTATAGAAGCCCTGGTGGCACACTGGTTAAGAGCTTGGCTGTTAACCAAAAGGTTAGAACTTTTTTTTTTTTTTAATCAAGACATATTTAATATAGGTTATATGTATAATGTATCATACTTTGGGCATGTTATCAGGAGGGATCAGTCCCTGGAGAAGGACATCAAGCAGGGAAAAAGAGGAAGGCCCTCAAGGAGATGGATTGACACAGTGGCTGCGACGATGGGCTCAAGCAACAATTGTGAGGATGGCGCAGGACTGGGCAGTGTTTCGTTCTGTTGTGCACAGGGTCGCTATGAGTAGGAACCAACTCGACGGCACCAAACAACAACAACAACAACCCTTAAATATGCCTGGCAACACAATCGCTTTATATACAAGTGACAGGAGATACATGTGTTGTGGGCAGGAAGCTGTTGCATTTGTTACGTTGAGTTATACCTGCTAATGCCCCATTCTCCTACTGGGATTTCTGAACTCTACTATAAACTTATGGGACCATGGACATGAACAGATGTTATGCAGTGTGTGGCTGTACTGTTTGGAGAAACTTTGTGGCTCCAGGGGCCAACTTAAGAGGCAGAAGTTGAGAAGGGACAATCTCAGCCCCCTCCCCTTCCTGAGCTGCCATAACCCCACCTCCTGAGCCCACATCCAGTTAAGGCTCAGCATGACCTTCCCGACTAAAGCCTCGCGACTAGAGCCTCCCAACTGTGCAGCCAGCTCCTGGCGTGTGACACCAAAGGCCACATCCAGGAAAGCTGCACAATCTCCACCTCTGACAAGAACCAAGTAGGAAGCAGGTGATCTTGTTCAAACTTGCAAGGAGCCCAAAGCTGCCCTGGTTCTGTTCTCCGGTTCTCTGAGTTCGTCATGGCCGCTGCATAATCAGTTCAGCAGGCTACTTCTGCCCGTTACACCTTATTACCTGACGAAATGCTGAGTGTGCACACATGGAACTTCGAAAGCTGTAAAGATTCTGAATAATTTAGGGAAATTGGCTGATAACAGAAGCCTTACAAGTGGGGATCCCAAGGGGGGGCTTTACTGACCATGAACAAATTCACAGCTTCTTGTGATTTCAGAAGATCCGAACACAACCACTGCAGACCTCAGCACCCTGGAGGAAAAGTCTCTTTGTTTTGCACACACTGCAGCCCTTACGTGCTGCTAGTCCCCAAGCCAGCTGGGACAAAGATGCCTAGAAGAGGAAAACAAGACACACTGGATCCCATTCCACTGGTCTCACCCCTTCGGGAGCAATGGAGAATGAAGAAAACTAGAGATATAAGGGAAAGATTAGTCCAAAGGACTAATGGACCACATCTACCACAGCCTCCACTAGGCCAAGTCCAGAACAACTAGATGGAGCCCAGCTACCACCATTGACTATTCTGACAAGGATCACAATAGAGAGTCCCAGACAGCTGAAGAAACCCTGAGAGTATGGCTCCCCCACACCCTTTCAGCTCAGTAATGAAGTCATTCCTGAGGTTCACCCTTACAGCCAAAGATCAGACAGGCCCATAAAACAAAACAAGACTAAAGGGGCACACCAGCCCAGGAGCAAGGACTAGAAGGCAGGAAGGGACAGGAAAGCTGGTAATACGGAATCCAAGGTTGAGAAGGGAGAGTGTTGACATGTCGTGGAGTTGTTAACCAACGTCATAAAACAATATGCGTACTGATTGTTTAATGAGAAACTAGTTTGTTCTGTAAACCTTCTTCTAAAGTACAATAAAAAAGAAAAAAGACACACCTGATCCCAATCAGGACTCTGCTCGCCAGGCCCTGACTGATCTCTGGCACACGTCACACGTGCCATGTCACTGCCTGGACAACCACAGCTGAATCCACACCAGGCGCCCTGCCCCACTCTTGCTTTCTAGTGTCTTTTCCACATAGCAGCCAGAATGCTCCTTTTAAAACATAAATCCATTTACATCACTCCTCTGCTCAAAATGTAGCTCCGTATAAAGTCTAGAGTCCTCACCATGGTGCAACCAGGAACCAACCAGTTGCTGTCAAGTCAACCCTGACTCCCAGCAATCCCTTGTGTGTCAGAGGAGAACTGTGCTCCATGGGGTTTTTGATGGCTAATTTTTCAGAAGAGATAGCCACGCCTTTTTCTGAGGAACCTCTGGGTGGACTCTAACTTCCAAACTTTAGGTTAGCTGCCCAGTGCGTTAACCGTTAGCATACCCAGGGACTCACCATGGCCACAAGCCTTCAATCATCTTTCCCGATTCCCACTCCAACCTCCACTCCTGCCCCTGCCCGGCTCTGTCTGCTGCAGACACACGGGCCTCCTCGCTGTGGTGCCCAAACACATCAGCGTGTGCCTGCTTCAGGGCTGTCATGGATTGAATTGTGTCCCTTAAAAAAATATCTTTCAACTTAGCTGGGCCATGATTCTCAGTATTGTGTGACTGTCCACCATTTTATGTGATTGTCCACCATTTTATGTGATTTTCTTATACTGTTGTAAATCCTATCACTAAGAAGGATTAGCGGCAGTTACATTGATGAGGTCTACAAGATTAGGTAGTGTCTTAAGCCAGTCTCTTCTGAGATATAAAAGAGAGAAGCAAGCAGAGAGACAGGGGACCTTGTACCACCAAGAAAGCACTGCCAGTAGCAGAGTGTATCCTTTGGACTCGGGGCTCCTGTGTGGAGAAGCAACTAGTCCAGGGGAAGACTGATGAGAAGGACCTTCCTCCAGAGCTGACAGAGAGAGAAAGCCTTTCCCTGGAGCTGACATCCTGAATTTGGACTTGTAGCTTACTAGACTGTGAGAATATAAATTTCTCTGTGTTAAAGCCATCCACTTGTGGTATTTCTGTTATAGAAACACTAGATAACTAAGACAAGGGCCTTTCTTTGCCCTTGCTGTGCCCTCTGCTCAGTACACTCTTCCCTGGGGCATCTGCCTGACTCACACCCTATTCCATTCAAGTCCTAGGCCAATGTCAGTGGAGGGCTCCCTGGGTGCTTCTCACCCTCCATCACTGATTCCTTACCTCTTTATCTGTCTTCACAGTGCTTATCGCTGCCTGTTGCTGTCTTATGCAGTTCTACTCAATTGTCTCTCTTTCCCAGTGGAATGGAACTTCGTGAGGGCAAAGCCATATCCTGCTTGTTTGCTGTTGTACCCCCAATGCCTAACAGTATTCAGTAAACATTTGTTGGGGCAAGTGAACAGAGCATCTCTAAACCCTGTGGCCCCTTCTAGGGAGGCCTTGGTCTCTGCTTGTTGTTACTCTGACCAGAAGCACTTGTGATCCACTTTTGAAAAATCAGCCATTGAAAACCCTATGGAGCACGGTTTTACTCTTAACAAACATGGGGTCACCAGGAGTCGGAATTGACTGGATGGCAACTGGTTTGGTTTTTTGGTTTATTCACATGTACTATGGTGTAGTATGAATGAGCGTAAAAACAAAACAAAACAAAACCTGTTGCTGCCAACTTGATTCCAACTCATACAGCGACCTTACAGGACAGAGTAGAACTGCCCCATACAGTTTCCAAGGAGTGGCTGGTGGATTTGAACTGCTGACTTTTTTGGTTAGCAGCCGAGCTCTTAACCACAATGCCACCAGGGCTCCCAGATACATCCAGTTCAAAGGAGGCAGAGCGCATAGTGGCTAGTACAGCTTTGGGAGTTTCACTGACGGGGTTAGCATCCCGGTTTGGCCATGGACCACGTGAGTGGTCCCTCAAAGCTGCATTGGTAGAATCGGAATTTAAAACCTACAACCACACAGAGTTACTACGAGCATTAAAGACTACTGTTTTAAATTTGAGCCAAGTGAATCGATTGTGAGATTGCATCTGTGACTTCCTTTTAACTGTATCAAAGCTCTGATCCCTTCATGCTAGATTTAAAAAGGGCTGCGTGAGTGCTGAATGGCAGACAAGAGGAAATGCTAAAGAAGAGGAGCCAGAAGAATGGCGAGGATTCTTAGGAATACAGAGGCTCTAGCCTTTCACCTGTCTGTCAGTTTGTTGCACTGTGGTGGCTTGTGTGTTGCTACGATGCTGGAATCTATGCCATGATGGGCAGGTTTCGGCAGAGCTTCCAGACTAAGAAAGACTAAGAAGAAAGGCTCAGCGATCTACGTCCAAAAATCAGTTAATGGAAACCCATGGATCACAAGAGAACGCTGCCCAATGTAGTGCTGGAAGATGAGTCCCTAAGGTTGAAAGGCACTTAAAATATACAGTGGCCACACCACTGCGCTTGAGTGTACCAAGGACTGTGAAGATGGCCTTATGCAGTGCTTAAGGTCTCCATGAGTTGGCACCAACTCAATGGCAACTGACAACCACCACCACCACCACCTCCCAGGACGTTTTCTAAGAATGCAGGAACGAAGTCTGGCTGGAGGCGCCTTCATTCTTCCACTTACTAGGCTGCAATCAGGTAGGTGTTGGACCCTGTGCTTGGCGCTGGGGATTTGGAAACCGCACAGGCCTAGTCCTGTAAGCGCTCATAGTTTCGGAGTGGCCCTGGGGGCGGGGGAGCATTTCAGCCCGGCACTCCTCCTGGGATTATCTCTATGGCTACTTTTCTCAAGCAGCGGAGCTTAAAGGAACTGTGTCGGCCATGCTAAACCAAGGGCATTCCACATCCACCTCCCTTGGGCCTGGCCCTCCTTTGTGGATCACTATTCCAAACACACCTCCTGTTCCAATTTAGATGCTTATTGAAAAAGTTTAATTTAAAGGGCAGACTGGCAAATGACGGAATCAAAAGAGAAACCACGAAAACCTCAGTGAACCATTACCATGGCAACTCTAGTTTCTAAAATTAACTGAAAGGAGGGTGATGGAAAAACTTGAGCTGCCAGCCTGCCCAGCGTCAGACAGACCACAGCAGGAGCTGCTGCTGGCTTCTGGCCAGAGGGAAATGGGAAAGGGACCCATCTGCCAAGACAGAATTAGGATTCTAGGACCATTGAGAGCCAGGAGACAAGAGCTGAAAGATTAAATTCAAAATGAGAGAGAGAGAGAAGAGAAAAAGTTGAGTCGAGTTCTAAAACTGAAGACAGAATGAGGCAGATATCTTCCTGGGAATTTTCAGTCATTCCCATCCCAAGAGACCAAAGGCTTCACCATCCTCCCTACCCCCAACCTATGTCTCTCATTGGGCCAAAGCGGGCCTCCCAGAAAGGCACTGTACTCACCCCCTTTCAACAAGTGCTATGGAAACAGTGAAGTGTTACCAACCAACCAGTTGCTCTCCAGTTGACTCATGATGACCCATGGGTGTCAGAGTATAACTGTACACCACAGGGTTTTCAACGGCTGATTTTTTAAAAGTAGATTTCCAGGACTTTCTTCCCAGTAGCTTCCGGGTGGCCTTGAACGTCCAACCTTTTGGTTAGTAGCGCAGTGTGTTAACCATTCGTAACCACCCAGGGACTCCCAAGTGTTACCAATGGCCCCTAACTTACAAGGGGCCCCAAATTTAAAAGTTGCTTATCAACAGGGGAGCTTCTTGGTATGGAGGAACCCACCCCTCAATGATCCCAGAGCTCTCTGAAGCCATGCTAAGAACCACTGTATACCCTCAGAGCACGATCCACACCTCTGATGAGGAAGGGTGCCAATGATAACCCAGAGAGTTAAACATTTAATGGCCTCTTTGCTATGAAACAGTCTCAGGGCAGTTACAGAACTGGCTGGAGAGTAAGGTACTAACTGGCTATTTAAAGGAGGAAAGGGCAATTTTTAATAGAAATTCACATTGCTACCCAAACTCACTGATGAGGGTAATTGGGAGCTAGGGCCCGGGTGGCCTTTTTAGAACTCTGCTCAATTGTGTAATTACTTAAAATATGTCAAGAGCTGCAGTGGCAGTGGGGACGGGTGGTTCTTTGCTACCTCTCCTACCGCGACAACAAAAAGTCAAAGCCAATGTAGGGACCGCAGGGGAGGAGTGTGTGACCGGGCAGTGAGTCCCCATATTGGGATCAATGTTCTTATCAATCTAACCAACAAAGGGGAGACTTCTGAGGCATTACTCTCCTATGCATCAAGTGGCTTCAGCTGACCCAAGCTCCTGCATATGACATTCTGGGCTGCTCCCACCCTGGTACACATAAAATGCATGTAAGTGCCTCCTGGAATTTGCTGAATAAGGAGGGCTGTACAGAATTACTATTTCTATTGCTTACTGTATCTATTTACCTGGAGTGTTCAGTGGAAGCTGCAAAATTAAATGCGTAGCAAATGTTCTTTGAACCCCATGGTCAGTTGGTTGCTGGACCAGTAATAAGGCTTGGTGAGTTACAGTACAACGGCTTATTGCGCCTGCCATGTCAGTGGCCAGAGCGAAATACTGCTAACTCAAGCAAGATGCTTGATCAGTTTGTTAGGGCAGGATAATCACACACAAATGGCATTGCAGGGCAAGGCTAACCCTAAAAACGGGGGAGAGGAAAGATCTACCAAGCTTCCGTTAAGGGGGATGGAAACATTTGGAAATGGACAGCGATGGCTGCATAACATGATGACCGTAACTAACGTCATTGAGCTGCATACATGTAAAAAATGTTGAAATGGCAAATGTTTTGTTAAACATAGACTTACCACAATTAAAAAAAAAATTAACTGCAGCATAAAACAAAAATCTACCTCAGGTGTGCCATTGTCACCACAAATGAAATCTCATTAGTGGGAGCCGAGCAAACAAATATCCTCATCAAATATCAATGACCATCCTGCCACAGCACCACCAGCCATGCAGCCACTAGAGCTGGAGCCTTGGGTCAGTCTAGGCTGCTTCCTTTCCTTTTCCACTGCTATCAACCATGGGCAGGTGCTACAGATTCTGCCTCCCAAATCTTGGACAAGTTACCATCATCTGTTACACCATTTACCACATGAACCTCCCAGCTGCTCTTCCAACTTCCAGTTCTGCTCTTCTCCATTTTCCACACAGAATCCAGAAAGCTCTTCTTAGGAAGGCAGTAAGATCATGGCATATCCCAGGCATTAAACCCTTTAATGGCTGCTCACTGTATTCAAGGAGCACCTGAATGGTGCAAATGGTTAACACAATCAGTTGCTAACCAAATGGTTATGGTTCAAGTCCACCCAGAGCTGCCTTGGAAGAAAAGCCTCCTGATCTACTTCTGAAAAGTCAGCCATTGAAAACCCTATGGAACACAGTTCTACTCTGACACACATGGGCTCGCCATGACTCACAGTCGACTTTATGGGAACTGGTTTGTTGTCCTGAAAACCTAAACTCTTAACTACAGCCTAGAGAGGCCTCTATGATCTATCTGGCCCTTATCTTTTCTACAGTCCGATTTTGAGCCATAGGTCCTTGGATTGAGAAAACAGTTTGTGCTCGACTATAAACCTAAAGGTTGGTGGTTCAAACCCACCTAAAGGCACCACAGAAGAAAGGTCTTGCGAGCTGCTTCTGTAGAGATTACAGCCAAAAAACCCCTATGGAGCAGTTCTACTCTGCCACACATGGGTCGCCAAGAGTCAGAACTGATTCAGCAATGGGTTTTTTTTTGGTTTGGATCTTGAGGCACTCACCTTCTAGCGCCCCATGCACTAGCCCAGGGGTTGGTAAACTCTGGCCTGCTGCTTGTTTTTTGTAAATAAAGTTTTACTGGAACGTAGCCATGCCCATTTGTTTATGTGCTGTTTATGGCTCTTTTGTGCTACAATGGCAAAGTTGAGTAGTTGCCACAGAGACCATATGGCCCACAAAGCCTAAAATATTGGCTGTCTGGCCCACCCAGGTCTAATTTTGGTTCTGTAAGTAGATAAACACTGTAACGAGCAATGAGCTAAGTGGTGTACCAGCTTCTCTCGTCCAGTTTATGCTAGTCTCTCTCCTGGGAAGTCACTCTCATACACAAAAGTTGGCAGTCATGATAAGGTGACTGTTATGTACTGAATGTGTCCCCAAAAAGATATGTTTTAGTTCCTAACCCCTGAACCTGTGAAAGTGACCTTGTTTGGAAATAGAGTCTTTAAAGATGTTACCAGTTAATACGAGGTCATACTGGAGTAGGGTGGGTCCTAATTCCATCTGCTGTTGTAATTGCCTTTGAGTTGATTCCGACTCATTGCAGCCCCATGTGTTACAGAGTAGAACTGCTCCATGGGGTCTTCTTGCTGTAATCTTAATGGAAGCAGACTACCTGGCCTTTTCTTCCACGGTGCCACTAGGTGTAGGTTCAAACAGCCAACCTTTAGGTTAGCAGTTGAGTGCAAACTGTTTGTGCCACCTAGAGACCTAATCCCACCTGAGTGCTATCCTTATAGAAGAGAAGACAGAAAGATAGACAGAGGAAGGACAGCCATGTGAAGATGCATCTACCAGATCCAGGGACTACCAGAAGCTGAAAGAGACAAGGAAGGATCTTTCCCTAAAGCCTGAAGAGAAGGGGCCTGGCCTAACCAACACTGATTAGGACCTCTGGATTCCAGAACCGTGAGACAATAAATTTCTATTCTTTAAAGCCACTTGTTTTGTGGCACTTCATTATGGCAGCCATTGGAAACCAAGCCAGAAACTAGAACTGCTACAGGAAGCAAATGGAGAAGTCAAAAAAGGCAAGGGTAGCCAGGGAAAGTTTTATGGAATAGTGAGCAGGGTCCTATAAGAGATCTATTATTTTCAGATGTGAGCCGGGGCTACTGCAATGTTCATCCAGGAAATGCAAACTGGGTCTCAACCTTGGATATGTAACACCTGAGTGGTTAAAAACCTGTTTGCATTCTGCCACCACACCTCCCTGGGTAGCTGAGCAATACTGCCTGTCTCCAATCCTGTCTTCTGAAGTGCTTGGATGTCTCCTATTTAAGCTTCCTGAAAGGAAGACTTGGTGAAGCATTTTAATGTTCTCCAAGACAAGACACTGGGGGCTCCACTGCAACACCAGTGGGCCTCCTGGGTAGAGGGTCACTGAACCTGGCTGTTCCATAATAGATTAATAACCACAGGGTCTTGGGCTTTAGAAGATTCAGAGTTACCTGGTAGTTCTTTAGAGAGGAAATAATAACCAAGTATCCCCACGGCCGGCTTTTGAATCCATGTCTACCTGTCAAAAGCTCTCCAGACACTTAAGGCAGGCTGGAGACTTTGAGAAAGCATTTTGAAACATTAACAGGGCTGTGTTAAAAAAAGCAAGTGAAGAAATCAAAGCCTCTGTTGCTGATAAGGGTCCAAGCTGCCTCCCTAGGAAGAGGGATAAGGGGGCCCATGTGGGCAGACGCGATACAAAGGTGAATCCTGTGGTGGGCCAAAGGAGAACACACTCCCTCATTCACTAAACATTCACTGAGCACCTACTAAGGACCAATCAGGGTGCCAGGAGAATCTGGGTCACACTATGGAGTGGGAGTTACTGGGGGATGGACGGGGAATCTTGGGAACTGCAGGGCTACCTTGGCTGCTTAGATTCTTTTAAATTTATTTTTTAAATGGGCAATATATACGCATGGTTCAAAATTCGCGACTTAAGAAAGGATATGTAGAGAAAGTTAACTCTGTTTCCCACCTCTGTCTCTTAGCTACCACTGGTACCAACCACTAGTATCAATTTCTTTCATTCAGTTTCGTGTTGTGTAGTCTTCCAGAAATAGTCTGTGCGTATACAAATAAACACCTCCAAGGTTTTAACATACACGATAACGCTTTTGTTCTCTCACTGACTGAACCAACTCAATACATAAAGATAGGTCTTCATCTTTTTTTAAAAATCAGTGCCATTTTATCTATTCAATAAATACCTATATAGCACTTACTATATGTCAGACTTTTTTTTTTAATGTTTTATTTTAAGGTAAGTTTAGATTTACAAAAGAGCTGTAAAAATAGTACAGAGTTCCCATATACCCTTTGCCCAGCTTCCTCTCATGTTAACATCTTACTAAACCATACCACAATTGTCAAAACTAAAAATTAACCTTGGGACAATTCTATTACTTAAACTAGAGAACTCATTCTGAATTCTCCAGTTTCTCCTTTTTTTGTCCCAGGATCCAGTCTAAGATACCACATTGCATTTAGCTGTCCTGTCTCCTGATCTGTGAGTTTCTCAGTCTTTCCTTGCTTTTCAAGATCTTGACACTTTTGAAAAGTACTGAGTAGTTATTTTATAAAATGTCCCTCAACTCAGGTTTTTCTAATGTTTTCTCATGATTAAATAGAGGTGATTTATCATCAAGAAGACTCTCACAGAGGTGAGGTGCCCTTCTCAGTGCTTATTATCAGGGGGGCAATGGGTAAGCACTCAGCTAGCTAGCCCAAAGGTGGGCGGTTCGAATCCACCAGCGGCTCTGCAGGAGAAAAGACCCAGTGATCTGCTCCTGTAAAGACTACAGCCCAAGAAACCCTATGGGGCAGTTCTACTCTGTCATATAGGGTTGCTATGAGCTGGAATTGACTCGAAGACATGTAACAACAGGATACCAATATGTTTTACTGATGATGTTAACCTTGATCACTTGGCTAAAGTGGTATCTATTAGGATTCTTCAGTGCGAACTTAGTATTTCTCTCTTTGTAGTTAATAAATATCTTAGGGGAGATACACTGAAACTATGCAAATACCCTGTTTCTACTTAAATTTTCACTCATTAAGTTTAACATTCATCACGGATCATGCCTGCAGTGATTCTTACTGTGGTATTCTAACGGTAATTTTGTATTCCTCACCTTCCTTCAACATTTCTTAATTAGAATTTTTCTGTGAGGAAGATTTGTCCCTTCCCCCCATTTGCTTATTTATTCAGTTATGTATATCAGTTTGGACTCATGGATATTTATTTTATTCTTCAGGCTATAGCCCAATACTATTGTTATTTATTTTATTACTCAAGTCACCGCAACTTTGGCCAGAGGGAGCTCCTTCTTCAGTCTGGCTCCTGTGACTTTTCTACCTGTCCCATGTTTTTGTTTGTTTGTTGGACTGCTTGTTTACTTTATGACACGTGATGCTTCAGGCTCATTTTGTATTTCCCAGCTCCAGTCCTGGGATCAAATCTAATGCTTTTTAATTGCTGCAGAGTGTGCTATTTGTATAAATGTGCCATATTTTACTTAACTACTACCCATTTGGAAACCCTGGTGGTGCAGTGGTTAAGAGCTATGGTGCTAACCAAAAAAAGGTCAGCAGTTCGAATCCACCAGGCGCTCCTTGGAAACCCTATGGGGCAGTTCTACTCTGTCCTATAGGACTGCTGTGAGTCGGAATTGATTGGAAGGCAATGGGTTTGGTTTTTTTTTTTTTAATTACCCATTGTCATGGATTGAATTGTGTCCCCCCAAAATGTGGGTGGGCCATGACTCCCAGTATTGTGTGGTCATCCTCCATTTTGTGATTGTAATTTTATGTTAAAGAGGAGTAGGGTGGGACTGTAACCCTTACTAAGGTCACATCCCTGATCCAGTGTAAAGGGACTTTACCTGGGGTGTGGCCTGCACCACCTTTTATCTTACAAGAGATAAAAGGAAAGAGAAGCAAGCAGAGAGTTGGGGACCTCATACCACCAAGAAAGCAGCACCAGGAGCAGAGTGCATCCTTTAGACTCTGGGTTCCTGTGCAGAGAAGCTCCTAGTCTAGGGGAAGATTGACGAGAAAGACCTTCCTCCAGAGCTGGCAGAGAGTGAAAGCCTTCCGCTGGAGCCGACCCCTTGAATTTGGACTTTCAGCCTACTTTACTGTGAGAAAATAAACTTCTCTTTGTTAAAGCCATCTACTTGTGCTATTTCTGTTATAGCAGCACTAGATGACTAACACCCGTTTAATGGGTACTTAAGATATTTCCGATTTTTTCTTATAACAATCTTTTATAAGGAAAATCCTTACAGATGGGTCATTTCACACTTAAGCAAGTGTCAAAGTAAAAGCTAAGGTCTTTACAAAGACATATGAGGCCCTGCCCGATCAGGCCCATGTTGTCTCTCTGACCTCACCTTTCTGCTGTTCTTTCTCTTGCTCACCCAGTGTGGTAGGCAACCTCTAAGATGACCCCCTCTGACCCTTGCCTCTTGGTACTCATGCCCTTGAGTGGCCCCTTCCCTGTGTATGTGGGTTGGGCTTGTTTTCTCACTTCTAATGAACAGAATATGGCAGAAATAATGGGATTGGAGGAAGACTCATTAACAACCTGTGTTATGCAGATGACACAACCTCGCTTGCTGAAAGCGAAGAGGACTTGAAGCACTTACTAATGAAGATCAAAGACCACAGCCTTTGGTATGGATTGCACCTCAACATAAAGAAAACAAAAATCCTCACTACTGGACCAATGAGCAACATCATAATAAACGGAGAAAAGATTAAAGTTGTCAAGGATTTCATTTTACTTAGATCCACAATCAACAGCCATGGAAGCAGCAGTCAAGAAATCAAAAGACGTATTGCATTAGGTAAATCTGCTGCAAAGGACCTCTTTAAAGTGTTGAAGAGCAAAGATGTCACCTTGAAGACTAAGGTGAGCCTGACCCAAGCCATGGTATTTTCAGTCGCATCATATGCATGTGACAGCTGGACAATGAACAAGGAAGACCAAAGAAGAATTGATGCCTTTGAATTGTGGTGTTGGCGAAGAATGTTGAGTATACCATGGACTGCCAGAAGAACGAATAAATCTGTCCTGGAAGAAGTACAACCAGAATGCTCCTTAGAGGCAAGGATGGCGAGACTGTGTCTTACATACTTTGGACATGTTGTCAGGAGGGATCAGTCTCTGGAGAAGCACATCATGCGTGGCAAAGTACAAGGTCAGCGGAAAAGAGGAAGACCCTCAACGAGGTGGTCTGACACAGTGGCTGCAACAATGGGCTCACATATAACGACTGTAAGGATGGTGCAGGACCGGGCAGTGTGTCGTTCTGTTGTGCATAGGGTCGCTATGAGTCGGAGTCAACTCGACAGCACCTAACAACAACAACAAGGGTCTTTGAAGATGTTATCAGTTAACGTGAGGTCATAGTGGAGCAGGGTGGGTCCTAGTCCAATATGAGTGGTGCCTTTATAAAAGGGAAGAAGCACAGAGACAGAAAGACACAAAGGGAAGACAGCCACGTGAAGATGGAGGTGGAGGCTGGAGTAATGTATCTACAAGACAAGGAACACCGAGGATCACCAGTCATCACCAAAAGCTAGGAGAGAGGCATGGAATGGATTCTCTCCTCAGAGTCTTCAGACGGAATGAACACGGCTGACACTCTGAATTTGGACTCCAGCCTCCAGAGTGTGAGACAATAAACTTCTGTCATTTTAAGCTATCCACTTTGTGGCACTTTGTTATGGCAGCCCTAGGAAGCTATGCAGACACCTTCCTGCCTCCTTTGGCTTAGGATATCCTTCAACACTCAGTCTTAAGCTAAAGACATTTGCCATTTATAGCATTTCCATGTCACAGGTTCTCTTCATGAATAAAAACTATTGGGTAAGCAGACCTACAATATGGACCTGATTGGAGGCCAAAACAATTCCAGGACTAGCCCTGTGAAGCTGTGACCGTCCCATTCCTCAAAAGTCAGTTTTCAAGAAGCAGAGAAGAGAAACAGAGGAGTCAAAGGCAAGAAGCAGGAAGAGACAAGCTGTGAACTTCCTTTGGTCATTCACACTGATGATGTCAGCTGTGCCCAGCTGGGGGCAGGAACCTCCGTGCCCACGGAGACCACAGAAGGGACTGGGGCTCTGTTGCTTTAATTTATTCTAAATTCATAGGCTTTATTAGAATTAAAAAAAAAGGGGGGGTGGTAAACACAAAATGAACAGAACACAGATCTTAAGCCCCAGTTGACCTTGGAAAATATAAATCTTCGTTCCAGAGAATTTTGGTTACTGATTAAACAAACAGAAGAACAACTAGGGAGCCTGGGGGAAGATGGAGCTAGGCATTACAACTGGGGGTGAGCAAGGATAAGAGGTGTTATGGGTTAAATTGTGCCCGCCCCCCACCCCCCGCCAAGTCTTAACCCCTGATACCTGTGATCTTATTTGGAAATAGGGTCTTTGCAGATGGATTCACGTTAAGATGAGGCCCTACTGAATTAGGGTGGGCCCTAAATCCAACGACTGGTGTCCTTATAAGAAGAGAAGAGACCCAGACAGAGGCACACAGGGAGAACTCCATGTAACAACAGAGGAAGAGATTGGAGTGATATGTCTCCAAGCCAAGTAACGCCAAGGGCTGCTGGCCAGAACCAGAAGCTAGGAGAGAGCCATGGGACAGATTTTCCCTCAGAAGGAATCCACATGGCCAACACCCTGATTTCAGACTCCTAGCCTCCAGAGCTGTAAGATAGTGCATTTCTGTTGTTTTAAGCCACCCCACTGGCTGTGGTAGTCCAAGGAAGCTAATACAGGAGGCTCGAGCCTGTGGCTGTTCATTCTCAACGAACTTCTGCAGAGCCAAGTGCTGACATAACGACCTAAATAGGCTGTCAGGCAGGAAATGGGAATTGTCCAAGCAGTGAAACTATACGTTGGGAAAACTCTGTAAATATAAGAACCAGAGGAAAACTGAACATTAAACAAGAAACTCCAATAAGGGCACAAGAAAACCCCAAAATTACTGGAGGCGAACACAAGTCCCATGAGTCCAACCACATCGTACGCATCCACTGGGGCACTGGTTAAGTGTCTGGTTGCTAACTAAAAGGTCAGCAGTTCGAATCCACGAGGTACTCCTTGGAAACCCTATAGAGCAGTTCTACTCTGTCCTACAGAGTTGATATGAGTCGGAATAGACTCGAGGGCAATGTTTTTTTTTTTTTTTAAATATACACCCAGAGGGAGGTGGGAGTCGAGGAAGGAGGACTGGGTTTGGGTCAGTTTGGCTGCTTGCTTCCTTGCTCTGTGATTTTGGGCAAACAGCTTATTTTCTCTGTGCCTCAGTTTCCTTATTTCTTCAGGTTGCGCCTGACACAGCATAAACAGATGGTTCAGACCTGACCCACCTGCGATGCCGTATTTATGATGGAGAGCTACCCAGGCCACTCTCCCCAGAGCTTCTGATTTTCCTCTGACATGCACGTTGTAAAATGCTTCTGTCTCACTTCAGCAAGTTTGCCCATAAATACATTCAGCCCCCAAATTGCTTTAATTACAGAATGAGGAAATTGCTTCACTTGGCGAAAGGTTTTTCCCGGTTCTGCTAATGGCAGTCTGGTATGCGCGTCT
This sequence comes from Loxodonta africana, assembly GCF_030014295.1. Classification (NCBI taxonomy): domain Eukaryota; kingdom Metazoa; phylum Chordata; class Mammalia; order Proboscidea; family Elephantidae; genus Loxodonta; species Loxodonta africana. Next base: position 46,874,284 of record NC_087348.1, read on the forward strand.
GTGATGGCATTTTTTTTTTTTTCTCTTTTACTAAAAGCCATCAAGCTTAATGAGAACTGGAAACAGGCTGTGGGACCAGCATTCTTTGGGGCCCATCCTGGGCCCACTGGTGAGCTGTAACTGCCTTCAGAAATCTCACACTATTCTAGTAAGCACCCACGGACCTCCAAGAAAATGCTTTAAGAATTAAAAGAAGTCAATTGCTAAGTGAGCCTGACCTCACAGAGGGGGCAAAGGTTGAGAGGCTTTCTCAGGGTTATGTATTCGGAAACGGGAACCTCAGGCACAGTGCTCTGAGCTACATAAAAAAAGGCCCTGTAACAATTACAGTTCTACACAGTCAAACCAGTTGCTGCCGAGTTGATTCTGACTCACGGCAGCCCCACAGGTTGCAGAGCAGAACTGTGCTCCACAGGGGTTTCACAGCTGTGATCTTTCGGAAGCAGACTGCCTGGACTTTCTTCCGAGGTTCCTCGGAGTGGGTTCCAACCGCCAACTTCTGGTTAGTGGTCAAGCGCTTCACCATTTGTGACATGCAGGAACTCCATATACAGTATACTTCTCTGTAATTCTTTGCTATGGAGATCGTAGAACGCTCTTCACAAGCATCCAAATATCATCTCATGTGCAGCCAGGAAAATTTTCCAAGATATCCAACACTCAGTCTCTGGCTCTTACCACCGAGGGGCAAGACTGAAGACTGCCTCTGCTGGGCCATGTTTTTCCTACCCAGTGGGTGGGTGCCCATGGACCTAATAAAGGGGTTTGAGGAGGTGATGCATTGATGTCCAGTGCAGACCACAGGCTGACAGACCTGCACCTGAATCCTAGCTCTACCATTGACTAGCTTTGCAGCCCTGACAAGTTAATGAAACTCCTTGAGCCTCAGTTTTCCTCATCTGTAAAATGGAGATAATACTATCTGTCTCATGCGGTGTTTGTGAAGCTCAGACATGGTCATTATGAAGTATTTAACCCAGTGGTGGGTGAATAAATATTAATTAATTTTAATCAATGACTATTAAATATTAAAATATCAATATTAAATATAAATATGAAAAACATTTATATCTTAATCAATAAATACTCCCTGCTGCTGCTGCCAGTGCCACCACCATCACCACCATCTTTGCTATCTTATTCTTCACGGCTACGTGTTGGGCTCTTGCTTTACGGGCTTATATAGCCCTGGAATGCTTATCCTTGGGAAAGCAAGGGCATTTAGTATATTCTACTCAAATTCTAAAGTGGAAACTAAAAGGGCTTCCTTCTTTTTTCCAACTTGGGGAAACATGATAGTGAATGAATGGTAAATAGCACAGGCCTTAGGGTCAGAAAGACCTGGGTTCAGATCTCTCTGCCACTTACTAGGTGAGTGACTCCAGGCGTGTTCCTCAAGTCTCAGACCTCAGTGGTGAGGAGGATGAAAGAGAAGAATGCATGTCGTCTGCCCAGCACACTGACCCCGGTAACAGCCCAACCACAGGAGACGCTGTTATTATTATATTCTTACTATAACCCAATTCCTGCATCCTGCACTATAGATCCATTACCTCTCTGTCAGTCTGTTGCACTGTGGTGGCTTGTGTGTTGCTATGATGGTAGAAGCTATGCCACTGGTATTTTAAATACCAGCAGGGTCACCCAGGGTGGCTGGACATGTTTCAGTGGAGCTTACAGACTCAGACTAGGAAAAAAGATCTGGTGATCTACTTCCAAACACTAGCCAATAAAAACCCTGTGGATCACAGCAGAATATTGTCCTATACAGCCCTGGAAGATGAGTCCCCTAAGTTGGAAGGCTCTCAAAATACACAGTGGGTGCAACAATGGGCTCAAGTGTACCAACGATCTGGTGAAGATGGCATAAGACCAGGCAATGTTTTGTTCTGTTGTATACGGGGTCCTCGTGAGTCAGAGCTGACTCAATGGCAACTAACAACAACAACAAACACTATAAAGATCTACCAAGGAATGCCCAGTGAAGAGTCTCGGCCACAAGGCTGAACTAAAACAAGGCGGCTTATGGAACAGGGTTGGGCTATGCTTACTGGCCATAAAAACGCTAATTTAAGGTACTGTTCAGGCCACACCCTGGACAATGTTGCCCGCCATGTCAAAATCTGAGAAAGCTAGATGTCTGCAAGATTAAAAGAAGATTTAAGAAAAATGGCACCTGTGACTGTCTCCTATATAATTTGGGAAGCAATTTGTTTGGGGAGGCTTTGTTAATAGGTTGAGAAGACTAAAACACAAGGCAAGCTCCCCAAGCTAAGCCAGCTAAAAGTTTAATTAAATACCATTGCTTGCTGTGCGTTCCTTTCCCAAATGGCCTTATGCATATTCATCACTGTAATTATGGGAGTGAAAAATCCTCAACTAATTATTCAATGCTCCCCATCTTTCACATGCCTAAAATTTTTGCATAATTACTGTTGAAATTAATTGCAAGTTAGTTAATTTTATACTTTGTCCTTTCAAAACTTAATTGAAAATTAATTTAAAAGATTAAAAAAAAAAAAAAAGCTCAAAAACCAAAAAAAAAAAAAAAAAAAACCCAACCACTAGCTATTATAGTAATGGTCTGTGGGACTTACAAGGTGCATTAAAAACACGGTGCGATTACTTCTAACCTGAACGCAGGGTTGTATGTGTCAACTGTAATGAAAGGCCAGTTCCATAAATGTCTCAGGAGTCACATCTCTGTTTTCCTACCGTACAGCAACAAAGACAAGACTTGTAATAGGTGGAGAGACCTGTCAATGGTTTGGCTATCTTCTGGCTGTGGGTATATCATTTCATGCTTTGGTAGTTGCATCTCCTGTCTCCAAAGAAGGCAAGCTATGTAGCTTCCATTATCACCTCATTCCATTTCTACCCACAAATGTCTCTAAACCAACCTGTTGCCGACGAGTTGATTCCGACTCATAGCAACAGTACAGGACAGTAGAACTACTCCATAGGGTTTCCAGGGAGCGCCTGGTGGATTTAAACTGCCAATCTTTTGGCTAGCAGTGGTAGCTCTTAACCAGTATGCCACCAGGGTTTCCACAAATGTCTCTACTGGTACCCAATTCAGAACCCGACTGCAATGTGACATGCAAGAAGCCTCACTCTCACGCTTAACAAAATATTTCTTTCTCCCCATTCTGTCACTACACTCTACTCCAGGCACAGCTCAAGAGATATTTTGGGTTTGGTTCCAGACCACAAAACAAAGCAAATATTGCAATAAAGTGAGTCACACACACTTTTTGGTTTCCCAGTGCATATAAAAGTTATGTTTATGCTACACTGTAGTCTATTAAGTGTGCAACAGCATTATGTCTAAAAAGAGAATGTATGTACCTTAATGAAAAAATACTTATAGCTAAAAAATGCTAACCATCATTTGAGCCTTGAGCAAGTCATAATCTTTTTGCTGGTATAAGGTCTTGCCTCGATGTTGATGGCTGCTGACTAATCAGGGTGGTGGGTTGCTGAAGGCTGGGGTGGCCATGGCAATTTCTTAAAATAAGGCAACAGTGAAGCTTGTCGCATCGACTGACTCTTCCTTTCATGAAAGATTTCTCTGTAGCATGCGATGCTGTCTGACAGTATTTTACCTGCAGTAGAGCTTCTTTCAAAACTGGAGTCAATCCTCTCAAACTCTGCCGCTGCTTTATCAACTACCAAACCAAAAAAACAAACTCATTGCTGTCACGTGGATTCTGACTCATAGTGACCCTACTGGATAAAGTAGAGCTGCCCCATAGGGTTTCCAAGGAGTGGCTGGTAGATTCAAACTGCTGCCCTCTTGGTTAGCAGCCTGAGGTCTTAACCACTGTGTCACTAGGGCTCTTTTATTTACTAAGTTTATATAATATTTTAAATCCTTTGTTGTCATTTCAACAATGTTCACAACATCTTCACCAGGAGTAGATTCCATCTCAAGAAACCACTTTCTTTGCCCACCCATAAGAAGCAACTCCTCATCCATTAAAGTTTTATCATGTGATTGTAGCAATTCAGTCACATCATCAGGGTCCACTTCTAATTCTAGTTCTCTTGCTAATACACCACATCTGCAGTTACTTCCTCCACGGAAGTCTTGAACTGCTCAAAGTCATCCATGAGGAAACAATTTCTTCCAAACTCCTGTTAATGTTGATATTTTGACCTTCTCCCATGAATCACAAATGTTCTTAACGGCACCTAAAACGGTGATTCTTTCCCAGAAGGTTTTCAATTTACTTTGCCCAGATCCATCAGAGGATCTATGACAGCTACAGCTTAGTGAAATGTATTTCTTAAATAATAAGACTGGAAAGTCGAAATTACTCCTTGATCCATGGGGTACAGAATGGATGTTGTGTTAGGAGGCATGAAAACAACATTAATCTCATACATCTCCATCTGAGTTCTTGGGTGACCAGGTGTAATGTCAATGAGTGGTAATATTTTGAAAGGAATCTTTTTTTCTGAGCAGTAGGTCTCAACGTGGGCTTAAAATATTCAGTAAATCATGTTGTAAACAGATGTGCTGTCATCTAGGCTTTGTTGTTCCATTTACAGAGCACAGGCAGAATAAATTTAGCATAATTCTTAAGGGACCTAGGATTTTTGAAATGGTAAATGAGCACTGGCTTCAACTTCAAGTCTCCAGTTGTGTTAGCCCCTAACAAGAGAGTCAGCCTGTCCTTTGAAGCTTTGAACCGAGGCATTGACTTCTCCTCTCTAGCTATGAAAGTCCGAGATGACATCTCCTTCCAACATAAGGCTGCCTCACCTGTGCTGAAAATCTCTCATTCAGTGTAGCCCCTTTATCGACTACCTCAGCTAGATCTTCTGGACGACTTGGTGCACCTTCTACAACAGCACTTGCTCATTCACCTTGCATTTTTATATTATGGAGATGTCTTCTTTCCTTAAACCTCAGGAACCAACCTTTGCTAGCTTCAAACTTTTCTTCTGTAGCCTCCTCACCTCTTTCAGCTTTTAAAGAATTGAAGAGAGTTAGGGCCTTGATCTGGATTAGGCTTTTCCTTAAGGGGATGTTATAGGTAGTTTGATCTTCTATCCAGACCACTAAAATTTTCTCCGTATCAGCAGCAAGGCTGTTTTATTTTCTTATCATTCGTGTGTTCAGTGGAGCAGCACTTTTAATTTCCTTCGAGAACTTTTCCTTTGCATTCACAACTTGGCTGTTTGGTGCAAGAAGCCTAGCTTTTTGGCTGAGCTCGGCTTTCAACATGCCTTCCTCACCAACTTTAATCATTCCTAGCTTTTGATTTAAAGTGAGAGATGTGTGACTGTTCCTTTTACTTGAACACGTGGAGGCTTATTAAGGTTATTAATAGGCCTAAATCAATACTGTTCTGTCTGAGGGAATAGGGAGGCCCGAGGAGAGGGATAGAGATGGAGGAAAAGCCGGTTGGTGGGGCAGTCAGTCAGAACACACACAACATTGATTAAGTTCTCTGTCTTATATAGGCGTGGTTTGTGGTGCCCCTCCACAATTACAATAGTAACATCAAAGATCACTGATCACAGATCATCATAACAGATATAACAATAATGAAAAAGTCTGAAATATTGTGAGAATTAGCAAAATGTGACACAGAGACAGGAAGTGAGCACATGCTGTTGGAAAAATGGCACCAACAGACTTGCTCAACACAGGGTTGCCACAAACCTTCAATTTGTAAAAAATGTAGTATCTGTGAAGCATAATAAAATGACGTGTGATAAAATGAAGTATGCCTGTACCACTAGCTCCTTTATTGGAATCATTTCCATCAACCCTGTTTCTGTGACCCATTCTACGATGGGACTAGGAAGCAAACATTAACTGAGCGCCTACCTGGTCCTGAGGGCAGTGATGGTTCAGTGGTAGAATTCTTGCTTTCTATGAGGGAGACCTGGGTTTGATTCTGGGCCAGTGCACCTCTTGTGCAACGACAACCTGTCTGTCAATGGGGGCTTGTATGCTGCTATGATGGTGAACAGGTTTCAGTGGAGTTTATAGATCAAGATGGGCTAGGAAGGCTTGGTGATCTACTTCTAAAAATCAGCCAGCGAAAAACCTAGGGATCACAACGGTCCAATCTGCAAACTGATCATGGAGATGGCGCAGGATGGGGCAGCATTTCGTTTCATTGTGCATGGAGTTGCCATGAGTTGGGAGCTGACTTGATGGCAGCTAACAACACCCTGTCCTGAGCTTGGTTCTAGGAACATGCATGAGATTAATTTAACTTTACCACTTAGCACAGTATTTAACACATAAGAGATAATCAATAGTTATTTCTTGACTGACTGAATGAATGAATGAAAGAACACACCTGGAAAGAACACTCATTGCAACTTTATGGGATAAGCATCATCAGCCCCACTTTTGCAAAGAAGAAAAGCCAAGGTCAGAGAGATTAAGTCTCTCAAGTTCACACAGCACCTGATGCCAAATAGTCTCTTCCCACTATACCAGGCTACCTCTCTATCATCCTCCTGATGCCCCACTGTCTTGTTATTTCATATTTTATCTTCTGGCAGCCATGGTCTCTTGGTAACACACCTTTTCTTAGCCTGACTCCTGAAACCTATCCCATCCATTTATTGGATGACTTTGGTTACCCACCCTATACATTTTGGACTGATTCATGTTTAAGCTGTGAGAGTGCTAAGGAAAAAATAAATAAAAATCAAGAGGAAGAAGCCAAGTCTTTGTGATACAAAGGCAGCTGGAAGGGTTGCTGTGAAAAGGCACTGAACAGTAGCTGTTGCCCTACCAGGAATGAGTTAGAATGCATGTATGTAGAGTGGGACCCAAGTCTTCCTGCTGCTTCTGGCGATATGCTAAAGGAGGGCCTCACTGAGAGCGAGGACATGCCCAAACTGTACCACACACCAAAAAAAAAATGAATAAACTTGTCATTGAGTAGACAGGGAGGAGAAGGAGGTGGAAGGCCATTGGTTTTATTTTTTGAGTCCACAGAAGTATCTCCTTTAAAGGTGACCTCCATGACCTCAGCCTTCCGCAATTTCAGGACAAATAATTCATTCTTCAGGAGGCTCAGAAGATTTGGGGGTCTTCAATAACCCTAGAAGCAAATTCCTGAACAGGGCTCCTTTTGAATTCAGGCTCCCAAACTATGAGAGGTATTTTAAGGACTAAGGTAAGGTGCATGTGTATAGTTTTTTCTTCCAAATGTGTAAACAGAGGCTCCCATTCCAGATAAGCCCATAAATGCTGGTCACAAATCCCAAGTAGGTTTTCAGATCCAGCCATAAAGCTTCTGGAAACTATTTGCACATTAGGAAGACATACTGAAAAAGCCTGGAGGCTTGAAGCCAGTGCTGGAAAGTAGCCTTGCAGATAGATGGAAGCCCAGTCACTGGCTGTGTGATGAAAGCTGTCAGCTGGGAGTAAGGAGGTGTCAACAGTATACTATTTGGTGAAATAAAACACATTGGTTAATAGCACATATTTTGTATGTGTTTCTGTTTTTCATAAAAAAGACATGGAAGGCTACAGAGCAAAATGTTAACAGTGGTTATCACTGGGTGGCTATATTAAGGGTGATTTTTTAAAAAATATATTTTATACATTTTCTGAATTGATTATTTTATAATGAGCTAATGCCCCCCCTTTCTTCGATCTCAGGTCCATCATTCCTTCCTCAGGGAAGCCTTCACTGAGCTTCGTGATTAGGACGCTTCCTCTTATTTTGTGTTCACCTGGAACAATGTCTTCCTGTCTTATCACTGCACATATTACAATTTTATAGTTCTACAAGGACTACTATAACCTTCTCCTTAGTATCTGCCTTCCCCAGGAAGCTGTATGCTCCATAAGGACAGGGACCATGGGAGGTTTTGTTTTGTTTCTGTGGACAACTTTTTTCCCACCATCTAATAATAGTAGCAATGATGATGATGATGATGATAAGACCAATAACAACGGCAGCAGCAGCGATGGTGGCAGCGATGGCTAATACATATAGTACTTACTATGTACTGGGTTCTATTCTAAGGAAATACATACAGTTGACATCCCCATGTTACTGAAAGAGAAACCACAACACAGAAGGGCTATGTGCCCAGCAGAACCTCGGCTACTAAGGGTTGGCCAGGATTTACACCCAAGCATTTGGGCTTCTGAGCCTATGCTCGTAACAACTATGCATACCAGTTGACACTGTGTAGATTCCAACTAATGGTGACCCCACAGGACTCAGAGTAGAACTGTACTCCATAAAGTTTTCAATGGCTGATTTTTCGGAAGTAGATCTCCAGGCCTTTCTACTGAGGTGGCTCTGGGGAGACTCGAACTCTCAACATTTCACTTAGCAGCCAAACACGTTAACTGTTTGTACCACCCAGGGACTGTAACAACTATATCACACTGCCCCTTATTCAGCATGTAACTTGGCACACAGGGGCGCCCGATAAGTATCTGTTAAATGAAAGATCACACATTCATTTCTGTAATCCTAATAAAGTTATATTTCCATTTTTGGATGAAGGGAAAAACAAAAACAATCACTCCCTATTGGAATGAACCAGCAGAATGAAAGAGGTGGCTCTGGAAAAAAATGCTGCATATGAAGTTCATTCAAGTCCTGATGTTTTAATTTTCTGCATGCAGAGGGAGCAGGGCCGGACAGGGCTCCATGCCACTCTCTTTGGACATCCTACAGCTTGAACTCTGGGCTTAAGTTCTCGTAACTCGATAAAGCCAAGGGTTCTGGTTCCATATAAGTGGCTAATCACAGAGAAAGACAATCCTTCACTTGAAACTTCCCAAGCTCATAGTAAGAGAGCCTGGCCCAAGAGAACGGAGGGGGAACTACCGCCAAGGTTAAGATATGCCAAGTACCTGGTGTGCTGCGTGGGGACTGTGAGGGAAACCTGGTAGGCACGGGGGATTATCAATTCCTCCTAAAAAAGGCCCACAGAAGTGGTTATATTTGCATGGTCTTAGCAGAACACGGCTTTCTGTGGCATTAAAAGGGCCCCATGTGCATTGTTAGCCAGAAATATTTAACGGATTAGGACCTCGTGTACTGGCAGACAGGCCTGATTTAAGTTTTTCACATGATACGAATCCCCCAGGGCAAAATCCAACACGCTGGCATCATTCCAGTTTAAGGCAGGAGATAAAACTCAAGGAATTCAGGCTGCTTCCCTCATTTCAAACCACAGGAGAAACCGTCTCCCCATAGCTTATTGTTTCAGGATTATGTTACGTCAGTGCCACTCGGAATACTGATGAGATGGGCCTCACTTCATTAAGCATTTGATATGGTTAAACTGCTGCCCCATTTCAAAGCCTACAGAAATCACCACACGCTGACAACTTGTCCTGCACACAGAATGCAAAAGCAGACACCACCGCTTGCAGACAAACTCACCCTCTCTCCCTTTCTGAGCAATTTAAAATAGGGGGGGAAAAAAGAATGTACTTTTCCCAACTCCCTTGTGCCTGAGAGTAAAAAAGAACACATTTTCTACCATTTCTACCATTCTTTGGCTCATGCCAAAGAGATTAAATAACTCCGTGAAGCCAGATGTATCCTATTCCTGCCAGGGCTTAGAAACAGATCAGCTACTAGGCAGCTGTGAAATAGAGCAGCAGTCTGTCAGGATTTAATTAGGCTGCCTTTTTGGATAGAGCGCCTTTTTTTTTTTTTTTCCTGTGAGCATTTTGGCAAAAGCTTGGGTTGGGCTGACTATAGCAAAGGTGTATCCTTGATTCAGGTGCTGTCTGATGGATTGACGGTGGCAAGAGGTGACTTCACTCGCTGATCTTACACACAAGTAGAGACAGACCCAGAAGTATATGAATTTTATGCAGATATACGAATTAACAGAAGTATTTCTCTGGGTTCCCTTTCCTCCCTGCCTCAATGCCAAACCCACGATGTCACTGCCTCGTCAGGTACCCTGACTGGTTGAGTGTGGGGGGCCACAAAAGGACTTAGAATATATTTTTGTCCTAAGAACAGTGACCCAAGACTCGGCCATAAATGGAACAAACCCAGGCACCAGTCTGTTGTATCTGGGGAATGTTCTGCAGCCCTTCAGTCTGGAGTTCAGAATTACTAGCTGTTCTCCTGTTTTAAAAGGTCCAGTTTAAATCCAGCTGTTCTTCTCATGGAGCCCTGGTGGCACAGTGGTTAAGGAGTCGTCTGCTAAGCAAAAGGTTGGCAGTTCTAATCCAGCAGCCACTCCTTGGAAACCCTATGGGGCAGTTCTACTCTGTCCTGTAGGGTTGCTGTGAGTCAGCACTGACTAGACAGCAAAGGGTTTGCTTTTGGGTTGCTTCTTCACATGCTCTGAGTCTTAACGGCGAAAATTTACTTAAATGTTCAAAAGGGATTAGGTGGTGAGACCTCAGAGGTCAAGAACAAAGCATCAGTTGGAACAACATAAATGGCCAATTACAGGGGATTAGTTGGACCCGGCAGAATAAACGGTGGTGAGACGTGACTGCGAAGATGGTATTCATGGTGTGCGTCAGGTCCACATGAAATAGACTTGGAGGGACTGGCATGCAAAGCAACCACCATTTTTAATATGGTTTGTATAGGAAATGCAAAACCTTTCTTGCTGGTTCAAAGTCTTGCCATTCTTACCATCATTCATCTTAAATACTACTATTACGACTACCATTACTAAGGAGCCCTGGTGGTGCAATGATTAAGTGCTAAGCTGTTACCTGAAAAGTCGGCGGTATGAACCCACCAGTGCCTCTGCAGCAGAAACGGCATGGTGATATGCTCCCGTAAAGATTTCAGTCTAGGACACCCTACGGTCAGTGCTACTCTGCCATATAGGATTGCTATGAGTTGGAATCAGCTCAACAGCAAACAGCAACAACTACTACTGCTAATGACGGTGGTGATGACGATGATGGCAGCGATGATGAAAGCAGTAGTTGCTGGTGTTTACCTAGGGGTTTCTGTATGCTGGGAAACCCTGGTGGTGTAGTGGTTAAGAGCTATGGTTCCTAATCAAAAGCTCGGCAATTCGAATTCACCAGACACTCCTTGGAAACCCTATGGGGCAGTTCTACTCTGTCCTGTAGGGTAGCTATGAGTCGCAATCAACCTGACAACAGGTTTTTTTTTTTTTCCGATATGCCAGAGTCCCTAGGTGGTATAAACAGTAACGTGCTTGCTGCTAACTGAAGGACTGGAGGTTCAAGTCTACCCAGAGGTACCCCAGAAGAAAGGTCTGGTGATCTACTTCTGAAAATTCAGCCACTGAACCCCCTTATGGAGCACAGTGCTACTCTGACACACGTGGGGTCGCCATGAGTCAGAGTGAACTTGATGGCAACTGGTTTTTTCCTATATGCCAGCATCTTTTATATAGATTATCTATCTTATTTCTTCTTTATAATAACCCTGTAACAAGAGTATGGTTATCATTTCCAGTTTACACATGACGAAACTGAGGCACAGAGGGGTTTAGGAACTTGCCCAAAGATGCTAACAAGTGATATAGGCTTTGTGGCGGAGGCGGGGGTGGGGTCTCTTAACCATTTTAGTCTACTGCCCTCTCTGCCCAACTGTCAAATATGAGCAGGCAGGGACCTTCTGTCAACATTTGGTTGACACTATACTGTCAATATAGTAGAAACTGTATTGGTTATCACTATATTGTTATAAATAGTGCACCGCATATGGCAGGTCTTGCTAAATTTGAGTAAATGAATAAATGAGTCAAGGATGAAAGAACTTTTGGAAATTAGGGTCCCTGAATATTGGTCAGACAAGATAAGGCTTCCTTCTTCATGTGTCCTCACTGCTTAGAAGCATGGTTGAGTCTTAAGACAACTAGATTCTGGCTGGGTTCCTGGTAAAGGCCGTGGATCACATGAAACCATGCCCATGGAGAACAACACTGCACCAAATCTCCAAGATATAACACGTCCAGGAAAGAATTATAAACCCAGTGGTGGCACCAGGCTTTCCAACATGCATCTCCATGTATGAAGCTCGAGGTAGCACCTAGAGGTACGGTGGTTGTTAGGCGGCTAACAAATGTTTCTGAATTTCTCTCCTTCTAGATACACGGTAGATTTGGACTTTCCTGTCCCCTTAGAAGTGAAATCAAAGTAGTCTAGCTAGCTGAGTAACTAAGATGAGAAGAGCTTGCCCTGCTAATACATGATGGGCATGTAGGGTGAGCAAGAAATAAACTTTTGTTTTAAAGTGCTGAGACTTGGGCCTCCATGTTACCGCACCATTACCTAGCACATCCTTACTGATAAAAGAGGGATAAGCTACACAAGCCAAGTATCCTAGTTGTTATGGGTTAAATTGTATCCTCCAAAAAGATATGTTCAAGTGCTAACCCCTGGCACCTGTGAATGTGACCTCATTTGGAAACAGGGTCTTGGTAGATAAGTAATATTAGGTCATATTGGAGTAGGGTGGGCCCTGATCTAATATGACTGGTGTCTTTACGAGAAGAGAAGAGATACAGGCAGACAGACACAAAGGAAAGGTGGCCATGTGAACATGGAAGCAGAGATTGGAATGATGTATCTATAAGGAAAAAAACACCTGAGGCCACCAGAAGCTAGAAGGAGCAAGATTTCTCCCCTGGAGCCTTTGGAGAGAGCATGGTTCTCCTGACACCTTGATTTCAGACTTCTAGCCTTGGGACTGTAAGATAATAAGTCACTGTTGTTTTAAGCCATCCAATTTGTGGTCATTTGTTAAGGCAGGGCTAGGAAACTAATACACCGCACTCACAACTAAGGACCTTACACTGTAGCAAAGTAAAAAAACACGCACACAGTAAATAACAGAGGGAAGAGAATTAATATGTAAGCAACTAAATGCCAGGCATGATACTAAGGGATTTATGTAAGCTATTTCATAATAATCTCATGCATTATTTTACCTCTCAATGCTCTCGTTTATAAACTGGGAATAATAATACTATTGCCATTTTACAAATTCCCATTTTATAAGTGAGGACATTGAGAGGTAAGACAACTTTTCCAAGGTCTCTCAGTAAGTGGCAGAGCTGAGATTTGAATTTAATATCTGTTAGGGTCTAATGCTTCATGCTCTTCCCCACCATACTCAGTGGCTCTCCTGGGCAGGAAATTTTACCCAAAAACAACAGGAAGCAGGTGCTGGCTAGAGCCAGAAGAGCAGCTGAGCCAAGACATGAAGCAGTGATTAGGGTAAAGCGGTCAAGAAGTCTTCCTGAAGGAAGTGAGTTTCAAATCAACTATTAACACAAGTGTTGCTCCTCAGAGGGGAAGCTCATGATAACACTACTAGACAGGTGGTATTACAGAGATGGGTGACTTCTTTGGACAGAAAAGAGTCAAACAGGAGAGCAGTGAAGAAGGCAGCTGTGTGAAGCCTTAAAGAATAGGCTGGGGTGTTTCGAATTTATAACCACAGTGGGCTCCTCAGCAGGGGTGGGAAATGAGAAAAGCAGTGTTTATCAAAGATTGTTCTGGCAACTGTATGTAGGATGAACTACAACAGAGAGAGGGGGAGAGACTCAGGATGGCCTGATAAGCTATTTTGGTGGCTAGGCCAAAGAAGGGTAGGCTTGAATTAGGACAAAGGCTGTCGAAATGGAAAAGAAAAAGTAATTATTCCAACAACTGAGCTCTTGCTACCAGTAAAAACCATCTGCTGTTGAGCTGATTCCCACTCATGGCGACCCCATGTGTGTAAGAGTAGAACTGTGCTCCCTAGGGTTTTCAATGGCTGATGTTTTGGAAGTAGGCTGCCAGGTCTTCCTTTTGAGGGTTCAAATCTCCAATCTTTTGGTTAGCAGACAAGCATGTTAACCATTTGCACCACGCAGAAACTCCAAACTCTCGCTAAGTGCTAGATAATGGGCTAAGCAATCTGCGTGCCTCATCTCACAAAATGTTCATAACAAACTCAGGAGACACGTGGGTTAGCCTATCTTACCATGTGTTAGGTGCTACTCTAAGACCACATTACTTAGGTACTACTGTTAGGTACTCTCACTTTACAAGAGAAAATGGAGGCTTAAGGAAGTGAAGTAACTTACCCTAAGTCACACCTAGCTAGTAAGTAGCAATGTCAAGAGTCAAATTCAGTTTAGTTTGGTTCCAAAGCTCATGCTCTGAACTGCTGCACTAATGAGAATATGTGGCCCTAGCTGGCTGAGCTACATGCCTGGGAGTGCCAAGAGAGATGAATCAAGTAATACCTTCCATGTTTAGAGCTTGCAAAGGAAGGTGCCAGAATCAAAACTTTGGACCTAATTCTGGGAACCAGGCTGCCTAGAAGTGTAGGACAGAAGGGAATAAATTCTTATCCTGCTTCTGTTCTGACCACCTCCTACTTACCCCATTGATGAAGGAGAGATTTCCCCTGCTCCCAAATAGTATGAAAGGGCCAAACACACAACACTCAATACTGGACAGATGAGAATGGCAGCAGTTTATTAGTCAAATATATTCACAGCCCAGAGAAGGAAGATACTCCACACCATAAAGGGCCATACTGGGGTTGCATTCAGGAACAGAGTGAAGCAGCAGGGATGTGACAACCAGGCTTTGCAGTAACAAGAGGGAGGGCTGTCCCCTGGTTCTCCCAGGAGGATGGGATCAGCTTGTTTGAATAATTCCATGGGTTGAATAATTCCATGGATCTTCTAGTAGCAAGAGGGAGGGGTGCCCCCTGGTTCTCCCAGGAGGATGTGATCGGCTTGTTTGAATAATTCCATGGGTTGGCAGGGAAGTGAAAACCATTAGGTGGAGTGCAACTTGTTTGGTTGACAGGGGAGCTGGCCGGATGGGAAGCCTTTCCTGCCGAATGTGTGTGGGGCATACCTAGCAAAAGTGTGAGAACTCTTGGTTAGGCGTTTGGGGTCCTGTGAGGTTCAAAGATGTCAACGCAGCACTTGAAATTTTAGGACTTACAATAAAGCTCCTCAGATATGTACCTTGTGGTTTTGCTTTGAAAACCAGGGCAGAATTATAATTTAACCCACAAAGGGGTGAGTGATGCTTTGTGTGTGACCCTCTGCCAATTCTTCTGGTTTGTGGTAGGCCAAAATGCTCAGAATTGGATTTTTCAATAAATCACTCATCCTGCAGTTAGCCTGCAGAGATGAAAGTCAAGTCATGGACTTCTGAAATGTCACCACTGCCTCTGTGCTTCCATCATGATGGTAGATCCGAGGCTGGGACCCACGGTGGTGTGCAACGGTGTTCTGCATGCCCAGGCCATCTGTTAGGAGGCTAAAAATGACCCAAAAGAGGTTTTTCTCTGACAGCTCACTTTTAAAGTGCAAGTGCTGTTACAGACCAATTTAAATTCAGTTTTTATTTTTATTAAAAAAGCATGTGCACATAATTTAAAGAGTCAAATAGTTGCACGAGGCTTGATAAAAGAAATAGCATTCTCCGACCTTTCTCTCCCAGAAGCAATCGTTTTCTATTCTTTTGGTTGGGTCTTTGAATAGTTTACTTCCATATCTCTAAATAACATACTTATAGTACTACTTGCTATTTTTTCCGTTTTACGAATTATCTATTGATTTGCTACTGTGGGAGATGAGGATTTAGCTTTAATTCATCGCCACCTCAGCTGCCACCACATACATGCCTTCTTTCAAGCCCCCTAGTTAGACAGTAATTTTAGATAATCACTGTTTCTATTATCTTTATCATGAGAATGTTATTCACTGATGGACCAGATAATATATTATGGTTTAAATACTTTCCTTCCTGGCACAACTTTTTGTTTTCCTTGGAGTTAATATTCCCTCCTGTAGTGCCATGGATCACTTTTATATGGCCTTTCTAGCCGTGGTCTTGTAACTCCCACCAAGTGAATGGGTAGGATTATACGAACAAGGTGCTTATGGCCCACCAAGGGGACTAGAAAGCTTGCCAATAATGCAAACAAGGTGCATGACACCCTTGAGGGTGTGGGGCCATGCAAATATGGTATATGGAACCCTAATGAGGGATTGGTCAGTTTTGCCATCTTGCTAGTCTTAAAATGAGCCATCCCGGAGAGGGAAAGGGGGGACCCACTATGAGCAAGAAGAAGAGCTAGGAGTGGAACGTGTCCTTTGGACCCGGGATGCCTGCGCCGAGAACTTCCTGGAGCCAGGAGACAGAGAGAAAGCTGTTACACTAGAAACAGTGAGAGATGGAGAGAAGCAACAGCACCAGAGGCAGCAGACCTAGGAGACCAGCAGGAGACAGTGTGGTGGACTTCCTGACCCACAGAGGGAGAGAGCTGAGTGCCTTTGGGCAGGAGGCTTACTGCCAAAGTGGGATTCCTCAGGGCACTTATCCATAGAGTTAAAGAGCTTTGTAACACTTGTCTGAGCAGGGCAAAGGCTGGACCAAGGGGCTGAGGGGCCGAGGGACTGAGGGCCAGTGACAGGCCTGCCTGTGGGCATGGCTGAGAAAGGGCTGTCCTGCTGGAAGAACTCTAT
This sequence comes from Loxodonta africana, assembly GCF_030014295.1. Taxonomy (NCBI): domain Eukaryota; kingdom Metazoa; phylum Chordata; class Mammalia; order Proboscidea; family Elephantidae; genus Loxodonta; species Loxodonta africana. Next base: position 46,890,733 of record NC_087348.1, read on the forward strand.
CCTGAGTTGTTTCCTGAACTGTAACCTGTTTCTTCCCTAATGAACCCCATAATCGTGAGAATTATCTGTGATTCCTGTGTGGCCACTGTCATGAGTTATCAAACCCAGCAGGGAAGTAGAGAGTGCCATGGGAGGGATGACTAGTACCATAATTGGTAAAAAGTTTGGAGAGAGGAGGTATGTCTGACCTTCACCTCACAGGAATCAGCCTTAGGCTATTGATCTTGATTGCCCTCCCCACTTGTGAACTTAGAGGAAGTGAGACGCCCCTGCCATGCCAGTCTTACACCTTCTCCCCCATTTGTGTAATATCTCACTAATCCAGATACTAAGTTTCCCACAGCTTTGTAAATCTTCTCTCAATACATTCAAACCCATTAAGTATCTTAACAATTTCTTTTTATGGAAATCTCTTTCGGAGCCTTCTGACCTGCTCCAGACTGGAAAGGTGGCTCTTTATGCCTCCATATGGCTGTCCCCTGTGATGGACCTTCACCGCCATCTTGGAGGTTTCCTTGTACTCTCTCAGAGAGAGTATTCTATGTATTGCTCACTATGTCAGATTCCCGATTTCTCAGATTCTGTGTCTTCTTTTTTCTTGGTTTATTCCCTTGGTTTTGGTAGAGCATATTTATTAATTGTTCCCCAAAAAGGGTTGTATGGAAGTAATCTTCTTCTCCTTTTTGAAAATGTCTTTATGGTATAGAATTCTAGTTGAAATTATTTGCTCCAGAATGTCTTCTCGATCCAATTAAAAAATGGGCAAACCAAAGAAGACATTCAGGCGGCTAACAGATACATGAGGAAATGCTCATAATCATTAGCCATCAGAGAAATGCAAATCAAAACTATAATGAGATACCATCTCACACCAACAAGGCTAGCATTAATCCAAAAAACACAAAATAATAATTGTTGGAGAGGTTATGGAAAGACTGGAACACTTATACACTGCTGGTGGGAATGTTAAATGGTACAACCACTTTGGAAATCGATTTGGTGCTTCCTTAAAAAGCTAGAAATAGGAGGCGGGGCCAAGATGGCTGACTAGGTAGAAGCCACCTCGGATACCTCTTGCAACAAAGACTCAGAAAAACAAGTGAATCGATCACATACATGACAATCTACGAACCCTGACCATCAAACACAGATCTAAAGAGTTGACCTGAGTGACAGAGACTGAGAACGAACAACCATGGGGAAGCAATGACTGTTTTCGGAGCCTGGAGCCAGCGTCCCAGTCAGAAAACCTTGGCGCCAGGCTTTGGACTGGGCGAAGGGGAGCTGAGCACGGCATCCTGTCATGGCGCAAACATGGGACGCAGCCCTAGCCCCCAGAAGTGACCTTGGGGGAAGCCCAGCCAGCGCGCGCAGGCAGCGCAGCGACGCAGCTGAAAGAAGTAACTGGGAAGCAGCAACTGGTTTTGGAGCTTGGAGTGCGGTGTCCCAGCCGGGGAACCTTGGTGTTGGGCTTTGGACTGGGAGAGGAGGAACTGACCACGGCTTCTGAGACAGGCAAGCACGGGATGCGGGCCTGACCCTCGGGGGCAATCTCTACCCAGCCAGCGCACACAGTCGACGTGCCCCCCTCGGGAATCTCAGACAAAACAGTCATCACCAAGCAAGATGAGTAACTTTGTCTATATTCTGGGGTGCTACTCTCTCCTATCTATCTGATCCCTCCCCTCCCCTTCCCAGGCAGCTTCATTAACATTGGAATTTCCTGAGCCAGAGAGTGAAGTGCTCTGCGGGGTTTGTTTGTTTTTTTTTTTTTATCTTTTCCTAACCTATTCTCCTGGCCTGAGAGAAGCAGCTACAAAAAACCCAGGGACCAAAAATCCTTCCCTGACTTCCTGAAATTAGACAAAAATACAGACCAAGCTCCAGCCAAGCATATGAGATCCACAGTCTTGAGCTTTCATCCCTACAGGGAACAAGGTGGCTATTATAATGCAAAGGCAATTCTGATTGGGATCTGACTGTAATTGTTTTAGTGGATTACTGGAAAGACAAGTTTCCCAGGTCTGATATCTCTGCATATTAAACAGAGCCCTCACTGACCCACAATGGGGAACTGAGGACTGAAGCTCCCCCCAGACCACCTAGCCTCCTGCCATAGGGGTCTGAGGATGGTGACACCTACCAATCTGTAGAGGTACTTGCAATGGGGGCCTAATCTACAGCTGCAGAGCCCACCCACCAAAGTGCTTTAGGAATAGAGACACACCTACCTCACTGGCACTTGGGGGAAGCCTGTCAGCATCTTGCCCCCCAGAGTGTGATCCCCTGCTGCTACTAGAATCTGGTGCACACAACTATCACCACTACTCCTCTGTGTGGATAGGTGACAGCCTGAACCACATACTTGGTGACCCAAAATCAGATTCTACTCAAGAATAGTGAAAAGACTCTTAGGCTTATATATCTGCTAACAGCCCAAACTAGCTGGTAATAGGGCATAAGTGATTCAAGGGCTACAATAATCAAGACAGCATAATCCAGTAGCCCATCTATGTATACTGAAAGAAAACAAAACAAGGTAAGACTCAGTGAGCAAATATAAAATAAATCATTAAAATATCTTATAGATGGCTCGGAGACAGCAGTCGATATCAAACCACATAAAGAAGCAGACCATGATTGCTTCCACAACTCCCCAAATTAAAGAATCAAAATCTTTCCCAAATGAAGACATAATCCTGGAATTGCCAGATGCAGAATATAAAAAACTAATTTACAGAATGGTTCAAGACATCAGGGACGACCTCAGAAATGAAATAAGGCAATCTACAGAAAAAGCCAAGGAACACACTGATAAAGCAGCTGAAGAAATCCAAAAGATTAACAGTAAAATTACAGAATTAGACAACTCAGTAGGAAGTCAGAGGAGCAGAATTGCGCAATTGGAATGCAGAGTGGGGGAGATGGAGAATAAGGCAATTGACACCAATATAGTTGAAACAAAATCAGATAAAAGAATTAAAAAAAATGAAGAAACCCTAAGAATCATGTTGGACTCTATCAAGAAGAATAACTTGCATGTGATTGGAGTTCCAGAACAGGGAGGGATAACAGAAAATACAGAGAGAATAGTTGAAGATCTGTTGGCAGAAAATTTCCTGACATCATGAAAGACAAAAGGATATCTATCCAAGATGCTCATCGAACCCCATATAAGATTGATTCAAAAAGAAAATCACCAAGACATATTATCATTAAACTTGCCAAAACCAAAGATAAAGAGAAAAATTTAAAAGCAGCCAGGGATAAAAGAAAGGTTTCCTACAAAGAAGAATCAATAAGAATAAGTTCAGACTACTCAGCAGAAACCATGCTGTCAAGAAAGCAATGGGATGACATATATAGAGCACTGAAGGAGATAAACTGCCAGCGAAGGGTCATACATCCAGCAAAACTCTCTCTCAAATATGAAGGTGAAATTAAAACATTTACAGATAAACACAAGCTTAGAGAATTTGCAAAAACCAAACCAAAGCTACAAGAAATACTAAAGGAAATTGTTTGGTCAGAAAATCAATAATATCAGATACCAACACAACACAAGGTCACAGAACAGAACATCCTGATAGCAACTCAAACAGGGAAATTGCAAAAACAAATTAAGATCAATTTTAAAAAGAAAAAAATGCTCAAAACAGGGAATCATTGAAGTAAATATGTAAAAGATCACAATAATCAAAAAGAGGGACTAAATACAGGAGGCATAGAACTACCATATGGAGAGGAAAACAAGGTGATATAAGACGATACAAGTTAGGTTTTTACTTAGAAAGGTAGGGGTAAATATTAAGGTAACCACAAAGAGGTCTAACAACTCCATAACTCAAAATAAAAACCAAGAAAAACATAACGACTCAGCAAACATAAATTCAACTACTATGAAAATGAGGAACACACAATTTACAAAGAAAAACATCTCAGCACAAAAAAGGAAATGGAAAAATGAAATTGTCAACAACACACAAAAAGGCATCAAAATGACAGCACTAAACACATACTTATCTATAATTACACTGAATGTAAATGGACTAAATGCACCAATAAAGAGACAGACAGTCTAAGACTGGATAAACAAACACGATCCATCTATATGCTGCCTACAAGAGACACACTTTAGACTTAGAGACACAAACAAACTAAAACTCAAAGGATGGGGAAAAATATATCAATCAAACAACAAGTAAAAAAGAGCAGGAGTAGCAATATTAATTTCTGACAAAATAGACTTTAAAGTTAAACCCACCACAAAGGATAAAGAAGGACACTACATAATGATTAAAGGGACAATTGACCAGGAACATATAACCATATTAAATATTTAGCACCCAATGACAGGGCTGCAAGATACATAAAACAAACTTTAACAGAACTGAAAAGTGGGATAGACACCTCCACAATTACAGTAGGAACTTCAACACACCATTTTCGGAGAAGGACAGGACTTCCAATAAGAAGCTCAACAGAGACAAGGAAGACCTAATTGCTACAATCAACCAACTTGACCTCATAGACTTATACAGAACACTCCACCCAACAGCTGCAAGGTATACTTTTTTTTCTAATGCACATGAAACATTCTCTAGAATAGACCACATATTAGGTCATAAAACAAACCTTTGCAGAATCCAAAACATCAAAATATTACAAAGCATCTTCTCAGACCACAAGGCCATAAAAGTGGAAATCAGTAACAGAAAAATCAGGGAAAAGAAATCAAATGCTTGGAAACTGAACAATACCCTGCTCAAAAAAGACTGGGTTATAGAAGACATTAGGGAGGGAATAAAGTAATTCATAGAATGCAAAGAGAATGAAAACACTTCCTATCAAAACCTCTGGGACACAGCAAAAGCAGTGCTCAGAGCTCAATTTATATCGATAAATGCACACATACATAAAGAAGAAAGAGCCAAAATCAGAGAACTGTCCCTACAACTTGAACAAATAGAAAGTGAGCAACAAAAGAATCCATCAGGCACCAGAAGAAAACAAATAATAAAAATTAGAGCTGAACTAAATGAATTAGAGAACAGAAAAACAATTGAAAGAATTAACAAAAGCCAAAAGCGGGTTCTTTGAAAAAATTAACAAAATTGATAAACCATTGGCCAGACTGACTAAAGAAATACAGGAAAGGAAACGAATAACCCGAATAAGAAACAAGATGGGCCATATCACAACAGACCCAACTGAAATTAAAAGAATCATATCAGATTATTACAAAAAATTGTACTCTAACAAATTTGAAAACCTAGAAGCAAAGGATGAATTCCTAGAAAAACACTACCTACCTAAACTAACACAGTCAGAAGTAGAACAACTAACTAGATCCATAACAAAAAAAAGATATTGAAAAGGTAATCAAAAAACTCCCAACAAAAAAAAGCCCTGGCCCGGACGGCTTCACTGCAGAGTTCTACCAAACTTTCAGAGAAGAGTTAAAACCACTACTACTAAAGGTATTTCAAACCACAGAAAATGATGGAATGCTACCTAACTCATTCTATGAAGCCACCATATCCCTAATACCAAAACCAGGTAAAGACACCACAAAAAAAGAAAATTACAGACCTATATCCCTCATGAACATAGATGCAAAAATCCTCAACAAAAGTCTGGCCAATAGAATTCAACAACATATCAAAAAAATAATCCACCACGACTAAGTGGGATTTATACCGGGTATACACGGTTGGTTTAAAATTAGAAAAACCATTAATGTAATCCACCATATAAATAAAAGAATAGACAAAAACCACATGATCTTATCAACTGATGCAGAAAAGCCAATTTGATAAAGTCCAACACCCATTCATGATAAAAACTCTCAGCAAAATAGGAATTGAAGGAAAATTCCTCAACATAATAAAGGGCATCTATACAAAGCCAACAGTCAACATCACTCTAAATGGAAAGAGCCTGAAAGCATTTCCCTTGAGAACGGGAACCAGACAAGGATGCCCTTTATCACTGCTCTTATTCAACATTGTGCTAGAGGTCCTAGCCAGAGCAATTAGGTTAGACAAAGAAATAAAGGGCATCCGGATTGGCAAGGAAGAAGTAAAATTATCTCTATTTGCAGATGACATGATTTTATACACAGAAAACCCTAAGGAATCCTCCAGAAAACTACTGAAACTAATAGAAGAGTTTGGCAGAGTCTCAGGTTATAAGATAAACATACAAAAATCACTTGGATTCCTCTACATCAACAAAAAGAACATCAAAGAGGAAATCACCAAATTAATACCATTCACAGTAGCCCCCAAGAAGATAAAATACTTAGGAATAAATCTTACCAAAGATGTAAAAGACCTATACAAAGAAAACTACAAAGTACTAGTGCAAGAAACTAAAAAGGACCTACATATCTGGAAAAACATACCTTGCTCATGGATAGGAAGACTTAACATAGTGAAAACGTCTATTCTACCAAAAGCCATCTACACATACAATGCACTTCCGATCCAAATTCCAATGACATTTTTTAATGTGATGGAGAAACAAATCACCAACTTCATATGGAAGGGAAAGAAGCCTCGGATAAGCAAAGCATTACTGAAAAAGAAGAAGAAAGTGGGAGGCCTCACTCTACCTGATTTTAGAACATATTATACAGCCACAGTAGTCAAAACAGCCTGGTACTGGTACAACAACAGGCACATAGACCAATGGAAGAAAATTGAGAACCCAGATATAAATCCATCCATATATGAGCAGCTGATATTTGACAAAGGACCAGTGTTAGTTAATTGGGGAAAAAATAGTCTTTTTAACAAATGGCTCTGGCATAACTGGATATCCATTTGCAAAAACATGAAACAGGACCCATACCTCACACCATGCACAAAAACTAACTCCAAGTGGATCAAAGACCTAAACATAAAGACTAAAACGATAAAGATCATGGAAGAAAAAATAGGGACAACATTAGGAGCCCTAATTCAAGGCATAAACAGAATACAAAACATTACCAAAAATGATGAAGAGAAACCCGATAACTGGGAGCTCCTAAAAATCAAACACCTATGCTCATCTGAAGACTTCACCAGAAGAGTAAAAAGACCACCTACAGATTGGGAAAAAATTTTCAGCTATGACATCTCTGACCAGCGCCTGATCTCTAAAATCTATATGATTCTGTTAAAACTCAACCACAAAAAGACAAACAACCCAGTCAAAAAGTGGGCAAAGGATATGAACATGCACTTCACTAAAGAAGATATTCAGGCAGCTAACAGATACATGAGAAAATGCTCTTGATCATTAGCCATTACAGAAATGCAAATTAAAACTACAATTAGATTCCATCTCACTCCAACAAGGCTGGCATTAATCCAAAAAAACACAAAATAATAAACGTTGGAGAGGCTGTGGAGAGATTGGAACTCTTATACACTGCTGGTGGGAATGTAAAATGGTACAACCACTTTGGAACTCTATCTGGCATTTTCTTAAAAAGTTAGAAATAGAACTACCATACAACCCAGAAATCCCACTCCTCGGAATATACCCTAGAGAAATAAGAGCCTTTACACGAACAGATATATGCACACCCATGTTTACTGCAGCACTGTTTACAATAGCAAAAAGCTGGCAGCAACCAAGGTGTCCATCGATGGATGAATGGTCAAATAAATTATGGTATATTCACTCAATGGAATACTACATATTAATAAAGAACAGTGACGAATCTGTGAAACATTTCATAACGTGGAGGAACCTGGAAGGCATTATGCTGAATGAAATTAGTCAGATGCAAAGGGACAAATATTGTATAAGACCACTATTATAAGATCTTGAGAAATAGTGTAAACTGAGAAGAAAACATTCTTTTGTGGTTACAAGGCGGGGGGAGGGAGGGAAGGTGGGAGAGGGCTATTTACTGAATAGTTAGTAGATAAGAACTACTTCTGGTGAAGGGAGGACAATACTCAATACAGGGAAGGTCAGCTCAACTGGACTGGACCAAAAGCAAAGTTTCCGGGATAAACTGAATGCTTTGAAGGTCAGCGGAGCAAGGGCAGGGGTTTGGGGACTATGGCTTAAGGGGACTTCTAAGTCAATTGGCAAAATAATTCTATTATGAAAACATTCTGCATCCCACTTTGAAGTGTGGCGTCTGGGGTCTTAAACTCTAACAAGCAGCCATCTAAGATGCATCAGTTTGTCTCAACCCACCTGGATCAAAGGAGAATGAAGAACACCAAGGACACAAGGTGATTACGAGCCCAAGCGGCAGAAAGGGCCACATGAACCAGCAACTACATCATCCTGAGACCTGAAGAACTACATGGTGCCCAGCTACAACCAATGACTGCCCTGACAGGGAACACAACGGAGAACCCCTGAGGGAGCAGGAGAGCAATGGGATGCAGACCCCAAATTCTCATAAGACCGGACTTAATGGTCTGAGACTAGAAGGACCCTGCTGGTCACGGCCCCCAGACCTTCTGTTGGCCCAGGACAGGAACCATTCCCGAAGCCAACTCTTCAGACAGGGATTGGACTGGACAATGGGTTGGAGAGGGATGCCGGTGAGGAGTGAGCTTCTCGGATCAGGTGGACACTTGAGACTGTGCTGGCATCTCCTGTCTGGAGGCGAGATGGGAGGCTAGAGAGAGAAACTGGCAAAATGGTCATGAAAGGAGAGACTGGAAGGATGGAGCGGGCTGACTCATTAGGCGGAGAGTAAGTAGGAGTATGGAGTAAGGTGTATATAAGCTTATATGTGACAGACTGACTTGATTTGTAAACTTTCACTTAAAGCACAATAAAAATTATTCAAAAAAAAAAAAAAAGCTAGAAATAGAAGTACCATACGATCCAGCAATCCCACTCCTTGGAATACATCCTAGAGAAATAAGAGCCATCACATGAATAGATACATGCACACCCACGTTCACTGCAGCCAGCACTGTTAACAATAGCAAAAAGATGGAAACAACCTAGGTGCCCGTGAATGGGAAAATGGATAAACAAATTACGGTTTATTCACACAATAAAGAACAATGATGAATCCATGAAACATCTCATAACATGGATAAATCTGGAAGGCAACATGCTGAGTGAAATTAGTCAGTCACATAAGGACAAATATTCTATGAGACCACTATCATAAGAACTCAAGAAAAGGTTTAAACACAGAAGAAAAGATTCTTTGATGGTTATGAGGGTGGGGAGGGAGGGAGAGGGGAATTCACTAACTAGATAGTAGACAAGAATTATATTAGGTGAAGGGAAGACAACACACAACACAAGGGAAGTTAGCACAACTGGACTAAACCAAAAGCTAAGAAGTTTCTTGAACACAACCAAACACTTCAAGGGACAGTGTAGCTTGGGTGGTGGTCTGGGTACTATGGTTTCAGGAAACATCTAGGTCAATTGGTATAATAAAGTTTATTAAGAAAGTATTATGCATCCCACCTTTGGTGAGTGGCGTCTAGGAACTTAAAAGCTAAGGAGCGGCCATCTAAGGTACATCAATTTGTCCCAACACACCTGGAACAAAGGAGAATGAAGAACACCAAAGACACAAGGAAAATATTAGCCCAAGAGACACAAAGGGCCACATAAACCATAGAGTCCATCAGCCTGAGACCAGAAGAACTAGATGGTGCCCGGCTACCACAATGACTGCCCCAACAGGTAACACAGCAGAGAGTCCATGATGGAGAAAAGTGGGGTGCAGAACTCAAACTCTAGATAAAGACCAGACTTAACGGTCTGACTGAGACTGGAGGAACCCCGGAAGACATGGCCCCCGCACTCTCTGTTAGCCCAGAACTGAAACCATTCCCAAAGCCAACTCTCAGACAAAGATTAGACTGGACTATAGAACATAAAATGATACTTGTGAAGAGTGTGCTTCTTAGTTCAAGTAGATACAGGAGACTAAATGGGCAGCTTCTGCCCAGAGGTGAGATGAGAAAGCAGAAAGGGACAGGAGCTAGTTGAATGGACACAGAAAATTCAGGGTGGAAAGGAGGAGTGTGCTGATATAGGGATAACAACTAGGGTCACATAACAATGTGTGTATTAATTTTTGTATGAGAAACTGACTTGAGCTGTAAACTTTCACTTAAAGCACAATAAAAAACAAAAAAATGAATTATCTTCTCATGTGCAGTGTTTTTAAGTCTGATGCCATTTTGATTCTTGCTCCTTTGTATAAAACCTGTTTTCATTTACATATTTATTTTTTAATGTCTGGAAGCTTGAGATTTCATGATGCTGTGCTTCACTTTCATTGACTGATCTGAGCATTTTTCTATCTGGAGACCCCGGTGCTTCGGTTTGAGGGAAATTTTCTTAGATTTCTCCATAACTCTTATTATTTGGATATAAATCCCCTAAGCTGGTCCTCAATTTTTCTTATCTTTCCTCTCCTGTTTTCTATTTCCTTGTGCTTTTGTGCTTTCTGGGGCATATTCTCAACTTTACGTTCCAAGTCCTTCATATTTTAAATTTTTATGAGCTCTTTCCTGTTTGCTCTTTAAAAAAAAAAATGGCATCCTACTATTATTTCACTGACGCAATCTCTCATCTTTTTTTTTAAGTTTTCTTCTCTTTGAATAGTTGGTTTCTTTTTTTTAGTGTGTGTGTGTGTTTTATATCTTTCGTACTCGAAGCTTTTCTCAAGTGTCTGGTGATTCTTGGCTGACCACTCCTATGTAAGTCTGAGCACTAAAAAGTCCTTGGCTGTGGGCTTGCTGACTATTGGCTTTACTATAAGATGATACAGCTAAACTATTTCACTGGGGACCTGCAATGTCACTATCTCTTACACTGGGCAGCTTCCCCACAGAAGGCTCTTCTTGGAATGTATGTGAGCCTGGCTGACTGTGTTCTGGGAATTGACTTGAAGAAAAAGGCTGGTGGTTTCAATATTCATTATGTTGACTTAGACTACATCCCTGTTTTCAGAAAGGTACCCCCATTCTCAACTGTGCTTTAAGTCTGGCATTCTAGAGACCCTTTGCTTGACCCTAGCCAAAGAATAAACTCTAATCTTCTGCTGGAGGAAAAGGTGAAGTCGCTTGACTATACAGGGTAGGGCAGGTATCTAGAAGCTTCCTAATGGAATTCCAACCAATCTTCCTATTTTTAGCTCCACCCTCACCTCTGCTTCCAGAGTTCTCTCCCAATTCCCAAGCCTTCTGGGAGTAAATCTGGTTGTTTCTTCGTTTCCCTGAGTGCCAGCTTAGGATTCCAATTTCTGAGTTGGCTAAGTCACTTATTGCTTATCCATTTATTCTTCAGCTTCCACAATTTTGTTGCTGTTTTTTCTTCTCTTCTTCTTTGTCCTTCTGGGTTTATCTTTTAAAAAATATGTGTGTTCAAGCTGCCATTTTAAATGACAAGTCTTGAAGTTAGGTAGTCATATCATTTGCTCTCCTGAATCTCAAAATCTCTAGGACACCTGGATAGCTGTTTTCTATTTAGAGATTTTCAGGTGAGTGATGCTAATGGGATTTTGTGTTACCTGTGCCGTGGCCACCTCTCTTCTTGGTGTGGTGCAAAATTTTCAGTGTGGAAAAACTTAGGATCAGGCGTAGGAAGAGGATGGATTACTCCTAGCTCTGATTCCAACTCATTGTTATCCTTGGTCTCATTTGCAGTCTCAGGATAATAACCACCAACCCTATGTACTTTCAGGGTTCTTAGTAGGATCAAATAGGATAATGACTGCAAAAGCACTTCAAAAAGGATAAAGAATTACAGAAACACAAGGCTTTGTTATTACTTAAAGCCCGACTTTCATCTTCTGAAATCCAATCTAACTTTATCTTGGCCTGTCTTTAGGGGAGAGAGGCTTGTCTCCAGTAATCTTATAAATTATCCTCCCGACTTTCAAAAGAATGTCCTCTAGTCACAGACACAGGACATGAGATAGTTCTTCTTACCCCTGCCATATCTAATTAGTTCCCACAACCAGTTGGGCTCCACATTACCCAAAACAAGCACACCCCAGAATCCAAAATAGTGTTAACGGAGAAGAGATGAGTGAAATGAAATTCTTTTTTGAGGTCCCTTCCACAAAAGGTCTGTGTATTAGTTGGAGTTCCCCAGAGAAACAGGAATAGGATATACATATACATATGAGGGGAGAGAGAGAGAGAGATTAGCTTTAAGGAAGTGGCTCCTGTGTCTGTAGGGTTGGCAAGTCAAAAATCCACAAAGCGGTGGTAGGCTGGGAATTCTAGCAGTCTTAAGCCTGGCAGCATTTCTTTCTTTTGCTTAAAAAAAAAAAATTGTTGTAAAAATATACATAACATAACATTTTCCAAGTAAACATTTTCAACTGTACAATTTAGTGACATCGATTACATTCATCGTTGCCAAATTTCCCATCACCATAAACAAAAACTCACTGCTTCCTAAACAATGGCTCTCCCTTTCTCCCTCCCTCCTACCTGGTAACCACTAATAAACTCTGGTGGCAGAGTTTCTATGTTACAGTCTCAAAGGTAGAGTTCCTTCTCCTCCAGGACACCTCAGTTTTTTTCCTAAAGAACTTCAACTTATTGGAAGAAGCTCACCCACGTTTATAGAGGGTAATCCTCTTTATTTAAAATCAACTGACTGTAAATATTAATCATATCTTCAAAATGCTTTCACAGCAACATCTACACTAGTGTTTGACAAAATAACAGGACACCACAGCCTAGCCAAGTTGACACATAAAATTAACCACCGCAGCCTGTTTCTCAGCTAAGCTAGGGGTCTATTTTGACTGGAGTTTTAAATGAAGGAACAAGAGTGGTTAAGTATACCCAAACAAAGGATATATTATAGCCATTGAAAAAGAATGGTGTGGTAGCTTTATATGCAGAGCCAAGAAAAGATGCTCACAGCATATTAAGTGATAAAAACAGGATGCAGAATCAAGGATATGATTCTGTTTTTGTAACACAACAACAAAACCCTTTATAAGAAAAACCAAACCCAGTGCCATCGAGTTGATTCTGACTCACAGTGACCCTATAGGACAGAGTAGAACTGCCCCATGGGGTTTCCAAGGAGCGCCTGGTAGATTTGAACTGCTGTAGCTCTTAACCACTACGCTACCAGGGTTTCCATATATATTTGTATAAGTCGTAGAAAATAGTCTGGCTGCATTCTCACCGAATCATTCTGGGTTGTGACTTCTGGGGAACAGGATTGGAAGTGAGAAGGAACTTTCACTTTTTACTTTGTACATGTCTGAACAGTGTGTTTTATAACAGGCATATATTGTTTCTTCTCATTAAAAAAAAAACAGTAAAGATTAAATGGACTGAAAGAAAAAGGAAGACAAGAAGGGAAGTAAAGGTAGTAAGAGGTCAGGGAAGGAGAGATGGTGAAGAAGAGGGTAAGAAATGGGCCAGTGTTGACAAGAATTGGGGCTTGGGGAGGGTGTACACACCTCTGGCAGGGACAGGCAAGCACGCCTGTTTCCTCCTTTTCTGTAACCACAAAACAACCCCTGTTGGGCCATGACAACTGCCTGTGTGTCTCTGTAAGCTCCACTAACAACTCAGGGATGAGGGGAACTCATTTTCTTTTTAAATGTGTATAATTTCCATACAGGGAAGCGCACAGGACTTAAGTATACAGTTCAATGATTTCTGGAAAATGCAAATATCCACGTAACCCACAAGGGGAATTCATTTTTAACAAAATCTCCCAGCTGTATGCACATGCTGGATCTGGAGGAGATGAACTCACTTCTGACATGGACAAATGCAGCCACGGATGGTTATCTCCATTCCTAGTGCCTGCGGTGGATCGGGGTTGGGGCACCATATGGGATTCATACCTGATCCATCTCACTAATGCCAAACCAGTATCCGCCTGGTGGCAGTTTAAGCCATTCTGCATTTCACAGAGATTTCCTGATTCCGCTTACTCCTACTTTGGGTGTCTCCTGCCTCAGTAATTTTAAATGTCTCTTGGCAATGACCATGATAACCCTGGATGTATTCGGTGGAAAAGATCCTTGGAGGTGGATCGACGTTGTCAAATAAGCTGGTTACCACTGTTAATTTCCCCCTCTGAAAATGGGAGCAGTTACCTCTTGGTGATTCACTGGAACAAGGGGCTATTTTACAGGCACTGACAGTACCTGCAGAGTTGCTCTGGGCTTTCATAATAATCATGGTCACTCACATTTACTGAGTGCTTACTAACTGCCAGGTACTATATTCTAAGCACTTTACATGATTTATCTTTACAACACCAAGAGATAGGCACAACCACTATCTCCATTTTATAGATGGGGAACACAGGTGCATAGCCGAGAATAACTCGCCCAAGGTCATGTCATTAGTAAGTGGTAGCGTGAGGATTGAGATGGAGGCAGTCTGTGACTTCAGAGTCTGTTTTTAACACTGGGCTACACCTTCTCCTCAGGGAGCCCTGGTGGCGCAGTGGTTAAGTGCCCAGTTGCTAACCGATAGGTCAGTGGTTTGAACCCACCAGCCGCTCTACCAAGAGAAAGATGTAGCAGTCTGCTTCTGTAAAGATTACAGCCTTGGAAACCCTATGGGGCAATTCTACTCCGCCCCATAAGTCGGAATCGGCTCCGTGGCAATGGCTTTTAATTTTTTTTTTTTTGGTTTTGTATACTTTTCTCTCAAGGGAGCCACGGTGGCATAATGGTTAAGCACTCAGCTGCTAACTGAAAGGTCAGTGGTTCAAACCCACAAGTTGCTCATGGGAGAAAAGACGTGGAGATGTGCTCCTGTAAAGATTATAGCCCAGAAAGTGGGGCAGTTCCACTCTGTCATATAGGCTCGCTATGAGTTGGAATCTACTTGATGGCACACAACACCAACAACAAACATTCTCTCATTCAGGGAAGGACAGGCAGAAACAGGGTGGAGAGTATCACCTCCTGACTTCCTGCCTAGAACTCTCTTTGGCAGACTCTGTAGCCACTCTCCAATACATAAAAATGTCAAGTACATCTTTCTTCTAAAAAGAGGTAAATCTACAGTCATCTCTAAAGTATTGCTAGGGCCACAAAGAGGCTTCTTAGTTCTGTCTAGACACAAAACCAACAGAGCATAATGCATAACAGTGTTTTATAGCCAGAGGTTTTTATCTTGTTTCTTCTCTGAGGAGCTGGCTGATAAATCAGCCTTCATAGGTGGAGAGGAATGTGTGTTTTTGAGAGTGACTTTCAGGAGCAGAGTGAAGGGCGGGCAGTAATGTGGCCAAGAGAGGCATCCTTCAGAAGCAGTGGCAATCTCACCTCAAGAGGCCAATTAATCCATCTGAGGGAATAATGAAAACGAGAGCAATGGAGCCTGGGTACAGGCTGTCTACCCACTTTTCAATGAGGGAAACTAGAGTGTTCTTTCCAACTCCCATTTATCAGTCTCTGGAGTGAACACAAGCCATCCTGTGCCATTGCATTAATCAAACTGCATTTACTGTCTAGAGGTACACGGTGATCCTAAGGGGGAAGATCAGCCCACGTTCATCTGAACAGCTGTTCCCTGAATTCTCAGCACCTAATGATTCTCAACCTTTGTAGTGTCCTCTTTGCCTCTTTCTGAAAGCACTGTTTGATCTTTCTATTGGATTAAAGCAAATGTTACTTTGAGACTTGAGCCATCTCATTTGAGGTAACTGGAAACACCCTAATCCTCTGCCATCAAGTAGATTCTGACTAATGGTGACCCCACGAGCTACAGAGTAAAACTGCACTGTAGGGTTTTATTGGATATCATCTTTATGGAAACAGATCGTCAGGGCTTTCTTCTACAGTGCTGCTGGATGGGTTCAAACCACCAACCTTTAGGTTAGTAGTTGAGCACAAACTGTTTACACTGCCCAGGGACCTAGGGAGATGCACAGTCCTCAGTGGGGGAGTCACTTTATCTAACGTAGACAAAAAAGTTGGTCAAAGGCAAGTAAGGTGTTCTACTCAATGACAGGCCAGAAAGAGAACTTTCATTCCGAATCCCTGATACTGGGGACAAGAGGGAACAGAGGATTGGTTCTCAAACTGTTGTTGTCATTGTTGTTAGGTGTTGTTGAGTCAGCTGCAACTCACATCAACCCCATTTACAAAAGAATGAAACACTGCCCAGTCCTGTGCCATCCTCACAGCCATTGCTATGCTTCAGCCTATTGTTGCAGCCACTGTGTCAATCCATCTCCTTGAGGGTCTTCCACTTTTTCAATGACCACTTTACTAACCATGATGTCCTTCTCCAGGGACTGATCCCTCCTGATAACACGTCCAAAGTATGTGAGACGTAGTCTCACCTTCCTTGCTTCTAAGGTTCCATGAGTCAAATCTATTCTTGAGATGGTCTCTAAATTCAGGTGGGATATACCCAAGGTTGTACTTTGGCTCTCATGGGCTCTGGTGCAGAGAATTTCAGTTCTGGTAATAAGGTAGGTTATATACTCAAAACAACTCTTCACTAGGAAGAGGAGACTTATAAAGTTGAAGTAAAATATATTTTTAAAATATCTCAAAATCATTGAAGAGGTGGCAAAAAAAGTAAAGAGTAAGCTCATGGGAGAAACCCTGGTGGCGCAGCGGTTAAGTGCTACGGATGCTAACCAAAAGGTTGGCAGTTTGAATCCACCGGGCAGGCGATCCTTGGAAACTCTATGGGGCAGTTGTACTCTGCCCTATAGGCTCACTATGAGTCAGAATTGATTTGACAACAATGCTTTTGGTTTGGTTTAAGCTCCTGGAAAACTGAGGCAACTTTTCCCCCAAAGGCAATGATGAGCTGGGCCAACTTGGTTTCAGTTTCGGCAAAGATGAAGAGGAAAAGAAGTCAAGATCCAGGGCCTGCCCAAAGTGGGAGTCTTAAAAGGGATCCTCTTTTATGCTGTAACTCCAAAGACCTACCTCTCAAGATAAGAATGAACCAGAAGTAAATCTCCTCCTTTTGTGCAGGGGACTATAGAGAAGGTTTAGTGAAACGAGGAATATGTGGAAGAATTTGCTACTGTGGGTAGCCCTCCCATAGATTGTGCACCTTGGGTTTATATTACCTAGATGGTTTAGGGAGCCTCATGAACTTGGTCTGAAATGGTAACAAACTGGTAGTACCCCCCACGCACCCAGCAGAAGCAAAGCCAAATCTCTCCAGAGGAAGGTATCCTTATCCAAAGCCTTGGTGAATCCACACAGTAGAAACAACAGGGATAAGAAACAGACGCATAAAAATTTCAGATGTTAAAATTATCAAAATTAGATCACAAACATGCTAACTATGTCTAAAGAAATAAAGAATCTTCAATACACCTCTCTTCAAGGAACAGTAAGCTATTAAAATTGATCTTGAAAAGGAACCAAAAAGAACATCTACTAGTGAAAAGTACTGTAACTAAAATGAAGAACTCAAGGAGCTAGTTTTATAGTAGATTAGATACAGATGAAAAGATAATTACTAAACTGAAAGATAGGTCAGGAGGAATTATTCAGAATGCGGCAGAGACACAACAAGATGGAAAATACGGACAAGAGGCTAATAGACATGGAAAGAGGTGCTCTAACAGAAATTCAAACTACGGTATGCAACAGAATCACCTCTGGAACTTGTAAAATTGTGGATTCCAGGCCCCTAATCCCATATTCTGATGCTTCAGGGTTAATAGGTATGGTGGCTGTCCACACTTCAAGAAGTACAGGAACAGTGACTTCTGGATGGCAGACTTAAGAAGTTAATTTTAATTTTCTCAAAATGATATTAAGATTTTTACCTCTCATTGATTATATCCTTCTTACTTGGAATAGCTGGGTAGAATATGCATATATTTCCTTTTATTATGGTCAGTGTGCTTTACTTTCATTTAACAGAGGTTTAGGCAGAAAAATCAAAACGTGTTTGGAAACTCAGTATTTCTGTATTTCCAAAGCCAAGGACCTTTGTAGAGCAGATGATCAGTCCCTAATTTTGCTTTGAGTGTGTGTACGCTTATTAGCTTTGCTTACATTGGGGTTTGGTAAAACTACATGCTGCTTGTCTTTCACTAACCCCAGCCTGTGAAAAGTGCCTGTTGGAAGTTAGCTAACTACCACTGTGTGGCTGTGGCTGAATCACTTAACCTCTCTGTGCCTTACCCTCCCCACCTGTAAAATGGGGATCTCACATTCTATAGCTCCAATGACATAAAGCAAGTGCTCAGCACAGTGCATGACACTGTAAGTGCTCAAACGCTGGAGCCATTGTTCATAAATGATGAACCTATTTCTCGGATTGTGGCCACAAGCTTAGAGAACTCTCTTCTTATTTTCTCATCTGTCCAAATCACATGTGCTCCTCCAAAGATGGCAACCATTTGGCACAACTGTTTTAGCTTATCTTCTTTGCCCAATACTCAATATTGGCCTCTGCATGTGTCCAATAAAAACTAAAGGCCTGCATTATTAAACTGAGACTCACTTCCCCTGCTGATTCCAGGAACGTCCTCCCCAAGATGATGACGGTGACAATGAAGGAGAAAGCCTTTGTGATTTTCACCATGTTCTGCCCTACAGAATGGTGTCATACACCGCCAGGGGTCTGCAAGATCTTCAACGGGAAACTGAAGACAACTGGCTAAGCTCCACAGGCCCCACTCCAGGGGAGAATGAACAAGGACTTACAGAAACTCTGAAGCCAAGTGGAGTACATCTCCTAGGAGGGTAAATGCACTGATAAGACAGCAGATGTTGCTAAGATTGGAACCCAATCCCTGTCTTCTTAAAGATGGGTAGACAGGGGTGAAAATAAGTGGGGAGGGCAAAAACATTGAGATGATGCTGAAATTTTGCACCCGGGGGACCAAATTCTGAAGGTCATACAAAGCCACAGTATTTTTACCTATACTTTTCCAATTACTTCCTAAGCATACAGATGCTTCATTCATTCATTTGGTAAAAAGACATTTGACAATTCAACATTTTTTATATGTGCAATGCAGTGACAACAACCACATCAATCATGTTGTACAAACCAGCAAATTGGCATCAAATCTGGTGCCAAATTTTCCATCATGATAAGCATACTCACTGCTTCTTAAACAATGGCTCCCCCTTTCCTTCTCCCTCCCACCCCTGGTAACCACTAAGAGACTCCAGTTTCTATGCATTTGCCTATTCTAGATATTTCATAAAAGTGGATAATACAATATTTGTCCTTATGTGATTGACTTACTTCACTCAGCATAGCTGTTTCCAAGGTTTATCCATGTTATAATATGTTACTATTTTTTATATATTTTTTATGTCTTCCAGCTCCAAGACTCACAAACCCACACACCTCTTGGTGATCAGCATTACACAGTTTCAAGCATTATGTATTCTATCTGGGAAGGACTGGATCACAAGCAACACCCTCACACCCAGGACCTAATTCCATCACAAGAATCACTTCTGAGCAAGAAGAATGTGGTGCCACATCCTGTTTAAAGCTGATCAATTTATCTTCCTTAGCTCTTCCTCTCAGGGCAATGATTTGTTCCCAGCTATTTCCACTGCTGCTGTCTAGATAAGCTCCTCCTTTCTGTTATCTGCAGACTCGGATCAAAGTGTCAGAGCCAAAGCCAAGGAAGGCGTGATATGGTATTTCCTAGTAGCTATGATCAGTCAGTCTGAACTTTTGTTTCTAACGCTGTGGGTCTTCTGTGAGCTAGGGAGGATGTAAGTGTGGCTATATGGTGGGATGTGTGTGTGTGCGCATGTGTGCGTGTGTGATAGAACGAGTGAGAGGGAAACACACATACACAACTCACTTCCCCTTTGGGGCCTTCTTATTAACAATTTAATGACACTTTACATTTTCAAAGTGTTATCCAACCATTAATAATTGAACAACTTTTCAAAACAATGTTGGGCTGCCTTCTCAGGAGAGAGAGAAAGCTGTAATTAGAAATATGGCAGCCCACTGAAAGAGGCCACATTTAATTAGCCAGTTTTAATTTAATTTCGGGAGGGTCTACATATGCATAAAATAGCTCACAGCAGAAGATGCCAGAGAGGTTTGAGAAGATGTATTTTACAAGAGCCCAGCATGTCTGCTCCCTGGACAATGATCAAGAGCCAAGGCTTTGGAGTCTGAAGACATGAGCGTGAGCCCAGGCTCAGCCCTTACCTCCGAGTGGCCTTGGGAAAGTTATTTGGTTTCCTGACTTGGTTTCCTCATTTGCATAATACAGGAAATAAGGTACTTAGATCTCAAAGGGTGAATACGATTATTATGTGAGATCCTGTTTCTAAAGCATTTAACTAGCTCTGGGTTCACTACACAAAAACAACAACAAAAAACCGTTACTGTGGAGTCAGTTCCAATTCATGGCAACAGTATCACAGAAAACTACTGCCTGCACAAGAAAACAAAACAAAAATAATTCTCTCAGGAGAGCAGGGGTGGCAAAAAAGACCTTCATTTTTCACTTTAGTCTGTCTCTTAATTTTTTTTTTTTTTAAACCATGAGCATGTGTTACTTTCATAATAAAAACAAAACCAGTTATTTTAAAGACTAACTAGTGCTCTTCAGAGGTGCCAGTAATTAATACATTCTGTTGGGAAGTTTTGGCTTCTGTATGCTAAAAAGTTCATGTGTAGCCGTATATGGGGATGAGTTTCCAACCTGTCCCAGAGATCAGCTACTCAAGGCCGCATTTCACTTGAAGAGGCAGTATGTTCCAAGCTCAGTTCCTGTTTCGCTTTCAATCTTTCCTCATCTCTGTTAATGGCAACTCCACCTCTGTTTCCTCAGATTAAAAATCTTGGGGTCATCCTTGACTTCCCTGACACTCCACATCGAATGCATAACTGTGCCTATGTTCAAAACTTAGCCCTTATCAGACCACTTCAAACTACCTCCACCGTTGCCACCTTGGTCCAAGCCGCCATTGTCTCTACCCTGGATTACTGTATTAGCTTCCTAACTGGTATCTTTGTTCTACCTATGCCCTGTTACCATTTATTCTCGACAGATCCTCTGAAAACACAAGTCAGATCACATCTCTCCTCTGCTTAAAACCCTCCACTGGCTCCTTATGAGGAGCCCTGATGGCGCAGTTGTTAAGCACTCTGCTGTTAATCGAAGGGTTAGCGGTTCGAACCCACGAGCAGCTCCATGGGAGAAAGATGTGGCAGTCAGCTTCCATAACGATTACAGCCTTGGTAACCCTATGGGGCAGTTCTACTCCGTCCTATAGGGTGGCTATGAGACGGAAAGGACTCGACGGCAACGGGATTTTTTTTTGGGGGGGGGGTCTATCTTACCCAGAGTAAAGGCCAAAGTCCCTTCTGTGCCTCACCATCTAGGTCCCCACCTCCTCTCTGTCCTCAGCTGCTTCTGCTCACCTCCTCCCTCACTCTGCTCCAGCCACAGGGCCTCCCTGAACTTTCTCCCACGTATTTATCTTGTTTATAGTCTGTCCTCTCCCTCTAGAATATAAATGCCTTAAGGATGGGGATTTTTGCTCATTTTGTTCACTGCTATACGCCCAGCATCTAGAAAAGTATCTGGCAAAGAGCAGATACTCAACAAGTATATGCTGAATAAATGACACCAAGAAAAATGTATCCTAAGAAAACTCAGCAGCAAAATTATGTCCTCTTCAACTCAGGTCCACTGGGCCACAAGGAGCAGCAGAAAGAAGTGAAGAGAGACATAAATCCTGGCTGGAGAAGAGTTTCTGGCTTATGACGGAAGGGACCTTTATGTAAAGCCTTGGGAGAGAAAAACGATGGTAAAAATTTAAGGCTGGAAAGTCCCCCCCAGAACCAGGGTGCAGAACTGGATGTGGCACTTCGGGAAGGAAATCAACATTCACAGCATCATCTCTGGTGTCAGCACTGAGTTTGGTTATTTTACATGTGCTGATTCACTGGATCCTCTCAACAGCCTTGCTGTTGTTAGGTGCCGTCGTGTCGGTTCTGACTCATAGCGACCCTGTGTACAACAGAACCGAACACCGCCTGGTCCTGAGCCATCCTCACGATTGTTGCTATGTCTGAGCCTACTGCTGCAGCCACTGTGTCAATCCATCTCCTTGAGGATCTTCTTCTTTTTCGCTGATCCTCTACTTTAGCAAGCATGATGTCTTTATGGACTGATATATCTGATAACATGGTCATCCTTCCTTCCAAGGAGCATTCTGGCTGTACTTCTTCTAAGACAGATTGGTTTGTTCTTCTGGCAGTCCATAGTATATTCAATATTCTTTGCCAGCACCACAATTGAAATTCACCAGTTCTTCTTCCGTCTTCCTTTTTCATTGTTCAGCTTTCACATGCACACGAAGCTACTGAAAATACCATGGCCTGGGTTGCTATGAGTCAGTATCCACTTGCCAGCAGTGGGTTTATGGCCTGGGTCAGGTGTACCTTAGTCCTCAAAGTAACAACTTTGCTTTTTAAAACTTGAAAGAGGTCTTTTGCAGCAGATTTGCCCAATGCAATATGTCATTTGATTTTTTGACTACTGCTGCTTCCATGGGTGTCGATTGTAGGTCCAAGTAAAATGAAACCCTTGACAACTTCAATTTTTTCTCTGTTTATCACAATGTTGATTATTGGTCCAGTTATGAGGATTTTTCTTTTCTTTCTGTTGAGGTGTAATCTGTACTGAAGGCTGTAGCATTTGATCTTCCTCAGTAAGTGCTTCAAGTCCTCTTTGCTGTCAGCAAGCAAGGTTGTGTCATCTGTTGTTAATGAGTCTTCTTCCAGTGCTCATGCCACTTTCTTTTTCATATAGTCTAGCTTCTCAGACTATTTGCTTAGCATATAGACTGAACAAGTATGGTGAAAGGATACAACCCTGATGCGCACCCTTTCTGATTTTAAACTCAACAGTCTTAAAAAGCAAGTATTCTTATGCCCATTTTACAGATGGGGAGACTGAGGGTTAGATGGTAAGTAAACTGCCCAGGTCTGTACATTAGGACACTGCAGAACTGGATTCAAACTGAGGTCCATGTGGCTCATTGCACCAGTGGTTTCCAAGTGCTGTTTTAGCAATATCAGAAACTTCTGGGATGTCTGTTAAAAATACAGGTTTCCAGGCCTTCTCTTTGATTCAGAATCTCTAAGGATGCAGCCCAAGAATCTGTGGTGGTGAATGCCCTGGGATTCCCACAGTGGCAGGAACATTCTGCCTCCCTGTCTCATCAGCGTTTAAGTCAGAGACAAAAATTAAGCTACAGAGATAGGCCCTGCCTGGTTGAAACAGTTCAATCCAGTATAAAATTAAGAAGTGTTTATGATAACTAAGGCAACAATAGTCCATTCCTGGATGGCACAGCAGTCTCTTATTTCTCTGAACCTCAAGAAGCTCAGAACCAAAGAGGCAGAAAAATAAAGGAAGCAAATGTCAAGAATATGAGTACTCCAACATAC
Source organism: Loxodonta africana (assembly GCF_030014295.1). Taxonomy (NCBI): domain Eukaryota; kingdom Metazoa; phylum Chordata; class Mammalia; order Proboscidea; family Elephantidae; genus Loxodonta; species Loxodonta africana. The sequence continues at coordinate 46,914,105 of NC_087348.1, forward strand.
TGTTGGAAAAGCAATACTAATTAAATGGTGAGGATAGTCAAAGGCAGGAGGGATTATCTCTGGTTGGAGGTCAGAATCAGAACCTTATTCATCAGGTAGGTGATATTTGAGATGAATGTTAAAGGATGGAAATAATTTTAGCAAGTAGAGATGGAGAAAGACTATTCCACGAGAAGGGCAGAAGGTAGGGAATTACAAGATCTATTTGGGGGACAAGAAACAATCCAGTTCTGTTGGGGCACAGGGCAGGGTATGAAGATGTATACTGGAGTCAAATGCATAGCTCTGAATGCCACGGTGAGGGACCAAGACTTCATCTGAAAAGCAAAGAATCTCTGGAAGGTATTATGGGTCGAATTGTGCCCTCCCCCAATACATGTGAAGATCCTAATCCCTGGTACCTGTGAATGTGATCTTATTGGAAAATAAAGTTTTTGCAAACGTAATCAAATTACGATGAGGTCGTTAGAGTGGTCCCTAATCCAATATGACTGGCATCGCTGCAAGAAGACAAGAAGAGACACAGAGACAGACATACAGGGAGAACACCATGTGATGGCAGGGGCAGAGACTGGAGTGATACATCTACAAGTCAAGGAACAGAAAGAACCGGCAGCAGCAATGCCAGATGCTAAGAGAAAGGCATGGAACACATCCTCCCTTAGAGCTTTCACAAAACTCATGCTGACACCTTGATTTCAGACTTCTAGCCTCCAGAATTGTCAGCTAATACAAGTTCTGTTGTTTTAAGTCACCCATTTTGCGGTCATTTGTTAAGGCAGCCCTAGAAAACTAATAAAGAGGTTTGAATCTGGGAGTAAATACTGCAGGCAAGACTGAGAAAATAAATCTGATGATGATTTTTAGGATGGACTGGCCTTTTTACCTAAGGGGCAGAAAGACCAGCAGGCAGATGAACCACAGAGGTCAAGTAGGGTGACAGTTTCCAGAAGGAGAGGATCCCCAACAGTGGAGGGGGAGAGGGGCAGAAGGAAACTGAGATCCCGTCATGGGAAGAAAGGTGGAGAAACTCTCACTGGGTGCCCGTACCGTAATCTCTGTAAACCTGGAAGCACAGGCTTCTGTAAGATGGTGCTGGAGAGGCGGAGCTGAGAATGAGGAGGGTTTAAAACTATAGTAGATGTGGCACCAACTCACATGAGATCGATAAGACGGACTGATTCTGCCGGTACTTAGTATGGGCCCAGCTAGTGACAACAGCAGTCTGCAATGACCCTAAATAGAAGAATCTTTTTGATCCTATGTTGGGGACACGGAGTTACTCAGTCACACTTCAACATGAACATCAAAACTCTTTAAACAGCTTCATTTCTAAGCTCAAAGCAGGATGTGGTTGGCTTCTCTCTGAAGTCCACCCAACGCAGGTCTGAGAGTCATCTTAACTTGATGAATCAGATGGTTGCAAAATCACCATCTTTAGAAGTTTGCTTTCTCCATGCTACAACTGTTCAGAGGGAATCACCTTTTCCAGGGTAATTTTGTTTCCTCACCACCAATTTTGGTGGCTACTGCTTGGAAGTTGAATTCACTGGTTTCAGACTTCAGTGCTGGGGTCCAGGCACACTACTGAACGGTGAATGAGTGACATTTACTGCTTTGTTTTCCTTGTGGAGGCTACCCTATTGATCACAACTGACATTTACTTAACATTCCCTAGCAGAAAAATACTCCTGATTCTATCTCCTTCTGAAAATGCCAACCAATGTGCCTGAGGCCGGGGGTGGGTGGGGTGGGGAGGTGGGGGCGAGGAGAGTAAAACCATCTTTCCATTTCCCTACGAACATATTGCTTCGTTAATAACTTTAATTATTTCTTCGGTTCTTGACAGCTCACATTGTTAGTCTAACCTCCACCCAGTATTGATTCTCCTCCCATTAAAAACAAGCATCAGTGAAGTACCAAAATTTGCCTGCTCAAGCTTATTGCTATGCCGGGAGGTTACATCGCACGTATTAAATCTGGACAGCATTTAGGCTAAAGCAATCTTAACTTTATGATCTTGTTGGTTTTTAAAGCAAATGTTAATGAAATATGCATTACTTAGGGTGAACAGCAATCCCAGTGGGGTACATTTTAATTAGTATAGTTTGTTCAAAGAAAAACAAACTTAACTCCTCTTCATCTGTCACCAGGTTGCCCTGCAACTTGAAGGCAGGGAGAGAAGAGAAAGTAGAGGAGAAGACAGATGAGCATTTTCCGACTGACGTGGGAATCTGGGGAAGAACAGGAAGCCCTGGGCAATTCATTCCCGGCCACAGAGGCTCTGAACTTCTCTTCTACGATGATGAAACATTTTGGTTTGCGTACTTTTCACTCTGGGTCCACCTTTTAAGGTAGCAGATGACCAGAGAAATCAAGCACAGGGCTTTGTGAAGATGTTCTTATGCTGGTCAGCCACCTATTACTTAGGAAGGAATCCCTGGGTGGTGCAAATCGTTAATGCGCTCGGCTGCTGACTGAAAGGCTAGTGCTTCGAGTCCACCCAGAGGTGACTTTGAAGAAAGGCCTGGCAGTATACTTCTGAAAAATCATCTGCTGAAAATCCTGTGGATTGCAGCTCTACTCTGACACGCCTGGGGTCACCAGGAGTTGGAAGCCATTCAACGGCAACTGGTTTCATTACTTTAGGATGTTGTGGAGCTTTACTACTTAAAGTGTAGTCAGTGGGTCGGCAGCATCCGCATCTCCTGGGGGTTTGGTAGCAATGAGGCATTTCTGGCCCTTCCCTGGATCTACTGAAGCAGAATCTTCATTTTAACAGATCCCCAGATGATTCCTGCGCACATTATGGTTTGAAAAGCTCTGGGCTAGGAGATCATGTTTCCAACCATTTATAATAAAAGGCTTGGAGTCTAGACATTGTAAAAATTACATGGCTCTAAAGTAAAGGGTCAAGGGAAAAGGAGCTAAGAAACAAAGTAGGAATAGCAAGGAGTTTTGAAATAACTTGTCTTTTTATTAATATGTACCTTACTAGTCACTGTAGCTAGATATTGTCAAACGAGTAGACAAAAGAATAAATGAAGTTGGCTCTTTAAGATACAGAGGTTTTCTAATAAACTGGCTTCTATTACAAGTAAAGCCCTTAGGCAAAAAAGAAAAAATTCATTTCCACCATTTGGAACTCAGTTCACCTTTCCCCCTCCTCGTCTCATTGAGAGGCACTGTTATGCCAATGTGATTACTTGGTAACGGGGTCGGACGCTAATATTGAAGTCTTGCTCTAGGCTCCCACTGTTACTCACGTTGACATGGAGAAATGTTTCATTTTCAGATCTATATGTATGAATTTTTAATGAACTGTGTCAAAGAAATCAAATATTTCCCCCTCTACCCCCACGCTGCAGAATCAGATTTTGACCTTCTGCCAAACAACTATAAATCATGTTCAGCAGGAAGAGGACAGGAACCAGAGGCTGCTACACATGGATTAGCCAGTTAATTTTCTCCCATCACCTTCACCTAAACCGACACAGGATGGACAGGGGAGGGAGGGGTGGAGAGGAGGGGATGGATGAGTGGGTGGATGGACGGATGGCTAGGAAGAAGAAAGGAGGGAGGGAAAGGAAGGAAGAAACTTGTTAACCTTACTGGACTTTAAACAGTAGGCACTTAGTGGTTACTGGCTAAATGGTGTAAGTCAGAAAAATGAACACACAGGTGATGCTGTTTACTGCCTGAAAACTGGGGCTCCAGCTCCATCACCAGACTCTCTGGAGCATTAACTTGCTGTTCCTGTAGTTTGATCAATTATTTCTTCATGCCAGAAGACTTACAACTATACGGAAGAAAAGATGAGAGCTTTGAAAAAGCAGAATGAAAATAAATTCTTTCCCTTTTTAAGGGCACTTTCCTAGAATTTCCATAAACTATGTAAAACACAGCAGGGTCTTCCTAAATAAAGCCTCAAGCAGCACTTAAAAGGGAGCTGCAACATTAAAGGCAATTAAATACCATTTCTTGCCTAGCAAAGCAAGAACTATTAAAAAAAAGAAGTAATACCCTATGTTGGCAAGGATATACTGAAAAAAAGGTTCTATCACATTGCTAGAGGGGCTGTAAATGGATATAATCCATTTGGGAAAACAGTTTAATAATATAAGTGCAAAAAAACCCTAAAAATGTTATTGTTGTTGTGTGCCATCTAGTTGGTTTCAACTCATAGTGACCCTATATGACAGAATACTGTCACGTAGAGTACCCTATGAACTGCCCCATAGGGTTTCCTAGGCTGAAATTCTTTACAGGAGCAGATTGCCAGATGCCAGGTCTTTCTACCCGTGGAGCTGGTGGTGGGTTCAAACTGCCGACCTTTAGGTTAGTGGCCAAGCGCTTAATCATTGTGCCACCAGAGTATGAATCCTATGGAAATCTATGCTAGGGAAGTAATACAAAATATGAAAAAAAAAAAAAAAAAAGCAGCTTTAAAGACCATTACAGGTTAAAAAAAAAAAAATTTTTTTTTTTTAAGTCTATAATAATTCATTAGTAAAACCTAAATGTTCACCAACAGGAGTATGGCTAAGTAAACTAAGGTGCATTTGATAGAATGTTTATTAAGAATTTATAACAACATGGGAAAATACTTATTAATACAAGCAGGAGAAAAAGCAGGATGCAGAACTGAATAAATAATTGAAAAAAAAATTTCAATTATTTATTCAGTTCTGCATACCATTGTTTAAAGTCTTAACAAAAAGTCCCTAATAGTTATGCATAGAAAAGAACATAGCAAGAAACACACTGTTAATAATGATTATTGATGGCTAGAGAAAGTATCAATAAATTTTTCCCTCTTCTATATATAATGGGTCAGCAAAAAAGAGGATGACCCTCAATGAGATGCTTGACACAGTGGCTGCAACAATGGGCTCAAACATACCTATTCTGAGGATGGTACAGGACTGGACAATGTTTTATTCTATTACACAGGGTCACTATGAGTCGGAACTGACTCGATGGCACCTAACGATGTATGTACCCAATGTCCTAGAACGAGTATGTGTACTTCTCTAATAAAAACATAAAATTTTATTGTGCCTTTTGAAAAGTAAGTTAGTTGTATAATTAAGATTTAAAAAGATGTCCCCTTCAACAAACAATAACAATTTAATCATGGGCTATTTTAAGGGGAAACACGTTGGTAAATACCAAATTTTCTAATCTAACATCCAGATCTGGGACAAGAAGAACCTGGCCTGCTGTCTTCATGCAAAGCATCTATACCTCTCTAAAACACTGCACTTAAGAAGTTAAAGAGTCAAGAGCTGTCACCTTTAAACCACTAGACTCTAGGGCAGTCAAATTGCTGTCATGGACGCTCCGTTTGCTGAAGTTCATTCACTGGAAGGGGATCTGCTGTGCAGTCCTGGAAAATAGACACGTGGGTGGACAGACGTGGATTGGACTGGACGTTTCTACTTGCCAGCCATCATCCCCAATCACAGCAGGTTCCTTTCTTTGCAAGCCTATGCATTTGAGAGCTACCATCTCCAGCTTTTCAACACTGTTCAAGCAAGATTTTTTGAAACAGGCCACCTGTTTCTAGGATTGAGCAGAGATTGAAGGCCATATGCAAGAAGTGGGGGTAGGGAATCAATTCATTTGAGTGATGCGCTTATTGATGTATTTTCTAAGTGACCAAATCATGTTCAATATTAAACAAGGCAACACTTGGGTGACCTAAGTTAGGTTAAGGAACAGCAGCAGCATGGGCAAAGCAGAGAACTGGGCTGCCTGTCATGGGCAAACCAATGCCCCTGCAACTCACATAAGGTACCTTCACGCTTTCAGTCCACTCAGGAGGTTGCACGAGAAGCGTGGGGACAGAGCATGGCTGAGACCACAGGCCTCAATAACGATGCTGGATCCTGTGCAATCCTGTTGTTGTTAGGTGCTGTCAAATTGGTTTTGACTCATAGTGACCCCATGTGACAGAGTAGAACTGCCCCATAGGGTATTCTAGTCTGTAATCTTCACAGGAGCTGGCTGCCAGGTCTTTCTTTCAAAGGAATTTCTGGGTGGGTTCGAACCACCAACCTTTCAATTAGCAGCTGAGTGCCTAACCATTGTGGTACCAGGGCTCCTTCCTGTGTAATCTTGAGGACCACTAAGGGCAGTGGTCAGGAGTACCGGACATGTCACTGACTCCCTCTCTTTTCCTTGAAGCAGTAGGTCTCTATTTCCGTAATCCAGTCAGGCAGGGCGTGGAGGAAAGCAGTGAAAAGTGAAACGTTCAGCACTAAGGTCAAAGCAAAAATGGGGTGCAAAATCCAGATGCCTATAAATCAGTAGATTCAAACATGTTTATCCTCTACTCCATCAATAAATTTATTTTTAGGGTATCCCCCCAATATATGCACATTGATCTATACCATATACGTGACCTACTCTCTATCCATGTACCAAATATTAGTAAAGCTTTTCTTTCTTTTGGAGCCCTGGCGGCACAGTGGTTAAGAGCTCAGGCTGCTAACCAAAAGGTCCGCAGTTGGAATGCACCAGCTACTCCTTGGAAACCCTATGAGGCAGTTCTACGGTGTACTACAGGGTCAATATTAGTAGGAATCGACTTGACGGCAACAGGTTTGTTTTTTTCTTCTAAGGTAAAAAAAAAAAAAAAAATCTACTCAGCCTCTAAAGAATCACCTTGCACGCATCCCTCTCTGGAAAACTGTTCTAAATACACAGGTCAGTTATCACATGGGTGAGACTGTGATGGGGATGGGCACAAGGAACAGGAAGTAATCATTTCCTGCCTTCACGAGTCTTGATGAGGTAAGGGACACTTGAAAAGGACCTCCAGCTCTAGTTGGTAGGTATACCAGCAATCTCGACAATCCATTTATTTACTGGGCACTGCACTGCAACTAGTCAGACATCATATGCAGGGAGGGAAGGTCAAATAGGAGCCCCTGGGTAGTACAAGCTGTTAATGTGTTTGGCCACTAACCGAAAGGTTGAAGGTTTGAGTCCACCCAGAGGTGCCTTGGAAGAAAGCCCTGGCAATCTACTTCGAAAAAAATCAGTTGTTGAAAACCCTGTGGAGCACAGTTTCGACTCTGACACACAGAGGCTCCTGCCACGAGTCAGAATCAATTCCACAGCAACTGGTAAGGTCAGATATCATTAATGTAGACTCCACAAACTAATTTAAACCAGGCCGGGATATGATACACCTCTGTGCTACGTATCAAGGAGAAAGAATCTGCTAAATAACTCGAGTGGAGAAAGCAAGAGGGATGTTTAATTGCTGGAAAGGAATAGATTCTTTTCAGGCTCCATTTACATCCAAGCAATTCATCTACCAATTACAAACAAATTTTTATTCAGACATTAAAGCAGGCCAACTGCCTGTGTTGGAAACCTACCAAAACTGCTTATCTCCAACTTTCCATAATTCCAGACCTTTTCCTGATCCAGCCTGGCTTCACGCCTAATGCCTCTGCACTGCTTTTTCTGCCCCCAGTTGTAGCTTCTACAGTTTCTCTGAGAGCACACACCCAGGCAGACACACGCAGGCACAGCAGTGAGCAGATCTCTGTTTAACCACCTGGGGAGGAAGATGCTGTTTGGCCTCTTGGGTCCATATTTGTCCTGCTGAACATCACAACTGCTGAGGCCCTGTGGATAGGATCCAGTTCTAACAGCAATCCTGCTTCATTTTTCGCATATGAAATATTCCAGAAAGGAAGGCTGTCATGAGCAGGGGGTGGGGGAAATAGCGAAGCTAGGCAACGCTTTTGAAAAATGGAGAACTCCACACCCAACTGTGAATTTTCCTTGCAAATCACGCATACACTCGGTCCACCACTGGCCAAGCTCAGGCAATGGCTAATTAAGCCGTCTCAGGTGGAAAGCTACAGATTTGAGGGCCATCGTCTGGCGCCCATCCAAGGCTCCGATTCATCCTCCATACAATGTCTGGCAAATCAGAGCTAATGCAAGGAGCAGAGCCACAGCTGACTGGGTCTCTCCTCGGTCATATGCACTCACAGCTCAGGGCGTCACCAATTCTTTACTCTTGTTGTCATTTCTCCGCATTAACATTCTGTCCAGGTTCTTGCTTCACCCTCAACAAGTCTATCGCAAGCTGTAAATAAGGAGATGAGGGACAGGGAGGTGTGCCAAGGAATGGTTTCTTCTCACATATGGCTCACAGCAACAAAAATCTTTTTAATAACATGATCTGAAGAGACTCAACAAGGATTGGTTGTGCTGTCATCTCTCCCTTGATGAAGAATCCTGCCAGTGGGAGGTGATTGATACTCCAATTCTTCAAAAATGCATCTTTCTAAAAATGTAGATTAAGCTTGCAAAAATAGCTTTGGTGCTTCTCCAACTCTCCTTCCTCCCCAGCACCTCACCATCCATTACGGCTTAAAAATATCTCGCCAGGAATTTATATTTGGTTCAAATTTGCTTAGTGCACCAAGGCTAAATGCAGCTTATACCCCAATCTTTCTTCCAAAATCACTTGCTTGTAAACTTATGAAACTGTAATGGAATGATTGATCATTTTAGTTAGCTCTTTCTTTGCTGATTTATAGAGATCCCTCTAGGGGTGATTATTTTTGGATATTTCTGAGTCTATAGAGTGCACAGCTTTTGATAGATGTTAATTCATTCTCAGAGAGCCTCATGTTAACTCGTTTACACGTTTCATTCATTTAAACATTTAATGAGCCCCCATGAAGCACCAAGTATAGTAGGACCTACAAAGCTGATTAAGGCATAGTCCTTTGTCCTCAAAGAACTTAAACTTGTTCTCAGTCATCTTATAAGTCAGGAGATGTGTGGCCACAGTGACTAAATTTACTGACAAGATAAAACTTCCCTGGTCTGAAGCCCAGGTTGCTTATGTCTACAAACGCATCTGTTGTAGTTCTTTAGCAAGCAGAACTTGTTACACCCTCTCTTCACTTATCTCAACATGGTTAGGTTCCAAAGACCAGGTTCTTATGCAAAATTAGCGTTATGTGAAAATGGAGGATGATTACATCAGGTAACAGAATGGAGGATGACTACATCATTACATAACTGCCAAATTACATCATTATATAACTGCCAAAGAACTGAGAATCATGGCCCAGCCAAGTTGACACATAACCTTAACCATCAAAGCCAATGTTACCTTTGCCTAGTACGTTGGTGTTCATTACTGTCAGATGCACGTCATTAATGCACGAAATTAAAACAAAACCCACTGCCACTGAGTTGATTTCAACTCATAGTGACCCTACAGGACAGAGCAGAACTGCCCCACAGGGTTTCAAAGGAGTGGCTGGTGGATTCGAACTGCTGACTTTTTGGTTAGCAGCAGTAGCTCTAATCCACTGCTCTGTCAGGGCTCCATGCACAAAATAGCCAGAGAGATTTTTTACTATTGTTGTAAATGTGAAATGTCCGATAAGGAGATAGTTGGTAAGTGAGGAGAAGGTGGTTTATTATTATTCTTTGAATGAAAATGGAGCTGGCCTCTGAGGATTATTAGACTATTTCTATCCATCCTTCCAAAACTGAATCACTAGAACACAAAATCCATAAGGCCAGGGAAATTTTTTTCCTTTTAAAAATGTCATTCATTCTGCTGTTGTTGTTGAGAATATATACTGCAAAACATACACCAACTCAGCAGTTTCTACACGTACAATTCAGTGACATTGATTACATTTTTCCAAGTTTCGAAACCATTCTCACCCTCCTTTACTGAGTTTTTCCTCCCCCATTAACATAAAGTCAACACTCCCTAAGGTTCCTATCTAATCTTTCAAGTTGCTGTTGTCAATTTGATCCCATACAGATAGTTCTTAAAAGAGCGTAACATTCAAGGCAGACATTTTTACTAGTTAAGCTAAACTATTGTTGGTTTTAAGAAGACTTCAAGGGATACTTTTGGTTTAAGGTTTTAAGATTACCTCAGAGCAATAGTTTCAGGGATTCATCTAGCCTACATTTTCCTCCTTTGATCAGGATTCTTCTCGAGAATCTTAGATTGAAACGTTCATCCAGTTCTTCAGGTTTCATGGCAAAGGAGGCAGTTGTTCATGGAAGCAATTAGCCACACACTCCATTACCTCCTCCTATTCCTGACTCTCCTTCTTCTGTTGCTCCAGGTGCATAGAGACCAATTGTTGTGCTCTGGATGACCATTTGCAAGCTTTTAAGATCCCTACACAACAAACTAGGAGGTAGGCCAGATATACTAAGCACGTTAAGAAGGGCAGAGATTTTTGTCTACTGCCCCCTCCCCCTTAAAATATATGTCTACGTATTTGTGGCCTCTCCACCACTTATAAAGGTTGGTACCTCAGCCTTGCTTACAAAGCCCAGTTTCTACTTGGAATAAAACCATTCTGAATCTTCATTTCCTCAACCAGAAAATGTAGATATTACTTGCTTCATAGGATTATTGTAAGGAGTTAATGGGGTAATATGTGAAAGGCATTTTACACACTGCCTGGCACCCAAAAAGCTCTCGCCAATGCTGAGTCCCATCCCGTTCTTCTTGGCGGAAAGAGAAATCAGAAAAGGGGGTCCTCATTGGGTAGACAAGGAGTTTAAAGATCCAGCTTCCATCTTGGGTTCTTAATAAGTCATTAGATGATTCAGTAAGTTGAGCAGGACACTCCTGCATTTTAAGCCCTGATTTCTGCCATGTGAAAATATTGCTTAAACTGAAAACCAATACAAAGGGGTGAACTATGACTATGAAGAGAATTAAACATAGGATTATTTTATTCAAAGATCCTCTCCTTTGACAAGCAGTGTCTGGCTTGAACAATGAGTTAAAAACATTTTAAAGGAAAAAAACTGACCTCTGGGAGCCCAATTAAAAGAAAGATAAACTCCCAGGAATAGTATTTTTTGCTTCAAGGCTGAATATGGGTTAAAAGCAAGAAAGAAGTGCTAGGACATGCGTTCATGTATCTTAAAATTAAATATTTCAAGGAGGATTGGGCCCAACTGATACCGTTAAATGGAAATATGCTCCCCAATGGCCTTATGTCCTCTGGCTGGAAAATCACGATGGCTTTCCATGAGCACAATTTTCCTTCAGGTTTAGGTGGGCAAAGGCCCTCTTGGCTGGCCCGTGCAAAGAACAGAGGGGTCCGAGAACAAGGATGGGGCAGCTCCCACGGTGCGGCAAGTTGGAGTTTTATCGTTTTCACTTCACCTGAGCGTTCATTCGCCACGCAGCCTCAGGCTGACTGTGTGTCTCAGGCAAGAAAAGGAAAGGGGGAAAAGACACTTTTATTTTTGTCAGACTGCTGCTTATCTGCCTCAGTCACAGCAACGAAGGCAATGGATTTAGAAATTCTCTTGTGCCGGTCTTATCAACCGCGAGCAACACGCAGCAATGTGGGACTGAGCATTTTCAAGGGGTCCCAACAAAAGCCTGCAGCCCAGTGTTGCTGAGGAAGATGTTGGCAGATTCACCACTGGACACTCAATGAAGAGAAGACTCAGGCTTGGGAGAGAACGAGAGGAAGACCCGTGGCTCCTGAATCAAGCCCTGGCCTCCAGCACTGGGGGACAGAACCTTCTCATGGGCAGTGCTCATAGGTCCTTGCCATCCTGATTCTGGTCCCCTGAGATCCCCCGTTTCCCTGGAATTGTCATGATGTGTCACCATCACCGCCTCCTTACTCCACTGTCCTTCCTTGTTTCTATTACGACTCACAAACAGGCACTTTTCTAGCCGTTTGGGAAACATCAGTAAATAAAACCAAAATTCCTGCCCTCACTGAACGTATATACTAGCAGAGGGAAAAGTCAGACAATAGGCATTATTATGTAAGTTATAGAACATATTTGCTAGAAAGTAATAAGCGCCGTCGCAAAAACACAAAAAAAACTGGAACATTGTAAGTAGGAACCAAACTGAACAAGGGTGGGGTGGGGATGGGCCACAATTTTAAACTGGGTGTCAGCGGAGTGTCTCATTGAGAAGATGACCCCTGAGTAAAGAACTGAGGGTGAACCCTTGGATATTTGGAAGAAGGGAGCTCTAAGTGGAGAAAACGGACAGTGCAAAGACCCTGTGGTAGATGAGTCAATGGGGTATTTGAGGAACAGAAAGGGGGCTTTTTCTTTTGAGTGACATCTAGCTCAATTGGCATAACACAGTTCATAAAGAAAATGTTCTACATCTTAACTTTGGTGAGTAGCTTTTGGGATCTTAAAAGCTTGTGAGTGGCCATCTAAGATGCTCCACTGTTCCCACCCCATCTGGAGCGAAGACACAAAGGAAAGATCAGTCCAAAGGACTAATGTACTGCAACTACCACAGCCTCCACCAGACTGAGCCAGTACAACTAGATGATGCTCAGCTATCACCACCGACTGTTCTCATAGGAATCACAACCGGACAGAGCTGGCGAAAAATGTAGAACAAAATTCTAACTCACAAAAATAGATCAGATTTACTGCTCTGACAGAAACTGCAGAAACCTCGAGAGCATGGCCCCCAGACTCCCTTTTAACTCAGTACTGAAGTCACTCCTGAGGTTCACCCTTCAGCAAAGGTTAGACAGGCCCACGAAACAAAATGAGACTAAAGGGGCATACCAGCCCAGAGGCAAGGACGAGAAGACAGGAAAGCCGTTAATCAGAACTCAAGGTGGAGAAGGGGAGAGTGTTGACACGCTGTGGGTTGGCAACCAATGACACAAAACAATGTGTGTATTGTCTAATGAGAAACTAATTTGCTCTGTACACCTTCATCTAAAGAACAACAAATAAAGCACAATTAAAAAAAGAAAGAAAGAAAGGGGCTTTTTTTTTAAGGCTCAGTGAAACACAGAAGGAACTAACCCAAGACAGTGTATTAGTTTCCAAGGGCCGCCATAACAAATTATCACAAATGGGGTGGCTTAAAACCTCAGAAATTTCTTTTCTCATCGTTCTAGATGCTGGAATTCTAAAATCAGGGCCATGCTCTCCCCTAAGGCTCTGGGGAAGAATCTTCCCTTTCCTCTCTCCTGACTTCCGGTGACTGCTGGCAAGCTTTGGCGTTCTTTGGTTTGTAGGTGCATCGCTGTCTGCCTCCACTGTCACATGGCATTCTCCCTGTGTGTCTCTGTGTCCAAATTTCCCTCTTCTTATCAGGACACCCATCTTTGGATTAGGCCCACCCTAACCCGATACGACCCCCTCTTAATTTGATTACTCCTGCAAAGATCCTGCTTCTAAATTAGGTCACATTTACAGGTACTGGGGGTTTCAGGATCTGACTGTATCATTTTGGGGGAAAAAGTGCAGCCCACAAGAGACAGTAACACATCAAGAACTGTTCTAGCTAAAGCAGCTCTCAGAACTGGGGTCCTCCTCACAGGATACCTTACTGTACTACTGTTAAACATCAAGTCTCGACCAAGCTGCAAGTAGAGAAACTAACACAGTGAGTCAGGGCTGGCATATAATTAAGAAAAGAAATAGAATATTTTGAAAACATTAGTGCGCTGCAGGCAGAATGCATACGTGTTGTATACTTGATTGTAATGTAAAAAAGTATATATTATAGGTTGAGGTCAAAGAGCTTGAAAGTTACTGACCCATATAGGCTCTCTTCTACTGAGCCCCCAACCTGCTTCCATGCGGCAGGGCCTTCTGTCCCCAGAACTTGGGAGTGTGTGCCCTGGAAAAATCTACATTCCTTAAAATCCAGGTTAAAAAAATGAGGCCCAGAATGGCTACCATCAGGAAAATGGAAACTAACGAGTGTTGGCAAGGATGGGGAGAAATTGGAACCCTTATCCATTGCTGGTGGAAATGGAAAATGGTGCAGCCACTATGGATACTATTTGGTAGTTCCTTAAAAACTTAAACATAGAATTTCCATATGACCCAGTAATTCCACTTCTAGGTATGTACATAAAAAACCGGAAAGCAGGGACTCAGATAGGTGTCCACCAGTGTTCACTGCAACGTTATTCGCAATAGCGGAAAGGTAGAAGGAAACCCACACATCCATCAACAGATGAATGGATAAACAAAATGTGGTATGTCCATACAATGGAATATTATTCAGCCATAAAGAAAAATGAAGTTCTGATACATGCTACGACATGGATGAACTCTGAAAACATGCTGAGTGAAGTCAGTGAGCAGAAAAGGACAAATATTATATGATCCCACTTATAGGAAATATCTAGAATAGGCAAATGCATAGAGATCAAAGTTTACTAACAGTTACCAGGGGTTGAGGGAAGGGGGAGTGGGAGTTATTGCTGAAGGGGTGCTGAACTTCAGTTTGGAGGGATGCAAAACACTTGGGGATGGATAGTGGTGATGGTTGTACAACATGGTGAATGTAATTAATGCCACTGAATTGTACACTTAAAAATGGTTAAAATGGCAAAGTTTCTGTTATGTATATTTTACCGTAACGTTAAAAAAAAAAGTGAGACCCAGAGAGAGGAAGACGTGTCCTTTTCCACCAGACACTGCCTGTCTCAGGAATGACTGACCCCCATTCCACAGACGAAGTAGAGTTTAACTCCTGGGTAGCTGGGTTAGCTGGGTGAAAAATAACTCCCTGGCTTAACCAACGTTCATCTGTTCTCTTGGCCAAGAACCCATGACTTTAAAAAACAATGGCTAAATAAAAAGAAATAAAAAAAGCAACACAAGTGCTACACAACCACTCAAAAGCGACGACGTGGGAAACTCTTCATTCAATTCCCTCTTCTCAGTTTTTTCTTTTCTGACAAAACCAAGTTTGTTTGCCAGTCCCGCGAGGTCTTGCTTTATTTGGACAACTCATTTCTAGCTTTTGTAAGACCTCCTACGCTAAGCAGGGAATTATTAACGTTTGTTAAAAGGCAAGAGGGGGCAGAAGTGGGGGGGTCAGGGGACCTATATGATGGCGATGGGGGTACAGGTGGCTCTGTGTAAAACCTGGAGACCCCATCAGCCACCTATACCAAGAGCATTCTGAGCGGGGCCCTCTCTTTCCTGCAGGAGACCAACAGATTGCCCTTAACAGAATTTTTTAAATTGCTGAAAATTGCTGCTTCTATTCCAGGCTGAAAATTACAGCCCTTGTTCTATTTCCCAACCTCCTCCCAGAGTTACTCAGAGCCCTGAGGAGATCTGTACTAACAACGACATCATCAACAAAACCTGAATGTACCCTGTGGAGAAAAATATTTGCAGCTTTTCAACCAGATCCAAAGAGGCTGTGACTGACACACACGCTCTCCCAAATCGATTCTGACTTCTTTTTTTTTTAACATGATTAAAAAAAAAAGAAAAATTACCAGCATGATTTACGTTGCCTTCCAAAAACATTACAAATCAAACTGAAAAATCTCCGAAACATTATCGCGCTGACGATGATGAACGCTGTCCGTCATCCTTTGTTATTCTCTGTGTGTTGTGTGGGTGGCATGTGGGACAAGGGGTGGCTGATGAACAAGTCACTGTTACCAAAGAAAGCCAGGCTGGGCGTTGGAGTGTGTGTGTTGAGACTGTATTTCCTCACCTTACCTGCCCCCAATAGGAGGCTTTGTGTGAGTAAACAAACAAAACCCAATCTGTGTTTATTTAAAGACAATGAATCCTTGGAAGCTGCTGCTCACTACAGAGAGGTGTAATTGCCCTGGAAAGACACAGCGTACTTTGGTTCATGCTAAAGATGACAAATGGTGGCATCATTCCAAGTCACCTTAGACCACCTGCCATGCTTTCTGCTAAGGCATTTGATCCTACCCAGGGTTCGACTGGGCAGAGCTGGCTGTATTAACAATCCTAGGTCTGAGTTTGCAGGAATAGCGTGTATGTACAACTTGCTCTGAAATTGGGGATGATAATCAACTGCTTCTGGTTCAATCTGGAAGCCCCAACTAAGACTGCAAATTATTGGGGCTCTTTTTTTGTCCCTTCAAGTGTTTGGCATTAGATAAAGTTACACAATCCCCACTTGATACATTCTTCTCAATTAAAAAAAAAAAATTTTTTTTTTTTGCTCAATTAAACCAAAGGGTTTTTGAGCCTGGTTGTATATTAGAATCATAAGACCCTACCCCAGACCAGCAGAGCCAGAGTCTCTGGGGGTGGCCCTGCCATCAGCATTGTAAAAACAGCTCCCCAGGTGATTCTAATGTGCAAGCAGGATAGAGAACAGCTAAAGAAATGGAAACTTGTCCCTGGATGGAGCAAATGGTTTGCACTTGACTACTAACCTAAAGTTGGTATTTTTGAAATCACCCAGTGGCACTGAGGAAAAAAGGCCTGGTGATCAATCTGCTTCCATAGAGATTACAGCCAAGAAAACCCTATGGAGCACAGCTCTACTCTGTTAACAATGGGGTTGCCATGAGTTGGAACTGACTCAATGGCAATGAAGTTGGTTGGTTGGTAAGGAAATGGAGAGCCAGCAGGGCTAAGTGACTTCTCCAAGGTCGCACAGTAGGTCACCAGGAAAGCATTCTCCTAGCTCAAAGCTCTTTTCACTGTGAAACTCTGAAGGTGGCCTTCTGGCCACTCTGCAGGTTCAGCACCTTTAAGCCAGGAGGAAGGCAGGTCCAGAACTTGGGAGAACCTAGACTAGACTCCAACAGAGGATTTTTCACAATAGAAATGTCTTTTCCATTTAAAATCTTTTTGCCAAGCATCTAGGTGAGCCAGGCACCATCTCCTTCTAAGACCATGGATAACTCTGCTCTTGGGCTTTACACTCTATCATTTAACCTTACCACAAATATCGTGATGTTTTATTATGCTTATTTTACAGAGGAAGAAACTGAGTCTAAGAATACTAAGCCATTTGCCCAAGGTCACACAGGTAGGAAGTGACACCAGTCTGGCTTGTTCCAAACCTGGGGCCAGACAGGGAAGAAAACAGGCAGCAAAAATGGACGGAGCCATAAGCCAACATAACAAATACTTAATGGGCTGGCTCTAAACAAAGTTTTAATTTACAATTCTTTAAACAAAAGAGGAAGAAAAAAAAAATTAGAATTCTTGACATTTTGGGGCCCAACTTCAAAGGACCTGAATTAATAATGATTGTTACCAGCAGGGAACAGAGCAGAGTGGCTGAGTCACATCTGCGCGGTGCCAAGAGCAGGCTGAGAAAAGAAAACACTTGACAGCATGCTCTCAGGGTTACCATCGTAAAATCCTTCTAGATCAGCACATTTCCTAGACAGCTGTGATCCACTGTGGGGAATCAGGCAGCTACCAATTAATGCCTACTCAATGAGAAACTAAATGATGGCAAATACACCAGTCTGAACTTGGAAGAGTTGTGGGTGGGGAGGCTATGTGGGGACCTGGGGTCAAAGGCCATTCCCTTCCCAGCAGAGTTCAAGCTAAATGGGAGGGGAAGAGGATGAAGAATGGGGAGATGGGGGTGAAGAGGAGAAGCTCCAAGGAGAGGAGACAAAGAAGGGAAAGAAAGATGTACACAGACAGACAGACTGAGTCTGAAGATGGGATGACAGCTAGGACAGGGACTTGTGAGTGGGAGGCCGGGGGCAGCTGCTTGGGGTCATCTGGTGATCTGTTTGCCCATAACAGAAAATTCTGTCCCAAATAAGGCTGCCATGAGGATGGACACGGACCCTCTGACAACAGCTCCAAGAAAATGAACCAAGAGGAATTGGATAGTGAGACACGGGGACAATTCCCAACTAAGTTACCTGGCTGACTGTAGCCACAGCTTTCCAGAATGGGTTTGTGCAGGAGCAAAGGCAGTATGGGAAAGGGGAAAAGAAGAGGCTCTTTAGTCACATTTGGGAAACACTAGTTAGACAACATTAAACAGTTTTCTTGTCAGTAAACTTCTCTGAATCTCTGATATGATCTCCAACAGTGGGACAGGGGCTCTCAAATTCATGTGGCCACAGGTGAAGCTCCTTTTGATTTGGGGTACCAAGGAACATGCCTTAGGAAAGCAACTTGGGTACAAAGGGGCATCTGGGGCTAGAGAGCCCCTTGACTCTGCCACGTGGGTCAAGTCATCTCTGGTACATTAATGGTGGGTCATCATTTTACCCATCTTGCCTCAGCTTGGGGACACTGGGGGTGGTAGAAGAATGAGCACATTCTTTGTGTTTAAGCTCACCTGGTTTTTAAAGGTGTGGCATTCTCCAGAGATCAAAATTGGGACTCTGTGGGCTGACTTACAGAATGCCAGGACTGCAAGGGGACATTTGGATTGGCCCCTTGTTGACAGGAGAGGAACAGAGGTACAGGGAAATTGGGGGGCTTAAGCCAAAGTCTGACAAGACAACTCAGTGACTGAGGCAAAACTAGAATCAGGGCGATCCTGACCCTCAGTATGAAGCTCTCCCCACCCTCTGAGCCTCCGGATCCCCAACAAAGGGGACAGTAATAGTTACGACTTAGGGTTCTTGGAGGATTCCATGTGATACTGGAGCTCTGGTGGCAAAGTGGTTAAGAGCTCAGCTCTAACCAAAAGGTCAGCAGTTCGAATCTACCAGCCACTTCCTGGAAGCCCTATGGGAAAGTTCTACTCTGTCAGTGTGATATAGAGACCCTAAAAATTTCCAAAGTATTGACCAGAGTATAAAAGAAGATGGGATAGGGTTCAGAGTAATTCATTTTGCGTAGAAAACCTGTAGAACCAGAAAACTGAACTGGTTAGGCCAGTTCTGCCTGCCAAGAACAATGTGGTTAGTTTGTTCCAAAGGAGACTTTACATAACCTTTACATTTTCAGAAATGAATGCCTTGCAACTACCCTGTGACTGCCCTGTAAACCCACTGTTGTCACTATGGCAAAAATCAGTGTCGTCAGGTTGTTCCTAAGGAAAATCCCCTTCTGTAACCCCTCTGGTCCCTAAGCAGTTTCTAGTCAACAAAAACTCTTCAAACCTACCACCAAGTGGTAACTAAGTTGACAAAAAACTCTTTTACCCTATCAACCTAAAGTCTTCACTTCTGTTATTCCGCCTTTGACAATGATGTGTTAATGAATAACCACTCAGAATTTTTCTTAACCTTACTTCCTTCTGTAGCAGTATAGTAGGGACTCCCTGGCTGTGATCCAGGATTCTGCTAGTCTCTTGCACCCAGTGCATGCTGGCAGGTCCCTCATTCGAATGACTGTCTTTGTCTTAGCTTAACAAAAATCTCTTTTGATTAAATTTAAGTCTGGGGTCTTTTTCCCCTACCACAAGTGAGATGCCCAGCATAAAGGAGGTACCTGACCAGTGTAAGCAACACTAGCGGGGGAGCTCTGTGTTGCCCGACTGAATCCCGGGGTAGTACAAAGCCCTCTCTCCCCCAATATCCTCTCACTGAAGGTGCAATTCCAACCAACATTTTAAAAGCTTTCAGGAGGAAAAGGACCCATGGGCTATGGGGGAGGCAATAAATCTTGCCCTCAGAGGGCTGGCTCTTGTTGGTCTATGGTGACACTTTGACATCATTTAGCCTATAAAAGAAACATTAACAACCAAACCAAGCTAGAGAAAGCCACTAAGGTGGGTAGGGCAGATGGCTGCCCACCACTGGAGCAAATAAATATGTAAATGGCTGTTTTCCTGCCCTTGTTCTTTGTGCAAGAAGCAGAGAAAAATACAGCATTAAGGGAGCATTTGGGAAATGGGTCACTGGGCTTGTGAAGAGGGGATGGTCCAGGCAGCCATTCAGAATGTGAGTCTTGATAATTAGATCATGTCCTCGGTAACTGCATCTACATTTAAGTTTCTCTGCCACTGCTTCTCGAGTTCTCTCTCTCTGTCTCCTGGTTCCAGAAGCTTCTTAGTGTAGGGATCCTGGGTCCAAGGGACCTGCTCTCCACTCCTGGCTGTTCTTCCTTGATGGCGGTGGGATCCTCTCTCTCGTGCCTCTGGGATGGCTCACCTCAAACCCAGCGGGATGGCAAAACTGACCAACCCCTTTGGTGCTCTACAATTATCCTATCTGCACAGTCCCACTGAATCACTTGGGTGGGAGTTAGAAGACCACACAAAAGCAATCCATTGCACCACATTACCCATCTCACTTAGACAATAACCTCTGGCCTCTCCCAAACCCATGTGCTTCCTAGTGCTTTCCACAGCAATGTTAAACCAACCAGTTGTCCTTGAGTTGATTCTGACTCATGGAGACCCCATGTGGTTCAGAGTAGAAATGCGCTCTGCAGGGTTTTAAATGGCTAACTTTTCAGAAGTAGACTGCCAGGTCTTTCTTCTGAGAGGCACCTCAGGGTAGATTCGAACTGCCAACCTTTAGGTTAGTAGTCAAGCCCTAACCATTTGCGTCATCACCCACGGACTCCTACAACATTAGATGGCATTTACTCATTCATGTAGTATTCATTCAATAATTATTTACTGTGGGCCTGCTGTGTGCCAGGAAGCCCTGTTTTCAGAACACCACTGGGCAACACAGAGCTGCCCTGCTCATGTAGCTTATGCTGGTCAAGCACCTACTCTGTGAGGGCATCTGACCAAATCCTCCAAAAACCCTAAGTCATAATTATTACTGTCCCCTTTGTTGGCGATTCTGAGGCTCGGAGCAGAGAAATAACTTGCCCCAAACACACAAAAAATGGCAGAGTCAGGACTGGAACCCAGATGACCAGGACACCAAAGTCCTCATTCGTGGGCCCTGATCATTCCTCCCTCCCTGAAGAGAAGAAAAAAAGACTGCCAGATTGTGCCCTTGACTGAGAACACCCTTTTTCCCATACTGGGGTCCTCAAAACTACTCCCAGATTCGATGGTTTGCAAGGAGGATGGACACGACACAGGAATAGGAATACTCTTATTACAGAGAAAGGATACAAAGCAAAATCAGCAAAGGGAAAAGGCCCATGGGGAGAGGTCTGGAGGAAACCAGCACAAGCTTTCAAGAGTCCTCTCCCAGTGGAGACACACAGTGTCCCCCATGTGTGAACTGTTGTCTGGAGGAAGTTTGTTAGAGACTCAGAACCCAAGGTTTTTATTGGAGGTTGACTACAACATATGTACTTCCTGTGTGCATGTGCCAAAACTCCAAACTCCTAGAGAGAAAGCGGCTGTGCAGCATAAAAAAACACTTCGTACAAACAGCTTAGGCACAGTGAGCCACTCTTATTAGTTAGGGAAAGGTAGAATCCTCCCAAAATCCAAGTGCCAGACACCAGTGGAGGGCCAACCTTGTAAACAGGCCTTTCTAAGGAGAACAGTCTCAGGCCTGCTATGTTAACTCTTTTCTGCACACTCGTCTTCCGTAAGAAGAGCTGGTCAGCGATGAAATGGCCAAAGGAAGTTGATAAGAAGCAGGCTGCGCTAGAAGCCTAGATGA
This sequence comes from Loxodonta africana, assembly GCF_030014295.1. Classification (NCBI taxonomy): domain Eukaryota; kingdom Metazoa; phylum Chordata; class Mammalia; order Proboscidea; family Elephantidae; genus Loxodonta; species Loxodonta africana. The sequence continues at coordinate 46,935,392 of NC_087348.1, forward strand.
AACTCTCCCTGATACAAAAACTGTCAAATTTATAAAACAGATTAACTTGAGGGTCCAGGGGTGAGTGGAAGCGGATAGGGACATAGGTGGGGGTAGGGTGATTTTATTAAAGAGAACTTTGGAGAGGGAAAAGCACCGGAGCAAGCATCGGAAGACTTAAGGTACTCTTTGACTTAGGGTCAGTCCCTGGATATCTCAAGCGGTGATGTGCTTGGCCACTAACCAAAAGGTTGGCGGTTTGAGTCCACTCAGAGGTACCTCGACTTAACTGAAGGCAACTATTTTGTTGTTCTTGTTGTTAACTTAAGATCAATTGCTATCTCTAAAGACTCTGGCCAAGTCATTTAGCCTCTCTGGTTTCCTCATCTGTAAAATGAAGGGGCTAAACTAGATAATCTCTAGAGTTCCTTCCATCTCTGACAATGTCTTCGTGTTATGACTGACGAGTGGCTTCCTTTAAGCAGGGAGATTCCCTGGTGAATTTAGAACGACTGAAGTTTCACACGGCTTTCGGGAGCACATCTATCACAAAGTGAGGCATTTCCGTGGATTCCTTAAATAAAGCGGGCGTATGAGGAGAAAGGAAACCCTGGTGGCGTAGCGGTTAAGTGCTACGGCTGCTAACCAAAGGGTCAGCAGTTCGAATCTGCCAGGTGCTCCTTGGAAACTCTATGGGGTCAGTTCTACTCTGTCCTGTAGGGTCGCTATGAGTGGGAATCGACTCGACAGCACTGGGTTTGGTTTTTGGGTTTATGAGGGGAAAGGGCATTTTTCAGTCAAGTGGCCAATTTATGGTTTCAGCTCCCTGAGGAGGCATCTGGATTCAGCATTCCTGGGCTCCACCAGCCTGTACCTTACTCAGGAATGGGGAGTTTGATGGTGCCAAAAGGTAACAGTTCTTAGTGGCCTGACTTTTCAGGAGAAGAATTATATATTTTTTTGTCTTTTAATTCTATTTATTGATTTTAAAACCCAGCCAACTCAGTTGAATCCATGCTAATGCTAGTGTCTCTAATAGACATTGGTGTGTAACCAGCACTAAATGGAATTAGCAATTATGATCAATGAGCACTTATTAAACTCAATGGGGGGATATAACAATGAATCAACATGGGGACCTGCTCTCATGGAGTTCAGGGGGTCAGCATCGATGAGGGAGACGGAAGAGTGTCATGGTAAGAACGTGGGCTTTGGAACCAGACCTGGGTTAACTACTACCCAGTGCCCTTACTTACTGGCTGTGTGACCTTGGGCAAGAAACTTAACATCCATAGTCTCAGTTTTCTCATCCTGCAAAATGGAGGAGATTATCTATATAAACGGCTTGGTGCCCTGACTGGCCGTGACCCTGCCTTGTATGCTGAAGTTGTGCAACATGTCAACCCTGGCCATCTACATGTAATAAGAGCTCAATAAATTTTTTTAAGTTGCCGTCTACTTGACTCTGACCCATGGCAACCTCATGTATGTCAGAGTAGAACTGTGCTCCTCAGAGTTTTCAACAGCTAACCTTTTGGAAGTAGATCACAAAGACTTTCTTCTGAGGCACCTCTAGATGAATTCAAACCTCCAACTTTTCAGTTAGTAACCAAGTGCATTAATCATTTGCTCCAGCCAGGGACTCCCAATAAATGGTAGCTATTTTTTATTATTATTGTTGGTAGCATTACTGTATAGGTAAGTACCCTGCAAGAACTACAATTTTTCTGAACTGAGGTAGAATTAAGAAATCATTCCTACATGTGACTATTGTTCAAAGAAAAAGGAGCCATGTAAATTAGAATTTGAACAACTAGAAATATTTTGTCCGGCTGAGACTGCGGAGGGCATTCCAGTTAAAAGGAAAAAGTGTGAGTGAAGGCCCAAAAATGGGAAACCAGAGAGTATGTACAGGCAATGGTAAATAGATCAGATCTTGGAGAACCTTCCATGTCGAGTTAAGAAAGCTTCTGCTGTCAGTGAGGTGCCATCTTGTATTTGAGCACAGAGAGCACCTTGATTAGGACTGAGCTTTAAGTAAAATGGCTTAGACGTTGGGTAAACAAGGGGCAGGAGACTCTTGCGGAAGCTACTGCAATTGCAGGGGGTAAAGAAGACCAGAATGGGGGGACAGGCATTGAGCTTTAATAGGGGTTTTTCAAGAGGAACATGTCTCATTCATTCAACAAATCATGTTCTAGGTTCTGGGACCCATGGTGTCCAAGACAGGCACGACCACTAGAAGGCAACACAGTACTTCCCTGAAAGGTGCGATGCCTTTCCCAGTCCCCATGTAAATGACATCCACCCACAGCCTGATGAATTATTCAAGATAGTTGTTTCTGGGAATGGAAAAATACAAACCCCTGCGCGCGCGCGCGCGCACACACACACACACAGTCCCCTACTATACCGCCCACCCCTGCTTCTGGCCTTATGCGCAGAAAAGCACTGATGTAGGAAAGAGGCAACACTTTATCTCCTTAATGGGCAATATGGGGGTCACGTGGACACAGACACGGAGCCTTTATCAGGGGCCCAGCTATCTACAAGGACAGCAACTGCCTCCACACTTCCTACCCTTAGGAAGCTCCATGCCCAGTGCCTCACCTCCAATCACTGAGTCCCAGGTGATGGTTTCTTCCCAATTACTGTCTGAGATGAACGAGGTAGGGCTAGAAGGCATGGACCTTTGACCATCAGCACAGAAGCAGATGCGTGCTCTGACATTTTTAACAAGGAGCAAACAATAGGAGGGGTCAAATTCCAGCTCCCTCCTGTCTTCATCTCTCAGCAGCCTGTAGCTATTGCTATGCAAGGTCGGGGTCTCAGCCAAATAAGGTGTCTCTTGAATCATTTGTCTTTCTAGGGCCTTCTAAATGGGTTATTTTTGTCCTGTCCTTTCTGCTTACTACATGTTGACACCTTCTCTTTTCCCAGTTTTCTGCCATCTTATTTTTATCCATGGTGGTCTTTGCATTGGCTCCTCCTGTTCACCTCTGTTCTTTTATAGATTCAATTAGACAGATTTCATCTCTGTATTTTCTGCAGAGTCCTGAGGGCCTGCTCATCCCCAAGAATCTGCACAAAGACCACCTTCCCTGGCTCTCCAAATGGAGTTAAACCCTCCCCTTACCTGCCACCTCAGTACCTAACTGAACTCATCAGCTAGCCATGTACATCTGTCCTTCTTCTTAGACTTGGAGCTGCTTGAAGGCCTGGCCCTGATCCTGTTTCTCTCTACGATCATAGTGTGCAGTGTAAGGCTTGGCTCATGGAAGGTACCAATCACGCTGACTAAATAAATGCATGGATGGATGGGTGAAAGAATAAATGAGGGTCCATTTCACTATCTTGATTTGCCTCTCTAGCGCGTCAACCACCATGCAGGACACAATCTATCACAAATGCTTTAAGCACAATGCTATCTCAATTCATTTAACAATGCTTTCTGCCCACCTAAGCCAGGGGATATCTTCTTCACAGGGCTGATGATCTGTGAGTGGTAGAAGACACATGAATTCTTGTTCTTGAGAACTCTGAAGATAGAGTTTGGAAGCCTTCCTGGGATAAAGCAGTCCTGGCTCAGTTCCCTGGTGGCAACCTGTTCCTGAGGGTCATTCAAAGACCCAGGGTCCAAGAGAACAGAAAGCCCTAAGATGGCCCTATCTCCTTCTTGTTGGCCATCACAGACCCCACCTCTACATCCTCCAACCCCAACTCCACACACTCCTCATCAGATCTGCTATCACATTGAAGCTTTTCCCTCTGGTCCCACTGGTAAATATCACTATCAGAAGATTCCCAAAAGCAGGCAGCCAGAGAAAAATGATAAAGGCAATAAAGTCCCAGTTAGGGACTAGAAAGGCTGGATCTGCCACTAAATGAACCAAGAAACCCCCAAAGCCACTACAGAGACTTGGGTTCATGTACTGGCTTCCATTGCTGCTGTGTGAGGCCAAGCACACTGCTTTTCCAAGCTGAGACTCAGTTTCCTCATCTGTAAAGCAAATCTAACCCCATGTACCTCACTAAAAACCCACTGCAGTCAAGTTGATTCCAACTTGTGTGTCAGAGTGAAACTGTGCTCCATAGAGTTTTCAATGGCTGATTTTTTGGATGTAGATCACCAGCCCTTTCTTCCGAGGAGCTTCTGGGTGGTCTTGAACTTTCCACTTTTCAGTTAGCAGCCAAGTGCATTAACCATTTGCACTGTTCACTGCTGGGTACGAATATGTATCACTGAAGAGGCTGCACCAACTTGGCTCCTTTTTCAACTGTACCTACATCCTGCTAGGGTAGTTTGAACCCTTTTCCCCTAGGGGTTCCATCAGCTTGTAGGCTAGGTTTTGTGTGATCCACATAATATTTGATCTATACTATTTAAAAAGATTGAGTTTTTTTTCCTCAACATATAAAAATCAAGAGCTTTCGCATAAACGTTCCAATCTTTGGCTTCTTTTGATAAAATGGAAGACTTAGCAATACAAGAGGTGCCCTCCTGCGTGCCTGTGCCTGACTGGAGTTGAGTAGGGGGCTACCCTGGTTTCACCTGGATGACCACACCACTGCCTACCTGTCTGGCGTAAAAAACAAACCAGTTCCTGTGGAGTCAACTTTGGCTCACGGCAACCCTATGCATGTCAAAATAGAGCTGTGCTTCACAGGGTTTTCAGTGGCTGACTTTTTGGAAGCAGACCACCAGGCCTCTGTTTTGAGGTGCCTCTGGATGGACTCGCATCTCTGCAGCTGCGCATGTTAACCATTGGCATCACCGAGGGACTCTCACTTACCTGGCTTTGTATAGACATTTGTACTTAGGACTCAAGGTGTGGGGAGGCTAGGAAGGAGCCAGACAGTGAGGTCAGCACACACCATGGGTCCAGTAATCCTCATCAGCCATGAACAAAGGGCTCAGCTGTTTTGAAGGTTGGCAACAAACAACCAGAGTTAATGACCAAGCAGGTCTAAGGTGGGCAGGTGAACAGGTTGTACTATTAAGATTTCCTCCTCAAGGTTTCACCAGGAGCTATTAAACTGAGCATAATGACAATTACAAACAGCAGAATTAGAGAGCGGGCACAACAGACAGAGATGGATTTTCTTGTGTCCCGCTCTTCTTCAGCTCACCTAACAAATCCACTGGGAATGTCTGAATGAGGTCTAGACGGCAGTCCATCCTTTCATCAGAGCAAAGCCACCAGAGAGGCCACAGACCAAGGGCTGAGCCATAGGGTGTCACTGCGCTCAGAGTCTTGACAGAGGTCCACAGGGGCTTGCCAAACATGGGCACCATCTGTCCCAGATCCGCCGCCTCTGCTGGGTGGCTCCCCCAGTGAAGAAGGGGGCAGGGGTTGAAAGTAAGCGAGAGAGATTTCTTTTTCTCAGAAAATGAACAAAAGAGCTCCTGAACATCCTTTCTGAAATTCAAGAAAAGGTCCTAGTCATATGACTTAAAAAAAAAAAAACCAGTGATACACTGCAATTTCACAAAGCAGATCAATATTGCAGCTTAAATGAGAATTTATTGCCTTCAGAAATGAAGACGAGCTAGGTTCCCTGTCTCAGCCTGCCTTCCGCCCAACAAATCCGCCGACTTCCCGGGGCTGGCTGCTCCGGATGGCTACCTTTTCAGGTAGCTGAGAGCGCTCCGTGCAGAGGAGGCCTGTCTCCTCGGGCGGAGGGCAACCGCGTGGTCCATGTGTTGCCATAGAAACCGCTATTTGAACAATCGTGCCCTTCATCTATATTGGTTTGCTGACACCCCTTCCTCCCTCATCCTCTCAGTCTCCCCTGAGTTGACTTCCCCACCCCAACTTCTGCTGCTCTAATTCTGGGCAACTCCCCAGCAAGCCGTCCTAGAGTTTACCGGATCCGCTCCAAAGAATGTGACTGTCCAGGCCCTCAAACCGCGGACCTCAGGACAGGGAGGCACTGCGGCTTCCCACTTAGACAGCTGTCTCCGCTCTCCCGAAGGGAAGCATCGGTTTCCACATCCTCCCCAGCCTTCCAAGGATGCACATAAAAACCCGATTCCGCTTTCTCTTTACTTTTATCTTGGCTGTGTGCTCTGGGGAGTTTTTATAAAATAAACGAACATGAACTTCAAGGTACGGAGAGTGTAAATCACTGCAAATCCTCCCAGGCCTCCAAATGCTACAAACGCTACTTAGCCGAGGACCAAAGAAAAGCCCGACAGGTGATTATTCTTATGAAATAAACACTACCCTGCCTTTGCATTGCACAGGGTGACAGAATATTTTCACTTGTCTTACGGCCATCGGATCCTCGTGACAGCCCGCGCAAGAGGCAGAGCCAGCATCATACAAATCTCTATTTTGAGCGGAGAAATTTTTTTTGAAACAGAAAAACACTAAAAATATATACGCTCAACAGCACCCAGAATTCAAACTAGCTAGCATTTTGTCACATTTCCATTAGTTTAATAACAATCACAACAACCTTACAGATAAAGCAAAGGTCTCCTTATCTTTGTTGTTAGCTGTCATGGAGCCAGCCTCCGACTCATGCGACCCCATGCACAACAGAAGAAAACGCTGCCCGGTCCTGTGCCATCCCCACGACCCACTGTGGATGAGACCATTGTGATCCACAGGGCTTTCATTGGCTGAATTTTGGAAGTAGGTTGCCAGGCCTTTCTTCCTAGTCCATCTTAGTCTGGAAGCTCTGCTGAAACCTGTTTAACATTATAGCAACACACGAGCCTCCACTGACGGATGGGTGGTGACTGAGCCTGAGGTACACTGGCTGGGAATCGAACCCAGGTATCCCCCACAGAAGGAGAGAATTCTATCGCCGAACCACCAATGCGATCCACCTCCTTTCAGTTGCATCCTGTGCTCCCTCCCCGCCAACCACTGTCTACAGGCAATCATTTTCTTGAGTCTGGTTTGCAGCCTGGAAGTACTGGTTCGCATGTTTTTAAAGTGCACGCAAATTACATCACTGTCATGTGATCAATCAGCACCTTGCTCTTTTTTTTTTATTAACTTTTATTAAGCTTCAAGTGAACATTTACAAATCCAATCGGTCTGTCACATATAAGTTTACATACATCTTACTCCCTACTCCCACTTGCTCTCCCCCTATTGAGTCAGCCCTTTCAGTCTCTCCTTTCTGACAATTTTGCCAGCTTCCCTCTCTCTCTATCCTCCCATCCCCTCTCCAGACAAGAGTTGCCAACACAATCTCAAGTGACCACCTGATATAATTAGCTCACTCTTCATCAGCATCTCTCTCCCACCCGCTGACCAGTCCCTTTCATGTCTGATGAGTTGTCTTCGGGGATGGTTCCTGTCCTGTGCCAACAGAAGGTCTGGGGAGCATGGCCGCCGGGATTCCTCTAGTCTCAGTCAGATCATTAAGCACGGTCTTTTTATGAGAATTTGGGGTCTGCATCCCACTGATCTCCTGCTCCCTCAGGAGTTCTCTGTTGTGCTCCCTGTCAGGGCAGTCATCGATCGTGGCCGGGCACCAACTAGTTCTTCTGGTCTCAGGATGATGTAGGTCTCTGGTTCATGTGGCCCTTTCTGTCTCTTGGCCTCTTAGTTGCCGTGTGACCTTGGTGTTCTTCATTTTCCTTTGCTCCAGGTGGGTTGAGACCAATTGATGCATCTTAGATGGCCGCTTGTTAGCATTTAAGACCCCAGACGCCACATTTCAAAGTGGGGTGCGGAATGTTTTCATACTAGAATTATTTTGCCAATTGACTTAGAAGTCCCCTAAAACCATGTTCCCCAGACCCCCGCCCCTGCTCCGCTGACCTTTGAAGCATTCATTTTATCCCGGAAACTTCTTTGCTTTTGGTCCAGTCCAACTGAGCTGACCTTCCATGTATTGAGTGTTGTCTTTCCCTTCACCCAAAGCAGTTCTTATCTACTGATTAATCTATAAAAAACTCTCTCCCTCCCTCCCTCTCCCCTTCGTAACCACAAAAGTATGTGTTCTTCTCAGTTTTTACTATTTCTCAAGATCTTATAATAGTGGTCTTATACAATATTTGTCCTTTTGCCTCTGACTAATTTTGCTCAGCATAATGCCTTCCAGGTTCCTCCACATTATGAAATGTTTCACAGATTCGTCACTGTTCTTTATCGATGCGTAGTATTCCATTGTGTGAATATACCACAATTTATTTACCCATTCATCCGTTGATGGACACCTTGGTTGCTTCCAACTTTTTGCTATTGTAAACAGAGCTGCAATAAATACGGGTGTGCATATATCTGTTTGTGTGAAGGCTCTTGTATCTCCAGGGTATATTCCGAGGAGTGGGATTTCTGGGTTGTATGGTAGTTCTATTTCTAACTGTTTAAGATAACGCCAGATGGATTTCCAAAGTGGTTGTACCATTTTACATTCCCACCAGCAGTGTATAAGAGTTCCAATCTCTCCACAGCCTCTCCAACATTTATTATTTTGTGTTTTTTGGATTAATGCCAGCCTTGTTGGTGTGAGATGGAATCTCATCGTAGTTTTAATTTGCATTTCTCTAATGGCTAATGATCGAGAGCATTTTCTCATGTATCTGTTGGCTGCCTGAATATCTTCTTTAGTGAAGTGCGTGTTCATATCCTTTGCCCACTTCTTGATCGGGTTGTTTGTCTTTTTGTGGTTGAGTTTTGACAGAATCATGTAGATTTTAGAGATCAGGTGCTGGTCTGAGATGTCATAGCTGAAAATTCTTTCCCAGTCTGTAGGTGGTCTTTTTACTCTTTTGGTGAAGTCTTTGGATGAGCATAGGTGTTTGATTTTTAGGAGCTCCCAGTTATCGGGTTTCTCTTCATCATTTTTGGTAATGTTTTGTACTCTGTTTATGCCTTGTATTAGGGCTCCTAGGGTTGTCCCTATTTTTTCTTCCATGATCTTTATCGTTTTAGTCTTTATGTTTAGGTCTTTGATCCACTTGGAGTTAGTTTTTGTGCATGGTGTGAGGTATGGGTCCTGTTTCATTCTTTTGCAAATGGATATCCAGTTATGCCAGCACCATTTGTTAAAAAGACTATCTTTTCCCCAATTAACTGACACTGGGCCTTTGTCAAATATCAGCTGCTCATACGTGGATGGATTTATATCTGGGGTTCTCAATTCTGTTCCATTGGTCTATGTGCCTGTTGTTGTATCAGTACCAGGCTGTTTTGACTACTGTGGCTGTATAATAGGTTCTGAAATCAGGTAGAGTGAGGCCTCCCACTTTCTTCTTCTTTTTCAGTAATGCTTTGCTTATCCGAGGCTTCTTTCCCTTCCATATGAAATTGGTGATTTGTTTCTCTATCCCCTTAAAACATGACATTGGAATTTGGATTGGAAGTGCGTTATATGTATAGATGGCTTTTGGTAGAATAGACATTTTTACTATGTTAAGTCTTCCTATCCATGACCTTGCTCTTTTTTTACAACTAAATTTACCTGCTCGTGGTATTCCATCACATGATAGGCCACATACAATTTGTCTAATCCCCTGATGGATATTTAAGTTGTTCAAAATATTTTCATCATCACAAATGAGGCCATGGATATCCTTAATCATAGCCTCTTAGGCACTGGAGCAAGATTTTCTCTAGGGTGAAAAGGGGCCCTTGCTGTTTCGATTTGCTCTGCCCTGTCTACTGGAAGGGGCAAACATCTCTTTATAGGCTCACGGTTCATTTGATTTCCTCTTCCATGAACTGCCCAGGTCAGTATTTGTTAAGAACAAACAAGCTACATAACAAACACAGCCTTCTAAGGCCAAACAAATCATTCCCTTCTCCTGTTCATCACTACTGACGTTCTTTTCACAGCTGCCAGAGGTAATATTTACTTTTTTTCCTGGCATGGCGCTTAGCCCAATAAGAGATATGTCATTTTCCAGAGTATACCCAAGGATGGCAGGCTGACCCCACTCCTGACCCAGGCTTCAGGGCCGCAACACAAATAACCACACAGTGCTCGACTCTACAATTACAAGCAGTCGCTTCAGCTCACTTCCACTGGGCATGGCTTCAGAGACGAAAAAGGGTTGTTGCTCATCCTTTCCACATTAGGTCTTCCCAACGCCCTTTCACAATGGGCACTCCCAGCTCTCCCTTCATCTCCTGGAGACAATTTAAACACTGGCCACAAAGGATTTCCTAACCCCCACACAGGCAGAGACCCCAGCTGCCTTCTTGCTGCCATCCCTGAACTGGTAGGGTTGGGTGGTTTAGTCAAAAGGGCGCAGGCTTGCACTTAACAGCTGTGTGACTATGGGTAAGTTACTTACCCTCTCTGAGCCTCAGACACCTTCCCTGTAAAGATGAAGGTTGTTGTAAGAATTAGAGAAAATATTCATGATGTGACCAGAAAACATGAGGCACTCAACTCATGGTTAACTGATATGGCTCAAACGGTGTCCTCCAGAAACACATGTTGAAGTCTTAACCCCCAGTACCTGTGAATGTGACCTTGTTTGGAAACAGGGTCTTTGAAAACATTATTAGTTAGGTCAACATAAGGTCATCCTGCAGGAGGGTAGGTCCTACGCTTTATCACTGGTGTCCAGATAAAAGAGGAAAAGACACACAGAGACTGGGAGTCAGAGGAAGGACACCATCTGACGCTGCAGCTGTAAGCCAAGGAACGCCAGAAGCGAGGAAAGAGACAGAGAACCGTCTCTCAGAAGCAATCAACACAGTCAATACCCTGATTTGGCCTTCTAGCCTCCAGAAGGTGAGACAATGAATTTCTTTTCTTATAAGTCACCCAATTTGAGGTACTTTGTTATGGCAGCCCTAGGAAATGAATACAGTAGCTGACAGGAAGCCAAGAAGCCCTTGTTGAAAATCAATGTATCAAAGGAGGATCAGCCCTGTGGAGACACAAAGAAGGGAGATGTGGTTCCAGATCCTTCAAGGGCAAGCAATCTGGCTGGTGAGACAAACTGAAGGCACACACAGACCAAAGTCAAGGTCATCTATGATCAGCTGATGAATTCTGTGGACTGCAACCGAGGTTTTTGTAGAGAAGGTGGGATATTGAACTGGGTCTCGACCCCCAGAGGACATCTGGTAATGACTAGAGACATTTTTGGTTGTTACTACTTGGGGGTGGGGCACGATATGTGTGCTACTGGCATCTAGAGGGTAGAGGCCACGGATGTGGCTAAAAATGCTATAATGCACAGTATGGCCCCCACAGTAAAGAACTACCTGGTCTAAAACATCAATACTGCCAAAGTGGAGAAACTGTGTCAGGCCACAAGATAGAGAAGGGCATACTGGGGCAGTGTGACAACACAGGGGCCAGCAGGGAGCAGAAATGAGTGTCATTTTCCAGAGACTAATAGGAGCCCTGGTGGCGCAAGAGTTAAGCGTCCGGCTGCTAACTAAAAGGTTGGCAATTCTAACTCACTCAGCAGCTCCTCAGGACAAAGACCTGGTGATCTGCTCCTGTAAAGACAACCCTATGGAGCAGTTCTACTCTGTCACATGGGTCACTATGACTTGCAAATCGGCTTGATGGCACCTAACAACAACAACAACATAACAACATTTATCTGGCTGAAGCCAAGGCCACAAGCTGGGGGATAGTGGGTGGAGGAAAGGGGGCCAGCAAGGTGTGTGAACAGGTAAATGGTCATGACCCCTATTAAAAGTAATAACCTGAGGCTGCCTGGACTCCCTGCTAGGTCTCCAGGCTGTAGTCTCTAGACAAGAGCACAGAATTAGGGAAGGTTAACCAGAAAATGGAGAGCCCTGGTGGGACAAACATTAACATGCTCGGCTGCTAACTGAAAGGTAGGCAGGCAGTTTGAACCCACCAGCTGCTCCGTGGGAGAAAGTAGGTAGTCTGCTTCCATAAAGATTACAGCCTTGGAAACTCTACGGGGCAGTTCTACTCCGTCCATAGGGTCGCTATGAGTCGGAATTGATTTGACAGCAATGGGTTTAACCAGAGAATGGAATCCCTGGGTGGGGCAAAGAGTTAATGTGCTCAGCTACTAATGGAAAGGTTGTAGGTTTGAGTCCACCCACAGGCACCTTGGAAGAAAGGCCTGGAGATCTACTTCTTGAAAATCCTGTAGAGTACAGTTCTACTCTGACACACATGGGGTCACCATGTCTTGATGTTGACTGGAGAGCAACCGGTTTAGGTTTTTTTTTAAACCACAAAATACTATCCATACCAAGGGTACCCAGCCTTCCCACAAGCCTGGCACCTCTTTAGTGCCCATCTAACCCTTCACACGTTCTGACAAACTCCACCTTCTAAACGAAGAAGCATTTTTCAAGTAAGTCGTGCGAGGACAGACTGGCTGCAACATCTGTCACCACGAAGCAATTAAGTAATAATTAATCTGATTCTCATTGTTTATTAATCATCAACAAATATAACTGCCAATCCAAGCCTTTGATAAGCATGAGATAACTGGTGCTGCTATGAAGTTGAAACGAACCCAGCCCAAAGCACAGAGATCGGGCATTTCTAATTAAGGTTGGTAATAGCATGTGGACGCCCTCATCAAGGTGTTTATGGAACCCTGGGAATCCGAGGGCCTCAGTTTGGGAGCCTCTAATTTAGTCCAACCACTTCATTTTACAGAAGATGAATTTAAGCCCTAGAGACACTATCAATAAAAACTAACATAGATCTAGTCTTTTATCATGTGCCAGGCACTGTGCTAAGCACTTGACATATATTATCTCATTTAATCATCCCAACCACTCAATGAAGTGGGTATTATTGTCATCCCCATTTGAGAGCTGAGGAAAATGTGCCTTTCAGAAAGGTCAGTCACAAAATTAAGAAAGGAAAGAGCCAGGACTGATTCCATAGCCCATGGTCTTGCCCACAAGACAGGAAAAGTTTAACTGAAGAATACTGTCCATACCAACGGTTCCCAACATTTCCACCTCTTGTAGGGGTGTAGCCAGCTGGTGGCCTTGGAGTGCCAAATCTGGACTCGATTTCCCGATCTTCAGTCAAGTGCTCAGGTTGATGATCCTCTAATATAGCACATTAAAGAGTGTTACAGATTGAACTGTGTCCCCCAAATATGTACTGATCTCCTGGCCCCTCTACCCATGGTTGTGACCCTACTTGGAAATAAGATTTTCTTTTGTTATGTTAATGAATGCATGCAAGAGTCGGATGGGTCCTAAACCCAATCACTTCTGAGTTATAAAAAGAGCAGAATACACACAGAGACACAGGAAAGAAGAGAGACAATGGAGGCAGGTGCATCTATAAGCTCAGGAATTCCAAGGATTGCCAGCTACTAGTGCTCGGGTGATGCAAATGGTTAAGGGCTCGGCTGCTAACAGAAACAGTAGAGGTTTGAATCCAGCCAAAAGGTCGGCAGGTGCTCCTTAGAAACTCTATGGGGCAGTTCTGCCCTGGTCTATATGGTCACCATGAGTCAGAATCAACTCGACAGCAGTGGGGTTTTTTTTTTTTCTTTTAACCTGTGATATAAGGAGCTCCGGTGGTGCAGTGATTAAGTTCTTGGCTGCTAACCCACAGTTCCAACCCACTAACCACTCCACGGGAGGCAGATGTGGCAGTCTGCTTCTGCAAAGATTACAGCCTTGGTAGCCCTGTGGGGCAGTTCTACTCTGTCCTATACGGTTGCTACGCGTCGGAATCGATTTGACAGCAATGGGTTTGGTTTTGGACCTGTAATGCTCCGGTTACGGCAGCACTAGGTAACCAAAACAAAGTGCGAGGCGCAGTCCCTGGAGCCAAGTATGGCCCAGCAAACTCTGGCCAAAGACAGTTGGCCTTTTTATAAAGAAGATGAATACTTTATTATTATCTTACCTTAAAATACAATGAGCTTGACTGAGCTACAGAAGTCTGTGAATATATCACTGAAGCAAATAAATATGTTAATGGTGTCTCTGCTCCCTCTGCCTTTATCTCTACAGCAGGGAATGGCAGCATTAACTGTGCTTTCAAGAAGTGGTCTAGGATTATGCGGTGGAATTATTATCTATCCACTGAAAATATGAGTCTTGCTAATTAGGTCATAATGGTACTCATTTATCATCTGAATTTGCAGCATATATTGTATTGATCTACAGTGTTGTCCACAGACACAAGGCGCTTATTAATACCAGCTTAGGTCTGCTGAACTGTTCTCATGAACCCTAAACCCTCCAGAAATCAATTTAAGTGATCCAGGCTGCCTGCAGATGAGGGGCTTGCTGCTATTTCACTGTTTCCACTGGGGCTGCTAGACTTGGGTACTTCACCTTCGGAATCCTTCCCCCTGATTTCAACCACAGTCCCCAAATTGTAGGGGATCTTCTAATTCTGGCAAGAGAAGCTACAGGTAAAATGAACTCATATGGTTATGTCATTAGAAGTTGGGGGGATAAAAATCGAACTTGCAGGTACCTGCATTGAGCCCTGTATTTTAAAGGGTGTGCAGGTAGCACACACGCATGCGCACGCACGCACGCACACACACACGCATGCACACGCACACGAGTTATGATGGAGATAGAGAACAGCCCATCAGAAAATTGCTGTGTTCCCCAGTCAACCTCACTTCAGGTCACTGAACAATGACAATCAAGCCTTAGCATGGCTTAGTTCTAGTCCATGGACCTTTCCTGAGGTTTGTGCTGAATTCCGGCTCTGCCATTTACCCGCTGTGGGACTTTGGGTAACTTACTTTATCTCTCTGCATCAGTGGCCTCATCTGTGAAATGGAGATAATAAGGTTTACCTCACAGGGTTGTTATGAACTTTACCTATAAGACAGTGCATGTGAAATACTGGTGGTGTGGATTGAATTGTGTTCCCCCAAAAGACATATTGAAGTCCTAACTCCCAGTACCTGTAAACACCCTGAATTGCCTCTGGAAGTGTGAGACAATAAATTTCTGTTCTTACAAGCCACTCACCTTGTGGTACTTTGTTACAGCAGCGCTAGGAAACTAAGACACCTGGTGCGCAGTAGGCACTCAGGGTTTCGTGCCTCAACCTAATCTTCCTGAGAAAAACTCTCAGCCTGGTCATTGTGGCATACGTCCACAAAGGCAAATTGCCGTTGAGTGTAGGTGGTTTGTGCACAGATGATGAACTGGGTTATAGGGAACCAACCACAACCAGCCAGTTGCCATCAAGTCAACACCAACTCATGGCAACCCCATGTGTGTCAGAGTAGAACTGTGCCTCCGTGGGGTTTTCAATGGGTGATTTTTCGTAAGTAGGTGACCAGGCCTTTGTTCCAAGGTGCCTCTGGGTGGACTGAAACCTCCAACCTTTGAGTTAACAGCCAAGCACATTAACCATCTGAACCATCCAGAAATGACATTATACAGGAAAGATACTAGCAAGTCCCTGAGAGCCAGGCTGTTGGCAATGTCATCCAGGAGATGTAATTCAAAGAAAGAAATCTGTGGTCAAGTAATTTTGGGAAATGTCAGATACTACTTCCCCCACATACAGATTCCTAATGTACCCGAGCTCATCCCAGGCTCAGGGTAATTCCAAAGAAACCTGCTGAACTTGGTTTTATTCACTGTTTCCCACACTTCTTAAGTCACAGAATTTTGGGGGGCAGGGGGTTGGGAAAGAGCAAGAAAAACTATTATTTTAGACATTCGGGTTAATGAAAAGGCTCAGAGTGGGAACAAAAGGCAGGAAGAAGGAATGAAGGTCAGAATCGTGGTCACCCCCAAGGTTTAAGGGCCAGAAATGGGATCTCTCCATGACCTTCCCAGACTCTACCCATGGAGAAAAACCTGGCAATGCATCTTTCAAGGAATCAGGTGGCACAGAACTGGAATGTATGGGCACAGCTTTTCCCAGACACTTCCCTGGACTTCTGGCTTTGACCTTCATGAGCTAGTTATAGGGACAAGTCCCAGCAAAGCTCTGTGGTTTAAAGGTTTACATAGAAAAGTAGAGAGGCTGCATCTCCAAGTTGGGTCAAAAGAGGACGGGAGCCTCTGGCATCCTAAGTATCCGGCAAACATATCACTGGATTTCACTGCATTGACCAAGGTGAGGGAATCCCCGGATGGCACAAATGGTTAAGCAATAGGTTACTAACCAAAGGTTGGTGGTTTGAAGCCACCCAGAGGCATCTCAGAAGAAAGGTCTGGTGATCTACTTCCAAAAGGTCACAGGCATGAAAGCCCTATGGAGCATGGTCCTACTCTGCGACACAGGGGGTTGCCGTGAGCCAGAAACAACTTGACAGTAATTTTTTTTTTTTTCCGGGGGGAAGGTGGTTTACAATGGTGAAGAAGAAAAAGAAGTAGAAAAGAGAAGGGAGGGGGGAAATAAAGAAGTATGCTGAGAGAGTGGAGAACGGAGAAGTGAGAGGGACCATACGAGGAGAAGCGAGAGGAGACCAGGGGCAGAGGGAGAGCGGCTAGAAGTCATTTAACAACCTCATGGTGCTGGGCAGCCGATGCCCTCCTGGGTACTCAGGAAGCCCGTAGCACCTACCACCAACCTGCCAACTCCAGCTATACTTCTTGCTCTGGGTCAAATGACACATTTTTCAACAAGTTGGGAGGTTCCCAGGAGCAGGTTCCCTACCACTGCAACTAAGTGATTAGCCCCAGGGAATGGATAGTCCTGTTCCTCACTAAGGGTCAAGAGCAGATGCCCTTTACTGCTGTGACAGCAATTGTGACCGTTTGGTGGAAAGGCCAGGCTCACGCTTGTGAAGACCCCACTGCTGGCTCCTCCATGATATGAACAGGGGGCCCACAAGAACTCCCTGGTCACAATATCTCATTTCCCACACTTGCCAGTAAGAGAATATGTAAAATCCCCTATCAGAGCTTCACACCTTTGGATAAAGAAATCACTGCCTTCAGATATGCAAATGTTACAGGCCCCATCGAATGCGCATCTGTGATTGAGCCACCTAAGACCTGATGGGAAAAACAGGCTGAGATCTCAATTTTTACAGGAACCTAGGAACTCGTTAATATTGTCAGCTCGCCTCCCTACAACCCACACTGCATATTAAGGAGGCTATCAGTGACACTCCACACACCTTAAACTGCAATTACGAGGACTGTATAATGCATTTCAATTTCTTATCCCCTCCCTTCTGCATAGTTTTCAGGCTCTCCCTGCTCACTTTCCAGAAGATGCTGATATAAAAATTGTGCCCTATAGGAGAAAACATGCAGACTAACGTGCGGACTAACCTAATTTCCCCCCAGGGTCTGGCTATCCACCCAAATGTTTGCCATCTGCCATATTTGTTATACCACTTAGGGTGAACCACCACTCCTGTCACACTTGATTGTTATGGGCTGAATTGTGTCCCCCCATGCTGAAGTCCTAACCCCCCCGGAACCTGTGAATGTGACCGTACTTGGAAACAGCGTTTTACTGGTATAATTAGTTAACTTGAGGTCATACTGGAGTAGGGTGGGACCTAATGCTTACAAAAAGACAGAGAGACACAGTGGGACACGGCCACGTGAAGATGGAGGCAGACTGGAGCTCTGTTGCCACAAGCCAAGGAAACCCTGAGACCACCACAAGCGGAAGAGATGGGTAAGGGCCTTTCCCTAGAGCCTGCAGAGAGAGCATGGCACTGTTGACACCCTGAATTCAGACTTCTAGCCTCTAGAACCATGAGACAAGAAATTTATGTTGTTTTAAGCCACGTAGTTTGAGGTGATTTGTTATAGCAGCCCTGGGAAACTAATGCATTTGATTCAAAATGATCCTGGTTGATGTGCACATATGTATGTATATATGTGTGTGTGTACATGTATATGTATATGTACACATATATGTTACATATACCTCTGTGTCTGAAAAGAGAGATGGGTTGATAAAGCCAAACCTTCTCAGCTTTCAATTCCTCCAATTAGAATAGACATTTACAAACCTATCTCCATCTTAACTAGACTTTGAAGGTGCGGTAGGGCAGACACCATGGCAAAAGGACATTCTAAAAAGTGGAAGCAACAAGAACACAGAAAAAAGTTATGTTAAAGAATCATTATCCACCCAAGATTGGCTGGCCGTGTAAGTAAGGAGTGGAAGAAAGTCTAGAAAAATTGGTTGGAACCAGGCTATAGAAGGCTTTGACTACTGAGGAGTTTAGAGATGGCAAGTAGGTATTGGGAAGTCAGAGGTTTTGAGCAGGCAATAATCAGCTCTAGC
The DNA here is from genome assembly GCF_030014295.1 of Loxodonta africana. Lineage (NCBI taxonomy): Eukaryota > Metazoa > Chordata > Mammalia > Proboscidea > Elephantidae > Loxodonta > Loxodonta africana. The sequence goes on from NC_087348.1 coordinate 46,953,506, forward strand.
AGTGGTATACAGAAAGAGGGTGGTGGTGAGGAGGTAGGGAGCCAGAGACTGCCGACCAGGACATCAGTTAGGATACTAACACATTAAGCTAATGCAGGGAGGCTGTTAGATGAAAATTCTATTCATGTCATTAACTGCCTGGTATGTGCAAGGCACCCTGCCAGGTGCGGGGAATATAACAAGGACATGGTCCTTGCCCTGAAGGAGTTTTCAACCCAGTGAGAGACATTTATCAAAATAAAGCAAGAGAACCCCCGTCCACTTGGAGCTGAACTATTGTATCTCTCAGCACAGAAAACAGACTCAGGCAGCCCTCTGGGAAGAGAGACCTACTCTCACAGCAGGAGATGCCAGAGCTATGCTGATGGAAAGCTCAAGTGAGTTCGGCTTTCCAGAAAAAAAGTAAACAAAGGTAAAATTTAATGAGTATGTGCCATGTGCCAGCCACTGGACAAGGTGCTATCATAATCATTATATTTATACTTCAAAAAAAAAAAAAAACCCACACAATAAATATTGATTCAATTATGCTTAAAGTTGAGGAACTGAGGCTTGTGGGGTCAGGTGACAGGTAAGCAGCTGCAGACAGAACTCAGACCTGCTGAAGCTATGCTGATACTTTTTCCTCCATCACACAGCCTCTCATGACCTCGCATTTAAAAACCAGCTGCCATGGTACTGTTTCTGACTCATGGCGATCCCATGTGTGTCAGGATAGAACTGTGCTCCATCGGGATTTCAATGGCTGATTTTTTGGGGAAAGAGATCACCAGGCCTTTCTTCCAAGGCACTTCTGGGTACACTTGAATCACCAACCTTTCGGTTAGCAGCTGAGTACATTTAATTCCTTGCGCCACCCAGGGACTCATCTTCTACTTAACCAAAACCAAAACCTGTTGCCATCAAGTTGATTCCAACTCACAGCAACCCTACAGGACAGAGCAGAACTGCCTGATAGGATTTCCAAGGAGTGGCTGGTGGATTCAACCTGCCAGCCCTTTGGTTAACAGCCAAATGCTTAAGCATTGCACCACCAGGGCCCATCTTTTACTTAGGAGCTCTTCAAACAAACAAAAAAACCCAAACAAGATTAAACCGCTCTGTTAACTTAACAAGCACTAACTGAGGCCCTCTCTGGGAGTGGGGCTGTGTTAGGTGCTCAGGACCAGAAGTGACATGTGGATATACAGAAACAGCAGTCACAGTGGGAAGCCACCTGAAGAAGGAAGGGCAGCAAGGGAAAACACACCATCACTTGGAACCCTAACAAAAATCCACATGTTCCTAAGCCCTCAGACATTCCTCTATCACCAAACGCTTACTGTGACTTTGTGACCTTGGCCAAATTATTTAACCGTTCTGTGCCTCAGTTTCCTCATCCATAAAATGGGGAAGTAATAACACCTACTCCTTTGGCGTTGCTATGAGGATGAAATGATGTAAAAGGTAAAACTCTCAGAGCAGTGTTGGCACACGATGAGCATTATGTAAGTGTAGCTACAGTGTCATATTAGTCTGCTTACTATTAGAGTAACCACGCATCCTGAGCTTTCATACAAACACACAACTGTCCCTTTTTTTTTTTTCCGTTCTCTCCCACAAAAACTGGTTACTGAATCACATTTTCCAAAGACTGAAAGAAGGGATTTGGCCAAAGAGCCCCTTAATGCAGCCTTCTTTATTTTCTGCTTTTGGCTTTCCTTTATAAATGGGTTCACCAAATTGATGTTTAATAGCTTAATATCGAGTTCATATTAATCTCACCCTGTCTGAGTTTCAAAGTGACAAACTGTTCTGACTGTTAATGAAATGAATTTCAGTTGCAAGTTTCCAAGGGATTAGAGCTGGAAAAAATATCAGCTGATCTAAAAAGACAAACAAATCTCCTCGGTGCTCTTTTAAAGCTATTTGGGTTTATAGAGCGGCCCGAGGCAGCCTTAGCCCTGCTTCAAAAGACTCCAAGGACACTAGATGGCACTAGAACATGTTCAAAGCAAAGACTGGCCGAGACCTGGGTCTCCTTCCTGCCCTTCACCCCAACCTACCCCGGGTTTAATGAGGCAAGATGTATGATATAACAACAAAAAAAAAACCCAAACCCAGTGCCGTCGAGTCGATTCTGACTCATAGCGACCCTATAGACTATGCAAATATTAGTTACTAACATGTTACCAGCTATTAGCAGTAGTAATGGTAATAATATTATATGTCTATTTTTATCTCTCTGGACAAAATAAGGAAACCCTGGTGGTGTAGTGGTTAAGAGCTAGAGATGCTAAGCAAAAGGTCAGCAGTTTGAACCCTATGGGGACAGTTCTACTCTGTCCTATAGGGTCATTATGAGTCGGAATCGACTGACGCGTTGGAATCGACTCAACGACAACAGGTTTCGAAAGAACAGACAAAATATACCCAGACGTTCTTTTTGGGATCTCAAAAGGCATATTATAAAATAATAAACCCAAAAAACCAAACCAGTTGCCGCTGAGTTAATTTCGACTCATGGCAACCCCACGTGTTGTAGGGTAGAACTGTGCTCCACAGGATTTTCATGGCTGTGACCTTTCAGGAGGGGATCACCAGGCCTGTCTTCCAAGGCCCCCTGGGTGGGTTCGAACTGCCAACCTTTTGGTTATTAGTTAAGCACTTAACCGTTTGTGCCACCCCCAATAATAGGGACAGCATTTTCATTTATAAAAAAAAAGCATAAAAATACAGTCAGACACCATCTTTTGCTTTGGTATAATGGCCTCCAGCCTCAAAGCGACTAAGAAAGTAATTATTTTACAAACTGGCTGGCTCCAAGACAACACCAGGACAATGCCCAGCAGCTCATACCTTGGCTGAAAACTTACGAAAACTTCACCTTGCTTACTGGTTATATCGCACTGATTTTCGCCACCTTTGAGAAGGCTCTAAAGCGGTTATACATACAGAGAAAGGTCCTGTGCTCTAGGCTAACTCTTCCCACTTGTTTGCTGCTGCCTTGAATCGCACCGTTCGCACTGCATTGTGTTAAAAGCAAGAGATCCCTGTTCAAATGTGCATACTGTGGTGGGAGAGAGTTAAGGGGAAGTGGGGAAGCCTCCTAAGTCCCTTCATGCTAAAGTGTGAAGACCTGTTTCTCTGGCTTCCGCCATTAGAGCTAGCTGAGGCCTTCACAGCTGAGTTTGGATTCGAGTAAGCCAGGTGAGTAGATACTGGGAGAAGACAGGATGGGGTGGGCACCAGGTAGAAGCCTCTGGCCATTAGCCAGGCTGGATGAGGGCTCTGGAATCCCAAGAAGACAAGAGTTAGTCTAAGAAAGAGAAGGAAGCCACGTGCACTGGACGTGGAATCAGAGAGATTGTGATTGAATGCTGGATTCCAGCTCTGACTCCTTCTAGAGTGAACTAGGCCAAGATACTTAGTCTCAGTTTCCACAACTGCAAAGTGGGGATAATAATAGCTCCTCAACCAGCTGCTGTAAGGGTTACATGGGTTAGGACCTAGCATAGTGCTGGCAGGGAGCAGGCAGGCTCAGATTTGAACTGAAATGTTGAGAATGACAGGGGAGTTGGAGGGGCCTCAGTTCCCTCACAGTCTTCACGGAAGTGCCCCGCTGGTTTGTGGATAAAACTGGCACCTACTTGCCACAGTCCTGGCTTCACTGGACAAAGTGACATTGCCTCCAGCCTTCTGCCTTCCAAACTTCCCTCAAACCCCTTTAACAGCCTTAACTGCCCTGGGAATCAAGGCCATGATCCTTAATACTGTTTATAAGACCCAGCACTTCCTGGCCCTGGATGACTTTTCAGAACAGGACTCTCCACACACCCTATCTTAATTTCTGGTCCTGTCCTGTGGGCCGTGTTCTCTCTGCCTTATGCCTTCACGCATGCTGTTCCCGCTACCTAGAAAGCTCTTCTCAGATTCCTAGCCATCTTTCAGGCCTCAGCTTACTGTGCCTTCCTCAGAGAAGCCCACCTTGTTCACACTGTTCATGTAGGCTTTTCCTTACACAAATCACCACAGCTGAAGTTGTTTGTCAATGTCTGTCTTCTCCACTATGCGGTGAACTATGAACTCAGCTGGTAAAAGTGAGCCACTACTATTATTACCCATTCCACACATATTTACTGAGGGAACCTGTGTTCCAAGCACTGTTCTGGGGCCTGGGATTACCACAACGAACAACAACAAAAAATGACCTCCCTGGTGGAGCTTATATCTAGTAGTGAGAGATGGACAAATGAGAAAGAATATAAGTAAAATGAATATCAAGTGGTAATAAATATTACAAAAAAAAAATAAAGCGGGAAAACGAAGAGATGTGTATTTAGAAAAGGGTGGTCAGGAGAGGTCTCGCTGAAGGACCAGAAGGAGTTAAGTGGATTTCTGGAGGAAGAACATTCCAGGTCAAGGAAGCACAAGGTGTGCAGACTTTTAGGCTGGAGGCTGAGGAAGCAGGTGGGGCGAAGACTTGGACGCTGGCTTTAGGACCAGCCTGGAGGGCTGAGATGGGAGATGGGGTCCTTGGTATTCCTCTGGGGGTGACTCCTTTGCGTTCTCTGACTGCTACATGGTGGCAGTCAACTTGCATAGCAGCTTTGTGCCTCAGCTGCCCTCTCTCTGAAAATTTCCTAACTTCAGGACCACACCTACCCCAACAGGGGCTGAGGGAGTCCTCACGCCTGTCTAGGATGCACCTGTAACTCCTGAGAAGGGAGCAGGTGCAAACGACCATTTAGAAGAGCTGAGCCGAGCACCTGTGGGAACCCCAGGGCAGTCTGGTTTGCTGCTGGCACACCTGCTCTGAGTAGACAAGGGGAAAGAACCACTCTCAGCTCCTCGATAAACCTTCAGGCCAGTCTTCCAGGTAGCTGGAGACTGCTGGAAATGAGGGCTGGGGGGTTGACTTGATAGTGAATACCCAGACCACATACCTTGCTCAAACATTAAAATCAGTGAAATATCAGTTCCTGCTATAGCAGCTTCTGCCATGGGTGCCTGGCAAGCCAGAGCCTTTTGGGTTTTTTTGCATGCTTTGTTTTCTTAAGAAGGGACTTATACAGAAAGGGCTGTCATCATTCTGCTCAGAAGTGGGCAAAGAACTAACATCATGCCCCTTCCAAACTAACCCTTTACCCTTACCCACAGGATGACCAAGACATTTACATATGAGGAAAAAAAAAAAAAAATGAACAGCTGCTGTGTGGTTAATTCTGACTTATGGCAACCCCATGTGTGTCAGAGTAGAACCGCGCACCATAAGGTTTTCAAGGGTTGATTCTTCGGAAGTAGACTGCCAGGCCTTTCTTCCGAAGTGGTTCTCGGTGGACTCAAACCTCCAGCCTTTCACTTAGCAGCCAACCCTGTTAACCGTTTGCACCACCTAGGGACTCAGTTGCCATGAGTCAGGATGGACTCAATGACAACTGGTTACATCCGGGAAAGTTTCATTAAATATCTAAAGCTGGAGACAGGGGTGGGAAGGGGCCGGCTCCCTCTCCAGTCATCACTTTCCCTCTACCCCTCAAACACAAGCTTCTTCTTGTGTCCTGTTACTCTGACCAACCTAACACCTCTTGAATTGGCTCACTTCTTCCGTCTTACAGGGTGGGCCACCAATATCCCTCACTTAATTACAAAGGCAACCTCCAGCCAGGGTCCTTATGTATGAATCCTGACCTTCCCCGTCACTCCTCCGCCCTGCAGCCAGAGTGGTTTTTCTAAGTGAAAATCGGATCATACGTCCATCCTTTGGGCTTTGCCCTGCCCTCAGAATAAAGTCAATCTCACTGGCTCACCAGTCTAAGGCCCTTCATTATAGGCCCCTGGGTCCCAGGGCAGCATCCCTGTACTATGTTCAGCAATTTATTGATCAAAGCACCCAGCATGGTGCTGGGCAGTACAAGTTGCTGTAAAACACAGGTGATGGACCAACATTCTCCAGTTAATGGGAGGCAAGGAAACCCTTTCTCTGGCCCGACCTCTCTGGGGTGGGTATTTATACAGATGCTGATTAACTGTTTGCCTAGATACTGTACCACAAACAAACAGGAAATTAATTATTCATCTTTCAATTTCCATTCTGAGTTTAATTGCAACTCATATAATTGCTTTACATTTCTAAAAAAATCTCCACCAATATGCAACAGTTGTGTTATGAACCTCTTGACTGCCTGATGCCTCCCAACAGAGAGTGTGGGGTGGCTGGCTGCTGGACACACAGCCACCAGGAGGTGGGTTAGTCTCTGTTATGGTGAAGCAGGGGAAGAAATTCCCTGCATATCCTTTTGGAAGGGCATTAAGACGCTTCAATACACAGGCAGAATGACAGGGGAAGTAAAAGTAATTGCATATTTCCACCACCCGCAGGAGAGAATAAATTATAAGACTAGGGAATAGGACGATATAGTGATTCAGGCTTTCTGAAGTCAAATTCCTACTCGCTGTGTGATCCTGGGCAAGTTACTTAACCACTCTGAGCCCCAGCATCCTAATCTGAAATGTAAGGGTAATAATAGAACCAATGCTATGAAGTAGATTGAAGAGCAAATGGCATACTCTAAATAAAGCACTTACATGGTGGTTCAGATGTGGCCAGGCCTCTACTCCTGTTAGCTCATCAGTGACTGTAACTTCACTGTTGCTGCTACTGCTATTATGGAGGCCCAAACTGCAGTCAAAATCCTAAGTATCATGACAACAATAGCAATGTGGCAGCAGCAAACGCTAACAAAGTAATCGCTATGTTCTAAGTTAAAAAATATTAATTCATTTCATCCTAAGAATAACCTGAGGGGTCAGGTACTATTTTACCCCCATTGTACAGATTGGGAAACTGAGACATACAGAGATTAAGGACCAGCCCAGGGTTAAACAGCCTGTAGTACATAAATTCAAAAATGCAAATGTGAAAACATCTTCCTCTCCAGTACTGTTTTATTTTCTGGTTCTAACATTCACAATAAACTACTCACAACTGATATTCTTTCAAACCCCACTCAACTAACCCCCAACTTCATATATAAACCTACAGTTTTAACTAATATGTTAATATTAAGATTTAAAGAATCTAAATAAATAATATATTCTTTCGAACTGTATATTTAGCTTCTAACAGTCATTTTTTCCAGTTTTTTTTTTAAGATCACACAATCAAATGTTCAAGAGAGTAGGTGTTAAAACGAGACATAAAACTCCCAGAGGATCCACCACCAAAGATGACCACTGCTCATGTTTTGATGAATTTTCCTCCAGGTCGATTCTGCACTGTTTTGTTTACGAAGTTGAGCTCACAGCGTACAATCCACCCGGCAGTCTGTCTAACACTGGGTGGTTACACAGGCTCGAGTTACTCAGCCATTCAAGACACCCACTGGTGTTACAACATAGGTCCTTTGAAGATGACAACTCCACAGAGTTCTTTCTTCTTTTCAACAGAAATTAAAAAGAAAATTAAAGTCAGAGACATGCCAAGCAGCGCCAGGGAACACTGGAGTGCCCGAAGACTAAAATCCAAAGGGCAGCTGAGACCACCCAGTGTCCCATTACTGAATATATTAACGAGCTTCCACTGAAAAACCCAAACAAGGATGACAGCCCCAGTGGGTGACCTTGGGGCACCAGACTTCCCTGTCCCAAAGCACAGACAGCTTCTTCTGCGGACTAGCTTCCCATTTCCAACCACTCCAAGGGCGAGGACCTCCCCACTTCTTGGCATGTTGGGAAGTGACTGAAATGAGACTGGCAGGGGTCTTTGCAGTAACTTACTCTTTTCAATACGGGGTCTGTGCATTGCTGGTAGGAGGGGTGGTTGGTTACACTGGGACAGAAAGAAACCCTACTCTCAGTAGGCATGTTGTGAATTAAATTGTGCCCCCCAAAGGATATGCTGAAGTCCTAACCCTTAGAATCTGTGTAGCTAATCTTGTTTGGAAATAGGGCCTCTGAAGATATTATCAGTTAACATGAGGTTATACTGAAGTAGGTGCATGCTAATTCAATCCGAGGGGTGTCCTTTAAAAGAGGTGAAGAGTCACACAGAGGGAAAATGGCTTATGATGAGGCTGCAAGTCAAGGAATGCCTGGGGCTTCTAGAAGCTGAGAGAGATAAGAAAGGATCTTCCCCCAGAGCCTTCAGAGAGAACATGGCCCTGCTAATGCCCTGAATTTGGATTACTGGGCTCCAGAACTGTGAGACAATGAATTTTTGTTGTTCAAAGCCACCTACTTTGTGCTGTTTTGTCACGGCAGCCTTAGGAAACTAATGTAGGGTGTAAGCCTCAATTTAGGAACAGGAAGCACAGGGCTGGAGGAGGTGAATGGTGCCCAGAAGGGCAGGCCCATGCCCAGAATCAGGGGCTGTGCCACTGAGAGGGCAGCAGAGGTGAGGTAAAGGGGTGGGCAGTGGAGGCCAGCAGAAGTGAGAGAAGGAAAGGAGGGTGCAGTGGTAGGGTGCAAAAGCTTCCTAGGGGAACCAGCTAAAGTGCTGGGGAGGAGAATGCAAAGGTGAGGAGCAGAAAGTGGGACTGAATCCTGTAAAATAAGACTTTGTACATGAAGGGTGAGGACTTGGGTCCCGAGCAGCTCCAAATCGACCTTGTTTGTCCCCAGTTGGGCCCCAGTATATACCTACAGCTTCTTCTGCCAGCTGCCTTCTGAGAGGAGTGCTCCTTATTTATATTGAATAACTCACTGTGGGTGGGTGGGTGGGGGAGGCTGGAGGGGGTGTCACAGGACCACAGAGCCCACCATTCATACCCTCCACGTGGTCTGGAACCACCTTGTCTGCTGCAGGAAATATCACCAACAATACACTCCATCCAACTCCACCAAAATAGTTTATGGAACCACAAAGAGCGGTCTCCCAAGCCCAATTACTTTAAACAGCAGTACTGGGTTTGGATCGTTGGATGCTGGGTAGTGAAGACCTGCCCAGGACGCAGAACCCTGCAGCCCCTGGGTCACATCATCTCAGATGGAGCTGTCTCATCCTGAGGGAACTGGCGGGGGTGGGGGAGACTGTTGGACGGAGGGTGTGGGGTGCATAAGACTCTCCCCACTGGCTGGCTGAAGCCCCTTCTCCCCTTCTAAAAGAGAAATCTGTTCATTCATTCATTCGCTCAATAAATACTGACTATTTAACACGTGGATTCCCTGGATGGTGCAAACAGCGACATGTTTGGCTGCTAACTGAAAGGTTGGAGGTTTGAGTCCACCTAAAGGTGCCTTGGTAGAAAGGTCCAGTTATCTACTTCTGAAAAATCAGCCATGGAAAACCCCATGGAACACAGTTCTATTCTGACCACCATGGGGTCACCATGAACCGGAACTGACTCGACAACAACTGGTTTGGATTTTATCTAATATATACTAAAAATATATATATATATTTATAATGATGGTGATAACAGCAGTTAACATTTACTGAGTACTTACGCTGTATCAGGCACTGTGCTAGTAAGCATCTGTGTGTGTTAACTAATTCACTCCATATCACAACCCTATCATTATCCCCATTTTACAGGCGGAGGAGTGGAGGACAGAAAGATGAAGTAGCCCGTCTAAAGTCACACAGTCTACCGTAACTGGTGCAGCTGGGATTTGAACCCAGGAAGTTGCTTCTAGAGCCCATGTTTTTAACCACTCTATTGCTTCTTTGTGCCAGGGTCTGGGTACACACAGGTGAATAAACAAGTATGATCCCTGCTCATGTGGACTATATGGACCAAGGAGGAGCCCTACAATAACTGATAAACACATCTAAAATTGTTAATTATGATAAATGTCATGGAAGAAACACACAGGATGTTGTGATTAAAAATAGTAAGGGAGAAGGAGGGAAGCCTACTTACAGAAGGCGATCAGGGTAGCCACGGCTCCTGCAGGGGCAGAATTCTAGGCAAAGGAAAGCTCCCGCAAAGGCCTTGAGACCAGAAGGAGCTTGGCGTGCCTTAGAAATGGAAAGCAGACCAGCGCGGCTGGAGACCGCTAGACAAGGCAGGGAGTGTCAGGAGAGGACGTGACTGGAGACCAACTGGGAGCTGGGACATACAGGGTGTTGTGGGCCTTGGTAGAAAGTTCAGATTTCACTCCAAGGGCAGTGGGGATCAGCTCTGAAAGAACTCCCAAAACAACCACAAACCAAACCAAACTAGTTGCCAACGAGTCGATTCCAACTCATGGCAACCCCACATGGGTCAGAGTAGAACTGTGCCCCACAGGGTTTTCAACAGCTGATTTTTCAGAAGTAGATCACCAGCCCTTTCTTCCAAGGCATCTCTGGGTGGACCTGACCTGCCAACTTTTTGGTTAGCTGCCAAGTATGTTAACTGCTTACACCACCCAGAGACTCCACTCCCAAAAAACCAACTCATACAACCCAATCAGGACGGCCATGGTTAAGAGGATCACTAGACCACCTCAGGCTGTGTGACTTTTTCAAGTTACTTTACCTCTCTGGGCCTCAGGAAAGGAGCCCCATCTATAAAACAGGAATAATAATAACACCTACCTTAATGTTGTAAGTATCAGAGCAGTCAGCTACATATGTGAAAAACAACTAGGTCCATGCCTGGCACAGAGTAAGAACTTATTTCTGCTGTTACTCAGTTGATTCTGCCCCCCAAATAACTCTAGTTATTCACTGTGTCTTCAAGAAAAACCAGTTGCCACGAAATTGACTTTGACTCATGGTGACCCCATGTATGTCAGGGTTTTCAATGGCTGCTATTTTTAGAAGCAGATCGCCAGGCTTTTCTATATTTTAGCCGGGGAAGAGACACCACTAAAGGTAGAGCCAAGAAAGAAAAGGAATGAGGCAAAATTACTTTGTGATCAATACTGCTTGTAGCCACTATGGTGACAGGCACCAGATTAACACATAAGCGGCACTGAAGACCAGCCTCCTCTGCCAGCTGTTGTCATCTACCACTTCAGACAATTATGTAGGCAGAGTGTAACCTTCGTATAATTAAGCATTCTCTGACATTTTATTTGTGGCTCTTCTTTTTTTCTCTCCCCCTTTTATTTAGTCTGCTTTCAACTGTGAAGGTCCAGCTGCCGGCTTCACTTGGATGTGCTGACTTACGGTAATTTTGACTTAAGCTTTATTTTACAATCCATGTAAATAATGAGTCAGAGGCAGACTTCACGAAAGGCAGTGCTGGCTGGAGCCAGGGTTCAGCTCTCCGGACGCCACAGCCTTCAGAAGTCTAGAAGGTTAGCACAGACACTCGGGCAGAAATAATGGGGGTATGGGGCTTTGCCCAGCCTGGCTGGGACTCCTGGAAAACAAGACATTTGCCAGGCCAAGGGGCAGACATCTGTGGCTAAGGCTCATATACCCTCCAAATTTCAGTGTGAAAGATGACATTACTGTTCCCAGTTCTTCACCATTCCCTGTATCCATGCCCTTGGCCATGCGACCTTGCACTTCCTCTCACTAGAAGTAGGGGATATTTCCGCATCCCAGTGATCTTGGACTTGGCCCTGTGGCTTGCTTTGGCCAATGGTCAATAAGAGGCAACATGAGCAGAGGCTTAAAATATGCTTGTGTACTGGGGCTTGGCTTTTCCACTTTTGACATTGCCATTGAAAAAAAGAAAAACATAAACCACCCTGAGTAGCCCATTGGTCCCAGAAGAAAGAGAAATAGATGGAACAAACTGAACTCAACCTGCAGACTGGAGCCAAGTCTGGCCTAGATCAGCTGAGCCCCATCCAAACCACAGATGTGTGAACAGAGACTGGGTATAGCTTTCAAGTTGCACATATCATATCACATTTAAAATATTCACTGATGGTTATTAATCTGAAAATATCTGCTAAGTACCTACTATGTACCAGGCCTTCAGTGGGGAAGTCACAGAAAAGTAAGCAAGAAATTACATGGAAACCTTCTGTTCACACGTTACCTCCCTCACCAAACCGTGAGCTCCTTAAGAGATGGGTTTGGGTCTTATTCCTCTGGGTCACCCAGCACCTAAGACAGTGTCTGCTTAGTAACAGTAATAGCAACAATGAATAATAAAAACCAGTTGATTAACTCAATTCCACCTCATGCTGATCCCACGTATGTCAGAGTAGAACTGTGTTCCATAGGCCTGATTTTTCAGAAGTAGGTTGCCAGTGCTTTCTCCTGAGGTGCCTCTGATGGCGTCAAACCTCCAATCTTTTGGTCAGCAGCTGAGTGTGTTAACCATTTGTACCACCTAGGGGCTCCTAACAATGAATAATAGCAGCTACTATTTACTGGGAGTCCTGGTGGTACTTCCTACGTGGCAGGTCCTGCCTTAAGCTCTTTGCCAAATTTATTTCATTTGATGGTGACAATAAATGAGGAGATGGGTCTTGTCCCCATTTTTCAGATGATAAAACTGAGGCTCAGAGAGGTTACCTCATTAGTTCTTAACCCTTACATGTACAGAGCATGTCTTTTTCATTTTCTCCCACACTCTGAGCCTCCCTTTCCTTGGCCACTGCTGCTCCATCCTGGATGGCGTCTCCTAGTTGTTCATCAGATCCCTTCACTTCCTCTCTTGGACACAGTCCTTACTTGTTTCTTCTTTGTTCACTTGGCCACCTAAATCAAACAAAAGATATTCCTAGGGGACAGGGATCACGTCTTTAGAGTTTAGTAATTATAAGCTTGGGTTCTGAGGTCACAAGAATCTGGGTTCAAATCCCAGCTCCAGCATTTACTGGATGACCTTACACAAGTTCTGTAATCTCCTTAAACCTCATTTTCCTCCCCTGCAAAATGGGAAACATAATAATAGGATTAAGTTCTTCAAAGGATTCTGAAATGGATGTAAAGCGCTTAATGAACAGTGACTGGCATGCAGCAAGCGATCAATAATATTAGCAATCGTTACTCTCTCTCTTCACCTGTTCACAGGTGGTACGTGATGGATTCTCGAGGAAGACAGTCTCCTAGCTTTGCTCGCTCCCTCACACTGGCTCCTCCAAGCTCCAAGGAGGTGGCCTTCTGGGTTACGCGCTGTGTGAGAAGGTAAGAGGCTGGAAACTCCTAGCATCAATCACCTCCAATAATCCACCAAGCTTCCCTTGTTTACAAAAACCTGTTTTCCCTGCCTCAACACTTCTATGAGCGCCTCTCTAAGCGACATTTGCCAGAACGATAATAATTTCATACACATGCCACACCATCTTCCCAGAGCCATCAATGCATCACTAGGTCTGAGACAACGGTCCCTGGTGGTCTGCCCTGCATTCCACAGATGGCAGGCTCCCCCAGCCAGCATCCCTGATGTGATGAGGTAGGACTCTAGGTATATATGCTTACATGATAGTATTTCACAGGCTATAATATAAGCGTTGTGGCTCTTCATTTATATTCCAGCCTCAATTCTCACACCTCACCACACCATCACTCCTTCTCCTACCATCTTCGACCAGGTTAAACAACTCCTCTCTCCTGGGCGCCTGCTGGCTTCAGTCATCACTCTCACTTAGGCAAACCTACCTATGGATTTCATCCCTCTAATTTTCACCCATAAATCAATTCTCTCTTCCCTTGGCTACTGCTGTTCTGTCTGAACTGTTTCTCTAGTCATTTATTCATTTCATCTACTGTGTATTCAGCCAGTGGTTATTGAGCATTACCTATGTGCTGGGTACCGAGAATGGAATGGTAAATGAGACGTGCAGTTTAGTATTGTGAAAAGGGTGAACTGGTGTCATAGATTGAATTGTGTCCCCCCAAAATATCTGTCAACTTTGCTAGGTCATGATTACCAGTATTCCGTGACTGTTTATCATTTTATCATCGTATATGATTTCCCTATGTGTTGTAAATCCTATTACTATAATGTAAAGAGGAAAACCCTCAATGAGATGGATTGACACAGCTGCTGCAACAATGAGCTCAAGCATAACAACGACTTGAAGGATGGAGCAGGACTGGCAGTGTTTAGTTCTGTTGTGCATAGGGTCACTATGAGTCGGAACCGACTCAACGGCACCTAACAACAACATGATGCAATAAGATGGATTAGTGGCAGTTATATTGATAAAGTCTACAAGATTAGGTAGTGTCTTAAGCCAATCTCTTTCAAGATATAAAAGAGAGAAACAAGCAGAGAGACACGGGGACCTCATACCACCAAGAAAACAGTGCTGGGAGCAGAGTGTGCCCGTTGGACCTGAGGTTCCTGTGCTGAGAAGCTCCTAGACCAAGGGAAGACTAAAGAGAAGGACCTTCCTCCAGAGCCAACAGAGAGATAGCTTTCCCCTGGAGCCGGCGCCCTGAATTCAGACTTCTAGCCTGCTGGACTGTGAGAGAATAAATTTCTCTTTGTTAAAGCCATCCACTTGAGTCAGCACTAGATGACTAAGACAACTGGATACTCAAAAGACTTGAAAGCAGGGGCTCAAACACATACTTGTACACCAATGTACATCACAACATTACTTACAACAGCCAAAAGGCAGAAAAATCCAAGTGTACATCAACAAATGAATGGATAAGCAAATGCGGTATATGCATACAATGGAATACTATTCAGCCATAAAGAGAAAATAAGTTCTGATACATGCTATGACATGAATAAATCTCGAAAACATTATGCTGAATAAGTCAGACACCAAAGTATAAACACTGTATGATCCCACTTATATGAAATATTCAGAATAGGCAAATGCACAGAGACCAAAGTGATTTGTGATTCCAAGGGGCTAGGGGCAGGAGTGAAAAGGATGTAATGGATACTGACTTTATGTTTCAGGTGATGAAAAAGGTTTGGAAATAGACAGTGGTGACGGTTTCACAACACTGTGAATGTAATGAATGCCAATGAATCATACCCTTAAAAATCGTGAAAACGGAAAATTTTTATGTTATATATATATATATTACCCCAAATTAAGTAAAAAAGTATGGACTGAGTCCGAGACTGACCTGCTAGGTTCAAATCAATGCCCCTTTACTTACTGGCTGAGTGAGCCAGGTTAAATTAACTCCCCTCTCTGGGCCTCACTGTCTTCATCAATAAAATGTAGATGATAATCACTGCCTCATGGCGTTCTGGAAACCCTGGTGGTGTAGTGGCTAAGTGCTACGGCTGCTAACCAAAGGGTCGGCAGTTCAAATCCCCCAGGTGCTCCTTGGAAACTCTATGGGGCAGTTCTACTCTGTCCTATAGGGCTGTTATGAGTCAGAATCGACTTGACGGCACTGGGTTTGGTTTTTTCTTTTTGGGGGGAGGGTATGGCGTTCTGTTTTTTTTTTTTGGTTGGTATGGCGTTCTAGCAAGGTTTATGAATAATATGCATAAAGTAGTCACAAAAGTGCCCTGTGTGTAACAAACATTCATATGAGGGCTTCCAATTAGTATCAGAACTATTGCTACAAATACTACTAGCTGCTGAGTAAAAATATTATTCTGGGGAAGGAGACTGTCACTGGCTCTCTGAAGAAAAGATGCACAGTATTATGAGGTCATCTAACGAGGAAGGGATCTTGGGTATTTTGTGTTTGTGATATCATCACACAGCTCTGTTTCTCGGCTTATCCTAACAATATAAATCCATAGAAGATAGGGCTGTCAGGCACTACTTGTGTATTTGTTCCTACAGTAGAAATATGGACAGTTTCGGCAGAGGAGTCTGTCATATATTTATTTAAAAACAAAGCAGATAAGGATGCCATGACAACTCAGTGAGGAAAAATAGCCTTTTCAGCAAGTGGCGCTGGGACAACAGGATATTTACAGCCAAAGAATGAATGCTGGCCCCTAACTCCCACTTACACAGAAATTAACTCAAAATGGATCATAGATCTACACATATGAGTTGAAACTATGAAATTTTTAGAAGAAATTGTAGACATAAATCTTTGTCACCTTGGATTAGGCACTGGTTTATTAAATATGATACCAAAATAAAAGCCACAAAAGAAAAATTAGACGAAATGGACTTCATCAAACTTAAAAACTTTTCGTGCTTCGAAGGACACTAACAAGGAAGAGAAAATACAAAACCCACAGAACGGGAGGAAATATTTACAAATCAAATATCTGATAAAGGACGTTGTTGTTGTTGGGCGCTGTCGAGTCAGCTCCGACTCATAGTGACCCCACGCACAACAGAACGAAACAGTGCTCGGTCCTGCGCCATCCTTATAATCGTTGTTATGCTCGAGCTCACTGTTGCAACCACTGTGTCAATCCACCTCGTTGAGGGTCTTCCTCTTTTCCGCTGACCCTGTACTCTGCCAAGCATTATGTCCTTCTCCAGGGACTGATCCCTCCTGGCAACATGTCCAAAGTATGTAAGACGCAGTCTCGCCATCCTTGCCTCTAAGGAGCATTCTGGCTGCACTTCTTCCAAGACAGATATGTTTGTTCCTTTGGCAGTCCATGGTATATTCAATATTCTTCGCCAACACCACAATTCAAAGGCGTCAACTCTTCTTCGATCTTCCTTATTCACTGTACAGCTTTCACATGCATACAACGCGATTGAAAATATCATGTCTTGAGTCAGGTGCACCTTAGTATTCAAGGTGACATCTTTGCTCTCCGACACTTTGAAGAGGTCCTTTGCAGCAGATTTACCCAATGCAATGAGTCTTTTGATTTCTTGACTGCTGCTTCCATGGCTGTTGATGGTGAATTCAAGTAAAATGAAATCCTTGACAACTTCAATCTTTTCTCCGTTTATCGTGATGTTGCTCACTGGTCCAGCTGTGAGGATTTTTGTTTTCTTTATGTTGAGGTGCAGTCCATACTGAAGGCTGTGGTCTTTGATCTTCATTAGTAAGTGCTTCAAGTCCTCTTCACTTTCAGCAAGCAAGGTGGTATCATCTGCATAACGCAGGTTGTTAATGAGTCTTCCTCCAATCCTGATGCCCCGTTCTTCTTCATATAGTCCAGCTTCTCATATTATTTGTTCAGCATACAGATTAAATAGGTATGGTGAAAGAATACAACCCTGACGCACACCTTTCCTGACTTTAAACCAATCAGTATCCCCTTGTTCTGTCCAAACAACTGCCTTTCGATCTATGTAAAGGTTCCTCATGAGCATAATTAAGTGTTCTAGAATTCCCATTCTTCGCAGTATTATCCATAGTTTGTTATGATCCACACAGTCGAATGCCTTTGCATAGTCAATAAAACACAGGCAAACATCCTTCTGGTATTCTCTGCTTTCAGCCAGGATCCATCTGACATCAGCAACGATATCCCTGGTTCCACGTCCTCTTCTGAAACCAGCCTGAATTTCTGGCAGTTCTCTGTTGATACGCTGCTGCAGCCATTTTTGAATGATCTTCAGCAAAATTTTGCTTACAAGTGATATTAATGATATTGTTCTATAATTTGCACATTTGCTTGGATCACCTTTCCTGGGAATAGGCATAAATATGGATCTCTTCCAGTCAGTTGGCCAGGAAGCCGTCTTCCATATCTCTTGGCATAGATGAGTGAGCACCTCCACCGCTGCATCTGTTTGTTGAAACATCTCAATTGATATTCCATCAATTCCTGGAGCCTTGTTTTTCGCCAATGCCTTCGGAGCAGCTTGGACTTCTTCCTTCAGTACCATCAGTTCCTGGTCATATGCCACCTCTTGAAATGGTTGAATATTGACTAATTCTTTTTGGTATAATGACTCCATGTATTCCTTCCATCTTCTTTTGATGCCTTCTGCGTCATTTAATATTTTCCCCATGGAATCCTTCACCATTCCACTCGAGGCTTGAATTTTTTCTTCAGTTCTTTCAGCTTGAGAAACACTGAGCATGTTCTTCCCTTTTGGTTTTCCATCTCCAGCTCTTTGCACATGTCATTATAATACTTTACTTTGTCTTCTCCAGACTCCCTTTGAATTCTTCTGTTCAGTTCTTTTACTTCATCAATTCTTCCTTTTGCTTTAGCTGCTCAACACTCAAGAGCTAGTTTCAGTGGGTGTTTTTTGGTTTGGATAAAGGACATACATGAAGAATATATAAAGAATTTTTATAACTCAACAATAAAAAGACAATGGAATTAAAAACTGGGCAAACATGAGACCAGAAGAACTGGATGACACCCAGTTACCATTACTGAACATTTTGATGAAAGATTCTATAGAAAAATCCTGATCAAAAGGGGGAAAATGCTGAACAGAATTTCAACCTCTCATAGAATCTAGACTTTCTGGGGCCATGGAGGCTGGATGAATTCCTGAAGCTATTGCCCTGAGATAATCTTTAAACATTAAACCAAAAATATCCCCTGAAGTCTTCTTAAAACTAAGCAATAATTTTGCCTAACTAGTATAAAAAGTCTCCCTTGAGCATTATGATCTTTTAAGATCTATCTATATGGGATCAAATTGACAACGGCAACTCTTTAGACAGAAACCTTAGGGGACAGTGAATTTATGTTAATGAGGGAAGAAGAACTCAGAAAAGCAGTTACTGAATTGTACATGTAGAAACAGTTGAACTGGTATATATTTTGCTGTGTATACTTTCAAGAACACAAAAACAAACCAAAGACAAAAATAAAACAATGGGCAAAGGATTGGAATAGACATTTCTCCAAAGAAGATTAACAGATGGCCAATAAGCACATGAAAAGATGCTCAACACCATTAATCAACAGGGAAATGCAAATCAAAACCACAAAGATGTACCACCTTATACTCATTAGGATGTTGCTGTTAGGTACCTTGGAGTCAGTTCCTCTACGTACGACAGAAGGAAACACTACCTAGTCCTATGGCATCCTCACAATCACAGTTAACAATATGCTTGAGCCCACTGTTGCAACCACCATGTCAATCCATCTTGTTGAGGGTCTTCCTCTTTTTCGTTGACCCTCTACCTTACCAAGCATGATGTCCTTCTCCAGGGCTGGTCCTTCCTTATAACATGCTCCAAGTACGTGAGATGAAGTCTTGCCACCCTTGCGTCTAGGGAGCATTCTGGCTGTACTTCTTCCAAGACAAATTTGTTCATTCTTCTAGCAGTTCGTGGTACATTAAACACCCTTCACCAACACCATAATTCAGATGCATCAATTCTTCCTCAGTCTTCTTTATTCATTGTACAGTTTTCACATGCATAGGAGGTAACTGAAAATACCATGGTTTGGGCCAGGTGCACTTTAGTCCTAAGAGTGACATCTTTGCTTCGTAATAATTTAAAGAGGTCTTTTCCAGCAGATTTGTCCAATGCAATACATTGTTTGACTTCTTGACTGTTGCTTCCATGGACTTTGACCATAAATCCAAGCAAAATGAAATGCTTGACAACCTTCATCTTATTGCTTATTGGTCCATGTCTTAGTCATCTAGTGCTGCTATAAAGAAATACCACAAGTGGATGGCTTTAACAAAGAGAAATTTATTTATTCACAGTCTAGTAGGCTAGAAGTCCAATTCAGGGCGTCAGCTCAGGAAAAGGCTTTCTCTTTCTGTCGGCTCTGGGGGAGATCCTTCTCATCGATCTTTCCCTGGACTAGAAGCTTCTCTGAGCAGGAACCCTGCACCCAAAGGATGCGCTCTGCTCCTGGCACTGCTTTCTTGGTGGTATGAGATTCCCCCTCTCTGCTTGATCTCCTTTCCTCTCTTGTAAGATAAAAGGCGGTTCAGGCCATACCCCAGGGAAACGCCTTTTATATTGGATGAGGGATGTGACCTGAGCAAGGGTATTACATCCCATCCTAATCCTTTTTAACCACAGGCAGAGATTATGATTTATATTACATACGAAAATCACAAAATGGGGGACAACCACACGATACTGGGAATCACGGCTCTCTTAGTCATCTAGTGCTGCTATAACAGAAATACCACAAGTGGATAGCTTTAAAAAAGAGAAATTTATTTTCTCTCAGTCTGGTAGGCTAGAAGTCCAAATTCAGGGTGTCAGCTCCAGGGGAAGGCTTTCTCTCTCATCAATTTTCCCCCAGACTAGGAGCTGCCCTGTGCAGGGACCCCAGGTCCAAAGGACGTGCTCTGCTCCTAGCACTGCTTTCTTGGTGGCAGGGGGCTCCCCTGTCTCTCTCCTCGCTTCTCTCTTTTATATCTCAAGAGATTGCCTCAAGACACAATCCAATCTTGTAGGCTGAGTCCTGCCTCGCTAACACAACTGCTAACCATCCTCCCTCATTAACATCATAGAGGCAGCATATAGGAAAAATCACACAATACCGGGAATCATGGCCCAGCCAAATCGATACACATTTTGGTGGGACATAATTTAATCCATGACAGTAGTTGACACATATTCTGGGGGGACACAATTTAATCTGTGACAGTCCATTTATGAGGATTTTTTTTTTATGTTGAGGTGTAATCTATACTGAAGGCTGTAGTCTTTGATCTTCATCAGTATTTCGTGTCCTCTTCACAAGCAAGGCTGTGTCATCTGCATATTGCAGGTAGTTAATGAGTCTTCCTCCAATCCTGATACCAAGGTCTTCTTCATATAATTTAGCTTCTCGGATTAATTGCTCAGCATACAGATTAAGTATGGTGAAAAGATACTAACCTGATGCATATCCTTCCTGCTTTTAAACCACACAGTATCCCCTCGTTCTGTTTGAAAGACTTGTCTCTTGGTCTGTGCACAGGTTCCACAAGAGCACAATTAAGTGTTCTGGAATTCCCATTCTTCACAATGTTATCCATTAACTTGTTATGATCTACACAGTCGAATGCCTTTGCAGAGTCAATAAAACATAGGTAAACAATTTTCCGGTATTCTCTGCTTTCAGCCAAGATCCATCTGACATCAGCAATGATATCCCTCGTTCCACATCCTATTCTGAATCTGGCTTGAATTTCTGGCAATTCCCTGTCAATGTACTGCTGCAACTGTTTTTGAATGATCTTCAGCAAAATTTTACTTGCCTGTGATATTGATATTGTTTGATAATTTCTGTATTCTGTTGGATCACTTCTCTTTGGAATGTGTGCAAATACGGATATCTTCCAGTTGGTTAGCCTGGTAGTTATATTCCAAATTTCTTGACAGAGAATTGCGCACTTCCAGCACCGAATCCTTTTGCTGAAACATCTCAATTGGTATTCCATCAGTTCCTGGAGGTTGGTTTTTTGCCAATGCCTTCAGTGCGGCTTGGACTTCTTCCTTCGATACCATTGATTCTTGATCATATGCTACCTCCTAAAATGGCTGAACATAGACCAATTCTTTTTGGTACAATGACTGTGTATTCCTTCCATCTTCTTTTGATGCCTCCTGCATCATTCAATATTTTGCCCGTAGAATCCTTCAATATTGCAACTTGAGGCTTGAATTTTTTTTTCTTCAGTTCTTTCAGCTTGAGAAATGCTGAGCGTGTTCTTCCCTTTTGGTTTTCTATCTCCAGCTCTTTGCACGTTTCATTATAATACTTTACTTTGTCTTCTCAAGCAGCCCTTTGGAACCTTCTGTTCAGCTCTTCATCATTTCTTCCATTTGCTTTAGCTATTCTACATTCAAAAACAAATTTCAGAGTCTCTTTTGACATCTGTTTGGGTCTTTTCTACCTTTTTAATGACCTTTTGCTTTCTTCATATACGATGTCCTTGACGTCACTCCACAACTCGTCATTAGCGTTTAGTGCATCAAATCTATCCTTGAGATGGTCTCTAAATTCAGGTGGGATATACTCAAGGTTGTACTTTGGCTTTCATGGACTTGTTTTCATTTTCTTAAGCTTCAACTTGAACTTGCTTATGAGCAACTGTTGCTCTGTTCTGCAGTCAGCCCCTGGCCTAGTTCTGACTGATGATATTGAGCTTCTCCATCATCTCTTGCCACAGATATAGTTGATTTGCTTCCTATGTATTCCATCTGGTGAGGTCCACGTGTATAATCACTGTTTAGGTTGTTGAATAATGGTATTTACAATCCTATTACAATAGATATAATAAAAAAGACAGAAAATAAGAAGTACTGGTGAGGATGTAGAAAAATCTCATTGCTGGTGAGAGTATAAAATGCTGCATACACTTTGGAGAACAGCTGGCAGGTTCTCAAAGAGTTAAGCGGAGAATTACCATATGATCTAGCAATTCTATTCCTAGATATATATCCAAGAGAGATCAAAACATGTCTACACAAAACTTGTACACAAACGTTCATATCAGCATTACTCACAATAGCCAAAAAATGGAAAGAGTCCAAATGTCCATCAGTTGACACATGGGTAAATAAAACGTGATCTATCTATACAAGGGAATGTTATTCAGCAATAAAAGGAAACAAAGTACTGATACATGACGCATTATGGTGATCCCTAAAAACATTATGCTAAGTGAAAGAAGCCAGACACAAAAGGCCACATATTGTATGATTCCGTTTACATGAAACATTCAGAAAATGCAAATCTATAGGGACAGAAAGTAGATTTGTGTTGCCTGGGTGGCACGGTGGGGTGGGGTGGAAATGGGGAGTGACTGCTAATGGGTTTGGAGCTTCTTTTAGGAAGAATGAAAACATTCTAAAATTAAACAGTGGTGAGGGTTGCCCAACTCTGTTAATATACCAAAAAACATCAAATTGTATACTTTAAATGAATAAGTTGCATGGTATGCAAATTATATTTCAATAAAGCTGTTAAAACACAAACAAAATAAAACGATTACTGTCGTGGTGCTCTGGATCCCAAAATTGAATATCGAGTTCAGAAATGGGCCTCCGCTTGGCCGAAAGGGAGATATTTCAGACACACACACACACACACACTTTGGACACATAATCAGGAAAAACCAATTGCTAGAAAAGGACATCATGTTTGGTAGAGAGTCTGAAAATGAGGGAAACCTTCAATGAGATGGATTGACACAATAGCCTCAACAGCAGACTCAAACATACTAATGATCATAAAGACGGCACAGGACCAGACGTTTCTTTCTGTTACACATAAGGTCGCCATGAGTCAGAGCCAAATCAATGACAACTATTTCCTTTTTTCTCTCCCTCCACATTTCTCTGCCATCCTTGTGAGGTATCACCATGATACCGGTCATACTGCCTTCTCATTTAATAAGTTCTGCCTCTACAAGAACCCTGATCACACTCATTTCCACTTCTGGATCTTTCTACCAAAGATACAACCATTTAGAGAATTATCTGAATTAACTACCAGATTAGAAGCTGGAGGGTGGACAAAGCAGAGAACATCCACCATCCAGGCATGTCCTCTAATGCTGACACTTCCCTGAACTGGGAGTGCTGCCTACAATTGTGGAAACTTTGGTCCTGGGGACACACACCCCAGCAGCTGTCAGGCTGGGTGCAGAGCTGGGGACTCAGAATTGCTGGTTCAGTGCCAGCCCAGCTGGGGTGTTTTGATGTTGGAGATTTGTTCTAGTTGAGTAATTTTTTAAATTCATGGTACAATTCAGATGCAAAATATTTTAAAAGAAAAACAATAAGGAACAATGGCATGGGGAAAAAAAGACAATGGCAGAACCAAACTTCAGCAACTTAGTATACAGTTTCTTCTCGCTTTTGCTTCATGTTTCAGTCCACATCCCAGTTTTAAATATGGTTTGTATTAAATATGATGTGAAGCCATATTTTTAACACTCTCCGATGGTGAATTTTGCAATTCTAATAGAAAACATGCCATAAATTAGTCTGCGGGGACTTGTCTTTTCCAAATGACTCAAAGTGTGATGGCCTAGAACGGATCAATGACCCCAGAGATTTTTTTCTCCTCTTTCTTCCAGATTCTACCTCCCAAGTTTTGTTCCAAAAGATTATTATTGCCATCACAAATCTCCATTCTTTCTTCTGAATAATCAAAGTAACCTCTTCTAAACTAATCAAGAATTGCACATGGCTTTTAAACTGGTGCCAGTCCTTCAAAACGGAGAGAACCACATATTGTAGAGTGTCTTTCTTGTTGAATGATATAGCCCAAGTGCTGAATACTCAGTAGTATTTGCTGAATAAATAAGGGTAATATGAGAGACACTTCTGTTATTTATCAGACACTTTCTCTAAAGATGTAACTGGGGAAATCACTATGCAGGCATTTTACACAACACAAGGCTAATTTAGCCTTGAGCATCCCCCAGTAGTTCCTGGTGGTGCAAACGCTTGGCTGCTAACCAAAAGGCTGGAAGTTCAGTCCACTTAGAGGCAACTTGGAAGAAAAGTCTGGCAATCTATGCCCAGAAAATCAGCCACTGAAAACCCTATGGAGCCCAGTTCTACTCTGACACACATGGGGTTGCCATGAGTCAGAGTCAACTTGATGGCAAATGGATTTGGAACATCTCCTGCCCCTGATGCTGACAGAGGGTCTGTTTCACCTCCAGCTGCATCTGAACGTTCACACTCTGGAATGTTCCACTGGTAATTCCACTTGTTAGATCACGAAGCAAGAAGCCAGATGGAAGTCAGCCTGGGCCTTGGCTCCTTGCGGGTAGGCAGGAAGGAGGAAACCCATGTCAGCTGTCAGAGACGGAGTGCCTTGGAAAACTTACCTATTTCTTTTACATTTGGTATTTCTACAAAGATGAAAAGGCTAAGGCTGGTAACTATGATGGTTGTTGGTTACATACCGGAGCTGTTGGCCCATAAGTACTCACTCTTCGCTAAGTGCTCTACAGTCTACTTTTACTTTTCCTCCCAGCAATCCTGGAGGTGGGTCTCGTCATTTCTGTGTTGTCAATGTGGCTCAGAGTGGTTAAGTAACTTGCCCAAAGTCAGAGAGCTAGTACTACTGGAGCTGCTGTCTGACCCTATCAAAAATCTGGGCTCTTAATGTATTATAATTATGATTATGCTATTACAGCTACTACTGGTTGCTATCCAGTGATTCCAACTCATGGCAATCCCATGTGTGTCGTGTCGAGCGAGCTCAGCAGAAAAACTGGCAGTTTGAATCCACCCAGTGGCACAGCATAAGAAAAGCCTGGGAATCTACTTCCATAGGACTGTTGTTGTTAGGAAGTAGATTGCCATTGAGTCAGTTCCAACTCATAGTGACCCCATGTACAACAGAACAAAACACTGCCCAGTCCTGTGCCATCCTGACAATTGTTGCTATGCTTGAGCCCACTGTTGCAGCCACTGTGTCAATCCATCTCGTTGAGGGTCTTCTTCTTTTCCACTGACCCTCTACTTTATCAAGCATGATGTCCTTCTCCAGGGACTGATCCCTCCTGTCAACATGTCCAAAGTATGTGAGATGCAGTCTCACCATCTTTGCTTCCAAGGAGCATTCTGGTTGTAACTCTTCCAAGACATAAGATTAAAGCCATAGAAAACCCTCTGGAGTGCAGTTCTGCTCTGATACACATGGGGTTGCCATGAGTTGAAATTGACTTGACAGCACCAGGTTTAGTTTCTTTTAATAAAGTTACTAAGCTGATGGGGAGGCCTTTGAAAATCAGCAGGCTCCTAAAATTTAAACTCATACCCAAACCATTGTCATCAAATCAATTCTGACTCATAGCGGCCCTATAGGATAGAGTAGAAATGCCCCATAGGGTTTCCAAGGAACAGCTGGTGGATTCAAACTGCTGACCTTTTTGGTTAGCAGCCAAGCTCTTAACTACTGTGCTACCAGGGCTCCAATTCATACCTGATGGATTTTTTTTTTTTTTTTTTTAAGTTTTCTCATATCTAATGCTCTCCTCTATATCCTCTGCACCTAGTGCTGGGCTGGTACAGAGGAGGTAAAGTTCTCCCAAATTTCAGTCATGCTGAAGAAGAGGTGGGTCAGGGACTGAACCACAGTCCTCTGCCTTCTGTCAGAAGCACCTCACAGAGCCTCCAAGAACTATGCTTGAGGTAAGGATAGACTGGGGCATCACTGTGGGGATGTGACTGTGAGGTGACCAGGAATAGCTCTGTGACTAAGACATTACACCCCAGAGCCTGGAGGCTGGTAGCCTTTTTGGTCTAAGGTTGCAACACCAGAGAGTGGTCACCTTTGAAAGAGCTTAGGGACACAAGGGCCACATTTAAGCCTCTTGGGAAACCAGGGGTCCAATGAAAGGTTTAAGCTGCCCCTTGGAGAAGTAAGACTCTAGGAGTGAATATCAATAACCTTCTCTGCAATGGTGGTGGTGTTAGTAACCACTGAGTTCACTTCAACCCATGACAACCCTACATGAAACAGAATTAAACAACTGCCCCGTCCTGCACTATCTCCATGATCAGTTGGAGGTTGGACCGTTGTGATCCACACAGTTTTCACTGGCTGATTTTCAGAAGTAGATCGCCAGGCCCTTCTTGCTAGTCCATCTTAGTCTGGAAGTGCAACTGAGACCTGTTCAGCATCATAGCAACATGCAAGCCTCCACTGACAATGGGTGGTGGCTGTGCTTGAGTGCACTGGCCAGGAATTGAACCCATGTCTCTCTCACGGAAGGCAAGAATTCTACCACTGAACCACCACTGCCCCTTGGGAGAAAGACGCTGTGGTGGTGGTGCTGTCAGGTTGGTTCCGAATCATAATGACCCCATGTACAACAGAATAAAACACCACCCAGTCCTGTGCCATCCTCACAATCGTTGCTATGTTTGAGCCCACTGTTGCAGTGACTGTGTTAATCCATTTCATTGAGGGTCTTCCTCTGGGGATGTGTACCGGAGAGAAGGTTGCACCTTATAGTCACTTTCTCCCAAATAGCCAGCATATTTCCAGAAGGGAAGCAGGAAGCATTGGCAGAGAAAGAGAGTTTGAGGGGAAATCTATAAGAGGCTCTGTGCCACGCAGGAAAGACTGCCTGAAAAATCAGCTAACAAGGACAAAGCAGCTGTCCTTGGAGATTACCTCCAGATGCAAATCGACCAAAACCTTAGGCTGGCTAACCTCTGTGAAAAAAACAAAACTAAATCTGGCCCCTGTCATCTGAAGAATAGCGATAACCTTTATCACGCTCCAGAATCAAGGCAAAAGCTTGGCCCTCAAACGGTTCACAACAGTTTTATGACAAAAGAGCCCATGAAAGACAAAACGAGTAAGTGTCTCTCCAACTAGACACTTGGGGTGGGGAGAGGGGCTGCCCCCACTGGGTGGGTAACTGGTACTGACAACCAGGTTTCTCCCCATTGGCACTGTAGAGAATTCTAGCTCAGATCTGTTTTGTTCGAAAGAGCCCAAGAAGGAAAAGCATGCATGGAGTGTTCCTCTCAAGCTGTGGAAGTTAATGCCTGTCAGATAAAGCATGGACAAGTCTTCTCAAAGTCTGTGGTCTGATTGGTAGTCAGCGCAGAAGACGTACAGGACAGGCTCCCCCCACCCCCGCCCCCACTGCCATCGAATGAGTCCGACTCATAGTGACCCTACAGAACAGAGTAGAACTGCACTGGCATAAGATGACCTGTGAGTTCTCAGCTCAGTTCAAAAGAGTCTGCAGCAGAGACCGTGGGTAATTATATTCCTATGTCCGTCCATTCTCCCTTTCTGCTTTTTCATAATATGAACCCCCAAGTTAATTCAGCTGGGTACATGGCTACCTGCTATGACTAGGAAAACATTTCTCAGCCTCCCTGACATCTGGTTGTGGTCATAGGTCTAAGTTAAGGCCACTGGATTATGAGTAAAAGTGAGGTGTGCAACTTTTGGGTCATCTCCCTACTGCTGAGGCTGTCTGTCCTTGTCTTTCCCTCTTCCTGATGGCTGGGTAATAGAGAACTACTGGCACAGCCTTGAGAGCCACATGCTAAGGAGGGCAGAGCTCCTGTTGGCTTACATTGCTCATCCCTGGGTTATTACATGAGAGAGACATCAGCTTATTTAAGCTATGACCTTCACACCTTATTTAAGCCACCACAATCAATGCCCATGGAAGCAGCAGTCAAGAAATCAAACGACATATTATACTGAGCAAATCTGCTGCAAAAGACCTCTTTGAAGTGTTAAAAAGCAGAGATGTTAGTTTGAGGACTAAGGTGTGCCTTACCCAAGCCATGGTATTCACAGTCACCTCATTTGCATGCGAAAGCTGGACAATGAATAAGGAAGATCGAAGTATTGATGCGTTTGAATTATGGTGTTGGTGAAGAATATTGAAGATACTTTGGATTGCCAGAAGAACGTAGAGATCTGTCTTGGAAGAAGTACGACCAGAATGCTCCTTAGAAGCAAGGATGGCAAAACTTCATCTCACATACATCAGACATGTTAACAGGAAGGACCATCCCTGGAGAAGGACACCATGTTTGGTAACTTAGAGGGTCAGCAAAAAAGAGGAATACCCTTCAATGAGATGGACTGATGCAGTGGCTACAACAAAGGACTCAAGCATAACGATTGTGAGGATGGCACAGGACCAGGCGGTGTTTCTGTCTGTTGTACAAATGGTCGCTTTGAGTTGGAACCAACTCAACAGCACCTAACAACAATAATAACATTACGGCACAGGAGTCCCTGGATGGTGCAAACAGTTAACATGCTCAGCTACTAAATGAAAAGCTGGAGGTTCAGGTCCACCCAGAGATTGCTCAGAAGAAAGCCCTGGTGATCTACTTCTAAAAACTCAGCCCTTGAAAATCCTGTAGAGCACAATCTACTCTGACACACAGGGATCCCCATAAGCCAGCATCAACACGACAGCAACTGGTAACTGGGGGTTGTTTGTTACAGCAGCTTAGCCTATACCTTAACTAACACAAAGTTCCTGGATTGCCTTAAATCTCACAGATTAAGAACCTAATGTTAGAAAGAATCACAGAAGAAATCCCAGAAACTATCATAATTTTACACAAATAACACATGCCTTCTGTGTTTGTTTGCCAACTGTGCCCTCCCTCTGTAGAGGTATTTTCATAAGCACCAGTATGCTGATTTTTTTTACATGTTGCTGTAAAAAAACAAACACACACACACACACACACAAAAACTTAGCATAGCACACTTACAAAAAAAATACCTCACGGGGGAGGGTGCGATTGTCAAACAAACATAGGCATGCATTATTTGCATAAAAATAGGGTAGATCCTACAGACATCCAAAAGATTTGCACACATCTGTCTTTTTTTGTGCCTTTTCCCTGTCTTCCCAGTCCCCCCTTTTCTGAAGTACATGAATGTACTCTCAGTCTCCCACAAATGATTCTGGCATCTTTCAAGAGATGATATAGCTTGCAATCCACTGGAGTCAGTTCAAATGAAGGTGACGGTTTACTCGAGGACTCTGAGGTCTCACGGAAAGACAGTGACACTGGGCCTCATGGGAACTACAGCTGGGATTGGGGAAGCCAGTCAGAACGAAAGCAAAAACTCTCTCCACCTCTCTCTGGGCTGCTGCTCCTCTAGGCAGACCAGCATCCTCTATGTATGAATTCTGTCCTTCCCGAAGGTGGCTTCCATGTGGCTGTGACCCATCCCTGCTTGATGATTTTGCTCAGTCTTTGAAGGCCAATTCAGCCCTGAGTGTATTTTTTTGAGAGAGACATTCTGATTCACTTCAAGCCAGTGAAGTGATTACCCCGGGTCAGGTGCCATCCCAGGTTCAGTCAACAGTGGTTGTTATAGATTGAACTGTGACTCCAAAAAGATCTACTAAAGTCCTAACCCTGTTACCTGTGATTGTGACTTTGCAAATAGGGTCTTTGTAGATGTTACCAGGTTAACATGAGGTCATTCTGAAGTGGGGTAAGTCCTAATCCTATATGACTGGTGTCCTTGTAAAAGAGGAGAAATACAGAGACAGGGAAACAGAGGAAGGGTAACAATGTGAAGCTGCAGCTACAAGCTAAGCAATGCCTGGAGCCAGTAGGAGCTAGAAGAAAGGCATGGAAGAGTTTCTTTCTCAAAGCCCTCAGGAGGAATCAGCACAGTCAATACTGTTTGGGACTTGTAGCCTCAGAACTGCAGGAGAATAAATTTCTGTGGTTTTATGCAATCCAGTTTGTGGTATTTTGTTATGGCAGCTGTACGAACTAACACAGTGGTTGAGGTAGCCAGAAGCTGTCTTGGACGGTGGAGGTACAGTGTAATGGACTGCTTTTTGTGTGGCCTTTCTAGCCATGGTCTTGTAACTCCCACCTAGGCAACTGGGCAGGACTGTGTGACAGGGTGGAAACCCTGATGGTGTAGTGGTTAAGAGCTATAGCTGTTAACCAAATGGCTGGCAGTTCGAATCCACCAGGCGCTCCTTGGAAACTCCATGGGGCAGTTCTACTCTGTCCTATAGAGCTGCTATGAGTTGCAATCAACAATAACTGGTTTTTAACAGGTGTGATAGGGTAATTGTGGTCCACCAAGGGGACTGGTCAGTTTTGGCATCCTGTTGGGCTTGAAATGAGCCACCCCAGAGGTGGGAAAGAGAAGAGCATACCCCCACTGAGGAAGGAGAGACTCACGGAGATGGTGCAGTAGGCTTTCTGGCCCATGGAGCCAGAAAGCTGAGTGCCTTTAGGTAGAGACTGAGGGCCAGGGAGATGTGTGACTTCAAGCACAGCTGGGAAGAGGCTGTCCTGATGGAAGAATTGTATCCTGGAGTGTTCCTGAGCCTGAATTGTAACCTGTTACTTCCCTAATAAACCCCATGATCATGAGTATGGTCTGTGAATTCCGTGTGGCCATTGTAATGAATTATCAAACCCCACCAACAAGTAGAGGGTGCCATGGGAGGGATGGCTGGTGTCAGAATTGGTAAAGATGGTGGAGAAAGGAGGCTCGTCTGGCCTCCACCTCATCGGAGTCAGCCTTGCGCTGCTGATATTGGTTCTCCTTCCCACTTGGGAAGTTACAGTCGGTCGGACTCTGCCCCCATGCTATTTTGACAGGAGGGTTGACACTTCTAATGATAGCAAATGGAGTACATGGTCTGGAAGGAGCTGAGGGCAGGATGGCTAATACTACATATCTAACATACCCTGACACCCTAATATGTGGTAAATTAAAGTTGTATTTTCGAATGCTAAATTTTATGCAACAGTTCTCAAGTTAGTAATACTGGTCAAATTGTTAGTTGTGTATTTCTGGTCATTGTCTTCAACTGGAAAATAAGCTACTAGAGAATGGAGCCAAAAAACAAAACCAAACCTGTTGCCATTGCATTGATTCCGACTCATAGCGACCCTATAGGTCAGAGTAGAACTGCCCCACAGGGTTTCCAAGGAGTGGCTGGTGGATTCAAACTGCTCACCTTTTGGTTAGCAGTCTGAGCTTTCAACCATTGCACCACCAGGGCTCCAGAGAATGGAGCAGCTCCGAGGAATTCTTTTGACATCTCAAAGCACCTTGCAGTATGCTCTACACAAAGGAGGCATTTTAAAACCTGACCTGTGATGCAAATTTCAATGGAACACAAATTACAAGGGGCACAAGACTACAGGGAAGAGAGCTCATGGAAGGAGAACTTGGGTGTCACTCTGTGGTTTTCCAGAGCCAATGACTGACCAGACTGACGGCCTCCTGAGTTTCCAGGGAGAAACGAGGAGGGACTGAGAAAGGAGTGCTGGGAGCATTTGGTGGATGGGGCAGGAACTGCCATCTTTGCAGCATTATAGCACGTTTCCACTTTTTATAGGCCATAGAACTGGAGGGTAGCCAAAGTGGAGCAAAAAAAAAAAAAAAAAAAAGCAAGAAGGATTTACTGGATTGCATATCCCAAGAAGACTCTTTAAGCCACTAGTGGGAAGAGGGGGGATCATCCAGCCCCGGGCATCTACCCTCCAATACTATTCTTGCCAGGGGGAATTCAGAAGATCCACTATTCCCCAGCCTCTGCTACAGTATTCCCAAGTCTCAATGAGATTTCTCCAGTCAGTGGGATAGCACAGCTCAATAAAACCTGTATAATCTGAATCCTCCCCGTTCCCAATGACAACAAGCCCGCCCAACGAATCTCTTCACCAGGGCTGAACATCTCATTTCACCTGGTTTTCCATCTCTGGACCCATTTTCCAATTGAAGCATGCAAGGAAGAGGCAGGCCTCCATAAGCCAGCCTCAACCCACCCTCACAGCTTTTTCTCTCCCTCATTCCCGTTCCAAACGCACTATTTGCTCCAGCCATCCTGAATCTCTGTCTTTGAATGCGCTCTTCCCTCTGGCTAGAAGCCCAGCCCCAAGCTTGTTACTGGGTATATTTTTATTTATCCTTAAAGACTGAGCAGGGATTTCACTTCTCTGAAGCCTTACCATATTCCCTTAGGAAAACTGGTCATTCCTTGCCTGACCCCTGCTCCCACAGCGTGCTGCTTATTTCTCTATTGGGGCATTTATCACACTTTAAGGCCATTATCTATAGGGGATTATGTCTCTCCCTGGCAAGACTGTGAGCAACTTTGATCTGATATATCTTTGTATTTCTTTCAGTACTTGGTGGTGCTGGGCACTACTAGATGTTCTATAAATGATTTGTATATAAACACATATTAGGAAGACTCTAGAGAGTAAAAGGGTGTGTGTGTTAGGGGCAGGTGGGGGTCACAAGCGACCAATGGCGGTATCAGTGTCCTCTGCAGGTCAAGTAGCACAACACGGCAGCCCCTATTCAGTAAACAGGCAGAGACTTCTAGAGAGCCATCGAGCCCCGCATTGGACCCCATGTTCCTGAAACTTGGTCCATCTACCTCTGGAGGCGGCCTGCTTTGCCAGGTGGCCAGGCCGGAAGGATGGCGGCAGGGGCCACAAAAGTGAAGAGAAGGAGACGCATACAGGGCAGGGATGGGAGAGACTAAAAAAACAACTCTGAAGATTACCCGGGCAGCTACTAGACCAGGAAGCAATTACTGTCCTGAATGGGTACAGAATCATTCTGACTTGCTTCTAAATGAGGGATGTTTTAGAAATTTTCAAACTCCTGCTGCAGTGCTTCAAGAAAAAGAAGTCTCCGCAATGCAAACACTCAATTGCTAAGAAGAAAACCTCACAGGTACAGAAAGGCAGCAATCAACCTCTTGCAACCTCATCCTGTTTCCACGACTGAAGTCAGCACTTCTGCCTTTGCCAGCCCAGCTGCACTTTCAAACTCTTAAAAGCAGAAAAAAGGCTTCCACATTCCTCCTGCTAAACTTCCCTCCAGCAGTTTTAATCTAAGTAAACCAAACCCGTTGCCATCAAGTCAAATCCGACTCATAGTGACCCTATGGGACAGAGCAGAACTGCCTCATAGGGTTTCCAAAGAGCAGCTGGTGGATTTGAACTGCCGACCTTTTGGTGAGCAGCCAAGCTCTTAAGCTAAATGAATTATTTAAGGGTGATGAATCTTTTCTAGGGCCCCCATACAGAAAATCTAGACATCGCATGTTGTCCATAAGCTTCATGGTAAATACTGATCACCTAGACCACCCATCAAATTCTAGGTTGTGACATTTTGGGTTGGACCCCCTAAACCCAGACCTTTTCTTTCTTTCTTTCTTTCTTTTTTTTTTTTAATATAAAGCTCTTTTTCATTCATTCTT
This sequence comes from Loxodonta africana, assembly GCF_030014295.1. Classification (NCBI taxonomy): domain Eukaryota; kingdom Metazoa; phylum Chordata; class Mammalia; order Proboscidea; family Elephantidae; genus Loxodonta; species Loxodonta africana. Next base: position 46,986,836 of record NC_087348.1, read on the forward strand.
TAAAAACTAGCACTTCTCTCAGCTCACACCCTCCATAATTTCCCTAGAAATTAACTTTGGCTGCTCAGCCCCCTGGATCTATTTTCCAACAGAAAGCAAAGGTTTCTTCCAAAACCATGAGCTCCTTTTACTCTCAATTACCCAGGCTACTTGGGGCGGGGCGGGCCGGGGGGGGAGCGGGGAGGCATGAGGCAGGGCAGAAAGCAAGCACACCTAGAAAATGATACAGTATGTTCTCCAGTTTCACAAAACTAGTATCCCCACGCTGATTTGCTGTGGGTTATTTTCTACCCCTTGCCACTCTCATCCAGTTTATCAGCAAATTTTGGCGATTCTAGCTTCAAATACTTTCTGATGCCATCCTCTGGGCTCTGCAGGTGGGCTGTAGAGCTGCTAGCCTCAGCTGGGATTGACCCCAGGTTGTGGGTTAGGTTCTGGTGCCATATTCTCCTTGGCCAGTATCTCCCCGGGCAGGCTCTTCTGGCAGGTCACTGGAAAGCAAGAGACGAAGCCCAAGGGAGCAAGCCCATTTCACGCCTCTGTTCTCATCACGTTGGCTAACATTCCACTGGCCACAGCAAACCCAGAAGCTACAGGACAGGGAAATTTATGCTGGCCACTCTGCCTGCTCACAACAGGGCAGAGGGAGGGAGTGAAGAATGGGGAACGGAATGCAATCTACCACAGAGTCCATACGTGGTGGGAGGGGTGGGATGTGAAAGACTCCAAACTCTAAATTTCAGCAGCAGATAAAGGACAGTTCCCTCAAGGGACCGTACCATGCATCTAGTCACCATGGGTGGAGGCATGGAAGCCACCAACTGAACATTGGTGGCATGAATTGTTGGCCCGTTTACTCAGCAGCCAGAGCCCAGGTGACGCGGTGGTTAAGAGCTACGGCTAACCAAAAGGTCGGCAGTTAGAATCCAACAGCTGCTCCTTGGAAGCCCTATGAGGCAGCTCTACTTTGTCCAATAGGGTTGCTATGAGTTGGAACTGGCTTGAGGGCAACAGATTTTTTTTTTCTTTACTGCCCAGCAGCCACAAGGACCCTCATCCCTGGTTCCCTAAACTTTCAGGGCTTAGGAGGACAGGGCAAGAAGCAATCACTGTCCCTAATCCTCTGTGCCAATAGCCTTTTATCTATTCACTGTAAATCCAGGCTCCAGCTCTCTGTCAGTCACTGCCTAATTAGGTTGCCTGGGGCATTAGACTGGAGCATAAAAGACCAACTGCAACTGACTATCCTAAGGTGATCAGAGAATGGAGAAGTTGATGGGCTTGGTCATGGCTTTCAGGCAACTTGGAGGGTTTCTGACTCTACTGACTCCAGTTCCGGGGCTGCAGTGGAGACAGAGTTGATGAGGCTTTTATATGGAGTACAGAAAATAAATATTAAAATATAGCCTGGGAGTTGTCCCAAGAAGCAAACACGGCTCTGTTGTTGTGTGCTGTTGAATGGATTCCAACTCATGGAGACTCCATAGGACAGAGTGGAACTGCCCCACAGGGTCTTCTAGGCTGTAATCTTTACAGAAACAGGTTGCCAGGTCTCTTCTCCTGTGGAGTTGCTGGATGGGTTTAAATTGCCAACCTTTCAGTTGACAGCCCAGTGCTTAACCATTGTGCATAAGGCTCCTTAGCACAGCTCCACCAAGCCCAGACAGCTGGCCAACCAGCACCTCTGCCCACCAAGAGGATTCTCCCTCAGCTATTTACCATTCCCTGAAGGCACCAAGCCCTTTCACATCTGCCTTAGAGCCTCGACTCACTTTGCTTTCTCACTCTGACCACTCTCTGGCAGAGTTGTACCCTCTTGTTCATGTTTCTACTGTTGAACTTAGTGTACGGCTAGGGTGATGTCTGTAGCCTGTCTGAATATGACTTCTTGGGGACAAAGATGGCTTCTATATCTCCAATAGGCAGCAGAGGGCTGGGTGCATGGGAGGTACCCCATTAGCCACCCACTGACACAAAAGCCCAATGTGAAGACACACACACGTGCCATCACTATTAGCTTCTGGTCGTGTGCCAAATTCACGGCCAGCTTTCCAAATTCTCCTCAGGCCTTATCGCCAGGATACAGCAAGCAAGATAAAGAAACGGCACCCCAACTGCCAAAATGCTCAATTAGCTATCCTGGCATTGGTGGCTTCTTCAGAAGAGTTAACTTCCCAGTATTCCTCATGAAGCAAGAAGGTAGGCAACCATCCATATTTTCTCTTTCTTTTTTCTTTACTAAAAGAAAAACTTGAGCACAAAGACAGAGAAAATATGTCAGTCTTCATACTTAACGACCTCCACGAGCTCACAGGGGTTAAGAGTTGGACCGACCACCTGGAGTTCTTGGTCCCAGTTTAGTGATAACCGGATGGCAGTATAATGGGGTGATGAAGGAATTAGTCTGTACGTCAGATAACCTGGATTCCTATTCTGACTCCATCACTTACTAGCTGTGGGGCCTTGGCCAAGGAACACTCTGTGTTCCTCAGGTTCTTATTCTAGAAAATGGGGGGTGATAACATTCACATAAGGATTTCGTGAGGATTAAATAGGAAAATGAAAGTAAAATGCATAAAATGATGGCTGACATTTATCTAGCATTGATCTGTACAAAAGGGGCCCAGGAAACTCTTCTAGATACTGGCCCCAGTAATATGTACTGTCTTCCTCCCCTCACTCCCAAATCTCCTCATCTCTACCGGCCCAGCTTCTAGGTTTTCATGGATCTTTACTTATGATTTCACAAGACAAGTGCTTCTTCTCGTCTCTCTCCCCTTCTCTCCCTTTCCTTACCCTCCCCTCCCTTTCTTTCTTCTACTTTCCCAACCCTCCTTCCTTCCCTCCCTTCCTTCTTTCTTTCTTTCCTGGGTGGTACAAATGGTTAACACACTTAGCTGCTACTTGAAAGGTTCAAGTTCACCCAGTGGCACCTTGGAAGAAAGGCCTGGCAATCTACTTCTGAAAAATCAGCCATTGAAAACTAAGGAGCATGGTTCTACTCTAACTCACATGGGGTGGCCATGAATTGGAATCAAAGTCAGATATGTACATACACATGTATATAAATCACTGGTTCCGTACCTCCAGAGAACACTGACTAGGACTGCGACCTACTCTCACCAGCGGCCTATTCATGACCTATCTGTTCACTCATTAATTCATTTTTAATAATATAACAAAACTCCCCCAAAATAAATACTAGGACCTTGAAATTAACCAACATCTAATTATATGGAACTTCTCCCATCCATTTACCTCCCCACATACAAGTTCACCATCATTCTCTTTGCTTTTCTTTTGACATTTTTATCAAATTTATAAACTGTGGTTTAGTCACACGATGAAATATGAGTAATAGTCAGAACAAATGAACGCTACCAACACACAATAACATGAAAAATGTATACATTGCATAGCGATGACACCAGTTTACTACATTAGAAATATATATATTTTTAGGATGCCTTAAAATCAATGTACATTTTTAAATTTTTGTGTTTTTTCCTCATCACTGAAGGAATACATGATGTGAGCAAGGAAACGTATCTGATCAGTTTAACAGGGGAAGATATAACCTTACCCCACACACTCTTTCCCAAGGCTCCTCAACAAAGCTCACTTTTCCATCCCTCAGCTGCAACCTTCAGCTTCAATAAACAGCACTGAAATCAAGAGCCCTGACATCACCGGGCAATTCACGCAAGAGGGGACAGTCCTAAACAAGCATGTGGGGGAAATGTTCGACTTCACTCCTAATCAGAGAAACGCGAATTAAAGCATTTGGGGAGCTATCATTCTACAACTGCTAAGTTAGCAAAAACAAAACAGACCACTGCTGAATGCCGGTGACAGTACAGTAAGACTGACATGCGCAGACAATGCTAGCCATGGTACAAACTTAAAAAGGCAAACGCTTAAACAGCTGTATGGCGAGGTGTAGCTGTGAACCACGCAGCTGTTCCCACTCTGTGGGATTTATCCTAAAGAAAGAGTTCAGTGAAAAGAAGGATTCTAGATGCCCCCGTGCAATGCAACAATTTAGACAACCAGCAGTATAGCAACACGACAGAATGTAAGGCAGCTGCAGCAACCTACAACTGGGAAGGAAAATGTATATGATGTATAATACATGGAAAACACAGAAGGCAAAATGCTAAGTGCATAATAGTTAAAACCATGCAGACACATGCCCCCACGTGTACAAAGGCTGTGAGGAAACGGGCAAAAATGAACATAGCTGTTTGTAGTGGGTGGTGGATATAGGTGTTGCTTTCTTCCTGTCAGCGTTTTCTTCAGTGTTACCGTGATGAAGGGCTGTGATGATTTTTTAGAGCTTGAGAGGCTCCTACCTTGAGAACTTTCACAGCTTTCCTCGTCGCTGTTGTCTTGACAGTTGTTTTGCCCATCGCAAATGAAGCTCTTGTCAATGCAGAGGCCGTTCTTGCAGTGGAAGCGGGCAGTGGAGCAAAGCAGGGGGTTTGCTGCTGTGAAGGGAAAACAAGGGAGATCAAAAAGGAGGCCAGCAAGTTCCCTTGGGACATAGGAGCCTCCCTAGCCAGGGGGTGTGTCCCGCTCAGGAGCTCATCTTCCAAGGTGGCATACTCAAACCTCATCCTGGGAGACTGGCCAGCCACTGACCGGGACAGGTAAGACTTATTCTGTCTCATTCTAAAGGTTCCTTTTCCCAAACCACCATGCTGGTGCCATGTAACTACACCAGCATGGCCAGAGGTCAGTGTCTCATCCTCAGCAGTCAGCCTCTAGGCTGGCCAGCAGCCTTGGAGAGGTCTGGGGCAAAAAGTGAGCCTCAAGGACCTCCCTCCCCCGGAAGACTGAAGAGGTGAATGGTTGATCACAGAAGATGTAAGGCACACAAAGAAAAAGCAAAGTCAGAAAGAGTAAGCTGAGTTGGGGATCCATGAACCTCCTTCACCAAGGAAACGATGACATGATCTAGCCCAAGAGCCACATAGAATCCTTCCAGTTCCTTAACTACGCACCAGGCTCTTAATTCCTCATATATCTTATGGATCACCAAGGTTAACTCAGTGGTCTTGATTTCTTTTTTGCAATCAAAGAATCCCATTAACCTAGTTAGTTAGTGGCCACTTCCTGAGTGGCTTCCATGTGAGACTCCCTGTTCTAGGCACTTTCAGGGATTTCAGGACAAACAGTATATATGGTCCTTTCCTTCAAGGAAAAGAGTGGTAACTGGCCAGTCTGAGGGCGACACAAAACTACTTAACAACACATGAGCAAATCTTTACATGAAAACCAATATTTCTACAGTACATTTTACCTTGCTTTCCCAATCCTTGCAGTGCAATTCAAACAAGGCTCATTTCAGAGTTCTGATACCAATAAATGAAGCAGGAAAGCAAAAAAGAAACTCCTATTCTGGCTCTGCTACTTATTTCCTGTGTAATCTTTGCCTCTCTGAGCCTTGGTCTCTTTCTCAGTGGACAGGACCAGCTACACAGTTTGTAGGGTCCAGCGCAAACTGAAAATGCAGAGACTGTTGTTCAAAAGTTATTAAAAAAATCAAGACAGCAACGGCAGAGGATAAAACCAAGCATGGGGCCCCTCTAAGCACATGGCCCTGTGTGACTACACTAGTCACAAGTCCAGGAAGCCTGCTCTGTTAAATCAAATCAGATGAGATGTGAGAAACTGTGGAGTATAGAGTGTGGTATATAGTACTGGTCCGGGGAATGTCAGACAAGATTTGCTGGTTCCGTCTACCTTGGTCCCACAGGGCCAGGGCCTCCCTCAAGGAGCAATATTGGCTCTGGATAAAGAGGAGCCATTCTGGATCTCAGGCAAGGAACTGAGCCCTCGCCTGCATTACATGTGGTGGGAAAAACACCAGACAAGGGGCACCACGTCTAGCACGGCGCAAGTCAGCTCATGTATCTCTTGGTTTTCCTCAACTACAAGGTAGCAGTTATAACACATCAACCCAGGACCTTTCACTGAGTACTGTTAAGATACGCAGAAAACATGGCTGCAGGACTTTGTAAACGTCACAAGGCTATATAATTCCAAAAAGGCATTGGGGATTCAGTGGTAGAATTCTCAAAATCCATGCACGAGATCCAGGTTTGATTCCAGGTCAACGCACCTCATGTGCAGCCACCATCCTGTGTTGCTACAATACTAAACAGGTTTCAGCAGAGCTTCCAGACAGAGATGAACTAGAAAGAAAGGCCTGGTGATCTACTTCCAAAAATCACCCACTGGAAATCCATCTGACCTGTAACTCATCATGGGGGTGGCATAGGACCAGGAAGTGTTCTGTTCTGTTGTGCACGGGGTCGCTATGAGTCGAGGGCCAACTCAATGGCAGTGAACAACAACCACATGGAAACCCAAAGGACTGGTGGTTTTTCAAAAATTATTCAGTTCAGGGAGTTGGATTTGAAGGGTCAGAGGAGGGAGAGGGATGTGGAAGTCAGCCATCTCAGTTTTGAGGATAATAGACTAGTGTAAAGTCAAACAAAAGCAGTCTGGTCTGCAAATGGAAGTTTCAATTATTTAAATTGCTGTGGGCAATAAAGAATGGCTCAACTTGATCAAGCTGAAACCAAGGCCTGACTTCAGCCAAAACCAAAGCGATGAAACCCAAAACCACAAATCACGTTCATGTTCTGTCCAAGGCAGCCCTCCAAACCTTAAGCCCATCATCCTCCCACCATGGTGGCCACCAGCTTCCAAAGGACCTCTCTTGGGTCACGTCTACACAGCCAAAGCGTCATTAACAATCAACTCACTCAAACTGACAGCCTTGGGCAGGCACTCTAATTGTTCCAAGATGGGTGGTAGGGAGCTTTTGTGAACACCCTGGTGGGGTAGGCTGTGTTGGATCAGCCTTGCTGAGATTGCTGCCATGTGCATGCTTTTTCTTCAGCCTTAGACCCTTTCAACTTCACAAGTTTTCCCAAGAATAAAAAGCCATACGTGTGTGCATGCAAACATATATACATACATGTAAATGCATCTATATATTCTGTCAAGACTAACTAAGTTGAACTGTACCTTAAAACACAGCTCAGATAAAAACTCCAGACATTAAAAACCAAGCCACAGGCTGGTTTTAATACATATAACCAACAAAGGACTAGTAGCCAGTTTATATTTAAAAAAAAAAAAAAAACTCCACAAATCAAAAGGAAAAAGACAAGGAACTAGGGCAAAGGATGTGGTCAGGGAATTCATGTAAAAGGAACGGTAAATGGTCAATAAATACTGAGAAAATATTTTTAATTTCACAGGTAATGAAGCAGTATGTTACAAGCATCAGGTTCACCACACTTAAGGTCTTAAAATGCCAAGTTGTTGGCAAGGTGTGGAAATAGAGGAAGTGTCATGGACTACTAGTGGGAGTACAAATTGGTAAATCCACTTTGAACCTATTTAGTAATATCTAGTAAAGTTTAATATCTAGTGAAGTTTAAGGTGCATAGATCTTATAACCCAGCAATTTTACTTCCACCTATATACTCTAGATACCAAAAACCAGTTGCCATAAATTTCCACTCATGGCAACTCCATGTGTATCAGAGTGGATACACATGGCTCATTTTTCAAGAGGAGATCACCAGGCTTTTCTTCCAAGGAGCCTCTGGGTAGATTCAGTTAGCAGCTGAGCTTCTTAACCATTTTTACCACCCAGGGACTCACTGCTCTAGAGAGACCCTTGAAAAAGTACACAAGGAAACATGTACAAAATTGATTACTGAAACACAATTTGTAAAATTAAAAAATGAGAAACAACCCCAATGTCCACCCACAGAAGAACAGATACAATTTATTATATTATTGGAGTCCCTGGGTAGTACAAATGGTTAACACACTTGGCTGCTAACCGAAAGGGTGGCGGTTTGAGTCCATCCAGAGTCGCATCGGGCAAATGGTCTGCCCATCTACTTCTGAAAAACCAGCCACTGAAAACTCTGTGGAGCACAGTTCTCTGACACACACGCGGTCGTCATGAGTCAGAGTTGACTTGAGACTCAACAGCAACTGAAATTTTTTTTTTTTTTTTTACAATGGGATACCTGTGGCCGTTGAATTGATTCCGACTCAGGACAGAGTAGAACTGCCCCATAGGGTTTACAAGAGGCGGCTGGTAGATTCGAACTGTCATCCTTTTGGTTAGCAGCTGTAGCACTTAACCACTGGGCCATTTATTTATTTATTTTTACAATGGGATACTCTACAGCAGGAGCAAATTTTCTGTTAAGAGCCAGAAGGTAAGTATTTGAGGCTTTGCAAGCCATTCCAATTCTTTGTTTCACCTACTCAACTCTGCTCTTGTTGTACAAAGCAGCAATAAACAATAGTAAACAAAGGGCATGGCTATATTCCAATAAGACTTTATTTACGAAAACAAATGGTGGGGCAAATATCGCCGCCGGGTGGAAATCTGCCAATCCCTACTCTAGCAGTGAAAAATCAATGAACTAGAGTCAAGACGGATAAATCCTACAAATACAATATTGAGTGAGAAAAGCAAGTTAAAAAAGAATATGTATAATGCTATATCATTTATATGAGGTTTAAAAGCATGCAAATGAAAGATACATATTACTGATGGATACAAAAATATATACTGAAAGAATAAAAACATGCACAGGAATAAACACCACCAGGTTCAGGACCATAGATGCCCCTAGAGAGAAGGGGGAAGGACAGGATCTGAGAGATCTAATTATATTTGGTATATAATTTAGACTTCTAATTAATCTGGTGATGTATTATTATTATTTTAAAAATTTGAAGCAAATAAGGCAACCTGGTAATATTTGCTAAAACAGGATGTTGGGAACATAGGTATTTGTTTTATTTTCTTTTCATTATGTTTGAATGATTTCGCTAAAAAAATTTAAGAGTCTGTTGTTGTATGCCGTTGAGTCAATTCCAGCTCAACGACCCTATAGGACAGAGTAGAAGTGCCTCATAGGGTTTTGTCACGGATTGAACTGTGTCCCCCCAAAATATGCGTCAACTTGGTTAGGCCATGATTCCCGGTTTTGTGTGGTTGTCCTCCATTTTGTGAGTGACATAATTTTCCTATGTGTTGTAAATCCTATCATTATGGTGTAATGAGATGGGTTAGTAGCAGTTATATTGATGAGGTCTACGAGATTAGATAGTGTCTTAAGGCAGTCTCTTGCAAGATATAAAAGAGAGGAGCGATCAGAGAGACAGGGGGACCTCATACTACCAAGAAAGCAGTGCCGGGAGCAGTGTGTGTCCTTTGGACCTGAGGTCCTGCGCTGAGATGCTCCCAGACCATGTGAAGACTGATGACAAGGACCTTCCTCCAGAGCCAACAGAGACAGAAAGCCTTCCCCTGGAGCTGACGCCTTGAATTCAGACTTCTAGCCTACTGGACTGTGAGAGAATAAATTTCTGTTGGTTAAAGCCATCCACTTGTGGTATTTCCGTTATAGCAGCACTAGATGACTAAAACAGGATTCCTAGGCTATAATCTTTACAGAAGCAGACTGCCACAGCTTTCTCCCAAGGAGCCACTGGTGGGTTCAAACCACCGACCTTAAGGTTACCAGTTGAGTGCTTAACCACTGCACCACCAGAGCTCCTTTTTAAGAGTCTAGTCTGGCAGAAATTTTAATGATTACTCACTTTCGTTTTCCACACAATTTTCTCTGGCCCACAAACACCTGTTTCAGTATTTCTCACATTCCAGTGTACAGTTGCTCACAGATGCATAAACTTACAAGCAGTCTCACCTGGAAGTCCTCCTTGTCAATGCCTCCTCATAAAACAATGTGCTCCCTTCCCCCCAGGTAGAGCAGGAGAAACAGATGCAGAGGGCGTTAGAGTAACACACCCCAAACAAGCAGCAAGCCAGAAAAAAGGCCTCCAAACCACTAAAATACATGTCACAATGTTCATGCCCTTGAATGCCAGGAGCTTCCTCAAGCATTCACCTCCCTCAGGGTCTATTGATTCTTGGTTTATGTCAATTCCAGCAAGCTTTGTATTCCAGTTCCCAAGGACACAGCAAATTAGGAGGAAGAGGGGATTCTGCTTGCCAAACTGTAGACGGCAGTCGGCAGCAAGAAATAAAAGCTGAAGGCTATGGAAGGAGCAGAAAGGCTATGATTTTTTCTTTTTTTTTTTTTTTAACTACCTGAAGACTTCCAAGAGCACAGCTGTCTCGGATAGTTTAAAAAGAGACTAGAAAGTTCTAAAAAGGACACAAAGGCAACCCTGCATTATAGCGCAATCTAAAATTAGTGCTCCTAACAACGACCCTGAGCTGTCAACAAGAAAGTTAAACACTGATTAAGGCAAGATGCAATACATCCCAGAGAGATTCCTGCACGAATGGTTCCCAAAGGCATAAATTTGCAGTTAGCAGGCAGGCTCACCTGGCCAGAATGGCTTATCTCTCCCAAAGACCCTAGGCATTTGAAGTTGTACTACTAATTTTCTTCCTGGACCTCTGCCAGATATTTACTCGGCTCAGCCAAATTTCAGATCATATGAACATGGGGCTGTGGTGGGCCAAACCTATACAGGCTCTGGTGGTCAGTGGTCAAGTCACAAGGCCCTGCTAACAGGACATGCTCAGGGAAGAACTCATAAACAGACCAGGAAGCACCTGTCATGAAGTTATGTCTCGGTCTCTTTTAGCAATATTTGTTGTTGTTAGTTGCCCTCAAGTCAGCTCCAACTCATGGCGACTCTATGTACAACTTAATGAAACAAAATGTTGTCCAGTCCTGTGTCATCTTCGTGATGGTCGGCATATTTGGGCCCACGGTTGCAGCCACTGTGTATTTTGAGTGTCTTCCACCCTAAAGTGCCCATCTTTCAACACTACATCGGGCAATATTCTGTTATGATCTATAGGGTTTTCATTTGCTAATTTTTGGAAGTAGATCACCAGGCCTTTCTTCCTAGTTTGTCTTAGTCTGGAAGCTCTGCTGAAACCTGTCCACCATGGGTGACCCTGCCAGTATTCGAAATAAGCTTCCAGCATCATAGCAACACACAAGCCACCATAGCATGACAAACTCACAGACAGGTGATGAGTTAGCAATGTTTAATGTACTCCAAATGTATGTTTTCTTTGTCCTTGTTAAGGCTTACCAGTCCTTGAAAATTTTATTTTTTTACTCAATTAACTAGGGAAAGAAGCACTGTATTTTACAATATTTATTTCAATAGGGATAGAGAAAATTGTCTTCAGAGTTAGCTTCAAAAACTCAATTATAGGTTCAAAAGCTCCTTGGTTACCATTACCACAAGAAACACAGGGTTCTAACGATCTGTTTTCCAACCCACAATACCCAGGAAAGAGAACTTGTATCTCCCTGCCAGAGGGAGAGAGGAATGAGTTAAGGTAATCGCTTAGTGGTTAATTATGCTGGTGGCATTTATTTCAACCACATCTAAAGGAAAGGACCAAGGAACACTGTGGTCACCCAACAGCAACTGGCCAGCTTCACGACAGGAAATGAAGCAATCTGTTTCCAGCAGGATTGATGAAATGTCTCCTTTGATTCATTTAAAGTTTGCGAAGTCAAATCCTCTTCTGCTTCTAAGGGTTCTTGACAAAACCAGAAACTCCTCACCTGCCCCTCAGCCCCCATCTGCTCTTCCGCACCTCGGGGGTTACCACTGGCTTCCTTGCCGCCTAGCAACCTAACCTCATGGCTTTCCTTGTCTTCCCAGCCCAGGCTTCTTGGAAACCAGGCAAGATGGAGCTGCACCAAGACTTCCTCTGCTCCAGGACAGACGGGCCAGGGACACTAAGTATGCTCTCCCTGCAAAGACTCTACCCCCTTAAGGAGTACCGCTCCCTTTGTGGCTTGGAAAACGCTCGCAGCCCTAACCTTTACAGAGAAAACGCAGCTTGCTTGCAGCCAGCTGCAAATTTTTGCCTTTCTTTTGCTGTTCAACAAGGCGATGGGGTCTTGGCTTCCTTCCTTATCAGTCCTTGGCCCACTGAGAAAGAATGTGGCCCATGCACAACCATGTGCTATAACTAGAACTTCTACCATGTCTGCTGGAGGGAAAAGGGCTGCCCCTCTGGGCAAGCAGGCAGGAGGCAAATACTGTCCTTTCCCCAGGCTCTAAGGATTCAGCTCTGGGCCAGTGGCAGAACTCTAATTCAAATACTGATGCCAATTTGCTTCTTCCCCCTTTGGAAAGGCTTCCTAGGCATGACAACTTCCTGTCTAACACCCATGCCTGCGAAAAAGTCCAATTTCGCGGCTTCAATGACCATGTCCGTGCTGACGGCTCCCCGAACGTTCCCTCCAGCAGTAAGCATCTTTCTCGGATGCCTCCTGGATACCTCTGCCTGAATGCCTCTCTTACCTCTAACACTGCACATCTGAAATTGACAGGCTCTCCTCTGCTCCCCAACCTCCTCTTCTTCCTGTGAGCTCCCTTCTATTAAAGGTACCACCACCATCTCTCAGCTCCCCCAGCCCCGGCCACCCCCTCCTCACCCTGTACTCATTCAGCATAAACGGGTCCTCACTGAGCATAAAATACAATCCTCACTTCTTACCTTTCAATGACCTGGCTCCAGACTACAATTCCTCCAAGCCCACATTTCACTGTTTATAGAAGAACTCCTATGTAATCGCTAGGAGTGAGAGTATGGAGTATGCTGGGGTTCAAATCTCAGCTCTACCACTTGCTACCTATGTGATGTTGGGTGGATTATTTTAACATCTGTAAACTTCGGCTCTCTCATCTGTAAAATGGGGATATAAATAGTGTCAACTTTGTAAGATTTTGTGAGAATCAAATGAGATCATATATGCAAAGCACGGAGAATAACATGCGGCCCGTGTTGCTGTTGTTAGCTGCCACCAAGTTGATTCTGACTCATGGCAACTCCATGTGTTGCAGAATAGAACTACTCCATAGGGTTTTTTTTCAAGGCTGCAACCTTTCAGAAGCAGATTGCCAAACCTGTCTCCTGAGGAGCCTCTGGGTGGGTTCAGCTAGCCAAACTTTTGGGTAGTAGTTGAGTGCCTAACCATCTGTGCCACCCAGGGACTTATGTAGCCCATAGGAGGTGTCAATAAATGCTTTACTATTACTGAGAGAACGTATGAGTATACCGTATTTTATGCAAATAAGGCACGTTATATGTTGTTCTTGTTGTTTTTTGCCAACTGAGCCCCCCCCAGGGATTTTCATAAGCATGCTATACTAATTTTTTTTACATGTTGCTGTAAAAAAAAAAAAACTAGTAGCACACTTATGAAAAGATCTGGGAGGAGGGGGCACAGTTGGTATTCCAACTTTGCCACTTAGTAACCTAGGCAAATTATTTAGTATCTCCGTGTCTCCATTTAGGTACTATCTACCTAAAATAAAATCATACATGTAAAGCATACATAAACATGTCAATCATACACTAAGTACTAGGTAAGTTATCAGCCGAGTGGTTTCTTATGCCCTGAACAGTTCATGTACCTCTCTTGGGTCCTTGGCTTAATATGGCAACTTGGACTGCTAACAACTTTTGAATCATAACCCCCCCAGGCCCATCTCCTCCAACAACCCCCACCGATGAACCCAGAGGGAATTAACCTCTCCCATCACTGATTCCCATAGTACACCCACTATCAACCCCATATTGTAATTATTTCTGCATGAGTATTTTTGTCTCCCTTGCTTGAATATAATCTCCACAATGGATGCGAAGATCTGTGTCTGACCCATCTCTCAATCCCTTGCAGCTTCTCACATGCTGTCTGGCACTGAGACTGTAGAAGGAGGATGAGTGTCTGAAGGAAGGCAGCAGCTGGGATAATGTCAACAGTGGAAGGTCTCAGTACACCTTCTTGGTATACATATGAACTCATAGAGGATCAAGACATTCATGAATTAAGAATATAGCCTGATTGCCCATGGCTGGCTACCTGTCTTCCTTCTTTAACCTTTTGGTTGACTCGGAGTCCTGGTGGCACAGTGGTTAAGAGCTCGGCTGCTAACCAAAAGGCTAGCAGTTCGAGTCCACCAGGCACTCCTTAGAAACCCTATGGGGCACTTCTACTTTGTCCTACAGGGTCACTATGAGTTGGAATTGACTCTACAGCAACGGGCGTTTTGACGACAGTTACTTGATTCATTCATGTAGACATTTATGGTCTATTTCCTTTAAATAAAGCACTCTATGAGGCACTGGAGATAAAATAAAACTAGTCCTGCTCTAACAGGGCTTATGTTCTTCTGGGAGAGACACACAAGTCAATATGCGATTATAACACAGTGTGATAAGTGCTATTTGTTTAAGATATATTGATCACATGCCACGTCTAAGCCTGATAATATTATTTGGCACTGGAAACACAGTTGTGAACCACACAAAAATACCACCTCATGGCCATCACAGCATACCAGAGAAGACACAAAATAAGCAAACAAAAAGTGGTAGTAAGTGCTGAGGAGGATAAAGCAGGGGAAGGTGACAGAGAGAAGAGAGCGGGGAGGAGAGGATTTCCTTTTTATAGGGTGGACAGGGCAAGCTTCTCTCACTAGGTGGCATATGTTTGGGGAAGGCCCAGGATGGCATGGGAGGGAGCTCCAAGAATGACCCAGCCCAGCTCTGGCAAACCAGTAGCACTTCCCTAAGGAAGCGGGTCAGACAATGCGACTTTAAGGAAACCTCGATGACACAGTGGCTAGAGCAGTGGGAGGGAAATGTCTCCCCTGTGACTCCCAGCTCACCCAGCCCATGAGATATAAGGCATAGTTCCTTGTGGCTACAACTGAAGGTTCGGCTGAGGAGTGAGGAGAAAATGTAGAATCAAAGCAGGGTGGACATGAATAGTAGCAGAAATATCCTAGCACTGGGGGGCTCCATGAAGGAAAAACACTGTTATGCTGGCTAGACAATTCAGCCATGCTTGGGCCAGCAGGCAAGAATTTGTCAGTAGTGGAAGAGACAGAGTACAAGACACAGTGGTTTTTCTGGGCACAACTACACCCATACACTGAAAAAAAATAGCAGAAGATACTCAGCTTGAATCCAGTTTCCACTGCAGTTGCCCAGACCACTCTGACATTTCAATTCCTCACTGAATGAGGATAAGGCCAGAGCCGTACAGGGTTTCACCATCAGCTTCTGACAAATGTCTGGGCACAAGGGAAACGGAAGAAGTCCAAATACAGACAAAAGGAGAAAGGAAGAAAAGTGAAAAGGCAAAACCCCAGCTAGGCCATCTTCTAAAAAGATAGACTGGGTTCTCGTTTATCCTCACTCTTACATGCAAGATGCATGTGCAAGCTGGGAAAACACACTTCTGTAGACCCAAAGTCTTTTAAAGTAACATACTCCAGTCATCTGTTAAAGTTGAGATATCACCCAAGAGAACCACATCTTTATTTTTTACTGATTTATCTTTACCTTTTTATTATTTCAAACATATATAAAAATAGAGGCTGGTATAATAAGCTCTGGCACTTGACTTTAATAATGATCAACTCTCTAACAATTTTACTTCAACTATACCCCTTCTCAACCACCTCCTTCCCTACCTGGACTGGCTTGAAGCACAATTCCAGACATCATGTAATTTCAACTCTATATATTTCAGTATAAAAAGAGCCCTGTGGCACAATGGTTAAGTGTTTGGCTGTTAACTGAAAGGTCAGTGTTTTGGAACCCACTAGCCTCTCCACAGGAGGAAAGACCTGGAGATCTGCTCCTGTAAAGATTGCTATTGTTGTTGTTAGGGGCTGTCAAGTCAGTTCCAACTCCTACGACCCTATGTATAACAGAAGGAAAAGCTGTCTAGTCCTGCAACATCCTCACAATCGTTGCTATGTTTAAGCCCACTGTTGCAGCCACTGTGTCAATCCATCTCGTTGAGGGTCTTCCACTTTTTTGCTAACCCTCCACCTTACCAAGCATAATGTCCTTCTCCAGGGACTGGTCCCTTCTAATAACATGTCCAAAGTATATGAGACAAAGTGCCGACATCCTCACTTCTCAGGAACATTCTGGTTTTATGTCTTAGTTATCTAGTGCTATTATAACAGAAATACCACAAGTGGATGGCTTTAACCAACAGAAGTATATTCTCTCACAGTTTAGGAGGTTGGAAGTCCAGACTCAGGGTGCTGGCTCCAGGGGAAGGCTTTCTATCTCTGTTGGCTCTGGAGGAAGGTCCTAGTCATCAATCTTCCCTTGGTTGAAGGAGTTTCTTAGCATAGGGGTCCCAGGTCCAAAGGAGGCGCTATGCTCTCAGTGCATCTTTCTTGGTGGTATGAGGTTCCCCTGTCTCTCTGCTAGCTTCTTTTATATCTCAAAAGAGACTGGCTCAAGACACAATCCAATCTTGTAGATGAGTCCTGCCTCATTTACATAACTGCCGCTAATCCCGTCTCATCAACATCAGAGAGATAGGATTTATAACACATTGGAAAATCACATCAGCTAACAAAATGGTGGGCAGTCACACAATACTGGGATTCATAGCTCAGCCAAGTTGTCAGATATTTTTGGGGGACACAATTCAATCCATGACACTGTACTTCTTCCAGAACGGATTTGTTCATTCTTCTGACAGTTCATGGTATATTCAATAGTCTTCACCAACACCATAATTCGAAGGCATCAATTCTTCTTCAGTCTTTCTTATTCACTGTCCAGCTTTTGCATACATACGAGGCGATTAAAAATACCATGGTTTGGGTAGGGCACACCTTAGTTCTCAAAGTGGTATCTTTGCTTTTTTAGCACTTTAAAGAGGTCTTCTGCAACAGATTTGCTCAATGCAATACGTCGTCTGATTTCTTGACTGCTGCTTCCATGGACGTTAACTGTGAATCCAAGTAACATGAAATCCTTGACAACTTCAAACTTTTCTTCGTTTGTCTTGTTGCTTATTGGTCCAGTTGCATGAGGATTTTTGTTTTCTTTATGTTGAGATGTAATCCATACTGAAGGCTGTAGTGTTTGATCATCAGTAAGTGCTTCAAGCCCTCATCGCTTCTGGCAGGCAAGGTTGTGTGCATGCTGCAGATTGCTATGAGTCTTCCTCCAATCCTGATCCCATGACGCCCTTCTTCATGTAGTCCAGCTTCTCTGATTATTTGCTCAGCATACAGTTTGAGTAGGTAGGGTAAAATAATGCCTTAATATCATCAAACATTCAATCACAATTCAAATTTTCCCAATTATCACCCCCCAAAAATTTAATAGCTGGCTTGCGTTTTTCAGGATTCAAATAAAGTGCACATATTGCATTTGGCTGATTTATCTCTTAGTCTCTTTCAGTCTATAGGTTTCTCCCGTTTCTACTTTTTTTAAAGATGTATTTATGAATAAAACTGGATACTGAAGAATTTTCCGCATTCCAGATCTATCTCCAAGGGGTTATTTAACATGTCCCTCTGCCCCTGAATTTTCTGTAAACTGGTGGTTAGATTTAGAGGCTTAATCAGATTCAGGTTGGATGTTTTTGGCAAAAATACCTCATAGTAGTGATGTGTGCTTCTGTTGCATCGTATCAGAAGGCAATAACATCTGACTGTGTCTCTTTTTGTGATGTTAAGGCTGACACGTGGGGTTTCTGATTCTAGGTCAGATATGTTCATCACACCCGCCTGTCTCTCCTACTGAACACAGCTATAACACCTGGACACGATGAATGTAGTAGCTATTTTCAGATTCTGAAAAGTAAATCAATCATAGCAGGCCAACTGGGGAAGGAGACCAAAATTCTCTCACCAACTGGCAGTGATTTAACCTATTTTTCCTCCTCTGAGCCCCAGGGAACCAGAAAGTACCCAGGAGATCAAAGAGAAGACAGAGCTTAGGAAGGCAACCCCATTAAGTTGTTTATGAGCTCCTAGGCTGATCCCCACCTAAGGATACCCTAAGTTCCCAGGTTATGAAAGCCCAACTTAGTGACGGCTTCACTTTGCTCTTCAATGTTATGTAAATTTGCCCTCACTTGGAAATGACTGGACCAATCTCCACTTGCACAAATTCTTTATCACAGTCACCTGCGCTTGCTGCAATGCAGCTTTTAAATCATTGAAAAGGCTTTGAGCTTTTTCTTGTGCTTAAAAAAAAAACAAACTCAACTCGTTACTATGCAGCTAATTCCGACTCATAGTGACCCTATAGAACATAGGGTTTCCAAGGAGCGCCTGGTGGATTCGAACTGTCAACCTTTTGGTTAGCAGCCGAGCTCTTAACTCTTAACCACTATGCCACCACTAAAGTAAGGCTAAATAAGAACCGTATGCACCTGTTCTGACTTACCTACGAATTCAACTTAAAGACACACTCCTGAGCAAATCTTGTTTGTAACCCAGGGACTACTTGTACATGAGTCTGATCCTAACCAGCATACCACAAGACTTGGAGAACTGAATTCACAGACAGAGTACTGCCCAGGTCCCAAGCTAACCACTGGGAAGGCCACACATTGGACCAATCTGAATAGCGCTGTAGAGGCTTTGAAAACTACTGGAGCCACAGCCCACAGAGACCTGGTAGGAACTTGTGGCCAGACCCAACCAGATCATTTGCCTGTTAAAACAAAAATAAAAACATTCTATATAGGATTGAAATAAGACCCACAGGCTCATACATAATATTCAAAATGTGTAGGATATAATACAAAATTACTTGCTATATGAAGAATCAGGGAAATGTCAACTTGCTCAGGAAAAGAAAATTAAGAAACGCCAAGGTCAAGATGGCAGAGTCGCTGGAATTACCTGAAGTTAAAGCAGCTACCACACAACAAATACTCTAGCACACAATCACAAATGCTATTGAAACAGATGGGAAAAAAAAGTCTCAGGAACCACGACATAAAGAAGAACCAAAAGAAAGTTTCAGAACTGAAAAATGCAGTAACCGAAATAAAAAAAAGAACCTCACAAGAGGCTCAAAAGAAGAATGAAGATGCCAGAGAAAAGGATAAGCAAATTTGAAGATAGATCAATAGAAATTATCCAATCTGGACAATAAGATTGAAGAAAAGTGAACACAGCTTCAACGGCCTGTGAGACAGTAACAAAAGGTCTAAAGTTAATGTCATCAGAGTCCCAGAAGCAAAGGAGAAATGTTTAAAAAAAATTTTTTTTAAAGACATAATGGCTGAAAATGTCCTAAGTGTGGCAAAAGGCAAAAAACTACAGATTCCAGAAGTTCGGAAAACCCGGAACAGTACAATCTCAAAGACATCCATCCATATACAAACATACCAAAATCCAACTGCTCAAAACTGAGACAAAATAATGATAATAATCTTCATAGCAATCAGTGAAAAATGAGGCATTACCTATGGGGAAACAATCTGAATGACTGCAGCTTTCTCATCCAAAGCCACAGAGGTCAGAAGGAAGCGGCACAATATTTTTAAAGTGATAAAAGAAAGCAACTGTCAACCCCAAATTCTATGTGCGGTAAAAATATCCTTCAGGAAGGAAGGTAAAATAAAGCCAGGGTAGCTCCACAGACACATCCAAGGTCCCTGAGAGACTGAACTGCTGGGCTGAGGGCTGTGGGGACCATGGTCTCGGGGAACATCTGGCTCAATTGGCATAACATAGTCTATAAAGGAAATGTTCTACGTTCTACCTTGGTGAGTAGCGCCTGGGGTCTTAAAAGCCTGTGAGTGGCCATCCAGGATATTCCACTGGTCTCACTTCTTGGGAAAACCAACCAAACCCACTGCAGGGAGCAAGGAAAAATGAAGAAAACTAAAGACACAAGGAAAAGATTAGTCCAAAGGACTAATGGACCACATCTACCACAGCCTCCAGCAGACTGCGTCCAGTACAGCTAGATGGTGCCCGGCTACCACCACTGACTGCTCTGGCAGGGATCACAACAGGGGGTGCCGGTGAGAGCTGGTTAAAAATGTAGAACAAAATTCTAACTCAAAAAGAAAGACCAGTCTTGCTGGCCTGACGGAGACTGCAGAAACCCTGAGGGTATGGCCCCCGGACACTTTTTTAGCTGAGTAATGAGGTCACTCCTGAGGTTCACCCTTCAGCCAAAGATTGAACAGGCCCACGGATCAAAACAAGACTAAAGGGGCACACCAGCCCTGGGGCAGGGACTGGAAGGCAGGAGAGAACAAGAAAGCTGGTAATAGTGAACCCAGGGTTGAGAAGGGAGAGTGTGGACATGTCGTGGGGTTGTTAACCAAAGTCATATAATAATGTGTGTACGGTTTGATGAGAACTTGTTCATTCTGTAAACCTTCATCTGAAGTTCAATAAAATAAAATAAAATAAAACCATTCTCAGATGAAGGAAAACTAAGAGAATTTGTTAGCAGCAGACCTGCTTTAAGAGACTTGCTAAAGGAAGTTCTTCAAGCAGAAGGGAAATGGTAACTAGGAGACCTGTAGTATTAGGAATAAAGGGAGAGCAGCAGAAATGGGTAATTATAATTTATCCTTCTCCTCTGGAGTTCTTTAAAATACATTTGAAAGTTTAAAGTAGAAGTTGTCTTGTGGGCTTTTTTAATGTATATAGGATGTAACACATAAGACAACTGTAATGTAAAGAGATCTACTGAGTGATAAGGTTTCTACATTGCACTTGAAATGGTACAATATTGATTCTAAGTCAACTATGAAAAGGTCGACGGGTGAGTCCAGGAGCTGTCCGCCTGATCCATCCGTGACAAAGCTCCTCATCAAATTTTCACCTGATGGTTTTAGCAGCCACTGAGGATCATTACCTAGATCCACGTCTTCATCAAAAAAAAACCCACAAAATGGCGATATTCTAATTCTATCATTCTTCAATGAGCTGGTATTCTTCTACGGAAAAGAGCTTTCCCAAGTTGAATATTTGATTCCTTTGAGAGACAGTTCTATAGAAAAAGGGAGGATAAATGCTTGATTCTTTCCTTTTATTTGCCAGCTTTCAGATTAATGAGTTAGAATCACTATTTTCAAATGGTACATAGAGAAAATGCTGGCTTAATGCCCACTGATGTAAACTTGGATTGCTCGTAATTTACTTATTTTAGACAACTAAGGGCCAATATCCACACATTTAAATCCTGTAGGGTCTTTAATTATGGCAGGGAGTACCCAGGATGACAGAATCATTTAGAATGTACATAGTATAATGCATCACACTTGGTTTTTATTGCCACTGGATTATTCTTTTATATGTATGGGTGAATACAGATATATATGTGTGTGTGCATATACATACACACATACATATATAAAATTTCCCCACTTAGGTTATAAGATCCTCATGAACAGTTGGAAGCTGAGGTCAAGGTGATACACACTTGTTAAAGGACTAAATGAAATATAAAAGTATGTCCTTGGACATCCAAAGCCAAAGGAGAAATCCTAGAAAATGTGGTCTTCCCCTTAATCATTCAGTTTTGTGTTAAGCCATTACTGTTTCTTCAAATCAATTACTCTGTGCCAGCCACTATGTTAAGGACTTTACTGACAGTATCTCATCTAATCCTCACAACAACCCTGGGAAGCAGGTTACCAGCATCCCCATTTTAAAGACAAGGAAACCACCTGGCAAGGAGATTATGCAGCACGGCCAACTCATGCTTCATTAGGACAGAGCACAAATCTAAGCCCAGACTTTCTGGCTTCAGAGTCATTTCTCTCAGTCACACCCCTACCCTGTTAGTGAAATGCATCCATTTGCTCTGCTAAGGTAGGCTTCCGCTGCTCTACTAACCATACAACCATCTGGGAGCTATGCCATATTTCTGCCATCTGGGACCCAGAGGATGAAATAATGCCACAGGAAAAGGGACATGGGAGATGTGTAAACTCCCTGTGTTCCTATTGGGAGGATACAGCAATCCCTGCTCCCTGGGAAGGCATAAATACACAAAAGACGGTGACCCTCCTACTCAGAGACTTAAAATAGAACCAACAGGCCAGGGGATATAAACCCATCCAAACAATCACTGAAGGCATTAAAACTTACACTTGGGGAGAAAAATAAATAACATGGAAAATGGTGACAATTAAGGGGACATCTCATTTAGGTGCATTAGAGGAGGTACATGTACAAAGAAAGACTGGCATGAAATAGCCTGAATATTTAACAGTGTTTTATTCTAGCTTGTGGGATTATCAGCAGTTTTGTTTCCCTCTTTATACTTTTCTCTATTTTTCAAGCTTTTTACAATAATTAAGAGGAAAGATGTTATGAAAATACATAAGCACAGAAAATAAACACGTAAAGTTGTTCAGAGCTGACTATAGATTCAAGTATTCTAAACATTTGGGGGAAAAAAAAGAAGAAGAAATAGTGACAAGAGTGACCAAAGCACCCAGCAACTTGATGGGAGAGCTGGACACTATTAAAGGTGTGGAAGGGACACTTGAAGGTCCCTGAGGCTGCTTTTGTGTGAGATCGTTCTGGACACAGGGATGCTAGGAAGGAAGGGGCAGCAAGTGTCCAAACAAAGAGTAATTAAGCCCAACACCAAGAGAGGCAGGGCAAGGCAGAATGAACTTAATGGAGGTCTGTGTGCCTGCATACCACGGACTACCACAAAGCCAGTTCCCATCCAGTCTGCTCTGACTCACAGCAACCCCATGTACGTCAGAGTAGAAATGCGCTCCACAGGATCTTCAGTGACTGATTTTTTTGGAAGTAGATCGCAGGGCTTCCTTCCAAGGCACCTCTAGGTAGACTCGAACCTCCAACCTTTGGGTTAGCAGTCAAGTGTGTTGCACTACTCAGTGACTCCATGGAACACTGCACAGCAGGACGTATGAATGGGGGTGGTCCTGATCAAGGAGGAATTTAGCTTCGTATTTTTATAGCATATGCATGATTCATTTATAAACGCTTTTTTTTTTTTTTTTAAGAGAACCCTAAATAAGAAGGAAAACAAGCAAGCACATAGAGGTCTGGGGTCAGAGAGCCAAGTAGATGAAAGTTTGAATGGGCCTAGAATTGGCTCTGTTACATTCTGTGGAACCAGGATGAGTTAAATTACCTCTCTGCACTTGAGTTTCCTTACCTACTAACTGGGGATAATAACACCTACTAACACGTGCATTTGCGTGGCCATTATGAGAACTGAAAATAAAGCAAGCCCTGGGCCCAGGAAGTTCCTAATAAATGGTAGGTGAGCATTTATACATTTACACCAGAAAAGAGTGACAGAGAACGGAATCTGGGTAAGAAGAGAGAATGCCTGAGCAGAGGCGTGTGAGAAACCCAAGGATGAGAGTGGCCTGTAGAGAAAGAAGAAGGACCCCAGGCTCCGCATCCTCCACACTTACTGCAGTTCTCTTCGTCGCTGCCGTCAGGACAGTCCTCAAACCCGTTACACCGGAAGCGGCCAATGATGCAGTGGATGCCGCTGGCGCAGGGGAAGAACGTCGGGCCGCATTTCGATTTCGCCTTGGCTGCAGGAGGAAAAACAAGATGATGAGCAAGCCATCTGGAAATCAGAGCTCTCAGGCCAGTGGATACCACTTCACTAGCAGAGGGTGCAAATGAGTCCTTTCTGATTTATTCTGAAATCCCTAAAGGTTTCTTGCCACCACTCCCCGCCCCCAATATTCAGGCAGAGCGGACAGACACCATCCTCTAGGGAGTAGCTAATTCTCCTGCTTCAAAAGTTCCAAAGAGGTGAAGCACAGACTGTGAACCACAGGGGGGCTGGATCAAAACGTGCTGAACAAAGGAGTGAGCAGGTGAGTGCCTGGGTAGATGGATCATGGACATAGCTTGCTTCTTAAGGTGCCAAAGAGCCAACCAAAAGTCATTCTGTGACCGTCAAAGTAACTGTGTTGTTGTTGTTGTTGTTATTGCTAGCTGCTGTCGAGTCTGCCCCTGACTCACGGCGATCCCACACACGACAGAATGGAATGCTTCCCAGTCCTGCGCCACCCCCATGATCCTTTGTGGCTCGAACAAGTGTGACCCACTGGGTCTTCACTGGCTGATTTTTGGAAGGAGACTATCAGGCCTTTCTTCTGGGGTGCCTCAGAGGGAATGGGTGCTATTCTTACCCTCACTTCACAGATGTGATTTGAGGGGTGAAGTGACTTGCCCAAGGCCCCACTGACAGAAAATCTGGCTCAGGGATGTAGTCCCGGACACTCAGACTCCAGAAGCCAGCTTTCAACCAACTTGACTACACTGCCTCCCTGCCAAAGGCTGTCACTTTTCCCAACAGAAGCCAGACTCCTGCTCCAAAGAAATTCTTCCGCTCTGGCTGTACAAACAGTTTGAAAAGAAACTGCTGTAATTCTGGCTTGATTTAGCGTCTTGCTAACCAAACCGCCCTGTGGGGTAATGAACTTTCCTGTTAACAGCACTGGCTGCTCTGGCTTGCGATTACGAGGTGTAAGATCAGATCTATTGCAGCAGCCCTGGTAGCAGGCCCTACCTAGCATCCCTCTTGTCTTTTGTCTCAGAGGCAGGACCCATGGCCCTCCAAGAAGGACGGGCCATTACTGTGGAACAAACAGGCAGTAAATTATCTCCATGTCCCCGCCATCTGAAACATGTGAGCTCTGGCAGCAGCCAGTTCACAATCAACAGGGTTTTAAAGCCTGGGACGTGCCCAGGTTTAAAACACTCGGGTGGCTTTGTTTCATCTTGGAACTTCTACCATGGTGCTAATGTGCTCTTCACAAAGCAAAACTTGGGAGAGAGAGTTCTAGGTTCAAATCCTGGCTCTACTTTTATGACCTTGGACAGGTTCCTAAACATTGCTGAGGCTCAGTTTCCTCATTAGTAAATGAGAGGGAACATCTGACCTACCTGATAGGGCTCTCGTAAGGATTCAGAGAGAGAATCTGTATAAAAGGCTTAGTAGAGAGCAAGCCGCACAGCAGATGCTCAATTAACAGTAACACTTACGCTAGTTATCATCATCGTCACTACTGCTAGGTTTATATATAGTATTTAAATGGATCCTTGGGTTCCAAAATTTTTTTCTCATTACCAAAGTCAAAAATGCTCATTACAGAAGATCTCTGTGAACAATATGATGTGATTTCCAGGATATACTGTTAAGTGACAAAAGGAAAGTAATCTTCGTGGAAGAAAAGTGGACATAAGAAAATAGAAATGTTTTGGCTGATTTGTGCAAAAGAAGCACAGGAAGAGGGTTTCCTATGGGAGTGCGTGGGAAAGGGGCAGAAATAACAGGTAAATAAAAAGGAGGGTAGTAGAGATGAGAGGAGCCCCGGTGGTGCACTGGCTAGGAGTTCAGCTGCTAGCCAAAATGTCGGCAGTTCAAATCCACCAGCTGCTCCTTGGAAACTCTATGGGACAGTTCTACCTATCCTAAAGGGTCACTATGAGTGGGAATCAATGGTAACGGGTTTGGTTTGGTTTTTTAAGAGATGAGGAGGGTGCATGCTTCTAAGCAGATCTTTTTTTTTTTGGTAATATTTTACTGTGTTTTTAGTAAAAGTTTACACAATAAATGAGGTTACCATTTAACAATTACTACAGGTATTGTTCAGTGACATTGGTTACATTTTTCACAATGTATCAGCATTCTCAGTATTTCCACTCTGGTTTTTCTGTTTCCATTAATCTAGTCTGCCTGTCGCCCTGACCCTTCTCAGCTTCACTTTAGGGTAAATGTTGACTGCTTGGTCTCATACAGATTATTATTTAAAACAGCCCCGTACTCATGGTGATATTGTTTATTTTATGAGCCAATCTGTTATTTGGCTGAAAGGTGATCTCTGAGAGTGGCTTTGGTTCCAAATTCAAAGGGCATCTCAGGGCAATAGTCTCAGCGGTTCCTCTAGTTTCTACTGGTCTAAGTAGATCTTTTTATATAGCTCTGGCCCATTAGAACCATGATACTATTTTGCATACCTTCAAAATAAGCAATGGGTGAGGTGGGGCTCAAACAGAATATAAACAGTAACAAATGAACCTGACTGTATAGGGTCGCTATGAGTCAGAATCAACTCTACCGCACGGGTTTGGTTTTTTTGTTTGTTTGTTTTTTGGTATTACCAATGAATAACAACACCACACCAAAGGAGGTGGGGAAGAAAAGAAGAACAGTAACTTTGGAAAACATTGTTTTGGCTGAATTCCGTGAGCCTTAAAAAAAAGAAAGAAAAAAAAAAACTATGTGAATACCCTACTCTAGTTAAACTCCTTTCTCACAGGAGTATGGATTAGCTTTTCTGAAACTGCCTGAAGTACGCACTCCGGTTGAACAATTAAGTATAAATGAATACACTGTAGATAATAAGAGGGGGGTTTCTCACGCTCAGAAAAAGAAGTTAAAAATAAGCATAGTGGAAAGGCTAAAATAATCCCTGAGGTTTTGCATTACAGTTGAAAGCATCAGTATGAACTCAAGGATTTTTACAAAATATATACAAGATACGAAAGACAAATATTGCATGATCCCACGGAGGTGAAATATCTAGAATAGGTAAATGTACAGAGACCAAAGTTTATTAGCGGTTACCAGGGGTGGGAGGGACAGGGAAAGGGTTTAGAAAATATCAAGTATCTGTTTATGGTGATGGAAAACCTGGCAACAGATACTGGTGATGGGTGCACACCGCGATTAATGTAATCAGTATCACTGAATTGTACATGTAAAAAATGTTGAATTGGCAAATCTGTGTTATATGTGTATTTTTACAACAATAAAAAAGTGAAATATATAAAGAGATAAATACAAAAATAAATAGAGATGTGTGTATATGCATGGTTGGTGAACACATATATTTCTTAGCTCTGCCTACTAAGAGGGACTGGAAGCAATAGACTCCAATAGCACAGAGCACACCTAGTGCCCAGATCCTGGTTTCTAAATATTATCCTTCAATAATAGGGACCAGAGCTCCTTGGAGAAGTGGTTGATTCCACGGGGGAAATACAAGATGAACCTTCAATATCAAGTGTTGACAGAAAGTAAAGAAGTGCTCAAAAAACGATGAGAGTGTCACAAGGACACAGGAGTCAACCTGAAGGGGCCTCCAAAGGCCAAATCTAAACAACTCGAACGTCAAAATCAGTAACAATACTAAAGTGTCACCCAGAGAATAAAATAATACCCATGAGCTCACACTGATCCCAAAAATTGCTGAATAAATAAATAAATGGGGGAGAAGGGAAAGCTCTTTCTTACAAAGAATTCCAATTAATCAATGTGGAAGGAATGAGAGATAGAAAACCACCATTAAGCTAACGTCCCCATCACGCCATCATGCAGTCCCTGGATACTGTCCAAGGTCATGTCTAACAGCTCTCCGCACTGTAGCTATGCCGCCTCCATGTTCCTCCTGGAGCCTAGCAGGCATATTCCCACCTCAGGGCTTTGCACTCTGCTGTTCCCTCTGCCTGGGATGCCTCCCTCCCAGAGATCAGCTTGGCTCACTCCTCCTTTTTACTGAGGTCTCTTTGACCATTGCAAAGTCTACCATAGGACCCTTGACATCCACCCTCGGTCCCTCTAGGCCTTACCCTGATTTTCTTCACAGGACAGATCACCACCTGATGCTACAGGCTTTGTGTTGTGCTGTTTGACTGCTGTCTCCTCCAATCCAGAACTTATGCTTGTTTGAATACTTTAATTCACCACTTTTGACAAAGCTGCCCTGTCCAGTGCCTTCAACAGGTGCTCAATAAACATTTGCCAAATATACAAATAAACCTACAAAATGAAGGGGTGGGACCGGATAATAACAACTCACACTTACTGAATGCTTAGAATGGGTGAAGCATTGTGCTGTATGCTTCACAGATTATCATCTTATTCATGCCTCACAACCCATTTTACAGATAAGAAAACTGAGGTCCAGAAGTGAAATAATTTGACACTTCTAATAAACCGAGTCAAGGCTCAAACCTTGCTCTTGATTCATCTCTCCTACTGCCTCATTAGATTTCTCTAAGGCTCAGGCCTGCTCCAAAAAACTAGACTTTATGAAACACAGAAAGAGAAGAGAGAGTAAGAATATGAGCAATTATAAACGAATTACCTATCATTCAATTATCCAGGTCTTTTGGTCCTGCCCCTGCACCCTCTTCAGGAATGACTAATGAGGCTTCTTGCCTTGTCGGCAATGCTCAGTTGGTGTTTTCGTCACAGGCAGCCTGTCCTGTTAGGACTTACATCTGCACCATCCGACGCCTGCTAAGGCAGCCTCCAAGGTGGATCACAGGCAGCCTGTAGTCTGGCAGCTGTACAGAGAAAAGCTGGTGCTGACAGCTGTTGGCTGCTCCCTGCTCGCAGGACCCGCGGCGGGGCTCTAGGGGGACCTGGACAAAGCCTGATTATCGCTCCCCTACCATTTCCACGGAGGGGAGATTTCCACACAGACCTCAGCAGCCCTTGGCAGAAGGTAGAAGTCAGGCTCTGCAGTGTCTTTAAAGCCACCCTGACGAAGGTTGACAGGAGATTCTAGTCCATAAAATACTAGAATCCCTCACTTTTCAAGATTTGCTCCATGAACTTTTCAAAGTGACAGCTTTCACTGGCAGCAAGAGGACTGGAGCTCCCCAGGAGGTTGGGCTGATTTCCTGATCTGAGTCCTCCCTCCTTAAAGCCTGGCTGTTGGGGCTCTGGATTTCACAGACCAGTAAAATAAAATATGAACAAATAAAGGGGAGGGCAGAAGGGCTAACACAGTTGCCAACTCTTTATTTTACCAGTAAGGATGGAAACAAGGAGTCAGTGGGTGGTGCAAATGGTTAACATGCTCGATTGCTAACCGAAAGGTCAGAGGTTCCAGTCTATCCAGAGATGACTTGGAAGAAAAGCCTAGTGATCTACTTCTGAAAGGTCACAGCCATAGAAAACCCTATGGAGCACAGTTCTACTCTGATCTGACACACATGGGGTCATCGCCACGAGTCAGAGTCAACTTGACAGCAACTGGTACTATTACCACTGCTTCCACTAGCAATCACATAGAAGAGTTGGACAGAGGCTGCAATGTCAGAAGCCTCTCTGTTCAGTGGGAACAGCCATAACTCAGCTAATCAGACTTGCTGCATCTCTCAGGCTGAGGCAGTAGCTCTAGCCTTGGCTGCAGGCACCTAGGGTCTCTCGTCCAGACCTCTGCGGTTGGCCAAACGAGCACTGGCTGCTCCTCTCCATCCAGGATCCTGCCAGTGTGTGTCCAAGGTGGCCCAAAGAACCTGAAGCAGGAGCCTTAAAAACCAAAACACCAATCCCCTTTGCTCTTGAGTCGATTCTAACTCACAGCGACCCTACAGGACAGAGCAGAACTACCCCATAGAGTTTCCAAGGAGCACTTTATGGATTGGAACTGCCAACCTTTTGGTTAGCAGCCATAGCACTTAATCACTACACCACCAGCGTTTCCCAGGAGCCTTAGCTCTTCTGCAAAATTACCATGCTTACTTTTGTGAACACAAGACATAGCTCACCGTGAGAAATTCAACCCATACAGAAACACACAAAGGTGAATGCAAAAATTACCCCAAACTGCCCCCACCTGGGGGAATCCACGGAGACCATTCTGGTAAACCTGCTACCAGAGCAGAACCTCTCCAACTACAGCGGGCAAATGGACAGCCTGGGAATCTCATTACAATGCAGTCTCTGAGTGAGAAGGTCTGGAGCGGGCCCAGGATTCTGCATTTCTAACAAGCTCCCAGCAGACACCAAGGGCAACGCTTCCGAGTAGCAATGGGGTATTGCCTAGTTCATTGCTAACTACACCAATGCCCAGAAAAGTGCCTGGCACACGGTCTTACTCAATAGTCACTGACAGAATCAATAAACAGAAATATGAATATAGTTTTGCTTAAATGTACCCATAAAATACATGCTATTCTGAAACCTGCTTTTGTCACTTAATATAATCTGACGTCTTTTCATGTCAATAATTACTGGTCCACGTCATCATTTTTAATGGCTAAGGGAAACTTTACTGCATCTATGTACCCATAAGCCCCACTATTGATGGACATTTGGAGCGTTTTCAATAAACAGTGTACACCCAGATGCTTATAATATTTTTCCCACTTGTACAATTATCTCCTTAAGGTATAATTGCTAGGGTCAAAGGAAATACATTTTTCACATTTGCTTTCCTTTTGATCATCAACTGCCTCCTCCCTGAAGAGCTGGTACTTTTCACCAGATGGCTTGGGGGAAAACAGCCAGCCCTGTCTGAGCTGTAGCAGTGATTCTCTAGAAGTGCTCAGGCCAGGAGCACCCCAGGATTCCTCTGCATTTATGCTCAGTTGGTCCTTAACTGTTGCCAGCTCTCTATTAGTCTCCATCTATCTCTGTCTCCTTTCATTTCAACATCTGTGTATTTCATTACTTTGCAGAGGAGGGAACATTCTGCTGTGGTCAAGGAAACCATGACTCTTCCTTTTATCTTTTAAATTTGCACAGGGTGCGGGGTATCACTCTTGGCTGGAATCGGTTTCCCGGGCTACAGTAACCACAGAACCATGCAAAGCGTCCCTCGTTCCTGAAGGTGCTCCATTGAGGTGACCTCCTGGGGCTGCATTTTTGCCTTTGTCTAAGGACCCTGACAAAGGACAGCTACCCCCTGAACCAGACTGTCAGCTTACCGTTATTTCTCCTGAACTGCCTGTCCTCTAAGGCAGTTTCACAAAGAGTGGCCAGTGGTCCACGTGAAGAGGAATATGTTAGAATGTTGTTGTTAGAAATTCAGATTCCCAGGTCTCTGCCCTAGGGGAATCTGCATTCTTATTAAGCACTAAAGGAGTCCAATGAACAGCAACATGGGAAGAGCCTACCTGGGCAGATTCTACCCACGTCATAGGCCCACAGAGCAAAGGACCTCATCAGTCCTTTCTTCCCGATGTTGCCACTGCACAGACAACTGCCACTCCAGAAGCTGTGGCTAGAGCCAGTGGAGGGCCTACTCTGACCATCACTCCCTTGAATCGAGTCTAACTCTCACATACCTCCCAGGCTGAGTAGTTACCAGGAGAAGAATATCTACGAGGAAACGACACACCTCTATAATCTTTCCCCATTGCAGCACGTTCTCTCTTCTTCCAAATGGTCCTGCTTTATACATAAAAGCTGTGGGCTCATATTCAAATGGTTGTTGTCCCAGCAAAAAGGCCCTTTTACAGCTTTACAACTCTTAACCAGTTTTTTCCCCTTTATAAGGGTTTACTCTTTTAAGTGTGTATAATATAAAATGGGGCTAAAGGGGCAATAACAAAACAGGTATGAACAATATAAAATAGGGTTCTTGGCCAATAACAAAACAGGTCAGGCTCTGAGTCAACTGTGTGGCAATTCAATAGTGCAGAAGACAGGCTCCCTAATCAACAGTAAAGGACACAGACAAAGGAGCCTCTATGTGCAATGCAGTGAGTGCTCAGATGGGGGAGCTACAGAACATCTAATCCTTAATTGGGGTGTAGGCTAAAGGCAGAAAAGGCTTCCTGGAGGAAGGTCTGTCTCACCTGAGACAACCCATAGTCAGCTAAGGTGCAAACCAATGTGAGGTCTTACTCATTCGGTTGTTCATTTCACTCTCATTACTTCACAAACCCTGTCTGTGTCATACCTGCAAAGAATGAAGATGCAAAGGAGATAAGCAAGGTCATGGACAAAATATCAGTGCTGATGGGACTGTGGAGTGAAGCTCTTTCAAGAAGAAGGAACAGCAGGTTCAGAGACCTGGAGGCAGGAACAATGTGGGAATGAGGAGCAGAAAGGAGGGCGGTGTGAATCTGCTTCTCATATCAAGAAAAGTCACAGGTATCTTTTCTTTAAAAGAATTTTAAGAACCCTATTTCTCATAAGAAATGTGTTATGAACTAGCTGCAATTTAGCTCACTCTAATTTTTTTTTTAAAGGTGTGAGAATACGTGCTATACAAAAGCATAAATTAGACAAAAGCGGAATTATAAAATTAACAGGATTTGAATCAACATGCACACACAGGCAATGTGAATTCCTGCATCCTGCCATCACTGGCTAAAAAATCTTCCAAGAGTAATGCACAGAAGATTGCTACTATTTTCAGCCCGCTTAGCTCATTTTCTAAAAAGTCAAACTGGTTTCTTTTAAACTGAAAAATGACTTCATGGTTGGGGGCAAGAAGGCAAAGAGAGCCTTATAAAAATAACAGACTTTTAAAAAGTGATATTCTCTAACAAGTCTGGGGAGACGAGACCCTCTCATAGCGATCCCAAAGAAGATGACAAACAGCCTCAAAAGCCAAATCTACTCCTGGAATTCAGGGCGTTGCAATTTTATTATTGTTTGAGCAATAAAGCCCTTCACTTTTTCCCTTCTTCATCAAAGCAGTCCAACTCCGCATGACCACTGGAGTGGACTTCAAGTTTTATGAATCAGTTATTGCATGGTGGTAGTTCTTCCTGAAATACCATATTGGCAGCATCAGAGATACACAATGAGGAGTAGACAGAGCAACACACCATAAGCTAACTGGAATACAAATATAAGAAAAAGGCATCCGGTTGAAACAGATTTTCCAGAAGACTCTCCGACAGAAAATCACCTTCCCAGACATCCCGTTTTTTATACCTAGAATAGAAGGTCTGTAGCCTCGGAGTTAAGAGGTCAGCTTAGGGTTCAGAAGCATCTGGGTTTCTATCCCAGTTCCACCACATGATTGCTAAGGGCTTGGCCACGTTACTTAATCCCCCCTTAGCCTCAGTGTCCCTATCTGTGAAAGAAAGGATAGAGACAGCATAGACTGCAACAGTTTATGTGAAAATAAAGTAGATTTTGCATACTGCTTGATACCTAGTAGGTATTCAAAAATATCCTCCCCTCCCTTAATATGGCTTATGGTTCTATAAACACCTCTTTTTCACATGCATGACTAGCCCCGAGAAAAATGAGGTAGAAGCCAATGTAATGTTTAGACAGTCTCAGGCCTTACTCTTTCAGTTATTCATTCCACAAACATTAATTCACAAATGCCACACATATGGTACCAGGTACGGGGTTGCAAAGAGAATAAAATCTAAGTTCTGCTAGCAAGAATCCCTTAGCTAAGGAACTCCTGGCCAATAAGAAAAAAACAGACAATAAATAGATGACTGCAATGACATGCGTTAAGTGCTATATCCTGTTGCTGTTAGATGCCGTCGAGTCGATTCCGACTCATAATGACCCGGTCCTGTGCCATCCTCACAAGCGTTGTTATGTTTGAGCCCAAACAGCTATATAGGCTTTATAAATATTTGCCTTTCAACAGTTTATTACAAGGGTTAAGAATAAAAAATCAAATGTCAGCCTGCCTGAGTTCAAATCCGGGGTCCGCCACTTAGGGCTGTATATGACCCTACAGTACAGAGCAGAACTGCCCCATAGGGCTTCCAGGGAGTGGCTGGTGGATTCAAACTGCTGACCTTTTGGTTAGCAGCAGAACACTTAACCACTGTGCCACGGGGACTCTGTATGAATCATGGTAAGTTATTTAATCTCTTATCAGCAAATGGAGATGATATTAACTGTATCTACCTCAGTGTTGCTGTGGGAATTAAATGAGATAGTAATATAATAATTGCTTACCAGTTTCTCTGGAGCATAATATTAGCTATGATGGTTAACATTGTATTAGTTTTTGTCATATATATTATACGGCAGCTATTAGTATTTGGAATTAGACTATTAAATGTAGCATTGTATAGTATTTAGTGTTATATATTATTACACAGTATTATTACATAGTATTACCTGTTATTATTGATGTTATCAATTATTATCACATTCAGATAGTTTCTCCCCAGCAGTCAGTGTTCAATCAGTATGCCGGGAATGGCCAGAGTGTAAGAGGAACTCAAGAAGGAGTGACTCATTCAGTCAGGGAGCTCTTTAGTTGGGTATAAAAGATAAATAGGAACGTGGCTGGTGAAAAAAGGAGAGGGAAGAGCATTCTAGGCAAAAGGAATGGCTTGAACAAAAGCTCAGAGTCGTGACAGGTTATGGCTTGTCAGAGATCTGGAAAAAGTTAGCACAACGGGAACACTGAGTGTATGTGAAGATGAGGCTGGGAGAGAGGCAGGCAGGAGTCTATACTTATCCGCCAGCTAGCAGACATCTTTCTAAAGGAAAGTGACATAATCTGATTTGCTTTTTATGAAGAAAAATTTTATGGACTCACAAGGATAGTACGAGGCTATGTAAGTGAAGCAAGTATCCCTTCTCCACTCCAAAAAAAGCCCTGAGGGAGCTGAGGAGAGACAGACCTATGATATTCTTTGGGCTCTCAGGAAGACAGGCACTTTAAGGAAATCCAAGGCGGCTGTCGTTGCCTCTTAAAAAAAATCATTACTAATAACGATAAAAATCGAGACAAAAAACTAGCAAGTTTGAGATGAACAATTAACCTTACAACTAAAACTTTTTCTCAGGTTATTTATTTAGGCTACTGGTAATGCACATATATAGTGTAGGAGTGTGTGCTTGTGTGTATATATATTGGAATGAAAATTCCAGCGAATCTAGAAGCAGGAAACCAAGACGTTCCCAATTGATTCTTTCAGAGACAAATGTTGAGGGGAAAACGGATCTTAAAAGGTAATAAATAAACGTGGGTCAGGTAACTTAGCCTTGGGAGGCTTTTCGTCGCTTGGTGGAAAAACTTCCTGACAGTGGATCAGAGTTCCTGGGATTAAGAACAGATGTGGGAACAGAGACTCAGAGAAAACAGAATCGTTTCCACCTTCAAAAAGATCATTTCAATACAGCTATCATCCAACTCCACGAAAGGTGATACCTAAGGGACAACTCTGAAGAAGTGGGGCGGGGGTGAAAAAGGAAAAAAGGACTAGGGGAGGGAATATGGGAATCAAAAACAGTTTTAAAGCTTGAATAAAAATGAATAAAGAAGAATTCATTCTAGATCATTTTCCACCTTGCCGGGCAATGAGGGCCGTGTTTGCCAAGAGCAGAAGGTTTTACTTTTTGGAGCCTCTCCCCCTGGCAAACATTGAGCTTTTTCTTCTTAAAACACCCTCATTTTTGCACATGTGGTTTACCTTCACTGAATGAAGAGCACACTCATTTCTGATTGCTGTTGTTAGCTGCTGTTACGTCAGCTCTCGACTCATGGTGACCCCATGCGCAAGAGAGCAAAACATCACCTAGCCTTGTACCATGCCTGTGATCAGGTGCAGATCAGACCGTTGTGATCCACAGGCTTTTCATGGGCTGATTTTTGGAAATAGGTGCCCAGGCCTTTCCTCCTAGTCTGTCTTAGTCTGGAAGCACCACTGAAACCTGTTCAGCATCACTGCAACACGCAAACCACCACTGACATTGGGTGGTGGGTGTGCTTGAGGTGCATTGGCTGGGACTCAAACACAGGTCTCCGCAGGGAGGGGAGAATCCTACCACTGAACCACCAATTACTTCTGATAAGCTCTCTGGAAGGTCTCTGAGCTGTTCCTCTTATCTGCCCCTCCCCACACAATTCACAGAAACAGCAGAACTCTGGAAATCAGATTTTGTCTCCTCAATTACGTATAACACCTGCAAAGAGCATCAGAGAATGGTCTATGATGTGAGGATTAAACCGCTATAATATCCACAGGAAAAGAGGACTTCATTCAGCAATATTAAGTGTAATTACTTGTTGGTCTGTGTCAACCAGGCACAGAGAGGGAGGGAGGGAGCCTGTCTTCCGGCCTCTGTGACAGGCTGAGCCAGAGAACATTCCGTCTGTCGTCTGTCGTGAGATAACGTGAAGGCAGCTGTTTCAGGACCATAGTACTTTAACCGCCACAAACCCTGCTCTAGAAAGCCTTCTACCAAGGTTTCCACAATGCTTCTACACCAGTCACAGGAATCAGACAATCCCACGGCTATCTCTTGGAATCTACCTCTTAAAAGCTGTGGGCTAACTTTAGAGACAAAATTCGGATTCTCAGCTTCCACTTATCCTACTTCAGTAGCAACTCTCCACCCTGGTTGCACATTAGAATAACCCGGGAGGCTTTTAAAATTAATTATCACACAAAATATGTCGCTAGAAACAAAGAATGGCATTTATTGACAAAGAAGTCAATCCATCAGGAAGACATAATTATATGTATCTAAAAACAGAGTCCAAAACAGATGAAGGAAAAGCTGATAGGAGAAATGCACAATTTGATAACAGTAGTTGGAGACTTCAGTGCACCACTTACAATAATGGATAGAATATCCAGGTTGAAGATCAACAAGGAAAAAGAAGACTTCAACACCACCATAAACAAACCAGACCTGACATTGATAGAACACTCCTTCCAACAACAGCAGAATACGGATTATTCTCAAGTGCACACACATTGAACATTCTCAGGATAAATCATACGCTAGGCCAGAAAACAAGTCTGAATAAATTCAAAAGGACAGAAATCATACAGTATGTTCTCAAACCACAATGGAATACAATAAAAAGTAAATAGCATTAAGAAAGTTGGGAAATTTACAAATACATGGAAATTAAACAACACATTCCTAAATAACCAATGTGTCAAAGAAGAAATCACAAAGACAATCATAAAATGCTCTGCAATGAATGAAAATAAAAGACAACATCCCCAAATCAATGAGACAGAGCTAAAGCAGTGCTGAGAGGAAAGTTTGGGGCTATAAATGCCTATATTAAAAAAAGAAGAAATCTCTCAAATCAATAGCCTCACCTGGCAAAATAGGAAACTTACAAAAAAAAAAAAACTAATCCAAAGCAAGCAGAAGAAATAATGAAGATTAGAGCAGAAATACATAAATAGAAAATTAAAAACCAGTAGAAAATATCAACAAAACCGAAAGTTCTTCCTTCAAAAGATTGGCAAAACTGGCAACTCTATACAGCTTGGCTGATGAAGAAAAAAAGAGAAAAGATTCAAGTTACTAAAATCAGGAACGAAAGAGGGGATATCATTACCAACCTTACAAAAATAAAAAAGAATTATAAGGGAATACTATGAACAAATTGTATGCCAACAAATTAAATAACTTAGACGAAACGGGAAAATTCCTAGAAACACAGAAATAACTGGACTCAAGAAGAAATAAAAAATTTGAACAGATCTATAACAAATGAAGAAATTGAATTAGGAATCGAAACTTCGCACAAAGCAAAACCGTGGCACAGATGGCTTCACTAGCCAATTCTACCAAACATTTAGAGAAAAACTAATAGCAGTCTTTCACAAACTCTTCCAAAAAATATAAT
Organism: Loxodonta africana; assembly: GCF_030014295.1. Classification (NCBI taxonomy): domain Eukaryota; kingdom Metazoa; phylum Chordata; class Mammalia; order Proboscidea; family Elephantidae; genus Loxodonta; species Loxodonta africana. Next base: position 47,023,993 of record NC_087348.1, read on the forward strand.
CGGCAGGAACACTTTCCAACTCATACTATGAAGCCACTATTACTATGATACACCAAAACTAGACAAAAATATCACAAGAAAGCTACAGACCAATATCCCTTATGAATATAGACCAAAAATCCCTCACAAAACACAGCGACTTAGTCCAGTTGCTAAAAACACCCTAACCAAGTGGGATTTATCCCAGGAATGTAAGGGCAGTTTAACATCCAAAAATTAATCAACTAATACAACACATTAATAGAATAAAGGACAAAAATCATATGATCGTTTCAACAGACAGAAATAAGAAAACTTGACAAAATTTAACATACTTTCATGGGGAAAAAAAAAAAAAAACCACACAACAAACTAGGAAAAGTAGGGAAATTCTCAACCTAATAAAGAGCATCTACATAAAACCTATAGCGAACATTATACTCAGTGGTAAAACACAGAATCCTTTACCTGTAAGATCAGAACAAGAAAAGTATATCCACTCTCACTACTTTTATTCAACCTTGTACTGGAGGTTTTAAGCCAGGCAATTAGGCAAGATAAATAAATAAAAGGAATCTGCATTGGAAAAGAGGAAGTAAAACTATATTTTCATGTGATATTGTATACAGAAAAACCTAAAAAAAAAAACCCATTGCTGTCAAGTTGATTCTGACTCATAGTGACCCATAGGACAGGGTAGAACTGCCCCACAGACTTTTCTAGGAGTGCCTGGTGGATTCGAACCGCCAACCTTTCGGTTAGCAGCCATAGCTCTTAACCACTATGCCACCAGGACTTAGCTATTAGCTATTAGAGCTAGTAAGTTCTGCAAAGTTGCAGGATAAAGATATAAAAGTCATTTAGTACATTTCCATACACTAGCAATCAACAATCCAAAAAGTGATTTTTAAAAAGCAATTCTATTTACAATAGCATCAAAAAGAATGCCCAGTCATACATTTAAAACAAAGTGCATGACTCGTACACTGAAAACTACAAAACATCATTGAAAGAAATTAAAGGAGGCCTAAATCTATAAAAATACATCCCATGTTCATGGATTGGAAGACTTAATATTGTTAAGATGGCAATACTTCCCGGCTTGATCTACAAACTCAACTCAATCCTTATCAAAATCTTACTGGTTTCTTTGCAGAAATTGACAAGCTGTTCCTAAAATGCATGAAGAAATGCAGGGGACTAAAAAAGGTCAAAACAATCCTTAAAAAGAAGAACAAAGTTAGAGGACTAACATTTACAAATTTTGAAGCATACTACAAAGCTAGAGCAATCAAAACAGTGTGGTACTGGCAGAAGGATAGACATATGGATCAATAGAACAGAGCTGAGAGCCCAGAAATAAGCCTACACATTTATGGTTAATCGGTTAACTGATTTTTGACAAGGGTGGCAAGACAATTCAATTGGGAGAAGGCTAGTCTTTCCAACAAATGGTGCTGGGACAACTAGACAGCCACATGTAAAAGGATGAAGTTGGGCCCCTTATATTCACGGAATATTATTCGATGATAATGAACACTGAATAATGAGTAATATGATACATGCTACCACATAGATACATTTTGAAAACATTATGCTAAGTCAAAGAAGTCAGACACAAAAAGGCACATATAGGTTTCCATTTATATCCTATGTCCAGAATAGACAAATCCATACAGACAGAAAGTAGATTAGCGGTTATGAGGGGCTTGGCGGAGGGAAGGAATGGGGAGTGACTGCTCGTGGGTACAGGGTTTCATTTTGGGGTGATACAAATGTTCTAAAATTAGAAAGTGGTCATGCTTGCACAATCTCGATTAATATAATTAAAGAAACAAAATTTTCTGAAGAATCCAGAGAACTGGGTAAGTAATGTCAAAAATAAAATGATGTCAGAAAAGAGAGATGCTCTTCGCCAAGAAGCTACTTAAATTGCCCAATTCCTCCCCAGTTTTTCTGATTTACTCTCTGGGTGACAATTTCCAATTTCACAAGTTGAGGAGAATGCTAATAGCATCTAATGAGTATAGGCCAGGGATGCTGCTAACCATCTTACAGTGCACAAGACATCCACTCACAAGAAAGTCTTATCTGGTTCCAAAATGTCAACAGTTGAAGCCTGAGGAACTTTGTTCTGGAAAATGGTCAATACAAGTGAATTTTTGTGTCTTCTGATTTAAAGAGAGACTCCATATTAATGGTTAAGACTAAACCCAAAAAACTCCTTGCCGTTGACCTGATTCCAACTCATACCTAACCTCTAAGACAGAGTAGAACTGCCCCATAGGGTTTCCAAGGCTGTATCTTTACGGAAGCAGATTGCCACATCTTTCTTCCAAGGAGCAGCTGGTTGGTTTGAAGCGCCAACCTTTTGGTTAGCAGTAAAGTATTTAACCACTGCACCACTAGGGCTCCTTGGTTAAGAACAAAGGGTTAGAAATCAGGCAGACCAGGATCCAATTCCTGATTCCATCCCTTACCAGACGTTTGGCAACTTGCCTACCTGCCCTAGACTTTACTACTGCATATGTAAAATAGGATGATGACACCTACCTTACAAAGTGCTAGTGAAAATTAAATGAGAAAATGTCTCATTAATTTATAACAGAATAACAGCAATCATTATTATAATTATTAGGTTTTTTTTTTTTTATAGCCCCAAAGTGGCTTAGTACCATGACACGGGTAGCTGTGTCACTTTAAAATAGGACTATTTCCTTCAACGAAGGTTAGCATGTACGCTGGGACAGTTTTATGAGCTAATAAGCAACTGAGACATAACAGTAGATACTTCTCCCTACTTTATTATAAACTAGCCAAAGAGAGACTTGCCAAGTACCCTGTTGCCATAGTAATAAAAAGTTTCTCTGGGTCTGACTCATTTTCTTTCCATTAAATGCTTTCTATTTGTCAGGCTGGGCTTTAAGTACAAGCCCACTGCACACTGACAGAGTCTTTTCTACCTAGTAGACTTAATATCTTTCTGCTGCCCAAAAACCAATCGACTGTAGTGGACTGAGTCACCAAAAACAGGACAAGATGACAGCCTGTCATTTGCTATGGGCTTTGGAATGGAGCTCGCCCGTTAGTAGTGTATATGAGCAGCTTGATCGGACATATTAAACCACCCAATAACTTTCCACACATCCAAGGAGCCAGGTACTATCATGAGATTCCCTCATCCTCACTACAAATGAAGGGAATTAAGACATTCATGCCTAACCCCAAAAACCAGATCCACTGCCATCGAGTAAATTCTGACTCAAAGAGACCCTATAGGACAGAGTAGAACTGCCCGATAGAGTCTCCAAGGAGCGCCTGGTGGATTCGAACTGCCGACCTCTTGGTTAGCAGCTGTAGCACTTAACCACTTCGCCACCAGGGTTTCCACACCCATACCTACGAAATGCTTACTATGTGACCTGGACCTTCACAGACTCTACCTGCTTTGTCATTGTTAGCTGCCATCAAGTCAGCCCCCAACTCATGGCAACCCCATGCACAAATGCTGCCTGGTCCCGCACCATCTTTATGATCTGTTGCAGATTGGATCATTGTGATCCACAGGGTTTTCACCAGCTGATTTTTGGAAGTAGGTCACCAGGCCCTTCTTCCTAGTCCATCTTAGTCTGGAAGCTCTGCTGAAACCTGTTCAGCATTATAGCAACATGCAAGCCTCCACTGACAGACGGGTAGCACATGAGGTGCACTGGCTGGGAATCAAACCTTGGACTCCAGCATGGAAGGCAAGAACTCTATCACTCTATCACTGAACCACTCCACCAAAAAGCTATGAGGCAGGAACAATTACCAACATGGTACAGGGGACACTGAGAATCGGTCAGATTAAGTAGCTTGCTCAGGGTCACGGTTTACCTATATATTTGTTTGATTTTGCTCCATCTCAATTCATAAATCATCTGAGTTGGCTTAGGAAAATAAAAACAACAATCGGTTAAAAATGAAGGAAACCGACTGCTATGACTGGGATCACAACAGAAGGTCCCGGACAGAGCAGGAGAAAATGTAGAATGAAAAATCAAATTCACAAAAAAGACCAGACTGACTGGGGTCTGACAGAGACTGGAGGAACCCCTGAGACTATGGCCCTAAGACAGCCTTCTGACCTGGAACTGAGGCCTTTCCTGGAGACCTCTTTTCAGCCAAACAATAGACAGGCCCATAAAATAAAAATTAACACCAGAAGGGAACATGCTCCTTAGAACAATCAAGTATACAAGATCAAAAGGACAATATTCACCCAAAAGCAAAGATGAGAAGACAGGAAGGGGTAGAAAATCTAGATGAAAGGAAATGGGCAACCTAGGACGGAAGTGGGGGAGCGCTAACACACTGAGAGGAATGCAACCAATGCCATGGAACACTGTATGTACAAACTATTGAATGGGAAACTAATTTGCTCTGTAAACTTTCACCTAAAGCACAATTTAAAAAAAAAAAAAAATTTTTAATGAAGGAAACAGTAAGGAAAAAAGAAAAAAAGAAGGCAAAATGCATTCCATAAAGTACTATTAGATTAGCATCAGAGCTCAAACTTTACTCTTAGTTTCCTAGTGGCTAAAACAGCAAAGGAGCCCTGGTGGTGTAGTGGTTAAAAGCTCATCTGCTAACTGAGAGGTCAGCAGTTCGAATCCACGAGCCGCTCCTTGGAAGCCCTAGGGGGGCAGTTCTACTCTGCCCTATAGGGTCACTATGAATCGGAATCGACTCAAGGGCAACGGGTTAAAACAACAAAAGAAACTGGATCAGTGGTAAGAGTGGAGAGAAGTGTCCAGAACACTAAAACCTAACTATTTATAAGCAGACAGATTTCTTGTTTCTCTGTCCCCATATCCCCTCAACAGAATGGCTACTGTGTGATGTAAACGACATAAATTACAAAATGTGAGCCCAGATCAGACTAAATTCCACCTACAAAGGTTGCATTACCATGCATGCACTCGGGAAGGATGGGCATGAGAGTGTTGTGAAAAAATTGTAGAAATATAATGTTTAATTCATATTCTACATCCGTTTCCTCAACAAACAGTACGGTAGAGTGACTGAAACACCACCTCTGGAGTCAGGCTGCTTAAGTCTAAATCCCAGCTGTCACTTTCTAGCTGTGTGATACTGGACAAGTAAGGTAACTTCCACTGCCTCAGTTTCCTCACCTATAAAATGGGAATGATAACCACAGTAACCATCTAACAAAGTTATTGTGGGGATTAAATGTATTCAAATAAGTTCATACATATGTATATATATTCTATTAATATTACTCCTACTACCATGAACTCTAATGGGCAAAGAATAACAAACAACAAACAATAAACCAGGCGATGGTAACTGCTATACAGAGAAGTAAGAAGGTGTGATAGTGAGTGTGGCTACTTCAGTTTGGGTGGTCAGGAAGAATGTCTGCACAGCAGTATTTACGGTGAGAACTGAAAAACAAAAAGAAGCCAGCCAGGCAAGAATGAGAGGGAAGAGCACCGCAGGAAAAGGGAATATCTAGAGAACAGACCCGAAGACTGGAAGAACCTGGAACAGGAAGAAGGGTGGTGTGGCTGGAGCAGAGTGCCTGGGCGGAAAGAGTAAACAGGAGCCAGGCCAGGTAGAGCTTCCTCAGCCTGGCTAAGGAGTTTGGACTTGATTCCAGGTATGATGGGAAGTCATTACAAAAGAGTAATTTTATTTGATTTAACTTGTTTAAAAGATCACCTGGTTGCCTGTGGAGAATGGATTAAGGGTGTAGAGGCAAAGGAAGCAGTAAGACCAGCCAGGGGGATAACAACAGTGTCCAGAGCTAGTATGGCTGTGGTGAAGTCAGAGAGCTGCGGGTGGACTGAGAACCCTCTAGAGCAGGGTTTCTCAACCTCAGCACGGTTGACATTTTGGTGTGGGAGCTGCGCTGTGTATTGTAAGGTGTTGTACAGCGTTTCTGGCCTCTACCCACTAGATACCAGTAGAACCGCCTGTTGTGACAATCAAAAATGTCTCCAGACATTGCCAAATGTCACCGGGGGTCCAAAATCAGCCCTGCTTGAGAATCACTGCTTTTAGAGGTAGACTTGGCTGAAGTTGCTAATGAATTTGATTTGGGGAAAGTGGGGAGTTAGTGAAAGAGACGGCTCAGGATGATTCCTGAATTTCCATCTGTAACAACAAGGGAAGATCATCTCAAACATTTGCCACGCTTGCCCTCTAGCCAGCAGGCCGACTTTTGATTTTCAGTGTCAGTCGTCATTCATTCATTCAAACAATCCCCAGTAAGGGTCAGCATTCCCCAACACCAGGGAGGCAAAGATGGCCGAAAGAGGTTGCAGTCTAACAGGGACACAGATGCATAAACAAGCCAAGTTGATGCAATAAGGCGTGTGCATCAGAGGAAGCCCTGAACTGAGCAGAAGCATGAAGGAAGCCATGGTCCTTCACTCCTGAGGGAGGCAGGGGAGGGCCCATGGAGGCTTGAATGCTGTGCCACGCAGAGGCACAGAGGGAAACAGCTTGTGCAAAGGAACAGGGGTGGGAGACTGGCTGGGTGGGAAGGAGCGCAATACGGAAGGAGCTGCAGCAGACAAGACAGCGGGGCCAGGAGGGCCCTGTAAAATATGGGTGGTCTGGGAGCCACTGGAGGGTTGCTGTTATTATTCATATTCATTGTTGTTGTTGGTTACTGTCAAGTTGGATCCAACTCATTGTGACTTTACGTGTGACATAACAAAATGCTGCCTGGTCCTGGGCCATCTTCATGATCGTTGGTACGTTCGAGTCCACTGTTGTGGCTACTCTGTCAATCCATCACATTGAGGATTTTCCTTGTTTTCACTGACCCTTTACTTTACCAGCCATGATGTCCTTTTCTAGCAATTGGTCTTTGCTAATGATGTACTCAAAGCAAGCAAGTAGAAGTCTCATCATCCTTGCTTCTGAGGAGCATTCTGGTTGTATTTCTTCTAAAGCTGATTGGTGTCTTCTTCTGGCAGTCCACGGTATATTCAATATTCTTCACCAACACCACAATCTGAATACATCAATTCTTCTTCTGGCTTCCTTTTTTGTTGTATTTATTATTACTAACGATTAAAAAATATCAAAGCTGACATCTACTGAGTGTTCACACGGTACCAACAGCCGTGCTGGATACTCTACATAGATGAGTCACTTCATCATCACATCCTCTCCTCCAGAAGAGAAAACATCAATACAAAGAAAACTTGCTCCAAATTTCCTGGTTGGCAAGTGGCAGGCTGGGATCTGAACCCAGACCAGCTGACCCCGGAATCCACACTCAGCTCTTCCGCCTCCCATTGTAAGTAAGGGAGTAATGACACAATCAGATGAGTATTCAGGAAGATCAACCAGGAAATATTGGGCAACACTAGTTTATGAGAAGGAGCCCTGGTAGCACAATGATTAAGCACTTGGCTGCTAACCAAAAGGTTAGAGGTTCAAACCTACCCAGCAGCTCCATGGGAGAAGGACCTGGCCATCTGCTCCTGTAAAGATTACAGCCAAGAAAACTCTATGGGGCAGTTCTACTCTGTCACGTGGGGTCACTATGAGTCGGAATTGACTCAACAATACCCAATAACAACAAGTTTATGGGAGTGGATGAGATCTCCAGTGGACAATGGATTACAAGAAAACAAGAGAACCCTCGGGAAATACCAACATTTCTGGGTGAACAATGATCCAGGGAAGGAGACCAAGCAGGGGCTCTTCAAGGTAGAAGGTAGAGAAGCCAGGAGGCGGTGGTGAGGAATCCACGTAAGCAGCATATGGCGAAGGGGAGAAGGATGTGGCCAACAGCATTCAGTGCTGCTTGGAGGTCAGCTAATGATGGATTTCCACACCTGCTGGGTCTGACTACAAGAGTTCCCGGTGACCTTCCCCAGAGCAAACTCATTATTGTGGTGGATGCAAAAGCTAGACAGCAGAGGGCCAAGGAGTCACGTTCTGACTACCACAAAGGAGAAGGATGGAGCAGGAGCTGGCAGGACTTTGCTTTGAGGAGAGTTTGGAGCCAGGGGAGAGATTAAAGATAAGGAGGTAATTAGAGCAAGAGGTTCCCAGACGTGAGCGTTCACCAGACTCACCTGGGGAATGAGTGCACAAGCAGATTCCTGGTGCCACCCCCACCCCAAGTGGTAAGCCAATCTTTCTCAGCACAGCCTCAGTTCTCGGGGGATACGGACAATCGAAGAGGCTTAGAAACTACTGGGCCGGGACAGTGGTTCACAAAGTATAGTTCTTGGAATGCCTGCCTCAGAGTCAACTGGGGACACATTTGTTAAACCTGTCACTTCCTGGTCCCATCCTAGACCCACTGATTGGGAATCTCGAAGGAAGGTCCCAATCTAGGTCATTCTGATCCAGCCAGCATGGCACCCTAGAAACATGGGCTCCAGACCCGGCTGCTCAAAAGCTAGCTTTCAGACCAGCAGCATCTGCGACCACCTGGGGTTTGTTAGAAGTTCAGACAATCAGCCTTACCCCAGACCGGTAAATCAGAATCTTCGTTCTACCAAGATCCCCCTGCCCTCTGAATTCACATAAGGTTTGGGAAGCTCTGGAAGAGAATGGAGGGTCTGTACTGGGGGTGAAAAGAGAGGTATCCACGGCATCCACCTGGCAGCATGTTAGTGCCCTGAGGTAAAGGAAAAACAAAAAGCCCCGGAAGACCCCCGATGCTTCAAGCCCCCTCTGTACTCTTCAGGGCCGAGGAGCAGAGCCAGGCACTTCTGCAAACACCTAAAACGCAATCCCTTCTAGAAGGAAATGTGAAGCAAAGAAAGGAAAGTGTTGCGCAGGAAACTCAAGATGCACTCGCCTTGCGAGGGAGGCGGGACTCCTCTGAAGCCTGAAAAAAACCTCCTAGGAACAGAACCCCTGGCTTCCTCCACAGCCATGGCACACACTCACCTGCAGGGGGCAGCAGAGCAGAGCGGCCACTGTGGTTAAAATGCCTGTTTTTAAAACTCAGCTCAGCTGTGCCACCCAGGCACCTCGACCAATTACTTCTCTAAGCCTCACTTCCTCATCTGTAAAACCGGTTCTAATAGTCGGACTTACTCCATGGGGAGGCTGTGAAGACTGACATGGCGCCTGGTGCGTAAAGCTCCACTGATCTTCAAACCCAGGCAGTCTGGCCCCAGGACCCCTACACTACATGCATACTCAGGGTCTCCACCATTTACCATAAGCTTAGACCTACCTAGGAGTCCCTGGGTGGTGCAAACAGTTAAGTGCTTGGCTGCTAACCAAAAGGTTGGCAGTTCAAGTCTACCCAGAGGCACCTCAGAGGAAAGGTCCAGCAATCTACTTCTGAAAAATCAGTCATTGAAAACCTCACGGAGCACAGTCCTACTCTGACACACATGGAGGTCACCACGAGTCAAAATCAAGTAGGTGGCAGCTATTTCTTTTTTTTTTAAAACCTACCTGAACGCATTCCTACACGTGTATGCACACACGCCAGAAAGCCATATCGTATTTTCACAAAGAGAAAGACATTCCATTTTAAATCACAGCAGTCTGTTGTTGTAAGGGTGTTTAGAGATGGTCAAGTCACTTTACACATGATAAAACTAAGGCCTAGAAGAGTCAGAGTGCTTACACACGACAACAGTTAGTTCTTTCCACGGAACTAAAATAATTAGGAAGACCACAGGCAATTACCACTTACTTGCTGTTTGGTTTCTTCCCTCCACACAGTCACTAAGGCTTACATAGGCAATGGTTGAGTTGGGAGGCCTGGCTCCTCTGGACCAAATGTGCTATCCACCACCCGCTCTGTGCTGTGCTAAACTCACGGAGTACCCCTAAAAGCCTGGAATTAAGTAGGAGGAGCTGCCCTCTGCCTTTTGTTCCTCAACATGAAAGCGACTCATTAATCCCAGCCTCTGCTCTTTAAATCCAAGCAAAATACCAGGATCCAGTTGCTGGAGCTGAGGATAATGGGTGCCTGCCTACTCCCAGGCTTAGAGAGATAGACAGGCTTTCCCAGAGTTCACACACCCCTTGGGACCCAAAGGAACCTGGAGAAATATTTGCCTTCAAGAGAATGATTAATTAGCAGAGAGGAATTGGGGTGGGGGAGGCAGAAAGAGAGGATGTAAGGACAGGCTGTTTAAAGCCAACCAGTCAGGTGACTCCTTTATAAGACCTAAGAGCATGGGGTGGGTGGGTGGGTGGGGGTGTGTGTTAGAGTGAGAAGAATCCTATTCCTCCTTAGTAATCCCATCTGGCTCCCTGGTCAGAGACAACCAGCTCTGAGAAAGCAGTAGTGTGAGAGGGATAGAGGAATACAGGCAGATTTGCCCCCCACGAACCCTTGTAAACAGTCTTTTTTTTTTTTTTTTGACATTTAATTCATTCATTCAACAAATATGAACTGAACATTTTCCATGTGCCCAGAGCTGACTTTGTTTAGTGTGGGGATAACAGTGTGCAAGATGTTTGCAGACCTTTTCCAGGTTGACCTGAAGCTTTTAACGCTGCCAGGAAGATGGCACCTATCACCCTGTATTGTACCTGCTTGTTTACAAGTCACAGGTAGAGAAGGGCAGTGGTACAGAAGCAGAGACAAAAGGCATCTACCCACCCTTGGGAGGAAGGGAAGGAGAGGAGGAAAGCAATGCTTCTAGAGGGGATGTGGTTATAGAATGAGAGCTCCCTGCCTTCATCATCCATTTTGCCTACCTGCCTGCCCGTCCTCCCTCCCTTCCACCCATCCATCCACCCACCCATCCATCCTTCCTTCCTTCCCTCCCTCCCTCCCTTCCACCCATCCATCCACACACCCATCCACTTATCCATCTGTCCATCCATTCACTTGTCTACCTGCCATCCACCCATCCACTCATTCATCCACCCCTCCCTCCCTCCATCCATCCAGTCACCCACCCACCCACCCATCTTCATTCTTTTTAAGCAGCAGCTTCCCTTCCAGGGTGAGGGTGCTGATGTCTTATGTCCAGTGCTTCTGTTGTGGAACAAAGCACCTAGCAATGCCACCTGTATAAACAACCAGTGTCTCTAGGAAGATGCTAGAGGGCACATTTTAACTTAGAAAGAAAAGAAGGCACAGACAATTAAAATCACATGTCCTAAGTTCCAGGCAAGGTCAAGAACAAAAAACGTTCCCTACTCAGCTATGGCATACCAGCCTACACTAGAATTCTCTCAAGAGAGGCACTGTTGTTCTTTTTTTTTTTTTAATTGTTCGTTTTGTTTTTATTTTACTTGTGTCCTCTGTGGTCATACATAGGGGTAAACATGATACTGCTCCTATGTAATTTTCTTAAAAGCCCAGCCTTAAATATAAGACTTCAGGAAGATTGAGTTCAGTAGGAGAAAAAGTCTGAAGAACTAACAAATTAAGTGATGAAACAAATCTGCCTTTGTATTCCCAGTGTCTGGGCTGAAAAACAAAATATTTCTGAAATCCAGAAAATGGAGGAAAATCCTGGCACAAGACCAGGAATGTTGAGAGCCCAGGAAGAGTGTGTTTCGCATATGTATTGTTTTTATAGCTGTTCACACTTGCCAGAATTTGCTCTGCATCTGGGCATGATTATACAATCCTCGGTTTATGTTTTCTTCTGAAATACGCTTTGTAGAGCAAAGGGAAGAGCATGGAACTGACGGACTTGCCTGGAACCACTTCCATTGCCCGGTCTGTGGGCGTGGTCAATGGCCAGCACGTGGGTGACTCCTTAGAGAGCAACCCCAATTTCTTTTTTTTTTATTTTAATGTGGTAAAATATGTAGAACACAACATTTACCATTTTAACCACTTTTAAGTGGCATTAGTTACATTCACAATGTTGGACAACCATCGCTACTATCTAAGACTTTTTCACCCCCCCAAACAGGAACTCAGTGCCCCTTAATAACCAACGATTCAAGCTTCTTCCTCTTCCTCCCTTTCCTTCCTGGTAGCCACTAATAAACTTTGGTCTCTATACATTTGCCTATTCCAGATATTTCACGTATAAGTGAGATCATATCATATTTGTCCTTTTGTGTCTGGCTTATTTCACTTAGCATCATGTTTTCAAGCTTCATCCATGTTGTAGCAAATATCAGGACTTCCTTTTTATCAAAAAAAACAAGAAGTTACTGTTGAGTCAACTCCAGCTCATGGAAGCCCCATGTGTGCCAGAGGAGAACTGTACTCCGAAGAGTTTTCAGTGGCAGATTTTGGGGAAGTAGATCACCAGGCCTTTCGTTTGAGGCATTTCTGGGGGGACTCAAACCTCCAACCTTTCACTTAGCAGCCAAGCATGCTAAACATTTGAACCACTCAGGGACTCCAGTCTTTTTCACAGCTAAATAATAGTTCACTGTATGTACATATCACATTTTGTTTATCCATTCAGCTGTTAATGGGCACTTGGGTTTTTTCCATCTTTTGGCTACAGCGAATAATGCTGCTATGAACATTGGTGTGCAAGGATCTGAGTCTCTGCTTTCAATTCTTTTGGGTACATATACCTAGGAGCGGAATTGCTGGGTCATATGGTAAAAAGCCCTGGTGATGTAACAGTTAAGCGCTCAGCTGATAACCCATAGGTTGGTGATCTGCTTCAGTAAAGATTACAGCCAAGAAAACCCTACGGAGTGGTTCTATTCTGTCACATGGGGTTGCTATGAGTCAGAATCAACTTGACGGCACCCAACAACAACAACATGATAATTCTATGTTTAACTTTTTGAGGGACCACCAAACTGTTTTCCATAGTGGCTGTACCATTTTACATCCCACCAGCAATGGACAAGGGGTCCAATTTCTTCACATCCTTGTCAACACTTCGTTTCCGTGTCTTAAATAATGGCCATTCTAGTGGGTGTGAAGGATCCTACAATTTCTTGAGGATGCCCCTACAACATTTCTAGGTAGCCCCTGTAGTGACTGTCAGAGGCCTGGTCTCCTAATGGCCATGGCCCATCGGCAGGGTCAACGACACAGAAGGGCGATCTTACTGGCATTGCCTAGAAACTGTCTGCAACCAAGATCAGGTCTGCTCTGCTGTCTGAGTGATTCTCTCCTGGGGTCACTAAGTAGGATTCCCAGAAGACGTTCACCAGTAACTTCTGATGATTACAGCAGTAGTGCTGATGGGGCTGCTGCTGACAGCAGCTCTTGCTGATGTCTACCTTGCACCGTAAGAAAGAAAAAACCAAAAGAGTTGCCAACTAGTTGACTCCAACTTCTGCTGACCCCATGTGTGTCAGAGTAGAACTGTGCTCCATAGAGTTTTCAGTGGTTGGTTTTCTAGCAGCAGATCACCAGGCCTTTCTTCTGAGGCTCCTCTGGGTGGACTCCAGCCTTTCAGCTAGCAGCTGAGCACATTAACCATTTGCACCACCAGGGACTCTGCCATGCACCATACTGTTTATTTCTTAGACAGGTAGAACGGCTTACCCAGTCACACAGTCAGCAGTGAGTGAAGCTGGGACTTGAAGTCATCATAAGCCTCACATTTCTACTAACAGGGAGCTCATTACCACCTCAGGTACCCCACTGCTACCTTTAAAGAGTTCCAGAAAGCAGATTTTGGCCCATTGTAAGAAATAAATATCTGAGTACTGCTACGCTAGGCAAATAGGAAATGAGCTTTGTTCTGGAAAAGGACAATTATGGTGCTTGTCTTTGGAATCACAGATGTCAAAAGAGATTAAAGGGGTGGGATGGGCTCCTGAGGAAGAGTCCTGTGGGATTCGATCCTTTTGTCTTTTCAGCACAGAACCCTCTGTTAAAACAAAATCTTATGCAAAACTCAGTAAGTATTTTTTAAAAACAGTAACAAAAAACAGAGCTGCAGCTGCTTTGCTTTCAGCAGGAAGAAGGTCTGCTTCTAAAGCCCCCACTACCAGATGCCCTTCATCCTCCCTGCGGCATTAACGCTTGGCACCCCAAGAACCACCATCTGAAAAACACTGAAAATAGTCCTACGCCTCACTACAGAGATGACATCATACAGCTAGATCCTAACAAGTCTCCACTGTTCCTTATGGCAGATATTCTGGACCCTTCATTGACCCTTCTATGACTCAGGTAGCCTTTCCTTTTTTTTTTTTTTTTAGTCACCCAGGGCTACCTGTTACATGTTGTCATAGACTGAATTGTGTCCCCCCAAAATAGGTGTCAACTTGGATAGGCCTTGATTCCCAGTATTGTGTGGTTGTCCTCATTTCTGTGATTTTCCTATGTGTTATAAATCATAATCTCTGCCTGTGGTTGAAGAGGATTAAGGTGGGATGTAACACACTTGTTCAGGTCACATCCCTGATGCAATGTAAAGGGAGTTTCCCTGGGGTTGGCCTGCACCACCTTTTATCTTATAAGAGATAAAAGGAAAGGGAAGCTGAGCAGGGAGAGTGGGGACCTCATACTACCAAGAAATCAGTGCCGGGAGCAAAGCATGTCCTTTGGGCCTAGTGTTCCTGCATGAAGAAGATCCTAGTCCCTGGGAAAACTGATGACAAGGACCTCCCTCCAGAGCCGACAAGAGAGAGAAAACCTTTCCCTGGAGCTGACGCCCTGAATTTGGACTTCTAGCCTACCAGACTGTGAGAAAATAAATTTCTCTTTGTTACAGCTATCCACTTGTGGTATTTCTGTTATAGCAGCACTAGATGACCAAGACACATATACTCAAATATGACAGTGTTATTAATAATAATGACTAACACTTATCAAGAGCCTAGTAAAAGCCAAGCATTGCCCTGAACACTTAATTGGTCTAAACATACTTAAACCACAACTCTATGAGATAGGTACTATTACTGTTCCCATTTTACAGACAAGGAAATTGAGGCACCGTTTAATAAATGGCTCAGTATGCAGAGGAACTGAGCCAAACCCAGGCAAGCTTGTGCCAGAGCCTGTGTACTCCCTACCCTATCTCCTACACAAAAAATAGTACGATGTTAGGTAAGAACAACATACCATTATCCCACCTCCCAGGCATACCCACTGTTAACAGGAATATAATCTTCTTGGGATTACTTGCTGAGATTTCCAAAGGCCAGGCACCTCTTCCTGAGAATTTCATTTTTGTGTCAGATGAAGTCTTTTTCTTTCATGGGCAATACAACAGACCCATCCCTTTTCTTCAGAAGACAATATGCACGAAAGCACTTGAAGAGCAAAACAAAGCACTACCTCTCATCACATTGCCATCTATCTTAGTGTTCTCTTCTCAGAACGCTTTGCTTTTGAGGCCGACACACCTGCTGGGATGCTTCTCACCTGCCTGGGCTTATCAGAAGGGAAGCTCTGTTGGACATCCCTTCCCCACGTATGGGAGGAAGCCAACAATTCAAGATTTGTTTTAAGTAACTTCTTCCTTCATCAAGACTGTTAGTCTAATCATAGGACAAGTGAGTTTCAAAATGCGGAGTGGAAAGCACGAGACTTACCTGGGCTGCTTGTAAAGATGGAGCTTCCTAGGGCCTACCCTTGAAGATTCTGTCTCAGGAGGTTTTGAGTAGCCCTCCAATCTACATTAACAAGTGAGTCTGATGAAGATGACCCACGAAGCATGCTTTAGGAAATACTTGTCAGGGGCTGTCTTTGGAATGCGGGAATCCAGGTGGTGAACAGCTTAGAGCTTCATTCGGTTGTCATTCAAAAGAAAACTTAGTTGTTCCGCCTCCCTTTTCTTTTTTTGGCGACATCCTGGTTCATGGTGAACCATCAAGATAACGCCATATTGCTTCATTCATTCAGAAAATTTACTGGTCATTTTACTGTGATAAGCTTGGTAACAGCAGGCACCAAGTTAAGACGACTCCTTCGTCCTTCCCTCTCTCCTTCCACAGATGCTAAACCACCATCACAGTCTGAAGGCTCTCCCTGACTTCTCTGCTCCCACCCCAGTGAACCTCTTGGACATCTCACCTCACCTTGGTTTCTGCTTCTCGGCAACCCAACCTAGTGCAGGGGCAGAGCCTGTCCTAACTGCTGTTCCACCAAAGTCAGGGCAGGTGAAGAGGTTCTTTGTTAAGTCACAACTAGAACCAACACCTGAACATGCTGAGGAGAAATGGAAAAGTGGAGAAAGAATGGGTACTTCACCTCCATTTCCATCTCAGGAGAGCCTCAGAGTGGGTCCTGAGTGTGGCGGGGCTGGCAGGTGGGGTAGATACACAGTGACTGCTGTGCCACAGAGCACACCCCAGCTGATAGCTGGGCAGCAGGTAAATTCTCTCCCTTACTCTTCGCAGTACCACAAGCCTGATGGCCTCAACCCCAGGGAAGCCCTAGTTTGGCTTTTAATGTCAGACAGCAAGTGGCAGCAATTGGCCATGCTCTGCATCAAGACCATTTGCTCCCTGTCATCTGACAGAGCCTCACTCGGCTTCCCAGCAGATTCTCTGCCTTGTTGCTTGTGCCCTGGAGCGTGGTGAATACATGGTTTGATCACTGAAGAGCAGGTGTGCAAGGAGTTCAAAAGAAATAAGGCATAAAAGCACACAGCACGGTGATGGTGAGGGCCCGTGCAGGCTCTGGACCAAATGCACAGCTACAGGCAAGATTCTGCTACAGGTTCACCTCTATTGGCCAAATTGTTCAAAACAGTTGGATTCATCTCTTGGGGTTGCTATAACAAAGTACACAAACCGGGTGGCTTAAAATAACAGGAATTGATTCTCTCGCAGTTCTGGAGGCTCGAAGTCCAAAATCAAGGTGTTGGCCTGGTCATGCTCTCTCGGAAGATCTTTCCTTGTCTCTTCATAGCTTCTGGTGGTTCCTGGCAATCCTTGGTGTTTCTTGGCTTGTAGACGCATCATCCAATCTCTGCCTCTGTCTTCATATAGCTGTCTCTCCTGTGTCTCTGTGTCCAAATTTCCCTCTTCTTATAAGGACATTAGTCACATTGGATTAAGGCCCACCGTACTCCAGTATGACCTCATCTTGGTCTAATTACATCTGCAAAGACGCTATTTCCAAATAAGGTGATATTCTGAGGTTCTGGGGATTAGGACTTAACATATCTTCTGGGGGGACGCATTCAACCAATCACAACGGCCAAGGGAAAAAATACACCCTGCTGGATGGACACCATAAAATCCCTTTGAAAGCTGGCTGTCTATCCTTTTGCTTTCTGGAAGTCTGATGCTCCCCGCAGCCACACTTGAAGTTCTCTCGCCATAATCCCCCTCTTCCCCAACTGTGCCCATCCATCCCTGAAGCACCATCTTGGCTTTCTGTAGGACTCAAGATGATAGCAGGATGGCCTCTCTCTCCTTCCTCCAAAGAGAGAAAATGCTCAGCTCTACTCCCCTGACCCCATCCTCGGAGGGCAGCAAAAATTATTGTTAGATCCGAAAGCACTGAGAGGCAAACACTTCCACCTGATGAGACACAACAGGAGCCAAGAAGGTCTTCAGACCCTGCACACTTCAATTCCATGGAGAATCTGAGACACTGACTGCCGGCCTCCCATGCCCCCTTCCCATAAAATGAAGGGGGAATTAATGATAGAAATAAACAACTAAGGTGCATGCAAACTACACCTTCCAAAGGAGTCAGAGGCCGTATTTCAACTAGGAGTTAACCTGAAGCTTTGTGGTGCTGTGGAATACCATGGAATACCTCCATGTAACCTATTTCGGTCCCTCCCCTCCATTCTAACTACTAATTCTCCCTTCCAACCATCAACAACACCTTTTGTGTCCTAAGACATTCCCTACATTTTATGGGACTTCTCTTGCAGGAATCTTAATGAAGGACATGCTATTAACCACATCAAAAAACAAACAAACCACCTGCCATCAGTCAGTTCTGACTTACAGCGACCACCTGTGTTAGACAAGACCTGTGCTCCGTAGGGTTTTCTTCACTGTAATCTTTACCAATGCAGGTTGCCAGCCCTTTCTTCCATGGTGCTGCCTGGTGGCTGTGAAGCACCAACCTTTCTGTTAGTAGTTGGGCGTAAACTGTTTGCACCACCCAGGGACCTTGTCAAAAGCCAAAAGTTCCTTTTAAGAGAGGTGCGTAGATACTTCTTGTCTCAGAAAAATCCTCTGCCCCCCTTCTCTCCCCCTCTCCACCGTCAGAAAACTAGGCTCCACGTATTAATAGCAAAAGAATCTCTCTGGTCACGCGTCTAGATTGTATGAATGCACCACATCCTCTCTTTTTAATTATTATTTTCTCATCTGTCTCTGAATTTTTTTTAAAAGCCATTAGGCAATTGCAAACTAGCTATGTCGCAGATGAAAGTGCAAGTCTGCATAAAAAACTAAAAATAAAAAGACTGCATAGTCACAGCCCAACTTGGATCAGCAAGATTTGTCTGGATGTGCCAGGAAAAAAAAATTTTTTTTTTTTTGCTGTTCTGTGATTTTGCAGCCATTTAAATTTTATTAGCAATTACAGAGCCTGTTACCACTGACTACATCTTGCATTTGCAGCCAATTCCTGGCAACAAGAGCGTGCCTGAATGACAGCAGCCCAGGCGATCTGGCCACACTCGTTCTAGAAACACGGAACATGACCTTCCGCTCCTCACCACCCCCCCAGCTCAGGACTGGTTCATTAAGATTCTCCCCTTGCAGCTGGGAAAAGGCAGCAAGCAGAGCTGATAATAACAGCTCTCCGGAAGTGGCGAGGAGGACTGGAGAAATGGAGTAAAGCTGATATGTATGCAAAAGAGCTGATTTAAAAGATGAGTTTGAGAAGACTTTATGACACTAACTTCTGGACTGGCGACAGTATTGGCATTCAAATTAGTATTTTCCATGAAAGTGGAGGCAAGCCCCAAACAACAAATGCCATCACCTGGGAGGGACTGAGGGACCTGGCAGAGGCTGAGAGCTCCTGGTAGATACTCCCTGCCTCTATCAGTATACGATCAGAATGGTACTGGCAGGGACGTGGGAAGACGGAGCTTAACTAAAGAAAGAAATGAGACTTCTGAGGAATCCTGAGAACTGGGAGTTTTGTGACTTCAGAAATGAGAGGTGCTCTTCTCTAGTACTACAGTGGACAAATTCCTCCCAGTTTTTTTCTAGGCTCCAGGAAACCAAACCAGTTGCTGTTGAGTTGATTCTACCTATGTTCCACAGGGTTTTCAATGACTGGTTTTTCAGAAGTAGATTGCCAGGCCTTTCTTCTGCGATGCCTCTGGCTGGATTTGAACTCCCGACCTTTCAGTTAGCAACCGACTGCATTAACTATTTGCACCACTCAGGGTCTCTAGGCTCCAGGAAGCCTTACCTCAACAGACCTCAGGTCTTTCTTGTCCCAGCCCCACAGGATAGGGCACCAGGACCCCTAGTAGAGAGCCAGACTCTTTGCACTTAGGGGAAGCAGAGGAGTCCACAGGGCTCTGGGGCTCCCCTACTATGGCTGTACCATGCCCTACTCCTCATAACGGGGCTATCATGGGGTTCCTAGGTTCCGACTCCTGAAAATGGTTCAGGGAAGGGAAGATTCTAATTTAGACTAATCTCCTGCCAACCTGGACATTCATAAAACTTCCAAAATATAATGGCCCACCTTCCTCAGCTTAGGCAATCTGTTAGAAATAGAATCTATGGAGCACCCCCAGCCCACCTTTGACGACTACAGGAATGATCTGGTGACACTGGAGATTCCAGCTTTCGGGACACAAGGCATCTCTGGGGAAGGGGGAGGACAGGATGAGTACTTATTAAGTGCCTGCTATGTGCCAGAAACGGTTGCTTTCACATCTGATTTCTTCTCGCAACCTCCTTTTCACACCTGCTCCCATTTCCCAGATGAAGAAACTAAGGCTCCAAAAAGGCAAGGGACTAGCAGCGGCAGGGCTGGATCTAAACCAGAAATGTGACTCCACACTCCCAACAAAAAGGACAGCTAATGTTTATTGAGCACTTACAAATGCCAGATAATGTCTCACAGGTTTTAAAGATTTTAGCTCATTTAACCCTCACAAAAATTCCATGGGACTTACGAGGAAACTGAGGCTAAGGAACTTGCGCCCAGGTAGCCCAGCTCACGAGTAGGGGAACCTGGATTCAGGCCAGGGAGTGTGGCTCTGAGCCAGGACCCTCCCCCTCTGCACCTTGCCTCCTGGCCTTCAAAGCACAGCACCCTAAGGAAAACATACACCTGTGGTTGCATGCATCTGTGTGGAAATGTTCAGCACCCCTGGCTGAAACCTCGTATGCTAAGCATCAGAGAAAATTACAGGATTTCACTGAATCAAGATGCCATCGAATGCAAGACATGCCACTCTTTTAGGTACAATTAAGGAAGAACTTTGTCAGTCAAACTAGGACACCATGCTTTCTCATCCTATCGATCATAAGAGAGATCTCAATCACAGAAATCCAAAAATGTGAAAAAATGTGTGACTGAGAACCAAAGAAACACTGTAGAGCTTAGAATGAGCAGGATGGTGACATGCATTATAGAAACAGAGTGGATACGATGTTCTTTGTGAGTGCAGAAAGTGCTGGAAAGCTACATCTTCTCACCATTTAAGAAAAGCTGATAATCCAGACTCTTGTGTGGAAGCTCCTGATTTGTAAACATTGCAAACTAATTCATTTTTTACACGTCATTGTTCAGGTCAAACAAAATCTGACTGCGGCCCCATCTGGCTAGGACCACCAGTTTGATCCCTCCCAGCTTCGAGGCAGGGCTAGACGGCAGTGAGCTAGTGCGACTGTATTTGGTCCCCAGCATCTTCCCCATCCCTGTGGCTTTTAAAGGTTTAGAACGTTAACAGGCTGGGACACACACTAACTAGCACTCAGGGTACTTTCTTCATTGTGGAAGCGGCAATCAAGATTCCAAGTGATAAAAGGAAGACTACATATAGCTGTTTCTATTTTTTTTTTTATATTTGTTTATTTTCTCATTTAAATCAATCATTTTAATACTTCAAAGTGAGGGAAGTGGTGGTTCAGTGGTAGAGTTCTCGCCTTCCATTCAGGAGACCCAGGTTCAATTCCAAGGCAATCCCCCTCGTGCACAGCTACCACTCATCTGTCAGCGGAGGCTTGCGCGTTGCTCTAATGCTGAACAGGTCTCAGTGGAGCTTCCAGACTAAGAAGGACTAAGAAGAAAGGCCTGGTGATCTGCTTCCAAAAATCAGCCAATGAAAACCTTACGGAGTCAAGGACCAACTCAACAACAGCTAACAACAACAATACCGACAAAAGGCTTTCAAACCCCTCCTGCTGCACTGGCATAGTTGCTCCTATCGCATGACCACCATGCTATAAAAAGAGCTGCAAAACAAGCAGCAATGAAATACCCCAAGTGAATGCAGCAAGAATCCACGCAGCACCGGGACCATCAGGGAGCTGGGTACATAATGACCCATCCTGTGCTAGCTGCTGGCCACTGGGTACTACACCTTCCCCATATTTACCCAGAGAGCTTCGGATCACTTTATATTTCTCTACCTAACGTACGATGGCCTGCATCTTCAGAAATCTTCTGGGATGTCTTAGTTATCTAGTGTTGCTATAACACAAATACCACAAGTGGATGGCTTTAATAAAGAGAAGTTTATTTTCTCACAGTAAAGTAGGCGAAAAGTCCAAATTCAGGGTGTCAGCTCCAGGGAAGACTTTCCCTCTGTCGACCTTCTCATCAATCTTCCCCCAGACTAGCAGATTCTCTGCACGGGGACCCCGGGTCCAAAGGATACACTCTGCTCTTGGCACTGCTTTCTTGGTGGTGTGAGGTCCCCGTCTCTGCTCCTTCTTTCTTTTGTATCTCAAGAGATTGCCTCAAGACACAATTCAGTCTTGTAGGTTGGGTCAACCTGACTAACATAACTTGCCACCCAACGTCCCTCATTAACATTGTAGAGGCAGGATTTACAACATACAGGAAAATCACAAAATACCGGGAATCATGGCCCAGCCAAGTTGATACACATATTTTTGAGGGGACAAAATTTAATCCATGACATGGGGACTTATAGAAAACTTTGCATAAGGTCAAAGCCTGTTTATCCTGGTAAGTGGAGCCTGACAACCTGGAAATGTCTGTATTTAGCTGTCAGATGCCTACCTAATTTATGCTGAGATTTCCAACAACTAAATGGACACGAGACACAAACAGCACTACTGGGATGAAAGGAGATCCAGAAGACTGTTCCTGCTACAAGTTCTAGGTGTAAAACCTTGGAGGCCACAGGAGCTGTGCTAGTTTTAGGCCAGTATAGCAAAGATGGAAGGGCCCAGACAAAACAGAAGACTGTTCAAATCTGGAAGCAAAATGCCATCATCAAAATCCACTTAGGTGCTTAATTATACAGGCCTCTAGCAGAGTAGGGGCCAAGCCCATGGCTGCTCAAGTAAGTTGGGCCAACTACAGGTCCATTAAAGCAGAGGTTCTCAGCCCAATGCAGAAAACGTACTTCTACACTTCCTCCCGAGACCAAAAAGAGCTTGGCTCATCTTAGGCCCTCAAATATTTGTTCCCTTCCCTCTTGCATCAGCTTGGGCGTCTGGCTGGCTCCCTGAAGCCCTAAGCTAAAGGAAATTTGCTCATGACTGTGTGCTCAAGACTCTCTCCAGTGAATAGGAGGATACTGACCCAGCAAAGTAAGGTGTTTCTATGGCTCAGGCTCTTAAACTGAGAGGAAAGAGAGAAAAGGGTGAGGGAGAGGGGAGAGAGTATTCTAGGCGAGAGGGGAAGGATGGGTAGGCTGGAGCAATAACTACTAGGATTGAACTGGCTAGGAATGTCACTGCATACTTGGGTTTGAGGAGATAATATCAGTTAGCACTTACTGAATGCTTAACCAGGCACCTGCCTACCAGTCTAACATACATTAGCTCATTTAATACTTACAAAAATGCCCTGCGGTCAGCAAGGTGATCCTAACCCTGTTTGCACCTGTTGTTTAGGGTCAGTTCCTTGGTGGCCTGGACATAAAAAAAAAAAAAATGGACATACTGCTAAATAAATATGTGAATCATCACCTCTGGAATAGGTACTGTTATTATCCCATTTTACAGATGAGGAAATAGAGGTACAGAGGTTAAATGGTGTTGAGAGCCTCAGAGGTCATAAATGGAGGCTGGGGTAGAACCTAGCACTGCCTGACCCGCTTAAAGCCCCCAATCTTAACCATGGGATTTACTGCCTCACATATGAGATGAAAGAAATTAAATGAAGTGGGGGACATGCCTGGAATTACCAGAGAAATTTAAAAATGAATACAGAAAAAAGCAAAATGATTAAACTAGAAAAGTGGCGAACAGCACACGTTGGTCTTGGATTTCTTCTGTTTGATGAGTGCCCACGAAGGAGTGCGTCTTTTCACTCTAAAGTGTTCAATGGACATAGTGTTACACCACAATGATACTCTCTAGACTGTTCTAAGTGCCAGTTTTGTTTTCTGAGGCTCAACTTCTTCAGGAGGCCTTTGGAATTCAGCAGTTAATAACAGCTTGTCAGAGCCAAGATGTGGAGAAAATGGGCCCTTCATTCATACAACAAGGCAGTTTGCCCTGAGCAGAAACTGGAGCACACAATTCTTCCAAAAAGACCCAGCAGCATCTAGGGTTCATAAAGAATGCCCGCATCTACTGGGCTGAGGCAGGCTTACAGAAGCCCAAATGGCCTTAACAGTCCATGGGAGGTAAGATTCTTACTTTTAAATTGTTAAAGAATAAGTGGAGGCAGGAGGTGCAGGGAAGCCCAGCTTTTACACAGTGGGACAGCCATCACTCGCGATGTAACAATTTTTAGAAAACGAGACAGGCTGATAGTGTTGTGTCAGTTCTCCTTTTTACACAGCTAAAGGCTAGGACTTGCTCTAGCTCATCAGTTGAACCAGTTGCTGTCAAGTGACTTTGACTCAGAGCAACTCTATGAGTGTCACAGTAGAACGGTGCTCCGTAGGGTTTTCCATGGAGGATTTTTTTGGAAGTTGATCACCAGGCCTTTTTGATTCTGGATAGACTCGAACCTCCAACTTTACGGTTAGCAGCCAAGCACAGTCACCATCTGCACCACCCAGGGACTCCTTCGCTCCAGCTACATCCCACAATCCACTGGCAAGCCGCCTTTCTAGGCTACAACATGTCCCCTGTTCTCATGTCTCCCTCTAAGAAAAGACAGAACAGCCTAAAAGAGGGTAGAGCAAGCTGTGTCCAACATCAGCAAGTTCCCTGGTTTCCGGGAATATTTCACATGTGAAGCCAAGCCTGGTACCTGGTGAAAAAGCTGAATGACTGTTAAAGTTTGAGTAAGGATAATAAAGTTGAATCTAGCTTTATTTTCATCTCTCTGCTTGCCCTGTAGCACCAGGTTTCAAAGAAAACATTATATGTGGCGCCACCTAGAGGCCGAAGATTAGGAAGATGCTAAAAAGGAAAGGGAAGACTACAGGACCTGAACAACTTTGCCCCAGCTTTCCTCCCCTTAAGTACTTCTTTGTGATCATTATTCCAAACTTGCCCCCACAACCCTATTTTATGGATTTCCTCCATCACAGCAGAGCAATGAGAAGGCGTGCTCAAGAAATGGCTGAGAAGTGTAAAAGCAAAAAAAAAAAAATTCAAATTCCATTTTTGTACCTACTTTTTCTATGCTTCTGGACTTGGAGATTCATTAAAATTTTATTTTTTGGCAAGGTCCTTGAATTTACCCCCACTCCACCCACTACACACACACACAAACATAAAAAGCCTGAGACTTCAAATGTCTGTCCATGAACACCTGGTCAAAGACATCCATCACTATAATTTTCCAAAGGAGAAAATTAACCACCTTGTGACAAGGATCTCAAACAATCAAGATCTCTCCCCTATTTTGGGACACAGACAGAAGGTGGCAAAAATCCACAAAACTATTAGGAGATCGATCCCAAGACTCTTGATTCCAGGTCACATGTGGTTTCCAGAAACCTGGATTATCCTTTATCACAGCAAGTGACAGTAATTAAAGCACCCTTCTTCTAAGAAAACATGTCAGAGACTCATAGGACTCAAAACCATTTAAAAAATCATTTACATAAAAAACCTTATCAATGTTTTTAAGATTTTTTTTTTTAAGAGGTTAGTACATTGCTGGTTCAGCGGTAGATCTCTCTCCTCCCATGTGGGGAGATTAGGTTTAATTCCCAGCCAATGCAACTCGCGCTCGGCCACCACCCATCTGTCAGTGGAGGCTTACATGTTGCTATGATGCTGAACAGGTTTCACTGGAGTTTCCTGATTAAGATTAATTAGGACGAAAGGCACAGCATTCTATTTTTAAAAAATCAGCCAACGAAAACCCTATGGATCACAACGGTCTGACCCTCAGCTGATCGTGGGGAAGGTGCGGGACTGGGCAGTGTTTCCATCTGTTGTACATGGGGTCTCTGTGAGTCAGGGGCCATCTTGACAGCCCCTAACAACAATGATAATACAGTACAATCCCATTCCAAATAGTAACAGATACATGTAGAGAAAGAGCGACCTCACCGGTGGTCTCTGATGGAGGAGGATTACGTAGGCTTCTTTTCTGGGACAACAGGAAGCACTACGTAACCTCTCTGTGGCTCAGTTTCCTCACATATAAACTGAAGGTAACAACCGTCCCTTCCTCAAAAGGTTTTTGTGGCGATCAAATAAGTTAATAAAGTACCTGAGAAAGCGCTACTTCAGAGTGCTTGCCCGATAAATGCTTGCCCCTGCTCTCCCGGCGGCCCCACCCCGCCCCTCAGCTGGTTGTTCTTTTCTGGAGCTTCCACACATCTCTAAAGTGTGACTCTATTCCTTTTATTAATACACATACACACGTGTATATGAATATTAATAAAAGGAATAGAGTTACACTTTAGGAAAGTGGGGAAGCTCCAGAAAAGCATAACCAGCCAGGGGTGGCGGGGGGTGGGGGGGGGCCGGATGGGGGAGCTCAGGGGCATGCATTTACCTGGCAAGTGCTCTGAGCTAGCGCATTCTCGGGTGCTTTAACACGTGTGTGTGTGTGTGTGCGCGTGTGTGTATAAAATGACCATTTAGAGCATTCCATAAACCAGAAACAGAAATACATTCGAACTATTTCAGAATGAACCTCTTCTCTCAAAACCTAAAGGGGAAGGTTCTCCAGTTTCACAAGGCGGAAAATTTCATGTCTCAACCCAGGTGGGAATTTATTCTAGTCTGTTAATAGATATTTCAGAAAATAGGAAGCACAACCAGTAAACAGAGATATGGGAAAACATCCAGCTTTACTCCACACCAAACCAAAAACCCACTGCCGTCGAATTGAGTCTGACTCATAGCGGACCCTATAGGACAGAGCAGAACTGCCCCATACAGTTTCCAAGAAGTGCCTGGTAGATTTGAACTGCTGACATTTTGGTTAGCAGCAATAACTCCTAAACCACTGTACCACCAGGTCTCCCCAACCTTACTACATAATGAAAAAACAGAAAAGGAAAACATATATCCATTTTCAACTACTCAATTAACCAGAAAGAAAATCTTTTTAAAGATCCTACCCAATGCTGCCAATACCAAAAGAAAGCCAGAATTCTTGCACTTGGCCAGTGAGGGAGCAAACTGGTACAACCTTTTGCAAAACAACTGGGTGGCCTGTATCAAGAGCCAGAAAAACTCCTGCCCTTCAACCTAGTATTTTTAATTCTGAGAATCACCCCTAAGAAAATAACTCCACACAGGGGAAAAGTTGTATGCACCCTGATGTTCATAATGGTGAATACTATTTTGATAATGAAACACTGAAATTAACTTAAATGCCCAATAATGAGTAAATATACTCTATCAATTTAATGGGCTATTATCTAGGCATTAAAAATTATAGAGAGAAATATGGAAAAATCTTAACATGTTTGTTATACGGGAAAAACATCAAAATATAAAATTATGTATCTATGTTGACTGTAACTGGGAAAACCCGAAATAAAAAATTCCAAAATGCTAATAATAGTGGCTCCCGTAGCATATGGACACTACATGTCACTCCTTTGCTTTTCACCCCACTCCCCAATTTTTACAGTATGAGGTTTAGATTACCTTTCCGATTAAATAAAATCTTCCTGTCTCATGAAAATCTTTCCTATGCTGTGGAAACCCAACAGCTGCTCGCTCTCTCATATCCCACCCCTACACACCTCTCTAGGCTCTTCTCCTCCCCTTTGGAAATGGCAAGACTTCTCTTTTTTTGAGTGTATTATCTTCTAAATACCAAAGCTTCACAGGACACTTGAGGCAATCACCTCTCTGGGATGCAGGATGAG
This sequence comes from Loxodonta africana, assembly GCF_030014295.1. Lineage (NCBI taxonomy): Eukaryota > Metazoa > Chordata > Mammalia > Proboscidea > Elephantidae > Loxodonta > Loxodonta africana. The sequence goes on from NC_087348.1 coordinate 47,051,199, forward strand.
AACATCAGCTGCCCTCACCATCCTCCTTTTAAGTACCCAGTTGTTTCAAAGAATTAGAGAAAGGGTTTTATAACCCAAGGGCAAGGCATGGAGGGCTGTCACCTTCCCTCTAGAGAGGTGGTGGAATTCTAAATCTGCTGCTCCCAGGGGACCCTTCAAAAAATGGTGGAAAACGTCACTCTTGACCCACCCCTGCCCATCCTGGCTCTGGTTAAAACTACCATATATTTCTGCCTTCTGGAAATGGACAAGTTGCGCAATGGATCCTAAACGTTTTGACCAGCAGAAGTAAAAAAGCAAAGGAGATTTAAACTCCCAACACAGGAGAACATAGGTTACAAGCACGTCTACTGGATGGAAGTCTAGGCAGCCTCAGGAAACAATAATTATGAATACTACATATAAACCAAAACCAAACCCATGGCCGCCGAGTCAATTCCAACTCACAGTAACCCTATAGGACAGAGCAGAGCTGCCCCACAGGGTTTCCAAGGCTATAAATCTTTACGGAAACAGGCTGCCACATCTTTCTCTCACAGAGTGGCTGGTGGGTCGGAACCGCTGACCTTTCAGTTAGCAGCTGGGTATTAACCACTGCGGCACCAGGGCTCCTCTATACTAAATATAGTAATGTGTGAAGTGCCTCTAACATCAAGTAGAAAAAAGCAGGTTACTCGATCGCATATCACCATGACGACAACTGTAAAATATATAGTCAGTGCAGACTGGCCAATAATAGTTAATGTTTACAAGCCACTTGCTACACACAGGCACTGTGTTAACGTGCTTTCCATGAGTTAAAACCTCACAATTCTGTTATTATTCCCATTTTGGACAGGAAGAAATGGAGGTACCAGGAGGTCAAGGAATTCTCATCTGATCCTCCTAATGGCTAAGATTTAGAACATTCTGGTAACTTTCCCAAGATCACACAGCCTAAGGGAGAACAGGGAGATAGATGCAGACAATCTTCACAGTTTATACTCTTAACCCCTAGAACAGAAGGGGATATTTAAGAAATTTAAAATGAAAGTAGAATTTGTTCCAGAAAAGGGACTTTTTCCTTCCCTTCCATTGTCTAAACTTTGCAGTGTTGTTCTGTTTTTACAATTTTAAGAGGAAAAAAGAAGGGCAGTGGAGAAGATTTTTATTTTTTTAATGCATGTGTTTGTGTGTATGGTTTTTAAATTATGTTTTGATCAAAAGACTAAATAAATGCCAATCAAGTCTCTGCCACACTTGGGAGTTCGGAGTAGGAAATGAGGAGAAAAAAATGGAGGATAGCCAAGACAAGCGTGATCCAAACGAAACCAAATAGTTCCAAGCAGCTGCCCTACCACCATCTTTTTTTTTTCATACTGTCTTTCCATTTTCTTTTCCAGTTTGAGTATGAATTTTAAAACCACGGAACTGGACTGACGGAGGACACAGAACGTCACAGAAGATTCTAATATTACATAGCTGCTCTTGACAAAGCTAGGAATAAAACTGAGGCCTCAACCCCCAACCCTGCATTATTCCAAAACTTGTCATGTGCTGAATATTCCCAGCTCAGCTAACAACAATTTGCATTTACTGTAGTTCAACTATCCCTGCATGGTCCAAACGGTTGAGCACTCATCTATTAACCAAAAGGCTTGGTGGTTCAAACCCACCCACAGGCACCTTGGAAGACAGTCCTGTTGATCTAGTTCTCAAAGGTCACAGCCTTGAAAACCCGTGACGCAGTTCCTCTCTGCACACATGCGGTCACCGTGAGTTGAAACCAACCCAACAACAACTCTGAAAACAGTGAGTGCACATGTTTGTATAACGTTTAATAATCCCCAAAACTGAACTCATTACAGAGTTCACATATATTATCTCATTTGAAACTAAAAGTACAAATGTTAAAATTCTAGCAATTTTGAAGCCAGGCTAGACACAGGGAAAAACTAGACGTCATACTTTTTAATTCTGTAAAAATAAAAATGCATTATGTATAGTGGTCTATTCAGAAAAGTAACATGCCACAAGGTAAAATGTTCCCTCCAATTTTTTCCCCAAAACTTCTTTGAAGGCTGGGGCAGCCTTCAGGGATCCCTGGTTGGCAGTTGGAATCCGCCCTGAGGCACCTCGAAGAAAGGCCTGTTGACATGCTTCCAGAAGGAAACCCTACGGAGCACAGATCTACTTAGACACACAAGGAGTCGCCACGACTGGTTTGGTTTTTTGGTTCTGACAGCTGAGGGACTGGTCCTGGAGCAGGCGCATGACCTAAAGGAAGCCCATCGCGAGTGAGGGAGCACTGGGTCCAGTGGCTGGGCTCCAAACTCAACTCTCCTTCCCGTGCGTCACAGAAACTGGGCCTCAAGCTGTGGGCAAGAGCTATGCTACAAGTTCAAATTATTATCCTATCCTCAGCCATTGCCATCCACTGGCTTCCAGAGAGACAGCAGGTTCTGAGCCAGAACACATCCATCACTTTCCCTGCCAGAGAGGCCACATGGCCTGGTGCCCGAAGCCCAAGGAAAAGAACCAAGAGCCAGCGGTCCAGTTGTGCGGTCCCAGGCAAGCTACCCACTAGTCAACCCTGTGCTCACCAATGCTCAGGTTCACTTCCCACATGCCAGGGTACCTGCGAAGGTGACTACACAGGTGCCGTGGCTGAGCTCACTCTGCAGAAGCAAACTTTGGGGTGGAAAGGAATCTGCCTCTACCGGACATGGAGCAGCATGATCACTGGGCCCGTTAACCCCCTCAGCTCACATCCCAGGGGCCTCTTTTCTCATAGATCATCACCCAACCAAATCTCATGCATATTGCAAGGAAAGGAAATAGGTAAAGAACTGAATAAGCAGAAGGGGGTAAGAAGTATCACAAATACCACCAGATCCTGGTGCTGTCCATTTGAAGTTGATCCCACAGGCAAAGACCTAGGCCACATCAGCAGAGACACAGGGATGGGGAAGCAGAGTACTATCTGTTCAGTACCAACTCCATGCTCGCTGTTGTTGTTAGGTGCCATTGAGTTGGTTCTGACTCATTGCAACCCAATGTACAACAGAATGAAACACTGCCCAGTCCTGCACCATCCTCACAATCGCTGTTACGCTTGAGCCTATTGTTGCAGTCACTGTGTCAATCCATCTCGCCGAGGGCCTACCTCTTTTCCGCTGACCCTCTACTTGCTAGATATATAATACTTGTTGTTGTCAGTACCGTAGAGTTAGCTCTGACTCATGGCAATCCCATGCACAAAAGAACAAAACGCTACCTGGTCCTGCACCATTTTCACAATCATTGCTACACTCGAGTCCATTGTGGCCACCGTGTGTTTTAAGTGCCTTCCCACCTAGAGGGCTCATCTTCCAGCACTATATTAAACAATACTCTGTTGTGATCCATAGGGTTTTCACTGGCTAATTTTCAGAAGTAGATCATCAGGTCTTTCTTCCTAGTCTTAGTCTGGAAGCTCCACTGAAATGTGTCTATCGTGGGTGATCCTACTGGTATTTGAAATACCAGTGGCATAGCTTCTAGCATCATAGCAATATGCAAGCCACTACAGTATAACAAATTGACAGATGGGTGGTGGGACATAATGCTACATCTGATTTAACAGTCAAGAAAACTCCATATGTTCTGCAAGATGGATACCAGCATGAGCACTGGGGTCAGGCAGCCCTGGGTTCAAATGTCAGATCTGCTACTTGCTGGTTGTTAAGATACTGAATTGAAGCTGGGAGTCTCTGCCCCCTCTTGTACAAAGTGTGTAAGGTGAAAGCAATGACAGTACCCCAGGGTAGCGGTCAGGAGGGCCATATATGGTTTCCAAAGTTGTAGCTCCATCACCACCAAGACCCCCGCTTCCGTTCAGACCATGCTTCCCTGAGATGGGGTACAGAGTGGTGGAGGCAGGATTGCTGTCCAGATGCCCAAACCCACCAGCTTGCAAAAAAGCAAAGTTTGCAGGATCTAAGCCAGGCACGGACCTCCTGGCCCCGTCCCAAGAAGGCCCCAACCCCACCCCAGCAGAGGTCTGAGTCACTCACGGCACTCCTTCTCATCGCTCTTGTCAAAGCAGTCGGGCAGCCCGTCACACTGCCAGGAGCCGGGGATACACCGCCCATTGCTGCACATGAAGTTGCCCGGAATGTTGCACTCGTTGGTGAAGTTGTTCCCGGGGAGCAGCTGGCTCTCTGTCAGAGAAAGGGGGCAGAAGATCAGAGAGCACAGCCACAGCAGAAAGGACCTGTGCCCCCATCCCTCAAAGAGGCCTCAGTAGACGACTTCCCCTCTCTGTAACTCAGTTTCCTCATCTGAGCAATGGGACTGATAACCTGGGTCCCCTCAGAGATTTCGAGAGAACTATATGGGAAAACATGGGAAATCACTTATCAGTGCCTGGCACACAACAGGCGCTCTCTGGCTTTTTTTCCTTTCTCCTGCCAAAAGGTGGGCTGTAAAATGCGAATGTTCTTTTGTCTCTATCAGCAGTGGCTAAAAATTAAGGTTACAGACAGGAGAAAGTGCTGGGTTCCCAATGCCTCTGACAGCAGGACCTGGGGGATCCTTCTAGGCCTCAAACTCTGGCTCCTACAATCACAGAATCCTTGAATTTGGGCCAAGTTGGCAGGAATACTAGGAGATAATTTTACTTTCGGAAATAGGAGCCCAGGACTAAAAAACCAGCCTGCCTGAGGTCACACAGGTAGGAAAGGCCAAGTTGAAATTTGAACTAAGGCCGTCTAACCCCCAAGGGGGTACCGTGGTCATTGAACTGCTTGCCCAGAGTTACTGAAGATTTAGAACCAAGTCCTAGAGTGAGAGTCAATACCACTGAATACAGTCATAAAGCACCAAGGCCTCTACCCCAAACCACCAATGGGCCCTGCGGACAGATTTTCAAGGAAGCCAGGGTTTGATCCATCTGATCAGTCTGAGCCAGAAGTGGTCAATGGCTGGGAGATAAGGAGTCATCTGGAAGTAAAACAGTCTTGGGTAAAGAGGAAGGGGGAGAAAAGGCCAGTTCCCTAGCTCACCTAAAGTTCCAGGGCTCTCCCCAAGTCCTTCAACAAGCATTTATTGGACATTTAGGACTAGACACTTGTGCTATGTCCTAAAGATGAACAGATGAAAGCCAGGGCTCCTTCTTCCAGGCTGGAAGGGCACACGGGGATATGAACAATTTTACTGCCATGTGATAAGAAGAGGGGTGTCAGACCTGCCCAAGGAGTGTCAGGAAGGAAGGGACAAGGACCATGATAAACTTTGCCAAAGTGAAGCATCTCTAGATTTCAATATTCCAGTTCCCTGATATTACATCTTTCATGCCACTATCCTTTATATGTGCTATTCTTTTTACCTGGAATGCCCTTTGACCTGTTGAGTTTTCTAATGAATCCTTATACACCCTTTCGTATCCAATTTATATAATGTCTTCACCCTGAAGCATTCCCTGGCATACCAGCAGAAATGAGCACTTACTCTGTTGTTGTCTGGCTACAGTACTACGGGGCAGGGGGCGGTGGGGGGAGCGGTGATACTAAGAATGCTTTACAAATGGAACAAGCAAGCAACAACCAATCAGAATGGATACAGACAGACAAGCAGCACCACCTCAGCCCTGATGCCATAGGTAGTCCCTTGTAGGGCATCTGCCCCACTGCACTAAATGAATCATGTGCACGCATGCCTCCCTACTGAAATGTAAGCTTTCATGGTTCATCAAGGAACTCTAGAAGAGAAGACCTCACTATCCACACCAAACCCTAGATATCTTCCTGTTCCATCCCACTCCCTCACCCCCAAGTCCAATCACCAAGTCCTATCCATTGCCATAGCCGTGACTAGCCCAAGTTGCCACCATCTTTTACGGGCATTACTGACACAACCTCCCCAATTGGCCTCCTTGACTCCAGTCTCACCCCTCTCCAACCCATTAGCCTCTCTGTGGCCAGAAGGATTTTTCTAAGGAGCAAATTGATGGTGACACTTCTCTGCTTTAAAATGCCCTTGAATGGTTCCCCAATGTTCAGATAAAGTCAAAATTCAAGGGACTCAAGAAAGGTTCCAAGAAAGAGGTGGCATCTGCAGTAGTCCTTGATGTATACAGAGATGAAAAGTAAGGGCCCTTCAGGCCTAGGGGGCAGTAGGCAAAGACCCAATTACAGAGAGGTGTAGTACAAGGCATCGAAGGGTGTGGAAAGAATAAAAAACCAGTCCTGATTGCTAGAAATTGCAAATGTAGTGTGCCACCATTTCTCCCACTGTACCACCAACTCAAACCAAAAAAACCAAACCCACTGCCGTCGAGTCGATTCTGATTCATAGTGACCCTATAGGACAGAGTAGAACTGCCCCACAGAGTTTCCAAGGAGCACCTGGTGGATCTGAACTGCTGACCTCTTGGTTAGCAGCTGTAGCACTTAACCACTACGCCACTAGGGTTTCCAGCTCAGACATCACTAATCAAGCATGGCACACTGAGCTCAGAACCCCTTAAAAATGGTCTCTAGGAAGCCACCAACAACCCCAAGAAGAACATGAAACCAATTCACCATCCCAGGGCTAGGGCTCAAGATGCCAGAGGGGGAATGATGGGAAAGAAGCCTGGGAAGGGTGGCCAGGTGCTTGATCCCAGCCAGACACAGATGCTAAACCCAGAAAACCCACACATTCCAGCTGTTTCATAACAACTGCCCTGGGCTTCACCAGCAAGCACAGAACTCCTTAGGGCTCCCGAATGTAACTGTCATTCTGTTTTGGCTGGAAATCACTTATACTTGCTTTTGTGAGGCTAGCTCCTTGAAGGCATGCCCCCTGGAAAAGTCATGGTAATTGTGAATTCTTATTTTGATAAACAGATTTCCGGAGGCTGAAAATTGGACAGGTTAGATTCCAAAGCGCTTGATCTGAGAGTCAACAAGGCTGGAGGTGTGCGGCCTTGACAAATGAAAGGGTGTGATGCATGGAGTGAATACCAGGTCTATTATACACAATTGGTCCTTTCCGCCACCGAGCTCAAGGGTCCCTGGGCCTGGTGAATGATACCAGAGAGGAACATTCTTTGTACTCTTCTGAGCAATTCGATTACGCGACCGAGGAGAATAGAGTCTTGTGCTTCAAGGACGTGAAATTATCATCCAACTCAAAAGCATGAGGAGAACCCAAGGCAAAGACAAGTTAAATCCTGTAGATTCTGTCTTCAAAATATTCCTCCAGCCCATTCAATTTGCCTCACTAAACTGGTACCACTCAGTCCAAGCCACCATCATTTCTTGCTCCCCTTAAACTAGTGATTCTCAATAAGGAGAGAGGGGACAGTTTTGCCCCACAGGGGACATCTAGCAATGTCCAGAGACATTTTTTGGTTGTCACTTGTTGTGGTGTGCCATCAAGTCAATTCCAACTCATAGTGACCCTATTAGGACAGAGTAGAACTGTCCCATAGGGTTTGCTAGGCTGTAATCTTTATGAGAGCAGGTCACCAGGCCTTTTCTCCCCTGGAGAAGCTGGTGGTTTTGAACCACTGACCTTTCAGTTAGCTGCCGAGCACTTAACCACTGCTCCACCAGGGTTCCTTCTGTTACAACTAGGGGGGTGCTCCACTGGAATCTAGTAGGCAGAGGCTAGGAATGCTGTCAAACATCCTATAATGCACAGCCCCCACAACAAAGAATTAACCAGCTCAAAATGTCGATCGAGCCAAGGATAAGAAACCCTTCTGTAAACCAACCTTCTGACTTCCACATCTCACTCCCCACCAGTTCAAACCCTTCACAGCAGAGTGAGATTTTAAAATACAACTGATGGCTTCTCAGTGCCCTGAGAGTAAATCTAAAACTCTTCCCATGGTTTCCAAGGCCCTGCCTACCTCCACAACCTTACTTCAAACCACCTCTTCGAACACAAGGTCCTCTCTGCAGCAAGACTCCACATGTACTACTCAATGACCCGAAACATTCTTCTGCCCACCTTTCACCAGCTAACCCTAACTCATCCTTTAGACCTCAGCTTAAATCACTTCCACTGAGATCCCTTCACTGATACCTGTTACAGATTGAATTGTGCCCCCCAAAATGTGTACGAATTTGGCTAGGCCATGATTCCCAGTATTGTGTGACTGTCCACCATTTTGTCCCATGTGTTACAAATCCTACCTCTATGATGTAAACCCTGGTGGCGTACTGGTTAAGTGCTATGGCTGCTAACCAAAAGGTTGGCAGTTCAAATCCGCCAGGCGCTCCTTGGAAACTCTATGAGGGAGTTCTACCCTGTCCTATAGGGTCGCTATAAGTCGGAATCGACCCCACAGCACTGGGTTTGTTGTTTTTTTGGTGTTATGCTGTTAATGAGGTGGGATTAGTGGCAGTTATGTTAATGAGGCAGGACTTAATCTATAAGATTAGGTTGCATCTTAAATCAATTTCTTTTGACACATAAAAGAAAGAAGCAAGCAGAGCCATGTGGGGACCTCATACCACCAAGAAAGTAGTGCCAGGAGCAGAGTGCATCCTTTGGACTCGGATCCCTGTGCTGGGAAGCTCCCAGGCCAGGGGAAGACTGATGACATGGATCTTCCTCCAAAGCTGGCTGAGAGAGAAAAACCTTCCCTGGAGCTAGCACCCTGAATTCAGACTTTTAGCCACCTAGACTGTGAGAGAATAAACTTCTGTTTGTCAAAGCCATCCACTCCACGTGTGGTGTTTCTGTTATAGCAGCACTAGATAACTAAGACAACACCCAGTCTAAAACTGATTCCCCTGTTTTTCACTCTGTTGAGTGGTTATAGATACATTTGTACTATCTCCCCACTACTGTAGGCTCCCTGAAGGCAGAGAAAAAAAGAAGAGAGAAGCAATGTTTTATTCATCTCTGTATTCCTGGCACTTGACACTTAGTTGTCATTAGCTGCCATTAAGTTGGCCCCCAAACTCATGGTGACCCCATGCATAAAAGAACAAAACACTGCGGATTGGACTGCTGTGATCCATAGGGTTTTCACTGACTGATTTTTCAGAAGAAGACAGCCAAACATTTCTCCCTAATCTGTTTTAACTATGGAAGCGCCATTGAAACCTGTTCAGCATCAGAGCAACAAGCAAGCTTCCACCGACAGACAGGTGGTAGCTGTGCATGAGGTACAATGGTAGGGAATTGAACCCAGGTCTCCCTTATGGAAGGCCATTACTCTACCACTGAACCAGCAACATCCTTCCATAGGTACCTGTCTCAGTTATCCAGTGCTGCTCTAACAGAAATACCACAAGTAGATGGCTTGAACAAAGAGAAATTTATCCTCTCCTCTCACAGTCTAGGAGGCTAGAAGTCCAAATTCAGGGCACCAGCTCCAGGTGAAGGCTTTCTCTCTCTGTTGGCTCTGGGAGAAGGTCCTTGTCATCAACCTTCCCCAGTCTAGGAGCTTCTCAGTGCAGGAACCCCATGTCCAAAGGATGTACTACTCTCTTAGCTCTTGTTTCTTGGTGGTATGAAGTTCCCCTGTCTTTCTGCTCATTTCTCTCTTTTATATCTCAAAAGAGACTGCTTTAAAACACAACCTAATCTTACAGATTGAGTCCTGCCTCATTAACACAACTGCTGCTAATCCTGCCTCATTAACATCATAAAGGTAGGATTTACAACACAGAAGACAATCACATCAGATCACAAAATGGTGGACAGTCAGGCAATACTGGGAATCATGGTCTAGCCAAGTTGGCACACATTTTGGGGGACACAATTCAATCCAAAACAGTCCCCAGTAAATATGTGTGACCACTGTAAGAAGAAAACCTAAATGTTCAGTTACTGATGTATTCCCCAGCCCCTGGTTCTCTTCCTTGGAAAGTTCCATCCACCCCTGCCTAACGTTCTAGGACGTGAGCAGGATACGTACACACATCATTAAAATAAAGGACATGGGGGGTGTGAATTTGTGCAAGTAAATTACTACCCTGTCTGCTCTCAAACAGGTTAGAAATCTTTTCAGCCCAGCAGCAGGACTTTCTAGTGGCTGAAATATTTGCCCCATCTCAGGGTCTTGGGACACATTTAGAATCCAAAAAAGATAAGCGTTAGTGTGAAGTTAGCTAGCTGGGGTTTCTCCTCCTCCCTTTTTTTTTCTTTTTTTTCATTAAGCTGAAAAATGAAAAAGAGGTGCCAGTTTTCACTACAGCAGATCACTTACTTAAAATAACTACACCATCTGCAGAAGAATGAAAAAAAAAAAATCCAAGTCCTTCCGCTTTCAGCAAATGCAAACATTCTGTGTAGCAGCTCCGTCCAAAACTTCTGGCACCCACAAATTTCTACGTGATTAGGGGGCCAAAACTGGGGCAACTGCAAAACTCAGACAGCTGCTGCATTCCACCCAAACTCTCATTCCGGAACCCAAACTTTCCCAGCTGAGAAATGGGAATTCCACCAGCTGGAGTCCTCTGCGTTCTCTCCTCTCCCTCTGCTGATCTCCTCCCCCCAGGGATGCCTCCTATCGTGGTTCAGTACAGAACTGACATCTGCAAACCATCCACAGGCCCTTGCTTCCAGATTTCTGCTTCCTGACAATCCAGGTCTGAAGGCTCAATGAACAACATGCAAGACACACAAACATACCTACGTACAGACACACATATGGATCAGCATTTGATTTTGCAGACCTCAAACAGATCTTCCTTAAAGCCTCCCCCCAGGGAATTAACACACCTCTTCCCACTGCCTGGGGCCAACAACATATCCTTAGGAGCCTTTGAAAACACAGCCTGTTTTCTCTTTGACTCACTCCTCAAACACACACACACATTTCATGCACAGGAACATGTAAAGCCAGCACATGAGCTGGTCTGCAATGATTTGTTCGGAAACATTTCTGGAAAATCCTCTGAAGGCCCCTCTGACTCCAGACTGCTCTCACTCCAGACTGCTCTGCCACGATGACATCAGTGTCGAATGGAATCAGAGACATCTGTCCCTGTGCGCTTCCCAGGGGCTGGTTTTCATCAAGTAAACTGCTTCCTGCTGCAGCCTTGCTATGGGGTCACCAAGAAAGAGACAGTCGTATGTGGATGCCTGAGCCCAAATCAAGGATGCACTTCTGGCTCCAACTACCTGAGCACAGCCAGGTCTCCAGCTGTATCTAGACCGTAGGCTGATATGCCTTGTGAGTCCATTCCAACATTCCCAGATCTGTTAAAAGAAAAAACCCACTACCTGTCTGTCAGTTTATCAAGTGTGGTAGTTTGTGTCTTGCTATGATGCTGGAAGCTGTGCCACTGGTATTTCAAATATCAGCAGGGTCACGCATGGTGGACGGGTTTCAGCAGAGCTTCCAGCCTAAAACAGACTAGCCTGGCAATCTACTTCCAAAAATTAGCCAGCGAAAACGCTGTGGATCAAAACAGAATATTTTCCAATATAGGGCTGGAAGATGAGCCCCCTAGGTTGGAGGGCACTCAAAATACAAGCATACCAAGGATCTTAAAGACGGCGAAGGACCAGGCAACATTTCATTCTGTTATATGTGGGGTCGCCATAAATCAGAACCAACTCAGTGGCAACTAGCAACAACAAGAAGGAAGAAATGGCCCAGGGAAATTGGTGAGAAGGTATAAAACGCCCCCGTGGCTTCAGCCAAGGACTGCTGACCCTTTGCATGCATAGACTTCATATTTACACCGTACATGACCTTGAAGGAACAGCATGTGTACTTTTGAATCAGGAACAACGTATGGATGGAGCACATAGCCTGGCTAGTGAATGAGCCTGTCTACCAGCATCTGCATTTTACATAGCTTTATTGTTTGCTTCACCTGCTAAGTGGGCCAGAACAACCCTCCTAACATGACAAATGTTTTGTTTCCTTCTTAAAACGAGCTAGCAAAGAAAGCCTACGGTTAGTATCAACGAAGCAAGCCAAGAGACAGTGAAGAGGTCTAGGAAAAGGATGGCTCTTAACCAGGGAACAGCTTTATAAATTATTTTTGTCCTGTATTTATAGCCTCATTAAGGGCCTGAAGCTGTTACTTACATTTTTTAGTTATGCTTCATTGCGTTTCATGTGGAAAATTACACTGGAGTAGCGTGAATGTGGCAGGGATTTGCAGAGCTACCGGGATGCAGCCCTCATAAAGTCCAAGGTACACAGGTCTGGACCCTGCCAGCAACACTAGGGGATGCTGACCCTCATGTTCCCAACCTTAACAAAATAGCAAGAGTGCCCAATCCAAGGTACTTCTCTATCTAACCACACCCACCACCCTCGATCTCCCTTATTTACTGGCTGTTCCCCCTCCACCAGGAAGGCAGTCCTGTCCCTACCGCATCCCCACAGCTAGCAATTGCAGGGCATCCAGCAGACACTCAGTAAATGCTTACTGATGGAACAAGGGCGGGAGCGAAACCTGATGATTCCTAGGGACCTTTCCGGTTCTAACACTTTCAAGTCCTGTGAGTTTATCTAAACCCGACTTGAACCCATTTAGACTTTGCTGTGCAAAACACAATGGATAAATGAGCTCGTGTCTGCAAAACACTTATGAGCTCCCAGGAGGAAGGAAACAGAAGGGAAGAGCTTCTAGATGAACTTTTTTTTCCTTGAGAAATACACAGCAAAACATACACCAATTCAACCGTTTCTACACGTAAAATTCAGTGACACTGATTACATTCCTTGAGGTGTGCAACCATTCCTCAACCTCCTTTTCTGAGTTGTCCCCCTTCCCCTTAACATGAACTCACTGCCCCCTAAGGTTCCTATCTAATCTTTTGACTTGCTTTCGTCACTTTGACCCCATATAGATAGTTCATAATGCTCAAGGCAGGTATTCTTTGCTAGTTAAGCTAAACTACTGTTTGGCTTTAAGAAAACTTCAGGAAATATTTTTGGTTTAAGGTTTAAAGATTATCTCAAGGCAAGGGTGTCTGAGGTTCATCCAGCCTCCATGGCTTCAGAAAGTCCAGAGCCCATAAGAATTAGAAATTCTGTTCTGTATTTCCTCCCTTTTGATCAGGATTCTTCTATAGAATCTTTGATCGAAATGTTCAGTAATGGCAGCCAGGCACCATCTAGTTCTTCCGGTCTCATGATAAAGGAGGCAGTTGTTCACGGAGGCAAGTAGCCACACATTCCATAACATCCTCCTATTCCCGACTCTCCTTCTTCTGTTGCTCTAGGCAAATAGAGATCAATTGTTGTGCCTTGGATGGCCCCTTGAAAGCTTTTAAGACCTGAGGCACTAGGTAAGGAACTATGAGGTAGAACAGAGGCATTAAACATGTTACTAGGCCAACTAACTGGGATGTCCCAGGAAACCATGACCCTAAACCTCTAAACCAAAGAACCAAATCCCATTGGTTATACATAAGCAGCCTCTGTAGCTACTTTGGGTTTTTTTTTTTTTTTTTTGCCGTTGTTGTAAACATATCTAGATGAACTTTTATAAGTTCTCTTTTCACCCATGTCCTCCTCACAGGCCAGCTGTACATCAGGCCTGGGTGAGTACCTGGAGCAGAAGCTGTCCCCACATGCCTTCTGCTTTTTCAGCTTCAAACAGCAGCAGCAAAAGTGTGACTTGGTCAGCAAAGCTAAACTGGAGGGCTGGAGAAGGGACAACTTCATGACCAATTTTATCAGGCTGGCCCATAAGCCAGGCTTAGGAGCGAGCCAATCAGCCCTGTCTTTTTGCACCTCTCAGAAACAGCCAAGGGTCAAGAAGAAGGAATGCACTCCAAGCCCAAGTTCACCCCACCCCATCTTCCCAGAAACAATTTCTGCAGTCAGTGGGAACCATTCCACAGCTTGTACTCTGTTCCATAAAGAGAGATCTAGGCAGGGCAAGTATGGAAAATAACAGAGCCAACCAAGTGAGGTGCCTTTACAACAAGGAAAAGGCCAGAGAAGCAAAATGATCTTCGTTTAGGCCCAAAAGTGTATCTTTATGAGCTCAAGGCAAGGATGGATATTTGAAATAAAACACCAAAAAGCAATGACCATAAGAAGACGACTGATAAATTCAACCACATTAAAATGTAAAACTCCTGGTCATCCAAACATACTATAAACAAAGTTAAATAAAAAGCTAAGCCACTAACTGGAAGAAGTTATTCGCCATATATATGAGCCACAAAGTACTGATATTCAGAATTTTCTTACAAGACTCTATACGAAAACACAGGCAACCCAATAGAAAGATGGATGAAGCATACGGACAGGCCCTCTTGCTAATGAGGAAACTCAAATAGCCACTCAATATATCCTCCATCTCACTTGTAATCAAAGAACACATATTGAAACAAGGAAGTACTCTCTACACCCATTAGACTTGCAAAATTTTAAAGTCTGACATTCTCCAGTGGTAAGATGTGGAGCAACAGCAACTCACACACTGCAGGTGGTGGAGGAACTCTGAAGAGCAATTTGGCAACACCCTGTTGTTGTTGTTGGGTGCCTTTGAGTTGTTTTCGACTCATAGTGACTCCGTGTCACAGAGTAGAACCATGGGGTTTTCTTGGTTGTAATCTTTACAGGAGCAGACTGCCAGGTCTTTGCCCCTGCAGAACCACTTGTGGGTTCGAACCACCAACCTTTTGGTTCTCATCTGAGCACTTAACTGCTGTGCCACCAGGACTACTTTGGCAACTCCTGGCAAAGCTAAAAAGTCAGGCTTAGAAGAAATGCAACCAGAATGCTCCTTAGAAGCGAGGCTGGTTGAGACTTCGTTTTATTTACTTTGGACACGTCATTGGGAAAGACAAATCTCTAGAAAAGGATATCATCTTTGGTAAAGTAGAGGGTCAGCAAAAATGAGGGAAACCCTCAATGAGATAGACTGACACAAGAGCCACAACCATGGACTCAAACATACCAACGATCTCGAAGACGGCACAGGATTGTGCAACATGCCCTCCTGTTATATACAAGGTCACCATGAGTCAGAGCTGACTGATGGCAACTAACAACAAGTGAAGCTGAAGATGCTCACACTCTTTGACTCAGCCTTTCTTCTTCTGGTACATTCCCTAGGCGTGGGGTGTGTGCCTAAGATGACAGCAAGAGAATGTTTACTGTGGCACAGTTACAATAAAAATTATTAAAAAAAAAACTAAATGGTCACCAAAAGTAGAATGGATGAAAAAATCAGAGTACAATTACACAATGGAAGACTATCCCAGAGCTTCAAATGAATGAACTGGAGTGTCAGGAACCAACACAGATAAACCTGAGACACCTAACGTTAAATGAAAAGAGCAAGTTGCAGAATACCATTTCCAGAGAGTTTAAAAACATGCACAGGAAAGATAAATACCAAACTCAAGGTAGTGTTTACCTCTGGGGAATGTGATCAGGGGAGGTATACAAGGAATTTCAACTGCAGGATTTCTTTCTTGAAAAACAATCTGACGCAGGTAGGGCAAAAGATCAGAATTCAGTAGAGCCAGGTGGTAGGCACACAGGCTTTCTTTGCACTCTTCTTGTACATTTCTCTACCTTTTAAATGTTTCATTAATAAAATTTATTATAAAGAACCAAAATTACACTAATACTTGAAAAAAGTCTATGAAAGACATATGGGACACTTTACTGCTAATATTCTAGCTTCAAAACCTCCACTGGTCATAAAAAAATAAGAGGTAAAAGGGGCCAAGTGATCACCCTGGAAAAGAAGGAATCAATGTAAGGGCATCCATCTGGGAGGCTCAGGCTATGTGAACTCTTTTCATTTTCTGAAAGCCAACAACTGTTGCTGGGTAGAAGCTGATTGTAGAGGAAAAAATAAATACGTCTCATAAGATAGATTTAGCCACCAGACTTATTAAACCATGACATTCCAGAAATAAAAATAGCAAGGCCCAGCCAGAAGGTCAGATCTTTTTTAAATACGAGCTCCCTGTGAAGTCCGGGTGGGAAAAGCCACAGTAAAGCTGGCTTCCTCAGAATAGCCCCCACCATCTGCCACCTCACCCCGCAATGTGGGGCTGCAAGAAGCTGAGGGACAACTTGCCAGGCTAGGGCAGTGCAGGCTGTGATGTGGCAGGTAGTGTCCCCTGGCTTTTGCCATTCAAGGAGTGGCAAAGGGTACAGAGCTGGGTCAAAATGAGAGCAATGGAGCAACGGAGAATAGAGAAAAACAAAGACATGAGCAAAAGGTCGGTCCAGAGGACTAATGTACCACAGCTACCACAGCCTCCACTAGACTGGGGCCAGTACAACTAGATGGTGCCCGGATACCACCACTGACTGCTCTGACAGGGATCACGAGAGGGTCCCAGACAGAGCTGGAAAAAAGTGGAGGACAAAATTCTAACTCACAAAAAAGACCAGACTTACTGGTCTGACAGAGACTGCAGAAACCCTGAGAGTATACCCTTTTAACTCAGTAATGAAGTCACTCCACAGGTTTACCCTTCAGCCAAAGATTAGACAGGCCCATAAAACAAAATGAGACTAAAGGGGCGCACCAGCCCTGGGGCCAGGACGAGAAGGCAGGAGGAGACAGGAAAGCTGGTAATAGGGAACCCAAGGTCGAGAAGGCAGGGTGTTGACGTGTTGTGGGGTTGGCAACCAATGTCACAAAACGATATGTATACTGTTAAATAACTCGTCCTGTAAACCTTCATCCAAAGCATAATAAAGAAAAATTTGGAAACCAATAATGATGATGATTGCACAACATGATGAACACAATGCCACTGAACTGTACATGTGAAGTATGCTGAAACAGGAAGTGTTTTGCTACATACACATTTACCACAATAAAAAGAAATTTGGAAAAAAAAAAAAACAGGGTGGCCAGCACAAGAGAGGCAGGAGCAAAGGAACCGGCAGGTGAGACTCAACCCGTTCCTGCACTTTGTCCCTTCCTTCTACTGGAAATCAGTCTGCTAAAATGCAGAGAGCATGGGCTTGGGAGTCAGCCAGGCCAGGATTCAAATGCCCAATTCTTATAACCATAATTAGCTGGGTGACACAAGTTAGGTATCCTCCCTGAGCTTCAATTCTTCATTTGTAAAACTGGGATGATGCAAACAGCTAATGCACTCAGTTGCTAACTGAAAGGTTAGAGGCTCAAGTCTGCTCAGAAGTGCCTCAGAAGAAAGGCCTGGCAATCTACCTCCCTCAAATCAGCCACTGAAAGCCCTACGGAGCATGGTTCTACTCTGACACACGTGGGGTTCCAACTTGGCAGCAACTGGTTAGTTTTGGACAAGGTTGCTGAAGGACAGAGGATACACGTGTAAAACCAAAAAAAAAAAACCTGTTGCCATCAGTCGATTCTAACTCACAGCAACCTTACAGGACAGAGTAGGACTGCCCCCTAGGATTTCCAAGGCTGTAATCTTTACGGAAGATTGCCAGACTTTTTTCTTCCATGGCTGGTGAGTTCAAACCACTGACCTTTCAGTTAGCAGCCAAATGCTTAAATCACTGCACCACCAGAGCTCCTCAATACATGTGAAGTATGTAAAATAAAGTAGCTGGTATACACTTGGGGCTCAATAGATGGTACTGGTATTTGTTCCTCCTTCCTTCCCTCCATGCATTCTTCTTGACTCCTTTTCATAGAGCTGGTACTGACAGTACTCAGCAAAGGCTGGGTCTCTTTTCTCTCCTGCTTCCCCAGAAAGGGTGTAGCCAGGTTAGGTGGCAGGTCTGCTAGGATTGGGGTGGGCTAGCTGGGACCTGCTGGACACCTGGGTCCAGAAAGGTAGACCCTGGGATAGACACCGCATGTCAGAACATAATTAAGGAGCTCCCAATCCAGACCCTGCCTGTGTTTTCTGACACGATGATCTCATTTCAGTGATTCCCAAGAAGTGATTAGCCCTCACCGGGTTATTACTAGGACTCTTTAGTAGCAGCAAAACTATAAACATGAGCCCACCATTCCAAACGATGTTGTTATGCAGCTGGCCAAAAAAGAAAGACAAACAGGATTCATCATCAGGGTTTGGGGGGAATTGCTTCACCTCCCTGGGCCTCAATTTCCCAATCTGTAAAATAAGACAGTAATAGATGACATCCGAGTTCCTTTTCAGCTTGCTCGCTCTTTGTCTCTGTGGACAGGTACCCAGTCCCCAGAGCAGGCACACGTACCATCTCCCTGCCCTAGATACGATCTTCAGCATTTAAAAATAATACCTGGGATTTACATAGAACTTTTCCTCCAAGGAACTGAGAACATCTCTGCAAGGCAGGTAGTGAAGGTAGTTCCTCCTTCTTAAATATGGAGAGACCCAGAGATCAACCAGCCTGTCAAAAGGAAGGGCCAGAGCTGGCTAAAGAATTCAGGTTCCTAGCCTCTGGATTGGACTCAATTCTTCCTTCTGCACTTGAGAATTCCAACCTTCTCTGAGATGGCTGGTCCCACACTCGCCTGCAACAAAAGAAAATAATCTCCAAAGGGCAGGAATCAGACCTGCCTCTTATTCCCTATAGGTTAAAGGGCCTCTCTGGTTCACTTCCATTATCTACCATCTTCCATCATGTCTCACCAAATGAACAATTGTTTGGCTTATCACTTCTGATTAGGAGAGGGACTCTGCCAGGGAAAACAAAAACGCCAGCCAGTTACCACCAAGCAAGGGGGGAATACATATTAACCGTTGCAGCCTTTTTAAATTTTCTTAAGTAGCTTAATCCATTAAACGAGCCCATGCCGCTTCTACAATCTGCTCACGCGGCACCCTCCCTCTGCGTGACGACAGGCCCTCCATCATGAGGAATTAGCTGACTTCTTGAGCAAATGATGTTTGTACATCTAGCAAGTGCCAGAGTTAAGCGGTATTTACTGCTGGAGGCCCCGTTTTAGTATGCATGTCTGAATGAGCACAGCTTTCAGAGTTCAGGAGCGAGCAATTTACCTTTGCAAGAGACTCCTTGGATCTGGTAAATCAAAATGCTGAAACTCTGCACCCAGATTGCAAAGGGTAGTTTCTGAATGTCCAGAAAACAAAGCAAATTTAAAAATCAAAGAGGGATTATAGAACTCTTCTCATTCTGCACGGGAACCCATGAACTCTGAATTCAAATTTTACTACTTTCAAGCTGAGGAAACGGCTTGACCTTTCTATGCCTCAGTTTCCTAATCTATAAAATGGGGGTGGAGCAAATGCAACCTTGACCAGTCCACTGGCTAATCAGTGGACTGTTTTGTCTGTCTTAAGATCGGAGCAGCACAACCACTGAACTTCCACTGTGTATCACTCACACCAGAAAACCACTTAAGGAAAAACGATACTAGACCTTTGGTGGAAGCTTCCAGGATTTTCATACATTTTATCAGATGGCACACAGAGGCCATAAGATTAGCCAGAGTTCATTTGCAAAAGGTATTATTATTCAGTATTAAAGAATTCCTATTATATAAAGACTAGAGGTAATAGAGTTACATAATAAGTCATTACACAAGACATAACCATTATGCTAGTTACATGATTAATAATTAGAAGAAGGGTGATCTGAAGTGTAAAAAGGGTCCACCCTGAACTGAACACAACATATTCATACCACAGGCTCAGATGAAAGAACAGAGAAGGGAGCCATTCATTAAGAAATGATTTTTCAATAAGTTGAGCAATGTGCCCCAGAGCAAGGATTCAGTTCTTTGAGCTACCGTGCTCTCTGCTAACCAGGAAGCTCAATACCAACACGCTGGGAAGAAGTCAAAGGCTTGGTGAACACTGATGACACCACAACTAACCTTTAAATAGGTTTAAACCCCACAGTCGGCCTGCTCTGAGCCCCTAATATCCAGCTGGTTTCTGCTCCCACCACTCTCCCTGAGCTGTCCTCCAAAGTCACCAGATGCTGAATCCAAAGGCTATTTTTCAATTTCTACACAGTCACAATTCTGCTGCATTAGAACAGCTGGGACACTCTCTGCTTCTGAAATTCCATTCCCTTGGCATCCCCAGCACCATGTTCTCCTCTTCCCACGCCTCCCCCACACTCCTGGATCTTTGTTCCTTCTCAGCACCTCATCCTTCATCCACCCCTCAACAGCCTTCAGAGCTCTGTCTCCATCTGCTTGAGCGATAGATGAATCTTCCCTGGATAATTCATCTCACCCAACTTTAGGTGTAATCTTTATGGCGAAAACTCCCAAACTGACCCTTCCAACTCAACTCTCTTCCCCCTCATCCACACCAGCCAACTAGTAGTCAAGTTCTACCTCCTGCTGGAAACCCTGGTGGTATAGTGGTTAAGTGCTATGGATGCTAACCAAGAGGTTGGCAGTTCAAATCCGCCAGGTGTTCCTTGGAAACTCTATGGGGCAGTTCTACTCCGTCCTATAGGGTCACTATGAGTCGGAACTGACTCTATGGCAGTGGGTTTGGTTTTTTTTGGTAAATATCTGCCACATCCATCTCTCCTCTCCATCCCTGCCACTCACGACTCTAGTTCAAATCCTTCTCTCTTTCTCCTATGGACAGTAGTGGCTTTGTAACAGGGCTTCCAGACTCTAGTCTTGACCCCTAAAAGACATCCTTTACACAACTGTAGAGCAATTCTCACCATGTCACTTGCTGTTTCAAATCCTTCAATGGCTCTCCATTCCAAGAAGGGGCAGACTCGAGCTCCTTCGGTTAGCACAAGAGGTCCTGTGTGTCCTAGCCAGCCAGCCTCGCTACATGTTTCCTCTCTAGTCCCCCAGGTCACTTTACATGCTTCCCCCCTCCAGAATGTTCACCATAACTTGTGCAATCCCCTGTCTCTCCACTCACCACAATGCTCCAGGAGTTTCTGTTTGTGTGTCTGTCTTTCCCCATGACCCAATGAGCTCCTTTTATGCCAGAGAAAGAAATATGTCTTTCAGTAGCCCAGGGCCCATGACGATGTTTGGTGAAATGAAAGGAGGGAGCGAGGTAGGGGTGAATGAATGAATCAATGTGTGAATGGGTGGGCTGATGAAAATATGGATGGTTGATGAAAATATGGATGGTTGCTTCCTTGTGCTAAATGTTATAAAAAGCATTGCATCCGAACAGATTATTCCCAGAAGTTAGGATTATTCCTCGATCTTGTGGGAAGTCCAAATTTGTATGCGTCTTAAGACTTATAGAAGTAAAACATGTTTCTTCATGCTCAGATAATAACTTGGTCTGAATTCTCTGAAAATGAGAGCCAGAGCCAAAAAACATTTCTTATTCATAGTATTATTCTCTTTCCTGAGAAGTCCACAGACCCTGGGATTTTCTAGAAAGCCATCTTCACCTCTGAGCTTAAATAATTCTTCATGGCTCAAAGTAAAACTCAAATGTAGCCCAAGACTTCAGGCTGCAACCACAGCAGGGAAGAGCTTGTCTATGGAATTCTCGGCACGAGGACTTTGTATACAACGTGGGTTGGCAGCATCATCTGACATAGCCGCCCATGAGAGAAGCACAATGATCTGTGATGACCATTCTCGAAAAAGTCTGCTCATAAGAAATCCAGGTCAGAAGCATGTTATGAAGTCCACTGAGGAGAAAAACCAGGCCCAGGTGCATCTAGGAGCTGATAACACCTCTAAGTGTCAACCCTCTGTTCCCACTCTGCACTGGGTTACAGACAGTTCTCCTCCCAGCCTTCACGCTTCCATCCATTGAAAGGTTGACTTCCCATCTCTACACAGTGAATCCCCACCCATCAGCACCCTACACTTGGCCTTTGTTTGTTTTTTCTGTATCTAGGGAGTAGTGACAGCTGCACCAGAGACAGGGACATTTTGAGCTGGGATTCTCATCTAGAGCAGGCAGAGAAGGAACTCCTTTGGAGGCAGTGAGAATGGCCTGGCAGGGATGAAAGGAGAGGTCGGGTCAAGGGCCTGCCTTTGTCCTCAACGGCCATGGGAGCAGTTGAGACCCAGGCCCCTAGCTACCCCCATTTCTGCAGCCCTGCCTCCCTTTGAACAAGCAGTCCAGGTTGTCTGCCAATATGGAAGGTGACAACTCTTCACAGATTCTGGACGTGAAGAACAGAATACCAGCTCCGTGTGAGCCTGCCAAGATAGTTCAGGGAGCAAAACTGATCTGGGAAAGGCTAGCAGAGTAAAGAAACATAATGAACCAGAACTGCCAACACAGCTCAAGAGATTCTCCCTGTCTCTCCTATTGTCAATCATGTGCCTTTATGTTCAAGACATGAGAAACCAGGGTTTTAAGAGAAACGAGGCAAGGGATCCAGCTTCTCACGGAACATCCGCTATAATCAGCTCCAACTGGCTCCGCGACCCCTACCTGGCACGGCTCACTTTCCACCCTCACGTCGTGAGCTGCCCTGTGCTGCACAAATGATAATGCATTTATAGACAGCTGGGACTTCCAGCCAGGAGGAGAAATTGCACATAATTAAATAAAAACAAAGCAGAACACCAAAGTGTTAAACCAGTGCCAAAAAAGAGAAAGGCTGCTTGATCTTTCATGGAGCTTTATAGCTAGGAAATGGGGACACTGGTGGTTCAGTGGTCGAATTCTTACCTTCCACAAGGGAGACCCAGGTTTATTCTCAAGCCATGTACCTGCTGTACAGCCATCACCTGTCTGTCAGCAGTGGTTTGCATGTTGCCATGATAGGGCACAGGTTTCAGCAGAGCTTCCAGACTTAAAACAGACTAAGAGGAAAAGTCTGGCAATGTACTTCTGAAAATCAGCCAGTGAAAACCCTATGGATCACGACAGCACGATCCACAACGGAGCTGACGGTGGGGATGGTGTAGAACTGGGCAGAGTTTTGTTCCGTTGTGTGGAGGGGTGCCAGAGGTCAGGGGCAGGCTCAATGGCAGCTAATCACAACAACTAAAAAAAAGCTGCCAGGAATGTCAATCAAGATCATTTTTTCCTAAATGTATCTTTCAAAAAATCCTTTGTCCCTAACTGCAAAGAACCTCTCAAAAATGAATAAGAACAGCGCAAACAAACCAAGAGAAAAGTAGATAAAGGCAACGAACAAGCAAGTCTCAAAAAATAAAAACGGCTAATAAACAAATGAAAAGATGCACAACTTTTCTAGTAACTAAACAAATGCAAGTAAAAACACCATTTTTAAAACAATCTGATTGGCACAGGTTAAAAAGATAGACAGTGGTGAGAGCTGGCATGGATATGGGGAAACGGGCACACTCATGCTCTACTGGTGGGAGTATAAATTGATACAACCTCCGGGGGCCATTTGGCAGTGCCCAGCACAATTTATTATGCATTTACCTTTGACTCAATGGTCCTTAGAAATACATAAATGCTTAGAGAAACATGCAGGGTTTTTTCTTTGCAGCATTGTTTGTAAAAGCTCAAAACTTAAAAGAACTTATCATCAAGATGTGGATGGGTAAATATGGTATGGAATATCCACACTAGAACATTCTGCAGGCTTTAAAAAGAACCTGGGAGACTGAATGTAATCACATGGAAGAATTCCTACAATATAGCCAGAAGAGAAAGAAAAAGCACATTGCAAAACTATATATATTATAATCCCATTTTTGGTTCTCTCTAGAGATGTATATGATAATATATATGTACCTGTATTTATGTTCCTATTGGCAAAACCTGAAAATATACAATTTAAGAAAAGGAATTATAAGGTCCTTAATAAATTTTAGTATATTTTCTATTGGCACCTTTTCTTCAAAAACAGTTCCTTAAAATGTCACCATCTCAAATACACTTGGAGGACTTGTAAGAGCAACGGGATGATTGGGGGAAGGTTTACACAGTACTGCTCATTATCAAAACACACAAAGATACTGGCTCCTTCAAACAAGAAACAAAACACAGAAGGAAAAAGTCATCCTTATCACCAAATTGCAAAACATAAGAAAGTCAACCAAAACCCAGTGCCGTCAAGCCGATTCCAACTCACAGCGACCCTATAGGACAGAGTAGAACTGCCCCACAGAGTTTCCAAGGAGCGCCTGGTGGATTCGAACTGCTGATCCTTTGATTAGCAGCCATAGCACTTAATCACTAGGCCACCAGACTTTCCAAGAAAGTCAAAACATTCCTTAAAACTTGAGAGAAGCAAGTTTGGGACATGAGTTAATTCCCATGGTTAAAAATCTAATAGCCCTGCACAGTGGCCCAGAATAAAAGAAAACCTGAATACAGAATCATTTAGAAAAACCCGCAGACGACTGCTTCTTAATGAGTTATTAAGTATGGGAAATTACCCAGGGGCTTTGTTCCCTTTAGAACCCAAATGTATTCCACAGGAAAGCCTATAAGCTCCCGTCCAGCCCCACTGAGAGGCCTGTGCTCGGTAGCGTGGGACGGAGAGCTGGGGCTCTGCCTCTGATGAAGGGGTATACATTTAATCCACCCAAGCAAGGAGTACAGAGGGTCCCCTCCACGTCTTGCTGTGCCCCCTGAGTGCCCCACAATTACAGCCTGCTCTGGACTCCTGCTTCCACGCTACTGTGCCTTTCAGGTGGCATCTGGCCATGCTGTCAGCTGGAAGACAGAAGATTCTTTCAAGAGAGCCTAGAGCAGGAGGACTGGAGTATGCAGCCCGGGGTTGATGGGGAGTCTGGTGGCCAAGATTTTGGAGTTTTTCTCACAACCCAAGTCATTCTACAACCTGCCTCCTGGACAAGGACACAGAAATTAGAAGTTTTTAACGTTAAGCGAAAGGAACCAGACACTCTTGCCATTTCAAAAACCAGCAAAAGTCATCTACGATGCTGGAAGTGAGGATAGTGGTCATGGGGTGGGGAATGGGACAATGGGGGTCTCTGGGGGTGCTGGTGATGTTCTATTTCTTGATCTGTGCCGTGGTTCCACACGTGTATTTACCGAAACAAAAACCAAACCCGCTGCCATAGAGTAGACTCTGACTCATGGTGACCCCACGTGTTTTAGAGTAGGACTGCACCCCATAGGGTTTTCAATGGCTGTAACCTTACAGAAGTAGATCACCAGGCCTTTCTTCCAAACCACAGGTAGGTGGATACAAACCATTAACCTTTCAGTTAGCAGCACAGCACAAACCATTTGCAGCACCCAGGAGCCTCCAAAAACAAAACCAAACCCAATGTTGTTGAGTCAGTTCCAACTCACAGTGACGCTATAGGACAGAGCAGAACAGCCTTATAGGGTTTGCAAGTCTGTAATCTTTATGGAAGCAGACTGCTACATCTTTCTTCTGCAGAGCGGCTGGTGAGTTCGAGCTGCTAACCTTTTGGTTAGCAGCCAAGCGCTTAACCACTGTGCCACCAGGGCTCCTTCCCAAGGACCTATGGGTGTATTTAACTCCACGGAAATTCAATGAGCTCCACTCTTAACACCTCTGCACTTTTCGGTGTGCAGGTTAAATTTCTATAAAAAGTTCACTTAAAACAATAAAGTATTTTGAATGATGAAGCTGGCTCGTAAGCCTTCATCTCTGTTCATTCTCAGTTGGCTCTCTTTCCTCCTCTATAGCCCAACCCACCAGCAAACTCACTGTTAAAGTCACACCAACAGTTCACAATGTGACGATCTGGTGATGGAGCTGGGGGAAGGGCAGTGAAAGGAGGGAAGAATGGAATGTCCAGCATTTATTTTTAATTGATTTGCTCATTTTCCCCTAATACTCAAAATAGTCTCGCTCTTTTTCTCTCCAATGCCCAAAATGGCATCAGTCACACCCTGATAAGCCCCAAGCATGTAAACGTCTCAGGCTGGCTTAAAGTTCTGTGGTCATGTCCATTCGATGCAGCTGATGAACCAGACTCTGGGATGCACTCCGAAAAATGTGCACGGCTGCTCTGGCTTTGAATTCCAGAATGAATCTGAAGTACGGGGTGGGGCTCCCCTCCTAGAAGTCAATTCCATCTCCAGTTTCAGTCAGCAACGCTCCCCAAATTCCACTGGGGTTATTCTTGGTTATCAGGGATATTGGGGGTCTTCAATGAACTTTCCCACGTGGTTAGTTTGGGGCTTCCCTCCTCTCCTGTTTTGTTAAATAAAAAGTCACTTTGTCTTTGGTAAAGCAGAAAGGAAAATATTTATACAAAACTGTACAGGGAGAAAAACAATCCCCAAAAAACAAACCAGTTGCCACTGAGTAAATTCAGACTCATGGTAACCCCACACTGTCAGCACACAACTGAGCTCCATAAGGTTTTCAAGGCTGTAACTTTTTGGAAGCAGATCGCCAAGCATGTCTCCTGAAGTACCTCTGGATGGGTGCCAACGGCCCACCTTTTGGTTAGTAGTCCAAGGCTTAACCGTTTGTGCCACCCAGGACTCCTAAATCTTATTTTTAAAAGTTTATAGAAAACTAGATGGAGAGAAAAGCACCCCAGGATGATTTCTATTCAATGAACTCACAGATTAGGCAGGCACCTGAACACTGATCTCCGCCTGAGGCTAAGAGAGAAGTCTAGATCTGGCGTTCTCTCTCTCCCCGGCTATAATAGCTCTTTCAAAAAGGCACTGCCAACTCACCACCACCACTGCCCAGATGTTCAGGAAGAGGAGGCTCAAATGCAGGAAAAGAAGGCTGCTCTTAGCTTGCCAGCAAGGTTTCTGACCTATCCAGAGGGTCTGAAGGAGCAGGCAAGGCAAGTTACCCAAGCAAGTTGAGTCTTCTGATTTTAAGGGCACCCCTGATATCATTACAGGTACCAGCTCATGTCTATATATTGCACCCTTCCAGTAACTTCCACTGTCCGGCACAACAGAGACCAACATTTCACATTATGTTGCTACAACATTTTTATTAAAGGCTAGGTTAGTAATTCAGTACACAGAGACACTCCTGTCAAGCATCTCTCTCTCCTCTCTCTCAGGTTACATTCTCATGCTCCCACAAAACAAACAGCTTCTGTTCAAACTTCTGCCCAGGGCAACTCAAACTTCTGACAACTCCCCACCCCAGTAAAAATCCCAAACTTGTGTAAACAAGGAAAGGGCTGCTCAAAGCTCAAACTCTCGGAGCAGGGTGGTGGTGAGGTGTGGAAGGAACACCCCATGCTGTACTCATCAGGTCCAAGAACCACAGACCCGCAGTTCAGCAGGAAGTCACATGTCCAAAGATCACACAAGGAAAGCCTTAAAAGAACAAACCAACTGAAGATTTGAGAAAAAATTTTTTTGTTTTTATTAAGAAAAAAAAAAAGATGCCAGCAAATCTGGCCTTGATCAGCTCTTCTCCAGCGCCTTTCCCATCCTAGTAGAGAAGACATAAATATGGGAAACCCAGCCATGGATGAGATGAGGAAGAGACTTGGCCAGTGGTGGCTTCCAGCTTCAGGGATTATCAGCCAAACTGGTCAGGTAAAGGCAGGAAGATTTCAAAGAATCAGTAATAAACACTGTCAATCACCCCTACTCCTAAAGGAAAGGAAAAACCTTAAACACACTCCCTCGGGGGATTAAAAACTCCTAAGGAAAACTCCAGACTTTCTGGAGCCACAGGGGCTGCATGAACCCCTGAAGCTATTGCCCTGAGATATAATCTTTAAAAACTCAAACCACAAATATCCCCTGAAGTCTCCTTAAAACCAAATAATTGTTTAGCTTAACTAGTAAAGAATGTCTGCCTTGAGCATTATGCTCTTTTAAGAACTATCTGGGATCAAAGTGACAACAGCAACTCAAAAGACTAGGTAAGAACCTTAGGTGGCAGTGAGTTTACCTTAATGGAGGCAGGTGAGAATGGTCGCACAACATAAAGAATGTCATCTATGTCACTGAAATGTATATGGAGAAAAAATGACTGAATTGGTGTATCTTTTGCTGTGCATATTCTCAACAACAAAATTAAATTTAAAAAAACTCCTGAGTAGAGAAGGGAAGAGATTTTTGTTAAACATGATTCAAAGAAGAGACATGAGTCCTTCAAAGTTCCTACTCGTTAGCAAGCTGCCAAGAGACATAGTTTCAGAAAAATGTCTATTTTTACCACAGTCTCCTTATGAATAGGCATTGCCCTTGGGATTGCATAAAGACCAAGAAATGAGAAGGCTCATAAACATTTACAGAACAAGAACTTTATCAGAATGCCCATAAAAATAAGAACTGTGTTTCTATTCCTAAATATACCAAAATATCGACTCGACAGCACTGGGTTTTTTGGGTATAGTCATCTTATGAGCAAGCCAATTTATACATAAAAGATTTTTCATATTCCAAAATTAACAAATAACTTCGGAACCATAAGGGGAAGGTAAGAATTTAACATTGTGTGGATTCCCATTCTCTGCCTGCACGCATTAGTTTGTTCTTTCTTTCCCCCTCTTCTGTCCACAGTTTTATTCCAACTTCAAAATTGCCAGAGGTTTCACATCTTTAAATAAAGCTGTATTAGTGTGAATTCCTAACCTCTGGGGCAACGGGTTTGGTGTTTTTGGTTTGGGGCTTAGACTATAGGAGGAAGGCAATCTAAATTTGTTTAAAAAAAAAAAAATTATTAATTAAAATGACTAGTAAAAACACAAACTTCCACAACAGCAACAAAAGAACATTTTTAAACATTTCAAATTAAAAACAACTCTGGTCCTACCACCCTCCCCTGTTCTACCACAGCTATACAATGTAGACGGTGAAGTCACACAGTGAGGACGCTGGTGACAGGCCACCACACAAACTTCTCTTAAAAGGGATGTCTACATTTATGGGGCACCTGCTATGCATGAGGGCTTGTGCTCTGCTTTGTGTATGTTATTTAATCCACACTACATCCCTACTGAGTAGCTAGCTACTGCTCCCATATAACAGATGAAGAAACTGAGATTCCAAATGACTGGGATACAAATCAAGATCTATCTGGGTCCCCAAAGCACTCTTTCCTATTAATCACCACTGAGTTCCCAAAACAACAAAAATAGGCCACTGGGTTAAATTCTCCAGCGATCAGAGAAGTGACTATTGGTTACGGTTCTCTCTCCACCTTTCAAGGTCCTAATTTGAGTGTTACTGAGGTAGCAGGACTTCTGATACAAATCCTGGCTTAATTACACTTCTGAAGCATTAGGGGGCTATCCAAATCTGAAACTGGTCTATACCGGCAACCGTGTATTGTCACTGTTAAACTGCCTGAGCCAGTGTTCTCCTGGACAATTACATTTTGCCACTGCTTTGGGGCCACTGAACAAGACACTTCCGTTTAAATATCTACTGATTGTCAACCGCATGTTCTGTTTTGTGGCACGCATTCGTTCAACAAACTGGCTCATTCATTCACCCAAACAGAACTTATTGAGTACCTCGTATACTCAGGGATTGAGCACGCTATATAGTCAAGGTTGTGGGGAATAAAGGTATTCCGAGCCAGAATTCAGTTCACTGGAAGAGAAGGATATGCACATAACAGCTATCATTATCATAAAAGTTACAAGTTTTAAGAAAGGGGTAGAACATGGGGTGTAGGAATTACTGTTGTTGTTGCTAGTTACCTGCCATTGAGTCAGCTCTGACTCACAGCGACCTTATGAATAACAGAACAAAACTTTGCCCAGTCTTGTGTCATCTTCATGATCACTTTTGAGTCCACTGTTTTGGCAACTGTGTCAATCAGTCTCATTGAGAGTTTCTCTTGTTTTTGCTGACTTTCTACTTTACCAACCATGACACACTTTTCTAGCAATTGGTCTTCCCTGATGATATATTCAAAGTAAGTGAGCTGAAGTCTCACCGTCCTAACTTCTAAGGATCATTCTCATTGTATTCCTCCTAAGACTGATTTGTTCCTTCTGGCAGTCTACACTATATTCCATATTCTTTGCCAGAACCACAGTTCGAAGGCATCAAGTCTTCTTCTGTCTTCGTTTTTCACTGTCCAGCTTTTGCATGCATATGAGACGACTGAAGAGAACATGGCTTGGGTCAGGTGCATCTTAGTCACCAAAGTGACACCTTAGCTTTTTCAAAATTTTAAAGAGGTCTTTTGCAGCAGATTTGCCCAATACAATACATCGTTTGATTTCCTGACTCTAAGAAGCTCATTCTTCAAGAAGGAGTTTAGCAGTCAAAAAATATAAAACGTAGGAAATACTAAGAAGTGAGAAATTTATCCTGAAGGAAAGCATCATGGATTGCTTCATGGAAGTTTCCAACCAGGCTAGTTTGGTAAGTTGGGTAAAACTTAGACCTGCATTCCAAATGGAACACTGAGCTAAGTACAGGCATGAAGGCAAAAATGGTCAAGAGAAGAACAAGGGACCTAAGGCTGGGCAAAGCTCTGAAAGCCAGCCTATGGAGTTTGGCCTTTACTTTGTACCCAACGGGAAACCAACAACATCAGTTGCTAAGCATGGGGAGTGACATGCAATGAGTCATGCTTCAGGTAGATGAACCTGACAGCCTTGTGTAGAAAGAGCCTGGGGAAGGGAAACAGTAGAAAATCCAATCTGGAAGCTACTAGAAATTTTTAGGCATCTATGTGGGAATCAAAGAGCTGTGCCTTCCTTGTTTCACTACCTCTCATTCTAACAAGAAATATTGTGAAAGGCTGGTCGAATTTTTAAAAAATCAGTAAATAAGTAAATATATTTAGTCTCTTTGACTATTTGCTGAAGAAGTGGCAACCCAAGCCATCAATCTTTGGCTCTGAAGAACAGCAGATGGTATTTCTGGCAGCAGATCCACTGTCCCAGTTCTATGTTCTGCTCCCGCTAATGCTGCACTTCGTCTGCATTTCTTCAGCCTGCACCCTCTGAGGAAGGGGCAGGCAATTTCAAAATGCAACGAGGAATAGGGGAGTGATGTCGGGCTTCCAATTTTTAACGTTCAGATAACCTATATGCAAATGCATGACAGTAGATTATAATCTTAAATCCTCCACACTGATGGTATTTTGGGAGGCCTGAGCACTCGATCAACACTTCCGGCTCTCTTCCTTCAAATCTTCAAGACCCAAAAGACAGCAAGGGAGGAGAAAAAGCCAGGAATCAAATCAGGTCATCCTAAGCGGCTACTTATACAAAGCTGGGAAATTCCTGATACTGGTTACTGATTTCTGGAAAGTAACTGCTTTATAATACAAATAATACAATATTTTTTAAAATCGTTTTTTTGGACTTGCCTTTTTGATGGGCTCCTTTCCACCATCATATTAATACTAACAAAGCCTTTGCAGTAGATAAAGTGACTGAGAGCATTTTCTGCGCAGATGAAATTTCTGCTACTTTCTGTAAGCAAATCAATAACAGAACGAAGGGCACTTACATTTTAGCTGCTCCAGAGGCATTTACGAGGCTGCACAACAGGCATTACAATGGAGGTGGGAGACCTATGCCTTGTGAAAGAGCTTCATTTCATTCTCCCAATTCCACTTTACCTCTTCAACATAAATCTTTGGCATGGAACAAACCCATCTCTATTCTAATGGAAACTAATTTTTCAGGTATGTAAGTAAAAAAGAAGACAGGACTGTCTTCTCCTACGCTTTTTTCTAAGCCTTCTTAACAGCCAGATAACCAGGACAGCCAACCAAATCCTGCAATGCATTGCTGTTGAGTCGATTCCAACTCATAGCAACTCTACAGGACAGAGGAAAACTAACCCATAGCGTTTCCAAGACTGTAATCTTTACGGAAGCCGACTGCTACATTTTCTCCTGCAGAGCAGCTGATGGGTTCGAACCACCAACCTTTTGGTTAGCAGCCGAGCACTTTACCACTGAGCTACCAGGGCTCCTTAAGTCCTACAAAGGGAGTTAACCAAAAGGCTTGCCTATAGACTTCCAAACCAGAGGATCTAAACTGGAGTTTGGAAGCATTCAATTTAATGAAACAAAAAGTCAGTCCCAGAGCAGAAAAGGGAGTTTCCCAGGAAGTGCTGCCAGGATAAGGAGATGAACTCTTCCGGAAAGTTTTCCGAGGTAAAAGGTGGAAGCAGACACAGAGAGGAGTTGGGGAGATAACGGACATTAGAATAGTAAGAACCCCATTTTGCTGGATACACGTAAAATCGGATTTAAAAAAAAAAAAGTGTGCTTGCACCTACATCTCGAGTGTTGGATAAAGCAGAAAAAAATATATAAAGGAGGAAGACATCTGGCCCAGTGCCTACATGGAGAAAATGGAGGAAGGTGAGAGAACGGTCAATTAAAAACTAAACAAAAACACTACATGTATTATTTTCATAATCCAAGTTGTGAAAGACTGCCATAAACTCTGCAGTTGCAATTCTGCTGTAAAAACATGTTTTTAAAAATCAGGCCTCAAGAAATAAAAGTCCAAGCTGGAAAGCCTACAAGGAAAACAAAGCAGTACCTCTTCCTCACACAGCCCTGTTACCTGCAGAAACACAGTAAATAAGAACGGATTCATTTCTTATAAAGACAAAACAAAGGCCTCAATTCTGAATATAGCCAGTTAAACACAGGCCTTTCCCAGCTGCAGTTTGCCAGCCCATTAATATTTAAGACATATGCACACACGTACACAGAAAATATTCATTCTTTCTCAGCCCACAGGATTAGGACACCCACACAACTATCTCTGTATCTACAATATCGAGCTTGCAATACTAGTTGCCATCAAGTTGATTCCAACTCATGGTGACCCCATGTGCTTCAGAGCAGAACTGCTCCATAGGGTTTTCATGGCCGTGACTTTGTGGAAGTAGATTATCAGGCCTTTCTTCCAAGGCACCTCTGGGTGGATTCGAACTGCCAATCTTTTGGTTAGTAGCCAAGCACTTAACCTGTTATGCCACCCAAGGACAATCTCACAAGGGCATTTAAATCTATGGTCCTTGGCCACAACAAACACCTGAGAGAAATGGTCTCTCTCCATCTCTCCTGTCTGGCTTCTAAATTCATTCTTTTATTTTCCAAGTATTGAGGAAGCCCCAAGGCCAAATAAGAATCCCATCCTTTTCAATTAACCCTGCGGTTGAGCTGGGTGAGGTTTTGCTTCATTGTGTTTTTTAAGCTACAACCCCAGTCTCACCAATAGCACAAACTGTATCTAATCTACATTTTTTAGGTCTCAGGGTATACACACAAACGGCTTTTTGAAAGAATGAAGGATTCTATCAAATGTGTTTACCAATTCAGCCTAGTTTGTGTAGCCAAGCATTCTTTACCACTGATATAAATAATACGCCCTCCCCGAACATAAATGGCACTGATGACAATTAGCCTTTATTGGGTACTCTCCATGTGCCAGTTGCCTTTACCAACATCTAATATTTATAACAGCTTTAATCAAAGGAATCATTTGCTCCATTTCCCAACTGAGGAAAGGCCACTCAGGGGGGTTAAATCATTTTGCCCAAGATCTGGGATTCACACTAGGGCTGGGTCCGCTGAAAAGTTTATTCATCTTCCACTGGATTCTTTCACCTAGCCACAGAACACCTGCCTAGGGAACCCCGGCCAGCTCACACCCTCTTCCCAGCACCCAACAGAACTCAGAGCCTATACTGCAGCCTACAAGATTCTTCTGCAGCTTTCACAGAGAAGAAAATTTACAAGGATTTTATAAAAACCACTGGTCTGCAGAGGCTGGGGAGTGACTTCCAGTTTTAAAAACTAACAAGAACCTCCCCAGAGCTGATGATTAGGGCTGATGCAGCTCATAAAAGAAGCTATAAAACCTTCTCTGTTATATTAGTTTTGTGTTTTCCTTTTGCAGAAGGCTGTCAGAGGGGAACGTGCTGCAAAGACGCCTTCTGAGGCCGAAGGTCCATCCACAAGAGATGAGTCCCACCTCTTCCCTTCTTCACCCTTGTCAGAAGCTCTTGAGTTTGTACAAAGGAAACATGATTAACCAACCTTCCTACCAGAGGGTGATCTCAGATAGGTTCCAGGAGCCAGTTCGAATTTACTTAAAAGATTGAGATCTCCCATCTCCCCTGTTACTCAATCCGGCAATACTGGCCAGCAGATATAATTGCAAGGCAGGTAGGCTAGACTCACCAATCTGCCGATTCAATGCCTGTGAATGTTGCAAATTACACGGTATAAATTTAGCAAGGTGGGTCTTGACACACACTCCTGCCAATTACATGTTCCCCCGCTAGTAGAAAGTACATTAATTACTTTGGGTATAGGCACTACTTCCACTTTCTCCGGCCTTTCTGGAGAGCTGCAGGGAACTCAGAGTAATCTATGAAGATTAAGGCATAAATACATAATGCCTGCTGGGTAGGTGGGACTGTTTCAAAGCTCTTGGAATTAGAACTGTTAACATTTCTCCATAGGTGGAGAGTCACTGAGGCCAGCGCTCTGGGGCTGAAGATGGCCTGACATGAACGAAGACACCAATTCGGAATCGGCAGGATTGAGGTACGATGTGGGATCACGGTGGCAGTGGCAGCAGCTTGGGCAACTTCCTTCCTTCTGCCTTAAAAGTGATGCTTCCCCAGCAAGAAGGGGAACAGGGGCCCCAGCTGCGGCATGGCAGATACAGCGTGGCCAGAATTAAGCTCTATGCGTCAGACGCCAAGCTAAATACAAGCTACCAGCATTTTTATATTATTCCTCACTAAAGAGCCCTGGTGGCACAGTAGTTAAGCGCTTAGCTGCTAACCAAAAGATGTGCTGCAGTTTAAACACACTAGCCACTTTGCGAGAGAAAGATGTGGTAGTCTGCTTCTGTAAAGGCTGCAGCCTTGGAAACCCTATGGGGCGCTTCTACTATGTCCTATAGATTAGCTATGAGTTGGAATCTACTTGACAGCAATGGGTTTTAACAGCCATATTGGGCGCAGTGGTGTTTCAGTGGCAGAACTCTCACCTTCCATGAGGGAGACCCTAGTTCAATTCCCAGCCAGTGAACCTCATTTGCAGCCACCACTCCTCTGTCAATGGAGGCTTGCATGCTGCTCTGATGGTAAACAGTTTTCAGCAGAGCTTCCAGACTAAGATAGACTAGAAAGAAAGGCCTGGCGAGCTACTTCGAAAAATCAGCCAATGAAAACTCTACGGATCACAAGAGAACACTGTACAACTCACTTGCTTTGGACACAGCATCAGGACGGATCAATCGCTGGAGGAGGACGTGATGTCTGGTGAAGCAGGGGCCAATGAGGGCATGGGAAACCCTTGGTGAGATGGACTGGCACAACACCCGCAACAATGGACTGGAACATGCCAGTGAGCGTAAGAATGACACCGTGGACTGGGCAACATTCCGTTGTACATAAGGTCACCATGGGTCAGAGTCAACTCAATGGCAGCTATCTATCAGTCAACCTCCTTAGCCAAAGGGAGGTCATGTGATCAAGTTACAGTAAGGTGAACTCATATGATGCTCCCTAAAATGTGACTCTTGAGAAGAGGGTCAAAGACACTGAAAAGAGTTCCATTCCTTCCAAGAAGCAGTACCTGGCAGGGCTCTTTTTGCTGAAAGATCAAACCAATATTCTTTATTTTTCTCTCCTACTCCACTTGGCTTGGAAAGTCAAAGGTCTCCTAACTGAAGGGATGTACACTTCCAGCAGGAACACAAGAAACATGGAAGAAAAGCGACGTTAACTTGCCCGGTGGCAAAATCTGTGTGTAGACGGCAATTACACAGAAAGAGGACGTTAGAAAAGAACATGCCAAACTTCCAGGGGAGACCCGATCACTCTGAGAGGAGACGCTGCCTGAACCAGCCAGGTAAGTTAAGATCAGACTTGGCCATCAGGGGAGCGAGTTGTCATGGCCAGATCACCCTTTCGTCACATCTAATATTAATAAGACACTTCCTCTTAGTAATCATAATTTGGTAGATTAATTAAATTTCGAATTCTTCAGCAGGCAAGGTTATGACCTCAATCCCAACTTCAGGAAATTGCACATTCTTTGTCTTAATTGGAAATGTGTATGGTTTTACCTAGCAAAAGTGTGTATAGTAACCTAGTAATACATGCAAGGTTACTCTATACCAGAAAGCTAATGAATAAAGTTGACACCGTTGTGTATGAAATGGCTGTTCTCAGAGTAATAAATCTGTAGAATGACTGTGGGCCTCTGTTGCATAAAACCCACCTTATTACTTAAGTGGTCCCTCGCTAATTCTTTCCTACCAGAAAATGGGAAGCAATAGGGTAGGTATGCAGGAGGGGTCTTTGCGCCACCTATGTAGGTCAATATAAAAATCTTTTGAAGACCACTCATCTGCAGCAGCATTTCTGACCTCTGGGGACCAATCTGCAAGGTGAGATTCATTGTCCTAAAGCCAGGTGAGAATCTGGTAGGCCTCTCCAGTCCTGGGAAGGGCCCGATGCCTAGACTGGGAAGACCCAGTGTCACCCTATGTAGCTGCTAAGACAAGGAGCCAGAGCTAAAAAAAAAAAAAAAGCAACAGGAGAAGACGATGCTAATTGAGGGTATCAACAGGCCCTTTGAAAGGACCTTACGTGCTGTTCTCCAGACAGGGCAGTAATCATCACAGGATATACAGGACTATGACTCTAAAGTGACAAGTGGTGGGTCAGTGGTAGAAATCTTGCTTTCCATGTGGGAGACCTGGGTTCAATACCCAACCAATGCACCCCATGTGCCGCTACCACCCAACTACCAGTGGAGGCTTGCGTGTTGCTCTGATGCTGAACAGCTTTCAGTGAAGCTTCTGCACAACGACAGACCAGAAAGAAAGACCTGACAATCTACTTCTGAATAGCAGCCAGTAAAAACCTCTGGATCATAACAATCTGATCTGCACCCAGTCATGGGGATGGCAAAGTACTAGGCAGCATTTTGTTCGTTCTGCGTAGGGTCGCCATGAGTCTGGAACTGACTCTACAGCAGCGAACAACAACCAGAGCTACGACTCTAGTTGGTGAAGGGATAATAAGAATGGCAGAGAAATGACAACACATGCACAAAGTGGTGACCCCCCAGGCTCCTGGCCAAGCAACTTTGGGGGCACAAATGGGTATGGAATTCCCAGAAATTTTTCTAATCAACAAAAACAACCATAGATATGAACTAATAATAGCTAGAAATACATTATTCACAGTGATGCCTATTAGAACAAAAATTTCAAAACAACGCAAAAGCCCCAAATTAGGGAGTAGGTTAAATAAATTATGGAACATCTACTGGACAGAATTCAGTTCAGCCATTAACACTGGTTTGGAAGAACCAATGATTGGATTAAGGAAGCAACCCCCACAGGGGAAAAGCAGTCAAATCGAGAGTGGCACTGTGTGGTTGGGAAAATCAATTAGTATTGGAATAAATATCCTAGCTAGGAGACAAATAACTTAAAGGCCTATTGCTTTCAATAATACAGACTACAGAAAACAAAGCTAATAAAAATTACACTGATTGACAGGGTTGGGGCAAAGAAGGCTGAGGAAAAACTAAGACAGAAATATCTAATGAATGTAAAAATGTTCACTATGTGTGAAATGAAAAAAGAAAAGTTAAAAACTATAAACACATGCACATACTTATGTAACATCTGAAAGGACAGTATGCAAAAAATCTTCTGAGTGGTAGGATTGGTGGTGATTTTTTTTTTCTTCTTTTGGATTAACGGTATTTTCTAAAACAAATAACAATAAGAATAACAATGAGAGTTAGGTTTTAAATTTTTAATGGGGACAAAGATTATCACAGATCCAAACTGTCAAACAGGAGCTCAAAGGTAGATTCATCTTTAACTCTAAAGAGACCATTTTTCCCCAAAATATTTTTTTTTAAATTTTTTTGAGAAAGAAACTACACAGTAACACAAATGGAACTCATTATTTAAAGAATTCCTCTGCAGAATCTTTCTGTAAAAAGCATCATCCTAATTTGTGACTTGGAGATGTGATACATATTCTATATATCAAGAATGTCTGCATGACACTCAAGTCACACAAGGTTACAGACTTACACCTGCCCAGCCAGACTTTAGGAGATGGCTACCTGATCCTCTGAGTCACTTCTTTCCTCAAACTCTCTTTCCAACTGTAATCTGCTTTTTCAGGAGGTGTCTTGATAATGGAAGGTACCATCCAACAAGAACACATAACCCTCAAGGTTTGAGTAAACCAGTTTCACCAGTTAAGCAGCAAACATTCCCTTTGAGTGTAAAATGCAAGGTGCTAACCTCTGTACTAGAGTGTGATCACCCACATCCAGGCCTTACTAGGTCCTATGCTTCAAGACCTTGGCCTTCACCAACTCTGCCTGGACCATTACAGCAGCCTCCTACGCAGTCTCTTGGTCCCCAACCTCTTTCCCTCTCAAGAGTCTCTTCTCACACTGCCCCTAAGAGCTGAGGGCAGATCATGTCACCCATCTCTGCCTCATGTCTTCCCAGCTCCTATATCCAAAACCCACTGGCTAGAAGATCCCTGGTCCACACCACCTAGGCTCCCTTCACCTTTCTACCTTGATCGTCCAGGACATTCTTCCTACAAATTCGGTTCCAGATTCCCAACATAACCTCCCATCCTCTGAATAAACTTTATATGGAAAAGGAAGAGCCCTAGATAAGTAAAGCACTATTGAAGAACAACAACAAAGTAGGAGGCCTCACACTACCTGACCTCAGAAACTATTATACAGCCACAGTAGTCAAAACAGCCTGGTACTGATACAACAACAGACACATAGACCAATGGAACAGAACTGAGAACCCAGACATAAATCCATCCATCTATGTATGAGCAGCTGATATTTGACAAAAGGGCAAAGTCCATTAAATGTGGAAAAGACAGTCTCTTTAACAAACGGTGCTGGCTTAATTAGATGTCATCTGTAAAAAATGAAACAAGATCCATACCTCACACCATACACAAAAACTAACAAAATAGATCAAAGACCTAAATATAAAACTTAAGACGATACAAATCATGGAAGGAAAAATAGCGACAATGCTAGGGGCCCTAATACATGGCATAAATAGTATCCAAACCATAACTAACAATGCACAAACACCAGAAGAGAAACTAGATAACTGGGAACTCCTAAAAATTAAACACTTTTGCTCATCAAAAAGACTTCACTAAAAGAATAAAAAGAGAATCTACAGACTGGGAAAAAAAATTTGGCTATGACATATCTGACAGGGTCTAATCTCTAAAATCTACAAAATACTTCAACATCTCAATAGCAAAAAAGACAAATAATCCAATTAAAAATAGGCAAAGGATATGAACAGACACTTCACCAAAGAAGACATTCAGGCAGCTAGCAGACAAATGAAGAAACGCTCACAATCATTAGCCATTAGAGAAATGCAAATCAAAACTACGAGATACCATCTCACCCTGACAGTACTGGCATTAATCAAAAAAAAAAAAGAACAAATGTTGGAGAGGCTACGGGGAGATTGGAACTCTTATGCGCTGCTGGTGGGAATATAAAATGGTAAAACCACTTTGGAAAATGACAGCGTTCTTCTTCAAAAAGCTAGAAATGGAAACACCATTTAAAAAAAAAAAAAAAAAACCCACTGCCATTGAGTCAATTCCAACTCATAGTGACCCTACAGGACAGAGTAGAACTGCCCAATAGAGTTTCCAAGGAGCGCCTGGAAGATCTGAACTACCAACTTCTTGGTTAGCAGCCGTAGCACTTAACCACTATGCCACCAGGGTTTCCAGAAATACCATATGATCCAGCAATTCCACTCCTAGGAATATACCCTAGAGAAATAACAGCCATCACACAAAAAGACATACGCATACTCATGTTCACTGCAGCACTATTCACAATAGCAAAAAAGATGGGAACAACCTAAATGCTCATCAACAGATGAATGGATAAACTATGGTACATACACGTAATGGAATACTATGCAACAATAAAGAACAAAGATGAATTCGTGAAACATCTCACAACATGGATGATTCTGGAGGGCATTATGTTGAGTGGAATACATCAATCACAGAAGGACAAATATTGTATGAGACCACTTAAACTCAAGAAAAGGTTTACACACAGAAAATAGCATTCTTTGATAGTTATAAGTTTGGGGAGGGAGGGAGAGAGGAAATCACTAACTAGATAGTAGACAAGGGTCAACTTTGGTGAAGGGAAAGACAACACACAATATAGGAGAAGTCAGCACAACATGACCAAAACAAAGGCATAGAAGTTTCCTGGACACATCCAAATACCCTGAGGGACTGAGTTGCTGCGGCTGGGGCTGGGGACCATAGTCTTGGGGGACATCTAGGTCAACCGGCATAACATAGTTCATAAAGAAAATGTTTTACATCCTACTTTGGTGAGTTGCATGCGGGGTCTCAAAAGATTGTGAACTGCCAACTAAGATACATCTGGAGCAAAGGAAAATGAAGAAAACCTAAAACTCGAGGAAAATATTTGCCCAAAGGACTAAAAGACCACATGAGCCAGAGCTTCCACCAGCCTGAGCCCAGGAGAACTAGATGGTACCCCCCACCACACCAACAGCTCTGACAGGGATCACACCAGAGAGTCCCGGACAGAGCCAGAGAAAAATGTACAACAAAATTCAAATTCACAAAAAAGACCAGACTTACTGGTCTGACAGAGACTGGAGGAATCCCTGAAACTACGGCCCCCGGACACTGCTAACTCAGAACCGAAACCACTCCTCAAGCCCACTCTTCAGACAAAGATTAGACGGGGCCTGCCTATAAAACAAACAGTAACACACATGAGGAAGGTGCTTCTTAGTTCAATCAAGTAAACGAGACCAAAGGGGCAACTCCTGCCTAAAAGCAAGATGCAAAGGCAGGAAGGGACAGAAAAACTGGATGAATGGTCCCGGGGAACCCAGGGTGTAAAGGGAATGGGGGAGAGTGCTATCACATTGTGGCGATTGCAACCAATGTCACAAAACAATACCCGTAAAAACCCATAACGTTGAGTTGATGCCGACTCATAGCAACTCTATAGGGCAGAGCAGAACTGCCTCATAGGGTTTACAAGGTTGTAATCTTTAAGGAAGCAGACTGCCACACCTTTCTCCAGAAGAGCAGCTGGTGGGTTCCAACCACTGGCCTTTCAGTTATCAGCTAAGCACTTAACCACTGTGCCACCTGGGCTCCTTATGGCTGGTATAGCCCTGCTTTAAACCCCTCTTCCTTGAGGTATTTTGGCTGACTCTCATCTGAGAGAACACCCTTCAAAGATCAGTTAATGCCCCCTCCTCCATAAAGCCTTCCTGAGTCTAAGCCACCGAACAAACCACTCCTTCCTCTGGGCTCATAGCATCTTTCTGGGCCTCTGTTACCACATACGCTAATTCCACGCAGTATCCAGTTAACTGAATATGTCTGTCTTCCAACCAAGACTGTAAGGACCCCACAAACATGTACCGCCCATTAACCTCTATGCCTCATACGATACCAAGCACAGGGCTCTGTGCGCAATAAGTGCTCAATAAATATTTCTCAATCAAATAAAAGTGACCAGCTCCTTAAAATCAAGACCCGCATTGTCTTCATTTCTATCATATATCACGTGAACTAAAACCAAACCTGTTGCCGTTGAGTCAATTCTGACTCATAGCCACCCTACAGGACAGACTAAAACTTACCCACACAGTTTCTGACGAGCATCTGGCGGATTTGAACTGCCAACCTTTTGGTGAGCAGCTGTAGCTCTTAACCACCACAGTGTCGGGTATAAAGTAAGCATTCATTAAGTGTGTAGAATGAATGACTGCATGTGAGCTTAAATGAACAAATGCATCCCCGTGAACCACTCTCCCAGGGCTCATACCAATGATCAAATTTCAAAGCAGAGGTGACCAGGCCAAAGGATAATTTATCTTCCTAAAGACGCTAAGTGTCAGTTAAATTGCTGTATTTAATAGGGCCTGACTCAGATGGGCCATTCTGAACAAAAGTAATAACTGTACCAGTAATGAGCCTACTTTAAATTATTACTATCACTACACGGAGCGCAAAGGATTCCTTGAGCCATCAGACCAAGGCTCCAATTAGCGATCTGTGGCCTTTACAAACCACAGACCACCAGGCTCCCACCTTTGACCTCCCTGGTAAGGCAGAGAACATTTTCCAAGAGAACCCAGGATAATCTCCTCCAGAGGTTCATGATTCATTCTAGGATTGTCTCTCTCTCTCTCTTTTTTTAAATCAGCCTGCCCAACAGGCTGTAAATGATTCCACAGACAGCACAGTCTGATAAAGAGTAAATATGCTATGGCTGAAAGGAGCCTGGCTGGGGAGGCCTCGAGACTCAATCTAGTATTAAATGTATTTATTCTGTTTTTTTTAATGCATCTAATGCTTATTATTAGCCCCTAGGAATGTTCGCAAGCATCAAAGAAGAGGGAGAGAGGGAAAGGTCTTTATCTGCCAGGACAGACTGCAATCTCTAACTGACAACATAAGGAAAGGCACACACAGTGTAACTTGATGATGGAGGAATTTGGGTAGCCGAATTTGCTCAGAGTTCTTCGGCTCAAAAGGGAGGTGGAAACCACCTCCTTGGCCTCAGTAATTCCAGGGTTGAGGGGGACGAGTGAAGCCGGAAGCAGCAGCTGGGTAATTTGGCCCTAACAAGCTGGGGGGCCACCCTCCTCCAGTGAACACCTGATCCTGACCCCTGATCCTGACTCACACGGACATGTCAACTCCCTTCTAAAGAACACTTCACATCTGAAAAGGCAGCACAGGACCAGTGCCCAGCGCCACCAGAAAACCAGTTGCTGTCAGAGTCAGCTCGACTCATGGCAACCCCACGTGTGTCAGAGTAGGACTGTGCTCCATAGGGTTTCCAATGGCTGATGTGTTGGAAGTAGATCACCAGCCCTTTCTTCCAAGGCACCTCTGGGTAAACTGGAACCTCCAAGCTTTTGGTTAGCAGCTGAGCACACTAATCATCTGCACTTCCCAGGGATGCCCATCACCACAGTCTCTTCTCTAAACTTAACATCTCCAGCCCTTCACGAGATGATAAGTGAGGGGAATGCTGCGGCCAAAACACAAGGTCTGGAACCTGACAGACCTGAACCCAGGTCCCGGGCCCACTACTTCATAGCTGTGAATCCCTGAGCAGGTTATATAACCTCTTTGGGCCTCAGCTTCCTGATCTGTAAAATGGGGATAACAAAAATAACAACAACAAAAAAACAGAAAATAACAAATGCTGGGGAGATTGTGGGAAGACTGGAACTCTTATGAACTGCTGGTGGGAATGCAAAATGGTACAACCACTTTGGAAAACGATACGGTACTTCCTCAAAAAGCTAGAAACAGAAATATCACATGATCCAGCAGTTCCACTCCTAGGAATATACTCTAGGGAAACAAATGCCATCACACGAAAGGACATATGCACACCCATGTTCATTGCAGCACTATTTACAATAGCAAAAAAGATGGAAACAACCTAAATGCCCATCAACAGATGAATGGATAAACAAACTATGGTACACACACATAGTGAAATACTACCCAACAATAAAGGACAAGGATGAATAATAATAAAAATAGCTATCATTTTGGGGCATGGATTAGGTGCATTCTGGACACTGAGTGTTGTGCATCTGTTACTTTTTCTCAGTTTTCTGTCATCCCATGAGGCAAGTACATGACTATCCTCATTTGATAGATAAGGAAACTGAGGCTTAGGAAGGCAGACACAACATTCTCAAAGTTTGCAAATGAAGGTCAGGGCGTGAGCTAGGTCTGCACAAGCCTGGCAGTGTCTTAGCCACTGTGCTGAGATTGGGGCAAGAGTGAGATGACACACACTCTGCATGGTGGCTGGCACTCTGTGGCCATTCCAAAAATGGCTAATCGTTATTGTTTTGTTAATTATCATTCATTGTACTGCTGCTTTAATTGCCTTCAGCGTGCTCCTTGCCTCTGGTCCTCTCAGTCAGGAGAGGAAGGCCATCCAATTTTTGTCTAAGGGAAAGACATCCACCCTACAGTGAAACCATACACACTAGACTCTCAACGTTGTCATTGCAAACCAACCAATGGCAGATTTCCCTCCCAGTGACAAAGGGGGCCTTTGGACCCAGCTGAAGGCTGGACCTGTGGACAACCAGGGTGCAGGAACTGCCAGCTGGGAGGGTTTAACTAAAAACAGGGTTTTCTGTCCTAGAGGTGGGCACCTTTGACCAGCACCACATTCATAATGGGAAGGAAAAAACACTGAAATCCACGTGAGTCCTTTTTAACACAGGAAATTGTCCTGCTGGGAAGAAGCAAATATTTGTGCAAATAATTAACTAAGGAAGGAGAGTGTTCTTTGCAAATGTTGACCAAAACTAGGTGAAAAAAATAGCCCTGGCTATGAAATGGCCTCTCATAGTCACTGGGAAGGGCAGCAGATCTCAATTAACTCCCAAAAAAACAGACAACCAACCAAACTAAAAACCAACATGTTGCTGCTGAGTCGATTCCTATAGGACACTATAGGACAGAGTAGAACCACCCCAAAGGGTTTCCAAGGAGTGGCTGGTAGATTTGAACTGCTGACCTTTTGGTTAGCAGGCGAGCTTGTAACCACTATGCAATCAGCTCCTAATTCCTTCAGAAATGAATCGTCTCCCTGTTGAGAATACACCACCTATCTAAGCTAACCAAGGACCTTTGTGGCACCTCCACTTTCATCCTCACCTCCATCCTTTAAAAAAAAAAAAAAGCCAGTTGCCATCAAGTCCTTTCCAACTCATGACGACCCCATGTGTGGTAAAGTAGAACTGTGCTCCACAGGTTTTCAATAGCTGTGTTCTTTCAGAAACAGGTTGCCAGGCCTTTCTTCTGAGGTGCCTCTGGGTGGACTCAAACTGCTAACCTTTCAGCTAGTAGCTGAGCATTTAACCTTTGCGCCACCCAGGGACTCTTTCACCCCAGTAAAAATTCTCTTTTCTTTGCATCTCTGGCCAGAGCTGTGTACTCAGGCCCAATTAACTGATACCAGCCAGCTGCGTCAAGAACTAGAGGAGAACACTAGCTCCTCCGCTCTCCCTAGTTTCCTGTGTATATGATGTTCCTAGTTTTTCTATCATCCCATACCTCAAACTTTACTTCCAGGGGAAGGATTAGTTTAAATGGCAGGCAGCAAGGATGTCTGAATGTTTTTACTCTTCAATGCTGAGAAAATAGCATCTCTGCCCCCAAAATAAGCAAATGGGGCCCTTTCTATAAGCTTAGGCGATGTGGTGTCATAGACTAAATGAAGCGTGG
Source organism: Loxodonta africana (assembly GCF_030014295.1). NCBI lineage: Eukaryota > Metazoa > Chordata > Mammalia > Proboscidea > Elephantidae > Loxodonta > Loxodonta africana. The sequence continues at coordinate 47,096,175 of NC_087348.1, forward strand.
GCTCTCCCAGAAAAAAATACTGTGCTCAATGCAAAAATATGCAGCCAGTCCTGTGTGTCCTGGGCTTTCCTAACCACTCCACACCCCACGTGAAAATGTTTACAAGGAGCCGATTCATTGCCAAAAAAACCCGTTGCTGTTGAGTCGATTCCAACTCATAGTGACCCTATAGGACAGAGCAGAACTGCCCCACAGAGTTTCCAAGGAGTACCTGGTGGATTCGAGCTGCCAGCCTTTTGGTTAGCAGCCCTAGCTCCTAATCACTGCGCCGCCAGGGTTTCCAATTCATTGCCAGTACCTTTTTAGCCCCAAATTTTGCTCAGTCTTTTAAAAACAACACCCAGTCTCTTGGCCAACACAGTGGAATGAGAGTCAGGAGACCCCCAGTCTCCGCTGTGGCACTAACAAATTATGTCACCTTGTACCCACTTCTCAAGCTCTGGGCCTCAGTTTTCTCATTTGTAAAATGGGGGGGAATCTTTAAGACTATAGGTCAGGGAATGAATCAGAATATACTGGACAGGACAAGAGTAAGTTTAGATTTAATTTTACATACATGTTCAAGTTTGCAACATAAATGTGCTTTTATGGGTCACTGTTTTTTTTTTTTTTGGTCAACAGTGGGTTAGAGGTTTACTGAGGGAGTTAAGGACTATTGTGTGACATTTTTTCCTCACTTCGTGGACTTTCACTTTGGGAAAGGAAATAAGAACCATCAAGGTTGCATTCCTGCTTATGCTGCCACCTGGGAATCTATGAGGCCCAAACTGCTTTGTTGTCATCTTGAAGAGCCTGTCATCATCACAGACAGGGAATTTCAACCCTTGCAATACACATTTTCACTGTCCAAATAGATTGAGACAGGGCTTGCGGCATCCTGGTAGGAGCTTCCGAGCTATGGATAGAATTGAATAATGGGCAAGTTTCCCATTTAAGCCAGCACCTCTTTCAAGATATAAATTCCTGCACTGCAAGGTTTCAGAAACTAGGGCACTCACAGACATACAGACATAGGGTCAGAGGCCAGATCTATGAATCTCCTCCCCCCATACACACACACACACAGACACATACACAACTATTCAATTTATGAGCTGCTCCATATGGAATCTGACTCCTCCAACTGCAGCTATTAAAGAGCTGATGTAAGAGGAGACCCAACGGTCACATGCAGCTTCCTTCCACCGGCAAACCTGCGTTAATAATTTAGCTATTAACAACCATGTAACCAGAGAGGCTCAAGACGAACGGCTCTGTGGTTCTCTGTGACATTGGGCACATCTCCACGGTCGCCCCCTTTTCTACTTGAACTACAGGGTCTTTGTTGCCTTGAAGAGCCGGCCGCCATCAGAAAAAGCAAAAATGACAAATTTGTGAAATTTGAAGAATAAATACAATTCCTATAGGCGTTTAATTTGTGGCCCACACAAAGCCTGCAAAATATGATAAACCGTTTTAGGTTTTTCCTGCCTTCCCTGCCTTGGCCACAATTAATTTCACCATGTTCAAGTGTAACACAGAATGTAATATATGGAGGCCGGAGATTTAGAGCAGTGAATAAGCTTCTGTACTTTGGGGCCCTGGAGGTAAAAGAAGCAATAACGACAGGATTCATTTTGGGTAACCATTTGTGTGCATTTTCTGTTTTGCATCGTTAAGCCAGACAAAAGCACCCCAAGGAAACCGTGACAGCATTGGGCTAAAGTCACTCAAAATTCGAATGCCCAACGCATTTTGTAACTGAGATGCACAGCAGCTCTTATGCATACCCTACAAGGGCATCAGACTGCAAAGGAAAGCTATGCATTACCCAAATCAACATGAAATGCTCTGGTTTGGTTGCTACCATAACCTCAAAGGCCTGAAAACAGAGCAAAATTCAAGTCCCATGGAGGCTTTTCCAAACACTCTACTCAGCAGAGTAGCAAGAACTATTCTTTATTAAAGGTATACCATGTGTGGGTACTGTGCTAGTACTTTAACTATGCAATCAATAAGGTCTTACAACAACCCTGAGAGTTAGGCATTTTCATCTCCCATTTTACAGGCGAGAAAACTGAGGCTCAAAATGACTAAGTAACTGGACCAAGATCACATACTGAGCAACTAAAAGAACCAGGATTTGAGCCCAGGCTAACACTAAACAAAGCCTATGCCCTAACTACTAGCTTGCAGCACCAAATTTTGCCATTGTGTTTGCAGAGTGATTGCCCCACTGAGAAGGTTTTAAGGAGATGATCACTTAAAAAAATGCTGACTGCTGTTATTGTCTTGCTAAGCAAATACAGGAATCTGTCATAGCTGGTACTTGACCCACTCCACCATACATGACCTGAACATTCCCCAAGCAGACAACCGCATTAATAAGACTATTCTGAAAAACAAAGCCCTGTGAATCAGACCAACAACAGCAGTGTCAACTCAACCAACATTTGCTGAGTGCTTAGGACACGTAAGGCAGACAGCCTGGTGTAAGGGATACAGAGATTATCGTCTCTGACTTTGAGGAACTTAGGCCTTCATTTTCTCATCAAGTAAAGGGGCCCAATACCACTCATGCCTGAGCTTTTATTCAGATCCAGTAACCTAATCGCCAACAGGTGAGCTCTGTTATTTGTGGCAGATGGTGGTACTCATTTCACATTCCATCTGTTTCAGCCCACTTCCCAGGTTAGGCAGTGACTAGTTCTGGTCAATGGAATGTGGGCAAAAGTGACATGTATCACTTTGAGGCTGAAGAACAGAAGAGCTGGGACATGACCTTCATACTATCTCTTTCCCGTGGCAATGTTCCAGACATGGAGCCTCGATCAGCCTGGGTCAGAGTAACTATAAGGAGTAGAGCCATCCAACCCGCAGTGGTCTTTGTGTAAGTGCGAAATTGGTTATCATGTGTTAAATCAACAAATTTGGGGGTAATTTGTTACTGCAGCAAAGTTTTATCCTATCCTGACTAGTATATATTATCTAACACATAACCTTAGGTGAGCCAATCACTACATAGGTTAGATCCTAAGATATCATCATTCTTTAAGCCTGGACATCAAGAATATTCTAGTAGAGAGAAGTTTACACATATGCTTTGTTGCCATCTTAAAGAATCTGTCATTGTCAGACAGGGAATTTCAATCCTTGGAATATACACTTTCACCGTCTGAACAGATGAGAGAGACAAGGGGCACCTGTCTACAGGTTCTGTTCAAATTATTCCTTTCCTTCCATATCAAAGGGAGGAAACCCTGGTGGCATAGTGGTTAAGAGCTACAGCTGCTAACCAAAAGGTGGGAAGTTCTAATCCACTAGGTGCTCCTTGGAAACCTTATGGGGCAGTTCTACTCTGCCCTTTAGGGTCGCTATTACCTGGAATCAACTTGACGGCAACAGGTTGATATCAAAGGGAAGGAGCCCTGGTGGCGCACTGGTTAAGCACTTGGCTGCTAACCGAAAGGTCAGTAGTTCAAGCCCACGAGTGGTTCCATGGCAGAAAAGACCTGGCAATCTGCTCCCAACAATAACATACAAAAGGGACATTAAAAAAAATGAAATAAATCCTCTCTCCTATAACCTACCCAATGCATTGCCCATACAAAGCAGAACTGAGCTTCTATCTAAAGACAGTTAGGACATGATCTTATTCACAACCAGATATGGCACTAAAGATGTTCTAGGCTGCAAGTATCAGAAACCCCAACTCACAACGGTACCGGCACACCCTCTTCTCTATACCTTCTAACTCTGCCTCAGTGGCTCTTTGAGGAGCAGAGATTTTATCTTTGTGTTCCCCAGCCTACATGGATCTGAATACTACTGGCAGGCACCACAAATGTCTGGTATATATAAGTCTCTCATTAAAAGGGCAGCATTCTTACCCAAGCTCATCTATATAACTCCACCCTCAAATGCCCATCCCTCCAGACACTGGCATCAGGGCACTTGCCCTCTGCCCCTCTTCCTGGGCATAACAAGCTCAGATTCTGCTCCTTCCTTGTTCCATGAATTGAACTCCACCAAAATATCTTCCACTTGACCTCCCTCGGGAACCCAGAAATTGAGTGGAGCCCAAGTGCTAAAAGGTCCCAAGACAGAGTTTCAGCACTAATGTCTCAATCTCCAGACAGCACCAACACCCTGACAGGGCTATCTTCTGGGATCTGCAAAAATACCCTCTTCCTACAGTTTCCAACTTGTCTAAAACAAAAAACTCAAAATGTGAGAGGTTAACAACTCAAGCGACTCTTGGCCGCTCTGGGAAAAAACACAAACGCAATGTAGACTTCACAGAATCAGAGAGAGGGTGCTGGAGGCACCATGTAAAGAGAAATGATTTTCAAAATGTGCTCTGCTGTGATGTCCCAGAGCCTGCTTGGGTGTAGGGGCCCGGGGGAGGGGCACAGAGCTAGTCCCCACTCCCCCCCTCCACTCTACTCCCATCTAACCAAAGCAGCCCAAGTTACCTGTTTTTCACCTTTAACTTCAATGTGAGGATTTTCCCCGAGGAAAGTCTCTCAGTGTTGAAAGCCTGCCTTGGTTGGGTTAGACTCTGCTCTCCCACTCACTGTGAGCCCCTGGGTGGGTCACTTGGTCTCTCAGGCAGAGCCTTTGATACCTACTGTATCTACCAACATATACCCTGGGGGCAGTAACACTCCCCTGGCAGGCCTGGTGTGAGGGTTAAGTGAAATGATTCTGGAAAAATGCCTGAGGCACTCTCAGTCAACAAGTGTTCTTTTTCTTCCCCATAAACACAAATACTGGCCAAGTAAGTCACCAGCACATGGGGCTTGTATTTATTTTGCTATTAGTGAGGGTCCTTTCTGAAATGTCTGGGGGGAGCCCAAAATCTCTAGATAAACCAGCATGTCATGCTGTTTTCCCAAAAATGGAGCGATCCAATTCAACGGGTGTTTAATGAGCACCAAGAAGACAGCAGATTTCTCATGTGGCAGGGAAAAATGGCTTCATAATTAGCAAACTGTTTCTCTCCTCCCTTAGCCAACAACACAAACAGGCAAAATAACCAAGAAACCTAGAATATCATCTCACAAGCCACAAACTAAATGCCCAGACACCATCTCAAAGATTACTAGAATTAATGGCACAAAGGAGCCCTCCCTCTACTTTATTCAAGGCTAAAAAAAAAGGTCATAGCACCTTTCAACATATTAATGAAATCTTCTTTCATTTCAGGAACTATGCTAGGTACTCTGCATACATTATCATTTTTAATTTCTAGAATAACTTCTTAGGTTAAGACAGGGGTCTATGAAGTATTCATTTAATAGTCCGGTCCATTTTTGCATTCGCTTCTTCTGGGTCAGGGAATTCTTCCATACATCAGATCTGGGTTTGCCATCTTCCCATGTATTTGTTTCCTACAGCTGCCATAACAGAAATTTAAGCCACAAACTGGGTGGCTTAAGCCAAAAATGTATTTTCTCACAGTTCTGGAAGCCAGAAATCTGAAATCAAGGTTTGTACAGGGTTGGCTCCTTCTAGAGGCTCTGAGGAAGAATCCATTCCACGCTCCTCCTTGCAATCCTTGGTGTTGCTTGGCTTGTTTGTTGATGCACCACTCCAGTCTCCAGCCTCTGTCTTCACATCACCTTCTCCCGTCAGTATCTTCTCCTCTTCTTATAAGGACATTTATCACTGGATTTAGGGCCCACGAGGAGAACCCAAGATCCTTAACTTAATTACATCTGCAAAGACTCTTTTTCCTAATAAGGTCACACTCAGGTTCTGGAAGGACAATATTATCAGTAAAGGGGCATCGATAAGGCCATACTACAGAAGTCTAAGCATTACCATCCGAGAGGTAAGCTAGCTGGTCACAGCTCCTCATGCCTATCTCCAACCCGAAGCACCAATCCATAACTCAGACAGGACCATCAAACCAAAACCAAACCCAATACCATCAAGTCAATTCTGACTCACAGGGACCTCGATTCCATAGGGTTTCCAAAGCTGTAAATCTCTACGGAAGCAGACTGCCACATCTTTCTCCCGAGGAGCCACTGGTGGTTTCGAACCACCAACCTTTCAGTTAGCAGTCGATCACTTTAACCACGGCTCCACCAGGGCTCCTCAGGCAGGTCCGTGCTGTTTGTTACATGGATACAGGCGGAGAGATGTAAACAGCTCTGTCCAAAAGAACTATAATGCAAGCCAGACATGTAATTTAAATGCTTGTAGTAGCTACATTTAAAAAAAGGAAATAGTGAAATTAATTTTAATGATGTATTTTATTTAATCAAATACCCAGTATAGAGTGGATAAGCTCCTTATCCTCAAAGTTTATAAGGGAGGTAAGGAAAGGAGGTTCAAGTACACAAAATATTCAAGCAAGTACCCAAGATCTTAGAACTAACCACAGATACAAGGAATGTCACAAGGCTGTATTTGAACAATGTCCTTATAAAAGGAAAAGAACGGACATGAACTCAGAAGACAAGTCTGCTGTGGAAAGAGCTGAGCTGAGTCTTTAGGTTGCTTAAGGTCTTGGACAAGAACAGGGCAAGGAGGACGACAGCCCCTTGGGGCAAGTAGCAGGTCCATAAATGCCCTTGGGTGAATTTTTAAAAGGCACCCCTTCTGGGCACACCCAGCAAGTCCATGGCTGGGGGAGCAGAAGGCTACTTCAGGCAAATTAACAAATTAGCAAAAGGTGCCCCTTCCTGAGTGTGGGCACCCAGCAACCCTGAACAACTGCAGAAACAAAACTGGTGGTGAAGGGACCAAGGAGCTCCAACTCCCAGGCAATGGGGCCTAGGAAGAAGTGAACTTTCTCTAGTGTTCATTGGAAGAACCAAGAGCGGAAATCCAGTTTTTCTGGCATGCAACCAAAGTCATGTCTCAAACACCCACCCACACACTGTGTTCATGGCTGGAGCTGAGCAGGCCTACAGCTGCCTGCTGCTGACAGCTAAAGCCAGGACAGTGCCAACTTGGTGGACATGCCATGGCACCTTCGATTTCCAAGGCCATCCTGCCAGGAGGCTACTTGTGCCAATGGCAGTTTTGGCAAACTGCAGGCTAAGAGGGTGCCACACTGAAATTGACTGCGCTCCCTAAAGACAGGGCAAAGGGCACAGCATCAGGTCTACCTAGATGATCAGTGTTGCTAGTTACCATCAAGTCAGCCCCCAACTCACGGTGACCCCATGCACAATGGGCTCAGACCACTGTAATCCATACCGTTTTCTGGCTAAATAAGCCAGAGATCACCAAGTCTTTCTTCCCAGTCCATCTTCGTCTAGTAACTCCAGTGAAACCTGTTCGGCATCATAGCAACATGCAAGCCTCCACTGACAGACGGGTGATGGCTGTGTAGGAGGTGCACTGGTCGAGAATTGAACCTGGGTCTCCTGCATGGAAGGTGAGAATTCTACCACTGAACCACCACTGCCCTCACGATGCCCATTGGGGAGTGTAACCTTAAAAATCTGAGGATCTGAAAACAAACCTTTTCAGCAGTACACACATCTCTCAACAGGATGATAGCTACAAGTTATCTTCTGTTCTCACAATACTGAGAGCCTACCAGGTGCTACCCTGGGACACCCTTTTTACAAATGTTATCTCATTTAACCCTTACAACAACCCATTCAGGTAGTTACGGCCTCCATTTTGCAGATGAAGAAACTGAAGCCAGAGAGGGGAAGTGACATGGTCAAGGTCACACTGAGAAACGGAGCCCTCGCTCTTCCTATATAGCCTCCTTCCAGCTTTCTGAGCGTGCCTCCTCATTGCCTCCGGTGGTATTTCCCCAAAATGTGATCTGATGACCCTGTGCAAGGAGGAAAGAGAACCAAAAGCCCCAAGTCGCAGCTTTACGTAGACCCCTGGCTCCCCCTAAAAAAGGCTTTTCTGGATTTTTTCTTTTTCTTTTATATGAGATTGCCCCAACCAATATGAAAAACCCAAATGATAATGCCCAGTTCCTCTGGAGTCCAGCAGCGGCCTGAGGGTCTCCAACAACAACCTCCAAGCTGAGCTCCCCAAGCCCCTAGGGGTGCCAAGGAGTTCCAGGACTAGCTCAAAAGGACCAACAAAACTTACCATTTGTCTAACTGCTGGGCAATTAAAACATCAAGTATCTTTATTCATGGCTGAAATCAAGCTACATTAGTGTAGTAACAAAAACTATTTCCTTTGAATGGGAACTCTCACAGTTATAAACGTCTTTCATTAAATTTTTAATACAAATTATTAAGAATTGCAGTTTGGTAACCCACTATGAAAAAGAGTTGGTTCATGGGAGAATATTATAAAAGGGGTTGGCTGCTTAAGATTGGGAATAAATAAATTAGAATTTATCTACCAGTACCTGTGTCATCTGCATTTAGAAAATTGAAAAACACCTTCATGGGGCCCAGTGGCAGAACCCAAGTTTGTCATTAATAAAATAATACTTCTTACAGTGTTTTCTCCCAGACTGTTTAACAAAGGTCACACTCCTTCGTTAACCTTCACAGCAGGGGAACTACACAAAGTAGAATTTCCATTTACATATATAAAGAGAAAGAGAATTTCCATTTCCAAAAGGAGTACCTCAATCCGACTAACTCATCAGCCAGCAGATTAGTTCCCTAACCAGGGCACGCCCCTCCTGATAATGTCAGTGGTATAAAGAAAAGGGGAAACACCAAGAAATCTTGAAACCTGAGTGGTAATTTCTTTCTGTAAATGAACTTTCTATAGGTCATTTATTTCTCTACGAGAAGTCTCAATTTCCCCAGCAATAAAATGGGGATGATATCAGCCACCTGGTAACAAGATACTGTTATAAGTTACCCTGAATTGTCTGGGTTATCAGTGTTACGCAAATCAATAAAATTATCATTAAAGAGCTACTAAAAACACTTATAAGTCTTATAAAAATACTTCGATGGAAATTAAGGCTCAATCAAGAGGCTCCATTTTTTAAAATTGCCATCCCCCTGTTATTTTAAAGACAAGAACACTTAAAACCTTCTTCGATCTTCCAGAGAAAGGGTGCAGGAACTTTCCCTAGCATACGAAGCTCCACATTTATAAACAGCTGGTAAATAAGGAGAGATGAGGATATACCTGGCAAAATAGCTGAGAGCCAGGATGAAAGCAGGAGACCAGGAAGAGCCTCCCCTGAAGAATGTCACTGGCTCAACCACCTTGTCCCAGCTGTGCCATTAACAACCACACTTCTCTGCACAGAGTCATAGGGCCCAGGGCAGCCTATAAATTCTTTCAGGCATGGTTGTTGTTGCTGGCTGCCATTGAGTCAGCCTCTGACTCATGGTGACCCCATGCACAATAGAAAGAAACACTGCCCAGTCCTGCACCATCCCCATGATTGGCTGCAGGTTACATTCTTATGATCCACTGAGTTTTCATCGGCTGATTTTCCCAGAAGTAGATCGTCAGGTCTTTCTTCCTAGTCCACCCTAGCCTGGAAGCTCCACTGAAACCTGCTGGACATCATAGCAACGCACAGGCCTCCACTGACAGACAGGTGCTGCTAGGGCCGGATTACCCAATAAGCAAGGTATGCACGGGCCCAACTGTGCCTTCCCACCAACCTGGAGCACACGATTTTACCTGTTGCCCGCCATATCAAAGATGTGGTGAAACCCATGGGAAACTGCTCACCACAGATCACCAAGTAAATACAACTGAACCCATGCTACCTGGCTCAACGCAAGCTGGTGCATACCACAGTCACTGGTTAATCTGCCCCTAGGTGGTAGCTGTGTACCTGACACATTGGCTGAGAATGGAACCCAGGTTCCCCCACACACCCATGGAAAGGGAAAATTCTACCACTGAACCACCAATACCCTCTTCAAGCATGGTATATATGAACTGACTTGACTTGATTTTAACTTTGCTTACCCAAGTGCCTTCGGAAGAGGCAAACGAACTCTGTCCTCTAAAACAAAGGGACAAGAAACTCTGGGGCTCATAATTCCCACACTCATCTAAAGCTCTGCTAACCCGAAGCCTAACTCCCACACAGTCCCCTGCATGGGGAGACTAACCCATGGCCGCCTGCAGGGAGAGGGCTCCAGCATACTACAAGCCACCTTCTCAGAGACCCCAGCATCCTTACATCCTGGGGCTAGAAAACCCAACTTCAGTCCCCAAAGTCAGAGAGTTCACGGGCTGGGTGCAGCAAATTAAGGAAGTGCAGCTGTAAGTTTTCTTGCAAACACCTCTCAGAAAGGTCCTCAGTTTGGCCTGGGATCAAATTCCAACCTTGCTTCACCCCATCTGGAATCCCAGGCCCTGCTCAGCCAGGATGTGCTCAGAGCAGTAGCCACATCACCCTCTTTGTAATGCCCACCACCAGGACTTAGCAACCAGGCCAGTTTCTAAAGACTGGCGCTGCTTCTTCCTGTTTTTCCTTATCATGGTTATGAAGCCAACATCCTAGGCAGACAGCCCAGACCTGGACTGGGGCATTCTTCAATGTGCGGAAAGAAAACTCAGATGGGACAGAAAATCGGTGGGAGCAGACAGCCTGACTAGAGTCCCTTCCAAAATTGAGATTCTAATATTCAGCACAGTAATAACAGAAAAGTGTGGAAAACCATTCAACGGCATCCAAAAAGAGTCCAGGCTCAGGGAAGCAACCCAGCAGTAGCTGTGTGCCCCTGCGAAGCACCATTTAAGCTAAAAGAACTCCTTTTTCCTCCCTCTGACCTCAGGCACTGGGGCTGTTAGAGAAACAACTCTGAATGTGGGTGTTTAAAATGTAAATGTTTCAATGAGCTGACTCTCCAGGACTCAGCTGGTGATCAATTTACCTTTTAACTGTCTTTTCCAGCTCAGTAATCTGCTCTTGGTACAGCACCGCCTCCTGCCTGGGTTAAGACCAGGAGGCTAAGAGAACAGGGAAACCTTTCAGGACTGGCACACAGAGAGGCCCTCACATCTAGGGCAACTGGATCCGAACCCCATGTACCAAGCACAGCGGCACTGGGGACCCCAAGATGTATGAGAAACAGTCCTCCCACCCCCACCCTTGAGCCAAGGTACTCAGTACAATCAAGAAGAGCTGAAATTTGCACAAAAACAACCCACAGTAGTTTCTGGTATGTGTCACGTGAGCATTACAAAAGGAATGGGTTACGCGGCTGGACTACCCTGGATGACCACAAGGACTGGACCAGGCAGTTCAGTGCTGTGTGGGCTAAGGACTGGAGGGGGACAATGAGGCTGGAGACAGACAGGAAGCCAGCTCACAAAGGGCTACGGTTTGGATTCTGCCTTATATGCAATGAGGAAGACGCTCTGTTACTTCCATTTCTCCTCAAAAAAAAAAAAAAAGAGTGAGAGCCCCTAGTTATTTTTAAACTAACTGGCTTACCCTGCATCAATCTGGAGAATCATAAACTAAAAACCAAACCAGTAGCCGCTGAGTCAATTCTGACTCATGGAAACCCCGTGTGTGTCAGGGTAGAACTGTGCTCTGTTGGGTTTTCAGTGGCTGATTTTTTGTAAGCACATCGCCAGACCTTTCTTTCAAGGTACCTCTGAGTAGACTCGAACCTCCAACCTTTTGGTTAGCAGCTGAGTGCATTAACAGTTTCCACCACTCAGAAGTTCCCTTTCCTTCATACCCATTGAAATCTGTTGCCATCAAGTCGATTCCAACTCAGAGTGACCCTACAGGATAGAATATAACTGCCCCCCAGGGTTTCCAAGGAGTGGCTGGGGGATTTGAACTGAGAAACTTTTGGTTAGGAGCCAAGCTCTTAACCACCTTGCCACCAGGGTTCCTATTAACCCAAATTCCACCTTGCATACATTCCAAAAACCAAAAACCCACTGCCGTCGAGTCGATTCCGACTCATAGCAACCCTATAGGTCAGAGTAGAACTGCCCTATAGAGTTTCCAAGGAGTGCCTGGTGGATTCGAACTGCTGACCTCTTGGTTAGTAGCCGTATATTGCATACATTACCCTTCTTAATTACTAATTGATTTTAGTTAGGCACATTTCTGTCACTTTTGCAGCAGAATGTGGCATGTGACTAAGTTTTGGTCAATGGGATGTAAGCAAAAGTTCTGTGTGTGATTTCCAACAAGGGGCCCTAAGGGAACACACCCTTCTTAGTGTCTTCCTCCTTCCTCCTGACTGAAATTCAGATGGCATGGCCAGAACTCAAGCAATCATTCTGGACCATGAGGTAGGTAGCAGAGTAACAAGTAAGAGAGGGATCCTGGGTTCCTGATGACATGGAGCCACCATGCCAGCCCTGAATTACCTACCTCCAGGAGGCATTTGGAAACCCTGGTGGCATAGTAGTTAAGTGCTACAGCTGCTAACCAAGAGGTCAGCAGTTCAAATCTACCAGGCATTCCTCGGAAACTCTATGGGACAGTTCTACTCTGTCCTATAGGGATGCTATGAGTTGGAATCAACTTGACAGCAGTGGGTGGGTTTGGGGTTTAGGAGGCATTTACATGACAAAAAAATAAATATCAATCTAGTTAAAGTCTTTGTCATTTTAGGTTTTCTGCCACACTCAGGGAAACCTAATCCTGATAAACTGCCAAATCTATTCTTAAAGTGAAAAAACTAGCACAGAGAAGAAATGGCTGCAAGAAGGTATTTCTAACAACAGTTCTAATTATGCTAAGATTATCAGGTGTGTTGTTTCCTTCCAGCCTACTAACCTACCTGCCTTCACTCTCTTTACCTCTTAAACGGGGAGCAACTCCAGTGTTGAGCTGGGAGCACAATGAAGCAACCAGGGCAGATGAAGTTTAGCAAAAGAAACATTGTGCCAAGTAGGATAAAGCACTGGCTGTCTCTGCCTGTGTTTTCTGTGCTCAATAACATGGTGAACTGGGGTAATTTTAAGCATGTGCAATGAACAAGATACCTACAGATTTTTACATGGCTACGTTTTCAGCTATTTAATGAACACTAGCAGCAACAGAAGTCCCTTGGTACTTAAACTCCTTGAACCTCAATTTCCTCATCTATAAAATGGGGATAATGGCATCTGTGGAGTCCCTGGGTAATGCAAACTGTTAAGTGCTCAACTACTAGCCAAAAGGTCGGTGCTTCAAACCTACCCAGAGGCACCTGGGAAGACAGGCCTAGCGGTCTGCTTCCGAAATATCACAGCCTTGAAAACCCTACGGAGCAGTTCTACTCTTGACACGCGAGTTGCAGTCGAATCAACGGCAACTAACAACACCATTTATCCTTGAGTATCACTGTGAATTTTAAAGATAATCTGTTTAAAGGGCCTAGCACACAGCAGGCATTCAAAAAAAAAACGGTAGCTGTTATTGTAGCAGGGGACAGACAAAGAAAATAAGAAGCTACAAGGAAAGCACCACTAAAGCAAAAAAGGAATCAGAAAATGCCAAGCAATAACAAACTCGATGTATTACTCAGTCTAAAGCGTATGCCTCTCTCCACATTCTCTGTAAAGAAGCAAATATAAATGACTACGTGGAGTGGAAAGAGGATGGAGTCAGCAGACTTGGGTTTGAACTCTGGCTCTTCCATGCCTTAGCTGTGTAACCTAGGGCAATCTGTCTTACCTCTCTGGTCTCAGATTCACCACATAAAATAAGGGGAAAAATTACCACTTTCTAGGGTTCTCAAAAAGACTAAATGTGAAAACCCTCAGTGCAGTATTTGGTATACAATAGGTACTCAATAAATGTTTGATTTCTCATTCATTGAACCTATAGAAGGTAACCTAAATGTATGAATGTATCAGAATGTTTAGGACAAGTAAATAATAAGAAAATATATTTGGTCACATAACAAGGAATCAAGAGGTAGGGTCTATGTACATTTGATTAATTCATTGTCGCTCAGTGACCCATCAAGGACTCAGGTTATTTTTATCTTTCCACTCTGGCATTCATACTGTCCTCTCAGACTGGCTCCCCTCATGATGCAAAATGGTTGCTTCAGTTCCAGGCATCATATCCAGATTCCTCTACAGCAGGGGTTGGCACACTTTTTCTGTGAAGAGCCAGGCAGTATACATTTTCAGCTATGTGAGGCATATGCTCTTCTGTTGCAACTACTCACCTCTGCCATTGTAGCATGAAAGAAGCCATTAAATTAATGGACTGTGTTCTAATAAAACTTTATTTACTAAAACAGGAAACAGGCAGGATTTGGCCCGCAGGCTGTAGTTTGCAACCTCTGCACTAGGGGAAGAAGAAAGTACTCTTTTCAGTCAATACCTGAAAAGAAGCAAGGTAGCCTTTCTCAACAACCTCCTAGCAGATCTCGCCATCTCATAGCTTACTACACACACACACAGTTTACTACTGGTGGGGAGAACAGGAGCACCATGATCTGTTTGGATCAGAAGGACTCACTCTCGTGGCTAAGATGAACCAGCTCCCCTAAAGCTATCATTGTGTTGAGAAGGGTGGACACCCACACTGACTCAGGGCTAGTGTTAGGAGGGAAGACAGGTGGGGTGGGCAAGCGATGAGGAGAGCATGTTAACCAACAGTGTCTGTAACAGTGAAGTACAAACCTCCATAGCCACACCACTAAGAAATTTGAGCTCACTCTGACACTCATATGGAACTACTGCTCTGAAAGCCATTCAACAGGCACAACTCACAGCTGAGTGATGCAGCTTTCATGCTAATAAAGCGAGTTACTGATAAAGTTAATTTGGGCTTGAGTCTCAATAGACATTAACGGCCAAACTAAACACATTTATAAATATGCTCTAAGCATGCACATTTCCAAGACTCCAAGAAAAATAAAATGTCAAAGAAACACAGCTAAACACACACACACACACAGCACGTAAGTCACTGTCCATGCTGCTTCAGGACGCAATTCAACTAAAACAGGCTCTTTTGGGAAAGGAAGCCCCATTAATCCAAAGACAACTGAACGTGTCCTCCTCCCCCAACACTGTACAGTCCAGGGAAGAAGGATCCGTGTTATGCAATTCAGTATCTCCAAGTGCCTAACAATGCCTGGAACACAGTAAGTTTGATGATGAATGAAATCAAATTCATTCGGTTCCTCAAAAAATTAAACACTGAATTATCATGTAATCCACCAATTCTACAGAAACAGGGACCTATTCATCAACGTTCACTGCAGCGCTGTTCACAAGAGCCAAAAGGTAGAAACAGCTAAACGTCCATCAAGAGGAGAAAGAGAATGGATAAACAAAACGTGGTACATACATACATACAGCGGAATACGGCTCAACCACCAAGAGAAATGAAGTTCTGATACACCATGCTTAGTGAAATAAGTCAGTCACAAAGGGCAAATATTGTATGAACACTTACATGAAATATCTAGAATAGGCAAATGTATAGAGACAAAATTTATTAGTTGTACCAGGGGTGGGAAGGAGGGAGGAGAAAAGGGGGACCTATTGCTTAGGGACACTCAGCGTCGGTTAAGGGTGACGGAAAATTCTGGCAACGGATCTGGTGATCGTGGAACAAGATAAACATGATTAACGTCACTGAACTGTACATTCATGGCAAAGGTTTTGTTACACATGTATTTACCACAATTTAAAAAAAAATCATATTCATCCACTGGCCCAGGAGAGGCGGCAATGAGTACACACACACACAGGATACACCAACATCTCCCCTTCTGTCTATGTCAGTGTTTCCAATAAATATCCTGCTTATCCCATCCCCTGCTGCTCTCTAAAACCTCCCTCAGGGGCTGCCCTGGCCAGCTCCCATCACCTCCTGTGGGGAGGTACTTTCCAAACCCACCACTCCCAAATTGTCTCCAACCTTCTCTTCCCTGCCTAGGGCACTGATTATCACTCCATGTTCACGGCAGAACTGAACACACAGAACTCATTCCCACTACCATGCTCTTCTACATTGTGAAGGGACATGAAAGTCTAACCACGTGCACTTTCAAGTTCAAATTCTACTATGATACAATTCACTACTGACAAGTTTAAAGTATTACCTGTAGGTTTATCGTCAACATCACCTCACCCCCACCCTAATGGCCCCCAAATCTAGAACCACCTCATTTCTACTTCTGGGCCTAGGCCCACTTCCAGCCTAAAGAAAGGAGACCCCCACACCCCATACCAACTCCCTGTAACTAATATCAAAAAGGCCCTCCGTCTTTATCAACTGGCTCTCCAAACTTGCCAAACCCGTCGCCAAAAACCCATTGCCACTGAGTCAATTTCAATTCATAGCGACTCTATCGGGCAAAGCAGAGCTGCCCCATAGGGTGTCCAAGAAGCACCTGGTGGATTTGAAACGCCAACCTTTTGGTTAGCAGCTGAACTCTTAACCACTGCACCACTAGGGCTCCTCAACCTTGCCAAAAGCATCTTCTAAATGGCCCTTAGTCCAAGCCTGGGTACTCAATTCCTTACTCACTTGCTGTTAAGGATTGAATTGTGTCCCCCCAAGATACGTCTTGGAATCCCTATACTTGTAGATGTACACCTATCTGGAAATAGGGCTTTCTGTGTTATGTTAATGAGGCCTCATCAGTGTAGGCTGTGCCCTAAACCTAATCACTTCTGAGCTGTAAAAAGAGCAGACTAGACACAGAAGGCAGCACATACTAGGGAAGACAGACACCAAGTTGAGGACTCACTAAGGAACCCAGAACACTGGGGCTACAGGAGCTGAAAGAACCAAGGATCTTCCCCCCAAGGGCCAACGCCTAAAATTTGGACTTCTAGCCTCTAGAATTGTGAGAAAATAAATCTCTGTTCTGTGAAGCCACCCACTTGTGGTATTTCTGTTACAGTAGCACTAGCAAACTAAAACACCTGCTCAGAGAAGTTTTACCATCATCAGCACATCCAAACAACACTGAAATTCTCTTTTTTGGTGATACATTCTCTCACTGAAAAAAAATAAAACAAAAACCCCCATCTGCTTCCTCTTCCCAGCCAGCTCCCTGGTTCTGCCCATCTGTAGATTCCATTCCCCCTCTCTCCATCTAGAATCCCTTCACTGTCCTACACCTCTCCACCCTACAAAGCCCAGGGCCAGAGATCAAACCATTAGCACACCAGTTTGTATATTGGTTGTTACCGCTGGTTTGGTTTCTTTTTTCTTTAACATCTGTTAACCCCAAAACCCAAACCCATTGCCATAGAGTCGATTCCAACTCATAACCACCTGTCTTAACCATCTAGTGCTGCTATACAGAAATACTACAAGCAGGTGGCTTTAACAAGGCAAAGTTTATTTTCTCACAATAAAGTAGGCTGAAAGTCCAAATTCAGGGTGTCAGCTCCAGGAAAAGGCTTTCTCTCTCTGTCAGCCTTCTCATCAATCTTCCTCTGGACTAGGAGCTTCTCTGCACAGGGACCCCAGGTCCAAAGAATGTGCTCTGCTCCCGGCACTGCCTTCTTGGTAGTATGAGGTCCCTAACTCTCTGCTTGCTTCCTTTTCCTTTTTATCTCTTGAGAGATAAAAGGTGGTGCAGGCCACACCTCAGGGAAACTCCCTTTACCTTGGATCAGGGATGTGAACTGGGTAAGGGTGGTGTTACCATCCCACCTTAATCCTTTTAACATAAAATTACAATCACAAAATGGAGGACAACCACAGAATACCGGGAATCATGGCCTAACCAAGTTGATACACACATTTTTGGGGGGACATAATTCAATCCATGACACCACCCTATAAGACAGAGTATTACTGTCCCACAGGGTTTTCAAGGAGATCATCCTTTAACTACAGTTTAAATTTTCTACTCCCAACAGGCCAATCAATCCATGATGACTTCTGGGAAAGGAAATGGTGCCTTTTTTTTTTTTTAGCCACACACTATAGGTAACAAAACTGACTTAAAGGAAGTATGAGAGAAACAAAATTGGAAAGAACACAGGTGCTGGAATTTCCATCCCTCTTCCAGATGTCTGTTCTGCATGCTCTTGTTCTTCTGGACAAGGACTGGCACTAATTCGCCAGCCTCTGGAATACCCCACAGCTGCTCCCATTACTGCATTCTACTAGCAGAATATTTACCAGTTGCAACAACACACTTGATTTCACCTAGAGGCAGTGGTGCAATTAGAAAGTAATATTCCTCAACATGAGCACAATCCCTAATAAAACACAGAATTCTGGGGCCAAATGCATGGAAGCTAGGCTGTAAGCTTCTACTATGCCCAATCAGTTCCTAGGTTATCTCGGCCTGGAGACATGGGGTATGGACATGAAGTCAGCAGGCAGCCTTTGTATCAAGTTCAGATGCCAAGTGTCTCAGTGAAAAAAAAAAAAAGGAGCCCACAACTAGGTGAGGTTACTAGCTAAAGTGAGTGTCTTGGTTCTCCAGTGCTAAAAAGCAAATCCACTGCTGTCAAGTCAATTCTGACTCAAAGCTACCCTACAGGACAGGGTAGAACTGCCCCACAGGGTCCAAGGTTATCATCTTTATGGAAGCAGACTGCCACATTTTTCTCCCACAGAGTGGCTGGTGGGTTCGAACCGCAGAACTTAAAGTTAGCAGCTGAGCATTTTAACCACTGTATCACCAGGACTGCTAGTGCTACTGTAACAGAAATACTACAAACATGTGGCTTTAACAAACAAATTTATTGTCTCACAATTTAGGAGGCTAGAAGTCCGAATTCAGGGTGCTGGCTCTTGGGGGCAGGATGTTTATCTCTGTTGGCCCTGGGGGAAAGTCCTCGTCTCTTCAGCTTCCACTCCTGGGCGAACACCACCCCCCGCCCCCCGCTAGTTTAATCTCTTATATCTCAAAAAAGATAGACTCAAGACATACCCTACACTAAACCTGTCTCATTAACATAACAAATACAAATGAGATTATAACCACAGGTGTAGAAGTAGGACTCATAACACATATTTTTGGTGGACACAATTCAATCCATAACAGTGAAAAATCAGGAAAGATGAGTACAGCTCTATGGTGCCTCCTTTCCACCTTTTAGCAGGCTTCTCTTTCTCTAAACTAGCTGCTGTCAAGTTGACTCCAACTCACGGAAACCCCCCGTGTGTCAGAGTACAGCTATGGTCCACAGGGTTTTCAAAGGCTGATTTTTCAGAAAACTTTCTTCCAAGGCTCGTCTGAGTGGACTGAACTTTCAGTTAGCAGGAAGCACATTATCATTTGCAGGGACTAGTGTCTTCCTCTGCTCACTCCTTCAAAGTTGGTGGGGTTCCAGAATTAGGTTGAAATATCATGGAAATTTAAAGAACAGTAAAGGCAGGGGGCAGACAGACTCTTAATACGGTGCCCCATGGTCCCTACCTCCTGATATGCACACTTCTGTGTTATCTCCTCCCCTTGAGTATAGGTGGAATCTATGACTTGCTTCTAATCAACAGAATCTGGCAAAGGGGACGGGATGTATGTGATTACGAAGCGTAAGACTCTAGCGCCTGTCTTGCTGGAGCCTTTCTCTCTCTTGCTGCCTTGATGAAGCTCTAGGAATTGAGGGTGGCCTCTAGACTACAGCAAGAAAATGAAGCCCTCAGTCCGGCAGTCTGCTAGGAAGTAAGTGCTGCAACAACTGCATGAATTTAGAAATGGATCCTTCCCCAGTCTGGCCTCAGCTGAGACTGCAGCCCAGGCTGACACCTTGATTACAGCCTTGCAGAGGACCCAGTTAAACAGTATCCAGACTCCTGATGCACAGAAACTGTGAGACAAAAAATGTATGTTGTTTTAAGGCACTGAGTTTGTGATAATATTGTTACACAATAGAAAACTAACACAGGTCAAGTCAGCGAGCAGGAGATGGCTTATTCAATAAACAATGACAAGTGAGTAGCCACCAGGATAAAAAATAAAGCTGATCCCTGACTCACACATGACACCTAAATAAATTCCAAGTGGGTTAAAGATTTGCATATGAAAAATAAATCGAAAGAAGAAAATGTGAGTTTTTTAGTACGCAGTTTTGGGAGTAAGGAAGGCCTTTCTAAGCGTAACTTGAAAATCTAGAAATAAGCACTAATAAATCTGACTAAAGTGGGAAAATATATCTGCAACTTCTATCACCAAGTGAAAATTTCCTCAATATATAAGCAGCTCCTACAAATCAATAAGAAAAAGATCAATAGAAAAAAAAAAAGGCAAAGGATATGAACAGTTTACAGGAAAGACACTACAAGGGCGTTTATATTTATGGAATGATACTCACTGTAAGAGAAACGTAATGAGACAATGACTAGGATCAAAATGTTTGCTAATGAAAAGCAGTGGGGAAACTGGCTACCTTCATTCATGGCTGGTGGGGAATAAACTGGCACAGCCTTTCTGGGCAGGCTTCCTACCTTCCCTGTAAAATGGCACCAGGTCCTTGATTACCTATGAGCCTTGATGGTAAAGTGATGGCATTACATCTCCACCCCATACTTAGGTCTCCCAGAAAGAAAACACCAGGCCCATGACCCCTCAGCAAAAGCAAGCACTTCCCCAGAGTCACGCAGGGAAACTTCTGGCCAAACCCAGGAGTATCCTCCCTCTGGGCCTAAGCTGCTCACCTAGAAGCCTTAGATAACCGGTATCAGAAAGTCATCCCCTTGCCGGATCAGTGGTGACAAGGAAAGCATGGACTTGGCAACACCATCACGCCATCTCAGACTGGTCTGTCTCCACATATGAGCAGAGGACCTGGGGCAAGCTTAACACCTCTGAGCCTTGGTTAACTCATCTCTAAGGTGGGGTTAATACCCCTGTCCCCCTAGAAGGCTGTGGAGAGGATTAAAGAGATAATTAATATAAAATAGTTAGAACAGCGCCCAGGGCACACAGTACATGCTCAACAAGTGGGAGCTCTCCTCATCAGAGCCACACAAAGCAGTGGTTTTCTCCTACACAGCAGGCTTCTTCCCAGAAAATGAGGCCAAGCTCCTTTACTCTTCGTAAAAACAAAACTGCAAGCAGGAAACCAAAGCTAACAAGCCAGCAGCCTTATAGCTGATGTGTCGTTAAGACGTTTAAAACAAACAAACCAGGCCTTGGTAACAAGCCACTGGTGTAAATATTTTATCAGTGGGCCCCTCTGAAAAAACTTCGAACCTGCACGTGGGCCCCACACGCCTCCTCCCTGGTGGAGCTGGTTCTGCTGAAGAAGAGCCCTGCCAGCTGCTTTGAAAGCAGGAACAGGTTTACTCAAGGTGTGCATCTCCGGTTTCAACATCTGGCTGCCTTCCAGCTGGGAAAAACTTCCAGAAACGAGGTCTTGGAAGCAGCACTGGCTATGTCCGGAGATAAAACCCCAGGCTGAGGCTGAATCCTGTGTGGCCTGAACACAAGAGAGCTTCCCAAGAGAGCCAGGTGAGGCGCAGTGGCCAGGGAGGCGACCGATAAGTCATGGGCAAAGCCGTTTCACCATTCCCCCTCAGCAGAAACCAAAACGCCCATCACAGCCATCAAAGCTGCTGCCCTCAACTTGAGATTGACTCTGACTGAGCTCATTAAGTCATGCTCTCCTGCAGAGTGGATTTTCTCCATGGATAATGCTCAAAAATTAGCAAGTAAGTGGCCTGAGAGAGTCTGGGACCCATTAACCAACTAGCCAGCCAGAGCTTCCATTAACAAAGAAAAATGGCTGAAAATCTGAAAACCATCCTTTGGCAACTGTTCAAAGATCCCATTACGAGTTTTCAGGAAAGCTCCTGAGGTTCACTCCACTGCAAGCAGAGAAGTCTCCACAGGCATGGAGTGGGAAGAGCCTGGACTGAGAATGCAGAGGCCAAGGTTCAAATCCTGACAACGTCTGGGATATCGGGGTTCTCCCCCACCTCAGGGCACCTGGGTGTGCAAGCAGTTAATGTGTTTGGCTGCTAACCAAAAAGTTGAAGGTTCAAGTCCACCCAGAAATACCTCAGAAGAAAGGCCCTGTGATCTACTTCCAAAAAATAATGACACACATGAGACCCCCATGAGGTGACGTCAACTTGACAGCCAGTTGTTAGTTTTTTTCTTTTCCTTCCCCCTCTCCCTCTCTCTGAGCTGCAGTTTCCGGAAGAAGAGAACGTGAATGAGCTCCAAGTTGCCATCCTCACATAAGGCTCACGGATTCCACAACTGAGACCTGCTTATTAACCGTGAAGCCAAGCTGGGGATTTGAGGGGGACACCAGATGCACTTAGGGAAGGCTGATTTATAAAATGGAAATCTGTATATTGAGTCCCATCTGCCAGGCATCAAATAACGAGTTGCACTTTACGAATATAACCAACGGAAACAATCACAAAGGCACAAGACAACTAACGTAAAAAGTCCCAAAGGGAAAAGAAAAGTGCCTTAGCACATCACCGGTTACTTACACTCCAAATAAATAATTGAAAAGACTCTAAAACAGCTTACTACGACCATCCTAGAGTGAGGAAGCCATGGAGAGAGATAAAAGGGTAGACAAACTCAGCTGAACCCCAGTTCTGTGACTTGGATGTTAGGTGACTGAGGTATATTAAATGCGCTGAGCTTCAGTTTCCTCATCTATAAAATGGGAATAACAGGGTCTCTGTCCCAGAGACTTCTTATGGGATTGAGATAAGGCTCATAAAGCACTCCTGGCAGGTGCTAAATAAATGTTAGATCCGACCCTGGTTTCCCTCCCTCTTCTCTCTGGCATTTTCACTCACTCCTATGTTCACAAAAATATATATATATATATATATATATATATATATATATATATATATATTTTTTTTTTTTTACAAAAGCCCTCCTAATTCCTCTCAACACAGCGAGGGCTCCCTGCCCTAGAAAACCAAGCCACTTGCCATCAAGTCGACTTTGACTCATGGTGAACCCATGTACATCACAGTATAACTGTGCTCCACGAGTTTTTAATGGCTGACTTTTCAGAAGTAGATTGCCAGGCCTCTCTTCTAAGGTGCCTTTGGGTGGACTTGAATCTGCAACCTTTTAGTTGGCAGCCAAGTATGTTAACTATGTGCAGCACACAGGGACTCCTGCCCTAGAGGATCCTTCCCCAAAATGACACATACATGAACACGGATTATGTACATCCTCTCCCACTGCCCCAAGCCACTGCCGTACAGTCTCCTTCCCTCCCAGTGGAGCCTCTGGACAGAACAGTCTCCACAATGGGTTCCCAAATGCATGCTGCAAGAACACCCAGGTCCATTACAAAGTGTCTGGTGGTCAGTGACAAAATTAGAAAATTAAGAAATAATTGCTTTAGCCTGAGGCCTGAAGAATTAGATGGTGCCTGGCTACCACTACTGACTGTTTTGACTGGGGACACAATAGAAGGTCTCAGACAGAATGGGAGAAAAATGTAGAACAAAACTCAAATTCCTAAAAAAGGCCAGACTTACCAGACCCATAGGGACCAGATAAATCCCCGAGACTAAGGCCCTAAGATACCCTTCGAACTTGGAATTGAAGCCACTCCCGCAGCCATCTTTCCACCAAATAATAGATCTGCTTATAAAATAAACAATATCACCCTTGAGTACTGTGCTCCCTTAAAATAAACTATATGAGAGCAAATGGTCAACATTTACCCTAAACAAAGATAAGAAAGTAAAGAGAGTGGGGCAGAGAAGCTAGATTAATGGAAACAGTACAAACAGAATGGAAATAAGGAGAATGCTGACACATTGTGAAAAATGTAACCAATGTTACAGAACAATCTATATAAAAATTGTTACATAGGAACATAATTTGCTGCATAAACTTTCACCTAAAACACAATAAAATATTGTTGAAAGAAAAAGAAAAAACTGCAGTGAGCTCTTCTTAAAACTAAACTTGCTACATTTAAAACCGACCAGTTGCCATCAAGTTAATTCTGCCTCACCGCGACCCCATGTGTGTCAGGTTAAAACTGTTCTCCACAGGGCTCTCAATGGCTGGTTTTCTGGAAGCAGATCACCACACTTTTCTTCCATGGACTCAAACTTCCGACTTTCAGTCAGCAGCTGAGCTCAGTAACCATTTACACCACCCACGGCTCTCCATTTCATTTAAAAAACCATCCTTTACTTTAAGGGGAAACCCTGGTGGCAGAGTGGTGAAGAGCTATGGCTGCTAACCAAACGGTCGGCAGTTCGAATCCACCAGGTGCTCCTTGAAAACCCTATGGGGCAGTTCTACTCTGTCCTATAGGATCGCTATGAGTCAGAATCTACTTAACAGCGATGGGTTTGGGTTTTTGGTTTTTTTTCTTTTTTGGTTTATCCTGAGGATGAGCTGCTCCTACATGTCTGTATTAAAACAAACTTCTGTTAGAAAATGATGGTGTGAGTAGAGGGTGATTTAATTCTTCTTATCGGATCAAATGAAAGTAAGAGACCCAAGGTCACGAGCCCAACTTTTTTGCTGTGCTTGTTTTTCACTATTTTACTGGTCCACGAAATCCAAATCTGGGAATTACCGGACTGTGGTCAGTGACGCTTCGCTGCCTCTACTTCCTCCCCAGCTCAACTTCGTAACCCCCATTTTTAAACCCAGCTTCTGCTTTCACCACTGAAGAAACAGTTCTCACAAAGGTTTCCAAATTCAGGCCTCCTTCCCTCCGGCCTACACTGATAGCAATAGGGCAGGCCCTTCTTACACTCAAACTACCTCACAGCCTCCAAACGGGAGGCCAACCCCCATCTTTCTAAACAGAGGTTGATCAAGACAAAGCCTTCACGAAGCCTATCACATCAAGCCCAAGCTCTCAGCCTGGCATCTGTCGTCTTCATCACCATCCCACCCACCACAGACTGGGCTATGGAGATGAACAGCCAAGGGCTCACACCCTAGCTCCTGCTCAAGGTCCCAGCAAGTTGTTAGTCTCTCTGAGTCTCAGTCTCCTGCTAGGTGATCATGAGGAACCTGAGAGGAATCAAAAAATAATGTGTGTAAAGCACTTTCCACAGTGCCTCGGCCACCGAAAAACCCAAACACCCATTGCCATGCAGTCAATTCCGACTTGTAGCGACCCTATAGGACAGAGTGGAACTGCCCCCTAGGATTTCCAAGGAGCAACTAGTGGATTCGAACTGACAACCTTTTGGATGGCAGCTGTAGCTCTTAACCACTGCACCACCAGGGCTCTTCAGACACAGGAAGTGCCCGATAATTGGAAACATCATTAGTAGGAATATTCACAGTAGAGCAGACCATCTTTCCAGCTTTATTTCCCACTGCTCCTTGTGACTCCAACAAAATTGTAACATTTGTGGTTCCCTAAGTATACTACACACTTTCCCATCTCTGGGGCTCTGTCCATGCCATCCTGGAATTCCAATCCATCATCTATCATTTCCTCCAAACTCATGTCAGAAAGCCCCTTCACGATCACTTTTTATCCATCACAGCCAGAAGAAATGTGGTTTTCCTCTGAACTCCAGCACCATTTTGTCCGTGCCACTCTTGTGACCTTATCGTCACCACATTACTATAAAATGCCGTACTCTGAGACATATATGCACACCTTCCCTCTTTTGGTAAACTCTTAATTATGTAAGGTCAGGGGAAAACTCCATATCAACAGTACCTGCCACAGTGCCTTACAAGTAAGTGATTAATAACTAATTGTCCTAAAATGCCAGTGATATAATCCCAAATAGATCATTTTAAAATAGGTGGTAACAAAGAAGAATCCTGATCAAACGGTGGCAAATGCAGGACAGAATTTCAAATTCTCATGGACTGCAAACTTCCTGGAGCCATGGAGGCTGGATAAACCCCTGAAACAATTGCCCTGAGATAATCTTTAAACCTTAAACCAAAAATATCTCCTGAAGTCTTCTTAAAACCAAGTCATAGTTTAGCTTAACTAGTAAAGAATGTCTGCCTTGAGCATTATGCCCTTTTAAGAACTACTAAACGGAATCAAACTGACAAGGGCAACTCGAAAGATTAGAAAGGAATCTTCGGGGCCAGTGAGTTTATGTTAATGGGGGAGGAAGAACTCAGAAGAGGAAGGTGACAATGGTTAAACAACTTGAAGAATGTGATCAATGTCACTGAATTGTACATGTAGAAACAGCGGAATTGGTGTATGTTTTGCTGTGTATATTCTCAACAACAACAAAGCAAAAAAAAATTTAAACTAAGCTAAAAAATATAAGGTAAAACAGGTGATAAGCTGATACAGAATGAAGACCTCCTATGTTCAATGCTGAATTTCTTCATGTGGCTGAGACTAACACACACACATATACACACACAGAGAAAGAGGCGCTGTCCATCTGGAGATTTCAGGAAACGCAAGTGGACAGTAACTAAAATTCGAGTCCAATGGGATTTAAATCCTCTGTCCCTTCCTCGCCACAGTTCTAACAGCCTGTCAGTATATGACTCTACACTGTTCTCCATTGACATCTACATCTTTATTCTTCTGAACTCTGTGTTGTTTTGATTATGTCTTCTTTTGGTTCAGTCTTTACCAAATTATTGCCGTATCAGCGGTTTGAACCCACGAGCCACTCCTGGGGATAAACATGTAGCAGTCTGCTTCCATAAAGGATTGCAGCCTTGGAAACCCTATGGGGCAGTTCTACCCTGTCCTGTGGGGCCGTTAGGGGTCGAAATGGACTCGACGGCAACAGTTTTTTGGCTGGATGTGCGCCAAATAACTAACTCAGTCTAGAGAGATTTCTATTTCTTTCCATTCTGCTCTCATAGGCTGTCTCTCAAATAAGTGAAAATTATTTAAACAAAAAAGGGAACAGTGTGTCCACCCCGAAATAACCTTCGAGAAAAGAGCATTTCTATTTCAAAATCTTTGAGGTGCTTTCATTCACCGTTAAGAACTGATTGGAAACACAGTGCTCCAGAGAGCCCAGGAAACTTAATGAGCCTCCCAGAAGCAAGCTGTTCATTCCCTTGAAGTCAGGGCAGAACCAACATATGGGAAATTATCATCAGTCATTCCGTCCTCATGACGGCCTCACAGGGTGAGTACACCCTCCACAATCCAACATTTAGGATGGAAAAGGTCCTTTCTGTAGAGGCAAAAACTGACCATGAGATGAGCCGTTTGAACGGGCAACAGAACTAGAATATATCCCGCATTCTCAACAATCTGTTTCTACAATCTTCTTTAGCACTGACCCTTCAATGTGTCCTATATCATGAAGGAAAATGCCCCTAGAATATGTAGACAAGCTCAAGTACAAACTCCAAACACTTGGGGTTCTCAGAGTTGCTAAAGGAAAAAAAAAAAAAAGGTATCTGAATGTATTTAAGAAAGACCAAGCAGGTGGAGGGAAGAACATTTAAGGAAGGAGAAAAATGGAGAGAAGAAATTTTAAAAGGTCAGTGTAAAAATGAGAAGTCAGAAGAACCTGATCACAAATTCATGGTTGGCGACCAGAAATTTCAGGATTGAAAATTTCAAGTGGACAAAGAATCCCTATTCTTGTATTTAGATCGCGAGCAGGAACAGAGTAATCCCTGGTGAAAAATATTCTCACTGCTCTTGGAATAAAATTCAAAAGCCCAGCAATTCCACTCCTAGATAATTGAAAGCAAGAACTCAAACAATGTTCATAGCAGTATTATTCGCAACAGCCAACAGGTGAAAACAACCCAAGTGTCCATTAACAGATGAATGGATACACAAAATGTGGCATATTCATACAATGGAACATTAAAGCAAACCACAACCAAACCCAGTGCCATTGAGTCAATTCCGACTCATAGCGACCCTACAGGACAGAGTAGAACTGCCCCAGAGAGTTTCCAAGTAGCACCTGGTGGATTTGAACCGTCCACCCTTTGGTTAGCAGCCATAGCACTTAACCACTATGCCACCAGGGCTTCCAACAGAACATTATGCACCCACAAAAAGGACTGAGGCTCACATACATGCTACCACACGGATGAACCCTGAAACCTTAATGCTGAGTGAAATAAGCCATAGAAGAATACTGTATTATTCTATTTATATGACATATCCAGAATAGCCAGACGTATGGAGACCTGCAGTAGAATTGAGGTTACCAAGGCTTAGGGGAATGGGGGAATAGAAGTTATTACTTAATGGGTTCAGAGTTTCTGTTTGGGATGATAAAAAGGTACTGGAAATACATAATAGGGATGGTTTCACAACATTGTTAATGCACTTAACATCACTGAATTCCTGCTGTCGTTGTTAGGTGCCACTGAGGCAGCCCTGACTCATAGTGATCCTATGTACAACAGAACGAAACACTGCCCAGCTCTGTGCCATCCTCAAAATTCTGCTATGCTTTCTAGCTCAACTGGCATAACATAGTTTGTAAAGAAAATGTTCTACATTCTACTTCGGTGAGTAGCATCTGGGGTCTTAAAAGCCTGTAAGCGGCCACCTAAGATACTCCACTGGCCTCCCCCATTCGGGAGCAAGGAAGAATGAAGAAAACTAAAGATATAAGGGAAAGATTAGTCCAAGGGACTAATGGACCACACTTATCACGGCCTCCACCAGACTGAGTCCAGTACAACTAGATGGTGCCTGGCTACCACCACTGACTGCTCTGAGAGGGATCACAAGAGAGGGCCCCGAACAGAGCTGGAGAAAAATGTAGAACAAAATTCTACCTCACAAAAAAAGACCAGACTTACTGGCCTGACAGGCTGGGGAAACCCCGAGAGTATGGCCCCCAGGGTACCCTTTTAGCTTAGCAATGAAGTCACTCCTGAGGTTCACCCTTCAGCCAGAGATCAGACAGGCCCATAAAACAAAACGAGACTAAAGGGGCACACCAGCCCAGGGTCAAGAATTAGAAGGCAGGAGTGGACAGGAAACCTGGTAATAGGGAACCTGGGGTCAAGAAAGGAGAGTGTTGAGATGGCATAAGGTTGTTGCCAATGTCATAAAACAAAATGCGTACTGTTTAATGAGAAGCTAGTTTTTTCTGTAAACCTTCATTTAAAGTACAGTAAAAAAAAAAATTTTTTTTTTTTTGTTTTGTTATGTTTGAGCTCATTGTTGTAGCCACTATGTTAATCCATCTCGTTGAGGGTCCTCTTTTTCACTGACCCTCTACCAAGCATGGTGTCCTTCTCCAGGGTTTAGTCCCCTGATCAACTGCCCAAAGTACATGAGATGAAGTCTTGCCATCCTCACTTCTGGCTGTATTGTACACTCGATAATGGTTACAATGGTTAAATTTTATGTTATATGGCACTGATTAGTTAGCAATAATTAGTAAGCATTCAGTAGGTATCCACTAAATACCAGGCATTGGACTAAGTATCTTGCATGTATGATCTTGCCCACTCTTCCCAAGAATGCTATGAGACTGGTATTATCCTTATGCCCCGTTTACAGAAAAAAAAACCACTAAAGCAGAGAAAGGCCCTGTTAAACTGGCATAAGGTCACACTGCCAGGATTTGAACGCAGGCCATTTAAGAGGCTGCCTTCTGAAGCACTATGGCCCCTTACCTCTGTCAGAAGTGGGGCCTAGAAAGAAGTCCCCCACTATTCCATGGGTTTTCTCACAGAAGAGTACCCACAGTTTGGTGGTCTCAGAGCCCCCAGAGAATGGGTGTCTCATTCTCTGGGGGCTCTAAGACCACCAAACTATGGGTACTCTTCTGTGAGATGGAGAAGCACAGAACTTCGACTCGCTGCCTTCTGTATTATGAGCCATGCATGGGAGCACCCAGAATCCTTGGAAAAGGCAAACATTCTGCCTCCAGAGAAGTAGACCTTATCGACTACTAGCTGAAAGGCTGGAGTTCAAAGCTACCCAGAGGCACCTTGGAAGACAGGCCTAGCGTTCTGCTCCTGAAAGGTCACAGCCTTGAAAACCCTATGCAGCAGCTCTACACTGCACACATGGGGTTGCCCTGAGTCAGTATCAACTCAATGGCAACCAGCAACACCGCCACCCACCCTGAGTGCCCAGGGTTCCGGGTCTGGAAATTCTTGCCACACCAACACTAGAAACAGCTCTTACTTGTAGCTGTGCCAAAAAATAAAATAAAATTTGCCTTGGAATTCCCCATCTGTGTCCACTTCCAGGTGCAGGCCTTTGGAGGGTGAACAGGCCTGGCCACAGCCTACCACACTCCCCTCACAAGTAATCAGGGGAAAGCAAATTGAAACCGAGGCAAGCTAACAGTGTGCACCCTTGGGGAAACTAATTAAAAACTCTTCATTCCAAATGTTGGAAGAGATGTAGTGAAACCAGCTCGCTCATAAACCACTAACGGGAGTATAAATGGGTAAGACCATTTTATTGGGCAAGTTGACCATATCCAGTAAGGTTGAAAATGTGTAAACCCTCTGATCCAGTGATTCTGCTTCCAGAATATTATTACAGAGAAAGCCCTACCCTTGTCCACAAGGATTCACACTGCAGTGACTGTCATAGCAAACACTGTCTTGTTAACAGGAGAATGCACAAACGGAATAGTCATACAATGGAATACTCTACAGTAGTTAAAATAAACTAGATCTACATGTGGATGGGTCTCAAAATTATACGGTTAAATGAAATAAGCAAGCTGCAAAATGATACATGCAACACAAAACAATTTGTATACACTTAAGATACTATATATTGGTTATACACATACGAGGAAAAGGTTAAAAACATAAGACAGAAAGGTGCACACCAATTTGAGGAGAGTGGTGACATCCGGGATGGCAAAGGAAGCAATGGGAGGAGAATCTTTAATGGTATCTGTAATACATACTTTTCTTTAAAAAAAAAAAAACCTGAATTAAACATGGCAAATACTAAAATCTGATCAATCTGTGATAGCTACACTAGTATTTACTACATCGTTCTCAGTATTTTTAGGTTTGAAAAATTTCGGGATTTAAAGCAATTTAAAAAAATAGATTTTAAAGCACTCAGGCTACTCCTATAATCAGCTAGATTTAATAACCATTGAAATACAGGAAACAGGGGTAAATCAACCACAATACCATGTATTAAGTTCAACAGGAATAAATGCAAGGTAGAGGCAGCCGTTAGATTCTGCGGCTGGCGCTGGATATAGAACAACAGCTTTCTGGGGGAGGCTCACTAGCAGGGTTCCAAAGTGAAGAGAAAATGTTTTCTGAGAAACCATCTACAAAGATAGCCTTAGTCCAAAGCAAGACTAGACACAGAACAAGGCCACACACTATCTAATTCTGCAATTCAGCTGTCAAGAAAGGAATGAGCTGAGAGGCACCATCTTTTCTCAGCCAAGAGGCCACAATCACGTGCTAACCCACCCCACCCCTGGCCAGCAAGAAACACAGTATCAGCTGAGCATTGATACCATCTTCCAAGGAAGTTATTTGTGTCAGTTCACCCACTGGCAAAGCAAAAGGAGGATGATCAGGCCCCGGCCTGGGTGCCAGGAGGGTGGATGCTGCCAGAAGGGGTAGGAGATTACGGGTCCTGCCACTGCAGAGCCTTGTCAGTCTTCTTAGGCAGTGTCCACCAAAGTCTCTTTGACTGAAGCAGAGAACACGTTTCCAAATGAATTGAGGTTGCCCAGGCCCAGTTTTTGTTGTTATTATTTACTAAAGTAGTAGATTTTCAGGCTTTTTCCATCCCACAGGTAACAATTTCCCACCAATCTGCATGGAGGGATAGGGAAGGCAGAGTAGCTTCCTCCTTCAGCCCCTGAAAATCATTGCTGTAAAATGTGCGGGGCACTGAATTTATGGGGATGGACAGTCTGGAAGACAGTAAGACCCAACGCTAGACAGCAGGCTTTGAAACAAAGGAATAACAGTAACATTAGTGACCAGGTCAGGTACCCAAGGGTCCTGATAGAACCTACTGGAACAGGATGGGGACTCAACAATTGACTTACACCAAATCTCTAGCTTTTGGTGAGTGTGGCCCCTCAGGGCCAGATTTGACTAAATTTATAAAATTTATAAAAATCAAGAAATGACATGTACTTGAGGCAATTTATGACACACACACACGCTACAAATTTGAATCATTATGTTTTATATTTTCTTTTCATGCAAGAATTATCCTTGTAGAGCTGTGCTAATTTCTATGATGATGGAAATGTTCTATATCTGAGCTGTCCAACAGGGTAGCCACTAGCCACACGTGGTTACTGACCACTTGAAATACGTCTAGTGTGACTGAAGAACTGACTTTTCAGTTTTATTTAATCTTAACTAATTTAAATAGCCACATGTGGCTAAAACCATAAACCCATTGCTACCGAGTTGATTCCGACTCACAGTGACCCTACAGGACAGAGCATAACTGCCCCATACAGTTTCCAAGGAGCACCTGGTGGATTCGAACTGCCAATCTTTTGGTTAGCAGACTTAGTTCTTAACCACTACTCCACCAGGGTTTCCACATGTGGCTAGCGGCTATCTTATTGGGAAGCGCAGCTCTGTAGCATCCTTCCTACTATCTGCACGGTATCTCAGCATATGGATGTTGGGATAACTCACCTTTGATCAGAAGCATTTTGTTGCTTTTCAGTTTTTCACTATAATAAACAATGCTGCCACAAATATGAAAAAAGGATATGAAATTAGATTCCCAGTATGATCAAAACTATGTAAAATCAAAGAAAACAGACCAATGTGCCAAGAGCCTCTAGGTTACAGAGCTGATATTTTTGCTACCTCTTATTTCAATTTTTTATGATAAACCTGAATAATCATTAATAAGAAAAGACTAACATTTAGTGGGCAATTATAAAGTCTAAGGACTTTATACATATCATCTCATTTAAAATACTTTTACATGGTAAGAACCATTAGTATCCCTACATACAGACGGAGAACATGCTGAACGAAAAAATTTTAAGAAACCTGTTCGATGCCAAGGCAGGGAGCTGGGATTTGAACCCAGAAGGACTCACTCTAAATCCCACATTATCAGCCAGACATCAAGGCTTCTCAAACCTTCATGTGCACATGAATCACCCGGGAGTCTTGTTGAAAAGCAGATTCTGATTCAGGTAATGCTGATACTGCTGGTTTGTAGCTCACACTTTGAGCAGCAAACCTCTACAGGATAAACAGCCCATATCAAAAAGAAAAACACACACACACACACACACAGAGTTGCTGTCGAGTCAATTCTGACTCATGGTGACCTCATATGTGCAGAGCAGAATTGTGCTCCATAGGGTTTTTAGGGCTGTATGACCTTTTGGAAGCAGATCGCCAGGCCTTTCTTCCAAGGCACTCCCGGGCAGCTTTAAACCACCAGTGTTTCAGTTAGTAATTGAGCCCTTAACCATCTGTGCCACCCAGAGACTCCATATACTATAATCTTCAAAGAAAAAAATATACTATACCCTATCAGGAAAATGTTTTCTAATCACTGAACTATTGTGAATCCTTAATAATACATAAAGGTGAAACTACACTTTTCTTTCCCAGCCACACAACAGGTCCTCTGCTGCTCCTATAAATTCCCATTAGCAGACATGTCCCTTGGACAGCCAGTGGTGTCGGACCTACTAAGCCCAACTGGAAGCTTAATCAACCTTCTCATTAGCAGGGAGGGTTTTATCCTGGAAGCTTCCCCTCAGAAACACTTTCACAGATCTAGGGAGCAGGTATGTGGAGGAAAGACCCCTAAGAGGCTTCCAGAGAAGCTCCACCCACCACTTCCAATTCAGACACTTATCACCATGCCTTAGGTTCTGCATTTTCCTATGCAGATAGCCTTTTTCTTTAAAACATTAAAACTACGCATTCTCTAAATATTTTAACCTTCCAAAATTTGGAAAGTGCTAGCAAATTCTACACTTGAAGAACCTTCACCATTCTTTAGTGATGCTCTTAATTCCCCACATCATTTTATGCGGGATTATCAGATATTTGTTGTTTAATGGACCTCTGACTATCTGCAGTAATTTTATCTATCTTAATGCTTAATGCTATGAAATTACTTACCTGATAAACTTGAAAAGTAGCCCTTGCATACTGGATTTTTATTTCCCTACCTTTTCATTCCATCTATATCTCTTGGTTTTTACTGTCTCCTGTAATGAAAGAATGAGTGTTTTTATTTTGTTTTGTTTTTAATAAGCGTTAGTGACATTTTGCTCACAGTTGACGTATTTATATCATGCTTCATTTCCAAGATTATATTTATTGATGCACTTCCTTCCTCGAAAAACTTGTGTGGCTTCAGTAGCAAGTTTTTATTTCCTTTTAAACTAGACAAGAAGATAACCTTAAGTTCCTTGCTGTTCAGGGTTTTTTTTTTAACACTGATATTTTATTTAGCAGAACCATTTTCACTTTTTCCTCTTGATGATTTCTCCTATTCAATAAGTAAATTAGCTAAAATCTGTTCAAATGGAATTCAGAAGCATAGCAGTTTTTGCTAACCTGTCAGAAGCCCTTTTTATACGCCACATGCTGGTCTTGTTATGTGTTGTCTAACTTAACACCTGATTTAAAATTGCTGTAATCCACTTTCCTCTCAAAGGCCTCTTTCTCTTATCTTTTTTAAGCCAAGAGTGTCTCTTGTAAAGATCTTTGTAGGTCTTTAAAGATGAATAAGACTGTTCCAAAGACTAGAGGAAGAAAAACAATTTGTTACCAAAGGGTCTCATCTGAGGCTTCCCTCAATTCCTTCTCTTCTTCAAAGTCACAGTCATGTATCTTTAATGACTGCCCCATACCTTCTCCTGGGTAACTTATAGGAAACCCTACTATGTGCCTGGCACTATGCCAGGCACTGAATCCAGTGCTGAGGGGTAGCAGCAAACAAGTCAGGCATCAAAGAACGAGACATACCCTCTACTCGCACAAAAAAGGAAAAGAGTTCTTTTTCTGTTCAGGGTTGTTGCTGAATCAAATTTTACAGGTATTTTCAAAGGACACTGGTACTGCCTCCCCAATACTGGACAATGTTACTTTCCTGAATACATATACTCCAATTTCCGATCGTCTCCAATTCAGCTGGTATACCTATTATTCAAAAATGGAATGTCTTTATTCTATTTTCTACATCCATCAGCTTTTTTTGTATTGTCATTATCATCTACTTGGGTAATGTAAATGAACTCTGAGCTTGCTAAATCTTTACCTACTGTATCTCTTGGGCCCTTTATAAAGTCTGCCTATATTCAGAGTTTCTCTAACATTTACAAGATTAGTTCCATCTGTCATTAATATAGCATATTCCTAATGAAAAGGCCATTCTTTCCAACTTTTATAATAATTAACATCAACTCTTTCCAGTTCTGCTTCCCCAGGTCTCTACCAACTGGGCTTACTTGCTAGTATCATACTTTTTAATCCAACTTGTGCTGATGTTTTTGTCTATTTTTGAAGCCCCTTACAGTTTTGTTCCAGTTTCTCCTAGCATCAACAATTTTTTATGGCTTTAGCTCCACTGAAATGCCCTGTTGTTAATCACTGTTATGGATTGAATCGCATAACCCAAAAATATATATTGTAAATCCTAACCTCTATGCCCCTGGTTATAATACCATTTGGGAATGGGTTGCCTTTGTTATGTTAACAAAGCAGGGTTAGTGTAGGATGTATCTTGAGTCAATCTCATTTGAGATACAGAAGAAGAGCAAGAGAAGCAGAGATGCAAGAAGATTAACGCCAAGCCACATGGAGATCTCCAAGGAACCAGGAAACAAGCTGAAGAGACTAGGACTTTCCCCCAGAGCCAAAAGAGAGAGGAAGCCTTCCCCTAGAGCCAGCACCCTGAATTCAGACTTCTAAATTGTGAGAAGATAAATTTGTTTGTTAAAGCCATCCACTTGTGGTATTTCTGTTTTAGCAGCACTAGATAACTAAGACAAGTTTTCTTCCATCTTCTCCAAACTCTCCCCCATTTTATTTTTATAATAAAAAACAAGTTAAATTTAGAACTTTGCAAACCAATTGAGAGACTTTTTTCAACTGACTGTGGAGCTACAAGTGTGACTAGAGCTCATTTTCCAGCCATGTCCAATTAGTTTAATGACTCCTGGAGAACACTGCTCTGATTCAAGGCTAGAGCTGAAGGAAAATGTTCCAGTAATGCCATCAAAGACACATACTTCTGACATTCCCAAAGTTAACCTCACTGGGCCTTATAATAACGAGAAGGGATTTTTAGCACAATAAAATTAAACACCATTTATGTTTTCATTTCTCTATGCCAACAAACACACAAGTATCCCCCCGCCACGTGGAACACTGGCACCTTGGGTTTGCAAGTCTTCTAAATCAAGTTATTCATAAATCCCATATCCCTCCTGCAACTGGCTATCCAATGCCCGTTCCAGAATAAGCTAAATGACTGCCCTCCCTCTTTGTGGCCACTCTCCAGGCCAGAGGCAACCACAGTCTTCACAGTGCACTGTTTGTCTGTCAAAAACCACTGCCTGGTTTGGAAACCAGCGAGTTCACTCAATTTATAGTCTCCCGATGTCGCAATGACTCGTTAAAAGGAGACCGCCACAAATGCATAGAGATAAAAGTATATTAGTGGTTACCAGAGGCTGGGAGGATGGGAGAATGGGGAGTTATTGCTTAAGGGGTACTGGGTTTCTATTAAGGGTAATAAAAATTTTTGAAAATTGACAGTAATGAAGGTGGCACAAGATGAAAGTAATTAATGTCACTGATCTGTACACTTCAAAAATGGTAAAAAAATATTTTTGTTACATACGTTTTACCACAATAAAATTAAATTTTTTAAGTTTTTTTTTAAAAGGAAAACCTCTAACTTCTTTCTGGAACAACACATTAACATTCCATCTCTCACAATAAATACTATCCATGGTTATTCAGAAATGATGCTCCCTCACGTGACCTATACAAGTTTAAGCTCGGGGTCAGATGAAATTTAAATTTCCCTTTTGATACCAGGCATTATAATCAGCACTATGTTTTTGCTTTGAAAATCTATTTCTAGACATTTTAAACTACGTAGTGGGCCCTTCTACTTGGCACCCAGCACATCTGAGAGAAGTACTAACCAAAAAGAAATTGCTTTTGGTTGGTGTACCAACAAATTATTTCCATCAAAGGGGGGGGGGAATTTCTCCAACTGTAATATATTCAAAGGCAAGACTCAGGGTGCTGAAATAGTTTTTTTATTATTGTTGTTGTTTCTTGTAACAAAACAAGCCTCTGCAAAAGCCAATTTAAATGCCTACAAGTTTCTCCACAGGGGTAACAGCAAAACACCAGTTTCAATCTGCCAAAAACAGGCCAGTTGAATGTTTATTTAAAAAAAAACAGATTGTGTTCAATACAATAAAGGAGGAGTCTGGATTGACATCACTAACCAACGAGGGAATTCTCTAGCACACGCTAGGGACTGCACTGCCTTCTTCCAACAAACAGCGTGTTACGTGCCTCCTCCAGCCAGAGCAGTACAGCCAATAAGGTTAAGAGCACAGGTTTCAGTTGGGCAGGCCTGCATGCCAATTCTGATTCCACCTCTTGTGGGCTGAAGGTTTGGGAAAATTCCTCAACCTCTGTTTCCTCATCTATAAAACGGCGCAGTATACTGCTTACTTGGTTAAATTGTTGAAAATGAAATAAGATCCACCAGCAGAGGGAAATTTTAAATTATAGTATACCCATATATCTGAAGCTATTTTTCAAGTTATCTTTAAAAGAACAAGGTAGATATGCATGACCTGAAAGGAACAGATATATATGAAATGAAAGATTCCTTTGAAGACACAGGTCTTTGACACTGTCACAATCTTCGAAAGCAGGATGTGCCATAATAGCACACAGTGGGAGGAAGCTGTGATTCACTGGTCGCTGGAGGTGCCTGAGTGAAGCTGGTCGCAGCCGTTCATGCGACATCACTTCCGTCGAGTTCTGTGCAGTGTTGATGCCACACAAGTTGAATGTAATCACTATTTAGAATGTCTCCTAAACAGTTACACTAAAAGTTGGCATTGAAAAGAAAAAATGTTATGTACACAAAAGGCCAGGGAAACAGAGCGTAAAATTGAAAGCAAATATCTGTCACTTCAAAGGATGACTTACAATTCCATATTTTCTTGAAAAGCAACGGTCAGTCACTTAAGAGGGACTTAAGTACCAAGGGACTTAAGAGATGAAGACACTCAAAAATAACTGAAGCTTCATTACATTCTGCTTCTGAAATACAGGTAAAAAGAGTGCCATCCACAAGTCGAGCAATGCAAGTGAAGGTTGCAAAAACTACCAAATGCCTTACAATAAAAGAAGTATCTGAGCAACCAGAGGCAGATGTGACCAATTCATGTGGCTCAAAGAAGAGCTGATAAACTACAATACTTAAAATTTTAAAAAGCAAGCCAAAGAACTGCAAATACAGTTAAGTATGAACTCACTGAACTGATAAACTACGATAGTTAAATTTAAAAAAAAAAGCCAAAAGAAGCAAAGCAGATAGACAGGGGGACCTCATACCACCAAGAAGGCAGTGACGGGAGCAGAACGCCTCCTTTGGACCCAGGGTCTCTGTGCAGAGAAGCTCCTAGTCTGGGGGAAGACTATTGAGAAAGCTGACAGAGAGAAAGCCTTCCCCTGGAGCTGACACCCTGAATCTGGACCTTTAGCCTACTTTATTGTAAGAAAATAAGCTTCTCTTTGTTTAAAAAAAAAGGCAAGCAAAGAACTGCAAATATAGGTAAGCATGAACTCCTTAAACTATACATAGGTAAATACATACACATAATACACACACACATACATGTATATGTGTGTATATATTTTACATAGATACACACAAATACATATATACAAATAAACCCATTTTAAGGCTAATTTGGGGGCAGCGATAGTTCTGTAATAGAATTCTTGTCTTTTTTTTTTTTTTTATGCCGGAGGTCCTGGTTTGATTCCCACTGATGAGTCTCAAGCGCAGCCACCACCCCTCGCACAGTAGAGGTCTGCATGTTGCTATGATACAGTGTGGTGTAGTGGTTAAGCGCTTCACCAACTAACCGAAGTTGGCAGTCTGAACTCACCAGTCACCAGCTGCTCTGTAAAAGAATGATGTGGCAGTCTGCTTCCGTAAAGATTACAGTCTAAGAAACCCTATGGGGCAGTTGTGCTCTGTCCTATAGGGTCGCTATGAGTTAGAGTCAACTCAGCAAGGGTGGCGGGAAGGAGTAAATGATGCTGAGGTTTCAGTGGAGCTTCCAAGCTAAGACCGACTAGGAAGAAAGGCCTGATAATCTACTTCCAAAAAAATCAACCAATGAAAACCCTATGAGGATCACAACTGTCTGATCCCACTGTGCATGGGGTCACCGTGAGCTGGGGGCTGAAATGAATGGCAGCTAACAACAACAAAGCTAATCTGACATGTACCAGACAGTTAATACTACTTGCTGAGAGGAGCGAAGAAAGATGAGAAAGAACAAAGGAAGACTTCGATGTTTTATTATAATTACTCCTTTGTGTTTGAATTCTTTATAATGAGTATGCATTCAATATATTATTTTTGCAGTGCTGTTAATTCAAGAAGATTAACACAAAATAAAACATACACTGTGCTTGGCAACATGCCAGGCAGAGTGAGCCTTCAGTGCATGGTAGTCATTCCTATTCTCCTAGATACCACAAAAGAAATGAAATATGACATACCCGTTTAACACAGGATCCCAGCTCTTAAGAAGTTTACAATCTAGGATTAGAGGCCAAAAAATGTAAAGAGATACATCTGTGCTAAAACCATAAAATAAAGTAGGCTGCCGTCCACAATACACAGAAGACATTTCTTGTTTGAATCTCAGAAATCTAGAGCCAGAACAGCCCTAGAGTTCTAACATACATACCCCAAGATTTTATTCAGAAAGCTAAACAAGCAAGCTAGGACTGGTGATATCATCTCTGAAACTCGTTCATGACTGATACACAGATTTAGTATCTCTGAAGGCGTGGTCCCCATGTTTGCCAAAGCCTGTGACATCCATGCGGTTCTGTTCCCATCGAGGTTGAAGATCCATCAGCACATCTCACGTTGAAGAAGGCTTCCAACAGGCCGTCTGCAGAAAACTGCCTCTGCCCTTCCCAGATAATGAAAGCTGGCAAAACAACCTCACTTGCATGAGTAGATCATTAGGTTCTTCCAGGACAAAGAAAAGTCTTACACATCTTTGCACCTTAGCAGAGACCCTGGGTTTTGCATCCAGTAAACCAGTTAATGTGCTCAGCTGCTAATTGAAAGGTTGGCAGTTCAAGTCCACCAATCAGCTATTGAAAGCCCTATGGAGCACCGTTCTACTCTGACACACATGCAGTCACCATGAGTCAAAGTCGACTCAAGAGTAACTGGTCTGGCATCCCTGAACCAAAACCAAACCACTAGCCGTTGAGTCAGTTCCCCCTCATGGAGACCCTACGTGTGCAGCATAGAACTGCGCTCCATACAGCTTTCGAGGCTGTGACCTTTCAGAAACAGATTGCCAGGTCTTTCTTCTGAAGTACCTCTGGGTGGGTTCGAATCGCCAACCTTTTGGTTAGTAGTAAAGCACTTAACTATTTGTGCCATCCTGGGACTTGGCAT
The DNA here is from genome assembly GCF_030014295.1 of Loxodonta africana. Classification (NCBI taxonomy): domain Eukaryota; kingdom Metazoa; phylum Chordata; class Mammalia; order Proboscidea; family Elephantidae; genus Loxodonta; species Loxodonta africana. The sequence goes on from NC_087348.1 coordinate 47,136,534, forward strand.
CCCTAGAGCACAACACAGTGCTGGAGGTGGCAGCTGAATAAAACTTTGGAAGGTTTTTCTAGTGACCTAAAGACAGAAAAGAAAAGGATAGCGTGCTTGGGAAGGTGGAGTTCCTCCCTGGACAAGGCTGGAAGAAGGCATGATGGCTGGAGACAAATGTGCCTGAGCTGAGACAACACAGACCTCTCCAGAGGGTGCCCCCAAAACACCAAATCAAATCAGCTGCCATCGAGTCAATTCTGACTCATGTTGACCGCAACTGCGTCAGAGTAGGACTGTGCTCCACAGGGTTTTCAACGGCTAATTTTTCAGAAGTAGACTGCCAGATCTTTCTTCCAAGTCACCTGTGGATAGACTCGAGCCACCAACCTTTCGGTAAGCAGCTGAGTCCTTACCCTTTTGCACTACCCAGGGATTCCACAGGAAGCCCAGTGCTTCTCTTTTGGTAGTGCCTTTTTGTGGGAATAGGACCCCTGGTGGCACAGTGGTTCAAGCAATTAGCTGCTAATCAAAAGGTCAGCAGTTCGAACTCACCAGCCACTTCGCAGAAGAAAGATGTGGCAGTCTGCTTCCGTAAAGGTTACAGCCTTGGAAATGTCATGCGGCAGTTCTACTCTGTCTGATAGGGTTGTTATGAGTCAGAACTGACTCGACGGCAGTGGGTTTGGCTGGGATTTTTCGTGGGAATTCAAACGATGGCAGACAATGTAGGTCCCTAGTGTGAAGAGAGGAGGAAGTAAAACATGCAAGGGAAGTCTGGGAATAGGACAAAGGAAAATGACAGCTGGAAGGAAAAATGTCTTCAAGAAAGTGAAGTTTTATAAAGTGACACAGAACACAACCTGAAAAAGACTTCAGAGAAGAAAGCAGAAGATGAAAAGTTCTAAAAATCAACCTGCCACTAGTAAAGACATTTTTCCTCACCACCTGCAGAACTGACTCAGGTTGTAAAGCCTTTTGATGGGAAGGCAGAAGGAATTACGGGGATGGAAAGGGGAGCTAGAAGAACAATAAGTACTCTGTAGAATGGAGGAAAACGAATTTCCAGGGTTAAGATTTCAATACACAACTCCCAAGGCAAACCTTCAGGCAGGGTTCTCCACCAGCCCTGAGAGCCTATGAGCTCCCAGGTTTAACATTCAGGATACCAGGTGACTTGTGGCGTCACCTGTCACCTGCCTTTTACCTGCTTTTTCAGCGTACATCTCTCCCGAGGGAACCAAACTGATGAGTTCCTAAAATTCCACAAGTTTGCACTTTGGCACAAATGGGGAGAGAGATTTTGTGGCATTTCCAGTTAAGGTATCTTCACGGTAACTTGTGTGGCACGGAGACATAAAGCGGACAGACGCCTGAGGACTCAAAGCCCCCCTGGCAGAGGGATGCCATCCTGACCCACTGCATTTGAAAGGCATTTTTAGGATCAGCAGTAATAATGCTCAAGAAGGACCAATGAAAGGGCTCACTCACACTAAACCGGGGGCTCTCAATTGTCTGTGATTTTACCCCCAGAGGACATCTGACATTGTCTGGAGACACTGTTGGTTGCTACAATGCCGTGGGGGGGGGGGTGGCATGGCGCTATTGGCATTTAGTAGATAGAGACCAGGATGCTGCTAAATACCCTACAACACACAAGGCAATCTCCCACACTAAGTAAGTACCCAGCCCAAAATGTTAATATCCGGTAAACAATATTAAACGCCAAACAAATTCAGCATCTACAAAAGTACCAGGGATGAGAAACCCCATGCTAGATTAACCCATCCCTGCAACTATCTCTAGCAGCCCTAACAATCCTACCTCAAATAAACATTTGCTATCCCTTTGCTCAGAGTCCCTGAGTGGCATAAACAGTTAATATGCTCACTGTTACCCAAAAGGCTGGAGGTCTGAGTCCACCCAGAGGTGCCTTGGAAGAAAGGCCTGGTGATCTACTTCTGAAATATCAGCCACTGAAAATCCTATGGTGCACGGTTCTTCTCCGGCACACACGGGTCACCAAGAGTTGTTGACTCACCAGCAAACGAAAAATACAATCCCTCTGACCCAGCAATTACCATGTCACAGAAGTCAATTTAACCTGGTAAACAATGTTAAACATCAAGCAAATGATGTGACAAACATACACAGCATCTTCAAAAGCACCTGGCTGCTCTCCAGGAAACATTTTTAAGAGTGCTCTTCAGCATTGAAGTTGAGTAGCTCCTTTTATAATTATGCTGGAAGAAAGGCTGGTACACACACAGAGAAGCTACTGATTTAAAAAGTCTCCCTGGTTGTCAGGTAAAAATCACTGGCAAAAAAAAAGCCATCATTAGAATGGCGCAAGCATTTCCAGAATATTTCAAAGAAAGGGGAGAGAACAAACAAGAAAATCCAACAACCAAAACCAGACTTGTGCCTAGGGCTACCTCACAGTTAAAAAGCAGTCCCATCACTCCAAGACATGTCCACAGCCTATAGTGTCTTTTATTTTTTTAATTGTGAAATACAGTAAACATGTAAGACATGGGGAAAATATAAATACAGAGTTTAATGAATGAAAACAAACCCCCATGTGACTACAACTCAGGTCAAGAAACCAAACCTTGGCCTGTAGTGTCTTCCACCACCACAGGCTCTTCTCACCCACGCACACAGCAAGACCAGAGTCAGAGTTACTTTGAAAAGTCCATTTTTTCTCTAAGATAGAGATTTATTTTATGTATTTATTATGAACATCAAGGAGCCCTGGTGGCGCAATGGATAAGTGCTTGGCTGCTAACCAAAAGTTCAGAGGTTTGAAGCTACTTGTGGCTCCAAGGGAGAAAAGACCTGCTGATCTGCTCTCATAAAGACTAAAAAAAACAAAACCACTGCCGTCAAGTGGATTCCGACTCATGGTGACCCTACAGGACACAGCTGAACTGCCCCATATGGCTTCCCAGGCTGTGATCTTTACAGAAACAGACTGCCACATCTTTCTCCCGCAGCACAGCTGGTGAATTCAAACTGCCAGCCTTTTGGTTAGCAGCCGGGCGCTTAACCGCTGTGCCACCAGGGCTCCCCATAAAGATTGAGTCTGTGAGTCTGAACTGACTCAATGCCACGTAACACAATGACATCATGAACATCAACGTGGCCTCCAGAGAAAGCTGATGCCTCTGCAGAAGCAGCTCAGAGCCGTGATCACCAAGTGAGCAGATTTTCTTGGGGGGCGGGGTGGGGAGGTTAATGGAAACAATCTTACCGCCTGTGTTAATTCACAAAAGCATGTGGGAGGAAAGGTGCGGAAGTAATGTAAAGGAAGCCTGGGGACAGTGGGGAAAGCCTGTGCTTGACGGGCAAGAGAAACTTGAGTTAGAATCTAGGCTTCGGCTCTACTGTGGCATCCTGGGTACTACTACTGATCACTCCTGAACCATATAACGATTTCCTGTCTCACAATACCGTTGGGAATACTGGAGGAGATATGTGTTTAAAGTGATGAGCAAAGCTTCTCACAGAGAGGATATGCTCCATAAATGGGTTCCCTTTCCTCCCCTTGCCCACGCAAACAGGCCAAGTTAACGTGAAATTATTTTATGATAAACTTTCTCAATCCCCAAATTCTCTTACAGTGTTTTACAAAGATGACAACATAGGCCCGCTTTCAAGTTGCCCTGGTGACTCTGGTAAAAAAGTGTGTAAACCAGGCTTCAAAGCCCAGAATTTACCATCCCACCCACTCCTTCTCACATCCCCCATACCCCATTTATCCCAAGGTAAAAGGCCCAAGTGGGCTGTCAGGAAAAAACATCTCACACCCCAGTAGGGAGTCTGAGCCACAGCTCTTTGAAGATGAAAAGCAACAAAGTGTGTTTATTTGTACTTCTGTGCTGCAGTCTCTCATCTACCTGGACTCTACTTAGCTACACAGTTCCTTAAAAAAAAAACCACCCACCCACCCCGTCACACCATTACACAGATTCCTTCCAGGAGAAAATGTCAATACCTGCACTCCCCGGCGTACACATGGGGGAAAATCGAGCCTCGCTGACAGAGAGTGTCAGGGAGTCTGAGCAAAGGTCAGCACAGGAGGAGGTGAGAAGACTGACCAACCACAGGACATGGCCAGCATGAGAAATGTCCTCCAGACCTGCGCACTGACCCACTGCGTCTAACCAAATGAAAAGAAACTGGATGTCAGATGACGAGACCCCGGTTGAGTCTTACACACAGGATACGTTAAAAAATACTAACAGCCCAAATCAATGCTTCACTTCCCTAACACAAACAATTAGACAATAAAAACAAAGGAAGAAGAAAAAACACAAAGGTGTCTGAGAAGGTTCCTGAATAACAAAGTTCTCCAAATGCTCTTGGAATGTCAGTGGACTTTCCGCCCTACAAAGACCCCGGACTCAAACGAGGCCTCAATCTTAACCCTAGATTTCTTCCCAGACTATCAGATGGAAACAAAAATCCAAAGTACTGGATTTGGAATCTCTTGTTTTATCAACTTCCCAGAAGAACACTGAAGTGTGGAGTCAGGGATAGAAGGGTAAAATCTGCAGGCCCACTATAAAGCCCAAACTTAACAACGCAGGCTTCTCTATAGTCTCAGAGCCAGGGCGCCTTGTCTGCATCAGAAAAAATGACCAGCCCTGTTACTGGCAACACTTGGGGTCACAGGGGGATCCGTCCTAAAAGGATAATGTTTAACATAACCTGAAAAATGCACATAGGCCAACCTGCCTAAAACCATCGCTGTTGCGTGGGCAGTGCTCCGTCCTGTAGGAATCAACTCCATCGCAATGGGTTTGGTTTTGATTTTAACCTTTCCAGAAGCAGACTGCCACATTTTTCTCCCAAGAAGAGGCTGGTGGGTTTGAACCCCTGAACCTTCCCTTAGTAGCCAAACAAGTGCTTCACCACTGCACCACCAGGGCTCCTTTCCCAACCTGCCTAGTGATCTCTAAACAGCAACTGTAAAGATGATTCAAAGCCACCCTGACTAACCCATCACAAAGCAGATAAGGTAAAACTGATACCTGAGACATTAGGCAACTCCTTGCCCTTCTCCCAAGCCTATGTGACCACCATGGCTACTGTGGAACAAAACGGAGAGTCCTATTTCATACATATATATGCATATTAAATAACCAGCACTGACCAAAGAGAGACAAAATTAACTGTACAATTATTTTTACAAAAATGGAGACTTAACTGAAGCAACCTAGTACCAACTGGGAGATGCAATACATAAGTTTCCACTAGGCCACAAGTAGCTCTCTGAGGACACACACAGAGAGCAGACGGCTTCCAGACTTTCCTTCTTGAGTGTTATCATTGGACACCACAGCTACACAAGCTCAGTGCGTGCCTCCAGGCAGGTCTTGTTGTCTGAGATGCCCTGGATGTCCGCCTGCTAAAACAGCCTCCAAATAATAATTCACACCTACCCAGGGCTACCAGTGGCCCCTCAGATGTCTCTCCTGGGTTAGCCCAGGATTTCAGGAGTATCAGAGCACTCTGACCCAGATCCTATTAACAATCTACAGCAGCCTCCAGGCAGCCTATGCCCTCATCCCACCACTAGAAGCCACAGCAAAGCCACAGACTTCTAAATGGAGTCTGGGAGGCGTGGGGATGACGTCATAGGTCTGACAGGGGGAAGACTGGGCAGCAGATTCTGAGGATGCCCGGGATCAGGTACTTAAAGGAGAGGGAGATTTCCCATTCAAAGCACACACCTCTCTGTGGAGCAGGTCAGAATGAACTGAGCTTCACCGTGACCACCAAACACACAACCAAAAACACCTCAACAGGCCAGCTGCAAGAAGCACTGGGGGAAATCAGAGAAAAAGTAGACATGTGGATGGCACAAACGCCGGGCAAGCAGGCTTCTGCTGAAAGAAGTTCACTGGACCCTGTCACCTACTTTGGGGGCACCCGTTGTGCTGAAATAAACATCAGGGGACTGCACTTCAGCAGGGCCCAACGGTACTAGGGGCAGAGGAGGGGCAGCCGACAGCTGTGGGATGCGGGCAGGGTCAGCAGAGAAAGGGCTCCCGGGCTGGAATTCCGCGCGTGCCCGTATCAGCAGAAAAGTTCCTGGGAACTGCACGCTCTCTGGGAGGGACGGAGGCTTGCTGCTCTGCCGGACCAGAGGATGCACATGCTGTGCGATGCCGGGTTCAAAGGGCCACGAGATGAAGCCCCGGGTCCTCTCCTAAGGCGCCTCCCCTGGCAGGATGGCATCCACTGCGGGGCAAGTACGGGGGTCGCACGACCTAAATAGCGGTCTGTGTCCAGGATCAGTGGGGAAGATAATTCCCAGGGCTGGCCCTGCTTCATCTCACTTTGCCCAAACGAAACACCGTCCCAAAGAAAGAAAGAAAGCGCTGGTGCTACTTGTTCTGCGGTCCAGGTGGTGAAACTGAGGCACGACGGTGCACGCAAAGACTCGAGAAGAGGGCCCGAGGAGGCTACAGCGACACCCAGTATCCGGGCGTATGAAAAGAAGGGTCCACTGAAGAGTTCTCTCTCCTCTCCCCTCTCCTCCTCCTTGCACACACACAGACACACACGCTGACACAGGCACACACAGACACAGACACACACTCGAGATCCGCCCGCCCAATCGGGGCAGCTGCCGGCTCCCTAGAGCCGGGCAGCACACAAAGCCCCGCCCGCACACACACACAACCCCTCGCACACACTACACAGCCCCGCGCGCGCACACCAACCGACGCGCACGGCCACACAATAGGACCGCGCGCACCCCGCGGCGGCCCCTCGGCGGGGTCCCGGCCAGCCCGGCGCCGGGGTCCGCCCTCCGCGCACACCCACGCCCGGGGACGCGGCCCAGGCGCGGGGAGGGGGCGCGATCGCGGCCCGGCTGCGGTCCCCGAGCCCCCCAGGAAGTTCGCCGCACGCCCCCCGACTCACCCGCCGCGCTGCTCAACAGCAGGCACAGCGGCCCCAGCAGCCACATGGCGCGGCTGCCGCTCCCGCTGCCCGGCGCCGTCGCTGCCCCCGCGGCCTCGGCGCTGACCCCGCCCCTCGCCGCGGCCGCCCCGCCCTCCCGGCCGTCCCACCCGGCCGTCCCTCCTCCCGCCCGCCCGCCCGCCCGCCCGACCCGCCCCGGCCGGGCTCCGGCTCTGCGAAGTTTTGCACGCGCCTGGCCTGTGCGCAGCCGCCCGCGTCCTGCCCCGGGCAACCCGGCTCCGAGGGCCGCCGAGAGGGGCGTGGGGCCCGGCTGCCTGTCCCCGTAGGATCCTGCCCTCCTTGGCGGCCCTTCCGGCCTCCCCCTCTGATTGCGAGGATCCCAGGACAGCCCGCTCTGGTTTTTCTCCCCCTTCTCCCTTTTCCGCCTACCTTTTCCACTTGGCTCCTACATCCTTCGGGGATGCGGCGCTCACCACTCCTCAGACTCAAACTTGAGTTTTTTTTACTGAACTGCGAGATGAGTTTGCTCCAGTGTGAGAAAGAAAAAGTTGGGAGAAAGGGCCAAATACTATGAAAAAAAGTATGTATTTAGTTTTAGTCGCGAGAGTGGAATAAGAGTAGTGCTTCTCAAATTTTAGTATGCATGTTACTCACCTGGGGATCTTGTTAAAATGCAGACTGATTCCACAGGTCTGGGGTCGGGCCTGAGAGTGTATTTTTAACAAGCTCCCATATGATTCAAAAGCTCTTGATAACTAAACCTCGAGCAGAGAAGGAAACACCTTCCATGTAGACAGGTCTGGCCACTGGGCGATTTCATCCAGAGCTTGTCTCCTAGACCAGTAGAACAAACATGTGGACCCCGGTAGGCAGAAGAGGAAAGTAAATATAAAGGCAGGTATTCAAGGCAAAAAGAACTGCTGCCCTGATGCAACTGAGACGTCAAGACACCACTAGTGGATGAGCGGTCAGTACATCACTGGTGGAAGAGCCGGGAAAGATTTAGATGGTAGGAGAATGGAGTGACACTTCTGTGCTTCACACCCGCGCCCCCCAACACACACACACAGAGAAAAAGCAGAAAACTAATGCAAATAATTGCCCAAAACTGAAAACAACTCAAACGTCCACCAGCTGGGGAGCAGAGAAACAAATGGTAGCGTATCATTTAATGCGACAACATAGATGAATCTCAAAAGCACACCAAGAGAAAGAATCCAGATCAAAAGGGTACGTTCTGTATGATTCCATTGACAAGACATTCCGGAAGAAAGCAAAACTATAGGGATCACAATCAGATTGATGGTTTCCAGGGTCTGGGGGTGAGGATAAGGGGTACAGGGAACTTTCCAGGGTGATGGGACTGTTCCCTATCTTGATCATAGTGGTGTTAACGTGACTATATTTGTTTTTGTTACTGTTGTTGTGTGCCATCGAGTCAATTCTGAGACACAGCAACCCTACAGGACAGAGTAGAGCTGCCCCATAGGGTTATCTAGGCTGTAATCTTTCCTCCTGCAGAAGGTGGGGGGAACCGCCCACCTTTGCGGTTAGCAGCCAAGAGCTTAGCATGGAGCCAACCACCAGGGCTCCTTACAGGGCTGTATACGTTTGTTTAAGTTTATAGACAGAATTGCACCCCTATAAAGGTTTGGGTTTTAAAGGGTACTTGTTACTGTACGTAAATTGTACTTGTTGGGAGGAGTGAGGCGGCTGTGGATGCCAGGGCTGGCTGACCGTTTGTGAGGGAGGTTGTACAGGGGAGATCTGTGTCAGATTTGGGTTGCACGCGAGACAACCTTTAGAATTCTGAGATCCAGTGACTTTCCTTTTTAATTGCCTGACCTAGTCATAAAGACTAAATAAAGTGGATCAGGCCAGAATTTAAAAATACCAATGACGGTTTAAGGTAATGAGAAAATGTGATGTGGGAAAGTTTGGTAAACTCCATGTTACAGAGTAGTTTGTCAAGTAAAGATAAAATAGAAATAAAATTTCCAAAATATTTAGCATTCAGTGGTTTTATCCTGGGTTCCATGAACACTACTGAGATCTTCCAGGGGCTTTAAAGCCCCCAAATTTTTATGCGAATTTTCAGGTACATGTAGGTAGGTATACTTTTCCAGTAAGTACACTGAGGGGAGGCCCCCAGCCTTTGATAATGATACCCAAGAAGGCAATTAATTTCTCCTACAGCTGCTTATTTGCCTCCAAACATGACAAAAATCGAAGGACAAATAGCCAGAGGTTCCTTTGGCTGCATGAACTTCAACTCTGGGAATTTAGGGTGCCTGGTTCACTCTCCATGTGTAGGTATGTCTGTCTCTCTCTCTCTCATACACACACACTTCTTTTGCGCCTGTTGATTTCACAAAATTGTGATAAGAATTAAATACATTAATGTCCTGAAAGCATCTGGAAAAACGTAAAGATGTCTTTGAATGCGATTGTTCTTATATGTCTAGTGAATCACTTCCAACCTCCTTACCACATAAAGTGGGCAGGAAGCAAAAACATTCTTTATACCTGCCCCCCTTTAGCACTTCCTCTTTCCCAGATGTTTAGAATGAATCCATTAAAAGCACAGGACCCTCAGTTTTCCGGGAAATGTGATCGGTTCCAATTGTTCATGTCTCAAGGGGCCAGTCACAGTCTTTTTAAGTTGGATTATTAAAAATCAAAAACAGACAGCTTTATTTATGTCTCTTATTTACCAAAAGGCAAACACTCTGACCTTGGATTTGTGCACTGACATAGTTTCACGTTGCTGAAAGAGAGAAGAATTTCATCTTTCTGCGGTCTTCGATATAATGCTTTGTAGTTCCCACATGTTTTCTCCTTTACTCCTACAGCAGCCCAAGTAACAATGCAGGACAAAGCAGCACAAGTTGGATTTGAACTCAAGTCTGAGATGTGTTCTAATGCTCATTTCACTTGCCACATACTAGCTCTGTGACCTTGGGCAAGTTACCAGCCTAATGGAGCCTTCGTTTCCTCATCTGTAAAATGAGAATAATAAGAGCATCTGGATCTCAGAGTTGCTGTTAGGATTAAATAAGATAATGTATGTTAACATCTTTGGCACAGTACCTTGCTCATAGTAATTGCTCAAGTATAGTTAGCTGTTGTGATTGTGATTATATTACAAGGCAGCTTCTGTGGTAGCCAACCTCTAAGATGGCTCTCAAAGATCCTTACCTCCTGGTCTTCATGCCCTGTGTACTCCTCTCCAACACTGAAGTGAGCTGACCTGTGTGAGCAATGCAGACATGAGTGGTTCAGTGGTAGACTTCTCTCCTTCCATGCAGGAGACCCAGGTTCAATCCCCAACCAATGCACCGCACGCACAGCTACCAGCCATCTGTCAGCGGAGGCTTGTGTGTTGCTATGCTGCTGACCAGGTTTCAGTGGATCTTCCAGACTAAGATGGACTGGAAGAAAGGCCCGGCAATTTACTTCCAAAAATTAGCCAACGAAAACCTTGTGGATCACAATAGAACGCTGTCTGACTCTCTCGCTTTGGACATGTCATCAGGAAGGATCAATCACTAAAGGAGGACATGATATTTGGTGAAATAGAGGGCCAGCAAGGGTGAAGGAGACAGATCCTCAGTGAGGTGGATTGGCACAATAGCCATAATGATGGACCCCAGCCAGGGCTTCAGGCTGGTTCATTCTGACTTGACTCCCTACTGAGAATTTACCTTTCCACCCCAGATGTACTGAATCAGATCTACATTTCAACAAGATCCCTAGATGATTCTTATGTCTATGTAAGTTCCATAAGAATCACCAGGGGTTCTTATTAAAATGTAGATTCCGATTCAGTATATCTGGGGTGGAAATTCAAATTCTCAGCAGGAGTCGAATCAAAATGAACCGGTTCCAAGCCCTGACTCACACATGGTGGTGATTGTAAGGATGACAAAGGACCAGAGCAATGCTTTGCTCTGTTCTACATAATGTCACCATAAATTGGAGTTGACTCGGCAGCAGCTATCTACGTATCTGTCTGTATCACAGGGCTATGTAAAGCATTTAGCAAAGTGTCTGACACGGAGCTCCCATTTGTTCAGCACTTAATTGTATTACAGGCTTAGGATCTGTAAGTAAAGAGTGAGTAATACTAGGAAACATGGAGGTTGAAGCTGCAGGAGAGCCTGTTGTTGGCAGCTTCTGAGATGATCCCCAGTGATCTTAACCTCCTGGTATTCACACCCTTGTATAGTCCCCTCCCCTTGAGTGTGGGCCAGACTCAGTGACTTGATTCTAAAAAACAGAATATGGCAAAAGTAATGGGATGTCACTTCCAAGATTAGATTACGAAAAGACTCTGACTCCCATATTTGAAATCTTTCAAACTCTCTCACTTGTCAGCTGCCATGTGGTGATGGCTGTATGAAAAGGCACAAGGAACTGAGAAAAGCCTTCAGTCAGCAGTCAGTGAGAAACTAAAGCCCTCAGCCCAACAACCCACAAAGAACTGAATCCTGCCAACAACCACGTAAGTGAGCTTGGAAGCAGATCCTTCCCCGGTCAAGCCTTTAGAGGAGACCACAGACCTGGCTGACAGCTTGACTGCAACTTTATGAGAGACCTTGAGGTAGACACACCCAGTGACCCTGTGCCTGATTCCCGACCCAGAAAAACTGTGAGATTATAAATGTTTGTTGTTTTAAGCCACTAAATTCTGAGATAATTTGTTACACAGTGGTAGATAACTAATACAAAGCCTGCAGCCAACACTGAGTCTGGGAACACTTAACATCACTGACTCTCACTTACCAGTTAGCCTGAGGAAGGTAGTGTGAGGGAACCATCATTACTCAAGAGTCTTCTTTGAGTGTTGTACGTTTATGATCACATTTAGCTTTCAGGACAATCTCTGATTTCGATAGTATCCCCTTTGCACAGATGGGGAATTTGAGACTCAGAGTATTTAAGTGACTGGCCCCAAATAAGCCAGTAAATAACTGAGATGTGAATCCAGATCCTTTTCATTCTAAGGGATTCATCATACTGAACTATGTTGCCTTCTACTGCAAAACAACCAAATTCATAAAATACAGAATGTATAGTTTGAAAGATAATGTGTTCACTGAGTTTGGAGCTAGAAAGCTGACAATGCTCACAACATCAAGCGGAAGTTGATTTATTTTATAATACAACTCCCAGAAACATTTTCAGGCTGCATCTAATTGTGGTAGACCCCACCCCACAAAAATGCTGAGCATGAGAGTTCTCTCAGGTAAAAATTAAAGTCATCCTAGAGCTGCCAAATGTATACATACATTTTTAAGTTGTCAGACTAATCTACAAGAAAATTACCACTGGGAACCTGCAGAGTTCTTGTAATTCATGTTTAATATAGTCACTAGCTTGTGGAAGAGAGATCTGCTGACATTTATTAATGAAAATCTTACACCATCTGAAAGGATGGAATTTCTACCCCTCATTTTAAGAAACATGTAGTTTGTTATTTATTTTAATGCCTCAGTTTTATTGCCTCTTGAATGAAGTTGTCTATGCTCTTAAAAGGGTGATTTTTCACACCTTTCTTTGGTCCTGGAACCAAAGAACAATTACATGAAAAAGAATTTAACCTGCAGTTTATCAATAGACCCATTTAGCCCGTTTTCATCACACTCACAATTTTTTTTTCTTTCTCAATTTCAAAGAAAAAAAAAAAGTGGATCCATTAAATGTATAAGCCTACTTTTGGTGGATCAACTTGAGGGGAAAAACTGTCACTAAGCTGTACAGCTCTGCGGTGTCCAATGTGACCGCCACGAGCCACACGCAGCTGCACTGAGCACTTGGAATGGGCTATTCTGAACTGTGATATGCTCTGAGGGTAAAATGCAAATTGGGTTTCAAAGCCTTAGTGCATAAAAAGAATATACAATATCTCTAACATATTTATAGTAGTCATACATTGAAATATAATATTTACATATATAGGATTAAATAAGTATTAAAATTAATGTCACTCGTCTCCTTTTGCTTTTTCAAGGTCCCTACTGACCATCTGTCATCAAGCTGACCCTGACTTATGGTGACCCCATGTGTGTCAGAGTAGAACTGTGCTCCACAGGGTTTCCAATGGCTGATTTTTGGAAGTATGTCACCAGGCCTTTTTTCCTGAACACCTCTGGGTTAGCAGTCAAGCATGTTTACCATTTAGACCACCCAGGAACTCCAATGCCCCTACTGGAAAATTTAATTTATTATTTTTTTAATGTGACTTGCATTTGGGGCTCACAACCTATTTCTTTTGAGCAGCACTGGTCTAGATAAGTTTTTTTTTTTTTTTTCCTTTTTTTTATTGTGCTTTAAGTGAAAGTTTACAGTTCAAGTTAGTTTCTCATATAAAAATTTATACAACGCATTGTTACGTGACCCTAGTTGCTCTCCCTATAATGTGACAGCACACTCCTCCTTTCCACCCCAGATTTTCCGCATCCGTTCAACCAGCTCCTGTCCCTTTCTACCTTCTCATCTTGCCTCCGGACAGGAGCTACCCATTTTGTCTTATGTATCTACTTGAGCTAAGACGCACGCTCCTCACGAGTATCTAGATAAGATTTTCCTTGGTGAATGAGCACATGACACTTTAGCATTCTTTAAATATAAGTCTACTTGAAGATCACCGACTAAAGAAAGATGCTTTTTCTCTGGGTTTCTCCGCCTGACTAATTCCACCTCAAAGCCTTGTTTAACCTTATATCCTAGACATCAAATTCAATTGCTATTTATAAATGAAGAATGCTAGAAAGGCAAACAATTTGTTACGCATATGTTTACCACAATAAAAAAAAAATCAACGGATATGAAAATGATTTTAAAGTCCTAATTGCAGTACTACAACTGCACCATAGGGTCAAGAAGAAGAAGGGCAAATGAATTGGGAAGAAAGAAACGACCCTTTTACAATAACTTCCACATTTGGCACTTGAATTCCAGAAAGAAACCAACACTGAATAAGATCTGCATGTTCAGCAGGGAAATTTATACAGTAATTTAGCTAACAAGACAGAAGTCACAGGAGACAGTCATTAACAAATGCGAGAAAATGATGCCAGCACGCCTAGGTCTGATTACCTTCCGTAAGTAACAAACTCTTGCACAGACAAACAGGTAAGCAGGAGACTTTAAAAAAAAAAAAAAAAAGCACTCGTAAAAACCTTCTGGAAGGTAAATAGATTTACATTTTTAAACTGACGTTATTGGAACATTTTCCCTGTGCTGTGAAAACTCTGCTTTAATGATTTAAGTTGTTTTTCTCTGTGCACCTCAGCCTACTTCTTTTAAACACCTCTTCATTTCCAGCTAAATTCTTCGGGCTTGATTGATTTTAATGTTGAAAAGCTTAATTTTGGGTGCTGTTTGATTGCCTAATCTGGAGTCGAGGCTGTGTGGGTTTGTGACTCAGGTTGGGGGTTGGGGAGATGGATTTTTTGCTGAGCTTTTAGTGCATTCCCACCCACAGTGTGGAAATGAGAGAACAAAAGGGACAGGGAAAGGAAATTCTTTTACAGTTGTCAGGCCCTTCAACACACATGTATTGAAAGCACAGTAGAATTACAGGTATTGTTTGCTTCTCCCAGGCATTGATCCCAGTTTCATGAAAATAGCTGATACCTTGTCATTTAAGCCAGAACTCTTGGTAGAAGCGTGGACTTCTCAGCTCTTCTTCACTCCCCCTCATGATCAGTCACCAAGATCTGCAAATCCTACCTACTTAATATCTCTTTAATCTCATTCACACCTCCTCCCCCCTCCTGCCCCTCCCTTAGTTCAAACCTCCATGAACCTGTGCCTGGGTTACTTCACCTCCCACCTGGCCTTCTCAGGTCTTGTCTTGCTCCTGCTCGAACTGCTTAAAATCCTCCAGGGTCTCTATTGTCCGTATCTTATTGCCTATATTCTCAGGAGCTGCTGCTAAGGCTGAGAATCATGGGTGTGATCATAAGTTTTATATATCAACTTGGCTAGGCTATGAAAAAAAAACAGTTGCCATCAAGTGAATTCCAACACATGGTGACCCCCATTCGAAACCTATTGCCATTGAATCGATTTGGACTCACAGCAACTCTACAGGTTGCAGTAGAACTGCCCCCATAGGGCTTCCAAGGAGCGGCTGGTGAATTTGAACTGCCGAACTTTTGGTTAGCAGCCTAATGCTTAACCACTGCGCTACCAGGGCTCCAATACCCACTTATTTAATCAAACACTAATCTAGATGTTGCTGTGAAGGTATTCGGCAGATGTGGTTAACATCTACAGTCAGTTGACTTTGAGCAAAGAGATTACCTTTGATAATGTGGGTGGGCCTCATTCAATCAGTTGAAAGACCTTAAGAGCAAAAATTGAGGTTTCCTGGAGAAGCCGAAAGTCTGCCTCAAGACTGCAGCATTAACTCCTGCCTGAGTTTCCGGCCTGCCAGCCTACCAGCCTACCCTATAGATTTTGGATTTGTCAGCCCCCACAATATATACCCGATTGGTTCTGTTTCTCTGGAAACCCCTGTCTGATACAATGCGGGTCCAGGGGTGGAGAGAGGGGTAATTATGGATGAGACCAGAGAGGTGGGCAGGAGACTTTTGGGGATGTTAAAGAGTCTAGTCCTTATCTATTAGCAATGGGAAGCCACAAATGGTTAGTTTTAAGCAGGCACATAGAATGAACAGTTTTGCATCGTTGTTAAAAGCAAGGATTTTGGAATCAAATTCAAAGTTTAGCCATGCCATTTAGCTGTGTATCATTGGGGAAGTTACTTAACCTTTCTGAGCTGGTTTCTTCAACTATACAGTGGAGTTAAGACCCCTGTGAGATCAGCACGATTGTGACATCTAAATGAGATAGACAGTGCTTAGCCTACTACTCAACACATAGTAAGCATCCCAGTAATTATGGCTAATATTACTATTAATAAATCCTACTCATCCTACACTTCTTACAAGAAGCCATCCATGGCCCATCAAGACTTAACTGCACTCATTCCCATGTACTCTTGTAACACCTTGTATTAATCCCTGTTTGTAGGATTTATGAGTCTGTATTTTGTCTATTAATGCCTTATTTCCTTCATCAAACTATAAGCTCTCTAAGGCCAGGAACTATGGCTGACACCTGGCAAGAGCCCCATCCATGTTTACAGAACGAGTGAATACCTTAGATTGCCTTCATACTTTGATTCACATTATCTCTTTTGTCCTCAATGACTAAACTACAGGCAGTATGATTATCTCCACTTTACAGTTGAGAAAAAGAGGGCTCAGAGAAATCAAGTGTTAAGTCCAAAGTCCCACAGACAGTAACCAGCTGTGACTTGATCTCAGGTCTTCTGACTGACTCTTTTCAGGTCCTCTGCCTCACCAGAGTCAATCCGGAAGGACGAGAAGCTGAGAGTAGTAATACCCACCTCAAACCATCTTCCCAGAGCAGGACTTGTGTTTTCACAAAGCTTCATGAAATGTCAAAGGGAAAGAATAAAACACTTCAGCTGGAAAAATAATAGGTAGCCAGAAATCAACCCCAATCCTACCAGAAATAATAATTCCAGGAAACAGCTACATACACAAGAGGGAATATACTTCAGATTACACATAATAAAGTCACCTTGGCACTGCTTGTGTCCTTGTGGCCAAGTCATAAGAGTGATCAAATTTAAAAGAGAATTAGAGGGGGGACATTCGCCCAGGCTAGTTCACTTGATGAGGCATGCCAACCCTCCCCACAATATTCAGCTTCCCACCACAAAACTGTGAGCCTGATCACAGTGGACCTCCAGAGTCATTATGATGAAAATTTCCAAGGTGGAAAAGATCAGGCCATGGTAATTCTGGAGCTGTCCACATAGGCCAGCTGGCTCAAATCTCAAGAGTATTGTGCCAATGAAGCCAAAGTTGAGGTTGATCCTGGTACAGACCAGTTGGCTTTGTACTGAGGAGAATAAAAGTCCTATGGTCACTGGCTAGAACCTTCACCCTACTCAGTTGTCCTGCCAATGCCATGTTTGGGTTTAAAAAGGAATTGGGTAAAAGAGTAAGGAGGACACAATGCCAATCTTGACAACCAGGGCTGGCCTTCAGCCAGCCGACTGTCAAAATAATAAAACACTTCTGGACCAGTTGGTAGATAGTGCTGAGCCCCCTGACTACTCCTGCTTCACTTCAGCTGCCTCAGCCCCTCCAATGGGGCCTTTGGACCTTCCAGTGATCTGACTACTCCTGCTTCACTTCAGCTGCCTCAGCCCCTCCAATGGGGCCTTTGGACCTTCCAGTGATCTGGTGGCCACTTATAAATGAAAGATTGACATAGCAGACAGCCACTTCCAATTGGTTGGCTTCCTGTCTTTTTGTTTTTTATTTTGTTGTTGATTTGTAACTTAGGAGACCCCATGTATTGTTACAGAATAGAGCTACTCCATAGGAGCCCCCGTTTAAAGGCGGTCTGCTGAGGCCAGTGCACCTTTCTGTTCACCTGCAGCTATGACATGGTAACTGCTCCCAGATTAGCCTTTTTACTTCAAACAACCATAAAAATGACAGAATATGTGAGGCACCAATTTACAGACATTTGACAGAAGCGGTGCAAGACTGTGATCCCTGAGAGAGGGTTGGGACGAATTCCTGATGGTGGTACAGCAAGCTGAAATCCCAGCAGAGCATGGTGCTCACATGAGGAGGCAGAGATCAGAGTTAGGACAGATTAGAGCACTGGAAGGGAGAAAATGGTTTAGAGGGCAGTTTTCAGAAGTCCATCTCTAGGTCTACTACAGGTCATTTGCTGAGTACTGGGCTGCTCATGTGCAGGAAGGTACTACCCAAGGCTTGCCAGAGGACAGAGGAGCCCCAGTGGCGCAATGGTTAAGTGCTTGGCTGCTAACCAAAAGGTCAGCAGTTTGAACCCACCAGCTGCCCCACAGGAGAAAAATGTAGCAGTCTGTTTCCATGAAGATTTACAGCCTTGAAAATCCTATGGGGCAGTTCTACTCTGTCCTATAGAATCACTATCAGTTGGAATCGACTCAGCGGCAATGGGTTTGGTTTTTTGGTTTAATCTTTACAGAAGCAGATCACCACTGTGCCACTGGGTGGGTTCAAACCACCAAACTTTTGGTTACCAGCCAAGCATAAACCATTTGCATCACCCAGGGATTTGGCTGTTTGTCTTTTGAATACTATTTCCGATTACAAGTACTGCTGTTGTTGTTGTTAGCTGCTGCTGAGTCAGTTCCGACTCATAGCAACCCTATGTACAGCAGAACAAAACACCGCCCAGTCTTGTGCCATCCTCACAATCATTGTTATGTTAGAGCCCATTGTTGCAGCCACTGTGTCAATCCATCTCATGAGGGTCTTCCTCTTTTTTGCTGATCCTATACTTTACCAAGCATGATGTCCTTCTCCAGGAACTGGTCTCTCCTGATAACATGCCCAATGCATGAAAGACAGAATCTTGCTATCCTCGCTTCTAAGGAGCATTCTGGCTGTACTTGTTCCAAGACAGATTTGTTCATTCTCCTGGAAGTCCACTGGTATATTCAATATTCTTCGCCAACACCATAATTCAAATACATCAATTCCTTTTCTGTCTTCCTTATTCCTTATTACAAGTACTATAAAATACCTAATAACTAACATTCATTCATTCAGTCACCCAGCAACTCTTAATCTAGCACCTGCCATGCTGACAGCAGATCAATAGTTGATTTTCTTGTGTATAAAGGGTCTTTGTGACCTATAGACTTGTAGATATAAGACTAGTTCAGGCAGAGAAACAAAGATAGATCAGTTGAATCCTCCTGGGTGGGAGGATTTGGGCAGTACATCTTGAAGGTCTGGGTGCCCTTTTCATCCATCCATCTACTCATTTCTTAATCAAATATTTAAGTGACTACTATATGCAGGGCCCTAAAATTCCTGGTGGTGCAATTCCTGGTTAACATGCTCGGCTGCTAACCAAAAAGTTGGAAGTTCGAGTCCACCAAGAGGCAATTCAGAAGAAAAGCCTGGAGATTTGCTTCCGAAAAACCAGCCACTGATGATTCTATGGAGCGCAGTTCTACTCTGACACACATGGGGTTGCCATAAGTCCAAGTCAACTTGATGGCAAGTGATTTTTTTTTTTTTTTTTTACACAGGGCCCCTAGGCTGGATGTAACCAAAGGTTAGGAAGATAAATCAGACAAAGACTCCTGCTCTTCTCTAGTCTAGCGAAGGAGCCAAGACCAAATCTGTGTGTCAAAACAAGGAGTGAGAAGGGACAGAAAAGAATGCGGATACAGCAGCCATTAGTTTTCAGTTTGAGGAGCAGTCCTGATTTCCTGGGATTTGTGAAAAGTGCAACTGGAGGAAGCAATGCTTATTAGTTTGTAGATCATTAAATTTCAGTAAAATATCAAATGAAAAGTCTGAACACGTATCTTGAATTTAGGTTCCAGAATTGGTCTTCATAGGCATAGAAAAGTTTTCCCATTAAAAATAGTAACAACACATATTCACGGAGGGCTTTCTCAGTTTGGGTTCCTCCGAAAGCAGAACGTGAGACAAGGACTTGGGTGCAGGTAGTTTATTGAGAGGTGATCCCAGAAGCAGAAGTCAAGGAACAAAGACAGTGGGACAATGATGGGAGGAAAGCCATTAGAGTGTGCATTTGCTGAGCTGGTCAATTCTACCGAGGATCCTCTGGGATCCATGTGGCCAACACCTGAAAATATCCATCTGAATCGAGAGTAAGACATTCATCCACAGACTTCTGTTCCTCATCGGTTGAGGGGTGACCCCAGGAGCATTAAATCTCTGTCCTTCCTGTTGTTCTGCTCTGGAAAAGACCCTGAGGCTGAAAAGCTGACAGACATGCGGGCCCTGGAGGTGGCCCCGTTCACTAAATTCTTTAGCGACCCTGTAGTGGCCCTGTCACCCAAATCTCATGTGGGCCAAGAAATGAGGCTGCTAGATGGGCCTCTGATGTGCCAAGTCTTTTACATATTATTATGACCAACTTTCAGAAGAAGAAAGAGAAATGGAGAGGATAACAACTTATTAAAGGTCACAGAGCTAAGAAACGTCTGAAGATTCAAACATGTGTTATCTGGCTCCTGAGTCTAAGTTTTTAACCATATTAAAATATTACTTACGCTGGAACTTCAGAAAAGAAAAAAAAAAAATGCAAACATTTGGGGATAGGGTGGAGGTGAAGGAGAAGCAACATTAGGTTTTATACATCCCTACTTTTTTTTACTTTGTATAAATATGGAAAGACAGCCAACCTGGCACTAGATTAATGTCTTCTAGTGACTTGAAGAATCAGAATTATAGACAATGTACCACCAGAAAAACACTCAAATGTACATATATATTTTACTGCACATATGTTGTTCATTATTCAAATGAAAGCCGATTGTATATTGAGGACACTGATATTCTGTGCTACAGCTCCAGCAAGGATGAGGACCAAACAGTGTAATTCCTTACACAGTCTGTGATTCTTCTTGGCTTGTATTATTAAAGGATCAAACATTGCTTTCTCTGAAGCAAAACAAAAACATTTTGGATAAAGTTAAAGACAGATTATATTTAGAAAGATAAGTAGAGCTGATATATCCATGTTCAGCTGGTCTACCGATAGTCAGCAATAATGACAATCAAAATTAGAGATGAATTTATTAACAACCCCTTCACACTACTGGGAATGTGGGTAATGTTTTGTATGTGATGTGCCAGCCATCCACAGAGCTAAGCACACCTGAAGATCACAGACATTAGTCTCCTATCTAGGTTCTGGGTAAATGGTCTCCAGGGAGTGGAGGGGAAGCTTTTTACACAGAATGAAGATAAAGGTCACTAACGTCCTGAGGGGAATGACATGGTCCTTCTCATGAAAGCTCTGTTGGCTGTATCTCGTCAGTGCTCACTGTCAATTCGATTTCACTGGAAGGTTTTTTAAGTCAATTTGGAGCTTGTGAGTCATGACTACGAGGGCCTGCTGGTTGCTCCCATTCTCTGCCCCTGGGCCTCCTGTCCAAGTTTTCTTAAGCTTGATGTCTTTCCTACCATAAATGAGATGGCAGTGGGACTTCCAACACATTTGCTGTGGAGACCATACATCAATTTGGTAAATCTCAATTAGGAAGCCACTATTTTTTTTATTCATACTTCATACCTCATAGTGGAAGGAAAACAAATATAGCCATTAGAAAATTCTTAAAAGGTCTAAAATAATCAAAGAACTCTAGGGTTGTGGTAGTAGAAAAGATAACTGTTTCTATTATATAACCCTATTGAAGCCATTATACCAGGAGATCAGTCCTAAGGTGAGGCAACATTTCATAAAGCCCAGTCTAAAGTGACAACTTACCTTGTAAAAAAAAAAAATTTACAAGTTCTTAACCAGTGTCTTTCAGAAATTAAAAAGAATCTAATTTGTACAATCTCACCTAGTATGTCACATAATCACTTCTTTTCTCCAAATTTTCTTACACTGTCTAGCCCCCACTTCCTGGAAATTACCAGAAACATTCATTATGACCATTTGTTTAGCAAATATTACTGCCATCCCCCTTCCATTGTGGGAGGAAGTGACTTCCTTATTCCACTGATGCTGAGCTGAGCCATGAGACTTGACTTTGGCCAGTGGAATACCATCAGATGTAATAGGAACAGGGCCCTTAAATTTGTTCGTGGATTTTGGCCTGACCTTTTATGCTCAGGTAAGCTTCCCTGAGAACATGCCCTGGGTATCTTCTGCTCCTTCAATATATACCTAAAGCCAAGCCCAGTCAACTCACATCTGAAGTAGAGCCACCCTGCTGAGCCCAGCCATGATCAGCCAAATTGTAGCGAACCGCAGACCCATTCCCAGGAGAATAAACACTTGCCGCGAGCTACTGGATTTCAGGGTGATCTATCCCTAACCACTGTGTTTCTTTGTCCTTCTCTCATTCCTCCTAATCCTAATTCACAAAAAGCCCAAAAGAATGACAGCCCTTTCTTCCGAGGAGAGGAAAGGAAAGAAAATATGATGAAGAAAAATCATAATCTTCTTTGACACAAAGTAGTAGGGAAAAGGCTAGAACTGCTCATGTGTTGATAACTTTTTGAATTGTCACACTCATAATAATAATTGGTTTTCCAGAAAATAAATCAAGCCAGTTGGCATTGCTCAGAGACAGGCACACTTTATAAACTTGAACATCTCTAATCCACCCAATAGCCCAAGAAGTCAGAATGAATATTACCATTTCACAGAAAAGAAAACTGAGGTTTAGAGAGGTTATATCTCTTGTTAGAAGGTGCCAGAGCTGGGATTAAAACTCGGGTTTAGGAAAATCCAAGTAATTATTGAGCAACCTCGGCAGTGAACCAGTCTTGAACGCAACTAATTGGCAAAGATTAGAAAAATTTTAATGCTCAATATTGGCAAGTGCACAGGACAGGCATCTCCTAAATTACAGGTGAGAAAGTAACTTGGTGCTGACATTCTAGAAAGTAATCTGGCAATTTTATCAAGAAACTGTACATTTGCATACCCTTTGAACCAGTAATCCCACTTCACTGATTATATCCTAAGGAACTAATCAGAGATGCAGCCAAAGATTCATGTATAAAATTGTTCTTCAAGGCATGACTTACCACAGAGAAAAATCAGAATCAACCAAAATGTAAAATAGCTGCAGAATGGTTAAATAATTGGTATTGCCACAGGCTGAAACAATTTGCAGTCATTAAAAATAGTATTTTAAGTTTTATGTTATGTATATTAAATCTTTAAAATGGGTATTTAATTAAAGAAATCATATTTTAGTGATAGGAAGAAAAGTTCACAATACACTGTAAGTGAAAAAGGGCAGGATATAAAACTGAATATATAATACAACTCCAGATTGCAGAATGGGCGTTTGCGCGTGTGTAACTATAATTAATACAACAAAGAGGAACTGCATTATTCCTGCATGAGGATATTATTTTCTGTGGTTTCTTTTGTTTGTATTTTCTAAATACTTTTTGTATTTCTCAAGTTTTACAGAAAATAAACCAAACCAGTTGCCATCGAATCAATTGCAACCCATGGCAACCCCGTAAGTGTCAGAGTAGAACTCTGCTCCGTAAGGTTTTCAGCGGCTGATTTTTCACAAGTATGGGGTTGCATTATTACTCTTTGTTGTCTCTGGGTGGACTGGAACTGCCAACCTTTCAGTTAGCAGCTGAGCGCACTAACCATCTGCACAACCCAGGACTCCCGGGTTTTACGGCGTAAGCAATTATTACTTTTGTAATCAAAAAAGCATAGTTAAAATGACATGTTTTCAATAGCAATTTATTCTGTAATTATCCTACAGCAATGATCCTGTAGACTATAAGCTGTATGAAGACAGGGATTTAGCTGTTTTGTTCACTGATCTGTGCCTAAAATAGTGTCTGGCTATTTGAAGGTGCTCAGTGTATATTTGTTGAATGAATGAAAGGAATACACTGTTGTATGTGCAAATCCATGTGTGTTTAGGTTACCTACCTCTTCATAAATAGCCATCTCAACAAGAACCACTTTAAATGCTCAAGGATTCTGTGGGTCAGAACTTCAGACGGGGCACAGTGAGGATGGCTTGTCTTACTCCATGATGTCTGGGACCTCAGCCGGGAAGACATTAATGGCTGGAGGTGGCTTGGAATGTTAGGAATGAGAATCACCTGTCTCAGGCCCAACTTGGCTGGGACTGTCACCTGAAGCATCTACACACAGCTTCTCCATCCGGCTTGGGCTTCCACATTGGATTTTGCATTAGTAAAAAATAAACCTTTACTAAAAAAAAAAAAAAAAATTTTTTTTTTATGGTAATCCGTTAATCCTTTGGGGTTTATTACAGCAGAGCAACCTACCTTATCCTGAACTATACGATAATGTTCTAATACATATCTATTTCATGTAATGAGATCTACCCAAATTTACCTTGTCCTCTTGTCTGTTAGCCTGTAGGCCTGCCTGAGAAACGCCTTTCTTCTCCAACATGGGAAATCTGGAAAGCTTCTGCCCAGTGAGGCATGAGAGATACACACAGCACGGACCACGGTGCCGCCCTGCCCTGCCACTTACAAACCGTGTGGCCCTGGATTAACTGCAGAGTCTTTCTGAGCCCCCATTTTCTCATCTGCAAAATAGGAATGATGAATACAGTACTTGTCTCGTAGGGTTGTTGAGCGACTTGAATGAGGTATCTATTATACAGCACTTGACACGGCATAAGTACTCATTAAATGTTAGTTGTCCTATCAGTTCTGTTATTATGGTGTCTGTAATCTCTTGATCTGAAGCCTAGGATGGTATCAGTTGTGCACAGTTTAAAAAAAAAAAAGCATCTTTTAGGTGTGGGTAGGGTGGAAAAGTGGTGGCAAAGAGCCCCTAATGTTATATAATAAATGAAGAGAAAAACCAGCTGCCGTTGAGTCCGCCTTGCCTCGCAGCTAACGCCATGTGTGTAGCTCAGAGCTACAGAGCGGAACTGTGCTCATAGGGTTTTCAGTGGTTGATTTTTCAAATGTCTATCACCAGGCCCTTCTTCTGATGTGCCTCTGAGTAGACTTGAACCTCCAACCTTTTGGTTAACGGCCAGACGTGTTAACCATTTTTACCACATAGGAATTCCAAGCGAGGAGAACCAGTTGCTGTGAGTCAATTTCAGACTGTGCTCTATAGGGGTTTCATGGCTGTGACCTTTTGAAAGCAGATTGCCAGACTTTTCTTCCAAGGTGCCTCTGGAAGTATTTACTTATTTCTACCTTGTTTTGTTACACAGGGGAACAGGTAAGAAGATAGACTCTACGTCATCTCATAATTTGGAAGAAAAAAAACGAGATACTAAAACAAGGATAAACTCACCACCGTCAAGTCGTTTCTGGTTTGAAGTGACCCTACAGGACAGAGCAGAACTGCCCCACAGGGTTTCCAAGACTGTAATCTTTATGCAAGTAGACTGCTACATCTTTCTCCCACAAAGCGCCTTGTGTGTTCAAACCGCTGCTCTTTCTGTTAGCTTAACTACTTTGAAGGATATAAAGCAGAATCAGAAAATGCTCCGGGAACATCATCCCATGGGAACCTTGCTGCAGACCTTGGCTTAGCACTAAACTCTCTAGCCAACTGCGTGACAAGGGCAGAGTGACGGCCGTGCAATTGCACGGGGTTGCACAATCCAGCCTCTTCACCACCCCGCTGTTCCTAAGGTGTGCTCCCAAGGGCAGGGCAGTGACGTAACCTGCTGGCAAAGGTGACCTGCCCTTCAGAACAGTGCCAGGTATCGCGCCTAGCACTGTGTCACCCAGAGTTACAAAGAGTGGCTGCCAGGTCCCAGGGAGAAAAAAGAAGAGTGAGAACTCTCCAATTTTTATATTCATCACCATTGCTCAAATTCAGAGGAGAGAATGCCTAAAAATTCCTCCCTGGCTTGCACTTTTTAGGCCGTTTAATTTTTTATTGTTGAGCATGAACAGTGAAACAGAGAGGTTTCCTGTTTCTTGTCCCCAGCCCCCTATGGCTGAGGAATCTGGGTTTAAACTGACAGAAAGGAACATTTAAATTCTATAAATTAGTTTCACTAAAGATGCTTAAGCGTTTATGAAAACATTCCCATTTTATACTCAGCTTTATAAAATCTTAAAGTAAAAAAAATTCCCAAACCGCCACATGAAACTAAGCCAGCAGACAGAGCGATGTGCTCGGTGCAAATATGCCAACAGTTTTACAGATGAGGAATATGGAATCAGGATTAAGAGCCTGCAGATCATTTATCAGTGACAAAACAAAAATTCTTAGCCTCTGTACTTGAGTCCATGGAGACGCTCGTGGACGACATCTTGGCCTCAGAAGCAATATCCAGTCTTAACTCATTTATACCCCCATTAATGCTGACGGTGGGGATCCTACTGTGCCCTACTTTAGGTGCCCACGAGAGGTATTTTGAGGCAAAGCCAAGAGTTTAGCTTCAGGGGAGACCTGGGTTTAAATCCTGATATAGCCACTAACTAGTTAGTGACCTTGGACAGTGGACATAACCACTAGGAAGCTCAGTGTCCTTCTCTGAAAATTATGAACAATAACATGCAGGTACTCAGTAAGGGATAATTCACTTTTGGACAAATAGAATAAATGTAACAAAATTACAGAGGAGTTCTGTCATAGATGCATTCAAGTAAATGTGTTGGACATCCTTGTTGTCATCTTGTGAGTTGCCCTTGAGTCAGCTCTGACAAAGGTAACCCCATGGATAATAGAATGAAAACGTCGCCTGGTCCTCTGCCATCTTCATGATCTTTGGTATGTAAGAGTCCATTGTTGTAGCCGTTGTGTCAATCCATCTTATTGAGGGTTTCCCTCGCCTTCCCTGGCCCTCTACTTTACCAGATATGATGTCCTTCTTCAGCAATCAGTCCCTCCTGATGAGGCATTCAAAGCAAGCAAGTCAAAGTCTCAGACAATATTCAGTGGTCCATAAGCTTTACATTGGCTAACTTTTGGAAGAAGATTGCCAGGCCTTTCTTCCTAGTTTGGAGTCCCCACATGGTGCAAACAGTTAACATGCATGGCTGCTGAGAGGTTGGAAGTTTGAATTCACCCAGAGGCACGCTAGAAGAAAGTCCTGGCAATCTACTTCCAAAAAATCAGCCATTGAAAACAATATGGAGCATGGTTCTACTCTGACATACATGGGGTCACCATGAGACAGAATTGAGTCAATGGCAACTGGTCTTCCTAGTCTGTCTGAGTCTGCAAGTTCCTCTGAAACCTGTCCACAACAAGTAATTCTGCTGTATTTGAAATACCAGTGATATAGCTCCCAGCACACAGCAACACACAAGCCACCACAGCGGACACCCTGCTACTCTACTAAGAGAGAGTGTGCCAAAGAAAAAAAAGAGAAAAAAATTTTTTTTAATTACCCTGTAACCTCTTTCCCTATGTCTTTCTGAGTACACCTATGTCTTCTATGGCCTTAGGGAGAAGAGGTCACAGTCAAAAGCAAAGGCTAAGGGAAGAAATTCATTTTGGCTTGTGATTCTAAGGGCAGAGGACCGAGAGTAATTTTGACTCTTGACTTTATAGAAATTTCCCCTTAGGTGCTTACGTTAAAATCTGTGATCTCCCCACCCGCAACCCTTCAACCTCCAAACACACACACCATGTGTATTAATCGCTAAACCTCCAGCAGCAAAGAACAAGGGAAGAGACATTGATGCGGGATTCTCTGGTTGCTGGACTATAAGCCCTCTTGCGCTACCTAACTTCTTTGGACCTCAGACACCAGATCCCTACGCAGAGCAGATTAGTGCTGAAATGGAAGTTCTTATTCGTTAAAACTTAATGTTTAATGTTTAAAACACAGTGTTTCCAGTATGCCCTCTCTGTCCCAATTTGAATATTTTCTATCAAAATTAGGTGGTCACCCCAAGGGATAAAAACTTATCTCTGAAGCTATATTCTGAGCGGCACTTGGAGATTACAATTTCCAAGGACGAATACCTTATTTAATAACTATCTCTGCCAATCACGTGCTATCACTATTTGCACAGTTTTACCTTTAATATGACATTTATTTTCATGGCATTTCATCATAGTCTCAATGGACAATGGTTAGCAAAGAAGAATTCTCAGTTCTAACGCCTGCTTAGTGATGTGCTAGACCAGCATTTTCCAAGAGAACTTTCTGGAATGATGGAAGTGTTCTATACCTGCACTGTCCAGTATGGTAGCTACTAGCCACATATGGCAATAGCACTTGAAATGTGACTAGTACAATTGAGGAACTGAATTTTTTATAGTTTTATTTACTTTTTTGTTGTTGAGAATATACACAGCAAAACATAAACCAATTCAACAGTTTCTGCCTATGTTATGGATGGGGTTGTATCCCCCCAAAATATCTGTCAACTTGGCTAGGTCATGATTCCCAGTATTGTATGATTGCCCACCATTTTGTCATCTGATGTGGTTTCCCTATGTGTTGTAAATCCTATCACTATGATGTTAATGAGATGGATTAGCAGCAGTTACATTGATGAGAGCTACAAGATTAGATTGCGTTTAAGCCAATCTCTTTTGAGATACAAAAGAGAGAAGGGAGCAGAGAAACACGGGGACCTCATACCACCAAGAAAGAAGCACCAGGAGCAGAGCATATCCTTTGGACCAAGAATTCTTGCGTAGAGAAGCTGCTAGTCCAGGAGAAGATTGAAGAGAAGGACCTTCTTCCAGAGCTGACAGAGAGAGAAAGCCTTTCTCTGGAGCTGACTCCCTGAATTTGGACCTCAATTGTGAGGGAATAAATTTCTCTTTGTTAAAGCCATCCACTTGTGGAATTTCTATTATAGCAGCACTAGATGACTAAGACAGAGTGTACCATTTAGTGGCATTGATTACATTCTTCGAGTTGTGTAACCATTCTTACCCTCCTTTTCTGAGTTGTTCCTTCTCCATTTACATAAATACACTGCCCCCTAAGGTTTCTAACTAATCTTTCTAGTTGCTATTATCAATTTGATCCCATATAGATAGTTCTTAAAAGAACACAATGCTCAAGGCAGACATTTTTTACTAGTTAAGCTAAACTATTGTTTGGTTTTAAGAAGACTTCAGGAGATATTTTTGGTTTAAAGTTTAAAAATTATCTCAGGGCCATAGTTTCAGGGGTTTATCCAAACTTCACGGCTCCAGTATGTCTACAGTCAATGAGAATTTGATGTTCTGTTCTGCATTTACCCCCTTTGATCAGGATTATCCTATAGACTCTTTAATCAAAATGATCAGTAATGGTAGCCAGGCACCATCCAGTTCCTCTGGTCTTATGGCAAAGAAGGCAATTGTTCACGGAGGCAATTAGCCACATATTCCACATCCTCCTCCTATTCCTGATTCTCCCTCTTCCTCTCTTATAGAGGAACTGAATTTTAAATTGTACTTAATTTGCATTTAAATATAAATTGTCACTGTGGCTAGTTGCTACCATATTGGACAGTGAAATACTAGACACTAACTACCCAGGACTTGTACTAGACAAGTGCTGTCCAATAGAAATATAATGGGAACCACTTGTGTAATTCAGAATTTTCTAGCAGTCACATTAAAGAAAAAAAGGAAAAGAAAGAGGTGAAATTAATTTCAATAATATATTGTATTACCAACTATTCAAATACTATCATTTCAACATGGAATAAAAAAAATTATTAAAGAAATATTTTACACTCCTTTTTTCCTACCAAGTCTTCAAAATTTGGTGTGCAATTTATAATTACGTTGTTTTTGTTGTTGTTACGTGCCGTCAAATTAGTTCTGACTCACAGCAACCCTACAGGACAGAGCAGAGCTGCCCCACAGGGTTTCCAAGGAGTGGCTGGTGGATTCAAACTGCCGACCTTTTGGTTAGCAGCCACGCTCTTAACCACAGCATTGTAACACATCTCGATTCAGAGCAGTCAAATTTCAAGGGCTCAAAATTTCACACGTGGCTAGTGGCTACCACACTGGACAACATAACACTAGACAGTACCCACCTGGGGCGCTAACATTTCCATCTGCAATATGAATACTCTTACAGCTCCGATCAAAAAAATCCTGTGTTTAACTAGGGATACTAAAGAATTCTCAACACGAAGTGTTAAAACAAACACCAAGCTCACTGCATTTATTTTTACCAAAGTATACATAGCTCTGCAAAATATTTGCTGTTTCCTTTCTAAAGATGTTTTTTGTTCTTTGGTTTCGAATTAAATGAATTCACTAATTTCACCAACATGTCAATATTTACTGCTAATTATGCAAGAATAGTTCTACAACTTGAAGAAATGCAATATGATTTTGTATCGTAGAATAGAAACTCTTAATCTCAGTGTCTAGCAGGGCTTCGAACTGGTTCTTCCTGGTTCAGTCATGGCCAAGGAAGCAAAATCGGAACAGACCTGAATTTGTAAAATTTGGGTGAACTGGAACGATAACTAGAATGGGAAAAATTATAGGTTGAAGCTCTGCTAGCAACTTAACATCCCTCTTAGAAAACAACGGCAGTGTAGGCATTGCATAACAACCAAATCTCTTGCCAGTCGGGTTTTTAGCAGAGTGGGAGACAGCAGTGTCTCACT
The DNA here is from genome assembly GCF_030014295.1 of Loxodonta africana. Lineage (NCBI taxonomy): Eukaryota > Metazoa > Chordata > Mammalia > Proboscidea > Elephantidae > Loxodonta > Loxodonta africana. The sequence continues at coordinate 47,166,578 of NC_087348.1, forward strand.
CAAAGATGGCGGTCGACTACGCCTCTTTGTGTGTAGCACTCCACAATCCTACCAATAATCCAATCTCATGCATCATGCTCCTGAAAGGGCCCACTAAGCCTCTTCTGAGTCTCCCATTCCAGAGCTGTGACCTGTAATTTTTCCCATTCCGGTTATGCTCCGGATCACCTACATTTTAAAAATTTGAGTCTATTCCAATTTTGCTTCATTGGCCATGACTGAACCAGTTTGAACCGGTTCAAAACCCTGGTGCCTAGTAATTTCCATATCAATAATTTGCATTAGTGTAATGGAGCACAATAGAAGCTGCTCCTGGAATAAAAATGTATAATGAAAAAAGCAATTATAGAGAATCATTTGGCAGCAAGGTAAATAATCAATAAGCAAATAGCCTGATCAATGGGTGTTAGATACATTAAACGCAGAAGATGATCCTGAAGTGTCCATTAGCAGAAATTCTAACAAATAAATTACATAAAAATAATCAACACAGCTAGCTGACAATGCAACAATAATAGTGGATTTGAAAGCAATTTCAAGGATTTGCATTGCTTGCACTTGAATGCCTTCCTGAGTTTTACATTGTAAGCTATACCTTCTCCCCCACCTTAAGTCCCCTCTTTAAAGCTTTTTTTAAAAGAGCTTGTTGTTTAATCCTTACCATGTAGTTATGAAAAATGGATAAAGGCAGGCTTGTGGGGTTTCTGTCTCTCCAAGACACACCTTGCTGAGATATGCTCAATGTTTGCTAATGGCTTTGAAGGCAAAAAGCTATGGCCGGTACAGGTGTCAATTTTGAAGGCAATGACAAAGAGGAAGGAAACTTGGAGGGGAGGTAGCCTGAGGGAGAGGGGGTAGGGAAGACAACTTGTAAAGATTGGACAGATGCCTTTTCAACCTGGACAAAAACATTGTCTTTTAACGATTGTCCAGAATGTCAGCCTAGCTCCTGATGAAGAAGAAAGGGAAGCAAAATAGAATTCCTGTAGTCTTAACTTCTGCCAGACTAATCACAATTGTTCCTTCCACTTTAAAACAGTTTGTGCAGTTTGATTTTGTATGTGTGGTAACTGCTTACGTATCACAAAGTTAGCTGCCTGGGAGAAGACAGGTAATGACCTTGTATTACATATTATGTAACTGCTATTAAGCTTTCACTTGCTTCTGTGGCAGGAGCAAGATTTTACTTTGCTTAGGAAAGAGCACATGAGTGGGCTTCAAGCCATACTCACTTGGGAATGGCTTGCCCTGCCTTCAGTGAGCTTGATTCTAGGATACAGGCAGGGAACCCAAGAGCCCCCTGTAACATATTTTGCAAATGGTGCCTTGAGGCCACTTTTGAGGCCCTGGCTAGAGGCCCGACAGTGCCCCTTCTTGATCAGCTGATTAAGTCCACACTCAGCCATTTCCCTTATCCCAGCTCTCACGCTCCAGAGCCACTATGCACCTGCTCTAATGGCTATGAGGCCCGGTACCAAACAACTAGGGACAACCTCTTGGCCCCGAAGCATGTGGAATTATTCAAAATACCCAATCCATAGGAAGCCCACAAAACCTAGCTAACCCTACTCTACCTGCCATATAAGCCGCTTCCTGCAACTCCAGCTTTCGGTTACCCTGTCCTCAGAGGCAACCCCTTATGCGGCCCTGCTTGGTAGCTGCGTTCTCTCCTTTGGAGCTGTAAGTTAACAACAAGTTTGCTTTTCATCTATCCCAGTGTTTTTGTGTTATGGTCCACCATTCAAAGAACTATATGGCTGTTGTTGTTGGGTGCTGTTAAGTGGATTTCGACTTATAGTGGCCCCACATGACAGAGTAGAACTGCCCCATAGGGTTTCCTAGGCGGTAATCTTTACGGAAGCAGATTGCCACCTCTTTCTCCCACGGAGCCACTGGGGTGTTCACACTGCCAATCTTTTGGTCAGCAGCCGATTGCTTAATCACTGCAAAAAAAAAAAAAAAAATGCTAAACCTACTGCCATGGAGCCGTTCCGACTCAGAGTGACCCTGTTAAAAAAAAAACCAAACCCGCTGCCATCAAGTTGATGACAGAGTAGAATTGCCCCACAAGGTTTCCAAGAAGTGTCTGGTGGATTTCAACAGGCGACCTTTCGCATAGCAGCCGAGCTCTTAACCACTGTGCCGCCGGGGGTCCATTGAGCCTATTAAAAAAACCCCATCGCTGTCGAGTTGATTCCGACTCATAGTGACCCTATCGTCATACCTAATATCATATACCTCCAAAACATTCCTTCATGCCTCTTCTCTCTTCACTCTTCATGGTATGGCCAGAAAGTACACAGAGGGCTGCCATTTACTGAATACCTGCTATGTACCAGGCACCGTGTGAAGGAAGCACTTTACCGACCTAATTTTATTGACTTTTTTTTTTTTCAGAAAGGCATTGTTAGAGATCAGAAAAGTATATTATTTTGAACATAGTCAGAAAAACATGCTGTCCACCCCAGTGGCAAAATCCTGGAATCCCAGAACTCAAAGAGAAATTGTCAGCAGGATCCTTTGATATATTTCGCTCATAACAAAGGAAATCAAGGGGGGTAATGTACGGTTGTTGCTCACCCTTGTCTAATTATCAGATGAGGGTAGCTGTGTTACTCAGTTCCGGGACTAAACTGCTTTTAGGTGTGACCAGTGAAAGCTAGAAACATCATCTTTTCAAGCAGCGAGTAGAATTAGGTCTCAAGAAGTAGAATTGGAATACATCTTTGGAATAATATCTGGAAAAGGGAAAGGATCCTTATGCATGTAAAGTAAGCAACGCACCCTTGTTTTTAAAGAAAGACTATGAAGTATCTATATAAAAAGTGATATTAAAGGATAATATTTTTAAAGGTAAAATAATGGCTCATACAAATATAAAATGAACACATCAAAAATTTTATTTAACTCATTAACTATTAAGATGTTATAAAAAAAAAAAAAAACTCAGTGCCATCGAGTCGATTCCGACTCATAGTGACCCTATAGGACAGAGTAGAACTGCCCCATAGCATTTCCAAGGAGCGCCTGGCAGATTCAAACTGCTGACCATTTGGTTAGCAGCCATAGCACTTAACCACTACACCACCAGGGTTTCCAAGATGTTAGGGGGTTCAATAAGATGTTACAGGAGAATTCAAAGAGCAGACACATACATATATAAACCAAGCCCATTACCATCAAGTCAATTCCAACTCATAGCGACACTATAGGACAAAGTAGAACTGCCCCATATGGTTTCCAAGGAGCACCTGGTGAATTCAAACTGCCAACCTTTTTTAGCAGTCATACCTCTTAACCATTACACCAGCAGGTTTCCATATACATATATAGGCAATCAAAATGATATAAATTTGCTTAAGACATGCAAAACTTCCTTGATGAGGGAGGGTGAGGGTAATTGTACCTCCACCAGCCAAAATCCAATCTCAGGCTGTGGTAGGCAGGAATCACAGATTTCTGATCCCTGGTGTACACACCCTATATAATTCCTTCCCCTTGAGTGTGGGCAGGACTGTGAATATGATGGCTTTAATTCCTCTGATTATTGTTGTTAGGTGTCATCCAGTAGGTTCTGACTCATAGTGACCCCATGCACAGCAGAACAAAAGGCTGCCCAGTCCTGCACCATCCTCACAATCATTGCTATGTTTGAGCCCATTGTTAGAGCCACTGTGTCAATCCATCTCATTGAGAGTCTTCTTCATTTTCACTGACCATCTACTTTACCAAGCATGATGTCCTTTTCCAGGGACTGGTTCCTCCTGGTAACATGTCCAAGGTAAAGCACGACGAAGTCTCACTATCCTTGCTTCTAAGGACTATCCTGGCTGTACTTCTTTCAATACAGATTTGCTTATTCATCTTGAAGTCCATGGTATATTCAATATTCTTCACCAACACTGTAATTCAAATGGATCAATTCTTCTTTGGTCTTCCTTATTTATTGTCCAGCTTTCACATGCATATGAGGCGATTGAAAACACCCTGTCTTGGGTCAAGCACACCTTAGTCTTCAAGGTGACATCTGTGCTTTTTTAACACTTTAAAGAGGTCTTTTGCAGCACATTTGCCCAATGCAATGTGTTGCTTGATTTCGTGATGGCTGCTCCCGTGGGCGTTGATGTGGATTCAAGTAAAATAAAATCCTTGACAACTTCAATCTTTTTTCCATTTATCAAGGTGTTGCTTATTGGTCCAGTTGTGAGGATTTTTGCTTTCTTTTTTTTTTTTTTATGTTGAGGTGTAATCCATACTGAAGGCTGTAGTCTTTGATCTTCAGCAGTAAGTGCTTCAAATGTTTTTCACTTTCAGCAAGCAAGGTTGTGTCATATACATATCACAGGTTGTTAATGAGTCTTCCTCCAATTCTGATACCAACTTCTTCATATAGTCCAGCTTCTCGGATTATTTGCTCAGTATACAGATTGAGTAAGTATGGTGAAAGCATACAACCCTGACACACACCTTTCCTGAGTTTAAACCACATAGAATCCTCATGGTATATTTGAAAGACTGCCTTATGGTCTATGTATAGGTTCTGCACGAGCACAATTAAGTGTTCTGGAATTCTCATTCTTCGTAATGTTATCTATCATTTGTTATAATCCACAGAGTCAAATGCCTTTGCATAGTCAATAAAACACAGATAAACACCTCTCTGGTATTCTCTGCTTTCAGTCAGGATCCATCTGACATCAGCTATGACATCCCTCATTCCATGTCCTCTTCTGAATCTGGCCTGAACTTCTGGCAGTTCCCAGTCAATGTACTGCTGCAAGTATTATTAAATTATCTTCAGCATAATTTTACTTGCCTGTGGTATTAATAAGGCTGCTAACCAAAGAGTCAGCAGTTCTAATCCGCCAGGCGCTCCTTGGAAACTCTATGGGGCAGTTCTACTCTATCCTATAGGGTCGCTATGAGTCGGAATCGACTCGACGGCGCTGGGTTTGGTTTGGTTTTTTTTGTGGTATTAATGACATCATTCAAAAATTTCCACATTCTGTTGGATCGTCTTTCTTTGGAATGGGCACAAATATGGATCTCTTCCCATGAGTTGGCCAGAGAGCTGTCTTCCAAATTTCTTGGCATAGATGAACACTTGCAACATTGCATCCATTCTTCTGATTTCATTATATTAGGTGACAAAAGGATTTTACAGATATAACTAAATATTTGAGATGAAATTAATCAAATAGAGATTATCCTGGGTGGACCTGACCTAAGAAAGCAAACCCTTAAAGAGACTGGCTCCTTCCTGAATGAAGAGATTTGAAGTATCAGGGATTGTATTGGCCCTGACGAAGCGAACTGCCAAGTTGAAGAGAGGGCCACATGATATGGAATGGGCAGATAGAAAGAGACTAGCTGCAAGGAATTTCAGAATAGAGACCCAAGAAACCTGCAGAAAAGACTAGCAGGTGTGAGCTTCACTGCACACTTGCCATTGCTAAGAAGATAAAACTGGGCAAAACCCAATCTAGACTGTAGGTTGGTGTTATGTGTGTGGTGATGGGTAAGGCTGATTTCATCTACTCATCCATTTATTCGCTCAACAAACTGCCTACTCAGTTCTAGGCAGAAATACAGTGTGGAACAAAAACTATAAGGACCCCAACCTCACAGAGTTAGCATTCTAATGGAGGGTAATAGTCTAGACTGTACTGAGTCCAGACTATACTGATATTTAACCATTGTGTTCTGCCTGCTGAGGTTAATGGGGAAGGATTTGGGTCGGGGGAGGGGGGATGATCTGGTTGATAATCATCCTGGTAAGGGCCAGACCCAAGTGCAGGAAATGAGGATGATGATGTTGAGTCCTAGACTGGGGTGAGATGGATGCACAGATACTCTTTCTGATGGTGGGGTCTGTCACAGTACTGAACAGAACTTACAGTCTGTTAAAAGTGAAAGCAAAGAGTTTTTATTGGTGGGTGGGGACATCTCGAGCTGGGCAACACATTGCAATGTGAGACCACAAAGTATTCCAACATTCTGAGGGAGAGGTGAAGTTTTTTATACAGAAAAATGGAGAAGGGAGTATGTGACCACATTCATGGGGCTTGGGGTTACATGTAGTTATAAGACAGTAACTAACCTGCTGCCTCGAGTTCGAGTTAATTCCGACTCATAGTTACCCTATAGGACAGAGTAGAACTGCCCCATAGGGTTTTCAAGGAGCACCTGGTAGATTTGAACTGTTGACCCTTTGACTAGCAGCTGAGCTTTTAAGCACTGTGCCACCAAGGCTCCTAGAAGATAATTGTTGTTGTTAGGTGCTGTTGAGTCGGTCCCAACTCATAGCGACCCTACGCACAACAGAACAAAACACTGCCCGGTCCTGCGCCATCCTTACAATCGTTGTTATGCTTGAGCTCATTGTTGCAGCCACTGCGTCAATCCACCTTGTTGAGGGTCTTCCTCTTTTCTGCTGACCCTGTACTCTGCCAAGCATGATGTCCTTCTCCAGAGGCTGATACCCCCTGACAACATGTCCAAAGTATGTAAGACGCAGTCTCGCCATCCTTGCCTCTAAGGAGCATTCTGGCCACACTTCTTCCAAGACAAATTTGTTCATTCTTTTGGCAGTCCATGGTATATTCAATATTCTTCTCCAACACCACAATTCAAAGGCATCAATTCCTCTTTGGTCTTCCTTATTCATTGTCCAGCTTTCACATGCATATGACTAGATCGAAAATACCATGGCTTAGGTCAGGTGCACCTTAGTCTTCAAGGTGACATCTTTGCTTTTCAACACTTTAAAGAGGTCCTTTGCAGCAGATTTACCCAATGCAATGTGTCTTTTGATTTTTTGACTGCTGCTTCCATGGCTGATTGATTATGGATCCAGGTAAAATGAAATCTTTGACAACTTCAATCTTTTCTCAGTTTATCATGAAGTTGCTCATTGGTCCAGTTGTGAGGACTTTTGTTTTCTTTAGTTGAAGATAATAGTAAGTTAAAATTTTGTAAGGTTACCTCATCTATTTTCTAACACAGACTTCCTGGAGTTAACCTAGCAAGTGATTTTCTGAAGTATCTATATATACATTCTTCCTGGGGCATGTTGAACAAACATTCTCCTAAGACCATCCTGGTAAACATGCCCCGACAAACATTTCTTCATAAACCACATCGTTGCTTTCTCCATTGTTTACTAAGGGTAGTTAAAGTTTTACAAGAAGTTACATGTCACAAAGGTTTAAATCACAGGCTTTATTCTCAAGAAGGCAGAAAAGAGGTTTTAGGACAAGCTGAAGTTTAATTTAAAAAAATGGAGCTGTGGTTCAGATCTAGCTCAGTCGTTTTCAGTGATGCCAAGCACGTCAGTTTTAGACTTCCCTCACACATTCCCCCTGTTGATCATGAATCTCTGTAGAGATTCCTTGATCACCATTATAAGAGTGCTTTCTTCTGCACAGGGGTGATATTTTCAAGAAGTTTCTTAGCTACAAAGGTTGCAGTTATGCAATACCCGGGGAAAGCCTCTATCCAATGTGAAAATATGAAAATCACTACTAATACATATTTGTAGCAAATTGAAGGTGAAATTTGGATAAAATCTAACTGCCCTTCAAGCTTAGGCCCAGAAGATAAAGGGTATTTCCCAGGTGGGAAATGTTTCCCAGGGTTGTGGCAATAGCAAATGGGGCAATGGGAAGCAACACGCCCAGCAGCTTCAAAAAACTGTACCTACTAATGTTTTTTAAAAGATTTTAACCATTTTCTGTCACCCTAGGTGGGATCCTTCATGGAGGACCCGTGTATAGGGATATATGACAACTTGAGTAGGGTAGGTTTTTGGTTAGGCTGTCCATAATTTAGTAACAGGATTTTGAAAACATCCTGCCTTTTACCATATATCAATTTCCTCAGTGTCTGCTAATTGTTGATGTTTTAAAGTCACTCTGAAGTTGATCTATAGGAGTCAAGACTGGCAGTAACTGGTGGAGGGCGATTAAGCAAGATGACTCCTTTCTTTATCATGGGAACAACAGTGATTTTAGAAGCAGCCTGTTTAGCTGCTCAGTCAGCAAGAGCATTCCCTCAAATCTCTTTGGTTTGGAGTACTCCCTTTGGCTGATGAGCTTGTATTTTTATAACAGCAATTTCAGAAGGGAGCTGCAAAGCATCTAAAAGGTCTCCCACTCAAGTTCCATTTTTTATAGCAGTTCCAGAAAAGGTTAGAAATCATGTCTGTTTCCATAACCTACCAAAATCATGTACAGTTCCAAAACAATACTGAAAATCCATAAAAATATACACAGACTCTCCAGAAGCAGTCCTGCAGGCTCTAGTGAGAACAATCAGTTCAGCTTGTTGGGCTGAAGGGATTTCAGGGACAGCCTGACTTTCAAGGACTTTGGTAGAAGTTGTAACAGCATACCCAGCTTGATAGCAAAGGCTAGTAGAATTATGTTTCAGATAGGAGCCATCCACAAACAACACTAAATCAGGATTAGTCAAAGGAATTTCCTTTAAGTTCTTTCAAGGGATCAATAATCGTTCAGTTAAGTCTGAACAGTCATGAGATGGACAAGAATTTTCATCAACAATGGAGAGAAGGGTGGCTGGATTCAAGCAGGCCACAGAATGGAGTCTAGCATTGGAAGCATCTAGGAGAAGGACTTCATAAGAAGTAAATCTGCTAGCAGAAAGATGTTGAGTTAAAAACAGAATTAACTAAAGCAGATAGAGCGTGGGGTACATAAACATCCAGAGAGTTACCCAGAACTATATCAGCAGTAGTTTCTACTAATCTGGCAGTGGCAGCTACAACTCTGAGGCAGAGAGTACAGCCTGAGCCATGGGGTTGAGCTGCAGATTATAACAGCCCACAGGTCTCTGTTGCCCACCATGTTTTTGAGTCAAAACACTGAAAGCATTTCCAAGTATTTCACTCATAAATAGAGAAAAATCTAGATGATAATTAGGGAAGACTAAGGTGGGTATGGAAACCCTGGTGGCATAGTAGTTAAGAGCTGGGGCTGCAACCAAAAGGTTGGCAGTTTGAATCCACCAGGCATTCCTTGGAAACTCTATAGGGCAGTTCTACTATGTCCTATAGGGTTGCTATGAGTCGGAATTGGCTTGATGGTAATGGGTTTGCTTTTTCTTTTTGGTTTAAGGTGAGTGCGTTCATTAAAGCTTTCTTTAGTTATTGTTTCCTTATTACCTGATGTTATTTGGCATGAGTCTGTTTCAGAGGCTTTCAAATATTTGTACATATGCTGAGCCATCAGAAAAAAGTCAGGAATCCAGGCTCAATAGTAATCATGAAGGCCTAAAAACCCTCAAAGTTGTTTCTTTGTTTCAGGTATAAAAAAGGCAAAAAAAGCTTCTTTCCATTTAGGGTCAACAGAGATTACTTCTGGATAAATTAAATGACCTAAACACTTGACAGAAGGCTGGGCCAATTGTTGTTTTTCCTTAGAAATTTTGTGTCCTCTGGTGGCTAAATGTTTTAACAAGATTACACTATCTTTAAGACAAGCCTGCTAGTAGGCAGAACAGAATAGTAAATCATCAACATATTGGAGCAGTGTGGACTTACTGGCAAATTGTAAGGGTTGTAAATCTGCATGCAAAATCTGAGAGAACTATGTACGAGATTCAGCAAATCCCTGGGCCATTACAGTCCAAGTAAAGTGAAAGCAAACAAATATTGTCTTTCAGGATACACAGGAATGCTGAAAAAGGCACCACAAAGACGCACAACAGTAAAATGAGTTGTGTTTGAAGGGATACTAGAAAGTAATAAATGGGGATTAGGAACTACAGGGAGTCTAGGAATGACAATGTGGCTGATTTTCCACAAATTTTCAACAAATCTCTAGCCTCTATTATTTGGTTTCTTAACTGGGAGGACGGGGTGTGCAAGGGCTGGTACAGGGAACAATGAGGCCTTTAGAAAGAAAGCCTTGTATTATTGTGGTAAGTCTTTCTTTGGCTTCTCATTTGAGAGGATACTGGGAAATTCTTGGCAAATGTTTGGATAAAGCTACTTGCATTTTAGTTGGTTCTGCAGGTAAGACTCACCTTGTACCAGTAGATGTGGAGGCCCACAAGGTTTTAGGAACTGAGAGAAGCATCTATGGGGAGAGCACTAGGCTGGGCTGTGTCTTAAAGATCCAGAACAAGTGCCTGCAGATCTCAAATAATCTCCTCTTTTCTTTGAATGTTATCTAACTCAGGGTCTGTTTGTTTATGAGTGACAGGCAGGTTCAATAAAGTTTCCCCCTCTTCATTGAACTGTAAATGGCAATTCCATTTAGATAAAAGATAACTTCTAACAAGTTAACTGGAGTATCAAGCTAAACAAAAAAAGGCATAGCTCTCAACAGGATCTAAAGATACAAAAATGAGCTCGGAGTATATCAAGGTTTGTTCTTGATTAGTAACCCCCCACAATTTTTGAAGTTTTTGTACTCCGGGGCAGAGTCTTTTGTAAACAAGTGGGGTTAACTGAAGATAAAGTGACTCTAATATCAATAAAAATTTACAAGGCTCTCCATTAATGTCCATTGTAACTTCCCCTTGTGAATTAAGTGGCATCATAATTGGGCTTCTCCAGTTCCTGTTATGATATGTTATAGGTCTGGAAGCCAAGGTTAGTAAACTTCAATAAGAATTTTTAATTCTTTGGCAAATTTGTAAGGATCCTCACATAATTCTGGGAAATCCTTCACAATATTATATAATTCTGTGCAAGGCCAAGAATAAAAATTCTACCAGCATAATGAGGAGATGCCCTGGGATCCATGGGCCGAATTTTAAAAGGCATTTCAGAAACAGATTTAGGCTCCTTAAGAGGTTCCTTTTTTTAAGAGGTTCCTTAGGCAAAGGAGGGAGTTTAGACAAGGTATCATCAGAGGAATAGGAGGGCAAAGGAGTGTATACAGCAGTGAGTGCCACAGCTGGTGGTGTAGCAGAGGGGTAAGTGCAGAGCTCTGACAATGTAGTTCTTTATTTTGCTTAGTTAATTCTCAAACAGTGCCCTGCAGGGAAGCTATCTTGCTGTCTGAATGTCTCTCAGAAGCTTTAAGTACCAATCAAAATAGGCATCCCTTTGAAGTTGCTTAATTTGGGGCCTTTATTTTATAATTCATTGTGCAGAAAAGCCACCTTAGGAAGAACCCCAAAGTAACCACTGATTTTCCATGCCATATCTGCTAAGGGTATGTGAATCATGCAGGAACAGGCATCTTGAGGAACCAAAATATTTATTTATGTAGTACACAATGTCCCAGACGGTGGCTCTGAGCTGTCTCTTGATGTAGTATTACCTATATTTCTAGAAGACAGATCAAATGCAAAAACAGAAACAAATGGCATATGTACAACCTAAAATAAATAGGCTGAAACTTTGGTTTTCCCAGAGTCAGACAAAATCCCTAAAAGAAATTTATCACGAGGTTTGGTCTGTGTGTTGGTTTACAGGGTGCCTTCATTGTTTAAGAATTGTCTTGTGGCTGGTGGGCTGCCTAGTGCATCTGGCCCATCTCACATCCCAGCTTATTCTTTCTCGGGTGTCTTTCAGTTGGTGGCGAGTGCTCTAAGGACTTTTATTTGCTTGAAACCAGGCCCACATTTTTGCAGCTTAAGAGGCTCTGAGAAACCTAAGTAACAACTATAAAAAACCTAGTTAATCATAAACCCAAGCCAGCATCCTGGTAAGAGGAATCCAGGTTCTCTTATGAGAAAGAACAGAAATGAAACCAACCTGCAGGAATAAATTGAAATCAAACCAGCAATAAAACTCGAAGAGCAGTGATACAAGGGCACAAAGCTCAGGATTCAAGATGTTATTTACCTTGAGGTGGCTCTTGAGAAGCCTCAGAGATGTTGAGCCCAAATGGGTTTTGGCTGGTACCTGAGCTCAGTCCTCAGACTTCAGGTACCAGAGTCCTTAGCCTCAGTGTTGCTGAAGATAATGCACCTTCAAAATTCCCACTTCTGACACCAAAACAGTCGTAGTGCTGAACAGAACTTACAGTCTGTTAAAGTGAAAGCAAAGAATTTTATTGGTGGGTGGGTACAGCTCAAGCAGGGAAATACACTGCAATGCAAGATCACAAAGTGTTCCAAAATTCTGAGGGAGAGGTGAGCCTTTTACAGAGAAAAATGGAGAAGGGAGTATGTGACCACATTCATAACATGTAGTTTTACAAGACAATAGCAAGTTAAAAATTTTTAAGGTTACAACAGCCCCCAAGAAGATAAAATATGTAGGAAGAAATCTAACCAGAGATGTAAAAGACCTATACAAAGAAAACTACAAGACAGTATATCAAAAAAACAAAAGAACCTACATAAGTGGAAAAACATACATTGCTCATAGATAGGAAGACTCAATATTGTAAAGATATCTATTCTACGCAAAACAATCCATAGATACAATGCAATCCCAATCCAAATACCAATGACAATTTTTAATGAGATGAAGAAACAAATTACGAACTTCACATGGAAGGGAAAGAGGCCCTGGATAGGTAAAGCATTACAGGAAAAGAAGAACAAAGTGGGAGGCCTCACACTACCTGATTTTAGAACATATTATACCACCACAGTAGTCAAAACAGCCTGGTACTGGTACAACAACAGATGCATGGACCAATGAAACAGAACTGAGAATCCAGATATAAATCCATCCACATATGAGCAGCTGATATTTGACAAAGGCCCAAAGTCTGTTAAACAGGGAAAAGACAGTCTTTTTAACAAATGGTGCTGGCATAACTGGATATCCATCTGCAAAAAAATGAAACAAGACCCATAGCTCATTCCATGCACAAAAATGAACTCAAAATGGATTAAAGACCTAAACATAAAATCTAAAATGATAAAGATCATGGAAGAAAAAATAGGGACAATGCTAGGAGCCCTAATACATGGCATAAACAGTACACAAAACATTACTAACAATGTACAAACACCAAAAGAGAAACTGGATACCTGGGAGCTCTAAAAATCAAACACCTATGCTCTTTGAAAGACTTCATCAAAAGAATAAAAAGATTACCTACAGATTGGGAAAAAGTTTTTAGCTATAACATTTCCGATCAGTGTCTGATCTCTAAAATCTGCATGATACTGCAAAAACTCAACAACAAAAAGACAAATAACCCAATTAAAAAATGGACAAAGGAGAGGGGGCGGAGCCAAGATGGCAGACTAGGCAGACGCTACCTCGGATCCCTCTTACAACAAAGACACTGAAAAACAAGTGCATCGATCACATACATAACAATCTACGAACCCTGAACAACAAACACAGATTTAGAGACGGAGAACGAACTAATACGGGGAAGCAGCGATTGTTTCCAGAGCCTGGAGCCAGCGTACCAGTCAGGTACGGCACAAGCACAGAGAGCGGCTCCACCCCCCTGAACTAACCCCGGGAGGGGGACCAGCCGGTTCCACGGGCGGCGTGGGACGCAGCTGGTAGGAGAAGTCCCCGGGAGGCAGTGACTGGTCTTGGAGCAGAAAGAGCAGCGTCCGAGCTGGGGAACCGTCCCGCAGGGATTTGGACTGGACGCAGGTACGGCATAAACACGGAGAGTTGCTCCACCCTCCTGAACTAACCCTGGGAAGGGGACCAGCCGGGTCGCGTGGGCGGCGTGGGATGCAGCCGGTAGGAGAAGTCCCTGGGAGGCAGCAACTGGTATTGGAGCGGGGAGAACAGCATCCCAGCCGGGACACTCGGTCACGGCACAAGCACGGGGACCTGCTCCACCCATCTGAACTAACCCCAGGAGGAGGCCCAACTGGTTTTCGGAGGCGGCACGGCCACGCGGCTGGAGGGACAAGAAGTCCCCGGGAGGCAGTGACTGATTTTGGAGTCGAGAGTGCACCGTCCCAGCAGGGGAGCCTTGACGCTGGGCGTGGGGCTGGAAGCGGATGATCTGACCGTGACTCCAGCGGGCCAGACCCCCCGGGGGCAATCTCCACACAGCCAGCACACATAGGCGACGCACCCCACGGGAGTCTCAGATATAATAGTCATTCCAAGCAAGACAAGCAACTCTGGCTATATTCTGAGGTGCTACTCTCCTATCTCTCTGTTCCCTCCCCCACCCTCCCCAGGCGGCTTCATTAACATCTGAATAGCCTGAGCCAGAGGGAGAACTCTGATAGGGATCTGACTGCATTTTTTTTTAGCGGATTTTCTGGAAAAACTAGTTTCCCAGTGATGGCTCGGAGACAACAATCCATATCAAACCACTTAAAGAAGCAGACCATGACAGCTTCTACAACCCCCCAAACAAAAGAATCAAAATCTTTCCCAAATGAAGATACAATCTTGGAATTATCAGATACAGAATATAAAAAACTAATTTACAGAATGCTTAATGATATCACAAATGAAATTAGGATAATTGCAGAAAAAGCCAAGGAACACACTGATAAAACTGTTGAAGAACTCAAAAAGATTATTCAAGAACATACTGGAAAAATCAATAAGTTGCAAGAATCCATAGAGAGACAACATGTAGAAATCCAAAAGATTAACAATAAAATTACAGAATTAGACAACACACTAGGAAGTCAGAGGAGCAGACTCGAGAAATTAGAATGCAGACTGGGACATCTGGAGGACCAGGGAATCGACACCAACATAGCTGAAAAAAAATCAGATAAAAGAATTAAAAAAAATGAAGAAACCCTAAGAATCTTGTGGGACTCTATCAAGAAGGATAACCTGCGGGTGATTGGAGTCCCAGAACAGGGAGGGGGGACAGAAAACACAGAGAAAATAGTTGAAGAATTCCTGACAGAAAACTTCCCTGACATCATGAAAGATGAAAGGATATCTATCCAAGATGCTCATCGAACCCCATTTAAGATTGATACAAAAAGAAAAACACCAAGACATATTATCATCAAACTCACCAAAACCAAAGATAAACAGAAAATTTTAAAAGCAGCCAGGGAGAAAAGAAAGGTTTCCTTCAAGGGAGAATCAGTAAGAATATGTTCTGACTACTCAGCAGAAACCATGCAGGCAAGAAGGGAATGGGACGACATATACAGAACACTGAAGGAGAAAAACTGCCAGCCAAGGATCATATATCCAGCAAAACTCTCTCTGAAATATGAAGGCGAAATTAAGATATTTACAGACAAACACAAGTTTAGAGAATTTGCAAAAACCAAACCAAAGCTACAAGAAATACTAAAGGATAATGTTTGGTCAGAGAACCAATAATATCAGATATCAGCACAACACAAGGTCACAAAACAGAATGTCCTGATATCAACTCAAATAGGGAAATCACAAAAACAAACAAATTACGATTAATTAAAAAAAAATACACATAACAGGGAATCATGGACGTCAATAGGTAAAAGATCCCAATAATCAAAAAGAGGGACTAAATACAGGAGGCATTGAACTGCCATACGGAGAGTGATACAAGGCGATATAGAACAATACAAGTTAGGTTTTTACTTAGAAAAATAGGGGTAAATATTAAGGTAACCACAAAAAGGTATAACAACTCTATAACTCAAGATAAAAGCCAAGAAAAACGTAACGACTCAACTAACATAAAGTCAAGCACTATGAAAATGCGGATCTCACAATTTACTAAGAAAAACGCCTCAGCACAAAAAAGTATGCGGAAAAATGAAATTGTCAACAACACACATAAAAAGGCATCAAAATGACAGCACTAAAAACTTATTTATCTATAATTACCCTGAATGTAAATGGACTAAATGCACCAATAAAGAGACAGAGAGTCACAGACTGGATAAAGAAACACGATCCATCTATATGCTGCCTACAAGAGACACACCTTAGACTTAGAGACACAAACAAACTAAAACTCAAAGGATGGAAAAAAGTATATCAAGCAAACAACAAGCAAAAAAGAAGAGGAGTAGCAATATTAATTTCTGACAAAATAGACTTTAGACTTAAATCCACCACAAAGGATAAAGAAGGACACTATATAATGATAAAAGGGACAATTGATCAGGAAGACATAACCATATTAAATATTTATGCACCCAATGACAGGGCTGCAAGATAACATAAATCAAATTTTAACAGAATTGAAAAGCGAGATAGATACCTCCACAATTATAGTAGGAGACTTCAACACACCACTTTCGGAGAAGGACAGGACATCCAGTAAGAAGCTCAACAGAGACACGGAAGATCTAATTACAACAATCAACCAACTTGACCTCATTGACTTATACAGAACTCTCCACCCAACTGCTGCAAAATATACTTTTTTTTCTAGCACACATGGAACATTCTCTAGAATAGACCACATATTAGGTCATAAAACAAACCTTTGCAGAGTCCAAAACATCGAAATATTACAAAGCATCTTCTCAGACCACAAGGCAATAAAACTAGAGATCAATAACAGAAAAACTAGGGAAAAGAAATCAAATACTTGGAAAATGAACAATACCCTCCTGAAAAAAGACTGGGTTATAGAAGACATCAAGGAGGGAATAAGGAAATTCATAGAAAGCAACGAGAATGAAAATACTTCCTATCAAAACCTCTGGGACACAGCAAAAGCAGTGCTCAGAGGCCAATTTATATCAATAAATGCACACATACAAAAAGAAGAAAGAGCCAAAATCAGAGAACTGTCCCTACAACTTGAACAAATAGAAAGTGAGCAACAAAACAATCCATCAGGCACCAGAAGAAAACAAATAATAAAAATTAGAGCTGAACTAAATGAATTAGAGAACAGAAAAACAATTGAAAGAATTAACAAAGCCAAAAGCTGGTTCTTTGAAAAAATTAACAAAATTGATAAACCATTGGCTAGACTGACTAAAGAAATACAGGAAAGGAAACAAATAACCCGAATAAGAAATGAGAAGGACCACATCACAACAGAACCAAATGAAATTAAAAGAATCATTTCAGATTATTATGAAAAATTGTACTCTAACAAATTTGAAAACCTAGAAGAAATGGATGAATTCCTGGAAAAACACTACCTACCTAAACTAACACATTCAGAAGTAGAACAACTAAATAGACCCAAAACAAAAAAAGAGATTGAAACGGTAATCAAAAAACTCCCAACAAAAAAAAGCCCTGGCCCGGACGGCTTCACTGCAGAGTTCTACCAAACTTTCAGAGAAGAGTTAACACCACTACTTCTGAAGGTATTCCAAAGCATAGAAAATGACGGAATACTACCCAACTCATTCTATGAAGCCACCATCTCCCTGATACCAAAACCAGGTAAAGACATTACAAAAAAAGAAAATTATAGACCTATATCCCTCATGAACATTGATGCAAAAATCCTCAACAAAATTCTAGCCAATAGAATCCAACAACACATCAAAAAAATAATTCACCCTGATCAAGTGGGATTTATACCAGGTATGCGAGGCTGGTTTGATATCAGAAAAACCATTAATGTAATCCATCACATAAATAAAACAAAAGACAAAAACCACATGATCTTATCAATTGATGCAGAAAAGGCATTTGACAAAGTCCAACACCCATTCATGATAAAAACTCTTACCAAAATAGGAATTGAAGGAAAATTCCTCAACATAATAAAGGGCATCTATGCAAAGCCAACAGCCAATATCACTCTAAATGGAGAGAACCTGAAAGCATTTCCCTTGAGAACGGGAACCAGACAAGGATGCCCTTTATCACCGCTCTTATTCAACATCGTGTTGGAAGTCTTAGCCAGGGCAATTAGGCTAGACAAAGAAATAAAAGGTATCCGGATTGGCAAGGAAGAAGTAAAGTTATCACTATTTGCAGATGACATGATTATATACACAGAAAACCCTAAGGAATCCTCCAGAAAACTACTGAAACTAATAGAATAGTTTGGCAGAGTCTCAGGTTATAAAATAAACATACAAAAATCACTTGGATTCCTCTACATCAACAAAAAGAACATCGAAGAGGAAATAACCAAATCAATACCATTCACAGTAGCCCCCAAGAAGATAAGATACTTAGGAATAAATCTTACCAAGGATGTAAAAGACCTATACAAAGAAAACTACAAAGCTCTACTACAAGAAATTCAAAAGGACATACTTAAGTGGAAAAACATACCCTGCTCATGGATAGGAAGACTTAACATAGTAAAAATGTCTATTCTACCAAAAGCCATCTATACATTTAACGCACTTCCGATCCAAATTCCAATGTCATATTTTAAGGGGATAGAGAAACAAATCACCAATTTCATATGGAAGGGAAAGAAGCCCCGGATAAGCAAAGCACTACTGAAAAAGAAGAAGAAAGTGGGAGGCCTCACCCTACCTGACTTCAGAACCTATTATACAGCCACAGTAGTCAAAACAGCCTGATATTGGTACAACAACAGACACATAGACCAATAGAACAGAATTGAGAACCCAGACATAGATCCATCCACGTATGAGCAGCTGATATTTGACAAAGGACCAGTGTCAATTAACTGGGGAAAAGATAGCCTTTTTAACAAATGGTGCTGGCATAACTGGATATCCATTTGCAAAAAAATGAAACAGGACCCATACCTCACACCATGCACAAAAACTAACTCCAAGTGGATCAAAGACCTAAACATAAAGACTAAAACGATAAAGATCATGGAAGAAAAAATTGGGACAACCCTAGGAGCCCTAATACAAGGTATAAACAGAATACAAAACATTACCAAAAATGATGAAGAGAAACCCGATAACTGGGAGCTCCTAAAAATCAAACACCTATGCTCATCTAAAGACTTCTCCAAAAGAGTAAAAAGACCACCTACAGACTGGGAAAGAATTTTCAGCTATGACATCTCCGACCAGTGCCTGATCTCTAAAATCTACATGATTCTGTCAAAACTCAACCAGAAAAAGACAAACAACCCAATCAAGAAGTGGGCAAAGGATATGAACACACATTTCACTAAAGAAGCTGTTCAGGCAGCCAACAGATACATGAGAAAATGCTCTTGATCATTAGCCATTTGAGAAATGCAAATTAAAACTACGATGAGATTCCATCTCACACCAGCAAGGCTGGCATTAATCCAAAAAACACAAAATAATAAATGTTGGAGAGGCTGCGGAGAGATTGGAACTCTCATACACTGCTGGTGGGAATGTAAAATGGTACAACCACTTTGGAAATCTATCTGGCGTTGTCTTAAACAGTTAGAAATAGAACTACCATACAACCCAGAAATCCCACTCCTAGGAATATACCCTAGAGATACAAGAGCCTTCATACAAACAGATACACGCACACCCATGTTTATTGCAGCTCTGTTTACAATAGCAAAAAGTTGGAAGCAACCAAGGTGTCCATCAACGGATGAATGGGTAAATAAATTGTGGTATATTCACACAATGGAATACTACGCATCGATAAAGAACAGTGACGAATCTCTGAAACATTTCATAACATGGAGGAACCTGGAAGGCATTATGCTGAGCGAAATGAGTCAGAGGCAAAAGGACAAATATTGTATAAGACCACTATTATAAGAACTTGAGAAATAGTTTAAACTGAGAAGAAAATATTCTTTTGTGGTTATGAGAGGGGGAGTGAGGGAGGGTGGGAGAGGGGTATTCACTAATTAGATAGTAGATAAGAAGCACTTTAGGTGAAGGGAAAGACAGCATACAATACAGGGGAGGTCAGCACAATTGGAATAAACCAAAAGCAAAGAAGTTTCCTGAATAAACTGAATGCTTCAAAGGCCAGTGTAGCAGGGGCAGGGTTCTGGGGACCACGGTTTCAGGGGACTTCTAAGTCAATTGGCATAATAAAATCTATTAAGAAAACATTCTGCATCCCACTTTGAAGAGTGGCGTCTGGGGTCTTAAATGCTAGCAAGCAGCCATCTAAGATGCATCAATTGGTCTCAACCCACTTGGATCAAAGGAGAATGAAGAACACCAAGGACACAAGGCGATTACAAGCCCAAGAGACAGAAACGGCCACATGAACCAGAGACTACATCATCCTGAGACCAGAGGAACTAGATGGTGCCCAGCTACAACCAATGGCTGCCCTGACAGGGAACACATTAGAGAACCCCTGAGGGAGCAGAAGAGCAGTGGGATGCAGACCCCAATTTCTAATAAAAAGACCAGACTTAATCGTTTGACTGAGACTAGAAGGACCCTGGTGGTCATGGCCCCCAGACCTTCTGTTGGCCCAGGACAGGAAACATTCCCGAAGCCAACTCTTCAGACATAGATTGGACTGGACAACGAGTTGGAGAGGAGTGCTGGTGCGGAGTGAGCTTCTTGGATCTGGTGGACACTTGAGACTATGTTGGCGTCTCCTGCCTGGAGGGGAGATGAGATGGTGGAGGGGATTAGAAGCTGGCAAAATGGACAGGAATAGAGTGAGTAGACGGAGACAGGGGGCTGTCTCATTAGGGGGAGATTAATTGGGAGTGTGTAGAAAGGTGTATATGGGTTTTTGTGTGACAGACTGACTTGATTTGTAAACTTTCACTTCAAGCACAATAAATATTATTTTTAAAAATGTTTAAAAACAGAAGAAAATATTCTTTGATGGTTACAAGGGTGGGGAGGGAGGGAGAGAGGTATTCACTAATTAGGTAGTAGACAAGAACTATTTTTGGTAAAGGGCAAGGCAACACGCAATATAGGAAAGATCAGCACAACTGGACTAAACCAAAAGCATGTAAGTTCCTGAATATAACCGAACACTTCAAAGTCCAGAGTAGCAGGGATGGGTTTCAGGGGACACCTAGGTCAACTGCCATAAGGAAATGTATGAAATCATTCTGCATCCCGCTTTGGTGAGTGGCGTCTGGGGTCTTAAATGTTAGCAAGTGGCCATCTAAGATGCATTAATTGGTCGCAACCCTCCTGGAACAAAGGAAAATGAAGAACACCAAAGGCATAAGGTAAATATGAGCCCAAGAGACAGAAAGGGCCACATAAACCAGAGACTACATAATCCTGAGACCAGAAGAACTAGATGGTGCCTGGCTACCACCGATGACTGTCCTGAGAGGGAAAAAAACAGAGATTCCTGATGAAGCAGGAGAGCAGTGGGATGTAGACCTCAAATTCTCATAAAAAGAGCAGACTTAATGGTCTGACTGAGACTAGAGGGACCCCGGAGATCATGGTCACCATCCCTCTGTTAGCCCAACACTGAAGCCATTTCCAAAGCTAACTCTTCTGACAGGGATTAGCCTGGACTATAAGACAGAAAATGATACTGGTGAGGAGTGAGCCTCTTGGCTCAAGTAAGACACAGGAGACTGTGTGGGCAGTTCCTGTCTGGAGGCAAGATGAGAAGGCAGAGGGGAACAAGAGCTGGTTGAATGGACACAGGGAATACAGAGTGGAGAGACGAAGTGTGTTGTCTCATTAGGGCAAGCACATCTAGAAGTACATAGCAAGGTGTGTATAAGTTTTTGTATGAGAGGCTGACTTGATTTATAAACTTTCACTTAAAGCACAATAATAAAAATAATTTCTTTTGTAATGCTAGCTAGTCTGTTTTCTAACATAGACTTCCTAGAGTTAACCTAGTATGTGATTTTCTGAAATAATCTACATACGCGTTCTTCCTGGGGCATGCTGCACAAACATTCTCCTAAGACCACCTTGGTAAACATTTCCTGACAAACATTTCTTCATAAACCACATCCTTGCCTTCTCCATTGTTTGCTGAGGGTACTTACAGTTTTACAAGAAGTTACATGCCAGAAGGCTTTAAATCACAGTCCATATTCTTAGGAAGGCAGAAAAGAGGATTTAGGACAAGCTAAAGTTTAATTTTTAAAAATGGGCCTTTGCTTCAGACCTAGCTCAGTCATTTTCAGTGATGCCATGCACCTCGGTTTTAGCGTGCCCTCACACAGGCCCTGATCCCCAAGGAAATACAGACTTGATAAGAAACTTCCCTGGTTTTGGGGTTAGCTCTGGCCTGCCATGTGGAGGCTGTTCTGTGCCTGGACATGAAGACATTCTTTAGTAATAAAAATGATAGCTAATCATACAAGCATTCATTATATGCTAGCCATTATTCTAAGCATTTTTCATATAGTAACTTATATAATCCTCACAATAACTCAGCGGTAGGTACTATGATTTCCACATTACAAAAGAGAAAACTGAAGCAGAAGAGAAATG
Source organism: Loxodonta africana (assembly GCF_030014295.1). NCBI lineage: Eukaryota > Metazoa > Chordata > Mammalia > Proboscidea > Elephantidae > Loxodonta > Loxodonta africana. Next base: position 47,188,706 of record NC_087348.1, read on the forward strand.
ATTTACCCAAATTCCCAGTTAGTGAGTGGCAGAGCTAGGATTCACACCCAGATAGTCTGGCACCAGGTTGCTTGTCTGGATGTAGAGTTCTAGTTTCTGACCCTCACACAGCATCATATTGGTAAAAAGGAATCCATGAGGATAGGTCCAAGCCATATCTGGGAATAGATCTGAAGTATGCCCTGCCTTACAATTTACTTTTATTATTCCAAAGCTTCCACATTATTTGTCAACAGCAGTAGTTCCTTTTCAGCTATTGGAAATTAAGAGATTTTTACATTTTCCTAGGGCCACAGTGTGGGAACAAGTAAAACTAAGAGTTGTTTTACCATCCTTGCAAATCTGCAAATCTGCTACCTATTTCAAAATGCCTCTCTCCTCATCTGTGAGCCAAAATTCTGCGTTCCTTTTGAAGAAATGGATTTTCTCCTCTGGACACTGCCTTAGAAAAGTTCTGCTTATCTCCCCACTGGGATTCAACCCCAGGCACAATCTCCATGATGGTGGATACCCTGCAGCTGTCCAGCAAACAATAAACAATACAAAGGGTAACTGAGGGTTTCAAGTGTCCTGTTTACAGCCTCCCTCCAATGGGGATCTCTCCGGGAAAAATGTAAGGCTGGCAACAAATTAACAAGTGTTCAGTTATTTTATAGGGGAGAACAATGATTCCTCTGACCACTTTTGATTCATTCTATCTCTGGTTTCCATGGAGCGTCATAAAAGGATCTATGTGTGTGTCAATAGAAGGAAGGGAGAGAAGTGGCCCAAGGCAAAAAGGGCAGAAGCATCCGCCTGAGGAGTGTCCTTCAAGAAAAAATTCCACCAACAATTGGAATCCAGTTCGTGGGTCAGGTGGGCTACCCTGCCAGGGGCAATGATGATGTCCAGATAGGATACACAGCCCCCATCAGGGAGTTTCACTCGTCTCTTCTCAGATCTCTGCCCCAGAGTTCTATTTGCTTTTCAATCTCATTCAAGACTCCATCTTTCCCCTTTTATTGTGGCTAGTTGATGAACTTCCTCTCAGGGGAAACAGGTGAAGAAGAATTTTCTGGGGCTGACACTGGATGTTAGGGGCGGTACGGTGGACACCTGTGGCTTTTTAGCAGCCCGGGATTCATTCCCTTTCTTTTGACATTTTCATCATTCCTTCCCCATTCTCAACCCTGTGCTTCCGGCGGGATTACACCTGTAGCTCATCAATAGATGACATGAGTTAGGCCTAAACCAAGCAATGAACTGAATTGCCTTGCTTCCCTCTCCCAATGATTGGTTCATTGATAAGCATGTGACATAATTACAGCCAATTAGAGAAGCTATGAGATTTTCGCTGAGGATTCTGGGAAGGAAACTTTAACTCTACCATTGCTGGACTTATATGAGAGCAGAATGAGGTTGGAGCGGCGGTAGCCATATTGCTACCACCAGGGCACAGGTCTGAGAATACAGTCAAGCCAAGAAGAAAACAGAAGAGACACTGGATCTTGGGGACAGTGAGTCCCTGAATCAAGCCATGCCCGAGGCAAGTCCCGCCCTAGACTTCAGTTACGTGAGTCAATATATTTCCTTTTGGCTCATACTATGTTGGGTTGGATTTTCTGTTTCTTGTAACTGAAAGAGTTGTCTATTTCCCACTAGGGAAGGATGAGGAGGTGCTCTAGTAACAAGAGGTGCCTGAGGAAGGGCAGTCCACATCTCTTCAATTGGGAAAGCAGTTCTCACCTGGGGCTCTTGTCCCTGTACTTTTATCAGGAAATGGCAGGCCCTGTAAAATATGCTTTAGAGCCATTACCCTTTTCCAATCTTGCCATCTGAAAGTGCCACTTTTACAGAGGGGGTGGAGAGGGGTGGAGATCTGTTCAGTTTATTAGCCAAGTAAATGCTGAACCTGCCTTAAAGTGAACACAGACTGAGTTGATTCATCAAGAAAAATCATCCATGTCTGTTTTTGGTCACTGTTATGGATCAAATTGAGTTCCCTGTCCCCCCCAAGTGTGTGTTGGAATCCTAACCCTTATACCTCTGGATGTAATCCTATTTGGAAATAGGGTTTTGTTTTGTTAATGAGGCCATATCATTATACAGTGTGTCCTAAACCTAGTCACTTTTGAGTGATAAAAAATGATTAGGCACAGAGGCAGGCACATACTGGACAAGACAGATGTCATACAAGAGTTGCCAAGGACCAAGGGATGCCCAAGTCTATCGACAAGGAAGGAATCGATATGGTGAGATCCTGATTTTAAACTTTTAGCTTCCAGAACTGTGAGAAAATACATTTCTGTTCTTTAAAGCTACCCACTTGTGGTATTTGTGCTACAACAGCACTAAGTAAGACCATCACTGTGCTTTTTAAGTACTTATGTTATCATCTCAATTACACCATCTTTTTGGCTAAGGGATAATATAGGAAGACATTTGGCCAGGGGACCCAGAAACACCTGAATCCTGCCTTGGCATACCTACCCATCTCTCTGCAGTGCTCATGTAGCAGTCAATATGTAGCACTTTATTTTTAGCAAGAGCTCTGGCCAAAAATCATAATGCAAATTCAAATGAGTGTGGTGGATTTCATGGTTCTTTCTTTCCCCTCAGTGTTCAAAAGCAATTTTCAGATATGGCTAGTTTGGCTCTAGTTCCATGTCCTTTGGCACTGGTTGACATGTGTTGAATCAGGTTTTTTGTTTTGTTTTGGTTTGGTTTTTGTTCTTCAACATTTATCGGGGGAAAAAAGGAGAGCATTTTGCCACCTTTGCCCAGAATATTTGTCTCTGGTGGCTGCCCAAGTCCTTTCAGGCTGGCTCAAGAACTCTAAACCTGCTTCCAAGTGGGAGGATGAAAGAATGTGTGTCTATGGAGAAAGACAGAAAGAAAGTGAGATCAAGGAGAAGAGAGACAGAGAATGAGCTATGGTTGCCCTGCCATTCTGGCCACAAGAAAAACAGAAAGTGAGACTTTATCTATATCCTGAGGGATTGGAGGTTCAGGGGAAGAATTCTTACCTTTCACACAGGAGTCCTGGGTTTGATTCCCAGCCAGCGCACACCATGAGTAGCCACCACCCATCTATTAGCGGAGGCTTGTGGGTTGCTATGATGCTGAACAGGTCTCAGTGGAGCTTCCAGACTTAGACTACAAAGGAAAGGCCTGGTAATATACTTCTGAAAATCAGCCAATGAAAACCCTATGGATCACACAGTCTGATCCTCAACCAATCATGGGGATGGCACAGGACTAAGCAGGTTCCACTGTGCACAGGGACCCCATGAGGGCCAACTTGGTGGCAGATAACAACAACAATGTATCTATGTCATATGTGCTGTAACCATTTCTTTTGAAAGTTCCACTTCTAAAAAATGTTGGCCAATAAGTATCACAGATTCTAACCAATCAGATCAGTACTACCTCAGAGCTTAACAAGGCAGGACATAAATGGAGAAGCAAGAGAATGACTTCAAATCTGTCTTTGACAGTCAGCTTTACTCTGTTAATTAGCATAATGCTGCTACCATAAGAAATCATCTTCAAAACTTCAGCAACCTCACATAAATAAAACAAAAGACAAGAATCACATGATTTTATCGATTGATGCAGAAAAGGCATTTGACAAAGTTCAACACCCATTCATGATAAAAACTCTGAGCAAAATAGGGATAGAAGGAAAATTCCTCAACATTATAAATGGCATTTATACAAAGCAAACAGCCAACATCATCCTAAATGGAGAGAGCCTGAAACCATTCCCGTTGAGACTGGGAACCAGACAAGGATGCCCTTTATCACCACTCTTATTCAACATTGTGCTGGAAAGTCCTAGCCAGAGCAATTAGGCTAGATAAAGAAACAAAGGGCATCCAGATTGGCAAGGAAGAAGTAAAAGCATCTCTATTTGCTGAGGACACGATCTTATACACAGAATACCCTAAAGAATCCTCAAGAAAACTACTGAAACTAATAGAAGAGTTCAGCAGAGTATCGGGATGCAAGGTAACATACAAAAATCAGTTGGATTCCTCCACACGAACGAAAAGCACATCAAAGAGGAAATCACCAAATCAATACCATTTACAGTAGCCCCCAAGAAGATAAAATACTTAGGAATAAATCTTGCCAGAGATGTAAAAGACTTATACAAAGAAAACTACAGTACACTTCTGCAAGAAACCAAAAGAGACCTAATAAGTGGAAAAACATACCTTGCTCGTGGATAGGAAGACTTATCACTATAAAAATGTCTATTCTACCAAAAGCGATCTATACATTTAATGAAATTCCGATCAAAATTCCAATGAGATTCTTTAATGAGATGGAGAAACAAATCACCAACTTCATATGGAAGGGAGACAGGCCCCACATAAGTAAAGCATTACTGAAAAAGAAGAACAAAGTGGGAGGCCTTACTCTACCTGATTTTAGAAACTATTATACCGCCACAGTAGTCAAAACAGCCTGCAACTGGTACAACAACAGATACATAGACCAATGGAACAGAGCTGAGAATCCAGACATAAATCCATCCACATATGAGCAGCTGATATTTGACAAAGGCCCCAAAAGTGTTAAATGGGGAAAAGATAGTCTTTTTAACAAACAGCACTGGCATAACTGGATATCCATCTGAAAAAAAACAAAATGAAACAAGACCCATACCTCACATCATGCACAAAAATGAGCTCAAAATGGATCAAAGGCCTAAATATAAAATATAAAATGATAAAGATCATGGAAGAAAAAATAGGGATAACATTAGGAGCCCTAATACATGGCATAAACAGTCTACAAAACATTACTAACAATGCAGAAGAGAAACTAGATAACTGGGAGCTCCTAAAAACCAAACACCTATGCTCATCCAAAGACTTCACCTAAAGAGTAAAAAGGTTACCTACAGACTGGGAAAAAGTTTTCAGCTATGACATTTCTGATCAGCACCTGAGCTCTAAAATCTACATGATACTGCAAAAACTCAACTAGAAAAAGACAAATAACCCAATTAAAAAATGGGCAGAAGATCTGAACAGACACTTCACTAAAGAAGACATTCAGGTAGCTAACAGATACATGAGGAAATGTTCACGATAATTAGCCACTAGAGAAAAGCAGGTCAAAACTACAATGAGATTTCATCTCACTCCAACAAGGCTGGCATCAATCCAAAAAAACACAAAACAAATGTTGGAGAGGCTGTGGAGAGATTGGAACACGTATACACTGCTGGTGGGAATGTCAAATGGTACAGCCACTTTGGAAATAGATTTGGCGTGTCCTGAAAAAGCTAGAAATAGAACTACCATAGGATCTAGCAATCCCACTCCTTGGAATACATCCTCGGGAAATAAGAGCCTTTACACAAACAGATATATGCACACCGATGTTCACTGCAGCACTGTTTACAATAGCAAAAAGATGGAAGCAACCAAGGTTCCCATCAATGGATGAATGGATAAATAAATTATGGAGATATTCACACAATGGAATACTATGCATCGATAAAGAACAATGAGGAATCTGTGAAACATTTCATAACATGGAGGAATCTGGAAGGCATGCTAAGTGAAATTAGTCAGTTGCAAAAGGACAAATATTGTCTAAGACCACTATTATAAGAACTTGAGAAATAGTTTAAACAGAGAAGAAAATATTCTTTGATGGTTATGAGAAGGGGGAGGGAGGGAGGGGGCAGAGGGGTATTCACTAATTAGATAGTAGATAAAAACTACTTTAGGTGACGGGAAAGATAACAAATAATACAGGGGAGATCAGCACAACTGGACTAAACCAAAAGCAAAGAAGTTTCCAGAATAAACCAAATGCTTCGAAGGCCAGTATAGCAGGGGCAGGGGTCTAGGGACCATGGTTTCAGGGGACATCTAAGTCAATTGGCATAATAAAATCTATTAAGAAAACATTCTGCATCCTACTTTGAAGAGTGGCATCTGGGGTCTTAATTGCTAGCAAGCGGCCATCTAAGATGCATGAATTGGTCTCAACCCACCTGGATCAAAGGAGAATGAAGAACACCAAGGACACAAGGTAATTACGAGCCCAAGAGACAGAAAGGGCTACATGAACTAGAGACTACATCATCCTGAGACCAGAAGAACTAGATGGTGCCCAGCCACAGCCAATGACTGCCCTGACAGGGAACACAACAGAGAACCCCTGAGGGAGCACGAGAGCAGTGGGATGCAGACCCCAAATTCTCATAAAAAGACCAGACTTAATGGTCTGACTGAGACTAGAAGGACTCCAGTGGTCATGGCCCCCAGACCTTCTGTTGGCCCAGGACAGGAACCATTCCCAAAGCCAACTCTTCAGACATGGATTGGACTGGACAATGGGTTGGAGAGGGATGCTGGTGCGTAGGGAGCTTCTTGGATCAGGTGGACACTTGAGACTATGTTGGCATCTCCTCCCTGGAGGGGAGATGAGAGGGTAGAGGGGGTTAGAAGCTGGCAAAAAGGACAGGAAAAGAGAGAGTGGAGGGAGGGAGCGGGCTGTGTCATTAGGGGGAGAGTAATTGAGAGTATGTGCAAGGTTTATATAAGTTTTTGTGTGAGAGACTGACTTGATTTGTAAACTTTCACTTAAAGCACAATAAAAATTAAAAAAAAAAAAGAACTTCAGCAACCTAACATAGTAAGTGTTCATTTCTTACTCATAAAAAAAAAAAAAATAACAATCCAAAGTAGATATTGTTCACTGACAGGCTGCTTTCCTCCACTTAGAGGTTTAAGGACTTACCATCCTTCCATCTTAAGGCTCCACCTTAAGACAATGTTCTCCAATTTTAACTGCCAATTACCAGAGGAGTTTTAAAAGTGCTTATACCTGGGTCTCACCCCAAGAGATTGTTTTAATTTGCTTGTGTTCTGGAGCAGGCTTCAAAATGCTTAAAACTCCCCACCAAGAAACTTAATCTATTGCCCTTGAATCGATTCCAACTCATAGTGACCCTGTGAGACAAGGTAGAACTGCCCCACAGGGTTTCCGAGGCTGTAAATCTTTATGGAAGCAGACAGCCACATCTTTCTGGTGGGTTCAAATCACTGATCTTTTGGTTAGCAGCCAAGCACTTTAACCACCGTGCCACCAGGGCTCCTTAAAGCTCTCCAGATGAGTACAAAGTGCAGCCAATATCGCACTAGGGCATTGCCCTAAGGCAGTGTTTCTGAAAATACAGTTCCCAGGGCAGCAGCTTCAGCAACATTTGGGAACTCGTGCAAATTCTTGGGCCCCACCTAGATCTACTGACTAAGAAATCTGGGGATCAGGCCCGGCAATCTGTTTTAACAGCCTTCCAGGTGATTCTGACCCAAGTTCAAGTTTGAGAGCCACTGCTCTCGGGCCCCAAAGTTTTCTGCACCCACATGGAAGGGAAAAGAGGGGAAGTGAAGTACCACACGGCCAATTAGCTGCAGTGGACTGGAAATGACCTCGCAGTCTATTGGCAATATCAAGTTCATAGCCCCATTGAGATGCAGAGAGTAGTGGAAATGTGAACCTGGCCAAGCAGCCTGTTTCCTTTCTTTTCTTTTTTTTTAAATTGTACTTTAGATGAAGGTTTACAGAACAAAGTCATTTCTCATAAAACAATTTGCACACATATTGTTTTGTGAAACTGGTTGCCAACCCCACAACACGTCAACACTCTCTGTTCTTGACCTTAGACTCCCCATTAACAGCTCTCCTGTCCCCTCCTGACTTCTAGTCCTTGCCCCTGGGCTGGTGTGCCCCTTTAGTCTCCTTTTGTTTTATGGGCTTGTCTAATCTTTGGCTGAAGGGTGAAGGGCTTGAGTACTGAGCTAAAAAGGTTTCTGGGGGGCTATACTCTGAGGTTTTTTTCAACCTCTATCAGACCAGTAAGTCTGGTCTTTCTTTTTTGTGAGTTAGAATTTTGTTCTACATTTTTCTTTAGCTCTGTCCAGGACCCTTTATTGTGATCCCTGTCAGAGCAGTTGGTGGTGGTAGCTGGGCACCATCTAGTTGTGCTGGACTCAGTTTCATCATCCATTAGTCCTCTGGACTAGTCTTTCTCTTGTGTCTTTGTTTTTCTTCAGTCTCCCTTGTTCCAGACAGGGTGAGAGCCGTGGAGTATCTTAGATGGCTGCTCACAAGCTTTTAAGACCCCAGATGCTACTCACCTAAGTAGAATATAGAACATTTTCTTTAGAAACTATGTTATGCCAATTGAGCTAGATGTTCCCTGAGACCATGGTCCCCACAGCCCTCAGCCCAGCAGTTCAGTCCCTCAGGGAGTCTGGATACGTCTATGAAGCTTCCATGACCTTGCCTTGGACAAATTGTGCCAGAGAGAATGTATCTGCCATAATCATGTACTGTACCTGAGCTGTCTATACTGACCCTGAATTCCATACTGATTCAGGATTGAAAGAAAATGAAAGGCAATTGTAAGTTGCCCAGACAGTCATGCATTGCTTAACATCCACGATACGTTCTGTGAATTAGGATGTTATATGATTTGTATGTTGTGTCAACACCATATCATAGTCTGGTCCTGCTTTTTCTTTAAGCATCTCGAACAAGCTTTGTGTCTTAGCAATGAATGTCAATGTGCTGAGAGGGATTCGCTTTTGAGTTTGGTCCACAATCTATGTCATTAGCAATTTCTCCGTATCTGATATAGGTCCCTCTCGCATTTTCACTAGCCCCGTAGCTTTCAGTGGAACTGATCCTCTAATAGCTTGGAGAATTTTTTCTTTGTTTTTGAAGATTGTCATTATAGTTGAGTGCGACATGCCTAAATCGAGAGCAAGAGCATTCACTGATTTTCCACCTTTGTGCTGTTTAATAACCTTTTGTTTCGCTTCCAAATGCTTACTTCTCCTTTGCCTCTTGTTGCTGCTCTCACCAGCACTGGTTTGGCTGTGCTTGGGAGCCACAATGCACTTCACAGTAATATTTTCTAAAGAAAATTAAACAGAGATAACACTACAACACCCAAGGGACGTGTGAGACACAAGATTGGGTGCTGTCACCTAGGAGTCAAAGTGTATACTGTTACACGATAAACTTTTTAGAGAGAAGGTATAGTACAGTATGTACATAAGCCAGTAACATAGGTGTTTATTATGACTATCAAGACATATGTAGTATAAGTTACATACTTAATGTGCCATTATACGCCTGGCAGTGCAATCACTGTATTTATAAGAGATATGAGATAGACGTGTTGCCTGCAGGAAGCTGCTGTGTTCACTATGTCCTGTTCTCTGATCGGGATTTCTGAACTCGATTATAAACTTAAGGGACCACAGATATATATGCTGTTGGATGTTGCCTGAAAAGACGTTATGGGGCATATGACTGTATTATATAGGTCATCAGGGCTCCTGGGCTCTAGGAGTTTGTATCTAAACAAAAACCTGTATGAAGACATGGAAGTCATTTATGTTGACATACACTAGCTTGAGTTCATTCAGATAGAAAAACTAACAAATAATTGCTAAAATTTATAAACAATATACCATGCCTTGTACGTAATTTTTTTTTTAATCAAAGTGATAAAATATCTTGAGTTCTCACTCTGACTAGGTCTCTGTGATCTATCCTCATCCCATTCCCTTCCTCCCAACACTGAATTATCACTCTGAGGCAGAGGTAGAAAATTGTGCATCTATAGAAACAAGGTCATCTCAGGGGTCAACCCTACTCAAGAGTCTGGTATCCCAAAATGGAGAGAACAGGGACCTTAACATCAGGCAGTCAGAGGTTCACATCTTGGCTATGCCTTTTTTTTCTGTGTGACTTTGGGTGCAATACTTAACTTCTCTGGGCCTCAGTATCCTCTTCTCTGAAAAAGATAAAAGACCAGGCTTGAAGAATTATCAGGACGGTTACATGAGGTAGCATAGGTAAAAGTGCTTTAAAAATGTTGCTGTTGTTAGTGGCTGTCCAGTTGGCACCAACACACCATGATCTTATACATAACAGAGCAAAATGTAGCCCAGTCCTACACCATCTTCATGATTGTTAGCATATTTCAGACCATAGTTGCAGCTATTGTGTGGTGACTTCCAACCTAGAGGGTTCATCTTCCAACACTATGTTGGACAGTATTCTGTTGTGATCCATAGGTTTTCATTGGCTAATTTTCAGAAATAGATTGCCAGGCCTTTCTTCCTAGTCTGTCTTAGTCTGGAAGCTTTGCTGAAACCTGTCCACCATGGGTGACCCTGATGGTATTTGAAATATCAATGGCATAGCTTTCAACATCATAGCAACACACAAGCCACCACAGTATAGCAAACTGATAGACATGTGATGGTTCAAAAAAAAAAGTTAGCTCTGCTACTCCCATGTTTTCTCTTCCCAAACTCAGAGTGAGAATAAATCTATAGAATAAATGCAGATAAAATAAGCCAAATCTGGTCTCAATTTCAGGGAACGCCATTTGGGTGAGTTTTCGCTGCAAAGTAGTAACAGAAAGAATTCAGGGTATTCTTATCATTCTCAATGGTTCACGTGCAGGAATAGCACTGAAGATGCTTTGAGATCCTCTGAGTGGTGGCTAAGAACAAACTATTCTTATTAAAACTATTTATAGTGAGTAGCATTTCAGGTCAGGCCTGCCTTTCCAGTCCCTCACTGGCAAGGTGGTAGACCTTGCTGTCTGTTATGTGTTCCGTGTGGTTTCTGTCCACTCAGCCTTAGGTGGTTTGTTTCATTCAGACTAGATGCCAAGAGAACGATACGGTCCAATGAGCTACAAATCAGCCTGTATATCTGGAGACTTTGTGCTGTCTACGACATTTTAGTGACTCTTAGCTACTGATACAAAGAAAACAGAACCTGTGAACACTTCATCCACTGAGGGCAGTGCTAACTCTGGCCATCTGAAGACTGGAAGTATATACACTAGCCTCTTTGAAAGCTAAAGACTGATTTGGGCATGATTCTTTACAGAGGTCAAGAAGCTCCAGGAAGGGGTTGGAGAGGGGATGGCATCAGGCAATTACTGGCATTTGGGGTTTTTTTTTAATACATATATGAGTTTATTACTGTTGTTATTGTGTCGCTATAGGTTCCGAACTGGCGCTGAGATCCAAAATGTAAACTATCTAGGATCTAATCCGTTTTATTTTGTTATAGTTGTGTTACTTGCAAACTCATATATGTATAGCATTTTCAAATTTGTAGGGCATTTGATGCTTTCATCCCCTGGGAGCACATTGGGCAGGATTGTTATAATATTTATTTTTCTTGGTCAGGGATCATTGTTTGCATGGAATACGAATCTACTCCAAGGTGTAAGGTGCACATGTTATAGTCAGGCTTCACTACTTTGTCTTTCTAAGAAAAACATTTGTGCATCAAAACATTTGTGGTATTCTCTCCAGTATTGCCTGAAGCTAAGGCCTGGCATCAACTCTTGCTGCCAAGTTGGCAACATGGTTGGGAAGGTGTGAGGCTACAGAAGTCACGTGAAAGGTAATCTACATTCCTCCTCGACAGCCTGCCCTTAAATTCACAAGAATGCATTCTTCCATGGAGTCTCTGGATATTGTAATAAGATCGTCACAGTCGTTAACACAGTTCAATTCTGAGGCTTAACTGATTGGAAAACCTCATTTTAATTGCAATCTTGTTTTTGGCAACTGCAACAGCATCTTCCCAAAATATATGAGAATTGCCATTGACAGATGGTCTGAGATGGGCCCAGGGAGGGTGTTGACAGATATCTTGAGATGGATCTTATTACATTGATATATCTGAAGAATAACCCGTGGAAAATATCTTCATATGACTGGAGGCTGATAGAACAAGATGTGAGCCCGAAGAGAACCACCGATAAAGAAAGACTGAAAATGGGCACAATCTTTCGGAGGTAATCTGGCAAAATGTACTCAGTCTTAAAACATTCATACCTTTGACCCTATATTCTTTCTTTCAAGATTTAGCTGAAAGTGCTGGTCAGACATATGTGCTAAGGTTTATGTATAGAGACCTTCACTGCAGCATTAAACATACAATGGCAAGGGAATGGAAACCATCTACATGTCCCATAATGCAAGATACTTTAAATCCATTAATTGTATTTATTTCATGCTTACTATCATAAAAAAAAATCAGGGTTTAGAACTGTTTATATAAGATGATCTATATTTTCTTTTTTAAATAAAAGACTGGAAGGAAACAATAACAGTGATTTTTCTGGGTGGGGATATAATGAATACTTTTTCATCATTTCACCTTTTTGTATATTTAGTAAACTTCCTGCAAACTTTCAATAAACATGTTACTTTTCAGATCAGAAAAAATGTTACTTTAAATTTTATATAAACAACAATCAATAAAAAGGCTGAGTAGGGAGTTATAATCAATACAACTATTTTAATTTTTATAGTCTAGGTTTTGTCTATGTACATAGAAATGTTTTTTTTTTATAATTTTCATTGTGCTTTAAGTGAAAGCTTAAAAATCAAGTCAGTCTCTCACACAAAAACTTATATAAACCTTGCTACACACTCCCAATTACTCTCCCCCTAATGACAGTTTTTTTTTTTTAATGACACAGCCCGCTCCCTCCCTCCACTCTCTCCTTTCCTCTCCATTTCTCCAACTTCTAACCCCTCTACCCTCTCATCTCCCCTCCAGGCAGGAGATGACAACATAGTCTCAAGCGTCCATCAGATCCAAGAAGCTCACTCCGCACCAGCATCCCTCTCCAACCCATTGTCCAGTCCAATCCATGTCTGAAGAGTTGGCTTTGGGAATGGTTCCTGTCCTGGGCCAACAGAAGGTCTGGGGGCCATGACCACTGGGGTCCTTCTAGTCTCAGTCAGACCATTAAGTCTGGTCTTTTTATGAGAATTTGGGGTCTGCATCCCACTGCTCTTCTGCTCCCTCAGGGGGTCTCTGTTGCGTTCCCTGTCAGGGCAGTCATTGGCTGTGGCTGGGCACCATCTAGTTCTTCTGGTCTCAGGTTGATGTAGTCTCTAGTTCATGTAGCCCTTTCTGTCTCTTGGGCTCGTAATTACCTTGTGTCCTTGGTGTTCTTCATTCTCCTTTGATCCAGGTGGGTTGAGACCAATTCATGCATCTTAGATGGCCACTTGCTAGCGTTTAAGGCCCAAGACGCCACAATTCGAAGTGGGATGCAGAATGTTTTCTTAATAGATTTTATTATGGCAATTGACGTAGATGTCCCCTGAAACTATGGTCCCCAAACCCCTGCCCCTGCTACACTGGCCTTCGAAGCATTCAGTTTATTCAGGAAACTTCTTTGCTTTTGGTTTAGTCTAGTTGTGCTGATCTTCCCTGTATTGTGTGTTGTCTTTCCCTTCACCTGAAGTAGTTTTTATCTACTATCTAATTAGTGAATACGCCTGTGCCACCTTCCCTCCCTCCCCCTCTCATAACCACAAAAGAATGTTTTCTTTTCAGTTTAAACTATTTCTCAAGTTTTTATAATAGTGGTCTTAGAGACAATATTTGTCGTTTTGCAACTGACTAATTTCACTCAGCATGCCTTCCAGATTCCTCCATGTTATGAAATGCTTCACAGATTCCTCACTGTTCTTTATCGATGTGTAGAATTCCATTGTGTGAATATACCATAATTTATTCATTAATCCGTTGATGGGTACCTTGGCAGCTTCCATCTTTTTGCTATTGTAAACAGTGCTGCAATAAACATGGGTGTGCATATATTTGTTCATGTAAAGGCTCTTATTTTTCTAGGATATATTCCAAGGAGTGGGATTGCTGGATCATATGGTACTTCTATTTCTAGCTTTTTCAGGAGGCGCCAAATCGATTTCCAAAGTGGTTGTACCATTTGACATTCCCACCAGCAGTGTATAAGTGTTCCAATCTCTCCACAGCCTCTCCAACATTTATTATTTTGTGTTTTTTGGATTAATGCCAGCCTTCTGGAGTGAGATGAAATCTCATTGTAGTTTTGATCTGCTTTTCTCTAGTGGCTAATGATCGTGAACATTTCCTCAAATATCTGTTAGCTACCTGAATGTCTTCTTTAGTGAAGTGTCTATGCATATCTTTTGCCCATTTTTTAATTGGGTTATTTGTCTTTTTGCAGTTGAGTGTTTGCAGTATCATGTAGATTTTAGAGATCAGGCACTGATCAGAAGTGTCATACCTATAAACTTTTTCCCAGTCTGCAGGTAATCTTTTTTGCTCTTTTGGTGAAGTCTTTGGATGAGCATAGGTGCTTGATTTTTTTTTTTTTAATAACTTTTATTAAGCTTCAAGTGAACGTTTACAAATCCAATCAGTCTGTCACATATAAGTTTACATACATCTCACTCCCTACTCCCACTTGCTCTCCCCCTCTTGAGTCAGCCCTTTCAGTCTCTCCTTTCTTGACAATTTTGCCTGCTTCCCTCTCTCTCTATCCTTCCATCCCCCCTCCAGACAAGAGTTGCCAACACAATCTCAAGTGTCCACCTGATATAATTAGCTCACTCTTCATCAGCGTCTCTCTCCCACCCGCTGACCAGTCCCTTTCATTTCTGATGAGTTGTCTTCGGGGATGGTTCCTGTCCTGTGTCAACAGAAGGTCTGGGGAGCATGGCCGCCGGGATTCCTCCAGTCTCAGTCAGACCATTAAGTTTGGTCTTTTTATGAGAATTTGGGGTCTGTATCCCACTGATCTCCTGCTCCCTCAGGGGTCCTCTGCTGTGCTCCCTGTCAGGGCAGTCATCGATTGTGGCCGAGCACCAACTAGTTCTTCTGGTCTCAGGATGATGTAGGTCTCTGGTTCATGTGGCCCTTTCTGTCTCTTGGGCTCTTAGTTGTCGTGTGGCCTTGGTGTTCTTCATTTTCCTTTGCTCCAGGTGGGTTGAGACCAATTGCTACATCTTAGATGGCCGCTTGTTAGCATTTAAGACCCCAGACGCCACATTTCAAAGTGGGATGCAGAATGATTTCATAATAGAATTATTTTGCCAATTGACTTAGAAGTCCCCGCAAACCATGTTCCCCAGACCTCCGCGCTTGCTCCGCTGACCTTTGAAGCATTCATTTTATCCCGGAAACTTCTTTGCTTTTGGTCCAGTCCAATTGAGCTGACCTTCCATGTATTGAGTGTTGTCTTTCCCTTCACCTAAAGCAGTTCTTATCTACTGATTAATCAATAAAAAACCCTCTCCCACCCTCCCTCCCTCCCCCCCTCGTAACCACAAAAGTATGTGTTCTTCTCAGGTTTACTATTTCTCAAGATCTTATAATAGTGGTCTTATACAATATTTTTCCTTTTGCCTCTGACTCATTTCGCTCAGCATAATGCCTTCCAGGTTCCTCCATGTTATGAAATGTTTCAGAGATTCGTCACTGTTCTTTATCGATGCGTAGTATTCCATTGTGTGAATATACCACAATTTATTTACCCATTCATCTGTTGATGGACACCTTGGTTGCTTCCAACTTTTTGCTATTGTAAACAGAGCTGCAATAAACATGGGTGTGCGTGTATCTGTTTGTATGAAGGCTCTTGTATCTCTAGGGTATATTCCTAGGAGTGGGATTTCTGGGTTGTATGGTAGTTCTATTTCTAACTGTTTAAGATAATGCCAGATAGATTTCCAAAGTGGTTGTACCATTTTACATTCCCACCAGCAGTGTATGAGAGTTCCAATCTCTCCGCAGCCTCTCCAACATTTATTATTTTGTGTTTTTTGGATTAATGCCAGCCTTGCTGGTGTGAGATGGAATCTCATCGTAGTTTTAATTTGCATTTCTCTAATGGCTAATGATCGAGAGCATTTTCTCATGTATTTGTTGGCTGCCTGAATATCTTCTTTAGTGAAATGTGTGTTCATATCCTTTGCCCACTTCTTGATTGGGTTGTTTGTCTTTTTGTGGTTGAGTTTTGACAGAATCATGTAGATTTTAGGGATCAGGCGCTGGTCGGAGATGTCATAGCTGAAAATTCTTTCCCAGTCTGTAGGTGGTCTTTTTACTCTTTTGGAGAAGTCTTTAGATGAGCATAGGTGTTTGATTTTTAGGAGCTCCCAGTTATCGGGTTTCTCTTCATCATTTTTGGTAATGTTTTGTATTCTGTTTATACCTTGTATTAGGGCTCCTAGGGTTGTCCCAATTTTTTCTTCCATGATCTTTATCGTTTTAGTCTTTATGTTTAGGTCTTTGATCCACTTGGAGTTAGTTTTTGTGCATGGTGTGAGGTATGGGTCCTGTTTCATATTTTTGCAAATGGATATCCAGTTATGCCAGCACCATTTGTTAAAAAGGCTATCTTTTCCCCAGTTAATTGACACTGGTCCTTTGTCAAATATCAGCTGCTCATACGTGGATGGATCTATGTCTGGGTTCTCAATTCTGTTCCATTGGTCTATGTGTCTGTTGTTGTACCAATACCAGGCTGTTTTGACTACTGTGGCTGTATAATAGGCTCTGAAGTCAGGTAAGGTGAGGCCTCCCACTTTCTTCTTCTTTTTCAGTAGTGCTTTGCTTATCCGGGGCTTCTTTCCCTTCCATATGAAATTGGTGATTTGTTTCTCTATCCCCTTAAAATATGACATTGGAATTTGCATCGGAAGTGCGTTAAATGTATAGATGGCTTTTGGTAGAATAGACATTTTTACTATGTTAAGTCTTCCTATCCATGAGCAGGGTATGTTTTTGCACTTAAGTATGTCCTTTTGAATTTCTTGTAGTAGAGCTTTGTAGTTTTCTTTGTATAGGTCTTTTACATCCTTGGTAAGATTTATTCCTAAGTATCTTATCTTCTTGGGGGCTACTGTGAATGGTATTGATTTGGTGATTTCCTCTTCGGTGTTCTTTTTGTTGATGTAGAGGAATCCAAGTGATTTTTGTATGTTTATTTTATAACCTGAGACTCTGCCAAACTCTTCTATTAGTTTCAGTAGTTTTCTGGAGGATTCCTTAGGGTTTTCTGTGTATATAATCATGTCATCTGCAAATAGTGATAACTTTACTTCTTCCTTGCCAATCCGGATACCTTTTATTTCTTTGTCTAGCCTAATTGCCCTGGCTAAGACTTCCAACACGATGTTGAATAAGAGCGGTGATAAAGGGCATCCTTGTCTGGTTCCCGTTCTCAAGGGAAATGCTTTCAGGTTCTCTCCATTTAGAGTGATATTGGCTATTGGCTTTGCGTAGATGCCCTTTATTATGTTGAGGAATTTTCCTTCAATTCCTATTTTGGTAAGAGTTTTTATCATGAATGGGTGTTGGACTTTGTCAAATGCCTTTTCTGCATCAATTGATAAGATCATGTGGTTTTTGTCTTTTGTTTTATTTATGTGATGGATTACATTAATGGTTTTTCTGATATTAAACCAGCCTCGCATACCTGGTATAAATCCCACTTGATCAGGGTGAATTATTTTTTTGATGTGTTGTTGGATTCTATTGGCTAGAATTTTGTTGAGGATTTTTGCATCAATGTTCATGAGGGATATAGGTCTATAATTTTCTTTTTTTGTAATGTCTTTACCTGGTTTTGGTATCAGGGAGATGGTGGCTTCATAGAATGAGTTGGGTAGTATTCCGTCATTTTCTATGCTTTGGAATACCTTTAGTAGTAGTGGTGTTAACTCTTCTCTGAAGGTTTGGTAGAACTCTGCAGTGAAGCCGTCCGGACCAGGGCTTTTTTTTGTTGGGAGTTTTTTGATTACCGTTTCAATCTCTTTTTTTGTTGTGGGTCTATTTAGTTGTTCTACTTCTGAATGTGTTAGTTTAGGTAGGTAGTGTTTTTCCAGGAATTCATCCATTTCTTCTAGGTTTTCAAATTTGTTAGAGTACAATTTTTCATAATAATCTGAAATGATTCTTTTAATTTCATTTGGTTCTGTTGTGATGTGGTCCTTCTCATTTCTTATTCGGGTTATTTGTTTCCTTTCCTGTATTTCTTTAGTCAGTCTAGCCAATGGTTTATCAATTTTGTTAATTTTTTCAAAGAACCAGCTTTTGGCTTTGTTAATTCTTTCAATTGTTTTTCTGTTCTCTAATTCATTTAGTTCAGCTCTAATTTTTATTATTTGTTTTCTTCTGGTGCCTGATGGATTGTTTTGTTGCTCACTTTCTATTTGTTCAAGTTGTAGGGACAGTTCTCTGATTTTGGCTCTTTCTTCTTTTTGTATGTGTGCATTTATTGATATAAATTGGCCTCTGAGCACTGCTTTTGCTGTGTCCCAGAGGTTTTGATAGGAAGTATTTTCATTCTCGTTGCTTTCTATGAATTTCCTTATTCCCTCCTTGATGTCTTCTATAACCCAGTCTTTTTTCAGGAGGGTGTTGTTCATTTTCCAAGTATTTGATTTCTTTTCCCTAGTTTTTCTGTTATTGATCTCTAGTTTTATTGCCTTGTGGTCTGAGAAGATGCTTTGTAATATTTCGATGTTTTGGACTCTGCAAAGGTTTGTTTTATGACCTAATATGTGGTCTATTCTAGAGAATGTTCCATGTGCGCTAGAAAAAAAAGTATGTTTTGCAGCAGTTGGGTGGAGAGTTCTGTATAAGTCAATGAGGTCAAGTTGGTTGATTGTTGTAATTAGATCTTCCGTGTCTCTGTTGAGCTTCTTACTGGATGTCCTGTCCTTCTCCGAAAGCGGTGTGTTGAAGTCTCCTACTATAATTGTGGAGGTATCTATCTCGCTTTTCAATTCTGTTAAAATTTGATTTATGTATCTTGCAGCCCTGTCATTGGGTGCATAAATATTTAATATGGTTATGTCTTCCTGATCAATTGTCCCTTTTATCATTATATAGTGTCCTTCTTTATCCTTTGTGGTGGATTTAAGTCTAAAGTCTATTTTGTCAGAAATTAATATTGCTACTCCTCTTCTTTTTTGCTTGTTGTTTGCTTGATATACTTTTTTCCATCCTTTGAGTTTTAGTTTGTTTGTGTCTCTAAGTCTAAGGTGTGTCTCTTGTAGGCAGCATATAGATGGATCGTGTTTCTTTATCCAGTCTGTGACTCTCTGTCTCTTTATTGGTGCATTTAGTCCATTTACGTTCAGGGTAATTATAGATAAATAAGTTTTTAGTGCTGTCATTTTGATGCCTTTTTATGTGTGTTGTTGACAATTTCATTTTTCCACATACTTTTTTGTGCTGAGGCGTTTTTCTTAGTAAATTGTGAGATCCTCATTTTCATAGTGCTTGACTTTATGTTAGTTGAGTCGTTACGTTTTTCTTGGTTTTTATCTTGAGTTATAGAGTTGTTATACCTTTTTGTGGTGACCTTAATATTTACTCCTATTTTTCTAAGTAAAAACCTAACTTGTATTGTTCTATATCGCCTTGTATCACTCTCCATATGGCAGTTCAATGCCTCCTGTATTTAGTCCCTCTTTTTGATTATTGTGATCTTTTACCTATTGACGTCCATGATTCCCTGTTATGTGTATTTTTTTTTTAATTAATCGTAATTTGTTTGTTTTTGTGATTTCCCTATTTGAGTTGATATCAGGACGTTCTGTTTTGTGACCTTGTGTTGTGCTGATATCTGATATTATTGGTTCTCTGACCAAACAATATCCT
Source organism: Loxodonta africana (assembly GCF_030014295.1). Classification (NCBI taxonomy): domain Eukaryota; kingdom Metazoa; phylum Chordata; class Mammalia; order Proboscidea; family Elephantidae; genus Loxodonta; species Loxodonta africana. The sequence goes on from NC_087348.1 coordinate 47,208,218, forward strand.
TTAGTATTTCTTGTAGCTTTGGTTTGGTTTTTGCAAATTCTCTAAACTTGTGTTTGTCTGTAAATATCTTAATTTCGCCTTCATATTTCAGAGAGAGTTTTGCTGGATATATGATCCTTGGCTGGCAGTTTTTCTCCTTCAGTGTTCTGTATATGTCGTCCCATTCCCTTCTTGCCTGCATGGTTTCTGCTGAGTAGTCAGAACATATTCTTACTGATTCTCCCTTGAAGGAAACCTTTCTTTTCTCCCTGGCTGCTTTTAAAATTTTCTGTTTATCTTTGGTTTTGGTGAGTTTGATGATAATATGTCTTGGTGTTTTTCTTTTTGTATCAATCTTAAATGGGGTTCGATGAGCATCTTGGATAGATATCCTTTCATCTTTCACGATGTCAGGGAAGTTTTCTGTCAGGAATTCTTCAACTATTTTCTCTGTGTTTTCTGTCCCCCCTCCCTGTTCTGGGACTCCAATCACCCGCAGGTTATCCTTCTTGATAGAGTCCCACATAATTCTTAGGGCTTCTTCATTTTTTTAAATTCTTTTATCTGATTTTTTTTCAGCTGTGTTGGTGTCGATTCCCTGGTCCTCCAGATGTCCCAGTCTGCATTCTAATTTCTCGAGTCTGCTCCTCTGACTTCCTAGTGTGTTGTCTAATTCTGTAATTTTATTGTTAATCTTTTGGATTTCTACATGTTGTCTCTCTATGGATTCTTGCAACTTATTGATTTTTCCAGTATGTTCTTGAATAATCTTTTTGAGTTCTTCAACAGTTTTATCAGTGTGTTCCTTGGCTTTTTCTGCAGTTATCCTAATTTCATTTGTGATATCATTAAGCATTCTGTAAATTAGTTTTTTATATTCTGTATCTGATAATTCCAAGATTGTATCTTCATTTGGGAAAGATTTTGATTCTTTTGTTTGGGGGGTTGGAGAAGCTGTCATGGTCTGCTTCTTTAAGTGGTTTGATATGGATTGTTGTCTCCGAGCCATCACTGGGAAACTAGTTTTTCCAGAAAATCTGCTAAAAAAAAATGCAGTCAGATCCCTATCAGAGTTCTCCCTCTGGCTCAGGCTATTCAGATGTTAATGAAGCCGCCTGGGGAGGGTGGGGGAGGGAACAGAGAGATAGGAGAGTAGCACCTCAGAATATAGCCAGAGTTGCTTGTCTTGCTTGGAATGACTATTATATCTGAGATTCCCGCGGGCGCGTTGCCTATGTGTGCTGGCTGTGTGGAGATTGCCCCGGGGGGTCTGGCCCGCTGGAGTCACGGTCAGATCCTTCGCTTCCAGCCCCACGCCCAGCGTCAAGGCTCCCCTACTGGGACGGTGCACTCTCGACTCCAAAATCAGTCGCTGCCTCCAGGGGACTTCTCGTCCCTCCAACCGCGTGGCCATGCCGCCTCCGAGAACCAGTTGGGCCTCCTCCCGGGGTTAGTTCAGATGGGTGGAGCAGGTCCCCGTGCTTGTGCCGTGACCGAGTGTCCCAGCTGGGACGCTGTTCTCCCCGCTCCAATACCAGTCGCTGCCTCCCAGGGACTTCTCCTACCGGCTGAGTCCCACGCCGCCCGTGCGACCTGGCTGGTCCCCTTCCCGGGGTTAGTTCAGGGGGGTGGAGCAACTGTCCGTGTTTATGCCGTACCTGCGTCCAGTCCAAATCCCTGCGGGACGGTTCCCCGGCTCGGACGCTGCTCTTTCTGCTCCAAGACCAGTCACTGCCTCCCGGGGACTTCTCCTACCAGCTGCGTCCCACACCGCCCGTGGAACCGGCTGGTCCCCCTCCCGGGGTTAGTTCAGGAGGGTGGGGCAGCTCTCTGTGCTTGTGCCGTACCTGACTGGTACGCTGGCTCCAGGCTCTGGAAACAATCGCTGCTTCCCCGTATTAGTTCGTTCTCCGTCTCTAAATCTGTGTTTGTTGTTCAGGGTTCGTAGATTGTTATGTATGTGATCGATTCACTTGTTTTTCCGTGTCTTTGTTGTAAGAGGGATCCGAGGTAGCATCTGCCTAGTCCGCCATCTTGGCTCCGCCCCAGGTGCTTGATTTTTAGGAGCTCCCAGTTATCTAGTTTTTCCTCTACATTCTTTATAATGTTTTGTATAGTGTTTATGCCATGTATTAGGGCTCCTAATGTTGTCCCTATTTTTTCTTCCATGATCTTTATGGTTTTAGATTTTATATTTAGGTCTTTGATCCATTTTGAGTTAGTTTTTGTGCATGGAGTGAGGTCTGGGTCTTGTTCCTTTCTTTTTTTTTGTTTTTTGCAGATGGATATCCAGTTATGTCAGCACCATTTGTTAAAAAGACTGTCTTTTCCCCATTTAACTGTTTTGTGGCCTTTGTCAAATATCAACTGCTCATATGTGGATGGATTTATGTCTGGATTCTCAGTTCTGTTCCTTTGGTCTATGTATCTGTTGTTGTACTAGTACCAGGCTCTTTTGACTACTGTGGCGGTATAATAGGTTCGAAAATCAGGTAAAGTAAGGCCTCCTACTTTGTTCTTCTTTTTCAATAATGCCTTATTTATCCGGGGCCTCTTTCCCTTCCGTTTGAAGTTGGTGATTTGTTTCTCCATCTCATTAAAGGAAGTCATTGGGATTTGGATCAGAATTGCATTAAATGTATAGGTCGCTTTTGGTAGAATAGACATTTTTATAATGTTAAGTCTTCCTGTCTATGAGCAAGGTGTGTTCTTCCACTTATGTAAGTCTCTTTTGGTTTCTTGCAGAAGTGTACTGTAGTTTTCTTTGTGTAAATCTTTTATATCTCTCGTAAGATTTATTCCTAAGTATTTTATTATTATTTTATCTTCTTGGGGGCTACTGTAAATGCCATTGATTTGGTGATTTCCTCTTCGATGTTCTGTTTATTGGTGTAGAGGAATCCAACTGATTTTTGTATGTTTATCTTGTATTCTGATACTCTGCTGAACTCTTGTATTAGTTCCAGTAGTTTTCTGGAGGATTCCTTAGGCTTTTCTGTGTATAAGATTATGTCATCTGCAAATAGAGATACTTTTACTTCTTCCTTGCCAATCTGGATGCGCTTTATTTCTTTATCTAGCCTAATTGCTCTGGCTAGGACTTTCCAGCACAATGTTGAATAAGAGTGGTGATAAAGGGCATCCTTATCTGGTTCCTGATCTCAGTGGGAATGTTTTCAGGCTCTCTCCATTTAGGGTGATGTTGGCTGTTGGCTTTGTATAAATGCCCTTTATTATGTTGAGGAATTTTCCTCCTATTCCTATTTTGCTGAGAGTTTTGATCATAAATGGGTGTTGAACTTTGTCAAATGCCTTTTCTGCATCAATTGATAAAATCATGTGATTCTTGTCTTTTGCTTTATTTATGTGGTGGATTAGATTAATTGATTTTCTAATGTTGAACCATCCCTGCATACCTGGTATGAATCCCACTTGGTCATGGTGAATTATTTTTTTGATATGTTGTTGAATTCTATTGGCTAGAATTTTGTCGAGGATTTTTGCATCTACGTTCATGAGGGATATAGGTCTATAATTTTCTTTTCTTGTGGTGTCTTTACCTGGTTTTGGTATCAGGGATATGGTGGCTTCATAGAATGAGTTTGGTAGTATTCCGTCCTTTTCTATGCTCTGAAATACCTTTAGTAGTAATGGTATTAATTCTTCTCTGAAGTTTAGTAGAACTCTGCAGTGAAGCCCTCCAGAGCAGGGCTTTTTATTTGTTGGGAGTTTTTTGATTACCTTTTGAATCTCTTCTTTTGTTATGGGTCTATTTAGTTGTTCTACCTCTGTTTGTGTTAGTTTAGGTAGGTAGTGTGTTTCTAGGAATTCATCCATTTCTTCTAGGTTTTCAAATTTGTTTGAGTCTAGTTTTTCATAGTAATCTGATATGATTCTTTTAATTTCAGTTGGCTTTGTTGTAATATCGTCCATTTCATTTCTTATTCAGGTTATTTGCTTCCTCTCCTGTTTTTCTTTTGTCAGTTTGGCCAGTGGTTTATCAATTTTGTTGATTTTTTCAAAAAACAGCTTTTGGTCTTGTTAATTCTTTCAATTGTTTTTCTCTTTTCTATTTCATTTAGTTCAGCTCTAAATTTTATTATTTGTTTTCTTCTGGTACCTGTGGATATCTTTTGTTGCTCTCTTTCTATTTGTTCAAGTTGTAGGGATAGTTCTTTGATTTTGGCCCTTTCTTCTTTTTGGATGTGTGCATTTATTGATATAAATTGGCCTCTGAGCATCACTTTTACTGTGTCCCAAAGGTTTCATTCTCATTGGATTCTCTGAATTTCTTTATTCCATCCTAAATGTCTTCTATATTCTAGTCTTTTTTGAACAGGGTAGTGTTCAGTTTCCAATGTTTGATTTCTTTTCCCGTTATTGATTTCTACTTTTATGGCCTTATGGTCATAGAAGATGCTTTGTGATATTTCGATGTTTTGGATTCTGCTAAGGCTTGCTTTATGACCTAATATGTGGTCTATTCTAGAGAATGTTCCATGTGCTCTAGAAAAGAAAGTACACTTGGTTGCTGTTGGGTGGAGTGTTCTGTATATGTCTACGAGGTCAAGTTGGTTGATCGTGACATTTAGATCTTCCATGTCTTTATTGAGCTTCTTTCTGGATGTCCTGCCCTTCACCAAAACTGGTGTGTTGGAGTCTCCTACTATTATTTGCAGCTGTCTATCTCACTTTTCAATCCTGATAGAGTTTGTTTTATGTATCTTGTAGCCCTGTCACTGGGTCCATAAATATTTAATATGGTTATATCTTCTTGGTATATTTTCACTTTAATCATTATATAGTGTCCTTCCTTATCCTTTATGATGGATTGAACTTTAAGGTCTATTTTGTCAGAAATTAATATTGCTACTCCTGCTCTTTTTTGATTGTTGGTTGCTTGATATATTTTTTCCATCCTTTGAGATTTAGTTTGTTTGTGTCTCTGAGTCTAAGGTATGTCTCTTGTAGGCAGCATATAGATGGCTCTTGTTTTTTAATCCATTCTGCCACTCTCTGTCTCTTTATTGGTGCATTTAGACCATTTACATTCAGGGTAATTATGGATAGGTATGAATTTAGTGCTATCATTTTGATGTCTTTTGTTCTGTGTTGTTGACAGTTTCTTCTTCCCACTTAATTTTATGTGCTGAGTACATTTTCTCTATAATTGTCCTTTCCTCATATTTGTTGTTGATTTTGTTTCTGCTGAGTCTGTATTTTTTTCTTGTATTTTATTTTGATGAGTAGGATAGTTTGTCTCCTTTGTGGTTACCTTATTATTTACCCCTATTTTTCTAAATTTAAAACTAACTTTTATTTCTTTGTATCGCCGTATCTTCCTCTCCATATGGAAGGTGTATGATTACATTTCTTAGTCCCTCTTTATTATTTTAATGTTGTCTTCTTTTATGTAATGACATCACTGTTACCCTGTTTTGAGCTTTTTAATTTTCTTTTTCATAATCTTACTTTGTTTTTTTTTTTTGGATTTCCCTCTCTGGGATGACTTCTGGTTGTTCTGCCCAGTGTTCTTGTCTGAGGTTGATACCTGATATTATTGATTTTCTAACCAAAGAACTCCCTTTAGTATTTCTTGTAGTTTTGGTTTGGTTTGTACGAATTCCCTAAACTTGTGTTTATCTGGAAATGTCTTAATTTCACCTTCATATTTAAGAGACAGTTTTGCTGGATATATGATTCTTGGCAGGCAATTTTTTTTTTCCTTCAAGTTTTTAAATATGTCATCCCATTGTCTTCTTGCCTGCATGGTTTCTGCCAAGTAGTCTGAGCTTATATTTATTGGCTCTCCTTTGTAGGTGAATTTTCTTTTATCCTTACCTGCTCTTATAATTCTCCCTTTACCTTTGGTTTTGGTGAGTTAGATTATAATATGTCTTGGTGACTTTAACATCTACCTTATGTGCAGTTCAGTGAGCATCTTGGATAGATATCGTCTCATCTTTCACGATATCAGGGAAGTTTTCTGCCAACAAATGTTCAACAATTCTAACGTATTTTCTATTATCCCTCCCTGTTCTGGTACTCCAATCACTCATAGGTTATTTCTCTTGATAGAGTCCCACATGATTCTTAAGTTTTCTTCATTTTTTGAAATTCTTTCATCTGATTTTTCTTCAAATATATTAGTGCCAAGTGATTTATCTTCGAGTTCAGAAATTCTAGCTTCTACTTACTCAATTCTGCTTCTGTGACTTTCTATTGAGTTGTCTAATTCTGTAATTTTATTGTTAATCTTCTGAATTTCTGATTGCTGTCTGTCTATGGATTTTTCCGGGTTATTAAACTTTTCATTAAGTTCCTAAATAATTTTTCTAACTTCTTCAATTGCTTTATCTGTGTGTTCCTTGGCTTGTTCTGAGTATTGCCTCATTACCTTCCTGATGTCTTGAAGGGTTCTGTATATTAAACTTTTGTATTGTGCATCTGGTAATTCCAGGAGGCACTTTCATCTAGAAGATCCCTGGATTGTTTGTTTTGAGAGCATGTTGAGGTGATCATGGTCTGTTTCTTTATGTGACTTGATATTGACTGTTGTCTCTGGGCCATCTATAAGTTATTGTGTTAGTTTATGCCTGCTTACTGTGTCGTAGCTGCTTGTTTTGTTTTGTTTTTGTGTACCTCTGCGGGTTGCTTGAGTAAGCTAGCTTGATTATTTTTGCCTTCGGAACTCTGACGTCCTGTCCCCAGAAGGCTAGAGCTGTTATCAGGTGTATCAGTCTAGGAGTCCAGTCAGTTTTCTTGTATGAATTCAGCTCAGGTTTCCAGGTAGCTGATCATCAAGTGTGTGGTAAAGGCTCTGTCCTACAGTCTTAGGGGGCAGGGGTGATTGGCATATATACCGGTATCTGATTGTAGCAGGAGGTCACGCTTTGAGTAAGGCAGGGGGCTGAGAACCGATCCCCCAGTGCCTCTGAGGAAAGGGCATCCCTGTTCCCCAGAGCATTCAGGTGGGTGGGTTTTGCAGACGGACCATGGGCACCCAGAGTTTTTGGTTGTAAGGACTGGGAGGTACTAGTTATCCTTGGATTCCTGTTGCAGGTGGCTGGGTGACTTGAGTGGAGCTACCAGTCCTTAGGTCCCTAATGTGGGTCGGTGAGGACCTTGTTTGATAGGCAAAGCAGTGTCAAACATCAAACACCCACCTCTCCACTGCACAGTTGAAATGGTTGGAGTCTGCCAACAAGGGTCTGTTCTCCCGAAATAGGCCCACACAGGTCCATGCAGACGGGAAAGGTGCTCAAAGTCCATAGGCGGTTTATGCCTGGACAGAAGCCACCTCTGTCCTGAGCTCCCCCAGTTAGTGGAGCTAGCAAATTTATCTTTTCCCACCAGTTGCAAATTTTTTCCCTTCCCCAAGGCTGGAAGGATGGCTCTAGGCGATCAACAGTGCCTATCTCAGGCCCAGGGAATTCAGCCACAGCCGCTTGCTCAGGGCGGGGGGTGGGGGGTGGTTGTGGTGCAGTAAAATATACACAAGTACTTAGCTGTTGTTCTTCTCAGATTCCAGAGGTGTGAGTAGGCTGTGTGGCTAGCTGCTTCTTGCTGAGGAAACTGCGGCCGAACACTAGTACCAGCCCGCCGCGGCCACCACTCCAGGAATGGTGCCTGAGGGCTCCCTGCGATTCAGGTCCAGTAACTCCTGTCTGCTTCTGAACAGTCTCTTCCTCCCCCTACCCCTCAGTTCGTTTTCTAAGCTTGCCACAAATACACTTGTTTCACTTGTTTTTTCGGGTCTTTGTTGTAAAGAGGGCTCGCTGGAAGTGTGTCTATTCCACCGTCTTGGCTCCACCTCTACATAGAAATTTTTAATGTGTATGTGCCAGAGAGCACATACAGTTTTTTATTTTATTTTTATGTTTAGCTGAAATAATAACTTGTAGTTGTAGAGTGGATTTCAAAGCATTTCGATTTGACTATGTCAGAGTAGAATGGGGCACAGTGTTTTTCAATGGATGTGAACTTTCAAAACTAGATTGCCAGGCCTTTCTTCTGAGGTACATCTGGGTGGATTCAAAGCACCAACTTTCGGTTAGCAGCTGAGTGCTTAACTGTTCGCGCCACCCAGGGACTCCCTGCATTCTATTTTTTACAATCTAAGTTAGCATAATACTAAAAAAAAATCTGATAAACCTGGATAATTTTTGTGTGTATGTTTTTTTTATGTGTGTAGGTGTATAAACACATATAATATACACAGTATAATATAAAATGCTATGCATAATGCTATTTTAATTGTTTGAAAATTGATCATCAATATTTGTGGGGTAACTCTCCTAACCGGAGAATTGGCTTACCAAGGTAATTCAAGTCCTACCTCTTTGATAGCAGAATACAACTTTTGTTTTAAAATCAGATATAGAACTAACCATCTGAGTTTAGCCAATTTAGCAGATTTTTAAAATATGCTAAATATTCTTCAAGAACGTCAAATTGAAATTTAACCCAATCATTTTTTTTTACTAGAGAGAACAATGAATGAAAAAACAATAGGTGAGAAATCTATTTAGCATTTGGAAGCAGCAACAGTAGTAGAAGTATTTTGGGGATAGATGCAAAAAAATAAAATTGAGGATGACAGTAAACACAACAGCCTGTGGTAAGGCACTGGCTTGATGACCATAAGGACAATGACCTCAAGAGGAATTTAGTGGAGTATAGAAAACTTAGTATTTAAAATCAAAATCAGGATTGATTGGGAAAACAAATCATCGCCTTCCAAAAACAATGCAAAACCTGCACTTTTCTTTTCCCAAGGCCTGCCTCAAACAATTCAAGTCAAAATATTACTTTCATCAGAGAATTATTTTTGTTCTTCCATGAAATAGCACAGGAAATATGTTATGAAATTACTTGCCAAGGTCAAGAAAACTCATTATCTTGACAAGACGGAAAAAAAGAGGACTGTGCTTCTGTCTAGACCAGTGGCTCTCAACTGGGAGCTTTTTGCCCCTCAGGGGACACTTGGCAATGTCTGGAGACATGTTTGGTTGTCACAACTGGGGGAGGGATGCTACTGGCATTTAATGGATACAGTATAAAGGATGCTGCTAAACATCCTATAATGCCCAGGGCATTCCCCCAAGAACAAAGAACTGTTTGGCCCAAATGTGATAGTGTCTCGGTTGAGAAACCCTGGTCTGAACAGTGGTAAGTGATCAGGGAAGAAACAGCCAAAGCAGGACACCTGCCTTTCTGCCCGCAAAGGGGGTGTGGAGGTACATTCACTTCTCTTGCAAATTCACCTGTGCTGGGCCTGCGGACAGGTGGAGAGGCAGGGCTAAGGCCTCATTTGCATTTTTCATTAGGGCTACAAGAAAAATTTAAATAAGGTAAAATCTTGCTTTACCTGGAATTTATCTAGGCAAAAACGCCCAGTTTAGCAGATTTTTTTTCCTCCCTACACAAGGAGAAAAGAGCAAAATACAAAAGGAAAAGGCTTAGTTCAGGAACGTCAGAAACAGGACCCGGGGTCAAGTGCAAATTGTACTCAGTCTCCTGTTTTTTCTTCTAAACAATGGGAATTGGGGTCCAGAAGTTTAACCTCAGGCCCAGTCTGATCCTCAAGTATCAGAGAAACAGTAAATTACATTCAGAGTGCTTCTTAAGGCAGGAAACTCAACTCACGCATTTCAGTAAGGTTTTCAGCATCAAGGGTTGACGTGAAATGGACTTTCTGGTTAACTCTGAGATAGTCTGGAATTTCCCATTTCCTGGGCATTTTGAATAATTGCAGCTTTCCTGTAGTTTACTGTTCCCTAAGACGTTCTTTACATTGGCAAGGTTTACAGGAAGGGCTACTGACCTCGTTAAAAATCCCAAACCAAATTCTCCCTTTCTATATCATATATGTCTCAAAGGAGCCCTGGTGGTACAGTGGTTAAGAGCTGGACAGCTAACCAAAAGTTCAGGAGTTCAAATTCACCAGGCGCTCCTTGGAAACCCTGTGGGGCAGCTCTACTTTGTCCTATAGGGTCGCTATGAGTCGGAATCGACTCGATAGCAACATGTTAATGTTGGAATGGATAAAATAAGCGTGGAATATTTCTTTGTAATCAAGACAAGACAATTCAGCTAGGTTTCTTTCTAACGCCACAGAAAACACAGAGAAGAGTTAGCTGGCCTGCTCAGAACAGCAGCGGAAGATAAAAATTGGGGTTCTGACTTGCAAAATATTCCAGATGGGCAGCTTCACGTGTCTGTCAGTTTTGAGGAGTTTGGGAACTCTGATTTAAACATCCACGAGATGGTCTCGCTAAGGAACAAACCACGCTGAGGTAAACGGTTGTGCCTGAACCCACCTAATCTCATTCCAACGGGTTTGCAGCAGGACCGGCTCCTCTGCCACATCGTTGCTAACTGGCAGCAACAAACAGTACATGCCGTTGGGTATGCGAAAGATGGAGAAAAACAAAAAGCCAAGCTCTCAAACTCCAATCATCTTTAATTAGTCGAGAAAAATCAACTGCTTAAGAATGTACATCTGCCAAGGTGGTAGGAACAAGGGGGCTACAAAGTGTTGCTAGGTCCATCGAAGGATGTTGCACCCATCAGCATTTGCATTCTCTGGCTTTTGATTTTTCCACCTTTATAAGTAAAAAAAAAAATTATAAATAAGGTGTTAAAAATCCTATCCTCTGTTCCTACCAGCTGTAGCAATGCTTAATTTGGAAAATGCAGAAACATTTTTAACAGAGCCGGTGCTAAAAGCTCATTCTCCCCGTCCCTGCCTTTTTTGCCTAAGATGGAGAATAAGTAGAACCCAAAAAAAACCAAACCCAGTGCCATTGAGTCGATTCCGACTCATAGTGACCCTATAGGACAGAGTAGAACTGCCCATTAGAGTTTCCAAGGAGCGCCTGGCGGATTTGAACTGCCGACCCTTTGGTTAGCAGCCATAGCACTTAACCACTATGCCACCAGGGTTTCCACAAATACCAATAAAAAAAAATAGCTAGGGTCAAATGCCAGTTAGCCAGAATCTACCTAACGGGCTGTCCAATCAGGGCACGTTTTTCTGTATAACAACGTGGAATAGTGAAAAGATCATCAGCTCTGGTTTTCCTCAGAGTTGGGTTTGAGATCTTCCTCCATGGGCTTCTAGCTGTTTGACCATTACCAACATCAAAGTGCTTCGCTGAGATTACTCAGCTTCCTCATTGGTCAAATGGTTTCATAATGATTACTTCACGGTATGTGCTGAGAAATAAAGTAAACAATACCTGAAAAGCGAATTGTCAGAACTCAGTGTCAATCAGCCCCACTCCCTCCCTTGCAATGCACAAGGCAACACACACCACTCACATAACACATAGATTTATCTGTTGTTCTTACTCTGGGTGTTTTGTTTAATACACCCAGGGAAAATAGGGAAAAGAGTTAAAGCATTAGAAACTGAACTGCTAGTGAGGATTGAAATCCAACAAAGGCCAACTTTTGTAGCAAGTTTTGGGATGAATTTATTACAGTTTTGACTTAATGTGTTCTGTTTTCTACACTGAGTTCTGAGAAATGAGAACTGGAAGTTTCTAACCATGACCCTAAAATTCTGTGAGATTCCGAACTATCAGTGAAAAGGGACATGGTGCTCTGATGTTTTGATGAGGACTCTTTGGTTGCAAATAACACAGGACACCTCAAGACAGCTTGGACAATGGATTTGGATGTGTATGCATGTGTGTATATATAAAGTGAGAGGCTACTTAAGAGCTATGGCTGTTAACCAAAAGGTTGGCAGTTCGAGTCCACCAGGCACTCCTTGGAAACCCTACGGGGCAGTTCTACTCTGTCCTATAGGATCGCTATGAGTCAGAATTGACTCGATGGCAACGGGTTTTTTTTTTATGGTACTAGAAAGGTGGTTTGGTTTTTAGAAAGGAGCTCTGGTGGTGCAGTGGTTAAAGTGCTCAGCTGCTAACCAAAAGATCAGCAGTTCAAACCCACTAGCCGCACCTCAGGAGAAAGATACAGAACTCTGCTTCCATAAAGATTTACAGCCTTGGAAACCCTATGGGGCAGTTCTGCTGTCTCCTATAGGGTAGCTATGAGTAGGAATCCAACTCGACGGCAATGGGTTTGGTTTTGGTACTAGAAGGAGCCTATGTAGTACAAGTGGTTTGTGATTAGCTGCTAACCCAAAGGTTGGTGATTCTAACCCACCCAGCAGCTCTGCGGAAGAAAGCCCTGGTGAACTGCTTCCTTAAAAGAGTACGGTCAAGAAAATCCTATGAAGCAGTTCTACTCTGCAACACGTGGGGTTGCCATGAGTCAGAACTGGCTTGACAGCATTGGGTTTGGTTGGGTTTGGTTTTATGGTACCACAGCTCATTTCTACTTCTCTCTACACATCTATATCATGTTTACCTTCCAAACACCAGCTGTTTCTTCTCACTTCAAATGGCAGTAAACTGTTGTTGTTACTGTTAGGTGTCAGGTTCATTCTGACTCATAGCGAGCCCATGTATAACAGGATGAAACACTGCCCAGTCCTGCACCATCCTCACAACGATTGCTGTGGTTGAGCCTATTGCTGCAGCAACCATTTCACTGAGGGGCTTCCATTTTTTTTGGCTGACCCTCTACTGTACCAGCATGATGTCCTTCTCCTGTGGCTGGTCCATCCTAACATGTCCAAAGTACGCGGACGAAATCTCATGATCCTCGTTTCTAAGGAGCATTCTGGCTGTACTTCCAAGACAGATTGTTCGTTCTTCTGGCAGTACGTGGTATATTCAATATTCTTTGCCAACACCATAATTCAAAGGCATCAATACTTCTTCAGGTTTCTTTATTCATCGTCCAGCTTTCACATGCATATAAGGCAACAGAAAATACCACGGCTTGGGTCAGGCGCACCTTAGTCCTCAAAGTTACATCTTTGCATTTTAACACTTTAAAGAGGTCTTCTGCAGCAGATTTGCCCAATGCAATGCATCATTTGATTTCTTGACTGATGGTTCCATGGACATTGATTGTGAATCCACATAAAATGAAATCCTTGACAATTTCAATCTTTTCTCCATTTATCATGATGTTGCTTACTGGTCCAGTTGTGAGGATTTTTCTTTTCTTTATGTTGAGGTGTAATCCATACCAAAGGCTGCGGCCTTCGATCTTCATCAGTAAGTGCTTCAAGTCCTCTTTGCTTTCAGCAAGCAAGGTAGTGTCATCTGTATATTACGGGTTGTTAATGAGTCTTCCTCCAATCCTGATGCCTCATTCTTCTAAATATAGTCCAGTTTCTTGGAATATTTACTCAGCATAGAGATTGAATAAATATGGCGAAAGCATACAACCCTGCTGCACGCATACCTTTCCCGAATTTAAACCTCGCAGTATCCCCTTATTCTGTTTGAAAGACTGTCTTTTGGGCTATGTACAGGTTCCATATGAGCACAATTAAGTGTTCTGGTATTCCTGTTCTTTGTAATGTTATCCATAATTCATTATGACATAGACAAATGTCTTTGCATAGTCAATAAAACACAGGTAAACATCTTTCTGTTATTTCAGCCAAGATCCATCTGACATCAGCAATGATATCCCTCATTCCAAGTCCTCTTCTGAATCTGGCTTGAATTTCCAGCTGTTCCCTGTCAATGTACTGCTGCAGCTGCCTTTGAATGATCCTCAGCAAAATTCTCCTTGTGCGTGATATTAACGATATTGTTCGATAATTTCCACATTTGGTTGAATCACCTTTCTCTGGAATGAGTGCAAATATGGATCTCTTCTAGTCAGTTGGCCAGGTAGCTGTCTTCCAAATTTCTTGGCATAGAAGAGTGAGTGCTTCTGGCATTGCATCCATTTGTTGAAATATCTCGATTGGTATTCCATCAATTCCTGGAGCCTTGTTTTCTGCCAATGGCTTCAGTGCAGCTTGGACTTCTTCCTTCAGTACCATCAGTTCCTGATCATATGCTACCTCCTGAAATCGCTGGAGGCCAACCAATTCTTTTTGGTAGAGTGACTCTATGTACTCCTTCCATCTTCTTTTGGTGATTCCTGTGTCATTCAATATTTTGCCCATAGAATCCTTCAGTATTCCAACTCGAGGCTTGAATTTTTTCTTAGGTTCTTTCAGTTTGAGAAATGCTAAGCGTGTTCTTCCCTCTTGGTTTTCTAATTCCAGGTCTTTGTACATGTCATGATAATAATTTACTGTCTTCCTGAGCTGCCCTTTGAAATTTTCTGTTCAGCTCTTTTACTTCATTTCTTCCATTCACTTTAGATACTTGACATTCAAGAGCAAGTTTCAGAGTCTCTTCTCATATCCATTTTGGCCTTTTCCTTCTTTTCTGTCTTTTTAATGACCGTTTGCTTTCTTCATGTGTTATGTCCTTGATGTCATCCCACAACTCGTCTGGTCTTCAGTCATTAGTGTTCAATGCATCGAATTCTATTCTTACAATGGTCTCTAAATTCAGGTGGGATATATTCAATGTCGTACTTTGGCTTTTGTGGACTTTTTAAATGTTTCTTCAGCTTCAACTTGAATTTGCATATGAACAATTGATGGTTTGTTCCTCAGTCAGCCCCTGGCCTTGTTCTGACTTGATATTGAGCTTCTCTATTTTCTCTCTCCCCAGATGTAGTTGATTTGATTCCTGTGCATTTCATCTGACAAAGTCCACATGTATAGTTGCTATTTATGTTGTTGAAAATAGCTGCTTCATAATTCTGGAGGTTATAAATTACAAGTCCAATCACAAGACAGGACTCATACTACTCTTCCTAATTATTTATGTCTGCCCCTATTCCACCAGGGAAACCCTGGTGGCGTAGTGGTTAAGTGCTATGGCTGCTAACCAAGAGGTTGGCAGTTCAAATCCGCCAGGCGCTCCTTGGAAACTCTACGGGGCAGTTCTACTCTGTCCTATAGGGTCATTATGAGTCAAAATCGACTCGATGGCACTGGGTTTGGTTTTTTTGTTTTGCCCCTATTCCAATTTCCTAGGGAAGAGAAGCTGATTGGTCCTCCTGGGGTCAGCAGTACATCTTGGTTCTAATCATTTATGACCAGGAAAGCAGGATCCATAGTACAAACATGGCTGCTGGAGGCAAACTCCTGTGAATGGGGGCAAATGAGGAGTTCTCAAAGAGGTATGTGTGTGTGGGTGTAATTAGGTGAAGATACACCAAAACTGTCACTCCACTCTACAAAGTAGTGGAAAAAGTGAGTTGACACCTTTCGGAATACTTTTCAGTAGCCAGGGTCACAATCTAAAAGGTTTTCTGCATATCCTACTGTTAAGCCCAAGATTCAATGAATGCAACCTTTTTATGCTGCATCCCAATTGTAGCAGATATACCTGTTGCCTACATAACAGCCTGTCTCCTACCAAGACCCCAAATTTATTTGGGTGTCTGCTCCTGATCAGTCATAGAAATATAACCTTAGTTTAATGGCTGCACTGTGACTTCATTTTCCTTTTCAGTGTAGACATAGGCATGTGACACAATTCCAACCACTAAAACATGATAAGGAATCTGCTGAGAAAACTTTTGCAATTTTTTTTTTTGCCACTGATGAAAAGAAATCCACAGGTATTCTCCCTCTTCTTCTAGACATTTTAGGATCTGGGTGTGATGCCTGGAACTGTGGCAGCCATTTTATGGCCATGAGGATAGAAGAGCAGCGAGATGGAGAATACCAGGGTCCTTGATGGTATCATTGAGTTACTGTTTTAACCCACCTGGAACTGCTTTACCTCTGGAATTCTTATTATTTGATAAAAGAAATGTCCTTATAATTTAAGCCACTTGAGTTGGTTTTTAATTTTTTTGTTACTTTTATCCCCAGACAGCCTAATTGATATACTTTCTATTTAATAAAAATCACATGGCAACAAATAAGACATGCTTTAATAAGAGCAAGCTTACTTAATAGCATTGAAAGTAAACCTGCAAATGCTTAGGAGATGTCCCTTAAGCAACCAGAATATTGATAACCAACCAAAAACTAAACCTACTGCTGTCAAGTCATAGTGACCCAACAGGACAGAGTAGAACTGCCCCATAAGATTTCCAAGACTGTAAATCTTTATGGAAGCAGACTGTCACATCTTTCTCCCTAGGAGCAGCTGGTAGGTTCAAACCACCGACCTTTTTGGTTAGCAGCCCAGTGCTTTAACCATTGCACCTCCATGGCTCCTTATTGATAACCAAGAGATCGTAAATCATTTCTAATGCTTCCAGAACCTTACCAATATACAGGCTTTTCCAAACACACTAACATTATTATTTTGTTTTAAATATTTACAAAAAGAAACTCAAAGGAATTATTTGTTCAGGGTACCTTTTTTTTATCCTTCAAAGTCTTTGCTCCTTTAGACAGGGAGTTGGACAAGTCTAAAGTGGTTTCATTGTGTGTTGTGCTTGCTTGAGTTTGATAGGCCGTGTTCTCATGACAGGTCTGTCCCTGCAGTGGGGGTCTGGGATGCTTTGACATGGGCTGCTTTCGGACAGCCTGACACTTGGGGAGAAATGTGCTGAAATTGAACAAGATTGCTTTCTGCCCAGCTGTTCTCCAAAGGCTCAGACCTTTTTAGTACCGAGCAAAGAAGCCCGTATTTGTTTTGACAGTCTTGGCAGGAAGAACAATGGTTGATTATCCCAGCACTTTACTAACAAATAAGACTGCCTCCAGCAGAGATAAAATATGGGTCTTGACTTGATTGCATTTCATATCCAAGGGAATTATCCTCTCTTCATTCAGATGCCCTTTCACTATGCAGTGTATCTTTTTCTTTCTTTATCCTTCCTCCCGAAAGTAACCCCTGGCTTTCACTCTGAGACAGTAGGCTTCCCAAGTCACCAGGGGCATGGTGGTTTGATTATCTTGTAAAACATGTATTTTCACTTCTCCAATTTGATTTCTTAGAATTTTTTTGTTTTTGCTTCTCCAGATGTACATGATTAGTTTCTTCCCTAATTTTCTGTCTGCCTGCTTGTAATATTTGTTTTTGTTGCTGCTACTGCTTCAGCTATAGAAGTCTTGGATTCTGTATCATATCCTACATGTTATATTAAAAGGGCTAGCCCAGATGCTCTTCTTCATCCATATAGAGAAGTATTTTACATACAATGGTGTTTTATTTAAAACAATGAGACTTCTTAGTATTTTCATGAAAGCAGTTCTATTTTTTTCTTTATTCTTCTTCCAAAAGATCTTTTAAAAATTAAACATTTTGGGTAGTATAACACATACACAGATAAATGTCAGCTCAATTAATTTGCACAGAAAGAATACACCCATTGTTACAGGTTGAATTGTGTCCCCAAAGAACATATGTTGTAAATCCTAACCCCTATACCTGTGATTATAATCCCATTTGGGAATGGATTTTCTTTGTCATATTAACAAGGCAGTATTAGTATAGGACGTGTCTTTAATCAATATTTTTTGAGATATAAAAGAATAAGCAAGCAAGTACAGACGCAGGGGAAGATACACACCACATGACCACCAAACAACCTAGGAACAGAAGCTGGAAAGAGACAAGGACTTTCCCCCAGAGCAGATAGAGCCTTCCCCTAGTGCCAACGCCCTGAATTCAGACTTCTAGCCTCCTAAAATAAAATCAAACCCATTGCCCTCAGGTCGATTCCGACTCATAGCGACCCTAGCAGACAGAGTAGAACTGCCCCATAGGGTTTCCAAGGAGCGGCTGGTGGATTCCAACTGCTGACCTTTTGGTTAGCAGTGGAGCTCTTAACCGCTGAGTCACCAGGGCTATGCGAAAATAAATTTCTGTTCATTAAAGCCAGCCCCTTGTGGTATTTCTGTTATAGCAGCACTCGGTAGCTAAGACATTTATGTAACTACTGTGACCTCATGCTCCATCCCAGATACAACTTCCCCCTCCTTGTCACTACCGGCCCCTTCTAGAAAGTAACCACTATTCTGACTCTGTCACCACAGATGAATTTTGCCTGTTTTTGAACTTTATAATTATACAGCATGTACTCTTCAGTCTCTGGCTTCTTTTGCTCAATATGATATTTGTATGATTCAATCACATTGTATAGTATGACTTAATCACTATGTATGGTGGTAGTTTCTTCATTTTAACTGCTGTATGGCATTCAGTTATATGACCAAGCATCAGTTGTATCACTACACCACAATTTACATTGGTTGGCAATTGCATTGCATTTGTTTGGGGCTATTACAAACAGTACTGTTATCACATTTTTGTAAATGTTTTTTCGTGAATGTAGGTACACATTTTTCTTAGTTATAGACACCTAGAGGCTGAATGCTGGGGGACAGGCTATGCATATGTTCACCTTTGGCAGACTGTCCCAATTTACTCCCACCAACTGGACAGGAAAGTTCTGTGTTAATTCAAATCCTTATCAGCACGTGGTTGGTATTATTGGCCTTTTAATTACAACAGTTCTGTTAAGTGTGTAGCAGCATCTCACTGTGGTTGTATTTTATGTTTCCCTGACGAGTAATGAAGTTGTAAGGAGCCCTGATGGAGCAACGGTTAAGGACTTGGCTGCTAAAAAGTTGGCAGTTTGAACCCACCCAACGGCTCTAAAGACCTGGTGATCTGATCCTGTAAAGCTTACAGCCTGGAAAACCCTACGGGGTAGCTATGAGTTGAAAATCAACTTGACAGCACCCAATAACAACAATGAAGTTGTACAACTTTTTGTGTTTATTGGTCATTCAGATATCTTCTTCCGTGAAGTGCTTTGAACAGTTTTTGTCCTTTTTCTATTAAGTGATATGTATTTTCTATTGATTTGTAAGGGTATTGTCACAACACTATTAACTAATCTACAGGCCTTAATCCCATTTTGCCAAGTGACCCATTAATGTTGTTTTTATGGTTCAGGATCCAATCTAGGATGCCACATTGCCTTAAGTTGTCAACCTGTGACAGCTCCAGTCCTTCATTGTCTTTTATGAAATTGACACTTTTGAAGAGTTATTTTGTAGAATGTCCCTCAATTTAGGTTTGTCTAATATTTGCTCATGATTATCAACACTATACCAAGCATTAGTAACTGTCAGCATGTAATATCTCTAAAAAGTTTTGGCTTACTGGGTCGTTCCCCCTCCCCCCTCCCCCCAGGTTTTGAGGTACAGTAGAATTCACTTTTTCAAGCATATAATTCTGAACTTTGACAAGTATTTAAAGTCATATGACCACTACCACAATGAACAGTTTCATTACTCCTCAGAATTCTCTCATGCCCCTTTGTAGTCAACCTCTTCCCACACCTGAGACTCTGGAAACCACTGATCTGTTTTTAATCCCTGTAGTTTTGTCTTTTCCAGAATGCCATATAAATAATATCATACATGATAGTGTTTTTTGATTCCTGCTTCTTTCACTCAACACTAAGCATTCGAGATACATTCGTGTTCTTTTATCAGTACTTTGTTTATTATTACTGAGTAATATTCCATACAACCTTTAGTATGGATTACATCTCAACATAAAGAAAATAAAAATCCTCACAACTGGACCGATAAGCAACATCATGATAAACAAAGATGGAAGTTGTCAAGGATTTCATTTTGCTTGGACCCACAATCAACACTCATGGACGCAGTGGTCAAGAAATGAAATAATGTATTGCATTGGGCAAATCTGCTGCAAAAGACCTCTTTAAGGTGTTGAAAAGCAAAGATGTCACTTTGAGGACTACGGTTGGGCTAACCCAAGCCATGGTATTTTCAAGTGCCTCATATGCATGCAAAAGCTGGACAATGAATAAGGAAGACCCAAGAAGAATTGATGCCTTTGAATTACGGTGTTGGTGAAGAATACTGAATATACCATGGATTGCCAGAGGAGCAAACAAATCTGTCTTGGAAGAAGTACAACCAGAATGCTCCTTAGAAGCAAGGACAGGGAGACTACATCTCACATATTTTGGACATATCAGGAGAGATCAGTCCCAGGATAAGGATGTCATGCTTGGTAAAGTAGAGGGTCAGAGAAAAGAGGAAGACCCTCAATGAGATGAATTGACACAATGGCTGCAACAATAGGCTCCAACATAGCAAGGATTGTGAGGATGGCACAGGACTGGGCAGTGTTTTATTCTGTTGTATACAGGGTCAGTATAAGTCAGAACCAACTGGACGGCAACTAATAATAACAAGTATTCCATTGTATGGATATACCACAATTTGGTTATCCATTCACTAGTTGATGGATTTAAGTTGTTTCCAGTTTTTAGGTATTATAAATAAAACCACTAAAAAAATTTCACTTACATGTCTTTGTGTGGACACAGCTTTCATTTCTCTTGAATAAACACCTAGGTATGGAATTGCTGGATTGTACATAAATGTATGTTTAACTGTATGTCTAAATAATTGCCAGTTTTCCAAAGTGGCTGTGCCATTCTGCATTCCCTCCAGCAATGTATGAGAGTTCCAGTTATACCACATCCTCACCAGCACTTGATATTGTTGGTTTTTCTCATGATTAGGTTGAGGTTATGCATATTTTGGCAAGAATATCACTGATAGGATGTGTGCTCCTCTTGGTGGATCGTATCATAAGTTATATGATAGTGATAGATCTTACTACCCACTATTAAAGGTAACCACTCTTCAACTTCTAACGCAATAGAGTCGCTTTTCCTGTTTTATGTACTTTATATAAACAGAATAATATACTATGTGCTCTGGGGAAAAATCTATTTCCAAACTCATTCAGGTTGCTGTCAGAATCTGGTTCCTTGAGGCTGTATAACTTACATAGCCCTGTTCCTAGCTGGCTGTTGGCCAGGTGTCTCAGCTCTCAGCTCCTTCAGGCCACCCACATTTCTTCTCACGTGGACGTTCCATCTTCAAACCAGCAAGGGTGCTTCAAACACTTCTCATACTTAAAATCTCTCTGACTTCCCCATTTGCCTTCCTCTTTCTACTTTTAAAGACTCATATGATTATATTGGGCCCACCCAGTTAGTCCAAGATAACCTCCCTCTCTTGAAGTCAACTGATTAGTAACCTTAATTACAACTGCAAAGTCCCTTTGCCATGTAACATAACATATTCACAACATAATACCTGGGGCAATGGTCATGGGGACCGAAATTATGCTCACCACAGATATAACAAAAAATGGACAAAACCATCTTCTGGAGGGAAAGGAAGTATTCCAAAAACAGGCTTAGTCCCCCTGAGGATAAAGAAATAACTACTCTCTGATTTTGCAAACAAGACTCCCTTCCTTTCTCTTTTAAGAATGTTATCAGCTTCCCTCTGGAATACAAAATTTTATGTTCAACTGGTTAGAGGTAACTGGATTTTAACTAACTTTTTAAAGAGGGACGAATGTAAATCCAGCTCAGTCACTGGGAGGGTTTCTTTGACTCTGCCTGGAGCTCTGATTAATCCAGAACCAATAGACCCACTCGAAGTGGTAGTTTTATTTCCGGACATGTCAATACGTGTGGTGAGCAGATGCCTTACAAATGCAGATTTATGAGGGTACCCAATGAATGAGAACTGCTGGCGTGGCACTAAAGTCTGTATTTCAACATGCTTCCCAGGTGATCTTGAAGCACTCAAGTTTGAATCACACAGCTCTCTTCTTCCCCCTGTATTACAGCCAAACCCAATAATTCCAAGCACCAAAAAGAGATCCCAGACCATTTTCTTAAAGCAATGCAAGAAGAGCTAACACAAGGAGAGTTTCTAGCTCATGAGGAAGACATCTTGACTCTTATGTTGTCAAGGGGTTGTCTCAAGCACAGGGATGAGGCCTTGAGAAAGGGAGAGAAGAAGAAGGAACAACATGGAAGAGTTAGTGTCTGCTATGTGCAGGGAAGCAGGTTCTCTACCTACACAGACAGAGACAGGCAGGTATAGCTAGCCAGGCTTGCAGTGTACATGCTTCTTGTTTCCTAACTTGTCCGAGGCTGGCCTGCCTGACTTCATTGATGGGGTCCATCCCTCCCCAGCAGTCAGCAGAGATCTTCCTGTCCTTCTCTAACTTCCTGCAGCAGCCCAGGAAGCAGAGACAACACAGGGGCAGCTTCAGCATCAGGAATGTCACAGACACAGGTGCCTCTGGATTTACTGAACTCCTGCCTTTGAAGCCCACCCTGCTGCATTTTATTGCATCCTGTTTATCCTGCTTCCTCTCTGTCTGCTTTGCTTGCTCATCTCTTACCCAAGGTGTGTAGTAAAGCACATTGGCATCAACTTGGGTGCAGGTAACAGCTGCCTAGAGGTGCATGGGGATGTGCGAATTCAGGGCTGTCACCACATTCTTTTTGTAGGCAGCTGGCCAGCACCGGAGTGATTCTGCTAGATTTACCAAATGCACGTCTGAAGCTGAGAGCAAGGAGAAGGTGGTGAGAATGGGGGGAAGGTTGCGTCCAATGGAAAGAGGACTCTGGAGGCAGCTGGGCTTAAGCTTTCAACATACACCTGCCACTTCCAGCAAGTCACTTAACCTCCCTGGGCCCATTTTGTTATCTTTAAAAGAAAGGGCTTTGATCTACTCCTTGTACGTTTGTTTTGTTTTTGTGACTTAAGTGAAATAACATAAAGTGTTTATTAAAATCCTTGTATATAGATTTCATAACTGCTCAGTGCCTCAGCTTTCTCATTTGTGAAGCAAGGACAATACAGGTACCCCCTGCTTTTTGAAAGTTCGCTTTCTGCCACTTCACTTTTACAAAAGCGGAGTACTTATTTTCGATAACCGAAAGAAGTCCTAAGGGGATTTTCACTTTTACAAAAAAAGGTGAAAAGTGGAAATAGCATTCAGCATTTGTTTTGCAGCAAGCCGTTAAAGAGGCAGCATGCACCCCGAGCGGCGAGAATGGCGTCACCAAGCTCCTTCTCCAGGAACTACGCTCAAGAATCTCAGCATCAAGCTGCCACAGCTTTGAACTGTGTCTGTGAGCATCTGTGCTTTATCTCGATTTATTTTGTGTATCCGTTAGCAAGGTGTGTCCTAAGGTATCCAAAAGCCTAAGCGAGCCTGTAAGGGGGTTATGTGTTACTTAGTGTGACTGGATAGGTTATTTTTTTGGCCTGGGAACACTCGAAAATTTTTACCAACATAAATTAACGGTAATTGCCTCTTCGCTTTATGCCATTCCGCTTACAAAAGGTTTCATGGGAATGCTCTGCTTTCAGAGAGTGGGAGAAACCTGTAATAGTATCGCACAGGCTACTGTGAGGATTAAATGAGTTAATACATATAAAGCTCTTAGAACAGTACCGGGCATATAGAAAGCACTCAGGAGGCATGAATGATAAATTATATGTCTACTTTACACTCACAATTTGCTTAAGATCATAAGAAGATGGTATGAAAATGGCTGGAACCCCAGGATGCCAAAAACAGGCCCATTGCCTGAAAGATAACAAAGTAACAAACTTTCCTTTTTTTTTAATTAACTTTTTTTGTTGTACTTTAGATAAAGGTTTACAGAGCAAACTAGTTTCTCAACAAACAATTAATAAACATTATTTTGTGACATTGGTTGCCAACCCCACATGACATGTCAACACTCTTCCCTTCCAGACCTTGAGGTCTCCATTACCTGCTTTCCTGTCCCCTCCCGCCTTCTTGTCCTTGCCCCTGGGCTGGTGTGCCCATTTAGCCTCAGTTTGTTTTAAGGGCCTGTCTAATGTTTAGCTGAAGGGTAAACCTCAGGAGTGGCTTCATTACTGAGCTATAAGAGGGCCATACTCTCAGTTTCTGAAACAGTAACTACCTTTCTGATTTTCCGGACAAACCTTCTTTTCCTCACTGGAATGGATGAGCCTCCCCTCCCTGCCCTCCCCACCACCTTACAGAGGAGGCCCACCTAACTTTCTTTTCTTTCTACGTAAATTCAATTGTATACACAAATCATATTAATTATCTCCTGCTAGGAAACACATTATCCCAAAACTTAGTGGTTTAAAGCAAACATTTATTATCTGTAGGTCTCTGGGAGTGGTTTAGTGGAGTGGTTCTCAGAAGGTTGCAGCCAGGGTTTTAGTGGGGGCTGCAGGATTCTGAGGAGTCCTTGGGTGGTGCAAATGTTTAAACACTCGGCTACTAACCAAAAGGCTGGCTGTTTGAATCCACCCAGAGATGCCTTGGAAGAAAGGCCTGGTGATCCACTTCTGAAAGATCACAGCCATTGAAAATCCTATGGAGCACAGTTCTACTCTGATACACACGGGGTCACTGTGAGTCAGAATCAACTCAACTGTAACTGGCTTGATATTTGGTTTGCAGTAATCTGAAGGCTTCACTTACCTAGCTGTTGGCTGGAGGCCTCAGTTGCTCACCATGTAAGCCTCTCCATAGACTGCTGGAGTGTCCTTATGACATGGTGGCTGGCTTTAGTTAGAGCAAGATGGAAGAGAGAAATAGGAGCTTCAATATCTTTGTCTTTTATGGTCTAGCCTTGAAAGTCACATGTCATCATTTCTGCACTATCCTGTTCATTAGAAGCTAGTCGCTAAGTCCAGCCTATACTCGAGGGGAGGGAAATTAGCCTCCATTTTTTGAAAGAAGACTGTCAAAGAATTTGAGGACATATTTTAAAACCATTATGCCAATAGTGATAGAATGCATGGCAAGTTAAGGAGAGGGGCTGCTTCCCAAATAAGCCAGTGTCTTTGTCCCTTTAATTACCCTTGAGAAACCTTTTTAATTCTCCTGGAATCCAGATTTCTGGCTTTCATGGAAGTTGGGGTAACCCACATGTCATGGATTGAATTATGTCCCCCCCAAAATGTGTGTATCAGTTTTGCTGGGCCATGATTCCCGGTATTGTGTGATTTTCCTGTATGTTGTAAATCTGGCTCTATGATGTTAACGAGGGAGGATGGGCAGCAGTTGTGTTTAGTTAGGCAGGACTCAATCTACAAGACAGGATTGTGTCTTAAGGCAATCTTTTGAGATATAAAAGAAACAACCAAGCAGAGAGACAGGGGGACCTCGTACCACCAAGAATGTATCACCAGGAGCAGAGCACGTCCTTTGGACTCAGGATCCCTGCACCTAAGAAGCTCCTTGACCATGGGAGGATTGAGGACAAGGACCTTATTCCGGAGCCAACAGAAAGAAAGCCTTTCCCCAGCGCTGAAATGTCTTGAATTTGGACTTTTGGCCTACTTTACTGCGAGGAAATAAATTTCTCTTTGTTAAAGCAATCCACTTGTGGTATTTCTGTTACAGTAGCACTAGATGACTAAGACACCACACAAGCCACTGCCCTTAGGATCCTTTTGAACCTTAAGCCTTGAAAAAACTGGTTCCTAAAAGTTACTTTTTAGTCACACTATGGTCTAGATAAACTAGTGAGACCATTTTGCTTTGGGCATTGTGCTCTTTTGATGAATTCAATCCGTTTCAGGAAACAGACTCAAATCCAAGGGTCAGACTGGGAGCTATGTTTAGGGTAAATCAGTAATTATTTTAATTGTTCTCCAAGACAATGCCGTTAATTATGGTTAAGACTGTGTGTCAATTTGGTTGGGCCATGATTCTCAGTGTTTATATGTGATCACCCCCATGATGGGATCTGCTGTGATTAGCCAGTCAGTTGAAAGGGAGTTTCCTTGGGTGAGTGGCCTGCATCTGACTATAAGTGGATGTTCTGGCTTTTGCTTCTCTGGATCCTGCAGCTGGATCTCGCTGCTGCCTCCTGTTCATCTGACTGCCGGTTCTTGGGACTTGAGCTAGCAGCTTACCTGCCGATCTTGGGATTCATCGATCTTCACAGCCTATGAACAAGAGCCCCGCTCTCCAACCTGCTGGCTGTGTTCACCAGCCCCTGCAGCTACGTGAATCAGAAGAAGCCTCTATCCTGATCCATGGACTTGGGTCACTCCAGCCTCTACAATCACATGAGCTGTTTCCTTGATATAAATCTCTATGTATTTATACGTTTTACTGGTTTTGCTTCTCTAGAAAACCCAGCCTAAGACAGCCATATGAAAATCCTTCCTGACCACAAATACGTTTTTCAGTTCTCTTCTGGCCTTTCTTTTCCCATGACAATGCCAATAAGATTTGGTATAAGAGTGTTTTGATGTTCTCTCATCTTCTGAACATTTTTTGACTCTAAATAGTCAAAATGTTCTCTTGGTTTCCAAATTTTATATTAAATAAACTTCAGTTAATTTCTGTCATTGGCTTAATATGATTTTTGTTTTATCACTCTGTTGATCCTCCATGAAAAAGATGCAAAATTTCCAATTTCCAGTATAGTTGAACATAGGCTTAGAAATGGAAGAGAAAATGTTTCTAGTTCATTCTACAAACTCTTATCGAATGCTTTTTATATGCCTTGTTCTATGCTGGGCATTAGAAATAAAGAGGTGATTAATACAAATCTCTGCTCTCTGGGGGCTTGCTGCCTAACAGAGAGACAGATAGAAAGTCAGAATAAAATAGGATACGGTCACTTTTATCTCCCCCTGTGTTTTCCATTTTCATATGCTCTTCTTTCTCAGTTCTTATGACAAATAATATTTCCTCATTTATTTGCTTATTTTCTTGTTTATTATTGCTTTATTCCCCCACTGTATCCCCAATGCCCAGTACAGTAGCTGCTACATAAATGTGCTCAATAAATGTGAATGAATGACTGTGATAAGGTAAGCCCAGTGAACTATGGCAGCAGGTAGGAGGGATGCCCAACCCAGCCTTGGTAGATCAAGGAAGGCTTCTTGGAGGAAGTGATCCTATGTTGAGATTTGAATATAAACAGGAGTTAGCAAGGTGCAGCATGTGTATATTATTACCATTCCTAGGAACAAGATCCAAAGCTGAAAGAGAATCCAGTGTATTTAGGGAGGTGCAAACACTGGAATGGTATGGCTGGAGAAGAGAAAGTGGCTGGGGTATGGAGGGAAGAGGAAGGATTTCAGAGAGAGTAATGAGAGATAAGAGTAAAGATGCAGCAGAATAAGGTCATTAAGAACTTCCTTGTGAGATAATCTGAGGAATTTGGACTTTATTCTAAAATCAGTGGGGAGCTGTTGAAGGTATTGAAGTAGGAGAGTGACAAGATCAGGTCGTTGTTGTTTTTGCTGTTCTAGCAAAGACAAGAAGGCCTCCCCAAGCTACCCCCTCCATGTTTTGAAAGTAGGGGCTACAGGTGCCCCAGAAACCAGACTCCAAAAGGTAATACTACAGAAGTTATTTCCGTACCATCTTTCTGAAGAATGTACAACCCTTTCCTCCATCCCTTGGTGAAGGGCAGGAGCTCTACCTCAGTGGCAGAGGCCGGAGCATGGAGCACCATCTGCCTCAAGCCCATAAGGCTAGGCCTTGCTGAGACCTCACCCAGGTGCCCTCAGAGTTTATATAAAGCAAACCCCAGCTCCTCCTCATTCTCTGGCTCCCTTCCAGAAATGAAGTTAGAGTGGGTGCCTCAAAATCTAATTACTAGAGCTGAGGGACTATGATTTGGAAAGCACATTTCCCCCACAACTTAGGAGAACGTTCTGCTTCCTAGGATCTCCTCACTGGAATTATCTGTGGAATGTGCAGAATAACAGTAAAGCTGTTTTCTCTTGGAGGCATGTGGAAAAATTTGTTTGCTAGGAGGAAAATTGTAACTTGTTGTTTTCCCCCCAGAGGAAAATTAAAACTCTCACACATTTAGTCTTTTCAGTCCCTATTTGTCTGCACTTTTGAACCAAAATGCAGGCATGGGGAGAGTGATGCTTGCTGGTAAACAGGAAATCTTAGTTGAAGGGTTGGGTCCACTGGCCAAACTATAGGAATTCAAACTCAAATCACCCATTCAGCGTCTCTAAGGCAAGAATGGGGTCGTTGGGCCGCAAAGCCAAATGGCACATCTTTCACAGAAGGGAGGATGGCACTGACTATATAGTGTGTTTGTGTGGGGGTGGCTGGGTTGGGGGTGGGGGAATAGATAATAGGGAAGTGTGAAAAATCCAAACGTTATCTCCAAAGCAGGCTTGAAATAATCCTCCCTTTGGGGACCTGATCTTCCCAGTCAAGATGGAAACAAAAGAAAATGACCTGTCTTTCATTTGGTTCACTGGTCCAGAAAATGGGCCCCTGGAAGATGAGGCTAAGCTGGGCATTTGAGGTGAATGCAAGGAGCTGGGATGCATTCGATGGGGATTTCTTTTGCTCCAGGGATTCCTCAACCTGGAGCCTCCCTCTCCCAGGAGACTCACTGAAGCTGCCCTTTCATCCCCTCAACATCCCACTTTGAACAGGGAAGAGCTCTGTTCTTGGTAACATGAGAAACTAACTATATGCAAGCCTTCAAGGACACAAGCTGAATGATGACTTACACTCGCTTGTTCATAGTTCATAGCCGCCCCTCCCCCCAATAATTCTTCCAGAAAGCATTTAGCTGATTTGGAAAAAGTATATTAAATTTCCCAGAGAACAGCATGCATCTTAACTCTGGATGAATACAATTCTGACCACTCTCTGAATGCTCAAACTTTATAAACTGAGTAACCTAAATGCACTAAAAACTTCTTTCCAGCTTCTGAGGAGGAAATTAGCTACACCTGAGCGGAAATTGAGAGTGGGTGGAGGATATGGAAAATGATTCTCTGGATAGGCCATTTGAAAAATCTTGTGTGGACTTCTAGAAATAGGACTAAAGTGATCCAAATTAATCATACTTTCCCCCTTAAAAACAAAAACAGCCCAAGTGGAAAGGACCTTTCAAGGTACTTCTCATCACCCATAAGGTGGTCAAACTGAAAGAAGTCAAACCTTGGATTCATTACACCCAGCTGAAAGCAGCACCTGCCCCAGACCCCAACCCTACAATGACAACTCTTCAGGACAACAGGAACTATGAGCCATTATAAGATCTGACCTATGTGTCTAGGAGACACTGAGTTTTTAACCCACGGTGTTCGTTAACTGTGGTTTTTTTCCTTCCTGTTCATATTTCACCGGTTTAAGAGAGTAAGTCTCTTAAGCTAGACCTTGTTTCATGCAAATGTGAAGCTGTAGTATCTCACCTTCATTCTTCTCCTAACTCTGTCCCTCACATAGTCTTGGCATAGTAATACTTTTATGAAGTTCGCACAATCAGCAGCAAGTGTGACCAACATGGCTAAATGTTGGATTTTGTCAATACATCAGAAAGTTACTTGGATTCATGTTCCTAACCAAGATAGGTCAAATATCTTTGAATGGCTCAAATCCTGGTTATGTAACTATAATTGGGTAAAGCATTTGTTTACCATTTTTATTTTCTGTAATCGTAACAGAAATTTTTGTCTGCTATTCTGTAAGACATCCCCTACATCAAGGAGCCATTGCCCAATTTAGAAGATGCTCTCCACAACTCAGGGAATATGGGGATAAAAGAGAAGGAGGAATTGATAGTCAATGCAGTCAGGAGATGCTTAAAAAAAAATTGCTGTCACGTCAATTCTGACTCATAGTCACCTAGGACAGAGTAGAACTGCCCCACCATAGGGTTTCCAAGGAGCTGGTGGATTTGAACTGCCAGCCTTTTGGTTAGCAGCCAAACTCTTAACCACTACACCACCAGGATTTCCAGGAACTTCTTAGCCATTTAAGTGACAGAACCGCCTGTGGCTCAACTGGGAGCTGCTCCTATCAAGTGGAACCTGCCCCCTCCTGTCCATTGTCTTCAAAGTGCTGGGTGTGGCTCAAGCCAGTCAAGCCCAGTTTACTAGCCTACATGCCAAGGAAAAACTGCAATTTGTCTTACTGCACCTGCATGCCATGATAACCTAGGTAGTCCATAACGTTTGTATGCACTTCCTTGTGAGAGACGGTATAAAAGGTTCTGCCTCCCTTTGTTTGGGGAGCTTGATTTGAAGTATATACCTCCTTGCTCCTTGCCTGCATGCTTGCAATAAATGCTCTTCCTCCCTCCTCAAAAAAAAAAAAAAAAAAAAGCTTACTAAGCACCTAACATGTGCCAAGAACTGCACTCAGTGTTTGTAAAGATTTACGAAAGCATGTTGAGTGAGTCCTGAGCAAGGGAAAACACATGAGGTAAGCCCCACGTTCAACCCAGCTTCTTTCCAGAAGACAGTTCCTAAATGGCAGCATGAGAAAGTAGATCCCAAAGGGCAGCACTAGTGTCATTGGGTGAAGCAAACAGAATTCAGAGTTCAAGGTGCTGAAGTGGCTGGAATTTGTGAGGTGGGCACTAAAGAAGAAAGAGCAGAAGAAACCTGCATAGGGGTTCCCTACAGTCTTTGGCCAAATAAAAAGCTGCACACGTGCAGGGCAAGATGCTGGATGGCCTGGCTAGTGAGAGGTCGTGGGCTGGATGGAGATTCTTGAGGTTTTACAATGCTGGAAAACAATGGCTTTCTGATCAGTCACATGGTAGAGATAATAGTGAACACTCTAGGCATTCAGTTGAGACCCCAGGAAGGCCAATTTTTAAGATTAGGACTACTCTAGCCAAAGCTTATGGCCTATTCTTGACCCAACTTAATAAAGTTAAACAAGCCTTAATTAAACCAATAAATTAAATCTCTGACAAAACAAAACTGAATGCTCTTTAAAGGAAAACGGCATAACCCAGATTCAACACTGTAGCATTCCAATGTCTAGCATTCAATAAAAAATTACTAGATATACAAAGTAGAAGAAAATGTGACCCATATAGGAAAATCAAGTAGAAACAGAAACGGATCCAGAGGTGATACCCATATAGACTATAGCAGAAAAGGACTTTAAAACAGTTATTACAAGAACATTCAAGGATAAAAAGGTGGACATCTCAATACAGAGAAAGAGAAACTTTAAAAAGAAACAAATGGAAATTATAGAAATAAAAATTCAACTTATAAAATGAAAAATTTACTGGATGGGCATAATATTATATTGGACAATGAAGAAGGAATTATCAGTGTAGTTGAAAACAGGTCAACAGGAATTATCCAAACTGAAGCACTGGAAAAAAAAAAGAACAGAGACTCAGTGATCTGAAGAAAAACATCAAGCAGTCTAATATACTTGTAAAAGGAGTCCCAGAAGAGAGGAAAATATGTGGCTGAACAAATAACTGAAGAAATAATGCCCAAAATATCTCCAAATTTGATTTTTAAAAAAGTCAACATACAGATCTAAAAAACTCAATGAAGCCTATTCAAGATAAACATATGGAAAACCACACCTAAGCACATTATAATCACATTGCTGAAAATCAAACACAGGGAAAAATTTTAAAGCAGCCAGATGGAGAAAAAAGGTAGATTACATATAAGAGAATAATGATTTGAAATACCACTGATTTCCCATGAAACATAATACAAGTTAGAAGACAATGGAACATCTTTAAAGCACTGAAAACAAAAAACCCATCAACCTAGAATTTTAAATCCAGCAAAAACAGTATTAAAAAAACAAAGATGGGGGTGGTCCAAAACAGCAGAGTAGTCAGACACTTCATAACGTCCCTCTTAAAACAAAGACCCAAGAAAACAAGTGAATCAGATATAGATGACAACTTTGGAACTCAGAGCGTCAAAGACAAGTATGAAAAATCAGACCAAGCACCAAATGGAAGGAGAAACAGTACAAAACAAGTGGACACAGAGAATTACAGACCACCAGCACCCTGCTAGCCAAACCTGCACAGTGTGGCCATATTGAGACAAAGCAGGCAGCGTTCCCAGCCGAAACCTGCATCACCTGGTGCAGCCAAGCAGGAGAGACTCTGCGTTCATGTCCAGAGCCAGGCAGGAATGCTTCCCACCCTGCAAAAGTTAAGTTCACGCACCACACCCACCATGCCCACTCCACCGCTCTTTCCTAAAACCCTGTGGACCTATGGGACACCCCCACCCTCTCACAAATCCCCCCTCCCCGCAACCAATCTCAGTCCAGTGACATCCACCACTACCCCACCCTCTAAGCTGGAAGCCCACAGACTGGAGGTGCCCAACCCTTCGCTCAGCCACTCACACTGGGGGCCCACAAAACTGTAACACCTCCTACTCCCCACAGCCACCCGCAACAGGGGCCCAAGGACCAGCAGTGCCTCCCACTCCCTCTGACCACCCACGCCAGGGGACTGAAGGCTGGCGGTGCTTCCCACTCCCTCCGGCTGCCCATACCAGGGGACCGAGGGCCAGCAGTGCCTCCCACTTCGTATGGCCACATGTGCCAGGGACCTGAGGGATGGTGGTGCCTCCTACTCCCTACAGCCAGTTGTGCCGGGGGCATGAGAACTGAATGCACAACCTCCTCTGTGATGCATTCTAGCAGACACGGGCATGTCCTCCAACTGGGCCCCCATGGACAGGTGATATCCTCCCCGTCTCATCCCCCGCATTGCCCACCCCCACAACCAGAAGCTTATGTCCACTCTGAACACCCCTGCATGCCTGCCTGGGACCATAGGTGCAAGTTTCTGCACCACCCACCTGATAACTGACAACCCAGACACCCTCGCCCCGAGCACTCAGCAATCAGCAAAGCGCACACACAACACCCAAGCCAGTGACCAGATGGAACACCCTCTACACCCACAGCCAGGTGACCAGCCAGGAAGATACTTTACCTCACCAGAAATGCCAGCTACATCCTCAGCAGACCTCCAAGACCAATGAACAGAGACCCACGCTCACACACCCAGTCGCTGCCTCACCCACCTGGAGACAGGAGGTGAGAGCGTCAATGCAACCAGATTAGCACGACCAGAGTAGCATATATGCCCAGCCTACTTGGATATATCAAAACAAAATAAAAATTGAGGATGCAGAAAAAAAAAAGCACATTAAATAAATAAATATAATAACTTCTTGATACCTCAGAGACAACAGACAGTATCAAATCACAAAAGGAACAAGACAAGATGGCTGCAGCAAGTGACCAAAATAAAGAACCAGAACCAAAAGAGACCTATATAAATAGAAAAACATAACCTTGCTCATGGATAGGAAGACTCAACATTGTAAAAATATCTATTCTACTGAAAACGGTCTATAGATACAACGCAATTCCAATCCAAATTCCAGCGAAGCCCACAGTTGCCAGAAGAAAGGAAATTATAAAGATTAGAGCAGAAACAAATGAAACAGAGAACAGAAAAACAATAGAAAGAATCAAAAGACCAGGAGTTGGTTCTTGGAAAGGATCAACAATATTAACAAACCACTGATGAAACTGACAAAAGAAAAGCAGGAGAGGAAGCAAATAACCCAAATAAGAAATGATATGGGTGACATTACAACAGAACCAACTGAAATAAAAAGAATCATATGGAATACTAGGAGAAACTGTACTCCAACAAATTTGAAAACCTAGAGGAAATGGACAAATTTCTAGAAACACACTACCTACCTAAACTAACATAAACTCAAGCAGAAAAACTGAACAGACCCATAACAAAAGAAGAGATTGAAGAGGTAAGGAAAATAACTCCCAACAACAAATAAGCCCTAGCCCAGATGACTTCACTGGAGAAATCTATCAAACATTCAGAGAAAAATTCACACCAATACTACTCAAACTATTTCAGAGTATAGAAAAGGAAGGAATACTCCCAAATTCATTCTATGAAGCCAACATAACCCTGATACCATAGCCACGCAAAGACGCTAAACAAAAAAGGAAATTACAGACCAATATCCCTCATGAATACCAAAGCCACCAAACCAAACCCATTGCTGTCGAGTCTATTTCAACTCATAGCGACCCTATAGGAGAGAGTAGAACTGTCCCACAGAGTTTCCAAGGAGCACCTGGTGGATTTGAACTGCTGACCTTTTGGTTGGCAGCCGTAGCACTTAACCACTACGCCACTAGGGTTTTCCCCTCATGAATACAGATGTAAAAATTCCCAACAAAATTCTAGTCAGTAGAATTCAACAGCATAACAAATAATAATAATAATACATCACGACTAAGTGGGATTCATACTAGGTATGCAAGGATGGTTCAACATTAGAAAATCAATCAATGTAATCTACCATATAAATAAAAGAATCTTACGATCATCTCAATCAATGGAGAAGGGGCATTTGATAAAGTCCAATACCCATCCCTGATAAAAACTCTCAGCAAAATAGGAACAGAAAACAAATTTCTCAACATAATAAAGGGCCTTTACACTGGGTTGGTTTTTTTTTTTTATACAAAACCAACGGCCAACATTATTCTCAATGGAGAGAGACTGAAAGCATTCCCCTTGAGAACGGGAACCAGAAAAGGATGCCCTTTATCACCGGCGACTCATTCAACATTATGCCGGAAGGCCTAGCTAGAGCAAGAAGGCAAGAGAAAGAAATAAAAGGCATCCAAATTATTAAGTGTCTTAGTTATTTAGTGCTGCAATAACAAAATACCACAAGTGGATGGCTTTAACAAAGAGAAACTTATTCTTTCACAGTCTAGGAGGCTAGAAGTCTGAATTCAGGGTTCCAGATCCAGGGGAAGGTGTTCTCTCTCTGTCGGTTCTGGCATAAGGTCCTTGTCATCAATCTTCCCCAGTTGAGGAGCTTCTCAGCATGGGGACCCCAGGTCTGAAGGACCCACTATTCTCCCGGCTCTTGTTTCTTGGTGGTATGAGGTCCCTGTGTCTCTCTGCTCGCTTCTCTCTTTTATATCTCAAAATACATTGGCTCAAGACAAGATCCAATCTTGCAGTTTGAGTCCTGCCTCATTAACGTAACTGTTGCTAATCCCACCTTATCAAGAATATAGAGATAGAATTTAAAATACATGGGAAAATCATATCAGATGACAAAATAGTAGACAATTACACAACACTGGGAATCACGGCTTAGCCAATTTGACGCACATTTTTGGGGGACACAGTTCAATCCATAACAGTAAGGAAGAAGTAAAACTATCCCTATTTGCAGATGATATGATCCTATACATATAAAACTCGAAAAATTTCATAAGAAAGCTCTTGGAACTAGTAAGAGGATTCAGCAAAGTGGCAGGATACAAAATCAGCATACAAAAGTCAGTCTGATTCCTATACACCAATAAAGAGAACTTTGAAAAGGAAATCAGGAAAACAATAATATTTATAATCGTCCCCCAAAAGATAAAATACTTAGGAATAAATCTGACCAGGGATGTAAAAGACCTATACAAAAAAAAAAAAAAAACTACAAAACAGTATTGCAAGAAACAAAAGAGACCTACATAAATGGAAAAACATATCATGCTCATGGATAAGAAAACTCAACATTGTGAAAATATCAAAGTGATCTACTGCTATGATGCAATCCCAATCCAAATTCCGAAAGCATTCTTTAAGAGATGGAAAAACTAATCGCCAACTTTATATGGAAAGGAAAGAGGCCTTGGGTAAGTAGCAGTATTGAGGAAAAACAAAGTAGAAGCCCTTGTACCACCTGATCTCAGAATCTACTATACAGCCATGATAGTCAAAACAGCCTGGTAGTGGTACAACGAAAAGCACAAAGACCAATGGAACAGAATGGAGAACCCAGACATAAACCCATCCACCTGTGGACAACTGATCTTTGACAAAGGGTCAAAGTCCATTAAATGAGGAAAAGACAGTCTCTTTAACAAATGGTGCTGGCAAAAAATGGATGTCCATATGTAAAAAAAACTGGGCCCGTACCTCACACCATACACAAAAACTAACTCCAAATGGATCAAAGACCCAAATACAAAACCAAAAAAAACTAAAGAGAAAATAGGAACAACCCTAGGGATCCTAATATATGGCATAAATAGAATACCAAACATAACTAAAAACGTACACACAGCAGACTAGCTAGATAAGTGGGACCTCCTAAAAACTAAACGCTATGCTTATTAAAAGACTTCTCCAAAAAAGTAAAAAAGAATTTACAGACTGGGAAAAAAAAATTGGCTTCAAGGTATCTGACAAGGGTCTAATCTCTAAAATTTACAGAAAACTTTGACATCTCAACAACAATAAGACAAACGATCGAATTTAAAAATGGGCTAAGGATACGAATAGACACTTCACCAAAGAAGACATTCAGATGGGTAACAAACACATGAAGTAATGCTCATGATCACTAGCCATTAGAGAGATGCAAATTAAAACTACAATGAGATACCATTTTACCCCAACATTACTGGCACTAATCAAAAATCAGAAAATGACAAATGTTGGAGAGGTTGTGGGGAGGTTGGAGCTCTTATAGACTGCTGGTGGGGATGTAAAATGGTACAACCACTACAGAAGACAGTATGGTACTTTCTTAAAAACTAGAAATAGAAATACCATATGGTCTAGCAATCCCATCCTAGATATATACTCTAAAGAAATAAGAACCGTGACATGAATAGACATATGCACACCTATGTTCATTACAGCATTATTCACAATAGCAAAAAAATGGAAACAACCTAAGTGCCTGTCAACAGATGAATGGATTAACAAACCATGGTACCTACACACAATGGTATACTACGCAACCATAAAGAATAATGACTAATCTGCAAAACATTCACAACATGGGTGAATCTCGAGGGTATTAGGTGGAGTAAAAATTAGTCAATCACAAAAGGACAAATATGGTACGAA
Organism: Loxodonta africana; assembly: GCF_030014295.1. NCBI lineage: Eukaryota > Metazoa > Chordata > Mammalia > Proboscidea > Elephantidae > Loxodonta > Loxodonta africana. Next base: position 47,244,701 of record NC_087348.1, read on the forward strand.
ACCACTACTATAAAGAAACCAAAAAGGTTTACATACCCACACAAAACTAAAAACATTCTCTGATGGTTACCAGGAATGGGAGGGGGAGAGAGAAAGAGGGAAAATTACCAAATAGATAGAAAACATGTGTTAACATTAGTGAGGATCCCTGGTAGCATAGAGGTTAAGAGCTTAGCTGCTAACCAAAAGGTCAGCAGTTTGAATCTACCAGCTGCTCCTTGGAAACTCTATGGGGGCAGTTCTACTCTGTCATATAGGGTCACTGTGAGTTAGAATTGACCTGGTGGCAACAGATTTGGCTTGTTTGTTTGTTTTAATATTGGTGAAAGAAAAGGCAATACACAATATGAGGGAAGTGGGTAAAATATGACCACGTTATGGGAGGACACTGAGAGGAACACAAGAACAAAGGACAACAGCGGTAATTACTACACCATAGACAATCCTGCAAAAATACTATTAACAAATACTAAGTTATGAATGGATACATAGGTAGATAGGTATGCGAAGAGGTGTGGGAGTGTGTAAGGGAACACACCCATCTGTAGATATAGGTTTCAAGAAAAACTCATTCCTGTTGAGTTGATTCCGAATCATAGTGACCTTACAAGACAGAGTAGAACTGCCCCATAGAGTTTCTAAGGGGTACCTGGTGGATTTGAACTGCTGACCTTTTGGTTAGCAGCCGTAGCACTTAACGACTACGCCACCAGGGTTTGGTGGTGGATATTTCTACATACATAACTATAGGTGCTGCTTATATATTAATACAGACAACAGACCACACAAAGGCCACTTCTTAGACATAATCAAATACCTCACAGGATGTCAGGGCAACTTCTTAGGCATAATCAAATACCTCGCCCTGCAGTCTTCCTTGATTCTCCCTGAGCGAAGGCCAGGTCAGATGCCCCTGCTGCCGCTCCTATAGTGCCCTGCACTTCCACTCTCATGGCTCTTACTACACTATTTTGTGCTTGGCTGTTCACTGGTCCACACCTCCTCCCCTTGTCCCTTTGAAGCTTTCGGTGAGTTTGTCTCTGAGTGTGTGAGGCAGGAGTGGGGAGAGTCTGCTCCTGTGTACAATCTTTAGACCCTATAACTGGGGAACGGGGTGTTTCATGAGTTGGACCTCAAACCTTTGGAAGGACACCAACTTCAAGTGGAAAAACAGAATACCTCCCTTTGGGTTATGGCAGAAACTGTTATAAATGGACATGTGTTGCTTTTGCTTACCCACATCTCTTTGGCCTTCTTTTTATAATAGCAGCTGGTTCTTTGTGGAATCATTTTTGTCCATCATATAAGGCTTGTGTCCCTTGTGTCCTGTGTTCCTTGATCTTTGTCCTGTGTTCCCTGTCTTGGCCAAATTGAGCTGATCAGATGCTCTCTCCCAGGAATCTCGAATCCTGAGGTGGAGCAACACCTGATAGGCAAACAGTTTGAACAGGCTTTTCTTGAAGGTAGTTTTTTAACGTGACTGCCCAATATTAGTTCCTACTACCCAGATTCTTAGAACTGCTGGGGCTTCTACCCTTGATAAAGTCCTTAGATTTAGCTTTTCCTAGGATTTTCTGAGTTATCCTATAGCCTTTCAACAGTCACCCCTATTTTGTTTTATTAAATTAACCAGGCTCAATTTCTATTACTTATAATTAAAAAACTACAGCTGATAACCACAACTAAATGTTCAACAATTTCGGATGCCACTCTGTATCTTCTCTTTGATTCTGGTCCACCAGGAAGTGTGTAGGGTGTTTGGCAGCTCTTATTTAGGGTGAATTGACCTTTGAGCTCTTTTAAAGCTCATTGTAACAGGCAAAGCCCTGGATAATTCAAGGGTGTCAGCAACTGGGAACTTCAAGTGTATACATCTTTGCTTTGCCAAGCAGGGACAGGAACTTCTTGCCGCAGCTGGAATAACAAGTGGCTACTGGGTACTCTATACCAATTCCTGGACGTTAAAAATTTACGCCCAATAATTACACTTGCAGAATAGGTGTTTTGACTATTTTTAGTGCTTTAAGGAAGGAGGTCGCCAGTAGAAATTACCAAGACTGGTGGGCTAGAAGGCAACCTGGAAGTTACCATGTTGCATACCCAAATAAATCTCCCAACTGAGGAGCCTCTTTTTTTTCTTTTCATTTTTAAGCCAGGTGTTAAGGATTGAATTATGTCACCCAAAATGTATGTGGAAGTCCTAATCCCTATACTGGTAAGTATGACCCTGTTTCTTTTGCTATGTTAATGAGGTCAAACCAGAAAAGGGTGGGTCCTAAACCTAATCACTTCTGAGTGGTGTCTTATAAAAACAGCAGAATAGAGAGACACACACAGACACAAGACAGATGCGAAAGAATGTCAAGGAACACCGAGGAACTCCTGGGGCTACCGACAAGGAAGGACCCTGCCCTAGAGCCAATGCTCTCATTTGGACTTTTTGCCTCCAAAATTGTGAGACAATAAATTGCTGTTCTTTAAAGGCATCAGCTTGTGGTATTCTCTGTTGTGGCAGCACTAGGTAACTAAGACACCAGGCCTTAATGCACTTTCATAGGCCCTGGGCATTTTCACATGTTACATCAGCGAGACAGCATGTGAACTGATGCACTAACATGGCAGTTAGCCCGGCTCACTGAAGAGGAGGCCCAAGGCACAGCTCGGCAGCTGATCCTCGCTTTGTGATGAAGCCACTTAATGAGTGACAGTGTAGAACAAAGGCATCCACCCATTAGTTCCTGCTCGCCAGAAATTTACTCCACCCATGTAAAAACAAATTAGGGAATCCTGTCCTCATTTGGGACAAATGACACCCCTAGTTTATTCTTAATTGTCCTTCTATGCAAATTATTCTTTTCCTTTCTAATTTGTCATGTGGGAAAAGTTAAATTAGCCTGAGCATGGGGGAACAGACTCTACTGATTTTGAGCTCTTCACTTCCTTCCCTCAGGCATTTAATCAGCTCTAATTTTTAGACTAGATTTGTTTGGCAAGTTAAAGAGAAGATAACAAGACAGGGGGTGGGGGAGGCAGTTTTTTAAAGATAGAAGTACAAAAGGAGCTGCCATTGGAGGTCTCCAATTAGGATGTAAGTCACATTCTCTACAGCTATATCTTACCATAATTGAAAGTTTAAAACAGAGTGGATTTGATTTGAATCAAGAGGCAGCAATTAAATTTATTTTTCTGAGAAGTGCACTCTTAGTATATAATATAGCTTTAATGCCTGCTCTTCACAACTAACTTGGAGAAGAGTATATTTCATTGTAAAGATAGTTCATCTTAAAGAGTATTTTTCATTTTAATGTAAAGATTTTTGAGAGGCAATGAGGTACAGTGGAAAATGCATTAGGTTTTCAGAGGACCTAAATTTTGGCTCCTTTTCCACTACTACCTGCTGGGTGACCTTGCATAAGTCCCTTAACTCTCTGAGCCACAGTTTCTTCTATAAAATAGTAACCTCTGATCTGACCTGCCTAAGCTACAGGGCCCCTATGCTTAATAAAGGGTAAAACCAAAAAAAAAAAAAAAAAAAACCTTTGCTGTCGAGTTGATTTTGACTCATAGTGACCCTATAGGACAGAATAGAACTGTCCCATTGGGTTTCCAAGGAGTGCCTGGTGGATTTGAACTGCCAAATGGTTAGCAGACAAATGCTTAACCACGATGACAAAAGAGTAAGGTGCTTTGTAAATGTGAGTGGCTGATAGGATTCACAGGGTGTGTACGCTGGGAGCTGGACCCAGAATTCCTGGCAACCAGCAACCAACGTGACCTGGACAGGTTCAGGGAAGTGGGCTATCCTGAGATAAAGAAAGAACCAAAGCCTTAGGTTCATCTGGGATGGACTTCCGGACTCCAGGGTTCTGATATAGTAAGTCACTAAGAAGCCCTGATGGCACAGTGGTTAAGCACTGGGCTGCTAAATGAAAGGTCAGCGGTTCAAACTCACGAGCCACTCCAAGGGAGAAAGATGTGGTGTCTGCTTCCATAAAGATTACAGCCTTGGAAACCCTACCGGGCAGTTCTACTCTGTCCTAGACGGTCGATATGAGTTGGAATTGACTCCCTTGCAGTGGGTTTGGTTTTGGTTCACATTTAGCATCCATAATTGCTGTAAGTTGAAATTGCCTGACCGCACCAAGTTTTTCAACAGTACGCATACCATGGGAGGGTAAAAATTGACATAGCTTTCTGGACCGCAATTTGGCATTCTCTATTTTTTTTTTATTAAAAGTAGGGAGACTGTGCGTGGCGCAAATTGTTAAGCAATTGGCTAACTGAAAAGTTAGCCGTTCAAATCCACCCAGAGGTGCCTCAAAAGAAAGGTCTTCAATCTATCTCTGAAAACCCCAAACCGAAAACCAAACCCAGTGCCGTCAAGTCGATTCCGACTCATAGCGACCCTATAGGACAGAGTAGAACTGCTCCATAGAGTTTCCAAGGAGCACCTGGCGGGTTCAAGCTGCCAACCCTTTGGTTAGCAGCTGTAGCACTTAACCACTACACCACCAGGGTTTCCTCTGAAAACCTAGCCAAGGAAAACCCTATGGAGCCATAAGTTGGAATAGGGGCGCCATGAGTTGGAATCAGCTTTACGACAACTTTTTTTTTTTTTTTAAAGTAAGTAAATGATGAATGCACCCTTGAATCTGGGCTTATACTTCTAGTAATTTATTCCACTGAAATACCTACACAAGTCGTAAAAAAAATAAGGATAGTTGTCACTGGATATTACCAGGTACTACATATAAACTACCTAGGACTTGGTACTAGGTCCTTCATATGTATTAACTCATTTAACCCTCACAACAACCCTTTGAGATTATTATCTCCACTTCACAAATGAGGAAACCAAGGCACAGAGAGGTGAAGTAACCTGCACAGGGTCGCAGAGCTGGTTGATGGCCCCACTGGGATCTGAAGCTGGGCAGTATGGCTCTGGAGCCTGCATGTTCATTATGCAGGGGTGGATCCAGGTTTTGTGGAGCCAGAAGCTCACACAATTTTAGAGGGCCTCATTAAAAAAAAAACAAAATTATACATACAAGTCAGGCACAAAAGTGAGTATTTATTTAGAATGAGAAAAACAACCCCAAAACTTGTTTTAAGTTTTAAAAAGCTGCATATTTTTGTTAATTTACTATCTGATGCACCTTTATAAAGCCTTTTTTCTACATTTTCTTGGCTGTATATTTTTTGATCACTTCGTATTCATATGATATCAATTTTCAATATCATCTTCTATAAAGGGAATAGAAAGATAATTCAGTCCTTCCTATAACACGGTAACTAGAAATTTGTTTTTTCTATTAATGATCGCTGTGATGCATAAAGCATGTGACTTCTCACAGACATATACACTGTAGTACTGCTACAGACTTGTGCCCTACAAACTCAGAAACTCTGATAAATTCTATTCTCCAGAGTTCCCATCAAAAAAGAAAAAACTGTATGGGATACATGATGAAGTAGAAAGCACAAGTTGTAGGATAATATAGCTAGTATATTCCTGTTTGTATATTTAAAAAATTGATGTATTTGTCAATGCAGAGACACATATCGGAAGAATAGATAAGAAAATGTGAAAAGTGATTGTCTCTGGGGAATTTGGACTAGGGATTCATGGGGTGGGAAGGAAGACTTTTTTTTGATTGTGCTTTAAGTGCAAGTTTACAAATCAAGTCAGTCTCTCATACAAAAACTTATATACACCCTGCTATGTACTCCTAGTTACTCTCCCCCTAATGAGACAGCATACTCCTTCTCTCCACCTTGTATTCCTGTGTCCATTCAGCCAGCTTCTATGCCCCTCTGGAGAAGAAAGACTTCTAATTTTCACTTTATACCTTTCCGTACTGTTTGAATTATAGCATAGATTGAGTCTATGTTTATGCACACACGCACACATGCATTTGCAGATAACAGAAGACCAACTCAAAACAGACTAAGAAAAGGACACTGACTGATTTTATACAACTGTTTTGGCCAGGATCATCGCAGGGCTAAATCCAGGTACTCAAAGGTTATCATCAGGAATCTGCCTTTTACATCTCTTCACTTAGCTTTCCTTCCCATTGCCTTCACCCCTTGGCTTTCCTCCCTGCAGACTTTATCCCCAGACAGACTTTCCCTTTGTGGTGGCAAATGGCCACCAACAACCCCACACTGTATTAGCTCAGCAATCCCAGTAAAAAGAGAATTTCTCTTTTTAGAGGCTCCAGTAAAAGTCCTAGGGTTGACTCTTGTGGAATCAGTTCTGGGCCCACGTTCATCTGTAAACCATTCACAGGGACCAGAAAGATGAACTAGGCTGATTGGCCAGATGAGATCATACGGTAACCCTGGACCAGGAGGCAGGGTTGGTTCAACCCAGACCACATGTGCTGAGTGTTGTAGAAGCCGTTGAGGGGAACCCACCAATGAACATTGAAAGGAAGATGAGGAAATGATCACTGACAGGCAAGAACAGCCATCTACATCGCATGCATTACATTTATAATTTTAAAGACAGAGTTTAAAAAAGAAACAGTATGGATTGTCCAAGGAAAATCTCAGAGCAGGTCAAAAGTCAAATATATCATTGCTAGTAACGCAAAGTAGAAAATACTGATGACAACAACTGAACTTCAGGGTAGAGAAAATTCCTTTCTGCTATCTTTGTGAAAGAATCTAAACTTGTATTGTTTGCTGGAAGAATTAACCCAAAAAAACAATTAGGCTGATTGAATAATTACTAGGAAATATCAGGGTAAATTTAATAAATCATAGTATATGGTAGATAATACGCAGCCATTAAAATGATGTAGTAGACAGATACTAATACAGAAAAAGTTCCTACAATTACTTCCAGAAAAAAAATGCAGGTTATAAAACAATATTTATAATATGATCTCACTTTTACTTTTAAAATGTGCATATATGTTTGTACATACATTGAACTGTGTTTTGTTGACTATGTAAAGGCATTTGACTGCATGGATTATAACAAATTATGGATAACATATGAAGAATGGGAATTCCAGAACACTTAATTGTGCTTATTAGGAACCTTTACATAGATCAAGAGGCATTTGTTTGGACAGAACAAGGGGATGCTGAGTGGTTTAAAGTTAGGAAAGGTGTGCATCAGAGTTGTATCCTTTCACCATACCTATTCAATCTGTATGCTGAGCAAATAATCCGAGAAGCTGGACTATATGAAAAACAAGGCATCAGGATTAGAAGACTCATCAACGACCTGCATTATGCAGATGATACAATTTGCCTGCTGGAAGTGAAAAGAATTTGAAGCACTTACTAATGAAAATCAAAGATCACAGCCTTCAGTATAGATTGCACCTCAACATAAAGAAAACAAAAATCTTCACAACTGGACGAATGAGCAATATCATGATAAATGGAGAAAAGATGGATGTTGTGAAGGATTTCATTTTGCTTGGATCCACAATCAACAGCCATGGAAGCAGCAGTCAAGAAATCAAAAGACGCATTGCATTGGGTAAATCTGCTGCAACCGACCACTTTAAAGTGTTGAAAAGCAAAGATGTCACCTTGAAGACTAAGGTGCACCTAACCCAAGCCATGGTATTTTCAATCGCATCATATGCGTGTGAAAGCTAGACAATGAATAAGGAAGACTGAAGAAGAATTGACGCCTTTCAATTCTGATGTCGGTGAAGAATATTGAACACGCCAAAGACTGCCAAAAGGATGAGCAAATCTGTCCTGGAAGAAGTACAACCAGAATGCTCCTTAGAAGCAAGGATGGCGAGACTGTGTCTTACATACTTTGGACACGTTGTCAGGAGGGATCAGTCCCTGGAGAAGGACATCATGCTTGGCAAAGTACAGGGTCAGTGGAAAAGAGGAAGACCCTCAACGAGGTGGATTGACACAGTGGCAGCAACAATGAGCTCAAGCATAACAACGACTGTAAGGATGGTGCAGGACCGGGCAGTGTTTCATTCTGTTGCACATAGGGTCGCTATGAGTTGGAACCGACGCAGTGGCACCTAACAACAACAACAACATATGTTTGTACAGTAAAACTCAGAAGAAATGCACCAGTGTTTTATCAGCAGCTTTTCTGGGTGATATGGTATGAATTTTTTTTCATCTTTTTGCATATTTGTATTTTCTCAATTTCATCAATGGGTATTTGTTAGCTTTTTAAACAAATTTTTAAATTTATCAAGGTTATAAATGTTCCTGGTTTAAAAAGCCAAACAGGACTATGAAGCCTATGAGCAAAAAACAGCCCTCTCTTCACCCCGTCCTCACTCCTAGAGGCAACCAGTTTCAAGCCTTTTAGATGTTTCTTCTGATATTCACCTCCATTTTTCTAAGTTGTTAAGTTGCCATTGAGTCGATTCTACCCCATGGCGACCTTAAGTGTACAGAGCAGAACTGCTCCAAAGGGTTTTCAAGGCTGTGACCTTTTGGCAGCAGATCACCAGGCCTCACATCTGAGGGGTCTCTGTGTGGGTTTGAACTGCTAACTTCTCTATTAGTAGTCCAGTTCTGAATAATCTGTACCACCCAGGAACTCTATTTTTCTAAGTAGTAGGTTTAAATGGCTGTTCTTGACTTTCAGACTTAGGTACTATGTTCTGACTTCCTAATAAGGAAGAGGAAGATTCAACTCAGTTAAAGCGCTCCTCACACACACAATTCCCCTTCACCCATCCTCCTAGTATGGTTTAAGTCACCTTTTGACTGGAGGAGGAAGTCATTCTCTAGAAGGGATGTTCTTGAGCACCATTTTCTTCACTAACCTGTTTTGGGCTCTTGGTTATCTTTCACTCAAACTGCACTTAAAAATAAAGGTAAAACATAGAAGAATACCTTAAGGGAAAAATAAAAGCTAAATATGAGAGTGCGTCAAAACACATAGAAACAGAGTACCCACCCAATAGACTGAAGAATTGTAGGTCTTTCTTGTTTGGTGTTGCTTGCATTAACAAAGCATTTTGAGTTCATCCAAACATGGCTAGCAATTCAAACATGTCCAATATGCTAGTCTCTGACTGGAAACTCTTGAGTCAATTGGTAAGTGTGTCATTGCCTGAAATTATAATACCAAAATATCACTTCTTACAGCCTACGTATTTAATGTGTTTCTTGTGAAAATGTGTTACCCTCAAAATAAAAATCAAATTAAAAAAGCAGTTGTCTGAAAATCGGTGTTATTTTACAAAAGACCTTATGGAAAAAAATTGTAACAGTCCTTTTATGAGGTAATAGTAAAATGTTTTATTTTTCTTAGATTTACTGCTTTTTTAAAAAAGAAATTGGTGTTCTTCAAATTTCTGGCGCTATGTTCTGTCAACTATAGAATACCTCTCCGTGCAGTCAAACATGTTAAATAATCTACCAATTTTATTTTTTACCCCCAAAGACACTCTATGTAGAGACCTTAGTTCCCCAAGATCTACTCGAGATTAATTTTCCTCTTGAAACAGCTGTTTTCCTGGGTCTCTTTGCTATCATCCTGAAAATTCTCTTTCTTCTCTCTCCTGCTACCCAGACCATTCTCTTGTGCTAAAAACCACATCCTATCCCTTTTTCTCAGTTTACACCCTCATTTTGATGGAGCACACCCATCGGTACCTTCTTTAGAGAAGTATGCGGGAAGTAAATTTTTAAGACCTCATATTTCTGAAAATGTCTCTATTCTATCCTCATTCTTGATTGATAGTTTGGCGGGTTATAACTCAAGGTTAAAAACATTTTTTCCTCTGAATTTTCAAAGCATTGCTCTGTAGTCTTTTAGTTTGATGCCATTCTGATTCTTACCTATTTCTCCCTGACAGCTTTGTATTATCTTCTTTGTTTCTGGTGATCTGAAGTTTGGGGATGACAGGTTTTGATCTGAGTCTTTGTTCACTGTGCTGGGCTCTGTGAAGGCCCTTTCAATCTGGAAACTTACATTCTTCAGTTCTAGAAAAGGCTCCTCTATTATTCTTTGATATTACCTCCCCTTCATTTTCTCTATTATTTGAACACTGGATCTCCGGAGAGATCTTCTCTTTTTCTCTCTTATTTTCCATCTCCTGTCCTTATGTTTGTATTTCTGAATTCCTTCAACTTTCTCATTCATCTATTATATTTTTATTTCTGTTCCCACATTTTTAATTTCCTGGCATTCTTTCTTGTTTCCTGTTATCTTTTTATGGTCTTTCATTCTTGTTTTATAGTCGTAGTATATTCTCTTATTACGGTTATTAATTACAAATTTGGGGGAAGTGTTACTTTGTCCCCTGCTTGGTATAGTCTCAGAGTTTTCTTCCTTCCTTCCTCCCTTCCTCCATCCCTCCCTTTTTTTCCTTCTGCCCGATTGTTTAGTCTGTCTTTCCTGTTGAAATCTGTCCCTTAGTATCTGATGGACACCTAGAAGAGAGGCTCTAAACTGCTGGGTGGGGGTCCTTTACCCACTGGAGTGGCTTCCAGTGGCTGGACTTCACTTCAGGCAGACTGGGTGGGACCTGGCTGTTTCACTGAAGACTCCCAGTTGTTTATGTTTAGACGTCATTTTTCTGGGTTGATTAAAACCCTCTAAGCTCCTGCCTGCGAAGAATGGCAATTCCAGAACACTTTAATTGTGCTCATAAGGAACCTTTACATGGATCAAGAGACAGTTGTTCGGACAGAACAAGGGGATACTGATTAGTTTAAAGTCAGAAAAGGTATGCCTCGGGGTTGTATTCTTTCACCATACCTGTTTAATCTGTATGCCGAACAAATAATACGAGAAGCTGGACTATATGAAGAAGAACGGGGTATCAGGATTGGAGGAAGACTCATTAACAACCTGCGTTATGCAGATGACACAACCTTGCTTGCTGAAAGTGAAGAGGACTTGAAGCACTTACTAATGAAGATCAAAGACCACAGCCTTCGGTATGGATTGCACCTCAACATAAAGAAAACAAAAACCCTCACAACTGGACCAATGAGCAACATCATGATAAATGGAGAAAAGATTGAAGTTGTCAAGGATTTCATCTTACTTGGATCCACAATCAACACCCATGGAAGCAGCAGTCAAGAAATCAAAAGACGCATTGCATTGGGCAAATCTGCTGCACTGGACCTCTTCAAAGTGTTGAAGAGCAAAGATGTCACCCTGAAGACTAAGGTACGCCTGACCCAAGCCATGGTATTTTCAATCGCATCATATGCATGTGAAATCTGGACAATGAATAAGGAAGGCTGAAGAAGAGTTGATGCTTTTGAATTGTGGTGTTGGCGAAGAATATTGAATATACCATGGACTGCCAAAAGAATGAACAAATCTGTCTTGGAAGAAGTGCGGCCAGAATGCTCCTCAGAGGCAAGGATGGCGAGACTGCGTCTTACATACTTTGGACATGTTGTCAGGAGGGATGAGTCCTGGAGAAGGACATCATGCTTGGCAGAGTACAGGGTCAGCGGAAAATAGGAAGACCCTCAACAAGGTGGATTGACACAGTGGCTGCAACAATGAGCTCAAGCATAACAACGATTGTAAGGCTGGCACAGGACCGGGCAGTGTTTCGTTCTGTTATGCATAGGGTTGCTATGAGTTGGAACCGACTCAATGGCACCTAACAACAACAACAAGCTCTTGCCTGGGGTGGAGTGGACTAAGTCTGGATGCCAGCTCCCTGAGATCCAGGTAAGAGCAGTGGGTTGAGGGTCTGACTCCTCAGAATATAAGTCACACGTTTAGTAAGCATCACCCCAGCTGTGCCCCATGTCTACAAGTGGACCTCACCAGAAAATAAGTCTGCTGTCTACTGCCAGGGTAAGGGAGTATAGTTACTGGACTGTGAGGATAGAGGTTGGCCATCTGGGTACCTATAGGCTGTCTTAAAGGTTCACCCATGTTTAAGTGGACATTGTGCATTATGTTTTCGTTTTTTTAAAGATCGCTATTTTAATGGAAGGGCAATTATACTCCACTTAAATCAAACTTCACCTCATTAAGACCAAATGATTCCAATAGCACATACATCCTGGCCCTGCAAGATACCTGACTGCTCACCAAGAAAATGTTCAGTAAGCAGAAAACCAAGAGCGACTTCTTGAACTCTGGACTGTAAAGAACAATGAAAATATAATCCCGAGGGCATCATATCTCCATCACCACCTAAGTTGCCTCATGTACTCCCATAACTACAAATTCTTACTCTGAAGGCTAACGCATGCCATTTTGTGAATTTAACGTAAGAGTAATAAACCTATTTTTTGGCCATGACTTATCCAGCCCCATCTAGCTGCCAGGCTATGCTGGGTGCTTTTAGCACATTATTTCACATCTATATTGCCACAGAAGTTGGTACAGGCTGTGCCCTGCACAACCCAGGAACTGTCATTGACATTGTAGCCCATATAAATGGTGGCCCTCTGGAATTGTGCAGTGTACAACCTGAGCAGCAATATATGGAGGCTCTGAATTTAATCCTCCCAACAATTTCACATGGGAGGTATTTTTCAGATTATTTGAGAGATAACAAAACCATCGTTCAGAGAGGCTAAGTGGCTAAAGTTCACAAAGCTAGCAAGTGTGGGGGCTGAGATTCCAACCCTTAAACTGCCTAATTCTCAAGTCAGTGCTCTTTCCTGACCCGCTATTCTCACTGCGGCAGGGAGGGCAGCATAGGGTAGGATGGGGTGAGGGATGGAGGGACTGGGGTGGGCACTCTATAATCAGCAGCTGTTCTGAGCAGGTGCCACCCTGCCCTGGAAGCTGCCTCTTAGTCCAGACCTCAGAGTGCCTTGTCATGGTGGAGAAGTCCTCCAGAGAGTTGCTGCCTTTTTCAAGTCCACTCCATGATTCTCCAGTTTAGTGCTGAGCAGAGACAGATTACCCAATAAGCAAGGTACACACAGGTTTACTTGTGCTTACTCACTAATCTGTAGTGCACAACTTCGCCTGTTTTTCACCATGTCAAAGATGTGGCGAAACTGACGTGAAATTATGCTACAGAGTATTATGTAGACACAAGTAAGCCTGTGCATACCTTGCTTACCGGTTAATTTGCCCCCGGTGTTGAGGCTTCTCTGGGTGGCACCTGAGGCCAGGACTGGCATGTGTATACTCAGAGCTGTCAGTCCTGCTCATACCCAGACCACTAGAGGGGTCTGTGTCTTGAAGGGATGAGTGTCTTTGAGGGGCTGCCCTCAACAAGGATCTTTTGGCTCAGAAAACGCAGTCTCAAGTGTCAAGAGGGTCACAGAAGACAGCCATGCTTGTACTGGGCACAGGGTCTAGGAAGGAACTGGAGGGCAATAGTGGCTGTAAGGGTTCAATATCTTTCCCAAGTCCTCCAAGCCAGGCACAGTGAGGTAACTGCACTACACAGAGTCTCTCCTTTTAGGGGGAAGGGGGGCGGGAGAGTGGAGGATGTATGTTCATGTGTGCATGTGAATCCATACATGTGTGTTCAGGCACATGTGTGCACATGTGGTGTTCACAACATCTAGGTATATTCATTCTGGGGAACAATGGCAGTGGGGATGAAAAGAGCATGAAGCCTACATCTTCTCTATGAATGGGACACACGTACACATACACAGGCTTACATAACTAGTCTAGTTTGCACATGATGTTTGTTTTGTTCCTGATCCCCAACCCAGGCATATTTGGAGACTTTTATTTTTCTTTCTCTGAAAATTTCTCAAACTTCTTGGTAATAATAACCACTTATTGTTCTTGCAAGGAGCCCTGATGGTGCAGCAGTTAAGCACTCAGCTGCTAACTGAAAGGTTGACAGTTCAAACCCACCAGCCGCTCTGCTGGAGAAAGATGGGGCAGTCTGCTTCCACAAAGATTTATAGCCTTGGAAACCCTATGAAGCAGTTCTACTCTGTCCTGTAGGTTGCTATGAATTGGAATCGACTCAGCGGGAATGTGTTTGGGTTTGGTGAGTATTGTTCTTGCAACAGCAAATGGCTGCCGGTTATTTATTTCCTACTCTAAGCCAGATGCTGTGCTCAGCCCTCTACATCCACTATCTAACTGACTCTTCCCAGGAATCATACCAAGTAGATATTCTACCCAATTTACAGATAAGGAAATTGAGACTCAGAGAGCTGAAGTAATTTACCCAGAGTCTCATTGTTCATAACTGGCCAAGCACATATCTGAACCCAGGTCTGACTGCAAACATGGGTTCTTTCCAATGTATTCATAATTCTGCAAACATTTACTGAACACCTACTATGTGCTAGGCTGTGTTCTGTTTGCTGAGGATATGGCAGTGAATGACACAGACAAAAGTTACTGACCTCATGAAGTTTATATACTATCAGGAGAAACAGATAAAACAAATTAAATGATAAAGTTATTTAATGTTAATACTAAGCAGGGAAGGTGAATAAAAGCAGTTTGGAGTGGCTGGAATTTTGGATAGAGTGGCCAAGGAGGGCTTCATGGAATAAGTGACATTTGTGTGAAGACCCAGAAGTAGCAGGGGAGTAAGCCATGTGGATACCTAGGGGAGAAGTACTCCAGACAGAGGGAACACCAAATACAAAGGTCCTGAGGTAAGGGTGTCTCTGGTGTGTTCAAAGACAACTGAGGAAACTAGCATAGAGGGAGTGGAGGGCACGCTTTACTTCCTTTAGTAGTGAAATAAAAGTCTGCATGTTATCGCTGCCGGATATACATTGGTGTTTTAACTCTGACAAAGCACTTTCACCATACTCTTCATTTCTCCATACTCTGCATTCCTGTATCTTTCACTAAACTCCACAGAGACTGGAGGCTGGCTTTTGTCTATAGAGAAAACAGAAGGGAACTTCTAGATTTCCATGATGTCCACCAAAGCTGAAAAAACCTGCAGGGTGGAGGGATGGTCCAGTGAGGGACTGGAAAACCTCATCCTTCTTATTACAATGGTGTTACCCTCAAGGAACTTGGCAGCCAGCCCTATAGCAGTCCTGAAGGTCCCTGTACAATTATACCCCTAAGAATTACCTATGGTCCTGGCTTTCTCCTTGTTGTTGGAGCCAAAACCGAAGCGCTGTATAATCCTTAAGACCACATATTTAGCTAGCCTGCTCTGGCCTAAGTGATGTTTTATGAGGAATTAATCTAGTGGTTGACCATCTTTCACACCCTGACAGTGGTTAATGTGTCCCAGGGAGACCTCACTGCTGAGCCAGCTGCCCTGCTCTTGGCAGGGCCTGGGCCTGGGCCAGAGAAACGGTGCATGTCTGGCCTTGGTTCTAGGTGCAAGCTGAGTCTAGGGGTTTTGGAGGTCTTCAGGAAATCAGGGCCAACCCAAAGGGAATAAGACACAGAGAACAAAACAAATTGAACTTTTTGAGGAAATCGCTTTTTGCCTCTCATGTCTAGTTTCCTTTTATTTAATTTTTGGGACTCTGTATGAGTTAGTTACACACAACTGACTCAGTGTTTTCCACTCATTCATCAGTAAATATTAAACAGTAAAGAATCCAATGTTTGGATGGCTGGTGAGCCTGGACAGGCATAGTTCTAGAATCCCTGCTATGCCTCTGCCTCCTTCCTGGGGATCCCTTCCACTAAGCTGCCTCAGTAGTACCTCGTGACTCCTGTCTCCCTGGCCATTGGGAATCGATTCCCTTGCTTAAGGACAACCTAAGCCGGGTCTAATAGGGACAAGGGTGACTATCTGGTCCAGTAGATTCCCTTACTGAGAGAATCTGACCTCAAAATCTGGGCACTTGAATGCTTGGTAGCAGGAGCTACAGCTAAACACCCAAAGAGAAAGGCAGAGACAGAGTAGCTAAAGTTTGATAAGAAGGGGTAAAGAGGTAACTGGTTGCAAGAATGTTCTAGATCCTAGACAACCTCTCTTTTCTCTCCACTGTCTTCTCACTCCCTTTCTCTCTAACCTGCACCACTTCCTTCCACCATCTTTTTCTCTCCCCATCTCCAAGCTGTGAGACCTCATACATTCCAGTGGCAAAAAGGTAGAGGAGGGAGAAGGTATGGTCCAAACTATGTAAGCTCTTGGCTTACATCACTGTAGCTGGAAACTCCAGCAGGAGAAAATGCCAGGGAAGACCTTTGAGTGGTCTGTGTGGGTAACACGCTACCCCTCACATGGCAAATCACTATGGCTGCGGGATGGGCTATTTGGTTAGTCTGAGTTAAGTCACATGCCTAGACCAGGGACTGGGCAGGCAGCCCCCTGAATCACACGGAATGAGATGAAGTTCCTTTACAATATAAAGGAATTCATCGTTATAGACACCACTATCAAAGAAGACGCTAAGCACCGATGGCCATACACAGACCTACGCATCAGCTGTCCATACCTAATAATCCACCCTGTTCTAAGCACCTGTGAGCCAATATGGGCACAGACCCTCCCCTGTACTGGAAAAGATAGCAAACCCAACAGAGACAACTAACGGCTCTTACAAAGCAACAGGTCGCCATGGGAAAACTGGGATTCCTCCAAACCAAGGGTATTATCTAGTCACTTACTGAGCTCCATGCCCCGCCCCATCTGCTTCATAGGGCCTCGCCGTGTTGTGTGGAGAGCATGTGGAAGGCAGTGTGGGACCACTTCCCTACAGCCCCTCGGCAAATTCTCATGCTGTTGGACACTTGACAATTGGGGGAAAGGAGGTGAGTTGGGTGGAGGAAAATGTGTACCAGGCTATGACTGTCCCTATCTAAAGACAGTCAGGTGATTCAGAGGACGCTGAGCCAATGGCAGATTGTCCACCAGTGTACTCTCCCTGAGTTACTGAGTTGAAGGTAAGGTATGAGGAAATGCTTTAAAAAACACAGGTTTAGGGGTCAAACCAGAAGTGGCGGTCCTGAACCTGGACAACCTCATTAATGCAAACCACTTATATTGGGCCTCACTCCTAGCAAGGTCAGATTGATTATGGGAGTGGCGTGGCCTACAGATTTAGGAGACGAGAAGGAAGGTAGGGTCCCTGAGTGATGAAAATGGTTAACGCTCACAACTGCTAACCCAAAGGTTGGTGGTTCGAGTACATCTAAAGGTGCCTCAAAACAAAGGCCTGGAGATCTACTTCTAAAAAATTAGCCATCGAAAACCCTATGCAGTACAGTTCACCTTGGACACACACAGGGTAACCAGAGTCAGAGTCAATGTGATGGCTACTGGTAAGTGGCTGAGGAAGCCCTGGTGGCACAGTGGTTATGTGCTCAGCTGCTAACTGAAGAGTCAGTGGTTTGAACTTGCCAGCTGCTCTGCAGGAAGAAGACGTGGCAGTCTGCTTTTATAAAGATTACAGCCTTAGAAACCCCATGGGGGCAGTTCTACTCTGTCCTATAGGGTCACTGTGAGTTAGAATCCACTTGACAGGAGTGGGTTTTTTTTTTTTTTTGCAACTGGTTAAGAAGGAAAGCAAGATGGGGGGAAGTATGGAGAACAGTTTGGCAAGCTCCATCCACTCTTGGAATAAGAGTTGAAAAGAGCTTATAGATACCACCTCAGATGCTTTCAAGCACTAAGGGCTAGAACCAAAAGACAGGGGGATGAGGTTTTTGAGGAAACAGATGGAGCTCTGAACTGAATATATTAAGAGGAGACTAATAAATGTCCCTTGGTCTCAGGAGAAGGCCTCCAGACCAGGTGACACTCATTTTCTAGAAGAAAAGCTATATCCAGATTTAATTAGGAGGAAGGGACATATTATCCAGGACCAAAATGGAATAGAGGGGCCAGTTGGAAGTAGAAGAATTGGAAGCCAAGAAGCCAGGAGAGGTCCACAGGGCTTCAGACAAGTAGGGTCTTTGTCCTGGAGCCATAAAACAAGAACTTTCATGGAGTATCTTTCATGTGCCAAGTTCTTTTAGACCTTAAATGAGTTAATCAATGTAAATTGATTATGTCCCCTGCTAGCACAGCCACTTCAGGTGAAAGGTGGGATGGTCGTGGGGTAGAGGCAGGGAGGGGGAGGCCAGGCAGGCCTGGGGTACCAGGAGGCAGGGAGCAGGCAGCAGAGAACCTGTACTGGGGAGGCAGGGAGGTGGTGAAAGGAGGGACCACATGTGAGCTGAGGCTCCAAGCCCCTAGTGCATGTTCTGTTGTCCCACTGGACTTCACTTGTAAAGCACAAATTTGAAGATAAAATTATTAAGAGTTTCAAGACAGTGATTAAAGAGCAATAAACCCCACGCATGGGCCCCTGTGTGACTACACTGGTCACATGCTTGTAAAGCTAGCCCCGCTCAGGTGTAACAGAGGTGAGAATTAGTGTCTCAGAAGCTGGCCCCAGAATTCGTCTTGGGGAGTGGGCTGAATTTGGGTTGAAGGCAATATCCCAAAAGCATGGGTGCTGGCAAGGTGACAGAGAACAAAACTAAACTGCTTTGAGTGAGCCCAGGAGAAGAATCATCCCTTTGTTTCAGAGGGGCAGGAAGAGACATACCTGTAAGAGAGTATGAGGCTGGAAACCATATAAATGTGTAGGGAACAGTGGTGGAGAAAAGTGCCCGGTGGCGTGGTAGTTGGAGGGCCTTTTAAGCACTGGGAAGGATAATGTTGAATTTTTAAAGTTCTTTGCAAATATGTCATTAAAACTCTCTTCTATCTCTCCCTTCCAAAGCACTACGATTTGGTAAACCCCAAATCCCCACATGCTTTGGATGAGTGTCTGTGGGTATATGCACCCAGGTAGGTTGAGGAAGGAGTTGAGTTTCATATCAGGTTTAAAATAATACACGCCAGAGAAGACACAGAATCAGAAGCCTCGAGAATATAACCTCCTCCCCAGCTCTACCCCAGGAACAAGAAATCCTGGGGACGGCTTTGCATTTCTGTGGGGTGTTAAAGCGGAGAAGGGAGCATCCAGGCCAACTCTACCTAAATCTCCAGGGGCTACATGATTCATGGGCCAAACAAACCGCTGCAGTCTAAGATCTAAGTAGTAATCCTGAATTACCTAAGTAGTGATGGTGACGGTAATCACGATGTGAGGACCGTGTCAAAAACTGTTCAATATAATTCTTAAACCACCCTATCAAGAAGGAACTCTTTATTGTTCTTTTATGGACGAAGATACTGAGACACAGAGAAGTTAGGTAATTAGTCCAAAGTTACCTAGCTATTAAATAAAACAAAGTCCATCTTGACTGAACTTGTGTTTTTATGGTTTGCCTGACAGGATGGGGTGTGGGCACGTCCATCCGTACTGCTGTGCGTTGCACAATCCATGGATTCTGTTCCTACTGTCATCTATGTCAATGGTGCTCCCTGCAGCTGTGCAGGGCACAGCCCGAGTGACCACATCAGTAAAGCATTTCCTTGATATCTCAACAATCAGCTGGGTATGGCATAACTGACTCATTCAACACCAAATGGGCATGGAGACTAACAGCGTGCCAAGAACTGTGCTGGGCCCTGAGGATACAGGGAAGATGGCATGGTTCCTGAGAGAGACAGTCACATGGGGTTGTGTTTGTATAACTGTCCAAGTGGTAGGAATAGAGAGAAGTGAGCATTTTATTCTATCTAGAGTTAGAGAGGGTAGTCTGAGAAGGCGTCAAGAAGGAGGTGATACTTGAACTGAGGCTTAAAGGGTAAAGAGTTCATGAGATAGACCAAGAATGGTAGGAAGGCCCACTCCTGGCAGAGCAGACAGCACATAATACAAAGGCAAAAAAAAAAAAAAAAAAAATGTCCTGCCTAAGGGGGAAAGCTAGTTTAGATATTTTAGTTTGCAGTGGTGTAGGGGGAAACCCTGGTGGCATAGTGGTTAAGTGCTACAGCTGCTAACCAAAGGGTTGGCAGTTTGAATCCACCAGGCGCTCCTTGGAAACTCTATGGGGCAGTTCTACTCTGTCCTATAGGGTCGCTATGAGTCGGAATTGACTCGACGGCACTGGGTTTGGTTTTTGGGTTTTGGTATGGTGTAGGGTTTAAATGTGTGGCTGAGTAAGTACTGGAATAGAAATTCTGATCTTGAAGAGCCTCAAGAGTCTTGCTATGAAGGTAGACGTCCATACTGAAGAGGTATATAAAGAAGCAAGGACCTCGGTCTTGTGTAACCCGTAAAGGAACCTCCATCTCCAACCTCTAAAACACGGGATGCTAGTGGAAGTAATGAGAAGGGAAATGGAGAGCCTCTTTGGAGGGGCCTGAGGGCAGAGGCACTAAATGTATGTGCCTACTTGCCAAAAGGGACTATACTTACTAGGCTCTTTAAATGTATTAACCAAATGCCTACTGGGGAAGTAGGTAAAGAGTGAAGTTGGCAGGTGTGAGAGATAATGGGGACTGGCGGGGACTCTGGTGGACTGAAGCATGCATGCCCCATCTGAAGGACACAGCCAGTTGTTGTCAATTCTAGTCAGTTGTTGACCCAAAGGAATATGGGCCCAGTTTTGGTGAAGCTTCCGTTTTCAAGAGAAGCCAGAAATCCAGGTTTTTAGGTAAATTCTTCTGCTCTTTAAATGAGACCAACTAATTTAAATGGTTTCAAAATACCATGCAGGATAAACAAAATTCAAACATGGACAGGATTTAACTAGCCATCTGTCTCCCTCACCCATCCATTCATTTATCCACCCACCCATTTATCCATCCGTCCACTCACCTTTCCAGGCATCCATCCATCCATCCACCCACGCATCTATAAACACACCCATTCATCCTTCCATTCATCTTTCACTGTTAAAGTACATTCCCTCCCAAACCTCTACAGGACTGAAACACTCATTTTGTTTCCATCTGCCCTTGGCCTTTAGAAGTCCTACTTCCCTCCAAGTGCAAGTAAATTATAAGTTTGTAAAGAAGTGCAAATAAGAGCAAGCTTGTGCCTGCCTCTTTTTACAGGGAAATTTTTGCTTTCTCTGTCCTTGCTGTGCTGCCTGAAGCAGGAGGGCATTTTTTCCTCCCCTTGGATATGAGGCTTCACAAGTGTTCCAGGACAAAATTAAACCAAGTGGAGAATTAGATTCCCTCCCTTTTTCTTGGAAATATCTTGCCACTGGGCCATACTCCCTGGGAATTAAACAAGTTTTCAAAAAAAGATCAGAAACAGATTTCTTAGCGGGGTTTCTAGATGTCAGTAAATGGATTTATGGAAAGTGGGTTAGGTTTGGCAATTTTAAATTGTGACCGGGCGAATGTGCAATATATCTGCGCAAATGGCCCTTCTTCCTCTTTACTTCTCCTCCTCCATATCCAATTGGAACTCCTGCTCCGTTAATGTCCTGCTTCAATTGTCCTTTCTTGCTTCACCTCTGCCTCAAGGACGGTGGATTGGAAAGGTCGGGGGGAGGGGGGTAGATAACCAGTATTTATTGTGCTAAATGCCTTGTATCTGCATTTTCATTCCCAGTTTCAGTGGCATATATTCCAGCATGATCTAAATAGGAGGGCATCCTTAGATGTATAAAGTCTTGGAGCCTCAGTTTCCTCATCTGTTAAAATGGGACAAAGCTTCCTCTCCAATCCAAATTAAAATATTTTCACAGGGTCTGCCAACGTGCCTGACACCACCACCACCACCACCACCACCACCACGATTAGTTCACCTCAGAGGAATTAAAACTTTGTTAAAATATAAATGTTCTCTAAGAGCTCCTCCTACTGTCCAGTCAGCTTTCATTATTAATTCAAATGTATCTGTCAGGCCCCTGAGGGTATGGAACACAGGGTGGGTAGGTATGATGGAGCCAAAGAAAGGTTAGCATAGTAGTTGCCAGGGAGGGAAATGGGGAAGGGCATGATCCTGGGATCTGGGGAACATAAGGGGCAATGTGAATGCTGTCTGGGGAAGCGATGGGAGAGGAGATCCCTACTCTAGACTTTTTTGTCTGTTACTTTCTCAAGTGGAATACCTCCGTTTCTGTGAGGCATCATGGTGTATCCAACAGGATGGTGTCATGGAGATAGATGGTCATCATCTGTGACCCTCAATTTCCCTTTCTATCAAATAAGCCTACCTCACTGGGTTGCTGTGAAGGACCAAACAAGATAAATCAGGCTAATCCTGTGTGGGGCTTGCCTTCTCCAAGGAGTTGCTTCAGACAGAGCTTAGTCATTCTGGGATTGGGCCTCTCCTGATACCAAGAACTGGAGGGCAGAAAGGGGTCTTCACAGATGGGACCACATGTGAGGGCAGAACAGGTGACCTATTAGCCTTCAATTACCCACAGGCTTGCAAAGGAAGTAACAAGAATAACAATGCAGCGTCCCTTAGTGTTTGAGTCAAACACTCTGCAGATGTTTCAGTTAATACTGTCAACAACCCCCTGAAGTAGGGACTCTTCTGATTCCCACTGTATAACTAAGGGAATTGAGGCACACAGCGCTTAAATAATTTCTTCCATAGCCCCAGAGTGGAGCAGTAGGACAGAGTGGTGCAATAGAGACAGTATGGCCCACAAAGCCTAAAATACCACCTAGCCCTTTATAGAAAGTGAGATAGCTGCTATAGTGGAGCAGAGCTACTGCAGGAACCCCAGAAAGGCAGAGAGGGAGGGACGGAGGAGTACCCTGGCTGCTCTTTCCTCCTGCTCTCAGTATCCACCCAGGAACCCAGGAAGTCTGGGTCTAGCAGTTGTGCTCTCAACCACCAGACTTTGCAGTCTTCCTGTTTAAAGGCTTTCCTATGAGACAGGAAGGTTCTGGAAGACTGTCACGGATTTTAGGCATCAGGATAGCTCAGAAACAAAGATCCAAATCCCGACTTTCTCGCTGTGTGAACACAGCAAGTTCGTAATCTTTCTAGGCCATAGTTTCCCCATCTTGATAATGGGACTAGTGTTCACACCCACCTCATAGGGTCAATGCAGGGTCTGAGGGAGACAATCTTGTAAGGCTCGAACAGAGCTCCTGGCGACAGAAAGGTCTTTATCTGAACTTGCTCCTTGTTCCTTATGCCTTGGAGATTCTTCCTCAGAGAACCTCCCTGACCTCCTCCCTCCCCTCACTCTGCTTTATTTTTCTTCACAGCATTCACCTCTACTCATGTTTTACATATATGTATATACATACGAGCCCTGGTGGCACAGTGGTTAAGAGATTGGCTGCTAACCAAAAGGTTGGCAGTTCGAATCCCCTAGCCGCACCTTGGAAACCCTATTGGGCAGTTCTACTCTGTCCCATAGGGTCACTGTGAGTGGTAATCAATTTGGAGGCAATCGGTTTTTTTTGTTGTTGTTATATACATATGTAGTGCATATGGCATACATGTATTTTATATATTAAAAAAAAAAACCGATTGCCATCAAGTTGATTGTGACTCATAGACTGCCAACCTTTTGGTAACCAGCCGTAGCACTTAACCACTATGCCACCAGGGTTTCCATTTTATATATACACATGTGTATGTATTGGTTACATACATGTGTGCACATGTATACATGCAAACACATACATGTATTAGTTTATTATCTCACTCCCACCTTGTGTCATCTTATTCATCATTCTATCCCCAGTGCTTAAAACACTGACCCACTCGAATTAGGCATTCGATAAATGCTGGTTGAATGAATGAATGAATGACATAATTAACGTTAGTCTGTTTTAACAATTTCTTTTGTATCCCTGTTACGGACTGAACTGTATTCCCCCCAAATATGCATCGAATCCTTAACCTTGTACCTGTAAATATGACCCTGTTTGGAAATAGGGCTTTTTTTTTTTTTTTTGCTATATTAATAAGATCATATCAGAGTAGAGTGGGTCTTAAATTTAATCACTTCTGAGTTATAAAAAGGGCAGGATAGACACAGAAACACACAGAGGGGAAGAGAGATGCCATGAGGATCATCTACAAGCCGAGGAATGCCAAGGAACCAAGGAACAACCGGGGCTGCTGACAAGGAAGAAATCCACACAGCTGAGACCGATTTGGACTTTCAGCCTCCAGACCTGAGAAAATAAATGTCTCTTCTTTGAAGCCATTCACTTGTGTTTGTGTTGCAGCAGCACTGGGAAACTAAGACAATCCTCCTGACTGCCCGGCTGGCCATGGCTCTCGACTCTCACCACATGTGGAAGCTGTTCCAGGTGAGAGGAGGTGTTTTTGATACGTATGTAAATAAGTACATCCTAGACTGGGATCCTTAAGTGGGGCTGGGGCCCACAGTCTACATGAGCAGCTCTCTGACCATCCTTGTGCCCTCGGCTCTGCCCCTCGCCCTGGACTTGCTTGCCCTTTGGATTAGCCCACCCTCGTTTCCTCTCCCAACAGCCTTAGGTGGCTGGTGCACAGGGCAAACAGCTGTGCTGCCAGCCAGCACCAAAGGCAGGGAAAACATGTGCAATTTCCTGAGCAACACATGAGGAAAGCGAGGTTCATAAAGAAAAGGAAAGACGAATTATGAGGCTGGCTGGCAGCTTGCTAGCTTCATTTCCTGGGGTCTCCTGCAGCTGGCAAAGAATGACTGGAATGTCACAAAGCAAAGCTCCTCTCAGGGCATCTGACTGGAAGTATCCTGAGAGAGAACCTATGACCGATTCCAAGGATGGGTTGCAGAAGAGTCTTTTTACCTTTACATGATACTCTCCTTGTTCTGTGTTTCTTAGGGCTTTACCCAAAATACACTTGGCATCTCAAATAGACTTATTTCAGGGAGTCTATTTCAGCCTTTGAAGCTCAGTGACTTTTTTCTACTTAGTGCTTGAACTGACAGGCATAATACAGGTGTAGCCAGTCTCCAAATTACTCACCCTTCTCTTAGGGTGAAAACGTAGTTTCTTTCTTTGACTATGACTACCTTACTTTTTCTTACAGGCCCCACCTGCTACAGAGAAGGGCAAAACATTTTTTTTTAGTCCAATCCTATAAACTTTGACAAAAATTTTAGAAGCCATTTTAGGTTAATGGTTAAACTCTTTAAGAACACAAAAACAAAACAAAAAACCCTTTCAGTTTCTCATGTTTCCTTCCTGTTCATTACCGCTTTCTGAAATAGTGCCTGACTGGGTATGTGGAGAAAGACTGTGGCTCACACACGTTGCTGCAAACAAAGATGATGGCTTTCAGATTCTTGCTGGTTGTAACTGCGGACTGGCTGGTCCGAGCTACTCCTTGGACTGGGCCTGCTGAGTGCGACTGGGTCACACCTGGCCTCCAGGTGCAGGCCATTGAAGTCTGCGGCTGGTGTGATATGTTGTCTGGCCCCTCTCTCTTGGCGTGGTCAGGTCCTGGGCATACTTCCTGCCTGGATCAGCCACATCTTGGCTCTCACCCTTGAGCATCTGCCATGTTCTCCATATAGTTCTTGATCTAGCACTCCACAGAGCCAAGGAACAAGTCATATCATTTTCACCTTCCAAAGCTCTTTTTTTTCCCACTATTATTTTCATTATGGAAAATTTCAGTGTCCTGGCCAGAAAAAGATGATACAGTCACAAGGCATTTAGCTGAAAAGAACTAAATGGAGGACTAAGGAAGGCATGGCCAGGGTTAATGGAACCAGAACGGAAGAGTGACACACCCAGAGATTAGCAATAGTGGGAGCTGTTTGTTACCACCCTTCAGCCTGAAAGGGCAGACACCATTGAGAAGCAGACACATGAAAAAGGGGCTGCCCAACAGCAGCTAGCGCCAGAACACTAAAGCCAAAAACCAAACCCACTGCCATCAAGTAGATTCCAACTCATAGCTACCCTACAGGACAGAGTAGAACTGCCCCATAGAGTTTCCAAGGAGCAGCTGTTGGATTCTCATTGACGACCTTTTGGTAAGCAGTCATAGGGGGTTGTTAAACTATATAGCCTGTGTGCCAAATCTGGCCTGCCACCTGGTTTTGTAAATAAAGTTTTATTGGAACACAGCCACACTCATTTTTTTACATACTGTCTACAGCTGCTTTGTGCTAAAATGGCAGAGTTGAGTAATGGCAACAGGGTCTGCATGGCCTGCAAAGCCTCAAATACTTACTATCAGGCTGATTACAGAAAGTTTGCTGACCACTGCTGTAGCAGAGCAAGAATTACTCCAAGATCGACAGGAAGGCAGAGAGGGAGTGAAGGGAATTAATACCCTGACTACTCTTTTTTTCTGGCTCCTGAGCTACTGTTGGAACCACTGAGTAAACCCACCTAGAAGCCACCCAACAAAGGAGTCTGGGTAATGCAACTGATAAAGGTTGGCCTCCCAGAGCACACAGCAGAGCAGAACAGAGAAAGCAGAACAACCAGCACATACACAAAATACTAGAAAGAATGGTATAATGAACTCCTGTGTATCCATGACCCAGCTTCAATTATCAACATTTTCCCATTCTTGTTTCATCTCTCTCCTCACTTTTTTGTTGTTCTTGGAGTATTTGAGAGTGAATTCCAGTAACCATATCATTTCAGCCAAGTAGTTCAATATGCATTTATAATAGTTTTTTTTTTTTTTTTAACACGGCCACAACGCTCATACCTAATAAAATTTACAAAAATTCCTTAATATCATCTTATCCCAGTCCATTCTCAGATTTCCCCCATTGTCTCACAAATGTCTTTTAACAGTTGTTCGTTCTAATCGGGAGCCCAAGCCTATCATTACATTCATTTTTTTTTTTTAAAAAACTTGGTCATTTTCCTGCAGATTCCACATTCTGTACCTGGCTGATTGAATCATTGTGTCATTGTTTAACTTGTTCCTCTGTCCTCTGAATTTCCTGTAAATTGATTGTTGTTGTAAGGTGCCATCAAGTTGGCTCCGACTCATAGTGACCCCATGTATCACAGAACAAAAAGTTGCCCAGGCCTGCACCACCTTCACAATAGTATGTCTGAGCCCATTGTTGCAGCCACTGTATCAATCCTTCTCCAGGGATTGGTCCCTCCTGATTATAAATTGGTAAGTAGATTCAAAGGCTTGACTAGGTTCAGGCTCAGTATTGATGGTTGGTGCCTTCTACTGCATCACATTACAAGGCACAGAAAATCTGCTTGTCTCACTTTTGGTGATGTGAATGCTAAGTGCGTTCAGGTGTGCAGCCTGATAACTCCTTTATCAAGTCCCCCAATAACCTTTAACCTAACAATGTTAGTGTTCATTGATGATCACGGCCAAATCCATTATTTCATTAGGGTTTGCAAAACGGTGTTTTCTCAATCTATCATTCCTTCTGCATTTATTAAGTGAAATTCTTCTGTAAAGAAAAACTTTCCCTCATCAATTATTTATTTACTCTGAAGTACAATTTGCCCAGGAAAGACAGAATAGATCCATAATTCTTACTCTTTATCAATTTTCAGAATACCAAATTGGTAGACTAGCTACCAATGCATTTTTTTTTTTTTTTTTAGTATCATTAAGAACTCATGATTTTAGTGGACATCTAAGATACTCAACTGGTCTCACCTCTTCCGGAGTAAGGGTGGATAAAGAAAACTGAAGACACAAAGGAAAGATTAGTTCAAAGGACTAATGTGCCACAACTAGCACAGCCTCCACCAGATTGAGTCCAGTACAAATCGATGGTGCCCAGCTACCACCACTGACTGCTCTGACAGGCGTCACAATAGAGGATCCTGGACAGAGCGGGAGAAAAATGCAGAAAAATCTTTTTTTAATATAAATTTTTATTGTGCTTTAAGTTAAAGTTTACAAATCAAGTCAGTCTCTCACATAAAGCTTTATATACACCTTGCTATATACTTTTTACACTCCTAGTTGCTCTCCCCCTAACGAGACAACACATTCCTTCTCTCCACCGTGTTTCGCGTCCATTCAGCCAGCTTCTGTCCCCATCAGCCTTCACATCTCCCCTCCAGACACAAGCTGCCCACATAGCCTCACGTGTCTACTTGATCCAAGAAGCCCATTCCTCACCAGTATCATTTTCTGCCTTATAGTCCAGCCCGATCCCTGTCTGAAGAGTTGGCTTCGGGAATGGTTCCTGTCTTGGGCTAACAGAAGGTCTGGGGACCATGACCTCCAGGGTCCCTCCAGTCTCAGTCAGACCATTAAGCCCGGTCTTTTTACGAGAATTTGGGGTCTACATCCCACTGCTCTCCTGCTCCTTCAGGGATTCCCTGTTGTGTTCCCTGTCAGGGCAGTCATCGGTTGTAGCTGAGCACCATCTAGTTCTTCTGGTCTCAGGTTGATGTAGTCTCTGATTTATGTGGACCTTTCTGACTCTTGGGCTCATACTTACCTTGTGTCTTTGGTGTTCTTCCTTCTCCTTTGCTCCAGGTGGGTTGAGGCCAATTGTTGGATCTTAGATGGCAGCTTGCTAGCGTTTAAGACCCCAGATGCCACTATCCAAAATGGGATGCAGAATGTTTTCTTAATAGATTTTATTATGCCAATTGGCCTGGATGTACCCTGAAGCCATGGTCCCCAAACCCCTGCCCCTGCTACGCTGGCCTTTGAAGCTTCCAGTTTATTCAGAAAACTGCTTTGGTTTTAGTTTAGTCCAGCTCTGCTGACCTTTCCTGTATTGTGTGTTGTCTGTCCTTCCCTTCACACAAATTAGTTCTTGTCTACCATCTAATTAGTGAATACCCCTCTCTCTCCCTCCCCACTCTCGTAACCATCGAAGAATATTTTCTTCTCTGTTTAAACATGTAAGAATGTGCAACCATTTTCTGGTATTGTAGAAGTTAGTATAAAGAAAGGGCCACCATGAGCTGGAGGGGTCAGGGAAGGTTTCATGAAGCAGGTGGGAATCTGAGCAAGGCTTAGAAGGATGGGTAGGATTTGGAGAGTTATAGTAACAAGGGGAAGGCAAGCCTGGCAGAAGATGACATGAGCCAAGAAAAAAGGTGTATTTTCCCAGGTTAATGAAGAAACCCATTTGACTTATGATGAGCATCTGCAGAGAATATAATAATAGCCCAAAGAATAATACAATTTATCCAGCACTTACTTTGTCCTGGATACCATACTAAGTGCTTTGCTGCATCATGCCATTTAATCCTCCTACCAATCTCATGAAGGTTCAATGACAGTGAAGCCTGTGAGAGCTGGAACTGGACAGGACTGCCTTGCTTCTCCAGGTCTCGAAAGTTTTCTGCCTTTGACAGGGTACAGTCTTGCCACTTTTCTATCGCTTGTTTCTTTATACTAACTTCTACAATACCAGAAAATGGTTGCACATTCTTACAACCTTTTCTTTCTCTGACAGGTTTCTGCCTTACACAGGTTCCAGCTTTCACAGGTTTGACTGTATTATCCTAAATACATACATGAGAAAACAGAAGACTATCAGTGCCATGTAACTTGCCAGCAAGTAGTAACAGTCCAGATTTGAAACCCACAATTTTACTCCAGAGGTAGAGTGGAAAAGTGGGCTGGGTAATAACTCCTAAGGCCTTGAAATACCAGGTGTATTCATTTTCTATTACTGCATAACAAATTACCACAAATTTAGCAGCTGAAAACACCACCAAATTATTGTATCATAGTTTCATGGGTCAAAAGTCTAGGAGGGCTTGTCTGGGTTGTCTGTTTAGGGTCCCACATGGCTCAAATCTAGGTGTTGGGCTCTTATCTGGAGGCTCTGGGGGAAAAATCAGCTACAGTGCTCATTCAGATTGTTGGCTGAATTCAGTTCCTTTTGCTTGTAGGATCAAGGTTCTCATTTCCTTGCTGGCTGTCAGTCGGGGAGTTCTCTTAGTTCCTAACTGCCGCCCCTATTCCACGGCATGTGGCTCCGTCCATCTTCAAAGCCAGCAACAATGCACTGAATCCTCCTTCTGCCTCTAATCTCTGATTTCCTCTTTCGCTATCAACCTGAGAAAACTCTCTAGGTTTAAAGGACTCATATGATTAGATCAAGCCAACCTGGATAATCTCCCTTTGGCTGTGTAATTACAGCCAACTATTACATGATTACAGGAGTGCTATCTCATCATATTAACAGGTTCCACCCACACTCACAGGGGAGTGGATTATACAAGGGCAAGTGTCATTGGGAGTCATTCTTAGCATTTTGCCACCACACCAGCCTAAGAATTTTGTGTTTTGTCTCGGCAAAGGTGAATTACTGAAGGTTTTGAAGATGGACACATCTAACTGAACAGTGGGTTTTAGAAAGATTAGTGGATATTAGTGTATAGTTAGGACTGAGGTGAGGAAAGAGTGAAGGCAAGGAGACCAAGAGAGCACGGAAGGCTGATGATGACCTCGAGTAGGGCAGGCTCACGGGAGCTGAAAGGAGAAAACAGATGGGAATGGATTGAGAGTCGTGGGCATCTGGTGATTCATTCATTCTGTAGAACTTCTGACCTTCCGGAACACTTTTTTATCTGCTACTTCATCGGATCCTCATTACACACCTGTAAGGCAAAAGGCATTATTCTCCCTATCGGACAATTGAGGAAACTGGAAAGTCCCCAAACATCTCTGTGCCTCAAAGGTCACACTTTGAATCTGGGGCCCAGGCACCTGACTCATCCCCATACTTCCTGGAGCTCAGGAAATTGTGCAGGACAGATTATGGCCGTATTATGACGGGCCACCCTTGCTTCTGCCACCTACTTGGGTCCATGGGCTGCTTCAGTGGCAAAGGGGCAGTTCCTTTCCACTTAAAATGTCTAGGGGAATCTGATTGACAAGTGCATGGCTTAGGCCAGAAGGAATTCCTTTCACATCCCTGGACTCCTAGCATCCTTAGTGAGGCTGTAATGAGGGCAAAGGGGAGTGGGAGAAAAGGAGAAGGCAGCAGAGACAGGATTTTCCTCATCCCTGTAAAGCGAGTGAGAGAGAGAGAAGACATTATTATCATTTTTTTAAATCATCACTTCAAACAGGGAAGGAGAAGGGCAAGAGAGAGTGGGAAAATCATGGAGAGTGAAAAAGGGGTGCAGAGTAGCCCCCCAACACCTATTTGTTTACTGATTATAAATGATACAAGTTTATAGAAAATAAGTGAGGTATTAAAGACAAGCAATAAGGAAAAGAAGTCGCCCATAACCCTACCAGGCCAAAATAACCCCTTTATGCTGGCTCCTAATTTTCAGATTTTCTATGTAAATACATATGTACTATAATCAGGGGCGGATTAACCAGTAAGCAAGCCATGCACGGAAACCCCGGTGGCCTAGTGGTTAAGAGTTCAGCTGCTAACCAAAAGGTCAACAGCTGGAATCCACCAGCCGCTCCTTGGAAACCCTATGGGGCAGTTCTACTCTGTCAGATAGGGTCGCAATAAGTCAGGATCGACTTGAAGGCAGTGCTTTTTTCGTGGGTTAAGGTGTTCACACCAGCTTGTGTTTACTTACTAATTTGTAGTGCACACATTTCACATGGGTTTCCCCACATCAAACAGGTGAAATTGTGCACTACAGATTAGTAAGTACACAAAAGTCAGCCTATGCATACCTTGATTATTGGGTACTCCGTCCCCTCCTGTAATAGGTATCTGTTGTTCTAGAATCTGCTTTTATTGTTTATCTATGCCAATCACAGCAGGCAGGGATGGATCCCTGGGGCCAGTCAGAACTGAAGCCTCTGTAAGCAAATTCCACCTGAGCTACTCTCTCAACCCCACCCCACCCCCCACCCCCACCAGTATGGACAGGCAGCAGGCAAGCCTGGGAGGGGTCTTCTCTCCAGGAAGGCAGTCCACTTTGTCTGCCCTAGGCCACCTATTCTTCAGTAACAAATCACTTAAAAAAAAAAAGACCATTTAGAAATCCAGCCCCAGTTATCTCATCCCTCAAATGCCTGCTTTTTCTCCAGTCTGCCTGAATAGGAGAAAAGCAGACAGGAGCATTTCAAACGGCACATATTGATCGGCTTGGCTCCCCAAAAGAAGGTACTTTTACCAGCTTTTCAAATTAAAATTTATTCAACAGTGAAAAAGTAACTCAATTTGAAAAAGAGCCCTGATTCTTCTTAGGAGTTGCTTTCTCTCCACTTAAGTTATATCAATAGCATCGTTCACTCATCACTCTCTGAAAACCACTGGGCATAAGCACAGTTCTTGGCACCTAGGAGGCAATCAATAAGGTTTTTAAATTAATGAGACTGTAACTGCCAGGGAAGTTCAAATTCCAGAGACTTGGGAAATGCAGTGTGGTAGGAAATGAGTTTAATTTGCAAGGTTTGCTCCCTTTTGTGGTGTCCCTGGGTGGTGCAAATGGTTGATACATTCGGGCGCTAACCAAAAGACTGGAAGTTCAAGACCACTAAGAGGTGCCTCGGAAGAAAGGCCTGGCAATCCACGGCCAAAAAATCAGCTATTAAAAATCCGGTGGAGCAAAGTTCTAGTCTGACACACATGGGGTTACCATGAGTCGAAGTCAACTCGATGGCGATGGTACCATCCCCTTTGGCTGGAACTAGGAAGATCGCAAAGTTTAGAATCAGCCTGAGTTAGGTTCAAATCCTGCCCCATTTCAACTCTGCATCTTTCACATCTCTGAGTCTTGTTTCACATCTCTGAGCCTTGCTTCTCAGCAATAATGGGATTGACACCCCTCCTGCACACGTTGTGAGAGTTCAAATAGACATTCTCCAGCAAGTGCATTCGACAAAACCAGACAGAGATGGTGTCAGCATCACCCCTGGAAAGTGGAGTGTCTTGCTGGAGACTGAGGTTTGCTTTCTCAAAGAGGAGGCAGCCATGCCTTTAGTCTACTATTTGTTCAATGAAAATGCAGAGCGGTAGAGTCCAGCTTCTCTCTCAGCAGCCCTCATCAGTGAGGGAGATGAGCCTTGGGAAAATGCTGACAGGTGGTCTTTGGTCTGGATTTCTCCGACAGCAGTGAATGCAGACTTTCCAGCTCATGGGTAAAGAGAACAGGTACAGAGCCTAGGAAGTATGTGGCTAGGACATGTGTTGCTCCCAGCAAGCTGACAAGCCTATTTTTAGGGTCCAAGAGACCCTATTTTCCTGGGCTTTCCTCTTCTTTCTGTATTTTTAGGAAAAGAGTAATTACTTCTCATAGCAGTGAGTCACTAACAACAGAATCTCAGGTGTGTGTGTGCACACACACGCACTGGTGGTAGGTGGCATGGAGAAAAGGGGAGGGGGTTATTTGGGGCAGGGGACAGAGCCAGATCTCTGCCCGCTATCAGGAGTGCTTTTAGGCTTGTGAACTTCATAGGAAGTTAGGCCTCAGAGATGAGGTTAATCATGAGCCACAAAATTTGATACCAAGAGACAAGAAAGAGATTCAGAGAGCAATTTGTTTGCACAAACGCCTTTGGGTGACACGAGGTTTTCTTTTTTTCAATATCTGAAATCTCCAAGGGCAGAGTGAACCAGGCTAGACTGACTAAAGGCTCAATAAAGGTTATTGTCTTGAGCATTCAACTACACTTTTTAGGGGACCCAGTAGGAGTAAAAGAGATTAGCTTTGTTTCCAAACGGCCTGTAAACTAGCAAAGAAATAAAACACATACACACACGTACATAGCTCACAAATCTTTGCACAGGTTGTAGTAGCTTATAAGAGTGCACTATGGCTGGTCATGCATCCTTTCGTCATATTCACTCAATCTGTATGCTGAGCAAATAATCCAAGAAGCTGCGTTATATGAAGAACAGGGCGTCAGGATTGGAGGAATTCTCATAAACAACGTGCATTATGCAGATGACACAACCTTGCTTGCTGAATGTGAAGAGGATTTGAAGCACTTACTGAGGAAGATCAAAGACCACAGCCTTCACTATGGATTACACCTCAACATAAAGAAAACAAAAATCCTCACAACTGGACCAATGAGCAACATTATGATAAATGGAGGAAAGATTGAAGTTGTCAAGGATTTCATTTTACTTGGATCCACAATCAACAGCCACGGAAGCAGCAGACAAGAAATCAATCGATGCGTTGCAATCCACAAATCTGCTGCAAAAGACTTCTTTAAAGTGTTAAAAAGCAGAGATGTCACCTTGAAGACTAAGGTGCACCTGACCCAAGACATGGTGTTTTCAATTGACTCATATACTTGTGAAAGCTGGGCAATGAATAAGGAAGACCTAAGAAGAATTGATACCTTTGAATTATGGTGTTGGCAAAGAATACCAAATATACCATGGACTGCCAAAAGAACGAACAAATCTGTCTTGGAAGAAGTACAACCAGAATGCTCCTTAAAAGTGAGGATGGCGAGACTTCATCTTATATACTTTGGACATGTTATCAGAAGGGATCAGTCCCTGGAGAAGGATATCATGCTTGGTAAAGCAGAGGGTCAAAGAAAAGAGGAAGACCCTCAACGAGATGAGCTGACACAGTGGCTGCAACAATGGGCTCAAGCATAACAACTATCATAAGTATGGCATAGGATGGGACTATGTTTCGTTCTGCTGTACACAGGGTCGCTCCGAGTCAGCACCAACTTGATGGCACCTAACAACAACAACAGGGCTGGTCAGGAGGCATGACCAGTTGGGCTATGTGACCTTGGGCAAGTTCCTTCCTGTCTCTGCACCTCAGTTTTCTCATATATAAGGGAAAGAGCTGGATCAGACAATCTTGAGGGTCCCCTTCAGATACGAATTCTCTTGAAATATCTAACAGACTATCAAACAAATCAGACTTTATTTATCTTATACAAGGCTAAAGTAGTCCAGGACTTATGTGGCAGCTCAGTGATGTCGATAAGACCCAAACCCTTTGTCTTTCTGCTCTGCCACTCTTAAAGTATTTGCTTGTTTCATAATCACTGTATCTCCAAGAATCACATATTTGTTCTAGGCAGTGAAAAGCAAAGGAGAAAAAGAGAAGAAAGGTGTATACCAACTGAGTCTGTCCCCATTTATAAGAGAAGCAAGGACTTTCCTGGAAGTCCCACCCTGAAGATTTGTACTTATATCTCATTAGCCAGAATTGTGCCCCCTGGCTACCTAGCTATAACGTGGCTAGAGAGAAGGGAATTCTGGACGGAGATTGGTTCAGTCAACCCACAGTGTCTGCTGCAAACACTAACTGTAAATTCATACAGTCCAGAAGGAGCACCTTTGGGGCTTTGTACCCATGGGATCTTCTGGAAAGAAGTCCCTCTGTTAACATTTCTCACATAACTCCATAGGGCTCTAAGTTGTGTGGGGACAGGACCTCGTTTGCTTGATCTCACCTGGAGCTTCAGGGCTTAGTTCAGGGCCTGGTATATTATTGGTTCGCAATAAACATCTGAGAATGAATGGATTTTCCATCAATGTGGCCGGATCTCAATAGACTGGGGACTCAGGAAGTAAGGATTCTGGTTAATTGGATTTTCCAGCAGCCTGAGGGTGAGGCAGAAAAGCTTATAACTTCAAATTAATTCCAGCAACATTGATTGAGTACCTTCCATGTCCAGGGCTCTAAGGTAATAAAACATATGCTATGTATGTATTGGTCATGGTTCCCGCAGGATACAGAGGGCATACTCAATCAGGGAATAGACAAGAGTTCAATAAGCAACTACTTACAAAGGTGTGACAGGATTAAGGGGAGCCAACAAGATGCTAGCAACACTGGGGAGTTGTTACCACCCCTGGGTTGAAAGAGTAAGGGGAGGGAATGGCTCCCAAAACAAGAAGAGAGCTATATACTTTTTCCTCACTTACTATCTCGTTATCTGATATTTCACATTTACAATAGTAAGATATCTAATATCTGACTATTTTTCACACTGATGATGTACATCTGGCAGTAACAAATGGTGAGGTGCAAGGTGAAAGTAACACTGGCTGTGATGGTTAAGGTTATGTGTCAACTTGGCTGAGCCATGATTCTCAGTGGTTTGACAGTTACATAATGATGTAATTTGGCAGTTATGTAATGATGTAGTCATCATCCTTTTTGTGATTAGATGTGGTCATCCTCTATTTTTGCATAAGGCTGACATCATATAACAATCTGGTCTTTGGAACCAAACCATGTCAATAAGCGAGGAGGTGTAGTGGTATCTGTGTGTGTAGCTGTATCTGGATCTGTAGGAGTGGGCTGCCTGTGGCCTTCCATAGAGGAACACAGCCTTCCACAGGGCAAGACAGATGCTACCATGGGTTGGGGCCCCAGCACAGAGGGAGCCAGGGAATAAACACTATGACCTCTCTTTCCTTCTATCCTTTCATTACCTGGTGCATCTCATTTGCTCGGCTGTACTTGGAAGCCAGCGGGCAAGGGCCGCATTGATATAGTCCTTGAGATCAACTTCCAGGACACAAGGGAATGGGAAGAAGGATAGAGAGAGGATCTAGGGAGGAAGGCAGATGGAGAGTATTTCTTAACATATAATTTTACATTCTCACAATAACTCTTTGAGATGGATACTATGCACCCATTTTATAGACGGTAAAACAGAGGATCAGGTTAGGTCAGTCACTCATCCAACCTCATATGGCTAATTAGTGGCAAAGCTGGAACTAGGGCTCAGATCACCTGACTCTTATTCCAGTGCTCATTCCTCCGTTCCATGCCACCACCCATACCAGCCTTCTAGGCAAAGAGCCTGCTCATTCCTTTGACTGCTGAATTCTTGTGAATGATGAGACCAAGGTGGAAAACAACTGCCTTTCTGTGCAGCAGATTAAATTCTGCTAAATGCCAGAGTGGGGTGGGGATTTTTACTGAAGCCTTTTTGAAGTGGAAAGAGTGGGTTGGCAGTCAGCAGGGAAGAGTTCTAGTTCTGCCCCCCACTAACAACTGGTATTTTTTATTGAGCTGCTGCTATGTGCCAAACGTGCTGAATGCTTCATTTACATTCTCTCTAACCCTTCAAAGAACCTACTATTATTTCCATTTTACTGGCCTGAAAACTGAAGCACAGAGTGGTTCCATTACCTGTTATAGGTAGAAATAGGAATCAAAATCAGGACTGTCTGACTGCAAAGGCCAAGCTCTTTCCTTTTCCCAGTGGCTGCCCTTTGCAGGCCTGAAAAGCTGATTTTGATCCAGTTATAGGGTTGCAATGAGTTGGAATCAACTCAACAGCAACATGTTTGGTTTTGGGGTTTTTTTGGGGGGGGGGACACCAAGAATCATTAAAAAAATCAAATCGATGACCAACATATTGACTTGTGCAACATCACATAAAAATCTGGATTTCAGACTTATATTAAAAAAATTGGCAGGTCTGAAACCATGGCCCACACTATGGTATGGTAATGATTGACAATGATTGACTGAAGCTGAGTAACAGCTGCCCACTTTAGATGGAGGATTTGCTGTTGATTTTGGCACAGTCCCTGCCACACCCAATTGCCCCCAGTACTGAGGTTAAGAATCAGTTACCATTTCTTAACCTGCTTGGACCACTGATTCTGCTGCGCTCAGTCCATTCCACTTATTTATGGTGCCTGCTCGGCTCATCATAAGACACCTGAGTTTGTGTCTCTAAAGTGCCCACTTCATTAAGGGTACGACATGAGCTACTGGCGTGAGAGAACCAAATACTGAACCTTCTGTTAATATGCATGATCTCGTTCCTTTTTAATGTTCATCTTCATATTTTATAATATATTGTATATTAATACAATAGTCATGGCTATGACTTATAAATGGTGCATATATACTGGCGGTATTTGCTCAGAATTTTTTTCTGATAGGGCTCCAAGATCAGAAAAGTTTGAAGATCACTGATCGCAACTACTTCCCTTTATACTAGCTGTCAGACATTGTGCAAATCCATTTGACTTTCTGGGCCTAGACTTTTTCATCTGGAAAATTGAGATATTGATACTGTCTACCTTGAAGGGTTGTTTCAAAATTCCATACACCCAGCAAACTGTAAAGTACAGAGCAATAAAAGTGGAAGGTCACCCTGAGAGAAGTCACCGGGTACAGCCATGCAGTGGCTGCTCCTTTCAGGCTAATGTGGATCTGGAGGGCTGACTGGAAGGTTCTCGGTAGGGTGTTGAGTCATAAAGCCAGCATGGCTGGGCGTCCCAGCCCAACCCCCTGCACAGCAACAAAGATTGGTTTTCAGGCTTATTAGTGTTGCTGATGTGCTCCTGGGGAAGACAATCGCCATGCTCTCATTAAACAGAAGTGACTGCCCCATTTCTGTTCACCTTCTCCTAACCTCCAGCTTATACCTGGTATCCCAGGGAGAACATTTCCCATGTCCTTCAACCCACTGGCCTCCTTTGTCCTTGGATTCATTCTTGCTTAGGGATAGGCAACATTTAACCAGTGGCTCAGAGGCTCAGATGAGGGCGTCAACTGAGTGCTCACACTAGTTGTGGTCATGACAAGGCTCCCTACCACCCCAACGGAAGAGAGATCACACACCTGATAACTTCTCAAGGGCATGTCAGCCTGAGAGTGGGGGCTGGGTGGGCTCTGGGGGTTAGGGAAGAAGTCCCTGGGTGGCACAAACAGTTAAGCACTCAACTAACTGAAAGGATGATGGTTTGAACCCACCCACAGATGCCTTGGAAGAAACGCCTGGTGATCTGCTTCCGAAAGGTCACAGCCCTGAAAACCCTATGGGGCAGTTCTACTTTGCACGCATGGGGTCGCCATGAATCGGAAATTGACTTGATAACAACTGGTTTGGTTTTTGGTTTGGGGAGTTAGGGTATAACCTGAATGCTGCTGAGTGTCTGGGACAGGACACCCAAAGCACTCACTTCTTTTATCCTAACTACTGAGAGTGAGAGTGATTTTAGAACTGCTTGAATCCCTGAGGTAGGAAGAGAGAAAGCTAGCTGAGGATCACAGCCTACCAAGGGTGAAGCTAGAGTGACCATCTTTCCTGGTTTGCCTGGACTGAGGGGTTTCCTGGAATGTGGGGCTTTCAGTGCTAAAACTGGGATAGTTCAGAGTAAGGGGGGGAGGGGGGCTTGGTCACCCTAGATGGAGCTGGAATTCAAACTCCTGCAATCTGTCTCCCAAACCCATGTGCTAAGTCACTACTCTAAAACATTTTGAATGAGGACAGAGAAAGCCAATGAGAGGTGTGCAATGTGACAGGCAGTGAATGCCCAGAGAAGGAAAGAAAAAGCTTCAAGTGTAGGGCCAAGTTCTCTGTGTTGTTTCTCTTACTGCCTTTTGGGGCAGGAGATGCCAGAGAGTATGATCTCCATAGCCACCCTACTGGCAAGATGAGATTCCAGTAGGAAGAGAGCCAAAGCCTGTGCAGATACCAAGAGCTACTTTTTATGGAGCATCTTTACAATTATAACTTTGGTCCAAACCCTAGTGAGGTAGCTCTTATATGTCCTATTTCCCAGATGAGGAAACCAGTGCTTTGAGAGGTCCAGGAACCTGACCAATGCCTCCAAGTTCAAAGTAGTAGGATCTGCATTTGACTTAGGTCTGATTGCTTCTAGGACCTGTACTTATAACCACTATGCAACACGGTGTCTCCAGAAGGACTTCTGTAAAACATAGCATCATTTCTCATTATTATTATTAAACTCAGGAGCTGGTTGTGGTGGGGGGTATGTGGGTGGGAGCTTTGTTCAATCTTTCTCTGCCTTTTCAGTATTCTCAACTTTCCATTAATTGTAGGCTGCAGAGAGAGGGTCAAACTGCAGTGTCTCATATTTCCTACTTAGTAGCACCTGATCGGAGCCCTGGTGGTGCAATGGTTAAGAGCTTGGCTGCCAACCAAAAGTTCAACAGTTTGAATCCACCAGCCACTCCCTGGAAGCTCTATGCGGTAGTTCTAGTCTGTCCTATAGAGTTGCTATGAGTTGGAATCAATTGAAGGCAACGGGCTTAGCACCGGATCAGGAGAGAAGGTCAAGGCTGTCAAGTGCCATGAGGTCTCCGAGGTGTCTGTGGCTCTCCATTATCCACCAGAAAACACACACACACACACGCACGCACGCGCACACACACACACCCAGCCTTTGGGTGAATTTAACTCAAAAGACACAGGAGGTGGGAGATTGCCTGAGGCTTTGGGAGGGGGCTTAGGGAGGGTACGGTATTGTCACACATGTGTACATTCTAGGTTTAATTCATCAGTGTTACTAATTGTAAAAAAAAAAAAAAAAAAAAAGGCTTTTCAGCACTGCCTACGGGTAAGCACAAAATTAAAGTCTTATTTAAAATACATGAGAGAGATGGACAGTCATTTAAATAGCTTAAAATAGTGTGAGACTTCACCAATTGTAAAATACTACCTTGTTGGGAAATTCATTCCAAAGAAGAGTTTATTCCTAGGTCTTAAAAGTACATGGTCACATCTGAGCAGAAGTCATTCATTCATTTATCTAGTCATTCCACAAACATTTATTAAATGTCTCCTACGGGCCTTTTTTTTTATGGGCCAGGCACTGTGCTAGGTGCTGTGCGGATATCAAGATGAGACTGAATAGGATCTTCCCATCATGGAGTCTCTGGGTCATTAAAGCAGAAAAGACACAGAAAAACTAATAATCTATTGGGTTGTTGTTTGCAGTCGAGTCGATTCCGACTCTGGCAACTCCATGTGTGCAGAGTAGAACTGCTCCATAGGGTTTTCAAGGCAGATTGCCAGGCTTTTCTTCTCAGGTGCCTCTGGGTGGGTTGAACTGCCAGCCTTTCAGCTGGTAGTCAAGTGCTTAATCATTTGTGCCACCCAGATGCTCCATGAAGAAAGGGAAATGTATCCCAGGCAGGGTGAATTGGCTGAGCAAAAATCTGGATGATGGAAAATCAGTATACCTGGGGCTGGGGAAGAGCCTAGTTTGGTTTGCGTAGCACACAGGAACAAAGAAATACAGGATGCAGGGAAGAAAAAGCCCCTGACGCCAGATCTCTATTCCATAAACTGCCCAGAGATGCGGAGACACGTAAGCCAGAATTAGGATCCAGGAAGATACAATAGTCAATGACAAGAGTTAAATGTTGATAAATGACACAGATTTGAGGAATTGCCAAATCCAGGGCATGGGTAATGAGGTCAGAAACGCACTTGAGGGAGAGCTTAGAATATGAGCTGGCGGAGATTTAGTGTGTTTCATGGGCAGAACTGGAATTCAACCTAGAAGTGGGCTTCGAAGAATGCAAAGAACTTCCTTGGTTGGAGAGGACTGCCTGAGCAGAGAGACTGCCTGAAGAAAGGTAGGGAGGAGGGAAACAGGAGGTATGCCTGGGATGGGTGAGCACCCTGCTTTGCCCAGAGCAAAAGAGTCCTGCCCTAGCTTTCTCCCATTCAGGACAATTGGACAGACCAGTGTGAAGGGCGGCCCAGGTTTTGGAGGTTGACAGAGCTGAGTTGGGTTGAATTCCAGCTCTGCCATTTACTCATTTAAGAGCACGGGCTCGTTTCTGTACCTCCGTTAGCCTCAGTATCCTCATAGGTGAAAAGCCCTTAACAAGGGCCCCCTAGTGCTGGTGCTGCTGTGAGGTTCAGGGCCTTTTGCCAATTAACACGCTTTCACCGCAGGTCATACAAGACACAAACAGACTTACCTTCTGCTTCCTCCTCGGGCTGCTAGGTCACACCTTCAGAAACCAATTGGAAGAAGAAAGACTGGACCATCCCCTGATGACAGGAAATTTCCCAGAAGCCCCCTCAGGTCATATGTCCATTTCTGAACCACTCAGTGGCAAATGGGGCGGGGCTTCCCTTAGGCCAATCAGGCCTGCCCTTGCACTGAGAAGGGGGGGCCAGTGATCCAGGCAATTGGAACTGGTGAATGCCGGCCCTAAACACCGGAAGAAAGAATAAGGAGCCGAAGCGGCTTAGACGATCTGAAGTGGCTTTTTCAGAACTAGTTTGCAAAATGTACATAGTAGGTTCTCCAGCGGCAGGAACTAACATTGTGAGGATTTCGCAGACTGCTCTAGCTAGCTTTGGCGCCTTGGCGGCCAGGGACAGCTGAGCTCAAGGTGCTTTTCCTTAACTGTGTTACAATTAAAAAAAAAAAACCCGAAACAAAACCTATTGCCGTCCAATCAAATTCTGACGGTAGCGACCCTATAGGACTGAGCAGACTGCCCCATAGGGTTTCCAAGGCTGTTAATCTTTAGTGGAGTAGACTGCCACATCTTTTACCAGCCCGGCTGGTGAGTTCGAACCTCCGACTTTTCAGTTAGCAGCCGAGTGCTTAACCACTGTTCCACCAGGGCTCCTTCTGAATAGAAGGGAAGGAGAAAATGAGACTTTAAGAGAGCCGAAACAGCTCAGAGTGGTTGGTATCAAAATCCTAGCGTTGTCTATAAAGTCCTTTTAAATACATCTCGTTCGACTTAAAAAAAAAAAAGTGGCATTTCCCCCCTATTCCCCAAGGTACAGTATAACATGTTTTCAGCTGGTCCTCACAACCACCCAGATTCTTGTGGGGGGAGTTTCAGAGTTCTTCCTGTCACCTCTTCTGTGCCATCTGAAGGTTCATTGCAGTTAGTGCTTGTGGTGATTGTGCCTGGTAAGGGTCCGGCTGCCTGGGTTAAAATCTCAGCTCCAATGCCTTAGAAGTGTGTGAACTTGGCAAGCTAGCCTCTCTGTGCCTGCTTCCTCACCTGGAAAAAATAGATGACTTAAACCTAGTTCTTCTGGTGGTTATGATGATTAAAAAGTTTGGTTTTCTCTGTCTGACAGAGGTGGCCTGGAGAATTTTTGAATCTCGGTAGACTGGATTCTTGGCCCTTCCTGTCATCTCATCAGAGAACAGAACATAGAACAGGGCTATGTGAAGGGAAGGGATGTGCAGCTTAATGAAAAGCATGCATTCCATAATTTAAAGAAATTACAGAACCGTTACTTTCCAGCACAGCAACAAGATATAAATAGATACTAATAAGTCAAATCAGGTTAAAT
This sequence comes from Loxodonta africana, assembly GCF_030014295.1. Lineage (NCBI taxonomy): Eukaryota > Metazoa > Chordata > Mammalia > Proboscidea > Elephantidae > Loxodonta > Loxodonta africana. The sequence goes on from NC_087348.1 coordinate 47,287,262, forward strand.
GCTGAAAAAATTACAATTCATAATAGGGTTGCATTATATAAATGTTTGCACATGTAAAAGTCCTTTAATGCACATGAATTTTAATTGCTGGATTCGCATGGAAAAATGCCAGCTCTGCCACTCTGCCTGTGTGACTTCGGGAAACTCTTCCCCTCTGGGGACCTCAATTTCATTGGCTATAAAATCAGACTAATAATTTTCTTGTAATAAAGGTTCACATGAGGTAATGTGTGTGAAGGGGCTTTGAAACTGGAAAGCATAATACTCTTTGTAAGTATTTAATGACTACTGTAACAGTCATCCCCAATAAAAATATGTTCAAGAAAGACTTGAGCTCACAGTTTGAAATACCAGCCTGAAGAACAATCCAGAAATACTGCATTCATGTTTTTCTTTACAATGGAGTCTATACGTTGGAGACATTTAATTTGCTCTTTGAGACCTTGTCTTTTTGATTAGTGTCACCTTCAGTCCTCATGGAAACCCTGGTGGTGTAGTGGTTAAGAGCTAGGTCTGCTAACCAAAAGGTTGGCAGTTCAAATCCACCAGGTGCTCCTTGGAAACCCTATGGGGCAGTTCTACTCTGTCCTATAGGGTCGCTATGAGTCAGAATTGACTTGATGGCAACTGGTTTGTTTTTTTGGTTTCAGTCCTCATGGTATATTTTTTAGAGACAGAACAACAGTTAGTGAATTGTTTCAATCAGAAATCTAGATGCTCCAAGCTCCTGAATTAGGGTAGCCCTCTTTTTGAATGTATTTTCTGGGTAAACATGAAAACCAGATTAAACCAAGCACGTCATTGTGGATATGGAAAATCAATGTACTGTGGGCTGTGCTGTTTACAGTCTTACTACAAAAAATGGTTGCACTGTTTATACCTAGGAGTTCTGGTATCTCAAGCCATCACTGTGAGCTGCTCACTTCATGTTCGTTCATATAGCCCTCACAAAGGACAGTCATTGCGGGTTAAAAGCAACTAATGTCAGACCCCTGCTGGCCTAGTATGGCACTGCAAGGGGGAACACAGTTTCCAACTTCTAATAGGGGAGGCAGCTGAGAAGTCAAATCTTTGGTCTTGCCTCATTTTATATGTAGTTACCTGTATTCTTCAGAAAGTTTGAAGAAATGGGAGCGAGAAGAAAAGTTGAACTTAACTTACAATGGAGAACAATGGTTCTTGAGGGAGAACCAGAATCATAATCTCTCTATGGCGCAGTTTAAGGCTTAGATATGCCTGTCCCACAAGCCAACTCTTCATCGTTAACAGCATGTAGTGTAGCACGTTAAAAAAAAAGCTGCCGAACAGACGCTGACTCATGGTGACCGTACGTGTATCAGAGTAAATTGTGCTCCATAGGATTTTCAATTGGCTGGGTTTTTTGGAAGATCACAAGGCCTTTCTTCTGAGGTGCCTGTGAGTGGACTTGAACCTGTATTCTTTCTGTTAGCAGACAAGCACTTAACTCTTTGCACCACACACTTTTTAATATGCTCTCAAATCATTGTAGGAGCCCTGGTATCAAAGTAGGTAAGTGCTCGGCAGCTCACCGTAAGGTCGGCAGTTGGAACCCACGAGCTGCTCTTTGGGCGAAAGATGTGGCAGTTTGCTTCCTAAAGATTTACAGCCTTGGAAACGCTGTGGGGCAGTTTTACTTTGTCCTGTAGGGTCGCTATGAGTCAGAACAGACTGGAGAACAGTAGGGTTTGGGGTTTGGTCAAATCATTGTTGGTTGTATACTCTAACCTCTAGGGGGCGGAGAAGCTAACTCCAGAGCTTTTTGCTCTACCTCTATGGAGAAGGGACTATGAAGGGTCAAGGCCAAAATGGAGTGCTCAAGGATACATACAATGTAACATCATAATAGGAGGTGGAGTCTGGGGATATGAGAACCTTCCAGAATTACAATTCTTTTTCTTCTTGTGGTCTGCACTGTCTCTTGGTTCTCTTCTTTCATGAAACTGAATAAAGTGGCATCTGCCCCTGTCAGGCAAAATGGGGTCTAGGGAAAAGGAGCACAAAATAGGCCAGGGAGAGCAAGAACAACCCAAGCAAAACAAGAACCTTGGATGAAAAGAGCAAAGCTCTTGTTTTGGGGGCGAGGGTATTGATTAACCTCCTGATTGGCAGAAATCAGACTTAGCGAGAATTATGAGTTCATTTTAGAAGACCAGAGGTAGAGGTGGCAAAATGGCGAGGGGCCCAGGCTCCACTCCCAGCCTAGTGTTTCTTGCTTTAGTGAACAGGTAAACCCCAGAGAGCAGCCCAAGGGCTCGGGATGGGGGAACTTGAAGGCAATGGGGAGGCATCCCACTTTCTGTGCTTCTTCCTCTCATACTGGAAAGCTCTGAGGAGGACTAACCCAGAACCCAGTGCAGTTGAATCAGGGCCTAACTCATGTCGCCAACCCTCCTGGCCCCATGACTTGAAAGATGGGGTTGTACCAGGAACCAGGGTATCATTTAGCTGAGCCCCTCCATTGCTTCCTCTTCAGTGCTTGTGCCTCTTCAGGATTTGGTTTGAATTATGCAAACCCACTTTTCCCACTAACACAAAATCATCTCATTAGCATCCCAGAAAATGTTCTGTGATTGCAAGAAGGAAAGCCACGATTGCCTTGGTGACTTTTGGAAGCTTTATTGCCTGGGCTGAGCGAGCAGTGAGAACCCCATCCTCAACTATCTGCAGAATATTCCTCTACATGGAAGTATCCTAAGGTACTTAGCCAGTTACCACTGATGGACATTTAGGTCATTACCGAGTTTTTTGCCATTAAAAGTAATGCTACAGTCCTTATGCAAAAAGCTTTGTATATGTGTAATGTTTCTTTTGGTTAGACAGATTTCTAGGAGTGGAATTGGATACCATCAAATTTCCCTTCAAAATGCCTGTTTTCATTCTTTACCGTATTTTATTATTTATATTTATAATAATGGTAATATTGATGTTTTATTGTAACAATAGTAATATTAAATAATAAATTATTTATTGAGGGCTTACTATGTGCCAGGTACTATATTAACCAAAAAACCACTTCATATGAATTATCTGATTTGATTTTCTTATCCATCCAGTGTAGTAGGTTCTATTATTATTCCCATTTTAGAGGTGAGGAAATGGAGGCCAAGAGAGTTACTTGCTTGAAGTCAGTAAGTGTCAGACCCACGCATTCTGACTCCAGAGTCCACGCTCCCATTGCTTCACTCAAAAGTGACCCCACCTTTATTTCAGGAAAAGAGAGCTTGGGTAAGAGACAGCCACTGGGCCTAGTGAATTTGGCTGCCTCTACTCAGGAAAGGAAGCCATTCTGAAGCTTAATGTTGGAAATATCATCATCTTGGGTCTTCTGTTAACAAATCTTTGGGTTTAGTGTTGATACAAGGACCCAAGGTCAAGTTCACAAGAGGATTTTACTCCAACTGTACCTATACAAGGAAACTCTGGTGGCATAGTAGTTAAAAGCTATGGCTGCTAACCAAAAGGTCACAAGTTTGAATCTACCAGGTGCTCCTTGGAAACCCTATGGGGCAGTTCTACTCTGTCTTATAGGGTTGCTCTGGTCGGAATCGACCCGATGGCAAGGGGTTTGTTTTTTTTTGGTTTGGTACCTACACAACCTCTTTTTAAAATACATAATTCATCAACCTTCCTCTCTCTTCTTCCTCTCATAGTAGAAAGCTCTATGGAGGATTAACAACATTTACTTAACCTCTGCCAAACAACTAGTTGAAGGGAATTTGTTCCAATTAAATTAACTAGCCATCTTGGTATACTGTCATGTCAGGCTATGAGCATCATGAAATGGGATGATGGGTTGATTCAGTTCAGGGTATACTTGGTGCCCTGCATTCCTCAAAACAGAGTCACTCTACAGGAGTGAAACATCATTATGAGAATTGGGGACCACCGAGCAATAGCTTTTTCCAGGCGTATTTGTTGTCCACGAACTCCTTTGAGTGGTGCTCAGTTCTCTGTGGGAAAGAAAGAGAAGCAGGAGGCTGAGGAAAGGGGTGAAGAGGAGGAGGCGGAGGAAAGACAGCTGTTCCAGCAAGTGGGGATATTTATTCCTTACTATTGCTAAGTGCTCTTGCTACATTCCAGTGGATGTAATAATCTCCTAAGAAAATACCAGCTTTGTGTCTCTTTTTATTTGGAAGGGCATGAACTTTCTGTATGAGACAGCCGTGACCATGTGGGGGGGTGTTTTGATCTGGGTGTCACGTACACTTTCTATATAAGGAAGAGGGTCATAGCTAAATCACCAGCCTGAAGACACACACACACACACACACACACACACACACACACACACACACACACGACATAGGCTCGGTCTTGGAGGCATGCCAGTCTGTAAGGTGGGAGATGATGAAGCTTCACTAAAATTGTTATGAGGTGGAGAAGATTGTACCTCTCAGAACTCCTTTCATGGAGATAATTGTGTGGGTTTGGAAAGAATACTTTGAAAGCCATTTGGAAGTGGGCGCGGTGAGACCCCAAAAGGGGTAAGCTAGAATAACAACAGATGGTCATTAAATGATCTTCTAAAGAGGGATCAGGTTAATTAAGGTCAGGGCTTTGGTGTCTATGAGCATGGTGTGTAGGGAGGAACACAGCCTCCAGACCCCGCCCCCCCGGCCACACACATACACCTGCTCCCATCATCTCCTCTAAATAAGTGTTGATCTAATATTTAAAGAATATCAATTTGGAGGGGGTGCCAAGTCACTATTCTTCTTGATGTGCCACGTTTCCCTCTGGTGTTCTAAGTATGTGCATGCGCCCACAAACACAGCACACAGTGACACTGGCACTAGCCTTCCATCTCTCCCTGCCAGTACCACTGCCTGCCATACGGATGCTCCCAGGAGTGCACCTAAAGGTGCACTCTGAGGCCTCTGAGGCCTTATGGTAAGTGCCAGGGAAGGAATTTGAGAATGATCCATGATCAACACTGTAAAGAGTCCAGACACAATCTCCCATCTTCGATGATCTCACACCTGTTTCCCAGTCCAGAAAATGGGTGTAGCCATAGCACTCAGGTAAAGACATCTGCTCATGTGCAGAGCTTACCAAACACCTTCACCCTGGTGGTTGGTATATTGGTGTTGACAGAGACCTTAATCAAACAGTTTAGTGCCTCTACTTGTCACAACAGCAGCAACCTCAGGATGTAGCCAGGAAAGAACAGGGGATAGGAGGAGGCAGAAAGAGAGGCAGAGGGTTGTTGTTGTTACCTGTCATCCAGTTGGTTTAGCCTCATGGTGACCCTACGTACAACAGAATGAAACACTGTCTGATTCTGCTCCATCCTCAAAATCATTGTTATGTTGAGCCCACTGTTGCAGCCACTGTGTCAATCCATCTCGTTAAGGGTCTTCCTTGTTTTCTCTGACCCTCTACTTTACCAGGCATGATGTCCTTCTCCAGAGACTGATCCCTCTTGATAACATGTGCAAAGTATGTGAGATATAATCTCACCATCCTTGCTTCCAAGGAGCATTCTGGTTGTACTTCTTCCAAGACAGATATGTTCATTCTTTTGGCAGTCCATGGTATATTCGATATTCTTTACCAGCATGACAATCAAAGGTTCCAGTTCTTCTTCAGTCTTCCTTATTCATTATCCAGCTTTCACATGCATGTGAGGTGATTGAAAACACCACAACTTGGGTCAGGCCCACCTTAGTCCTCAAGGTGACATCTTTGCTTTTTAACACTTTAAAAAGATCTTCTGCAGCACATTTGCCCTATGCAATGTGTCCTTTGATTTCTTGACTGCTGCTTCCATGAGTGTTGATTGTGAGTCCAACTTCAATCTTTTCTCCATTTATCATGATGTTGCTTATCGGTCCAATTGTGAGGATTTTTGTTTTCTTTATGTTGAGGTGTAATCCATACTGAAGACTGTAGTCTTTGATCTTCATCAGTAAGTGCTTCAAGTCCTCTTCACTTTCAGCAAGCAAGGTTGTGTCATCTGCATAACACAGCTTGTTAATGAGTCTTCCTCCAATCCTGATGCTCTGTTCTTCATATAGTCCAACTTCTCATATTATTTGCTCAGCATACAGACTGAATAAGTATGGTGAAAGGATACATCCCTGATGCACACCTTTCTTGACTTTAAAACATGCAGTATCCTCTTGTTCTATTTGAATGACTGACTCTTGATCCATGTACAGGTTCCTCATGAGTACAATTAAGTGTTCTGGAATTTCCATTCTTTACAATGTTATCCATAATTTATTATGATCCACACACTCAAATGCCTTTGCATGATCAATAAGACACAGGTAAACATCTTTCTGGTATTCTATGCTTTCAGCCAGGATCCATCTGACATCAACAATGATAACCCTCTTCTACGTCCTCTTCTGAATCCAGCTTGAACTTTGGCAGTTCCTTGTCGATGTACTGCTGCTTTTAAATGAACTTCAGCAAAATGTTACTTGCATGTGATATTAATGATATGGTTCGAGAATTTCCACATTTGGTGGGATCACCTTTCTTGGGAATAGGCATAAATATGGATCCCTTCCAGTCGGTTGGCCAGGTAGCTGCCTTCCAAATTTCTTGACATACACGAGTGAGTACTTCCAGTGCTGCATCCATTTGTTGAAACATTTCAATTAGTATTCCATCAATTCCTGGAGCCTTGTTTTTCACCAATGGCTTTAGTGCAGGTTGGACTTCTTCCTTCAGTACCATTGGTTCCTGCTCATATGGTACCTCCTGATATGGTTGAATGTCGGCCAATTCTTTTTGGTATAGCGACTCTGTGTGTTACTTCCATCTTCTTTGATGTTTCCTGTGTCGTTTAGTATTTTCCCCATAGAATCCTTCAATATTTCAACTCAAGGCTTGAATTTTTCCTTCAGTCCTTTCAGCTTGAGAAATGCACAGCCTATTCTTGCCTTTTGATTTTCCATCTCCAGGTCTTTGGACATGTCCTTATAATACTTTACTTTGTCTTCTTGAGCCACCCTTTGAAATCTTCTGTTCAGCTCTTTTCTTCATCATTTCTTCCTTTCGCTTTAGCTAGTAGATGTTCAAGATCAAGTTTCAGAATGTCTTCTGACATCCATTTTGGTCTTCTCTTTCTTTACTGTCTTTTTAATGATCTCTGGCTTTCTTCGTGTATGATGTCCTTGATGTCATTCCCTAACTCCTCTGGTCTTTGGTCATTAGTGTTCAATGAGTCAAATCTATTCTTGAGATGGTGTCTAAATTCAGGTGGGATGTACTCAAGGTGGTACTTTGGCTCTTGTTGACTTGTTCTAATTTTCTTCAGTTTCAACTTCAACTAGCATTTGAGCAATTGATAGTCTGTTCCGCATTCAGCCCCTGGCCTTGTTCTGACTGATGATATTGAGCTTTTCCATCATCTCTTCCCACAGATGTAGTCGATTTGATTCCTGTGTATTCTTCTGGTGAGGTCCACGTGTATAGTCGCCATTTATGTTGGTAAAAAAGGTATTTGCAATGAGTAAGTTGTTGGTGTTGCAAAATTCTATCACGCAATCTCCAGAATCGTTTCTATCACCAAGACCATATTTTCTACTACCGATCCTTCTGCTTTGTCTCCAACTTTTGCATTCCAGTCTCTAGGAATTATCAATGCATCCTGATTGCATGTTCCATCAATTTCAGACTGCAGAAGTTGGTAAGAATCTTCAATTTCTTCATCTTTAGCCTTAGTGGTTGGTGGGTAATTTGAATAATAGTCACATTAACCAGTCTTCCTTGTAGGCATATGGATATATATTATCCTATCACTAACAGTGTTGTACTTCAGGATAGATCTTGAAATACTCTTCTTGATGGTGAATGCAATGCCATTCCTCTTCAAATTGTCGTTCCCAGCATAGTAGACCGTAGGATTTCTGATTCAAAAAGCCTAATACCAGTCTATTTCAGCTCACTAATGCCTAGGATATCAATGTTTATGTGCTCCATTTCACTTCTGCCAACTTCCAATTTTCCTGAATTCATACTTCGTACATTCCATGTTCCAATTATTAATGGATGTTTGCCACTGTTTCTTCCGATTTTGCCACATCAGGAAATGAAGGACCCGAAAGCTTGATTCCATCCCCGTCATCAAGGTTGAATCTATTTTGAGGAGGTAGCTTTTCCCCAGTCGTCTTTTGAGTGCCTTCCAACCTGAGGAGCTCATCTTACAGCACTATATCAAACAGTGTTCCACTGCTATTCATAAAATTTTCACTGGCTAAATCTTTTCAGAAGTAGGTTACTGGGTCCTTTTTCCTAGTCTGTCTTAGTCTGGAAGCTCATCTGAAACCTGTCTGCCATGGGTGACCCTACTGGTATTTGAATACCGGTGGCATAGGTTCCAGCATCGCAGCAACACGCCAGCCCCCACGGAACGACAAAGTGACAAACACACGGGGGGAAGAAGCTGTTGGTCTTGTAAAATTCTATCAGGCGATCTCCAGCATCATTTCTATCACCAAGTCCATGTTTTCCAACCACCGATCCTTCCTTGTTTCCAACTTTCGCATTCCAATCACCAGTAATTATCAATGTGGTCTGATTGCATGTTTGATCAATTTCAGACAGAAGTTGGTAAAAATCTTCAATTTCTTCATCTTTGACCTTAGTGCTATTAACCAGGAGAAGAAGAGAGAAGGAAAAATCATAGCTTGTCAGAGCAAGCACCCAACTCTGTGAGCCAGGGCTGCTCCTCCTTCCTCTTGCTTCTCCACAGTAACTGTGCCAATAGGTACAACCCCACGTTCCAGATGGTGCTACCCTGACAGGAAAGGATGCCTAGTTGCACTTGTGCTGAACGTAATGTCTATGCAGGTCCTGGAACTGAGAACTGCAGTCTTTCAGATGCTGCCCTTTAGTATCAAAGGAGGGACCTTGGAATGTCTCCCAGAATGTTCCAATGTGGGCTTTTGAGTCACTAAACAGCCTTTCTCTTCTGGGAGACAGTGGCCAAATTTGGATCAGAACTTGGGTTTCCTAGAAAGCCATATTACCTTGGTCAAATCATTTCATCTCTTTGGCCTATTTTCTCATCAGTAAATGAGGTTGAGTTGGACTCATCTCTAAGTCAGTTTTCCCTAAAATTATTTACATGAACAGCAGAGAACTATGCCCTATTTCCCTTTTGAAGCTCCACAAGGCACATGAACATGAAAGCTCCGAGAAGTCCTGCAGGTAAGAAACTTGTTCAACTTTGCTTAGCCTACTGTTTCACTTCCCAATTTAGCTGACTGCAGTGTATTTTTTCATGGCTGTATACCTTTGGAGAAATGCTGCTCTCCATAAAGTCTACATGAGTCCAGTTCTCTTGGCATATCCCAAGACACAAACACACTCACATACATACACGTGTATGCACACACACACATGCAGATGTGCACACACAGAGGAAAAAGAAGAGGTGCAACTCTTAAGGGAAGTATCTTCACAGTCTGACACTCCTTTGCTAAGATCTTAGAATGTTAGAGCTGAAAGACAATCAAGAGATCCTCCAGTCTAGTCAACTGCACCCCTCGTTTTAGGGTATTTAGAGAGGGAACATGATCTGCCAAATGTTGCACAGCAGGATGGGAGCTGGGTTTCTGGTTTCTTCTGCTAGTATACCTTTTCAGCACACCTCATTGCTTCCCTCTTCTCCTATGGACAGTAGATGCCTTTTGGTGTGACCATCTGCCTTGGACACTCACGTTGGGGTAGATGTAGCCAAAGGTGTCTTCCAGTTTTCTGCATCAAGCTATAATATCCAGGGTAATTTTCGATACAAATGCTATCAAGGTGTCAGTCAGTGTACAAATATTTTTTGAGCATCTACTCTGTGGGAGGCAGTTTTGTTAGCACTGGCAATGCAGCAGCAAACAATATAACTTTCAAAGGGTTACAGACATTAACCACATGAACAAATAAATACACATGATAATTTAAGGCACTTATAATTGATTTTTTAAAAAGTGAGATTTGGTGATGTGGTGGGCAGAACTATGAAGTAGCCTTGGGGAGGATAATAGAGGCTGAGCAGATAAGCTTGGTGTGGGGAAAAATAGACAGGCTCCATCTACTATGTCCCCAACAGGACTCCACTGTGATGAGTGATTGTCACTACAATAAATAGTAATCATAAGTTACCATTTATTAAGTGCTCATTCTGTGTCAGGCACTGTACTAAGACCTGTAGATCCATCTGCTCATTTAATTCCTCACAGTGAAAGAGCCAGTACTAGAACCAAGTCTATCTGCTTCAAAACCCAGCCTCAGGAACAAACTCACTCCATTTTCCAAAGACAGAAGGCCCCACATTGCTCTTTTCCCTGGAGATGCAACATAGGGGTTAAGTGGTTCATAATGTTAACAGTTTTCCTCTAACAATTTCATCTAAATTTTATTTTTCACTTCATTCCACTACTCTGAGGTCTACCCTCCAGAGACCATCCCCTTCCCCAATGACACACACAAAATCAATTACATTGTATTATCTGATGCCAGTTGTGTTTATGCCTCAAAAGGAAGAAAAGTGTTTTTTATGAGTGGAGATTTTGTTTTTCCATTCCACTCCTTCCCGGGGTGGGGAGGGGAGGCAGAACACCTTTTCTGAAGGTAGACATTGTGTGTGGTTTTGGAGCTGAGTTGGCGAGCGGATACACCCCGCACCTTATTTATTTTCTCTTCTGTGGAAAGGTCTCGGCTGTTTTTCCTCCCAAATTGAATTCTCTTACTCTTGAAGGATGACCCAAGCAGAGAAATTTCCCAAACATCTGAAATCTGAGAAACTGTGCCTGGAATCCATGAAACTCTATGGTTTCCAGATGGGAGAGACCAGAAGAAGAGGAGGAGGAGTAGAGAAAGAAGGGTGGAAGGACAAAAGGCAGGGGGAAGCCTGAACTTTAGATCACTTCTGACTAACTTGTGAATGAAGCCAGGTCTTCTATTTGTTCTCTGAGTCTGCTATTTGACAATGTTCCAGGCCTGAAGATACGCAGCACATGGATGTGTCCTTGTGAAACTGTTCAGTGATTGTTAGGAAGTATGTCATTGTGAAGTTGTCTTTTCTGAGGGCAGAGACTGACCTCAGTACTCAGTAGCACAATGTAAAAGGAAGCCCATGGCTTGGCTATCAGGAGGGGCATAAACACTCCAGATGGATAGTCTAACCATCCCAGAAATGGCAAAAGACCAGACACTCCTAAAAATTTGGCTTTTCTACACTACTAAGCATATGTAGTGTGGACCTTGGGTGACCTAACTCTTCCTCCATATATTTTGTCCTCATGCTAGAGGTGGGGAATGGGGCTTACCAGGCAACTTTTCTTTGAGTAAATAGTAAGTATAGTTTGGCCACAAGTGGGCTAGGTGTGGTCTCAGAAGGAATGTCATTGTTTGATCAGAGAGGCCCGTATCTTCTACAGAAAATATGACAGTCTGGGAAAACAGATCAGAACTCACCTGTTAGCAAATGGGAAATTGGTTTAAGTGCTGAGAAACACCCATTTTTATTGTTATCAGTGGTTTCTTTATCATCCTCACCTACAACTGGCCTACTGACTTCCCCTATCTCCACCACCTAGTCAAAAGGCAATCTTGTTCCTGTCATAGTTTTTCCACTTGGAATAGGCTGAATTTGATACTAGGATATATATCCACCCAACTGGGTCCAAAAAGTCCCATAAACCAGAGTGTGTGGAGAGAAACCAAATCCAGAAAAGTTACTTCCCAGTGAACCCTCCAATCTCCAGATGTCTTAATAAAAATGGTCAGGCAGCAAACGATCACCCTCCAGCCAGAGTGCCACACTTGGACTCAATGTTTTCAAAAGCCAAGCAAAGCATTCAACCTCTTCTTAACTCGATCTCCTAGCCTGGGACTGTAAATGTTTGACTACACTCCAGCTTGGAGGAGAAAGCAAGCAGAGGTGAACGGATTATAATGACATCGCTTCACAGACCACTCACGTCGGGTAAGGAATGCAGGAACACTGCCTACCTCTTGAAGCTGAGCAGTGCTCAGAATTTATGAACTTCTGACTATGATGTGAATCTAGCATCTGAGCCAGACATTTTCAATGGGTAAATGGTGGACAATTTCACTCTCCCATTCCCCTCTTTTTCCTATTGCCAATTGTACTGTTCAGAAGTGAATTATGAGTTAATTCCTTCTGCTGTTAAGCGTGCCACAAAATGTTGGTCACAATGCAGTCATAAAAAAAAAATTTAGGAAAGAAATATAAAAAGAGAAGTAAATAGTGCTGTAGCAAATAACAAACACCATCACCACCAGCAAAAGATGGATGGGCATGAAAAAATCCTTGCTGTGGGAAGACAGTGGCCTGTATACCAAATGGAATGCATTTGATGAACTTAGATCATTTCTATATATAATTGATGTGGCCTTTGGGCTTTTACAACCACGCAGTGTTGAAAGCAGTGCATCATGGGAAAAAAGATAGCTCCAGTCACATGCTTCTTGGATTATCTTAGGGTCATCAGGCCAAGTTACCACAAAGTGCTCAATGATCCAGGGAAACGAATCGTGTCTTCCTTCATTCCAGGGCTTAATATATGCATTACATCACTATTAGAAGCAAGCAACTCTTTGGTTGATGACTCCAACATGGATTGAGGTCAAAAGTGGCCCTGGAGACCCAATTCCCTAGTGAGGAATTGCTATACAACTACACATGTCCTTTGCTTCTGAATTCTTTCTTCTCCTAGCAACAACTAAACACCAGCTTGCCAGGCTAGTATTGTGTCTACATAAGGTTTATTCTTCCTGCAGCGAAGAGTTGGAGAAACACAAGGGAGAATCTAATATTACAGCTTAAATTGTGTTACACCCAAACTTGTGAGGGTCTGGTTTCTCTTTTACCATACTCCAATTCTGTTATGACTAATGCCTGAAATAACTGGGCAGTCGACAGGGACTTAGAGATAACAGGGATGCTTAAGTGATTTTTATAAGTAGCAGTATTTGTTGGTTATTAGTTGTATTCATCACACTGGAAACTTGGCACTTCCATTGTTCATGCCATTATGTGCAAAGAATTGTAGCATGAAAGTCACTTATAAAGCTGTGGGGGCAAAAAAAAAAACTCTCCAAACACAAGAGGCTCATGGAACAATAAAATCTTAGCTAGAGGGGTGTATTGTTTTGTTTAGCCAGATGTTCTAGATAGTTACTAAGGGTTATTCCTTCTAACCACTAAGAGTTTATTACCATTTATGATACAAATATTTCTAAAACGTTTGCAATACACAATCTTGCCTTATTCTGACTGTAATTTTGTTTCTTCATGTGTGATGTTTAGGGTCATCATTTTGATTATAGTTATATTGTCCTATCACACAGTGAGGCTCTTAGCGTTGACTGAGGTGTGCATAGAGCTGTTTTGGGCACTAAATGCCTCCTTAAAACAGTGCTTTTTGGGCTTTTCAGCCCACTTAAAATTTTGTCTTTTTTTCCTTCTTGACCTTAGTTTCCTGTAGAAGTCTTTTTTCCTCCTTAAAATCAATCTACTGTAGGCTTAGAAACCAGGCAACCAAACATCTACCATTTTTTGTGAAGAATAAATAGGTTTTGAGGGGGTGCTTGCTGGGTAAAGTGCGTGGCCTTTCTCTGATGTGTTTCCTTCATAGTATTTATTTCAGCTGATCAGAAACTTTACTTGCGTACTTCCTAGTTTCCAGTCCATTTGGAATGGGTTGAGCAGTTGCTGTTGTTGTTAGGTGCTGTGCAGTCTGTTCTGACTCACAGCGACCCTACAGACAACAGAAGCACTGCCTGGTCTCGCGTCATCCTCACAATCATTGCTGTTTGAGCCCATTGTTGTAGCCATTGTGGGCTGAGTGGAGGTTCCAGATTTTTGCAGTTCTAGCTCAGGTACTCATCGTCGAACCACATGTTTGGATTTCAGGTTTAGGCTATATAGACAGGTGAAGCTGTCAGGTGGCTGAGCCCTAGGTAAACGAGTTGCTACTGAATCCCTAAAATGGTCTGAAACTTGTGGGCCATTTTTTTGTTTCATTTTTTGGGCTATTACAAAAGTTCATTTAACAAAAAAATTTAATATGAATATATGAGGCCTGATTTTTACATCATAGTAAAACAGGCCCTTTGGAGAAGGGACACATGGAAGTGAATGATAACTGGTAAACAGCCATTACTTACACTTGTTCCAAGGCTTCCAACATGTTACTATTTCCTTGTGTTACCACCATTCCAATTTCCTTCTTTTGTCCACTAGTTGCCACCTCCACACATTTATCTTTCACAAGATTCATAAAGGGACCAAGTCCCCACAATATTCCTTGGGCATGTCTGCCACCATTTAACTTCAATAACTTTTCATCCATAATTTTTTTCAACTTGGGCAGGTGAGCTTTGCTCATTGTGTCTTCTTGGAGAGTCCAAGCTGTCTTGAAACAGAATTTGCAGCCTCCCTCATGCTCTCGTGGTCAGCGGGTGTTTTTGCGGCTGACCAGTTGTGGGCCATTTTAGTAAGGCAAATGGTCTGCTCTGTCCATGATGGCTACACTCAGTAAATGAACTTGAAAACACGCAAGCTCCTTTTATAGTCCCTTTCCAAGAATATGAAGCTGGCCTAACATCAAGCTGTCAGAGGCGCCTTCAAAATGTTTAATTAAATTACAGACTCAGTGTCAAAGCTGGCTAACTTTTGAGGTTCTGAGACCATAGCAAAAGAAGCCATGTCTTTGCCTCTACTGCTGATTTCATTCTTTATAGCCTTGGAATAAAGGAGATAAAGCAAGTCTAATAGTCCCCTCCCTCTAAAAAGTACAATTTCAGGCGAGAAGAGGATTTCACAGGTATCCTTAGCCTTCTTTTCCTCACTGTACACTATACTTCCTATACTGTACAAAACAAGTCCTACCAAAGGGCAAATTCCTTTGCCCAGGGCCACACTGTTGGAGGTGAGGTTGTTTACCAGTGTATGGTGGAAGCAATGTAGCTCAGAGAGATGAAGAGTAGGGGTTTTGAAAAGCACTAGTCCTCCATTTAAACCCTGGCTTCCTACTTATTAGGGTATGACCTTGGA
Organism: Loxodonta africana; assembly: GCF_030014295.1. NCBI lineage: Eukaryota > Metazoa > Chordata > Mammalia > Proboscidea > Elephantidae > Loxodonta > Loxodonta africana. The sequence continues at coordinate 47,302,317 of NC_087348.1, forward strand.
CATGATACTTGACATCTGTTTCCTGAGAAATAAAATGGGGGATAATAATATTAGTCCTGTGAGAATAAGAGAATTAAAAATAAGTAACTAGGATACCGCATGGCCCAGGGAAGGAACTCACTAAATGGTAGTTATTATTGTTAACAAGGGGGATGATTTAAGCCTGGCGATTGCAATATTTAACAAGGACACACTCAATACAGCCAGGTATTGGCTATTGGCTTCAAGCAGTCTTTTGTTTTTCTTTTCTTTTTTGTGACATCTTTATTAACACAGGAAGCCTGACTTTCTGTTGGGTGTATCTAACTTTGGAGTCTTGTTAAAGCCAGGAGACAGTCCAGACAGGTTGCAATTGCAACCTCTTACAATTGTAAAGGAAATGGGTCTGTTTACCTGCAAGTTGGGCCAAGCAAGGATCAATGAAACAAAATAAAAGAGTTTTCACAGGGAAAGATATAAAATGAGAAAAGGCTGGGGGCAATGGGATGTGGTGGTGAGATGCTGGCATTTACTAAGTGGGGAAGAAAACCTCCAAACACATTGTGGTTTAGTAAAACACTGAGACTCCCAAGTGCTAGAGTGCTTGGTAGTCCCATCCCACCAGGAAGAGGTAGTGCCCTCTGCAATGGGGGAGGGAGGAAGGAGGGGCTAATGACTGCCACAGGAGACAAACAGTCTGCTTGCTGTCTTGGGCATGACACCAGCCTGACCTTGAGTGACTCATCTCCCTATCTTGGACAATTTTCCCAAAGTGAACAAAGTCCCAAGCTAACGGGTCTAATGAAGTCAAATGTGTTAAAAGGAAACAAATTGGCAGCCCTTCCAGACACACCTGCTGACGGGTTTTAGCAGGATTTTTAAAAAATTGAATTGGAAGGCCTTTAAGGCAAGGCTTGCACTTTCTCATTCACACGGTATCTACCATCATGGGTCTGTACCTTTGGCTCCTGAAGGCCTGTGAGTATATGACCCCTGGTTTCAATGCAGCCTCTGCTCCTAATATTAAAAACAGATTGGAATTGCTTAATTTACAACTTAATTCTACCTCTTCACCAATTATATGGTTAATCCAAGTTATAAAACTTTAACGTTACTTAAAAATATCATATAGAACCAAGTATTCTTTCAGTTATGACTCACTTTGCTCAGAAAATTTAACCTAGGAATGATGTGTTTTATTTTGAGGACAAAACTTGCTCTAAATAATAATAATTTTAAGTCTGTCCTCTTGCCACTTCCCAGAGATTTCCTAAGGCACTCCAGGGAAGTCAGGAGGAGTAAATTAGACTCCCCTATCTAATACACCATCACCTCCAGCATTACCACAGTCAAGTATGCAGAGCATCATGAATATTTACACGTAACAGGGTCCTTTGTGCACAACTCTGAGAGACAAATGGCATTTCCAGTAATAGTTTATTGATTTCCAAATGCACAGGGGCACTGAGTCTGAACATTCGGGGTAGAGGTAAATCTCTTTTACAAAATAATTTACAGTACGAAAATGATATACTGAAACGTTAACTCAAACGTGTAATTCCCTTGAAAGACTGTGTGTTCCCTTGTTTAACCTAAAGAGTGGAAGGGAAGATCACTAAGGAGGGAATGTGACTGCACAGGAAACAGGCAGAGGACTATGGATTCATTGGTTTTCTGCCCATGCACCTCAGTCTATCACGGTGGAGACTGTCAAGTGTAAATTTGCTGTCCCACAAAGTTATATTAAGCCCACCATGGGCTCAGTGGCTTTTTGCACCAGTGTGCACACAAACGTCTTCATTTATTTTCCTTTTCCTGGCTTTGGTTTATTCTTGTCGTTGTTCTACTGTTTCCAGTGTCTTCTCAGTTCCAAATGATAGTACTTTACCAGGCAGGTGCTCAGAGGGTAGGAACCACCTGGGTCTTATGGATCTTAGAATGGGGTTTCAAAAAACCGCTGGGTGAAGGCAATATTAATGGAGTCTGAGGCCTCCCCACGGGCCTTCTTTTCTCTTACGGCTGGGCTGCAGTCGATCCATAATAAGGTTTTATTTTAAAAGAAAAATCAGGACGGGCTTGGCACGCAGTAAACACACAACCAATTTCCTTATCAAAAAGCATGTATACGACAGCCATTAGGGACTAAGCACTGGGCTAGGTGCTGCTGTGGACACTGACTGAATAAACGGAGGGATATGGACCAAGATCTGTCCTTTATCTAATGGGTAAAGCTTCCCCCTTGCCCTCCTGACACTGATATAATTACCTTTCCACCCTCAAATCCTCAAACCGTGCTCAGAACTTGCAGGTGAATACTGATTTGGCAGAAATACATTTAAAGAACCAAAGGAACCTTACAGGCCACCCAGTTTACTCGTCTCTCCACTTTTTACAGCTTAGAAGACTGAGGTCCAGAGGGGCCAGGCCGTTTGTCAATGTGGTCCCAGTCAGCCCTAAAACCCAGGTCTTCAGGTTACCAGGCTTTCCACTGTACCACTTAACTCCGTACGCTTCCCATCATAGCCTTAATGTGGTGCTTTCCCAGAGGTACCATTTTTGACGGGATCAAAACTCTCCTCTGGTTTAAGTCAAAGGCACAAAGCCCTGAGTGTGGAATTCCAGGTATCAGCAGGAGAGTATTTTCTAGGTGGGGAAAGAAGAATTCCTAGGCCCTGCCACTACAACAAGGTAGTGGACTCTGGAGCTGTGCCCACAGGCCAGACTGGAGTGGTCAGACTCTCAGGTCACCAAAATGGCTCCGTATCCAAATCAGACATCTTGCAGTAGGTAGGTCTGGAGTGCAATCTCTCTCAGGCTGTCACCTTGGCTCAATGTTTTAGGAACTGACAACCTTTGCCAGGGAGTTGCTCTTCTTGTAAGCAAGCAGCTAAGCTCCAGTTATCTGGTGACACTTGTAATCAGGACTGGCAGTAACCTTTGCAGTGGTGTGCAAGAAAATGAAGTGGATGCTCTAAGTTTCCCATAGTTCTTAAATGGTGTGTGTGAGTGAGATAGCACACATATACATATCTATCTATATATGTCTCACTCTCTCTCTGTACATATATAAATAAAACCAGGTATTGGCAGGAGAGTTCAGAGTCACTGGACTTCGAATCGACATCCTCACAGAGTACAGAACGGGCTAGGTATACTAAGATAATGAGTATTTCCTTTTCTGCAGCAGTGTAACAGCAGGCATTTTCAAATAAAGTCAGAGTGGACAATAGAACACCTTTCACTTTTACTATTTCCGAAAAGTTCTGTACTCTTGAAGGCGTAGAAACATTTATGGAAGATAACACCAAAAAGGAATGGCTCCCCAAACTCCTGGAGTGGGCTCAAGTTTGCAACGTGTACTAAAAGCATCTGCTAAAGTGGAGGAATAAGGCCACCTTGACGACATTCCTGAACCAAACTACAGCCATTACACGTTATTGGAAAAAAGAATTCAGAAGGTAGGATGGCCAGATGACAGGGGGGAACCTGAGCCTTTCCTCCTTTTGTGTTTTTAGATCATTCCAGTAAAAAAAAGGCACACAGTGTGGTACAAAGGTCCTGCCCCCACAGTTAGGGAGAGCTGAGTTCAAAATCTATTACCTAGCTATGTAACTTGAGGGAAGGGACTCTTCTGCTTTGCATCTGTTTTACTATCTGAGAAACGGGGGCATAGGACAGGGCCTGGTTCATAGCAGGTCCTCAATATACTTCCCTTATCTGAACTGAGACTCCAAGCATGGCTTAGAATTGCCCCAGATTTAATGATATCAAATCAAAGGACAAACTCTTCTCGGCCTACAGACAGCCAACATTTGGAAGGCAGCCAAGGACCACTGTGAGTACCGATTCATTCTGGAGACATTCATTATCTGCTGGGGATTTTTGCAGCCTGCAGCCAGTCAGGACACAACTCTGAGTGCTCTAACTTGTACTGACCTGGCAGGAAGGAAGCCTCACGTGCTGAGTTTAAGGCAGAGCAGCATGCTGCAGCTCTGGGGGAAGCTGGTGCCACTACAGGGAGCCTCCGAGTTCTTACACTGATAAATGCTGCCGGCAGGAACTTAGAAGCCTGGGCAGAAGCTGCTGTGCTGTGTTTAATGCTTCCCTGGTTAAAGTTTTATCAGGTGCTGAAGACAGCAGGAGCCCATAAAGCAAATCTGAAATCTTTTCTACCTAAAAGCAAAAGTGCTTTCCTTGAGGATTACAGATACGATAATTTACTGAGACAGGTTGGCACATATTTTTATATTTCTGCTCACATCCACTGCATAAATGCTTGACTTCCCAAATACTGATTTAAGGTAATAACATATGATCAGGTATGGAGGAATCAATAATCTGTTCATTGCTAAGATAAGGCTACTATTTGGAAACTAAACACTAATTATTGGAGAAACGCAGCACAAGTTTCCAAATCCCAAAGTCTTCTTAATCTTATGATGCCTTAACGATGCCTTAACTCTTTCAAAAGCGGCCTTTGGTCCTTCTTTTAGATTAGTTTTGTTGCATATGGTTGGGGTTGTAATTGGTGATATGCCAAATTCTCCAGTCTCTGCAGATAGGTAAAGCACCAAGATTGTCTTAGCCATTTCTGGCCACCACCATTTCAGAGAAAAACACTTAAAAAAACAAAACAAAACAAAAAACAGCCTATACTCCCAGCCCCACATCTTCTATTTATTTAGTCAGCTGGGGTAATCCTAACCTAGAAACATACATGCCTGGTAGCTACCTGGCCTGAAGGGATAAATCATTTCACAGCACACACAGGACTGAACAACGGCATAAACAGGACTCCTACAGTAAGCAAGTATTGTTTCTGCCTCAAAGCCATCCCGCACACACACAAATTGGCTGGCCCTAAAGCTTTCTGATAGGTACACAGGTCAAAAAAGGGCAGGCAGGAAGAGGAGGATTTCCCCTCTAGAGGTTCCTTTGGGGCACTGGATGGCTAGGCACTGGGGTAGCAGCAACCCCAAAGCCAAAACATGGTTCCACGTGCACTTCTCCAAAGTGAACATCAAAATACCACTAAAGGCAGAGGAGGGAGAACACATACCTTCATTTGAAAACAAGAATTACCTCTGAGGTCTCCATTTTTTTCTTAACGGTTCATGTGTGTACATTCTATTTCATAATGTAATTGTCTGTTTCATATAAAAAATAACATTGTCCCCTTACTCCAAACCTCTTGTTGACTAAGACTGACAATTCAGGAAGATGCAAGTTTTTTTTTAGCTTGTAGTTTTGTATTCGCCTAGCACATCACTGCTTACTTGGGGGTGAGAGGCTTGCTTGTAAGAAAATGTAATTTGGGAATGGGGAGAGGTGAACAAGTCCAACCATGGGTCTGTCTCTACTCACATCTTGTAAGAGGAAGAGAACCAAGGTGGGGGGTAGGAGCCGATCCCAAGGTCTGTGGGTGGGAATGCTATGAGAAGAAGGTTCCCGCTGGAGTATAAGGATGGTACACCTGCTGGCCATCTGCTGGGCGATGGAGCTCAATTCAGCACCACGAAGTGGCAAGAATTCTCCCTACATTGCATTTAAGCCAAATTAGGCTAAGCAGGGAGGCCAAAAACCTACACTGAAAATTCCCATTTGGTAATATATGTTCCAGTCTTTTATGGTGGGAGAAGACCCATAAAACTTGCAGAATTCACGCAAATAATTCAGCTTATATCATACCTTTAGTGACTGTTTAGAAACTCAGGCAATTTGTCTTGAAAATAGTTAATTCAACTTTTAATCAGATCTTTGTCTTTGGTCTTTTTTTTTTTTTTTTCAAGGTTATTTCCTTTCTATCTCCTCACTTTTTTCATCTCCACAGTACTGAATTACGAATCTGAAGTCCTACATAAGCTCACATACTAAAAATATTTCCATGTATTTCTAGCACTTAATTCTTTCCTTCACTCTATTTTCAAGCCATCCATCCTAATTCATGTCACCACATTTTCAGGAATTTAGAATTGGACTTCTAGAGACTATCTATATGAGTCAATTCAGCCTCACTTTGCCCTCGTTTGTTTCATGCTTCGATACGAACAAAGTGGGGTTTTTATTAGCAGGTAGGGAAAATTACGACTGTCCCTCAAGATTATCCCAGATCCTTCCTAATAAAGCAATACTGTTTGGTTGTACACTATTACAGAGGCTGCCTTTCCTGAGTCCATTCAAAGCAGCCATTGAAGGATTACCTGAAGGATCCTTCTTCATTGCTCCTGACTGATCAAAGCGGCAATTTTCCTTGACCTACTACAACCGAGAAAGAGAAGCTGTACAGTCAGTCAGTAAGCATGAGAACTGGTCGTCCCTTGGAAAGAATTTGGGGACATATCCGATGAAAGTACGTTTGTTGCTGGGCAACTTTCACAGAAATCAGAAGCCGTTACATACACGCTGTCACAGACACACAAGGGGGAGGGATGATTTCCCACTGGTGATGCAGGCCTTCATGTGTCCTCTTCTTCACTGGCACCACTGCAAAGGAAGACGAGAACGAGGTGAGTTAAGACATCACAAGGAAGGGAGGCAGTAGACTGGTTGAAGCCACAGGCTTTGTTGTCAGACAGTCCTGAATTCCAGTCTCAACTCCAGCATTTTCAAGCCGTGTGGGCTGGGGCAAGTTACTCTGCTTCTCTAAATTTGGATTTCTTTATTTGACTACAGGGACAACGATAATAATAAAACCTACTTTCTTGGGTTACTAGAGGATTAAGTAATACGAGTAAAATGCACAGTGCCTGGTACAAAGTAACAAAACCAAAAACCAAACCTGTTGCCAACCAGTCAATCTCAACTTGTAGTGACCCTACAGGACAAAGCAGAACTGCCCCATAGGTTTTTTCCAAGGTTGTAAATCTTTTAAGGAAGCAGGCTCACATCTTTCTTCCGCAGAGCAGAGTGGCTGGTGGATTCAAACCACCCACCTTATGATTAGCAGCCAAGTGCTTAAGTACTGCGCCACCAGGGCTCCTTGGTACAAAGTAGGCGGGTAGATATTTAAAGGAACAGGTGAGGGTCGATTTCTTTTTTTCAACTTAACTGATAAAATAGATTGCTAGTAGAAATCAGGAGTCTGACTTCCCCTAAGCCTTTTTTTTTTTAGTGGAGTAGAAATCAGGAGTCTGACTTCCCCTAAGCCTTAAGTCATTTTTTTAGTGGAGTAGAAATCAGGAGTCTGACTTCACCTAAGCCTTAAGTCATTTATTGTTAGGAGAAAATAACACGGAGAAGCTATCATCCTGCACGCCCAATGGCTTGCCTCACTAGATTTCAACTCCTGCCACCGGGATAGTCACTGGGTTTAAATGTCATCTCTTCAGAGAAGGTACTATAAGCAGGACTCTCTGGTTGTTTTTCATCTCAGCACCCTGTTTATTTCTTTCATAGCCCTCATCACCTCCTACAATTATGTTTGTTTGCTATTTACACTCCTCTCTACCCCCCACTAGAGCACAACGAGTAGCAACCCTGTCTATTTTATTAATTAGCACTAGTATTCTGCTAGGCACATGAACGTGTTCAGTAAATAATTGTTTATTAAAAAGGAGCAAGACAGTGAGAAAGAAAAATAACAGAGAGGAAGGCAGGAAAAAAGGAAAGCAGCTGAAAGAAAGTCAGCCACTACTGCCCTGGCCAGCATACCCAGATATTAGGGATGTTCCCATAAGCGAGACATTGAGCTCCAGAGGCCTGGGTAACCCTCAGCTGCTCAAGGTTAGAGCTTCCTTGGCTTAGTCCTGGAGTCCCTGGGTGGTGTAAATGGCTAACTGTTTGGCTGCTAACCAAAAGGATGAAGGTTCAAATTCACCCAGAGATGCCTCAGAAGGCAGGCGTGGGATGTACTTTCGAAAAATCAGCCATTGAAAACCTTATGGAACACAGTTGTACTCTGACATAGGTGGGTCACCATGAGTCAGGAATGGCTTGATAGCAGCTGGATTTTTGTTGTTGTTGTTGTTGGCTTGGTCCTGGGAGAGAACACTGTTGGTACAGGGACAGTCTACCTGGGGCAAGAAGGCAGGGGCAGAAAAAGAAAGGGGGCAGTGGTGAGCACACTTAACTTAGTAGAGCAAAAGTAGCAAAATTGTCTAGTTCGTCCTCAGTCACTTCCAGTGGTCACAAGTAGCAAAATTGCCTAGTTTGTCCTCATTCACTTCCAGAAGTTACTATCCTTAAAATGGTAACAAGAGCTAGCCTGGATCGAATATTCACTGTGTGCCAGGGCACTGAGCGAAGAGCTGCTTACCCATGCTTTCTATCACTAACCCTCACAATAATCCTAGGACACACCCACTACTATTCTCCCCATTTTCTGGATGAAGAAAGTGAACCTCTGAGAGATGTAAAATCCTAGGGTCACATAGTAAGACTTCTGTCCTTAAAAATCAAGGGCATTCATTTTGGTCCAATAAAGCCTTTGAAGTAGTTGAGCTGGGGGGCTTGGAAGGGAGGTAAATCTTCCTCTGGTGGAGGCCAGGGGCTAGCGTGGTGAAAGCCTGGGGTGTATCAGCTCCTAGCTATGACCCAGAAACCTTTCATCTCATAATAGGTTATCTGTGTCTATATAAAGTCTGTGCTCTTTTGCAATCATTTGTGAAAACCTGTAAGGGAAAATATCCTAAGCAGTAAATTTCTAGTGCTTCTGCTAAGGGCTAAAACATTTCAAGGTATTAAAAAAAAAAAGAAAAAACAAGGTATGGGGCCTGTAAATTAAGGCAAGTGTACTCTGGGAGCCAAAAGAACCAACTCAGCAATCCTCACAATCCAAAACTGCCCTTTTTCCACTCCTTTTTCCTGCCTGTGTTCCAATCACAGGATGAAGGGTTCCTGTGCATGCTGGGAAGGGTTGGATAGTCATTAAGGAGCAGTGTTTGGTGGCCTGTGTCCCAAAGGGAACAAAGGGTCTTTTGTGAAAGCTTCTCAACAGAATCAAGGCCAAGCTAGAACCGGTGCCATTTCTCCCCCTTGGTATTGTATCCAAAGCAAGCGCTTGTTGTTTTCTTATCAATTTTACTTTAAATATGAGAGGTCTGGCATGGCAACTGCACCCTTTCCCTAAGCTCATTTTTTAGCCTTCTTAACTTGGCATCCATGGTTTTAAGGGTTCGTGAATCTACTGAAATTGTATACAAAAATGTCTGTGTGTTCCTTTGTCCGAGAGTGGATGTGATTTCCATCATATTCTAAAAAAGGTCAACAACCCTCAAAAGATTGAGAATAATCAAATTATAAATAAAGCAAATTCCTCTTGAGTTACTAGGTTCTTTACAATAAGGCTTGTAGAGTTGGCTTGGGAAAAAGGTCAGAAGTCCTGACTATAAAATCTCTTCTCATTCCACAAGAGTCCTTTTCTTCGGCCTTGTCTTAGTTATCTAGTGTTGCTATAACAGAAATACCACAAGTGGATGGCTTTAACAAAGAGAAATTTATTCTCTCACAGTCTAGGAGGCTAGAAGTCCGAATTCAGGGTGCCAGCTTCAGGGGAAGGCTTTCTCTCACTGTAGGCTCTCGGGGAAGGTCCTTGTTATCAATCTTCCCCAGTTAAGGAGCTTCTCAGCACAAGCACCCTGGGTCCAAAGGACACACTATTCTCTTGGCTCTGGTTTCTTGGTGGTATGAGGTCCCCCGTGTCTCTCTGCTCGATTCTTTTTTTTATATCTCAAATGAGATTGACTTAAAACACAACCTAATCTTGTAGACTGAGTCCTGTCTCATTAACATAACTGCCGCTGATCCCATCTCATTAACATCATAGAGATAGGATTTACAACACACATCATATGACAAAATGGTGGACAATCATACAATACTGGAATGGCCTAGCCAAGTTGGCAGATATTTTTGGGGGACACAATTCAATCCATGACAGGCCTGAAAGATTTACTTCACTCTATTAACGACTCGATAACACTATTTTTTTTTTTTATGGCTATGAGTCGGAATCGACTCAACGGCACTGGGTTTGGTTTTTTTGGTTTAAAAGCATGAAAACTAGGGATTCTGGCAAATCATTTATTGATTCCTTATGTGTTCAGTGTTTATTGACTGTCTACTCTATTAAGCATAATGCTAGGCACAATAATGAATATGGTGACATAGTAGTTGCCTTCACTGACTTTACCGCCTAGTAGGTAAGAGAATAGAGTTTTTCTCTCTAGAAGAAACTTGTCCCTGGGTGGTACAAGTGGTTTGCACTTGACTACTAACCTAAAGGAAATCCTGGTGGTGTTTTGTTTTTGTTTTGTTTACTAACCTAAAGGTTGGTGGTTCAAACCCAGCCAGTGACACTGTGGAAGAAGGTCCTGATGATCTGCTTCTGTAAGATGACAGCCAATAAAACCTGTGACCCTGATACTCCCCAGCATGTTTTCCCCTTTTCAAAATGGGCAACTGAGAGCTTGACATAACTAATGCCACTATGAACCTCTGTTTTTCTCCTTCCTCTGCCTGCCTCCTCCTTCTCATACCTTTGTTAATGACTTTGTTTTGACCTAATGTTAATAACTTTGTTCTTTGTTTTAACCTGATGCAAATAACTTTGTTTTGTTCTGTCAGACCACCTGTGACTGAAAACCCCCACAGGGAAATCAGAGCCCGGGTGTCTGATATGTGTATCTTTAGCCTGATAAAGAGATGTCCTCATGTATCTCTTTACACTGGTAAGTCTTTTGTCACTATCTTGTAATGAATAACTCTCTGGCCATGCCATCTTTGGGCTACAAAGACACTTCCCAACAGCTTGTAAAACTGTATATAAGCTCTAATGTAAAATTGCTCTTTGGGGCTCCACGGAGACAGCCTATGTGGCTGTCGGGCCCCAGTGATGTATCCACCTCCTGAATAAACTTTCTCACTCTTTCTGACTTGGAGTATGGTTCATTGGCTTTCCGCTCCAGGGCACGACCCTAATCAGGCAACAAAACCCAACAATTCTATTCTGTAACACAGGGGGTTGCCATGAGTCAGAATTAACTTGACGGCAAGGCTTTTTTTTAAAGAAAGTATATTTTTATAATTAATTAATAAGCTGTCTTTCACAATAATGAAGAAACAGGATCTTAAGTGAATCTATGACACAGTGCTTTGCTAACCTTGCATGTGGTTTCTCCTGGAGCCTTATGTCAGGCAAATGTCATAGATTGAATTGTGTCCCCCAAAAATGTGTATATCAGTTTGGCTGGGCCATGATTCCTGGTATTGTGTGACTGTCCACCATTTTGTTACCTGATATGATTTTCCTATGTTTTGTAAATCCTGCCTCTGTGACGTTAATGAGGGGGAATAGGCCGCAGTTGTGTTGATGATGGATTGGACTGTGTCTTGAGCCAGTTTCTTTTGGGATATAAAAGACAGAAGCAAGCAGAGTTACAGGGGGACCTCCTATCACCAAGAAAGCATAGCCAGGAGTAGAACGCGTCTTTTGGACTGGGGTTCCTGCGACTCAGAGGCTACGGAAATTCTTTTTATGTTTATATATATATTTTTTTTTGAGAATGAACTAAAGTTGTTAGGCAGTCAGTTCAACTGATAGTAGGTCTTTGCCAATGAAAGAGGTAGCATTATATAATGGCCTTGGAGTCACCAGACCGAGCTAGGTTCAAATCCCTGCTTTGGCACTAATGAACTGGTGGACTTTTGGTAAACTAAACCTCTTTGGGTCTCAGTCCCTTCACAGTAATTATATCTGTTGTACAGGATTATTGTGAAGGCTGTATTTTATATAATACAAATGATCAAGTGTTAGTCCTCTTCCTCAACCCAACTTCGTTCTTGTCAAAATCTGCCTCCTTCTAACTTTCTCTCAATGTTCCTAGTTCTGGCATCTGAAACATTACATTACAGGACAAGTGTTCCCCAAATCCTCTACAAACATCTGAAAAGCTACAGGGCCCTTCTTTGCTTGCTTGGAGAGTTACCTATGACAACTCCAAGCCTAATGAAATACAGATATTGAATAAAAAGGCTAAGTACAAGTACCATGGTTCTGATCCTTCTACTTGGCAGGTCTCTAGAAAAGAGAAAACCGGTGAAGACAAATACTGAGTGAAGCCTAGTTAACTGGTCTCATTTCAGTCATGGACGGATCTAGTATGTAAAAGTGGAGTATACAAACCCTTAGTGTACATATGCCCTCAGGCATACATAATGACTTTCCAGGGGCTCTCTGGGCATGAATAATTTTAAAAAGGAGGCAAGCATGGTTCGGCAGTAGAATTCTCACCTTTCATGCAGGAGACCCCATTTGGTTTCCAGTTAACGCACCTCACGCGCAACCACTACCCGTCAGTGGAGACTTATGTGTTGTTACGATGCTGAACAGCTTTCAACAGAGCTTCAAGACTAAAATGGACTCGGAAGAAAGGCCTGGCAATTTACTTTCAAAAACCAGCCAATGAATACCCTATGGGTCACAATGGTTCAACCTGCAACCAATCACAGGGGACGAAGCAGCAACAGGCAGCATTTCATTCCGTTGTGCATGCTGTTGCCTTGAGTAGGGGGCTGACTCGATGGCAGCTAACAACAACAATTTTAAGAGAATAAATTTCCAGATCCTGAACTTTCATATAGACTCTTCTCTAAAACTCACCTGCTGAAGAACATGCTTAGGGTCTACAGGTTCTCTTTCCAGTCACCTCTACTTTCACAGTCACCTTACTTCCACTTCAGAAAAGACACACATACCTCTCACTGTCCTGGATTTACCACGGGACAATTCCAGAGTGCCCTGCTTCTAAGAGAAAGTCCTGTAAGAGTAATGGAGACGATCCCTTACTGCATCCAGGAAATAAACCCTTGGCAAGGCTGTGTACCTCATCTGACTATCCACTCATCTAAGAATTAAAATTCAGAAGTGAGATGGCTGTCATGGTGTGTGTACAAATATGTTAATTAGAAGTGAAAAAAATTAAATCGGACTTAATCTGATAGAAAGCAAGTCTGATTTGGCCTGATGGTTTGATCATAAGAACCAGCTTTGCCAATTAGATTATATAATGAATCGTGCCTGTAAATTCAATAGGCTAAATTCAGTGCCAAAGTTTTGACAAAGTCGTAAAGTTCATATAAACTATATAATGTCAGAAATCACATCCTTTGCAACTATCTAAACTTGATATATAATTTCAAGACTCAAAAATGTACAAGGAGGCACATAATTTTTTCTAAATTCTTTTAGGAACAAAATGTTTAGCTAAAGGAACTGGGAGCTCCTAGTCTGACTGGAAGGACAATGTGAGATTTAGTGCCTCCCTGCTAGGAGTTAGGGGTTGAGGTGACAGGACGGAACTAAGAGGCCCAGCCAGCAGAATGCTGTCATGCCTGTGAAATTGAAGGGGTTGTCAGAGGCATGCCTCCAGCCCCAGTCACATTCAGCCTCCTAATGCCTGCTGATGAAGTGATTATGATTGAGGAGTGTTTCACTGCCTGACAATTTTTTAGACAGTCCAGATAGTCAGGCAGTTCAGGCTTTTTGTGTCTGTCCCCAGAGAGGGTAGCTTATGTGAGAGAGTTAATAAATGAGGAGGCAAGCACTCTGACCTCAGCAAGTTTAATCGTTTCTTTTCCTAAGCATATAATACAACTTAATTTGGTTTGGCATCACTCATGTCTGCTGAGTCCTTGTCTATTTATTAATTAATTATTGCTGTAAAAGGATTATTCAACTCAGGAGGATAGAGAAATTACGAGGTATTGGCAAGGGAGGAAGGCTAGATTCAGTTGAGATTCAAAACACAGATTTAGTATTCTCCAAAAATTAAGCCACACAGGTATTGTATGAGGAACTAATTGGGGAAATCTCAAGCTTTCAGTATCTGAGGCGGTAACTGCCTTGTTTCAGTAAGTCTGAGATCAGTGCTGCTGGGTGAGATGAACCAAACACTCAGATCCAGAGACACTCCCCCTCACTAAACTGAGCAAAGCTGCCACTTTTGACCCTTACATCCTACGCTCATCTGCCCATCGGCCTGGGCTGAAAGTGAGGGGGGTTATCATGAATAAGAGATCAGAACTTATGTTTAGGTGCCACCTGTGGAACTAAGTGAGATATAGATGTAAAACATAGTCAAATGTTCTCAGTTTATCCTGGGAAAACCTAATGAGAGGACTTGAGAGCTCTAGTCCTGACTCTTCTATGCAACTCGGGACCCAGTTTCCTCAACTGGGAAATTATGATGGCTTGGACAAATGAAATTTAGAAAAATTCCAAACCTGACAAAAGCAAAGCTCCTTTCTAACTTACACACTTGCTGAGTTAATTTGCTCTTATTTATAATGTTTTCTTTCTTGCTTCCTATGCCCTTTTTACTATCTCTGTTCCTCTCTACCTCAATCTGAAGGGTGGCCTAAATGTTCCAAGTTCTTCCACCTCTTTTCTGGTTGTGCCCAAACACCAAGGGAATGGCACTGCTTGATCGGCACCTAGTAGAGACTCAATAGCAAGCTCTGCCGTGAGCAGGAGCCCTGTGATTCCTCATCTCACCATGGCCCTTACAAAGTGTGACATGGCTCCAGCCTCTTTCTTCTCAAACCTTTTAAGTCACATTCTACTTTATCCTATGAACCCTCTCTCCTTCAATAATGGCCATTATTCACAGACAGTTTACTTAATGTTCCATGTGCTGTGCTTAGCACTTTATATACATAATCATAAACTGAGACCAAACAATAGCTATGGGGTAGGTATTAGTATTCCCATTTTATAGATAAGAAAATTGTGGCCCAGAGGGTCTGAATGACTTGCTCGAGGCACACTACTTGTAAATGGTAGATCTAGGTTAAGCAATTGGACTCTACAATGCTCAGAAATAAAACTGGGGAAGAAGTGAGACATGAACCTGTATTTTCTGACATCCAGTTACTCAGCCAATAAGTAGCAGCCATTTAAGTTCTCTGAGGCTCAATTTCTTCACCTGAAAAATAGGATAATACTGTTCACCTCCAAGAGTTGTTGCAGTGAGATGGAAAGTACATGCAAGTGCTTTTTCATTGTTGTTGTTAGGTGCCGTCGAGTCAGTCCCAACTCATAGTGATCCTATGCACAACAGAACGAAACACTGCTCTGTCCTGCACCATCCTCACAATTGTTGTTATGCTTGAGCTCACTGTTGCAGCCACTGTGTCAATTCACCTCATTGAAGGTCTTCCTCTTTTTTTGCTGACCCGCTTTCTTACCAACCATGATGTCCTTCTCCAGGCACTGGTCCCTCCTGATAACACATCTGAAGTATGTGAGATGTGGTCTCACCATCCTACTTTCTATGGAACATTCTGACTACTTTTTCCAAGCCAGATTTGCTTGTTCTTCTGGCAGTCCACGGTATATTCAATATTCTTTACCAACACCATAAAAATGCCAGGGAAGGGTAGCAGTACTATAGATGGAGAAGGAAATGCTGATGCTGCGTTTGTCCCTTAGCCCTCGCAGCTGACTGCCCCCTAGAGGCCTACGTGAAGACCTCTGAGAGAAGTATTCGCATGCCCATCACAATGCCAAGTTTGATCCCCAAGCATCTTGCAACCTGTTCTCACAGGTGGCTATCCCTTTTGCACTCCACAGGGGCTGTGTGGGTGGCAGTCTGCTTCTATGGAAGATGGGAAGCAGCCAGCAGGCCTGCTCAGGCAGTGCCCTGCTATACCGAGGTACTTGAATGGGAGCCTGAGAATGTTCCATCTGCTCTCAGAAGTCCCGCCTTTAGAACTGAGTGCTTTTCTGCTGCTACTGCTGAATTTAGAATGGAATCATTCCCAGCCCCCTTTTTTTTTATTCAAAAACTTTTTTTTTTTTTGATGGTTTGTACTTTCTGGAGCAAACAGTTATTACCAGGGATAATCACCATTACCACACTGAAATATATCCATCCATACCCCCTTCTATGCATATAGACATATACATATCTATCTTTTATAAAACTGGCTTATACTTCACAGGCTCTTCATAATTTGCTTTTTTCACTCAACTATCAGTCATGAGTATCTTTCTTTGCCAAGAAATATATTTCTGTAAGATTATGATTCATGACTGAATTGTATGGATTTACCATTTTTTTTTTTTTTTTTTTTACCATACCTAAGAAGCCCTGGTGGCACAGTGGTTAAGTGCTTGGCTGTTTAACTGAAAGTCTGGCAGTTCAATACCACCAGTGGCTCCAGGGGAGAAAGATGTGGCAACCTGCTAAGGATTTACATTCTTGGAAACCCTATAGGGCAGTTCTCCTTTGTCCTGTAGGGTAACTATGAGTCAGAATCATCTCGATAGCAATGGTTCTTCTGGTTTACCATACCTGATTTTGGACACTTAAGCTATTTCTATCTTTTCACTATTATCCATACCTCAATGACACAAATCCTGTGAGTGAATCTTTAGGTTCATCCTTAATTATTTCCTAAGAAAAAAGTTCCCTTCTAGGGAAACTCCAGGAGCCCTGATGGCTCAGTGGCTAAGTGTTCAGCTGGTAACAGAAAGGTGGGTGGTTTGAACCCACCAGCTGCTCTGCCGGAAAAAAACGTGGCAGTCTGCTTCTGTAAAAATTACAGACTTAATAGAACAGACTACTCTGTCCTATAGGGTCACTATGAGTCAGAGTTGACTCGATGGCAACAGGTTTAGTTTTTGGTAGAGAACCTCCTGGGTTACAGGGCATTCAAAAAAAACAAAGCTTTATTTTTTACAACAGTTTTAGATTTACAGCGAACTTGCAAAGATGGTACAGAGGGTTCTCATATCCAGTTTCACCTATTAACATCCCATATTAGTAAGGTACATTTGTTACAATGAATCAGTATCGATATATTATTATTAACCAAAGTTCATATTTTATTCAAATTTCCTTAGCTTTCCCCTAGCATCCTTTTCGTATTCCAGGATTTCACCCAGGATACCACATTACATTTAGTTGTAGTGTCTCCCTAGGCTTTTCTTGCCTGTGACAATTTCTCAGATTTTTCTTGTTTTTGATGACCTTGACAGGTTTGAGAAGTACCGGTCAGGTATTTTGTAGAATGCCCCTCAATTGGTATTTGCCTGATACTTTTCTCATGAGTAGACCGGGGTTATAGGTTTTTAGAAGGAAAACCACTGAAGTAAAGTATCATCTCAAAGTACATACTATCAATATGACTTATCACTGTTGATGCTGACCTTGATCACCTGGCTGAGGTAGTGTTTGTAGGTTTCTCCACTGTAAAGTCACTCTTCTTCCCCTTTTCCATATGCACTATCTGGAAGGAAGTCACGATATGCAGCCTATGGTTAAAGAACGAGGAGTTATGCTTCCCCCTCCTTGAGGTGGAAGATCTACATAATTATTTCAAATTCTTCTGCATATAAAATTTGTTTCTTCTCCCTCATTTATTTATTCAGTCATTTACTTTTATCAGTATAGACTCATGGACATTTATCTTATACTTTGGGTTTTAATTCAATACTACTTTATTGACTTTGTTACTCAAATGGTTCCAGCTTTGCCTAACATACCCCTATCAAAGTGTTTTCAGAGCACTTCCTTACTTTCTGGCACAACAAGATACTAGTGCGTCATCCTATATATTTCCTGCCCTAGTCCTAGAATCAGCCATTTCTCAAGGAGCAAAAAAACCAAAAACCACTGCCATTGAGTCAATTCTGCCTCATAGTGACCCTACAGCTCCGAGCAGAACTGCCCCATAGAGTTTCCAAGGAGCACCTGGTAGATTTGAACTGCCAACCTTTTGGTTAGCACCCATAGCACTTAACCACTATGCCACCAGGATTTCCCAAGAAGCAATGAATATGTATTTTTAAAGGCTTCTGACATATCATTGCTAAACTGCCCTCCAGAAATTATCTTTTAGAGATTTACAATAATTACAGTAATAGGCATGACCCTTTGCCCATTCCCTTGGCAACACTGGAGTGACTGTGGGGAGATGACCTGGCATGGTATGGCATGTGTCTGTCTGTCTGTTCCTCTTCCCTGAAATAAATTCCATGTTATCATTCAGGTTTCTATTGAACTTCAAAACGAAAATGCCATGGGGCAGTAAGCATTCCCTTTTCTCTGCCGTTATGGTGGTCTTCTCCAAACTCCCTCCCTTGCCCCAGCAGTGCTGGATTTCACATAACTGTGGATGTCCTGTGGTGAGGGCTAAAAGGAATCTTTCCCATGTCCCCAGTTAGGGCCCAGGCGACTCTAGGGGGTGGGACGGCTAGAAGCAGAAAATAGCCCAAGGGTTTACCTTCCCTGCTCCCCACACTTTCAGAAAATCCACCAGACCCAGTTTCCTCATCTTCTCTTGGCATGTGAATAATGGAAACCAAATTTCTCTCAAGCAGTTTCCTTCCACAGAAATCTTAAACAGAAGATTTAATAAAAAGCTGGACTTCAAATTTCCTGTTGCCTCAGCTCTACATCTTACAAGTTACTAAAGGAACAGGGAGAAAGGATCAATAAATAAATATACTCTCAACACTTCTCTAATCTCTGTATGAATAGCGGGCTTTTTTTTTTTTTTTAAGTGTCACAAAATAGTTCTTAGTAGTTTTGAGTGATGAGCTTGAATTGAGGCCCGGAAGTTGTAGAAAATTTGAAGTTGGACGCATACCAACCAACCCTCGAGACCTAGTGCTACTTTCCTTATACTGCAATGGGTTATGAATGTGGATCTAGGAGTTAGAAATACCTGGGTTTGAGTCACAGCTCTGCCACTTAACTAGCTGTGGCACTTTGAGTTCAGTGTTCTTACCTGGAAATAAAGGGAAATTTAGTACCTGGACAAGCTGTTGGGAGGATCAAATGAGATTAATGTATATGGAGTGCTTGACATGTGCCATGGATTGAACTGTGTCCCCCCAAAAAATATGTATCAACTTCGTTAGGCCATGATTCCCAGTGCTGTGTGGTTGTCTACCATTTTGTGATCTGATATGATTATCCTATGTGTTATAAATTCTAACCTCTATGATGTTATTGAGGCAGGATTAAAGGCAGTTATGTTAATGAGGTAGGAATCAATCTATAGTATTAGGCTGTATTTTAAGTCAATCTCTTTTGAGGTATAAAAGAGAGGGTAGAGGAGAGAGGAGAGGGACCTCATACCACGAAGAAAGAAGTACCTGGAGTGGAGTTCATCCTTTGGATCTGGGGTCCCTGCACTGAGAAGCTCCTAGACCAGGGGAAGATTGAGGACAAAGACCTTCCCCTAGAACCAACAAAGAGAGAAAGCCTTCCCTGGGAGCTGGTGCCCTGAATGCCAACTTCTAGCCCCCTGAACTGTGAAAGAATAAACTTCTGTTTGTTAGAGACATTTACTTGTGGTACTTCTGTTACAGCAGTGCTAGATAACTAAGACAGCATGTATATAAAGAGCATGACATGGTACCTGGCATGTGTTACGTGCTCAACACACTTTGTAGTTATGTAGTAATATCACATGAAGAAACCAAAGCTAAGAGTGAGACTGACTGAAAGTCAGTTTCTTGTTCTTGAATACACTACCATACTTGAAACCTCCATTGTCTCTAAGACTATCATTTATTAACAAAAGAGAAGAGCCAACTTCTCTGTAAGCACCATGCTATCATTGGATTGTTCTCTGGTGTTTGATAATAGGCTGTTTGTTAATAACAACAATAGTTGCTATCATTTATTGAGTGCTTTTTATATGCCAAGCATTGTGCTCAAAGCCTTAAGGGCATCATCTCCCTGTCCATTGAGTCTAACAGCAAGTCCTGTTGACTCACCCTGCACAACTGATCCCATATCTGTCCATTCCACTTCTTCACTGCCACCATAGTTTCTTCCTTGAACTACCACAGTTGTCTCTTGACTGGTCTTCCTACTTCTACTCTTCATAACTGTCTATTTTTCAAAAAGCATTTAGAATAATACTGCTAACATGTGCAACAGATTATGTCACTGCTCCACTTTAAAATCCTTCAATGGCTTCCTATAGCTGTCAGAATAAAACCTATGTCCCACAAATCCCTACATGCTTTGGCACCTGCTTACCTCTCCAACGTGATGCATGCCACCTTCTGGCCACATTGGCTTGCTTTCTGTTCCTCAAATAAGCCAAGCTTACTCCTGCCTTAAGGGTTTTGCCTGTGCTGTTCTGTCTCAAAAGCTTCTCCTCACCTCTTAGAATGACTAGCTCCTTAACATTCAGGTCTCACCTCCAATGTCACCTTTGCGGAGGCTTTCCCTGACCAAGCAATCTCAAGTAGCCCCCCTCCCTCTCCTGCACCATTACATTAGATTGTTGTATTGTCTTCATAACACTGATCGCTATCTGAAATTATTTTGAGATGAAGAAGGTCCTTAACTATTTTGTTCCCTATTACACCACCAGCACCAGGTAATGTGTCTTGAGGCAATCCCAATATTTTTTGAATGAAAGAACAAGTGAAAGACTAAAACAAATCCATAAATTATTATTGTTCTAGAAACTTTCCAAACCTTCCCAGACACACTGAGGGCAGCTGGCTGGTCTTGGAGATACTGCCCAAGAATCTCACAGATGGCTTATTTACACAGGTGAACCCAGGCTCCACCTTTTTTCTGTCACCACACTGAGCAGGCACATACAACCACTGGGGGCATCAGGTATGGATGAAAATGCTGCATCATAAACTATGACTACTCTTAGGAAAAACTAACCCTTACTGGTAAAGGATGAGTGTGGCCGGTGGACACAGAATGCTTCGTAAGACATCACTGAAGGCAAAGCAGAAGCAAGCTCATATCCAGCCCTCCCTCAGCAAGGAAACCTGAGGAACCAGTTTACCTCTAAGAGGAAATGTTCTCATCTGGCTTCCCTAGAAAATAGCTGCCTGTTTGGCAATGTCCAGCCCTCCACAATCCAGTGGTGAGCTATTCTTAAGGCACGCTTGGATTCCAAGATTTTATCCACTCACCCCTCACCCTAATGGTCTGTGGAGGGAGAGAGGTGAGGACTGTATCAAGCTTTTCAGGGAGGGAAGCCCTGCTGGTGCAGTGGTTAAGTGCTACGGCTGTTAACCAAAAGGTCAGCAGTTCGAATCCACCAGGCACTCCTTGGAAACTCTATGGGCCAGTTCTACCCTGTCCTATAGGGTTGCTATGAATCAGAATTGACTCGACAGCAACAGGGTTGGTTTTGGAAACCCTGGTGGTGTAGTGGTTAAGAGCTATGGCTGCTAACCAAAAGGTCAGCAGTTCGAATCCACCAGACGCTCCTTGGAAACCCTATGGGGCAGTCCTACCCTGTTTTTTAGGGTCACTATGAGTCGGAATCAACTCGATGGCAACAGGTTTTGATTTTTTCAGGCCAAGGTAGAGATTAAGGGGTGCTTAACTCACTGTTCCCCTCTTTCCTTCATATAAAATGTCAGTTAAGGCCTGGATTCAAAAGTGGGAAGGCTGTGTTAGTCATTGTGGTGGTAGTGACAGACAGTAGAAAAAGTACACATCTAAGAGCTGTCGACATGGTTTCAAGCTGACATTCCAGCACACATTACCTTGGGGGAAATTTCTCTCTAAAGTTTCCACAACTGTAAAGTGAGGATGATACACTATAAGTACTGTACTCAGTAAATGGATGCTATTATTATTATTTGTTAAGCTCTGAGCTAATCACTTCACCAATACTTTCCCATTCAGTTTTTGCAATAACCCTGTGTAACAGCATTAACACTCTCATTTTATAGATAAAAAATGAGGAACAGAGAGATGGAGTGACCTCCCCATGGTCCCACAGCTACACAGAGCCGGAACTGCAACTATGGCCTGGCCCTTATTTTTAACCCTGAAGAGTGAGACTCGCTGATGAACGAGAACAGCTACAAGGGGGCCTGAGAAGTCTGTTTGTCCAGGTTATTGCTAACGTCTCTGGTAGCAACCTCTGCTGATTGCTACAGATTTTTCCAAGGCCTTGGCAGACTTGAACTCCAGTTCAGATACCAATTACTAGACAACTACCTCCCTGCTACAGGGGATTCAATAATTTCCCTTAAAAAAAAAAAGGCACAGATAGGTTTTTCAGTTTTTACAACTGCAGTCAGTCTGTGACTTTCCTGTTACAACCTAGCTGCAAGGTAATCATTTTCCTAGATTCTCACCTTGGTTCTTGTAAGCTCCACCAAGCATACGTCATGCAAACTGAGGGCCGGCCACCAAGACACTCTCTCTTGGACTTTGGACAGAATAAATCTCTCTGGGTTAGACACTGTTTTCAATTTCCATCCCATCTGTCCTGAGGTGAGAGACACTGTTTTAATTAGGCTGCACAGTAAATATCTTTTGAGGCTTCAGCTGATTTTTACTCTCTCTCACTAGAGGATGGAGTTTGAATTAAGCCAAGATGGTATTCTCTTGTCTGCCTTCAGGGAAGCAGAGATGAAGGTGGTTGGACAGACCCCTGCTTTGCTCCTGCAGCCTCCAGGGGCTCAGTGATTCAGCACGCCTTAGCCTAGGTGTATTGTAAATGTCGGTCTTTGCCATTTGAGCTCCTTGTGGGCTGAACCTGTCTCTCATTTCCCATTTTATTCCCAGTGTTTAGCAACATGCCTGGCACTTAGGACACACCTGGTAGCTGGCACATAATTTCTCTCACAATTCGCCTTGGTGTAGGGTAAGGGATTCGCTGGGAGGTGAAAAGTGGAGAAGGCCAATCTCCAAGGCAGAGGCTACTTTCAGCAGGAAAGCAGACCTTTCTCCTAGGAGCACTAAGATCTGTGTACTTGGGAACTTCTATAGGAGGCAATATAATATGTCAGGATTGTCCACTTTGGAGTAAGAAAGACCTGGATCCCTGTGCAAGCTCTTCAACTTTCGAGCTATGTGACCTTGGCAAAGCTATTTAACCTCTCTAAGCCTCCATTCTACCACTCGCATGTCAGCTTGTTGTACTGTGATGGCTTGCATGTCGCTGTGATGCCAGAAGCTATTCCACCTGTATTTCAAAAACCAGCTGGGTCACCCGTGCTGGAAAGATGGCAGCAGAGCTTTCAGACTAAGACAGACTAGGAAGAAAGGCCTGGTAATCTACTGCCAAAAATTAGCCAATGAAAATCTTACAGATCATAACAGAATATTGTCTGATATAGGCTGGAAGGTGAGCCCTCTAGGTTGGAAGTTATGACACAATAGCTGTAACAACAGAGTCAAACATATCAATGATCATGAAGATGGCACAGGACTGGGCAACATATCATTCTCTTATACATAATGTCGCCATGAGTTGTAGTGAACTCTGTGGCAACTAACAACAACAACAAGCCTCCATTTCTTCATTATCTGTGAAATGGGGGCTCAATCATTCATTTATTCATTCATTCACTGAACAAATGTTTATTGATGACACTTAATATTTTAGGCACTGTTTAACAGTTGCTGGGATTACAGCAGTGAACAAGACTGGAGCTTAATTTCTAGTAAAGGAGACAAATAATAAACAAGTAAACATATAATTTCAGGTACTGGGAAGTGCTATAAGAAAATAGAACTGGATGATGGGATATAAAATGATAAGTATATGTGTGTCTCTGTGTATGTGAGAGCAAGTCCGGAAGGAGAAAATATCAGGATCTAGCTTTCAGAGTTGACATTAGCATTAAATGAGATCATGGATGTAAAGTGTTTCGCATACAGCACTCAACCCAAGTCAACTGCTTTTATGTTACTCCCATCCAAAGTCAGCCCCTTCTCTCTCACCTCACAATGACTGCGCCCCTACTATGTGCCAGTGACTGGGCTGGGCTGGGTGATGGGAATACAGAGGTGAACCAGATAGGATCTCTACCCTTAAGGGCCTCGAAGTCTGGCAAGAATGGAGCCTAAGTGCTATGAGAGAAGGAGAACATGGTAAATTTCACCTAAAGAGTCAGAAAAGACTATCAGTCAGTGTTGACAGATGGGTTGGTATTTTCCAGGATGACAACGGAACCAGTAGGAGGGCATGCCAGGTGGAAGGAACAGCTTGAGCAAAGTCTTGGAGATGTGAAACAGATTGGCATGTTCAGAGAGCTGTGGAAAGTTCAGAATGGCCAGAGATGAAGTGTGAGAGGGTAGGCTGAGAAAGTGTCTCATCAGCAGCTCCTATAATGCTTCTCTTCATGGGTCATACTTGAACTGTCTCCTAAAAAGATGAGGGATGTGGATGGGAAAGAACAGGACATGAGAGGGGTACTAGGGCTCCATATGGCATCTGGCACAGTGACAGACACCAAAATATTAACAGGACTATGTATAAAATACTCAAGCTGTGTTCTGTGCAACACTCCACGAGGCAGCACACACAGATGTTTCAGAGAAAGAAGGAAAAACAAACACCCAGTGGTGACTCAATATACACCCTGCATGCGGGGAGGCAAGCAGGCATCAAGCTGCTCAAATGTGATTATATTATCAAGCACAGGTCTGAGACTCAGCTTGCAAGGATAACACAGGTGCCAATCTGATGGTGCTGGAGGTCTGGAGTGAACAGAGACTTGCTCCCAAGCAGAGATGACGGCTCTCTCTTTGCCAAAGTTAGACTCACTTGTCCAAGAGTCCTAAGGCCTATGCCACTGGCAGTGAAAGGGCTCTGGGGAACAGGAAACTACAAGAATGTTTCTTATGCCTGGGTAGGGAAAATCTCAAGACATTTATGCCAGCATGTCTTCTTTGAGATCAGTGTAACTGAGAGGTGGGTGTTTGTGAAAGGGAACCATTCAGACAGTGTCCCTGCTCTCCTGCTGCCTGGTTCCCTGCCTGTTTACTACTTAGTCCTATCCCTGTCCTTGCAGTAAAAGATCTGCCCATGAGTCTCCCCAGGAAATGGGGAAGGTAGTAAGAAAACTATCCCTCCCACCCCTAATATTCTAACAGTTCATGATACAGCCATCAGCTCTGGACTGTAGGAATCTGCCCCTATTGGGAAGAAGGCTGCTTGATGTGGACAGCTGAAGAGATGAACAACACATCCAATTACTCTCGGCTAACCCTCGATGGCACTAGTTTTTTTTTTTTTTTTTTTAACCTTACCAGAGGCTCTCCCTGGACTTCAGTTCAGTGCTGCCAGATGAGAGAGATGACTAGTCTGGCCAGAAGAGATGATGATCCAAAACCATGAAAATACCAAGTAGGAAAGCTAAGGAAAAGAGAGAAAAGAGGAACTGGAAAGGTGGGTTCCCATTCTTTGCATGTCATCACCCAACCTCAAGCTTTTAACAAAGCCCATTGCTCTGAACTCAAAAGATTGCCCTACGCACTGTGGAAAGTGACAGATACCCAACATGCTATTATGTGAAAATTAGTCAAGGCCTTTGCCACATTTAAAAGATCTTCTCCCCAAAGGCCATTAAACCTGAAGTCTCTAATAGAGTCGTTCCTTTGGTTTAAGGTACTATACTAAAAGGTTCCTTCTGTCTGAGCCCCTAGAGATAAAAATCAGTATATATTACAAAAGAAGAGTAGGTCATGGGACTATCATAAACCACTTAAGCAGAGTCATGAGTTTCTGGGTGAGTCAGCTGTCACGTTCGGAGCTCATGGGATAAGGTGGTGGATGGTTAAGTTTTGCTGGGGAAAAAGAAATGATCACCTTTAAAAAGCCAGGACAAGGGTATAAACGCTGGGTACTAAAAGCAGATAAAGATTATTAAAGATAACACTGTCTTCTTCCTAGTTTTTCCTGAAGCCAGCACCCAAATAGCATAACCCTACCACTTCAAACTTGTTTTCTGTCATCAATGTGCAGATGATTCTGCTTATGGCTCAGTCTCAATATAAATCAGGTGTTAAAAGATTTATTTATGATAGCTGGAAATTGCTTCTATTGGCCCAATTACAAGGTATAGCCAGAAGGGGTAGTCCAAACACCACAAAGGGCACCAGGAGAATGCGCTCCTTAGAACCAAGTAAGGCCTGGTCACCCTTTAAAGCTGCCTACTTGAGGCACTTGTCAGCAATCTAGATGGCAGGGCTCCTGCTGTGGGAACTCTCAGCCCTGACCTTCAGATTGAGAAGCAGAGGCAGCACAGGCTCTGCTGTCAGAGAGGCCATGGTTTGAATCCAGTGCTTCCACTTTTTAACTGGATACGCCTGGATAAAATGTACTCCTCTGGGTCTCAGTTTCCTCATCTATAAAATAGGGTCAGTAATTGCCAGGTTCTTTATGAATGTGCTAGTGCAGCCCAGGGCCCAGCAACATGGTATATGCTCATTAAGTGCTAACACTCCTTATGAAAGGGAGTGTGAGGTAGTGCCCTGCACATAGCAGATTTTCACTACATATTGCTCGGTTCCCCTCCTTCTTTCTTGGATTAGATTATCATTAAGGCTCTCATATTCTATAAGCCTCAGTCAGACTTAAATTTTACATAGAATAATAAATGTATCAGATGGCTCTTTTACATCAGCATGAGAACTTAACAGAAAGTGTATAGATCTATTGCTTTTCTCACCCACTGGCTACGTATAAAACATCCCACTGCAGTCTTCACTCAGCCCAGCATGGTGGGGCAGGACTGAGGGAATGACAACAAAATAAATAACTCAGCCTACCACTCTGAGAGAAAGACAAGAGAATTTTGGGGGGAGGGGGGGTTTCAAATTAAAAAAAAAATTTGCTGCAAAACAATAAACCTACTTCTCCATAAAAACTTATCTTGGGGGCCCTTGGCTGAAATACATTACAGAAAGGAAATAAAAAAAGTGATAATTCTGTGTGCTAGAGTGTAAGAAAAGCCTGTGGAACTACTTGCTTTATTATCAGCTGGAAAAGAAAGTGCATTTCCTTCCCAAGCTGCTTCTCCGGCCATCTCTCCTGAGTCAGATCTCTGACAGCACCAGGAGCCCTGATGGGACTGAAGGACTCTGGTGGCTGATCATGTGCCTCCTCTTGTCTACTGAAGAGAACGGGAAGGTGAGGCTTTGGAAATGGTGTTAGATTAACTTGGAGGGGTCTAGCGCTCAAGGCTGGGAACTACTGTCTACATGAAAGACAAGATCATCACCCACTTTGGGCCGATTTATTTTAATTGGCTTGGATGGTCACAACGGGCTATAAAGGGAACTCTTACTTGGGGTCAAACCCGGAGTCTCAAATTAGGTTTAGCAAAGGAATGTAAAAATTGTCTGGAGGAGGCGAATAGAATGACTTCATGAATCTGACATTAACCCCATACTAGAATCTCTACGTTCTTTCATTTTTCCCTCCTTCTTTGGTAAAAGAACAGTAATGACACTGAAATCCATAGATAATCCTTAAATCTCAGTGGCTGCTCCAATTCCAAACTTCTCCTTCACACTGCTCGTTTTAACAGCTGTTAACAAGTTGTAACAAGGAACTCCCTTGCTCCAGCCAGGAATATCCATATCTTTTCTCTTTCCCCACCCAAATCATAACTAGCCTTCCAGTCCTACATCTTTGGTGAAGACCGTGCTGATGACTCCATCTTATAGAGACTCACTTCCAAGTTCTACTTGTAGGGCCCAGGGAAGCTCAGCAGTTACCTGTTCATGGAAATGTAGGAGCCTGAGACTGGTCAGACTGGGTGAGCAAGGCAACAACCATGGAAGTAAGGCTAGTGTCAGAACTGGCAAAGATGAGCAGAGTGGCAGCCCTGAGCAGGAAGCCGTGTCCATAAACAGGATACGGTAATTCATTACAAAGTCTGAATTTCAGCAGGTCCAAGTAGGCTTAGGAGATGGAATGCAAGGTGAATAGGGTTGAGGAGCTCAGGATGGAGCCTGTGAATAGTGCTGAAGTCCTGGCTGCGTGCTTTGGGGCTAAGGCTGCATGAAGCACCTAGTGTGTGATCCATTTCCCTGGCATTGGTCACCTGCTACCAGAGGTGTCTCTTGTGCTGATAATAACCCAGTACTGATACTTGGCTTCTCCTCTTCTAGACAACAAGCTGCTGCTCAAGAGCAAGTATTATGACTCATCACTTACAGCCCTGGTTAGAAGCTGCATGTCTAACATTTGTAGAATGAAGACACAAGGGGTTTGCCCTTTCCCTCCATTTCTTGTAGTTCAATCACCCTCCTCTTGGGGAAGACAGTCACAGTCAGAAGGTACAAAAACAAAAAAAGTGTATACGGAGGGGGCAATCTAGGTGCCCAGGTGGCAGGCCCTGGATCATAGATGATTGGCTCTAGCCGTACACAGGCTGTTCCTAAGTGTACCTCATTTCTCCCAACTGTCTTAACACAGAGACACTGTTGAAATGCACTTCTAGCTGCCCTGTGCTCATTATCTCTAAGTTTTTTTTTTTTGGTTGGTGGTGTTTAAGAATATGGGAGTTCACCCATACCACAATCCTCTACTGATTACACTTCCAGACGTGCAGGACAGAGGTGGTAGAAGGCGTGAGAACAATCTTCGGAGCCCCTCCTCCAGCTGCCTGCCAGCTACTCACGGACACTTCATTGCTTTGCTGGAGCAGAGCCTTGCTCCCTCCTCCAGCCCCTCCCCTGCATTCCCAGAGGTCATCGGCAAGTTCACATCAAGCAACAAGCAGTGATTACAAATTGAATGACTCTTGGGAACATCCTTCTAGTGTCAAGCAGCCATTAAAAGCACTTAAGGAAATCACAAAGGGGAGGTGAGAGAATACTTTAGGGAGAACAAGATAGTGGGAGGCAGAAGAGAAAGCATCAGCCCACCTCCTACCTTGGAGGGAAACACAGGACACAAAAAGTAAAGTTGGCTCTAAAGAATGGACCTGCTTTTGAGAAACTAAAGAACATATTATCTTCCAAACACTCTCTTGCTGGGACCAAAACCCTTCAGGATGCCTGGGAAGTCTTTTGTTAACACAAGCAAAGTAAAATGGTATAAGGAGCTGAGTATTTTTTTTTTTTTTTAATTTTTATTGTGCTTTAAGTGAAAGCTTACAAGTCAAGTCAGTCTCTCATACAAAAATTTATATAAACCCACCCACTGCCATTGAGTTTATTCCATTAAGTCTGGTCTTATTATGAGAATTTGAGGTCTGCATCCCACTGCTCTCCTGCTCCTTCAGGGGTTCTCTGTTGTGTTCCCTGTCAGGGCAGTCATCAGTTGTAGCTGAGCACCATCTAGTTTTTCTGGTCTCAGGCTTATGTAGTCTCTGATTTATATGCCTTTCTGTCTCTTGGGCTTATAATTACCTTGTGTCTTTGATGTTCTTCATTCTCCTTTGCTCCAGGTGGGTTAAGACCAATTGATGCATCTTAGATGGCCGCTTGCTAGCATTTAAGACCCCAGACGCTACTCTCCAAAGTGGGATGCAGAATGTTTTCTTAACAGATTTTATTATGCCAATTGACCTAGATGTCCCCTGAAACCATGGTCTCCAAACCCCCATCCCTCCTACGCAGGCCTTCAAAGCGTTCAGTTTATTCAGGAAACTTCTTTGCTTTTGATTTAGTCTAGCTGTGCTGACCTCTCCTGTATTGTGTGTTGTCTTTCCCTTTACCTAGACTAGTTCTTGTCTACTATTAAGGAACTATGTGTTTTTTAAAGTTATTCCATGAGCACCTGTTAAGTGACACACATTATGATAGGTACTTACAGAAACTATCTCATTCAATTTGGAATGCATCTCTGTGAAGGAGGCACTATGATTCCTGGTTTTATAGATGTGGACACTTGAGGAGTCAGTGACTTGACCACATTTGGACCCCAGGCTCGTCTGATTACAAAGCCCATGTTCTCCCCACCAAAAAGAACCCTACGCTGGGCTGTGAAACCCTTCCAGGTCTGCATCACTCTGACCTAAGTGTCAGTAGCTCTTGCTCCTGAGTTACCTAGGTACTAATGTGGGTGGTCTGCAAAGCACCGTGGCTTTTTCTGTCCACCCTGACTAAAGAAAGAGTCAACCTATCTAAAGTGGGCTGATAGAGTCTCTTTCTTGAACCTTCAGGTGATCAATAGCCATATACAAGGGGAGAGCTGGAACCTGAGATGAGATTCCTAGGTCGCGCTCAACTACTAACATAAAGGTTGGTAGTTCAAGCCTACACAGCGGCTCTGGGGGAGAAAAACTTGGCAATCTGCTTCTGTAAAGATTAAAAAAAAAAAAAAAATTTTTTTTCTTTACGGCCAAGAAAACCCTATGCAGCAGTTTTACTCTGTAACACATGGGGTCATCATGAGTTGACATCAAACGGGTTTGGGTTTTTCGGAACTGAGATAAGTAGATAATGTAACCTTGAGAAAGTCACTTTCCTCTCCAAGTTTTAGTACTCGTAACTGTAAAATGTGTCCAATAAAACTTACATAATAGAGTCACTGTGAACACTAAATAAGATACCTTATATAAAGTCCTTAACGTTGTATCCGGGATAAGGTAAATACTTTATAAATGACAGCTGTTATTGTAATTTCTGTTTTATTTCAGTTAATCATTTCAGAAAATACATAGGTTGGGCACCAACTTGTTCTCATTCTGTTGTTGTTCGGTGCCGTCAGGTTGGCTCCGACTCATAGTGATCCTATGTACAACACAACGAAACACTGCCCCGTCCCCCACCATTCCCACAATTATCGTTATGCTTGACCCCATTGTTGCAGCCACTGCGTCAATCCGTCTTGTTGAGGGTCTTCCTCTTCTTCGCTGACCCTCTACTTTACCAAGCAAGATGTCTCTCTCCAGGGACTCGTCACTCCTGATAACATGTCCAAAGTACATGAGATGTAGTCTTGCCATCCTTGTTTCTAGGGGGCATTCTGGTTGTACTTCTTCAAAGACAGATTTGTTCGTTCTTTCAGCAAACCATGGTATATTCAATATTCATCACCAACACCACAATTCAAAGACATCAGTTCTTCTTTGTTCTTCCTTATGCACTGTCCAGCTTTCACATACATATGAGACGAGTGAAAACACCACAATTTGGGTCAGGCACACCTTAGTCTTCAAGGTGACATCTTTGCTGTTCAACACTTTAAGAAATCTTTTCCAGCAGATCTGCCCATGCAATGCATCATTTGATATCTTGCCTGCTGCTTCCATGGGTATTGACTGTGGATCCATATTAAATGAAATCCTTGACAATTTCAGTCTTTTCTCCGTTTATCATGACATTGTGCGTATTGGTCCAGTTGTGAGGATTTTTGTTTTCTTTATGTTAAGGTGTAATCCATACTGAAGGCTGTGGTCTTTGATCTTCATCACTAAGTGCTTTGAGTCCTCTTCACTTTCAGCAAGCAAAGTTGTGTCATCTGCATAATCCAAGTTCTTAATGAGTCTTCCTCCAATCCTTCTTGATATGGTCCAGCTTCTGGGGTTATTTGCTCAGTGCACAGACTGAACAGGTATGGTGAAAGGATACAACCCTGACGCACACCTTTCCTGACTTTAAACCACAGTATCTCCGTTGTTCTGTTGAAACAACTGGCTCTTGATCTATGTAGAGGTTCTTCATGAGCACAATTAAGTGTTCTGGAATTTCCATTCTTTGCAATGTTATCCATAAGTTACTATGATTCACACAGTCGAATGCCTCTGCATAGTGATAAAACACAGGTCTCTGCTTTCAGCCAGGATCCATTTGACATCAGCAATGATATCCCTCCTTTCACAACCTCTTCAGAATCCAGCTTGAATTTCTGGCAGTTCCTGGTTGATGTACTGATGTAACCACTTTTGAATGATATTCAGCAAAATTTTACTTGCCTGTGATATTAATCATATTGTTTGCTAATTTCTACATTGGGTGGGATCACCTTTCTTGGGAATAGGCATAAATATGGATCCCTTCCAGTCAGTTGGCCAGGTAGCTGTCTTCCAAATTTTTTGGCATAGACGAGTGAGCACCTCCAGTGCTGCAACCATTTGTTGAAACATCTCAAGTGGTATTCCGTCAATTCCTGGAGCCTTGTTTTTCACCAATGTCTTCAGTGCAGCTTGGACTTCTTTCTTCAGTACCATTGGTTCCTGATCATATGGTACCTCCTGAAATGGCTGAACATCAACCAATTCTTTTTGGTATAGTGACTCTGTGTATTCCTTCCATCTTCTTTAGATGCTTCCTGCGTCATTTAGTATTTTCCCCATGGAATCCTTCAACATTGCAACTCAAGGCCTGAATTTTTTCTTCAGTTCAGCTTGAGAAATGCTAAGCATGTTCTTCCCTTTTAGTTTTCTAATTCCAGGTCTTTGTACATGTCTGTCCTCTTGAGCTGCCCTTTGAAATCTTCTGTTCAGCTTTTACTTCATCAATTTTTCGTTTTGCTTTTAGCTAGCTGACATTCAAGAGCAAGTTCTGGAGTCTCTTCTGACATCCATTTTGATCTTTTTTTTCCTATCTTTTTAATGACGTCTTGCTTTCTTCATGTTCGATGTCCCTGATGTCATTCCACAACTTCCCTGGTCTTTGGTCATTAGTGTTCAACTTGTCAAATCTATTCTTGAGATGGTCTCTAAATTCAGGTGGGATATGCACATGGTCATACTTTGGCTCTTGTGGACTTGTTCTAATTTTTTTCAGCTTCAACTTGAACTTGCATATGAGCAATTGATGGTCTGTTCCACAGTTCGTCCCTGGCCTTGTTCTGACTGATGATATTAAGCTTTTCCATTATCTCTTTCCACAGATGTAGTTGATTTGATTCCTGTGTATTACATCTGGTGAGGTACACGTATATAGTCACTGTTTATGTTGGTGAATAAAGGTATTTGCAATGAAGTCATTGGTCTTGCAAAATTCTGTCATTCAATTTCTAGCATCATTTCTGTCACCAAGGCCGTATTTTTCAACTACTGATTCTTCTTTTCTGTCTCCAACTTTCACATTTCAATCACCAGTAATTATCAATGCATCCTGATTGCATGTTTGATCAATTTCAGACTATGGAAGTTGGTAAAGAATCTTCACCTTCTTCATCTTCGGCCTTAGCGGTTGGTGCATAAATTTGAACAGCAGTTGTATCAACTGGTCTTCCTTGTAGAATATTGTCCTATCACTGACAGCATTTACTTCAGGATAGACCTCGAAATGTTCTTTTTGATGATCAATGTAACACCATTCCTCTTCAAGTTGTCATTCCCAGCATAGTAGGTCGTATGATTGTCCAATTCAAAATGGCCAACGCCGGTCCATTTCAGCTCACTAACGCCTAGAATATCAATATTTATGTGTTCCATTTCATTTTTGATGATTTCCAATTTTCATAGATTCATACTTTGTACGTTCCATGTTCTGATTATTAATGGATGTTTGCAGCTGTTTCTTCTCATTTGAAGAGATATGAAGGTCCCGAAGGCTTGACTCCATCCACGTCATTAAGGTCGACTCTACTTTGACGAGGCAGCTCTTCCCCAGTCGTATTTTGGGTGCCTTCCAACCTGGGGGGCTCATCTTCTGGCACCGTATCAGACAATGTTCTGCTGCTATTCATAGGTTTTCACTGGCTGATTCTTTTCAGAAGTAGACAGCCAGGTTCTTCTTCCTAATCTCCCTTAGTCTGGAAGCTCAGCTGAAACCTGTCCGTCAAGTGTGACCCTGCCAGTATTTCAACACTGGTTGCATAGCTTCCAGCACCACAGCAACAAGCAAGCCCCCACAATAAAACAAACTGACAGACGTGTAGGGGTCTCATTCTGTAGGCCTATTATTGTGGAAAATTATTATTTTTTTAATTTTCAGCCATAACAGCATCTCATTCTGAAAGTACCATTATTATTGAAAATTAAAAAAAAAAAATCTTGAGTTTGTTTCACGGCTAAGAATAGCTACAACGAAAGAATGGGAGTGGAAGTGCAGACAACTGCTCTTCAGGAAATAAAGTGCCTATTCCCTCTGGGGCTGGTCCCTTCCCATACGGTTCAAACATTTTAAAACAGAGTACAGAAACAGCTATTTACAGATTAGAAACTTATACTATATACATGGATGCGGGGGTCGGGGGGGCTTGAGCATTTTAGGAAGTGAACGACTTGCATAGGATGAACTAATGTAAATGGCTTTGCTTCTAGTTATAAAGTCCCCTGAAAGCACATTTTCGAGAAGAACTCCCTCAAGGTGAGCAGCTCTTCTAGCGGGCAGTTTCCAGGCTTGCCTGCCAGCGCAATTCAGCAGAGAGCAGTGACCTGAAGGAGAATTGGGCTGTAACTGTGTCATCAGCCCCAGCTCCTCACTATGGAGGCTGTGCTCTGGCCCCTAAGGGAGCATCAGACTCAGAGGTTCTTCTCAGGCTTAGTCCGCAATTTGACCCGAAGCTGCCCTGGTGGTAAACTGCATCCAGATTCTGCTCTCACTCTGTCCATGGAAACCTGAAGCCAGTGCTGCAGGAGACAGCTTGTATCTGCATTCTCATTTCTACAACCCTTTCAGGACAGTCTTCTAGGTAGAAGCAAGACTAACACTTCCCCAGGGCAAAAATAAATGTGCTTAGGATCACTGCCCCTGAGGAAATGGTGAGCGGTGGGGAAGACTGCCCAGACATGCAAAGCTCTGAATGGTTTTGCCTTTTCCTGTTTTCTTTTAGCTCTTACGTTAGATACAGCAGCCATTATTGGCATTAGAGTTCACCAATCTGGAGAAAATGGGATTCAGCTCGGAGCTGGATCCATTTAAATTTTAATTCCCAAAATAGTACATTTGGTTCTACAGTATTTCCTGTAAAATAATAGTCTTTTCAGTATAGGACAAGTGTTGGTAGCTTTTTGACACAAAGGTGTCAGAAGAATAACAACTTCTTTAAGGTTACTGCACTGGTCTTATCTGTGCTTTTATTTCTAGGTAGAGTTAGGAAAACTAGTTCTCACAACTATGTCTTCCAGGTATTGACATAAAGTCAGGTGATGCATTGTGTAAAATTAATGCTCAAGACACTCAAAGAGGGGAAAGCACTCCCTATGAAACAGAAAATGAGAGATAATGAAATTCCACGGACTAGTTGTTTGATAGCAGATTTTCAGCAATAAAAAGCTGGCAAGATTTAAGACCACTTAGATACAGAGAGAAATTGTGCTTGCCCCAAGACAAATTTTAGAAAAGCTTGTCTTTTTTTTGTTAAATGGTAAAATAAACATTTCCAGGACCCCTAATGTATATGTGTGTGTGTGTGAAGCACACACATACACACACACAAAGACACACCCATTTTAACTTCAGCTTGGCATCTCTATTACCTCTGTACTTTGCCATACAATTGCTGAGCTGGTAATCCTACACTGTGTAGCCAATTTTTATTAAACAGCAACTCCTGCATACGTAAGATTTAGCTGGAATAGGTGTGGAATAAAAATGTAACATTTTATGGAAATGTGGGATACTTTAATTATATTCTGTGACCCAACACTCCCCTTTTTAACTACCAGAACCTTTGAATGAGGATTCATAATGCTAGGTATCACTGTACATTAATCCAAGAATCCCCCTGTAGACAAGCTGAATGTCTATTGCATTATGGCCCACGTACTATCTCAAATATGGGGGGCATTTCTCAGGTGGTAGCTGAGTACCCCAGCCTCTCTCTCCAAAAGAGCTACATCCTATCACAACCCAGATTCCTTGGTTATTTCTATGGCTCTACTTTACAGACCTACTCTTACCATACATATCAGCTCACATAACTGATTCCAAACCAATCATATTCTTTTTCCCCGGTGGGCCTCTCACTATTCACCTGCAATGTCAAGAGAGCATCAAGAAGTGCCAGTGTGTGGATGACAGGCAGGGCGCTTGCTGGTACCAGATTATCAACAACCTTTTCTGGTGCGTACATGAAGGCAAGAAGACCATGGGGAACCCCAAATCGGCAGGACTGGAGCCCTCAATCAGCAGGACTCTCCCTCTTTTCCTCCTAACGAAGTTTGACTACATTCGTGCTCATTAAGTAGGTCCAAACACCCATTCACAAAGAAATCTGCTTCTGATGTGCATAGCAAATCACCTCCAATGTGCCCTTCCAGGAAAGGGCCAAACTCTCATTTCAGGCACCCAACTCATTCTGACCAAAACATCCTATCTGTATGCACGTATGCAAAAACATATGCACACACACAGGGTGTCCCTCATTTCCTCTGGAGTAATGAGAGCCTGGGCAATACTTTAAGTATTCATTTTCCAACATAAATTAGAATGGAACATCGAAAACACCGGTGACATCTGCACAGATACTAAATGTATTCATTATGGTTGGTGCTATTACAATGAAAGGAAATGCATTCATAATGGTAGGACATTTGAAATAATGTGTTGCTAAATTCCGTATCCATAAAAGCAATAATGAAGAAACAGGAGTGGGTCACATAAATTAAAAGGAGTAACAGGGCCATGGAGTGGCTTCAAGGGCTCTGGACAACGTCAGTGAGATGGCACATTTGCTGGAACCACAGGGAGAAAGCTCTGATACTTTAAAAGGTCCAAGAGGCAAGAAGACTGTCAGGCTCGCATTCTGGAGAACCGAGATTTGGATTTTCAACCAGCTCCTTTGCTATCCTGGGCAAGTTATATCAAGACCTTCTCACATGTCAGAATACTCCTTTATAAAATGAGGAGAGCCTACCTCACAGGACTGCATGAGGAAGAAATGAAAGAACATATGGAAAGTACTTAGCATAGCCTCTGCTATGTAATGAGCATACAATAAACATTAGCTTTTGTTTTCTTTTTGTTATCACTAAATAAAGGTACAGCTCTATGACCTTAGGCCCCATTTTGCTTTCCATGTCAGTATGAGTTGGATGGCAGTGGGTTTGGTTTTTTTGGTTTTTCTTTCTACCTCACGAGGTCAATTGAGGAGCAAATGAAATTATATGTGTTCAGCAAATACTACTGACTGGCTGACTTAGCAGTTGTTCCCAACTCGTTCTTCCTGGCAACCTTCTACTTTGGAGGGTGGAAGGGTTAAATACTTGCATTTCCAGCTTGTACTACAGTTAGGGGTGGCTGAGTAGCCCAGTTTAGGTCCATGACACAGAAGAATAAGTCTTTCGGTTTGCAGAGAAGTCTTATTGGTTTCCTCGGCAAAGTGTTTACTTTCCTGATTAATAGTGACATGGCCCTTCTTCTGACCCCTTCTTCATGCTTAAACATAGTCATGGCACCCAAAGCTGCAGCCATTTTTCAGTAATAAGGCATGAAGGAAAAGCCTAGGGAATAAGACACACATAGCAGTTCTAACTTCACTTAGACGCTGAACCAAAGCCAGCAGTCGCCTCCCTCCAAATTCATTACGAGAAACAAACAAACCTTTATTTGCTTTAGCTACCGATACCAGATTCTTCTGTTACAACTGAACACAATTCTAGCTGATACAATTCATAAGTACTCTGGAGAATTAAAAGCTCTATACATAAGTACATGATCTTTCCTCTGCTAAGAATGTCCTTGCCTTGGATCTATCTGGCTCATTTATACACATCCTTTAAGGCTTTTAGATTTAGTAGTATCTCCTCTAGGAAACATTCCAAGGCCCTATCTCCCAGCTGGATTAGTCTCCCTGCAGCCCCTTGGACTTCTCAGAGCACTCCATAAACACCTCTATCAGTACATGTTATACTGTTTTGTAATTATCCATTTATTTGTATCTTTGCCCCACTAGACAGTTAAAATGTCTCAACAGCAAGGTTTTTTGTTTAGTCATTTAAAAAATTTCCTACCGCTTTGCACGGAACCTGATACAAAATAGATAACTCAATAAAGATTTGTTGAAATGCTGAATAAAACCAATGACAGAATGGTCTGAAAGGGCATGGATTAAATAATAGCCAGGATAGCCTTATTATTCATTCATATTTTTGAAACACTGAAAATAGCTCTCTAATTCCTATTACTACTTTCAGGGACTCTAGGTTGGGCTAGCGTAGGTCAAGGCAGTGATTTTTTTTTATTATAATTTTCAAAGTTATATCACTTCATCTCTCTTTGAGCTCGTAATATTCCACTACTTTTACTCCCTAAATTATTTTTGCTGTATATTTAGTCCAAAGTCCCCTATACAAATTCCGTGTTTTAGAATCTATCCCTTCTGATACCCAAAGACATCCAGGGAACAATGCAACTTGGCACCAAAACAAAGTGGCTTCCTTCCTAGATGTCTGTGTTCTGTCTGTGGGACTGAGGCTTCAGAGGCTTCCTGCTGAGTCTGGCACATCTGGATCCTTCCTGTTGCTGAATACCGTCTGCAGCTCTTTGGGCTAAGCCTATGGTATAGGGGTCTCTGTCAGGAAGCTGATATAAACTCTCATGTTCTCTTTCCTACAAAGCCAGGTTGTCTCCGTGACTTGAACAGATCACAGCTTTCTTGAAGTAAGGTTTCCTAGCACCACTGCCAAAATACACAAACAACTCCAAATAATGCTACCATTTGGATTATGTTGCTGTTGTTAAGTGCCATCAAGTCGATTTTGACTCATTGTGACCTCATGTGACAGAACACCCCACTGAGTTTCCTAGGCTATAATCTTTACAGGAGCAGATGGCCAGGCCCTTCTCCCATGAAGCCACTGGGTGGGTTGGAACTGCCAACCTTTCCGTTAGCGGCTAAGAGCTTAACCATCGTGAGATTATAAATCACAGAAACATGTTCTACTCTTACGCATACTACATTTACTTAAAAAAAAAAAAAGGTTTAAAAGGTGAGGCAGTTACTAGGGGCCAGACTTGGGCCTGAACTCTATGTTTCCTTCGTCTGGAATGCTCCCAACGCCCATTTTTGCTTGGCTGGCTCCTTCATTTAGTCAGGTTTCTGTTCAAAAGTGACCTCCTTAGTCCTTCTTTGAGCATCTTATCTATAGTAGCTTCTTTTCTCCAGTCCCTATCAAATCACCTTGTTTAATTTCCTTCCTAACACTACTATCTAATATTACTTTGTTCATTTAGTTGTTTACTAATTTTTTTTTTTCCTTATCTCTCTGTACTAGAATTGAATTCCACTACAGAAGGGATCTCATCTATTGTGTTCACCCTGTATCCTCAGCACCAGCTGTGCCTGGCGTAATGTAGGTGATTAATAAATACTTGTTGAAGATGAGTTAGAAGAAAGAGGACAGCGTGTATTAACTTAGTAAGTCCATTGTGCTGGCCTTTACTTCAATTTCCTTTTGGAAATGGGGATACAGATGGGTTGATGGGCATTATGTAGGCTTAGAGGTGGTGAGGCTGGCACTGGGAGGCTATGTGGAGTTGGGAAAAGAGCCAGAGTCCTGGTCCTGCTACTTATAATGTGTATGAGAACTGTAACATGTCCCTTAATCTGAGCTTCAGTTTTGTCACCTGCCTAGTAAATGTTTCACAGGATCAGTACAACAATTTAACGAGACTGCAGTATAAGAAAAGGGCATAGCATAAGTGAGTTCTTCTCCGCCTGTCCCTTAAGGCTATAAAATGAGAAAGCAGTTCCGGAGCCCCGGGGACAGCGGTCTAATACTTTTCCCATTCTAGCAGTCACCTTAGCAACTGCTGAGATTCTTCAGGGATGTAATCTCAGCCGGCTGTATGCGGGAGTCTGAACCACAGGCCAATTCCGAAGAACACGGAGCACACGTCTACCTCGCGAGGTTATTAGAGATTTATTCCTCTCTTCTCAGCCTCCCATCAACTTCCGCTAAACGGGGGCTGATGTTATCCCACAGAGGGGAGCTTATCAATCTGTTTTAAAGAATTCTGGGTGCTGATCCTGCCACAGCATGTGCTTCCTCTAGTCTAATAAAAGCCAGGGCATCGGAGTCAGAAATCTGCGGTCCCCAGGCCTGCTGGAGATACTTTTGGTAACATCCTGGACAGCTATTTGACACATCTAATTGCTTACAATCGATTCATTCTGCCTACTCAATTGTTCGAGCCCTGGTGGTGCAGTGGTTGAGTGCTCCGCTCCTAACCCAAAGGTTGATGGTTCAAACTCCCCCAGAGGCTCTGCAGGAGAAGGATGTGGCAGTCTGCTTCTGTAAAGATTCATAGCCTTGGAAACTCTATGGGGCAGTTCTACCCTGTCCTACAGGGTCGCCATGAGTTGGGGTTGACTCGACCCCAGCAGGTTTGGTTTTTTTTATTCAATTGTTCTATTAGACAAGCATCAATTGAATGCCAACTACAAATCCAGCCCTAGAAATAAGCATCACCATATATCGGACAGTTATTAAATGTTAAGCACTGTGTCTAGCCCTTTATAAGCATCAGTTCATTCAATCCTCAGTTCAACCAGTAGACACTATTATTATCCCCATTTTATAGGCAAGAAAATTGAGGCTGAAGAGCATAAACTGCCTAAGGTCAAGTGACCAATGGTGAGGCCAGTACTCTAACCCCAGGTCACTGACACCAAATCTCACTATATTCTAAGGCATGTCCTGAGGGTGGTGCTTATCATGATACTAGATGCTTTTGTGAATTAAAAAGAAAGAAGGCTAAACTATGATTTTCCTCAGGCGGAAGCTCTGTCTTGCTCTTCTTTGCATTCCCAGGCGCCAGCACAATGCCAATTATGTTTGTTGAACTGATGAACATGTGGCTCCAATTCTCAAAAACAGAATCAATCATTTAAGATTTACATGAAAGCCCTTAAAATAACAACATTTGAAGAAGGCTAATATACAAAACTGTAAAAGGCACAAAAGCTATGAGTGATCACAGCCAGGAAATGGGTTTAACTCTATAACCAAGCAAGAAAATAAGGAGTCTGGACTACAGCAAGCACCACAAACTCAAATGCTTAGAGGGGCCTGATAGGCGATGTAAATAAATGGATTGAGCCAGATGGAGACTGCTGTGAACTGGCAAGAGTGCATGCCCAATCGAAGGGGCCAGCTATTACTCAGCTCCAGCTGGTCACTGCTATGTGGAAATGTAGACCCAGCATTGCCAGA
This sequence comes from Loxodonta africana, assembly GCF_030014295.1. Lineage (NCBI taxonomy): Eukaryota > Metazoa > Chordata > Mammalia > Proboscidea > Elephantidae > Loxodonta > Loxodonta africana. The sequence continues at coordinate 47,343,046 of NC_087348.1, forward strand.
ACTTTTGAGTTTTAAAAAAAAGCTAAAAATCTGCTTTATGATGTGAAATTTTCTAATTTTAAGCTCTGGCAATTTATTAAAAAAAAAAAAAAACACTTTATGAGCCAAATAAAACACATCTTCCGGCCAGATCTGGCTGACAATCCATCAGTTTGCAGTCTCTGGACTAGATAACATTTCACCAACTTTTTACTACCATTTACCCTTCAGAATTTGAAATTCTTTATCTAATAAACAGCACTTAAAAACATTTAGTTTTCTTATATGAATCAAATATAGCAATAACTACCAAATTTGGTCACCATAGAGGTGCCCTAAACAAAGAAATTTGGCAATTTTGTTGCCAAGTGTAAAGTTATTGCGGCAAAATGAAAGATTTTCCGTTACAATTTTTGAAATACTGAAAAGAGCATGTTAGGCTTCTATTCCTATCTTCATGGAGTCCCTTAGGATCTGAGGCCCCCAATAAGAAATTACTAGTCTAAGAAAGTGGCTCTAAGATCTGGTGGCAGTATGGCATAGTGGAAAAATGTGGGATTTGGACTGAGACAGAACTGGGTTAAATCCTTGTTCTTCAACTTATTTGCTGTGTGACCATCAACAAATGATTTAGATTCTTTCATTCATTCACAAAATGGGAATAACCCCACCCCACTTATCTTTCAGGGAAGCCGTGAGAATTATATGGAATTAAGTGTGCAAGCAAACTTGCATGGTGCCTGGCACAAAGCAGAGAATTAAATAATAAGACCTTCTCCAGGCTCTGTTCTTTATGTAAACTTAAAGTTTGAATCCATGTTAAACTCTCTCTTTGGACCGCTTATTATCAAATCACTGCGTTTTCTTTCAGTTTTTGATCCCCATTCCCCACCTAAATTTCCTCCTTGTCCCTTCTCTGCTAAGCTCTGCTAAGTTCTTTCTCCCTGAAGAATGTAAGTCAGTGAACGTAACGCTGTGGCAGAGGGCTGTGAGCTGGTGCTACGGACTGACAATGGTTCTAGAGAGCAACCTTCCTACCTCTGCATTAAAAGTTCCACAGCAGCTGCCATGTGATGGCCAACCTCCACCTGAGGAACCAGCTCCCGGGACCAGCGGCCATCAGGAGTCTGCCTAATCGTAACTATAGTCACCACTTACTGAGCATCTATGTGCCAGGGCCCGGCCTGGGAGATTATGCATTTTCTTATCATCTGCATTACACGGATGGGGGATCTGAGGCTCACAGAGGTTAAGCAGTTTCCCAAGGTCAGATCCATTAGAAAATAACTGACGTAAGATTTTATTTTTGAACTCACATCTGTCTAACTTCAAAACTTGTGGTCTTTCCACTACACCAAGTTGTTTCTCTTAAAAAAATATATCTGAGGTGGTAAGATTTTTTAGGTATAGATGATCATCTTTCCCACAGATAAAGAACGCTATAAGAATAATGTTTCCTCATCATTCCCACCAAAGCACAGAGATGTGCTGGAACCACAGAAAAGGCAAAGAAAAAGAGCTGGCAGCACCTCCTACCTCCTCTCCTTAATTCTCCATCCTGGAACACAGCAGCAAGACTGAAGATCTATTGCACACCCCACCCGTGACTGACAGAGGAAGGAAAAGCGACGAGGTGACCTTGTATGTTAACAAGTCTGGTCTTTTCTTCGTTCTTATCCACATCCAAGTAAAGATGGTCCTCAGTTAAATCACATTTGTGACACATTTTTCTCTCACTATCACCATCTAACTAAAAGAAGCACCCCAGATAACAGCTCATTTAACACCATTATAATGATTAAAATAGCTCCAGCTCAAAAATTACTAAAATGAAAGGTCCTCTATCACACACAGGAGCCATAATGCACACTGACGGGGGAGCGCACACGTATTACCTTCCATGACACCTTTCACTCAAAAAACTCCATGCACTTGATGACAATCTGAGATTTACGGCTGGCAAACCAATTGGACACTTTGGTGCGTTTGAGTCTTGCCTAAAGTCGTGCCCAGACACAAGTAAGCAGATGCCAGATGATCTATTCCTTAGTCCCTTTTGTTACATGCCAGACATGTGTTCCCGCCTCTGACATAATTTACTAATAACTGAATTCATCCGTACAGTGCTTTACTACTCACAAAATCACTTAACACATGGTCCTCATGTGCTCCTCACTGGCACCCAGGGAGGCTGGCCAGGCACAGGTCAACCCCGTTTTGTGGATTAGGGAGCAGAGGCTCTATGAGGTTGGACCTTGTTCATGGTCAACAAATCTATATCCCAAATTCATGTTTTTCTCATATACCCTGGCTTGGAAGTGGCTGCCGCAAGTCAGTAGCAGGGGTGCTGCTAGAGGCCATATGCTGGTTGAATGACTGCCACTCTGTGTATCTGTGAAATGCTGGGTGTGCGAGAATGGTACTTTTTCTGGGACACACATTAGATGTGGGCACTGAGGGGCACTCTGCTGTCTAACTATAAAAACTATAGGCTAAAAAAATTACCGTCTTAGACTATACAGTCATTTGCCTCTAGGGCAGCACGGCAGAACATCATTCATCTTCTCTGCCTTTCCCAATTTGCCCTCCCCTCCAGCTTGGGGAGGAGAAGCCCTACATACCACATCCCCTCTCCTGCCTTTTTACTACAGCTGATTAGACTAGTCTGACCACCTAACTCAAGGACAGATAGATTTGCTGGGTTTTCCCTTGAGTCTGTGGTGAGGTCATGGTGAACCCCGGAGCAGGAAAAGCCTGTAGAGCTATAGTCAAAGTTGGTGGCAGGAAAAGCTGAAATTAAAAGGGAAAAGGAGACATGACAAGTAAACAGAGAAGACTGTTCTGCAGGAAGGAATGTGAAGCAGCAAGAAGAAAGAGACAAAGAAAAGAAAGGAGGCAGAAAGAGCAACCTCTGGTCCTCACCAATTCTCACTCCTATCTCCACCACAGACATACTTCCTTTGATTGGGTTCCATATCCTTTCCATAACCCCGTGTTCTGTGTTAGCTGAACCAGTTTGGGTGGATTTCTGTTTCCTTACAATCAGTCTCTGACTAATCCAATAAGAAACAAGAGACAGAGAACAGAGAAAAAGTAGGAGATGGTTAAAAGGAAACAATCTCTTTCAGGATGCACTGAGGGGGAAAAGAATCAATGAATACAACTTAAAAACTGAAAAGGCCCAAATTATAGCCGTCTCAAAATACATGTAAACAGATGACTTCTCTTACGTCCACGCTCTTTTTGAAACCAGAACGATAAATGTTGGGGAAGATTTCTTCTTACAAAATAAAGCACAATGCCAAAAAAGGACTTAAAAGGTGATTTGTTGTTGTTAGGTGCCATAGAGTTGGTTCTGACTCAGAGACCCCATGTGCAACAGATCAAAACACTGCCCTGTCCTGTGCCATCCTGACAGTCATTGCTATGTTTGAGCCCATTGTTGCAGCCATTGTGTCAATCCATCTCATTGAGGGCCTTCCTCTTTTTCACTGACCTTCTATTTTACCAAGCATAATGTCCTCTCCAGGGACTGGTCCCTCCTGATAACATGTTCAAAGTACGTGAGAATGAGTTTCACCATCCTTGCTTCTAAGGAGCATTATGGCTGTACTTCTTCGAAGACGAATTTGTTCATTCTTCTGGCAGTCCACTGCATATTCAATATTCTTTACCAACACCATAATTCAAAGGCATCAACTTTTCTTCAGTCTTCCTTATTCACTGTCCAGCTTTTGCATACGTATGACGCTATAGAAAATTGTATGGCTTGGGTCAGGTATACCTTAGTCCTCAAAGTGACATCTTTGCTTTTCAACACTTTAAAGAAGTTTTTTGCAGCAGATTTGCCCAATGCAATAAGTCATTTGATTTCTTGACTGCTGCTCCCATGGGTGTTAATTGTGGATCCAAGTAAAATGAAATCCTTGACAATTTCAGTGTTTTCTCCGTTTATCATGATGTTGCTTATTGGTCCAGTTTTGAGGATTTTGGTTTTATGTTGAGGTGTAATCCATACTGAAGGCTGCAGGTGATCTTCATCAGTAATAAGCGCTTCACGTCCTCTTTGCTTTCATCAAGAAAGGCTGTGCTATCTGCATATTGCAGTTGTTAATAAGTCTTCCTCCAATCCTGATGCTGTGCTCTTCCTTCTTTATATAGTCCAGCTTCTCAGATTATGTGCTCAGCATACAGATTGAATAAATATGGCGAAAGGGTACAACTCTGATGCATTTTAAACCATGCATCTAGTACATACTTTCCCCCTTGCGAACCACGGTTCAAAAATCCCCTTGCACCTGTCAGAGCTCACTACTATGACGTCCATTCTGCATCCTGCCACCAATCATCTTACTGTTTACAGCTCTGTTCAGGCAACTGGTATGAATGGGTCAGCATCTGTGAAACCTTCCCTGGTTCCCTAAGAAGAATTAGTCACTTTTTACTCTGTCTCCTATAACACTTAATACATTTCTCTATGTGATTCTCATACTGGTATATTGTAATCCTCTGCTCCTGAGTTTCATTTCTCAACTGAACTATAAGCGCCTTGAAAGCAGAGGCCATGGCTGATTCTTTACCTCTATTGTGCCTCAAACAGTGTCTGCCATACAAGCTTATGGGATAAATTCATGCCCATTAGCTCTGTCTTATGGAAGAGGTTCTGGAAACAATAATTAAGATTAAAAATTTTTTCTAAAACAAAGTAACTGGGGTTGCATCCATGTTCACAAATTAGTTCACCATTACAACTGAGTTAGCTTGTCATTTTAGTAAAAAAAAAAAAAAAAAGTACCAGTATCTTTGATGTCATGTCAGAATTAAGTACCTGCCAGTTAAAAACTTATAGTCCAAAACACTGTGTGTGATATGGAATGAGGGTGGAGGTTAAAAACACAACAACTATTAGTTACAACTCTCATCTTTGGGGAGCTCATAGTGTACAATAAATTTATTACTGAAAAGTCAAAGTAATCATTTAGCTGACATGGCAATCTAAAAAAGTATCAAACCTAGCATTTTAGCAGAAGTGGCTAAAATGCCAGGATACAGAGTTGGACTGAGTTTTTTGGAAATATAATTTATGGGTCAAGCTAGATACTGGTTGATGGTAACTCAACTTTTATAAACTACATCCTATGCAGCATGGCAAATAATGTCTCCTCTTTGATAATTGTACTTTCCTACTGGCAAAGCTGAGGAAGGCAGATAGAAAGCCATTGTAAGTGTGATATGATGTCGAAAGGATTCTGCTGAAGGTCACAGTGTCATTTATTCACCATCTTCTCCAGTTTCAAACAGGGAGAGTAGATACTTATGGAGCTACAACTGTGATCAAGGCACTACATCTGTTAATGGACAGCCAAGTAATTAAGGGTAGCACTGACCAAGACGGACTGCCATCTGAGGCTGAAGTAGATGCCTCCTACCACCTCCCGTACTAAATCAAATTCATCTGAACCCTAGAAAAGAAGCGACCTGATTTACTCATCTAGTCACTGATGGAAAGTTGGAACAAACACCTGTCTGGGCCCATCGGAGGCAACTCTTTCCCAGTCTGCTTACTGCCATGGAGAACAGAAGAACAAGGAAGGCTCACCCTGCCTGAGGTTAGGTGATCGAAGAAAGCAAAAGAGAAGAGAGAAAGATGCAGCCATGCTCTTTTCAGTGCAGTGATTAACTAACCGTACACAACAGAGAAGAGAGGCCAAATGACTGCCAGACTCTTGCCAGAGAGTTGCTCCTTTTCCCCTTGGAAAAAACAAGTAAGGAGTAAAAAGAGAGGCAGAAATATGCTCTTGAGGAGGAGGAAGAGTTAGCAGAAGTTTCTGATTCTGTGGAAATGCAGGGGTAGGAGAAAATAAGGGTTTCTCCCCAAAAAGACTCCTTAGGCTCACATCTGTGAAGATATTATCATTACGTGAAATATGTTGAAAGAAGCATATAAAGATGCCAGGATAACAAAATATGCTGGAAAAAAAATTGTGCACAAAGCTACATTAGTCCCATGACCTTGAGGTCCTTGTGTGTTCCCAAGACCACCACTTTGGAGATGAAGAATAAATTGTCTCCTTTTTGGAGTTACAACAGAGCCAAGGAGAAAGTGAGGGCTATGAAATAAGGCAAAGAACAAAGGCACACAACCGAAAGGGCTGAGATGAATGCAAAACAGGAGTAGCTATAACATCTTTCTCTCCAAACCAACCTTTCCTCCCAATGGCACCACCCCCTGACTCTGCTTTTTCTTCCAGGACAAAGACCTTGGAGGTAGAGGTGGAAAGAATTTCGGGGCCCATAGCAAACTCAGGCCTCTCATTTTACAAAGGTTCCAACACAAGGCCAGAGATGTTCAGTGACTCGTTTGAGTTTACACAGCTGAGTAGTAGCAGAGCTAGGCTTGGAGGCCAGAGCTCCCTTACTCATCAGATAGAGCACTCCCTAAGTTCTCCCCACACCCCTGTCTATGTTTTCCCCAAGTCCAGAACTTCAAAATCTTTCTTCTGAATCACTGCAACGGCCTTCTAATCTAATGGGCCTTTGGGACTCCTCTCCCTGTCCGAAATCACTCCTTAGTCTGGTCCAACAGTGATCCCCTGCTCTACTGGAGTGGGTTGCATGGTATGCCATTTTTCTTTTCCCTCTGTTGGTATGTCCCTCGTAGAGGTTGCTTTTACCCTTGGTCTTGGAATGAGGGATAAGGGAGCAGAGCTAAGCCAATCCATAACGAACATGAAGAATGTGAGAAATAAACATTTATTGTAAGCCACTGAGATTTCAGGGTCATTTGCATGCTCCAAGCACTTAGAAGGCAAACGATAGATGTTTTTACTGAATGAGTAAATCATCGTATTTAATTCTTATTTTAGACATTATTATCCCCATTTTAGAGATGAGAAAACCAAGGCCTAGAGAGTTTAAATCGTAGGCCTAAGATTATATAGCTAGTAGGTGGTAAAGCCGGAATTCAAATCCAGAACCTCTGACCCCAAAGGCCATATTCCATAAATCTGTGCATCACACTGATCCTGAGAACTCCTACAACTTCAAGAGTTTGAGGAAAAAAAAAAAAATTGGTTCTTAATTATGTATTATTATTGTCTGATTATGTTGTATATGATAATCTTGACTCTCCTCCATCACTTAGCCTTGGTTAAAAGCAACTTGAGGGCAAAGATAAAAACTTTCTCGCTGATTATGGCTGATTTTGGGCAAGACTTGACCCTTCTTTCTTCCAGTCCACAGGGGGTCAGAAATCTGGCTTGGGCACTCCTCACCTTGCCTCAAAGCTCGAGAGGCAAAGACTGAATTTTAAACAACTTTTAGGTGTGACAGAGACATAACCTTTGAAGAAGGAGGTCACTTTCTTTCTTCCCAGATGTCAGCCCTATCACTCAAAGCAGGGGAGGAAGAGAACGGCTGTGTAGAAAGATTGCTTTAAAGATGAGGAAACAGTCAGGCCTCAGTTGGAAAAGTAGGAGTCAGCACAAAAAGTCTGTTTATTTTGGGAAATGTCTCAGGACGATAAATGTGATTTCACACTCAGCTCTTCCAGACAGCAGCCTGCACCACCCGCAGCTTAGAGAGGCAGCCATTCTCTGATCTCATTGTGTCCAAGGTACATGAGTCTGAAGCTAAGAGGGCAGCCACTGTCGTGCAAGCATCTCTCTCTGCAAGCCACTTGCCAAGACCTGGGAAAAGAGCACTGCCCATGCTTCTCCAGGAGCTCTCCTGCCACAGCCCTGATGGCACAGTTTACTTCCCACCCCGAACTCTCCTAGCAGCAGTCCTTTCCTTCTCTGAAGGCTCAAACAGAGCAGACACAGCAACTGAGTCTGCTTTAAACAAAAAGAGAAAAGAAACCAGCCTTGAATAGCTAGATTATAACTCATCTTTTGATCTGACATGCATGAGAGAACTTTCCTTTATTTGTTTCAGGGCAAGCCAACAGTGGTGATTTGAGAAGGCTGCAGAGAGAGGTAGGTTAAGAACTGCTTGCAGCTAGATGGCTTTGGTAAAACCCTGGCCCTATCATTTACTAGATGTGTGATGCTGGCCAAATTATTTTATCTTTCTATGTTTGATTTTCCTCATCTGGAAAATGGGGATGATAATTATCTACCCTCATGGGGTTTTTGTGAGGATTAAATGGAATAATGTCATGTAACACTTTTAGAACAGTGCCTGGCATGTAGTAAGCCCTCAATGAGTGTTAGCTGTATGGCCAGGATCATTATCATCTAAGGAATGGCCAGAGGTTCATGAGTCCTAGTCAGTCAATCACCAAGTCTGGAAAAGTATCACACATGTATATACCCAGAAAATATTATGACAAACCAAACTGTATGTTATGGAGACAAAGAAAAATCAAACACAGATGCTGCCATTCCACAGCTCACAGACTGTTGGTGTGATACAGCATATACATAATCACAAAACAGAGAAAAAAGGTTAAGTCCAAACATGAACTATAAAGACTGGAGGATCAAAGAAGGATTCATGGAAGAAGCAGCAAGTTAGCCATAGAAGGCAAGGCAGGAGTTGTACAGGTAACAAAATTCGGGGAGCTGAGTCTCCATAATAAGGAGCATTAGAGTGGGTAGCAACAGAAGCTGCTGCAGAAGGCACAGCTGGGACACTGGCCATCAGCGTTACACTGGATCCGGAATGATGTTTCCATGAGGCCTGTAAGGAAGCTAAGACTGTCCCCTGTCCTCTTTACTCACCTGAGGATTATTATAATACCAAAAAAACCAAACCCACTGCCATCAAGTTGATTCTGACTCATAATGACCCTATAGATAGCTTCCCTTTAACTAAGGTAATATTAGCATGCCTCTCTTTCATGCCGCTGAAAGATTATCACTAACAAAGCTTCACGTCCCTGGCCAACACTCATGTATAAAGTGCTTAGGACTTATTAGGCACTTAGTAAGTATTCAGTAAATGGATTCTATTAGAATTTTACTAATTATTATTATTACCATCACAGGAAACCAGTTATTTTTTCCTCCATTTATTATTTTGACATGGGATTAACATTTGTAACCTGACTCACTTCAGAAAGGGCCAAAATGGAGGCAGGAAGGCATGATTCTTTTAGCCCCATATCCTAGTGCCACTGTTTCATTTACTGAAACTCTTGGTACTACAATCTGTCTCAGCCACCATGTTGTCTCCAGAAGCAGATTAACCATCCCTTCCCTCATCCCCTCCCTTCAACCTAGGATAGAAACAGCAGTAGGTTTGGTCCTAAGACTAGTCTAACTCTTCCTCTTCATGAAGAAACCATCTCCCATGAAACAACAGCATACTCATGATTAGATTTTACTTATTTGCTAAGAACTTCACTGCTCTGTGCCACAACTGTCAACACAACTTACAGCACTCGACCTTTTACCATATTACCTGTCGGCTTCTATTGAGAAAGAAGTGTTTTGGTACAAACGACTACATTGGTCAGAGGATAAACAAGGAGGCTCCTTAAATGAAGTATGGGGAGAAGAGGGTTGTGACTACTAAGACCACCACACAGGCTAAGTGGCTAGGGGCAGAAGATAGCAAAGAGTATGAATCTCTGCACACATAGGCCATGAGTCGGAATCGACTAGACACCAACTAATAACAACATGAATCTCTGAAAGGAATTCTGTCTATCTGGGGGTTACAATGCTCAAAACAGGAGGGCCAGATCCTTTGGATCAATTTTGGCAATTGCGTGGGAAAAGGCTTTCTCATTCTAAACAACATTAGTGTAGCTCTGGTTTGAGTAACGACAAACAGCATTACTCACTTATGTAAACACAATCTGGCATGTTCTGAGAAACAAAACAACATTGTCTGCAAGTAACCAAGAGAAAACTTTCCTATCATTATGGTACCCCAAACAGTAGTCCTGACTAACTGAACTGTCCCTAAAACTAATATTACTTGGTTCTTAGCAAAAATTATGATGTATAAACATTATTTCTTATACTCATTTGGGAGCCATATGGCTTGGGCAAGTTTTTCTTTGGGCCTGGATTTCAGGAAGAATGAGAGGGTATAGGTTTAGGATTCTAACATTGCCAGAGTAGAGTCTCTGGCAAGCTGTAAGTGTATAGAGCAGCAGAGAAACATGGAAGAAATGGATTTGCACACATTCCCTACCTCAAGTGCTGTCCTTGAGGAGAAACGGGCTCTGAAAGTCATATACATGCTTTCTCTTCCATGTATGTAACATCTTGCTCTTTTCAAAGGACCCATACACACTTTCTCATTTAATCCCCCTAAAATTCTATCTTCTTATTGCAATTTTGTGGATAACAAAAACAGAATCACAAATAACTTCCAAAGTTCATAAGGTGATTGAGAATGTGATCAAGTGAACCTAGGGTTTTCCTACTGCAGACAAGAGCTCTCTTCACAACTTAGAAAATGTAGTTTGCATTAAGTATTTATTCATTCAAAAATCAACTGAATGCCTATTATGTTCTTGGCAATGAAAATACAGTGGTGAAAAAGACAAAGTTTTTACCCTGGTGACACTTTTTTTTTAGTGATGAAGAAAGAAAGAAAGAAAACAAGAAGTTAAAAAATACACTCCCATGTAGTGTCAAGCACATGCAGAAAAACCAAAGCAACTAAGGGATTAAGGTCTAAGAGATTAATATTTAAGCAGAGGCCTGGATAAAGTGAGAGGGTGAGTCGCGTGAAGATCTGGGAAAGGGCATTCCAGGCAGAAGGGAACACAAGGGCAAAGGCCCTAAGGAACTCCATGTATGCATGAAGAAGAGTAAGAAAGCAGTGTGGCTGAAGTCAGCAATGGTGTGCGGGCAAGTATGAGGATGGAGAGATAGGCAGGAGTCACATCTTATATGATTTTATGGGCTCCCCTGTCCCTAAGTTATTCTGAAGCAAATTCTAGACATGATATGATTCATGTTGGAGTATTTGAATGGAAGAACTACATAATCTTCCTCGTATCCTAAAAGATAACTCTGGTTCCTATGTGAAGAATGGAACAGGGGAGGAGAGGAAGGAGAGATGCATAAGAACGGCAACAGACGGAAGGCAGGATAACTCTTGGACCAAGATGCTGTGTGGAGGTGAGGGAAGTCCTTGGATTTGATATATACTTGAGGGTAAATCTGGCAGGATTTGCTGATTAATTGGATACTGAAGGTGAAGAAAAGAGAGGTGTTAAGGGTAACTCATAGGTTACTGGCCTGAGACACGATGATGACATTTGCTGAGAAGGAGAAGTCAGGGATAGAAGAGTGTTAGGCAGAGAGGAAAAAACAAAAGTTATATTTTGAACAGAAGTAGCAATGAGAACAAAGGCACGGGATGCAGAACTAGAAGGCCTTACTTCAAGTTTTGACTCTTGTCACATATATTTACAGCTGGGTAACCTTGGACAAGTCACTGACCTGCATTCAATTTCCTCATCCACAATATGGAGACAGCAAAAAATCACCTCTCAGGGTTGTTAGAATAAGAAAATGTTTATGTACACACTGTAAATTGTAAAGGTGTTAGGGTCAAGATCAATTTTCTTGTTTCCTTTGTTATTTCAGGTAATGTTTGTTTAGATGACTCATATTTAAACCTCAGGTTGTAAATACAATTATGTCTTAAAACATATTATAAAAAGACTTAATTTTATATCATCCAATCCTCTTTTACTTGTTCAGTGCTTTATACTTTTAAAGGACATAGACCATTCATTTGTATTTCTTACATAGTATTTTTTTTATATCATTCACATATACAGATTAAAAAAAAAAAAAAAAACTCGTTGCTGTCGAGTAGATTCTGACTCATAGCAACCCTACAGGACAAAGTAGAACTGCCATACAGGGTTTCCAAGGAGCAGTTGGTGGATCTGAACTGCCGACCTTTTGCTTGGCAGCTGAGCTCTTAATCACTGCACCACCAGGGGTCCTACATAAAGAGGATACTATTGTCCCTAGATGACAGAGAGGCCCTTCAGAAATCCTGACATCTGGTCTCACTGTATACCTCTCTTGCCTGAAGTCTAAATACTGTGATTCTGGTGTATAATCCATTTGGCATTATGGCCTGCTCGTATCAGGGAAATTTATGACATAGAATGCTGAGCACTTCCATGATCATTAGTGAAAAAGTAATGGAACTATTCCTTTGATGCAGTAGTTAACAGTCTGCAAAATACTTTTAAATATATTATTTTCTTGGCTCCTCCCTATAGGTGAAAAGCATGTGAAAACTATCAGATGTGAAAGATAATGTCATGAGACAAAACTTAACCCTACTATAATACTGACTTAAAGCTAGAAAAAATGTCATTGTTTTACATTGTTTTGTATTTAGTAAAGTACGTTTTCATTGACTGATTGATTCACTCATTAATTCAACGAGTATTTAAGGATCTACTCAGTATTAAGCAATGTGCAGGGTGCCTGGTATACAGTGGTATGCAGTCAATTTTTAAAAATCTCCCAGTGATCCTTTCTAGGACTTCTTTTCCAAGAAATGTGGATCAGTTTCATTATCTACACTCCTGATAGCTACATTTCCAATTGTGTTGGAAATAAATTATATCAAGATTAGAGAAACAGTTCAGGAGTCTCAGTTATTTTAAGCAGATTACAGTAAGATTTCAAACTGAAGAGATACGGACTTGTACTATATTGTCTTACATTCCTTCCACTCTTTCTCTGGATCCTGTCCCAACATCTGGTGGAGAATGTGTAGCACTGCCCAATGCTGAAGAACACTGTTCTAAAGATTATTCATGTATCATGGGTTAAAAGAGTCTTATGTTCAGTAAGTTTGGGAATGCTTGGTTAAACAAAATAGAACAAGTTTCACTATCACAGGGCTGCTCACAGCCTTTATTATACTCCAGTACTTGTGGAACGGCAAGAGACAGGTAAAATACGCAGCACTTTCCAAGCATATTAGACCACGGAGCCTTAGTTTAGGAGAGCGACCCAAACAACTAGCGTCTGACATGATAGGCCTGAGAAACTCTGCACTGGGGGATTGTTTGCTACTGGTAACTATACATGACACGCATCTGTTTAGTAGGCTGCTCAGTCTTTAAGTTTGCAGAGTTGAGCGGCACAGAACAGATGTATGCCCCTGAAATATGAAGAAGAAACCATTCACTATATGGTAGGCGTCAAGCCAGAATTGCATCTAGCTTGCTTTCTACTGTAGCTCCAACATCTAGCACGGCCTGGCATAGAGGAGACACCTGATAAAACTTGTTAAATAAATGGATAAAGGAGAGAATCTTGCAAAAATGACAAGAGGGTCATGGAGATTTCAGAATGAGTAGCCACACTGCTTTTCTGTCTCCAGTGATTTCAATTTCCATATCTAGACTTTTAGACAGTGCTTAATTAATTTTCTTAGAACAAAAGACTGAGAATTATTCCAACAGCCTTTTGTATCATGACCCTGCACTAATCTAATAAGAGAGAGGTCACATTGCTCTTTGCTGAGGAACGGCACATTAATGAGATCTCCTTGAAATAATCCCATCTCTATTATGCAGGCAAAATTACATTTCCCAGTATAATTATTGTGTCAGTCGAGCTCCCAAATTTTGATATTGTTTCATTTACAAAGGTAACATCAACTTACTAGTTTGTCAAACTTCTGGAAAATTGAGGGGAAGCTCACAGTTTTACGTATCAATCTACACCATACTCTTATCCTATCTTCTGCATGTCTTCCTACTAGCCAAAGGACTGGAAAAGTTTTATTTTCTATACTAGCTATTAAAAGAAGGACCAATGGGTCTCTTTAAAAGGTATCTTTAAACTATATACCACCAACATTCTTCAATCCCTACTTGAGATTTTAGAATGTAAGTTCTTTGAAGGCAAGGGCCTTGAACATTTTGTTCACAACTATATCCCTAGCACTAAAGACAATGCCTGGAACAAAGTAAACACTGCTGAATGAATACCATGCCTCCCCTCCCAATGAGACTCCCTGTTTTAAAGGAAACCAATCAATCTCTCTTTTTCTCTCTTTCTGGCTTTCTCTCTCTCACATACACATACACATACACACACTGATATATATAGGGAAGTCTTATTATACACAATGACATTTTCTTCCATGAAAAATACATATATCATGGGAGTTTGGTTAAAACAAAATGAGAGGAGGGGATAGCGTCTTTGCGTTATGTAATGTTACCAAGCCATCTCCTCCTCCAAGACTTGATCCACCCTGAGCTACAGAACTAGGTCAGGAAGGAATGAGGATTCACAGTGACTCGTATGATCAGGGCTGAGGATGTAGGGCTAATCTTGAGTTATAAGCCCGACAGGACTCAAAAGCACAAGAGGACATTCTCCATCCAATATTATTCATTATTTTTTTGTTTTGTAGCTTACCTTATTTTACCAGAAAGATGTTATTTTCCTTTTTATTATAAACTATTTAAAACAACTTATTTTGTTTTAATTTGAAACCATGATATCCCTACAGAGTAGTATAGGTTCTATTTTATAAATGCAAATCAATAAGATTCAATACATTGGCTTACTAGCTCTGTAATCTTGGGCAAGAGGCTGAACATCTCTGAGTCTGATGTGTGAATAACAAAGCACCTTCCTCCTAGGATGTTGTGAGGACTAAATGAGATAGATAATCCATGTGGTGTGCTTAGCTACTTTCATTACTACAATCTCAGAGGAGTTGATGAACATACAGCCACAATGCTCAAATACTTAAGAAGTTCATCAACTCTGTAAGTCCTCCTTTTATTTTCTTTCTGATAAGCCACTCTTCTCCATTCCATCCACCAAAGTAGAAACTTCACAATGGGTATGCTTTGTGGCTCCTACTTTCTCCCCAAGCATGAACTCTTCTCGCAGAGTTTAGACAGCATTTCTGGATTGCTTCTGGCTGGGCAGTATCCTTTAAGTGGACTCATTCATCTGGTCCCCTGTATTTCTTTTCACGGGCTATGTATGCAACATCCCTCTGTTTCTCATGTGGTTCCTTGAGAAGACTTGGCTGGCTGGGGGACTCAATCCTTCATTTTAGTTTATCAAAAATTCCTAACCAGAAGGGATGAGCACCGAATGCTAGGGGCATGCTGGGCAGGAGCATCTGTGCCCTGCCTTTTCATCTATGCAGCTTGTCGGTAACTGCCAAGTTTTCCCTCCTGTAACAATTATCCCTCCATTTCTCTCCCCACCC
This sequence comes from Loxodonta africana, assembly GCF_030014295.1. Taxonomy (NCBI): domain Eukaryota; kingdom Metazoa; phylum Chordata; class Mammalia; order Proboscidea; family Elephantidae; genus Loxodonta; species Loxodonta africana. The sequence goes on from NC_087348.1 coordinate 47,358,211, forward strand.
CATCCCACCCCCAGTTAATTATCAGTTCTAGAATTAAACTGCTTGCCTCTCCTAGCGTTGCCATGACAACAATTGGCCTGCACCTGCCACTGGGTGAACAGTGGCTCTTTGAGAAGAGGTGATGGCAGTTGCTGGCTCCACAAAAGCCAGGGAGAGTAAACTAATGTTTACCTGTCTGGGGAGAAAAGTTCCTGTTCATTCCACCTCAGGCACTTTTCTGGCAAGCCCCACCTCAACTCCCTTCTCAGACAAACTGCTTGTTGGCATTCAACAAAGAAAAGGAAAATCTTTTTCTGATAAAAATGCCAAATCCCTATTGGCTTGTCACAATCCCATCCATCAGCTTCACTTACTCCTTCGCAAGATATTGGAGTTTTTAAGTCTTCCATCGCCAGACAAAGGCAGTATGGTATACTGGTTGAAGCAGAGACTTTTAAGCCTCATATATTTGGGTTCGAATCTTGACTGAGTCACTTTCCAACTGTGGAGCCATGGCTTAGTCACATACCCTCTTATGCCTTCAATTTTCTCATAAGCAAAAAGGGGGATTAGAATATCTATACCTCACAGAATTGTTTTACACCTTTAAAGACCTAATATATGTAGATCTAGCTCACACTTAATGTTCAACACATAGGCAGGTATCACCATTACTGTTATTTAGCTGCTAACCTTGGACAACCCTGAAAGTAAGAACAAAGTCAGTAGCTCGGTTAGTTTTAACTGGTCCTTGTCTGAGTGACAGTATCTGTGCAGGTGGGACACAATGACACAGTGCCCAACAGCATCTAGACCAAGAACAGCAGCCAGGAAAAGCTAAGACATGCTTCTCTCCCTGCCTTCACTGCAATTCTGTCAGCTCCTCCCGCTCTGTACTGTTTTTCTCATGCTGAATCTCATTTTCCTGTAAATAGAACTGATGGAACCAGAGGGTAAGGAGACATGTACTCACCAAGGAAACAAAATGCTTCTCCGTTTTACAACTACACTGCAACCCAGAGGGAACAATTCACAGGGGTGATAAGGAGTGGGGGGAATGAGGCATTTGTATAGGAAAGTGTCTTTCTTCCCTGAAGCCCCTCCTTGTCTTGGGTAAGAAAGTATTTCTTTTGTGAACCGGCAATCACTCATGTCTAGGTCCCAGGTCTAAACAAGTACAGGCACGTGAATATCCACCCTTGGCAAGGACCTTACCATTTAGGGTACCCTGGTTTTATCTCAGCCTTTGACTACCTTTCTTAAAGTTCTGAAGGCACCTTCCTGCAACTCTAATTTTAAGGAAACTTACATGCATTGATTCTCAACTTTATACCATCTTGAAAAAACAAACAAACAAACAAACCACCAGCTTGTGCTCCTGGCATCTGTTATTGATGCCTGCTGCAGGTCTCTGGGTAAAGAGGTGGATGCAGTTCAGACAAATAGAGCTTACAAAGAAAAGGAAGGACCCCTTGGAAGCTGTTGGGAAAACGGAATTATCGACCTCTTGCCTGCCTCTCACTGGGAGAAAGCAAGAATATGCATGAGACCAAGAGGTTTCTCCTAAAATGAAAAAGAGCCACTAACAACAATTTGACAGTTTTGCTATTGCTGCCCACAGGTTAGGGGTACAGCACCAAGGACGTCATATTTATTCTTAAAACGTAGGCTGAAGTTTCGTCACTTCCAAAAACCTCTTATGCTTAATGCCAGCCTAAATGGCTATAAAGACAAATGATGAAGAAAACACCTACACTCCAGCCAGACTCTTTAGAGGGACCAGAGTGGCATGCTTTCACATCCATTTAATTCTTTGACTAGTTTTAAGTAAATCATCTACAGCCTTAAATCTTACGGGGGAAATGCTGGCGCTTTAGTATTTTTCTCCATTAATTTAGAAGGAACTAGAAAACTGCCTTCTCAACTTGATTCTAAGTTAGAGGAAGGCAGGAACTGTCAAAACAGGATACAAATCAAATGTACAATTTCCTTCTACAATTATTTTATTTGAGTTGCTTGTTTTGCCACCTAAAAGGAGACTACTTTCAACGCTTCATAGCATATTTGTCCTTCAAGTGTAAAAAGATGTGCTACTTTCATGAGGAAACTGAGGCATAAAAAAAGCAAACCCTTTTCCCATAACAAATCATGGAATGTGACTAGAAGAAGAAGCCCACAAAACTCAGAAGTCTGTCCATTTCTTATATAAATGGGGCGACGCTGCAGTCCAGAGGTAAAGTTCAACAGGATATGGTATGAACCTTTGGTTCACGGCATACAAGGCCCTCCGCAAAATGGACTCAACCCACCTTTTAGCCTCATCTGCTGCCACAGTCCAGTCACACAGTTACTCCCCATAAGTACATATGTTTTTACTCCCCTGAGCTTTTTATACGTGCTGGTCTCTTTGCTTGGGTTGCCTTTTTATCCTTTCCATCTACAAAAGCCTGCCCCTACCCATTCTTCAATGTCCAGAACAAATGTTATCTTTTCTGATTCCCTATTTGTAGTTATATCCTACGCTATATCTAACAACTTTATTATAAAGAGTCAGTATAGTGCAGTGGTTAAGAGTCCACAATCCAGAGTCAGACTACTTATGAATGCCAGCTTTACCACTTTTTAGCTATGTGACCTTATGTAGGCATAACCTTTCTTCAATTGTTTTCTCAACTCATACGAGAAGTGAAGATAAGGTACTAACCACTTATTAGGACAGTCCTGAGAAATAAACAGGATAATATATGTAAATGTTTAAAGTATTTTCTAGCACACAGTTGGTACTCAATAAATGCTTATTCATAATAACTTACAATTATATTGCACTTAAATGTGAAATTATAATTGCTTACTTAGCTCTCCCTTTTAAACCAGACTTTGAGATCTTTAAATGGAGAAATAATCATCTTCATATCCCTTAGGCCTAGCATAGGGCCTGGGGTGCAGTAGGTGTTCAAAAATAATTGCTAAACAAATCAAAAAAATAATTTCTTTACACTACCATGAGATTCTATCTCACTCCAACAAGGGTGGCATTAATCCAAAAAACACAAAATGATAAATGTTGGAGAGGCTGTGGAGAGACTAGAACACTTTATACAATGCTGGTGGGAATGTAAAACGGTACAACCACTTTGGAAATCAATTTGGCGCTTCCTTAAAAAACTAGAAATAGAATTACCATATGATCCGGCAATCCTGCTCCTTGGAAAATATCCTAGAGAATTAAGAGCCTTTACAGAAACAGACATATGCACACCCATGTTCACTGCAGCACTGTTAACAATAGAAAAAAGATGGAAGCAACCAAGGTGCCCATCAATGGATGAATGGATAAATAAATAATGGTATATTCACACAATGGAATATTATGCATCGATGAAGAACAATGATGAATCCATGAAACATTTCATAACATGCAGGAATCTGGGAGGCATTATGCTGAGTGAAATTAGTTGCAAAAGGACAAATATTGTATGAGATCACTATTATAGTAACTGGAGAAACAGTTTAAACAGAGAGGAAAATATTCTTTGATGGTTACGAGAGCGGGGAGGGAGGAAGTAAGGGAGAGGAGTTTTCACTAATAGTAGATAAGAATTGTTTTAGGTGAAGGGAAAGACAATATAGGCGAGGTCACCACAACTGGACTAAACTAAAAGCTAAGAAGCTTCCTGAATAAACTGAATGCTTCAAAGTCCAGGGTAGCCGGGGTGGTGGTTTGGGGACCACAGTTTCAGGGGACATCTAAGTCAATAATAAACACAACATAGGCATAATAAAATCTACTAAGAAAATATTCTGCAACCCACTTTGGAGAGTGGCTTCTGGGGTCTTGAACGCTAGCAAGTGGCCATCTAAGATGCATCAATGGGTCTCAACCCACCTGGATCAAAGGAGAATGAAGAACACCAAGGACACAAGGTGATTATAAGCCCAAGAGACAGAAAAGACCACATAAACCAGAGACTACATCAGCCTGAGACCAGAAGAACTAGATGGTGCCTGGCTACAACCAATGACTGCCCTGAGAGGGAACACAACAGAGAACCCCTGAGGCAGCAGGAGAGCAGTGAGATGCAGACCCCAAATTCTCATAAAAAGACCAGATTTAATGGTCTGACTGAGACTAGAAGGACCCCACAGGTCATGGACCCCAGATCTTCTGTTAGCCGAAGACAGGAACCATTCCCAAAGTGAACTCTTCAGACTGGGATTGGACTAGACTATGGGATATAAAATGATACTGGTGAATAGTGAGCTTCTTGGATCAAGCAGACACATGAGACTATGTGGGCATCTCCTGTCTAGAAGGGAGATGAGAGGGCAGAGGGGGTCAGAAGCTGGCCTAATGGACATGAAAATAGAGGGATAGAGGGTGGAGGGAAGGAGTGTGCTGACTCATTAGGGGGAGAACAATTAGGAGTACACAGCAAAAAAAAAAAAAATTTTTTTTTTCAAGGCGTATATAAATTTTTGTATGAAAGACTGACTCAATTTGTAAACTTTCAATTAAAGCACAACAAAAATTTAAAATAATAATTTCTTTGCAATCTTTCCTGCTTTAGAGATTAGGGAACAGAGCTCCTAGGGGCAAATGTTATCCTGATAATCTCTAAAGTCAAATATAGAAACAAGGTTAGCCTGCCAAGCAACATAACTATTGCACTGAATGGCAAATGAAAATTGATTAGAGTAGAAGCACAGCAGGAAGAGGGCCTGGACAGCACTTTACATGCTGGCCTTTTTCCTTGGCATTACGAAACCAGGAAAGGCAGGCACATGTATGTTGGAATGCTGGCTGCTCCTTGCCAGCATTTCCAGTGTTAGGCAGAGGCAAGAGGCTAGAGGCACCTCAGCTGAATTTTTCAGTTGTAAATGGATTCTCTGGTTATACACCAACATGCACAAAAGAAAATAAAGTTGTGACTTTCACAGGCAAATATCTGAAAATCAATTACTTTAGCAAGGCGGCTTGCTTTTGTTACAGACAGGCAGCATAATGCCTACACTGCTTCATCCTTCATCTAGTTGAAGTAGGGGATAAACAATCCACGTCAGCCTGGGAAAACGAAGAACAGCTCAGGCTCCACAACAGGGAAAGGTGACAGTTAAGGGGCTCTATTTTTTTATGCCGAAGTTGAACTTAGATGTTGGAATCCCACTCTGCATAATAAGCAGCCTTGAAAGCTCCACTCCATTTCACAAGTATCAGAGCCATTTCTAGCTAAACCAAAACCAAACCCGTTGCCATCAAGTCAACTCTGACTCACAGTGACCCTATAGGACAGAGTACAACTGCCCCACAGGGTTTCCAAGACTGAAATCTTAATGGAGGCAGGCTGCCACATCTTTCTCCCATTGAGCAGGTGGTGAGTTCAAACCACTGACCTTTCGATTAGCAGCCCAGCACTTAACCACTGTGCCAACAGGGTTCCTGGCTTCCAGTTAAAAACCAAAAAACCAAACCCACTGCCATCGAGTCATTTCCAACTCATAGCGACCCTATATGACAGAGTAGAACTGCCCCATGCAGTTTCCAAGGACTGCCTGGTAGATTCAAACTGCAGACCTTTGGGTTAGCAGCTGTAGCTCTTAACCACTACACCACCAGGGCTTCCAGTTAAGCCTCATTAAATGAAGATAATGCAACAACCAAACCATGATTTGCAATCAGAGGACAGACAAGAGAAACCTTAGTGCATCACTGACTTAGTCCTCTCTCTCTCTACTAGCAAGGTGATAAGAAATGCCATATCTAAGAACATCCGGTTATTATTTTAGAGGAGGAAAAACACTACCTAGTATACAGATAATTTTTAAAGAATCAAAATTGAGATTAAAAAAAAATTACCAAATTTCAGAATCTATAGGCAGATTTTTTTTCACCCCGTATTTGATACAAGACTGGCATTCTTCCTCAAAATTATATCCCCCAAAACCAGCTATGTGGGGGGCGGGGGAGAAGGCTAGTAGTTACAAAAAAAAAAAAAAAAAGTAGTTACAGGGAAATAAAAACAGAGTACAAAGAGGTTAAATGACTTGCCCAAGGTCACACAGTCAGTCACAGGCAGAACCAAGCATAGGATCTACATCTGCTGACTCCTGTTCAGCTCTGGCTCCTTGAGAACATGCTTCCCATTTGATCACTGAATCAGCAGGGGCCAGATTCACACTGATCTTTCTCAGCAGGAGCTTTCTGCTTGAATAAGAGCCAGCTTTGAGATGAGAAATTCTGTAGACGTCCCAAGTATGGCTGTTACTATTAGAAAGCCATTTTCCTCTTACTAAAAAAAAAAAAATTGCAGAATACCTCAAAGGCAAATCAAAATTTAACATTGATCTTGCTCCTTCTCCTTTGAGCACAAGAGTTTAAAGGTCTTTCCCTTTCCGGCTTCCTCCCACTACAGAATAGTTTTCAAGGCAGCAGATCCACTGCCACCCCCTCTCCCTGAATATATATTCTTTCTCAGCAGGCTCTGGAAGGGGTGGAGAAGAAGCCAATCTGTGATGGAGTCAACACAAGATCTCCCATAATAGCATAGAGAAGACAGAAAATTGCTGCCAAAAGTGTAAATTGCTTTTTTTGCTTGGAAAAAAAAAAAAATCCCTCTGGGTTTCAAAGGCACCCTCTTAAAAGATGACTCCACAGCGGTTAAGAGCCTTCTTCTACGTATTAGGACTTTTTTCCTCCACGTCCTCTGAGAATCCTTACTGTCTATAAACTCTCAGAAGGAGAGGCAATAGGCAGCTATTCTGTGGGGTCAAAGGACATCTTGCTTTGCTGCCTCCCAGTGATTCTAAAAGCACCTCTTCTGCTGCTGACCCTCAGAGGACATTATGTGAGGATAAAGAAATACCTCTTTATAATGACAGAGGCTCAGGAGAGAAGAAACAGCTTCCAGAAAATAGAGGCCACAGGAATTCAATGTCAAAGGAAGTAAGAACACCTATGTTACCGGAACAAGACCAAAGTGATCCTCTGAGGATTATGCGTGAATCCTCTTGGCTTTCCTACGTGGTCACAGAGAGAAGTGTGCTGGTCCTGGGGGTAGTCCAAACGGTGATTGAGGGCATGGGCTCTGAAGCCTGACGAGATTCAAGCCCCTAGCTCTGCCACTTAATAGCTGTGTTGTCTAGGGCAAGTTAATCTCTTGGGGCATTAATTTCCTCGCTCCACAAATGGGATAATTACTACATCGTAAGGTTTACATGGGGATTCAATGAGTGCATATAAAGCACTTTGTACATAGCAAACTTTCAATAAATGGTAGCTTTTCAATTACTGCTAATTAGCAGGACAACTGCACAGTAAGATTTGGGGCAAAGGATAGATATGACCAAAAGCATAATATTTGGCCATCTCATGTCAAACAGCTTAGGAAGTCAAAACTGAAAAGAGAAAAGAAGGCAGGGAAACTCCAGCTGGTAAGAAAGGAGAAAAACATATACAGAAAAATATGTTTCAATAGGAGAGGAATGTTTCTTTGTTATTGCCACTGGGGAGACTGGTTGGTATCCAACTCTCCCTGGACTTTTGTGCAGACAAGGGGGAAGTGGCTGTGTGGAAAGAATGCTAGCAAAGGAGATCCAGGTATAATAATACAGACTGGAACGTAGGGTCTACAGATTCATTTCTCTTCCATCTCCTGTGCAGGGAGACCCACACTTCCTACCTGCCTCCATTTCACATCAAGCCCTCGTTTAATACTGTCAGCAATACAGGAGCCTCTGGAACAAAATTCTGTTTGGCTTGTTGAGATGGTAAAGTGTATATCATAAGAGAAATTTCAGATCAAAGGCACTCTGCTCTGGTGTTAATTAGAAGAAACTGAGCCAAATGATAGTTCAACACAAACAAACCAAATGGAACCAACAAATAATGAATTTAAAGACTAAAAAGAAAACTTGACTCCTCTCTTTCTGCTGAACTGGAACGTTCTCTTCAAATGCTCATTGTACCCCCGTGCCAAAAAAAAAAAAGGTTCTGTCATGTCCCAGTCCAACAGAATCCCTGCGGACATCCATGGCAGCCTTGCTTAACGGAGACAGCTTGACACCTTGGTTGCTAGTAAAGAAACTGTGCATCACCTCTCTCTTGTCAAAATGACATGAAGGCATCGGCAATTAAACTCTAAAGCCAGTATCTTACACTGTACAGTATCTTTGAAGGGAGTTAATCTCTTTATAAGATCCTTGTATTCTTCTAATCAAGTGACTCTGGCATGTGGTCATAAAGACGATTGTGTTCATCCCATTACAACTGCTGAGGTATGTCCTTTATATCACAGTCTTATTTGAGCTCTCTTCCTGGGAAAGAAGGAGGTCCAGGGCTGTGAGTGCCCTGGATTTTAGGGAGCTAGAGATTTTTTTAGAGATAGTACTGAGGAGCCCTGGTACTGCAGCAGTTAAACATTCAGCGGCTAACTGAAAGATTGACGGTTTGAACCCATCAGCCACTCTGTGGGAGAAAGATGTGGCAGTCTGCTTCCATAAAGATTTACAGCCTTGGAAACCCTATGGGGCAGTTATTTCTACTCTGCTCTATAGAGCTGCCATGAGTCGGAATCGGCTCAATAGCAATGGGTTTGGTTTTGGCTTTAGAGCTAGTATTAAGAGTCAAAGAGGTGATATGCTAGGGAGATAATTTGAAGAGTGTGTCTTAACCAAAGGTCTGTGCAAAATGGTGAACTTGGTCAATAACAAGAAAAGATGTAGGCTTAAGCTCTCGTTATCACTAGCCTAGTTGAACTACTCCCCCAGGCTTTAGTCTTGACCCACCTCCAATTCATTTTTTTTCATTCTGCAGGCAAGGGAGGCTTCTAAAATGCAAATCTTCTCAGGTTAATTCCATCCAAAATTCTTTAATTGCTTCCCACTGCCTTCAGGATAGAGCTTAAATTTCCTTAAGGAGGCCTATAAGGCCCTAAATGATTTGGGCTCTGTGCTTTCTTTCCTCCACTTTTCTCTGGCCAGTCTGGAGCTTTTAAACAAGTTGTTCCCTCTACCTGGAACAATCCTATTCCTGCTCCTCCTTCCCTGCCTTCTCATATTTCAGACCTTTGTTTATATATAACCTTTTTTGGTAAGCCTTCCTTTATCCTCCAAGACTGACAGAGAAGCCCTTCCCAAAGCAGCCTGAACTTCCATCATCATTGCACTGCCTCCACAGTATTAGTTCCCAGTTACACACTAGTCCCTTTCATTAGACAAGGACAGGAACCATGTTTATCTCTGTTACCAATGTATATGCAGTGTATAGCACAGTGCCTGACACACAGAGGATGATCATAATAAATATATTTTAAATGGATAAAGGAAGGGAGGGAGGAAAAGAAGGAGAGAGAGGAGAGAAGGAACTGAACCATAACACAGAGGGAGCCTGTTCCTGAGTGTGGCTGGAAGATGGAGTTTGAAGGGATTGCCTGAGGCTCTACAGGTTTAAAGCAGAGTGCCTGTGGCCTTAGCCACAGTAGACAAGGAGCTGAGTAGGTCCTTGCAGTTCTAGAGTAGAGGCTGAGAACCACAGTTCCCAAAAGGGGGAAGTGCCAGGAGATGCAGATGTGGGATAACATATGGCACTAAGAAGGGGCTCAGGATGAAAAGAAAAGGAACTGTATTTATTGCTTTGTAAATAAAACCAAAAAAACCCCACTGTGGTTCTGACTCACAGTGACCCTATAGGACAAAGTGGAACTGCCCCACATAAAACCAAAGAAGGGTCAAATCCTGGCTTCGGTAAGGTGACCTTGGACAATTCATTTAATTTCTTTCAATAAGGGCTTGAACTAATGATTTTCACAATGAGTTCTGAGGAACCCTAGGTTTCCACAGTAGCCCCTCCTGGTCTATTATGAGGAAGAAAGAAGGTTCACAAGCAAATGCAGCCCCCAACTTTAACTAGGGGAAAACAGTTTTATACATTGGGCTTCTACTTAAAGTCCATTTTTTGAAAAAGTGTGCTTCTGCTAAAAAGACATTTGAATAGCAATGGCCTGGATGACCTCTCTGATACCTCCTCGCATTAACGCTCCTTTCTTCCATGTGACAGATGGGACCCATCTGGACATTGCATTTTACTTGGCACAAATGCCCCTCAATTGTGTTGATGGCACAGCTATAGCATTTCCTAAAGCTGGTTCTCACTGCTTGAGCAGAATGACAGGGAAAGTAAGTAAAATGAAGTTCAAGACCACTGCAAAGTTAGGCAATAATGAAATGGACTTTTAAATTCCATCCAACTGTGGTGATACAGAAGCTCAAAGGAGCATTTTTCCCCTAAACAAAGTTTTGTATACCTATGACCTAGGATTCACTGAATAGGTGTCTTAGGTGAGACACAAAGATGTTATAGGTCAGAAATAGAGAATACTGGCTCTAGAGCCCATTAAAAAGGGCAATCCAATTGTAATCAAGGAAGAATAATGAAGTTTATCTAGTCAGTCCAGCTGATAGCCTAATTACCATTCAAATGTAGTGTCTGCTCTTCTTAACAAGGTAGTCTGACTGTGCCAAAGAATAAAGCAAAGTTACTGTCATTTCATTCTTTAAAGTCTACTTTTATCTGAAGGAAACTGGCAGGAAATAACTTAGATGGGAAGGGAGATGGGAGTCTTACAAAAAAAGATCTTCAAAGCCCTGGCTTAAGAAGGAGATCCCTTGTCTGTGCTGTGCCTTGGCTGTCCATATTTCATGAGGCATTAAAAGGTCACAAATGTCACACTACTTCAATTCTGAGGACAGACAAGCAGCAAAAATGTGATCTTACCTGGGTCCTTCCTCGTCACCCTGAAAGACAAACAGAAAAAAACAACATTAAAATCAGGATCTGGTAGAGACCAATTTAGATTTCTTTGTTTTCCCCCTCCTTTCCCAACCTGAAAGCAAGGCTTGTGGATTTATTGCAGCAGAGACAGACCTGTAGATGTCTAAGGACTATGACGAGGGCTAATATAACCAACTCTATGTTCAAACTGTCCAGCAGAGATGAATTGATAATTTGCCCTTGCAAGCAGAGAAGTAAAGGCACAGGCCTAAAAAAAAAAAAAAAACAAAAAAACTAGGAGGCCTAAATAACAGCCTTGCCTTTTTATTTGTATGGCCAGCCGCATTTAGTTCTAAGCAAACAGAGAGCCCAAAATAGCAGCAGGTTTTAGGCAAAAGCTGACCAGCTCAAAAGCATCCAGCTGTTTTCTTCAAAGACTCACTTCTGCCTGGGTCTAGCATTCCACTCTCCCGCCCCCCCCCCCCCCCGCCCGCCCAACACAGAAACTCTAATACATGGCACACTGTGGTGGAAACGGCACTGAACTCAGACTCAAGGAAATTGGGATTCTAGGCCAAATTATGCTACTTATTAGCTATCTGCCCTTGGGCAAGCTAATTAATTAATCTGTACCTTGCTTGGTCTTCTCTTCTGTAAAAGGGTAGTTCTGGCATTTGATGGCCCATATCATTCTTCAGCCAAGCAATGGTTTTCTCCTCACTCACTTTTTTGTGAAAACGTGTGAGGGTTATTTTTGCAGGTAGTACATTCTCTCAACCTTTGTCAGTGATCACAGCAGATTCCTGAGCCTCTTTCTGTGACCAAACAAGACTTTTCAGAAGGCTCTCAAGCCTTTTCTAGGGCCTTCACTCAACCTTTTGTTAACAGAGCATCTTTTACATCCTGTCTCTTTAGCCATTCGGGATTGGTTTCAATAGAGAATATATCCCCTGGCTGCTGATAACTCCCCAGAGAATTAATTAATCAATTTATTTTTAGTTTCTACTGGTATAAAGGAAAATGAGTTCTGGAGTCAGACACTCTGGGTTCAAATCCTGGTTCCATCACTTGTGTGCTGTGCTACCCTGATTGAGTTACTCTGTCTCTCTTAACTTCAATTTCCTAATTTGTAAAATGGGATAATCATTCCTGCATCATAGAATAAAAAAAATGAAGATTAAATGAAATAACGTATATAAATGTCAAGCACAGTAACTGAGACATAGGATGCACTTATTAAAGGTTATTTATCAACATCAGTAGCAATTCAGTATGATTTATTGATAGCTGCTGTTGAGTCGACTCTGACTCACGGCGACCCTATGTACACCAGAACAAAACATCGTCTAGTCCTGTGTTATCCTCACAGTTGCCAGCATGCTCAAGTCCATCATTGTAGCCATTGAGCTAATCCATCCCATCGAGGGTCTCCTTTGCCCACACTGGGCCTCTGCTTCACCAAACATGATGTCCTCCTCCAGCGACTGATCCCTCCTGATGACATGTCCAAAACGACCAAGTCAGATTGTGTTCTGCTGTGATTGTAAGGTTTTCACTGGCTAATTTTTCAAAGTGGACTACCAGGCCTTTCTTTCTAGTCTGTCTTAGTGTGGAAGCTCCACCGAAACCTGTTCACCATGGGTGACCCTGTTGGTATTTGAAATACCAGTGGCATAGCTTCCAGTATCATAGCAACATGCAAGCCACCACAGTATGACAAACTGACAGACAGGTGGTGGACGATTTATTGAGAAGTTACTATATGTAAGGGCTGAGATGAAAATAATAAATAACCCATAACAACATAACTTTCTAGGAAGACAGAAAATGAACTATGACTAAATGCATTAAGGGTTCCACCAAAGCCATGATCAGAATGTTTTGAGAGTCAAAGAGAAGGACGAATGTTGTCTGGAGAGGGTTCAGGGAGAGGGTGACATTTATATAGGCACTTGAGGCATGATTAGGATTTTCCCAAGCTGACAACAGAGAAGGTGGGAAGGATACTAGACGAGCAAGAGTAAGGACACAAAATTTTTTTTAAAAGCAATGTTTGTTCAAGAAACTTTGAGTTCTGTGAAACTAGAGAAACAGGTTGTGTATGGCTTGGACAGGGGACGTGTGTATGGGGGTCTGGAGTCAGGATCGGGGGTGGAAGTATGAATGGTAAAGAGATTGCCAGCGCACAAACCTGTAAAGAACAGCTGCGGCCAGGAAGGTGATTTAAATCAGATTACACACTGGAGGCTGAATAAGGGCATTTTTAGCAGACTGTTAAGGATTTGCAGTAGTGGAGAGGATGCTAATCATCCGTACTCTGATGAGAGAGAAGTAGGGCGGGTGGTGGAGAGAGGGTATAGGGATGGTGGAAGCCTTCTTTGCATTTTGATCAACTAGTGTGTCTTATGGGAACTATAATCTAGTAAGAAAAAAGTCATATAATTTAAATTTAACATGAGTTACGTAACTATCAATGACACAATTAAACCTCAATACCATTTTTTCAATTAAGTTTGGACATTTAAACATAATTGTCCAAGAAAACCTTATGGAAAAAGGTATTCAAACTTTCTCCCATGATTTAGAGCAAGCCCTCCTCACTATCACATATTTTGGTACAATGCTTAAGAGATGGGCTTTCTGAGTTAGAGAAACATGGCTTCAAATTCTGGTTCATCAATTGCAACAGCAAGGCTTTTGACAATTTACTTAACTTTTCTGAGGTTCAGTTTCCTCATCTGCAAATAGGAAATCCTAATCCTTACCTCACAGGGTCGCTACGTGGATTAAAATAAATATGTAAAACACCAAACGTCTAACACATTATAGGTGTTCAACAAATGGTGGCCATTGTTGTACCTTCCCTGAATTGTTAATTAATAACACCTCTAGGATAGAGTAGAGAAGGACAAAGAAGATGGGGCACAAGGTTTTATGCTGCTTACAGACACATGGTTCTTTTCAGAGATAATAATCACTATTATAATGCATGGGGAGGGCCAGGTGAGACTTTCACTGTTGAAAGTGAATGAATGAATGTAAGAACAAATACACACGTATGATTATAAGAGCATTTTCAATAGGTCAGCAGACATTCAGAAGACTGCTGATCTTGGTAGTAAAATATATCTGCATGCTGTTCCTGCTACCAGATATGTACATCCCTATTCTGAAAGCCTGGCTAATTCCTATTCATTCTTTAAGATCAAGCCTCACTCGAAAACTATTCCTCACTGAGAGCCTGAGTGGGGTAATCTCCTTCTGTCTTCCATGTGTGTATGATGCACACTTCTAGGTTAACTGACTCAGCAGCAACAGGTTTGGTTTTTATGGTTTCTAGGTAAATACTTTGAGACAGGAACTAACACGAAAGTACTGTACAATGCCTTCCTCTTCGGATTTCAACTCTTTGAGAAAAGAATTTGTGTTTTGTTCACCTCTGTATTCACTGCACCTAACAGAGTACAAGAGACATAGTAAATAATTATTCAGAAAAGGAAGAAAAGAGGGCATGATGTAAGTAGGATTTAAGAAGCTTAATTTCTAGCCCCGTTATGAGTGAATTCTTGGTCTCAGAGAATCCGAATGTCAGAGCTGAAAGTCTGTTAAACACCAACTTCCATTTAAATGACTTGTTAGATTAAACAATGCTCTCAAATCCCTCTGTAAAACATACTGACTAATGCTCGCCACACCTGGAATGTTCTCAACTGGTAGGCTATACTCTAGTACAACCTCCTATTACTAGTTCCACCAGTAGAAATGTATGTTCACCAAGAACCAAATACATTTGTTCTTGAGCTTATTCATGCCACTTGAACTTGTAATTATAATGACATGTTTTAATTAAATAACAAAAAATGAGTATGAGTGAGCCAGTGAGAAAGAAAATTGTTTCTTCCATGAGTTGTTGCTTCAATGAAAACTATGGTGAACACTTTGGAATCATTTAATAAAGCCGAATTCCTTAAAAATTGCTGTCAACTGTTGACAATAGCAAAAAGTTGGAAGCAACCAAGGTGCCCATCAACGGATGAATGGATACATAAATTATGGTATATTCACACAATGGAATACTAGGCAACGATTAAGAACAATGATGAACCTGTGAAACATTTCATAACATGGAGGAATCTGGAAGGCATTATGCTAAGTGAAATTAGTCAACTGCAAAAGAACAAATATTCTATGAGATCACTATTATAAGAACTCTAGATGAAGTTTAAACACAAAAGAAAATATTCTTTGATGGTTACGAGGGTGGGGAGGGAGAGAGAGGGATATTTACTAACTAGATAGTAGACAAAAATTTTTTTAGGTGAAGGGCAACACATAACAGGGATAGTACAACTAGACTAAACCAAAAACAAATAAGTTTCCTGAATACAACCAAAAGTTTCGAAGGCCAGAGTAGCAGGGACAGGGATCTGGGGACCATCGTTTCAGGGGACATCTGGGCCAACTGGCATAACAAAATGTATTACAAAAACGGTCTGCATTCCACTTTGATGAGAGGCATCTGGGGTCTTAAATGCTAGTAAGTGGCCATCTAACATGCATAAGTTGGTCTCAACCCACCTGGAGCAAAGGAGAATGAAGAACACCAAAGACACAAGGTAAATACGGGCCCAACAGACAGAAAGTGCCATATAAACCAGAGACTCCACCAGCCTGAGGCCAGAAGAACTAGATCGTGCCGGCTACCACCAAATCACTGCCCTAACAGGGAACACGACAGAGAATCCCTGATGGGGCAGCAGAACAGTGGGGTGCAGATCTTAAATTCTCATAAAAAGACCAGGCTTAATGGTCTAAGACTAGAGGGACCCTGACGGTCACAGTCCCCGGACCCTCTGATAGTCCAAGATTAGAACCATTCCCGAAACCAACTCTACAGACATGGATTGGCCTGGACTATAAGACGGACAATGATGCTCGTGAGGAGTGAACTTTGTGGCTCAAGCAGACACATGACACTATGTGGGCAACTCCTGTCTGGTGGCGAGATGACAAGAGGGGGACAGAAGCTGGCTGAATGGACATGGAGAATACAGGATGGAGAGGAGGAATGTGCTGTCTCATTAAGGTGAGAGCAGCTGGGAGTGCACGACGGGGTGTGTATGACTTTTTGTATGAGAGACTGACTTGATTTGTAAACCTTCCCTAAAGCACAATAAATTTTTTAAAAAAGCCGTCAAATTTTTATGTACGTAGGACATGTCTCAGGACATGTACAAAACATTAGAATTATAAAAATCTAAGATTCTGCATTCAGCTTCCTTCGCACGTTCCCCCCACCCTCTCTTTAAAGAGACTGAAACCAGACATCATAAACAGAATGGGAGAAACATGACATGGAACTCCAAACAGCAAACCTATATTCTCAAAGAAAAAGCCTTGACTCTGAACTAAGACCGTACGGATATGTTTTAAGTTAAAATAAGTGTTTAAAGAATGCATATATCATTTTTAATGATTTCCCCATTTCAACTGACTTTTTCTAGTATCTCACTGCAACTCAGTACTCTTCTCTCAAAACGGACAAAAGATGGAAATGTTCATGATATGCAAATACAATAAAGACACGCAATTTTTCAATACTTGACTCTGGCAAAGAGTTTTTTTTTTTTTTTTAATGATATACAGTCATGCATCATTTAACATCCATGAAACATTCTGTGAAACCAGACATTATATAAGTTGGACGTTGTGTGAACACAGTGTCAAATCAGGCCCCTGGAAGCCACTGTCCCCCTGCCCAGGGTAGTCTGGAGGGCAGGGGCCATAAAACATCAGGGCACAGAGACCCCAGGGGCCCAGGGAAGCTCGGTTCAGTCAGCACAGGTTATCCACAACCAAACCCTCTGGCTTTCAAAAAGGACTGGGAAAGTTTCCTTTTGTGTTGTGTTTGGTCCTGTTCTCCGATTCAGATTTCTGAACTCTATTATAACCTATGTGACCATGGACGTACATGCGGTCAGGCGTTGCCCAAACAGACGTTATGTGGTACGTGACTGTAACTCAATTCAGGCAACTACAGGTGAGACAGTCATTTTCAAAACTGGTGATGAGAACATATGCTGATATAATAGTTTTATGGATAGTTTGTTATGATCCACGCAGTCAAATGCCTTAGCATAGTCAATAAAACACAGGTAAACATCTTTCTGGTATTCTCCGCTTTCAACCAGGATCCATTTGACATCAGCAATGATATCCCTAGTTCCACGTCCTCTTCTAAATCCAGTGTGAATTTCTGGCAGCTCCTGGTCAATATACTGCTGCAGCCGCTTTTGAGTATCTTCAGCAAAATTCTGCTTGCGTGTGATATTAATATCGTTCGATAATTTCCACATTCGGTTGGATCACCTTTCTTGGGAATAGGCATAAATATGGATCTCTTCCACCTGGCTGGTCAGGTAGCTGTCTTTCAAATTTCTTGACACAAACGAGTGAACACTTCCAGCGATGCATCCGTTCTTTGAAATATCTCAACTGTCAGTCCATCAATTCCCGGAGCCTTGTTTTTTTGCCTCTGACTTCAGTGCAGCTTGGACTTCTTCCTTCAGTACTAACATTTTTTGATCATATCCTACCTCCTGAAATGGCTGAATGTTGACCAATTCTTTTTGGTATAGTGACTTTGTGTATTTCTACCATCTTCTTATTGATGCTTCCTGTGTCATTTAATATTTTCCCCATAGAATCCTTCAGTACTACAACTTGAGGCTTGAGTTTTTTTCTTCAATTCTTTCAGCTTGAGAAATGCTGAGCATATTCTTCCCTTTTGGTTTTCTATCTCCAGCTCTTTGCACGAGTCATCATAATACTTTACTTTGTCTTCTGGAGCCGCCCTTTGAAATCTGTTCAGCTCTCTCACTTCACTGTTTTTTCCTTTTGCTTTAGCTATTCGATGTTCAAAAGCAAGTTTCAGAGTCTCTTCTGACATCCATTTTGGTCTTTCCTTTCTCTCCTGTCTTTTTAATGACATCTTGCTTTCTTCATGTATGATGTTCTTGATGTCATTCCACAGCTCGTCTGGTCTTTGGTCATTAGTGCTCAGTGCATCAAATTTATCCTTGAGACGGTCTCTAAATTCAGGTGTGAGATATTCAAGGTTGTACTTTGGCTCTCCTGTACTTGTTCTAATTTTCTTCAGTTCCAACTTGAACTTGCACGTGAGTAATTGATGGTCTGATCCACAGTCACCCCCTGGCCTTGTTCTGACTGATGATATTGAGCTTTGCCATCATCTCTTCCCACAGATGTGGTCGATTTGATCCCTGTGTATTCCATCTGGCAAGGTCCATGTGTACAGTCAGTCACCGTCTATCTTGGTGAAAAAGGTATTTGCAATGAAGAAGTCATCGGTCTTGCAAAATTCTATCATTCAGTCTCCATATCATTTCTATCACCAAGGCCGTATTTTCCAACTACCGGTCCTTCATTTCCAACTTTTGCATTCCAATCACCAGTAATTATCAGTGCATCCTGAATGCATGCTTTGATCAACTTCAGACTGCAGAAGTTGGTAAAAGTCTTCAATTTCTTCATCTTTTGCCTTAATGGTTGGTGTGTAAATTTGAGGTAGTCACATTAACTGTTCTTCCTTGTAGGCATATGGATGTTACCCTATCACTGACAGCATTGTGCTTCAGAGCAGATCTTAGAATGTTCTTTTCGATGATGAATGCAATGCCTTTCCTCTTCAGGTTGTCATTCCCTGCACAGTAGACCATACGATTGTCCAATTCAAAATGGCCAATACCAGTCCATTTCAGCTCACTAATGCCTAGAATATCAATCTTTATGCGTTCGATTTCATTTTTGACTTCTAATTTTCCTGATTTCATACTTTGTACATTCCATGTTCTGATTATTAATGGATGCTTGCAGCTGTTTCTTCTCATTTTTTTCATGTCACATCAGCAAATGAAGGTCCTGAAGGCTTAACTCCATCCACATCCTTAAGGTCGATTCTACTTTGAGGAGGCAGCTCTTCCCCAGTGGTATTTTGAGTGCCTTCCAACCTGAGGGGCTCATCTTCTGGCACTGTATCGGACAGTGTTTTGCTATTATTCATAATTCACTAGCTAATTCTTTTCAGAAGTAGACCGCCAGGTCCTTCTTCCTAGTCTGTCTTAGTCTAGAAGCTTAGCTGAAATCTGTCCACCATGGGTGACCCTGCTGGTATTTGAATATTGGTGGCATACCTTCCAGAATCACAGCAACACATAAGCCCCCACAGTACGACAAACTGATGATGCATGTGGAGAATGGGAATTCTGGAACACTTAATTGTGCTCATGAGGAATCCATACATGGATCAAGAGGCAGTCGTTTGAACAGAGCAAGAGGATACTGCATGGCTTAAAGTCAGAAAAGTTGTGCATCAGATTGTATCATTTCACCATGCTTATTCAATCTGTGTTCTGAGCAAATAATCAGAGAAGCTGGACTATATGAAGAATGGGGCATCAGGATTGGAGGAATACTCATTAACAACCTGCTTTATGCAGATGACACAACCTCACTTGCTGAAAGTGAAGAGGATTTGAAGCACTTACTGATGAAGATCAAAGACCACAGCCTTCAGTATGGATTACAACTCAACATAATGAAAACAAAAATCCTCACAACTGGACCAATAAGCAGCATGATGATAAACAGAGAAGAGATTGAAGTTGTCAAGGATTTCATTTTATTTGGATCTACAACCAACACTCATGGTAGCAGCAGTCAAGAAATCATAAGACGCACTGCACTGGGCAAATCAGCTGCAAAAGACCTCTTTAAAGTGTTGAAAAGCAAAGACGTCACCTTGAGGACTAAGGTGCGCCTGACACAAGCTGTGGTGTTTTCAATTGCCTCATATGCACGAGAAAGTTGGACAACTAATAAGGAAGACTGAAGAACTCACATCTTTTGAGTTGTGGTGTTGGCGAGGAATACTGAATATACCACGGACAACCAAAAGAAAGAACAGATCTGTTTTAAAAGAGTACAACCAGGTTTCTCCTCAGAAGCAAGGCTGGAGAGACTGTTTCACGTACTGTACACATGTTATCAGGAGGGATCAGTCAATGGAGAAAGACATCATGCTTGGTGAAGCAGAGGGTCAAAGAAAAAGAGGAAGACCCTCAACGAGATGGACTGACACAGCAGCTACAACAATGTGCCCATGCACAGCAACACTGGTGAGGATGGCGCAGGACCAGGCAGTGTTTTGTTCTGTTGTGCACAGGGTCGCTCTGAGTCGGAACTGACTTGCTGGCACCTAACAACAACATGGATAGTTTGTAGGTATGTACAAGAGCCAAAAGATGTCCATACCTGTGACTCAGTAATTACTCCCAGGAATATGACGCTAAAAATATTCATGAAACTGATTTATATACATTCACTACAATATTATAAATGACAGAAGTTGGAAATAACCCAAAATGCAACAATGAGGTAAAAATTGAATTTGAATCTTTGATTCAGAATTTGAACATTATGTCTATGAAGAATTTCTAATAATACGAGGAAACTTTTAACTTTGAAAAGAAAAATAAAACAAATACACTAATCTATCAGTTTAGTGGTGTGTGTGTTTTTACTTTGTGCTGTGTCTATAATTTTGAAATATTCTATCATGATTAAGAAAGCAACAAACTTTATTTACTTAGTTATTGAAGAGTAATTTTGGACTGTATACTGGACATTTTGAGTATAATGTTACAAAAATCTGGTTCCTACTTAAATCTTCTATCTTAGCAGGTAGACAACTTGTTTAGGTTCAGAATGCATGTCCTGGATCACTTTTGTGGGCTGTGGTTCAGATGTCAATGCAGTTTACAAAGCCTCTGCAATGCTATTCTGGTCTGCCCCACAATGTGTTACTCAGATGATAGAACTTAGTGCCACAGTCTCCACAGTGCTTGCTGGGGAGGAGAAGTACCGACTAATTTCTATAGGGCAGGGGCGGAAGACAAGCTTCCACCCACTGACTCAGGCAGGGAGGGGTACCGCCTAGTTAACACAGGGGTAGGAGGCAGAAGTAAAGAGTTCAGTCCACAGTCTCTGAAGAACAGGGGAGGGGTGCTACAGGGGAGGGGTGCTACAGGGCAGGGGTGGAAGTCAGAGTACTGCCAACAGGCTCCATGAGAGCGGGGCATTACTCATTACTGCAGTGGGATGGCGGAGGAGGAAAGTCAGAGTTTCACACACAGGCTCTCTGGGGGAAGAATGACGCCTCATTACTGCAGGAGAGGGTACAAAACAGGTTTTCACCTTCCTGGCTCCACCACCGCAGTGCCCACTGAAGTAGATAAGGGGGTACAGCTTTTTTCCTAGATAAGGCAGGTATGGTTAAAGAGCTTCTCTAATGCTGGGCCGCCCTTTTCCCAGACCTTTGTCTGGAGAGAGTAGGCTTTACTTGGGACTCATTTTTTGTAGCTGGGTCCTTTGGTGTTTTTGGTTTGCAGGCTCCTCTAACACCACACTAGGACACATAGAAAGTAAGAAAAAACCCCAGGGAACTCACTGTCATGTAGTTCTTCAAATCCCAAGGTCCCAAGCCAGTCTGCCATCTTTTCAACACCTTTCAGAATCTTCTGATAGGTGACTTAATATATTTTGTTCAGGGATTATTATTATAATTAGCAAGAGGAGTAAAATGCAATGTGTTTGCTCCATCTTGTTCAGATCCAGAAGATGCAATTTGCTTTTAAATGCCTTGAAAAATAAGATGGATTGATGAATGGAAGGCTGAAAAGATTGCTAGATTTGTAATGAAGCAAGTACAGTAAAATGTTAACGGTAGAATCTAGGTGATGGATATATAGGTACAATCTGTAAAATGCTTTCAACTTTGCTATATGTTTGAAAATTTTCATAATAAAATATTGGAGGGGGATCTTTTGACTAAATTCAAAATGCAAATGATTTTTTAAAAAGTTCCAAGGTGTATAAAGGGAAGAAAAGAGGACTAAAAAGAAAGATTGTTAGAAGAATGGAATTAAGAACCATAAAATTTTCCATTTTTACTGAATTCCTCTGTTGAGTGTAAAAGATGTACCAGAAATTTGCTCTGACCAATCAGTTACCAGATTAGCTGGAACAAGAGACTATTAGATGATAACAGCTCTTTACAAAAGCCCTAGCAAGCTGAATGCTACTTCTTTTTTTTAATAGCTTATTTTGTTCACAGCTTGGTCCTTAGGCTTGTCAGCTCTTGCATTCATAAGAGTAATTCCATCAGAGTTAACAAGCATAGTGCAATTCAGGTGCTTACAGGACGGTTAATGTTGGGGAGGGACTAAATACATTATTTTAAATGACAAGAGGGGGGATAGAGCTCAAATTGAATCTTTATTTTTAAGAAAACAACCTCATCAACACAGAATAAATGTGAGAGTCCAATTTGAGGGGGGCTGGGGACAAACTTATATCACCGATCCCTTGAGTTGACTTTGGTTGAACTTTAAGCTTATTAAGACACAAAGTTAAGAAAAAAACACACAAAGTGACTGCCTCAACGTTGTAAAAGGTCTCAGGGATGCAAAACAGTCTAGGACACTGATTGTTCTAATTCTTCCCAAGATACAACTGGCATGCTTGTCAGTGTCTCTGCATTTCTCTGCCATCTCAATATTCCATCTGTAAAATAGAGATAACTGGCGGAGTACTGATGTAGGGATTAAATGAAAGGATAAATGTAAGTGCTCCGTTCCCTATGTAGAAGCTTACCTAGGCGCACACACAATTCTGTGGAGGATGAATGAAAACAACAGGAGTTATTGTTTGCACACACACTGATGAGAAGTAATCAAGAACCCCGGATAGATGCAGCAGGTAATTGTCCAATAGTCTCTTGCATTTCCTGTCAGTCAGGATGGCCTGGACAATATCTGCCTCGTGGATTATACCTGGACTCTCCTATTAGCTGGTTTATTCTATGGCCAGGCTCTCTTGGGCCAAGGCAAGACTGCCAGTTAAGGTTGAGCTCACTGAGTCAGCAGCAGTCCTGAAAGTCCATAGGACTCTTCTAGGTCTTCTTATAGAAGAGTCTAGCCTAAATCTGACATAAACTTGACCTAAATTTTCAACATAATGCTGATGAACATCTTCCCAGTGGGTAAAATACGTTATTAGTTTGTATGTTTTTTAAATGGCTGCCTTAAATTATTTTTTAGAAATAGGTTCTAAACAGGGCTTCAGACCAGTTCTTGCCAGTTCAGTCATGGCCAAGGAAGCAAAACCAGAGTAGATTTGATTTTTTAAAATTTGGGTAAACTGGAAGGATAACCAGAGTGGGAAAAATGACGGATTGAAGCCCTGCTGGAAACCTAATCTCCCTCTTAGAAAACAAGGGCAGCATACACGCTGCATAACAATCAAATCTCTTGCCCACTGGATTTTGAGTAGAGTAGAAAACAGAGGTGCCCTGTTCAAAGACGGTGGCCGAACAAGCTGCTATGAATGTGTGTCACTTGCCACAGTACTGCCAAGAGTCCATTTTCGCACATTACGCTCCTGAAAGAGCCCATTACACCTTTCTGAGTCTCCCATTCCAGTGCTTCGACTTGTAATTTTTCCTGTTCTGGTTGTGGTCCCGGATCACCCAAATATAAAAAATTCCAGTCTGTTCACTTTTCCCTTCACTGGCCACGACTGAACTGGTTCAAACTGCTTCAAAGCTCTGGTTCTAAATGCTTCAGTATGTTGTTTGGTAAAATGCCTAAGACCCTGTTATTCTTGTCAGAAAATAACAATGAATACCGTGTCTAACATTTGTACAGTGATTCAATATTTACCTTGTATCTTCTGTTCACACTGTCTTTTTACGGTCTTCACAATGCCCTATCCTACATGCCTCTCTTAATAAGTTATGCCCCTAATTAATACAGTTGGCTCCAAATAAAATCCAGCTTGAGGCACCCATTCACTTCCCCACAGAATCAGTCCAAAATGTTCCATTCGGGCATGCCTTATGCTCTACTTCCTGATCTGTTCTCATCCAGCCCAGTTCTCATTTGTATGATGACTTTCTTTATAGACTCAACCTACTCCTCGAATCTGTCAATTGCCTTCTCTCTGGCTCTGATTTCTGGCCTCCCGTCTTAACTGTGATTAGTATCCGTCCTACTGACCATACTTCTTCAGATAATGGTGGATATAGTGGCCAATACTTCTGTACTGTTACACAACAGTGTAAACACGTATACCCTATGTAAACTTTCAGTTCATTTTCAGGGACCACAGGAGGCATTTCCAGAGCTAACAAATATGGCAGTCACTTTCTTCCTATTTCTCCTGCTATTAATAATTGTGGGGATTCTCCTTTACCTCTGCCTTTGGCTCAGCTGATTCATTAGAGGTATCAAGTTGTTCCTTGGCTTGGGCCATCTGAGTCATCAACCTGTCCATATGGGATTGGATGTCTGCCAGTATCTCAGTCACATGAGCCGTGGCCATTGCCTCCTGGATGTCCACTAGATGAAGGGCCTTCTGTTCCTCATCAGCAATCACTTTCTGAACTTTCTTAAACTCCTGCTGTATGAACATCTTCATCTGGTCCCGCGTTACCTGTAGAACAAGAAGTAGGAAACATAAAATTTAGAGACACAAAGAGAAGTACACAGATACCGCTGTCAGTGCTAGGCAGCCCTGAACAAGATACAAACCATGGTTCCTATCCGATCCTGAAGATTTTGGAATATCCTCTAAATAGTGTTCCTCTAATAGCTTTGATGATTTTTTTCCTGCTAATCTTTTTTTTTTTTTAATTAGTTTTTATTGTGCTTTAAGTGAAAGTTTACAAATCAAGTCAGTTCCTCATACAAAAATTTATACACGCCTTGCTATACACTCCTAATTGCTCTCCTCACAATGAGACAGCATACTCCTTCCCTCCACTCTCTCTCCTCATGTCCATTTGGGTAGCTTCTGGCCCCCTCTGCCCCCTCATCTCCCCTCCAGACAGGGAATGCCAACACAGGCTCATGTATTGACTTGATCCAAGAAGCCTGTTCTTCACCAGTAACATTTTCCATCCTATATTCCAGTCCAATTGCTAACAGAAGGTCTGGGGACCGTGACCTCCGGGGTCCTTCTGGTCTGACCATTAAGTCTGGTCTTTTTACAAGAATTTGGGGTCTGCACCCCACTGCTGTCCTGCTCCCTCAGGAGTTCTCTGTTGTTTTTTGCCTGTCAGGGCAGTCATCGGTTGTTGCTGGGCACCATCTAGTTCTTCTGGTCTCAGGCTGATGTACTCTCTGGTTTATGTGGTCCTTTCTGTCTCTTAGGCTCATAGTTACCTTGATGCATCTTAGATTGCCACTTGCTAGCATTTAAGACCCCAAACGTCACTCCACAAAGTGGGATGCAGTATGTTTTCTTAATAGATTTTATTATGCCAATTGACTTAGATGTCCCCTGAACCCATGGTCCCCAAACTCCCGCCCCTGCTTTGCTGGCCTTTGAAGCATTTAGTTTCTTCAGGAAACTTCTTTGCTTTTGGTTTAATCCAGTTGTGTTGGCCTCTCCTGTACCATGTGTCTTTCCCTTCACCTAAAATAAAACTTATCTATTATCTAATTAGTGAAAACACCTCTCCCTCTCTCCCTCCCTCCTCTCATAATCATCAAAGAATATTTTCTTCTCTGTTAAAACTATTTGTCCAGTTCTTATAAGAGTGGTCTTATACAATATTTGTCCTTTTGCAACTGACTAATTTCACTCAGCATAATTTCTTCCAGATTTCTCCATGTTATGAAAGATTTCATGGATTCATCATTGTTCTTTATCAATGCGTAGTATTCCACTGTATGAAATATACCATAATTTATTTATCCATTCATCTGTTGATGGGCACCTTGGTTGTTTCCATCTTTTTGCTATTATAAACAGTGCTGCGATGAACATGGGTGTGCACATATCTGTTTGTGTAAAGGCTCTTAATTCTCTAGGATATATTCCAAGGAGTGGGATTGCTGGATCGTATGGTAGTTCTATTTCTAGTCTTTTAAGGAAGCGCCAAATCAATTTCCAAAGTGCTTGTACCATTTACATCCCCACCACCCTGCTAATCTCTTTGCCTTTTTCATTCTTCAGGAAGTAATTCCTCATCCCTTCTTTTTGCCTTTCATAATTTTTATATGAATACATAGATTTCTCATATGCAAGTTCAAGCTGAAGCTGAAGAAAATTAAACAAGCCCACAAGAGCCAAAGTACAACCTTAAGTATATCCCACCTGAATTTAGAGACCATCTAATAGATTTGATCTTATGAACACTAATGACTGAAGACCAGACGAGTTGTGGAATGACATCAAGGACATCATACATGATGAAAGCAAAAGGTCATTAAAAAGACAGGAAAGAAAGAGAAGACCAAAATAAAGGTTAGAAGAGACTTGCTCTTGAACGTAGAGCAGCTGAAGCACACAATAGAAATAAAGACCTGAACAGAACATTTCAAAGGGCAGCTTGAGAAGACATAGTACTATAATGAAATGGGCAAAGACCTGGAGTTAGAAAACCAAAAGGGAGAAACATGTTCAGCATTTCTCAAGTTGAAAGAACTGAGGAAAAAATTCAAGCCTCGAGTTGCAATACTGAAGGATTCTATGGAGAAAATACTAGACGATGCAGGAAGCATCAAAAGAAGATGGAAGGAATACACAGGGTCATTATACCAAAAAGAACTGGCTGACTTTCAGCCATTTCAGGAGGTACCATATGAGCAGAAACCAGTGATAGTGAAGGAAGAAGTCCAAGCTGCACCGAAGGCATAGTGGAAAACAAGGCTCCAGGAATTGATGGAATACCAATTGAGATGTTTCAACAAATGGATGCATCGCTAGAAGTGCTCACTTATCTATGCTACGAAATTTAGAAGACAGCTACTTGGTCAGCTAACTAGACAAGAGTCATATTTATGCCTATTCTCAAGAAGGGTGATCCAACCAAATGCAGATATGATTGAACCATATAATTACATCACACACAACTGAAATTTTTGCTGGAAATCATTTGAAAGCAGTTGAAGCAGTGAGTCAACAAGAAACTGCCAGAAATTCAAGCTGGATTCAGGAGAGGACCTGGAATGGGGGATATCACTGCTAATGTCAGATGGATCTTGGCTGAAAGCAGAGAATACCAGAAAGATGTTTACCTGTGTTTTATCGCAGGGTTTTCAAAGACATTTGACTGTGTGGATCACAATAAATTACTGATAACATTGTGAAGAATGGGAATTCCATAACACTTAAGCGTGCTCATGCGGAACTTGTACATAGACCAAGAGGCAGTTGTTCAAACAGAATAAGGTGATACTGCGTGGTTTAAAATCAAGAAAAGGTGTGCATCAGGGTTGTTATCCTTTCACCATAATTATTCAATCTGTATGCTGAGCAAATAATCAGAGAAGCTAAACTATATGAAGAAGGAAGAACAGGCATCAGGATTGGAGGAGGACTCATTAGCAACCTGTGTTATGCAGAAGACACAACCCTGCTTGCTAAAAGTGAAGAGGGCTTGAAGTACTTACTGACGAAGATCCAAGACTACAGCCTTCAGTATGGATTACACCTCAACTTAATGAAAACAAAAATCCTCACAACTGAATAATAAGCAGGACCATGATAAGTGGAGAAAATATTGAAGTTGTCAGGAATTTCATTTTACTTGGATTCACAATCAACACGTATGGAAGCAGCAGTCAAGAAATCAAACAATGCATTGCATTGGGCAAATTTGCTGCAAAAGAGCTTGTTGAAGTGTTAAAAAGTGAAGATGTCACTTTGAGGACCAAGGTGCACTCGACACAAGCCATGTTATTTTCTATAGCCTCCTATGCATGCGAAAGCTGGACAGTGAATGATGAAGACCAAAGAAGAACTAATGCCTCTGAATTACTGTGTTGGCAAAGAATACTGAATATACCATACACACCTTTCCTACAAGAAGCACAGCCAGAATGTTTCTCAGACGCGAGGATTTCAAGATTGGTTTCACGTACTTTGGACACATTATCAGGAGGAACCAATCTCTGAGAAGGATATCACCCTTGGTAAAGTAGAAAGTCAGTGAAAAAGATTAAGACCCTCAATGAGATAGATTGATACAATGGCTGCAACAACAGGTTCAAATATAGCAACAGCTGTGAGAATGGTGCAGGACTGGGCTGTGTTTCATTCTGTTGTACATAGGGTCGCCATGAGTTGGAACCAACTCAACATCACCTAACAATAATACATAATTACTTAAAAAAAAAAAATTTTTTTTTTTTATATATTTATCCAGTAACCAGTTGCTATCAAGTCAATTCTGACTCATGGTGACCCCATGTTGTTATCAGAGTAAACCTGTGGTCTGCAGGGTTTTAAAAAGCTGATTTTTTAGAAGTATATCACCAGGCCTTACTTCTGAGGTACATCTGGGTAGACAAAAAATGGAAATGCTCATGATATGCAAATGAAAATAAAGACATACCATTTTTTAAAAATACCTGACTTTGGCAAAGAGTGCATTCCACAATAGATCATGGGGATGGCACAGGACTGGGCAGTGCTCCTTTCTGTTGTGCATGGGGTTGCCATGAGTTGAAGGGCAAGTCGACAGCAGTCAACAATGAAAGTGATGTAAAAACTCATGCTGTTGTAAGAATTAAAAAGTAAAAATAATGCAAGTAAACTTTCAACCCAGTGTCAGCATTATTGTTAGTTGCTGTTAGCTGCTGTCAAGTTGGTCCCCGACTCATGACAACACCAGGCACAATGAGACCAGACTGTGTGATCCACAGGCTTCACTGGCTGATTTGTGGAAGTAGATAACCAGGTGTTTCTTCCTAGTCATCTTAGTCTGGAAGCTCTGCTGAAACCTGTTCAGCATTACAACAGCACACAAGCCTCCACTGACAGACAGGTGGTGGCTGCACGTGAGGTACACTGGCCAGGAATCAAATCCAGTTCTCCAGCATGAAAGGCAAGAATTCTACCACTAAACCACCATTGCCCCAGTCAGGCTTATATTACCTTGCTATTATTGCCATTACTGCTAGACAGTAATTGCCATTACTGCTAGACAGTAATCAGTTATAAATCAATTGGGAAAAGAGAGATGATGCAATAAATTTTGTGTAACTATAAAGTACATAGCCCAATCTTTTAAAGCTGTGCTTCTTAAACTTTAATGTGCACATGAATAAAATGGGGATCTTGTTAAAAATGCAGATTCTAACTCAGTAGATCTAAGGTGGGGGCCAAAATTCTGCGTTTTTAACAAGCTCCCAGGTGATGCAGATGCTTGTGTACGTGGACCCTACTTAGAATAGCAAGTCTTTAAAGGTTATCAAAATTTATACAGTGAAATGTGAATGGTCCCCTTCAAAACTGTCATCTTGAGGTGATATTTAATTATTCTAAACACATGGCCCCAGCTCTGAACACTTTGAAATTATTTTTTGAAGAGTAGAACTTTTCTCATCATAGTTATTTGTACTCTATTTCTAGAGACAGGCCTCTGTGAGCTCTCTTGCCATTCGTCCTGGAGACTTAGAATTATGCTCTTATAGAAGACCATAAACAGTCCTGTCCCAGGTGGTCCTGGCTATCACTTCCTACTGCTGATGTATCACCTGGAACTCACATGAAGAGTCAATAAATCTACTCCTTTACTGACTGCCTTGGAAGTCCAGAAATCTTTCAGTTTATACTGAATCTGCTATCCAGAAAATTTTATTAATTCTGAAGACTATCCAGGCTCTTCTGAGCAAGGTTTACATACCTGCATAAATGCACCTTCTCTAAATAAACTACAGCTTGTAAGTACCAGAGTGTGATGTATCGTCTATTAACACTTTCAGGTGATCCCCACTAGATATGAGGGTGGGGGAGAACATGACACAGAATTTACGATTAAGTCACTTAATTTTATTGATATCTCTTATTCACTCATTTGTGCTTTAATCTTGTTTGCTCGTCCTATTCTGACATTCTGGAAAAAAGCAAAAAAAAAAAAAAAGGCATCAAAGGGTACCCCTATAAAGGGTACACTTAAAGGAAATGCAACAGAGATTAAGGAAAAAGAGAAGCAAAATTAATTCAATAAAATAATTAAGCTTAAGTATGAAGATAAAAAATATAAAAATATTCAGATTTTTATAGAAGACCCCTTACGCTGGAGGAGCTTTCTTGGCTGAGGTCCTAACCACTTGACTAGTCCCAGGAAAGCTGATCCCTATCATTCCTGTTCTCTGATTGCTGGCTGGGGTCATGCTTTTAATCTGCAAAGACTATGGACAGACACCACTAGAAATTGTTGCTGCCATGCCAGCTCCTATCAGCCTGAACTTTTGGATGTAGACTCTGGCCCGGTCTGGATCTAAGTTCACAGGCCCCACTGGACAATGCCATCAGGATCTTTACCTGCTCCAGTATCTACCTGAGTAAAGCAGACCAGTGGAGATGATGGAAAAGTTAAGGGCTCATGCCTATAATCTAAAGGAGCAACAGGTGCTCAGTTCCAGCAAACTGTTGCCATGTAGAAGTGCAAGTTCCAAATTAACACATCTCTGATTTATCAAAAAAAAAAAAAAGTTGAAAATCTCAGTTTTTATATGAATTCTCCTGACTTTGTATTTTGGCAACTAATTCAAATTAAAACCTATCAGTGAGGAGGGAGGGCCAGGTTGGCGGAATAGATGGATACTTCCTGCCATCCCTCTTACAGCAAATACCTGAAAAAACAAGTGAATTGATTATATATGTCAATCTAGGAATACTAACCATCAAAGCTGAGGACTGGACTGAGTGGCAAGTGGAAGGACAGACAATTCAAAAGCTATAGAGAACTACAGATTGTGAAATCACCAGTGCCCTGCTAGCTGAGTATGCACAGTGCCCATGGGCTGAGGCAAGCAGCATCATTCAAAGATGAGCTTACCACATCGAGTGCAGTCAAACAGCAGTGAATCTCTACGTACCTCCAAAACCAAGTAGGAGTGACACCAGACCTGTTAGAGTTAAGCGCAAGCTTCTAACCTACAGCAAGGGGACAAAATAACTCCTTCCCTTCCTAGAGTTTCACAGAGGAAAACTGCTTCCTTCCCCTCACCCATCCCCCATCCTGCTCTGCTCTGACACCAGTCCAGCAGTATTCAACAACTGCCATGCCCCTTAAGCCAGGAACTCAGGACTCTTAGAGCCACACCGGTCTCGCAGTTTTAAAAAAACACCACATCCCTTAAGCAAGGAACTCAAGGCTGGACGGAAGCCATGTCCCTTTGCCAACCCGCTGGCATAAGGGGTCTATGGATTTGCAGTACCCTTCACCATGCTCAGACATGTGTGGGCTGATTCAACACCTCATACCCTCATTAGCATAAAACAGTAGGGCATACACCTGAAGCCCACTTTCAACTGCAGCAGCCAAGAGGGTGCTGCAGATTCCTGACATCTGACACTGTCCTGCCCCCTAAGCAGGGGTCTCACCCTCCTACACTGTGGGACCTGAGGGCTGGTGGTACCACCCATTCCATCTAGCCTCCCACAACAGGGGTCTGAGAATTAGAGGCAACACTGGGTGCCCAAGGACCCACTGCAATACCCGCTCCCCTACTATGTGCTCTAGGGGTTGGGGACACACCCTTCATCCAAAC
Organism: Loxodonta africana; assembly: GCF_030014295.1. NCBI lineage: Eukaryota > Metazoa > Chordata > Mammalia > Proboscidea > Elephantidae > Loxodonta > Loxodonta africana. Next base: position 47,389,603 of record NC_087348.1, read on the forward strand.
ACCTGGGGACAGCTGTCAGCCCCCTGCCTGCTCTACACATAGGCCTCCACTGCAGCCACATACCTGAGCCTGCTCCAAACACCCCTATGCAGCCCTGCTCACCTAGGACTATAGTTGAGAGTCTGCACACACACTCGGTGACCGAAGACCTGGACGCCTGTGCCACATCCCCACAAGAAAAATGAACAGGTTCCTGGGCTTACACATCTAATAGCTGCTCTGACTACCTGGAAACAGGACGTGAGAACTTCAAAGAAGCCAACAACCAAAGAGCTCACATGCCTAGCCTACTTGGGAATATCAAAACAAAATAAAAAGGCAGGACATGGTAAATGAACATACAATAAATAAATAAATATAATAATTTATTGATGTCTTGGAGACAAAAGTCAATATCAAATCACATAAAGAAGCAGTCAAGATAGCTCCAGCAAACGACCAAAATAAAGAACCAGGAAACATTCAGGAGGAAGATAAAGTGATGGAACTACCTGAGAAAGAACTCAAAAGACTAACATACAGAGCTCTCCAACAGATCAGGAAGGAGATCAGTCAAAATTCACACCAAGCCAGGGAAGATGCAGACAAAACAATAGAGGAATTCAGGAAAACAATAAAAGAACCAAACAACAAAATAAACAGGCTGCTAGAAACCACAGAGTGACAGGAACTAGAAATCCAAAAGATTTAACAATAAAATTTCAGAATTAGACAACTCAATAGAATGTCATAGGAGCATAATTCAGACAATGGAAGTCAGAATTAGTGAGATGAAGATAAATTCCTTGACATCGACTTATTTGAGGGAAAATCAGAAAAAATAATTTAAAAAATGAAGAAAGCCTAAGAATTATGTGGGACATTATTAAATAAAAAAGAAGAAAAACATAAAGATTCAGCAAATACAAAATCAACAACGATGAAAAGAAGATACATAAAGAAAAATAACTCAGCACAGAAAACTAAGTGGAACAAAGAAACTATCAACACAACAACAACAACAAAAATACATCAAAATGACAGGAGTAAACTCATACCTACCAGTAATTACACAGAATACAGAAGATCTAAATGCCACAATCAATCAGCATCACCTCATAGAAATATACAGCACACTCCTCCCAACAGCAGCAAAATACACATTTTTTTCCAATGTACATGGAACATTCTCCAGGATAGACCACATTTTATGCCACAAAGCAAGCCTTAACAGAATCCAAAACAAAATAATGCAAAGCATCTTTTCTGATCATAATGCCATAAAAGTAGAAATAATAACAGGGAACAGCAAGGCAAAAAAAAAAAAAAAAGGAAACTGAACAACACTTTGCTCAAAAACTACTGGGTTATAGAAAAAATCAGCAAATCAATATCATTTACAATAGCCCCCAGGAAGATAAAGTACTTAGGAATAAATCTAACCAGAGACATAAAAGACCTATACAAAGAAAACTACAAAACACTACTGCGAGAAACCAAGAGACTCCCTAGATAAGTAAAGCACTATTGAAGAAGAATAAAGTAGGAGGACTCAAACTACCTGACCTGAGAACCTACTATACAATTACAGTAGTCAAAACAGCCTAGTACTGCTACATTGACAGATACATTGACCAATGGAACAAAATTGAGAACCCAGATGTAAATCCATCTACCTATGGTCACCTGATCTTCAATAAGGGCCCAAAGTCCATCAAATGGGGAAAAGACAGTCTTTTTAACAAACAGTGCTGGCAAAACTGGATGTCCACCTGCAATAAAATGAAACAGGACCCATACCTCACACCATATACAAAAAACCAACTCAAAATGGATCAAAGACCTAAATAAAAAAATAATTTTTTTTTTTTTTTATAAATAGAAAGCCAAAAACTATGAAGTTCATAGAAGAAAAAATAGATCAATGTTAGAGGCCCTAACACACAGCATTAACAAGATACAAACCACAACCAACAACACAGAAACTCCAAAAGATAAGTTAGATAACTGAGATCTTCCAAAAATTAAACAGTTATGCTCATCAGAAGACTTCACCAAAAGAGTAAAAAGAGAACCTACAGACTGGGAAAAAAAATTTTGGCTATCACAAAGCAGACAAAGGTCTAATCTCTAAAATCTACAAGAAAATCCAACACCTCTACAACAAAAAGACAAAAAAATCCAATGAAAAAATTGGCAAAGGAAATGAACAGACACTTCAAAGAAGACATTCAAGCAGCCAACAGACACATGAGGAAATGTTCATCATCACTAGCCATTAGAGAAATACAAATCAAAACCACAATGAGATATCATCTCACCCCGCCATTACTTGCAGGAATTAAAAAAACAGGAAATAACAAATGTTGAAGAGGCCGTGGGGAGATCAGAATTCTGATGCACCACTGGTGGGAATGCAAAATGATACAGCCGTTTTGGAAAACGATATGGCTATTCCTTAGAAAGCTAGAAATAGAAATACCATATGATCCAGCAATCCCACTCCTAGGAATACATACTAAAGAAATGAGTCATGACATGAACAGACATATGCACACCCATGTTCACTGCAGCATTGTTCACAATAGCAAAAATATGGAAACAACCTACATGCCCATCAACAGATGAATGGATAAACAAACTGTGGTACATACAATGGAGTATTACGCACCAATAAAGAACTATGATGAATCTGTGAAACATTTCACAACATGGATGAATCTGGAAGGCATTATGCTGAGTAAAATAAGTCAATCACAAAAGGACAAATATTGTATGAGATTATTACTGTAAAAACCGAAGAAAAGGTTTATATACAAAAATAAACACTCTGATGGTTATGAGGGAGGGATGGGATGGGGATGGAAAAACACTAAATAGACAATAGGTAAGTGGTAACTTTGGTGAAGGGTAAGACAGTACACAATACTGGGAAGCCAGCACAACCTGTACAAGGCAATGTCATGGAAGCTCCACAGACACATCCAAACTCCCTGAGGGACTGAACTGCTGGGCTGAGGGCTGTGGCAACCATGGTCTCGGGGAACATCTAGCTCAACTGGCACAACATAGTTTATAAAGAAAATGTTCTACATTCTACTTTGGTGAGTAGCGTCTGGGGTCTTAAAAGCCTGTGAGCGGCCATCTAGGATACTCCACTGGTCTCACCCCTTTGGGAGCAAGGGAGAATGAAGAAAACTAAAGACACAATGGAAAGATTAGTCCAAAGGACTAATGGACCACATCTACCACGGCCTCCATCAGACTGAGTCCAGTACAACTAGATGGTGCCTGGCTACCACCAATGACTGCTCTGACAGGGATCACAATAGAGGGTCCTGGACAGAGCTGGAGAAAAATGTAGAACAAAATTCTAACTCAAAATGAAAGACCAGGCTTGCTAGCCTGACAGAGACTGGAGAAACCCTGAGAGTATGGCCCCCAAACATCCTTTCAGCTCAGTAGTGAAGTCACTCCTGAGGTTTGCCCTTCAGTCGAAGACTGAACAGGCCCATAAAACAAAATGAGACTAAAGGGGCACACCAGCCCCGGGGCAAGGACTAGAAGGCAGGAGGGGACAGAAAAGCTGGTAATAGGGAACCCAAAGTTGACAGGGGAGAGTGGTGACATGTTGTGGGGTTGTTAACCAATGTCATAAAACAATATGTGTACTAACTGTTTAATGAGAAACTAGTTCGTTCTGTAAACCTTCATCTAAAGTACCATAAAAAATAAAAGAAACCAAGAGACCTACATAAGTGGAAAAACATACGATGCTCATGGACAGGAAGACTCAACACCGTGAAAATGTCAATTCTAGCTCAAGTGATTTACAGATACAATACAATACCGATCCAATTCCAGAGCCATTCTTCAATGAGATGGAGAAAAAGATCACCAATTTTATATGGAAAAGGAAAAGACCCCCGTCTTAATCATCTAGTGCTGCCATAACAGAAATACAAGTGGATGGCTTTAATAAAGAGAAATTTATTTTCTCACAGTCTGGTAGGCTAAAAGTCCAAATTCAAGGCATCAGCTTCAGGGGAAGCCTTTCTCTGTCGGCTCTGGAAGAATGTCCTTGTCCTCAATCTTACCCTGGTCAAGGAGCTTCTCAGGTGCAGGGAGACCCCATGTCCAAAGGACACGCTCTGCTCCTGGCACTGTTTTCTTGGTGGTACGAGGTCCCCAACTCTGCTTGCTTCCCTTTTTTTTCATCTCTTTAGAGATAAAAGGTGGTGCAGGCCACACACCAGGGAAACTCCCTTTACCTTGGATCAGTGAGGTGACCTGAGTAAGGGTGGTGTGACAATTCCACCCTAATCCTCTCAACATAAAATTACAATCACAAAATGGATGACAACTACACAATACTAGGAATCATGGCCTAACTAAGTTGATACACACATTTTTGGGGGACATAATGCAATTCATGACAGCCCCGGATAAGTAAGCATTACTAAGAAGAACAACTAAGTGGGTTGCCTCACATTACCTGATTTTAGAACCCGTTATACCACCATGGTAGTCAAAACAGCCTGGTGCTGGTTCAACAACAGACACATACGCCAATGAAACAGAACTGAGGACCCAGATGTAACTCCATTCACCTACAAGCTGCTGATATTTGACAAAGGCCCAAAGTCTGTTAAATGGGGAAAACACAAACTAACAAATGGTGCTGGCACAACTGAATATCCATTTGTTAAAAAATGAAACAGGACCCATACCTCATGCCATACATAAAAACTAACTCAAAATGGACCAAAGGCCTAAATATAAAATCTAAATCAATAGAGATCCTGGGAGAAAAAATAGAGACAATGCTAGAGGTAAACAGAATATAAAACATAACTAACAATGCACAAACACCAAGAAGAAAACAGTTAACTGCGAGCACCTAAAAATCAAACACTTAAACGCTCATCCAAAGACTTCACCCAAAGAGTAAAAAGAAGTTTTTAGCTATGACATATGCAGTAAGGGTCTAATCTCAAAAGTCTTCAAGATATTTTAACACCTCAACAATAAGAAGACAAATAATACAATTAAAAAACAGGCAAAGGATATGAACAGACACTTCACCAAAAAAGATGAAAAGCTCACAATCGTAAGCCATTATGCATACCATACCCATTGCCGTCAAGTCAATTTTGACTCATACTGACCCTATAGGCAGAGTAGAACTGTTCCATAGGGTTTCCAAGGAGCAGCTGGTAGATTCAAACTTTTGTCAGTAGCCAAGCTCTTAACCACTGTGCCACCAGGGCTCCAAAATAGAAAATTAAACAACCCATTGCCGTCAAGTCAATTCTGACTCACAGAGACTCTAGAGAAATGATACCATCTCACCCCAACAAGGCCGGCACTAATCCAAAAAAACTCAAAATAACAAATGTTGGAGAGGTTGTGAGCAGACTGGAACTCTTATGCACTGCTGGTAGAAATGTAAAATGGTACAACCACTTTGGAAAATGATGAGGCACTTCCTTAAAAAGCTAGAAGCAGAAGTATCATATGATCCAGCAATCCCACTCCTAGGAATATACCTAAGAGAAGTAAGTCATCACCCAAATAGACATGTGCACGCCCATGTTCACTGCAGCACTATTCACAGTAGGAAAAAGATGGGAACAACCTAAACACCCATCAACAGATGAATGGATAAGTAAATGAGGTACGTACACACAATGGAATACTATGCAACGATAAAGAACAATGATGAATTTGCAAAACATCTCACAACATGGATGAATCTGGAAGGCATTATGCTGAGTAAAATTAAGTCAGTTACAAAAGGACAAATATTGTATGAGAACCACTGTTATAAAAACTCAAGAAAAGGTTTAAACACAGAAAAAAAAGCACTCTTTGATGGTTATGAGGGTGGGGAGGTAGGAAGGAGAAATCACTGACCAGATTGTACACAAGTGTCAACTCTGGTGAAGGCAAGGACAACATACAATACAGAGGAAGGAAGCACAACTGGACCAAAGCAAATGCAGTTTCCTAGACACATCCAAACACTCTGAGGGACAGAATAGCTGGGACTGGGGCCTGGGGACCATAGTTTTGACAGACATCTAGGTCAACTGGCATAACCTAGTTTATAAAGAAAATGTCCTACAGCTCACTTTGGTGAGTAGCATCTGGGGTCTTAAAAGCTTGCGAGCAACCATCTAAAATACATCTATCGGTCTCATCCTACTTGGAGCAAAGGAGAATGAAGAAAACCAAAGACACGAGGAAAATACTAGCCCAAAAGACTAAAGGACCAAATGAACCAGAGACTCCATCAGCTTGAGACCAGAAGAACCAGATGGTGCCTGGCTATCACCAATGACTGCCCTGACAGGGAACATGACAGAAAGTCTTGGACAGAGTAGGAGAAAAACGCAGAGCAGAATTCGAATTCACATAAAAAGACCACACTTAATGGTCTGAGAGAAAGTGGAGGAACCCCTGAAAGTATGGCCCCCGGATGCTCTTTTAACCCAGAACTGAAAGCATTCACAAAGCCCGCTCTTCAGACAAAGATTAGACAATAGTACAAAACAAAAAAACTAAGAAGGAACATGCTTCTTAGTTCATTCAGATATGAGACCAAATGGGCAACTCCTGTCCGGAGGCAGGAGAAGAAGGCAGGAAGGAACGGAAACTGGGAACCCAAGGTGGAAAGGGGGAGTGTGCTGTCACATTGCAGGGATTGCAACCAATGTCACAAAACAATATATGTATAAATTTTTGAATGAGAAATTAACTTGAGCTGTAAACTTTTACCTAAAGCACAATAAAAAAAGAAAACCTATCAGCACCACCATTGCAACTGTGTATACCAAATACGGAAACACTGGTGGCGTAGTAGTTAAGCGCTATGGCTGCTAATCAAGAGGCTGGCAGTTCAACTCTGCCAGGCGCTCCTTGGAAACTCTTTTGGGCAGTTCTACTTTGTCCTGTAGGGTCGCTATGAGTCAGAATAGAGTCGACGGCAGTGGGCTTTTGGTTTATACCAAATACAGAATGACTTGGCCAGGGCATACGGAAGGCAAACAATGCGAGAAATTACCAAAATAAGAACTTCTAAACTCCAAGTCTTGCTGGCAACTACACTTTACTGTTTTCTCACAACCATGTTTATTTTATGAGTACAGCAAAACCTGTGAAAGCCAAAACCCCTGTAAGGAAGAAAGCTATCAGCAAAGGAAAACTTCCACTAACAGAAAACGACAGAAAAGTGTTAAGACCACAAAGGCAGAAAACTTGCAAGACCTGGATGAACAAGGCAGTCCCGCTGAGTTCCAGCTCTCAAAGGTTTCACCGTATTTTTAAACAACTATGGGTACTGAACAGGCACTCTAGTGGTGCAGTGGTTAAAGTGCTCAGCTGCTAATCGAAACGTCAGTAGTTTATACCCACTAGCTGCTCCACAGGAGAAAGATGTGGCAGTCTGCTTCCATAAAGATTCCAGAAGCAAGCCTGTTGCTGTCGATTCCAACTCGTAGTGACTTAAACTGGTGTATGTTTTGCTGTATATTTCTCAAGGAGAAAAAAAAAGTTCACCTGGCAACATACACCAATTCTACAACTTCTACAATTCGGTGACACTGATTACATTCTTCGAGTTGTGCAACCATTCTCACTGTCCTTTGAGATGAGGCCATTTTTAATTAGACGTTTAAAAACTGAAAGAGGCTTGATATCTTAAGCAGCAGTTTTGTAACACTGCCACAAGGAAGTCAGTGCAAAATAAGGCCTGTATGATGTGTACCAACTCACACACATCAAATGACTAAGTGAAATAAGCCCTCAGGAATTCATACAGACTCTGCAGGTGCCCTCCCCGGTGCAGGAGAAAAGGGGAGGAGGCGTGCTAAATGGTATTAATATCCTTGCAAATTCTATACCAGGTTGAGAACTGTGAGTTGTGTTTATTTATGAAATTCCTTTTTATATTTAGTGTATATAATTTCGGGGCTGTTATGCTTTATGACGATCATTTATTGATGAATCTCTACCCCTGAACTAAACTAGGTCTATCCTTTTAAGATCTACGTCTTTCAGAAACCTAACCTTGGAACTTTTAGCTAAGGGAAGAACTTTTCTGAATGCCCTGAGCGACTCGAATTGTTCCAAGTGGCTAAAATTGAAGACCATAATAAAAACTGACTTGCAACCTATTTAACTAGACCTCACATACACAGGGGTTCAAAGTTAGGAAAGCTGACATCACAGTCAAGAAAGGTGTGAACTTGACTGCAGCACGTAAATTATATGATGGTTTAAAAAAATTAAATTCTCTACTTCTCATTATTTTAAATAGGTTTTCAACATCGCACTTTATTTTATACGGCTCAGGCCACAAATGTAAACTGAAGGCACAATAATCTGCTCCATAAAACCTTTATGCTTCTTCTCATTCTCTATCAGGAGTACTAACTAACAAACAGATGTTTTCAACCTAGTCCAAAATGCTAAGGACAAACTTATGGATCATGACATCCACTGAGATTCAGAGCCCAAAGAACAGATACCCTGGGAGACAGGGTGTATGGTAGGTTGGGTACTAGGGGGAAAGGACATACTAAGGGCAGGAGTGGAACGGCTTTACAAATTTCCCTTTCAGGTTCCACTTCACCTCCTGGCCATCAAAACCCCATCTTTCTAAAAATTTCACAGTTGTCCAAGAGCAACAGGCCCTTCAGGCACCCTTCATGCCGGCTATCTGGGAGTCATGTGATTTCCAAGTGGGTTTCTTAGGACTTCGGCCTCTGTCCTCTAGCTCCCCAAAAGTGAGAGGTGTAGCCTCATACTCCTAACTATAACTACATGTGGTGTTACACAGAAAGAGAAAATTCGACATACTCAGAGGAAAGACATAATGAAAAACCCCAAAATAAAACAGAGCCAAGAGAAGATAGGCCTGGCAGCCTGCTTCTGAAAGATCACAGCCTTAACAACTTCTACAGCACAGTTCTGTTCAGCACACACGAAGCTGCCATGAGTCAGAATCAACTCCACAGCAACTAACAACATCATGAGTGGAAGTAATTTGATTAAAAGAAACATTTACCCCTTCACCTCCTTGAAATACTTCCCAGTGCCTTGGTAGTGGTTCCCAGGAAAACCTCGCCTGAGGGACCTGGGTTCTCTATGCATAAGTAACCTTACAAGGAGGTTTCCCCCTCTGGTCAACTGACTGACCTCGGAGTTTTGAAATCTCCAGGCCCTAGATTACAAGTAAGATGATATATCTTTACCACAGTTGCATCAAGGCAAAATGCTACGTTTAAGTTATGTGAGTATGACTAGTTTTCAGTGATGTAATTTGAAAGAACTGGAGATTATTTGTGAATGGTCAAAACTAACTAGTAAACATACGATTGTTCTCATTAAAGCTGAGTTCAACCTTCTAGATTTAACAAAAAAAAAAAATGCTTCCGAGAAGTGCAGTGACAAAGTCAGGTTTAGAAATCAATCCTCCTCTGGTCCAGTCCAGTGTCCTTTCTGCTACAACATATTTCCTTTTAATGATCTCTTTCTGCTTGCTTCAGGTTCTTCAAAATCATTTTCTCTTAATTGAGATGTTTCCTCAGTTAATAGGCTGCTTCTGTTGTTATCCCCATCTTCCCCCCTTTTCCCTCACGTGAATCTTGGGATAAAGGGTTTATATCTGAAGAGTTAAGTCTCATCCCATGGCACTTTTTGTATGTTCTTGTAGTTAGTTATTTCCAAGCTAGGCCAGACCCAAGGGGCTTGTAGACTGGCACTTTACACATACATAATTAAACACATAAAACCTTGAATTAGGCGCCTGTACTTAAAAACAACACCCACTCAATGTGCTTGACATGGGCTGGAAGTCATTAATTCTCAGCTAGCTGGCCTGAAGAAAACCAAGGTTTTACTCACTTTTCTATTACGGGCAGATTATAAAAACAAGACTTCTAGATAGAAAGCACCATGGTTTAAGAAAGATTTTGTTCCAGAAAAGTGCTGCCGAGGTAAACAGAGAAAAATGGAACAGGGTCAGGAGCAGAAAGCTACACAAGAGGAAAGCATTCCGGTCTATATGGATTGAAGATTTCAGAAATACTAGTTCTAGCAGCCAAATTTCCTGCAAAGTTTAAAGATGCCACCTCCAAAATCAACAAAGAAAATTGTAGACTGCATGAAAATATTGTGTGAACACCCTAAATACCTCCCCCCAAAGGTCAAAAAGTCCATTTTTAGACTCTTCCTCATCTGTATGGCCACTATTCTAAAACAGAAATACCAAAAAGCAGGAAAAGGAACTTTTTCAGATGCTGCAAGCTGTCTGCATTCCCCAGCACAGTGTTCTCCCAGGCTTCACAAGAACTTTCAGGTTGGGAAGCTCAAAGTCAAGGCTTCTGCACAGCCTCCAGGGTTTACTCTGCAACTGTACTCCAAGGGAGCTCCTTCCAAGCTGCTGCCAAGGCTTCTGTGAAGACAGGCGAGGGAACAGCTTCATCAATGAGGAGGACAGAGGCATTTTTCAGTGGATGACTAGATCTCCTACTTCCTATGTCTCCTGTGTATGGGTGGAACAGCCACTGTTGAACAAAACAACTGCTCACTCTCCAGGTCTGGAAAATTATCCAGCAGCCAGCCTCAAAACATGACAGGAACCATGTGCTAAATACCATTACTAACATTCTCACTGATGTCAGACATATTCCTGACAATCTGGACAGAAGCTGGACTTGCTTGGGTTTTACAAATGGGGTGTTGAGAAGGGTGGAGGAAAAGATTATCTTTTTTAAACCATTTCTCTCATCATCAGAAGCTTCCAGTCAAAGGCAGTTATTTTTACCTCTTTACCTCCTTTCATTACCCCCACCCTTTGTTAATGGTGAACCATCCATTATCTACTTAATGACTCCTGGTATCCACTCAATGAAGTTGTAATGATATTTATTACTGTTGTTATTATTATTTCTATTATAAAAGACTAAGAAATACATCAAAATGTTGAAAATGGCTATCTCTGAGTGGCGAGATTACAGTGGTATATAGCTGGCAAGTAGTAAGGCAAAGGAGGTTTACCCTCAGGCCAGGCTGTTCTAAAGACAATGCTCTGACAACTACTGTTATGTCACATTCTGCTATGGAAAAGGAAACTGAGCCTCTGAGAACCAGGATTAGACCCCTGGGAAGCAACTTGGTACAGAAGAAAGCACTGTGGATGGGATGTCAGAGACCCTGTTAGTCAGTCCTGTCTTTCGGAACTGAGTAGCTGTGTGACTTTGGGCAACCCACTTACCTCTCAGGGCTTCAGGCTCCTGAGATGTAAAAAAACAAAGGCCAAACTCAGTCTCCTTTATTTCCAAAATGATACAACTGCTGTATTCATTTTAGACTCTTGGAGCAATAATTTCCCAATCTACATTTGTCTCTAATTACATTTGCTGCCAAAACAAGACTCGTGGGACTAGGAATCTAATTTAGTAGTTGATAGGGTACAGTCATAATAACAAGTAGAGTTCAGAATAATCCTTTTCTTTTGGCAATGTTTCTCTATCAAGCATTTATCCTCTCTTACCTTTAACCACCAAGTTTTTTAGAAAATTACATAACACTTGCTGCCCTGACTCCTCCACTAGTAAAGACTCCACTAGGAGACTACTAATCACCACCTCCATTCCACCTCACTACTGAGCTCTCTCCAGCATTTAGCACTACTGCACCCCCCTCGGTCTTTTCCATTCTTTCCTCCCATGCTTTCAGTGACCATGAACTTCTCTGGCTCTCTGGTTACTGGCTTCATCCCTGCAATTTTACACTCTCTCCTATTGACTCTAATGGAGAAACTCCTCTATACCAGGGTTTCTCAACCTTGGCACTGTTGATTTTTTAAGCTGATTAATTCTTTGTGGGAGAGGAAGGAGGGAGGACTGTCCTGTGCACTGCAGGATGTTTAGCAGCGCCTCTAGCCTCTAAGGACTAGATGCCAGTAGCATCATCCTCCCCAGTTGTGACAACCCAAAGTGTCCCTAGACGTTGTTAAATGTCCTCTGGGGGCAAAATCACTTCCCATTCAGAAGCACTACTTTATACCCTCTTCCTTAGCTATTTCAAACCATTAGGAGATGGTGCCTAAGCCTGGATTCTCCCTCCAAGTTTCCAGTCTCATAATTCCTCTTGACTGATGCATATCTCCACCTTGATACTTTTCCATTACCCAAACCATCAAGTATCAGACTGAAGCCTCCTTATCACTGCTACCTGTTTTAAGTGCCCCACATACTAGGCATTATGTCAAGCACTTTATACTCACTACTTTAATTAATCATCACAATGATAGCATGAGATGGCCATTATTATTATAACCATTTTACAGATGAAGAAACTGAGATACAGACAGGTAAGAAACCTGCCCAAAGTCGTACACGTAGTGATACCATGGCTTAGGCAATCAAGTAGGCTCCAAACTCTGGAGTCAAGTTTTATTTTCTCCTCCAGATAATAGGTTCCCTGGCTTAATATCTTGGAAGAAATCATGACACCTTAGCTTAGGGCCTTGCACATAATGGTGGGCAATACATACTTGCTGAACTGACTGAATGTCAAAAACTATCTCAAATCTGCCCCTCTACCACAATCTGGCTGAAGAAGAAATGCTCCCCCACATATACATGAAAACCCCCTTCTGTGCATTCCTGTCCTCCTACTCTCCATTAAAGTCTCAGATCCACTCTTCGAAGCTCCATTTTAGCTCCACCGCCTACCCCACCTAGGTTCTTTAACCTAGTCCCACTCCTTCATACCACTAACTTGCTGAACCAAAATTCTGAGTCACAAAGAGCTTCTAGGTGACTGAGGAAAACTGCTTATGATCCTGAGCCTACCTCTAACTTGTTCTTGGCCCTTTCTTATCTCTCCTTGGCCCTGAATTCTTAGCTTTTTAATTCTGACCTCAAATCCCACCTTTGCCCCCTTTAGACTTAGGGCCTCTTCTCCTTTATATTTAGACCTTTGCTTTGTTTTATACAGTCTTTCGCTTAGCTTGTACCTTTGACTTCCAGAATCACACTCCCTCTGATAAGAACCTCAGACCTCAGTCATATTATTCCAGACCTCCTCTATTTCTGCCTAGAGTACTTCTTCCTGAGACTATGCATTTTTGTACTTCAGCTTAAATACTGTATTGTTTTTTAAGAGTTTCATAAATATTACCCTGTAATATGCTTCTTTTGAATCTCCCCCCTTCATGTTTCTCCCTCTCCATATACAAACATAAATACACATCCATGTCTATATGCATAAAATACACCTAAATTAATAAAGCATTAGAAGCTTAGGACCATGCTTCCTAGAGGCTTTGTACTTGAAAAGCACCTAATAAACACTTGAATTGAGTCTGCTAATCAGCTGTGAAGTGGATAGCAACTGCGCATCCCTAGTCATTGAGGAAGACATAATCACAGCAGATTGACAAGCAGACCTCGGTGAGAGAGGTAGGAGATCTAACCACTATGGTTGTGGCATCACTGCCAAGCATCTTCTCCTCCCAGGGCTGCTTCTTCATGCTGTCAGTTGTTATGACTTCATTGCCATGACAACCTGATGTGTAACCTAGTGACACAGCACTGAACTGGATGTACCAAAGAACAGTTCACAGGGGATGCTGGGCTCACTTTGAATCAATACTATTACTGCTTTTAAGATGCTTCTTTCTTTGCCTGACTCCAGGGTGCAATAAAGAAAGCAATTACAAACTTCTGAGCACCACTTTTCCTGAGTGAACAGGAAAACATTATGGGTGACCCTCCTGCAGAAATGTGAAAATATAAGAATGGGTTCCCAGAGACACCCAGGACCTGTAACAACCAAGAGGGAGAGCTTCTATTGTATCTTGTTTTCTTGCTTTATTTCTACCTTAATCTGCATATAAACTAGAGAGACAGCTTCTGCTTCAGGAGTTATTGTGTAGTTAGTGGGAGGTAAAAAGTGACAAAACACAGAATTATACTATTTTTAAGCCTGTTAGACTTGAATATACAAAGAAAGCTATTTTATCTGAAGATTAAAGCAATTTTAAAACAAAACTCACCTCAACCTCCATTCCAATTCTCCATCCAAAAACCTCCCCTGCAAAGCCGGTTATTTGTGTATGATAGAAACCACAAAACCAAAACAACCACACGCCACCAGAAACGCTCAGGCAAAGGGCACTGAAATGTAAGCTTCCTGTTTTCTGAAGCCTTCTTTGCTATGAGGCTCACAATGGTGAAGCATGTGGAGTGGTAGAAAAAGTACTGGTTCTGTTAACTGTATCCTTCTGAAACTCAGAAAGGTGAAATGGGGGTAGTAATATTGACCTCATAGATATTTCTGTGACATTTACACAAAATAATACATGGAAAGAACTTAGTCTTCTCTGGGCACATAGGAACATGTTCTGGAACATGCTCTGGTAATTAGGGACAATAGTCTCTGTGAACATGTATTATGTGCTTTTCATGTGGCATGCACTGAGTTCTCTCAGATGAAGAGTCCTCAACAAGCTTACTTAGAGGAAAAGAGGGCCTACACCCTTGGAAGTTCAGATTCTAATCTCCGAGGGAACACAGGAAGGACTTTTGTAGGCCCTAAAGAGTGAGGATGTCAATACAGTGGCTTCTTGCATCAATTCCAGCCAATGGCCACAGGCTGTCGGGGAGCAATGGCTGCCTTTTCCAGTTCGATAAGATCTGACTGGGCTTCATCTCAGATACAGTCTACTTCAACGATACAGGAGCCAAGCAGAGAGAGAACAGGAAGGCTGGGTCATATCCTGGTCTTCAGCACTTACAAACAGTCTCTGGATAGAGTCAGCTGTTCAGCCTCGCCACTTGCCCCTATCATATTTTCTCTCCTTTGCCGAATAGAACCCTATTCCATCCCTTTGGGCAGCTAACAACCTGCTTACCTATGAGCCACAGGGCTTGTTAACTAGCTACAATTGTTAAAATACGTCTTGGGTTATCAAAGGCCCTGATACCAAATCATCCTCATTTCTCATCTCCTCAAAAGTTTCCATTTTCAGGGTACTCATTAATAAAAGTGTAATACGATTAGTCCCACTTTACAGAAGACACTAAAGGCAAGCCCAGGCACATTAAATGATACAGGTAAAAAGTGCCAGTATGTGGACTCAGGTCATCTGACTACAATGTCTATGCTCTTTTCGCCATACTCAAAGCATGATATACTCAATATGAGATATCCCCTCAAAATTCTGAATAATCTCCGGCACAGTATACTATTCCCAATTCATCTTATATATGTAAAAAGTTCATAATTTCCTACAACTACTACTAATTCTATGTAGCTGTCATAAAAAGGCAATTTATTAGCATCATTAGCCCTGTGATCTTAAACAAGTCACTCCAGATGTTTCTGCATCTGTAAAATGAAGATCATAATGCCTAACTAATCAGGTTGGATTAGGAACTGAGCTATCACCTGTTGCGGAAGCAAACAAAGCAATTCAACAAGGGGATAGTGATCAACTGGATCACTGGGTTGAATGAATTTCTTTAAGCCACAGAAAAACCTGATGTATTTTGCCTTTTGGCTAAATGCAGAATCAATCAAGGGAGAAGGTATTTTCTCAAACCTTATGTTTACATATACATAGAAGCATCTACGCATAGGCCTGATACAGACTGGGGTTTGTATTCTGTAGGTTTAGCCTTTTAAGATGGTCAAAGAAAACACATTTTTCCTTGAGCAAGCCTGAACTCTATATCCTAACTGAATGAGAGGTTGAACTAACATGAAAAGGGAAGGAGGGGGCAGGAGACAAGGTGACACTTAAATAAAAGTCTGGGTGGTTTTATCACTATTATCACAGGAAAGTTTTATATCTAGGTACCCAGCCTCCTAAATTAAATGTCATATACAATCCCGCAGTGGAAATGTGAAGCACTGCTGCCTATGGGGAAGTCCTGACAGTTCTACTCCCCTCTCCACGTCAGCTGCTTAATCAGCCCTTCAAGCTGTTGGCAAGGAGTATATTATTGAGTCTCCTCCGTCAGTGCAGAGGGGAGCTGCAGGACGCAGAGGAGGATAACGTGTTAATTTTAATAAGTCATTTAAAGTTCAACCACTTTGCTTTCTAACAATGCTCTAGCCTACCAAGAAGCCCCAAAACCATAACCACTGTAGTTTTAAAATTCCTAGTGTCCACTGAAAGAGCCCTGGTGGCACTTCGTTAAGCACTTGACTGCCAACTGAAAAGTGGGTGGTTCAAACTCACCAGTTGTTCCACGGAAGAAAGATGTGGCGGTCTGCTTCTGTAAAGATTACAGACTTGGAAACCCCATGGGGAAGTTCGACTCTGTCCTACAGGGACACTATGGTTGGCATTGACTCAACAGCAACTGGTTTGGTTTTTGGTTAGTGTCCACTGGTACACTGGCTCAATTAGCAGTTCTGGGGTCCCAAGAGAAATAACAGCTAAAGGGTAAAGCTGCGGGAGAAAGGGTAAAAGGAAGTAGGAGGGGAGGGAAGAAACTCAGTGGTGTTTGCTTTAAAGTAGGGATATGGCTCCTAATGTATCTCTTAAATGCGACTCTTAATTTTTCTTTTTCTTTTAATTCGGCACCAGGCAGTTTTGCTAACTAGAGAGTATGCTCCATAACAATAAACATAATTGCTTCTATGCATTGATTTCTTGTTTCTACTGGGAAGATATGAACACACAGCTGCACACTCCCGAGGCAGATATATTTGCCTTGATTTGAACAGACAATAGAGTTATACTGAACAGTTACTCTGCAGCCAGGCAAGGCTCACAGAGCCAGACAGCTAGGTTGCACTAGCAAGAGATTTCCAACTGTGGAGATTTAACTCAGTTTACCTGCATATCATTATCACTCAAAGAGTTATCAATGGCCCTTTTTTTAATTAAATCAAAACCTGCAATCTGTAAGTGTCGCTAACCCTGGGAAGTGTTAATTGATCAAAGTATAAAAGTCTGTTGTTGTTGTTAGGTGCCATAGACCTTATGCACAACAGAACTAAACACTGCCTGGTCCTGAGCCATCCTTACAATCGTTGTTATGCTTGAGCTCATTGTTGTAGCCACTGTGTCAATCTACCTCGTCGAGGGTCTTCCTCTTTTCTGCTGACTCTGTACTCTGCCAAGCATGATGTCCTTCTCCAGGGACTGATCCCTCCTGACAACATGTCCAAAATATGTAAGACGCAGTCTCACCATCTTTGCTTCTAAGGAGCATTCTGGTTGTACTTCTTCCAAGACAGATTTGTTCTTTCTTCTGGCAGTCCATGGTATATTCAATATTCTTCACCAGCACAATTTAAAGGTGTCAATTCTTCTTCGATCTTCCTTATTCATCATCCAGCTTTCACATGCATATGATGTGATTGAAAATACCATGGCTTGGGTCAGGCACACCTTAGTCTTCAGGGTGACATCTTTGCTCTTGAGCACTTTGAAGAGGTCCTTTGCAGCAGATTTACCCCATGCACTGCGTCTTTTGATTTCCTGACTGCTGCTTCCATGGCTGTTGATTATGAATCCAAGTAAAATGAAATCCTTGACAACTTCAATCTTTTCTCCGTTTATTATGATGTTGCTCATTTGTCCAGTTGTGAGGATTTTTGTTTTATGTTGAGGTGCAAGCGATACTGAAGGCTGTGGTCTTTGACCTTCATTAGTAAGTGCTTCAAGTCCTCTTCACTTTCAGCAAGCAAGGTGGCATTATCTGCATAATGCAAGTTGTTAATGAGTCTTCCTCCAACTCTGATGTCCCGTTCTTCATGTAGTCCAGCTTTTTGTATTACTTGCTCAGCATACAGATTAAATAGGTATGGTTAAAGAATACAACCCTGACGCACACTTTCCTGACTTGTAACCAATCAGTATCCTTTGTTCTGTCCAAACAACTGCCTCTTGATCTATGTAAAGGTTCCTCATGAGCACAATTAAGGGTTCTGGAATTCCCATTCTTCACAATGTCATCTATAGTTTGTTATGATCCACACAGTCGAATGCCTTTGCATAGTCAATAAAACACAGGTAAACTTCCTCCTGGTATCTTCTGCTTTCAGCCAGGATCCATCTGACATCAGCAATGATATTCCTGGTTCCACGTCCTCTTCTGTAACCGGCCTGAATTTCTGGCAGCTCCCTGTCAATATACTGCTGCAGCCATTTTTGAATGATCTTCAGCAGAATTTTGCTTCGTGTGGTATTAATGACAAAAAAAAAAAAAAAAAAAACCCCAGTGGCGTCGAATTGATTCCGACTCATAGCAACCCTATAGAACAGAGTAGAACTGCCCCAAAGAGTTTCCAAGGAGCGCCTGGCAGATTCGAACTGCCAACCCTTTGGTTAGCAGCCATAGCATTTAACCACTACGCCATCAGGGTTTCCGATATTAGTGGTATTGTTCTATAATTTCCACATTCGCTTGGATCACCTTTCTTGGGAATAGGCATAAATATGGATCTCCTCCACTCAGTTGGCCAGGAAGCTGTCTTCCATATTTCTTGGCATAGACGAGTGAGCGCCTCCAGTGCTGCATCTGTTTGTTGAAACATCTCAAATGATATTCCATCAATTCCTGGAGCCTTGTTTTTCGCCAATGCCTTCAGAGCAGCTTGGACTTCTTCCTTCAGTACCATCAGTTCCTGATCATATGCCACTTCTTGAAATGGTTGAACATTGACAAATTCTTTTTGGTATAATGACTCTGTGTATTTCTTCCATCTTCTTTTGATGCTTCCTGCATTAACATTTTCCCCATGGAATCCTTCACTATTGCAACTCGAGGCTTGAATTTTTTCTTCAGTTCTTTCAGCTTGAGAAATGCCCAGCGTATTCTTCTCTTTTGGTTTTCTCATTCTAGGTCTTTGTACATGTCATTATAATACTCTGTCTTCTCGAGACGCCGTTTGAAATCTTCTGTTCGGTTCTTTTGCTTCATCAATTCTTCCTTTTGCTTTAGCTGCTCGACGTTCAAGAGCAAGCTTCAGAGTCTCCTCTGACATCTACCCTGGTCTTTTCTTTCTTTTCTGTTTTTTCAATGACCTCTTGCTTTCTTCATGTGTGATGCCCTTGATGTCATTCCACAATTCGTGTGGTCTTCGGTCACTAGTGTTCAATGCATGAAATCTATTCTTGAGATGGTCTCTAAATTCAGGTGGGATATACTCAAGGTCATACTTTGGTTCTCGTGGCCTTGCTCTGATTTTCTTCAGTTTCAGCTTGAACTTGCATATGAGCAACTGATAGTCTGTTCCACAGTCGGCCCCTGGCCTTGTTCTGACTGATGATATTGAGGTTTTCCATCATCTCTTTCCACAGATGTAGTCAATTTGATTTCTGTGTGTTCCATCTGGTGAGGTCCATGTGTATAGTCACCATTTATGTTGGTGAAAGAAGGTATTTGCAATGAAGAAGCCGTTGGTCTTCCAAAATTCTATCATTTGATCTACGGCATTGTTTCTATCACCAAGGCCATTATTTTCCAACTACTGATCCTTCTTCTTTATCTCCAACTTTTGCATTCTACTCGTCAGTAATTATCAATGCATCTTGATTGCATGTTTGATCAATTTCAGACTGCAGCAGCTGATAAAAATCTTCTATTTCTTCATCTTTGGTCCTAGTGGTTGGTGCATAAATTTGAATAACAGTCGTATTAACTGGTCTTCCTTGTAGGCGTATAGATATTATCCTATCACTGACAGCGTCGTACTTCAGGATAGATCTTGAAACGTTCTTTTTGACGATGAATGCAACACCATTCCTCTTCAAGTTGTCACTCCCAGCATAGCAGACTATGAGATTGTCTGATTTCAGCTCACTAATTTCATTAGCTCACTAATGCCTAGGATATCGATGTTTATGCGTTCCATTTCATTTTTGACAATTTCCAATTTTCTTAGATGCATACTTCGTACGTTCCAGGTTCCGATTATTAATGGATGTTTGCAGCTGTTTCTTCTCATTTTGAGTCGTGCTACATCAGCAAATGAAGGTCCCAAAAACTTTACTCTATCCACATCATTAAGGTCAACTCTACTTTGACGAGGCAGCTCTTCCCCAGTCATCTTTTGAGTGCCTTCCAACGTGGGGGGCTCATCTTCCAGCTAATGCTTTTCAGAAATAGACTGCTGGGTCCTTCTTCCTAGTCTTAGTCTGGAAGCTCAGCTGAAACCTGTCCTCCATGGGTGACTCTGCTGGTATCTGAATACCGGTGGCATAGTTTCCAGCATCACAGCATCACACAAGCTTCCACAGTACGACAAACTGACAGACGCGTCTAGTTATTAATAAACAGGTAGCTTATTTTTCAGCAAGGCTCAGAAAGCCTGCCGAACTCTGTGGAGGGGAAGCTGTCCCCACATCCCTCACAGTCATACCGTTGCCCTTCGGCTGGAAACAGTGGCAGTTCTCAGGAGCAGGAGGAAGTGAGAAACAACTACCATTTATAGGATGCTGACCACATGTCAGGCACTTAAAACGGATTATTTCATTTAGTCTCCTTAAAACTTTATGAAGTATGTACTATTATCCCCTATTTTGCAGCTTAAAGAAAGAAACAAAAGCCACTAAGAAATGGAGAAGTTAAATTCAGAATTTGTCCAAGGTTCCACAGCTATCACTGCTGGAGCTGACCTGTCATGGTACAGTCTGAATCCAGGGGCTGAGCTTTTAATAGCTGCAGTATACTGCCCTCCCTGTCAGAGGCTAACATCAGGTTTCTGACCCTTCATCCCTGCCTACAAGAGGAAAAGAGAAATAAAAAGAGTCACTGCTGACACTTCAAGTGAAAAGACTGAAAGGAAAAAAAAAAAGTGATTCAGACATTAAATTTTTCTCTCTCTTGTATCTCTCTTCCCCCTCCTTTTTTTCTGCCTCCTTACCTCTCTTTTCTAATAGCTATATTGAGAGAGTCTACATACCATACAATTCACCCATTTAATTTAAAGTGTACAATTCAGTGCGTGGTAGCATATTCAGAGTTGGGCAACCGTCAACACAACTTCTGAACATTTCATCTCCCAAAAAGAAACCCATTACCCTTTAGCAGTCACCTCCCATTCTCCCATCTGTCCCAACCCTCCAGCCCTGGGCAACCACTAATCTACTTTGTCTCTAAGAATTTGCCTATTTTAGACATTTCACATAAATGGAAACATAATATTTAATCTTTCGTAAGTGGCTTCTTAACATGTTTTTGAAGTTCATACCTATTGTAGCATGTATCAGTACTTCATTTTTTTTATGGCCAAATAATACCCTATTGTATGGATATGCCAACATTTATTTATCCATTCATCAGGTGAGGCACATTTGGATTGTTTCCAGGTTTTATCTATTACGAGTAACACTGCTTGGAGCATTCATGTGCAAGTTTTTATGTGGACACATGTTTTCATTTCTCTTGGGTATACATCTGGGAGTGGAAGTGCTGGAATATGGTAACTCAATCTTTAATCTTTCGACAAAGTGCCAGACTTTATTCCAAAGCAGCTACACCATTTTATACTCTCATGAACAATGTATGAGAGCTCCAATTTCTTTATACCCTAACCCAGTGAACTTCTCTTTACTGAGAAAAATGTAGAGCTGTAGCCCTGAAAGCTGTCAATCAGACTCTGCTATAATTGGCTGAGTGACTTCAGACAAGCACCCTTACCCTCTCTGGTGCCTCAGTTTCCTCAACTGTAAAGTAGGGAGATTAGAGGAGATGGTCTCAGATTTCCCATTAATCTCCATATTTATTTAGCCACATCACATGAGACCCTCTGACCAATGAAGAGGCAGATCCTGTGAAATGGGTAGTTTGAGGCTGGCTGTACCACTATGTATCTGATTTTCCACTAACTTGTTTTCCACTGTGCCCCAACAACCTTAGACTGTGACTGTAATGCCTGCCTTAAAACAAAACAAAAACTGCTCAAAGAAAATCTGTTTTGACAACTAGGAAGAAAACAGAAACATCTCTTTAGGTAAAATTTCCCACTGGTGGTAATGGCAGATTGGCCTAGAAAGTTCAAGGAAGAAAGGAGATTCAAATGATAAAAATGCATGCATTTATAAGAGATAGTGTTAGGTGAAAAAAACAGAATCTAAAACTATATATATTCATTTTAAAATGGTTAACTTTAGGTTATATGATTTTCGCCTCAGTCAAGTTTTTTTTTTTTTTTTTTTGAAAAAAAAACTACATACACAGAATAATACCAATGTTTGATCTAAAAAGAGAAGTACCATAAGTGCCTCTCAGAGTATGGTCTACAACCATGTGCATCAGAATCACTCAGACTGCATATTAAAAAAAAGCAGATCCCAGAACTATTGAGTTAGATACTCCGGGTAGCTCGAGGGCACTGGGTTTTTGGGGTATGCCTAAGAACCTGCATTTAAAAAAAAATGCAGGTAGTAAAAGAACGGGTGATTTTTTTTTTTTCTTTCTTTTTTATACTTGTCTGTATTTTCCAAATTTTTCTACAGAGAACATGAATTACTTTTAGAACTGAAGTTAGAGGGGAAAGAGAATTGTTTTGTTTTGATAAGGGCAGGGAGATGGTAAAAGGGGGAAAAGAGCTTATTTTTCCCTCTTTCTGCTACCCAAGTGTCTATGAAGGATGGAAAGGAGTGACTTTTCCTTCCGAGTGGTATTCATGCCTCAGAGCCTAGACTGGGCCTTGGAAGGCACTGGTGCTTTTCCTATTTGGTGTCCTCTATTAACCAGTTCCAGCTGTTGAACCACTTGGCTCTGCTCTTCACTTAGCCAGGGCTGGGCCTCAAGGATTATTGTTGAATGCCATCAAGTCAATTCCAACTCATAGCAACTCCACATGACAGAGCAGAACTGCCCCATAGGGTTTTTGTCTTTTTTGTTTGTGGCTATATTATCTTCACAGGTCTTTCTCCTGCAGAACCACTGAGTGAGTTCGAACCACCAACCTTTCAGTTAAAAGTCGAGCTCTTAACCATTGCGCCAGCAGGACTCCTTAGGTCTCAGGAACAGGAGTCCACATACAGTACCCAACCAGAAAGGACATCTGTCCCCCTGTTCTAGGAGGTGTTATGCCTTCTTTGCCATCTCCCCACATTTTCTACTGCAAAAGGCCATTCTCCAGTTCTGGGGCTCTGGGATTGTGTGGAGCTGTGGCTGCAAGATGCCATGAAAAGGGAAGTAAAAGAAGAGTGTAAGGGAAAAATAGTGAAGAGCCTTATTGCTAGGGATGTCAAGATGTACGCATGTCTACTCACTCACAGATTCAACAACAGTGTGGGTATGAAGAACACGGGTTTCGGAATAGACCAATCTTTAAGTTTAGGCATGGTTCTACCACTTACAAACAACTTAATCTCTCTAAGCCTTGTTTTACTCATCCACAAACTAGGGCAAATAATACTGCTTATTTCCATAGGATTGGTGTAAAAGAAATATGTAATGCCTATCTATTACTATGTGCCAGGAACCATGCTAATAAAGGATTAAGACACAGAGATAAAATAAACACAATTCATACTCTCCAAGATTCCCTGAGGAGCCCTGGTGGTGCAGTGGCTAAAGCTCTCAGCTACTAAGCGAAAGGTCAGTGGTTCAAACTCACCAGCCACTCTACGAGACAAAGATGTGGCAGTCTGCTTCCATAGAGATTTACAGCTTTGTGAACTCTATGGGGCAGTTCTACTCTGTCCTATAGGATCGCTATGAGTAAGAATCAACTAGATGGCAGTGAGTTTGGTTTCTTGGTTTGATTAAGGTTCCCTACTTACAACTTCTCTTTTTTTTTTTTTAATGAAAAATACAAAAATAGGTCAATAATTCTCATAATTTCCCAACCAAAGGAACACTCTCATATGAAGCAACTTCATAACTGAGGCATCTCAATTCTTTGTCTCAGATGGTTGAATAAGCACTGCCCCAGCGAATACTTCTGTCATGGGTTGGGCATGGATCAGGATGAGGCCTGGCTTAAACCTGGTGAATAACAGGCCACTAACAAGAAGAATTCAAACTAGGTTTTGCTTACATTCATTACCATTGTGCACATAAAACCTACAATTATGACAAAAGCTAGATCAGCACAGGAAAGTGAAAGACTCGGCTATGTTCTATGCCAATGATACCAGCTATTAAAAATGACTATAAAGCTTTTTTGCAATTATAAAATCTATATAAATGGTTAATAAAATAAGAAAACCATTCTCAGATCTATTTAACTAATTTCATGTTGTTAGACAATTATCTGGTGTCATGCTTTGGAAAGAACATCTCTACAGATCGGAAAAAAGAAGAAAAGAAAACGACCTGGTGTGTTTCACGTAATCTTGGTATGACCAAATTCCATGTTTAATCTCATTCCAATTAGACACAACAATGTGAGCCACCTGGCTCCAGTTTTTCAAAGCTTCTTTTTTTGAGAATAACTTTTTATAAGATTAGTATGAAGTTGAGATACGTAACTGTGTTTTCAACTGTTTGCTTCAAGCACACCAGTTATAGGAAACAATGAAAAGCGCATCTTAGAGGGATAGAAAAAGCAATCAATACATAACAGAGAAAGTGGCTGTTATTAACTGCATAATAAAAGGTTAGTTTGATTGAGCTTAGCATGTTATGTTTTTGGCTCAATGCCTTCTGAGGGTGTGGGCTGGGAGAAGGAAGGGAAGAGAATCAATGTATTTTTCAAGCCTAGGTTTCCTCTGGATAAACTATGGAAGATAACTGCATAGTCAATACAAAGGAAATCTGTGAACGTAAAGACCTCAGAGTACTTTAAATTTCCTAAAAATCCAGGTATGCACGTGCGCACGCACACACACACACACACACACACGCACGCGCCTAACTACTACATCTTTTAATTTCCCTAAAGCAAGCCTAGCCCAAAAATCCTGCTTTGTGCAACAGATGTTTCTGAAAATATTGGGTGTGAAATTTTTTTTTTTTTTTTTTGCTAACTGAATCGTCAAACATATGAGGATGGCTTATTATTTAAAAGACCACTTCCTATTAATCCTTTTTGCAACTAAAGGTTGCTTGCGTTTACAAGTAACTTTTTCACTGTATTCCAGGTTCTAGATACCTAGAAGTAGTCACCTTTAAAACAGGGCTTGCCAAAGAAACATGCAGTGCTTACAACTTTGTCTAGTCCTGTGTCTTATTCAGGGAGCCCTAGCGGCACATTGGTTAAAGCGCTCAGCTGCTAACCAAAATGTCAGTGATTTGAATCCACCAGCCACTCCATGGGAGAAAGATGTGGCAGTCTGCTTCCATAAAGACTTACAGTCTCGGAAACCCTGTAGGGCAGTTCTATCACGTCCTGTAGGGTCACTATGAGTCAGAGTCAACTGAAGGGCAATGGGTTTTGTTTTGTTTGTGCCTGGTTCCTGTCCGCAGGCTGGCCCTAGTGGCTGGAATTTGATGTCTCCTGCTGTTCCTCTGGCTTCAGGACTCAAGGTCCATGCTTGGATCATTACATGGGCTTTGATCATCCTCCTAAATCCTGACTAGGACCTCTTTTCCTCTTTTTGGCTTTGCTATTTCTCTGATGGAAGTGGCAGTTTAAAGCAACCCTGTCCTCTTAGGCAGCCTGAGCTGTGACTCCCCAGCCTACCTCTCACCTCCCTCCCTTATGCCTCTGCCACCTCTGCTCAATTTTTGATTTGCTTGCCTGGATTTTTATTTACTTAATTTCTTTTCAAAGTTGAATTACTTGGACTTATTTCCAGGGGCTTCTTCTGGTTATTTGCTGAAAGCAATGCAAAAAATCAAAATAAGAGAAGGGGAAAGTAGCCAAGGTCCAGAACACTGGTTCTCAAAGTATGGGCCCTGAACCAAAAGCACCAGCATCAGCATTCCCTTCAAACTTGTTAGAGATAAGAATTCTCCAGTCACCCCAGGTGTGTTGAATCAGAAACTCTGGGGGTGGGTCCAGCAGTCTGTATTTTAATAAATCCTCTAGGTGATTTTCATACACGCTAAAGTTTAAGAACCACTGGTCTAAAAGGAGAAAGAAGGCATCTGACAAATGTTTTGGACAAAATGAGGCTAACATTAAGAAAAATTCAGTCTATATTATTGATGAAGAATGCCTAGGATATTCTGTGTAATGAAAAAAAGCAATTTTAAAACCCCAGGTATAGTATAATTTTTGCAGAAAATTAAAAAAAATATTCCCATATGGGAAAATGTCTAGAAGATTACACAGTAAAATGTTAATACTGGTTAACTTGGGGGAAATAGGTTTACTTTTTTTCTATGAATATTTTTATTTGTTTAGTCTATAAGCATATATCATCTTATAATTTTAAAAATGGTTAATTTAGGCATCTTCCACTCCTCTTTGGCAAAACTCAGAAGTAAAAATTAACAGAGGCCCCAGCAGTCTTCAGTGTCTGGATTAATCAGGCTTTGTGATGCTTTAGGGAATTCTAGGGGAAGTGAGGCAGAGATAGTGCTTGGTCCTCCATGACTCAATCAGTGCTTCTATGTAACGGCACTGTGGCAGAAATGACAGGTTATAAAGCCTGAGAGGTTCTGCCGTTCTTAAATAGGCCAACTTAAAAAAAGGGAATGGTGGGGTTCTGAGGGAAAACAGAACAAACCAGAATCTTAAAGATTCTCTTGGGACACACCAATTTATTTCTACAGAAATTTTCTTTGTTGCAGAAATTATATATTTAAGCAGCCTATTTTTTAACCCCCTTTCTGACCTGGCAGTCATTCTGCAATTATGTTCTCGCGTCTTCAAGCTGGCTTTAAGTATACACAGCATACGAAGATGGCAAACTAGGAAGGGACGTGGAAGTGAAATAGGTTGGTGGCAAATAATCCAGGCAAGAAAAAGAGAAGTAGAAAAGAGGTGAGTCTGCGCAGATATATTCAAGATCAAGTCAGGTCCCTACAAACATTCTTTAGCTTATTATGATGCATCATGGGAAAATCCTAAGGCTTCCATTGGTTGCTCTTCATGGGGCCACTCTGGCAAGTTTCCCACCAGAAGCACTACATGCATCACAAAAGATCCAAAAGCATTTACCTGTGTTATACACAGAGGCCACTCAGTCTCATTTGCACACATCCTCTCCCTCCACTGTCCGCTGACTACAGTCAAGTGGGTGTGGCAGAAACAGAAAATACAGTTGTCTCCCTCAATATAGCTGTTGCCCCAGAAACCAGAGAAGCTTGGTAAGAAAAGCTTTCAGTAACCTTTAATAATTAATTGGTTCATCTTCACTAAAGGAAAAACTACTCACACCAAGAGTCCTCCTACCCTGGGCTAAGAAAGTTGATAAAGGTTACCCCAATATTTCAATATTTTTGTATCTAATCTGGACCCCTAACCATACCAGAAGACAAGAGATCGCCAATCCCCCAATACTCTGAAGCTGTATGAAGATAAAATTATTTTGTAGACTGGTGGCAGCAGTCACCTTTTGAAAAGACTGTTATGTCTGTGGCTTGGCCTCATATATAGTGTTTCAGCTTGGAAAACTGAGGCACAATGTGTTTATATGGCAGAAAGGAGGTGGAACTCAGTGCTTGGTCTCCAGCATGATATGAAAGAAAGAGCACAAGCATTAGAATCAGAGTTTGAATTCCAGCTCTAATCTATCCTAGATTTGAGGCAAACGACTCTACCTCTCTGAGCTTCAGTGTCATTATTAAAAAAAAAAAAGGGAATAATAAACTCTACTTTACAGGGTATTGCAGTGATCCAAGGTATGTAAGACTCCTAACACAGTGCCTGGCTCTCAATAGGTGCTCAAAAATTGTTAGTCCCATTCCCTTTATAAAAAACTTCTAAAGGAAAAAAAACAAAAAAAGAGGAGATACGAAAAATAAAACGAAGTCCTGCTCCTTTCCCTATTTAATTGCGAGAGGGTCTGACTCTCAGGCTGAACCAGCTGGCACCAAGAGCAGGTAGTGAGCGCCACAATAAATGTCTGGGTACGAGAAGGAGTCTGTGTTAAGTCATAATCCGTTCCTAATCTACCTCCGCCCTCGCATGGCATTTCTCACAATATCAACCATCCAGCCCCCAACATTTTACAGAAAAAACTGGAAGATTTAAACCATTTCCCAGATCAGACTCCAGGTCATGAGGACAAAAGCATTCTCAGTGGCAGCTGGTTCTTGCAAGGGGGGGAGAGATAAGATGCAAGTGCTGAACACCAACTGGATGGGTCTGGCCCCTGTTCCAGTCCCCAGCATTAAGCTGATCACTATCTCAGATGCCTTCGGCTGCATTTAATGGACATGGAGGACACAAGCCTCAAAGGCCTGGTAAAGGAAGACGAAAAAATGTATTTGTCTGTAGTTGGGGGAAAACAATTAATGGTTTTGTGTTCTAAGTCAAAAAATAGAGAAGGGAGAAAAAATAGATGACTTACCTCTAGGCATATTAGGACTCTGCCCTGTTTCTGATGAGCAGGCTTAATTAGGTCTTACTGTAATGTTCAGAAAGATGATCATTAGCGTCCCTCAAACTTAGCTCCAGAAGGATGAAATGGGGATACAACACCCAATCAACTTCCAAAATAATACTTACTTTAGGGTCTGAGCTCTTGAATTTTAACCTTTCCACCAACTCTATCATAGCCGCCTTCAGTCCGCCTGAGTCTTTGCTCTGGAAAGAAGAAAAGTTAGGGATCACTAGACAGCATTTTGTTGCTCTCACAAACACAAACAGCATTTCAGAGGACAATGAAAAGGACCTTAAGCAGTTTTTTCTTCTTATTAGCCGAGAGCACCGAACCACTAAGGAGAGCTGTTACTCCTCTTCCCCTTCTCTACAGAAAAAGAGGGTCAGGACATAAATTGCCCCGTGACCTGGGAAAACTACTGAAATGAAAATTAAATGCAAGTTGTACACAATGACTCATCGCTTCATCTCAGGGCTCAACTGTGCTAGTGAGGGCCAAGGCTCTGCAAAAAAAAAGATTTCCATTCAGGGTGTCTATTTTATGGTCTAGTGATTTTTATTTTGAACTTCTACGTGTCAAACACAGGACTGTGCAATATCAAATATTCTTATAAAAATGAAAACAAAGAAAAAAAATCTCAGGATTTAACTGGAAATTATTAGGAGCTCAGGTTTTTGAGTCAGACACGTAAGGTTTTGAATTTGGGATCTGTTTTTAACTGGCTGTCTAACCTCAGACAAAATACTGAATTTCTCAAAACTTCTTCCTCTTCTATATGAGAATAAAAAAAAATTTTTGAAGCTTAACTGAAACAGTGTTTGTTAAGTCCCTAGCACAATATGTGGCACACAGTAAGTGCTCAAAAAATGTCAACTGTTGTTATTATTTCTGCACTGTAATGATTTAGAATTCTGTAAACATCAAATAGAAGTAAAATGTGAGCTCCAAATGCAAGCCACATATGTAATTTAAAATCTTCTAGTAGCCACAATAAAGACAAGTGAATTCATTTTAATAATATATTTTACTAAAGTCAACATGACCAAAATATCACCATTGCAACATATAACTTCAACATGTGACATTTTATATCTACTTATTTTTTATACCAGGTCTCCGAAATCTAATGTGTATTTCACACCTACAGCCCCATTCAATTTGCCCTAGCCACATTTCACGCGCTCTACAGCCACATCGCTACAAGTCAGAATCGACTCAACGGCAACAGGTTCAGTTTTTCAGTATAGCCACATGAGGAGTCCTGGTGGCACAATGGTTAAGACCTTGGCTGCTAACCAAAACGTTGACAGTTCGAATCCACCATCACCTCCTTGGAAACCCTATGGGCTAGTTCTACTCTGTCCTATAGGGTTGTATGAGTCGGAACCCACTTTACAGCGGCAGGTTTTTTACAGCCACATGTGGCTCGTGGCTGCTGTACTGGTCAGCACAGATTTCGAGCATAGATTTCGAGCATAGACTCTACAGTGGCACTAAAAACCCAAGTTAAATCCACTGCCTTCAAGCTGATTCTGACTCATAACAACCCTGTAGGACAGAGTAGAACTGCCCATAGAGATTTCAAGGCTATAAATCTTTACAGAAGCAGAATGTCACGTCTTTCTCCCACAGATCAGAGCAGCTGGTGGGTTTGATCCGCCAACCTTTCAGTTAGCAGTTGAGTGCTTTAACCACTGTGCCACCAAGGCTCCAGAGAGCTACACTGCCTACATTCAAATCCCAACTCTACCACTAGCTGTATGACCTTGGGCAAGTCACTTAGCCTCTCTGTGCCTTAGTTTATCTGTAAAACATGGCTAATAGTACCTACTTCATAGGGTTGTGGTAAGATTAAATAAGTTAATGCCTATATCAAGGTGCTCAGAACAGGGCTGGCACACGGCAAACACAACGTAAGTGTGAGACATTATTATTACTGTCTGTCTCCCTCATGATGTTTTAAGTTACTTAAGGGTAAGAACCATATTTTTTATTTCTTTATTTCCTGTGCACAGCATCAAGAGGTATTTTTAAAAGTCTGATGAATGAACGAACACACAATATTGAGACATGAATGCCCTGGTGATAATACATTACATGTATGTAGCACAATCTAATGTCACATGATTTATTTTCTTACCTAAACAACTCTATAGAGTAGAATCAGCACCCTCATTTTACCAGGAAGCATGAAGTCATTTTACCAAACAGTTGTCATTTTTATGGAGAAGGGATAGTAAAGAAGTATTAACAAACACTACAAATATCTCTTACTCAAAACTGGCCCCAGGATCAGGGATATTTTCCAAATTTCAGGAAATGGCAAGATACCATTATATGGATTAAAATATACTGAAGGCAGAGTTTTCCCCCTCTAGCCTCCCTTTTCCCTCAAGACTATACAGCAAAATCTGACAGAACCCAACTCAAACTGCTATCTGCTTCAGATGTGTTCACCAAACACAATTTAGATCACATTTCCATTCAGATGTGGTTCTGAGTTTTAATAATTTATATTTTAAAAAATGATAGTTTATAACTCGCCTGATTTCTTCATCAATTTCAAGTCTTTCATTTCTGTGGTCTCGTACCAGAGAGTTGGGAAAAGGAATCTGGAGGTCACATAACCAGGGAGTGGGTGAGACTTAAAGTACCTAAAAAAGGGTTAAGTTGCCAGACACAATCCTGCTTTCATAAGATGATCAGACAATAAAGCCTGCCTGATGAAATCATTCCTCTAACCTGCTTCTCATTGGCTGAACAAGCAGGTCACTTGTCCCTGGAAAGCTCTCTCCCCCCACATCCCAGCTGCCAGCGCCCATTTTAAGCTCTTCAGCAAGAGCCCTGATATATTATGACTATCCCCCTGGCTTCAGAGACCAGAAAGGAATGCACCAAACTGTGCCTTAAAACCTTCAGAAAAGAAACAGGACGACGACGGAGGACTCCCTAAGAAGCAGCCAGCCTGTGTCACACAGATGTGCCTTGCACAGAAAGATAAGGAAACCCTTAGCCTCATTTCATAAAAACGTAGCGTCAGCAGAATCCTCCCTCCTTTTCAAAAACAAAGCATCGACAGCACTGCCTACCCAGGGGACAGACAGAGGCTCAGAGAGCCTCCCTTCAGGAAATTCACCCATTCCCCCTTCCAACCCCACTCTTTAAGAATTTGTCTCAAAGATTAACTGGACTCTATGCAGAGCCGCATATACTCTGATGGCTTTTTTAAATTATAAAACAAGCAGTTGGTCAGAAGGGAGAGGCTCCTCTGGGCAGACGTGACCCTGACAGCTGCAGGGTTGGGGCGGGAGTACAAACAGAGAACCTAGCCCCAAATCTACCCCCTTCCTTTTCCCACACCTCTGTACCCCAAAGAGCCTTAGGCACAGGTGACAGACCCCATTCAGCACATCCAAGATCTGGGAACGCCTCTCCCAAACAGTTGCCCCTTGACCACACCTGGGACTTAAGGATTCATAATCCCGCCATCATTTTCAGTTCATAGTGTCTTGATCCATCCTTATATCCTTGGGAGGAAGGGCTCAGTAAGAGTCCCTGAAAGCCCTGGAAGCAGGTTCAGGACATTTAGCCAGGTGTATCTTGGATCCTGGGTATGTGAAGAGTGGTCTAGAAGGGGAAAGGCATGACCAGAGGACTGGAGGAAGTGCTTTCTAAGGATGGGGCTTTGGGAAGGGGCATGGAGATGTCTGGGTCTAAGGGTAGTACGAGTGTGGGTGCCCCCAAACCAAAGAGTGGTATCAGATTTTAGTTAATTAACTATTTGCAGAGGGCAGCCATTAGTTAAAAGTTAAGAACAGAAGATTATACCCTCTTACTCCCCCTGAGGTGGTAGGACAGAACAGCTACCTCTGAAACTTGTGTTCTAATTGAGAAGGTGATCAGGACAGTAACAAATGACAGGCTGTGGATTAGAAAGTTTCCCAGGAAACACCTGGCCTAAAAAGGAAATAACTGACTACAAAAATAAGCCCCTTTCCCTAATTCTAACCTTGTAAACGTTCAATTCCGTAAATGGCCAGAATCTACTAGGACAATCCTTGAGCCAAGCACTGTAACCAGCTAAGAAATGAAATCTGCCTGATATCCATACTCTCCACTTCCGTCCTACTCAACGCATTCCGAGAACAAAGGAGTTCAATGTGAGCATGTCTTGTTTATGTACCTCTTTCCTCCCCCAAGACAGCGTAGAATAAAAAGACACAAGTGCTATGTTGTGACACCCACCCCTCAGAGTTTGATCAATCTGTGGAGGGTGTGGGATGTTTCACAAACGCCAGCTCCTAGGGATGAGTCATAAGAAAACCAAAAAGAGGACAAAATGACTTAAAGGTATTCTTCAGTTCCCAAAGCACTACACACTTCATTCACTGGAATTTCACAATAACCCTAAAAAGTAGTATATTCTCACCTTACAACTGAGAAAAATGGCTGGTAGAAACCAAATGTTGAACCCAAAAATTACAGAGCTCATACACTTTCACTGGCATCTCACAGTAACTCTAAGAGACTGAGTATTCTCACTTTACAATGGAGAAAAATGGGTTTGTGGAAGTCAAATGATATTCCCCAAATCTAAGAACTAGTCAGTGGCAAAACCAGGTTTGGAAAGATTCAAGTGAAAAAATTTATAACATATGTAACAGAAGAGACTGGTATAAAGAATACACAGAAAACACATATGGAATTCCTATAAATCAATAAGAAAAAGCCAAATAAGCCCAAAAGAAATCCCAAAAAAGGATATGAAAATAGCAATGTGAAATGGCTAATGAACTTATGAAAAGATGTACAAGATATTCAAAACTTAGTAGTAATTAAGTCACCACTCCTTATCCATCAGACTGAAAAAAAAATTTTTTTCAATCTGTTAATACCAAGTATTGAAGAGTCTTAGTTACCTAGTGCTGCTGTAACAGAAACACCACAAGTGTATGGCTTTAACAAGAGAAATTTATTCTCTCACAGCTTAGGAAGCTAGAAGTCTGAATTCAGGGCACCAGCTCCAGGGCAAGGCTTTCTCTCTCTGTTGGTTCTGGGGGAAGGTCTTTGTCCTCAATTTTCCCCTGCATCTAGGAGCATCTCATCACAGAGACCCTGTGTCCAAAGGATGCCCTCCTTTCCTGGTTCTCCCTTCTTGGTAGGAGGAGGTCTCCCTTGCTCTCTGCCCACTTCTCTCACTTATACCTCAAGAGTTTTACCCAAAATACAACCTAATCTTGTAGATTAAGTCTTGCCTCATTAACATAACTGCCTCTATTCCTGCCTCTTCAACATCATACAAGTAGGTTTTACAACACAGAAAATCACATCAGATGACAAAATGGTGGAGAATCACACAATACTCGGAATCATGGCCTAGCCCAGTTGACACACATTTGGGGGGGGGCAGCGGGGGCACAATTCAGTGCATAACAAGGGGCTTTGGAGAAATTGAGAACCTACCTATGTTGCTGATAGAAGTATTAAATGATACTGCCATTCTGAAATTACATGCTTAGCAAGTTCACTCCTCCCTTTCTTCCTTGAGAAACACTAGCACATGTGTCAAGGAGGCATCTATAAAAATATTTATTGCAGCATTCTTTGTAGTACTGGAAAACTGGAACCACCATAAAAAAACAAGCCCATTGCCATCAAGTCAATTCCAACTCACAGCAACCCTACAGGACAGAGTAGAACTGCCCCATAGGATTTCCAAGGAAAGGCTGGTGGATTCAAACTGCTGACCTTTTGGTTAGCAGCTGAACACTTAACCACTGCCACCAGGGCCCCAATAAGAGTCCATCAATAGCAGGTGGCTAAATAAACAATGGAATTAACACACAGTGGGCTATGAAGTAGCAATAAGGATGATGTGGATCTGTATGTACTTGTATACAAAGCAAGATGTACTGTCGGAAAAAAAAAACTTGCAAAAACATACGATAAATATCATTTATTTAAACACACACACACGACTTTATTATTTTCTGTGGGTGAGGTAAAAAACAAAACAAACCACCGCTATCAAGTCGATTTTGACTCCTAGAGACTCCACGTGTGTCAGAATAGAACTGTGTTCCATAGGGTTTTTAGTAAATGATTTTTCGTAAGTAGATAACCAGGCCTTTCTTCTGAGGTGCTCTGGGTGGAATCAAGCCTCCATCCTTTTGGTTAATAGCCAAGCACATTACCCCTTTGCACCACCCAGGAACCCCACAGGCGATATATATACGTAGGTAGGCAAAAGACTAGAAAAGCAATTACTACTGGAGGGACTGATTTAGGGGATAGCAGTAGGGCGGTTTTAGACTTACCTAAATGTATTCCTATTACTTGCATAATTAAGATTTAGTATTCAAAAAGAGGCAAGAGGCAGGAGCCCTGGTGGCACAGTGGTTAAGCGCTTGGCTGCTAATGGAAAGGTCTACACTCACCTAGCATCTCCAAGAGAAAAAAATACGGCAGTCTGCTCCTATATTTATAACCTTGGAAATCCTATGGGGGCAGTTCTACTCTGTAGTGTAAGTTGCTATGAGTCGGAATCAACTCCACTGCAATGGGTTTGGTTTGGTTTTTTGGTTTATCCAAAAAGACAGACAAAAAGGTGGAAATAACCTAAGTGCCCAACGACAGATGAATGGATAAACAAACTGTGGTACGTACACACAACAGAATACTACACAACAATAAAGAACAATGATGAATCTGTGAAACATCTCACAACATGGATGAATCTAGAGGGCATTATGTTGAGTGAAATAAGTCAATCACAAAAGAACAAATACTACATGAGACCACTATAAAAACTCAAGAAAAGGTTTACACACAGAAAGAAATAATGTTTGATGGTTAGAAAGGAGGGGAGGGGTGAGGTTAGGAGGGAAAAACACTAACTAGATAGCAGATAAGTGGTAATCTGCTGAAGGGTAAGACAGTGTATAATACTGGGGAAGTCAGCACAACTTGACCAAGGCAAAGTCATAGAAGCTTCACAGACACATCCAAACTCCCTAAGGGACTGAGTTATTGGGCTGAGAGCTGGGAACCACGGTCTAGGAGGACATCCAGCTCAACTGGCATAACACAGTTTATAAAGAAAATGTTCTACATCCAACTGTGTGAGCAGTGTCTGAGGTCTTAAAAGCCTGCAAGCAGCCAGCCATCTACGATACATCTACTGGTCCCATCCTGGCTGGAGCAAAAGAGAATGAAGAAAACCAAAGACACAAGGGAAAGATCCAAAGGACTAATGGACCACAACTACCACAGCCTCTACCAGACTGAGTCCAGAACAACTAGATGGTACCCAGCTACCACCACTGAGTGCTCTGACAGAGATCACAATAGAGGGCCCTGAACAGAGTGAGAAAAATACAGAACAAAATTCAAATTCACACACACACACAAAAAACCATACTTGCTGGTCTGACAAGAGACTGCAGAAACTCTGAGAATATGGCCCCAGACGCCGTTTTAACTCAGTATTGAAGTCACTCCCAAGGTTCACCGTTCAGTCAGATTAGACAGGTCTATAGGGCCAATAATAACACACATGAGGAACATGCTTTGTAGTTCAATCATGTATATGAGACTACATGGGCACCCCAGCAGGAAAGCAAAGACCAGAAGGCACAAAGGGACAGAAAACTGGACGAATGGAAACAGGGAACCCAGGGTGGAGAAGAAGACAATGTTGACATATTGCGGGGTTGGCAGCCAATGCCACAAAACAATTTATGCATTACTTGTTTACTGAGAAACTAATTTGCTCTGTAAACTTTCATCTAAAGCACAATTAAAAAAAAGAAAAAGAAGGAACCCAGGGCTCCTGCTTCAAGTGCTTCTTCCCATTAATTTGTCTGAGTATAAATACCGAGGCACTGTTCGCTCTGCACTGCAAACATATGAACCAGCAGGTACAGGAGAGGGTTTTTACCTGGTCTGCTATTGTCAGGTGCCGTCGAGTCAGTTCCAACTCATAGTGACCCTATGTACAACAGAATGAAATACTGCCCAGTCCTGCACCATCCTCACATACATGGTATTCACACACGGATTTCCAAGGATCTGAAATCCCCAAAACTGTATTCAAAATTTGGGATGTACACACACTTTTCGCAGCCCTGGTGGCATAGTGCTTAAGAACTTGGCTGCTAACCAAAAGGTCAGGCACTCCTCTGAGGCAGTTCTACTCTGTCCTATAAGGTCACCGTGAGTCAGAATTGACTCAACAGCAACGGGTTTGGATTTATGAACTTTTCTAGGCAAAGAGGAGGCATGAGCTTGCTTCGGATTCCCAAAAAAAGTTTTTAACAGTTCCTAGTGTAAACAGCATTGCACACAGAAAAAGGAAATCCAAGTCCTATTCCTAGCTCTGCCACTAACTGCTGTGTGAACTTGGGAGTCGGTTTATGTCTCTGGGTTTCTGCTTCTCAATCTAGACACAGGGAAGATGGACCAGATCAGAAGCTGCAAACTCGCAGCCTGCAGCCTACTTAACTATTTTCTTGGCTTTTATAGTTGTTCTACATAGCATACTAGGATTTTTAAATTAGGTGCTAGCATTTAAAAATCAGGAGATATGACAAAGATTTTTAGCTTCCTCTGAAAATCTAAAGGGTATGATTGTACTGGGCTCCCATTCCCATATAGCAGCTACTTGCATTAGGCAAGGCAAGCTCTCTTCAGTTCGCATACTTTGGTTTCTTGTCTCATTTACATTGCCTTCCTGGTCCCTGCAGGCACCTCAAGTAGCTACTCCTGGAAGCAACTCTCTGAGAGTTCCTTGTTTTTGGGCACCAAGGAAGTTGGGATATCTTTCTTCAAAGTGGCTCAGGATACCTCATACGCACATATACATATATCCATCAATTCATCCCACTCACCTTCCCACCCCAAAACACATAGACTACAGCTCATTCTAATGTAAGCATTCTTTGAGAAAGGGCAAGGGGCAAAAACAAAGGTGGTATATGGGAGTTAAGAGCTGCATCAGAACAGGAAGAAGTATTTCTTGACAAATGGCCTTTGCACTTTTACTGGAGTCAGTCCAGTTGAAGGCCAATAACTGTGCACCAAAAGAAAAAGTCATCTGTCAGCAGAAATGTAAATATGGATCACATACATTTCCTAACTGCCTCCTAATATTTGAATTCTGTATTACAACGAATCAGAAGATAGAGAGTTAAGAATACTGGCTCCCTGTCCCCGCTCGCCCCCCGTCCCCGCCATCCCACTGGCCTTATATTAGTACCGTGCTTGGAAACAAAATCAATCCAACTTTCTCTCATTTTACAAAAAAGTCTTGTTTGGGAGAAACACTGGAAAAGGATCAGAAGACAGAATATGAAGGGGTCTTCCTAAGGAATTAACTAAGAAAACAAGGCTTTGTCAAAAGGAAATGAAACTAAATTTTAATATCACCTTCCAAGGTATAAAAATTCTTTACCATCTTCTTCACATTAACTTGATTTTCCAACTCCGAACGCACTTCTATGTTAGGCTTTCCCATCTTGAGTCTGAGAAAAATCTACTCTTGCCACTCTACAGTCCATTCTCCACACAGGAACCGGAGTGAACTTTTAAGAACATAAGTCAGATAACTCACTCATTCCCTTCTTTAAGCAGTCTATGGTTTCCCAGTACACTTAAAACGCAAAAACCTTGTCATGTACTACTTGGTAATCTGATTTCATCTACTACTCCCCTACCGTTAGTCATCATACTCCAGCCATTCTTGTCATCCCTCAGTAAGCATATTCCACCTCAGTTATTCTCAGTTACACTCTTAGACTACTATGCTCCCAGATCTCCCCATGGCTGGCTTCAGCTATACCCAAGTCATTACCCCCAAAAAAGTCCTTCTCAGAGAACACATTCTTTTGTGGTTACGAGACAGGGGAGCGAGGGATGGTGGGAGATGGGCATTCACTAGTTGTTGTTGTTAGGTGCCGTCAAGTCGGTTCCGACTCACAGCTACCCTGTGCACAACAGAACGAAACACTGACCAGTCCTGCGCCATCCTTACAATCGTTGTTATGCTTGAGCTCATTGTTGCAGCCACTGTGTCAATCTACCTCGTTGAGGGTCTTCCTCTTTTCCGCTGACCCTGCACTCTGCCAAACATGATGTCCTTCTCCAGGAACTCATCCCTCCTGACAACATGTCCAAACTATGTAAGACACAGTCTCACCATCCTTGCCTCTAAGGGGCATTCTGGCCACGCTTCTTCCAAGACAGATTTGTTCGTTCTTTTGGCAGCCCATGGTATATTCAATATTCTTCGCCAACACCACAATTCAAAGGCGTCAACTCTTCTTCTGTCTTCCTTATTCATTCTCCAGCTTTCATATGCATATGATGAGATTGAAAATATCATGGCTTAGGTCACGCACACCTTAGTCTTCAGGGTGACATCTTTGCTCTTCAACACTTTAAAGAGGTCCTTTGCAGCAGATTTGCCCAATGTAATGTGTCTTTTCATTTCTTGACTGCTGCTTCCATGGCTGTTGACTGCGGATCCAAGTAAATGAAATCCTTGACAACTTCAATCTTTTCTCCATTTATCATGATGTTGCTCATTAGTCCAGTTGTGAGGATTTTTGTTTTCTTTATGTTGAGGTGTAATCCATACTGAAGGCTGTGCTCTTAGATCTTCCTTAGTAAGTGCTTCAAGTCCTCTTCACTTTCAGCAAGCAAGGTTGTGTCATCTGCATAACGCACGTTGTTAATGAGTCTTCCTCCAATCCTGATGCCCCGTTCTTCATATAGTCCAGCTTCTTGTATCATTTGTTCAGCATACAGATTAAATAGGTATGGTGAAAGAATACAACCCTGACGCACACCTTTCCTGACTTTAAACCAATCAGTATCCCCTTTTCTGTCCGAACAACTGCCTCTTGATCTATGTAAAGGTTCCTCACGAGCACAATTAAGTGACCTGGAATTCCCATTCTTCGCAGTGTTATCCTTACTTTGTTATGATCCAGACAGTCAAATGCCTTTGCATAGTCAATAAAACACAGGTAAACATCCTTCTGGTATTCTCTGCTTTCAGCCGGGATCCATCTGACATCAGCAATGATATCCCTGGTTCCACATCCTCTTCTGAAACCGGCCTGAATTTCTGGCAGTTCTCTGTCGATAAACTGCTGCAGCCGGTTTTGAATGATCTTCAGCAAAATTTTGCTTGCGTGTGATATTAATGATATCGTTCTATAATTTCCACATTTGGTTGGATCACCTTTCTTGGGAATAGGCATAAATATGGATCTCTTCTAGTCAGCTGTCCAGGAAGCTGTCTTGGCATAGACGAGTGAGCACCTCCAGCGCTGCATGTTTGTTGAAACATCTCAATTGATATTCCATCAATTCCTAGAGCCTTGTTTTTCGCCAATGCCTTCAGAGCAGCTTGGACTTCTTCCTTCAGTACCATCGGTTCCTCATCACATGCCATCTCTTGAAACAGTTGAACATCAACTAATTCTTTTTGGTATAATGACTGTGTATTCCTTCCATCTTCTTTTGATGCTTCCAGCGTCGTTTAATATTTTCCCCATGGAATCCTTCACTATTGCAACTTGAAGCTTGAATTTTTTGTTCAGTTTTTTCAGCTTGAGAAACGCCCAGCGTGTTCTTCACTTTTGGTTTTCCATCTCCAGCTCTTGGCACATGTCATTATAATACTTTGTCTTCTCGAGACGCCCTTTGAAGTCTTCTGTTCGGTTTTTACCTCATCAATTCTCCCTTTTGCTTTAGCTGCTCGACGTTCAAGAGCAAGTTTCAGAGTCTCCTCTGACATCCATCTTGGTCTTTTCTTTCTTTCCTGTCTTTTCAGTGACCTCTTGCTTTCTTCATGGATGATGTCCTTGATGTCATTCCACAACTCGCCTGGTCTTCGGTCACTAGTGTTCGATGCATGAAATCTATTCTTCAGATGGTCTCTAAATTCAGGTGGGATATACTCAAGGTCATATTTTGGCTCTCATGAACTTGCTCTGATTTTCTTCAGTTTCAGCTTGAACTTGCATATGAGCAACTGATAGTCTGTTCCACAGTCGGCCCCTGGCCTTGTTCTGACTGATGATACTGAGGTTTTCCATCGTCTCGTCCCACAGATGTAGTCAATTTGATTTCTGTGTGTTCCATCCGGCAAGATCCATAGTCGCCGTTTATGTTGGTGAAACAAGGTATTTGCAATGAAGAAGTTGTTGGTCTTGCAAAATTCTACCATTCGATCTCCAACATTGTTTCTATCACTAAGGCCATATTTTCCAACTCCAATTTTTGCATTCCAATCACCAGTAATTATCAGTGCATCTTGACTGCATGTTCAATCAGCTTCAGACTGCAGAAGCTGATGAAAATCTTCTATTTCTTCACCTTTGGCCCTAGTAGTCGGTGCATAAATTTGAATAATAATCGTATTAACTGGTCTTCCTTGTAGGTGTATGGATATTTTCCTATCACTGACAATGCTGTACTTCAGGATAGACCTTGAAACGTTCTTTTTGACAATGAATGCAACACCATTCCTCTTCGAGTTGTCATTTCAAGCATAGTAGACTGTGTGACTGTCTGATTCAAAATGGCCAATACCAGTCCATTTCAGCTCATTAATGCCTAGGATATTGATGTTTATGCGTTCCATTTTATTTTTGACAATTTCCAATTTTCCTAGATTCATACTTCGTACATTCCAGGTTCCGATTATTAATGGGTGTTTGCAGCTGCTTCTTCTCATTTTGAGTCGTGCCACATCAGCAAATGAAGGTCCCAAAAACTTTACTCCATCCACGTCATTAAGGTCAACTCTACTTTGACGAGGCAGCTCTTTCCCAGTCATCTTTTGAGCGCCTTCCAATGTGGGGGGCTCATCTTCCATCACTGTATCAGACGATGTTCTGCTGCTCTTCATAAGGTTTTCACTGGCTAATGCTTTTCAGAAGTAGACTGCGGGGTCCTTCTTCCTAGTCTGTCCTAGTCTAGAAGCTCAGCTGAAACCTGTTCTCTATAGGTGACCCTGCTGGTATCTAAATACTGGTGGCACAGCTTCCAGCATCACAGCAATACACAAGCCCCCACAGTATGACAAGCTGACAGACACGTGGGGGATTCACTAATTAGACAGCAGATAAGAACCACTTCAGGTGAAGCGAAGGACAACTCTCAATACAGAGGAGGTCAGCACAACTGGACTAAACCAAAAGCAAAGAAGTTTCCTGAATAAACTGAGTGCTTCAAAGGTCAGCAAAGCAGGGGCAGGGGTTTGGGGATCATGGTTTCAAGGGACATCTAAGTTAATTGGCAAAATAAAATCTATTAAGAAAACATTCTGCATCCCACTTTGGAGGGTGGCATCTGGGGCCTTAAATGCTAGCAAGTGACCATCTAAGATGTATGGATGAGTCTCAACCCATCTGGATCAAAGGAGAATGAAGAACACCAAGGACACAAGGTAATTACGAGCCCAAAAGACAGAAAGGGCTACATGAACTAGAGACTACATCAGCTAGACATCAGAAGAACTAGATTGTGCCCGGCCACAACCGATGACTGCCCTGACAGAGAACACAACAGAGAACCCCTGAGGGAGCAGGAGAACAGCAGTGCAGACCCCATATTCTCATAAGAAGACCAGACTTAATGGTCTGACTGAGACTAGAAGGACCCCGGCGGTCATGGTCCCCAAACCTTCTGTAGGCCCAGGACAGAAACCATTCCCAAAGCCAACTCATCAGACAAGGATTGGATTGGACAATGGGTTGGAGTGAGATGCTGATGAGGAGTGAGCTACTTCTATCAGGTGGACACTTGAGACTATGTTGGCACCTCCTATCTAGAGGGGAGATGGGAGGGTAAAGGGGGTCAGAAGCTGGCAAAATGGTCACGAAAAGAGAGACTGGAAGGAGGGAGTGGGCTGTCTCATTAGGGGGAGAGTAATCGGGAGTCTGTAATAAGGTGTATATAAATTTATAAGTGAGAGACTGACTTGATTTGTAAACTTTCACTTAAAGTACAATAAAAATTATTTAAACAAAAAAAAGTCCTCAGATCTTAAAAGAGGCTTTCTCTCATTCTCCCACTTCAGTCACTCTCTATCTCCTTCTCCTAATTTGTTTACTCCTAGCACTTATCGCTATTTGAAATATTATTTATTATTCAACTTACTTATTGTCTTGCCCATAGAATATAAGCTCCACGAGACCAAAGTCATAAAATTGTTGTCAGGTTCCCTCCTGCCCAAAATACTTTACCTGACAAATTTTAACCCTTCAACAGATACATGTTGAATAAATGTATAGGTCAAAGGAAAAAGCATCATGCCACTGATTTCAAACAATATATAAACATAAACACCACACGTCAGAGAATTGTAAAAATTACATGAGATAATGAACCTAAGAACAATTCTAAGACTTTGGTCTCATGGAATTTACATTCTACGGGCAAGACAGGCAGAAAGCAAGTTAAATAATACATAATATTCCAAATAGTTATAAATGCTATAGAAAGTTCACAGTGTAGAACCTGGCATACACTAAGTGCTCAATAAATTTTAGATATTATTGCTGCTGTTATTCTTGTTATTATAAACTGAATAATAATATCCACCATTTAGTGACTAAGTATCAGGCACTGAGTCCAGAGAAGTGCTAAGTAGAAAAAAGTGAAAAAAACAGGTTGTTAGTGATCAAAATACTGTGTAAAATATCTAAGAAGAAACTTCAGCAAGGAGGGAAAGAACAGTTTTACGGTATTTACAAAGTATTTATCTATTAAATACCTCCATACAGACACTAAATATCAGAGAACTTGTCAGTACAACTGTAAAATCAGCATGGGGGCAGTGTCTGTCCTCCAATTTCACCAGGGGGGAAGAGAATCAAGATCAACAGTCCACTGGCTGATTCCTATGAGGTGGGAGTCAGACATGCCTCCTCTCTCTGCCATCTTTACCAATTCTGACACTGACCATCTCCTCCCATAGCACTCTCTACTGTGTTTGATAATTCACTGCAATGGCCACGAAGAACTCACAGACCATACTCACAATTATGGGGTTTATTACCGAAGCACCAGTCACAATTCAGGCTCAGGAACACCCAGGATATAGTTCTTCCATGAGGATGGCCTCTTCCTAGCAGTGCTCACAGGCACACCTCACCCTACCCTTCAGTCTCTGCTCAGAGGCACTCAGCTTTCTCTCTCCATGGGCCGGGAAGCCCAGTGGGCCATCTCCTACTGCCAGATCTCTCCTCTCTGCTCTGGAATTGGTTTTGTGTGTGTGTGTGTGTGTGCTTTAAGTCAAAGTTTACAAATCAAGTCAGTCTCTCTTATATAAACCTTGCTACATACTCCCAATTGCTCTTTCCCTAATGAGACACTCTGCTCTCTCCCTCCACTCTTTTCGTGTCCATTTTGCCAGCTTCTAAGCCCCTCTACCCTCTCATCTCCCCTCCAGGGAGGACATGTCAACATAGTCTCAAGTGTCTACCTGATCCAAGAAGCTCACTCCTCATCGCATCCCTCTCCAACCCATTGTCCAGTCCAATCCATGTCTGAAGAGTTGGCTATAGGAATGGTTCCTGTCCTGGGCCAAGAGAAGGTCTGGGGGCCATGACCACCGGGGTCCTTCTAGAGCCAGTCAGGCCATTAAGTCTGGTCTTCTCACAAGAATTTGAGGTCTGCAGCCCACTGCTCTCCTGCTCCCTCAGGGATTCTCTGTTGTGTTCCCTACCAGGGCAGTCACTGGTTGTAGCCGGGCACCATCTAGCTCTTCTGGTCTCAGGCTGATGTAGTCTCTGGTTTATGTGGTCCCTTCTGTCTCTTGGGCTCGTAATTACCTTGTGTCCTTGGTGTTTTTCATTCTCCTTTAATCCAGGTGGGTTGAGACCAACTGATGCATCTTAGATTGCTGCTTGCTAACGTTTAAGACCCCAGGCACCACTCTCCAAAGTGGGATGCAGAATGTTTTCTTAACAGATTTTATTATGCCAATTGACATAGATGTCCCCTGAAACCATGGTCCCCAAACCCTACCCCTGCTACGTTG
The DNA here is from genome assembly GCF_030014295.1 of Loxodonta africana. Classification (NCBI taxonomy): domain Eukaryota; kingdom Metazoa; phylum Chordata; class Mammalia; order Proboscidea; family Elephantidae; genus Loxodonta; species Loxodonta africana. The sequence goes on from NC_087348.1 coordinate 47,434,068, forward strand.
GCCTTCAAAGCATTCAGTTTGTTCAGGAAACTTCTTTGCTTTTGGTTTAGTCCAGTTGTGCTGACCTCGCCTGTATTGTGTGTTGTCTTTCCCATCACCTGAAGTAGTTCTTATCTACTATCTAATTAGTGAATATCCCCTCCCATCTTCCCTCCCTCCCCCTTCTCGTAACCATCAAAGAATATTTTCTTCTCTGTTTAAACTATTTCTTGAGTTCTTATAATAGTGGTCTTATACAATATTTATCTTTTTGCAACTGACTAATTTCACTCGACATAATGCCTTCCAGATTCCTCTATGCTATGAAATGTTTCACAGATTTCATCATTGTTCTTTATCAATGCGTAGTATTCCACTGTGTGAATATGCCATAATTTATTTATCCATTCATCCACTGATGGACACCTTGGTTGCTTCCATCTTTTTGCTATTGTAAACAGTGCTGCAGTGAATATGGGTGTGCATATATTTGTTTGTATAAAGGCTCTTATTTCTTAGGATATATTCCAAGGAGTAGGATTGCTGGATCGTACGGTAGTTCTATTTCTAGCTTTTTAAGGAAGCACCAAATCGATTTCCAAAGTGGTTGTACCATTTTACATTCCCATCAGCAGTGTATAAGTGTTCCAATCTCTCCACAGCCTCTCCCACATTTATTGTTTTGTGTTTTTTGGATTAATGCCAGCCTTGTTAGAGTGAGATGAAATCTGATTGTAGTTTTGATTTGCATTTCTCTAAAGGCTAATGATCGTGAGCATTTCCTCATGTATGTGTTAATTACCTGAATGTCTTCTTTAGTGAAGTGTCTGTTCATACCTTTTGCCCATTTTTTAATTGGGTTATTTGTCTTTTTGTAGTTGAGTTTTTGCAGTATTGTGTAGATTTTAGAGATCAGATGCTGATCCAAAATGTTATAACTAAAAACTTTCTCCCAGTCTGTAGGTAATCTTTTTACTCTTTTGGTGAAGTCTTTGGATGAGCATAGATGTTTGATTTTTAGGAGCTCCTAATTACCTACTTTTTCTTCTGCATTGTTAGTAATGTTTTGTATACTGTTTATGCCATGTATCAGGGCTCCTAACATTGTCCCTATTTTTTCTTCCATGATCTTTATCATTTTAGATTTTATATTTAGGTCTTTGATCCATTTTGAGCTCGTTTTTGTGCATGGAGTGAGATATGGGTTTTGTTTCATTGTTTTGCAGATGGATATTCAGTTATGCCAGCACCATTTGTTAAAAAGACTTTCTTTTCCCCATTTAACTGCTTTGGGGCCTTTGTCAAATATCAACTGCTTACATGTGAACGGATTTATGTCTGGATTGGAACTGGCTGCCTTTTAAGGCAAAACTGACCAATCCCCTTGGTAGGCCACAATTACCCTATTACACAATCACCTAGGTAAGGGTCACAAGACCATGGCTAGGAAGTCCACACACAAAATTAATTAATCGCACCACAACGACTTAGAAAGCTTAAATACAAGTGGGAATTATCAAATAAGAGTAGAAGCAAAATGGGATACAGACAATGGGATAGAGAGGAGAGGCAATAGGTACACTGGTGTTCCATTTACTGGGTGACCTCTGGAAAAACTCAACCTCTTTGAGTATGTTTCCTATCTATAAAATGGGACTCACAATAGCATGGCCTATTGTGGCGTTTCCATCCATGTCATTAAGGTTGACTCTACTTTGAGGAGGCAGCTCTTCCCCAGTCGTCTTTTGAAAGCCTTCCTGCCTGAGGGACTCATGGTCCAGCACTATATCAGACAATGTTCCGCTGCTGTTCATACAGTTTTCACTGGCTAACTGTTTCAGAAATAGACCACCAGGTCCTTCTTCCTAGTCTGTCTTAGTCTGGAAGCTCAGCTGAAACCTGCCCACCAACAATGACCCTGCTGAAACTTGAAATACTGGTGGCATAACTTCCAGTGTCACAGCTACACGCAAGCCATCACAGTATGACAAACTGATAGGCTCGTAGGGGCAATAATACGGTCTATTATGCTGAGAATGATATTGAAGAGGAACGGCATTGCATTCATCTTCAAAAAGAATTTTCAAGACTATCCCGAAGTATAACACTGTCAGTGATAGGATAACATCCATATGCCTACAAGGAAGACCAGATAATACAACTATCATTCAAATTTACAGACTAACCACGAAGGTCAAGGAAAAAGAAACTGAAGATTTTTACCAACTTCTGCAGTCTGAAATTGATCAAACATGCAATCAAGATGCATTGATAATTACTGGCAATTGGAATACTAAAGTTGGAAACAAAGAAGGATGTGTAGTTGGAAAATACGGTCTTGGTGATAGAAATGACGCTAAAGATCACATGACAGAATTTTGCAAGACTACTTCTTCATTACGAATACCTTTTTTCAACAATATAAATGGTGACTGTACATGTGGATTTCCAGATGGAACACATAGGAACCAATTAAACTATATCTGTGGAAAGAGATGATGGAAAAGCTCAATACCATCAATCAGAACAAGGCCAGGGGCCGACTGTGGAACAGACCATCAATTGCCCATATACAAGGTCAAGTTGAAGAAAATCAGAACAAGTCCACGAGAGCCAAAGTGTGACCTTTAGAATATCCCACCTGAATTTTGAGACCATTTCAGTAATAGAGTTGATGCATTGAACACTAACGGCTGAACACCAGACAAGTTGTGGAATGACATCAGGGACATCATACATAAAGCTAGAAGTCATTAAAAAGACAGGAAAGAAAGAAAAGACCAAGACAGATGTCAGAAGAGACTCTGAAACTTGCTCTTGAACATAGGATAGCTAAAGAAAAAGAAAGAAATGATAAAGTAAAAGGGCTGAACAGAAGATTTCAAAGGGCAACTCGAGAAGACAAAGTATAATAACGAAATGTGCAAAGACCTGGAGATAGAAAACCAAAAGAGAAGAACATGCTTGGCATTTCTCAAGCTGAAAGAACTGAAGGAAAAAATTCAAGCCTCGAGTTGCAATACTGAAGCATTCTAGGGAGAAAATATTAAACGATGCAGGAAGCATCAAAAGAAGATAGAAAAAATACACCGAATCACTGTACCAAAGAATTTGTCAACATTCCTCCATTTCAGGAGGTAGTACATGATCAAGAACTGATGGTAGTGAAGGAAGAAGTACAAGATGCACCGAAGACACTGACGAAAAACAAGGCTCCAGCAATTGACATAATACCAGCTGAGATCTTTCAACGAACAGATGCAGCACTGGAGGTGCTCACTCATCTACGCCAAGAAATTTGGAAAACAGCTATCTAGCCAACCAACTGGAAGAGATCCATATTTGTATCCATCCCAAAGAAATGTGATTTAAAACAATGCAGAAATTATCAAACAATATCATTAATATCACACACAAGTAAAGCTTTGCTGAAGATCATTCAAAAGCAGCTGTAGCAGTATACTGACAGGGAACTGCCAGAAATTCAAGCCAGATTCAGAAAAGGACATGGAATGAGGGATATCACTATTAATTTCAGATGTATCTTGGCTGAAAGCAGAGAATACCAGAAAGATGTTTACCTGTGTTTTAGTGACTATGCAAAGGCATTTGACTGCATGGATCATAGCAAATTATCGATAACACTGTGAAGAATGGAAATTCCAGAGCACTTAATTGCCCTCATGAGGAACCTGTACATAGACCATGAGGCAGTTGTTTGAACAGAACAAGGGGATACTACATGGTTTAAAATCAAGAAAGGTGTGTGTCAGAGTTGTATCCTTTCACCACACTTATTCAATCGGTGCGCTGAACAAATAATCAGAGAAGGTGGACTATACGAAGAATAACACAGCCTCAGGATTGGACGAAGACTCATTAACAACCTTCGAAACGCAGATGACACAACCTTGCTTACTGAAAGCGAAGACAACTTGAAGCACTTACTGATGATCATCAAAGACTACAGCCTTCAGTACGGATTATACCTCCACATAAAAAGAAAACAAAAATCTTCACAACTGGACTAATAAGCAACATCATGACAAACACAGAAAATACTACAGTTGTCAAAGATTTCTTTTTACCTGGATCCACAATCAACACCCATGGAAGCAGCAGTCAAGAAATCAAACAATGCATTGCTTTGGGCAAATGTATTGCAAAAGACCTCTTTATAACGTGTCAAGAAGCCAAGAAGTCATTTTAAAGACTAAGGTGCGCCTGACCCAAGCATTGGTGCTTTCAATCGCCTAATACGTGTGTGAAAGCTGGACAATGAATAGGGAAGATCCAAGAAGAACTGATGCTTTGAATTATTGTGCTGGAGAAGAATACTGAATATACCACGGACTGCTAGAAGAATATACACATTAGTCTTGGAAGAAGTATGGTCGGAACGCTCCTTAGAAACAAGGAAGGCGAGATTTCGTCTCACATATTTTGGACATGTATCAGGAGGGCCCAGTCTCTAGGGAAGGACATTATTCTTGGTAAAGTAGACAGTCAGCAAAAAAGACAAAGACCTCATGCAGATGGACTGACACAGCGGCTGCAACAATGGGCTCATGAATAACAACAATCAAGAGCATGGCACAGGACCAGGCAGCATTTTGTTCTGTTGTACACAGAGTCACTATGAGTTGGAACTGATTCAACAGCACCTAACAGCAACAACAACATTGTGGGGTTGTACTGAGGATTGTTATGGATTGAATTGTGTCCCCTCAAAATATGTGTCATAAATCCTAACCCCTATACCTGTGGATGTATTCCCATTTGGGAATAGAGTTTTCTTTAAGTTAATAAAGGCATATCAGCATAGGGTGTGTCTTAAACCAATCACTTTAAAGATACTAAAAGGGCAGATGAAACAAGAAACAAGGAAACACAGATGGGGGAAGATAGATGCCATGCCACATGAAGATCACTAAGGAACCAAACAACAGAAGCTGAAAAAAAGGTAAGGACCTTCCTCTAGAGCCTTTCCCTAGAGCTGGTGCCCTGAATTAGAACTTCTAACCTTCTGTAAGAAAAATTTCTATTCATTAAAAATAGCCACTTGTGGTTATTTCTGTTGTAGGAGCATTAAGAAACTAAGACAAGGATCAAAAGAAATCATGTATGAAAAGCACCTGACCTCAAACCACTCAATAGGTGATAGTAGCTTTGTTATTGTTCTCATCTTTGGAAAGAACCTCAAAATTCAACAGCAAATACCAGCTTCTAGACTTTCTTTCAGTTGACTCGACGGCACTGGGTTTTGGTTGTTTTTTAGACTTCCTTAGTTTTATAACCTCAGACATGGGTTAGCATTTCCATTCTTCATACACATGAAATCAGAATCTACCACTCAACACAGGTTACACTCTGCCAGGGTTCACATAAAACAAAGCACAGAGAGGAGAACAGTGGGGTGCCAAAATATCCCCACACCTCTCCCCATGACTGCCTACTGGAAAGAAACTAGAGGGAGGTTATTTCTAAGCAGAAAGTAAAGGGTGTACTGCCCCTGCCTCCCCTCTGCTTCTAAAAAAATTTCCCACATTTCTGATGGAAATAGAATTTTAAGAGGACAACCAGCAAGACTTGTGAACCTAAAATTAGACTTACCAGCTGTGTTTTGGTTAGGTAGTGCATATGGCACCAGCGGGACACTGAAATACAGGAGCCTCTTCTCTGAAGACAAGTTTTTCACCAGCCTATCTACCCCCCAGAATAGAGGAGGCAGAAGGAGAGGAGGTTGAAGAGTTTCCCCCAAAGAATTTTGGTGTCCAGAACTTCTGCTGCTGTCAGGCTTATCTAAGTACTGAACTCAGAACAGAACCTTAGATGGTTCTGTAATGGAAATAATATTAAGAACCACCAATTACTGAGGGCTTATTATATTCCCACCACTGTGCTAAGCTCTTTACCTCTAAAATCTTGTTTGTTCCTCACCAAAATGCTGTGAAGAGAAACAATTTTTACGTCCACGGTGGAGATAAGGAAACCAAGACTCAGAGAGGCTGAATGAATTACCCAAAATGACAGAACTAGTACGTAGCATTGCCAGTACTTAAATCCATAATTGCAAAGGCAACTGGGGTTAAGACTGATTGATCCTTTAATACTCATTTTCCCATTTTTCTTAGCAACAGAACTCCAGCTTTTAGCTAGACACACAATAGCCTGGGGAAAAGACTATTTCCTTGCAGCTCTATAAGGCCCTATGACTGAATTCTGACCAATGAAATATAAGCAGCAATATGTGCAACTTCTAGAAAATTCCTTTAAGATGTACTGGCTGGACCTCCAGCTGTCATCTGGTCCAGAACAAGGACTATACTCTAAGGATGTCAGAGGAGAGCTGGAAAGAGACTGGATTTCCGACAACTTTGTGGTTCCTCCACACCAACCTTAGATTGTCTGCACCCAGATTTCTCATATATGAAAGAGAAATAAATATCTACCTTATCTGAGTTGCTGTTATTTCAAATTTTTCCAAATTATTTTATTATTTTAAACGCAGCTGAACTTATAATGCTGCTGTTAGTTGCCAAAAAATTGATGCCGACTCATGGCAACCCCGTATGTGCAGAGTAGAACTGTTACAGAGGGTTTTCAAGGCTGTGATCTTTCAGGAGCAGATCGCCAGGCCTGTCTTCTGAGGCACCTTTTGGTGGGTTACAACTGCCAACCATTCAGCTAGTAGTTGAGTGCCTCACCAATTGCACAACCAAAGGACTCCAACCTTAATGTAACCACTATGCAATACTGTTTTTTTCAGTTTGCGATACGGTGAATTACTTAATATGGCCATTCTAGTCATGATCTTTGTAAGTCCCACCAAATGACTGAGTGGCACCAAGCAAATGAAGTACTCGTGGCCCACAAGGGAACTGGAAAGCTTGCTAATAATGTAAATAAGGTTTACGGTACACTTGGGGGGGTGGGACCATGCAAATAAGGTGTATGGAACCCTAACGAGGGGATTGGTCGGTTTTGCACTCTACTAGGCTTAAAGGGAGATACCAGAGGAGGAGCAGAGGATGTGTTACCTGGTGCTGCAGACGCCAGGAGCGAGGAGATCAGCGCGAGACGGCTGCAGTGGGGCCTACCGACTCACCAAGCTAAGAGTTTTAACACTTGCTGGAGAAGGCCCTGAGCAGGGCCCTGCAGCAGAGGGTGAGAAGCAGCAGTCCTGATCAAGAACTGCATCCTGAGTTGTTCCTGATCCTGAAATGTAACTTGTTCCTTCCCTAATAAACCCCTTAACTGTGAGTATGGTCTGTGAACTCTGTGGCCACTGCAATGAATTACTGAACCCAGCAGAGAAGTAGAGAGCGCAGTGGGAGGAGCAGTCGTTGTCAGAATTGGTGGAAAGGTTGGAGAGAGGAGGTATGTCTGACCTCCGCCTGGCCTCACAGCACTCAGCTTTGGGCTGCTGATGCTGATGATGATTCCCTCTTCTTCCCCTCGTGAAGCTAGAGGAGGTCGAATGCCTCCGCCATGCCATTTTCACAGTTTTTCAAAGTTCCCTTAGAGTAGATAAAATTATTATACTCCACATTATATATTTACCAAATATTTCATGTACCTCTACTAACTAGCAGGCACTGTGCTAGGTGCTGGGAATACAAAGATGAATAAATATAGTCCTAGTCCTTGAAGAGTACACAACCCACAGGAGACACGGACATGGAAACAGATAACATCAATACAGTATACCGTATTTACTAACACGCATATGTATTTAGTAATACTCATGGGGTTGCTATGAGTCAGAACTGACTCAATGACACCTAAAAACAACATCCAGTAACACAATAAATGTACACAGGCTGTTGGTATGGGAACATAGAGGAGGGGTACCTAACAGCCCGTATCTTCCCGTAGTAAAATCCTGTCTGTCCTTGAAGGCCCACTTCAAATACCACTTCCTCCAAGAAACCTTTCCTGGTATGTGAAATACTACCATGAGAGCACTGTCATGCTCTCTAAGCTTCTAGCAAGGCTAAGAATGGAGGAACCCCAGAACTGTTGCTCTCGCATAAATTTTCCATAGAACCATTTAGGGGTGGCTTGAATTAGTGACACCAAGCCATATCCTTTATCTTAATTTTAGTTTTTATCATATTCTGTACAAACTAATAAGATGCCAAGTGAAGCACTGTGTAGTCGGTGCTTCACGGTTTTATTAGAAAGTGCCCAAATCCTTTCATGCAAAAATAAGAAAGAAAAACTATAAAGAGGTACATTACAGCAGACCTTCAACCTCTTGCCTCCCCACTAGATCTTCTCCTTATGGATAGATGAGAGAGCCAGAGCCACTGACCACAAGGGTTACAGCCTGGCATCTCTTCACCTCCAGTCCCTCTGGAGTCCCAGCTGTTCTGGGCATATGCCTATATCCTCCCAACCACTCCTACCTGTCCCCCTCACTGGCTCCCCTATGCAGCTGTTCCCAATATCACTGAATCAAATGTTCTTCTCCTCAAGTACCCATCTTAAAGGCACACTCTAGGGAAAGGGGTCCATAGAAAAGCCATGATAAGAACTCAGAAGGTGCTCAATAAGCACTTACTGAATTCTGCCAACTACTTCTCCCTTTGTTGCTGTTAGGTGCCGTCAGGTCGGTTCCGACTCATAGCAACCCTATGCACAACAGAACGGAACACTGCCCGGTCCTGAGCCATCCTTACAATCGTTGTTATGCTTGAGCTCACTGTTGCAGCTACTACGTCCGTCAATCCACCTCATTGAGGGTCTTCCTCTTTTCCGCTGACCCTATACTCTGTCAAGCATGATGTCCTTCTCCAGGGACTTCTCCCTTTGCCACCATATAAAGCTGCACCTTTCCTTCAGGTGATCTCAGTGTGAGCTGCCACACAGATTTTCTACACAGGTACTTTTCAAACCACAGGACATGACCCATTAGTATATCAGGAAATCAATTTAGTGGGAGAACTCAAATTTTTAGAACAGACTAGAATAGAAATACAACACATCACATGTAATAAGTTAGTGTCCCATTTAGTTATTTAACTGTCACTGTCTCGCTCTCTGTGAAAATGTGTGTTTCTGTCAGAACCATAGTAATATTTCACATACCCCGCATATATCACAACTAGAAATAAAACAAAGTCACCAGGATGTAGAGGAACGCAAAATGTAATATAAACTCTAACAAATAAATCTAACTGTATTTAAAGTGAATAACAGAACTACATTCAAGGAGGTAGGGAAGAAAATAATTAACCTAAGTAACAGTGGAGAACAATTATTTTGGCTGGATACTGTAAGAATAAATGCTGCTAGATAATTGGTTATTCTTACGGGGGAAAATGAAATTGAACCCCTACCTCCGTTACACAAAAATCAGGGACAACGGACAGAAGACACAAGAAGCACTAACCATTAAGGGAGGGAGGGAAAAAGGAAGATGCTACAGAGAGAGAGAAGAAGAAAGAGACCGAGAGAGGGAGGAAGGGAGAGAAAAAGATAGGGAGGGAGGAAAGAAGAGAAAATCACAGAGTTAAAGAAGATATTTGCAACCAATACAACCAACAGAGAAGTCAAAACCAAATATACAAAAAAGCTCCTATAAATTAATGAGAAAAAACATAAACAACCCAATAGAAAAATGAGCAGAAGACCTGATGGGCACTTCATAAAAAAGGAAACACAAAATATACTAAAGTCATTGGTAGCTAGAGAAATGCAAATTAAAACCACAGTAAAATACCACTGCAGGTCCACAAGACTGACAATTTAAAACTCTGCAACAGCAAGTGTTGGTGAAGATACAGAGTAACAGAAAGCTCGTGTGTTAGAGTACAGAGCAACAGGAACTCTGATGAACTCTTGATAGTAACATAAATTGGTACAACTACTTGGGAAAACAGTTGGCAACATTTAGTACTACTGGAGATGTGTATAGCCTCTGACCTAGCAGATGCACTCCTAGGTTTATGTTCCATAAACATGTATGTTAATATGCACCGAGACTTGAACAAGACTGTTTATACCAACATTGTTTGTAATAGCTCCAGAACTTGGAAACAAATCGAATGTTGACCTACCATGAATAGGTAAATTGTGGCATATTCATAAAATGGATTCTATACATCAGTGAAAATGAACAAATCATAGCCACCCCCTAGATGCATCTCCTAAACACAATGTGGAGAAAATGAAGCAAAACCCTAAGGAAGGCATACAATATACCAATCACGTCAAGCTCAAAAAAGTCTAGAAGTGCACAGTATGTGGTAAAATTATAAAGATAAGCAAGAAAATTATCACCATGAAAGTCGGGATGATGGTTACCTATGGGGAATGGAGATGATAACTGGAGAGAGGTATGGGGTGGGGCAGACATCAGTGTCGCTAGTAATGTTCTATTCCTTAAAACTAATCATTAGACTGTGCATATGTTTTTGCATACTTTCTGAATGTGTATTTTACATAAAATACAAGAATATAAAAGGAAAAACCTTAATACAGGGGGCCATCATTATCGAAGTATTTGTTATCCCAGTTCCAACGACTGTAAGGTTGCTAAGGAGAGTAAGTCTTAACAGAAAACATTCACTAAAGAGCTGATCCCATAATGAACTGTTCGGCCCTCTCAAACTTTCATCTCCAGCAGCCTCTCTACTTGTAGACATCGCAATGTAAATAAAAGGCAAATAATTTGCAATTCATTCATCCAACAAATATTTACTAAGTGTCTATCACTTGCCAAATGCTGTTCTAGGAAAGCAGTATGGTTCAAGAAAGACAAAGGCTCTGCCCTCTTGCAAAAGATGGAGGACATCGGAGCCCCTCACCGCATCCCAATTTGGCCTCCACCTTCTCAGCCTCCTTTCCTATCTAGTTTCAAACATGAAGCACCCAAAATGAACTCACTGCACACATGAAGTTATTTTCAAAACCACTATCTTAGGGAGTCTTTCACTCAGGGCTTCAAAAGGGTTCATTTCCACCCCAGATATACTAGACAGGAATCTAAAGTTTAACAAGATCCCCAGGTGATTCTTATGTATAACTTCCTGGCAACTTGTTAGAACACAAATCCTCAACAGGGAACTTGTTAGAAATGCAAATCCTCACCAGGAGTTTGCACCAGGACAAACAGGTTAGAAGCCCTGCATTTCACTATTGAGACACTACCTGCTTGGATTCATTTGGCAAAATCAGTTTCCCATGTATTCATGTAAGTAAAGAAGTTGCCTTCTCCAGAACGCTAAGTCAAGGTACAACTCTAAGCAATGGTGAAGCAGTGGGAAATGGTTTAAGTTAGGCCCAAGCTCCCAAGAGGCGCCTCAAAAGAAAAGCCTAGTAATCTGCTTCCCAAAAATTAGCCACTGAAAATCCTATGGAGCACACAGTTCTACTGACACACACGCGGTCACCAGGAGTCAAAATCAACTCCACTGGCAGCTGGTTTTTAAGCTTCCAAGAAATGTTTTATCTGGGATTCACAGACCAAAGGCTTTTAACTTTCCACCAACTGCACACTAGATTTTGAATATACATGTCTTTTTCTTGGGTGAGGATCCAGAGCTTTCCCATCTTATTCTCCAAGGTGTTCAAACGAGCAAAAAACAAAAGTGGATAAACACTGCTCCCCAACAAGCTGAATAGCTTTTTAGGGGCAGGTAAAAACGAATGTAGGCCTGTGTTCTGAATGCCCAATACTTACTCTTAGTTCTTCGAAGGCTTCGTCTAGGGTGGAGAGTTGGTGGCCCTGATGAGCCCCAATGACTGGACACAGGACACAGATGAGCTGCCTATCTTCCTGACAATAGGTGCTCAAATCTAGCCCATGGTCCGGACACTTTCTCTTGGCCACTCTCTCTGCTTCCATTTCTATTTCTGGGTCGAATTCACTCTCTGCCTCAGTTTCTCCCTCAGCCTCAGACTCTCCTTCTTCCTCGTTGTCTTCCTCTGCCTCACTTTCTTGCTCATCCTCCATTTCTTCCTCGCTGTTTTCTTCACTCTCCTCATCGCTCTCATCCTCACTCTCTTCCTCCGTCTCGCTCTCCTCTGATTCACTTTCTTCCTCAGACTCACTCTCTTCCCCAGCTTCGCTCTCTATCTCTGTCTCATTCTCCACCTTGGCTTCAACTTTGTCCTGCCCTTGGCCCTCCCCCGTGGCTCCCGAGGGCCAGGCCCCAGCGCCATGGATGTACTCTGCCAGGTGGTGACTGAGGAACTTCTGCTTGTGCGCCTCGGCGTGGCGGAGACAGTAGCAGAAGCCGCATTCTCTGCACACTTCCTCTGCCCCTGGAGCCTCGTCGGGCTCGCACTCGTCACACGTGCCGTCGTGAGGCAGCTCCTCGAAGGCCGCGCCCACTCCCGAGGCCATGTGGGTGCTGGGACGCGACCAAGGCCCCAAGGCCTCCAAGCTCAGCGCCTTCGCGCGGCCTCCTCACTTTCTCCTCCCCACGAGGTCCCTCCCCGGGAAATCAACGCCCGTCTGGGCCGCGCCGTGCCTCAGAGCAAGGCCTGACGCGGCTACCGCTGCCTGCTCCCGGCAGCGGGTCGGGACCGAGGAGCAAGCGGCCTTCCCGCCGGCTAGGCCTGCTCCGCGCGCCGCTGCGCTTCCTCTGTCGTCCCGGGCACTTCCGGCGCGGGGCGGCGCCCCGCCGCCTCCCCGCGCCCCGAGGCGCCGGCGCGACGCAGCGGCTCGGACTCCCGCGGCCCCCGGCAAGATCCTGGCGGTCGGAGACCCCGCGCCGCCCCGGCGCTACATTCCCTATCACTGTCAGTAGGCCCCCTTTCACTTCCTGAGTCATTTAAAGCGGCAGTGGCCCTTTTCTGCTTTTCCCGCGGGGCTCAGCTCCGCCGGGCGGATTCGCAGCTTCCCGGGGAGGAGGAGGATGGACCCAGTGCCGCGCTCTCTCCCGAGGCGGGAATTGGGCCCCGCTTCCCCCACTCCCTACCCAGAAAAGTCAACTTGACTGGTGGTGCAGTGGTTAAGAGCTCGCCTGCTAACCAAAAGGTCGGCAGTTCAAATCCACCAGCGGCTCCTTGGAAACCCTACAGGGCAGTTTTACTCTGTCCTATAGGGTCGCTGTGAGTCGGAATCGACTCAGTGGGTTTGATACTGTTTTAGACTGGGCTCCGTGTGTATTTCAGTCTCTCTCGTTCCAGTTTGTCGCCGCCTGTCACAGTACCGCGCTGCTGCTGTGTATCCTGCAAGAAGCCAGGGCAGAGTGTTGTTCACCAGATTGAAAGTGGCCGCCCGGAATTTCTAGAGGGCCCGGGAAGGGTTTGTGTTTGTTCTCCTAGGCTCTGGAAACCTGAGTCAGACTAAGCAAACAAATATCTTCGGTCAGAAGCAATGCTATGCTTTGTCTGTTTGCAAAGCCTATTTGCACTCTTACCTGCTAAGGGCTTAAAAAAAAAAAAAAAAAGTGGTAACCTCTGTGCCCTCTCTGACAGCCTGCCTTGACTTTGCCTGAGATGTCAGGTGAAGTGAGGTGGGAAGAGACAGTATTTGTCGAAGGAGAGTTCCAGTTTGCATGTCATTTTCCTTTATGTAAGGAGCCCCTCTGGAATTAGATTGGGTCCCTTAAGAAAAAAAAAAAAAAACCGGTTGCCATCCAGTCGATTCCAACTCCTAGAATAGAACTGCCCCATAGGGCTTCCAAAGAGCGCCTGGTGGATTCGAACTGCTGACTTTTTGGTTAAGCAGCCATAGCGCTTAACTACTGTGCCAGCAGGGTTTCCAAGAGAGAGGAAGGGGACCGTTATTTATAGAGCAATATTAAAGTGCGAAGAGTTGGGCTAGGTGGTTACCTGGCTCTTTAAAACCTACTTTGGAAGAGCCACGCGGGGGGGTGGGGGGGCAAATCCTGGTGCCACTACTTACTGGCTTTGTGGCCGTGGAAAAGTGGACAATTTACCACTCTGTTTTCTACTTTTTTAAACCTGTAAAGCGGAGATAATGATAATACCCAGCTCATACGGCTGTTTTGTAGGTTAAATGTAAAGGTGCCAACACTCCAGAAGTATCCACTACATTTTAACTATTATTACTGGCATACATTATTTAGTACTTACAGGGACTCCGAAGATTTGTAGAAAATATTTTTAACATGTAGGACATTTTTGGCTGCTCGCTGGTGATGTCCTAGTGGTGCCAGTGATTAAGAGCTCAGGCTGCATAAACAAAAGGTTGGCAGTTTGAATCCACCAGCCCCCTCTTGTTTTTTGTTTTTTTGGTTTGCTGGTGGTGTAAGCAACCCCTCTCCCACCTCTACCCCATATCTGTGTTTCTGTGTTTAAAGAAGAGCTTTTGCCTTGTATTTGGGAGAGAAAGGACATCTTGATCTGGTCAGGGGAGAAGCTGAGGTGTGGTTGAGAAGAATGGAGGGGGATAGAATGGTGTTTGCTCTCCATTGATTCCCTTAGATGATTTTTAGCTAGGATGGCCAGATGCTGGCCACAGAAATACCAGTGGCTGGGATGGGATTAAAACTGTTTTAAATACATGTTAATGTCTCCATGGACAATGTATTCTTAATCTCTGTGTAGCTTTTGTTAGATACTTTTTTTTCAGAAAGCTCTTGTTTTTTAATGTCGGAGCAATTCTACAAAATATTGAAAAGAAAATCTGGTTTGTTTTTTTCCAGTCCCATGCACATTTCTGTTTTTTCTCCAGTTCATTTCCCTGGAAATTATTTTTATGTTTGTATTCAAAACAGGGATTGATGCACTATGCTGGAAAAAAAAAAAAAAACTCAACAAATGACAACTCAAACATCAACATTACTATGCCTAGTGAATAGTGTTCCTTGCTTAGTTATTTCCACCTCTCCAGGCTTAAAAGGAAACACTTTAGTCTTAACAAATGTAATGTTATCATATTTAGAAAATCTTTTTTCAACGTAAACATTTTTTCATGTCCTAAAAGGACATTTTTGTGTCTAGGGTCATTGGGGAGGGTGTTTTGTAATTTTCATTCCTTTTGTTGTTTGTTCTTAATTTTGGCTGACAGAAAGTTAAACTGTCATATTGTGCAATTCAGTATCTGACATTTTAGAATCCTTTGAGCCCTCTGTGGAGAGAGGGGTTTAGAGGGAGAAGCTGATGGAACTATTAAAATGGGACCATATAAAGCTCTGGTGACAAGATCTTTTGTACCCCTCTGTGAGTTGTGCACGGAAATCAGAACACTTTGATTCCCCAGGAATTGGAATCTTTGGAAGCATCCAGAGCCCGTACCCTTGGTTTATTAGTCTATTACTGCTTAGCATTACCCCAAAACTTAGCAGCTTAAAACAAACGTTATCTCACAGTTTCTGTGAGTCAGGAATCTGGGAGTACCTTAGCTGGGTGGTTTTGGCTCAGGGTTTCTCAGGAGACTTCAGTGAAGATGTTGGCTGGAGCTGTAGTCTAGTGAAGGCTTAACTAGAAATGTAGGATCCGTTTCCAAGATGGCTCATTCACATCGCTGGTGGCAAGAGGCTTCAGTTCCTGACCACTTTCTACAGCACTTTCTAAAGGACTACCTTTCCTCTAATTGTCAATAACTTCTTCCTCATTTCTTTTTAAACTCTTACCTGCAGGCTCCTCAAAGGCCATCAGGATTCTTCCAATGGCTTCTTCAAGACTCTTCAGGCTTTCACTAACACTCTCTTTGAAGCCCTTCCAGCTTCTGTCCACCACCCAGTTCTAAAGCCACTCCAGCATTTCACGGTTTTGTTATAGAAGTAACCCACTCTTGATACCAAAATCAGATTGGTATCTATCACTATGTAACAAATTACTCAAAGACTTGGAGTCTTTTGGGGGGCAGACAATCACACTTGGCATTGGTATTATCTTCTCATTATGATTAGCAGGCAGTAGATATGGAGAACAGGGCAGTTGTCAAATGGAGTTTACAAGTGAATCTGTTCTGTGAGTGGGAATTGCAGAAATAAATGGTGCAGGCCTAAGATAAGCAGGTGTCTGCTACTATGTGGGTGATAACTCTTAAGTCGTTAGACAATTGAACTCCATGTTTTTGTTGTTAGGTGCTGTTGAGTTGGTTCCCACTTATAGTGACTCTATGCACAACAGAATGAAACACAGCCTGGTCTTGCCCCATCCTCACAATCATTGTATGTTTGAGCCCATTATTGCAGTCATTGTGTCAGTTCATCTCCTCGAGGGTCTTCCTCTTTTTCAGTGACCCTCTATTTTACCAAGCATGATGTGCTTCTCCAGGGACTGGTCCCTCATGATAACATGTTCAAAGTATGTGAGACAAAGTCTCACCACCCTTGCTTCTAAGGAGCATCCTGATTGTACTTCTTCCAAGACAGATTTGTTCATTCTTCTGGCAGTTCATATAGTATGTTCCATGTTTTCGATCAGTACCATAATTCAAAGGCATTAATTCTTCTTCAGTTTTCCATACAAGTGAGGAAACCTGTTAAAGATTAAGCAGCTAGAATGTGCCTGAGCTGGGATTCAAACTCAGGTCTGACTCCATCTTACCATAGTCACCTGTATATGAATAGGTAAAACCCCAAATTGCCTAAGTGCTGCAGCAGTCTTACCTGTAGTTTCCTTCTAACTGTGTAATCAATTGCTGTCCCCTTTAATGGGTTTTTTTTAAGCATTCCAAATAGAAGAACGGAGTTTGGAAAGATTCATGCAGAATGAATTTAATTTCAGAAAAACTTCCGAAAGTTGGAAAGAGAACAGGGTGGAATTTCTAAACCCACTGCTTTAGGGAAGGTATATGCACCCCTCAGCTGGTCCCATTCTTATGTAATTAGACTGTCACCATAGTGACTGATTTCATTTTCCCCAACAAGCCCCTGAGAGCACCTAAATCTCATGTCATGCTGTTATTATATTAGCCAACATCTTATCCTATTAAAGTCAGTGCAGTGAAATATGATATCCCCTAGCCCATCCCAGGCCTGCCGAAACATAAAGAATGAAGTCTTTCCGGGCACTCCTGACTTTTTCTGTTCCTCAGAAGCCTGTCCGGAGATGAATACACAAAACAATTCCTGTGCCCATCACCTTCTGAACATTTTCATTTTCATTCAGTGCTTACAAGAGAATGGTTCACTGCTTGGTAATATAATGCTCTAAACACCCTCACCCCTGAAAAAATAAGTGCATTTGACAGTAAGTCCTGATCAGGATATTTTAATTACATCCATTTAGTATGTTAATTGTTAAATAGTGCTGAATAGTTCCTGTAGCTCTGACGAAAATACCTTATTTATAACCATTTCTTTTAGCTCTCCCAACCCCCAATTCAAAAGATTCTGCCGACTTGTTTCAGTCTTCTTCAGACAGTTTCTACGAAGTCCCAGCTAATGGATGCCTCCATTTTACCAGTGTGGAAACCAAAGGCCAAGAGGTGTATTTAGAAGAATGCTCAGTCAACTGTGAGTTAATTCTTACTTCCTCCCTGGTCTCCAAGCCAGCTTCCTAGCCCCTGAGTGATGCTAATTCTTTTTGGCAAAAGGATGTTTTTCATACTCTCCTCGGAAATGCGCTTAGGGGTGGTCTTGCCTTTTATCTGAGTGAGCTGTTAGCAATGAAGGTGCACACTTAATCATATGTGAGATGAGCACTCTTTGGAGTGAGAAAACTCCATAAGTTTGCCTCCTGTTCCTCCAATTGGGAAAATAGTCACCTACGGGCTGGAACTAATTAAAGCCCTGGTAGCACAGTGATTAAGCACTCGGCTGCTAACAAAAAGGTCATCAGTTCAAACCCACCAATGCTCTTGGGAGAAAGATGTAGCAGTCTACTTCTGTAAAGATTACAGACTTTGAAAACGTATGGGGGCAGTTCTACTCTGTCCTTTAAGGTAACTATGAGTCAGAATTGACTCCGCTCCCTGGCAGTGAGTTTTTTTGGTATGGACTAAAACTAATTAAAGACTTTATATTTCAGTGGTTAGTGTACTACCCTTGTAAATCAAGGATTATGAAGGGAAATCTCCCTGAGGCTGTTCTCTCCATTTATTTATTTATTTTGGAACTCAGGAGCAGATAGTCAAGTTAATCATACTACTCAGATCATAACATAGCTTTAGTCCATACAAGGCAGCATTCTAATTTCATTTTATTTCAATTTAACATTTCCTTTATCTCCAAACTACCTTCCCTCCAACTTCTTCCCACAGAAACTCTTTCTGATGTGTTTGATAAACATCCTAGAATATACATGTATCTTTAAAAAATGTTCTATTGTTTTGTGTATAAATATGACATTCCAGAATGCTTTCTGTTTCTTTCGTTTTTTTACCCGGTGCTGTGATTGTGAAGATCTTGGTCTCCACTCCTTGCCAACGTTTTCTATTTCCTGACTTTCTAATTTTTGTCCATCCAGTGGGAATAAGGAAACCCTGGTGGCTTAGTGGTTAAGTGCTGCGGCTGCTAACCAAAGGGTTGGCAGTTCGAATCCGCCAGGTGCTCCTTGGAAACTCTGTGGGGCCGTTCTATTCTGTGCGGTGGGGTCGCTCTGAGTCGGAATCGACTTGAAGGCACTGGGTTTGGTTTTTTTGGTTAATGGTAATAAAGTGGTAACTCATTGTAGCATTATTTTTGCATTTCTTAGATTACTGATAAAAATGAGTATCTCTGTATATACTTGTTCTGTCAATAGCTTATTCATAGCTTTTGCCTATCTTTGTGTTTGCAGCCATTTTCTTGTTTTGCAATTTTACTGGGTAATGTTTTACCTAGGTAATATGTAGTGCCTTCTCGATATTAAACTCTGGTCAGTTTTAGATGTTGCAACCATCTTCTCCAATCTGTCACCGATTTGTTAATATTGTCTGTACTGGAGTCCTCACAGTGACTCACAGCGACCCCATGGGGCTTCCAAGGCTGTCAGTCTCTGTGGAAGCAGACTGCCACATCTTTCTCCCAAAGAGCCATTGGTTGTTTTAAACTGCTGGCCTGTCTATTAACAGTCGATCACTTTAACTGCTGTGCTACCAAGGTTCCTTTTTGGAAAAAGATCTTGTATTTTGATGAAGTTGAATATATGCTGCTCAAGAAGTCCTTCTCTACCCTGAGGTCATAAATATATACTTCACCTTCTTTTATTTTTGTGGTTTTATTTTTCATGTTAAGCTCCATCTAGAGTTCACCTTTGTTTCTCATTTGACGTAGAGATCCAACTTTATTTTTTTCTACATAGTCAGTCAGTTTTTTCAATGTCCTGACTCAACTTATAATCCTAGCCATGAATGAAGAATTTTGCATTATGAGAGGTAGCATAGTGAATTGGCTAAGAGTAGGGTGTGAGGGGCAGGTAATGGGTGACTTAGTCCCTCTAAAGATGCTCTTTAAAAGTAATCCCTTTTCAAAAAAGTTTTAAGGTAATAGGTTGCCAGAGTAGTTACTAAGACTATAGGAGATTAAAAACCAGTGACGGTTGAGTCAACTCTAACAACCACATATGTCAGCGTAGAGTTTTCAAAGGCTGACTTTTCAGAAGTTGATTTCTAGGCCTTTCCTCCAAGGTACCTGGGGGAGGAGGGGAGGTGGGGGACTCAAACCACTGACCTTTTGGTTAGCAGCTGAGCTAACTTTAGTGGCCAGGGTTAACTAGGACTATAAAGGTCCCTGCCTCATAGGGTTACTGTGACGTTAAAAGCAGTGAATGCATGCAAAGTGCTTAGCCAGCACAGGGCTGGCACAAACTAAGCTTTCACAAATACTTGCCGTTATTAATGAAAACCTTACCTAACCTAGCATGGTGTCCCTGAGTGGCACAAATGGTTTGTCCTTGACTACTAAGGTTCAGACCCACCCAACAAAGCCATGGAAGAAAGGTCTGGCAATCTGCATCCATAAAGATTACAGCCAAGAAAACCCTATGGAGTTCAGCTCTACTTTGTAGCACATGGGGTCGCCATGAGTTAGAACCAACTCAATGGCAAGGGGTTTTAAACTAGTTTGGTTGGCAGAATAACAGCCCCACAAAGAAGTCCATGTCTGAATCCCCAAAACCTGTGACTGTGCTATGTTTCATGGCAAAGGGGAATTAATGTTGCTGACAGATTTAAGGTTGTTAGTCAGCTGACCTTAACATAGGGGCATTGTACGAGATTATCCAGGTGGTCCCAATGTAATCACAAGGGTTCTTAAAAATGGAAGATGGAAGCAGAAGAGGTAGTCAGAGTGATGCGAGAATGAATTAACCTGTCATCTCTGGCTTTGAAGTTGGAGAAAGGAGCCATGAGCCAAGGAATGCAGGTAGCCTCTCAAAGCTGGAGAAGTCAAGGAAACAGATTCTCCCTAGAGCCTCCAGAAAGGAACACAGCCTGCCAACACCTTGATTTTAGCCTGTGGAGACCCGCGTTGGACTTCTAACCTTCAGAACTTTAAGATAATAAATGTGTGTTGTTTTATGCCACTAAATTTGTGGTGATTTGTCACAGCACCAAACAAGAGAATTTGACAGCCGTTTTACCCAGTGATGTCCTCAGTCCTCACCAGAACCTCTTAAGAGATCGTATTAGATCCGTTTCATGGAGCAGGAAATCAAAGCTCAAAGAGAATTAAGTAACTTGAACACGTTTACACAATAAGTAAATGGTGAAACAGGAATTTTTAAAAATTTATTAATTTTTTTTCTACTAAGGGGCCATAAATCCTCCCTGTTTCTGTACACTCTCAGCTTCTTTGTTTCTATATTGTCCTCCTCACTTTATAAATTATTTGAGGCAGGAAATGTTTGGGCTGATTTATTTAGAACAGTACCCCAAGGCGCTTAATGCTTAATATCATATTTCATCAAATCTTAGATGTCATCAATTGGAACGTGCACCGTTATTTTATAGCATTACGTCGGAAAAATGCTAGGAATTGTGAGACATTCTGATTTGAGAAGTGTCAAAATGTGGAGAAATATGCATTTTAGAGCCTGTAAAATAAAGATGTAAAGTTTTTTTTTTTTTTAATTGTATTAATAAAGTTGTCAAATCCCAGTTTGCTGGTCCACTTCCAAGCTTACCCAAGATTTACATGTTTTATATTTGAGCCCAGACAGTTTTAAAACATCTCAAGTAAGTCCACTTTGAACTACTCATTTGGAAGTTTTACATTGTCCAAAACACAGCACTGCTAACAAGTGTCTGCACAAACATTAAACCAATTGCCATTGAATTGATTCCGACTCATGGCAACCCCGTGTGTGTCAGAGTAGAATGTGCTCCGTAGGGTTTTCTGTCTGTTGATTTTTGGGAAGCAGATTGCCTGGCCTTCCTTCCAAGGCACCTCTGGGTGGACTCAAACTACCAATCTTTCAGTTAGCAGCCAAGCGTGTTAACTGTTTGTACTACCCAGGGACCCCACACAAACGTTAGTAATGAAATATACCATTTATTATGTGCTAGGCACTGTGCTAAGTGCATTAAATACGCTACCCCTTTTGACTTCTTGTGACAATCTTACGAATAATTAGGTTTTTATTACTACCATTGACAGACAAGAAAATTGAGCCTCACAGAAGTTTAGTTGCTTGTATGAGGCCACCCAGTTAGCAAATGGTAGCAAGAAGACTTGAGTCCCTGACTGAGACTTCAATGCTCCTGCCCTTAACAGCTGTTTCTCATGTAAACAAAACAAGGGGAAAAGCCTCTATTTTTCTTTAAAACAATCACTTCTGCCATAACCCTTTGAATCATATAATTAATTAATGTCTTCTTTTTCTCAGTATTTCTGAGCTACTTACCCAGTTATCCCCCCATAAGTGTTTTCACCGCCCAGTACTCATTTGTTCTTGTTCTTTTGCGAATCAGTCTCTAGAATTTTAATCATCCTTGGCTTACTCCTTTGATGACCTAACCAAAGACCAGCACTGAAATTGCAGTCAGAAAAGTGCCCTGAAAACTAAAAAAAAAAAAAAAAAATCTTTTATAGCCCGTCTGATCTACACAGGAAATTAGAAAACACCACATACTTAACTGGAAAAATACTTGAAATGAAATGAAAAGTGAGGTATACTGTTATTTAGATTTTGATTAAAAAAATGTTTATCCCTTATCTAAGGCTTGGGGACACTGGAAGTGAAGGAGTTGAAAACTTGCTTGATGGAACTTTAATGGTCTTCTCTTATTATGTTATATTACTGTTTCCTAAGCCTGTGGTCAAATACAATAGCTTTATTAAAGCTGTGATTCGGTTAGAAAGGGGAATGAATTTTTCTGCCACTGGAGCGCTGGGGGGAGATGAGAGAAGACAATAGTACTGCTGCAAGGGGAAAAATGCCTCAACAAAGAAAGGATGGTCACCAGGGCTTTGCCCTGGGGCCGCAGGGGTATTCCGTTTCCCCCTAGGAGCCCGGCTTTCTGGAATTCACTACTAAATTTACTGCTAAACAGCCCAGGGGTACTTAGCTTCTAGTCCCTTTGGAGAAGGAAAACAAAACCAAACATGAAGGAGGCCTGGGGAGGCAGTTTGAACAGGGAATAATAAAATTGCTTATGTTTTATCTCAAATTCTTATGTGGCACTGATAATGATAAACACTCTCATTTATCAAGCCTTTGCAATGGGCCAGGTACTACCCTAAGCCCAATCCACTTGTTATATCATTTAATCCCCTCAACAACCCCATGAGGCAAATACTATTATTGTTTGTATTTTACGGGTGAAGAAACTGAGACAGAGAAAGTTACTTACCTAAGTTTACACACTAAGTGGTGGAGCCAGGATTTGAAGCATCATTTGGACTCCAGAGCCCATGAATTTGGCCATGGTACTACACTGCTAAATACCCCACCTGCTTTTGCCAGCAGGCCATGCACCCTGGAGACTAGATACGGGTGGGAGTGGGGAGCCTCTCAGAGAAACAATAATGTCAGTGCAGCCTGAGAAAGGGATTTGGAAGGAAATTGTCCTAGCCACTCCTAAATGAAGCAGCTCTGGCTCCCTTTGAAGGGAGAGAAATGAAACAATTTCAGAGTCCAGGGAGGTTAGAGGTCAAGACTAAGCCACCATAGCGAAGCGATGTAGAAATGCAAGCCTGTCATTGCTAAAGTGACAAAATAGAATACCAAGACACATTCAAAACAACCTCACATAATTATTATGGAAATTAACTTGCTATTTCTGAGGCATTTTTTCAGCCGTGTGAGGGATATATGACATCATGAAGAATTACTGATAAAACAGAGGATGAAGAATTGAGACTTAGGCAACTATATGACCTTGGCCAAGTTACTTAACCTTTCTAAGCCTCAATTCCTTCATTTGTAAAATGGGGCTACTAATATTATCTACCTCTGAGCATTCTAAAAAAATCAAATGATGATAATGTAGGCAAAGTGCTTGACAAAATGCACAGTATACAGGAAGTACCCACGACAAGCAAACTCTCCTTTCCATTGTCCTGTCAATACAAACTGCTATTTGCCTTGAGGGAAATACATTATTTACCCATGAAGAAAGGGCTTTGAATATCAATCGTTTGACAAATGTTTACTGGGGACTCTCCATGCCCCAAAGAGGGTGCTGGTGCTAGACGTACAGTGTAGTCTCTTTGCACCTGGTTTCTGCCCTCATGGAACTTAAAGTCTGATGGAAGTTGGGGATTGAAAACAGTAAGTAGGAAAGGGGCATTATAGGGTACAATGGGAGTATGTAGCATGGGGGACCTAATGCATTTTGGGGATCAGAAAATGCTTTACTTAGGAAGTGACTGGCTAATTTATGCCTTAAGGATGAATGTGAGATGACTGGGGGGGGGGGTACTGAGGAACAAGAGGGTCCCACCACCTAATCTAGAAATGGAACATTGCTTTGTTGTTGTTGTACATTGGTCTCCAACTCATGATGACCCCATGCACAATGGAATCCAACTGCTGTGATTTATAGGGCTCCCATTGGCTGATATTTTGAAAGTAGATCTTCAGGTCTTTCTTCCTAGTCTCTCTTAGTCTGTATCTCTGCTGAAATCTGTTCAGCATCATCGCAACAACGACCGATGGGTGGTGGCTGTGCAGGAGATGCGTTGGCTGGAAACTGAACCCAGGTCTCCTGCATGCAAGGCGAGAATTCTGCCACTGAACCATTACTGCCGCCAGAACATTGCTAGCACCCTAGATACTGGTCTTTATGTCTGCTGCCCACCAAGACCCCTCCCTTTCCTCTTAAAGGCAGTCGCTATCCTGACTTCTGTCACCACAGATTAATTTTGCCTACTTTCGAACTGTGTATCAACGGAATCATACAGTAGGTCCTCTTTTGGGTCTGGCTTTTTTCCTTCAACGTCGTTGGTGAGATCCATTCGTGTTGTTCTGTATACTTGTGGTTTGTTGGTAGTTGTGCTTCATTCATCTCCATCACTGTATAGTATTCCATCATAATGGGGTTCTATTGTTATGCTGGGCATTTGGGCAGTTTCCACTTGGCTATTGTGAATAGTGCTGCTATTAACATTCTAGTGTGTGTCTTTTGTGAACATATGTGTGCATCTCTATTGGGTACATACCTAGGAGTGGAATGGAACATGTATTCAGCTTTAGGATACGTTGCCCAACCACTAGCGTTGTGTACAAAAGAAGCTCCCTTGGTTTCATCCCCCAGGGATCAGAACAGCACTGCTCAAGGTCTTTTTCAGAGAAGCTCCCAGAACACACTTGAACCCCAGACACAGTCCTGGGAGAAGAAAATGGCTTTCCTGTCAGCTGATGAGGAAAGAACTGAGCAGGCACGTTCTCTCCGGGTGGAAGGAAGAGCTTGGTGTTGGACAATATCCTAGTGCTCAGCTGCAACTGAAGAAAATGTCCCACTGGAAACATCCTTCGGGAAGGTCAGTTCTTCTTTGTCTTATTCAACATCTTGCTACCTGGTAGATCCAAACTTACCAGCTTCAGGGACCTCTAGAAGCATTGTTGACTTTTGCATCCATGGCAACGCATGCTTTACATACTATTTTATTTCAAACAATGGGAACTTAAACACTTGATGTGAAGCAATGTCAGGTTTGAAGATGGAGGGTGGGGAAGGGGGTGAGACTGTGTCTCCAAGTGGCAACATGTCAGACAGAATGTCTAATGCAATGCACTTAGGGAAGAGTGTTGATAGAAAGTCTCCTTGCTCTGTGGCGTGCATAAAAACTGTCTTTCACTGCCCGCTTCCCTCAGCCTTCCCTGCCTTTGCATGCTGATTGCATCTCAGAATGTAAATGGGGCACACACACTCACACACACACTTTCACATGCACGATCAGACAACCATTCTAGAGATGAAGCAGAAAAATGAAAAAACAAGTCACCTCTCTATAAGGAAAGACTGGTAGCTGACTGACAGGAGCAGAGAGGCAAGTGATTACTCAATGAATACTTGGCGAATGAATGAATGAATGCAGGGTCTGAACTGCTTAGGACAGAAAAGGTGACATTGGGGATCCTGCTTTGTTTTGTGCACCAGTTTCCTTATTATGACTCTTAATGACTTAATTCTGTGATTATCTTTACGCCCTAATAAAAGTGCTGTTAACAATTAGGAGCTGTCTCTCTGAAGTTGTATTTTAAATTAATTAGGCAGCGTATTTAACAGCTTCCACTGTCTGTTAATGCCAGCATGTACGAGAGCGGCAGGTGGGGAGGTGCAGTCCTGTTTACAGTGACAATCCTGCCTGTCTCTTTGGGGTTTTTGTTTTTATTTTCCCCCATCAACATCAAAAGAGACTGAAGGAGCCTGGTAGAACTGGCAGGACAAGAAATCAATGTCACTGGTAAGAAGCAAACAATACAGAGAAACCTGTGAGACCCTTGTTTGTCTGGGCCTCCCAAGTTTTCTGCCTTTGACAGCGTGCAGCCTTACCACTTTTCTATCTCTCATTTTAGTGGAAAATATTTGAGTTTTCCTTCTCTGACAGGTTTCTACCTGACACAGGTTCTGGCTTTCACAGGTTGATGAAATTCTCTCATCCTCTTTGTCTTCTTTTGTGTTGAAGTCACTGGCATTAGAGTTTCAGAGACACAGAAGCTTCCCTGGCTCAACAGACAGGAACCAGTTCTTCTCCCTGCAGCATTTGGTATAGGAGCTAAGGTCTCAGCTCCTTGTCACTTGTGGGGAATGTTACATTTTGGGACAGGTTTTTCTTCTTTTTTCACAAACACACATAAACACACACACCCCTACAAATGGGTGAGCGCCTAATATTTAGGGAGTCAAGTCTGGCAGATGGAAACGAGCCCTTTTTGACAAATCCCTATTTATTGTGTTATTTCACCAACAAAGGCTCAAATACTAACTAGCTTTGTGAATAATTTGTGGATGAGAATGCAATCATTTTTCTAAGTCAGCCAATGGGCTCAGTTCATTGCACTCCCCACCTAAAAATAAATTCTCTGGCTGACTGTGAACATACCGATACTTGCTGCAAGTGAAGCAAACTTATGGGGACCATTAAAGTGCCAGAGCATTGGAAAATAACACTGAAGTGAGTGCTGATTTGCATTTATGTCATAAAATAACTTGTCACCTTCAATTTATCACAGTAACTAGTACCAGAGGAGAATGTTTGATGCTTATACTTGGTTCAAAGCCACCTTTTCTCACTTCCTAGTCCCTGCTTCTCCTTTGCCTGAAAGACTAAGGGGTGCACTCCTAAATATGAGCAATTTTGGATATTTTCCGTATCACTAGAGCTTGGGAAATAAGATACATCAATGTATTCAACAAAATTAATAATAATGGCCAATATACATTGTATTTTATTTTAAGCCAGGTACCATGTGCTCATGAGGAACCTGTAAAAGAGATAGTCATTAGAACAGAACAAGGGGATACCACGTGGCTTAAAATCAGGAAAGGTGTGCATTAGGGTTGTATCCTTTGGCTACACTTATTCAGTCTGTATGCTGAGCAAATAATCCGAGAAGCTGGACTATATGAAGAAGAACATGGCATCAGGATTGGAGGAAGACTAATTAACAACCTGCACTATGCAGATGACACAACGTTGCTTGCCAAAAGTGAAAAGGGGTTGAAGCACTTACTGATGAAGAACAAAGACCACAGCCTTTAATACGGATTATACCTCAACATAAAGAAAACAAAAATCCTCACTACTGGGCCAATAAGCAACATCACAATAAATGGAGAAAAGATTGACGTTGTCAATGATTTCATTTTTCTTGGATTCACAATCAAAGTTCGTGGAAGCAGCAATCAAGAAATCAAAAGATGTATTGCACTGAATAAATGTGCTGCAAAAGACCTCTTTAAAGTGTTAAAAAGCAAAGATGTCACTTTGAGGACTAAAGTGCACTTGACCCAAGCCACAGTATTTTCAATTATCTCATATGCATGCGAACGCTGGGCAATGAATAAGGAAGACCGAAGAAGAATTGATCCCGTTGATTTATGGTGTTTGTGAAGAATAGTGAGTATACCATGGACTGCTAAAAGAATGAACAAATCTGTCTTGAAAGAAGTACCACAAGAATGCGCCTTAGAAGCGAGAATGGCAAGTCTTCATTTCACGTACTTTGGATGTGTTATCAGCAGGGACCAGTCCCTGGAGAAGGACATCACGTTTGGTAAAGTAGAGGGTCAGTGAAAGAGAGGAAACCCTCAACAAGACGGATTGACACAGTAGCTGCAATGATGGCCTCAAGCATAGTAACGATTGTGAGAATGGCGTGTGACTGGGCAGTGTTTCATTCTTTGTACACAGCGTCGCTATGAGTCGAAATCAACTTGATGACACCTAACAACAACAACAACAGCCATGTTGGGTGGTTTCATTCATTAGACAAGTAATTCTCACAATAATCCAGTGAAGTAGATGCCATTATTATCCCCAAATGACAGATGAGGAAACTGAGGCACAGAATGCTGAAGTAACTTGCCCAAGGTCATATAACCAGTAAGTGATAAAGCCTAGGCAGTAAAACCCCAGAGCCTAGTAAAACCATTATGCTGTACTGCCTGGCTCAAACTATTATGTACATCTTAATGATAAGTATTGGAGGTAGCAGGAATACCTGGGAAAGGCACACATCACCAAGATCTTCAGATCTATAAAAAAAACATAGAATGACACATCACTACCATTTTCAGATCAAGAGAGTGACCTGGCCAGGGATAAGGAAGTAATTCCAAATGGGTTTCGAAAAATAACCATTAGTTTATGGTTAACCCGCCCAAAGGTGCCTCAGAAGAAAGACCTTTCAAAAGATCATAGCCATGAAAACTCTATGGAGTGCAATTCTACTCTGACACTCATGGGGTCGCCATAAGTCAAAATTGCCTCAACAGTAATGGTTTGGTTTTAGTTTATGGTTATCATCAGTGCTGCCCAGGTATGGCTGTCTTGATCACAATGGAATGCTCTGAATCCTGCAATTCTATTTCTATAAGCTAGCCAAAGCCACACATGACAGTTGCATCTTTATTAGGGAAATTCTCCAGGTCTCTTTCCATTTAGCTATTATCAGAGCAAGCTGTATATTTTACTTCTCTGACTTAGAAGTTGACTTCTACTGATGAATTCTAAAGGATTTCTGAGCTCGGGTCACCTGTGTTTCCAATAGCAGGCATATTCAGATCCCTCTGGCTGTCTGGCATACAAACATCCTAAAAGAGTGCCATTAGTTTAAAGGTATTTTGTGGGCATGTAAATTGGCAGATCAAGGTTTAAATCCTTCTTCTAAATCCCTGAGTGGTGCAAACAGTTAAGCGCTTGACTACTAACCAAAAGATGGGTGGCTTGAATGCAGCCAGAGGTGCCTTGAAAGACAGGCCTGGCAATCTGCTTCCGAAAGGCCACAGCCTTGAAAACCCTGTGGAGCAGTTCTATTCTGCACACATAGGGTCGCTATGAGTTGAAATCAACTCAACAGCAATTGGTTTGGTCTTTTGTTTTTCTGTCACTGTGGTGGAACTTAAAAAAACCAAACCAAACCAAATGCCGTCAAGTTGATTCCGACTCATAGCGACCCTATAGGACAGAGGAAAACTGCCCCATAGAGTTTCCAAGGAGCGCCTGGTGGATTCGAACTGCTGACCTCTTGGTTAGCAGCCGTAGCATGGAATTTAGCAACTGACATTACATATATGAGTTTCGATTACTTCCTCCATTAAAATAAGTGGGTGATACTCCCTGAAGGCAAGTCAAGTGTGTGCCCGCTAGCTAACATTTGTAAAAGACTTTACAGATTATGGCAATGAATACCCAAGCTTTCTTTCTTTTGGTTCATGCTTTGCAAGCACTTTGATTACCTGCTCTGTGCTGGGTGTCTCTTGTAACATGATTTGGAATAGAAGAGGTGTTGAAAGGTACCCAGGGAGTTTTGCAGGTGTTCTTGCAGGGCTGCCCTATCATCAGGCGCCACACTTAGTTCAGGACCTACAAGGCAGCTTCATAAAAACAAGGGTATGCTACTCAGTCATTGAGGCCTTTTGATGCCTGCCTTTGCTCCCCAGCTACAGGTGACAGATTGCCAGAGCAGGGGAAAATAATCCCAAAGATATTAGTGTGCAAACCAGAATGGGGAGCAATATGGTTTAAAACGGTTTCTCTATGGTTTTGCTATGGGTTTGTGTCTGAATGTGACACATATTCTGTCCCCACCCCCACTCCTCTGTCTGCCAGGAGCTCCAACAGCTAAGACAGGCACATTGTTAACCCTTTCTGAGCCAGTATCAATGACTTCCTCAAAGTGTTTGAGGGTTCAGCAGCCCTGCTTCTGAGCAGTAAGTTAGCTGAGAAGCTGCCACTCACTTGATAATATCAATTGTTCCATAACTGACAGTCACTGAAAAGTCTCATTATCACCAATAACTGGAGCACCTCATCCATATCACACCTGTCAAGGCAGTCAGGTTAGGCTGTGTATGTATCCAGCAAAACCTGCCTCTAGCATTACACCCAAGGAGAATCCTGCACCTACCCAGTGATGCACCTCACCTATCCAGTCCAGTCCCCACCGGGAAGTTGCAGGGGAAGATCAGCGATAACCTCTATTCTGAAACCAAACTCATTACTCTATTGATGTTGCTTTAAACCTGTTGCTGATCTTCAAAGAGAGGTGAGCTTTTTAGTGAGAAAATTTTTGACTTAGTGAATCGTAAGAAAATGGCAGGGGTTTAGGAAGGAGCCCTCTGAGCCTTGGAATTGCAATTGGCCCTTAAATGGGCACTTGGCAGAGTTGCCCAGGCAGGCCTTTCTAGGAAAATCACTCTGGCTGTGTTATCAGAGGGCCCACTTAAAGGGAGAAATCGCT
This sequence comes from Loxodonta africana, assembly GCF_030014295.1. NCBI lineage: Eukaryota > Metazoa > Chordata > Mammalia > Proboscidea > Elephantidae > Loxodonta > Loxodonta africana. The sequence goes on from NC_087348.1 coordinate 47,464,254, forward strand.
GGACATGGTGTGAAGATCAAGGGCTTTGGCAGCAGACAGACTGGGGTTTGTATCAGCACTTATTAACTATCTCACATGGGGCAACCTCTCTGTGCCTGTTCCTCATCAATGAAATGAAAAGCATTTTAAAAATAAATTCTACTTTGCTCTGGCCACTTAATAGCTAGATGGGCTTGGTAGATAAACTTTTAATGAGCCTTAGTTTCCTTATCTGTAAAATGGATATAATAACCCCTTTTTTCTTTTATCTCTAAAGGGTTATTATAAAGATGAGATAAATATGTAGACAAGTAAATGATATATAGTAAAAAAAAAAAAATTTTTTTTTTTTGATATATAGTAGGTACTCAATAATTGCTGGCTATTACTGTTTTAATCCACCTCCCATTGCCGTTGTGTCAATTCCAATTCATAGTGACACTATAGGACAGAGTAGAACTGCCTCATAGGGTTTCCAAGGAGTGGCTGGTGGATTCAAACTGCCAGCCTTTTGGTTAGCAGCTGAGCTCTTAACCACTGCTCCACCAGGCATCCTTTTGATGGTAGATGGGGCATAAATAATAAATAATAAAAATGTACATATAGAAAAGGAAATTTGGACCCAAATAGAAAAACATCTGTGTTGAGCAGACCTGCAGATGATGTCACTGCATTTTTGCCAGTGTGTTTGAGTCTGATACCATGTCCAACACTCTAGATGGCAGAAGTCCTTCGTAACCTGATTCTCTTTGTCAGCATAGCATCATGGTTAAATGACAGGCTGCTGGAGTCAACTCATGGTATCTAAACTTCTGAGCCTTATAATTTTGAACAATTTCTTATTCTGCTTGTGCTTTAGTTTCCTTATCTGTATAATGGGGACAGTAATCATATGCCTCCGAGGTCATGATTAAATTAAATGGGAGAATACATGTAAAGTGCCTAGAATGGTGCCTGGCACAAGTAAACCAAACCAAACCCATTGCTGTGGAGTCAATTCCGACTTATAGTGTCCCTATAGGACAGAGTAGAATAGCCCCATAGAGTTTCCAAGGAGCACCAAGTTGATTCCAACTGCCGACCTTTTGGCTAGCAGCTGTAGCTCTTAGCCACTATGCTACCAGGGTTTCCAGCATGGGTAAAGTGTTTAATAAATGTTCAAACCAAACCAAACCCATTGCCGTCGAATCGATTCCAACTCATAGCGATCCTACAGGACAGGGTAGAACTGCCCCACAGGGTTTCCAAGCAGTGGCTGGTGGAATAAAACTGCTGACCTTTTGGTTAGCAGCCAGAGCTCTTAACAACTGCACCACCAGGGTTCCTCAATAAAGGTTAGTCATTATTGTTACCCAGAAGCTTTCCTATGTATCTGCTGTAGGTAGAGGGGCAGAGGCAGTGGTGCGCTCAAGCTGGCTCACGCTGGCTCAGAAGAGGAGATTGTGTGCATTGCTTCCAAACTCTGCGTTCAGCAACATTATTTTCATAGCCTGAAATTCTTTGTGGTGGGAGTATTTACACCATGGAAATTGGCAAACACTACAAACCAGTCCCTCTCCCCTCATTTACCAGTATACTGCTGGGTGCAGTGAAACTACTGTGCAACTAAGCCTACCTTTCCACAACTCCACGGCCAAATGAGAGTAGGACTCTGGGCTGGATCAATGGTCCACTACTTAATCAAGCAAATGGGGAGAGACATATACTCTTCTTTTCCTGATCCTGTAGTCTTTGCTCCTATTTACCCCTATGTCAATACATTAAGTGAAATATGTCTTGTCATGGGACAATATTTCCAGGTATCATTTCTACCCTTCTTACTTCTTGAATGGAACACTGGTGGCACAGTGGTTAAGAGCTTGGCTGCAAACCGAAAGATCGGCAGTTCAAATCCACTGGCCATTCCTTGGAATCGGTATGGGGAGGTTCTACTTTGTCCTGTAAGGTCGCTATGAGTCAGAATTGACTCGATAGCAATGGGTTTGGTTTTGGGTTTTTATTTCTTGAATGCTCTCTGTGTCAGAGGGCTCTTTAATTGCAAGCAATGGAAACCAACTCTGGAAAATACAAGCAAAAAGGGAAATTAATGGCAGGAAACAGGCACTCACAGGCTTGAAAGGGATTTTGAAGTAAGTGGCTTGAAACAGACAGGTCAGGTAGCGGCAGAAGATTCTGGTAGCAGGGAAGTACATCCTCCGTCCTCCACTTCATCAGCTGAAATAAATAGAATTTAAGCCTTTTATTTTTTTCTTGCTCGAGAAGCAAGGTCTTGGAAGGGAGAGTCCAGTTGGCTGAGTTTAGATCACATGCTGCTCCTTGGCTGTATGAGACATTTAGATATCAGACTCAACAAAATTATCTACATGTGGGTAATTTCCCAAAGTAAACTAGGATGTTCTTGTGAGGAAATGAATGCTGAATGGCCACAACCGTGACAAACGTTCACTCTACCTTCTCAGTCCACCTGGTAGGAAATGTTTTGTGGTCCCTTTTGGCCAAAGGGGTTGGTCATGCCAACTAAACCTGACCTACATGGTTTTTCACCGAATGTGGCAGCAGCACAGATCAAGAAGAACCCTCAAGATCCACCAACCTGCAGAAAGCAATGCCCTCAAGGGAGCACTCCCTGACTTCAAATGGAATAATTCCAAAGTTTATTGAGTTCATGAGGGCATACTTCACAGAGTGATCTCCACATGGCACTCTCTAGGGAAAGACTTAAGAACTTAATCAGCCCTTTTCACCTCCAATTTCTCCCTTTCCTGCCCAGAGTGATTAATGCCATGATAGCTTTGATGACAGCTCCTCGGAATCCCCAGGGATCTATAATCTTGGGATGACATCATAGGAAGATTTATTTCCTCCCAGGCCCCCATACATTTCCGTGGGCACCAACTAAGCACTCAGGAAAATCTTTTGTAAACCTGTCAGAGGTACAGCTGGGCCTCCGTGTGCCTTTTCTAGTTGAATTTTTTTCTCCTTCTAATCCTTATTGTGATTGATTTCACGAAGGTGATTTTATACTCTTTCTTTTCTTTTTTTTTTAACAGCTCTATAGATGATGGCCTCGTTTCTTTGACACCAACAGGATGATTCCCTTTTAATAGCAGGTTTCTGTGGCTTTTGTTTTTTAAAATTTTATCATGCTTTAAGTGAAAGTTAATAGTGCCAATAAGTTTCTTGTTCAAAAATTTATACAAAAATTGTTTTGTGACATTGGTGGCAATCCTCACAATGTGTCAGCACTCCTCCCTTTCCTTTTCCATCCCGGGGTTCCCCGTGTCCATTTGTTCAGTTTTCCTATCCCTTCCTGCCTTCTCATCCTTGCTTTTGGACAGGTGTTGCCCATTTGGTCTTGTATACTTGATTGAATGAAGAAGCACATACCCCATGAGTGTTTTTCTTTGTTTTATAGGCCTGTCTAAACTTTGGCTGAAAGGTGGACTCTGGGAGTGGCTTCAGTTCTGAGTTAGCAGGATTTCCAGGGGCCATAGTCTTGGGGGTTCCTCCAGTATCTGTCAGACCAGTAAGTCTGTTCTTTTTTTTTTTTTGTGAATTTGAATTTTGTTCTACATTTTTCTTCCACTCCGTCTGGGACCCTCTATTATGATCCCTGTCAGAGTGGTTGGTGATGGTAGCTGAGCACCATCTAATTTTTCTGGGCTAAGTCTGGTGGAGGCTGTGGTTCGTGTGGTCCTTTAGTCCTTTGGGCCAATATTTTTCTTGCGTCTTTGGTTTTTTTCATTCTCCTTTGCTCCAGATGGGGTGGGGCTAATAGATGTATCTTACATGGCTGCTTGCAAGCTTTTAAGACCTGAGACATTACCCACCAAAGTAGGATGTAGAACGTTCTCTTTATAAACTATGTTAAGCCAGTTGACCTAGATGACCCCTGAGACCATGGTACCCAGCCCTCAGCCCCAGTGACTCGATCCCTCAAGGTGTTTGGATATGTCTAGGAAGCTTCTACGACTTAGCCTTGGTCAAGTTGTGCTGACCTCCCATATACTGTGTGTTGTATTTTCCTTCACTAAAGTTATTACTAGTCTACTGTCTAGTTAGTGGTTTCACCTCCTGAACGGAGTATTAGGATTGGAGGAAGACTCATTAACACTCATTAACAACCTGCATTATGCAGATGACACAAACTTGCTTGCTGAAAGTGAAGAGGACTTGAAGCACTTACTAATGAAGATCAAAGACTGCGGTCTTCAGTATGGATTGCACCTCAACATAAAGAAAAGAAAAATCCTCACAACTGGACCAATGAGCAACATCATGATAAATGGAGAAAAGATTGAAGTTGTCAAGGATTTCATTTTACTTGGAGCCACAATCAACAGCCATGGAAGCAGCAGTCAGGAAATCAAAAGACGCATTGCATTGGGTAAATTTGCTGCAAAGGACCTCTTTAAAGTGTTGAAGAGCAAAGATGTCACCTTGAAGACAAAGGTGCCCCTGACCCAAGCCATGGTGTTTTCAATCTCATCATATGCATGTGACAGCTGGACAATGAATAAGGAAGACCAAAGAAGAATTGATGCCTTTGAATTATGTTGGTGAAGAATATTGCATATACCATGGACTGCCAAAAGAACGAATAAATCTGTCTTGGAAGAAGTACAACCAGAATGCTCCTTGGAAGCAAGGATGATAAGACTGCATCTTACATACTTTGGACATGTTGTCAGGAGGGATCAGTCCCTGGGGAAGGACGTCATGCTTGGCAGAGTACAGGGTCAGTGGAAAAGAGGAAGACCCTCAACAAGGTGGATTGACACAGTGGCTACATCAATGAGCTCAAGCATAACAATGATTGTGAGGGTGGCTCAGGACCAGGCAGTGTTTCGTTCTGTTGTGCATAGGGTCGCTGTGAGCCGGAGCTGACTCGACGGCACCTAGCAATGACAACACTTCCCCTCCCTTGTAACCATCAAAGATTATTTTTTTCTGTGTGTAAACCCTCTCTTGGGTTTTTATAATGGTCTCGTACAGTATTTGTCCTTTTGTGATTGACTTATTTCACTCAGCATAATGCCCTCCAGATTCATTCATGTTGTGGGATGTTTCCCAGATTCAGCATTGTTCTTTATTGTTGCATCATATTCCATTGTGTGTATATACTGTAGTTTGTTTATCCATTCATCTGTTGATGGGCACTTAGGTTGTTCCCATTTTTTTGCTATTGCAAATAATGCTGCAATGAACATGGGTGTGTGTGTGTCTGTCTGTGTGATATTTCTCTAGGCTATATTCCTACATCCTTCAGTATGGATTATACCTCAACATAAAGAAGACAAAAATTCTCACAACTGAACCAATAAACGACATCATGATAAACAGAGAAAACACTGAAGTTGTCAAAGATTTCATTTTACATGGATCTACAATCAACACCCAAGGAAATAGCAGTCAAGAAATGAAATGATGCATTGAGTTGGGCAAATCTGATGCAAAAGAGCTCTTTAAAGTATTAATATGCAAAGATGTCACTTTAAGGACTAAGGCACCCCTGACCCAAGCCATGGTGTTTTCAATCACCTCATATGCATGTGAAAGTTGGACAATGAATAAGGAAAACTGAAGAATTGATGCCTTTGAATTATGGTATTGGGAAAAAATATAGAATATACCATGAACTGCCAAAAGAACAAATAAATCTGTCTTGGAAGAAGTACAGCCAGCATACTCCTTAAAAGCGAGGATGGCCAGACTTTGTCTCATGTACTTTCAGCATGACAGCACTGGGTTCGGTTTGGTTTTTTGTTTACTTTCGACATATTATCAGGAGGGATCAGTCCCTGGAGAAGGACATCATACTTGGTGAAGTAGAGGGTGAGCAAAAAAGAGGAAGACCCGCAACAAGAGGGATTGACACAGTGGCTGCAACATTGGGATTAAGCATAAGAATGATTATGAGGATGGAGCAGGACTGGGCAGTGTTTCATCCTATTGTATGTAGAGTTGCTATAAGTTCGAACTGGCTCAGTGGAACCTAACAACAACAACAATATATTCCTAGGAGTGGGATTGCTGCATCCTATGGTATTTCTATTTCTAGCTTTTTAAGGAGGAACCATATTATTTTCCATAGTAGTTGTATCATTTTACATTCCCAACAGCAGTGCATAAAAGTTCCAATCTCCCTGCAACCTGTCCAACATTTTTTATTTTCTGTTTTTTCAATTAGTGCCAGTAATGTTGGGGTGAGATGATACCTCGTTGTAGTTTTGACTTGCATTTCTCTAATGACTAATGATCGAAAGCATTTACTCATGTGTCTGTTAGCTGCCTGAATGTTTTCTCTGGTGAAGTGTCTGTTCATATCTTTTGCCCATTTCTTAATTGGATTGTGGCTTTTCTTTTGAAGATTCTGCTAAGGGATTGGTTCAAGGAAGAACTAGTAGTGAATTGACATATAGAATGATAGAATGGGTCCTGGGAGGGGGTCAACAAGTGAGCTTCTCGTGAACTACTGATATGACAATAGCACAGAAAATATTGTTGTTGTTAGTGTCATCGAGTCACTTCCAACTCACAGCAACCCTATGTACAACAGAACAGAACACTGCCTGGTCCATCCTCTTAATCATTTTTATGCTTAAGCCAATTGTTGCAGCCATTGTGTTAGTCCATCTCATCGAGGGTCTTCCTGTTTTTTGCTCACCTTCTACTTTACCCAGCATGATGTCCTCCAGGGGCTAATCCCTCCTGATAACATGTCCAAAGTATGTGAAATGAAATCTTGCCATCCTTGCTTTTAAGAAGCATGCTGGCTGTACTTCTTCCAAGACAGATTTGTTTATTCTTTTGGCAGCCCATGGTATATTAAATATTCTTTGCCAACACCATAATTCAAAGGCATCAATTCTTCTTCTGTTTTCCTTATTCATTGCCCAGATTTCACATGCATATGACTTGGGTCAGGTGCACATTAGTCTTTAAAGTGACATCTTTGCTTTTCAACCCTTTAAAGAGGTTTTTTTGCAGCAGATTTGCTCAATGCAATAAGTCATTTCATTTCTTGGGCATTGATTGTGGATTCAAGTAAAATGAAATTTTGGACAACTTCAATATTTTCTCTGTTTATCATGATGTTGCATATTGGCCCAGTTGTGAGGATTTTTGTTTTCTTCATGTTGAGGTATAATCCATACTGAAGGCTGTAGTCTTTGATCTTCATTAGTAAGTGCTTCAAGCCCTCTTCACCTTCAGCAAGCAAAGTTGTGTCACCTGCATAATGCAACTTATTAATGAGTCTTCCTCCAATCCTGATGCTGTGTTCTTCTTCATATAGTTCAGCTTCTCTGATTATTTGCTCAGCATACAGTTTGAATAAGTATGGTGAAAGGACATGTCTAGGTCATCTAGCACTACTATAACAAAAATACCACAAGTGGATGGCTTTAACAAAGAGAAATTTACTCTCTTATAGTTGAGGAGTCTAGAAGTCTGAATTCAGTGTGCTAGCTCCAGGGGAAGAATTTCTCTCTCTGTTGGTTCTGGGGGAACGTCCTTGTCATCAATCTTCCCTGGTCGAGGAGTTTCTCAACGCAGGGACCTTGGTCCAAAGGATGTGCTAGTCTCCTGGTTCTTTTATCTTGTTGGTATTAGGCCCCCATGTCTCTCTGCTCACTTCTCTCTTTTATACTTCGGAAGAGATTGGCTTAAGACACAACCTAATGTTGTAGATGGAAACCTTGGTAGCATAGTGGTTAAGAGCTATGGTTGCTAACCAAAAGGTCAGCAGTTCGAATCCACCAGGCACTCCTTGGAAACTGTATGGGGCAGCTCTCCTCTGTCCTATGGGGTCACTGTGAGTCGGTATCAACTCAACAGCAACGGGGCAGCTCTACTCTGTCCTATGGGGTCACTGTGAGTCGATATCGACTCAACAGCAACGGGTTTGTTTTTTTTTTAATCTTGTAGATTGAATCCTGCCTTTTTAACATAACTGCCACTAATTCCATCTCATTAACATGATATGATTTACCAAAAAAAAGAAAATCAGTTCAGATGACAAAATGGTGGACAATCACACAATACTGGGAATCTGGCCTAACCAAGTTGACAGATATTTTTTGGGGTCACAGGATACACAGGAAACGCACACCTTTCCTGACTTTAAGCCATGCGGTATCCCCTTGTTCTGTTTGAAGACTGCCTCTTGGTCTATGTACAGGCTCCTCATCAGCACAATTAAGTGTTCTGGAAATTCCTATTCTTTGCAATGTTATCCATAATTTGTTATGATCCACACAGTCAAATGCCTTAGCATAGTCAATAAAACACAGGTAAACATCTTTCTGGTAATCTCTGCTTTTAACCAGGATCCATCTTACATCAGCAATGATAACCCTGGGTCCACATCCTCGTCTGAGTCTGACTTGAATTTCTGGCAGTTCCCTGTCGATGTACTCCTATAACTGCTTTTGAATGATCTTCAGCAAAATTTTACTTGCCAGTGATATTAATGATATTGTTTGATAATATCTGCATTCAGATGGATCACCTTTAGGTACATTAACCCCCAAAAACCCGTTGCCATTGAGGCAGTTTCAACTCATAGCAACCAGATAGGACAGAGTGGAACTGCCCCATAGGGTTTTCAAGGAGCACCTGGTGGATTCTAACTGCTGACCTTTTGGTTAGCAGCCAAACTCTTAACCACTATGCCCCCAGGTTTTCCTTAGGTACATTGGCTGATGCTTAAATGGGATTATTAAACTCAAAATATTTTACATTAACCAACTTTGAATGGAAATGGTAGAAAAGAAGCCACTTAATTTGTTTGTGTCTGTGTCTTTTTCTTGTGTCTTAGTAGCCAGTTCCTAGTATTTTATTGGGTCCTTATTAGGTACTAGTCATTGTTTTAAGTGCTTTGTGTGTGTTAACTCATAAAAAGGTAATAAATTAGCCCAGGTTCCTGGGTGGCAGAAATGATTAAGCAGTTAGCTATTAGGTGAAAGATTGGTGGTTTAAACCCCCCACAAAAGTGCCTCAAAAAACAGGCCTGGTGATCTGCTTCTGAAAGGTCACAGCCATGAAAACCCTATGCAGCACAGCTCTACAACACATGGGGTTGCTATCAGTTTGAATTGACTTGAAAGCAACTGGTTTGGTGTGGTTTATTATTATCCTTATTTTCAGGACAGGAAACTGAGAGTCAGAGAGCATAAGTAACTTGCCCAACATCAGAGTCAGAAAACAGAGAAGCAGGATTTGAACCCAGAATCTTGCTTTAGAGTTCAGCCCTTTAGTAGTATGTTATAATGCCTCCCCAAAGGATAATGGTCATGTTATATCTGTCTCCTGCCTTCTGTGTCTGGCACTTAGTAGGCATCTGCTTACCTCTGCAGCCTCAAATCCTACAGTTCCCCCTCTGGGACTCCTACCTGCAATCACACTGGTTTTCTTTCATTTCCCAACAGCAAGCTCCTTCTCTCAGGGCCTCAAACATGCAATTCCCTCTGATTGAAATGTTCTCCACTCCCTCCTTTCCCCTCTATGCTGGCTGACTCTTATTCATTGCTCTGCTCTCTGTTTTAGTGCCACATACCTCAGTCTCCAATATGAGGTTATCCACTATTAACATTCCCATAAGGGCATGTATTTTCCTGTCATCCCATTTATTACAGTAATGAGTCGTGTAACGTCATCTCCTCTACCAGACTGTAAACTTCAGAAGATCAGAACCATGTCTCTGTAGTTGACCGACCTAGCACAGTGCCTGACTCAAAGTAGCAGCCAGGAAATATTTGTAGAATGAATAGATAGATGTCCAGTACCTACTTGCCCCAAAAATGAAGGCTTGGCATAAAGCAGGGGAACCAATTATAGGGTTTAGGATGACAGCTCCACTGTACTAGGGGATTTGTACCATTATACCTTACGCCAGAGTACATTTTCCCAGGTATATAAATAAGCAATCAGACTTACTGCTGTCCTTTGTGCTGGGCATTGTCCTAGAGACTTTCTGCTGTGCCAGCTGTGAACCAATTAGTTGCTGGATTATGGGAAGGTGGGGTAGATGGTTGTTTAGAAGAGGGGCTGGGGTGGTTGAGAAGGTAGGAGGGGCACTCTGGGGACTCAGGGCCATAGGCGTTTATCAACCAAGCTGGATATATTTCTACAGTTTAACAACTCATAAAACTGTACTCATATATACTGAACATATCTGAGCCATGAGTAATGAGCTAAAATAAACCAACAGATATTTGACAGGAACCACCAACTTCTGAGTTGCTAAGCCCAGAGGCATTTCAATCCTTTGTCTGGCATGAGTCAGGCATTCAGCATCAGAAAAGACACAGACTTTATGTGGAGCTGGCTCATGGATGTTGTAGTACAGGGACGCTTTGGGTGCGTCCCAGCTACAAACAGGTGGAGGAGGAGGGAGCTACTCAGCAACTTTTTTTTTTTTTTTTGACATCTTTTATTAGCTTGATGCCTTGAGAAGTCAAAGATGCTTAACCTCTTCCTTCGTTAGCATTTTTACTTTTGCTAATAAGTCACCGGAGACGGGCTCCCCAAGTGATGAAACCAAATGTGATGCTTCCAGAAATGCAAGGTTGAGATTCGTGTGTGATGGCAAAGGCTTTGTTTTCTTCATCAGGTTAGCAGGGTCAGGTCTTCAGTGTCAAGGGGCCAAAGATCAATTGGGGCTGGCTGGAATTTGCCTAGTTGGGGGCTGCGGCTAAGGCAGGAAGCTGACTGCAGGTGGAAAGTCATTTTCCCTGAAGTTACTTGACCTTTCTTTAATCCTAAATGTAACCTGCAGAGGCATTAGCTCTTTGGCCTGCAATGTGGCATCACTTTTGCTGGCTTTAACGCTGATTGAAGTTCAATCTCAGGGCTAGATGTACCAGAGGCAAGGGCTGCCCCTTTGCCACTCAACCACATGTGCTTCTTTTCCACGATCCCTCCCTAGCCCCCCCTTTCCTCTTGTTCTCAATCTTTTCCTTTCTTCTTTCCTTTTAATCATTTCCCCAGCTTATATCTCAAACTTGCTAGTGGCAAACAGAACAGAATTTGCTATTGACTCCTGGGTCGCTTGTTTCATGGATTATTTCAGGTCAAATCCTATTAAAGTAAATGTCTCCATTGTGGGGAAATCTCTCTGAATAACCAAATAGGGCTTCCAATCCTCAAGTAAGGGCCAGCTTATTGCAAGTGGTATTTGAGAGGAGGGTATAGAAAGAGCTCAGGTGGACTTTGTTTCCAGCAATATGGCAAAATACATGACCTAAAAATCTTCCCTTTATAAAACACCTATAAATGTTTTATAAAATATAACAAACATCTTTTAAAATGCATAGCTAAGCTCATAAAAATGTAAGGGATTTCCCCAGGGGCCCAAAACAAAGAGAGAACCAAAACCAGAGTAATAGGTGTGAACTGAAACTGGGATTGACCTGGCTTTTTTTTTTTGGCTGATTTTGGTAATCAGAGGATTTGGGTTTAATGTGCTCCAGCTGATGGAAAAGTTGGCTCTAAGACCCTTCATAAAGCCAGGACCCTCAAAGGAAAAATCTATCATTCCAGCAAAGGGAGATACAAACAGGGATTGCTTATCTTAGCCTGAACTCTGGTCAAGGAAAAGTAAAGGGTCTCTGCAACAACTCCTCCTATCATCACACATGTTTGGCATTTAAATTTACACTACCTGCTAGGACCTCAACTTTCAGGGTAAGTATAAATATAAAAGTGAGCCACCTCTGGGTCACTGGTTCCTGGCACAAGGAAATGAACACTTCTTGGGAAGGCCATACCTTCAACCCAAGCAACACGGGAATCTCACAGATAAAGTTGGGGTGTACATGAGCTTACAATTCAAAATTATAAAACACATGAAGAAACAAGCCTTCATGGGTCAGGTAGGAAATGGAACAAAACAAAACAGGATGCCCAGTTAACTCTGAATTTCAAATAAACAATGAGTAAGTTTTTAGTATAAGCATATCCCAAATATTGCATGCAACATACTTACAGTAAAAAGTATTTGCTGTTTAACTGAAATTTAAAGTTAATTGAATGTCTTTCATTTTTTATAGCAATCTTATATGTGCAAAAGTCAGGAGACACAACAGCAGCATTAGAGCATTCCAGAACTTCAGATAATAGAATTAACAGACATATATTTTTAAATGATTAAATACATAAGAGAAAGCCTTGACAGACCCTGAGAGGTATGCAAGAGTAAAGGACAGTTATGGCAGATGTTATAACATATACAATCCTGCAACAACAGCAATAACAATGTTTGTGAGTAGATACATAGGTAAATATATATGCTAAATAGGTGAAGGAGGGCGTATGGGAGTATACGTGTGCCCATATATAGTTATGGTTGTGGATATTTCTACATATGTATTTGTAAATGCTACATGTATATTATATACAATAGAACACATGGGGGCAGAGTTATAGAAACTATTTAAACATTGGGACTGACCCACTGGATTTGAAGGCTAAGGACCATAGCCTTGGGGGACATCTAGGTCAACTGGCAAGACACAGTTCATAAAGAAAATTCTACATCCTAGCCTGGTGAGTAGCTCTGGGGTCTTTAAAAGCTTGTGAACAGCCATCTAAGAAGCAACTATTGGTCTCTGCCCGTTTGGAGCAAAGGAGCAAAACAAAACTGAAGACTCAAGGAAACAATTAGTCCAAAGGATTAATGGCCTTCACAAACTACAGGCCCCTGTAATCTAAGACCAGAAGAACTAGCTGGTGCCTTGCTGTCACTACTGACTACTTTGACTGGGACCACAATAGAAGGCCTGGGTTAGAATGGGTAAAAAATATAGAACAAAATTAAAAAAAAAAAACAGACTTACTAGTCTGAAAGAGACTGAAGGAATCCCTGAAACTATTGCCCTGAGACAACCTTCTAACTTGAAACTGAAGATACTCCTGGAGGCCACCCTTCAGCCAAATACTAGATGGGACCATAGAATAAATAATAACACTGTGAGTAATGTGCTCCCTGGAACAATCAACTCTGTGGAGACCAGAGGGCAACATTTGCCCAGAACCAAAGATGAGAAGGTAGGGAGGGACCATGAAACTGGGCAAATGGAAAAGAGGAACCCCTGGGGGAAAGGGGGAGAGTGCTGATACATTGCAGGGATTATAACCAATGTCAAGGAAAAATTTGTATATGAATTATTGATTGGAAAACTAATTTTCTATATAAACTTTCACCTAAAGCAAAATAAAATGTTTTTTTAAAAAAAAGGAGAAAGCCTTGAGAACACGAGGAAAGAAGAAGACAATGTTAAACATTGACTGGAAGTTTGAAAAAGAACCAAATAGGAATTTTGGAAATGAAAAGCAGAATCATTGAAATTAACAAGACAAACAAAATACAACCTTAGGGATGGATTAAACAGAAGATTAGACAGACACTATTATAGAGAGAATTTGTGAATTGGAAGACAAATGAGAGGAAATTACCCAGAAGGGAGCATAGAAAGGTAAAGAGATGAAAATATGAAAGAAAGTTTGGATCAGAGAGTACAGTTATAGGTGACCTAACACATACCCAATAATATTTCTTGAACAAGAGAATAGAAAGAATAAGAGAGAGGAAATATTTGAAGAGGAAATGACTGGCAATTTTTCTGGACTGAAAAAAGAAAAAAAGGAATCTTTAGATTTAAGAAATGTAATATGTTCCTATCAAGACAAAACAAAAATAAATTTGCATCTAAACACATCATGGTGCAGTGGTTAAGAGTTTGGCTACTAACCAAAAGGCTGGCAGTTTGAATCTACCAGTTGCTTCTTAGAAGCCCTATGGGGTAGTTCTACTCTGTGCTATAGGGTCGCTATGAGTCAGGATAGACTTGACAGTAATTTTTTTTTTAAACACATCATAATGACGTTATAGGACACCAAAAGCAATGAGAAGATCTTAAAAGAAACCAATGAGAAAAGACTGATATAAAAAAGAAGGAAAAAAAGAATGACAAGAGGGGAAGGTACAGCCTTTGGCAGTAGACTTATGTCTTCAAGCCATAGCTCCACCTCTTCCAGTCATGTGAGCAATTTACTTAACCACTTTGAGCCTTACTTTCCGCGCGTCTGTAAAATAAATATTCAGCCATAGTTTATCACTGCTAATCCCCACAGCAATGCTAAAAAGTGCCTAACATAAAGCATTGTTTGTTAGTGTGCATTTAGCAAAAAGTAGCTATTAATATTATTGACAGAATTTTCCCATATTAGTTTCTGAGGCATAACCCTTCATGCACCCAACCCCAGGACGACTAATATTTAAGTGTACATCATACTTGAGAAAGCAGATGGCATGCCTACTGAAAAATCATAAATCACTATCCTGGGGCTCCCTCAGCTTTCCAAGCATGGTGTCCATAAACTGTATAGATCGTGTCTTCCTGGAGTCTCATCAACAGGATAGCTTTAGGCTGTTTAGGGAACTCCTCTTTTTGTAGCCTCCTTTTCTTCCAGACTTCCTTAAAATTCAAAGATAAACACAATGTCAACTTGTAAGACTTCCATGACCTCCCTCCAGAACAGTTTATGTACTACTGCTACGTGGTCCCATAGTACTTCCCTCTCTCATAGCATTTATCACACTTTTTTTTTAACTACACAATTTTTTATCTTCCCCACTAGACTCTAAGCTCTATAAGGGCAGGTACCTTACCTGTCTTGCTCACCACTGAATCCACAGTGCCTAGCATATGGCCTGGGACATAGGAGACACCTAAGTAGTTACTGAATCTACAGCTGCAGAAGAGAAACTGGAAGTTAGGGACGGGGTTCATGTGTGGAGTTGCTGTACATAAAAAACATGGCATTTTGTAGACGTGCAAAGGACTATAGATAGAGGCCTTCTAGTCTTTCCACTGCTTTTCCAGATGAGGAAAGCAAAGACTTCATCATCCAGGGCTGTTAAATGATAAAAATCAGACTCAAACCCAGTTCTGCCATTTCCCAAGTGATACCGCATCCACTCTATCAGGTTGCCTCCATGACCAAGACCATGACTGTGGCCACTCCCCACTCACTTTGCTTCTCCAGGCCATTTGTGAGATATTGAAAAGACATTTAATGAACATTAAAAAAAAAAAAAAAGAAATCATCCTGAGGGAGGTGTAAACAGGCAGAGACAAATGCATGGTATAGGGCCATCAAGTTAAAGGTGACACTTCTCTGTTATTAGCCCACACTTTCTTACCAAAGTAAATCTGTAGCTGCTACTGGAAAAATCCCAATTCCATACTCCATTTAGTTTTTCTGGACAGGGTTTAACTGTTAAAACCCTAAATGAAGAAAAAAGAAAACCCACATGGCACTAAAAGGCGGGAAGAGAGGAGTTGTTTTTTGTTGTTGTTTTTATTGCACTGAACAATTAGCTCTCTATTCTAAAAAAAATTAAGGTGTCATTAGAAGAAGAATTTCAAAAGTGTCAAGAAGACATATCCGAAATGGGAGGAAAGTTGAAAAGATAAATAAAACGAGCATTCCTTTAGCTATACTTGGTGGAGTCCTGCAGAGAAAAAAAATTCCAGCCGGGCAGCATTCAGACATAGTTTATTAATGCAGTTTCCCCCACAGCAGGACACAGAAAGGGAAACTGGGAAAACAGTCACATTAAAAAATTATGACTCTTACATCTGATCTTTATGGATACACAGAAAATAAACTGTCCTCTTGAGTTGTCCTTGGGCCGTGTTGACGCAGAGATACAAAGGATTATTATTATTTTTCCTCCAAAGCCCTACAATAGCATTATTTGCTCACACATGGTTGGACCAGACTAAAAGTTACTTCTCACTTCTGGGGGATTTTAACAGTACTTATGAAAAGACCTTATGTAAGATTTTGGGCAGTTCTCCCAATTACATTTTGAAATAAAGCATTTGCGTCTTCTGTTTTTAAAGAGTACAGAAAATGGAAATCTGTTTGCATTCTCTTTTGGGAAAAATTGTAGCAGGTGGTAACTTGTCGTAAATGGAATTTCCCTGGGATCTTACAGCTGGAAGGGAGCTTACCAATCACCTGAAGCAGTGTTTTTCATACTGCAGGCTGTGACCCACTGATGAGTTATGAAATCAGTTTAGAGAGTCACAACTAGATTCCGAGTGTAGATGAGAGGAGGAATAGAAATAGAATTGAATAGAACAGGAAGAGGTGTGTTGCACATACTGCACTGTGAAACTGTATTGTTTCAGTTGTATGAATGTATGCGTGCACATGCTGGCTCACAACATAAAATGTGTTTCTTCCTCTGAGTTCTGGAAAGCAATAAAAAATGTCGAAAGGTACCAGTCTAAGGAAACACAATCCCGTTCCAGAGAAGATAACTGGAGCCAACCAGAGCCAGAGAGGTGAAAAATGATTTTTCCAGGTCACCCAGTGATTCAGAAGCAGCCCAGGTCTCCTGATTCCCAGTATACTTTCTATTAGACTTTAATGATGAAAGCGTGCTTGGGGCTGAGTGTCAACCGTGCACTGCGGTTGCTCTATCACCTTGGTGGCTGGTGTTCTATCGTCTTCTGAAGTATTTCCTATGCTTTTGGATCAACTAGGCTTCCCTTTCTCCTTCTCCAATACTCCAGCCACTCTTATACCATATGGGATCAGTGATTCTGTAGGATGGGGCTGGTGTGTGGAGGGTCAAATAACCAGTGCCCAGGCTTGGATGATCCATGACTATGGGGTAGCTCAGATGATACAAAATTCCACAGGTCATTCACTGCTTCCTGGAGCTGATGAGCCGCACAAGAAATAGATCAGAGCCTTCCTGTGAAAAAAGGAGGTATGTATGACGACTCATATAGAGGGTATTCTCAGAAACAAGACAACCTGCTGAAGACTGGAGGCGTTAGGTAATTCCCACCAGATTTATGCAACTCTAGCTGGTCTTCTGAGCCAAAACAGAAGCATGTGGAATGTGCACTATAACTGCAGAGAAATAGGATCATGAAAGAGAACTCTGCCTAGGACTCAAGGTGCCTCTCCCTGGTTTTGACTTAGAGGAGAAGACGATCTACTCCACCAATAAACAAACACTTAGGTTGCGCTTACTATGTGCCAGACGCTGTTCTGAGAATATTACAAATGCTTACTTATTTAATCCACATAGTCAACCTCTAGGCTTAAAGGACTCTCCTACTGGCAGTCTGGGTAGAAGGTTGAGAAGTGTTGAGATGTGTGAAAATAATTTGTTTTTCTTCCTGATTCGAAGACAGGAGGGCGAGTACTCTTAAAAGAGTTTAGAACTAGGACAAAGTGAATTAATCAAAAGTCAAATCCAGGGAGAAAAGGTCAACTGCCTACTTTCTCTTGGAGAAGGAACTGGGAGGAAGATTGTTCTTCTTGCAAAGATTCATCACTTTTTGAGGTTTTCCAGAAGTGGTGATGGATTTGCAATGAGCCATCTACTTTTTTTTTTTTTTTTAACTCACTCTCATATATTTGTAGTATAGCTGCCGTGAGTCCCTGGCTGGTGCAAATGGTTAACTCACTCAGCTGCTATCTGAAAGGTTGGAGGTTTGGGTCCACCTAGAGGTACCTCAGAAGAAAGGTCTGGCAATCAACTTCCAAAAAAATCAGCCATTGAAAACCCTATGGAGCAAAGTTCTACTCTGACACACATAGATCACCATGAGTCAGAGTTGCTCCATAGCGAGTGTTTTCCTTCTTCTTCTTCTTTTTTTTTTTAATTACTACCTTGGTGCAGTGGGTCTGTTTGGGTCCTGAAACTATCCACTCAAGCCCACGCAGAGATCAAACCTGTGCCCATGGCTCTATGATCCAGTGCCTTACAGACAGCCTGATGAAAGGCTTCAACAAACAATTTGTTGAATTAATTTATTACCACGTGCCAAATACTGAACCAGACTTTGGAAATAGCTAGATTTGGTTTTGATGCTAAAAATGAGAAGTTTATTGAAGTGTATAAAGAGGAAGAGTTTCTTAGAGATATAGGAAGTGAGTTTTTTTTTTAAGCACCTATTATGTGCTTGAGAAGCCCTGGTGGTGCAGTGGTTATAGCGCTGGGCTGCTAACCAAAAGGTCAGGGGTTCGAATTTACCAGCTGCTTCGCAGGAGAAAGATGTGGCAGTCTGCTTCTGTAAAAATTACAGCTTTGGAAACCCTGTGGGGCAGTTCTACTCTGTCCTATACGGTCGCTGTGAGTCGGAATCAACTTAACAGCAACAGGTTTGGTTTTTATTATGTGCCTATATGTT
Organism: Loxodonta africana; assembly: GCF_030014295.1. Lineage (NCBI taxonomy): Eukaryota > Metazoa > Chordata > Mammalia > Proboscidea > Elephantidae > Loxodonta > Loxodonta africana. The sequence goes on from NC_087348.1 coordinate 47,482,460, forward strand.
TTATATGTTAACACTTAAATCCCTCAAGACGCTTATCAAATCTACATTTCACAGATGAGGGAACTAAGTTAAATGGCTTATTGAAGATAAATAGGTGGGGGATAGAATTCAGAATAAAATCTGTCTGCAGAACCCATTACTCTTTCCACCACATCACATTGCAGCCGGGAAGTTTTCTTTCCCATTCATCTGAAAAATGATTTGGCTCTGGCGGCATTCACTGACCATGGCAAAACTTTAATTGGTCTTTCCATGCCACAGCCTACTGATTATCCACAAGGAATAGCAACAGTTAAAGCCTGTTCTCTGGAATTAAGTCTTGATTCCCTTAACAACTCCACCATGTAATTAAACTTACCTCTCCAACAGGCAGATATGGTTCACTGAAGAATCTGAGAAGAACTATTGAAACTCTGCGGAGTGAACTTGCTCTGGGTTCACCATAGTCAAGTCTGGGCTTGGAACTGAAGCTAAGAATGCAGAGAATGCTGCCAGTCCAGACAAAGCACCAGTCATGAAGCTATAGGGAATTAGGGTGGATTTCCTGTGCAAACTGTGAAACCTCTAATTTAGCTCTGCTTATTGTTTTGCTCCATGAGCATGTCGGGTAAAAATGCAGGTTGCTGAGTATTTATCCTTTCCTTGGAGCTGCCTCCGTTGATTTAGGTGGCAAATCATATAGGTGTTAGTCATCAGAAATGGAAAATGTTTCTTTTTGGAAGGTATAATTATCAGAGGTCTCACCCTAACAGTATCTTGTGAAAAGATATATTTGCCATTATTAGTACATTTTTGTGGATGTGTTATGAAAAAATTTGGCTTACACCACAAGTAGTTTATGGACTGCATTTTTTTTTTTACCCGAGATAAGATTTGGCTTAGCATACTGAAAATGTAAGGATAGCATTAAATAGTTAAATTATGCACCATGTGGTGATAGTGAGTGAGAAGGGGAAGCCACAGAGATTCAGTATTTTCATGAGCCCATAAAACCCTAGGAAGGTGTGCTTAAAGGCAAGTCAAATGAAAAACTATTAAAATTGTAACCCAAAGTGGCTTTGAGTTAAAAGTCATTACATAAAAAGAAGATAAAAGGCAATACTGCTTGGGCCCATACGCTAAACAAAATGCCAAAGTAAAACACCAATGGGCTACAAAACAAACAATAACCACGCCCCCCCCCGCCCCATCCAAAAAAGAATGAGAAAACCCAACACTATTTTCTATGTTTCAAGTCCCTCAAGAAGTAAGGGTCCAAATGTCATATACAAAAACAATCGGAAAAAACCCATTGCTATTGAGTGGATTCTGACTCACAGCCAGCCTGCAGGACAGAGTAGAACTGCCCCACAGGGTTTCCAAGGAGCAGCTGGTGGACTTGAACTGTGGACCTTTTGGTTAGCAGCTGAACTCTTAACCACTATACCACCAGGCTCCATCATATAGAGTACAGCAGATTTTTCTGGTCTCACAATGGCTACTCAGACTATGCAGTTAGTTACCCAGAAAACACAGTGGAACCTCTTCAGAGAGCTGGCCAAGTCCAGATGTTGGAGATTATGATCTCCCGGAAACAATGGAATTTCTGCCAGGAGATTAAAGAGAAGAGCTAATTTATGACTTTCTCTACCTGTTTGCAATATGCGCCCAGCTTATTATCTGCACATTGTGATGCACGGGAATTACAATGCTGAAAATAACGTGCAACACGTGACCACTGTAGTTAAGTCTAAACAGGGGACATTTGTCATTTTTTAGTCTGCACATCTGGTTCTATTGTATTTGCCAAATGATTAATATAGAAATATATTACAGTGAAATCCTTTTATATCAAAGTTTTATTTGCCAGGAAATAGAACACTTTTCCCCCATCTCTCTCCCCACTTCCCCCCCCATTCTAGACTGAACTCTGAAATTTCCAGCACTAGAGTTCATTTGAGTGAGCAGGGCAGGAAACCTGCTCTTGTCTTTGTTCAATTCTCTAAGTTCTGTAGTTACAACTGGGGTGGATATGCGTCCTTTGTTTTAAAAGCATATCCACAGAGGCGGCCTTAGAGCTTATTCTGTAAGCAGGTGGGGCCTCAGAGACCTCAAACAGTTAAAAGCAGAGATGAAATTCTAAATCTTAAACTCCCTTTTATTGAAATATAAGTTTGTTTAGTATATTTACACCACATTTTATGCACATATATACAGAGAAGGCAAATTTTGTCAAATAAAAAGTTTTTCTTAATAAAAAATTAAAATAACAAAAATAAAGTGCATGAAACTGATTTTTTTTTTTTCTTTCTGGTGAACATCATCATTGTCATCATTTTGGTCGGTTGTGAGGGGGAGGAAGAAGAAACTCATTATTTCACTCAGTGCATCCAGCTGGTCTTGCACTCAGTAGCCTTCAGGGCAAAATGACAAGGGGTCAGGGACAAGTCAGGCAAACATCAGGGTGTGCAGGGCTCCCCAGGGTTTAGAGGTCCTGCTCTTTGTCCTATAGGGAGTCGCTGCTCTTCTCTTAACAGTGATCTCACCATCGCGGCTCTGAAACAAAGGGAGAACACAGGAAGGGGGCTCCACCAGCCAATGTCACAGCCCTGCTCCAGGACCACCAGCGCTGCGTTTGGTAGGAAATTGCAGAATTAACTCAATGGCTCCAATGGGTTTTCCTTTTTCGGAAGGGGAGAGAGGGGACCCAGGAATGGGGTGTACCTCCCACAGAGATGGCCAACCGGGGACAAAAACCCGGTAGCCAGTTTCTTCGGATCCCAAATTCCGTGTTAACATAGGGAAGAATCCTTGTGCAAGGCTAGGTGGCGGGAATGTTACACTTCTCGTCTCAGTGAGTTCATCCTCCCAGAACTTTGAAAGGAAACAATTTGGGATTGAAAGAAAGGGGCAGGTGTATGAATCTGAAGTTTTTTAGACGCCTCCTCACTCGGGGCGCTCGCTGGGCGTTGGCCGGCTGGTCCCAGGCGGTGGCAGAGGCGACGGCCCTTCCCTTATCATCCATCACCGCGTCCGGGGTCTCGCTCCCTCTGGGTGATGCTAAGCCCCTGGCCAGCGGCCGTAATTGGCCTTACAGTGCAAAATGTGCTTGGCGAGGAAGTCGAGGCGGTGCTGCAGCAGCAGAGCGTGGGGTTCGGCGAGCGCCGCCAGCTCCGGGAAGCGAGGCTCGTAGCGCCGGTAGAGGCTCAGCAGCCTGGCCGCCGCGTCCTGGCCGCGATGCAGCTCCAGGACACGCCACGCTGTCCGCTCGCGGAACACGCACACCGATTGCAATAGCGGCTCGTTATATTTGTCCCACATGCCCGCCACCCGGTAGCCGTGCACCAAACCGGCCTCGTTGTCCAGAAAAACCAGCGCCCCGCTGGGTCCGCGGTGCAGGTTGCTGGTGGCGCGCTGCATGACGCGCGGGTCCCACTGCAGGCTAAAAAGGTTGCTGACAAGCCGGTCGAAGTTGGCTGTCAGGTAGTCAAAGAGGATCAAGTCGGTCCATTGCACCAGGTCCACCAGCTCTGCCTGGCTGCGGTTGGTCAGCTCGTCCCCGGCGGCGCGGAGGGGCCGCAGGCGGCCGTCCTCTGAGCGCCAGGGCGCAGGCACTACCACATCCGTGAGGTTGGGCAGCCAGCGCGTCAAGCTCACCACGCTGCCCTCGGTCCAGTGAGCTGCGCGCAGTTCCTCCTGCACCTGTGCCCACTGCGCCCCCCGCGCCTCCACCCGGGCAAGGGCCAGCGGCGGCACGTGGCGCTGGAGGCCCAGCAGGCGCGCCAGGTAGTAGGACAGGGCCTCGCCCTGTATTTGCTCCGGGTTGATGCCATAGCGCACGCAGGCGCGAGTGCCGTCGGCGAAGTGGGCCAACCGGTTGGAGCTACGCCCGCAGCCCCCGCGCTCCAAGGCTACCACCAGGGCGCCGCGCGCCGCCTCCAGCCACGCCGCTGCCTGGGCCTCCGAGAAGCCCCGGGGCACCTGTTCCTCCAGACCGCGGCTCCAGAAGACGCCCCCGTGCACCACCGCGCTTTCGGCTGGCCGGGGCCGCCCGGCTGACGCGTGCCGCCTGCGCTCGCCCGGGGGTCGCCCGGGCGGCCCGTCCGCGCCGGCCGCTAGGGTGAGCAGCGCCCGGAAAGTTTTCAGGGAGCCGCCGTGGGCGTCCCGCGGCAGGGGCGGGGGCAGAGGTAAGCGCGGCGCGGGGCCACCGCTCCGGTCCAGGAGCCACGGGAGTTGATCTTCGGGCGGCCGCGAGGCGTGTATTTCGGTCCGCGGTGGCAGGAGCCCACCCCACAGAGCCAGCAGAGAGCCCAGCGCCAGCAGCCAGAGCCCCGCGGTGGCGGCGGCACCCCGCATCCTCCTGCCCATGCTCCCGCGGCCGCGCCGGCTTCAAACCGAGCCAGGGCGCCCGGGTCCCGGCGGCGAGGCGGGCCCAGCAGCGTGTTGGCTCCGGGGCTCCAAGCGCCTCATCCCCATCGCGGCCGCGGGGCGCTGCGAGGCTCTGTCCGGTGCGCAGCTCGGCGCTGGGAACTCGTCTCGCCGCCGCTTCCCAGCTGCTTTTGTATTTCGTTGTGAGACCCTCCGGCCAGCGCGATTCACAGGCGCTCAGACCACGTGGGAGCGTGGGGGATCCCCCTCCCCCTCCTCCGCCGCCGCTCCCCGCCCCCCGCTCGCCCGCCCTCTTCCCCTCCTCTTCCCCTTAAAGTGGCAATGGCTCTTTCCAACCCGGAGAGGCGGCCCCACACCCTTTCCAGGACTTAGGGGCCGGGTGGAAGCCGGACGGGCGGCTCCCGCGCGGGGGCGTCGCAGGAGGCAGTGCCGAGCTGGAGTCTGATGTCCGGGCCGAGGGACGCGCCCCTGGCCCTCGCGGGGGTGGGTGGTCATCGGGTCCCTTCGCCTGGGTGGCGCCTAGTCTCCTGCGAACTTCAGACAGCCCGCGACCACGCTCCGGGCCCGGTCGGGTGGGGCTCTGGGCGGGTCCCTTTGCCTTCTCCGTTTCCGACCGGTGAGATTCACGCCTCCTTTTGTACCGTAAGTCCCCGGGATCTTTCGGAGCCAGAGAGGATGTGACTCCAGCCCGAGAAGGGAATCATTTGTAGCAGACAACTTTGAACCGACCTCTCCCCTTTTCCCTGGCGCGCCCACCACCGCCGGTCACGGCGGGCTTGTGGACTTGAGGTTGGAGGCTCCGCAGTTTCCATGCAGCTCACGCGGAATTTTTTTTTGTGTGTGTGTGCACGGAGAATATTACCTAGACCCGCTTCCATTCATTCGTTTATTCTTTCAACAAAGCGACTGTCCCCGACTCCTCGTCTCTGGCCAGAGCAGCGAAATTCCAGCCCCAGTCCTTACCGAGCTTGCATTCTACTGAGACGTTCCGGTTGTAATGAGAGCGTACAGTGCGGTGGAGGGGGTGTCAGGGACGACTCCTCTAAGGAAATGATACGTTTTGCCCAGGAGGAAACTAGGCGTAGAAAAGGGCTGGAGCTTGCTCAACACCCCACAGCTGGCAAGTGGAGAAGCTAAAATTCAAACTCGTCTCTACCGGTACGCAGGCTGCTTGATTTTCCCTCCATCAAGAAAGTGCAATACTTTTATCAAGTTGCCAGCTTTCTCAGTTTTTTTTTAATTCACTGTCATTTGGCCAATCACTTTATTCCCCAAATCTGATTTTTCAGTTAAAGAAACAAACACACATACAGAAATCCTCATATAGCGTTTGACTTAATAGTTTATTGGAAAAAGAAATGGTTGGGGGGTGGGTTCGGGAGCGGGAGCAGCCAGAAAGCAGAGTATCTCCTTCCGGATACCTCTGGGTTAAAGACACTAGGAAGGCTCTCGGATAAGGAAGGATCAGCTCCTCCCCCTCCCCTCTCTACACCAGAAGTGTACCCCTGATCCAAGCCGAGCTTCCCAGCACCCCGCTTAAACAAATGGTGGGGAAGGTAGAGAGCTCGCCTCCTGGGAGCCAGAGTCTGACATCTGTTTCCTTACACGCGTTCCTTCTCTTCCTCCCCTTCCCCCATCAGGTGCATACGCAGGTTGTCAACTGTACTAGCTCATCTTCTGGCACTGATCGTGTTTTATTCTCCATAGGATGAATTTTCCAGTAGTGCAGGGCAGTTATCCTAATGCTGGCGGCTGAGCAGTTGCATCAAAAGACCATATTCGGGGCCTTCCACCACGACCCAGGGTACCTTCAAGTGTTTTCATTGGTGTGGTGAGTGTACATTGTCCCACGTGTGGGGTCTGGATTGAATCCGCTCCACATCCCACTGTGGCTGTAGTCTGCCTTTTTATAGATTTTATCTGATGATGAGCTTACTGTGGCTCCCCTATGGATACATCAAAACATGTTAATTCCTAAAAAAAAATACTGTCTTCCTGCTCTGCTCACTCTCTTCCCTCATTTTTCCTTAGAGGGCAGGGACTATGTTTTATCAAGTCTTTATTTCTCATATACATCTAACATAGTATCTTACACTAAACAGGCGGTCAGTAAATTGAATTTAATTTTTTGTCTTTTGGTTTAACGTTTACCGGGTTTTTTTTTTAAAGTGCCGCGCTTTTAACTGGGCAAACTGTAAGCAAGAGCGCCACCTTGTGGGCATAAGTAGAATATCTAGCTAGAGAACAGTATACTTTTTAGACCGTTAAGTCAGTTAAATTTTGAGAATATTAACTCAAGCCATGTCCTAGGTGCTATGGAAAAACCCAAAGTACTTGGTGTTTCTGTCTCTTTGGCTGTTAAAAGCTAAAATAACTACAAAAGGTAGTTCACTGGAAACTGCGTGAGGAATCAGTTTTATCTATTTTATGCTACCTGGGCACAATGCCTGGCACTTAGTGGGTGTTCAATAAAAATTTGCTGCATAAATTATTGGGATGTTAATAAGATGGAGCTCTGCAAGTAACATGTATCAGGTGTTCTGTTTCTTTTTTTTTTTTTTAACACCTTACTACTAAAGGAAGGAGACCTGGTGGTACAGTGGTTAAAGAGCTCTGTGGTTTGAACCTACCAGCCACTCCACAGAAGTAAGATGTGCCGCCTGCTTTTGTAAAGATTTACAGCTTTGGAAACCATGTGGGGCAGTTCTACTCTGTCCTATAGGGTCACTATGAGTCAGATCCACTCAACTGCAGTGGGGGGTTACTGCTAAGGGACATAAAATAAGAACTTTTATAAATTTTTAAAGGAAAAAAAACCTGTGAAATCTCTGCATAATATATGGAGAGGAAGCACCTTATTTTCAGTTTTTGAGGGCTGAGCTGACCTTGAACCCAGATACCCGAAATCCAGGAATCTCCCAATTGTATCACTGGCTTTACTGAAGAGGAAACTGAGGCTTAGAGAAGTGTGCTAAGATCTCTTAGACCTCTGAAGATGGACTAACTTTGTCACTGAGCAGCCCTTTGCCTGCAGCCACAGGACCCTAGTCTGTGCTAGAACCCGTAACCCATTGCCGTCAAGTTGATTCCAACTCATGGCAATCCCATGTGTTGCAGAATGGAACTGCTCCACGGGGTTTTCTTGGCTGTAGTCTTTACAGTAGCAGATCTCCATGCCTCTCTTCGGCAGTGCCTCTGGGTGTGCTTGAACTGCCAACCTTGAGGTTAGTAGCAGAGAATGAACCATTTGCACTACCCGGGGACCAATGTATCAGAACAGGAGACATTAATAGAAAACTTTCATGAGTTCATGGAAATGCAGAATTACAGAAAACCAAAAAAAGAAGTGGAATCCAGATTTCAAGTGGTATTTGATTATTTTAGCAGCATTTTAAAACATTCCTGTTTATCTGTTAGATGAAAACACTTCCAGTATCCTTCACTTCTGGGCCTGAGGCCTGCTCCTCCCACCCACGACCAAACCACTGTGGCTGAAGTTGGGTTAGCATAGTTTATCCCTGTGTGTAATCTCAGCACCTTCGGCCCTCTGGCAGTCTTTGGGAATGTGGGAAGGAGCTACCTATCTGACCCTAAACAGGAACCTATCTTCACCTTTAAAATTTTTCTTAATACTCCTCCGAGCCTTTTCCCTGAGCCTAGATTTCCAATTCTTGGAACTTTCCCACAGTCCTGTTCCAAGAATGATCTGGTTCAAATAACCGTGCTTCCTGGGGAAAAGAGAGGAGGTAGACTGAGGGTTAGCAGCAGAGCAGGGGGTTTGGACTTAGAAGATTTTTCAAGTCTGCATTTCCACTTGCAGGCTGTTTCCTTAGCTAGTTATTTACCTTCTATGAGTTTTGGCTTCCACATCTGAGAAATGAGGATAATAAATCCTACCCACCTCACAGAGTCGTTATGAAGCTTATGTGAAATATTAATAATACCCACAACAACAACAATAGCAGCAAACACTTGTTGAATGCTTCTTATGGATTGGGCACCGAGTTAAACCCTGCACATGTGTTATCTGATTTAATCATCCCGGCAAGAACTATTATTGTTCCCCATTTACAGATGGAAAAACTAAAAGGTAGCCAGTAACTGGCCTGAAGTCATACAGCAGGTAAGCGGCAGGACTGAGATTCCAGAATGATGGATGTAAAACCCATTTGTAAACTATGAACTGCTAGGGAAATGTCAGGTATAAAAAGTACTGCCTTAAATTAGAGTAGACTCAATTCAGATGGAATTTTGCTTTGAAATGTTCTCTGGGGTTGCTGCTAAGTGAAATGGTTAAGAGCCGTTTCACTAAAACTCATTCTTGCCACTTCCCAGGCATGTGACTTTGAGTAAGTTACTTAACCTGTCTGTGTCTCAGTTTATGCAAAGTGCTTAAAAGACCATCTAGGCGTTTGCTATTATTGTTGTTTTTGCTATTGTTACTTTTCCTTCTGAATTCACTACTTCATTGCCCAGGTGGAGGGCTCCTCCTTTTCCTGTTGCTGCCCACCACCAAACTTCACTCTGGCTTTGAGATGTTCCAGCCCAATGCTCCCTCTTTCTACCCCAGATGGGCATCTTCTCTGACACTTTTGCCGTTTTCCTTCCATATGGAACTGGACCAGCGGGATTTTACCGACATTTCCAGGGCAACCCTTGCTAAAAGGCCACAGCCTCCAGCAGCCTTGGGCGCCAGCTCCTGGCTTCCTCTCACTCTGCCTCTTTCAGTCCTGGCTTTTCCCAGGTCTGCTGAGTTACTAGCCCCTCCCAAAGACAGAGGTTCCTAAATGCACCCTTAAAGATGCCTCTACAGAAAGGAAGTGGGAAAGAAAATGTTAGAGAGGAGTGTAATACTCCTTGAAAATAGACATGACACCTGCTTCAGCCATGATTACCTGTGTGGCCCTGGCAGCTTTCTTAAACTTTCTGGGCACTGGTTTCATTATTTGTGTCTCCCTCATCTCCACTCTTTCTGTTTTACTATTTGTTTTTATTCTTTATTATTTTTTTAGGCTTGGGGATTATTTTTCTTTTCCTGCTAACTCCCTATTTGACCGTGATCTGGGTCTTCCAGGATTGCCTACCTGATGTTACCCACACATTCCTGGCTGTCACAGGCATATTTACATACATACATATATACACACATATGTCTGTATGTATATAGACACACGTATATGTATATAATGTACATGCGACTACATAGAAACCCTTGTGACTTACTGGTTAAGTGGTACGGCTGCTAACCAAAAGGTCAGCAGTTCAAATCCACCAGGCACTCCTTGAAAACTCTATGGGGCAGTTCTGTTCTGTCTTGTAGGTCGCTATGAGTCAGAATCAACTTGATGGCAATGGGTTTTTTTTATGCAAATATATGTGTGTGTATGTTGTTATTAGGTACCATTGAGTCAGTTCCAACTCATAGTGACCCTGTGCACAACAGAATGAAACACTGCCAGGTCCTGCACCATCCTCACAATTGTTGCTGTGCTTGAGCCCATTGTTGCAGCCACTATGTCAATCCATCTCGCTGAGGGTCTTCCTCTTTTTTGCTGACACTCTACTTTACCGAGCATGATGTCATTCTCCAGGGACTGATCCCTCCTGACAACATGTCCAAAGTATGCGAGATACAGTCTCGCCATCCTTGCTTCCAAGGAGCATTCTGGTTGTACTTTCTCCAAGACAAATTTTTTCATTCTTTTGGCAGTCCACGGTGTATTCAATATTCTTCACCAGCACCACAATTCAAAGGCTTAAGTTCTTCTTTGGTTTTCCTTAATCATTGTCCAGCTTTCGCATGCATATGCGAGGGGATTGAAAACACCCTGGGTTGGGTCAGGAGCACCTTAGTCCTCAAGGTGACATCTTTGCTTTTTAACACTCTGAAGAGATCTCTTGCAGCCGATTTATCCAATGCAATGCATCTTTTGATTTCTTGACTGCTGCTCCCATGGACGTTGATTGTGGATCCAAGTAAAATGAAATCCTTGACAACCTCAATATTTTCTCTGTTTATCATGATGTTGCTTATTAGTCTGGTTGTGAGTATTTTTTTTTTTTTATGTTGAGGTGTAATCCGTACTGAAAGCTATGGTCTTTGATCTTCATCAGTAAGTGCTCCAAGTCCTCTTCACTTTCAGCAAGCAAAGTTGTGTCATCTGCATAACACAGGTTGTTAATGAGTCTTCTTCCAATCCTGATGCCCCATTCTTCTTCATATAGTCCAGCTTCTTGGATTATTTGCTCAGCATACAGTTTGAATAGGTATGGTGAAAGGATACAACCCTGATGCACACCTTTCCTGACTTGGGTTTTTTTGGGAGTATCCCCTTGTTCTATTCAAACAGCTGCCTCTTGGTCTAAGTACGTGTTCCTCATGAGCACAATTAAGTGTTCTGGAATTTCCATTCTGTGCAATGTTATCCATAACTTGTTATGATCCACACAGTCTATAAAACACAGGTAAGCATCTTCCTGGTATTCTCTGCTTTTAGCCATGGTCGATCTGACATCAGCAGACATCTGCCACCCAGATTCCTCATGAGCTCAATTAAGTGTTCTTAAACTCCCATTCTCCACAAAATAAATTGAAGAGGAACATGTCAAAAAGAACATTTCAAGATCTATCCTGAAGTACAACTCTGTCAGTGATAGAATAATTATCCATACGTCTACAAGTAGCCAGTTAATGTGACTATTATTCAAATTTATCCACCAATCACTAATGCAAGGATGAAGAAATTAAAGATTTTTACTAACTTCCATAGTCTGAAATTGATAAAACACACAATCAAGATGCATTCATAATTACTGTTGATTGGAATGTGAAAGTTGGAAACAAAGAAGAAGGATCAGTAGTTGGAAAATATGGCCTTGGTGATAGAAATGACGTGGGAGATTTCATGATAGAGTTTTGGAAGAATGATGACCTATTCATTGGAAGTACCTTTTTTCAACAACACTAATGGTGACTATACACCTGGACCTTGCTGGATGGAATGCACAGGAATCGAGTAAACTACATCTACGAAAAAAGACGATGGAGAAGCTTATTATCATCAGTCAAAACAAGGCCAGGGGCCGACTGCAGAACATACCATTAATTGCTTATATGCAAGTTCAGGTTGAAGCTGAAGAAAATTAAAACAAATCCATGAGAGCCAAAATACAATCTTGAGTACATCCCACCTGAATTTAGAGACCACCTGAAGAATAGATTTGATGCACTGACCACTAATGACTGAAGACCAGACGAGTTGTGGGATGACATCAAAGACATCATATATGAAAAAATCAAAAAGGTCCTTCAAAAGACAGGAAAGAAAGAAAAGACCAAAATGGATGTCAGAAGGGACTCTGAAACTTGTCCTTGAAGGTAGAGTAGCTAAAGTGAATGAAAGCAATGATGAAGTAAAAGAGCTGAATAGAAGATTTCAAAGCACTGCTCGAGAAGACAAAGTATTATAATGAAATGTGCAGGTACCTGGAGTTAGAAAAACAAAAGGGAAGAAAACACTCAGCACTTCTCAAGCTGAAAGAGCTGAAGAAAAAATTCAAACCTTGAGTTGCAATATTGAAGGATTCTATGGATAAAATGTTGAATGATGCAGGAAGCATCAAGAGAAGATGGAAGGAATACACAGAGTCACTGTACCAAAAAATTGGTCATTCGTCTGTGCCAAGAAGTCTGGAAGACAGTTACCTGGCCAACTGACTGGAAGAGAGCCATATTTGTGCCCATTCCAAAGAAAGGTGATCCAACAGAATACAGAAATTATCACACAATATCATTAATATCACACACAAATAAAACTTTGCTGAAGATAATTCAAAAACAGTTATGCAGTACATTGACAGGGAACTGTCAGAAATATAAGCCAGATTCAGAAGAGGACATGGAACGAGGGATATTATTGTTTTCAGATGGATCTTGGCTCAAAGCAGAGAATACCAGAAAGATGTTTACCTGTGTTTTATTGTCTATGCAAAAGCATTCACCTGTATGTATCATAACAAACTGTTGATAACATTGCAAAGAATGGGAATTCCAGAACACTTAATTGTGCTCTTGAGGAACCTGTGTGTAGACCAAGAGACAGTTGTTTTAACAGACCAAGGGGATACTGCCTGACTCAAAATCAGGAAAGATGTGCATCAGGGTTGTATCCTTTCACCATACCTATTCAAACTGTATGCTGAGCAAATAATCCAAGAAGCTGGACTATATGAAGAAGAATGGGGCATCAGGATTGGAAGAAGACTCATTAACAACCTGCGTTATTCAGATGACACAACCTTGCTTGCTGAAAGTGAGGAGGACTTGAAGCACTTACTGATGAAGACCAAAGACCACAGCTTTCAGTACAGATTACACGTCAACATAAAAAAAAAAAAATCTCACAACTGAACCAACAAGCAACATCATGATAAACGGAGAAAAGATTGACGTTATCAAGGATTTCATTTTACTTGTATCCACAATCAACATCTATGGAAGAAGCAGTGACGAAATCAAAAGATGCATTGCATTGGACAAATCGACTTCAAGAGATCTCTTCTAAGTGTTAAAAAGCAAAGATGTCACCTTGAGGACTAAGGTACACCTGACCCAAGCCACCGTATTTTCAATTGTTTTCATTAACCCAAAACCCATTGCATCAATTCCAACTCATAGTGACCCTATAGGACAGAGTAGAACTGCCCCATATGGTTTCCAAAGAGCTCCTGGTCGATTTGAACTGCCGACCTTTTGGTTAGCAGCCAAAACTCTTAACCACTATGCCACCATGGCTTCCAAATTTCTTTGGAAGCAGACTGCCACATCTTTCTCCTGTGGAATGACTGGTGGGTTGCAACCACCAGCCTTTTGGTTAGCAGTCAAATGCTTTAATCACTGTGCCACCAGGCTCCTTTCAATTGTCTCATGTACATGCAAAAGCTGGAAAATGAATAAGGAAGACTGAAGAAGAATTGATATATTTGAATTATAGTGTTGTCGAAGAATATTGAATACACCATGGACTTCCAGAAGAATTAACAAATCTGTCTTGGAAGAAGTATAGCCAGAATGCTCTTCAGAAGGGAGGATTGTGAAACTTCACCTCATGTACTTTAAACATGTTATCAGGAGGGATCATTCCCTGGAGAAGGACATTACGCTCGGTAAAGTAGATTGTCAGTGAAAAAGAGGAATACCCTCAATGAGACGGATTAACACAGTGGCTGCAACCATGGGCTCAAACATAGTAATGATTGTGAGGATGGTGCAGGAATGGGCAACGTTTTGTTCTGTTGTACATAGGATCGCTATGAGTCAGAGCCCACTCGAGGGCACCTAAAAACAAGAAAAATTTTATGATTGTCTTTATTCCATGTTGCTGTCTTTTGGACCTACATTTGAAAAAAGTCCCTGTAGCTACTATTGTAAGAGACTAGAATTTAAGTTTGGTATATTGGTGAATTAATTTCATAAATGTTGTAGTTGCTGACACACATCTCAGTCTTAGCCACAGAATATGATGATAAGAACTCTGGACTGGGGTATTTGTGGACATGGATTTCTTTCTCTACAATAATTTTGTTCAGCTGAAATTTATTGCCCAGATTCTAAAGGCCAAAGCACTGGGCAGCCCTGAACTGAGTGGGAGAAAAATGTAGAACGAAATTCAAATTCACACACATGCACATACACACACAGGAAAGACCGGGCTTGCTGGTCTGACAGAGACTGGAGAAACCCTGAGAATAAGGTCCCCTGACACCCTTTTAACTTAGTACTGAAGTCACTCCTGGGATTCACCAATCAGCCAGAGATTAGACAGGTCTATAGGGCCAACAATAACACACGTGAGGAACGTGATTCGTAGTTTAATCATGTATATGAGACTAATGGCACACCAGCTCAAAAGCAAAGATGAGAAGTCAGGAACGGACTGGAAACTGGATGAGTGGAAACAGGGAACTTGGGTGGAGAAAGGGAGAGTGTTGACACCGCGTCACCAATGTCACGAAATAGTTGGTGTGTTAACTATTTAATGAGAAATAACTTGCTCTGTAAACTTTCACCTGAAGTACAAAACACAACAGAACAAACATACAAAACAAAACAAAAAAAGCACTGGGCAATAAGTGATGGAGCCATAAGATTTTCTCTCGTCCTTAAGGCCTGCATCAGGGTTGTCTTCTCTTCATCCTCTACCTACCCTTCCTCTTCTTGGCAGGCCTCAGCCCTTCTCCCCTCTGCCTGGTACTTGCAGGAGGCTGGATCCTGACTGGTCTAACCTAGTCAGGATGCTGTCGGTCCGTTGCTAGTGCTGGGTTTAGGCATAGGCATGAGGCACAATTCTGGCCAGTGGGACCTGATGGGAAGTTCACTGGGAGGTGGGGAGGTGCGGGCTTCTAGAAAAGATTTCTGTACATTTACAAGAGACACAAGAAAGGTGTGGCCCCTTTTCTACTTTGGATGGTTCATTTCTGGAGGGAGGCCTGGAACTGGGCAGCCATTATGTAATTGCAAGGGGGGGACGACAGAACAGAAAGACAGAAGGGACCTGGGTCTTTGGTGCGGTCACCAAGACCCCATATTCATCAATTCTAGAGCTGTCCTTCCCCTGGGCTTTCCTTGTGGTAGAACCCACTTTGAATTGAGGCTTCTGGTTTTTGCAGATGAAAGATTCCTAAATGATATCCCCCTCTTTCAGAAGCTCACAAACAGGAGAGGGAGGCAAGGATGTAACAGATCTCTTACATTACACTGTGGTACTGGGAAGGCAGTGTGGTTTAGTCTTTTGGAACATGTGCTTTGCAGCCAGACTGGGCCTTCTACTTACCATCTGTGGTATCTTGAGAAAGTTACTTAACCTCTCTGGGCCTGTTAACTCATCTCTAAAATGGAGGTGAGAGTTGCACCTGCCTCATAACATTATTGTGAGAATTAGATGACACATGTCTTAGTCATCTAGTGCTGCTATAACAGAAATACCCCAAGTGGATGACTTTACCAAAGAGAAATTTATTTTCTCACAGTCTAGTAGGCTAGAGGGCCAAATGCAGGACATCAGCTCCAGGGGAAGGCTTTCCCTCTCCACTTTGGAGGAAGGTCGTTGTCATCAGTCTTCCCCTAGACTAGGAGCTTCTCTGCACAGGAACCCCAGGTCCAAAGGATGTACTCTGCTCCTGGCACTTCTTTCTTGGTGGCATGAGGTCCCCAACTCTGTTGGCTTCCTTTTCCTTTTATCTCTTGTAAGATAAAAGGTGGTGCAGGCTACACCCCAAGGAAACACCCTTTACATTGGATCAGGGATGTGACCTGTGCAAGGATTTTCCATCCCATCCTAATCCTCTTTAACCACAGGCAGAGATTATGATTTATAACACATAGGAAAATCACAAAATGGAGGACAACCGCACAAAACTGGGAATCATGGCCTAACCAAGTTGACACATATTTTTGGGGGACACAATTCAATCCATGACAACACACTAAGTCCAGTAAATATTATCTGTTGCTCTAAACTGTTGGCTATTATTAACTTGGCTGTTAACTGATAGATTGGTGGTTTGAACCCACCCAGCAGTACCGTGGAAGAAAACTCTGGTGAATCTACTTATGTAAGATCACAGCCATTGAAAACCCTATGGAGTGCAGTTCTACCCTGAAACACATGGGGTCTCCATGAGTCAGAATGGACTCCGCGGCAATGGGTTTGGTTTCTTTGGTTTATCATGGAAGTAGAAACAACATGGGAGCACAGAGGAGGGAATGACTAATTCTTCCAGGCAAGCCTGGGGCAGATGTTCAGTTGGCCTCAAGCGGTAGGTGGGGGTTTTCAGGCAACGGTTTCCGGGAAAGGATGTTCCAGGTGGCCACAGGGAAGAGCATGTGTGCTCAGTAGCAGCCACAGGCCCACAGGTAGAGGACCACATCGTTTAGGGGCTCAGTTTTCTCAAGCTTAAAGCACATAACTGTGTTGGATTTACTTAACCCTCTTCGGTAAAAGAAACAATTCCCAGGCCCTCCGCCCTAGACTGAGAAACACTTGGATTAGAGAATCTCATAGGCCCCCTCAAACACCAACCTACCGTGGAGAAAGTCACTCAACAAACGTTTCCCACTCACAGAGGTGACTGTTGCTGGCTTTGTTGATTTTCTCTCTTCATTGCCACCCAGAGCCTTATGCAGCTTGCAATTAGCGAAGCTCGGCTCCTCTTTCTCGAGGCCCTGCACAGATCATCCGTCAGAGGGCTGCTGAAGCTTAATTAAGCTTGTAAAGCTTTCTGATTTCCTCCGATGAAAGGGGCCCGTAAGCAACAGGTTTTATTTTGGTGGCTCCTGCCAGGGCTTATTATAAATAGGACTTAGTGCAACGGGGCTGAGCTCTCAGGGTGATAATGTGTCAGGACCGATCGAGGTTGCAGAGAGCAGAGATGTTATCATAATGGTTTCATCATATGCGTTGGGTGTTAATGGAAATGACTGTGAAAAAAAAGTGGGACCAGTAGCAGGGCTGGGGTAGGGGTGGCTACGAGTGAAATATCGGCTGCCAGCAGAATCTCCATCATAATCATCAGCCATATTAGCCTCAGAGCCATACTTCTGCCATCTCTTCTAGACCAGGCTCGAACTCAAATAAAAAATGGTTGCTTTAACTCCAAATGAAAATATATTCCTTTGCTGCTTTTTAAAATCCATTTACATTAAAATGATGGCCAGCAGGTAAGTAATTTATAACTGAGGGCTTGCTGCAGTGCAGGCGAGTGCCATCAGAATAGTGAGCAGCCTAGGTGGGAGACCAAGAGACTCCCCAGCCTGGGAAAAGCCACCGCTGTCAAGCTGAAGAAGGGCTGGCAAAAATGTGCAAAGATCAAGGGCAATCTGTGGGCACTTGCTGGTGGGGAACAGTGAACGTGGAGGTAGCTTCATATTTCAACAATTAAGGGGATGGAAAACCAGCTAGATTCTTTAGTAATGCATCCCTGGTTAAGAATGTACTTGTTTCAGGTTTCACTGCTAAAACCCAGTATTCTGCATCCCATACAAACAATAATGTTGGATGATGATGGTGATGATGTGGTATAACCCTGTTGTAACCCTGCTCCTTTGAGACCCACTTAAACTTGACCCAAACAGCTATCAGCCTTCTGATTTTTGAGATTCTTCAGGGCTTTATCCCTCAAATTTGTCTGTGTTCACCTCCTTCCATCCCTGCTGCTTTCTTTGCTCCAACACATGTCGACATGAGTTTGATGTTCAATGCCTTAACCAGTCCCCCCTCCCACCAAAGGTATTTGCACCAAAGATATCATTACTTTAGTAACCTTACTGTAGAAGTGGGGGTCTCCCAAAGAGGGTCATATCACTGCAAGGCCTTAGTCCACCTAGCTGTCCTCTCCCCTTCATTTCCCCCTCTGCCCTTTCTGGACGAACAGGCAAGATTTTTCTCTCACCGCGTATAAAATAGAGCTGGCTACTCCTGTTCAGGCTGCCCCAGGAGCTCAGCTTCTGCGTCAGGTCCACAGACCCATCGAGGTTTCTCTTCAGAACAAATTAGAAGAGAGACCTGAAAGGAACTCTAGGTGGGCACAATTTAACATTTTTGGGGCACTTTCTATGTGTTAGGCAGCATGCTAGGGGCTTTCCACGTGCTTAATCTTTAAAACCACCATTTGTCAGTTTGTGGTACTGTGGTGGCCTTCATGTTGCCATGATGCTGGAAGCTATGTCAATGATATTTTGAATACCAGCAGGGTCACCCATGGTGGACAGGTTTTAGGGGAGCTTCCAAACTAAGAATAGAAAGAAAGGCCTGGTAATCTGTCTCTAAAAATTGTTCTTCTCAGGTGCCATTGAGTTGGCTTGGATTCCTTGCAACCTTATGCATAACAGAACAAAATGTCGCCTTGTTCTTCACCATCCTCATGATGGTAGGTATGTTTGAGCCCATTATTGCAGCCACTGTGTCAATCCATTTCATTGAGGGTCTTTTTCTTTTTTGCTTACCCTCTACTTTACCAAGCATGATGTCCTTCTCCAGGGATTGGTCCCTCCTGATAACATGTCCAAAGTATGTGGGACAAAGTCTTGTATCTTCACTTCTAAGAAGCATCTGGCTGTAGTTCTTCCAAGACAGATTTGTTCATTCTTCTGACAGTCTATAATACATTCAGTATTCTTTGCCAACACCATAATTCACATGGGTCAATTTTTCTTCAATATTCCTTTTTAATTATCTAGCTTTTGAATACATATGAGGAGATAGAAAATATCATGGCTTGGGTCAGGTACACCTTAGTCATCAAAGTGACATCTTTGCTTTTCAAGATTTTAAAGAGATCTTTTGCACAGTGGTTAAGGGCTATGGCTGCTAACCAAAAGGTCGACAGTTCAAATCCACCAGCCGCTCCTTGGAAACAGGGTCACTATGAGTCAGAATCAACTGGAAGGTAATGTTTTTTTTTTTTGTTGTTGTTTTTGCAGCAGATTTGCTCAATGCAATGGGTTATTTGATTTCTTGACTGCTGCTCTGGGGGCATTGATGGTTGATCCAAGTAAAATGAAATCCTTGAGAACTTAAATCTTTTCTCAGTTTATCATGATGTTGCTTATTGGTCCAGTTGTGAGGATTTTTGTTTTCTTTATGTTGAGCCGTAATCCATACTGAAGGCTGTGGTCTAGTGAAAACCTTATGGATCACAATAGAACAGTATCAGACTCACTTGTTTTGGACAGGCCATCAGGACAGATCAATCACTGGAGGAGGGCATCATTTTTCGTTAAGTAGAAGGTCAAAGAAGGTGAGGGAGACCCCCGGTGAGATGGATTGGCACAATAACTGCCAACGATGGACTCGAACTTGCTGACGATCATGAGGATGATGCAGTTCTGGGCAATGTTTTGTTGTGTTGTACATAGGGTCTCCTGAGTACCTCCCCAACATCAGGTAACAATAAGAAGAACCTTTAAGACCTTCCTGGGAGGTGTTATCAGCCAGAGATGGAAAAACTGGAGCATCCAAAGAGTAAGACGTGGCCAAGGAGACTTCTGCTAAGTAAGGGATGAGGGACTCCAGCTCTAGTCAGCCAGAAGCCTCAGGTTATAGTAACCACAATACCATACTTGGCTCCCAGAGTGGAGAAGCAATCTGGTGAGTTAGCAAAGGGGCCTCTTACAAGGACATTATCTCCCTCGTTGGTATTGGCACATCGTCTTTCCCCAAGCATGTCTGAAACAGGCACTGCTATGCCTCTCCTCATCTCTGCTGTGCGATTGAGCCCAGGGCCATCTGCCAGGAGATCAGTTGGTGCGCAGAAAGCTCCACGTGGTTATTGGATGGGGGGGTAGTAGAGGCCTGATGGTCCTGGGGACACCACGATCTCTGTCTCGGCACCAGAATAGCTTGGGTAAGGATGGCCACACAAGAATGGCTGCTGCGGTTTCTTCTCTGGTTTCACCCCTCCTAGGAACTAACCCTGAGATTGCCACAGGGAAGGTGCTTCATCCTGGGTGATGGGTACGTTTGTTACGTACGTGAACTGAGGCCCATTCCCGAATATCTCTGGTTCTTTTTTGTTTCATTTGAGAACAAAAGGAAGGAAGAAACCTTAGAGGCCATTTCTTGCCTGCCTGAGTTTAAAGAATTGCCGCATTTTAGGGACAATATGGGCTTGAGAAATAGCAGGAGAAGGGCTGAGAATAATGACGGTGATATATTTATATAGCCCTTTGCAGTTTTGTTGAACACTTTCATGTACCAGTTTCTTTGGATTTTCATGACCTGTTAGAGAGTAATAGTGAGGCAGGAGTTATTTACTGTTCTTGTTTGATGAAGGAGAATGCCGGGCTTCAGGGAGATTGTGGGGTGTGCCTAAGTTTATACAGCCAGTTTCTGACAGACCTGGAACTTGAACACACTTTTCCTGACCTCCACATCAGAACTTTACCATGACATTCCCTCATCCCCCAGTTCTGTTCCTGTCAGCAGACTCTGTCGCTGCCTCAAGTTTCCCATGGTTACATGTGTATGTTACACATGTTAAAATTTCCAACTAAAACTACAGTAATGGGGCATAAAAGGGAACCCAGGGGCTGTTCCTAAAATACTAGAATATTTAAAATCTTTTCTCCCACTAAATAGTGCTTTCTATTTTTGAGTCTTTGGGTCTCTATGAGTCAGAATTGACTCTATGGCAACAGGTTTCTTTGTTTTCGTTTTTTTTTTTGTAGTACAAATGTTTAACCTGCTCGGCTGCTGACCAAAAGGTTGAAAGTTTGAGTTTATCCAGAGGATCCTTGGAAGAAAGACCTGGTAATTACTTCCTAAAAATCAGCCATTAAAAAATCCACACAGTTCTGCTCTGACTCATGGGTTGCCATGAGTTGGAATTGACTCGACAGCAACTGGTTTTATGTCTCTTGTTAGCAGCTATGATACAAAGGAGGAGGGAAAGAAAAATGAGAAAGAGGGGTTGGGAAGAGAGATTGTTTTGCCTTCCTATTTCTGTAGGTTAAGAAGCAGGGGATCTATTCAAAGGGAGCTGGGAGAGAAGACGAGAGGGAGAGGGAGAGAAGGGGGGGCGGAGAGAGAGAGAGAGAGAAATAACTAAGTCACTGATCATGGCCCAGTTTTCTGAATGACTCTTCTTCTGAGAAAAATGAAAAGATCGAAAGACAACACCGAGATGACCAAGAGGAAATGGTAAGCAGCAAAAGCTTCCTTTGCCGCTTTGCTTCCGTTTATGATACCCTAGATCAAACAGGGCAAAACCAAGCCAACAGACCCAAGCAAGGTGCTAGGTTTTGTCTTTGTCTTTCTCCACTGAGAGGGCCATTTGTTTAGGGGCAATGACAGACCTGTTCGGCTGGTTAGGATCAGCAAGAGTAGCTGAATTACATAGAAATTTTTCAGCCTTATTAGCCTTCTCATTTGTAAAATGGGATATTAATGCTTGGCTCACAGGACTATTGTGATAATTAAATAAGATTATGTGTTTAAATACAATACAGTAGGTGAAAATTTCCAATACAGCTATGGCATGTAGTAGGCACACAATAACTTCAAAATGACACACACATACTAGAAGAATATACACTAAGCTGTTAATAGTGTTTACCTGTGGAGGCAATTTTACTTTTTATCGTAAATACTTTTGATTTATACTTCACAGAGCATTGTGGGAAAGCTGTGTAAGTATTAACGAGTGTATGTGGAATGAGTGTGTGTATTCCATAAATTTGTTTAGCGCTGCTTCTCAGAGGAGGAAGAGAATTTGAGCTTGTTTTTGAAATATGGTCATCTCCTGCTTTTTCTATCAGTAGCTGTTATTCTATGGTGATTGGGAGGCAGGGAACATGACTAAATTAAAAATTAAGGTCAGGCATACAGTAATAAAGAATATTACATTTTTGTACCCCTGAGCTTGTGTGGGAGCCCTGGTGGTATAGTAGTTAAGAGCTCAGCTGTTCAGATCCACTAGCCGCTCCTTGGATACTCTACGGGGAAGTTCTTCTCTGTCCTAAAGAGTCACTATGAGCTGGATCACTTGACAGCAATGGGTTTTGGGTTTTGGTCCTTGTGTGACTGTGAAATTTGTACTTACTACGTTGAATCTGCTGAGGTTTCTTTGGTGGCAAGCAATGGTAACTGGCTAAATTAGAAGCAAAAATGGGACTTATTAGAAAGATATTGGAATACCTCCCAGCATCGATGGAAAAAATGAAACTTAGGCAGTGGGAAATACCTCAGGTATACCAGCAGGAGGGTCTTCTCTCAAGGTTGAGGGTGTAAGATGTCTTAGCAACAGCTACCTTCTGCAGGTAGTATGTAAGGGCACAGTTCTGTTCTGGACCATCATTCCATATGTGTCCTCCCCAACACTTCTGTTTTTCAATTAAAAAAAAAAAAATATATATATATATATAATCTTGCATTACCTTTTAAATAATAATGAAAAAACTCTAACAGTTGATAAACAAGTGGAGCTATGCTGTAAGATCCCCACTAATGTATTCTGTGCATCTTTTGTAAGGAGCCAATAAAATCTGACACCAAGCAGCATGATTTGTCATTCACGGGCCTAGTGATACATCACAGAGTGACACATCTGCCTGGGGCCTGAATAAATGCTGATTATGACAGCAGACACAACCACACAAAAATAACAATACTTGTCTTTTTGATTCCAACAGTTAGCAGATCCAAAAATTCCATAAATTTGTTTAGCACTGCTTCTCAGAGGAGGAAGGGAGTTTGACACTTGTTTTTGGGTAAAGAAATATGGTTATCTCCTGATTTTTTTTTTTTTTTTTTACTAGTAGCTGTTATTCTACAGTGATTGGGAGGCAGGGAACATGAAGAACACGCAAGGTGGATGGGGTATATTCCGGTTGTGTGTGTGTGTGTGTGTGTGAGAGAGAGAAAGAGGGAGGGAGGAGGGAGGAGAGAGGGAGAGGATTTTATGGTCCTGGGGCAGAATGGGAGCCCTGATGGAGAAGTGGTTAAGAGCTCAATTGCTAACCAAGAGGTCAGTGCTTTGAATCCACCAGTCATGCCTTGGAAACCCTATGGGGCAGTTCTACTCTGTCCTATAGGATTTCTATGAGTTGGAATAGACTTCATGGTAATGAGTTCGGGAACAGGGGCAAAATGATGAGACCTGGTGGCACCCACCAAGCACTCTGGGCCAGAAAGTTGTGGCAATCTGCTTCTGTAAAGATTATAGCCTTGGAAACCCTATGGGGCAGTTCTACTCTGTCCTATAGGGTTGCTATAAGTCAGAATCTACTCAACGGCAATGAGTTTTGTTTGGTTTTGGTCTAAGGTGAGCTCAAATCCAGACTGCATTTTCCATGTTGACCATCTGTGTTTCCCAGGAAAGAGGAGCCCAGCCAGGACCCAAGAGTTTGAGAAAAAAGTGAGAAGCAGGGAGCTCTGCCAGTCCGGGAGGGGCTCGAGGAATGCTTTGTGGCCTTAGCAATGCCTCCTGGCAGCCTCTACCCCACAGGGGCCTTGCTAGGGCCAGCCATGCCTCCCTGACATCAGCCCCATAAGAATCCTTCCTCCTGTCAACAAATCCTCCCTTTGGCCACCTGCCCACTCCTTGTGATTTATTTATTTTTTGGGAGGAGGAGCGGCATAGGGAGGGTGCTGGGCAATATTATCAAAATTTGAAGGGTAGACTAATGTTGTGTGCTATCGAGTCAATTCTGACTCATAGCGACCTCATGTGACAGAGTATAACTGCCCCATAGGGTTTCCTAGCAGGTTGCTGGGTCTTTCTCCCACAAAGCCACTGGGTAGGTTCTAAATGCCAGCCTTTGTGTTAGCAGCCCAGTGCTTAACCATTGCATAGTGAATACCATTGTCTGAACCTTACTACATGCCAGGCAGCTGACATCTTCGTAAACCATTTTAGGTGGGTTGTGTAAACCTCATTTACAGAAGAGGAAACAAGAGTTCAGAAAGCTTAAGTAAATCATGAAGTTTGCACAGGTCTTAAATCATAGACCAGATTCAAACGTGGCCCTGCTTAGTTCTGGTGCTCCCCAATGCCAACGCTTCCCCCATGGTGGAAAGCCAACTACAATGGACCCAAGGCCCAACAGCTCTGCTACCTATCACTGGCTGCTCTGGGCCAGTCACCAGACTGTTGAGCAGTAGAGACTTCTTGTTCCTGTAGAGCTGATTCTGACTCATGGCGACCCCATGTGTTATAAAGTAGAACTGTACTCCAAAGGGTTTTCTTGGCTGTAATCTCAATGGAAGCAGATCACCAGAAATTTTCTTGCATTGGTTTGAACCACCAACCTTTAGGTTAGCAGTCAAGAGCAAACCATTTATGCCACCCCAGGGACTTTTAGTATAGTCTTAGCTCAACAAATTGGGAATTATGATATAGTGCTTGTCCCAGAGTCAGCACTGTAATAACATAATTTTAAGCCAAGCCATTAAGTCTGCTCTTTCATGAAGGGTTGGGAGGCAAGGGCACAAAGAATTCTCAGGAGTTCATATCCAGCCTGGAGAGTTCACTTAGGAACACTCCTTTTAAGACACCCATGAAAAGCATTTTTCTCATTTGCAGCTTCAGACGCTGGGAGTTCTAACCTCTAAAGTTGCTGGAACAGGACCATCAGGCCGACTAGTTTTATTGGAATTTAAAATATGGTGAATTTTGTGCTAACTGCCTCTGGCCATAACAGAATAAAAATGACAGTGTTTCAGACAATGCAATGCACTAATTAATTAAGCCAGTGGCTTAATTAAACATGAAACATCAGAAATGCAACAACAACAAAAATCGGAGTTGCAGGCTTTGGAACATTGCCCCAGCAGGGCAGTTGAATTTAAATTTCCATTATTTTGAGTGAATGTGGCCCTAAGGAATCACGTAGGGACGGTTTTTTTTATGTGATTTCAGGGCAAACCCTCTCTCGTAGTGTAGTAACTTTTATAAAGCTACGCCATGCTTTATTGGAAAAAAAAAAAGTCTAAGAAAAAGTTAAAAACGGGTTACCTTGGAGAAAAGAAATCTGATGAGAAAGAACTTCCTTCTTAAAAAAAATTTTTTTTAATGTTTAAAAAAATTTTAATTCATTATACTAAGCATTTTTTTTTTTTTTTTAAGTGGACGGGCATGATCAAGGGTATGCTTTAGAATAAATGATCCATGCTTAATGGCACCAGATTATCAAAAGGTAGATTAGGTAAAAAAAAAAAAAAAAAAAAGGGTGGCCCAAAAGAGCCAATGTAGGTGCCCCAGTGGACCAGACATTAAGGGGAAGGGTCTGTGCTTGCTTGGCAGCGAAGGAGATGGAAGGAAAAGAGGATACTTGAGCTCATTAAAAACCAGGAGCCAGGGTTATCACCTGAATTGGCTTAAGGCTTGTGAAGTGGCATTGTATGCGTGAGGGTGAGCTATGGACGGGCCCAAAGGGACTAGACTTCTAATTCTCAGTGCATGGGTAGATGAATGGATGGACAAATGAATGAGTTCTCTCATTCTTTTCAGGCTTAGGTTAAACTCCCTTAAAAGCCTAATTAGTTATTGAGGTTAAAGGGACATTTCTCATATTCTTCCTTGACCTTGGCTGTTCCTCTCCCAATCAGGGGAAGATAAGGCCTTGGTATTTCTAAGTTCTGGACCATTTCTGGATGCATTTTTGGGTCATTTAGGTCTCTTTTATGTTCTAACTATTAGAAACCCAACTCCAAATGGCTTAAACAATAAGAAGATGGATTTGAATCACAAGTAACTAGGTTGGTTTGATGCGCAGGCTCATCAGTGTCATCCAATGCCTGGTTTCTTTCAAGCTTCTGCTCTAGTCTTCGTATACCATCAGCCTGGTTTCCTTGTGGTGGCCAAATGGATGCTGCAATTCCAGGCTTTATCTCTACACTACCTAGAAGGAGAAACAGAAAGCTTTTTTTTTTTTTTCCCCAGAAGTTTCCTGAAAAATCTCCCCTCAAGCTTCGTGGACTCAAATTGAGTTTCATGTCCGTTCTTGACTGAATCCCTTTGGCCAGGTAATGCTGATTGGCTCAGGTAACCTGAGACAGCCACAGTTATGGGGGGGTGGAGGCCAACCTCTCTACCGATATAGCAGCTGCATGACGGGGATGTGGTAGAAGGGATATTAGCTCTTTCTTTTGGACCACCAAGGTTGACTTTGGGATAATGCAGTAGTCATGGCTGGTGTTTATGAAAGTGTGGTGAGTGGATGGAATTGAAAAGCGGAAAATGACCAAGGGTGGGGGTGGCGGTGGTGGATATCCCAAATTGAGTTGTGTGGGTTCTACTCAGAGTGGGTGCCCAGGTCTACTCTAGAACAGTACCTCTGAGGCGATGGGTCTCGGGCTTTAGAGGAGAATGGTGATGAGGGTTCCTGAGAGGACTGACTGAGCATGAAGAACCATGGCCCTGGTGTTACCCAAAGCGGGTCCTGCTCGGTGTGGCTCCTCATGGATAAAGACACATGGAGGTGAGGAGGGAAGAAGAGTGCTTTTTGCAAGCAAGCAGGCAAGGAGCAAGGAGGTGTATACATCAAACCAAGCTCCCCAAACAAAGGGAGGCAGAACCTTTTATGCCATCTCTCAGAACGACGTACATGCAAACATTATGGATTACGTAGGCTATCATGGTGGCAGGCGCAGTAAGACAAATTGCATTTTTTTCTTTGGCACATAGGCTAGTAAACTGAATTTGACTGGCTTGAGCCACAAGCAGTGCTTTGTGGACAAAGGACAGGAGGGGGTATGTTCTACGTGGTCTGAGCAGCTGCTAATTGAGCCATACCCAGTACCGTCACTCAAGGCTTTATTAAAATGGACAGAAAAATCAGGTCTTGCTTGATAATGGCTAAGCAGCTCCTGGGTGGCTCAGTATCACTAGGGTGCTAGGCAAGGGGCCTCCAGGGCTTTGTTTGGCTCTGAGGGAGTGAGTCAGCTGAGGAGATGCCTTCTTTCGAATGCTGTGCTGGCTTGAGCGGGTTAATGGGGGAGTGACACTACATGTCAGCATGGTGCAGCAGGACCAGAGTGTAGAGGGCCAAAGACCAGAGTGACTCTGGGGGCATTGAACGAGTCCATTATGTGGAACAATTGGAATGTATGGCACAGAGGGCATGCTCAACCCCTGTTATGATAATAAGTACTATTACTGCTAATTGTTATGAGGTTGTGAGAAGCAGTAACAGCAACGGAAATGAGAGACTGAGTGATCTGGGACTCCTCCCTGCTAGAAAGCTAGGGATGGTGAGTCTCTCTTTTAGACTACAGAAGTCCTGGAAGCCCCAAGAGTGTGATGACTGGACTTCCCTTCAATCTGCTGTATGGGAGCTTGTGCAGTTTCTAATTATTTGAGAAATAAAGATCTATGATATTACTTGTGTCATAAGATCAAGGAACAGTTAATATATACAGAACTGTGAAATTATATGCACATTATCTCATTCAACACAGCACTCTATAAGGTAGTCATTGTTATTACTGTTTGACAGAAGAGGAAAGCTCAGCTTGGAATTAAGTCCACCGGCCAGGGTCCAGAGCTAGAATATGGTAGAGCTGGTGCTTAAGCCCAACATCCATCCTCCCTGACCTATACAGCCAGTTTCCTTAGGGAATATAACCTCATACTCAGTGCCAGGTGAGAGGCTGTTCTTTCCCCTTGACCTAATTCTGACCATTGGAAGCCTGCTGTTGGGATTCTGAGAGAATCTCACTTCTAAGGGGGAGTTATAGTAGTGTTCCTCCTGTGGCCGTTATCATGCCTGGATGGGACATTTGGAACTGCTACACAGCCACTTGTTCCTAATTCAAGGATGAGGCCAATACCCAAGATGGCAAAGTAAAGATGGGGAGAATCTGAGTCCTTGATCATGTGGTTCGGTCATTGAATACATCACTCCGGAAGCCTCCAGCAGCAGAAGCTGCTAGTTGCCTACCCAGTGTGCATTCTTCTCTTCTTTAGTAACAGAAAAGCCATATTGATGGGTGTAGCAATGTACCTAGATATAAAACCATGTTTTCCAGTATCCCTTGTCAATGAGGTTGAAATGAAATGTAATATTAAGTGTCCCCCTTAACCTCTTTTTTTTTTTTAACCTCCCTACTCCCTTAATCTTCCTACTTTCTGGAATGTGGACATGATGGTTAGAGATGTTAGGCACATGTGATCATGAAGCTCACTTGAGGATGGGAGCCAGGTGCTAAAAATGTCAGTGCAGAAGGTGTGGGTCCTTGATGACTGTGGAGCTGCCATACATCTCTGGGGTTCCTTCATGTGAGAGATATATAAACCTCTATCTTACATACCCATACCCACTGCCACTGAGTTGATTCCGACTCACAGCGACCCTGTAGGACAGAGTAGAACTGCCCCATAAGGTTTCCTAGGCTGTAATCTTTACAGAAGCAGACTGCCACATCTTTCTCCTTTGGAGCATCTGGTGGGGTCAAACCGCTGACCTTTTGGTTAGTAGCTGAATACTTAACCACTGTGCTACCAGCACTCCTTCTATGGCACTGGGTTGGGATATATATAAACCAAAACCAAACACCTTGCTGTTGAGTTGATTCAACTCATAGCGACCCTATAGGACAAAGTTGAACTGCCCTATAGGGTTTCCAAGGGGCTGGTGGTGAATTTGAACTGTTGACTTTTTGGTTAGCAGCCAAACACCTAACCGCTGCACCACTAGGGCTCTTCTATCTTACATAAGCCACAGTTTCTCGTCTGTTATATGCAGTTGAGTCTAATCCCAACCGAGAAACCTGTGTATTTCTGCATTTCCAGTTGGGTGAGAATTAATTTCCTTAATGTGTAAACTGCTTGGAGTTAGGGTTGTTTTTATGTGCAATCAATGGCATCTTAAGTGTTTCCTCTTTAAAACTCATACCGTTAATGTCCCTACTACATATCAACTACGATACAGGGCTGTATTCTTTACTTTCCTATTATTCTTGATGTGACAGTTTCTAGGGTTGGGATCATTGCCACTTTTCACATATCTTTCCTGCCTCTAAGCCCCATCTTTAGGCAAGAAAGAACTTCCAGAAAGCCCAAACAAAAACGACTGTTCTGGCTAGCTGCTACAGGGGTGGCAGAACGTTGGTAAGGAGTCCAAGGGGTTTCCTTGACACTCACCCCAGACCATCATAGTAATATCCTCTCACCTGAGTGGGTAGTGTCTGGGCTTGAAAGGCCTCCACCAGTTTCTCCACTGCCTCCTGCTCAGTCCCTCTGCCCCAACCACGTGGTCCGCCTTCCACACAAATCCTCAGGGAGAGAAGCTTTTAATAACTGGCGGGCAACTATTGACTCAGGCTTTGTTTGTTTGCCGCTAAGTTAGCATTGAATAAATGCAGGATTCTTGGCTTAATAGGCCAGTTATTGTGTATTATCAAAATGGCAAATTAATTATTAAAAGCTGTGCTTGAGATATACCAGGGACGTAACCTAGGCAGCCTCTCTTGTTCCTAATTTGGAAGCAACATTGCATTTCTGGCCACTCAGTATTTATTTCAAGTATAATAACCATCTTGTTAAACTTAAGTCTATTAAATCTAAATGAATCCAGGAGTTAGTACTGGGGAGGGGGTTTAGTCAGTTTATGTTGAAAGCATCCCAAACCACCAGCTTCATTATTCCCATTTCCCTGTGAGGATGCCAAAGCCAGTTCATTAAGCATGGCTGGATTAATATCGTTCATTATCCAGTGACAGAACTACCTACTATTCTTAGCCCAAATAGCTTTCCCTTGGATACAAACCTGTAGGGTAATGATGATAATGACAACCATCATTTACCAGTGCCTATCATGTGCTGGGAAAACCTGGTGGTATAGTGATTAAGAGCTATGACTGCTAACCAAGAGGTCGGCAGTTCGAATCAACTGGGTGTTCCTTGGAAACAGTAGGGGTAGTTCTACTCTGTCTTATAGGGTTGCTATGAATTGGGTTTTTTTTTGGTATTATGTGCCAAGTGCTCTAGATCCATAATCTCCAATTCTCACAGCATCCCAATTTACAGATAAGGAAGCTGAGGCTTAATAATGATGGCTAATGCCCTCAAGTCAATTCCGACTCATAGTGACCCCATAGGACAGAGGAGAATGTCCCCATAGGGTTTCCAAAGAGCAGCTGGTGGATTTGAACTGCCTACTTTTTGTTTAGTGGCTGAACGCTTAAGCACTGTGCCACCAGGGCTCCAACTGAGGCTTAAAAAAAAACCAAACCCAGTGCCGTCGAGTCAATTCCGACTCATAGTGACCCTATAGGACAGAGTAGAACTGCCACATAGAGTTTCCAAGGAGCGCCTGGCAGATTCGAACTGCCAACGCTTTGGTTAGCAGCTGTAGCACTTAACCACTATGCCACCAGGGTTTCCAACTGAGGCTTACAGGAGTTAAATAGTCTGCCTAACGTCAAGGTTACACAGATGTTAATTGGCAGAGCTGGGATTTAAACTTAGGTCATTTGGGCTCTAAAGCCCATCCTCTTTCCAGCAGCAGAAAGTCTAAGACCTTGAGTTTGTATTTTTGTGTCCTGCACAGGAGGGTTCCGTCCTTTGCCTCTGGGCTTGGAACCTGATTACCAGAGCAATCTGTTTTACTTCCTTCTCCAAATTAAACCCCATATTTGCTCCACCTTTACATGGGCATAAATACTTGCCTTCTCTCGCTCTTGCGGCTCCTGACTGGAGCTGATGTGAGAGAAGGCCATTCTGACCTCCCAGTCACTCTCCTCCTTCCTTTTGTGCATGACTCCAGGGTTTATCATCAAACTCTAATGAGAAAGAAAAAAATGCCCTAAGGAGAAAAAAAAAAAAAAATCCAGTGTATCCAATTTAGTTACCCAGGGCTGCCATAACACAAATACCACAAATGGGTGACTTTAAACAACAGAAATTAATTTTCTCACGGTTCTCACAATTCTTTCTTAAAAAAAAGATAAAGCAAATTAGGGTCTTGTCCATGTCAATTTCTTCCTCGTTGGTAGCCCTGGTGTTCCTTGGTTTCCTGGCGTCTTGTTTTCCCTATGCATGTGTGTCTCTATGTCTATGCTGGTCTTTTTTATAATTCAGGAGTGATTAGGTTTAGAATCTATCCTACACTGGTATGACCTCATTAACATAACAAAAAACTTCTTAGTTCCAAACATCCGCAGGTATAAGAGCCAGGAATTCAATACATATTTCTGGGGGACACAATTCAATCCATACCAGTATCTGAACCAGTTTTCTGGATTCTCTGTTCAGGTTTTCCTGTGGCCTTCTTTGCGAACCCTGGCCTTCTTTGTGAGCCCCCTTCAATGCAGGCCTTTTGCTTACAGCTGAGACTCAGAAGTCAGATACTGGAGAGAACATAAAAGAATTATAGCCAACTGCCTGGGGACTTTATTATGGCTTACAGTTTAGCATGTCAGAATACCTATATGACCCATGGCATAATATAGCTGCATAGCCAGGCCATATGGCTCAAACCAATGAGCTTATGCAAAAAGATTCTACTTGGCTTCTATTTATGGGAGCCTGGTCATTCATTCATTCATTTACTCAACACATCTTTGTTGCTTGCCTCCTCTGTGTCACGCACTGCTGTAAGGCACTAGGCCTTTGACTTCTCATGAGACGTCATAGAATTCAGGTACAATGCAGAGGAAGGAGCACTGGACAGAGAGTTAGGAGACCTGGGCTTGAGTTATGGTAACCAACTTCTCAATTTGCCTAGGACTTGCCCAGTGTTAGCACTAAATGTCTTGCATCCCAGAAAACACCCCCGTGTCCTCAGTATGGTTGGTTGCCCTAGTTTGAGTGCCATCTCTGCCATCTCATAGTCAGTGAGTCAATAAATATTTCTTGAGTGTCTATTATGTGCCAGGCAGTGTTTTTACTGCTGAGAGAAGAGCAGTAAAACAAAGCGGAGTCCCTGTGCTCAAGGGGCCCCTTTCGGTAGCAATAGACAATACAAACAAAAATAAATAAGATAATTTAAGGTGTGTCTAAGTGCTGTAAGGAATGTAAAACAGGCACCGTGATGAAGAGTGATGCAAGGTGGTAAAAGGGGAGTATTTTAGCTAGCATCATCAGAGAGGGCTTCAATGGGAGGCGTCTACAAACAGAGACCTCAGTGATGAGAAGGCAGCCACGTAAAGATCTGGGGGAAGCTTTCCAGGCAGAAGGATCATCAAGTGCAAAGGCCCTGAGATGAGAACAAATCTTTCAGGTTTGAGGGTCAGAACGAGGGTTAGTGTGTTTGGGAATAGGGAAAGAGGGAGAAAGAAGGAGAGGGGTTGGAGAATGAGTCAGGGGCCAGATGATGCAGAGTCGTGGGCTCTGCACTAGGTATGTGCCCTGGGGTAAATTACTTTCAGATGAGGAAGCATCAAGTGGGACCAGAGAGGTGGGTACTCATAGCTTTCCCCACAAACCTGCTCTCTGTCTTGGGTTTTTAATCTTGGTAACGGTATTACCATTCACAGAGCTGTCCAGGGTCAGAAACTTGGAGTCGTCTGGGCTCTTCCTTTTCACTCCATCTCTGTCCTGGTTCTGACCACCTACTATTCACCCAATTGGTGAAGGAGGGATCCCATCCTGAGTAGTACTAGATGGCTGAACACACGATAGCTGACACTGGACCAATGACATTGACAGCGGTTTATTAGTTACATATACTCATGGCCTGGGAGAGAAGGACACTACATGCCATGCAGGGCCACATGGGGGTGGCAATTGAGAGCAGTGTGCTGTGAGAGGCAGGCTTTGCAGTAACAAGAGGGTGAGGTGTCCCCTGGTTTCCAGAGGAGGATATGATTGACTTGTTTGAATAATGCCATGGCCTGGCAGGGAAATGAAACCCGTAAGGCTGAGAACTGGATGGAATACAACTTGTTCAGCTTGTCTTAGTCATCTAGTGCTGCATAACAAAAATACCACGGTGGATGGCTTTAACAAAGAGAAATTTATTTCTTTACAGTAAAGTAGACTAAAAGTCCAATTCAGGGTGTCACCTCCAGGGGAAGGCTTTCTCTCTTTGTCAGCCTTCTCGTCGATCTCTCCCTGGACTAGGCACTTCACTACACAGGGACCCTGGGTCCAAAGGACATGCTCTGTTCCCAGCACTGCTTTATTAGTGGTATGAGGTCCCCCAACTCTCTGCTTGCTTCCCTTTCCTTTTTATCTCTTGAGAGATAAAAGCTGGTGCAGGACACACCCCAGGGAAACTCCTTTTACACTGGATCAGGAATGTGACCTGGGTAAGGGTGTTACAACCCCACCCTAATCCTCTTTAACATAAAATTATAATCACAAAATGGAGGACAACCACACAATACTGGGAATCATGGCCTAACCAAATTGACAAATATTTTGGGAGGACACAATTCAATCCATGACATAGCTGATAGGGGAACTAGCTGAATGGGGAGCCTTTCCCGCTGGATGTGTGTGTTTGGGTGGGGCATATGTGGTAAGAAGAAGAGAACTCATGGTTAGAACTTTGAGGCTTTATAAGGGTCAAAGATGTCAAGACTGGACTTGAAATTTTAAGTCTTACAATATAGTCCCCAACTCTTGTCAATTCTACTTTCAACTAAGCCTCGAATCTGCCCCATTTTCTTCATCCTCACTGACCCTTCTCTGGTACACTTCTCACCATTTTGGCAACAGTTTCCTGACTGATCTTCTTGCCCATAATTTCTTCCCCATATTAATATGTGTTGCCAAAATTATTTCTAAAACATAAAGCAAACCATGTCACACCCTTGCTTAAATCGATGGTACTTAGTGTGTTGTCTTAAGTTGAGTTTCTTAGAAGCAGATTCTGAGATGGACATTTGTGTGCAGAAAGTTTATTGGGGAGTGATCTTGGTTGTAGATATGGTGAATTACATTAGTTGATTTTCTAATGTTGAACTAACCTTGCTTTCTTGGGATAAATTCCACTTAGTTATGCTGTATTATACTTTTTTATATAGTGCTGGATTCGATTTCCTAACATTTTGTAAGGATTCTTGCCACTATGTTTGTTCTTTTCATCTTTTGTAATGTCTTTGTCTGGTTTTGGTATGAAGGTAATGCTGACCTCATAAAATAAAGAGAGATAGGATTAGGGTGGGAACAGTAGGACAATGGACTGCTGTTTTTCATTTTAAGATGTTTAATACTATCTGATTTTTAACTATTTGCTCTAATATATTAAGACGGATTATTCAAAACACTAAAAAAAGAATGTTGTTGTTGGGTGCAGTCAAGTTGATTCTGACTCATTTCAACGCTATAGGACAGAATAGAACTGCCTCTAGGGTTTCCTAGGCTGTAATCTTTACAGGAGCAGATCACCAGGTCTTTCTTCCACAGAGCTGCAGAGGGGATTCAAACTGCCATCCTTTCAGTTAACAGCCAAGTGCTTAATCATTGTGCCACCATGGGTCCTTAAAAAAAGAATAGAAAACAAAATTGAAACCTATAATTTTCAATAACTGATACTTTTTCTTGGAGTGGGTATAGAGAAAGGACTGAGGTTATTGTAATTTGCCTATGTAACCAATAAAAAGTATGATTACGTAAGCCTGGACCTGGGGCAAGAGAATCATCACCACATACAGAGCACTTTCTACACGTCGGGTACTATGATGAGAACTTTAGATTGTCTGGTTTAATTCTGACAGGAGCTTATATCGGATAACTATTGCTGCATGACAAACCATCCTACAACTTAGTGGTTTAAAACAAAAACTATTTATTTGTTCATGATTCTGCATTTTGGCCAGGGCTTAGCTGGATGATTCTTCTCTGGTCTTGCTTGGAGTCACTTATGAAGCTGCGGTCATCTGATGGCTCAACAGGGGCAGAGTAGTGTAAGATAGCGACCACCTGGTGATCACATGTCTGGTGATTAGCTGGGACTGTCATCTAGGGTACCTCAGTTCTCCTTCAAGTGGCCTTTGCAGCAGGATATCCTGGGTTCCTTACATGGTAGTGGCAGTACTCCAAAAGGGCAAGCCCCAATATGCAAGCACTTATCACTCTCTGGTGGTATCACGTCTGATGATGTCCCATTGCCCAAAGCAAACCACATGGCCAAGTCTAGAGTCAGTGTGGGAGGTAAATATACAAAGGCATGGATACTGGGAGATGAGATTCACTGAGGATAATCAATGTAATAATCAGAACAGGATGAAGCAGGTATTTAATATTATCCTTATCTTAAAGATGAGGAAACTAAATTAAATAGCTTGCTGAAGGTCCTCACTCATGTCTAACAAGGGCGTGGTGGAGCTGAATCTCACTCCATCCTCTCTCTGACTCCAAGGCCCAAACCTTAACCACTGTACTGCAGTGTCTTCAGTGCCCTGCCTTGGCATTTACTTCTTTTGCATTGTCCGTTGTCAAATTATTCTGATTAAGATGATGGTGAACTGCTTATTCTTGTGTCAGCTGCTGGTCTTTTGTGTATCTGCTCCCTACCCTCTTCTCAAAACACACATACGTGTGCTTATGTGTGTACACATGCACACACACATGCATGCATGTGCGTGCGTACTCCAGAGCAGTGTCAGCATGATTGGCCCTTTGCACATAGAGCCCTGGTGGTGTAACGGTTAAGCATTCAGCTGCTAACAGAAAGGTCAGTGGTTCAAGTCCACCAGTGATTTGAACCTACCAGTGACTCCATGGGGCAAAAGACCTGGCAATCTCCTCCCATAAAGATTGCACCCTAGGAAACCCTACGTGGCAGTTCTACTCTCTCCTACAGTGTCGCTATAAGTTGGCATCGACTCAATGGCACGTAACAACAGCAACAACACAACATGGTACTGTACTCCTTTACTTTTGGGTCCTGGGGTTAAATGAGTACCCATCATATTTGTAGGGATGACTATTGTACCTTGTACCATTCAAGGGATGAGTGGAGTCCATGCACTTACTTAGTGCAAACAGTTCTCTTTTTAATCATCCTCTTAGCACTCGAGTACAACAAGGAAATGGCCAAGCAGGCAGGAAAAGTTCTGTATTCTTTAAATTGTCTTTGACTCATCCATCTCCTTCTCTGGCTTCTGGCAAGGGAACTTGCTGTGTTATTTCCTCTATCCCTCAGAAGACTGACGGAAACAGGAGAAGTCAAGTGCTCCCCTGTCATTGCCATCAGAAGTCCTGGAGCATCTGACAGACTGAGACAGATTGTCTCTTACTCAGTGAGGCCCGTATTGTTGACAGGGTCCAGCCTGGAGGCCCCAAGCACTGTTTCAGTGTTGTTATTGGCAACATGATTGAGAGGGAAGCTGAGCGGTTTGTCAACTTGGCCCTCATTGGACTATTAGAGTGAAACAAGAGATAAAATATATTCTGTTTTCCACAAGGTTCCATTTTATGTTCTACATGATCAACTCCAAAACATGCCATGAAGTTATGGCTTCCTATTATCCCTACTTTAAGGCAGTCTGAAACTGTTAGGGAGAACTGAGTGTTAATCCTTACTGATTGGTGTGGTGCTGCTTTTTCTGAGATATGAATTTCATCACTATTTGTGGTAGGCAGAATAATGCTGCCCTCTCCCAAAGATGTCCATGTTCTAATCCCCAGAACCTGTCAATATGCGGTTACACGACAAAGGTTTCAAATAGAAATAAGGTTTTAATCAGCTGATCTTAAAATAGGGGGATTATCCTGGACTGGAGCCCTGGTGGTGCAATGGTTAAGAGCCTGGCTGCTAACCGAAAGTCGGCAGTTCAAATCCACCAGCTGCTCCTTGGAAACCCTGTGGGGGCAGTTCTACTCTGTCCTACAGTGTTGCTACAAGTCGGAATCAATTCTACAGCAACGGGTTTGGCTTTTTTATTATCCTGAATTATCCATGTGGCCCCAATGTAATCAAAAGATTCATTAAATGTGGAAGAGGGAGGCAGAAGAGTTAGAACTAGAGTGATGAAATGTGAGGAAGACTTGACCAACAATTGCTGGCTTTGAAGATGGAAGGGGCCATAGGCTAAGGAATGCAGATAGTCTCTAAAACCACAAATAAAACCCGTTACTGTCGAGTCAATTCTGACTCATAGCAATGAGAAGGATTCTCCCCTAGAGCCTTCAGAAAGGATACAGCCTTGCTGATGTCTTGATTTTAGCCCAGTGACACCCATTTTGGACTTCTGACCTACAGAAGTATAAGGTAATCAATTTGTGTTGTTTTAAGCCACCAAATTAGTGATAATTTGTTACAGTAGCAATAGGAAATGAGTACATTATTTTTCATTAGCAACTTGAATAATGGTCAACATTTAGAGAGTGCCCTCATTACATTTTATGGCATACGTGGAGTCTCGGTGGCACAGTGGTTAAGAGCTTGGCTACTAAGTAAAAGGTCAGCAGTTGGAATCTACCAGGAGTTCTACCCTGCCCTATAGGGTCACTATGAGTCGGAATCGACTGGATGGCAGCAGGTTTGTTTTTTTCCAGGGGAGGGGGTTTCAGCATACACAATAGGAGCAGAATTCATAACTCTTTTGTGGGT
This sequence comes from Loxodonta africana, assembly GCF_030014295.1. NCBI lineage: Eukaryota > Metazoa > Chordata > Mammalia > Proboscidea > Elephantidae > Loxodonta > Loxodonta africana. The sequence goes on from NC_087348.1 coordinate 47,519,829, forward strand.
GGGTATGAAAAATAAAAATTTTTTTTCTTTTTTTTGTGTATAACCTCATTCTTCGTATTTCCATAGAAAACTATATTAGAGCATTACCGTAGAGAGACTTCTCTGATTGATAAGGCTAAATAGCAATTGCTGAGCATGCTATACTCATGTATTAGTGGGTTTGCTCAAGATTTTGTGGGTTGGAAGTCCGGGCAGGGCTCAGCTGAGGTTGGCAATCTTTGATCCATGTGGTGTCATCTGGGCTCACTCATGTGTTTGTGGTCAGTTGGCAGTTTGACAGGGTGCTGGCTGATCCCATATGGCATCCCTCACAGGTGGCAGTTGGCTGAGGCCTTTTTTTTTTGAACTAGGGTACTTTTGTTTTCGTCCATGTGGACTCTCCATTGGGGTAGCTAGCTTGGGCTTCCTCATTTGGCAAGGGATTCCATGAGAAAGAATGCAGTGGTCTTTTGAAGCCTTGGCTCAGAAATTGCATAACATTGTTCTGCTGCTTTCTATGGCCAAGGCAAATCTCAATGGCAGCCCACATTCAAGAAAGTAGAGAAATAGGCTTGATTCTTGATGGGAGGAATGGCAACACCGTATTACAAAGAGGCATGTACACAATTTTCTATAGCTCCCTTTCTTGGGCTAGATGGCCTGAGGCTGGTATACATTCTTTCTTCTGCTCCTGCCTCTTCAATATGGTGAGCCCACCAGGGCAAGCCCTTGAGGTGAGAGGCCTATAGTTGTCCACCTGCTGTAGCCACCACGAGGTAGTTATGGGCAATTCAAAGAGGATGGAGTAGAAAGCTCATTCAGGCCACAGGTCAATGCCCATTCACCAGGCCAGGTAGCCATTAGTACAACCATTATTACAACCTCTGTCTGACTCCTTTGTATATTTCTCAATTGCTTCAGAATTTGGAGGGGGAGAAAGACATGATTAATTAATACCCTCAAGAACCTAGCAATAGCTACCTGAAGGATGTAGAGAAATAGCCAGTGACAAGCACGGGAAAGTTCAGTAAAGACAAAGCCAGGGTAATGTCCCAAAAGAGAAGGTACAAACTCTTCAAGTATAAATGAGGAACTGGGATGCTCAATTGAAGAGCTTTCATTGTCCTTGTGGACTAGCTGTAAAGTGGCCATCAATTACAATGTTTGAAAAATGCTGACAAAGTTCTGGAAAGCATTTGGAGCTTTGCATTCACATCCCGATTAAGTCAGTTTTGTACTATCTTTGTTATTTGGATATGTCTCCTGAGACAGCAATGGATTATAATATAAACTGGTATATAAACATTCAAACATTTCAATTCTCTTCAGTTCACCTTTTTCATAGACAACCCAAATGTGTATATATTGAACATATGCAAATATAGACAGGCTTTCACTGATATTATTGATGGCATTGATAATGGGACACAGAGAACGAAGGGCCTCTGGGAAATGGGTGAGGCTTTTCCAGCTAGCACTTAATCCAAAAGTCGTCCTCCCACAAAAACAACAGTGAAAAATCAGAGAGGTACAGAGAAGTCCTCATTCTGTAGCAGCAGAGGCAGCAGCATGGAGAGAAGGCATTGGTGGGTGTCCTCAGGCAGCTGTGCCATTACAGCAGACATAAGTAGGCAGTGCGCCTTAGTGCGACGTACACAGGCTTTCGTGAAAGATAAAACCCGCTGCTGTCAAGTCAGTTCTGACTCATGGTGACCCCGTGTGTGTCAGAGAAGACCTGTGCTCCATAGGGTTCTCAATGCCTGATTTTTCAGAAATAGATTGCCAGGCCTTTCTTTTGAAGTGCCTATGGGTGGACTCAACCCTCCAACCTTTTTGGTTAACGCCAAGCACGTTAACTGTTTACACCACCCGAGGACACCTTGGTGGAAGATAGGCCTGAGTTTTTTAATCCTGGTCTTGCAAATTACTGCTTTGAAACCCTGGGAAGGTTATTAAACCTTTCTCCACTTCCATTCCATCTGTAATATGCAACCCATAGTGCTTATCTCACAGAACTCTTGTAAGGATGAAATGGGATGTGCTTAAAATGTCTGCTACTGTGTCTGGCACATTGTAGGTGCTCAGTTGTGATGGCCATATGGAAACCAAATTTGCAGAATTGGTGGGAGAAGTTATGATTTAAGTCCTTGCGTGGATCTGTGCAGTAGCTAAGAAGAACGGAGCTATCTAGGGTGGTAGGGATGTGGTTGAAGAAAGCTTTGTGTTTTAATGAATTCCTTTTTGAAAATCTGTATAGCAAAAGACACTATTGGAACTAACATATGACTTCCAGAGAATTCTCATAGAAATAACTGGTCTGGTCTGAAAATCATGGACCAGTGTGACAGGCCTAAGGGGATAAGAGGTTGATGAAGAATTAGATGACAATAGAATATACTTGTACAGACAGCTCTCTAGGCTGATTTTGGGCTGTGCCATACCTATTGCACAGACACAGTTTTGGTTAACACCGGGATATCTCCTAGTCTTTCTTCTCATTAACTTGGCAAGACCAGGTTCCTCTTCTGGAAATCTCAGCTCTAACAGCCTTTATAACGTTCTGGTGTAACAGATAGGTAAATAGGAAAACTGGAGCAAGAGCACAGTCTCCCAGTTGAACCCTTCAGCCAGTCTGTCAGCAGCTGGAAAAGACCACTTCCTGGCTCAACTCTCTCACCCATAAACTAGGATTCCTGGTGCCTCTCCCGAGTCTTCTTTCTACAACCTGCTGTACTATTGTGAGTCAAACCATCTTTCTAAAAATCACCCCTCATATTCTTGGCTGCATTGTTATCACAGTGATGTATTCTTAGGAGCAGTGAGTCACATGCTAACAGTAACTCATGTCATTGGGACTATCCATGACTTTCTCCCACCCAGGAGGGAAGAGTACCTCTCCTTTCCAGGCATAGAGGCAAGAAAGGCTTCTCCCTTCCTGATACTCTGCTGTAGGTGTAGTAGGGCCAGGCTTTACACACTAGAGCTCAGGTGTGCAATACCAGAAAGGAACTTAATTTATTTTAGTAACTAATGTCCTTGTGCTCTAAAGCTCCCATGAGAGTAGGAGGGAAAATACAAACAAAAACTTAAACTTACCAGTTACAGAGGACTCATCTCTTCTAGTTCAAAACAGTCCTCTTTGGGTAAATATTCTGAAGTTCTCTTTCCTATCAGGTCTGTTTTTCTCTTTTCCAGAAGTTGTTTTCTACTTTTTTCCCAAGATGGCATCTGAGGTGGTAGGCAAGGGAGGCCTCAGGTGTTCTCTTGGGAGAGGGAGGAGCCCCTCATCTGTGTGTGGTTCTCTGGTTGAGATATCTCAACCATGGTTCTCTGGGCCTCGGCTTCCAGCCTCACAGCTTTCACTGTGTTGGTGCAAAGCCTGGTGTACCTGGTAGATATTCTTTCAGCCATCTCGCCCTGCTGACTCCTGCTGGTTCTCTGAAGCTTCTTCACATCCTCTGTCAGCCCCAGATCTGGCCAGGCATCCTTGTAGCTTCTGCTACCAGGCTTCCTCATCCTGTGTCTTAAGGAACCAGATCTTCTTCGTGCTCTGCTGAAGCCTAGAGAGGAGTGGGAGAGGGTGAGAGCTATCTCAGGCCCTGTCTATATAGGCACTCAGTTCTGCTCTCACTGCCTGATTGTACCCACCACTTGATGCACAGGATATCCTTTGGAAATGTGGATTTCTCCCTTAGTCTTGTGGCTCTCCCAGGCTATACCAGCCACGACATTTCTAGATTTCTTCAAACCTGTCTCGACATTTCTGTACATGCTCATACCCACCCCTGGAGATTTTGATCTGGATGGGGTAGGGAGGCAGGATACCATGTCTCATATGCACATTTTTCTCTTTTTATCCCTTTTCTCAGCTTCTCCCTCCACTGAAAGTGTTTTCTACTTCCCCTCTGTTTGACTGGAACTGTCTCAGCATTGTGCTTCCTCCTTACTCTTTGGCCTTTGGGTTTCCCTCCCCAGGCCTAAAATGGTAGAAGGACTACAGGGAGAAACAAAATTTCCAAAAAGGAGAAACACAGAAAAAAGGGAAACTGTCACCCAAAGCTATGTCCCCAATGCTTGGTGGAGGTCAAAAGAACAGGAGTGACTCACCCTTCATTGAGATGTTATGGCACCTTTTGTGGATTTTGAAACTGGAAGGTATAATTTTTCACACATGCTGTCTTGACTCAGTTTTGGGGCACAAGCTGGAGGCTGGTCAGTTTTCCATCTTGGGCAGCTGATTAAGTCCATTCTACAATACTCCCCTTATTGAGTTCTAATACTCCTGGGCCTCTATGCACCTGTCCTAATCAGCCTAAGACCAGGTACCCAACAATTAGGGATAGACTGTATGTTCCTGGGCCTGCAGAATAATCCAAAATGCCCAATCCCCGGGAAGCCCTCCAAACCTAGCTAACGCTACCCTACTTGCCATACACAAGGGCTGTCCTAAATTCCAGCTACCTGTTACTCCACCCTCAGGTGCAACCCCCAAGTGGTTCTGTGTCTTGGTGTGCTGTGTTCTTCTCAGGGAACTGTTAGTGTAATAAAACCTTTAAAATGTTCGCAGCCTCTCTCTCTCTTAATCTGTCTGGCCATACCATCCAATGTAATAAGATTAAAATAGAAGGACACTTATCATCTAGGAGGAGGCCCCGAGAAGTGAAGTGACTTGCCTGTGATTACACTGCTAATTAGTTTAATTGGGTCCAGTATTCATTCCAGTCTGTCCCATTACCTCCCTATTGCCAGTTAAGATCAATATCAAAACATCACAAACAAATACAGGGAGGAAGAAATTACGGTGATAGCCAGGGCCCACTGCTGTGGAATTAAGGGTTTCACTGTGAACTAGGAAAATACTGCCAAAAAGATCCACTACCCCACCTCAGTGGGTGAAGTTTCTAGGAATTTAGAGATGATATCTGGATTTTGGTTTTAAATGGCCGGCTTGGCCTTAGGAAACCACATTAAGAAAGAAGGAAAGGTAAATGATGTTGAGGCAGGGGCAGGGAAAGGATGTTTCCCCACCCACTTTAATGAGATCATGTTTAAAAAAAAAAAAAATTTTTTTTTTTTGTCATGTTTAGAAGTTTTTTTTTTTTTTAGAAGTAGCAAAAACCAGTTCAAGTTCACTTGGGCTAGCAAGGGAGTTTATTTTAAAGACACAGGATATCTTTTGGAAGCCAACAATAGGAACAAAATGGGACCTTGGGAAAGGACTAGAATCAGGGACCAGAACACAAGCCAGACTCACTGTAGGTCTCTTGCCCTTGATCTCCTCTGCTTCATTCTTCTTATTCCCTAGAGACTTGCTTTCTCTGCTTCTCCATTCTTGTGGTGGCTGGAACATGTCCATCGTACAAGTCTGGTCATCCAAAGTCATACTCTGTTTTTCTTGATTCTGTTTCCACTTCTTAGAGGAAGGGATTTTGATCAACCCAACTTGGATTTATGGTCCAATCAATTATGGCAGTTGTTGTTAGGTGCTGTTGAGTTGACCTTTGACTCATAGCGACCCCATGTGACGGAGTAGAACTTCTCCATGGGGTTTTCTAGTCTGTAATCTTCATGGGAGCAAATTGCCTGATCTTTCTCCTGGGGAGCGGCTTGGTGGGTTCAAACCACCAACTTTTTGGTTAGCAGTCGAGCCGTTACCCATTGTTTCACCACTACTACTACTACCCATTACTGCTGAGTTGATTTTGACTCATAGTGACCCTATAGGACAGAGTAGAACAACCCCATAGGGTTTCCAAGGAGTGGCTGGTGGATTCGAACTGCTTACCTTTGGTTGGCAGCTGTAGCTTTAACCACTGTGCCACTAGGGCTCCTTAATTATGGCAGAGGAGTGAGGTAATAGTTTACAAAATGGCTGCCAGAGGCCATCTGATATAGATGAGGAGGGAGTTAAGAGTTTCAATGTGAACTGAGCAATAGCCAAAAATGATCCAATCCCCCATCTCAGAGAATGGGGATTCCAGGGAGTTAGGGATCATACCCATGACAGTTGGGGCAGGGCTACCTGCCTCTCCCTGGCACTCTCCCCATCCTCCTTTTGGAGGATGCCAGTCTCTGACATTTCCCAGTAGCCGACAGTAGCAAAGAGAGCCTGTGGGAAATGCCAGCCTCCCTCCCGCTTTCAGTTGAGGGTAGAGCTCCTAGCTGCGAATGGCCCTTGGGAACTGAGGGTCATGCTATTGCCCTGCCTGCAAATGAATCTCATTCACCATTCAGTTCATGGCCCAAGAAACAAAAATAATATTTAATGAGCAAAATCTTTTTTGTTTAATTATGGTAAATGTCAAGGTTGAATCTAAGTGTTTTCCTTAAGGTCAAATGCACAGTGCTATCAAAAAGCATTTAAACCGAACCTGTTGGGCTATTAAAGTCCAGATGAGTTAAAATCAGGCACTGTCCTTCTTCAGTGATTTATTTCCCCTATTGGATGCAGTGATGCTGGAGATGGAACAGTCCACCAGCAGCTTGTGTTTTGCTCTTCCCTGCCGTTCTCTGTAGGCTGTTGAGGGATTCCCTGATGAAATCAATGCCCCAGATCTCCCAAAGAGTTACCTCCAAGGCTCAGGAATTCAGTTTCCATTACATCAGTGGTTCAAACCAAATGGCATTTTAGAATCATCCAGCGAGCTTTCAAAAGGTACCGATGTCCAGGCCTCTCTCCCAGAGCTTCTGATTTAATTGGCCTGGGGTGAGACCTGCGCGCTGGTATTTTTTTAAAGGTCCCAAGTGTTTCCAATATGTAGGAGAGCTGAGAACAACCATGTTAATTGCTTGACTAAGTTAATTAAAATAAAACACTGAAAGCCGATGCCCTTGTGCCCTGAACTTTCCTCTGCATTGCTCTGCCCTTTCTCATAGTTTCATTCAATCCAAATTTATATGCCTCCCTGCTGCTTCTTATTCTTCAAGCCCACGGCTGCCACCTAAGAGACAGCTTGTGTAGCCAAGCTCCAGAAAGGGCAGTTGCAATGCCATTCTCCCCTTGCAGGGAATGGCATGGCATGATCCCTAAAACTTCCTTAGCCCTCTACCAAATGGATTAGAGAAGATCGGCTCGGCAGGCTCAGGAGAGAGATGAGAATTCAGACTAAGATATAGGCACCCTCAGGTATTCTGAAAAGAATGGGACAGCAGAACTTTCCCGAGCAGCTAGGAAATCTCTCTCCTATTATTTATGTGCACTGCTTCACTGTTCCTTCTTTCTTTCTTGTCACACAATAGAAATAATGATCTTGGTACTGGACCGTGTGCTGCACCAGGACAATTAATCACCCACCAAGTCATTTATTTCTTCATACTCTCGTCCACCAGGACCATTATCCTGTAGGTAAACAGAGGTGCCAGTAAATCATGGACAGAACACAAGTTGGTGGGAGAATAGTTGATTAAGCATCTCCATAACTTACAGTTATATAGCACCTTTCATCCCCAAAGATCTCCAAGCACCAGATAGACTGATGTATGCACCACTACCCAGCTCCTATATATGTCATTTCCTACACCATTGCCTCAAGGGGCATGGAATGTTTATTGTCCTTGTCATATAGCTACCCTCCCAATGGCAGTCATGGGTTAGACAGGAAGCAAAGAAGGGAACTCTTCTCTTCCTTGTCCTTCTAGGCACCAGAAATCAAGTACCCAAGCATGAACTCAGCAACAATCAGAGTAACTTACCGACACTCTTGGGTAAAATTTCTTTAGTTTATGCAATGTGGCAAGTGTTAGGGAATTTCGTGTTTATTCTTTTTCTGAAGCTGGCAGCAAAAGAGCAGGCATAGTGGTCGAGTGTTAAGCTAGGACAAAATCTAAATTAAGCATTGCCAGGACAAGATATTTTAGGATCCGCTAGAATCAGAGTCTAGGAGAGAACCACTGTAAAGAAGTATCAGATACACACAAATCTTTAAAATATTCATGATTATATATACACAATAAAACAAATAATGGTTGTAGATAGATACTGATATTTTCAGATACAACCAATCACCTCACAAGATTGGTTTACTTGGTTTGAAGGCTTAGGGTCATGTCTCATGGGAAAACTCAGTCAACTGACATGATATAGTTCATAAAGTTTAAGCTCTACAGCCTAGTTTGGTGAATAGCATCTGGAATCTTAAATGCTTAGAAGTGGCCATCTTAAATAGAACTACTGGTCTCTGCTCATCTGGAGAAAAGAGAAAGAAGGAATCCCAAGATTCAGAGAAGAAACCAATCTATAGGACTACTTGTCTACATGAACCTTGGCCTTCTCTACCCTGAGACCAAAAAAGATGATGGTACCTGGCTACCATGACCAAATATTCTGATCAGGGTCACAATAGGTGGATCCTGATAGAAAGGGATAAAAATGTGTAACAAAGCTTCAGATTCTCAAAAAATGCACTTACTGAACCCACTGAAACTGGAAGAATCCCCAAGACTATTGCCCTGAGATACTCCTTAAACTTTGAACTGAAAACTTCCCTTGAAGCCACCATTTAGCTGAATAGCAGGTTAGCTCATAAAGTAAAGATTATCACCCTTGAGTAATGGGCCCCTTTAAAAAATCATCCATATGAGACCAATTGATTAACAATTATGCTAATGCACAGATGAGAAGGTTGGGGGGCAGTGAGACAAGGTTATTGGGAATGGAATGAGAACGAAAATAATGAGAAGGTTGACACAATTTGAAGAATGTAACCAATGTCATTGAATAGTATGTGTAGAAATTGTTGAATGAAAACTTTTATAAAAATATAATAAAATACTAAAAAAAATTCATGATAACTCTGCTTCTTAAACTTGTCATATATGGACCACTTTTAAAGAAAAAAGAAGCTACTTTCTTCCAGTGTTTACTTCAATTGTTTAATTATAATGCTACTTTCAAACTTATGTTTATAGCTCTGATATAAGTGTAAAAGTGTAAGTGTATATATACATAAGTATATACTTATATAAGTATGAAATAAAAAACAAATGACAAATTAAATTCAAACAAAACTACAAAGACCATGTAACTCAATCTAACAACGTAAATTTAATGGGAAGGATGATGTTGTTTGGCTGAAACTAAATTATCTCTTAAATGAGAGTGTGATATTGACTGCTACCTCGTTAGTTCTTTTAAATTTGGCACACCTATGCTACCGGGCACCATGTGATGACCCAATTTTCCACCATTTCTATTTGAATTGCTATGGAACCTCTCTTTGTGAAGTACACTATGAATTTATTTGGCCTTATTTTGGGGTGAACCCAACATTTCTGTGCTAAGTGTACATCTCTGCCGCTGGAACAAACAAGACCATTGGAATTTCATGGGAGGATTTGATTATGAGGACAGAATGATACAGAGTATGGTCATATTCAATTTTAAAATTGTGATTAAAATGAAACCGGTTGCTGTAGAGTCGATTCCAACTCATGGTGACCCCATGTATGTTAGAGTAGAGATGTGCTCCATAGGGTTTTCAATGGCTGATTTTTCAGAAGTAGATCACGAGGCTCGATTCCAACTCATGGTGACCCCATGTATGTTAGAGTAGAGATGTGCTCCATAGGGTTTTCAATGGCTGATTTTTCAGAAGTAGATCACGAGGCCTTTGTTCTGAGATACCTTTGGGTAGACTTGAACTGCCAACCTTTTGGTTAACAGCCAAGCACATTAACCATTTGCACCGCTTAAGGACTTCAATAAAAAATGAAAACACTCGATTAAAAAAAAAATCCTGTTAAGTGAAATTAGTCAGTTGTAAAAGGACAAATATTGTATGAGACCACTATTATAAGAACTCAAGAAAAAGTTTAAACACAGAAGAAAATATTATTTGATGGTAATGAGGGTGGGGAGGGAGGGAGATATTCACTAATTAGATAGTAGACAAGAACTATTTTAGGTGCAGGGAAGACAACACACAATATAGGGGAGGTCAGCACAGCTGAACTAAACCAAAAGCAAAGAAGTTTCCTGAATACAACCAAATGCTTCAAAGGCCAGAGTAGCAGGGGCAGGGATTTAGGGACCATGGCTTCAGGGGACATCTAGGTCTATTGGCATAACAAAATGTATTAAGAAAACGTTCCACATCCCACTTTGGTGAGTGGCATCTGGGGTCTTAAACGCTAGCAAGCAGCCATCTTAGATGCATCAATTTGTCTCAACTGACCTGGAGCAAAGGAGAATGAACAACAGCAAAGGCACAAGGTAAATATGAGCCCAAGATACAGAAAGAGCCACATAAATCAGAGACAACATCAGCCTGAGACCTGAAGAACTAGATGATGCCCGGCCACCACAAATGACTGCCCTGACAGGGAACACAACAGAGAATCCCTAATGGAGCAGGAGAATAGTGGGATGCAGACTTAACAAATTCTAGTAAAAAAAAAAAACCAGACTTAATGGTCCGACAGACTAGAAGGACCCCAGAGGGCATGGTCCCCAGACCTCTTGCTAGCCCAAGACTATAACCATTCCCAAAACCAACTCTTCAGACAGGGATTGGACTGGACTATGAGATAGAAAATCATACTTGTAAGGAGTGGGCTCCTTGGCTCAAGTGGACACATGAGACTGTTTGGGCAGCTCCTGTCTAGATGCGAGATGAGAAGGCAGCCGGGGACAGGAGCTGAATGAATGACACAGGGAAACAGGGTGGAGAGGAGAAGTGTGCTGTCTTATTAGGGGGAGAGCAGCTAGGAGTACATAGCAAGGTGTGTGTAAGTTTTCATATGAGACACTGACTTGATTTGTAAACTTTCACTTAAAGCACACACACACAAAAAAACCCTGTTAAAAAATGTTTAGACTTCCCTGGGGTCTATGAGAGCCATTATTAAAACACATATATCCAAAGCCATTAGGTTTAGGCCAATAGTGGGTTTAAAGCTGGAATCAATGAAAAATTCTGAAAACAACAGCAACAATAAAAACAGACAAACAAAAAACAAAGTAAATGAAAAGACAGTATGGCAGTAAAACCCGTTCCTTATTAGAATTGTGGGCTTTGCTATAGAATCTTATCAAAAGCATGATAGAGACTGTCACATGTCCCCCTGTGTCTGTTCTCACCTTTTAGTAAGGGATCCCCCATTCTCATACCCTGTCCCACAGGTGCTATCAGGGAACATAGCTAACCAGCTAGAGACCACGTTTCCCAGGCTTCCTTGGAGCTAGCTGTGGCCATGTGATTAGATTCTTGCTAAAGAATGAGAGCAGTAGTATGCAACTTTGACATCACTCCCTTAAAAGGAGATTCCTTGCTTTCCACTCTCTTTCTCCCATCTCTCTGGCTGATAATTGGAGGTGGCATTGCTGAAAGAGTCAACCACGCAGATTCGAACAACACCCTAGGGGGATCTAAAGCAAGAATAGAAGAAACTCTAGTCCCTGGATAATCTCTTAGAGCAGAGCTATCAATCTTCCCTGCTTAGCACTATTCCGTTATGGGAGGGAGACATAAACCTCTCTGTTGTTTAAGCCACTGTATTTTTGGGTCTCTTTGTTATAGCCCCTTAATTTATACTCTGATACAGAAAGTGATGGCTTAAGATCCTCTTCCATTCATTCAACAATATATATTATGTACTTATTATGTGCCAGGCACCAGAGAGGGAGGGATTTGTTTGAGATTGCATGTTTAGTTAGTGATGAAGGTGGAGCAAAATGCACGCCTTTTGACTTTCAGCCCAGCATCCTTTCCACTTACTGCATCCTCCTCACCTAGCTGTGTGGCTAGCTAATGCTCCAACCGCTGCAACGAATTAGCAGAGGGCTTCATGTTCCCAGAAGTGAATGTGACCCAGTAAGATTTACTCACATGGCTTGTTTGACCCTTGTTTGCCTCGGGTTTTATTTTATAGTCCAGGCCAAATGAGAGGAATTACTAATACAGAAGAAATGTTTGTTCTTTTTTAAGACCAACCCTATCCCCTGTGTAGAGACAGATGTACGGGGAGGTTCTCCCATGGCATCTCAGGGATATGATTTACTAGCTATAATGTTGTCAGGGGGAGGCAGAGGTTGGAGTGTATAGTCTGTTATGGATTGAATTGAGTCCCCCCCAAATGTGTGTCAAGTTGGCTAATCCATAATTCCCAATATTGTGTGACTGTCCACCATTTTGTCATCTGATGTAATTTTCCTATGCGTTATAAATCCTAACTTTATGGTGTTAATGAGGCAGGATTAGAGACAGTTATATTAATGAGGTAGGACTCAATCTACAAGATTAGGTTGTGTTTTAAGTCAATCTCTTTTGAGATATAAAAGAGAGAAGGGAACAGAGAGACAAGGGGACCTCATACCAGCAAGAAACAAGAGCCCAGAGAATAGTGTGTCCTTTGGACCCGGAGTCCCTACACTGAGAAGCTCCTCTATCGAGGAAGATTGATGACAAGGACCTTGCCCCAGAGCTGACAGAGACAGGAAGCTTTCCCCTGGAGCTGGCACCCTGAATTCAGACTTCAAGCCTCCTAAATGCTGAGAGAATAAATTCTGTTTGTTAAAGCCATCCACTTGTGGTATTTCTGTTATAGCAGCATTAGATAATAAGATAGTCTAAGCCAATGTTTATGCCGAGGAAGAAAACAAACTGGAGTCAGGTCAAACGGTCACCTCAGTGTTCCAAAATAAAGGCAGAGGAACAAGAAAAGAAAGCAGAAAACATATTTGAACACATGTTCTCTTCCCCCTCCGCAACAAGTCATTCTTAATTGCATCATCCTTTTTTATTTTTTTAAAAGGTCTAATCATGGTCAGGAATTCTCCATTTTTTTGGTTTACGTTTTTATCATCCATCTCCCCTAAAACAAGATATTTCCATGACTGTCTTGTTTACCATTGATTCTCTAGTGACCAGAAGAGGCAGCTCTCAAAAGTATTGTTCAATGAATAAAAGAAGAAATGAATGAATGAATAGAAAATGTGACAACACAGAAAATGAGCTTTGTAAATCATGAAATCCAACACAGCTTTGCTTCTTTAGTGACAGAGTAAACATTGTATTTTTCTCAATAAAGACCAAAAAAACAAAACTGTGAGTGTTAACTCTTAAAGGGGAACTATTGTTCCAGAATACCCATGGTCTCCAACACACACACACACTCACACACACACACCACTACTACAATTTTCACTTTATAAGTGTCTGTGGCAGCCATGAAAATGTGCCTTGCAGACATCTAACTACAGGGAGTGTAACTGACAAAGGGCTCTACCTGTTGGTCTACTGCTGTGCCTGAGCTGAGGCCACACTTCCTACAGGATGCTTCCAGCCAATGACTGATGTGGCAGGGATTCTGAGGCAGAACTCTTCCTGGGAGATGCGGGGCTCCCCTAACAGGCGACTCTGGCTTGAGGACTTCCTGACTGCTTTACCAAACCCTCCTTGGGCTGTGTGGTGGTCTAGGGTACTTCCACCCAAACTTCCTTCTCTCTCTTTTTCACTACAACAACAACTTGCAAGCGTTTCTCCTACAAAATACTTGCACATGTAATCTCATCTTAAAGTCTGATTCTCAGAGGACTCAGACCAACACAGCCTCTAAATATAGTTCTGGGGTCTGAGTTGGTTGGAAGGCTGGCTAACCCTGAGAACCATCCCATTTTGAATCTGTTGCCTGCTCTCACAGAGCCACCATCCAATTAGCCTGCCATACCCAGATCCAGGCGAAACTTGAAAACCCTAACAGAAAAGGAGGTGTATAAGGCAAATGCTTTTGTTAGTTGCCACTCTAGGTAACAGACATTGACAGGAAGAGTAAATAGCAGAAGAAGGATAGCAGGGAAGTTGAAAAGGAAAAACAAAGACATAGAAATCTCTTTTGAGTTCAGAGCCTTCCTCTCCGTGGGGGAGGATGTCAGCTTTGACAAGCAATAGCAGGTTTATTGAATTTTTGAAGGCAAAAGAAGAGAGATTAGAGGATTCAAGTGGGTAGTAGCAGTCTTCGCATGGAGAGATCCAAACAGACAACTTCGTTGGCTTTGTGTAATTGAGGAAGTTGAGAGGTAATTGGACAGAACACGTTGACAAGTAGATTTCACAGTACACCCTGGAGAAAGACAACGGGAGTGAATATTTGTTCCTGAGAAGTAGATTTCCCACAGTCCCAACCTGACATATTATCTGGAACATTCTCAGCTTGACAGGGCACACAATTTTTTTTTTCCAATTTTATTAAAGGTGAAGACAATTTTATCAATTGGTAACTTAATAAAAGAAAACGTATTAGTTATTGTCTTAGTTATCTAGTGCTGCTATAACAGAAATACAGGTGTAGCTTTAGCAAACAGAAATTTATTTTCTCATCGTGAAGAGGCTAAAAACAGAACAAAACAAAAAACCCATTGCTTCGAGTTGATTCCAACTCATAGTGACCCAATGGGACAGAGTAGAACTGCCCCATAGGGTTTCCAAGGACCGACTGGTGGATGAACTGCAGACCTTTTGGTTAGCAGCCAAATGCTTAACCACTGCACCACCAGGGCTCCAGTTAACCAAATACCAAAACCAAACCCAGTGTGGTCAAGTCGATTCCGACTCATAGCGACCCTGTAGGACAGAGTAGAACTGCCCCCATGGAGTTTCCAAGGAGTGTCTGGCTGATTCAAACTGCTGACCCTTTGGTTAGCAGCCATAGCACTGAACCACTACGCCACCAGGGGCTCCAGTTAGGAGGCTAGAAATCCAAATTCAGGGTGCAGGCTATAGGGGAAAGCTTTGTCTCTGTCAGTTCTAGAGGAAGGTCCTTGTCTTTTTTCAGCTTTTGCTCTTTGTTGATCTTCATGTGGCTTGGCATCTGTCTTCCCCCATCTCTGCTTTCTTGCTTGCTCATCTATTTTTTAGATCTCAAAAGAGATTTGATACAACCCTACACTAATACTGCCTCATTAGCATAACAAAGAAAACCCATTCCCAAATGGATTATAACCACAGGTATAACAACAATGAAACAACCCACTCCCGTCATGGAGTCATAATGTTTAGGATTTACAACACATATTTTTGAGGGACACAGTTTAGTCCATAATAGTTACCTATTGCTGCATAACAAAAACCTAAACTAACCAGTTGCCATTGAGTCAATTCTGACTCATGGCGACTCCCATGTGTGCAGGGTTTCTAACTGGTTGGAACCCCTGCTGAGAATTTGCATTTCCACCACCAGATATACTGAGTCAGAATCTACAGTTTAACAAGATCTCCAGATGATTCTTATGTATAATAAATTTTGAGAACCACTGCTCTACTAGTTGGAAACCCTGATGGCATAGTGGTTAAGAGCTACGGCTGCTAACCAAAAGGTTGAGGTTCGAATCCACCAGGTGCTCCTTGGAAACTCTATGGAGCAGTTCTACTCTGTCTTATAGGGTTGTTATGAGTCGGAATAGACTTGATGGCAATGGGGAGTGGGGGAGGGCTCTACTAGTGGTTCTCAGAACTGGTCCCAACCAACAGCTTAGTATTGCTTTGGACCTTGTTTCCAATGGCTGATTTTTTAGAATTACACTACCAAGCCTTTCTTCTGAGGCATCTCTGGGTGGACTCAAACTGCTGACCTTTCAGTTAGCAGCAAAGCACGTTAACCATTTGTACCACTCAGGGAGTCCACTGTGTAACAAATTACCCCAAAAAAGTAGTAGCTTAAAATAACATTTTTTATCTCCCAAGTTCTGTGGGTTAGGAATCTGGTGCAGCTTAGCTTGGTCTTCTGGCTCAAGGCCTCTCATGGCTGCCGTGAAGGTATCATCAGGGCTGCTGCTATTGCAAGGCTCAGCTGGGGAAGGATCCACTTCCAAGCGCTTGTTGGCAGCATTCAGTTCCTGGTTGGCTGTTGCACTGACAGCCTCAGTTTCTGGATGGCCGTTGACTGGAGGCCACCCTCAGTTCTTTGCCAGATGAGCCTCTCCATAGGGCTGCTCAAGTGGATGGCATTGGAGTTCAGCAGAGTGAGCAAGTGAGACAGCCAGAGAGAGCCTGAGAGCAAGATAGAAGTCAGTCTTTTGTAAACTAATCTTGGAAGTGACATCCTATCACGTTTGCCATATTCTGTTCTTTAGAAACAAGTTACTAGGTGTTTCCACTCAAAGGGGGAGAGGGAAGGAGATTACATAAGGACGTGAATACCAGGAGAAGGTGGTCATTGGGAGCCATTTCCACACAAAACAAAACAAAACTGAAACCTAAAGAAGAATAAACTTGAGAGCAGACTGGAACTAAGACACAGAAGAATAAGAAAATGGAACTATACCTACAAGAATATGATCCTTTAGAGGGCTGTATTGGCTTTTGCAGTGGTCAAAGGATTGATTAGCATTCAAGTGGTTCTAGGTAAACTTCTCCACCAAAATCCCTACAATAACTGGAGATTATAAATGTACTCATAGAGCCAACACAGGTGGGTGCAAACAGGAAATTTCTTCAAGTTTTGTGTTTTGTCTTAAAAATTCATATGAATTTTGCAGTCTAGGCCATAATGTATGTGTTGGAATATGAAATATAAGAATGACTTACTGTTCAGCACAATGAATATTTTAAGGTGAGGCACCATGTGGATTTAATTTGAAGAGCTCTGACTAAGATTTCATAGCACCAATTCCTTTTTGTTGGGTCATTTCTCCTGAGTCATTGATGCCTGTTTGCTCCATGACATGGGGAAATTAACTAGTATCATCTGCTAATAGGAAAAAAATGAAAGATCTTGCAACATTTATTTATTTTCTGTTTTTTTGGGAATTCAGCCTCCCCAGCCTCTGCTTGTGTGGTCTGCACACCAGCTGTGTTAAACAACCACTTGCTGTTCCCTGAATGCCTCAACTCTTTCTTGCCTTGAGTTATTTGAACATGTCATCCTCTCAGCCTGGACCATCCTTTCCTGCCTTGTCTTTCTGTGTCAATTCTCCTTACCCTTTAATACTCAGGCTGGGAGTTAGGGGAGGTCTCAGAGAAACAGTGGCACTTCATCTGAGTTAAGGACTACACCTGCCCAGTGTTCCCAGGGCTGCCCTTGTGTACCCTCATTTGACTGTTTAGACGAACAAATCTACAGTGGCTATACGTTTCAGTACCTCCTCCTCTAGGTGTGCGCTCTCTAAGGACAAGGACTCTGATGCTTTCTTCTTTATAATCCCCCTGTGATTGGCAAGGAGTTTCTGGGTGGTGCGAACAGTTACTGGGTTCAATAGCTAACTGAACGGTTAGAGGTTCAAGTCCACCCAGAAGTGCCTTGGAAGAAAGACCTGGTGATCTACTTCTGATAAATCAGCCACTGAAAACGCTATGGAGTATAGCTTTACCCCGAGAGACATGCAGTTGCTATGAGTCAGGTTGACTCGATGACAACTGGTTTTTTAATTTCGTCAACAACCATTTTTTGAACATCTGCTGTAGGCCAGTTTGCTGGCCACCAATGCCAGTTACCATCGATTCCAACTCATGACTGATTTTTGAAATGTAGATTGCCAGGCGTTTCTTCTGAGGCACTTCTTGGTGGAGTCACACTTAAAACATTTCAATTAGCTGCTGAGTGCATTAACCATTTTACTGCCCAGGGACTCCGTTGACTAAATTAGTGGTTCTCAAGCTTTCTGGCCTCAAGGTTTCTTTCCACTATTAAAAATTTGTTGAGCACTCCAAAGAGATTTTGCTTATGTGAGTTATATCTATGGATGTTTACTAAGTTAGAAATTAAAACTGAATAAAGAAAAATATTTATTAATTAATTTGAAAATAACAAAAATAAACCCAGTATATGGTAACATAAATAACTTTTTAAATAAAAATACATTTTTCAAAACCAAAAATCAATTTAATCAGAAGAATGAAATTTCTTTATGTTTTTGTAAGTCAGCTGGATTCTTATATCTGCTTTTGCATAAGTTTGTTGTGATACGTTGTTTTGGTTGAAGTATATGAGGAAAATCTAGCCTCACACAGATGTGTAGTTGGAATAGGGAAGAGTATTTTAATAGCCTTCTTAGATAATTGCAAATATTCTTTGATACTGCACCAAAATTTGGTGAATGATAGTTTCTTAAGGGATATTTACAGTGCAGAATTTGAAACTAAATCAATTAACTTTTTGTACCCTGTTACATTAAAATCCATTGGCGTATCTTGAAATTTGGATGGATGGATTTCTTTTTTTTTTTTAATCCATGCATGATTTTGTAACATCATGGAAGATGTGCCCCAACCAACTCACTAAACAGAATTTCCAAGGGGTTGACCCAGGGATTTGAATGCTTAAGAAGCTCCCCAGGTGAGTCTGAAGTTCATTCGTGTTTGGAAACTCTTGATCAAGCCCGACAATAACAAATATAACTCTTCTGCCACGCTTGCTGGGAAGGAATTTGAGCCTTCGATGGAAACAGGTACTCTCTGATTGATTAGTGATGTCTAATTGATTAGTTATGTCTACCAAGGATGACAGGGTGTGGGATGGGGCTCAGGGAAAATATTTGCCTACAAGTGGTGTGTATTTACCATCCCTATAATTTTTTAAAAAAGTTTTAACAGTCTCTGTTCTTATTTCCTCGGGTCCTTGTCCTTTCCTTCCTGGCATCATAACTTTGTAAACAACTTAACAAATCCCCAAAGAACTTTACATCCTTTCCCTTGAATCACACATCCTCCTTGCAGTTTAAAAACAGATGCCAAGAGTCACTGTCTACATTTGTTCATTAAAGTGATACTTTGGGCTTTTCCTTTTGGCTTATTGTGTTTTTCCATTCCTTCTCTTCAGAATTCTGGAAAAAGCTTGGGAGTGATTCATTAGTCATAGGTTATAACTTTAAAAACAAAAGAATCTCTGGCATTAACAATAAAATAAAACATTTAAAATGCGGTATTATCTAACTCTCTTTTCTTTCTCTCAGCTTTCATTGTTGAGCACTTTTTGGGGTCAGACCCCAGGCTGCTCTACATTTGGGAGACAAAGATAAACGCAAGGCAAAACCCCTGTCCTTGGGAAACTTCAAGTCAAATGTGAGAGCTAGACTGGATATTAGACAACTACAATGTGTTAAGTGCTGTAATAGGTGGTACTAAGAAAATACCGTCGCAGTGGTTAAAGCGCTTGACCACTAACCGAAAAAATTGGCTGTTCGAACCCACAAGCTGCTCTGTGGAAGAAAGATGTGGCAGTGTGCATAAAGATGTGTAGCCTTGGAAACCTTATAGCGCAGTTCTACTCTGTCCTATAGTGTTGCTATGAGCTGGAATGGACTTGATGGCAATGGATTTTGTTTGATTTTGAGAGCTTAGAGTAATCATATGTAAGGAGAAAATTAATTCCTGGCCAAGGACCATTCTTATCCTAAAACCAAAAAAACCAAAGCAGTTGCCATTGAGTCAGTTCCAACTCATGGCAACCCCACGAGTTGCAAAGAACTCTGCTCCATAGAGTTTTCATGGCTGTGAACTTTTGGAAGCAGATTTCCAAAGCTTTCTTCTGAGGTGCCTCTGGGTGAGTTCGAATTGTCGAACTTTCATTAGTAGTCAAGCACTTAACCATTTGCGCTACTCAGGGACTCCATTCTCATCCTGTTGTTATTGTTGTTAAAAAAAAAAAAATATTGTTGTTAGGTGCTCTCAAATCAGTTCTGACTCATAGATACCCCATGTACAACAGAATGAAACAATGCCTGGTCCTGCATCATCTTCACAATTGTTGCTATGTTTGAGCCCATTGTTGCAGCCACTGTGTCAACCCATCTAGTCAAGGGTCTTCTTCTTTTTCATTGCCCCTCTACTTTCTGGTATTCTCTGCTTTCAGCCAAGATCCATCTGACATCAGCAGTGATATCCCTTATTCCATGTTCTCTTCTAAATCCGACTTGAATTTCCAGCATTTCCCTGTTGATGTATGCCTCCAAGCATTTTTTAATCATCTTCAGCAAAACTTTACTTGCGTGTGATATTAGTGATATTGTTCAATGATTTCCACATTCTATTGGATCACCTTTCTTTGGCATGGACACAGATATGAGTTTCTTCCAGTTGATTGGCCAGAAAGCTGTCTTCCAAATTCTTGGCTTACAGGAGTAAGTGCTTCCAGTGCTGCATCTGTTTGTTGAAACATCTCAATTGGTATTCTGTCAATTCCTGGAGCCTTGTTTTTCACCAGTGCTCTCGGAGCAGCTTGGACTTCTTCCTTTAGTACCATTGGTTCCTGATCATATGCTACCTCCTGAAATGGTTAAAAATCAACCAATTCTTTTTGGTACGTTGACTCTGTATGTTACTTCCATCTTCTTTTGATGCTTCCGGCATCCTTCAATATTTTGCATATAGAGTCTTACAGTATTGCAACTCAAGGCTTGAATTTTTCCTTTAGTTCTTTCAGCTTGAGAAACACCAAGTGTGTTCTCTTTTGGTTTTCTAATTCCAGGTCTTTTCACATTTCATTATAATACTGTGTCTTCTCAAGTGGCCCTTTGAAATCTTCTGTTCAGCTGTTTTACTTCATCATTTCTTCCATTTGCTTTAGCTACTCTATGTTCAAGAACAAATCTCTTCTGACATCCATTTTGGTCTTTTCTTTCTTTCCTGTCCTCCTAATGACCATTTGCTTTCCTCATGTTTGATGTCCTTGATGTCATCGCACAGCTCACCTTGTCTTTGGTCATTAGTGTTCAATGTGTCAAATTTACTCTTGAGATGATCTCTAAATTCAGGTGGGATATGCTTAAGGTAGAATTGTGTTAATTTCCTTCAGCTTCAACTTGAACTTGCATATGAGTATTCAATGGGCTGTTCTGCAGTTGGCCCTGGCCTTGTTCCAACTGACGATAAAGCTTTTCCATCATCTCTTTCCACAGATGTAGTCTGTTTGATTCCTGTGTATTTCATCCGGCGCGGTCCACATGTATAGTTGCCGTTTACGTTGCTGAAAAAAGGTATTGCAGTGAATAGTTTGTTGAGCTTACAAAATTCTATCATGAGATCTTCAGCATCATTTCTATCACCAAGGCCATGTTTTCCAACTACTGATCCTTCTTCGTTTCCAACTTTTGCATTCCAATCACCAGTAGTTATCGGCGCATCTTGATTGCATGTTTGATCAATTTCAGACTGCGGAAGTTGGTAAAAACCTTCAATTTCTTCATTTTGGCAATAGTGGTTGGTGTATAAATTTGAATAATAGTCATATTAACTGCTCTTTCTTGTAGGTGTATGGATATTATCCTATCACTGATAGTGCTGTACTTCAGGATAGATCTTAAAATGTTCTTTTTGACAATGAATACGATGAGTTCCTCTTCAATTTGTCGTTCCTGGCATAATAGACCATATACTTGTCTGATTCAAAATGGCCAATACCAGTCTATTTTAGCTCACTAATGCCTAGGATATTGATCTTCAAGTGTTCCACTTCGTTTTTGACAACTTCCAATTTTCCTAGATTCATACTTCGTACATTCCACGTTCTGATTACTAATGGATGTTTGTAGCTGTTTCTTCTCATTTTGAGTTATGCCATATGAGCAAATAAAGGTCTTGAAAACTTTACTCCATCCCCATCACTAAGATCGACTCCACTTTGAGGAGGCAGCTCTTCCCCAGTCATATTTTGAGTGACTTCCAACCTGAGGGGCTCATCTTCAGCCACTATATCACACAATGTTCCGCTGCTATTAATAAGGTTTTTACTGGATAGTTTTTTCAGAAACAGTCCTCCAGGCCCCTCTTCCTAGTCTGTCTTAGCCTGGAAGCTCAAATGAAACTTGTCCACCATGGGTGACCCTGCTTGTATTTCAAATACTGGTGGCATAGCTTCCAGCATCCCAGCAACACACATAATATGGATTATTGATAAAGAAAACATTTTAATCCATTTGTACATTGCACAGATGTTTTAATTAAAAAAATATGTAGCTGATTTCAGAATAGTGTGAAATTTTTGCCAGGGCCTATATTTACATGATGGGAAACCAGTATTTTAAGACAATAAAATGGTTCATATATCTTTGCA
Source organism: Loxodonta africana (assembly GCF_030014295.1). NCBI lineage: Eukaryota > Metazoa > Chordata > Mammalia > Proboscidea > Elephantidae > Loxodonta > Loxodonta africana. Next base: position 47,541,789 of record NC_087348.1, read on the forward strand.
TCTTATTTAGATGAGCCATTTTGAAAGCATTCAGCTTTGAAATCTGTTTTAGATTTAGATGTTCTGGAGTTAAATAGTGTAAAACATTTTTCAGCCTACCCAGAAACTTGGGTATTCAGATAAGTAGGTTTCTAAAGAGTTTTAAATTGTTTGGGTTAAAAATTCTTTAGTTTTTAAATATAGTATAAAAGATGTTTCAAAAAATATTTTGCCTAAGTGGTTTGGTTTTAAAAACAATTTGAAAGCAAACAGGCTTTCACTGTCTTAAAAACCACTTATATGTTATGAAAACCACATGAAATGATTCCAAATCAAACAATTTAAAGAAAACAATTCCAAAACCAGTATTTTGAAAAACTTTCTAAATTTAACCACTGATGACAATGACTCTCAAAATTCCAAAGAAAACAATTACTAGATGTAAAGTTCAAAAACATAAACTTTACAAAATACCTTAAAAAAAACCATGCATTTTACAGAAGATCTTAAATTCTTTTTCACTCCTAATTTATTTTAGCCTTTGGCCTGCAATTCCCAACCGGTGAATGGGAATATGTTTTAGCAACTAAGACCATGCAGAGTGGAAAACTCGGCAGTTTGAATCCACCAGTCGCTCCTTGGAAACCCTATGGGACAGTTCTATCCTGTCCTATAGGGTTGCTATGTATGCTATTCCTTTGGACTGAAACCCCTCCTTCCTTATCTTCCTGGTGAACAATTCCTCATCATCTGATACCATACCTTTATGAACCTTTTCCTGATCTAAGGTAAGGGAGGCTCTTTCCCTCTCCCTGCCTTTCTCGAGGTCCCTAAGGTAGAAACTTCTGTTCTTCCCTCCATCCTGCCCCCATCGGCACCACCACAAATTTCTACTCCTCCCCTAGTGAGAAGGAGTAGTTGGCTTGAACAGTGAGATTAGAAGAAATTCTCTCTTTCAGGCTAACCCAACCTCAAGGCAGGAGTGTCCCCCACTTGTCCTTCTATTCTTCCATCAAGTGAGCACATTGCATCAGGCTCTGGAGCCTGCCTTTATAAAGTAGATCCAAAGGCTCATTTCTCCATCTGCATTTCCAAGGCTGGGCAGGATGAGGAAGATTTCTTCTCCCCTAAAGATGGCAGGAGAGGGGGGACATGGAAGGGAAGGAGGAGCAAGCCTGATTCCAGCCCCAGTTCCAAACCACAGTTGTTGTTTGGTGCTGTTGGGTCTCTTCCAACTTGTAGCAACTCTGTGCACCACAGAATGAAACCCTGCTTGGTCCTGCGCCATCTTCACAATTGTTGCTATGCTTGTGCCCATTGTTGCAGCCACTGTGTCAATCCATCTCGTGGAGTGTCTTCCTCCATACCACACCAAGCATGATGTCCTTCTCCAGTAACTGATCCCTCCTGATAACACATCTAAAGTATGCGAGGCGTAGTGTTGCCATCCTTGCTTTTAAGGAACATTCTGGCTGTACTTCTTCCAAGACAGATTTGTTCAGTCTTTTGGCAGTCCATGGTATATTCAGTATTCTTCACCAATACCATGATTCAAAGACGTTAATTCTTCTTCTGTCTTCCTCATTCATTGTCCAGCTTTCGCATGCACATGAGGCCATTGAAAACACTGTGGCTTGGGTCCGGTGCACCTTAGTCCTCAAGGTGACATCTTTGCTTTTGAACACTTTAAATAGGTGCTTTGCAGCCAATTTGCCCAATGTAATGCGTCTCTTGATTTCTTGACTGCTGCTTCCATAAGTGTTCATTGTGGATCCAAGTAAAATGAAATCCTTGACACCTCAATCTTTTCTCCATTCATCATGATGTTGCTTGTTGGTCCAGTTATAAGGATTTTTGTTTTCTTTATGTTGCGGCGTAGTCCATACTGGAGGCTGTGGTCTTTGATCTTCATCACTAAGTGCTTCAAGTCCTCTTCACTTTCAGCAAAGAAGGTTGTGTCATTTGCATATTGCAGGTTGTTAATGAGCCTTCCTGCAATCCTGATGCCCCGTTCTTCTTCATATAGTCCAGCTTCTCAGATTATTTGTTCACCATACAGATTGAATAGGTATGGTGAAATGATACAACCCTGACACACACCTTTTCTGACTTTAAACCATGCAGTATCCCCTTGTTCTGTTTGAATGACTGCCTCTCGATCTCTGTACAGATTCCTCATGAGCACAATTAAGTGTTCTTGAATTCCCATTCTCTGCAATGTAATCCAGAATTTGTTATGGTCCACACAGTTGAATGCCTTAGCATAGTCAATAAAACACGGGTAAATATCTTTCTGGTATTCTCTGCTTTCAGCCAGGATCCATCTGATACCAGCAATGATGATATCCCTGGTTCCATGTCCTCTTCTAAATTTGGCTTGAATTTCTGGCAGTTCCCTCTTGATATACTGCTACAGCTGCTTTTGAGTGATCTTCAGCAAAATTTTGCTTGATATTAATGATATTGTTTGATAATTTCCACATTTGGTTGGATCACCTTTCTTTGGAATAGCCATAAATATGGATCTCTTCCAGTCAATTGGCCAGGTAGCTGTCTTCCAAATTTCTTGGCATAGAGGAGTGAGCACTTCCGGTGCTGCATCTAATTGTTGAAACATCTCAATTGGTATCCCGTCAATTCCCAGAGCCTTGTTTTTTGCCAATGTCTTCAGTGCAGCCTGGACTTCTTCCTTCAGTACCATCAGTTCCTGATCATATGTTTCCTCCTGAAATGGTTGAACGTCGACCACTTCTATTTGGTATGGTGATTCTGTGTATTCCTTCCATCTTCCAGCAAACCACATTCTCCCCCCTACTCTATCAACTAATAAATCTGATAAGTTGATCCCTATCTGACTGTGATGATTAAGGTTGTGTGTCAGTTTGGCTGGGCCATGATTCTCAGTGGTTTGGCAGTTATGATGTAAGTTTGGTAGTTATGTAATGATGTAATTTGGCAGTTATGTAATGGAACCCAGCCTAAGACACTGACCCTATTTTCAGTTGCCTCATATGTGTGCGAAAGCTGGACAATGAATAAGGAAGACAAAGAAGAGTTGATGCATTTGAATTATGGTGTTGGTGAAGAATATTGAATATACCATGGACTGCCAGAAAAACGAACAAATCTGCCTTGGCAGAAGTACAGCCAGAATGCTCCTTAGAAGGGAGGATGGTGAGACTTTGTCTTACATACTTTGGACATGTTATCAGGAGGGACCAATCCCTGAAGAAGGACATTGTGCTTGGTAAATTAGAGGGTCATCAAAAAAGAGGAATACCCTTGCGAAGCTATTTCCCACATAAAGAAATTAGGACTTACTTTTACTAGGCAGAAGTGTGACTTCCTTCTCCCCTCCACTCCTGACTCTCACCCTTTCAAACTGTGTCCATCAGGTCTGCCATTACCGATTAGATACACCTAATCAGAGGTGATTAGACACACCTCTAATTCATCCAGCCTAATTTTAGAGTAGGAGCCTGCCAGCTTCTGCACCACCTCCACGGGAGAAAGATGTGGTGGTCTGTTTTCACAAAGACTTTAGCCTTAGGGCAGATGAGAGGGTAAAGGGGGTTAGAAGGTGGCAGAATGGACACAAAAAGAGAGAGTGGAGAAAGGAGCAGGCTGTCTCTTTAGGGGGAGAGCAATTAGGAGTATATAGCAAGGTGTATATAAATTTTTATATGACAGACTGACTTGATTTGTAAACTTTCACTTAAAGCACAATAAAAGTAAAAAAAAAAAAAAGACTTCAGCCTTTGAAACCCTGTGGGGCAGACAGTTCTACTCTTGTCCTGTAGGCTCGCTATGAGTTGGGATGGACTTGATGGCAGTGGGTTTGGTTTGATTTTGATTTTTGGTAACCTGTTTGCACCACCCAGTGACAGCATGAATGAATTAGCCTTGGGGATATTGGGGGAGGGGTGGGTGATCCTGGAAGAAGACCAGTTTCTTTGTACTGGGGTAGGGTTGCTGCAAAGTTTGGTGGAGAACTTTACAGGAGAGGTTAACAGGAGAAGCTTTCACTGAGAATCGCAGGCCTGAAGACTAGAGATCAAGGGAACTGGTTGTGTTCACAAGCCACTCCCTTAGAGCTGCATCAACAGGCCACTGCAGAAATGCATTTTTCTCACTAATCCATTACATTTGCCGCTTGTAGGTCAGTAAAAAAGGTTCTGGCCCCCAAATTGTACCTTAATTAAAGTAATTTGTCACGGACAGATATATCCTAAGTGCTTGTTAGTGCTCACCTATTAGAATTAAACCACTTTGCCTCTGACTTGGTATAAACCTGTTAAGGAATTAAGTAAAGAATTAAGACAATGGTACAAATAATTTTGCTATCAAATATAATTTTCTCTAAAAAATCCATCTAATTAAGCCAAAAGGATTTTTAAACTTGTCTCCCGAACTGCTTTTGTGTTATGTTCATAAAGCCATTACCTGAGGAGGGAGGAAATGCTTCCAGGGTGGGAGCATGGAGATTTTTATGTAGTGGGAAAAATTGTGATTTAATAAATAAAATGACTGGCTGCATTCTGCATTCCAGGGGAGTGGCTAATTTCATACTTTAGAAGTGGCATGTCTTGTGTGATGGAAAACACCTTGATTAACCTAGAGAATCTTTTGGATTGAGAAAGAAAGGTAAGGCTCTGGCTGAATCTCAGTGGACAAGAGTAAATTGCTCTGTATAAAAAGTCCTAAGACTGAGTTTGGGAAGCTGACAGCTGGAGCAGAGAAGAAGGGAAAGAGAGAGAGAGAAACCAGTTGCCATTGAGTTGACTCTAACTTATGGTGGCCCCATGTGAGTCAGAGTAGGATTGTACTCTATACGGTTCTCAATGGCTGATTTTTCAGAAGTTGATTGCCAGGCCTTTCTTCCAGGGTACCTCTGGGTAGACTCAAACATCCAGCCTTTTGGCTAACAGTCAAGTATATTAAGCATTTGTACCACCCAGGGGCTCAGAGAGGGGGGTGGGGAAATAGAGACACAGACATTCAGAGACAGGGAGAGAAATGGCAAAAATGAAGGAGACAGCAATATATCTATAAGGAATTCCCCATGGCAGAGAAAGGCTGATAGATTTTAGGAGAGAAATGGCAAATACTATTTTTGGAAATGTATAATTTTAAGTGGAAACCCTGGTGGCATAGTGGTTAAGTACTATGGCTGTTAACGAAGAGGTCAGCAGTTCGAATTCACCAGGCACTCCTTGGAAACTCTATGGGGCAGTTCTACTCTGTCCTATAGGGTCACTATGAGGTGGAATCGACTCGACAGCAATGGGTTTTTGGTTTGGTTTTTTAATTGTAAGTATGTTTGTTTTGTTTTTGAAAAGTAAATATAAAGAACAAAGTCAAACAATTTAAAAGGATCTAGGGTGAATCTAAAATATTGATTCATGAGCTAGACTGCCTTTGTTGGAATCTCAAGGCCAAAACTTCTTTAGTTGTGTGTTCTTGGGTAGGCAAGTTCCATAACCTCTCTGTCTCAAATAATGGTACCTACCTCACAGCCCCACGCATCTGTTCAGTTTGTCATGCTTTGGTGGCTTGCAGTTGCTATGATGCTGGAAGCTATGCCACCAAGTATTTCAAATACCAGCAAGGTCACCATGGTGGACAAGTTTCAGCTGAGCTTCCAGACTAACCAGGCTAGGAAGAAGAACCTGGCAGTCTACTTCTGAAAAAATTGACTGGTGAGAAATATGAATAGCAGCAGAACATTGTCTGATATAGTGCCAGAAGTTGAGCCCTTCAGGTTGGAAGTTACTCAGAATATGACTAGGGGAACAGCTGCCTCCTCAAAGTAGAGTTGACCTTAATGATGCGGATGGAGTCAAGCTTTTGGGACATTTATTTGCTGATGTAGCACAACTCAAAACTAGAAGAAACAGCTGCAAACATCCATTAATAATCAGAATGTGGAATGTACGAAGTATGAATCTAGGAAAGCTGGAAGTTGTCAAAAATGAAATGGAATGCTTGAAGACCGATATCCTAGGCATTAGTGACCTGAAATGAACTGGTATTGACTATTTGAATCAGACAATCATATGGTCTACTATGTTGGAAATGACAACTTAAAGAGGAATGGTGTCAGATTCATTGTTGAAAAGAATATTTTAAGATCTATCCTGAAGTACAATGCTGTCAGTGATAGGATAATATCCATACACCTACAAGGAAGACCAGTTAATATAACTATCGTTCAAATTTACACACCAACCACAAAGGCCAGATGAAGAAATGGAAGATTTTTTAGCAACTTCTGCAGTCTGAAATTGATCAAACGTGCAATCAAGATGCACTGATAATTACTGGTGATTGGAATGTGAAAGCTGGAAACAAAGAAGAACGATCAGTAGTTGGGAAATATGGCCTTGGTGATAGAAATGATGCCAGAGATTGCATGATAGAATTTTGCAAGACTAACAATTTCTTCATTGCAAATACCTTTTTTCAACAACATAAACAACGACTGTACATGTGGATCTCGCCAGATGGAATACACAGAAATCAAATAGACTACATCTGTGAAAAGAGACAATGGGAAAAAGCTCAGTATCATCAGTCAGAACAAGACCAGGGGCCGACTGTGGAACAGACCATCAATTGCTCATATGCAATTTCAAGTTGAAGCCAAAGAAAATTAGAACAAGTCCATGAGAGCCAAAATACAACCTTGAGTATATCCCACCTGAATTTAGAGACCATCTCAAGAATAGATTGGACTCATTAAACACTAATGGCCAAAGACCAGACATGTTATGGATGACATCAAAGACATCATACATGAAGAAAGGAAGAGGTCATTAAAAAGACGAGAAAGGAGAGGCCAAAATGGATGTCAGAACAGACTCTGAAACTGGTTCTTGAATGTTAAGTAGCTAAAGCAAAAGGAAGAAATGATGAAGAAAAAGAGCTGAACAAAAGATTTCAAAGGGTGGCTTGAGAAGACAAAGTATTATAATAAAATGTGCAAAGACCTGCAGTTAGAAAACCAAAAGGGAAGAACACACTCGGCATGTCTCAAGCTGAAAGAACTGAAGACAAAATTCAAGCCTCGAGTTGCAATATTGAAGGATTCTACAGAGAAAATATTAAATGATGCAGGAAGAATCAAAAGAACATGAAGGAATACACAGAGTCACTGTACCAAAAAAGAATTTGGTGATGTTCAACCATTTCTGGAGGTAGCATATGATCAAGAACCTATTGTATTAAAGTAAGAGTCCAAGCTGCACTGAAGGCATTGTCGAAACACATGCACCAGGAATTGACAGAATACCAACTGAGATGTTTCAACAAATGGATGTAGTGCCAGAAGTGATAAGAAATTTGGAATACAGCAACCTGGGCAACTGACTGCAACAGATCCATATTTGTGCCCATTCCAAAGAAAGGTGATCCAACAGAGTGTGGAAATTATCAAACAATATCATTAATATCACACACAAGTAAAATTTTGCTGAAGATCATTCAAAAGTGGTTGCAGCAGTACATTAACAAGAAACTATCAAAAATTCAAGCTGGATTCAGAAGAGGACATGAAACAGTGATATAATTGCTGATGTCATATGGATCATGGCTGAATGTTCTATTAACTATGCAAAGGCATTTGACTGTGTGGATTATAACAAATTATGGATAACATTGTGAAGAATGGGAATTTCAGAACACTTGTGTCCATGAGGAACCTGTACATAGACTAAGAGGCAGTTGCTCGAACAGAACAAGGGCATACTCTGTGGTTTAAAGTCAGGAGAGGTGTGTGTCAGGATTGTATCCTTTCACCACATTTATTCAATCTATATGCTGAGCAAATAAACTGAGCAGCTGGATTATATGAAGAACATGGCATCGGGACTGAAGAAAGACTCATTAACAACCTGCATATGCAGATGACACAACCTTGCTTTTGGAAAGCCAAGAGGACTTGAAGCACCTACTGATGAAGATCGAAGACCACAGCCTTCAGTATGGATTGCACCTCAACATAAAGAAAACAAAAATTCTCTTAACTGGACCAATAAACAACATCATGATAAACAGAAAAGATTGAAGTTGTCAAGGGTATCATTTCACTTGGATCCAGAATCAACACCCATGGAAGCGGCAGTCAAGAAATCAAAAGACGCATTGTATTAGGCAAATCTGCTGCAAAAGACCTCTTTAAAGTACTAAAAAGCAAAGACGTCTGTTTATTTTTGTTTTTTTTTTTAATTTTTATTGTGCTTTAAGTGAAAGTTTACAAATCAAGTCAGCCTCTCATACAAAAATGTATATACACCTTGCTATGTACTCCTGCTTTCCCCCAATGAGACAGCATACTCCTCTCCACCCTGTTTCCCCATGTCCATTCAGCCAGCTTCTGTCCCCTCTGCCCTCTCATCTCCCCTCCAGACAGGAGCTGCCCTCGTAGTCTCATGTGTCTACTTGAGCCAAGAAGCTTACTCCTCACCAGTATTATTTTCTATCTTATAGTCCAGTCCAATCCTTGTCTGAAGAGTTGGCTTTGGGAATGGGTTCCAGTCTTGGACTAACAGAAGGTCTGGGGACCATGCCCTCTGGGGTCCTTCTAGTCTCAGTCAGACTATTAAGTCTGGTCTTTTTACGAGAATTTGGGGTCTGCATCCCACTGCTCTCCTGCTCATCAGGGATTCTCTGTTGTGTTCCATGTCAGGGGAGTCATCAGCTATAGCCGAGCACCATCTAGTTCTTCTGGTCTCGGACTGATGTAGTCTCTGGTTTATGTGGCCCTTTCTGTCTCTTGGGTTCATAATTACCTTGTGAAAGATGTCACTTTAAAGGCTAAGGTGCGCCTGACCCAAACCGTAGTGTTTTCAGTTGCATGATGCACATGGGAAAGCTGGACGATGAATAAGGAGCATGGAAGAAGAATTGGCACCTTTGAATTATGATGTTGCTGAAGAATATCAAATACACCATGGACTGCCAGAAAAAGGAACAAACGTGTCTTGGAAAAAGTACAGCCAGAATGTTCCTTAGAAGCAAAGATGGTGAGACTATGCCTCGTATACTTTGGACATGTTATCAGGAGGGACCTGGAGAAGGACATCATGCTTGGTAAAGTAGAGGGTCATCGAGAAAGAGAAAAACTGTCAATGATATGGGAATGATATAGTGGCTGCAGCGATGGGCTCAAACATAACAATGATTGCGAGGATAGCACAGGACTGAGCAGCATTTCGTTCTGTAGTAAATAGGGTTGCTATGAGTTGGAACCGAGTCGACAGCACCTAACAACAACAAGGGGTTAGGACTTGAACATATCTTTTGGGGGGCACAATTAAACTCATAACACTCACCTTTTTCAACCTTTTGCTCAAATATAATTTTCTTGATGAAACCTTCCTTGTCCACCTATTGAAAGCTGTAACTCTTCCCACCCCCTGCACTCCTGCTTTATTTTTTCATAGCACTTATCATATTTTAATATAGTGTATGATTAACTTATTTATTTGTTGTTTATTGTCTGTCTTCTCTCACAAAATGTAAGGTCCATGATGGCAGAGATTTTTGTCTGGTTTGTTCACTCATGTATCTTAAGTACCCAGAACAATGCTTGGTTTGTATTAGGTGCTCAATCAAGGTGTGTTAGATGGACGAGCACCTCCCTACCACCTCTGACTCCATGTCCTTCTGTGTTGTGTACCCTTCCAGGGGTGTTCTATGCATATATAAGCATATATTAAAATTAAAGCCAATTCATATATTTTGCTATGCTGTAACCCTGTTAGTTAAACCTTTCGGTAAAAGTCTTGGTGGTGGTGGTGGTGTTTGGATCAAACCATCAACATTTTGGTTAACAGCCAACCTCTTAACTGTTGCACCACCAACCCAAAAACCCATTGCCATCAAGTTGATTCCAACTCATAGCAACCCCTATAGGACGGAGCAGAACTGCCCCATAGAGCTTCCAAGGAGCGGCTGGTGGAGTCCACCAGGGCTCCTTAAAAGCCTGCTACATTAACTTTAGTGGTGCTTTGAAGGACTGAAGAATGGGATGGTGTTCAGTGTGCAACAAGTGAGAAGACAGGAATCAAAGGAGGTAAGTCATGGAATGGAGAGAAATAATTCCACAGAAACATGAAATGAGAATAAGAATTGGCCAGAAGAAATGTGAGGCTTCAAAGACTTCTCAGAGTTACTTAGTTAATAGTATGGATTCTGGCTACCTATACATTTACTATTCTATTTGAACGATAAATGAAAGCGCCACCACTCCGGTAAGACTGGAAGACATGGTAATATCTAGACAGCAGATATCTTAATCAGAATCGAAGAATTGCCCTGATTCTTCATTTCATATAACCAGGGTCAAGCTCTCAAATAGCTGGTCTCTAGGTTTTTACTTTTCTTCTTCTTCTTCTATTGCTTTTGTGAGACGATCACAGTTCTGAGAGCTGGGTCCAAAGTGTAGGTGGAGGAGGATGGGAGATTGTGGGATTGGCTAACTTTCTTTAGGATCTTTCCCTGCTGTGTCCACGTTTCCTGTCTTACCGATGCAGTGATTGAAAACACTGAGGATTTAACTCCTACCTCAGGGCTGGCCTTTTCCATGGACCTGACGGCAGCATAGTGCATTTCCTTCTGGCTGAGATGCCTGGAATTGCAGGTCTGGAACATGTATTAGTGGAGTAATGTCTGGGAGGAAAGGAAGATAGCAGGGAAACATGGACTGCTATAGCAACAGTTGGAATAATAAACATCCCCCCCGCCGCACCACCTCCGGGGAAATCATTGCATTTGGCCTTGTAGCAACATTAGACGGGGAAATATGCAATACACAAGTTAGGTCTCGTGTTTGGCTTATTTTTTTTTTTTTTTGTACTGAGGAAATTTGCTAAGTACGGGGGCAATTATACATCATTCAAAATGCCATGCATCTTAAAAAAAAGTAATTCAGAATGTATGAATTGAAAAGTCAAAATATCCTTCTTCTCATTCTTACTCTTCTGGGGTAACCATTACTTCAGGAACCATCATAAGTTTCTTGTATACACAAATGCAATCTTTTTTTTTTTTTTTTGAGTGAGTGGGACTTGGGTTTAATCAGTAATTAGCACAATTTTCCCCACATTGCTTACTTCACATAAGCTCTAGTGGTTTCTCTTTTCAATCCTTTGAAAGCACCTCTGATGATCTTATAGCTTTGTGATCACTATCAGGCATAGAAAGGTCCATTCTGATATAAATTAAGCCTTTAATGTTTCATCTAATTCCAAGTTTCTTCCCCCTCCAAACTTTCCACCCCATCTTCTGCCTCTTCCTGTCTGCCCCCTGTACCCCCCCCCCCAACCCCAGTTCAGCTCTGACCTGACAGGAAAGTAGGAGTAGTGGTATGGTCTGTTCTTTCAAACACCCGGCACCCTGATTTTCTTTGTGGTTTTCTGCTCCTCGAGGGCAGGGAAGAGGCAACTGGAAGAAAAAGGCAAGGTCTTACCTGATTGGCACTGTTGTACTCTGTGTGGCAGATACCCAAATGCTGGCTCTTTGAAGACTCCATGACCCCCTACTCCACAGGGAGCTCTCCTTTATACCACTTGATAAACTTATTGCTACCCAAACCTGGACATACACCCTGGGGTCTACTTGCCTCTTATCCCTGCTCACCTTCCCCAGAGTTCACTTGGCCCAGTACTACCCTTAGATCTGGGCAAGAAGGATGCCAGCCCTGGACACTGCCCTTTAGAGGACCTCGCTCTTACTCTCTTCTATCTATGGCTCTTCCAAAGGGGTGAGAAACCAGCAGATCCAAGAGAATGTTCCCACCTGGAGTTTAAGCACCTCTTGTAGACCTCATTTCAGGTAACTGACTTATAGCAACCCTATAGAACAGGGTTTCCAAGGAATGGCTGATCGATTTGAACTGCTGACCTTTTGGTTAGCAGCCAAACACTTAACCACTGTACTACCAGGGCTCCTTCAGGTAACCAGGACCCTAGAATTCCCTGCTTGTTTCCAAGGCCTTTGTGGAATTTTTCCCTGGGTTTGTCTAGGTCTCGCTGCAGGTGTGTGCAGGAATCTGGGGATGGGAAAAGAAGGAAACCTTAGCAGGACCAGCTCTCTCATTCAAGAGTAACATCCAGGGACTACGAGTATCCTCAGTTTGAATCTGCCTTCTGGGTCATTATGAAGGGGTATTTGTCAAGGTGGGATAATAGAACATATTTTAATTAGCTGGTTTTATAACTCAGAAATACTTAGACAAAGGGTTGAGAAGCCCTCCTAGATGAGTGAAGAAGCCCACAGTGATTGCCCCCCAATTTGTCATATTTGTTGTTGTTACTGGCTGTCGTGTTGGCTCTGACTCATGGTGAGCACATGTACAACAGAATGGAACATTCCCTGGTTCTACGCCATCCTCATGATCACTGGTATCTTCGAATCCATCATTGTGGCCACTGCGTATTTTGACTGCCTTCCAATCTAGGGACTTATCTTCCAGCATCATATCAGACGATATTCTATTGTGATCCGTAGGGTTTTCTTTGGCTAACTTTTGGAAGTACATTGCCAAGTCTTTCTTCTTAGCCTGTCTTAGTCTGGACACTCCACTGAAACCTGATGGTATTTGGAATACTGACGTCATAGCTTCCAGCATCACAGCAATACGTAAGTTACTATAGTATGGCAAACAGAGGAGTGGTGGGTTTGGCATGTACTATCCTGCTTTCTTGTGCTCTAAATCTCATCCTGTTTCTTACTTTTTTTATTTAACACTGTTTTTGAGATCTATCCCTATTCCTAGATGCAAACCTAGTTTATTATTTCTGGTTGCTATGTAATATTTCATTACCTATTTATGCCCAGTTCCCTAGAGATGGATATCTAGGTTGCCTCCAACAGTGAACTCCAATTCCTAGCTACCACCGTGCTGAAAGTACACCTTTTTATTCTCTTCTTCAGAAAGGCAACCTGTCTTTACTTCTTTAGTGTTTACTAAATTAATTTGCTGCTTTCTTAACTAGTTTGTAAGTTCCCTCAGAGTAGACAAGAATAGCACCTAGCTCAGGGGGTAGCTGTGGGTGTAAATTAGAGAATGTGTACGAAGTGCTTAGCACATTATCTGGTAAGCAGAAAATTCTCAGGAGATGGTATAAGCCCTCCAAAGCCTAGAATACGTTAGGAGTTTGATAAATACGAATTATAATAATCAATGTTTGATTACCTCTGGTGATCTGGGGGCTCCTTCCCCATAAAACTAGGTGCTAAAACACTTAAAATATAAGGCATTCAGGAGATTGTAATTATAATAGTCACCATTAATCTTCCCAAATTATTCCACTTTCACAGATGATGAAACTGAAACAGAGAGGTCATGCATCTTGCTTGTGATCATTTAGAGTAGTTGATAGCAGAACTGGGGCTCAAACCCTGGTCTAACTTCAAAGCTTTCGTTTTTAACTACTCTCCTATATTGCCACTCGGACAAAGTGTACTTGGTGTATTACTGTTTCAGCAACTGTACTTCTATTTTCTCTCTGTATGGATAATAAAGAATTTTAGATTCGATTAATGTTTATTGAGACCTAATACATGTTAGATGGAGGCAGTGGTAGATTAGTGGTAGAATTCCTGCCTTCCGTGCTAAAGACCCAAGTTCAATTCTCGGTCAGTACACCTCCTGCACAGCCACCACCTGTCTGTCACTGGAGGCTTGCATGTTGCTATGATGCTGAACAGGTTTCAGTGGAGCTTTGAGACTGACACACTAGGTAGGGAGGTCTGGAGATCTGTTTCTAAAAATCAGCCAATTGAAACCCTATGGATCACAACAGTCTGATCTCGTTGTGCATGGGGTCATCAAGAGTCAGGGGCCAACTTGATGGCAGCTAACAACAATATGTGCCAGGCCCTGCCAGAACTACTTTTAGGGTACTGTATTAGTTCGAATCTGCCAGGCTCTCCTTGGAAACTGTATGGGGCAGGTCTACTCTGTCCTATAGGGTCGCTATGAGTTGGAATCGACTCGAAGGCAGTGGTTTTTTTTTTTTTTTTTTTTAGTTTCCTAGGGCTGCTGGAACAAGTACCACAAACTGAGTGGCTTAAAACAACAGAAATTTATTCTCTCCCATTTCTGGAGACTAGACGTCTGCATTCAGAGTGACAGTAGGGCCATGCTTTTCTGAAGCCTCTAGGGGAGGAAAGTTCCTTCCTTTTCCCTTCCAGCCTCTGGTAGCCCCAGGCATTCCTTGGCATGTGGCAGTTTAACTCCAACCTCTGCCTGCATTGTCACATGGCATTCTCTGTGTGTCTCTGTCTCTTTTCCGCTTTTATAGAGACACCAGTCATATTGGATTAGGGCCCACCGTTGTCAACTATGACCTCACGTAAACTAATTATAACTGCAAGGACCCTATTTCCAAGGAAAGTCACATTCACAGGTATGGGGAGTTTGGACATGAATATATCTTTTTTGGAGACACAATTCAATCCTTAACAGTACATTTGTGCAAATTACAAAAAGATACTCTCTCTGGGTGGACACACAGCTGTGGGCATGTGGCTTGCTCAGTGGAAGGTAGGCTGGATTCCAGCCTCTGCTTGTCCCCCAGCTTTTGCACCAGTGTGTAGTACACAAAGTGCCCAAGTGTATGCAGTGCCCCTGGGAACTTGCCGTGTGCTTACTCAGTGCCACCACACTGATTCTTCCCCTCCACAACAGCCTGGCACAAAACAAAACAAAACCTCGTTGCCATCAAGTCAATTCTGACTCATAGTGACCCTATATGACAGAGTAGAACTGCTCCATAAGGTTTCCAAGGAGTGGCTTGGTGGATTTGAACTGCTGACATTTTGGTTAGCAGCTGAGGTCTTAACCATTATGCCACCAGGTCTCCCAACTGCCCTATGGGCAAGTACAATTCCATGTGACAGAAGAAGCAACTGAGGTTCAGAGTTGTGACATTACAAAGACTGAACAGGCCTCAAGCGACAGATCCAATACTCAAGTTGAAGTCTCTTAACTTCAAATGCAGAGGCTGGTTAACTGGAAAGCAGGGTGATTTAATGGGGTCAAACTGAAGGAAAGACTGGCTTGAGGTTCAGGAGTTGTTGAGTAGAACCTGCCATCTAGGGCAACTACTGCTCTTATGATCCTCATACTTTGTAGCCACCTCGCTTGTGAGTGATGGGTGTAGTGTGGGCCCATCTGACTCCAGAGAAGTTGGAGGAGTATTATAGGCATGCTGCAGCTCTCTGTTGAGAAAGCGCCAGTGAACTTGGGGCTTGGAATGTGGGCACTAGAAGGATGTCCTAGGCATCTGGAATAGGCAGGGCTTCAGGTTTCAGTGCACGCACTGTACGTCCTCTGCAGCAGGAAGATAGTGTTTTACCTACATTTCCAGAATGACATGAGCTTGACCAAGAGCCAGAAAACCCTGCCAGTGGCTGAGTGGGCAGGACAGGCTGTTGGGTGTGGTAGCTAAGATGACGGGCTCCAGAGCCAGCCAGACTGGGGTTGCCATCCTGCATTGGCACTTACTAGTAAACCTCTCAGAGCCTCAATTTCCCTATCTCCTCTCTTATTCTGTGACGTTTCTAGCCTTTTGGAGGCTGCATGTATGATCTCCCTAAAGAATCTTCAGTGCCCAAAAGTCAAACCAGGACCTCTAGTTTTTTTATTCTAAATCACTGGGGATTTTTCTGCCAGAGAGAGGTACATTTGGACGGGCTGTTTTGAATCTAGTCCTTGTGTGTATTCCTTCCCTTCACTACTGGGGGCAGGTTTTCCCTCAAAAAATGGCACTGGGTGCTGGAAACATCACGGTAGGATTTCCTACTTTGAGGGAGGTTCCATCTAAAGGGAGAAGACCAGTAAACATGCCCATATAATACAGAGGAATGAGAGCTGAAAGGGGCACTAACACACTCTGGGGAAATCAGAGAAGGCTTCCCAGAGGGTGAGATGTCTGAGTCCTGAAAGATGAGTCAAGAGTGGAGTGGGAACAGAGTTTCCAGTGGAAGGAGTGGGTCTATGCAAAGGCTCAGAGCTGGTTGGAGTCAGCTTGAGAGGCAAAAAGGTTGGCAAATGAAAGACCAGCCAAACCAAAAAAACCAAACCCATTGCCATTGAGTTGATTCTGACTCATAGCGACCCTACAAACAAAAAAACCAAACCCATTGCCAGCAAGTCGATTCTGACTCATAGCAACCCTATAGGACAGAGTAGAGCTGCCACATAGGGTTTCTAAGGAGCAGCTGTTGGATTCGAGCTGCTGACCTTTTGGTTATCAGCTGAGCTCTTTTTTATCCTGGGGTTACTAGGGAGCTCTGAAAGGATGTTGAACAGAGGATTAACCAGCTCTGCAGTTGAGAAAGAAAGACCACTCTGACATTATGGAGAAGGGAGTGGAAGGTGGGGGGGGGGGTGGGACCAGTAAGAAGGCTGTTGTCATAACCTAGCTGTGAGATTACTTAAGGAAACTTAGAATCCTAAATCTAGCTGTGCCCTTTAGGAGAAAAGCATGCCTCCTTCCACCCTGGATTAACTGAACTTGTCCATCCCTGGAATCTTAGTTCTCCTGGCTCAAGACCAATACTCTCTGCTCTAGAGCTTTCCTTCCCACCCCTCTCTCCCACCCTGATTCCCTTTCAAGTCCTTTGCCCCGCTCCCCAGTTAATCTTTCCTTCCAACATCCCAATGGCCTCCAGAATGAGCTCCCCATATTTCATCCTGTGCCCTTTGTTTCCCTCCTAACTCCTCTTTGATCTTCTTTTGACCTCCTGGTGTCAGGTACAGAGATAAATCTGCTGATTTCTTGGCTGGGAAGTCAGCTCTTGTTTCTGTCTCTGGCCTGACACCTTCCCTTAGCTCAGCATGGCAGAAGCAGAGCTTCACTCTGGCCTGGGATGGGGCAGGGAGGCAGTGGAGGGGCTCTAGTTGCTGGGAGGCCTTGTAGATATGATGAAGGAAAGAAGAGCTGATTCTGGTCTCCTCCATCAGTAGTGTGCACGGTCTCAGTGGTTCTCAGCCCTGGCTGTATGATAGAGTTGCCTTTGGGGTTTTGTTTTTTAATGCCTGGTTCCCAGCCCAGAGATCCTGATTTAATGGTCCCGGGAAGAATCCAGGCGTTTATAGTTGCGTAAGCTGCCCAGGTGATTGAGGACCACAGTGCTGTTAGCATCACGTTTCAGAGATGCTGACACGAGGCAGTGGCATCCACGCAGGAGTCTCAGCTTTGCAATTTTTTGCTGTGTTTTACCTTGGACAAATCATAGTCTCTCTGAGCCTTATCCATTTCCTCCTCTGTGAGATGGTGACAATAATAGTACTTACCACTTAAGGTGGTTATGGGCCAGCTCAAGTCAAGGATTTGCATTGCCTGCTACATAGTTGGAGTCTCTGGGTGGTGCTCAGCTGCTAATGGAAAGGTCTACCCAGAGGCACCTAGAAAGAAAGGTCTGGCAACCTACTTCCAGAAAATCACCCACTGAAAACCCTGTGGAGCACAGTTCCATTCTGACACAGATGGGGTTGTCATGAGTGGGAGTTGACTCGATTGCAACTGGTACCAGTGGTACGTAGTGCTCAACTATGAGGACTGGCTGGCTATTTTTCTTTTTATTATGCTGTCAAGTTAGACGTTGCCCTGTGCTGCAGTTCTTTTTTCCTGCCCAGCTACTTTAGTATGAGTTTGATGATCAGATTTCTAACTCTCTTCTGCGAGATATACTAAATGAGGGGGAACGCGTGGAGCTAATTCTTACAAAATGATGAATAAGTTTGTTTCTAGGGACCCCACCTGATTTTCTCTCCCTCTACCCTAAGGGTTATAGTCAGGATTTGAGACCCAGGAAGGTACTTCAGCCCCAGGAAGGATGGAGGGAGAATCCTTCTGGAAAATTTTTCCTTTACCAAGTGGTTTCAAGTGTCATTATGAAAAAAGACTTTCCATAGCTTTCCTGCTGAAGTATGTTCCATTGCTCTCAAGATGATTTCTTTCTTCCTGGAGTCCTGTGTGGTCTTTTCCCACAAGTTGACTCTCAGAGTCACCACCCACTTTTCTTCTGTCTCCTTTGGGTGTCATTAATAGGACTATGGATATATAACATGATGGTTGGGGAAGAGTGAATCCTCCCAGTCACAGTTAGCTCTGCAAAGAACTGTTCTCGAACTCCCGATATCACAAATGTGTTTCGCTGGTCACAGCAGAAATATCAATGGAGGATGGAAAGGTCAGTGCAAATGTATCACCACTCCAGGAAAAATAGCTCACAACACACTGTTCATGATGAGAAGAACTGTGTGTCTTTCTCAAGAGATGTTGAGACACAAAGAGGTAGAGAGCAGTGCTCCAGGACAGCCGAAATGGAGTTCCAGAGAGAGGCTCACAGAGCCAGTAAGAGCCGATGGGAGAATCCCACACCTTCAGAAGAGATGAGATAGAATTCTAACCCAAAGAATATTGTCTTGCCTCTCCATAGAGACTGCCTCTACATTAAGACAGACAACAAACAATGGTTTCAAATATGAACTCTAAATCAATTAAGCTAAAGAATCTAATAGCAATTCAATTTCTGAAAGTTAAACCTATTTTAAGAAGAGTACTTTATCCCAAAAGAATTTTTAAATAGTAAATTATGAATTGTCTCATAATTCAACAAACCTTAGTTGTCCAATGAGCATCTGGTTCTCTGGTTTCACCATTAATGCATCACAAGGGCAGACCTTTCAAACTGCAGGCAATTATTGGTGATTGAACTGCTTCTCACACAAGCAGCTCTATGTAACATGATGCAGGGTGAGTAGCTGCATGGGTTTAAGTGTGTGTCTTGGAGAATTGAATGACCAGAAACATTATTCTATACCAAGAAGCTTTATTGCAAAATGGAAAACTATCATAGCTTGGTATTAATTATTGACAATTATTAAAAAAATCATTACGGCTCCAACATTAGTTTTTATTGTTTCCATAAACTTTATTTAACAACAGTTAATCATTTCTCCCTAACCAACCTGGCAGTACAGTTAGTGAGCTAAAATATGTCAAGTGTTTAGCACAGTGTCAGACAAGTAAATAGTAAGCAGAGAAGAAATGGCGATTTTCATTTTATCATGGGAAATGATAATTTTTCCAAAAGATAAAAGAATCTTAGAAGAACGTCTTAATTTTTCCAGATGAGGAAAAAATGATACTAGCCTAGTAGCTACTCTGATTATCACAGTATCCAGAAAATTCAAGTGTGGATTGATATTGTAGTTTTTGATTAGCTTTGCCCTTTCTTTAAGAAGCCCTGATGGCGCAGTGGTTAAAGCGCTTGACTGCTAACCAGTAGGTTAGCCATTTGAACCCACCAGCTGCTCCATGGAAAAAAGATGGGGCTAGTTTGTTTCTGTAAAGATTACAGCCTTGGGAATGCTATGGAGTGGTTCTACTCTGTCCTACAGGGTCGCTATGAGTTTGAATCGACTTGATGGCAATGGGTTTGATTTTGGTTTGGTTTGCCCTTTCTTTAATTCATAACAAATTAGCAGCAACTATGAATTTACCCAGCAGTGCCATGGAAGAAAATCCTGGCAATCTACTTCCTTAAGAGTATAGACATTGAAAACCCTATGGAGCACCGTTCTACTCTGAACAATATGGGGTCATCATGAGTTGGAACGGATTCGATGGCAGCAGGTTTACTGCAACTATTATCATCATTATTATATATATTAGTTTTAGCACTACCATATTTTATGCAAATAACGCATGCCTTCTGGGCTTGTTTGCTAGCCATGCCCCCTCCCCCTTGAGATATTTTCGAAAGTGCGCTATGCTAAATTTTTTTACAGCAACATGTGGAAAAGGATTGGCATGGCTGTGCTTGTGAGGGTGCCTCCGCAGGAGGAGCAAGGCTGGCAAACAAACCAGAAGATGCACATTGTTTGCATAAAAATACGGTAATAGTGATAGCAGTGGTCATAGTTGTAGTTGACATCAGTTGTTTCTGCTTGCCCAATATCCCTGCCTCCCGTTTTTAGTAACATTTAGATTTTTCTTTGGAGAATTGCCCCTCCCCCTTGGATTTGGTCTTGGTTTGTGATGACTTAAAGATGGTAGGCTGGCAGAGCTGATTTATCCTGACAGCAACGCTTTGAAAATACCATTGATTTGTTCCTGAGACTTAGATTGCTGGGACTCTTCTGCTTCCTGGTTCTTTTCAAAGCTTGGCAGTTCAATTTATCCTTTGATTTTGTCAACTACCTCAGAGCCTCTCAATAAATTTTCTTTTCTTTATAAATTAAAATTTTCTTTATAAGACTGCTCTGACAGGGAACACAACAGAGAACCCCTGAAGGAGCAGGAGAGCAGTAGGATGCAGACCCCAAATTCTCGTAAAAAGACCAGACTTAATGGCCTGACTGAGACTACACGGGCCCTGGTGGTCATGTTCCCCAGTGTTAGCCCAAGACAGGAACCATTCCCCAAGCCAACTCTTCAGACAGGGATTGGACTGGACAATGGGATAGAAAATGATACTGGTGAAGAGTGAGTTTCTTGGATCAAGTAGACGCAAGAGACTATGTTGGCATCTCCTGTCTGGAGGGGAGATGGGAGGGTGGAGGGGATCAGAAGCTGGCTGAATGGACTAGAAAACAGAGAGTGAAGGGAATGAGTGTACTCTCTCATTAGGAGGAGAGCAATTAGGAGTATATAGCAAGGTGTGCATAAATTTTTGTGTGAGAGACTGACTTGGTTTGTAAACTTTCACTTAAAGCACAATAAAAATAAAAAAAAATTCTTTATAAGTTAACAAAGGCAGTTTGTTTTGCTTGGTAATCAAAGAACCCTAAGTAATACTTAAAGAGCCTTGGTGGTGCAATAGTTAAGTGCTCGGCTACTAGAAAATTTTATGGGGTAGTTCTTTTAGGTCCTATGGGGTTGCTATGGGTTAGAATCAACTTGACAGCACAACAAAACAACAAGGAATACTTGGAATGTAAATAGTAAAGGAGCTCTAAAGATGCAGTGGTTAAGCACTCAGTTGCTGACCGAGAAGTCGGCGATTTGAACACACCAGCCGCTCGGAGGAAGAAGGTTGTGACAGTCTGCTCCCATAAAGATTTCAGACCAAACCCAAACCTGTATATGCAGAGGAGGAAACAGGGGCTCAGGTGGGTTAAACACTTTGTGCAAGTTCTCTCGCTTCACTGCTAACATTCCAGAGTAAAGCCATCAAGCCGAGAAAGATCTGAGCCTGCCGAGAGGATGAAGAAAAGGGCCTGGTCTGTCCAGACTTAACCTCCCTCACTGTTGACAGAACAAAAGAACCTCTAAAAAATGCTGCTAATCAGACCTCCTTTGGAGGATTCCCAGGAGGCTTCTGCGGAAAGGGAAAACTTCCTTGTACTGAGATGACTTTGAAACCATCATATCTAAGCCAGCATTTTTTTTTTTTCTTCTTTCTTCTTTGAGAATTCCGAGCCTGCTTAGATCATGCTCTGGACTTGCGATGGTGAAGTGCCATGATTTAAATCATTATGATCCTGATGACCTTACAAGAACATCGTAAAAGGATAAATCTATTTGTTTTACACTGAGATAATGGAAAATAAAGCAACTTCTGTTTCTCTCCCGGAGACCTTGCTTGCCAAGTTGGTTTTCATAACATACTTTTACAGTTGATTTATCTTCTCTGAAAAGTGAGATTTAAAAATGAAAAAATAAAGAAACTCTTGGTAGTGCTTGCTCCAAATCTACGATGAAAGCCCAAAGTGTTGTCATAGACCCTGTTACGAGAGCCGGCAGGTTGATATGTTTCCAGACATGGGAGCAAAGACCCAGTGTTCCGTGGAGTCTGGGGAAACTTTCAGTGGCAGTTATTTTCCAGGCAGTGTAGGGAAATGAATGATGTGGAAAGCACTTATGTGGCTGCTGTTTGGCCTCTGCCACCAACACAAATCCCAGCACCATTTACGGTCAGTACAAGTTCCCAGGTCAATGTGAGGCTGGAAATTTGTGCCCAAGAGGTGAATGGGGCCATTTTGAGAAGATTGTCTGGCTGGGATGGTTTTCTAGAGGAGGTTGATGAAAGCAGTGTGAAGAGGAATCCAGGTGACTGTGGAAGAATAAGTAATTTCTGCTTTGCCTTTTGTAGCAGTTATTTCTAGGACAAAATTTTTTCACAACTTTAAGGAGTGTGGGAGGATATTGGAGTCAGATGGAATGGCCATTGACTTAATGCATAGGTGCTTCATTTTCTCAGTGCCTAACTCATAGGCTAGATGGGAGGATTAAGTGAGGTAATGGATGTACAGTGCCTGGCATAATGTATACCTGTTGCCATCAAGTCGATTCTGACTCACAGCAGCCCTATAGGGCAGAGTATAACTGCCCCATAGGGTTTCTAAGGAGCATCTGGTGGATTAGAACTGCTGACCTTTTGTTAGCAGTCGAACCCTTAAGTGGTCAATAAATGGTTGTTGTTGATGTTGGGTGCTGTCGAGTTGGTTCCGACTCAATAGCAACACTATGTACCACAGAACGAAGTACTACCCAGTCCTGTGCTATGCTCACAATTGTCGTTATACTTGAGCCCATCGTTAAAGCTACTGTGTCAATCCATCTAGTTGAGGGTCTTCCTCTTTTCCACTGACTCTGTACTTTTCTAAGCATGATGTCCTTCTCCAGGGACTGATCCCTTCTGACAACATGTCCAAAGTATGTAAGACACAGTCTCGCCATCCTTGCTTCTAAGGTAGACTCTTATTATCATTACCTTAATCCCAGCTTCTCCCAAACCGTATCATCCTGGGTTCTCATCTATGCCCATTTGTCTGCCTTCGGTAGCTTTTGGCCTACTCAGATGATCTCTAAATTCTTTCCTGTGCTAACATTCTATTACCTAAGTCCATTATTCCCCTTATTTTACAGGTGAAGAAACTGACACCAGGAAGGTTATATGACATGTTCAAAGTCACATTTTGGCAAAATCTAATTCTGTTTATATTCTTATGCATTAGTTATCTATTGCTGCATAAAAATTAACCCAAAATTCAGCATCTTAAAACAACATGATTATCTACACATGAGGGTCAGGAGTCTGGGAGCAGCTTAGCTGTATGGTTCTGGCTCAGGGTCTCTCATGGGATTGCAGGCAAGTTGTTGGCTGGGGCCGCAGTCTCTGAAGACTTGACTGGGACTGGAAGATCCATTTCCAAGCTAGCTCACTTACATGGTTATTATCAGGAGTCTTTAGTTCCTGGCCATGTGGACCTCTCTACAGGTCTGCTCATGACGTGACATTCCCTAGAGAAAGTGATCCAACAGAGAGTGCAGATGGAAGCAACAGTGTCTTTTATAACCTAATCTCAGAAGTGATATGCCACCATTTCTCCCATGTGTTTTTGGTCACACAAACCAACAATCCTGGTACTACCAGGAGGAGGCAGTCTACCAGGAGGTGGGAATCACTGGACACGATTTTGGAGGTTGGCTACCACACCTCCATAACACAGCCCACTAGCACTAGTTGCTGTTGAGTAGATTCTGTCTCATGGCGACCCCATGTATGTTCGAATAGAATGTGCACCATAAGGTTTTTAGTGGTTGATTTTTCAGAACCAGATCACAACGCCTTTCTTCCAAGGCATCTCTGGGTGAACTTGAACCACCAACCTTTTGGTTAGCAGCCAAGCATGTTAATCATTTGCACCACCCAGGGACTACTACCTCACAGGGACCTGCTTACCTCACCATCCTCCACTCGTAAAATGCAGGCAGTCCATGGGTTATGAAGGAGATCCATTCCTGTGTCTTTAAGTCAAATTTATAGGTAAGTCGGAACAGGTGTGTACGGTTCTTATTT
Source organism: Loxodonta africana (assembly GCF_030014295.1). Classification (NCBI taxonomy): domain Eukaryota; kingdom Metazoa; phylum Chordata; class Mammalia; order Proboscidea; family Elephantidae; genus Loxodonta; species Loxodonta africana. Next base: position 47,565,594 of record NC_087348.1, read on the forward strand.
AGCCTTATATGTACTTTAGTGCAGAAACCCTGGTGGTGTAGTGGTTAAATGCTATGGCTGCTAACCAAAGGGTCAGCAGTTCAAATCCACCAGGTGCTCCTTGGAAACTCTATGGGGTCAGTTCTACTCTGTCCTATAGGGTCGCTATGAGTCGGAATCGACTCGCCAGCACTGGGTTTGGTTTTTGGTTTGGGATACTTTAGTGCAAGAAAAGCCTCGAAGCCTTTTCAGTGATTTAAAAGCTGACCATGTAGCAAGCGAAAGTGGTTGTGATAAAGAATTTGTTGAGAATAGGGGTTGGTTCAATTGTTTCAAAGTGAGGAAAAATTTACACAACATTAGAGGGCAAGTAAGAGTTGTCTGTAAGTCAGATGTTGGTAACCTGGGGACTGCCTGTACTCCTTTTGCTCTGTGGACTCCAGTTTTCACTGGTCTTCTTTTAGCTCCTCACACATACCATGTTTCTTCTTACCAGCCTTTGCAAGTGTTGCTCCTTAATGCATGCCTCCATTTGTCTCATCAATTCCTCTTCATCTTTTACAGCTCAACTCCGCCAGCACTTCCTCTAGGAAACCTTCCTTGATTTCTTAGCCTACGTCTGGTCTTCTGGTCACAAACACTGTATTCATAAAAATTGTGTCATCAATTACTTAATGGATGTCTGAATTAATGGATGATCCGACTTGTACCTGTCTGGGTTTCCAGTAGGGAGCACAGATCATAAAGTTAGGCCAGATTTCAGGTTTCTTCATTGAGAATCCTGGGCCCATACTCTTAATGACCACTACTTAAACCTCATTCCTAGAGGGAGAAAAATAGCTCTTATTGTGCCTTGTCCTCATACAAGGCTCTTTTCATTAGTTCTAAAAATAGGATTATGCTTGATTTTCCAGACTGAGCATCTAGCCTATATTCTTGCTTCCAGCTCTCCTACGTTGACCACCAGAAAGCACTTTCTTTACAGTGTGTTATTTTATTCCGCCAGCAACTTGATTCCTCTTTGTCAGCAAGTACGGCGTTTTAAAAGTCACCAGCAACACAATTTGTCATAGGTTTTCTTTGGAGATCAAGTCCTGCTTCTAGAACATGTTGAGGGGAAGTGATGAAGAAGAGTTATTTTTACCTGGCATTGCAGTGTGGCACACTGAATGAGCTGCTTGGAACAGAGCTCTTAACCTAGCCCTCTCCACTTTCACTCTTCCAACACATGCACACATAACTTTGATTTATTCGCTGCAATGATGTAAATGGAAATTACAGAATCATATATATGTCTATATACGTGTGCGTGTGGGGGCAGGCAGTAGTGATTTCTCAGCCTGAGCCTAAAATGGAATTCAAGCATGATTGTAGAAGTGGTGGGGGGACCACAGGAGGTCATTTTCAGGAAGACTCTCCTGCCCAAACCAGGCCTGAAGAAAGAAGGGGAAGCAGAAGACATGATGAAGTTAGCCATGGGCTTGCGTCTGAGTCCTGTTGAAAGGAAGGCTTCTACAGACTGAGGAACTATTTGTACAATAGACTCTGTGACCCTTGAGGGCACGAGTAGGGCTTTTTGGAGGTCCGGATGACCCTGTATGATGCTGAGTGGGGGAGAGGGACATTATCCTCACTTCTGCAATGATGTAATGATGGACCAGAATAGTCTGTTAACTCTTGGAAGGTCAGCAGCTGTGGGAAACATGGTAGGAGCACTTTTGCCTGGACATTGGCATTCTCATGATGGACTAGCAACAGCAGCAGTTGGAACACGTATGTTATGAGCCATCAGAAGGCTTTAGATGCAGGCAACAGAAGTGGGATGTGGGTGCAACTGGATGCAGCATTGTATCAATGGTAACTGATTAGTTTGTGTGCATCTGGGAGACACCTCTACTGACTCCAAAATATAAGAGGCTGAGATTTTATTAAGGGCTGATGTCCTCTAGGAATGCATGGGAGAAAGAACCAGTGATGTGTGAGAATGGCTATGATAGGTGACCTGTGTCTACCCATAGATCAGAGAGGCCGGGGAGGCTCAGGTGTGTATAGAATACCACTGCTGTCAAGTCAACTCTGATTCATGGTGACCACATGTAAAAGCCATAGGGCTTTTAATGGCTGATTTTTTTGAAAATAGATCACTGGGCCTTTCTTCTAAGGTGCCTCTGGGTGGACTTGAACCTCCAACCTTTTGGTTAGCAGTTGAGCACATGTAAGAATGAAGTGGTGGTAGCATCTGACCTCCTCTAACTTCACAAGAGGGAAGAAGAATCAAGATCAACAGCCCAAGGCTGATTCCTATGAGGCAGAGGTCAGACATGCCTCCTCTTTCTGCCATCTTTACCAATTCTGACACTAACTATCCACCCCATGGCACTCTCTACTTCTTTGCTGGCTTTAGTGCAATGGCCACACAGAATTCACAGATAATACTCAGTATTATGGGATTTATTAAGGAAGTAACAGTTACAATTCAGGTTCATGAATGTTCAGGATACAGTTCTTCCATCAGGACAGCCTTTTCTCAGCCATACCCACAGGCATGTCTCTCTCTGGCCCCTTGACCTCTGCTCCTGCTTGGGCAAGTGTTACAAAGCTATTTTAGCTCTGCTGATAAGTATCCAAATGCACCCCACTCTGCCAGTAAGCCTCAGCCTGAAGGCACTCAGCTCTAGCTCCATGAGTCAGCAAACCTAGCTCCACCAAGTGCCCAGAGGCACCCTACTCTGCTGGCAAGGCTCTTTCCCAAAGGCACTCAGCTTTCTCGCTCTGTGGGCCAGGAAGCTCACTGCGCCATCTCTTGCTGGTCTCTCCTGCAGCCGTTTCCCTGCTGCCGTCTTCCGTGTTAACAGCCCTCTTTGTCTCTCTTGGTCTCCTGGTTCCAGGAGCTTCTCAGTGCAGGAATTCCGGGTCCAAAGTACATACTCCATTCTTGTCACTTCTTCCTTGGTGGTGGTAAGATCCTTTCTTTCCCACCTCTGGGATGGCTCATTTTAAGCCTAGTAGAATGGCAAAACTGATCAATTCCCTTGGTAGGCCACAATTACCTTATTTTCACAGTCCCACCCAGTTACGTGGGTGGGAGTTACAAGACCGTGGCAAGAAAGGCTGCACAAAAGGGATCCATTGCCCCACAGTGCATTAACCCGTTGCACCACCCAGGGACTCCTTTCTGTAGAATAAACTCACTGAAATGAGAGGCAAGGAGGGACCTTACAGAGAAGGAAGCTGAAGTCCGTCAAGAAAGGTACATTTTCTAAGGACACACAGCTTAAGATGGACATTTGAATTCTAGTCTTGCTGGCTCTTGGTACGTAAGGGATTTGGAGGAATGTACGTATGTCATTAATATTTCCTTATGACTATTGAGGCTAAGAGGCAAGCAGGGCTCTGGGTTGGGTGGCTCCATGGGTTCACTGGAGGGACAAAAGAAACCAGCATGCCTGAAATGTCCCCCTGGTAGTTCACTCTGTCCATCAAGGTCATCTCTTTGGCCTGAAGCCTGGGACTTAGCAAAAATGCTTTTATAAATGAAGAGGGACAATTAATGAGGAGCTAGACCCCACAAATAAGCATGGGAGAAGGCCTGCGGAAGGCAGCTGAAAGTTCACAGCAGTGGCAACTGTCAGAGATAGTAAGCCTGGGCGAGGCCTGGCAGAGGAATCCACGGGAATATCAAGAATGGTGAACACCACTCTTATTTAACATTGTGCTGGAGGTCCTAACCAGAGCAATTAGGCTAGATAAAGAAATAACGGGCACCCAGATTGATAAGGAAGAAGTAAAAGTATCTCTATTTGCAGATGACATGATCTTATACACAGAAAACCCTAAAGAATCCTCAAGAAAACTACTGAAACTAATAGAACAGTTCAGCAGAGTATCAGGATACAAGATAAACATACGAAAATCAGTTGGATTCCTCTACACCAACAAAAAGAACATTGGAGAGGAAATCACCAAATCAATATCATTTACAGTAGCCCCCAAGAAGATAAAGTACTTAGGAATAAATCTTACCAGAGACGTAAAAGACCTATACAAAGAAAACTATGAGACACCACTGTAAGAAACCAAAAAAGACCTACATATTAAGTGGAAAAACATACCTTGCTCATGGATAGGAAGACTTAACACTGTAAAAATGTCTGTTTTACCAAAAGCCATCCATACATACGATGCAATTCCAATCCGAACTCCAACAATGTTTTTTAATGAGATGGAGAAACAAATCACCAACTTCACATGGAAGCGAAAAAGGCCCCGGATAAGTAAAGCATTGAAGAAGAAGAACAAAGTGGGGGGCCTCACTCTACCTGATCTTAGAAGCTATTACACTGCACCAGTGGTCAAAACAGCCTGGTTCTGGTATAACAACAGACACATAGACCAGTGGAACAGAATTGAGAATCCAGACATAAATCCATCCACATATGAGCAGTTGATATTTGACAAAGGCCCAAAATCTGTTAAATGGGGAAAAGACAGTCTCTTTAACATATGGTACTGGCATAACTGGATATCCATCTGCAAAAAAATGAAACAAGACCCATACCTCACACCATGCACAAAAACAAACTGAAAATAGATCAAAGACCTAAATATAAAATCTAAAACAATAAAGATCATGGAAGAAAAAATAGGGACAATGCTAGGAGCCCTAACGCATGGCACAAACAGTATACAAAACATTACTAACAATGCAGAAGAGAAACTAGATCACTGGGAGCTCTTAAAAATCAAACACCTATGCTCACCTAAAGAGTAAAAAGACTACCTACAGACTGGGAAAAAGTTTTTAGCTATGACATTTCGGATCAGTGCCTGATCTCTAAAATCTACATGATACTGCAAAAACTCAACTACAAAAAGACAAATAACCAATTAAAAAATGGGCAAAGGATATGAACAGGCACTTCACTAAAGAAGACATTCAGGTAACTAACAGATACTTGAGGAAATGCTCAGGATCATTAACCATTAGAGAAATCCAAATCAAAACTGCAATGAGATTCTATCTGACTCCAACAAGGCTGGCATTAATCCAAAAAACACAGAATAATAAATGTTGGAGAAGTTGCGGAGAGACTGGAACACTTATACACTGCTGGTGGGAATGTAAAATGGTACAACCACTTTGGAAATCGATTTGGCGCTTCCTTAAAAGCTAGAAATAGAACTATGATATGATCCAGCAATCCCGCTCCTTAGAATATATCCTAGAGAAACAAGAGCCTTTACATGAACAGATATATGCACACCCATGTTCACTGAAGCACAGTTTACAATAGCAAAAAGATGGAAGCAACTAAGGTGTCCATCAACAGATGAATGGATAAATAAATTATGGTATATTCACACAATGGAATACTACAGATTGATAAAGAACAATGATGAATCAGTGAAACATTTCATATCATGGAGGAATCTGGAAGGCATTATGCTGAGTGAAATTAGTCAGTTACAAAAGGACAAATATCGTATGAGACCACAATTATAAGAACTCGAAAAATAGTTCAAACAGAGAAGAAAATATTCTTTGATGGTTACGAGAGTGGGGAGGGAGAGAGAGGGGTTTTCAGTAATTAGATGGTAGATAAGAACTATTTTAGGTGAAGGGAAAGACAACACACAGTACAAGAGAGGTCAGCACAACTGGACTAAACCAAAAGCAAGGAAGTTTCCAGAATAAACTGAGTGCTTCAAAGGCCAGCTTAGCAGGGATGGGGGTTTTGGGACCATGGTTTCGGGGGACATCTAAGTCAATGGCATAATAAAATCTATTAAGAAAACATTCTGCATCTCACCTTGGAGAGAGGCGTCTGGGGTCTTAAACGCTAGCAAGTGACCATCTAAGATGCATCAATTGGTCTCAACCCACCTGGATCAAAGGAGAATGAAGAACACCAACAACACAAGGTAATTATGAGCCCAAGAGACAGAAAGGGCCACATAAACCAGAGACTACATCAGCCTGAGACCAGAAGAACTAGATGGTGCTCGGCTACAACCGATGACTACCCTGACAGGGAACACAACAGAGAACTCCTGAGGGAGCAGGAGAGCAGTGGGATGCAGACCCCAAATTCTCATTAAAAAATCAGACTTAATGATCTGACTGAGACTAGAAGGACCCTGGTAGTCATCGCCCCCTTCTGTTGGCCCAGGACAGGAACCATTACCAAAGCCAACTCTTCAGACAGGGATTGGACTGGACGATGGGTTGAAGAGGGATGCTGGTGAGGAGTGAGCTTCTTGGATCAGGTGGACCCTTGAGACAATGTTGGCATCTCCTGCCTGGAGGGGAGATGAGAGGGTAGAGGGCGTTAGAAGCTGGTGAAATGGACATGAAAAGAGAGATGGAGGGAGGGAGTGGGCTGTTTCATTAGAGGGAAAGCAATTGGGAGTATGTAGCAAGGTGTCTATAAGTTTTTGTGTGAGAGACTGACTTGATTTGTAAACTTCTATTTAAAGCACAATAAAAAATTAAAAAATTCTGCATCCCACTTTGGACAGTGGCATCTGGGGTCTTAAACACTAGCAAGCAGCCATCTAAAATGCATTAGTTCATCTGAACCCACCTGGAGCAAAGGAGAACACCCAAGACACAAGGTAATTATGAGCCCAAGAAACAGAAAGGGGCACATAAACCAGAGACTACATCAGCCCGAGACCCGAAGAACTAGATGGTGCCTGGCTACAACCAATGACTACCCTGACAGGGAACACAACAGAGTACCCCTGAGGGAGCAGGGGAGCAGTGGGATGCAGACCTCAAATTCTCATAAAAAGACCAGACTTAATGGTCTGTCTGAGACTAGAAGCACCCCAGAGGTCATGGTCTCCAGACCTTCTGTTAGCCCAAGACAGGAACCATTCCAAAACCAACTCTTCAGACAGGGATTGGACTGGACTATGGGATAGAAAATGATACTGGTGAAGAGTGAGCTTCTTGGCTCAAATAGACACATGAGACCATGTGGGCAGCTCCTGTCTAGAGAAGAGATGAGAGGGCAGAGGGGGTCAGAAGCTGGCCGAATGGACACGAAAATAGAGAGTGGAGAGAAGGAGTGTGCTGTCTCATTAGGGGAAGAGCAACTAGGAGTATATAAACATGTATATAAACTTTTGTATAAGAGACTGACTTGGTTCGTAAACTTTCACTTAAAGCACAATAAAAATAATAATAATAAAAAAAAGAATGGTGAACAAATGCTAAAATGGGGAAGGAGTGGAAGTAGAGGATAATGACTGATGGATCCCTTACCAATTTTACCTGGAGGCCCCTAGTCCATTTTCCATGCCTCCTCCAGGCAGGGTTCCCTGGGTTTCCACTGGTCTGGTGTGCATCAGCCACATACTGAAACATCTTCTTTGTTTAAGTGACATGCTGGTCTGACCTCAGACTTAGGCCCTTGAGATTTACTTTGCTGCAAGTAAGGAGGGAGAGAGAGGAGAGGAGAGGGGAGGGAAGGGGAGGGGAGGGGAGGGGAGGGAAAAACAAAGGAAGGGGGAAGAGAAAATGAAGGAATGGGGGGAGGATCAGAGCGGAGGAGGGGGAGAAAGACAAATCAGAGAAAGAAAATGAGAAGCAAACACACATACAGAAAGAGGCACACAGAGAGACACAGAGGGAAAAAAACAGAAAGAGCAGGCATGGGCTGTAAATTGCTTCCAGAGTGTAAGGAACCAAATATGCTCACTTTTAAGACCTGGGGCCACTGTTTAATAGCATCCAGCCAGCTGGCCGCAGGTAGGCCTCTCACCTGACTCCCGTTAGAGTTCCTTGCCTCTGGACACCGAGTGATTTATGAGCCCCTCTGGGCCCATGGCCAGACAGTCACCTCCAACCCATTACACACAGGCTGACCCCTGAGTTGCCCTCCTTCTTGCACGTGGTCTGGCAGGTGGATTTGAATTTCTAATGACTGTAGGCACTTGTGTTTCCCTGAAGGGATTGCCATGGTGATGGGGAACAGACCCAGGCCATACCCAGGAGGAAGAGTGTTGGAGGAAATATAAGAGACAGACTTGTTGGAGGCATGAAATATCATTGAAAGTGTGGATCCTGTTAGATTTCATTAACTGTTTACATTTCTCTGGCTGTATTCCACTGGTCACCTGCCCAGAAACACAACTGGAAACACAAACTTTAAAGGAGATCAGGTTTTCCAGTGAAATATGCTAAGAGCTAAATCACAGGTATACAGGCCCATTCCACCTGAGGGACATTCATGAGGAGCCTGGTGTTAACACTGCCCATGTCCAGTCTGACTTATGGTTGTCTGGGAGACCAACTCTGGAAGGCCAACTGTGAAGGAGAAGGGGTAAAGTAGGTTTGCAGAACCCGAGGGAGGCATGAGTGGACTTGGATTTATGGGGGGGCTCCTGCCAGATACTTCTCAGCCTTCTACTAAGTCCTTTGGAGAGTAGTATACTACCCCTGATTACTTTTGTATTGGAACTCATGGAAACTGAAGATTGAAGGCTTTAGGGCCATGGTCAAGCCAGGAGTGAAGAGTGAAAAAAGAAGACTTTTTTATAAACCCTAAATCCCCCAAGATGAGCACAATTCACACTGTTCACCTCCAGGCTGCTTAGCAAAGAGTAACTCCTTTATTTCCGGGGAGCGTGGTTTGCAAACCTTCCCAATCAAGTCAGGCTAAGTCTATGGGTGCCAGCTCTCAAGGGCCAACAGTTACTTAAAGGGAAAAATGTTTCCTATTAAACTCTCTATGACTCTCTCTTAGAGCCTACTGAAAGAATCTCTCCCCTTCTATATCAACATTCCAAGTGTTAAAAAGCAAAGATGTCACTTGAAGGACTAAGGTACATTTGGCCCAAGCCATGGTGTTTTCAATTGCCTCATATACATGTGAAAGCTGGACAATGAATAAGGAAGACTGAAGAATAATTGACGCCTTCAAATTACCCTGTTGGCAAAGAATATTGAATATACCATGGACTGCCAAAAGAGCAAACAAATCTATCTTGCAAGAAGTACAGCCAAAATGTTCCTTAGAAGCAAGGATGGGGAGACTTTGTCTCACATACTTTGGACATGCTATCTGAGGGATCAGTCCCTGGAGAAGGCATCATGCTTGGTAAAGTAGTAGAAGAAGAGGAAGACCTTCAATGAGATGGATTGACACAGTGGCTGCAACAATGAGTTCAAGCATAGCAAATATCATGAGGATGGTGCAGGACCAGGCAGTGTTTCTGTTGTACACAGGGTTGCTATGAGTTGGAACCAACTCAGCAGCACCTAATGACAACAATAGCAACATTCCAGGCTATAACCTTAGAAGAGGTAACTTCTGCCCCTTTAAATCCTTGCTCCTCAAACTGTAGTTCACAGACCAGCATCATCAGCATCATTTGACACCTTGTTAGATATGCAGAGTCTCAGGTCCCTGCCCAGTCCCATTGGATCACAATAGTGCCATATCATGGGCTCAGGATTGGTCCTTGTTGCTGGCAGATTGGATATTCAGAGGTGGCAGTAGTGGGATTGGCCTTAAAAGTAGAGGTCTAGGCTGTTGGGCTCATGTATAACCTCCATCTCTGCTCCATATACTACATGGCCATCATGCCAGGTGTGAGTGGTGGATGGCAAGCACGGGCTAATGTCAACTGGTTGAGACATTTTGTCTACTTGGTTATCCAATGCCTCTTTTATGGTGGTTGCTTTCTTCTCCACCATGATCACACTTTCTGGTCACACTTGGTGCCTCTACTATAGACCTTTTTGTCTCTAATCATCCAGTCCTTCTCATTTTAGGCTCCTGATCAGCTGGCTAGACCATTTGCCATTGCTCGTGAGTCTATGTATATTCTCATTCCAGCCCCCTTCTTCCACACAAAGCAGATAGCTAGGTGTACCACTTAAAGCTCCACCTGTTGGAAAAATTTTCTCTTAGCACTGTCTTTCAAGGCCATTCCTCAATGTAGCTATAATGCCCCAGCCATTCATTTTCAGCTTGCACACACATACTGAGATGTCCCATTCATAATCCAAGCTTGGGGTTTTCATCCTTCACCTAATTGTGTTGGGGACCACCCCCCGCACCGACCATATGGCCATAGGAGCAAGCTGAAGAGAGGCACAGGGTAGCCATGGAGGATGACATGGAGGGCTGTGGTACCTGCTCATGAAGCTTTATTGTGCCCTCTGATACTGCTTGGGCTCAATTATGGATGTACCATTTCTATCTTGGGATGGATTACTTCTGGGCCTGTGGAATTTTATGGCTTGACAGAATTCAGCTAATGATGGGCAGCTCCATAATTATAGTCACTTGATACCCCATAGCCAAGTTCCCCATGTCCACAAGGGCCCAGTAACACTTCAGGATCTGTTTCTCAAAAAGCATATAATTCTCTGCTGCAGATTCCATGACCTTGGTCATGTAGAACCCCAGGGGCCTACACTCTGAATTCTCCTACTGGGGTTTGCTTTGTATATAAACTCTTCTTATCCCAGTGAACAACGTGGCAAGACTGAGCCAGATAGTCAAAGCAAGGACCCTTCCCAGGACAGGTTTTCTAGTTTTGTCTTCAAATGAATGCACATTTGGCCCCTAGATCTCCAACTGGAAGCATACACATGAGACAGGCAAGAGATCGGACTGGCTATAATTAAATAACCTCTGATTCAGTATTCTTAGAATCTAAACCAAAGTGCAGTCCACCATATAACTTTTACTGCTGGCACTTGAGGACTACTTGTGACTAACAAACTATGTGCTTAGATAAGATAAGGGACCATATTTCCTATCCCTACATGCTTGACCAGCTATCAACTACTGATAACCCTCCTGAGTTGTTTTTCAAGTTCCCCACCAGGTGCAGAGCATGGGCAATAAAAATCGAGGTAACCTGTGAATGACCTTCCGCATGAGATAATCATGAACAATGATCCCTTGATGGGACTCAAACCAAGATCCAGAGACATCACTCATGAGCAACATCCCAGAATAAGTCCTGTTCGACACCCCAACAACCCTCGTGACAGACTCTTAGTTCCGACAACCTCTGCGAGGAAATCCATCTTGAATTCCAACCGTGTGCGCATTTGGTTTTCATAATCCTTCCCCTTCTGGAAATCTCCACCCATCTAATGAATAAAGAAAACCTTTTATAAACCCTAGGAAATCCTTTGTTGATGAGAGACTGGAGGCTAGCATAGGTAGAAACCCCTCTCCATCTTTCCCTTGTAAGCATTTTTACTTTCTTTCTGTCACTAATAAACCTTTGTTCGTGTGGAACTTCTGAGTCTCTCCTGGTCACTCTTGGTCAGAAGAAGGTAAAAACCTAGGCAGGGCTTAGGTCCGAGCTGGGAAGCCTTGCCCTGAAACACATATATAAGGCAATGTATTTTCCAGACATGCAGTTGCCTCAAATCAATACAAGAACATAACCTAACTTACATGATCAGATCTCCGGAAAATGGTTCTACTTAAGTGTTTTAAGAAAGGATTTTTTGGAAACCCCGCGAAGAGGTTTACAGATAGTTATACTAAAAGTCAATACTGTCTGAGCTCCTATTATGTATATAACAGCCTCATCCTCTCACCAAAATTTTAAGGCAGTTATTACCTCCTTTTACAGATGAAGAATCAGACTCAGAGGGGCCAAACAACTTGCCCAAGTTCACACGGCTGGTAAGCAGAAAAGCCGTTTATCCTCGTGGTCTGTTTGACCACAGCACCATTTTTTTTTGTTTGTTTTTTTGGCCACTGTACCCTTTTGCCTTCTCTTGGAGTTATTTTACTTTGTGTCTCTCTACCCCCATCCCAGTGGCTCAACCACTTGTAACTCTTGACCTAGCCACTTGGACTGTGTTCAAAATTTTTGCCAATGTTCTTTGTAAAGCTTTCAGTTCAGTTGCATAGCAGAGAGCTTTTTTTTAAAATTGAAGTTTATAAATACACATGTGGCAGTCAAGAATAGGTTTCCCCCAGTGATTCAGGAGCACACTGACTCTGAGGGAGAGGAGATTGCAGGCTTTCAGCAATTTGCACAGGGAATGACATAAAGCAAGAAGAATGTGGTCAAAGAAAGAACCACAGATGTACCTACCCCTTTGCCTGGCTCCCAATGCAAAGAGAGTGGAGTGGAGCCAGCCCTGGAGGCAGAACATTATTGCTTGTTTTGCAGGTGAACAGCGTCGATTCACTGGGGCTGGAGACTTTCACTGTGGGGCCAGTTACAGCAGGCTCTAGTGGAAGAGCCTTTTGTCTTTTCCACAGTCCTACCCTTCTGCCTCTCTGGCCTTGGTTGACTTGAACCTTGTGTTTTGCACAGTTGATGAAAACCAAGTGTCTTGACCAGGAGTCTGGGTGCCCTTCTTGCATTTGCAGGCCAGATCCCCTCCACCTCTCTTTCCTCTGGCTTTCTCAGTGTGTAGTTACTGTTCAGTTACTCACTTGGAGATTGGGGAGTTGTTTGCCTCCTGAAAGACAGCCTTCTCCACTGCTGCTTTTTCCTGTATATTCACATGTAACCAGCCTCCCTGGTGGCTCTGAAAAAGGTACTGGTTTTATTAGGGTGTCTTATCCTTCAGTGTGAAAATTAGTGGGTATGATACTTGTGGCTAATTAGGAAGCCGGACTCCATCTACTATAGTCAGTTGTTGCTTTCTGAGTGCTGATTGTAAGTAGATAATTCTTAATTCCAGGTATCTGCCTACTTTCCAGCATACCCGTTTGCCTTTTTCATCCATAGCCTTTCTTGTGATTTATTCCCCCTAGGAGTGGGTGTAGGAATAAAGGGGAGGAGGAGAGATAATTATAATAGAAATAGCTAAAACTTACTGAGTGCTTCATATACTTAAGGTACTATTCTGAGCTCTTTACTCCAACCGTATGGGGGCAGGTACCATTACTCTTCCCCTTTAAGACATGAGGAAACCAAGGCCATCATAGGTGAAGTAATCTGTCCAGATGTACACAAGTAGTAAGCGGTCAAGCTGAATTCAACACCAGGGAGTATGATCCAGAGTACTGCTCTTAAAGCAGGAATAGGAAAAGGAAAGGGGGTGGGGAGAGGGGTCCTCCAAATATCCATTTTGCAGTTTATAGCCCAGACTCAAGAACTGTATTCACAAAACCACTTTCCCCAAATCCATGAAATATTTGGTCACTTTTTCAATTTCAGATTATAAAGATCAGTGACCCTAAAAATGCTGGGAATTTGCAGATCCCCTTGAGAATTTGAAGGCTATGGCTCCCTCTTACACCAAAAAATGCACACACAAAATTTTGCATATAATTTCAAGAGGTTGAAAGGCCCTCTAAAACCCGCTCCCAAAAGACTCCATGGAACTCAGGTTAAGAACCCCTGATTTACAGCAACAGTAAACTGTATCAATATGAAAAATTGAGTTGACCATAATGGGAAGAGAGGAAGCTGAATTTGTGTAGGAAAATTGAAATTTGCATTTGTGTGGCTTCAGGCAAACTACTGACCTTCTCTGTGTCATAGTCATAACTTCCCTTTTCCTCTATCAGCCAAAAATTTATTGCAAAGTTCAGCAAGGTAATATCTGATCATTGCTTTGAGTTCTCCTGAAAAATTTGTCCCTTTGTAGAGTATCTTTTGAAGAGTTCCTTTCCAGGCTCCCTGCTGTAGTTATGTGCCATTGGGTTGATTTCAACTCATAACAATCCCATGTGACAGAGTAGAATTGCCCCATAGGGTTTTCTAGGATGTAATCTTTACAGGAGCATATCTCCAAGTCTTTCTCCTGCAGAGCACCTGGGTGAGTTTGAACTACCAATCTTTTGGTTAGCAGCTGAATGCTTAACTGTTGTGCCACCAGAGCTCCTTCTAGATTCCCTAGTTCTAGGAAATTGCAAAACCAAATAAGTGACATCAAACACAGCCCATTGCCGTCAAGTCAATTTCGAACAGAGTAGAACTGCCCCACAGGGTTTCCAAGGCTATAATCTTTATGGAAGCAGACTGCCGCATCTTTCTTTCCAGGAGCAGCTGGTGGGTTCAAACCGCTGACATTTTGGTTAGCAGCTGCAAGTTTCACCACTGTGCCACCAGGGATCCCTGACAATAAACCAGCAGGGGGCAATTACTCCTATGGGGACTCCAGGAACAGAAGTGAGGGCCTCTGCTTCCAGTCCCTAAGCTGGGGGAAGCAAAGACCTGGAACCAGGCCAGAGAGCTCTTTAGGAAGCAGCTGATCAGGTCCATCACTAGGGGGTCCACATTGGCAGGGGGTACAATTGCTGTAGGCTTGAGGCTGCTGTGTCTCAACTCAGAGAGGCTGTGTGTGGGGAGGAGGCAGAAAAGGAGGAAGTGGTATTGTCAGCTGGTGCTAGAAACAGACTCCTGAGAGGCTCTTCTACATACAATTATTCATTTTTATATCACTTCCTCCCCCTCCCATTACCAAAGGACTAGGGCTGGTTGACCAGCAACCAAGTTCACCTCCTCTTTTCTAACCCCTGTCCCTACCCCATAGATATGCTACCCTTTATTTGATTTTTGTTTTATGATTATTTGAAGTGTCCTACTCTTGGTGTTTGTTTTAAATAAATTTTACCTCGATAGGGGAGTGGAGGATGAGGACGAAGGCCCATACCTTGTGATTCCCTTGGGGTTAGTCTTAGGACAGATAATACAGATAATGATTAATATTTATTGAGCATCTCTGAGTCAGAATTGACTTGATGGCAGTGGGGATTTTTGGAGGTACTGTGCTATGGACTATGGACCTTATGTGTATAACTTCATTAAGTTCTTCCAAAAGTCTACAACGTGGATTTAATTACTATTTCCATTTTACAGATGAGATAACTGAGAATCAGAGAGGCTGGTTAACTTGCTTAAGGTCATACAACCAGAAAGAATCAAGGATTTGAACACAGATCTCTGACTACTGAGTTCTTGCTCCCAGTCACTTGGCTGTGATGGGGCCCAAAGGCAGTGCTGAGTTTTAAGACATTCTCTCAGAGCCAAGCACCTGTGTCAGGGTTGCCACCCATCCGGTCTGTCCTTTGTAGATTCCAACTTCCTCAAGTTTTTCCCATCATTTTTTCCACTGCTTACTTCTTACTCCAGGTCTTCATGAATAGTCCCAATTGTTTTCACTAAGCTGGTCTCACCCTCCTCCATTCTCTGCCTGGAAACCGGGGTGATTTATCTTCCTAGAACTCTGCTTTGGATCCAGCTCCCCCTGCTCCTGAATCATCAGAGGCCCCCCCATTAATTACAGAATAATATCCAAACTGCTTGGCTTAGCTTTCAGGTTTGCCCCACCCTTACATTTTTCCTTCCCTCTGCCATACCCAATCTGATATATTTTGTCCACTCTCTTGATATATAGTATTTTGTTATAACATACATACATGCATAATTAAAACTATTTAAAATGCATTTTAATGATATAAATGGTTATGGCTCCATTGGGGGAAACGTATAAATGTAAATTATGATATAAAAAAAAAAACGTATAAATACTCATAATTTCCCAATGTCACTGGCCAGATTCAGTCTTCCTCACTCCCCTCAGTGGGTTGAGATCTTACCTTTCTCTCAGACTACAGGTCAAGCCTCCCTGCTCTGGGAAGCTTCCCTACCTGCTCTGGCCTGGAGTGAGCACTCACTTCTCCCAACTTTGCTTGGTTCTTAACTTGACGTTACCAACTGGGACCAAGTGTGGCTAGAAGTTCCAGCTTTTTTCTAAGTATATGTCCTGCCCTGCCACTTCCAACAAGTGACCTTGAGTAAATCACTTATCTCTGAACCTTGGTTTCTGCATCTGTAATATGCAAACAGCACCACCTATTGTACGGATCCCTGGTGGCTAAGTACTTGGCTGCTAACCGAAAAGTTGATGGTTCAAATGCACCCAACAGCTCCGGGGGGCAAAGACTTGGCGACCTGCTTCTGTAAAGATTATAGCCGAGAAAACCCCACGGGGCAGTTCTACTCTGTCACATGGGGTTACTGTGAGTCAGAGTCCACTCAGTGGCCCCCAACAACAGCAATCACCTATTGTGCATCTGACTATAATGGTTAAATAAAATCCTGTATGCAGAATATCCATGAAGAAGCAGTCTTAGCTATGTGGGCAGCTACTGTTTTGAGGGGAGATGAGAGGACAGAGGGGGACAGAAGCTGGCTGAATGGACATGGGCATACAGGGTGGAGAGAAGGAGTGTGCTGTCTCATTAGGGGGAGAGCAACTAGGAGTGTATAGCAAGGTGTATATAAATTTTTGCATGAGAGACTGACTTGATTTGTAAACGTTTACTTAAAGCACAATAAAAAGAAAAAAATAAATAAAAATGATGAATCCTTCACCAGCCTGGAAAAATAAAAATAAAAGCAGTCTTTGCTGAATTGGCAAATGTCGTGTTTTATACGTACCTATTTTTTTTTTTAATTATTACCCAATGATCCATTGCTGTTGCTTCAATTCTGCCTTATAGCAACCCTAAAGGACAGAGTAGAATTGCCTCATAGGGCTTGCAAGGAGCACCTGGTGGATTCAAACTGCAGACCTTTTGGTTAGCACCTGTAGCTCTTGATCACTACGCCACCAGGGTTTCTATATATATATATATATATATATATATATATATATATATATATACAACAATTAAAAAAAAAAAAGCCAGTATTGTCTGTGGTTAGGATGGCAGACTCTGGGCTCAAACCCTGGCTCTGCCATTTAACTGTGTCACCTTGGATGAGTTATTGAACTCCCTGTGGAACTCTCAATGGCTCAATTTCTCCATCTGTAAAATGGAGACGGTGGGTTTATTGTGAGGAATAAATGAATTAATATATGTGAAGGGCCTAGAAGCTGGGCAAGGAAGGTGTGATAAAAAATGTCAGCTGTTATCCTGTAAAGCACTATCAGGCACTCAACAAACAAAAACAACTTCTTCTTCACTTCAGGATGACATTTGCTGTCTCTGTCCCTAGACTGAGCCTCCTCACAGCAGAGGCAGTGCCCTGTATTTTCTTCTGCTCCTGAGCCTAGTACCTTGCCCGGCATGAGAAGGTGCTCAGGTGCCATTGCTGCTGCTGAACTCAGCATCATGGGCCACCAGGAAGATGAAGACTTTTTCCAGCAGCCTAAAGATGAAGAACCTCAATGAGATGGATTGACACCAAACCTGTTGCTGTCAAGTCATTTCTGACTCATAGCAACCCTATAGGACAGAGTAGAACTGCCCCATATGGTTTCCAAGGAGCGCTTGGGGGATTCAAACTGCCAGCCTTTTGGTTAGCAGTCAAAGCTCTTAACCAGTACAGCCACCAGGGTTTCCGGATAGACATAGGGCTGCTAAATTGGCTCAAACGTGGCAACGATTGTGAAGATGGCACAGGACAGGTCTGTTTCATTCTGTTGTACATAGGCTTGCTAAGAGTCCGAACTGACTCTAGGGAACCTAACAACAACACAGTTACAGAAAGGAGCTGGCGGGGGGGTGCAATGGTTAAGCTCTGGGCTGCTAACCAAAAGGTTAGTTGTTCAGTCTACACGGTGGTGGCTCTGAGGGGGAAGAAACCTGGCATCTTCTTCCATAGAGATTACAGCCTAGAAAACCCTATGGGGCAATTCTACCCTGTCACATTGGGTTGCTGTGAGTCCGAAAGGACTTAACTACACCTAATAACAAAATAGTTGCAGAGGCTAAGTTTTCAAACTAGGGTCCTTGCAGCATGCACAGAGGGAAAAGAAGAGCTTGCAGCTAGAGGCAGAAGGCTGGGTGGGGAAAACGGGTCAGTCCCCTTTCTCCTCCCACCACCAAGACCCGTCCTTCCCAGGCCACACTTTCAATTAGGCTCCAGATGTGCAATCATGGCAGGCAAGAGGAACAGGTGGGGCAGAGGCCATCCAGCCTCACCTGGGCGGTCCACAGCCCCACCTGCCTCTGCGCCCATCCGGGGTGCTGCTAGAGCCCGGCCCACGCCCTAGCCAGATGGAGAAAACCCAGCCTGACCTGGGCTGCCCGCCGGGTCCGCAGCTTCCCTTCCAGCGCAACCCGCTTGCAGCTCCACACGGCCACACCTCTTCGGGCCCCGCAAGGGTTAAGGCGGCAGAGAGGAGAGGTTTGGGCTGACGTCGCTGTGGCTGAAGGTGGTTCCCCTCCGATGAGGATGGGAGAGCTTGGCCAGCTGAAACCCGAGCTCTCGCTCAGCTGGGGCTTGGGGAGGTCCCTGTAAGAGCCGCTGCCGCCTTCCTCCCTCGGTCCCTCAGCCTCGCCAGCAGTCACTCGGGGCACCGCCGCGGGGAAGATGGAGCTGGGCTGGTGGGCGCAGCTGGGGCTCACTTTCCTGCAGCTCCTTCTCATCTCGTCCTTGCCAAGAGGTACTGTGGATAGGGTTCAGGACACCCTAGGAGGGAACATCTCCTTCCTGGGGTCTGGTAGGGAGCAGCGTGTGTGTGTGTGTGTGTGTGTGTGTGTGTGTGTGTGTGTGTGTGTGTGTGTGTGTGCGCGCGCGCGCGTTGAGGGGGAGGGGGCCAGGGTGGGAAGAGGGGAACTCAAGAGTGTACTTGGAGGTGGTGGTGGTGGGGGCTTCTTCTGGTGATAATCTTGAGAGCCTGCAGGGCAGTGCTGGAGCACCTATTGCCCTCCCTGAGAGTGTGACATGTTTTTTTCCTCTCAACTTGTGAGCCTGAACTGCCTGAGAAAGGGTCACCAGCTCCAGTTTTATTTGCTCTTCTTCGTTATTTTTTTTAAAGTACAAAATTATCTCAGGGAATCAATTCAGTCTGAGTTCTCAGCTTGAACTTGCAGAAGCTAAGTTTTCCCTGGAAAGAGCTCCCTCAGAGGTGAGCAGGAAAGATAAGACAAGGAAGGAAAGAAAGAGCAAGGCTTGCAACAAGCAAAGCCAGCACTTGCTCGGGTGTTCCTCTTGGTGAGTATTGCTTGAAATCTTAGTCACAACCCTTTAGACAGATCCCCAGCATAGCAGATTCACCGACTCAGCATATATGCACTTCCTTCTTGATAAAGATGAGAAAGAAGACGCAGTCGAGGTTAAAAGTACAAGTTGTTTCTGGGATGCAGTGTTTGGAAAGAGTCCTGGCTTCTTTGTTTTTCACATCCCATTTTCTGAGCTGCAAACCCCATGTCAAATGGGCTCCCTGGGGCAGATGAGGCTGGGACAGAACCAGCAGCTCCTGGGAGCCTCTTGACCCAGCCAAGGGCAGAGCAAGGGGATGCCTTGTCTTGTAATTGCTCACTAACAGGCAGGGAAGAGGGGGGTTCCTAGGAGCATCTATCCTTGCATGCCTGGAGGGGTGAGACTTCAGGAGGTGAGAGGAGCCTTTCTGAGGTGAAGATGGGGCTGAAATGCCCAAAATTGACAAAACCAGGCAGTTTTGCGTAAGGCAGGGCATGTGTGGGTGTTTACTGCTTTCCCTTATGTGTTGGTTACTTGTCACCTGGGCTCTACCTGAGTGGTGGGTGCTCCATTCCTGCAAGTATCTGACAAGTGTCTGAAAATAAAACAGGATAAGTGGGTGATGAGAATGCTTAGTGCAATATGCAACAGTGTAGAAGGGGAACGTAGCCATAAGCCATAGTCCTTCATGATTAACAAAAAGCTGGGATACACAAAATCCGCCCATTTTGGCCAATACTTTTCACCTACCTATTGCTTGCCTCCTGAGTGGTTTAAATGGTTAATACGTATAGCTGCTAACCAAAATATTGGCAGTTCAAGCCACCCAGAGAAGCCTTGGAAGATCTACTTAAGAAAAATCAGCAATTGAAAACCCTATGGAGCACAGTTCTACTTTGGCACACATGAGGTTGCCATGACTCGGAATCGATAAGTTGGAATTGACTCAATAGCAGCTGGTTAACTGGTATGGCCTACCTGCCCCAGGTGGAATTTTCCTTAGTGATTTACTCTCAAAGATGGCAAGAGTGTTTCATTTGAATTTTGCCTCAGTGGCATCTGGAGCAGTCCAAAGACATTGATGAAGGAAGGAGCCCACGATGGCCTGATAATCTGTAAACCAAAACACCTGCCCCAGGAGTCACGTTGATGACCTAGCATTAAGACCATACTCCTCCCTCTTCCATCTCTGCCTTTTAGACCTCAACCTTCAGAGATGGGTGGCCTTCGCCCAACTCAAGGACCTTGGTTCCTTCCCTTATCACCAGTGCCCAATGGACTCGTTTCCTTCTCATGGTTGCACCAACCATGCCCTGCTTCCTTTTTATCATGTGGCAGGTGAGGTGGCTCAAACCCATAAAAGTTAAAAAACACAGCTCAGCTGCGCTTTTTGACGAGCCCAGGATCTGAAAAACCCCATTTATGACTGACCTGAAAATCTTTTTTTTTTTACCTTTTGCAATGAAAAAGCTTCAGGGCCAGCAAGTGTTGTTTTGGCAGCCAGAGCTGCCGACTAAATCAGAGAGGAACTTCACGTGTTTAGCAAGGCTATGTCAGTTGTTAAGCGTTCACATGCTGAGGGAAGGAGGAGGAAGAGAGTGGAGAAGGAAAATATTTCTTCAAGTAGCAAGCAAGTCCACTCCCTTTTGGAATTCTGAGCCTGGCCCTGTCAAGAAAAGCTCGGAAGCGTATTTCCTCTGTCCCATTACTTTAAAAAAAAAAAAAAAAGGGTTTGATGAAACATAAACATCCACTGGGATGCGACAGGAGCTTGTTGTGGTCAGCAGCATGTGATACATGCTGGAGGACAAGAATCCACACATTAGGCCAAATGATAACCCAACATAAACAGCATGTGAGGAGAGAAGCACAACTCCCCTGACCTCACCAGATAGCAGTACCTCTGCCAGCCTGATTCAACTGGAGAGGAAAACCTCATTTAAAATATATGGCTCTTGGGAATGAAACCTTAATATGGATAACTTCACAAGTGTTGGCTTCCAACAGACATTAGCTTGTGTGGAATGAACATAAATGCGACTGGGGAAGATAATTTGAAGCGCAGACATTTCAGCGGGCAGGAGCAGCCAGCCGAGAAAGGCAATGTGGAAAGAAAGCAAGGGGGAAGGAGCGGCAGGAAAAATTAGATGTTAGTTTATAATGGGATGTGCTAGCAAATTCCGAGGAGGCAGCTATGAAAATTGGACCTTCTTGGCAGGGGTGGATTTTTGTGGTGATGATGAAGAGGGAGTTCCCCTAATGTATACTCTGAGAGGTTCTGGCTTCTCCAGTGGGAAAATAATTTAATGGTGGAATCATGGAGTTTTTGAAACTGGGAGGGACTTTAGAGACCATTTAGTCTGAGTCCCTCAATTTCAGAGGACAATGACTTTAACAATCCAGCTAACTTTGAGTCATTGACCTAAATACTTTATATGCATTAATTCTCAGACCACTCATAGCAACCCTATGTGATGGTAGAATTGCCCTATTGGATTTTCTAGGCTTTAATCTTTACCAGAGCAGATTGCCAGGTCTTTCTCCCGTAGAGTTGCTGAGTGGGTTCGGACCTCTAACCTTTTGGTTAACAGCCTAGTGCTAATATGACCCTGTTTTACAGGTGAAGTTCAGAGAGGTTTTGTGACCTGTTCGAGGTTGTACAGACAGATTAGTGGAACCTTAGGTGAGCCTGGGGTATGTAATTCCTGAGCCCAAGCTCACCTGTTACCTGGGTGAGTTAGACTCACATATCTAGTAGGCTGATCTATGAGGCTGCTATACATCTAACCTTGGCATGGCTTCAGGACACACTTGAGGAGAGTAGGGAAAGCCCTTGCTTGCCCCCATTTTGGTGCCACTATTGGCCCAGCGGTGGCTGGCTGTGGCAAAAAAGGAGAGTGCAGAGCTGAAGGACTGCAAACTGGCAGCCTTCAGGCCAAAAGGCCTGCAAAAGTGTTTAGTAAGACACGTTTATATTTAGCAAGATACATTTTGAGTCAGAGTGTTCTCTCTGTGGTCTGACATCCCACCTTGCAACTCACATGTTTGTTACGTGTGGGTCCCTATTGGCATTTGAAATTTTGAACTCTACTTCCTGAGAGGGTGGGAGAAGAAAGGGAGAGTGAAGGAGAGAGGGTGGAAGGCTAAATGCTGAATGGCGGGAAATGCAATTTCTATGAGTCCAACTCCCAGGGATTGATTTGACTGAAAGGATTTTAAGAGCAGAAATGCCTAATATATTTTAAGTTACTTGTTTTATGGAACATAATCTCACTTCTCTTTCTGATCTTCAGCTCTTTGGTAAAATGTTTTACTTTCATGAATGCCCCTGAGAGTGAGCTTTTGGTGGAAACTGAGGAAGAGGCTGGGCATTATTTCCGAATCAATAGCTGTAGGCAAAGACAGCATCTTGGGACATGGGAGACCAGAGCCAGAGGTGACCTAGAGCAAGCAACTCCCTTGGGGATATCCAAAATTCTTAGAGGGTTTTGGAGTGGAACTGGCCTGGACCATAAAAAGGGTTCATTTAATCTGATCTACATTTGGCTTACATGGCTAGACTACGTGGCTGAGACGATGGTGTCTGGGGGAGCCTGGGGTAGCCTAATGGCTGGCCTTCCACCAGAAAATTATTTCCATCTGACCCACTAGGGGTGACCAATCCTGAGGCAAGAGAAAACAGCTCTACCTGCCTCTCCTGAGACCAGGTCCAGAAGCTGCAATTGATTTGGGGTGTGTGAAAATTGGGGAAAGTGCCATTTCAATGATAAATGAGGGAAGGTTACCCTCTGCTCCCCTCGTGTGCGTGTGGACCTGTTATCCTCATTCTATGGGTACTTGAAAGTCATGAAAGCTTAGTCTCCCTGACCTTATGTTTTATTTTAAAGGGGAGGGACAGGCAGTGTTTACATTTTCTAGCTCCCGAATTCCAGGGTAGAGGGCCTGCCGGAACATTGAAAGCTACCAGATCAGTGGCAGAAAATCTATCAGATTCCAAGCCTGCTCCATGTCTAGTAAATTCTGTTTGTCAGTCATCACAAGATCTGGGCCAAAGCGTTAGGTGTATAATGGGGAGAAAGATGTAAAACCTCATACCTGTAAATAAAACCACTCAAGGCAGGCAGAGACTTTAGAGTTGGCTGGAGATAATTCTGCTCTCTTAAATAATATGCCTTTCTACTACCCCCACCCAACTCTACTTCTCTCATTTTTCTGGGTTGCAATTATCTGAGACAAATGCAGAGCCCATGTGGGTTGAGAGTGGAGTAGCTAGAAGGAGCACATCAACGTCTTCACCCTTGATGATGGAAAGAAACATCAACCATGGGAGCCTCCTTGAAGGGGTTTCCATCCTATCACACCTAAGGGACTTAATCTCAAGTTTGGCTACCCAAGTAACTTACTAGTTTGTGACATATACTTTGTTGTTGTTGTTAGTTGCCTTCAAGTTGACTCCAACTCGTAGCAACCCAATGTATAACAGAATGAAACATTGTCCAGTCTTGTGCCATCTGCATGATCTTTGGTATGTTTGAGTTCACTGTTATAGCTATTGTGTCAATCCATTTCATCGAGAGTTTTCCCTTGCTTTCACTGGCCCTCTCCTTTACCAAATATAATGTCTTTCTCCAGCGATCAGCTCCTCCTGATGACTCATCCAAAGTAAGCAGGTCGACATCTTGGGCAATATTCTGTGATCCATCCATAGGATTTTCATTGGATAATTTTCAGAAGTAGATTGTTAGGCCTTTCTTTCTAGTCTGTCTTAGTCTGGAAGCTCTGCTGAAACCTGTCCACCATGGTTGATCCTGCTGGTATTTGAAATAACTGGCGGCATATCTTCCAGCACCATTGCACCACACAAGCCACCACAGTGTGACAAACTGACAAATGGGAGGTGGTCTGTATGCTTTCAATGTATTTATTTAATCCTCCCAACAAACCCAGGAGGTAGGTAAGTGCTATCATTATTTTCCCCAGTTCACACATGAAAGAACTTAGGCAGAGAGAGGTTCAGGACTTGCCCAGGTCACATAGCTGGATGTCTGTGTTTTGAACCCAGACAGCCTGGCTCCATAACTTATGTGCTGAAAGACTACACAATGCTGTCACAGTCAGCAGCAAGTCAACTGTGGTAGATCTGCTGGCTGTATTTTGGCTGACAGATACAAGAAAAAGATAAAGGGGTTGTCATGAACGTGGTGGTAGTAAAGAAATCTGGTTATCCCTTGGACTGACCTAAGCAAAGGCATGTGCCCACATCTCTGGAGGCAGAGTGGACAGGGGGAAACAGAAGGGCAGAGTTACAATAGCCTCATGGAACCCAAAGGAGCCCTAAAGGAAACTGGGGTGCTAAACAGACCAAACACCCAACCAACTTCCAGAATATCTGTCCCAGTCTAATGCACCTCACTCTGATTAGACCTGGAAAGTGAGAATTTCTTTGTCCCATGGCTCAACTTTTATAATGAAAATCATGTGTCTGTTTGCAGAAGAACAATATGGAAGATTAGACATATTTCAACTCCAACCCTGTCACCCTGTAGCACTGCTTCTTTATGGATTTGTTCTGTCAAGATCATGACTGTTTAAACTCCTAGGGCATTGGATGGGAGGAGCGGGCCTGGAATGAATAGGGGAAGTGTATTTTTTTTCTTTTTTTGGCATAACAGTTGATGGATATTGCAGGGGATGGAGATCTGTCCCCTTCCATTAATACCGAGACAGGCTTTACTCAATTCATTTCAACCTTGATTGAGGTTCTGCTGTCTACTAGATGCCAGTGTCCTGAGTCTTATCTCAAGTGGTTCATTGAAGCATACTTCTTGGCTGAGCAGCAGATAAAGACGCTGATTTCTGTTACCTTTCTGCCTCTGAAGTTTGTGAAATGCCCTTACTCCTGCAGCCTGGGTGTCTTTATTCCTGCCATCTCTGAGGTTCTGGCTGTCTGAGGTTGTTGAGTTAGTGGTTTGGCAGCAAGTATCTGTGTAAGCAGAAGTCTGGTCAGTCTGTCTGGTGATTGGAGGACCAGGGCTGCTGCTGCCAGAACAGAGCAAGGAACACATTCAGGCAACTTTAGCTCATGGGGAGAAATAGCAGTTGTCTTCATGAGCTAAATTCATGATCAGTTAGAAAAATAAAAAAATCCAGCTGGTTTAATAGAAAACCAGTGGATGGAGGTAAGATGTTGGCACAGTTGCTTAAAAACAAATGAATCGTTTAAGGACTCCAAGGAATGAAAGTGTCGATGATTCTACATCCACTTACTTCATAGGATTCCTTTGAAGGAGGTCAGTTAATCCTCCACGTCATGGAACTCCTCCTCAGGAGTCAAGAGTGATGGGGCCCTTGGTGGAGAACACTTGAGACCTCCTGAGACAAGGTGCCTGAACTTAGCTTCTGACTGGTAATATCTACTCCCATATATTCCATCTTGCCCTGGATGCAAGTTGAAGGAGGGGTCTTCGCTGGATAGTAAAAAATCTTTATTGTAGGTCTTCTTTCTCTGACTTCCTTCCTCCCACTGGGGGACATGCCTGCTTCCAAATGGGTGTTCAGCCTCCCTTCTGTGCAAGCCTGGCCCCCCTGGCCAACCCACTGATATAACAGGATGAGTGAGCTTCTCAAGCCTTTCCGGGAATGAGGCATAAACTGCAATAAACAAAAATGTTCAGCAATAATGGACCCAGTGGATTCGCTCTTCTATACAATAGAGACTCCAAAGGTCACAGCAAGAGACATTTCTAACATCAGGCTTTGTCATAAATAGTCTTTACCCTGGAAATCACGGGAATCCCACATACGTCACCATGCTCATATTCATGAATCCCTCCAGCAAACTTTATCAAGCACCTACCAGGTGCCAGGTGTGATCCTAGGTGCTAGGGATACAATGATGAATAAGGCAAGATCCTTTTCCTTGAGACACAATCTATTGGGAAAGCTTGTGGCCCAGTCTGTCATTTCCAAAAATAGGTTTCATGGAACACTAATTCCGGGAGAGATTTAGCAACAAACAAAGAAAACACAGGAATTTATGATGACATAGGTCTGGGGCTCTGGGGATTAACTATGTACAAAGCATATGGTAGACTCTGTAATGTCCTGAAATAAAGCTGTTATTAGCATTTTACAGAGTTATTTGATCGCAGAACTTTTTTTTTTCACATAATACCTTATACCATCCATAGAAATTAGTGTTCCATGGAATATGGTTTGGAAAACCCTAGTCTCTCGCCCATAATGAAAAAAACATTAACAATTATCTCACCATTACAGAGGGAAGGTAAGAAGGGAATTTGAAAGTCTGAAAAACATAGGCTTCTCTTCAGACTTTTGCTGAGGTACAGTCAGAAAGTCTGATGTCCTCATCACTTAACACTTGCAGAGACATTGAAAGAACCAGGGAAATGATGGCATGCCCATGTTGCCATGAGAAAAATCCTTACCAGCACTGACGTGCGTGCTTCATCAAGAAAGCTCATTTCCTATATTCAAGTTGCTTAAAGCAACGGGGTTGGTCTGGGATCAAGGGGCAAACTGAGGTGTGAATCTGATTAAGGAGCACCCACGGTGCCGTGGCAGTTCTGGGGGGTGATAAGAGCCATGACTTAGCTTCTGTCTTAGTTTCCTAGTGCTACCATAACAAAAAAATAACCCAAGTGGGTGGCTTTAAAGAACAGAAATTTACTTTCTTGTCGTTTGGGAGGCTAAAAGTCCAAATCAGGGTCTCAGCCACATTGATTATTTCTGTAGGCCTCTCTCCTAGTTTCTGGTGGCTGCTGGTGATCCTTGGTGTTCTTTGCTTATAGATGGGTCCTCACGTGGCATCTGTCTTCCCTGTGTGTGTCTCTGGGTCTATATTGCTCTTTTTCTAAGACACCATTGGGAAGTGATTAGGTTTAGGATGCACCCTACTCTGGTATGCCCTCATTAGCATAATAAAAAACCTATGAGTCATTCCAACTCATAGCTACCCTATAGGGCAGAATAGAACTGCAGACCTTATGGTTAGCAGCAGAATGCTAAACCACAGCACCATACCCCTGTTTCTAAACGGTCATATTTACAGGTACAGGAATTAGGATTTCAACATAAATTTTGGGGGGACCCAATTTAATCCATAACACTTTTTAATCCATAACAATTAGATTATGCCCTTGGTGTCAGCCATGCTGTCTCTCCTTCAAAAATAAGGTAAATATTCAAACATATTTCTAATGTCTGGGGGCCCGGTGGCACACCTGGTGATTAAGCGCTTGGCTGCTAACTAAAAGGTGGGTGGTTTGAACCCACCAGCCACTCCGCAGGAGAAAGATGTGGCAGTCTGCTTCTGTAAAGATTTACAGCCTTGGAAACGCTATGGAGCGGTTCTGTTCTGTCCTATAGGGTCGCCATGAGTTGGAGTCAACTGGATGGCAGTGGACTTGGTTTGGTTTCTAATTTCAAGGGGTGCTGAGTCCAAGGCCCAGTCATCACTAATTACCGTCCCCCTTCTACCACACACACACTCCTTGCCTCCAATCTCTTGTTATTTACCCTTATGCTTGCCAGTAGTCCCGGTAAAGCTCAGCCACTGTGACCCTGATTTGCACAACCTGGAAGTGGTCTGGGCTGTTTACACTGGTGCTGTATCCAGTAGAGACAGCACATGAGTTTGAGATGTTCATTGACCCTTTGCTGTTTCTGGGACCTTTTTTTTTTTCCTGCGTCTGCTAAATATTGTTCTTGTTGTCATGCAACATGGTTTCTGCCTTTTTTCTCTGCCCAGACTTGTTGCAGATTGGATGACTACAGCAGCAATGGATGAGGAGTAAAACCAGCTGTTCCCTTAAAGGGCATTCCACTGGAAGTGGTAACACATGACCTTCTCAGTAAAGATTTAGCCCCCATTTACCATATTTATAGAATTCATCTTTGCTAAAGATATTCTGGTATAGATGTGTTCAAGTTTGCACATGCATGCCCGTAGAAGAATAAAAGTGTGGAAATGTATACGTTTGTGTGTGTATACATACGGATGAGTATGTGGATGGGCTGTAGAGTATGATGGTTTAAAACATGGCTAGTTTTCTTGGGCAAGCGACATAACCTCTCTAAAGTAGCTTATCCCCTCCTCATCTGTAGGCTGAAGTTAATAGTGTCTATGTCATAGATTTATTGCAGGTATTAAATGAGATAATCCATTTAAAATGCTTAGTATTGTGCTTGGGAAAAAGAGACTACTCAGGAAATTAGTCATCTGCTACTCCTCTCCTTTCTTCTCCTATTTTTCCCATTACCACAACTTTCACAAGGGAATTGAGAAGTAGAAATATTGGGTGTTTTCACCTAGAGTAGGATGTAAGCTACATGGTCCTCTTGAGATCCCCTTGACCTCAATCCATCCTGTTCAGCTACGACTCTGTCAGAAAAAAAATCCCTTCATGATTCACCATATGTGAGTCTCTTATGACTTGATTTCTTCCCTTGATTTTAGCATGTACCCATCTTCCAGCCTTAGGCGGAATGCTTTCCATAAGCTATCCTTTAGTGTCTCCATGTTTGAAATAGGATCAGGGGCAGGTTCTTGCAGGTACTGAGGAGACCGTGACTTGCAGAGTAGGTGACTCTGGGTCACTGACTTTGCATCCCAAACTCTGAGGCCTCTTAAAAGCCTACAGTCTAAAGAACAGATGTTGGCACCTGTTGTGAGGCAGGGGTGGAGCCAGCCAGGAATCCTCAGGTGAAAAGAAGTTCCCTTTTGTCTTGTCCTAAATTGCAGAGCCGGGGGAGATAACTGTAATGAGGGCTAGCCTGCTGCCATCTCAGAGCTTAGGGACCCATCAGACATATCATTATAAATGCATCACCCTCCCTCAACATTTCTCTACACTTGACATCTGTTGTTGGCCAGCTGCCTTTGGTAGAATCTGCCTTCTGCCTGGAGTCAATGAATCTGGATGTGAAGACAGTAACACTAACTCTTGAAGCTCTTGACAAAGAGGTGGACAGTGGCAGACCAAGACCCCTGTGCAGTCCTAATGTGCTCTGATTCAGAGAGGATGTTTTGAAGTGTTTGAGACTGGGAGCAGGTGGGTTAGTTTATGGATTCCCTGGATCTGGGGAAATCCAGATGGGATTTTTAGGGCATAGCTTAAGCTTTATTGTTTTTAATATAGCAATTCTAATGTTTTGACTGCCGTATTTGCTGAGCTTTATTGCCAGATACTTTTATACACACTATTTTATTAAATTATTTTTTCAGTAACCAAGGCTAATAAAAAACGGATCTATTCAACTCATATTCCCAACATTTGAAATAATCCAGAAGCAGCTGTCCTTCAAGGATTTTCAGCATCACAGCTGTGGAGGATAATGGCAACTGGGGACTCCTCCAGGATGCTAGAGTTTTGGTTTTTTTCTCCTCGCCTAAGGATGTGGAATTGCTATTTCTAAAGTGAAGCAGCAGGAGGTGACGTATGTCCTACTTAATGGTGTCTAAAGAGGGGGAATTAGAAAAAAGAGACTAGGAAATCTAGAAGCAAGGGGAGGAACCCAGAATGCTAGATATAAACATGAGCAAACTGCTTGACAATCTTAACAATGCCGTGTATGTGTGGGCTTTGGGAGAAGACATTCTTAGTTATGTTCTTCACTTTCTTAGCCATCTGCATCTTAGCCAAAGATGTGATGACTTTTTATGCTGCAGAGAGTAATGGTGGTGGTGGTTGTTGGGTGCCTTTGAGTCGATTCCAGTTTATAACAATCCTATAGAGCACAGTAGACCTTCCCCATAAGGTTTCCTAGGCTGTAATCCTTATGGGAGCAGATTGTCAGGTCTTTTCTCCTATGGTGGGTTCAAACCACCAACCTTTTGATTAGCAGCCGAGTGCTTAACCCTTGCACCACCAGGGCTCCTTAGTATACTGATAAAAAAAAAAAAAAATTATAGTCCCTGAAAATTACACATTTTTTTTTTGTCCAAAACCCTTTATGCCATTGCCTTCTAAACTGCACTAACTACAACCCCATCTCTCTCACTGCATCTTCTTGAGGCTTTGAGGAAAGGCCATGGCAAAGTGATTGTCTGTGGTTTTCCAGCAGCAAGAAAAAGAGAGAGGTTCCATGAACCTGGACCCAGAATGAATTCCAGACGGTCAGAGTTCCTTTCAAGACCAGTAAGAAATCAGGGTTATTATCCTTGATCTTTAGACAAGTGGGAAACAAGAACCAATACAGAGTACAGCTGTACATGGGATGGAGGAAGGGTGGATCTTTGTTAACACATTCCCCTAGAGGTAGTGAAAGCAGCATAGCATAGGGCTGCGATTCTCAAAGGAGCATGTTTGTTTGGAAGGCAGAGACTTGGACCTCAGCCCAATGGAGCCTGAGGGAATAGGTCTGGATTGAAGCCCAGGAATCAGCATGGTAGGTGGTTTTAATGCTGGTGGTCTGGGGAGTGTAGGAGATGAGAACATAGGCTTTGACACACGCAAAAACTGAGTCCTAACTGCCACTTTCTGTGTAACTTTTTTTTTTTTTTTTTGCCATTTTTAGAAAAAAAAAATTTTATTATGCTTTAGGTGAAAGTTTATAGCTCAAGTTAATTTCTCATTCAAAAATTTAAACACATTTTTTGTGACAGTTGCAATCCCCATGATGTGACAGTACACTCTTCCTTCCTTCTCCCCTCTCCCAGTTTCCCTGTCCTTTCAACCAGTTTCTGTCCCTTCCTGCCTTCTCATCCTGCTTTTGGATAGGAGCTTCCCATTTGATCTCACGTATCTGTTTGAACTAAGAAGCACATTCCTCACATGATTATTTTTTGTTTTAAAGTCCTGTCTAATCTTTGTCTGAAGAGTGGACTTCGGGAATAGTTTCAATTCTGGATTAACAGTGCGTCCAGGGGCCATGGTCTCGGGGCTTCCTCCAATCTCTGTCAGACCATTAGAGTCTGGTCTGTTTATATAATTTTGAGTTCTGCATTTTCCTCCTGCTCTGTCTGGAACTCTCTCTTGTGTTCCCTGCCAGGGTGGTCACTGGCGGTAGCTGGGGTTACTGTGTAACCTTGATGAAGGTACTTAACATTTCTTTGCCTCCATTTCTTCACGTATAAAATGTGAGATCAAAATGCCATTGTGAGGACTAAATGAAATAACACTTGAAAAGCTCTCAGTACTGTGCCTGACTCATAGCAAGCTCTCAATATATGTTTGTCATTGTTGTTGCCATTCGGAATCATGAATGATCTGAGAGCCAGACCAAGCATGATGGCTAAGTGCTTTAACTCTGGAACCAAACTGACTGGGTTTGAATTCTGTCTCTGCTGCTTACTACTTGTATGATCTTGGGCATATTATTTAACCTCTCTCTACCTAAGCCCCCTCGTCTGTAAAATGAGCACATTCATTGCACCTATATTATGGATCGCTGTGAGAATTAAAGGAGTTAGCATAGGTGAAGAACCTAAAACAGGGTCTTGCATGCAGAAAGGGCGGCAAAAGTGTTTGTTGTTATTATTATCTGAAACAGACTGTTACTCAACGTTTTGCAGTGATTTCAGAGTACCACAATGTCTTCCCTAAACTTGCCTTTGGTGCCACTATTAGAAGCAGAGAGCCCTGTTCTGGGGGGACTGTTGATATGACCTGGAACCTAATTGCTTATCTTGAACATAAAGATAGTAGTAACACCGGACGTCTAAGTGCTCTGTAAGCCACTTTACTTTCATTAGCTCTTGTATCCCTCATAGGAAAACCTGGTGGTGTAATGGTTAAGTGCTATGACTGCTAACCAAAGGGTTGGGAGTTTGAAACTGCCAGGCGCTCCTTGGAAACTCTATGGGGCAGTTCTACTCTGTCCTATAGGGTCGCTATGAGTCGGAATCAACTCGACGGCACTGTGTTTTTTAACCCTTATTACAACCATGAAGTACCATAATGACCCACATTTCATAATGAAGAAACTAAGGCACAGAGAAGTTCAGTGACTCACTCCAGGTCACATGTTAACTGGTGGAGCCAGGATTCAAATTTGGGCAATCTGATTCTCAAGTATGTCTACTTCTCCAGTGGCTGCACTCCTTTTCTTAGCCTGTAAAGTGCCAGGTGTGAGCTCCTGAGAGTCAGTGTTGCATATTGGGAAGAACAAGCCTTCAAAAAGAGCTGGTTTCTGATCTTTCTTCTTTTACCTGAGAGCTCTGTTACTGGGGCAATTTATCTGTTCCTTAGTTTCCTTGTTTGCTAAAAGAAAAAAATAATACCTGCTTTGAAGGGTGGTTGTGAGGATTAAATGAGCTGGTATGGTTGTGAGAATTAAATGAGCTGGTATGTGCCAAGGGCTCAGATGGCTCTTAGTTTGTATTGGTGGCCAGGAAGCAGAGCAGCCTTAATGGAGTCACAGCATGGGACAATGTGCTATTGGTCAGGATGAGGAAGGAAGGAAGTGACATACTGATTTTTGCCCTCTACCCCTTGGTGCAATGGCTAAGGGCTTGGCTGCTAACCAAAAGATCAGTGTCTGAACCCACCAGCCACACATTGGAAACCCGACAGGACTGTTTTACTCTGTCCTATAGGGTCGCTGTGAGTTGGAATTGATCTGACAGCAGTGGGTTCGGTTTTTGGCCCTTTTCACTCCCCCAAAATATACACAATCCTTAAAACCAGGTTCCCAGGGGATCCATTGAGTTTTCTCACTTCTGATACCACAGGGGGGTGATGAAGTCCTTAACTCTCTAGCCATCATTATCTCATTAAAGAGAGAGGCTGTGAGAAAGGAAAGATAGAGGTCACTGAGGTTGGTAACTCACTGGGACTGAGGGTCACTTGATCACAGGACGGCTCTCAGACATGTCAAGATTCAAAGGCTCAGGAGGAGATATGGAGTCACAAGGGCCTCGTTGAGCATTCCATCAGTCCTGATTCAGTCCCGTCATTGCTGCCTGGACTTTGCCTGTCTGTCATCAGCCCCCAGAGCCGGCGGTCAGACCCTCCAGCTGTCAGCAGTGCTGGGTGCTGGGTAGACATCACTGTGGGGAGCTCAGACAGCACACTAGGAGGTGGGCGAATGAGTGGGGATGAGTGAGGAGCCCAAGCTGCCTAATTCCATCTTTCTCTGATCCATGTCTCCTTTTTTTTTCTCCCTCTGGTCTCTGATGGTTTATAAAATGGCAAGACAGTAAAAAACTCAGTATAAATTTTAATTAAATATGGGTCAGATGGGAGGGCCATGGGGCTCTTTGTGGACATGAAAGTTCTAACGTCAGGGAGGAGAGAGCACATCATAAAAATGCCTTTCTTTGCCACCTTCTGGGGTGGTCTTTGCCTGGGCCTTTAGTCTGACAGCTGATGTTTTGATCAGGTATGGAACAGGCTGACCATTGTTTTCATGCAGTTTGCCCTCAGAGTCTCTTCAGATTGACCATAACCACCATCGTAGCCTATTTCCTCAGAATAAGAGTCTTGAAAACATGGCACTTTTTCATTGAGGTTATGCTTAGGGGACATAAGTGCTTCTCTTGACACTCTGCATAGTTAAGCCTCTGATGTTTGAGGGATTATTTCTCTATCTTGTCGGCAGTGGAAGTAGATTGGCCTTAAAGCACTCTCAAGCTAGTGAGGACCTATGCAAAATAATGATGACGATGACACCACTGCCAGCCAACTTTCATACATTCACTCACTTATTCACTTGGTCACCAAAGATATGAAGTTTACTCTGTGCCAGTTGGCCAGCATTATTGCTTTTGTAAAACATTTTTAAATGTGAAAGGCAAAGTAAAGTTTCCTCGACTCCACAAGCTGGCAAAGCTGGAAGTTGTCCAGCTTGCTCACTTCCTGCCCAGCCCTGGGATTCTGTAGACTTCCCTTTCCCCCCAGAATCAATTCCCTAAAAAAACTTTGGCATTTCTCTTTGTTTCAACAGACAGAACCAACTCTTCCCTCCTGAGCTCTTTCCTCACTGGTTAAGTGAAGGGGTCAAACTAGATGATTTTAACCTAAAAGAAAATGTATTGCCTACCTGACTGAATCATTTTCAAGATTAAATTACATGAAGAATATAAAAGTACTTTAGCTAATGAAATGCTAAAGTACCTTAACATACTTATATGAAAAATTCAGAACTTTCTATTGCTGTTGATGTTTCTCTAATCCTAGTTTCTGGAACCAGCCCTTAGTGCCATATTGAAATTCTCTGAAATTTGTTCAGCTGAAGCCAGATGACCATGTGCCCTTTCCCCAAATGTATTTCTAATAAAGGGAGGGAGCAGAGCCAAGATGGTGGAATAGACAGATGCTTCCGGCGAGCCTTCTTCACAACAAAGACCTGAAAAAACAAGTGAAATGAATATATTTATGACAAGCTAGGAGCCCTGAACATCAAAGGCAAGCCTGGAAAATGAACAGAGGGGCAGGGGGAGGAAGAGACAGTTCAGAAGTGGAGAGAAGTTACTGGACCTGAATTGTGGGGAGCCCTCAGGAACCATTCCTGGAGCGGCAGTGGCGGACTGGTACTAGTGTTCGGTTGCAGTTTCCTCAGAGAGAAGCAGCCAGCCACATAGCCTACTCACACCTCCGGAACACAAGAAGAACAGCGCTCTTGGCAAAAGCTAAGTACTTGCGTATATTTTACCACGCCCCACCCCCCCAAGCCAGCTTCAGTGGCTGAATTCCCTGGGCCTGAGATAGGCCCTGTTGAGTGCTTAGAGCCATCCTCCCAGCCTTGGAGAATGAATAAATTTACAGTTTGGGGGGAAAGATAATTTGCCAGCTCCACTAACCTGGGAGCTCAGGACAGAAGCGGCTCCTGTCCAGGCATAAACGGTCCGTGGACTTTGAGTATCTTTTCCCTCTGCATGGACCTGTGTGGGCCTATTTCAGGAGACTAGGCCCTTGTTGGCAGACTCCAACCATTTCAGCTGTGTGGCAGAGAGGTGGGTGTTTGATGTTTGACATTGCTTTGTCTATTAAACAGGGTCCTCACCTACCCACATCAGAGGCCTAAGGACTGGTAGCTCCACTCAGGTCACCCAGCCACCTGCGACAGTGGTCGAAGGATAAGCGGCATCTCCCAGTCCTTACAACCAAAAACATTGGGTGCACATGGTCCGTCTGCAGAACCCACCCACCTGTACACTCTAGGGAACAGGGACACACTTTCCTCAGAGACACATGGGGGATGATTCTCAGCTCACTGCCTTGTTCAGAGAGTGACCCCCTGTTACAACCAGATACTGGTACCTACACCAATCACCCCTGCCCCTCTAAGGCTGTAGGACAGAGCCTCCACACACTTGATGGTCAGCTACCTGGACACCTGAGCTGAATTCATACAAGGAAAGTGAATGGACTCCTAGACTGATATACCTGATAACAGCTCTAGCCATCTGGGGACAGGATGTCAGAGCTCCAAAGGCAAAAATAATCAAGCTAGCTCACTCAAGTAACCCATTTGGGCATATTGAAACAAAACAAAGCAAGAAGCTATGACACAGTAAGCAAACATAAACTAATACAAAAACTTATAGATGGCTCAGAGATAACAGTCAATATCAAGTCACATAAAGAAACAGACCATGATCGCCTCAACAAGCTCTCAAAACAAAGAATCCAGAGATCTTCTAGATGAAAGTGCCTTCCTGGAATTTCCAGAGCCAGAATACAAAAGATTTATCTACAGAACCCTTCAAGATATCAGGAAGGAAATGAGGCAATACACAGAACAAGCCAAGGAACACACAGATAAAGCAATTGAAGAAATTAAAAAGATTATTCGGGAACATAATGAAAAATTTAATAAGCTGGAAAAATCCATAGACAGACAGCAATCAGAAATTCAGAAGATTAACAATAAAATGACAGATGTAGACAACTCAATAGAAAGTCAGAGAAGCAGATTTGAGCAAGTAGAAGGCAGAGTTTCTGAACTTGAAGATAAAGCACTTGGCACTAACATATTTGAAGAAAAATCAGATAAAAGAATTAAAACAAAGAAGCCTTAAGAATCATGTGGGCGTCTATCAAGAGAAATAACCTACGAGTGATTGGAGTACCAGAACAGAGAGGGATAACAGAAAATACAGAGAGAATTGTCAAAGATTTGTGGGCAGAAAACTTCCCTGATATTGTGAAAGATGAGAAGATATCTATCCAAGATACTCATCAAACTCCATATAAGGTAGATGTTAAAAGAAAGTCACCAAGACATATTATAATCAAACTTGCCAAAGAGAGAATTTTAAGAGCAGCAGGGATAAGTGAAAAGTCACCTACAAAGGAGAGCCAATAAGAATAAGCTCGGACTGCTCGGCAGAAACCATGCAGGCAAGGAGGCAATGGGATGACTTATATAAAAAATTGAAGGAAAGAAATTGTCAGCCAAGAATCATATATCCAGCAAAACTGTCTCTCAAATATGAAGGTGAAATTAAGACATTTCCAGATAAACAGAAGTTTAGGGAATTTGTAAAAACCAAACCAAAACTACAAGAAATACTAAAGGGAGTTCTTTGGTTAGAAAATCAATAATATCAGGTATCAACACAAGACTAGAACACTGGGCAGAGCAGTCAGAAGTCAATCCAGACAGGGAAACCAAAAAAATAAATCAAGATTAAAAAAATGCTCAAAACAAGGCAACAGCAATGTTATTACGTAAAAGAAGACAACATTAAAACAATAAGGAGGGACTAAGAAATGCAGTCATAGATCTTCCATATGAGAGGAAGATAAGGTGATACAAAGAAATAAAAGTTAGGTTTAAATTTAGAAAAATAGGGGTAAATAATAAGGTAACCACAAAGGAGACGAACTATCCTACACATCAAAATAAAATACAAGAAAAAAATAGAGGCTCAGCAGAAACAAAATCAACAAAAACAAATATGAGGAAAGGACAATATATAATCTACTCAGCACATAAAATTAAGTGGGAAAAAGAAACTGTCAACAACACACAAAAAAAGACATCAAAATGATAGCACTAAATTCATACCTATCCATAATTGTTTTTTTTGTTTTAATCCATAATTACCCTGAATGTAAATGAACTAAATGTACCAATAAAGAGACAGAGAGTGGCAGAATAGATTAAAAAACAAGATCCGTCTATATGCTGCCTGCAAGAGACACACCTTAGACTTAGAGACACAAACAAACTAAAACTCAAAGGATGGAAAAAAATATACCAAGCAAACAACAATCAAAAAAGAGCAGGAGTGGCAATATTAATTTCAGACAAAATAGACTTTAAAGTTTAGTCCATCCTAAAGGTTAAGGACACTACATAATAATTAAAGTGACAATATACCAAGAAGATATAACCATATTAAATATTTATGCACCCAATGACACGGTTGCAAGATACATAAAACAAACTCTATCAGCATTGAAAAGTGAGATAGACAGCTCCACAATAATAATAGGAGACTTCTAATAAAGGGAGGGAAAAAAAAGTCCGTGAGTTTGCTCTCGTCTGCTTACTGTGTTTTTAATCTCTTCTGCTGGTGAACTTTAAATATTTCTTATCAGCATATTTCAGTTATCTATTTCTTACATTTAAACTTTGAGGGTACTTTCCTGTCTCTGCTCAAGCTGGAGGAGAAAGACGGATGGTGAACTTGCCAGACCAAAGGGGAAGGGGCCAAGTCATAAAACCATGAAAACCATTGCCTCCAACCATCAACTCTGTATTCCTGGGGAGTGGGCTTATCTTTGCAAAGTACTTTCTGTGATTTTATTTACACTTTCCTATTTTTTTTTTTAGGGTTGCAAAGGAAACCCTGGTGGTGTAGTGGTTAAGAGCTACAGCTGCTAACCGAAAGGTCAGCAGTTCGAATCCACCGGCTGCTCCTTGGAAACTGTATGGGGCAGTTGTACTAGGTCCTGTAGGGTTGCTATGAGTTGGAATTGACTCCATGGCAGCAGGTTTGGTTTTTTTGGTTTAGGGTTGCTGTGAGTTGGAATCAACTCAACACCAACGGTTTGGTTTTATTATTTTTTTGACCATGTGAGGGGAGCCCTGGGGATGAGGTGGTGAAAGCACTCGACTGCTAACTGAAAGGTCTGCAGTTTGAACCCACCAGCCCACTCTGTGGGAAAAGCTGTGGCAGTCTGCTTCCGTAAAGATCACAGCTTTAGAAACCCTGTGGGACAGTTCTACTCTGTCCTATGGGGTTGCTGTGAGTTGAGATTGACTCCATGGCAATGAGTTTTTGGTTTTAATCACATGAGGAGTCTCTGCGCGGTGCAAACGATTAATGAGCTCGGCTGCCAACCAAAAGATTGGAGTCCATCCAGAGACACCTCGGAAGAAAGCCCTGATGGTCTACTTCAAAAAAACCAGCCATTGAAAACCCTATGGGGCGTATTTCTACTCTGACACATAGGGGGTTGCCATGAGCTGGAATCCACTCAGTGGTAGCTGGTGGGTTAACCTTGTGAGATCCATAGATTCAGTGCTAATATTCCTTCATGGCTATTCATTCATCCTCATGGCATCCAAAATTTCCTTATCATTGCTTGTGATTTTATATTTGCGTGGTTGGTCCTATGATTAACGTCTGCTCCTCATCTAAGCTGTGAGCTCTGTGAGGGCAGGGATGGTGTCCATTTTCCTCTCCATTGTATTGTAGCACCCAGCCACCTGCCTGTGACGTAGCTGGCACTCAACAAATATTTATGAAATGAAAGAATGAATTAATTCACTCACATTCTTGGCACTGCTCTTGGTGGGAAAACCGAGGCACACAGTAGTTAAATGATTTGCTGTGGGTTAACCTTTCTGTTGAGAAGACAATGTATTAGTTTTCTGTTGCTGCTGTAACAAATTACCATAAGCTTAGTGGCTTAAAACAGCACATTGTTATTTTACAGTTCTGGTGGTCAGAAGTTTGAAATGAGTCTTTTTGCGGTTAGGTGCCATCGAGTTGGTTCCAACTCATTGTGACCTTTTGTATAACGGAATGAAATGTTACCTGGTCTTGCACCATCCTCACAATCATTGCTGTGTTTGAGCCCATTGTAGTAGCTACTATGCCAGTCCATCTTGTTGATGGTCTTCCTCTTTTTTGCTGACCCACCCTCTACTTTACCAAGTATAATGTCCTTCTCCAGGGATTGGTCCCTCCTGATAACATGTCCAAAGTAAGTGAGAGGAAATCTTGCCATCCTCACTTCTAAAAAGCATTCTGGCTATACTTCTCTCAAGACAGAGTAGTCTTATTAAGTGAGTCTCATGAGGCTGAAGTCAAGGTGTCACCAGGGCTGTGTTCTTTCTGGATGCCGAAGGGGACAATCCATTTCCTTGCTGTTCCTGGCTTCTAGAGGCTTCTATATTGCTTTACTTGTGGCCCACCTCCATTGTCACTACCTCCATTATCACTCCAAGCTCTGCTTCCATTGCCACAT
The DNA here is from genome assembly GCF_030014295.1 of Loxodonta africana. Lineage (NCBI taxonomy): Eukaryota > Metazoa > Chordata > Mammalia > Proboscidea > Elephantidae > Loxodonta > Loxodonta africana. The sequence continues at coordinate 47,604,848 of NC_087348.1, forward strand.
CTCCTTTTCTGACTCCGAGCCTTCTTCCTCCATGGACCCTTGTGATTACATTGAGCCCACCTGAATAATCCAGGATCATCTTCCCCTTGCAAGATCCTTAAATTAGTCACATCTGAAAATTTCTTTTTGCCCTGTAAGGTAACACATACACAGTTTCTGGGGGATTAGGATGTGGATACCTTTGGGGGACCATTGTTCTGTCTACTATACACAGAGTCCTTGAAAAGGAGCTGGCTGCCTGGCTTAGCAGACACAATGTAAATAGACTTCTCTGGATCATTTTCTTCAGCTAAGATGATGCTATGCTCACGCCTATGACATAGTGAACACACCTCTCAACCTACCTAGAAAGTTAATATAATGGGCTAAGGAGGGCAGAAGTGGGCTTGCTTATTGACACAAAGAGAAAGGCAAATGAAAATTTTTTAGAGAACTAATTCCTGGATAAGGAGCCTTGATGGTGCAGTGGTTAAGCGCATGGCTGCCAGCCGAAAGGTGGCAGTTCGAACTCACCATCCACTCTGTGGCAGAAAGGTGGGGCAGTCTGCTTTTGTAAAGATTACAGCCTAGGAAACCCTATGGGGCAGTTCTGCTCTGTCCTGTAGGTTTGCTATGAATTGGAATCTACTTGACTGCAAAGAGTTTTTGGTTTTGGTAATTTCTGGGTAAAAGGGAGGCCTGCAGAAATTCCAGGACTGGGCAGGAGGTAAATAAGCCCTGCTGCTCAGAGGGAAACAGGCTGGAACTGTTCTTAGTTTTGCCACTTCTGGAGCTGAGCAAACCTTACTTGACTTTCCACATTTAAGTACAAAGTCTTTAGGAGCCCTGGTGGCACAACCATTAAGTGCTCAGCTACTAACTGATAGGTTGGTGGTTTGAACCCACCTAGTCATTCCACGAAGGAAAGACCTGGTGATCTGTTCTTGTAAAGATTAAAACCAAAACCAAACCATTGCCACTGAGTTGATTCTGACTCATAGCAACCATACAGGACAGAGTAAAACTGCCCCATAGGGTTTCCAAGGGGCAGCTGGTGGATTCAAAATGCTGACCTTTTGGTTAGCTGTCAAACTCTTAGCCACTTTGCCACCCAGGCCCCGTGTAAACATTACCCAAACCAAAAAACCAAACCCATTGCCATTGAGTCAAAGATTACAGCCTAGAAAACCCTATGGGATGTGGACTTACTGTGTGTCTAAATTAACACCCAACAACAACATTCTACACTGCCTTTCCCTGCCTCCAGTCTATTTGTGCAAAAGTTCTGGGGATTTAATCATTCATTCATTGATTAAGTACAAAGTCTTATAAATGCTGCAAATAAGTTTTACCTTGTCAATGCTCCCCAGGAGTTACTAGTCTTTATAATTTCTTACAAAGTCTACAAGGATGTAGTAATTGGCTTAGGGTGAGTAAGGGGGTGGGGCGAGACGTAAGTACCATACTCCATAGACATTTCTGCTGTTCAGAGGCTGAGAGAGAACATGGGGCTGGATGAGGCGCGAGCTGGGCCTGATCATGTAGGCCCAAGGCAGGTAACCTGGACCAACAGTCCCAGAAACTTCACTGAGGGAGGGAATGGGCTCTCTGACCTCAGCAAATTATGGGCCAAAGCCAGTTCTCCTAGCTTGGCCTCTGCACTGGACCTGCTGGATGGAGACTTTTGACTAGTGAAGGGAGAGTAGCTATAGAGTTGAGGCTGTATTCATTTGGCAAATGTTTATCAAGTGCTTCTTGTATGCCAGATCCTGTCCTAGGAGCTGTGAACAAGTTAGATGTGGTTCCTACTAGCTTATGGTGGCACAAGGGAGACAAACAGTAAGCCAGTAAGTGAAAACAGAGAACTCTGTTCATCCAGGGAACATCAGAAATGATGGCAAGCTCAGCTAAGTCAGTCCTAGTGTTTGCATGTGAGGGGCTCACAGAGTAGTGGGAGGCAAAACCTCAGTGACGGTATCATATGAACTGTGCCAATGGTACCCAAATGCCCTTTGGAGGACCTTGCTTCTCCACCAATGTTTGTGGAAAAAATGAGGAAAAAAAACAAGTAAATTTTTCATAAAACGAAATCTATTCAACTTAAGGAACTATCCCTTATTGTGCAAGTGGCTCCTTTCTGTTATACTAGAATGTTCTTGAAGGAGCCCTGGTGGTATAGTGGTTAAAATGCTCAGCTGCAAACTGAAGGGTGAGTGGTTGGAACCGACCAGCTGCTCTGTGGGAGAAAGAAGTGGGAGTCTGCTTCCATAAAGATTTATAGCCTTGAAAACCCTGTGGGGCAGTTCTACTCTGTCCTATAGGGTCACTATTATTGGAATGAACTCGACGGGAATGGGCTCAGTGGGTTAGAATGTTCTTTTGCCCTGAGACTGAGAGTCCATGGGGATAGTTTCTTTAAATGTCTTCACTTGGCAAATTAACAGTGGTCAACCCTGTGTCCTTGGGTTGTGCAAAAGGTTAACAAGCTAGTCTGCTAACAGAAAGATTGGAGATTTGAGCCCACCCAGAGGCACTTTGGAAGAAAATCCTAGTGATCTACTTCTGAAAAATCAGCCATTGAAAACCTATGGAGGTCAGTTCTACTCTGACACACATGGGGTCTGAGTTGGAATTGATTCAATGGCAACTGGTTAACCCTATGTCAAATCTCCAGATTTGGTGCGGAAAATATCAAATTAAAATATGAAATTGAAGACTTTGGAAGCCACCACGAATGCTAGAGTAGGTTTACATGAGCCTACAAAGCATGTTGGGAATTCCTGCCTGAGGTTTCTAGGGAAAGCTTCATTGGGACCTCCAGTTTGCAGTCTTCCTCAAATACCTGACCTTTTCTACCTCAATTATCCCCTTTGTACAAAATTTTTAGAAATGAAGAGTGGGAACAAGGAAGAGCCAACCAAGGCCAGAAGGTCTGTTTCTTAGCCTAGGTTCCTCTGTGAAGCCTCAGACTGATTCCTCTTACAGATCTTGCCAGATGGTTTTTTCTTTTTCATTTACTTAAAGTTTATTTAAAAAAAAAAAAAGGGAAAGAAAAAAAATCCTACCCAGAAAGGAATACTTTTTTTCTCATGGGAAAGAACTGTTGGTTGTATTGAGGACTGAATGAAGCTCTGCTAATGAGTTCACCCTGGTAAAACACTGAAATTCCCCCAAACATACTAATTAAGGTACTTTTTGTCTTTTCTCTTGGTTTTAGCTTTGAAGATAACCACGAGAAAGGCGTGTTGTAAAATCAAGGAGCCAAGTTTGGAGGAAATGATATAGTTTCTGTTTGGCAATTAGCCTTGCAGCTAATGGCCCAGTGAGAGAGTGGTCTCCCAACCTTTTGCCTGGCCCACATGTCAAGACTGTAATGTACAGTTGTACAGTTGAATGCCCTCTCCCTGGAGTTGTGCAGTGCACAGCCTGTGTAGCTGTAAGCAGTGACCTGGTGCACCCTGATAAAAATAGAAATGAGCATGGGCTCTGTATTAGCTTCCTAGGGCTGCTGTAACAAATACCCCACATTGGGTGGTTTAAAACAACAGATCTTTATTGGCTCACAGTTCGGGAAGCCAGAAGTCCAAACTTAAGGTGTTATAGGGCCATGCTCCCTCAGAAGGCTCTAGAGAAGAATCTTTCCTTGACTCTTTCTAGCTTCTGGTGGTTTCTGGCACTCCTTGGCATTCCTTGGCTTGTAGCAGCATCATTCCAATCTCTATCGTCACATGGTGTTCTCTCTCTCTGTGTCTCCTCTGAGTCTCTATCTCTCCTCTTCTTTAAAGGACACCAGCCAATTGAATTTAGGGGCCACCCTGATCCAGTATGACCTCATCTTAACTAATTCCATCTGCAAAGACCCTATTTCTAAATACGAACACATTCTGAGGTTCCAGGTAGACATGAATTTTGGGAGGGCAATATCCAATCCAGTTCAGACCACTAAGAGATGTATACTTGTTTATAAATTATATAATTGTTCTATTGTCACTCTCCACTTAGATTACATATTAGTAATGAATGATTTCTTTCCTTATTTTTAAGGTTAAAAAATGAAATTGAATAGCGGTTCTAATGTTTTCTATCTATAGTGGAAAGGGTTGTTTTGAGCACCCTTTGAAGGTAGGCCCGCCTCACTTTGGAGATCTAACTTAGAAAGAATTCATATGGATTTTCTCTATTATTCAGGCAGAGCAACACATTTGTTGTAACCCAAGGTTGCGTCTTAGCAGGACAACATCTATGACGCATGTTGTTATTAGGTGCCATTGAGCGGACTCTGACTCGTAGTGACCTTGTAGGACAGAGTAGAACTGCCCCGTAGGGTTTCCAAGGACTGGCTGATGATTTGAACTGCCGACTTTTTGGCTAGCAGCCATGCTTTTAACCACTATGCTACCAGGGCTTCTGTGACATATAGGCGTTACCATTTCTGTCAGGAGCTAGGTCCTCACCTGCTGGTTTTCCCTTTCAGAGTACACAGTCATTAACGAAGCCTGCCCTGGGGCCGAATGGAATATCATGTGCCGTGAATGTTGTGAATATGATCAGATTGAGTGTATCTGCCCTGGGAAAAAGGAAGTTGTGGGGTATACCATCCCCTGCTGCCGGAACGAGGAGAATGAGTGTGACTCCTGCCTGATTCACCCAGGTGAGTGTGAAAAGGGAGACCTCGGGTTGCCCTCGTGTTGTCAGAGGTAATGAAGGGAACACAGGCTCAGCTCAGGTGGCTAAACGCCTGAATTCTGGCAGGCAGCCATCAGGGGCTGTGGCGCCATGATTATTAAAAGTGACACAGTTTAGCTTGTTCTAACTATAAAAAATACCCCCTATTGCTTTTGAGTCAATTCCAACTCATAGCGACCTATAGGACAGAGTAGAACTCCCCCTTAGAGTTTCTAAGGAGCGCCTGGTGGATCCGAACTGCTGACGTTTTTGTTTAACAGCCAAGCTCTTAACCTCTACACCACCAGGGTTTCCATGCTAACTATAGGCAAAGGAATTTGAGGCATTGGTACTCTTTTCAGTGTTAAACTTGTAAAGCTGTGATTTATCCACTTATTCATTTAACAAATATAGATGGAACAGCTGCTATGAACCACATCAGGTACTGGGAATACAGTGATAAAAAAAGACACACTCCCTGCATTTCCAGTGCTTACCGCCTGGTGGGGGAGGTAGAGAAGTGAACCAGCAGTTATGATACAGCATGGTAAGTGCCAAGAGAGGCACACGGTACCATGGGAGCATGGGTGGGGATGGAGGTACGTGGAGGCAAAGTCAGGAGAGACTTATTGGAGGAGGTGATGTGTGTGCTGAAGATAGGGGCAGCAAACTGTATGGTGTGAAGGAGATCTAGTAGTAAGGTTAAGCCAGAGGGGATGGCATGTGCCAGGGCCCTGTGGCAAGAGAAAGCATGGAGTTTAGAGAATTCCAAGTAGCTCAGTCTGGCTGAGAAATTTGTGTGTATGTGTGTATGTGATGAGAGAGAGACAGACAGACAGACAGAAGTGAGTAAGAGAGAGGAGTCTGAAGAAGACAACAGGGGCCAGATCCTAAAGGGTTTTATAAGCTATGCTCTGAAGATTGGGCTGTATTCTGAAGTTATTTTAATACAAGTGAAGATATTTTAGTAAATCAGTAAAAGCAGATTTCCTCTTTGGCTGCAGTATGGAGAAAGGATTGAAAGAGAGGCAAGACTAGAAGCAGGAGAGGAATGATGGGGACCTCAATGAAGACAGAGAGAGGGCGAGAGATTTGCAAGCTATTAAAGTGAAGCAGAATGACCAAGACTTTGGGATTGGTTGGGTGTGGAAGGAGAGGGAAGGGAAGAACAGGAGGCAAGAATGATGCTCTGGTTTCTGGGTTGGACATTTGGGAGGCGGTCCCAGTAATATGAGAATGTCTTTGAATGAGATGAGGTCTCCTCAGGTATCTTGCCCTTTCCTTTGTCTTTACATGAGTTTGAATCCCTCCCCCCACCCCCCAGCCATTGCTATAAAAAAAAAAAAAATTGCTATAGAGAGGATAATGATTACTTTTTCTTAACAATTGCAGATCTGATAACCTCCTTGAAGTGTCTGTTTGGGTGGAGGCTAGTGTGGACACTGATCCTTGTATTAGAGAAGATGCCTCCAATGTGATTAAAAAAAGATTAGCAGCTCATTAAACTTCTTGATGCCTTTACATTTTCTGCCTTACATTTCTGACTTTCCCAGGGAAGCCTTTTCTTTTCTAGGCCAGGTCAAAAGGAAGACAGAGGTTTTCAAATACACTTTCATTAGGCTCAATGGATGTCACAAGTTTACTTTGGGAATTTTTGTCATTTCTGTATTCCCCCCTCTTTTAAAAACACATTACAGCCAGAAACCTTCTTTCTTTCATGGAAAGCTTTAGAAAAGGAAAGAAATTGGAGCTCAAGTATACAAATGACACCTCAAGCCATCTCTCTTCTTGGAAGAAAATAATGCTGAGCTTTAAAAGAGGAGCGTCCTTGGTGTAACTTACACATTTAATTTTAGAAAAGAAACCCACAGCCCAAATTCCCTGACGGGTGAGTGTGGTTGGTAGGGAAACAATTGAGTAATTCTCCCAAGCTTTTCCAGGAAATGTTGAGAGCTAAGTCAGGGGCTATTGACTAGGGATGCTTTGCTGTGGTATGGAAGCCTTTAAATGATTTTCAATTATTTTCAAGAGCCTAGAAATTTTAGAGGCTATAGTTGGGGTGTGGGGGAGCTTTGGCTTTATGAAATGACATGGGGGCTATTTGATAGGCAAGAAAACTTCATCAGTCGTGCCAGGTGTTTCCTATTGCATCACACAAGAGGCACGCAACATCTGTGGTCCCCGCTTGAGTGATGCCAGCAATGGTCAATGGATCTAAGTAGTGAATAATTGTCCCACATCAACTGTTTGGTTAAGAAATGTAGGCTAAAGGCATTTTTTAAAACTAATTTTCGGAATAGTGAGTTGATGCCCCAGGAACCACCAGTGGTGATCAAAGAGATTTTGGTGTGTGTGTCATTATGAACCATGAGTTTTTATTTATGTGCTTTAATTCACTGCAGTCATTATTCATTTTAACATACACATTGTCCCATCTTAGAACAGTTTCTGTGTCATTGTGACATGACCACACTATTCTGTTTATGCTTCCTTGATTTCTCACATGACGAGACATTTCAGACTCCTCTTGTACAGGTACTGCCCCATATCTGGAATCAGCGATTTCTCTAAGGAACCTTGGTTTGACCCACAATCTGGGCACTAAACATTTTCCTGGCTATTGGACTATCATTATTACTAGTTTTTTTGTTTTAGTAGGTGTGACTATGATATCTATTTGTTAAAAAATAAAGTAATAAGTTCATAGTGATAGTCAAGTTCAAATGCACTATTACAAAATTATTCACTTCTTTGACTTTATATTTGTATTTCATTTATCTCATGCTGAAAATTCTGTTTCCTAATAACCTAATTACTTATTTGCTTTATGCTATAGTTTGATATTATACCATGATATAATTGTGCAAAATAACAATACCACCGTTAGTACTAACAATAAGACCACTAAACGAAGTTATGGTTTCTTTGTGGTTATTTTTGACCTTAGAATATATCACACTAGGTATGGTACAGTCAAAATACTGTGTTTTAAAGTCACTTGTAATTTCTTTCTCTGTGGTACTAGGCCACATGCTTTACCACATAGGCTTATTGGTTTGTCTTCTGTATTCTAAAATATAAGCAAACATACATATATATTCATATTTCTTCCCCCTTCTTGCACAAAAGATAGCATACCATAAACTCTATTAACTGCCTTGCTTTTTCCTGTTAATAATATATGTAGGAGATCATTCCAGGTCAGTATATAGCTGTTTTCTTCATTTCTTTTCACAGTTGCATGTGACTCTATCATGTCGATTACCATAGTTGATGAACATTTGGATTGTTTCCAGCCTTTTGCTATTTTAAGCAATACTATAGTGAATACGGAAACCCTGCTGGTGTAGTTGTTAAGTGCTATGGCTGCTAACCAAAGGGTCGGCAGTTCAAATCCAACAGGCACTCCTTGGCAACTCTGTGGGGCAGTTCTAACTCTGTCCGATAGGGTCGCTATGAGTCGGAATTGACACAAAGGCACTGGGTTTGGTTTGGTTATAGTGAATACTACAGTGAATAACCTCAGATATATGTCAGTTAGTATTTTTGCAGTGTATCTTTGGGGTAGATTCCTAGAAGAGAGATTCCTGGGTCAAAGGGAGAGGCATGTGTAATTTTGCCAACCACTGTCACATTCTTCTCCGTACATTTTGCATTTACACCAGCGGTACTTGTTTTCCCAAAGCTTTACAAGAGAATGTGTGTCAACATTTTGGATTTTGGCCAATCTCATAGACAAGGAATGGTATCTCAGTATAGTTTTAGTTTGTTTTTCTATCATTATGATAGAAGGCAGTTTTCTCTCTGGTGGTGACCATGGCTACAGCAGAGTCATGGTCTGGGAGGGATGGGTGGAAGGAGTGTGGATGGTGACTTCCAGAAGTGTCTGGTGTTTGATGACAACAGCAATGGCACCTTCGTTGGACCAATTTTGTTATGCGGCTTTGTGTGTTCTAGGCCGTGTAGCTATGAACTTGGCCTTTCGGCTCTTCTGCAAATTCTGTGAGCTATCTAATATCATTTTAACATAGTCTTATTCATCTTAACCATAAGGCTGGTTTTTGTGGCTTGCACCTAGGGTTCTTGATGGTGATTGTGCCAAGAAAGGGAGTTGGCAGGGCCTTTTAGGGCAGATTCTAAGTTGACTCGCTTCCTCAGTGGCACAGTGGATAGGAAGTTAAAGTGGCAATTGTCATGTGTGAGAGGGTGGCCTTTGGAAGGCACAGTGACTCACTGCGAACCATTTATGGGCCACAAGATGTACTGGAATTTGATGTGCTTTATCATGTAGTTGATCAGAACTTGGAACTGTGTATTCTAATACCCCACTTTTTGCAAATGTTTTAGGTTGTACCATCTTTGAAAACTGCAAGACCTGCCGAAACGGCTCATGGGGGGGCACTCTGGATGACTTCTACGTGAAGGGGATCTACTGTGCAGAATGCCGAGGGGGCTGGTATGGAGGAGACTGCATGCGTAAGTAGACCCTGAAATAACTCTACCTCTAGTGTGTGCTGTTACAAAGGCTCAGCTTGCAAAGAACTAAGGTTTATCTTGTTGGAATCTGAGTTCTGGAAAGCTTGTGGCCAGAGGGCTTTCTAGGTCTAAAGAATATAAACAAGAAAGGCATGTTTCTTTCTTGGGTGTGGACTGGGGACATCTGTTTTCAGAACTGTTGGCCACAGGAAGATTTTATCTGCTTTTAAATCTACCCTTTCTCCTAAATGAAGCCAAGGCATTCTGCACACAGCGTGCCTTATGTCCATTCCAGAAGTGGTTGTGTGGTAGCATTGGCCAGCAGACAGTGAATAAGGCTTCAAAAATGTTAAGTCTGTAGTACGTTTTCAATGTGAAATTCTGTTGGTGAACTTCTTTCATTCTGAGTTAAATTCCTGCAACCCACAGCAAATTTTCAGCATGCCACTTATCCTAGGAAAGGCATTCTTTCTGGAATCTACTTGGTTTCAAAGAATTGTTAGTTGTTGTTAGGTGCCATTGAGTCGGTTCCGACTCATAGCGACCCTATGCACAACAGAACGAAACACTGCCCGGTCCTGTGCCATCCTTAAAATCGTTGATATGCTTGAGCCCATTGTTGCAGCCACTGTGCCAATCCACCTCGTTGAGGGTCTTTCTCTTTTCCGCTGACTCTGTTCTTTGCCAAGCATCATGTCCCTTTACAGAAACTGATCTCCCCTGACAACATGTGCCAAGTATGTAAGACGCAGTCTCGCCATCCTTGCTTCTACGGAGCACTCTGTACTTCTTCCAAGACAGATTTATTCGTTCTTCTGACAGTCCATAGTATATTCAATATTCTTCACCAACACCACAATTCAAAGGCATCAATTCTTCTTCGGTCTTCCTTATTCGTTGTCCAGCTTTCACATGCGTATGATGCACTTGAAAACACCATGGCTTGGGTCAGGCGCACCTTTGTCTTCAAGGTGACATCTTTGCTCTTCAACACTTTAAAGAGGTCCTTCGCAGCAGATTTGCCCAATGCAATGCATCTTTTGATTTCTTGACTGCTGCTTCCATGGCTGTTGATTATGGATCCAAGTAAAATGAAATCCTTGACAACTTCAATCTTTTCTCCATTTATCATGATGTTGCTCATTGGTCCGGTTGTGAGGATTTTTGTTTTCTTTATGTTGAGGTGTAATCCATACTGAAGGCTGTGGTCTTTGATCTTCATTAGTAAGTGCTTCAAGTCCTCTTCACTTTCAGCAAGCAAGGTTGTGTCATCTCCATAATGCAGGTTGTTAATGAGTCTGCCTCCAATCCCGATGCCCAGTTCTTCTTCATATAGTCCAGCATCTTGTATTATTTGCTCAGCATACAGATTGAATAGGTATGGTGAAAGAATACAACCCTGGCACACTCCTTTCCTGACTTTAAACCACTCAGTATCCCCTTGTTCTGTCCGAACAACTGCCTCTTGATCTATGTAAAGGTTCCTCATGAGCACAATTAAGTGTTCTGGAATTCCCATTCTTCGCAATATTATCCATAATTTGTTATGATCCACACAGTCGAATGCCTTTGTGTAGTCAGTAAAACAGGTAAACATCCTTCTGGTGTTCTCTGCTTTCAGCCAGGATCCATCTGACATCAGCAATGATATCTCAGGTTCCACATCCTCTTCTGAAACAGGCCTGAATTTCTGGCAGGTCCCTGTCGATATACTGCTACAGCCGTTTTTGAATGATCTTCAGCGAAATTTTGCTTGTGTGATATTAATGATATTGTTCTATAATTTCCACATTTGGTTGGATCACCTTTCTTGGGAATAGGCATAAATATGGATCTCTTCCAGTCAGTTGGTCAGGAAGCTGTCTTCCATATTTCTTGGCATAGACAAGTGAGCACCTCCAGCACTGCATCCGTTTGTTGAAACATCTCAATTGATATTCTATCACTTCCTGGAGCCTTGTTTTTCACCAATGCCTTCAGAGCAGCTTGGACTTCTTCCTTCAGTACCATCAGTTCCTGATCATATGCCATCTCTTGAAACGTTTGAACATCGACTAATTCTTTTTGGTATAATGACTCTGTGTATTCCTTCCATCTTCTTTTGATGCTTCCTGTGTTGTTTAATATTTTCCCCATAGAATCCTTCACTATTGCAACTCAAAGCTTGAATTTTTAACTCAGTCCTTTCAGCTTGAGAAACACGGAGTGTGTTCTTCCCTTTTGGTTTTCTATCTCCAGCCCTTTGCACATGTCATTATAATACTTTGTCTTCTTGAGACTCCCTTTGAAATCATCTGTTCAGTTCTTTTACTTCATCAATTCTTCCTTTTGCTTTAGCTGCTTGACGTTCTAGAGCACGTTTCAGAGTCTCCTCCAACATCCATCTTGGTCTTTTCTTTCTTTGCTGTCTCTTCAGTGACCTCTTGCTTTCTTCATGGATGATGTCCTTGATGTCATTCCACAACTCGTCCGGTCTTCGGTCACCAGTGTTCAAGGCGTCAAATCTATTCTTCAGATGGTCTCTAAATTCAGGTGGGATATACTCAAGGTCATATTTTGGCTCTCGTGGACTTGCTCTGATTTTCTTCGCTTTCAGCTTGAACTTGCATGTGAGCAATTGATGGTCTGTTCCACAGTCGGCCCCGAACGTGTTCTGACTGATGATGTTGAGGTTTTCCATCATCTCTTTCCACAGACGTAGTCAATTTGATTTCTGTGCATTCCATCTGGCGAGGTCCATGTGTATAGTCCCTGTTTATGTTGGTGAAACAGGGTATTTGCAATGAAGAAATCGTTGGTCTTGCAAAATTCTACCGTTCGATCTCTGGGATTGTTTCTGTCACTAAGGCCATATTTTCCAACTACTGATCCTTCTTCTTTGTTTCCAACTTTTGCATTCCAATCACCAGTAATTATCAGTGCATCTTGATTATATGTTTGATCAATTACAGACTGCAGCAACTGATAAAAATCTTCTATTTCTTCATCTTTGGCCCTAGTGGTTGGTGCATATATTCGAATAATAGTCGTATTAACTGGTCTTCCTTGGAGGTGTATGGATATTCTTCTATCACTGGCAGCATTGTACTTCAGGATAGATCTTGAAATGTTGTTTTTGATGATGAATGCAACACCATTCCTCCTCAAGTTGTCACTCCCAGCATAGTAGACTATATGATTGTCTGATTCAAAATGGCCAATACCAGTCCATTTCAGACCAGTAATGCCTAGGATATCGATGTTTATGAGTTCCATTTCATTTTTGACGATTTCTAATTTTCCTAGATTCATATTTGTACATTCCAGGTTCCAATTATTAATAGATGCTTACAGCTGTTTCTTCTCATTTTGAGTCATGCCGTATCAGCAAATGAAGGTCCTGGAAGCTTTACTCCATCCACATCATTAAGGTCAACTTTACTTTGAGGAGGCAGCTCTTCTTCAGTCATGTTTTGAGTGCCTTACAACCTGGGGCGGGGCTCATCTTCCAGCACTATATCAGACAGTGTTCCGTTGCTATTCATAAGGTTTTCACTGGCTAATACTTTTCAGAAGTAGACTGTCGGGTCCTTCTTCCTAGTCTGTCTTAGTCTGGAAGCTCAGCTGAAACCTTCCCTCCATGGGTGACCCTGCTGGTATCTGAATACCGGTAGCATAGCTTCCAGTATCACAGCAACACGCAAGCCCCCACAATACAACAAACTGACAGACACATGGGGGTTCAAAGAATTACTTATGCTTTATTGAAGGGGTCTCCTTTGAGATTCAATAATTCCTTGAAAATAGGATGGAAAGCCAACTCCTCACTCAGTTTAAGATTCTCCTCTGCAGTGCTCCTGATTGGTGAATATCCCTTTAAGAGTCTGTATCCCAAAGCAATCAATGTACAAATTGCTATTATTTCATTAAGCTTATTTAACGTGCTTCCTATTTGAATCAGAAACAGCCAGGATAGTCATACAGTCTGAGCAGTTTTACTTTTACAAATGATATTCCTCCCAGTTTATAGAGATGGAGGATGGAATATTATCGGCATTTTTTGCCTGATCCAATGTGTAGCAAAATGCCATGAGTTTCATGAGGCTATGGTAAAGGGCGAAGCGTGTGGTCTGCAGCTGGGAAACTCAGCTATGCCTGGAGGAGAAGGGGTTTGTTGGGCCTTGAGTAAACCCAGGAGTTAAATTATCCAGAACACAGGTAATTAAAACAGTACTAGTCTCAATTGCAGACTTTAAACTTCAAAGTCATTTTAGGTGTTTTTTTTTTGAAATTTAATACTTGGTAGATTATCTTCCAGATAGATTTGCTGTAGGATTTAAATCTGGTCTTCCTTTGGCAGTGGTTCTGTGGAGACTGTGGCATAATAATCAAGAGCACAAGCTATGGAATGATATAGACCTGAGTTTAAATACTTGCTTTGCCAGTCACTAACAAGAACAAACAAATCTGTCTTGGAAGAAGTACAGCCAGAATGCTCCTTATAAGCAAGGATGGCGAGACTATATCTCACTTTGGACATGTTATCAGAGGGGACCTGTCCCTGGAGAAGGACATCATACTTGGTAAGGTAGAAGGTCAGAAAAAAGAGGAAGACACTCAAGGAGATGGATTGACACAGTGGCTGCAACAATGGGTTCAAGCATAACAAAGATTGTGAGGATGGTGTAGGACCAGGCGGTGTTTCGTTCTGTTGTACAAGAGGTTCCTATGAGTCAGAACCAACTTGGTGGTACCTAGAAGCAATAGCAATGTGACCTTGGCCAAGTCACTTAACCTTGCTAATTTTAATGTCCTTTTTTCTAAAATGGGAATGATACTAATATTATTGTTTTGAGGATTAAATGAGATAATGCATGTGAAGTGCATAGCACTCTACCTGGCATATAAAAAGCTCAAAAATGCAGTAAATAATCATCATCATTATTCTATATGCTCTTCAACTGGCAAGCTAGCAGGTGGTCTAGAAATAAAACTACTTTTGTTGTTAGTTATTGGATATTAATTAGAACTATAATATACAGCTTTAGATTTTATATTGACCTTTGGAATATATAAGATAACTTTGTACTTTTCCAGTGCTTTGGATCATATGAAACATTGCTCTTTGTGTGAGTGAATGGGAAGGGGTATATGATGGTGTTGGAGTAGTAGGTTAGGGTCAAATGGCCTTGTAGATAAATTAGGTAAAGAGTTTAGATGTTATTCTTAGTACAGTGGAAGATGAAGAAGAGTTGTGAACTAGGGTGTGAACTAAGTGCTCTGAGAGAACCCAGATAAGAGAAAAATTAACCACAGGGAATCAGGAGTAGGGAAGGTTTTAGGGAGGAGATGAGCTGTGCCTTTTCCGAAACCCGAAACCAAACACATTGCCATTGAGTCAATTCTGACTCATGATGACCTTCTAGGACAGAGTAGAACTGCCCCATAAAGTTTCCAAGGAGCAGCTGGTTAATTCAAACTGTTGACCTTTTGGTTAGCAACTGTAGCTCTTAACCACAGTGCCACCAGGCTTCCAAGGAAGATAGTCCAGGCAGAGGGAGCAGAGTGGTCAGGAGGTGAAAATGCAAGGTGTGTTCAGGGAAGTATGTGACATCAGGTGTAACTGGAGCAGAGTGGCAGTATTGAGGAGTGGTAGGAGGTGAGACTGGATAGGTAAGCAGGATCAGACTGTGGAAGGCATTGAATGCCAGGATTCAGATTTTGGACTTGGTACTGAGGTGATGGGCTGGGGTGTGCATTGACGTTTAATCAGGAGAGTAACATTTGACAGATAATTCTAGCAGCATATGGAGGATACTTAGGAGAGAAGTAAAGACTATATCCAAAGGTATCAGGAGTTTTATTTCAGTGGCTCAGGGGATCAAGAAGAGAGTCTTGATGTGAGAGAAACTTAAAGAAAGAGTTGACAGGACTTGAGGACCTGCCGAAGTAGGGATGAGGACTCTTAAGAGCTATTATATGACAGGAACTATGCTAAGCAATTCATGTACGATGTCTTATTAAGTCTGTACAACCACTCTATCAAGTAGGTACCAACCTTGCTACCGTTTTATAGATGATGAAATAGAGGCTCAGAGACATGAAGTAAGTTACCCAACAGCACATGTATAGAAAGGATGAAGCTCAGGGAAACGCAAGCCTGTGTGACTCCAGGGCCCTTTTTCTTAATAACAGTCCTACCCTACCTCCCACTGGTGAGTTCCTACGAATGGCCTCCATTTTGTCTGAAAAGTGGGAAGTGAAATCTCTGCTGAGAGCGGGAATGAGAGAGAAGCTGGAACTTGAGAGTACAAAAGGTTTGGGACAGCCATGTGGGGAACAAGAAAAGGCACCAGCTAGTGATAAGTTAAAGCATGTCCAAGCAAGACTGGGGACCAGTTGAAGCTGAAACTCATATGTAGGTGATGCAATCAGTATATTAGGACAGTTGCTCTCCAGTAGTGTGGCAACAGAGTGGTTGCAACCAGTCATTTAGTTGATCTAAGGTGTCATGAGGAGGGGGTCGCAATGGCTACTCCAAACGATTTGTGTCTTTCCACAATGTCTTTATTAGTTATTAGGCACACAGGTTCTTGGCTACCCCAGAGGCCAGAGATCTCAATTCACCAGGGGAAAGGAGAGGGAAAGCAAGCAGGCTTACTGCAAATGAGGACGGTGTTTGGGTGTTGTTGTTTTCAGGTCCAGGCCAACTCTCGACCACACTATCATTGACGGCTACGGTGTCAAATCAGCATCGATCCCTGAGAATCTCTTGTGGATTTCTATCACGTCTCTTGAGCACAAGGGCTTATTACCCCTTAGCACTCAATGTATGGCCAAAGCAATGTGTATTGGGTCAGGAATGAACTAAGAGTAAGCCCAGGCGAGCTGCCGCAGCCCACTGCTTCCTAACTCATTGAGTCTCGACCCTCAACATATGACCGAGATAGCAGAGCAACAAGAAATGCATATTAGACTAGGAGGAAGGTTGAGAGTAAGCTCAGGTGAGCTGCCTCAGCCCACTGCTTCCCGACCTCCTGGGCCATAGTCCTCAATGTATCACTGAGATGGGCAACGTCTCTAGGACTTGGGAGTAAGCTCGGGTGAGCTGCCACAGCCCACTGCTTCCCACTTAGCAACGTATTACCAAGTTGGCTCTTGTTATGACTCCGAGCAAAGCTGAGTCTTAGTGTCCCTTCTTTTATATACGTTGGAGCTCTTTGAGCCCGCTTGGTTGGTATTGATAAGTCCTTGTTTGTGACTTAGTTGGTCCCGGTGTCTTCTATTGATAAGGTTGTTTTTCTCCTCTAGGTTGCATCATCTTCTTTATTTCCTTTCTTCACATGTTGTTTGTTTCTACATTAACTTTCAGCTAGCTTGCTCTCCACACAAGGGCTGGCCAAGAGGTCCAGGTTGGGAAAGATGTGAAGTCAGAAAGAACCTAGTAGAGAAGATAGGACCTGGCGGTCTCAGTGAGGTGGGAAATCAGGCTTAGTGGTAATAAAGTCATGGAACATGTAATGAAATGGATTTTGTGTCGGAGAATAGGATTTCTAAGTTGAAGCTTTCCGAAGTGGCTGGTGACAGTGTGGTAATACATACTAGTCTAATTGGTTAGACTAGTTATGGTGGCCACGTGTAGGATCAAACAGGACTGGGTAAAGGCAACCAGTACTAACACCAGGCGTGGAGGCCAGAGAGCTTACTCTCTCATTCATTAATCCACCCATCCATTCAAAAAAAAGTTCTTGAATAGATGCTTGTAGGTGCTGGACACTGGTAGGTGCTGGACATACATCTTGGAACTTGCAGTTTAGAGGGAAGAGTCTAAAAAATTGGAATGTAGTCAATGCTATGAAATAAACAAACGGGGAATAATGGTCAGATTCTTATCTGATTCTGTGTTGGTTCAGTTATGGTTGTTTTGAAAGCCTCATTCCACGCAGTGCACATTATCACAGCCACAAGCATTTATGGAGTGTCTCCTATCAGCAGAGCACTGGGTGGTCACCAAGGGACACAATGAGCCCTCAAGGAGTTTGCAGTCCATTTATGGAACTAGAGCTTAACCATAAGAAGACATCAATAGGGTGTTATTAGGACATCACCTACACCTCATATTGACACTAAATGTAAAGGGAATTCATAAGAGGGAGAAATTCATTTCACTATTTGTTGAGTGGCTGCTCTGAGCTGGGCACTGCACTACTGCCCGTGTTAAGTGGGAGCTAACACTTGGGTGGATGTTCATGGTTGGAGCATGAGGCTGGAACCCCATGTCAATGCAAGCATTTACCCAGTAGATGGCGCCCAAATGATCCTTTCATCTTGAAGGAGGAGGGCTCCCTGCTGGGTACCATCTGAGGAGCCCTGGCATTTTTTCCTAAGAGCCTGAGAATGGAGGAGGAGTGATAGGCAATGCCAGGAAGGACCAAAATGGTTTTATATTCATGTTATAGAGCATTCAGCACTGAGCAGTCTCAGTAGCGCTTTCATTTGCTCATTGTCTTGACAATGTTTGTGATTATCAGTATTAACCTAACTCGTGACAGTCTTAAAATCCATTATGTGATTGCTTCATTCATAACCATTGGCTGGTTGTGTTAATCAGAAGAATCAGAGAAGGGCCTGAGGCCATTGAGCCCAGGAGAGGACTCGTTCATACCTTCCTGCACAGGAAAGGTTTACCAGGCTGAGTAATCCCAGAATATCCAGGCAACAAAAAGGAGCTGTTTCTGTCTTCTTTTCCCCGACTTTTAATTAAAAAAGATTTTAAATCTACAAAGAGTGGAAAGAATAATACACTCATATACTCTTTACCTAGTTCATCAATTATTATCATTTCCCACATCTGACTTTCTTCTTTCTCTTTCTCTACATTAAAGAAGAATTTTGATATTTTCCGTATTTCATAATCCTTTCTCATTATTTTTCTTTTTGATGCTCAAATTGTCCCAGTGTTGGCCAGTGAAAGCCTTCAGCCAGCTCCACCCCATCAGCCTTTGGGCACATCTTAGCTTTCTAGAGCCCAAAATGTTTCAAGTTCACCTTGACTTTCCATGCCCTGTTCTGGAATCAGCCATTTCTCCAAAGAACTCTTGGTTCCTGTTACTGGGAAGTGGTATTTAGGAACTGAGATATGGGTGCTGGCAGTGAGAGGCACTGATGTTTAAAGTCAAAATCAAGGCTTTACCCTAAAGCTTCTTGAACTGGGAAGTTGAGTTTTTAAGTGTAACTCCTCCACTGACCTCTCCTATAACTTCTGGAGTGGAGTTTATTTAACTTGGATCTCAGACTAAGTTTCTTAGCCACCAAAAAAGGATGAGCAATGAGAGGGCTGGAGAGTGACTCAGATGCCACACCTCTAGCTACCACTGCAGTGACCTTAACCTTTCAGTCCTTGAAGGATCTAGGGACTCTAAGTAGGTTAGGAAAGCAGCCCAGATGACAGAGAATTTATAGGGAGAAATTATGAGCCCTTAATACATTTCATCTTCATAGTCATATTTTAGATAAAGGCAGAGGAGCAGAGGAATTGGCTATAAGCCATGTCAAGAATGTTTGTGGGGCTAGGATATTGAGAGGGGAGGATGTGTATAGGCTGAACCCTGGGTCCAAACCAGGATTGGTAAGAATGAAATGAGCAAGAGTGAATTGGAGAGAGAAAGAAAAGAAAAAAAAAAGGCCAACAAAGCTGTGCTATTGACCTATAGAACTGTCCTCCTGGAGAACTGTGGAATCACCTGGGGCTATTGGAGTTACTGCAAACTGGCTTACCTTTTCATTCTACTCCTCCCTTTTGTGTTCTGACACTTCCAGGAAAACAGCAATGCCCAACTGGGTTTAAACTGGGGATGGTATTTCATGGTGGTTAATAGTCTGGGCATGGAACCAGTAGGACCTGGATTTGAATTCTGCTCCTTCCATGACTTTGAACAAAGTTGTTTAATTTTTGCAAACCTCAGTTTCTTCAGTTTAGAAACGGAGGTTGATGACTGTGGCTATTCACAGGGTTTTTATGAGGGTTAAGGGAAGTACTATCCATGAATCCCTTACTGTGGAGTCTGGTACATAGTAAAAACCAAGCCCGTTGCCGTTGTGTTGATTCCAACTCATAGCCACTCTGTAGGACAGAGTAGAACCACCCCATAGGGTTTCCAAGGCTGTAATCTTTACAGAAACAGACTGCCACATCTTTCTCCCGTGAATTGGCTGGTGGGTTTGAACCACTGACCTTCTGGTTAGCAGCCGAGCTCTTTTGGTACATAGTAATACTCAATAAATGGTGGCTGCTATTCTAATTACTAAACCAGAGCCTTTCTTTTTGTTTTCTTTGTAGAAAAATTTGTTAGCTATCTAGTTTTGTTATAACAGAAATACCACAAGTAGATGGCTTTAACAAACAGAAATTTATTCTCTTACAATTTAGGATGCTAAAAATCTGAATCCAAGGCGCCTGCTCTAGGGGCAGGCTTTCTCTCTCTGTTGGCTCTGGAGGAAGATCCTTATCTCCTTTCAACATTTGTGGTCCAGGCATTCCTTGGAGGTCTCCATGTGTCTTGTTATCGATCTTCCCCTGAATCTGAGAGGTTCTCAGCACAAGGACTCCAGGTCCAGAGGATGCTCTCCGTTCCTGGCTCTTCTTTCTTGGTGGTAGTGAAGTCCCTCTCTCTGCTTGCTTCTCTCTGCTTTTATCTCTTGTTTTAGAGTAGTCAAGGGCAGTGACTCAAGATACATTCTACCCTAATCCTACCTGATTAATATAACAAACATTATCCAATCCTCATTAACATGACCTAATCCTGCCTCAGAAACCCTGGTGGCGTAGTGGTTAAGTGCTGTGGCTGCTAACCAAAGGGTCAGCAGTTTGAATCCACCAGGTGCTCCTTGGTAACTCTGCGGGGCAGTTCTACTCTGTCCTATAGGGTTGCTATGAGTCGGAATCGACTTGACGGCACTGGGTTTTTTTTTTTTTAATCCTGCCTCATTAATTTAAGGGATAGCTCATTCCCAAATGGGACCATAACCACAGGCATGTTGCTATTGTTAGGTGCCATCCAGTAAGTTCCAACTCATAGTTACCTATGTACAACAGAACGAAACACTGCCTGGTCCTGTACCATCTGCATAGTCATTGTTATGCTCAAGCCCATTATGGCAGCCACTGTGTCAATCCATCTCATTGAGGCTCTTCTCTTTCACTGGCCCTCTGCTTTACCAAGCATGGTGTCTGTCATGGATTGAATTATGTCCTATGTCCCCCAAAAATGTGTGTATCAACTTGGTTAGGCCATGATTCCCAGTATTCTGTGGTGGTCCTCCATTTTAAAAGGATTAGGGTGGGGTTGTCACACCTTTACCAGGTCACATCCCTGATCCAATGTAAAGGGAGTTTTCCTAGGGTGTGGCCTGCACCACCTTTTATCTCTCAAGAGATAAAAGGAAAGGCAAGCAAGCAGATAGTTGGGGCTTCATACCGCCAAGAAAGCAGCACCAAGAGCAGAGTGTGTCTTTTGGACCTGGGGTCCCTGTGCCTGAGGAGCTCCTTGACCAGGGGAAGATTAATGACAAGGAATCTTCCTCCAGAGCTGACAGAGAAAGAAAGTTTTCCCTTGGAGCTGACACCATGAATTTGGACTTGTCACCTACAAGACTGTGAGAGAATACGTTTCTTTTTGTTAAAGCCATCCACTTGTGGTATTTCTGTTATAGCAGCACTAGATGACCAAGACAATGTCTTCCTTCAGAGATTCCTGATAACATGTCCAAAGTACGTGACACGAAGTCTTGTTGTCCTTGCTTCTAAGGAGCATTCTGGCTGTACTTTTTCCAAGACAAATTTTTTTGTTCTTCTGGCAGTCCATAGTATATTCAGTATTCTTTGCCAACACCATAATTCAAAGGCATCAATTCTTCTTTGGTTTTCCTTATTCATTGTCCAGCTTTTGCATGCATATGAGGTGACTGAAAATACCATGATTTGAGTCAGGTGCACCTTAGCCCTCAAGGGAACATCTTTGCTTTTTAGCACTTTAAAGAGGTCTTTTGCCAAAGATTTGCCCAATGCAATACATTGTTTGATTTCTTGACTGCTGCTTCCATGGGTGTTGATTTTGGATTCAAGTAAAATGAAATCCTTGACAACTTTGGTCTTCTCTCCATTTATCTTAATGTTGCTTATTGGTCCAGTTGTGAGGATTTTTTTTTATATTGAGGTGCAATCTACACTGAAGGCTGTGGTCTTTGATCTTCATCAGTAAGTGCTTCAACTTCTCTTCACTTTCAGCAACCAAGGTTGTGTTATCTGCATAACGAGGATTGTTAATGAGCCTTCCTCCAATCCCGATGCCCCGTTCTTCTTCATATAGTCCAGCATCTTGTATTATTTGCTCAGCATACAGATTGAATAAGTGTGGTGAAATGATACAACACTGATGCACACTTCTCCTGATTTTAATCCATGGAGTACCCCCTTGTTCTGTTTGAACAACTGACTCTTGGTCTATGTACAGGTTCCTCACGAGCACAGTTAAGTGTTCTGGAATTCACAATGTTATCCATAATTTGTTACGATCCACACAGTCGAATGCCTTTGCATAGTCGATAAAACACAGGTCAACATCTTTCTGGTATTCTCTGCTTTCAGCCAAGATCCATCTGACATCAGCAGTGATATCCCTTATTCCACATTCTTCTCTGAATTGAATTGAATTTCTGGTAGTTCCCTGTCAATATACTGCTGTAGCCATTTTTGAATGATCTTCAGCAAAATTTTACTTGCATGTGATATTGATGATCTTGTTCGATAATTTCCACATTCTGTTGGATCACTTTTCTTTGGAAAACACCTTCCTTTTATATCACAGACACACAGGCTAGGATTTAAAACACATCACCAAATGGAGGGCAACCACACAATACTGGGAATCATGGCCTAGCCAAGTTGATGCATATTTTTTGGGGTCACAATTCAATCCCTGACAGAAAACAATAAAGGGCCAGAGAGGAAAAATAGTAACAGAATTCCTTAAGAGACAAGAGAATATATACTGGACATGAGGAGGTAGTCTTCCCAGAACTCATATTGTATGATAAATTACATTTTATATTTTACATGCTGAAGCTCTTTGACTCCATGGAATTAATGCTTTAACCTTTACAGAGGGTTTTATGTTGTCAAAGTACTCATCAATCAGAGCACGGTTAGGATGTGGAGGACATGAAAGACCTTTTCTCCTGCTGAAACAATAAGAAATTATTGGTTAAACCAAACTAAATCATGAATTTCTTTTAAACCATCAAATATCTGTGAAATCTAAGAGAATTAATCTCCAGAAGGATGTGTTCTTCCTGGAAGAGTAAGGGATCCCTGATGCTTTCATACCTGGGGCCAATGCTGAAGTTGGGGACAGAGCAGACCAAGGAGTGGACCTGCCAAAATTTTGATGAACCTGTGGGCTGATCTGTTAAACTTAAATGTGGAGAATTCCCCAAAACAAAGACAATCCACTCTACTAAGTTGTTCTCTTAAGTGAACTATTGCTAAGCAAGTAGAGGCTGGAGTGAGGGTAGAAAGTGCTCGGCTGTTAACTGAAAGGTTGGCAGTTTGAACCCACCAGCCACTCCATAGGAGAAAGATGTGGCAGTATGCTTCCGTAAAGATTTACAGCATTGGAAACCCTATAGGGCAGTTCTACTTTGTCCTATAGGGTTGCTAGGGGTCAGAATTGATTCAATGACAAAGGGTTTGCTTTTGTTTTTTTCTACAGGGATTATCACCTCAGTCCAGTTTAACGCCTCATTGATCAAATTGATTAGTCCTTTATCCTACCTGCCTAATGGAAGAAAGGATATTACCACTCAAGGGAAAATATTTATTTACTGTTGTGAATAAGCAAGAGAATGTGACCACAGTTAAGAGAAAAATTAGTCAAAAGAAGCAGTCACGGATGACCCAAATCTTAGAATTATCAGACAAGGGCTTTTAAATAACTTTTAAATAAATATTTTAAAGAATCTACAGGAAAAGATGATTGTAATGAATGAAGAGGTGAGGAATTTCAGGAGAGATTTGAAAACTGTTAAAAAAAGAACCAAGTGGAACCCTGGAATTGAAAAATACAGGATCTGAAGTAAAAAATTTATTTGAGGGATTAACAGCAGATTGGTCACAACAGAAGAAAAGGATCAGGGAATTTAAAGAGAAGTTAATAGAAATCAATTAAACTGAAGCACAGAGGAAAAAGATCGAAAGCATCAGCAATCTAAATTCTTTGTCCTCCCCTAGCCCAGACACTACCTTTTGAATTGGATTAGCGGAACTATTGTCAGTGTGTGTTCTGTGAAGATCCTGGCAATTTAGTGAAGGAGAGACTTTTCTGCAGTGATGTGGCAGACACTCTGCCTGCTGGGTTTATGATACAGTTGTGATACACATGCATATATTTGCTGTACAACCCTTTCAACTGAATGGACTGACCATTTGCTGTGGGGGGTGGTGCTTTAAAAAATGGTTTAACTGGGCAGGAAGATGTTTGAATTGATCTTTTTGAAATTTAATTTAACACTTGATTCATTCGGTTAACAATATAGCACCTAACTGATACACGTGAAGATGTGAATGGGGAAAGCAAACAATTAAATAAGAGACTATTATAAGATGGTGAATTGCCCGGGTTATATGTAAAAGCACAAGGTGGCCTTGTAGAGTTACTCCTGGATCTCCAGATGTTCCTGGTGAAGACCTAAACCCCTCATAATAGCCAACACTTCATACTTACTGTTAACCAGGCATTGTTCTAAGTACTGTCATGGACTGACTCATTTAATTCTCATCACAGCCATTTTATAGGTGAGGAAACTGAGGCCCAGAGGGCTTAAACAACTTTTCTGCTGTCATACAGCTGTAAGTGGCAGAGCCAAGATGCAAATTCAGAAATCAGGCCTCAGAGTCCAGGCGCTTATCCTCTACACTGAACTGCCTATTGACATATGAAGCATTTGGAGTCCTCATTCCAAGTGCCTCTCCGAGGATCTGCTATTTAGCTCATGTATGAAAGGGCACACCTGAGCAGGTCATGTGAGGATGAGCGTACCATGTGGCAGGTACCAGCCTCCTTCTTGGCCAGGCACATGGGCCATCTCTCATGTCATCATCTAGCCTTTGTTCTGCCATCACTGTCTGGGCTGTTGGGCCTAATGGGTAGAAGGTTCTAGCTAGTAATGAGATGAGGCTATTATGAGTCCTGGAGAGGCTGGGTCTCAAACTGGGCTGTCCCTTGTGATTCTTGGGCCAAAGGTAGTCAGTATCTCAGCTCCAGACAAGACCCAAGAAAAATAACAATCTTAATTACCATTTACTGAATACTTTTGCTGTACCAGGCGCTATACTAAGTGCTGTATGTACAATATCTATCTCATTTAATCCTTAAAAAGAATAAAAAACAAAAACCAAAAAAACCCTGTGGGGGTAGGTACTGCTATTATTCTCATTTTCAAATGAGGAAACTGAGGCTCTGAATTTCTAGTGAGCTTTAGGGTCACATAGCCAATAAATGGCTGAAGTGAGATTCAGACCCAGTCTGGCTTCCCAGGCTGACCCTTAATACTGTACAGTCGCCCCCTGAGTGATCTTTGAAGGAGGAAATGAAATGGAAGTGGCTCTCCCTGTCTGAATGCTTTTTTTCTAGTCCTCCTTTTCTTTCTAAGACAAAAGATTAAAAAAAAAAAAAAAAGCCCCAAAACCAAAAACAGCCAACCACTTCTCAAAAGCATGTTGTGTCTCTCTCCCACCTCTTCCCCACTCCTGGTGCTGGCAATGAGATTTTTGTCTGAATGCTGGAGGTGTTCATCCTTCTTGGGAACCTTCCAACTCTCTTACTGGTTTAGGCATTAAGGAAGATTTCTTCTCAACTCTCTAGAAGCAGGGTCTATCCAGCTATCCTTCCTGTTTTGGGCCTGTAGCAATCAGGGAGGCGAGGTGTTGGAGATGAATCTAGGATTTGAGAGCTCAGGTGGTGGTCTCACCTCGTGACAGACCCCTCCCCTTTTCACACACGTAAACACATGCACACACACATGCTCACATGCACACACTCACATACTCACCTGCTCACACGCATTTACACACACACACAGTCTCATCCCACCTCCCCTGCAGAAGCATTGTTAGGATATCCAAGCACGCCTTCTGGGCCCTTTGCCCGCTCTGGCCTTTCAGACTCAGGACCACCTGCTTGGTTGGCCAGTGGCACTTCCTTGGCAGGGCCACTCTGCTGTGTTCACTGTTCTGCTCTGGACAGAGAGGTGTAGTTTGTCTGCCCTGTACCCTGGCCCGCCAAAACCTCGAGGAGAGACGGGAGTGGACTGGGAACTAAAGGAGTCCTTGATGTGGGCAGGCGGGAGGCTCTCTCCTGCTCTTCCTCTTTGCGTAACACTCCTTTCCCCAAGCACATTTCCAAGAAGGGGCCTCTTTGTCTCTGGTTGGTTGGAAGCTGTCCCCATCTTGAGGCCAAGTCTGCCCTCCTGACGGTAAGAAGGAACAACATTACGAAGATCCGAGGTGCTACATGTGCTCCGGAATCCTGAGGACTTCCGGAGGGAGCTCCTGGGCCTGCAGGAACGAGTGGTCCTGCATTGCATATGGCTGGACATGAGACCCTGGAGCTGGTCAAAGCTGACTGGCCCTTCCAAGGAGGCTGCTCCCCCTGGATTTGGGGGAGGGGCCCAGAGACCCTGCTGTCTGATTAGACTTCCATATGGAAGGAAGAAGCCGGAAGCAGGACTGGCAGCATTTGCTGCTGGTTCTAACTTGGGGTCCCTCACAGGAGGTTTGCTGAGGGAGCCAGGATTTAACACCTTGCAGGCTGGGAACCTGCCAGTCCCTGAGGGGTGGAGGCTGTGCAGAAAGACTGCTTTTTTTGTCTCTCACACCCAGCGTATCACTTCCGTAGCCCTGTGGTAGATGAGCAGATGGGGGTGATGAGGGGTGTGAGGTGTGCAGGAAGAAGGAACGTGCACTTAAAAACGAGGGGGGCATAAAGATTAAATATATCTCATTCGGAGGTGGAAAAATCTTGTTGCTTCAGAATGGAGTGGAAGAGGGCTGGGGCAGGAAGCCCATAAGGCAGTTTAATGTACCAGTGAAGACCCAGTATTGGTACTAGATCCAAATTCAAATCCCTGCTCTGCCATTGTTGTTACAACAGCTAACATGTATCGATTTTGCTGCTAAGGACTTTCTATGCATAATCTTATTTAAGCCTCACAAAACCATACGGAATAGTGGTACTTTTATTCCCATTAGACTCAGGTTGACTGAGGTTCTGAGAAATGAAGTAACTTGCCCAAGGCTTCAGAGCTAGTGGGGATAAAGCTGGGTCTCAAACCAAAGGCAGGCAGACTCACTCCCGAGTCCCTGTTCTTAACCACTGCCTTACAGAGCCTTCTCAGTTCCTTTCCGTCCCTCCATAGTGTTTCACACAAGGGAAGTGGAGAGAGGAGTGTTGTTTACCTACGTTTCTTGTGAGGATTAAACGTGGTGATATTTGTAAAGCTTTTAGCACAGTACTTGGCCTACAATAACAACATTATTCATTCATTCAGAAAATATTTATTATATGCTAGGCTATGAGTCGGAATCGACTCGACGGCACTGGGTTTTGCTGGGTTTTAGGTAACATTCTAGGCGTACATGCTAGACAAGATGCCAGCTCTAGCATAAGGAGTAAACGAGTAAGATAGTATCATGGATTGAATTGTGTCCCCCCAAGATATCTGTCAACTTGGCTAGGTCATGATTCCCTTGTATGATTGTCTACCATTTTATCTTCTGATGGGATTTCTCTATATCTTGTACACCCTATCACTATGATGTAATAAAATGGATTAGCAGCAGTTATACTGATGAGGTCTACAAGAGTAGGTAGTGTCTTAAGCCAATCTCTTTCGAAATACAAAAGAGAGAAGTAAGCAGAGAGACACAGGGACTTCATACCACCAAGAAAGCAGTGTTGGGAGCAGAGTGCATCCTTTGGACCTGAGGTTCCTGCACTGAGATTCTCCCAGACCAAAGGAAGGCTGATGACAGGGACCTTCCTCCAGAGCCGACAGAGAGAGGGCCTTCCCCTGGAGCTGGCACCCCGAGTTCAGATTTCCAGCCTACTGGATTGTGAGACAATGGACTTCTCTTTGTTGAAGTCATCCACTTGTGCTATTTCTGTTATAGCAGCACTAGATGACTAAGACAGACAGATAGATAGCTGCTTTTGAGTCGACTCCGACTCACAGTGACCCTGTGTATAATGAACAAAATGTTGCCTGTTCCTATATCATCTTCATGATTGCCAGCATGTTTAAGTCCACCATTTGGGCTATTGTGCCAATCTGTCTCACCAAGAGTCTCCCTCACCCTCACTGGTCCTCTACTTCATCAAACATGGTATCTTCCTCTAGTGATTGACCTTTCCTGATAATGTGTCTGCAGCAAGTCGGACAACGTTCTATCGTGACTACAAAATTTTCATTGACTAATTTTTGGAAGCAGATCACCAGACCTTTCTTCCTAGTCTGTCTTAGTCTGGAAGCTCCACTGAAACCTATTCATCATGGGTGACCCTGCTGGTATTTGAAATACCAGTGACATAGCTTCCAGTATCACAATAACATGCAAGCCACCACAGTACGACAAACTGACAGATGAGTGGTAGAAGCAAGTAAGCTAGATAATTTCAAATGGTGATAAGTTTAGGAAGAAAATTAAACAGAGTAATGACAGTGACTGTGGAAATGTGAGGGGTGACTTTAGTTGGATGGTCAAGGAGAGCCTCTTTGAAAGTGGCAGTTGAGCTTAATTCCCAAAGGAGGGAGCTAGCCTCCTGGAGATGTGGAGCAATCGAGCCTTCTAAGTTAAGGAAACAGCAAGTGCAAGGCCTGGTGTTGGGAACAGAACTGGAACAGAATGAACAAGCAGATCAGTGGCAATCAGGCAGAGGGTAGATCTGGGCAGATGAGACAGGGCCTTGAAGATCATAGAAAGGCATTTGCATTAGACGGCCTTAATCAAGGGAGTAGTGGGATCAAGGAGTCCCTGGGTTGTGCAGATGGTTAATATGCTTGGCTGCTAACCAGAAAGTTAGCATTTTGAGTCTACCTAGAGTTGCCTTTGAAGAAAGGTCTGGCCATCTTCTGAAACATCAGCCATTGAAAGCCCTGTGGAGCACATTTCCACTCTGGCACACGTGAAGGTCACTGTGAATCAGAGTTGGCTTGATAGCAACTTTTTTTTTTTAAATGTGATCTAATTTATTTATTTAAAAGGTGGCTTTGGCTTCTGTGTCAAGAATAGAATGTTGGTGGACAAGAATGGACAAGGAGCCTAGGATTCCAGAGAGAAAGATGTTGGAGAATAGGGCTAGGCAAGAGCCCCAAATGGAAAATAATGGATGATGCTTCCCATGGGTAAAGCACAGCAACAACAATAAAAATCTTAGTGGAGAGACGAATTGTACAACCCAGCAGTAATTTAAGCAAAAATAACAAGCCTCAGATCTGACGGCTTGTCAAAAGTGGAGTTTGAGCTTGTTTCCTAACATTGTAGAAATATTTCTGCCATGATCCTGCCATCCTATAGGGTTTTATACTTTTTCCAGAGTTAATTGAATATAACAGCATTTCCAGAGTTTATGATGCCAAACTGAATTTCTGTATAGAACAGGGTCAACAAACTTTTTCTGAAAAGGCCAGATGGTGAATATTTTAGGCTTTGCAAGCTGTATGGTCTCTGTCACAACTACTCAGCTGCTGTTATGGCGTGAAAGCAGCTATGGACACTGCAGAAATGAATAGACGTGGTTGTGTTCTAATAAAGCTTTATTTAAAAAACAAACAGTGGGCCACATTTGGCCTATGAATTATAGTTTGCCAATCCCTGGCATAGAGTATCATTTATTTACATGATTAAAACTAATTTTTTTCTACAAGCCACATCAAGACATTTTTCCATACTCTTTTGTAAAAGAGTTCATCTTGCATACTTGTGTTTGGCTTAAAACTAGAAGCTATGATATAATTTGAAGACTTCCCAGATCAGGCATTTTCAGATCTTAGGAATTCCTTGAGGGTGCCTCAGGGGACCAAGGTGAGAATGAGGTTGAATGGAAGGCTTTGGGCCCCTGCTTCTGCTTTAACCTTGAGCCCTTCTTTGATCCATATTTCTTTTTTTTTTATTGATGGTTTTCATAAGAGTTTATTTGAAAAAAAGAGGTTGGAATCTATAAAAAAAATATAAAAATTGTAATTCTACCCCAATTAGTTGGGAATAACCTCTCCCTACCAGTGTCATGCATTAAAGAGGCACTTATTATATAATTGTTCATAGAACAAATATATAAAATTTCTACCTGGATATTGGGAGTCACAGCAAAGAGGTGCTTTGGGGGTATATTTGTGGGGTAGATGGTATACAGAGAACACAGAGCAAAGGGTCTTATGAAGATTTAGACTTCTAACAAAGACTACAGTGTTCCCCAGAGCAGAGCTATGGGGTGAGAGGGCAGTGTAGGCTACTTTCTGAGCCCTCTAAGGTGGAGGCAGCAGGCTGGCATTGGGTAGTCTTGGAGAGGCAGGATGATACAGTGACTTGGATTTCACATTCAGAAACAGCTCAGTTTGAATCTCTCCTCTGTCACTTAGTAGCTGGACAAGTTATTTATTCAACTCTCTGATGATCTGTTTTCCCAGTTGGAAAACTTTGATAATACTACTTCCCTTCCCAAGCTGCTGGGTGGATTAAATACATTAACCTATGAAAATAGCCTATCACAATGTCAAGTACTTGAAAAACATTACTTTCCTTCTTCATTTTGTTCTAGGGGTATTGGATGAGCTCAAAGGCTTTCTGAGACCTTCTCTTCTTTCCTGTTAACTCCAGTCTCCATGTTCCAATCTTGTCTTCTCTTCTCAGGATGTGGCCAGGTTCTGCGAGTCCCAAAAGGTCAGATTTTGCTGGAGAGCTACCCCCTAAATGCTCACTGCGAATGGACCATTCATGCCAAACCTGGGTTTAACATCCAACTAAGGTAAGGGGCTGGGGCTAGAATAACATCCAACTAAGGTAAGTGGCTGGGGCCAGAATAATACCAACTAAGGTAAGGGGCTGAAGTTAGAAGGAAACACAGTAATGGGATTGAGGGCCCTGGATCCTAGTGATCAAGGGCTAGCCATAAGGACTTTATTCTTAAAAGCAGAAAAAGTGTCTGGGAGCCCTTTTCTTTACTTCTCAATGATTCGTTGATGGAAGCCCTGATTAAAACTACAGCCAATTAAATCCTTGTCATTTACCGTCTGCAACACTGAAGGCTCAAATGTTCTTGACCCAAGGATAATACCAACAAAGCAAAATACTGAGAGCCATCTATTTATCTACAAATATTTAACACAAGTCTTCCTATTCGCCCAACATTAGACTGGGATCCATGGGAGATATGTGAAGAAATAAAAGCACAAGTATAGCCTTCAAGGAATTTGTAGTCTAGATTTGGGTTTATGCTTATTATAGATCTTTTAATTGCTACTCTCAGAAAATGATATCCACTCTTACAACAAATAAACCAATTCTCTCACTTGTGTAGAAAATATAAACCATTTCTTCTTATGGTGTTTTAGAGTCCTCAGCAAATGTTTAATTTATACAGCAGTCCAAATTATAGACACTGTTCCATTGTAATTATTGATAAATATCAGAAGAGTCTTGTTTTTATGAGAACTATTCATTGCTGCATCCTAGTGCTTGGAACGGTGCAAGGTATGCCATTGTTGTTGTTGTTGTTGTTAGTTGCCATTGAGTCAGCTCCGACTCATGGTGACCTTATGTTCAGCAGGACAAAATGTTGCTCAGTCCTGCCCCATCTTCAGGATCATTTATGTTTGAATCCATTGTTGCAGCTAAATTGTGTCAATCCATGTAATTGAAGGGTTCCTTTGTTTTCACTGACCCTCTACCTTGCCGAACATGATGTCTTCCATAGATGCTCAATAAATACTTGCATGAATAAATGTTGAAAGGATTTGTGGCTCCAGTGTATCGCCTCTCTCCTGGCAAACAGCTCTTTTTTTTCTCTCTAGGGAAGCAGAGTGGCCCACTCATCCTTGAGGTTTCTAGGAATATTGCCCACTTAGCTCTTCCCTTTTCTAACCAGTGGGGAGAGTGGTAGTGATGGACATGTGTAATCTTCTAAAGCATAAACAAGCTTTCAATGAGTATTCTCTGCATGGATTAATGCATCTGGAGGTTGTCACGTACCAGACGGCTCCTCAAATGGCATGCTGTCCTCCAGGAAAGCAACCTGCATTGGAAGGATCCATTATAAAACAGGTTCATTCCAATCCTCCCAGTCAAAACTGACCCTTGGTAGCTGGTTTTCCCACTCATGGGACCTGGGGTTGGGAATGAGGCTCATTAATTGGACTTTCCTAGAGGATATCTAGTTCAAGCAGTAAGTGAGGAGCCACATTGTTCTGCTTACTGGGCTTGAGGCTGGGTCTTCTAGGGATGATAAGGGTAGGTGCTCTATGCTGCATGCTAATATTTCAGCAATTCAGGGTCCTTTGGGGGCTCAGGGGCCTCTGAATGGACCTCTCAGGGCCTTTGACAGAGCTTCATCAAGATCCAGGATGCAAAAAAAAAAAAAAAAAGAAAAAAGAAAATGGTAGAAGGTTTGAGAAGCACATCACCTGTCCAGGAAAGGACCCCAGGGAATCTGGCCCTCTTGGCCAGGGGTGATAATAATGATGGGAACACTCTGAAGCATTTAAAATAATCCTAGGCCATCTGTACTTTTCCATCTCCACTGCCATCATTCTATTTCAAACCACCTCCATCTCTTACCTGGGTTCTGCCGTGGCCTTGTACGCATCTTCCCTGTCTCCACTCTTGCCAGCTCTGTGATTTTATCTTCTCCGAGTAGCTAGAGTGATCCTTTAAAATCTTAAGTCATTATTCCCTTGTTGAAACCTTCCAGTGGTTTCCTATGGGACTTGGACTAAAATCTGAACTCCTGACCGTGCAGAATCAGGTTCCTGCTCTCCTTATTCCCCTCTTCTCATACCATTCCTGCCCTTATCCACCACCCTCCAGATTCCCTGACCTTGTTTCAGTTCCTCAAACACGCCAAGCTCATTGCTGCCTCAGGGCCTTTGCATTTACAGATTCCCCTGCTTGGACTACTCTTCTCCCTGACCTTCACATGGCTGACTCCATGTCTTCATTGAAATCTCTGCCCCCAAAACCATACTTTCTGCTTTTCTGAACTGATGTATCCCAAAGTTTTCAAATCCAAGACCCCTTTAGATAAGCACAGATTTCCCAGATCTCGCACAACCCCGAGATTCTGATATGGTGCTACTTTGTCAACCCTTTGGGGTGAGAATTATTGTTACCCAAAAGATAATTACCTTCTGATCCTTCAAGCAGAAAAGAGTGTACAGAACTTTTCTGCCCCATTACTTAGCCTTGCAAAGCAATAGGTGCTTTTCCCATTTTCCAAGAATAAAATTATAGTATTCATTCAGTCATTTATTCAACAATATTTGCTAGGCACCACACAAACAATGAAACCCTGGTGGTGTAGTGGTTAGGTTCTATGGCTGCTAACCAAAAGGTTGGCAGTTCAAATCCACCAGGCACTCCTTGGAAAACTCTATTGGGCAGTTCTACTCTGTCCTATAGAGTCGCTATGAGTCGGAATCGATTCGATGGCAATGGTTTTTTTTTTTTTTTAATGCAAACAATGGTGGAACAAGGCAGTTAGATTTTCACCCTGTCTTCAAGGAACTTACAATGTAATGGAAGATACAGGCAAAAAACAAGTCAACAAGATCAAGATGATAAGTTAAAATTTGTGTCAACACTGTGAGGAAAACAGGGGACCCCCTAGAAGGAGTGGTCAGGAAGCCTGTTTGAGGAGGGGATATTTAAGCTGATGCCTGAAGGATGGGAAGGACCCAGCCATGCAGGTTGGGAGGAAAGTGAACTTGGAAGAAGGGCCAGCATGTGCAAAGATTCTCTGAATGGAATATGGGACCCCCTCTCCACCTGGGTGTGCATGTGCACACACGTGCATCCAGTACATATACACATACCCCTCCAGTAAAATTCATCTGAACTCAAGCTGTCCAGGACCATTTTTTAAACCAGATCAGGCCAACTGCCCCATCCTTTCCCATGACTTGCTCATCATCTGGCTTTGAACATGTCGATGGGTCTTTGGACTCACCAACGCTCACCTGTTTCCTTCTGTACCATTTCTACCTGCAGGTTTGTTATGTTGAGCCTGGAATTTGACTATATGTGCCAGTATGACTATGTTGAGGTCCGTGATGGGGACAACAGTGACGGCCAGATCATCAAGCGTTTCTGTGGCAACGAACGGCCAGCTCCTATCCGGAGCACGGGCCCTGCACTGCACATCCTCTTTCATTCTGATGGCTCCAAGAACTTTGATGGCTTCCATGCCATTTTTGAGGAGATAACAGGTAAAAGCCATGGAGATCAGTATAGCACTTATGGCTGTGTTCCAGGCAAATATCTCCTTCTGTGTAACTCCCTTTCTCCCTGCTTGGGCTCATTAAAACCTAGCATGCTGGGCTCCCAGAAGCAACCTACATATTGAAAATAAGAGAGAAATGGCAAGGTGTGTTTCAGAAAGGCCCATCCAGTACCAGAAATAGAAATTATTATTCCCCTTTTACAGGTGTGGTAACTGAAGCACAGAAAGATTGGGTAATTTCCCCCAGATGACACAGCAATGAGGGGTGGAACCAAGCGTTTGTACAAAAGCAGTCTGACTCTGGAGCTCTCACTACGAGGCCTTTCATGGTTCAGAGCACTAACTTTGGATCCTCAGCGGATCAGGTCCTGAGCAATGGTGTTATAAACCTGCTCAGCATCAGAGCGACACGCAAACTTCTACTGACAGGTGGTAGCTGTGCCTGAGGTGCGTTGGCCAGCAATCGAAACCACGCCTCCTGCATGGAAGGCCAGAATTATACCCCTGAATCACCAGTGGCCCCTTGGTTTAGGCATTCCCAAATGATTGTAACATGAATTTAGTAAGATGAGTGAAAAATACAAGAAAACTTTCATAGACAAGTAAAAGACTCCAGGCTTAAAAATACTGACTCGACTGCTCAGTGGCACTGAGGGAACTTGCCTTTTCTCTTACAGCCTGTTCTTCATCTCCTTGTTTCCATGATGGCACGTGCCTCCCTGACAAAGCTGGATCTTACAGGTGTGCCTGCTTGGCAGGCTACACCGGGCAGCACTGTGAAAATCGTGAGTATTCCTCCAGAATGGAAGTTAAGGTGTCACTTAGGGCTGGCATGGAGAAGGCTTTGGAAGCTTACAGGGTCTTTTGTTGCCTTGGTGTCAAGGAGGGCCATCCAAGATGGCGTATAGCGTGGACTCTCCCATTGAGTGGTTTTCAGGAGGGCAGGGCTGCCTCTGCATCACGTTGTCTGGAATCGCCTAGGTTTGCTGACTGATGCTTTCAGCTCTCACATGATGCAAATACTTCTCAAAAGATATACCCTCAATGGCCTCAGAGATTATCCAAAGCTCAAATACACTGAGAAAAGATCAACAGTGGAAAAGCACCGTCATAAACTCTTCTAAGCTTAGAGTTTGAACTCCCTATCCATGCCAAGATCTGCCTAGAGTTCTGACCTAGAGAGAATTCGTCCGTTTGTTTATGTACATAGTGTATGTTGGGGGGCGGGTGTTGACAGATGGTAGCTGTCGTTTATGCTCTACTTATGCGCTAAGCACCACATTTGGCACTGTCTTAGTTACCTAGTGCTGCTGTAATACAAGTTGGGTGGCTTTAAAGAAGAGACCTTTATTTTCTTACAGTCATGGAGGTTAAAAGTCCAAGTTAGGGTCTTGGCCATGTAGATTCCTTCCTTGTCAGTAGCCCCAGGGGTTTCTTGGTTCCTTGGCATTCTTTGGCTTGCAGACAATACTCACATGGTGTCTGTCTTCCCTATTTGTGTCTCTGTATCTATTCTGGTTCTAACTCAGAAGTGATCAGGTTTAGCATCCACCCTGCACTGGTATGATGTCATTAACATAACAAAAGAAAAGCTCTATTCCCAAATAGGATCACATCCACCGGTAGAAGGACCAAGAATTCAACACATATTTTAGGGAGATTCAATTCAATCCATAATAACCAGATACTTAGAAAATGATGTTCTGCTTCATAGTTCTTGCCTTGTTTGAGTCTGCTGTATTGTGTGCAAGGCAGAGCAGAAAAATATTGCTTTTTCTTTGTTTCAAGAATTTGCATGTAGCATGATTCTAGAGTCTTAATAATGGCAAATCCTGAGCAAATCTCTGCAGATTCAGAGATGGAAATGGGGGGGGGGGGGGGAGAAGGAAAGACTTTAATTTCTTGATCAACTGAACAATATTAGAGCTTTGATTTAAAAAAAAAAAAGGCAAAATTGCAGAAAGGTAAAATATCACCAAATAAGCCAAATGCCTTTAAGAAACTGAGTCAAAGCTGGAGGGATGGGGAGAGGGGAGGAAATTGGTCTAAACTGGTCCAAAAATTGTGATGGAAATATTTATGGGTAGCTTGCCAGCCAAAAATTCAGACTTCATTGTTATTCTATCTGGGGGGTGGGGGTGGGGGTGGGGGGGACCTGTAATGAAAAAGGAATGTAAAGTAAGTCATTATGAACTTAGTCACAACTTGATTCACAAACTGTCTCAAATCACTTTAAAACACAGACATAGAATGGCAAGAGCATTCTCTCTTGTCCGTTTTCAAAATGTTCCCAAACCACAATTCCCACAGTACAACGTGGTTGTAACTGGGTAAAGATATTGGCAGCGGATATCTGATATGCCATTTGCTAGCATAAATACAGGGCGAATGTATGTTTTATTGTTTGGCTATAAGATTCAGGTTTGTTTTTCCCTCAGGAATTTTGGCACAGGTTCCAAATAACTCAGTAGGGGGAAGCATCACAAAAATTGGCTGAAGCAAAATACCGTTTTTCTAGAATAGTCTGTTAGAAAAACAAACAGAAAAGAGATTTGCTTTATTGTTTTCCTCATGAGTATATATCAATGAACAAACTAGAAAAATATTCCTGGAGAGAATTCTTCAAAACTATGAAGAAACACAAGCATTCTGGTATTCCCCAAATGCTTAAATGCCCAAATTGGACAAGGCACTGGTTAAAAAATAGCTTCAAAAGCATAAAATCCAGTATTAGTGAGAATTTTATCATTTATTTCTGTATTACCAAATCTGACGAGGGGATATTACTTCACAGATGGCACTTTAATGGTCTACCCTCACAAAGTCTTTGTGGAAAGTCAGGCCTGTACCAGTCGCCATCAAGACGACACTGACTCATGGAGACCCCACGTGTGTCGGAGCATAACTGTGCTCCGTTAGGTTTTCAGTGGCTGATTTTTCAGAAGTAGGTCACCGGTACTTTCTCCTGGGGGTGGACTTGCATCTCCAGTCTTCCTGTCAGCAGCTGAGTGCTCTAAGTGCTTGTATCGCCCAGGGGATCTGTGGAAAGGTAGATTGCTCATTTTGCAGATGCAGGAAATGAAGCAGAAGGGTGCAAGAGACTGGTCCCCATCAAATCCAAAACCAGAGGCTAGAATTCCACATTTCCCACTTGCTTCGCAATCCCTCAGATACAGTTCTTGCCACGTGGCTTGGTGACACCTCAGACAACTGATCCATGAACTCTGGTTAGCATCGTGTCTCGCTAGGGAGTCATCTCAAAAGACTTCCCTTCCCAGGTAAGGTCTGTTTGTCCCTTCCAAAGAGAGTCATGACTGATTGTCTTTGATACTAGCTATTCTCTTTATTTTCTTTGTATATGTATGTGTCTATAAGTGGAAGTGGAATAGAAATAGATTTTTACTTAATTACAGAATATATATTTGTAAAAAATAAACAGTGCAGAGGTGTATAAAATAAAGAGAACATTGTTTTTCCTGACCAATCCTGGTTCCCAGTGGAACTGCTGTTAACAACTTGGTGTGTTTCATTCAAGACTTCTTTTTTCTATGATGTGCAAACTGGAGTTATCTATATGTCATTATTTTAAACCAGTGGTTCTCAGTGGTGGTAGGGGTGATTTTGGCCTCTAGGGGACATTTGGCAATGTCTAGAGACATTTTTGTTGTCATTATGGGGGAGGAGGAGATGATGCTGGCATCTAGTGGGTATAGCCTAGGGATGCTGCTAAACATGCTACAGTGCATGGAACAGCCCACTATAATAAAGAATCATGAGGTCCAAAATGTCAGTAGTACTGAGGTTGAGAAACCCTGTTTCAAGCAAAAGTGGATTAAAAATTGGCCCCATGTTATGGCCATTCAAAAACTTGACAGGAAGTCAGGGGACTGTATGGATAAGGGGTTAAGGCCACAACACTAGTTTTACAAATTAGATGATTATAGCAAACCTTTCTCAAGGTCCCAGGGTTTAAGAAAATGCTTCCGAGGCTTCTTAAGTTGTCTGTGTGAACTGACCTTTTCGAATCACTGCTGGACACTATATTTCAGTTTGTTATTTTCAATACCAATGTCATGGATATTTTTCCATATCAATGCAGGTAGGTCTTCCTCATTTGAAAAAATGATTGCGAAGTGTGGATGTATGTACAGTCATGTATTTATTCAGTCTCTTAAGATGGACTTTTTTTTGAACACTTTATTGTGCTCTAGGTAAAGGTTTATAGAGCAAGTTAGTTTCCCAATCAATAACATATATGAATCGTTCTGTGGCATTGGTTGCAATCCCCGCAACGTGTCAGCACTCTCCCTGTTACTACCCTGAGCTCCCAGTTTCCATTCATCTTGTTTTTCCTGCCCTTTCCTGCCTTCTCATATTTGTTTTTGGGCATATGTTGCCCTTTTGGTCTCATATAGATGATTGTTCTAAGAAGTGCTTTCCTTATGGGTGTTACTGTTTATTTTATAGGCCTATTATTTGGGTGAAAGTTTATCTCTGGTAGTGGCTTCAGTTTCAAGTTAGAAGGGTGTCTAAGGGCCACAGTCTCGAGGGTTCCTCCAGTCTCTATTGGACCAGTAAGTCTGGTATTTTTTATGAATTTGACTTTTGTTCCACATTTTTTGCCACTCTAGCTGGGACCTTCGACTATGATCCTGGTCAAAGCCATCAGTAGTGGTAGAGTGGCACCATCTAGTTCTTCTGGTCTCGGGCTAGTGGAGGCTGTGGTTCCTGTGGTCCATCAGTCCTTTGGACTAATTGCTTCCTTGAGTCTTTAGTTTTCTTCACTCCTCTTTGTTCTGTTTGGAAAGAGACCAATAGTTGTACCTTAGATGGCTACTCACAAACTTTTAAGACCCCAGATGCTACTCACCAAAGTAGTATGTAGAATACTGTTTAAGATGGACTTTATATTGTTTTTAATTTTTTACTATTACAAGGAGTATTGCAGTTAATATATTTCTTTGTACATATGTAGAGATTTTTGTAGGAGGACCCTTGATGTCACAGTGATTAAGTGCTTGGCTGCTAACTAAAAAGTCAGTGGTTTAAACCTACCAGCTGCTCTATGGGAGAAAAGACCTGGCAGTCTGCTTCTGTAAAGAATACATCCTTGGAAACCCTATGGGGCAGTTCTACTTTGTCCTATAGGGTCTCAATGAGTCTGAATTGACTCGACAGCAATGAGAAGAGATTTTTGAAAAATAAATTCGTAGATGTTGAACAGTTAGTCCAAAGGGTACACATATTTAAATGTTTGAGAGCTATTGCCAAAGCAGTCGCCAAAAGGCTTTACCAGTTTGCAAGATGAGCCATTATAAACACCAGCCCTCAAAATATGAATTAGGACCTGCATTCAGAAACTAGTATCTGTCCTTGTTAACCTGGACGTGGATTTATTTTCAGAGGAGTGCCATGGGTCTGAAGAGAGGTTTCTCGTTCAGACTTTGTGGGGTAGTCAGTAAAGAACGTGAAACAGTCCAGCGCAGGTTTGGCCTCATTCCAGTCGCCCGCTGGTTGAGTCCCACATAGTGAAGTCTTCAAGCGCCTCTATTCCCAGGCCTCTCCTACCCTATGTTGTTTCCCAAAGAAGAGAAACTTTCCCCTGCTACCGGGTAACCTTCTCTGGGAGTGGAACAAGGGGAGTGGGCCCCCTCCTCAGCTTTGGGGCCAACCTAACCTCCTGCCAGCACCTTCATTGACCCCCAGCCTCTCTGGCCCACCATGTAAGAAAATGGGGCCCCTTTTTTTCTCTGAAGTTTCCTGTTTCTTTGTATGGAATACGACGACAAAATAAGTTCTCGAGTAAATGGTCACAATCTTGTTTTGAACAAGTGGAGAGCAAGGGATTCATTGCCCTGCTCCAGTTTCCATGTTGCTTTTGTTCCTCTGGCCCAGTTGACGACGCTGGGGTTCCCCCCGTGCATCCTAATGAAGGACGATGAAACAGGCTAAACCTTGGGGGCACAATGCTCACACTGCGGGCTCTGACGTGCTTTTGAACAAAACAAAACAGCTTCCACCAATTAAAGAAAAATGGTGACTCTGGATTCATTTGGGTTTTGGAGCATCTGAAGTTTTCCCACTGGCCTGTCCCAAGGACTGGGAAGAAAAGAGCCCAGGATGAGAGGCACACTTTATACTTCAGCTTTAAAGGGGAAACTCGCATTGCCCATCAGAATAAAGTGATTAAGATTTTAGGGTTTTTCACGGACACATTAACGCTGATGCAGTGGGAATTTGCGGAGACGCCCAGTGGGTAGCAATCATCTCTCCCATCATAGGTGGAAAAATAATATGCTGCAGGCTCAGTGGGATTCATGCAGATTGTTCTAAGATCTCTCAGGTGAGGTATTTTTAAAAATGGAATTATTTACAGACTTTTTCACAGTTTTAAAGGCCCATCTTATCTTTAGTACTTGGAAGACAGGTGCATCTTTGTTCATAGTACGATGATACATCGGGTTAAAGAGTTATGGTTGGAAAGACCTTGTTTGGCTCTGGGTTTGCAATTTATCAGCCAAATGACCTGGAGCAATCCATTTAACTCCTATGAACCTCAGTTTCTCCACTTATAAGTACCAGATACCTCTCAGGGTGTTTGTGGAATTGAATGAAATGACCCACATAGAGTACCAAGTTGAGTAATAGGAGTGGTTAGTCATATTACTAGTTTCAGCTCTATGTTATGGCCATTCAAAAGTTTGGCAGAAAGCAGGGACTCTCGGAATAAGGATTAGGGCAACAAACTGGTTGCTACAAATTAGATGATTATAGTAAACCTTTCTCAGGGTCCCAGTATGTAAGAAAATGCTTCTAGACCTCTTACGTTTTCTCTGCAAACTGACCTTTCCGAACCACCGTTGGACACTAAGTATCGTTACCACCAAACCTGCATATAGGCAGGAAAGATCTGGATTTAAAGGATAAGTAATGATGCCCATATCATTGTCCTAAATGAATCCTAGATCCCAAGAGAAGACTCACATATCGGGTATCATGAATGGGGAGCCTTTGTAGCCAGGGCAGCCTGGATATGGAGCTGCTAGAGATGATATTTGGAGTAATATGGGGAAGGAACTAGATTGGAACACTCCGGTGTCAGTTGCCCAAAGCATTGTGTTAGGTGGTCAGACTTCCTTTTTTTCATGGAGTTTCAACAGCCATTCATTTAACACATAATGGGCTGTGTATCAGTCCCATGGTGGTCATTTGGAAGACTGGGGTTCCAGAGTATCACATAGGTATTTTATAGAGAAATAGGGAGGAAAGGAGAGTGTCAGTGATCTGGCTTGACTTCTTATACAGGCAAGAGGGATAATTCCATGGAAAATAAATCCAGGGAATCCATAGTTATTACTTCCAGAGCCTTCAGAGATTGGGGAGCCCCAGGAAGATGTTTACTGAGCAGTTTCATTAATTAGTGAGCTGCTAACTTCCTACACATCACCTGAGGTTCCCATCTACTCTCCCTCTCTAACATGGACATAAAACTCTGACATCCTTCTTGTTATATTCAGAGAGATGCTATTCCATTCACACTTAGATCCAAAAAGCAAAAGCTGTCACTGAACACAGTAGAAGTTGCCCTTGTATAGTTATCAAAAGGCTGTTTTGTTGTTTTAAATTCAAAGGAAGTTTCCTTTTCATTTGGATCATTCGTTGTTGAGTGAGTCCAAGTCTACACAGACCAAATGATGTCTCATCATTAACTCTTCTGGGCTCCATGGCCCCTGTGGCCTCTTAACCAAAGCATTCCCATACCTCATTCAGGGTTAAGGTGCTTGGGGATTACCATATAAGGGGTACATTTTGCTAATCAGCAATTATTTTAGTATGGAGAGCATTCCAGTCAAATAGCAGGAGTACAGGTGAGGCTATGTAGATAATTCTCCAGCCTGATTTTCTCCAAGTGCTTGGAATGGGGTGTCCATCAATGTGGAAAGGGCCAGACCTGCCATTTTTTTTGCAATTGCTTTTCTTCTTGTCTGCTCCTTGTCAAGGCCTTCGTGCCTTTTGCTTTGGCAGATGAGGTCACTGAGGTAGGGCTTAACGCAAGAGGCAGACTTATTTTGGTTCTAAGAAGCAATCCATTAGAGCTGGGATGGGCCATCTGCCCACTGAGGAAAGGAGGAGGAGGATGCAAAGAGGAGATCAGCGAGCGCACAGCAGAATTAACTTCAGGCCACCAGGGACCCTGACTCAGCCCGTGACAAAGGCCACGGAGCCACCATTTCTGCCTTAAAGACTCCTGCCATGGTGGAGCATCTCCTACCCGTCCCTCACTCTGCTTCAGAAGATGAAAGCTTCCTCTTTGTAAAACACAAGGCATCCTTGTTGGTTGGCATCCCTGTATTAAAAACAAGAACATGAATAAGAACAGCAATAAAAACAACAGTTATTATTATCTAAATTCTTAATTTCGGGGTCTATGCTTTATGTGAGATTGCCTTATTTAATTGTGACAGAACCCCCATGGGATAGGTACTATTGCTGTTCCCACTTTACAGATTCACCCAGTCAAACATTTTTGAGTATCCATTAGGTACCAGGCACTGGGGAAATAACC
This sequence comes from Loxodonta africana, assembly GCF_030014295.1. Classification (NCBI taxonomy): domain Eukaryota; kingdom Metazoa; phylum Chordata; class Mammalia; order Proboscidea; family Elephantidae; genus Loxodonta; species Loxodonta africana. The sequence goes on from NC_087348.1 coordinate 47,647,058, forward strand.
AGGGCCATTCAGCGTATTTTTTCCCTTCTGATTGGCAATACCATGAAAAAGCCCAATCTTAGCCCTTTTCTAGCATGCAATATACTCCCTGGCTACAACTTTTTCTGGTGGGATGTTTGGTAATGGTGATGACAGTTACTGAGAGCTTCTTGTATACCAGGTGCACTGGGCAGGACTTGGATGTGCTCAGCAGTTCAGGACTCTCCTACAAGGTCATTGTCTTCATCCTCAAGGCTAAACAGAAGAGATTTGCCCAGTTCAGGCATTTTCATGGTGAGCATTCTTACAGTTTGAAAAATTGAATACGAATATCACTGGGGACATTTTCACCAATAGTTTAGAGTTGCTGTCTCCCCCACTCCAGGAGCTGACTTCAAACCTTCTGAGATTTGTACAAGCCCCACGAAGACTTTACCAAACAGATCCTCTAGGTAGAGGACAGCTACGTTGTTTTTAGTTAGATGGGCTACCCACCTACTCTATCAAATGGGGACATGTCAGGTTGATTTCATACAAGAAGCGAAATGACCAAGATTTTCTGAAGATGTTTTAAAGTTGACCTGTCTTTTAAGCACAGGCAGTTTCAACTGTGTGATTAAATAGGCCAACCAAACACCGGCAAAGTGGTATCCGAAAAACACAGTGTACCAGCGGCCAAGGACAATACTGATTAAGATCAAATAGCTAATTGTGAGTCTCAGCCTCCAAATTGCTGCCAGATGAATAAATAGCAGTGTGTGCAATCCAAGCATAATTTCACATGGATACTGTCTCATTCACACCCACAGAGGGCTGGAAAACATCAGGGGACAGAGTGCCATTGGCTGGAAAAGGATAAAAAGAGTTTTCAGTGGGTATTACATCACCAGTCGATGTCATTATTCCTGCTTGGTGAAGACCTTTGTGGGAGTAAGAGATATTTGCCACCAAACTCAAATATAAGCTGAACAGAAAAAACCAAGAAACAGATGAGAGGCATCCAGGCTGTCTCTGAGTGTTGGTCTTGTGCTAAGCCAGGCTTCCAGATCGAACAAAGCCTCAGTGAGAAGTTAATGCCTTTTGCAAACAGAGCAGAAATTCTGTCACAAACTGTTTCCTTGATTTTGGTGACAAGTGAGAATGAGTGGATACCAAGAGTATGCTAAGAACTGAGATTAACACCCATTCAACCCCCACCGGCTAGATAATGAGGTAATGAACTTTGTTGACTTTGGATCTGTTTCCCTCACTGGGATGCTCAGAAAATCTCACAGCTCTGAAACCCAGCTCCTATTAAAGAGACAGAATAGTACCTTGACTTAGTTTTTTGCAGAGGCATCTGTCTGGCTACCATAAATATTTCATTAACATAAAACTTGAAAAAAGACGTGTATGGTTTTTATGCACAATTTTGTAAATCACCTGAAACCATTTCTGAAAGCAAACAAGGTATAAATAGTAACAATGAAAAGAAAAAAGTCATTTGGGAGCAGATCAAGGACAATCAAAAGGAGGTGGAGTGGGAGAATTAAATTCAGCTTCAACTGTTGTGTCACACCAAATGATCGACCTCAATGTCTCTGATTTTGAGTTTCCTGGCAGTAAAGGCAAAAAGAGAAACGCTGTCAGTAGTCTAGCTCTCATTGTCTATTAAAAGAAAATAAACTCAAGTTCACCTGGAGATGCAAATATTGTCCATTTTATTACAATCCCTGCTTCCCTTTCCTTATCTGAAGGTGTTGTTAGGTGCTGTCGAGTTGGCTCCGACTCGTAGCGACCCTGTGTACAGCAGAAGGAAACACTGCCCAGTCCTGCGCCATTCTCATAATCCTTGTTATGTCTGAGCCCATTGTTGCAGCTACTGTGTCAGTTCATCTCATCAAGGGTTTTCCTCTCTTTTGCTGATCCTCTACCAAGCATGATGTCCTTCTTCAGAGACTGGTTGCTTCTCAAAATATGTCCAAAGTACACGAGATGAAGTCTCACCATCCTTGCTTCTAAGGAGCATTCTTGTTGTACTTCTTCCAAGACAGATTTGTTTGTTCTTCTGGCAGTCTGTGGTATATTCTATATTCTTTGCCAACACCTTAACTCAAAGGCATCAATTCTTCTCCAGTCTTCCTTATTCAGTGCCCAGCTTTTGCTTGCATATGACGCAATTGAAAATACCATGGCTTGGGTCAGGCCTACCTTAGTCCTCAAGGTGACTTCTTTGTTTTTTTTAAGAGGTCTTTTGCAGCATATTTGCCCAATGCAATCTGTTGTTTGATTTCTTGACTGCTGCTTCCATGGGTGGTGATTGTGGATCCAAGTTAAATGAAATTTCTGACAACTTCAATCTTTTCTCCATTTAACATGATGTTGCTTATTGGTCCAAATGTGAGGATTTTTGTTTTCTTTATGTTGAGATGTAATCTATACTGTAGGCTGTAGTCTTTGATCTTTGTCAGTAAGTGCTTCAAGTCCTCTTCGTTTTCAGCAAGAAAGGTCATGTCATCTGCATATCATATGTTGTCAATGAGTGAGTCTTCCTCTAATCCCCATGCTGCATTCTTCCTCATACAGTCCAGCTTCTCGGATTATTTGCTCAGCGTATATCCATATGTTGAATAAGTATGGTGAAAGCATACAACCCTGATGCACACCTTTCTTGATTTTAAACCACATAGTATCCCCTTGTTGTGTTTGAACGACTGCCTCTTGGTCTATGTACAGGTTCTGCATGAACTCAAATGTTCTGGAATTTCCACTCTTCACAATGTTACCTATAATTTGTTATGATTCACACAGCTGAATGCCTTTGCGTAGTCAGTATAACACAGGCAAAGATGCATCTGACATCAGCAATGATATCCCTCATTCCACATACTCTTCTGAATCCGGCTTGAATTTCCGGCAGTTCCCGTCAATATACTGCTGCAACTGTTTTTGAATTACCTTTGGCAAAATTTTACTTGTGTGTAATATTAATTAATTATATTATTTGATAATTTCCACATTCTGTTAGATTGGATCACCTTTCCTGTCTGTCTTCTTCACTCCACTCCTGGAGCTTCTTTGGATCACTACCTAAATAAACTACTTACACTCAAATCCTTGTCTTATAGCCTGTTTCTGGGAGAACACAACCTAAGGTACCTCATGGAAGTATTTCTTTTGGAGCTAATTAAACTGTTTTATGCTTCTTGGGACAGAATGCACCCAAAAGCATTTTCGAGTTTTCAAGTTTCTTGGGAGACTACTTATCTCACTAAAAGTATATGCTGCCCTCCAGTGGGGGGTTGTATAATGGTAAAAAATGAAAGAAATGTTCTTTGGTGAAAATTCACTAACGTAGAAGCCTTAGGCATGAGGCAGTACATCCAGGAAGTGTGATTAGGTCAAGCTTTTGCTCCTTGTAAGCATATTTGTGGTTTCCTGTGTGATAATTAGGGAGTCCTGATGGGTTTGAGTTTTTGTATGTGTGTGTTTGGAAAACCAATGTAACAAAATGGAAGGTGCCATCCTCCAAAGACCCTTGGGACAGACAGAGCCCACTAAACATTGCATGAGACTACCACCAATGGTTTGTGGGAAAATGTATGTACATATGAAATTTTTAAAATCCATATTACCGACTAAAAATTTAAACTCAATTAGAAAGCATGCATTCCATGAATGAAAATGCATGCCATCATCAAAAAATGCAAAACACTAAAAAAATGGAGCTTAAAAGGGTTAATAAAGGGTAAGGGCTAGAACTTAGTGAAGCTAGATCATCACTTGATTGTTTCTTTAGAAGATTAGGTAAGATTAGGACCAGTGCTGAATAACCTACATTTCAGGGTTGCATTATCTAAATAATAGTCCAAATAGGAACCATCCACATTTTTTATTAAAACAAACAAAAAAACTAATGTTAGACTGAAGAATTGTTATCCTGCACATGCATGCACATACACACAGTGTACCCTGTCTGCCATCCATCCAGTCCCTAGATTAAAAAAACAAAACAAACACGAAATCTATTGCTGTCGAGTCGATTCTGACTCACAGTGACCCTACAGAACAGAGTAGAACTGCCTCATAGGGTTTCCAAGGAGCACCTGATGGATTCAAACTGCCAATCTTCTGGTTAGCAGCAGTAGCTCTTAGCCGCTATGCTACCAGGGTTTGCAGTCCCTTTTTAGATAGGGTAGTGCAAATATTTAAGCTTTCAGGTACTAGTGGTTCGAATCCACTCAGAGGCACCTCAGAAGGAAGTCATGGTCATCTACTTCCAGAAGATTACAGCCATTGAATGCCCATGGAATGCAGTCCTACTTTGATACACGAGTTGAAATCAACTTGATGACAACTGATGTTTTACACACACACACACTGAGAGACACTTCTCTGTGCATCAGAGCTAGCCCAGTCTTTTATATGGGGAGTGAGTGGAGATTCCAGTGATGTTTATGGAGGGAGCCAATAATACCTCCCAAAAGGACTTGGAACCTTCTGAAGGATATGGGCAAAGTCTGCCATATAACATTTTTCAGACAAGGGTTTCCAAATGGCTGCTTCCATTATAAAGAAGCATCACTGGGCCTCCTGTAAGTATCCTGTCTTTTGTAATTATGCCCCTGATCAGCTGGCTACAATGCATTAACTGCATGTGCCCTGGTTAAATGCTGATCTCTGCATCAGCTCTTCTGTCTAGCACCACAGGGAGAACACAGATGTGATAAAACTTGGAGCTCAAATTCCGGTAAATCCCCAATGCTTATTCATAGAAGAATCATCTAAATTAGAACCTGGTTCCATTTTCCCAGGTTCCCAGGTTTAACATGTAGATTAAGAGATTTTTTCTTTTTTCAGACAACAGAGCAGGCTAAGTGCTATCAAGCCAGTTCAATCAATGGTACCTGATGAAATCTTTGTTGCAACTCTACAGTCAACTGTTGGGGCAGGTATTTGCTAAGACCCTATACCCTATTTAAATTCATTTAAAGCCCCATGATTAATGATTACCTTTAGTTTATTCTCTAGTTAGTGTCCTATCTTTTGATTTAATTTTGGAAGCAAAGTTAAGAAAGGTGCTAATTGCTATGATGAATTGTTCCTGATGGGGGAAAAAAAAATTCATTCTCATCTCTCTACTCCGCCCAAAGAAGTGAAAATGATTTTCCTACAATGACATTTCTTAAAGTACTAGCTGAGCTATTAACTAGTTGCTTGGTTGAGGAAGATTTTTTGGGGGGGAATAAGTAATTGGAAGGAAGGCCTTAAAGCATTCTTCACGAACCAATTTTTCATAAGGGCATCACCAAGGCTGGGAAGAGCCTTGAGATATCTAAACTACCTTAGTAGAATGAACCATAACTGACATTTCTTACACTTCCTGGTTTAAATAGAAAACACCCATGGTAGACAGAAAAACATCTGCGATTGCCTTATCTGCTTAGGACAAAGGAGACTCTCATTAAATATTTGATGATGCAAGAAAATGAATCAATCAAATCAATAGCAAACAACACTTTATCAGTTCTTCTCTAAAGAGCAACATGCTGGACTTTCAAATTGTAAAGCACTGGTTGGATTCTTTGGTTCCACAGGGCTTTTTATAGATCTTGTTTTCAAACTTGAAGTTAAAGGTTTGAGACCAAAGCAAAAGGAAAAGACAGATATTCATCAGAGGCTGGTGTATCATATTCAAATTCTAGATTCAATTGGAGAAAGATATTTTTATGGTCAGGGGTATTCTGGTGGATAGAGAAATAATGAAGTCTGTTGTCTTGGCATGGCTGAGATCTCTGCCTGAGTTTTGTGATTATCTGGGGCACGGGGAGGTGAGCCTACTCCCTACCGTGGAATGAAGAGTATGGCCTTCCTTTCTCACATTCAGTATTGATGATCTGACTGAGGACACTGAAAATGTGGTATTATTAGGATGCACTAAACAGCCACATTTCCTAAGATGGTCTCCACATTGTCCTGACATACTTCCTGATGCCTCCATTATCATGCCCACTTTTATACACCTTCTGAATCTGACCATCTCAGCTACATTATATTGAGTATGAATCATAGTGTATAAATTAGGTAAGAGGGGAAAAAAGACATAATTTTATTGGCTTTAAATGAACTTAAATCTAACTCTAAGACTTATAACTCAGGCTTCTGAGAAATTCAGTCTCAGTCATTGTTAGGGCTTTCTCTGTGCCCAAGGATTGTATAAAGGTCCCTGGTTTTATACAAACAGCGTCAAATCATCAGGGAAAATCCTCTGATTGTGGCTCCTAGGTCTACACTGTTTGATTTGTGGAAGCCCATTGTCTTAGACCAGCTGATCTCTTCTGGTAAAACAGCTCTGCTGGCATGGGGCTGACCTGGAGCCTTCGAGTATCTGCTGAGGCTAGAAGCCCTCCTACTAGGATCTGGCCTCTCTAGTTGCCCAAACCAGTCATCCTCCCCAAGATCTCCTCACCTCCCAGGAGTGCTGAAGGGCCTACAGGCCTTCATACCCAAGGAAGACAGCTGGCCTCTCTGGGGTCTTGTCACAGGAAGTATGAAGGGCCTGATGCCCGGGGCTGAGAAAACTGTTTGAAGCACAGAGCTCTCTTAGGTTAATTTCTCCCTGAAACAGACCCTGAACCAACCATTTGCCTCACGGGATTTATTGAAGGAGGAATTCCCAGAATCAACCAGTGAAGGAGTAGGGGTACAAGATAGGGAAGGGGAAGAAACCAAACAAGGGTATGATTTCACCTGAGCTCACGGACACAGCCTTGATCCCATGGATGCTGGGGAGTGTAAATGATACCTCCAGGCAGAGGAGCTGGGCTTTTGTATCTACACCCATCAGTCATTGGCTGCACGCAACCATGGGGGTGGTTTGAGGAGGACAAAAAAGTCCTAGGCACTCCTCCACTCTCCATATGAGCGAGATGGCACTCATACCCTCTGAAGATTGCAGGTTCCAGTTGTCAGCAGAAAAGCACACATGTAGAAGTTGAGGGATGGGTGCCCTGAACTGGTAAAGGGATATAAGGGGTCCTGGGTGGGACACCAATAGTGTTCACTACAAGAGCCGTCACAAAGCCATCCACATATCTTTCTGTAAAGAGGTGTCACAGTGACTCATCTCATGCTAATGACCTGAGGAAAAAAAAAAAAACACTGGTGGAGAAGGTCTGTCTTTAAGTGTTTATCTGAAACAATACCCCAGAGAAGTGTACTCCCAAGCACTGTTTCTGTTCACGAAGTGGCATGTGAGGGCATTCAAAATTTGGTGTGTTTATGTCCCAGGCAGAGTCCCAAAAGTCACAGGGCAATGTGCTATTTATTATTAATCATGGAACATTTTACTTAACAAAGCAGGAGCTCGCTGCTCATTCAGGCCAGAGATGCAGATGTTTTAAATTCTCATCTGACTTTGCATGAAAACATCCATCCCACTGAGGAGATTTGAAAAGAAACACAAAGCCCTTGAAAAATCAAAGAGAAAAGGATCGTGAATCTGTTCAATGGAGAGATATAAAGGTTTCGTAAAAGAGAACCCAGAGAAAAAGAGATGAATTTGAAATCTAACTCTGGGGAGGAGCTCTGATGAGATACACATGGGCTTATGATCTCAACAGGTAGATGTCTAAACTGGAAGAGAAAAGGGTGTAGGGGAGAAACCTTAGTGTTCTCTTCAAAAGCATCATAGGAGGGAGACACTACAGCTTTGGAAAGTACAGAAAATAGAATAATGCCCAGTGACTGATAAAGGAATCCAATATTAAAGCTTCATTGTACAGGATTAAGGGAGGTGAAATTACAGAGACCATCATGGTTGGTGCTCAGAATTCTGAGTCAACACACATGCATGTGAAACAGGCCTGGAAGCCCATCTCAGGTAGACCAGGAGGCCGGAAGATGGAGTGGAAAATTACTTTGCTCAAGCAGGCCAATAATAGGGCCTTAAATTTCTCCGTGGATTTTTCTTTATGGTATATAAATTTGAAGAATTGATTTTTAAGGGCAGTAGTTGGGTGGTTTGTAAATAAATGCAAACAAGGGAAAAGGAGACTATGTGTAATTTGTTACTTCTCAAAACCGGCCCAGCCAGACAAAGGTTATTATCCCATTTTGCGGAGGCTTAGTGTGATTACGTAATTTTCCCAGGCCCTAGGTCATTAAGTGGAAAAATCTACGAATTCTACTCTTTATCCTTTCTTTCTACTCACCAACGAATAGTTATTGAAGACCTTGTTGTTAGGTGCTGTCAAGTTGGTTCCTACTCATAGGGACCCTATGTACAGCAGAACAAAACACTGCCTGGTCCTGAGCCATCCTCACCATTGTTATGCTTGAGCCCACTGTTGCAGCCACTGTGTCAATCCATCTCATTGAGGGTCTTCCTCTTTAACGCTGACCTTACTGTGTGGGGACCTACTGTATGCTTATTCTGGACACTAGGGAACCAAATGATTGTTTGAGCTCATACCTGTCTGCTCCTGAAGGCCATTCTTTTTCTGTCAGTGTCTAGTGACTAGCCTCATTTACATGTGAGCTCATGAAAAGTTAGATTACACCATCATGTAAAATGCTAAAGAGATTTTCATGGGGTATAGAGAGTATGGAAATACAAAATCAGAGATGGAGGATTTAATGCTATGTTTAGAGGCTTAGCAGGGAGGACCCAAGCCACTTTGATCCTTTATAAAAAAAATAATAATAAACAACCTTTAATGTTTACAGTTTCTGATTATAAAATTTGAAAAAAAGTGTAAACAAGCCAAAGTCAATCTTAAAAGCCAGAGATAACGATTTTAAATTATATAACATAACATATTTTACAGTGTGTTCATCTAGTCTTTATTTTTCCTTTGGCTGCTTTACATTTTTTCTTCGGTTTTGACTTTTAACAATTTTACATAATATGTCTACGTGTGGTTTTCTTTTTATTTGTCTGGCTTGGGGTTCATAGGACTTTGTGAATCTGTAGGTTGGTGTTTTTCCACAGTTTTGGAAATCTTTCAGCTGTTTCTCCATATTGTTTCTACTCCATTCTCTCTCTCCTCTTCTTCTAGGATGCCGATTATATGTATTTCTTAACTTTGTCACCATGTATCCTGTCCCCCTTACATTTTTCCGTACATTTATCATCTTTTTGTATTTTTTTTTTTGCTGTGTTCTGATTTTTTTTTAACCTACCTTTTAGTTTATTAATACTCTTCAGCTGTATCCAATTTGCTATTAAACTCATCCACTGAATTTTTAATTTCTGTCATTGTTCTTTTCAGTTCTAGACTTTACCTTTGGTTATTTTTAAGTTTCCAGTTTTCTGCAGAAGTTCTCAATCTTGTTTTTTATTTTCTTAAACGTATCAGCATAGTTTTTAAGTTAGTGTCATATAACTACATTATCTGGATCCTTTATAAGTCTGTTTCTGTAGTCTGTATTTCTCTGGATGTTTAGTCATACAGTCTTGCTTTCCCTTAGACCCTAACTCAGAAGCATCACTCAGCTCTACCCTAGTGACATTTCATGAGCAATAACTTAAAAACAAACAATAATGTTTACTCTATCCTAAGATCTCATCAAGTGTAAGATGCAGCATTGATTTAATGATGTCTTTTCTGGGTAGATGAGAAAAAAAAAATACCGTGTGAAAAGTACATATGTGACCTGATTTCAGAAATGTTACATTATAAGAAACATGCATCTAAGAATAAAGGAAATACAGTAGTGTCCTCATTCTTGGGCAGAGGTATTGTAGTGGGAGAAGCAAAGGACCTGAGTTGTCCTAAGGGCTTGTTACCTTCAAGGGCTCAAGAACTTTTCAGTGTTCCTGATAGTCAACCCCACATTAAATATAATGGAAATATGATCCATGGGAATCATGGGGTGGGAGCCTGGTGAACCATGGAAGCAGTTTCTAACAAGGAGAGAGAAATCCAGCCATCAGGTTTACCTGCCTAAGCCAGGAATATATTCTGGTGCAGGCCTATTAACTAGAGTATATTTTGTTTTCTTTCTTTATTCTGGGACTAGTTTCAAGTTTTTATCTTTTGTGGCAATGACACTCAGTCTGGGGTGTCGTGGCCGTCTTGATCATGAGCTCTGTGGAGCTTTAGCTAGCTTTACCCAAAGAATTTGGTCTTTGTCCTTGGTTTCTGAGAGATAACCTCTAAAACCTTAGCATTTCCCCAGTGATTGGAGTCCTTGTTATCCACGTCAGCTCTAGACTACATCTACTTAACAGGATATGCTGATGAGGTGACTCTGAGGTAGGAGCTGGTCAGACCAGAAAAACGCACTATGTCATATAAGCCTAGTATGGGGGGGGGGAGTGGTGATTGAGTTCAGCTATGTGGGCAATGATTCAATTAATGAGATCCCAATATAAAACTCTGGATACAGAAGTTCAGTGAGCTCCCTGCTTGGTGATAGACATCAATGCATAAGGGAGGGTAGTATATCCTTTGAGATATGGACACTGTATGTTGGGAACCCTCCCACATCTTGCTCTATACATCTTTTCAACTGTATCATTTTTGCTATAATAAAACTGTAATAATAAGTATAGTGCTTTTCTGAGTTCTGTGAGTTCTAGTGAATTATCAAACCCAAGGGAATAGTGAGGGCTAGCAGGTCAGAAGTCAGAGTGGCAGCCCTGGGGACCCTCAAGCTTATGGCTGGCATTCTGAGGGGATAGAAGGAACCCTCAGATTCGAAGCCTTGCAGGTCAAAAGTGGGAGGGCCGAGAGACCCTGAGCCTATGGCTGGCATCTTCAAGTCTTGGGCAGACTTGGCAATCTGGAGGACTGGGCCCTTTAACTTATGAGGTCTGACTTTGCTTTGGTGGTTAGGGTCAGAGGAATAAAACTGCATTTGCAGTTGGTGTCAGAACAGAATTGATTTGCTCAAGCTCTACCAAAGCTCAAAATGAATGAGGAACCACACTTGAATTGCACAAATCATACCCCTTAGATAGAATAACTGGCCACAGATTCAAATGCCTGCCAGAACCAGGGAGCCAGATAGGGACTATGGTCAGGTGAAGAACCCAGCCCCATCTAAGCAGAAAGCCACTGCTCAGCTCTAGTTGATTGTTGCCATGTGGGAATTTAGGATCAGAATTTCCAGGTCTGAATTTTGTCAGGAGTCAGAAATACAGGTTTTTATGTGAAATGTCCCAGTTTTTATGTTGACAATTAATTCATTTAAACTTGCAGGTACAAGAAGCCGTGTTTTTGAGATGATTGCAATCTAAGGGCCCCAGTGGGTACCTTCTCAACTACATGTGCAGCACTGAATGAGAGTATTCTACAAGAAGATAGCCCCCTACTACCAAAGTAACACAGAATGGTTTTACTGTCTCTTTCTCCCACGTCAAAGAGGCATTTGTGAAAATATAATAACTAGGGTTTTCTGAGTCCACTTGAAGCTTCAAAATTGAATTTCCTTCTCTATAATATTTCAATATTTTTAAATAACTCATCTGTGGGGTTCTGGTTTTACCCTTAACATGGGGTTTTGGATTCACCCACTAGAGAAATTACTCACATTGCAAGGCCCAAAGGCACACTGAGAATCATTGAGATCATCTGCTACATGGTCTATTGGCAATCTTAGACAGCAAGGAATTTGTATCACTTTAAACACTTTGCCAAACTGCACATAGGAAAATTATTAATTTATTTTTAATCCTCAAATATTTTGGAAGTATTATCTGACTGAAGATTTTTTTTCTTGCCTGGAGGCAAGCAAATAAGCTGTTTAAAAGGTAATTGGGATAGTTACTGAAAGAAAAAGCATGTCAAATGCAAAACTGCATGCTTAGGAACTGTTTTATACAAATGAACCTCTTTCTTAGAAGAAATGATTGAATAGAAACCAGGGAGGCTGACACAGTGGTGGCTACCCAAACTCTGGACAATGAATGAAGAAGACCAAAGAAGAATTGATGCCTTTGGATTATGGTGTTGACGAAGAGTATTGAATATACCATGGACTGCCAGGAGAACGAACCAATACATTTTGGAAGAAGTACAGCCAGAATGCTTCTTAGAAGCAAGGATGGCAAGATTTCATCTCACGTATTTGGACATGTTATCAGAAGGGACCAGTGCCTGGAGAAGGATATCATACTTGGTAAGGTAGTTGTTATGTTGTTAGGTGCCGTCGAGTTGGTTCCGACTCATAGCGACCCTATGCACAACAGAACAAAACACTGCCTGGTCCTGCGCCATCCTTACAATCGTTGTTAAGCTTGAGCTCATTGTTGCAGCCACTGTGTCAACAATCCACCTTGTTGAGGGTCTTTCTCTTTTCCGCTGACCCTGTACTCTGCCAAGCATGATGTCCTTCTCCAGGGACTGATCCCTCCTGACAACATGTCCAAAGTATGTAAGACGCAGTCTCGCCATCCTTGCTTCTAAGGAGCATTCTGGTCGCACATCTTCCAAGACAGATTTGTTCCTTCTTTTGGCAGTCCATGGTATATTCAATATTCTTTGCCAACACCACAATTCAAAGGCGTCAACTCTTCTTCAGTCTTCCTTATTCATTGTCCAGCTTTCCCATGCATATGATGCAATTGAAAACACCATGGCTTGGGTCAGGCGCACCTTTGTCCTTAAGGTGACATCTTTGCTCTTCAACACTTTGAAGAGGTCCTTGCAGCAGATTTGCCCAATGCAATGCATCTTTTGATTTCTTGACTGCTGCTTCCATGGCTGTTGATTGTGGATCCAAGTAAGATGAAATCCTTGACAACTTCAATCTTTTCTCCATTTATCATGATGTTGCTTATTGGTCCAGTTGTGAGGATTTTTGTTTTCTTTATGTTGAGGTGTAATCCATACTGAAGGCTGTGGTCTTTGACCTTCATTAGTAAGTGCTTCAAGTCCTCTTCACTTTCAGCAAGGAAGGTTGTGTCATCTGCATAATGCAGGTTGTTAATGAGTCTTCCTCCAGCCTGATGCCCCGTTCTTCTTCATATAGTCCAGCTTCTCGTATTATTTGTTCAGCATACAGATTGAATAGGTATGGTGAAAGAATACAACCCTGACGTACACCTTTCCTGACTTTAAACCAATCAGTATCCCCTTGTTCTATCCGAACAACTGCCTCTTGATCTATGCAAAGGTTCCTCATGAGCACAATTAAGTGTTCTGGAATTCCCATTCTTTGTAGTGTTATCTACAGTTTGTTATGATCCACACAGCCTAATGCCTTTGCATAGTCAATAAAACTTCCTTCTGGTGTTCTCTGCTTTCAGCCAGGATCCATCTGACATCAGCAATGATATCTCAGGTTCCACATCCTCTTCTGAAACCGGCCTGAATTTCTGGCAGGTCCCTGTCGATATATTGCTGCAGCCATTTTTGAATGATCTTCAGCAGAATTTTGCTTGCGTGTGATATTAATGATATTGTTCTATAATTTCCACATTCAGTTGGATCACCTTTCTTGGGAATAGGCATAAATATGGATCTCTTCCAGTCAGTTGGCCAGGAAGCTGTCTTCCATATTTCTTGGCATAGATGAGTGAGCACCTCCAGTGCTGCATTTGTTTGTTGAAACATCTCAATTGATATTCCATCAATTCTTGGAGCCTTGTTTTTCGCCAATGTGTTCAGAGTAGCTTGGACTTCTTCCTTCAGTACCATCAGTTCCTGATCATATGCCACCTCTTGAAATGGTTGAATATCGACTAATTCTTTTTGGTATAATGACTCTGTGTATTCCTTCCATCTTCTTTTGATGCTTCCTGTGCTGTTTAATATTTTCCCGGTAGAATCCTTCACTATTGCAACTCGAGGCTTGAATTTTTTCCTCAGTCCTTTCAGCTTGAGAAACACCGAGGGTGTTCTTCCCTTTTGGTTTTCTATCTCCAGCTCTTTGCACATGTCATTATAATACTTTGTCTTCTTGAGACTCCCTTTGAAATCATCTGTTCAGTTCTTTTACTTCATCAATTCTTCCTTTTGCTTTAGCTGCTTGGCGCTCAAGAGCAAGTTTCAGAGTCTCCTCTGACATCCATCTTGGTCTTTTCTTTCTTTCCTGTCTTTTCAGTGACCTCTTGCTTTCTTCATGGATGATGTCCTTGATGTCATTCCACAACTTGTCTGGTCTTCCATCACCTGTGTTCAATGCATCAAATCTGTTCTTCAGATGGTCTCTAAATTCAGGTGGGATATACTCAAGGTCATACTTTGGTTCTTGTGGACTTGCTCTGATTTTCTTCAGTTTCAGCTTGAACTTGCATATGAGCAACTGACGGTCTGTTCCATAGTCGGCCCCTGGCCTTGTTCTGACTGATGATATTGAGGTTTTCCATCATCTCTTTCCGCAGATGTAGTCAATTTGATTTCTGTGCATTCCATCTGGCGACATCCATGTGTATAGTCACCGTTTATGTTGGCGAAAGAAGGTATTTGCAATGAAGAAGCCGTTGGTCTTCCAAAATTCTATCATTCGATCTCTGGCATTGTTTCTATCACCAAGGCCGTATTTTCCAACTACTGATCCTTCTTCTTTGTTTCCAACTTTTGCATTCCAATCACCAGCAATTATCAATGCATCTTGATTGCATGTTCGATCAATTTCAGACTGCAGCAGCTGATAAAAATCTATTTCTTCATCTTTGGCCCTAGTGGTTGGTGTGTAAATTTGAATAATAGCCATATTAACTGGTCTTCCTTGTAGGCGTATGGATATTATCCTATCACTGACAGCGTTGTACTTCAGGATAGATCTTGAAATGTTGTTTTTGATGATGAATGCAACACCATTCCTCTTCAAGTTGTCATTACCAGCATAGTAGACTATGATTGTCTGATTCAAAATGGCCAATACCAATCCATTTCAGCTCAGTAATGCCTAGGATATTGATGTTTATGCATTCCATTTCATTTCTGACAATTTCCAATTTTCCTAGATTCATACTTCGTACATTCTAGGTTCTGATTATTAATTGATGTTTGCAGCTGTTTCTTCTCATTTTGAGTCGTGCCATATCAGCAAATGAAGGTCCTGGAAGCTTTACTCCATCCACATCATTAAGGTCGACTTCACTTTGAGGAGGTAGCTCTTCCCCAGTCATCTTTTGAGTGCCTTCCAACCTGGGGGGCTCATCTTCCAGCACTGTATCAGACAATGTTCCGCTGCTATTCATAAGGTTTTCACTGGCTAATGCTTTTCAGACGTAGACTGCTGGTCCTTCTTCCTAGTCTGTCTTAGTCTGGAAGCTCAGCTGAAACCTGTCCTCCATGGGTGACCCTGCAGGTATCTGAATACCGGTGGCACCGCTTCCAGCATCACAGCAACACACAAGCCCCCACAGTATGAGAAACTGACAGACATGTTGGGGGAGTAAAGTAGAGGGTCAGCGAAAAAGAGGAAGACCCTCAACGAGATGGACTGATGCAGTGGCTGCAACGATGGGCTTAAGCATAACAATTGTGAGGATGACACAGGACGGGGCAGTGTTTCCTTCTCTTGTACATAGGGTTGCTATGAGTCTGAACCGACTTGACAGCACCTAACAACAACAACAACAACAACCCAAACTCAGTAAATACAGATTGAATTCTTCAGAAGATTCACTCTATTCTGTTAAGCAAGTCATATTCAGTTCTGTTCATTATCCATTTTAGAAAAACATGTTACCTATCTGATTATTTCTAGAATATAGCTAAAATCCTGTTCAGTGCTCAGAATAGCTGGCGATGCCATTTCCACTTTAAGTAGCTGTTCAACATGAGTTAAAGAATAAAAATGCCTCTGTAGTGAATAATATTAATAAGTGTCTAGATGGAAATTGAAAGTTACGTTCATAGATCAAGGGAAATTTGTTATATCTCTGCATTTCTACAGTGAAACCTGTGAGAGCTGGAACTCAACAGTTCTGTCTTGTTTTTCTGGGTCTGGCAAGTTTTCCTCCTTTGACAGGGTGCAGTCTTACCACTTTTCTGTCACTTGTTTTAGTGGAAAATAATTGAGTTTTCCTTCTCTAATAGGTTTCTGCCTTATATAGGTTCCGGCTTTCACAGGTTTTGCTGTATTTAAAAAAAAACAAGAAAAGCCATTGCGTTTCAAGTCAATTTGATTCCAATTCATAGAGACGGTACAGGACAGAGTAGAACTTCCCCACAGGGTTTTCAAGGAGTGGCTGCTGGATTTGAACTGCCGACCTTTTGGTTAGCAGCCATAGGTCACAGTAGGTCTTAACCACTTCACCACCAGGGCGTCTTTACTATATAGTTCTCTAGTGTTTTTAGCTATAATTTTCAATACACTTGTGTTTATGAAGGTGAAACATGAACTCTAAATGTATCTCATGTATGTGCTCTTGTTTCTAGTCAGTTTTACTTTCTGAGTACAGCACAAAGAGAAAGCAGAATCCCATTGCCTTCGAGTCACTTCTGACTCACAGCAGCCCTATAGGACAGGGTAGAACTGCCCCATAGGATTTCCAAGGCTGTACTCTGCAGAAGCAGACTGCCACGTCTTTCTCCTGCAGAGTGACTGGTGGGTTCAAACCTCTGACCTTACAGTTAGAGGCCGAGCCCTTAACCCCTGGGCCACCTGGGATCCTTGGAAGCTGAATAATCTTGTTTAATTGCTCAGGCTTTAGAGAATGAAGGAGGTAATGCACTGAAAAACAACCACCCTGTATTAAAAAAAGAAAAATCCACCCTGTATACCGATCATAAAATCTCAGTGAAATGTTTTTTTTGTCCAGGCATGCCCTGTTCCCACAATTTGAGAAGGAAATCAACAAGAGCATCAGAGAGACAGTTTTGGTGTCAAATTTATTTATATAGGGAATGAGCTGCTTCTCAACTTAAGAATAAATCATTAAAGCAAGGGGAAAACAGGTCTAATATATGCATTTTCTATTATGAGTCTTCTCTTGGGAAGCTTCCAATCACTGAATTTTTATTTCAATAATTTTTTAATAGCTCTCCTTTTCTTTATTTTCAATTTTAGTCCTTGAAGAAAGAAACTGCTCAGACCCTGGGGGCCCAGTCAATGGGTACAAGAAAATAACAGGAGGCCCCGGACTTATCAATGGACGCTATGCAAAAATTGGCACTGTTGTGTCCTTCTTTTGTAACAGCTCATATGTTCTCAGTGGGAACGAGAAGAGAACTTGCCAGCAGAATGGAGTGTGGTCAGGGAAACAGCCCATCTGCATAAAAGGTAACTTACAGATTTTTCTGAAGTCTATAGAAATAGCTGGAGTTTCTGGACTTTCTGGTAGCTTCAAAGCATGTTTTTGAGTCCCTAGAAAAGCACTTTTTCTCTCTTAAGTTCCCTCTGCAACCATATATAACTCTTAAGTTGGAAACCATTCCTAAAAGTATTTGCTTCTTTTTTGGACCTCGAAAGGACCCGTTTATTCTAATTATGACATCTCGATGTGATTAAGAAGAATGATGTAGTTAGCATAGCTACATAGGAAAGATGACAGGGCTGAGTTTTATACATGCAAATCCAAGGAGAGAACTGAGGCAATTAATAAGTGTTTTTAAAGTGACATTTATCTACTGTATATCCAATATTAAGTACAGGGCAGTGTTTCATTTATGCAAATCAAGAGTAGAATTGAGACAACATAAGCATTTATCAAGTTACACCGTGGCGGCATAGTGGTTAAGAGCTATGGCTGCTAACCAAAGGTCTGGCAGTTTGAATCCACCAGGCGCTCCCTGGAAACCATATGGGGCAGTTCTAATCTGTCCTATAGGGCCATTATGAGTCGGCATTGGCTCCACGGCAATGGGTTTGGTTTGGTTATATTTGCTATGAAGTTAGTGTGAGAGAAGGAAAAGAACTAAATAGAAACAGCATCTTCCTGCAAGTCTCTGAGGGGGAAGGTTTGAGATGTTAAGATGTTTAAAAACAAAGACAGTAAACCCTTAGACCCCCAAAGGAGAGTTATAGGAACAACAAATGAGGAGTAGAAGTTCAGAGAAAGGAGAGATCGAGGTCAGTGTTGCCTGCAATAGGGACATTGCATGAAGCAGGTAGGTTTGGAGCCAGGAAGGAAAGCTAGGAAGAATTTGTGGAGGTAAAGAGGAGCTGGGATAATATTTCAGATGGAAGATAAAGGAACAGAGAAGAGGTATAGGCAGAAGTAAAAGAATCATGGCAAATTCAAAGCAAGGCAATCTGAGAGATAAATTTTAAAAGGCAGGTTGAACCAGGAAAATGGAAAGTCGTGTAGAGAAGTTTGAACCTTACCCTTTGGCAGTGGGAATGAGTAGTTTCTTACTAAATTGATTTGCTGGTTGCCTCAGGTCAACAGTCCCTCTATTTTGGGGGCAGGTCAGAATTATTTGGCTGCTTACTGGGAAGAAAAGCATGTCCTTGGCCTAGATTATCCAGATAATTGCCTCAATTCTCTGCTTTCCCTTCTGGGTGTTTGTCAACAACATGAATCATTGGTAAAAGAATGCAAGAGAGTGGTTTGTTAAGGGAATAAATCACTTTAGACTTCAGCCAGAAGCGACCTTCATCGCCACCAGCACAGACTCTGATTCTTGATTTCATTAAGTATGGAAATGGTGTTAAATACATCCTTGGAGATTTTTTGTCAACTCTTGTTTTCTAAATTAATACAACCAAAGTTCTCTAGGTTGCTAATTAGACAAATGTTGGCTGCTTGATTGGGAAAGTGAGAAGGGAAAGGTTCCTTTTCACTTGTGAAGAAAAAGAAACTTTCGCACAATTAAACTGGGCTTTGAGTTGCCCTCAAATGATTGATTGTCAGGGGACGTAGTTGCAGAGAAAGTACATGGAGAACTCAATTACCCAAGACTTGCCTATGGTGGATGCTGCTGTCTGGCTTCAAACAAGAGCCATCTACTTTTTGTTGGGCTGCATTTTAGAAACTTCACTTTGACTTCGATCAAGTTTGTTAATACTATTTACGTGAACAGATAAGCCTAATCTATTAACCGCCGTTTGCCCAAATCACCCACCTGGAGCAGCTGGCTAGTTTCTCTTTTCAGAGGTGTGTACTTAAGTTCTGCAGAGGGTTGTCAATTTAGGTGAAAGGCAGCATGCCCTTTTCTAAGTGATCTGTCCAAGCTTGGCTGGTATGTCTCTCCTCTGAGAACCTGGAGGAATGTGCTCCAGGTGCCCGGGAAGGGTGGTCAGTTATGAATCTGAGCTGATAGACACGAACAGTGAATACTGAAAAGGCTTACGCAGCATTGTTTTTTATTCTAGCCTGCCGAGAACCAAAGATCTCAGACCTGGTGAGACGAAGAGTTCTTCCAGTGCAGGTTCAGTCAAGGTGAGGTTGAAACATCTAACTCTGCTTTAAAAGTGAATGAATATTTCCCCTTCCATCCCCTGTTTCCACTGGTGTTTGGCCAAAGACAGTCTGGAGTTTCTTAGGGACATTCAGTGCTGACTAGTTATAAAAGAATAGGGCTTGCTTGATGGAGGCTCATTAGACGATTGTCTTAAGCCACGAGGTAGCAACTGTTGGAAGATGTACAAATTTCCTTGGCTGATGGGAGAGTAGGATGTTGGTAGGAGACAGAACTTCAAGATGATCTTTGAGGAACTCTATTTTAATACTTAGATCTTACTGAAATTACTGTGTGTTTATTATAGCAGCTTCTAAGGAGATGGGATTCCAGAGGTTTTTCAGAAGAAAAGCCTTGCAGTCTACTTCGAAAAAAAAAAGCCATTGCAAACCCTATGGAGCACAATTGTACTCTGACACACATGGGGTCGCCATGAGTTGGAGTTGACTCAATGGCAACTGGAGAACTGGAGATGGTTTAGGAAGATGGTCTTGGTAGCAACCAACTAGAGAGATAGGCTGGTGGAGTCCAGGCACTAGAGATCAATGACCAGCTGTGATGAGGGGTGGGAACCTCCGGTACGTCCAGCCTTTCTCCTGGAAAGCCAGAAATGACGATCACCTGGCTGTGAGAGAATAGGCCCACCTATACTTTTCCTTTCCTTATTTTGGAGGAAATACTGTTTTGATCTCATTTCCTACCTTTCTTCTCACTCTTCCCTACTCCAGCCACACAGATGCCTTGCTTTTCCTGTATTATTCCAACACAGTTATGCTTTGGAGCCTTTACACTTGTGTCTCCTTCTGCCAAGAACCTGCTTCCATCAGATATCAGCAAGGCTTAATGCTTCACTTCCTTCAGGTCTTGTGCTCAGTTGTCATCTGCCAGAGGGACCTTTCCTGACGACCCTTTTAAAAATAGCAATGCCACCCCAACCTAAATGCTGAGCAGACTTCGTTACCCTGCATTCACCAGCCTTTATTATATGCTTCAGCTTTCATCTTAGCATCGCTTACCACCTGTCCTTTACATACATTTTTGGTTGAGTTCTTCAATTTCTGTTTGTAAGGTACTGTACAAGTGCAGGAACATTATTCGTTCTGTCTATGCTGGATCCCAGAGCCTAGAACAGTATCTGCCACATAGCCCTCAATAAATAATTATTGAATGAATAAATTAGATGGATAAATAAAGGTTACAGACCTGGTTTCATCTCTCTCTAGGGCTGGATATTCTTGGGCAAGTTCCTAAACTTGTTTAGTCTTAGTTTCCTCTTTTGGAAAAAATGAGGATAATCATAATAACATCTGTCTTTGGGGATTGGTGTTAGAATGAAATGCAATATGAATGGCTAACATTTATTGTTTGCTACATGCCAGTTGGAAACCCTGGTGGTGTAGTGGTTGCTACAGCTGCTAACCAAAGGGTCGGCAGTTCAGATCCGCCAGGTGCTCCTTGGAAACTCTATGGGGCAGTTCCACTCTGTCCTATAGGGTCGCTATGAGTCAGAATCGACTTGACGGCACTGGGTTTTATATGCCAGTTGCTGTTCTGAGCGATTTACGGTATTAGTTCATTTAATCCTCACTAAAAAAAAATTTTTTTTTTTAATTTATATAGGTGGTATAAGGGAAACCCTGGTGGCATACTGGTCAAGTGCTACAGCTGCTAACCAAAAGGTCGGCAGTTCAAATCCACCAGGCACTCCTTGGAAACTCTATGGGGCAGTTCTAC
The DNA here is from genome assembly GCF_030014295.1 of Loxodonta africana. Lineage (NCBI taxonomy): Eukaryota > Metazoa > Chordata > Mammalia > Proboscidea > Elephantidae > Loxodonta > Loxodonta africana. The sequence continues at coordinate 47,668,054 of NC_087348.1, forward strand.
CCTGTCCTATAGGGTTGCTATGAGTTGGAGTCAACTCGATGGCAACAAGTTTGGTTTTTTTGGTTTATAGGTGGTACAGTGAGTAAAGTAATCAACTGCTAATGGCAAGGTCAGTGGTTCAAAACCACCAGGGGTTCTGAGGGAGAAAGATGTGGCAGTCTGCTTCTGTAAAGATTTTAGTCTTGGAAACCCCATGGGGTCCCTATGAGTCGTAGTCGACAGGATGGCAGTAGGTTGTATAATCTCAAAGGTAGTTACAAGTATTATTACCATTTTACAGAGGGTAAATTGAGTTGCAGAGAAGTTAAGTAACTTGCCAAAGGGCACATTATTAGGAGAGGTGGCAAAGCCAGGATGAAAATCTAATGTCTTACATCAGGGTCTGCTCTCTGATGCACTAGGCTTTAACTAAGTTCATGTTAGAAATAGCAACAGTGAATCCCAGTGGCTAGAGCTGACCCCAATCAAGTGGCCTGGAATAGCCATCAGTCAGGAGAAACACGGTGCTTCTCTTAGCCTCTCGGGCTACCTCATTCCATTTCTGTCTTTCCCTTTTCAAGCAAGGCATTTCCTTGGGAGCAGCGACAGTGGAATCCAAATTCTGCCCACTTTTCTGATCTTTGTGATTTACCTGTGGCTGGACTCTCCACGAAGTAGAGCAAGCCAGTTTTTCTGAAGGAGACTTGTTATAGAGGAGCCCCTGAGCTACCCAAGAAGACCAGGGGGCTTCCCAATTTTAAAACAATTAGAATCAGAAGCTAGGTTACTAGGTGCCATGTGTCTCAGTAGATGGGAAAACAAGCCTAGAAACTGGTGTTAAGTATCCTTCAGGCCAATAGGCTGCTGGAGTGGGGAGTCTGCTGATCTCCAGCAGCCAGGCTCCCCCAGGAGCCTACCAAGGCAATGTAGACCTTCAACATCTATGAGATGAGCTTGTTTACAAGTTTAAAAGCTCCCTGAACCGCAGACCTGGCTCTAAACATGAGCTAAAGATGTGTTGAATAAAATCAGTGTGAATAGAATGTTTGTTCTGAGTTAAGTACTGGGCAGATACATAAAACATATTTCTTAAGATGATAATAAAATGGTGTGGTAGAGACAGCAGGGTGGTAACCATGACTGCTAAGCTCTATTTTGGGTACCATTTTACCTTACTGAGGGCCCTTAAGTGCCCCCACTTAGCCCTTTACCTTTCTGTGCTTCCTTTTTCCATCTATTAAACAAGGAGGAAAACATCAATTCCTACAGGAATTCCACCTTTCCGGTTCACAGTCATTATGCACCAATACAAAATGAACATGAGCTGTAGAAACGTGTGCAAGTCTCCCCAAGTGATCTCTGGGGGCTCCAACCTCAGGGCTCATTTAATATGTCCTTTCACATTTACATACAAAGCTCTCTTTTTCTCTCAATCAATGTACCCTGAGAGAAAGTTGTGTTCTCCGAGGTGTGCTAATTACAGTGCTAATTGCTAAATCAAGCTACTGTATCAACACAGTTTAGTTCAAGTCAATTCCTGATATTGTCTCATTATGATAACGTTTAGAGAAAAAAATATGCCTGGATCGCTCTCCTTCAAATAAACTCCCTTTCTGGTATAATTTCACAATGAATTTTTTGTTGTACATGTACAAGCATACCTTTGGATAACAGCTATTATACCAGACATTATCCTCTTCGGTTAAAATCCTAAGTAGCTGGACGGATGCCAGAAATGGAAATTGGGAAATAAAATGAAGGCTGAGGCATGCAAGAGAATTAAGAGAATTGGCTCAGTGCTAGACTGGAGGTGTGTGCGCGTGTGTGTGCGTGTGTGAGAGCGAGAGCAAGAGCGAGAGAGAGAGAGGGAAACAGGCTGAGGTAGTCATTATTTTCTTCTGTATCCAAATATCTATCTACATGAGGATTGACGTGGATGCTAAAGGAATCATAATGGCTGTCTTTCACTCTGCTTTCTCTGGGCCCATATACCTGACTCAGGGAGACACCGTTACACCAGCTGTACTCAGCAGCAGTCAGCAAGCAGAAACTGCAGGATGCCCCTACCAAGAAGCCAGTTCTTCCCTTTGGAGACCTGCCTGCTGGGTACCAACATCTGCACACCCAGCTCCAGTACGAGTGCATCTCTCCTTTCTACCGCCGCCTGGGCAGCAGCCGGAGGACCTGTCTGAAAACTGGAAAGTGGAGTGGGCGGGCACCATCTTGCATCCCTAGTGAGTTGAGGCTCATCTTTGGGGTGAAGCAGCTTCCATCTTGCATGGTTGCATGTAAAAAGCCATTAATCACTGTTGAAGATTTTTGGGGAAAGACTCCTTGCCCAAAGGAATGGTCCTTCAGCGCTGTTCCTTGCTGATATCTATAATTCCACAGTTATGTTTCCTTCTCTTGGTTTACATTTACTATCTGGGAGAAATTAACTCAATAAATCTTTTTGGGGGGGGAATGGTTTCTTGGGGATAATTCTATCAGCAATTCCTGAGAGTAGGATTTACCTGGGGAAAAGAGAGAGAACAGTCATTAAACATGAAAGGGGAAAGAAAGAAAGAAAGAAAAGGGGCCAGAGGGATTCTAGATTTGTGAACTTGGTCACCCTGTCTGTACCCCAGTTTTCACACTCATCATCCAATGGGGATAATATTAATTACTTCATAAGGGTTATGGTGGGGATTATTGAGGCAATATATTGTGAGGATTATTGAGGTGATATGTGGAATAAGGTCCTGCACATACTAAGTACGTTCCCCATCCTCTTTGTCAAAGGAGAACAGTACTGCTTAGTTCCTTGTGGTCATCGTATGTACACTAACAAGCATGATGTGTTGAGTCCGTGCTAAATGTTCATGTGCACCATCTCATTCAGTCTCCTCAAGAACCATATGAAGCAATTGTAACTACTATATCCACTCTACAGGCAAGAAAGCTGAGGATCTGAAAGATTACACAACTTGCCCAAAGTCTTACTAAGTACAGACCTGGGATTGGAACCCAGGTTTCATTTGACTACAAAGCCTCCAATTTTAACCCCAGACTTTACAACCAAACACATCAACATGGCTGATTAATATTTAAAGGAAGGGGAGAAAGAGAGGTTAGATAGTTTGGTGGTCATCATGCCCATAGAGCCCACCTCTCCAGATTTGTGCTGTCCTGGTTTGGCAACACATTTTTCTTTGGATAGGAAAGATAGGAGTTCATCTTCCTGAGCCTGTGCTTCCTCCTTAGTCTGTGGGAAAATTGAAAACATCACTGCTCCGAAGACCCAGGGCATGCGCTGGCCATGGCAGGTGGCCATCTACAGGAGGACCAGTGGGGCGCATGGGGACAGTCTGCACAAGGGCACATGGTTCCTGGTGTGCAGTGGTGCCCTGGTGAATGAGCGCACTGTGGTGGTTGCTGCCCACTGCGTCACGGAACTGGGGAAGGTCACCGTGATCAAGACAGCAGACCTCAAAGTCGTCTTGGGGAAATTCTACAGGGATGATGACCGGGATGAAAAAACCATCCAGACCTTGCGGGTAAGAGATGGCTGTAACCAGGAAACCGGGTCTCTGACTCAACAAACTTCAAGCACCATGACAGCAGTGGCTGTGACACTCTTTTTTTTTTTTTAATTAACTTTTACTGAGCTTCAAGTGAACGTTTACAAATCAAGTCAAACTGTCACATATAAGTTTATGTACACCTTACTCCGTACTCCCACTTGCTCTCCCCGTAATGAGTCAGCCCTTCCAGTCTCTCCTTTCGTGACAATTTTGCCAGCTTCCAACTCTATCCTCCCATCCCCCCTCCAGACAGGAGATGCCAACACAGTCTCAAGTGTCCACCTGATACAAATACCTTACTCTTCATCAGCATCTCTCTCCTACCCACTGTCCAGTCCCTTCCATGTCTGATGAGTTGTCTTCGGGAATGGTTCCTGTCCTAGGCCAACAGAAGGTTTGGGGACCATGACCGCCGGGATTCCTCTAGTCTCATTCAGACCATTAAGTATGGTCTTTTTGTGAGAATTTGGGGTCTGCATCCCACTGATCTCCTGCTCCCTCAGGGGTTCTCTGTTGTGCTCCCTGTCAGGGCAGTCATCGGTTGTGGCCGGGCACCAACTAGTTCTTCTGGTCTCAGGATGATGTATGTCTCTGGTTCATGTGGCCCTTTCTGTCTCTTGGGCTCTTAGTTATCGTGTGACCTTGGTGTTCTTCATTCTCCTTTGATCCAGGTGGGTTGAGACCAATTGATGCATCTTAGATGGCCGCTTGATAGCATTTAAGACCCCAGATGCCACTTTTCAAAGTGGGGTGCAGAATGTTTTCATAATAGAATTATTTTGCCAATTGACTTAGAAGTCCCCTTAAACCATGGTCTCCAAACCCCCGCCCTTGCTCTGCTGACCTTTGAAGCATTCAGTTTATCCCGGAAGCTTCTTTTCTTTTGGTCCAGTCCAGTTGAGCTGACCTTATATGTATTGAGTATTGTCCTTCCCTTCACCTAAAGCAGTTCTTATCTACTAACTAATCAGTAAACAACCCTCTCCCACCCTCCCTTCCTCCCCCCGCCCTCGTAACCACAAAAGTCTGTGTTCTTCTCAGTTTATACTATTTCTCAAGATCTTATAATAGTGGTCTTATACAATATTTGTCCTTTTGCCTCTGACTAATTTCGCTCAGCATAATGCCTTCCAGGTTCCTCCATGTTATGAAATGTTTCACAGATTCTTCACTGTTCTTTATCAATGCGTAGTATTCCATTGTGTGAATGTACCACAATTTATTTATCCATTCATCTGCTGATGGACACCTTGGTTGCTTCCAGCTTTTTGCTATTGTAAACAGAGCTGCAATAAACATGGGTGTGCATATATCTGTTTGTGTGAAGGCTCTTATTTCTCTAGGGTATATTCCGAGGAGTGGGATTTCTGGATTGTATGGTAGTTCTATTTCTAACTGTTTAAGATAACGCCAGATAGATTTCCAAAGTGGTTGTACCATTTTACATTCCCACCAGCAGTGTATAAGAGTTCCAATCTCTCTGCAGCCTCTCCAACATTTTTTATTTTGTGTTTTTTGGATTAATGCCAGCCTTGTTGGTGTGAGATGGAATCTCATCGTAGTTTTAATTTGCATTTCTCTAATGGCTAATGATCGAGAGCATTTTCTCATGTATCTGTTAGCTGCCTGAATATCTTCTTTAGTGAAGTGCGTGTTCATATCCTTTGCCCACTTCTTGATTGGGTTGCTTGTCTTTTTGTGGTTGAGCTTTGACAGAACCATATAGATTTTAGAGATGAGGCGCTGGTTGGAGATGTCATAGCTGAAAATTCTTTCCCAATCTGTAGGTGGTCTTTTTACTCTTTTGGTGAAGTCTTTAGATGAGCATAGGTGTTTGATTTTTAGGAGCTCCCAGTTATCTGGTTTCTCTTCGTCATTTTTGGTAATGTTTTGTATTCTGTTTATGCCTTGTATTAGGGCTCCTAATGTTGTCCCTATTTTTCCTTCGATGATCTTTATCGTTTTAGTCTTTATGTTTAGGTCTTTGATGCACTTGGAGTTAGTTTTTGTGCATGGTGTGAGGTATGGGTCCTGTTTCATTTTTTTGCAAATGGATATCCAGTTATGCCAGCACCATTTGTTAAAAAGACTATCTTTTCCCCAATGAACTGACACTGGGCCTTTGTCAAATATCAGCTGCTCATATGTGGATGGATTTATATCTGGGTTCTCAATTCTGTTCCATTGGTCTATGTGCCTGTTGTTGTACCAGTACCAGGCTGTTTTGACTATTGTGGCTGTATAATAGGTTCTAAAATCAGGTAGAGTGAGGCCTCCCACTTTCTTCTTCTTTTTCAGTAATGCTTTACTTATCCGGGGCTTCTTTCCCTTCCATATGAAGTTGGTGATTTGTTTCTCCATCACATTAAAAAATTACATTGGAATTTGAATTGGAAGTGCATCGTATGTATAAACGGCTTTTGGTAGAACAGACATTTTTACTATGTTAAGTCTTCCTATCCATGAGCAAGGTATGTTTTTCCACTTAAGTAGGTCCTTTTTAGTTTCTTGTAGTAGTACTTCGTAGTTTTCTTTGTATAGGTCTTTTACATCTCTGGTAAGATTTATTCCTAAGTATTTTATCTTCTTGGTGGCTACTGTGAATGGTATTGATTTGGTTATTTCCTCTTCGATGTTCTTTTTGTTGATGTAGAGGAATCCAAGTGATTTTTGTATGTTTATCTTGTAACCTGAGACTCTGCCAAACTCTTCTATTAGTTTCAGTAGTTTTCTGGAGGATTCCTTAGCGTTTTCTGTGTATAAGATCATGTCATCTGCAAATAGAGATAATTTTACTTCCTCCTTGCCAATCCGGATGCCCTTTATTTCTTTGTCTAGCCTAATTTCTCTGGCTAGGACCTCTAGCACAATGTTGAATAAGAGCAGTGATAAAGGGCATCCTTGTCTGGTTCCCATTCTCAAGGGAAATGCTTTCAGGCTCTCTCCATTCAGAGTGATGTTGGCTGTTGGCTTTGTATAGATGCCCTTTATTATGTTGAGGAATTTTCCTTCAATTCCTATTTTGCTGAGAGTTTTTATCATAAGTGGGTGTTGGACTTTGTCAAATGCCTTTTCTGCATCAATTGATAAGATCATGTGGTTTTTGTCTTTTGTTTTATTTATATGGTGGATTACATTAATGGTCTTTCTAACATTAAACCAGCCTTGCATACCTGGTATAAATCCCACTTGGTCATGGTGGATTAATTTTTTGATATGTTGTTGAATTCTATTGGCTAGAATTTTCTTGAGGATTTTTGCATCTATGTTTATGAGGGATATAGGTCTGTAATTTTCTTTTTTTGTGATGTCTTTACCTGGTTTTGGTATCAGGGAAATGGTGGCTTCATAGAATGAGTTAGGTAGTATTCTGTCATTTTCTATGCTTTGAAATACCTTTAGTAGTAGTGGTGTTAACTCTTCTCTGAAAGTTTGGTAGAACTCTGCAGTAAAGCCATCCAGGACAGGGCTTTTTTTTTATTGGGAGTTTTTTGATTACTGTTTCAATCTCTTTTTTTGTTATGGGTCTATTTAGTTGTTCTACTTCTGAATGTGGTAGTTTAGGTAGGTAGTGTTTTTCCAGGAATTCATCCATTTCTTCTAGGTTTGCAAATTTGTTAGAGTACAATTTTTCATAATAATCTGATATGATTCTTTTAATTTCAGTTGGTTCTGTTGTGATGTGGTCCTTCTCGTTTCTTATTCGGGTTATTTGTTTCCTTTCTTGTATTTCTTTAGTCAGTCTGGGCAATGGTTTATCAATTTTGTTAATTTTTTCAAAGAACCAACTTTTGGCTTTGTTAATTCTTTGAATTGTTTTTCTGTTCTCTAATTCATTTAGTTCAGCTCTAATTTTTATTATTTGTTTTCTTCTGGTGGCTGATGGATTCTTTTGTTGCTCACTTTCTATTTGTTCAAGTTGTAGGGACAGTTCTCTGATTTTGGCTCTTTCTTCTTTTTGTATGTGTGCATTTATCGATATAAATTGGCCTCTGAGCACTGCTTTTGCTGTGTCCCAGAGGTTTTGATAGGAGGTATTTTCATTCTCGTTGCATTCTATGAATTTCCTTATTCCCTCCTTAATGTCTTCTATAACCTAGTCTTTTTTCAGGAGGGTATTGTTCACTTTCCAAGTATTTGATTTCTTTTCCCTAATTTTTCTGTTATTGATTTCCACTTTTATGGCCTTGTGGTCTGAGAAGATGCTTTGTAATATTTTGATGTTTTGGATTCTGCAAAGGTTTGTTTTATGACCTAATATGTGGTCTATTCTAGAGAATGTTCCATGTGTGCTAGAAAAAAAAGTATACTTTGCAGCAGTTGGGTGGAGAGTTCTGTATAAGTCAATGAGGTCAAGTTGGTTGATTGTTGTAATTAGGTCTTTCGTGTCTCTATTGAGCTTCTTACTGGATGTCCTGTCCTTCTCCGAAAGTGGTGTGTTGAAGTCTCCTGCTATAATTGTGGAGGTGTCTATCTCACTTTTCAGTTCTGTTAAAATTTGATTTATGTATCTTGCAGCCCTGTCATTGGGTGCATAAATATTTAATATGGTTATATCTTCCTGGTCAGTTGTCCCTTTTATCATTATGTAGTGTCCTTCTTTATCCTTTGTGGTGGATTTAAGTTTAAAGTCTCTTTTTTCAGAAATTAATATTGCTACTCCTGCTCTTTTTTGCTTATTGTTTGCTTGATATATTTTTTTCCATCCTTTGAGTTTTAGTTTGTTTGTGTCTCTAAGTCTAAGGTTTGTGTGACACTCTTCTTACCTTAATATTTTAGCACCTAGCTCAGAGCCCAACACATGGTAGGCACTCAGTGTTTTCTATTGACAAATACTAGAAAGGGGCATTTTGAAAGACCATAGAGTCTTTTCTCTTTGTTTTAAAAATAGAGTAGAGACAAAGGTACATCATTATGATCATCAAACATGTATTAATTACCTATCTCATTTAGGGTCCTATACTAGGCATTGAGGACACAGATTTTTATCCAAGATACCCCTAATCAATTTATAATATCCTTCTCTCCCTCCTTACTTGACTTTCTCCCTGTCTCTGATCCATCTATTCATCTATCCATCCCATCTACCCACCCACCTGTCCATCCATCCATCTGTCCATCCATAATCCCATAATCACAATGTGATTCATTTTATTCACTGAGAATAGTTGCATATAGGGAAAAAAAAATTTGCCCTGAGGTGCCTACAGTCTAGTGAGAAAGACAGACCAGTATACTGTGATCAGTGCAGCATAGCTAAAGCCCTGAGGAAATGCGCCCAAATGTAGTTGCAGTAATTGAGCACTACATTAAAAAAAAAAAAAAAATACAGGGCAACACAGATGTTAGCTCCTAGAAGCCTTTATCAAAGAGAGTGATCAGCAAGGATTGGGACTATCAGAGAAGACTTTGTGGAAAAGTCTCTTGGAGCATTCTGGGTGTATCTCCATTTCACTGACTTGAAGTGATTACAGCAGACCAGAAGTTGCAAACTGGTAGCCTTCGAGGGTTTGTGATTTGATGGCCCCGACATAATTTTTTTAAATCAGTTATTTGCCAGCATTAAAAAAAAAACCAGGAAGCTTCAGATAAAAACCTGGAGTCCTAGATTCTCTGGCACAATTAGAATCCTGGCCCCCTTCTGCATGACACACTGCCCACTTTTGATGGGTGTGCACTCTTGTGCTCTGCAGCCCCTTCCCCATCTAGTCACCTTGCCAGGCCTTGGCAGGCATTGCAGCTTAAACCAAAAACAGTCTTGGAAATAGAGTAATTGCTTTCTATGACCCCTTGAGCAAAGTAACTTCAAATAATTGCAGCTATCTCTTAGCCGTTTTCTCCTGATAACTTTGCCTCAGGGCCAGCCTATTCTTGTCCACCATGGAGTTGGCTGCTCACCCTGGCTGTCTGTTCCTTGTGTTTATAGATTTCTGCTATCATTCTGCATCCCAACTATGATCCCATTCTGCTCGACTCTGACATGGCCATCCTGAAACTCCTGGACAAGGCTCGCATTAGCACCCGAGTACAGCCCATCTGCCTAGCAGCCGCCCGTGACCTCAGCACCTCCTTCCAGGAGTCCCGCATCACCGTGGCTGGCTGGAATGTCTTGGCGGACATGAGGACCCCTGGCTTCAAGAATGACACACTGCGCTCGGGGGTGGTCAGGGTGGTGGACTCGTTGCTGTGTGAGGAGCAGCATGAAGACCATGGTATCCCAGTAAGTGTCACAGATAACATGTTCTGTGCCAGCCACGACCCCACTGCCCCTTCTAACATCTGCCTGGCAGAGACAGGAGGCATTGCAGCAGTGTCTCTTCCAGGACAGGCATCACCTGAGCCGAGCTGGCACCTGGTGGGCCTGGTCAGCTGGAGCTATGATAAAACATGCAGCCACAGCCTCTACACAGCCTTCACAAAGGTGCTGCCTTTTAAAGACTGGATAGAGAGAAACATGAAATGAGTCTCAAGCTCCATGAGAAGCTTTCCCTACGTCCACCTGAACTTGTGTGCCACCTGTGTTGCCTAATGCAGTGTGGACCTGAAGTGTGACTTTAGCTGTGCCAAGGCTTCTGATTTCAGGGACAAAACTCAATGGAGGCCAAGTTGAGATTGGCTTCTGGTAAGCCACTGTGCCCCCTGATTGCTTGGTTATTTGAAGATAACCAGGGCTTTCAAAAAAGACAATAGGGATAGCAAAGAAAACTTTCCCATTCAACTGACCTGGGGGCCTTTGCCACCCTTCAGTGGTGCCAATGTCATGGTCAGCTCTGGTTGAGAAAGGATTGACCAGGAGGACTGGGCTTCATGAGGCTACTTCTAAGGCTCCAGATAGACCAAGTTCCAAAGAGCCACTTGCAGGACAGCCCAGGACAGCGGAGCTTGGAGGAGGTACATGCTTTGGTGCACATTGCCACAGTTCGACACGATCCTTTTCCTTCTCAATCCTCTGTAAATATTTTAATAAAACAAGGGCTATCTTGTGACCCACGAAACAAATGTGCTATGGTTCTGATTCCTGCATGCTGTTTCTCTGTACTACACATATGGGGACCGATGAATTGGTGACAACCCTTTTAAATGAGTTATAATTCCCAAATGATGCATCTGACAAAGCCATTGCCATCTTTATGATACCAGTCCTTGGAGCTTGGTGGGTGATGGGCTGAGAGAGGAGGGATGTGGTACCATCAAATCAGACACATGCAGAGGAAACTACCAGCAATTAGATCATCTTTAATGTCCCCTCTGGTTCTCATGCTCTAGATCCAGCACAAAGCCCCCACTTTGCACTCACATAAATCTTTATGATATATTTTCATAGCATCTGAAATGGAATCCCATTTTTACTTATACTAGATTTAGCTATGCCCAGAAGCTGTAGCCTCATTCTTTTCTGTAACTGATGTGATTTTCCTCTCAAGCCCCACCCACAGATCTCACTGGATAGTAGGGGGGAAAATGAATTCAGTCCAATCAAATACTTTAAGTGATCTTTTCAGGAATATTCTCTTTTTTGGGTGACTCTTTTATTCCTTCCTTCCCTCCTCCTCTCATCAGTTTTCTCCTCTCCAAGGTTCTGTCTTAGAGGCTTGCATGCCTTCAAGCATGGGGACAAAGCAGGGACTTGTGATTTCCAGCTGGTCCTCAGTTGTGTGTGGTGGGTCTTTCCCATCCCTGGGTGTTTTGCAGACATTTGGTGCTAAGGTCTGTAACTTGTGTAACTTTGCGCTATGTTCTCTTTCACTTTCAGTGGGACTCTATGGCCCTCCCTGCTGGCTTGGCTCATCCCCAGCTCTTGCTGGCGCTATGATACTCCTGAGATCTGGCCATGACTCCTCTTTGACCCTGGTTTGGGCCACTCAGCCCCATTGCTACAATGGTGACCTTCTCTGGCAGCTCCCCAGCTAGACACTCAGTGAACTCCTCTTCCTCCCTTGGGGGCTTGTGGGAACTTCTCGGTCTTTTCCATACCACACAAGAGCTGAAGCTCAGGGTTGTTACACCCTGGGAGACATTCTCCTCCTATAGTTCCAAACAGGAACTTTACTGTTCCTGCAATTTATCTGAGAGACCTTCTACATCAAGGATGTTAGACCCAAGACAGAAAGAAGGTGGGGACACGTTTGTCTTCCAACCTGCCTCCCATCTCTGTGTCTCCTGCTTTCCCATAATCCCCTGGGTTAAAGGGAATTTCTTGTACTTTTTCTTTTTGTCAGGCCGGGACTTTCCATAAGTCATATCCTTCTCTTCTTCCTCCCAGCCACATCCTCATGGCTTAATCTAAGAGCAGTGTATTAGCTATCTGTTGCTGAATAACAAATTATCCCAGAACATAGAGGCTTAAAACAATAAACATTTCACAGTTTTAGTGGGTCAGCGACTTAACCCAGTCAAGATGTTGTCTGGGGCTGCATTCATCTGAAGGCTTGACTGGGGCTGAAGGATTTGATTCTACAGATGGATATTGAGTCACTCAAAGGTTCTTTTAAGTCTAGAAAGCTTGGATCTTGAGAGATGTGATGGAGGTTGGATCAGAGAGATCTACTTCAAATTCTTGTTTTATAACTTCCTTTCTAAGTGATTTTTGGGCAAGTTCTAAGCCTCCCCACATCAGTTTCATCATCTGTTAAATTGGCATAATAAAATATTTTTAGGAGAGCTGTAACAAATAAGTGAGATACTGTGTAACACAGTGAACATAGTATATGACATATAGTTTGGTGCCTGTAATGCCTGCCGGAGCTAGGGCTGCCTCCACATCTGTGTCTGTAGTCTACTGCACTTCACACAATGGGTGCTATCTTAGTTACCTAGTGCTGCTGTAACATAAATACTATAATTGAGATAGATCGGGGTTCAAAGCTTTGCAGGAGAAAAGACCTGGCGATTTGTTGCCATAAAGGTTACACCCCAGGAAACCCTATGAGGCAGTTTCACTCTGTCACATAGGGTTGTCATGAGTTGGAATCGACAGCATACAACAACAAAGAACAAAAATTTATTTTCTCACAGTTCTGGAGGCTGAAAGTCCAAATCAGGGTCTCAGACCTGTCAATTTCTTGCTTGTCCAAAGTCAAGATCATTTTGTGACTCTGATGGATCAAGGCAAACCCAAGACCACTGTATATCTTGTCTGAGAACAGACAAAAGCAAGGTTACACCACAAAAACACCAAATATCCCCCTCTCCTGGTTAGTATGAGTGACTGATGCTTCTTTACCAATTACACTTTTAGCCTCTATTCAAGATTTATTAAGATAGCCAATTATAAAATTAATCCCAGCATCCTAAGAGCAAAGCCCCACTTCCTGGTAACCTCCCCCAAATCACCTAACACAAGCCCAAATCTTACAAGTGCATTCTCCCTCATTGCAAGGGGCAATAAATGCAACTTGTTCAGCTGCAGGTGTGGTCCTGGTGGTCTTTGGCTAGAGACCATTGACTAAATTAATAAAATTTAAGAAAAATATATATTATGTAAGCAAGAATCTTACTTTCCTTGGAAGAGGCCAGGTTTACACATTAAATGGACCTTAAAGAGTAACCGAGTGGGTCAACTCACACTGTGAGGAAGGAGTGATCCAAGTAGGCCAGATTTCAGTTAACTTTTCATTCACGGGGTAGCTAGAACTTCAACTGAGTCTTCATAGTGATGATCAGGAAGGAAATAGGATGTTGTAAGTAAGGAAAGAGTTTAAGTAAGGAAAGAGTTTGGAAAATACATGAGATTAGGCATGGAGGGGACAGACTTACAAAAGGGCTGACTATTTCCCAACACGGACCCTTTATTCCAGTGACAGGTCAGGTTGGTCAGCCACGGTGAGACCAGTCAAGATAAGACCAATTAGTTATGACTACCAAATATTCTAATTAGTTGGCACAATAAATATATCCTGATAGAAAGGGAGAAAAATGTAGACTAGACCTTCAAATTTCTTAAAGAATCCAGGCTTACTGGACCTATTGAGGCTGGAGGAGTCCCCAAGACTATTACCCTGAGCTACTCTGCAAACCTTGAATTGAAACTATCCCCTGAAGTCATCTTTAAACTAAGTAATAGTCTAGCTCAAAAAGTAAGGATTGTCACCATTGAGTATAGCATTCCCTTAAAAAATTAATTAGACCGAATGGACAACAGCTATTTTAAAGCATAGACAAGAAGGTTGGAGGGCAGAGAGTTTTAAGTGAATAGGAGCGAAACAATTAGAACAGCAATAACGAGAATATTGACACTATGTGAAGAATGTAACCAATGTCACTGGGAATGGGTTTTGCTGTATATATTTTCACCAAAAATAAATTAAAATATAAATTTGAAAAGATAAGACCAATTAGTGGGGAATCTTGAATGCTAGAATTAATTTGGCTCTTTATTGACCATTTCCAAACATCAAGTCCATTATGATGTCGCCAGGAGAGTGAAAGGATAGAAGAATTCTGGGAAAATCCATAAGGCTGGTTGTGCTAGACAGAGGGCAGTGGTTAGAAGACCCAGCCTGAGCTCAAATCCCAGCTTTGTCACTTACACAGTGTAACCTTGACCGTGTCACTCAATTTCTATTCTACAGTTGCCTTATCTGTAAATGGGAATGCAACGATATGAGGATTCAGTGCGGCAATGCCTGTGGCAGCTAGTATGAAGAACATCAGTACTGGGTGTTATTACTGTCATTGTTGTTTTATTGTTCTTCAAGAGGAGGAGACTGGAGGTTGAGAAACCACTCATGCGAACCTTATGAGACACAGAGAGATGAAAGGAAGGTTTATACTGCTGTTGATGTCCAAGCATGTGGAAATATGTTTAGCTATCCACGGAGTGGAGTCAGTAACCAGAAAGGAAGGGCAGAAATACATGAGGGTCAAGGGTGAAAAGAGCCAGGAATGTTCAGAGTAAGGAGCAATGGGCTTGTGTAAGTGGGAGTTGTCTGGATAAATTTCAGAGACAAAATACTAGTTCTTTCAGAGAATTTTTGATACATTTCCCCACATACATATGTACGTGTGTGGGGGAGGAGGGGTGTACAAGATGGACTTATTAAAAGGGACCAGGCCCAGCTAAGGAGCCCTCGTGGCACAATGGCTAAGCAGTTGGCTGCTAACCAAAAGTTTGGTGGTATGAACCCACCAGCGGCTGTGCAGGAGAAAAGACCTGGTGATCTGCTCTTGTAAAGATTACAGCCTAGAAAACCCTATGGGGCAGTTCTGCGCCGTCATATAGGCTTCCTATGAGTTGGAATTAACTCGATGGTACCTAACAACAGGCCCAGCTGGAGAAGTAGGAAATTTACAGTCATCCAGACCTCTCCTTTCCAGCATAATACATGCTATCCTTTGGAATTATGAATATGGGATTTGAATATGAATCTTTATAGTTCTTTGGGGTTTAAGAATTTTAATGCTGTCAGAGTTATCACCTGCTCAAAACCTAATGTGCCTCTCACATTGACCTCCTATATCAGAGTGTTAGTGGATAAAACCTCTTTCATCTGAATTCCATCAAGAATTGTGATTCCATTGATTTTCCACCTGTCATTCATTCATCAACAAAAATTTATTGGGTGCTTACTATGCCAAACACCAGGAAGACTGTTGTTATTGTTAGGTGTCATCGAGTGGGTTCCAACTCATAGCAACCACTTGTGACAGAGTAGAATGCCCCATAGGGTTTTCTAGGCTGTAATCTTTATGGCTATATCATTCAAAAGCGGCTGCAGCAGTTTATCAACAGGGAACTGCCAGAAATTCAGACCAGTTTCAGAAGAGGACATGAACCAGGGAAATCACTGCTGATATCAGATGGATCCTGGCTGAAAGCAGAGAACACTAGAAGGATGTTTACCTGTGTTTTATTGACTATGCAAAGGCATTCGACTGTGTGGATCATAACAAATTATGGGTAACATCGGGAAGAATGGGAATTCCAGAACACTTAATTGTGCTCATGAGGAACCTTTACATAGATCAAGAGGCAGTTGTTCGGACAGAACAAGGAGATAATGAGTGGTTTAAAGTCAGAAAACGTGTGTGTCAGGGTTGCATCCTTTCACCATACCTATTCAATCTGTGTGCGGAGCAAATAATCCGAGAAGCTGTACTATATGAAGAAGAACGGGGCATCAGGATTGGAGGAAGACTCATTAACAACCTGCATTATGCAGATGACACAACCTTCCTTGCTGAAAGTGAAGAGGACTTGAAGCACTTACTGAAGAAGATCAAAGGCCACAGCCTTCAGTATGGATAACACCTCAACATAAAGAAAATAAAAATCCTCACAACTGGACCAGTGAGCAACATCATGATAAACGGAGAAAAGATTGAAGTTGTCAAGGATTTCGTCTTACTTGGATCCACAATCAACAGCCATGGAAGCAGCAATCAAGAAATAAAAAAGACACATTGCATTGGGCAAATCTGCTGCAAAGGACCTCCTTAAAGCATTGAAAAGCAAAGACGTCACCTTGAAGACCAAGGTGCGCCTGACCCAAGCCATGGTATTTTCAATCGCATCATATGCGTGTGAAAGCTGGACAATGACTAAGGGAGACTGAAGAAGAATTGATGCCTTTGAATTGTGGTGCTGGTGAAGAATATTGACTATATCATGGACTGCTAAAAGAACGAACAAATCTGTCTTGGAAGAAGTACAACCAGAATGCTCCTTAGAGGCAAGGATGGCGAGAGTATGTCTCACATACTTTGGACATGTTGTCGGGAGGGGTCAGTCCCTGGAGAAGGACATCATGCTTGGTAAAGTTTAGGGTCAGTGGAAAAGAGGAAGACCCTCAACAAGATGGATTGACACAGTGGCTGCAACAATGGGCTCAAGCATAACAACGATTGTGAGGATGGCGCAGGACCGGGCAGTGTTTCGTTCTGTGATACACAGGGTCACTGTGAGTCAGAACCGACTCGACGGCACCGAACAACAACAACAACAATCTTAATGAGAGTAGATTGCCAGGTCTTTCTGCTATGGAGCAGCTGGGTGGGTTCGAACCAACTATTGGTTAGCAGCTGAGTGCTGAACCATTGCATCACTTCACTCCAGGAAGACTAAAGGTGGGAAAAATAGGCCTGGTACTTGCCCTCAGTCATATAATCCCAGAAGAACATGCAAAAATTAGAAAGTATGATAAGTCCTAGGACACAAAATACAGTATACTGCAAGAATGTACAGTGGGGGAATGGATTTAATATGGAGAGAGTGGAGGAAAAGTCTTGGCTCCCTGAGGAAATGATGACTGAGTTAAAGAGTTAATCACTAGAAGGAAGGTGGAGAGTGAGTAAGAACATTCCAGACAGAGGGAACAGAATGTGCGAAGACCTTGAGGAGAAGGGCTCCTTGAATGTTTGAGGAACTGCTAGAAGCCAACGCGCCTCATGCACAGCCATCACCCATCTATTGGTGGAGACTTGCATGTTACTTTGATGCTGACAGGTTTCAGCAGAGCTTCCAGACCAAGACAAACTAGGAAGAAAGGCCTGATAATCTACTTGCGAAAATCAGCCAATGAAAACCCTATGGGACGCAACGGTCTGATCCATAACTGATTATGGGGACGGCACGGGACCAGGCAGTCTTTCATTCTGTTGTGCATGGGGTTACCACGAGTCAGAAGCCAGCTCAATGGAAGCAAACAACAAGAGAAAACCAGTGAGATTGCAGGAGAAAGAGTGAATAAAGAAGTGATATGATATGATGCTGGAGATGGAGACAAAGTCAGGGCCACTTAGGAATCTGGGAGAACAGAGTGAGAAGCCATGGCCAGGACCACAGCACATATCTTAAACCCCATGAATTCCTAGAGTGTGCACTAGGAGCTATTAGTGAGGTCATCCAGTATAGCCCTCGGCTCTGACTTCGGCTTCTTCTATTGTCCTTCTAACCTGGACATGAATGAAGACCTTGAGTCTCATTGTATGGACACAACTGCAGATTGTTCTAACATAGCATGACCTTAAAAGAAGACAAGATGAGTTAGAAGAAGAAAGCTGGCAGCCAATGCAGGATGCAAAGAAATGAGACACATTTTATATCTTCCCTTATGCCTTTCCCCCTTCTTTAGGATCCTGTGAAAATTTTGAGTGTAATAGTTTAGATCCCTAGGGCTTGGGGAAGTTTATCTTTTCAGGGCTGTCGGAACAATGGAACGTTTTGGAGTGGTTTGGTGGCAATTTGTGGTCTCTTTTTGCTTTTCTTGGCAGCAGGACTTGCTGTTCCTGGCAGGGCTCTGCCCGGATGTGCCGAGGCCCAGCATTTTAAAAGACAGTCTCAATTGTGGAGTTTTTTTAGGGCTCACTTCACGTTCATATTCCAGTTCTGAGTGTTTATTCAGAGGCTTGTGGACTAGGTTTGATGGAGAGCTTTGTCAAGAAAGGGGAAGGGAAGGTCAGTAGATAAAATTAGGGAGTAGCTTTCTTAGGTAAAGGGAGCCCTGGTGGTGCAGTGATTATGCACTCGGCTGCTAAACAAACGGTCGGCGGTTCAAACCCACCAGCTGCTCTGCGGGACAAGGATGTGGCAGTCTGCTTCCGAAAAGATTTACAGCCTTGGAAACCCTACTAGGGCAGTTCTGCTCTGTGCTATAGGGTTGCTACGAGTCAGAATCAACTTGACAGCAATGGGGTTTTTTTTTTTTTCCTAATCGGTTTGGTTTTGGGTCTTTTTCTCAGGTGAAGAATAAAATTAGAGATTGAATTCTCAGAAAACAAACAAACAATAAAAAATAGCAGTGTCATGTTCCTGAACTTACGGTTTCTAAGAAAAGGCAATTCCACATGCTAGAGAAAGAAAAAAAAAAATTTTTTTTTTTGAAAGAATGCTATTAATCATAAAATATGCCCATTTCTGGAAGAGTTGTGCATTTTCAGTGGAAAGAGAAACAAGGTGTTACAAATAAAGCAGCATCCAGGTAGTAATAAGTGAAACCTTAAAGTAAAGAACTGGGATATCTTCCAGTTTACTGTAGTTACACAAGGCCTAACATCCACATTTTTCATTCATCCTAGTTCTTCAGTCCTTGATTAAAAAAAAAAAAAAAAATCCCTGAATCTATATTCTCAGTTTAGAACTAAATTACCTGGTTGTTACGCCTCACTCTTTCTCTTAATAATTCATTAGAAAAACACTTTTCAGATTTCGATATAAAGACTCAGAACTATCAGAGTAGTTTCATAAAAAAAATGAATAGAGACAACAGAATAAAGATCACATCATTGATTTTCTGAGGTCACCAGAGCCTGGCTTGTGTCCTTGGTTCTGTCCTACAGCCAAATCACTTAGCATTTGCTCATTGTGGAACTGGGATCAACCTAAGAAATCCCATCAAAAATTTCCTATTCTTCCTTCTGCCCTTCTTACCAACCAGTCGCCATTGAGTCAGCTCCGACTCATGGTGACCACACGTGTGTCAGAGTACAACTGTATTGCATAGCAGATTTTTTGGAAGTAGATGGCCCGACCTTTCTTCTGTGGTGCCTCTGGATGGACTCGAATCTCCAACCTTTCTGTTAGCAGCTGAGCATGTTAACTATTTGCACCACCCAGGGTCTCCTCGCTCATCAAGAGGATGTCATTGCTGAGTTTTGTAATTCACAGCAGAACATAGAGAAAGGGAAGGTGGATGCCTAACTTGATCTTTGCAATGATTAGGAGAAACTGGGGGTAGAAATTCAAATGACAGCAATCACTCTCAAAAAGTATTTCCACTTTATACAGGATCAAGCTACTAAAAAAGAGACAGTCACTCTAATTCAAAACTTTATGGTTTTTATTGAGGGCATAAAGAATCTGTACTAACCCTGACATTTAGCCTCAAGCCATCTCTTAGTAGGAGATGCTGACATAGAGGAATGATATACTGAGAACTCACATTTCATCTCTTCCCACTGTCTCCTTTCCTCCTTCATCCGTATTAAATAAATGGAATGAATTCACACTCTTTCAATTACAATTCATCAGGCAATAAGCGTAAGTACCAACTGTCTCGGCCTTCTCAAGCTTTCTGCTTAATGAGAAGGTTTCTACCCAAATAATGGATTATATTTAGACTGAGTTCTCAGTCTGAATTGAGGTTTCTATGAAGGAACATCTCTTTCCTCATCAGCTTGGAGAGTGAGGTAAAAATAGAACGCCCTCACTTTTCTTTTGCTAATGTGCGTTAACAAAAAAAGAGTGAATGAACTCAACTTGTTTCTTACTGCTCCGAATACCCATGAGACAATGGAATTTCTCTATTCTCTCTTCAGTGACCAAAAATCTGATGAACACAGATACAGGCTGGCTCATCTGTAGCTGCACTGTGCTGGTGGAGCTGAAGCGTTGCCACCAGTCCTCTAGGTGATGAAAGTGGCAGCAGCCGGAGGCTGACATAATTAAGATGTTAATAGCTACCACTGTGTGCCAGGAACTGTGCTAAGTGCTTTATGTGACATCACCTCAATTAGTTCTCATAAGAGCCCAGTAGATGCGTGTCATTACTCTCCCCACTGATGCCCAGGAGGGGCGAACGATTTACTCAGCAAAATTCAGAATAGAAAGAAGGAATGATGAACTCAACTTGAATCACATTGATCCAAACACGGGTGAGATGGATGGTTGTCAGGTTGCTCTAATTCTGAAGACTATTTTATAACTTCTACTGTGACCACCTTGGAGCCCTGGTGGTGCAGTGGTTAAGAGCTCAGCTGCTAACCAAAACATCAGCAGTTCAGATTCACCAGCCACAACTTGAAACCCTATGGGGCAATTCCACTCTGTCCTAGGGGCAGTTCTACTCTGTCCTACAGGCTCGCTGTGAGTTGGAATCGACTCTACCACAACTGTGACCACCTTAGGATCCTTAATACATTGTTCTGGTGCTGCCACTATGAAAATGCGTCTCCTGCTAGTTAGGGCTCTAAACCTGCTTCGCTTTCTAAAACCTTTATATTTTCAGTTTAGTTTCAGGCTTTTCCAGTTTCTCTTTCTCATGTTCTTGTCTTCAGGACCAACTCTGTCAGAGAATTCAAAATAAATAAATTAAAAGCGCAGTTGCCACTGAGTTGACTCTGACTCACGGTGACTTTATGTGTGCCAGAACAGAACTGCTCCATAGGGTTTTCAAGACTGTGCCTTTTCTGAAGTAGATTGCCAGGACTTTCTTCCGAGGTGCCTCTGGGTGGAGGCATTTTGGTTAGCAGCCAAGCACGTTAATCATCTGCACCACCCAGAAACTCCTGTCAGAATAGTTTAGTATGTTTCCTCTAAAATAGGAACAGCATACAATAGTTGCCCTTCACATTTTTCATTCATTCTAAAAAACACCTCACGTTTTGAAAAGTAAGCACACTTAACGCTAATTGTCTTGGAGAAAGGGCCCCAAATGTCCCTTTTGTTTCATTTATTTAAAAATCACCTTAGTGTGTCTAGTCTTGTTGTCCTAATGATTGGGTCAAAGTTTTAGAAGACTGGTCCAGAAACCAACCAAAACCCACTGCCATCGAGTCGATTCTGACTTATAGCGACCCTATAGTGGCACAGTGGTTAAGTGCTATGGCTGCTAACCAAAAGGTTGGCAGTTGAAATTCACCAGGCACTCCTTGGAAACTCTATGGGGCAGTTCTACTCTGTATTACAGGGTCGCCATGAGTTGGTCCAGAAAAGGAGCTTGTAGTTCCTTGTTTTTTGGGGTGGGGAGGGGGGAAGGCAGGGACAGATGTTTCGTCTTCATACTATGTACCAGCCACTGTGAAATCTGCTTTACATATATAATATTTGTAGCTACAAGAATTATTTCCATTTTACTTAATCCCTCAAAGGGATTAAGCGACCCACTCAATGGAGCCCTGGTGGTACAGTGGTTATGACATGTGTGGGATTTGGACGCACACTGGTTTGACTCCAAAGTCCAGACTTGCTTTGCCAGAAGGAAACGCCAAAAGGACAAATGTGTTCCCTGGGTGGTTCTGACCTTACAGAGAACCACAGATATGAATGTCCCACCTACTGACCTGATGGTGGCTGGTTTTCTTATTACTAAGTTCTAGGAGCATCGGTAATCTTAAAGAGCAAGGCAGATGAGATGGGGAGAAAAAGTCAAATTTCTATTTCTCAGACATTACAAAATGACAGTCCCTTTTGGCGAGGGCAGCCCTTAGGTCAGTTGGCTGCTATTTCTCTCTAGGTCACTTTCTTCTGATAAACTTTGAACATTGGAACATTTCTCCCTCTGTTGTCATCATGAGGGGGGATGGTCTTATTCAATAGCCTTTTATGGGAAAACAGGGTAGGTCTTTTTTTTTTTTTTCTATATTAGGAGTTTCCCCCTCCCGCACGTGAAGATGTAATAACCAATCTCAAGCAATCTAAAGGAGAACCAAGACAGAATGAATTCCTTAGAAGAGTGTAATAGGAGAAGGGGGAGTCTTTGCCCCTTCTTTGGTTCAATTAAGCTCCCATAATAATGGAGGAAGAACATTGAGAATTATAGACTTTAGGACTGGAACCTTCAAGGCCATCTGGTGACTTCCTCCCTAGTTTGACTATACCTCCTTCTGATCTCTAGCAACTTGGCTGGCCGACTCTTCTTTACTGGAACATCCTTATGGTGGAGAGGTCCCCACATGGCATGGGGGCAACCTGTCCCAATAACGATGATATTATTACTGCTACAGGTTGTGTAGCAAAGAGATTTAAAGCAAGGTTCTGCAGGAAGACTGCCTGCCTTCAAACTCCGGCTTCACCCTGGCTTCATCCACTTGGCCCTGTAGAACAATTCTCTGTTTGCTATGTTCCCCAGAGAGGTTGAACTCCTAGGATTATATATGAATTACATCACTGGGTTCTCCTGCCTTC
The DNA here is from genome assembly GCF_030014295.1 of Loxodonta africana. Lineage (NCBI taxonomy): Eukaryota > Metazoa > Chordata > Mammalia > Proboscidea > Elephantidae > Loxodonta > Loxodonta africana. The sequence continues at coordinate 47,690,437 of NC_087348.1, forward strand.
TGGATTCCGCTGGCTTTGGCCAACAGGGAGTTCCCAAGGGGAGAGAAGGGCCGGAGGGAAGTGATGTCCAGGTCCTTATTCCCAGGCCCCCTTCAAGTGGGTTCCTGTGCTAACGAAGGTCTGAGCTCCTGTCAGGTGGTCTTCTCCATGCCATATTAGAATAGCTCTTGGTGTCTTGGGTTATGAAAGCTCCTAGGATGATTAAGATGCAGATCTGGTTAATCTAATGGGTTCACTCTGCATTCCAGTAACCTCCCTTAAGGGTGTGTAATTGTGTCCCCCCTTTGCTGTCAGCTGGGGGGGGCTTTCACTATCCTTTATAGTTTCCCTACACCTTTCCCATACCTTTCTAAATAGTCCCTTTATTAAACTTTCCAGTTTACTTAATTTGAATGTGTCATCTTGTTCCAGATGGAACCCTGACTCATAGAACCACCCACTAGCTATGTTAGCTTGGGCAAATCCCTTAATTTCTCTTGGACTCGGTTTTCTCTTCTGAAAAAGGAGGGGTAATAACACTACTAATAACTTCTGTAGAAGATCATGTTAAAAATTAATGAGGTTATACATATAAAGTATGGTGACACCTGTGGTTCAGTGGTAGAATGCGCACCTTCCATCTGGGAGATCCAGGTTCAATTCCTGACCAATGCACATCATATGTTAGCCACCACCTGTCTGTCAGTGGAGGCTTGTGTGGTGCTATGATGCTGAACAGGTTTCAGCGGAGCTTCGAGACTGACAGACTAGGAAGAAAGACCTGGTGACTTAGTTCCAAAAATCAGCCAGTGCAAAGCCTGTGGATCAAGTGGTCCAGTCTGCAACCGATAATGGGGCTGGTGCAGGACCGGGCTGTTTCGCTCATTATACATATGGTGGCCATGAGTCGGAGATGACTCCATGACAACTAACAACAGCAGCACTGCTGGAATCATGGGAAATATTCCTGTGGTTTCATTCTCCAGCTGTCACCTCAGCAGAAAGGGAAGTAAAACCCCCAGACTGTGAAAAGAATATGAGACTGTAAAGGCTGTGTAAGTGATAGTTCCAAATTCGAAGTCACACATCTTCCTTTGACAGGGCTTAAGAGACGATGGGGTCCCCAAACTTATTACCAACATGCAAGAAGATAGTTTTTCATCTACAACTTGTTTTTAAAACATGTTTTATCAGATTAAACAATAACTACCAAGAATGAGGAGATAGTTAAGGCTTTTTTTTTTTTTTTTTAAAGAAAGTGCCATGTTAGAGTGGCTCTTGGTGTCCTGGGTTATGAAGGATCCTAGAATGAATAAGGTACAGATGTGGTTAATATAATGGGGCAGACAGGAAAGACAGAGAGGAAAGAGAAGGGAAGGGATGAAGGAAAGCATGGATGGAGGAAGGTGGTTTGGAGTCTAATTGTGAGGTGACTGAGGAGTAGAGGTTTTATGTTTATTTTTTCTATTTACTTACTTAGAAACCCTGGTAGCACAGTGGTTAAGTGCTACAGCTGCTAACCAAAAGGTCAGCAGTTCAAAATCACAAGGCACTCCTTGGAGCAGCTCTGTGGGGCAGTTCTACTCTGTCCTATAGAGTCCCTATGAGTCAGAACCGACTCTATGGCAATGGTTTTTTTTTTTAATTTATTTGTTTTTTTCTGATTATTTATTTTCCTATTTATCTCTATTTTTTTCTTGTCATTTTCTCATCTGTCTAGTTATCCTTGGATATTTTGCCAAGAAACTATTCTGCAAGGACTCTTAGAATTAACTCAGTATTTTTTGAGGGTTTACTGGGTGCCAGACTCTAGGTGGGAGTCGGTGAGTGGCATAAACGGTTTAGTCCGACCACTAGCCAGAAAGGTTGGTGGTTTGCTTCCACTCAGAGGTGCCATGGAAGACAGGCCCAGCGATCTGCCTCTTCAAAGTCACAGCTTTGAAAACAGTATGAAGCACAGCTGTACTCTGCAACCCATTAGGGTCTCTATGAATCGAAATCCACTCAACACAGGACTCTAGGTTAAGAGGTTTACATATCTTTTAGTTCTGTTAACCCTTCAAGGCGGAGCTCTGGTGGCGCAGTGGTTCAGATCTGGCTGCTAACCAAAAAGGTCGAATACACCAGCCGCTCCTTGGAAACTCTACAGGGTAGTTCTACTCTGTCCTGTAGGGTCACTGAGTCGGAATGGACTCCGCGGCAACAGTTTTTTTTTTTTTTTTTTTTTAACTCTTCAAGGTTTGGGATGTTATTCCCATTTTGCAGATGGGTTGAATAATTTGCGCCAGATTTTTCTACTGGAAGGTGGTAACACAGCTAAACCGTCCTGCTGGTACTCCACCTCCCCTAGCATCGTCCCCGGACCTGCTCTGCGACTTTCCACGTGGCCGGCCCTGTTCCGTCTTCCGACAAGGGTCAGTACAGTCTCGGGACCGGAGAGTGCCTCACCGGGAAGGAGCATGACCGGTCCCAAGCGACAGGCTCGCAGTGCTGACCTGTCCGGGCGCCTGTACATTTTGCAAACCTCTTTTTTAGGAGAGCCTGTTTAATTCTCACAGCGGCCCTGCAAAGGAAGTTATTTTTGGTCTTATCTTCCAGACTAGGAAAGCTAGGCTTCCCTGCCCAGAGGTCAAAGGCTCGGCAGGTGGTGGAGTCGTAGGCTTCGGCGGTGTCCCAAAGATAATAAAATTTGCTCGGCGCTCTTCATTATTATGTAAAGCCGGCGGGGAGGCTCGGACCCTCCCTTACAGTAGCCCATCTGTCTCCGCGCGCCGCCCCCGGCGCTCTGAAGCCTCGGGGAGCGGAGCGAAGTGGGTGGAGACGCGTCCAAAGCCACAAACCACTGCTACCTCTGCGGGTCTTCCCAGCACGCGCCCAGAGGCCGACTTCCCTCGGTTTAAAAAACTACGGCCTCCCCTGCCCCCTGCCAGCCGCCCTCAAGGAGCTGCATTAATATTAATCCCGATGAATAATTGAAGGCCGCACATTTATTCCGGCCGCGATGGGGGAGGAGGAGGGTGCACAGCTGGGCTGGGTTTCTGCAGCGCAACCCTCGCGCTACGGCTGCGTGGGTTCCCCGGGGCCCGGCACCCCGGGGTGGGTGCATGGGGTGGGTGTGCCTGTCTGTGAGCATGGAAGCGTGAACTGGTGCGGGTGTGCTAGTACGTGAAGGGGGCTTCCGGGGCTGTTCGAGGGAGGCGGGGACAGAGTGGCATCCCGGGTCTCCGCGCCGTCGCCTGTGATCCGCCCTGCGCGGGGTGACCCAGGGCCACGCGGCTTGAGGAGAAACAATAGCGACTCCTTGGATCCTGGGCATCTGCCACGGGCTACCCAGGCTTCTCCCGGCTACCAACAGGGCCTCTTTTCTTATTTTGCTAATTTATGGCGAGAGGCTTGGGGGGAGAGATGGTAGAGGAGGGGCCGCGTGTCAGGATGGGGGTTGGGGAACGGCGGTGAAAGGAGTTGCCCGAGGCGGCGGCGCGGGTGATGTCAGCCCACGACGAAAATAGAGAGGGATCGCCTGCAAATCCCCAGCTCCGGAGGGGCTAAACCTTCCAATCCCTCCCCGGCCGGCACCGAGCCAGGGTGCGCACACCCCCGCACTCGCGCGCGCACGCACACACACACACGCACTCCTCCTCACACCCATCCGCACACACACTCCCCCCCCTTCCCGTGCCATCACCCCAGCGCAGGCACTCCGCCACTCATTGAGCCAGCGAGCCTCGCAGCCAAGCACAGGTGGCAGCGGCGGCCCCGGCGCTTCGCCCCAGCGCGCCCTCCCGCAGCCTCCGGTGCAGCACTGTCTCTGGGAAGCCACACTCCGAGCCCCCGAGCGCCCCGCCAGGCGCTGTCGCGGCCGGTGGAGGGGAGCGCAGGACGGCCGCGGTGGAGAGCGGGGAGGGGGATTAGCGTCGGTTGAGGCGCTAAAGGGCTTACCCGGGAGGGCGTGGGAGGGCGGGGAGAGGCGCCCCTTTAAATACTGCGCGCCACACTCTCGCGCTCACCCGGGTGCAGGCTCACTCCTTTGCCAGTCGCTGCCGGATTCTGCTGAAGAGGAGGGGGCGTTCCCCAGACCATGGCATCCACGGAAGGGTGAGGGTTTTTTTCCTCGTATCTGCGAGGAAGTAGGGGGCGGGAGGACGCGAGGTGGAGACCCCCTGGCCGGGATGGGGGCTGGGAGACGCCAGCGCCGGAGTCGGGGATATTGGCGGAGCGATAGCTTGCCTGGAGGTGGGACGCTTGGGAGGGGGATTAATTTTCTTTCTTGGAGCTTACTGCTTAAGCCTTTCCCGAGGACGATGAGAGAAACGGAATGGTTTTGTTTTAATTAAAGGGGTAAGGTGCGGTGGAGGTGTGAAAAAGAGTGTAAAGAAGAAATCCTCTTGAGGTTACTTTTGAGATATAAAAACAATAAGGGATGGGGCGCCGTGCTAGTGGCAGAGATGGCCCGGGGAAGCAGTGCCTGGAGCGCGGCGCCGGCTGGAAAGCTCAGGACTCGCCAAGAATGAATGGACCTGGGCGGGGCGAAGACCAGCGAAAGCGGCTTCGAAAGCCGCGTTTGCAGAGTGGCCCAGAAGATGCCGGCCGGCTCTGATCGCCCCTTGTCCCCGGATGGCGGAATTTCCCTGGCTAGCTCTAAGACAGGATGGAGGGAATTTGGGTGCTTCTGGGAGGAGACGGGAAAACACGTGGTTTTGGGTAGGGGGTGTGGGTGAATGGGTCCCCAGACTCTGGCCCGGGAAGCTCTGGCTTCCCCATTCTGCCCCGCACCCCTGGAGCCCTCTCCTGCTTCCCCAGGCGGCAGTTGGCAAGGAGAAAGCTCCAGCGGTGAGGATAGCTGCCTTTAGTAAGAGGGAGATGGGACTGCACGGGACCAAAGGATCCCTTGGATATTCACACCTCAAAGGAAGGGTCCAGGAGTCACGTCCCTGGACCAGTATCTCCCAGGAACGTTTTCTGGGTGGGATAGCCAGAGTGGGAATAAAAGGACAGGCTGGGGCTCAGCCTTTTGGTTATTTCACAAAATTGCACTAGCCACTTGTGAGAGATCTCTGGATCTATGTTATGAGGAAAGCAAATAGCCTTCCTCTGGCCATGGGCAGTCAAGAGTCCTTGGTGCTGGTACTTTCCAGACTTTGTCTCTAATAATTGTACAAACTGTACAGGTATGTTTTTTTGGGGGAAACAAGTCTCTAAGCAGGAGAGAAGAACTGGTGTCCAAAGCCAGATCTCTAGACTCCAGCCTCCAACAAGGGAACCAAAAATTCAAACCCGTTGCTGTCCAGTAGATTCCGATTCACAGTGACAGAGTAAAACTGCCCCATAGCGCTTCCAAGGTTGTAATCTTTATGGAAGCAGACTGCCACGTCTTTCTCCCAAGGAGCGGCTGCTGGGTTCAAACCTCTGACCTTTCAATTAGTAGCCCAGCGCTTAACCATTGCACTATTAGGGCCCCTTCCAACAAGGGAAGATATTTCTAAAGCTGTCTTCTTCTGTCCAAGAGAAGGAACTCATCCCTTCTTTGTCTCCTGGAGCCCTTCCAAAGGGCCTGGCATCTTGGGTAGCGTGAGATTTCATCTCTCCTTTGGCCCTAACAGTTTGTCAATGTGGACACTTTTGATTGCTGTTTCTCAATAAAGATGCCCCAGAAGGACTGTATACAAAGAGGGTGGTAAACTGCTAAAACTGATATCTAGAATCAAATATTTATAGCCCATATAACTCAACCTCAGACCCTTCCTGCTTATTAAGTCCTTCATACTAAAAAAAATAAAAAATAAAAAAATAAGGTATTTCTGGCTGCCTTTAGTGATTTTCTAGACTTAGCCCTGCTTGTAAAGGCTGAAACCCCCGTGACTTAGATGACTGATTGTATCCTTTCAGATACTGCACCCAATTCCTCTTTTTGGATGTCCACATAGTGAATGGAGAGGTTAAGACCACAACAATCTCCAGACTGAGTGTGTTTATATCATCTTTGTCCTAAATGAGGAATGCAAATGATTTGACATTAAATATAAGGCAGAAATGATTTTCAGTACTTTAACAAGGCTCGCGTTAATTGATGCCACATTTGTGCACTGTGCATAGTTAAGATTGGCCAAAGGAACTTGTACTTAGAAGATTAAAAAAAAGAAAAAATTTGAAAGACTGTGAAACAAATGTAGAAAGATCTATGACCTATTATCATTTAAGAGCGGTAACAGTCTCAGAAGCTCTGAGCTTTCCCTTCTTTCTCTCTTTCTTTCTTCTCTCTTTTCTCCCAGGGCTATCTACTGGGCACTTGTTGGGTGGAACTCACATGTTAGGCACTCTGAGGGGATACAAAGACATAAGTGGTCTGCAAACTAGCTGTTAGAGGGCTGACTCCAGTCCAGCACTTGTATTAGTAAACTCTTTATGTGGGTTGGTGAAATGACCTTGTCCCTTCCCAAATCTTTGGTTAATGTGCCTTATAAAGAATAATTCACAGAGAACCCTCAGGTCGGCCTCCTTTGCTAATCTTTGCTCTCTAACAATGTTGAAACTTTTCCTTGAAGCACACATGGCTGGGAATGAAGATAAATAACGATATAGTTAAAACTGGCTACTGCTGAGTCCACTTCGACTCATGGCAACCCCACGTGTGTCAGAGTAGAAATGTGCTCCATAGGGCTTTCAATGGCTGGTTTTTCTGAAGTAGATGACTAGGCCTTTCTTTTGAGGCACCCCTGGTTGGACTTGAACCTCCGGTCTAAGCAGCTGAGTGTGTTGACGGTTTACACCACCCAGGGACTCCAACAGTAGTTATATGCTTTCAAATGATCTATTTTCATTTCAACTCTGTTTGCTTCAGAATGTCTGGGGAGTGGTAAACTGACCATTCTGGTTAACATTTATTGGGTGATATAGTTACAGTCTACACCATATGCTGATTACCAACTTTTAACGAATTATTAGAAGCAATAGTGAGATGTTGTGCTTGTTTGGTACTCAGTTTTCAAAGCACATTCATGTACATCGCCACATTCGATTCTTCCAATAACTCTGTGAAGCAGGCGGGACGATGAAAATAGATGTTAAGAATAAAATGATATAGAATATAATGTCATATTTCCTGGAAGATTCCAGGACTGGCAGAACTTTTGGGTTATCATCTGGAAATGTCTGTTATCAGTGAAAAGTCTGCTAGTCGTGACTGGTGTAGAAGATTTTACTGGCTTTCTCCCAAATCTTTTGCATACATTCCTTGCAATTTGCCTTCTGGAATAATTCTTTTTATCAGTCTATGCACTTTTTGTTGCCTTTGCAGAGCGTACCCAAATGCAGCCTCATTATTTGAGGTTTCTGGCTATTTGAGATTGGGATTATTAGCATCCGGTTTCTGTAAAAATCAACAGTGGACTCTTTGGTAGTTCCCGGGCCCTGAGAGGTATTTTCCTGCAAAGCAAGGTCTAATTTGATAGCTTTTTTTTTTTTTTTCTGAGTCCCCTGATATGGCTAGAATTACCCAGATGGCTTTTAGGTCCCTGACTCAAATTGGAAGATTGTAAGTAAGTTTGTGGCAGACATGCTAGTGTCTGTTATTGACTGGGTCATGGTGGAGTACCTAGACGCTGTAGAAGTGGGTATTCTAGAAATACGGTCTTGGGGGTGAGGCACAGCTAGGTCATCATGTATGTCAGGGACCCATGGCGATCTGTTTTCTGATCAGCTCCCAGGAGCCAGGGGGTCAGGGCTATGGCCAACCACAAGGACTTGGATTTCAGTTTAGCTTAGAGCGCAAATGAAACAGAAAACTGCTGACAACAGAAAAACCCTGGCCAGGGAGACCTACTGAATTTATTATTTCAAGCAAACAAAAGCATAACATAAAGATTGCTTTCTCCCTCTTCCTCTTGGGAATGAGGATGAGGTCAGATGGAGAAAGCACCCGCTGAGCAGACTTATTGGGGTGGGAATGGAGGGAATGGGGTTTGGGGTCTAGAGGGGTTTGTGTAATGCATGCCTTGGGCTTTGCTGGGGTTTTCATTTCTCCTTTTCTAATTTTCGAGAATATAAAAATCAGCCTCCTTGGGTAAAATAGGTATTAGTGGAACTGTGAGAAAGCCATCTCCTGTTTATTAAGACAGTCTCTAGTGAGTATTGAAAGCATCTCTGAAATTCTCAAGAAATAATGTCTAAAGCCAAATGAAACTTGTGAAATCGAAAAGCCAGGAGGTTAAAAACCAAAAGACAAGCCTGTTCCTCAGCGTCCACGGCCCCCAGCTCTCCCTCTTTTGTGCTTCAAGATCCCGTGATCTGTTCTTGGGCTTCCTCTTTAAGGGAAGTATCAGACAAGGAACAGTCCTGTAAGAGGTGATACTGGCTCTGCAAAACCAAGCAATATTTAACAGCTAAGTGTGAGATTTCTGGGTCAGTGTGCCAGGACTCCTACAGATCCAGGGCTGCAAAGGTTTTCCACAGTTTGAAGCTCATTGCAGGTTGATTTCAATGAAAATCTGCCCCTCTCCATCCTTCTCCGTGGCGGTATTCACACAAAGCCCAGATCACTGGTTTTCCCCCCTTTTATGGCAAACTAAATTGTTTTCCCTACCAATTTTCCCCCCATTGGACTCGCTTGCCTTTGGGAATGAGCTGAACCTATGCTTCATTTCCATCACCTGCTATGATTATTTTAATTTAATAAGACATCGATAACTTGCAATCCTCTAGCAATAGTAAGTCAGCAGAAGCATCTTGATCGAGAGACAATTTTAGTTTTGTTTGCATTTTAAGAAATTGTCCTGGCAGTCTGCAAAATCTAACAAATGCCAAACACTGTCGTTTGTGCCCTTGACAGCTTGCTGGGGGCAGGCAGGATGGTTCATAGAAAGGGTTTTAGAATCCAGATTATGGCAAATCGCTTTATTTACCACGTTGCTGGGTTTGCTCTCTCTTCCCTCTGCTCGCCCCTCACCCCTCAGTGCACCCAGTGCCAGGTCCTTGGAGTGAATTAATTAAAGGAGTGTTTAAAAATATCTCATTGCTCCATCTCCACGTGCTCCATCCTTGATTGGAGGCAGATGGGACGCATATTTGTCAGGAGAAGAGAAAAAGACTAGCGTCTTGTAATAAATCTGTCTGGTTGGCCTAAAATGATGGCAGAAAAGACAACGGACCAGTGGTATTAAAGGAAAATGAAGAAAGGGGTAGATCCTTCCTTGAACTTTAAAGAAGGATGCCTCATTTACTGAGTGCTCTTAAAAAAAAAAAAAGATGGTTTTTTTTAGCAGTGTTATTTTTAAATATTTATGTATATATGAATGTATTTAATTTCTTGGACAAGCAGATATGTCCTCTGTCTGCTGACCTGCCGTCTGGTGTTTTTGGCAATCTCTGCAGCTGCTTTGGATTAGAGATGAATTGAGCAAGGACTGTCCTTTAAAATTGGAATGACGAGAAGGAACTCCATTTTGGCAGCTGGACTTGATCTGAATCAATCCTGGCTGCCTCTAGGAAAGATGACAGCAATGTCAAAGACTTGGATGAAATCCTTGGGGACAAGTCAGGAGACAGCGTCCCCACACTCCCCCGTATGATAGAGGCTCCGCTGAAATGGCTGAAAGTACTTTATTCTGTTAAATTTGGTCAGGAGTACCATCTGTCACTTGCTCTTGGTAATCTGGCACAGAACTTTCCATTGTGTGCTTCTGCCATACCAGGTTCTCAGCCGCTGTACTTGCGGGATCACAGAGCTGGTGACAGTAGGAAGTTGGTCTAGGGTCTGTTTGCCTCCCAAGCTTTTCTCTGTCTATAGCACTAAACGGGTACGGGGTGCCTGTGGACTGTATGTGGTCTACAGGTGTATATATGTAAACCAAACCCGTTGCCACCAAGTTGATTCTAACTCATAGTGACCTTGTAGGACAGAGTAGAACTGCCCCAATGGGTTTCCACGGAGCACCTGGTGGATTCAAACTGCCGACCTTTTGGTTAGCAGCCGTAGCTCTTAACCACTATGCCACCAGGGTTCCACACACACACACACGCACACACACACACAGACACACACACAGTATATATGTATATAATTTGTTTTTTGTTCAGACAGGATTTTGAAACTATTTGAATTATTTGCCTATACTTAAATTTTTTTTTTTCCCTAAAAAAAAAAAAAAAAACCCTGATTCTGGTATCTCTCAATAATTGGAAGGTTTGATGACAAAGGAGCTGCCCTTTTGTTTTGTTACCATTTATTGAGTGATTATAGCCTGGTACTGTTCTAAGCACTTTACACTATATGGCAAAGACTGTTATTATCCCCATTTTACAGGTATAGCAACTGAGGCACAGAAAGATTGTAGTGAGTAGAAAGCCAAGCAGGCTACAAATCCATGGCTTCTGCTCACTTGTCCTAACCACTAGGCAACACTGTTTAGTCTCCTAGGACAGGATTTAGCTGGGGCTGAGGAATGGCTGTCCCCTGAAACAGGTCATGTGCTTTCCAGGTTGGGCACAGTCTTTTCTAGGACCACTTCATTCCTGTTCCCTGCCTGACCCTTTGCTTCTCCAAGGCAGCTATTAAGAGAATAAGACTTGGGATTCCATCTTCTTAGGTTATACTATTGCCTAGTGGTGTGGATTGGAAAAGTTATTCAAAACCCATTTCTATGTAATGAAAGATAATCCAGCCTACTTAAAAAAAAAAGTACAAAAAACGAAAAACAAAAATAACCCTTAACCATTACCTTCTTGTTATTTCCTTTAATTTATTCTAAGTTGTTCATAACGGAGCATTCTTGTGTGATTATTGGTTGTCTGGAAGCAATAACACTGTCTCATCTAGGTGCACTGCTTTGAAACACCTCAGGGCATGACCACATGGATCCTGTCCTTTGGAATATTGAGCCTTGGGACATATTCCAGAGGGTATAGACTCTTGTAGGTCCTGAGCGGTGCAAACAGTTAATGTGCTCAGCTGCTAACTGAAAGTTGGGTTTTTGAGTCCACCCAGAGGCAGCTTGGAAGAAAGACCTGACAATTTACTTCTGAAAACTCAGCCATTGAACACCCTGTGGAGCACAGTTTACTCTGACATTCATGGGGCTACCATGGGCCAGAATCAACTCAATGGCAACTGATTTAATACATTTTATGGGGCAATTCTACTCTGTCCTATAGGGTCGCTATGAGTTGGAATCGACTTAATGGCACTGGGTTAGTGGCAAAGGTAGCTGAGCATTTAGCAGCTTCTGGACTTTCAAGCATGGCTGTTTAGGGTTGTGACATTCCAGTTTCCTTAAAGAGCTGCTGGCCCTACCCCTCTTGTGGTGAGGCTGATAGTTTTTTGCAATGAATGCAAACAGTGAGGACCTAGGGATGCCTTTTGAATTACGGAAAAAATCTTTCAGTGGCCCTGTTTTTGTGTATTTTTAAGAGTGGCAGGTTGCTGATCACCCAATAGGTGGCAGTAAATGTCAGTACTTTATCCAGACTGGTGTTTGGACTCCCATCGGAAGCCCCTTGGTCCTTAGGGAATCCCGATTCCCACAGCATTCCATTTGCTTGTGATTAAAAATAGTTTCACCAGTAAATATACGTGTAATTTGGTAATAGTGGGACACTTAGCATGTATTGGCAATGTTCATAGATATACTTGCAAATAAATATAAACAGGCCCATTCATTTGAACGAATTCCGAGTTTGTATGACTTTACATAGGAAACCTTGGTGGTATAGTGGTTAAGTGCTACGGCTGGTAACCAAAGGGTGAGCGGTTTGAATCCGCCAGGCGCTCCTTGGAAACTCTATGGGGCAGTTCTACTCTGTCCTATGGGGTCGCTATGAGTTGGAATCTCTATGGGGCAGTTCTACTCTGTCCTATAGGGTCGCTATGAGTCGGAATCGACTTGATGGCACTGGGTCTGGGTATGACTCTACTTACACGACTTCATTTAATCCTTGGAGAACTATTGAATGTTATGCTCATTTTACAGATGGGGAAACTGGAGCTTAGAGACGCTTTGATTTGATGCTGTTACTGGGCACTTTGGAAACCCTGGTGGTGTAGTGGTTAAGTGCTACGGCTGCTAACCAAAAGGTCGGCAGTTCAAATCCACCAGATGCTCCTTGGAAACTTATGGGGCAGTTCTACTCTGTCCTCTAGAGTCAGAATCGACTCGATGACAATGGGTTTGGGCACCTTGCTTTTTTGTCGTCTAATTCTACTGTTTTATATTATCCACACTTTGCAATTAGTTAACATTTCCCTAAAATTTCACAAGTCCTCTCTTTGTTTTTTATTGCCCCAGTGGGTGTTTGCTATCATTTTGATAAAAGAAAGCAAGCTAGCCAAATGTTTCTAAGGAAGGAGATTTTAAAGAATTTAAGAGACAATGCAAAAGAAGGACAAAATTGATTACAGAAAGAGGTCAACTTATCTTTGAGTGGGCATGTGAAATTCTAAAGAAAATGCCACCTCCCCCCAACACCAAAAAAAAAAAAAGGTGGGAATAAGGCCAGGTAACTGAGAATGATCAGTTTGTAGATGTCAATCTAAGACCTTCAAAGGGAAGAAGCAAATGGAAGTGCAAGGAAGGAGATAAGGTAAACGACAGAAAAAGCATCCTTCTCTGCGAAGTATCAGAGAAAGCCAACTCCTGCAGATCAGATTATTTTTGCTGCTTTACCTTAGTCTTTTCTTGCAAGGGCAGTTGAGATCTGATAATGAGCTTTGTTGGGAAAGTGGATGGAAGACAACAGGAACAAAGCACGCTCAGATAAACTTGTTTAGGGGTGAAATGGATGGGCACCAGCTGACGACACTCATCTCAGACACTCTAAAGGAACCGATGGTCCCCAGGGAATTAGTTCAGCTATTATTTTTCTATATTTAGATGCAACATATGGTCTAGAAAGAGTGTCAAGAAAAAATATTGGACTAATGTCTAAGACTAGAAGAGAGAGGAATGGAATTATAGACTGGATCTATCCCCCAAGTGTTTTTTTTTCTGAGTTCAAAGTAATCGATCAACAGACATTAGTAAAATCATCGTAGAATGGTGGAACTGATTTTTAGATGGTGATTAATTGCTAACATTTCAAATGAAGAATTAATTGTTTGTAAGAGTTTATCTGGAAACGCTGGTGGCATAGTGGTTAAGTGCTACGGCTGCTGACCAAAGGGTCGGCGGCAGTTCAGATCTGCCGGGCGCTCCTTGGAAACTCTACGGGGCAGTTCTACTCTGTCCTATAGGGTCGCTGTGGGTTATCTATGCATCTCAAAACCTTCAAATCTGGACTCTTTTCACAGACATTGATGCATGGGGTTTGAGGCATTGTTGCTGGCCTGCATAGGGAAATGGATTTGGAGATGAAGATTTGTGCACGTAAGGTTTATGGGAGAAGGAGCTCTCAGCGTCAGTACGTGGGAGAGAGTAAAGGACACAGGGTGAGCGGAGAGAGAAGTTAAAACAGTCACAACACACACCTCAGCTCACTCACAGGGAGCTCTGGAGCCCCGCCGGCGCTGCAGGAAGGTCCTGGGTTGGGGAAAGAGCTATGGCCTTTCTGTCTCTGCATCGATTAGCCATTGGATGAGGGCTCTGCTAGAAAAGGGGGCATGGCACTGAGTGAGTCTGTGGCAAGGCTTTGGAGGTGGATTTAGCTAAGAGCTGTCATTCAGCAGTGCTCCCAGCAGCTAGGCAAATATACCCCCCAGTTTTGAAGACGGGGGGATGGAAATCTGGGCTGCCCACCACAGTATCCACTATAAACTCGAAATTCAATTGTTTGAGAGAGAAGAAAATGATGAGTGCCCTTACTTTTAATCGGGAATATCCAAGCCTCAATGAAGCTGTCATCTGTAATAAAATGTCATACCTTAAGAGGAATGTGTGGTGGGGGAAAAACAGGAGGGAAGGTGGATTCTGGTGGGCAAAGATGGCAAGAATTAAGGTCCATCTCCTTCCTCAGTTTTAGTTATGATGCACATAGCTTCCAAGGACAGGAGACAGAAGACTTTCTCTTCACTCCAGTCCTTCAAGGATATCTGGTCCAACAGGAGGACAATTACCTGAAATTGCTGCCTTAGAAAGGGGATCAAGTCTAGAAACATCAATATCTATCTAGAGTGTTGAGTGTAATGGAAGGGGCCAGAAGGAGCGATAGAAAGACATATTGGGAACCAGAGTATAGCTGTTATGGATATTTCCAGTGTTGACAGCAGTCGTTTCTATATTCCTACCAGTGTTCTTTCCCATGGAGTCCTTACCTGGAAAAAGGTGGGCCATGAACTGGAACCTCCTCTGGAATATCCACTGCATTGTTCTATTGATTCCAGAAGCCATGTGTTTTCTCAAGCCAAGGATACTGGCATGTTGACTTTCTCTGCTCTAATCCCATCGTAAATGCTAAGATATGTTCAAAGAAGAAAGAACATCTTGTACATAATTCCAGGCCTTGTAGAATATACTTCTGTGGGTATTTCCCCTTATTTTCCCACTTCAGTTGATTCTTTCTGAAACCAAGACGTTGGCTATCATTGTGTTTCTGTTCGTATTAACAAACCTGTTGCTGTCGAGTCGATTCCAACTCACAGTGACCCTATAGCACAGAGTAGAACTGGCCCGTAGAGTTTCCAAGGAGTGCCTGGTGGATTCAAACTGCCGACCTTTTGGTTAGCAGATGTTGCTCTTAACCACTATGCCACCAGGGTTTCCCACCTGTGCTTAAGAGGTACAAATCTGTTCTTTACTATAGCAGGTAGATATTGTGCATATTTCTAGCATTTGGGTAAAGATCTCACTGATTGTACTCCATCTGCATTTAGAAAATACATTTTATACATAGAATGTAGCTATCAGCTAAATAAAAGGTTATGAGGGCTTTGCAGTCTGCAGTCACAGAAATTATTTTTAACAAAAAATTTCAACGTTTTGTCTTCTTTTCCCACAACAAAAAATATATGGCATTATTAAAACAACAGCAGCAACACCTCAAATATTAACAGAGTGGCATAAAGAAGTTGAAGACTGCCTGCCACCCCAATCCTCTTCCCTAGAAATATTAGTATTTTGGTGCCTTTTGAGACATTTTTCTGTGTACACATAAACACCCTATTTCTAAAATACAAATTGAATTACCCTGTATAGGCTGTTCTACAACTTTCTTTTTACTGAATACGTCTAGGTATATATATATGTGTGTGTGTGTGTGTGTGTGTGTGTGTGTATATCAAACAAAAATCCAAACCCGTTGCAGTCAAGTTGATTTTGACTCAGAGCAACCCTATAGTACAGAGTAGAACTGCCCCATAGGGTTTCCAAGGCTGCAAATCTTTATAGAAGCAGACTGCCACATCTTTCTCTGGCAGAGCGGCTTGGGGGTTCAAACTGCCAACCTTTCGGTTAGCAGCCGAGCACTTTAACCACTGTGCCACCAGAGCTACACACACGTGTGTGTGTATATGTATTTGTGTATATATATATATAGCCCTGGTGGTGCGGTGGCTAAGAGCTCAGCTGCTAACCAAAAGGTCGGCAGTTAATCTACCATCTGTTCCTTGGAAACCCTATAAGGCAGTTCAACTCTGTCCTATAGGATTGCTATAGGGTCGCTATGAGTTGGAATTGACTCGAAGCAATGGGTTTATATATATATATACCAAACCTGTTGCCTTTGAGTAATTCCGACTCATAGCAACCCTATAGGACAGAGCAGAACTGCCCCATTGGGTTTCCAAGGACTGGCTGGTGGATTTTAACTGCCGATCTTTTGGTTAGCAGCCAAATGCTTAACCACTGCACCACCAGGATCCCATATATGTGTGTTTAGGTTTAAAAATTTTTGATAGTAGTTCATTGTATGGTTATATAGTAGTTGATTTAGCCAGTCCTTTTTTTAGTTTAATTGATAGACGTTAGGTTATTTTCAAGCCTTCTTCGCTATAACCATGTTGATAGAGTATGAATTGGAGGAGGAGATGAGGCAGAACACTGAGACAAGTTAGAAATGATAGCAATAATTCAGGTGGGAGATAATGACCTGAATTAGAGCATAGGATGAAAGCGCATGATGAAGTTTCAAGGATATGTAGAAGGACTCAGTGACCAAGTGCATGTAGGGGTGAGTAGGAGGGGGAGCTTAAAGCCATCTCTCAGGTTCCTGGACTAATCAATTTGGTGTGGGAGATGAATGCAGAAAAGGAATTCAGGGGAAATGACAAATGTGAAAGAGAAGGTAATAAATTTGATTCAGCATATTGGATTAGATTTTTTTCTTTTTTGTGGGCTACACAGTTGCAGATCCTCACTAAGCAGTTGGGTACAAGAGAGGCTGGGCCTTTATGGAGTGGTATTTATGAGTAAATAAACTCATCCATATATATATATAGAGAGAGATTTGAAGCTAGAAAAAATCTTGGACTAAGGGCAGGGGCAAGGACTATAAGGCAGGAGGGGACAGGAAAGCTGGTAATAGGGAACCCAAGATCAAGAAGGGAGAGTGCTGACATGTCATGGGGTTGGTTACCAATGTCACAAAACAGTATGTGTACTAACTGTTTAATGAGAAGCTAGCTTGTTTTGTAAACCTTCATCTAAAATACAATAAAAAAAAATATTGGGCTAAGGGAAGAATCCTGAGAACTCTAATATCTAAAGATGGACAGGAGAAGGCGATTTAGGGTTCTGGGTGCTGATGAGTAAGGAGGGAAGTCAGAAGAGAACAGGTGTCTTGGAGTGGTCAATGGTGCTATGTACTACCCCACCCAAAAACCCACTGCCATCTAGTTGATTCCAACTCATAGCGACCCTATAGGACAGAGTTTCCAAGAGTTTCCATAGAGTTTCCAAGGAGCACCTGGAGGATTCAAACTGTTGACCTCTTGGTTAGCAGCTGTAGCACTTAACCACTATGCTATGTACTATACCTGTATACTTGTTGCCATCAAGTCAATTCTGACTCATAGTGACCCCACAGAGCAGAGTAGAACTGCCCTATAGGGTTTCCAAGGAGAACCTGGTGGTTTCGAACTGCCAACCAATTGGTTAGAAGCGCAGCTCTTAACCACTATACCACCATGGTATCCGCCATGTTCTATAGAAAGCTCAAATAGCTTAAGTATTGAAAAATGCTCATTGCACTCGTCAATTACAAGTCATCAGTGACCTTTGAGAGAGCAGTTTGAGCAAAGTGATGGCTACTATCGCCAAGGTGGTGTGAGTGGAGAATAAGTGGAGAGAAAATGAGTGTAAATGATTATTTTTAAGACTGGCAGGGGAGATCAGGATTACACTTTTGAGTACTTGCTGTAGTTTTAGTGTGGGTGTGAGATAAGCATGTTCATATGATAAGGGGAAGATTTGATTAGTGAAGGTGAGGTCTTGAATACCCTTTGTGGAAGATGCTGATGAAGACAAAAATGAACACCAGAGGGTAATTTATCGCTTGCTTTGGAGGTTCCTGTAGGGGAGGGCAGGGTGGCTCTGTGCGTACTTGGTGAAGGCTTTCTCCTGTCTTCCTGTTTAATCCTACAGGTAGGAAGAACAACTCAGAATGGAGAGGGAGGAAAGGTTCACCTTCCTGGGTTGCCAGATCCATGTAATCAACCCTGGTGATCTGCAGAGTGACTGACAGGGCAGTCAGCTTGCCATTACTTCTGTAACCTCATCAGTCAGAAAGCTAGACTTGGTGGATGTACCTTGGTGGTGGTTATTACCATTTTTTTTTTTAGGTCGACCTTCCAGAATCCTTTCTAAGGGTTCCTAGCTGGAATTACTCTCCTACCCTTAGCCCTTCATTTGTGCTCTTGTGTAGCTTGTGAAACTTCCTTGGTCTCAGTTTTGATCCCCATTCTTCTCTCTGACTCTACATTCTCTCTGGATCACTTCCAGGGGATTTGCATGCCACCTGGATACTGATAACTCCCAAATTTATATTTCTATTTCAGACCTTTTTTGCAAGCTCCAGATTCATGCCCTCCAACTCAGTTGACATCTCCATTTGTGTGATAACTAGACATCTCAAACTTACTGTGTCCACAATGAAACTCATTTTTTTTTCTGACGACTCATCCCTACTCTCTCTTAAGTTTCCCCCATCTCAATAAGTGGCACTGCCATCTATCTAGATATTGAAAGCCAGAAATATAGGTATTATCCTTGTTTATTTCTCTTCCTTGGCTCCAACCTATGAGCTCTTTCAGTTCTATCTCCAAGAGTTTCCTCAAGTCCGACCTCTTCTTTCCATCACCATGGCCATCACATTAGTTCACACAAACATCATCTCTCTCCTGGAAGCTGCAGAGCCTCCTAATTTTCAATATCTTAAATATCCCATGGTCTTGCCCAACCGTAGGGCCTTTTCCCTTTGTTTGGACCACTTCCCACCCTACACCTACGCTCATTCTTCATATGGCTGGTGTCTTGATTTCCTAGTGCTGCTGTAACAGAAATACCACAGGCCAGTGCCTTTAAAGAGCCGAAATTTATTTTTCACAGTTCTGGAGGCTAAAAGTCCAAATCAGGGTCTCAACTGTGTTTATTCTTTCCTTATGGTAACCTGGGGCATTCCTTGGTTCCTTGGAGATCTCACATGGCATCTGTCTTCCCCCCATGTGTGCATGTGTATCTCTTTGTCCGTTTTCCTCTTTTTATAACTCAGAAGTGATTAGGTTTAGGATCCACTCTATACTGGTATGGGAACCCTGGTGGTGCAGTGGTTAAGTGCTAGTCTGCTAACCAAAAGGTCCGCAGTTCCAATCCACCAGGCACTCCTTGGCAACTCTATGGGGCAGTTCTACTCTGTCCTGTGGGGTTGCTATGAGTTGGCAACGGGGTTTTTAAAAATACTGGTATGACCACAACTGATTGATTGATTACATTACATTAAATTGCATGTGGAATTACGTTAGATTACATGATGGAAGGCAATTACTTTACGTTACATTAGATGCAAGGTAATTACGTTAGATTACATCCATAGGTATCGGGTTAGGGTTTCAACGCATGTTTTGGGGGTGGGGGAATGTAATTTAATCTGTAACAGCTGGTATCCTCTTATCTATACTATCTTTAAGTTCTCAGCTTAAATGCCACCTCCTCAGACCACTCCACCTAAAATAGGCCTCCCTCTCTTAGTCCTATCTCAGCCCCTTGTTTGTTTTCTTACTTAGTCAATTAAGCTTTTTAAAATATTTAACTTATTCTCTTACTTGTTTTTATCTGCCTCCCTCATTGGCAGCCAGGAAGGCAGGGAAAGTCTTTGTCTTGTTCATCATGCCATTCCTGGAGCCAAATGCAGTGCAGTCCATAAGCATTTAGTGATTGAATGACCATCGACCTCAGCCTGGGGGAGCGAGGAAGGCTTCTCAGAAGAGGTGATATTTAAGCTGGACCTCTTCCAGGGAGTTTGTCCCCATTACGCTTTGTTCAGACCTCTCTTACAGCACTTAATTATGATTGTATGCTCAGAGTTTTTGTGTCTGTCTGCTCACTATCCTGGTATCTCTGTGAGGATCAGGACTACATTAATTTCTTAGTGCCTCAACTTACCATTATCACAATAAATGTGTGTGTAATTGAATTGTCTACCTTAGGAAAGAGATACGCAAGGACAGAGAGAGGATGGAAAGGAGCAGGCTTAGGCGGCAACAAGACCAAGGTTGAGAAAACACATCCTTGTGTGTGTTGGGATATGGTGCTCTTTGAAAGGCTCTGGTGATCAGGTGAACATACCCTGTGTACCAGTCAATAACCAGTCTGTTTATTGCTAAGGGTTAGTAGAGTTCAGGCCGGCTACAAGAATAATCAGACCACTTATTGTCAGTTGGGCAGCAGATCGTCTTATGAAGCCAAAAATGTGTTTGTCATACTCAGTCATGTCCCCATGCTGCTGTCTGGAAAAGATTACAAACTCCTGCATCTGAGGTTCTTTCAAAATGCAATGAAGTTTAATCAGAGGAAAGCGTTTGAACCCCTCCCCCATCTTTCCCAAGACACACTGCCTCCACTTAGAATGATGTTTGTCGGCTGTCTATTCCTTTCCCTTGTTGTTTGTAAAGAAAAACAAGAAGAAGCTTGCAAACATTTTATATTCAGATATAAAGAAGGGATTTCTTAAATCATATATGATTTTTAAATTGCATCAGTGAATAAAACCCAGGGATCCACACTTCAGATGCTTATAAAACTGATTTGGAAAAAAGAAGAGATGCCGGAAACTGACAATATTGTTGTTAAATTGATACTTTTAACTTCTAAAGAGATTCTTTAAGTGTTGTCTTACCCTGGCTTCCTATTGTGGTAGGAAAAAAGAGCTACAGGTTTAGAAATAATAAGTCTTGTCCTTGGTATGTGTTTTCTGATATCCTAAATAAAGATGTTGGCATCTCTTCTGCGAACTCATCCAGCTGGTATGAATTGAATTGTGTCCCGCCCACGCTGAAGAGAACAAAATGCTGCCTGGTCCTGCGCCATCCCGATGGTTGGTTGTGGGTCAGACCATTGTGATGCATAGGGTTTTCACTGGCTGATTATTGGAAGTAACTCGCCAGGCCTGTCTTCCAAGTCCGTTTTAGTGTGGAAGCTGTGCTGATACCTGTTCGGCATCGTAACAACAAACGAGCTTCCACTGACAGATGTGTGGTGGCTGGGCATAAGGTGCATTGGCCAGGAATCAAATCTGGATTTTCACACGAACGGTGAGAATTCTACCACCGAACCACCAATGCTTCATAAATGATGCTGTTTTGTATCTCTGTAGTTCCTGAGGTGGAGTTCTCTTCTGGAGCTTTCTGGGGGCTGGACATGTTGGGGGTATTTATCATGGCCTGGTGGGATACAGTGGCTGCTGAGTCACTTCTCACTAATGGTGACCTTACGTGTTTCAGAGTAGAACTGTGGGTTTTCAATGGCTGGTTTTTTGGGAAGTAGATTGCCAGGCCTTTCTTCTGAGGTGCCTCTGTGTGGACTCGAACTTCCAACCTTTCAGTTAGCAGCTGAACACGTTAACCATTTGCACCACGCAGGGACTCTGCCTAGCATCTTTTTGACCCTTGGCATCCTCACACTGTGAATCCTGTGATTGGATGAGGGGTCAGTTTCAGGGACCCTTTTCTGCAGCCTGGAAACCCTGGTGGCACAGTGGTTAAGTGCTATGGCTGCTAACCAAAAGGTCAGCAGTTTGAATCCCCCAGGTGCTCCTTGGAAACTCTACAGGGTAGTTCTACTCTGTCCTATAGGGTCGCTATGAGTCAGAATTGACTTGATGGCAGTGGATTTGGTTTGTTTTTTTTGGTTTTCCTCAGCCTTATGGGAAAGCCTGTGATCACTCATCATCCTTATGACAAACGCTAGATTCCTCCATTCAGAGCCAGGGCATCCAAGCTGCTGTTTCTGAGAGGAAAGTAGAACCAACAGAAGCGGAGACACTATGTTTCGGAATCTCCTCTGATATAGAAGCCATTGTTAGTTGGGAGAACCATCATCCACAGATCATGTTTTTGCTTTATTTGCTTTCTCTCTCTCTCTGAAGACTCCTGTAGATTCAGGACAAGTGAAACACCAGGTATCACGATGGAATCCACACAGAATTGTTCGGCAGTCAGAATGACCAAGCCAGTTTGTCCAGCAGGGGGCCCTGTGGAGCCACTCCTCAGCCGGCTGCAGAACCATGGTGATTTCCCTCCTGTACTGAAAGCAAGAGCCAGAGGGCGATTTGCCTGGTTCCCAGGCCACCACCAGCTGTTGCCTTGGTTTTTAAGAAGGAAAACCCTACCACTTTGATTATTTACATTCCAAGTGACCTCAAGTTGTTAAATCAACCAGTGGATCAGGGTGCTCTGGGGGCCAAGGCTACACCTGGGAAAACTGGGCAGAGAATATTGACAGCAATCGCCACTGACCACCTGGTTCCTTGCCTGGCCCTGGGTCCTGTCTTCCTCGTTCTCTGGCTTCTCCTCGAGAGTCATCAGCAGGGCTCGGCAGGATTTGCTGACTCCGGAGCTCGGGTATGTCCAACCTGGTTTTGTCTGGGTTATTGACAGACTTTTTAGCATGAAGGGGGAACCATGAGGAAGAAGAGAGGCTTTTAAAGCTGAAGGGAAAGACACTTGAGGGGTTGAAAAGTACATTTTGAAAAGGTTGGAGAGGCCCCAGAATAAACAATACAAGAACGGAAGCATGGAAACAGATACTCTTTGGTTTTTTGAAACGACTAACGAGCCATCCCAGAAGTCTAGCTTGTGTTCAACTCAATAGGAAACAGGCAATAAAATCAAAATAGCTGTGAAAATGCTGTATTTATTAAAGGGCACACTTCCTTAGGAGGTGGTCATAGAAGAACCAGGGACTCAGGCATGTCCATATGTTTGTCTGAGGAGCCCTGGTGGCACAGTGGTTAAAGCACTCAGCTGTTAACTGAAAGGCCAGCGGTTTGAACCCACCAGCTGCTCCTTAGGAGAAAGATGCAGCAGTCTGCTTCTGTCAAGATTACAGCCTTGGAAACCCTATCGTGCAGTTCTGTTCTGTCCTGTGGGGTCGCTATGAGTCAGAATGGACTCAAAGGCAAAGGGTTATATGTTTGTCTAAGGAGGACTTTCCTACTCCTAAGCTGCTGAGGCCAGCCAGGGACATGACATGTTTCTGTGTTTTCTGGGGCAGGAGCCCCAGGACCCTGTCCAGCTGTGGCTTCAGTGTCCATTTAGGGGGCATTTTCCATTAACCTTTGAGTTTCTCCTGTCATAGGATCACAGCATATTTGTTGAGTAAGTGAAAGCAGCCCAAAAGCTCACTAGATGATTTCCAGTTTCTCCTCCAAGAGAATCTTACATTATTTGGGTGTAAACACAGGAACAGGGAGTCCTGGTGGTGCAGTGGTTAAGTGCTTGGCTGCTAACCGAAAGGTCAGTGGTTCAAACTCACCAGCTGGAATCCACCAGCTGCTCCGAGAGAGAAAAGACCTGAAGATCTACTCCTGTAAAGATTACAGCCTAGGAAACCCTACGGGGTGTTCTACTCTGTCCCGTAGGGTCGCTATGAGTTGGAATCGACTGGATGGCAACAACAGATTTCCTCTCTGTGATTTACCCCATGGGAACATAGGGAAGCAAGGCTGGGATTATGGCATGTGACTCAGAAGGGCCCTGCCCTTGGGTTAATGCTTTGCTCTTGCCGTCTCGAAATTCTTAATAGGAAGTAGCCTCACATTCTCATTTTGCACTGGGCTCCACCAGTGACGTGGCCAGTCTTGCCGGGAAGCCACAGATATGCAGGCCTGTATCAAATACTACTTACGGTGCTGATGAGCGTGAAGAAGACAAGGAGCTTGAGAATATCTGCCCTCTTGCATTGCACTAGAATATTCCAATCATGAGAGACTGCATAAAACAGTTTCTGGGAAGCCAATGTTGCACCGTGGTTAAAAGGGTGTCTTTTATCCTCAGAAGGACCTAAGCGAGAATGCTTCTTCTACCACTTCCTAGCTGTATGACTTGAGGGAAGTTAACCTCTCTG
Organism: Loxodonta africana; assembly: GCF_030014295.1. NCBI lineage: Eukaryota > Metazoa > Chordata > Mammalia > Proboscidea > Elephantidae > Loxodonta > Loxodonta africana. The sequence continues at coordinate 47,713,893 of NC_087348.1, forward strand.
AGACTCAGTTTCTTCATCTGTTAAGCAGGGACAATATCACTCACCGGCTAGGGTTTTGGTAAAGATTAAGATGGACATACGTGAAGGCTTTGCATAGTGCCTGAGACGCTGTAGTGGTGGCTCTCATCATGCTCCTTGGAATAGCCTTACTGTGTTACTTTTAGGCTGCTGAACTTGGGATGTCTGTTCAGTCTCTTGACTTTGCAAATTAGGTTGCTAACACTCAGTGCACACCCACAGGTATGTTTGCTAATTCTTTATTACAGAGCCACAGGTGATAAGATTAGAAAATAGGTCTTGAATTTCTTTGATCTTGAATGGTGTATTTGCATTAGCGAAGGTTTATTTAAAGATTTTTCTCTTCTGTGCTTTTAACCCTACAATCTCAGAGTCTTTCCAAACAAGGACGCCCTACTCTCCCCACTCATTTATCCTTTCTGAAATGTCTAAAGATAAGACTGTATGTTTCAGGAGATGGTGAGACTGAGGGAGAGGGAGCATAAGAGGTGTCCAGACATCGATCAGATGGCCACCAGACAGGGGTACTGTGGAGGGCATCGGTGTCTCCAGAGGAGGGGCTCAGCTGGATGACTGTTGCTTCCTTTGACACTGAGGGTCTATGATTTCCTCTCTGTGATTTACCCCATCAACTCCAACGTTGCGGTTAAAGATTTCCAACATCTTAAAGCATCGTAAGGGTGCTTATTACTAACCCTCTGATAGTTGCCAGAGATGAGTTTGAACTGAGAAATGCATGACAGAATGCTAAAGACCAGGTGAGCAGGTATTTGGGGTAAAAGGAACCTATGTGTGGTATAGAAAAGAATGATTATATCTTCCAAATAAAACATAAAAAATTGCATGCAACCAGGCACTAAAAGATTTCTATATGATTATTTTTAAAGGAAGCCAAGCAATGAGAAAGACTTCCTTTCTTTAATATTAATTTTTTATGTTATTTCCTTTTATACTGGGGCTTTTTATGCAAACTGCAGAACACTCATGATTTCATCTGTAGATGTGCAGAGTTCACACTATTTTAAGGGGTTTGCATTCCTCTCATGGATAGTGCTGTTGTTAGGGGCCCATTGTGACAGAGTAGAACTGCCCCATTGGGTTTTCTAGGCTGTAATCTTTACAGCTTTAGATTGCCAGCTCTTCCTCCCTTAGAGCCACTGGGTGGGTTCTAATTGCCAACTTCTGGTGAGCAGCCAAGTGCTTAACTTTTGCACCGCCAGGGTTCTTTCTATAGAAATGTGGCTCTCGACTTTACTTGAAGCTAGCTTCTTCCTTTTTGCCCCGTCTTTTTGCTGCAGATGGAAAGAACGGGATATCCCCTCTCTTTTGAGTAGGAACACATTACCGTATTGAACAAGCTACATACAACTTGGAAAGACATGCTCTATAGTGTAGGCATTATCATTGCCAGGTTTGCTTCTAACATTCATGACCGTCCTGTCCCAGGGCCCAGCCCTGTTCCCACCCTGGCACCTCCCTAACTTCTGCTGTGATCGACTGGAATTTGTGCCTGAGTTCTGTAGAGGTGATATTTACAGAACAAAGTGGGATGGAGAAGTGAGGAAATCTGGATAAATCCAGCAGGGAAGATATTCCAGTTTGGTTTAATTATCTGGGTAGGTCAAGCTGAAGATGTTAGGGCCAAGTAATTAACAAGTAATTAACTTAATTTCTCAGGTGCCTTCAGAGGTGTTTGCAGGGGGCTGTCTGTTAAAGGTCAACTCTTGCCTTATAAGGAGGAGTAGATGGGGAGAAGGGCAGGGTGAGGAGCAGAGGGAAGAGAAGAGTAATAAAAATGTGCTCAATGAGGCATTGATGGTTCAGTGATAGAATTCTCACCTTCCATGAGGGAGACCCCGGTTCGATTCCTGACCAATGTACCTCAAGCAGAGCCACCACTCATCTGTCAGTAGAGGCTTATGTTTTGCTGTGATGCTGAGCAGGTTTCAGCAGAGCTTCCAGACTAAGACAGACTAGGAAGAAAGGCCTGGCAATCTACTCCCAAAACTCAGCCAATGAAAACCCTACGATTACAATCATCCGATCCCCAACCAATCATGTGGCTGGTGCAGGACTGGGCAGCCTTTCATTCCACTGTGCATGGGGTTGCCATGAGTCGGGGGCTGACTTGATGACAGCTGACAACAAAGATATGCTCAAGGTCAATGTGGATGGGCTGCTCTTTCCAGGCTGGTGGGAACAGATTGCAGGCCCCCAAATTTTATTTTATAATTAACTTGCAGGCTGACCCAAATAAACTCTCTCAAATGAAGTCTCTCCTAGAATCATGTAAGGGCCCAGCCATAGGCAGGTTATACAAGGCTTGGTGTGTGTCCTTCCCTCTCATTCAGGAGGCTGCTCAATCGACTGGACTCTCTTCTCCAACACAAGAAGCACTCTTATCCTCACGTGTTTCCCAGGCCCAGGGAGTTGAGTCAATAAAGTGGAGGCTAAGCCTTCTGCTGCTTAGGGTAAGACTGCCTTTATTTAGCACTCTAAAGATTAGGTAACTTACATCACCTCTCTGAGACAGACAGGCAGAGGCACTGCTTTTCAAGTACCGGATAAACCGTAGACCCCAAATATCTATTTGAGCAGGCTTTGCTGAACACAGTGTGGATTTGCTGTAGGCTTAATATCCTTTGAAATGGACTACTTACTGTGGTTAGCTCTTCAAGTTAGAGCTGTATTTCCTTGGCCAAATTCAGACCATATGTTTATTCCATCCCCTTCAAAAGTAAGCGTGGTCAGTGGACATAAAAGTTGGACATGAGAGCTGAAAAAACTTCGATGTCTTGTTCAGGGTACTTTGTTGTTTCTACTAAAATGCCTGTTCTCACCATGGACTCTGGATGTTGTCAGAACGGTCTCAGGCCTTTCCTGCAACATTGTGAGAAAACCAGGACCCGTGGCTGCCTGTAATTGGTGGGTGGGTGGGAGGACCACACACGGGGAGTCTTGTACATGATAAAGGAGTTTCCAGATGAGTTACATCTTAGGGTTCAGGCTGGGGCTGGTGTAAGGGCTGGGCCAGGAGGAGGTAATAGAAAAGGAGTGAGCTTGACGATCGTGAACAGAGGTTTTGATTGAACACCATTGAACAGGTCTTCATCCTTTACAAGTGGGGCCAGAGAATCCCAGTGTTGTGATCACAAACCAGTCTCAAGCACTGTGGACCTGTCTGAGCCATTTCCATGTGAAGAAATCCACAGGCGAAGGAGAGGAAATGTATGAAAGAAATGCACAGGACGATAAACAGGAGTCTCTATTTTCTCCCCTCCTTTAAAACCAGAACACTTTAAACAAGCAACCCTTTCAAATTGCTCTTTAATATCCACATACTGTTTGGTAGCAGACACACGTTTTAGTCATAGTTATCATTGTTAGAACAATTTCCATTTGGCTATTGTTTTTTCTTGGTGGAGGCAGGGGTACCAATCATGGAAGGGAATGTTTGAAGCTCAGAGGGAAAGTGGTTGGTGACTTTTTTCAAACGTGTAAAACTTCCATCACACTTTGTTTGAATACTTCTTTCTGGTTGCCAAATCCTAATTTGCTTAAATGCTTAGCACTTAACCCCAGTGTTGGGATTCTCTCTGCCCAGGACAATAAGGCAGCAGAAAGACCTGGCAGGTGGCTTGTCTGAAGCCACCCACTGAAGGATGTTGATACTATGGGTCACCTGCAGCCACCTGGCTTAGAAGTGAACAGGGAGGGGACTCCTGTGTTAGCCCTGAGATGGAGGTGAGACCAGGCGCTGGGCCGCCTTCTGTCTTCAACCTGGCAGGTTTAGAAATCAGAGGGGTTTCCTGGAATAGCACATGGATCCCTCAAGTTGAAATAAAAAAGTAGCTCAAATTTCAGTAAAACTCTGTGCTGTTCATTCATTTAACAGATGCTTACGGAGTGGTTGGCTCTGTGCTAGGTGTTAAGGACAGCCCTCTGAGAGACAGACAAACCCACTGTCTGACAGCTACCTGGACCCCAGAAACTAGGTGATACTGCATCCTGGTCTTCTGCTACCTGCTGTCCTCATGCCCTGACCAAAACCTCAGTACAGGATACCTGGCACCAAAAAGGAGCACAGAAATGTTTGAATTCAGGCCCAGCTACTTTCTGGAAGAATAACTTGGCCTCTTGGAGCTTCAGGCTCCTCATCTGTTCCTACTGTAAAGATAATAGCATCTACCTTCTAGGATTACAAGGGGATGGATTATTTGATCAGTGTTGGAACATACAGGGGCTCAAAAAGGTGGCTATTTTAAAGTATAGTATCATTCATGCACTGTTGCACTTACACCCCCTTGGAAGACTTAAAGCTAGGCCTTCAAGATGTATAAAACCTTCAGGATGCATTGTTGTTGTTAACTGCTGTCGAGTCAGTCCTTGACCCCATGCACAACAGGATCAAGCCGTTGTGATCCATAGGATTTTCAGTGGCTGATTTTCAGAAGTAGCTGCCAGGCCTTTCTTTCTAGTCTTGGTCTCGAAGCTCTGCTGAAACCCGTTCAGCATCATAGCAAGAGGCTCCCACCGATGGACAAGGTGGTGGCTGTGTGTTAAGTGCACTGGCCGGAAATCAAACCTGAGTCTCTTGCATGGAGGGCGAGGATGCTACCACTAAACCACCACTGCCTCCCCTTCAACATGTGGTAATGCTACTTTTATCTGCCTTCCCTTTCCAAGCATGTACAGCACCTTGCTGCTGTGAAATCTCCCAGGCTGAGGATGCCAAGGCTGGATGAATGCTGTGAAGGACTGCGAGTCCCCCTCCTCGTGGCTTCCCTAGGCTGCTTGGCTGCCACTGGAAAGAAGAGCCTGGGAACCCTGGAAGCCTTTATACAGACAGCCAAAGGGTGGGCCTAGCACTCAGAGGAATAGCAAGCCCAATAAACATTAAATGCTATTTGGCCTCGGCAGAGGCAGCTTCCTTCTGCCACTCCTGGTGAATTCCTCTGCCTTGAACGCAGGGGGGCGCTGCAGCCTCACTTTTGGGTAGCCAGCTTCCTGCCTGAGCCCTGAAGTTGCTGCTTCGTGGACTCAATCTTTTCCCTCCTGTATTTGTGTGATTTCACATTCTCTGTGCACTTGTAGGAAACCTTGGTGGCATAGTGGTTAAGAGCTACAGCTGCCAACCGAAAGGGCGGCAGTTTGAATCCACCAGGCACTCCTTGGAAACCCTATGGGGAAGTTCTACTCTGTCCTATAGGTCAGTATGAGTCGGAATTGACTCGCTGGCAGTGGGTTCAGTTTGAGTCTGGTGCTCTTGGATGTGGAAGTCAGTGGAAGCTCACTTAAAAACTAGAAAATGGGCGTAAGCTTTTCAACCAGGAAACGTAATTATGCAAGCAATACATTTTCATTGTACAAGAATTAAAAAACTTGTCTAAGCAGAAAGAATTCCACACACCCCATGACAATAGTGTTCAAAGTACACTTGTGCGCACACACACACACACACACACATGCACACCGGATAGGATGTTACGTGGCTATGAGTGATTTTTACTTGTTTACCAAACCAGGGCACACCGCTCTGCAAACTATTATGTTATTTGCTTTTTCCCTTAAAAATAGTCCTGTGTGCTTCATCAGTCTTTCCCACACTTCTGTTTTTTTTCAAAGTGATTTCGTCTGAATAGCTGAGACTGTCAAATCTGGGGCTTGAAACCCTAAGGTATTAGGGCTGAGAATGAAAAACAAGGCATTTTAATAAGAATTCCTAACTGAAGTGAGGGGAAGCTTAAAATGATTACGTTTTGGCCAGTCCAAGAGCAGCGTCTGAGCAGTTATTTGTTCCCATGGTCGGCAGTTCAAATCTGCCAGGTGCTCCTTGGAAACTCTACAGGGCAGTTCTACTCTGTCCTATAGGGTTGCTATGAGTTGGAATCGACTCGACGGCACTGGGTTTGGTTTTTTTGGTCTTGGTGGGTAGAGGGCAGGTGACTTTTTCTACAACCGAAAAAGCCGTCAGAACCTTTAAATCACTGAGGAGAAGTCTTATTACCAAAACGTGTTCTCATTTCCTTCTGGATTCGTTTACAGTTGGTTCAGATGGTATTTAGTGTTGTATCTAGGTAGGAGATTCCAGGCACATTGAGGAAAGGGCTTTGTGGGAAGGGGTGGTGAGGCACACGCAAGGTAGAGACAACTGCACAGGCTTCAATGTCAGATAGGCAAAAGCTCAAATCCCAGGGCCGTGACTTGCTGCCCAGCTGAACGAGATTCTTAATCTGGCAGAGCCTTGTTTGTACAATGTAATAAAACTCTTTTTGCAGGATTGTCATTAGTATTGAATCAAGTAACACATAAACATTACCTAACACGATAACCAGTTGCCATTGAGACAATTCCAACTCATGGCAGCCCCATGCATGTCAGAGTAGAACTGTGTTCCATAGGGTTTACAATGGCTGGTTTTTCGGAAGAAGATTGCCAGGCTTTTCTTTTGAGGTGCCTTTGGGTGGACTTGAACAGACAACCTTTTGATTTGCAGCTGAATGTATTAACTGTTGGCACCATCCAGGCACTCCACCAAACACAATAGTTGGCCGATAATAAGCACTCAGTGCTTATTACAGGTTGGCAAACTTTTTCTGTAAAGGGCCAGATAGTCAACATTTTAGGCTTTGTGGACCGCACGTTCTGTTTCCACTACTCAGCTCTGCCGTTACAGCACAAAACAACCACAGGCAATATGTAATTAAATGACCATGGCTGTTTTCCAATAAAACTTTATTTACAAAAACAGGTGGCAGGGGAGATTTGACCTGGGAGCTGTAGTTTGCTGACCTCTAGTCTAGATCAATGCTGTCTAAGACAGAATGTAAACCACATATGTACTATTAAATTTTCTCCTAGCCACACTAAAAAATAAAGACAAACCAGTGAAGTGAATTTAAATAATACATTTTATTTATCAATATATCCAAAATATTCTTGTTTTGACATGTAACCAACATGAAAAATCATTAGTGAGTATTTTACTTTGTTTTTTGGCACTACGTCATTTCAAATGCTCAGTAACCTTAGTGGATAGTACAGCTCTAGATTGTACTTCTCAGACTGAGGATCCTAACAGTTTAGTGAGCTGAGAAATCAATTTATTAGAAAATCACATTTTAAAAATGAAATAGGGGAAAATCAGAGTACATAGTACATAGAAAGACATGGATTGTTTCCTGCAGTTTTTTTTCTGTCATTTTTAAAAATTGTGGACAAAACATTTGCCATTTCAACATTTTTCACATGTACAATTCAGTGGTATTGTGTTTATCAAATTATTCAACCATCACCATGATCCATTTCTAAATTTTTCCATCACCATTCCCTAAGCAATGAGTCCCCCTTTCTCCCACTCCTGGTAGCCACTAATAAACTTTGGCTTCTATATACTTGCCTATTCTAGATACTTCATATAACCAGGATCAGACAATGTGTGTCCTTCGTTTCCTGCAGTTTTGTTGTGTGTGTGTGTGTGTGTGTACGTGTGTGTGTGTGTGTGTCTGTACGTGCACGCACGCATGAATTTCTATGCTGGGTCATGATGAGAAACATAAGACATGCATTTTTCCTACGTGTTGTAGTCATATTATGTTTGAAGTTCACTGCTCTACATATTAAAGTCAAGTTTAAAAAATAACATTGTGTTAATTTGAGGTGTTTAACTTCTTCCTTCCTTAGGCTGTGTTGGTAAAGAACCAAAATTATCTACAGTCTAAATGTATGTTTAAAACCAGCCAAACCAGTTATTAAATGTCATGCTGACCATTTAAAAAGTACAAATCAAAATTCCAGGCTTTAAACTGCACTATCTCTATGCTTAACTGTAAGGAATTCTCATTTTACAGATAGCAAACTGAAACCCAGATAGGTAAAATACATAGTCCAGACCCAAAGCCTCAGAAGTCTTCTGGGGACTAAGGAGGAACTCCTTGAGCCCAGCCTTGAGGACAGCTTCTCCCTCAGCTGCCATCGCCCATTCCTAGCAGGGCCCTTGCTGGGGAAGTGAATGGGAAACGGGGTCAATTTGCCTGGTGATTTCAGTGTCCCGAGTCATTTTGGCATAGAATTTTGAATATCTGAAACAAAAGAAGCAATTGCCTTCAAGGATTTCATTCTCTTATTGATTCTTTCATTCATTCTCATGCAAATATTTATCAGCATCCAAATCAGTGTCACTTGCTGGGAAGCAAAGATAAATAAGGTACAGGCTTCATGCTCGAGCAGCTCCCAATCCTGGGAGGAGTTATCGTTCTATGAAAATATGGCAGCGGTTATTCAGAGTGAAGTGGAGAAGAGTTTGCTGTGTCTGGCTTGTAATTCCATGTTGTTGTTAGGTGCCCTCAAGTCGGTTCCAGCTCATAGTGACCTTATGTACAACAGAACGAAACACTGCCCGATCCTGCACCATCCTCACAATCGTCGCTATGTTTCAGCCCATTGTTGCAGCCACTGTGTCAGTTCATCTCGTTGAGGGTCTTCCTCCTTTTTGCTGACCCTCTGCTTTACCAAGCACGATGTCCTTCTCCAGGGACTGGTCCCTCCTGATAACATATCCAAAATACCATTCTCTCTTCTAAGGAGCATTCTGGCTGTACTTCTTCCAAGACAGATGTGTTCATTCTTCTGGCAGTCCATGATATATTCAGTACTCTTTGCCAACACCATAATTCAAAGGCAGCAGTTCTTCTTCCGTCTTCCTTATTCTTTGTCCAGATTTTCCATGCATATGAGGCAATTGAAAATACCATAAAAGGTGCAAATGGGAAACTGATAAAACTAACTTCTTTTTGTTGCTCTTTAGTCATGTGTTGAAAGACAGTGTCAACAAATCTATGGCTCTTTTGGCCCTGTCTTTTTCAATAAAAAATATTTAAGGATTGTTTTTCTGAAATAAATACTAGGCAAATGCCACCCCCTAATTGGATTCAGTTTTCTTCCTTTTTCTCTGCGTTGGTATGTGGAAAGAGCACAAACTTTGGGTTCAGGCAGACTTGGGTACAAAGGCTACACCCACCACTTCAAGGCTACTAGACTTTGGCTATGTTCTTAAGACTCAACTTCCTCATCTGTGAAATGGGGATGATAATGCCAGCCTCATAAAGTTGTAAAGAGTATTGTTGTTAGGTGGCATGGAGTTGATTTTTGACTTACAGCAACTCTAGGTGACAGAGCAGAACTGCCCCATAGGGTTTTCTAGACTGTAATCTGTACGGATGCAGATTACGAGGTCTTTCTTCTGCAAAGCTGCTAAACCAAAAAGACCAAACCGGTGCCATCGAGTTGATTCTGACTCATAGCGACTTTATAGGACAGAGTAGAACTGCCCCATAGAGTTTCCAAGGAGCACCTGGTGGATTCAAACTGCTGACCCTTTGGTTAGCAGCCGTAGCACTTAACCACTACACCACCAGGGTTTCCGCAAAACTGCTAGGTAGGTTAAAATCGCCATCATTTTTTGCTTAGCAAATGAGTGCTTAACTGTTATGCCATATATGTTAAGTGAAAAAAAAGTTTAAGTGTAGAAAGTGGTTTTATGTATGATTTTTTTATATGAATAAGATTTTCATAATAATTTAGCCAAGTGAGTATAACTAAAACCAAAACCAAAACTGTTGTTGTCCAGTCATTTCTGACTCATAGTAACCCTATAGGGTAGAGTAGAACTGCCCCATAGGGTTTCCAAAGCTGTATTCTTTAGGAAAGGAGCCCTGGTGGAGCAGTGGTTAAGCACTTGGCTGCTAACCAAAAGGCTGGAGGTTTGAACCCATCAGCTCTTCCATGGGAGAAAGATGTGGCATCTGCTTCCATAAAGATCGCAGCCTCAGAAACTCTCTGGGACAGTTCTACTCTGTTCTCTGGGATTGCTGTGAGTCACAGTTGACTCAACAGGAACTTTTTTTTTTTTAAATCTGTACGGAAGCTGACTGTCACATTTTTCTCCTGTGGAGAGGCTGGTGGGTTGAACTGCAGGCCTTTTGCTTAGCAGCTGAGCACATAACCACTGCGCTACCAGAGCTCCTCGCCAAGTGAGTATACCAAAAAACCCAAATCTGTTGCTGTCGAGTTGATTCCGACTCGGAGCGACCCTTTAAGTCAGGGTAGAATTGCCCTATAGAGTTTCCAAGTAGTGCCTGGTAGATTTGAACTGCTGAGCTTTGGTTAGCAGCCATAGCTCTTAACCACTGCGCCACCAGGGTTTCCAAGTGAGTATAGAAATGGTATATTTTGTTTTCAGTTCCTCCTCTTTCCAGAAGGGTGCAGTGCGAAGCCGAGAAATGCATTTTGTTTTTCTTATTTTAATGCCCTGATATTTAATGGCTGGCAGACTGTATTTTTAAGATCTCTTTTCACCCATTTACATCTCTCGCTCACACACATGCAGTTTTTGTCAAAAATTCAACATTCATGAAAAAACGGCCTGCACACATTTTTTAAAAAAAGAACGGGCCGGGCGGTTCAGTTGTTACCATGGCAACCACTCCTGTCCATTATTCAGAAATGAATTATTAATAAGTTTTGTCTAGAATGTAGTCAATACACACACGTAGTGTTCTCAAGGGGTAGGTAATATGGCTTCAAAGGCAACAGAGGTCATGGTGCCGAGCAAGCAGGGGATCTTCTTGCCTCCTTATCCAGCCTGGGAAAGAACTCTATGTGCCAGCCATTCCTGGCATTTCGGGATTGCGTAAAAAGCTGGGCCCCTCTCTGAGTCACTTTTCTGGAAGCAGGGTGCTTAAACTGCAATTTCTTTCTTCCCCTCAGAAAGATTTGACCCAGTCCCGCTCAGATAATCCTCTCCTACAAATTAAAGCGGCCGTCGCAGCAATTGGTTAAACAGGACCAAGGTCATACACCACCAGTTCTGCTGGAGCATGCGGGCAGCCCCCGGAAGAGGGGAAAATCAGAAGGTGTTTCTTTGCGACTTATTGAGATATAAATTACTGCCCCTCGTTTTTGTTTAAAAATAAAAACCACTGCCTGTAAATCGTAGATAAGATTCTCAGACAGGATAATTTTAAGGCAACTTACTTAGCCTTTCTGAGACTCGGTTTCCACATACGTAAAGTGGGGTTAATGATAATCTCTTAGGGATGCTCATGAGGATAAACACGTGGAAACTGCTTGGCTAACGTGAGCTTTTAACACATTAACTACTGTAATTAAAATGGTTGATCCCCTAGGTCATGCAGCATTTCTGTGATGGTGAATCTTCTGAAATCTGTTGTGATATTCAAACTATAGCCTTCTAAAGCTGATTTTTTTTTCCATCTCCCAAGCTAAAAATAGATTTCCTTTTGTTCTCTTTCAAAAGAAAGTGCTGGAGATTTCCATCCAGGTAATAGTCTTCTCTTCAGTGTTGAGGTTTGGTTGAAACTGACATCCTGAATTTCATGGCAGTAGTGTCTGAGGGTGTCACTGTTTGAAGGTATCTGGAAGATATATATATATTTTAAATGACATGTTCTTTTTCTGGCACAGTAAGGGAGTGATGGATGGGAGCAAACAAGACGGGTCTAAGAATAAAGGCAATCCATTGAAGAGAACAGCCTGGTGGAATGAAAGTAACACTGGAAGGGACGTAGTTAGGGCTCAGAGAAAAGAAAGATTATCGTTATTTTTAAAGGCAGGTTTGCCCTTCACTTTCTGCCTCCCTGACTAAAAAAATTTAATTCTGATGAGACACATTCGCCACAGAGTTCCTGCCAGAGAAGCTGAAGGCCAAGATTAAAAACAAACAAACAAAAAAGAGTGTATAAGTTTGGCTAGAAAGTGCTAAGAAGAATCCAGGGAACCAGAGAGAAATAAAAGTGAATTCTGTGTCTTTGAATGAACATACCTCGGGGAAAGAGCAGCTCAGAGCGCAGATGGCCAGGCCTGACTCATAGGAGAGCTGCTTTTCTGAGATAACTTACAGGTCCCAAACAGCGTGCGTATCTTTAAAGTATTCTGAAAAGAGCATTTTACTGCCTCTGCAAGACCTTCTGACCGGGGAGAACGGGAGGCAAAACACTGCAAAGCTTGCTGGCTTTAGCGCTGGACAGACGAACTGTGTGACCTTGGAGAAATTACCTAGTCTCTGAGCCTCAGTTTGCGCACCTGAAAAAGGGAGACAATGATATTTTCGTTGCAGGGTTATGATGAGGATTAAATGAGAAAACATCTGCGATGTGCTTGTGACGCCAGAGGTTCTCACCACCTGTTACCTCCCTTCTGTGTCCTGAAAAAGCTGCCCATTTCCCTGATTCGTAAAGGGGAGGCCAGGGATGGTTCGAGCTGGGAGATTTACTGGTATTTTTGCATTGCAACTTAGAAGGGGATTCTGCTGTCTCATGGAGTCACTTTGAAGCCTCTAGAGATAGTTTTTATCATCATTGCTTCTTTAGTTTATCCTAAATATCTACATATTTCTGGGAAATTTAATCAAGTGCCTCTCTATGAATGGTGCCATATTTAGGCAGATAGTTACCTATTGGGTACACAGTGTTGTTATTTGTTATAATCCAGTTAGCTCCAACTCACGGCAACCGTATGTGCAACAGAACAAAATGTTGCCTGATCTTGCACCGTCTTCACGATTGTTGGTACACTCAAGTCCATTGTTGCAGCCACTGTGTGTTTTGAGTGTCTTTCCAGCCTAGGGGCTCATATTCCAGCACTATGTTGTTGTGTGTCCTCAAGTTGATTCTGACTGATAGTGACCCCATGTGACAGAGTAGAACTTGCCACACAGGGTTTCCTAGGCTGTGATCTTTATGGGAACAGATTGCCAGGTCTTTTCTCCCACTAAGCTGTTTTGAAGTCTGCTTTTTTCATTTAGGATTATATCAGGAATTTTTTTTACAATATTCTTTGACATAATATGTAATGACTCAATAGGTTTGCATATAAATATATATATATTTACCATAGCTACACTATACAATTGACTAAACTAGCCCCTTATTGTTGGAGATTCAGATGACTTCTAACATTTCACTGTTACAAACAACACTGTCATGAACATCTTTATATATACATTTTATTTTTCCATATATGCCTTGTATCCCTAGGCGGTAATAGGCTTTAAACTTTCCCAGTCTCCAGACTGGGGGAAAAAAAAAATCAACCCTAGCGTTAAAGTTCTTTTCACTCCCGGAGAACTGGAAAAAGTAATACCTTAAGTGTCTAGAGTAATACCTAAAGTATCTAATACCTTATAGTCTAAATCGTTCATCTACTACCTTTTAGGAGGAATTTTAGAACTTACAGTCTGTTCTTTTAGAATATAAGATACCTTCTTACTGAGAATTAGATTTTTAGCTAAACAAAGATTTAGGTCTGTGATCTGACCGCTACTTCCCACCCCTCATCTTGAAGAATCACCACATGGAATAATGGAGAATCAAACACAAGAGGGTAAGGGTTTAACAGGAATGCTATGACAGTGAACGTGTAGAGAGGTTGACAAGGGCAGGAGGGAATGTGGAGGAATTAAATGTGAAGTAAATGGCAAGGAGAAGTCCATCCATCCAACAGTGGAGTGATTCAGTGGAAAGAGAGAAATGCCTTGTGGCTGAGCAGAGACTTTGCAGGCACATGGGGTTGGGTTTGAAGCCTGACTTCTAACTTGCTGTGTGATCTTGCACAAGTTATTCAATCTTTCTGAGCCTCGGTGTCCTCGGATGTTATAGTACCTGCTTCATAGGGTGGCTGTGAGGACTTGATGAGATCGTGTAGGTAAAGGTATAACTACTGTTCGTTGACCATTTTGTGCAAGGTGCTGTGCTCATACGGGTTCACCATCTTCGTCATCATCAACATGACCGAGATGAAGGGGATTGTGTGATAAGAGGTCAGTACTCACACACTATTGAAGAAGATGAAGATCGCCAGGAAAGTTAGGCTTTTCTGGGAAATACAACAAAATAAAAGGTGCAATATGACCTCTACAAGAAATAAATGCTACGCTTTATTTTCCTGGTGTACAAATATGGATCAGCTTGGAATTTTCTGCCTGTTTTCTGAGGTAAATCAGGACCTATGATGGGTGCTGGAAATACAGAGTTTGGGGACTTTTGTTGAGGGGGCTGCTATTGTCCTGTAAACCAGCTGGGTGGGCATAAGCTGGACAGGCACTTGTCACACTGAATTAATATTCTTCTGGTCCTTTTGAAATTTTACCTTTAGAGATAGCTCTATATTAAGATTTGGGCGATCTTGATAGAACCCAACTCAAAGGGAGAAAGGGGCAAACTTTATCAGCTAAGGCGACTGACATTTTTGGGATCCAGTGGGCTTTGGACATAGCAGGACCCAGGGCTCCACTTCCCCTTTCTTGGCTAAGCTTTCTGCTGTGTTGTCTTGGTTTCAGGCAGGCAATGATGGCCTCTGGCAGCTCAAGGCTGACAGCATTCTGTAAGTTATAGCATCCTTTCAGTTAATGACCCCAGCAACACAAAATGCCTCTTTTCTGATGGTTCCAGGAGGAAAAGGCCCAGGGGATAGTCTTAGTGGCTGGGCTCCAGTCATACTCATCCCTGATCTGACCAAACTGTAGGGTTACTCTGATTGACCAGATTGGGATCATGGTGTCCACCTCTATGGAGCAGAAGGGAGTGTATGGTTCTTCAAACAGATGGTAGAAAGACCAAAAACAAAAACATACAAATGAAAACAGGGGACGTAGAGAAGAAGAAGAGAAGGAGAAGGGGGAGGATGGAGAAGAAGAAAGGGGCGAAGAGGGAGAAAAAGGAAGAGGAGGGGGAGGATAAAGGGAAAGGAGGGAGGGAGGGAGGAAGGGAAATACATAGGGCTACACTCTTGTCGTTGTGTACCCATTGCACTACCAGGGCTCCTTGTATGGCTACTACAAACTCATAAAAATTTCAAAATGGAGGTGACTTACAGTTGAGCTGTGAGAGTAATACTTCCAGCTTCATTTATCAAGTTTTTTTTTTCTTCCTTTTCCACCTCCACCTGCATGTACGTGTGATTTTTCAAGTGAAGTGTTGCTTTATATCACCTGAAGCTTCAACAGTCGCTGTGAATCCTGCTTCTTTAAGCTCAGGGTGTCATTAGTAGCATAACAGCAACCCTGTGCAGCTTAACTTCTCCCTACGGATTCTAAAAATACCCAAAGGCACTCAAAACAAACAGCCAGGCACCTTGTAGACGCCAACACACCCACTCCCGAAGTGCCTTAGCCCTGTCACTGCATACAGCCACACAAGTCACTCAGCTCTCTTTATTTTTATTTCTGGCTCACCTATACCTCTGTTTATGCAGAAGAGAAGGGTGTTATTGACAGAAGAGAACTGACTGGAAGAAAGAGAAAGAGGGGAACCAACAAAAGACAAACTTGCTCATACTGTCTTTTGGCAACTGGCTTTAGACCTG
This sequence comes from Loxodonta africana, assembly GCF_030014295.1. Classification (NCBI taxonomy): domain Eukaryota; kingdom Metazoa; phylum Chordata; class Mammalia; order Proboscidea; family Elephantidae; genus Loxodonta; species Loxodonta africana. Next base: position 47,729,292 of record NC_087348.1, read on the forward strand.
AATTAAGATGTATCAAGAGATCAGACCAGTCCAGGGAGCAGCACAGATTAGCTGGGATTTAAAATAAAACTCTTAAGATCACCTAGAATAACTTTCACGCATGTATCCATGAAGAGGCCCAAGGACCACATTCGGAGAAGGTTAGTGCTTACAAATGACCAGGGCCACACCCCAGGTTATTTTTCAAAGGCAAAGCAAAAACCAAAGCCTTTTCTATAGAACCCTTAGCTGGAGTTGAGCTATCCATGGACATCAGAGTTTTCTTATTTCAAGGAGGTGTCCATTTTACGGGACTAAGGAGCCAAGACTATGGGCATCACTGCCCTTAGTTTGGGAACCTGCCTGGTCTTGGTTGTGTTGTCAAACCAGTGAGCCCTTGGGTGTTTCAAAAGAGATTAAATGATGAGATCAGACCAGTTATAAAAATATGTGGGTGATAACAAATCTGACCTTTTATAGATTTCCTGGGAGAATCAGATATCTGCTCAACAAGATAATGAACCTGACCCAATGGAAGCACTTGAGTAATGTCTTTTACTCTTGGTGGTTAAAGGGGTGTTGGTAGTGATGAGCATGAAAAGGAGGAAAAAAGAAAAATTCATAGCTTCTTACCATCTGTGAAAGTCTTTCCTACACGGAACGTTTGCTTCAGCTGTCGGGAATTGCCACGCAATTAATGGATTGCCCAGTAGTTGTTCTCTGAGCAACCATTCAGTTGGCCAGTTTATGGCAGGATCCTGGGATTTAAATTAAAAAGTTAAGCCTTGGAGGATAAGCATGAGTAAGTCATTGGGACAGAATGTACTTAGCATTGTTTCCATGCATACGTGAGTGAAGGAAGCGTATGTACCCTGGACATATGCTTCTCATTGGAAAATGAGATCAGATCTCTCTCTCTCTCTCTCTCGACTGGATCTCATAGAAAGTCCTGGGTGTCTTCTCAAGCCTCAAGCAGAGGCTTCTAAGCTCCCAAATTGCTAGAGTGGTCTCTCTTAAGGAACACATCAGAGACAGGGGCCCCTTATTCCATGTGGGTGGGACTTTGCTCATCTAGGATTTCTTGTCTGCCTTAAAAAAAAAAAAATTGCATTGTCCATTTAATCTGGTTTCCCTATTTGATCTGCATTGCTTCAATGAGGCAAAGCATTTGGAATGTTCTGTGAATGTGCGCAGCATAATATTAATACTAGTAGCAATGACAACAGCAACACTATGAGAGCCTGCATTTACATAGCACCCAAAATATGCGGGCACTGTTCTGTGTGTCACAAATTTTAATGCATTTTTTAAAGTCCACAGACAATGTGGTTTTAGTTTTATCGCTCCATCTTCTCCTTCTCTCCCTTGAGCTAAAATTAGCCACATTGGTTCTGCACTCTTTCCAAGATGGCCAAGTAATTGTCAACTTTTAACTGGACCGTATACACTTGGCTTTTTAATATGGAGTGTTTGTTCGGAGATGCCCTTGTCTTTCACTCTCTTGGTTTTGTGAGCAGTAAATTGGAGGCACAAGACTTAGCAATCCAATTGCAGGATTCAGTTACAGGTGAAGACCCGTTTTGTTCCCTCTGCAGTTCTGGCTTCCACCTCATTGAAAAGGTTCTTAATTTCATGCTAGGTGGTTAAATTTCATGAAAGAGAAGGGCAGTGGGCTTTTTGAGTTGCTGGTAAACACACAAATTGCTGATATGAATGGAAAGGGTGAGCTTTCTTGGCGATAAAGATTTTAACAAATCAGCCCAGGTGTGTGACAATTTTAAACTGCTTCAGGTCCAGGGCTTTGAACTGGTTCAAATCAGTTCAGTCATGGCCAGTGAAGTGAAATTAGAACTGATCTGAATTTTTAAAAATTTGGGTAAAGCAAAATGAGAACTGGAACGGGAAAAATTACCTGCTGAAGCCCTGGAATGGGAGATTCAGAGGAGGCATGGTGAGCCCTTTCAGGAGCCTGATGCGGGAGATTGGATTATTGCCAGGATTGTGGAGAAGGATACACTTAAAGTGGCAAGGTTGGCCACCATCTTTGAGTGGGGGACCATATTTCTGACTTTACCTGTCAAGAGATTTGGTTGCTATGCAACGTACGTGCTGCCCTTGTTTTCTAAGAGAGAGATTAAGTTTCTAGCAGGGTTTCGGCCAGTAAGTTTTCTCATTCTGTTTCTCATGCTGGTTCACCCACATTTAAAAAATTCAGGTCTGTTCAGATTTGCTTCATTGGCCATAACTGAACTGGGCAGAACCAGTTCAAAGCCTTGTTCAGGTCAACCAACATCAAAGTTCTTCTTTGGCCTTTCCTCTGCCTTTGGTGAAAGAGGTATAATATGCAGCAGTGAGCTGCTCTGAGATTGCTGTCTTCCCAGGAGGTAGGGTCCTGCTGGGTGTCTTGTGTATCATCATCCAAACAACAGAATAATCAGTCCCTCAAGTAATATTTTGCAAAGGAAGCAGGCCACTTTGACTTGAGTCTGGTTTTAGGATCTGGGGAATTCTGCCCTTTCCTAAATTCACATACTGCTTTTCCTTTTCAGAATTTGGAATCCTAAATTCGAATGGGCTTTTGGGATGGTAGGCAGTGATATTGCTGATTATATGTCCAAATATAAAACCAATTGACTCGGTTTGGATTTATGGAAGCTTATCTGGTTTGGTGTGGCTTTATTCTTCTGGCTGAAACAACTAAAAAAGCTTCCAAGTGCAATGCTGGTTCCATTTGCCACGTGCAAGTACTTTATTTGGAAACGGCCATTTAGTGAGATGGATTATAAGTCTGTGTTTCTCAAAGAAAAGTAAACATTAGAATAAAGGAAAGGGGTGTTTGCAATTTTCTAAATAATTTACATCATGTTGATATCTAAAATAGCTCAAAACAAAAGAAGATAAAGAGAAGTAAAACAAAACAAAAAAGCCCAACAAACAAACAAGAACACTATTTATTTAGGGTCTGAATTATCTGGATTTGGTAAAACATGACAGGCAAAATCAACTAGATAATTGCCAAGTATGGCTTTCCATTCAGTATGAATATTCCTATTTAGACCTATCTTTGTGGGTTACTTTTCAAAGGTTGTTGAGACGATGTTCATTTCTTGGTACTTGTTGATGGTTTTTTTTTCCCACCTTGTTAGTCTTCCTTGGAAACAGGATGAATGGAGAGAGCACAGATTGGTCATTAAGAAAGTGTGGGTTTAAATTTTGGTACAGTCACTTAGCTGTCTGGTGTTGGATAAACTATTTACCTTGTTGAAGCCTCAGCTGCCTAATCTGAAAATGGAGTTAATAATCACTCCCCTTTTACAATAATCAAATGGAGTGATGGATATGGAGCACCTGGTTTTACAGTATGTGTTCCATGATGTTTGTCTCTGCGTCCCACTCCAGATATTGAGTCGAAGACAATCCAGAGATTGATTTCACAGAGATATCCACCAGTGGCTCCTTGGAAAGCCTGTGGGACTGTTCTGCTCTGTCCTGTAGGGTCGCTATGAGTCAGAATCGACTCGACTGCAAAGGGCTTGGTTTGATTTTTGGTTAGTCCAATATTGGTTGAAACAAGAAAGTCAACAAAGAAAGAGATGCTTACAGTTTCCAGAGACACACAACATTCATGCTGTATCTCAACTCTACTGCTCACTTAAGGAGCCCTGGTGGTGCAGTGGTTAAGGGCTCAGCTGCTAACCAAAAGGTTGGTGGTTTGAACTCACCCAGCAGGTCTGCAGGAGAAAGACCTGACAATCTGCTCCCATGAAGATTACAGCCTAGAAAACCCTATGGGGCAGTTCTACTCTGTCATATGGTGTTGCTATGAATTGAACATCAACTCAAGGGCACCCCAAAATAACAACTGCTTACTTGCTATGTTGTCTTAGGGAAGTTGCTTAACCCCTCTCCTCCGTTTCCTAATCTGTGAAACGGGAATAATAATAATAGCTCCTTCCTCCTAGGGCTGCAGTGAGGATTAAATGAGCTAATTCAGGCACAGCATTTACCTTGGTGCCCAGGACATAGTAAGTAGGACAGACACCTTTGGTTCTCCTTTGCTCCTCTAGCTGTCACCCATCCTGATCCTCATGGAACACATGGATCTTCCTGCCTTGTCCATTCCCCAGGTGCTGCATTCTTGGAAGTTCACCTTGCCTCCAAGGTAGTCCTTCAACCTCCAAGTTGATCCAGGCCTTTTCCTAGGCAGCAGCCATCAATGTTTAAGGATCGAGTAGATTTGTGGAACTGAGGCTGTGGGCCAAAGAGAGGAAAAGCCAAAGATGCACTTCTGCGAGCACATGTCAGTAATCTGTTCTTCTGAGGCAGGCTCATTGCCAGTTTTTTTTTTAATCATTCATAATTGAAAGCACATTTAATGTCAAAGAAAGATGAGTACTTGCTCACATACACAGGTAGAACCAATATAATTTGATTACAATTACGAAGATAAACTAGTTTATAAACTGAAATGTCAGTGGCTTTGATCCTTTGTCATTTGCTTTTTACCTGTTGATTTATATATATTTTTTAGTTAATTTTAGACTTAACAGAAGAGTTGCAAAAATAATACATTCGCTATATACCCTTTACTTCCTCGAATGTTAACATCCTACATAACCATAGAACATTGATCAAAACTAAGGAATCAACCTTGGTACATTGCTATTAGCTTAGAATTTGTTTGGGTTTTACCAGTTTTTCCAGTAAGGTTCTTTCTCTGTTCCAGGATCCAATCCAGGATCGTACATTGTATTTAGTTGCCTGTTCCATACTCTCCCCCAGTCTGTGACAGCTCCTTAGTCTTTTCATGTCTTCAATAACCTTGACACTTTTGAAGAGGACTGGTCAGTTATTTTGTAGAACCCCTCTCAATTTAGTATTATCTGGTATTTTCCCTATTTCTGGCTTTTTAACTGACTGTATTATGTTTACTTTACTGCTCAGACAAGGGATACAGTGACAAATCAAAGTTATAAAGCCTAATAAATTAGGTATTCCTGAGACTGGCTGGGCATTGGAGACACTGGAATTTAAGAGTGTGTACTCTGGAGTCAGACAAGCTGGGTTCTGATCCTGGCTCTGCCACTTACCTGCTGTGTGACCTTATAAAAGTTCACTTCACCTCTCTGTTCCTCAGTGGCCTTATCTAAAAATTGGGCGTAATAATAGAACCAACTTCATAGCGTTGTGATGAGGATTAAATGAGTTGAAGTATGATGCACATAGAACAGTGCCTCCCATGTAACAATCACACAATACATCTTATCCACAGCCTGGCCTCAGCCCTACCTAGACCACATACTTCTGGCCACCTTGGTTGGCCCCTGGTACCTGTCATGTGGCACAGTCCTCATCTGGGCAGGTCCTTGTGACTGACATCCCTGCTGATTTACCCAACTCGTGAGGGGACACTGTTATGGAAACAGGAGCACTTGGCTGGGGGCCTGGAAGTCTGAAAGAAGGTATTCAAAGGAGAGGGGGGATGCAAAAGGGACAGTTAGCAGGAGCCAGCCAACATTTCAGACACGACGTTTTGTTCCCTGGTCCCAGAATGCCCTCATCATGTGGCTGGAGGCCCCTCGTGTTCCTCCAGGACTCTGCTTCAGTCACCGTCTCTGAGAGGAGGCCTCCCCCAATGCCCAGACAGCTCAGATCCACTTTGGTGGGCCTTGGTGCTTTTAATGTTCAGCTCCCTGGTTGGACACAGGCCTGAATCTCTGACCAGGCTGCAAGGCAGGAGGGCGTAGTGGGTGAGAGTCTAGAGCAGTAGCCACACGGCCTGGGTCTGCACCCCAGACTGTTGTTGTTGTTAGGTGCTGTTGAGTCAGTTCCAGCTCATAGTGACCCTGAGTACAACAGAATGAAACACTGCCAGGTCCTGTGCCATCCTCATAATTGTTATTATGCTTGAGCCCAATGTTGCAGCCACTGTGTCAATCTATCTCATTGAGGGTCCTCCTCTTTTCCAAGCATGACATCCTTCTCCAGAGACTGGTCCCTCCTGGTAACATATCCAAAGTATGTGAGATGAAGTCTCACCATCCTCGCTTCTAAGGAGCATTCTGGCTATACTTCTTCCAAGACAGATTTTTTCGTTCTTCTGGCAGTCCATGGTATATTCAATATTCTTCACCAACGCCATAATTCAAAGGTGTCAATTCTTTTTTGGTCCTCCTTATTTATTGTCCAGCTTTTGCATGCATATGAGACAATTGAAAACACCATGGCTTGGAGGCAGACCTTAGTCCTCAAAGTGACATCTTTATTTTCAGTACTTTAAAGAGGTCTTTTGCATCAGATTTGCCCAGTGTAACATGTTGTTTGATTTCCTGACCACTGCTCTCATCCCAGACTAAAACCAAAAAAAAACAAACTCATGGCCGTCGAGTCGATGCTGACTCATAGGGAGCCTAAAGGACAGAGTAGAACTGCCTCATAGGGTTTCCGAGGAGCACCTGGTAGATTCGAACTGCCGACCTTTTAGTTAGCAGCTGTAGCTCTTAACCACTACACCACCAGGGTTTCCTTATCCCAGACTACCACTTGTTAAATGAGCTTGGGCAAATTACTGAAATCCTCACCGCCTCAGTTTCTTCATCTGTAAATGGAGATAATAAGCGTATTTACCTCACAAAGGATTAAATGAGTTAATACAAGTGACGGGCTTAGAACAGTGCCTGCCACATAGTAAGAACTCAAGGTGTCTCATTTGTTATAATGTAATTACTACTGGGAACTTCTCATGCTCATATTTGTGACTGGTCCTGGGCTAGATCCTTCCTGGTTGTTGAGAATAAGCCCTCAATAAGTAGCTCAGGCTTTGAGAATAAATATCTCAAATAAAACTCATGGAGAGTGTATTTGGGAGATATTGAAAGAAGTAGAGAAATTAATAATCTAGCTCAGGGGTGTGAGTGTTGGCTCCAGGCTTGGGCTCCTGAACGTGATTCAGAACCACTGAAGCAGGAGGAACAGGACCAGGGACAGATTAGCCAATAGGGATTCTTTGCTCACCCCTCTTCCCTCCTGTGCTGGGCCACCGCAGGTGGCCTCACACAGTGGTAAAGGCGTCGAGGGTTTTCAAGGCTGTGACCTGTCGGCAGCAGATCTCCAGGCCTTTCTTCTGAGGCACGTCTGGGTAGATTTGAACTCCCAGAATTTGGAAGCCAGATTCCGGGCTAGATTCCAAGACTCCTTCCTAAACTTCCCATGAGATTAATGGCTTTGTAGCTCTCAGGCTGTTCTTATTTTGTCTCATTTTTTCAAGTTAAAAATATTCAACACATGCAGCTTGGCTGCGTGAGTTTCACAATCAGGGAGAGCAGTGGTTCTAAACTTTAATGTGTTGGAGAATCACCTGGGGATTCTGTTGAGAATGTGGTCTCTCATTCAGTAGGTCTGGGGAGGCCTGAGATTCTGCATTTCCGACAAGCTCCCAGGTGACGCTGATAGTCCCAGGAGTATACTTTGCGTGGCAAGAAGGTGACTACATTAATTCACCTAAGGTGATGTCTCAAGCACTGTTGCAAACGTTACCTACTCCTAAAGACATTACGTGAGGTCACAGATTCTTCCTTTCCAAAGATTTCCAGCATAATGGGCATTTTCATTATTATTATTTTTCCCCAGTTGCTGTCAAGTTGTTTACAACTCATGGCAACCCATGTATGTTAAAGTAGAACTGTGCTCCATAAGGTTTGCAATGGCTGCTTTTTCAGAAGTAGATTTTCAGGTCTTTCTTCTAAGGCAACTCTAGGTCACTCGAACCTCCAACCTTTCAGTTAGCCACCGAGTGTGTTAACTCTTTGCACCACAAGGAAAACGAGGTCACAGGCTCAAGTTCAGCTTCTCAGAGGACCAGTCAGCTACACTTAGCTCTAATGATATAGACTCCACCACACTAGTCACTGGCCACCAAAGTCATTGTATGAGAGAGACAGTGAGGGGAGTCAGACCAACCCAGGGATAACTGAGGAATGAGGTCCCAAGGGCTCAGTTGGACCATGGGAGATCTTTGTCCAGGTCATCAGGAAGGCATGAACATGAATCGTGGCCGACTTGGTTCAATATTCAAGAATGAAATGATAAGAAGCAAGAAAATGACACACATTTTGGAAGTTTCAGTGTAAAGCCAGTTGAAGTGAGTTGTTTGGGGTGGATGAGGCAAGGGAGGTCTCCCCGAAGTAAGCCACTCTGAATCCAGAATGAATATGGATGACTCAGCTGAGCCCATCACCTCTGCAAGGAAAACACTAAAAACTCACCCTGTAATGGGAGAGGCAGTTGCCACCGTTGGAGGTTCTCCACACCCTCACAGAAATGGGATGATTTAATCAAGTAGGAAGGGTTAGGTTTCAGATTCCTCCCCTTGCCATATATTCCAACCATCTCTTCTTCCTCTTCACCTACCCAGCATGCACTGCTCATCCTTCTCTTGGCCTTAGGGGTCCTGACAGCTCTCGCTGGCTGCTGAGGTGCTAGGGAAGAAGACTTAGCTCGGTGGACCTTCACTTCTTGCCAGAATGTTTCTCCCCTCATCCACCTGCCTCTAGTGAGAAGGGACTCAGATAAAATGGAAATAGTTCTCCCAACATGCTGAGCCCTCTGTACTCCCCGTGCTGGGTCCTTGTCTTCTCTCTTCCCTCTATATGTAAAGATGCTCTAAACCAAAACCGGTTGCCATCAAGTCAGTTCTGACTCATGGTGACCACTCGTGTGTCAGAGTAGAACTGTGCTTCATAGGGTTTTCAAGGCTGTGTGACCTTTTGGGAATAGATTGCCAGGCCTTTCTTCTGAGGCACCTCTGGGTGGATTTGATTTGCCAACCTTTTGGTTAATAGTAGAGTGCTTAACTGTTTGTGTCACCCAGGGACCCCAGAGAGTCCCTCTATTGCCTGTAAAATCAGAGGAATACCTTATAATTCTTGCTCTGTTCTTTGGGCTTCTTTTTCAGATCATAGGTACTCTCTGAGAGGCTGAACATTTGCCAGGACTTCAATCTGCTTTTCCCTTGGCTGGCGAGGCATAGTTACCCAATAAGCCAGTACGTCCTTGTTCACTTGAAAACTGAATTAACTTATATGGTTTTCAGAAGAGAGCTGTGACTCCTTTGTTGAGCTTAGCCCTGCATGGATTGAGGGTGTACCACTAAGGGCGAGGAGGAAATGATGATGGCATGTTCTGTGGTCATGCCTCCCTCATCATTTTCCCTACTGTAGTGCACAGGCTAAGAGTGTGAGCTCTGGAATCGTGCAGGCCTAGGCTCAATTCTTAGAGCTACAGCTTGCTAGGACAAGGTCAAGCCTCAGTTTCCTTATCTAAAAAATGGGGCTAGTGATACAGTATTTCCACATAGGGGTGTTGTGCAGTTTAAATCTGTCCTTCTCTACAAAATTCTTTCCCTGGTTTAAATGTACAATAGGTGTTAGCTGTATTGTTGCTGACACCTACATTACAGCCTATTTGAATAGCAAATACTGTCCACCAAGGCTTTGAACTGGTTCTTTCCAGCTCAGTTGTGGCTGAGGGAGCAAAACTGAAACAGATCCAAACTTTTAAAATTTGGGTGAATCAGAATGATAACCAGAATGGGAAAAATTATGGGTTAAAGCCCTGCTAGAAACCTAATCTCCCTCTTAGAAAACAAGGGCAGTGTATGCATTTTATAGCAACCATATCTCTTGCCTATAGGATTTAGAGCGGAGTTGGAAACAGCGATGCCCCGCTCAAAGATGGTGGCAGACCACACTGCTTTGAATGTACGTTGCTCTCCATAGTCCTGCCAATAATCCAGTCTCACACATCAAGTTCCTGACTCTTTTGAGTCTCTCATTCCAGGGCTTTGACCTGTAATTTTTCCTGTTCCAGGTATTGTTCTGGATCACCCAAACTGTAAAAATTTGGGTCTGTTCTGGTTCTCAGAGGATGGGGGTCTATCTTTGCATGGCCTGCAATGCATAGCACACAAGGCAATTCAGAATAAATCCATCAAATCCTGAAGTGGAAATGCCAAGCTCTTTCCAGTCACCTGTTTTCAGCCAGGTATCTATTATGCTCTGGAGGGCTTGGGGATATCATATATGGGACAGTATTTTGACGAGCATCCACAAAGCCATTTTTATAAATAGGAGAACATATTTTCCACTGAAAATGTTTCTGCTCTTGCATCCCACTAATGTCCACACTGCTTTATAGCCACAGCACTGAATTCCCTATGATGTCTGCCAGCCAGAACACTCATGGGGATGCTTGAGAACTTCTAATCAGTCCTTTTACTTCAGAATCACGTGATCAAATCCAAGCTCTACAGAGTCAAAAAAGCGTGGAGGTGTGGGAGTGGCTTTTCTGGTATGTGCTGCCTGTCCTGGGCTCCCAGCACAGCCTATGCTTTATCCAGAGACTCTCAAGGGGTACCCTGGGTGTGACCACTAGTCGTCAAGAGCACCCCTGTTTCCTTTTTCCCACAGACCATTTAACTCTTTTATCCCAAGGCCCTGTTCTCTTTTTGTTTCTAGCCACCAGCATGGGTTTCTATTCATTCTCTGCTCATGTTGTTTTGCTTCAGCTTGGGTGGCAGCATTTGTAGGAGTGAGCAGGGCTCAAGGCTTCTGATACAGAACTTAGTCAGCTGATTGTAGCCTGTGGATGGAGACTCTACAACACAATCAGACCTCATATATGATAAAAGCTAATTTTCCACTGAAATGTAATGTGTAACTTATTTTGCTAAAAGAATGGTGTTTTTGTTACAACAGATGTACCACAAGTGGGTGGCTTTAACAAACGGAAATTTACTTTCACACTGTTTAGGAGCCTAGAACCTGAATTCAGTGTGCGGGCTGTAGTGGAAGACTTTCTCTCTCTGTCCGCCCTGGAGGAAAGTCCTTGCCTCTGAATTTCTGTTTCTGAGGATTGTCATGTGGCCTGGCATCACTCTTCCCTCATTTCTGCTTCTTTTGCTTGCTTGTTTAATCTCTTTTATACTCAAAAGAGATGGACTCAAGACACACCCTACGCTAATCATGTCTATTAACGTAACAAAGACAACCCATTCCCAAATGGGATTAGAACCACAGGCATAAAGGTTAGTTAATGGTTTACAACACACATTTTTTGAGGACACAATTCAATCCAAAACAAATGGCTTCTCCAGGCCACCCCAACCTTGAGTTACATGACCAAAAAAAAAACCAAACAAAACCCAAATCCATTGCAATAGAGTTGATTTGGACTCATGGCCTATGCATCAGAGCAGAACTGCTGCACAGGGTTTTCATGGTTGTAATCTTTACAGAAAGGAGCCCTGGTAGTGCAAATTGTTAAGAGCATGGCTGATAACCAAAAGGTTGGTGAGGTTGAAACCCACCCAGCGGCTCCACAGGGGAAAGACCCTGCAATATGCTTTCATAAAGATCACAGCCAAGAAAACCCTATGGGCCAGTTCTACTCTGTCACATAAGGCTGCTATGAGTTGGAATCAACTCAGTGGCACCTAACAACAACAGCAATCTTTATGGAAGCAGATCACCAGGCCTTTCTTCCGCTGTATTGCTGGGTGGGTTTGAACTGCCAATCTTTAGGTTAGTAACCCAGTGCAAACCCTTTGCCCCACCCAGGGGCCTTTATATGACAAATGACCCCTTTATTACTTTCTCCTCTGGAACCAGCGGTCTTTGGGAAGACAGTAGGAAAAGAAAAATATATTCTGGGAAATGTTATTTCTGCTGCATCCTTCCCTCCCCCACACACCCCACTGCTCTCGTCAACTCCAGAGCAGGACCTGAAGAGAGACAGGATAGGAAAGCAAACAACGTATGTAGTACGCATTCTCCCAGGCTTGTGGTTTTTAATAATTTAATGTATTTTCTCCAGGTGGTGATCTGAAGTAGAGGTTAATTAAAACCAGGTGAGAAATTTATAAATGGAACATTAAAAATGAGAAGGGGCAGGAATGCCAACACCATCCGCTCACCATGATTGTAGCATGAGCTGCAAGGCTCTGCTTGAATGATGCTTCTCCAAGTGGTACCAGGTGAGATCTCTGTGGACAAAAAGGGAAGTCCCAGGACAAGTGGCCATGCATTGGGGACAAGGACATGGCAGGAACATCACAAACTGGGCCTGAGTCTGCTCCAACTGATTGCCTGTATGTGTGCACCAAGGCCGTCTGTATTTTAGCATGAGGCAGCTGAGCAAGGCTGCGGAGCTAGGAAAAATACAATATAACAGGACAGGAATAAAAAGACCTGACTCAAAAAGCAGATGACAACCTATGCTGTTCTTTAGGACAGTTGCTTAGTGTAATGGGAAATGTAAGGCAGGCAGAGAGACCTGGATTAGAACCCCAATTCTGCATCCCAACTCTGTACCTTACAAACTGTATGATCTTGACAAATAACTCAACCAGACCTTACTTGCTTCATCTGTAGAATGGGTATCAAAATACCTACCATACAGATTTGACCATAGTAGATAATAATGATAGTTCTCATTTATTGAGCATGACTATGGGGGCTAAACACTTTGTGAAAGTCTTCATGTTAGGAGGTAAGTGCAGTGATTATCTCCATTTTGCAGATGTGGAAACAGGCTCAGAGAGGTTTAGTGACTTAGTCAAAGTCACACAGCTAGGAAGTGGTAGAGCCAGGACTCAAACCTGCACCTAACGGGCTGTAAAATCTGTGCTGTGAATGAGTAACCTACACTGTTGTAAGGATCCAGAGAAATAATAAAGTGTACAGAGTGTGAAATGTATGCCCTGGTGAAACGAAAAGTGATTTTAGGGAGCACATGAGATGATTAGGGCTGCAGTGCAAATGGTTAATGTGCCGAGCCGCTAACCAAAATGTTGGGGGTTGGATTCCACCCAGAGGTGTCTTGGAAGAAAGTCCTGATGATCTGCTTCTCAAAAAAGCAACCCTTGAAAACCCTCTGGAGCACAGTTCTACTCTGACATGCATTGGGTTGCCATGAGTTAGAGCTGACGCGACAGCAACTTTTTTTTTTTAAATGAGGAATTAAGTAACATTGCATCATAGTGTGAGAAAACTATTCCCTCTTCAGTTCTCTGTCGGTCTTTCTGATTATGACAAAGATAAAAACTTCTTAGATGCCGCTGTGCCTCTAACACTGTTCTAACTCTAACTTCCCTTTTTAACAAGGAGAGCAGATGGCAGAGGCTTCCACAGACAGTATCTAGCTAGAATTCGATAAAAATGTTCATTTTTGTGTTTATTTTTATGCCTGCCTTCTATTTATGACACGTGATACTAGTTTTCCATGGGTGGTAGTAATGTAAAACTTTCTCTTGGAATACATGTGTTTTAAGTATAATACAAAGAGTCCATTGATGTTAAACAGCATTAAGTAAATAATAATAGAGGAGTAATCAGATGAGACAAGAAAGCCGGATGCGAATGACTCAAGCCTGGGAAATGCCGTGATAACCTGTGAGGACAGCGTTCAGCCTGATGCGTAGCACGTGGTTCATACTCAATAAATGTCAAGGACGGGGGGAAGGGACAGTGCAACTCCCTCTTCTGATCTATTAATAAAACCGGTTGCTGTTGAGTTGACTTCCACTTGGGGCGATCCCATGTGTGTCAGAGTAGAACTGTGCTCCAATGGCTGATTTTTCAAAAGCAGGTTGTCAGGCCTTTCTTCTGAGGTGCCTTTCTCTGGGTGAACTTGAACTTCCAACCTTTTGGTGGGCAACTGAGTGTGTAAACGTTTGCACCACCCAGCGACTCTGATCTGTTAACACAAGAAATGAACCATTTGTAAACCAGATGGAGCCGTCTTTCCGTTGAGGTTTGGGGGGTGGATTAAGCTTGTTCTGAAGGTTAGCAGATAAAGCAGGGCATTGATGTTTCAGAAAATAAAGTTCGTGTTGGTCTTTGAACCACAGAAGTTGGATGCTGGGGATGGATCGGACCGTGGATCTCAGGGTCAGAGCCTGCGTTGGAAATGGGAGGCTTGAGGTAGGGAAGGCATTTTCCCAAGGCCCCCTAGTCAGAGAGCAACCACAGTGTGACTAGTGCTTTCACTGTTTACAGGCTAAACTTATTTTTTATTCCCTTTTCCTGAAATAGTGCCCAGCCTGAACCAGCTAATGGTAAAATCCAGACAGCTAAGGGTTCAACCCACCAGTCTCTAGGTGCTCAGCAATTCCAGAGCACTGTATGAGACACAGAGCTCTGCTGGCCCAGTGGTTAAGTGCTATGGCTGCTAACCAAAAGATCGGAAGTTTGAATCTACCAGCCACTCCTTGGAAACCCTAGCGGGCAGTTCTATTCTATCTTGTAGGGTTGGCTTGGTGGCAGTGGGTTGGGTTTGTTTTTTTTTTTTTGGTACAAGACACCATGAGTTGTTGAGAAACTCCATGAAAGGAAGAAAGTAAATAATTGTTTCTAACCTCAAGGAGCTGAGAAGAATATGCTATATAATTTTGTGCTAGTTGAATATCATTTGGGAGGTAAGTAACCCAGGTCATCTATAATGGAGTCAGTTAGGAAGGTCCCCCCAGGAGTGAGAATCCCTGTATTAGTGAGTATCTTAGTTATCTAGCGGTGCTACAATAGAAATACCACAGGTGGATGGCTTTAACAAACAGAAATTTATTTTCTCACAGGTTTGAGGACTAGAAGTCCAAATTCAGGCTCAAGGGAGAAGGCTTTTCTCTCTCTGTACGCTCTGGAGGAAGGTCCTTGTCTCTTTAGCTTTTGATTACCGGTTCCTCGGAGATCTCCGTGTATTTTGGCATCTATCTTACTCCAGCTCTCCTTTCTCTTGTTTGTTTAATCTCCTTTATATCTCAAAAGAAGTTGACTCAAGTCACACCCTACACAAATGCTGCATTATTAACATAACGAGGACAACCCATTTCCAAATGGGATTATAACCACAGGCATTAAAAAAAAAAAAAAAAAACTCCTTGCCATCAAATCAATTCTGACTCATAGCGACCCTGTAAGACAGAGTCGAATGGCCTCATAGGGTTTCCGAGGAGCGCCTGGTGGATTTGAACTGCCAACTTTTTGCTCAGCAGCCGATCTCTTAAGCACTGTGCCACCGCAGGCATAGAGGTTAGGAATTACAACACACATTCAGGTGGGACACAATTCAATCCATAACGGTCAGCTTTCACCGGATTTTGCTTCAGTAACCAAAACCCATTGCCACAGAGTCGATTCGGGCTCATAGCGACCCTATGGGACACGGTAGAACTGCCCCCCAGGGTTTCCAAGAAGTGGCTGGTGGATTCGAACTGCCAGCCTTTTGGTTATCAGCTGTAGCTCTCCATATCTCTTAACCGCTGTGCCATTACCGCTCTGTTTCAGTAACAGCCACCCCCAGATCTCAGTGACTTACAACAATGCAAGTTTGTTTCTTGTGCCTGTTACATGTGGTTGCAGGCCAAGTGCAGGTATTCTCCACGTGTCTCCATGATATGGGTCACAGGCTGATGGAGCGGCCCCCACATGGGACGTGCATCTTGTAGCAGGACAAAGAGTAGTGTCAGAAGCACATGAAGGCTCTTAATGATCCCGCTTGGGAGTGACATGGGTTACTTCTATTCTTTGTTGGTTTGGGTCCTTAGGAGCAGATTCTAGGACAAGCATTTGAGCACAAGTAGTTTATTGGGATGAAGCATTGGTGGCCCAGTGGTAGAATTCTCACCTTCGACGCGAGAGACTTGGTTTTGATTCTCAGCCAACGAGCCTCCTCCACAAACAGCCCCCGTCTGTCAGTGGTGGCTTGTGTATTGCTATGATGTCGAACAGGTTTCAGCTAAGATGGACTAGGAAAGAAGACCTGGTGATCTAACTCTGAAAATCAGCCAGTGAAAGCCCTGTCACAATGGTCCAATCCACAGTGAGTCATGGGGTCAGCACAGGTCTGGGCAGGGTTGTGATTTGTTGTGCATGAGTGGGGTGGGGAGCTGAGTAGATGGCAGTTTACAACAGTTCATCTGGGAGGTGCACGAAACAGTAGTAGAGAAGTGGGGAAGTGAGACAGAAGGGAGGCAGCCAAGAGAGGGTGGGGTATCCAGCCAGCTACCAATGTAGGCAGTCCCTTGGGGATATTCTGGGAAGCAGTGCGAAAGATATGCCTAAGAGTTATCCTCTTGGGGGACAAGGGGAAAAAAAGAAAAAGAAAAAAACGTTGCCATCACATCGATTCTGACTTAAAGGGACGTTATAGGGACAAGGAGACTGGTGTATTTATGCATTCGCACCTCTCAGTCAAATTGAATTCCCTCTATAGACTGTTCTACAGCTTGCTTTTCACTCACTACCTCCGAACAAAAAACAAACCTGTTGCCGTTGACTTCATAGTGACCCTATAGGACAGAGTAGAAGTGCCCCATAGGGTTTCTAAGGCTGAAATCTTTATGGAAGCAAACTGCCACAACTTTCTCCCAATTTCCCAGCACTTCTGCCCTATGGGGGTACAGATGGAGTAGTTCAGAGAAAGCCCTCAGGCAAAGAAGAATAGACACTAGCAGTTGGGTGTTGGCTGGAGTAAATTAGAATAAGATGGGTGGGTTACTGATAGACTCGACAGGCTCACATTTCACTACCAAAGGAAGTCACGTGACAAAGTGAGTCATCAGAATGGAGTGTCTAATCCTCCCACAAGGAGCCCTGGGGTCGCAGTTAAGCACTCTGCTGCTAACTGGAAGGCCAGCGGTTTGAACCCACCAGCTGCTCCACCATTCTGTGGAAGAAAGGTGTGGCAGTCTGCTTCCGTAAAGATTTACAACCTTGGAAACTCTATGGAGCACTTCTACTCTGTCCTATAAGTCCCTGTGAGTCGGAATTCACTGGGTGGCAATGGGTTTTGAATCCTCCCACAGGGCTGCAGCAAATACCTGAGAACCAAAACACAATCTGCAGTAGCCCTGACATAAGAAGCACTGTAATCCCTCAAGTCAGCAAGGTGGGTGAGCTTAACTGGGAGCTACCATGTAGACCAGGTGTCTCTACCTCGGCACTATGGACATTTGGGGTCTGATAATTACTTGTTGTGGGGGCTGTCCTGTGCATCATAGGATGTTTAGCAGCATACCTAGCCTCTACCCACTAGATGCTAGTAGAAAGCATCAACCTCTCATCAAGTCGTGACAACCAGAAATATCTCCAGACGTTACTGAGTGTTCCTGGAGAGGCAAAATCACCCCCATCGAGAACCACTGATGTAGACCATGCATGCATTGCTAATTTCCAGAGAATTAAATTGTAGGTGACTAGATGGAGGAAAGGAGCCCTGGTGGTGCAGTGGTTAAGCACTTGGCTGTTAACTGAAAGGTAGGTGGTTCAAACCCACCAGCCATTCAGCAGGAGAAAGACATGGCAGTCTTCTTCTGTAAAAATGACCCAAAACCAAAACCTTGTTGCTGTCCAGTCGAGTCCAATTCGCAATGACCATATAGGACAGAGTAGAACTGCCCCATAGAGTTTCCAAGGAGTGGCTGGTGGATTCGAACTGCCAGTCTTGTGGTTAGCAGCTGAGCTCCTAAACCACTGGAACAGTTCTCGATGGAACTGACTTGATGGCAATGGGTTTTAGACAGACATATAAGCTAGAACAGCAAGTCACCCTGTGTTGCAACAATCTGAAAGATATAAAGGAAACAAGTAATTCAGGGGTGGGAAGCATCAGTTCTTTCAGGGGGTGGGGGTGGTCAAGGAAGGCTTTGAGTTGTAGAGGTAGCTGAGTATGGTTTTGAAGGATGAAGAGGAGTTTTCCAGATGAGTAATGCCACATGTGGAAGTTACATATAATCATTGATGATTGTGGAGACTCGGGGATGTTTTAGTAACTGGTGTTGGAAATGCTGTCCTCAGAGCCTTCTTTACACTCAGAAAGACTGAATTGCAGGATAACAGTTAAACCAGCTCTACTGTGTGATCGATCATGTGTAAGCAGCAATGTCAAGAGCTTTGGGAGCACTCAAAGGAGTTGCTCGAATGGCACGCATACAGCCCATCCTCAGAGGGACCAGAAATGGCCTTGCTCTCTTCTTTTCGTCAAGAGGGAAGGCCAGCTTTTTCTATGGCCTCTGTCAGTATCATTTGATGTTGTCCCATGGTGCTTTGCAAAGACAATTGGATGTGGTTTGTCATTTAACCTCTCCCTGCCTCAGTTTCCTCACTTGTTAAACAGGAATCATAAGGTTCTCTTTCTTGACAGCTTCATAATCTTGCTCTAGGGATCAAATCAGATAATGAGATTACATAGCACTGGCTGTGGGTTCAGATGGATCTGGGTTCCAGCTCTGTTCTGCTATCCACCAGGTGTGGACTTCTCTGACTCTCCATTTTCTCATCTGTAAAATGAGTATAATACCCACCTCATAAGGTTATCTTGAGGACTGAATTGTGCAGTGCATGTAAGCTCCAGCCCTGTGCCTGGCACACAGTAAAGAGGAATAAATGAAAGTTAACCATTATCATAAATAGTATAAAATAATTTGAATTTACATACTAATAGCTAACTTCTAGTGAGTGCACATAATGGTCTGTTGTTGTTGTTAGGCGCCGTGAAGTCAGTTTTGATTCATAGCAACTCTGTGTATTACAGAACAAAATATTGCTGCGTCCTGCGCCATCCTCACAATCGTTGTGCTTGAGCCCATTGTTGCAGCCACTATGTCAATCCATCTCATTGAGTGTCTTCCTCTTTTTTGCTGACCTTGTACTTTACCAAGCACGATGTCCTTCTCCAGTGACTGATTCCTCCTGACAACATGTCCAAAGTATGTAAGATGTAGTCTCGCCATCCTTGCTTCTAAGGAGCATTCTGGTTGTACTTTTTCCAAGACAGATTTGTTCGTCCTTTTGGCAGTCCATGGTATATTAAATATTTTTCACCAACACCACAATTCAAAGCTGTCACTTCTTCTTTGGTCTTCCTTATTCATTGTCCAGCTTTCACATGCTTGTGATGTGATTGAAAATACCATGGCTTGGGTCAGGCAAACCTTAGTCTTCAAGGTGGCATCTTTGCTTTTCAACACTTTAAAGAGGTCTTTTCACAGCAGATTTGCCCAATGCAATGTGTCCCTTGATTTCTTGACTGCTGCTTCCATGGCTGTTGATTGTGAATCCAAGTAAAAGGAAATCCTTGACAACTTCAGTCTTTTCTCTATTTATCACGATGTTGCTCATTGGTCCAGTTGTGAGGATTTTTGTTGTCTTTATGTTGAGGTGTAATCCATACTGAAGGCTGTGGTCTTTGATCTTCATCAGTAAGTGCTTCAAGTCCTCTTCACTTTCAGCAAGCAAGGTTGTGTCATCTACATAACGTAGGTTGTTAATGAGCCTTTGTCCAATCCTGATGCCCTGTTCTTCTTCATACAGTCCAGCTTCTTGGATTATTTGCTCAGCATACAGATTGAGTAGGTATGGTGAAGGGGTACAACCCTGACGCACACCTTTCCTGACTGTAAACCACGCAGTACTGAACAACTGCCTCGTGATCTATGTAAAGGTTCCTCATGAGCACAATTAAGTGTTCTGGAATTCCCATTGTTCACAATGTGATCCATAATTTGTTACGATCCACATAGTCGAATACATTTGCATAGTCAATAAAACATAGGTAAACAACTTCCCGGTATTCTCTGCTTTCAGCCAGGATCCATTCTCATTCCACGTCCTGTTCTGAATCTGGCTTGAATTTCTGGCAGTTCCCTGTCAACATACTGCTGCAGCCACTTTTGAATAATCTTCAGCAGAATGTTACTTGCGTGTGATATTAATGATATTGTTCGATAATTTCCACGTTCAGTTGGATCACCTTTCTTGGGAATAGGCATAAATATGGATCTCTTCCAGTCAGCTGGCCAGGTAGCTGTCTTCCAAATCTCCTGGCATAGATGAGTGAGTGCTTCCAGCGCTGCATCTGTTTGTTGAAACAACTCAATTGATATTCTATCAATTCCCAGAGCCTTGTTTTTCATCAGTGCCTTCAGTGCAGCTTGGGCTTCTTCCTTCAGTACCATCGGCTCCTGATCACACACTGCCTCTCGACATGGTCAAATGTGGACCAACTCTTTTAGGTATAATGACTCTGTATTCTTTCCATCTTCTTTTGATGCTTTTTTTTTTTTTTTTTAATGTAGTTTAATATGGTGGTCTAGGTGCTGTTTTAAGGGCCTGTGTATATTAAGCTGTAAGTGCAATAGCTGTTGTGATCATCCACATTTTACAGATGAGGAGACTGAGACAGAGGAATTCGATGACTTGCCTAATGGGTACAGATACTGAGTGGACAGTACTCAAACTCTGGTAGACTGTCAGAGCAAGTAACCACATCACTGGATTGTATGGACTTAGTGTTTCCTCATAGCTTTCTGAGAAAGAATCAAGGTCTTGGTTATAGAGTTCTCATCTTTACCAAATTATGAGAGCCCGGGGAGCTATTACTGGGCAAATGAAAAGTTCAAATGAACTTTTCTCACTGTTGATTGATGGTCCTTAATACACTTAGAGAATATTAATGAAAGCTTGGGCAAGCACAGTTGTATTTTTAACCGCAGCATCAGAGCTACCTTCTCCGGTTCAGCTCTGATACTTGGTAAATGATGAATCATCCCACACTGACCGCTTCCAGAAATGTCTGTGAGAGCAACACAATGGAAACTTTCAGTGGCTTAGCTCTTTCCCCACAGCATCCCTGTCTTCTTGCCCCTAGGCTATTGAAATAAAATGGAGAGTTGGCTTGCCAGTCTCTTGGACACCATCTCCAGAACAACAGGGCGTTTGTCTTCTCTCCCTTTGTGGCGGGGACACATATGGTGTTCTTAGTGTTAGAGGGAACAGATTCTGGTCCATGAGCTGCCTTTCAGTTCAGCTTCTGTACACAGAGTGACGGTGATGAAAACCAGCACAGGGTCCCAGTGACTGAGGGACGTCCTCCTCCCACCTGTGCGTTGTCCTTGCTAAGTTCTCATCTTTGCTGCCGTCATCTTGGTAGGAACAGAAAAGACAACACGGTGAGGGTGTGAACCTGGTCTGCCTTGTGCAACACTGTGGTCCTGGTACCTCTTAGGTGTTGGAATGAGAATGAATCACTCAGTGAAAGGTATAAAGAATCCTGCTGTTCAAACACCACCTACTGAGTGCCCAGTGCTATGCCCGGATATGATTTTATCCTATCTTGGGCTCAGGTGAGGAGCCCTGGTGGCACAATGGATAAGGGTGGTAACGAAAAGGTTGGTGGTTCAAACCCACCAGCTGCTCTGTGGGGGAAAGATGTGGCAGTCCACTTCTGTAAAGATTACAGCCTTGAAAACCTTATGGGGGCAGTTCTATTCTGTCCTACAGGGTTGCTTTGAGTCAGAACAGACTTGAAGGCAATGGATTTTGGTTGGTTGGTTTGTTTTGGGGTTCAGGTCCTGGCTGTAATCCCTGCGGGCCACATGTCCTGCCTGGGGCCAGTTACATTCCCTCTCTAGACCTCACTCATCTCATCTGTAAGGGGGAGCTTATCATGCAGAGGGTTGCTGGGAGGATTCAGCATACAGTGCCTGGCTCACAGTAAGTGCTCTAAGTGTTGGTTATTCTCCCATGTATCATTCTGAGATAGAACTGCATCTATTGGAGATGTTCCTGGGGAGCTGAAAAAACTAGTTGCCATCGAGTCAGTTCCAACTCCGGGTGACTGTATGTGTGACAGAGTAGGATTGTGCTCCCTAAGGGCTTTCAATGGCTGGTTTTTTGGAAGTTGATCACCAGGCCTTTCTTCTGAGGCATCTCTGGATAGACTCGCCACTTCATCCTTTTGGTTAGCAGTTTAGCAGCCAAATGCATTAACCGTTTGCGCCACCCAGAGACTCCGTCTCGGGGAACTAAAAAGAATTCCATAGCTTGGAGGATTCTTAAAGGCACTCTCTGGTCTGTATCCTGCACAATATTTGAAACCCTCCAATGAGCCCTTGGGGAAACCCTGGTGGCGTAGTTGTTAACCCAAAGGTCGGCAGTTTGAATCCACCAGGTGCTCCTTAGAAACTCTATGGGGCAGTTCTACTCTGTCCTATAGTGTCCCTATGAGTCCAGTTGACTCGATGGCAACTGATTTGGTTTGGTGTGGTTTCATGAGCACCCTATTTTACAAATTAAAAAAAAAAGACAAAAACCCTTTGGCAACTTAGAAGAAGGCGGCGTCTGTAGTGGCTTTGCTCTCGTTAGCTGTGCCCAAACTCCAGGGTGTCCCCTTCCTCGCTGCCGGGCAGAAGCTTGCCGTCTGCCTCCTGCTCAGACACCCACTGCCCTGTAGCAACACAAGAAAAACTGTCTTCTGGGGCAGCATGTTAACGCTGCTCAGGCTGTGCCCGACTAGTTGGTTATTAACTGGTTGTTTTCTCTATATGACATCCCAAAGATGCTTTTACTCTCTGTGCCTCACCCAAGCTCACCTGCTGTCTCGTCTCAGGCTTTCCATCTTTCTCACATATTCACACCACAGACCGCCCGTTCTCTTGATAGTAAAACCTTCCAACAAGAGGCAGGGCACTGTAATGGTACATGCATAGGCTCACAAGTTCGACTTTGAGGGTTGGAATCCCAGCTCTGCCACTTACCAGCTGTGTGACCTTGGGAAAATTACTCAGCCTTTATGTGCCTTCTCTTGGGCTACAAACAATTTGTAGGAAATCTGTACCTACCTCGTAGAGTTGTTGAAAGAATTAAATAAGCCAAATACTTTTGGAATAGTGCCTGGCACTTAGTAAGTCTTCAGTGAAGGTTAGCTGTTAAAAGCATCCTACGGGGATAAATGTCAACAGTTATCCTCCAGCATCCTACAGGGATAAATGTCAACAGTATCCTACAGGGATAAATGTCAACAGTATCCTATAGTATCCTACAGGGATAAGTGCCACCAAAAGAGGGGGTAGATGCTGCAGCTAGAGGAGGTTGAAGGTAGTCCAGCTGCCAAGGACATGAGGCACAAAAATCCAGTTTGCTGTGGGTTTGCCTTGGATTCCAATGGCAAATATCAATAGCAAAATTGTTCAAAGGATATTGAAGGCTCATGAAGGCAATGGTTATTTTGCTAATAATTATTTGTGGAATGAGTAAATAAATAATGATTATAATAGTAACAGCTACCATGTGTTGAATACTGTCTAGCTTCCAGGCACTTTCACATACATTGTCTGATTTGTCACAATAGTTTTGTGAGCTGTTATGATGATGTAACCATTCGTTTTTATGAATGACATAGATTCAGAAACGTTAGGTAATCTGCCCAAGGTCACACAGCTCATCAGAGGTGGAAATAGGATTGAAATACCAGGGGAGACTCCAAAAGATGCCCACTAACATTAATGCTACAGCAAACCTATCATCTTAGTTATGGCCGCAATTAGAACCAAGTAAATTATGTGTTCCCAGATGTGATAGCTCTTGTGAAAATTTCAGATCAGGACTGAAATGACTCACAGTGGGACTAGAAACAGTTTGTGAAAGGGCCACAAATACGGTGAAGGTGTGTGCCTGATGGATCGAATCCTCGTGAAGTGGAGACCTTGCGAAGGCCCATCATGGAGGAGCTCTATCTCAGGGCACCTGCAGAACATCTTGGGATGTCTGCTGCCTGGGGTGGATGATGGTTCAGCGGACCCTTCCCCACCACCACCCATCCAGGTTGGGAACTGCAGCTCCATTCTCTACCTACACTGAGGTCAGTTTAGTAATTCTACAAAGCAGCCTGAATCCCACCAATCTTCTGACAAAAGCTTTTAATGATTTCTCCCTACCAAAAGAATAAATTCAACTATGTAGCAAAGGTTCAGGACCCTTTATGATTTCAACCCAATTGTCCCTATCTTTTTAACCTAAAGGATTGTTACAATATGGAGTTTTTGATGCCTGATAAAGGGCTGGGGAAGCAAAGAGAAGGGAAGAGCTATTAGATGCCTTCTGGAAAAGCTGGCCAGCCTGGACTTAGAGGACCTCATGTGCCACGTTTTGGACCTTGGTCTTGATAGTAGATCATTGCTTTCCAGAATGCATTCCTTGTATCACTGAATCCATAATATGTATAAAGCTCTTATGTAAGAAAAATCAGTCAATCAAACAAACACACACACACAAAAAGGAAACTGTTCTCGGTTCCAATAACCTTGAGTATGGCTTGGATAAGCACACTGTCATTACTTCAGGACTTCGCAGAGCCTTTAATATGCTAATGCACATTGTGAGCCTCCAAGGCTAAGCAGCTCTTTCTAACCCTTAACCTTTGACCCCTTAACCTTTGTATCCAGGAGCATTCTGGGGGCTTAGTGTTTTGAGACATACATTCTGGGAAATGGTGCTCTCATCCATGGAGGCCACTGATGGTGAAATGGGAATTGGTGTTCAAATCTACCTTAAGACAATAAGTTGACCTTTAATTTTACATTTAATTAGAAAAGAAACCAGATTTGTAGCAGAATTCATGAATACATTAAGCTACAGAACATTTAGAATTTAAGCATAAAAAAAGGGTTGGAAGCCTGGGACATCTTCTCAATGAGATAATTTATTTCATCTGCATTGGAAATTAGAAGTTAAAGACCTGACTAAGAACTTTGATAGATTGGGGTTGAATGTCAAAGAGCAAGGCTGCAAGGGTTGAAATGGTTAATGATCACAGCTGGTTGGAATGTAGGTGACAGAGAAGAATAATTGGGTGAGGGAGTGACTGGCTCAAGCACTTACCAGCAAACTAATAGGATAGCCCAGAGAAAATTCACAAAACCAGGAAGGAAACAGCTGTGGTTCTTGCTTTAGGAGAGAAAAGGGACATCAAAGGCTTTTGATGATCCTGGTGAGGTCTTAACTCCCCTAATTGCACAATGTCCAAACAAACACTTGGCGACCTTGAACTCTTGAACTGAATTCAACAGTCAGTAGGACAGTTTGTTATTTCTTTGACGTCAGAACACTGGCTAGGTAAACTAAAGCACCTGACAGCTTCTCCGCCACGGTACGGGACCATGATGGAAGATGAGCGCTCATTCCAGTGCTACGTTGCCAGTGTGTCCCTGGAGTGGAGGAAACAGTCAGGTCAAACATCTTGTGTGGGATGGAGTGGGTGGTGAGGGGTGATGAGAATGGAAGAATCGCTTTGCATTTCTGGGGAAAGAGAAGAAATGAAAAGGTAGAAAGAGGTTATTATAAAACACTCATTAGAGCTTATTTGCTATTTGGCAGAGACACTTGCAAATCCCAGGGGCTGAAGGAATTTGAGCTTCCTCTGAGAACCAGATCTTTTCTAGAATCATAGAGGCTCAGAGAAAGCAGGAGTAAAAATTGGGAAGCCTAATCTGTTTATCAGAGTCACTGGGCGTGCAAATGGTTAATACACTTGGCTGCTAACTGAGAGGTTGGAGGTTTGAGCCCATCCAGAGGTGCCTTGGAAGAAAAGTCTGGCAATCTAATTAGAAAAATCAACCATTGAAAAACATATGGAGCACAGTTCTACTCTGACACACATGGAGTTGCCGTGAGCTGGAGTGGACTTGACAGCAACTGGTGGTAATCTGTTTATCAGAGAAACAGCTTCTGAAACCTCTCAGGATGCTGAATCAAATTTGTAGGTGCCTGTATCAGTCAGTGTCTAACGATGAGCCAGGCACATGTTACCGTTCTCAATAAATACACGTTGAATGAATAAATGGATGAGTAGGTGATATTATCTTTCCGTATGGAGTCTCCCTCCCCCCTTAGATGTCTGCTTAAGCAACACATTAGTAAGTTGTTTAGTGATGGGTTGGAAAAGCTGTATCTTTTACCAAATCATCATCCTTGATTGCATCTTGAAGAACTTAGGCACCCAGAAGTGTATGACACTGTTCTTGCTGAGTATTCAACCAGAGAGCTCCTTCTAGACGTTCCAATGTTGGCATCTTCAGCCACTGAAGACGTTGGTCCAGGTTAAAAAATAAAGGAATGATTTTCTGAAAATCTAACTGTATGTCTACTCCTAAGTAAAGGATAAAGTGAATAACTTTATTGAGATTTTATTGTCAACCAGTTAACCCTACTGCAAAAGTTCATGGGTCCAAAGATTCAAATACAAAAGTGTATGTGATATTGCACTGCTCTCTGTGCTCAGTGTAAGGAAAAACCACCAGCAGACTTGGTTGTGATGGTGGAAAGGTATTTTCTGATATTGCCAAATGTATGCAGTATTTGGTCCAATACTATACTCTGGGATCCTGTTAAGCATTTCTCTTTCCTCTTGCAACACAAATGTGAGATTTACAAAGACTACCAGCTCCCCTTGCTATTTACCTGCTTGAAATTACCTTTTTTTTTTTCCTCCAGCATTGGAAAGAAATGGCCGATGTTTATTTAGTCCTTCAACTACTGCTCATTGGCTGTCTTCCAGGTGCAGTTTTAGCGTTTATCACAGTTGGGACTCTCTTCAGATAGTCTGTCTTTTTTACGTGCTGATTTGGGTTTTCAGAAGTCCAAGACATTGATAACAGAGTAATAAATCTGGTGAAGCAGAAACTGCTGATAGAAATAATTCAGGAAACCAGAAAGAATAGAAAAGTGTGGAGAAGTTGTATTTTTAATGAGGGCTTCTGTACTTCCTTGACACTGTGGATGATAACAAAGTTGTGAAAACCTTATAGTTTTCCTTTTTTACAACAATATAAATGACTTACTCTGTTCACATTTTGGATTGTTTGTCTTCACGGTTTAAAACTGATGCCTCAAGGCTCAGTTGTTTGTAGTTTTATTTAACAAAAAAGGGGGGTTATCCGTATTCTCATTGCAGAGAATTATTAAAATATATAAAAGTATAAATAAGGAAAAGATTGTATGCAATTCCTTCAACTGGACATAATCACTGTTCAACTTATGATGTATCTCCTCCCAGTCATAATGTATAACTACTTATATTTGAGCGTGTACTAGGTACCTTTTAGTCCTATAACTTTTTATACGCTGCCTTGCCCACCTTTTCTTTTTTTTGAAAGAACTTAACCTATTTTACTGTAAAAGTCTTATTCTAAATTCCCTTCTAGCACTGGTCGTTATTCTTGAGTTCACTCTTATATTGTAGTGGTCAATGCATAAAAAAAGAGTTGCCATCAAGGTAACTCCAACTCATGGTGATCCCATGTGTGTCTGAATAGACCTATGCTCCGTAGGGTTTTTGATGGCTGATTTTTTGGAACTAGATCACCAAACCTTTCCCCTGAGGTCTTGAGCCACCAACCTTCCGGTTAACAGCCAAGTGCATTAACTATATGCACCACCCAGGGACTATGTGATCGATGCACAAAAAAAAAAAAAAAAAAATTTTTTTTTTTTGTTTTAGGACCTGCTTTATGCCCGGCTTGATTGATATGCACTGGTAGCGCAGTGGTTAAGCACTCGCCTGCTCACCAAAAGGCTGGCGGTTCAAACCCACCAGCCACTCTGTGAAAGAAAGATGTGTCAGTCTGTTTGCGTAAAGATTTACAGCCTAGGAAACCCTATGGGGCAGTTCTACTTCGTCATATAGGTTCACTATGAGTTGGAATTGACTCGACGACACCCAACAACAGGTTATTAGGAAATTAGGACATGAAATGGTATCTTCTCATGGCTCTATTGTGCGTCACTATTTGCCGTGGTGTCATTTGCTTAACCTTTTTGAAGTGATTGGACCCATGGGTTGTTTCCAATTTTCTTGTTTTATAAATAGTGCTGCTAATGACCAGCTTTGTCTGAACTGCATTTATTCTTCTTGGAGATGGTTCCATGCACCGTATTCCCAAGATGGGGCTACTAGGCCCATTAACATAAACATATTTATAATTCTTGTTGCCCTATCTCCACAAAGACTAAACCCAATCAATACTGCCACCCGTGATGTCCAAGCATACTTGTTTGCACCAAGCCCCACTTGTGTGTGGTTTAAGTCTGATTTGCACGAATGGTGAGCACAGTGGAAACCTTAAGATTAAGGAGGCAAGTGAACAAGAAGGTCAGCACAACCTCACCTGCTTCTTCCAGAAGATTCTTACTCCATTCTTAGAAACGTTTGGTTTGTAAGCTGCACTACCCGTTTGGTGAGAGTTTTTTGGGTAAAAAGAGAAATGTTGTACTAAACGTATATAGTGAGTAAAATCACATCCCAATTTCAGAAAGTGTTAAATGGAAAAAACAAGCACATCTTAAAAAAAACAAACAAACAAACAGAAAACCCATTGCCATTGAGCCAAGTCCGACTCATAGTGACACGCAAGGAAATAAGGTAGCAAAATTCAAGTGTCAGTACTACAATTCCACAAAATTTCTGGCTTAGCATAGGATCCTATTGGTCTTTATGACTTGAGGGAAATCAACTTGAAGCCCCATGTGACATTCAGAGGGTTCCTAGCATCTCTTCCCATGTTTCCAGGGATTCTTGGCACCTTTCATTTCTCCAAGGCACCTCCAGTTCTGAGCTCTTGCATCTATTGAATTCTTGCTCTCCACCATGTCACCTTTTGCCTAGGTTGCTTTCCACATGGCCTCATCTCCCTGGGAGCCTTTTGTATCCCTGCCTCCCAAACTTTCATGGCCTCAAAGCTCCAAATGTGGCAGGTACTACTACTGAAGGTTTGAGCATCAAGGGAAGCACTAAAGGCAGAACAAAATAGCAAACAGAGTACAACGGGGTCTTCGGCATCTCTGTTATTAGGGAAAGACAGTGTAGTGAAGTGGATGAAAACAGAGTTTCTGAATCCAGGTTGAGCTTTTCCGAAACCCGGCTCTGCCACTTACTGTGTAATGTTGGGCAGGTAGAACTGCCTACCTTTTGGTGTCTCTCTTCCCTCAGTTGTCTAAGGTACCAGTTGCTGTTGAGTCGATTCTGACTCACGGTGACCCTGTGTGTGTCAGTGGAACTACACTCCATAGGGTTTTCAATGGCTGATTTTTTGGGAAGTAGATTGCCAGGTCTTTCTTCCGAGGCACATCTGGGTTGACTCAAACCTCCAACCTTTTGGTTAGCAGCTGAGATGTTAACTGTTTGCACCACCCAAGGGCTCCAAGGGGATAATAGTGGTACCTATCTCACAGGATTGTTGCAGGTATAAAGTGCTTGGAATGATACCTGTACTGAGTACCTTGTAAATCTTAGCTATCATCATCATCAATTTTGTTGTTGTTATTATTGCTATTATTACTGTTATTATTATTGAAAACCCCTCAGCACCTCTACCAGCTGGGATAGCTTTCGTTAGTCATCTCTGCTACCCAGACACCTGCCTGCCCACCATGTTTATAGGAAGATCTCTTTCTTCCTGCTTCAAACCCCTCCCTTTTCCTCCCCAGGTCACTCAGCCCCAAGCCCTGAATCCCCATTTATTTCTCATGCAGTGCAGTTTAGCCATCACATTAGCTCGCTCGCATCCTCTCAACCTAATCCTCCTAGTCAAGCATGTCCATTAAAGTGTATTACAAAACAATGGCAGCTCTCTCTCTCGGTACAATGTAGTACCCTCTGAGACATTTTATACTTCTGGTTGTGGGTGAGAGTATTTGGAGGAGAAATTGGGACCCTCCATTGGAGGAGGGAGCTGGAGACTGGCTGCTCCCTCAGGAGGCAGCATGGGAATGGTTTCTAGAAAGATGGACTTGGTACCAGGACAGGATGAAACGCCTTCTGTCCGTGACCTCTGAGGCTACGCCAAGACAGGAGTGGATAAAGAGCTCACTCGCCCCTCCTGCCAGCCAAAAATAGTACGACTGCGTCACAGAGCTTTCGAGAATTAAACCTGTCCTCTGCAGAAGACTGTTGCTTTGACTGGAAAGAGGCCATGGACGGGTTAAGGTAATTCACTCCCAACACTGAGTTCTTCCCTCAGCCTCAGAGGCAGGGTTGGAAACTGAGGAGTGCTAGGTTGAGGCATAAATTCATAACTGGGCTCGATGTGTAGGCAGCAAGCTGAGCACCTGTGTAGCCATGAGCTTTCTTCTAGATTAAGTAGCTGTTATCTTTACTCTAAATAATATAAACGTTTTTGGTCAGTCAGCTTATTTTAGTATTTTTGTTTGTTTCTAATCATAAAGATTAGTTCATGTATTTTAAAGAAAATTTGAAAATGCTCTGGTCTGGAGTGTTCTTCAGACAGACCCATGGTCCCCAAATGAACTAGCATGCTGTCTGTGACAGCAGAGATGTGTTGGTCATAAATTTAGGGAGATGAGAGAAGGAATGGGAAGCCACCTCTTTTCCCTGGAGAAAGCATTACACAGTGGTTAGAATATGGGCTCATAAGTAAAGCAATCTGGTTTTAATTCTGCCTGGGACACTACAGATTGCCTGATCTTGATTAAGCTACCTAATCTTCTAAATCTCAGTTTTCTCATTTGTAGAGTGGGGCTAATAATATTATCCATTTCTTTGGGTTATTGGAAGATAGTACTTGACTCGGAGTAAGTACTCAATAAATATTAGGTATTATCATCATTATTATTATTACTCTTCTCTCAAATGAAGGGTCAGTGGATTCCATTGGTTAACGATAGTGGGTAGACAGGTCCACTCTTTAAGATAATCTCTAAAAGAAAGTAAAAGTGTTGGCAGGTTTAATGTATTCTCTCAGAGAGGTGGTGGGTTCAATGTTTAGGTTGGGTTCAATGGAGTCTTTCTTAAGCCTCCCTTCTTTTAATTTTCTAGGATACGAGTTTTGTGCCTCCAATGCTGGGAGGGGTCACCCACCCCAAGGCCCAGGACTAGATCTGAGAGAGGCGCCAACCTCAGCCCAGGCATCTTCCCAATTAGGTTTGATGAGGCAGCTAAGAGTATTTGAATAAATCACTAAAAGATTTGTTGCTTCAGCCAAGCTTTTTAGGGGCCTAAGTCAAAAAGGTGGGATAAAATTTCACCTTGGTGTGCATTTCTGGAAGTTCTAGCCGGTTCTAGTGGAAGCAGAGTGAGGTGGTCTGAGAGACCTGAGCTTGAATCCCAGCTCTGCAATTTACTAGCTATATGACCTCAGGCAAATTTCACACCCCCTAGTCTGTCTTTACCTTCTCGGTTAATTTGGGGAAAACATTTGTTCCTTTTGATTTGTAGTGAGGTTTGAAAGAGATAAAGTCTATAATATGCCTAGCATTGTGCCGGACTCAGTGTAAATGGTCAATAAATGTTGACATGGTCCTCCACTCCACAACATCTCACAAGATAAAGCAAGATCCTGAATAAAAGAGTCTTTTGGTTTCTTCGTCTGTAAGTTGGGGACAGAATAAGACAAGTAAACGGCAGAGGCATCACTTGACCTTTAGGGTCTGAGGGATGTTCTCTTGTCATTTGACTGTCAGTCTGCATTTCCTGGAAATCAACAGTGAGCCTCTAATGTTTCCTGGTACATGATAGCAAATAGCTATTGAGTCTATACCATGTGCCAGGCACCGTATTGAAACTTTCACCTGGGTGATCTCCTCCAATGCTTTTATTTCACAGCCAGGAAAAACTGAGGCTCAGAGATATTCATTAAGAAACCCACCTAACATTTCTTAGCTAGTAAATGGTGGAACTGGGATTTGGTCTCAGGCCTCCCTGCCTCTGGAGTCCACGTTCTGTGTGTGTGTGTGTGTGTGTACATGCGCGGGCGTATGGGCTTCTAAGGACATATGACTTCTGCCCTCTGTTGGAAAAGATGAATACAAAACTTCCTAGGAGTCTTGCCCATGTTTGACTTGGAGACTGGTGCCACCTACATAGGAGTGGCCGCTCTTCCTTTCTGGTGACATTTGACCTCCCTCTGCAGTTTACAGCTTACCTCCCTGTGCATGACCTTGTTAGAACTTCAAAGTAAACTCTTTCTACAGGTGAGGAAATTGAGACTCAGTGAGGCGAAATAATTTGTCTAAGAGATATGGATGGAATTTGAACCGAGTCTTCCTGCCTCCAAACATTTGTTCCCAGTGCAAATGTTTTCTCAAGGCTGGCATCATCCATGGATGGCTGTCTAGAAAGTGTGATTTCTGGATCTCAGCAGGAAGCCCTATGATCAAAAGTCTGTCTCCCACTACTCTCTGAATTTGTGCTATTGGGCATCTCTTCTTTCCTATGTTCAGAAGCAAGCCTTCCTGGCACTCCCAACTCTGGGCCAACCAACACACCTCCTCCCTTATTCTAATCATGGCCCCACCATTCTCTTAATTAACTTCACTCAAATCTCCATCTTCAGTCACAGAAACTCAAAAATTACCCATTTCTTAATTCAGTGAACACATTTTGGGACTCTTTACAATGTGTCAACTGTAAAAAGATGAGCAAGAAATGGTTCCTACCTAGCAGAACTTTCTTTCTAGTTTGAAAGACAAACAGGTAAGTAGATTTATGCCATGCTGTTTGCTAGGAGACCCTCTACCTCCAGAGGTGGTGAGAGCACCAGGTGGGACTCACAAGCTTTTCTTTTGCCACCATCCTTGTTTATAGGAGCAGATTACTATGGCAATGCGGGCCTTAAAGGCAGTTAGTGAAGCCCTCGTTTTAGAGGCGAGGGAGGGTGCTGAGACCCAGAGCCATTTGGAATGTATTGGGTTTTGCCTAGACTACTGCATCCCCTGCTTAAATGGTCTCCCCACTTGAGTGTGTTTCTATCTCCTCTCCATTCTACACTGGGCAGCGTGGTTCTTCCTAAAGTATAGCTCTGATCATTTTCACACTTCTGCTCCCCGTTACTTACAAAGCTCAGTGATGACTTCTCAACCTACAGTCAAGGGTCCCGAGTGACTTATCTACCGCCATCCTTCCTGTACCTGCCCACCTTCCAGGCAAACGGACTTCTTGCCGATTCTTGGGCAGGCATCATGATTCTCTGCTTGACTTATGTTTTCCCCTGTCTGTTCCTCTGCCATCTCTATCAAATCCTTTCTTTCTAAGACCCTTACTTGCCTCCTCTTCTATTTACTTTTCCTTGAGGTTCCCTAACAGGAAATGATTTTTCTTCTGCAACACCTAGAACCAAGGAGCACATTGGTAGCAGACATGGTCTGGAGACATTTTTGTTTGTTTGCCCAGCACGATTTTTTTTTTTTTTAATTGAATATTTGTATGGCCAACGTTTAGAAGTTGGGAAAGTGCAGGTTAACGTCTGGATTCTTGGTTGAAAAACCTGGGGAACCATGAAACGCTTCTGCATGGCAACAGTTGGCTGGGACTGAATAAATGGTGGCCTTTTTCACAGGGCCAATGCACTCCAATTCATCACAGGCCTCTCTACTGCCTATTGAATACCCCACCTGCCCAGTCATAATCTCTTACTGCACTGGGCTCTTGGTTTTCTTTGTGGTAGAGAAATATTTCTCTGTACTCCTGTCTTTATCAAGTGGAAAAACGAAACCTGGGCCCAGAGTACTGTTTTTTGTTTCTTGCCTGTTTCATTCATTTATGATTCCTACCTAGAACTTAACCTTACACAAGAACGGAAACTCTGTGAGGACAAGGACTCTGCTCACTGGTGCATCCCCAACATCTAGACAAGGCCAGTCATTCAGTAGGCACTCAATAAACATTTGTTGAGTGAATGAATGGCTGGCCCTTGTAGGCAATTGTATTTGGAGCTTCCTGCCCTGGAATTCCAACTGTACCTTTCAAAGGTCATCCACGTGTACAAATAACTATAAATCTAAGCAGAATAGGGTGGCCTTTTCAACTGCTAAATTGTAAACCTTCTGAGCCCAAGGGCTGGGCATTACCCCCTCCAAGCCCTCGCCGGAATCTAACAAATAGGAAACTGTGGATGAACATCTTGGGAATCTAAGCACTGATTTCTGGGTCAAGCTACCTTTAAAATACAGATGCCCTAAGAGGAGTAAGTACAGCAAGAATGCTCCTTAGAAGCAAGGATGGCAAAACTTTGTCTCACACGTACTTCGGACATGTTATCAGGAGGGATCAGTCCCTGGAGAAGGACATCGTGCTTGGTAAAGTAGAGGGTAAGCAAAAAAGAGGAAGACCCTCAACGTGATGGACTGACACAGTGGCTGCAACAATGGACTCAAGCATAACAATTGTGGGGATGGCACAGGACTGTGCAGTGCTTTGTTCTGTTGAGCACAGGGTCACTATGTGTCAGGACCAACTTGACAGCACCTAACAACAACCACAACAAGAAGAGTAAGCACCTAATTCTTACAATCTGAGTTCATTAGATACTTATCTTTGATATGGGAGGGACCAAGACTTTCCCAGATCCCTGGGTGGCTGCCTGGGGCAAAAGACATTGAAAAACCTGAAAGGGCAGGGGTTTCCGCCTTTTTATTTGCCTGTAGAGGGAAGGGAGTAGAAGGCAGAGAAAGGGGAGTTGGAGAAGAGGAAGGCAGCTCCACCGGTTTTATAAGAACAAAAATCTGAATTACTGATTTCCAGGCCATGGGTATTGGCCCAAGCTTTGGTGGTCTGTAGGCCACATAAAGAATTCATGTTTCTAAGGCCTCATAGACAATTGTCACTTAGTCTGTCATTTCCTTTTATGTATTGTTCCCAGTGGCCTGTTGGCCATCAATCTCTTTGTCTTCTTAATTCCAGTGGCATTGACATCTGTGTACGACAGTTCATTTGGCAGTTACTCATGTGCTTCTTCCTATCCCTTCTCAAGGTGTTATTTATATCTAGACTGTAACAGCTCGCCTAAATGTCTTTTTCCCCATCTATGTCAGGAGTTCTTTAAAGTTATTGTTTGTGCCTTATTTACTGAGGATACACTACGTGCAAGGCATCTTGCCAAGGGTTTAAGGATAACAAGAGGACTATCAGGTTTCCTGAGCAATACATGCTTGAGGCAAGACCTCTCAGAAATGAGTCTCTATTGGCTCAACCCAATTCTAGACAGTTCTTTCATCACTCCCCACTCCCGTGACACCTTAATGGTTCCCATGCTCTCTCTTGATTCCTTTCACTCTGACTTATAGATTCTTCCTCCTCTTTTTCCTCAGAAGTAGCTGTTTTGCAGGGTTATGTTCCTTATCCTTCTTGAGATCATTTTTCTTGTCTGTTCTCTAAGCCGGAAACCTCACCTTTTTCCTTGGCTTTTACTGTCACCTTGAAGCAGTTAGCTTCCAAATGTACAGTTTCAGAAACATCTTTGTCCAAAGTCTAAAGCCCTTCATTTGGTATTTAAGCACCTCTGTAGCCTGACCTGGAAACCCTGGTGGCGTAGTGGTTAAGTGCTACGGCTGCTAACCAAAGGGTCGGCAGTTCGAATCCGCCAGTTGCTCCTTGGAAACTCTATGGGGGCAGTTCTACTCTGTTCTATAGGGTCGCTATGAGTCGGAATCAACTCGACAGCACTGGGTGGTGGATGGTGGAGTCTGACCCTATTTATCTCTCCGGCTCCCTCCCCACACCAGCACCTTGCCTACAGAACTTCTGCTGTGAGCAAATGGTCTTTCCCCGCTATTGTCCCAGCTATGTGGATTCAGCCGGTTTGTGCCCTCACCCGTTCTGTCTGTCAGAGCTTATCCAGCCTGTGAGCCTTGGCTGCAGTGTTACTTCATCCAGAAAGCCTTTCCTGACTTCTTTATGACTTTAGAAGAGAACAAGTGCCACGAGCTGAGGTTCTACCTATCTCGTGCTTTCAGTTACGTGACAAACGTTTACTGAAAGCATCCTGTGAATCCACAGTGGATACGATGAGAACCTACCCTTGGGGAGTTTAGAGTCTGGCCACATCTTCTGTGGCTAGTTGCTCTTGTTTAAAAGTCATTTTTCCCTCACTAGACTGAATCGCTTGAGATCAAGGGCTGGATCCCAAACACTATCCCCTCCGTCCTATGCACATTCTAGATACTCAACCCATCTTGAGTTAACTGAAAAGCGAAGCGTTCCTGGGCTCCCTTCCCTGTCTGGTTTACTGTGGACTTGGTTGAAAATGTGGTCCTGCTCACAAAGGGTTGGAGGGCTAGCAGGAAGAGAAACATCCAGGGAGGCCAAAGGAAGGAGATGTTTCTGCTTCATGCTAGACCACAGAGAAGCAGAAGCTGAGATGGAAATACCAGTGTGGGCGTCTCAAAAGGAAAGCAGCCATTGCTAAAATGCATTAAGAACATAGGGTCTGGGTTTGAATTCCAGCACCTCTGCTTAATAACAGAGCAAGTTACTTAATATCTCTGTGCCTCGGTTTTCTTATCTTCAAAGTGGATTTTAAAATAATAGCAACCCTATGGAGTAGTTGAGAGGTTTAAATGAGTACATGAGTTTAAATGAGTATAAAGCACTTAAAACAATACTTGGCACTAGTAACTGCTTAATAAATAATGGCTATTACTTAGATAGTGTCCCTAGGTGGTGCAAACAGTTAAGGTACTTGGCTGCTAACAGAAAGATTGGAAGTTCAAGTGCACAGAGGCTCCTCGGAAGAAAGGCTTGGTGATCTACTTTTGAAACATCAACTATTGAAAACCCTATGGAGCACAGTTTTACTCTGATGCACATGGTGTCTCCATAAGTTGGAATTGACTTGACAGCAAGTGATATGACTTAAATTTTCCTAGCAATGCAATTTACTGGTGATTTCACTTTTTAAAAATGTCTTCCTGTAGACAGAGTACGTATCATTTATACAATTTGAAAAATATACAGTAATCATTTCTTTTTCTTTTTAAGAGACAAAGAAAGATGCTGGCGGGTTAGGGCATTAGAGGGTTATAGTTAGACCCTGCCGGCCTCTGGCCCTTGCCCCATGAACACATTTCATGGCGTGCTTTGTGCAGGGTAGGTAAGCTGCAGCTCCCTG
Organism: Loxodonta africana; assembly: GCF_030014295.1. Lineage (NCBI taxonomy): Eukaryota > Metazoa > Chordata > Mammalia > Proboscidea > Elephantidae > Loxodonta > Loxodonta africana. Next base: position 47,765,998 of record NC_087348.1, read on the forward strand.
CTCCCCGTCTGCCCAATCACTGGTGCCTCCCAGCCCCAACTGTCCAGCTGCTCACAGAGGAGGCTCCAACTGCCCTGGATGGAATCATGACTGGCACCCAGCGAGCCTTGCATGGGAAAGGGATGAAATCACCCGACAGCTTCTCCACAGAGAGGATGTGGTCATCAGACAGTGTGGTAGCAGGAGCGTGGGGACCAGGTTTCCTCAGGACCTGAGAAGCAGGAAGGTGGTTTGCAGAGCTGAGGGCAGAAAGGAGGGAGGGCAAGGCTGCGCTTGCAGAAGCAGGAGCAAAGTCCATATGTTTTATGAAGTGTTTTATGGTGAAGCTGTAATCGGAGCCCTGGTATTTAACAAGAGTTATTAAATGTGATGGCCTTAAATCAGAGAGTCCTCTGGGGGCATGAGTGATAAACCCAAACTCAACCCCACTGCCTTCAGGTTGGTTCCGACTCATAACAACTCTATAGGACAGAGCAGAACTGCCCATAGGGCTTCCAAGGCTGTAAGTCTTTATGGAAGCAGACTGCCACATCTTTCTCCCGCGTGTGAATGATGCTGATGTGAAAAGCAGGCTAAGCACCATGGACTGGTTGCTGGGATTCTGCGCTCTGCTTAAGTCTGCTTATTTATTGTTTTTAAGATTATTCTTAGTATTTTTTTACTCTCGGGACATTCAAAACTTAGCTTAGAGACAGACCAAAAACTTTTGTCAGTTACTCACTCTCTCTCTCTGGAACAGAGCTGCTAAGCCTGATTGAATGGTTCAATTCCCTTACCACCTTCTGGAAGCTAAAACTGCCTCTAGGTCACGTACAACTGAGTTCAGTGGAATATGATCTGGTCGGGGTGCTCAGAGCTCAAGAAGTGTCCCCCTTTAGAGAGAGAGCAACAGTGAGCAGGCCCACGATTGTCATCATGGCCTCCGGTTAATTTCTCAGTCCCCCAAGCTAAGGTAGCAGGAATGACCTCCCATTCTTTTAGAAATTCAGAACCAGCGGATAGTCTGAAGAAGGGGTGTGGCCCCCTCTGTGTCTCTCTTTCACCTCTAAATGGGATGAGAACCAGGACTCAGCCTTTTGGAGCCATGGTCCATGTCAGAGGCAATGATAGTCAATGGTTGGAGCAGAATGGATAATCTTGACCAGGGGTCATAGAAAAAGGGCTGAAAAAACAAAAACCCAAACCCATTGTCATCGAGTCGATTCCAACTTCTAGCAACCCTGTAGGACAGAGTAGAGTTGCCCCATAGCGTCTCCAAGGAGTGCTTGGTGGATTTGAACTGCCAACCTCTTGGTTAGCAGCCATAGCTCTTAACCACTACACCGCCAGGGTTTCCAAAAGGGCTGAAGGGGTCTGAAATTGTAAGGAAAATTTGTATGTGCATTTTCAGGGAGTAAGTCCATGCTGTCCATTAATTACGTCAAACCTGCACTCACAGCACTTCGCCTATGCACATTATAGTGAGGAGATCCTTCTTGCTGTTTCTGGAAACACCAAGCTTGTTCCTGCCTCAGGGCCTTTGCACTTGCTGTTCCTGCTCTCAACAATTTCCCTCTAAAATTCTTCACGGTTACTCTCACTTTCTTTAAGTCATTGATTAATTATCACCAGCTGACCATTTTTTATAACATAGTACCCTTATCACTCTCATGGGGTTGCCATGAGTTAGAATCAACTCGACAGCAACTAACAGCAACAATATCACTCTCTATCCTGCTCACTGGTACATCACTTCATTGTTATTTACAGTACTTATTACCACATGGCATTAATTATTTGTGCTTGTTTATTATCTCTCTCCTCTAGATTGTAAGCTTCTATTCTGTTCACCACAGTGTCTGTGGCACATAGAACAGGGCTAAGCCCAGGGAAGATGCTCAATAAATATCTGCTGAATGAATGAATGAACAAGTGAATAACTTTGATCATATTTTGATCACGGATGTAAAAAAAAATTAAATGATGGAAAAAGAGGGTCTTCGTTCTCAGTGGGGCCACTGTTAGCCATGTGCCTTGGGTCTTGGACATTTCATCTGCTGTGAAGTGGGCACCTAGCACAGCAATAGATGTTTAGGCAGAAGCCTTCTAGGAATTTCATAATGCTCACACTCAAAAAACCAAACCCATTGCCATTGAGTTGATTCTGACTTATAGCGATCCTATAGGACAGAGTGGAACTGCCCCATAGAGTTTCCATGGAATAGCTGGTGGATTCAAACTGATGACCTTTTGATTAGCAGCAGAGCTCTTAACCACTGCACCACCAGGGCTCCAAATAATGCTGGAACAACTCTCATTAATTTCATCAGTCCCCCAAACGTACCAGATCCATGTGTGTGTGCAAACATGGAGGGGACAGGTCCCGGTGCACAGATAACAGCTTATATCTGTTTGCAGAGATGGCTCCTGACAACACTGACATATCAAAGTGGTTTTTGTGGCTTGTCCAAGGCTTCACGGTGTGTCAGAGTAGGACAGCGAAGGCAGTCTGACTTGCAAAGCTCCAGTCTCACTCTAGAATCGGTATTAATTGCCTTTTGGAAATGGTGTCCCAGGAGTTGGACATAAATGACAAGGGCCAGCTTGGGGTTGAGACATGAGCTCCAATGTGATGGGGTGCAACTGATCTGTTATTGATCAAGGATGAGTCGGGTTAGGGAAAGAGAGTCTGCATTTTCTTCTTATTTTAAAGGAGAGAAGTAAAGGTACTGTAATCTTCTGGACGGTGCGTTCCCTTTGAGAGGAACAAGCTCTGGTCTCTTCTAGACAGAATGTTTGCTTTGTCTCTTGAGCATTGCCCTTGGGATCATTTCAGAAAGAAGGTTATCCTTTGTCAACATCTCCATCAAGTGAACTTGGAAGTAAATACAGCACATAGAGCTTACTACCCCCCTGGTAACCTCGTTGTAAATGACAGCTTCTTAGTCTGGAAAAAAAGTTAATATATTTTCCTGCATTAAAAAAAATACTGTCAAAAACAAATCAAACAAACAACCAAACCAAACAAAAAAACACAGCAAGTATGTCCACCTTAAAAAAAAAAAATACTGCCATCTTCCAAAACAGTTTTGGAATGATTCACCATTTCTCAGAGGAAATTTTAATTATTCAATGATACACAAATATAGTCTTATTTTAAAAGCCTACCCCCAAAACCTTCTTCCATTCCTAAAGGTAACTCTTTCAAACAGTTTCCTGCTTCTCCTTCCAGACTTTATCTCCATGCATTATAAACATAATGTGCGTTTACATTTTTAAAACGTGCACCGCAATATATATCTTGGATATCTTCCCATGTTAGTTTGTATAGTGCTATGTCATTCTTTTTAATAGCTGCATAGTAATTTATTCAACCATTCTGCTATTGGTGGAACCTAGGCTACTTCTCAGTTTTTACTGTTGCAAGCAGTTCTGCAAAGAATATACATCTTTGTGCACACACACCCACCATTCTCTAAGATAGATATTTTTAAAAAACGATTTTTGGGGGCATCAAAAAGTATCACATACTTTTAATTTTGATAGAAACTACTAAGTTGACCCCTTTACCAACCCTAGACCCCTAGGTTAAATTTCCTCAGGGCCTTGATAATTGTAAAAATGTCTTTGTCAATTTGGTGTGCAAAAAGTATAGTTTTAACATGCTTTGCCCTGACTTCTAAAGAGGTTGAGAATCTTCGTGAGTTTTTTTTTACATGGTTTCAGTTTTCATTAATGGGACTATTTCCAAAATGCTCCTCCTCCAGGGCTGATATACAGCTGGTTGTTAAAATGTTGAAATGTTGTCATACTTGTTGGTAAATAGTTGTTGCTCCAAGTCTCAAGTCCCCTGCTTCTCCCCTATGCCTCAGTGGCTCCTCCCCCTCATCTCCCTTGTTGTTGATGTTAGGTGCCATCAAGTCAGTTCTACACGTAGCAACCTATGTACAACAGAACAGAACACTGCCTGGTCCTGTGCCATTCTTGCAGTCATTGCTATGTTTAAGTCCATTGTTGCAGCCACTGTGTCAATCCATCTCCACGAGAGCCAAAATATGACCCTGAGTATATCCCACCTGAATTTAGAGACCATCTGAAGAATAGATTTGGTGCATTGAACACTAGTGACTGAAGACCAGACGAGTTGTGGAATGATACCAAGGACATCATCCGTGAAGAAAGCAAGAGGTCACTGAAAAGACAGGAAAGAAAGACCAAGATGGTTGTCAGAGGAGACTCTGAAACTTGCTCTCAAACTTTGAGCAGCTAAATCAAAAGGAGGAATTGATGAAGTAAAAGAACTGAACAGAAGATTTCAAAGGGCAGCTCGAAAAGACAAAGTAAAGTATTATAATGACATGTGCAGAGAGCTGGAGATAGAAAACCAAAAGGGAAGAATAAGCTTAGCGTTTCTCAAGCTGAAAGAACTGAAGAAAAAATTCAAGCCTCGAGTTGCAATAGTGAAGGATTCTATGGGGAAAATATTAAATGACACAGGAAGCATTAAAAGAAGATGGAAGGAATACACAGAGCCATTATACCAAAAAGAATTAGTCGATGTTCAACCATTTCAAGAGGTGGCATATGATCAGGAACCGATGGTACTGAAGGAAGAAGTCCAAGCTGCTCTGAAGGCATTGGCGAAAAACAAGGCTCCAAGAATTGATGGAATATCAATGGAGATATTTCAACAAACAGGTGCAGCGCTGGAGGTGCTCACTCATCTATGCCAAGAAATATTGAGGACAGCTTCCTGGCCAACTGACTGGAAGAGATTCATATTTATGCCTATTCCCAAGAGAGGTGATCCAACCAAATGTGGAAATTATAGGACAATAACATTAATATCACACACAAGCAAAATTCTGCTGAAGATCATTAAAAAATGGCTGCAACAGTATATCGACAGGGAACTGCCAGAAATTCAGACGAGTTTCAGAAGAGGACGTGGAACCAGGGATATCATTGCAGATGTCAGATGGATCCCAGCTGAAAGCAGAGAATGCCAGAACGATGTTTACCTGTGTTTTATTGACTATGCAAAGGCATTCGACAGTGTGGATCGTAACAAATTATGGATAACATTGCAATGAGTGGGAATTCCAGAACACTTAATTTTGCTCAGGAGGAACCTTTACATAGATCAAGAGGCAGTTGTTTGGACAGAACAAGGGGGTACTGCTTGGTTTAAAGTCAGGAAAGGTGTGCGTCAGAGTTGTATTCCTTCACCATGCCTATTCAATCTGTATGCTGAGCAAATAATCCGAGAAGCTGGACTATATGAAGAAGAACAGGGCATCAGGATTGGAGGAAGACTCATTAACAACCTGCGTCATGCAGATGACACAACCTTGCTTGCTGAAAGTGAAGAGGACTTGAAGCACTTACTAATGAAGATCCAACACCACAGCCTTCAGTATGGCTTGCACCTCAACATAAAGAAAACAAAAATCCTCACAACTGGACCAATGAGCAACATCATAATAAACGGAGAAAAGATTGAAGTTGTCAAGGATTTCATTTTACTTGGATCCACAATCAACAGCCGTGGAAGCAGCAGTCAAGAAATCAAAAGACGCATTGCACTGGATAAGTCTGCTGCAAAGAACCCCTTTAAAGTGTTGAAGAACAAAGATGTCACCTTGAAGACTAAGGTTTGCCTGACCCAAGCCACGGTATTTTCAACTGCATCATATGCATTTGAAAGCTGGACAGTGATCAAGGAAGACTGAAGAAGAATTGACGCCTTTGAATTGTGGTGTTGGTGAAGAATATTGAATATACCATGGACTGCCAAAAGAATGAACAAATCTGTCTTGGAAGAATCGCAGCCAGAATGCTCCTTAGAGGCAAGGATGGCGAGACTGCGTCTTACATTCTTTGGACATGTTGTCAGGAGGGATCAGTCCCTGGAGAAGGACATCATGCTTGGCAGAGTACAGGGTCAGCGGAAAAGAGGAAGACCCTCAACGAGATGGATTGACACAGTGGCTGCGATAATGAGCCCAAGCATAACCACGATTGTAAGGATGGCTCAGAACCAGGCAGTTTTGTTCTGTTGTGCATAGGGTCGCTATGAGTCGGAACCGACTCTACGGCACCTAACAACAACAACATTCTTCCTGTAAACAGCTTAGCTGCTAACCCAAAAGTTGGTAATTCAAACCCACTTATCAGTTCTGCAAAAGAAAGACCTGGAGATCTGTTCCTGTAACGATTATAGACTAGAAAACCCTATGGGGGCAGTCCTACTCTGTTACATGGGGTTGCTATGAGTCCAAATCGACTCAACAGCACCTAACAACAACAACAAAAACAATATTCTTCCTGTAGAATGTCTGTGTATGTGTGTGTCCCCAGGGTGGGTGGCAGGGAGTGATTTGGAATCATGCTGGACAGCTGATTGTCCCTTTCTCTTGAAGTCTGAAAATTTGTCCACTGACTATAGTAAAATTGATAGAAAGCTCAGATCCTTCCAAAGACTTAGTGTGGCCAGCTCTTTGGTTTCTGTATCAGCAATGCCCATCCTGGCCCTGGCTATGCCCAGATGTGCTGGAGGTCTTTGTGGTGGCAATTTGGACTCATTTATGCCACCTATTACCTCTCTACCTCTGTCTTGGAACTGAGCTGGGGAGACCCAAAGGGAAAAGGCCCTGCGTAACATGTTTGCCTGGCACAAGCCAGCTTCCACAGCTTCTTGTCTCTGTTCAGAGCAGTGACATGTGAGCGGAGAATTCATGTCAGTGTGTCTGCAGCTACCAGATATTACAAAGCCTCAACTAACCATAAGGAGCCCTGGTGGTGCAGTGGGTAAGAGCTCAGGCTGCTAACCAAAATGTTAGCAGTTCGAATTCACCAGCCGCTTCTTGGAAGCCCTTTGGGGCAGCTGTAGCCTGTCCTGTATGGTCGCTATGATCGGAATCGACTTGATGGCAACAAGCTTGGGTTTAATTAACCATAAAGTCTGAGGAAATGGGTTCTGGTTCATTTAACTTTTGGGGATGTTGGGACAAGAGGGGTTTTTCATTAAAGATATTTTGGTAACTTCTTCTTTTTCAAATCCTTATATTGAAAAAATAATTAAGTGCATATGAACATTCAAATTATGCAAGAAAGTATGCAAAGATAAGCAAGTCTCCCACTTACCCAAGACTCCCAGTTACTCGGTTCTTCTCCTCAGAGTCCACCACTATTAATAGTGTCCTGTGATCCTTCCAGAAAATGATTTGTGTCTTTGCATATACAATCATATGTGAGTATATCGTACGTACATTCTTGTGTGTTTACGTCTACCTATCTGTATGTCTGTCCGTCCATCTGTCCGTCCGTCCATCTGTCCATCCACCCATCCACCCACCCACCCACCTAACTTATGCTTTCACTGTCATGGCTGAAAATCTCTCTAAAACGCTTGAACTCACTCTCTTGTCTTGGTTTGGCATGTTGGGACCAGCACAAGATCTCACCAATGACAGAGGATCTTGTGGGCCCCCCAGGATGCTGGCTTGAGGTCCAGTCTTCATTATAAAGTCCTCCAGCTGTTGAAAGTATAACACTGAGATGTAACCAACCAAAGAGCTCCCTGAGAGATTGTTTCCTTATAACAAACTACACTTTTTGGATTATATCTCTCTTCAAAATATAAGGAGGCACCCTGCGGGGTGGGTGGTTCCAGTTAGGTGAGGTTTCATGGAATCCATACTTCTGCAAAAGCTGCCCTAACTCAATTCTGCTTTCCCACATTGATACTGCCTGCTTATGTGTATATATATATATAAATATATACACACACACATATATATATATAGACTGCTTAGACCACTGTGTGCCCCAATGAGGGAGGTCAGCTTTCTCCCCAGCACATTTTTACCCAGTTAGGCATGGCAAGGATGAAGGGCTAAAAAATGGCTATGATTTTATATTTCCCCTTTTCACCAAATTACCGTATGGGAAGCCGGTACTCTACTGGGCTTTATTATGGAATAGTCACAAGTAGAAAACAGGATGATCCCCAAAGAATCACCCTCTAGAGAGCAGTGATATGGTTTCATAGGTTTCTTCTTAAAAGATAGAAAAATAACTTGTTAGTTCTGTTCCCAATCCTAACCAGATCATCTGCAGAGCTCTAGACACTGGCCCCTTCATCTCGTAGAGCTCATTGTAGAACTGGGTTTTGGCCTCTGCCACTCATTAGTTATGTTACCTTGGGCAGGTAAGTCTTAGTAGGGAAAATAATTATCTCTATTTCCAAGGGCTGTTTTGAAGGCAGGGCTCTTTTAGTTGCAAGTGACAAAAGCCTAACTTATTCTGACTTAAGTGAACAAAAGAATGTGTTTGCTTATTAGTTGAAAAGTCTGGAATTAGCTGCAGGCATAGCTGGATCCAGGGGCTAAGATCTTATCATGGAGACTCATCCTCTGTCCGTCCCTCTTTGTCTTCAAACACAGGCAGGTCATTTCTATGCAGGCTCCTAGCAGCTCTGAATTTGTAGCCTAACAGCTCTGTAAACCTCTGCAAAAAAGAGCTTCTTCTCACTTATTCCAGCAAAATCTTAGGACTGAATCTCACTGGACCAATTTGGATCACACACTCACCCTTGAATCTTTTTTGGCCAAGAGGATAGAATATCCTGATTCACTGAGACACAAGCCTACCCTACAGATGGGGAGTGGGTCACTCCCACCCAAGCCACAGGGATAGGAATAGAGCAGGGAAGATGCCTTGAGAAAAAGTCAAGGGGTCTAGAATGAAAAGAGAGGTAAATGGATACCGGGTAGACAAGAGCAGCAGATCGGCAGCACAGGGTCCAACGAAGGGTCAGCAAACTTTTTCTGTAAAGGTCCACATAGAAAATATTTTTGACGTTGTGGGCCATACAATCTCTGTCTTGACTACTCGTTTCTGCCCTTGTAGCACAAAAGCAGTCATAGATAATATATAAACAAGTGGGCTGGGCTGTGTTCTAATAAAACTTTATTTACAAAAACATGTGGTGGGCCAGATGTGGCCTGCAGGTCATTGTTTGCTGACATCTGAACTAAAAGACAGAATGCAGATGTGGAGCATAAAATCTTATCCCATCTATTCCAGACGCCTCAGTAAACAACATCTGGCACATAACAAAGCACTCAACAAATGCTGGCTATTATTATTATTGTATTCATATATGCTATGCTATAAGTAAGGATGAGACAGTAATAACATAGGCAATAATTATACTCACATTAATTGGATACTGAGATGTAATGAATTGTGAGTAATATGTCAGCAATGTATTCCAGGATTGTTTCTACATAGCTGATGGAACTTCCACTTCACATACTCATAGAGCTGGGAGGACAGTAGAGGTATCCAGTTCAAGTAAATGATTTTACAGATGAATCTTAGACTCAGATAAGAGATGACATGCACAAGTTGACACAGCAAACTCGTGGCAGTTTTGGAGTTGTAGCTGTTTGCTGTAGTCCATCTCCTGCAGTTTAGAGCGCCCCTCTCTACCCTTATGGGTACATAGTACACCCAGTACATTTGAACACATAGTCAGGTAATAAACATTTGTTGATTTTGGATCCAAACTGGGTAGTATGGTAACTTAAAACCAAAAAACCAAACCTGTTGCCGTCGAGTGGATTCCGACTCATAGCGACCCTACAGGACAGAGTAGAACTGCCCCACAGAGTTTCCAAGGAGTGCCTGGTGGATTCGAACTGGTGACATTTTGGTTAGCAGCGGTAGCACTTAACCATTATGGTACCAGGGTTTCCGTGATAACTTAGTTTCGGTGAAATTCTTGCCAGATTCTTCAGTCAGCGGAAAGACCTGATTCCAGATCAGGGTGTGTTAAGTGACTCAGGAGAACTCCCTGCTGTGAGATGACTTAGTTGCCTGTTTCACAAGATTACCAGCTACCACTCTTTACATTTGAAAACAGTGAATAAAATGAATAGTTACTGACTTCCTACTTGGTACCTTTTTTGTCACTGTTTCTATTGGCTTGGCGTGCTGGCAGCCATCTCAACAACTAATCCTCAGTTTGGCCACTCAAGTATTGTTTTCCTTCATCAACATGGATAGAGGGAGCCCTATGGGCACTTTTATCTCTACCCAGTGGGTCAGACCCATTGACCAAATTCTGCATGACTCTAGCAAACCTACCCTACTTTTGGTTAACCACCCATCCCACAGTGATCGGGAGGTGGCCTGTTTAGAACCACAGCTCTGTAGCTTTTCCCCCTGATCCCTCAAATTTATTTCCAGCTGTCATCACTCATGGTCATTTACCGTTTACATGAATCAGTGCAATGAAAGATTTAATGAATCAAAAACAAACCACAGAATCTTCCGGTCCCAAGTACTACAGAGACATCTGTAAACAGCATGGAAAATTTGGGATGTGGTTTACTGTTTCTCTAAGCTGAGGGTCGTCAAACTCTTTCTATACAGAGACAGGTAGTAAATACTTTAGGCTTTGTGGGTTGTATGATCTCTGTGGGCCATGATTTGCTGACTCTTCCTCTAAGTTCTGGGTAGAAGCAGTGGTGGTGCAGTGGTTAGCATCTGGCTGCTACCCGGAGGTTGGCGATTCAAACCCACCAGCTACTCCATAGGAGAAAGATATGGCAGTCTGCTTCTGGAAAGACTTACAGCCTTGGAAACCCTATGGGGCAGGTCTGCTCTGTCCTATAGGGTCACTATGGGTCACAATTGACTCCATGGCTACGGGTTTGGGCTTTAAGCTCTAGTTAGTTAAAGAGACCAACCGAGAGGAAGGAGTATTTGAATTGCCTGCCCAGTTACTCAAGTGTTGTTGTTAGCTGCTCTGAAGTCTGTTCCGACTCATAGTGACCCTATGTACAACAGAACGAAACACTGCGTGGTCCTGTGCCATCCTCATGATTGTTGTTATTCTTGGGCCAATTGTTGTAGCCACTGTGTCAATCCATCTTGTTGAGGGTCTTCCTCTTTTTCACTGAACCTCTATTTTATCAAGCATGATGTCCTTCCCTAGAGACCGATCCTTCTTGATAACGTGTTCAAAGTACCTGAGATGAAGTTTCACCATCCTTGCTTCTAAGGAGCATTCTAGCTGTACTTCTTCCAAGACAGATTTGTTCCTTCTTTTGGCCACCCGTGGTATATTCAATATTCTTTGCCAACTCCGTAATTCAAATGCATCAATTGTTCTTCAGTCTTCCTTAGTCATTGTTCAGCTTTCGCATGCATATGAGACAATTGAAGATACCATGTAATTTTTTTTTTTTTATGGTGCATTGTCTCAGGTATCTAGTGCTGCTGTAACAGAAATACCACAAGTGGATGGCTTTAACAAAGAGAAATTACGCTCTTACAGTTTAGGAGGCTAAAAGTCCAAATTCAGGGTGCCAACTCTAGGGGAAGCCTTTCTCTTTCTGTTTGCTCTGGGGAAAGGTCCTTGTCATCAATCTTCCCCTGGTCTAGGAGCTTCTCAGCTCAGGAACCTTGGGCCCAAACGTTGTGTTCTGCTCCCGGCATCGCTTTCTTGGTGGTATGAGATCCCCTTGTCTGTCTGCTAGCTACTCTCTTTTATATCTCAAAAGAGGTTGGCTTAAGACACAAGCTAATCTTGTAGATTGAGTCCTGTCTCATTAACATAACTGCCGATAATTCCGTCTCATTAACATCATAGAGATAGGATTTACAACACATAGGAAAATTGCATCAGATGATAAAATGGTGAACAATCACACAATACTGGGAATCATGGCCTAGCCAAATTGATACATGTATTTTTTCGGGACACAATTCAATCCATGACATTCACCTTAGTCCTTAAAGTAACGTTTTTGCTTTTTAACACTTTAAGGAGGTCTTTTGCAGCAGATTTGTCCAATGCAGTGTGTCCGTTGTGTGATTTCTTGACTGCTACTTCCACCCACAGGTGCCTTGGAAGAAAGGCCCAGCAATCCCCTTCCAAAAAACCAGCCATTGAAAACTCTGTGGAGCCCAGTCCTACTCTGACACGTGCGGGGTCACCATGAGTCAGAATTAACTTGATGGCGACTGGTAAAAAGTACACTCTGTAAATGAAGATAGTATAATCAGTACTGTTATTGATAACCAAGTCCATTGGGTGAAAGGAACTATTCAGCAACATCTAATTAACAAAAAGATATCTGAGTTTCCTTCGATGGGAGTTAGGAGGAGAGTGCTAAGACACCTTCTGTCGGTTTTCTTCTTTGGGCAAAGTCTGAAGAGACTGGACCAACGTGCTTTGCATTATTGATAGGAACCTGGCACTACCTTCTGGCAGACTCTTCCCTTCCCTGAAAAATAAGGCCTCACATAATTAAGGAAAATCTCAAATCCTCTCTGAACATTTCCTTCAGTGATAGCATTAAGCCCAATGGCATGCCCTGGGTTGGTATCATGAACGTGGTCTGAGAACCAGGGGTGAGGAGAGATTACAGGAGCTCAGGGACCTCGGCTAATTAGTTCCCAGTGACTTCATCATGCTGCCCTTGATTTTGCAATTACTGTTGCTATGGATGAAGTTTGAAAGTATTTGGCCCAAAGCTACCTATATATGTTCAATATCCTGGGGGATGTAGCATTCAATAAGTAAATATTACAGGTATTTATGAACAATTTTCAGCTTCAAGGTTGAGATTGGATGTGTTGGTGAGACTAGAGGATGAGAAGTTTATTTATGAGTGGCAAAATGACACAAAACAGTATTAAACAATACTGACCTTCATCTATACACACACTCATACAGATGTTACCTGGGACAATTCAAGGTCATGTCTATGAAGCACTCACTAAAAGTCAGCAAAGAATGTTATTCTCGTACTAAAGTTCCAAATTTTTGCAGCTGCGAGACTGTAGTGAAAAGGGTATGGACTTTGGAGGAAGACAGACTAGTCTGATTCCCAGCTCCACCCTTCACTAGCTGTTTGACAAAGACATCATGCTTGGTAAAGTAGAGGGTCATTGAGAAGAAAGAGGAGGGTCCTCAACAAGATGGCTTGACTCAGTGGCTACAACAATGGGCTCAAGTATAATAATGATGGTGAGGATGGCACAGGACTGGGCAGTGTTTCATTCTGCTCTACGTAGGGTTGCTATGAGTTGGAACTGACTTGATTGCTTCCTCATCTGTATAACTTCTCATATTGCACAAAATGTCTGTCTTAAGAGATGCTGCAAGTAACTATAGCACAGTCAGACTGAATAGGCAGTGAGTCCAACTCACCAAGTCTGCACACTCTCTCCGCTGTAGAAACCAGTTGCCGTTGAGTTGATTCTGACTCGTGGTGACCCCATGAGTGTCACAGTAGAACTGTGCTCCATAGGATTTTCAGTGGCTGATTTTTAGGAAGGAAGTTGCCAGGTTCAAGTCTGGGTGGACTTGAACCTCCAATCTTTTGGTTAACAGCCAAGTGTATTAATTGTTTGCACCACCCAGGGACTCCACTGTAGGCTTGTAAGGAAAAAGCTGAAGTCATATATCCGTATTTTAGCACATGCTGAGTCATTACTCTAGAATGTTCTGACCCTGGGGCCATTGATAACAAGGAGATTTGCTGAGAAGACAATGAAAACCCTACTCCACCCCTGTTATCTGCTAGTGCTAGTCAGGGTTAATCAGTCATTGATTATTCCTCATGCGCTTCCCCTTCCTGCTGTTGGGAAAGGTGAGATCACTCCAAGGGGTTTGCTTAAGAAACAGCAGCTGGGGTGGCTTGTGTTTTGCACAATGGTCTAAAGAAACATTGTGAGAAATGAAGCAAAAGAGAAAGAGGAGACTCTGTGGAACATGGGGAGGAAGGACATGGATGCTTAAAATGAAATTTTATTGTGTGTTTGCTTGGGGGTATGTGATGTAATTTTTCTTCCTCTTCTCCCCATAAAATCTGGAGCACAATATCCATTTCTCAGTAATGGATTGTGGAGTTGAATCTGTTCTCTAGAAAGAGATCTGAGAGCTGAGTGTGGCCTGAAGGTGGCAGGAAGGGGTGGAGGGAGTGGGTGGGTGGTATGGTTGGAGGAGAGAGGCAAGATTACCCATGGCAAAAAAAGCCTACCATTTCTGTGTTACATTAACTCAAAGCCCTAGGATGTATGAGTCTTGGAGTTTAGATCAAGGGACCTCATTTCCCGGAGCACTGTAGATCTTATCCAACCCCTATTACTGTATTTTGTTCTAGCACTTAATTGAATCCACCAGTTTTTATTGACCATCAGTTAGGTGCCTGGCACTGTGTATGTCATTATAGAGAGGGTTCAAGCAAAGGCAGGGCCTAACGTCATGATTCAAGAGCCATTTATATATTCATAAACCATGCTCAGCACGAAATTTAAGATTTTACAAGTTAAATAGGATCGAATCCTGTTTTCATCCAAAGCAGTTGGGATGAAGAGTTTTCGCCTTAGTTGCTGCTGTTGTTAGTTGCCATTAAGCTGGTTCATGCTCATAGCCACCCTATGTATAAAAGAGTGAAATGTTCCCAGGTCCTGTGCCATCCTCACAATAGTTTCTATGTTTGAACCCATTCACACAGCCACTGTGTGAATCCATCTCAATGAGGGTCTTCCCTCCTTTTCGCTGACCCTCTCCTTTACTCAGCATGATGTACTTCTTCAGGGACTGCACCTTCCTGATAACACGTCCAAATAAGCGAGCCAAAGTCTCGCCATCTTTACTTCTAAGGAGCATTCTGGGTGTACTTCTTCCAAGACAGATTTCTTCTTCTGGCAGTCCATGGCCTTTGCATCCGAGGCAGGCCACTTTTATGACATGCAAATTTCCCAGGTTCTCTTGTCCCCTCAAGTGTCCAGCAGCAGCGTTTAGACTGCAGGGTGTTCTGTTGGCTCTCCTGCCTTCCCTCTGTCCCCAGGAACGCTCCTCCGTAGCAGCCATAGTGGCTTCTCCATTCTGTTCTCTGCAACGCCCTGTACCCACTGTGCTGTGACTATGCGGTAGGCGTGGGTTGGCAAAAGAATAAAACGAATCCCTTCTTTCTCTTTCTGTAAACCACTCTGTAGAGCTCTCTGTACCTGTACCCCTTTTCACCTTTTGTCTTTAATTTTAAAGTTGGTGTACTGCATAGAAGCCGGATGCATGATAAACCCGTTGCCGTCGAGTCGATTCCAACCATAGGAAAGAGGAGACCTGCCCCTTAGGGTCTCCAAGGAGCAGCTGGTGGATTCAAACTGCTGACCTTTTGGTCAGCAACCAAGCTCTTAACCTCTATACCACCAGGGCTCCGGATGCAAAATAGATACTATATTAAACTGTACTGTTATTTAAGATGTAATAAAGCAGTTGATGTGAGGGGGAAAAAAAGGTTTGGCACAGTTGTCCGGTGCCGTTAGACATCTTGATTACTGTGGCAATTCTAGAACTGCCTGCTTTTTTTTAATGTAATCACGCACAGTGTCTACAGGTTGTTTAATAATCAACCACGCAGAGAGCCACTGTGCTGATGCTGTTTATTGTTTGCTTCTATGATACGAAGCTGTATAAAAACTTAAAATGCACATGTTTTGTAGCTTAGTCATCTCATATACGTAAAGGGGACAAATGCATACTAGTTCACTTGTACATTTATGGAGCTAGACCACTGTGGTTGGGAAAACTCTGTGGTATACCCGCTTATGTTCTGCCTCACACCATGTGTGATTTTGTTTCTTTTATTAAACGGCACTTGTATATAAACAGTGCATTCATTTCCAGATGTCTTGAGCACTCAAAAGTGTAGTCAACAGTAAGTTCTTTTAATGAATACCAGTTTTAATTTATAGACTACCAGGGCCTTAAAAATGTTCTATATGGAACACCTCACTGTGTTGCAGAGACAGACACTACTTGTTTTTCTTCAGTCACGTTTTTATGAGAAGAATCTGGGCTTTTAAAATTCTGCCCTTTTTCTTTGAGGCATGTTGCTTATTTCCTCAATGGGATGGGTGGTTCTGCAAATGAAGGGCTATTTAAACTTTTTACTGTAGTTCAACACCGTCAAGGGTCAGTGTTCACCATTACAAAGAATGTGGCAACTTGCTTGTGGTTCAAGGAGAAATCAGAACTACAGTATGTGACGATGTGGGGATCGCATTTAAAAAAAAAACACTTCGAGTCGATTCCATAGAGTTCCCAAGGAGCACCTGGTGGATTCCAACTGCCAACCGTTTGGTTAGCAACATTTTGGTTGGGAGTTGGAACACTTAACCACTACGCCACCAGGGTTTCTGGGGACCATATGGGTTTGCTAACTGACCTATAGCTAAACCTTAAAGTGTTTGTGTGTTTATTCATCGCTTTTAACGTTTCAAGACAGCCAAACACTACTACCCACATTTTCTTATGCATTAATCTCCATGTGAGACAACTTAACAGTTACTGAATTTTGTAAATATGTGAATTAAAAAAAAAATTTAGGTGGATGCCTTGTTTTTGGTCTGCTTACTGCTCTTCTCAGCTTTATTCAATAAATTTGCATTTTGAGGATTGCATTGGCAATTTTAACTTAAAATGTGCATCACAATGGAAGGTGGCATCTTTATTGGAAGGGGATGGAAAGACAAAGTTACCATGAGGAGGGTCCGTAGACCATGTACTAGAAAGACATCAGCTCAGCCTCTAAGATTGGGGTCTGTAGGCTAGTTAAAACAGAAACAAACTTTTAAAATACCCAAATATTTAAAATATCCAAAAACATTTTTATACTTTAATAATAATGTGTTGTGTTTTAGATAGAAGTTTACACAGCAAATTAGGTTCCTCTTAAACAATTTTTATACAGCTCATTCCATGCCATTGGTTAGTTTCTACAACGTGTCAGTATTCTCATTATTTCCATTCTGTTTATTCTGTTTCCATCGATCTAGCTTCCTTCCCCTCCTTGCCTTCTCATCTTTGCCTTTGGGTAAATGTCGACTGTTTGGTCTCATATAGTTATTTGTTTAAGAGAGCACATTATTCACAGGTGATATTGTTTATTTTATAAGTAAATCTATTATTTGGCTGAAAGGTGATATACAGAAATAGCTTCAAATCCAAGTTCAAAGGTTACTTTAGGCTGATAGTCTCAGGGTTCCTCTAGTCTCTATTGGTCTAGTAGATCTGGCCTTTTTTAGGAATTTGAGTTTTCTACATTTTTCTCCCTTTCTGTCTGGGACCTTCTATCGTGTCCCTGGTCAGAATAGTCGGTAGTGATAGCCCGGTGCCATCTAGTTCTTCTGGTCTCAGGCTAGAGGAAATTGTGGATTGTGTAGGCTGTTAGTCCTGTGGACTAGTTTCTTCTTTGAGCCTTTGGTTTTCTTGATTCTCTTTTGCTCAATATGAATAGAGACTAATAGTTGTATCTTAGATGGCTGTTCACAAGTTTTTAAGACCCCAGACCCTACTCACCAATATAGGGTGTAAAAATGGCATGGGGCAGCATCTGACCTCCTCTAACTTCACTAGGGGGAGAGAGAATCACCACCATCATCAGTGCAAAGCTGATTCCTATGAAGCGGAAGTCAGGCATACTTCTTCTCACCAACCTTTTTACCAACACCAGCCATCCCTCCCATGGCACTTTCTGCTTTTCTGCTGAGTTTGATAATTCATTGCAATGACCCCACGGAACTCACAGATAATACTACAGCTATGGTGTTTATTAGGGAAGTAATAGGTTGTAGCTCAGGATACGGTTCTTTGATCAGGACAGCTTCTCAGCCATGAGAGCAGGTGGACATCTCTCTGGCCCTCAGCCCCTCAGCCCCTTGGCCTCTGTCCTGCTCAGGAGAGTGTTACAAAGCATTTTTAGCTCCACCAGTAAGTGCCTAAGAGGCAGCCCACTCCGCCAGCAAGCCTTCTGCCCAAAAGTGCTCAACTCTCTTGGCTGATAGGCAATTCATAGTGACCCTATAGGACAGGGTAGAATTGCCCCCATAGGGTTTCCAAAGAGTGCCTTAGGGATTCGAACTGCCGACCTTTTGGTTAGCAGCTGTAGCTCTTAACCGCTACACTACTAGGATTTCTACAACGACAATAAAAAAAAACCTCCCAAATCATTAGTGTCTTAACAAAATCCTACTGAAGGCAGAATATGTACTGGCCCGAGGTAGATGCAACGGTGAATAAGAGCTATTGTCTTTCTCTCACAGAGCCTAAAATCCAGTGGGGAAGACGTTCAGAAATTAAGTAAGCAATATAAGTGTGATGAAATTCACAAAATAAAGACTAGACTCAGTGATCTGACAGAGACTGGAGGAACTCCCGAGACCATGGTCACCAGACACCCTGCTAACTCAGAACTGAAGCCACTCCCAAAGTCCACCTTTCAGCCAAAGATTAGACAGGCCTATAAAACAAACAGGAAACCCTGGTGGCGTAGTGGTTCAGTGCTACAGCTGCTAACCAAAGGGTCGGCAATTCGAACCCACCAGGCGCTCCTTGGAAACTCTATGGGGCAGTTCTACTCTGTCCTATAGGGTCGCTATGAGTCGTCGAATTGACTCGACGGCATTGGGGTTTTTTTTTTATAAAACAAACAATAACACGCATGAGGAATGTGCTCCTTAGTTCAAACAAGTGTATGAGACCAAATGGGCAACACTTGCCCAAAAAACAAGACAAGAAAGCAGAAAGGGACGGGAAAACTGGATGAATGGACATGGGGAACCTGGGGTGAAAAGGAGGAGAGTATTGACGCGTTGCAGGGACTGCGACCAATGTCAGAAAACAATTTGTGTATAAATTTTTGAATGAGAAGCTTTTGCGCTGTAAACTTTCATCTAAAGCACAGTGAAATTAAAAAATAATGTGATGAAATGTACAAAGCAGGGAAAAACCAGGTGTCATTCTGTTGGCTCCGGGAGGTACGCTGTGAGGGGTTGGAGTGGTCTGGAGTGCTGCCAGCAGGGTGGTGAGGAACTTGGGGAGAGAAAACCCAGGGCACAGAGGAGAGCTACCTTCATATATCCGAAAGGCTGGTGGGTGGAAACAGGCTTAGCCTTTATTTATGAGTGTTGTGTTGTGATTAAAGGTGTGCACCTTGTTCAGGCAGAGCAGAGCTCGAGTCCCAGCTCAGCCACTCACCTGATGACTGACTGTATGCAAATGAACTTAACCTTTCTCAGATCTAGTTTTTTCATCTGTAAAAAATAAACAAATAAACAAACAATTGCTGTTGAGTTGACTATGACTCATGGTGACCCCATGTGTGTCAGAGTAGAACAGTGCTCCATAGGGTTTTCAGTGACTGATTTTTTGGAAGTAGATTGCCAGGCCTTTCTTCCAAGGCACCTCTCAGTGAACTCAAACCTCCAACCATTTGGTTAGCGGTCTAACACTATCTGGGGGCTTCTTTTTCATCTGTGAAGAAGGGATGATGATACCTCTTCGTGAGAGTGTTGTGAAGAGTCAATGAGATAACATATGTAAGGCATGTAGTCCATTGCCTGACAGTAACTATTATTACTATTAAGTGGCTCCACAGGGTAGAAAAACAGCCAGTGGGTAAAGGAGACAGACTTAGGCTCACCATAAAGGACCAATTTTCTACGAGTCAAAGCTGTTCAAGGGTGAGACGTTAGCTGTGTGAAGGGATACGCTCTCCTTCACCGCAACTGTTCAGGCATTGACTAGACATGAGCACATGGACCTGCAGCAACAAAATCACCTAAAAAAATCCAGAGACCTAGGCCCCACCCAGACCTGCTGAATGAGGATCTTTAGGGATGGGGCTTGGAAATCTGTATTTTTAACAAGTGATCCAGAGGCAGATGTAGAGCCACTGGACCAGGTGATCATTTTGCTGGAGGCGGACAGTGAACTGAAGCCTCTCTGGTCCTGAAATACTAGAATTCCGTGAGTATCTTGTGATGCTTCTTGCACAAGGCTCTGGTTTGGAACAGACACTGGAGTCTCTGGGTGGTGCAAATACTTAACGCGCTTGGCTGCTAACCCAAAGGATGGCGGTTCGAGCACACCCAGAGGGGTCCTGGAAGAAAGGCAAAGCTATTTCCAAAAAATCAACCGTTGAAAACCCTCTGGAAGGCAGTTCTACTCTGACACACTTGGGGTCGCCGTGAGTCAGTGTTGATTTGATGACTGGTTTTGGGTTTTTTGTAATATTTATTGGCTTTCTTTTCTCCGGACTTTTCTCCCTCAAAGCAAGCCACTCTTTTGGCCAAATGCTCAGTGTCAAGGTTCATTGCTAGTATGAAATTACCTAGTATAAAGAGCAAGTTTTCTTGGGCTGGAGGGGAGAGATTGGGCTGACCAGTTCTTGCAGGTTCAGGACCGCCCGAGTTCCCTCTTCAGAACTTCTTAGGTTCAAATTTTGACTCAGCCATTTACTGACTTTGTAACACTGGGAAGCAATTTAGCCATTCGATGCCTTGGTGTCCCCTTCTCTTAAGGTTGTTATAAAACTTTCTATGTCATGAGGTCATCGTGAGAATTAAATGTGTTCGTACATATAAAACACTTAAGAGAGCGCCTGGAATGAAGGATGTTTTCCATAACTGTTAACTGCTATGGTCATCATCATCCTTATCCTTATCCTTATCCTTATTACTACCTTACTACAATTTCCAGCCATCTGAGTCTCTGAGGTGTGGAGTCCTTCCTGGTGAAGAATGAGAGTTGGAGTGAATCCTCAGTTATTTCACACCATTGTATGCTGGCTGAGTCAGCGGCAATCGGATGACTCCTGTGCACCCTGGTTGCCTGAGGGAAGGGAGTCAGCTCAGTGGGTCCCTCTTTCCCACGGTGGTACATCTGAGGCCATGGAGCCAGAAGCAAGGATTGTCTGAGGAAGACAACATGGCGATGGCTTCCCAGAGCTCGCTTTGCCTTTTCCCTTCCCCGGGAGCACGCTCCTCTCTCAGGTTTCCTTCTCCATGTTTCGCAAGTCATTGGTGCCTTGGTGTAGATGGAGGTTTCAGTATGTCTGTCACTCTACAAACACCTCTGAAAAGGGTGTACCCATAGAGACCAGGACTTAGAGGCAGAGGGTAGCACAGGCTTAACTCTTGCTGCAAGACCGCCTGGCTCAGATTCCAGCTCTGTTGTGTCTAAGTTTTGTGAGCTTGGGCAAGTTTTGGAATATTCTGGTGCTTCAGTCTTGTCATTTAAAAAAAAAAAAAGTTGCCTTTCTGTCGACTCTGACTCATGGTGACCCAGTTGCATCACAGTAGAACTGTGGTTTTCAATGGCTGACTTTCTCAAATGGTTTTTAATGGCTGACTTTTTGGGAAGTAGATTACCAAGCCTTTCTTCCAAAGAGCCTCGGAATGGACTCAAACCGCCAGGGATTCCTTCATTTTTGAGACAGTGTGATGGATTGAATTGTGCCCCCCTCCAAATGTGTGTCACTTTCATAGGTCATAATTACTAGTACTGTGTGGTTGTCTACCATTTTGTAATCTGATGTGATTATCCGATGTGTTGTAAATCCTACCTCTCTGATATTAATGAGGCAGGATTAGAGGCAGTTATGCTAAGGACTGGACTCAGTCTACAAGATTAGGTTGTATCTTGTGTCAATCTCTTTTGAAATGTAAAAGAGAAGCGAGCAGAGAGACAGGGGAATTTCATACCACCAAGAAGGAAGTGCTGGGAGCAAAGTGTGTCCTTCGGACCCGGGGTCCCTATGCTAAGAAGCTCTAAGACCAGAGGTACCTTCCTCCAGAGCCAACAGAGAAAGCCTCATCCTGGAGCTGGCACCCTGAATTCAGACTTCTAGCCTCCTAAACTGTAAGAGAATAAGCTTCTGCTTGTTAAAGCCATCGACTTGTGGCTTTTCTGTTACAGCAGCACTAGGTAACTAAAACAGACAGGAATAATTTCTTCCCTCTCAGGGATGTTGTAAAGACAAAATAAGTTAATACGGGTGAAAATACTTTGAGCTGTACAAGTGTTAGATAGTATTATTATTTGTTAATAAATTAAACTGATGGAATGTTATCGTTTGCATTGAAAAAATGAACCCAAAGAGAACAGGGATTCCTCTCATGGAATTTCTTCAGTGGCTTTCTTACTGGAGCCACTACATTTCCACCTGCCTTTCCCCTAGTCTTTCTCTTTCTGTCTGGTTGGCTGGAGTCTTACATGCAGGGATTCCCAGGGTCATGCGCACAGGTTGCCAGCCATAAGGCTGTCTTAAACTTCAGTGTGATGTATTCTTGAGCACAGTAGATGGGTAAAGAAGAGGCTTGTAGCCCGTGATGCCTCTCTCCCCAGCAGACAGAATGGCTGGACTTCTGACCCAGACACCCGTATCTTGCTCTTTAAAACTTTTTTTTTAATTGTGCTTTAAGTGGAAGTCTACAAATCAAGCCAGTCTCTCATACACAAATTTATACACACCTTCCTGTGTACTCCTAGTTATTCCCCCTCAATGAGACAACACATTCTTCCTTTCCACTCTGTAACCCCTGTGTCCATTCAGCCAGCTCCTGTTCCCCTTTGCCTTCCCATCTCCCCTCCAGATGGGAGTTGCCCACATAGTCTCATGTGTCTACTTGAGCCAAGAAGCTCACTCCTCACCAGCATCATCTTCTGTCTTACAGTCCAGTCCAGTCCCTGTCGAAGAGTTGGCTTTGGGAATGGCTCCTGTCTTGGGCTAACAGAAGGTCTGGGGACCATGACCCCTGGGGTCCCTCCAGTCTCAGTCAGCCTCCTAAGTCTGGTCTTTTTATGAGAATTTGAGGTCTGCATCCCACTGTTCTCCTGCTCCATCAGGGATTCTCTGTTGTGTTCCCTGTCAGGGCCCTCATCGGTGGTAGCCGGGTACCATAAAACTGACTCTTAATTTAAGGGAAAGGAAACTTGGCAGGGCAAGAAAGTTTTTAATTAGGTATTTTTTTAGATATGTGTAACAGAAACCCCAAGTAACAGCTGCTTAAATAAGGTAGGGATTTATTTTTCTTTCACATAATGAAAAATCTGAAACAGTCTAGGCTTGGTATAGCAGCTCCACCATGTCACCAGTGATCATTTCTTTCTAGCTTTCTGCTTCAGTATCTTTAATATGTTGCCCTCATCTTCACGCTTGCAAAAAAGCCGCCAGAGTATAGTTATCATGTCTTTAACCAGACCAAAAAAAAAAAAAAGAGGAAGAGAAGATGGGGTGGTAAGAGCATTCCAGCTAAATTCCCCTTTTAAGGATCTTTCTGAAAAGTCCCACCAACAACTTCTACTGGTATTTTAATGGCTAGAATTTGGTAACATGGCCACCCTACTTATAAGATACGCTGAGTAATATGGATTTTCCTCCCCCTAACTGGATACTGGAGCCCTGGTGGTGTAGTGGTTGAGAGCTCGGCTGCTAACCAAAAGGTCAGCAGTTTAAATCCATCAGCTGATCCTTGGAAACCCTATGGGGCAATTCTACTCTGTCCTATAGGGTTGCTATGAGTCGGAATTAACTCCACAGCACCTAACGACAGCAGCAACTAGATACTTGGAGCCCTAGTGGTGCAGTGGTTAAGAGCTTAGCTGCTACCCAAAAGGTTGGCAGTTTGAATCCACCATCCACTCCTTGGAAATCCTAGAGGGCAGTTCTACTCTGTCCTATAGGGTTGCTATGAGTCAGAATTGAATCCACAGCAACAGGTTTCATCAGTGGGAACTGGATACTTTGTTGCCCCTAACAAAAGAGGAAATAGATACTGGGATGAAACTCGCAGCCCCTGACCCAGAAAAACCTTAGATAAGGAATTGGAGTCCTGGTTTCTAGCCCTATCTCTGTTATAGCCTTGAGAAAGCAGTTGCCTCTCTGATCCTCAGCTTTCTCATCTGTAAAATGGGAATAATCATTGTAGTCCTGTTGACCTCACAGGGTGATAATGAAGATAAGCTAGGCAATGTGTGGGAATATTTTGCAGTCTGGGCATGGAAGAGAATAAGGAAGATAAAGACCATGAACGTCATTTTTTTTTTTTTTTTTTTTGGCCTAAGAGACCACTCTCTTTATTCAGATGCCCCGCAACCTGGGCTAACCCAAAACCCCACTGAAGGAGACGTTAACATGCTTCCAAAATAGCAGGTATTATTAGGCAAAATTAGCACCTGCTCTTTTGCTGGCAAATCCACTAATATGGGAATCATTTCCCGTATTTGAGGATGAAAGATAAATACATTATATACATTTACTTCTAATACTACAATTTAGTTTTGCCTGTTCATTTTGAACTTTTTATTCAAGTATAACATGCATACTGTCACAACAAAAATCATATTAAGCCAATACTGTAAATTGATTTGAAGTTTATTTAATATATAATTTGCAAATCGAGCAACACTTCTGACTAGCAGGTCAAAGTGTTCCAAAGAAGAGAGAACGTCCAAAGATTCTTATACCCCATCTTATCGACATTACCATGGAATGCCGGCCGGAACAGTGTTTTCATAGTAATGGCTTACCCTAAAACACAGCTTCTAGTCCAACCCTGGAGTTTCTGTTTCTGGAAATTGACTGCATATGGATAATTCTTCAAAAGAACACAATGCCCAAGGCAAAAATGGTCATTACTAATGAGCTAGACTATTGTTTGACTTAAAGATGACTTTTAGGAGACCAGTGTATGCTCAAGGCTTAAGGTTCAAAAGATCACCTCAGGGCGATGGCCTGGGTGGGTCACTCCAACCCCATGGGCCCCAGAAATCTGGACTCCAGGAGTATTAAAACTCTGTTTCTCAATAAAAAGAACTTACAAGTCTGAAGTGAATAGCTTGATTACTTTTCACAAATTGAACACATATGAGAAACTGTCGTCCAGAATAAAAAGAAAACAAACAACAACAACAACAAATAGAAAACTACCGGCATTCAAGAAACTCTTCTGAGGTCACAAATTTTTAAAAACCATTGACTTCAGGGCTGATCCTGGGCAATGGTGTGCAGTTGGTAAAATTTACACATCAAATTTCCCAACCTTCCCTCCTTTTGTTTGGCTTCTGGCTGTGGTTCTGGCCAGGACCCATATCAAGGGGCCTCAAGGTTCCCCACAGCAAACCTGTCCTCAGGGAGGGATCTGAGAAGCTCCTTCATAGTGGGGTGTCTGTGAATGGATTGCTGTTTCTAGGAGTTTCTGGTTTAAATCTCCATTCCCTGCTGGGATGCGTAGGGACAGACTTCTCAAAGAGAAATTTCAGGTCTTTGGGAGCCAGGAGATAGGGCTTCAAAGGGCTATGGAGGCATTTGAGGAAGCCCTTAACACATCACCCACAAAAGCATAGTGTGGTGTTTTGAATGCCAGCCCTAGGATCTCACCATTTACATGTTCATGACAGTGACTTGTCTTCTTGATTGGAATTGAAGCTGGATTGCAAAGTTGGCTGCTTGGTCCAGAACGGAGAGAAAAGGTACAGAGACTGCTTGTTGGAGGAAGAGAGAGAACCTCATTGATGAAAGGCAATGATAAGGTGTGATCAAAATACCGAGAAAGTTCCAGCTAATGAATATATACCTCACCTAGTTTCTGCCTGATGCCTGAAGGTGCTGCAGCTAATTAAGCCACTTCTTAGTCAGTGTGCTGGCCACTCCCCTGTCTGGGAGACTGATTGGAAAGGCTCTTCTTGGGAACTGTCAGTGGCCAGAAGAAGAACCTCCCAAGCCTGAGGGCCAGATCCAGAGCTCTGTTAAACACAAGTGCTCCTCACAATCGAGATTCTGTTGACCCATGCAAAGGGTATCAACACTCACACTCTCTGGTTGAAGAACCACATTTTGGAGGGTCCAGATTTAGAGATGTTGATGCTTGGCTATTGGGTCCTAGGGGATCCAGGATCTGGCCCTTCAGGAACTAAGGAGTTTTCCTGTGTCTTCATCAGGTTTTCCTGAAAGTCTTATTGCTCTGAGCACAGACTTGGTTTCATCTAGAGTAGTTCATGGCTCCATCATCCCTCCAGAGTGCTGGAAACACTGGGGCTGCCATGGCTTGGACAGGACAGCTAGATCAGAGCAGCCAGCAAGGAAGGGCCAGCCCTACCATGGTGCGAACCTGCCGCTTCCTGCCACCAAATGTTTTTTTCTAATGCAAGTGTTTCTTGCTTATTGTCAAATGAGACCTCCCCACTTGAAGCCACTTCTGATCTCCCTGCTCTCTTTTCTGTCCTCATATTTCCTGGACTTCCAGAACATTCCCCTAGAACCGAGTGTCACACAGAACCTGTAACTAGAACATACATTTATCTAATCATTCATCCATCCATCTGTCTGCCCGTCCATCCATCCATCCGTCCGTCCATCCATCCATCCAGTCAGTCAGCCATTCAACACACACCGACTGAGCACCTGTACTATGTGCCAGGAACCATGTTAGATGCTGGGGAGACAAAATCAGATAAGAAAAACTCTTGCTCTCAAAGAGTTTATGTTCTAGTGGGGAAAACAGACAAGTAAATTAATGACTCCTGTGCAGTGTGGCTTGAATGAGGTAAGCACAGGTAAAGTGGTAAATCCCAAGGGGAGCATCTAAAAAGCAAATTTGGGAGTCAATAAAGGCTTCCTGAGGGAAGTCACATGAGATTAAGTTTTGATGGGGAAACATGAGTTAGACTAAGAAGACTGGGTTGGAGGATGGGATGGGGAGGACATTTCAAGTCAGAAGCAACAACTTGTGTGAAGCAAAACTGGCTTATTCATCTGGAAATGGGACCAAGTTGCTTGTGGTTCAAAACCCAGAGTACATGCCGCATGAATCTCCCTCACTTTATTGGAGTTGTGTGATGCTTTCCAATGTATTTTCATGATGTTCCATGAACCAGAGGTGGGTAGCAATTACTTCAGAACTGACATGCCTCTGGAGACTGGGCTGGTCAGTGTGCTCCTGGGCCATGGCGTAATCTATATTTTTAGAAGAGGTTCCCCATTTGGGATGATCGAACACCCCACCCCAGTCTCTCACTGGGCCCTGGAGGCTCACTGTCTCCCAGTGTCTTATTTCTGTTTGGGTGGTGAGCTTTTCTGAAAATGAGCAAATCTATTGGATCAAGGCTGGCTTTGAGTCTCTTCCCTGGGGAAGGTTCCAAAAAAGTCCACAGGTTGTAGGCTAAAGATTGTGCTTCTGATATTCTTCTCTGAGAGGGAGTCCAGTAATTCCACTGTAAGGGGGCAGACAGCAGTGGGAACTTCCCAAATCGCCACCCACTTTGGCCTTTCTGGGGCTTTCTCTTTGTAAAAAATACAAGTACCACTTTGTTGCCAAGGAGGTTTACTTAAACTCAATTGTAAGTAAACTGTCTTAATAGTCATTTTGCACCATTTCATGCATTAAGACAAAGAAAGGAAACTAAAATTGAGTATCTACTGTATGTCAAGGGAGCCCTGGTGGTGCAGTGGTTAAAGCACTTGGCTGCTAACTGAAAAGAAAGGTCGATGGTTTGAACCCACCAGTCGCTCCAAGGGAGAAAGATGTGACAGTCTGCTTCAGTAAAGATTAAACCAAACCTGTGGTTGTCTAGTCGATTCTGACTCATAGGGACCCTATAGGATACAGTAAAACTGTCCCAGAAGGTTTCCAAGGAGTGGCTGGTGGATTCGAACTGCTAACTTTTTGGTTAGCTCCTGCATGCTCAGCCACCGCACCACAGGGCAGATACTTTGTTAATGCTTTCATAAGTATTATCTCATTGAAGTTCCACCATGACCCAGTGAGTCAGGTCTTATTATCCAAGAGATTAAATTGCTTGTCCCAGGCACAGCCAGAAAAGCAAGACTTTAAGAATCCAACGGCCACGTAATTAAGTAATTTCATTCTACTGAGTTGCCTTCCAGTGGCAGAGTTGGAGTCTTAACTTCTGTTTCTGGGCAAAATGAATGCTGTTTTACCCATTCCTGCAGAATTTTGCCTCCTACTCCTTCTTCTTTGCCCCTGTGTGTGGACTCCCAAAGGACCTAACAGACACTTATATTTGCCAGTCATGTCATTAGCCGGTTTGGGCCTCTTGGCCTGGGAAGTGATCTGGAGAGAACTCCTTTCTCTGCAACTTTTCATCTTGAATGCTTCCTTGCATGCCACCTCTCAAATTCCATAGGAGCTGACTGCAAATACTGTAAGTGGTCTCTTTATTATTTAGTGGTGCATTTTGAAATTGGTTGGTTCCAACGTCAGTTCACCTGTTTGACTATATTCCCAAGGCATTGACTATCTTAGAAATCTAGCCTGAGAATTGGTCAAGGATGATTGAATATGGCTTAGAATATGCCCATGTCTGAATTTTTTCCTGAATTTGGCCTCACATCCTGATTTGGTAGCATTACAAAAACATGCTTTTGTAGCGGAGATGGGAAAGATTGAAACGGAGGTAAGGACGCAAAGAAATGGTTGTCGCTATTGTTGTTGGTTGTGCCTTGTCTCTAAGTTGTCTGTCTGCCTCTCCCTGTCAGGTTGTGATGCAGCACTTGGGTTGTCCCTTCATGGTCACTGAAAAGATTCCCGTCATGGCGAACTGGATGACTTCAGTTCTTCACAACATTCAGTTCTGGATAACTAGAGTAGAGTCTACCTCATGGAACTGAGAGCTATCACAGAAGTTTAGAACTTTAAGGAATCTGTAATCCAACTGTCTTATTTTATGGGTGAAGAGTCTGGGACCTAGAAAATAAAAAATAGGCCAAAATGGATACACAAGGCCTACTGGAATCTTACATTGAGAGTGTGTTTTTATCATTTCGTAGTGTTTTATCTTTGTTGATCATGGGCAAGTAATTTTACATCTATTTTATCCTCATTTAATGTCTTTTTTTTTTTTTTTATGTCTTACAAAACCACTTAGAGGCAGAACTGATATTAGAATCCAGACCTCCCAGTCTCACCCAGTCTCATTTTAGCCACTAACTCCAAATTCGTCATGATTTGGGATAGCTGTAAATCATACTCTTTAGCCAGAGCCTCAGATATTACGGAAGGAGACACAGAAAAGGTCTGGGGGTGGTTCACTGGTTAGACCTTTTCAGAAAGTATTTTGTGACCTAACAAATAAACATAGTGGCCAAAAATGAACAGAAGAGGGACCAAAGGAGACTTTGGGGGCTGTAAGCTCTCTTGGTTTTATGCCTAGGGTCAATGGGGACACAATGGAGGTCAGAGAGAGACTGACTTCTTGGTCAGTGAGCACCATGGTTAAACCAGATCTTGCAGGATCTAGCAAGGACTTATGGGCTGTTGGAAATGCCAGTTGGTCTTAGAATACCAGCCCCTTTCTACAGCAAGAGTAGCATTCTGTAGGGAGCTAGGGAAATCCCAGATGTTAGAAATCACAGCTGTAACCACCACCTCTTGGTGATCAGAGCTGACACCAGTGCTATTTATGGCGTTCTTTTCCAAACATGCCAGTCACCTTAGGGAAAAGCCCATTCAGCAAACATTATTTTTATTCTTGAGAGTCTGATGTGTATCCCCCACTAGGCAGTTTCTGGATGTTTTCTCCCCTGTGTCTCCCCAGGTCTTGAAGGCTAGAGGAGGGAAAGTTGGACTTGGGCAGCTGAGGGACGGATGGGTGATACCCGTTGCAGACTTTCCCATCCTCCAGGCAAAACACATCAGTTGCTTTTAGGTTCCTTGAGGAAATGCTCTGCTGCCACCCCATTGACCAGCGAAGGAAGGAAAAAGAATTTGGTGCCAGATAAGGCGACACCAAAGTGTGCAGGCAGGAAATCGGAATCTGACACCACATCTAATGAGCCTATTATTAGAGGCTCTTGGCAGAGAGAAATTGAAAGCTAATGAAAAGTAGGTTCTGAGAATAGTTTAAAACTCAGCACGAGCCCCATTACACATTTCTTTTCAAGTCACAGAGGAAGTTTCTCGATAAGCTGAGTTTGCCTTGGAAGCAGGAATCACATGGATTTGCATGAGAAAGAATGGGGGCAGCGACTGCAAAATTAGCAGCTGTTTAAATAATTCAACGGAAAGGCTAACTGAAGGAAATTATAGGCTCATTGTTAAAGTTTTTAATTATCCAAACAGCTGTCCCCTCATAGGGCCTTAGTTTTTTGGACAATGGAAGTCTTTTATGATCTGATGGGGTCTGCTAATGGAAACCTCCAAAATGAAAGAATTGCATTTCTAAATCCTCCACCCAGGAGGCACTCAAGTAGAGGCAGAGGTAGTCAACAGTGTTGGAGAGCCTTGTTGTTGTTAGCTGCCATTGAGTTGGCATCAGAGCTTCAGCCAGGTTATTTCTCGGTTGGATCCCCAGGTGATGAGGACCTGTTAAGATGTAGATTCTGATCCAGTATATCTAAGCTGGAAATGTAAATTCTCAGCAGGGAGTTGAACCAAAAATAACATGTTCAAAGCCCTGGTTGGCACCCAACTCATGGTGACCTCATGGTGATAGCGAAACAAAACGCTGCCTGGTCCTAGGCCGTCCCTGTGGTGGGTTGTGGATTGGCCCGTGTGATCCACAAGGTTTTCATTGGCTGATTTTCAGAAGTAGATCTCCAGGCCTTTCTTCTTAGTCTGTCTTCGTCTGGAAGCTCCATGGAAACCTGTTCAGCATCATAGCAACGTGATGTGCAAGCTTTCACTGACAGATAGGTGGTGGCTGCATGTGGTGCAGTGGTGGGGAAGCAAACCTGATCTCCCACATGGAAGGCGAGAATTCCACTGAACTACCCATGCCTCCACTGGGGAGCATTAGACTGTAGGTTTGGTGTACTAGGCCATACTTGGGCTTTCAAATTCCTATTGCTTGGGTTAGTCTGCACAGCCACACAGCCACATAATGTAGGGAGGCAGAGTTAGTAAGAGAAGCCATCTAAAATAACTTACTGTGTTTCTTCAGTGGATTTACCAGGCCAGGTAGGCCTCTCTTCTGCTCATTAACATGGAGGCAAACATATAGGCCATCGCGACATTAGGCTTTACAACTGTGTCCAGTTCCTCTGTCCCTGGGAATCATTTTTCTCGCTGGGAGGTAGGACAGTCATCGAAACTGTGTCATATTAGTAAGGGTGATAGAACCCAGTGTTAGCTACGAAATTGCTCACTGATTTGACATTGATTTGAATCAGTGCCCGTGCTAAAAGCCAACACATGGACACCAGCAGTAGTATCTGGTGGGAGCTTTGAGCTCTAGGTTGGGTATAGATTTTTCCAAAGTGGCTACCTTCAGTTTATTTGCTAAGCTCTGCACAATTTGCATAATTAAATAGGAGACGCCTCATTTTCTCCAGGTTTCTGTGCAAATGCCCATTTATCATAGAAGCCTTCCCTGACCACCGCATGGAAGATAATACCACCCCCCACACGCCATTCTTCATCTCCTTCACCCTCTTCCTCATAGCACTTGTCTCTACTTGAAGTATATTTATCCATTTACTTGCTGTTCCACCAAAATAGACACTCCATGAAACAAGAACTTTGTCTTTTTTGTTTACTGTGGTAGCTCCAGCATCTAGAAAAGTGTGGGGACTGCAATTTGTGCCCAGTAGAAATTTGTGGAATAAATACTAGAATGGTAGAGGCTGGCTGAAGTGGTATGCTGCCTGTCTGTCTGCAGAAGAGCCTTGTTTCCAGGAGAGCGCATGGCACTCTTTAGAGCTCCTTTTCTGTGCTTAATTCATTTTAGCAAACATTTATCGAGCACTTGGTTAGATAGATAGCTGCTGTGGAGCTGACTCCAACTCATGACCACTTTACGTACAGCAGAACAAAACGTTGCTCAGTCCTGCATCACCCTCGTGACCACTGGCGTGTTTAAATTCATCCTTGCAGTTATTGTTCCACTCCATCTCACTGAAGGTCTTCGTCTCCCTTACTGGCCTTCTACTTCACTAAATAAGATGTCCTCTTCCAGCAGTTGATCCCTCCTGATGACGTGTCACAGAAGCCCTTGTGGCACAGTGGTTAAGCGCTCAGTTGTTAATTGAAAGGTTAGAGCCCGCCAGCTATTCTGTGGTAGAAAGAAGTGGCAGTCTGCCGCCATAAAGATTTATGGCCTTGGAAATCCTATGGGGCAGTTCTACTCTGTCCTGTAGGGTCACTATGAATTGGAATCTACTCAATGGCAATGGGTTTGGAGTTTGGAGGGATGACGTGTCCAAAGCAAGTGAGTCAGAAAATGTTCTGTTGTAACCCATAAGGTTTTCGTTGTATAATTTTTGCAAGTAGGTAGCCAGGCCTTTCTTCCTAGTCTGTCTTAGTCTGGAAACTTCACTAAAATCAGTGGATGGTGTGTGACCCTGCTGGTCTTTGAAATATTGATGACATAGATTCCACAATCATAGCAACATGCAAACCACCATAGTATGACAAACTGACAGACAGGCGATAGAAGCTCTTGGTACTAGGTGTTAAAGATCACAGTCTTGCCCTTCCAGGGTTTAGATTGGTGGAGGATGTAGACATTTAAATTAAATTTATCCTTTGAGATTCAGCTCTGGCATCAACCCTTCCTGGAAGCCCTTCCTGAATACCTTTTGCCTCCTCAAACCTCAGTTAGGCATTGTTCCTACAATTCCCCATTGCATCCTGTCCAGAGTTCCATCATGGCTCATACGTAATGTAGACAATGTGCTTTCTGTTTTCCCCCAGGAAAGTCCCCTTAAAGGCAATGATTGTGCCTTGTGTTGCTGAATACTGTCTCTGATACATAGAGGTTGCTCAATAAATATGAGTTATCCTGGATATTATACACATTCAGTAAGCAGCCTTAGGTGTTGCTGTTATTGTTGTTAGCTACTGTTCAGTTGGCCCCCGACTCATGTTGATCTCATGCACGATGGAACAAAACGTTACCTGGTCCTGTGCCATTCCCATGATCAGCTGCAGATTGAACCCTTGTGATGTATGGGATTTTCACTGGCTGACTCTTGGCGGTAGATTGCCACGACTTTCTTCTTAGTCTGTCTTAGTTTGAAAACGTCATTGAAACCTGTTCAGCATCATAGCAACACACAAGCCTCCAATGGCAGGTGGGTGGTGGCTGTGCACGAGGTGCATCGACTGGGAATCAAACCTGTATCTCCCACACTGAAGGCAAGAATTCTACCACTGGCCTATCAGCTGTTTATGTGTGAATGCATTTTAAAATGATATCCTTTCTTCTGGAGACATATAAAGCTTAGAAGTAGCTCTAAGAATTTTGAAATGTCTAAACCAGGAGACGTTATGAGCACTGTGATGGTTAATGTTGTGTGTCAACTTGGCTAGGCGATGATTCTCAATATTATGTAATTATCTTCCACTTTGTGATCTGATGTAAGGGGAGTTTTCTTGGAGGGTGTGACTTGCATCCAACATACATGGATGTTCTGGCAAAGCTCTCTCTCTCTCTCGCTGTTGCATCTGACTCATCATCATCTGACCTCTGGTTCTTGGGGTGTGAGCCAGCAGCCTGCTGCCTGCCTGACTTGCAGATTTTGGTATTCACCAGCTCCTGCAGACCCATGAACCAGCAGCCTGCCATCTGACTTGCCAATTTTGGGCTCATCAGCCCCTGCAACCACAGCCTGATGCCTGATCCACGATTTGGGACTTGCCAGTCTCCACAACTGCGTGAGCTGTTTCCTTGAAATAAATCTTTTTCTTTCTGTGTATATTTATATATACACACCTCACTGGTTTTGCTGCTTTAGAGAATCTAGCCTAAGACATTTGGTACCAAGAGTGGTTCTAGAGGAACAAAATAGTAAGAACGAGCTTTCTGAATTGTTTCTTAAGTCTGGCTATTCTTAAAGGCACTGATGACTCTGCCTCCGCTAGTAAAGAGGGCACTGCTAATACGTGATGTGAGGTGGCAATAGAATACACAAAACATCACCAGCACAGAATCAGATATTTATAAAAGACAAGGCTCTGCGTGATTACATATTTGATACTTTTCTACAATTTTGTCAGAATAAGTATAAGAAAGCTGCTAAGATGAAACCAATAGTAAATCAGGGACACATTAGAATATTTGCCTGCTGCTAAGAATACACTTTAATTACAATAATCCTTTCAACTTGGTGAAAATTCCTGAATACTTTACAGGGCTATTGTAAGGAAAAAGCGTGCAAATATAAGTGAAAGTACCTGGAAAACTGAGGAGTATTGTACATATTATATAACAAAGGAACTTCAAGCATTTATGCGAAAGTATTGCTATGCTGATACGTGTTTTTAAATGATGAATGTTATATTGAGTAATTAAACCTAACCGTTCAAGTCAAAAAAAAAAAAAGAAAGCTGCTAAGCTGGTCCTACTTTTGCTAGACTAAGCGGTGAAAGGGATGAGCTCAAAGCTTCAGAGTCAAAGCTTAAGCACCACATACAAGACCTGAAAGTTGCCACTTGTGCCCTGAAAGAAAGCCTTATTTCTTGTAGTAACAAAGCTGATATTGCTGAAAACCAAATCCAGAGTCGTATTGTAAGAGTGGCTGAATTACAGCACCAATTGAATACTCAACCTTAAATGATGTCTGAAGTTAAAGTGAGGGCACTGATTGGGAAGAAATGGGATCCTGAAACTTGGGATGGGGACATAGGGGAAGATAATCAGGAAGCTGGGGACATTAGCCCCTAAATTCCATTGAGTCACTCCTGTCAACAGAACCAGCCTTTTTGCTCCCATCTGGAGGTTACTTTGTCTTTGTCCTAAGCCACCCTTCCCAGTAAAGCAATTATTTATTTAACCTCCATCTGATGAGATTGATCCAGCTGTGCCTGAAAAGTCTTTGAGATATCACTTGGTGCAGTGCCTGGGGCGTTACCTGGGGCATTGCTGAATGTTCCCAGGATCCACCCCCACCACTGATTTTTCTTCTAGACTTATACCTAGACTTAAGTCCCAGTGAGCCCCAAGAGGTGAAGTACAAAGTGTGACCTAGGAGAACATATGCTACACTCCAAAAGAGCTGCTTGACTTTTCTCATATATAGAAACAGAAAGCTGGGGAATATGTATGAGAATGGGCTAAGGATGTGGGATAATGGTGCAAGGAACATAAAGTTGAATCAGCCTGAGTTTATTGATTTGGGCCCACTAAGCACAGATTCTTCGTGCAATACTTCAGCTCCAGAGGTTAAAAGAGGATCAAATAGTTTATTTGGTTGGTTCACTAAAGCGTGGATTCAGAGGTGGCCTGCGCTAAATCAAGTTGAAATGCCAGGCCTGACTTGGTTTACTGTTGCAGAAGGTATCCAAAGGCTTAGGGAAATTGGCATGATAGAGTGGATTTATCAGGTTGGACCCACATACCTACACATGGAGTACCCAGAGGACACACCTTTTACCACAACGGTGAGGAACAAATTTGTGAAGGGGGCACTAGCATCCTTGAAGACTGCTGTGATTGCTAACTTATGTAAGTCAAATGTGACAGTGGGAGCTGCCCTAACTGAATTAAGATACCTAACTACAATGGCGACTCTGGGCAAAATATTGAATGATGCAAAAACCAAAAGCCAAACCCATTTCCACTGAGCCGATAACAACTCATAGCAAACCTATAGGACAGAGTAGAACTGCCGCACGGAGTTTTTAAGGAGCACCTGATAGATTCAAACTGCCAACCTTCTGGTTAGCAGCTGTAGCACTTAACCACTATGCCACCAGGTTTCCTGAATGACACAGAAGGCATCAAAAGAAGATGGAAGGAATACACAGAGCCACCATACCAAAAAGAATTGGTCAATGTTCAACCGTTTCAGGAGGTAACATATGATCAAGAATTGATGGTATTGAAGGAAGAATTCCAAGCTACACTGAAGACATGGGTGAAAAACAAGGCTCAAGGAATTGATGGAATACCAATCGATATGTTTCAATAAAGGATGCAACACTGGAAGCACTCACTTATCTGTGCCAAGAAATACGGGAGACAGCTACCTGACCAGCTGCCTGGAAGAGAGCTATGTACGAGCCCATTCCATAGAAAAGTGATGGAACAGAATGTAGAAATTATCAAACAATATCATCGATATCACATGCAAATAAAATTTTGCTGAAGATAATTTAAAAATGGTTGCAGCAGTACATTGACAAGGAACTGCCAGAAATTCAAGCTGGATTCAGAAGAGGATGTGGAATGAGGGATATCATTGCTGATATCAGATGGATCTTGGCTGAAAGCAGAGAATACCAGAAAGGTGTTTACCTGTGTTTTATTGACTATGCAAAGGCATTTGACTGAGTGGATCCTAAAAAGTTATCGATAACGTTGTGAAGAATGAGAATTCCAGGATTGTGTTCATGAGGACCATGTACGTAGAGCAAAAGGTAGTAATTAAAACAGAACAAGGGCATACTGCATGGTTTAAAATCAGCAAAAACGTGCATCAGTGTTGTATACTTTCACCATACTTATTCAGCCTGTATACTGATCAAATAATCTGAGAAGCTGGACTATATGAATAGGAATGCAGCTTCAGGATTGGGGAATGACTCGTTAACAACCTGTGATATGCAGATGACATCATCTTGCTTGCTGAAAGTGAAAAGGACTTGAAGCACATACTGATGACGATCAAACACTACAGCATTCAGTATGGATTACACTTCAGCATAAAAAAAAAGAAAACAAAAATCCTTACAACTGGACCAATAAGCAACATGATGATAAACAATGAAATTACTGAAGTTGTCAAGATTTCATTATACTTGGATCCACAATCAACACCTGTGGAAGCAACAGTAAAGAAATCAAATGACAAATCTACTGAAAAAGATCTCTTTAAAGTATTCAAAAGGAAAAATGTCACTTTGAGGACTGTGATCGTTCAGGTTGTGTGTCACCTTGGCTGGGCCATGATTCTCAGTGATTTGGCAGTTATGACATAGTTTTAAAGTCGTATAATGATGTGATCACCTCCAGGATGAGATTTGATATAATGTGATCATCTCCTTGATGGGATCTTCTGTGAGTAGCCAGTCAGTTGAAGGGGAGTTTCCTTGGGGGTGTGGTCTGCATCCATTATAGGTGGACTTTCTGACAAGGCTCATGGGCTTTTGCTCTCTCTGGATCCCACAGCTGTCTCCTGTTTGTCTGACCTCTGGTTCTTGGGACTTTAGCTAGCCACTTACCTGTTATCTTGCCTGCCAATCTTGGGATTCATCATTCTCTGCAGCCTGTGAGTCAGAGCCCTGCTGTCTGACCTGCTGAACTTGGATTTGCCAGCACCTGCAGCTACATGAGTCAGAAGTAGCCTCCAGCAAGATCCAGGGACTTGGGACTTTCCAGCCTCTACCACTTAGTGAGCCATTTCTTTGATATAAATCTTTCTCTACGTATATTTATACTCTTCACTGGTTTTGCTTCTCTAGAGAACCTAGCCTAAGGCAAAATTTGGTACCAAGAGTGGGGTGCTGTTTTTTAATAATTTTTATTGTACTTTAAGTGAAAACTTACAAGTCAAGTCAGTCTCACATAAAAACCCATATACGCCTTGCTACATCCTCCCAATTACTCTCCTGCTAAAGAGACAGCCCGCTTTCTCCCTCCACTCTCTCTTTTCATGCCCATTTCACCAGCTTCTAACCCCCTCCACCCTCTCATCTCCCCTCCAGGCAGGAGATGCCAACATAGTCTCAAGTGTCCAACTGATCCAAGAAGCTCACTCCTCACCAGCATCCCTCTCCAACCTATTGTCCAGTCTAATCCATGTCTGATGCGTTGGTTTTGGGAAAGGTTCCTGTCCTGGGGCAACAGAAGGCCTGGGGACCGTGACCACTGGGGTCCTTCTAGTCTCAGTCAGACCATTAAGTCTGGTCTTTTTATGAGAATTTGGGGTCTGCATCCCACTGCTCTCCTGCTCCCTCAGGGGGTCTCTGTTGCGTTCCCTGTCAGGGCAGTCATTGGCTGTGGCTGGGCACCATCTAGTTCTTCTGGTCTCAGGATGATGTAGTCTCTGGTTCATGTGCCCCTTTCTGTCTGTTAGGCTCGTAATCACCTTGTGTCCCTGGTGTTCTTCATTCTCCTTTGATCCTAGTAGGTTGAGACCAATTGATGCATCTTAGATGGCTGCTTGCTAGCATTTAAGACCCCAGATGCCACTCTTCAAAGTGGGATGCAGAATGTTTTCTTAATAGATCTTATTATGCCAATTGACTTAGATGTCCCCTGAAACCATGGTCCCCAGACCCCTGCCCCTGCTATGCTGATCTTCGAAGCATTCAGTTTATTGAGGAAACTTCTTTGCTTTTGGTTTAGTCCAATTGTGCTGACCTCCCCTGTGTTGTGTGCTGTCTTTCCCTTCACCCAAAGTAGTTCTTATTTACTATCTAATTAGTGAATGCCCGTCTCCCACCCTCCCTCCCCCGTCTCGTAAACACAAAAGAATGTTTTCTTCTCAGTTTAAACTATTTCTCAAGTTCTTATAGTAGTGGTCTTATACAATATTTGTCCTTTTGCAACTGACTAATTTCACTCAGCATAATGCCTTCCAGGTTCCTCCATGTTATGAAATGTTTCATGGATTCCTCACTGTTCTTTATCGTATTCCATTGTACGAATATACCATAATTTATTAATCAATTCATCCATTGATGGGCACCTTGGTTGCTTCCATCTTTTTGCTATGGTAAACAGTGCTGCAATAAACATGGGTGTGCATATATCTGTTTGTGTAAAGGCTCTTATTTCTCTAGGATATATTCCAAGGAGTGG
The DNA here is from genome assembly GCF_030014295.1 of Loxodonta africana. NCBI lineage: Eukaryota > Metazoa > Chordata > Mammalia > Proboscidea > Elephantidae > Loxodonta > Loxodonta africana. The sequence continues at coordinate 47,804,549 of NC_087348.1, forward strand.
CATTGCTGCATCGTATGGTAGTTCTATTTCTAGCGTTTGAAGGAAGCGCCAAATCGATTTCCAAAGTGGTTGTACCATTTTACATTTCCACCAGCAGTGTATACGAGTTCCAATCTCTCCACAGCCTCTCCAACATTTATTATTTTGTGTTTTTTGGATTAATGCCACCCTTGTTGGAGCGAGATGAAATCTCATTGTAGTTTTGATCTGCATTTCTCTAATAGCTAGTGACCGTGAACATTTCCTCATATATCTGTTAGCTACCTGAATGTCTTCTTTAGTGAAGTGTCTATTCATATCTTTTGCCCGTTTTTTAATTGGGTTATTTGTCTTTTTGCAGTTGAGTTTTTGCAGTATCGTGTAGATTTTAGAGATCAGGTGCTGATCAGAGCTGTTATAGCTAAAAACTGTTTCCCAGTCTGTAGGTAGTCTTTTTACTCTTTTGGTGAAGTCTTTGAATGAGCATCGGTGTTTGATTTTTAGGAGCTCCCAGTTATCCAGTTTTTCTTCTATATTCTTTATAATGTTTTGTATGCTAGGGCTCCTAATATTGTCCCTATATTTTCTTCCATGATTTTTATAGTTTTAGACTTTGTATTTAGGTCTTTGATGCATTTTGAGTTAGTTTTTGTGCATGGAGTGAGGTATGGGCCTTGTTTCCTTTTTTTTTGCAGATGGATATCCAGTTATGCCAGCACCATTTGTTAAAAAGACTGTTTTTTCCCCATTTAACTGTTTTGGGGCCTTTGTCAAATATCAACTGCTCATATGTGGATGGATTTATGTCTGGATTCTCAATTCTGTTCCATTGGTCCATGTATCTGTTGTTGTACCAGTACCAGGCTGTTTTGACTACTGTGGTGGTATAATAAGTTCTAAAATCAGGTAAAGTAAGGCCTCCCACTTTGTTCTTTTTTTCCAGGATTGCCTTATTTATCTGGGGCCTCTTTCCCTTCCATATGAAGCAGGTGATTTGTTTCTCCATCTCATTAAAGAATGTCGTTGGGATTTGGGTCGGAATTGCATTAAATGTATAGATCACTTTTGGTAGAATAGACATTTGTATAATGTTAAGTCTTCCTATCCACGAGCAAGGTGTGTTCTTCCACTTATGTAAGTCTCTTTTGGTTTCTTGCAGAAGTGTACTGTAGTTTTCTCTGTATAAGTCTTTTACATCTCTGGTAAGATTTATTCCTAAGTATTTTATCTTCTTGGGGGCTACTGTAAATGTCATTGATTTGGTGATTTCCTCTTTGATGTTCTTTTTGTTGGTGTAGAGGAATCCAACTGATTTTTGTATGTTTATCTTGTATCCCGATACTCTGCTGAACTCTTCTATTAGTTTCAGTAGTTTTTTGGGAGATTCCTCAGGGTTTTCTGTGTATAAGATCATGTCATCTGCAAATAGAGATACTTTGACTTCTTCCTTGCCAATCTGGATGCCCTTTATTTCTTTATCTAGCATAATTGCTCTGGCTAGGACTTCCAGCACAATGTTGAATAAGAGTGGTGATAAAGGGCATCCTTGTCTGGTTCCTGATCTCAATGGGAATGTTTTCAGGCTCTCTCCATTTAGGGTGATGTTGGCTGTTGGCTTAGTATAAATGCCCTTTATTATGTTGAGGAATTTTCCTTCTATTCCAATTTTGCTGAGAGTTTTTATCATGAATGAGTGTTGAACTTTGTCAAATGCATTTTCTGCATCAATTGATAAAATCATGTGATTCTTGTCTTTTGTTTTGTTTATGTGGTGGATTACATTAATTGTTTTTCTAATGTTGAACCATCCCTGCATACCTGGTATGAATCCCACTTGGTCATGGTGAATTATTTTTTTGATATGTTGTTGAATTCTATTGGCTAGAATTTTGTTGAGGATTTTTGCATCTACATTCATGAGGGATATAGGTCTATAATTTTCTTTTCTTGTGGTATCTTTACCTGGTTTTGGTATCAGGAATATGGTGGCTTCATAGAATGAGTTTGGTAGTATTCCATCCTTTTCTATGCTCTGAAATACCTTTAGTAGTAGTGGTGTTAACTCTTCTCTGAAAGTTTGATAGAACTCTGCAGTGAAGCCATCTGGACCAGGGCTTTTTTTGTTGGGAGTTTTTTGATTACCTTTTCAATCTCTGCTTTTGTTATGGGTCTATTTAGTTGTTCTATCTCTGTTTGTGTTAGTTTAGGTAGGTAGTGTGTTTCTAGGAATTCATGCATTTCTTCTAGGTTTTCAAATTTGAGTGTAGTTTTTCATAATAATCTGATATGATTCTTTTAATTTCAGTTGGGTCTGTTGTAACATCGCCCATCTCATTTCTTATTCGGGTTATTTGCTTCCTCTCTTGTTTTTCTTTTGTCAGTTTGGCCAGTGGTTTATCAATTTTGTTGATTTTTCCAAAAAATCAGCTTTTGGTTTGTTAATTCTTTCAATTGTTTTTTATGTTTTCTATTTCATTTAGATCAGCTCTAATTTTTATTATTTGTTTTCTTCTGGTACATGTGGGTTTCTTTTGTTGCTCTCTTTCTATTTGTTCAAGTTGTAGGGATAATTCTTTGATTTTGGCCCTTTTTTCTTTTTGGATGTGTGCATTTATTGATATAAATTGGCCTCTGAGCACCGCTTTTGCTGTGTCCTAAAGGTTCTGATAGAAGTGTTTTCATTCTCATTGGATTCTATGAATTTCTTTATTCCATCCTTAATGTCTTCTATAATCCAGTCTTTTTCGAGCAGGGTATTGTTCAGTTTCCAAGTGCTGGATTTCTTTCCCCTGCTTTTCCTGTTACTGATTTCCACTTTTATGGCCTTATGGTCAGAGAAGATGCTTTGTAATATTTCAATGTTTTGGATTTTGCTAAGGCTTGCTTTATGACCTAATATGTGGTCTACTCTAGAGAATGTTCCACGTGCACTAGAAAAGAAAGTATAGTTGGTTGCTGTTGGGTGGAGTGTTCTGTATATGTCTATGAGGTCAAGTTGGTTGATTGTGGCATTTAGATCTTCCATGTCTTTATTGAGCTTCTTTCTGGATGTCCTGTCCTTCACCGAAAGTCATGTGTTGAAGTGTCCTATTATTGTGGAGCTGTCTATCTCACTTTTCAATGCTGATAGAGTTTGTTTTATGTATCTTGCAGCCCTGTCATTGGGTGCATAAATATTTAATATGGTTATATCTCCTGGGTGTATTTATTGTCACTTTAATCATTATATAGTGTCCTTCCTTATCCTTTATGATGAATTTAACTTTAAAGTCTATTTTGTCAGAAATTAATATTGCCACTCCTGCTCTTTTTTGATTGTTGTTTGCTTGACATATTTTTTTCCATCCTTTGAGTTTTAGTTTTTTGTGTCTCTAAGTCTAAGGTGTGTCTCTTGTAGGCAGCATATAGACCGATCTTGTTTTTTAATCCATTCTGCCACTTTCTGTCTATTTATTGGTGCATTTAGTCCATTTACATTCAGGGTAATTATGGATAGGTATGAATGTAGTGCTATCATTTTGATGTCTTTTTTTGTGTGTTGACAGTTTCTTTTTCCCACTTGATTTTATGTGCTGAGTAGATTTTCTTTATATATTGTCCATTCCTCATATTTGTTGTTGTTGATTTTGTTTCTGCTGAGTCTATATTTTTCCCTTGTATTTTATTTTGATGAGTAGGATAGATTGTCTCCTTTGTGATTACCTTATTATTTAGTCCTATTTTTCTAAATTTAAAACTGACTTTTATTTCTTTGTTTCGCCGTTGTCTTCCTCTCCATATGGAAAGTGTATGATTACATTCCTTATTCCCTCTTTATTATTTTAATGTTGTCTTGTTTTATATAATAATATTGCTGTTACCCTGTTTTGGGCTTTTATATATATATAAAAGCTCCCTTTGTTTTTTTGGATTTTCCTTTCCGGGTTGACTTCTGGTTGCTCTGCCCAGTGTTCTAGTTTTGGGTTGATACCTGATATTATTGATTTTCTAACCAAAGAACTCCCTTTAGTATTTCTTGTAGTTTTGGTTTGGTTTTTACGAATTCCCTCAACTTGTGTTTATCTGGAAATGTCTTAATTTCACCATCATATTTAAGAGACAGTTCTGATAGATACATGATTCTTGGCAGGCAATTTTTTCCTTCAATTTTTTAAATATGTCATTGCATTGCCTTCTTGCTGACATGGTTTCTGCCGAGTAGTCCGAGCTTATTCTTATTGGCTCTCCTTTGTAGGTGACTTTTCGTTTATCCCTCGCTGCTCTTATAATTGTCTCTTTATCTTGTTTTTGACAAGCTTGATTATGTCTTGGTGACTTTCTTTTAAGATCGACCTTATGTGGAGTTCGATGAGCATCTTGGATAGATATCTTCTCATCTTTCACAATATCAGGGAAGTTTTCTGCCAACAAATCCTCAACAATTTTCTCTGTATTTTCTGTTATCCCTCCCTGTTCTGGGACTCCAATCACTCGTAGATTATTTCTCTTGATAGAGTCCCACATGATTCTTAAGTTTTCTTCATTTTTTTAAATTCTTTTATCTGATTTTTCTTCAAATATATTAGTGCCAAGTGATTTATCTTTGAGTTCAGAAATTCTAGCTTCTATTTGCTCAATTCTGCTCCTCTGACTTTTTATTGAGTTATCTAATTCTGTCATTTTATTGTTAATCTTCTGAATTTCTGATTGCTGTCTGTCTATGGATTTTTCCAGCTTTTTAAACTTTTCATTATGTTCCTGAATAATCTTTCTAATTTCTTCAATTGCTTTATCTATGTGTTCCTTGGCTTGTTCTGCATATTGCCTCGTTTCCTTCCTGATGTCTTGAAGGGTTCTATATATTAAACTTTTGTATTCTGCATCTGGTAATTCCAGGAATGTGCTTTTATCTAGAAGATCCCTGGATTCTTTGTTTTGAGAGCCTGTTGAGGTGATCGTGGTCTGTTTCTTTATGTGACTTGATATTTACTGTTGTCTCCAAGCCATTTATAAGTTATTGTATTTAGTTTATGCTTGCTTACTGTGTCATAGCTACTTGCTTTGTTTTGTTTTGGTATACCGCTATGGGTTGCTTGAGTGAGCTAGCTTGATTATTTTCGCCTTTGGAGCTCTGGTGTCCTATCCCCAGCTGGCTAGAGCTGTTATCAGGTATATCAGTCTAGGAGTCCATTCGGTTTTCTTGTATGAATTCAGCTCATGTTTCCAGGTAGCTGATATCAAGTGTGTGGTACAGGCTCTGTCCTACAGTCTTAGAGGGGTAGGGGTGATTGGCATATATACCGGTATCTGATCGCAGCAGGGGGTCATGCTCTGAACAAGGCAGGGAGCTGAGAACCGACGCCCAAGTGTCTCTGAGGAAAACACGTCTCTGTTCCCTAGAGTGTACTGGTGGGTGGGTTCTGCAGATGGACCATGGGCACCCAAAGTTTTTGGTTGTAAGGACTGGGAGGTACCAGTTATTTTTGGATCCCTGTCACAGATGGCGGGGTGACCTGAGTGGAGCTACCATTCCTTAGGCCCCTGATGTGGGTAGGTGAGGACCTCTTTTAATAGGCAAAGCAATGTCAAACGTCAAACACCCACCTCTCCACTGCACAGCTGAAATGGAGTTTGCCGACAAGGGCCTATTCTCCCAAAATAGGCCCACACAGGTCCATGCAGAAGGGAAAGTTGCTCAAGGTCCACGGACAGTTTATGCCTGGACAGGAGCCACTTCTGTCCTGAGCTCCCCTGGTTAATGGAGCTAGCAAATTATCTTTTCCCCCCAGTTGCAAATTTTTTCCTTCCCCAAGGCCAGGAGGATGGCTGTAGGTGCTCACCAGGGTCTATCTCAGGCCCCTGCCTTATTCAGAGCATGACCCCCTACTGCAATCAGATACTGGTATATACGCCAATCACTCCTGCCCCTCTAAGACTGTAGGACATATCCTGTACCACACACTTGATATCAGCTACCCGGAAACCTGAGCGGAAGCCGGCTTGGGGGTGAGGGGGTGGCGCAGTAACATATACCCAAGTACTTAGCTTTTGTGGAGAGCGCCGTTCTCCTCAGGTTCCGGAGGTGTGAGTAGGCTGTGTGGCTGACTGCTTCTCCCTGAGGGAACTGCGGCCGAACGCTTGTGCCAGCCCGCTGCCACTCCGGGAATGGTGCCTGACGGCTCCCCGTGATTCAGGTCCGGTAACTCCTCTCCACTTCTGAATGGCCTCTTCCTCCCTCTGCCCCTCAGTTCATTGTCTAAGCTTGACTTTGATGCTCAGGGTTCCCAGCTTGTCACAAATATATTCGTTTCACTTGTTTTTTCGGGTCTTTTTTGTAAAGAGGGCTCGACGGAAGTGTCTGACTATTCCGCCATCTTGGCTCCCCTTCGACTCCTGGGGTGCCGTTTCAACAGACACATAAAATGTAGAAGTGGCTTTGAAACTGTGAATGGATAGAGGCTGGAAGAGTCCCCCACCCCCCCTTTTTTTTTTATTGTACTTTAGATGAAGGTTTACAGAACAAACTCATTTCTCATCAAACAGTTAGTACACACATTGTTGTACGACGTTGGTTAACAACCCTACAACATGCCAACACTCTCCCTTCTCAACCCTGGGTTCCCTATTAACAGCTTTCCTATTCCCTCCTGCCTTCCAGTCCCTGCCCCAGGGCTGGTACACCCGTTTAGTCTTGTTTTGTTCCATGGGCCTGTTTAATCTTTGGCTGAAGGGTGGACCTCAGGAGTGACCTCATTACTAAGCTGAAAGGGTGTCCAGGGGCCATACTTTCAGGGTTTCTCCAGTCTCTGTCAGGCCAGCAAATCTGGTCTTTCTTTTTGAGTTAGAATTTTGTTCTACATTTTTCTCCAGCTCTGTCCAGGGCCCTCTATTGTGATCCCTGTCAGAGCAGTCAGTGGTGGTAGCCAGGCACCATCTCGTTGTACTGGACTCAATCTGGTAGAGGCCGTGGTAGATGTGGTCCATTATGCAAGAGTTTTAAAATGCCTAATAGTAAAAGCCTAGACTGCCTTGAAGAGACTATTGCTAGAATTATAGACATCAAAGACAATTCTGGTGAGGACTCAGAAAGAAATGAGGAGAGCTGTTACACTGGAGACAGTGCAGACAGCAAGGAGCAGCAGCAGAGAAACCGTAGCAGCAGACCCAGGAGACCAGCATAAGACAGTGCTGGAGCCGACCCACAGAGTGAGACAGCTGAATGCTTTTGTGTGGGAGGCTTCCTGGTAGAGTGGGATGCCTCCAGGCACTTGACGGTGGAGCTAGGCTTGCCCACCCATGAAGCCGGAGGGTTGAGTGCCTTTGCGCAGGAGGCTTCCTGGCTGAGTGGGGTGACTCCAGGAAATTGTTGGTGGAGCTAAAGAGTTTTGGAACACTTGCCCCAGCAGGGCAGACTTGGGCAGTGAGGACCAAGGGGTTAGGAGGCCAAGGAACCAGGAAGCTGAAGAGACAAAGAACACAGGAAGCAGCACTCCTCAGTCTTGAAGGGTAGAGCCACAACCTCTGGGGTCTCAAAGGGTGGAACCATGGCCTGCTGGTTCTCACGGGGTGGGGCCATAACCTTCTAGGTTTCGAAGAGGCAGATCTTTACCAACTCGGTTCCAGAAGTTAGGGCTGCCTTACATGAGTGCCAGTGGGATGGAGACAGATCTGCTGCCCAAAGCTGAGGGGGCAGGGCTGCCATGCCCAAGGGGCAGAAGAACGGGAACTGCCGGGGCTGAAGGGGTAAGCTCATTACTCAGATGGACTAGGAGAATGGGACTGCCCAAAGCCGAGGGTGCAGAGTTGCCATTCCAGTGGGCCTGGAAGATGGAGCTAAAGCTGAGGGCCCAGGGGGCTCCACCCAGAATCTGGAGAGTATGGCCAACACCCAGAGTCTGGAGGGCAGAGCCATTGTGTAAATGGTCTCAGAGAACAGGGGATTATTTTCAAGCCTTGAAAGCTAATGTAATATGTTCTGCTGGGGGAACTTTCTTGGTGGCTGTTATCCCTTCTTTCCCTCTAATTTGTAATGAAAATGCCTAGCTTGTACCTGTTCCACCATTGTACTTTGGAAGCAGATAACTTGTGTTCTAGATTTCACAGATGAAGAGGAATTTTTGGATTTTGCACTTAGAGTTCATTTAAGACTTTTGCTATGATGGGGTGAATGTGTTTTACATGTAGCAAGGACATGTATTTTGGGGGGCTGAAGAGTGGGATGTTATGGATTGAATTGTATCGCCCAAAAATGTGCGTCATCTTGGCTAGGCCATGATTCCCAGTATTGTGTAACTGTCCACCATTTTTTGTCATCTAATGTGATTTTCCTATGTGCTGTAAATCCTACCTCTATGATGTTAATGAGGCAGGATTAGAGGCAGTTATGTTAATGAGGCTGGGCTCCATCTACAAGATTAGGTTGTATCTTCAATCAGTCTCCTTTGAGATATAAAAGAGAGAAGCAAGCAGAGAGACTGGTGGACCTCCTACCACCAAGAATGGAGAACCAGGAGGGGAGTGCATACTTTGGACCTGGGGTCCCTTCACTGAGACCCTCCTAGACCAGGGGAAGATTGATGACAAGGGCCTTCCCCCAGATCCAACAGAGAGAGAAAGCCTTCCCCTGAAGCTGGCACCCTGAATTTGGACTTCTAGCCTCCTACACTGTGAGAGAATAAACTTCTGTTTGTTAAAGTCATCCACTTGTGGTATTTCTGTTATGGCAGCACTATTAGATAACCAAGATCAGGTCTAAGGTACGCCTGATCCAAGCCATGATATTTTTAGTCACCTCGTATGCATGCAAAGTCTGGACGATAAATAAGGAAGACAGAAGAATTGATGTATTTGAATTTTGATGCTGGCTAAGAATATTGAATATATCACAGATTGCCAGAAGAATGAACAAATCTGTCTTGGAAGAAGTACAGCCAGAATGCTCCTTAGAAGCCAAGATGGCCAGACTTCATCTCATGTACTTTGGATGTGTTATCAGGAGGGACCAGTCCTGAAGAAGGATAGCATGCTTGGTAAAGTAGGGGGTCAACAAAAAAGAGGAAGACCCTCAGTGAGATGAACTGACACAGTGGTGTAACAATGTGCTCAAACATAGAAAGGGTTATGAGAATGGCATAGTGTTTTGTTCTGTTGTACATAGGGTTCCTACGAGTTGGAAAAGACTGGACAGCACCTAACAACAGCAACAATGATTGCAACAAGGCTAATTGGACCCCATGGTGTTAGGTGCCAAGTGATAGCAGTTAATTGACAAAGACAAGGTGGTTGTGGTTACCTTAATGGACAGCAGATTCAAAGCAGTAATTAGAATCATCTGACTTGTATGGATTTATGGCATTAGCTAACTCAGTCATGGTATCCCTAGGAGTGAAATAGATGGGGAATCTACTAAACATTTACCTGATCTGTGCAAGTGGAAGAATTCTAGGTCAAGTGAACGGCCATGAAAGTTTCAGGAGCCTGACGTGAGAGATGGGATTATTGGCAGAAATGTGGAGAGCGACACACGTTCAAAGTAGTATGGTCAGCTGCTATCTTTGAGTGGGGCAGTGCTGTTTCCTACTACAGTCAAAATTGAAAGGGCAAGAGCTTTGGTTGCCCTGTAACACATAGTCTGTCCTTGTTTCCACTGGCCATGACTGAAGCGTTTTAAACTGGTTTAAAAGCTCTGATTTATATGTATATGATTCACTGGTTTTCTCCTCTTGATAACCCAGCCTCAGACAAGCACTCAATAAATAGCATTACTATATTGTATCATGTTGCATTATATAACATTTCCCGTTTCAGGCTCTCCTTGTATGCCAGAGATACAATGATTATTTAGCCTGGTATAGAATTTTTTACAAAAAGTTATTACAAAACCAAACCTGTTGCAAGTTCTACAGAGTAGAACTACCCTGTAGGGTTTCCAAGGAGCAGGTGGTGGATTTGAACTGCTGACCTTCTGGTTAGCAGAGGAGCTCTAGCCAGGGCTCCTGACAAAAAGTTTTTAGGGGACTCATTTTTGTCCTCGGCTGCAAGCTAAGGCTCTGATTTACTTTACAAATTATTTTTTATGTGCCAATGTCAGGAACTCTTATGAGCCTAGAAAATTTGTTCAGTTCCAAGAGGGCAAGTCACAGAAATTCTCTCAATAAATACTTGTGGATTCATGACATTTTGATGCTACAGTTTTGATGTGGCTGTTTTCACTTAGGGCTTCAAGGACATCTTGTCACAGCCTATGAAACACGCAGTGGTTTTGGGCAGCTAAAAACCATGTGCAACAAGCATCCAGCCACTTTGCTGGGTCGGGTGTGTACATTAACCTAATATATGTGTGTTTTTACTTCGACGTGGCTGTTTCAGTGCCTGAGTCTTTGATTACATCATATCGATCTGACCAGAATGTTTGTTTTAAGTACTTGTTAGTCTCACTTGAATGCCAGCCGTGTGTCTGGTTCTAATTTCAGTGGCAGGAGGGATTCAAACAAAGCAGAAAGCGAGGAATTATAATCTCAAGGGGTTTAAATAGTTTTGCCAAGGGGTGGCCGGAGGAATATGTTCACCATTTCAGAACACACATCTCCATTCTTTATTGGCCCTTTCCTGGGTTAGAGCTTCATTGCAAGTGTGTGACTTTCTTTTTTAATTATAATTTTGGTGAAAATATGCACGGCAAAACATAAGCGATTCACCAATTTCTGTCTGTACAATTCAGTAACATTGGTTATGTTCTTCATGTTGTGTCATTGTTCTTGCTATATCTTTCCATATTGTTTCACAACTACTGGCTTAGACTCACTACCCCCATAACTTCTCACCTGTCCTTTAAAGTTACTGTTGACAATTTGATCTCATATAGATAATCCTTTAAAAGAACACAGTGCTCATGTTGAACATTCTTTACTGTTGTTTAGTTTAAAGATGACTTCAGGGGATAATTTTGGTTCCTGGTTTGAAGATTTTCTCAGAGCGATAGATTCAGGAGTTCCTTCTGTCTCAATAGATCCAGTAAGTCTGGATTCTGTAATAATTTGAAATTTTATCTCATATTTTCTCCCCTTTTGGTCATGATTCATTTATTGATCAGAATGTTCAATACTGATAGCCAGGCACCAGCCAGTTCTTCTGGTTTGAGATATATTTTAAAATTGTAAAAAGATCTCAACACAAACATAGAAATTTGGTCTACCCATGCTAAAAAGATCATTTTGATCATTTTCACTGCTGTCTTGTCAAAAGAACTTTTCTGTCTGCTTTGCTTGGAGGAAGTGGCATTTGTTACTCCCTGATGCGAAAGGCCCTTGTCCACACGCTATGAGCAGTTATGCCCTATTTTCTTTTGTAGATGGTATGAGTGATTATCAGCACAAACACAGGTCAAGAAGTCAGAGCCTGCCTCAAACATTAACTAGGTCGGTGAAAAATTAGGCCATTAAGGAGAGACTAAGAAGCTTATATTTCTTTCTTTCTTTTATTATTATACTTTAGATAAAGGTTTACAGAACAAACTAGCTTCTCATTAAACAATTAGTACACATATTGTTTTGTGACATTGGTTACCAACCCCATGACATGTCAACAGTCTCCACGTCTTGATCTTGAGTTCCCTATTACCAGTTTTCCTGTCCTCTCCTGCCTTCTAGTCCTTGTCCCTGGGTTTGTGTGCCCCTTTAGTCTCATTTTGTTTTATGGGCCTGTCTAATCATTGGCTGAAGGGTGACCCTCAGGAATGATTTCATTATTGAGCTAAAAACATGTCTAGGAGCCATACTCTCGGGATTTCTCCAGTCTCTGTTAGGCCAGTAAGTCTGGTCTTTTTTTAGAGTTGGGATTTTATTCTACATTTTTCTCCAGCCCTGTTTGTGGCCCTGTATTAGAAGCTTATATTCTGATGAATATTTTCACCTGGGCATTCTACCAGATCATATAATATTATTCCTAATTTTAAAACATTTTTGTAGAAAGTTTACTAAGCACCCTGTTATGAAAAAGTAAGTAGTTGTTTTTGGGTTCTAGGGTTTAATTCTGAGACTGGAAATTAAGTTCTTGATGTTTTGTTTAATGGTGGCACATATAGTGGGGAAGTCTCCTGAGTTATGTTATCCTTGCCATAAATTTGGCATATATTCTGCTTTTCTTCTTCATGTTCCCTGAAGGAGGGAACTACCTATGCCAGGTACTGTGCTGAGCCCCCAGTGTTCCTTATCATGTTTAATTTTCTCAAGGTAGTTATTGGGCCTTCTTTCTACACACCATATAGCTCTCAAGTCATGGAGTCAGGACTTGAAGGCAAGTCTCCCTGACTCTAAAACCCATACTATTTCCATTATAACCGGTGATTCCAAACCACTGAGCTGCCAATTGGTGTTGGTTCCAAACCAAGATTTCTCCAGTCTGTTGTGAAAAGGTATGGGTAAGAGCAAAACCTGCCTATCTTGGAAATAACTGTTATTTATTCAGAGATTGTACTTGTCTTCCTAGGTTTCAAAGTTTTTTGTTTTTTTTTTTTAACGATATGATGGTGATTGTAAAGGCAATGAACAAAAATGTCCTAAATTGTCAAAGTAAAAAAAAAAAAAAACTTTTGCCTAAGTCAATCCCAGGGGGCAGTGGTGGTTTTGTGGTTGAATTCTCACTCCATGTGGGAGACCCAGGTTCAGTTCCCAGCCAATGCGCCTCACACACGATCACCACCTTTCTACCAGTGGTGGTTTGTGTGTTGCTATGTTGCTGACCAGTTTTAGCAGAGCTTCCAGACTAAGACAGACTAGGAAAAAAGCCCTGGTGATCTACTGCAGAAAATCAGCTGATGAAAACTGTATAGATCAGAAAGTTCTGGTCTGTAACCAATCATGGGGCTGACACAGGGCGAGGCAGCATTTTGTTCTGCTATGCCTAGTGTCCCCATGACTCGGGGGCCAACTCAATGGCAGCTAACAGCAATCCATCCCAGGCTTACATTTGGTATCTTACTGGCCCGTGAAACATCAAAGCTGGAAAATGTGGCATTGAACCCATTACCCTGGCAAGGGCTCCCTTGGGCCATCTCCTAGCATATCTTGGGTTCCCCTGGGGGTTCATGTGGAGAAGGGCTGGGCTGCATCTGTCCGTGGATAAAGGCAAATCAAAATGTTTCTTAAAGTCATGCTTCTTTGACTTTAAGTGGTTGTTGACTCTTGGCAGCTTAGCAGAGTCTTGATAATACAAGTGACCTTTTAAAAACTACAATAGATTTTTTTTTTAACTAGATAAATCATTTCTTCCAAAAGAGTTGCAAAACTTGGATTATCAGTATTTGTGCCTTTTCTGTGTCTAGGATGAGGAAGGCTGGAACCTAGAGGTGTTTTAATTGGGGCATAACTCAGGCCCTGACTCTCCTGACATTAGATCATTCAAAAGTCACCTTTTTATGATGTTATGAAAAACAGCTTAGAGTGGTAGAAAGAGTTCAGGTTTTTAGCCAGATATATCTGGGTTTGAATCTCCAATTTTATGTAGCCTTACAGTCTTGAGCAAGTTACTTACTCTTGAGCAGGATACTTCCCTGCCAGAATTCCTGTGGTGGGTAACTCTTGGAAAAACCCTACCACTCCCTATGGTTTTCCTTTTATTTACTGTGAGGATCTGGTGATCAGGAGTGTAAAAGCACCGGCATGAGGTTTCCAATGTGCCCCTGTGCCCCGCTTGTTTATGAACTGCAATTCAGGGTACCCCGAGTCGCTGTCTTTTTGTTTCCCCGCTAATGATTGGCAGACTCCCAGCTGTGCCTCAAGGAGGCCTGTTCCTCCTCCTCCTACCTGAGCCCCTACCTGAAACTGGATAGCGGAGGTGCCCTTCACTCTCTAATCACTGCCTTTGCTTCTGTTTTAGTGCCAACAATATGCCCAAGCAGGTTGAAGTGCGAATGCACGACAGCCACCTCACCTCTGAGGAGCCCACGCACCGGCACCTGGGCCTGCGCTTGTGTGACAAGCTAGGGAAGAATCTACTGCTCACGCTGACAGTGTTTGGTATGTGCTGAGCTGCCTCACCCCTACCCCTGTTCTCTGGGCCTCTCTTGGATCTGTGGGCAGGTAGCCCTTTCACTGCAAAGGTAGCCACGTGCCTAAGCCCCCATTTGTGCCCAGGCATCACTGCCTCAATGACATAATCTTCCACCTCATCTGCCCTGGCCATTTATTTTTCTTCTTTTGAGTTCTAGTGGTTCTCCAATTGTAGTATGCATATAGCATGTGGATTCCCAAACCATACTGGGAGAGACTATGCTTTGGGCCATTGAGAGTGAGGCCCCGGAATCTGCGTCTTCACAAACTGTCTATGTGATTCCAATGCAGGTGGTCAGCCGACCACATTTACAGAAATACCTGCATTCAAGATAAAGGCAACCTTTGCAGGAAGCTCCAAAAAGGGCTCTCAAAATTTAACCTTCTTTGAACGCCTCATTAACTTTGATTAATTTAACACATTAGTTAATGAGGTCAGTGTGGAAAGAGGCTTGTCCTGACACCTTGACCTGCTCCAGCCCCACCTTGCAAGTCTGACTCCCCTCCTTCAGACTTCATCCAGGCTAGGGTTGTTCTTTCTTGTGGACTGTTGATACAATCTTTGTCTTAGGTTTTCAACCAGTGTTTATTGAACTTGGAGCAAATTGCAGTTTCTTGTAATGACAACCACATCATTTCCTGTCTCGATTCCTCCCTTATTGTTCAGCTCACTTAGGCTTCACATAGAAATAATGAACAAATCAGCTCCCTCCCCTACTCCCCACCCCCTCTCTGCCTTGGCCTATTCTTGGAGTCCATTGTCTTGGATGTCAGTGAACCAGGATCAGGACCAGGAACTTGCCACAGCTCAGTTCACTTAATTAAGGGAAAACCACAGGCGGTAGTAGGGTTTTCCAAGGGTTACCCACTAAATAAGCAGATTTCATTCATCATAGTCTGGAAGAATTTGGACAGTAAGTTTTTACCTGTAGAAGGAAAGAAGATCAGGCTTTGGCTGCATGACTCCTGCATCCCTGGAGTTAACGCCATGACCCATATAACCCAGGAACTCCCTTCCTCACTTATAGCCAGTGGTGCTATGACCTGATTTGTGGTTTCTGCAAGGATCCTTTATGTTGCCCACCCATTTAGAGAGATCTGAAGTTTATTTTGTGGAATCTTTGAGTATGCCAAATGAAAGGCTTCTGCCAACATCTCTGCCCATTGTTTCCTCCAAAATTACATATTTTTAGATACCTTCCTTGATCTTCCATAAGACCAGCAAGTCTAAAGGTATGTAAAAAGACATAGAAATTAAGAACAAATTCTATTGAAGAAGAGACACAGGGGAAATTACAGGAAGCCAAAGAAAATAGATGAAAAAAAGAACTCACACTAGCTTGGTCAATCAATGTTTCTTTTTTCTGGCATCCAGTTGAAAAGGGAAGAAATACATTAGATATCATGCCATGTGGCTGGCCCTAGGCTGGAAGGAGAAAACAATATCTGGTGCTGTGGCTCGTTTCCACTGACGATCCTTGTGACTTTGGAAGTGGACAATGTCTTCAGAGAAGTTGGATCAAGTGGTCACTCCATAATTCCCATAAAACTTTGAGAAGGCTCTTCTTGACTCTTCCAGTGCTGCTTTCTAGGATAGTTAGAACAACAGAAAGTTCTCTCACTAGTCATCGAAGTCAGCTTTCCTATGTAATGGTATTTTTGTTACATGTTATCCATCACCTGATAATGGAGCAGCGTGAAAAGCCAATGTCATTGAAATAGGTTCCCAGAGCTATTTGTTTGACTAGGGCAAAAATAAATTCCTATGTATTTTTTTCTCCCTTATAGGTGTCATCCTGGGGGCAGTATGTGGAGGGCTTCTTCGTTTGACGTCTCCTATCCACCCTGATGTGGTTATGTTAATAGCCTTCCCAGGGGATATACTCATGAGGATGCTAAAAATGCTCATTCTCCCTCTAATTATCTCCAGCTTAATCACAGGTAAGACCACTTCTATGGCCAGTGGGCCAGAGGGGGGCATCCTGCTGTTCTGGCTTTTGGTTGAATGAATGAAGGTGACAGAAATGTCATTTCACTTCAGAGACTTGGTTTTCCTGTCTCTAAAATGGGCGTCATCAATTCTAAAATAAATGATTGCCATCTGTTACTGGTCAGTCTGTCTGTCTCTCTAGCAACAAAAGAGGAACAGGAAACACAGTCACACGTTACAAGTGATGATTTCTATAGTGATTTTAATTTTTAATGCATAGCTTTCTCAATTTTCTAGGTTAAATTTTGTTCAGAAAGTGATAAAGATAGTAATAAACCCACTGCCATAGAGTCAATTCTGACTCATAGCGACCCTACAGGACAGAGTAGAACTGCCCCATAGGATTTCCAAGGAGCACCTGGCGGATTTGAATTGCTGACCTTTTGGTTAGCAGCTGTAGCACTTAACCACTACGCCACCAGGCTTTCCAAGAATAGAAAAGGAAATTTTCTTTCTATTATTTGATTCTATATGGAGGGAAGTGGACATTAAAAATAAATGTGAGATATGAATGCTCTGAGTTTTTTAGTAGAAAATCATTCTTAAGTGTGTAGCATCATGGTCACTTGTTTTTGACTAAAATAATTATTTTATTTGAAAGAATTTGTGTGTGCGTTGCGTGTTTCCTTCCATGAGTTTATACTGGTAGTTTCTTTCTCACCAAATAATATTGCTTGAATAGGTTATAAACTGGTGTAGTTTAGACACTAAGCTCTAAGGTCTAAGGGTGAGAAGCTGGATTTTGGTCCATATCTGGGTGCCAACGAGCTAGCCGATCTCATAAAAGTGACCGACTACGTCATAAATGAAGTGAGGCTGGCAACTGCAAGGAATTCACATACTAAGATTGTTCTACAAGCGCATAGCTGTTAGACCAGTAGACCCAGTGACTGAAACCAAGGCAGCTGCAGCTACAGGAACTCAGGGGCTGAGCAGAGGCTTATCATTTAGCCCCAGATTGAGTGAAGCTGTGCTTTTACCTTAAACGTTCCTTCTCCGAACAGAGAAAACCCTCCCCATGCCTGTTTAACAGATTGTACATTGGCCAACCTGGTAAGAAAACCTAGCTTCCATTTGGCTAGACTTAGATTTTAGACTGTAAGGATAAATGGGCAATTTATGGGTCTACTTAATTCAGGAAAGTTAATATGAATGAATTCCTCCCCCACAGCCGAAAGAACTGATCCCCGGTAAAGGATTCGATATCATTCTCTATGAAAAGTAGGAACTGAAACCAGGAAGTGAAAAAATTGAAGGAACAACTGGGAAAAAACCCAATGGAGGCTGGAATTTTTATGACTTGCCCGGAATTTCCTCTAATAATTACAGTACCCCCTCTGCACCCCTATGTTATAGATGAAACGCCCACTGTTTGTGGGGTGCTTTACACATGTGTTCTTCAATACCTACAAGAGGTCTGAAAACGTAGGTCTTCATCATGATTGGAAATGAAATGGAAAGGCTGCCCTAGGTTCCCAGACTTCTGGATTCAATTACAAGTAATATATTCAAAAATTTTGAGGCATGACATAGGGTCATCAACTTTTTATTTTCCCAAGTGAGAACATTAAAAAATAATAATAAAGAGGTAAAAAACTAGCACATACTAGCACCATCACCTCATAAAAGAAAGGCTATCCTAACACCAAAAAAATGCAAAGAATATAACCTCAGAATTTAAAATGAAATACACCCAACTTTATTTTAACTCGCTATTGCAGATTGACAAAAAGTTGTCACGGGCCAGTTTGTAGACTCGGAACCAGATGATCGTCTTCAGCTCGCCCCGGTTTCCTAGCATCTCAAAAATTTCTTTGGAAACTAGAGTTGTAAACTGTGGGATTGACTAAATATTCAGCAGTAGGATATAAATTAGCCACTAATGAATTTGCATAATGTAGAGCGCAGGGTTATACGTATGGGTAATTAACAGAATCGTAATATAATGGACCCTTCTGAATTTCTCTTCAATCCAGGGTTGTCGGGCCTGGATGCTAAAGCCAGTGGCCGCTTAGGCACAAGAGCCATGGTGTATTACATGTCCACAACCGTCATCGCTGCTGTGCTGGGAGTCATCCTGGTCTTGGCCATCCACCCAGGGAATCCCAAACTCAAGAAGCAACTGGGGCCTGGGAAGAAGAATGATGAAGTGTCCAGCCTGGATGCCTTCCTAGACCTAATTAGAAATCTCTTCCCTGAAAATCTTGTCCAAGCCTGTTTTCAACAGGTAACTCAAAGTTCTGTTGTTCTCGGCTCTCCAATCTTCTCAGTTATCAAGACAATAACATAGAGATTGTTTCAGTGAGGCAGCTCTGGGTAGCAATTTTCTTAATATTTAATTATCTCTGACTAGCCAGGGGTTATATGAGTGAGCTGGAGCAAAATCTTGGGGTTGGAGTATCTTGTTTTTTTTTTTAAATCTTCTCTTTCTTTTTCCTCTCTTTTTAGCTCACTTACTGTCTTATTGCTCTGGGATCCCCCTTCTGCCTTTCACCTTTTCCTCTTCTCTTCTTTTTTGTTCCTGTCTCTATATCCTCCAAGACACTTTTCAATCGCACACGCACACAACCCTCTACAACAGCCAGTGGGTTCTCTATCTCAGCAGTCTAGTAAAAATCACTTGCAGCATGTTTGAACAATACACATGATCTGCATAATCAGAATCTCTAGGGGTGAGTCTGGGTCTTGGACATTTCTTAAATTGTGGAAGTAATACATGCAGATTGTGAAAAGTTGAAATAGTACGTTGTTAGCTGTTGCTGAGTCAGCTCCAACTCATGGCAACCCTATGTATAACAGAATGAAGCATTACCAGTCCTGTGCTGTTATCAGGATTGTTGGCATGTTTATTCAGTCAGGCATACTCTGTTGTGTGTGATACATAGAGTTTTCTTTGGCCAATTTTCAGAAGTAGGTCACCAGGCCCTTCTTCCTATCTGTCTTAGTCTGGAAGCTCTGCTGAAACCTGTCTACTATGAGCCTACTGGTATTTGAAATATGGGTAGAATAGCTTCCAGCATCATAGCAACACACAAGCCACCATGGCACGATAAATTAACAGACAGATGGTGGTTAAATAGTATAGAAACATACAAAGTAAAAATTAGAAGTTCCCACACTGGGTCCCTAGAGCTACTCATGCTGAGAATTTTGTTTCCTCCCATGTATTTTCTTTACTCCTCTGTATATACGTGCATATGTATTGTGTATAATCTTTTTAAAAATCCAGCCCAAATGGTACTGCACTCTACGTGCCATGTCGCACCTTGCTTCTCATTTCACGGTGTTTTAGACTCACCCTTCTCCCTTTCTTTTTTCATGATCTCATAGTATTTATAAACAATAAGCTCCTAGAAGTGAAAATTTCCTGCCCAAGAGTGTTACATTTCAAATTTGCTAGATGTTGCAAAATAACCCTATGTAAATTTATAGCAATGTATACATTCACCAACTGCATGCAGGCATGTAAGTTTTTAAACGCTGGTGATTTAAAACAAACACTCAAAAAACAGATGATTCTGCTGTCTGGAACTACCGAGCTAGCTGGTCAGGCCCCACTAACCAGCCCGCTCTCTAGCCCCAACTTAGGTTAGAATACACTTCACTTCTTGTTAGCCCAGGTAGGAAGCCAAGCTCAGAACCAAAGGCGAGGAACCACCTTCAGCCATTTTCAGAGAATCATGGAAGAATGGACTTAGGAAATAAGATGAAAAGTCTGTGTTCCCAGCTGCCCCAAAATGTGGTTGCCAACCACTGCTGAGTCTAAATTACCCTGAGTTGGGATATGTTCTCCAGTCTCAAATGCCACTTACACCAAATGCCAGTTATATTAAAGGAAACCATTCTAGGCAGAGGAAGTTGGACAGAGAGTGAAGAAACAGTCTGGGCAGGTGTGTATGTATGTGGGGTTGCTTACCCCTGAGCCAGCCTGCTTAGGAGATGAATTTGTTTGCTTTTGGGTGATAGACATGATTAGATGCCAAGTCTATTTTTAACACTTTGGAAGGAATGTGTTGGAACTGTAGCTGCTGGATGCTGAGCTGCTAGAAGACCAGTGGGTAGGAGCATGCAAGGGACAAGGAAGGTCACGCCCAGTCACAGCCATGCTGCATGCAGGAAGGAGATACCCTTCCTCTCAGTCAGTAAGGCAAGACCTGAAAACAGGCAGGGTGCTCCAGTCTTGGCAGTGAGTTTTTGCGGTGCTGGCTACACCCACCTGCAGTAACTGCTCTGGGTGATGGACAGTGGATACTGCCTATTACAGTGGCATGGAGGACTGAGCCATTCTCTGCACTTCCCCCGCTTTGACCCTACCCCTCCACTGGCAAAACTTATATGAGGACTGAGCACTGAGCTCCCCAGCTGAGCCCAGGGTCATAGTCCCTTTGGGTTAAGATAGTCAGAGAAAAAATAACATAGAATTCTTTACCTCAGGGTTAAGGTGGAGAATAGAGTCCTTAAGGCTGCCTTTAGGAACCCCAGAGGAAAAGGATCTTAAACCAGATGTGATCCCATGGGTTTAGGGGGCCTTGGAGAGGCTTTGAGGAAGGGAAACTCTTACACAGTATGACCTTGTATTACCAGAGAGAACTTGAGAGAGGTGCCCTCTGTGCATAAGAGGTACAGCTTAAAGTGATTTAAAATAACCTCCCTAGAATGGAGGGGGCTTCCTGGCCAAAGTTAGACACAGAGATGTCAATAGGAAGGTGAGTGGCTGTTGGCTGACTCACAGTGATAGAGTTCGTCCAAGTCAGATCCATGTGTTTAATTTTGTGTCTAGCAGGGAAAACTCATACTTGCTGTTTAGGGCTGACTCTGAACCAAGGTGCAGTTTCCAAAAGAGTAACTAGCTTAGTGGTTGTAAAGTGTGGCCTGACAGTATTCACTCAAGCCCCGTGGATAATGACCTCATGGGCTCTTTGCTTTCAGGGAATTCGGTGTCTGTTCATTCAGGCAATACTTGTGAGCACCTACTGGGTGCCAGGCTCTCAGAAGTGCAACAGGGATGCCACAGGGAATGAGACCATGAGGTCCCTGTCCCATGGCACTTACTTATATTCATGGGGTGGGGGTGGGGGGTAAGGCCAAAACATGCAAACAAAAATCAGGTTAAAACACAAAATATTTACAAATTAAGATAAGCAGTAAATATTCTGAGGGCTAGAGGTAGGATGATGGACTAAGGGGCTAACTGGGGCGTCATTTAAGCTGAGACATAAGGGATCAGAGTAAGCGAGGCCTGGGAAGAACTGGGCGAAGAGTCTACACAGACACACAACACTTGCAGAAGTTGGAAAGTGTCTGGTGTGCTTAGAGAACAGAAAGGAGGCCAGTGAAGAGAAGTGATGAGATGGAAATGATGAGATTACATCAGAGGAAAGCAAACCCAGCTCAGGCAGGACCTGGTAGGCCAGTGTCAGAATTTGGATTCTTATTCTAAGAGAGTTTTTAGCAGCTATGGGCATAGATGTAACTATAGGAGTCCCTGGGTGGTACAAACAGTGTGTTAGGCTGCTAATCGAAAGATTGGAGGTTGGAGTCCACTCAGAGGTGCCTTGGAAGAAAGGACTGGCAATGCATTCCCCAAAATTAACCATTGAAAACCCTATGGAGCACAGTCCTACTCTGACACACAAAGGGTCTGCATGAGTCAAATTGACTCCTTGGCAACTGGTGGTGGTGAGTAGGTAGCTATATCTACCCATAAACTGTAGGTAAACAGGAAGAGAGGTAAGACAGCCCATTAGGAGGCTTTTGCAAGTTTTAAGGTGAGAAATGAGGTTGGTTGGACTCAGGTAGACTGGAGTTTGCATCCAGATGGGGATGTGCAACACAAACAACTTTGCAAGTAAAGAACTTGGACAGAGGACTAGGCCTGTGTTTCAGGCTTCAACTTAAGCCAGTGGCCTGTGCTATTTGAAAGTTGGATTTTGTAGACAAACATAACTCATTTTGAATCCTGGTTCAACAGCTAATTAGCTATGGGACCTTGGGTTATTTACTTCACCCAGTGAGCCTTAAAGAGCTGCTATTGATATAACAGGTAATAGATATAAAACATGTAGCTCTTGTCGCCCACCTGATCCTGGCAGCTATTACTTAGGTCCATGACTATTGCTCTTTTTAACCCAAGCCTTGACTTCTATAGCATCGTCAGAATGGGTCTACAGGTGGCTCCTGGTCCCCCTTCTTTCCTAGGAACAGGACTCTGTTGTTCGCCCAATCTTCCTTTATGATCACTCCTGCCTTCTCTCTTCATGCCAATGCATGCCCAGACTCAGGGCCAGTGAGAGGCCTTCTCTCCCCTGGCATAGCCTGCTCTGGGCTTCCTCTCTCCGGGCACAAGTACGTGTGGCTAGGCTAGAACAGGGAGTGCTCACCTCTCCCGTTTCAGGTGGCTGATCAGTTCAGCATTGCTCACCATTGGCCCAGCTGCAGTAGGATTGTGTCCTTATAGTTTAACACACAGGCCAGGTGGTATAAAGAACTCAGTGGTGGCCAGGCCACCTGAGTTGAAGTGCTGGCCATACCAATAGCTCTATAATGCCCAACAAGTCATTTGATTTCTCCATGCATCCTCTTCCACATCTATTCAGGGTTTACTCATCTGTTGCCTACTATGCGCCAGCGCTGACATTTTAGGATTCTACCTGGGCTCTATTTTCATGCCCTTGGAGGTAGTGTTTCCTGGGCTCAGATGTGAGTTTTCACAGCACTCTGCTCACAGGGTGCCTGGCACCTTTAAAAATAGAACTGCTGCACAAATGTCAAGGATTAGGCTGAGAGATTCCTTGGGAGGCCATTTGCACAATGTTCTTTGGGGAACGTAGAGAAAGGCTTGACATCACTGCCCAGAAGAAGCAGGTGTCGTCCTACCTTACATTTGGATCTGAAACTTGAGCACCTACACCTGCCATGGCAGCTACCAATAGGCACACTTGGTGCCCAGGTAGAGATTCCCAGCAGAGCTAGGAACAGCAACCAGGCAGGGAGGAGCAAAATAGATGGATTATGAGTTGGTGCCCTGACCCCACTGCCAAGGCTCTTTCTTTCTCATTCTTGATGAGATCTAAGGTCTGTCACAAGGGACCAGGGGGACCATCTAACTGGGTCTCACAATTGTGAAGACCATACAGTTTAGACTACAGAGCTACAATCACTGGAATAAAAGAAAAAGATATCCATCCCCCAACTCCCTGGATGGTGCAAACGGTCAATGTGCTTGGCTGATAACTAAAAAGTTGGAGGTTCAAGTCTACAGAAAGGCACCTTGAAAGAAAGCCTTGGCGATCTACTTCCAAAAAATCAGCCATTGAAAATCCCGAGTGCAGTTCTACTCGGAAGCACATGGCATCAACTCAATGGCAGCTGGTGCAGCCACCTTTAAGCTCATGTCTTCTTGCTGGTTCGTGCTGCTTAAATGCACTGTAAGTGAGTTTTTAAAACCCTGTTATTATCTTGTGATTCGGACAGTTGTATGACATTGTATTATGTTAAAAAAAATCACTTTGTTATGCATAAATATATATAATATCCTTCAATTTTCAAAACCCTGTTTTGGTATTTCTTCATTATTTTTAATATATTATAAAATTTCAAAATAGATAAGTAGTCAGGCCTTTGTTGACCTTTTAGAACACGCCTCATCTTTATGATTTTCTCATTTTTACTTTAATCAGATACAAACAGTGACAAAGAAAGTCCTGGTGGCACCTCAGTCGGACAAGGAGGCCAACGCAACCAGCGCCGTCGTCTCCCTGCTGAACGAGACTGTGACTGAGGCGCCTGAGGAAACGAAGATGGTCATCAGGAAGGGCCTGGAGTTCAAGGACGGGATGAATGTCTTAGGTGGGCAACCTGGTGGTCCTATTCTCATCTCCCTTGAGGAGGCACTTCTGCTTCATGACAATGGTCTGCTTTAGTGACTTACGTGGGCTGGCCAAAGGGATCGCAGCTCCATGAGCACCTGCCGCCTCCTCTCAGCACCTGTCCTTGGTCACGCTCAGGAAACCAGTATCTCTGATGTCTTCTAGGTGATGCAGGAAGCTCTTTCTGGGGGTGGTTTAAGAGCTACTGGGAATGAGAGCTGAGAGATTAAGGAAGAGAGACAGGACAGAAGGAAGGCCATGGAGGGACATGGCAACTAGACGTGCAGTATGGGAAAAGAAAAGGGGACTAACATTCACTGGGCACATCCGTTGACCTTCTGAACAACGTTGTCAAGTCACTTTCTCTGAGTCCTCATTAATTTATGTGTCCCATTAGTTTATTTCTTAAAATATTTGTTGAGCTGCACCTCTGTTTTGAAACTGTGCCAGGGGTGGGATTGTACCATCCCAGCTCTCACAGTCTGCGAACAAATGCAATGCTGTCCATATTGGGAAGTCTTAGAGTTGGTGCTGAAAGGGGCTTTGTTTCACTCTCTGAGCCTCATTTTTAAAATGAGGGTGGGTTGACAGCTACCTTGTAGATTGTTGCGAGGGTTAAATGAGATTGTACGTGTAAAGCACAGCGTGGTATATGCCACATGCTCCATTCACAGGAGCTATTGTTATTCAAAGTGGATGAAGAGCTGAAGAGCTCAATAAGAAGACACCACCTGCTGGGGCCAGAGATTCCCTACCATGTGAGTGGCTCCAGTTTGCCCAGTTTACCCCCATTTACCCCCAGGGCCCATTCTTCACTGTAACCCCCATTTTAGGCAACTAGAATGGTATTCCCAAGTGACATTTAACCATATGTTAGGAAAAATGGGGAATCTGGATGGAAGGATTATGTTGATTGACCCAAACATTTGAGTGAGAACCATTTAGAAATGGGTTAGCTGGTGATCCTGCCACTGGTTGCCCATCTAGGAGATCAAATGCCTGTTATTTCCTTACTAGGGTTGCCAGATCAAATCCAAAACCCTCATTCAAATTTTAGTTTCAGATAAACAGGCAATAATTTTTAGTGTAACTACGTCTCTTCATGTATCAGAATCACTTTGATGGCAACTGTTTTTTTTTGTTCATTTATATCCCAAATAATTGCACTGAATATACTTATGCTAAAAAAATTATTTGTTATTTATCGAAAATTCAAATTGACTAGGTGTCCTATGTGTGTTCTCAAATAAATTTGGTAACCTTATTCCTCACCCATCTAGAACGGGAGAGAGAAAGAGGTTGAGTGAGCAGGATTATTCAGCCATTGAGAAGGGGAAGCTACAGAAAGGGATATATATATATATATTTTTTTTTGGCCTGGAAGGAAGCAGACTGGGTAAGTGAGACTGAGGGAGAAGATGAGCTGACTAGGTTGCCAGGCAATGGAAGATCAATAAACATTGTTGAAAATCAGTAGTAAGCTTAGAGGAGGAAGAGGAAAAGAGAAAGTAGAGAGAGTTCCTCAGAGAAGCAGGCTTTGCAGACATCCTCAGCATCTACCCCAGAGTAGCTCTTCAGTCCCACTGCCCAGACCTCTGTGACCCTCTCAAGACCTTCCCAACTCACCCTGGTCCCTTCTAGTAGGTAAATCATAGCTGAGAGACCCAACCCCCAATGTCAAAGTGCCCCCATAGTCTTCTACACATTCTGGAGGAGGCGGAGGCCACGACCAATGGGGCCAAACCTTTGGAATGAATCATCCAGAAGCCTTTACTTATTGTTTCCAGAATCTCAGTGGATTCTGGGAAGTCACCTGACCTTTGGCTGTACTGGGGAGTTTCAACACAATTCACTACACTTTCAACCCCAATGACCAAGTCTAAGAGGGCTTTGTTCAAATAATACACCCCCGACCCAGAGAGTGGGTGCAGTTAGGCAATGTTTACAGGGGGAAATCACAAGTTGGGTGCTGGTTTCCATCCAAGCACAGATCAAGACTCTGAAAAGCCAAGGGAAGTTAGACTGTTGAGAAACTTCCCATTTACAAATCATGACTGAAACCAAGGTTCTTTCCATGGTCTTCCAAGGACGGAGAGGGTGCCTTTTAAATTTTTTTTCTTTTTGGTTTTTGGCTTTGTAAAGTCTCAAGAATAAAGCATTGCAATAAATTAAGCTAAAATTCTGACTCTAGCTTCCTATTCATTCCTTTAAGGACTCTTTCTGTCCTAAAAAGCCTCCAGACCTGTTTCTGGGTCCCACTCTAATCCTATCTGTTTGAATCAACTTCTGTGAGAAAGTTGATTCCTTAATTCCTTAAAAAATATACCTCCTTTTTTGTGCTATAGATATGGCCAGTTTCTGCTAATTGAGAGGGGGCTTTTGGGATTTGTTTATTCCAGTTCCCTGGAACTTTGAGACCTTGTGCATTTTCTCTTAAAATTTCCAAACAAAATAAATCAAGTAATATGAGCTATCCTCAGCCAGAATATTCGCAGATTATTTCTCACCACACACCTAGCAAATTCCTCTCATAGGCTTGAAAGAAGGATATCGGAATAGTGGCAAGCCTGAATTTGATTTCATACATTACTGCAGAACTAGGTCGCTCTCTGCTGGATCTAATCTTCTATAAGCCTTTGTCTTTAGTGGGCCACTAACTCATTTGTGAGGAAACCTTGGTGATGTAGTAGTTAAGAGCTATAGCTGCTAACCAAAAGCTTGGCAGTTCGAATCCACCAGGCGCTCCTTAGAAACCCTACGAGGCAGTTCTGCTCTGTCTTATAGGGTCACTGTGAGTCAGAATTGACTCTATGGCAATGGTTTTTTTTTTTTTTTTAACTCATCTGCGAAGTCACTTGTCAAGCTTTCTGGCCAAAAGCTGCACAGAAAAATATTAAATACCAAGTATTAACAAATCTGGGCTCTTTTTGTTGTCAAGAAAATGGGTCCAGTGAAGGGGAGTAAAGCAACCTGGATGGATGTATGCTTGGTGTAGGGGGAAGTTAGTGGTTTTGGTGACTAGGGAAAGGGTAAACCCAAGGGTTTGAAGAGAAAGAATTCCCTATAAGAGAGTCGAGTTATATGGTATAATGTACCTGACAAAGCCAAGACTCCAGGCACAACTGGACATAGTAGGAAACTGGATACACAATAGGAAACTGGATAAAATAGGGAAGGACTTGAAATTAGGCCTGCCAAACTGCACCAGGGTAAGTGTGAGGAAGGAGAGGGATGGACAGGAAGAGTGGATGACCCACAGTACAGGTACAGAGTCAGGCGGGCAAGCAAGGTCTTACAGCTAAGGATATAGTGACATTGTTGTATTGTTCATGCAAGAAGTCAGAGTTGGGGCTCTAATACTGGCAATAATGTGTCACGGTAGGGAGGAGAATACAATGTGACTGGGTGATGCAAAGGGTAACACATTCGGCTGCTAACCAGAGGGTTAGAGGTTCAAGTCTACCCAGTGACACCTGGCAAACTACTTCTAAGAAATCAGCCATTGAAAACCCTGTGGAGCACAGTTCTACTCTGACACATATGGGGTCACCATGAATCGGAATTGACTTGACAGCAACTGGGTGACAATTAGAAATCCAGACAGCCCCCAGTTAGTAATGAGGGTATCTGTTAGTCACTCAGCGTACCCTAGTCACTGGGTGGGTGGGGGTGAGACTCCAGGCTTGAGGATGAGAAACTGAGAGGGGAAGGTGTAAACAGTGATGAGCAGAGAGTCTTCTGGGTAGAGAAAAGCCAGGTCTAGCCTTGGAGGAACTAAAGTATGGGGTAGGTTCCTAGGACCCATACTCAGGCACAGAGAGTGCAGCAAAAGCCAACACGCCAGAAATAAGATCCAAGCTTGAGTATTAGAGTTGGTCCAGCACTGAGCACAATCTGATGCTTACATCAAGGGAGCGGGAACAGAGCTCCTCAAATCTTTCCTGCCTTGGGTTAGGACTGACCCTGGAGGCTGGGCTGGGGCTGAATTTATATGGAAGTCAAGTGATATTCTTTGAGGGGAAAAGAGGGCTGAAAATGGCTAGGAACTAGCAAAATCTGATACTAAATCTGTGCCCTACCTTAATGATCCTGAAAATAATAAAATAAAAAATTCTAGCCATTTTGACCAAGAAAAGAATTATGAAAAGTCAATTTAAAAAAACAGGTTAAATCAAACAAATTGAGTTTAAATTGGGGTTTCCCAAATTGTTTTGGATTTTTTATTTCATTCATTTTGATTTTGAACATTATCTTCCTCCTCATGTTAGGCAGGTAAGAATACAAAGTTAATTTTAAATTTAGGGTATTTCTAAACGTATTAGGAATGTCTTAATTTGGGATAACACTAAATTAATATTGCTGTAACCCCAGAATAGACTTTATTGGCTAATTGGTCTCTTCCCTGGTAGCATAGTAGTTAAGTGTTTGGCTGCTAACTGAAAGATCGGCAGTTGGAAGCCACCATCCGCTCCTCGGAAACCCTATGAGGCAGTTCTGGTGTATCGTATAGGGTTGCTATGAGTTGGAATCAACTCAATGGCAATGAGTTTACTTTGGAGGTGGGGCAGTTATTCCAATATAGAGTCGCTATGAGTGAGAAAAGGAGTGCTAGTGATGCAGTTGTTAAGTGCTCAGATGCTAACCAAAATGTAGGTAGTTCAAACTCACCAGCTGCTTCACGGGAGAAAGATGTGGCAGTCTGCTTCTGTAAGGATTTACAGTCTTGGAAACTCTATGGGACAGTTCTATTACTGTCCTGTAGGGTCACTATGAGTCAGAATCGACTCAGTGGCAGTGGTTTATAAATCAGAATTGAGTTTATTACTATATCAGCTCCAAAATTTGCATGAGAATCCCCAAGTTCCAACAAGCCTTCCCTCAGTAATATTTGTAATATTGGAATCTGCTTAGACATTGTTTCATAAGTGAGGAGGAAAGAGAAAAGAACACTTTTTAGTTTGGAATGAAAAAGAATTTGTTTTCTTCCAGGAATTTATTTTATATATATTTCAACTTGGAGCCCTGGTGGCGCAGTGGTTAAGAGCTCGACTGCTAACCAAAAGGTCAGCAGTTTGAATCCACCTTGGAAACCCTATGGGGCAGTTCTACTCTGTCCTATAAGGTTGCTATGAGTCGGAACCAACTCAACAGCAGCGGATTTGGTTTTTTGGTATAGTTCAATTTGCTTGTGTGAAAAATGTTTAGGAAAGCCATAATTCTCTAGGGGAAAGGCACTTTTAGTGTGAGATATAATGCTTTTGTCTCTTAATGCCTAATTCATAGGGTAACAGGTAGTGAAAATGCAGCTCCGTACATGTGGAATGGTAAAGAGCGAGGGAGAAGAAACACATCCTTTATAATTTGTCCTTCTGTGTAATGTGATTCACCCAACAGGTCTGATAGGGTTTTTCATTGCTTTTGGCATCGCCATGGGGAAGATGGGAGAGCAGGCCAAGCTGATGGTGGAATTCTTCAACATTTTGAATGAGATCGTAATGAAGTTAGTGATCATGATTATGTGGTAAGTGGGCTTGTTCTTGCTTCATCAGGGTGGGGTAGTGAGACAGCCTTTGGGTCCCCAGAGGATACTGGAGCCCTCCCAGCAGGAAAGAGTGGACATGGACCGAGCAAAGGGCTCTGTGGACAGATTTCGAAAAAGGGATAAAATCTCTTTTTTGGAATAGCTTTTCTTAGAACAGGGATCAGCAAATTATGGCCCATGTATAGCCTGTGGGTTAAGAATGGTTTTTATGTTTTTACATGGCAAAAAAAAAACAAAAGAAGAAAAGTATTTCACGATACATGAAAACTATATGGAATTCATATTCCAGTGTCCAGGAATAAAGTTTCATTGGAATGCTGCAACACCCATCTGTTTACGTTTTGGCTCTTACTGCTTTCACATTGCAGTGGCGGAGTTGCGTAGGTGTGACAGAGACAGTATAGTCCCCAAAGCCGGCCCATTATCTAAAAAATTTGCTGATCAGTAGGCTGGAAATAAAAAAGAGACATTCTGGAAAACCCAGTTAGTAATACTGAAGCTGAGCAGTATCAAGAGACATTAAGATGAGCCCAGGATACCAGGGAGACGGCATGGCCCAAGGCATGTGGCAGAACCACTGTTTCAATATTCTAGTATCCCAAAGCAATGAATCTTAGACCTGGGTTACCCATGCCTCACAGAGAAGAGCAAAGAGGTAGTTCTTAGGCCATGAATGCAAAAATGAAATTTCAGAGAATGTATTAGAACTGTAAATGTTCTTGGAAATCTGGTCTTAATCTAGTTTTACAGAAGTAAAAACTCTGGTCCAGAGACACTAAATCTCAATTTTTTTAAATATTATCATGACTTTGAGGGTTAAGGTTGTGTGTCAACTTGGCTGGGCCATGACTCTCCATGGTTTGGCAGTGATGTGATGATGTAGTTATCTTCATTTTATAATATAATGTAATCACCTACATGATGTGATCTGATGTGATCAGCCAATCAGTTGTAAGGGGAGTTTCCTCAGGGATATGACCTGCATCCAATATATATGGACATTCTGGCAAATCTTGTTAGCTTTTGCCCACTCTGGATGGTGCATCCAACTCGTCATCATTTGACCTCCAGTTCTTAGGACTTGAGCCAGCATTCTGCTGCCTTACCTGCCAATCTTGGCTTCATTGGCCTCCACAACCCTTGAGTCAGCAGCCTGCCATCTGATCTGCTGATCTTGGGCTTGTCAGCCCATGCACCTATGTGAGTCAGGAGACGCCTCCAGCCTGACACTTGACCAACAGACTGGGAACTTGCCAGCATCTACAACCCCCTGAGCCATTTTCCTTGAGATAAATTTCTTTCTCTCTCTCTCTCTCCATATATATATATATATGCTTCACTGGTTTTTCTTCTCTAGAGAACCCAGCCTAAGACATTTGGTACCAGGAAAGGTTCTAGAGAAAAGAGATTGTAAGGATGAGTTTTCTAAATTGGTTCTCAAGTCTGGTTGGTCCTAAAGATGTTGATGACTCTGCTTCTAGTAGTAAAGAGGGCACTGCTAATCCATGGATAAGGTGACAATATAAATATGGAAAATATCACCACCAATAGATAAGTGTTGGTGAGAGGCAAGACTCTGGGTGATTACATGTTTGATACTTTTCTACAATTTTCTCAGGATGGGAAGTATAAGGAAGCTGTTTGCTTGGTCCTACTTTTGCTAGACAAAGTGGTAAAAGAAAGAGATAAGCTCAGGGCTTCAGAGTCACACCTCAAGCACCACATAAATGACCTCAGAGTTGCCATATGTGCCCTGAAAGAAAGCCTTATTTCTTGTAGTAACAGAGCTGATGCTGCCGAAAATCAAACCCAGAGTCTTATCCTAAAAAAGAATTACAACACCAGTTGAATTCCCAACCTTGGATGGTGTCTAAAGTTAAAATGAGGGCATCAGTTGGGAAGAAATGGGATCCTGAAACTTGTGATGGGGACATACAGGCAGATGATCTGGAAGCAGGGTACACTGAGCCCCTAAATTCCATTGAATCACTCCTGCCAACAGAACCAGCCCTCTCCCTCCCATATGAAGAGATTACTCTATCTTTGTTTGCTAAGCCACCCACCCCAGTAAAGCCATTAGCCCCTCTGCCTCCATGTGATGAGATTAACCCAGCTGTGTCTGAAGAGCCTTTGTCTGAGATATTGGCTGGGGCCTTGACTGAGGCAGATTCCTTACAAGACATTGCTGAGTGCTCTCAGAGCACATCCCTACTTATAACTATACTTATAACTATAACCAGACCTAAAACTATACTTAAGTCCCAGTGAGCCCCAAAAGGTGAAGTACAAAGTGTGAGCCAGGAGGAGGTACACTACACTCCAAAAAAACTGCTTAACTTTTCCAAATATGTACAGACAGGAACTTGGGCAATATGTGTAGAAATGGTTATTAATGGTGTGGGACAATGGTGCAAGAAACAAAGTTACATCAGTCTGAGCTTATTGATATCGGCCCACTAAGGAGAGACTCTTTATTCAGTGTTTCAGCTCAAGATGTTAGGAAAGGATCTAATATTTTATTTGGTTGGTTTGCTGAAGCACAGATTACATGGTGGCCTATAATGAATCAAATGGAAGTACCGAATCTGCCTTGGTATACTGTAGAAAAAGGTACCCAAGGCTTAGGGAAATTGGAATGTTAGAGTGAATTGATCAGGTGAGGCCCACAGACCTACACATGGAGTGACCAGAGGACATTCCTTTTACCACAATGGTGAGGATCAAATTTGTGAAGGGAGCCCCAGCATCCTTGAAGACTGCTGTGACTGCTATTTTATGTGAGTCAGACAGTGGGAACTGCCTTAACTGAATTAACGCTTTCAGGACCAGTGGTATATAGAGTTACCACTTAGTTTTTGTACCTCTAGAGCTCATTGAGAAGCTGCTGTCCCATTGACAGTATGTGCTGCAGGCAAGCAGGGCCCTGTGTAACAGTTTGAAGCAGAAACAACAAGCATGTGCTGCAAATTAGTATTTTTACAGGGTATTGTATTTTTGCTGAATCATTGAATTTTGGGTAGGAAAAACAGGAATTTTGAAC
The DNA here is from genome assembly GCF_030014295.1 of Loxodonta africana. Lineage (NCBI taxonomy): Eukaryota > Metazoa > Chordata > Mammalia > Proboscidea > Elephantidae > Loxodonta > Loxodonta africana. The sequence continues at coordinate 47,836,995 of NC_087348.1, forward strand.
ATTTTTATTTGGTACACATATGTACCTTTGGAAACCCTGGTGGCGTAGTGGTTAAGTGCTATGGCTGCTAACCAAAGGGTCAGCAGTTCGAATCCACCAGGCGCTCCTTGGAAACTCTATGGGGCAGTTCTACTCTGTCCTATAGAGTTGCTATGAGTCGGAATCGACTGGACGGCACTGGGTACTGGGTTATGTACCTCTAGACTCTGGGGGTAGAATTTATGTCACAAAGGGTACACATATATACCTCTGGACTCCAAGGGTACGATTTGTGGAATAAGGCATAAAACAAAAACCATATTACCTACCAAAAATTCAGACACTCAATGATTCAGCATGTCTTCCATTACTGAAAACACATAGTATCAACCAAAAATTGAAAGGAAAAAAATAACTGGATCTTGAAATTAAGACATCTAACTACAATGGGGCTGATTGGACCCTGTAGTGGGTGCACTCAATCAACAAAGACAAGGTTGGCATGGTTACAGTAACGGACAGTGGAGTCAAAGCAGTAATCGGAATAATCTGACTCGTGTGAACTTACGGTGTTGACTACTTACTCATGGTGTCCCTAGGAATAAAATAGATGGGAAATCTACTAAATATTCATTTGATCTGTACAAGTGGAAGAATTCTAGGACACGTGAATAGCAGTCTAACTTGAATCACCAAAATAGAGTCACTGCCCCTCAATCAATTCCCAGACTTGAGCCAGTTTACAGACCCACAACCCCTCGAATGAAACTGGCTAGGTCCCCTTGAGGAAGGGCCTCACTACACTCTCAAAAATTTGTAATTTAATCTCTCTCCCAGCGTTCCCCAAAGGGATTTATGGCCTTTTATGAGAGTGACTGTTCACTGGGGGAAGGGAAATAATTAGACTTTTCAGGGCTTACTAGATACTGGCTCTGAACTGACACTAATTCCGTGAGACCCAGAACATCACTATAGCCCAACGGTCAGAGTGGAAGCATATGGAAGGCAGGTTATTAATGGCGTTTTAGCTCAGGTTCATCTCACAGTGGTTCCAGTGGGCCCCCAAACCAGCTTGTAGTGATTTCCCCTGTTTCAGAACGCATAATTGGAACAGTTATACTCAGTAACTGGTAGAATGCCCTCACTGGATCCCTGACAAGTGGAGTAAGGACTATTAGGGTAGGAAAAGCCAAGTGGAAGCCTTTGTAACTGCCCCTACCTAGGAAAATAGTAAACCAAAAGCAATACCACATTCCTGGAGTGATTTCACAGATTACTGCAACCATCTAAGACCTGAAGGATGCAGGGGTGGTGACTCGCACCATATTCCCATTCAACTCATCTGGTTAGCCTGTGCGAAAAACAGATGATTCTTGGAGAATGACAGTAGATTCTCATAAATTCAACCAGGTGGTGACTCCAATTGCAGCTGCTGTTCAAGATGTTGTTTTATTCCTTGAGCAAGTTAATACATCTTCTGGTACCTGCTATGCAGCTATTGATCTTGCCACTTCCTTTTTGTTGATTCTGGTTTCAAAGGAACACCAGAAGCAGTGTGTCTTCAGCTGACAAGACCAGCAATACGCCTTCACTGTCTTACCTGAGGGGCATATCAACTCTCCAGCCCTGTGTCATAATTTAGTCCACAGGGGACTTGATTGCCTTTCTGTTCCACAAGATATCACACTGGTTCATTACATTGATGACAAAAGCTGATTGGACCTAGAAAGAAAGAAGTGTCAATGACTCTGGACTTATTGGTAAAACATTTGTGTGCTAGAGAGTGGGAAATCAATCTAACAAAAATTCAAGTGCCTTTTACCTCAGTGAATTTTTTGGGGTCCTTTGGTCTGGGGCGTGTCAAGATGTTTCATCTATAGTGAAGGATAAGTTATTGCATCTGGCTGCTCCCACAACTGAAAAGAAGGCACAATGCCTGGTGGGCCTCTTTGGATTTTAGAGGAAACATATTCCTCATTTGGGTATGCTACTCTGGCCTATTCATCCAGTAACTTGAAAAGCTGCTAGTTTTGAGTGGAGCCCAGAACAAGAAAATGTTCTGCAACAGGTTCAGGCTGCTGTACAAGCTGCTCTACCATTTGAGCCATATGATCCAACTGATATAATGGTGCTTGAAGTGTCAGTGGCAGATAGAGATGCTGTTTGGAGTCTTTGGCATGCCCATATTTGTGAATCACAGTGCAGACACTTAGGATTTTGGAGCAAAGCGCTCCCATCTACTGCAGATAACTACTGTCCTTTTGCAAAACAGTTTTTGGCTTGCTACTGGGCCTTAGCAGAGAATGAACATTTAATCATGGGCCACCAAGTCACCATGCAGCTTGAGCATCCCATCACGAACTGGATGTTGTCTGACCCACAGATCCATAATGTTGGACATGCATGGCAGCACTCCATCATTAAATGGAAGTGGTATATACGAGATTGGGCCTGAGCGGGAACTAAAGGCACACGTAAGTTGTATGAGGAAGTGGTCGCCCAAATGCTCATGGTCTCCACTCCTGTCATATTGCCAGCCCTCTCCCAGTCTTCACCTATGGCCTCATGGAGAGTTCCTTATGATCAGGTGACTGAAGAAGAGAAAATTCATGCCTGGTTTACAGGTGGTTCTGCACAATATGGGGGCACTACTCAAAAGTGGACAGCGAGAGCAATACAGCCCCTTTCTGGAGCCTCCCTGAAGGGCAGTGGTGAAGGGAAATCCTCCCAATAGACAGGACTTCAAGCAGCGCCTGGTTTTTTACTTTGTTTGGAAGGAGAAATGGCCAGACATGAGATTAGATACTGATTCATGGGCTGTGGCCAATGGTTTGGCTACGTGGTCAGGGACTTGGAAGGAACATTATTGGAAAATTGGAGACAAGGAGGTATGGTGAAGAGGTATGTGTATAAACTTCTGTGAAAGGGCCAAAGAAGTGAAGAAAATTGTGCCTCGCATTAATGCGTACCAAAGGGTGACCTCAGCAGAGGTGGATTTTTACAATCAAGCGGATAGGATGATGTGTTCTATGAAAAAACAGTCATCCTCTTTCCCCATTGCCCAATGGGCTCATGAACAAAGTGGCCATGGTGGCAGGGATGGAAGTTATGCATGCGTTCAGCAACATGGACTTCCACTCACCGAGGCTGACTTGGCTGCAGCCACTGCTGAGTGCCCAATCTGCCAATAGTAGAGACCCACCCTGAGTCCCCAGTCTGGTACCATTCCTCTAAGTGATCAACCAGCAACTTGGTGGCAGGTTGATTACACCAGACCATTTCCATCATGGCACTATTTTGTTCTTACTGAAATAAACACTCTGGGTATGGGTTTGCCTTCCCTTCACACAATGCTTCTGCCAAAACTACCATCTACGAGCTTACAAAATGCCTTATCCACCATCATGCTATCTCATACGGCCTTGTCTCAGATCAAGGGACTCACTTCACAACAAATGAAATGTGACAATGGTACCATGCTTATGGGATTCATTGGTCTTACTATGTTTCCCATCATCCTGAAGCAGCTGGCTTGATAAAATGATGGAATGGCCTTCTAAAGACACAATTACAGTGCTAGCTAGGAGGCAATAACTTGGGTTCAGTGTTTTCCAGGAGGCTGTATATACTCTAAACAAGCATCAAATATACGGTGCTGTTTCTCCCATAACCAGGATTCATGGGTCCAGGAATTAAGGGGTGAAAATGAGAGTGGCACTACTCACTATCACCCCTAGTGAACCACTTGCAAAATTTTTGCTTTCTGTCCCCACATCATAATGCTCTGTGGGTCTAGAGGTTTTAATTCCAGATGGTCGAATGCTCCTACCAGGAGACACAACACTTATTCCATTGAATTGGAGGTTAAGAATGCCACTCAGCCACTTTGGGCTCCTCATGCCTCTGGGTCAACAGGTAAAGAAAGGAGTTACTGTACTGGCTGGTGTGATTGATCCTGGTTACCAAGGAGAAATTGGATTACATAATGGAGGTAAAGAAGACTATATCCAGAATACAGGAGATCCTTTAGGACGTCTCTTAGTTTTTTTTAGTACTATGATGCCCTGTGATTAAAGTAATGGAAAGCTACAGCAATCCAATTCGGACATGACCACTAATGGCCCAGAACCTTCAGGTATGAAGGTTTGGGTCACCTTACCAGGCAAAGAACCATGACCGGCTTAGGTGCTTGCTGAGGGCAAAGGGAATATGTAATGGGTGGTGGAAGAAGGTAGTTCTAAGTGTCAGTTATGACAACACGATAAGTTGCAGAAATGAGGACTGTAATTGTTATGAGTATTCCTTCCTTGTATGTGTGCATCAAATATTTTTGTTTTCTTCACATAAGATGTAAACAGGGCTAGTGTGTTTTTGGTTGTACGCATGTTAGTTGTATTATTATGTTAGGTGCAAGTGTGACTGTTGTTTTTATTTAGAGATCGTGTATGTGTACAGGTGTGTATAGGTGCCAAATTGACAAGGGGTGGACAGTGATGGTTAAGGCTGTGTGTCAACTTGGCTGGGCCATGATTCTCAGTGGTTTGGCATTTATGTAATGATGTAGTTTGACAGTTATGTAATGATGTAATTTGGCTGTTAAGTAATGATGTAGTTATCCTCCATTTTGTGATATAATGTACTTATCACAATGTCATGATCTGATCAGCCCATCACTTGTAAGGGGCATTTCCTCAAGGGTGTGGCCTTCATCCAATATATATGGACATTCCGGCAAAACTCACCGGCTTTTCTCACTTTGGATCCTGCATCTGGTCCATCATCACCTGACCTCCAGTTCTTGAGACTTGAGCCAGCAGCCTGCTATATTGTCTGTCAGTCTTGGGATTTGTCAGCCTCCATAGCTGTGAGCCAGCAGCCTGCTGTCTGACCTGCCGATCTTGGGCTTGTCAGTCCCTGCAGTTACATGAGTCAGGAGAAGCTTCCAGCCTGACGCCTGAACCATGAACTTGGGACTTGCCAGCCTCTACAACTGCATCAGCCATTTCCTTGAAATAAATGTCTCTCTCTTTATATACATGTATACATATATTTCACTAGAGAACTCACCCTAAGACAATGAGCATTATAATCTTTAAAGCTATCATTTTGTGTTTTCCTTTTTCCTGCCAAGTACCGTGATAGGTGCTTAATACCTATCAAATGTAATCACAACAACCCTGCAAGAATATTATTATTCCCACTTTACAGAACAGGCAGCTGAGGCTCATGGAGGTAATTAGCATGCCTAAGATTATATAGCTAGGGAGAGGAAGATTTGGAGTTCATATTGATACCAAAATCTTTGATGCATATGTGGTGGGTTTTTTGTTTGAATCTTTGACACAATATTGTCTCTGTTACATTTTACATGTGCTTATAGTTAATGGGGAAACCCTGGTGGCATAGTGGTTAAGTGCTACAGCTGTTAACCAAAGGGTCAGCAGTTCGAATCCACCAGGCGTTCCTTGGAAACTATGGGGCAGTTCTACTCTGTCCTATAGGGTCGCTATGAGTCGGAATTGACTCGATGGCACTGGGTTTGGTTTTGGTTTTTTATAGTTAGTGGTTATGAAATCTAGGCTGGCCAAGGAGAGCATGAGTGTCTACTCCTTCATCAAGGAAGTTGAGCCACCTCCAATCATTGAGACCTCCCAGTATGCTGTATTTTTCAGACAGAAAGCTTTTTACAGGCATTTGTTTCAGACCCCTATTTGTCTGTTTCAGACTCCTGTTTGTCTGACTAGAAAAAAATGAAACCAGTATCAAACCAAGCCACATATGTGCCTTATTCTCCATAGGAATTCTGGGTTGGACATTCCCCATCTCTGTTTGTTCCAGTCTACCCACCTCCTTCACTAGTTTTCCCCCGATCTCCTACTACTTTTACACAGGTGCCTTCCACTTAAATGCTAGCTTCTTCCCCTCTTCTTCCTTTGCTTGTCCCTAACCCTCACCTCAAGGAGACCTGGTGGCTCAACAGTTAAGTGCCCAGCTGCTAACTGAGAGGTTCGCAGTTTGAAACCACCCAGTGACTCTGAGGCTTCTGTAAAGATTACAGCCTAGAAAACCCTCTGGAGCAGTTCTACTCTGTCACATGGGGTAGCTATGAGTTGAAAATTGACTTGGTGACACCTAACAACAACAACCACAACCTCCACCTCAGAAGGGCAAAAACCTGCTCTTGACTCTTTTTATCTCCACGGAATCATCAAGCAGTGGTGTGCCTGTAGCAAACTCTTACTAAGATTTTAGGAATGGGTGGGCTAGCTGAAGGCCCCAGGGACTCAGATCAAGAAAATATTTCTCATGATTTCATGAACTGTATTTAATAGACCTGGTGTATTAGTTTCCTAAGGCTGCTGTAACACAATACCATTAAGTGGCTTGTAAGAACAGATGTATTTCCTCATACTTCTGGAGCCTAGGAGTCCAAATCTGTAGGGCTGTGTTTTCTCTGTCAGCTCTAGAGGAAGATCTTTTCTTGTCTCTTCCAGCTTCTGTGTAGCCCCAGGTGTTCTTTGGCTTGTAGATACATCTTCATATGGCTGTCATCTCTCTGTGTGTCTCTCTGTGTCTCTTCTATTTTATAGGACACCCCTCAGATTTGACTAGGACTCAACATACTCCAGTATGACCTCCTGTTAACTGATAACATCTTCAAAGACCCTGTTTCCAAACAAGGTCACATTCACAGGTCCCGAGGGTTAGGACTTCAACCTATCTTTTTACGGGACACAATGCAATGTATAACACCTGGCTTATTCAGATCGTTGCTTTAATGTGCTTTTAAAACATGGAAAGGATGCTAGTAAAGTAATATTGATTATTGTACCGATTCTTCAACTTCCCAGGCAATGCTGGATTTCTGAATATTTCTTTTGTGTGAAGAAATTAAGGTCATATAGTGCTGGGTAGTGATGCTGTAAAAAAGATTTTGAAAGTTCTTCAGAGTCATTCAGGGAGGAAGGAGTCTGCCGAGGGTTTAATAAATAGTAATACAGAAAGCAAAATAGGCCTTTTGCTATTAAACATTGGGATCTGCTGTTGTTTTCTAAAATTTCTAGTAGAGCGTGTGTCGTTACTCTAAATGTGCAGTTCCTTTGTTGTAAATGCCAGTGATGTGGGCAAAATATACAAGTTCCTTCCTTCATTCAGTCCAACATCATTTTCATTGAGCCCTTGCAGGAAAAGAAATCTTCTAGAAAATCAGATGAGTCAGTGGGATAAAGTGTTGCCTCTCTTGTCCCCAGGGATTTGGGGCGGGGGGGGGCTGGTGTGGATCAAGAAGTTTCCCATTCATTGAAAAGAAAATTCATAAGGATTTAGCATCAATTCCCGGGAGATAAAAATTATGAGGCAAGAGTAAGACCTACAGAGCAATTTCTGATAGCTGTTTGGTTGCCACATCTAGGCAGTCAGGAAGGTGTTATGTGACACGAGATGCCCATTATACACTATACATTTCTTTAATTCGTTAGCTGGCTTGTCCTTATCAGCATTTGATAACACTGCATGTGAGAAAGTTCTGGGTAAAACAGCCAGCCACTCTTCAACTGATACCTGAAAGGTTAAATAATCAGACTTTTTTAAAATATTCTTTTCTGTGTAGTTGAAAGAGTAGTGGTAATAACAAAATACAACATTAAGGAGCTGATAATGATAATTATTATAATTACTATCATATAATTAAGATTTATTAAATCCTTGTGTTAACGCTCAGTACTATCTGGATTACATGTATTAACTCATTTATTATTAAGGAGATAATTATCATTAAACACTTGTTCTTAAAAAGGTCCCTGCATGGTGTAAGCAGTTTGCAATTGGCTTTTAACCAGAAGTTTGGCAGTTCGAACACATTCAACACCATGGAAGAAAGGCTTAGAGCTCTGCTTCTGTAAAGTTTACAGCCAAGAAAACCCTAGGGAGCAGTTCTACTTTGTAACACATCGGGTAGCAATGAGTTGGAATCGACTCAACAGGAACAGTTTGTTTTTTTGTTTTTGTTTTTTGGTATTATTAAATCCTAACATTTACCAAAGTACTTTACATGCATTCACTCATTTATTCTTCACAGTAGTATCTAACAAAATTAGGTACTTTCGTTAGCCCCATTTTCCAGATGAGAAAACTAAGCAAGAGGTTAACGTGCCCAATATCACACATCTGTAAGTTGTTGTTAGGTGCCGTGGAGTCAGTTCCAACTCACAGTGACCCCATGCACAACAGAATGAAATATTGCCTGATCGTACTTCATCCTCATGATGCTTGCTATGTTTGAGCCACTGTGTCAATCCATCTCGTTGAGGGTTTTCCTCTTTTTTCGCTGCTAAGTAGTGGAGCTATGTCTGACTTCAGGGTGGATTGAATCTAGAATAGTCTTAGATCCTGTGTGACTTTAGGCAAGTTAGGCAAACACTCTAAACCCCTATGTCCTGGTCTATAAAATGAGATGATGGTAGAACCCATGTGATGGGGCTACTGTGAGAATTAGGTGAGATCATGACCAATAGTCACAGAGCATTTCCTATGAGCAGGAGCTGTCTAAATATTTTACATTAATACTCTGATTGTTGATGTTTTGTTATTATCATTGCTATCATCAGTTCTATCCATATCCCCTCTATGTCTGTGTTCATGAATTCTTAAAGACATTTGCAAGGCCTTTGAATCACCAAAAAAAGAAAAACCCCTCATTTTTGTGTGATTTTCAAGTCTTCATTTTTTGAAAAGTTCTTTAAAACATTTTTAAAAAATCTAAAAAACTTAAAGAGAAACGAAAACTTTTCATAATCTCACCATTATATAAAGTGAGAAGTGAAATCTCTGCCCACTCTTCCAAATCTCCTTCCCAATTAACCCATCCCATCCATCCATCCATCCATCCATCCATCCATCCATCCATCCATCCATCCATCCATCCATCCATCCATCCACTCACCCACCCATCCATCAATTCATCCACCATTTCATTCAATAAATATCTACTGAGTGCCTGTTATGTGATGATTCCAGGCATTGGTGATATGATGGTGAATTAGACAGAGAAAGGTTCCTACTCTTGTGGAGCTTATATTTTAGTAAGAGTAGAGAGACAAAAGGAAGCAAATAAGAATCCAGATACAGTGAAACCTGTGAGAGCTGGGACTCAGTGGGACTGCCTTGTTTTTCCAGGTCTCACAAGTTTTCTGCCTTTCACAGGGTGCAGTCTTACCACTTTTCTGTTGCTATTAGTGGAAAATATTTGAGTTTTCCTTCTCTGACAGGTTTCCACCTTACATAGGTTCTGACTTTTGTAGGTTTTACTGTAGTAACAAATGCTATAAGGACCATAAAATGGGAAAAGGGGATAGAGAATGATGGGGGGATGGCAGTAGGAGGTGAACTCTATCTAGAAAGACCAAGGAGGGGCTGTCTGGAAAGGTGATTTTGATGGTGACCTGAATAGTAAGAAGGAGACAGCTCAGTGAAGAACCAAAAGAAGACTATTCCAGGGGCAGGAAACAGCAAGTGAAAGCTTTGCTGGGTCAGAATGAAAGCCTGGAGAGGCTGGAATGTTGTTGGTTGTTGAAAAGGAAGTGGAAGGTGGCGAGGTTGGAGAGCTGGGCAGGAGGCAGATCCCATGGGGCCTTGCAGAAGAGGTGGGGTTTTATTTACTTGCAAAAGGAAGTCCTTTATTTCATTTAACTCTATCGTCAGGTTCTCCCAATTCTGAGTTCTCTTGGTATCCATCCCAAACTTGAGTTAATTGGGAACGTGTGGGGCAGAACCAGAGTGGCTTTACGGCAGGACTGAGAAAGTCCCACAGCTTACCTCCACTCCAAGAATCTATCCCACTGTCTGTCCTATGCTTTTAAGTCTTAAATTCATTTCTCCAGTGCGTTAAGACCTCAAAGACTGAATAACGTAGAACTAAGGTAAATGGTTTCCAAAGGCTAACCACGTGCAGGTAGTCCCTGACTTATGGCAGACTATCGGAATCGACTCAACTGCACTGGTTGGCTGGGGATGGAGTTACTACGAACCACATTTATGACCGTCCTTATTTATTTAATTTTTATGCATCTTATCGTTAGTAATATGTTGCAGCGTGTAATTTGCTAATGTTATTGTTCTCAGATGTTCACTGGCAGATGTTCAATTTTATGATTTACTATTCAAAACACTGCTGGAGTTATGAAGATATTGATAATAAAATGCAATAATGGTGAAAACTATAAAAAAATGAGGTATTTGATTTATGTCAGAACTGACTTACAGAATGAAACTCCATCTTAAGTCAGGGACTACCTGTAAAATCTGCATTTCATCAGTTGCAGATGAGATTTTCTTCCTTGAAACAATGGTTTCCAAACACGTCAGAATTACCTGGGGAGCTTGTTGAAAATGTAAATGCCTCAAGGCCAGCTCTGGGAATTCTAACCCAATAGGTATGTGATGGGTCCAGGGAATCTACACTGTTAACAGGCAGCCCAGGTAACTCTGACGCAGGTGGCCCAGGGACACACAGAGAAACTGGTGTGAGTTCTGGGTATAAGTGCTGGGTATGAGTTTGTGTTTGTGGAATAGAGGGCAGTCCTGGGTGGGGCATCTCGGTGGGACCTTTGGGCTGACAAGGGCTAAGGTACTAAGCGGATGGAGGCTAAGATACATGACATGTTAGTAAGAAAAAGGCTCAGACAGGCCAGCCCTGAATGAATCACTGGCCTTGAAAACAGTGCACAAAGCAAAGATCCAACCAGTCTAAGGGAAGCATGGACGCCGTTTCCTCCCTCCACAGCTCTGTAGTCCTGCCCTTCTAATTCAGAAACTGGTCTGATAATTACTGGGTATCTTTTGGCTTTAGAACTCTCAGTGAGGCCCTCAGCCTCTTGATGAACTTTGTTTTTATGACCTTGATTATTTCCTTCATTTTCAGAAGCTTTGAGTGTGACCTTGAACCCTAGGCATTTGCCCTTTCTTATCCACTGAGTGTCCTTTTCAGTGAGATAATTCATTGATAGGGAAACCCAGGAACCTTGAGCCCAGCCCTTTATGGAGGTTTAAATTACTTGTTTTGAAAGCAGGTGCAAGGAAGTGATGACCGTAAAAGACATCAAAGAACAAAGACTATCTTTGTCCTGATGGCCATACTAGTCCTGGAGACGAAGGTGTTTGGGTTAACAAGGACCCACTGTCTGCCATATTTTTTAACATAACACTCCACCTTCTAGCCCTTGAATAACACTCTCCATTTATAATGGGTACTTGCACCTTTCCCAGCAAACTGAGTGCTCCAGAGGTAACCCGCTACCACCTCTCTCTAGTCCATTTGGCCCCGGCACAAATGTATTCTCCTGGGGGATGCTATAGCTGGTCTTTTTTTTTTTACTTCTTTATTTTTTTATTGTGGTAAATATATAGGTCACAAAACATTTGCCATTCCAACGATCTTCACATGTAGAGTTCAGTGATAATATGTTCGTCCTGTTGTTCAGCCATCACCATTAACCATTCTCGAAATTTTCCATCACTCTTAACTCAGTGTTCGCTCTCTCTCGCTCTATTTTTTTTTTAATTTTAATTGTGCTTTAAGTGAAAGTTTACAAATCAAGTCAGTCTCTCATACAAAAATTTATATACACCTTGCTATATACTTCTAGTTGCTCTCCCCCTGATAAGACAGCATGCTCTTTCTTTCCACTCTCTATTTTCGTGACCATTCGGTCAGCCTCTGTCCCCCTCTGCCCTCTCATCTCCTCTCCAGACAGGAGCTGCCCACATAGTCTCATGTGTCTACTTGAGCCAAGAAGCTCATTCCTCCCCAGTATCATTTTAATCCCATAGGCCAGTCCAATTCCTGTCTGAAGAGTTGGCTTTGGGAATAGTTCCTGTCTTGGGCTAAAAGAAGGTCTGAGGACCATGACCTCCAGGGTCCTTCTAGTCTCAGTCAGACCATTAAGTCTGGTCTATTTACGAGAATTTGAGGTCTACATCCCACTGCTCTCCAGCTCCCTCAGGGGCTATAGCTGGTCTTGGCAAAGAGCCTTGAAAACATTTCCTCTCCATTCTATGAATTGCTTGTCCTAGAAGAGAAAGAAAATTGAATGGCACCCAAACAGCTCATATTTGTGTTTTTCTGAACCATTTTAAAGGGTGATTGGTGCTTGGGAAAGAATTGACCTCTTGGCTTATGAAGACAAACGCTTTTCGGCTTTATCAGAAGGCACATTCTGCTCAGCTATTTACAATCCCAGTGAACAAAGCCCTGGCCCGGGAAACCACCCCACTGATTTATGAGGTCTTATGACTGTGGGGGAAACCTTGGTGGCGTAGTGGTTAAGTGCTACGGCTGCTAACCAAGAGGTCAGCAGTTCGAATCCACCAGGTGCTCCTTGGAAACTCTACGGGGCAGTTCTACTCTGTCCTATAGGGTCGCTATGAGTCGGAATCGACTCGATGGCACTGGGTTTGGTTTCTGGGTATGACTGTGGGCACACAAGAGAATATGAAAAGGTGCGGAAAGCCAGTGTTTTAATGACACGACCAGAGGTTTATCCCAGACTCCCTAAGACCTGGGGAAACCCATTGCCGTCGAGTCGATTCCGACTCATAGTGACCCTATAGGACAGCGTAGAACTTCCCCATAGAGTTTCCAAGAAGTGCCTGGTGGATTTGAACTGCAGATCTTTTGGTTAGCAGCCATAGCACTTAACCACTACGCCACCAGGGTTTCCTAAGGCCTGGGGAAGCAGTCCTCAAACATTGGCCAGCCTTCACCCCAGGGACAGGACAAGTAGAGGCCTCAGGCTAGTGTTTATCAGGAAAGAGAGTGGCTATAGTAATACTTTAATTAGTGGCAATTACAAATCACCTCTTTCAGGATAAGGGTCCTCTTGAGAAAATGTTTTGCTCATAAAAACATCCGTATATGGGTGGCAGTAGCCTGTGAGATGTTATAGAAAGCCTCGTTAATTCAGATATAATGCATTCAGCATGGGTGATGAGATGACATGGGGTAGATGTGTGAAAACAGGACATAAGGAGGAATTCCTTTGTCAGGAGACAGGGAACGCATGGTGCTGATGTGTGTATTCATTTCCTAGGGCTGCCGTAACAAAGTGCCGTGAAGTGGGTGTCTTTAAACAACAGAAACTTACTGCCTTACAGTTCTGGAGGCTAGTAGTCTAAATTCAGGCTGTCTGCAGGACCAGATTCTCTCCGGGAAGATCCTTTCTTGTCGCCTTCAGCTTCTGAAAGCCTCAGGTGTTTCTCAGCTTGCAGATGCATCTTCTCATGGCTGTCCTTCCTCTGTCTGTCTGTGTCTCTTCTCTTTTATAAGGACACCACTCAGATTGGATCAGGACCCACCCTACTCCAGTATGACCTCATGTTAATTTAACTGATGACATCTTCAAAGATCCTATTTCCAAACAAGGTCATGTTCACAGGTACCAGAGGTTAGGACTTCAACACATCTTTGTTTTTTTTTGTTTTTTTTAGTAGGGGGCACAATTCAATCCATAACAGCAAGGATGGGGAAGAGATTTTTGACAGTGCACACACAGTCATGTTTAAAAATTTAATCCTCATGGCAACCTTGTGCGTTTGGAGTTAGCCTCTCTAAGCTTGACTTCCACATCTCTAAAATGGGAATGGAAGGAGCCCTGGCGATGGAGTCTTTAAGTGCTTAGCTGCTAACTGAAAGGTCAGCAGTTCGAACCAGGCGCTCTGCAGGAGAAAAGACCTGGCGATCTGCTTCAATAAAGATTACAGCCTAGGAAACCCTATGGGGCAGTTCTACTCTGTCCTGTAGGGCTGTTATGAGTTGGAATCGACTTGACAGCATCCAACAACAACAAAATGGGAAAACACATCACTAACCAAGGTTGCATAGCTTGTAAGTGATCAGACAAATTCCATGCCTTATGCATATAGGCAGTCCCTCGGTTACGAGTGAGATCTGTTCATAAGCCTGTCTTTAAGTCGAACAGGTACATATGATTCTTATTTAGCATCAATCAAATGTTTGTCTTAGTATAGAGTATATATTTTACCTTTTTATGCATATAAAACACTTAAGAAACACTTCCAAACCACGCAATATTTTCAGGAGCATCACAAAGTAGTGTGTGCATTCGTTATTACGAACCATTGTATTTTACTCAAATTTTTAATATAATAGGTTTTATGGCAGTCTGTTCTTAAGTACAAGTTGTCTGTAAATTGTACTTTTGTAACCCGGGGACTGCCTGTATATAACTCTCATCTGTTCTTTGAAGCTTGCGTTTTGACTAAGGAAAGGGCTTGCTCCAGGCACGTAGCAAAGAACAAGTTTGGCTGAGGGACTCCCCTCACTTTCCTGACTCCCTAACCCCTCTTGGAGCCCTGGTGGTGCAGTGGTTAAGAGCTCAGCTGCTAACCAAAAGGTCGGCAGTTTGAATCCACCAGCTGCTCCTTGGAAACCCTATGGGGCAGTTCTACTTTGTCTTATAGGATTGATATGAGTCGGAATCCACTCGACAACAATGGTTTTGTTTGTTTATTTTTGACCGTTCTTGGGAGCCTTATCTCAAGACTTCATTTTCCGCACAGTCTGTGTCTCAGATATCCTCCTAATTCCTAATAAAGTGTCATCAGAAGGTGTCACAAGCTGAACAAGTTCACGCTTCAGTAACACCAGGTTAGGCAATAAAAAAAGGATCTTGCCAAACATGAAGAATACACTCAAGATGAGAGTGAAAATTGTTAGCTTACCCGAGTGAGATAAAAAATAGTTCCCAAGCGCTCTATAAAGATAGTAATAATGATGTGGAAGTATGTACAATAAGTCCGTATAGATTAAACTGTGATTAGTATGTCATCTGCTTATCTACCCATTAAAAACCCATTGCTGTCGAGCCGATTCCAACTCATAGTGACCCTACAGGGTTTTCAAGGAGTAAATGGTGGATTTGAACTGCCATCCTTTTGGTTAGCAGCCAAGCTTATCTATAGAGAGCTAAAATAGCATGCTACAGAGAAGTGGTTCAGTTTGGTATGGATGAAAACCCCAGTTGGGGAGTCTCACAGACCTGGGTTTAAACTACTCTTTTTCTGCTTCCTGATTTCACGGTCTTGGGCAGGTTATTTAACTTTTCATAACTTCGGTTTCCTTGTTTGCTAAATAGGAATAATGATACCGAGATTTTAGGGTTGTGGTAAGAAGGAAATGAGGCAATATGCGTAAAGCTCTCGCCATGGTGCCTGACACAATATTCAAGGAATGACTGTTGTTGTTAGCTGCTGTTGGGTTGGCCCTGACTCGTGGCGACTCCACATATTACAGAATGAAATGTTGCCCGGTCCTGCGCCATCTCCGTACTTGATCAGACAATATTCTATTGTGAACCATAAGGTTTTCACTGGCTGGTTTTTGGAGGTAGATCTCCAGGCTTTTCTTCCTAGTCTTAGCCTGGAAGTGCTACTGAAACCTGTTCAACATCATAGCAATACGTAAGTTTCCACTGATGGATGGTAGCCGTGCGTGAGTTTCATTGGCAGGAATCATAACTGGTCTCCCACATGGGAGGTGAGATTCTATCATTGAGCCACATCTTCAAACTCCCTAATGAATGGTAGCCAACATTATTTTTAAAGGAGTGAGTATGGGAAGAAATATTTCCAGACTTAGAAGTAATAAAACCACATTTCTTGAAATATACTCTTCAGCTCAGATATTTTCCTTGGCTTGGCAGTTCTCTCTCTCTTTCTGTCTCTCATGTACTCCTTATCTTCCAAGGTGAAAGCAAAGCAAACATACAAACATTCGTTTATAGCTTCATGAAACTAATGAGCTTTCCAGAAAAACTAAAAAATTATTCCCAATTTATTAGGAAGGAACTGAACAACAAAGAAATCGAACAAGAGTGTCCAAGATGCAGGATGCCCATTGTAGAACCGTAGACACACCTGTGTCTCTCAGTTTCAGTTGGTGGTTACCTAAGGGATGATAAAGCTTGTCTTCTCTATTCCGAAAAGTGCCTTGACAACAAGGTTTACCTTTGGAGTTTTAATCAGAACAGGCACCACCAGATCCACAGGACACATTTCAGTTAAAGTAGTTAGTCTGAAGTTAAAAAAAAAAGAAAAAAAAATCTATCGAATCCCATGACCCTCTTTCAGCAAAACTCTCTTATCCAGAAAAGTGAAGGGTGTCCTCAGGGTGCAGTGCATAAGAGGACTCAGATTTTAAGTTCTGAGTTCTATAATGCTTTCTTTAATGTTTTTTCCCCGCTTTTATGTTTTTCAGGTACTCTCCTCTGGGTATCGCCTGCCTAATTTGTGGGAAGATCATTGCAATCAAGGACTTGGAGGTGGTTGCTAGGCAACTGGGAATGTACATGATAACGGTGATTGTGGGCCTCATCATCCATGGGGGCATCTTTCTCCCCTTGATTTACTTTCTAGTGACCAGGAAAAACCCTTTCTCCTTTTTTGCTGGCATTTTCCAAGCATGGATCACTGCCCTGGGTACCGCTTCCAGGTAGAGAATACAAGAAATCACAATTTTTTCTCCCCACTGACTCTTTTATCGTCTTTCTCAAGAATTTTCCATCACAAAATTCAATGAGAACACGTTTCACATATTTTTAAAATATTTTTGAAAAGGTGAACCCTTTGCATTTTTGGCTTCTCTAGGAACTTCCGATCCGTCTGATGACCTTTTTTTTGCTCTTACGCTGCTATACTGGAAATATGTTCTCATATTAAATTTTCCACATTATTCCACACTATCAGTTTGCCACATGTAGATTTGCTTAGTTCAGTTTAATATGTTTTCCAAAATGGTATAACAGGATGGTATTCTATCAGAAATTCTCTAAACTCTGATTTGCAAAATGCTCTCATGAAACATCCCTCTATTGAGATTTTGGAAAGTAATTTTCCAAAACTAAGAGAGCCAGCTTTTTACAGGGCAAATGGTTTTGCTAGGTGAGATTTCCAGGCCAGCAGAAGTCAGGCAAGTCTTTGAACTCTGCGTGAACCTCTAATGAATAACCATTCCACCCAGCTTGATTTTCTCACAACCAACTGCATGTTACATTGACTGAGGGTCAGTTTCTCCTTTATTAGATAGCCCCAGTGCCTAGAAGGCCAATGGATACTCCAGATATATATATACATATATATTCTGCATATCTATATTTGGATTTCATCGTGGACCAAGTTTTGAATGCAAAACCAACAAACACATAAGAAACGCCTGGCAATTTAGAATTTCAAAGACTAAAGAGTACTTTTATTCTTCCAGCCTGCACTTAAAAGAAAAAAAAGAAAGAAAACCCAAACCTGTTGCCATCGAGTCAATTGTGACTCATAGCAACCCTGTAGGACAGGGTAGAACTGCCCCATAGGGTTTCCAAGATGCGCTATTGGATTCGAACTGCCGACCTTTGGGTTAGCAGCTGTTGTTCTTATTTCTGCCCATGCTTCTTTGGGTCACAAAACTAAGACCATAAAACCGGTGGCGGAGAGGCACACAAGCCTGAAACGCATAGCTCAGCATTATCTCTGGAGTCACAGGTCTGCCAGGTCCTTGTTGTAGGACCCATGATCCATGACCCATTCCCATGACCAGGCACTGCAGTATAGTGGCCACTCTGGGACACAGTGCAGCCTGTGTTACACGGGTGCCGAGCAGGCGTTCAGTGTTCCTTAAGGAACCTAAGGGACTGATTGTGGGGACCTCTTGGAAAACCAAATTATAGTTTTATCTTGCCAGTCAGTGAGAGTTCACTACTGGTAGAATGTGGGAATCCTGGGGATCCAGATTCAAGTATCTAGTTTCCCAGAATACAGAAAATCATTCCAGAATTTCCTTTTCCTTCTTAGTTCTACCGATTTTCTATGGCTGAATTCCCCATGGCTAAATAGCTGTATTCATAAATATTGCTACCCTTTGGAGAAAAAGGAAATCTTTTTTTTTTTTTCTCCCAACAATGAAAGCAGCCTTATTTAGTTTAGTTTTTGTTTTTTGGTGATAAGAGTGATATTTGCTCATTGTGAAAATTCAGACAGTGAATAAAATTTTGAAGAAGAAAATGAACATCACCAGATATCTCATCTCCCAGTGATAATTTGTATTAGCCCTTTTGTTAATTTTTCCAGTTTTTACTATATGTATATATATTTTTTTGTAAACTTATTTTTCACTGGTCAGCAAATCATGAAAATTGTATTTGTTAATATAGGTCTTTACTATTATTTTTTTTTAATTGCATAAGAATGTGCCGTATGTACTACAGTCTGTCCCTCCACCGCTGGTGTTGTACGTATGCAAGGCATGTCTGTTAAACTGTGACAATAATAAATGCTGTGATGATGCATTGCCATTATTGCAGTGAGTGCAGTAATACAACTAATTGCATTCTTAGAAATACATCTCTGTAAGGCTGTCTGATCACCCTCTCAGGATAAATTTCTAAATGTGGAATTTCAGAGTCAAATGGTAAGCACACTGACAGTTTTGAAACATGTCACCAGATGGCTATTAAGGAAAGTACACCATTTTATGTTTCCACTAACTGGGTCTGAGAACATGCCTTTCCCCACCTACTCACCAGCACTGGGTTTTATCAGGTACTTCAGTATTTTCCAATTTTATTGGTGAAAAATGATCTCATTGAATTTATATTTCTTTGATTACTGGTGAGAGGAAATATCATTTTGTGTTCTTATTGACCATTCTCCCTCCTTCTCCCCATGGACTGTTTGTGATCATGCTCATTTTTCTGTTGGGGTATTCATTCTTTTATTATGATTTTCAAGCACTCTTTATATATGAATAAGAATATTAACTCATGCATCTCATGTTGCAAATAATGGCCATTTCCCCGTTGACATTTATCTTAAAAATTTATGGTGACTTTTGCCACTAGATATTTTCAGTCTGCAAGTAGTCCAAGCTGTCAGTATTTTCCTTTAGTATTTAGAATTTGCATTTTGCTCAGGAAACCTTCTACATCAAAGATTTTAAGATCTTATTTTATGTTTTCATCCAATAGCTTTATGGCATTGATCTTAAAACTGCTTCAAAAATATAATTTTTTTTTCTTTTGAATGACTAACCAATTATCCAAGAACTTTTACAAGACAAGGTAAATCTTCAAGGGACTTGTGTAGCCCTTGTTTGTGTGGCCCAAATTTGTATTTAAATCAAAGACAAATGCTTGGGTTATCTGGCCAAGGCCACAAATGCTAGACAGACCCATCTCTTCCCCATTTCTCTCAGTATTTCATTTGACAAGTGAATGTGGTTTTAATCTTTGGTTAAAATGTGGCTTTTGCCTGGGTGTGGAATTTCTTTTTTTAAAAAGTCAATGTGGTAGGAGTCACGTACCAAGAATTAACTCAAAATTTTTTTTTTTTTTTTTGCCATTATGGCCACAAGGAAACAATGCGGAGCCCAGAGACAGCCGGATAAATATTCTTTCTGCCTCCTCAGCCCTTGGTCTGAATGGGGGTGTTAGAGATGGTTGACTGGCTTTTCTCAGTGGGCACAGTGGCTGGTTTCAAGACGGACAGATGGAGGGAGGATGGTCTGGGACAGGCCTCTTTGTATCACTCCAGCTGCAGTAAATTCTGATAAAAACTAATCTAGAAAAAAAGAAAATACCAAGTGTCTGAGTTATTACTAGTAATATTTAAAGACTGTCATATGACCATTGAGACAGGAGACAAAAACAAAACAAAAACCATGTCAGCTTGTCAACACAGGAAAGAGTTAAAATTCTCAATTCTCGAGTTTCAGGTTGGATTAATTGGCTATGTATGGATTTTAAAGACACAAGCAAAACCTATCCAGTGGAGAAATAGAGGATATTTTCATGCCTAACCAATTATTTTTCTCAATCTATATAATTATCTAAAGATCCCTTGATGATATTTTGGAAAAATGAATGCAATTAAAAAAACAACAAACAAACTAATGTATTCTAGTGATTCCAGAAGTGTCCTTAGGCTCATAGGACTGAGGATCCTGGCCTCTAACCCTGGCTGTGCAGCCATTTCAGACCAGGCATGGTGCCCTGGAAGCTCTTGGAAAGGGCCTCAGGAGAAGGGTGGTGGCAAGAGGAATAAAGAAAGACTAACTTCATATTAAAACAGCTGGAGCAGCAAGACAGGTAGAATCAGTCCCATCGCCTGAATGCTAATGAGGCCAGACCCCAAGTTTTTCCCCTGGGTTTAGAAGGTTTTAATAATGAGGCAATACCTGGGTAGTGCAAACAGTTTTGCACTCAGCTACTAACCAGAAGGTTGAAGGTTTGGAATCAACTCAACGGCAACTGATACTGGTAGTAATGAGGTATTCCTAAACATTTATTTCTTCTCCCTACTCAAAGAGGAGGCATGAGATAGATATGTGAAAGAATGTTCCAGTAAGATGACTCTGGCTCTCCTAAAGTTGTTATGAGGAGCTCGTGGATCAGTGGTTATCAAACCTCAGAGGTTTGATAAAATTCGTATATGGGCATCCCTAATTTTCAGCTTTTGATTCCTTGGTGCTGCGTAGACCCAGGAATCCGCATTTCATTTGGCTTTAGCCCTCTTCCATTCTCTAAGAAGCCAAAACCACAGTAGTTGTCTATGGCCAGCTCTGCTGGAGCCCTGATTCTGACTAGTACAAGGAAACAAGGGCTAAATCTCTAAGTGCGAGAAAACACCTCCAACTGTTGTCCACGTTGGAAGCTTCCCAATTCACTCTGTTTAAAAAAAAAAAAAAAATCAAAAGAGGATGAAGCACAGGGCTCCCCTGTGTCAGTTTTAGCCTCCTGCACTGCTTTTCACATTACTTAAGCTTTGAAGCAAATCCACCCACCCTCCCATGTGCCTCTGTCCACATGGAAATAATATTCTGACCTTCAACACTTATCCTTACAGGTCTCCAATTTTAGAAGACTCATGAATATCTCAGGAGTCCTGGCCCTAAGTCTGGGTCATGCAGTCGTTAAATCTCCATCCCAGGCTGGGAGGAGTGGGGGTGAAGTCACTCCATATTGTGTCTTTGATTAGTTACAGCTCACATGCTTTTCTGCCCTATGTCATTGGAAAGCCTTGAGAGTTGGCAGGTGCCCATTTATCAGGGAGCTGGCCTGGCTATGAGGTTCCCCAGTGAGCTGCTAGAAGCTCCAGTTTGCATTGAATGGTGCCTGCTATGTTTGTCCAGCCTTATCAGAATTAGCAGACCCAGCTCAGGGCAATTCCCAGGGCCTGGGTACAATCCAGCATTTCTAGCATGAAATTATGGGTCATTCAAAAATTTCTGACTCCATTTCACTATTGACAGCTTATTCTTTTCTGGCACGATTTTTTTTTTTTTTGCCACCCAGTTAATATGAGTAATAAGATGCGCTTCAATATTTAGCCTAAGATGGAAACGGTGACCAAAGGGAAAAGCAAACTTGAAGCTCCAAGTAGCTCCCAAAAGCCTGAACCAACAAAAATATTTTGCTGCCAATTAGCATCTTTAAAAAGGTTGATTCTGAGCCACCAATTTGCTGGCTTTTAATTTGGCTCCAGATAGAGATTTTTTGCATGTCACATTGCTTAACTGGAACAAAAGAACACAAACTTACGTGGCATTCCAATTTGTGCTTTGTCCTGCTTCTCTAAAGTGGACATAACGTTTGTTTCTCTCTTGTTCTCTTTGTCTCAGTGCTGGAACTTTGCCGGTCACCTTCCGTTGCCTGGAAGAAAATCTGGGGATTGATAAGCGCGTGACCAGGTTTGTCCTCCCTGTGGGAGCAACCATTAACATGGATGGCACAGCCCTTTATGAAGCAGTGGCCGCCATCTTTATAGCCCAAATGAATGGTGTTGTCCTGGACGGAGGTCAGATTGTGACTGTGAGGTGAGTGAAGTGGGTGGGGTGAAGCTCTGAAACAACCTTCCACGCCATTCCCCCTCCATGTTAATTCCATTTGTCCACTTGAATTTCAGTTCTCCTGGTGGAAGAACGATGAAGAAAATAACAGAAGAGGAATTGTTGGCAGGCTCAAAGGGAAAGATTGTGACAGGAAAGAGGCAGACTAATACTAATGCCTTCTGTTTGTGTTGCACATGTGGAATTGCTTTGGAATTTTGAGATCTGATTTTTAACAATCCTATTATGTAGGCCCTGGTGGCCTGTGGTTAAGAACTCAGCTGCTAACTGAAAGGTCGGCAATTCAAATCCACCAGATACTCCTTGGAAATGCTGTGGGGCAGTTCTACTCTGTCCTACAGGGTTGCTATGAGTTGGAATCAACTTGACAGCAATGGGCTGTTTGGTTGTTGATTATGTAGGCAGAGTCCCTGGGTGGTACAAACAATTAATGCACTCAGCTGCGAATGGAAAGATGAGAGGTTTGAATTCATCCGGAGGTGCCTTGGAAGAAAGGCCTGGTGAGCTACTTCCGAAAAATCATCTGTTGAAAACCGTATGGAACACAGTTCTACTCTGACACACGGGGTCACAGATGGAATTGCCATGAGTCAGAACTGACTTAATGGCAACTGGTTTTTAGTATGTAGGCATGGCAGTTATTTCTATACTCATTTAACAGATGAGGAAACTCAAGTTCCAAAAGGCACGGTTGTTTGTTCAATACCACAGTGCAAGTAATGAGCTGGCAGGGCTGCAACTGCGGCTTACGTCTGCTGACTCTGGGTCCAGTGTTTGTTTCATTACATTATGCCCCCTTCAACATTCCAGAGGGTGATGGCAGAAATGATGAAATACTGCAAGGAAGAAATTCCTGAATAGGACACATAACATTTTGTTAAAAGTAAATAGCACATATTTTTGTTTTCACTAAAGCTATTTTTACCATATGTATTCATCAAAAAAAAAAAATTTCAGAAAGAACATTTTCCCAAGAGGCCATTAAAAACACGTAACTTCTACATAAATGTAAAATCTCACCTACTGGCCAGTCCAGCTCTTTAACTTCCTGTTTATAGGTAAGGTCATTGAAAACCTCAAACCATTCAAGGTTGTCTTGACATTATAGTATGGAATAAAATGCTTTGTCATCATCATGTTAATGTCAGCACTCCCACTCCAAGTAGGAGCTTCAATTAAGCCAGTACATCTGGCTTCGATTAGGGAAAAAAGCAGTGAGCCAGCTCTAAGGTTTTATTCATGTCTTATCGACACCACTGTATCTCAATTTCCTCATCAGTAAAAGAGGAAGGTAGATTGAGAATGAAAGGCTGCACATTGGCAGCGCATGGGCTGACTCTAGCTCAATCTTGCTTTGTTTGGCCTGAAATATATTGTAAAAATTGGAGTTTTTGTACCTTATAAGGCATGTGCTCTTCAGTTCACCACAGTCCCCAATGCTCCCTACTACTTTCACCTGACCTGCTTCACCCATCACTACTGCTTGGCCCTTTAGACATTTGAGTTTGTGAACCTTGGACTCTATGTTTTCCGTCCTCTCTTGGATTCTGTGAGATCAGTAAGTACAGGGGGCAAGTGGGTCACATTCTGCATGTTAACAGACTTGCAATAGAAAGAAATTTCCAAACAAATGAAACAGCCAAGGCTCAAGTGATTCATTTTGGGAAATGAATTGTGTAGATGTTAAAATACACAGTCAGGCTCCATAAAGATAGTAGCTCTTTCGGGAACTCTGAGGTGGTGGGCTCTTTACATTGCCTCTAACATGTCTAACAACCCTTGTAGAGAAGGGGTTGTCATCATCCCCTTTTTATAGAGGAGTAAAGCGAGGCTCCCAGAAGTTATCTGACAAACCCAGTGTCTCATGGCTATCGGTGCCAAAGCTAGGAGTCAAATCTTTATCCACAGCTAACTTCTTTCACTTATACTCTATCATCTCTACTTTCTGACTGTGACCCAAAGGAAGACACTAGAATAGTGTTTTTTTTTTTTTTTCCATTGGGTGTTGAAAGGCTAGTGTCCTTTGGGTTCAGATTAAGGCACTGGTCTCTTTCCTCCATACTTTAAACTTCAGGACATAAGGTAAACCTTTATACTAGAAATTCTGGTAATAATGTGGTGTCTCATTGGCCCATTAGTATTCCATTCTCTGGGAGGTCTTTAGTAATCCAGGAACACTTTTTAGGAAACTTCTGAGAGATAGGGTCCATTTGAGTCTGATTTCGCTACATGCTTTACGTTGTTAACAGTCTAAGCTCAGGGACTGACAAGTATCTCTAGTAATAGCTAGAGATCACCAACTAGTCATGTCCTTTACCCTGTTCCAGGGTAAAGAGAATCAAAGGCTGCATACTGGCAGTGCATGGGCTGACTCTAGCCAGTAATTGCAGTGCAGTTACCACTTCTGAGGCTGTGCTTGATTGATCTAGCTCTGAGGTACTTAACTAGCTTAGGCACATCTGTATTTAAACGTAGATTTCTCGCTTCTTCTTACAATCATTCCAGATGATTTAGTGAATATCCCATGTGCACATGAGCTCAGATCAGCAGCTAAGTCAGCAAAGAAGGAGAAGAAAAACTCACCATGTTTTACACAGAAGCACGCACATACACACGCACTAAAAACATCAGTAATAACCACATTAATTTAATCAGCTATAATATCATCTGAAAATTTTCCTAGAGTTTCTGTTGTCTAACCATCTCATGTAATCTAGGGAAGCTGAAGCCATGGATGAGTTCACACACAACCATCTGGAGGAAGGCCTAAGATTTAGGTGTCTAAATGCTGATGTATGTTTCCATCTGTTGAGAACCTTAGCTTACCATCCTAAAACTAAAGAGTAGGTATTGGGTTCTATATTTTACAGCTGGTGAAAATGAAAAACGAAGCACTGAAAGGTGAAGTAACTTGCCCAAAAGCACACTGTTAGTAAGTGGTACAATTGGGATTTGAACCTAGGCTGTCTAATTCTGGGGTCTGTGCTTTTAACAATTATGCACACTGCCTCCGCTATACTATGCTGTTGGGTTGTGTGTATTAATTTATCTAAACCTCCAACCACCCTATGAAGTACGTACGATCGTGAAGCCTCAGTTTTCTCATCTGTATCATGGGAACAATAATTACCCCTACATTCTAGGGTGGTTAAAAGGAGTAAATGAATTAATATGTAAATGAATTAACCCTTAGCATTGTGCCTGGCACACAGTCTTTTGTCAATAAATGTTAGCTACTATTATTATTACTATTATTCATGCTCTTAAAATGCAACAATACTCCTAGGATATAAAAGTAAAACGTGGTGTGACAGTGAGTGCTATAATGTTACTGATGGTGGAAACATGCTTCTAAATCATGTCCCAGTGGAGAATGCCAACTTCCTTGCTTTAAAACTCAAAGACTAAAAGGGCTTCTTCATGAAG
Source organism: Loxodonta africana (assembly GCF_030014295.1). NCBI lineage: Eukaryota > Metazoa > Chordata > Mammalia > Proboscidea > Elephantidae > Loxodonta > Loxodonta africana. The sequence continues at coordinate 47,862,304 of NC_087348.1, forward strand.
CCCGTTGCTGAGCAAAGTTGAGTTCTGGTCCCTGAATTCTTGGTCTCCATGGCAACAAAGATTTCCATCAAGTTCATAGCATTAAGTGGGAACTTACAGATAAGAATGGACCAGTGACCAAGTGATTGAGAGTGTGCTTGAATTCTTTAAATTTGTTTACCAGTAACAGTTGCCATCAAGTCAATTCTGACTCATAGCAACCCCATGTGTGTCAGAGTAGAGCTGTGCCCTGTAGAATTTTCAATGGCTGATTTTTCAGAAGTAGATCACCAGGCTTTTCTTCTGAGGTTCCTCTGGGTGGACTTGGACCTTCAACCTTTTGGTTAGTAGCTGAGATCGTTAACCATTTGCACCACTCAGGGACTTCTAAATTCATCTATACAGGTTTTATTTTATTTTAACAGTGATACTACTGAGAATTTTTCCTGAGAAGGGATATGGTTGTCCATATGTATTTACATCTCTGGTTGCTGGGCAAATTCAGCCGAATCCTCCTTTGTTGTAGGTAGCACAGTGGCTACCTCTGGGGAGCCCAAAAGAAAGTGTATGTAGTTCACTGCCTTCCAATTTAGTAGGTGAAAAGAGCCAAGCCCAACTTCATTACAGGCTTCCAAGTAAATTCCTTATCCTCGTACTTCCTTGCATGCAGGAGAACAGTGACCAGGAATTGTCAGTGTATTCATCGATTCGTAGAATTTTAAAGATGAGGGGGGATCAAGGACATCAAGAGCCAGCATGAAATTAGAGTCGGGCAGACAAGGATTCCAGTCCCAGCAGGCCATGCCCAAGCTGTGTGACCCTAAGTTCTCTATGGCTCTGAGCCATGGTTTTCTCATGAGTACACTGCATATTATATTTACCTTGCAGAGTTGCTGTGAGGTCTACTGATGATGTGTGTATAGTAGCTTGCACAGCTCCCAGGAACCAGCCCTAAAGAAGTGAGGAGCAGAGGCATGTAGAAAGACAGGAAAAGCAGAAAGGGATGAGGAAGAAGTGAAATTACTGCCCAAGGAGCAGTTGCTGGCCTTAGAATTCCTCAGACGAACACTCTACTTATAGTAGGATGAGGGTATTATTGGGATGGAAGAACAGAGAGGGAAGCAACTTCCAACCTAGAAACTGCCTTTATAGGATTTTGTCTCATACAACCAAAGGTAACCAAATAACATGGCCAAAGTGCAAAAGGGACACATGAGAGTGACTCATAACAGAAGCAACTGATGTTGTAAATACAGCAGCAGAGGTTGAGATCATTGGAACTTGGGAAATTCCCCTTCCCTGGTGTTCTATCCCTCTCAAGGAAATGGCTGAGAATTTCCACCTTCCAGCTGTTGGGGCCTTGGGGAAGTTTTTATTACAAAGCAGCCTCACCCTACCCAGATTTCCAGAAAGGAAAAAACGATTGGGTTGTAATGCACTGGACCTCTTCTAAGTGCTTTTTATTTATTAACATTTAAAGCTTCCAACCACACTATGAGCTGTTGTTGTTGTTAGGTGTTATTGAGCCACTTCCAACTCACGGCGACTTTATGTACAACTGAATGAAACACTGCCTGGTACTGCGGCATCCTCATAATTGTTATTGTGCTTAAGTCCATTGTTTCAGCCACTGTGTCAATCCATCTTGCTGAGGGTCTTCTTTTTCACTGACTCTCTGCTTTACCATTGACCCTCTACTTTACCAAGCATGATGTCCTTCTGGTCCCTTCTGATAACATGTTCAAAATATGTGAGACAAAGTCTTTCCATCCTCACTTCTAAGGAGCATTCTGGTTGTACTTCTTCCAAGACAGATTTGTTCATTCTTCTGGCAGTCAGTGGTATATTCAGTAGTCATTGCCAACACCATAATTCAAAGACATCAATGCTTCTTCAGTCTTCTTTACTCACTGTCCAGCTTTCACATGCGTATGAGGTAATTGACAAAACCATGGCTTGGGTCGGGGCACCTTAGTCCTCAAAGTGACACCTTTGCTTTTTAACACTTGAAAGAGGTCTTATGCAGAACATTTGCCCAATTAGACACTACTATTATCTCCTTCATACAGTTGAGAAAATTTAGGCACCAAATGAGAGGTTAAATTGCCCAAAGTCACGTGGTTAATAAATGGCAGAGCTGGGATTTGAACCCAGCTAGGTCAGCTCCAGAGCCTACACTAATGACTACTACCCACTGCTATCTCCTGTGCCCCGGATGGATTCAAGGAAAACCAAGACCTCTAAACTCTGACACCACATTGGTGGGGCAAAAGAAAGCATAGATGGGTTCTGTAGACCACATCTAGAAGAGGTGTTTATGTGACAGGCCTCAATCTGGGAAGGATGACAATATGGAAAAACATCACTCTAACTGCATTAGCTAACAACTTTTTATGTGATATGGACAAACCATAAAACCTCACAGGGCCTGTTTCCTCGTATGTAAAGTAATATGTAGGTAAACTGAGGTCGCTTTCAGCCCTTGTTGTTTTTAGCTGCCACCGACTTGGCCCCTGACTCCTAGTGCCCCGTGCACAACAGAATGAAATGCTACTGGGTCCTGTACCATCCCCATAACCACTGCACATCAGACCATTGTGATCCACAGGGTTTTCATTGGCTGATTTTATGAAGTCCAGGCCTTTCAGAAGACTTACAGCCCTACAGACCGAGAATTCTGTGTTTGGTAACACTGGTGGACTGGGCCTGGTTAAACTAGTTTGGGAGGCTGGCTCTGAGATTGGAGCCTAAATGCCCACTCTAGAATTTTATAACCACCAAGAGAGTGATCCCCCTTTTCTTGTCAGCACCCCCAAAATGCTAGCTGGGAATCAATATTTTCAGAAGCATCCTTCCATTTAGAACTGACAGCTTTTACAAATGGCATTCAGAAGAGAGGAAAAGTCATGCCCTTTTGCTGGACCACAGAGACCCACCTCATGTCTGGATGGGGCACTTGAACCTTGGGTTTCCATTTTCCCAGACAGGAACTTCAAAGTGGTGCTGGGTGTGCCCTCGGCATTGTTGGGAAAGAAAATTAAAAGATGCTTCAGAGCAAAAGCCTCCCTTTATTTCATTGTCATTTCATGGCACCTTCTCCCTGTGTAATGTATTTTCCAGCTTACAGTGAAACATCCCAGGCGTCTGAAGCTTAGTGTTGTTGGGAATCTGTTGATTTGTTCCCCTGATGTCCGCTCAGTTGGGTCTGAATATTTGCCGATTTCTCATGTTAACATTGGCAATGACCTCCTCAGACATTGCCACGCTGTCCAAACGTCTCTGGTGCTCGCGGAGACTTAAAGGCATAAGCAGAGATGAATGCAGTCAGGTTCCCATGGAGGGATTGAGGGTGATTTGTTTTTCTCTTTTAAAATTTCCTTGCCTGTTGTTAGAGCCACACTTAGCTGATATGAGCCCTGTGACACATTAGACTAATTGGATACCACGATGGGGATAAGGCTCTGATCCATGAATGTATAAACTTCCATCATAACTGAGCAGAATCCAAATAAACCCAAATTCCTGGGTCAGTACTCCAGATTTGTCTATTCTCTGGGGGGAACAGCATTTTATGACTGACTGCCCAAAAGATTAGAACTTAAAGTTGTTGGAAAGGGTTTCGCCAAGACCTCTTTCTCCCCCTATGACCTGGCCTTCTCTGTTCTCACAGCCTCACAGCCACCCTGGCGAGTGTCGGTGCTGCCAGCATCCCCAGTGCCGGGCTGGTCACCATGCTCCTCATTCTGACAGCTGTGGGCCTGCCGACAGAGGACATCAGCCTGCTGGTAGCTGTGGACTGGCTGCTGTAAGTGCCTGTGCATGGGGCTCTGCTGGGGGGTGAGCAGGGGCGGATTATCCAACAAACAAGGTAAGCACCGTGCTTACCTTGCTTACCAGATGATCTGTAGTGAACAATTTCACATGGCTTTGGAGAAACCCATGTGAAATTGTTCACTACAGATTAATAAATTAGTACAAGTAAGCCCGTGCTTACCTTGCTTACTGGATCATCCACCCCTATCAGGGATTATAAATTTACGAAGAGGCTTTGATTCTGTAGGAAAGTGCTGTGGGGTTGGGAGAGAGTTGCTAGTCATGCCTAGAAGCAGAATCTTTGATGTGGTGAAAAAATGTGAAATTGTTCACTACAGGTGATCTGGTAGGCAAAGTAAGCATGGTGCTTATCTTACCTATTAGATAATCTGCCTCTGGGAGTGAGTGCTGCCTCCTAATGGTGGTAGGATACCAGTTTACAGCCAAGATCTTAGCCAATCCCCATGGCAACTCTCTCTTTCTTCCCTCCCTCTCTCCAACACTTACTAAGTGCCTACTCAGAAACCTAAGAAGAAAAAGGTGGACTCTGAGGGCCTCACAGTCTAGTGGGAAAATCTGATAGATTATAATATAAAATTAAAAGCGTCATGATTGGAGTGAACTACTGATGTATGCAACGAGTCTCAAAACATTATGCCGGATGAATGAAGCCAGCCACAAAGGAGTATATACTGCATGATTCCATTTATATGAAACTCTAAGGAAGACAATATAATCTATCGCAATCTAGAGATCAGTGGCTGCCCGGGCCAAGGGTAGAGGCATGGAGTTTAACTGAGAAGGGGCACAAGGAAAACTTTTGGGGTAATAGAATGTTTCATATGCAGAGTTATGCACAGGAGTCTACATTCATCAAACCATGCACTGAAAATGGGTACATTTTATTGTATGCAAATTATTTTTCAATGAGGTCAATTAAAATATTAAAGCACGTGAAATATAAAAGCAGATAAAAGCACAGTGAGAAAGGCTTCTATTCCAGTCTAGGATGGAAGGGCAGAGTGGACACTATCAGGAAACAATGAAAATGGCTACTGAATTTTGACTGTTTACTACGTGCCGTCTACTATACCAAGCACTTTACATCATCCTCTTAAAACAACCATGAAGGTTTGATGTTATTACTCCCATTTTACAGATGAGGAAACTGAAGTTTGCAGAGGTAAAATGACTGGAGAATGAACAGAGATTCAAGTTCAGGTCAGCCTGACTCTGGAGCCCATCACATTCTTGTTTACTGCCCTAGTCCAACCTCTAAAGGCAGTGATACCGGAGCTGCATCACGAAGGTTAGGTAGAAGTTACCCAGGTGTATGGCGGGGTGGAGGGGGGACAGGAGATTCCAGTCAGAAGGGCCAGCCTGCACAAAGGCACTGAGGCTATAAAGAGTGTGGGGACCAGTGGGCGGTTTAGTAGCACAAAGTGCAAGGCAGGGGAGTGGTGAAAGGTGAGGCAAGATGGACAACCTTGAAGGCCATGCCGAGGAGCTTAAACTTGACCTTGTATGTGTAGCCCAGCTACCTTTCCCAGTTAAGGACATGCTCCTAGTGTAGGAGGCTCACTGCCCATTTGTGAAGGTAGGCAAGTCTAGCCAGACGGTCCCCGAGGAGGAGATTGGAACCAATCCTCTCTTAGGGTCCCTTTGGGCTCTGGTGTTCTGTGGCATGTACACAGATGCTTCCTGCACCGTCTTGGAGCTGAATGCCAGGGAATGGGGAGGATGCTACCAGCTTCAACGTCAGGTTCCTAGTGACAAGTGCTGGAGCCTGGGTCCCAAGGCCAAACTGCACACGCTTATCTTTTAAACTGTCTCATATGCCAGTGGCAATTTTTCTGATGTTTATCAACATAGATTTTAAATGCCAGAAGCCATGCTTTATGGACTTGAGTTTCCACTGTGCTAAAACAACAGTTCCTCCCCTACATACCCCCTCTTCCCAAACAATGGCCGTCCAGTTGGTTCCAACTCATAGCAACCCTATAGTACAGAGTGGAATTGCCCCATAGGCTGTAAATCTTTACGGAAGCAGGCTGCCACATCTTCCTCCCATGGACCCCTCTCTTCTAAAGAGAGAAAAATCCAAGTGGCTGAAAGCAAGAAGGACATAGGGGCAGGCTAGAAGGAAGCCTGATGTCTCCATAAAACTTGGCCGTTGTTGGTGCAGCCAGTGGGTTTAGGTTAGAAATAAGAAGTGGCTGCCTGGACATAATCTGTGCAAATCAGGAAGGCTGGGAGAAGCTCATGGCTCCTCCTAACTTGCTCTTATATCACCAGAGAAATGCTCTAGAAATGCCTTTTGTGAAGAGGTGAAGAGCAAACTAAATAACCTCATGGGGGTCTGCCTGACTCTGCCCATCTCTTTCAGGTGGTGGTGGGGGAGTCCTTCCATTCTAGCTTTGTTCTTTTCTGTGCCCCGTGTTGGCTCCAAGGCGCAGCCTTTATTATGGCGCCTATTCAGACAAGCATGCATGGAGGCAGCTAAGACTAGACTGTGGTGTATGAGTGGAAAAGATTTGGAGAGAATAGGATGAAGGAGGATGATGATTGGAGTAGGGTTTGGATGGGAAAGGGAATGAAGACATTGGCAATGGTTTGGGGGCACAGCACATAGTAGGAGGTCAATATATGTGGGCTAAACTTGACTGTGGAGGTGCAGTGTGATAATCAGGTACCTTTCCACTCAGCAACAGAGGAAGCTACTCAAATACCATTTGCTTCCCCTGTGGTTGTTTCTTACTTATTCCTCTTCCTTTCTCTCTCTCTCTCTGTCACTTACACTCTCATTCTCACTCTCATTCTTGTTCTCTCTGTGCAATCATAGCCCCTATTTTTTTCCAGAAATTTTCATCACTCCAAACAGAAACTCATCCTTCCTTCCCCCAGCCTCTGGTAATGACTAATAAACTTGTCTCTATGTATTTGCCTATTCTAGATATTTGTTATACATGGGACCATACCATATTTATTGTTTTGTGTCTGGATTATTTCATATAGCATAATGTTTTCAAGGTTCATCCGTGTGGTATCACGTATCATAACTTCATTTCTCTTTATGGCTGAGTAATAGTCCACTGCATGTACATATGAAACTTTGTTTATCCATTCATCTGTTGATGGACATTTGGGATGTTTCCACCTTTTGGCCTCATTGTTTCTTGATATTCCTCCTCTGGTGTTGTCACTGAGAGTCCCTTGATTTGTGCAATTATATTGCCTAGTCTCTTCTTGGGCTTGTTTCTGAGGCTCGAAATCCTCCATTAGAGATTCATCTATTTTTAAAAAGTATTATTACTATGGCATGCTGCCTCTACTATAATGCAAGTGCCTTTGAGTAGAAAAAGTACAGAATATATGGAGGATGAGGAAAAGGAGCTGGTATTTGGTAGGTACTGCAATGTTTTTTTTACACGTTTTCATTTAATCCTTAAGCCCTGTGGCATATATTGTTATTGTTAGCTGCTGTCAAGCCAGCCCTGGCTCATGGCAATTCCATGTTCAACGGGAAGAAATGCTACCTGGTCCTGTGCCATCCCCACGACTGGTTGTGGATTGGACCATTGTGAGCCAGAGGTTTTCACTGGCTGATTTTTAGAAGTAGATCTCCAGGCCTTTCTTCCTAGCCTGTCTTAGTCTGAAAACAACACTGAAACCTGTTCAACACCATAGCAACACACAAATTTCCACTGACAGACGGGTGGTGGCTGCTCATGAGGTACACTGGCCAGAATCAAACCCAGTTCTGCATGGAAGATGAGAATTCTACCACTGAATCACCTGCCATCAGTGGTATATATTACAGACGAGAAAACCAAGAATCAGGAAGATCAAGTCTCTTGCCCAAAGGCATAGTAATGCTTATGTGGTCAGCTCAGAGCCCTTCTCCCCATCCCACATGGCCTCCCAATTAGTACCAAGCAGTTCTACCAGCGGGGATGTGGAGCAGAGAGATCCAGAGTCAAGAAGTTTGGAGAAGACAGCGTATTCAGGTCATGCCTGGTTCTACATACTAAGAAGACAATTTTTTGCTTGTCTTGCTTTTGTCTCCTCCCGGGGTTAAAACAAACAAAACAAAAGGCCTAATGGGGACAAATGGAATATTGTCAAGGTCTCAGCCAATGTTAAAATTCAAGTCTTCCAGCCCCAGCTGGTCTGCTATTGTGGGCCTAGGTCTTCCTGGCCATCATTTCCTTTCAAGCCTGATGGATGAGAGGCATTTCATGAAACATTCAAGACCCTGCCTACTTCTGACCCCAATGTTAGGGAATGGAATAGGAAGATGGAGACTTCCCTAGGCACCTTGCACAGGCGCTCACATGCTCATACTTGCTCAGGAAAACAGGTCGTGCTAACCCAAGTGTTGAGACATGCCAGGAGAAGGGAGGTGGCTGAACAGAAATAGGATGATACATTTGGATTAACTCTACTGATGAAGTCATGTATGAGAAAACTCTATCCCAGGCTAGAGCTAGAAAGGAAGGAGCAAATGAAGAGCTCGTCTCTAACTCTGGGGCTCTGATCTCAGATGGAGGAAGGCCATGTGACCAAGGGGAAGAAACAAGGGGAGGTTAAAAAACCCTCTATCTCAGCTCTGCACTTCCTGTCTATTGGGCAAGAACTTCCTGTCTGGGCTCCAGCAGCCACATGTGTAAAATGGGGCAATAACCCATCAGCTTGCAAGCAAGAGTCTAGTCTAATGGCCTTGAGTGCCCTTCTAGTTTGAAAACCTAGAGTGGGATTCTGCTGGTGATGGATGCTTGTATACAATAAACGTGAATGTTCCTTTTAAGAAGAAAAGCAAAACAGAGGGAGAGGATCCTGGGAAAATGCGCGTAGGGGTCTGTAGCTAGGTCAGGTCTGCTTTGAATTTGTAATGGCGCCACATTCTTTCTTGCCAGCAAGAGGAGTCCTGGGAACAGACTTTTGGTCGTGAGCTCAGTGGCTGTTCGGTGCCCATTGGCGTGTGTTTGGGGTGGAGGTGGGAGATGTGAGGTGAAGTGCAAGGAGAGAGTCACGATTCCCTAGAAAAGTTACCTGTGAAAGAAAAGTAAAGAAAAATAAAAGGGGGGACTTCTTTTCCTCTTTAGGCAAGGTTTGTAAGCGTTCATAGCTCTAGCAATTTTTCAATTTAAAACCAAACAAAGCCTGCAGTGACATTTAATGTGCTGCGGTATATGCCAACTGCTGGAGAGCAGCCATCCTCATTACTGCCTGCCCAGCCCTGGATACTTTTCAGCGGGCAGGCTTAGCTACTCTGTAAATGGCATGCTGAAAACCCAGATTCTGGAGCTTTGAAAAGTGCCTGAGTCCTAGAGCACCGGATGGGCAGGGCTAGTAAGACCAGAACATTTCTGCATCCAGGGAACTTTTTGTGTCAGGAATCCTTTGCAGATATTTATGAGTTCTCACTGACACCTCTCTCTCTCTTTCTGAAGGAGATAAGGAGTGAAAACTGGGAGCCAACACCAGGGAGAGGTGATAAATAGCTGGGTCTGGCCAAGGTGGGAAAAGTAAAGCCAAAATAAAGTGAAACCTGAGTGGACCTTGGCCCACGTATCACCTAAGACTCTGCTGGTGAGATGGTTTCTAGTGGCACATTTGCTAATTGGAGGATTTAGTGGAAATGGCACTTAGGAAGAAGACTGGACAACGTCCTGTTGTTGTTCTTGTTGGGTGCTGTCGAGTCGATTCCAACTCAGTGACCCCATGTAACAGAGTAGAGTAGAACAGCCCCCATTGGGTTTTCTAGGTTGTAATCTTTAGGGGAGTAGATCGCGAGGTCTTTCTTCCACAGAATCCCTGGGTGGGTTCAAACCTCCAACTTTTCGATTAGCAGCCACGTGCTGCTTAACCGTTGCATCACCAGGGCTCCTTTTTGGATAACTTCCTAGGATGTACCTTTAAAGAGCCCCCACCCCACTGGAGGGACTCAGAGGCTTCTCTTATTAGCATTCCTTCCTGGAGGGAGCAGAGCAGGGTGCAATCTTGTTAAAACACAGATTCTGAGGCCCCACCCCCAGAGTTCCTGATTTAGGAGGTCTAGGGTTGGACCTGAGAATTTGCATTTCTAACAAGTTCGCAGGTGATGCTGATAATGCAGCCAGGAAGCTCACATCAGGGAGCACCTGACTAGAGTTAGGGAGGAAAAAGCAGAGATTCCTTGATTGTGGGAAAAGAGCACCTCTGCTCTTTTCAGCACTGGTTGAGAGGTCATGTACCCACCAGCAAAATAGATTGCGTGGATGCAGTATACTAAGAGCTAATACTTTGGTGAGTGTCCCTTGGGTTTCAGACATTGTCTTAAACATCTTCCATGGAATGGTTTTAAAAGTCACAGCAAATTATTAGGTAGCTAATAGTATTTTTTTTTTTTAATAGTATTGTTCCCATTTTACAGTTGAGGAAGCCGAGGCTCAGAGAGAAGTAACTTATCCCACTTTATTGTTGTTGTTGTTAATTGGCATCATATGGTGGCCCCATGCACAAAAGAATCAGACTGTTGTGTTTCCACTGGCTAATTTTTCAGAAGTAGATTGCCAGGCCTTTCTTCCTAGTCTGTCATAGTCTGGAAGCTCCACTGAACCCTGTTCAACTTCATCACGGCACATTATGACTCCCTGCACTGACAGATAGGTAGTGACTGTGCATGAGGTGCGTTAGCCAGGAATTAAACCCGAGTCTCCTGCATAAGAGGGGAGAATTCTACCGCAGAGCCACTGCTGATCTCTTATCCCAACTTAGTGGCTGTTCAAATGGCTGAGCCGAGATTCAGACCCAGGCTGTCTGGATGTTTGTTGGTGTGGCAGTCTCCTGAGTGTGTACGCATGCACACCCACACTGATTTAACCCCCACTGGATGTCTGGTGGAGAAGAAACCAATCCCTTCTTCCACCATGTCTCTGAAGATTCTAGGGGCTTATAATTACCTTAGTCTTCTGCTTTGATTTCCTACTTCCACCGAATTCTCCTTTTTTCTACACTTGCCTTCTTTTCAATCTATGTCAATTCCAGCGTGGTTTGTGACCCCTTTCCTGCTAAGTCCCCAACCCCACCAAAGTGTCCCTGATTCACAGCAGTGTAATTGCAGATCAAGGGGAGGGGGAGAGAGGCTATAGCTCTGCGTAGCAATTTTTTTTTATTACAAAAGAAATATGTGTACATGGAAACAAAAGGGGGGGAGCAGCTCAAAAGTGATAAAATGAAAAAGAAAAAAATCTCTTCTCTACAGTCGAATCTCAGATCTTGTTTTTTTGAAGTAATCGCTGTTAGTAATTTTGGATAGCACAGAAAATAAGAATTTAATATTGGGCATCCCTTTTCTTAAAAAAAAAAAAAAAAACCCTTTGGTGTTCCCCACCCCTGCCCCACTGCCTTGCTGGGCCTTCTGGCTCTCCACCTCTTTGTTCTGCATCCCCCACACACCCCTCTATTTTCATATTGCAAAGCCATTGGGGCTGTCCATGTCTCCTCCTTCTAGATCATGCTTGATCTAACTTTTCACAACCAAAATGTCCAAACAGATGTTTCACTAAACAAAAGACAATTTTCTCTCTAGAGTTATTCTGCTTCTGCCTCTTAAACCAATAATCCATCCCCTCCCCCTCCTCCACTTTCCCCTGCCTCGCCCCATGCCCATAAATGAAGAAAACATGGTCCCAGCCCTCAAAGAGTTTACAGCGAGTCATGAGGACAGATGTGGTGAAATTATTCCAGCGGAGTGTACTAGGTACAAAAAAGAGGAATAAGGATAAAGTTTGGTGGAGACACAAAAGAGGAAGTGATTCTCTGTGCTTTTTGCTTGGACTAATTATAGTAGTAATAATAATGAACAGCGAAAGGCTGAGCACGTTTTTTGTACCCGGCACTGTGATAAGTCTTTTCTATGCAAAGAATTTGGCAGAAGGCCTCTCATGTGACAAATACTCAGTACATGCTAGCTCTTATGATTTTCTCAGTACCTTTTGAAATAGATATTACTCTTCATATTTTATAAATGAGAAAATGGAGCCAGAAAGGCTGTCACTTGCCCTGGTAGAGGCAGAATTGCGTCATAGGCTTGAATCCAAATTTCATATTCTTAACTAGTGCTTAGATTGGCCCTCCTTCCCTTTCTTCACTCCATGTGGCTGTAACCCTTGGGCCCCAGATCGTGCCAGCCTCAGCCCTGGAGCCTAAGGTGACCCCTCTACCACACTGTACCCTAAGGGTACTCTCTCAGCACCCTGCATTCTGAGAGATGGATGAGCCGGTTTGTGTCTATTAATATCAATTTGAATCATACGAAATTGCCAATCTTTGAGCTTTTTAGACTTATGTAAATGGCAGTTTCATGGGGTTCAATGCAATACAAGGGACCAGATGAATTCTGGGTGACCTTGTTCTCTTGCCTCTGTTCTTTTGTGAGAATCAGGACTTTCAGACAACCCTACCATCTTCCTGCCAGAGGATTCAGGCTGAGACATAGAAAAGAGAGAGAGGACCTTGGAAATTGCTTTTCTTCCTGGGAGCAGGACCCAGTGTTTCAGTGTGAAATAACTTGAGAAAGCTCCTCTCTCATTTTTGATATCTGGTGGGCCCAAAAGGATAGCAAGTGTCATCTGTAGTTAATACATTAAATTAAAGCTTCTGCTCCAATGTCCACCCCATTCTTGCAGTATCCAGACCCAAGGATTGCATCAAGCACCCAAAAATTCTTTTTACCAAGTAGCCAGAAAGCTCCTGAGGTCAGCTTGACAGACGTGGTTTCCTGAGTGATCATGGCTAGTTGTGAGAGAAAATGAAAGTATCTGCCTATGGAGAAATTTTCTGTCTATGAAACAAGGGTACGACCTCATAAATTCCCATATCCTGCTTTTGGCCAGAGTTGGACTTCCCCAGAGGTGGTCAGACATTCCCCTGGTGACCTCAGGGTGACCTGCTTCACAGCTGTTTTAGAAAGGAGATACATACAGAGAAGCCATGATCTACATACTAGTTGGGCATCATGGGAACTTTCCCAGCATGCTTTGTGCAAAAAGAACCTGGTATGATGGGGATCTAATAGTTTATTTTAGTCTAAATTAATATCTTTCTATTCATATCTTTTTATATTTCCTTTAACTTCCTGCCACCTCTATTTGAAATCTACCTTCACAAATTTGCCCTTGACTCCTATGGGACTCCTTGACTTCTCTTCTGTAGTGATGGGATAGAATCACCCCACCTAAGAATATGGCTTCACTTCTGCTCTGTATCTCATTCCTTTCATCTCTCTAGGAACTTAACTCCATCAACCATTCCCTCTTCTCTGTGTCTTTAATTTCTCCTTCTCTGCTGACTTCTCATCGGGGTTTAAACATGTTCATGTCTTCTACCTCTTAAAATCAAAGCAAACTAAAAAATCTCTCAATCTTCTGCCTCCCTCCATCTTCCATTTCCTCTCCTTCCCTTCTCAGCCAAACTTCTCGAATGAGTTGATTATATATAATGTCTCCATTTCTTCACCACTCATTCAATTATCTACCCACTGGCTACTGTTCCTGCCTCTGTATTGACCAATAGTGGCTTCCCTATTGCTAAAACCAAGAGATGCTTCTTTTCCTTACCTTACCTGGCCTCTTATCAGTAATTGGCATTATCCACAGCACCCTTATTCTTGAAACATACTTTCTTTCACTTATGCAACCCCAGACTTTTCTAGTTTTCCTCCCCTCTTTGTAGGATGTTTTTTTTTTTTTGTCTGTTCTTAAATGTTGGTTGCCCTCAGTGTCCTAGAGTAGATTATCTGCCCTTTTCACACTATATAATCTCCGAGTATGAGCCCAGGCACTCCTGTGGCATCCCTGTCCATCTCCTAGCTCACCATCTGTAGCTCATGTCTTTCCTGCTCTTCAGGCATATTCCCAATCACCTCCCCTTTACTGGATTGTAGGCTTCACACTTAACATGTTTAAATTGAAGCCAGAAAATTTCTCACCCTAACCATTCATGCTGCCTCCCTATGGAAGCCCAGACCAGAAACCTGAGAGCAATCATGGTGCTTCTCTGATTTTTCCCCATAGCCAGTCAATCCTCAAGTCCTAGATTTTTCTCTCTTAAATCACTCTGAAATCCATCTTTCTGTGGGTCACCACATCCTCACTAGCTGGATTTGTACAGACTCTGTCATCCTGAGGAAGATTCTCCAAAGCAGGAGGGAAGGGAAGAGCATTCTCAGAAGGAGAGATGCCCCAGCAAGTCAAGTCCAGCTCTGATCTCTCTTTTTCATTGACAGCGCCTTCCGGTTGGAACCAGGACAGCTGGCTCACACATGACCATCCTAAATAGATGGTCTTGCAAGGGAACCAGGGCAGACTCCTCCCAATGAAGCTTCATTTTTATTATTTTCTAATTAGAAATAGATTTGATAATAGCAGCAATAATTTATCTTAGGCCTTTTGTTCCAAGAAGAAAATTAAGGATTCTACTTTGCCTAGCACTTAGTCCTAGTGCCCTTGTATTATTGAAATTGAAGGCTAGATTGAGAATATCTCAGTGACATCTTTACCTAAACTTCTCCTTCTTTGTGGTTTCCAGCATTCTTCTCTTCAGGACTTTGAATATCTAAAAACATGGCCAAAAGGACTCTTCACATTTATGGATGAGAGGACAAATCCACTATTAAGAACTTAATTAGCTTTCATGTTTTAACTCTCTAAGAGGGACAATTATCAACCATCATATTTTTTTTCAAATCAGAACTGGGAACATAAGATTTGGGAAGGATTTTTTTTTAATTCTTCCTTGTTCAAGAGGCACACTGAAAGAGTTGATTTTTGGAAGGTTAATAAAGAGAGCAGATATTTTGGTTTTTCTAGAACATATAGTCATGGCACATATTAGTCAATGAGAAAATTATGTCTGAGTTCTTTATCCAACAGCTGTATCTGTGTGTATGCATGGAGGGGAGAGAATTAGGGTGCAATGGGAAAGCCAAGGATAGTTTTGATCATTACAAAAAAGATGAATATTCTATTATGGAAGAACTCTCAGGTGGTGAGTCTTTCTAGTAAACCTAACAAATAAAATTAAATAATTGGAAATAGCCTGCAGTCTTCAAAGAAGCATTAAATCAGGAGGAATTGCTAGACACAGCTAAAAAAGTGACTGAAGCCTGGGTACCAATTTTGATATTTGGACACATGACTTCCCTCAAATTCCTTCCTTTCTTCCTCCTCCTCCTCCTCCCCCTTTTTCTTTGCTACTGTTTATTGAGTCCTTCCCATTCATCAGACATTATGCTAAGCACTTATATTATCTCGTTTAATTTTCTCACAAACCTATGAGAGAAGTGTGATTAATGTGATTATCATCTCCAGTTGACGTACAAGTAAACCAAGACTCATAAAGATTGGGTAACATGCCCTGGATCAAGCAAAGGGCAAAAGGTGAAACCAGAGATCAACCCCAGGTCTCTCTGGCTCCAGACCTTGCTCTTAACCACCATGTCACACTGCTTCCTCACTAAACTTTTTCTATTCTTTGTCCCTAGGGACAGGATGAGAACTTCAGTCAATGTTGTGGGTGACTCTTTTGGGGCTGGAATTGTCTATCACCTCTCCAAGGCTGAGCTGGATTCCATTGACTCCCAGCACCAAGTGCATGAAGACATTGAAATGACCAAGACTCAATCCATTTATGATGACATGAAGAACCACAGGGAAAGCAATTCTAATCAATGTGTCTATGCTGCACACAACTCTGTCATAGTAGATGAGTGCAAGGTACCATTTTTGGATATCGAGACTTGTATATAGTAGTGCATGCTTGATTTCTTAAAAAACAAACACAAAAGCCCTGCATGTATTATTGTCACTCTTATTTTTCTAAAAAATCATGTAACCCAAGCTTCTATGAGTCCCAGATCATCTAACTCTGTGTCTAACATGACAGGAAATCAACATGTCTAACAGTGAAAGAGCCAATCAATTGCCCATTTTATCCACATGGTATAAAACAACCATTTTGATCTCCCCACTCACCCATTTCACTAATTTGATCAGGTTTCTTCAATATTTTCCCCCAAGAATTTGTGGTTGCTAGAGCTTTGCTGGCTTTCAAACCTCTTATACTTGAACTGAAACATCAAGGGAAATACCCAGCATCATTTAATTTACAACGCACATGTTTTCCTCTTTGCTGTAGATCATGTGTTGGTCCAAATGTGCTCACATAACTTCGCATAACTATCTTTCTCTTAATTTTTTTTTTTGTGGGGGTGAGTTTTGAAACATAAGTCACTTTGCTCCAAGAGTGGGGGAGTAATTTCAAAGAATAACTATCCTTCAGGACATTTATCTAAAGATTAAAAAAAAAAAAAAAACTATTGGGTAGTGCAAATGGTTAATGCAGTCAGGTGCTAACTGGGTGGGGAGTCAAGTCCACCCAGAGGCACCTTAGAAGAAAGACCTGGCAGTCTTCTTCCAAAAAATCAGCCATTGAAAACCCTACGAAGCACAGTTCTACTCTGCCACGTATAGGGCCATCGTGAGTCAGAATTAACTTGATGGCAACTGGTTTTTACGTCTCACACACTGCCCGGAAGCACCATCTTTCCTGCAACAGGATGTTCTGGGCTCTCCTCCAAGCTGTTGGGTGCTAAGACTACAAAGCTTGATGGGCGCTGTCTGGCCTTCACTGTAACTAACCTGACATTGTCAAAGACAGACTGTCATGACCAGAGTGGAGCAAACTTGGAGAAACCTGGCAGGTGAACAAAGAGACAACTCTGGGGGTTGGTTTACTAAAATGGTTCCAGGCAGCAGCTGAGGACAATCCCCACCCAACAGAAGTGTCTGATATCTCTTGTATTCCTGTTGGTAAGTCTTCCTTTAGTAGTTGGCTTCTTCTTGAGTTACTTTTAGATCATTCCAAATAAACACCATGGCTCCTGCCAGGCAACTGAGGGTGGGATAGAAGCAAGTCTATTTACCAGACTGAAAAATACATCTGGAATTCTAGTGGACCATCCACAGTCTTTTGCTCATCCCCTTTATGTCAGGTACATGTGTGGGTGAACCACAGCTCAAACACAAACCGGGGAGGGAATCCACCCAACTAGGGGCAATTGCATTAGTGAGTTGACTTTTAGTAACAATGATTCGAATTGTTAGATATGCAGATGTACTTAAAGGGCACACTCCATTCTCCTGGCAAGTTAATGTTTCCCACATCTGGGTGAATATGCTGGATTATTTCTCATCAAAATGTCAGTTTGGGACCATGAGGACATTTTCTAAGGACAAAGTACAAAGCTAGGGCCAACATTCCCATGGACTGGCTTCGTGCTCTGTGATATTTAGCAAATATTTATTAGGTGCCCTGTGGGGTTTATTTGAATTCCCCATCTCATTCCTGTAACCTCCTGTATTTTGACATTTATTACGTTTTTGTTGAGTGCCCATTACCAGCAAAGCCCTGAATGAGGCACTGGAGGACAGCAAAATGAATGTATAATTTTCTAGTGGAGATAAGATGTGAACCCAAATTACTACCATACAAAGAAAAAAAGTAGTAAGAAACAAAAGGAAATTGTTATGAGTAAATTTTTTTTTTTAATTTGGCAATTGTATGTAAAATAATCCTAGGGTTTAATTGCTTATGGCGTGGCCCATTTGGGGCTTCTCAAGGGGCTTTTGTACAGGACATGTTTTGAAAAAGAAGGTTTACGGGCATGGAAATATCTTTAGATTTCATACTTCTCTGGATTTTTTTCTTCTTTAAAGGATATCAAGGATAGCTGAAGGTGTTTGCTTCATTTTTTTAAATCAAAGTAATTCGCAGGAAGCAAGCCCGTGAAATGAGAGCATTTGTCCCCATTTTTCATTTCTGTGTTCTAGTACCTAAAACAGTGCCTGTCATGTAGTGGGTAAACCCAAACCCAAACCAAACCCAATGTCGTCAAGTCGATTCCTACTCATAGCAACCCTATAAGACAGAGTAGAAATGCCCCATAGAGTTTCCAAGGAGCGCCTGGTGGATTCCAACTGCCGACCTTTTGGTTAGTAGCCGTAGCACTTAACCACTACGCCACCAGGGTTTCCTGTGTAGTGGGTACTCAATAAATATTTGTTGAATATATCCTTTTAGCATCTTAGTCCCATGGTTTATTTCAGATAAACTTTTTGCTGGAAAGTTCCACAGGCAGTGATTCAGTCTCTGTATCATCAACTACCCAACCAACCATCTGCAGACTCAGTGAATTCGCGTATTAGATGGTGAAATGCTCAAACTCATCAGGTCATGGAGATGATAAAAATGGACATGCTGCTTTAAAAACCATTTTAGCTGTTTAGGTTTTTTTGAGAAGCAATTAGGCTTAGCTTAGTGAAGATTAATTTATCCTCAGTCTTTGCTAGGTGGGTCAGTTTTACTCTTGTTGTACTAGATTAGTTAACTCTGTCAGTACAGGCATGGGAAGGGGGCACCCAGAGCTTTGGAGATGAATTTACACCTTTTCTAGAATATCCAGGTCACATTTACTCTTTTTTTTTTTTTTAACTTGTTTCTGGTCAATTTTCAGTCTGTTTCCCAGTTTTTGAAAACTGAGGTGAGAGACATCAAGTGTACTGACAGCCCCTCCCCCTTTTGCTTTCCTGTCACCCTGGTGGTTGGGGCAGAGAGGGGTGGAATGGGTTGGGCAGAGGAGTCCCAGCTTCCTTTCATGCAGGCAGGAATAGAAATGCCAAGAAAGCTGGGCCAGCTACATTTGAAACATAGGTCTCAGTCTTTAAAAAAAAAAAAAAAAAGTAAGGAAAGAAAGAAACCTCCCCCATGTGCCATCTGGTGCTTCCGCAGGCACCACAATGTGATTTATAAGTTTGTGCTGCTATTGACCTGGTACATCACTGAAAGCCAAATGGGCACACTCAAGGTCACTGTGAAAGGCGGCTTTCTCCAGACAGACAGTCTGTCCCTGGCAACCTTTCTCAACAGTTCACCGAAGGGAAAACAACTTTGCTGCAGCTCTGGTTAAAACTTGAAGCATTGCTACGTTACCCCGGCTTCTCTGTTTTCAAAATCATGCCTGCTGATAGTTGTTTGAAATTACGCAATAGCTGTTTTATTTTCATCAGAATAACTGCATGTGGAGCAATCGCTGCTTATTACACAGTCTGTCTGAAAAAATTTAGGGGGCTAGTAGGGGCTCGAGGAACAAATGGATTTTTATTTTCTTATGCTTGGCTTGTGAAGGGCACTGGTTTTCTGTTCCTAGCATGTTGCCTGTGCTTATAATGCATGCATGTCACTTCCACGTGGGTAAGAAGAAGGTCAAATTTCTTTCAAACATTACTGCGTTTGTCATGTCTCCATATCCTAATGCTTCCACAAATCCAGTCTCTCCATTATGTGGAATATCAGTCGTGGGTTTAAGTTTGCACATGACGTTGAGGACAGACAGACGGAAGGTAAGCTAGGAAAACTACTTAGAAATGCAGGGGAAAACCTCCCATTCTGTGTAAGGGTTCAGTTTGCTTTGAGCCAGGGAAACCTGATAGAGACAGTCTGGTGGTTATATATGATTACTGGATAACTGAATTGAAGTAATTTAGATATACAGTGTCACTGGTCTCGGGCTTTTAATCTTCCTCTCTTAAAAAAAAAAAAATCTTTAAAGCCTGGACAGCTTATTGGCAGAACTGAAGCTTGTCTGATTTCTGATTTTAAAATTGGGCACATGTATAACGCATCTGGCCTCATTGTCACTGAACCTTTCCCGTGCATGCATAGAGCTAGCTACCTAGTTCTGGATTTGTTCTCTGTGGTTGTATGGAGTAGCACATGAACACTCTTTTCGAAGGACTGTGCTATTGCGTGATGAGTCTGTGGGTGGTGAGACACCCCCACAACCCTAAAAGCATAGTAGAAGTTACTTCCCAAATTGTCATATGTCTGTAGTCCGTCAGTACTACCAAGGCAAGTATGGACGTTTTAATGTTTACAAATCAATGTTGAAAATGAAAATAGGCTCAAAACCAATTTGAAAGGGACAACAATTGAAACAGTGTTTAAGTCATATAGTATAGCCCTCCATCTGGTGCTCCTCCACATAACTCTTGGAGTCTTTTTCTGGTTTGTGGCCTGTAAGCTGGATGTTGATGATAATTATTTTCAGGTAACTCTGGCAGCCAACGGAAAGTCAGCCGACTGCAGCGTTGAGGACGAGCCTTGGAAACGTGAAAAATAAGGATATGCCTCTCAGCAAATTCTTGAATAGACTCCCCAGCGTATCTTATGGTAAAAGATGATATAAAGATTAAACAAGCTTTCTTTAAAAAAAAGGAAAAAAAAAAACCCCACATTATATTCCTATGTTTACTTAATCTGTTAGCTGAGGCTTAGAGGAACCATTGTGAGTTGGTGATGGTAGGCACGGTGCTGTGTCTTTGCCAAATAATGCTTCATAACTGTCTAACTTTCTCATATGTATTACTGTTTGAATGGATGCTGCTGGAGGAGTCAGTTTGAATGGGAGACACATTCTTGCCTGCTTCCCCTTTCTCTCAAGATGCAGAAATGTGGATGCCCTTTTCCCAGGGGATGCAACTGAAGCAGTGCGGTACACTCCAGGGACTCGGGATAATGAGCAAACTCAGTGTGTTATTCCTTAAAGTATTCTCCGTGTCTCATCTTGTTATGCACAAGAGATTTTGTTAGAAGCCTCTAGAAGTAATTTCCTTTAAACGTCTTGTAGAGTTTGGCACATGTGTTGATTAAAAGCAAGCACCTGTCTTAGGGAACTCTGACAAATCATTTTCAGTAGCCTCTTTGAGTTAAATGTTTCAACGTTTTAGTGGGAGCCATAGTCTTAAAGGCAGTTGTGTATGGAGCTCACTGTGTCTCTACCCTACTTTGTGTAGTTTGTATGAATAATTATTGAAAGTTCAAAGTATGTTTATAATTAGGGATAAATATGATAATGGTTAGGAAGTAATTTATACATGACCACTGCATATATTGACAAAAATAAAGCACAGTCAATATAAATTTTAACCAGATTCATCTATAAAAATTTGTTTATATTTGGTTTGCGTTTCGCCTGGCATAGTGAAATCAAGTAAGATTGTTTGATCTCTGTTTCACTTTCTTGTTTCACTCCTAAGATCCTTGTTTGGGTTCTAACGAAAGAGACACT
Source organism: Loxodonta africana (assembly GCF_030014295.1). NCBI lineage: Eukaryota > Metazoa > Chordata > Mammalia > Proboscidea > Elephantidae > Loxodonta > Loxodonta africana. The sequence continues at coordinate 47,883,266 of NC_087348.1, forward strand.
TTTAATCCCCATCTGGTTGAGTCATATTCTCATCAACCTAGAAGGCCTCATCATTTTACAGTCCTCACATATGGAGGACAGTTGTGTTGGCTGTGCATCTTTTAATAACATCTCTTAAGAAAAAAAAAAAACTAGTATTTATCTAGTATGCAGAAAGCTTTTTGTTATATTATGTCAAAGCATATAAAACTAGTTACAGGACATAGTTGGAAGCACAGCCAGTCTTTTCTCCAACCTTCTCTGTGCAAAGGAACAGAAAACAAGCATGTGCGAAGTCCTATAAAGGTAACACTCCTACGGCAGAGTCTAAACAGCCTTAAACCATGAAGTGGGATAACTCTACACAATGCAACACAGGAGATCTTTTCACGGCTATGAAAGTTTGAAGGAGTAAACCATATATAATTGGAGAAGCGCAATGCCTTGCATGCTGTAGGCACCCAGTGAATTCTTATTGATGGATTATACAAGTTAAATTTTTTAATGTCTCTACTATCATTTACTATTGGATAGCCCACAGTATTTTCCTAGGTTGCTGGGTTTGAGAGTTTGTTGAGGACTTGAATATGAATCGTTGATAAATATAGCACATTCGACTCTAAGGAGTATGTAGAACTTGACCCACAGGTGGGAGCATGTCATCCAAAGCCAGCAGATAAATGTGGAGATATTCATGAATAGTCATAGAATGCAACTTGTCTGAGGTGAGGGTGTTATTGACATCACATACCCTGTAATACCAACTCCTTCTGACTCCTCTCTTGTAACTCAGATGCCTTTGGAACATACAAAAGATGTGAGATCCAGTAGTTCTTGTCTCTCAAACACCAGTTATTTTTGGAGAAGGATTGCTATTGAGCAGTATTAAGCAGCTTTTTTACTTTTTTTTTTGTTTTTGTTTTTAAAGAATGGCATTAGTCTTTATTTTCATTAGATGCCAGGTTATCAGGTAGCCGAGGATGTGCTGAAATGTAGTAGCGGAAAATGCATACTTTAGAGCAAACCTTGTGGGCTAAGGGGACCTGTATTTAGCTATGAAACTGGTAACGGTTGTCTTAACTCAAGTGGTGCTCCCAAGAGCGTGTTTATGGTGAGTAGAAGAATCTAGACAAAGCATCTAGGAGTTGTTGTTGAAGGTCAGCTTTATGCTTGTATACACTGACATGTTTCTCAATGAGCTGTCAAACCCTGAATCCCAAAATGTATTCCCAGAGGATTGTCTTCCCAGTGCTCTGCCTGAAAGTCTTTCCAGTTTGTTTTATCTTCAGTTTTTTTTTCCCCCCTTAACTATCCTGTTAGCCTATAAATACATAAAGGGACAATATGTTCAAAAAAAATTAGGTGCATAAAGGCTAACAAAGCAGACTTTTCTGATTTGAGACTCTGTGCAGTAAGTCTCATTAAAATATACTTAGAAAATCACCCTTAGCTGGAAAGGCAATAAATCATGTTAAAAATAAACAATTTCTAAAATTCAAGACTAGCATAAAAATCCAGGATGTATGTAGAGCTGATATATGAATATACACTCTGGTTTTTTAGGTCTTGTTCATTCTTCCAATGCCACACCCATTGGGGTTTTCCTTGCCCAGCATATGTGCCATAAACAGAACAAATGGATCCAGAGTATACCTCTAATGACGTTTTTGTAAATGGGATATGTATAACCTGTCAGTTATATGCAGAGATTTATATTAATAGATCCAACACAGATAGGAATGCTTGTTACAGTCCATTAATATTTGATAATACATAAATGTTATATTTATATACAGACATAGCAGCAGATACACGCACTGCATCATGTTAGAGGAAACTGGCCTTTAAGTCAGTGCTTTGGCAACACCATTTTGTAATAGACTCGTTCACCTCTTTTTAGGAATCAGAGAATCATTTCAAGAGTAAACCAACTAAATCAACTTTTAATACTTCCCTTTCTCATTTTTTGCCCTTTGGGGAACCCAAGTGGAATCCCCATTTGATTATCTACTGAAATCCAGTGGATCAAATCCCATCAGTGAGAACAATGAGTTATCTCTCAAGGTAACGCTTTACCTCAGAGCTTTCAGGATGTGCCTCTCTATGCAAAGAGCAAGGAGCCCTAGTGGCACGATGGTTGAGTGCTTGGCTGCTAACTGAAAGGTCAGCAGTTTGAACACACCAGTGGCTGCTCCCATAAAGATTTCTGCCTTAGAAACCCTAAGGGGGCAGTTCGACTCTGACCTATAGAGTCGCTATGAGTCGGACTTGACTTGATGGCACGCAACAACAACAACATGCAAAGAGCATCAGAGAATCAAGACAATCATTTAGATTGTACAGATCCTCAACACAGGACTTTAGGTGACAATGTCTGCACCAAAATAGCTACCGGATTCAATCCTTTACTTCATTTTCGGTGTGAAAAGACAGCCTATAGTCTGATCACTGCCTGAGGAAGTTACCATGCCCCACGGTAGACAAATATTTTACTTCTTCTTCTCTCTAATCACTAGTCAGCTAGATGTTCATGAAAGCCTAAAGAAAGAGTGCCAAGATGCTGGATTTAGTTGTGGAGGCTGAGAAGGACTTAGGGGAAATTCAGTTCATGGGGAGATATACCCCTGTTAGGTGATGCCAGAAATCACAACGACCATTTGATGAGAGGATCTCTGGTCATTTCCACTTGTGCATGGGGGAAGTATGCTGTTCACAAATGTATCTAGTCAGGAAGCCCTTTCAGAGTAGATGGGTGGGGTAACTCATCTACTGGGCCCAGAAAGGAAACCCAATCCTATCATGTTTTGTAAATACCATACTTCCGTTTCCTGTCAATAGTAAAAGTCAGGTTTTAATATTTCACTTTTGTCAGAATCAAGGTTTCTACATGTGCAATATTTTCCCATTAAATACAGCAATAAATCCAAGTACGAACGCACATGTCTCCATAGTTCAGACTCTTGGCGAACAAGTCTCAGCACTGTGCCTGGTTTGATGACTAAAAGTACTTAGCATTTATACCCAGTGGAGGCGGTCCTTCCCACTTCACTGCTCTTTAACTTTCCGAACCATACTGCTGTCTAGGTTGCTGGTTTTGCTTTGCTTATTCTACAGTTAAACTCATTCCAAACCAAGAAAAAGGACCAAATGGGATTTTCAATGACTGTGACTCTTGCTCTTCAAATAAGGATATTATGGTCTGGGGGCCTAAGAAGATTAAAATATAACAAAGAGCTTGAAAGAATTCTAAAGTGAGAATTTTGTAAATCTAGTTCTCAGGGAAGATTCATGGTCTCATTATCTGTAGCGATTTCTTCTGGCTAAAACCTAGAAGAAGGGCCACTGAGTGCCAGCTCAGACAGGTGGCACTATAGACAGATTGATCTTCCTGGGTGAAATGAGTTAGAAGCTGCCCCTGAAACATTTGTTATGGTTTTCTCCAAGGGGAAACTCAATTTTCTTGTCCTTTCTTCCTATTCCACTCATCATTGCTGCTGCTTATAAGAGAGCCAATTCTATAAAGGACCATATTATGTTGGTACAAGGGTTGGCTTTAGAATAGATGACAGGGAAGCTTAATTAGACAGTATATAATTTCATAGCCCAAAACAGAAAATTCAGTTAAGGACATAGAGGTGATGAGAAGCATCCTGATCTGGCGGAAGAAACATCGGGATTAGACTCTGCCAATTTTTAGCCGTGTGACTTACACAAGTCACTTTACCTCCAAACCTCATTTTTTCCCATTTGTAAAGCAAAGAGTGTAGATTAAATGGTTAAAACCTCTTTCCAGCTTGATTCTGGCTTTAATTTATTCTTTCTTAAGGGGCTTTCTGCCGCAGAATATTACTTATATTTTAAGTTGGAGGAGCCCGCAATAACGATCTATAAATTTTTCTCGTTCCCTTTGGGGGAAATTAAATTCAAGCCTCTATTCACTTGATTTTTTACAACAAATTGGGAAGATGGCCATGTGAATCAACAGCGTGGTATTTGGGGACACAAACAGACATCCTTTTATAAAATTGCCCTTTACTTAAACTCCCTGTCCTAATACAAGTAGCAGTTTAGCTCAGGGAAGAATGCATGCTTCTGGCATCACGGGAGAGGACTGGATGAGTGTAGAGCCTCACCCAATCTCTTACATCATTTGTGCGGTAGCAACAGAGCCCACTCTGAATACCCAAAACACCCAATTTCGTCTGCAAACAATCCTAATTGCCAAGCCAGTATGGGAATTTGGGAGCCTTTGGCAAATAAACTTGAACACTCTTATGAAATTCGGTGCAAGCTTGCACAGTAAATAGCAACTGTCTGTAAATACCTTCCCGCTACCACTTGTGTGCACACATGCACAACCATTCACAGAGGAGCCTGGCCCAAGTCCTTTCTTTGGAGAGATATGCAGGAATGTTTGATGGAATTCATTTTCCAATTTTTCTCCTGGTTTGCTTTTTGATAGGCGTCACATCGTGCGTGGAAAAGCTCTAACTTATGGCAATGGTGTTTTGCTGACTCTTCAATGCTGAGGAGTTCTAGGGTGGATGGCTTTGGGGGACATCTCAGAAAATCCATGGTCTGCAAGTGCATGTCACCAGCCAAGATCTTTGAACAATCTCTTGTACTTTCTGGTACTGCTGCTGCGGGCCATTGCTTTCATCATTGCTCTTTGTCTGGACTTCTGCTAAGTATGGAGTAGAGCTGGTGTTATGTTGTGTGTAGCTTCCATTTCCGGTAAAGACTTTGGTTCTTTAGATGTGAGGATGCCAGATGTTACGCTAGGATTAAAAGGATGGTTGTTTTCCCCATTAGTGCAGCCAGATAAAGACGTTCTTAATTGATCCATATAAGAACCTATAGAAAAGTGAGAAGAGTCCCTCAGTTCTTATTTCATTCACCCTAAATAGCATCCTGAATGATTCCTCATCTGTCAGTTTTTTGTTTTGTTTTGTTTTTTCCCCTTTGTCCAGCCTTGCTTTGCCTTCCTACCTCTGGCCAAATATCCATTTTCCTATTTTTATAGTCTTTCTGATTGTTATGCAGGGCCTTTTGTGCTGAGACTAAAATCTGCTACTGGAATAGATCCCACTGTTCAGCAGAGCCATCATTTGACCCAGTGAGTGGGTAGCAACAGATGCCCAGTTCCCCTAGAGACACCTCCAATCCCTGGGTGAGTGTTGGAACTAGCAACTGACTGTGAGCTTTGTTAGCATCCCCGGTGGAGATGGGATGATGCAGTCAGAGCCTCGCTCCTTCTGGGGCTTGGTTTCTTCCCCTGGCAACGAGTTACCCTGCCTGGAAACAGCCTGTTGCCTTGTAGGGGAGAAATGCGCACAGAATTACTAGCCAAGGAGGTTGGTTCAGCACATCTCTGAAGTTTCTCCCCTGTGGAGAGAATTCCCTGAAATGTATGATCAGAAAGCTATTTGCTTAATGCTCTGGAAGAGTTCATTTTCTTACTAGGAACTCACCCTTCAGCATCTGGGTTTTTCTGCCAGTCACCTTAATGCCCTCTCTTCCTCCTTCTCCTAGCAAACCTCAGCACTGTATCTCCACGCTTCACAGCATGGATCAGATTATCTGATCACTGTAGAAATTTGTATATAAAATGCTACCTTGGTGAGGATTTTTGTATATTGTTTTTCTATTTGTTTTCTACAGTTTGAGGAGAGAGCTGGCAAACTGTGAATCTACTTTGATTTTGCTGCCAGCAAATATATTTTGGCTTCCTGGTAAGAATCTATGTTACCAGGGACAATATATTGCCCTCTGATCAGTATTGTACCCCAAACCCACAAATTCCTCCAGCCTAATCTTACATTCTTGTTTAAAACAAATACCCAAGCCTCTTTGCTATTATTTATAAAGAGCATGAGAAAATGTATTTCTACTCCTGGATGTTATAAGTCCAATATTAATTTAGCCTTTAATAATGTTATAGGTTTTTATCTATCCTTCAGAAATCATGAAAAACTCAGTGTACACTGAATGAATCTATTTAATATTTGTAATTTTGAAGACAGATATTTTCTTATGGGATTTTCCATATAGCCACACATGTAGAATTATAACTCTCTGGAGCACAAGAAATTTCTACAGCAATTTACAGGTATCGGTTGTTTCCTGAGCACACAGCCACACTTGAGAAATTTCAGAACATAGTCCTTAGTGATGCAATGAACAAAATGACCATTAAAAAAACAAAAAAGTTGCCATCGAGTCAATTCCAACTCATAATTGCTTAAATTCCTTAGCTGGTTAGGATATACATTTAAACAAGTAGCCTATTTAACGAGAGGACTAGTGCTGACTCCTTATTTTGGACACCAAGACTTGTTATTCCAGCCAAGCATTCCAATTTTACTTTCCTCTAAGAAAGATCAAGGACAAGGTGATAGCAGAGAAATCATTCCTCTATCAGAATCCCTCATGCCTTCCTAATTGTTTTATGTGAAAGTTGGCTTAGGAAAACTCTGAGTGGCAGAGACTGGAGGGTGAACGCTAGGCAGCAAATCAGGACAGATTTGTTGCCATTAATTCTTGCCAAGCAAAATGGTAGTAAATGTCACATTGTTATATGAAGTGAGCACATATTTTTAAGAAAACATTCAGTACCAGCTATGAAGCAATACCCTATCACTGGCGCCTGGAGGTGGAGGTGTACGGTCACATTTGAAACTGTTCAGAAGAAGCCCAGGTGAATTTGTCCTCAGGTAAATAACAAACTATATAACCTCCCCCCAAAAGGCAAATCAGTAGCCACTACGAAGATAAGGTGTCTTCCTTCAGCCAAACACACTTCCTGGTATGGTTGGTAGGGCTCATATTTTTGCCAAGGTCTGTGTTTTAAGAAATAGTTGGTTACGTAGAAAGTGTACTGGTATGTATTTGAACCTGCTCCTCATTAAGTAAACAAATTAGGTGTATCCTTAACTGGCAATGATTGTCTCTGTGGTTTTCAAGTACAGGTAGCTGTCAAAGCATGAAGTTCTGGTGTGTACACGCTGACACTTGGTTCACGCATGAAGAACAGTGCCTATGCACTTTGTGTAGCTATACAGTAGGTAACTATGTGTAATTTCAGTGAAATGGTGTATAGATGTATTGTAATTTAATGTAAATGTTATTTTTTGGCTGTTCATCTAAGTGCAGTAGACATGTTGATTGGTGTTTTGAAAACCCTTCTTTTCTTTCTTAGACACCTAGCGGTGAATCATTTCTCCTCTTTGGTAATGTGATTTGAGGATACGTATGAGTGAGGAACTTATCCGTGAGTCCTTTGTACTGATAATTGTTTGAAAGTCTGTGTGAGTGTCCAGCACCTTTGTAAATACACAGTTCAGAGCAGTGGTGGGGTGGATGTGTGTCCAGGTTCTTAGTGAATGGTCATCTCACTTGTGTATAATGCACAGTGAATGTTTTCTAGGCTTAGGTAGGTTTAGAATGAGGGCATTCATCTACAATCCTCCTTCACTAGGTGGATTGGGCTCAGAGTGGCTAAAGGTTATTCTGTTCTTGTGTATGTTAGCATCATGTCCTTAGGCAAGGGGCAGCCTCTCTGACTGTCAAGTACTAATCGTGATTTTCATGATTTAAGGATTCTGAAGAGTCTTGTCCCCCTTGACTTCTTGAGTTAGGGCACAGAAGAAATCCATGTGTGTTTCTGCCATACAGGCAAAACCCCAAAAAAGCACAGTTCTGTTAGGAAAATGCACGGTTGTCTGTAGTAAGGCAGAACACTAAAAGCACGGGAACAGTCAGTGTGCAGCTTTGGAGTTTCAGGGCAGGGAACTGACAAAGCACAGATCCCACATATGTGAAGGAAGATACGACTTCCTGTACCTAATATGCTCTGTGTGTGTGTTTTGAGTGATTGCAGATGAGATTAACTGTAATTATACACTTGCCTCCTAAAAGACTCATTCTGTCTCATTATCACTAAATGGAATGCTGTGAGGTCTATTGCTCCTGTAACCCCTTCTTCCTCTTCCCCAAGGACAGAAAAGAAATGGTCATGTGCTCTTGGGAACATTGAGTGGCCCTCTCTTTTCATGACAGAAGTGAAGCCTAAGATATCCCCCGAGAGCATGAAGCACGTTCATTTGCAGTGCTTTCTCCAGATGACTGGGATGAGGGGATATGGTGGACAGGCACTTTTTTCCTAGAAAATGTGGCTTCTTCAACTCTTGTCAAATTCTGGATGGAAACCTTACTGAAAGGAAACTAGGCTTTAGGCAGGATTCTTTTTGAAGAGTCTTGTATGTGTAGAATGAAAGATAAGATTGTTTCCCTCAGATTCACAATGCCCATTGGTGTGAAGTCATGTAACATAAAGCATCTATGACACATAGTATTTAAAGACTAATGAGTGCAAGAAGATAAAAACTTCAGCTAATTCTTGGGTTGTTTCTTATATACGGTACTAGGAAATGCCTTGTCAGAAAAGCACATTTTGGGTAGTTGGGTTCTCTTGTTTTCACCTTTAGCTTTCTAAGCTTTCCTACAATGTGGACTTATTACTGTAACCTTTCATGTGTAAAATAACTGGACATTCTTTATATGCTGGAAATAATCTGTGAATCCAATATTTCATTAAGTGTTTTAACTTTTGTGTATATTTCTCTCATCAATAAATGTGGATTCAAATTTCTCTTGATAGCTGCCTCTTCTTCAATTCTCATTTGAGGCTATTGTGGGTTATACACTAAGCTCCTCGAGTACTCCTTTCAGAGAAGTTTGTGGATGGAAAGCTACAATGTCCTAGATGAATAGTTTCTAGGAACCCTAGATATATAAGGAAGTCACATCTTATATGAAAATTATTATCTAAAATTAGTGAGATGGAGTAAAAATGATGTATAATCAAAATTATCCTATGAATCAGACAGAATGGGCTTGCCCAAAATATCAGAAGCTTAAAATACCCAAGGCTATTTTTCACTCATGTGAAATTTCCATCACAAGTTGGCTAGGAGACTCTGCTCTGTGTTGTCCTCACTCAGGGAGGCTGGAAAGACTCCATCTCCATACTTCCACACTTGTCAATACTGGAAAAAAGGAGTATGGAAAGTCTTACACTGACTCTTAAAGCTTCCTCCTGAATGTTATTATGTACCTCACTTCTGCTCATATATCAATGGCCAAAGCAAGTCCCTTGGCTTCACCTAACTTCATGGGTAGAGGTACGTGCAACCTTACTAGGTGCTCAGAAGGAACACTGGAGATAGTAGGTGAATAGCTGTAATGACTATAGGCCATGAAAATTCCTTAAATTGTTTATAAAGGATAGTATACAAGCATATAGTCTCTCAGTAGGTCCAACAGAACACGGTTTTCCTCTAAGATTACAACAAATCATTACTCTGGAAGTAGGTGGCAAGATGTAAGGGCTATGTTATGGACATAAAATGCATGATTTCCAGCAGTAGTATCACACTCAGCATGGCGAGATTCTCACACAGCGATGGAGATATGTACAGAAATGGAGAATCACTGAGAGAATGGCAGAGCCTCTTTTCATGTTATTCGGCATATACCCATTGAGTGAAATGGCAGGCTGATGGCCTAAATTACTGGAGTTGTTTTCTCTCATTCTTTTTTTTTTGGGGGGGGTGGTGAAAAGAAGGCCTGTATTTGATATTAAGTAAGTAATATACATAGATGTGATATATCAGTATTCTTTTCACGAATACTAGCCATTTATTCAAATGCTTGGTGAAAATGGATACTTCATTCAAAAAAACTTTCTCCCCTTGGAGTCAAGTCTACATCACATGCACATTCAAAATGTTATTAAGTCTTAATTACAGAAAATAACTCATCAGTAAATTTGAGGCTTGCCATTTTTTTATTCTCTGTAAAAATACATATAACACAACACATGCCAAACTTATCCAATTTAGTGAAATCAATTATATCAGTCATGTCGTGCAATCAATACCCTTTGACAAATTTTTCATCCTTATGAACAAAAACAAGAAAGTCTTTATTTTAAGATAACAACCAGAAATCAGACATAAGGTAGAACTATAAATACTTTCATATGGGTAAAATCTGATCAAAATCAACCACTCTTTCAGAGGAGGACCCAGCCAGAGAGAAATGTGACTTTGCTTGCCCAGCGAATTTCTTGACCTTCCTCCTACATCAGAGGTGTTTACCCTTCCCTCGTGAGGGCCAGTTAAGTGGTGCTTTTACTCACCATAACAAAAGAAAAAGAATTTGGAGGATGAGTAGAAAAAGAAGTGTTGTGTACTGGGAGTTATGAAACAAGTGTTCAGATTTCGGCTCAGTCACTAAAGAATTGTGTAAACTTGGCCAAATCCTTCACAATTTGGAAGTCATTTCAGCATATGTAAAATTGGGGATTGGGGTTAAATAATTTCTAAGCTCCTTTGGAACTCTGAAATTTGTACTCTATCACCCAGGTAAGTCATTATCGGTATAGATACATTCTTTTCAAAAGCTTATTATCTTCTTAACATAATATCTCACACATACAAATGAGATATGTAACCTGTATCTAAGTTCCACCACCCATCTGTCAGCTTGCCACGCGTGATAGCGTGTGTGCTGCTGTGATGCTGGGAGCTATGCCACTGGTAAGTCCAATACCATCAGGGTCACTCATAGTGGACAGGTTTCAGCAGAGCTTCTAGACTAAGACAGATAGGAAGAAGGGCCTGGTGATTTACTTCAGAAAATTACCCAGTGAAAACCCTATGGATCACAACCCTCTAGGTTGCAAAGCACTACACAACAGCTGCCAAGAGTAGACTCAAGCTTACCAACGGCCACGAAGGTGACACAGGAGTGGGAAATGTTTTGTTCTGTTGTACATGGAGGCGCCATGAGTTAGAGACAACTGGATGGGAACAACAATATCTAAGTTATAATGCTGTGTACGCAGAAGCACACACATCCGTTACCCAGTGCAAGGCTAGTGCATCACGAATAACTTGACCTTTGTGTTCTTCTCTTATCGTAGCCTTGTGCTTTTCTCCCCAGAGGAAAATGCTATTTGGACTTTTGTGTTTATCACTCCCCAGCTTTTTTAAAAAATAATTTTGTCACAGACATATGCATGCTTAAACAAGCTGTGCTTTTTCCTTTGAGCTTTCTAAAAAGTATCATACTGTCTGTAGTGTTTTTGACCTCGCCCCTTTTTTACTCAACATTGTGTTTCTAAGTTCATCCACACTGTTACAAGTAACCATTACAAGAACATGTAGCATTCATTTTTACTGCTGTCTTATATTGCAATAGTACACGATAAACCACATTTTTGTTTATCCCTTTTCCTGGAGATAAGACACTTGCCTCACTTCCAGTTGTTTTGCTATGATAAGCAGTACTACTATGAACATTATTGTGTATGTTTCCTGGGAGTATAACCTAGAGAAACACTAAAAAAATTAGAATAGTGTTTGTGTGTTTGTATATGTGTGTGATGTAAAAATGTCAATTCAAATCTTCCACCATTCGAGCATGGCTCCTTCAGTGGGCATGCCATGGACCACCCTGGGCACCCCTAGTAAACCATACACTGTTGGGTTGTCATTTGGAGTCCAGCTTTCCAAGGGGGCTACTGAGCCAGGCAAAACCAAGCCATTTTTAAGAGAGGAATTTAAGTTTAGAACCTAAGCCTTATTTCCTCAGGTTCACATGGTAGTGCCTATGAGCACAACTCTGATGGTAGCTAGACAGGGCCAACTTCATCTTCAATCTCTTCTCTGAGCAATAATCTTCTAGACCAAGCAACTCCACCCTACTTCAGCAGGCTGTTTGCTCTGATGCCAATAGTTGTTTGACAGGGGAAATTACGGGATGTCATCAGAAGAAACCCCTCCACTCCCCCCGAGAATTGTCAGTAGCCCCTTCAGCTACACCCCTTTTCTGACCACGGAGGATGGCAGAACCATAAAGGACAGTGTCTCTGAAAACGAGGAGCTGTGTGGCTGCCACGAAAGGCATTGAGCCTCTGGGTACCTCACTTTCCGGGTACAGAGTGACATAAACAGGAATCCAGGACGCTGTACACCAAAGAACCACAGGTTACAGAGGGTTCAGGTACCTTTAGGGAAGCTTAATGGTGCACTCTACCCATTTGTCACCTCTCAGCCCAGCTGGGAATGCTTGGGTGGAGACGCCTACACATTTGACGCGGGCTGCGGGAGGATGGAAGATTGTGGAGTTCCTGGCAAAAGCATACGTATTTTTAACTTTTACTCTTCTTCCTGGCAGTTCATTAAGTTTGGTGAATTCTGCCTCCCACTGAGGCAGTAAAAGGACATACTCAATTCTCATGTCATTGTAAGAAAAACTACGTTACAGAGTCAGGTTCAAAATCCAGTGTTGACTGGATTCCCACAGCTTGTCCAAAAAGAGTATAAGGAGAATAAAGCCATCCAAAGTACATGCTACTTTTACTCTCAAATTCTTAAAATCAGTGACTTTAAACTCTGACTAATTCTGTGAGGATGGAGAGGCAATAAGCTGCACTATAAAAGGGACAAGTTGGGCAAGCCCCAACTTTATAACTAACTACGTGGCAAGGATCAGCACAAATCCAACTCTCACCCAGAAATAGATCCAGGCTTCCCTTTCCACATCTCCACTCCTCATAGTCAGCCACTTCTGTGGCAAAAAAAATAAAAACAAAAAAAACTCTTAATCTAGTCCCCTGGGACTGGGTCACAAACTAGAAGGACTCTATCCTTCTTCATTGACTGCCCATGCAGCTTTTCTCTAACACCCAGCCACCCAGAGCTGGTGTCATGGATTGAATTTTGTCCCCCCAAAATGAGTGTCAACTTGGCTAGGCCATGATTCCCACTATTGTGTGAATGTACAGCATTTTGTGATCTGATGTGATTATCCTGCTGTTGTAAATCCTAACCTTTATAATGTTTACTAAGCCGGATTAAAAAAAAAAAAAAGATTAGAGGTGGTTATATTAATGAGGCAGGAGTCAGTCTACAGGGTTAGGTTTATCTTAAATCAATCTCTTCTGAGACATAAAAGAGAGAAGGGAGCAGAGACAGAGGGACCTCCTACAACCAAGAACCAGGAGGGGAGTGCATCCTTTGAACCCAGGGTACCTGTGCTGAGAAGCTCCTAGACCAAGGAATGATTGATGACAAGGACATTCCCCCAGAGCTAACAGAGAGAGAAAGCCTTTCCCTGGAGCTGGCACCCTGAATTCAGACTTCCTGCCTCCTAGACTGTGAGAAAATAAATTTCTCTGTTAAGCCATCCACTTGTGGTATTTCCGTTATAGCAGCACTAGACGACTAAGACAGCTGGGTCACACAGACTCTGTACTGCCAGCCCCTGCTGGCTCATTCCTCCCATGGGATCCTTAATTTTCTAGAATGGTTCACAAAATTCACAGGGACTAGAGGTACCCATTCATTGTAACCAGAAAGGATACGTGCAAAGAGACCCATTAGGCAAGATTTGGGAGAGGTCCTGGCATGCGGCTTCCATGCTATATCCTCTCCCCTACATGGATGTTGTCACCGATCATGGAGTCCCCAAGGAGAGGTCCCAGGTGCCCTAGTCATTGGAACCTCAATGAATATATAATACATGATGTGGGCCTTAATGCATATGATCAATTCAATCAATGAATATCATGACTGCAGTAGGCTCCCCTTTCTTCCTAAAGTTAATTTGCCAAATGTAGCCCCTACTTGCCTGTCTATTTTGGAAAACAAAGGCATCTTGATTGCTTGGGTTATTTTCCGAAATCAGAGTCAAGGGGCCAAACCAAGTTCTTTGTCCCAAAAATTCCATAAAGCAGACAAAACATTATTTTACTGTTTCCCATCTCAACCAGGTCAGGATGAATATACAAAACCTCAATATCTTTTTCTGTCCGTTATTTGGAGTAATCAGATTTTAGCCTTCCAAATATTGTGTGGAAAAAAAGCGAGTTGCCTCCATTTAAGGAAAAAAAAGGCAAATATAGAACTGTAGTCATCTGTGGTACACTCCTTTGTTGCATGCATGATCTGGCTCCCCGGGAATTCTCTAACTGCTTCTGTCACTTCTCAAATGTTTTCCAGGCTGGAATAACAAACTGCTCATGGGAGAAGCCATGGAATTTTCAAATAGCCTTTTGAATGAAAAGTTCAGTTGGAGCAGCCGCCCTTCTCCAGTTGCTTACTCTCCTGATCCTAAATTTTCCTCTCAGTTTATTGAAGAGGACAACTATTATTCCAAATTATAAGACTAGAAGGAAGGATCCAAGAAGGAGGTTATCTGAAGCTTGTTGTGTTCTAGTTGTTATTGTTAGCCACCATTAATCTGGCTCTGATTCATGGCAACCTAATGCACAATGGAACAAAACAAGGCCCAGTCCTGTACCATCCTTAAGATTGGTTGTGGACTGAACCATTGTGATCCACAGGGTTTTCACTGGCTGATCTTTGGAAGTAGATCTCCAGGCCTTTCTTTTTATTCCGTCTTAGTCTGGAAGATCCACTGGAACCTGTTCAGCTTCATAGCAACACACGAGCCTCCAGTGACAGATAGGTGGTGGCTGTACACGAGGCACGTTGGCTAGGAGTTGAAGGGGAGAATTCTACAACCAAACCATCCACACCCTCGTGTCTGAAGCCTATCCAAGTCAACTGATATCCTCATATAAAATGAATTAGAGGTAAAACAGTGGCAAACCAAAGTTAATCCTGGTTCTGTCCTTTTCCCGGCTATGGGCCATTGGATTATTTACATAGCCTCAATTTCCTCATCTATCGAATAGGACTAATAAAGTGCCTATGATGTAGGAGATTTGACAAGAGACCATCTACAAAGTAGTTAACAAAGTACTTGGCACATAGCAAGGGCTCAGTCAGTGGTAGCTATCATCACCACCATCATCATCACTATTATTATCCTTAGCATTATCAGTGACAAGTTCCTTGTGACTAAGCTGGAAGAAGGCAGGCCTCTTCTCCCCCAGTTTGGACTTTTTTCCCAATTGTACCACGTGGGCCCCAGCATGTTACTCAGAGCTCAGCTGACCCCCTGAGAATCCGAGCTGTGTTAATACACCATGACCTCCCCTGACCTAGCCTGGGGTGACCACTTCTTTAATCCTAGAGAAACTCCTTGGGCATCACGTGCTTATGCTAGTTAATGTTCCAGATGCCCCGCTATACTTTCTTCTGTTTTTTGCCAAGGACCTGATGTTTGGCAGTGAGGAAAGGCACTGATTTCTTCAGGGAAAAGAAGTGAATCTCAGCCTGGCCAAAGTGGCCTCTTACTGGGATGGGAGCCTAGCTGTCCCTTCCAACAGGCAACAGAACATCCAGACACGAAGCAATTCTTTTCTTCACTTGAGAATTCCCCTCGGGGAGTCCCCAGCTCACAGCATTTTATGTACCAGGGACAGATATCACGAGAAAGGCTGGTTCTGTGGAATGTGCTCAGCCCACTAGGACCCTCCAGAGCTCCTTGGGTAGGTTTATTTCCAGTATCTTCCCTTCCCATCATCCCTTTCTCTTTTGCCCTGTCTTCATTCACAAATGAAGTTAGGTTTCTCACTCAACAGTTCCAAGAACACAACTTGTGAAAAACTTCGTCTAGCTTTTTGGTTTAGGGATCTTACCCATTGCTATATTAGAATCATCCCCAAATGATGTCCCTTCTTGGTTTTCAGTAGCTTCAGGGCACTACTGCTTTCTTAAAAAAAAAACTCATTGCCGTTGAGTTGATTCTGACTCATAGCAACCCTATAGGACAGAGTAGAACTGCCTCATAGGATTTCCAAGGAGCACCTGGTGGACTTGAACTGCTGACCTTTTGGTTAGCAGCCACAGCTCTTAACCTCTATTGCCACCGGGTTTCCAGTGCCATCTTAGGAGCCTGCTATTTATTATTAATAGTAGCTGTAGGGTTGCTATGAGTCAGAATCGACTCGACAGCAGTGGGTTTATTGTCTTAGATGGGGATTCTTAGAAACAGAGCCTGAGACAGGATTTAGGTTCATGTGGTTTTTTGAAGGAATACTTTTAGGAAACCCCATAAGGTCTTGAAGAAAACAGGATAGAGAAGAAGAAAAGCTGAGCAAGAACATAGTTTTAGGGAAATTCTAACTTTGAGTTGTCCCCCTTGAGGTAAGAGGACTTGCCTTGGAGCACTCATGTCAATCAATCATTGGCTGTGGGCCACTTGTGGGAGAAAGGCATAATCTCTGGAGAAGGAGATCAGTTATGGGCTGTTAGCCATAGATCCAACAGTTGAGGATGGGTGCATCAACCCAAGGAGGGGATTGAGCAGAACACCAAAAACATCTGCTAAAGCTTCCATTCACCACATGTCTACTATGTGCCAAGCTCTTATGTACCTTAGGTCATTCAGTTCTCACAACAACCCTGTGAGATAAGGGCTATTACCAACCCTATTTTATGGATAAGGAAATTGAGATTCAAAAAGGAAAGCTACATGTCTAGGAAAGAAGTATATTGCTTCATTATCATATTCTTGTGTTTTCGAACCTCTGTGCTGAGTATAACACCCCTTGATGTCTTATCTTGAAGTCCAATCATGCAGGAGATTTTAGGGTATTTGAAAGAGAGTGGCCATGCTTGTCATTCAATAAAGTAATGCATTACCTCCTTAACTGCCACCAGGAATCATAAAACTCATGTTTGGTGAAGAGGGGATCTCAAAGGGTACCTGACTCCGCTAGGCATACCTGTAATAGCTGGCCTAGCTAGTTGGCATAGATAATTCTCTTTCCTAAAACATTTCTAAATTAGGAGTGTCAACTGTGATTAAGTGAGAGTGAGGAAGTTTCTCAGACACTATCTGGGCTCACTAGAAAAGCATCCCAATTGATTATCAATGATTGTAAGGATGAGGGAAGGAAGAGTGACTTATGTTTGTCTTATATCACCATTCTTAATTGTATCAGTCAGGATGGGCTGAGTTCTCCTATAGTGACAACTCTCAAATCTCAATAACCCCAACAAAATTAGTTTATCATTTGCTCACATGATAGTTCTACTGCAGGTCTACAGAGGGGTTCTGCCCATTGAAGTCACTTAAGGACCCTAGAGGATGAAACAGCCACTATGGTAAATAGGCTGATTGCCATGCCAGAGGGAAGAGAGTTTTAGAATGGTCCACACATGCTCAGTTAAATGTCATCTCAGCTCACAACCAGTTGGTGGCTTGCGTTCATTTTGAGAATTTAACAGCTACAGAATTTTTAGTCGAGATCCATGGTCTCTTTGGCAGTACAATTCTTAAAATCTTTGCTGGCTTTTATCTATTTGGATCCAATCAACCTCATATGTATGTATATACCACTTTTACACACTCTTGTATACACCACTGCTCCTCTAGCTAGGTCCACTTGGACAACTTGGTGACATTCTGGGGAATATATTCTCAGCTTCATTCTAGGTTTGGACTTGGTTCAGAAGTAACTAGACATCATGCTCCATTCAAATGCCCTGGATGAGCCCTCAAAATGTACCCTGTAGTTATGGTACTCTTTTTCTGCTACTCAGGATGCATCTCTTGGTATTATTTATTCGAGCATTTATTCAGTATACATAATTGAGCACCTACAACATGCCAGGCACTCTTCTAGGTGCAGAGGACACTGCAGGAAAGATGAAGCTTAGCAAGAAGGTTATATTTCTAGCTACTGGTGGTTTGACGGCCTTACATAATAGTAAGGGTGGATTGGGGGAAGGAGGATCAGGCATGGTGGACCTGATCCAGCTTCCTTATCCCCAAACCATAAGAGCTGGTGTGTGTGTGTGTGTGTGTGTGTGCATGTACCTCAGTGTATGTGCTTGTATGCTTTTGTGTGTTTACATGTTTGTGTATTTGCACATGTGTGTGTGTATATAATGTTTCCCTCTGGATTGGGCAAGTGTGAGTAGCACCGTTCCAAGAAAAGTTCATCTCCTTCTAATTCCTGCCCTTAATCTCTTTCTTTAATTGCATTCATCTTGAGTGTCCCCACAAACCTTCTTTTCTCCTAGTAGCCACCATCCCTTCCCACAGAAATAATCAAATATGGGACTATTGCAGCTCTTTCTGGAGGGCTCAAATTTCCCCGCCTTCAATGTTGAATGTCTCTTGCTTTTCTCCTCCTCAAGTTAGAGTCATTTCCCAGAGAAGAGGGTGGGTTCTGTCTCAGTGTCCTCTGAATTCCCAGGGGTGAGCGCTTGTCTCTGGGACCTGGAACGATGGGAAGAGAAACATGGTGGGGAGATTGCAACCCTGCGTAGTGGCTTGGCTTGGGCTGGATTACCTGAAATCAAACATACCTCATCACTGCCAGGAATAATTTCTTTCAGAAATTCTCTGCTCTGATCTATATGACAAATACAATTTCTCTCACTAATCTTGATGCTCTTCCTAACAGAATTAATACCCTGGGCTTATTATGCTAAAAGAGCATTCACTCTTGCCTTGCCTCTGAGGTAATTCATCAGACCCACCAAAACCTCACTGCCGTTGCATTGACTCCGACTCACAGCGACCCTCTCGGACAGAGTAGAACTGCCTCATAGGCTCCCGAGGCTATAATCTTTATGGGAGCAGACTGCCACATCTTTCTTCTGCCCAATGGCTGGTGGGTTTGAACCAATGACCTTTAGATTAGCAGCTGAGTGATTTACCACTGCACCATCAATTGTCTCTAAACTCTGGAGGCTAGGGAGTTCATCCAGTCATACTGATATTTTTTGAAAATTAACTCATTTACGTACTGGTCAACAAGCTTAGAGGATATGTTTGGGAACAGAAAACGTTTCCTACCTCAATTTTCTAAGTATAAAGACTTTTCCAGAAAACAGATATTTAGTTGTCTATCTTTCTATAGAAATGAAGGCCATTGTTTTTAAATTATTAGTGTTGAATTCTTTTCAAGGAGCAATAAGAGACAGCAAATAAGCCAAAATCTTCTTTAAGTAACACTCGATTCTTTTACCAAGTTCATTAGCCAAAAGAATAATTCCAAAACTAAAACTGAGAGCCAAAAATTTTGGCGGAGAATCAGACTTTTCCCAAAACACCAAATGAACAAGTAATCTGTGTTTCATTTAGAAGAGACTAAAAAATCCAAAAATGTTTGAGCATCCCAGATGACTTCGAAATTCATTTAATAGCTCATCAAGGCTGATGCCAGCTTCCTTTAGAAACCGTAATGAAAATCATTCCTGTTAAAAGTGATTTTCTTGAAATCGTTCCTGTTGAAAGGATCAGTATGTTCTCTGAAAATAGGCCAGTGAAAACCCTATAGATCACAATGGTTTAATCTGCAATTGATCATGGGGATGGCACAGGACCGGGCAGAGTTTTGTTCTGTTGTGCGTGGTCACCATGACTCAGGGGCTGACTCAATGGCAGCTAACAACAACATGTTCAAGCAAAAGTATGGCCTAGGAGTTAACAGAGTGGGTTTTGATGTTGGGCTGCCCATGTTGACATCCTGGTTCTGCCATTTGCTAGCTCAGTGACTTGAGGGCAAGTTACTTAGTTCCCTGTGCCTTAGTTTTTCCATCTGTAAAATGAAAATAATAATGGTACTTCATTTCACAAGGTTGTGGTGAGGCGCCCTCGTTTTTCTTATTTTAGTGCACACTTCCATAGTACTCTGGATCACGTACCGTTCTAAAGCCTTTCTAAAAATTAACTCATTTAGTTCAGATAATAACTCCATAACCTGCTGTTATTATTGTCAGGTACCGTCAAGTTGGTTCCAACTCATAGCTGTGTTCTATTATTATGCCCATTTTATAGATGAGGAACCTGGGGAATGGCAAGAGTAAACATTTAATTGAGTTAATACAGAGAACATATTTAAAGCAGTGCCTGTTAGGTAAGCCAATGTTAGCCCTCCCAAATAAACAGCCGCCTTTAATCCCTCCCTCACAGGACATACCCCTCTGCAGCTGTCTGTCCCCTCAGACAAAGGCGTGTAGCCCAACCACTTAGCACAGCGCCTGGCACACAGTAGGTATTCAATAAATTATGATTGAATGACAACTAATTAATGTTTCCTTCTCCTCATGATCTCTGAATCCTTCTCACACAAGATATTGACTAGAAAGAAAATATGAACCATCAGTTGTACTCTGACCCTTTGTCACACCAGACGGACAACCCAGTTCCACTTTCACTCCACACTAAGCCTTTAGTGCAAGGATACCCACGTTCACCCTCTTCTTCCTGGTCTTATCTCCAGCATTCAAGGACTGAAGGCAGGCAGCAGGACCAATGGGATGTTCTGAAACATCCACTAGGGGGCCCATTATCAATCAATCAATCAAGCAGAGAAGCCTTCAGGTTAGTTGCAAGTAATAGAAAACATTGGTTTCCGGAAAGGATATGAACCTTGATTTGCCAGATGAACCGATAGGTCTTTTCTTATTTAGTTCTACGCAGAGCTCTAAATTTTGTTCAAGGAGAAAGCGATCTCAATCAGGGGATGAGGTCCCAGTCTGGTACTCCGCCAAGAGAGAGCCTACTATTGCGCTGACTTCAGCCCAGCCAGACTTAGTGTTTCTGAAGCTGCTTTGCCTCAGAGCCCAATCAAAGTGACTTCAGAGGTATAAAGCATAAAGAAGGTGGGAGGGAAGGGAGGCTGAGCACAGCCTGTCCTAGAAATGCAGCCACTAAATCTCACTCCGAATTAGAGAAGAGGCATTGTCCTTATTATGACTTTTGTTAGATGATTTTATAACTATTAGGATTTCTATGCAGCCCTGGTGGCTCAGTGGTTAAGAGTTTGGCTGCTAATCAAAAGGTTGGCAGTCCGAATCCACCAGCCACTCCTTGGAAGCTGTATCGGGTAGTTCTACTCTGTCCTAGAGGGTGGCCATGAGTAGGAATCTACTCAACGGCAGCAGATTTATGGTTTTTATTCCTGCTGTGTGCATAGGAGAATCTCAATAAATAATGACTAATTTTATCTTTTTAGAATAATTGGTTAAGTCTTGCTCATCTTTGCATTCCTCTAACTCTATTCTTCTAACCCTCCTGACAGCTTTTTCCTAATGTTTCTTTCTTTGTCTCTTAGTGAGATTTAGAGAATCCTGGGAGAAGGAGAAGATAAAAAGTGAAGCTCTTACTGAACTCCAGTAACCTAGCCTGAAGTTTGGATTGCTCTTAAACCTTTATTGCTGAAAACCTGTCTTTCCACTTCTGCTGGAATAAGTTTGTGTCAGCTGAGGATCTCTGGAGTCAGGCCTGTGGATTTTGAACCCTCTTTCCTTTCTCCCTACATCCAGGAGCCACTTGGCTCTGGAAGGACCTTTGTGTAGTAGGGTGTTGGCAATAACAGGCCTGCCTATTCTACCCTTCTCCAGAGAACAAGAGAGGGAAGCTCTTTTCCTTATTGATGGCTATCTGGAAATCTTGGGACAGGAAGGGGTAGGTTTTTAGGACCCCGGCTCTTGAAAGGGTGTGAGAGGGGCTCAGAAATTCTTGGAATGCCTCTGACTTGCCCTGAACCATGGTACATATTCTATCTAGGCCCCTGCTATGTACTCAAACCAGAAAAGCATTGAAGATGGCAAGAACAAGGGAGGGAAAACTGTGTCTATAAGCTATGTTCTACGCATTTTATAAACACTATCTATTTTTTTAATCTTGTTTAGGCCCTCAGCAGTCTTTCTGGTAGAAATTATTATCCCCATTTTACAGATGAGGAAACTGAGGCACAGAACCATTACATAACTTTTATAAGGTCATACAGGTAGTAGGTGGCCATAGTGGAATTTGAATTCAGAGTCTTAGTTTAAAGACCACTCTTCTGGCTAAACTTTAGTTGCCTTTCTTGAGGTTTTTGCCATTCTTCTTTAGGGAGTAAACAAGGAGGAAGTGGTTTGGATTTGACTTCTGGAAAACAGTAGTCACCACATCATGAGGCAAACAGTCTGGAAGCCTAAGGGGGTGGGATTGTGGAGACAGTATGGGAGCCCTGACGGGCAAAATACTGGTGTTGCAGACACGATTTCAACAGAGGCAAGGAAGGGGACTTGAGGCTGGGGCTGCTGTTTATTGTGAGAGAAGAATGGATCAGCCAGACGTCCTGTTGCCCTGACCCTTTGCCAGTGGCAGCATGCAAAAATCATATTTACACATATGTCTACTTCTTCCTCTTCCAGCAAACACAACATGTATGAGGTTGTTTCTGGTTTCCTAAATTAATTCTGCAGAGCCCTGATGGCGCAGTGTTAAAGCACTTGGCTGCGCACTAAAAGGTGGGTGGAGTTCAAACCCACTAGCTGTTCCATGGAAGAGAGATGTGGCAGTCTGTTCCCATAAAGATTACAGCCTTCAAAGCCCTGTGCGGCAGTTCTATTCTGTTCTATAGTGTTGCTGTGAGTTGGAATTGACTCGATGGCAACGGATTTGTTTTTTTTTTGTTGTTGTTAAATTAATTCTATTGCCCATATGGTCTAAATGGTACCTTCACTTAGTCATCCCCAAACTCTTTCAGTGTTTTCTGGAACACCCAAAAGGCCAAAGGGCCCCACCAGACACAGATAGCTCAGGTATGATGATCTGGTTTGCAGCGTTTATAGATAATCCCTTAACCTCAACAAATTTAATTCTTCAAACTTGTGACAATAGGCAATAAAGTACAGAAGGCCAGAGACTTTGGACAGAGCTGAGCTCCGTTCCAGGTTCTACCACTAACTACCTGTATGGTTTAAGGGTCATAATTAATGTCTCTACACCCCCAGGTGCCTCATCTGTTAAAAATTGGATAAGAATACCCTCCTCATAGGGCAT
This sequence comes from Loxodonta africana, assembly GCF_030014295.1. Lineage (NCBI taxonomy): Eukaryota > Metazoa > Chordata > Mammalia > Proboscidea > Elephantidae > Loxodonta > Loxodonta africana. Next base: position 47,906,018 of record NC_087348.1, read on the forward strand.
AAGGAAGGTTCCTGGCACCAGTAAGTGCTCAGTAGCTGGTAGCTTTTGAGGCCATTATTGAGCTGGGCCCTATGTGGGCATTGGAGAGACAACGCCAGACCTTGCCCCCAAGAGGAAGAAACAGACCCTTCTAGTGGAAGAGACAGACCCCATGGGCAAATGAATAAAACTGCAGAGTAAGCCCTACATCAATGACACATGGACAAGGTCAAGAGGTAGCATCAAGAAGGGGAAAACAAGCCTTATCTGGATGGGGTGTGATGGGACAATTTTCTGGAGATGGTGATCAAAACCACTGGTGAATCCCCAACCTTGGTCGAGCTGCATGCACAGTTTGGACGGCCAAGATTTACCAAAGGATGCCAGCTAATCTGTTTTCTGGACCCTTGCTCTTTAGCCTTGCTTTGAAGCAAAGACCCTTAAAACAAAAGGCTTCTCTCATAAGAAGCTTTGGATTCTGAAATATTGTGGTTCATGTCACCCTAAGTTAATAACAATACACACTTAAGCTGGTTAGGAAATGTAAGTTCAGGAAACTGGAAGGGATGGTGAAGGGGGAAGTAAAGTACTTACTCTGTATATGTGAAAGATAGCAGGCAGGAATTAATATTTTTGATTTATATGAGGTGGTATAAACTGTTTATACTAGGTGGTATAAACAGTTAACACACTCAGCAGCTAACCAGGAGTTGGACTTGAACTCAGAGGATGGACTTGGACCTTAGAAGAAAGACCTGACAATCTACTTCTGAAAAATCAGCCATTGTAAACCCTATGGAGCTCTGTTCTACTGTGACACACATAGATTGCCATGAGTTGCTGGTGACATGAGTGCAACTGGTTAATATATATCAGGCATTGCCATGTACTTAATAACTCATTAAATCCTCATAGCAACCTCATGAGGATTTCATTGCCCCTCTTTCACAGATAAGAAAACCGACACTCAAAGTAGCTATGTGACCAAGGTTGCACAGTTAAGTAAACGGTAGAGTCAGGACTGAAATCCAGGTTTGTCTGGTTCCAAATCTCATGCTCTTTCTACCATCTCATGCAATCTCCCAAGCATATATTTAAGCTTGGAAATATAAATGACTCTGTTCCTTCCTTTTCAAATAAACATAACATCTATGAAGTTGTTTATGGTTGTCTAAATTAATGCTATTGCCAACACGGCCAAAATGGTACCGCTTAAGCATAACATGAGAGGCACCTCTGAGCGCAAGAATCTTTCAACACGTCTCTTATAAATTTATTGCATTAATCCCTTCAATGATTGGCTTCTGTGTATCCAGATTATTTCCAGTGTTTCTCCCACCAGTGTTCCTCCATCAAGAGGTGGAATTATTTCTCTTCCCTTACACCTGAGCTAGTCTTTAGACTTGCTTTGGCCAATAGAACATGATGGAATGATGGTATGCAACTTCTGGATCTACACCTCAAGAAGCCCCGTGTGCATTTGTTCTCACTTGAAACTCTACCAGGGCTGGACTAGACAGCTGGGGACATGTGAATGATACATAGAGAGAGGTCCCAGTTACCCAGGCCATCTCAGATGAAGCTATCGTATATCAGCTAGTTTCTGGCTGAACTGTCTGCTGACCACAGGCACATGAATGAGGCCATCCATGATCAGCCTAGCCCTGCTCACATCAGCAGAAGTGCCTGGCCAACCTGTGGACTCATGTGAAATAATAAATGTTTGTTGTTTTAAGCTACTAAGTTTCAGGATAATTTTTAATGTATCAGTAGTTAGCTGATATAACTAAAAAGTAATTTTATTTTAAATTAGAAGTCAACAAAGCTAAAACATTTATTTTAATTATTAGTCACTACTTCAATCCGGACCAATTGTTCCCTAGACTTGCCATACAGTTGTCATCTTGGGATTTCCCTTTATCATTATTTTAGGAATTCCCTTTATTTTGTTTCCTGAATCTCACGTCTTCCTCTTTCTTGGTAATTCCCTTTTTTTTATTTTATTTGTTGGAGCACATCCTTCAGGAGTTGCCTGAGAACAGGTGAATAGGTTTTGAGACCATGCATATCTGAAATATCTTCAGTCTACCCTTACATTTAACTTGTGGTTTAGCTAAAATTAGAGCTCTAGCTTGGAAACATTTCCCTCTGAATTTTTAAATATTGTTATTGTTTTTAAAATAGACCTTATTTCTTAGAGCAGTTTTAGGTTTACAGAAAGAATTTTCAGAAAGTACAGAGTTTCCATATACTCCCTCTTCACCCTGTTTACTGTTTCTCCTATTCTTAACATCTTACATTTATATAGTACATTTATTACAATTGATGAACAGTATTGATACATTATCATTAACTAAAGTCCATACTTTACGTAAGGGTTCACTCCTTGTGTTGTATAGTCCTGTAGGTTTCGACAAATGCATAATATCATGTGTCCACCATTACAATATCATACAAAACAGTTTTGTGCCCTAAAAGTGCCCTGAGCACCACCTATTCTTCCCCCCTTCTTCCTCCTGAACTCAGGATTTTGAAGGTACTGTTTCATGGTCTTCTATCTTCCAACGTGGCTGTTGAGAAGTTCAATTCTGTTCTGATTCTTGATTCAATATATGATACCCATTTTTCCTCTTTAGACGTTTATAGGTTTATATTATGAATTGTTAAGATAAAACGCCTTAGTGTGGGTCTGTTTTAATTCACTGTGCTAAGCATTCTCTTGGTTCTTTTACTCTAGATATCTGTGTTCTTCAGCTCTGGGAAATTTTCTTGATTTGTTTCTTAGATGACTTCTTGCTTTCCATTTTCTCTTTCTGTGACTCCTATTATTTGTATGTTTGGTTTCCTATCTGGTTCTCTACATTTTTTCTCTTTTCCCCTCCATTTTGATTTGTCTTTATTTTCTGGGATATTCCTTCAACTTTATCCTTCAAGCTTTCTATTGAGTTTATTTTTTACTTTATGCTTTCCTCTTTAAATTTTAAAGAGCACCCTTTTTCATGTGTTCTCTGCATGTTCTTTTTTATCCTAGCATTGTATTCTTGCTTCATAAACACAGTTTCCTCTTATCTCACCGATGCTATGAGTGATCACTTTAAAAAAAATTTTCATCTCCCTGAATAGCCTCTCTTCCAAGTTGCTTTTTTCTGATTATTTTAGTCCCTGTCTTTAAAATCAGATAGTTTCATCAAATGCCTGGTGCTCCTTGGCTGCCATTCATGTTTGAGAGTGAGCCACAGAAAGCTAAGAGCTCTGTGTGCACGGTGGGACTTGAGATGTAACCTTCACTGAATCTTGATTTGCCATTTCTTTGGGGAACTACCATGTTAGTATCTGTTATGGTTTGAATCATGTCTCACAAAAAGATATGCTGAAGTTCTAACCTCCAATATGTAAGAGTGTGACTTTGTTTGGAAATAAGGTCTTAGCAGATATGATTAGTTAAGATGAGGTCACACTGAAGTAAGGTAGACTATAATCCAATATGACTGGTGTCCTTATAAAAAAGAAGCAGAGACACAGACTCAGGGTGAAGATGGCCATGCGAAGATGAAGTCGGAGACTAGAGTGATGCAGCTACCAGCCAAGAAACGCCAAGGATTGCCAGGAACCACCAGAAGCAAGGAAAAGGCAAGGGAGGTTCTTCTCCTAGAGCCTTCAGAGAGAACATGGCCCTGCCCACACCTTGATCTCAGACACCTAGGCTCCTGTCCATGAGACAATAGATTTCTGTTGTTTTAAGTCACTCAGTTTGTGGTACTTTGTTAGGGCAACTAATACAGGAAATTAATACAGTACCTTTGGGGTTTTCTCTCATGCTTCTCAGATTCCACAGAAAGACTGAACTTATGTCTGGAGGACATATGCTTGGCTGCCAGCATTCTGGAAGCTAGCCTAGGGAGAAAATCTAGGGGGTTTCAACATTCCTTATGTAAAATTTCACTTTTTCAGTCTTGTATTTATACTGTTAACTGTGTGTATCTTATGGCCAACTACAGGTTCCCTGTTTCACTCTCTCCAGAGAATAAACTTCCAATCCTTTGCCAAGGCTGGGAAAGGATAGTCACCTAGCTATGTAGAGTGTGGGAGGAGGTCTAGGGTTCTAACTGCTTCTTAAACAGACCTTTCAACCCATTCTTCTAATTTTGGCACAGTGGTTAAGCGCTCGGCTTCTAACCAAAGGGTCAGTGGTTTGAACAACCACCCATTCCATGGGAGAAAGACGTGGCTGTCTGCTTTTGGAAAGGTCTACAGGCTTGGAAACCCCATGGGGTAGTTCTACTCCATCTTACAGGGCCATTGTGAGTTGGAATGGACTCAACAGCAGTGTGTGTGTGTGTGTGTGTGTTTAATTCCACTTCCAGAGGTAGCTCATCCTGCCAATTCCTGAGCCTTTGGATGTTCTGCCCCATAAATCTGGTTGCTTCTTAATTGTCCCAACTGCTGGCTTAGGATTCAGCTTTTCCAAATTTGCTTAATCAATTACCAATTAACCATCACGTTCCAGTTTCACAATGTCGTTGTTATGTCACTTCTTCCATTCCCTTCGATCCCATTCATTTATGCCTTTTTGGAATATCTCTTTTACTGTCTTTTTAGAGGGCTTGCATGAAAGAATGGAGGTGAGTATGTTCATTCAAGTAGTCCAGCTACCTAGCTCCTGATTTTAAGAAACTAACACTTTCTGGTATCTCACTTAGTTTGAAAAATGTGGAGCACAAACCGCCTATGAAAAATCAAATTTTCTCCAAAGAAAGACTTTCAAGTGATGTAAACCCATGTAATTTTTCCTGTCAGAAAAAAAAAATGAGTGTAAGGCTTCAGTCATTTCAGAAAACTTTGACCTCATGCTTCTAAATTACACAGAAAGTCAGATAATCACAGCTCTGCCCTTCCCAGTCTGCCATCTCCCTTAAATTAGAGACTCATCAATCCATTTCCATTAACCTTTTAATATTTTCCAATAAGTGCGTTCAACCTGGCAGTATACATATTATGCTTTCTTCATTGTTACTAGTCAATCAATAAATATACAAAAATCAGAGGGTGTGGTATAAAAAGGCAAAGTAACAGTGGTCATTGTACATGCATAAACTATAAGCTATTCTTTTAAAAGTCAACACAAGTGATTTGCAAAAAGACCTTCCTATGACACAAAGGTGAATGGACCATGTTATTTCTATTCTTAAGTACATTTTACTCTTCCAGAGAACATGGGGGCTTCTTCTCTTCCAGTCCTCTGTTTCAATATACTGGATGAACCTTGGCTACAGAATCAATTTTTGGTGTTATGGAGCTCAACATAAAAACTTTTTTGTAAGTTTCTGCTGGAGAAACCCATTCTGCCAGGCTGAAAATATGGAATGGACACAAAGGTGTCCTTTGTTCCGCTTGATTTTTCACCCAATGCTTATTTAAGGAACGTCCTCAGGAGTCAGAAATTATTTACAATTGCAGAAAAAATTACATCTTAAGCTCTCAGGTTGCTTTGCAAAACAGTTAAATGCTGAACCCTTACTTTTACAAACAAGGCCCAGGTGGTATAAATGGTTGGATAACTTGTTTGGCTCCTAACCAAAATGTTGTAGGTTTGAGTCTACCTAGAGGTGCCTTGGAAAGCCTGGTGGCGTAGTGGTTAAGAGATATGACTGCTAACCAGGAGGTCTGGCCGTTTGAACCTACCAGGTGTCCCTCGGAAACCCTTTGAGTCAGTTCTACTCTCTCCTATAGGGTCGCTATGAGTTGGAATCAGGTTTGGTTTTTTGGTTAGAGGTGCTTTGGAAAAAGGCCTTTGAAAACCCTATGGAGCATAGTTCTACTTTGACACACATGGGATCACGATGAATCAGAGTTGACGCAACAGCACCTGACTACTGATTAATGACTAAGCCCAGGTTACCTGGCAAGTCACTGGTAGGAATGACATATAGTCAAGCTGTGCTTCCATAGCTATGCCATTATGTTACATGGGTGAGAATACACTAAATTCCCTGAACTTCATGGAATATTGCTGGGGTATTGCAAAGACTTGGGCAGTTCTCCACTAGAGGGTCAGAAGCTCTCCCCCTCCCTTATTCCTATCCTGTAAACACAAAAGTATATCCAAGTAAAAGATAACAATAACAACAAAAAGAAAGATCACATTCAATTTAAAAATAAAACCGAAAATAATCTCCTATCTTAATCTATTTCTTGGGGGATGCCTGGAAGGGGTGGAAAAGCATCCCTATTTGTGAGACTTATATATCCACGGCCCCAGAGAGAATTTAGGGGACAGGTAGAAAAGCCTCATGCAACCCTCCTGAACCTGGTCCTAGAGCAGCGTGTTGTATCTGGACCTACGAGCCAGAGTGAGCCTATCTGGTCTGCCAAAGACCCAGTAAAGCTCTTGGAAAGCTGGGGAGGGGGAGAGTTTTAACACTAATAGTAGTAACACAATTTAAGAATCAGAGGGACCTGATGTCTGTTTTCTTTTCATTCAGCCTGGGAAACAAAATAAGAAAGAGCTAGACAGATGATTATGAAATTGGTCACTAATGTTCACAGAGGAACAGATAGGAGTTTTTTCAAAGCCAGTGGAGTAGATTAGAGAGGAGATAGGGGAGAGCAGATGTTGGGAGAAGGCAGAAAGGGAGCAGCTCTTCTTTAGATTGTGTCTTTCAGAATCAACTCTTTGTATAAGCCCTGCCCTAAGTTAGGGGTAGCTTTTTCTTCTTCTTCTCCTTCTCTTCCTTTTTTTCTTTTCTGGTCTGAGAAACAACTATTAGTTAATCGAATCAGTTTAGGCAACAGGTGGTGGCCTAAAGAAGAAGGTTCAGTTTTATCAGAACACTTTCTTTATAGATTCAATCTCCATAATCTCCAGAACCAATGGAGTCTGTTGACTGATGCGTGAAGACTACAAAGGACTTACCAAATGGGAGAAAATATGAGGTCAGAACATAAAGCTTTTATTCTCTTGTTTCGCCATAAAGCTGTCTATCTGGTGATAAGATTCCAATTGTGGGAAGCCCTGTAACGTTCTGAGGGATTCTTCAGGTACTTCATGTATCCTAAGTAGCAACTGCATCAGGGAGAGTGGAGACAACTGGCTTGTAAGTATAAATAAATAAATAGAGCCATACAAATACTTGAACAGGACCTACACTCCCCCCACCTCGCCCACCCATGCCAATCCGCTTGCCACCGACTACACTCTTTCATTTCCATTGGCTTCTACTTTTATTATAAGAGGTCCAAAGGCACTTTTGTTATTATTCTTGGACATGGCTAATAGGCCATCTTCTATGAAATGGGACCCTACAAATGGTAGGTCACGCAAATTTAATTTGATTTTTCAAATCCCTTCTGGGGGAGGCAACAGGTGGCCATTAAAACACAAAAGTGGCTTAAGCTCCTCCTCTCACAATGCTGGTTTTAGGGTGGGACAGAAAGTCTTTGGACAGCCTCAGAAATAAAATAGTGCTGTCTTGCTTCATCTTCTGTGAGATTTGGCTGAGTGAGCCTGAGTGGGGGCCTAGGGTCCCCAAGATGAAGACTTTCAAGAAGGATCATGCTTATATCTCTTTGATTGGCTGTGGGGCCCTAGACCTTGCTGGCTTAGAAACTGAAGGATCACAGCACAAAGAGTTAAGGTGGCAGAAGTACAGATGTTTATTATGAATCAGCTTAAGCCCTTTTATGCCTCTGACAAAGTAATTAAAAAAAAAAACATACTGATCAAAGGACCTCCAGGGTTTAATATTTCAAAAACACAGATAAATAGCTTACTGCAGATAAATAGCTTCACCCTTTGGGTGTCTCCCAGAAGCATCTGAAAATTTTCCAGGGGGTCTATAGAAAGGGATGTGAAACCAGTATATCCCAATCTCCCAACCCAGTGGAAAGCAATGCCCAAGGATTGGACTAGTGGAAGGGCAATAGGGTCCCATTCAAATTTCTTCCCAGAGACTAATCCCTCTTAGACCTGGGGAATGTTCTTAGCAGGTAGCTGCTACCCGGAAGGTGGAGTGGGGGGGAAGGTTGGGGATCAGGAAGATGTATTTGTGGCTTTTGTTAGAAGCCCTCCATTGAGGTGAGAGGCCTCTGGGTGGGAACTGGAACCATCAAATTCATACCAATTTTTAAATGGACCCTCATTTCAGAAAGCAATGCTGATTTTATAAATTGGACTTGTCTTTAAAAAAAACCCACAAAAACCAAAAAGGAGTAGAAAATTTTATGCTAAAAAAAAATCCCAAATAGAACAATCAGTAGCACACTGCATCTGTTAAGTGTCAGTCCCAGCTCCTTGTAATAGTGATATCTCTGATGGTTGTTTCTTTCCAAGATAGTGGGGTAGGTGTTACATCCCAATCTTCATGTCCACATTCTGTAGGTTCCGTGTCTCATCGGCTGTCATGAACTGGTCTGGGGTCTCTGATGGCTCCTTGTTCACCAAATGCACCATTTCCTGAGACTTGCTGGCTTCTCCGTTGAGTCCACTTGGCTTTCTGTCCTCCACAGCGCCGTTGCCATTGTTGATCACCAACTTTTTCTTCTGCCCACACCTAATAATAATAACATAAATAATAAATCATATGAGAAAAGGGTGCAAAGACACAGTTATCATCATTGTCATCATCATTATCACCAATCACCATCATCTTCACTAAGGTTTATGATGGTCTTATTATCTGATCAGTGCTTTCTCTACTTCATCTTACTGATGTTTAAAAACCAGTGTTTCTCAAAGTAAGGCCCATGGACCAGCCACAAAAGCACCACCTGGAAACTTGTTAGACATGCAGATTCTCAGCCACACCCCAGATCTACTGAAGCAGAAAACTCTAGGGGTAGGGACCAGGATCTGCGTGTAACAAGCTCTCAGGAGGATTCTAAAGCACACTTAAGTTAGAGACTCGGTGATCACAACAACATTGGGAAGCCAGTGCTATTACTATTCACCTATTATAGGTGAGGAAACCCTGGTGGCATAGTGGTTAAGTGCTATAGCTGCTAACCATAAGGTTGGCAGTTCAAATCCACCAGGCGCTCCTTGGAAATTCTATGAGGCAGTTCTACTCTGTCCTACAGGATCGCTAGGAGCTGGAATCAACTTCATGGCAATGGGTATTACAGGTTAAAGGAGCCCAGGTGGCACAGTGCTTAAAGTGATTGTCTGCTAACTGAAAGCTCTGCGGTTTGAAACTACCAGGGGCTCTGTGGGAGAAAGACGTGGCAGTCTGCTTCCACAGGGATTTACAGCCTTGGAAACCCTATGGGGTTGCTATGAGTCAGAATCAACTCCACAGCAGTGGGTGGGATTATAGGTGAGGAAACCCCAGTGCTCAGAAAATTCAGTGACTTGCCCCAGGTCACTCAGTAAGAAATAAAAGAGTTGGGAATCAAGTCCTGGTCTGTCTGACTCCCAAGATCTAATTCTCCTTCCACCATACTAGGTAACAGAAATTTCCCTGCTTGTAAGAGCCTTAGCAGTTTCCACAGGTTTATTATATAAACCATCAACCCAATGACTATAAATCATTCTGATTTGTGCATTCAAGGAAGTCACAGTACTTCCTCTCCCAGTCAACACTTTGTTGGCCTGGTCAGGGTTATTACTCCACATAAAAAAAAAAAAAAAAAAAAGGAGGAGAATAAACATCATTTTTCTACACGTATAAGGCCATATTGATTTTCCCCTAACATTGATTAACTTCCATGTCACCCCAAATAGGAGGTTTGAGTACATAAGACAGATTGCTCACTGTTACTTTAAGGCTTCTCAGTAACATTACTTAAGATTCAAATGCGGAAGAAAGTCTTCTCTGGAAGAGCACAACCTTGATCTTACTCCTGGGCACCATCTTGGCATTGCCTCATTCCACCCAGCCTGATGCAATGCTTCCTCTTTCCTGTAACATGATCACTGCTACACATACAGGGGTCAGACTGCTTTACGGAAGCAAAGTTGCAGAACCTTACAATTACAAAGAGGTGGGAGAGTGGAGAAATGAACAAGCATTTATTGGACATCTCCTGCATACCAGACACTTTACGTGTATTTTCACGCAATCCTTCCAATAATCCCAGAAAGCAGCGACTATCCCCATTGTACAGCAGTGGAAACTTGCTTGAGGTCACACAGCTAGTAAGAGTGACAGACTCAATATTCAGATTTAGGCTTTTATGACCAAGGCCTGGGTTCTGCCCAGCTCTATCAAAGCTGCCAACCATCTAGAGATTTAGAAACAGTATGAAGTCGGAATTGCTCACTTAGCTGCTGGATATTTGGAGCTGTTGAGACAAAGCCTGTATTATTCATGACCATGGGCCATTTCCTCTAGAACTGCCAAGGCCATAAACTTAATCTCTTGTTTGGGGAAATCGAAATTATACCTCCTTAACAGAAGGCATAAACTTTCTCCTCTGGCATGATGCTTGGTGAAGGGTGGAGAAGGATTCTTAAACCATGGAGCAGATTCAGGGGGGCTGGGAGTATGGATGGAGTCCACGTAGACAGTAGAACACACCAGGAAAACAGAGGCTTGAAAGGGCTGGTTGGAGTTCTGATTGCACACTTTACCTGCTGTGTGAACAGTGAAAACTCACTTAACCTCTCTGAGCCTTGGTTTTCTTATGTGTAACATTGGGTATTTAAGAGTATCAATCTCACAGGATTATGGAAAGTCCTTGAAACAGAGCCTGGCATTCAATAAATGAGTCTATTATTGTTATTATTTGGTTATTCTTATAAATGGTGTGGGGTGAGGAAACTAAGGCCTTGGACAGGCATCTAGGACAGTATCTGGAACATACTAAATGTTCAAGATGTGCTAGCTGTACTTGTTAATGAGAGAGCCATAGAAGATGGGTTTTCTTGTTTCTTCCAACTGCCCCACCTACCTTGCTATAATTATTATGAAGATGATTTAAAAGGCCAAAGGTGGAATGCTGCTTGTATTATTACAAATTCTCAGGTGGTATCCTGTGTTCTTTGGAGAAAAGGTGTCTTACTAAAGTTAATCCTCATTTGCCTACCTAATAGGTGGTTGAGAGGTTAAATGAGATTTTGTGGGTAAGTGATTTATAATCATTAAAAAAAAATGTGCATGGGGAGGGGTGGGTAATTAACGTTATTAATCTAAATGAAGCTAGTTTTGCAAATGGGTAACGTTCAGCTTGTATTAAAGAGGAATATTGTACTTGGGCTTAGTCTTCTCCCCACTTCTCTTTGGATTTATTATCTGTGTTTTTTTTTTTTTTTTTTTTCCAGGAGGGAAGGGTTATTTTCATAAATTACCCAGTGCCATGATTAGTGAGTGCTCCAGGCATTTAATAAGCACTTTTGAAAAACAAGTTGTAATTTTTTCATTCTTCTTAGTTATAGGAATTAAGAAAAGAATATCAGAACTAAAGGGATTTAGGAGATCATCCAGCTCAACCTCCTCATTATATAAACAGACACTGAGTGCCAAGGGGCCAATAGTCTGGTCTGAAGCCACACACCTACTCATGGCAGCGCCTCAACTACAACGGACTTTCTGACTGTTAGCATCACAGGTCTGGCCGAGCCACGTCCTGCCTTAATCTCTTTCCCCAGAAATCCCAGGCACACAGTGACCCACAATGTGGAAGAAGGCAGACTGGAGCCTCACTAGTACAAGGTGGGCAGTCTGGGTGGAGTTTAGGAACCGGGCAACATACATTTAGGACATGGAGGATTTATCTTGAAAGACTTAGCAGAGGAAGGAAACAACTGACCTTGTATCTCTTCTACCCGACAGTTCTTAGAGATATTTGGAGATTTATTTTACTTTGTTTTTAGAGCTGCGTCATCTAATAGGGCAACCACTAGCCACATTTGACGATTTAAATTTAAACTAAATAAAATTAAAATTTCAGTTCTCAGTCAAACTAACCACAAGTGCTTGATACTCACACGTGGCTAGTGGTTATCATATTGGACAGTGCAGGTATAGAACATTTATTTCTATTACTGCAGAAATTCTATTAGACAGTGATGTTCTAGAGGGCAGAACTAGTTTGGGTGAGCATAGAGTAAAGCAAATTAGACTATAGCTTAATAGAAGGAAGAAATTTCTAAATCATGGAGCTTGACAGATGGGGTTTGCCAAGCAACGGGTGACTGCCCCCTGGGGTTTCCAGAAAAGACATTTATTACCCTGAGGGTGAAGCTGGTGAAGTCCTTTTCTGCACAATCAGCGTGGAAACATCCTACCATTTCTGTTGTATGAAGCCTTCTCTGGTAAGGGCTTCATATTTTTTTATACTCCTCACATAATTCAGATAAATTATTTAAGGGAAAGGTGCCTAACTTTTCCTCTTGGAGCTCACTCAATATCTACCAACCCAACTGACTTCTGAAAGAGTTGCCTTTCTTAAGGAGAATGAATCAAGCATGGCTTCCATTGAAAAGCTGTGATTCAAGGACTGGTTACATAAAGCCGAACAGCAAGGCAAGATAATGTGAGTTATGGCAGAGGTGGAAAACGCAAAAGAAACAATAAAAGCCAGTTGTTCTTGAGTCATCTCTGAGTCATGGTGATGCCATGTGTGTCACAATAGAACTGTCCTCCATAGGGTTTTCAATGGCTGGTTTTTTGGAATTAGATTGCCAAGTCTCTCTTCTGAGGTCCCTCTGAGTGGACTTGAACCTCCAACCTTTTGGTTAGCTGTCAAGCACTTTAATCATTTGCACCATCCAGGGAAATAATACCAGAAAACCAAATGCAGTGCCATTGAGTCAATTCTGACTCATGGTGACCCATGTGTTACAGAGTAGAGCTGCTCCATAGGGTTTTCTTGGCTTTAATCTTTACAGAAGCAGATTGCCCGCCCTTTCCTTCATGGAGTTGCTGGGTGGGTTCGAACAGCCAACCTTTAGATTAGTAGTTGAGCACAAACCATTTGCACCACCATTTGCAGACCCCCCTAAATCAGGATCCTTAAAATGACATGACTTGCAGATTACCATGAAAGCCTTTGGTCAACCTTGTGTGTCAACTTCAGCGACTAACGTTTTTCTACTTTCATCTTTTAATCATAATTCATATAATAGTGCCTGTCATAGAGTATGGTCTCAAAAAATGTTAGCTGACTCAAATTCAATAGGCCAGCACTGCCACTGAACCTCAAGATTGTTTTGGGGGCAAGATGGCGTCCTTTTCATTTTTATCTTCTCTGTGCAGTGGTTAAGATTTTGGCTGTTAATCAAAATGTCAGCAGTATGAATCCACCAGCCACTCTTTGGAAGTCCTATAGGGGCAGTTCTACTATGTCCTATAGATTCGCTATGAGTCGGAATGGACTTGACAGCAATGGATCTTCCTCCTCACCAATGCTGACGGTCCTAAGGTGCCACTCAAAAGATGTTTACTGAATAAATGAGCACCTCTTCCAGGCCCGTATTTTCAACCAAACTTCATTTGTTGAAAATAGGATTCTGCATCTTTCTTAAACGTGACTCTCAAAGTCTCCAGCTTTTTAAGAGGATTAGAAATGGGCTGGAGGCTTTAGAAAAAAAGTGAATTTAGAGGCCTGTGCAGTCCTTAACCACCCTTTAGCTGCACGGCAAATCTGTTTTCAATTAGCAAATCAGGACATAGTAATTTCCGGCGTCCAAGCAGCTACTTTCCTCATGAAACACTCGCTGTGTAGGATCCTCCATGTCCCGGTTTGCCTGTTGCTAGGGCAACTGCTGGTCTTTGTGGGTGTGTGTGGGGGGGCTGCAGTGAGGCCCCTTCTCTGCTGCTGACATGATGGGCAGAGACATGAGAGCTAACTGGCCACCCTGTATGGATTACAGCTGCTCTCAGGGACAGCTGAGTTGCTTCTCTGAGGATTCCCCCCTCCCCTAATATTGACAGGATCGGGGGGGCCAACGTTTCTATGGTGACAAAGGTTATGGAGCTGTATATGTGAGCAAAAGCGGTGCATGCTAGGGTCTGGAACAAAAGGGCTGCTTTCAAACAATGGGAAATTCATATTTAATTGAGCAAAATTAATCCAAGGGAAAACAAGGAGGCTGTGGAAAGTAAAAAGACTCTTTGTGAGGGCTCCTCAAGTCACACTATTTAAATTCAACAACAACAACAAAAAATCTTCCATTTAGTCATAGGCCTTCTAGGAGGTCTCTCAGTTTTTTTTTTTTTTTTCCCACCCTAGTTTTTGTTCCTTATACAATCAGCTGGAAAAATTGGTGGTTCGAATCCACCCAGAGGTGCCTCCAAAGAAAGCCTGGTGAACTTCTTCCAAAACGCCACGGCCATTGAAAAACCTACGGAGCACAGTTGTACTCCGCATACATGGGACAGCAACGGGACGTGACAACAACTGGTCAGTTATAAAGATCAGCTGACGACTAACTTTTTTTTAAATTATGATTTCAAAGGTACAGATAAGAACACAGCTATATGTCATTAATATAGCACTTGTCTTAATTTGTACCAGTGTAAAATAGCATTATTTGATTTCTTCAGATAACTAGAGACGCTATACAGGCTTCCACAGCACTGGCATTAGCTATTCATTGTTTTTCCAAAAGCCAGCAGGAAACGTTGTAAAAATCTCGAATTGCCAGATCTTCACACAAACTGAGGGGCATTCTCTGACCTGTGTGGCTTTTACCTTAAAAAAAGCAACCTCAAGGGACATTTACAAAAGGTTTGATCTTCCTGTATACGCGCTCTGAGAAAAATACTGCATCTCTAAAGCATCTTGGGTAGAAAATCTAGGCTTAAATGTTTGGAGTACTCCAGTTAATGTTCATTTCTTCTGTTTCTAGAATTACTGTTTCTCTTTGCTTCACTCTAGGTAGAATTATTTCTGGGGCCTTGTCATGGCTCAACCAGGTATGGGTATCATGTAAATAACTTCCAAACTATTGGCCTTGGTTGAGGTAGGGATAAAGGAGAATCTCTGAGGATGTGATAACATCCCACATGTCAGTTCTAGAAAGATGAGTGTCTGTTTTTTATTCAGACTTTCCTAAGGGAAAAAATCTAAATCCGCCACCAGTGCTCATAATTGTTTTCTAGATCTCACTGCTAGGGAGCTCTTCCTAAACTATAACCTGAATCTTTTCAACTATGGCTTCCAGAAAATAGTGTCATTACAGAAAAGAAAAAGAAAAAAAGCAACAGACAAAAGCAAAAATGTAATGCCCTCTTTACATAAGAGTTCCAGAAGATTCCATGGATTTCAGGCTATAGAGACTATGCACCCCTGAATCATTATATAATATTTGTGTGTGTTGTGAATGCACTTGATAAATATTTACTTAACGAATCAATAAATGAGGATATTCTTCTGTACACCCTTCTGGAGAGTTATCTCATAACTTTCATCAGATAGAGGCTGCATGGGGTTTACCAGTAACCTTGAAAAAATTAACTACAACAGAAGATTTCATCAGTGTTCAAAAGCCGTGGTGTAAATAATCTAGGTGTCTCCTTTCTCTAAAGAACATACCAGAGCAGAGCTTTTCGAACTGTACTGTGCACATGAATCCCTGAGATCTTGTTAAAAATGCAGACTCTGATGCAGTCGTCCAGGTTAGGGCCTGAGAGTCTGTATTTCTAACAAGTCCTGGGTTGCCAAAGCTGCTGGTTCCAGAGACCACATTCTGAGCCTTGGAGCAGCAAGGACACAGAGACTAAGTTTAAATGTTCCAAGTCAAAAGTCACGAGGATCACTTCCTTACCTTCTCCGACTGTTGACAGCGATGCAAACTCCGAGAATCAAAGCCAAGGCCAAAAGGGATGCCAGGATGATCAGCCATTCTGGGTTGAGTGAACCAAAAGACATATATGAACTTTGGGAATATACTTTGCAGAAAAAAAAAGTACTTTATAAATTTAGTTGGTCCAAACAAGAATGATAGTCAATACTACAGATGGGCCTGGCCAAAATGCCTAGCCAACAGGCAGATAATACAGAAAAAACAATTTTGCTACAGATGTTTGTCTAATGGACCTCTTGTTTAGAAGGCTGATCCTCAGTCAGGATTTTCAAGTCCTCCAGGAGAAACTTGTTTCCAAAAAACTGTAGAATGAGCTATTGAAACTCATGGATACATTCTGTGCAGTATTATTAAAATAGACTAAAGGAAATTTATACTTCCCTTGAAAAGAACATTCCTTTCCTATATGACAGCATCAACCTTACATTTTACTAAGAAACAAAAATAGAGGCCAATTCTAGTGTACGGGGGGAAACCAAAAACCCACTGCCATCCAGTCAATTCCAACTCATAGCAACCCTATAGAGGACGCTCTTATGGAGTACTGAAGGATTGTGAACCTGAACATGCTCGTTGGGGAGTCATTTGGCAACATTTGCCAAAAAACTGTAAAATGTTCATATTTTTGATTCAGCAGTTGCATTTCCAGGTATTTGTAGGAGCTTGGAATTACCTATTTGGATGCTCATCACTGAGCTATTCGTAACAGGAAATATCCAATGGTAAGAACCCATAAAACCCGCTGCCATTGAGTCAATTCTGACTCATAGCGACCCTACAGGACAGAGTAGAACTGCCCCACAGGGTTTCCAAGGAGGGCCTGGTGGACTCGAACTGCCAACCTTTTGGTTAACAGTTGTAGCTCTTAACCACTGCACCACCAGGGTTTCTGGTTAAATAAATTAGGATACGTCCACTGTACTGTGTACCACGATACAGCGGAAGAATATTTAATGACATGGAAATCTGTTCCCAGTGAGTAGGGAATGTTAGCTTACTAGAGAACCTGTATGGCATAAATACATTTTAAAATATAAGTTACATTGAAAAAATGACAGGCATTAAAACAATAATGAGATACTACTACACACATTTACCCGAAACCAGTGCTGACAACTGCTGACAGAGCAACAGAAACTCTGATTCATTGCTGGTAGGAATGCGAAATGCTATAGCCTTTTGGAAGAGAGCCTGGCAGTTTCTTACAAAGCTAAACACAGTCTTACCATACAATCAGCAGTCATACTCCCAGGTATTTACCCAAATGATCCAGAAACTTAACCTAACCATGAATGTTTATAGCAGCTCAATTCATAACTGCCAAAACTCGGAAGCAACCGGGATGTACTTCAATAAGTGAATGGATAAACAAATTGTGGTCCATCCACACAATGGGATATTATTCATGATAAAAAGAAATGAGCTATCAAGCCATGAAGAGACGTGGCGAAACCTTCAATGCATATTGCCATGTGAAAGAAATCAGTTTGAAAAGGCTACATATTGTATGATTCTAACTATATGACATTTTGGAAAAGGCAAAACTATGGAAAGAGTAAAAAGACGATTCGTTGCCAGGGGCTTGAGGCGTGGGAGGGAGGGATGAATAGGTGAAGCACAGGGCATTTTTAGGGCAGTGAAACTATTCTGTATGATACTGCAATGGTGGATACTTGACATTATGCATTTGTCAAAACCCATAGAATTGTACAACACAAAGAGTGAATCCTAATGAATATCATGGACTTGGATTAATAATAACGCATCAATACTGGTTCCTCAATTGTAACAAATGTACCACACTAATGCAAGGTGCTAATAATAGGGAAAACTGTGTGGGTGGGGGAGAGCGGGGCATATGGGAACTCTGTATTTTCTGCTCAGTTTTTCTGCAAACCTAAAATTGCTCTAAAAAATAAAGTCTATTAATAAAAAAAAAGACAAGTCATACATCAAACTGGTAACCATGGTACTTCTGGATGGCGAGATAATTAGTAATTCATCTTTTTATTTAGCTGCATTTTCTAAAAATTCTTCAGTAACTCTATATCACTTATGAACTAATAAAATGTTATATACATGTTTTAAAATTAGAACGTAAAAGGACTTGCCAAATTGAATATATTCAGTTGAAAAGTGAATTGTACATCTGTGTAATGAACCAATGCTTGAGAAAGAAGGAAGATGAAAAGCCATTCATTCTTGCCTGACAGACTGGAGAAACCCTGAGAGCGTATGGCCCCCAGACACCCTTTTAGCTCAGTAATGAAGTCACTCCCTGAGGTTCGCCCTTCAACCAAAGATTGGACAGGCCCATAAAACAAAACAAGACTAAAGGGCACACCAGCCCAGGGGCAGGGACTAGAAGGTAGGAGAGAACAGGAAAGCTGGTAATAGGGAACCCAAGGTTGAGAAGAGAGAGTGTTGACATGTCGTGGGGCTGTTAACCGATGTCATAAAACAATATGTGTACTGTTTAATGAGAAACTAGTTTGTTCTGTAAACCTTCATCTAAAGTACAATTAAAAAAAAATGTCATACATCTCTATTCCTCTTTTGGAGTCTTGGTTTTCCTCCAGTTTCCTGGTTAGCACTGCCTCTGCCTCACCTGTACCTGGTTAGGTGAGTCTGGGGAGGACAGTAGAAAGAGAGGAGTGGGGAACCCAACTAGAGGGTGTCATTTCTATTCCTTCCCCTGGTCAGCCATGGAGATGCCCCACACTCAGTCTCACTGGAGTTAAGAAGAGTCCTGCTCCTACTTATAGCAAACTGCTTCCCTCCTCTCCCTGGAAACCCACTTCCTTTATCCATATTCTCTGCCTTCAGGTGTGCTCAGGCAAGTCAAGGCCATGGGGTGAAGCACATTTTATATTGTTCCTTTTCCTCAAGGGAGGATCAGTTTTGAGACCTCTAAAAACTCAGAAAGGAATTAAAAGGATAATTTACAACTCTAGGAAAACCCTTCCTTTTTTTTTGTAATCACCCTTCACAAATGCTTAATCTTGAGCCCAAGCCAAACAAAGAATTTGCATCAAATGCCTTAAATGATGCTCAGGAGAGTCAGGTGTTCTCAATTCCCTCACTGTACATGTAACACTTTCTGGAAGGTCTCTTCTGCCTGGATCAGGAAAAACTGTCACTCGAGAAAAAGTAGTTGGGGTACCAAAAAGATATTTTTGCTCCACTCACACAAATGGCCCTTGTATCTCTTCACTTTCTGCAGTATGGAAGTTATACCCTTCGCCCTCAACCCCAGAAATAAACAGGAATCTGGACTGGGATGGGAAGGACCTGGGCATGACATGAAATCTTCTGGGTGGTCACTCATTTGGGAAGGATGCTTTAGTAACTAACATGGCAGTTCTGTGGGACAGGTCTAACATGAGTTCAATAGGTGGGACCCAGGAAGGCCAAAGAAAGAAGAGTTCTCCATCCTTTCCTATCAAAAGGCTATTGGGCTTTCATTAATCCTTTTACTAGTAAGGAAGAGAAGGTTCAAAGGTTGGCATTTAAGAGAATATGCTTTTGAGTTGGTCTCTTCCTTCTTTCTGGGACATTCAGAGGGGTTTGCTTTAAGCTTCTTATTCTGCTTCAAAGAAACTCACCTGGAATTTGGGCTTTCCTTATAGGACTGGCTGTCGTGTTGGCCCCATCTCTTTGACTCCCATTTGAATGTCCTAAGGAGAAAAACAACATCACTCATCCAGAGTTTGGAATGCATAGCCATAAGCTCCTTACAGAGCAGCACACAGGTCAACCTGCATGTTCTATAGGCTGCAAAGCCACTTATGGATTCAAGCTACAGACATTTATAAAAATGTTACCAAAACCAAGAAACCAAACCAGCTGCTGTTGAGTCCATTCTGATTCATGGTGGCCCCATGTGTTGTAGAGTAAAACTGCTCCATAGGGTTTTATTGGCTGTAATCTTTACAGAGCAGATCTCCAGGACTTTCTTTTACAGCATTGCTGGGTGGATTTGAACTGCCAACCTTTCGGTCAGTAGTTGAACACAAACTGTGCCAGCAAGGGACCTATAAAATGCTATACAAAAGACATTTCCTCCCAAAAGTTTAGTTTGATTAATGCTGAAGTTTGGAACTGTTACTGTTATTATTTATCAAGGAACAGGATAATCTCCAGTGGTGGTGTTGTGCAGTATTTAAGATCTTGGAATATAGAGGTGCACAGACCAGGATTTGAGTCCTACCTCTGCCTCTTGCTAGCAGTATATGTGTGCTGGACCAAGTTACTCTTCCAAGTCTCACTTATATAATGGGGATAATAATAAAATCTACTCCATAATTTTGCAGAGGTTTAAAGAAATACACAGTATTCATAGTTGTGTGTGTAGTTGTTATTTTCTATTTTTTCTTGAGGGTCTTGCTACTCAAAGTGTGGTCCTTGGACCATCAGCATAGACATCACTTGGGAGCATGCTAGGAATACAGAACCTCAGGCCTTACTACAGACCTATGGAAACAGAATCTTCATTTTAACAAGATCCCTATGGGATTCACATGCTTCAGAAAGACCAAAGCAAATCTAAAAAGCACATCTGATGTTTTTAGAGAAGCAAACATAAACATTTAAAAAACAAGAGTTTGCAGGGAAGGAGTGGTCCTTTTTGTCTACGATAAATCACCCTATTAGAGTCCCTGATATTAGTGAAACGTATCTTGTTTTTAGAAGAATGAACATCTTTTAGTGTTGAAAAACAAAATAACGAAACAAACAAAAACCTCAAACTAGGAGGTAGCATCACAAGACAGAGAGCCCACCAGTCAGAATTGGAAGTTCATCAAAACGAAGGCAACATCAGACTTTAAAAAGAAACTTCTAAGACAACTAGCGAAGCTTCAGTTTTTATGCTCCATCCCTCCAAAAACAAAATTTTAAAATTTCTCATTAAAATGAACTTTTTTCCCTACTAAATAGGAACCCACTGCAGAATCCTAAAGGCCTAAAAAAAATCAATTCTGACTCATAATGACCCTGTAGGACAGAATAGAACTGCCCTGTAGGGTTTCCAATGAGTGGCTGGTGGATTTGAACTGTTGACCTTTTGGTTAGCAGTTGAGCTCTTAACCACTTCACCAGGGAAGCTTGTTTGCCTAATAAACGGATCAAGATGGCCAGGCCTTCAATGAAACGTTTTCCTCAGAGAGTCAAACTTCAGACTCTGCACAGAAGATACTAAAGCCTTGATGACAATGGTTATTTTGGGTAGGATGGCTCCTGTTCATGCAATTTGATGTTTCTGTTAAACTCCAAATGGAGCAAAACAAATTCCTACCAGACGTCTCGCCATTTCAACGCACCCCATCCCATTTTCGCAGTCTTTTACTTTCTAAACATCAGAAGGAGTCCAAGGCACTTTCCAGAGTCCTTGATGGCTGGCAGGTTTTCACCTGCATAAGTCATGGTGTTATGGCCATCTCAACAGATCTTTGGCCTTAAAAACCACCTAGGAGGCACAGTCATTTTTGCTGGTCTTTCTCTGACTCACATCAGCCTTTGATATTCGAAAGGGAGGCCATTAATGGATCATAATCTCTTTATTTTGATTTTCAAAAAAAGTGATCCCAGCAAGGAAAGATCTGGGTGTGTTGTACAACAAGATGAAACCTCCTCTTTCAACAATAGACACCTGCACCGGAGTCAAACAAAGGAGGCCAGCTCCCGCCCACCTGATTCTCACTTCAAGCAAAAGCCGAAGCGGATGGATGAGATACAGCAGGCCTCCATTGTACCACTGAGGTCTGCAAATCCAGCCAGGGTAGGACTGGCTGGGAAAGCAGGTTCCACAAAGAGTGGCACTTGACTTTCCAGTTGAGAAGATAAGATCCAATCTGAGACGTGCACAGAGAGAATTCAACTGTGAGAAAAACAGCCTGGGACAGTGTTGTTCAAACCCTAATGTGAAGACAAACCCCTTGGGGTAGGGGAGGGGTAGTCTGGTTAAAATGGAGATCCTGATTCAGTGGGTCTGGGTCTGGGCAGAGAGTCTGCATTTCCAGCAAGCTCCTAGGTGATGCCCATGCTACTGGTCCAAGGACCACACTTGGAGTAACTGGGGTCTCCTGACTTTAGTGAGCATGACTTTTAATAATAATTCCCTTCCATTTCCAAAGATGTCCCATGTTGGTGCAGACGGTTAAGCACTTGGCTACTAACTAAAAAGTTGGCAGTTTGCATCCACTCAGAGGTACGTTGGAAGAAAGACCTGTTGATCTACTTCTGAAAGGTCACAGCCATTGAAAATCCTATGGAGCACAGTTATACTCTGACATACATGGGGTCACTATGAGTTGGAATCTGGTAACCGGTACTGGTCCATTTTCAAATACCTTCACATTCCCATGTCTTTTTTTCCTCACAAGATCTCTAGGAGGTAACCTAGGCAGGCATTCAGGTTTCCTCTTACCAATCAAAATACTGAGGTTGAGAAAGGTTAAATGCCCTGTCCAAGGTCTCCGGCGAGCCCAAGACATCTGTCTCTTCCTTCAGAGCCATTTCTAATGAGCCCCTACTTCTCCGGGCTCTTACATAAAAGGTTATTACTAAAGCCATGTCATGTCAATTTCCATCTTAATATTTCCTTTAAAAGTGTAAATATTTAAAGCAGGAGGCACCCGTAGTCCCATATTAGGCATGTCGAGAGAGGACAACAATTCACATAGGCTTGCCTGAATTTGTGGGAGCCCATGGAGCTCTGGTGGTACAATGGTTAAGCATTTGGCTGCTAACCAAAAGGTCAGCAGTCGGATCCACTGGCTGCTCCTTGGAAGCCCTATGTGGCAGTTCTACTCTGTCCTATAGGGTTTCTATAAGTTGGAATTGACTCAATGGCAACTAGTTAGGGAGAACATAGTAAATCATTATCTTTGGCAGAGCGCTTCAGTAGCCCCAGCACTAGATGTCAGGAGTGATCCTTCATCATGTCAGACTTCTGCTGCCTGAAGTAATGTTTGAATCCGTTTAATAACGCATGCCTGGTGATAATTATGGTCATTCACAGAGTGCCTTTGGCAGATCATGCTTATGAGAGACAATGTAAGACCCCCTGTGCTTTAAACCTACTGATCACCAAAAGTTTATAGGTTCAAATCCACCCCAGGTACCTTGGAAGAAAGGCCTGGAGATCTACTTCCAAAAAACCAGCCATCAAAAACCCTATGGAGCACAGTTCTAATCCTATACACATTGGGTTGCCATGAGTTGAAGTCAACTTGACAGCAGCTGGGACTGGCCCTGGTGATTCTGATGCATTCTTTAAAAGTTTGAGAACCATGGTTCTAGAGACACAAACTCATACTTCATTAATAGTCAGCAGGTTCAATGATTATTACGACAGTAAACATGTAAAATGGCTCAAACTCACCAGCAGACTCAGATCCATGAGTAGTCTGGGACCTCCCATCAGTCTTGTTGTTTTGGTGTCCTGTAACGAACAATCAGGGAAGTTTAGTACCATATGTTTCCACTTAACACTGCCATCTGCATTGCCTCCTGTTGGAATTTTCATACCGCCCATCACAGAGTTGAGTCTTTAAAAGGTAACCAAAAAACGATGGCAAAGGAGCTTTGAATGGCTCCAGGATATTAATGACTACCCATTGCTAATAGACTGATGAGTGGGCTAAGTGCTCTAATCAAAATTAAGGAAACTGGGGCAGCACAGGCGATCAAGGGTGACCATAGGAAGTACAGTCTTGGTAGACATCCAAGAACTGTGGCTTTCAGGGGCCTACCTACAGAAAATACCTTCCAGGGCAACTAGTGTTAAATTGCTGAATGATCTCTCACAGCTATCAGTGGAAATTGTGACAGCCAATAGAAACTGCTAATTGGCACGCGGCCTCAAGCCCTACCTGCCCTCTGTTAGGCCTCTGGTGGCAACGAACACCTTAACAAAAATATTACGATGTCTTTGCAGGTCACCGTGTCTTTGCAATAAGGGCCGTATGCTTTGTCTTATGAAAAGTGTGATCACCGGGAATGCAGCTTAGGGCATGAGACCTTTAAAAAAATTTCATTGAGACAGGTAATGAAAAGGTTTTGGGTCTGCAGCAAGGGATCTTGGTACTGAACAATGTAAAGACTCAAAGAGAAAAGCCAACTATATTTAGAGAAAAGGAATGAAAATAGGAATGGGGAGATGATAGATAACATGTGAACAATGTGTACCCGGGTATTAGGATAAATTTCAAATAATAATATTTTTCAAAAATTAAATTTGTATCTTCAACACCAATAGTTAATATAACCCCATTCTCTGAGACATCCATTACCTAAGGGTTTTAGATTGAGATAAGCTCATGAATTGCTAAAACCTGAATCCATGGGTGAAACCTTGGGTTTAGTATATGGAAACTCCCTTCCTTCTCTCTCAACCCCTACCCTCACCCATGCACATTTTCCGAAACTATATTAAACCAAAAAAAACACCACGCTTACTGCCGTCAAGTTGATTCTGACTCATAGTGACCCGAAAGGACACAGCAGAACTGCCCCATAAGGCTTCCAAGGAGCGCCTGGGGGATCTGAACTTTTGGTTAGCAGCCAGGGCTCTTAACCGCTCTGCCATTAGGGTTTCCAAAGCTATATTAGAGTCTTCAAAAAAAAAAAAAAAATCACAGAACAATGGTTTCACAAAATGGCTATCGTTATCCATATGAAAGTACCTATAAGGAATGTACGAAGTCCTGGTGGTGCAGTGGTTAAGTGCTCGGCTGCTAACCAAAAGGTCAACAGTTTGAATACACCAGCCACTCCTTAAAAACCCTGTGGGGCAGTTCTACTCTGTCCTAGAGGGTGGTTATGAGTTGGAATCGACTCGATGGCAACAGGTTTAGTTTTCGGTATAAAGAATGTACAGTAACCTGATCATCACTATTTCCTTGATTAGAGAGGATGGAGGTGAGTAACCTGTAATCTCTCACATAATTGCATTGAAGAGACAGATCTCTTTGTTCCTTGGCTAATAGTTAGAATAACTGAAAACAGCATTTGCTGAAATACCAACATCAATACCCAATTCCCAACATCACGACCACCACCACCATCACCATCACCAACTCCATCACCATCACCACCACTTATCACCATCACCACCACTGCCACCACAAGTCCAAATGTTTCAGTTCTTAATGTTAAGCATAAAGACTGAGAGAAATGTACAGACAGAAATAAGCCTTATTTTATTTAATAATAATTAGCTTATGTATACCTTCTAGGATACTGGAACTATTAAAATTGTCATTTAAAATTTAACTTATTAGGTTGCACAACAGACCTTATTTTGCCAAGAGAAGCTAGGCAACATTCTAAAATTCATGTCTCCAGAAGAATACTAAAAAGGATACTTGGAATTTTTAATAACTGAGACAACCATGATGAATAAAAAACTAATAAGTGTAAGAGGCTTTGTGTTGCCAGTATTACCCGAATCAGTATTTTTTAAAACTGTTTTCCTCAGAGCCCTGGAGTGGGCAGCTCAGAGGCAGGATGCCAAGCATGGGACATTCTGTGTTTTCTGTCCCCCCATCAGCCACAGCATTATGACCGGCATCTGTCTTATATATTGGGTTCTTGTTAGAATTTTTTTCTTTTTTTTCAGAAAATAGGGTTTCTGCTACAGAAAATATATATTTAAGGCCACTAATCTTTAATAGGAGACCCTGGTGGCATAATGGTTAAGAGCTCACAGATGCTAACCAAAAGGTTGGCAGTTCGAATCCACCAGGCACTCCTTGGAAACCCTGTGGGGCAGTTCTATCCCGACCTATAGGGTTGCTATGAGTCGAAGTAACTTGATGGCAATGGGCTTTTTTGCTTAGTCTTTAATATGTCTAAGTGATTGAATGGAAACCCTGTTGGTGCAGTGGTTAGGAGCTATGGCTGCTAACCAAAAGGTCAGCAGTTTGAATCCACCAGGTGCTCCTTGGAAACGCTATGGGACAGTTCTACTCTGTCTACAGGGTCGCTATGAGTCGGAATCAACTCAAAGGCAATGGGTAATGGGTTAGTGGTTGAGTGGTACGAAGCACCTGAAGAGCTAGCACTAGGAGGAGAGAATCGGTTTTTAGTTTCCCAGTCAGAGTGAGCATATTCCATTTCCCTCTTCTTCAATTTTAGTTTCTTAATGCCAATGGAGAAACAAAGAAAGCAGAAGTAGAGAGGACTTATTGTTTGAGAAACAAAACGTCCTGTCCTGAGTCTACATGTCAAACTCTTTGCTATAACAACAAGAAAAATTGTGCCCATTGATTAATAGCAGATCACATTAAAAAACTTTTAAATGTGCATAATAACTAGAATAGATTTACCCACCAGCCCTTCACCGAAAGTAAAATCCATCAATCACCAATAAAAGAAAATAATTTCAGCAAATGTTGTGTTATCTCTATTTTTTACAACAATAATAAAAAAGATAATTTTAGAGGAAGAATATTAGAATATGGAAATTATTTACACACATTGGTAAAACTTTATTAAATAGGCAGCATGTATTAGTTGAATGAAATGAAATTGCCAATATTCAACTATTTTGACCTGCAAAAATACCCATTTCATATGGTTCAACTTAATATACCACAAGATTGGGAACAAAACAAAGAATTTCCCTCACAAAAATCAAGTCACAAAAAGAAATGGAATTTATCCTGGCAAATGAAAGCATTATTTTATCTAAAATATCCCAGTCCAAGGTTACTTGTACTAGTGTTGATGATCAGTGGTGAAAGTCATTCCCATATCAGTACTCACATCCTAGACAGTAAATGTTTCCTGTAATATGAAAGTATGTGTTCTTTGTTCCTCTAGAGAAAGCAAACCAGATAACAACTGTCCAAATTACCTGGAAATGAACCTGCTACATCGGGGTTGGAATCTCCAACAGTAACTCCAGGGGGCCCAGTCTGAACAGGAGTCACTGGGGCGAGGGTCCTGTTTTCCTTTGTGTCTGGGAAATGAGGGGTGTAACCTTCCACTGATGTAGTTGAGTCTTCGGGGAGATTTTCACTGCTTCCACCGCTGTCATCATTTCTGTCTGCGTGGAGGTGGAATCGATGGTAAACCCACATTTATAAAGCCACTGCCTATCGTGTGTCTGTCTCCAGCACATGCAATTGCTGCAAAGGCCTTTCCTTTCCACATATTATCCATGAATGAGGAGCAAAAGACACCGAAGTTCATTACGTTGTTGAACATAATCAATTCTCTGTAACCGACACCACCTGGACAGCACTCAACAGAAGAGATTTTAGTGATGCTAATACCCAAGTGCTACGGTTGCTAACCAAAGAGTCAGCAGTTCGAATCCACCACGTGCTCCTTGAAAACTCTATGGGGCAGTTCTACTCTGTCCTATAGGGTTGCTATGAGTTGGAATCAACTTGATGGCACTCGGTTTGGGTTTTTAATGCCCAGGAGAGACATTTGTTGCAACTCCTGTCTGGGCTGTTAAGGTAAAGTTTGTGTCACTTCAACTGTGACCCTAAAGCCTGATCAGGTACTAGATAATCATGGCCTCTTTCTCAACTGGATCCACCTTTGATGAAGTTGAAGACATTGGGTTGGAGAGTAAAATTACGTTGCCTGCAATTGGAATGGCAAATGCAAGATTTCAAAGACCTTAGGCTACCAGTTTAGTTATTTTTTCTTTGTCGGAAGGGCACTACTTCTTTGTTACCAGCACCATGAATTTATGGGTCCTGAAGACAAATGAAAAATATTGTTAATTCAAGGAGTATAGGGAGCCCTGGTGGCGCAGTGGTTAAGAACTCAGCTGCTAACCAAAATGTCAGCAGTTTGAATCTACCAGCTGCTCCTTGGAAACTTCTTGGGGCAATTCTACTCTGTCCTACAGAGTCGTTATGAGTTGAAATTGACTCGACCACAACGGGTTTAGTTTTGGTTTTTTAAGGAGTATAAACAGTGATATAATTCAGACTCTTAAACTAATCATAAATCATATATAAGCAATTCATTATATTTAAACGCTAACTCTAGAGTTTAAGAAATCTGACCTTTAAGATATATAGTTTGCACTTAATGTACAATGACTACCAAGAGGTCTACAAAGTAGAAAAAGCAGAGGACCATCACCAGATGCACCTTCTAATCAAAAGTAACAGCATAACAGCAGTCAATCGATGCACCTCCACCAAAGACACTGCAGAAACACCCAAAATTTGTTGATTTTTTAAAATCGAGAGTTGCAACCAACTGGACTTCATAATTCTTACTGCTAGATGTTGGAGCAGGAGTTGTTGGGTGGTCTTTATCTTCTTCCAATTCTCCATGTTCTGTAGAGAGGCTCTGAGAATGACTTTGTTCTGTTTCAGTGAGGAATGAATCCAGCATTAATTTGGCGCCATGATACGATTTCTGCTATTTGCTAACAGGGAATATCTGCCTATAGAAGTGTCCAAGATGGGTAAGTGATCCAATTGTATTTCTCCCAGTCACTCAGGAAAACCAGAGAACATAGACACACAGGAAAAGAATGCTTGAATCAACAATCAAGAGCACCTGACTATGGGTCAAGAAGTGAGATTGTAATGAACATGAATGCCATGATAGCACGTAGTGCACCTATAACCACAAGAGAGGAAGGAGATCATCTAGAATAACCTGCTCAAGTAATTCAGATCCATTTTATACATGGGAACTCCTAACTTCCCTCTAAAGAGCATGAAATTGAAGTTTCCATTTTACTCTATTATTAGGTTTTTGATCTCATCTGTGGATGAGGTTCTCATCACTGCACCGAGGAAACGCTTGCCTGCGCAAACACAGGGACCTCAGGACGTATACCAATTTGAGGCTGAACCATTGCCATATCTGAAGTCACTTTGTTTTGAGTTCATTTCTTTTGTGTTCTTCCAAGAAAAGGTGCTGACCTTTGAGTTACAGGTGCAAGCACTCCATAAAGTGCACCCATGAGCCATGTCCACCACCAAATAAATTCTGCAACCAGGAGAGAAACATTCACCAAAGCCTAAACCCAGTATCAGAACAAAGTCAACAGTGATATTAAATGGAATAGCCCTCCAATGGCAGAGGCCATTCTTAGACTTATTTGGGTCTTCTTTGATACTTAACACTTTGCTGTTTACATTTTGTTGACAATCAACACATGCTTGCTGATTTTTTTTTTCATTTTTGCCTAAAACGGCTCCCGTGAAGGACTCTGCCCATTATGTGTAGCAAGTGGTGAAATGAGGCAGAGAGCCCCTTAATTCTGGATTCTTTTCATGTTCTGCCAAGAAATTATGAATGACTTTAGACTGATGTCTAGGATATCCTGGCACACAGAGTGGAAATTAAGGCTACTAGAAATTTAGCATTGATTCCTACCAGATATTTAGTGATAGACGTATTAGCAAATGTTTCTTTTTTATTCCAGGTTTCCTCCAGGGTCAAATGAAAACAAAATGCCTTGCTCCTTCCCTGTGGGCTGATCAGATTTCCTTACTCGTTATGAATAACTGGTCTCAAAATGTATTTTCACAACAACTAAACTAATCCTACCCCTCTTCTGCCTTGATCAGGGGATAGATAAAAATCATAAGGAGATGGTCATTTAAAACATGAAGAAATCAACCACCACCCTAACAGTGGCTTTGGGTTTCACTGACATGATTACTTAGAGAAGGAAAATCAAGTTAAACGGAGTCTCACAACCTTTCCTTTTTTCTTAAACATAGAATCAGTGAATCTGGAAGACACCAACAATGAAGGTAAAATCAGGTTTAAAGAACCACCACCAAGGAAATATAGACAATAAAGACTGCTTTTAAACTCTGAGCTGAGCTGATCCACATAACACTCAGTGCACCATTCCACCACCAAGCTCTGGCATCTTGGCCAATCTAAAAGCAGAAGCAAGAATACAGGTCAGTAAAGGGGCTGGCTGTCATCATTCTTACGAGTTGTCATTGAAAGAGGTCTTGTCCTGTACAAGTCTTCCACCAAGCCTCTGTTTGGATCTGTAGTAGGCTGAAGCATTGTACTATGGCTGGAGTCCGCATCTGAAGGAATTAAATCAGTGTTATTGCTTGATTTCCTAAACAACTACCTGAGGGTGGTTTATGTAGTCTATAGCTGAATTATTTTATATTCAAGCCTGGGTAAGAGGAAAGAAAACACCTACTGTTTCATGTCTCCAGAATAATTGTTTTTTTGAAAGAGCATCACAAAAAGTAACTGCCTTTCATTGAAGGGATGAGTTGCATAAAATCTATGGTTTTTGTTTGTGTTTGCTCACTTTAAAGGGATGCCTTCATGACACTAACATGATCACATGAAGGGATTCCCCAGCCTTACAGAGAGACAGAAGTATGACCCACTTGTGACTTGCCCCATTCCATACACATTGCCTTCCATACAACCACATGTAATCTGATATATGAAGAAAACACAAAGTGCACTAGCTTATTAGACACCATTTTCTCACACCTCCTTTACCTGCCAGAGAAATTATTTACAGCCCTCTTCCCTCATTTAGTCCTTTTTCTCTTCACAAAGTGCACATGCAATAAAAACACAGAATTATCATCCAATGCTACCTAGGTGGTGACTACAGGAAGTGCACATGGGCAAGAAATAAAAAGCAATAAATGTCACTGAACCATCCTAACACCTAAACACAACTATGAGGTGTCTTTGGAATTTTTAGCATGTACAATGTTGAATGGTGCAGAAATTTCACTGGAATATTCACAAATGCTGTTTTTAATAGTTATCATAGATCTATTCTGCTGAAATAGCAAGTCCTAAGTGAAGTAGAGGCCAAACAATCCATAAACACCATTAATATTGCTGACTCTCCAATTCAGTCAAAGCCTACTCACACTTCTGCCTCTGGGAAAATTTAATCAGCTCCAAACGACTCTAGAGGCAAGCACTGAATATTGGGCAGCCCCATCTGCTTTGCAGCTTTTACATGCAAAAAAAAAGAGAATCTAAGTCTTTGTAGGACAAAAACATGGCTGTGACTCTACAATTCCAGATTTCAAAAAAGAGGAAGGGTCAGTGAACCCAAATAAAAATCCCAACTGGATAGTCTTCCACAAAAATTCCTGCCCGTTGAAAGTATAATTCTTGTTCATCTTCCCTTCTATAAGTAGAATCCTATAAGAGGTGTCAAAACCATTTCATGGTCAAAGCCAATCATATTGTTCTTAACATGCTCATCAATTTAATGGAATCTCTCTCTCTTCACTGGTATGGAGACATAACATTGATCCTGAAGTTCTTTAACTGGCTTGGTTTCTTACCGGGATGTCATCACAGCCTCCAGCAGCTGTGTGCTTAACATACATGCTGAGTCTGCATGGGGCACTTTAGTCACTCAGCATAATGGCCCCAAGCCAGCCATTCAAACTTATCTTCTTTTATACAGTCAAAGAAAATCTGCCATATAAACCCACTCATTTCTGACAAATTCATTCCTTGGCTTTCCTTCCTTTATGACTCTCCTCACATGAGTCTCCTTCCTAGAAAAATGTCTCCCTTTCCTTCTCTACCTATCCAGGTTTCTTTTTCCTGTTTTTCAAAAACCAGATTTAATTCGCCTTTCCCTGACACTCTTTGGAGGCTTCTCTGAATTCCTTTTGTGCTTATTGTTGACAACATTCATTTGATACCTATTATTTACTGTCTCGTATTGGTAGATATATTTTCATGCTGTCTTCTTTTTCCAACTAGATTTTAAGTTTCTTAAGAGCATACCATGAATTTTGCATCTCTGTGTCTCCACTATGCTTTGCGTATTAGCAAATATTTACTACCCATTGTAGTTTAAGGAATATCTGATCACTAATATTTAGGTAAGGCACAGTTAGGTGTTCTAAAGAAATGCAACTATAGAAACTCTTGGATTCATTTTTGGAGCTAACTTTATAAAATACATACTCAATACTAAGAGACATAGTCACGGTGCTCTTAGAACACGTTTAAGTGAGTTTCATGTCATGCATACCCTTGGAAATTTGGATCCAGATAATATACGTAATGCTATAACTGAAAACTCACATCCCTATGTTGATTCTTTTGGTTTATCTCCTTTCTGGAATGCTACTTTTTGTGATGAGGACATCTTGTTAAGTAAAAAAAAAAAAAAAAATTGAGTAACTCTGTTCATGGGAATAGCGAGGAACATGGATTCTTAAATTAATTAAAGGCTGAGAAAAGAGGAGTACCACCTGCTACCGACTCTTGGAGACTCTCTCAGAAAAGATGTCATCTGTTAGGACAAGGCAGAATTCTTTTTAAATGTAAAAATTGGCCCAGTAAAATCACGATCTTCCATTTTTGCAGTGCTACTACTCTCTCTTTCTTTTAATTCTGTTTTTGAATTGCTCGCAGATAAGTAAGAAAGAATGGTATTTAAGGAAACAGGGATTCCATCCTGTGTAAAAGTTGCCCGTTCACAAACATTTATTGAGGGCCTAGCGTGATCTAAATACGAAATGCTTCCCTTGGTACTGAATTATCTCTAAATGTGACCTGAGTAAATAAAGATGTTTTCTGAATCTTGTAGTTATCTGTTTGGAATGACTAGTCACCAGTTTTTGACCTCTCAGATTATTCTGCCAACAACAAGTTATATTTTGGGTTTACACGGGAAATAGCCACCGAATCCATCACTTTATTTAAACCCTGCACTTAGAAGTAAAAGGAAAGAAATCCTGGGAATGTCCCTTGCTCACAGGAAATAATTTCTGTTCCTGTCATCCTAGGACTAATTCTTCCTTAACCCCCCTGCCAAATTCTTCACTTTCAGCCCAGAAAGTCCCTTTCTGATAAATGTGTATGTCGCTCCCACTAAGAAAACTAGTTTTTGAAGAAACTTCCAGTTCCTACCTAGGAAAATAGCCTAGTCTAAAACCAAAGGCATATGTCTAAGAAAATAGCCATTTGGTGGATTTCATAAAAACACAATGTAGAAAAACGCTCAGACGCTATTACCCATCCTTCTTCCTGTTTGATGAACTTGTCCCGTTGGATGTGAGATCGGATTGAAGAAATTCGTCCAGGAACTACTGTCCTCTTGACTCTTCGTTGTTGTTCTTTGATTTGTGTGGCTGCCAGGGGCTGAGGCTGTTGTGACTATGCAGTTTAAACAATTATCAAACTGTTAATTGACATTTGGTCTGGGAGATACTGATTTTTTTTTTTTTAAGGCTTTACTTTCTAGACAAGACAATGAAACCATCATCCCTGTATAGTGAGCAAGGAGGTTGTATAAATGCACATTTAGCGTGTTTGGGTTCATTCATGCTCATTTTCTTAGTCATCAGCATGTGAACCAATGAATACAGAGGCTTTAACAACTTCAGCAGTGGATAGAGGTTGAGTTATTGACATCAAGTGAAGATGAAGGAGAAGTAGTTCTTCATCCATGCCATGTTGCCACAGTCCCATAAAAGAGGAAGTATAAAAGCCAAGAGCGCATGATATCCTTCTGAGATAACCACATCCCAGAAAAATGCACACGAGGCGGGAAGTGAGGTAGAGAAGGAATCATGTAACAGCTTCCTATCTGATAAACGTGTAAGTAAAAGCCATTCATCTCAAAAGTATGAATGGAATCCATTATAGTATCAGTACATGCCTTTACTTCATTCTGAGTCAGTGGAGAAATATAGGTAGAAAAGATTATAATAGCAGCCCCTTAGCAACCACCACACCACAAAGCCAGTCAGTGAATCCATTGCTTTGCCTGGAATGCATTCAGAAGTTGCCACACACTGGAAGGACATTATGTGTTATATTCTATATTACAAATGGAAACACAGGAATACCTCTCACTGATAACAAGTGAGAATGTGGAGTTTACATTCTTTTACCAGACATGATGCGTTTCAATACATCTGTCACACAGACAAAAGAATCATGCATGTGAGCTTGCAGAGCCAAGGTATCTGGCATCGGTTAGAGATGATGACAAGACTTGAGTCCAGT
Source organism: Loxodonta africana (assembly GCF_030014295.1). Lineage (NCBI taxonomy): Eukaryota > Metazoa > Chordata > Mammalia > Proboscidea > Elephantidae > Loxodonta > Loxodonta africana. The sequence continues at coordinate 47,939,718 of NC_087348.1, forward strand.
TTCCATAATCCCACAACTCAAGAATAGAGAAGATGCCTTTTTTGTAAATCCAAGAAAAAAAGCATTGCACACTCAAAGAGAAATCACCAAACAGAGAGACAAACAAAGGACCAAGGAACAACAGACAGGTGGCATTTTTCTCAAAATGTCTGGCTCCATTTTTCAAACACAGGGGTCCTGACTAAATGCTTTCTCACCAGCCCAGTGCTTCATAGAACCATGTTGTCAATTCTGGACCCATATCATAGAGTAGATTACTAAAAGGGAGCATTTTGCACGATCAGGGTTTCTGCTACAATCTCACTAGGGGATGCTCCAAACTAGATCTGAAAGAGACAGACTCAAGGATACATGCCCAGTGTCTCCTTGACATGGTTATATCCATTTCTGCTCAGGTGATTTGTTATATAAGCATTTAGGATTAGGTTGGGATTGACTGCACCATAATTTATTAAGAAATCTTAATGTCTGTGACAGTTCCTTCAAAACCGGCTTTTTGTTCTGTGTCCTCAAAGTCCAACATTTAACTCAAAAGGAAGTTTCCACCCAAGTTTGCTTGTTAAACCGTCTATTACCAGCAGTCCCTGTTGTTGAATGAGAGTCTTCTTTTGGCATCTGGGAATGTTCCCCAGGCCCTTCGATCCAAAACCACTGTTCTTTCTCGGTAGCTGTTTCCTCAGTTGGACTACTAGGGATTACCTGGGCTGTGAGAAGAACGTCAGCTGTGAGTCATAATTGTCCAATGTCCTCATCAACAGCTGTTACATCTTTCTGCTTTAAGAGTATATACGCAAGGAAGAGAAGGTAGGAAGGGAAGGCAGCAAGAAGAGAGGCCACTAGTATTCTGAAATGGATGTTAGAAATCATTTAATTTTTAAATTTTTCAGGCGGAAAATCTAGGGTCCAGAGAAGTTTTAATTTACTCAAAATTGTATAGCCATATTGGGGGAAAGTTAAAACAGACCACAGCCTGTGCATTCTCGGTCTTGTTCTTATTTTACTGTAGTCTATGGTTTCACATATCCTGTCTGAGAGAACCTTTTGTTTAAAGAGTTAACCTCTTCACTCCAGTGATTTTGGGTGCGGGATTGTATTACATAATAATTTATGACAAGGTCAGCATCGTAGGGGACCTTTTCAAATGGTGGCCATGTAACTCATAATCACATACATTGGAAATATATCAGTAATGAATTTGCCCAGCATGAAAGATGTTGGAATAACTGGGATACTGCTCCATTGACTCATTACATGTTTATGTCTATGTGGCATCTAAATTTGTTACCATTACTTTTTAAAAAATTAATTCAGTGGAAGAAAAATGATTCTGGCCAGTATATGACATTGTATAAACAACAGCAGCGCGTGACAGCCTTAAAATTTCAACCACTCAGTGTTTTAGTTGTCAATGTCTCTAGTTTTTTAAAGGACAAAATTAATGGACTAAAATTTTATCAAGGTGCCTTCAGGACAAATCACGAAGCCACTAACATGTTCATCTATAGCAACTAGAAGTAAATTTCTAGTTCATCAAGAAAATGAGAACCTATAAACTTGTCAAGCCAAAGTATGTTTTGCCCCTTGTAAAACTGTTTATATTTCATTACCTTAGAAAAAGATACAAGTGATTTAAAAGTAGCAAACACATTTAGAAAACAATACTGATTGTCCTCATTTTATTCTTGCATTGACCAAAACATCCCTAGGGTTAACTGATAACACAGTCAGTTCTTAAGTTTTACCCCGCCACTGACTAAACCACTACCTCCTGACAAATAATGAAGTCATAAAAACTACTGAGTGCAATTAGAAAGAGAAAAATTGACTCAAATGTAGACTGCCACATTACTCAAATTGAGAAATAATAGAAAAACACACACAAGTGTGCACATACATGCACTCACACACACAACTCTACACTCCTTCTATCACTATCGTTATAAGCATAGTAATAGTCTTTTAAGCATTCAGTAACGCCCCAGTATTTTCCAGCATAAATCACCAGAATGGGTTAGAAGAGTACAGGATTCTCACTATAAAATATGGAGGTTGACTCTCTTCTAGAAGTTGTAATGTTCATTTGATAAAGCCCAAAGGTCACCAATTAGAAGCACACTATGTTTTGCAAGTATTGATAAGAGAATTGCTACAGTTGTTGCTGCTTTCTTCTGTCAGTTTCCATATGTCTGGTTATTTAACTATTCTCTGTTGTAATGATGGAGCCCTGGTGGTGCAGTGGTTAAGATCTACAGCTGCTAAGCAAAAGGTCAGCAGTTTGAATCCACCAGTCACTCCTTGGAAACCCTATGGGACAGTTCTATTCTGTCTTATAAGGTCGCTATGCACCAGGGCAGCAACGGGTTTTGTTTGGTTTATTGTAATGATGCCTCTCCCCTTGACAATAGACTCATTAATTCCAAGTCTCTTAAATGTCTTTTTAAGTACACACTATCTAAAATAATTTCTAAGATACATTGTTAAAACCCAAAGGGGACTGGTATAGAATCCTACTCTGAAGAGACTTCTGCTTCCTATTTCCTTCTTTTATGAGAAGACTCTTTTGTTAACTCAGTCCATAATCCTCATGCATATATTGAATCTCTTGGGGAAAGAAATGAGATATAGACCTGTTGGGTGTATTTAGTACAATGCCTAGGATTTACTGACATTGTCTGAAATGTTTTTGTTGTCTGACGACATCCCTCAAATCATGAATTCTCAAACTCCTTTAGCAACTCCCTTTGACTTCTAAGTGGCCATTTGTCACATTTTTTTTAGGAGTAGCCAAAGCTCTGAAAATGATGGTTGAACCATAGTTGTAAAAATGCCACAAGTTATTATCCCCAATAGAAGCTTCTTTTGCTCCAAATAAGACAGGCGTCTATCAGAGAGCTAGATGAAAGAAGGGTGCATACTTCTTACTTTTTTTGTCCTATCCTCACAGTCTAGTGGTGAGACTTGAGATTGTTTTAGAAAACCCGAGACGTTTGCATATACGTGGAAATAACAATAAAAGCACCAAAGCCTTTCCCAGTTATCCAATGTTTAAAGACAGAAAAGAGCAGTTATAGAATTTTATAGACCATCTGAGCCACCTACTTTTCTCTAAAGAGTACATGGAATGCCTTCATACAATGCAATGAAGACACAATGTGTAAAAGAAACTGGACTCATCAGAGATCTTTAGGGAAAATAAGGATTTCAAAGAACGTTTCACTTCACAAGGTCTCTTTCCAGATGCCACACTAAACACCAAAAGAACACACTCTTCACCATACATTTCCATAAACATACACAAATCACCAAAATGGAACCTCAAGGAATCTTTCACACAACAATCATATCCCAGATATACTTCTTAAACATTTTGGTCTTTTAGACAACCTGACGAGTTAGCATTTTCTTTCCAGTTTCTAAAAATCGTTTGTAGTCTTGGCAGTTCTTCATAGTCTAGGGATAAAAGAAATTACCGAGTGGAAGTATAAGATGCAGCCAATGTCTACATAAAATCTTCCCTACTCTATGGCATGACTTCACTATCTTGTCCGAACCAGAACTGTTGACCGCCATCCTTCTTACTTGTGCTGGTAGAATGCTGGGTCTCCTCATTGTCATGATGCTTATGGTGAATAAGAGGAGTTTCTGGTTCCTGGGTCCGGTTTTCTCCATGAGCACTGGTGTCACTTCTGTACACATCTGTTGTAATGTTGGTTACATACACCGTGACTTTTTATCAACCAACCTTTAATGTTGCTGTTCTTCCATTAAAGCATGTGCTATTTAACAGTTCTATGCCTATAATGGAAACCCTGGTGGCGTAGTGGTTAAGTGCTATGGCTGCTAACCAAGAGGTCGCAGTTCAAATTTGCCAGGAGCTCTTTGGAAACTCTATGGGGTAGTTTTACTCTGTCCTATATGGTCACTACGAGTTGGAATTGACTCGACAGCAGTGAGGTTTTTTTTATGCCTATAATGGAAACCCTGGTGGCATAGGGGTTAAGAGCTATGGCTGCTAACCTAAACGTTGGCAGTTTGAATCCACCAGGTGCTCCTTGGAAACCCTATGGGGCATTTCCACTCTGTCCTATAGGGTTGCTATGAGTAGAAATTGACTCGATTGCAACTTTTTTTTTTAATGGTCTGTTTTTATGTCTAAATAGTACTGCTACTATTCTCAATAATTTTTAGTGACTTCACTGATGTGTCCCAAGAAAAAAACCAATGGACATGGTACTGTACAATGATTACTTGTAATTCCACTATAACCACTTTGTCAAGGGCAGAACCTTAAATCATTTTAATGTATCCATTTTTATAATGAAGCAGCATAAAATACCTTGTGCCTAGACCATATGACTGATAAATGTCTCCTAAGTGGAACTGAGTATCTACATGAAAGCTCACTAGGAATTTGTGATGAGATATTAACTAAATTCCCATTATGTCCTGAAGACCGACCTTTGCGGCATCATAGGCTTTGAGGAAAAAAAAAAATCTTTAATTAAGTATGCATAACCCATTACCAGTCATCGCTGTAGCTATCTCAAGTTGTAATCCTGAATGTGAAACGGTTGGACTCCACTGCTTCCAATCCTCGTTCTGTCCTGGGTGGCGAAAAACTCGTTCTGTGGCTGAAACTGTGATAATGGTGATTGAAGCAATTAGAAAAATGTTATTTCTTGATTCTTCACCTCTTGTTTTCCATATTTTCCCCTTCTTTACTCTATAGAACGAATCATCTATATCAGGTTGTATAGATGGTTGAATGGAAATGGAGGGAAAGAAGAGAGTGTCTTCAGCTGATTCAGCCACAATGTTAAGCATCTCCATGTCCTTTGCATTCTGTCATAGAATACTTCTGCGTTCAGAACATGAGATCTTCCAGAGAAATCAGCCAAAGAAGCTGTAGCATAAGGAAGAACACCTTTGCAAACACCAGCCCTCCACCAAGGAAAACCAAAGACATCAGAGTTTTGCCCATCCATGCAGTCTGTGGTGGCCCTCCATCCTTGAAAACCCAAGGAATTTGCATCACTGGCAAGTGTGCTATGTGTAGATCCTCATACTTCCTCATACTGAAGAGGCAGATGCCTGCAAGTTACACCACGATGTTCACTTTATTTTGTTAGTAATTTTGTTGTGAGAAAAACACCCAGAGCAGCCAGAGTTTTCCTACAGATGATTCTAAGAACATCTACCTAGAGCAGCCATATGATTAAGGTATGCGTTTATGAATATTTATCAAACACCCATGGTATTCTCATCAAATACAAAACATATCATGAGAAAGACATTCATAGCCAATGAAAGAAAACAAGACACATTCAGTGGAAAATGAGCACAGATAACCAACCACCACCATAGCAGCACACCAAAAAAGAAAAAAAAAGCCATACATCCACCAGTGCCCTGATACTGTTACCCAAAACATTACAACTGGAATAGGAGATGCACCAGAGAGAAAGGTCACGGAAAAATAAAGAATCAGTGTCTTTCGTGAAGAGATAATTGACAAATCCACCCCAACTCTTTTAAACTTTATTTTGGTACCCAAATAATACAAAACTCTTTTTCCAAACAGTAATACTATCAATTCTATTTCCCAAGTTAAGAAAATCCTGCTTAGAATCATGAACCATATTTTCAATAAGCATGAGAAAGTGGCAGTCATCAGACCCCTCCAGAAGAGAGAATGCAGCCTGCTGAATCAAGTGCATAGGTGCCAAGTGGAAAAGTAAGTCAGAATTGGAAAATATGCCACAGAGATTAAAAATGTCAAAGTTTTCCCCTGGAGTTGGACCATGCAATTTATTTTCAAGTGTATCTATTTGGGTTGCCATCCATGGGAGTTTAGTTTCTTAGCTATCAAGACTATATCTTAACTGATGGCCTCATCTGGAAGGTGGGGACACATCTGAACCCAGGAGGCAGTGTAACAGTAAGTATCCAGTGTGTTTGGGCATTTGCTTTTCTTTCCTAAGTTGCTAAAAAGAGTTTCCTTTTCCCACAGGCTAAGCTCTGTGGAGAGTCCAGTCTAAGAAATACACCACGTAAAGGTTTAGATATAGAACAACTAGTTCATCTCGAGTATTTGCCGTATCAGCACCATACACTCCAATTCCTTCCAGGCCTAAACTGTATTTTTTGGAATCTTCCCTGACCTTGGTAGTTGTCCATTTATGGGTGCTCCAAAAACTCTCTGGTTTCACTGGGATAATACCACTCTGGTCCATGACCAGAGGAAGCTCAGGTAGCATTCAAAAGCTCACCTGCTCTAAGGGAAAGCAGAGCCATGATGGAGTTAAGTTCAGGATTCTCATCTCTGTTGCAAAGTCTCAAGTCATTCATTATAGGTGTGTATAGGACACTCAGGAAACCCTGGTCATGTAGTGGTTAAGTGCTATGGCTGCTAACCAAAGGGTCAGCAGTTCGAATCCACCAGGCGCTCCTTGGAAACTCTACAGGGCAGTTCTACTCTGTCCTATAGGGTCGCTATGAGTCAGAATCAACTCAACGGCACTGGGTTTGGCTTGGTTTTTTATATGACAGTCAGCCTTCTGGCAGAATAATAGAATGAGCTTCGCATGTTTTAATTCTTTTAAAGGACATTTTCCAGCTCAATTTCTACCCCTTTATCCTCAAAAAAAATTATGATAATTTTCACAGTTCTGATACTATTATGTAGTGGTGTCACCATTTGCTTTTAATAATTGGCACTGTTTTGTTAAAACTCAGGTTTATTTGCCCTCCCCTTCAATGTTACATTGGTGTCCAACTCATCTGTTAAAATCCGGGCTCCTTTAACCTGAATCAGTTTTGATTAACTCAGACAATTCTTGAGTTCTGTTTCTGTATTGTAAACCTTTCCAGGGTCTCCTATGCCTTCAATTTAGGGTCCTCTATACCTTTTAATTGGAGCCCTGGTGGTGCAGTGGTTAAAAGCCAGGATGCTAACAAAAGGTCAGCAGTTCGAATCCACCAGCTGCTCCTTGAAAGCCCTATGGGGCAGTTCTACTCGGTCCTATAGGGTCACTATGAGTCAGAATCCACTTGATGGCAGCAGGTTTTTTTTTTTTTTTTTTTTTTGCCTTACACCTTTTAATTAACACTCTCTTAATCACATTCTCCAAATCTATTGCTTCAATAGACTGTGAGCTCAATTAGGGCAAGGACTCTGACATTTTTCATCTCTGCGTTCCCAGCACCTAGCATAGTAGGCACACAATGAATATTTGTTGTAATGTTTTAATATGTCATTCTCTGACAAAGCTTGATAATTCAAAGTTTACTACAGTAGTTAAAAAGACAATTTGTAACGGCGGATCACAGAGGTAAAGAAATAGGAAGAATAAGAGGCATTAAAGATATTTTTTTCCCTTTTTCCTCCAAATATATTTCGGCTTCCATCCAAATCATTCTATTTCTTCCTCCATAACCTCATCAAAGTATAGGACCATATTCATTTTTCACATTAACTATTCCCCAAGATAGATACCTATTTGCTATCAATCAGATTAATCAGTAAGCCTTGCATAAATGGTCTGACCATAATTGATTTTCCTTACTGGTGCTGGAGATAAAATCCTCATCATCATCAATGCCTGATCCAGAATAACTGGGGGGTTTGTCTCTTTCATCTTCATTTTCTTCATTTGGGTCCCAGCCTGCTGACATGGTATTTGAATCCGTACCTGTTGTGGTGACTTGCGTTAGTGGCTGAGTTGGATGCCAAACAATCCATTTGACAAAAGAAAATCAAGTACAGAAGGTATAATGAAATGCCCAAAGTTATAAGAAGAAAGACAACTGGCTTGAAGACTCCAAACTCTTGTGTCCTGTTCTCTGGAGCTAATATATGAATTTAAAAAGATCTTTACAACTGAATATTCTCTTTAAAGAAGTTAAAAGAATAAATATGGTCTTAACCCCACCAAAGATGAAAAAGCCAATGAAAATTCCCCCACGGTTTCATTTGTATTTATTATTAACTCATTAAACATACGTCATTGTAGCTAGGATGACAAGAATTGAATGCAAAGGTTTCACCTATACCTACCTGGCAAGTCACCTTCAGAAAAACCTTGGACTGTAAACCTACGTCAGTCATTTTTTAAATCTCAGAGTTGTGTGTACAATATGCTAATTCATTTACCAAATCTCTCTAGTATGAAATCATTGTAGCTCTGACTATAAATGAAAACTACATTGGAGTTTCCAATGGTACATTAGCATAGAGCAAAAATGCTAGTCAATTAATAGGGAAATCATTCCTGCCATTTATTAGTCAACCAAAATGATTGACTATGGTGAGCTGTAGTTGACATTTTGAGAAATTCCCATGTTTTCGTTTTGAATGCAGTCATAGAAAAGGAGATGGAAATCCTTCACCTCTTCTCAGTGATTACTGAATAAGAAGTCTCTTTATGGAAAAGGGGTTTCCTACATTTTGAGCGGTATGCAGGCTATCTTTGGCTTTTAATCCTATTAGTGTCTACTCCAATAATAGTTCCATTTATGGAGATATTCTGTATTTTGTTACAGCTAGCTTTGTTATTTATTTTCTTATGAAAAGTCCAGAACTTTTTATGACTTAGCTTACTTTAGAAGATATATGAACTATCTTTCAGAGCTAAAATTTTGTTCTGTCATCAAGAAAGATCTGCTTCTTTTCACAGTTTCCCTATTAGCCTCCCCCTAAGTTATATTAACTCTATAGAATAGAAAGAAGAAGTCTGCTTATTAATATTATAAAGCCAAACATCTCAGAGCTCCTGTCCTTCTAAAATCATCATGTAGACTTGTGAGACCAGAATGGACTTTAGACTTTGGTAATATCCCCAGAGGTCAATGAGATTTATTGAAGACTATCAAGAAACCATATGAAGTGAGATATTCATAACTCCTTACAAGCCACTTCTGTTGTGGTGTGGAGATGATTCTTGGAATGTAATGGCTGAAACCACCATGAAAACCAGTCCTTCACTTCTTCCCTATTGGTTGTTATTTCAGGATTTGTACCACTAGTGCTGGTCAAAGCTGTTGTAACCATGATTGAATTGATTGATGAAAGGTTAATTATCAGTTCCTAAGTTTTTTTTTTTTTTTTAAGGAAGAACAGTGTATATTCTCTTACACTTTTACTAATCAAGAAAATTATCTATACTTGATATAGATAGTGGAAAGAAAGAGAAAGAGCAAAGAAGCACCATTTTTCTTCCAGTGGCCAAATCTGGAATTCATAGAATGTCAGAGATGGAAGGACCTGAAATATCATCTGGATCATACTCCTCATTTAAATACGCAAATTTGTGTTGGACAGACCTCCCGACTTGTCTGAAGTCAGAAGGCTAATTAGCAGCAGAAAGGTCTGAAGAAGAGAATGAGAGCTGTCTTTGGGTTTGTCATGGATTTAATTGTGTCCCCCCAAAATATCTGTCAACTTGGCTAGGTCATAAGTCCCAGTATTGTATGACTGTCTACCATTTTGTCATCTGATGTGATTTCCCTATGTATTGTAAATCCTATCACTATGATGTAATGAGATGGAGTACCAAAAAACAAAAACCAAACCCATTGTTGTCAAGATGTTTGCAACTCACAGCAACCCCAAAGGACAGAGTAGAACTGCCCCATAGGGTTTCCAAGGAATGCTGGTAGATTTGAACTGCCGACCTTTTGATTAGCAGATATAGTTTTAACCGCTACACAACCAGAGATGGATTAGTGGCAGTTATATTGATGAGATCTACAAGATTAGATAGTGTCTTAAGCCAATCTCTTTTGAGATATAAAAGAGAAAAGTGAGCAGAGAGACGTGGAGACCTCATACCATCAAGAAAGCAGTGCTGGGAGCACAGTGTGTCCTTTTGAGCTGAGCTTCCTGTGAGGAGAAGCTCCTAGACCAAGGGAAGATTGATGACACAGACCTTTCTCCAGAGCTGACAGAGAAAACCTTCTTCTGGAGCTGAAACCTTGAATTTGGACTCGACTGTGGGAGAATAAATTTCTCTTTGTTGAAGCCATCCACTTGTGATATTTTTGTTATAGCAACACTAGAATACTAAGACAGGATTTTTAAAAGGCTGTAATATAAAAGAAGGATTAATTTTTTTTTTTGTCTGTGTTCCCAAGAGGCCAACCTAGGACCCATGGGGAAGAATTTCAGGGAGATATGCACTGGATTTAAAAAGTATTAATATGAACTACCCAATGATGGGTTTCTTCATAAAGTACTATGTTTCTACCACCAAGCAGAGACTGGAAAATCACATGAAAGTAAAGTTGTATTAAATAAATCAGAAGGTTTGATTGAACCAGACCGTTGAAAATCCTCTCCAAATCTGAGATTCCATGATTCTAAAACCTAGGTCTTTAGAATTCTAGCCTCTTGGTCTTCTACACAATCTCTCTTGGTCAACCAATATCATTCTCCTATAACTTAGGGTATATTTCTGCCAGCAATTCCAGACACATAATCACAGCAATCCCAAACATGGATGAAGAATGACACACAAAGTAGATTTATAAAAGATGCCTCTCCACTTTTCTCAGTTTAGAGTCTCAGTTTCCTACCAACCTCACCCACGGTCATTTTTTATATCAACACTATATTTTTCAAAGCAGAACAGGGCATTTTGAGATCAATTTTTTAAAATAGGATATTCAATCAGGAAAGACAGAGATGAAGCAATCCAAGGGTCCCATTAATAACAACAAAAGAGAATTGTCCATGAAATCGAAATTTGAAAACTTCCAAAGACTGTCATTTTTGCATTCATGATGTGCGTCAGAAGGATATCAGGTAAGAGTAGACCAAAAACTGAAAACAAGAGGCTGAAACCATCATTAAATCCCAAAACACAAAAGTCAGTATCGGTTTATTTTATCAAAATGTATTTCTTTTAACAGGAGAGCCCAAAAATGAGCAAAGAGGAAACACTACCAGCAAGACATTTTCCTCTGCACCATTTGTTCTATAAAGATGAACAATGTAAACATTTAAAAATACATCATCACAATCTTTTTTCAACATCACTCTTCCTCTTGTCTCCTCTCCCTTTTCCTCACCCTCTACCTCTCTCTCTCTCCAGCATTATCTTAATCATTACAATATGGCAACCATAATATCAGCACTATTTTCCTTACTGGACTATTTGTAGAAGCAAAGGATTTATTTTATTCAATCTCTTGTAAGATAAGCACATGTAATGGACCACTGTTATTGCTCTCCTTCTGCAGAAAGAATGCATAATTATTTTGAAATATGGTCATATCCTCCATCAACGAAAGTCAATAAGTGAACTTATACTTGTAAACTCCCATTATTATAGGTTGTAAATCTTTTCCCCCTCAAAATCTTCCAAGTTAAAATGTTTTGCAGGGATTTAGAGCTAATAGTCAAACATCCAGGGAACTTGTTAGAGGTCTAGATGCTATCTTCGAGCAGGAAGTATCTCCTATACTTGACAGTTTAGGTTTTAGGTGTCCAAACCAGTGTTCAGGGCCTACACTTCTCATCCATAGATCAATGTTCCCTTTTATTATTATTAACTTTGATAATTAGATTAACAGAAAGCAAGAGTATGCATTTTCTAATAGACTTCTTTCTAGAAGACATGTTTTGAATGAATCTCATAATCAAAGCCTCTGAAGGAGAAATCATTCTGATTCTATACTCATGTTGCCAAAAGGAAAACAAGCAGTATAGTTAGGAGCATCCATTTATATCCCTGGACACACAGGCCTCTCTGGTAAACGAAATGGTTACCCGACCCTGTTCTCACTAAGGATAGCGAAGGAACATCAGTAGGCAATTTCGGGATGATAATGGGCGCCCTCTTTCTTCACACTGAATGATCTGCCATTCAGGTCAACTGATAAGCAAAAGTTGTAACAATTTACCTGTTGTTGCTGCTGTTGTGACATCCTGAGTCTTAGGCTGTGAATTACCAAACCAGGACCATAGCCAACTGTTTTCCTCCTGAGCTGCTGCATGGTTGTCTGAGTGCACAGTTGCGGTAACTGGATCAATTATGAAAATATCATTTAGTAAGATCCCTCTGCAAAACCTTTACTCTCAGTTTTGTCTACATATAATATCAGTATTTATTCCAGAATGAAGATAAGAAAAGTTGAGACCTGGTTTTATCTTTCTAGCCTTCTAAAGTCTTCCAGAATCTTAGGGTAACACCAGAAATGCAAATTCTGTGTGGCTATCAACTCGATGCTACTAATTTTTCAAAGTGAGCCTCTTGAATACATGCTCAGAGCAAAATCAACCAGAAACTTCAACCTGTGATGGAAGAGATTTTCTATCTACTTGATTTGATGACCCAGCAATCAACCGAAGGTCCTCCATGTAGCATTTCATAAAATTGCTTTCCTTCATTTATCCTTAGAGTATCATTGGGGATGTTTGCCTGTGTCTTTATGGTCTGTGCATCATTGAACCAGATAGCTTGCAATGACAACTGTCATGTCAAAGCTCCACCCACGCCAATCAACTTCAATTCAAGCTTTATAACTGAGCAGGAACTTTTCAAAGGGTGTGTGTCCAGAGTGTTGAATTCAGGTAAAGTTCTCTTGAGTGTCCATCTACCACTTTCTGTCACTTTAAATTCTAATTCAGAATGTGTTATCAGGAGAGAAACAAAGCTGCTAAGTCAGAGAAATTATAGACTCTCTAATCAAATTATAGAAAGGATAATCAATAAAATTTTGCAATTTATAATCTCTCATCTGACTCTCAAGTTGGACTTGAGTCAAGAATGTTTTCCTATAGAGGCAGAATGGCAAAAATCATCAGGATAAATATCTGAACCAGCTGGGATCTTTAAAATTCATTTTGAGTCATACATCCATTTGAAGGCCTGATATAAGTTATAGCCTCTCTCCTCAAAAAATGTGATACTACACATACACACTCTCAGAATTTTGCTAATATAATTTCAGGTGGTTTTTGGATACCTCATGTCCTGTCATTGAAATTCCTGAGGCTCCGTGAACTCCAGGTTTTCAATCCCAGATTGACTCTATACATGCCAAACATCAAAACCTACATAATATGTTCTATGCTATAAAGAACACATTAGCTCAGAATAGAGAGATAGGAGCCAATTTCACCAATGATGCCACCAGATCAACCTGAGTACCCCCAAGGAAAATCCACAGACACCCCCTTCTGATTTCAGAAACTTTATTAAAGATCCTGTTACTCTCACCCTATAGTATACCAGAAAGAGATCACCAGAAAATAAACACAAGATAGAAACAGACAATATTTCTATCTTTCTGAAAGGAGTTGTGTGAGAAGGAAAAATGGAAAAAGTTACCTTAGCTAGCAGAATTTCCAATTTTCCCACCCAAGTAGACCCTGTCAGATCAAGGGGAAAAAAAAAAAAGTATTCCTTTGACACCCAGAAGACAAGAAAATAGAGCATTTCAAGGCAGAGCCAGCTTCCTGGGTTAGTTTAAGTTTCTGAATCCAAAGAATTCCAGATCACCAATAGGAAAAGGCTGATCACTGCCTCCAAGGCAGCTTTTCCAAGAATAACACTTATAATAAAAAGCCCACTGGAAGTTAGAACCTACCCAGATGGTTGTTCTTATTGGCTTTCCCTGTTGCCACCCACTAAGGACCCTTAAGGAAAGAATGAGGCAGCCAAGCTAAAGGCGGATCTCTGTGTTCTCAGCCAGCCCTCCTCTTGACCTCTGCCCTCCTGCATGCATTAGTGAGGCTTTGCAGTCACTCCCTCTTACTATAACCCAACTCAAAGCCCAACAGCCTGAAGGCTTTGGGCTTAGAACACAGGGTTCCATTCAGGAACTTATCAGTGTTAATTTTTTATAGTATGCCATATAGTACTTTTAAGTTTCCACCTGGTTGCTTTCTTTGACACTGTTGTTGGCATGGACTGATCTATTTGGAGCTGCCATTGACCTTATTGAATCCTACAGCAGCACTTCAATGACTATCAGGTTAACTATGGACTCATCCCTGATGGCAAATTAGTCTCTCTCTTCCTTAATTACTTTCAGAAACTTAGCTAAGTGTTCTAGAAGAAGGAAAGTACAACCCAAATCCTGAACTAGGTTCTAGTTAAGTCTCAAAGCACTCCCTTTCCTTTATTTCTGAAGTAGTACCTAGGCTCCATGAGGGTAGGTTTTGATTGGTATTGTCCAGTAACTAGAATCTCCAGTAACTACTGTCTAGCATAGACATTGTTGAATGAATAAATATCTTACTAACCCTTACTCCTCTTCAATATTACTTTCGAATGGTGTCTTCCACTGATCCTCAACATCTAGGATAGGCCTGGTACATAGTAGATCCTCGAAATATATTTGTTGACTAAATAACTTCAGCAGGAAAGCCACAGTCCCTAAAAGATGTGCTATGACTGTTGATGGGATGCATTAATTGCCTTTTCTAAAGTACATGGAAATACTTTATTTTATACAGCCTCTTAGCAGTTTGAATGTTAAAATCATTTAGTCCCCACAAGATGTATTTTGTTGAGATCGTCTTCTTTGGTAGGAAATGATACTTTAAGAGTAGACCTGTTCTGCTTCATGGCGAGACCATTAATTGTCATTTTTTCCCAACATCTGCCAAAACTGCATGTTCTAATAATAACCATGTTCAACGTGGCTGCCTTAGAAAGGCCAGGAACCCAAGAAGCAGCAAGTAGCCTATGGCACAGAATCATGGGTTTACAGGAGCTTCTCTTAAGATGGATTGTCCACAAAATTGCAACTTTGAGGTGGTACAATGTCTGAAGAGCCAGTAATTCTAGAAGTCATGGGCAGTGTGAAAAGATCTATTTTTTTAAATGCTTTAGGGAATCAGCAAGGAACGAGTATAACCCCAGGCCTCTTTGTATCATGCCTTCAGCAAGCTGCTAACAGAAATTTAAAACATGTTGAGCCAGGAAACTTAACTCAGAGCTCTTGAGGTTTCCCTGGCTTCTGGATGATATAAGGGATAGAAAAGGTCCCCATTGCAAACACTCACAAACCAGTAAATTTCTGCCACATGGTTTGGAGGGCCAGAATTCCACCCCTCAAGAGCCATAGCCAGGAAAAGAGAAAATTCAGACCATACTAGGAAAGAAGCTCAAGAAGCAGATGCCCGTTTGAGTTTGAATAATCCTCCACAGAAGGAACGTGGCCAATCTGGAAACTTGTTTCAAAATAAGCCACAAGGAAAAAGAAAAGAGGGAAGAGAAGAAGGAGACAAGAGGGAAATGTAAACACTTGCCAATGAAACTGAAGCACAAGGGGAAAAACCCACAGTCTAATGCAGTGTTTACATAGCTCCCCTCTTGTAGTTCCAAGGAATGAATAACCCACATAAACCCAAGGAGTATTAAGAGCTTACCCCAACAGGTTGGAATACAGAACTCTTAAGCTGATTTAATTTGACCTGATAAGTCCTCCAAATATGCTTACTTGAACCAAAAACAAGAGAATTGTTTAGTAAATCATGGCTCATGAGTACCACTGAATGTTATACAACTGATAGCATGAGTATAAATTAGATTGAAAACAAAAAAATACAAAGTTAAGCAAAAAGGGTAGCAGATGGAATAACATGTCTATTCTGTGATCCCAACTTCCTGAAAACAATCTTATCCCTGAGTAGATAAGAACATGAAGGAAACACAAAATGGAAATAGCCTCTATAGCAGACCTAGGTTGCCCCCATATCTCCAGGGATAAGAGGAAAAGGGAGACTCTTCTATAAACTTCCAATATGACACTTCTTGTCCCAAGGTAAGAAAAAATGGAATTTTACACAGAAAAAAAAAATGTAGGCAGTAGCATATGGAGCACTATAACCAAATAGCCTACCTCCCCAAATGATGTCATCTATATCTAGAGACAGGAGAAAATCAATATATGAGTACATATCACTCCGGAAGGTCAGGGACAGTCTGCAGAGGAATGGCTATTAGAAAGCACAGTGGTTCATTTTCCTTACTGGTAGTTGGTGTGTCCCCTGTGTTGTCTGTGACCCAAGGACCAGCTTTGTCTTGAGTCGGGTCTGCAGTTGGAAGATGGGTATGGAAGATGCTGTAACCTCCTGAAGTGGTTCGCTCACTGGATGATCCACTGCTCACGTCATCGTCAGTAGGGTTGCTGGGATTGATGTCTTCAGGGTTGGTTCTGTATTCTCCTCTTTTGGTGTAGCGAGTGCCGTCACGATTAACAATAGCTGAGAGAAAGAAAAGGAACTTTCAGAACTTCACAGCTTACATTTTCTGAGTACAGGGAAGACTGTGGATTATCACATAAGAGAACCCCGCTGCCTGGAGTTGATTCCGACTCATAGAGACCCCATAGGGTTTCCAAGGCTATAAATCTCTACGGAAGCAGACTGCCACATCTTTTCTCTCACAGAGCTGCGGGTGGTTTTGAACCGCTGACCTTCCAGTTACCAGTCAATAGCCTTACCCATGGTGCCACCAGGGCTCCTTATCACATAAGAGAGTGACTTCAATTCTATTTTCTTTTCTACTAAGAAAAACAACACCTAGATACGTATCCCATGGGGGGATAAAGTGACTGATGCATTAAGGGAGTGTATCCTCCTGACATTGGTCTGGGAAGGGAAAAAGGGGATGTATTTGAGAGTACCCAAGTTGGAATCCCAGCTCCACCATTTACTAGCTGTGCAGCTCTAGACGAGATAACTGTCTCAGCTCGTCCCCTCATTTATAAGATGCAGATAATAATACTTTCTGAATGGGGTTGTTTTAAGCATTATATGATACACTGTACATAAAGTATTCAGCCCAGTATTCAATAAATGGTAATTCTCTAGCCTGGCTCCCTACTCTCCCTTCTTAAGTACACATAAAACTTTTTGCTATTAATTCCATCTCATTCCAGAAAGGATTTGAAGGTGCAGTTGAGAAGGATATTAGCCTCAACAGGGAAGATACATTTACAAATCCATGAAGAATTGAGTTTTCTTTCTAAGGGACAAATTCCGTCCATTTAAGCGAACCCCTATGCCTGGCTAGGAAATTGGCATGTCTAAATACTGACAGAGCCTCTGCCATCCTCTGTGAAACTCAATCTCGAAAATGAATGTATATAAAGAAGATCAAAAGCTTTGGTTTGAACAAGCAAATGATTAAAGTGGAAAGCAGGAGAAAAAGCACAGATGAATTTGTTCATTGCTCCTCCCTAAAAGGATTTGCTGCCTTCAAGTCTTAGGCCACTCACTCTACAAGTGTCCATTTAGCTGAAATTATCATCTGCTATATTGCATTGGCGGCATAGTGGTTAAGTGCTACAGCTGCTAACCAAAGGGTCAGCAGTTCGAATCCGCCAAGTGCTCCTTGGAAACTCTATGGGGCAGTTCTACTCTGTCCTATAGGGTTGCTATGAGTCAGGCTCAACTCGACGGCACTGGGTTTGGTTTTGGTTTATATTGCATTGGTAGGACCAAAGATTCCTTTTGTCCACCTATCTAGCTTTCCCAAATGGAATGATTAATCAAACATAAATGCAAATAAATAAATAAATAAATAATTCCAAAGTCTCAATCACCTTGATAATCTCTGCAAATGAAGACCGGATAAGGAAATATCATTGACCAAACTCATATGGGTCTGAGCTTTTAATGAGATCTGTGGGGACCAAGGAAATGGGACACTTATTGAGTATCTACCCTGGGTGAGACTTTGTCTTGCTTACTTTGGACATGTTATCAGGAAAGATCAACCACTAGAAGAGGATATCATGTATAGTAGAGTGGAGGGTCAGCAAAAATGAGGAAAACCTTCCATGAGATGGATTGACAACGTGGCTGAAACAATGGGCTGAGCCAAGCATAGGAATGACTGTAAGGACGGCAGAGGACTGGGCAATGCTTCGTTCTGTTATCCAGAAGGTCTGCTATACATGAGCGGGAGCCAACTCCATGGCACCTAACAACAACAACAACTCCAGGGAAGGCATGCCTTAGACCTATTTTCTCTCAGTTTTCATAACAATTTCCATATGTTGTTCCACAAACATGTTAGAAAACTGAAGCTCAAAAAGACTAACCCATTCCTCTGAGATCACTCAGATGGTAAGTAAAGAGAATTTCCCATCAGGCCTGCATGAGACAGCATATCCCCCATGGTAGCCATTGTGGCATGAGGCTTCCCCTTCCTACTGCATGACACAGACCAGGGACAGTACCTTCTCTAACAGTGGGGGGATCAATTTGTGTGGTCCAGGAAGATTCTCCTCCACCTTCCACTACCAGCACAGTTACGGGTAACCACACTGAACAGATCTGGCTCAGTGGCAGAAATCAGGCCTCCTCAACACTGTGACACTTGTCAGAGAAATGGATTCGAAGGCAGCGAGATCAGGGTTGATAGGTGTACGTTTTAAAGTTCTGGTTGGGATTTTCTGCTTTTCAAAGTACCAGGTACATACTTCCATAGGTAGCCCAGATGGCTTTAAGTGAGCACGGTATGAATAACGTGGAAACACATACAAGGAAGCTTACACCCTTCATAATTACCTTGCAATACTTCAGTTATCTCAAACAGAAAATCTTTGCTTGGGGCCAGAGTGTTCTCACCCCGAACACTTGTTAATCCCCCCTCTGTAAGAGAGAGCATGGCTTTGACTCAGAGCCTTCAGCAACTAGAATTTGAGAACATTCCTTAATTTTTCTTAATTGTATTTTTAAGGTTACTTCCTATTTGTGATAGCTAATGTCGGCTTTCCACTTGCAATTTCTTTTTTAAAATAAATGTATTTTAAGTAGAAAAAAATGAGTCAACTAGAAGAAAATATCAAGTAAATGATAGTGCTGTGTACATGGATATGAAAAAAAATGTGAAAGTGGTTTTCAAATGACCGAAATTTGAGGAACAATGTATTAGGGTAAACCAGAGAGCAGTCTCAATCCATAGCAGAGAAAGGGGAAGAGATATTGAATCACAACTAACAATCTCTAGCCTTAGAGAAAGACTGCTATTCTATTAAAATGTAAAACATAGCAAATGCACCTGGTCCCTTTCCCAAGAATGGGAAAACTCAATGAAGATTAGACGAAGTACTTACTTAAGGTAACGTCTCCTAGAAAGGTATTGGGCAGGTCTGTGACTGAAGTACAATCTTCTGTGTCTGCTGGAGCTATGGGTAGAAAAAAAAGGGGGGGGGGGCATAAGAACTGTAAAAAATATGAGCAGAATCCATCCCATTTCTATCAGTTAATTAGGATAGAATTTTATTATAATTTGTCCCAAATAAGTTTCTTTTTCTGAAACTTGGTGATGTGCTAAGAACTTTTGTGACTTCTGTGATGCATTTCCCATTTTTATTTAGCTTCATAAATTTCTAGAAACTTCCTTGATTCCCTACCTGCCTCAACAAATGCATTCATTAACAACCATATACATTATATACCAGGTACTGTGGAAGATTGGGGTACAATGGTGAATAAGATAAACATGATCCTTCTCTAATGAACCTTACATTGGAAATGGTTTTAAAAGTTTATTATTATAAAATTAATGTAGGAACACTGTAAAAATGAAAAAATTAAGAAATGTATGAACTATAACGAAAAAATTATTTGTAATCCCAGAAACCATGGAAAAACATTGCAGACATACCCAATCAAATGTTTATCAAAATGAACTCCATGACAATCTGAAGATTAAAATAAAATAATCAACAAAGAATTTACTTGATAGAAATATTTAAAAAAAACAAATCAATTTTAGTTTTTTCATTAATGAATTAATTTATTTATTTAACTAATGTATTTTAAGTGTCTACTCTGTACTGACTGCTTCTCAACCCTGAGGCTGGCAACCTTTTGTCCAGGTACCCAGAAAATTTTCTGAGACTACATTACTGGTAGTCCTCTGTGCAGCTGTTTGAAGCCCTCTGAAAATAGGCTCTGAAAGTTCCATTCTGCATGCCATCCCTTGGGATCCTCAAAGAAAACTTCGGAGTATCTTAACCAACAATTCCATTCATGCCAAAATGCTCCATGCAGTCACTAAACTTTGTGTTATGCTCTAAAAACTCAGAGAGCTTTAAGCTGACTTTGCTGTTATATGAAGGTGGTACCCATTTTTGTGTTGTTTCTTTTACACCAAACTCGTGTGTGTGTGTTTAAATTTAAAATGGCAATTTAGTTGATAAGTTGATTTCTCCCAGAGTTGCTTCTTGTCAAAAAAGAAGAACAAAAAGGATGGATGGGTGGACGGATGAATGGATGGGTGTAGGTAGGCAGATTGCTATCACAAAGAAGGCTGTTGTCACAAGTGTTTCAAGCATCCCACCATAAATTGTTGGCTACTCACAACACTGGGCAAAAAAAATAGAGCAAAACAGGTTTCATTTGGTTCCTAGTCCCTGGGAGCATCCTTTTCCACAGATAAAGGGGATGTCTTCTACCTGCCTATCTGTTTGGCCTCATAGTGAAACTAACTGGCAGCTCTACATATTCAAATGGAGACAAGCAGGCTTTAGAAAAAGCCATTCTTGCAAAAGTTGATCTAAAAGATTTCTCAGAAGGGTGACTCTTCAGAGAAGGGTCACCTCCTTGGTAAGGTCATTCCTCACCATCTAATCCAATTTAGACCCTCATCACTTCCCCCACACCCATCACCATCACATATCACCCTGCTGTCATTTCGTCTCTGTATTTCCCACATAAGATATCTAAAATTTTCTCATTCATTTTACCTGTTGGCTATTAATGGCACATCTCCCAACTCCTACTCTCTACTACACCCCCCACCCCAGCATAACAAGATGTAAACACCATCAAGATGGGTGACCTTATCTGTCTTGTCCAACACATTTATGTGTGATGGGGACAGAAAAGTACTCGACAAATACTTGCTGAAAGAATGAAAAGGGGGAAAATAGTACTAATATAATTAATTGGCTAAGACTCCGTTCTTCCAGTAAGCATAACTAAGATGTTAAATTCCAAAGTGTGCTGCATATACAAACAGGTTCAAGGGGGTTTAGATAAAGAATGGCAATACCATAAGAAACAATTAAAGGAAGTTACAGATATGGCAGTTAATTTATTCATTCGAAAAACCTCCCCCAAATTCAAACATAACTGCAAGTAACAGTCTATTGGGAATCTCCAGAAATTAAGTTTTAATAGAACAGGGCACAGTTTCAAAAACTAAGACAGTTTTCTAAATGTTTAGAGCATTTGTTCAAAAGGACCCCTTCATGCTCCAGTTCACCTTCACCTTTCTAAAGAACATCAAATCTGGCAAGCACACTAAGATGGATGGTGACCCAAATGTGCAATTAATACACTCACACTCCTGTGTCAGATAACAGGGCCTCATTAGACAGGCTTTTACTCCATTTAATGAGCACTGTCCTGCTCGGAGAATTAGGGCTGGTAAGGCTTTCCTGAACCTAAGGAATTGTTAGAAAGACTCTGAGGTCTGGTGGGCTGCATTCTCAGAACCCTTGACTCCATCCCACCAAAATAGCCAACAGAAACATTAATTATTCAGTCTGGCCAATCATCCGGTGCATATACAAAGGCACCTTCCTCAATGCTTGATACAAATAAATAGTTGTTGAATAACTGAGGGAATCAACAAAGGCAGGAATGTAGAACTCTCCCTAAATTTTACCTTCAAAAGAGGATGAGGTGATGGTTGCACAACGTGTTTGTTGTAATTGGTTATACTGAACTGTACATGCGTAAAATGTTGAAAGGGCAAATGTTGTGTCCTTTGTATTTTTACAATAATAAAATTAAAAGAGAGAGAGAATGAGTTGTTTCACTGAAAGCAAACTTAAAAAATAAACCAATTCAACTCAGTCCTCTGGGTTGTTAACACGGAAGTCACCGGGCTCATGCTGGACCGTAAGGCTGAGAGGTAAAGCAATATAAATTGCGAAGCCTTTTCAAGGATCTGACTTATTGCCATTTGTAAATCAAATGCCATGTTTCACAAAAATACTGCTGAAATTTTAAGCCTACACAAGCTATGTGCCAAGACCAAGCTGCTTTACTACCTGTGGCTAGTTTATGGAGGATCACACCACTGGGACCTGGCCACCTGCTTGAAGTTTTCAGGTTCAAGGTCTTTCCAATGAGATTGTTTTCATGGAGCAAAAGGTTATCAAGGTCTTCAATTCACTTACCATGTCTGTCATCTGCCTCTAAGTCAAGATATTTAGAATTTATAATCCTCAGACATATACTCTTCTCCCCTCCCTTCATGTGTTTTTTGTCTTATTGCTTCAACAAGATTGCTAACACCTTTAAGACAAGAAATATGGCCCCTGGTTCTTTCCTTACCCACCTCTGCATACCATGGTGCTGAGAACATATGGTTGATCAAAGAATACTCTTTTTAAAATTTAAAGAATTTATAAAATAAGCCTAACCACATTGACTAAATACGTGAAAAACAGAGAAAAAGAAAAACATTACTCGTAACTCCACTACCTTAGTTCAGTCATTTTGGTATACGATAAAAAAAAAAAAAAAATTTGCCAAGTTGATTCCAGCTCATGATGACCCCACGTGTGTCAGAGTAGAACTGTGCTCCACAGGGTTTTCGATGGCTGATTTTTTGCAAATAGGTCTCCAGGCCTGTCTTCCAAGGCACCTCTGGGTGGAATGAGACACACCCCTAGCAACTCCCAGTTTTCCACTGAGCTAGTTTTTCTCTTTCCAAAACTAGGAGAAAGCTAATAAATACTGTTGACTCTCTGCTCCATGGACAAATCCAACCTCTTGGCCAAAGATAAGAACAGAGGGAGGAACATCTCAGTAGCAGCCTGCCTAGATGGCTTCAATTTCAGGCAATAAAACAGTGTGAGCTTCTACATTATTGAGCTAAGGTTCTTTCTGGCAAGTAATGCTAACTTGCAAAACAGGTGAGACAGTGTAAATACACAGCTACATAATTTAATCACATATACTCATTTGACAAGATTCAATGGGAGAAGCAACAAGCAGCGCCCAGAGATTCTTGGGGGTCTACAGTCTCACACTAGCCCCTTCCCACATGACTGATCCCTTTATCTAAAGCACCAAAACAAAAAACCAAACCCAGTGCCGTCGAGTCGATTCCGACTCATAGCGACCCTGTAGGACAGAGTAGAACTGCCCCATAGAGTTTCCAAGGAGCGTCTGGCAGATTCGAACTGCTGACCCTTTGGTTAGTAGCCAAAGCACTTAACCACTACACCACCAGGGTGTCCAACACACAGTCTTCCCAAAATCTTCCCCTGATCTTTTACGCCAAGGTGGAGCTAACTAGACCTGTATTCCTCTGTGTCTATGTCCTCTTCACTGTACTTGCATGTGATTTTTCTCATGATAATGTGATTAGAATGAGGAACTGGGTCTGAGCCATATACTATTCAACCTCAGTTGGATTCTCTCCTTTTGGTCAAACTCCATTTGTGTTCTTTGCTCACCTAACAGAGAGAAGTAAACATTCTACAGTTGCCTCCTCCTTCTTTTGCACGTCTCCTCCACAGGTTTGGTGACCTCTGTATATATTTGTCATAATTTACGGGCTTCACACACTTCAACTAATTAGCCTTGATACTTTCCCTTTCTCCTAAACTCTAGATTTCCTTCTCTGAATTCCCACTCTGATCTCCATTGCTCACCCAACAATGGGTGGGTGGTGTAGCCTAAAGCCACTGATGTCATCTCACAATTTCCATGTAAATTTTATATTAACTACCATATATAACATCTGTTTGTCTTGTACAAATAATGTCTTAAGTCATTTTCCAGCTAACTTAACATTCCCCTCCCATCTTCAAAGAAGATTGATCTTCCAAGAAGGTGTACCAAGTTTATCTTGTGGCTTCATCCTCTCCTTCACACAATCTTGAATCTTCAGTGAGAATAGAAGGCCCAGTGTGAGAAGTAAGATGCTTGACTGTTGACATCCAAAAATCTGACGTTTATGGTTTTGACCCTTCTTAAAAGATGCTGAAGAGCCATGATGCAGAGAGTTCTTTAATTTTGCTGGGACCCAAATTTGAATTGTAAGCATGTGCTTCTAGGCTAGTGATTGAAAGCAAGTTCCATAGACAGAAGGGAGCCTGGCCAGCTGCCTTTAACTTGGTTTTCTTATTCTCTAGTTTCTGGGCTCTGCAATAGTTGGATAAGGAACACTCAAGAAAGTCAAGAGCTTACTGTATATTCTCCCAGCCTTCTCTCCCACCTCCAAATACACTAAATACCTCTCAGCTAAGCCATCTGGCTTTCATTCAATGCTATCATTCGATTCATGTCACTCCCGTATTCAAAGCCCTGAAGTGACTTCCTACCACACTGAGAACTGAGTACAAACTCTTTACAATGGTCTAAAAGGCCCTATGTGATCTGGCCCTTGCTTACCTCTCTGACCTCATTACTTGGCATTCTCCCCCCTGGTCACCATGCTTTAGCCACCCTGGCCTACCTGCTGTTGTGGAAACAAGTCAAGATGCTCCCACTTGACTGACTTTGCACTAGCTGTCCACTCTGCCCATGGGCTCACTCCCTTACTTCAGTCAGGGCTCTCCTGAAGGCTCTCTTCAATGGTGCTTTCCTTGATCACCTTCTCCAAAACAGCATTCCCAGCACTCTTTAGCTTCTTACTCTGCTTTATTTCTGATTTTTGTGCCAACCAAACTTTGGTTTTTTTTTTTTTGCATTTGCCTTTTTATATTGTTGTAAAAGTATGGATAACACAACATTTGCCCTTTCAACATTTTTCGCATGTACAATTCAATAAAACCAATGACGTTAATCATGTTGTGCAACCATCACTAATATTCTTTGCCAGATTTCCCATCTCCATAAATAAAAACTTGATGCTACCTCAATAATGACCCTCCCTCCTTCCCCATCCTTCCTGTCCCTAGTATCACTCTCTGACTTTATACAAGATATTTATTGTTTGACTTCCCAGACTTGCCCAGAAGCACGATGGAGGCAGGGATCTTGTCTCTGCTGGAGAGATTTTCAGTGAATATTTGTTATATAATGAAAGTTACTCAAGCTCTAAGATCAAACCATTGTCAGTAACGCTGCCAAAGGGTTGCAAAAAGCCACCCACAAAATAAGGGCAATCCATTTGGAACCAACCTGAAGAGTTGAAGCAATACGTGTCGTACTGGGAGGTGTTGGATGTGAGGATGTACACCCCTGTGTTGTTGGCGGCACAGATGGAGACAGGGGTGATCCGGGGGATCACCACATGCCCTTTTATGAACCCGTACCTGCCAAAGAAAAATAAGGGGTTACTAACGTGCAAGGCTGTGACAGGGATTTCATAATACCCATGGAATGACATTTAAGGCAGTGCAACACTTTACTCAATTCACCCTTAGGGGTGTTAGAGGTTTCAATAATTGAGCTGTGTGAAATCCAAAAATAACAGCAGAGAGGCAGAGGGAAAGAGATCAACAAAGCTGACATAATGACAAGGTGATTTTATTTACAGACCTAGGAAGAGATTTCTTCTTCTTCTTCTTTTTTTTTTAATAGAAAAGAGTCATGAAAGAAAAAATTGATTTCAAATAAAATTTGTGGTCAGTGGTATCAAGTAGGTTTGAATGAACAGAGGAAAGCCCCGGGGCACGGGAGAGAGAAGAATGACCACTTTATGATGTGAGAGCCACTCTGGCTCTAGACGGCCTTCACATTTTCCAGAAAGTACATTTTTAATGATCAGCTCCCGTAAGATAGGAAATAAGTGGCTCTTCATTTCAGTCTATAAATTTCAAACTTGGGGTATGGGGAAGGCGAGGCTTGGAGTGGTATCACCTGCCTTACCGTCCACCTCTCCCTCCCCCCACTCTTCTTTCCTGGCCTCCTCTTTTCCTTCTATTTCCTTACTCCATGCACCATTATTCCAAAGATGAAGGCTTGCTTATATGCTGAGTACACAGCACATGTAGTCTCATGAGATCCCAGGCATAATTCTTTTGCCAGTGGAAATAAATTGGCTGTCATTATGGGAGTAATTGCAATTACGTAAGTAGACAGTAGAGTCCCTGAGTGGTGCAAACAGTTAATGCTAAGCTGTTAACCAAAAGTTTGCAAGTTTGAGTCCACACAGATGCACCTTAGAAGAAAGGTCAGGTGATCCACTTCCAAAAAACCAGCCATTGAAAGCCTTATGGAACAGTTCTACTCTGACACACATGGGGTCACCATGGTTGGAATCAACTTGATGGCAGCTGGTATAAGTAGGCCGCAATGTCTCCTCAAAGCTGAGATTTTCCAGAAGCAGCACAGCCAGAGAAGCACTGAAGCCCCTCTGCCCCACCAAGGAGTTCCTGTTATGGCTGGAAGCCATTTTCAGATACAATGTTCAGCATCTCAGCTTGTTTGCATCATCATACTCACTAAATACTTATTCTGCAATTTCTTCTGAATATAAAATGCCTCAAAATATGAGATGTGGACTGAGAAAACACCATTTGTAAGGGAAGAGGTGGTGGCACGGGGAGGACAGAGAAGGAGAAGCTAAATACAGCACGTTTTTGAAAACGCAATGCTGGCTGAAACGTACACCACAGATCCTTTTAATGTCTCCTGCCAGGGGCAAGAGTGCAGTGCCCATAAGACCTGTGAAAATGTCTAAGTTTGAAGTTTCTAAGCATATAGAACTCATTATGTCTATGTTGCAACTTTAGCTCACATGACTAATGCCTCATCCTAATGGACAGACTGGTTTTCCTGAAATGTCATCAGCTTTGTGGGGGGAAGGGTTAATACGTTTCCATATATCTGAGAACTGCTACTAATCAGGGTGGGGCAGACAAAAAAGAAAAGCTGCTAAGGTTTTATCCTAGCCTGGGAGACTACGCCATCTCTTCTCTGGCAGACATCTGATTCACAGCTACTGGAGTGAAACTATGGAAATGAGTTTTGCAACACTTAATACTAGCCATGGGTGGAACGATAGATTTCTTTGGCACAGTGTGTATATATATATATATATATATATATAAATTTTGGGGGGGGTAATAATAATCCTTGGTGAGTTTATGCACCTCTCCTTAACTTCATCATGTTGACAAGTATAGATAACACTGACATGCTAGAATCTAATACATTTCCTTTGTAAGTTTTATTGCATTTTCACCATATCACATCAACTGCAGGTTTTACATCCCACACTACAAATGAGTTGGAGATATTAAAATTCATATGTGAGTATATGGCATGAATAATTTCCTGTTCACGGGGAGGAAAGAACATGCAGCAAATACTTCCATTTCACTGTTGCTCTTGGTTCTTCAGGATGCCTTCATCATTAAAATCTGGGTTCTGGGATCAGAAGAAGCAGAGCCTTCTTGACTTCTCCAACTACAACTGACGTGGTCCAGGGCAAGCTGCAGAATGGCTCTAAACCTCAGTTTCTTCATCCATAAAATGGGGTAATAACACCCACCTTAAGGATCCCTGGCGGTGCAGTGGTTAAAGTGCTCGGCTGCTAAACAAAAAGGTTGGCAGTTCAAACCCACCAGCTGTTTTGTGGGAGAAAGTTGTGGCAGTCTGCTTCCGTAAAGATTTACTGCCTTGGAAACCCTATGGGGCAGTTCTACTCTGTCGTATACGGTCACCATGAGTCGGAATCGATTTGATGGCAATGGGTTTGGTTTTGGTTTAATGCCCATCTCCAGTATAGTTTGAGGACTAAGTGAGGGATGTCGTCATTGGGCAGCAGGGCTCCTAGGACTTAAGAGTTCAATGTTTAGCCAGTGGCAATAGTAAGAACTTCCCTGATTCTCAGCACATGAAAACATTTCTGTATTTTGCAAATAGGTCTTGTCTGTAGCTTACAATCAAAATTTAGCTTACTAAGTCTACTTTCTTAGGCTAGTGGCCTACTCAGGGCCATACTTAAAAAATTAGCCTTGGGAATAGAAGAAAAGGATTTGCTAATTGACCTTCCTTCAATGCATCATACAGTCCAGGTTCAGTAGCTGCCAGAGCTATCTCTCTTTCCCTGCCCTTGTATATTCCCACAGACCAAGCTCTGAACATATATAAAAACCCATTGCCGTGGAGTCGATTCAGACTCATGGTAACCCCTGTGTTACAGAGGAGAACTGTGCCATAGGGTTTTCTTGGTTGTAATTTCCAGGTCTTTCTTACGCAGTGCCACTGGGTGAGTTCCAACCTCCAACTTTAGGTTGGTAGTCAAGTACAAACCGTTTGCACCACCCAGGGACCTTCTGAACACATATATTGTTGTTGTTGTGTACCATTGAGTCGATTCCAACTCATAGCACCCTATAGGACAGGGTAAAACTGCCCCACAGAGTTTTCCAATCTTTACAGGAGCAGATTGCCAGGCCTTTTCTCCCATGGAGTGACTGGTGGGTTCGAAGTGCTGACTTTCAGTGAGCAACTGAGCGCTTAACGATTGTGCCACCAGGGTTCCTCTGAACACACATAAACCAAACCAAACTTGTTGCTGTCAATTCAATTCCGACTCACAGTTACCATATATGACAGAGTACAACTGCCCCATGGGGTTTCCCAGGCTGTAATCTTTACAGAAGTAGACTGCCCCATCTTTCTGCCAAGGAACAGCCAGTGGGTTCACTAGCCAATCTTTCGGTAAGCAGCCCAGGGCTTAACCAATGCATGACCAGGGCTCCTCTGAACATACATTAAAAAAAAAAAAAAATTTTTTTTTTTTATACATAGGTGCCTATAATCATCTACCTTCTTTATTTCAAAGCAGTGCTGCCCAATAGAACTCTCTGTGATGACAGAATTGTCCAGTACAGTAGCCACTAGATGCTTGAAGCTAACTGAGCACTTGGAATGCAGTTCATGCCACTGAAGAATTGAAGTTTTAATTGTATTTAATTTTAATTAATTTGGATGTAAATAATCGCATGTGGCTAGTGACTACTATATTTGGACAGTACAATTTTAAAGATTCTCCTTTACCTTTTCAGGAAAAGAGTCTCAACTACCATGCATAGTGCGGTATATGTGTTTACCTTACATTTAATGGTTTCTATAAACGGTCCTGCAGCATGACTTTTAAAAAACCATCTGTGTGTGAGAATGTGCATGCATTGTAGAGAAAAGGGAACCACATTACCTAATTACATTGCAACAGCAGAAGAGGCAGCTGCTGGTGGGGTGGAAACTTCAGAGCAGTTGTTAAGATTACCCAGACCTTTTATAAACCGGTTGCTATGGAGTTGACTCATGGCTACCTCGTGTGTGTCAATTTGGCTGTTTTTTTGAAAGTAGATCACTAGACCTTTCTTCCAAGGCACCTCTGGGTGGACTCAAACGACCAAACTTCAGTTAGTAGCCAAGCAGTTAACTGTTTGCACCACCCAGGGTCTCCCATACTCTTACAGTGAAAACAAAATAAACCAAAACCCTTCACCGTGGTCATCGCCACTGCTCACTGTGCACCACTGGCCACAAAACCATCAGAAATTCGACAATAAAGCCATTGCCTGTTGCAACTATCCTGAAGCTAAATGGCTTAAGCCCTTCTCTGTGGAGAGTTGTGATACCTGGTAGAGGCCTTGAAGGGTCCTCCGACCCTTTTCAATCAGTTTTTATAAAATAAATTAATAACTTTCAAGCCTTTTACTTTCTCTCTCCAGCCAGGACAACATATAAGAAAAACAGAAACAGACAGAGAGAGTTGTTTGAAAAATCTGCTTTGAGCAAAGTCTGTAGGGCCAGGACTACCAGCCACATATTTATTTTAAACACTGTTATTTGGTGTACATTTTCTTGTGGTTCCGACAATGATACTGCACACGTACGCCTTCAAAGCCAGAAGAGCGCTGTGGAAGCAGTTTAGGCAAGGGGATTCCAACAGATGACCCATAACGCCTCCTCTGGGCTTCCCCACTATGATTCACAAAGGTGTCTTTAACCGACTTTAAATTTCAGTTGTCATACAGGTTCCAGATCAACCTGGCCAAGTTAATAGGTGGGGCTGGCTCTCCACGCAACAGTTCATTCACTATCAGGGAGCAGCTTCCCGAGGCGTGAGCTCTGCCCCGGCCTTGGGCAGTTGGGTTTACCCAGCGGGCAGATGCTGCCCTCTTACCTGCAGGTCTCAAACCCAATGCTCAGGGCTTTCTCCATCTGTGCCATTGTAGGCAGGGTGGTATTGAAAGCCTCGCAGAGGTCAGGCGCCTCGGTTGATGAGATGCTGTAGCGGCCATTTTTCTCCACGTGGAATACACCGGCATATCGGCAGGTTATATTCAAATCTGTGGGATGGAAGAGAAAGGTTAGATTCTTTTGCGTAAATAATTTGGAGAGGCTAAGAAGTTCATCCTAGGGTACACTTATTAAAAAGTCAAATAAACTTCTCTACTGGCCAGTCTTTAAAATTCACTCCAGCATCCCAAAGCACCACTACTTTAAGCTCAAATCTGAGATTAGACAGATGAAGTAGTTATCACTCTTAAATTCTCCCCATCAGTTTGCTCCACAACAACATTTTTAAAAACATATGATTTATTTCTGATTATTTAAGCAATCCAAAGTCCTGGAAAACTCACAAGAAGTGGGGAAGTGATAAAAGTCCTGGGTGGTGAAAATGGTTTGTTCTTGACTACTAACTGAATGGCTGGTGGTTCAAATCCACCCAGCCGCAGCATGGAAGAAAGCCTTGGTGATCTGCTTCTGTATAGATTACTGCCAAGAAAAGCCTATGGAGCTCAGTTCTACTTTGTAACACATGGGGTCACTGTGAGTCAAAACCAACTCAGCATAGTGTCTGGGGTCTTAAAAGCTTGTGAGTGGCCATCTAAGATACTCCACTGGTCCCACCCCATTTGGAGCAAGGAAGAATGAAGAAAATCAAAGACATATGGAAAAGATTAGTCCAAAGGACTAATGGACCACAACTACCACAGCCTCCACCAGACTGAATCCAGTACAACTAGATGGTGCCTGACTATGACCACTGACTGCTCTGACAGGGATCACAATAGTGGGTTCCGGACAGAGCAAGAGAAAAATGTAAAGCGAAACTCAAATTCACTAAAAAAAAAAAGACCAGGATTGCTGGCCTGACAGAGACTGGACATACCCCAAGAATATGGCTCTGGACACCCTTTTAACTGAGTACTGAAGTCACTCCTGAGGTTCACCCTTCAGGCAAAAATTAGATAGGCCCATAAAACAAGCAATAATACACGTAGCTCAACCATGTATACGAGACTAAATGGGCACACCAGCCCAGCGGCAATGACGAGAAGCCAGGAGGGGACAGGAAAGCTGGACAAATGGAAATAGGGAACTCAGGGTTGAGAAAGGGAGAGTGTTGACATGTAGCGGGGTTGGCAACCAATGTCACAAAACAATATGTATATTCATTTTTTAATGAGAAACTAATTTGTTCTGTAAACCTTCATCTAAAGCACACATACACACACACAAAGAGATTTAAAAAAAAAATCACAGCAATGGGTTTGGTTTTTTGGTTTAATGAAAGAAAAGCAAGTCCACCACTCACAAAAATGTAGCAAATATTTTGCTGTATCTTATTCCAATTTATTTTCTGGAGATAAACGTTGTTTTTGTTAGCTGCCATCAAGTTAGCCCCCAACTCATAGTGACCCCATGCAAACAGAATGAAACACTGCTCGGTCCTGTGCCATTCCCATGACAAGTTGTGGATAGAACCATTGTGAGCCACAGGGTTTTCACTGGCTCAATTTTGGAAGTAGATCACCAGGCTTTTCTTCCTAGGTTGTCTTACTTTGCCAAAACCTGTTCAGCATCTTAGCAACATGCAAACCAGATGGGTGGTGCCTGCATGTGAGGAGCACTGGCTGGAATCAAACCTAGGTCTTTTGCATGGATAGCAAGAATTCTACCACTGAATCATCAATGCCTCAATGGATATATATACAGTATATATCCAGGGATCTGTCCACCCTCATGGAAAGAGGTCGATAGTGTCTTGTCATGAAGATTAGAAAAAGGAGCTAGCCCTCCAAGAGTTTCTTTATAATGTACATATATATAAAAAATAGTTGAAAGAGCACTGAATATACAGTTTTAAATCTGAGAGTACTTCTTGCATTTAATATTGTGTTATGTGCAGTTTCCCAAAATCAGGTGGTGTTGCTCCCTTGCTTATAACCTCCAATGGCTTCTGGTGGCACCCAGAATAAATTTCTTTATGATGGCCAGTGAGACCTAACATGACCTGGTTCCTGTCTTCCTCTCTAACCTCCAAGTAGCTCACTCTGCTCCAGGCACGAATTTTTTCTTCAGCTCCTTCAGACGCTCTGAGTTCTTGCTGGTCTTACCCAAAACCCATTGCCGCCGAGTTGATTCTGATTCACAGCGACCCTGTAAGACAGAGTAGAGCCGCCCCATAGGGTTTCCAAGGCTGAATTCTTTACGGAAAACAGATTGCCATGTCTTTCTCCCATGGATCAACTGGCGGGACCGGATCGCCGACCTTTAGGTTAGCACCCGAGTGCTTAACCACTGCACCAGGAGGGCACCTATATCTGCCTTCCGCCTCTGTCTGAAATGTTCCGTCCTCGGGTCTTCACAGGGGTGGTTCATTTCTGCCATTCGGAATTTCACCTCCACAGCCCCTTATCTTAGAGCCCTGCCCTGAGTATCCTGGTCCAACTCCCAGCCTCTCCCTCAACACACCCTGCTTTTGTGTCTTCATAGCAACTTGTTTATTTGTGCATTTGGTTATTATCTCTCTCCTCTTTCTGTAATATAAGCAAAGTCTTTTAAGTCATTTATGGCTCTATCTCTAACACCTACAAGAGTGCCTGGCATAAAGTAGATCCTCAACAAATATTGAGTAAATGAACGGCTCATGAAAATTTCCTTCAAAAGACACTTTTGTGTCTTTATGACGTACTGATATATCCAAGGAAACCCTGGTGGTGTAGTGGTTAAGTGCTACGGCTACTAACCAAAAGGTCGGCAGTTCGAATCCGCCAGGTGCTCCTTGGAAACTCTATGGAGCAGTTCTACTCTGTCCTATAGGGTCGCTATGAGTCGGAATCCACTCGACGGCCCTGGGTTTGGTTTTTTGGTTTGATATATCCAAGACATGTGGTTTGCTACCCAGAGCGCACGTCACTGACAATGAAAGGCCAACTGCTATCAACTGCTTACAGGATTATTTAAGACAAGGACTTTTGTACACAAACTTTTGCAGATGGTAATCAGAAATTTCAACAGGGAGCCGAAAACTACCCTGTCATGCCTGATCCTGTGTCACAATCTCAAAAGACTTCAAGGACCTTAACTGCAACTTGTTCTTCTTCTGGGGCTATATCATCCCTGGTTTACACTTGAGACCCTGACACAGGAAAGTAAAGTCATTGAAACTGTCCTAGTTAGTATAGCATGACTTCTCTCGAGCACTTCCTTGAGCCTTAAAGACAGTCCTTCTCTAACAAAACACACCACCAGCATGGACTCTGGGTCTACCTTGTGGCCCCAGGCGCCTGGCCCAGCCCCACTGTGTGTCACTTAAAAGCCAGGTCTGGATTCAGACAGAACTGACTTGAGCCCAAACTTCGTCTCTTACTTGGGCAGGTCTGGCGTGAAGTAGGTCAAAAACAGAGGAACAAATATTACATGATTCCGTTTATTTGAAATACCATGATTAAGAACTATGGCTGCTATCCAAAAGGTCAGCTGTTTGAATCCACCAGCTGCTCCTTGGAAACCCTATGAGGCGGTTCCACTCTGTTCTATAGGGTCACTATGAGTCAGAATCAACTCAATGGCAACAGGTTTGGTATTTTTGGTATTATAGAGACCAAAGTTTTTTAGAGACCAAAGTTCATTAGTGGTTGCCAGGGGAGGATGGGAGCAGAAAACAGAAGGGTATTGCTTAAGGGGTACAGGATTTCTGTTAAAGGTGATGAAAAAATCTACTGGTGTACTGTGAAGAGGCTCATGCAACACTTGGCTGATGAGGCAAGAGCACAGAAGAGGAAAATGCACAAGGCCCTTTTGAAATACTACTTGTTTTTTTATTGACCTGTCCAGCTTTGGCCTTGGTTGGCCATCTTAGCAAAGGGAAATTGTCACTCTGGGTGACAGCCCTTCTGGTGATTTTCCCTGTTCAGCATACAAAAGAAAAAGAGTCTCTAAACCAGCCCCTTGGAAGGTGAGGCTGATGGGGTGACTTCGGCCGGATGCCAGTACAGACAGACTGCCTGACAGGACAACGCATTGATCAGTCCTGATACTTCATGAAGATGTTCCAGCAGCCTGGCCCAGGTTTTCTGTCTGAGGCACAGACAGCGGTTTGGAGCCGAGTGGCAGATTCTCCTGTATTCAATTAATCCTAGTTTGCCACCTGGCCAACAGAATATGCAAATATGAAGGGAACTAAAGCAGGCTGAGGCTTTTGACTAAAACCCCTGGAGCTTCATGTGTAGCAGCCAAAGTAACTTTATAGATGATACACGTACATGTTGTGTGAGTGTGTACATACGTGTGTGCCAGTGAGTGTGTAGGTGTGTCAGCCAAGACAGGATGAGACAGTAAACTCAATCTTCAGCCTGCCTACACTGCCGGGCTTCAACAGGGCTGACAGAGTAGTGGTTCAGCAAAAGGCTGCCAAGCAAACGAAGAAATTCTATTCAATCTTAACACTCTAGTTTATGTTTATCTTAATCTCACGGAAAAGATCAGGCTCACAACTCTGATGGCATTGAGGTAGTTAGGAATGCAAAGATGGTGCCAAATACTTCCTTTCAAGTCAACTGTCCCATAAGTGCTCACAATTTCTCTCCTCCGGACTGTTTTTGCTTTAAAAGGGACCAAGCCTTCAGGTCAGTGTATCATTTAAGTTCTGATAATTCATGAAGCTATTCCAACAGGCTTCCTCAACACTTCTACAAACCCAAATTATTACCTCTAAGGGTATTAATAATACCATCAACAGTAACAGTAGCTAAGACTTCTTGTGCACTTTATACATATATATATCCTTATGAGGTACTCATTTGAAAAAAAAAAAAAAAAAAACACCATTGCCGTAGAGTTGATTCTGACTCATAGTGACCCTATAGGGCAGAATAAAACTGACCTTTTGGTAAGCAGCTGTAGCTCTTAACCACTGTGCCACCAGGGCTCCACCCTATGAGGTAGGTAATACTATTATACCCATTTTCCAGATACAGAAACTGAGGCACAAAGAGGGGAAGAAACATGCCCAGCTTCACAGAGCTAGTAGTGGTGGAGCTGGGATTCAAACCCAGCCAGTTTGGATATCAAGAGTTCACAGGCTTAATTAACTACTAGGCTACCATTCCTAACCCCAATTTAAGTAACTGTTTATGATCTCTTTACCTCTTGAGTTCATGGCTGAGGATATTTCCAAGGTTTAAGTAAATTTAGATTGAGGTGTGAGTAGGCATGGACCACAGAAAAACCAATGGGCAGAGCACCAGTGTCTGCAGTGATGGTGCTGGCCAGACTGCAAATCCCGGCAGGGAGGTGGGACTCCTGAGATGTATGCCCGTCCTTCCTGAGAAACAGAAACTTCTGGATTCAGGACCTATTGTGATTCAGAGGCTAATATTAAATAGCCAATTGCACCTCTCAAATAAGCCTTTCCAACTGGCTATAAATCAAGAATGTTCTCCATTGAGTCCTCGGGTCTCCCATAAATCTGTATCACGTAATAGACATAACGGACCCAGGCCCTCCCTCAGAGAGGCCAAACGGGCAGAGATTCAAAGTTAACTGTTCCAGATCACTTTCAGATGTTTAAGGAGGAGCCACTGACATAAGGACGCAGCCAGGGCAGAGGGGAAAAGGGGTCAAGTGCCCAGGAATCCATCCACCCACCCAGGAAGAGGTTGGCTAGTGTCCTATCACAAAGACTAAAAAAAGGAGAACAGCTGGCTCACTGAGAGAGTTTCTTTATCTTATAAAC
Source organism: Loxodonta africana (assembly GCF_030014295.1). NCBI lineage: Eukaryota > Metazoa > Chordata > Mammalia > Proboscidea > Elephantidae > Loxodonta > Loxodonta africana. The sequence goes on from NC_087348.1 coordinate 47,975,645, forward strand.
CTACTATCTGGCACCAAACTCACACAAAGGTGTTAATTCAGCCTAGTTTGATGATGTACAAAAAAAGCACAAAACTGGGTTCAAATCCTGACACGCCACTCACTCCAGGATACACAGCTAGTTAGTGTAGTGTAGTGAGTCTCAGGTTCCTCCCCAATGGAATAACAATACCAATTCTGTGTGGATGTTTAAATGAAATTAAAAAAAAAAACAAAACAATGCTGCCATCAAGTCAATTCTGACTCACGGTGACCCTATAGGATGAATAGAACTGCCCCATAGGGTATCCAAGGCTGTAGTCTTCACAGAAGCAGACTGCCACATTTTTCTCCCATTGAACAGCTGGTGAGTTCAAACTGCTGACCTTTTGGTTAACAGCCAAGCATTTAACCACTGCGCCACCAGGGCTCCTTTTATTAAATGAGGTAATGTATGTTAAACACTTGATACAGCGATTAGCACTTACCAACAAATACCAATGGTATTGTGCACTAACTAGGTGTTTATGTACTTCAGCTAATTTAATTCTCATAAATGCTACAAGGAAGGACCATTTCGGAGTGCTGGTGGATCTTTTTGGTTAGCAGCCGAGTGCTTTAACCACTGCACCACCAGGGATTCTTCTATTATGCAGGGTCCTGGGTAAATCCATCCTCACTTAGAATATCAAAACCAAAACCAAACCCATTGCCATCGATTCGATTCTAACTCATAGCAACCCTATAGGACAGAGAACAGCCCCACAGGGTTCCAAACAGCAGCTGGTGAATTCGAACTGCCAAACTTTTGGTTAGCAGACAAACTCCTAACCACTGTGACACCAGGGCTCTATAGTGCCATCCATTTTCCCTTAAGCCTCAGATCAAGGAAAAGAGATCTTTCTGAACAAATTGCCCCAGCCTGTGTTAAGGCTTTGACTCGACTGTAGGACCTGAGAGTAATAGTTTCTTGGTTTGCCCCAGTCATTTCTCAGGTGGTAGAAAATCACAGCATCTGCTGGCAGTAAAGTACTGTGTAATTTTCACCCAGCTTCCCATTATCTACACTTCTCAAACCTTCCTGAGAAGTGAGTGGAGCTGCTTCACACAGCTGGCTACTGATGGAGCTGGGTGACTACAGGTTTTCAACCTCAAATCCAGGAGTGGTCTTCGGAAGGTCTGTGAACCTGTGAAGTTGTATGCAAGACTGTGTGTGTATGTGTATGTATGTGTGCATGCATGTGTGTGTGTGTGTGTGTGTGTGTTTGTGTGTGCGTGTATGCATTTTGAAGGAGAGAATTCATGGTTTCATTAGTTTTTCAAAGAAGAAATTAATCACAACGCTTTATTATCTCCACGGTCTCTTCAATAATCAGAAATTCTAGGATTCTGGAATTTTCCCACTTCCCTGTGGATTTCATGACAACAGGAGCTGTTTCTCTACTTATCCTTAGCACCAAATAGTGTTGGACACATAGTAGGCACATAGTCATGTGTTGAATGAATGAATGAATGGATGGAGATTCTCTTTCTGGCTTCCCCACAGGACATGCAGACTTGTGGGGTGCAAAAAGAGCCTCTATCAGGCCCACTCCCCACATTGTGTCTAAAGACTCATCACCTGAGCATTGTTGTGAATTCCCTATTGGACACTTAAAATGTCTTTAACCTAAAGCTTTGCTTCTGTGAACACCTGCTATTTGCCCTGAAAACAAATGTTTCAGAGACCAAGGTTGAGCTTTGTAACTGGCTTTCTCTGTCTGAACTTTTGAGCCATCCTGTCACCGGGCCATTTTTCAGGCCAGATCTGCTGAGGAAAGACAAGCATAGTGCCTTCCTGTAGAGACCACCAGAAGATGACCGACAGCCACACGGGGCCCTCTGAGAGGACATTCTCAGTTCTCCAAACTAGACTTCTCCAGATGACCCAAGACTGATTCATTTATTTTCTAACCCGAGCCACCCAGCTGTGCCGGGTCCCTATCTGTTGTCTCCTCAGCAGAAAAAATTTGAGTTTTTCTACTAATTTGGTCCCACAACAGGCCCTGTGTCTGGGGAAGCTGCTTTTTCTTGAAAATGGGAATAAAGCTGATTTTTGCAATTCAGTTTCTTTCCTAATTCCCAAGACTCATTCATCACGGGCCATGATAACAACTGTGACACTTACTGAGAGCTTACAAGATTTTCAGTGTTTTACATTTAATGATTCATTGACTTCTCACAAAAACCCTATCTGGTAGGCATTTTTACTATCCCCATGTCTTACATGAGGTACCTGATTCACTGAGCAGATGTTAAGTGCCTTGAGCTTGTAACTGGTGGATGTGGGTTTCAGACTGGGCAGTCTGTCTGACCACTTTGCTGTGTTAAGTTACACCTTATGCATAGGTCAGACACTAAATCTACAGGAAACCCACTTACACTCTCTGTGGTTTTTAAAGTGTGGAGAGGACAGCATTAAAAGAGGTCTCTGGAGAGAGGAATTTCAGCTTACTGAATATTATTTTAAGACCACAGCTCCCTTGATTCTGGGTTGTAATGCTTAAAAAGGTCAGGGTCCTTTGCCCAAGGGCTTGGTAAGAACTCAGTGGAAAAGCCTCCTTAATAGTGCGTCCATCCTCTCCCAGAGAGAAAATTCCAAAGTCTCAGCACTCACAGGCTTCCCCAACAGTCAGCTGGCTACCTCCTTCTGATTCCACCCATTGTTCTTCTCATGATCCACTTGGGAACATAGAGAGTCCAACCCTAGCTGCAGCCCTCAGGCCTCCTCTGCCCTTTACAGCCTGAGTGCTCTGGTCACGGCTAGGCAGGGCTAACGAGGACAGGACCCCAGGGCTCAGGCTTGGTCCAGGGCCAAGACACCAGACCACAGGCTTTCTTGTGACATTTTGAGATGTCTGCAGCCCAACTTGAAGATCTAGACAGACCATGTTTAGACGGCAGGTCAATGTAACTAGAACATGGCACTCTAGGCTGACTGTATCAGACTTGATCCAGTTCCTAGGAGTTGGTCATGCATAAACCTCTTGGGCAGTGGCCCCAAAAGCATTGGCGAGTTCTCTAAATTTTTTTAATTTTTATAGTGTTTATCATTAAAAAGCCAGGATTCTATTTTCATCCTCTAATTTGCTGAGCTCATATCCCCAAATAAAGATTACACAACTCACAACCCTAACTGAGCTGATTTTGAGCAGAAGTAAGGAGAGAAAAGATCAATGTTTGAAGAAAAAAAAAAAAAAGCAGTGTGATTGCTAATAAGATCATCCACGTTTAAAGCCAGGAGGGACAATACAGAGCTTCTAAGCAAATTCTGTTGTGACACAAGACAAAAAGAAATCCCAAATGACTGAGCATGGTCCTCCAGGCAGTTATGAGAAAAGCAGAATCTCGGGGGTCCACAATTACCAGATTCTGACTCCTAGTCTAGTGCTCTTGCTAATAAACTGTCCTTTATAGAGGTCTGAACAACCTGTTCCCAATAAAGCTGTAATTCACTGTCTTAACAGTACATGAAGAAGTCATTCTGCTCTTCATTTGTTTAATGTCTTCAAAGCCCAGAAGTTTCCATCTGGGAGCCTTCCTAGCTGTTACTGCCCCTGCTGCCACCCAGGCCTGCCAGTCCCAAAAGCTGGCAGCCTTCCCACTACCCCCACATCACTTGCCCTCATCCCCTGATGCCCATGTGATGGGCCCTGGTGAAAGGATGCATTGTTCAGCATCTACTTCTGAATGAGGCCAAAATCACACTCAGTGGCTGAATCGCCTTTGGCTGCCCAGTGCAGACCATGAGTCTTGAGTGACTCAGTCTCTCCCGGAATTGCCCTGGAGGCGGGTGAGGGTTTAATAAGCAAACAATCATGCACAATCATACCCGCAGAATTTCCTCCAGAATGTGTTCTGGGTTGCTTTCAACTAAGCTATTCATCTCTTGGCACTTAGAAAGGAAATACACCCCAACTTCTTGGCGGTTGGCTACACTTCATTACCTCTCAGCCTCTTGCCCACAGAGCATAGAGCTGTCATGGCAGCCAATGCTGAACCAACAGGGTCCTGTCATATCCACTCTTGTCGGAAGAGAACCCAAAGGGTTCTCTCATCCATTACCCTAGCCCTTCAGTCAAGGCCTCCAAATAACTGACCCAATATGAAGTCTGGGAAGCTCTTTGGTTCTTTTCACAAGGTCTGAAGGGAGATCCTGTCCCTGCCTTCCAGTGATGGGAACTGAGAGTGGGGATGAGGAACACCCTGTTTAGGTCTCCACTCCAGAGCCCGGGTCCAACAGAGTTTATTTGGCTTAGGGAAAGCACACACCCCAGCACTATTGCCTCGCTCTGCACATAGATTCTGTAAAGCCAAGTGGTCTTGGGTGAGCAAGTCTCCAGGAAGGCAGCTGGGGGAGCAAACCACAGAGTGCACCTTTGCAGGTTGCCATGGAGACCAGGAAATGCTTCTTAACGTTTGTTTTCTTCTTTTTTGGGTCTTATTGATTTACCATACTGACTACCACAAACCCAGGATGTGGTAAATGAAATGCAAAAGCATCTTGGGGGCCGAAATAGGGTTTTTCCTGTTGCAGGTGGGAAAAGAGAGGGTCTCACTTCTTTTGGTTTGTTTGTTTTCTGGCTGTAGTTACAATTACAGCCACATTACCTAATTTTGTCTCAGGCCTGCAGCTGGTGCTTTGAGGAACTGGGTTACTTTAGTTTGAGGAAAGTACCTTGTGAGAGGAATCCCTGAGCGGTGCAAACACTTAACACACTTTGCTGCTAACCAAAAGGTTGGAGGTTCAAGTCCATCAGAGACAAGCCTGAAAGCTACTTCCAAAAAATCAGTCACTGAAAACCCTATGGAATGGTTCTACTCTGACACACATGAGGTCGCCATGAGTTGGAATCAACTTCAAGGCAACTTTTTTTGTTTTGTTTTGTTTTACCTTGTGAGAGTTGAGGTAAGCTGAGAGTCTGTCAGGGACAGGTACCATCTGCATTTTTAGTGGTGGTTAAAGGGTCACGGACACTTGACAACCCAGGGACCCCCATTTGGCAGTCGGATGAACTGGTTCTAGCCTAAATTATGTTAATTATAAGCTGTGCAACCTTGAACAACTCGTTCTAATTCCTTGGGTCACACCAAGCCTTCCTATATCCTAGGATGAAATGGGGAGTTTGAAATGCTTGGAGTTTGTGGGATAAAAGGGGAGGGGAATATGCACACCTGTGGCACTAAGAAAATTTCAGAAAGCTGCTCGAAAATCCCATGTTTATTAAGACATATTTGGGCTTTACCTCCTACAGGAAAGAATGGCTCAAATACAAGTTGCCTTTACCAATTGGGATGCACTCTCACATCCAAAAGCAGCCGTCATAGAGGACTCACACAGCAGGTACTAAAACCAAACTCACTGTTGTTGAGTTGATTTTGACTCATAGTGACCCTATAGGACAGAGTAGAACTGCCCCATGTGGTTTCCAAGGAGCACCTGGTGGATTCAAACTGCCAAACTTTTGTTTAGCAGGTGAGTTCTTAACCGCCGCACCACCAGGGCTCCAGAGCACTTTAGAGAGGTGGAATTGTCATCTCATTTTGCAGATGAAATAAGTGAGGATCCTAGCACATCTGGCCCAACATCCCACTGCAGAAGTGGCAGAGGCAGGAGTCAAAACCCTGGAATGACTCTTAGTCTCTGACATAACAGCCAAGAGCCAGTTTACCAAAGCCACATCTCTCTCCCTGGGCCTTGCAGCTTCTGACATTGAGGGCTGGGCTTCCCGGTAATATTAATATGGCACCTGTTATGTGGTTGGCTCTGTGCTCAGTGCTTCTCACAAGTGATCTCATTTAGTCTGCATAATAATCATAGGAAATACGTACTATTACTATCATCAAGCTTTCTTACAGATAAGAAAACTGAGGTTTAGAGAAGTTAAGAAAGCCGGCCAAGGTTGTACCAGTAGGGGGTGGGGAGCTGGAATGTCCATCAGGCAGCCTGACCCCAGAGCCTGCTCTCTTCGCTGCCACACGCAGTCCCTCCCTCATCCATGTGCTTTGATTTCAGGAGGCTTCAGATGAGGAGAAGCAGAATAATGCTACTTCCCAAAATGGTGGATTCCCTTGGATCCAATAAAAAACAAAAAACCCAGCTGCTATCAGGTGAAATCCACTTGTGTGGGCGACTCCGTGTATGTCAGAGTAGAACTGTAACCCATAGGGTTTTCAATGGTTGATTTTTTGGAAGTAGGTTGCCAGGCCTTTCTTCCAAGGCATATCTAGGTGGACTCGAACATCCAACCTTTTGGTTAGCAGTGAGCATGTTCACTGTTTGCACCACCAAGGGATTCCCCCCCTTGAATTAACATTTGTCAATGACATGCTGGTAAATGGGAGCTATTTACTATTCTCTCCTGCCTCTGAGGCAGCTGAAAGACCAAAGGAGATAGGGAGAACATCATAGGAAAATCAGCCCTGCACTGTGAGTAAAGAGCCTATGACCAGGGCAGGGCTGAGCCTCTGGGGACCACAGTAAGAGGAATAGGTTGATGAATGGATTGGATTTCTTCCTGGTTGGGTGGTAAGCAGGTAACCACCTCTGTGTTACTCATAACAGACGCCCGAAAGACTTCTGGTTCAGATACTGCTTAGAATTGATGGCTTTTAATCCCCTTCTTCTCCCCTCTCTCTGCCCCCCACACACACATACCACCACCTCAGTCCATGGGAGTCACACTCAGATGGGTGCCAGTGCCTTTCAATTCCTAGTGGTCTCTTTGCCTGTCACTCAAAAAAGCTTATCTGAATGCGAGTGAGCGAGCATTCAGGCTTTTCTGAGGATTCCCGTGGGTCTGCTGCAGTTTATCAGAAAAGCAAACCATTTGTAAACCCTGGCACCTTGTTGCTTACAATTCACCTGACTACCAACCCTGACCTATATATAGGTGGACTGAGACACAAGAACCATGCCTTTAGGTTATCCCTTTTCTCTTCAAATATATCAGCAGCAAAGCTGATGTGGCTGCAGAAGCATTTATCTGATCTGCAACAAGAAAGCATTAAAAGTGACTAAGTTGAGTTCCTGATTGGATCCCACTGATTCCAGATTTGGAGGGCTCAGAAATCACCAGGTCACATTTTGCTAACTCAATTGCTGTCACATTTTGTTCTCTTTCTCTATGAGGCGATACAGGGCAGAGGGGTGAGTGTGTGTGTGGGCATGTCTGTGTGTGTGTGTGGGAGTGTACATATGTGAGTATGTGTGTGCGTATATGTGTGTGAGTGTGTGTGTGTGTCTGCCAGAGACAGGGTTTCCTTCCCAGTCCAAGAACCCCATCACTGTTCATTCTTCAGATGCTTTTAAGAATTACACGAATGTTTTAAGACAGGAAACCTACAGAAGAGGCTGGATTGTGGGGTATTTTTAAAATTGGGGCCAAAAGATTTCCAGGATCAGTATAGTTCCAATTGCTCTGTGAGCTAATACCGTGTAATTCACACCTCTGCCAGAGCTTTTACCCTGTGAAATCTCATCTGTAATAGCAGATGCCAGTCTCAAATGCCGGGCTCCAGAGAACTCGTTCCTGACAAGCTTTTAAATCCTTCTCAAGCCACAGGGTTGGACTGAAATCTTTACCATTTCATGTTCAGCTGGAATGAGCCAAGCATAACTTCCTGTTTTAAGGAATGTGACCCATGCAAAGATGCAGGAGGCTTGGAAATGGAGGAAGTTACAAATGACTTTTCTGTGAAGTTGTCAAAGAAAACAAGATCTTGGTTTTCCTTCAAATAAATGGCCATCATACATGGCAAGAGGCCACATCTGGAGAAGGCTCAGCTCTTTTCACCACCAACATTTAAAAGGCACTTTAAAAAAAAAAAAAAATTTTTTTTTTTTTTTAGAAATGTCGGGGTGCAAACAGTGAACATGCTTGCTGCTAACCAAAAGGTTGGTGGTTTGAGTCCCCCCAGGGGCACCTTGAAAGAAAGACTTGGCGATCTACTTCTGAAAAACCAGCCCTTGAAAACTCTATGGAGCAATTCTACTCTGACACACATGGGGTCGCCAGGAGTTGAAATTGACTCGACGACAACAAGTTAGGTTTTTGGTTTTTAGGAACATCAAGGTGAGCACAACTAGGTCTTTTCATATGAATTCTGTGCCACCCAAAGCACTATTGATTCCAGTAAGACATGGTGCAAGATGTCAATTACAAGCACCTCCTATCAGATACAGATATTATGGACCAGATATGCTCCTGGGTGCTGGGGAGATAGGCAAGGCCCCAGCCCTCAAAGAGCTTACCTTCTAGTGTGGGGAGACAACACACAAATAGGTGATTAACATATTAATAAAGTAGTTTCAGGCACCAATAGAGCTATACAGAAAATAAAAGAGGATATTATAGTAAAGAATGACAGGGCTGCTTTGACAGGTAGTCATCACAGTCTGACGTTGACTCCTCTATGCGTTTATGGACATATTTTAATTCTTATTTATTATGGGGCTTTTGGTACAATCAGGTACCCTGCAAAGGGAAATCCATCCCTACATACACAGATTAAATCTGATTTGGGATTTATCTTTGCCTTCCATAAGGAGATATCCCTGGAATTTGTACTTAGTAGGTTAGACAAAGGAGGCATATGGAAGGCAAAAATCACGGCAATAAACAACCTGGCTTTGGGCACAAGAGTTTCATTTGGGTCAAAGTCAGGTTGCAGAGTTGGTATAAGTGGGTCTGTGTCTGCCCCTTCTGGGTCTTGGCCAGAATTTCAAGGAGGCAAGTCAAGCAGACGTAAAGAGCAGCTCATGTGAGCGTAAGTGTGATGTGTCCCACTTACAAGCCCTTTGAAGGCTTACAAGAATCTCTGGGCCACCCAACATCTTTGCCCTCCATTACTTCACCAACCAAGGAACCAGTTGCCATTGAGTTAACTGTGACTCATGGTGACTACCTGTGTGTCAGAATAGAATTGTGCTCCATAGGGCTTCCAATGATTGATTTTTCAAAAGTAGATTGCCAGGTCTTTCTTCCAAAGCACCTCTGGTGGACTCAAATTACCAACCTTTAAGTTAGCAGTTGAGCATATTAACCATTTTCAACACCCAGGGACTCCCTGATTATTTCACAGTTATTGGTAAGTGATCACTGCAGTGACCTACCTACAGGATGGTGCAGTGGCCCTGCTCATCATCTTTGATGTCAGAAGGACTTGGATCCACATTCCAGTTTGGGCTCTTGTGGAATGTTAGGTACACCACGTTTTCTTCATCAGTAAAGTGAAGGTACTGCCCCCTTTCTCACTGGGTGCTTTTAAGGATTAAATGAGGAAATGTACCTAAGGCATGTATCACATGAACAGTACACCAAAGTGGTACTTGATAAATATTAAGCCAATCGTTTCAAAGATTGAGGTGTATTCAAGGCAGTTTCAATGTAAAGTGCCTCTTACTTGAACTTAATTCTTGATTAACTGGTTGGCTACTTGCTGTATCCTTGGTAACAGCCACTCAAGACCTCCAGTTGATGGTTACTGTTGTGTGCTGTCAAGTCGATTCTGACTCATAGCAACCCTATAGGACAGGGTAGAACTGCCCCATAGGGTTTCCTAGACTGTAATCTTTACAGGAGCAGATCACCAGGTCTTTTCTCCTGCTGAATAGCTGGTGGGTTCAAACCACCAACTTTTTGGTTAGCAACCAAGTGTTTAATCACTGGGCCACCAGGGTTCTTCTCCAATTAATTAGGAGCCCATAATCCAGATATGTGGGCTTTTACTGTACATAATATTCTCTTTCTCTCTTTCTCTGGATAGGGAGCTACATAGATAGAAAGAAATGATAGAGAGAAAGAGATACAGAGACTATATCTGTATCTATCTATGTATCTATAAAACCTATCATCCTAGACAGGAGCCTGCCTCAAGTGGTACTAACACATATAACCAAAGGGGATTCTATTGGGATTATCCCTTGTTCACCTTTACATTCCCGGTGTCTACTATACAGTAAGAGGCCCAATAAATATATCTTTGGGTTGGTGGGAAAAGCATGAGGTTGCGAGTCAGGTGACCTGGGGTCCAGTTCCAGGCTTCTTACTGATAAGCTGTGAGCACTTGGAGAAGTCACTTCATCTCCCTAGGCCTCAGCCTCTGTTAGACAAGGAAGAGGTTGGATCTTATGGTCTCTAGATCCCCAGCCAATCCAGTCCTTTGTCTCTACAAGTAGAAATCTACATTTCTTCCTGCCTGCTCTCCAAGTACTCCAGGAACCAGAGCGGCTCCCTCTTGCCTGCAGTGTTGCAGCATTTCACTCTGGTATCAAGGTGGTGGTGGTGTCGTGAATGTGTTAGGCCTGGATGGACTGGCCAACAAAAAGAAACAACAGACAAAACAAGAAAGAAAGTTACCAGCATCCTGCTCTCCGATTACATCAAATAAACGCCTTCCAGGCCACAGAGACTAGAACCTGCCCCATTGAAGCCAGAGGGAAAGAATGGTTTCAATTAATAGAAACAGGGCAGAATTACTGATTTCCTTAGAGAAGTTTCTCCTAAATTACTACAAACAGCCCAGTGCTCTCTGCAGTGGCTTTTGGCATCACAGGTCAATTCAAACAATTCTTCAGTCATGAGACAATCCTGGTGTGGGGAAAAGCAGAGCAGCCCCCATCTGGGCAACTAGGGCTGCGCCCCGCACCTCAACCTAGCTCCCTAGTCTTTACTGTCTTGTAGGGCCCACTGCTACTGGGGAGAGGAGGCAGAGGGAATTTCCACCACCTCCTTTCCCAAAGATGCTTCCCACACACACGTACAAAACATTGCTGTCTAGTCAATGACAACGCATGACTTACAGAGTAGAATTGAGCTCCATAGGGTGCCCCTGGCTGTAATCTTTATGGAAGCAGATCACCAGGCCTTTCTCTGGCAGCAGCACTGGGTGGGTTTGAATTACCAGCTTTTTGGTTCATAAAGACCATTGCCGTCAAGTCAATTCCCACTCATAGATGAGTGCAAACTGTTTGCACCACCCAGGGACCAATGCTTCCCAGTAGTTCCGAGTTTCTCAAGACCCTTAATTTTCAAGAAGCCAGGAAAATCAAGATCTTAGGAAAAGGAGATGCCTTTAATTGTCAAGGCCTCCAGTTCTGGGGCTGGAAGAACAGGATTAACGCCATAAAGCTGATTGGGAACTCATGGTGTAGTGTTAAAAAAGAAATAAAGAGAGAGAGAGCTCTGAATTGAATTCCAGCTCCACCACATGAGAGCCGAGCCACTTTGCGCAAGTTGGTTCTCCTTTATGAACTTCAGTTTCTCAGTCTGTAAAGTGGCTCTGATGAAATTCAGTCATTTGTTCAGTCAATAGATTATTTGCCAAGTACCTCAAAGAGAACTTGATGGGAGTTAGATAATAAATGTACATAAAGTACCAGCATAGTCTGATTTACAACAAGTGCTTAGTAAATGTTAACCCTTCCTCTTCTTTCGACAGGAACATAAAGCTTTGGGCAGTTTGTCACTGCTCTCCCTGATACCAATGGAACCCTTAAGGTCTAATTTATGATTTTTTTTACACTCCAAAAAATCATTTGTGCTTTGATAATCTTCTGTTCCAGCCCAAACAACAGTCTGCAGCCATGCTCTCTAACCTCCCACAGCCTTGCAAACCATAAAGATCATGAAATTAAAAGCCAGATGAGAACTTGACACACATGCAAACACTCCTGTTAAAGGCAGAAGCCTTACTCACTCCTGAGGTGTGGCGGGGAGTGGCCAGGTCTTCCTTTCTTTATATGGAGAGCAGAACTGAGCAGTCAAAGGCAATAAAAGGTATGTTGAGGAGTCCCTGGGTGGTGCAGATGGCTAAAGCCCTTGGCTGCTAATCAAAAGGTTGGAGGTTCGAGTCCACCCAGAGGCATCTCAGAAGAAGGCCCTCGTGATCTACTTCCAAAAAATCAGTCACTGAAAACCCCACGGATCACAGTTCTACTCTTTCACACATGGGATCGCCATGAGTCGGAGCCGGCTTGATGGCACCTGGTTGGTTAAAGATATTTTTGGAGATGAGGAAATGGAGCATTTCAATGATGAGAGGTGGGTACTTTTCCTGTCCCCTTCCCCCCACCAGGTCTACAAGCAAGAAATTCCAAACATGGGCTTCTGGGAAGGAAGTATGCTCTGGGAAACTCCAAAATTCCCAGAATGGGAAGAAAGCTACTGCATTAAGCTGATTTAGGCAACTAAGTGCCTCCTGTACTCTGAGGCCGGGGAACAGCCCTGTAAAGAAACACTTCCACCAAAAGGGAGGAAAACATCATCACCTCCCTCAGCCCTACCACCAACCACTGGGGCCCAGGCAGGAAGAGACCGATCCTGCTGAGACAAGCAGCCTGGGAGATGGATTGTAATTGTGCAAGTAAAGACAGGACCCAAGATGTGTTTCCGCGTTCTCTTTCAGGAAAAAAAAAAAAAAAACACTGCAATAACCAAGGTTCCTGGAATATCCAACGCTGCTTTATCTGCTCAGCAACAGTTGTTGCTGTAAGTACATGTGGCTGTCAGCACTCTGGTCTGCCCCCAACACCGCTAATTAAATGACATTTCATTGGCTAATGTTTTGCCCAGAAATAGAATGAAAATCTTCCAATGGCAGCTGGAAGCATTTCTGGAGTGCAGCAGCAACCAAGCGAGGGCTGAATGGTGAAGGGAGAGGTTCCAGATCTAATACTGTGGTTGTTGTTAACTGCCATCAAGTCGGCCCCAATTCATGGAGAGACCCCATGTGCAACAGAATGAAACGCTGCCCACTCCTGCACCATTCCCATGATCTGTTGTGGATAGGACCATTGTGATCCACAGTCTTCACTGGCTGATTTTCAGAAGTAGATCACCAGGCTTTTCTTCCCACCCTATCTTAGTCTGGAATCTCTGCTGAAACCTGTTCAACATCATAAAGACATGTAAGCCACCACAGATAGACAGGTGGTGGTTCTACATGAGGTGCATTGACTAGGAATTGAACCCAGGTCTCCCGGATGGGAGGCGAGAATTCTACTATTGAACTACCAATGTCTCTAGAGCCAATAATAACAGTTATAATTATTATTATTGACTGCTTACGTCCTGCCAGTCATTCTGCCAAGGGCTTCATGGACACCATCACATTAGTCCTTACAATGACCCTAGGCGGTAGGTATTACCACCCTATTTTAAAGATGAGAAAATTGAGGCTCAGGGAAGTTAAGTATACTTAAGGCCACATAATTGATGAGTGGCAGGACTTGAACCAAGGTCTACCTCCAGGGCCCACACTGTCTTCTGAGCACCCAAGACACCAGACTTCAATATTCCTCATGTAGCCCTGACAGCCTGTGCTTGACCCAGAGACTGAACTATGTGGGCTGGAATAAACATACTCAATTCTAGCTTCTAGAGAAAGATGGGAAACCTGGCTTTAAGAGGCACTGTTTCCTGCCAGCCTATTTAAAGTGAGGCCTGTTTGAATGTCTTCTAGGGGACCTGGGATGCTCATTTGGAAAAATGACAAGATGAATTTTCCAAAGTTTTAAACAATGCACACAATGCCAAATACAAAAGTGGCTATTGGCTTTAGCCTTCCAAACCATAAAGAACAGGAAGCTCAAACAAATAATAGAGTGCCTTTCCTTTACCTTGAGAAATAATGCCTAAGGAATCCTGTGTATTATCTGATGATGCTTGTTTGCAAGGAAAGAGTGCTGCCCCAAATACCTCCCAGAAGGGAACCCTAGGGAGTCCCTCCTTGTGCCCCCAGCAAGAATGAATCAAAGTATACAAGGCTTGCTTCCCCAAAGCTTGCCCCATCTTTCTTATTCCTTTAAAAAAAAGAAAAAAAGGTGTTTCCTCTCTGTCTTTCTTACCCATCCTGAATGGTCAGACACTTCACAAATTCCTTCGTGGTGCTCTTGCAGGAAATAGTGCAAGAGACAAATTCTTAGATGATGCCACCAAGCAAGGAAGGTGGAGTAGTTGGGGTGGTTCACAGCCATAAATAGGGAGGTCGAAGGAGAAAAGACATGGCTTGTTTGTTGGTCCTCCTTTGTTTTATAGACACATGTCCCATAACCAATAGAAAAAAAAAGGAAAGAAAGATAGGATGGTAAGGTAGGTAGGTAGACAGATAGATAGATAGACAGACTTTATTTATTAGCTGAATTTGGAGTCCATAGCCTGAATTTACAATGGTAAGCCTCTACCATACCAAAACCATCTCAACATTGCAGCAGGTACAGGCCTTCAGAAAAGGAAATCCCAACCTCATTCATTCAGCAATAGTTTTCATTCAGTGCCTCCATGTGTTGGGCACTATGTTAGGCATGGGGACTAGGGTGCTGAACAAGGCAGATTAGGTCACTGTCCCAAAGGAGGTATGACCCAGTGGAGAAGACAGACATTAGTTAAGTAAAACACACAATGTGGTAAATGTTGTCACAGAAGCACAAGGTTGACTGGGAGCTGAGAGCTTAGTCTAAAGGGAAGCCTTTCCTCTCCAAGGCCTTTGATGTCCCGAAGGGAAGCCTCCTTGAGGAAATGATATTTCAGCTGAGAACTGAATGATGAATTAAGAGATAGCAGGTCATTCTAATGCTCAGCAAGCCTTGTGCTCTGGAAATTCACCCTCAAAATAAAGTATAAATTATTTTGGTTTAATAGAATGCATTTCCTCTTGCTCTATCATCATTAGAAACTAGAAAGAGCTGGCCCCTTTCTGTAAGAAATAATCACACCCTTGAAGTCCATCTTTAAACATCCCTCAGTCTTCTCTTCTGGGCTGCAGTCATCATAATCCTTTTACTATGATTCTATGATGCTAGATTCATGAGCTGACTGCACAGAGTCAGGGGACTGGCCCAGAATACCCTCCTGTATACCCTTGGGATTATTAAAATCATGAGATGTTGGCTCCTTGAACTTTGGACTCAAAGAAATTGTTAGGAAGGAGTTTTTCTGATTATGAAAGAGTCAATTATTTATATAAAATTTAATAGTCAATTCCAGACTCCTTGGAAGCAAACCGGATCCATAGGGAGCCAGTGTTGTGTAGAGGCATGAACATCAGCCCTTGGGGTGGAAAACTAGGGTTCAAATCCTGCATCTACACTAATCAGCTATATGACCTTGGAAAGTCATTAAACTTATCTCCTGAACAAGAGGGTAATAACGTCAACTGCTTTACCTACTTTACAAGGTTAATGTGAGGACTGGATTAGATAGTGGAGCTGAGAACACTTTGCACACATTAAAACACTCTAGGAGCTTAGTTATAGAAAAAGGAAGATGGCATCTCCCTTGGGTGTCATCATCTCATGATTTACAGGAAGAGAAAATTGTCCAAGGTCATAGTAGCTCCTTTTTAATGGATCACTACAGGATAGTGGTCCTCATGCACGGTGCAGCTCCAGCAGTGCTCAGAAGGGTTGCAAATAATGAGCTTCTAATAATAAATGCTCAAGTGCACAAGAGATTGACTGTTCCTTATACATTATATTAGATTTAAGTTATTCCCTAATATGCTTTTTTGAGAAGAGAAAGAAGTTATAGCTATTATGCTTGAGTATAAGCCATCAACTATCTAAGCTTCAGACTGTAGTATGTCCCCCATGTGAACTCTATCCATGAGGTGTGTCTTCTCAGGAAAAGATTGAGGGTGTGGCTTAGCTACACGAGAACGTAGCTTGGCCTTTTTTCTTTAGCCCACGTAGAGTCTCAAACCACACCCCTAGGCAGGTGGGTGAACACACTTTGGGGCTTTGCTCAATGTAATAGACATTGTTGCCTATGCAACAGAATTCTTCTAACTGAGCCCTCCCAGCCCCCATGATTGGTCTAAGTCAAGCACTGTGGTCTTAGTTCTCCTTGCCAGTGATTTAATTAGGTATGGGCGGTGACCTTGTTATTCCAACAAAAAGTAAAGAGAAATCAATTAAAGACTTCTGGAAAAGCCATTCCTCCATTTTAAGAAGAAATGTTTGGGAATAAGCACTTCTGCTGCTGCTGAGTTTTGCATGGGAACTATGGGATTCAATTTGGGAGCAAGAGGGGTGCTAAACTCCAGGAAGACACTGGGAGTGGCAGAGTAGAAAGTTGGAAGAAATCTGGGTCCTTGACAACATCACTGAGTTCCTGGAATTGTCCTAATTTCAGAATTCTAGTTGTGGGACATGCTATTTTATAAGAGTTGAACATTCTGTTACTTTACAGAGATATTCAGCTGGCATGCACCGATATGGATATACTGAGACACGTGTGCTGGATAGCAATATGGTGGTGATGTGTAGATGAGCTGCTGTAGCTTATGTTCAATCGTGATAGCTATAACTCCATCCCTATCTCTCCTACCCAAGAAAGCACATCTGAATAAAAGACAGTGAGAGGAATGCTATCACCATCATTGGGGGGATGACCTTGATTCTGTTCTAATTTGTAAGACACAGTTGTTTTTTGGATTGGCTGGTACCTATGCACTACCAATTGTTAAACAGTTTGCTTACTACCTGTGCTTGGATCTGAAAGCATCTTAAGTGATGCTTTTGTTTTTTTTTCTCACCATATCTAACTCATTTGCCTGAAAGAGTCCACTTGTCATCTCCAAAAAGTCACCCAGCAACAAAGGAGATAGAAGAATGAGTTCATTGTAGTTAAATGGCTGGGTGTATATATCCCAGAGCCCTTGCTTGTTCCTCCTGCCTGGACCCAAGAGATTCACCTGCATTAG
This sequence comes from Loxodonta africana, assembly GCF_030014295.1. NCBI lineage: Eukaryota > Metazoa > Chordata > Mammalia > Proboscidea > Elephantidae > Loxodonta > Loxodonta africana. Next base: position 47,992,366 of record NC_087348.1, read on the forward strand.
TGCTGTAAGTCATCTTCCACACCCCACCCCACCCTAGACACTATTCCAAACCTGGACCCGGGCTCCAGCCACTATAGTGCTCAAAAGAAAACCAAGAAACTTCCAGCAAAATGAATGAGATTTGACCATAAGCTAAGGCTTAATGCTCAAGAGTCCTAAGCAGATTATGAATTTTTCCTCATTGCTTAAAATAAAATAATTTCTATGCCATAGACCACTTTTTGTTTCCCCAGAGTTTAGGTTCTTCTCTCCCCCAAACATGTGCTTTTAAAAGCACAGGTCACCTTGGGGGTTTCCATGTTCTCTTCCCACCACTGTTTATTGCAAGGCAGACAAGATAAACCAGTTGCTTTCAAAATTTCAGGGGTAGAACTAGAACTTACTTTTCTTGCTCTCTTACTCAGTTGGAGGCAGTTAAAGGAGAGGTTGCTCCAGCTGGGGTTGCTATGGGGAGCTTGGAGCCCTTCCACTGGGTTATCCCTTGTTCCTGAGAGAGAAGTCCAACAAGTACACTCCCCAGGGAACTGTGGGGATCCTGCATTGCTGCTATTTATCCTGCACATCTCTGGGGGCCTTCCCTCATACTCCAAGTTAGATGAGGTCTCCCTGTTATATGCTCTCATAATACCCTTGGCCCTTCTCCTCATAGCACTTATCATACTGTAATTAAATAAGGGCATAATTAGTTGTTTACTATCTGTCTTCCCTGATAGACTGTAAGCTCCATGAAAGCAGGAACAGGTGGTACCTCTCTTGTTTATGTTGTATCCCCAGAGCCTAACAGAGCACCTGGCACAATGGAAACAGTACTAAACCAGAAGTCAGGAGACCAGGGTTTTGTACTAAGGAGTTGCATGACCTTGGGCAAGTCACTTCCAATCTTTGAGGCTTCCTTCCCTTATCTGTCCGATAAGATAATTGGACTAGATAATTTCTAACACCCTTTCCCACTCTGACATACCAAGCCCATGATAACGTTTCACTCAGGGTTCTTTCTCTTTTTCTTCTCATCTTCCTCTTTGGGTCCATTCCTTGGTGATACCAGCTCGGTCTGTACCTTCTAAGCAGACCCACTAGCCCAAGCAAAGCATCTGAAAACCTTCCATTATTAAATTACACCAACAAAGGCATTGAGACCCAACTTGCTAGTGCACCCTAGCCTGATGCATCTGCGTACCTTAGGGAATGGCACAACCAAGAAGCCTGAGCAAATGCTGGGTCCTCCTTCTAGATAAGCTTCACCCAGGAGAGGATGACAGCTCCAAGGGGAATGGTGAGCATTCCAAAGAATAAAATTTCAATGATTTTGGTGTCAACCAGCAACAGGAGACAAAGATAAAGGGGAATGCTACCTCAGGTAATAATAGAACCTTGTAGTTTGACATTATGTGCTCCTGCCTACCAGCACAAAACACTTTCACACCAGCAGGCAAAGGTGGAGAGATCTAGGAGAGGCAGAGGGATTATTGTCCCCAGGTAGTTCACACAGCATATTGAAGCATTAGACAGATAAAGCCAATAGCCCAAGGTCACACAATTAGGCTTTGACAGGGTGGGAATTAGAGCAGAGTGGCCTAATCCCGCCCGAGGGCTATTTCTAGTAGACTCTTGATGGAGCCTTTTGTTTATACCTTGGTTCTACCTTATCTCACCTGCCCAGGTCTGCTTTTTCCCTTGGGGATGAGTGGTGGGAAACTTGAGCGACCCAGAATGAGCTGGCCAGCTGAGTTCAGAATTCAGCTGTCTTGACTTGGACTCCAGGAGCAGGACCTAGTGGGGCCAGTCCGTGGAATGCAGCCACTATTTGCATTTGGGAGGCACAGAAGAGCCCCAAGTGGCAGCTGAGAATGTAGATGCTCCAGGGCTAATAAAAGTGGTAATTAATGTGTGCACAACCCTTTCATCTTCAAAGGCTTTGCTCACATTAGCTAGTTATTCTTCCTATCACCCTCATGAGTGAGGCATCATTTTTGTCTTCACAGTTTGCAGATGGAGAAGCTGATGTGCAGAAGGGGCTCTTTGCCAGGAAGTCTGGCCCTTACTCAAACAGAGAAGATTCCCGGCTCCCAGCATCTAACTTCACTTGGGGTGATGGGAAAACAGAGTGGGAATGAATCATAAGAGAAGGCTCAAAACGGAAGAAGGCTCAAATGACTAAACTCGTCCTCTAGCTAAGAGATTGCCTTTATGCTGTTCTGGGAGGAGGTAGAGTTTATGGTGTGGCTAGCAGGCTGAATTCAAGAGTGGCTAAACTCCTAAAACACTCTACACATAGCCATCAGAAACTTAAAAAATTGAGCCTACTGCTCTACTATTGTGACACCCATGTGATACACAGGAGGCAAATGCTCCATAGTGTGCCCATGGCAGACATCACCAATGGATCACAGCACTCTCTGAGCTAGGGCTTAGCTTCCAAATCCTTCTCAGCACAGCACTCCAGGCAACCTCTTCTAATGAATGGGAAATGTTACAAGAACTGAAATCTACTTGCTATTGCAGCTTTAGGGATTGATTGGGATTCACTTAAATTGCCACCCTCCGACCTAGGCAAAGTTGCCAATGTTCTATCTTAGTGAATATTGGAGCTGGCCTGCTTCTGAACAGAGTGAGTCATGAGAACTTCAGAATCCATAGAGAAGAACTGGATCTTATAGATGGTGTCACTGTTAGTTGGTCTGTTGAGATTTGTCCAACCTCATCCTTCACTATTCTTCAACATGAACTCTTTTGTCCAAGAGGGCTGACCCCTCTTCTGACTCCAATTAAGCCATATTTATTTCCCCCTCTTTAAACTTTTGGCTCATGCTTTACCTTCCATGGGTTGCTCTCATCTCCCCTCTCTCTGTCCATCTTTTCCACACCCAGCTCATCTCAAATTCCACTTCCTCCAGGAAGCTTTCCCATTCAATTGCAGCTCATGGAGATGTCTGCTTTCTTGATTTTCTGGCAGTCAATTATATGCTGTCTTGTATAATTCTTTCACCCATTTAATTTTCTCCCACCAAACTGTAAGCTCTCTGAAGATAAGGACTAGATCTTCTACTTCCTTCACTTCTTTCCACAGTACCAACCACACAATATATATTTAATAAACTGAATTGTTGAGTTTGTCACCATTTTACAGCTGGGGAAACAGAGGCAGCCAATAAGAGAAGGGCCTTGCCTATAGTTATCCTGTGACTAAAAGGGAGAAACACTAAACCTTTGCTGGCTACATTAGGGTTCTTACTTCTAGAATGCTGGGTCTATGCAATTGGTTGGAGATATAGAACATTGAACCATATTCAGCAATCACTGAGAGCACTGCATATGACATGAGAATTGAACTCATTTGGTATTTTATTTCAAATTCTGGCCAGTGGCTTCCAGGTGAGTATGAAATGGGCATGCCCAGGATGGGCTGTGATCTGACCAAGAATTTGCAGTGCTTGATAGAAGGTCAGAACCCAGACAGGGGATTTAGCCTCTGACCCACCTTGGCAAACTACTCAGTACTGCAGTCTTAATAACTTCCTGTTTTTTCTCAAGCGAGCAAAAGCATCTCTGATTTTACGAAAAATATACTAGTGGGAGTCTGAAGGTTCTCAGTAGAAGCAGCAACTCGCCATCTCAAAGGTACACCTTGCTCGGTGTCTTGGCTGGATTGTTATTATTATTTTGTACGTTTGTGTGTTCCTCTTTGTTTCTTTTTTATTCCCATGGCTAGCCTAGTCTTCCGTAAGATACTAAAGCTCACCCTCTAGGTACTGCTTTGGCTGAATGCTGTGCTTCATTCTGCACTAATGTGTTTCAGGGTTCCCTTGAGGAAAGCTGAGAAATCCAAGGTGCTCATGGAGCTTGGAAAATGAAAGATACCATCTTTTATCTTCTTCAGGTGTTGACTTTTATGTTTGCTTAAAGCAATGTTTTTTAAAGTGCTGTTTAAAGTAAAGGGTATTTCATTCAGACCCTGCAGATAATCCCAGGACCGGACTCCTGCAGTGTTAGCTGCATGACTGAGACACATTTCTAACTTCCCTGACCTGAGCTTCTGCACCTAAGCACCTCCTAGGTGATTGAGAGGATTCAGTGGAGTACTATGGACAAAGCTTCTTGTTGCTAGGAGTCACTCTTGCCTATTGGAGTTTATAGTATAACTGGGTCCATATGTTTGTTATTGGCATGAATTAATAATTCACTTCTGACATTTAATAAAAACCAGGCATTTATCTGGCACTGCATTATAGTAATGTTATTTTTTCCATTACGTTTATGAGGCTTAAGAGTTAGTGGGCCCACAGAGTGGTAGATTTACAGAATATGAGGCCTAGGAAGAACATTATAGATTAACTAGAATCCAATCCTCTCATTTCACAGATGGAATAATGGAGGCTGATGGGGTGAAATGGTTTGTTCAGCATCACATAGTGAGCCAATGGTAGCAAGGAGCTAAATTATAATACTTTCTGTTCTTGGGTACCTTCTATGTGCTAGACATTTAGCTGTAGGGACTATGTGCTAACGATTGTTCTAGACACTTAATATGTACAACTTCCCAAGTGCACACTGCTTGTAAGTGCCAGAGAGGGGGATCAAACAGAGTCTGTCTTGTTTAATAACCCTTTACGCCTTCCACGCTTCCTTCCTACAAAGCCAAACCTCCTCACTCCCATTACACCACACTGAATTTCTGGCTATGTGGATGTCATCTTTGGTCTAAAACATTTTTTAACTGTTAACTGAAAGAAACAAACTTTTTTTTTTTTTTTAATGTACTGGCCAAGAAGTCAACATTATTTCTGTTGAGAACATCATTTTGAGGCTTGGGTTCTTTATACATAAGGCCAGGTTTGGAAATAAGTGCTGAATAGAGGCAGACAGAGGTATAGGAAAATAAGAACCCAGGGTTTCTAAAAAAAAATTAAGAGAGCTCTAGGAGCTCCAAACCTACAAACCTTGCCTGACATATGGGAATCTCAGGAAAGATACACTTGAACTGAAGAGAGTGAAGGGAAAGTTTCAGGGAGGTTTGAGGATCGATACAGAGAAGGACTGTCCCTGGGTGGTGCCAATAGGTAAGTGCCTGACTGCTAAGTGAAAGGTTGAAGGTTTGAGTTCAGCCAGAGGTGCCTCCAAAGAAGGGCATGGCAATCTACTTCTTGAAAAATCAGCTATTGAAAACCCTATGGAGCACAGCTCTACTCTAAAGCAAATGGAGTTGCCATGAGTCAAGTTGACTCGATGACAGTTAGCTTTGGTTTTACAGAGAGGCACTAGAAAAAGATCAGGTTTTTATACACCAGAAGGAAAAAAAGGATGAAAAAGAATTAGCCAGAGCTTATAAAAACCACAAAAGGTAGGTAGTGAAAATGGCATTGCTAGCTAGGTCTGGCTATTCCATTCATTTAGTCAGCCATTCAATTTTTTATTGAGCACCTACTAAAACTGGGGAACTGAGAGCTGAGACCTGGATACGAAAATGTTCACAAGGCATGTACTTTTCCCTAAGGAGCTTATATGCTCACCAGAGAAAGAGAACAAATAACTGTAACACATTCCTTGAACTTTCTCTTTGTAAATGGAGATATTCCTGCAAGTTCTCTCTCTCTTTTTTTTTTTTTTTAATGAATTATCAGGAGAAAAAACTAATAAACAATAGGAGAAGTAAAAGTCATTTAGAGAAGTCTAGACCTGACCACTAAGGCTGGTATTATAAAAACAGCCAACGCCCCTCAGAGAATCGATGACAAAGACAAAATTTGGAGCAGAAGATTTCTATGGCAGCTCGACTTCCTTCTTCAAATGCCAGTCTGTGTCCATACGACCAGGACTTTTGTGGGCTACCTGAACCCATGTCGGCCTCTGGCAGGGAAGCAAGAGCCCTGTAAGTCACTGGGGGGCTGCAGTGCTGACTCAGTGACATCGGCTGTGCTCCTTCAGGCTGTAAGACAGTGCTCAGCATTGCCGGACTCTATTTTTTGACCTGGACATGCTCGGTAATGGCAACACTGTCACTGGCATATTGTAGATACTCATTAATATTTTTGGAGTGTTTGAATACCGGGGTCAAGAACCTGAGCAGAAACAACCTTCTAGGCCAAAGGCAGTAGATCAGGAACTGGGTACATGGAACTGTTAGTTTCTCCCTGGAATCCTAATTTGCATAATAGTAAGCATTTGTAAGGAGGCTTTACAATCATCACTCTAACATCTTGGCTGGTTCTGCCGGAGAAAAAAAGTAGAAGATGCTGCCTACTTCCATGACTGGTGTGTGAGTCCTTCTATGAGGCACTGCAGACCTGAGCTAAGTGCAAAGGGGTGCACTGAGGTGGAATCAGATGGGGAATTTGTGATGACCCCACCTCAAGGCCACTTGCCTGGATCTTTCCAGTACAGACTGAGTGAGATGTCTCCAGGGGGCTTAACCTCTTCCCTTCCGTGGGTGGCTTGTTTCTCAGCCAGGGGCACCTAGAGGAAACTTTCGTGATGTGACAGTCACCTGCTGGGCCAGAAGCCTGGTCATCTGGTTTGGGCTCAGGCTGGAAGAATGGCTGCACTGCCTTCTAGGTTTTACTAAATTCCTTGTGCCCAGGATGAGGGTAGACTGACTGTCAGTGGCTTCCTCTCTCACCCATTCTAGCTGGTACAGACAAGGCCCTGGAATCAAGGACGCTTCCCAGAACCAGAACTAATTGTCATTGAGTCAATTCTAGCTCATGACAACCCCATGTGTGTCCGAGTAGAACTGTGTTCCACTGAGTTTTCAATAGCTGATTATTTAGAAGTAACTCTCCAAGCTTTTCTTCTGAGGTGACTCTGGGTGAACTCCAACCTCCAATCTTTGTGTTACCAGCCAAGCACATTAACTATTGGCACCACCCATGGACTGTTAGCTGAAGGCAAATATTGTGCTGCTAGTTGATTGGCTCATTTCTCAGGTTCGTCTAATCACAAGCCAGAATCCAAGATAATGACAAAATACCAGTCAGAACTCTTCACCTTTCACTTCACAAACAATGAAGTGATGATAAACAATCAACTCAATTCACCATCCCTTTCAGTCCTATCCTTCCCCAACTTCCTATCACACAGAAAAGAGCAGAGCTTCCATTCAGGGTTGGAATGAATGAGCTGCTTAGGGTATGACTGGGAAGAAGTTTCAGTTACAACTTCTTTCTCCTTCATTTTTACAATTCCATACCCCTCCTATGATGTAATATTTAAAAAGGGGAGACAAAAGCAGCTCTGTGGGTGTTATGACTCTACCCACAACCAGACGGCATTTATGAAAACAACCAGAGCACTAAGAAGCATAATCATTAGGGTTTCCGGGTATTTTGACACCTTAATGTACCAAAATAAGCACTGGAATGTAGTGATGAAGACTATGGACTCTCGAGGCAGACTTTCTGGGTTCGAATCCCAGATCCATCACTTACAAGATGTGTGGCCTTGGCAGGTTACTTTAATTCTCTGTGGCTCAGTTTCCTCATATGTAAAAGAGGGAAAATTCATAGCAGTTCCTTCCTAAGGTTAATGTATGGATGAAATGACTTAATGCAGAACAATTAGAACAGTGCTGGCCCATAGCACTATGTAAGTATTTGCGATTATTACTAACAGTGGTAATGGTATCTCAAAAACATATAACTAGCTGCCAAAAAAGCAAGAAAAATAGGCACATGAGCTCTAACTCTCAAAAATCCTTGTGGGGAAGAAAAACCAACTTTCAGGCCCCTCCAAAGGAGGTTTGTAATGACACCACAGAAAATGCTTGAAATTACAGCCCTGTGTAAATAATCTCTCTTTCCCCTTGAGTTTTGCAATTAACCTTTACTCTTAAAAACTGAAGATTCTAGGAAGGTTTTTGGAGCCTGAATTTTGCAAATCACCTCCTTGGGTGACTCAGCCCCTCTCCACCCACCTGGGATCTGAGCAGAAATGCCATGACCTATCTGCCTATACTTGCACTAAGGAGGGACATTTGCCTGAGGAGGACACACCCAGACAGCCAGTGCACCCCAAAATCAGGGAGCTCTGGCTCTGTGAGATTTGGTCACCTCCACAACACCCATCCCCTCATTCTTTGTCTGACTCCCTGTCTTCGGGTCCCACAGGAGAGAAGACGCAGGGGAAGGTGGTATCTGCCCCAGTTGTGGGCAATTCCAGACTTGGCAAGTGAACTCTGTGGAGAGGTGACACAGTTTGCAGCTGCCAATACTCCTGGTCAGTTGTCCGGCTGCCCTGGAGACTTGCCCCTTTAGGAGCTACAGAAGCACCTGGTTGATGGTAACTTGCTAATGACCCAAATAGACCCACGGGGAAGGCAAGAGTATTCTGGGAAGAGCCTCTGCTTCTCTACTGGGGGCAGCCCTTCCAGAGGCAGGTGTGGGAGAGGCGGGGTATGGGCCTCTCACCTCAGGATTCCAACCTCAGATCACATCTTCAAAATAACTAGACCTCCAAGCAGAATGCTGCTGGGGAAGATTTTATTTCGAGGCTTAAATTTGAGAGTTGGTATCAACATCCCACCTGGCTCCCACTCCCTTCTCAGCCCAAGTGTCTAGTAACCCTGTCCTTAGACAAACATCCCCGGCCACAGCAAGCAGCCGCCAAAGCCACAAACTGACTGGTGAACTCTCTGTTTGGGCAGACCAAACATCAGCCCTGTGGTGGGCAGCTGGTCAACCAAGCACTCTCCTCAGCCCTGCTCCAACCAAAACAACTATCACCACTGTTTTTCTGAATGCGTCAAGGTGTTTGCATCTTAGCTACACTGTCCAGCATGTTTCCATATATGTAAATATAGTTATCTCTATATTCAGGATATTTATGTTAGTTCAACAAACAGCTACTAGTAATGACTATGGGCCAACACTAGAATCTGGAACCACAGAAATGAGTAAGATACGATCTCTGACGTCAGGGGGCTGCCACGGTGTTGCATAAGATAGATAAGAGATGTTGTTGTAGTTGTTTCCTTTGAGGGATGTGAAAGTCCTTAGCACTCCTTGGCACCACCAGCTTGCAACAAAAGAGGGAAAGACCTACCTGCATGATTTTACTGTGAAGCACTAGGGCTGGTTAGCTGGGACTTACAGGAACTAATGCCACAGTGCCAGGGATGAAGTTATGGGGAGGGCAAAAATCTACTAGACCTGGAATTCTTAATTGGGGCTGATTTTGTCCCACAGAGGACACTTGGCAATGTCTGAAGTCCTCTTTGATTGTCACAACTGGAGAGGGGACTGCTACTGGCATCCAGTGGGTGGAGACCAGGGATGCTGCTAAATATCTCACAACACACAAGACAGACTTTCCCCACTTCCTGCCAACAAAGAATTATCCAGTCCAAATGTCCATCATGCCAAGGTTGAGAAACCTTATATTCGGGGGCAAGGACTGTGTCCTCCTGATAATTGACTTTCTAGTGCCTATCTACTGGTGCCCTGGGTAGGCAGTATGAATAAATTGTCTAGTTGGTTAACTTGTCAGAGAGAGGGTAAATGAATAGCAGGGCTAACAGAAATATACACATCCCTTTCTCATTCCTCTTCTTCCTGGATTCCAATCCTAGCTCATCTGCACTTCCACCTCCTCTTTGATGCCCTCATTGATTGTTCCAGTTCTCCTTGCTTCTCCTCGGCTCTGCAATGGTATTGTATTGCCTTACGGTCTAAGTTGGCCAGGCTGTCTCTCAAATGCACTGTGCTATGCTTGTAGAGCCACAAGTTCCTTGAATATAAGGCCCACATCTCATACTTTTAATCCCCCTGTAGTACCCAACAGAGTGTGGGGCCCACAGAAGTTATAAATGCTTGGTGATTGACAGCAATATTTATGTTATGTATAGATACACGCATTTAGATGCATATTTACTCACAAACTCACAACTTGTCTATGTCCACATCTAACAGGCAAGGATCATATATACAGCTTTTCCTGATACTTCATGTATGGGAATGATCAAGAATTAGAAAGCCAAGGAATATAGGATATTTCCCCCTACAGTACATGTTTTCTGAGCCAAACATCAATTTAGTCTGACACTAAGCTTTTGACTTCTAATCACACGAAGTCATGCGATTGATTTGTAGAAAAATACATACACATTTAGTCAACATATATGCTGTGTGCCCATTGGTACAGTATTTGCTGGCTTTCCCAGAAAATCCAGAATGCACAATCAGTATATCCATGCTAAGCCAGGCTTCAAGACACCCCTTCCATTACACTGGCAAATCTGGCTGGCTTCCCAAACCCCCGTTAGCCAGATTTCGGGTGAGGTGTGTGAGCACATTTTAAGAAAAAATTCATACTGTCAAGTGAGTAGACCATGAGGTTCAAATATAAGGTAGAAAGCACTAGCTTGCCCTAGTAATTCTAAAGAACACTTGCGTCCTTCACATTCAAGCAAGGGCACAAAGGAAATTGAGTCATTGGCTTTTCACTGTGCAAATCCCCAGAATTTCTCGCTGAGGCAGAAAAGATCCCCTTTGAAAACTACCCTTTGCCAGGCACCATCAGCCACCTGCTTCGGCTCATTCTTTCACAAGTGTCACTTCCCCTTCCGGCTCTGCGTGGAGTTGGCTCCAACGGAGGGGCTGGGGAAACACAACTGTAGCCGGTATCTCAGTATCTCTGCCTGGCCCCAGCCCAGATGAACTGCTGGGGAGGCCCAGCTTAACTCCCACCAGCTCCTCTCTGTCAGGGGAACCCAGCCTGGTGCCTTCGGACACCACAGGCTGATATGAAACCTCACTTGAGTGGCCACGTTTCCCCTAGAGTTCCACATTAAGTTTCATTTCAAGATCTTTGACTTTTGTCAAGACCTCACTGGGGGCACAAACACTCTGCTAAATACTACGTGACTCCCATAAGCACTTGATGAGGGGGGTTTTCGGCGTGGATGCACCTGAAATGCCTGCAGGGTCAGTGTGAGAGACTCGGCAGGACCCATTTCCTAATTTTCAGGCAGAGGGCACTGCCCTGACTTGTCTGTTAGACAAGGAACAGCCTCTCCCTTTTCTCCAAACTTGCAAATGAGAGCATGTCTGCAAGGGCAGCGAGAGTCTGATAAGGGAATTGACTTATTTTAGTCACAAATAACTAGGTTGGCATCTCGGACAGCTGCGACCACACCTGGGAGAGATAGCTCAGGGCAGAGCGGGACAGCTAAGAATCCACAGCCTGCCTGGGGGAGAAAGAAGCCACTCACATCTGGCTTCACCTTTGCTGGATGCAGGGGACAGGGAGAGGTGGGAGAATGACCAGCAGTTTCTAAATAGGCAGAGTAATGAATTGAAGGGGTGTAGACATTGGAGTCTGACAGACATAGGTGGGGACCCCAGCTCCACCACTTACTAGCTATGTGCCCTTGGGCAAATTATGCCACTGCTCTAACATTTCATTTCTTTATCTACAAAAATGGAATTAAAAGAGTACTAAAGGTCTGCCCCCTTTGCTATAAGACTAGAACTGGATGGTGCCTGGCTACCATTTCTGAACATTTTGATCAAAGCTTCTATGAAAGAATCCTCATCAAAAGGGGGGAAATACAGAACAGAATTTCAAATTCTTATAGAATCCAGACTTCCTAGAGCCATGGGGGCTGCATGAACCCCTGAAACTATTGCCCTGAGATCATCTTTAAACATTAAATCAAAAATATCCCCTGAAGTCTTCTTAAAACCAAATAATAATTTAGCTCAACTACTAGAGAATTTTTTTTTTTTTACTAGAGAATGTCGGCCTTGAGCATTGTGCTTTTTTAAGACCCATCTATACGGGATCAAACTGACAACAGCAACTTGAAAGATTAGACAGGAACCTTAGGGGGCAGTGAGTTTATGTTAATAGGAGAGGAAGAAATTCAGAAATTGAGGGTGAGGAATGGTTGCACAACTTGATGAATATAATCAGCTTCACTGAGTTGTACCTGCAGAAATTGCTGAATTGATACATGTGCTGCTGTGTATATTCTCAACGACAACAACCACGAATAAATTATATAAAAAAGAAAAAAGAATATTAAAGGCATATGGCTGTTGTGAGGCTTATATAACTTATGCTAACCCTTTGGCCTAATGTCTGGCATATACCAGGTGCTGAGTAAGTGGTATTTACCATCTCCCAGGAACAGAGGACCCTGCTGTGGCACATAAACATGATGGTGCAGTGGTAGAGTTGAGCTTCTAGAATGGGGGTATTCCTAATTTCAAGGAACTCAGTAATGTCCCAGGAGGCACTGAAAGCCCCAGAACAACACAGAGAATCTTCCTCAAGCTTAATGGCAAGCTCAGTGCTTAATGGTAGGAAATATATATCCTTATTCTTATACTGAGGACAGTGGCGACTCAGTGGTAGAATTCGCACCTTCCACGAGGGAGACCAGATTTTGAGTCCTGGCCAATGCACCTCATTCCAAGCCACCACCTGCCTGTCAGCGGAGGCTTGCATGTCGCTATGATGCTGGACAGGTTTCAGAGGGGCTTCCAGGCTAAGATGGACTAGGAAAAGAGGCCCGATGATCTAAACCAAAACCAAAACCAAACCCAGTGGCGTCGAGTCGATTCTGACTCATAGTGACCCTATAAGACAGGGTAGAACTGCCCCATAGAGTTTCCAAGGAGCGCCTGGAGGATTTGAACTGCCGGCACTTTGGTTAGCAGCTGTAGCACTTAACCACTACACCACTAGGGTTTCCGCCTGAGGATCTACTTCTGAGAAATCAGCCAATGAAAGCCCTGTGGATCACAACAATCCGATTCCATTGAACATTGAGTCACCATGAGTCAGCTAACAACATTAAATCCAAACTGGCTATATTGTGGAGTAAAATGCTTGTGTGTTATGAGGGCTTAGGGTAATGTTTAAGATGTGAAACAGACCTTGTTACACTGGTAGACCACACCCTCCCTACCTACTGCAGAAGTTGAGGGTAGGGGCTCATTACCATCCTTCTGACTGAGAGGGCTATTTCAGAGACTCAGCATATAGAAAGAGCCCTGCCCTCAAATCAGGAGATGTGGGTCTCCTCTCTGAGAGAGAGGAAGTGCTTCTCCCTCTCTTTCAGTACCTCTTTCCTCCTCAGTAAAAAGAAGAGGGTTTTCTAACTGATCTTTGGACTCCTCTCTGAGTTTGATAATGAGTCAGGAAATATTTCTTGAATGACTAGAAGAGGATCGATCATAAGCTAATAATTTCATGCTGTCCAGCATCCCTTCCTATGTAGGTTGACTTGCAAGAAAATAGAACCATTCCCTACTGGCTGCCAGCCTCAAACACACCTACACGGCACAGTGCCTTGGCAGGAAATAGATGCCCAATGTGTGTCTGGGGAAAAACCGAAGTACTTAACGCTAACCTCAGCAGTGATGGAAATGTGCCTCCTTGCTTCTTCACCTGGGAAAATACATTCAAAGTTCTAATGTCCAGCAAGACGAGGAGTCTTTAAGGGTCAATGGGAGCAAAAGATTCATACTAGCCCCACTGCCCAGGACTCTCAGCTGCACCCCTCTTTCTCAACACCAAGGGGCGCAATTTCCAGCAATGGCCTCATGCTCACAGAGGGAAGGAGACATGCGCAGGGAGGGCCTATGTCTAACTCCAGGACAGCTCAACCCCTGCCTTCTTCCCAGGGCAACTTTCCTCCCCCCGAATAGGACACCTGGTTCAAGACACCTGCTCTCCAACTGTCAGAGTTTCTGCGTCCAATGTTGCTTAACAACAGTTGGCCATTTCTCCACATTTTACTTTCCAATAAAGAGATTGGACCCTTTATTCCCCCTTAAAGCCAGCCTTGCCCTTTCCAACATTTCCTCATTGTCTTCTATAGCTCACTATTCCCCATGATGGGGCAACAACAGCATCTTTCCTTCCTCCCTCCTCTTTCTCTTTTCCCCTCTACCTGCCTAGCCCCAAGCCCTGGCTTAAAGCATGTCTCCTTGCCAAGTCTCAGTTCCTTCCAAACAACTTCACAAGCACGTGACAGTCAGGGCAGAGGCAGTTATTGCTACTAGCACGTCATTGTGCTTCCAAATGATGCTGCCCAAAGAGACCACGGAAACCCAGGACAGGAGGAGCCTGCTGATCCCTGGGAGAACCTCTAGGGTCAGGCTGGTTCCAAATATTTGGAAGTGGGCCCTTTAGAAATATCATAGAGACAGGGTGAAAGAGTCAGAATCTTCAGAGACAAAGCCCAAGACTTCACTGGTAGTTAACCTGTAAACAAGCTTCCCTGGAGGCCATGGGGAAACCACCAGGGTGGTCGTCTTTGCAGCCAGGCCCAGGACCCTCCCCGCAGTCTCCCCTCTTCTTTCCCATCTTGAACATTCCTCCCTCTCAAGGGCTGGGTGGTGCTCTAGTTCCCTTCTGAAACCTGCTGTAAGGCTTCTAGTCCAATACAACCTCTCCTTCCCCCAAATCCTTTCCAAGTTGTCCTTCTCACACAACCTAACATATTCCAGCTAAGCACAGCCTTTGGAACTCAATGGACCTGAGTTCAAATCCAGACCACTACTTGTGGCTGTGTGAATGCACACGAGTCACTTAACCTTTCTGAGCCTCGGTTTCCTCCAAGCATTAAAAACTTCTCATCGGGTCATTGTGAGGCCTGCTGTTACCTCTGCTACCATTACATATTTCTGTTTCGGGAAACCGAATCCTGACTCCCCACCTATCTTCAGTCTAAAGTACCCAGGCGAGAATATGTCTTTTACCTTCTTGGTACTCCTAGAACTGGGTTTAATAAATGCTTGCTGAGTAGAATTAGCCATAGGCTGAGCTGTCTCAATGACCCAGCTGGCACTTCTTAAAAGAAAAATTAATTTTGCTAGCGATAAGCAAATCAGCCATATAATTATCTGTACATACACAGACAAAGAAAGGGAACGCTTGCTTCGAGTTCAGCTGGGCTGGGCTACCTCACATGCGCAGCACCTCCCCTCCACACCCCTGAAAGGCACAGCCCCTGTTTGGACGGGACATTGGCAGCCCCAGCTCCAGGGTCACAGATGTCATCCTGAGGTCCAGGCTCCCCTCTGGCCCACTGAGGCTCATATCCCTGGCCTGGGAATGCGAGCCATATTTCTGTTTGGATTTCCCCAAACTGTCTGCCAGTAACAGGAGGCTGCAAGGATTGAATAGCTCCAGGCTTTCAGTCTATGTCTCTCCTACTCACACTCCCTGCCCCAGGCTGGCACCACTATCCAGAACCTCTTTGCGAAGCTAGTTCAAGTTCCCACAAGCACTAGACATGCACTGACTGGAGCTGACTGTAAGAGCTTTGGAGCCCAGGCACAGTCATGAGTGATAGAGACCCAGGACCCTTTTCTGGAAAGCTCATTGCCAGCAGCTCTCACAGGCGTGACTGGGACCACCTTGCCAACAGCCCCTGCTTCTGACCCAGCCCCTAAACTGTCTTTGCCTCAGTCTCTGCCCCCAACTTGCCTCTAACCCAGTCCCTGCCCCTGCCTCAGCCCCTGCCCCACCCAGCCCTTGTCCTGCCTTTGCCTCAGTCTCTGCCCCGGCCTACTCCAGCCCCTGCCCTGCCCCAGCCCCTGCCCCAGCCCCTGCCCCAGACCCTGCCTCAGCCCCTGCCTCAGCCCCTACCCCAGCCCCTAGCCCTGCCCCTACCCCTATCCCTGCCCCAGCCCTTGCCCCAGCCCCATCCCTGCCCCTGCCCCTGCCCCAGCCCCAGCCCCTGCCCCTGCCGCTACCCCAGTCCCTGCTCTGCCCCAGCCAGGTCTGGGCTTCCAGCGCCCTTGGGCACAGAAGCCTGTTAGTCCAGACACCGGCTGCGCGTCCAAGACTACAGTTACTTTCTGCCATGTGCTCCGCGCTCTAGAGACCTCACCCAAAACTACGCGCCGGCAGCCTGCCCGGCCAACTTTCTTCTTTCTTTCCCTTTTCCCTCCAACAAAACTATGCTTCCCACCAACAAATTCGCCAACCAATAGTTTAGCGCAAATTTCAGCCCAGTTTATCTTAACCAAATCCAAGTCGCTCGCCGCCCACTTGACTCAGGTTCCCAGGGCCAACTCTGCCAGTGGGGCTGCTGTGCGTCCCGGGCACTCCTGGCACCCCTTCCCGCAGTCCCACTCAACGGGCACTCACCGATGTGCTGCGCTAGGCTTAGCTGCACGAGGCAGAGTCCCCAGGCTGCGCGCCACCAAAGCTTGTCCATGGTATCCGGGCAAAGGGGAGAGCGAGTGAGCAGAGCTGGAGGGTCCCGGGGCGAAGGGCGGGGGCCGGCGGAGGACAGGGCAAGGAGGGCGGCCGGAACCTGTCAGAGGCTGGGGTCTGGCTGGGCAATGAGGCCGCCTCGCAAATTGGCTGCAGTTTTTATTCGAGGGTTGAAAGAATGACCTAAGAGGGAGGGAGCGAGAGAAGGACACACCCAAGGGGGCTGTGACTAAGCAGCCGGCAAAGGTTTAAAGTCATACCAGCCCTCCTCTGAGCTACCCCCTTGCCCCCGCGGCGTTCTTTACAGAGACTGTCAACCAGGGCTCCTTCGGCCCTGGGGGTCCAGGCCCTCCCAGCGCCCGCCAGCCCGCTTGCCCCCGGGTCACCCTTTCTTCTCCCAGCCAGCTGGATTGGCTGCCTAAGCAAGTAGGATGACTGAGTCCTGAAACCTAGACCGTTAGGTCCAGCCTCCGGCCTCTCTTGCTGTCCACAAAGCTTCATTTGAATTCAGCTGGGGAATGGCTCTTTCTGGGTTTCACAGGCAGCTGGATATCCTGGGAGAGGAGGGAGGGCAGAGGTGAGGTCCTGCACTGGATGGTGCTTCCCTGCCGAGGGCACTGGGTACTGGGTTTCCCTGCCCGGGAAGAGAGATGGGAGGGGCTTGCGATTCTCTCTGGGGGAGGAGGGAGAGCACGTCCCTCTTCCCCTCAAGGAGAAACAAAGTCCACAGCGCTCAGGTGGATTTTTGGTTCTTGCCAGAACTGCCGGAAACCAGCTGCCCAGGGAAAGCTAGAGATGGCCATTCATGGGCTATTTGCCTCCACTAACCCATGTGTTTTATTTAAACCCATGTGTTCACCGTCCAATCCATCCATCCACCCATCCATCCACTCACCCACACACTCATTCATCCTCCCAAACATCCCTCCATCCACCCATTCATCTATCCACCTACCTTTCATTACAACCTGCCAGCACTTATCCATCCCTCCATCTTACTGTCCACCCACTCACACATCCCTCCATGCTCTCATCCATCCATTTATCCACCCCCACATCCATTCATCATTTCCACATTCTTTCAACTATTCACACATTTATTCAGCCATCTTTCTTCCAATCATTTATCCAGTCACACAACTTTTCATCTATCCATCTATCCAATCACATATTCTTCCACCCACCCTACCAGACATCTTCTCATCCATCCTTTTATCTGTTCTTTTTCATGTCTCTGCATAAACTCGCTCTGATCCATCCACCACCCTCTTCTTCATCCATATATCCACATATCTCTTCCTCCATTGTCCTTCTATCATTCACATATCCATTTTTATTCATCTTCCCATCCACCCACCCACTCATCCCTTCTTTCTTGCTCCCATTCATACAAACATTATGCTTTTCTTGCTCCCATTCTATGCAAACATTAATCTACTTTCCCCCATCTAACCTACCCAGTAAATATCAAAGAGAGGAGGGGATTGTCATATTCTTCAGGAGAGACATTTTGAGTCTGAAAACTTATATTTCACATCATAGTTCATTTATATAACAGTTGCCATGGAGTCAATTCCGATTCATGGCAACCCCATGTGTGTCAGAGTAAAACTGTGCTCCATAAGGTTTTCAGAAGTAGATCACCAGGCCTGTCTTCCAAGGTGCCTCTGGGTGAACTAGAACTTCTAAACTTTCAGTTAGCAGCCAAGAGTATTAACCGTTTATAATATACCACGATATAACATTTGGAAATCAAAAGCAGTATTTGTTTTGAATGTGAACTGCTGAAAGTAAAGTTGAATGGGTGCCTTGCCTGGTGAGATACACAAAATATGATAGTGGCATTCAGTGGCTGGGGCATGATGCTGAAGGAGCCATGCCAGAATTTCTGACAGAAGATCAGATTTTGTTATTTATTCAAATAACTTGAGAAGTTGAGAGAAAATGCACCCAGCCATTAACTCATCCATTCACTCATCAAGCATGTACTGAGTACCCAAGGATATCAAGATAAATAAGACCTGGCCCTGTCAGGGATCTCATGCTCATGTAGGGAATCAGACTCACAAGTAAGCTATTACCACGTAATATGACATGGGCTGCAAAATACCTGTGTGCAGACTGGTATCAATCCCTGAGAAGGGAGCCCCAATCTCTCCTGGGGAACACCAGAGAGGCTTCATGGTGGAAGTGATATTTGAACCAGGTATAGAAGAGGTAAGAATTCTTCATAGGAACCTACAGGGGCAAGACATTCACAGACAATATTCTGTAGTGATTAACAGTAAGGATTCAGAACCCAGAATGCCTTGGTTCAAACCCTAGCCTGGCTGCTTTTGAGTTGTGTGACCTTGGACAAGTCAATTAGCCTTTCTGTGCTTCAATTTCCTCCTGTAAAAAATAGAGTTAATAAAAAAAAAAAAAACACGCAAAACCAAATCTTCTGCCGTGGAGTCAATTCCGACTCACAGCAACCCTACAGGACAGAGTAGAACTGCCTCATAGAGTTTCTGAGGAGCACCTGGTGAATTCAAACTGCTGACCTGTTGTTTAGCAGCCATAGCTCTTAATCCCTACTCCGTCTGGGGATTAATAATAGTATCTATGAAATAAGATTGTTAGGAAGATTATGAATGAGTCAAAAGTGCTGTATATAATAATCATTCAACAATATAAGGGTTTAAGTCCCTGGGTGGCAAAAGAAATTAATGCTTAACTGCTAACCAAAGTGCTGGAGGTTTGAGTTCACCCAGAGATGCCTTGGAAGAAAGATCTGGCAATCTACTTCTGAAAAATTCGTCATTGAAAATCCTGTGGACCACACTTCTACTCTGACACACAAGGAGTCGCCATGAGTCAGAATCAAATCCATGGCAACTGTTTTATATATATATGTGTGTGTGTGTGCTTGCTATAATTATTAACAGTAAAATTATGTATGAGCATGGAAAGGTGAAAGAACATGGCTTGTTTAGGGAGTGGAGAGCAGTTTTGAATGACTAGAGCATTAGATCAGATGAAGAATTTGGGAGGGAGACAGCAAGACAGGAGGCTAAAGAGGTAGGAGAGGCCAGGTTGTAAGCTATGCCAGAGAGTTTGAACTTGACCATGTAGGAAAGAGGGAGCCAATGCAAGTTTTGAAGGTAGGGAGAGCCTGTATGACTACAGACTGATCTAGTTGCATTTTCAGAGAGAGTTTGGGCTCAGAATCATTGTCTGCTGGGATTCCATGACTCAAGGCGTCACCTATCTGAAATGAAGACAGTGCCTCTGAGCCCCTACCTGAAGAGCAAGCACTTTGAAAAGTGTTTGCCAATAGCAGAAAAGAGTTGGTCCCATTGCTTGAGACAAACTGGCTCCCAGGTAGAGCTTAAAGCTCTACCCACCTGAGAAACCAGCCCTGGTGGGTTCCAGGGGCAAGTGAAATGGACCACCATTAAAAAAAAAAAAAAAAAAAAACCTTTGCGAAAGTGCTTTGCAAATTCTAAAGAGGCATGTAAATTTTAGGGATTATAATTAGGATTATTCTCCCAGGGGGGAATATTTAGCTGGCCTGCTTCCCGATAATTTAGTGAGGGACTGAAGCTTTTGCCCCAATGCCACAAATGACTCATTTCAAATAACTGACCTGGTGACTTACTGAGTCAGTGCCAGCCTTTGGGAATTCCTGGATCACCTCTCTGAGCTCCTCTCTCATCCTCTTTCCACTCCAAGTACCTCCACCCCCACCACTGGTCACACAGACTCTCCCCTGCTCTTCTTTAAGCCTCTCAAAAGATTAAAACCCTTAAAGTTATTCATCATATGCTAGATACCTGTTGTGTCATTGCATCAGATACCTTTCTAAGCCAAATTATGGGATGTGGGAAACTGGAAAAGAGAACTTGACATGATATGGGTTGACATGAGATCACACCGTTTGGAAAGAATCCAGAATGCAGTCAGCAGGCCTTGGACTGAGAAAGTCCCACTTTGAGCTTGGACACCCTCTTCCCCGCTCCCCCCCGCCCCGCCCCTTCTCAGCCGGGTGACTTTACTCAGGTCACTGAAGCTGTGGGAGTTTCATTTATTCCATCCCCACTATTACTATAAGGTTAATAAGGCCTTTCTCCCAGTTTGTTATGAATAGTAAGTGAAAGAAGGCATCAAGACATTTTACTAGGGTGGCTGCCTCCTGGTGGGGACTCAGTGACTCAACAATGTGTAAGCTCCAAGAGGACAGGGTCATGTGTGTCTTAGGCAGCAGTCCATTCTCAGCTCTCAGTGCCTGGCATATCCCAGTGCCTGGCATATGTTGGGCACTCAATACATATGCATTATATAAATGCATGAAAGGTCATTGTTCTTTTTCCTCCTGCCACGCTATGCAAGGTTTTTTCAGGAATTACATGAGCTAATAAATGGACTACTTAACAAATGGAAGCACTTAGAGAACGTGGTGATTTCCAGATACAAGCAGCAATATCGTATATCTGGGGTAACTAGTTTGGGAAGACTGCTGAGGAACCAGACTATGGTTCACTCTGGTAAACTTTTTTTTTTTTTTTCTTTTGCACTGTAGTATTGGGGCCTGAGGACTTCTGACTGGTAATAAGTCTTGCTCCTCTTAAGCAAACCAAAATCAAACCTAAACCAAACGTAAGCTGGAGCGTGTGGATCAAGGCTGGGAGACGTGTGGCTGAATCATGAAATGTGAGGATTATAAATACAGCAGACCATGGACTCTTCTAAAGGGACAATATCCAATTCCTTCAGGGTGCTGCTTCCCAGAAAAGGGGCAATCCAGCAGAGTAAAGAAAAAGTGCCAATCCAGTTAAACTTTAACTCTTAAAAAAAATCATCCTCGGTTCCCACTCGTATGTGAAAGGTTCACATGTAAATGAGCAGTTGTGGAAAAGCTCTCATGAAATAATTATTAGTGAAGTCTAAATAAACTGGTAATTTGGGAAGCAATCTTCAAGGTAAATGATTTTGAATGACTAATCAGTTTCAAGTTAACCAAATGTGATTACAGAGCCAAGCCTTTGGGATTACTAAGGCTCTCAAACTACGTCAGATAAACTAGGTGGTGGGACTGTTGCACTTTGGAAATGCCAAGGGGACAAGGTGTCTCTAGATTCTAGACATTTCCATGTCAGTCACAAAGTGGGTTTTACACACCTTTAGAAGTTAAAATGGCACATGAATCAGACGAAATCCCACATCTGGCGGGGAACCAATTTAGAAATGTGAAGTTTTAAATACAAAATTTTTAAAAAATGATTTTCATTGTACTATAAGTGAAAGTTTACAAATCAAGTCAGTCTCTCACATAAAAACTTATATACATCTTACTACATACTCCCAATTACTCTCCCCTCAATGAGACAGCCCGCTCCCTCCTTCCACTCTTTTTGTGTCTATTTTGCCAGTTTCTAACCCCCTCTACCCTCCCATCTCCCCTCCAGGCAGGAGATGCCAACATAGTCTCAAGTGTCCACCTGATTCAAGTAGCTCACTCCTCATCAGCATCCCTCTCCAACCCATTGTCCAGTCTAATCCATGTCTGATGAGTTGGCTTTAGGAATGGTTCCTGTTCTGGGCCAACAACAGAAGGTTTGGGGGCCATGACCACCAGGGTCCTTCTAGTCTCAGTCAGACCATTAAGTCTGGTCTTTTTATGAGAATTTGGGGTCTGCATCCCACTCTTCTCCTGCTCCCTCAGGGGTTCTCTGTTGTGTTCCCTGTCAGGGCAGTCATTGGCTGTAGCCGGGCACCATCTGGTTCTTCTGGTCTCAGGATGATGTAGTCGCTGGTTCATGTAGCATTTTCTGTCTCTTGGGCTCGTAATTACCTTGTGGTTTTGGTGTTCTTCATTCTCCTTTCATTCAGGTGGGTTGAGACCAATTGATGCATCTTAGATGGCTGCTTGCTAGCATTTAAGACCCCAGATGCCACTCTTCAAAGTGGGATGCAGAATGTTTTCTTAATAGATTTTGTTATGCCAATTGGCTTAGATGTCCCCTGAAACCCTGGTCCCCAAACCCCTGCCCTGCTTTGCTAACCATTGAAGCATTCAGTTTATTCAGGAAACTTCTTTGCTTTTGGTTTAGTGCAGTTATGCTGACCTCCCCTATATTGAGTGTTGTCCTTCCCATCACCTAAAGTAGTTCTTATCTACTATCTAATTAGTAAGTACCCCTCTCCCACCTTCCCTCCCTCCCCACCTCGTAACCACAAAAGAATGTGTTCTTCTCAGCTTAAACTATTTTTCAAGATCTTATAATAGTGGTTGAAGATGAAATTTTTAAAAATTTGTTTTAATTTTTTTTGTTGATAATATACACAGCAGAACATACACCAATTCGACAATTCCTACATGTAGGATTCAGTGACAATGATTATAGTTTTGAAGCTGAAATTTAAATTAATGGTGTGTGACTTTATTTAGCCAGCTAATTGGAAGGAAGACAAGAATCATAGTGAAACAGTCTGTATTTTTATATACCATCACTTAAAAGTAGTGGAATTGTAAACCAGAGACTACATCAGCCTGAGACCAGAAGAACTAGATGGTGCCTGGCTCCAACTGATGACTGCCCTGACAGGGAACACAACAGAGAACCTCTGAGGGAGCAGGAGAGCAGTGGGATGCAGACCCCAGATTCTCATAAAAAGACCAGACTGAATGGTCTGACTGAGACCAGAAGGACCTGGGAGGTCATGGTCCCCAGATCTTCTGTTAGCCCAAGATAGGAACCATTCCCAAAGCCAACTCTTCAGACAGGGATTGGACTGGACTATGGGATATAAAACGATACTGGGGAGGAATGAGCTTCTTGGATCAAGTAGACACTTGAGACTATGTTGGCATCTCCTGTCTGGAGAGGAGATGAGAGGGTGAAGAGGGTCAGAAGCTGGCCGAATGGACACGAAAATAGAGAGTGGAGGGAAGGAGTGTGCTGTCTCATCGGGGGAGAGCAATTAGGAGTATATAGCAAGGTATATATAAATTTTTGTATGAGAGACTGACTTGATTTGTAAACTTTCACTTAAAGCACAATAAAAATTAAAAAAAAAGTAATGGAATTGTATTCTTTTTAAGTACATGACGTGGCTGAAGTTCATATTTATTCATCTTCTCTGAGTCATACAAAGTTGTTAGCTAGACATTTACTGGAAGGCCTTAAGGGATCTGCTTTAATGAATATTTAAGCATGTTTGCGTTGGTCATAACCATGGTCGGTATGCAAATATTGACTAATACTCTGGGGTTGTTTGGAAATTATTTTTATCATTTATTTACTATGTGCCTGGTAAGTGCTAAGCATAATTAGACATTCTTGATTCTGTTGCAATTACCACCACCTCACCCCTGGTACCATCACTACCACCACCATTATCATCACTACCATCACCGTTACCACCTTCATCATCATTACAACTACCACCATCATCACCACCACCATCACCACCACAATAATCATCAATACCATTAACACTACCACAACCACCATGACTACCATGAACACCATCACCATCACCACCACGACCACCACCATCATCACCATTGTAGCCAACAGTCACTACTATGTGGCAGACCTAATGTCATTTAATTGTCACAGCAATCCTATGAAGACTTACATCCTGTTTCACAGACAAAGAAGCTGAGGCTTAGAAAGGTTAGGTGACTTGTCTCAAGTCACATCCTCATTTTACTTAGCAATCTTTTCCTGTCATTAAGAGATATAAAGAGAAAATTTGGATCCCTTCTTGACTCTTGATTTAGCAAAAATTCTTGATCAATGAAGTTCTAATGATGTGCTTTCACCAAGCTTTATTCCAGTCAGTTTCTATTAAGAAAGAAAATCTTTTTTGAATGCTTTTATTAAAATTGGGGAAGTGGAGAAGGGGTTGCTAAGGTAGAAGGTGGAGAGTGTTGAATCTCGCCACTCACTAAAAAAATTAGACCCCTAGAATGAGGCAGCTTTAACTGCATAGACTCACACCTTGCTTACTTACTAGAATATTTTAGGTTTGCATAGGATTATACCTTAACTCCTTGTATGTGAATTAGCTGTATGTCCTGCCCAGAAGTGGACATTATTCTTTGTTTACAGCACCTGACAGTTTATACAGTCACTGTTCTCATTTACTCCTCACAAGACACATTTTACATGTTGACCACAAGTTATACCCCCCCCCCCCAAGATTGCATCCAGATCCTCAGGTAGCAGCTGTATTTATGCTACATGACCCCTACCTCCCATGACCCTGACTGATTGGACCAAGGGTAGACACCTGAGGCGAGTCAGGCCAATCAGAATCCTGTTCTAGAAATTTGGAATTAGAGTGTGGCTGAATCTGTACGCTGCAAAAGGGGAATCTGTTGGGTGGCCATATACCTCCATGTAAATGGAGAATCAGGAGAGAGAAGGATAAGACACAGAGAAAAGCAGGAAATACTTCTTGTGTTTCTGACACTTTTCAGGTTCCTTGTTCTAGTCCATTCTTGACACCTGACCGTACTCTCGTCATTAGGTTCTGTGAGGCACCTTTACATCCTTACAATAAATCCCTTTTATTCTGCTTATGGTACCTTTAACTGGTTTTTGTTCCTTGAAATCAAAATAACTTCATGAATATAAGATTACATCACTCCATTTTACAAAATATTAAACTAAGTGATGTTCCTACTACTGGGTCTTGAATTCAGGACTTCTGACTCTAAATCTCAGATCTTTTGATCCCAAGTTCTGTGCCTGTTTCACGTATCCTCCCCCTACATCTCCTCATTATACCCAAAGAATGCTACTATGTCCCTTTACTGTGATAGAAACCACACCCTAGACATCCCAGATGATTTGCCAACAGTTGCATGGCAATTCAAATAAATGGCAGGTCTTCGAAATCCTGTCTTCCCAGGCCTTCTTCAGTGAGCCCCTTTCTGCCTGAACATGCCCAATAGTCTATCTGAAAGGCAAAGCCTTTCGGCTGGCAGATGGTAACAGCTGCTTCTTTTCAAAACACCCAAAGGGTAAAACTCCTGGGCTCCAATGTGCAGGCATAAGGCTCCAGCCAAGTCCTGACTGGGTTTAGCATCAACTCCCTCTGCAAAGGAAATAAGTACAGGATACGGATGTGAAGCCAGGCAAAAACCCATTTGATTACTGGACACTGTTCCTCAGCCACTGTAGACTGCTGCTTGAGAAGGCATTCTATGGGTGAGAAAGAGATTTGCAGAACTGAACTTCATTGGGAGAGGACGTGGTGAGGGTGGTTCTGGGTAGTGAGGGTGACGGAAGAAGAGAGAAAGGAAGATACATCTTGAGAGAGCTTAAGAGAGGTACCACCAAAAAAACCTGTTGCCTTCGAGTCAATTCTGACTCATAGTGACCCCACAGGTCAGAGTAGAACTGCCCCATAGAGTTTCCAAGGAGAGTCTGCTGGACTCAAGCTGCTGACCTTTTGGTTAGCAACCATGGCACTTTACCACTGCGCCACCAGGGTTTCCAGGGACAGAAGGCACAGACATGAATCCACCATGACATGAAATGAAATAAAAGTCTTCTAATCACCAAACAAGAATTTAACGCTATGTTAAGTTAAATGGATACATTATTACTTATATACTTTAATTTTTACCTTCTGTTTAGCAGCCAAATGCTTTAACCGGTATGTCACCAGGGTTTCTTTTAATTTTCACAATAACTATGTAAAGCATTAAATAAGGAGCTTAAGCTCAGAGAGTAAATTCCTCAGGTTTACAAACAAATAAGTAATGCCCTTTACCCTTTTTCTTGAGGGCTTTTCTATCACAGTTTTGCAAGTTTGGCTCAAATGTCACCTCAGACAGACCTTCCCTAGTCACCTCAGTAGAGCGACCCCTGTACCCTCTACCTGCTTCCTCAATGACAATAAAATATTAGTTTGATTTTTCACTGTTGTATTCCTAGTACTTAGAGTAATGTGTGGCACATAGGTGTGCTAGATAAAAATTCCTTGAACTAACGAAGGCAGCTTGTCCGCTAACCCTGATCTACCCTATAATCTCTTTGAGAAGAGAAGGCAAATTCTGTTCATCTCTGACTTTTCCTCAGTGCTTTGTCCATGCAGGGTGTACAGTAAAACCCATTGCCATTGAGTTGATTCTGACTCATAGCGACCCTATAGGACAGTGTAGAACTGCCCCATAGAGTTTCCAAGTCTGTAAATCTTCACAGAAGCAGAATGCCACATCTTTCTCCCGAGGAACAGCTGGTGAGTTAGAACTGCCAATCTTTTGGTTAGCAGCTGAGTGCTTAACCACTACATCACCAGTGTATAAAGTAGGTGTCCATCAAATTCCTGTTTGATGATTAGAAGACTTTTATCTCACTTCATATCATGGTGAATTCATAACTGTGCCTTTTGTCCTTTTACTGTCTTAGACTGGGTTCTGTAGAGAAGCAAAACCACTAAAGCATATAAATACATATATAGAGAGACTTATATCAAGGAAACGGTTCACGCAGTTATAGAGGCTGGAACTTCCCAAGTCTGTGGGTCAGGATACAGGCTTCTCCTGATTCCCATGGCCACAGCGGCTGGCAAACCCAAGATCGGCAGGTCAGATGGCAGGGCTCTTGCTCACAGGCTGCAAAGTTCAATAAATCCCAAGATCAGCAGGCAAGACTGCAGGTAAATTGCTAGCTCAAGTCCCAAGAACCAGAGGTCAGAGGAATAGGAGCCAGCAGCAGGATCCAGAGCAAGCAAAAGCCCATAAGCCTTGCCAGAATATCTACTTATATTTGATGCAAGCAACACGCCCAAGGAAACTCCCTTTCAACTGATTGGTTACTCACAGCAGATTCCATCAAAAGGGTGATCACACTATATCAAATCTCATCATGGGAGTGATCACATCATCATATGGCTGCCAAACTATATCTTAACTGCCAAACCACTGAGAGTCACAGCTCAGCCAAGCTGATCCACGACCTTAACCATCACAATTACTGTTGCTGTTGACCCACCCTTCCTTTGAATTTTAAGCTCTCTTGTATTTATAATGACCTAGCCCATCTCTCATTCTATCTCTCAGGTGAATTTTCTTTCTCTGCTTTTTTAAATCTAATTTTTATCTACTAATAAATAAACTCTACCCCTGGACACCTTTTTAGCTCAGTAATGAAGTCACTCCTGAGATTCACCCTCCATCCAAAGGTTAGAAAGGCTCATAAAACAAAATGAGAGTAAAGGGGCACGCAAGCCCAGGGGCAAGGATAAGAAGGCAGAAGGGACAGGAAAGCTGGCAGTAGGGAGCCCGAGGTGGAGAAGAGAGAGTATTGACATGTTGTGGGGTTGGTAACCAATGTCACGAAATAATATGTGTACCAATGGTCTAATGAGAAGCTAGTTAGTTCTGTAAAACTTCATCTAAAGTACAATAAAAAAAATTAAGAATTAACTCTACAGAGTACAATGCCTGAAACACATCAAAATGTGTTTTTGTGTTACCTAACATTCATAAAGTTCCCTAGGTGGCACAAGTAGTTTGGAATCGACAGCTAATCTAAAGGTTGGTCGTTCATACCAGCCCAGTGGTGCCATGGAAGAAAAGCCTGGAAATCTGCTTGCGTAAAGATTATAGCCGAGAAAACCCCATGGAGCAATTCTACTCTGTAACACATGTGGTTGCCATGTGTTGGAATCAACTCAGCCGCAATAGGTTTTGTTTTTGGTTAACAGTCATAAGAGTCTCTGAGTAAATAGTATGGTGGGGAAGGATGGGGGATTCACACTAATGGATGCTCTGTAATATTTAATACATGGCTTTCTAGTTCACTGGGGTCATTTCTGTTCAGTTGGTGGAAGGAAAAAAGAGTACCAAGGCGATTGTATCTGAAGTTTTCACGGGGCAAATTGTCATTTCCACTCAGATTCCACTGGCTAGAATTCAGTCACATAGCCACACCTAAGTGCAAGGAAAATTGGGAAACGTAGTCCAGCTATAAGTCCAGGGGAAAGAGGGGAACATGAAGTTTGCTGAGCTTTTGTCTCTGCCATACTTCTCCCTTCATCCTTGGATTCTCCCCTTCCTTCTCCTACCGTAGAGTTCCAGGTATCCCAGCCTGTATCTTTCTCTTCACTTTTCCCCTAGGCTCACTCCACCTACTATGGCATGAACAATGATGAAAAAGGAGATACATGCTGAGCCCCATTCACTGAGCATGCCTGCATCTTCCAAGTATTCATGTTCACTCTCCTCCTTATCTCCCACTCAAACACTGGTTATGTCCAACCACAGACATCAGGAGATACTGGGCAAAAAGAAAGAGAACTGGGTGCCTGTCTTAGTTATCTACTGCTGCTGTAACAGAAATACCAGAAGTGAATGGCTTTAACAAAGAGAAATGTATTTCTCTTTGTTAAGAGTGAAGTAGGCTAAAAGTCCAAATTCAGGTCATCATCTCCAGGGGAATTCTTCCTCTCTCTGTTGGCTCTGGAGGAAGGTCCTTGTCCTCAATCTTCCCTTGGTTGAAGAGCTTCTCAAGCACAGGGACCCCAGGTCCAAAGGAAGCACTCTGCTCCTGGTGCTGCTTTCTTGGTGGTATGAGGTCCCCAACTCTCTGCTTGCATCCCCTTCCTTATAACTCTTATAAGATAAAAGGTGGTACAGACCACACCCCAGGGAAGCATTGGGTCAGGGAAGTGACCTGAGTGAGGGTGTTACATCCTGCCCTAATCCTCTTTAACATAAAATTACAATCACAAAGTGGAGGACAACCACACAATACTGGAAATCATGGCCCAGCCAAATTGATACTTGCATTTTTGGGGGAAATAATTTAATCCATGACATTCTACCCTTTGGCACCCCCAAAATCACATCCTTGCAACATGCAAAACATATTTACCTAACATGTTATAGCAAAAGTCTTAACTCCAAGTCCAAAATCCAAAAATTCCTCTTCATCTCTGAAATCTAGAATATAAGTTATCTGCTTCTAAAGTACAATGGTAGAGCAGGCACAAGCTAGACATTAGAAATGAAAGAAACTGGAGAAAAGGAAGGGATAACAAGCACCAAGCAAGTCAGTAGAACACATTACATTAGCCTTCAAGGCTTTGAAAATAATCCTCTGTTCTCTGAGACCATTTACACAATAGCGCTGCCCTCCAGACTCTAGGTATTGACTACACTTTCCACATTCTGAGTGGAGGCCTGTGCGCTCTGGGCTTCAGCTCCACTTTCAAGGCCCACTGGGACAGCAACTATGTGCACCATTCTCCTAGTCTATCTGAGTGCCAGCTCCACCCTTAGAAACATCAGAGGCCATGGCTCCACCCTTTGAAACCCCAGAGGTCCTGGCCATACCTTTTGAGACTGAGACAGATTGGCTTCTTGAGTTCCTTGTCTCTTCAGCTTCTGCTTCCTGGTTTCTTGGCCTATTAGCTCCTCGGGCCTCACGCCCTCAACTGCCCGGCTGGGGTAATTGTTCCAAAGCTCTGTAGCTCACCTGGTAAGTGCCTGGAGGAACCCCATTCCACCAGGAAGCCTCCTGCGCACAGGCTCTCAACTCTTTTGTTCCATGAGTCAGCAAGCCTAGTTCTACCAGTAAGTGCCTGGAGGTACCCCACTCCACAAGGAAGCCTTCTGTACACAGGCACTCAGCTCTTTCACTCCATGAGTCAGGTCCAGCATGTCTTGCCATGGTTTCCTAGCTCTGCTGCTGCCAATTCTCTGCTGCTGCCGGCTCTCTGCAGCTGCCACTCCTTTGCCACTGCAGGTCCTCTGCAGCTGCTGATCCTCTATCCATTCACAGTTTCAAAACCACTTCCACATTTTAGGTGTCTGTTAGAGCAGCACCCCATTCTCAGCACCAAATTCTGTCTTAGTTATCTATTGCTGCTGTAATAGAAATGCTACAAGTAGATGGCTTTAACAAAGAGAAATTTATTTCCTCACAGTACAGTAGGCTAGAAGTACAAAGTCAGAGCTTCACCTCCAGGGGAAGGCTTCCTCTTTCTGTCGGCTCTGGAGGAAAGTCCTTGTCCTCAATCTCACCTGTTTAGGTGCTTCTCAGGCACGGGGACCCCAGGTCCAAAGGACATGCTCTGCTCCTGGTGCTGCTTTCTTGGTGGTATGGGGTCCCTTACTCTCTGCTTGCTTCCCTTTCCTTTTATCTCTTGTAAGATAAAAGGTGGTACAGACCACACCCCAGGCAAACTCCCTTATGTTGGATCAGGGAAGTGGCCTGAGTGAGGGTGTTACATTCCACCATAATCCTCTTTAACATAAAATTACAATGACAAAATGGAGGACAACCACACAATACTGGAAATCATGGCCCAGCCCAATTGATACACACATTTTTGGGGGGACATAATTCAACCTATGACAGTGCCCATTTGGAATTGATTCCAAAACCAACCATCTAAGACCTTGGACACAGGAAATAGCTTCAGTAGTCCTGGACTATAAACAAGTGCCTCTCTGTCCACTAAGTGGGGTCTTGTTAGATTAAGTGTAATAATACTCATAAAATGCATTTCCCAAAATGGGTCTAAAAAAACTCATTACCGTTGAGTCAGTTCCAACTCAGCAAGCCAATAATTTCAAGGGATGTTAATATAAGGGTGTTACTCAATAAAAGCGTTTTATGGACAAAGGAGCTTGAGAAACACTAGAGGAAACAAAGGCTAATAAGTTTCTTTACTGAAGAGTCTTCCTTTATTTTTTCATCTATCAACCATTAGTTTAGTGTTTTCTAGTGCCAGGCATCATGCTGCACACTGTGGATCAGTGGCGGAACAGCCTGTGGGGTCTGTGTCCTCCAGTAGTTTGTAATCCAGTGTTAAAATACATTGTAAATTTCTAAGAGGGGGCCATGTATGCTACTTTTCCCAAAATTATTTGACTACAGACACCACATTTTTTTGAGAAGTATCTCAAGAAGTTAGTGCAAATCATAATTTTTAAATTCCTGAAATAGTGTGTAAAAAATTAATACTGACCAAATAAATAAGAACTTGTTTTCAACATTTTTTATAAATCTCAATTAGAATAGCAATTTCTCTGTATGTAAATGTAAAGCTATGTACAGAAAATGAACTGAAAGAATATGAGGTGGGATTATTGGTAATTTTTAAAAAATAAGTAAAAGTGTAATAGAAGGATACACATGACACAAAAGGAAGATAGGAGGCTTTCAAAAAACACTTTTTATTATGGAAAACTTCAGTCATGAGTGTACAGTAAAATCTGTGAAAGAGGGAACCTGTGTAAGACAGAAACCTATCGGAGAAGGAGAGATCACACTAAAACGAGCAGTAGAAAAGTGGTAAGACAGCACCTTGTCAAAGGCAGAAAACTTGCAAGATCTGGAAAAACAAGGCGGTCCCCTCGAGTTCCAGCATGTGCAGGTAGGGAGAGTAGTATAATGAATTTCCACGTACCTGTCACCCATTTTCAGCAGTTATCAACTCATGGCCCATTTGTCTATCTCCCTCCACCTCCCACTCTACTCCTCTGGATTATTTTGAAAGAAATCTCAGACATCCTATCTTTTTTATCTGTAAATATTTCAGTATGTATCTCTAAAAGATAAGGGCTTTTTAAAAAAACATAACCCCAATTATGATTATATATAAAACCTCTAAATCACATTACTGGTGATTTAGAGGTTTTAGTTTTTTGGGATATATGTATATTCAGATGTTTTATAAATGTATTACAAAAATATATGCATTACTTTTTGTTATGGGTTGAATTGTGTTCCCCAGAAATGTTTATCAACTTGCCTAGACCATGATTCCCAGTATTGTGTGATTGTCCACCATTTTGTCATCTGATGTGATTTTCCTACGTGTTATAAATCCTACCTCTATGGTGTTAATGAGGCAGGATTAGAGGGAGTTATGTGAATGGAGCAGGACTCAGTTTACAACATTAGGCTGTGTCTTAAATCAATCTCTTTTGAGATATAAAAGAGAGAAGTAAACAGAGAGACATGGGGACCTCATACCACCAAGAAAGTAGTGCCAGGAGTAGAGTGTGTCCTTTGGACTTGGGGTTCCTGACTGAGATGCTCCTAGTCCAGGGGAAGATTGATAATAAGGACCTTCCCCCAGAACTGACAGAGAAAGACTTCCCCTGGAGCTGGCACCCTGAATTTGGACTTCTAGCCTCCTAGACTGTGAGAGAATAAATTTCTCTTTGTTAAAGTCATTCACTTGTGGTATTTCTGTTATAGCAGTATTAGATAACAAAGACACTTTTGAATCAAATAAAAATCTTATTTATAAAACATTAAAACGCAGTAAACATAACTGATGCATTCAGGTGTATACACACACTCTGAGATGGCTCTGACATCATCTATAGGGACACACCCTGGTCCTGAAGGCAGTCTTCACCACATGCTGGGTGGACCCATTCAGCCTGCAGTAGAACTGGAAAGAAAGTCCCATCTACCCTCGCCTAGTTGTGTCAGAGATGGAGGCAGAGAGGAATCTGGGACAGTCCTACATCCTGCCCACAGTCCAAATATGGTGAGAGGCCCAGTCAGACAGCCTCTGAAAAGTGATGCTAGGGACACTGACAAATCTGGAAGGCAGGAGGAAGGGCCACCATATGGTGATACTCAGAGAAGATCCTACCAACCTCTCTTCCACTGGCTGGCTGATGCCCAGATTTTACCTTCTGAACTTATCAGTCACTTATCAGTCATTTTGCCCTTAGGTCAATGAGTTTATAAGACTTTTCATCATAAGGAAGTTTGGCCCAGAGATGGTGGATATGGGAGAGCTCACGAGGCCCTGATCACTCAGGAAAAAATCAGCCTGGGGGACCTAGGAAAAGAAGATATACTTATGACAAAATCGTACCAAAGTCTGACCTTCTCAGAAGCAATCACTCTTCCCTTTCCCAGTTCAATGATTTGCTAGCTAGTGTTGTCTGAGACATTGCTCGGCCTTTGTTTACAGATGGAAAACTTTCTTTATTCTGGCCTAGAATTGTGGAACAAGTGGACTCCCAGGGCAGGGGGTCATGGACCTCCCTTAAAAAATCAACCAATAATAGCATTTCCATTGTCTCATCATGGAGGAACAGCCCCATATTCAGCGACCAGTGCCTGTATTCAGTGGCCAGTGTCTGCCCTTAACATCATTTTATTCACTCTAATAAGCCCATGCTGGATATTGGTGGATGATGTCTACAGGATGCAAAAGGATGATGGGAATTATGGTTTCATCTTTCTCACCCCTCACCCTTTCTATCTCCTTTTAGCTTCTGTTTCTCTCCTGACTTTTCTCCCTTTCTTTTTTCTCTTGTCTTCTTCACCTCCTCCTTGCTCAACAACTCCCCATTTTCCCTTCATTCCTAAAACTTGACTTGCTTCTCCTCCCACCACCCACATATATGCCCTTTATTATTTTTTATTCACTCTCTCCCCCACCTTCCGCCTTGCTGCCTACCTGCCAACTTCTTGGCCTGGGTTTGTCCCTTTCTCTTCCCCACCCACAGAGTGTCAACCCCTGGCGGTCTAGTTCAAGCCTTTTGTGTGTTTCCATTCTCATCACACGCAATCTGGAAACTCATCCTCAGAAAGGGCGGCTCTGTGGCGCAGCCCTCAGGGCATCCACACTGCAAACTTCTTTCTCTCAGGAAAGCAGTGGCCAGTTTCTCTGGTCCCTTGCTGGAGATGAAGGCAGAATGACAGTGAGTTTCTCCCTTGCGGTGGGCTTGGAGGTCACAGAAAATGCTTTGCTATCTAGGACAGAGCCCTGAGGTTGAGCCCACATTGTCGGACAGTTACAGAGGGCCTTATCTCCATGGGGAGAGAAATGGAGACCAATGAAAGTACCATTTGTGACATTGGGCAGGCACTGGGAGAAGGGCATTCTCAGTTCATCTCATTTAATTCTGAGCTTCAGACGTGACTAATGTCATTTTAAAAAGAAAGAATCTGAAGACCAGAGTGCTTAGGTGACTTGCCCACAGTCACATAGCCAGGAAGCAGCTGAGCCAGTGATAGAACCTTGTCTCTTGCCAAAGCCTCTTTTCTCTCTACCGCACTAGGGCCTCTAAGGACTGAGTGAAAAGAATAATTGAACTGCCTTCTTCTGTCTTAACCATCTGAGAAAGTCTTTTACCATCTTACACTTGTGCATTTGTTTCTCTCTTTCCTTCCCTGTACTCATTTGCATCTCATTTCCTCTAGAAAAGTTAACAGGTTATAAGTCTTTCCCTCCTCCCTTGTCATGGCCCACGCACTTTTCCACCCACGGTTCAGTGATGTCAGCAGCATCTTGAGCAAGTTTGGGATAAGCTCATTGATTGCTACATGGAGCTTCAGGATTCAAGCTGTCTGGAGTCAGAGCCAACAGTTCCCTTCCCGTAGGACGGATGCTTGTGGGAAACTCCACTCATGACTTCAGTATCTGCTTCAAGTTAAAATTAAACCTGAGATCAGGACAGGAGGAGAGGCTGACCAGATTGCAGCTTTCTTAAAGGTCAGGCTAATATCAATAGGTTGGATGGAGACGGAGCCACAGTAGGGACAATACGCCTGGTGATCCATCTCCCCACCAATGAGCCAGCTAGTGCACAAACACGTGGGTCTGCCTGCAACACCCCAGGCAAATTTGTCTGCTTTTACTGCAAGATAATGCCTCTTCAATGTCGAAAGCAATTTTGGTAGAAAGAAACAAGGTCACTTAGACTCCACTCGTTAATAAAAAAAATATGAATTTTTTTTGCGTATTTCTTTTCAGTTTTGATCACATGTGGAAAGATCTTTTTATAATGTTGCCATCATGGCGTACATACCATATTTTCTTCTGCTTTGTTCCCTTAGCATTACATTATGTATTGCTCATTTTTCTTATAAGTACCGAGGGCTAACCGATTACGCCACTGAAACTACCATACGTTGCTCATTTTTCAGTGTAAGTTTCAGAATTATTATTTTTAAATTATGTATAGCATTCCTTTGATTGAATGTAGCATAATTTACTAAACTGTTTTCATGCTGGTGTACATTTAAGCTGCTCCCTTTGTTTGCGATTATACAAAAACACTATCGTGGACATTTTTGCACCCGTAATTTTTGCTTCCATTGACTCATTTCCTCAGAAAATTTATCAGGTGTGGGAGCACAGGTTGATGTTATGAACAGTTTTATTCCAATATGGAATTAGAGTTGAGAGTGGAGGCCCAATGACTAGGTTAAAAATGAGTTTTCACACTTTCTAGCCTTGTAACCTTGGACAAACCACTTGATCTTTCTAAACCTCCGTTTCCTCAAATGTAAAGCAGGACTAATATAATACCTACTTCACAGAGCTGTAAAAACCTGTTGCTGTCGAGTTGATTCTGACTCATAGTGATCCTGTAGGACAGAGTAGAACTTCCCCATAGAGTTTCCAAGGAGTGACTGCTGGATTTGAACTACGGACCTTTTGGTTAGTAGCTGAACTCTTAACCACTACGCCAACAGGGCTCCAAGGGGTGTAATGAGGATTGAGTAAAATAAGATAATGTATATTCTATTTTTTTCTTTTTTTTTTAATTTTAGCTAGTACTGGTACTCTGCCACCCGTCTGACTTTTTGTTGTACTGTGGTGTCTTGTGTGTTGCTATCATGCTGGAAGCTATGCCACTAGTATTTCAAATACCAGCAGGGTCACCCATGGTGAACAGTTTTCAGAGGAGCTTCCAGACTAAGACAAAAAAGCTAGGAAGAAAGGCCTGGCTGTCTATTTCTGAAAACTAGCCAATAAAGACCCTATGGATGACAACAGAATATTGTTCCATGTAGTTCTGGAAGATGAGCCCCCTAGATTGCAAGGCACCACAATAGCTACAACAATGGACTCAAACATACTGACAATCATGAAGATGATGTGGGACCAGGAAACGTTTCATTCTGTTGCGCGTGGGGTCACCGTGAGCCGGGGCCAACTCAACGACAACTTAAAACAGTACCAATACTGCTGCTGCTACGACGACTACTCACACTAACGCTTGTTTCTGTGCCTTTAGACTAAGCTGACTCTGCACCAAGTGGCTGAAACTCAAAATGTTACCAGGGGCAAACACAGCCTGGTTTGCAATATCATTTTTAGATCCTCTTACTCCACGGGTACCTCTCGTCCATGCCGCCTGTTCCGTTCACATAGCTACCGTCCTGGGTCCGAGCTGTTAGGCAAAACTCGGTCCTGAACTTGAGCGTTTTTAAGCCTCTTCCAGGGCCTTCGGAGGACCCAGACCTTCTTAATTTTGGAGGCCGCACTCCAGGTTGCATCAAGCCTATTAAAACTACCCTCCTTCCCTCCCCTATCACCCCGCCCCCCGCCATATCCTACAGAAAATACAGGAGAAGCAGACTAATAAGCGTGATGTGAGGTTTTGTGTTACATTAAATATTTGATATTTTTGATTTTGTGGTTTGGGTTAGGATTTAGCGGTGTGTTGAATAAGGTCTTTCATCTCCCTTCCTGAGTTCAGAACCACATAAGAAATATACTCAGAAGTCAGACGGCTGGAGATAAAATATCGCCTTTGTTATGGGTAAAAGCTGAAGAAAAGGATATGGTTAAAACGTGTGGCCATAGGGGGCTTTCTAATAGTGCCACCTGAAATGATCTTGCACCCCCTCAACGAACAGGCTTCCTCCATTTGCCAAAAAGCAGATAGTATCGCAGAATGGATCCTCTCTGAAGGAAGGCAAATCTGAAATGGAGAGGGTGCTGCCGGGTGGGGAAGAGTGACTTTTTCTCCCAAACTCACCAGTCAGATAAGAAAGTCTCTCCTCTTGGGAAGGAGAGGCAAAGGGTGAGCAGAG
Source organism: Loxodonta africana (assembly GCF_030014295.1). NCBI lineage: Eukaryota > Metazoa > Chordata > Mammalia > Proboscidea > Elephantidae > Loxodonta > Loxodonta africana. Next base: position 48,029,346 of record NC_087348.1, read on the forward strand.
AAGCCAAGAGTAATTTTAGCTGGAGCTTCTTGGCATGAAAATATCAGGCTAAGGATAGACAGGTTCCTCTCTAGCAAGTTTCTTTTTATTTTTTGGACCAATTCCCTCTCCTCTCCCCTCAGGTCTTGGACTTTCTTGCAGGCTTTTGCAAATCTTTTAAGTCCTAAGCCTAGTGCCTATAGGGCTCAATGAATGAGATGATTTTTGCCTGATGCTGACCTGTTGGACATGATGACATGTTTAGTCCCTCCTTGTGGACCCTTAGCAGGGACTCGTGGAATGATTGTATTCACTCTCTCCTTCTTTCCTCTGCTGGCCATCCCCATAACCCTCTAATTCCTGTCCCTGGGACCAGTGTTGACCTATACTAGCTGGCACCTCCAAGATGGGGGATGGAACGGTCTGACATTTATAGTTCTCAATTCATCCTTCCACATTGCTTTCCCATTAATTTATAATTCCATCCATCACACAGTAGGTTATTTCAGTTGGAAAAAAAAAACCCTGATTCAAATTGGCCCAACAAATAGGAAACGTATGTTATATCACAAGAAGTGAGGGGAAATCCAAGGGTAGTATTATCAGCAACTCAATGATAGCAGTGACTCAGGTTCTTTCTATCTTTCTACTCTGTCGTCTGCCTCTTGGCTTCATCCTAAAACTGGTCCCCCTTGTGGTCTTAAGGCATATGCTGTAATCTCAGGCATTCCATCCAAGTACCTTATTATCAGAAAAAAAGAGGGACCATAATGTCTCTATTTTACCTTTTATGGATGGAGAAATCCTTCCTGTGATCTTTAGAGTTGTGTGTCAACTTGGCTGGGCCGATTCTCAGTGGTTGGGCAGTTATATGATGATGTGATCACTTCTGTGCTGAGATTTGATATAATATGATCACCTCCATGATGGGATCTTCTAAGAATAGCCAATCAGTTGAAAGGGAGTTTCCTTGGGGGTGTGGCCTGCATTGAATATAAGTGGACATTCTGGCAAAGGCTCGTGGACTTTTGCTTGCTCTGGATCCTGTAGCTGGCTCCTGTTCATCTTACCTCTGGTTTCGGGGACTTAAGCTAGCAGCTTACCTGTGATCCTGCCTGCTGATCTGAGAATTTGTCAGTGAACAAGAGCCCTGCTGCCTGACCTACTGCTCTTGAGTTCACCAGCCCCTGAGGCTACGTGAGTCAGGAGAAGCCTCCAGCCTAACCCATGGATTTGGGACATTTCAGCCTCTGCAACTGTGTGAGCCATTTCCTTCACAAAAATCTCTCTATGCAGATATTTATTAGCTCTACTGGTTTTGCTTCTCTAGAGGACCCAGTCTAAGACACTTCCTAAAATCCTCTCACACCGTATTGGCTACTGCTAAACTGATCTCTAAGCAAGGGATAAAATCACCATTATTGCCTTAGACCTATCATGGCTTATTTCTGGAGCTGTGAACAGACAGGGTGGAGATCTAACAAACTGGGGCTCTGACAAAACGGAAAAGGTAGAACGGATATCAGGGAGGCAGCCAGCCACGTCTGCTGTGCATCGCTGGGTATTTGTTCTCATGGTTATGATTTTAAAGAATTGCTCTCCTTCTGTTGTTTTCTCACTTCTGACCTTCAATTTCCCTGTCTGCCTTCTGCACCTTGCAAGACTATTTTGATGACCAAACGAGATAACATATGTAAACTACAATGTGCTGTGTAGAGCTTGCATCTGATGAGTGTAATGATCAGAACAAGAGCTTTTCCTGCCACCACTGAGGCATAAGTCATTCCAGACACGGGCAGTTATTTTCAAAACTGGCGTAATCCTTTCAAGACTGGGACCTGGAAGCATCTCATCATTGGGATGAGAGTCCCTTTTTGACCCCTAGATATAATGAAAAATGTGAATTAAAAATTAAAGTAGATTAAAAATTAAAGTTTGGTAAAGAACTTGTATCCAAAATATACAGAGAACTCTTAAAACTCAACAATAAGAAAACAAACAACCCAATTAAAAACTGGACAAAAGATGTGAACAAACACCTCACCAAAGAAGATAAACAGATGACATGAAAAGGCATATGAAAAGATACTCAACAGCATATGTCGTTAGGAAAATGCAAATTAAAATGGCAGTGAGATAGCACTGCACCCTTGTTAAAATGGCTAAAATCCAAAACACTGATAGCACCAAATGCTGACAAAAATGTGGAACTACAGAAACCCTCATCATTACTGGTGGGAATGCAAAATGATACAGCCATTTTGGAAGACAGTTTGACAGTTTCTCACAAAGCTAAAGATAGGCTTACTGTTCAATCCAGCAATCATGCTCCTTACTCAAATGAGTTGAAAAATTATATCCATACAAAAACCTGCACACGAATGTTTACAATTGACAAAAATTGGAAGTAAACAAGATGTCTTTCAATAAGTGAATGGATAGACAAACTGTGGTACATCCATACAATGGATTATTATTGACCAATAAAAAGAAATGAGCTATCAAGCCATGAAAAGACATGAAACCTTGTTGCCATCGAGGTAACCCTATAGGACAGAGTAGAATTGCTCCCATAGGGTTTCCAAGGCTGTAATCTTTACAGAAGCAGACTGCCACATCTTTCTCCCATGGAGTGGCTGGTGGCTTTGAATCATTGATCTTTCAATTAGCAGCCATGGACTTAACCACTGCACCACCAGGGATCTTTGAAAAGACATGAAGCTTAAGTGCATATTGTTATGTGAAAGATATCAGTCTGGAGAGACTGCATACTTCTGATTTCAATTATATGAAATTCTGGAAAAGTTAATAATATAGACATAGTAAAAAAAAATTTAGTGGTTGTCAGGGGCTCTAGGAGGGGATAAGGGATACAGGAGTGTGGGGTGAGTCAGGGTGGGGGGAGCACAGGGCATTTTTAGGGCAGTGAGACTCTTCTCTATGAAACTATAATGGTGGAATACGACATGCATTTATCTAAAAGCATAGAACTGTACAACGCAAAGAGTGAGCCCTAATGTAAACTATAGGTTTTAGTGAATAATGATGTATCAATATTGGTTCAGGTTAATAACAGGAGACACTGCAGCCGGGGAGGAAGGGAGTACATGAGAACTTTCTGTACTTTCTGTTCAATTTTTCTGTAAGCCTCAGGCTCTAAGAAAATAAAGGCTTTTAATTTAAAAAAAACCCTAAAGTTTGATAGTATGCGGTGCTGGATAGTATGTAGGAAAATGGCACCCCACGAAGAGTTGATGGGACTATAAATGGGCTTATTTTTTGTAGTTGGCAATTTGGTAATATCTACTGAAACTAAAAGGTGTCCCTGGATGGCATAAATGGTTAATTGCTGGGCTGCTAGCCAAAAGTTTGGCTGTTCGAACCCATCTAGAGGCACCTTGGAAGAAAGGCCTGGCGACCTGCTTTTGAAAGGTCACAGCCATGAACACCCCATGGAGCACAGTTCTACTGTGCAACACATGGGGTTGCCATGAGTCAGAATCAACTTAACAGCAATTTTTTTTTAATATATCAAAATTAAAAGAAGAGGAGGGAGGAGAATTAGAGGATTATTATCAGGGAGGAGGTACTTTGTGCCTAAAATAAGAGTCACCGTATAATAGGAACAAGTGAGGCCAAGTGGGACCCCAAGAGCAGAAGTGGAGCCAGTGTCCAGAGCTTTTACTCAGTAGGTACCATCCGCAGCCAACATCAGGAAGCTGAGCTCACCCCAGAAAACCATCCCTAGACAACAGAGCCAGCAATGACTCTTTTCCAGTGTTGAGGGCCTCTATTAGCTGTCCTTCTCTTGGCCCTAGTGGAACAGTGGTTAAAGTGCTTAGCTGCTAATTCAAAGGTCAGTGGTTCAAACCCACCAGCCACTCCATGGGAGAAAGTTGTGGCACTCTGCTTCAGCAAAGATTACAGCCTTGGAAACCCGATGGGCCAGTTCTACTCTATGACTTGGAATCAGCTCAACAGCACTGTTTGGTGGGTTTTCTCCTGGCCATCATGTGAAGGTCTCTCACCTGTCATTTGTTGATCTTCCTGGTAGAATCTACCTATGGGCTGAGATTTTATCAAGCCCTCTCTTTACCACCCATATTAGTCAGGGCAAGCTAACTAACAAAAAACCTCAACATTTCAGTGGCTCAATACAGTGAAAGTTTATTTCTTTCTCATGTAAGATTTGGTGTAGCTGTTCTTGGTTGAGCAGCTCTCTTGGGCAGTTCTTCTCCAAGCAGTGACTCAGGGATCCAGGTTCCTTCCATCTGGTGGCTTTGCCAAGGCCTAACGCCCCCTCAGAGTCTACCATTGGAGCCTCTGTATTCAGCAGACAGCGAGAGAGAGAGAGTGTGGAGAATCTATGATCCATTATAGGGGTCAGGTTTGGAAGTGGCGTATACCATCACCGCCCATATTCCACCGGCAAAAGCTAGTCATATAGCCACACGTGGATGCAAAAGACCTGGAAATGTATTCATCCCATATGCTCATGAAGAAACTGACACAGTTAGTGAGCACGTGACAGAATGTCTCTTGTGGTGCCTTATGCAGACAACCCCTTTATAACGACCTAGAACACTTAAGGCCCCCTGGATAGAATGGTAAAAGTAACACACCCAAGGTCACATGGCCAGTACATAGAGGAGGTGGAATCAAACCTAGGCTGTCTGACTCAATACCCTCTTCTTTGAATCATTTTAACAATAGCTAACATTTATTGAGCACCCACTATGTGCCAGTAATTTGCATATATTCATTCTCTTTAATTCATAAGAGTCAACCCTGTAAGATGGATAGTGTTTTCCTTATTTTACTGATGAGGAATCTGAGACACAGAGTCACAAATGTAGTAAGTGGCAGAGGTGGGATTCACATTACAGTGGATCTGGCTCTGAAATGTGCACTCTTCCCATGACACCATGAAAATGCATCCAAGAAACACAGTATCTTATCCCTTGTTTCATCAATGAAATTTTAAACTAGCTTTTGAGGACCAAGTCTTACCAAGTTTGGAGTAAACCCTTGGTGAGTATGAGACCTAGCACTTAGGAGCCTGGAACCCATAGACTTGTGAGGCCTCAGGGGATCTCTGCATGGAAGGAGAAACCCAAGGCTTCTAAGAGGTAGAAGAGCAAGGTAATAAGAGACCAAGCGTGGGGTCAGACAGACCTGAGTTCAAGTTGCAGCCCTGCAGCTCATTAGCTGGGGTGCCTTGGGCAAACTGCTTAACCTCCTTGAGCTCAATTTCCTCATCTGTAAAATGGGATTAATAACAGATGGACCTCATTCTGTGGAGCTGTCTAATGAGGATTCGGTGAGATGAAGCAAGTAAAACATTTGGCTCATTGCCTAGCATATTGTTGTTAGCTGCCATCAAGTCGGCCCCTGACACATGGCAACCCCATGCACAACGGAACAAAATGCTGCCTGCTCCTACTCGGTCCCCATGATTGGTTGCCTATTAGATGGTTATGATCCATAGTGTTTTCATGGACTGATTTTCAAAAGAACGTCACCAGACCTAGGCCTTTCTTCCTGGTCTGCCTTAGTCTGGAAGTACTGCTGAAACTTGTTCAGCATTATAGCAACACGCAAGCCTCCACCGATGGTGACAGGTGGTAGCTCCACTGACAGGTGGTAGCTGTATATGAGATTCATTGGCCGGGAATGGAACCCAAGTCTCCTGCATGGAAGGCAAGAATTCTACCACTGAACCACCAATGCCCCCATGCCTAGCATATACCAAACCAAACCTGTTGCTGTCGAGTCGATTTCAACTCATAACGACCCTATAGGACAGAGTAGAACTGCCTCAAAGGGTTTCCAAGGAGCGGCTGGTGGATTCGAACTGCCGACCTTTTGGTTAGCAGCCAAGCTCTGAACTGCTGTTCCACCAGGGCTCTTGGTTAGCATATATCAAATGCTTACTATGTAATAGCTATATTGCTATTCTCGTTGATATTATTATTATTTCTGTAAGAGAATGTGGAAAGCAAATAGTTCAGGTCTTCGGGGAAAGGATTCTCCTGCTTATATTCCATGACTTCCTACGCCCTGAAGCCTCCACACAGCAGCTGCCTCAGCCTTCAAGTTTCATGACAGGAACTTTCCAAATCAGACTGACGAAACTTAGTTGCAGTCCTTGGTGCAGAGGAGGGAGGGAGGAAGGGAGGAAGGGAGGAAGGAAGGGGGGAGGGGAAGAGCAGTGGTCATGTACATAGTGGGGAAGGCCTGCCCACCCTAGGACGCTGGGCCTAGGCCCTTCCCAGACCGTGGGCCCCCCAGCCCCAACAGCTCTGAAGCATGACCTGAGCTCTGGCCCTGGCACTGCCTGGGGCCTCGCCTTCTGCCCATCACATGGTTTACATTTCATAGTGTAACGGCAGCTGTTGGCCACAGGTTCCCACTATTAATACCATGACCAAGAAACAGTGGAGGCTGTGAGGTCAGTGACGGCACTGAAGTGGCTGCTTCCCTCTCACCAGAATGGGGGCAGGAAGGAGGGAGAGAACCCTGTGACACTGGGAACCATGGCACAAGGCATTGGCCACCCCAGAGGGCCTTCAGATCTTTTAGACCAAGAATTCCAGCTTCGGCTAGCCTTGAGTCAGACACTGGCTTACTCACTGGGGAGAAGCAACTTCCCCTCAGCAGCTAACGCTTTCAGAAGCTTCTGGAATCTGCCTATGAGTCTGCAAGGGCTTAGTCATGGAATATTAGAGTTGGCAAAACCCTTAATGCAACTGTCCCGTTTTGTAGGTAAAGAAACTGAGGTCCAGAGGGGTGAAGTGACTAGTCTAAGATAGTACCATGAGTCAGGGAAGAGTTGGGGCAGGAACCCTTGCTGCAACTGGTGAGCCTGAGGCTTTTCCTTTACTCAAAACCACAGAGCCTGCTCAGCACTCTTACCTAAAATGGTCTGGATCCTGTGACTCCAGCACATAGCAGCTTCCTGCAAGTGCCACACACCTTTGAATGAGAACCTGCCACGAACAAATGATGGGCAAAAATGATGGCAAAGAACAATGCGTTTGAACATGGAAAGACGCTCCCCTTATAGTGTTAAACGGAGAAGAAACAGATTCCCCCAAGATTTTACCCTCTGGTCCCATTTGAATCAGGAAAACACACACACACATAGAAAAAGGACTGAAAGGAAAAGAAAATCAAACAGTTGCTTCTGGGAGGAAGGATTATGGATTCCTACCCCCACCACCCCTTTGGCTTATTCCTGTTTTCTAAATGTTCTGCTTTGAGAGTGTTTATTTCTGTAACAACAACTTTAAAAGGATACAAAATAAATAGTCAAATATCAGGATCCCCAGTCACCTTCCCTCAAACAGGCTCCACTGGCCCCAGCTCCCAGAGCAGACTGCACCCACTGCATGAGGCGGGGGCGGCTTCCTTTTCAGTGAAGCCTCAACAAGCTCAGACCTGAGGCCAGGCAGCCCAGCGGCTTTGCTGCGATCTTGGAGCAGCAGCTCCAGCTCAGGGCGCTCCTGGAGTTCCAGTGTGCTGGGCGCCAGGGAGGAAAAGCCAGACGCCAGGCGCCAGACCCCAGCCACATAGCTGGCTCCGTGAGAATGTGTCTGGCAGTTTGAGGTGGGGATGGGACTGAGGTCTGATATGTGGAGTGTGGGGACTAGGGAGTCTCAGAGGCCACACCCTCCAAGAAACCTCATGGTCCAATGCTATCTTTCAGTCATGCACTTGTCACTCCCAGTTTGCTGCCACTTGCCCAGTAGAATGCCAGTGCCCATGAGAGCAGACCACCTTTCTAGGCTATTCCATAAGCACTATTCCATAAGGGCTACCTGCCATGCAGGAGCCTTCCATCCTTCTTGCTGACTACAGCCCAGGGAATGGTAGGTCTTTTTGCCAACGACACATAGCTCAATGAGAGTCTGTTTAGACAGAACCATTCCCCATGCCTCATACCAAGTTCCCAAGTCAGGAATATGGCGCCCGCCCAATGCCTAGCTGGAATCTGCTGCTGGAGCAATGTGTCCTGAATGTCGGTTGATTGATGCTGGTCTCAAAAGGGCCTGAGTCAGGAAATGCATCACACAGCGAGGGGGCACCTCCACTGCAGTGAGATAATGTGCGCAATGGGCAGCTTCTCCTGCCCCATACGGGTGAGTCTTATGACTTCTTCACACGGTGGTGACTAATGCTGAGGCGACTTGAGCAGCCAGGTCTAAGGAAGGCAAGGGGCAGATGAGCAGAGCAGAGGAACTCAATCCCAGCTTTGCTACTCACTAACCCTATGCTCCTGGGCTGATTCAGGAACTCCCCTGAGCCTCAATTTTTTTGTGTGTAAAATGAGCCTCAGGACTGCTGGGAGAATGAAATGAATCTAAGCCTCTGTATCAGAGTCTCTGGGTGGTACACAGAGTTAAGTGTTTGGCTGTTAACTGAAAAGTTGGAGGTTCAAATAAACAAAGAGGTGCCTTGAAAGAAAACCCTGGTTATCTACTTCTGAAAAATCAGCCATTGAAAGTCCTATGGAAATTCAGTCCTGACCACAGCTGGGGTGGCCTATGATGAGCAGCGGTCACAGCAAGAAGAGCTCAGGTACCGGGGATAGGGTCAGCAGTGCAGGCCTCAGCTCTGCTCAGGTAAGAAGGGGCTGGACTGTGACCTTGGTTTGAAGTCTTTAGGAGAACCATCTGGGGCAAGCCTGAAAGGTTGCAACCTCTCGCAGTTTGCATGTGGAAGGCCCTCACCTACCTGCTTCCTGTGGTGGAATGAGCATGCTGAACGTCTTCCTGAAGTCTCACCATGGAGAGCACGAGAGACCCAAATTTGTTGCCTGCCCCCATCTCCCATCAGGTTCAATCCTTTCCCTGAGGAGATGGTAACCACACTCTCTTTCGTAACTTTTGTGTGAAGCTGCTTCCAATCAGCTATGAAGAAGACTAAAGAGAACCCAGACCACTACGGGGAAACGGAGCACTGGTTTGGACCATCACTCTGCACATGGACCAAAAAAGTGTATGGGACCTTAAGCTCACTTTCTTTACTTGTATCAAATAATGACCAGTATACTGATCTTTTATCCCTTTGCTTGTGGCAGGAGATGGCTTAAATAAATAACTTACCTTAGATTGAAAATTTTTAAAAAAGAAAGAAAGAAAACCCTATGCAGCACAGTTCTACTCTGCTATGCACGGGGTCTCCATGAGTCAGAGTTGACTCAACGGCAGCTGGTTTGTTTCTTAGTATTTTTTGGATTTAGAGAGTAACCAAACCAAAACTAAACCTTTTGTCATTGAGTGGATTCCAACTTTTAGCGGCCTATAGGAAAGAGCAGAACTGCCCCATAGGGTTTCCAAGGAGCACCTGGTGGATTCAAACTGCTGACTTTCTGGTTAGTTCCTTGATAATGAACAGCAGTCACCTTTCTTCTCCTGTGATCAGATGCTGGTGACAACTTTCCCACCTTGGCCTTTGGGTCTGGGCCAGCCACAGCTCCCTGCTGAGTGTTGTGGAGATTACGGATTAATAGCCAGAGCTTCTCAGCCGTGAGCACTGATCTCAGCTCCTTTCGGCCTGAGTTTAGCTGGAGCCAAGTGCTCGTGGTGGCTTCATTTCTGATCAGTTCTGGAACTGTGGCTCCATCCAGCCCGGCCTCTCCATACCCCTTCTCAGAAGAAGCCTGAAACGATGGCATGCCCCCATTCCCCCCACTCTACCCCTCACCCTGTCCTTTTCCACATAAGTCTTTCCTGGCTCTCCCTTCCGGTTCTGTCCTCAGCACTTCTTTCCTGCCTCTCACTTCCATGTTAGCATTTGGACAACAATTGAGTGTGAAGGGCTGGGGCATGCTCTGCCTTGCGTTTTTATCTAATTAATCCACAGGATAGTGTCCTGCCTGTGCTACAGGCTCCTGTGTGGCTGGGTGGGTGGGGAGCAACAGAGTTGATAGCTTGAGCTCTGAGTTGTAATTCCTCCATCACTTCCTAGTTATGGGGCCTTGGGCAAGTTACTTCACTGTTCTGTGCTTGTTTTCTCCCTTGCAAAGTGGAGAGAGGACCTACTTGTAGGGTTGCTGTAAGGACGCAGTGAGATAATGCTTGCAAAGAGCTTGCAAAAAAACCCAAACATGGAGTCTATTCCGATTCACAGTCGTAGCGACCCTGTAAGTGCCAGACTAGAACTGCCCTTTGGGGTTTCTAAGGAGCTGCTGGTGGATTCCAACTGCTGACCTTTTGATTAGCAGCAAGCTCTAAACCACTGAGCCAACAGGGCTCCAAGTACCTGGCATATATTAAGTACTCAATAAACATGAGCTGCTTTTATTTGGGAAACCCTGGTGGCATAATGGTTAAGTGCTATGACTGCTTACCAAGTGGTCAGCAGTTCGAACCTGCCAGGCACTCCTTGGAAACTCTATCGGGCAGTTCTACTCTGTCCTGTAGGGTTGCTATGAGTCGGAATCAACTCGACGGCAGTGGGTTTTTTGGTTTTAGCTGTTGTTTGTCTCCCCAGATGCTTCTAGAATGTTCGGCACTAGAGTCCATCCTTGATGCACCCAACGAGTAACAAGAGCCAGGTGCTGTTTTGTTGCTGTTGTTTAGTTGCCCTTTCATTGACGCTGACTCATGGCAACCCCACGGGTGCAAAGTAGAACTGCTCTGTAGGGTTTTTAAGCCTGTGACCTTTCAGAAGCAGATTGCTAGGCCTGTCTTTCAAGACACCTCTGGGTGGGTTCAGACTACCAACCTTTCAGCTAGTAGTTCAAGCTCTTGACTATTTACACCACCCAGGGACCCCCAGGTGCTGGTTTAGACCAGGGGCATGCAAAGATCTCACAGTCAAGGGGAGGAGAAAAATATAATCAGATACATACACTGAAGTTAGGGTAAGTGCTTTGAAGCTTGTGGGTGGTGCCTTAGAGCATGGGAGGGGGGGACTTCCAACTCTGGTGAGTGAGTGGTGGTGGAGGGGGCAGGATAAACGGAAGACCTCACAAAGGAGGTAAACAAGTCACACGTAGGCCTCCACAGGTGGACAGGAGTAGGAAGGGCATTCCAGGTAGTGGGAATGAGTGGAAAGACACAGTGAGCACACCCCAGCTGACTTAGTTTCCTAGTGCTGATATAACAGAAATACCACAAGTGGGTGGTTCTAAAGAACAGGTATTTATTTTCTCACAGTTCAGGAGGCTAAAAATCCAAATTCAGCTACAGTGGAAGGCTCTCTCTCTCTTGGCTCTGGGGGAAGATCCTTGTCTGTTTTAGCTCCTGTAGCCCTGGTGTTCCTGGGTTCCTTGGTGATCTTCACATGGCATCTGTCTTCCTCATCTGTCCCCACTTCTGCACCTAACCTGCTTTTTTTTTTACCTCAGAAGTGATTGATTAGGTTTAGAACACACCCTACACTGATATGGCCTCATTAATTTAACAAAGAAAACCCTATTTTCAAATAGGATTGTATCCTCAGGTATACAATTTAGGATTCCAACACATTTTTGGGGGGGAGGGTGTGGGGGGAAGGGGAGGCACAAGTCAATCTATAAGACATCCACACAGCCCCTTTCAGGGGCCTCCATGAAGGCCCAGCTTGATGCCGGAGCTTAGTGCTCTGACATTGATCCATGGGGGAAGCATGAAAGCTCCTTTTAGCGTCTAAGGTTAAGGCACAGGATGGGGCAGGAGGAGAGAAACCCTGTGACTGCCACAGCTGGGAGGGAATGAAGAAAAAGTGATAGTGCTGGGGAGCCGAGGCCAGGGCCTCTCTTTCCCGGGGTGGTTCAGAGCGATGCCATGCTGAGCTGAGAAACAAGCTGCAACAGCCAACGAGCCCACACAGAAATGAAGATCAAGAAAGGACAGTACCAAGGCCAACCTTCCTGGAGCCAGCCAGGCCTGACTGGGAGAGAGAACCATTCCAGCGAGGTCTGTCCTAGAAGGCCAGAATGGGAGTTCCTTCCTCAGACACCTTGACTGTGGAGGAAACCACCCTGCTTCCCTTGCAAGAACTGAGCGAGAACAGGATGGCGGATACTAATTAGACCTACTGGTTGAGAACACGTCTGGCTGTTTTAATGACTGGGGCCTTGGATCATCTGCCTTCTCTCTGCTCCCTTTCACCAGAGCTTCCACTCAGTCCTGCTCACCTCAGGTATTCAACCAGGCCCTGGAGAGGAGAGAGCTCTGCCCTGGGAGGCAGAGCCCTGGATCTGATTCCAGTCTTTTCCCCTGACCTGCAGTGTGACCTTGGGCCAGTTACTGCCATCTCTAGGCTTCTGTCTTCTTGTCTGTACAAGGGGACCACACACTCCCTTCCCCTTCTAATTTGTTGAGGGGTATAAATATGACTGGGAAAAAACATTGAAAGGTTTTAACTGTGTTAGGTGGCCTCTTCCCTCTCTGAGGGCCAGCGCCACATTCGCCTGGGTCGCTCTGGTGTCCCCAGCACGAAGCTCACCTCCTTAGCATGCTTGGAAGTGGTTCTGTCTGCAATGTGGGGGGCTGGGGACAATGATTTACAGGGTTCAGTGGGTCCCTCTTATCTGAGTGGAACTTGTTCAAGAGCCATGAAAGGAAACATTGAGGCAACAAAAAAGTGCCAAGAAACGCAGTACTTACTTCTTCCATCTATCCCTGTCATTGCCTCCTCAGTAGCCATTTCCTGATTAATAGAGATCTAGTTTGTCTTGCTTACTTTGGACACGTCACTAGAAAAGGACATCATGTTTGGCCAGAGGTCAGCAAAAAATGAGGGAAACCTTCAATGAGAGGGATTGACACAATAACCTCAAAAGTGGGGTCAAACATATCAAAGATCATGGAGATGATGCAGGACCAGGCAACGTTTCATTCTGTTATATATAAGGTCACCATGAGTTGAAGCCAGCTTGATGGTAGCTAAGAACAACATAATTTAGTCTGAGGTGGCAGAGTGTCTAGCCAAAAGCTACATTTTTCACTTCTCTTGCATCTAGAGTAGCCATGGGGGAGAGTTGTGGCCAATAAGAATAAGACGGTGGGTTGGAATTCTGGAAAGGCTCTGACAGATTCACCTGCCATATCCCTTTTGCCTTTTGCTCTTCATTTTTTTCTCCATAGAATCGATGGCTGGAACTTTTTAGAGCCATCTTGCAACCATGAAGACAAGAGTCATAAGCCAAGAAGGAGGGAGCAGAGAACCTGATGCCATCTTTGAGCTGCTTATAACCCTGGACTGACTACTTCTGGAAATAAAAAATTCCTAATTGTTAAAGCCACTGGTTTTTGTTATTGTTTGTTTGTTTGTTTCAGAAGGGGCTAAGGAGAGAGGTGGGAGGTCTTCTGTTTGTAGACAAGCATAATTATAAGTAAGGAGTCCTTTCCTCAAAGACTAGATCAATATCACCTTAGGCACCTTCTAAGTCCCCCATTAAAGGACTTGTCACACTGCATTGCAAGAGCCAGTTACTCAATATGCAACGGGCTGAGTAACAGACTGCAAGCTCAGGGAAGGCAGGGACAGTTTGTTCTGTGTTGACGGCTGGCACGGGCCCAGAGCATGACACTGTTTCTGGCAAACAGCTGCTCTCTGTGCTTTTTTGGAATCAATGAATGAAAGAATACTTTCAGTTCTGATTCCAGGTGATGTAGCTAACCCACAGTAGTTTGAAAGCTCTGCTGATAACGTCTTCGAAAAATCAGCTTTTAGAAAGGTTCACCTAAGCCATGGTGCTGCTTTATAAAGAACTCCCCGAGCCTTCCCCAGAACCACTGTCTTTTACTAACCACCCCTAGCCCATTGTGGCTGCCCTCAACTTGCCACTACATGACCCAGGGGAAAAAAAAAAAAGTCACACAAACCACCTGGCAGATTTTGATGCCAAATGATTCTCCACAATGTATGGAGAGCTTAAATGAATATCCATAAATGTGTATGTGGAAGCATTCACACACGTATTTGTCAGGTTGTTTTCCTATCTTAAATATTTCAGTAATTTTTAGATTTGTAAAGTTACTTTCTCTATAACTTCAGCGAGGTTGTAACAGTTTCCGCCTCCTCAACATTTTGTCATGACTTTCTCCTCAAAATCTTCATCTTCACTGTGTCCCTAAAACATTCACACATCCACATTAGATTTAACTTCTTCATTCGCCTTCCTTTTGAAAAACATGATTGTTGTAGTTAGGTGCCAGCGAGTCAGTTCCAACTCATAGCAACCCTATGCAAAACAGAAAGAAACACTGCATGGTCCTCACAATCATTGTTATGCTTGAGCCCATTGTTGCCCATCTCATTGAGGGTCTTCCTCTTTTTTGCTGATTCTCCACTTTACCAAGCATGATGTCCCTCCCCAGGGACTGGTTCCTTCTGATAACATGTCCAAAGTATGTGAGACGAAGTCTTGCCATGCTTGCTTCTGATGAGCGTTCTGGCTGTACTTCTAAGACAGATCTGTTCCTTCTTTTGGCAGTCCATGGTATATTCAATATTTTTCCACAACACCACAACTTAAAGGCATGGGTTCTTCTTCTGTGTTCCATATTCATTGTCCAGCTTTCACATGCATATGAGGTGACTGAAAACACCATGGCTTGGGTCAGGCACACCTTAGGTCTCAAAGTGACATCTTTGCTCTTCAACACTTTAAAGAGTTCTTTTGCAGTAGATTTGCCCAATGCAACACATAGTTTGATTTCTTGACTGCTCCTTCCATGTGTGTTGATTGTGGATCCAAGTAAAATGAAATCCTTACAACTTCAATATATTCTCTGTTTATCATGATTTTGCTTAATAGTCTAGTTGTGAGGATTTTTATTTTCTTTACGTTGAGGGATAATCCATACTGAAGGCTGTGGTCTTTGATCTTCATCAGTAAGTGCTTCAAGCCCTCTTCACTTTCAGAGAGCAAGGTTGTGTCATCTGCATATCACAGGTTGTTAATGAGTCTTCCTCCAATCCTGATGCCGTGCCCTTCTTCATATAATCCAGCTTTTTGGATTGTTTGCTCGGCATACATATTGAACAGGTATGGTGAATGGATACAACCCTGATGCATACCTTTCTTGGCTTTAAACTATGCAATATCCCCTTTCTCTGTTTGAATGACTGTCTCTTGGTCTAAGTACATGTTCCTCATGAACACAATTAAGTGCTCTAGAATTTCCATTCTTCACAATATTATCCATAATTTGTTATGATCCACACAGTCCACTGCCTTTGCACAGTCAATAAAACACAGGTAAATATCTTTCTGGTATTCTCTGTTTTCAGCCAGGATCCATCTGACATCAGCAATGATATCCCTGGTTCCATGTCCTCTTCTGAATCTGGCTTAATTTCTGACAGTTCCCTGTTGATGTACTGCTGCAACTGTTCTTGAAAGGTCTTCAGCAAAATTTTACTTGTGTGTGATATTAATGACATTGTTGCATAATTTCTGCGTTCTGTTTGATCACCTTTCTTTGGAACGGGTACAACTATGGATCTTTCCCAATCGGTTACCCAAGTAGCTGTCTTCCAAATTTCTTGGCACAGATGAGGGAGCACTTCCAATGCTACATCCATTGGTTGAAACATCTCAATTGGTATTCCAACAATTCCTGAAGCCATATGTTACCAAGGAGAATCCAAAGTCCACATATGACCAACAACCTTGGAGTTCAATTATTTAAGATGTTTGTTGACAGTTACTTGGAGTGAATCATGGATGAAAAGGAGGGCTGCCTGCTAAATCTTTTCTTGTTTCTTCTTTCTGGGTTCATACCAACATTCTCCAGCCTCCCCTGAAGTTGGGCAGAGCCATGTGATATGAGATTCTGACTTTTTCCTCATATGCCAGCTTAATGGTGAGGATGCCAAGGACTTAGGGGCAGGTAGAGCCACAAGGTGGAAGGAGTCTGGGCCTCTTCAGTGGCTGCATGGAAAGCAGACCTCCTGCGCACCTGCACTGGCAATTTGGAAACAAGAAATACATTTTATATCATCAAACCGGTGCTTTGGAAATTTAGCTATAACAGTTAGCATTATTTACAGATCACTCCTTACTATCTGTAGGACATTTTTAGTGCCTTTATTCTAAAATGATGTCACAGTCTGCTTTGTTTTAGAGCCACTTACATCCACAACTATATAGTATGTGGATTGTTAGATCTGTGGTTCTCAACCTTGGCTCCCAACAGAAGGTGACTGAGGGGCTTTTAAAAACTACAAGCCTTGGATCTAATTCAATTGGTCGGTGGTGGGACCCAGCCTTTACTATTTTTAAAGAGCTCCCAGGTGATTGTAAATGGCAGCCAGAGTTAAGAGTCATTGTTATAGAGCAGAGGTTCTCAAACTTGAGTGTTCATCAGAACACTTGGGTGTCTTGTTAAAACATAGACTTCTGGGCCCCATTCCCAGAGTTTCTGATTCAGTAGATGTGAGATGCAGCCCAGGAATTTGCATTTCTAGTAAGCTCCTAGATGATGCTGATGTGCTGGTTTGGGGACCACACTTTGAGGACCACTGGCCCGGACCTTTAAATTCCCCTTGATAATAACAAGACTAGGTGGTGTCATGCCTAGAAAACACTAGTCATTCAGTAACACAGTGCATAATTGAATTGAAAATGAAGAAACACAGGTTTTTATACTTGATGAAATGACTCTCTTTGCTTTGTTTTTCAATTGATTCAGATTGAGTTTGCCTAGGTGTGTGGTCAAACCTAGACATTCTATAGGAACAAGAGGAGGAGGGACTGTTGGACAAGAAAGAATTTAATACTGGGGTTTGAGCTAGCACGTGAAAGCAAACATATATTGAACACCATCCATAAACATAGCACCATGTGTATCTCTCCCTATTTTTATCCTTTAGCAGAGGATGATTTTCAGAAGAACGAGAAATTTCTACACATCTGCAACTGCGAGCGGTGGAACTCAGTGAAAGGGAGACAGGAGGGTCATAAAAGGAGGAATGACCTAAAATTTCTCTCTCACACATACAAACGCACATACACTGGATCCTCTGTTGGGGAAAGTGGGAGAAAAAATCATGTCGGATATAAGAAGTAAGGACTTCTGATGATACCGCCATTATCAACTTTGTGACTTCTTGATCATCAGGAGCTCCTCTTTCTCCCTAAAAGGAGAGCACAGCCTCAGTCAGTGCTCCAAGTGGGACACCTTCCATAGCCTCTAATCTTTTTCCTTGGACAGACCTCATAAACCCATCATTTTTATGTTGATTACCCACACACCCAGTGATATACTACAGACACACACACAATTTAAATGATCCATATGGCAGTAAAGCTTTTTAAATGTAGCAAAACTAACAACTTTGCAATTTGCATTATTATTTTATTTTACTCATATTATTTTCACTACTAATTCTAATAATTTTTTTTTTAATGTAAAATGCTGTATACTTGTAAAGGGCTATCAATAAAAACCTTATTTTTTCTTGCAGGTACTCTTTTTTTTTTAATTTTATTGTGCTTTAAGTGAAAGTTTAGAAATAAAGTCAGTCTCTCATACAAAACCTTATATACACCTTGCTATATACTCCTAGTTGCTCTCCCCCTAATGAGACAGCACACTCCTTCTCTCCACCCTGTATTTCTGTGTCCATTCAGCCAGCTTCTGTCCCCCTCGGCCTTCACATCTACCCTCCAGACAGGAGCTGTCCACATAGTCTCACGTGTCTACTTGAGCCAAGAAGCTCACTTCTCACCAGTGTTATTTTCTGTCTTATAGTCCAGTCCAATCCCTCTCTACAGAGTTGGCTTTGGGAATGGTTCCAGTCTTGGGCTAACAGAAGGTCTGGGGACCATGACCTCCGGGGTCCTTCTAGTCTCTGTCAGACCATTAAGTCTGGCCTTTTTATGAGAATTTGAGGTCTGCATCCTGCTGCTCTCCTATTCCTTCAGGGATTCTCTGTCGTGTTCCCTGTCTGGGCAGTCATTGGTGGTAGCCAGGCACCATCTAGTTCTTCTGGTCTCAGGCTGATGTAGTCTCTGATTTATGTGGCCCATTCTTACTCTTGGGCTCATACTTACCTTGTATCTTTGGTGTTCTTCATTATCCTTTGCTCCATGTGGGCTGAGACCAATTGATGCCTCTTAGATGGCCGCTTGCTTGCATTTGCAGGTACTTATTTATAAAATACAGAACCTGATTCTGGCTATTATAGCAAAAAAAGAAAAAGAAAGAAAGAAATGAACTTATTAAAGGACACTGGATAGCTCACAAAACTCTGCAAGGGACGATGAACCAGAATTATATAATCTATATAGTCAAGAACAGCATCCAAATTATGTGCAGAACTGGTCCGGATCAGACATCTTCCTGACAACTCTGGGCACTTGAACTTCTTCTGCCTCCAAGGTTGGACCTGGGACATTGCTGCTAGAATTGATTCTTTGAGGAAGTGGATGAGTCTGTCCCCGTTGCTGCCACCTTTGCTTTAAGGATTCCACACTGTCTATCTGGTCAATGCTTGGTGTGGGTATGTCGGACTGGTGGAACCTGGATCACATGCTGATGCTCTTACTGCAATGGAGACTGGGAAGTGGCCTCTCCCTCCCACCAAGAGTCATAAGGTGGGAAATTCATCAAATACAGCAAGGGGGGTTAGATGCTGGGCAGGCAAACAGAATGACAGGTGTGTTATGGTAGTTTCAGGACATTAAACATCATACTATTTCATCTCCTTAAAAAATTCTACTCTTCAAATATTTCAAAGTATACAGAAATTAAAAAAAAAAAATTTTTTTTTCATGCTAGCTCTGAAAGAAAGCATGTCTCCTTGGCATGAAAAGGGCTTTCTCAAAGTCTCTGGGTCTCAGGGAGCCATAAAGTTTCAATAGAAATAAGTGTGTAGATGGTGGTGGGGATTAGGTGGAGAAGGGTGGCAGGTGGATCTGGAGAGGCAGATAAAGACTCTCCCACACATTCTAAATCTCACTGCAAAGTATCATATCCTTCCAAGAAGGTAGGAATGGAGTTGGCTTAATTTGAAGGTCAGAGTTTCCATTTCTATTGCTGTCCCTGCTGAGGTTTCTGTTTCCTCATCTGTTAAATGAGACATTAGACTAGATTCCATGCTTCCCAAACTAAGCACCACTTGGGGCATAGGCATGTGCGTACAAGAGGTAATACATGGTGTGATATAGATCTTAATTGTTGCTTGAAGATTTGAAAGAAAAATGCATTATTTCTTTTAAAATATATGGAATAGAATAAAATGCTCCAATGAGTTGTTGAAATAAGATGAATTTAGGGAAGTGTAGTTGAAGCACCACTGCCATCCCCTACTGGGGGAAGGTCTCACTCCCACCTGCTATTAGGCAAGCTTGGTGGAGAAGTCAGAGCAGCACTAGATGATTCCTGAGAGCACCTCCAGATCTGCCATTCAGAGCTTCTTAGATTCCAACTTCTCCCAGCCTCAGGGTTCCATTCCATGACAGCCTGGATTTCTTTTTTCAAATCACTACAAATAGAAAGGCCCAATCTGGGAAGGTATGAGACACTCTCAAAAATGTATGAGATAGTGAATCCTTCACTCCTCAAGGTCCCACCCAGAAATACCTGAGAGGAATGCAGTGCTGACCTTTGGTCGACCTCCTAGCAATGAACTTCTCTCAGGAGGGCTGCTGGCTTTATTGAGGGCCAAGAGCTGGGTAAAAAAGAGTATAGAGGGTGAAACCAGGAAGGCATTGGCAGGTGGGAGTGATAGAGCGGAATAAGAAAGAGAGAAGCTGGGGGTAAGAGGTAGGAATAGAGAAGAACTTGGCAGTCGATCATGGAAGCCTGGTAGGGACCCAGGAGATGGTGGGGTTTATCTTAGAATTTGCACTGAACTTCATTGTTTGGCGTTAAAGCAAAAGGAAATAGACCTAAAGCTATTCACTGTACCAGTATTTACTGGCTAAGTGTCAGGTAATGTGTTAGGAACTCACCAAAGAGCCTGGATCAAGATAGCCGGGTTCCTCAACTCGCATGGCACTTACATTCTAGGTGGGGAGAAAAACAAAAAGCAAGGAAGATCTTGATTAAGTAATTCAGATACTGATACATGCTATGAATAAAGATGATACAAGATAGGCAGGGGTTGGCAAGCTTTTCCTGAAAAGGCCAAAAACAAATATTTTGAGCTTTGTGGGCCGTACTGTCTATTACTATTACTCGTACGTACGCACTGGGTCTGGGTACCATTCAACCCTACTGATGTAGCATGCATGAAAGCAGCCATAGATAAAACGTAAATAAACGGGTGAATGGATTTTACTTGCAGACCATAATATGCCAACCTCTAGGATAGAACAAGCTGTCAGAAGTGGGGAGGATGTCAAGCCAGGCACCTTGGGTAACTGAATAAATGAAATAAGGCTGGTCAGGGCTGACCTGGGAGAAGAACATCCAGGCAGGACAAAGAGCACGTGCAAAAGGAGTGAAGGGACTCAGTGCATTCCAGGGACAGAGAGAAGGCCAGTGTGTCTGGGGTGTATTAAACAAGAGTGAAAGAAGTATGAGGTGATGTCGCTGAGGTTGGAGGCCACTAAGTCTGGAGCTTTTCCAATGTGTGACAGGAAGCCAAAGGAGGGTTTTAAGCAGCGTGAAGATCAGGGAAGTCTGTTTCTTGTCAGAGAGAGGAAAGAAAATAGCAATTTCTTATTTACAGAACACCTAGCCAGTGCGTGGCACATGGAGGTACCTACTAACTTCTTGTTTGTGGGTCGATAAAGCGCTCTACTTCGAAAGGCTCATCAAATCCTGGAATGAGAGGGATTTTAAAAACCATCTGGGTCGTGCAAATAGTTAACATGCTCGGCTACTAACCGAAAGGCTGGACGCTCAAGTTCACCCAGAGGTACTCTGAAAGAAAGGCCCGGTGATCTACTGTTGAAATATCAGCCATTGAAAATCCTATGGATCACAGTTTTACTGTGACACCTCTGGGGTTGCCATAAGAGTTGACTCCACAGCCACGGGTAGTGGCAGTATAGAAATCATCTAGAGCATCTCTCATATTTTACAGATAAGTAAATCAAAACCCAGAGCGGTTAAACACTTTGCCCAAGATCACTCAGCAAGTTGGTAGCAGAGCTAGGATGGGAACTCTAAGGAGAGAGAGAATTTCAGGCAGAGAAGCTTGGTCTGTTAATAAAGCCTTGGCTGTGGGAAGGGCAGGACGATTCTGAATTCAGTAAGGTGATGTCACTTGGCTCTATCAGTGAGCCCAGCCCCGTATGGACTCAGCATAAGAGTTCTAGGGAGAGAAAAACTGTGAGAAAAACCTGAGCAGCAAAGATTTCCAGGGGCGGTGGAGCCGAGCAGTGACCTCAAGTCCACTGGGGCAGTCTGGTGTGAGCCTTCTCTCAGTGGTTGCTGGCAGAAGAATTATGGACTTGACACGTCACCAAAGATGAGCCATCTTGGGCAAGAGGAAAATGTCAGACACCAAATGGAAGTGACAAGAGCTTGTTTATGGGCACACTTGATATACCCCAATTATGCTCAGAAATACTAGAGTAACACTTTTAAAAGAACTGAAGTATATAATAAAGCAGGTGTAAAAATGGCATGGTGGTGGCGTCTGACCTCCTGTAACTTCACAAGGAAGAAGGAAAATCAAGAACAACAGCCCAAGGCCGATTCTTACAGGGCGGAGTTCAGACATGGCTTCACCCTCCAACCATTTTATCAATTCTGACAGCAACTCCTCCCCCTCCGCCCCACCCCCAGTGGGGCCAGTGAGACACGATTTATTTCTGTCAACCGCATTCCATTTTTGCCACCCTGTCTAGTAATGCTCCCAGGGAACACAAGGCACGTTTCAAATTCATGTGTGAATATACGGAACTGTATCCCAGTCCATTCAGCAAATATAGCCAACACCACCTTAAGGAGCAATCAACTGCCTCTTTCAAAATATCAGTTATTCTTAAACTTAGTGCAGTTGGCATAAATGACTTCAGGCCTGTGCCAAAATCAAGCTCTGGCAGCCTAGTGTACTGATCTGCACAGGATGGGGGGAGATGGGAAGGTCACAACTTTTATTTAGGTGGAATACAGCAGGGTTGGGCAGCAGGAAGGCCACGCTCAGGATCTTCAGGGCAGCATGAGAAGTCAGATCTCAGGAGACGAGGTTGCCCCGCCAGCAGGGATGTGGGTCTCACCAGGTTAAGGCCCTGTTGCTCTGACAGCCAGGGGCAGCCTGCCTGCCATTCCTGGGCTAAGACCCCAAAGCCTTGCACAGTAGAGCTGCCTTTCTATTTTTAGTGGAAAAAGCTGCTACGAATTGTACTTTCCAGTTTTTGGACCCTTTCCTGGGCTCTATATCTAGCGACTGACTGGAAAAAGTGGCTCTCATTCTGTGTGTACATATTTGAAATCTGGCCAGTGGTTTCAGAGCCTACTCCCTGGAGTGGGTTAGCAGGAGACAGTCAGTTCCAAACAATGACAGGGCTGTGCTTTTAGCAGAATGTCATTCCACATTTTGCGGAAAGGATGTTAACCTTCAGGGAGCCAACCTCACTACCTTTAGTCACTGGGAAATTCGAATCATGTTTTGTTTCTCTCAAAGATTTGACTGAAGCCGTGGGCTTTCTGATAACGGAGATGATGAAACCCCAGACCACAGAAGCAAGAAAAGTCAAATTTCCAAGAAAAGAGTGCCAGCTCTTTCGTGACTTTCTCCCAAGTGGGTCTTCCATTCCCAAGAAGATTTATGTGGAGGTGCAAATGGTTAAGTGCTCGACTACTAACCAAAAGATTGGCTGTTCTAACTCACCCACGGGTGCCTCAGAAGAAAGGCCTGGTGATCTCCTTCTGAAAGGTTACAGCCTTGAAAACCCCTTTTGGAGTACAGTTCTACTTTTCACATCTGGGATCACCATGAGTCAGAATTAATTCGATGGCGACTGCTTTGGTTTTTATATAGGAAATGCTTAATGTTTTACTGAAAACAAAACTGGATAGCAGTGGGCCCTGGCTAATTTCACTAGGTAAGATCTAAGTCTGCATAGGGAAAAGTGAGGAAAGAAGCCGTGGAAACCAATATTGGCTGTAACATCAGAAGATGAGTCTTCACCGCGGCCCGGCGACTGTAAAGCAGTTAAAGTGGGTCAGCCCCGGTGGCCTAATAAGGTAGTTATGTGCCTATCATTATTCAAAATGAATCAAATGTATTTCTACTCTTAAGAGATGGAATCTATCCTCGATTTCCAGGATGATTGATCTCTTTAACCCTGAGTGCATTCAGGGAGGCTGGGTAATGTCTCCCAAGGCCTGGCTTCTCAAACTGAAGCATGGGTACCCCTGGGATTACATGGGAGTATGAAAAGGTATATACAAGCTTTAGGAAAACAGTGCACAGCTTTCTGCAATGTTAGTTTTACTTGAAAATGAGGGCTTAAAAATACTTTTGAGATACAGATGATATAAACAGATGATACAGCTGAGGCCTATTTTCGATGACTTAGTATGTTTTGCAAGCCTTCTTCTTTACTGGGAAAACTTCCTACATTGCTAGTCCTGCTTCTACAAAATAGAAGGTGGAATTTGCTCTTCCATCTTCCCTTGCAACTAGCTATAGGCTGTGTCTTGGACCCTGCCAGACAGACACACCCACACAAGATGTCACTTAGGCAAAGAGCGATTTGAGGAAGCAGGCCTTTGAGGAGTCCATGTTTGGGCAGCATTGTGGTAAAGGCACTGTCTTCCACATGTAGCAGTGGCAGAGCCTCTGTGTCCCCGGTGTGTCAGAGCAAGCAGCTCTGCCTGGGGTGGCTGTAACATTGTGTCCAATGGGAAGTCCAGTGGGGGTTCACTGGGGCTTGAGCATAGGTGACCTCTGAGCTCACAGTTCATCATCTCTCCTAGAGACTTTACAGCAGCTCTTAATAAATTCTTGCTCTGACTAAACTAGCTAGAATCTACTCTGTTGTTTTCAGCCAAGAACTGTAACCAACACACAGATATATTATGGAATCAATCACCAAATGTAAGATTCACGTGACTCTTACAGATAAAACAGTGAAATTTTGGATGTGTATTGGGCACTTAAGGCTCAACTCTTTTTATTCTTGCTGGTTGTTAGAGACATTTTGGTGGAAAAGTTTGAAATGTTTGAAAATCCCTCCCCTAAAAAAAAGGCATGGAAAAAAAAGAAGAGAAATAGAAAGGAGGTAGAAAAAAGGAGAAAGAAGAACAAGGTACAGACAGAAAGCCAACTAGCTAAGGGAATATTTGTGCCCATAAATACTTACCTTAAAAAGGCTGATACATACATAATGCCAGGCAATCCTCATGTCCACCTTGCGACTGTCCCCACTTTACAGATGTTGTTGAAGCAGCCAGAGAGACTATGGTACTTGCCCAAGAATATGTAGACAGAAAACAGCAGAGACAAGTCTTTTTTTTTTTTTTTCCTGATAATATTTTATTGAGGTTTTGGGTAAAAGTTTACACAAGTTAGGTTAGACATTTGACAATTCCGGCACAAACTATTCAGTGATGTTAGTTGCATTTATCACAATATGTCAACATTCTCTTTAATTGTATTCTGTTTGTTTCCTTTCTAGTACTCTAGTTTCCCTGCCCCCTTATTTTCTCGCCTTTGCTTCTGAGTAATTATTGCCCTTTTGGTCTCATACTCATGGTTTTTAAGTAGAGCACCAATCTTACAGATAATATCCTTTATTTTGTGTCTATTTTGTTGTTTCACTAAAAGGTGGTCTCAGGGGATAGGCTCTGTGCTGGGTTTAAAGAGCACAAAGATAAGTCTTGAAACAGAGCTGTCTCCTTTCAGTCCTATGCTTCTTCCACTCTGCCACACAATGGGGCAGGTGCTCTTTTTTCTAGTCTTGTTTTCCTGGAGAGTAAAGGAAATCGAAGCCTAGAGAGTAAGAACCAGAGCGCACCTTTCCCGCCACCCCCCCGCTGCCCCAGTCCAATGTTCTTTCACTGCTGCCCTGTCCATGCTGAGTGGCCAGATCCTTATGGCCCAGCAGGGCAGTCTGACAGGTGTGGCTCTGTCTGGGCCTTGTGGCTTCAAGTATTGAAATCCTCCATCCCTGGATGGCAAGCACTGTCGACAGCCAAGTGTAAACAGTCCTTCACCAGGAGCGGTTTGGCCCCAGGGTGCTGTGGGCTCTGGTTTCAGCAGCTCCATTTCCTCCTCCTCTGCCCGTCCCTCTCATTATTCAGGGTCATGATGGCCTGGGTCTCAGATACACATGGCTTTGTCTGGAAGCTGGGTTGCTGAGCAAACAGCATCTCCTTTTGGAAATACATGCACAGACACATGGACTGCATTGACGGGGCAGGTTATGGTGGGACTAGGGGAGAGGGGAGGAGAGATGCAGCCCCACTCAGGGCCTGAACCCTGGACATCTGTCCAAGGGGAATTAGAGCCCATTGCTCCTTGTGAGTAGGCAGAAGAAGGCAGAAGGGGGATGAGGTGTGGGTGGTGACCCAGAAGAGTCTGGAATTTAATTCCTAATAACTATGGCTATAGTTTATTGAGCACTTACTATTTATTGGGCTCACTGTTGAGTCCTTCTCATGCTTATTCAATCATCACAAAAACCCTGATATGAGCTCTATTACTATTCCTGTTTTTCAGACAGAGACACTGAGGCTTACGGTATTTGCCCAAATCCACACGAGTCAGAGTGGCAGAGCAGAGATTCAAGAACAGGTCTTGCAGACTACAAAAGTCATATTCAATTAAGTATGTATTAAGTACTTAGCCTTTTGAGTTCTATTTAGCTACGAAACAGACCTTCAAGAACAGGATTGTTATTGTTGGATGCTGTCAAGTTGATTCCGACTCATACTGACCCTACACAACAGTGCAGAACTGCCCCATAGGGTTTTCCTGTGAAGCCACTGGGTGGGTTCAAACCACCAACCTTTCAGTTAGCAGCTGAGTTCTTAATCTTTGAGTCATCAGGGATCCAGAAGAACAGGATAGCACAGTGAATTTAAAATCTTTTATCCTCCCCCAATTGTCAAGTATAGTGTGTCAAATCTAGGCTGAGCCCCTCAGTAAGATTCCTAGGGGTGAGCCATCTTGTTTGTTAAATGCCCATTGAGTGCTCTGCCCATCACTCTCCAGTTCCTCCAGCCTTGCCAAGCCCGTCAACAGATTAACCACGTTCATTGTAGATAAATACCAGAAACCTGACAGGGTGGATTTTCTTTATTTCATTGCCCACAGGGTGCCAGCCTGGGCTGGTAACATTTCGGTGCTTGTTTTCAAGGCTGGGTTATGGTCTCCCACACCCCCAAGCCCTTTACCACTCTCTGCTGGAGGAAGGTGGATGATTTTTTGTCATTGTGCCTGGGGCCCCACCCTGTTCTGAGGATTATTTTTCTAACCTGTAATGGATACAGAGAAAATATCAGGCTCCTTTGTTTGTCTAAAAAGAATGCCAGCTCAGAACCACCTTCTCAGGATCAGTTCATCCCTTTGTCACTCAGCCAAAACAGGAAGAGGAAGTGGGGAGAGGGAGTTTTTATATAATACATGCAAGTGGCCCTATTCACGAGCTTATGGCTAAATGCCACATACAGATCCAAGACACAAGCCTAAGCCTTCAGGAATACAAATATGTGGCCAAAGCAGACATTGCTAGTCAATCACAGCACTCCTCTGAATCAGGATGTGGAGTGCTCCAGGCAGCCATTATCAATCAATCAGAGTACACAGATAAACCTATTTTGCAGCATGCACCAGTTTGTGGGCTTCTTATGGACAAAAACCAGTTGCTCTAGAGTCGACTCCAACTCGTGGAAACTTCATGGGTGTCAGAGTAGAACTGTGCTCCACAGAGAATTCAGTGGCTAATTTTTCAGAAGTAGATTGCCAGGCCTTTCTTTAAAGGAGCCTCTGGGTGGATTTGAACTGCCTATCTTTTGAGCACAGTCCTACTCTGACATACATGGGAGCCATGAATCAGAGTCAACTCAATGGTAACTGGTTTCTTATGGACAGGGACTCACGAATTAATTTGTCTCCTTTTCCATATAACCTAATACAGTGTAATCAGATTAGACCTCAATGTTTGTTGAATGTATAAATGAATGAAATATTAATCTAGCTATTTAGATGGAGATGATTAAGTCCTCTTCTGCTGGGTACCACCTTCTTCGTTCGACCAGGCATTACCCTCTATTCAGCTGAGTTCTAGAATCCTCTGAATTTCAACCTTGTGCTTTGCTCACACAGGTCCCCTCACACTACATTTTTTCTACACTGATTCCAAAGCTGGGCATCTTATGTCCCAATGTCCTACAGAGCTGTGAGTGAAATAATCCTTTCAACCTATACCTTTCCTGTACCCACAACTTTAATATTCAGATCAGTGTTCATTGAGCCTAAGCCACATTAGAGCGACAGATAGTGGTGAATTTTCTCAGCCTCTGTTGACTAGATCTTTGTTCCTGGGCCAAACTTTTCTGCTTGACTTGTTCTTCCCTTGGGGTGAATTCTCACCCTTCTAACAGATTTTCCCCATCAATTCCTCAGAGTTTTCTAGTCATGTCTGAATCTTAGCAGTGGACACAGCTTAAGCCCAGCCTATGAATCTCCATCTTTACACACGGGATACCACTTGTGTCAGTTACTTGTTTTCACAGAACAAACAACCCCACAACTTAGTGACTTATAACAGCAACTATTTTCCATTTTTCACAAGTTACCTAGTTTAGCTAGATGGTATGCTGATCTGGGCTGAGCTTGGTTGATGTCAGCTAGGCTCACTCATGTGCCTGTGATCAGTTTGTCAGATGACTAGGGGAGAGAAGGTCTAGGATGGCCTAGTTGTGTGGCTTCATTCTCTTTCATGTGCTTCTTACTTACCTCCAGAAGACTAGCCTAGGCATGTTCTCATGATGAGGTCAGGGGTCAAAGAGGGCGAGCAGAAATGAACAAATGGTTTTCAAGACTCTGTTGGAGTCAAATTTTTACTGTACTATTATCTGAAGCAAGTTACATGAACAAACAAAGAATCAACGCAGGGCTTTGGTGTGTGGAGTCTGGGGTCTTAAGCACTAGCAAGCAGTCATCTAAGGTGCACCAATTGGTCTCAACACACCTGGAGCAAAGGAGAATGGAGAACAACAAAGACACAAGGTAAATATGAGCCCGAGAGACAGAAAGAGCCACATAAACCAGAGACTACATCAGCCTGAGACCAGAAGAACTAGATGGTGCCTGGCTACCACCAATGACTGCCCAGACAGGGAACACAACAGAGAATCCCTAATGGAGCAGGAGAACAGTGGGATGCAGACTTCAAATTCTCATAAAAAGTCCAGGCTTAATGGTCTGACTGAGACTAGAGAGACCCTGGGGGTCATGGTCCCCAGACCCTCTGTTAGCCCAAGACGGGAACCATTCCCTTAGCCAACTCTTCAAACAAGGATCGGACTGGACTATGAAACAGAAAATGATACTGGTGAGGAGTGAACTATGGACTATGTGGGCAGCTCCTGTCTGGAGGCTAGACAAAAAGGCAGAGGGGGACAGGAGCTGGTTGAATGGTCATGGGGAATACAGGGTGGAGAGGAGAAGTGTGCTGTCTCATTAGGGGGTGAGGAGCTAGGAGTACATAGCAAAATGTGTATAAGTTTTTGTATGAGAGACTGACTAGAGTTGTAAGCTTTTGCTTAAAGCACAGTAAAGGAAAAAAAATTGGAAAAAAAAAAAAAGAGTCATCGTCGGGGAGGGGGCACTACCAAAGGGTGTGGATACAGGAAGTCATGAAAAATTAGGGCCATTAATGCCATCAGCCTACCACATACTGGATGAAAATGTAGCCTTCCCCAGTAGGAAGACAACATTTGAAGCAGTGACTGGGTCTGACCCAGAACCCCTCTTATGATGGGAAAAGGTTCAAGTCAGTGAAAGCCATACTTCCAATGAATGTCTTGAGATCAAAGGCCTCAGTTGAAAGCTACTCAGTTTAAAGTTGAAAGATGGTGCGCTGCTTTTGGCCTTGATCAATCTGCCTGGTTTTCCTCAAGGCTCTCGATAGACAAGAGTGAAGGATCTCCCAGGATAGTCCGAACTGCTTTAAGGTTCCCAGCCACTTCCCTTCCTTGTCTTGAAAGCACTTTATTTGTATATGCAATGACACAGATGGCTGGCTTCCTGTCGTTCCTAGTCTCTTGGGTCTTGTTCCAAGCTTGGCTGACTCAAGCTGGACATCTCTTCACTTCTTTAGATTCCCATAGCAGCTGTCATCATCTGGTGGTTTTTGATGCTGTAGGTGTGAAGAGTGGGAGTGAGTATTCATTTTTGGTACTTCCAGAAGCTTACTTTGTATCTGGTTCCAGCTGCAGCTCTTCAGCCAAAGCAAGTTCTCAACCTCAACAATGAGAAGGCCCAGACTGATTATGTCATTCTAAAAGTTTAAATCCCTTCCCGGAGATATGATCACTCTCACAGGCTGAACTAAATGGCCCTCAAGGATTATTGTCTATAGAAAGGATTCAAATTGGTATTCACAGTTTGGGGAGCATTTCAAAAAAGCAGTTATTTTGCAGGTTTTAAAAAACTTTTCAGTGAGGTCCCTGAGCAAGATTTCTAAGTCTCCTTCTGCTTGGGTGGGCAGATACATGAAAAACCCCTCCTCCTTACCTTCTGTAACCATGACAGACAACCTGAACCAATTCTAGTCATCTTTCCCACTAATATTGGGTGCTGACTCAACCTTTCTCTATGCAACACTCCAGGTAATTGCCCCAGATGATCAATCTTGACCACTGAAATGAAAACATTTACCATCTTGGATCAGGATAGAGCAAGGAGTCCAAGGAAGAAACAAGTAAAACAGGTCAAAGAGAATCTAGCCTACGTAATCTAGAATGTAAATTTCTAGGGGGTTTAACAAGTCAGAGAATTTTAAAACAAAAAGGCTACTTGGAGTCCAGGTAGACAACTTCCTTTCTCCTCCTAGCCACAAACCCATTTTACAAATAAATAGACCAAAACCAAGGGAAGTTAAGGGGCTTGCCCAAAGTCACTGAGACGGCTGAAGTCAGACCTGAGGTTTAAGTTTAAATGTTTTGACTGTCACTTCCCTATTTCCATACACATTTTATATTAATCACTTGCTTACAGAAGTATCTACTACACCACGACTCCTTGAATTTAGGATGGGACCTGACACAAAAAAATAGGCCTGAAATAGTAATTATTGATGATGATTAACACTTCCAGGATCTACTACAAGGATAATCTTCTTGTTGACCCAAGAAATGGTGCCTCTCTGGAAGCAAATTTGATGCTAGAGAGAGAATAGGAAGCAAGGCTCTCTAAGTGTCAGGCTGTGGACAGCAAATCCCAAGGCACTGCAAGTAATCCAGCCTTGTCCACAGTCAGCCTGGCCAATTCAATGCTCAGGGTAGAGTAAGCTGTGAAGGAAGGCCTGCCAGCTGCCCATGAGCTGTTGTCCAGCTCCCATCAGCAGTTACAAATTTATACCTCTTCCCTAGATGAGGGTCTTATAGGCTTGTTAAGGCAGGGATTGTTTATCTCTTCATCTTTCATATTGCCTAAAGTCCAATATTGGGTTCATATCATGGCAAATGTACCATAAGTGTGTGTGTGCTTGTTCCAATCTTCTGTGCAAAAAGGAGAGGAAAATTTACAAGGTGTTATTTTGCTAAAAATATTCCTTTGGAGTGGATCTCATGCCTTGTTATTTGTAACTCTTCCTTTCCAAAGCTGAATCAGCGATGAAAGGAAATCGTTATTAAACTGCCACTTCTCAACCTTAAATGACTGCCTGAGCATAGAACAAAGCCTCAGTCGGTCCAGTGTCTGGGGGGAAGACCCCCAAAAGACACATTTATCATGAAAATTTTCCATTGTGCTTGGTTTTCCAAAGTAAACAAATGCTTGTAAAAGCTTAAGGTATGGGACACATTTTTGACAAATGGTAAGTTCTAAAGATTATAATTATATTAAATATACTAAATATATTTATGAAGTGAGTTAATTGCATTCACATTTCACTTTCAGAATCATTTTTTTGGAATTTTTTTATCATCGAAATGGGTTCTGAGGAACTTAATACATATTTTTTAATTGAATTGATAGGAAATAAGGATTGGCTTGCACAGACTACTCAATGACGGTTGTTTAAGACCTGCTTTAACAGATTGAAAGGAGAGGAGCCACTAGAGTGCAGGTGGTCTGGAACCAGGGCTGGATACATAATTGTGGAGACCAGTACAAAAGGAGTATAGGCCCCACTAGAGGTGGGAAATCAATTTTTCCTTCCCATCAGCCTGCTGTCCGAACCCACTGTGGGTGGGTGACCCCACCAACGAAATGCAATGTCCCTGTCAGTATGCCTGGATGGGGGCAGATGAGAGTCCTCCACTGAGTCCCCCACCAAATGTGCTGTGGTGTACAGGGAGGGAACTGTGCTGCCATGCCCTCCTCAAGATGCCATGGAGTGCATGCCTGACTGCAGCTTTAGCCCTCCCCAAGCTGGTTCCTAAGCTCCTGCAGGGAGAACAGGTCATGTGCAGAATGCAGGTCTCACTACCCCCTGATAAGTAGGGGGAGGCCAGGAAGGAGAATATTGGGGTGGTCTGGGCACCAGGAACTGGAAATGGGAGGAGCAAGAGGAAAGACCCCAAGTGAGTCACGTCTCTAAGCCCCAGAAGCATGTGTCATTGTCCTGTTGGATTTCACAAAACACAAAATCAAAGATAAATGAATTAAGAACCGCAAGATAGCCATCAAAAAAAAAAAAAAAAAAAAAACCAAACCCATTGCCATCGAGTCGATTCCAACTCAGAGTGACCCTGTAGGACAGGGTAGAACTGCCCCGTAGAGTTTCCAAAGAGCGCCTGGTGGATTCAAACTGCCAGTCTTTTGATTAGCAGCCGTAGCACTTAACCACCACCCACTGTTTCCAAGATAGCCACAGTAGTACATTAAATCCCAAATAAATCCCTTTGAGCATGGGGCCCTGTGCAACTGCACTGGTTGCCCGTAAAGCCAGTGCTGCCTGGAACATTTGCATAGGGACTCGTATGGTTTTAACACAGGGGCTGTAACATAGGTGCTGGCTGTGTGTTAAGCGTGTAATGCTTCTTGGTGGACTGTTATACAACGGTTTGGCTAAACTGGATTGTAAGATTTGGGGGATCAGGAATACCTTTGTTCTTTTGTTTCTCCCAAAGCACTTAGAACAGTCCTTTTGACACAATGCACTAACAAATACCACAGAGATCACTTATAAATCACAAACCGAGATGCTAAGAGATAAAACATTCTGTTGCACACAGGTAGAATTGAATTACAATTTTAATTGCAGTAAGACAGACTTTAGTTCTGACCAAGAAGCCTCATGAAGAATTTGGGGATCTCTGGGAGAAGGAGCAGCCGCAAAGGGGCTATGTGGGAGAGGGGGTGGAAAAGGGAGGTTTCTGAGAAAGGTGTTTGCTGGCTTAGAATCTCAGCTCACATCACTGATGCATATGTATCATGAAGAAGTTTAGATTCTTCGGGGAGATGTAGGTAATGATGAGCACTGGGAAACTAAGAAAAATGGAGACACGCCTTAAATGTTGTGGTTAGACACTGGAAACCACAACCTCTCAGCCCCTTACTATTGATGCTTCTTAATAACAAAATTCCTTCCTGACTCTGTGAATAATTGCCTTGAGGAGTGAGCAGGAGATGAGGCTCTTCCATCCTGTATGGTTCAAATGCCTAATGGGTGGGTTCACTAGCTCCCTGCTGTTTGAAAGATTCTTGCCAAATGATTGCTGGAGAAGTCATGAAGCCGGAGGATGGAAATAGCCCTGCCCACTGGGTGAAAGAGGATCTCTTCTCATCCTCTTAAAAATACCATGGAAGCATTTTTGCATCTCTGCCAGTTGCTATAGAGACCATGTGGGGAACACAAGCAAACATTCGGCATGCGTGAGACATGCTGAGGTGCAATGTGGTGCAATGTGGTTCCTCTTCTTTGTGTGTCTCTTATTGGCTTAGCGTTGCCGCTTGTAGCCACATCAGTGAGCCCTGTGGTTTCGGGCCTCAGGCTTGTGTGGCTCATCTTCAAGGAACTTATCTACCCTGAGGACTGGGAGGCACCCTACGTTTAGGGTCATGAGACTTGGTTGAACATTTTTTTCTATTACTTTTTTGGAGGCAGAAAATTCCTTCACTTCCCTGAGCTTCCATCTTCTCATCTGCAAAATGGGAGAAATAAAGCCTTCTTCCTGTGGGGAAGGCAATGAAAATGGACAGGCACGCTTTGTCAAGATGAAAGTACTAGGCGCGTTTGTGGCATTATTATGTAACACCGTATACTTTGAAAGTCTTGTCAAATCGTGGTCTCATTTTGGCACTGGCATGTGAAATGGGGCCTGGCTCATCATCTGAGTTAGTGGTTAGAAGGCATTGTTCCTTCTCAAGGTTTGTTGTGGATGCCTCGTCACCATATTGTTTGTTTTGCTGAAGGCCGGTGAGCTCAGAGAAGGGACCGGAGGCTTTGGGCCTTGCTTCTGGCACCCCTCCTTCCCATTTACCAGGGCCTCCGTAGTGATCAGGGGTCTCAGCTCACGGCCCGATATCCAAATGCCAGTGAAAGAATACCTCAACCGCCAATCTCTCTAGCCCTTGAAAAAACCCGGTTATTTTCTTAAACCACACACATACCCCTGCGGCTAAGAGAAGCCAGCAGAGCCAGTAGTAAGGACTTCCTTAGAGAGGAACAGAGGACCAGAGTGTACGTGTGGGCAAACCCTGGTTTGAATTCTAAACGCGCCCCTCTCTTTCCAGCTCCGTGTGTGGCTTCTTTTGGGGTATGGGAGGGAGGAGGAGCCAAGGATTCGGGCGTTGTCTTCTCTGACTGTCTCCTACCACCCACGCTCTGCAGAGTCTCATCGGAGTATGCCTTTCTGTCTCCTTGGCTACCGGCACAGTGCTGTGGCGACAGAGGAAACCGCTCAAACAGCATCATCAGTCTTGTGGGGCTGGACTTCGCCTACTCTGTCTACCACCTCCACTCTCTCCAACCCAGAGTTCTAGAATCGGGTTTGTGATTTATCATCCAAGCAAACATAACAGCAACTCCAAATTCTGACCCTAGGAAAGTGCAACCTAGCATAGTGTTTCTTGTGCTGCACAGTCAACGAGAGGATGCGGAAACATAGGGCCTGCTGGCTCTAACGGCCAAATGCTCCCATCTGGCCAAGAGCAGAACTCACCACACAGGAATGTGAGAATGAGTGTGAGCAGCAAGCGGTGGGAGGGGAGACCAAAAAGGAGCCAGGGCAGGGAAGAGCCCAGTCAGGTCAAGAATTCTACAAATTCTCTTCGCTTCCCACGCCCCACATCTCCCTTCTGGAAGGGAAAAGTAAATACCTGTATCAGAATTTCCATGAAGTTCCTAAGTGGGGACTAATTAGCGTCTTGGATTTTTTTTTGTTTGTTTTCTTTGCCGGGAAAAGTAGAGTAAAACTGAGAAATGAGGGAAGCAAGAAATTATATTAATAATAAAAGTAGGAGGGGCTGGTGTTGAAGGCCTTCATTTATTCAATTAATAACTATTGTATAAGCGTCCACTCTATACCAGGCCCTGTTTTAGGTGTTGGGGATACAGCAGTGAATAATATAGATGGAAATCCCTGCCCTCATGGAGCTTACATTCTTGTTGGAGAGACAGACAATAAAAGTAACAAATAAGTAGGAAGAAAAGCCTGGTGATCCACTTCCAAAAATCAGCCAATAAAAACCGTATAGATCAAAATGGTTTGATCCACGACTGATCATGGGGATGGCACATGACCGGGTAGTATTTCATTCCATTGTGTGTGGGGTTGCCATAAGTTGGGGCCAACTAGAAGGTAGCTAACCACAACAATGCATGTGCACACATACACATACAGCAGAGCAGGAAGATAGGGAGAGTAGAAGGGATTTGAAATCTAAGAGGATAATCAGGGACCCTCACTGTAAAGGTAGCATTTGAGTCCAGTGCTGACAGAGTGAGGCTACTGGGGCCGAAGCAGAGTAAGTGAGGGGGACAGAAAGGGAGAGACCAGAGAGTGAAGGGTCAGATCAGGTCAGGCCTTGTAGGCCCCTGAAAGGACTTGAGGTTTTCCTCTAAGTGAAATGAGGAGCCATGGAGAGTCTTAAGCAGACAAGTGATAAGGTTTAGCTTCTGTTTAAGGATGATTTTGGCTGCTGCATGGAGAGGAGATTGGAGGGGAGATGCTGCCTTTGATGTTGAGACTGAAGTCTGCTCTCACTTTGTTAAAAAGGGGAACTGGTAAATGTTAGAGAGGTTAAAGACAGCACCGCCAAGACTTTCTTTTGGGGGTGATCAGGACTGAGAGAAACTGAAAATGGGATACTTTAATCACTACTATGTTTGTGTTAATTAAGGATGTCCACACACGACCTAAAATTATCTTGGTGATTACCATTAGTTGACATCCATCCCTTGGAAAACATGGCCTAGAGAGAAGCCAGATGTTCATCGCACATGATGTTATAATTTATCCAGCCAATGGAGTTCTCTGAAGGCAGCTGTCATTTGGATATGACTTCAGAGCACCTAAGTCTGCCCCTCCTTAACTGCACATCTTGGACTAAAATTAAAAAAATAATAAGTTCTATTCAAGTGCAGCAGGGTCACCAGTTGCTTCACATACAGCACGCAACTGGTGTGCACTCTGTGCAAAAATACAGATATGCAGAAGGTGGGGCAAAGATGGCGAAATAGCCAGATATTTCCAGTGATCCATCTTACAACAAAGACCCGAAAAATCAAGTGAAACAATTATATTTGTGACAAGCTAGGAACCCTGAACATCAAAGGCAAAGTTAGAAAACTGAGTGGAAGAGGGGAGAGGCAGTTCAGAATTGGAGAGGAGTTACTGGACCTGAACTGCTGGGATCCCTCAGGCACCATTCCCAGGAGCAGCTGCAGCAGGCTGGTGGTAGCATTCGGCCACAGTTTCCTCAGGGAGAAGCAGCCAGCCACACAGCCTACTCACACCTCCAGAACCAGAGAAGAATGGAGCTTTCAGCAAAAGCTAAGTACTTGTGTATATTTTACCGTGCCCCCCACCCCCAAGCTGGCTTCAGTGGCTATGGATTTCTCTGGGGCTGAGATACACCCATTTGAATTCCCTGAGCCATGCTCACGGCCTTGGAGAAAGAATAAATTCACATCAGCGGGAAGAGATAATTTGCCAGCTCCACTAACTGGGAGAGCTCAGGACAGAAGCAGCTCCAGTCCAGGCATAAATGGTCCGTGGACTTTGAATAACTTTCCCCCCTGCATGGACCTGTATGGGCCTATTTCAGGAGAATAGGCCCTTGCTGGCAGACTGCAACTGTTTAAGCTGTGTAGTAAAGAGGTGAATGTTTGATATTTGACACCATTTTGCCTATTAAACAGGGCTCACACCTACCCACATCAGGGGTCTAAGGACTGGTAACCCCATTCAGGTCACCCAGCCACCCAGGACAGGGGTCCAAGGATAACTGGTACCTCCAAGCCCTTACAACCAAAAGCACTGGGTGCCTGTGGTCTGTCTGCAGAACCCACCCACCTGTACACTCTAGGGCACAGGGATGTGCTTTCCTCAGTGACACTTGGGGGACAGTTGTCAGCCCCCTGCCTTGTTCAGAGTGTGACCCCCTGCTGCAACCAGATACCAGTACCTACACCAAACACCCCTGCCCCTCTAAGACTGCATGACAGAGACTGTACCACACACTTGATGACCAGCTACCTGGACACGTGTGCTGAATCCACACAAGAAAAATGAATGGACTCATAAGCTCATATACCTGATAACAGCTCTAGCCATCTGGTGACAGGACATCAGAGTTCAAAAGGTGAAAATAATCAAGCTACCTCACTCAAGCAACCCATTTGGGCAAAACAAAACAAAGCAAGAAGCTAGGATACGGTAAGCAAACATAAAATAAACTAATACAATAACTTATAGACGGCTCAGAGACAACAGTCAATATCAAACCACATAAAGAAACAGACCATGATCGCTTCAACAAGCTCTCAACAGAGAATCAAAGGGTCTTCAGGACGAAGGTGCCTTCTTGGAATTACCAGATGCAGAATACAAAAGATTAATATACAGAACTCTTCAAGACATTAGGAAGGAGATCAGGCAATATGCAGAACAAGCCCAGGAACACACAGATAAAACAGTTGAAGAAATTAAAAAGGTTATTTAAGAACATAAGGAAACATTTAACATTTAACAAGCTGCAAGAATCCATACAGAGATAGCAATCAGAAATTCAGAAGCTTAACAATAAAATTACAGAATTAGACAACTCAATAGAAAGTCAGAGGAGCAGAATCAAGCAAGTGCAAGGCAGAACTGTGACCTTGAAGATAAAGCACTTGGCACTAATATATATGAAGAAAAATCAGATAAAAGAATTAAAAAAAAATGAAGAAACCTTAATAATCATGTGGGATTCTATCAAGAGAAATAACCGATGACTAACTGGAGTACCAGAGCAGGAAGGGATAACAGAAAATACAGAGAGAATTGTTGAAGATTTGTTGGCAGAAAACTTCCCCGACATCATGAAAGATGAGAAGATATCTATCCAAGATGCTCATTGAACTCCACGTAAGGTAGATTTTAAAAGAAAGTCACCAAGACATATTATAATCAAACTTGCCAAAACCAAAGATAAAGAGAGAATTTTAAGAGCAGCTAGGGATAAATGAAAAGGCACTTACAAAGGAGAGTCAAAAAGAATAAGCTCAGACTACTTGGCAGAAACCATGCAGGCAAGAAGGCAATGGGATGACTTATATAAAGCATTGAAAGAAAAAAAATTGCCGGTCAGGAATCATATATCCTTCCTAATGTCTTGAAGAGTTCTGTATATTAATCTTTTGTATTCTGCATCTGGTAATTCCAAGAAGGCACCTTCATCCAGAAGACCCTTTGATTCTCTGTTTTAAGATGGAACATTCCCTAGAATAGACCACATATTAGGTCATAAAGCAAGCCTTAGCACAATCCAAAACAATGAAAAATTACAAAGCATCTTCTCTGACTCTAAGACCGTAAAAGCAGAAATCAATAACAGAAAAAAAGCAGGGAAAAGAAATCAAACACTTGGAAACTGAACAATACACTGCTCAAAAAAGACTGGGTTATAGAAGACATTAAGGATGGAATAAAGAAATTCATAGAATCCAATGAGAATGAAACACTTCCTATCAGAACCTTTGGGATACAGCAAAGACAGTGCTCTGAGGTCAATTTATTTCAGTAAATACACACATATCAAAAGAAGAAAGGGCCAAAATCAAAGAATTATCCCTACAACTTGAACAAATAGAAAGAGAGCAACAAAAGAAATCCTCAGGCACTAGAAGAAAGGAAATAATAAAAATCAGAGCTGAACTAAATGAAACAGAAAACAGAAAAACAATTGAAAGAATTAACAAAACCAAAAGCTGGTTCTTTGAAAAAATTAACAATATTGATAAACCATTGGGCCAACCTGACAAAAGAAAAACAGAAGAGGAAGCAATAACCTGAGTAAGAAATGAGAGGGACAATATTACAACAGACCCAACTGAAATTAAAAGAATCTTACAAGATTACTATGAAAAATTATACTCTAACAAATTTGAAAACCTAGAAGAAATGGATGAATTCCTAGAAATACACTACCTACCTAAACTAATACAAACAGAGGTAGAACAACTAAATAGACCCATAACAAAAGAAGAGATTGAAAAGGTAATCAAAAAACTCCCAACAAAAAAAAGCCCTGGTCCAGACAGCTTCACTGCAGAGTTCTACCAAACTTTCAGAGAAGGGTTAACACCACTACTACTAAAGGTATTCCAGAGCGTAGAAAAGGACGGAATACTCCCATACTCATTCCAAGAAGCCAGCATATCCCTGATACCAAAACCAGGTAAAGACACCCTGATAAAAGAAAATTACAGACCTAGATCCCTCATGAACTTAGATGCAAAAATCCTCAGTGAAATTCTAGCCAATAGAATTCAACAATATATCAAAAAAATAATTCACCATGACCAAGTGGGATTCATACCAGGTATGCAGGGATGGTTCAACATTAGAAAAACAATTAATGTAATCCACCACATAAATAAAGCAAAAGACAAGAATCACATGATTTTATCAATCGATGCAGAAAAGGCATTTGACAAAGTTCAACACCCATTCATGATAAAAACTCTCAGCAAAATAGGAACAGAAGGAAAATTCCTCAACATAATGAAGGGCATTTATACAAAGCCAACAGCGAACATCATCCTAAATGGAGAGAGTCTGAAAGCATTCCCTCTGAGACTGGGAACCAAACAAGGATGCCCTTTATCACCACTCTTATTTAACATTGTGCTGGAGGTCCTAGCCAGAGAAGTTAGGCTAGATAAAGAAATAAAGGGCATCCAGATTGGCAAGGAAGAAGTAAAAGTATCTCTATTTGCTGATGAAACGATCCTATATACAGAAAACCCTAAAGAATCCTCAAGAAAACTACTGAAACTAATAGAAGAGTTCAGCAGTGTAATCAGGACACAAGACAAACATACAAAAATCAGTTGGATTCCTCTACACCAACAAAAAGAACATTGAAGAGGAAATCACCAAATCAATACCATTTACAGTTGCACCCAAGAAGATAAAATACTAGGAATAAATCTTACCAGAGATGTAAAAGACCTATACATTGAAAACTATAAGACACTACTGCAAGAAACCAAAAGAAATGTATATAAGTGGAAGAACATACCTTGCTCATGGATAGGAAGATTTAATATTGTAAAAATGTCTATTCTACCAAAAGCAATCTATAGATACAGTGCAATTCTGATCTAAATTTCAACGACATTTTTAATGAGATGGAGAAACAAATCACCAATTTCATATGGAAGAGAAAGAGGCCCCAGATAAGTAAAGCATCACTGAAAAAGAAGAACAAAGTGGGCGACCTCTCTCTACCTGATTTTAGAACATATTAAACTGCCACAGTAGTCAAAACAGCCTGGTACTGGTACAACAACAGCTACATAGGCCAATGGAACAGAATTGAGAATCCAGAGATAAATCCATCCACATATGAGCAGCTGATATTTGACAAAGGCCCAAAGTCAGTTAAATGGGGAAAAGACAGTCCCTTTAACAAATGGTGCTGGCATAACTGGATATCCATCTGCAAAAAAATGAATCAAAACCCATACCTCATGCCATGCACAAAAACGAGCTCAAAATGGGTCAAAGACCTAAATATAAAATCTAAAATGATAAAGATCATGGAAGAAAAAATACGGACAACATTAGAAGCTCTGATACACAGCATACACAGTATACAAAACATTACTAACAACGCAAGAGAGAAACCAGATTACTGGGCACTCCTAAGAATCAAACACCTATGCTCATGCACACACTTCACCAGAAGAGTAAAAAGACTACCTACAAACTGGGAAAAAGTTTTTAGCTATGACATTTTCGATCAGTGTCTGATCTCCAAAATCTACATGATACTGCAAAAACTCAACCACGAAAAGATAAATAACCCAATTAAAAAATGGGCAAAGGATATGAACAGACACTTCACTAAAGAAGATATTCAGGTAGTGCGCAGATACATGAGGAAATGCTCATAATCATTAGCCATTAGAGAAATGCAAAACAAAACTACAATGAGATTCCATCTCACTCCAACAAGGCTGGCATTAATCCAAAAAACACAAAATAATAAATGTTGGAGAGGTTGTGGGGAGACTGGAACACTTATACACTGCTGGTGGGAATGTAAAATGGTACAACCACTTTGGAAATCGATTTGGTGCTTCCTTAAAAAACTAGAAATAGAACTACCATACGATGCAGCAATCCCACTCCTTGCAATATATCCTAGAGAAATAGGAGCCTTCATACGAACAGATATATGCACACCCGTGTTCATTGCAGCACTGTTTACAATAGCAAAAAGATGGAAGCAACCAAGGTGCCCATCAACAGATGAATGGATAAATAAAATATGGTACATTCACACAATGGAATATTACGCATCCATAAAGAACAATGATGAATCAGTGAAACATTTCATAACATGGAGGAATCTGGATGGCACTATGCTGAGTGAAATTAGTCATTTGCAAAAGGACAAATATTGTATAAGACCACTATTATAAAAAATTTGAGAAATAGTTTAAACAGAGAAGAGAATATTCTCTGATAGTTACTAGAGGGGGAGGGAGGGAGGGAAAGGGTTTTCACTAATTAGATAGTAGATAAGAGCTATTTTAGGTGAAGGGGAAAGACAACACACAATACAGGAGAGGTCAGCACAACTGGACTAAACCAAAAGGAAAGAAGTTTCCTGAATAAACTGGATGCTTCAAAGGCCAGCATAGCAGGGGCAGGGGTTTGGGGACCAGGGTTCAGGCGACATCTAAGTCAATAGGCATAATAAAATCTATCAAAAAAACGTTCTGCACCCCACTTTGGAGAGTGGCATCTGGGGTCTTAAATGCTAGCAAGAGGTCATCTAAGATGCTTCAATTGGTCTCAACCCACCTGGATCAAAGGAGAATGAAGAACACCAAAGACACAAGGGAATTAAGAGCCCAAGAGGCAGAAAGGGCCACATAAAGCAGAGATTACATTAGCCTGAGACCAGAAGAACTAGATGGTGCCTGGCTACAGCCAACGACTGCCCTGACAGGGAAAACAACAGAGAACCCCTGAGGGAGCAGGAGAGCAGTGGGATGCAGACCCCAAATTCTTGTAAAAAGACCAGACTTAATGGTCTGACTGAGACTAGAAGGACCTGGGAGGTCATGGTCCCCAGACCTTCTTTTAAGCCAAGACAGGAACCATTCCCAGAGCCAACTCTTCAGACAGGGATTGGACTGGACTATGGGATAGAAAATGATACTGGGGAGGAATGAGCTTCTTGGATCAAGTAGACACAGGAGACTATGTTGGCAACTCCTGTCTGAAGGGGAGAAGAGAGGGCAGAGGAGGTCAGACCTGGCTGAATGGACACAAAAATAGAGAGTGGAGGGAAGGAGTGTGCTGTCTCATTAGGGAGAGAGCAATTAGGAGTTTACAGCAAGTTGTTTATAAATTTTTGTATGAGAGTCCAACTTGATTTGTAAACTTTCACTTAAAGCACAATAAAAAATTTTTTTTTAAAAAATACAGATGTGCAAAACACAGTGCCTTTGTTTTCTATAACTGATCAAATTTTCCTTGGCCCCTCCCCCACAACCCTGCAGATTATGGAGAAAGCCTGGATTCACACAGTCAGTAGGCATATGTTGGCCTCTTCCAGTATCCCCTGATCCACCCAGCCTTAGGACCTAGGTCTCTGATTGTTGGGGAATGATATTACTACATAGCTATGAGTATGGGAATCAGCACAGTGACATCTGGAACTGATGGGCTCCCCTGCAAGGTGTCGGGGTTAGTTTAGGTTCTGTGCAAGTGTCCCCTGAGATGCTCCTGTTGTAGTTTGTCCATTGGCATGCAATGGTGTCCATTGGCATGGAACATCGACCCTGTCATTACCTCTAGAAATCAAAGCACTTGATCTCTTTGGCCTCCACTTTCAACCCCAGGCCTCTGCCCTTCCACTGATCCTCCTTGAACCTTCATGACCTTCACCAGGGCATGTAGGAACATAGGGATACATCACTACGGGAAACGTTATCTCAGGCTATCTACCAATGTTCCTCCATCTGCCAGTGCTGCACAATCTCTCTCAAACCATGTTAGACATGATGCCAAGACAAATGTTGGGATGCTTTCAGCCTCTTCTAGGCTATGTCTGGGAGAGTAGTCACTC
This sequence comes from Loxodonta africana, assembly GCF_030014295.1. NCBI lineage: Eukaryota > Metazoa > Chordata > Mammalia > Proboscidea > Elephantidae > Loxodonta > Loxodonta africana. Next base: position 48,072,147 of record NC_087348.1, read on the forward strand.
ACTCCAATGTTCCTAGTCTCCCTATACCTTTGTGAATGCTTCCATAGCTCCCTTCCTCAATAAGGCTTGCCCTTGGGGAAGAGGGAAGGCAAGACCCTGATATGAGAAGGTCTTACTCTACCCCATCTCTCTTATCATTCCTATACTCTCCTGGGAAGAAAGGAGTTATTTTTCCATTCCTCCCCCCACCCCACCCTTTCTTGCAAGAACTTTCCCCTCAAAATATCTATTCTCTTGCTAAAATGGCACTTAAAAAAAAAAATTGCCATTGAGTTGATTCCTACTCATAGTGACCCTGTAGGATAGAGTAGAACTGCCCCATAGGGTTTCCAAGGCTTTAAGTCTTTACTGAAGCAGACTGCCACATCTTTCTTCCCGCAGAGTGGCTAGTGGGTTCAAACTGCCGATCTTTCAGTTAGCGGCTGAGCTCTTTCGCTTAGCAGCCGAGCTCTTTAACTACTGCACCACTAACTAAACCCATTGCCATCAAGTCAATTCTGACTTAGAGCAACGCTATAGGACAGAGTAGAACTGCCCCATAGGGCTTCCAAGGAGTGGCTGGTGGGTTCGAACTGCTGACTTTTGGTAGCTCTGTCCAATTACCTGGGGCCGTAATGGTTGTGTCAAATGTATCCTCAGGGAAGCAGACACTGAGGTGAAATTAGGAATGCATGAGGTTTATTGGGGAGTATCACTTGTGAACACAAAAGGGGGAGGCAGCAGAACTGGGCAGAGAAAGCCTCAGACCACAAAGCAGATATGACGAAGTTTTGGCCAGCCCAACGGGGAACTCCAGAACAAAGATTGCTCATGAGAGGAGCTTTGGATTGAACAGAAATGGCCAGGCTCTAGCACCCATTCTGTACTCAGCCACTGGCTGGGGGCTTCCTAGGAAGAGCATTGCCTGAATTCAAAAGCTGGGACAGAGTCTAAAGATTCTAATAGCTGGAAGTTGTAAGCTAACTGCGCTTTTTACAGCTGAACAGCAAGTTCTTTCTTCAAGGGCAATCCAGATGGGCAGCTCCAATTCTGTCCCATTGGTGTTGATCGGGGGGAAATAATGAAAATTTTATCGGTTTAATAGAAGTCCCTGGGTAGCACAAGCAGTTAAGTGCAAAGCTACTAAGCAGTTTGACTCTACGCCGAGATGCCTCAGAAGAAAGACCCGGGCAATCTATTTCCGAAAAATCAGCCGTCGAAAATCCAATGGAACAGTTCTACTCTGAAATACATGGGGTCACCATGAGTTGAAATCGACTTGATGATAATTTTTTTTTTTTTAGTATCAATTTAATATTGTCTAAGTATTTAGATATTACCTGAGCTTTTAAAGTCATTGCTGAACATAATCTTAGCCCACATCCTCTTCACTGCAGGTGGGTTTATGCACGGTGACCACAGATTAGAGAAAGATGCACAGATTTGACTTCTCTTGAATCTTTCCTAAAAAAATCTTCATAGACATGGTGCTACCCATCATGTTTTAAAACCATGAGCATGGCCCTCACAAAGCCTTCTGCTTTTTTTATCTTAGAGGCTTTCTGTAAATCTCAAACATGTCCATTTTAACTCAATTTTTGGAACTAGCAAGTACCCAGCAGTTCATCTAAACCCAAATCTTTTACCAAGATAGCACTCAGTGTGCCACCTGGGGAATTTCAGTGGTTTGTTGATAGCAAACTAAGGTGACAGATGGCTGCAAATCTGAGCAAAGGAACCTCCCGTGAGTCAGCAATTAATCATCCAACTGTCTGTTCACCAGGTTTCCTTCCTGTGAGTCACTTTAAGAAGTTTGACTTCTTCTTTCTCAGTTTCTAGCCCTTGTTTAATCAGTGGCACATTGTAATTCTTGAAAGTGTTGATAGGTGTGATTGGCCCCCTCTCCTAGACATCCCTTGGAATGAAAGTGGTAGGCAGGAGAGAGAAGAAGGTAAGAAACCAAAGAAGTGTGCATGTGAAGGGAAGGAGAACAAAGCAGGACTAGGTGCCTAGAAATTTCTTGCTTCCCCAGGAGTCAAAGCATTGGTTAATTTAGACGTGATTTCTCACAAAGGGATCCAAGTGTCGTAGGATTCCCAGTCACATTTGAATTTCAGATAAACAATGAATAATTTTTTGGTATATCTCCTGTACCATTTCAGGCATACTTATACTAAATTATTTATCTTAAGTTCAAATTTAACTGGATGTCCCTTATTTTTGATTTGCTAACTCTGGCATCCCTGCCTGGGTGACATTTCAGTTCTATCACCCTCACTTGATGAAGGTGATAAGCTACCTTCCCAACCTTACTGCATAGGAAATGGAGAGGATTGCACCAACCTCTCATTTTCTAACAGAAATCTCCAAGTTATTTAGACATGACATTTCCTTCTTCCTGGAGCAGCCTCTGCCTTCCCAGTTCTGTTCAACACAGAGCACTTCAAGCTGACCATTGTCTCAGACCCACCAGTAGATTACTAACAATGGTCTTCCTGTTCTAGCCCTGGTTTCTTCTGTACCTAAGGTGAGCTTGGATCCTGCAAGCCTACTGAGCCTCATTCATGCCTTATTCCCTGCCATGCTTGTCCTGTCAATATGACTGAGCTTTGGCCTTTGTTTCTGCCTATACCTGAAATCCTGAACTGTAGACTGTTTGGTTGTGGTTTTGACATCCTGCCTAGACTTTACCATTTCCTTCTTTTCAGAGATTCACCTCAGCTCATGCCTAGGGTGTGTCTCCAAACCAAACACACCACCTGGAACCACGATACTGGCTTCATTCCTCACCATCTTAAATTGACAGGGTTGGCAAAAATTTTCTGTAAATGGCCAGGTGGTAAATATTTTTCCCCTTTATAAATCCTATAGTCTTTGGCACAACTGAGCAACTCTGCCATTGTAATGTGAAGGCAGCCACAGACAATACAAATGAATGGGCATGTCTGTGTTCCAATAAAACCTAATTTATGAAAGTAGGTGGCGGGTTGGATTTGACCCACAGTCTATAGTTTGCTGACCCCTATTCTAGAAAGTCCTATGGCATTGCTTTTGCTGCCTAAAAAGTCCCTTTGAGATTAGATGCTGGCCTGTTACTTCATGGGAACCATATCTTTTTTTTTTTTTTTTTGGTGACTGATAAGTTTAATAAATGGATTAGTATGAGTGAATACATATTATCTAACATTAATTATTTTGTTTATATTATTTAAAAATTGAAATAACATGATTTTTTTTCAATTTTCTTCAATATACACAGATGAATTGTAGAAATAATTTGATTTCAGAAAATAGTTTTGGAATAGGCATATATACAGTATTTTTATGCAAAAAACACATACCTCCTGAGTCTGTTTGCCAGCTGTGTCCTCACGCTCCCCACCCCCAGAAATCCCCACAAGTGTGCTACACCAATTTTTCTTCATACCAACATGTAAAAAAAAAAATGGCATAGTGACATCTATGAAAATACCTCACAGGGGGAGGGCGTGGCTGGAAAACAAATGTAGAAGACATGAGTTATCCATGTAAAAATACAGTAAATGGCCAACCAATATATTAAAACCTATTTTTCAGTCAATAAATATCTACTTTAATTTTATATGCTTAACTGTTCGAGATAATTTTTTTTCTTTTTTTATTGGGAACCACATCTTTTTATCAACATGATATTGATGGCTGTCCGTGCTTCCATAAGGGACTAGTCCTATTTTGGTCTTGGTATCATAGACTTCTTGTTTTTTAAAAACATATGTAACACAACATTTGCCAAGGCAACATTATTCAAGTTTACAATTTAGTGTTATCAATTATATTAATCATGTTGTGCAACCATTGCTCACGATCATTGCCAAATTTCCCGCCACTATAAACAGAAACTCAGGGCTTCCCAAAGAGAGGCTCTGCCTTCCTGCCCCCCTTCTGCCCCTGATAACCACAGTGAACTTTGATCTGTATACATTTGCCTATTATTCTTGTCCTTTATAAGTGAGATCATGTAATATTTGCCCTTTCGTGTTTGACTTATTTCACTCAGCTTAATGTTTCCGATGTTTGGTATCCTAGTCTTGACTTTGGCAGTTCTCAGCTTTCTTCTCTTTCCCCTCTGCCAACATGAGAGGTCCCAGCATGCCTTGAGGATGAGTACACTCAAGTGAGCCAATTTTTGCTTTTGTTTCCACACTACTGCCAAGATCCACTCCCTTTCTTTCCATAAACACTACCTTAATTCACGAATTAGTTACCAACACTTTAGACTGGTTCCCTCTCATCACTGGACTTCAGCTTAAGGAATCTTCACCTGCCTATCACTGATGATGTGATTTCCTTTGAATACTAAGTCAATGAGACTACCCACCAGTGCAAGGAATGCCTTGTCTTATAACGGCTACAGATTTAGAGAAAAGCCTTCTCTCTTAGGTGATGAAAAAGGACCTTGGCAGAACTGTGTAAAGGCAGCCAGTGCCTGGCTTCAGTGCTACAGATGCAGCACCTCAGCATGAAGAAAAGTCAATATTAGGAATCGTTGATGCTGTTATTTAAAAGTAATAATACAACTTTGTTGTTGTTATTGTTGTTGTTTGGTGTTGTCAGTTTCAACTTACAGCCACCCCATGTGACAGAGTAGAACTGCCTCATAGGGTTTTCTAGACTGTCATCTTTATGGAAGCACATTGTCAGGTGTTTCTTCCACAGAGCCACTGGGGGGGTTTGAACCACCAACCTTTTGTTTAGCATCGTGAGATTCCTTAATATGGCCCCCAGAAAGACTTATATGGTATGAAAATGCAAAGTGTATTTCATAAGCAAATAAATGCATGTATGAATAAATCTACCTATTCATAAGGCCAGGGCTTTGAGACCTAATCAATAAATTTCAAAAATAAAGTTTTAAATTAGAAAATTTAATTTAATTTTGAAAACAGATTTACATATATTCATATATATATTTCATATATTCTGACTTATAGTGACCCTATAGGACAGAGTAGAGCTATCCCATAGGGTTTCCAAGGAGTGCCTGGTGGATTCGAACTGCCAAACTTTCGGTTAGCAGCCATAGCTCTTAAGCACTATGCCACCAGGGTTTCCACAACTTTACACAGACCCTTTTAAATAATACCGATTGATACTGGCTGCTAGCCTGGTCAGTTTTACCACCTTGTTCTACACAACTGTTTATTTTATGGGATAAGCGTTTTTCTCAAAGGTTGAGGGTAGTCAAAGGTTTTGTAAGCCAAGTCCTGTTTTAAATAGAGGTTACTCTCTAATTCTGGAATTTTCTTGCTTTGTTTTTGAAAACTTATTTTCTTTATGTAGAAACAAATTTCCAATAACCGTTATATCTCTAAATTGAAACTGTCTACACTTTCTTAGAAAAAATACATTTTAAATTATCTCAACTCCTTCAAACCAGTTAACTATTTTCATTTAATCATGATGTCTTTAGAAGAAAGAAAAAAGTAAAATTATCAGATCTTTACATTACTGCCATCTGATGATTTGATTGATCGCATTAGGTGCTCGGCAAATACTAATTGGTGTAAATGGTTCAGCAGTAATTGCAATCAATGATCAAAACTTTATTGAAAATAAACTTTTCTAAAAAGTGTATTTTGGTATGATCGCTACACATAAACTACACATATTTGAAGTGTGCAATTTGGTAAGTTTTGTCACATTTGTATAAACCCATGAAGCTATCACTAACACAAGTATTATGAGCTTATCCATCCTCCTAAATGTTTCCTCATTCCCTTTTGTAATCTCTTCCTCCCACCTTCCCTATCTGCTCCCCCATGTCCAGGCAACCACTGCTGTGCTTTCTGTCACTATACATTGTTGTTGTTGTTAGGTGCTGTTGAGTCACTTCTGACTCGTAGTGACCCTATGCACAACAGAATAAAACACTCCCTGGTCCTGCATCATCCTCACAATCATTTTTATGCTTGAGCCCATTGTTGCAGCCACAGCTTTAATCCATCTTGTTGGGGGTCTTCCTCTATTTTGCTGACCCTCTTCTTTACCAAGCATGATGTCCTTCTCCAGGGACTGACACCTCCTGAGAACGTGTCCAAAGTATGTGAGATGAAGTCTCTCTGTCCTTGCTCCAAAGGAGCGCGCTGGGTGTACTTCTTCCAAGACAGGTTTGTTTGTTCTTTTGGCTGTCCATGGTATATTCAATATTCTTCACCAACACCATAATTCAAAGGCATCAATTCTTCTTCAGTCTTCCTTATTCATTGCCCAGCTTTCAAATGCTTAGAAGCAACTGAAAACACCATGTTTTGGGTCAGGCGTAACTTAGTCCTTAAAGTCAAGTCTTTGCTTTAACACTTTAAAGAGGTTTTTTTTTGCAGCAGTTTGTCCAAAGCAATACGTCATTTGATTTCTTGACTGCTGTTTCCATGGGTGTTGATCGTGGATCCAAGAAAAGTGAAATCCTTGACAACTTCAATGTTTTCTCTGTTTGTCATGATGTTGCTTATTGGTCCAGTTGTGAGACTTTTTGTTTTATGTTGAGGTGTAATCCATACTGAAGTCTATAGTCTTTGATCTTAATCAGTAAGCCATTCAAGTCCTCTTCACTGCCAGCGAGCAAGGTGGTGTCATCTGCATAACATGGATTAGTTGGCATATTCTAGGATTGTATATAAATGGAATTGTGTGGCATGTACTCTTTCTTTTTCGTTTCTTTCATTCAGCAAAATGATTTTGCTATCTATCCCAGTTAAAGCTCACATCAGTAGCTCACTCCTTTTAATTGGTGAGTAGTATTCCATTGTGAGGATGTGCCATCATTTGTTTATCTATTCATCTGCTGATGCACATTTGGGTTGCTTCCAGTTTGGGGCTATTAAAAATAAAGCTTCTCGGAACATTTGTAAATAGGTCTTTGTATGGATATCTGCTTTCATTTATCTTGGGAAAATACCTAGTAATGAAATGGCTGAATCATATATAGATGTATATCTATCTTTCAAAGAAACTGACGAATTATTTTCCAAGGTATTTGTTATACTCTGACCAGCAATGTATGGGAGTTCCAGTTCTTCCACATCTTTACCAACACTTGGTATGATCATTCTTTTTAATTTTAGCCACTCTAATAGGTGTATACCACTATTTCATTATGATTTAATTTGCATTTATTTAATGACTAAGGAAGGAGCCGTGGTGACACAGCCATTAAGTGTTCAGTTGCAAACTCAAAGGTTGGTAGTTTGAATCCACCCAGACTCCATGGGAGAAAGACCTGGGGATCTGCTCCTGTAAAGATTACAGCCTAGGAAACCCTACGGGGGAGTTTTACTCTGATACATGGGGTCACTATGAGTAGGAACCTACTCGATGGCATCTAACAACAGTTGTTTAACTTTTCTTGTGCTTATTTGTCAGCCGATATTGTCTTTGGTCAAGTATTTGTTTTATCTTTTTTTTTCCCATTTTTTAGTTGGGTTGATTGTTTTCTTATGTCGAGTTTTGAGAATTCTTTATATATTTTGGATAGAAATCACGTCACAAATATATGATTTACAAATATTTTCTCCCAGTTGGTGGTCTGTCTTCTTATTCTCTTAGTAGTAGTGTCTTTTGAGCAGAGCTCTTAATTTTTATGAAGTCCAATTTACCAAATTTTTTAAAATATATTTTTTGTTGGAGTAAATATGGAAGTAACAAAACATTTGCCATTTCAACAACCTTCACAAGTACAGTTCAGTGACATTAAATATGTTCATCATGTTGCTCAACCGTTGCCATTAACCACTCCCAAGTTTTTCTATCACCGTTCACAGAAACTCTGTGTCCCCTAAGCATATCAACTTGTTTTTTATGGATCATGCTTTTGGTGTTGCATCTAAAAACTATTCACCTAATCCAAAGTCACAAAGGTTTTCTCCTATGTTTTACTCTTGAAATTTTACTTTTAGGCTTTACATCTGGGTCTATGATCCATTTTTAGTTGATTTTTGTATATGGTATGATATATGAATCAAAATTTATTTATTTGCAAAAGAATATCAAAATCAGTTGTACATGCATGTGTGGGCCTATTTCTGGGCTCTGTGTTCCACTGATATATCTTTGTTCCCCTACCAAAATGCTTTGATTGTGGTAGCTTTTTATATACATCCTGGAATCGGGTAGTATTTGTCTTACAACATTGGTGTTTTTTTTTTTTTTTTTCCTCCCCAAACTTGTTTTGGGCATTCTAGGTCCTTGCATTTTTACATGTTTTAAAACGAGTTTGTCGGTTTCTTCAATTAATCCTGGGATTTTGATTGGGGTTGCATTGAATCTGTACATCAGTTGGTGTGTTTGTTAGTTAGGGGAAGGCCCCATCCCAGGCTAGTCTACATTGCCAATGGTGACTTGATGTCCTGTTCTCTTCCTTACAGGACAGGACAAGGGCTGGAAGAAACCCAGCAAGTCCCATGCTATTTGGATTTGTGTCAAGCTGGGCCAACTTGAGGGGTAGAGTTCTCACTGAGATTGAAGAAGTGAACTGAAATAAGGGAAAGGAGACCCCCATGGAAGAATAGCAACTCTTGAGGAGCCATGGACAGGACTGTAGAAACAGGTGGGAATGGAATTCAAATGAAAGCACGTTGAGAACAGTACGGTAGAATCCTTGTCAAATTTGTCAAAACATGAGGTGGGTTTGCTGGTTTGGTTCTACGGACAGGCAGGAGCAGATATCCACTTTGAACTTGTGGGACAAGTTTAAAGTTTAAAGGATCAGGAACAGGGCAGGAAAACATCAACTTTAGAGGTCAACTCCTTACTCTAGTAGGAAAGATTTTGTATCCTGGTTTACCACAGAAATGGTTTACCGTAGAGTGGATGTATACACTTGGTGGTGATCGAAAATCAAGACCAGTTTAGGTAAGAAATGCTGCTGTCTTTGAAGGATTCTGACTACGTGAGGTCTCCCCAGGAAGCTGATAAATACTGGAGATCTGATGTGGTGAAACTTGGGGAAGGCAGCTGGAGTTTATGGGTCTCCTAAAAATAGGGTTACTCCCACCAGGCTGAAACTTAGTCATAAGTTACCAAAGAGTAGGAAAATGGTCACATGTCTGGATGGCCACGGAATTTGAACCGTAGCACAGGGTCCTATTCAGAGGAAACAAGAAATCTGGTTCAAGAACTTTAGTGCAGATTTCATTCTCTAAGTCCAGGAAAGCAACTTAAGAATGGTAAGCATTGACCAAAAGAGCTTCCTTTGAACTTCCATAACATCGTCTCTCTCAAAGAGATAATGTAATCCCCTTTTCCCCCAACCAAGTGTCCAATAGTGAGTTTTAAACCACTGTCTCAGGGACAATGCCATAAAGACTGCTCCAGGTATTATATAAGATCATGGAAAAGTGGGTGGGGTAGGTAGAGAATAGCTATTGGGTGGACAACCAATAAGGCTTGTTCCTGGAGCAATTGGGTAATTCTTTTGATTTACTTCCCTCATAGAGGCAAAGTCACATCATTTGCAAGGCATTTTAGGAGATGTGATCTGCTTTCATGAAATCATGGATATTGCTGATGTTCTGGCCCAGGGACAAGCAAATCCATTTTTAAAATTCTGTTATGACTCTCCAAAGAGCGTTTCCTAAGTTACATGTAAAAGCAAGTCATTAAAAAAATGCAACTTGCATTTATTTCTATCTTTAGCCTGCAGTTTATTATACCTCACCCTCTGGGCTAGCAGCCCACAAATATCTCATAGCACTTGCTAAAATGTGTAATGATTTGCTGTATTTATTTATTTCTTTGCCTCTCCCACCACATTTATTGTAAGATTCTTCTGCCTTGTTCACTATTCTATCTGAAGCACTGAGCACCAAACCTGGGGACATAGTAGTCGTTCAATAAAAAAATGTTGCATGAATAAATGAATGAATAAAAATCTTAGATGAATAAGCTGTGAGAAAGATCTTTACAGCAGAAAAGGCACGTGGTACTATCAATGTCTTCAACAAATTTTGGCTGAGCACAATAGGTAGTTTTTCATACTTCCTTCTGTGGGTCCTGTTGAGCAGTTACCTGATGCTCAGAAGGGAACACTGCAGGGAGAAGTGCCAAGAAATGTTCTACTTCCACTGATTTCCTTCAGTGTTTTCACATGGAGTTTGACTGTAGCAAAAGAATTGCTATTTCACCAGCTAAAAGAAGCAGAGAGCAAATTGTGATTAATTTTTGTGCTCTGGGACCCTGGTTGAAAGTAAGAGAAAGGTTTTGTCCTTCCATCTCTCTGGGGATCTTCAAACTCTCCAATATTTATTGTTCTGTGCCAAGCGCCCAAAGCTGACTCAGAGGGAGCCCATCCTGCAACAGTTGGACACCAACTGTGTAAACACTGTTCTAGCTTTCAGGCGGTTGACTGCTTGGACCACTTTCCCTCTTGGGTAGAAAGATGAAGAGTAGAGTCTTTAGAGAATGTAAAAGAAAGGGGAAAATGGGAGACCTGCAGACAGACACCAGCTTGTTGAGGCCTTGAAGACAAAGCCAAGGACCAAAGAATAGCTATGTCTGTTCAATGCCCATTGGAAAAGCCAAAAACCAAACCTATTGCTATCAAGTTGAATGCAACTCACGATGACTCCATGTATTACAGAGTAGAACTGCTACATTGGATTTTCTTGGCTATAATCTTTATGGAAGGTCCTTAAGAGTTGCAAACAGTTTGCACTCTAATAACCCAATAACCTAAAAAAGATTGATAATTCAAACCCATTCAGTGATGCCACTGAAGAAAGGCCAGGCAATCTGCTTCTGCAAAGATCACAGCCAAGAAAATCCTATGGAGAAGTTATACTCTGTAACACATGGGGCCACCATCAGTTGGAATCAACTTGACAGCAATGGGTTTTGTGTTTTTAAATCTTTATGGAAACAGATTGCCAAGCCTTTCGTCCATTAGATGAGTTCCAACCGCAAACCTTTAGGTTAATGTTGTTGTTAAAGACTGTTGAGTCAATTCCAACTCATAGTGACCCTATGTACAACAGAATGAAACACTGCCTGGTCCTGTGCCATCCTCACAATCATTATATTTGAGCCCATTATTGCAGTCCCTGTGTCAATCCACGTCATTGAGGATATCCCTCTTTTTCACTGACCTTCTACTTTACCAAGCATGATGTCCTTCTCCAGGCACTGGTCCCTCCTGATAACATGTCCAAATTGTATAAGATGAAGTCTCACCACTCTCGCTTCCAAGAAGCACTCTGGCTTTATTTCGTCCAAGACAGACTTGTTCGTTCTTCTGGCAGTCCATGGTATATTCAATATTCTTCACCAACACCATAATTCAAAAGCACCAATTCTTCTTTGGCCTCCCTTATTCATTGTCCAGCTTTTGCACTCCCTAGGGACCTCCATAAAGGGGAAGAGAGAAGGGAAAGAAGGAACAAGCTGAGAGTGGGAAGGAGTGGGCAAGAAAAACAAGCTTATGGAAGAATAAGACATTATAGCTAAGATGTAAAATGATGGAGTCTCTGGAAAGTGAAATGTTGTGCTGGAAAGTTTAGGGCAACTAACGTAGCTCTCTGCTGTTGTTACTTCTCTAACTGCTCTCCTCCTCAGGAGTGTTTTCCTCAGCTGGAGTTCCCTCACATAAGCCCTGGGGAGGCTGAGTGGTGACAGGGAAGTTGAAGAAGGGAGAAAACTGTGAGACATTTCAAGAGCTTCTCCCCTTGCTTCTTTCTTCATTTACCCTTCCAACCTAGTTTTAGAACAAAGACTGACTGTGGGAAGAGGTTCTAACTGCAGCCTTCCACGGTCTCAGATACCCAGATAAAACCCCTTTCTTGTCTTTGCGCAACCCATAAAATCCAGTATGGGCGTTCATTAACTTTCTAGCAGGGGCCCTCTCATGTTATGATTCATTTTAAGGGGAATGGAAAATGTTATGAGAGATTTTCAGCTAATGGGTAAAATATGTGGGACAGATGCTATTTGCAGCCCTGTTGCCTTGAAGACTATCTTCTGCTAGCCCTTAGTCTCAGGGTAAATGTAAAAAGAGATCTGCTTGCCCAGGAATTAGGCAGTTTTCTGGGAGGGCGGTGAATGTCCTGGGCAGGACTAACAGACAGTTAAAGAAAACATCAGAGAAGGAGGCCATAGGTGCTTGGAGAACCCACAGAATACTAGAATACTAGGATGGAGAAAGGAGTCCCTAGGTAGTACAAATTGTTAATGAACTTACCTACTAACTGAAAGGTTGGTGGCTCGAATCCACCCAGACGTGCCTCAGAAGAAAGACCTAGTGATCTACTTCTGAAAAGTCATCCATTGAAAACCTTGTGGAGCACAGTTCTACTCTGACACACATGGGGTCTCCATGAGTTGAAGTTGACTCAGTGGTAACTGGTTTGGTTTAGAATGGAGAAGCTTGCTCCTCCAGGTCACTAGTTCAAATCTCATCTGAGCTGGGGACAGGCTGGAGAAGGAAAGAGGGGATGTTAACTAAGGATATTTGCTTGTTTCCCTCAAACATGTTGAGGTCCAATGTGTAGGAGATGGTGTTGCCTCATTCATCTTCATACTTTTAACGAATCAACCATCTGGAACAAGGTGAAATGGGGCTAATTTCTCCATGATGAGGATATCACCTTCCTGCAGCAGAAGAAGGATTTAGGGCAGGGGTGACCTCAGAGGACCATTCCTTGGATGAGCTCTCTTTTCTGTCTACATCCTCTCCCTAGGTGACCTCATACATTCTCATAGCTTTAAACACCAACACCCAAACTTATAACTTCAGCCACAACTTTTGCTTTGAACTTCAGACTTGTTATCTCCAGTTATCTGCTTATCATCTCCCCTTGGATGTCTAATAGTTGTCTCAACCTTAATGTGTACAAACAGCATTTCAGAACCTTCCACCCACACTTGTTCTACCCACATATTAGTTGACAAGAACTCCATTCCTCCTGTTGTTCAGGCCAAAAACTTTGACTCCCTCTCACAAACCACTTCCAAACAGTAAATCCTGTTTGTCTCTGTCATAAAAAAAAATATTTGATTCCCACCGTCTCGACTGCTACTGCCCTGGCCGAAGACACCATCGTCTCTCACCAAGATCACTGTCATGGCTTCCTGACAGGTCTTCTTGCTTCTGCCCTTACTCTTCTTCAGTCTTTTCTAATCCAAAATCCAGAGTGACTCTTAAAATTGAAGTCATATCATGTTACTCTTTCACTCAAAACTCTCCAATGGCTCCCATCTCACTTAGGGGAAAAACCAAAGCCCTTACAATGGCCTAGAAGGCCCTTAATGATCTATTGCTTTTCTGATTCTCTATCGCACTACTTTCATTTTTGCTTACTGCCCTCCTACCACACCAGCCTCCTGGCTGTTCCTCAGACATGTAAAACTTGTTCCCACCTCAGGCTCTTTGTCCTGGTAGTTCCTTGGCATGGAACACGCTTCTTCCAGTTAGCCACATGGCCGCTCCCTCTTTTCCTTCAGTTCTCTCACTTTTTAGCTGAGGCCTTCCTCAACCATCCTCCATATAACAGCGAAACCTGACCCCTGATACTCTCTATCCCATGCCTCCTGCCTTATTGTTCTCCATGGCATTTACTAGTTTATTTGTGTATTTTCTAACTCTTTTTAACAGAACATAAGTGCTCCATGAGAATAGACTTTTTCTCTTTTGTTCACTGCTGTATCCACAGTGCCTAGAATAGTACCTGAGACATAATAGGTGTTTGCGATGGTTAATTTTATGTGTCACTGAACTAGGCTATGATTCTCAATGGCTTGGCCGGTTGCTGGACTGATTGCTACAATGCAATGTAATGTAGTTGTCTTAGTCATCTAGTGCTGCTAAACAGAAATACCACAAGTGGATGGCTTTAACAAAGAGAATTTTATTTTCTCAGAGTCTAATAGGCTAGAAGTCCAAATTCAGGGCGTCAGCTCTAGAAGTCTTTCTCTCTCTGTCAGCTCTGGAGGAAGGTCTTTGTCATCAAATTTACCCCGGACTAGGAACTTCTCCATGCAGGAACCCTGGGTCCAAAGGATGCGCTCTGCTCCTGGTGCTTCTTTCTTGGTAGTATGAGGGCCCCCACTCTCTGCTTGCTTCCCTTTCCTTTTGTCTCTTGTAGGATAAAAGGTGGTGCATGTCACACTCCAGGGAAAAATCCTTTACGTTAGATCAGAGATGTGACCTTAGTAAGGGTGTTACAAACCCACCCTAGTCCTCTTTAACATAAAATTACAATCACAAAATGGAGGACAACCATACAATACTGGGAATCATGGCCGAATCAAGTCGACACATATTTTTGGGGGACACAATTCAATCCATGACAGCAGTGTGATGTAGTGTAGTATAGTGTAGTGTAGTGTAGTGTAGTGTAGCGTAGCGTAGCGTAGTGTAGTATGATCATCTTCTATGATGTGATTTGATGTGATCAACCAATCAGTTGAACGGGGAGTTTTCTTGGGGTGTGGTCCGCATCCAGAATAGGAATGGATGTTCTGTCAGAGTTCATTCTCTTTCAACTTTGCACTCTTCTTGTTGCCTGACCTCTGGATCTTGGATCTTGAGATGTAAACCTGCAGATGTTTCTGGCCTACTGCCCCACAATCCTGTGAGCGAGCAGAGGTCTCCAGCCTTCCACCTGACCTACAAATTTGGGGCTTACCAACCCCCACAATTAAGTGAGCCATTTCCTTGAAGCAAATCTCTGTCTCTATACTTATATATATGTATATATGTATTTATATACGTATGTATTTATATATATATGGTTTTGCTACTTTAGAGAACTCAACTAAAACAGTGTTTAATATGAGGGTAAGTCAAAAAGTATTGCTACTAGGGCTCCAGTTCATAGATACATGAGTTTATTCAAACAAAACATGCTTAAACACATTTCTGCGATCAATGGATGGCTGCAGACAAGTTCTCTCAATAATACATTTGTCTTAGTTTCATCAGGGTGTCTTCAAAAAAAAAGGATACTTTTTCTGCCGTGGAAAAAAATGATTTTGAAGTCAGGGCTAATATCAAATTTTTAACAAAACTCAAGTGAACATATTCCCAAATCGCTGAAGCTATGCAACAAGTTTATAGGAATGCTGCCCTACATAAAACAACAGTTTTTAGATGGATCATGTGTTTTAAGTAAGGTTGGGAAGGCCTCAAAGATGAGCCAAGAGAGGGAAGACCACTTAGAAGGTTATGGTGACTGTTTTTTGGGATTCCAAAGGAGTAATCTTAATAGATTTTCTCAAAGGACACAGGATGATCACAGGGTCTTATTATGAAGAAGTTTTAAGAAAATTGAAAACTGCATTGGTGAAAAAAAGGCCAGGAAATTTGTGCTAAGGAATTTTTTTTTTACATCACGTCAATGCACCCACTCTTTCTTTGAGGGTAGCAAGGGCTGTCCTGTGAGAATTTCATTGGGAAACCTTACCCCATCCACCCTACAGCCCTGGTATTGCCCCATCAGATTTCTTGTTGTTCCCCAAACTCAGAGAGGAGGATGCTAAAAATGCTGTTTAGCCACTGCGTAAATCAAAGAGCCCAGGATTCTTCAGAGAAGGGCTGGAGATATGGAAACTCCGCCTTCAGAAGTATATAGACCTAGATGAAGAATATATCAAGAAACAATAGCTTTCTATTTCGGTATTTTTGTTTAATAAAGGTTTCTGTGATTTTGTAGCAATACTTTTTGACTTACCCTCATAAATGTATGTTCAGTAAATGAATGAATTTCTGGTCCCCTCCCACCCTCTGATGCTAGGATTACTAATTGTTCTTGGACCAAGTGTTTCAGTTTCCCTAACAATAAAGGGAGGGAGGGTGAGGTTTGATAGTTTTATTTGAAAGTAGAGTTTTTTAATGACCTTACAGGGAAGACATTAAACCTTAAAAAAAATCTGTTGAAATCCATTAAATTTTTTCCATTTTGACTGACTCATTTGGCAAGAACAATAAGTTCTCATGCAGTTGGAAACTAGAATGAGAGAGGGAGTGTCAGAAGCAGGGAGAGGAGAAACTTTTTATCATTTATTAAATTGAGGATCACTTCCCATTTCTTTAGGTAAACTTTTATTTTTTAAGTACAGCATACATACAGTAAAGTACACAAACTTTAAGTGAATTACTGATGAATTATCACAAAATAAACACACCCACCTCACAGGTCAAGAAATAGAACTAGTACCCAGAAAGCCTCCTTGCAACTTTCCCCACTACTGTCTCCTCCCCTTCCCCAAAGGAATCACTACCCTGACTTCTAACACCATAGATTAGTTTTGCCTGGTTTTGAACTTCATATAAATAGAATGAGACAATATGTATTCTTTTGTAACTGGCTTCCTTCATTTGACATTATGTTTATGAGATTCATGCATATCATGTGTAAAAAAAAAAAAAAAAACCCGTTGCCGTCAAGTCGATTCGAACTCATAGCAACCCTACAGGACAGAGTAGAACTGCCCCCACAGAGTTTCCAAGGAGCACCTGGTGGATTCCAACTGCTGACCTTTTGGTTAGCAGCTGTAGCTCTTAACCACTGCGCCACCAGCATTTCTGGTATATTGTGTGTAGCAATAGCTAATTTATTTTCATTGTGTACAGAATTCTAGTCTATAACTATACCACAGTTTATTTATCTATTCAACTCTTAGTAGACATTTGAGTTTTTCAATTTCGGGAGTTTTACACTAACGTTAGAACCCTGGTGGCACGGTGGTTAAAAGCTCGGCTGCTAAACAAAAGTTTGGCAGTTCGAATCCACCAGTCACTCCTTGGAAACCCTATGGGGCAGTTCTACTCTGTCCTATAGGGTTGCTATGAGTCGGAATCAACTGGAAGGCAACAGGTTTGGTTTTTTGGGTAAAGTAACATTACAGTGAACACTTTTGTGCATGTTAATGGTGGATATAAGCACTAATTTATATCAGATACATACCCAGAAGTGGACTTGCTAAATCTTAGGGCAAGCTATGATGAGATTTAGTAGATACTGCAAAACTATTTTCCAAAGTAGTTGTATCCCTTTAAACTCTCACCAGCAATGTCTAATGGTTAGGTTGCTCCACATCCTTGCCAAAACTTGGTATTTTCAGTTGTTTTAATTATTTTTGCGCTGGTGGGCATTTAGGGGTATCTCAAAGTGATTTTTGTTTGTATTTCTCTAATGACTAGTGGGATTAAACACCTTTTCAGGTATGCACTGGCCATTCCATTTTTGTGAGGTGCATATTCAAGTCTTTTCTCTTTTGTTTTCAATTGGGCTGTCTGTCTTTTTTACCTTCTTAATGATATCTTTTGGTGAACCAAAGTTTTTAACAAAATTCAGTTTATGATTTTTTTTTTTTAGGTAGCACTTTCGGAAAATAAGAATATTTGCCCATCTCAAGGTCCTATGCTATTTTCTAGAAGCTTTCACATTTAAATCTACAGACCACATGGAACAGATTTTTTGCTATGGTTTGAGGTAGGGGTTGGGTTTTAGTTTTATTTTGCCATTTGGATACCAGTTTGACCCACCACCATTTATTGAAAAGATTGTCCTTTCTCAACTGATCTGAGGTGTTACCTTTTTTCATAAATCAAGCTCTGATTTCTGGACTTTCTATTTGTCCTGTTGATTTATTTGTCTATTGATGTATCAGTGTCACACTGTGTTAATTACTGTAGCTTTATAGAAATCTCATTATCCGGTTGACTAAGTCCTCCAACTTTTTTCCTTGAGGCGGTCTTAGATATTTTTGACCCTTTGCATTTCTGGTTTACTTTTACGTGGACTAGAAAGCATCTTTAAAAGTTAAATGTCTTCCCATTTTGGTGTGTCCCCACATCATTCAAATCACAAGCTCAGGGATGTTTCCACAAAGTCTGTATCTCTACTTCATTTCGTGGGCTGCCCAAGGTGGTTCTCACTGTCAAGCCAGGCACTTTTCTTGGAGTTCATTCCCATTTCTTCTCATACTTCTTTCTTGATATCCAATGGCACTTTTTTCTATGCAGCAAATCAGTACCATCACAATATGCTGCAAGTTTCTGCTATTAATGCTACTGCTCTTATTTCTAGTAATCGTTGTCGTTGTTAGATGTCATTGAATCAGTTCCAACTCATAGCAATCCTATGTACAACTGAAATAAACACTGCCTGGTCCTGCATCATCCTCACAATCATTGCTATGTTTGAGCCCATTGTTGCAGCCACTGTGTCAGTCCATCTCACTGAGGGTCTTTCTCTTTTTCGTTGACCCTTTACTCTACCGAACACAATGTCCTTTTCCAAGGATTGGTCCCTTTTTTTGATAACATGTCCAAAGTATGTGAGATGAAGTTTCACCATCCTCTTTTCTAATGAGCATTCTGGCTCTACTTCTTCCAAGACAGATCTGTTCATTCTTTTGGCAGTTTACAGGATATTCATATTCTTTACCAACACCATAATTCAAAGGCTTCAAATCTTCTTCGGTTTCCCTTATTCATTGTCCAGTTTTTGCATGCATATGAGATGATTGAAAACATCACGGCTTGGGTCAGGTACACCTTAGTCTTCAAAGTGACATTTTTGCTTTTTAACACTTTAAAGAGGCCTTTTGCAGCAAATTTGCCCAATGCAATGCATGTTTTGATTACCTGACTGCTGCTTCCATGGGTGTTGATTGTGGATCAAAGTAAAATGAAATCCTTGACAACTTCAATCTTTTCTCCATTTATCATGATGTTGCTTATTAGTCTGGTTGTAAGGATTTTTGTTTTCTTTATGTTGAGGTATAATCCATACTGAAGGTTATAGTCTTTGATCTTCATCAGTAAGTGCTTCAAGTCCTTTTCACTTTCAGCAAGCAAAATTGTGTCATCTGCATAATACAGGCTGTTAATGAGTCTTCCTCCAATCCTGATGCCCTGTTCTTCTTCTTCATATAGTCCAGCTTCTCAGGTTATTTGCTAAGCATACAGATTGAATAGGTATGGTGAAAGGATACAACCCTAACGCACACCTTTCCTGACTTTAAGCCACAAAGTATCCCCTTGTTCTGTTCAAATAATTGCTTCTTGATCTATGTATAGGTTTCTCATGAGCACAATTTAGTGTTCTGGAATTTCCGTTCATGGCAACTTTATCCATAATTTGTTATGATCCACATAGTCGAATGCCTTCGCATAGTCAATAAAAGAAAGGTAAACATTTTTCTGGTATTCTCTCCTTTCAGCCAGGATCCATCTGACATCAGTAATGATATCCTTCCTTCCGCATCCTCTTCTGAATCCACCTTGAATTTCTGGCAGCTCCCTGTCAATGTACTGCTACAACTATGTTTGAATTATCTTCAGCAAAATTTTTACCTATGTGTAATATTAATGATATTGTTCAATAATTGCTGCATCCTGTTGGATCAGGTTTCTTTGGAATGGATACAAATATGAATCTCTTACAGTCAGTTGGCCAGGTAGCTGTCTTCCAAATTTCTTGGCACAGACGAGTGAAAGCTTTCAGTGTCGCATCCGTTGGTTGAAACATCTCAATTGGTATCCTCTGAATTCCTGGGTCCTTGTTTTTGGTGAATGCCTTCAGTGCAGCTTGGACTTCTTCCTTCAGTACCATAGGTTCTTGATCATATGCTATGTTCTCAAATAGTTGAACGTCAACCAATTCTTTTTGGTATAGTGACTCTGTGTATTCCTTCCATCTTCCTTTGATGGTTCCTGTATCATTCAACATTTTGCACATGTTGTTATTGTTCTTAGGTGCCATCGAGTTGGTTCCTACTCATAGCGACCCTAAGTACAACAGAATGAAACACTGCCCAGTCCTGTGCCGTCCTCACATCTCATTAACAACTTGCATTATGCTTGAGCCCATTGTTGTAGCCTCTGTGTCAATCCATTTCATTGAGAGTCTTCCTCTTTTTCGCTGACCCTCTTCTTTACCAAGCATGAAGTCCTTCTCCAGGGACTTGCCCCTCCTGATAACGTGTCCAAAGTAAGTGAGACACAGTCTCACCATTCTTGCTTCCAAGGAGCATTCTGGTTGTACTTCTTCCATGAAGGATTTGTTCATTCTTTTGGTAGTCCATGGTATATTCAATATTCTTCACCGACACCACAATTCAAAGATGTCAATTCTTCTTAGCTCGTCCTTTTTCATTGTCCAGCTTTCACATGCATATTAGACAATTGAAAACACCATGAGTTGGGTCAGGAGCAACTTAGTCTTCAAGGTGACATTTTTGCTTTTCAGCACTTTAAAGAGGTCTTTTGCATCAAATTCTCCTAATGCAATGCATCCTTTGATTCTTGAATGCTGCTTCCATGGGTGTGGATTGTGGATCTCAGTAAAATGAAATCCTTGACAACTTCAATCTTTTCTCCGTTTATCACTATGTAGCTCATTGGTACAGTTGTGAGAATTTTCATTTTATGTTGAGGTATAATCCATGCTGAAGGCTGTGGCCTTTGATCTTCATCAATAAGTGCTTCAAGTCCTCTTTACTTTCAGCAAACAAGGTTGTGTCATCTGCATAATGCAGGTTGTTAATGAGTTGTGACGATTAAGATTATGTGTCAACTTGGCTGGGCCATGATTCTCAGTGTTTTGGCAGTTATATAATGTTGTGATCACTTCCCTGTTGAAATTTGAAATGTGTTCACCCCCATGATGAAATCTACTGAGTGGTACCACTGGTTGCGGGGCCTGTGGTGGCTCACTGCCCACTCAACCTTCATCTCACTGCCTTCCGCTGTCTACTTCCTTTCTGCTTGCCTTGCCAAGGTTTTTGGCTTGTTCTGGATCCAGCAGCTGCCTCTTGTCTGACCTCCGGTTCTTGGGACTTGAGCCTAGAAACTTACCTGTCCATCTTGATATTCGTTGATCTTCACAGCCTGCAGGCAAGAGTCCTACTTCCCAACCTGCCAATCTTGAGATTGCCAGCCCTTGCAGCTCTGTGAATCAGGAGAAACCTTGCGGTCTTGCCTGCCGACCTTGGGATCCCTGGACTTTCACAGCCTGTGAGCGGGAGCCCTGCTCTCCAACCTACTGATCTTGGCTTCACCAGCTTCTGAGGCTCCATGCATTGGAAAGACCTCTATCCTGATCCACTGACTCTGGACATTCAAACCTCTACAATCTTGTGAGGTGTTTCCTTGATACGAGTCTTTCTATATATATAGTTATACGCTTTACCGGTTTTGCTTCTCTAGGGAACCCAGCCTAAGACGTGAGTCTTCCTTCAATCCTGATGCCACATTCTTGTTCATATAATCCAGCTTCTCAGATTATTTGCTCAGTATATAGATTGAAGAGATATGGTGAAAGGATTCAACCCTGATGCACACCTTTCCTGACTTTAAACTATGCAGTATGCCCTTGTTCTGTTCAACCAATTGCCTCTTGATCTATGTACAGTTTCTTTTTGAGCACAATTAAGTGTTCTGTTGATATACCGCTGCAGCCACTTTTGAATGATCTTCATCAAAATTTTGCTTGCGTGTGATATTAATGATATTATTCGATAGTTTCCACATTCGGTTGGATCACCTTTCTTGGGAATAGGCATAAATATGCATCTCTCCTGGTCAGTTGATAAGGTAGCTGTCTTCCAAATTTCTTGGCATAGATAAGTGAGCACTTCCAGTGCTGCAACCGTTTGTTGAAACATCTCAATTGGTATTCAGTCAATTCCCTGAGCCTTGTTTTTTTGCCAATGCCTTCAGTGCAGCTTGGACTTCTTCCTTCAGTACTATTGGTTCCTGATCATATGTTACCTCTTGAAATGTTTGAATGTCGACTGATTATTTTTGGTATAGTGACTGTATTCCTTCTGTCTTCTTTTGATGCTTCCTGCATCATTTAATATTTTCCCCATAGAATCCTTCACTATTGCAACTTGAGGCTTGAATTTTTCTTCAGTTCTTTCAGCTTGAGAAATGCCAAGTGTGTTCTTCCCTTTTGGTTTTCTACCTCCAGGTCTTTGCACATGTCATCATAATACTTTACTTTGTCTTCTTGAGCCACCCTTTGAAATCATCTGTTCAGCTCTTTTACTTCATCATTTTTTCTTTTTGCTTTAGCTACTTGACATTCAAAAGTAAGTTTCAGAGTCTCTTCTGACATCCATTTTGGTCTTTTCTTTCTCTCCTGTCTTTTTAATGACCTCTTGCCTTCTTCATGTGTGATGCCCTTGATCTCATTCCACAACCCATCTGGTCTTCTTTCATTAGTATTCAGTGAGTCAAATTTATTCTCAAAATGGTCTCTAAATATACTCAGGGTCGGGATATACTCAAGGTCATACTTTGGCTCTTGTGAACTTGTTCTAATTTTCTTCAGTTTCAAATTGAACTTGCATATGAGCAATTGATGGTCTGTTCCACAGTCGGCCCCTGGCCTTGTTCTGACTGATGATATAGAGCTTTTCCATCGTCTCTTTCCACAGACGTAGTCGATTTGATTCCTGTGTATTCCATCTGGCGAGGTCCATGAGTATAGTCATTGTTTATATTGGTGGAAAAATGTACTGGCAGTGAAGAAGTCATTGGTCTTACAAAATTCTATCACAGAATCTCCAGCATCGTTTCTGTCATCAAGGCCATTTTTCCAACTATTGATCCTTCTTCTTTGTTTCCAACTTTTGAATTCCAATCACCAGTAATTATCAATGCATCCTGATTGCATGTTCGATCAATTTCAGACTGTAGAAGTTGGTAAAAATCTTTAACGTCTTCATCTTTGGCCTTAGTGGTTGGTGTGTAAATTTGAATAATAGTCGTATTGACTGGTCTTCCTTGTAGGCATAGGGATATTATCCTATCACTGACAGCGTTGTACTTCCAGATAGATCTTGAAATGTTCTTTTTGATTATGAATGCAATGCCATTCTTCTTCAAGTTGTCATTCCTGGCAGAGTAGACCATATGAGTGTTAGATTCAAAATGACGAATACCAACCCACTTCAGCTTACTAATGCCTAGGATATCAATCTTTATTTGTTCCAATTCATTTTTGATGATTTCCAACTTTCCTAGACTTCGCACATTCCATGTTCTGATTATTAATGGCTATTTGCAGCTGTTTCTCCTCATTCGAGTTGTGCCGCATCAGCACGCGAAGGTCCCAAAAGCTTGACTTCATTCATGTCATTGAGGTCAGCTCTACGTTGAAGAGGCAGCTCTTCCCCAGTCATCTTTTGAGTGCCTTCCAGCCTGAGAGGCTCATCTTCTGGCAGTATATCAGACAATGTTTTGCTGCTATTTGTAAGGTTTTCACTGGCTAATTATTTTCAGAAGTAGACTTCTGGGTCCTTCTTCCTAGTCTGTCTTAGTCTGGAAGCTCAGCTGAAACCTGTCTACCATAGGTGACTCAGTGGCATAGTTTTAAGCATCACAGCAACACACAAGCCCCACAGTATGACAAACTGACAGACACATGGGGGTCCTTTTGCTTTACCAAATAGATAATAGACAAAGTGCACCATGTTCTTACTATTAGGTCAGGCACTGTGATAAGCGTTTTGCATGCATTCTCTTACTTAATGCTTACCACTATTCTAGGAGATAGGAACGCCTTACTGTACCTAATCCGAAGGACCCTGTTTCCCCACTCAATTTTCCTTCTCTGTTAGCTTCTGTATCTCCATGGAATATAACTTTTCTGAGCTTGAAGGGATCTTAGAGTTACGTAATTTGACAAAGGAGGAAATTGATGCCCAGAGAGGGAATTGATTTTCCTAGAGCTTCCTCAGCTGGTTAATAGGCAAAAAAAAAAAAAAAAATAGGAATTCAGGTCTCTAGGCTTCCAGAAGATACCCTTCTCTGCCTCATCCCCCACACACATATGCATGTATTTCTCAGTTATAGTACCTAGTAAACAGACTGCCAGGCTGCTACCCAGTTTATTTCCTCTTCATTTCCATTTAAATTCTTTTAAAGACTTGTCTATATTGGCTATTTCCATTTCCTCACTTCCCACTACTACCTTACTTCCTACTGAAACTGATCTCAAGGTCACCCATAACCTGCATGTTGTCCAATCCTATGATCCCCTTTTTATCTTTTTTTACTTGACCTCTCAGCTATATTTGACCCACTTGATTATTCCCATCTTTCTTGAGACACCTCCCTTTTATTTGTTTATTTATTTTTTGCCTATTTCACTATACTTCCTTTGATTTTCTTCTACCTCATTGGCTATTCTTTCTCAATATCCTCTATTGTATTTGTCCCCCTCCACATCTGAACATAAGACATTTGAGTGCCTCAGGTTTGCTCCTTGGTCCATATTTCTATGCATAGTCTTTTGGTAAGTAACTACACCAGTCCTACGGGCTTAAATAATATATTTTCTAACACTTCCCAAGATAGTAGCTCCACTTCTGACTTTTCCCCTGAATTCTAGACTTCAACTGCTTCCTTGACATCTCCTTTTGGATGTTGTCTTAATTGGGTCCTCTATAAAGCAGAGCCAGAGGCAAGAATTACGATACTGACAGTTTAATTGGGAGGTACAAGCTTAAGGTGACGAATGCAGAGAAAAAAAAAGGAAAGAGAGGCAAAGAAAGAAGCAATGTAATGAGATGCACTACCATCCTGGCTACCACTCCAGAGGAAGCGGCACAGAGACACAGTAGGCCACTTAGAAGCTGTGTTCACTCAGCATATGGAATTTCTCTAGAGGGGTTGCTTGAAGATACTCTACCTTAGAATAATCTACAAGAGAGGGAAAAAATGAAGGATTTACCTGCCTGGCTCTCTCTTAGCTCCCATTTGCCACTGTTCAAGGTTCAAACTTGAGGAGCTAAGTCTACTTTCTGGTATGATGTGTCCAAATTAATAGAATATTGATGTTTCATCCAAGTCTGAAAGTAAAAGGGTGGCCCAGAGCTTCTGGAACACTGCCCAACACAGAGAGAAAAAGAACAGGGCAGTCGAGGGACTCTAGAAGGTGTACAAAGTTTGTGGCTTGATGCAAATGTCTGCTAGACGTATCAAAGTGAAAATGACTAAATGAAACTCTTGATTTTTTTCTCCAAACCAAACTGATACCCTCTCTAGCCAATGATTTCCCCATCTCAGAAAACAGCACCACTGTCTTCAATGCAAAGGAAACCACCAATTTAGAGATAGGCTACTGAAATCACCTATAAACAGGCCCCTGACTCCCATTCTTGCTCCCCTCTGATGTGTTCTTCACACAGCAAGAGGGAACCTTTAAAAATGAAAAGCAAAGATTCTCTTCTCCCAGCTCTAGACCTCTGTCCCATCCTTTAGTTCTCAATACAAATCGCTCGCTAAGAAAATCTTTTCCAGACTCTCCTATTTCCCACAAGCAATGTATGAGTGATCTAGTTTCTTTGCATCCTCCCCAGCATTTGAGGCATTATTTAATCCTGCTAAAGTTCAAGGTAAGTTTGCGAATCAGTTAAAAGCTTTTTTCCTGCTCCCACTTGTAAAAAGGGCAGATGTTCTGACCCTGGTTTGGCTCAGTTGGGGGATTACATTAACGATAAAGCCAACCGCCATCTAGATAAACAGCCTACCGCACATTTTCCTCTAAGAAAAATGAAGAAAAGAAACCCACACATTTCCTGGGCTTCCCAATCAACTTTAAAATAACATCAGAAAAGATAAACCATCCATGGGAGCATTTGAGGAGTGGTATGGGGAGGATTCAGGCCAAAACCTTGATAAGTCATGGGAAGCCATACATTGAGGCCAATCAGGCAGGTAGGAGTCTCTTTGACCTTGTTCTTCATGAGCTCCAGGCAGAGAGATTCTGCAGGTGGCAATGGCAACAGTAGAAATGTATGTTACATTGTCTGGGTGACCTCAAAGTCTACTTCCAAGAGGGAAAAAATTTACCTTTAATGTTTGGGGTTGGGTCATCCAGGAATTTTCTTTCCTTAGGGTCTTAGCAGAAAAGTCTGTCTTCAGCTCCTCCAGTGACTGCCCATGGTGTCCTACCCTCATTTCCTCTTTCTATAAGGACCCAGCAACTCTTCAGCCCTCCTTCTCCTCTGCAGGCTTGCCCTTCTCTAACCCTCTCGAAATCACCAGTTTTTTAACACCTTAATTGTTTTTATTTTATTTAGTACATATTTTTTTTACATAGTGGTTAATATTTCTGTACATATATTAGCTCCATTAATCTTCATGACAACTCTATAAGACGTTGTTGTTGTTAGGTGCCTTTGAGTCAGTTCTGATTCATAGCAACCCTTTAAACAACAGAATGAAACACTGCCCAGTCCTGCACTGTCCTCACAATCGTTATTATGCTTGAGCCCATTGTTGCAGCCACTGTGTCAATCCATCTTGTCGAGGGTCTTCCTCTTTTTGGAAAGTTGAGGTGACTCTCAGCTTTACCAAGCATGTTTTCCTTCTCCAGGGAGTGATCCGTCTTGATAACATGTCCAAAGCACATGAGATATGGTCTCGCCATTCTTACTCCTAAGGAGCATTCTGGCTATATTTCTTCCAGAACAGGTTTGTTTGTTCTTTTGGCAGTCCATGGTATATTCCATATTCTTGGCCAACATAATTCAAAGGTGTCAATTCTTCGGTCTTCTTTATTCATTGTCCCACTTTCGTATGCATATGAGGTGATTGAAAACACCATGGCTTGGGTCAGGCACATCTTAGTCTTCAAAGTGACAGCTTGTTTTTTTTTTTTTTTTTTTTTTTTTTAACACTGTAAAGAGGTCTTTTACAGCAGATTTGTCCAATGCAATGCATCTTTTGATTTCTTGATCACTGCTTCCATGGCTGTTCATTGTGGATCCAAGTAAAATGAAATCCTTGACAACTTCAATCTTTTCTCCATTTATCATGATGTTGCTAATCGGTCCAGTTGTGAGGATTTTTCTTTTCTTGATGTTGAGGTGTAATCCATACTGAAGGTTGTGGTCTTTGATCTCCATCAGTAAGTGCTTCAAGTCCTCCTCACTTTCAGCAAGCAAAGTTGTGTCATCTGCATAACGCAGGTTGTTAATAAGTCTTCCTCCAATCCTGATGCCTCATTCTTCTTCATATAGTCTAGCTTCTCAGATTGTTTGCTCAGCATACAGGCTGAATAAGTATGGTGAAAGAATGCAACCCTGACGCACACCTTTCCTGACTTTAAATCACTCAGTATCCCCTTGTTCTGTTTGAACGACTGCCTCTTGATGTATGTACAGGTTCTGCATGAGCACAATTAAGTGTTCTGAAATTCCCATTCTTTGCAATGTTATCCATAATTTACTATGAGCTATACCGTCCAATGCCCTATAATATAGGAATTATTAATGTCCCAATTTCAGAGATGAGGAAATTTAGGTAGAGAGAAGTGAGATAACTTGCCCAAGGTCACACAGCTCATAAATGGCAGAGGTGAGTTTCAAACCCAGGCCGTCTGGCTCCAGAATCTATGTTTTTAATCACAACATTATGACTTTCTATTACTGACAAATGTGCCTTAAATGATTAATGTTCTCAGGCCCTTTGGTATTTCACTATGGAAAAGACTTTCAGCTGAAGGAATGAAGCCTTTAATTGAGGGACTTGAAATAGCAAGTAACAGGTATACCTGGGGTACAACTACCTCCCAGGTTCTCTTTAATCATATCCTGTCCTGTCACCTAGGCTAAAGGTTGTACATGACCCCCAAAAGAAAGAATTTATTGCATGTAACAGCTCTAGCTTGTGTAGATTATTTCAAGGAACTGCAACTAATATTAGGAACTGGAATTACTATATATCAGAGACTCTGCTAGGAGTTATATATACATACATTACATCAACAACATTAACTCCCTTCTAAAAACTAGGAAATTGAAACGTTAAATGGAGAGTGTCTAAGTAATTTGACTTAAGGCACACAGCTAGAAAATTGTAGTTCCAGTCTGCCAAACCCAACACATGGGCTCCTTTTACTATACAAAAAAGATTAAGACAATGTTAAAGCTTCTAGTTTTGTCCTCTCTATTTTTGATCAGTGTGAATTTTGGCAATTGACAAGATAAGAATAGAATGTTTCCTTTCTCCACCCATGAACCAGTTACTCTTTAAGACTTCCTCATCTTAGAATATGGCACTGCCATTAGCCTAGGTTAGCTGCTCAAACTAAAAAGCCAGGACTTGGCCTTTATTTCTCTCTTATCCTACCTCCTTTTTATGATTTACCAGCAAGTACTGTCAATTCTACCTCCAAAATGCATCATGAGTCCATTTACTTCAGCCCATCTTCACTAGCTGCACCTGAATCCAAGTCACCACTATCCATTGCCTGGAATAAATCAACTACACTCCTGTGCATACTTTACCCCACAATATATCTCCACATAGAAGATGTGCATGACCTTATTAAGACATGGATTGCATCTTATCTCTCTCTTATTTAGGATTCTTCCAGTTTGTTTTAATGCCACATTCCTGGTCTCTCACTCATCCTCAGCCATGGAGGAATAGTCTAGATTTTCCACACTGCAGAGCTTTTCCCATGTGGGACCAATAAGCAACATCATGGTAAACAGAGAAAAGACTGAAGTTGTCAAGGGTTTCATTTTACTTAGATCTACAATCAATGCCCATGGAAGCAGCAGTCAAGAAATCAAATCACATATTGCATTGTGCAAATTTGCTGCAAAAGGCCTCATCAAAGTGTTCAAAAGCAAAGATGTCAGTTTGAGGACTAAGGTACACCTCACACAAGCCATGGTGTTTTCAATTGCCTCATATGCATGTGAAAGCTGGATAGTGAATAAGGAAGATGTAAGAAATGACACCTTTAAATTATGGTGTTGGCAAAGAATATTGACTATACAATTGACTGCCAGAAGAACAAATAGTTCTGTCTTGGAAGAAATATAGCCAGAGTGCTCCTTGGAAGTGAGGACCAAGAGACTTCGTCTCACGTATTTTGGACATGTTATCAGGAAGGACCAGTCCCTGGAGAAGGAAAAAAAAAAAAAAGACCCTCAATGAATGGCTGCAACAATGGGCTCAAACATAGCAATGATTGTGAGGATGGCACAGAACCAGGCAGTGTTTCATTCTGTTGTACATGGGCACCTAAAAACAACAACAGAGCCTTCCCCATGACAGGAATTGCCCCATCTTACTCTTTCTATTCCCCATGTGTCTGTCAGTTTGTCGTACTGTGGGGGCTTGAGTGTTGCTGTGATGCTGGAAGCTATGTCACCTGTATTCAGATACCAGCAGGGTCACACACGGAGGACAGGTTTCAGCTTAGCTATCAGACTAAGATAGACTAGAAAGAAGGACCTGGCAGTTTACTTTTGAAAAGAATTAGCCAGTGAAAACCTTATGAATAGCAGCAAAACGTTGTCTGATATAGTGCTGGAAGATGAGCCCTTCAGGTTGGAAGGCACTCAAAAGACAACAGGGGAAGAGCTGCCTCCTCAAAGTGGAGTTGACCTTAATATTGTGAACGAAATCAAGCTTTCGGGACCTTCATTTGCTGATATGGCATGACTCAAACGAGAAGAAACAGCTGCAAACATCCATTAATAATCAGAACATGGAATGTAAGAAGTATGAATCTAGGAAAGTAGGAAATTGTCAAAAATAAATTGGAACGCATAAAGATTGACATCCTAGGCATTAGTGAGGTGAAGTGGACTGGTATTGGTCATTTTGAATAGAACAATCATATCGTCTACTATGCTGGGAATGACAACTTGAAGAAGAATGGCATTGCATTCATTGTCTGGTTATTTTGAATAGAACAATCATATAGTCTACTGTGATGGGAACGACAGCTTGAAGAAGAATGGTGTTGCGTTCATCATGAAAAAGAACCTTTCAAGATCTACCCTGAAGTACAATGCTGTCAGTGATAGGATAATATCCATACACCTACAAAGAAGACCAGTCAATATGACTATTACTCAAATTTATGCACCAACCACTAAGGCCAAAGATGAAGAAACTGAAGATTTTTTTTACCAACTTCTGCAGTCTGAAATAGATCAAACATGCAATCGGGATGCGTTGATAATTACTGGTGATTATAATGCAAAAATTGAAAACAAAAAAGAAGGATTAGTAGTTGGGAAACATGGCCTTGGTGATAGAAAAGATGCTGGAGATTGCATGACTGAATTTTGTAAGACCAACAACTTCTTCATTGCAAATACCTTTTTTCAGCAACATAAATAGCGATTATACTCATGGACCTCGCCAGGTGGAATATACAGGAATCGAATCAACCACATTCAAGGAAACAGACGATGGAAAAACTCAATATTGTCAGTCTGAACAAGGCAAGGAACCCACTGTGGAACAGACCATCAATTGCTTATATGCGAGTTGAAGTCGAAACTGAAGAAAATCAGAACAAATCGATGAGAGTCAAAGTACGAACTTGAGTATATCCCACCTGAATTTAGAGACCATCTCAAGAATAGATGTGATGCGTTGAGCACTAATGACTGAAGACCAGATGAGTTATGGAATGATGTAAAGGACATCATACATGAAGAAAGCAAAAGGTCATTAAAAAGACAGGAAAGAAAGAAAAGACCAAAATGGATGTCAGAAGAGACTCTGAAACTTGCTCTTAAATGTCGAGCAGCTAAAGCAAAAGGAAAAAATGATGAAGTAAAGGAACCGAACGGAAAATTTCAAAGGGCAACTTGAGAAAACAAAGGAAAGAATTACAAGGACATGTGCAAAGAGCTGGAGATAAAAAATCAAAAAGTTAAGAACGTGCTTGGCATTTCTCAAACTGAAAAAACTGAAATTCAAGCCTTGAGTTGCAAGTCTGAAGGATTGTGCAGGGAAAATATTAAATGATGCAAGAAGCATCAAAAGAAGATGGAAGGAATACAAAATCATTATACCAAAACAAATTGGTCAGCATTCAACCATTTCAAGAAGTAGCATATGATCAGGAACCAATGGTACTGATGGAAGAAGTCCAAGCTGCTCTGAAGGCATTGGTGAAAACAAGGCTCCAGGAATTGATGGAATATCACTTGAGATGTTTCAACAAATGGATGCAGTGCTGCAAGTGCTCACTCATCTATGCCAAGAAATTTGGAAGACGGCTACCTGGCCAACCAACTGGAAGAGATCTATATTTATTCCTGTTCCCAAGAAAGGTGATACAACCCAATGTGGAAATCATCAAACTATATTATTAACAACACATGCAAGCAAAATTTTGCTGAAGATCATTCAAAAGCAGCTGCAGTAGTATATCAACAGGGAACTGCCAGGAATTCAGGCTGGATTCAGAAAAGGATGTTGAACGAGAGTTATCATTGCTGATGTTAGATGGATCCTGGCTGAAAGCAGAGAATACCAGAACGATGTTTACCTGTGTTTTATTGACTATGCAAAGGCATTCGACTGTGTGGATCATAATAAATTATGGATAACATTGCGAAGAATGGAAATTCCAGAACACTTAATTGTGCTCATGAGGAACTGTACATAGATCAAGAGGCAGTTGTTTGGACAGAGCAAGGAGATACTGCGTGGTTTAAAGTCAGGAAGGGTGTGCATCAGGATTGCATCATGTCACCATACCTCTTCAATCTGTATGCTAAGCAAAGAATCTGAGAAGCTGGACTATATGAAGAAGAATGGGGCATCGGGATTGGAGGAAGACTCATGAACAACCTGTGTTATGCAGATAACACAACCTTGCTTGCTGAAAGTGAAGAGGACTTGAAGCACTTACCAATGAAGATCAAAGACCACACCCTTCAATATGGATTACACCTCAACATAAAGAAAAGAAAAATCCTCACAACTGGCCCAATAAGCAGCATCATGATAAACGGAGAAAAGGCTGAAGTTGTCAAGGATATCATTTTACTTGGATCCACAATGAACACCCATGGAAGCAGCAGTCAAGAAATCAAAAGACACATTGTATTGGGCAAATCTATTGTAAAGGACCTCTTTAAAATGTTAAAAAGCAAAGATGTCACCTTGAAGACTAAAGTGTGCCTGACACAAGCCGTGGTGTTTTCAATCGCCTCCTATGCTTGTGAAAGCTGAACGATGAATAAGGAAGATGGAAGAAGAATCGACATTTTTGACTATGGTATTGGGGGAGAATATTGAATATACCATGGGCTTCCAAAAGAACTAACAATCCTGTCTTAGAAATACAAGCAGAATGCTTCTTAGAAGCAAGAATAGCAAAAGTGCCTCTTACATACGTTGGACGGATCAGTCCCAGGAGAAGGTCATCATCCTGCTTGGTAAAGCAGAGGGTCAGTCGAAAAGAGGAAGACCCTCAATAAGATGAATTGACACAGCAGCTACAACGGTGGGCTCAAGCATAACAATGATTCTGAGCATGGCACAGGACCTGGCAGTGTTTCATTCTACGGTACATAGGGTCGCTGTGAGTTGGAACTGACTCAACAGCACCTAAGAACAACAACAACTAGCAGCATTTATTAAACTTTTACTTTATTTCAGCCGTAATGGCAAAGTGAACGCAGATAGGGCAATCTTGGAAATGAGTCACGGACCTCTGGATCTATGGCACAATGCCTTCAACTCTTAAGCTCTTTCTCCTGATCTAAAAGCCAGGATAGAAATGCACCAAAATATTACTACCATGCTTTATCAGAGGCTTTTCTTTTCTGTTCCTCTGTATTTTGCAGTGTCCTAATACTGTTTAAAAAACACATTACTGCTTTTTTAAAGTTTCCCTGGGAACTTCTAAAGGGTAGCTGCTGTGGGCTCACATGGTCCCTCCTTCCCCCACAAAGGCGTAAATAAAGAACCGCCTCTATGCCTTCAATTTATAACAGGCTAAACTTTCCTCTGTAAGTTGATACTCTGACCAGAAGCCTGTGGGTGGAATGGGTGTTGTGTTTTTTTTGTCGTAGCTTCTTTTGGCTGATAAACTAGCAATTAAGTGTTTCCCTTTTCCAAACCCTCAAATGACAAGTGTCTTTGTGGTAAGGTGGCGGCTCAACCGTCAGAGCCAACATGAACGGTCCTGGGGACACTTATTTTTAGTTTGCTGCCTAAGCAAGTGCTAGGCTGGCTAACCAGGGGCCTTGGGGCTCAGACCTCCAGAATTCGGAGCATGGAGCCATGAGTAGGACTGGAATTCACTCTTTAAGGGGTTTCATTTTATCAAGGATGCTATAAAACAGAAACATGATGACTCCATTTAGGTAAATGTAAACCCAGGAGGCAACCTTGGGAAAACTAATTATAGCAGCCAGGCTGATGATGGGAAACAGAGACCCTGATAGACATCTACTAGGTGGCCTGCTCAGCATCCCCTTCTCCCTTAGGCTAAAAGAGACTTGGGAATTCGTTAGTGACCTGCTGTTCTCTTTGGCATATATGGGCCTATCAAGTAAGGTGACCTTCCACTGATCAGGTAGTTGCCATGTCACCAGCCAAGGCCAGTTAACTTTCTCCAGGGAAGAGAAATCCTGAGTGAAGTGATATAAGGGGTCCTAGCTAATGGGTAGTCCATCTGTTTTTTCTGACTAGGTCCCCTAGTTTCCTTCCCTACACAAAGTCAGATTCATTAGCTTTTTATTTCATTCTGAGAGTTACCCCACAGCCTTTGTGTGTGTATGTATGTGTGTGTGTGTTTATTGCTTAAATTAGCTAAAGTTGGTGTCTTTGACTCGGAATCAAAGAAACCCACCTAAAATACGAGCCCATTTCTCGGTATATATAAACCTATGCCTGGCTCTGGACAGAAGGGCCCTTTCTTCCCGCAAATATTTTCAACTCTGGGGGAAAAAAAATGAGCCGTCTCCCCCACCCCCCACTCCCCACCCCCCACCCCCACCAAACAAGAACTTCAGTGTGCTGAGTGTTACAAAAGCATTGAGGATTTTTTTTCCTTCCTTTTCCATGAATGCAAGCTTCTTAATATTTCCTAATCAGAGGCAGCCAAGCAACTCCAGCCTCAGAGGGACCCTTCAGACAGGAGAAGGAGCCAGGGCCTCCCCATTGTCTGAGTCTCATGTGTCGTGCTGCAGGACCTGGCTTTGCTCATCCCATGGTTTTCAAGCTAGAAGCTAGACTCTGGCATCAACTTCTCAGAGACTGACAACTCCTAACAGAACACTCTCAAACTCCATGACGGAAGAAGTGTTGGACATCAAAAAGCAACGCTCCAAATGGCACTACATTTTATAAAAGACAGTGCGGTAAGAACTAGCCCCTACATCTCCCACAAAATCTAGCTCCTCAATCAAGTCATTCACAGAGACAATGTCAACATCAGCAGTGCAAGAATGGACAAGGACACTCTACTACCACCGCTGCTGTTGCTGTTACTTTGTACAAATATCTCACACCTCCATAATATGTATTTATTTTTCAAGGCACCTCTTACTTCATTTAGTGCAATATCATAATCCACTAAGGAAGACAGAGCCAGCAACGCCGATCCCATTTTGTGGATGTGGAAACTGAAGTGCGTACCCACAGTGTCATGCTATACCTTGTAGTAACACTAGTGACAATAACAATGGTAGTCGTAGATGTCGAATTACCAGAACTTCATCCAAAAACCTCATTACAGCACAAAAAGAATAATATAGTTAATATTTGTTTTTGTTCACTAATGTCGAGTCATTCCTAACTTATGGCAACCTCGTGTACAGTGGGACAAAATGCTGCCCTGGTCCTACAGCATCTCTATGATTGGTTTCGGATCAGACTGTTTCGGTCCATAGGGTTTTTACTGGATGATTTTTGGAGGTAGGTCGCCAGGCCTTTCTTCCTAGTCCATCTTAGTCGCAAAGCTCCACTGAACCTGTTCAGCATCGTAGCAACACAGAAACCTTCACTGGCAGATGGGTGGTGGCTGTGCGTGAAGTGCATTGGCTGCAAACCGAACCTGGGTCTCCTGCATGGAAGGTAAGAATTCTACCACTGAACCACCAACATCCCCACAATATTTACTGAGTACATCTTATACACGGAACCCTGGTGGCATAGTGCTTAAGAGCTCAGCTACTAACCAAAAGGTTGGCTGTTCAAATCCACCAGCCACTCCTTGGAAACCTCATGGGGCAGTTCTGCTCTGTCCTATAGGGTCACTATGAGCCGGAACTGACTTGACAGCACCTAACAACATCTTATATGCTTAAAATTTATGAAGTAGATTCAATTTTCCTTATTTCACAGTTAAAGAAACTGAGGAGCAGAAAGATGAAGTAAACTGCCTACAACCACATAAGCCAGAATACGGGTAAGCTAGGATATGAACCCAAGCAGTCTGAGTCCAGAGTCACGCACTTGACTAGTAAGCCATATAGCTAGCTATTCACTGGTTTTGAAGAAAAACTCCATTAAAGTAAGTGGACCAGACTCTTAGACTTTGTTCTGTGCTAATCTGACCCCCATATGTAACCCTTCTTAGTCTGAGACTAACCATCCCCATATCCACTAGGGACAGAAGTGGCCCTTCACCAATATTTCCTCTCAGAGTGAAAAGGTGGAAGAGCTCAAAGGAGAAGGGTGTCCAAGTCTGTTGCACAGGCCCAGATGGCTTCAAGGACTTGGGTAAACACTCAGCTCTAAAATGCTAACGAAGCTCCCAATCTTGGCAGGCTACCTCAGCCTGGGCGTGCCAGGCCAAAGGAAATAGTAGCCTGGGAAATGTCAAGGACCAAATAAATCAATTGACGCTAAAAACCAATCTTGACTTCCTTCTGCAGTGTCTTATCTCTGCCAGTTTCGGTCTTGTAGCACTCCAGACACTGAATGTGGCAGGAAACCCCAATAGTCTAGGCTAGCAACATATTTTCAAGGCAGGGCTGGGGACCTGGGGAAGGAAGGCAGATTAGAGAAAAACATATGATCAACAATTTGATAAGACTTGGTATCATTCAAATGGCACACGCAGACATTTGAAAAAGTGCTTTGCTCATGAGGACAGCCTGAGGCGGAACGGTGAAATCAGGGAAGTTGGTCATGGGCAGCCTCCACCCTATTCATCACTGCTTCTTCCCTTGGAAAGTCCTCTCTTTCAGACACTCCCTGCACTTAACTTCCATTGTCTCCAGAGTTGGGCCCCCTCAGTTGTCTCCCACACACCTCTGTCCTGACTGGCCATGTCCCTGGGCTGTTTTATTTGTATCAGAGAAGAGAATTTAAGCATATCTCCCTGATAACTGCTCACTGAAAAGGAACTCGTCAGTCCCTCAAAGTGTTATATGACTAAGCCGAAACTGATAAATGAATTCGTGATTTATATGCTAAAACCAAAACCAGTTGCCTTAGACTCAACTCCAACTCTGGCAACCCCGTGTGTGTCTGAGTAGAACTTTGCTCCAAAGAGTTTTCAACGGCTTATTTTTTTGGAAGTAAATATCCAGGTCTTTTTTCCCAAGGCACTTCTGGGTGGACTTGACCCTCCAACTTTTCAGTTAGTAACTGAGTGCGTTAGCCGTTTGCACTACCCAGGGCCTCCGATTTATACAGTTATTGTTGTTAGGTGTTGTTGTTAGCTTTTGACTCAAAGGGACACTATCTATACACAACAGAACAAAACACTGCTCGGTCTTGTGCCATCCTCACAACTGTTTTTTAGAGTTTCCCTGGGAACTGTTTGAGTCCATTGTTGCAGCCACTGTGTCAATCCACCTCATCAAGGGTCTTCCTCTTTGTACAATACTGAGTGATAATGACTTAATAAATTAATATTCTCAGAGAAATTTTGAGATTTACTTTAACAATAAGTCTTAGTCATCTAGTGCTGCTGAACAGAAAGACCACAAGGGAATTATTTTAACAAAGAAAAATTTATTTCTTCACAGTAAAGTAGGTTAAAAGTCCAAATTCAAGGTGGCATCTCCAGGGGAAGGCTTTCTCTCTCTGTCGGCCTTCTCATCAATCTTCCCCTGGACTAGAAGCTTCACCACACAGGGACTCTGGTCCAAACGCACTCTGCTTCTGGCACTGCTTTCTTGGTACGTGTTCCCCTGTCTGTCTGCTTGCTTCTCTCTTTTATATCTCAAGAGATTGCCTCAAGACACAAATCCAATCTTATTGGTTGAGTCCTGCCTCACTAACACAACCGCCGCCCATCCTCCCTCATTAACACCATAGAGGAAGGATTTACAAAGTATACGAAAGTCACAAAATACTGGGAATTATGGCCCAGCCAGATTGATACACACATTTTGGGGGAACATAATTGAATCCATGACACAATATGCAATAGAATTTTCTGGTACTCTGGGAGGCTGGTGTGGTAGAGATATTTATTTAGTGTTCGCTCCTATTCAGTTCTCTTCTCTCTGTAGACACACATGAAGATTACACTTCCCCGACAGTTAAACAGGGTCATGTGACTATGATCTGTGTGTCATATCTGGACCAAGGCACTTAATTAAGAGGACCTCCAGCGCACTCTTCCTCTGTTGTAACAATGGTGGAGCTATTTGTTGAAATGGAGGTGTTATAAGATTAGAACAGCCAAGATCACTGAGTCACTGCTGTCCTGGAGAATTACCCAGAGCTGCACTGGACTTCAGGTGAGACAGTAATAAACTTCCTGTCCTAGTCATCTAGTGCTGCTATAACAGAAATATCACAAGTGGATGGCCTTAACAAGGAGAAGTTTATTTCCTCACAGTAAAGTAGGCTGAAAGTTCAAACTCGAGGCGTCAGCTCCATGGGAAGGTTTTCTCTCTCTGTTGGCCTTCTCAACAATCTTCCCCCAGACTAGGCGCTTCTCCACAAGGGGACCCTGGGGTCCAAAGGATGCGCTGTTCTCCTGGCACTGCTTTCTTCGTGGTGTGGGGTCCCCCAACTCTCTGATTGCTTCCCTTTCCTTTTGTCTCTTCTAGGATAAGAGTTGGTTCAGGCCACACCCCAGGGAAACTCAATTTACGTTGGATCAGGGATGTGACCTTAGTAAGGGTGTTACAATCCCATCCTAATCCTCTTTAACATAAAATTACAATCACAAAATGGAGGACAACCACACAATGTTGGGACTCATTGCCCAGCCAAATTGATACACACATTTTTGGGGTGGACATAATTCAGCCCATGACACTTCCTTTATGTTAGTCCACTGACATTTTTGAGGTACTTGTTACAGCAGCTAACCCATCATACCTTGGTTGATACAGCTGGTAACTTTTCATCACCTCAGATCACAATTCATAGTTTGGTTACTACCTGTTATTAAGAGAGAAGTGTGCAACTTGTTGAATGCATGGCTTTGGATGAGTTATTATACTTCCCCAGAATGAAAGTGAGTGTCCCCCTCTGTATGACAAGGTGGCTAATCTCTTTCAAGGACAAGATTCTACCTGTGTAACAATCCAAAACTGCATGGTATCTGCTCCCTAATGATAGCTATTGTATGCTAAGAAAGGCATTTTGTCCCAACACAAAAGGAGGAGTTACCATGCTTGGATGCTAACTGAAATGTTGGAGGTTTGAATCCCCCCACAGGAATCTTGGAAGAAAGGCATCGTGATCTACTTCTGAAAACTCAGCCATTGAAAAAAACCCTATGGAGCGCAGTCCTACTCTGACACACATGAGGCCACCATGAGTTGGAATCAGCTTGACAGCAACTGGTACTTTGGCTTAAAGTTTTAGGAGGGGAGCACCTGTGAAAGGAAATGGGAGGAATTGTAACTGGGCAGTGGAAACCATTAAATGGAAATACATTCTCTGCTAGCCCAACAGGTTGTCTAGAGCAAAGACTGCATGTTAGAGCTGAGTCCCTGATGGACAGAAATGGCAGGCCTTCATACCACTACCCTGCTCAGTCATTGTTGGGGGCCGTTTTAAGAAGACTGTGACTTTGGCTCATAAGTTGCTAACAAGAGGAAGCTGTCAGCCAACTACCCTCCTAGCAGCTGGGCAATGACTCCTTTCTCGAAAGGGGATCTGAGTGGTATATCTCCGTATCTGCCTCACCCATGTCCCCCATATTCTTTTGTCCCTTCGGATTATTCATGAAGACAACAGAGCTCTATAAATGACAGTCTGAAGTGCCCTGGGGAAATAGGCCATTAGTAAACCAGCAAAACCAGAATGAAATTTATAACAGTACGTGTGCAAAATTGCATTGGCTAATCAATCCAAGAACATGTGATTATGTTTCATTTAAGCCAGAACTCCTTCTGCAGAGGGAGCTCATTGCAAATCTGAAACAGGATCAGAAAAATGGTTGCTGAAGGAGTCTGATCATACTCTGCCATGCACATGGTCATAAACGAAGCAGTATCGGAAAAACAAGAAACAGCCTCTTAGGAAAAGATAGGAGTCCATTCTGAGTGTCCGGCCTGAACAGCTACAGTCCCTTCTTTTACCCTTGGCGGTACAGGTGTGTTTCGTGTAAGACATGAAGAGCAACCTGGGATGGGCCCAGCTAGGGGGAAACATCTACAAGATCTAACCTGAGAAAGGGGCCACATTCTGTGAGTATAGTTTCAAGGCATTGAACCACTTAATATCCAAAGGTGCATCTTTCAGAAGCTTCAGTAGTGGATTCCAAATTGGTTTGTACTGACCTAGGAGCACCAAGGGGAGAACAAGCAAAAGAGAAATCTGGAAGGGGTGGACCTTGCCTCCATTCCCTTTCAAAAGAGCAGCCTCATCTTTATCTGCTTTACATGTTAGGATTTTGTGTAAGGTTACATTTTTTTAAAAGGTTCCTTGATTAAAAAAAAAAGAATGTCAGCTAGCTACAGTTCCCTAGGCCTAACATGAAATTTACTGAAACAGAACCTCTAATGAATCTGTACTTCTACAAAAGCTGCTCAGTGTACCTCTGGATGGATAGATGGATGGACGGACGGACGGACGGATGGATATATGATAGGTAGATAATTTACATTTACCAAAATAGTAAAGTATAATGGATGTTATAAAACATATACAAAAATAGAAAATTTTAAAAGATGAGATAAAAAGAAATAGAGGCTTTAATATTCTTTTCTTGCACTTGGGGATCATCTTAATTTTCCTCAACGTAAGCACACCTCACACTGAAGGATTCTTATAGCCTTGTCTGTGAAAGAAAGCATGTATGGGAAATAAGGTAATGACCTACTGTTACAGATATAAATCCATCTCATTTTTTTGGTGGCCTCTGAACCACTGAGAAACTGGTACTCCCCATCCTAGTCTCTTCTTTCCTCTGTACAAGGGCTAGGTTTTGGGGGTGGAACAGACAGTGATTATAGTTGATTACTTCATGGTGGGTAAAGGGTAGAAATCTCCTTCCAAACCACATGAATTTCTCCTCCACCTTCCCTTCAAGCACAAATGAAATCCAGTTCAAGTAAAGCCGAGATTTCAAAGATGAGCTCCATTCATGACCAATGATTAGAACATTGAATGGGATTGTTGGGCTTTACTTGAATAAATGCCCTATAGCTCAACTTTGAACATCAATCACAAATACACAGGCATTGATTTCTGGGAGAACAGTTAGAGAAGGGCCAGTTTAGAGGCATTAGCCCTGAGCAAGGTGGTTGGATATCAGTGGAGAGGAGATGTCAAGCCCTGACTGAGCAAAGGCAAAGATCACCAACACCCTGGGTAACATGAGAGAGGCACCAGATGTGTTTGTGTCACTTCTGTGACTCAGCTTCTATTTCAGCTACTGATAAATAAAGGAACATTTCCAGGTATGCTATGTTTGGTTAAACCCTAAACTTGGACAATAAGTATAACCCTAAGGTTACCAAGACTACATGGCTCTAAGCCACAATTATTTCCCACATGTTGGACTGAAAAGAAATTAAATTAGAAACTTGAAAAAACATGAAATAAATGTCTGTGAATTTCCCACACAATCTGCAAATCTCCCTTCTTTATCTGCACGACACAGGAGTTCTGCTTCTGAGAGCTCTTTCCGCTTCTGCGACCCACTTTCAGTACCATTTCCCCAATGTGTTTTCCCACTTTTATTCATTCACATTCTCTTTCCCCCCATTCCTTTCCCTCCAAACTCCCATATGTCAATATGCCCTTCCTACCACCTCCCAGATACATGTACAGACTTTGCCCCAAAGCCTCCCCCATGAGCAATATCTTTTTCTGGGGCTGGTAAGCACTGACTCATTGCCTCCTTCCTACCACAGTTTCCAAAACACAGTCTTATTTCATCCTTGTCTCTACCCAGATCTCGGTAGGCCTGGGCCACTATGTGCATAAACAGACTCTTGTTGGGGGGATTCCCTCTTATATTTCTGATGGTATCTCATTCTCTAGCTCTCTTTTGATGGCTACAGTCCACAATTTTTTAAGAAAGCAGAGTTTAAGGAACGAGACTGTTGGGATCCATTCATTACTGAATCTCAAACTTTTAATCAACAAAGGAAGACACGCTTGCCCTATTAAAATAAGATTCTGAGACCCTTAGAGAAATGGCACTGTAAAGACAGAATTACAGGCAGTTTCTGCTTATCTTTGCCACCTGGGCAGGAAAA
Source organism: Loxodonta africana (assembly GCF_030014295.1). Taxonomy (NCBI): domain Eukaryota; kingdom Metazoa; phylum Chordata; class Mammalia; order Proboscidea; family Elephantidae; genus Loxodonta; species Loxodonta africana. The sequence goes on from NC_087348.1 coordinate 48,113,517, forward strand.
ACATAAGTTAAATTTGAGGCAAAGCCTTCTCTGAATTGAGTAGCTGAGTGAATTTTACCTCTGTTCTTCCAGCACCAGCAAGAAGCAGTTAAGAGATTTAAATGTGGATAGCTAAAGGGTTCACCACCCATCTGTCAGTTTGTCATACTGGGATGGCTTGTGTATTGCTGTGTTGCTGGAAGCTATGCTGCTGGTATTTCAAATACTAGCAATCTGGTGGACAGGTTTCAGTGGAGCTTCCACACTAAGACACACTAGGGAAAAAGGCCTTGTGATCTACTTCTGAAAATTATCCAATGAAAACCCACAACAGATCACTACAGACCACTGTCCAACTGCTTGCTTTGGGCATGTTATCAGAAAGAATCAGTTACTGGTGGAGGACTTCATGTTTGGTGAAGTAAAAGGCTAGCAAGGGCAGGGGAGACCTTTGTTGAGATGAATTAGCCCTGTAGCCACAATGATGGACTCAAAAGTGTTGACGATCGTGAGGATGATGCAGAACTAGGCAACATTTCTTTCTGTTGTACATAAGGTCATGATGAGTTGGAGTTGACTCAATGGCAGCTATCTATCTATCTAGTTAAAAAGCAAGCTGGATAAATCATATCCTTGAATAGGCAGGGCATGAAGGTTCTCAAATTTTATGTTACATGTAAGCACATTTACCCCTCTATCAGATCTACGCAAGGGAGCACCTTTAAGACCCTATGGGCAAAGATGAGAAGGCAGGAGAGGGTAGAAAATCAGGACAAAAAGTAACGTGAAACCCATGGTGGATATGGGGAGAGTGCTGATACATTGAGGGGAATGAAAGCATGGCCATGGAACATTTTATATGCAAACTACCATTTGGGAATCTAATTTGCTCTGTAAACTTTCACTTAATGCATATGCAAAAAAAAGGTTATTCTAGACTCACCCTAATGAAGCTTAAAAGCAAGCTTCAAGAGTATCAAGCTGAATGACAAGTAACCACCTACTAGAACAAAGCCCAACACTCTTTGAAGGAAAATAACAAAATCCAGTTACTGGACAACATAAAATCTACAATATCCAACTAAAAATCATGCCAAGAAGAAAGGGAAAGAGATCTATAACTAGGAAAAGAATCAATCAGTAGAAACAGACACAGAGATGACAGAGATGATGGAATTAGCAGACAAGGAAAATATGAACATAGTAAGGAGAGAAAAGGAAGACATAAGAACCAAATCTAGAGATGAAAAATACAGTATTTTAAATGAAAAATTCACTGGATGGAATTAATAGCAGATAAAAAAAGAAAGAAAAAAACAGCAGATAAGACACTGCAGAAGAAAAGATAAACTAAACTTGAAAACATAGCAAAAGAAATTAACCAAAATGAATCACAAAAAGAAAAAAACCTGAGGGGGTGAACAGAGTAGAGCCTTCTTAACCAATGAGACCACATCAAGAAGTCTAGCATATGTATAATTGGAATCCCAGAAGTTGGAGGAGGCAGAAAAATAAAGATGCATTCTAATTATTAGAACTCCACCTCTAAAAGTGTGCCAGTCCTTACCCCAGAACATTGCTATGTCATTTATGGTGTTAAATATGCACATGTTAAAAAAAATAGGAAGCAAATGAACAACAACAAAAAGAACCTATGGGGTAAGAGTCACTAATTTGAAGATGATGGTATGTTACAAATGATCCTAGGTTAGAAACATGCTATTGAGCATAATCAATCGGATTGCCCTTGTAATTACTCTCAAGTTCCTATCTCTGGATGTTCCAACTGGGTTTCTAACCTTTAGGTTCTCTTCTCTTTGGATTGAGTCTTTAGTTGGTTTCCCAACTGGAGAATCAGAGTCTCCTGGTGACTCAGAATTAGCTTGGGATACTCCCCCACAATCCTAGTCTCTGATCAAGATCAAGCCTGTTCCCTGCTGATTTCCGGCACTGACCCCAACACGTCCTCAGGTTTAACTTCTATGCATGTGCCTGGCCCTTTGATTCAGGAAGCACGCGTAGCAGCATGTGCCTTTAAAACTCCACAAAGTTGATGAGTAGTTCTGTACCAGTCCTCATGGAGAAATTTATTGAGAAATCCTTTAGTCCACCACACATTCATTTTCCAGAAGAGGTAATGCCTCTTTTCTTCTAGAACTTCTCCATGACTTTGCTTAGATTTTGGAGAAAATGCTATGAATAAGTTTTAGTAAGAGATTCTCACTCATGGCCATTATAAGACCACAAAAACGTTAAGAAAAAAAAAAAAAAAGAGGGCTTGTGAAACAGCCCCCGTTAATAGAATGAAGTTGTTTCACAAGAAATGATGCTAGTGAGACTAAGGGTAAAGCAGAGCCCCCGGAGGTAGTTTGGAGGTGGTTACCAGGTTGCGAAGGAGGACTTGTGTTCCATGTGGCTTCCAGATGGTACACTGCAGTTCATCTCATATCATTTTCTCACCATGTTTATTCACATTTGGGAATTAGCTTTGGACCCTAAGGAATTTTTCCAGCAGTACAGAAGCCCATTTCAGGGTTGACCCATGAATATTACACAAGCCTAGTACTAGACAATTATAATGGTCTAAGTAACCTGAGGCAAATCAATTCTTCCTCTGATATCTTCCTCCAGAACATTTGAAGGAAGCAGAGCTTAAGGAACCAGGACTTCCAGTATCCAATTCTCTCTGCATCTCAAGGCATTAAACAGATAAAACAAGACAGTACTATATTTTTGCTGGTAAATAAGACTCTGAGGCCCTTAGATAAATGGCACCGAAAGACATATAGTAGTATGGTTGTCCCCAATTTCATTCACCACCTGGGCAGGAACTCAAAGACAAGCCAAATTTTCTCTGAAGAAATATTCCACTCACTCATTCATTCATTTGTTTGTTCAATTAATAATTATTTTTATAATTATGCTGATCTAAGAATAAACAGCCATTGATGCCCACAACTCTTATTTCCTTGGAGAGTGCAGATCGTACAAAAACCTCTCTAGCCTTTTTCCCTAAAACCAGTTACTTAAGTGCATCATTCAGAATTCTAATGTCCTATGTGTCCGGAGAGGGTAAAATCACTTCACCTACAGTGTGTCATCCAAAGTCCTTAAGCACAACCAACAGACATCAACTCAGGATTAACTGAAGCAGAAGATAAACTTACTGGAAGAATTTAAGCAAGTTCACAGCATAGACAGGAAGGGAGAAAAGCCAGTCTTGGAAAAATGCAAGAGCAGAGCAGCTTCAGGGACGTAGGGGACAGCAAGCACAGTCAAGGTCACGTCTTAGGCAGAACTTGTTTTAAATGTGCTATGGGTACTGGCAGTGCTGTAGCTACTGTCTCCTGCTGTTCCCGCCACTACTACTTCCATCACTATTGCTGTGATCATCTGACTTCTGTGTGCCCTACCTTGTGTCACACTCAAAAGATTCCAAGTCTCATGTAGGGACATCTGATTGGAGAAACACATGTTACAAGCACTTGCTGCTAGGACACAGGAGAACGGAGGAATTCTTTCTTTCAATTTCTATAGGAGAAGGTAAGAGACTAGGCTCTACCAACACAAAACACAGTGGGAAAATCACCCCAAATAGGAAGGGGAATATGATGGAAGATAGCCAAAAAAATGCTGAATGTCCACCACATATTTCAGTCTTCTCCAAAAATCCAAATCTATAGTTCGTTCCATACAACTCTTCCCAACCCTGGTACTCCCTTAAAGATATAATATAACACAAAAGAAAAATCTGTTAGCTCATAGGACCCAGATTTGAGCTGTAGAATATATCTATATCCCTTACCTCTCAGATCAGTTGGTCTCTTTGGTATATTCTGGCACAGTAAATACGTTGTGTTCACATCTATTTATTCCCTTGGCTCCTTCCAAGAAAGAATTGAGGTGGCTCACAAAATTTAACACTTTGTAAAACAGTTCAATGGAAAATGAAAACAGAATAGTTTGTACCTGTTCAAAATGCCCCTGTACTCTATGTGATGGACACTCCTCTTGGTACTTTCAAGGCTGGAGGAAGTAAATGAGGAAGATGGGATTAGGTTGGGTTCTTACTTTCTCTCAGTGGGTCAAGGGGATGGAAGATAGGTGAGATTTTACAAAAAAGACTGATGAGTTGGTTGGGTACAAAGGTATTGAGGCTAGCTAAATTGTGCTCATGACAATCAAGATCTAGGCCAGTAAAGGGGGCTGGAGTCAAGGTAGGGATTGACCAGGTGACTAAGGCAGGAACACAGACAGGTGGGCTGGAGAAGGAACCCCACCCAGCAGGCAGACTGGTGGCTGACAAGCCATAACTGAATCCAGAGAAATCAAAAGGGTAGGGATGTGAGGAATGGGCTGAGATCAGAGGACAAGGCTGGGATTTCACCTAAAGATGTAGCTCCTGCTAACAATGATCTCTGACGAGTTCTGTCTTTTGGAAGGGGTAACTGAAAGCTGTCCTTCCCAGGTTTAACAGAACCCAAACTGCCCAGAATGGCAGTTCTGAATCTTCATCTATTCAGTACTCTTCAATCAGAAAAAAGAAAAAAAAGTTATGTTTTGAAATGAACTTTCCAGACAGTGAGGTATGATGGAAGGAAACCTGACTTTGATTTGAATCCAGCTCTTTCATGAACTATCTGTATGACATCGGGCAAGTCACATTTCTGAGGGCCTCAATTCTGCTTCTATAAAATGAGGTAGTTTGTCCACATAAATAGTGCCTAAAAGTCCCTTCAGCTTTAGCCATGATCAGGCCATTTCTAACAGGTGTGTGTGTGCGTGTGCACACACCCACACACATGCACAAACACACACAAACACCCCAGCAAGTGTCTTTGAGGAGGAAAGTCCTGGAACCTCTTCTTTGCAGTGGGTTTCCTCTCCCTGGTGATGGCTTTGAGAGGGGTGAACTTCCTCAAAAAACACAGTCGTTGAAATGGCTGCAAAGGAGTTTTACTTAATTCCTGTTTCCTAACATTGTGAATGTGGAGCCCAGCATAACTGATAACAGGGTAAAAACCAAACCCACTGTTGATGAGTCGATTCCCAGTCAAAGCAACCCTGTAGGACAAAGTAGAACTGCCCCACAGGATTTCCAAGGCTGTAATCTTTACAGAAGCAGGCTGCCACATCTTTCTCCTGAGGAGCTGCTGGTGGGCCAAAACGGCTGACCTTTCCGTTAGCAGATGAGCACTTAACCACTGTGCCACCAGGGCTCTTTGATAATGGGGTACTTCCCCCAAATTGTTAACCACAAACTGAAAAGGGGAAAACCGTGCTACCCAAGGACTTATCCAGTAGGGGGTAACTGTGGCCAGAAATAACAAGCCTGACCTGAGACAGACGAGTTCGCAGCCCAAGAATGCAGTGACAGCCTAGCTGGGATTTCCCTTTTTCAAAGACAAACCATGTCAGCTTTGATTAAACTCTTGGTTATGGTTAAATTCTCCTCCTTTACTCATATTATCATTCCCAAGATTGAACTGCACACTGTTATCAGGTGTTTCCTTGGAAGTCTTTGAAATTAGTCAACCGTTCTAACTGACATACACTTGACAGCATCTTCATTGAGTGACTGAGTGTTTTTATGCACCAGACACTGTTCCAAGTGTCAGGAACATCAGTCAACAAGGCTGCCATGACCTGTGCCCTTATGGGTTAGTGTAATGGAGGCAGTGAAAAACATACAAATAAAAACCTGTGGCTGTCGAGTTGATTCTGACTCATAATGACCATATAGAACAGAGTAGAACTGCCCCATAGAGTTTCTAAGGAGCGCCTGGTAGATTCGAACTACTGACATTTTGGTTAGCAGCTGTGGCACTTAACCACTATACCACCAGGGTTTCCATACAAATAAAAGCAAAAAATATGTAACTGCAATGAGTGCTATAAAACAAGAAGCAGGGTGCCATGCAGTGATGGGATATAATGGAGGGGGCAAGGGGAACTTATTTGGATAAAGTAATCAAAGAAGGGCTCTCCATGAAAAAGACATTAAAGCTAAGAACTGAAGGATGATAGGGAGCCGACTTTATGAAATGCAGAGTAGGGTAGGAGTAACATACAACTTGTGTGTTTGTGTGTGGGGGGGTGTGTGTGTGCACGTGTGAGCAAACAAGCATGTGCGCATGTTGGGGAGAGAGCAGTCAGTAGCTTTCTTAGAAGAAAGATGAGCAAGGTGATAGAAAACTTGATTAATTCAAGCAGCTAAAAAAAGTCCTACATGGGTGAAGCAAAGGGGAAGATAATATGAGATGGTACTGGAAAATTAAGCATAGGCCTGATCATGCAAAGGCTTTTTAAAAAAATTTTGATTTTTTTTCCTTTTTTTCTCCTTAAATTCAATAGGAAAACTTTAACGTATTTTAGATAGAGAAGTAACATAGTCTGATTTCCATTTTCTGTTTGTTTTGTGAACAATAAAATAAAAATAAAATAAAAGCAAGTGGGTTAGGTAGGAAACAATTGTTGGAATTCAGGCAAGAGAAGATGAGGGTTTGGGCTAGGTTGGTGGTTCTCAATCCCCCACGGGACACTTGTCAATGGAGACATTTTCGATTGTCACGAGTAGATTGTGCTACCATCATCTACTAAGTAGAGGCCTGGAATACTGCTAAAAATCCTGTAATGCACAGGACAGCCCCCCGCAACAAAGAATTATCCCACCTAAAATGTCAATAGTGCCCAGATTGAGAAACCCTGGACTAAGTAAGTGATGGCAGGAAAAATGGAAAAGAAAAATTGATTCAAGATACACTCTGAAGCTGAAGTAGCCAGGAATTCCAAATAGATTAAATGTGGGGAAGGGGGAAAAGAGATAAACCAAAGATGGCCTTCAGATTTCTGTCTTGAGTAAATGGATGGATTAAAATAGTTGAAAGGATTGGTATCAAGATTTCTGTCTAGTAGGTAGAATCAACTGTTTGGTTTCAAATTCTAGATCTATTATTTACCAATTGTGGGTTGGCATGATATACAACCACTCCATGTCTCAGTTTCCCCATCTGTCTTAGGTTGGGTTTTCTAGAGAAGCAAAACCAGTAAAGCATACAAATATATATACAGAGAGATTTATATCAAGGAAATTGCTCACACAGATGTAAAGGCTGGAAAGTCCCAAGTCCATGGGTTAGACTGGAGGCTTCTCCTGGCTCACTGGTTGCAGAGACCAATGAATCCAAAGATCAGCAGGCAAGACAGGAGGTAAGCTGCTAGCTCGAGTCCCAAAAATTGGAGGTCAGATGAACAAGAGGCAGCTGCAGGATCCAGAGTGAGTAAAAGCCTAAGAGTTTTGCCATTAAGTCCACTTGTATTGGAAGCAGGCCATACTCCCAAGGAAACTCCCTTTCAACTGATTGGCTACTCACAGCAGATTCCATCGTAGAGATGATCACATCTTTATATGACTGCCAAACTACATCATAACTGCCAAACCACTGAGAATCATCACCCAGCCAAGCCGACATACAACCTTAATGATCACACCATCTATAAGATTCAGATGGTAAGAGTTCCTATTTTAAAGGTATATATAAGGAGTTAATCATTTAAAGTGCTTCAGGCAGATTTGGCATGTGATAAACAGTCAAGTGTTAGTTACTTTTGTTGTTATTTTATCATTATCACTATTATTAGAGTCTGGATCTCATGGGAGAAAACAAGACTGAACACGTGAATTCGGGAGCCATCAGCATATAGGTGGCATTTAAGGCCTGGTGATGAGTGTGTACATAGAGAAAATGCCTAGAGACAGAACCTTGGGTACTCTATCATTAATATATTGAGAGAATGATAAGAAACCAGCCAAGGAGACTGAAAAAGAGGTAAGAGAACAGGGAAGAATTTCAAGGAGGAGATACTCAACTGGGTTGAGTACAAAGAGAATAAAGTGTCTCGTGGATTTTAAGGCCATTGGTAACTTTGACAAGAGTAATTTCACTTAAGAAGTGGGAATGGAAGCCAGTTCAGCATGTGTTGAAGAGTAAATGGGAGCAGACATGGAGACAATGTGTGTAGGGACTTTTCAAGAACTTTGGCTAAGAAGAACAGAACCAGTAAGGGACTATAAAGTAAATGGACAATGGATTTGTAACTTTTTCTCAGAGCGTGAGGTATGACCAGCAGGCTGGGGAATGAATACAGAGAGAAGAGAGACAGTATGGTTTGCAGGAATGCGTGTATCTTAAACATGCTGGAGGAATGAAGAAAATGATGAACACTTCTTCCATCTCTGGGACCTAAGGTACGTAGGGTGTGAGAGGCTTGAAGGACTCACAGGCTGCCAGATCTTAATTAGCAAGGAGGTGGAGTTCAGAGAAATGGTCATGATTATCTTCAACCCCTGTCTACACACAGCAAAGTCAGTTACACAGCATGAGGTCAAAGCCTGTTTAATTAAAGCCTCTTTCACTACTCATCTGCCCCCGACCCCAGCACACGTGCACACACACACACACACACACACTTCCACTTCCAGTGCAACATGAGGATTTTCAAGAAGTTTGAAGGCTAAAAAATAACCATAGAGCAAACTAATTTAATGGTAAGGGTATTTTACACAAGAGCCCACACTTAACACAATGTGAATTAGATGGAGCCTGTTTTTATGTAATCCACCTTATTTGGGAGCATCCCCTCCAGCACTCTGGGTTTCAAACACACTTCTAAGTTTTGTTTTAAATAATCTAGATTTCAAACATCTTATAAGTATTATCACAAAAAAAAGGAGTTGTTCAATCAACCCCATGTTGCTTTACCTGCACCTGTGGCACTTTAAATTGAATCTTCACCATTAAGGTATCGTTAACAACTCAGACTTGTTGCCTGAGATCAGGGATACCCATTGGCCACTACCCATTGCCGTAGAGTCGATTCTGACTCATAGCGACCCTATAGGACAGAGTAGAACTGCCCTGTAGATTTTCCAAGGAGTGCCGACCTTTTGGTTAGTAGCCATAGCACTTAACCACAACGCCACCAGGGTTTCCAGATCAGGAATAGCATCATAATAATGGTTAACATTTATTGAGTGCTGACTTTGTGCCAGGCACTGTTCCCATATTATTGCATTTAATATTTACAAAACCTGATGAGTTTTTAATCCCTTTTTACAAATTGGGAAAATGAGACACTAAGGAGTTGAGCAACTTGGCCAAGGTCCCAAGCCAAAAGAAGTAGAGATGAGACAATCTACAGAACTTGCACTCTTAACCATTAGACCATTCTGCCAGATACTACAAATACCTGGCACATATACAATTATCATCTGTTATGGATTGAACTGTGTCCTCCCAAAATGTGTGTCAATTTGGTAGGCCATGATACCCAGTATTGTGTGGTTGTCCACTATTTTGTGATCCGATGTGATTATCCTATGTGTTGTAAATCCTCACCTCTGTGATGTTAATGAGGCAGGATTAGAGGCAGTTATGTTAATGATGCAGGACTCATTCTGCAAGATTAGGCTGTATCTTGAGTCAATCTCTTTTGAGATCTAAAAGAGAGAATCGAGCAGAGAGGATAGGGGCCAAGAAAGAAGTGCCAGGAGTGGAGTGCATCCTTTGGACCTGAGGCCCCTGTGGTGAGAAGCTGCTAGACCAGGAGAAGATTGATGACAAGGACCTTCCCCCAGAACCAACAGAGAGAGAAAGCCTTCTCTGGGGCCTGGTGCCCTGAATTCGGACTTCTAGCCTCCTAAGCTGTGAGAGCATAAACTTCTGTTTATTAAAACCATCTGCTTGTGGTATTTCTGTTATAGCAGCACTAGAAAACTAAGACACTCTGCCTCTGTCACCCAGAGCAGACATCACTGATCAATCACAGAACAACCCTACCAAGCCTAATTTTTAATCTGTGGCTTCAGGAGCTCCTACCAGTTGATGAGTGTTGGCACTAGAAAGGAAATCTGCCTGCTGTCTCTGCCCTAGATCTTCCTCCCTTGCTTGCTCCTATCCTCCCTCTCACCTTGACTCCGCCCTTCTCCAAAGTTTGTTTCTCCTCTGACTCTGGTCTTCTACACTTGGCATATGATCTTAGTCTCCTTCAAGGCTGACTCAAGGCTGATACTTGTCCCCAGGCTCCTTTTGCTCTTTTCCTGGTCTCTTTATCATCCCTTCCCCATCATGAGCTGGCACCATGATTCAGTCTCTGTTGATGAGGTATTTGAGGTGCCAAGGTAAAGCAGGGCCAATAGGAAGGGAAGAAAGGAAAGGCCAAAATAGCAGACTCCCCCTGAGAAAATTTCTGCGTGAACAGAGTAGATTAAGAGGTGTGGACATGGTATGACACCCTGAAGATCTTACAATTGGGAATATACTCCTGAATTTGGCTGTTAAAAAATTAGGGTCTTTTAAACTGTCAAAGAACTCATCTCTAATTGACTGAATCATAAACACAAGAAAACCTTTTAATTTTGGAGAGAACAACTTAGGTATTTATTGTGCACAGATGGGGAGATTGGAAAGGATTGGGTTCTAGCTAGCTGTGTGACACTGGCAAATCTCTCAGCCTCTCTAGCTGTGGTTTCTTTGTTTGACAATGTGCCAATTAAATTTCGGACCTCTTTGGACCCTTTCAGTCCCAACGTTCTGTATCAATATAGCCATGTTTCAAAGGCTCTTACCCTAATCTGCTTTGCAGGGACACTACTTACCCATTCTGTTTCCTCAACTATTTCTAGGAGTTGCCAGAAAGTATCCATGTTTTCACAGGCCATCAGACGTTTTATCTTTCTCTCCTGCTTTAGCTCCACCTCTTTTTTCTCACTACTATTGCCTGTCATGCCTCTGAGGAGCTGGCTCTGGGGGCTGTAAATTCTCACCAAGAGTTGCCACCACAGTCATGGGGACATTAATATCCTTGTGGTGCCAAAGCTCTTCAGGGATGTGCACAGGTGTGGAGGGAACGTCTTTGCTCTAGTGTTGAAACCTGAAACAGGACTACGGAACTCGTCCAGATGTTTGAATCCTAAGAACACTTGCTAAGAGGCTTGTTAAAAAAAGGCTTGTTAAGTTGCTATGAAACCTCTTAGAGGCAGCAACCACTGGTATTCTGGACTGTGTGTCAAGCTCTGAAAGCCCAAGACACACAAAAATGTAGCACTGATCTATTCTGTCCCTGGAAACCATTGAGACAAATCCATTATCTGAGCTACAGAGAAGCCAGAACGAGTTACAATTAGAACCTCAGTGAGTTACAGCTCATGGAACTTAGCTCAGAATCCCTCACTCATAAAATGACACACAAGTTAGACGTCTGCTGAGGTTCGTCCTGGGTGTCAGGATCCAGCCTTGTGCAAGGACTGAGGGAATCGATCAGAGAGAGTGAAAGCCACGGTGCACAGGCACCTTCATGCTGGGCCCACCCTCTCCTTGAAGACGGAGCGCCTGGCACAGGAAGTACAGACAAAGTGACGAACCTTTTCACTAGAAAAAAAAAAATTTCCCTTCACCACAAACAATTTCTCTTTAATTTTTCTTAAAGTGGTGCAGTTGCTAATTTAAGCTCTTCACATACTTTCCCAGCACTGAGCTGAATTTGTGATTTTGCTCCACATCCCCCACAGCCTGGTAGATTCAGAAAGAGTTTTAAAAAAAAACAAACCCATTGAGGTCAAGTCAATCCCAAGCCATAGCTACCCTACAGGACAGAGTAGAACTGCCCACTAGGATTTCCAAGGACGTAATCTTTACGGAAGCAGACCGCCGTATCTTTCTCTCGAGGAGCAGCTGGTGGGTTCAAACCACCAACTCTTCAGTTAGCAGCTGAGCGCTTAACCACTGCACCACCATGGCTCCTTTGGAAAGAGTATGGACTTGAAAATCCCAGCTCCACTGCTGCTGGAACAAGCCCTCCAAACTCCCTAAACTCTCGTCCACTTTTCGTAAAATGGAGTTTTCATGGGGATTAAAAATGTATTCATGCATGCAAAGCAAAATACCCAGCACAGGTTCCCGCCCACGATCGGCGTTCAGTAAATGTCACTCTCCTTCCTTCATAGTACTAGAAGTCATCAGGAGATACTAGTCTCAGCTTTTGTGTCAGATGTAGAACACATCCTTCAAAGTGCTCGTACTATTTCAGCTCAGCAGACACCTCGTCTCAGGAAAGCCATTAGAAACCCCCAAAGTACTATATTTTTCTCCTGGTAAGTAGCTCACTTCCCACAGCTTCCCACCACTTTGCATTAAGTGAGCCCAAGAAATGAGTCACTGTACTTAACAGAAGGCGGGAGCCACACCCAAAGCTGAGGCATCTTGACTTTTCCCAAGAAGTCATCAGTGCCACCAAAAGGAGAGGGTTCCAGTGCTCAGAGCCACACAACCTGAAAATCCCAAGCTCCCAGGCTCCCCCAAGCTATCACTGAGTTCATATGCCAACCTGAGAGTTCAGCTCTCAGTGAATTTCTGAGCATTCAGTGGCAGCTGGGAGTCACTGGACAATATTCAAATCTAAATTTGCTGCTTTGGTGGTATGGGGGGTGGGGTGAAAGAGAAGGGAGTGTGGGTACCACAAGATGGCCCAATCACTTCCCCTCTTAGGTAAGCGGGCAAAACTAGATTAGATTTAGACAACATCTCTTGTCTTAGTTATCTAGTGCTGCTGTAACAGGAATACCATGAGTGGATGGCCTCATCAAAGAGAAATCTATTCTCTCACAGTCCAGGAGACCAGAAGTCTGAATTCAGTGTGCCAGCTCCAGGGGAAGGCCCTCTTTCTCTGTCAGCTCCAGGGGAAAGTCCCTGTCACCAATCCTCCCCAGTAGAGTACCTTCTCAGAGCAGGGACCTTGGGTCCAAAGGACGTGCTGCACTCCTGGAGCTTCTCTCTTGGTGGCACGAGGCCTCCCTGTATCTCCTCTCGCTTCTTTCTTCCATATGTCAAATGAGATTGGCCCAAGACACAACCCAATCCTACAGACTGAGTCATGCCCCATCAATACAACCACCACCAATCCTACCCCAATAACATCACAGAGACAGAATTCACAACACACAAGAAAATCACATCAGGTGACAAAATGGTGGACAATGACACAACACGGGGAACCATGGCCTTGCCAAGCTGACACACATCTTTGGGGGGGACACAATTCAATCCATGACTCCCTTCTCGTTTGGTCATTTAGAAGGTCATTATTTGCTTTTTGAAAACATCTACCATAACATTTAAATTATGACTGTGATTTATATGAAAAATTTCAAGAACTTATCCATTGTATTAAAAAACAAACAAACAAAAGACAAGCCAGTTGCCCTCAAGTGTATTCTGATTCATGGCAACCCTATGTGTTTCAGGGTAGAACTCCATACAGGGTTTTCAAGGTTGTGAAGTAAATTTCTTCCAAGGCACCTCCGGATGGATTTGAACCACCAGTCTTTCAGTTAATAGCCCAGTGCTCAACTGTTTGCACCACCCAGGAACTCCTTGTATAAAAATAGGTACACTGTTATTGAGATCAGCCCTTTCTGGTCTGCAGGCAGCAGGGTAGAGGAAAGTGCATGCCGTCACACTCAAAAGACCTGGGTTCAAGTGCTGCTACTGCCACTTTCTGTGTGAATTGGGTCAAATCCCTGAGCCTCAGAGGTTTACCTATAAAGTGCAGTGAATGCCTGCCTGACATGGATTGAATTATGTGCCCCCCAAAATCTGTGTATCAACTTGATTAGGCCATGATTCCCAGTATTGTATGGTTGTCTTCCATTTTGTGATTGTAAGTTTATGTTGAGAGGATTAGGGTGGAATTGTAACAATACCCTCACTCAGGTTACCTCCCTGATCCAAGGTGAAGGAAGTTTCCCTGGGGTATGGCTGCACCACATTTTCTCTCTCAAGAGATAAAAGGAAAGAGAAACAAGCAGAGAGTTGGGGACCTCATACCACCAAGAAAGCAGCACCAGGAGAAGAGCATGTCCTTTGGACCCAGGGTCCCTGCTCCTGACAAGCTACTTGACCACAGGAAGATTGATGACAAGGACCTTCCTCCAGAGCCGACAGAGGAAGAAATCTTTCTCCTAGAGCCAACGACCTGAATTTGGACTTGTAACCTACTAACCCAGCAAAATACCGTGAGAAAACGAAATTCTGTTTGTTAAAGCCATCCACTTGTGGTATTGTTGTTATGGCAGCACTAGGTGACTAAGACACTTCCCTACTTATAGGATTCCAAAATGATAAAGTATGTAATAGTACATGGAAAACTGTAATACGATATAAAATGTTAGATTGTTTTTCTAAAGTAATCCTTAATCTTTTACACTTGCCTGATAGTCCTGATTCTAATCTCCTGAATTAACTTTGTCTTCGTATCCGCTTTAAATTAATATTTTTTTTAAGCTACAACTTTTCACAATGAATGCAAAACTCTACATTCACAATGGATTGAAACTTGCCTAGAATGAAGATTGTTGTTGTTGTTAGGTACCAACGAGTCAGCCCCAACTCATTGGGACTTTATGTGTAATAGAATGAAATGTTGCGCAGTCCTGCGCCATCTTCATGATCATGGGTGTGTTTGAGTTCATTGTTTTGGCTCACCGTTATATAGTGTCTAATTGTTTTGCATCTAAAAATTTGGATTTCCTAGGTAGGGTGCATTGTTTGCAAAAACAGTCACAATTATTCCCTTCCCTGTGCTGTGCTCTGTGCAATGCTCCTTTGCTGTTCTCTCCATCAAAAGGTGGTGTTATGAGATGGTGCCCGGCTACAACCGATGACTGTTGTAACAGGTAACACAACAGAGAACCCCTCAGGGAGCAGGAGAGCAGTGGGATGCAGACCCCAAATTCTTATAAAAAGACCAGATGTAATGGTCTGACTGAGACTAGAAGAACCCCAGGGCTCATGGTCCCCAATCCTTCTGTTAGCCCAAGACAGGAACCATTCCCAAAGCCAACTCTTTAGACAGGGATTGGACTGGGCAATGGGAGAGAAAATGATACTGGTGAAGTGTGAGGTTCTTGGATCAAGAAGACACATGAGACTATGTTGGCATCTCCTGTCTGGAGGGGAGATGAGAGGGCAGAGGGGGACAGAAGCTGGGCGAATGAACACAAAAAGAGAGTGTGGAGGGAAGGAGTGTGCTGTCTCACTAGGGGGAGAGCAATGAGGAGTATATATAGCAAGGTGTATATAAATTTTTGTAGGAGAGACTGACTTGGTTTGTAAACTTTCACCTAAAGCACAATAAAAATTTAAAAAAAAAAAAAAAGATGGTGTTATGGATTGAATTGTGTTCTCCCAAAATAGGTATTGAATCCTGGCCCTTGTACCTAAGGATGTGATCCTGCTTGAAAATAGGGTTTTTCTTTTGTTGCATTAATGAGGTCATACCAGAGTAGAGTAGGTCCTAAGCCTAATTATAGAAAGAGCAGAATAGACACAGGGACAGCCACAGGAGGAAGACGCCATATGCAGAGAAACACACACAGTAGGTGGATTACAAGACCAGGAACACCAAGGAATGCCAGTTGCTAGAAGCTGAAGTAGACAAAGAATGACTCCCCCTAGAGTCATACCCTGAATTCGAACTTCCAGCCTCCTGAACTGTGAGAAAATACATTTCTGTTCTTTAAAGCCACCCGCTTGTGATATTTTTTGTTACGACAGCACTAAGCACCTAAGACAGGTGACATCTGTTACCCACCCCTTGAATCTGGGCTCATTTGCAACTTGCTTAGGCCAAGAAAAGGGTGCAGAAGTGACAAGGGGCCTTGCAGCTTCCACTCTTGCTCTTGGAAACATACCTGACACAGCCATATGGGCAAGCCTGGGTCAACCTGCTGGCTGATGGAAGTCATCCCCCCACCTTCAACCCAAGCAATAACCAGCTAACAGTCATACATGTGAGTGAAGTCATCCCAAACCTGGCAGCACTCAGCTGACATATCAACTGACCACATGCATGATTGAGCCCAGCCAAGGCCAGTTGCAGATAAGAGACTCACCTACTCACCTCTAGACTTGCAAGTAATGATGCATGGTAAACTGTTTTAAGCTGCTATTTTTTGAGTGGTTTGTTACACAGCAATAGATAACTGGTATGTTAGTTTTCTACATCATTAAAAAAGAGGGCTCTTTGTAACACGGCACTAAGGTAACAGAAATGACCTCCTTCTTTGTGTAAACACAAAGAAATGCTGGATGAAATAGATGGCTAAGTTTAAGGGAAAGGAAAGAAATGTCCAAGTGCATGATAAGGAGAACTCCAAGATGTAGCAGTAAGCAGGAGCTTATGTTGTAGACTATGGAGGTATTGGGCTCAGTTACAGGTCTTAGGTGCTGGGACTAAAGCTTTAAGGCCCACACAAGAGACAGTAAACATGATCCACAAGAAGTGGGGAGACTGAACTGGAAACTTTTCCGTATTAATCCTGGAATCCCAAAGAGCTGCCTTTTCCATGAAAAAGTGACTAGAAATCTTTTTTTTTTTTTTTTTCTGGCCCTGGCGAAGATAAAGGCAGCCTGCCACTTGCCGAGGTCATAGGCAATGAAAAAAGTTACCTTTGAGATATCAATACTCGAAGCCTGTACAAAACGCAAGTGTGGTGGCTGAGACCTCTTTAAAGTGTTAAAAAGCAAAGATGTCACTTGGAGGACTACGGTGCTCCTGACCCAAGCCATGGTGTTTTCAATCTTCTCATATGCATATGAAAGGTGGACAACGAATACGGAAGACGAAAGAAGAATCGATGTGTTTGAATTATGGTGCTGGTGAAGAATATTGAATATAACATGGACTGCCAAAAGAAGGAACAAACCTATCTTGGAAGAAGTATAGCCAGAGTCCTCCTTGGAAGTGAGGATAGCGAGACTTCATCTCATATACTTTCGACATGTTGTCTGGAGGGATCAGTCCCTGGAGAAGGACCTCATGCTTGGTAAAGTAAAAAAAGGTGAAGTAGAGGGTCATTAAAAAGACAAAGACCCTCAATGAAATGAATCGACACAAAGGGTCATGAGTCAGAACCGACTTGATAGCACCTAACAACAACACAATATGTATATATATATGTATATATACATAGAAAGAGAGAGAGTGCAAACATATATGTGTGTGCATGTATATCAAGCAAAAATGTAATCCACTGTAAAAGAAATTCATTTACAAAATGAAAAGGTACTGTAGATTCTTATCTGTCTGCACTGGTCCTGCCTCTCTTTGTAATCACAGAAATAGGATATTACCTACATTTACACTGATGTTCTACATATATTCAAAGATAATATTATCGATGAGAATTGTTATCCGTGGGTACAGATGGGGCTGAAAAGACAAGGGTGATCCTTCTACCCTGTGGACTACTGTATATATGAAGGCTGCTTTATCCCTCAACATTTCATTACAAACATTTTCAAACAAGCAGTAAAGTTGAAATAATTTAATAGTGAACACCCATATACCCACCACCTAGATCCTACCATCAGTGTTTTTCTCTAATTATTTTGCTGCATATCTGTCTCTCCTTCTCTCCAGCCATCAACCCACCTACCTTTGACGCATTTCAGTGTAAGCTGCAGACATCAATACACATCCTTCTAAATACTTTAGCATGCATATTATTAACTTGTGTTAATATTTGTTTAAGGTTTTTTCTTTAGAGATAAAATTGGTATACAATGAAATGCACAAATATTTAGTGTATATCCACTGAGATTTGACAAAGGCATACTCCTGTTGAACCCAAACTCTATCAAGATGTAGTACATTAAAAAAAAACATTACTACATGCCAAATAACGAAAGCTACCACAGGTACTCCCCGACTTAAGATGTATTCGAGTTACATAATCGCCTGGTTTTGTTTTTTTACATTTTATTGTTAGCAACATGTATCACATACGATGTTGCAGCATGTAATTTGCTAATGTTATCATTCTCAGATGTAATGTTTTCAGACTCTAAAGACAAATAAAGATGGGATTTATAAAGATACTGATAATAAAAAGCAATAATGATAAAAACAAACAAAAAAAAAGATATAGTACTTTTTTTTTATAGTATATTACTATCACCCCCTAAAGTTCCCTCATGCTACTCCCCAATCATTCCTGGCCCAACTGCCCAGAGGCAACAAATATTCTCATTTTTTCTCTGTAGGTTAGTTTTACCTTTTGTAGAATTTTCCATAAATAGAATCATGCTGCCACTCAGTCCAACTAGCACCTCTTGTTTATGGATAACATACAGAACAATCACGGATAAAATGATGTGAGCTCAGAATAAGAGGTTAGGGATGGTTTAACCTTCCAGTCTTCAGTGATTGGCAGTGACCTTGACCAGTGCTGCTGGCACTCCTGCTGGCCACTAGAGGTAGGAGCTAGTTGTGTGTGGGCCTTGTCACAGCCTAGGAGACTGATGAAAATGCCAGGCCACAGTTCACTGGGGCCAAAGGGAAATGGAAATTATAGATTAGGTGTTTATGAAATATGTGCAGGAAGCAGAGGCTGAGAAACCCAACTGCAGAGCATATTGGGAGTACATGAATAGCCCTGCGCAGTGATGTTATCAGTAATTGCAGGGCATAAATCTACAACTATTTGTTTATTGGTTGACAATACTTTTATTTTACAATAAATCCTTCTAGCAATAATGACCCCCCCCCAAAAAAACGCAACAAACTAAACTAAAAGTGAATATTTAATGAAAAATTAGATACTAAATTCCTGTGTCTCAAGATGCTTGATGAAAGTATAACATGCACAAAACGTGTTTGGTATTTAGTGTCCACTAAGACCAGTCCCTGGAGAAGGACATCATGCTTGGTAAAGTGGAGGGTCAGGGATAAAGAGGAAGACCGTCAACAAGATGGATTGACACAGTGGCTGCAGCAGTGGGCTCAAGCATAACAACGATTGTGAAGATGGTGCAGGACTGGGCAGTGTTTCATTCTGTTGTACATAGGGTTGCTACGAGTGGGAACTGATTCAGTGGCACCTAACAAGGACAACAACAAAGAACATTATGGGAGGCCCTGGTGGAGCAGTGGTTAAAGCGCTCGGCTGCTAACTGAAAGGATGGTGGCTCGAACCCACCAGCTGCTTCATGGGAGAAAGATGTGGCAGCCTGCTTTCATAAAGATTACAACCCTGGAACCCATAGTGGGTAGTTCTATTCTGTCCTGTAACTTTGCTATGAATTGAAATCAACTCGATGGCAATGGGTTTGGTTTTTTGGTTTAAAAACATCATGCCCCTGGATGATGCAAACTACTGGCTCACTAGACTGCTAACCAAAAAGTTGGAGGTTTGAGTCCACCCAGAGGCACCTTAGAAGAAAGGCCTGGCAATCTACTTCCGAAGAAATCAGACATTGAAAACCCTGTGGAGCACAGTTCCATTCTGTCACACATGGGGTTGCCATGAGTCTGAGTTTACTCAACGGCAACTGGAACTGTAGTATGCCCTGAAAGTAGTTTTAAAAAGGAATCTTAACAGTGTTTCAGGCAAAGGCAATGGAATACCCATGGAGTTTCTGAAGGGGGACATTTGAAAAGGGACAGCACTCATTTACATGTGGACCACCTGGCATAATGCTAAAAAGAGAAGTCGGTCCATTGACTCAGCTCCCTTGTCTGTATAAGGAAAGAGTTTGTCCTAACTAGATCCCACAAACCAGTCTATGTGAATCACTTGAAGAGTTTTAAACAGTAGAGAACCCAGATCTCTGAGAGCAAAACCTAGAAATCTGCATTTTGAAAGACTCGAAGTAAATTCTCATGGGCAGCCAGGTTTGGACCTGCTGAACTAGGTTTGTACTGAAGTCTCTTGGGCTTTAACTTACCCTCAGTCTGTACATATCTGTTCTGTGGTGTCCTGTGACAGCTGGGACACACAGTTATTCAACAACACTCCTGAGCACCTGCACTGTGGAGACACGCTGCTAAATCTCACTTTGTTCCTGCCCGCAGGGAGCTTGCACTGTCGTGATAGGGCATGGTTTTACTAGACTGCTCCCCTTTCCTCATGAATCTTCTTCCATTCATAAAAGCCTTCCTTCAGGAAAAGGATTTGCTCAGATTCTTTCCAGCACAGAGGTAGGAGAGCAGACAGGTGCCAAGTTGGTCACCACAATGGCCATCCTTTTGGCAGTATTGAGTTCTTCATTAGAAAGTGAGGAATGAAGGCTGAGACTACAATTCCATCACCAGAAATGGTCTATTTGTAGCACATTAGTGCTTAGAGTATTCATGTCTTTTTTTCTTAACCCTTAAACATTTATTAGAGCCCTGTGGCACAGTGGTTGGCAGTTCTAATCCACCAGCCACTCCTTGGAAACTATGGGCAGTTCTACTCTGTCCTAGAGGGTTGCTATGAGTCAGAATCAACTTGACAGCAATGGGTTTGTTTGTTGAAACATTTATTGTGTTTTTCCCCCGCCCCCCCCCCATTAAGGAATCTATGTAGGCTTGACACAGAAACATTGGAAAACACAGAAAAGTAGAAAAAAAAAAAAGCTAAAATTATCTAAAACATCACCTTCAAAAGCAAGTTAACCACTGTGAATGCTTTGGTTTGTATATTTTTCTCAACTTGTTTAATTGCATTCATATACTCGTTTTTAAGACAAAAGTGGGATCATATTGTATATCTGGCTTTGATTTTTAATATTAATATGGTCAACGCATGCAAGGAGTATTTCTTAAAATGCTCTACTGTCCTTTTTACTGGAGATTAAGGCCCCAGTGTTGATTTTTTTTAATTTAGCAGAGGGAGAGTTGAGATGGTCCATTAAAATCTGGATGAACTCCCTCTGTCACGGTTTATTTATACAAGTAGCCCGTTGCCATTGAGTCGATTCCGACTCATAGTGACCCTATAGGACAGAGTAGAACTGCCCCATAGAGTTTCCAAGGAGCACCTGGTGCATTTGAACTGCTGAACTTTTGGTTAGCAGCCGTAGCTCTTAACCACCACACCACCGGGGTTTCCGTTTATATAAGTAGCTTTCCTAAAGTCAACAGCTCCCACTAACTAGAGCTCTGTTGGCATACGCATTAACATCCCACGGGCAAATGCGTTATGAGAGAAATAGCTGCTCTCTCATTCCCTATGGCACACACGACAAATATCTGCTTTTCTGATGTGCAAGGTTAGAAAATTACAGGAGCAGACTGCAGCTGAAAGACCCGATGACCTTTCAGTTAGCAGCCAAGCGCTTAACCACTGTATTACCAGGGCTCCTTCCCTGTAAAGATTACAGCCTAGAAAAACCTAAGGGGTAATTCTACTCTGTAATTGACTTAACAGCACCAAACAACAACAAAACCAAAAAAACCCATTGCTGTCCAGTCGATTCTGACTCATAGTGAACCTATAGGTCAGAGTAGAACTGCCCCATAGAGTTTCCGAGGAGCACCTGGTGGATTTGAACTGCTGACCTTTTGGTTAGCAGCCGTAGCACTTAACCGCTACACCACCCAGCAACCAAAGAGCAGCCACTCTAGCTCACAGGTACTCTTATAGTTTGTGAAAACAAACTCACAACTGGCACCACACACAAAACTAACGTGACCCTGTTTCTACTACGGTGTATTGTTGGCCAATTGCCCTCAGTCATTAAGCTGGAAGAGACATACCGGGGAGGATGCTTTGGGGCAGTACATAGCAGGCAGCATAGAGAATCCGTGATGTAAATACTCATATTTCTCTTTCCTTTGCAGTTAATTAGCAAACATTACTTTCTCTACCTTATCTTTTTGCTGAGGTCATATCAGCAATTACCTGCCCTCCAGCTTATGCAAAAATACCTGAATAATTGGTAGTGCCAAAGAATTTATCAGCTTTCTTCCAGGTTCCTTGCGCCAAGAATGATTAACAATGAATCGTTTCAAACATATAGGAAAGCATAACCAAAAACGAAAACCAAACCCACTGCCACTGAGTCGATTCTGACCCATAGCGACCCTACAGGACAGAGTAGAACTGCATCGTAGAGTTTCCAAGGAGCACCTGGTGGATTCGAACTGCCAACCTCTTGGTTAGCAGCCATAGCACTTAGCCACTATGCCACCAGGGTTTCCATAGAGGTAAATAAAACCACCCAGATTTAAGAGAGGTTGACACTCTATTGAACATGCTTAATACATTTTCCACGAAGCTCTTTGGTTATCACTACCACATTTACAGGAATATTTGGCCTTTTGCTATGTCTTTTGAACATACATTTGCATTTAAGTCTGTCATATATTTCTCTGAAGTAGATGTATATCTGTCAGCTCCCTGATTTTAATTGTTGTAATATGGCCCTCTCCATAGGGCAAGGCATGGGACCAAGTTGGATAAATATTGCAGCAGAGCTTTGGAGCCACACAGATCTGAGTTAAATCCCTGTTCACTAGTTGAGTGAATGTGGGCAAGTGTCTGTGCTTAGTTTCTCGTTTATAAATGAGGATCATGCTTCCTAGCTTACTGAGATGTAGTGAGATAATGTAGTGAAGCAGTACAACAGTACCCAGCACGTGGTAAGTGGTTATTTTCAGCTTTTGTATCAGTGGAATATGCTGAATAACACTCATAAACTTGACTCTGTCTACAACTGAAGCTGTATTGACTGGGAATCAGTCTGTACCCAACAACTCCTTATTTGTGGACTCAGTAATACATGTCATTTTGTATGTTAGGCCAGGTTTAGCCCACTGAAATAGTAGTATTTTTTTTTTTTTTTTTAATACCTGGAAGTGATTTGTGCCCATGCTTCTGATTTCAAAAAACATGATGGGATTTTATGTATTTATTTATTTACAGCATTTACCTTTATGTAAAGGAGGCCTGGTAGTTCAACGGGTAAGCACTCAGCTGCTAACTGAAAGGTCGGTGGTTTGAACCCACCCAGCGATTCCATGGGAGAAAGGCTTTGTGATCTGCTCCCCAAAAGATTACAGCTTAAAAAAACCCTATGGGGCAGTTCTACTCTGTCACATGAGGTCATTATGAGTCAATAATCAATTTGAGTGTACCTAAATAATTTTTTTTTTTTTTTAATAATGATAGCAATTTAACGTCAAACTAGCCCACAGGATAGAAGAGCAGTTTGTTATGTCCGTGAAGCAAGCCCCCTCCTGAACTTGTCATTATTTGTCTACCTTTATTTCTATGAGGATCTCCTCTTCCTATCCTTAGGATTATCTATGATTTGTCGCTAATGCAAATTACTTCTAAAAGATTGTATTGTTCTTAAATTAGTATTTCTTAACCATGGTTGAACTTCAAATTCACCTGTGATATTTAATATATATAATACGTATTATAAAACAAACAAACAAAACCTGTTGCCATGGAGTCAATTCTGACTCATGGCAATGCCACATGTTACAGAGTAGAACTACTCCATAGGATTTTCTTGGCTGTAATTTTTATGGAAGTAGATTTCTACGCCTTTCTTCTGAGACACGACTGGGTGGGTTCGAACAGCCAACCTTTCAGTTAATAGTTGAGCACAAACCATTTGTGCCACCTAGGGACCTTTCAGTATGTTGTATATTTTATATATAAATCTCCTAGGTCCCACCCAAGACACACTGAGAATCTCTGAGAGAGGAACGGTAGTAGTGGGGGTTAATATTTCACCCAGACAAGGCTGTTATGGACCCAGGGATGAGAATCACACTGGGTTAACTACTTAAAATTGTACCAATCTGAAGGGCAGTTTAAGATTTTGGAATTAGTTAGGAAGTTTTTTTTTTTTTTCCTTGCATTTTGCAGGTGGGATGCTATTATTCCAAGTCTTCTGTAGCAAATTATGTCTTACAGAAGAATGAAGCACACACATGGTCCATCCAAGCCCAGTGTAAATCAAAACACATGTCTACAGCTGGAGTAAAAACATGAGTACAGTGGCATCTAAGGAGATGCCACTGAAATGAGTCTGTTTGGTACCATGCAGAAGTAACTGTACACAACCACCCTAAAAGTGGCTACATGAAGGATAGCCAAAAAACAGTGGATTTAATTCAATTTTCTCCAAAAAAAAAAAAAAAAGTATATATATATATATATATATAATGCACACATTCCACGCTTTTATGAACAAAATCACATTAAATGTCAGAAATTGGCATAAAAGGACATTGTTTTCTAGACATGACGCCCAGACCTTTATTGAACAGAGTTTCCAATGCCGTTCCTTCTCCCTCATTTTTTATCCCCAATGGCTTTATCCTCTCACAGTTACCAGATAATCCAGGCAAAGGAAAAATGCTTACTGACTGGGTCTTGAAAGCGACAGTGAATTCAAAGATGGAGACAATTAAAAAAGCATGTTTCTGTTTATCTATTACAGTTTCCATGGCAAGAGCAAAGCAAGAGGCATCTGTGTTTCAAAGCAACAGCAATAAAAGAAGCAACATCTCTCTCTGGCAGGAAAGTCTTGGAAAGGAAGTCAAATTTATACTGCTCTGAGAGACAATGCTATGTGCCTTTCCCCAAGCCAAGGAGGATCGTTCCTAACAGAGCTGGCTACATGCAGACACAGATTCCAGAGTCCAAGAAGCTTCTCCTAGAAAGTGTTAACTTTTATATTTTCTTTTAGGATCCTGTTGCTAAGTAAGTTTCTCTTTCAAGTGACTTCCGGAAATCAGGCAGTAAAATCTCTGGGGCTTTCCAGGCCACCTAATTCAAAGTCATCAGAAACCTGAGCAGTGTCAGAATGCTGGCTGCCTTCCTGCAACCAACAGGCACCTGGAGTCGGGGCTACTGAGATATCAGGCAGGTTCTCCCCACCAGCAGAGTCAGCAGGTAAAATGCCCTCCATGGCTGGGTATTCTAGTACCGGTTGCAGGCAACTCCACGGTTAGATGGCTGTCCCTCCGAGAAATCAGGGCCACCATCCTAATTATTTACAGTAGTAGTCTCCCTCACTTAGCCCTGATTTTGTCACCTTTGCCTTACGCTTGGTGTCCCTGGGTGGTGCAAATGGTTAAACGCTCAACTACTAGCCAGCCAAAAGGGTGGCATCTTGATTGGCAACTACCAAAAACAATGGCCTAACATTCTAGTGCCTCGGCCCATGTCTATTGCAGCAGTTTGCTTTCCATTTCTATAAAGGCTCCAAGGATCAAACAATTAGTTTCTGCAACCATCTAGCCCAATGAAAGGGTTTTCCTTGATTAAATTGGGCATAGAAAGAATGTTGAAAGCAATAGTTTCTAATCATTTGTTTTCTTTTTCTTGATGGAGGGATTCCCTCAGTGAAAGCAAAAAATGTCATCTTGATTTAAGACTCACTCCTGTGTTCATTCTTGTTGGTACTTTTTATTTAACTTTTTTTTTTGGTAGAAGGTAGGTTCCTCTCTGCCTGAAAACCCAAAGGGAAAAAACCCAATTCTTTAATTGACTCACATCCTGCTATGCTCTCTTGGGTTGTTCATTTTCATACCCAACCTAGTCTTCAGTGGCAACATTCTGGTTTGAAGAAAAAGGAGTCACAGGTCAACTGGAGATTGTTCTGATCTCAAGGGAGGTAACGCCTCGATACCCCTTCCCGGTAGCTAACACCAGGGCTGCCCTAGGCTATTTCAATGTGTCAGCAGGTCCCATCCTAGAAGAAAAAAAAAAAAAACACTTCTCAGCCTGCCTGAGCTAGGTGGGGTGTAACAAGCAAATAAATCAATTGATAAAACCTGGTAACTACCACTTCCCGGCGTCAATTCTTCTTCGGTCTTCCTTATTCATTGTCCAGCTTTCATATGCATATGATGCGATCGAAAAAAAAACCATGGCTTGGGTCAGGCACACCTTAGTCTTCAAGGTGACATCTTTGCTCTTCAACACTTTAAAGAGGTCCTTTGCAGCAGATTTACCCAATGCAATGCATCTTTTGATTTCTGGACCGCTGAACTGAAGAATTGATGCCTTTGAATTGTGGTGCTGGTGAAGAATATTGAATATACCATGGACTGCCAAAAGAACGAACAAACCTGTCTTAGAAGAAGTACAGCCAGAATGCTCCTTAGAAGCAAGGATGGCGAGAGTGCATCTTACATACTTTGGACGTGTTATCAGGAGGGATCAGTTCCTGGAGAAGGACATCATGCTTGGCAGAGTACTGGGTCAGTGGAAAAGAGGAAGACCCTCAACGAGGTGGATTGACACAGCGGCTGCAACAACAAGCTCAAGCATAACAATGATTGTAACGATGCCTCAGGACCAGGCAGTGTTTCGTTTTGTTGTGCATAGGGTTGCTATGAGTTGGAACCAACTTGATGGCACCTAACAACAACAACCACTTCCTGAGAACCCGAAATACAAACAGTAAGAGGTATCCTTGACTTTCAGGGGGATGAATACACTATCTTGATGCAATTGAAATAAATAAGTAATATGCTTCACAGATTTGGAGAGGAAATCTCTTGTCCTAGGGGTACCTTATGTCCCTGGCACGAGAGAAAATCTAGCCAGCAAGGTTGACAATTGCCCACAAAAAGCATAACCCTTGTTCCATTTACAACTTGAGCCTGTGTACTGGCTTTATTCTAAGGTGATTTTTAATTGTATTCTTCCTGTCATGGCATTTTACGGTTCGCACTGTGCTCCATCCAGATAGTTTGCTCTCAACTGCTAACCTAAAGGTTGGTGGTACCACCCAGTGGTACCACGGAAGAAAAGGCCTGGAGATCTGCTTCCATTAAGGTTACAGCCAAGAAAACTCTATCGAGCAGATCTATTCTATTATTACATGTTTGTGGGGTCACCATGAGTTGTGATCAACTTGACGGCAACCAAAAACAACAGCAACAAATCAGGCTTAATTGAACTCTCAAGGAGAATCAAGAAGGAGCCAAAAATGGGGTGATGAGGAAGACGAAGGGGTGGTGGAGAGGGGCCATAATGCCTACTTTGCCTGGTTGATAAGGGTGGTTATGATCTTGGTGGAGGGATGGTATAGATTTTGTGCAGATAATACCTTGAATGTGTCTAAAAAATAATGTACCTACTTTTCTGCCTGGCTGCTGAAGACAATTTCATTACTGTGCAGCCATACTGAATGAGTATATGTACGCCAATCACAGATTTGTCTTGTTTTGATTTAGGTTTTTTGGTCCTAGCTGGTGAATGCCAAAGCAAAGTTCCAGGATCCTCAAGGCATGGGAATTCTGGTTAGTGGCTATCTATAATTCTACACTCTGAAGTCCTTATACTTTTTTCTGAGTTTTTACTCAGAATTTGGTATTATATTTTTAAGCTATAAAGTTCCCCACTTTGGACCCAATCAGAAAGCCTAAGGAAGTAAGACTGGGTTATCTGGGAAATGGCTCATTTCCTCTGTGGAAGTCTGACCCTCTCATTGCCCCATAACTACGGCCCCCTGAAAAGTTGCTTTAGGTGGCAGGGAGCCCAACTGCTAGTTCAGGTTCTATCCCCAGTAGCCATTTGACTTAGGGAAAGACTTACCTTTTTGCTGAACTTTAGCTTTCTCCTGTTTAAAAATGAGAAACTGGCTAGCCTGTCAGTCATGTCCCTTTCAACTGTATGTATTCTACACTGCAAGGCTAAAGGTCTGAGAACTTGTGCGCACCAAAGGGGTTTAAAGATAATAGTACCTAACACGTACTTTACATGTGTTAACTCATGTAATCTTCACAATGACCCTGTGAGGTACGTGTCATAATCTTTATCTCTATTTTATAGATGAGGAAAAAGGCATAGAAAGCAGTTAAGCAACTTGGCCTTATCATAGAGTGTCCTTGGAGCTGAGGTATGAACCCAGGAAGCCTGGCTGTAGGGTATGTGCTCTTAACCACCACAATAAAGGATGATAAGCAGATCTTCATGTTTACACACTCAGAACGTGAGAGAAGGAGTGTTAGAGCCAGTTTATCAGCCAGCCAACAGCGTTTAAGGAGAACCAAGACCAGAGCTAGAGTGCTTTCTCCGCTGGATTCTCGGACTTTATTGCATTATTTTGCGTAAAACATTACCAAGAAAAACACAAGCACTTAATGGCAGTGGCACAAATTCTGGCTGCAAAATCTAGAATCACCCAAAGATGAAATGACTGGCTTGGGATCTCTGCCAACCACTGACCTATCTCTGTATTGATGTGGTTTCAGGTGGGAAATACTCAAATGATATTGAATGAGGGAACACAAGAGGCCAGGGAATGAAAATGACTCTCCTAACTAGTTTGGAGACTAAGCTGTGTCTCCACAGGTCTTCAAACCACAGCCACTCCAAGATCTGACTGCCTCAGAAGCAAGGGCCTTTTACTGAGTTTGACACAGCTGCATGGGGTCTTTGCAGAGGAAAGGACAATATGCCCTTCATTTTTCAGTACGTCCATTAAGACCCCCAAACCCAAGAAGACGCCCTATCAGGAAAGTTGCTTGTCAGGTCACTACAGAAAGGTAATGATGAGCAATGGTAATGCTCTCTTGATTCTAAACTCACTGTATCGGGGCCCAAAGCCCTGAACTGGGCCTCTTCTCAAAGCTCATTTGCTTAGAAAAGTTTCACAGAAACATTATTGAGTATTGTTTAGTTCTGTGCCCAACGGGGTTTTTCCATCATTAATCCTCTTGAAGTAGGGTGGGGCTAAACTGGGAACAACACAATGTAACCCTGGTTGCAGCAACCCTTATGCAACCCAGCATGTCCACAAAGTTAGTGGCACCTTTTGGGAAAAAACCCTTACAACCGTGCCATTTGGTATGGCTCAAGGCTGCTAAGTGGTCACGGATACGTACTATCACCAACCTAGTAAAAATTCTGTTGATACTTGCTTTGACCCTCTCGATGAAACAACTGTGTGGTTTACAGGCTATTGTACTGAACGAAATAACTTTCTTTCCTTTGAGCTAAAAGCACACCACAATAAAAAGGTGTAGTTTTTTGCTACTACGATGTTGATTTACCTACTGTACTTTGTAACCCAGGAGGGTTATGAGTCATCTTCCTAACTTTTCAGCTTAACACAACACTTTACTTTTGATATAATCTCCTCTTTATCTAGATTTATTTGTTCTAAATCCTCATGCATTCTTGGGGCACTATTTCTTACTGGAGACGGCTCTCCCTCAATGTTTGTTTAATGGTAATTTTTTTCCAAACTTGCCCTTTATCAAGGCTTTCTATTCCTAGCAACACCTGAGTCACATGGTGTTAGAACTCCAGCATTCATCAATCACAGGCAGGGGCAGTATTTTCTTGCTTCTTTTCTCTTCCAAATCAAAAAGCCCAACCCATTGCTGTTGAGTCGATTCCGACTGATAAAAACACTATAGGACAGGGTAGAATTGCCCCATAAGATTTCCAAAGCTGTAATCTTTACAGAAGCAGACTGCCACACCTTTCTCAAGTGGAGAGCTGAATCCAAAGCTGACTTTTCAATTAACAGCTGAGTGGTTTAACCACTGTGCCACCGGGGTGCCCCTCTTTTCTTCCAAGGGTCACCAAGCAGTGTTAAAATTCTGATTTCTTCAGGAGTGGGGAGGATGAGGTAAGAGATGTGGTGAAAGGGGTCAAAAGGTCCATTGGTTCCCAGGCATCCTGGATCCACTGAGACTGGGGGAACTCCCAAATCTATTGTCTTGAAATACTCTTTAATCCTGTAACCGAAACTGTCCCATGAAATCATTTGTAAACAAAACAACAGTTTTGTTTAATTAATAAAGATATCAGCCTTGAACATTTTGCTCTTTTAAAGAATTACATACATGCGATCAAACTGACAACAGTAACTCTAAAGCACAAATGAGAACTTCAAGGGGGATTGAGAATAAAAGTTAATGGTGGTGAAACAATGTGGGTAGAGATGATGCAACTGGTGACGCAATGTGAAGAATGTAACCAATGGCATTGATCTGTACATGTGGACATCATTGAACAGGTATATGTTCTACTATGTATATTTTCACCAAAAAAGACAAAGAAGTCCCACCGGTTCCCTTTGTTCCATGAAAAGGTTGCTACAGAGAATACTGTACATTATCAAGCTGGAGAAATTAAGGTACAAAGAAATAAACTGTAAGCCTATATGCAAGGTACCAGCAAATTAATGAACCAAATCACCTGGATTTCCTTGCTTCTGTTTCCAGTTTCTGTTCTCCATGCCCAAGAGCAGTCTGGCTGTCATATGAAGTTAGACATTCTCCCCATGAAATCATGCATTCACTAAGCTTAAGGAAGCTTTCAAATGAAATGTCATTACTTTAAAAATAAATAAATAATGCTCGAGTAATGCCCTAATCATTTCCTCTTGTCCCTTATATCTGTAGCATAGCTCATGTGCACGAATGTGCTTAAGGCTCAGCATGGGACTTGAAAACTGCTCAGGAAAATAATTTGATTCCTAATGGTCCTTGAAAAAAAATTGGCTGCAAACCATAAGGTCGGCAGTTTGAAACAGGTGCTCCTTGGAAACCTTAGGGGGCAGTTCCACCCTGGGTTGCTATAGGGTTGCTGAGTTGGAATCAACTCAAGAGCAATGGATTTGGGTTTGTTTTTTTTTTTTTTGATGGATATTGACCTTTTTACTTTTCTACAATAAATTTCGGGCCAAGCTAATTAATAAATAATAACAGAATTTTGTGGGTGCATGGTACTTTATCTTTTCCTATTTTCATACACACTGGCCTCCCTGCTCCTCAACAACATATAATCTTTCCCCTCAGGCATTTGCTTTACGGTGGATTTTTCAGGAATTTGAAAGACAAGTTTAAAACTTTCACTTGAGCTATGGTTCCTCAGTTTTCACCGATGACTTCATTGGCCAAGATATGTTACAAGGACTACAAAAGCACTTTCAAAATTACTGGCTCAGCCATGTTGCCTGAAAGTGACTCAGCCTAGCAAAGATGGCGGGGCTGGGAGAGGGAAAGGTTTTAGTGTTGCTACTGCCCTCAAACACACACTTAGGCTAGTATGCAAACCCCTACCCCAATCCATCTGGGCCATGTTTCCTATTTCGCAGCGATAATGAGACAGGCTCTGGAATATTGTGCACTGAATGTAGATTGAGTATGTTTAATGCGGTAGGTATATTTCTGCAAATATACACATAAACAAATTTTGTGAGCACCATTTAAGTCTACCAAAGGGATTTTTTTAAGTGACTTTTGAAAAGTTACTGTGAATCTTTTCATAAAGCAAGCCCCCCGAAAACCCACACGAAACTCAAACTCGTTGCCGTCAAATCGATTCCGGCCCACAGCAACCCTATAGGGACAGAGTAGAACTGTCCCATAGGGTTTCTAAGGCTGTGATCTTTATGGAAGCAGACTGCCACATCTTTCTCTCACAGAGCTCCTGGTGGATTCGAACCACTGACCTTTCAGATAGCAGCTGAGGCTTAATCACTGTGCCACCAGGGGTCCTTTAAAAAGCAAAAAGCCTCTTTGTAAAAAAAGAATAACGTTATTTCCTACTTCATGCTTGCTAATTTCAGGTTTTCTTGTATTAATTTTAAAAACTGGTGGCAGTCCATATCCCTTTTCATTAAGCATGAAGCGCCATACCAACATGAGAGCCGATCAGGTTTTACCCTGAAACTTCACTAAACAATGACTTTTGAAAATACGGGTGGTGGGGTACTGAGACGGAAAACTTCCCCATGAATCAGGAGTAACCCCAGCAAAAGAGCTCATGGTTCCAACTAACTAGCCCGCAGCCTTTCATATTCAGTTCTGCTTTCTCAGTGGTCTCCAAGAGTCTAATTTCTGGTTAAAAAAAATTTCTGGTTAGGAACTGAGAAATTGGGTTGATTTTTGCTTCCATAGGACAGTAGTAGCACTAGCCAAAATGCTCCATGATAACAGTGGCCAAGTCCCAAGATCTCAAACACAAGAACGCTCTGCCACCTCAGTCCCCATCCTACCCTCCAACCCCATGAAATCCCGAAGGGATACCATATATGAGCAGGGGATAAGGCCAAGCAAAGGAAGACTGTTATTACTGGGGCCTGGGGGGAATTATCCAGTAGGCAGATCACCTGTAGTGACAATTTCACATTTTTTTTCCACCACATCAAAGATTCTGCTTCTAGGTATGGCTGGCATCGCTCAGCCTCACAGCACCTTCCTACAGAATCAAAGCTTCTTTTCAAATTTACAATCCCTTACAGGGGTGGATGACCCAGTAAGCAAGATAAGCACAGGGTTGCTTGTGCTTACTTACTAATCTGTAGTGACCATTTTCACATAGGTTTCACCTCATCTTTGATTCAAACCTTCAAAGATTTTGATGTGGTGAAACCATGTGAAATTGGTCACTACCAGGTTAGTAAGTAAGCACAAGTAAACCTGTGCTTTCCTTACCTATTGGATCATCTGCCCCTGTGTAGGGCTCCTGCGTCACACTCTGATGCAGTGGGTCCTGGTGAGCTGACCTGGACTACACGAATTCCATCTGCCAGAGAATAGTTCCTAAATTTGTTGGCTCATAGAATCACCTGGTGAGCTTTTTGTTTTGTTTTGAACTGTATGTATTTGTGAACCTTCCCTCTGACTTATCTCCAGGAGCAGGGCCAGGATTCTATACTTTACAACACTTTGTGTGTATCTCCCTTATTGTCCTATGCTGCTGGCCTTATGGAACCACTGACTTGGGTTGAAATTCCAATGGTGTGCTGGAGCTGGCTTGTACCAGCTTTTGAGAGCTGTTGCTAACACCCACAGCTTATCATTTGTTAATCGTTTACTACATTTTACTGGTTTTGTTTCTATTTTATTTGTATAATGGAAATATGACACAATGGTGTGCTACTGAGCCTCTTTTTCCAACTCTACATTCAGTGACAACACACTGGTCGTTTGAAATAGGCCAGGATCAGAGTATTTATACACCAGGGATATCAGCAAGTGCTACAAATCAGGGCTCGATTTATTGTGGAATGTCTCTAGACTTGAAAAAATGATGGAGAAAATATTAATGCAGACTAAACTTAAAAGTGCATCAGGTCTGCAGACAGTACATTGGAAGTAGCACAAATATTTGAGGAAATAATTCTAGCATTTGAAAATTATCTGATTCAGTAGAGAAATTACTCTCTTTATTGACAAGTGAAGTTCCAACACACGTCTTTGTTGTTTTAGCTTTCATATCACTCTTTAATGCAAAGGAAAATATCAACCAACATTCATGTCAGGAGCTATGTTGTTATTAGGTGCCACAGAGTTGGTTTCGACTCAGAGACCCTACGTACAACAGAATGAAACATTGCCCGGTCCTGCATCACCCTTACAATTGTTATTATGCTTGAGCCCATTGTTGTAGCCACTGTGCCAGTTCATCTCGTTGAGAGTCTTCCTTTTTTCTGCTGACCCTGTACCTTACCAAACATGATGCCCTTCTCCAGGGATTAGTACCTGCTGATAACATGTCCAAAAACTTGAGATGCCATCCTCACTTCCAAGTAGCATTCTGGCTGTACTTCTTCCAAGACAGAGCTGTTCGTTCTTCTGGCAGTCCATAGCATATTCAATATTCTTTGCCAACACCATAATTCAAAGTCATCAACTCTTCTTCAGTCTTCCTTATTCATTGTCCAGCTTTTGCATATGAAGCTGTTGAAAATACCATGGCTTGGGTCAGTAGAACCTTATTCCTCAACGTGATATCTTTGCTTTTTAACATTTTAAAAAGGTCTTTTGCAGCAGATTTGCCCAATGCAATGTGTCTTTTGATTTCTTGACTGCTGCTTCCATGGGTGTTGATTGTGGATCCAAGTAAAATGAAATTCTTGACAACTTCAATCTTTTCTCCTTTTATTATGATGTTGCTTATTGGTCCAATTGTGAGGATATTTGTTTTCCTTGTGTTGAGATGCAATCCATACTGAAGGCTGTGATCTTTGATCTTCATCAGTAAGTGCTTCAAGTCCTTTTCACTTTCAGCAAGCAAGGTTGGGTCACCTGTGTATTGCAGGTTGTTAATGAGTCTTCTTCCAATCCTAATCCTTCATTCTTCATACAGACCATCTTCTCAGATTAACTGCTCAGCATACAGATTGAATAAGTATGGTGAAAGGATACAATCCTGACTCTCACCTTTCCTGATTTTAAATCACACAGTATCCCCTTGTTCTCTTCGAATGACTGCCTCTTGGCCTTTGTACAGGTTCCACACGAGCACAATTAAGTGTTCTGGAATACCGATTTTTCACAATGTTATCCATAATTTGTTATGATCCACACAGTCGAATGCCTCTGCATAGTCAATAAAAGACAGATAAACATCTTTCTGGTATTCTCTGCTTTCAGCCAAGATCCATCTGACATTAGCAATGATATCCCTTGTTCCACGCCCTCTTTTGAATACAGCTTGAATTTTTGGCAGTTCCCTGTCCATGTACCACTGTCACCATTTTTTAATTATTGTCAGCAAAATTTTACTTGCATGTGGTATTAATGATACTGTTCAATAATTTCCACGTTTGATGAATCACCTTTCTTTGGAATGGGCGCGAATATGGAACTCTTCCAGTCTGTTGGCTAGGCAGCTGTGCTCCAAATTTCCTGGCAAGGAAGAGTGAGCACTTCCAGCATTGTATCCGTTTATTGAAACATCGCAACTGGTATTCCCTCCATTTCTGGAGCCTTGTCTTTCGCCAATGCCTTCAGTGCAGCTTGGACTTCTTCCTTCAGCATCATTGATTCTTTATCATATGCTACCTCCTGAGATGGTTGAACATGGGCCAATACTTTTCGGTACAGTGACTGTATGTATTCCCTCCATCTTCTTATGAGGCTTCCTGCTTCGCTCAATGGTTTCCCTGCAGAATCCTGCAATATTGCCACTCGAGGCTTGAATTTTTCCATCAGTTCTTTCAGCTATACTTATTTATTAATTACAATCATAGTTTGACTACAGATACACAAGAGTTTTACAAAATCAATGAAAGCATTCTATGAGAATTAACTAGCCATATAAAATTTATAACACAGGGTATTATATATTCTGTTCTCATGTGTAAATTTATAAATTGTATACTTTTTTTATACTTGATTATTTGTATATCAGCAAAATTTATAATAAATGTATGTTTGATTATTTATGCACATACTTTTTTTCCTGGAGAGCTAAATGTTAAACATTTACCAGCACACCATTGCCTAAGGCCAAGTACAAAAACAGGCTGAACAGCCTCCTTGGCTTCTGTCCTATAGGTTTACACCCTATCTCAGCCCCTTAGTTTAACAATTCCCTGTCAAGAAAAGAAAAAAACACCAAGATTTCTACAATTAGACAAATAAAAAGTAGAGGAATTTTTCCTTAAGACCCAAAGCAGATCATTTAATCTGTTTAATCCAGGCCTTCCTAATGGGGCTGATCTTCAGGCTCGTCTGACTACACTCCCATGTATAAGAAAAAGAGAGTCCTATCAGACAGCAGTCTTGGCAACATGTTGTTATTGTTAGGTGCCCTAGAGTCAGTTTTGACTGATAGTGACATTTGTACAACAGAACTTAACATTGCCCGGTCTTGCGCCAGCCTCAGAATCACTGTTATGCTTGAGTCCATCCTTAAAATTATTATTATGCTTGAGCCCATTGTTGCAGCCGCTGTGTCAATTCATCTTGTTGAAGGTCTTCCTCTTTTTCACTGACCCTCTACTTTACCAAGCATGATGCCCTCCTCCAAGTACCGATCTCTCCTGACAACATGTCCAAAGTATGTGAGACCTAGTCTCGCCATCCTCACTTCTAAGGAGCATTCTGGTTGTACTTCTTCCAAAACAGATTTGTTCATTCTTTTGGCAGTCCATGGTATATTCAATACCCTTTGCCAACACCACAACTCAAAGACATCAATTCTTCTTTGGTCTTCCTTATTCATCGTCCAGCTTTAGCATGCATATGAGGCAACTGAAAACGCCATGGCTTGGGTTAGTCTTCAAGGTGACATCTTTTTGCTTTTTAACACTTTAAAGAGGTCTTTTGCAGCAGATTTGCCCAATGCAATACATCTTTTGATTTCTTGACTGCTGCCTCCTTGAGTATTGATGGTGGGTCCACATAGAATGAAATCCTTGACAATTTCAGTCTTTTCTCTCTATATCATGACATTGCTTATTGGTCCAGTTGTGAGGATTTTTGGCAACATAGCCTAATAAACATCCTCCCCCTTGATAAGTCCACAGAGCTCTGGTGGCACAGTGGTTAAGAGCTCAGTTGCTAATCAAAGGTTTGAATCTACCAGCTGTACCTTGGAAACCCTATGGGGCAGTTCTACTCTATTCCATAGGGTCACTATGAGTCAGAATCGACACAGTGGCAATGGGTATGGCTTTTTGGTTTGGTGAGTCTACATCAGATGACTCCTTGAGGGCAGAGAAAGAAGGATGGGGGTGTAGTGTAAAGAGGTAGAAGCAGGGAACAGGAGGCAGTCTGGATTGTCTTCTTGTCAAATTTGGTATGTACCTGAGGTTCATAACAAAAAGGTCAGTAAGCCCCAAGTGAAGTACATGTGAACATCATGGCTTTTTATACATTTATTTAAAAATTATCACTGCTTATGATTTAAAATTTCTTTTTAAAAGTAAATAAAATACAGCTACCAGACTAAGTACAGGCAGTGTATTTTTCTGTTGTACGTAGGGTTGCTATGAGTCGGAACTGACTTGATGGCACGTAACAACAACACAACGTAGTCTTATTTCCCCCTTACCTTCTCCCTAATAATTTTCCTCTTTAAAAAACAAAAGCCCACAAAATATCTGTCATTATTATCTGTCATAGATTGAATTATGTCCCTCTGAAAATGTGGTTATCAATTTGGCTGAGCTATGATTCCCAATATTGTGTGGTTATCCTCCATTTTGTTATTGTGATTTTATGTTAAAGAGGATTAGAGTAGGATTGTAACACCCTTACTAAGGTCACATCCGTGATTCAATGTAAAGGGAGTTTTTCTGGGGTGTGGCCTGCAACACCCGTTATCTTACAAGAGACAAAGGGAAGCAAGCAGAGAGTTGGGGGCCTCATACCACCAAGAAAGTAACACTGGGAATAGAGCACATCCTTTGGACCCGGGGTTCCTTTGCAGAGCAGCTCCTAGTCCAGGGGAAGATTGATAAGCAGGACCCTTCCTCCAGAGCCAACAGTGAGAGAGAAAGCCTTCCCCTGAAGCAGATGACCTGAATTTGGACTTGTGGCCTACTAGACTGCCAGAGAATAAATTTCCCTTTTTAAAGCCATGCACTCACGATA
This sequence comes from Loxodonta africana, assembly GCF_030014295.1. Classification (NCBI taxonomy): domain Eukaryota; kingdom Metazoa; phylum Chordata; class Mammalia; order Proboscidea; family Elephantidae; genus Loxodonta; species Loxodonta africana. The sequence goes on from NC_087348.1 coordinate 48,150,639, forward strand.
TTTCTGTTATAGCACCACCAGATGACTAAGACATTATCTGAGTGTCTTAAGGCTGAAACCTTTGCTAATGAGTTATCCTCCAATTAAAGGAAGTGCAGTTTTTTCATTGTTTGAAAAAACATAGTTGGTACAAAGAAAACAAAAAAGGAGTCTCAGGTTCCTGAATCCAACCAAACACTTTGAGGGACAGAATAGTAGGGGCGGTGGTCTGGTGACCATGGTTTCGGGGGACATCTAGGTCAATTGGCACAAAAAAGTTTATTAAAAAACATTCTGCATCCCACTTTGGAGAGTGGCATCTGGGGTCTTAAAAAGCGCTAGCAAGTGGGCATCTAAGATGCATCAATTGGTCCCAACCCACCTGGAACAAAGGTGAATGAAGTACATCAAAGACACAATGAAAATATTACCCCAAGGGAGAAAAGGGCCACGTAAACCAGAGACTCCGGCAGCCTGATACCAGAAGAACTCATGGTGTCTGGCTACCACCAATGACCACCCTGACAGGGAACATAACAGAGAGTCCCTGACACAGCAGGAGAAAAGTAGGTTGCAGAACTCAAATTCATGTAAAAAGACCAGATATGATGGTCTAAGACTGGAGGAACCCCAGAAGATATGGCCCCTGGACTCTCTGTTAACCCAGAACTAAAACCATTCTCAAAGCTGACTCTTCAGACGAAGATTAGACTGGACTATAAAAAGTGTAAAGAGTGTGCTTCTTAGTTCAAGTAGACACACGAGATTAAATGGGAAGCTCCTGTCTGGAGGTGCGATGAGAAGGCAGAAAGGGATAAGAGCTGGTTGAATGGACAGGGGAAACCTGGGGTTGAAAAGGGGAGTATGCTTACTTTATAGGGATTGCAGCTAGTGTCACATAACAATATGTGTATAAATTTTTGTATGAGAAATTAACTTGAGCTGTGAACTTTCATCTAAAGAACAATAGAAAAAAAAAAAAGGAGTCTCAGGTAAATTGTTTTGAATGTCTGATTTGTTGTTAGGTTCCATTGAGTTGGTTCCAACACATAGCAACCCTACGTACTACAGAACGAAACACTGCCCAGTCCTTTGCCATGCTCGCAATTGTTGTTATGCTCAAGCCCATTGTTGTAGGCACTGTGTCAATCCACCTTGTTGAGGGTCTTCCTCTTTTTCGCTGACTCTGTACTCTGCGAAGCATGATGTCCTTCTCCAGGGACTGATCCCTGCTGATAACACGTCCAAAGTATGTAAGATGCACTCTCGCCATTCTTGCTTCTAAGGAGCATTCTGGTTGTACTTCTTCCAAGACAGATTTGTTCATTCTTTGGGCAGTCCATGGTATATTTAATATTCTTTGCCAATACCACAATTCAAAAGCATCAATTCTTCTTCGGTCTTCCACATTCATTGTCCAGCTTTCCCGTGCATATGATGCAATTGAAAATACCATGGCTTGGGTCAGGTGCACCTTAGCCTTCAAGGTGACATCTTCGCTTTTCAGCACTTTAAAGAGGTCTTTTCTCAGCAGATTTGCCCAATGCAATGTGTCCCTTGATTTCTTGACTGCTGTTTCCATGGGTATTGATTGTGGCTCCAGGTAGAATAAAATCCTTGACAATGTCAATCTTTTCTCCGTTTATCATGATGCTGCTTATTGGTCTAGTCGTGAGAATTTTTATTTTCTTTAGGTTGAGGTGTAATCCATACTGAAGGCTGTGGTCTTCGATCTTCATTAGTAATTGCTTCAAGTCCTCTTCACTTTCAGCAAGCAAGGTTGTGTCATCTGCATAACACAGGTTGTTAATGAGCCTTTTTTATGATGTCACTATATATATATATATATATATACACAAAAAGATTTTTATGGCCTCTAAATAAAAGGTGAGTCAAAGCTATCAGCATAAAATGTTCACATATCTACCCACCCAAGAACACTGTACGAAAAGCATGATGTTTGGTCTAGTTTTGATAAACGATAGCATGTTTACTTAATCAGTATGTTCTTGAAACTTAAGCACAGAACTGCTCCAACAAGATTCCCCCAGTCCCTTAAACAAAGAATGTGTTTGGTGAAGGTCAGACTGACACACATAGAGGGCTGGGAGGAGTGTGAATAGGAGAAGCCCAATTAGTCTGGCATCCTACAAGGTGTGAGCCTTGTGTTAATATTCTAGGAATTAATAATTGTGTCGGTGATAGTAAGGAGGAGGGGTGAAGAAATGATATATTTTACCAAAAACATACCCAAGAAACTTGCAAAACAACCTGGTGAAAATCAAAGAGATATTTCTACCTACCAAGCTCCAGAGTCTGCATGGAAAGAACATCCACTTCTAACCACAAAGACATTTATTAAGTTGTTGATATTTTATTAGACATTTCTTTTTCCCTAACATATCACAGAGCAAAACTAAAAAACTCTTTCATCATCACCCAATAAACTTGCCTGTAAATAAGAACATTGAGCTGTTGTTTTCCTGTTTGGCTCTTTATAATTAGTCTACATCAGCTACTCTCTCTTCATGAACGAGAAGATTGAAGGAATAAGTTATTTATTAGCTTTAGAATCTAGAGGAAGCTAAATGTCACATTACTGTGGCTTTAGCCACAGATCTATTGCTGTAATATGTGTAATTTCTGTAGGAGATGCTAATAAGAAATGCAATTAGCTGCTTTCACTATATCAAGACAGGCATTTCCCTAACTCATAAACGTCTTTTTAATGTGTTAGTCTAAACTTCGGAATTTTCTAATAAAATGATGTCTGTAGATGAGGAATCTCTTATGAGGCTCTGGAGCCAGGCTTCCTGGCCTTGAATCCTGTCATTGCTCCTTGCTGTGTAGACTTAGACAAGATTACTTCACGCATCTTCTGTGAGATACTGGTAATACTAATACTTATCTCATTGGATTGTGGTGAGGATTTAATGAGTAATAAAGCACATAAAGCATTCCTAACAATGCCTGGAATAGTAGCAATTAGTATCAAAGTGATTACATTTTCATGGTCAGCGTATGTCCAGTTTGAAGAAGAGAAAGGATCTATGTCTACCTAATGAGACTAAGTAGGTAATTAAAGAACCAAAAGACAAAACCGGTTGCCATTGAGTCGATTCTGACTGATAGAGACCCTGTAGGAAGAAAATAACAGTGTTTTCGAGGAGCAGCTGGTGGATTCCAACCGCTGACCTTTTGGCTGGCAGCCTGAGCTCTTAACCATTGTGCCACCTGGGCTCCATAAGTAGGTAATTAGATAGCTAAAAAATTGTATTTAAGTATCTAACTAGAAAATAAAAGTAGGGAATTACACAATTAAAATGATACTTTTGTTTTAATAATAGTTTACGTTTACTTTAGTAGTTTTTCCATTTTTAAGAGTTTTCACAAAGCCATTCCCCCCAACATTTTCCAAAGTTGTGATGGTTTATTCAGGAAACAAGAAAACAAACAGACAACAGCCCCGTACTCTATTGAATATTAAGTTTCCATTAAGCCCAATTCATAGCCTCATACGCTCTCAGCTTAAAGGAAGAATGACTTTTAAGCATTCTCTGAAAAATGATAAAATTGAAAAATTTTAAAGGAGGTAGAATTTCTTTCTGGAACTCTTGCATCTATAAAACTTAGCATCCATTCTCATTAATTTTATAGTTGGATCCAGCCATCAAAATTATAAATACCTGGAAGCTCATAGTATTCTGATTAGCATTTAATTAACAAGGTTAAGACAAAATACATTCTTATTGTCAATAATCAATAGATGATTTGGTCTCAAAATGAAATGTCCACAAATAGCATAATCTGGTTAGTAAGTTATCAAATCTAGTTAACTGTGGGAGTTGTGTAACATGTGCAGAGCTATAGGGGACCAGCAGGTGAAGAAAGTTGGCCTCCATATCTCAAATTTTCATTTTGAATTACCATATTTTTACAAAAATAATGCACATGTTATAAGTTTTTCCAACTGCGCAACTCCCTCATGCATTATTTTCCCAGGCATGCTATGGGCGTTATATGTGTGGGTGCATTATTGATGTGGGTAAATTATTTGCAAAAATATGGTAATAAATTTAAAGGACATACTAACTTGATATTTAGGCTTAAAGATACTGAATGCTAAACAAAAAAAACTTGACTTTCACGTGACTTTCATACAGTTTTGCTCAGTTAGCTGGAGAACCCAAAGATGAATATTATTCTTTGAAAATAAATTTAAAAGATTATCAGTTTAGAAACAAAACAATGAATGTGAAGATAGCAAAAAGTATCTGTCTTGGCAGATGACTTACTCATTAACAACATGCACAAACCCCCCAAAACAAACCGATTGCCATCGAGTAGAATCTGATTCATGGAGACTCTACATACTAGAGACCAGAACTTCCTCACAGCTTTTTTTTTTGACTGTAACCCTTATGGAGATTGCCAGGCCTTTTCTTCTGCAGTGCTGCTAGGTGGGTTTGAACAGCCAACCTTTAGATTAGCAGCCAAGGGCAAACTGTTTGCACCATCTGTGGACCTGCATTGGCACACACACACACACACACAAGACAAACCTGTTATCATTGAGTCGTTCCAGCTTATAGTCACTCTATAGGACAGAGTAGAACTTTCCCATAGGGTTTCTGAGGCTATAATCTTTACATGGGAGCAGCAGTCAAGAAATCAAATGACATATTGCACTGGGAAAATCTGCTGCAAAAGACCTCTTTAAACCATTAAAAAGCAAAAAGGTCACTTTGAGGGCAATGGTGCACCTGACCCAAGCCATGTTATTTTCAATTGCCTCATATGTATGTGAAAGCTGGACAATGAATCAGCAAGACCAAAGAAGAATTGATGCCTTTGAATTATGGTGGTGGCAAAGAATACTGAATATACCATACCATTGACTGCCAGGAGAATGAAGTATGTCTTGGAAGATGTATAGCCAGGGGTTTGGGGAGCCAACATGGTGCTATAGACTGATTTACCATGCCATCCCTCTGCAGCAAAGACCCAAAAAACTAAGTAAAACAGATACAAATGTCAATCCTAGAAGCCTAAGTACCAAAGGAAGGAATAAAGAATTTGATCGAGCACCAAATGGAACAAGAAACTGACAGAGAAGAGAGAGCAAGGAGAGCTAACATGGCAAGATTTGACATCTTGGGCTACAGCCACTACAGAACTCTAGACAGGGAGTAAGGGAAGGCAATCTCATGGAGCTCCCAGCAGGAGAGAGAACAACCAGTAACCAGGGATACATACTTTCCTACACCCCATCCTTTCCTCTAGTCAGCCTTCACTGCTTGCCAATGGACCATGGTTGCTCGGCCAGAGAGACACTAGCTCACCGACACCAGGGTCCACCACGCCCCCACTGGCCAATCCCTTTAGCCCTATTTTTTTGTTTGTTTGCTTAGGGTTTTTTTTGTTTGTTTGTTTTGGTTTGTATTTTTGTTTGTTTTTTATTTTTAATTTTTTTGGCTTTTTTTGTTGCTTCTCTAGCCCTGTGTGCCATCCCCTCCCCTTCTTGACAGGTTGTGATTGTTTGGCTTGTTTTCTGATTTTTTTTTTTTTTTTTTTTGGCTTTTTTTGTTGCCTTTCTCCTCCTCCCTTCCTTCCTTATCTTTCCCCCACCCGGCAAGACAGACATCAGCTCACTGCCACCCCAATTCAGCCCCACCCCTAAGGGTCGGTGCAATCACCACCGTATTTCTTTGTTGTTGTTTTCATTTATTTGTTGGTTTCTTCTCTTTATTTCCCCTCTTTTCTTTCCTTTCTTCCACCCACCTAGCCCAGTGCACTACCCACGCTGCACACGGTCTGGTAGTCTGCCCCACTCCCACCCCTACCGGCCAAATGCTACTGCACTGTCATTTTATTTTCTTTTTCGACTTCATTTTTGGCCTTTTCTTTTCTTTTTCTTTTTTTTTTTTTTTGCCTTTCTTTCTCTTCTTTTACAAACCCACTTAGCTCTGCACATCAAGTCCTCTCCTTTCCCTCCTGCTTATCTGCACCATTTGCCAAGTGCCACGGTCCCCCAGACATCACTCTGCACTGCCCTCCAGCCCCACCCTTTTGCCCCAGTTCATGCTGCGAACTACCCATCCCTGTCTTTCTACACCTTTTGCACCATAGCTGAATGACTGGCCATAACCACTTGGACAAGGTGGTGAGAAGGATCATGCCTACAGGCAATCAAGCAACAAAACACACCAAGCCTACCTGCCCATACATAACTAAATAGAACAAAAAAAAAGGACAAAACAATCAAATCTACAATCAATAAATGAAGAAAATAATTTTTGAATGTCCCTGAGACAGCAGACAATATAAAAAAAAACAAAAACAGGAGAGGATGGCTCCAGAAAGTGAGCAAAATAAAACAGATGACTTTCTACTAAAAGAGAAGGCACTGGAACTACCTGATAGGAATTCAGAACTCTAATATTCAGGGTTCTCCAACAGATGAAGGAAAATATAGACAAAGATAAGGAAAAATAGGCAAAATCATGGAACAGATAGACAAAACAATAGAAGAAATCAGGAAAATCATACAGGAACAATCTCAAAATAAGTTAACAACTAGAAATCATACAAAACCAGTAATTAGAAATTCAAAGGATAAAAAGATTTCAGAAATGGGCAGTGCAATTGAAGGTGTTAGGAGCAACTTTAAAACAATGGAAGACAGGATCAACAAAGCTGAAAGAAATCCTTGGATACCACTTTGCTTGAGGACAAATCACAGAAAAGAATGAAGAGAAATGAAGAAACTCTGAGAATGATGTGGGATACAATCAAAAACAAAAATTTGCATGTGATCAGAGTTCCAGAACAGGGGGAGAAAATGGAAAACACAGATAGGATCATTAAAGGTTTGCTGACAGAAAGCTTTCTTAATATTAGGAAAGATAAAAAGCTGAATATTCAAGAAGCTCAACAAACCCCACAGATCTCAAAAGAAAAACACCAAGCCATATCATAATCACATTCACTAAAATCAAAGACTAAGAAGAATTCTGAGAGCAGCTATAGAAAAACAGTAAGTCACATACAAAGGGGGAACAATAAGACTGAACTCTGATGACTTGGCAGAAACCATGCAATGGTTTGCCATACACAAAAGCAATGGGATGACGTATACAAAATCTTGAAAGAAAAAAAAACCTTCAACCAAGAATAACGTATCCTGCAAAACTCTAACTCAAACATGATGGTGAAATTAGGACATTTCCAGATAAACAGAAATTAAGGGAATATGTAAAAACCAAGCTAAATTTACAAGAATTATTAAAGGGAGTTTGTCGGTTACAGAATGCACAATATCAGACAATGACCTGAATCTAGCACATAAGACAGCATTAGCCAGATACCAACCTAGACAATGAATCCTCAAGGATAAAAAAAACTAAAAATTTACAACAGGGAACCAGAGAGGTCAATCTGTAAATGACAACAACTTCAGAACAATAAAAGAGGTAATAAATGGTGTAGGTATAGAACTTTCAAATGAAGAGGAAGTCAAGGCATTACCAAGTAATAAAAGGCTGGTTTAAACTTAGGAAGATGGGGTAAATTTCCAGGTAACCACAGACAAAGTTAACAAACCTACACATCAAAATAAAGAAAAAAGAAAAAAAGTCTCAGCAAACACAAAATCTATAAAAACGAAAGAAACAAACAAAAGAAATTCAACATAGAAGAGTAAGAGGAACAAAGAAGACATTAGCACCACACACACACAAAAAAAACCTACAAAATGACAGCATTAAACACACCTATCAATAATCACACCGGCCTGTGAGTGGTCATCTAAAATATTCCACTGGTCTCACCCTTTCAGGAGCAAGGGAGAATGGACAAATATAAAGATATAAGGGATAGATTAGTCCAAAGGACTAATGGACCACTTCTACCACGGTCTACACAGACTGAGTCCGGTACAACTAGACGGTGCCCAACTACTACCTCTGACAGGGATCACGATAGAGGGTCCTGGACAGACGTGAAGAAAAATGTAGAGCAAAATTCTAACTCACACACACAAAAAAAGACCAGACTCGCTGACCTGGCAAAGACTGGAGAAACCCCAAGAGTATGGCCCCCTGGATACCCTTTTATCTGTAATGAAGTCAATCCCAAGGTTCAGCCTTCAACCAAACATTAGACAGGCCCATAAAACACAATGAGAATAAAGGGGCACACCTTTCCAGGGTCAAGGACTAGAAGGCAGGAGGTGACAGGAAAACTGGTAATAGGGAACCCAAAGTTGAAAGTGAGAGTGTTAACATGTTGTGGGGTTGTTAACCAATGTCATATAACAATATGTGTACTAACTATTTAATGAGAGGCTAGTTTATTCTGTAAACCTTCATCTAAAGTGCAGTAAAAGAAAAAAAAAACATATTGAATGTAAATAGCTTAAATGCAACTATAAAAAGAGAAAGTGACAGAATGGATTAAAAAAAAAAAAAACAGGATCCATGAATAGGCTGTCTATAAGAGACACACCTTAGAAACAAAGACATGAATTTATTAAAAATCAAAGGATGGAAAAAATACATCAAGCAAACAGCTACCAAAAGACAGCAAGAGTGGCGATACTAATTTCAGATAAAATAGGCTTTAAAACAAAATCCACGATAAAAAACAAAGAAGGGCATTATATAATGATTAAAGGGACAATCCACCATGAAGAAATAACCATAATAAATATTTATGCACTAAATTACAAGGCTCCAAATTACATAAAACAAACTCTAATACCACTGAAAAAAGAAATTGATAGTTCCACAATAATAGTAGATGACTTCAACACACCACTATCAGTATAGGACAGAACATCTAGAAAGAAACTCAACCAAGATACAGCAGATCTAAAGGATACAATCAACCAACTTGACCTCATAGACATATACAGAACACTCCCAAGAGCAGCAAAATACACATTCTTTTCCAAAGCATATGGAATGCTCTCCAGAATAGACCACATCTTAGGCCACAAAGCAACCCTCAACAAAATCCAAAACATTTAGATAATACAGAGTATCTTGCTTGATCACAATGTCATCAAAGTAGAAATTAATAACAGAAAGAGCAAGAAAAAAAAATTAAATACATAGAAGCTGAATAACATCCCCTTAAAAACTACTTGGTAATAGAAGAAATCAAAGATGGAATTTAAAAACTCGTAGAATCAGGAGGTCCAAGATAGTGGAGCAGTCAGGTGCTCCCTGTGGTCCCTCTTACAATAAAAACCTGAAAAAAACAGTGAATTGATTATATATGAAAACCTAGGAGCCCTGAACATCAAAGGCAAAGTGGAGGAATCAAACTGAGTGGCAGGGGAAGGGAGAGATGGTTCAGAAGCAGCGAGGAGTTGCCAGACCTGAACAGGTGGGAACCAACACCCTGCAGGCTGAATCTGCTGGCACAAGCACGGTGAGGCAAGCAGTGGCAATCAGAATGTATTTTCCACATTCGGAGAGACTGAGCAGTGGAGAGTCCACTCACACCTCCAGAATCAGTGAAAAGTGATGCTGAATCAGCAAAGGGTAAGTACAAGTGTCCAACCTATCACACAGATCAAAAAAATACCCCTTTGGGAAAAAACTCTCTCCCATTTACCTGCCCCCTTCCCACTCTGCACTGAGTCTGAGCTGGCTTCAGAGACTTCTGCAACCCCTGGGCTGGGAATAGGACCCATCACTCACTCTGAGTCATTCTCCTGGCCTTGGAGAGGGAACAAATTAACACACAGGAAAAAATAATCTGCCAGCTCCCCTAACCCAGGAACTCAGGGAAGAAACAGCTCCTTTGCCTAAGCACAGGCATAAGGGGTCCACGGACTTTGAATGCCTTTCACCCCTGCATAGACCTGTGTGGCCCCATTACAACAGAGTAGGCCCTCATTAGCACAGTACAACAAGGTATATATCTGAAGTCTAACGTCAACTGTATCATTTATAGGGTGGAAAGGTAGGTTCGTGACATTTGGCGCTGCTCTGCCTAATAAGCAAGGTCCTCACTTACCCACATCAGGGGTCTGAGGACTGGTGGCTCCACCCATGCCACCTAGCCACCTTCGACAGGCAGCATTGGGTGCCCACAATCTGGCTGCAAAACCCACACACCTATGTGATTTAGGGAACAGGGACACATTTTCCTCACACTTAGGGGCAGTTGTCAGTCCCCCTGCCTTGCTCAGCATATGACCCCCTACTGCAGTCAGACACCTGTGCCTATACCAATCACCCCTGCTCCACTAGGACTGTAGGTGAGGGCCTGCACCACACACTTGGTGACCGACTACCTGCAACTGAGCTGAATCCATACAAGAAAGGTAAATGGACTCTTGGGCTCACATACATAGTAACAGCTCTAACCACCTGGTGACAGGACGTTAGAGCTTCAGAGGCACCAATAATCAAATAGTTCACTTGAGCAGCCTATTTTTGCATATCAAAGCAAAACAATAAGCTAGGACACAGTAAGGAAACATAAATACAATAACTAATTGATGGCTTAGAGACAACAGTCAATATCAAATCACATAAAGAAGCAGACCATGATGGCTTCAGCAAACTCCAAAAACAAAGAATCAAGAAATATTCTGGATGAAGACAGCTTCCTGGGACTACCAGAGGTAGAATACAAAAGGTTAATATACAGACCTCTTCAAGAGATCAGTCAGGAGATCAGGCAAAACGCAGAGCAAGACAAGGAGCACACAAACAAAACAATACAGGAACTTAAGAAGATTAGAGAAGAGCATAATGACAAACTTAACAAGCTGCCAGAATCAACAGAGAGACAGCAACAGAAATCCAGAAGATTAACTATAAAATTTCAGAATTAGACAACTCAATAGAAAGTCATAGAAGCAGAACTGAGGCAAATGAAGTCAGAATTAGTGAGACTGAAGATAAAGCACTTGACATCAACATGTTTGAGGAAAAATCAAATAAAATAATTTTTAAAAAGGAAGAAACCCTAAGAATTACATGGGACTCTATCTAGAGGAATAACCCATGAGTGACTGGAGTACCAGAACAGGGGGATAACAAAAAATAGAATTGTTGAAGATTCATTGGCAGAAAACTTCCTCGACATCGTGAAAGATAAGAAGATATCTATCCAAGATGCTCATTGAACCCCACACAAGGTAGATCCCAAAAGAAAGTCACCAAGACATATCATAATCAAACTTGCCAAAACTAAAGATAAAGAGAGAATTTACAGAGTAGCTGGGGATAAATGGAAAGTCATCTACATAGCAGAGCCAATAAGACTAAACTCTGACAGCTCAGCAGAAACTACGCAGGCAAGAAGGCAGTGGGATGACATATATAAAGCCTGGAAGGAAAAAAACTGCCAGCCAACAATTATATGTCCAGCAAAACTGTCTTTCAAATATGATGGTGAAATTAGAACATTTCCAGATAAACATAACTGCGGGGAATTTGCAAACATGAAAGCGAAATTACAAGAAATCCTAAAGGAGTCCTCTAGTTAGAAAATCAGTAACATCAGATGACAACCCAAGACTAGAACATAGGACAGAGCAACCAGATATCAACCCAGATAGGAAAATCACAAAAATAAATCAAAACTAAAACACTGAAAATAGGGAAACAGAGACATCATTATATAAAAGATGACAACATTACAACAAAAAAGAAAAAAAAAGAGGGACTAAAAAATGTAGTCATAGCTCTTTCATGTGGAGATGAAGTCAAGGTGACATAAAGAAATAAAAGATTGATTTAAACTTAGAAAAATAGGGGTAAAAAATATTAAGGTAACTGCAAAGGAAACTAACAGTCCTACACAACAAAATAAAAAAGAAGAAAAACATAAAGATTCAGCAAATACAAAATCAATAACAATGAAAAAAGAGGAAAATAAAATACATAAAGAAAAATGACTCAGCACAGAAAATTAAGTGGAAAAGGAAACTGTCAACAACACACACAAAAAAAAATCACAATGATGGCACTACCTATCAATAATTACGCTGACTGTAAATGACCTAATGCACCAATAAAAAGACAGAGTGGCAGAAAGCATAAAAACACACGATCCATCTATATGCTGCCTACAAGAGACACACCTTAGACTTAAAGACACAAACAAACTAAAACTCAAAGGATGGGAAGAAAATGTATCAAGCAAACAACAATCAAAAAACAGTAGAAGTGGCAATATTAATTTCTGACAAATTAGACTTTAAAGTTAAATCCACCACAAAGGATAAGGAAGGACACTATATAATGATTAAAGAGTCAATACACCAGGAGGACATACCATATTAAGTATTTATACCTAACAACAGGGCTCCAAAATACATTTAAAAAAAACTCTAATAGCGTTGAAAAGAGAGTCAGCTCCACGATAATAGTAGGAGACTTCAACACACCACTTTCGGTGAAGGACAGGATATCCAGAAAGAAACTCAATAAAGACACGGAAGATCTAATTGCCACAATCAACCAACTTGACCTCATAGACATATAGAGAACACTCCACCCAACAATAGCCGAGTATATTTTCTTCCCCAACACACATGGAACACACTCCAGAACAGACCAAACATTAGGCCATAAAGAAGCCTTAACAGAATCCAAAGCACAAAATATTACAAAGCATCTTTTCTGACCATAAAGCCATAAAAGTAGAAATCAATAACAGAAAAAGCAAGGAAAACAAATCAAACACATGGAAACTGAACAATGCCTTGCTCAAAAACTACTGGGTTATAGAAGAAATGAAGGACAGAATAAACAAATTCACAGAATCAAATGAGAATGAAAACATATCCAACCAGAACCTTTGCGACACAGCAAAAGCAATGCTCAGAGGTCAATTTACAGCAATAAATGCATACATCCAAAAAGAAGAAATGGGCAAAATCAAAGAATCAGCCCTACAACTCAAACAAATAGAGAGCAGCAAAAGAAGTCCTTGTGCACCAAAAGAATGCAAACAATAAAAATTAGAGCAGAATTAAATGAAATAGACAACAGAAAAAAAGAGTTAACAAGACCAAAAGCTGGTTCTTTGAAAAGATCAATAAAATTGAAAAACCACTGGCCAAAGTGACAAAAGAAAAACAGGAAAGGAAGCAAATAACCCAAATAAGATGAGACAGGTGATATCGCAACTGAGCCAACTGAAATTAAAAGAATCATAATAGAGCACTATGAAAAATTGTACTCTAACAAACTTGAAAAACTATAGGAAATTGGACACATTTCTAAAAACTCACTACCAACCTAAACTAACACAAACAGAGGTAGAACAACTAAATAAACCTACGACAAAAGAAGAGATTGAAAAGGTAATTAAAAAACTCCCAAAAACAACAAAAAAACTCTGGCCCTGATGGCTTCACTGGAGAATTTTACCAAACTTTCAGAAAATAGTCAATACCACTACTACTAAAGGTGTTTCAGAGCATTAAAAAGGATGGAATACTCTCAAACTCATTCTATGAAGCCAGCATAACCCCGATACAAAAGCCAGGTAAAGACACAACAACAACAAAAAATTACAGAACAATATCCCTCATGAACGTAGATGCGAAAATTCTCAACAAAATTCTAGCCAATAGAATTCAACAACATATCAAAAAAACAATACACCATGATCAAGAGGGATTCATACCATGTCTGCAGGGATGGGAAACCTTGGTGGTGGAGTGGTTAAGTGCTACAGCTGCTAACCACAAGGTCAGCAGTTTGAATCCACCAGGCGCTCCTTGGAAACTCTACCGGGCAGTTCTACTCTGTCCAACTGATAGAGACAGAATCAACTTGAGGGCAACGGGTTTGGTTTCAGGTTTTGGTTCAGGGATGGTTCAACATTAGAAAAACAATCAATGTAATCTATCCTATAATAAAACAAAAGACAAGAACCACATGGTCTTATCAATTGATGGAGAAAAGTCATTTGACAAAGTCCAAAACCCATTCATGATAAAAACTCTCAGCAAAATAGGAATTAGAAGGGAAATTCCTCAACATAATAAAGGGCTTTTATACAAAGCCAATAGCCAACATCATCCTAAATGGAGAGACTCTGAGAACATACCCCTTGAGAACATGAACCAGATAAAGATGCCCTTTATCACCACTCTTATTCAACATTGTGCTGGAGGTTCTAGCCAGAGCAATTAGGCTAGAAAAAGAAATAAAGAGCATCCAGAGTGGTAAGAAAGCAGTAAATGTATCTCTATTTGTAGAAGACATAATATTATACACAGAAAACCCTAAAGAATCCACAAGAAAACTACTGGAAGTAAGAAGAGTTTAGCAAGTATCAGGATACAAGATAAACATACAAAAATCGGTTGGATTCCTCTACACTAACAAAGACAACTTTGAAGAGGAAATCACCAAATCAGTACCATGTACAATAGCCCCCAAGAAGATAAAATACTTAGGAATAAATCTAACCAGAGACGTAAGAGATCTATACAAAGAAAACTACAAGACACTGTTACAAGAAGCCAAAAGAGACATACATAGCGGAAAAACAAACCTTGCTCATGGATAGGAAGACTCAACATTGTGAAAAGGTCCGTTCTACCCAAAGCAATGTACAGACACAAAGCAATCTCGATCCAAATTCCAAGGGCATTTTTTAATGAGATGGAGAAACAAATCACCAACTTCACAGGGAAAGGGAAGGGACCCCAGATAAGTAAAGCATTACTGAAGAAGAATAAAGTGGGAGGCCTCCCAATACCTGATTTTAGAACATATTGTACCACCACAGTAGTCAAACAGCCTGGTATTGGTACAACAACAGATACATACACCAGTGGAACAGAATAGAGAATCCAGAGATAAATTCATCCACCTATGAGCAGCTGGTATTTGACAAAGGCCCAAAGTCCATTAAATGGAAAAAAGATAGTCTCTTTAACAAATGGTGCTGGCATAACTGAATATCCATTTACAAAAAAAATGAAACAAGACCATACCTCATACCATGCAAAAAAACTAGCTCAAAATGGATTAAAGACCTAAACATGAAATCTAAAATCATAAAAATCATGGAAGAAAAAATAGGGATGATGCTAGGAGCCCTAATACATAGCATAAACAGAATACAAAACATTACTAACAATGCACAAACACCAGGAAAAAAAAAAAAAACTAGATAACTGGGAGCTCCTAAAAATCAAACTCTTATGCTCATCAAAAGACTTCACCAAAAGAATAAAAAGACAGCCTAGAGACTGGGAAGAAATTTTTGGTTATGGCATACCCAGTCAGGGTCTAATCTCTAAAATGTACATGATACTGCAAAGACTCAACAACAAAAAGACAAATAACATAATTAAAAAATGGGTGAAGGATATGAACAGACGCTTCACCAAAGAAGACAATTGGGCAGTTAATAGGTACATCATTAGCCATTAGAGAAATGCAAATCAAAACTACAATGAGATACCATCTCATTGTACAACAAAGCCAGCACTAATCCAAAAAACACAAAATATTGAATGCCAGAGAGGTTATGGAGAGACTGGAACACTGACGCACTGCTGAGTGGGAATGTAAAATGGTACAACCATTTTGGAAATCAATTTGGCGCTTCCTTAAAAAGCTAGAAATAGAAGTACCATGTGATCTAGCAATCCCACTCCTTGGAATATATCCTAGAGAAATAAGAGCCATCACACGAATAGATATATGCGCACCCATGTATACTGCAGCACTGTTCACTGTAGCAAAAAGATGGAAACAATCTAGGCACCCATCAATGGATGAATGGATAAACAAATTATGGTATATTCACACAATAGAATACTACGCAATGATAAAGAACAATGGATCCGTGAAACATCTCATAACATGGATGAATCTGGAAGGCATTATGCTGAGTGATATTAGTCAGTCTCAAAACGACAAATATTGTATGAGACCATGACTATAAGAACTCAAGAAAAGTTTTAACCACAGAAGAAAATATTCTTTGATGGTTATGAGGGTGGGGAGGGAGGGAAAGGGGTATTCACTAACTAGATAGTAGACAAGAATTACTTTAGGTGAAGGAAAGGACAAGACACAGTACATGGGATGTCAGCAGAACTGGACTAAACCAAAAGCTAAGAAGTTTCCTGAATAAAAAACAAAAAAAACAATTCAAGGGACAGAATAGCCAGAATGGGGGTCTGGGGAGCATGGTTTCAGGGGACATCTAGGTCAATTGGCATAAAAAAGTTTATTGAGGAAGTGTTCTGCATCCCAATTTGGTGAGTTGGTGTCTGGGGTCTTAAAAGCTAGCAAGCAGCCATCTAAGATGCATCAATTGGTCCTAACCCACCTAGAGCTAAGGGAATGAAGAATACCAAAGACATAAGGAAAAGATGAGCGCAAGAGATGGAAAGGGCACATAAACCAGAGACTGCATCGGCCTGAGACCAGAAGAACCAGATGGTGCCTGGCTACCACCAATGACCTCCCTGACAGGGAACACAACAGTCTGTGACAGAGCGGGAGAAAAGTGGGGTGCAGAACTCAAATTCTAGTAAAAAGACCAGACTTGATGGTCTGTGGCTGGAGGGACCCTGGAAGACATGGCCCTGGACTCTCTGTTAGGCCAGAACTAAAACCATTCCTGAAGCCAACTGTTCAGGCAAGGATTAGACTAGACTATAAGACATAAAATGATACTGGTGAAGAGTGTGCTTCTTGGCTTGAGAAGACACATGAGACTGAATGGGCAGCTCCTGTCTGGAGGCTAGATGAGAAGGCAGAAGGGGACAGAAGCTGGCTGAATGGACACTGAAAATTCAGAGTGGAGAGGAGAAGTGTGCTGTCACATTGTAGGGAGAGCAACTGAGGTCAAATAACGAGTGTGTATAAGTTTTTGTATGATAAACTGTCTCAAATTGTAAACTTTCACTTAAAGCACAATAAAAAAAAAATCCTAGAATGAAATGAGAATGAAAACACATCATAACAAAATCTCTGGGACACAGCAAAGGCAGTGCTCAGAGGTCAATTTATAGCAATAGATGACACATCAAAAAAGAAGAAAGGGACAAAATCAAAACATTAGCTACACAACTTGACCAAATACAAAGAGTACAGCAAAAGAAGCCCAGAACAACCAGAAGAAAGAAAATAATAAAGATCAGAGCAGAAATAAATGAAATAGAGAATGGAAAAACAATAGAAAGAATCAACAAAACCAAAAGTTGTTTCTTTGAAAGGATCAACAAGGTTGGCAAACCATTGGCCGAAATGACAAAAAAAAAAAGGAGAGGACGTAAATAGCCCAAATAAGAAATGAAATGTGGGACATTACAACAGACCCAACTGAAATAAAAAGGATCATAATAGAGTACTATAAAAAACTATACTCCAACAAATATGAAAACCTAGAGGAAATGGAGAAATTTCTAGAAACACACTACCTATCCAAACTAACACAACCTGAATTCAAAAATCTGAACAGACTCATAACAAGAGACTGAACAGATAATAAAAAAAATCCCCAACAACAACAAAAAAAGCCCTGGCTGAGATGGCTTCCCTGGAGAATTCTACCAAACGTTCTGAGAAGAGCTTACACCAGTATTATTCAAACTATTTCAGAACGTAAAAATGGAAGAGATACTTTTGAATTCATTCCATGAAGCCAGTATAACCCTAATACCAAAACCAGGCAAAGACACCAAAAAAAAAAAAAAAAAAAGGAAAGAAAATTACAGACCAATCTCTCATGAATACAGATGCAAAAATTCTCAACAAAATTTCAACCAATAGAATTCAGCATCATATAAAAAAAAATAATACACCATGACCAAGTGGGATTCATTACCATGTATGCAAGGATGGTTCAACATTAGAAAAACAATGTAGTCCATCACATAAATATAAAAATCACATGATTGTCTCAACTGTGCAGAAAAGGCATTCAACGAAGTCCAACACCCATTCCTGATAAAAACTCTCAAGAAAATACATATAGAAGGGAAAATCCTCAACATAATAAAGGGCATCTATACAAAGCCAACAGCCAACATCATTCTTAATGAAGAAAGGCTGAAATCATTTCCCTTGAGAATAGGAACACAACAAGAAAGCCTTTTATCACCACTCCTATTTAGCATTGTGCTGGAAGTCCTAGCTAGAGCAATAAGGCAAGAAAAAAAAAAAAAAAAGGCATCCAAACTGGTAAGGAAGATGTAAAACTGTCCCTATATATGGATGCTATGATACTATACAAAGAAAAACCAAAAGGCTCCATGAGAAAACTACTGGAACTAACAGAAAGATTCAACAGAGCAGCAGGATACAAGATAAACATACAAAAATTATTTGGATTCCTATAGACCAAGAAAGAGAACTAAAAAAAGGAAATCAGGAAGCAATACCATTTATAATAACCTTTAAAAAACAAAAAACCTTAGGAATAAATCTAACCAGGGATATAAAAGACCTATACAAAGAAAACTACAAAACACTGCTGCAAGGTCTGCAAAGTGACCTACAAAAATGGAAAAACATACCATGCTCATGGATAGATAGACTCAACATTATGAAAATGTCAATTCTACTCAAAGCAATCTACAAATACAATGCAATTCTGATCCAAATACCAACAGCGTTCTTTAAAGAGATGGAAACTAATCTTTAACTTTATATGGAAAGAGGTCCCTGATAAGTAAAGCAGTATTGAAGAAATATAAAGTAGGAGGACTTGCGCTACCTGACCTCAGAATCTACTATACAGCAATGGTAGTCAAAACAGCCTGGTACTGGTACAACGACAGATACATTGACCAATGAAACAGAGTTAAGAACCCAGATGTAAATCCATCCACCAATGTTCAACTGATCTTCCACAAAGGACCAAAGTCCATCAAATGAGGAAAAGACAGTCTTTGTAACAAATGGTGCTGGTAAAACTGGGTGTCCATCTGCAAAAAAAAAAAAAGAAACAGGACCCATACCTCACACCATACACAAAAACTAATTCAAAATGGATCAAAGACCTAAATACGAAACCAAAAACTAGAAAAGTCATAGAAGAAAAAAATACTGTCAATGCTAAAGGTCCTAATACACGGCATTAACAGGATACAAACTATAACTAATGATATACAAACACCAGAAGATAAACTAGATAAATGGGATCTTCTAAAAATTAAACACTTACGCTCATCAAAAGATTCCACCAAAAAAGTAAAAAGAGTACTTACAGGCTGGGAAAAAATTTTTGTCTATGACAAATCTGACAAAGGCCTAATCTCTAAAATCTACAGGAAAATCCAACACCTCTACAACAAAAAGATAAATAATCCAATTAAAAAATGGGCAAAGGATATGAACGGACACTTCACCAAAGAAGACATTCAAATGGCTACCAGAAACATGAGGAAATGCTTGAGATCACTAGCCACTAGAGAAATGCAAATCAAAGCCACAATGAGATACCATCTACCCCAACATTACTGGCATGAATCATAAACAGAAAATAACAAATGTTGAAGAGGCTGCCAGGGGGATTGGAACTCTTATGTACTGCTGGTGGGAATGCAAAATAGTACAATCATTTTGGAAAATGATATGGCACTTCCTTAAAAAGTTAGAAATAGAAATACCATATGATCCAGCAATTCCACTCTTAGAAATATATCCTAGAGAAATAAGAGCCATCACAGGAACAGACACATGCACACCCATGTTCACTGCAGCATTGTTCACAATAGCAAAAAGATGGAAACAACCTAGGTGCCTGTCAACAGATGAATGGATAACAAAACTATGGTACATACACACAATGGAATACTATGCAACTATGAAGAACAATGATGAATCTTTAAAGCATCTCACAACATGGATGAATCTGGAGGACATTATGCTGAGTGAACTAAGTCAATCACAAAGGACAAATATTGCAGGAGACCACTACTATAAAAAATGAAAAGGTTTACACATAAAAAACAAACAATCTTTGATGGTTACCAGGGAGGGGAGGGGTGGGAGGGAAAAACACTAGGTAGATAGATAGATAAGTGAAACCTTGGTGGAATAGTGGTTAAGAGCTATGTCTGCTAACCAGAAAGTCAGCAGTTCGAATCCACCAGGCGCTCCTTGGAAACCCTATGGGGCAGTTCTACTCTGTTCTCTAGGGTTGCTATGAGTCAGAATTGACTCGAGGGCAAAGGGTTAGGTTTTTTGGTTTGGTGAAGGGTAAGACAGTACACAATACTGGGTAAGCCCACACAACTAGTCCAAGGCAAGGTCATGGAAGCTTCATAGATATATCCAAACTTCCTGAGAGACCAAATTACTGGGCAGAGGGCTCTGGGGACCATGGTCTTGGGAAACATCAAGCTGAATTTGTGTAACAGACCTTATAAAGAAAATGTTCTACATTCTACTTTGGCGAATAGCATCTGGGGTCTTAAAATCTTGTGAGCGGCCATCTAAGATAGTCCACTTGTGTCACCCCATCTGGAGCAAGGGAGAAAGAAGAAAACCAAAGACACAAGGGAAAGATGAGTCCAAAGGACTAATGGCCCACAACTACCACAGCCTCCACTAGACTAAGTCCAGCACAACCAGGTGGTGCCTGGCTACCACCACTGACTGCTCTGACAGGGATCACAATAGTGTCCCAGACAGAGCTGGAGAAAAATGTAGAACAAAATTCTAACTCACGCACACACACAAAAAAGACCAGACTTACTGGTCTGACAGAGACTGGAGAAACCCCAAGAGCATGGCCTCCAGACACACCTATATAGCTCAGTAATGAAGTCACTCTTGAGGTTCACCCTTCAGCCAAAGATTAGGCCCATGAAACAAAATGAGACTAAATGGGCACACCAGCCCAGTGGCAAGGACGAGAGGGCAGGAGGGGACAGAAAAGCTGGTATTGGAGAACCCAAGGTCAAGAAGGGGAGTGTTGACATGTTGTGGGGTTAGCAACCAATGTCACAAAACAATGTGCGTAGTAACTGTTTAATGAGAAACCTGTTTGCTCTGTAAACCATCTAAAGTACAATTAAAAAAAAAAAGTACAGCCAGTACGCTCCTTAGAAGCAAGAATGGAGAGACTTTATCACATGTACTTTGGACATTATCAGGAGGGAGCAGTCTCTGGAGAAGGACATAATTCTTGGTAAAGGGTCAGTGAAAAAGAGGAAGACCCTCAACGAGATGGATTAACACAGTGGCTGTAACAACAGACTCAAGCATAACAACAATTTTGAGGATGGTGGAATTGCTGAGTTGGAACGGACTCGACAGCAGCTAAGAACAACAATAACAGATGCAGATGACTAGGTCTTTTCTCTGTAGAGCAGCTGGTGGGTTCGAACCATCGACCTTCTGGTTAGCTGTCTAGCGCTTAACCACTATGCCACCAGGGGTTCTTTTGTTTTTGCAGAAGGCACCTTCAAGACAGTAGGACTTGAAGAGGAGGGAATTACATTTCAATTACGCAAAGAATGAGAGTATATTCTAATCTTTCTCTAGGCACGATGACCTGGCAAAGAACATCTTCTTTCAGAGTACTGGGTGTAAAGCTTTCTCTGTCTATGCAACTCCCTATATGAGTAGTTCTCGTTCCAACTCAGAGTTTCTAAACTTTGTTGTAATTAAAGTTATTGTAGTGATACTTACAGGTACTGAGACAAGGCTACGGAAAATCAACTGCTGATCCTGTATATGGGTACTAAATATTTGCCTATTGAAATTACAGAAAACAGGAGATAAAGGAGTTATAACCAGTTGAGTAAAATTCGGGTCAAATGTCACCTTCTCTACGAAGCCTTTCTATCACCTCTGGCCCTAGACACACAGATTATAAACTTACAGAATTGCATTTGGGTGCTCGAATAGCACTTACCATCAGTTTAAACTGACTGAGGGTAGGGGCCATTAACTTTGACTCCTCCATGCTTATGAACAGTAGATACTTATGACTGTCAAATGAATCATGCATTTCAACATTTTACTTTTCACATTACCAGAAAATCAGGTAATTTATTTTCAAAATATTACCTCTAGCCTAGACAGATTTCTGTCCACAAAGAAGAGCCAATATAGACTATTCTTTCTTTCTAAACTGTTTTATCATTTGGCATCATTCCAGATTATGAGTAGATTACATATTACTTCCCAGCTTCGTCTGGTTGGGCTGTTATGCCAGTTAACAGTTTATTGCCCTTCAGCTCCAAATTTACCCTTGAATACCTGCTCTAAAATAATGAATGATTCTGTTAAGCTTTATAACTCCTTTATAGCTAGTATGCTATTAAACTTTCTCTGTAGAAGGCACCAGATGGACGTCGCTAGTTCTAGCTGTTGCACGGTTGGTGAGCAGGTATGGAGACATCCAGTAGTGCTTTGCCCCAGCCATGTGCTCAGAATGGCAGCCCGCGCTTGGCCTGGTGACCCCCTCCCTATGGGTCTCCCACACAGATACCACGTGCTCCAGGGCTCCCACTACAGTGGTACCCTGACTCGCTGGCTAAGTCTGGCCTACACCTTGGAAGGTTGCTTCCTATTTGTCTGGCAACAGTGGACAGCTCTGGTCTGGGCAACCTTGCAAACTTCTCCACCATCTGGTGGGCAGCAACCAGATCTCTAATTGGACCCTGACTGATAACAGTTCTCAGTGTAGAAGCCTGGAGCCTCTTAAAAGCTGAGTTAACTACTTTTGGTTCTGAATTTGGACCAGATTAAAAATGACTTATTAAAGGCAAAATGTTCTATATATTCTTATCCCTATTATAAGCCCCTAAATTTTCTTAAGCTACTATATTTCTAAGCATTCCATTCAAAGGTACAAGTTGTAACACTTCAGCAGCATTTCAGATTAAGTCATTGTCCGTAATGACAAAAATTCTTCAGTACTTTCTTCACACTATTACCAGAAAGGCACAAAGCGAACCACTACAGATTAAACATAAATTAATTTAAGAATGGTTCTGTAGTAAAGACAAGGAGCTCTGGTAACGCAGTGGCTAAAACACTCGACTGCTAACCACCTGCCAGTCCTCAGAAAGATGTGGCAGTCTGCTTCTGTAAAGATTACAGCCTTGGAAACCCTATGAGGCAGTTCTACTCTGTCCTGTAGGGTTGCTAGGAGTTGCAATCGACTCGCTGGCAGTGGATTTGGTAATAAAGACATTAGTGTTATCACTGAAGGACAAGACCTTCAGTTATTTCAAGTAGAAAACAAGATCCGGTAACCTAGAACTATCCTAGCAGCAGTATCACAACTTAGAAGGCTGTATATTGCAATGTGGTGAGCTTGAGCCTTGGTGCTACATGAACCTAGGTTCAAATCCCTGTTGTGGCACTTATAAACTATGTGCCTTTGGCCAAATTCCGTAATCTCTGAGTTTGTTTCCTTATCCTACCTTGCAACTGTTGCAAGGTAGGATATACCTACTTTATACAATTGAGAAGATTAAACAAATGAGCAACCACTAACCAGCTGCCATCAATTCCTACTCATGGTGACCCCATGTGTTGCAAAGTAGAACTGCACTCCATGGTGCTTTCAAGGCTGTGACCTTTCAGAAACAGATTACCAGGTCTTTCTTCTGAGGTGCCTCTGAGTGAGCCACCAATCTTGATTAGTAGTGCTACACTTCCCTCTTGTTTGCTCATTTTACAGATAAGACTATTGAGGCACAGAAATAAAGATTTTGCCAAGGGCACAATAATTTATAGATAAAACTGAAACTAGGCTTAAAAACCTCTTAAGTAATGTAAACTTAGGAAATGTGTCCTGAAAACCAGTAGTTCTACTGAAAAGATGGGAACTTATTCAGAAAGTGCCACCCTATAGCTTCCTGATAAACACCATTCCTTATCAAACAGACTGATGCTGAATCTCTTATAAAAAGCGGAAAATATGTGCAATTTATGCAATTATAAATTTATATAATACTATATGCTTTATAAAGTGCAATTTAACTAGTGTTATTTCATTTGGTCACAACACTCCTGTCTTTAAAAAGACCTTTATCTTTTAGTGATAGGACTAATGAAGACTTACATAAACTAAGGAATTTCAGAAATATAAATTATTTTAGGTAGGAATAAAAGCTAATCACGATTAATGGCTTTGCTAATAATTTCTCAACTTTTAACAAAATCCCAAGAGTCCCTTAATCGTATATATCATATGCAGTAAAGGTTAAATTAGAGGTTTAAAACATGCTCACTTTCTGAGGAAGAAAAAGCCTGCTTGGACTTGTTGAAAAGAATACACGTGTGATAAATGTGAAAATAAACTTGATATGATCAAAGAAAGAAATGAATGCTGAGGCTAATAATCATTTTTTCAAAATATATTTTTACACCTTATAATTTTGATTGAACGGTGTCTTCAATTATTACAAGTCTAGATAAACCATACCTGTCCTCCACCCTGCCTGCCTCCGTCTCCCAAAACAATCGAGACACTGGAAGGGACCGCGGGGCACATACACACATATAAAACTACTTAAAATCATTTTGTTAAAAGATTGCTGTTTTTCACATTTACATAACGTTTACTAAATGACTTCTGAAATATACCACCTGCTGTACATAATGCGTCAGAATCTTAATCCTTTTGATATTGGCGATGCGGCCACGGGGGATTGCACTGGGAATTACATCACTGCTGCGGCATTATCTGACCAACACACCCCACTGCAAACCGCTAACATATCACAGGGTGCTCACGTGTCTAACATTCCTCATTCTCTCCCTTCTTAAAGCCCCTGACCTAGTGCAGATGCTCATCAACTCAGCTTTCATTACAGAAAAGGCTTCCAGGGGTTCTTGCCTGACTCTAGTCCTCTTCCTGTTTTGATCTACCTTGCCTCCTGTGGTCAGACTAATCTTGTTCTGTACTGTTACATCCTTCTTCAAAAGTCAACAAAAAGTTTCCTACTAATGTCATATTTAAATTAATGGTTAATTCTTAACTGCAACACACTTGGTTCTTTCATTTCTTCACTTCACCTAAGACAAAGTCCTTCATGATGCAATGTATAATGAGGACACATTTTTATTCGAAATTTAAGATTTAATTGAGATTTAAGATTTAAATGCCATTTTTATCTCTCCCATACTCTTTTTACAGTATATTAATTCATAGCACCACTATCTTTCAATAAAAGGTTAGGAAAGTAGGTTTACTTTTAGCATAATGTGCATATATGGCTGGCCTTTACAATTTAAATAAAAAATGCAAAAATGAAAAAAAAATTCTAAAAATGAAGTTCCATTTGACACTATATAAAACACCTATAGTAGTATATATCAATATATTATTACTGTTTCAAACAAAGGAGTCTGGCCAGCATACACTAATTATTTTAATCTGGCACAAATGGTTAGTGAGCAAGCTGTGTTTGTAAATATTAACTAGAAGTTGCAACCACAAAGCAGGGCTTTTTTGACTTATAAAGTATAATATTCACTGATGTTTTTATATTCCCCACAAGTTAACTGGAATGTGTGCTGCCTTTTCCTTAGAAGTCTTCCAAATATTTTATTCATATTCCTGTTTAAATGAGAAAAAAGATGACCAGGTATAACATTTCATTATTACACCCACTGAGTGTGTGCTACCTATCAGTAACCAAAAAAACCAAACCCGTTGCTGCCGAGTCAATCCTGACTTACAGCGACCCTATAGGAAAGAGCATCACTGTGCCAGAGTTTCCAAGAAGCAGCTGGTGGATGTGAACTGCCAACCTTTAGGTTAGCAGCCACGCTCTTAACCACTGTGCCACCAAGGCTCCAGTACTACAAATAAATTAGTAGAATGATGTAGAAAGGAGCCTGCTCACGCAACACACAGTTCATTCTTTATAATGGATACCATGATCCTTTCTCAAATCAGTGCTAACCTTTGTCATCATGCTGCAAAAGAATTCCTTTTAGAAACGACAATTTCTTTATATAAACCTAGTCAGTATAGAATTATTAGAGAAATATTTTAGTTGGAATGAATAAGCATCTGTACCAAAAGCTGCAGGAGAAGTTAAACCATGAGAAGTTCACTAGATGAAAATCCTGGCTGTGACGTCCATATGGAATTAAAATGTCTTAAGTTTATATAGCATTTCTCCTGTGAAGTTCACAACTCTGTAAGGCAGGCTGGGGCAGGTATTAACTCCCACTTCAACTACAGGGGAACCAATGGACTATGTACTGTTCATGCAAGTCAGTCTATGGGAGAAGAGAATTCCAAACAAAGCCTTATTTATGGCTGTTACTCTGATAACTTCCTAAACTAAGAAATTTTTTAAAAAATTAGGTGGAATATAAATTTAGGTCAGATGTAAAAATTAGAAAAAACAAATATTTCAGTTAAAACTCATCTCAAAAACAATGTAAAAGTTATTTTCTAAATAGCATTTATAATTTTCAGTATAACTGCAATATGACAAAAGTTCTAGAAACTTTTTTTTTTTTTTTAAAGTTTGTTAATCCTGAGTAATCGGATTAAGTATCCACGTAACAATTGACATACTGGGGCTCTATTTTAGAAGGCGCTCTTGTTAGGGATTAAGTACATTGTGTCATATCACACACCTTGTACCATATAGTCTTTCTTCTGCTGATTGATGTCAGCAGACACTAACTCCAGCTTTTCTGTGACTACTGCTGTTAGGAAACCCTGGTGGTGTAGTGGTTAAGTGCTATGGCTGCTAACCAAGAGGTCGGCAGTTCAAATCCACCAGGTGCTCCTTGGAAACTCTATGGGGCAGTTCTACTCTGTCCTATAGGGTCGCTATGACTATGAGTCGGAATGGATTCGATGGAGGGGGTTCGGTTTGGTTTACTGTTGTTAGCTGCCATAGAGTCCGTATAGTGACCCCATGTGACTGGTTAACCAAATTACCATTCATTAACATCCAACTTAAGTTATATATACTACTCATTAACATTCAATTTGTCATCTATCTTGCTAGTTGTAGCAGTGTTGCAAAAAAAAAAAAAGGAGAAATAAGCTCTTTCTAACCTTTAGAACGGAGCCCTGGTGGCACAGTGGTTAAGAGTTCTGCTGTTAACCAAAAAAAGGTCAGCAGTTTGAATCTGCCAAGTGCTCCCTGGAAACCTTACGAAGCAGATCTACTGTCTTATAGGGTTGCTATGAGTCAGAATCGACTTGATGGCAACTGATTTGTTTTTTTGGTTTTAACCTTTGTAATAATTAGTAAAAGTTTTACATTATCAAATGAATAAAAAGAATAGGTCTCACCTGCTCTGCTTCATGAGTCATCTTCTCCGGCTCATTCTCTAAAACGTTACTTCCCTAATGTCATGTGAATTTAAATTCCTAGAGCCCTGGTAGCTCAGTGGTTAAGAGGTTGGCTGCTAACCCAAAAAGGTTGGCAGTTCTAATCTACTAGCCACTTCGTGGAAACGCTATGGGGGAGTTACTCTGTCCTATAGGATCCTATGAGTTGGAACTGCCTCAATGGCAATGGGTTTGGTTTTGTTTGTTTTCCTCCTATAGAGTCCCTTGTAGACTGTTCCAGGTCAATTACTGATCTACTTCAATTTTTAATAACTTCTATGTCTTAGCACTTAAGAGACAATAAGATATTTTATATTTTCTCATTTTATTGTACAATACAAACTTGGATAAAATGCATTAAGAAACATTTTGTATTTAAATCAACACTGACATAACATGTTTTTTTAGGAGATAACACAATTTATTTACATATATTCCCAATTCAGAATGAAGGTGAGGAGCTCACATCTGAAGGTTTAGATATTTCAACTATAGTTTTTCATTCAAGCAAACACAACTCTTTTGGTTGTCTTTTTTGTTTCTTTATTCTGTCTCTTTAGAAGTTCACAGTGTTATAGAAGTGAAAAATAAGACTGATAAGAAACCACTCTAAAATATATGGCTTTATGTTTTTTATGTACATAAAAAATTCAATAATGTTGTCACAACCCCTAATTTGATGTGATCCTTATTATTTATTTATTATTATCCAGAACAAACTTCTGTACATATTAAATTATTCAAGTACATCTAGAGCAGTGCTTGTAAAAGTGAGGTCCCACTGCTAGATTAACGGTCATCTCTTTGAAGACCACTTCTAACTTTAACACAATTAAGTTAGATTTCAAACAATTTCTTTATTTCACAATTTAGCATATAATCTTAAATATTCTAAAACTCTCAAACGAGCCAAACACACAATTTGATTTACACCTACTAAACACTCCTTTTGTACAGCACCAGAAGTTAACAGATCTGCCTAGCCAAATGTTCTCTTCCCTTCATTAGTTATAGTTTATCATTTATTTCTACCACATTAAATCCAAACTGATAATGAAGACGACTTAGGTCAAACTTTTACTTTAAATAAATAAACATTTTATCCACTTTGCCCTTAAATATCCTAATTCTTTTCTATAGTGTATGTTTCTTGGTAACACCTATACAATTAGCTGAGCCAAAGACCGACTTCTTATCTTTCAGGACTAGGCAAGCCGGATAGGATTCTCTAGGTTGGCTTTAAAACTTTTAAGAAACCTGGTAGCCAGTTCATCGTCTACCACTCGGCTGTCACTTGACATTGTGACTGTTATGAGTTGGTGCTGCTGCAGTTTGGCATTGCCTTCTTCATCTTGAGTGAGCTTCAGAACAGGCCGGAATCTCCCAACAGCCAAAATACAGGCCTGAGGTGGGTTGATCACTGCAATAAATTCATCGATGCCAAACATCCCCAGGTTGGAAACACTAAGGAAGAAAAGAAGAAAAGCTCTGAAGGTAGCAGGTCCTTAAACAAAGTATCCTTATCCTGAAGCATGCATTTTTACTTTACAAAAAAAAAACCCGTTACTGAACCTTATATTGAGTTATTCAAATACCAAAGAACATGTATCATTGTTTTTAGGTGCCCTCGAGTTGGTTCCAACTCAGAGCAACCCCGTGTACCACAGAACGAAACACTCCCGGTCCTGCACCATGCTCACAATCATTGTTATGCTTGAGCCCATTATTGCGGCTGCTGTGTCAATCCATCTCGTTGAGGGCCTTCCTCTTTTCTGATGACCCTGTACTTTACTGGGTATGACGTCACTCTCCAGGGACTGATCCCTCCTGACAACATGCCCAAAGTAAGATGCAGCCTCACCATTGTTGCTTCTAAGTTGCATTCTGGCTGTACTTCTTCCAAGACAGATTTGTTCATTCTTTTGGCAGTCCATGGTATATTCAATATTCTTTGCCAACACCACAGTTTAAAGGCGCCAATTCTTCTTTGGTCTTCCTTATTCACTGTCCAGCTTTCGCACGCATATGATGCGACTGAAAATACCAGGGCTTAGGTCAGGTGCACCTTAGTCTTCAAGGTGACATCTTTGCTTTTCAACACTTTTAAGAGGTCCTTTTTTTTTGCAGCAGATTTGCCCAATGCAGTGCATCTCTTGATTTGACTGCTGCTTCCATGGGTGTTGATCATGGATCCAAGTAAAATGAAATTCTTGACAACTTTAATCTTTTCTCCCTTTATCATGATGTTGCTCATTGGTCCAATTATGAGGATTTTTGTTTTATGTTGAGGTGTAATCCATACTGAAGGCTGTGGTCTTTACATCAGTGTTTCAAGTCCTCTTCACTTTCAGCAAGCAAAGTTGTGTCATCTGAATAATGCCAATTGTTAATGAGTCTTCCTCCAATCCTGATGCCCCTTCTTCTTCATATAGTCCAGCTTCTTGGATTATTTGCTCAGCAGATTGACTAAATATGGTAAAAGGATACAACCTTGACACACACCTTTCCTGACCTTAAACCACGCAGTGCCCCTTGTTCTGCCTGAACAACTGCCTCTTCATCTATGTACAAGTTACTCATGAGCACAAGTGTTCTGGAATTCCCACTCTTTGCAATGTTATCCCTAATCTGTTATGATCCACATAGCTGAATGCCTTTGTACAGTCAATAAAACACAGGTAAACATTTGACATCAGCAATGATATCCCTCGTTCCACGTCCTCTTCTGAATCTGGCCTGAATTTCTGGTAGTTCCTTGTTGACATACTGCTGGAGCTGCTTTTGAATGATCTTCAGCAAAATTTTACTTGTGTGTGATATTAATGATATTGTTCTATAATTTCCACATTTGGTTGGATCACCTTTCTTGGGAATAGGCATAAATATGGATCTCTTCCAGTTGGTTGGCCAGGTAGCTGTCTTCCAAATTTCTTGGCATAGACAAATGAGTGCTTCCAGCACTGCATTTGTTTGTTGAAACATCTCAATTGATGTTCCATCAATTCCTGAGGTCTTGTTTTTCGCCATTATGTTCAGTGGAGCTTGGACTTCTTCCTTCAGTGACATTGGCTTCTGATCATATGCTACCTCTTGAAATGGTTGAACCTTCACCACTTCTTTTTGGTATAATGACTCTGTGTATTCCCTCCATCTTCTGTCGATGCTTCCTGTGTTGTTTAATATTCTCCCCATAGAATCCTTCAGTATTGCAACTCGATGCTTGAATTTTTTCTTCAGTTCTTTCCAGCTTGAGAAATGCTGAGTGTCTTCTTCTTTTTTGGTTTTCTATCTCCAGCTCTTTGCACATGTCATTATAATACTTTCCTTTGTCTTCTCGAGCTGCCTTTTGAAATCTTCTGTTCAGTTCTTTTACTTCATCATTTCTATCTTTTGCTTTAGCTTGCTCAACATTTAGGAGCAAGTTTCAGAGTCTCTTCTGACATTCATTTTGGTCTTTCCTTTCCGTCTTTTTAATGACATTTTGCTTTCCTCATGTATGACGTCCTTGATGTCATTCCACACCTCGTCTGGTCTTTGGTCATTAGCGCTCAACGCGTTAAATCTATTCTTGAGGTGGTCTCTAAATTCAGGTAGGATATACTCAAGGCCGTACTTTGGTTCTCATGGACTTGTCCTAATTTTCTTCAGTTTCAACTTGAACTTGCATATGAGCAATTGATGATCTGTTCCATAGGTGGCCCCTGGCCTTGTTCTGATTGATGATAATTGAGCTTTTCCATCGTCTCTTTCCACAAACGTAGTCGATTTGATTCCTGTGTATTCCATCTGGTGAGGTCCTTGTGTGTAGTTGCCATTTATCTTGGTGAAAAAAAGTATTTGCAATGAAGAAGTTGTTGATCTTGCAAAATTCTATCACGTGATCTCTGGCATCGTTTCTATCACCAAGGCCATATTTTCCAACTACCGATCCTTCTTCTTTGTTTCCAACTTTCGCATTCCAACTACCAATAATTACCAATGCATCCTGATTGCATGTTTGATCAATTTCAGACTGCAGAAGCTGGTAAAAATCTTCAATTTCTTCCTCTTTGGCCTCAGTGGGTGATACATACATTTGAAAAATAGTTGTATTAACTGGTCTTCCTTGTAGGCGTCTGGGTATCACTGACAGCGTTGTACTTCAGGACTGATCTTGATATGTTCTTTTTTGATGAGTGCAATGCCATTCCTCTTCAAGTTGTCATTCCCAGCATAGTAGACCATATGATTGCTGATTCAAAATGGCCAATACCAGTCCATTTCAACTCACTAATGTCTAGGATATTGATGTTTATACCTTCCATTTCATTTTTGACGATTTCCAATTTTCCTAGATTCATACTTCGTACATTCCAGGTTCTGATTATTAATGGATGTTTGCAGCTGTTTCTTCTCATTTTGAGTAGTACCACATCAGCAAATGAAAGTCCCGAAAGCTTGACTCCATCCACATCACTAAGGTCAACTCTACTTTGAGGAAGCAACTCTTTTCCAGTTGTCTTTTGAGTGCCTTCACCCTATGAGGCTCATCTTCTGGCACTATATCAGACAATGTTCCACTGCTATTCATAAGGTTTTCACTGGCTAATTCTTCTCAGTGACTGCCAGGTCCTTCCTCCTAGTCTGTCTAAGTCTGGAAGCTCAGCTGGAACCTGTCCACCATGGGTGACCCTGCTGGTATATGAATACCAGTGGCATAGCTTCCAGCATCACAGCAACATGCAAGCCCACACAGTACGACAAACTGAGAGACATACATATATTTTATCTACTATCATTTACTCAGCACTGAACTGAAAGTCCTAGCCAGTGGAATATGACAAGAAGAAATATAAGGTATAAATACTGGAAAAAAGATATAAAACTGTCACTATTCACAGAGGAATTGATTATATACACAGATAATCCAAAAGACTCTATAAGCTTGCAAAATCAGTAAGTAAAATTTAGCTAGGTAATTAGATAACAGGTATCTACATACAAGTATAGGTATAAGATCAATATATGCAGTAATTAGAAAACAAAATGTAAAAAACAATACCATCTACAATAGTGTCTACACATATACATATATTTTCACAATCTGTTGTCTAAATAAAGTATGCATTATTTAGCTTAAATTAAAAAAAAGTTTCAAATAAATAAATGAAGCAGATTGACATGGACTTAACAGTAAGTCAGTCATATCTGTGTGCTGCTACTGATAATCAAGATTTTAAATTTTACCTAAAGGATCCTCCCTGATATTCTTCTGGTAACAATTTTCCATCTCTTGCTTTCTTTGAAAGAACCTACGAAAAATACAAACAGAGCATGACAACCAAAAATATCTTATACAGCTAATCCTGCCAGTTATATGTAACACCTGAGATATTTGCACGGGTTACCCACCCATCTCTGGTATGGCTTGATTTGACCTTATGTTTTACATATAAAAACTTTCCCTATTTAATGCAATTAAAATAATAAACAATTTAGAGCAGAGATAATTTGAGAATGCAAAGACACGAACCAGAACTCAAGAAAAGTCACTTCCCTTAAAAAGATTTCAAATACTGGAATTGAAGTAGCCTGTGCATCATCATTATGCAGAAAGTTAGTGCTTCCTATACATACAAAACAATTTTCTGTTTTGCTTACAAAATTTTTTCTTGTAAGATAAAACATTAGAACATTTCAAACCATCTAGTAGGTTTTAAATAAATTATCCAATGGCAACCAAAACTGTGTACCCACCATCCCACAACCAATGTAACAGTTTTCATCTTTCCGCATTTGCTTCTAGCCTTATCAACTACCTATAATTTCAGACAGCTGTGAAGAGAAAAATACTTTCATGTTTCACTTCTGTGTTGTTACAGTTTTTATAAATGATTTTTAAACATCCATTTAACACTGTAAAGAACGTATCTGTCGTAATTTACTTAGGCATTTCCCCAGTGTTATTATTTATTCTGGTTCATTGATTTCTTCTGAATTATTTTCAAGTGGAATTACAGGGCTCTAGAGAATGGACATTTTTTCTGGATTTTTGATCCTATAGCTAAAGCATTTTCTGAATGAGCTTGTCCAATTTACATTCCACAAGGAATAGGAAAATGTACTAGTTTCATATCACTCTTGACAATATTGATTTCTAGAAGCTTACAAAGCAGAGGGAAAAGACAGATGACGCTCTGAGAGTGGCTTAAGAAAAGTAGTTATATTTCCCTTGTACTTGTGCTTGCAATTAGCCCTACTATGTTAATCTATAATTTTCAATGCCTCACAAGCAAAGGAAAAGAGGTTGAGTCACCATATATGAAAAATTAATAACAAATTACTTTATGAAGAGAGAGGCAGAGAAAAATTAAGTTACTGTCATTTGGGTAGATGAAATAAATCGAAGCTTACCTACGCTTGACTGCTAACCAAAAGGTTGGCAGTTTGAATCCACCAGCTGCTCCTTGGAAACCCTATGGGGCAGTTCTACTCTGTCCTATAGGGTCGCTATGAGTCAGGATCAACTTGATGGAAAAGAGTTTGGTTTTGGTACCTAATATTCTATATTACATAGCCAACAAAAGTACTATTACAATCACAGGTGATAACTACTTAACTTTAAACCAGATGATTAAACTTTTGAAAACTAAAACATTCTTTAAAAATCTAAAAAATATAAAAATGATCTCAATATATCAGTGTGACTTACTGACAAATGAAATAGTTACAGATATACAATAACTATATATATAAAGTTACTTATAAAAACTTTTTGAATACAAAACCAAAATTGAAGAGATGAGCTTTGACTTGTCCTTGGAACATCAGAAGTAGAGGAAACAATCTACGAATGTATTTTTCCTGCCTTCTGCAAAAGAATTGTTCACATGATTCATGATTTGAACAGGCACATATCATATGAACTTTGAAAGGCATTTCTCTAAAGGCAGATGATCTCAACATGCCCTAATGAGTTACCAAGTTGGAACAATTAAAAACAAAACTCATCTTAAAGACTAGATTGCCAGCACGCATACTACATTAAAAAAAGGGAAAACAACAACAACAAAAAGAAAACCACCTCCAGACCCTTAAATATGCCAGCCAGATATTACTGCTAATGAATTCAAATCTGAACTCTAACAGTCTGGAGTAAGTATAGATTCTGAATAGAATCATTGGTCTTGAAAACTCCTAATTCTCACTGGGATTTTCTGGCGATGTGAACGCAAAATCAAAGCACGCACTACCTGAAGCACCCAGCTGGAAGGATATGAAAGGTTATAATAAAAGATGACCAGCAAATATTTCAAGAATATATTAAAAAGCCTTATTAATTCACTGAAAAAATTTGTTATAATTAATGAAGAATTAAGAATAGCATGGGATCTATGGATAACTAATAGGCTGTTGCTATATTAATTTATCCAAGGAATACAAACTTGAACTTGGCTGGGGCATGCATTTAGCCCTAGACACTGACATCCTTGGGATTACTGAGGATCAAGAAGTGAATACTCAGTCCAGGGGTGCTTAACCTGGGGTCCATGGATAGGTTTCTGAGGACCCACAAGCCACTTGAAAAATCAATAAACATTCATTGAGCAACTACTATATTCCAAGTATATTTCTAGAATTGGATATATTGCAGTAAACAAGAGAGTCAACACCCCCATTCTTACTCTACATTCTGATAGGCAATAGGGAACATAGACAAGTCAACAAATAAACAAGGTCATTTCAAAGGCTGAGAAAGTCTATGAAGATAACAAAAGAGGATGATATGATAAAGAGTGTTAGGGAGCTACTTTAGCTATGGAAGCCACAGAAAGTGTAAGAAAGTGGTATTTTAAACGAATGATGACAAGAGCCAGCCAAGTGAAGATCAGGGAAGAGTGTGTAGCAGACAGTACGCTTTCTTAGGGAGAGTCCAACAGATCCATTGCCCCAATCATTTCTGGAAGTTTAGAAGCAGCTTTTCAAATATTATTTTGAAAACATTATGGCTCTACAAGGATAATAATCTGGCCTCTACTAAGTGAGAAACCTCCTTATAAGAATAAAATGCTGTTAACACTGAGGCCTATTCATTACCATGTTCACA
The DNA here is from genome assembly GCF_030014295.1 of Loxodonta africana. Classification (NCBI taxonomy): domain Eukaryota; kingdom Metazoa; phylum Chordata; class Mammalia; order Proboscidea; family Elephantidae; genus Loxodonta; species Loxodonta africana. The sequence continues at coordinate 48,185,986 of NC_087348.1, forward strand.
GAAATATGCTTTCAACTTTATTTAAACTTTAAAATCTTATCTGAAATAGCACTTTTAGAGCTGAATTCTAGATTTTGTGAAAGAAAGTGTTTCTCTATAATTTGAATGCATTTGGTCGTTAATTTATCTGGATATTACTTCTCAATTTCTGAATATTAAATTTTCTTAAAAATAAGTCATATCTGGATTAAGAGTTTAAAAACCTATATACACCATTGACAATTACTTGGAAATGCCAGAACAACCACCACCACCGAGCACACACAAAAAATGACAGTGACCAGATCATATCACACTTTATTATCAGAAAGTAAATTCTAAGGTTTTGGAAGCATAGTATTTCTTAAGACTTACTTTTACTGAGTCAGCAATTTCCTGTATACCCTTAGCAGCAGCATTTTTAATGATTGGTGTAATTAAGCCTTTATCTGTTGCCACAGCCACTGAAATGTCAATAAACGGCAGTTGCTTTGGGCCCTCTCCATCCCAGCTTACATTGACATCCGGCATTTGCTAGAAGACAGAAATAGAAAAACATGCCAGTAAAGACACAGCTTTAGACTGAGGTGTTACAGAAGAATAATTTACATATTATTATGCATTTTCTCAAGTGAACATAGCAAGACAGGAAATAAATAAAAATTCAGTTCGAAAAATATGGTTTGGATCTCTGTTAACTATCTTTTATGTTCTGGAAGAATAGTTAAACACCTTTTTGAAGCAGGGCTAAAGAAATTCTGATGATGTACATGTTTTGATCTGTTTATATCATGGTTAAAAAGCAGCTTCTCCTGTTAAATCTGAATGCTAGAAGCTACACGATGTCTGCTATACTTCCTGCTTCACATGATGATGGACATGACCTTGGGGGGAAGAGGGGAGAGAAAACAGGTGGTGATACTCAACCATGTTATTTCTTTGGTATGAAGGAAACCTGATTTTCTAGTGTAGCTCTGGAATATATTAGGAGGCCCTCAATAAATGATTTCCCTACTTAAGGGAGATTTCCTAAGCTTCATTTACATGATATGTATCATATATAAGCATGTATATTTAACATACACACAACTATACTCAGGATAAAAAAAGTCAGATGAAATGACTAAATAATACAGTGTGTATTGATTATGTTGCCAAATAGCACAGGAGAAAATGATGCTGAAAAATAGAAATAAAAAAAATCAGTTTTCTCAAAAATTCTTTGCCTCCCCGCCCCCCGCCGCCCCGGCAACAAGATCTAGTCTTCCGGCATGTCATTTAAGCATAGTAATTCACAATTTGATTCTACCCTACCTAAATTTATTTCTGATCACTCCTCTATGATGAATTTTCCACTTTACTTGGGGTTCCCACTGTCACGCTCTGCTCATTTCCATCTCAATACTATCTGCCAATCACTTTTCAACTGCTCCTTCTTTTTCTTCATCTTTCAAGGTTCAGCTCCTTGATTCATTCAATAATGCCATTATCTAGTGCTTTTTATGTGCCAGGAATACTCAATCATTCATTCAATAAATATATAAGCATTGGGGACACGACAATGAACAAAAAAGGCAAGAAATTCCTGCTTCCTTACAGCTTATATTTTAGGTTAGCGTTAATTCCCTCTAGCATGTGTCACATTCCAGAGTTTACGATAAGGCAATTTTTATTAGTTTATGTCTGGTCTACCCAGCATACCATACAATGAACTCCTCTAGGACATAATTCATGCTTTCTATCTTTACAGTCCCCACAGAATCTGTATCACAGGAGTTCAGTGTTAATTTGCTGGATTAACTTTAGAAATTTTATATAACACCATAACCAAAACAGTGATGATAAAACCCAAACATATCTGTGATAACAATATATCTAATTTCAATATGCTTGCCTAAAGACAAAGAGTGCATTAAAAAGGCTCATTACCTACTAAAACAAATGACTCATAAAATTTAAAGTTAAAGGATGGACAAAGAGATACCAGGGGTTACAATGTGACTACCACAAGTTGAATGAAAGGATATTAGCATTAAACACTTAACGTGGAGAGTCACTATACGGGAATGGTGGTGGGCAGCCTCGAAGGTATCTCCAAATGATCCCGCCTCCTGGTATTCACATCCTTGTGTAATCCTTTCCCCTTGGATAAGGGCTGGATCTAGTAACTTTTAACCAACAAAAGTTTTCACTTTTCCTAACACTAGTGTGTGAAGTAGTCATTTTACTTCTTTCTAAAATGATATTTTGACACATAGGTATTTATCCTCATCCAGAATAATAAAAGTTCAAAGCCTTTTTGTGTGCTAGCAGGAAAATGGCAACAAATATCAACGTATCTTTGAAATATTTTCAAGAACAATGATTTTTTAGATCACACAAGTGTCTATGAAATGTATCACGGTATTTCTTTTTTAAGAAATAAAAATACATTCATTATAAATATACTGTAAATATAGAACCTAAAAAGCAGTGATCTCAGAAAATAGCCTAGTTACAAAAAACAAAAACAAAAATGACGAAAATGATAAGCCATGATGGGAATGTGCCGAGCAGTAAGTTGTAGGTTTACACCTCCAGGCTCCTACGTTCAGCTGTCTTCCTGCCACCCCAGCTTGGACATCTGTAGGCTCTGCAAACTTAATGTGTCCAAAGCCAAATTCCTAATTCCCTTCCTCAAACCTCTCTTTTCGTTTTCCCTTTTTAGTATTTTGTGTATGCTAGGTAAATTAAAAAAGTCTGTTCTTCCCACTGCTTGGGCCAAAATTCTTCGCATCATTCTCCATCCTCTTTCTCATGCACCTGACACCCACTCCATTAGCAAATCCTGTTGGCTTTAACTTTAAAATATAACCAAAATCCCTACTTCATCCCAGATTCATTGCTACCCCTCACTCCAAGCAAAAATGTCACCTTCTGGTTAGACTCCTGCACAGCCTCCTAGAGGAGCTTGCTGCTTTCACTCTTGCCTCTCCACAGTTTACAATCCACACTGCAACCAAAGTAGTCTCTCCTTGTTTTGCTCTTTTTTGAAGTGTAAATCAGATCATGTTAGTCCTTTGCTCAAAACCCTTCAAAGGCTTCCTTCATATTCATCATAAAAATCTCAATTTCTTACCATGGCCACAAAGCCTTACGTGCTTTTGTTCCTCTCAACTCCTCCCTCTTTTTTCAGTCTGATCTCCTACCCCTTTCTACCCTTGCTAACTCCATTCTAGGCACACTACCTACCCAGTGCTGCTGTATCTTGAATGGCTCAATCCAGAGTCACAGCCTTTGATTTGCTGTTCCCTCTGTTTGGAACAAAGGAGCCCTGGTGGCGCAGTGGTTAAGAGCCTGGCTGCTAACCAAAAGGTTGGTGGTTCAAACTCACCCTGCGGCTCTGTGGGAGAAAGACCTGGTGATCTGCTCTCGTATAGGTTACAGTGTAGAAAACCCTATGGGGCAGTTCTGCTCTGTCACATGGGGTCACTGCAAGTCGAAAATGACTTGATTACACCTAAAGACAACAAATGTCTGGAATACTCTTCTACCAGATATCTACTTGGCTCACTCTCTTTCTTCTTTCAGACATCACCTTGCCAGAGAGACCTCCACTGCCTAACTTTTGAAAATAGCACCCCTAGTTATTTCGTCCCTTTACCCTGTTTTATTTTTCTTCTCAGCACTTTTTACCATCTGACATATATTTGTTTGTCTCCCTCTACTAGAACATAAGCCCCATGAGTACAGAAACTATGCTGGTTTTTGTTCACTGTTATATCTCTAATGTCTAGGATATATTTACTTTAGTACAAAATAGGTTCAATTACTATTTGTTGAGTAATTGTTGTTTCTTCTGCTATAATTAGTTGTGAGTTATTATGATTCTGTTTCTTCATCTGTAAAATAAGGGAGATTAAATGATAGAAATTTTTAGTAATAAAATTATAAAGGTTTTATGACTTAAAAATAGAGCTCTACTTATCATCATAGAAATCCCAAGATATGAAATTACTTTAAAAGTCAAAATTATTTGGGGATTGCTTACTTTAAGGGTAACTGCTGCTGCCTTGATGATAAAATCATTTACTGATACTTTAATGTCATCTGAAAAAAAAAGGCACATTAAAATTAGTATTAATAATAAAACTTTAACAAGAATCATTATGATTTCAAACTTGTAAATTACAGGCTGCACTAATGATGATGAAAAATATTACAGGCTTTTTGTTAGTTTATTTGCTTGGTCAGTAAGGTTCTCCTGATCAGAAAAACATTCATTATATGAGGTCCTGAATAAATATTAACCATGAATGTGAAATTTTATTCTGGACTTTTATTACAATTTTTAAAAACTGTTCAGATATCATGCACAAGAACTTGAAAGATATAACTATAACCAGAAAGAAAATAACCAACTCCTTCTATGTCTCTACAAAGACTTTCCTCTCTGTGGGGTGCGTGGCCGGAAGTTTACAAGATGATTCATTTATTTCCCTTATCCTTTAAGAAGTCCCTATTTTGTGTATGCTTTATAGATATATTGATTATGTTAGAACAGTGGTACACATTGGTGCTTTAAATAAATGATTATATATATATATATATTTTTATTAATGGGGTACACGACCAAAAATTTTTAGATTGCTACATCTAATACAAGTTGCTTTTTAACTTAACAAAACAGGATATAGCAAATGCCAAAGATGAAGCAATGTTGGCACAGGTCCTAGTTCCAAGAATAAAATGAGGTTCTCTGTCTAATTTTATGGTGAATCCATTTGAATCAACTTCCTTCAAGCATACACAACGATTTTAAGATAAAACTGGGGTCTCTTCCCTTTACACACAGCTGATCATAACTAAAGCATCTGACTTATCCTTTGCCTTTCCCAGTGAGTACGGAAGCGTTGGAAAACCCAAACTACACTTGATTCTTTCTTCCAAGGGTTTCTAGAGAAAGACTTTAAGATCAAGATATAATCAATGGTATGTGGCAGGATATACAAACCCTGTTACAATATGGAATTTTACATGAACAATAGCTCATTCCAAAGGCATGCTGGAGATTTCAGAAATAGATGAGATGTATTACCTAAACACTGCCAAACCCTCACAGTAACTACCAGCTGCATAATATCCTAAGTCTCCTAATTCAGTTTTCCAGACACACATAACGATTTTTGTTTGTATGTTTAAAATCCCTTTAGGAGCAGAACGTAAGTGGATTTCAATGCTTGAGAGTTTTACTGATAATCATATACAAAAGATTTGGGCTGCGCAAATTCAAATATAGTTTAAATACAGTATTTATGAACTTATTATGCTTAACTCTCATGGCTCCTTCAACCTCCTTCTTGCTTTATTTCCTACCCATAGGTACTCACAGTCAAGACTTCCAAAACCACCTACCAAGATGATGACTCCTAAATCTATCTAAGTTCAAAATCCTTACCTAAACTTTTCTGTCCTCGTCATATACCAACATTCAGAAGCATTTTTGAGTTGATCACTTTTTTTCATCTTGAAACACCTTCTCTTACTGGCTCCCATGTCACTGTACTCGCCTGGTTTTTTCCACCATCCGCCTACTCACTCATTCTCAGCCCCTTCCTCTCAGTGCCGACATCTTTCAGGTAAGGACTTGCAGTTCCATGCTTTTGATACCATTTACACGCTATTGATGCCTCCAAATTCTGCCTCTAATCCTCACCTATGAAGAACTTCAGACTTGTATATCCCATTTCTCACATAACATTTCCCCTTACATGTCTAATAGGCATCTCAAATCTAGTGTGTCAAAGGGAGATTTTTTCCAAGTTTCTTTATTATTAACTCTTTATTATGGGAATTTTCAAACATACAGAGAAAAGATCATTGTGGTGACATTACTGAGAAGACTAGAGTAGGAAATAGTTTTTGAGGGGATATCAAATGTTCTTCTTTGCATAATGTTAAGTTACAAAAGCAAAGTATGCCTGTAGAATGTTATGTTGTATATTATGAACTTACGTAAGAAATGGGAATAGAGATAGATACATCTGTAGATAGGCAGAAGTATTACTGTCTCCTGCCTCGTAAGAGAAAACACCTTTAAGGAAGGAACCAGAAAAATTATTCCCATAATAATCTCTACGTTATGACTAAGCAAGTATGATTTGAGACCTAAGAGGGCAGTTTCCAGGGGTTAGCTTTTTGAAAATTGACCACTTTCTCTGGAGTAGCTTTCCATTTGGTTTCTCAAACTTTTAAAAGCTGTCAGGTTGTTTTAATACGGAATCTTGAAAATCTGTATCTAAACAGAAAGTATCTAAGAGCCACAACAGACTATTGCTCCCATCCTAACAACGAGAAAAAACAGGAGACACTATAAAAATCATAATTTTTCTTGACCTATTAGGGAGCTGAGGTCACAAAGCAAACAGGTTAACTGAATTCCAAAGAGAGATAATCCCTCTCTGAGGAGAGACAAACATAGGAAGTGACTGATTAACCACTGCCAGAGTATGGGAGTGGACAGGACATCCACTCAGGCTTAAAAAAAAAAAAAAAAGCTCTCAACAAATTGGGAACGGGGATTTCCTCTACCTTATAAAGGGCATCTACAAAACACTTACAGCTAACATTAAAGGCTGAAGGTTTTCGCCAAGATCAACAAGGCAAGGATGTTTCAGTTACCACGTATATTCATTATTCTACTGGAGGGTGTAGCCAGTACGTTAAAAAAAAAAAAAATTAGATTAAAGGCATATACATTGGAGAGAAAGAAAACCACCAGTCATGTAAAAAATTCACAAATCTCTCAGCAACCTTATACTTTCAGTTGACTTTTGGGAGGGACATCATGCATTTATTTTGCAGTACAAATTACAAATAACCTGAAGGCATTTTGAAGAAGAAACATAAAATGAAAACTTGTATAAAGAAGAATGATATCTAAGCTCTACTTACAATCTAAAACATTCTTAAATTGGTTTTGGATCTCATGCTTGTTTTCAGGTGCTAAAATACTAAGGACTGCTTTGTTCAGATACTTTAACAAAAAGTGTTTGGGAAGCCATTCAAAACAAAACCAACAATTGTTTAGCCTGAGCAAGTCATTCATGTTTCCTTACAAAAGAATTTACATGTGTGAAAGTAAAAACCAACCAACCATTAAGACTATTTTTGCTGAAAGAGAGAGAGAGAAACAGAGAGAAAGAGAGAGAATGAAAGAAAGAAAAAAGAAAGAGGATAAACAACAAAAATCCATAGTACTATTTGTACAGCTCAGTGTGTGGTACAAAAGTTGACAAAAGAGGGAATAAAAGCAGGGCAGAACAGAAACCTTTATTCTGCATAGAAGTAATACACCCATGATTTATTCAATACTATGGAACCAATTTATTTCTTACAGGAAAATAGAACCAATTCCTTTCTCTAACACTAAAATACTCCCAGAATACAATTAGATTTTGAAATTGAAATAAAATGCTACACAATGTGGGTTTTGTAAATAAAGGATTCCATGATAGTTAAGTTAGCATGTGTACTGCATTAAATAATTCAATTTTACTAACCTTTGACTAGATCTTGTCTTGCTTTTAAAACAGCTCCAACGTCACAGTCAGTAGTAGCATATGCATGAGGTACAGTGCTTTTAGATTCAGTTAACCTCTTGGCAATAACTCTTCGAATATTGCTAGCGGGGATTTCGGAGAATGTGCCCTGCAAAGAAACAGCGATCTGTCCAGTAAACCATAGGTGGGATGGAAAAAAAACCCCAAAACTTCATAACTGGAATCTGGTCTCAGTAACCTAACTTACGGAAAACCTGGTGGCGTAGCGGTTAAGAGCTGCGACTGCTGACCCAAATGTCGGCAGTTCAAATCCATCAGGTGCTCCTTGGAAACTCTATGAGGCAGTTCTACTTTGTCCTACAGGGTCACTACGAGTCGGAATCGACTTGACGGCAACAGGTTTTTGGTTTAACCTAACTTACAACATTAATTAAAGAATAATACAGAAAAAATACTATTAAAAATTTTTAGTATGAGGAGGTATAGAGTTTAAAAAAAGGAAATCTGAGGACTTGTGGTCTTATAGTGTATGACTGTAGATAAAAGTAGTAAAATTCATGTTTCAATTTTGAATAGGGCATCTTATGTCACTGTGTTTAAGATGATTTAAAAATCTACCAAATCATGAATAACTGTCCCACAGATGGGACACCACCTACAGGCAGCTTTAGTTATACTTAATAAAACTCAAAGCAGCCAACAAATCAACAAACCAACTACAGGTAGTCCCCAACTTATGATGAGGCTCCATTCCGACAACTCCACTGTAAGTCAGTTCTGATGTTAAGTCAAATACCTCATTTTTTTTTTTTTTTTTTTAGTTTTTCTTATTATTGCCTTTTATTATCAGTATCTTTATAAATCTGATATTTACTTGTCTTTGGGGGCTGGCATGGGAATGATAACATCAGCAAATTACGCACTGTAACATTATATGCGGTACATATTACCAACAATAAAGTGAAAAAAAAAGGCAAAAAACCCAATGGTCATTAAGTGCGGTTCACTGTAAATTCAACTACGTCCTAAGCTGAGGACTACATGCATAGGCAATCCTTATTTATAAAAATGGTACATGGTAGGAAAAGATAGTTAATAAGCCAGATAATTTGCCAAGTTATTTCTTTTTTGGTTTGCAATTAAAAAAAAAATGATTTCCTAGGAGTTCATAATATAAGGTATGAATAAGATAACAAAATCTTACTGTAACTTTACTATGGCTTTTTCCCATTCTGTTCCTTCAATCTCTCACAAAAGCATAATGGACCCCAAATTATACTTAATTCCTTCCTGTCCTTCATTCCATGCTGGGATTGAATTATAATCACATTAGGATAAATACAAAGGAGGAAAAGGTTCAGTTGACTTCTTCATTAAGAATGTTCTTTTAGACAGGGAATTAAACATTTTTATTTGTTACCAAAGTACTTTATCAAATAGAATGAACGTTCTCTGCATACCATAAGAATCTGAAAATAAGGTTTGCTTGCATAATTCAACTTGAAAAAAAAATTTAGATTTGACTACATGTAAACTTTTTATGTATGCAGTCATGGATCATTAATGTATACTAAAAATTTTTCCTATGAAACTTATACTGGTTTTAACTCTTAAAATATTATATCAGAATATGTCTCTTCATTAGAAACAGCAATGTAAGTTTATTTTTCTTTTTTTAACACCCATTCAGATACATTTCTTCTGAGGAGAAGCAAATGACATGAAAGGTACTAGGAAAAGGATACAGAAGTGGCAAAGTGGAGTAATTTGAAAACAAAAAAGGGTTGTTTACACCGCAAGTATCTGAGAAGAAAAGAAGGATTCGCTACACACTCCATATAGTTCTTCACAGTCAGACTGTTGTTGTTGCTGTGTGCTGTCAAGTTGATTCCACTCATAGCAGCTCTATAGGACAGAGTAGAACTGCCCCATAGGGTTTCCAAGGAGTGGCTGGTGGATTTGAACTGCCAATCTTTTTGGTTAGCTGCCTGAGCTCTTAACCACTTCGCCATTAGGGCTCACTCCCTGTTTAAAAAATAAAACATATCCACAAAAGGGAGTTCGTGTCAGCTGCCAATTATTAGTATAACAGCTGAGAAAAAAAGAGACATGACAAGTAGCATGATTATAGGGCAACACATGGTACTGAAGATAGAGCATTCATGATACATTAAGACTGAGTCATAGTCTAATGTTCTATTTGGAAGTTAGCACTGTACAAACAAATTTGGTTTGAGCTAAGAAATCTGCAAATAAAGCACTCAGAATGGTTTTTCTTTACCACTTTTAACTACTACCAAAGTGGACTGGTAAAAGTACTCATAAAACATACATTAGTTGTCCTAGTTTTCCCTCTTTCTCTCTCACACAAATCTGAAAATTAAAAATCTATTTGGAAGATATTACCACTGCATTAGGCTGTCCAGGAGTTGATACTGGTGGGACCATTGGCCGGGGATAGGATGGCCCTATTGTGGCCGGTGTGGCCAAAGGTGCTGTGGGAGGGGCTGGAGGGGCTGGCGTCAGTCTGGGTTCAGTGATCTTGCCCATCTGTTTCAACTCTACCAGTTTGAGAGCATCCCTGGAGATAAAATGGAATTAGATAACTCTGATTAGCAACAAGATGTGGAGGAAGGCACAGAATATACAGATGTGAAGGCTATAATGCCAAACACTTATTTGAGCTGGAAAAGTAGATCTGTCTCTTACCTGGTGCTATGGATTAAATTGTGTCCCCTAAAAACATGTGTTATAAATCCTAACCCCTATACATGTGGATATACTCCCATCTGGGATAGGGTTTTCTTGCTTATCTTAATATCAGTTTAGGGTATGTCTTAAGCCAATTACTTTTGAGACAGCAAAGGTGCACAGAGACAAAAAAAAAAAAAACCTGTTGGCGTCCATTCAATTCCAACTCACAGCAACCCTAAAAGACAGAACAGAACTGACCCATTGGGTTTCCAAGGCTGTAAATCTTTATGGAAGCAGACTCCCATGGAGCAGCTAGTAGATTCAAACTGCCAACTTTTCAGTTAGCAGCTGAGCGCTTAACCACTGTGTCAAGCAAGGACAAACTGGGGGAGATTTGGAGATCGGCAAGGAATCAAGGAACAGAAGCTGAAGGGGCAAGGACATTCCCCCAGAGCTGACAAAGACAGAAAGTCTTCCCGTAGAGCCAGTGCCCTGGATTCGGACTTCTAGGCTCCTAACTGTGAAAAGATAAATATGTTTGTTAAAGCCATCCATTTGCGGTATTTGGGTTACAGCAGCACTAAGAAACTAAAACACCTAGTCTGCTGATTCACATTATTTATTCACTGGATACAATATTTACATATTTTCAAAACCCAAACAATCACTGGAATTTTATCAAAGTACTGGGTGTAGATATTAATTTTTTTAAAAGGACATTAGTCTTTTTTGGGGGGAAGAGAGCCATTTAGTAGATGAGTAATTCATTAACTAAGCCATATCCTCATTCTGTATACTTGTGAAATAATTTTCACATGGCATTCAGAAAGTGTCAAATTGATTCTATCACTTTGATTAGAATTTTTACTAAATCATTGTTTATTTTAGTACAAATCAGTTTATGGCCAAAAAATCAATATACCATTTTTTATTTTGTTCAATTATCAGTGGAACCTAATGTCATAAACCTAACCTACAACTTCATGTAGAATGGAAAATAACTACAGACTTGCCTTTGTCTTACTCTAAGACAAAGGTTATCTTTGTTTTTTAAAAGGATATAATTAGACTACTAAATAGGCCAAACACTTCGATTCACTATGCTGTTACAACGGGTATACAAATTTATACATTTTCTTAAACAAAATAGTTTGGAAAATTTTAATAGCTTATAACAGCTAATTGGGAAGTACCTTTCAATAAAAAAAAAACTAGTTTTGCATAATTTAAAAACAACTTCAGGGTGATACATATCTAAATAATATTTTTAAAAAATTTATCAAACACAGTTACTTTTTTGGTATTGTTTATCAAAAGAACTGGAGAAAAGAAAAGCCCAGCATCTGTTAACGACATTTCAGAAGACAATTATCCTCCCCCAATATAAATTCATTTACTTAGTAAAATATGGCAGTATGGGAGGCAGAATTCTGAGATGGCCCCAAGATTCCCATCCCTGGAGTATTTAAAAAAAACCAAACACGTTGCCTCCAGTCAATTCTGACTCATATACACCCTGCATAATCTCAAGTATGAGTAAAATCCAAACCTGTTGTCATCGAGTCGATTCCGACTCATAGCGACCCTATATGACAGAGCAGAACTGCCCCATAGGGTTTCTGAGGAGCGCCTGGTAGGTTCGAACTGCTGATCTTTTGGTTAGCAGCCGTAGCTCTTAACCACTACGCCACCAGGGTTTCCCGTTTCCCAGGTATGAGTGGGACTGTGAATATGATGGATTTCACTACATGACAAACGCGAAGAGATTTTGCAGACACAACTGAGGTCTCAATCAGTTGATTTAGAGTTAATGGAATGGAGTTTATTTGGGGCAACCCTTAAAAAGAACTGGGCCTTCTGGGGAAAAAAGATATTTGAAGCCACAGAGATTCTCCTGCTGGCCTGGGAGAAGCAAACAACTGTGTTGTGAACTGCCTATGGAGACAACCACATGGCAAGCACCTGAGGACAGCCTCTGGAACTGAGCGCAGTCCTTGGCTGACAGCCAGTGACAGCTAGCAAGGAACCAGAGGCCAAAGTCCGGCAGCCCCAAGAAACTGAATTTGGCCAACAACCATACAAGTCTGGAAGAGTACTGTAAACCTCAGATAAAACCCCAGCCCTGGCCAACATCTTGATTTCAGCCTTGTGAGAACACGAGCTGAGAACCCCAGCCATGCTGAGCCTATAGAACTGTGAGATAATAAATGAAAGTTGTTTTAAACTGCTAAAGTTGTAGTAATACGATACATAGCAATAGAAAGCTGATACAGACAGGAAGTCTCTGATCTGGGACATGACATTAAAGAGCTCCCAAAACGTGTATTGGTACCTTTTTTGGAAAGTGCATCCATGCTTTACAACAGATCCAGAATGGGGTGAACTTAATAAGCATAATTTACTTGTTTCAAAATTAGAGATGATTTTTTTTTTTTTTTTAAGATAAAAGCACAGACTGACAAGGAAATCTTAAATGCTGTAATGTTATCTTGGATCCCTATGAAAGAAGCAAAACTAGAAAAATAAGCCCATTGTGTGTCAGGTATTGAGTTTATGTTAATTACTTAATCTTACACTAGTCATTAAGGACGGTATTAATACCACCATTTTATAGATGAAGAAATAGACTCAAAGAGGTTAAGCTCCATGTCTAACTCAGTATTTCTCAGGATGAAACTAGGAAAATTGTAAGTCATCAAAAATGAAATGGAACGCATAAACACTGGTATCCTAGACATTACTGAGCTGAAATGGACTGGCATTGGCCATTTTGAATCAGACAATCATATGGTCTATGATGCTGGGAATGACAAATTGAGGAAGAATGGCATTGCATTCATCATAAAAAAGAGCATTTCAAGATCTATTCTAAAGTATAGCACTGTCAATGATAGGATAATATCCATACACCTATAAGGAAAACCAGTTAATATGACTATTATTCAAACTCAGGCACCATCATTCTGGCCAAAGATGAAGATATTGAAGATTTTTACCAACTTCTACAATCTGAAATAGACCAAACATAAAATCAAGATGACTGGCAACCGGAGTGTGAAAGCTGGAAACAAAAAAGGATCAGTAGTTGGAAAATACACCCTTGGTGATAGAAATGATGCCGCAGATAGCAAGACAGAATTTTGCAAGACCAATGACTTCCATGTTGCAATACCTTTTTTCAATAACATAAATGGCAATGTTACATGTGGACCTTGCCAGACGGAATACTCAGAAAACAAACTGACTTGCTCATATGCAAGTTCAAGCTGAAGCTGAAGAAAATAAGAACAAGTCCATGAAAGCCAAAGTATGACCTTGAGTATATGCTACCTGAATTTAGAGACCATCTCAAGAAGAGATTTGACTTCTTGAACACTTACGACTGCAGAGCAGACAAGCTGAGGCATGACATCAAGGACATTATACAAATAGAAAGCAAAAGGTCGTTAAAAAGAGAGGAAGGAAAGAAAAGACCAAAACGGATGTCAGAAAAGACTAGGAAACGTGCTCTTGAACAAAGAGTAGCTAAAGCAAATAGAAGAAATGATGAAGTAAAGGTACTGAACAGTAGATTTCAAAGGGGTGCTGAAGGAGACAAAGTATTATAGTGAAATGTGCAAAGACCTAGAGTTAAAAACTAAAAGCGTAGAACACGCTTTGCATTTCTCAAACTAAAAGAACTGAAGAGAGAATTCAAGCCTCAAGTTGCAACACTGAAACATTCTATGGGCAAAATGTTGAACAATGCAGGAAGCATCAAAAAAAGGTGGAAGGAATTCACAAAGTCACTATACCAAAAACAAGTGGTCGATGTTCAGCCATTACAGGAGGAGCATATGGTCAAGAACCAATGGTACTGAAGGAAGAAGTCCAAGCTGTGCTGAAGGCACTGGCAAAAAACAAGGCTCCAGGAATTGACAGAATACCAACTGAGATATTTCAACAAATGGATGCTGCACTGGAAGTGCTCACTTGTCTATCCCAAGAAATTTGGAAATCAGCTACCTGGCCAACCAACTGGAAGAGATCCATGTTTATGCCCATTCCAAAGAAAGGTGAACCAGCAGAATGCGGAAATTATAGAACAATATCATTAATATCACACACAAGTAAAATTTTGCTGAAGATCATTCCAAAGTGCTTGCAGCAGTACAACGATAGGGAACTACCAGAAATGCAGCCGGATTCAGAAGAGGACGTGGAATGAGGGATATCATTGCTGATGTCAGATGGAAAGCAGAGAATATTAGAAAGATGTTTACCTGTGTTTTATTGACTATGCAAAGACATTCAACTGTGTGGATCATAACAAATTATGGATAACACTGCAAAGAATAGGAATTCCAGAACACTTAATTGTGCTCATGAGGAACCTGTACATAGATCAAGAGGCAGTTTTTCGAAAAGGACAAGGCGACACCATGTGGTTTAAAATCAGGAAAGGTGTGTGTCAGGGTTGTATCTTTTCATCAGCCCTGTTCAATCTGTACGCTTAGCAAATAATCTAAGAAACTGGATTATCTGAAGAAGAATGCGGCATCAGAATTAGAGGAAAACTCGTTAACAACCTGCGATATGTAGGTTGACACAACCTTGCTTGCTGAAGGCAAAGAGGAATTGAAGCATTTACTGATGAAGATCGAACACCACAGCCTTCAGTATTGATTACACCTCAACATAAAACAAAAATCCTCACAAGTGGATCAATAAGCAACATCATGATAAGTGGTGAAAAGGTTGAAATTGTCAAGGATTTCATTTTACTTGGATCCACAACCAACACTCACGGAAGCAGCAGTCGAGAAATCAAATGATGTATTCCATTGGGCAAATCTGCTGCAAAAGACTGCTTTAAAGTGCTAAAAAGCAAAGATACCACTTTGAGGACTAAGGTCCACCTGATCCAAGCCATGCTGTTTTCAATTGCCACGTATGCCTACAAAAACTGGACTACAAATAAGGAAGACTGAAGAAGAATCGATGCCTTTGAATTATGGTGGTAACAAAGAATACTGAATATACCACAGACAACTAAAAGAATGAACAAATCTGTCTTGGAAGAAGTACAGCCAGAATGTTCCTTAGAAGGAAGGATGGCGAGACTTCGTCTCACATACTTTCGACATGTTATCAGGAGGGACCAGTCCCTGGAGAAGGACCTCATGGTTGGTAAAGAAGAGGGTCAGTGGTAAAAGTCAGCAAAAAAGAGGAAGACCCTCAGCGAAATGGCCTGACACAGTAGCTGCCAACAATGGGCTTGAACATAGCAATGATTATGAGGATGGAGCAGGACCAGGCAGATGGCATAGGATTTGTGGTACAGAGATTAACTATGCGTCGGAACCAACTCGACAGCACGTAACAACAGCAACAACAACAAAGTCAGTATTTCTCAAGCTCCTACTATATTACAGGTGTTGGGGATAAAATGTTTAAAAAGACCCTCAAGGAACTTTTACTCTACAGGGAGAGTCATACATTAAACTAATAAATAAATGACTAGAAAGTGATATGCTGTGAAGAAAACAGGGTAAGAAGATAGAAAATGACAGAGAGGGTGGTGTTATTTTAAAATAGGATGGTCAGGGAAGGCCTGAGGAGATAATTCTTTGGCTTTTGACAACAAACTTACCTATGTTTGGAAATAAATTTTTAATTATGATATCTGTAACCAAACCACTATTTTGCAGTTAATTCTGATTACATTAACATGCAAAGCAAACAACTATTAATACAATCCCTAGAATTTTATGTCATGAGCCAAATCCCTAGCCAGACAGAAAAACTCTTCAATGAAAGTAATTTAGCTTTTAAGAGTCCTTACAAGTTACAGCCTAACATTACTAGTCCCTTTCCATCTTATTTAACATAAACACATTAAATCTTCGCTTACCATCTCTCTAATAAAATCTATATTATTACAATATTTTTACAAAATGACACATGCCATATGTTTTTTGCCAACCATGCAACCCCCTCGCACAGTATTTGCATAGGTGCACTACAGGCATTATATGCATTGGTGTGTTATTTTGGAAAAATATGGTAATCTGCGTTTCAAATCACATTAAACTTAGCATCAGAGTAATACATCCAGAATATTAATTTACATATATAGGAATCTTCAATTTACCCAGTCAGCAATTAAAAACAAAGGAATGAACATTTGAGGAGACTACAAAAATCTGTATTGTTACTGTCTGAAAATATCTATAAAAAAGTTTGGAAAGAGCAAAATGACAAATTTAACAGGCTGGAAAGATCCACAGAGAGCCAGCAAATAGAAATCCAAAAGATCAACAATAAAACTTCAGAATTAGACAACTCAATAGAAAGTCACAGCAGCAGAATTGGGACAATGGAAGTCAGAATCAGTGAGAGCAAAGATAAACCATTTGACACCAACATATTTGAGGAAAAATCAGATAAAATAATTAAAAAAATGAAGAAACCCTAAGAATTACGTGGGACTATCAAGAGGAATGTTTTTTTTTATCAAGAGGAATAGCCTATGAGTGATTGGAGTACCAGAACAGGGGAGGGGAGTAGAAAACACAGAGAGAATTGTTGAAGATTTGCTGGCAGAATACTTCTCTGATATCATGAAATACGAGAATATACCTATCCAAGAAACTCATCGAACCCCACTCAGGGTAGATCGCAAAAGAAAGTCACCAAGACATATTATAATCAAACTTGCCAAAACCAAGATAAATAGAGAATTTTAAGTGTAGCTAGGAATAAACGAAGTCACCAACAACGGAGTGTTAATAAGACTAGGCTCTGACTGCTCAGCAGAAACCATGCAGGCAAGAAGGCAATGGGATGACATATATAAAGCCTTGAAGGAAAAAAATTGCCAGCCAAGACTTATATATCCAGCAAAACTGTCTCTCAAATATGACAGCAAAATCAGGGCATTTCCAGAGAAACAGAAATTAAGAAAATTTGTAAAAACCAAACCAAAATTACAAGAAATACTAAAGGGAGTCCTCCGGTTAGAGAATCAGTAATATCAGATAACAACCCAAGACTAGAACACAAGACAGAACAACCAGGTATCAACCTAGATAGGGAAGTCACAAAAAGAAGTCAAAGCTAAACCACTGAAAATAGGGAAACAAAGATGTCAATATGTAAAAGATGACAAGGTTAAAACAAAAAAAGGAACAATATAGTGTAGTCACAGAACTTTCACATGGAGAGGTAGTTAAGGTGGTATCAAGAAATAAAGATTGGTTTAAACTTAGAAAAATGGAGGTAAATTCTAAGGTAACTACAAAGGAAATTAACAATCCTACACATCAAAATAAAAAAGAAGAAAAACATAAAGACTCAGCAAATACAAAATCAACAACAATGAAAAAGATAAAAAGAAAATACATAAATAAAATTAAGTGGAACAAAGAAACTGTCCACAACACATACACCAAAAAAAGACATCAATATGACAGCACTAAACTCATACCTAGTGATAATTTCACTTAATGTAAATGGACTAAATGAACCAATAAAGACGCTGAGAGGGGAAGAACGGATAAAACAAACAAATAAAAAAATACGATCCATCTATATGCTGCCTACAAGAGACACACCTTAGGCTCAAAGACACAAACAAACTAAAACTCAAAAGATGGAAAAAAATGTATCATGCAAACAATAAAAAAAAAAAAAGTGGGGCAATATTAATCTCTGACAAAAAGAAATCAAGGATGGAATAAAGAAATTCACAGAATCAAATGAGAATGAAAACACATCCTATCTGATCCTTGGAGACATAGCAAAAGCAGTGCTCAGAAGTCAATTTGTAGCAATAAATGCTCAAATTAAAAAAGAAGGGCCAAAATCAAAACATTAACCCAATAACTTCAACAAACAGAAAGAAGGCAGCAAAAGAAGCCCTCGGGCCCCAGAAGAAAACAAATAATAAACATTAGAGCAAATTAAACGAAACAGAGAACAGAAAAACAATTGAAAGAGGTAACAAGACTAAGAGCTGTTTCTTTTAAAAGATCAACAAAATTGAAAAACCACTGGCCAAATTGACCGAAGAAAAACAGGAGAGGAAGCAAATAGTCCAAATAAGAAATGAGATGGGTGGTATCACAACAGACCCAACAGAAATTAAAAGAATCATAACAGAATACTATGAAAAACTGTACTCCAACAAATTTGAAAACCTAGAAGAAATGGATGAATTTCTAGAAACACAGTACCTACCTAAACAAACACAAACAGAGGTAGAACAACTAAATTAACCTATAACAAAAGAAGAGATTGAAGAGGTAATTAAAAAACTCCCAACAAAAAAAACTCTGGCCCTGATGGCTTCACTGGAAAATTCTACCAAGTTTTCAGAGAAGAGTGGAAACTAGTACTACTAAAAGGTATTTCAGAGCATAGAAAAGAACGGAATACTTCTGAGCTCATTCTATGAAGCCAGCATAACCCTGATACCAAGACCAGCTAAAGACACCACACACACAAAAATAGAAAATTACAGACTTATATCCCTCATGAACATAGATGCAAAAATCCTCAGCAAAATTCTAGCCAATAGAATTCAACAACATATCAAAAAAATAACTCACCATGACCAAGTGGGATTCATACCAGGTATGCAGGGATGGTTCAACATTAGAAAAACAATCAATGTAATCCATTCTATAAATTAAACAAAAGACGGGAACCACATGGTCTTTTCAATTGATGCAGAAAAGGCATCTAACAAAGTCCAACACCCATTCACGATAAACACTCTCAGCAAAATAGGAATAGAAGGGAAATTCCTCAACATAATAAAGGGCATTTATACAAAGCCAACAGGCAACATAACCTAAATGGAGAGAGTCTGAAAGCGTTCCCCTTGAGAACAGGAACCAGACAAGGATGCCCTTTATCACCACTCTTATTCAACATTGTGTTGGAGGTCCTAGCCAGAGCAATAAGGCAAGATAAAGAAATAAAGGGCATCCAAATTGGTAAGGAAGAAGTAAAAGTATCCCTATTTGCAGATGACATGATCTTATATACAGAAAGCCCCAAAGAATCCACAAGAAAATTCCTGGAATTGATAAAAGATTTCAGCAAAGTATCATGATACAAGATAAACATGCAAAAATCAGTTGGCTTCCTTTACACCAACAAAGAGAACCCTGAAGAGGAAATTGCCAAATCCATACCATTTACAATAGCCCCGAGAAGATAAAATACTTAGGAATAAAACTAACCAAAGACGTAAAAGATCTATATGAAGAAACTACAAGACACTACTGTAAGAAACCAAAAGAAACCTACATAAGTGGAAAAACAAACCTAGCTCATGGACAGGAAGACTCAACATTGTGAAAATGTGAATTCTACCCAAAGCCATCTACAGATACAATGCAATCCCAATCCAAATTCCAATGGCATTTTTTAATGAGATGGAGAAACAAATCACCAACTTCATATAGAAAGGGAAGAGGCCCAGGATAAGAAAAGCATCACTGAAGTAGAAGAACAAAGTGGGAGGCCTCCCACTACCTGATTTTAGAACATATTATAGCATCATGGAAACCCTGGTGGCAAAGTGGTTAAGTGCTACGGCTGCCGACCAAAGGGTCGGCAGTTCGAATCCACCAGGCACTCCTTGGAAACTCTGTGGGGCAGTTCTACTCTGTTCTATAGGGTTGCTATGAGTTGGAATTGACTCAATGGCACTGGGTTTGGTTTTGATACCACCACAGTAAGTCAAAACAGCCTGGTACTGATACAACAACAGATACATAGACCAATGGAACAGAATTGAGAATCCAGAGATAAATTCATCCACTTATGAGCAGCTGATATTTGACAAAAGGCCAAAGTCTGTTAAATGGAGAAAAGACAGTCTCTTTAACACATGGGGCTGGCATAACTGAATATCCATCTGCAAAAAAATGGAACAAGACCCATACCTCACACCATGTACAAATACTAGCTCAAAATGGATCAAAGACCTAAATATAAAATCCAAAATGATAGAGATCACAGAAGAAAAAATAGGGACGATGCTAGCAGCCCTAATACATGGCATAAACAGAATATGAAACATGACTAACGACGCACAAACATCAGAAGAGAAACTAGTTAACTGGGCGCTCCTAAAAATCCAACAGTTATGTTCATCAAAGGACTTCATCAGAAGAATAAGAAGACAACCCATGCACTGGGAAAAAATTTTTGGCTAGGACATATCTGATCAGGATCTAATCTCTAAAATCTGTAAGACACTGCAAAACTTCAACAACAAAAAGACAAATAACCCAATTAAAAAATGGGCAAAGGATACGAACAGGCATCTCACCAAAGAATGCATTCAGGCAGTTAACAGATACATGAGAAAATGCTCATGATCATTAGCCATTAGAGAAATGCAAATCAAAACTACAATGTGATACCATCTTAACCCCCCCCCCAAAAAAACAAAATTTTTTTTTGGGGGGGCTGGTATTAATCCAAAAAACACAAAATAATAAATGTTGGAGAGGCTGTGGAGAGACTGGAACACCTATACACTGCTGGTGGGAATGTAAAATGGTACAACCACTTTGGAAATCAATTTGGTGCTTCCTTGAAAAGCTAGAAATAGAAGTACTATGTGATTCAGCAATCCCATTCCTTGGACTATATCCTACAGAAATAAGAGCTGTCACAGGAATAGATATATGCACACCCATGTTCACTGCAGCACTGTTCACAATAGTAAAAAAAAAGACAGAAACAACCTAGGTGTCCATCAAAAGATGAATGGATAAACAAATTGTGGTATATTCACACGAAGCAATACTATGAGATGATAAAGACCAATGATGAATCCTGGAAACATTTCATAACATGGATGAATTGGGAAGGCATTATGCTGAGTGAAATCAGTTAGTCATAAAAGGACAAATATTGTATGAGACCACTATTATAAGAACTCAAGAAAAGGTTTAAACACAGAAGAAAACATTCTTTGATGGTTATAAGGGCAGGGAGGGAAGGAGAGAGGTATTCACTAATTAGATAGTAGATAAGAATCATCTTACGTGAAGGGCAGGACGACACACAATACAGGGAAGTCAGCACGATTGGACTAAACCAAAAGCTAAGAAGTTTCCTGAATACAACAAAACACTCTGAGGGACAGAGTAGCAGGGGCAGGGGTCTCGGGACCATGGTTTCAGGGGACATCTAGGTCAACTGGCATAACGAAGTTTATAAAGAAAATGTTCTGCTTCCCACTTTGGTGAGTGGCATCTGGGGTCTTAAAAGCTAGCAAGTGGCCATCTAAGATGCATTAATTGTTCCCAACCCACCTGGAGCAAAGCAGAATAAAGAACACCAAAGACACAAGGAAAATATTTGGCGAAGAGACAGAAAAGTCCACATAAACCAGAGACTCCACAGCCTGAGACCAGGAGATAGGTGGTGCCTGGCTACCACCAATGACCACTCTGGCAGGAAACACAACAGAGTCCCTGACAGAGCAGGAGAAAAGTGGGGTACAGAACTCAAATTCTAGTAAAAAGATCAGACTTAATGGTCTGAGAATGGAGGGATCCCAGAAGACATGGCCCTGGACTCTCTATTAGCCCAAAACTAAAACCATTTCTTCAGACAAAGATTAGACTGGACTATAAGACATAAAATGGTACTCGTGAAGAGTATGCTTCTTAGTTCAAGTAGATACATGAGACTAAATTGGCAGCTCCTGTCCAGAGGTGAGATGAGAAGGCAGAAAGGGACAGGAGCTGGCTGAATGGACAAGGGAAATCTGGGGTAGAAAGGAGGGGTGTCCTGTCACATTATAGGGGAACTAGGGTCACATAACAATGCATGTATAAATTTTTGTATGAGAACTTGAACTGTAAACTTTCACTTAAAGCACAATAAAAGAAAAGATAATGTTCTGCATCCCACTTTGGTGAGTAGCATACAGGGTCTTAAAAGCTTGCGAGTAGCCATCTAAGACTCATCAATTGGTCTCAACCCACTTGAAGCAAAGGAGAATGAAGAACACCAGACACATGGAAAATATTTGGCCAAGAGACAGAAAAGTCCACACAAACCAGAAACACCATCAGCCTGAGACCAGAAGAACTAGATGGTGCCCAGCTACCACAAAGGCTGCTCTGACAGAGAATACAACAGAGAGTGCCTGACAGAGCAGGAGAGAAAAGTGGGGTGCTGAACTCAAATTCACTAAAAAGACCAGACTTAATTTGGTTGCAAAGTGGGTAAGTGTTACAGCTGCTAACCAAAGGGTCAGCAGTTCAAATCTGCCAGACGCACGTTGGAAACTCTATGGGGCAGTTCTATTCTGTTCTATAAGGTCGCTGTGCATCAGAATCGACTTGATGGGAATGGGTTTGGTTTTGGGTTTTTTTTTTTTTTTTTTTTTAACGGTCTGACTGACTGAGACTGAAGGGACCCTTGCAGTGATGGTTCCTGGACGCTCTATTTACCCAGGTCTAAACCATTCCTGAAGATTACTCTTCAGACAAAGATTACACTGGACTATAAAACATAAAACAATACTCGTGAAGAGTGTGCTTCTTAGTTCAAGCAGATACAGGAGGCCAAATGGGTGACTCCTGTCTGGAGGTAGGATGAGAAGGGAGGAAGGGACAGGAGCTGGTTGAATGGACAGGGGAAACCCAGGGTGGAAAGGGATTGCAACTAGTGTCACATAATAATATTTGTATAAATTTTTGTACAAGAAATTAACTTGGTCTGTAAACTTCCACCTAAAGCACAAAAAAAAAAAAAAAGAAAGAAAGAAAAAGAAAAATCATTCCCATGAGGAATTTTTGTGTTTGGACTATGAAAACAATAACAGAAGTTTTCACTGCTATGTATTACCTACTGCCTTCTAGAAAGTGCTTTAAAAATTCTTAAAAAAAAAAAAAAGTTGGAAATACTAACTAGACACATTTGTATCTCACTATAAGCATAACTATTATTTATTACTTTCTCAAGAAACAGGCAGTCTAGTTTCATCCCTGTATTAATTAAGATTCTTGGGTAGTGAAGCACTTAGTGAAGAATTAACGTAAACAAGAGTCAACAATCATAAGCAAATAGAAAACCAATTGTGGACACTGGTTCACAGAAAACTTTTACTGCTGATACACTTACATATCCCATGGGGTATAAATGTGAATTATTGTTTAATTAAGTTTCTGTAATGCAGAGAGATTTTAATGATTTCTGTCCATCAAATAATTAATCAAACTAAACAGATAATCAGGTGGCCATTAAAAACCATCAAAACTAGAAGAAAAACAAACATACTAGACACATCTGCAGCAAGTCAGAGGGTGCTCTGGCAGTTCACTCAGAGGAGCGTCTTCTCCACCAGGATCTTGCAGTAATTCATCTGATGTGCCATGAATCAGTTTTTTCTGTTTTTTAAATAGTATTTTATTGTGTTTTCAGTAAAGGCACACAGCAGGTTAGGCTCCCATTCAACAATTTCTATACAAGTTGTTAAGGACAATACTTACATTCTTCACAATGTATGCTGTGAATTAGTTTTGAAAAGAAAGATTGCTAAAAACATACTATAAACTTGCCTGCCACACCTAACAGTTCTTTTGATGCTGCGTTATGAGTGTAGCCCTGGTGGCGCAGTGATTAAGAGCTTGGTTGATAACCAAAAGGTTAGTAGTTAGAATCCACTAGCTGTTCCTTGGAAACCCTACGGGGCAGTTCTACTCTGGTCTTACAGGGTTATGAGTACAAAAATTAATTACAACTATGATTTAAGATGTAGCTACACCAAGGAGATAAATAAATATATATACATAAAATATGAAGAACAGGGCATCAGGATTGGAGGAAGACTCATTAACGACCTGCCTTATACAGATGGCACAACTTTGCTTGCTGAAAGTGAAGAGGACTTGAAGCGCTTATTGACGAAGATCAAAGACCACAGGCTTCAGTATGGATCGCAACATATAACCAAAAACCAAAATCCTCACAACTGTACCAATAAGCAACATCATGATAAATGGAGAAAAGACTGAAGTTGTCAAGGATTTCATTTTACTTGGATCCACAATCAACACTCAGGTAAGAAATCAAAAGACGCATTGCATTGGGCAAATCTGCTGCAAAAGACCGCTTTAAGGTGATGAAAAGCAAAGAAGTCACTTTGAAGGCTAAGGTAGGCCTGACCTAAGCCATGGTGTTTTCAATTGCCTTATATGCATGCAAAAGCTGAACAATGAATAAGGACGATTGAAGAATTGACACCTTTGAATTGTGGTGTTGAAGAAGAATACTGAATATGCCATGGACTGCCAAAAAAAATGAACAAATCTATCTTGGAAGAAGTACAACCAGAATGCTCCTTAGAAGCAAGGATGACGAGACTATGTCTCACATACTTTAGACATGTTATCAGGAGGGATCAGTCCCTGGAGGAGGGCATCGTGGTTGGTAAAGTAGAGGATCAGTGAAAAAGAGGGAGACCCTCAATCAGATGGACTGACATAGTGGCTGCAACAATGGATTTAAGCATAACAGCGATTGTGGGGACGGCGCAGGACCCGGCAGTGTTTCGTTCTGTTGTACATAGGGTCTCTATGAGTAGGAATTGACTTGATGGCACCTAACAACAATACCAAAAATGTGGAGACTGACTACAAAGAACGTAAATGTGTTCTCCTTCTAACCATGGCCCTGGCAGCTGCTTTCTTAAAATGGTCACATGTTAGACAGGGATTGGACGGGACAATGGCATAGAAAAAGATGCTGGTGAAGAATGAGCTTCTTGGATCAAGTAGACATTTGAGACTATGCTGGCATCTCCTATCTGGAGGGGAGATGAGAGCGCAGAGGAGGTCAGAAGCTGGCGAAATGGACAAGAAAAGAGAGAGTGGAGGGAAGGAGTGTGCTGTCTCATTAGGAGGAGAGCAATTAGGAGTATATAAGTATGAGACTGACTTGATTTGTAAACTTTCACTTAAAGCACAATACAAATTAAAAAAAAAAGGTCACATTATTTCTCTTTCATACACAGGCTAAGTAAACTATAAATGTTTTTGTACAACATATCTCCTGAGCAATACCTGTGCTTTTATGCAAAACTGAAATAGTAATCCTGACACCTGTGATTTTCTTCATAAATACAATGCATCGGAGGCACTTTCTCGGCAGTTGCAACTGATTTTTCTATTCCACTTGCACTATCCGTTGACAAAGTGTGGAGGAAGGCTGTCCATCACTATTTCAAGAATGTGTGCTAAGGTATTTTGGGGGCAGCTTATGCCAAAGCCTGCAAATTTCCAACCAAACAGAAGAAGATATTTCTGTAGATTATACCAGGCCACAATTTTTTGCAAAGGTCACCATAATGTTCAACTTAAAACACAGGCATCTTTTAAAGTCAAAAGCCCCCAATAATGCATGCTTTAAGGATCTATTTTTCTCATGAAACCCTCTCTAAATTTTTACATTTTGAAGACCCAGGTCCAGAGATTGAATTCTTTACGATAGGGGGTTTCAGAAATGAAGACAAGGATGAGAATTGGGAAATAGGTTGGGGAAGAAAAATGGTAAAAATATAAAGAAACATAACTCTTTTAATACTGTTTTCTTAGGGTATCTAGCAAGATAGCACCTTTTGGTTCTCCTTAGGAAATGTTACAGCACTAATCCAGCTGGTCCTCGTATCCAAAAAAAAACGTTCCAAAAAGTAAAACTTGAATTTGCGGCACACCAAGCACTATGCTGAACCCACAGGAGTGAAGTAATGTGTAGGCACACCCTGCTGTAGCCTCCTGCCATTTCACAGACCCTCAGTCTCTCCCCAGCACTAGTTGTTTGAGCACTGTTCACCTTGAGTCTCATTCATTCCCTACTTGTGTGCATCCTTTTTTCTGTGACAAAAGGTCTCCTAAAAAGCAATTAAGTGATCAAAGCGATCCCTCAAAGGGACTATGTGAGGGGACTAGTAAGGGATGGCTGGCTACCTATGTAAAATGCTACAGCCTCAAGCACTTCAAGATACGGGAGAATATGCCCAGGCAGCATCAGTGTTTCCAAAAGACCTCAAGAAACTCACAGGTGAGAGGGCTACCTTCCAGAGCAAGTCTTCAATTGTGATGAAACAACTATTTACATAGCATTTACATGGTATTAACACAGTAAACCCAGGTATTACAAATAATCTAGAGGTGATTTAAAGTATACAGGAGGATGTGCACAAGGTTATACACAAATACTATGCCAATTTATGTAAGGGACTTGAGCATCCTCGGATTAGCATCCCTGGATTTTGGTATCTGTGGCTGATGGTGGTGGTGGGGGGTGGTCCTGGAACCAATTCCCTGTAGATACAAAAATCAAAAAACTAAACACACTGACGTCAAGTCAACTCGGACCCATAGCGACCCTATAGCACAGAGAAGAAATGCCCCATAAGGTTCCCAAGGAGCGCCTAGTGGATTTGAACTGCCGACCTTTTGGTTAGCAGCTGAACTCTTTAACTACTACGCCACCAGGGTTTCCTGCAGATTCCAAGGGATGACTTGATAACTCTTCAACACATACCCATTATAAACGTATTAAACACATATAGAAATAGAAGAAAGTTTTACTTCTTCACTCCACTGCTGCCACACTACTGAACCGCCCTCCAATAAGTCACCTAATCTCAAATATCAAGAGCTTTTCTCATATCTCATCCCCCTTGACTTTTTTTTTTCCTCTTTTTCTGGTATCATTTTCTTTATTGTGCTAAAAATATACAGAATAAAAATTGGCCAATTCAACAATTTCTACATGTGAAATTCAGTGACACTGATTACCACATTCTTCATGTTGTACATCCACCATTACTACTCTTCCAAATTGTTCCACCACCATTAACATAAACTCAGTGTCCCCTGTACACCACTCGGCTTGCACATTCCAAGTACTTTGAGTGCTACAGCCTCATCATACTTCTGCTTAATTGTCTGCCCATTAATTCTTCTTGATCTTTCATAGCCTTCAGCATACATTGATGCATACACTGTGTGGCATATTGCATAGGATACAGCATATTATTCAGAAATGGACCGGTCATCCAAGGGAACAAAAGACTCTACATGTTTCAGAAATTTAAATACGATTGCATAATTATTTCATACATGCTAAAAACCATATAAAGTTCCGCTGTTCTGCATTCTAATTTTCTGCACTTATCACCATTCCCAAAGATCCAGTTTAGTTACCAAATTAGAACTGTTCTTCAGTAATGCTGCAATTATGCAGTAAACAAACCTTGTGCAGAATGCAATTTTACACTGACAAAAGCAATTAAAAGTACAAAAGAACAGTGTACTTCCTTTTAAATCTTAACACTGAACAAGTTCTTCTTTAAATACTTTCAGAAAAAAGGTGATCATGATATACGGAACTGGTTATTCCAAACCACACACGTACTCTTTAGTGAATACTCCCCGAGGGCCAGTCGCCGTGCCTTGGCTAGCATCCAGTGAGTGTTTATCCAGAATATTACGTGCAGCTGGACTTAAACGGACTCTAAGAAGGGAACATGAAGATTAATGGAACCAATTAGCACTTGCATTTGATTCAAATACATCTAAATGTCAACAGTTTTGCTGATAATTAGAAAAAGTAAAATCTTATAATAAAGTTACAGTGACTCCCACAGATGGTTACAGTCAAATAAATTAATCTTTATTAATCTGTTTACTTTATTGCCAAAACATCTTCATAAACATTTAACTACACAGTTACTCTTTTAAAAATATTCTTTTAATAAAAGTAAATATTCATTAGAGGAAACAGCTTATATTTCCCACAATTCTTTTTTACATGGCTACTCATCACACAATTATCGATAAAGAACTAATTATATTGTTCCTTCATATATTTATAAAAGTCGCTAGTATTTATATAAAAGCACTTTTACTTTATATATGTGCCATAGGAGTAAGAGAGGCAGAAACAATTACAGTGATTTTATAGGCAAGGAAATGGCGGCACGTGACTAGTAAGTGTCTACTTTTCCATTAAGATCTTAAGGAAAGGTAGCAAAAATAAATGCCTACATGGTCAGGTAAAGAAAAATGAGTGAAACAAGCTGAGTCCAGAAGTTTAAAACTACTATATGTGGGGGGGGTAGGGGGGTACTGTGTCACTTGCCACATTTCAGGAAAATCCTCAGCTCTAGCTGAGATGGGCCTGGTATGGCGAAATATTCAGATTTTTCAAGAAAGCTAAAATTTGAGATTTTTATATAAAATTAACTAGCAACCAATTCAAATGAAAAAACAAAACAAAAAACCAACTCTGCGCGGGCCAACATTGTACAGGCTAATGAAAACACACTAGTTCATGGGTCAAAAGGTTTTTAACATACACCCTGGGACCTCAGACACATGTTAGGTCTCTAATGATGACTGACTTTAGTAGAACGATAGTGTATACACTACTGTCCAAGGTCGCACATGACGGTGAAGTACACAACAATACTTGGGCCTTTCTTTTTTATTACTTATTTACAAGGGGAGAAGGTCATTAGGTACAAAACATCAATGAGAACACTGGCATATAGGTGTTCTGATTTTCTGATTTTTACATTAAATAAGAGAAAATGAAAGGAGAGTAAAGGCAACAGAGTCAGACATAAAGGGAATTTTAAAACCGGTACTTAACAAATACTGTAAATTTAAAAACTGACCATAGTAAACTAAAAATTATATATAATACACATATAAATAACTTTTCTTATAAAGAAAATGAAACTTTGTATAATTACATAGAGTATTAAATAAATATAATAAAAACTTGTGCCAGAATTTGCAGTCCATCAATTAAAGCTTTCTTTCTAAAACTATGTTTACAAAGTATCTGTGTTGGATATAGACACAACTGGAAAAAAAAAAAAAGAGCTTTTATCTGTGTCAGAAATCCAAATGAAGAATAGCTTTAAAAGGAATAGATGCTTAAATGCTAATTGCACTGTGTATCAGTTATATACTTGAAACTAGAATTCATATTAACTGGAATTCCAACCATGGGAACACAGTACAGAGTCTGGTATACTGAATGCAGTTCGGGAATCCTAAAACCTAATTCAAGTTGAAAGTGGACGAAGGCTGTTTTGTTCTCTACGGAGTCAACAAAGCTTTCACAGTAGATGGAACATAACAGGTATTCAATAACTTTGTTGAATAAACAATGATAGTAAAATAATCATTTCTAGGCCTCAGTCTCATAAGAGAAAAAAGATCAGTAACCTTCTACTTCATGGTAATGATTAAAATACCCCAGAGGCTACCATATTAGTATTATTATTTTAATCACCATTCAGATAAAAATACTCACTGAAGTTTCCCTGGTTTGTGTTCCTTTTGGACAGTGACAGAAACCAGTGGCTCTGCTGGAGGATGAGGCACTGATGGTTTTGCAGCTGGTGATGGAGGACCTACATCTTTGGGAATTTCAACATGTTTCCAATCTTCTCCTTCTTCAACCATCAAACCAATTAGTGCACCTAGCCGTATATTTTTAGCTCCTTCTTCGACCTATATTTTAAAAAGAAAATAATTGCAGAGATGAAGAGGTTCTTGACCTCGTGTAGTAGTTTATTCCTTTGTTAGATAAATTTATACTGGTTGGAAATATCTCTTATTTTGAGCCATACTGTCCTACCTATCCCCACTTCCTTCACCATCCTCCCCTCCCAGTTTCTAATATATCTCCTGAAATAAAGAAAAAATCTGGGATCTCTCCTCTTTCTGACCGTCTTTGAATACATAAGAGCTATCATTACCACCTTCTTTTTCATGTCCATCACTACAAGTCAAAAACACAACACTGTGGTTATATATCTCAACTTTTTGTCTTTCCCATATAGTTTTTATACAATGGCTTAGGAATTCCAAGAGTGCATAGGCATTAACTCTCCAGTTAGTCCTATTTATTGAAATTAACTTAAAGTACAATCTCTTCAGTAAACTTAAGTCTCTGGAAAAAAAGAGCTAGTTAACCATTGTGGTTAATGTAAGGTGTAATTTCCTTCTTCCTCTATATTTCTTTCCCTATTTACAAAATCTGAGAAATAAAACTTCATGAAATTTTTAAAAGTATATCAGAAACACAGTTGTGTCTCAGCTAACCAAACACTTTGTTGTAGATAAGGCCAATTAAAAAGCATAGATAACACTGAAGATGGTTTTCTCAAAAATATAAGATAAATATATTTTAAGCATTTTAGTAGTGTTAATTTATAAAGAAAGGGCTGATTCTTCTTCATTTATTAAAAAAAGTCCATAGAGAACCTTCAGATGGAAATACTTTATTAAGTTCAGTCCTGGAAGAAAATGTCATTTCTTTAATTATTTCTATCATTTCCTTTCAATTACTCTAACTAAGGTTCATTACAGATGCAATTTAATGCATAATAGGATGACAGAAGGCAGGGCATTCACTAATACAGTAATTATAAGTAAAAGCATAATTCCTAGCATGGGTTCAACATTTCTGAGTAATACCAATTTTGATGCTTATTAGTATGTGGACTATTCTTAAAGTAAAAAGGCATAAGTTCTGGGTGTTAGGAAGATGTCTAAGTTTACTAATTAGTGGCGGAGAACAGGAACAGCGCTTTGATGAAGCAAACTATACATAAGAAATGGTTATATAAAACTAAGTAAGAATGCTTAATGAGTTGCAAGTGGAAAAATACTAAGCAATCCAAGAAATAATATCCAAGTACAAAGAATTTCGCTCAAATGAAAAGCATTCATTTAATTTAAAAATTAAAAAAAAAAAAGAATTGTTTTAAACATATCAATAGATTTCTGAAGTCTGAGACACTATACTGAATCTGACACCTTGCTGTTTTCACTTACTACAATAAATCTTGCAAATGACCCCATATATACACTACCAATATGATACTGGCACCACAAGCAGGCAATAATGAACATTTAGTATCATTTCAATTTCTAGCATATCTAAATATCGAATAAAATTTAACTACTCACATTGTTTTCCATTTAAAAAATGGCACCATGAAGCAGGACCCCAAATACAATGGACAAGGACAAGTGAAATACTTCCATGTAACTTGGCAGTAAGTTAAAGGAAGTTAATACCTACATCATTAAAATAATTTCATTTAAAGTCATTAAAATCACTATATGAATTTAAGGTAATTCATCTGACTTCTTCCATTCCCTTCGTGTAATAAGAGATCTTTTTAGCAGTGTGCTAGTTTTCTCTAGATGTTGGAGATAATAATAGTAGCTACTACACAGAGTTGTTGAGGAATAAATTAGTATCTGACATGTAATAACTGCCATGTAAGTGTTAAGGGTGTTTTATCACTGTGGCTGTGTTTTCCCTCCAAGTCACCCCACGCTCTGTCAGTTTGTCATACTGTGAGGGCTTGTGTGTTGCTGTGATGCTGGAAGCTAGGCCACCGCTATTCAAATACCAGCAGGGTCACCCACGGTGGAGAGGTTTCAGCTAAGCTTCCAGACTAAGACAGGCTAGGAAGAAGGACCTAGCAGCCTACTTCTGAAAACAATTAGCCAGTGAAAATCTTATGAATAGCAGTGGAACATTGATACAGTGCCAGAAGATGAGCCTCTCAGGTTGGAAGGCACTCAAAATACACAGGGCTGCAACAACAGGCTCAAGCATAGCAATTGTGAGGATGGAGCAGGACCAGGCAGTGTTTTGTTCTGTTGTGCACAGCGTCGCTATGAGTTGGAACAGACTTGATGGCACCGAACAATGATAACAACAACAACAACAACAACACAGAGTTGTTGAGGAATAAATTAGTATCTGACATGTAGTAACTGCTATGTGAGTATTTAAGGTGTTATTATTACTATTGTGGTTGTTTTCCTCCAAATCACTGATTCTTAAAACAAATAATACATTCAACAAGCCGGATCATGACTGGACTACAGAAGAGTGCCCCCTTGGCAGGGGTTGCAAACTCATGCTTAAAAGACTAGGGCCAGACTGGCAGCACTGGTGGGTAAATAGCAGTATACAAGCCAACAGGAGGTAAGGCCTATGACAAATCACGTTTCTCAATAATACACATACGAAGGCTGAATCCCACCTCCAGGTCCAGGCGCCGAGTATGGGGCTTATGGACTAGGGGCATCCCTATAGCCTGCATTAACCACCTGCAAATGTCCTGAAACCATTCTACAGCCCTCCTTAGCTCATCATGATCCCAAGGATGCTGAAGACAAAATACAAAATATCTACTGCGTTATTTCCCAAAAGAAGTTATTTGAGGGGGTTTTACACCATTCAAGGTGCTAATAAATACTGTTTTGATTTCTGACTTTTAAAAATAGTAAATTAAAAAACGGTATAAACAGTTTTTCTCTTAAAACTAGAACTGTTTGAGAGCTACAAAGCCAGTACTGAAAGGGCACGCACAACAGTTAGTGGGGATGAGCTGAGTCACATGACTGATGATTCGAACCATCACAAAGTTTTTATTTATTTATTTTTATATATATTTGTTATGGATATGTCCCCCAAAATATGTGTTCTAAATCCTCACCTCTACGTCTGTGGTGAAGCCCTAACAGCACAGTGGTTAAGAGCGTGGCTGCTAACCATAATGTCAGCAGCTGTAATCTACCAGCTGCTCCTTGGGAACTTATGGAGCAGTTCTATTTTGTCCTACAGGGTGGCTAAGAGTCAGGCTTTATTTTGTTTCTTTATGCCTGTGGTTACAATCCCATTTGAGAACTGGTTGTCTTTGTTATGTTAATGAGTAGGATTAGTGTAGGGGGTACCCTGAGTCAATCTCTTTTGAGATATAAAAAAGATCAAGCAAGCAAGCGGAGCAGAGACAGGTTAAGACTGATGCCAAGACACATGGAGATCACCAAGGAACCAGGAAGTAGAAGCTGAAGAGACAAGAACCTTCCTCCAGAGTTGACAGAGAAAGCCACCCCCAGGGCTGGCACTCTCAATTTGGACTTCTGTAAGAAAATAAATTTCTGTTTGCTAAAGCCATCCATTTGTGGTATTTCTGTTACTGTAGCACTAGATAACTAAGACAGTACTGTTTAACTTATACATGCAATGAACTTTGGTTTAAAAGGGAGATACATAAGGAACACTGAAGCTGAATACAAAACCATAACAAGCTAAAACTCAGACAGGGAGAAGAAACATTAAGTCCTTGAATAATAGCTGCCTGGGATTCATCAAGCGCCAGGTACTGTTCCAGCACGATATTAACTCATTTAGTGCTCCTAACAACCTTATGAGACAAGTACTAGTATTATTCCCATTTACAGACAAGGAAACTGAGCCACGGAAAGGTTAAACAACTTGCTTAAGACGACAAGGCCAGAGCCAGGACGCAACTGCACTCTGACATTAGAGACTGCACTGAAGACGATCGATACCGAATCTGTAAACTGCATTCACCTGATCAAAATTATCACATAGCACATCAAGAAGGTGCCAATATTTTAAAAAACAAGCTTAAAAGGAGAAGCTATAAGGTAGATTATAACTGATTTGTGTTTTCATTCACGAGCAAAGTAGACTGTATGTTTCAACAATTTACCTATTTCAAAATGAAAAAAAATTGAACTGAAAGTATCTTCCATTTAGAAGAATCTGCTCAGAGCTTTCCAGCTACCTCAGCACTTAAGAGTGAAAATACTTTCTCAATACAATACAATTTTTAAAAGTAGTATGGGCTACAGAGAAGAATCAATTGAGTTCTCAACAACTGCAAATTTTTTAACCATGAAATGCAACTCTGAAGGCAACTGCAGGCAATTTAACGAAAAACAGGGGAAAAAACCTAATAAAAGCATATTAAAGAAAAAGATTTTTTAGAAAAGTACTAGTAACATAATATTAGCATGAGATACAGCTATGTGCCAACAATAATTACCCTCTATTGTTTTTTAATATTCAGATGATCAAAACTGAGTTTAAAAATTTGCTTCAATATCCATGAACATTACTTTTACAAAGAATTTTATTTCTGAAGATAGTTTTGAATAATAACAGCCGATCAATAAAATCCTATCAATGAATTTATTGCCAATCAATAGGTAAAAATTTCAAAACATTATGTTTAATTAATTTTAGCATCTTACATTCTTTTACATTCAAAAATGTCCTGGTTTGTATGACAAATTACACAGTCAATCTAAATATGTTGAAAGTCAAACTAGACAACCTCTAAATAACCTTTCAAACATGTCATCCTCAGATTCTATTTTATTAATTTATCATTTATAATACCTGCTGCCCAATTTGCTGAACACTGTATTTAAGATTAACTGACGAAATGATCTCTACTGTATAATAACTTAAGGTTCTGTAGATGATAATGTACTAGTGGTTAAATGAGAAATTAAAAATTCTCCCATTAAATAAATTGGAAATAAATCATAAAATTATCTACATGAACAGCAATTATTCTTTCATTAACACTTTTAACGGCATCTAAGCTTTGTTTCTGGTTCGAGTTAAATGTAATAAATATTATTTTACATTTAAAATGGAATTCAGATGCACAAATTTTAAAGAGTACAAAAAAATACTGAAGTTGTGGAGAAAATAATATAAAAGCCTCTAAAAGACTGGAAATAAATCCCTATGAAAAGCTGAAATAGACCATAATTTTTAATCCTTTCAATAACGTGGGCTAAAATGAAAAACTGGTTTTAGATCATCCTTTGCCTTTTAACAGGCTCAATTATTCTACTCCTTGATCTTGAAAGCGAAAATCTTTTATTTATATACGTATTTCTCAAGAATCATTTCATTACATGTATTAATACAAAAACTAGCCCACAATGAAAGACAAAGGAATAACTCTTGCTAGTGCTCGCGGTGGTGGGGGAGGAGGGCAGGAAGGTGGTATTGGAAGAAAAAAAATAAAAGAAAAAAGGCACCAGTAACGCCTTCTTAATTTTCCCCCTCATTTTCTTCCCTGCAAAATTGCACACACTGTGACATAAACATATTCCCATTATCTAAAATGTATGCAGAATAAATACAGAGCCACAAAGCCCCCCAAATATATACAATTTTCTCTTTGGCAAGGAAATAGCTATTTATGCTGCTAAAGCTGCTATCTATTGTAAACTGCCCCTCCTCCCTTTTCAAGCATTAGGAGGCAGATAAATAGGCACCACTGACCCACTAACATTGTTAGCAATTTGAAATGCATTACTAAGCAGCTAAGTGGAAAATGCTATCAATTCTAGAAGACTCTCATAACCAAACAATCTAGAGCTAGGGGCAAGAGCACAGACTGCTAAAAGTGCACACAATAAAATGTAGCTGGAGTTATTACAGATGGTTAATTTAAACAATCTTTTTCTTTTAAAAAATATAACACAAATTAGTCAAGGAACCTATTTTTCGCATGAATATGTACATTTTATCATTTACAAAGGTACAGAAATTCTACCCTCTTATTCGTTTCCTCCAAAGAGGTTAGCTGTATGAAACTGCAGATTACTATGTGTTTAAACACAGCTGCTAATGCTGTAGATGACAAGTAAAAGAAGTATGACAAATTAGAAAGCAAAAAATAAGACCTAAGTGACTAGAAAAAAGGGGAAGGGAATTTTCTAGTAAGAAACACGAAGTAAAAAACATTGTCTATTGATTTACATCTAAGTAGAGCATAAAGTTCCAAAGTATGGTCTTTGGTTAGAATACACAAAGGAAGGCATTACATCCATGCTCACAGTAGAGGTGGGCTGGTGGGTCAGAATTCAAAACATACCAACTAAGGGACTACTAATGGATATGCAACTATCTGTACAAATCAAACTATACAGGCACAAAAAAGGATACTTGGAACAGTATCATTAACATCACACGCAAGCAAAATTTTGCTGAAGATCATTCAAAAGTGGCTGCAGCAGTATATTGACAGGGAACTGCCAGAAATTCAGGCTGGTTTCAGAAGAGGACGTGGAACCAGAGATATCATTGCTGATGTCAGATGGATCCTGGCTGAAAGGAGAGAACACCAGAAAGATGTTTACCTGTGTTTTACTGACTATGCAAAGGCATTCGACTATGTGGATCATAACAAATTATGGATAACATTGAGAAGAATGGGAATTCCAGAATACTTAATTGTGCTCATGAGGAACCTTTACATAGATCAAGAGGCAGTTATTCGGACAGAACAAGGGGATACTGATGGGTTTAAAGTCAGGAAAGGTGTGTTTCAGGGTTGTATTCTTTCACCATACCCATTCAATCTGTATGCTGAGCAAGTAATATGAGAAGCTGGACTATATGAAGAAGAATGGGGCATCAGGATTGGAGGAAGACTCATTAACAACCTGCGTTATACAGATGACACAACCTTGCTTGCTGAAAGTGAAAAGGACTTGAAGTACTTACTAATGAAGATCAAAGACCACAGCCTTCAGTATGGATTACACCTCAACATAAAGAAAACAAAAATCCTCACAACTGGACCAATGAGTAATATCATGATAAACGGAGAAAAGATTGAAGTTGTCAAGGATTTCATTTTACTTGGATCCACAATCAACAGCCATGGAAGCAGCAGTCAAGAAATCAAAAGACGCATTGCATTGGGTAAATCTGCTGCAAAGGGCCTCTTTAATGTGTTGAAGAGTAAAGATGTCACCTTGAAGACTAAGGTGCGCCTGATCCAAGCCATGTATTTTCAGTTGCATCATATGCATGTGAAAGCTGGACAATGAATAAGGGAGACCAAAGAAGAATTGATGCCTTTGAGTTATGGTGTTGGTGAAGAGTATTGAATATCCCATGGACTGCCAAAAGAACGAACAAATCTGTCTTAGAAGAAGTACAACCAGAATGCTCCTCAGAAGCAAGGATGGCAAGACTGCGTCTTACATATTTGGACATGTTGTCAGGAGGGATCAGTCCCTGGAGAAGGACATCATGCTTGGCAAAGTACAGGGTCAGTGGAAAAGAGGAAGACCCTCAATGAGGCGGATTGACACAGCGGCTGCAACAATGAGTGCAAGCATAACAACAATTTTAAGGATGGTGCAGGACCGGGCAGTGTTTTGTTCTGTTGTGCATAGGGTCGCTATGAGTCAGAACAGACCTGACGGCACCTAACAACAACACTGACCAGCCACAAACAAATGATACAAATTATTAGACAAATATACAGACTGACATGGGGTCCAATGGTCACCAAGAGCTGAGTAAACAATAATTGTAATAATAATGGCAGTACAACATTTATTGACCATGGCAGGTCTTGTAATGAGGATATATGTATTCTCAGTCAATCTCTCCTACTGCTCAATGACACATGTATTATTATTATCTCTACCTTTAATTACGAAGAAAAAAAGCAGAGAGAATTTAAGGAACTTGCCATTATCACATAGCTATTAAGTGTCAGAGCTTATTAGCTATATATGCTTTATTAGCTTTAGGCAGCAGTTAGACTCCAGAGCCTAGTCTTAGTTGCTACACCCTAAAAACAAAACCTGTTGCTATCAGGGCGATTCAGACTCATAGCGACCCTATAGGACAGAGAAGAACTGCCCCAGAGGGTTTCCAAGGCTGTAGTCTTTACAGAGGAGCCCTGGCAGCATAGTGGTTAAAGCACTCAGCTGCTAACTGAGAGGTTGGCAGAACAAACCTACCAGCTGCTCTGCAGGAGAAAGATGTGCCAGTCTGTTGTAAAGAACTGCCTGTGGGGCAGTTCCACTCTGTTCTGTAGGGTTGCTATGAGTCGGAATTGACTGGACGGCTACAGGTTTAATCTTTATGCAAACAGGCTGACGTATCTTTCTCCCATGGAGCAGCTAATGGGTTTAAACTGTCAACTTTTTGGTTAGCTCCTAGTGCTTTAACTACTGTGCCATCAACCACACTACCTGTTAAATGTTCTTGAAGAAATAAATATGCTGGTTGGCTCCACCAGTGACAGCTCTAAAAAGTCGGGCTTTATAAGCATTTTATTTTAATTACTTTTCAAATAAACTCTAATTTTTCATTATAAAAATAGTATACACATTATAGAAAATTTAAAAAATACAGAAAACAGCAAAAGGTGAGGTAGAACGATTCAGTTCCACTCTGCAAAGACACTTAATGTTTTTATAATACCTTCTTCTAGTATTTTCTGTATATACATTTTTCCTTAAAGGTCTACATGAATGATTGTAATTATCGTACATATCTAATTCAAAAAGTATTTTTTCTAAAATTTCTGAACTTTTATTAACATATAATAAAAAAATCACATTTTTTTCTAGAAACATTTTTAATGGCTATATGATATTCCACATTTTATTGTTATTTAGGTAATCACATTGCTAGACACTTTGGTTGAAGGGCTGTACTAACTTCTACTCCTAGTAATACCATTACAGTACACAAATTGTAGCTTCATATTTTTAGTTAGTTATAAAGCAAAGATTTCCCAGAGAAGAGTATTCAAAACTACTGTAAACATTAAAATTTTGGAGGAACCCTGGTGGCGCAGTGGTTAAGCATTTAGCTAACAGCCAAAACATGAGTGATTGGTATCCATCTAGCAGCTCCGTGGGAGAAAAGGCCTAGAGATCTGTTCTCGTAAAGATTACAGCCTAGAAAACCCCATGGGGCAGTTCTAGTCTGTCCTATAGGGTCACTATGAGTTGGAATCAACTCGATGGTACACCACCACGACATTAAAATTCTGATAGAAAAGGAAATTACTTTGGTCTTCCTAGATCCACAAATATATTTTCCGTTAAAAAAAACCTCATGGAACAGAAAATATTCTATCTAAAGATAAGATGATCAACTCAAATAAATGAAATATTATATACACATATCTTTTTATACAAATATATATTTTAAATAATTAGAAGAAATGTCCAAACTATAAGGATGAGTAAGTACTGAACCAAGGCACTGATTGTGGCTATGAAGCCTACAGACAACAATCTTCATAGGAAATCTGAAAAACTGTTTTGCCTGGGGACAAGAGCTGAATGGATGATCACTTTTCACACTTCCAGTCCTGGGAGTCCTGCGGCTCCATGAAGATAGGATTTCTTGTTTTTACGTGACAGCAGTAAAACGCTCCTTCTTTTTGATTTTACCAACTACAAACTTGGAAATTTCTAGCTGTAAGCATTAATCTATTGCCTTCTTTGTCTTTAGATTCCACCTCAAATAGCTTTCTCTCATCCTCAGGCCAGAATGCTTCTCATTCTCCACTAGGAAACCCAAAACACTGATTATCAATGTCATAGTTGAAATGGTTTTATAC
Source organism: Loxodonta africana (assembly GCF_030014295.1). Lineage (NCBI taxonomy): Eukaryota > Metazoa > Chordata > Mammalia > Proboscidea > Elephantidae > Loxodonta > Loxodonta africana. Next base: position 48,225,487 of record NC_087348.1, read on the forward strand.
TGTTTGATCATCATTGACTATTATTAGGCATTAACATTAAAACAAACAACAAAAAAAACAAACCTGTTGCCATCAAGTGGATTCCAACTCATAGTGACCCTATCGGACGGCACAGAACTGCCCCATAGGGTTTCCAAAGAACGGCTGGTACATTCCAACTGCTGACCTTTTGCTTAGCAGCCGAATGCTGGGGCTCTAGACCTTAATGCTAGAACATTTTGAACATTTGAATTAAAAATGTATTAAATAGTAGATAACATAACACTATAAATAAAGAGACTTTATTTCAAGGAATGTTACGTTTAAGAAATCTGCATCCTACTGAAAATGATCAAAATAAAAACTTACCACTATTTTGGCCAAGATGCCATCATCACCTGCATCTAAGGTTACCACAGCTTTGTCAGTTTCAATTTCACATAAAGCATCTCCAGCACTCACAGCTTCACCTACAAAACAAGACTGGGTTTGTTTCAGTTTTAAAAATATGAATATTAACATAGGGGGTATGTGTGTATAAAACGTGAATAATAAGTACCAAAATGTTCAGTGGCTATTTATTTTCTGGGCTGTGGAATTACAAATGTGTGTGTTTGTATGTGTGTATATGTATATGCTTGGTTTATTTCCCAGCTCCACAATGGACATAAATTGTATTTGTTATGAGAAAAAAAATGCTATCACAAAGATTATTGAACAAATATTAAAAGTAAAATCACATTTTAGAGATGATAGCAATAAATGTGTATCCCCCTCAGAACAAATCAATTTCAGAGCCCACATTTAATCATACTTTGGTTACTATTCCAGGTAGAGAAGAGCTTTAAAATTAATAGCACTTTTGGGTTAACATGGTAGGGTGAGTTCAGAAACTCTGTTGGCACTACACACACAGTATTAATGAATAAAGCATAAAAAAAGAAAATAAAAAAGAAATAGCTGAGGTCAAATAAATACTTCTGTACAACAGAAACAATATGGGAACCTAAAAATGTTGGGCAGGACCTGAAGCTACAGACTTGCTGGTCTCTGGGTCTAGAAGCAGGTTGGGGGGAGGGAGTTCATCTGGAGTAAAGGGGACTAGAAGTGGCCTGCTGGAGACAGGGCACTCAAATCAGATTCACTACTTAAAGTTAGGGCTGGGTCAGGGTATCTCTATCTTTTATTAAGAAGATAATAAAATGGGCAATCAAAACCTGTTAAATAGGGCTGTGGCTTCAATTCGGAAACTGCAGGTCTATGACACTACATCGATATCAGGAACAGAGCCAAGCCACCCTCTGGCTCCATGACCGGATCTGCCAATATCCCTAGCAAATCCCTAGATTGAGGAGTGGGAGAACGGGAGAGCAGGGTATGGGGTAAGAGGGAAGACAATGAAACATCAAAAACCTTCCATTCAAAAACCTTTTGTAAAACAAAATTCCAAAACGAAGAAATCTAATGCTAAGAAAGCAAGCCACAAAATAAAAAATTGGAACAGAAATGTATTCCAGATGTAATTCATTTAATGCAATCTGCCAAAGATTTTAAAGTAAGAATCTTGAGGACACTCAAAGAAATAAAAGAAAGAAAAAGGCCCATTATGAGAACAAGGAATTAAAAAAAAAAAAACAATGTACAGAAATGTAACAAAAATAAGACCAGGTGGAAAAGAAAAGAAAAAAAAAATAGAAACCTTGGAAATAAACAATACAGTCACTGAAACAGAAATAATCAGTGAGGTGTATTCTAGACTGAACATAGTGTAAGAGTAAATTAGTAAAGTAAAAGCACTTAGGAACCCCCTAGAATATAACATAGGCAAAAAAAAAAAAGATGAAAAATAAGAAAGAGCAGCTAAGAGACACAGATTGAAGCTGCAAAGTCTGGCCAGTGGAATACCAATGGAAGAGACTGAAGGGAATGGTGGAGAAGCAATACACGAAGAAAAAATTACTAAGAATTTTCCACAACTGAAGATACACGTGTATGTGTATATATATGTGCTTGTATATATACATACATACGCACACATACATATATATATGGGGCCCCAGTGGTGCAGTGGTTAAGAGCTCAAGCTGCTCACTAAAAGGATGGAAGTTCAAATCCACCAGCTGTTCCTTGCAAGGGGACGCACGTGTGCACACACACACAACCCCCTCAAAATGAAAGAGTTCAGAACAAGTTCAGAATAGTGGGTACCCTTGGGAGTCTAGGTTAGGCCATAAGGGATCTTGTGGTTTGTTAGAAATGTTCTTGATATAATGGTAACATGAGTATATGGGTATGTAAAAATTCACTGAGTTATACACCTCAATAAAAAATAAATTGAAAGAGTATTAAACTGTAAAAATAGGAATCCACATCACACACACTATAGAGTAACTGCAGAAAATCAACAATAAAAACATAATCTTAAAAGCCATCAGAAAAAAAAAACAGATAACCTCAGTGAAATGACAGACTGAGAGCATACTTCACAGTAGCTGCAATAGAGGTCAGAAGACAATGACGCAGTATCTTCAAAGAGCTGAGGAAAAACAGCTCTCTAGAATTTTATTTGCAGCCAAACCATCATTCAAGAATGAGGCAAAAGCATTTTATAGACATATAAAGACCAAGGAAATTTACCATCTATTGACGATCACTAAATAAGCTATTGTAAGATACAGTTCCTCAAGACAAAAAGTGGACACAGAGGAAACACAGCAGAAACAAGAAAAAAAACCAGTAACCAAGAAACCGATAAAATGTTAATGGCTGACCATCAAAAAGGTAATTTTCGAGAGTTTAAAAAAGTATAAAACTAAAACTATAAAAAACAAATCAATAAGGGAACATTCAGGTGGTGCTAAAGCATGCTAAGAGTTTTGGTACAGTTAGGAGGAAAAAACTGAAGAAGTCAAAACTGTATTAATAAAATTTAGTTAAACACATACCCTAAAAATTCAAAGGTATACACAAAAGAAACAATTTACAGCATTCAAAAGAGCAGAGGAAAAACAGAAAATAAGAAAAAGCATCCAACTGAAAGCAAGTACATGAAAAGAAAAAAGCAAAGGAAAAAAAATAAAAACCGCAAACACAAAGAAGTAGAAATATGTGAGTAAACGCAATAAATATAAATGGACTGAAATCACCTATTAAAAGCTGAGATTATCAAAATGAATACGAAAAAGCAAAATCTAGGTAAATGCTGCTTAAAAGAGACAGGTCTAAAACAAAAACAGAAAAATTTCAAAGTAAGAGGCTAGGAAAATACATAACATAAAAACATACATCCCTTTCACATACACCAAAAATAGCCAGGATAGCAATATTCATAAGAGCGTTCAATAGGAAGGCATGAAGAAAAATCTAGAAAACTAAGTTAACAAATATGCTTTGATGGTTCACTGTGCAGAAATGACTTTGTTCTATATACCAAGATGTTCAAACAGATGGTTACATGATATCCTCAGTTAAAACAGTTCAGAACTGCAATATAAGCTATTTTAATGAAGTAAAAAACTTATCAGGAGATACTGAACACCTACCTAAAAGGTGACTGGTCTAACCGCAAAGAGATTTCCCTGTTCGATGAATATTTATTGAAAACTACACTGGAGCACTGGGGATACAGCAGTGAAAAAGCAATCAAACAAACAAAAATAGACAAGGTAAGCTTTCTGACCTCCAGAGGTTGCTTCATGTCTAAAAAAAAAAAAAAAAAAAAGTCTAGAGACCAGTAAATTAGAAATGACAATGTATACTAAAACCTGTAAGAGCCAGAACATATATAAGGCAGAAACCTGCCAGAGAAGGAAAACACAAATATTTTCCAGTAAATGAACGATAGAAAAGTGGTAAGACTGTACCCCGTGAAAGCTGGAAAACTCACAAGACCCAGAAAAATAAGGCAGTCCTGTCGAGTTCTGGCTTTCACAGGTTTCATGGTATAAAGGTTTAAGTCAGGGAACACTCAGGAGGGGCATCTAATTATTTGTAAAGTGAGAGAAGATTTCCTAGAAAAAAGGTACCTAAACTGAGCCTGAAAAGATAATGAGGAGGAGACAATCAACTAAGCCAGCACTGATCCAGGCAGAGGAAACAACATGCCCACAGTCCCGGAGGCAGGAGAGAACGTGAAACTTTGAAAGACCCGGCAGGTTATACAGGAGAGAAGTGATTGGGCTGGTGAGTAAAGCAGCAACCAGACCAATCATGATTGTATGGTATGTACTATAGAAAGCTACAGTTCCAGATTATATAATCTTATATACTTCTTTATATGACAGATATTTTAGTGGTTAAAGGAAATTATATTTCAAAAGGGAAAAAACAAAAAACACGTATGTTTCTGCTCTAACTATGGGAGAGACAATTGAAGCAGGCAACCTAGCAAGGAAGTATTTCTTAGGCTAGAAAGTAAACTCTGGCCATAGGAAAGTACAGTAAAATGATGTTTTCTCATTTGCGCTCTCCCATATTCAAATACGAACCACTCTTTAAAAACCAAGAACAAATTCTACTTCAGTCATATAGCTTTCTCTGAGTAATTCAACTTGATGATTTCGTTCCTATTCCTGAATTCCTATAGTAGCTGCAATTAATTTGGAATGAATCACAAACTGCATTATAAAATTTTATGTTGCTGCTGTGCGTTACTTTATTGGGTTTTCCTCTATTTACTGGGCTGTGAGATTTTTCATGACAGGACACATCTTAAGCGCTTTATATCCCATCCTCAATTCCCAGAACTCAAGCGAATTCCTCACACACAATGAGTTTTAGATTAAAACATTTTAGAAAAAAATTAAAATAATTTTCCAAATCCTCATTTCCTCATAAGCATAGATCAAGCTATATATTTTTTTCTTTTATATTTCTTTTGGTTCTAACATTTGCTTTGCAGCATGCTTCTCATATTTAAGAGACGAGTAGCCTTTTTCCTTAAAAACAAAAACAACAACAAAAAACCTCTCTCTACATGTATTAATATAACACAGACACATATTTTAGTTACATGAGAATGCCAAGAACAAGGGAGAGACAGAGGAATAAAAACTTGGGGCGCGGGGAGGGTGGAGGGGCGCTTGAGGGAAGAAAATAGAAAAATTAAGAACGATCTATCTATTGCTGTGTGGTTAACTTTACCAAGGAACTTAGCAAAGTTTAACACATAGTATTTATATATTAAAAACAAAAACCAAAAACCAAACCCATCACCATCAAGTCAATTCCAACTCAGAGACCCTATAGGATAGAGTAGAATTGCCCCATAGAGCTTCCAAGGAGCACCTGGTAGATTCGAACTGCCGACCTTTTGGTTAGCAGCTACAGTACCTAACCACTACGCCACGAGGGTTTCCAGTATTTATATAAGAGTACAAAAACAAACAAACAAAAAACATTGCTGTTGAATCAATTGTGACCCTACAGGACAGAGCAGAACTGCCCCTACAGGGTTTCCAAGGAGCAGCTGGTGTATTCAAACTGCCAACCTTTTTGGTTAGTAGCTATAGCTCACCGTAGTTCTTAACCAATGCACCACCAGGGCTCCTATAAGGGTACATTACTCCTAATTTATCACAAAACCAAGGTTCTATCTATCAATACTCCAACACAATGTAAATGCCAAGAGAAAACTTTGAGACTGAAAAATGAGCCATGAAGATTCCAAATATACTAAATATAAGCCTTGATCAACATATTTAGCACTATAATTTAAAACAATTTAGTACTATAATTTAGAAATGTTAGAGGGCAGAGTAGTCACAAAGAACCTCTTCCAAATCAGACATGGGTTTGATTCTAAGCTGTGATACTTAACTAGCAAATCTGATCGAGTTACTTAATCTGTCTCCCAGGAAGGTTCTGAACATGTAGCCATATAATAAAGTGTCACAGACTGGAAATCTTAGGTTAACACTTCACAACACCTTTAGATAAAAACAAAGATAAAACATTAGGTATGTTACTAACAACCATTAAGAATCAAGATTAATGCAGCCAATGTCACAAAATAATTTGTGTATAAATTTTTGAACAAGAAACTAATTTGTGCTGTAAACTTTCACCAAAAACACAATTAAAAAAAAAATCAAGATTAATATTCTAGTTCCCTATTCCATATTCTGTCTTTTCAAACAGATCATTCATTCAACAAACATTAAGGCACTGAACTAAGCATTAGATATAAACACAACAGTAAGATATGGCTCTACCTGTGATGAGTTATAGTCTAGTGGAGAGGACTGAGCAGCTAGAATAGAGCATCATGGATGGTGTGAGGTGACAGATGGCTTCTTGGTTGCCACGTTGACAGCTGACTGGTTACAGAACGAGATGGCAGCCTTGAAGTGTTCCTGCACCATCTCTTCATGGTACTTGTCAGTGGCCGAGGAAGAGTGAGCCCGGAGCGAGAGTGTGGGCCCCAGGATGGGCCAGAGCAGTGGCCCGCCCAGGGGCCACTCCCCAGCACTGAAGCCAGCATCATTGTCCTGATCCTTTCTTTGGCAGGGCAGCTGCCAGGGCTGAGGGCTAGAGCATATAGAGGCTTCTCTTTCCCGTTTTAAATTTGAGGCATGAAGTATAGTCTTGTTTAAACACAATTAACGATGATGTTTATTTTATTAACTAAAGGATATCCTGTGGCTTTTACAGAACAATTTTGTTCTGATAAAAATTAAGAATGTTGTTATTATTAAGTGGCGGCAAGTCAATTCTGACTCACGTGACAGAGTAGAACTGCCCCATAGTTTTTTAGGTTGTAATCTTTACGGAAGCAGATTGTCAGGTCTTTTTCCTGCGAAGCCACTGGGTAAGTTCAAACCATCAATCTTTTGGTTAGCAGCCAAGCATCTAACTGTTGCACCACCAGGACTCCCTAAAATTTAAGAATAAAAGTCTTTATTTAAAAGATGTCTGGTGGGGGGTGGGGGATGATAGTTTTTATCTGTAAGACCAAGTCAGTCAGATGTACATGAACATATAAGAAAGAACTTCTCAATAGTACTATGTTGAACCACACTGGAAACAATGATTAGAGATGAAAATGGTTGTTTTTTAAACAAATACGTACTAGCTGCCCCTATGTGAATACTACTGTGCAAGGCATGATGGTAAAAAATAACAATAAAATTAGAAAAGACAGACCTGCTTCCAAAATGTTCTAGTCCAATGGAAAAAGAATACAAACAAACAGGCAATGCCAATATGGTGGGAATACAGAGGAGGGATCCTTAGCGTTTCGCAACACTTTTCACTTCACCACACAAAAAGAAAAGGATGATACCAATGAATAGCCCAAGACCTGCAGTACCCTGGCTCCTTAGTCACTCAAGGTCTTGCCCTGAAGGTTGAGGACCAAATAGTAGTTTGAGAAAGAGAAGACTGTTGGGCAATGTTACCTCTCTTTTATAGTCTGACTTCTTACATTTTGCTGCATTGTCCAAATCAAGTACTCAACAACCACAGGCAGCTAGTGGCTACACTAGACGGCTCAGACAGAGCATGTCCATCATTCCAGAAAGTCCTATTGAACAGCACTGTAATCTGTAGGTCCATTCACAAATTCTAAAATTCTTGTATAATACAAATATTAACAATAAACGCAAAGACGTAAAATGATAGGATACTATTCTACAATAAAAGGTATGAACTGCCGATACATCGTACAACATGGATGAACTCAAAAAGCATGCTAAATGAAAGAAGTCAGTCACAAAAGACCACCTATTGTATGATTCTATTTATATAAAATGTCCAGAAAAAGTAAGTTTTTACAGACAGAAAGCAGATCAGAGTTGTTTACGGTTAGGATGGGGAGAAGGATTCACCATGATCAAGCACCAAGAATCTTTTAGGGGGAATGGAAGTGCTCTAAAACTGGATTGTGCTGATGGTTTCAGAATTCTATACAGTTACTAAAAAGCACTGAATTGTACAATTAAAATGGGTAAATTACATGGTTATGTAAATTACACCACCATAAAGTTGTTAAAATGGGAGCACACTGCAGGAAAACAATGAAGCTGTTTATGAAATGTACTTTTCAAAAATATTTTTTTCATTTTAGTACCATAAATGTGCACAAATTCCCAGAAATAATAGAAAAAAAAAAGCATTGTCCATGCAAAGTGTAGAGCCATATAACTCTCTAGTGGCACCTAGTGGCATAGATAAAACTCTTTCAAAACAGTTTTACTTCTGAATTTTATACAATAGCATTAGTTAGATATATCCTAAAACTTGCACAAAACTATTTGAAATATTAAAAATTCCCAGTCAAACGACAAAAGGAATGCTCACAAGAAATGACAGTATCTGAGGGATAATACCAATGGCAGCATCAACAAGGGTCACTGCTTAAGCACTTGACTATGTATGTTCCAGGCACTATGTGGCTAAGTACTGTACCTAATTGGCTCAGCCCCGTTTTGCTCCACAGTGCTTAAATATCTCAAGAAGGAAAACAATGTTTTTCATGCCCTCAAATACTCTCTCAAAAAAGTGGGTACAAGAATATATATTTTTTTCCTTTTTGTTATTTTGTTCAGTAGATTTGACCTTTCACTTAATGAAAAGTGAACTATACCCACTTTAATTAAAGTAAAAATATCTAAAGCACACTTTTTTCCTCAAAATAGCAAATCTGTATTAAAGATGTGGAATTACAGCATAACTCATGTTATCGAGAGATTTTGAAATTGTCGGTGTTATTTAACACTTTCTAAATGTGTTCTGTTTATAATGCATATTTTTACTTAATCCTCAGATTGAAATGAAGTATTCTAACACTCATTACGAAACTCCTTTTCTAAGGTACATTAAATTAGTGAAGATAGAAATAATTTATAGGATATCTTATTGAATGCTTCCATGACTTAAAATAAAAAAAGAAAGAAAGAAAGAAAAAGAAACTGAGTTATCAATTTCTAAGGCCAGGATGTATATGACATTTTATCTACGTCAACTCCCTCCCAGATACTTGATGGGAGAGTCGGAAGCCCAAAGGACAAACCGTGATTCCCAGGCCAAAGTTCTTTTCACTGTACCCCTATCGCCTTGGTTTTTTATCTGAATTAAAACACACACACCACTAGCAAAAGTAGATGTAAATTATAAAATCTCAGATTTCCAAAAAACCTATAAGATCTTCCAAAAAGGCTTGTTAGATCAAACTGCTGCCCACTGAAGGTTATAAGATTATTTAGTCTTTGCTTAAAAAAAATACACTGGATTCATAAATGAGTACGATCTTTTTCTTCACGAAAAACTTTCAATCCTCTTAATCTTTGAGGTCTACACTCATTGTTTTAAATAAAAGTGACCATATATTAATAAAGATATCAAGATAGATGCAAAAAAGACCTCATAGCTAATAGAAAAGGGTATATAAAAAGTATTGTCTGTCAAAATATAAATTTGGTCTTAATACAAAACAAGTGAACCAAGTTATCATAAATGTATCAAGCACCAGACATACAGTCAAATCCACATGTACAGTACACACGTTAATGAAAAAAATCAAATTACACTCAAAAAGATCATAATTAAATCAAGTAAAAATGAGTTCCTATGTTAACAAAGGTGATGAGATTTAAAAAGCAAGAAGCTAGTGAATTACTGAGAACCAAGGATTGAGATTGTGCTCAATTATTTATAGCGTATTCGTAAACAAACTTTTCTCCTCAGTTGGCAGAACAGGGAACTTTAAGAGCAACCTGAGAGAAATATTTTGTGGGGGCTTAAAGTACATCTTGGCCGGCTCTATATGATAATAGCACGCTGTAATCGGCAATGAAAAAGGAAAAGAATGATGAGACGATATGTCTTCTGGTTTTTTATCATGCTGTCCACACTGTAACGAGTGTGAATAATTTACCAGATTGCCAGTGAGCAGAAAGTCTGAGAGATAAATGGGGCTCAAAGAATCCTCTTATCCACTTTCCTATCAGGTCTCAAAATATGAAGAAATTTAATCTTTTTATAATAATCCCTTAAAGGCTGTTGTGTCTGAATCATTATTTAATGACACCAACACCTGGTCATGCTGAATGTGGAAATAGCCAAAAGCTCTATAAGTCATCAGGGAAAAGAAGCCTTAAGATAGATTCCAACTGATTACATTATTTATAAAAGTGAAACGTTCTTAGGTACTGATAATTACTTTAAAAGATGACAGCAGCCATGCAGAAACACCCACCTGCTCAAAGTTCTTGCCGATGAAGCACTGGACTTTCATTTATACGACACGTCTTTGCTAAACTACAGAAAATTCTTTGCCATTTTTTTTTCTATGAATGCTACCTCTTTCTTATTCCCTCTTTCTCTTTCTGGAACTCCTCCTACTGAATTACGGATGACTCTCATTTTATCCTTCATGTCTTTTAACTTCTCCTTCATATTTTCCACTGTTTTTTCTCTCTGTACTGCATTCAAGCAATTTCTTCAGATTGATCTTCAGTTCACCAATTTTTTGTTCAGTCATATCTAATTGCACTTTAACCCATCCTTGAGTTGTTTTTCAATTTTAGAGACAATATTTTTCATTATAGTTCTACTTGTCATTTTTCAAATCTGCCTGGACTTCTGGACAGTCTGTTCTCTTATGTCAATTTGTTTTCTTACATATTTAATCTTTACAGATATACATTTTTATGTATCTGGTAACTGCAGTTAATTGAAGCTCCTGGAGGTCTAGTCCTGCTGCTTGTTATACTTGCTCACTCTGGTGCCTAGAAGATTATTTCGTGTGCATTATTTAATCTGAGGTTGTGAACTCTTGGTAAGTGGAGCTTTATCTGAGACTCCTGTGTGGCTTGGATTAGAGGCTGTGTCATTCTACACCACTGGCTCCTGCCGGGTAACGCAGAGGGGATTATCAGTCCTGGACCAGACAATGCGAGCACTATAAATCTGGACCCCCAAGTCTCACGCGGATAGGTTCGTGAGAACAAATATTCAAGAGAGAGATCATTCTGTTTCCATATAAATCCCAAGTCAAACGAATAAGCTTGCTGGTTATCTCACAGCATTGAATTCCATTCCCTTGCAGACGACTCTCCAATTTCTCTCTCCAAGTCAGACTTCACTCCTGAGGACTTATACAGCCAATTACCTACTGCCCACCTTCCCTGGAATGTCTAATAAGCATCACAAACTGTATCACATCCAAACCTGAACCTAATTTCTGATATCCCTTCCTCCACTAGCTCCTACTCCCCCAAATCCACCCCCATGTCAGCAACTCTCAGAGAGCATAGGACTTCAACTCCCATTCACCACTCTCAATTCCCTTCTCTGTTGCCGACACTGGTGATTCCCCTTTCTTGTGTTAACCTTAATTTCACATTTAGAAGATTTGTTTTATAGTATTATATCCAGATAGGCATACTGACTTTGAAGTCTTACCCCATCTGCTTAGATGGTCACATTGACTTTGAAGTCTTACCCCATCTGCTTAGTCATATTGACTAGAAATATTCAGAGTTAGCTTTTCAAGTGTGAGTAGGCAAAGTGGGCTGTTTAAATTGTCTCTGCAATCACTTAAGTCCCCCACTCCCCAGAATATGTCTTTCAGTCTCAACTTGCTCCTTTGTCTTTTAACACTTGGTTCAATGTCTCTACAGCTGAAGCACCCTGACTTCTTTCTTGTTTGGCGGTCTAAACTCATTGTTTTAAATAAAAGTGACCATATATTAATAAAGATATCAAGACAGATGCAAAGAAGACCTCATAGCTAATAGAAAAGGCTTTTTGACTGAGGATCATTCCACAGCAGTGTAAAGGGATATTCTTCATTACTTTTTACAGTTGTGGATATAGATTCAACCAATCCTGATCAACATTTGGGTGGCATCCACCTTCTGCTATTATAAACAGCACTGTGATAAATAGCTTTGTGAGTGTGTCTGTCTTTATTTTTACAGTGTAACACTGAGACGGATCCCTAGAAGTAGAACTCCTGCGCCAAAGGGTAAATACAGATATTATCTACACTTTGTTTAAAGGGCCACTGGTGATTCTTTTTCTGTGAATCAACTATTCATGTATTTTGCCCATTTTTCTATGAAGACAACTGACAGTCTTCTTACTCTCCATTTTTAGGGATTTTAAGCCTTTGTGATACAAATTGTAAATACCTTTTCCCAATTATATTGTTTTTTTTTTTGGGTTTATAACTTTTCTAGATATCATCCAATTCTCTTCCCTAGGGTTTACACCAGTTTGCATTTCCTCCAGCAGTGTATGAGAAAGCCTGTTTCTCACCACAACCCCATCAACAGAATAGCTTGTCAAACTTTAATTTCTGTCAAAGTGCTTAGTGAGAAATGCTATCTCAGTATAGTGTTAGTTTGTTGTTGCTAGCTGATGTGCAGTTGATTTTCGACTCATACTGACCCCATATGACAAAGCAGAACAGAACCCATAGGGTTTTCACGGCTGTAATTTTTATAGAAACAGACTGCCAAGTCTTTCTACAGAGGAGCCGCTGGGTAAGTTATCAGCCAAGCACTTAACTTTTGTGCCATCAGGGCTCCTGAGTGTTACTTTGCATATTTCCTATTAGTAGTAGAAAGGTTAGTATCTTTTCATATGTTTAAAGGGCCACTGGCAATTCTTTTTTTTGTGAACCATCTGTTCATGTATCCTGCCCATTTTTCTATGGAGATGACTGATAGTCTTCTTACTCTCTATTTTTAGGGATTTTAACCCTTTGTTTGTGATATAAATTGTAAGTATCCTTTAACAATTTGTCACCTTTGTAAAATTTTATTTACCATGTTTTCAGCCTTACCAAAGTTATTATTTTTATCATTAAACTTATTACTATTTCCCTTATCATACCTGAATTGTGAGTTACAGTTAGCATGTTTACTTGCAGGTTCAGAAAAATTGTCCAGTGAATGCTTCATCTTCCTAGTACTTGGAAGATTTCCTTTTTTTACATTAAATGTCTGATTCGTTTGTAATTATTCTCGGCATAGTACAAAGAAAATCTAATATTGTCTTCCTTTATTATATACTACATTTCCATGTGCAACTGGGCTTATTTCCTCATTTTTCTATTTAGTTCCATTAGTCTTTTTAAGCACCGATATCACAGTTTTAATTTTAGAGGCATAATTTTAATATGTTTTAAAATCTAGTAGGGCTACAACCCCTCTCCACTGCTTTTCTTTTTGAGGGTTTTTCTGGTTGTTCTTACTTACTTATTCTTTACAGTAAAATTTATAGTCATCTTGCCTAGCTTCAGGGGACTGTCAGACTTATGATGTTGAAATTAAATGCTAAGTACAAGGACTAAAACCTGTACCCAAGTCTGGAAATACTTACCATTCTCTGTTCATGAAAAGGTATAGGCTGAACCCACAAAGCATTTGCTACATTACCACAGGAAAATTTTATTTAAACAAACTGACATTAGCTGGCAGAGGAACACATTCATGTCGTATATTTTTTCTAATCAATTCTAATGCATTCAATCAGAAAAAAATAATCAAAATGATCAAATAACGAAGCAAACAAGGCATTAGTACCGTGCTTGGCTCACCTTCCTTTTTCAGCCATTTCACGATGTTCCCTTCCTCCATTGTAGGAGACAGTGATGGCATTAGTATCTGAATAGGATCAGCTGAAACGGAAAAAACAAAAAATTAGTCACAAAGCCACTACCTCAGGAGGCACCAATGAAAGTCAAAATCTTTCTATATGATTGAGAATGAAAATATTCCAAAGTCTAACAGACTCCCAACTAGTCAAACTAAGTGTCCAGTTAATAGTATGAAAATATAAAAATCTTTAAGTTTTTTTTTTTTAAATAAAATTCTCCTTTGGAATACTTTCAACTCTTTTTTCATAGTTCTCCAGTACTCTAAATGTATTTTCAAGCCAGTTGCTTACGAGATTAAAGGAAAAAATGGGATGATTTATATTTCATCATCTTCCTCTTTTACCACTGTAAAAAAATATTTACACGTAAAATGATCAAGAGGTAAGAGGGCAACAAAACCAGGGCTTTGATGACCTACAATAGAATAATCAAAATTAGGCTTGTTATGGATTGAACTATGTTCCCCAAAAATATGTGTTGTAAATCCTAACCTCTATGCCTGTGTTATAATTCCATTTGGCAATGGGTTGTCTTTGTTATGTTAATGAGGCAGGATTAGTACAGGGTGTATTTTGAGTGAATCTCTTTTGAGATATAGAAGAGATTACACACGGGAGCTGAGCAGAAATAGAGTAAGACTCATGGAGATTCCAACGAACTAAGAACCAGAAGCTGAAGAGACAAGGACCTTCCTCCAGAGCCCACAGAAAGTGTTCTAGAGCTAGCACCCTGAATTCAGACTTCTAGCCTCCTAAACTGTGAGAAAATATCTGTTAAAGCCACCCACTTGTGCTATTTCTATTACGGCAGCACTAGAAAACTAATGCAAGATTTGAAGAAATCTACTGCATTTTTATTTTCCTCTAATATTATACTATTCAAGAGTTAAAAATTCTTCCTAGTAAGTGTGAAAAGAAAAGTTTGTCCTGTCAAGGATGGTCAGGCAAGAGAAGATAAGTGGTTACATTAATTCCAGACTATGTTCCATACCACATTCAACTAGATCCTAAAAGTAGATACAAACAAAAGTGACTTCTCAATTAAGTGTAACTACTTTTTTCTATGGATATCTAGATGTGTTTCCCAACAGTCAGTCACTATCCAGAACCATACTCAAAGAGCACACAGCTTTTAGATTACTGTTTAGAACAAAATCTATACTAATAAAGTAGTAAAGGAATGTTCAAGCTCTTGGCAGTAGTCATGGTAACAAATTACATCCCTTGAAGCATTCTATAGAATCTATCCTTTCCTCCTCAGATTTTAAACCCTCCAGACCCCAAAAAGCAAAAACACTGTAGCCTATCTAACATATTTCAAACGTGGAACAGGACAGAATGGGGCTTCTTTTTCCCTCCACTGATGTTTTAGAGTTAACAGCAAGGGGATTTAACACTAATGTTGAATGAGATTAAATATTTCCTTTCGGAAACTGAACTAATTTTACTGTAATTTCAAATAGAGAATTCCTATGGCTTCACAAGATAGGCACTTCTGAAATATTTAGAAGGAAGCTCTGTCCTCTCTCCAGTTTTTATTCACTCTTCTCTAAAGGACTAGGAAAAGGAACCAAGCATATATACCTGTCTCAGCCCTTTCCTCCTTTTAAGAAAACCCTACGGGGCAGTTCTACTCTGTCCTATAGGGTTGCTATGAGTAGGAATCAACTCACAGCAATGAGTTTACTTGTAGGGAACTTGGATTTCTTCTCAGCTCTTCTGTGTGCTAGGCATAAATGCGCCTGCCTTTCAAAGGCAGGTCTGCAGGCCCATCTCTCTGGCCCCACCATCAGGCCCCAATGGATGTGAGGCAGCAACTGAGGTGTGTCGGCTTTGCAGACACAAGCTCCTCCTCAACAAAAAGTCCAAGGTCTAATATGGGGTTGTTTTTTTTTTTTTTTATTGGGAAGCCCAACTACAGAAGGCCTTTTTCATTTTTTTACATGCCTTGATGAAGAAAACGAATAAAAATATTTACCTAAAAAAGTATAATCACCTAAGCCTCTGCATTTAATTTTTTCAAGCTTATAGTGATAAATGGGGCTTTAAAAAGAGGCAATAAAAACCAACTACCTTCTAATAGCACCATAATAAATGGTCAACCTCATCTTGTAAAGTATAGCTTAAAAAAAAAAAAGTCCCAACACATTGCTTCTATTAAAATATTTAAGCCTGCCATTATGAGGTAGGGTAATTCAGAATCACATATGAATTAAATTTATATATCAGAGTTCCACTTCCAAGAAACAAAATAAATGGACTTTAGTGATTCTACATCCAGATTCGAATTTATGACAAACACTAAGTCAATTCTCTGAGAGCAAAATCTCTCTTCGATATTTCTATACCCTGGTTCTAGCTGCCATAACAAAATTCTTATTTATGATTCTATCTCCTATTATAATCTCTCACCTAAGAGACCTTCAGTTTCCATTATTCCTGACACTAAGGGCTATATTGAGAAACCTTTACATTTATTATTATTTCCTAAACTATCACATCGAAAACCTCAAAAATTTTCATATTTTAAGAATAAAAAGAACATAATCATTCCTCATACAGCCACCCTTCATGGATGAATTGAAATTGCCTCTCCGAATAATGATCATAAAATATAAAAATTCCGTAATAGATCATTATCCTCACTCTGAAATGAGGGCAACAAAAAACAAAGAAAGGCATTTTGGAAATCTCCATTATTTGGTACTATCCCCTGATTGATTACACTGGTTTATTATGGAGAGTAAAATAGGAATGTATTCTCTGATTAATCTAACCAGTCTATCCTCAAACACTCATGCTAGAAAATCATTTCAAAACATAAGCATTAATTTATTAATAACAGTACGTATTTCACTTTTATATATCCTCTTTTGATTAGCACACCATATACTTCTTTTCCAAATGTATTTTTCCAATGGGAAAGTAACTATAAATCATAATATCAGCTTTGAGTGACAAGCTGCATATAAGTTATTACTATCTGTCCTTTATGACTGCTGTCAACCCTATTGAGATAGTGTGGGCCTTTCTAGACTCCCCGGAATTTTAACCTACACCTAATATTATTTCATTTCACTAAAAATTAAATATAGCTTCCCACTTCATTCCGTATAGCAGTTCATTCTACCCTTCTCCTGTCAAAATGAGAAAGGTTTGCTATGTAAACCAATTATATTTCCTACTAAGATTGACTGGGCATAACTATGGCAAAAATAAGGGAGATGTGGTTTCCCCTATTGGTCATGGTCATACAAGTCCTCAAAAAATGACTCAAAATTTAGTTAGAATTTAAACCTTTTAGGAGTCCTGGCAGTGCAATGGTTAAGAGCTGAGCTGCTAACTGTAAAGTCTGCGGTTAGAAGCCACCAGCAGGTCCCTGTGAGAAAAGATTCGGCAATCTGCTCCTGTGAAGATTACAGCCTAGGAAACTCCATGAAGCAATTCTACACCGTCTTATAGAGTTGCTACAGGGTTGCTATGGGTTGGAATCTACTAGGGCACAAAATAGTCATTTTAACTGTTCTGTTCCATTTTATAAAGCTAACGAGTTATATCTAACTAGCTGTAAAGTTTGCCGTTCTACAGCAGCTAAAACACATTTAAAAATTTTTAAGGAGGCCAAGAGGTATATTTCAGGTGGACTGTATTTAAACGTACTGTTTTTAAAAGTATAGTCTTACAAGTCATTCCAGTATCAGTTGCCACGGAGTCAATTCCGCCTCAGAGCAACCTCACACATACATCGCCAGGTAAGAGCTGTGTTAACCTTTTTATCTCTCGACAGAATAACATAAAGAGTTAAAAAATTTTTTTTTGCTTAGTGTATTGCTGCTTTACCTGCCATATTGGGCGTACAAACAATATGACAAACACTGAATTTTACAGCAGCTTCTCTAAGCAATTCCTGCATATTTTCAAATTTGCTCTTCCCACTTTTCTACAGCATAATTCTGCCTTCAACTCCAAATATGATACACAAACCTAATTTCTCGTTTCCTAAAGTATTTCTTCTATTAGGAACAAAACACCGCTAATTCAGCAAAATCAATTATACCAAAGCTTTAAACTGATGATCTATATATGAATTTTAAAAGGTCTCTGGGTTAAAAAAAAATTAATACAAGCAAACTCAAAATACAAATGCAGAACAAATTGCATCGCGGTTACTATAAAGCTAATCTAAGCTTCATTACTCTAACTGAAGTAATTAAGGATTTCAGCAGTTTACATATGGTACAGCTTGAGCTTCGGGCTCTAGTCCATTTATACAACCATAATCCAAGCACACAAAAATCATGAAATGAGGACAGACCAAATGAAAATGTAAATTAGCCGGCACTTTTTTAGTGGGTCCATCCCTAACGTTAATTTACTTCTTCTCTAATAGGGAGACATGTGGCTCGTTTAGTCATCTATTTCTCCAATGCGAGAACTCAAACAAAATTGAACCTTTAAAATTGCTGTTCAAATAAAACAATTCTGCCACCTGCAGGCTGGATGAAATAAAGCAGAATGAGGCACGAGAAAAAAAAAAAAAAAAACCCAAACCCATTGCCATCGAGTGGATTCTGTCTCTTAGTGACCCTACAGGGCAGAGTAGAACTGCCCCATAGAGTTTCCAAGGAGTACCTGGTGGATTCGAACTGCTGACCTTTTGGTTAGGAGCCGTAGCTCTTAACCACTATGTTACCAGGGTTTCTAGAATTAGGCACAGGTAATTTAAAAATCGGAAACCCTGGTGGCATAGTGGTTTAGTGCTACGGCTGCTAACCAAAGCGTTGGCAGTTCAAATCCACCAGGCGCTCCTTGGAAACTCTATGGGGTAGTTCTACTCTGTGCTATAGGGCTGCTATGAATCAGAATCGACTTGACGGCACTGGGGTGAGGGATTTAAAAATCAACACCAGGGCACAGAAGGATAATGCTGCAGCTTTGAATAAAGGCAGCTAATGCAAGTTTTACACGTGCATACGCAAAGCTCCTTTTTACCAGCCCTCCCTCCTATGGCACTCTACTTCTCTGCTGGGTTTGGAAATTTGTTGCAATGGCCACAAAGAACTCACAGACCATACTTATGATTATGACGTTTATTACAGAAGTAACAGGTTACAATTCAGAATGCAGTAATTCGATCAGGACTACTGCTTCTTGGCTATATCTGTAGGCGGGCCACTCTCTTGGCCCTGAGGACAGGCTCCTCTCAGCTCAGGCCTCTGCTCTGCTTAAGCAAAGGTTACAGCTCTTTTTTCAGCCCAGAGGCACCTCGCTGCACCAGGAAGCCTCCTGCCAGAACACACTCAGCTCTCTCACTCCATGGGCTAAGAAGCCCACTGCACCGTCTTGCGCCTGTCTCTCGGTTCTGCTGCTGCCGTTCCTCTGCTGCTGGATTCTGCTGCGCTTGCTACTACTTCTCGCCATCTTGCGCTGTCTCTGGTATTACAGCTCTGTCTCCTGGGTCTAGGTTTCTCAGCAAAGGGATCCTGGGTCCAAAGGATGTGCTTCATTTCCATTCTTCTTCGTGGTAGTGAGGTTCCCCCTTCACCTCTGGGACTGGCTCCCTTTTTAAGTCTAGGGGGATGACAAAACTGACCAATACCCTGTAAGAGTTCCATACACCGTGTAGGGGTTCCATGCACCTTATTTGCATTAGCAAAATTGTCCAATTCCCTTCCTGGGCCACAAGAACCTTATTTGCATACTCCCACCCAATCATTTTGTCTGAGTCACACAACCACAGCTAGAAGGGCCATATTAAAGCAATTCACTGTACCGTACAACAGAAAGCCATGATGTGCTGCAGTGGTTAAGTACTCAGCTGCTAACCAAAAGGTCAGCGGTTCAAACCACCAACCACTCCACCAGAGAAAGATATGGCAGTCTGTTTCCGTAAAAATTTAAAGCCCTAGAAATCCTGTGGGGCAATTCTACTCTGTCCTACAGGGTTGCTATGAGTCAGGATCAACTTGATGGCAATAGGTTTGGGTTGGTTTTTGGTAAAAGAAATAACCACAATAAAAACTGAACTTGTTAACAGTTGCACATATATAGCTAACATTCACAAGTCTGTAATTTTCAAAAGTCAAGTCACAAATCCTTTGAAGTGGTCACAACTATAAACCTTGCAGAAAAGCTAAAATAATGAGTCTTAAGATCATAAGTAAAAAATAAACATATCCATGAATGTGTTACCTATTCTCCTTTACTCACTTCGACCATCTGACCTGACGGACTGAAGGGCACCTAGGGACCAGATCCTTCTAAGTCTAGATCTTTCTAAAAGTCTAACCTTCATCTATTTATTGGTGGAGAGAGATGGAAGCCTGGAAGTGGCATCATTTGCATTTCTGATATAATCACTTCAGGGCACAAGACAGAATGGAATGGAGGAGGAGAAAGACTAAAGACAAAACCAGTTTGTTCACTTATTCAACAAATATTTATTCGGCACATACTGGGTACTATTTAGGCATTCTTTTAGAAGTTGGAGATATTGAAGCAAATAAAAACAGACAAAAACCCCTACTTTAAACCACAGCCTCCACCAGACTGAGTCCTGCACAACTAGATGGTGCCCGGCTACCACTACCAACTGCTCTAAAGGAGATCACAACCGAGGGTCCCAGACAGAACTGGAGAAAAATTTAGAAAAAAATTCTAACTCACACACACACAAAAAGACCAAACTTACTGGTTTGACAGAAACTGGCGACACCCGAGTATGGCCCCCAGGCGCCCTTACAGCTCAGTAATAAAGTTACTCCTAAGGTTCACCCCTCAGTCAAAGATTGTTTGTTGTTGTTAGGTGCTGTCGAGTCGGTTCCGACTCACAGCAACCCTATGCACAACAGACCAAAACACTGCTTGTTCTGAGCCATCCTGACAATTGTTGTTATGTTCCAGCTCATTGTTGCAGCCACTGTGTCAATCCACCTTGTTGAGGGTCTTCTTCTTTTCCGCTGACCCTGTACTCTGCCAAGCATGATGTCCTTCTCCAGGGACTGATCCCTTCTGACAACATGTCCAAAGTATGTAAGACGCAGTCTCGCCATCCTTGCCTCTAAGGAGCATTCTGGCTGCGATTCTTCCAAGACAGATTTGTTCATTCTTTTGGCAGTCCATGGTATATTCAATATTCTTTGCCAACACCACAATTCAAAGGCGTCAACTCTTCTTTGGTCTTCCTTATTCACTGTCCAGCTTTCACATGCATATGATGCAACTGAAAATACCATGGCTTGGTTCAGGTGCACCTTAGTCTTCAAAGTGACATCTTTGCTCTTCAACACTTTAAAGAGGTCCTTTGCAGCAGATTTACCCAATGCAATCTTTTGATTTCTTGACTGCTGCTTCCACGGCTGTTGATTGTGGATCCAAGTAAAATGAAATCCTTGACAACTTCAATCTTTTCTCCGTTTATCATGATGTTACTCATTGGTCCAGTTGTGAGGATTTTTGTTTTCCTTATGTTGAGGTGCAATCCATACTGAAGGCTGTGGTCTTTGATCTTCACTAGTAAGTGCTTCAAGTCCTCTTCACTTTCAGCAAGCAAGGTTGTGTCATCTGCATAACGCAGGTTGTTAATGAGTCCTCCTCCAATCCTGATGCCCCATTCTTCTTTATATAGTCCAACTTCTCATATTATTTGCTCAGCATACAGATTGAATGGGTATAGCGAAAGAATACAACCCTGACGCACACCTTTCCTGACTTTAAACCAATCGGTATCCCCTTGTTCTGTCCAAACAACTGCCTCTTCATCTATGTAAAGGTTCCTCACGAGTACAATTAAGTGTTCTGGAATTCTCATTCTTCGTAATGTTATCCATAATTTGTTATGATCTACACAGTCCAATGCCTTTGCACAGTCTATAAAACGCAGGAAAACATCGTTCTGGTATTCTCTGCTTTCAGCCAGGATTCATCTGACATCAGCAATGATATCCCTGGTTCCACGTCCTCTTCTGAAACCAGCCTGCAGTTCCCTGTTGATAAACTGTTGCAGCCGTTTTTGAATGATCTTCAGCAAAATTTTGCTTGCGTGTGATATTAATGATATCGTTCTATAATTTCCACATTCAGTTGGATCACCTTTCTTGGGAATAGGCATAAATATGGATCTCTTCCAGTCAGCTGGCCAGGAAGCTGTCTTCCATATTTCTTGGCATAGACGAGTGAGCACCTCCAGCGCTGCATCTGTTTGTTGAAACATCTCAATTGATATTCCATCAATTCCTGGAGCCTTGCTTTCCGCCAACGCCTTCAGAGCAGCTTGGACTTCTTCCTTCATAATCACTGGTTCCTGATCATATGCCACCTCCTGAAATGGTTTAACATCGACTAATTCTTTTTGGTATAATGACTCTGGGTATTCCATCTTCTTTTGATGCTTCCTGTGTCGTTTAATATTTTCCCCATAGAATCCTTCAAAATTGCAATTCGATGCTTGAATTTTTTCTTCAGTTCTTTCAGCTTGAGAAACACCAAGCATGTCCTTCTCTTTTGGTTTTCCATCTCCAGCTCTTTGCACGTCACTGTAATGCTTTACTTTGTCTTCTCTAGAGGCCCTTTGAAATCTTCTGTTCAGTTCTGACTTCATCGATTCTTCCTTTTGCTTCATCTGCTCGACGTTCGAGAGCATGTTTCAGAGTCTCCTCTGACATCCATCTTGGTCTTTTCTTTCTTTCCTGTCTTTTCAATGACCTCTTGCTTTCTTCATGGATGATGTCCTTGATGTCACTTCACAACTCATCTGGTCTTCAGTCACTAGAGTTCGATGCGTCAAATCTATTCTTGAGATGGTCTCTAAATTCAGGTGGGATATACTCAAGGTCATATTTTGGCTCTCGTGGACTTGCTCTGATTTTCCTCAGTTTCAGCTTGAACTTGCATATGAGCAATTGATGGTCTGTTTCACAGTCGGCCCCTGGCCTTGTCCTGACTGATGATGTTGAGCTTTGCCATCATCTCTTTCCACAGATGTAATCAATTTGATTTCTGTGCATTCCATCTGGCGAGATCCATGTGTATAGTCGCCGTTTATGTTGGTGAAAGAAGGTATTTGCAATGAAGAAGCCGTTGGTCTTGCAAAATTCTGTCATTCGATCTCAGGCATTGTTTCTATCACCAAGGCCATATTTTCCAAGTACTGGTCCTTTTTGTTTCCAACTTTTGCATTCCAATTGCCAGTAATTAGCAATGCGTCTTGACTGCACGTTCGATCAATTTCAGACTGCAGCAGCTGATAAAAATCTTCTATTTCTTCATCTGTGGCCCTAGTGGTTGGTGCGTAAATTTGAGTAATAGTCGTATTAACTGGTCTTCCTTGTAGGCGTACGGATATTATCCCATGACTGACAGCGCTGTACTTCTGGATACATCTTGAAATGTTCTTTCTGATGATGAATGCAACACCTTTCCTCTTCGAGTTGTCATTCCCAGCATAGTAGACTATATGATTGTCTGATTCAAAATGGCCAATACCAGTCCATTTCAGCTCACTAATGCTGAGGATATCTATGTTTATGTGTTCCATTTCATTTTTGATGATTTCCAATTTTCTTAGATTCATACTTTGTACTTTCCAGATTCCGATTATTAATGGATATTTGCAGCTGTTTCTTCTCATTTTGAGTCGTGCCACACCAGCAAATGACGGTCCCAAAAGCTTTACTCCATCCATGTCATTAAAGTCGACTCTTCTTTGAGGAAGCAGCACTTCCCCAGTCATCTTTTGAGTGCCTTCCAACCTGGGGGGGCTCATCTTCCAGCACTATATCAGATAATGTTCTGCTGCTATTCACAAGGTTTTCACCTGCTAATGCTTTTCAGAAGTAGACTGCTGGGTCATTCTTCCTAGTCTGTCTTAGTCTGGAAGCTTAGCCGAAACCTGTCCTCCATGGGTGACCCTGCTGGTATCTGAACACCAATGGCATAGCTTCCAGCATCACAGCAACACACAAGCCCCTACAGTATGACAAACTGACAGACACGTGGGGGAGTCAAAGATTAGACAGGCCCTTAAAAAAAAAAAAAAAACAGACTAGATGGGCACATCAGCCCAGGGGCAAGGATGAGAAGCAGGAAGGGACAGGAAACCTGGAACCAGGAAGCCAAGGCGGAGAAGGAGAGAGCGTTGACATGTCGTGGGGTTGGCAACCAATGTCACAAAAGAGTATGTGTATTAACTGTTTAATGAAGAACTAGCTTGCTCTGTAAAACTTCATCTAAAGTAGGATTAAAAAGAAAAAAACAAAACCCTTCTTTCATGGAGCTTCCGTTCTAAAGCAAATTAGCGTAAGTCCATGAGAGCCAAAGTATGACCTTGAGAGTATATCCCACCAGAATTTAGAGACCATCCGTGGTGCAATTAATTACTTTTGTGTGTGGCCTTTCTAGCCATGGTCTTGTAACTCCCACCCTGGTGACTGGACAGGACTGTATAAAAGGGTAATTGTGGCCCATCAAGGGATTTGTGAGTTTTGCCTTAAAAGAGAGCCAATTCCAGTGCAGAAGGAAGAGCCCACCACCACCAAGGAAGGAGAAATCAGCAGGAGAGACCTGGTAGCAGAAACCTAACAGCAGGAGACGGTACAGTGGGCTTTCTGGCCCATGAGAGATGAAGTTGAGTGCCTTTGTGCAGAGACTGAGGGCCAGGGAAAGGCATGCCTGTGAGCATGGCTGGAAGAGGCTATCCTGACGGAAGAACTGTATCCTGAGTGTTCCTGAGCCTGAATTGTGACTGTTGATTCCCTAGTAAATCCCATAATTTTGAGTATGGTCTGTGAGTTCCATGTGGCTGCTGCAATGAATTAAGGAACTCAGCAGAGAAGCAGAGAGTGCTGTGGGAGAGATGGTTGGTGTCAGAATTGGCAAAGACGGCAGAGACAGGAGGCATGTCTGACCTCCACCTCACAGGAATCAGCCTTAGGCTGTTGATCTTGGTTCCCTTCCCTCTTGTAAAGTTAGAGGAGATCAGAGATAACACTCCCGTTTCTTACACCACCTTCAGAATAGATTTGACACAGTGAACACTAATGACTGAAGACCAGACGAGTTATGGAATGACATCAAGGACACCATAGAAGAAGAAAATAAGAGGACATTAAAAAGACAGAAAAGAAAGGAAAGACCAAAATGGATGTTAGAAGAGACTCTGAAAGTTGCTCTCGAAAGCAAATGGAAGAAACGATGAAGTAAAAGAGCTGAACAGAAGATTCCAAAGGGCAACTCAAGAAGGCAAAGTATCATAATAACATGTTCAAAGACCTGGAGTCAGAAAACTAAAAGAGAAGAAAACACTCTTGGCATTTCTCAAGCTGAAAGAACCAAAGAAAAAATTCAAGTCTTGAGTTTCAATAGTGAAAAATTCTGTGGGCAAGATACTGAAGGACAAAGAAAGCATCAAAAGAAGATGAAAGGATACACAGAGTCACCGTGCCTAAAAGAACTGGTCGATGTTCAATCATTCCAGGAGGCAGTGCATGATTAGGAACCAATGGTACTGAAGGAAGAAGTCCAAATTGCACTGATGACATTGGTGAAAAACAAGCATCCAGGAACTGATGGAACACTTATTGAGATGTTTCAACAAAGGGATGCAGTGCTAGCAATACTCACTAGTCTATGACAAGAAATTTGGAAAACAACTACCTGGCCAACTGACTGGAAGAGATCCATATTTATGCCTATTTCAGAGAAAGGTGATCCAACCAAATGCAGAAATTATCGAATGATATCATTAATATTGCATGCAGTAAAAATTTTGCTAAAGATTATTCAAAAATGGTTGCAGTAGTAGACTGACAGGGAACTGCCAGAAATTCAGTCTGGATTCAGAAGAGGACATGGAACAAGGGATACCATTGCTGATGTCAGATGGATCCTGGCTGAAAGCAGAGAATACCAGAAAGATGTTTACCTGTGTGGATCGTAACAAGTTATGGATAACACTGCGAAGAGCGGGAATTCCAGAACATTTAATTGTGTTTATAAGGAACCTGTACATCGACCAAGAAGCAGTCGTTTGAAAAGAACAACGGGATACTGGGTGATTTAACGTCAGCAAAGGTGTGTATCAGGGCTGTATCCCTTCACCGTACTTATTCAACCTGTATGCTGAGCAAATAATCTGAGAAGCTGGACTATGTGGAGAACAGGGCATCAGAACTGGAGGATGATTCATTAACAACCTGCATTATGCAGATGACACAGCCTTGCTTGCTGAAAGTGAAGAGGGCTTGAAGCACTTACTGATGAAGATCAAAGACCACAGCCTTCAGTATGGATTGCACCTCAACATAAGGAAAACAAAAATCCTCACAACTGGTCCAATAAGCAACATCATGATAAATAGAGAAAATTTGAAACTGTCGAGGATTTCATTTTACTGGGGTCCACAGTCAAAGTCCATGGAAGCAGCCATCAAGAAATCAAAGGATGTACTGCATTAGGCAAATCCGCCACAAAAGACCTCATTAAGGTGTTAAAAGCAAAGACGTCACCTTGAAGAACAAGGTGGGCCTGACCCAAGCCAAGGTGTTTTCAATTGCCTCATATGCATGTGAAAGCTGGACAATGAATAAGGAAGACCAAAGAAGAATTGACCCCTTTGAATTATGGCGATGGCAAAGTATACTGAATATGCCACAGACTGCCAGAAGAAGGAACAAATCTGTTTTGGAAGAAAGTACTGCGAGATTGATCCTCAGAAATGAGGATGAAGAGACTTCATCTTACATACTTTGGACATGTTATCAGGAGGAACCAGTCCCTTGAGAAGGACATCATGCTTGGTAGAGGATCAGCAAAAAAGAAGAAGACCCTCAAGGAGATGGGCTGACACAGTGGCTACAACAGAACAAAGCATAACAAAGATTGTGAGGATGGCGCAGGACGCAGGACCCACCCAATCACAGGGTCGCTGTCAGTGGGAAGCAAATGGAGGGCACCTAACAACAACATTCTAAAGCAGGGGAAGCAGACACTCAAAATACATAAATAATATAACATACCTGGTGGTGGTATGAACTAAGAGAAGAAAGAAAGGTAAGGTGAGAGAACAACAGGGTAGGAGGTATTTTATTGATTAGGGAAGGTTTACTTTGATAAGGTAAGCAGACCTAAATGGAGGAAGAAAGTCATGCAAATATCTGGTGGAAGCAGAGGAAACAGCAAGCACAAAGAATGAGTAGAGTATGTTTGGTATGCTGAAAATGCAGCAAGGCAACCACTGTGCTGGAGTCCAGTGAGTGAGTGAGGAAGAGCTTGGTAGGAGTAGAGCTTAGAGAATTGGAGGGCATTCATAACCTACTGAATAATGAGGAATTCAGATTTTATTCTCAGTTTAATGGGAAGTTCTTGGAGGGTTTCAGGCAAAGTAGTGACATGATTTGAATCACAACTTAAAAGAAACGCTGTGAAAGCTCTGTGGAGAACAGCTTGTACTGGGGCAAGGGTAGTGGCAGGGAAATCTGCTGATGAGAGATGGTGGTGGTGTGAACCAGTCTGATTTACAGTGGTAGAAATGGTAAGAAGTGGTCAGATTATATTTATTAAAAGACAAAGCCAACAGGAATTTGTGATAGATGTGGAACCAGGTTTACTGGCCTGACAGAGACTAGAGAAACGCCAAGAGTATGGCCCCCAGACTCCCTTTTAACTCAGTACTGACGTCACTCCTGAGGTTCACTGTTCAGCCAAAGATTAAACAGGCCCATAAAACAAAGCAAGACTAAATGGGCACATTAGCCCAGGGGCAAGGATGAGAAGGCAGGAGGGGACAAGAAAGCTGGTAATGGGGAACCCAAGTTGAAGAAGGGGAGTGCTGACATGTGGTGGGGATGACAACCAATGTCACAAAACAGTATGTGTATTAATTGCTTAATGAGAAACTAATTTGCTCTGTAAACACTCATCTAATATACAATTAAAAAAGAAAAAAGGATATGGAATATGAATAGTTTGTGACCAAACAGTCAACAGTTACTCTAAAGCAAAGATGAGACGGTGAGAGGGGGGAGGAGTAGCAGGGAAACTAGATTAATGGAAACAGAACAACCAGTATGGAAGTGAGAATGTTGACACTTGCAAAAAATATAACCAGTGTCACTGAACAATATACATAGAAATTGTTAAAAGAGAACGTAATTTGCTGTGTAAACTTTTGCCAAAAACACAGTAAAACATTCATTAAAAAAAACTGAATAGTAAAGGATAACTCTAGTTAGGAGTAGAAAAGAAAGAACCAAAACAAAATTGGATGCCACAGGTTCAAAAAGAAAATTTTTCTTCCTATAAAATGTGGTCGAAGAGCCTTATAAGCTGTATAGACTGGATAGCTGTTTAACATAAGACACAAAAACTCCATTAAAAATCAGGTCAGTTAAAAAGACCTTGCCTTTACTCTTGCCAAAGGCAGTGGTCTAGGGACAGGCTCCAGGGAAACTACACTTGATTCTTCCAAGAAATTATACTCGTTCCTTCCCTATCCCTTAGCATAAGAACTACCACATATACATACACAATACAG
The DNA here is from genome assembly GCF_030014295.1 of Loxodonta africana. Classification (NCBI taxonomy): domain Eukaryota; kingdom Metazoa; phylum Chordata; class Mammalia; order Proboscidea; family Elephantidae; genus Loxodonta; species Loxodonta africana. The sequence goes on from NC_087348.1 coordinate 48,253,601, forward strand.
TGCTTGATATTGTAAGTGCTAAAGTTGAGGAATAAACAAAATACAATGATTGATGAGTATGAGTGAGGTGGGTATGGAGGGCATCTTCCATTTGCCCTTCCAGATCTACCCTTCAAACCTCCCCCATGCTACTATAAGGGCTACACCAACAGGCTCCCTTCAGCTTTGGCTTCAAGTTGAGTTCAGCCAATGGGCAGCAGAGGCAGGAGAGAGATGGGAAAGAGGAGGTTGGGGTCAAGGTATTTATTTCCCCAGCTCCATTCCCTGAGTCACAATGGGTGGCCGAATTCTTTAAATGAAGGGCACAGTCCTGTCAGAGGTCCTCCCATAGGCTCCCTCCTTCCAGTTCCTGTAACTGCTCCCTCCCCATGCACATTCAGACCTTGGGTTGGTGACAGGAGATTGCTCTAACTAGCTCCTTGGTGCAGCACTTTACACTCTAAACTTGCTTCCAAAAATGGTTACCTCATTAAACTCTCTTCGAACTACCCAGTTTTGAGGGTGTCATCTGTTTCCCACTTGGACCCTCTCAAACTCATGGACAAGACTAGGGTGATTGACATCTAAGGAATGAGAAAGATTTCAAACCATAAAGAAAATCATTCCACTGAAAGGAACAGCATAAGCAAGAGAGAGAGAAGAGTGCAGATTTTAGGGAAAGGTCTGATGAGCCTAAATGCACAACTAAATTTAATCTAAACTCAGATCTCAATCAAGATTTCCTTCCAAATTACTATGTTGCAGTCATTTATCTACATGCATCCACCAGCCATTTACCTATGGCTGCCCGTTACAGTTGAGTGGACCTGACCATGTGTGTCAGAGTAGAGCCATGCTCTATAGGATTTTCAATGGCTGATTTTTTGGAAGTAGATCCCTAGGCCTTTCTTCCAAGGTATCTCTGGGTAGACTTGAATCTCCAACCTTTTGGTTACCAGCCCAGCACTTAGACTGCATCACTCAGGGACTCCTTACTTACAGTTGGAATTCCTATATTAAAACACACCTTTCTTGTTCTCAGATATGTTAAATATCCTTGCAAGTATCACAACCTCTTTGCTGTAGAAAATGAGTGAAAATGTTTACAGAAACAGGTTAGAACTAGGAAATATTTAAGGATAAGTTATAGGGGGGTCTTTCAGGCCCCTGGAAGCACATACGGAAGTTTGCATATATGCATTTTTCTGAAGTGGTAAAGCTTTTATCAGTTTCAAATAGATTTGTGCCCCTCTAAAAGCCAGTGCTAGAAGAATCCCAAGCAAGATTTCCTGAACTATACACTTGAAAACCCCATTGGTGTCTAGTCAATTCCGACCCATAGCGACCCTACAGAACAGAGCAGAACTGCCTCATACAGTTTCCAAGGAGCGCCTGGTGGATCCGAACCGCCGACTTTTTGGTTAGCAGCCATAGCACTTAACCACTATGCCACCAGGGTTTCCCTAAATTCTTCCTAGCAGTGTGGTGGTGCAATGGTTAAGCGCCTGGCTGCTAACCGAAAGGCTGGCAGTTTGAACACATCCAGTGGCTTCACAGGAGAAAGACATGGCGATCTGCTAACATAAAGATTAAAAAAAAAAAAGCCAAGAAAATCCTGTGGCACAGTTCTACTTTGTCCCATGTAGTCACTATGAGTCAGAATGGACTTGAGGCACCCAACAACAACGTTTCGTTTAATACAAAAAAAGTCCATAATTTACACAGTTGCAGAAAAGTATCAATTAAATCACTGTTGTCTGAAATTTGTCACTTGCCTCTTAAAACAAAATGTATAAATCTTCCATTATATGTGCTTGTTTATTCTTTTGCTAGACTGTAAGTGACTTTTTTTTTTTACCCTTGTCCACAATTGCAAAATAAACTGGGATTCATGAGGAATTTTAATTTTACACTTTAATACTAAGAAGACCCGTATTACAAGTTGGTAAGTCTTCTGACGTTTTTAGTTTATTTCACTCATAGGAAAAATATCTACAACCACAGACTACCTAACAATTCCAGACAGCCTCCTTACAAATGTGCCATTGGATGCTAAGTGAAAGCATATGAATCAACAGATTTCATAAATAAAATGGGGTGTGTATACTTGGTAGGCAATATATAGGGGTCCCTGGGTGGTGCAAGAGGTTAACTCGGCTGCTAATCGAAAGGTTGGAGTCCACACAGAGGCACCTTGGAAGAAAGGCCTGGTGATCTACTTGTGAAAAATCAGTCATTGAAAACCCTATGGAACATAGTTCTACTCTGACACACAGGGGTTGCCATGAGTTGGAACTGACTCCAGGGCAACTGGTTTACACAGTTCATTTATTAAAGCTAATTCACAATGTAAATATTACTAAAATTTGTTTTAAAATATACATTCAGCTCATTAACATTATAATGGAGACCTACTTAATTTCCCAGAGCCTTAGTATTTTCATCCATCAAAAATGCAGATAATGCCCACTCTACTAGGCTGTTTGAGAAGCAGATAAGAAGTTCTCGGAATTAGTAAGCATATGAAGTATGTCACAGCTTATAAAAATGCTGCCAACGAACACTTTTTAAGGAAACCAAAACTCCAAGGGTACTTCCAATTAACAGGTTTTTAAATCCTTGAAAGGTGTGAAAGAGGAAACAGTTCATTAATGTACTTAATCACATAGCCTACAGATTACCAGATAGCTGTTTAGTTTCATGGAACTACAATTTCTACAGAGCTCAAGGAAGAACTGGGAAGACACTGTAAATTCATGCTTTGTAAATCAAATAGTTTAAGGACTGCCACATGTATTCAGCATGGCAAAACAAGAACTTGTAGGTCAAAGTCATAAGGAGATAAATTTTGGCTCGATACAGGAAAAAAAAAAAAAATCCAAAGTTTCCAAATAACTTACAGCTATCCAATAACACAGTAGGCATCTGCAGTAGGCAGAATAACCGACCCCTCCCCCAAATTTCCACACCCTAACCCCAGAACCTGTGGTTATGTTACGAGGTAAGAGGAAGATGAAGGCTGAAGATGGAATTTAGGTTGCTCATCAACTGATTCTGAGGGCCAGAGTACCCTGGATTATCCAGGTGTTCCCAGTGCAATCACAAGGGTCCTTATAATTAACAGGGAAGCAGGGGGAAGTGTCAAGACTGATGTAAGACAGAGCTGACCATCACTGGCCTTGAAGATGGAAGGAAGCCAGGAACCAAAGAATCCAGGCCACCTCTAAAAGCTGGAAAAGGCAAGGAAACGGATTCTTGGCCAGAGCCTCCAGAGGAACACGGCCCTGTCAACACCCTGATTTTAGCCCATGAAACCAATTTTGGACTTCTGACCTCCACAACTGCAAGATAAGAAATTTGTGATGTTTTACGCCACTAAATTTGTGTTAATTTGTTGCAGCAGCCATGGGAAACCAACACAGCCTTCCTTGGGGTGTAGCTCCCTCTCCTTACAGATGATGTTCAAGCAGAGTTAGACAAGTTACTCATGCTGCGTGTGTGTGGGAAGGAAGGGGGTAGAAGGTTATGATGCAAATAAGGACTGCCTAAGTGAGTTTCTCTCTAAGGGGCAGTTCTACTCTGTCCTGTAAGCAGTGGGTTTGGTTTAGTAGGTTTAAGTGAGTTTCTAAAGGCAGGAGTCCCTCAACTGGGTCCAAGGAAAACCTCTGAAATTGCATGCATATTTTTGTGTATTTACACATATGCCCCTTTCTCTGCAGAAAGGCTCTAGAGCATTCAAAGATCCTCAAAAGGACCTGTTTCATAAACAAAGTTAAGAAAACTCTTCCTAGATTATTTCCAACACTGAGCTTTTAATATTCCATGATTTTCTTAGGCAGTATATCTTAAAGTGTAGTCCATCAAACACCTATATTAAAACTCACCTAAGGGTGGTTGTAAAATGCAGAATCCTGGGCTTCACCCCAGACAGGATCTTGGTGAGCTATACAAAAATTCGATTTTTAACAAACTTGGGTAGAGGAGGGGGGAGAGGGCTTCCATCACTCCAAGGAATATTTTATGAAATATCATGCTGAAGAAACTGAAATTGTTTCCATCACCTAATCTTTAGAAACACCAATGCAATCATCTAATTGTGTGACTTCGTGTAACTTATCTTTTCTGAGCCTCAGGTAGCTCAGAATATGTAGATGATGCCTACTGCACCTAATTTTTAAAACAAAAAATTATTCTGTGGAGACCCAGGAATGATGATTGGCAGGTAATAAATAGGTCAATCAAAAAAACACTAATCTTATTTTCTTCTATCCCATGTAAGGAAAAATAATACCCTGCATGCCAATTTCTGGAAACCCTGGTGGCGTAGTGGTTAAGTGCTAGAGCTGCTAACCAAAGGGTCAGCAGTTCGAATCTGCCAAGCGCTCCTTGGAAACTCCAAGGGGCAGTTCTACTCTGTCCCATAGGGTCTCTATGAGTCAGAATCGACTCGATGGCACTGGGTTTGGTTTGGTTTTGGTTATGCCAATTTCATCTTGTCAACATCATTACTAAATGACAGCGTTCTACAATAAATGTCTTGGTATGATTCTCCTCTTAGCAAGGGGACGGTAACTCAGACCTCTCTCCGTGATGCCATAGGCATTTACAAACCATGTCCGTTAGGAGACATCCGTGGGGCAACCCGACTGGCCTCTAGGAAAAAACCTCTCAGTAGAGATGGTCATACAGAATGAATAAAAACGTCTAACAGTGGCATTTAGCTGTCAGCAACCTTGGCAGCTTTCCCCCGTACGAGGTGCTTGACGACCCTAAAGGAACCTGAGGCGTGACTCGTTAGGGACCTGACAGAAGGGCGTTTAGGCCCTTTCTCCGCTGCCTCGTAAATAACCCAAATTTCAAAGCAGGATCACGATGAGGGACCAGAAACGGAGTAAAGATCTCCCAACACCCAGGAAAAACCTTTGCGGCATGCACCAGGCCAAGCCCGCGGATCCCTACCGGATGACGAGCCAAGAGAACAGGGAGCCGCGGGAACCTCCACACCCAGACGCACACCCTCAGTTAGTAATGGACCTATTCGGGCCCATTGCTCAGCTACAGAGGCGCTGAGCGAGCCCCACTCACTCACCATGCATCCACTGTGTGCCGTGAAACCATCTCCAACTACCTACTCGGCCGCCAAAGCACGCGGCAGCCCCCTTCAGCAGCCCAGGGCCCTTAAGCGGCCCGGGGCTTCGGCGGCCGCTGAAACCCAGGAGGTAGCGTAGTATACGGGGGTCACAGCCTAACCTCCAGGGGGCCGCCATTTTCCCAGCCTTCGCGCGGGTTGTCCGCAGCACAGCCTGATCGCCCAGTCATCGAGGCCCCCCCAGGCCCCGCCTCCAATCTAGTTGATCACGCCCCCTGGCTTGGGCTGTGCTTTTGGGCCTCAGAGTCAAGCAGCCCTCCTAGCCCCGCCCCCAAATTCTTTGGCCCCACCCCGGCCCTCCTGCCTCGCCACAGGATCTCCCAGTCGGTGAGGCCCTCTCAGGCCCCGCCTCCCGCCTTGTCCACCCCGCCTCTAGGCTGCCCTCAGCACCGCCTGATTGTTTCTGAGGCCTCACCGTGCGAACCCAGGTGGAACTCCAGGAGCGATCCCGTGCGAAGATCGGAGGCGGCGGGACCATCTTGTCCAGGCTATGTCTGGCTGCCGTGCTCCGGAAGGCGACTGTTTCCCGCAGCAATGCCTCGCTCAGGTAGGGGCGGTACCACCGGTGTCCTTTATTCCAATGAGGCAAGGCGCTGTTGGGACGCTGCTGCCGGAGCTCGGACGTGGGCCTGTCTTAGGGTCGCCAGCGAGGCGTGGAGCCTTGGGCGGTGCTTCGGGCCTGAGGGGACACGACCCCCGCACCCCGCTGCTTCCCCTCGCGGAGTTGAGGGCAGCACCCGTGACGATCGCCGCTACCCTGGCTGGGTTCAGCAGCGGCGGGAGCTGTCCCCCAACGTGCAAGAGGAAAAATAACGGAGCGGGGAGTGCGTTTGGGCGTCTTATAAGTGTGTTTTAAAACCACTTGTCAGGAAGGCAGGACGAGGAAAGAAACGAAGAGTCCTGGAGTGGAACTGAAGCTAACTAACAGTTTGAGCTCCTCGAACTTATTTTCTGTCCTCTGGCGACTGACTCGACGTTTGGCACACAGCAGGCACTCAGGAAACGTTTGCCGAACCAGAGCTAAGCCTCAGTAGCTAGCACTTTTCCTTTGAGCAGATGCTGTTTGCCTACCTCAGTTTAGATTGATCATGAAAACGATTCTTCCTTAAGCTGAAGTCAAAGGAAAATCTACTCACAGACTATATATTTTTTACTCACTCATAGATGCCAGTGATCATAAGGATGATTCAAACTGGACATTATTTCTTTATGTTACACATGGCAACCTTAAGTACAACAGAAGACGATGTCTAGTCCTGTATCATCCTCATGATAACTGGCATGTTCAAGTGCATAGTTGCAGCAATTGTGCCAGTCCATCTCACAGAGGTATCCATGGCCCTCTACTTCAGGGTAAATGTTGTCCTCTAGCGATTGCTCCCTCCTGGTGATGAGTTCAAAGCAAGTGAGTTGGACAGTGTTCTGATGTGATCCATAGATTTTCTTTTTAAAAATTTTTAAATTTATCGTGCTTTAAGTGAAAGTTTACAAATCAAGTCAGTCTCTCATACAAAAACTTAAACACACCTTACTATGTACTCCTAGCTTCTCTCCCGATAATGAGACAGCACACTCCTCCTCTCCAACCTGTATTCCCTGTGTCCATTCAGCCAGCTTCTGTCCCCCTCTGCCTTCTCATCTCTCCTCCAGACAGGAGCTGCCCACATGGTCTCGTGTCTACTTGAGCCAAGAAGCTTACTCCTCACCAGTATTATTTTTTGTTTTGTAGTCCGCTCCAGTCCCTGCCTGGAGTTGGCTTCAGAAATGGTTCCTGTCTTGGGCTAACAGAGGGTCCAGGGACCATGACCTCTGGGGTCCCTCTAGTCTAGGTCAGACCGTTAAGTCTGGTCTTTTTACGAGAATTTGAGGTCTGCATCCCACTGTTCTGCTGCTCCATCAGGGATTCTGTTTTGTTCTCTGTCAGGGCAGTCATGGGTGGTAACTGGGCATTCTCTCTTTCTTCTGGTCTCAGACTGATGTAGTCTTTGGATATGTGGCCCTTTCCGTCCCTGGGGCTCATATTTACCTCGTGTCTTTGGTATTCTTTCTTCTTTGCTCCAGGTAGGTTGAGACCAATTGATGCATCTTAGATGGCTGCTTGCTAGTGTTTAAGACCCCAGACACCACTCACCAAAGTGGAATGCAGAATGTTTTCTTAATACATTTTGTTATGCCAGTTGACCTAGATATCCCATGAAACCATGGTCCCCAGACCCACGTCCCTGCTACTCTGGCCTTCAAAGGGTTTGGTAGCATTCAGGAAACTTACTTGCTTTTGGTTTAGTCCAGTTGTGCTGAACTCTCCTCTAATGCATGTGGTCTTTCCCTTCATCTCAATAGTTCTTGTCTACTATCTAATTAGTGAATACCTCTCTACCTCCCTCCCCACCCTCGTAACCATCAAAGAATGTTTTCTTCTGTGTTTAAACTTTTTCGTGAGTTCTTATAATAGTGGTTTCATACAATATTTGTCCTTTTGCAACTAATTTCACTTAGCATAATGCCTCATAGATTCCTCCATGTTATGAAATGTTTCACAGATTCATCGTTGTTCTTAATTGTTGCATAGTATTCTATTACGTGAATGTACCGTATATATATATACCCATTCATCTGTTGATGGGCACCTTGTTGCTTCCATCTTTTTGCTATTGTAAACAGTGCTGCAGTGAACATGGATGTGCATATATCTGTTCGTGCGAGGGCTCTTGTTTCTCTAGGATATATTCCAAGGAGTGGGATTGCTGGATCGTGTGGTACTTCTATTTCTAGCTTTTTAAGGAAGCACCAAATTGATTTCCAAAGTGGTTGTACCATTTTACATTCCCACCAGCAGTGTATAAGTGTTCCAGTCTCTCCATAACCTCTCCAACATTTATTATTTTGTGTTTTTTGGATTAATGCCAGCCTTGTTGGGGTGAGATGGAATCTCATTGTAGTTTTGATTTCCATTTCTCTAATGTCTAATAATCATGAGCATTTCCTCATGTATCTGGTAGGTACCTGAATGTCTTCTTTAGCGAAGTGCCTGTTCATATCCTTCGCCCATTTTTTAATTGGGTTATTTGTCCTTTTGATGTTGAGTTTTTGCAGTATCATGTAGATTTTAGAGATCAGATGGTGATCGGATTTGTCATACCCAAAAACTTTTTCCCACTCTGTAGGTAACCTTTTTACTTTTTTGGTGAAGTCTTCGGATGAGCGTAAGTGTGTGATTTTTAGGAGCTCCCAGTTACCTAGTTTCTCTACTGGTGTTTGTGCATTGTTAGTAATATTTTGTATACTGTTTATGCCATGTATTAGGGCTTCTAGCATTGTCCCTATTTTTTCTTCCATGATCTTTATCACTTTAGATTTTATATTTTGGTTTTTGATCCATTGTGAGTTAGTTTTTGCATATGGTATGAGGTATGGGTCTTGTTTCATTTTTTTGCGGATGGATATCTAGTTATGCCAGCACCATTTGTTAAAGGGACTCTTTTACCCGTGTAACTGATTTGGGGCCTTTGTCAAATGTCAGCTGCTCATATGTGGATGGATTTATGTCTGGATTCTCAATTCTGTTCCACTGGTCTGTGAATCTGTTGTTGTACCAGGCTGTTTTGACTACTGTGGCGGTATAAAAAAATATATATGTATATATAATATGTTCTAAAATCAGGTAGTGGGAGGCCTTCCACTTTGTTCTTTTTCAGTAATACTTTACTTATCTAGGGCCTCATTCCTTTCCATATGAAGTTGGTGATTTGTTTCTCCATCTCATTAAAAAATGCCATTGGTATTTGGTGATCTATAGATTTTCATTGGCTAGTTTTTTGGAAGTAGATTTGCCAGACCTTTCTTCTTAATCTGCCTAGTCTGGAAGCTCTTTTGAAACTTGTCCACCATGGGTGAGCCTACTGGTATTTGAAATACTGGTGGCATAGCTTCTTGCAGCATCACAGCAACATGCAAGCCGCCACAGTACGTCAAACAGACAGATGGGTGGTGGCATTTGCTCATACATAGCAACAATTTTATGGAATGCCTACATTCCCAGGCACTCAGGGTACAGTGGTGATTAAGACAAATGACCTAGGGTCTAGAGGAAAACTAGATAAGTAAACGATTATAACACAATATGATAAGCCCTGTTCACGAGGCAAGGTAATACCCTTACCTAGAATTAACTCCCATTATTTTTAGGACTGAAGGTCTCAATTAAAAAATAATAAACTTCAGGAGGTTTTATTGGTAAACAGTTATCAGCTATTATCCTATTTGAGTAAGTGACTCAGTAGATTAGCGGAGAGGACCATTTGAGAATAGAATTCTGGACAGGCATGTTTGGATGGGGAGGGAAAAGATCTTGGATGCAGGACAGGTAACATAAGATAATTCCTAGGCAAGTATGTGTTGAGAGCGAGGATAGCGAAGGCAACCTATTGGTAGGATCATCACTAAGCTGTGTTAATGCTGCCGGTAAATCTTGGTGCAGTGTCATCTAAATGAGCAACAAAGAAAACCTTAATCAAGAGACTTGAGAATAAACTAGAATGCTCAGATTAGTGGTCTGCAGATCAAACATGGCCCGCAGATAATTCATTCAACTGGCATGTTTTGTTTGCTCCACTGAGTGTTCACAAAAAAATTGAGTCAACATTTCAAAATCCAGATGATTTCTGGCTTCTTATTGAGAACATCTGGTGGCACTGGACATATGTTAGACAGGTTACCAAAGCTCCCACTACTCACAGTAGATTTGCATGTACACCTAAATAGGTTAGCCCCTGTAGACAATTGTGTTGCCTTGTTAAATACAAACAAAAACAGCAATAAGAAAAGTTTTAAGAAGTCATAAAATTCCAATGTAGTTTTAGGGGGTTTGTGGGCAATCAAGAGAGTCTCTTCAGTCTTAAAGAAAAATAGAATTCAATTATAAGTGGTTAATTAAGCAAATATTTAATGAGTGCCTACTATGTGTCAGGCATTGTGGATTTAATAGAGCGCAAGCTAGATCTCGTTCATTCTTCCATAGAGTGTGCTGTGTAGGGGGAGATAAAGTAAGTAAAGAGGCAATGACAGTATCACATTGTACTATGGTGGCAGTGTTCAGGGTACCATAGGAGCACAGCCTTGAATGGGTTAAAGAGGGCTTCCCGAGGAAACGAAGGTATCAAGTGAGGTCTAAAAGATCAGGAAGAGTAACCCTGTAAAATGGTGGTAATACTCTTCTAGGTAGAAGAATAGAAGAAATAGCATGTACAGAGTTTTAGAGATAAGGGCATAGTGCGTTCTCTCATTAACGTTATTAGAATATACAATAGGGGCAGGGCTTGGCAAGAGATGAGGCTAAAGGGGAAAGCTAGGACCAGAACCTACAGGACCTTACAAGCCAAGCTTAGAAATACAGATTTTTATTTTAAGGGCAGGAAATAGATCACCAAGCCTTTCTTGCTAGTCTGTCTTAGTCTGGAAGCCAGCACTGACAGACAAGAGGTGGCTGTGCATGAGGTGCCTTGGCTGGAAATCGAACCCCAGTCTCCCGCATGGAAGGGGAAAACTCTACCACTGAACCACTAACTTCCCCTGTCTTAAGAGGTATATATACCGCATTGCCATTGAGTTGATTCTGATTCACAGCGACCCTATAGGACAGGGTAGAACTGCCCCATAGGGTTATCCAAGGCTGTAAAGCTTTACAGAAGCAGACTGCCACATCTTTTTCCTGCGGAGTGGCTGGTAGGTTCAAACCACTCATGTTTCTCTTAGCAGCCAAGCATTTAACCACTGCTCTACCAGGTCTCCTCTGCATTACGTAACTCTGATTTTTTTTTTTTTTTACTTTGCTATATGGGAGCATGGACCCAGTGTCTCAATTCTGCTCCTTTAAGGGAAGCTAGAAACTCATATTTTGTGTGAAATATTCTAATTTTTAAATGTTGGCTCTGATTCTTTTTTAAGTACTCTGTGGACCACATCACTTGCTGTGAGCCCAATTTGGTCTGCAGGACACCAGTTTATAACCTCTGATACAGAGCTTTTCTTAATATAATATTCTTAATTCTACCAATGCTTATTGACCAAGAACTCTTGATTGTAGGCACCAAGAGCATGCCCCCTGCCCTTTAGGAAGTGCTTACACTTACTTGGAGAAATGAACCAGGTAGGAACTATTTCTATTTTTTAATTTTACCTTACTTATCACAGTGTCCTGTGTATGCTAACCCTGAATAAATATTTGTTCTTTGTAATGCTGCAACACAAGGCCATCTAATACCCTGCCCTCTGTTTTCCTTGACCTCGTTGGTTCTGTTAATTTTTACCTCCCCCAGCTCTAGCAACCCATTCCCATGGGCATATCTTTCCCTACCCCAGCCTCCACCTCTCTACCCCACACCTCAAGTTTGGGTGAGAGGCTTCTCCTTTTTGCTCCTATAGTTCCCTCTGTGTACTTTGTATCAAAGGAGCCCTTGTGGCTCATTAAGTGCTCAGCTGCCAGCCAAAAGGTTGGTGGTTCAAACCCACCAGTGGATCCATAGGAGAAAAGACCTGGTGATCTGTTCCCATAAAGATTATAGCCTAGGAAACCCTATGGGGCAGTTCCACTCTGTATATAGGGTCACAATGAGTTAGAATTGACTCGACAGCACCCGACAACAACACCTTGTATCAGAGGATTCTCCCCACTGTATTTCAAATAATTGCCTTTACTTGAATGTCACCTACCCAGGCTGCTAAGAACTGTTCCCAAGGGATGGAAAGATCACTCCTCTGTGTGAATTGGTGTCTCTACAACTATTATAGTGTCCTAGCCCAGCTATCCCCTGAGCACCACATGGCAGTCCCCTGTGGGACTTCCTTCCCATTCCCCTCAGTGACTATTATAAAACCTCACGATCTCACCTCAAGTCCTCGACCCCAAGCCTGTTTTCCAGATGACCCTGACTCCAAAATGGTGGCTCTTAGGTATGAACTTCTCAATTTCAATTTTTTTCTCTTCCTACCTACAGTATAGTATAAAGGTTAAGGACTAAGGATCTAGAATCAGACTGCCTGGTTCAAACTTTGGTTCTGCTACTTGCTCTCTAGGTAGCTTTGGACAAGTTAATCTTTCTTAGCATAATAGGTTTATTATAAGGATTTAGTAAAGTAATTCGTATAAAGCCTTTAGAATAGTCTGGCACAAAATAAGTACTCAATACTTGTTAGCTATTCTTGTTATCAGGGTGCCCTGTTGGCACAGCGGTTAAGTGCTTGGCTGCTTACTGAAGGGTTAGCAATTCAAACTCACCATCTGCTCTGTAGGAGAAAGATGTAACAATCTGCTGCCGTAAAGACTACAGTCTTGGAAACCCTTTGTGACAGTTCTACTCTGTCCTATTGAGTCACTAGGAGCCAAAATCTACTAATGGCAATGGGTTTGAGTTTTTTAATTCTTGTTATCAATACTGTTCATATTTACCTGCATCTTTACTCTCTCTTGGATACTTGGGTGGCACAGTTAATCACTTGACTACTAACAGTGCTAAGGTTGGCAGTTTGAGCCCATCCAGAGGTGCCTCAGAAGAAAGGCCTGGCAACTTGCTTTCAAAAAGCAAGCATAGTTTGGAGCACAGTTCTACTCTGCAACACACGAGGTTGCCATGAGCCAGAATCGACTTGACAGAAACTGGTTTGGTTTTGGTTTTACCCTTCCTCCTGTCTAAGGCAAATAATTCCCTGTGCTCCTGGTTCCAGCTCCTTCCGACTCCTCAAATACTGACCTGTTACTAATGAAACCTGCAAAAGCTGGAGCCTGTGTGAGGCAGAAACTCGTCAGAGAAGAAAAGCTCAAATATTTTCCACTAAAATGAGCGATACAAAAGTGGCAAGACTGAATCCTGTCAAAGGTAGGAAACTCGTGAGACCCGCAAAAACAAGGCAGCCCCATTGAATTACCACAGGTTTCTCAGTAGTTAGACCTTTACTGTCCTGTATCATTAATCTCTTCCTATCCCCTAATGTTATTCATAAGCTGTTCATTGGCTCATTTTTGGAGGTAGATCACCTTCCTTGCACTGGCCCTTCTTTCCATTGTCAGTTATAGTGCTAGAAGATGAGCCCTTCAGTTGGAAAGCCCTCAAAATAGGATGGCACAGGACTGGGCAACGTTTCCCTCTGTTATACATGAGGTCACCGTGAGTTAGAACTGATTTGATGGCAACTAACAATGACAGCAATTCCCTAGTTTTACTCCTTGACGTGTAAAATAAACTACTAACTGGTTACCCCCTCTAACTATTGCCCTGTCCAGCTCCTCTTCATAGCAGCTCTTATTGAGCCAGATTTCTCTGCTTCCAAGTTTTGTTTAATTCTTAACCCACTGTAATCTGGCCTCTGTACCCATTCTGTTGAAACAGCTTTTACTTAAGGGCATAGGTGATCTTGCTTACAAATATAGTTGGCCTAGCAAAACCCTAACCCAGGATGAACCCTCCTACTCTTCTTTGTGCCTGCACTGAGCAGCTGGACGTTGCTGGAAAAAATTATGCAACTGTGGTGACTGGCCACACTTCATAGTCATGATTTCATCCTCAAATTGGCACTTAACACTGCCCAGCAGCCCTCCTGTGTTTCCCTACTACTAGGGATGCTCTTGCCTGCTCCCTGAGATAACTGTTTTACACTTTTATTTATTTTTTTTTCCAGCCTCTCATATCCTGTCCCACACTCTCACTCAGCTGATGACTTCGTGTTATGGTTAATTAAGAAAATAAATGTCATTAGACATGGAGCTTCCTCACCTTCCTACCTCAGGACCTACAGATCTGCCTGAACGCGAACGCGTTTTCTCCTTCTTCGCAAAATGGAGGAAACGCAAGTCCCCTACTTGTGTTCAAGACCTCCACGCCCTCTCACCTTCTAAAGTTATTTCTCTCCCTCTCCCTGTCTCTGACCATAAATCGAGTCCCTTTCCATTAGAATCGTTCTCATCAGCCTGGCTTTCAGGCCCCTCAGTGATCTGGACTCTGCTCATTATATTATTACAAACTCATTTTCTACCGCTCTTGCACTCCCTCATCACTCTGCTCCCGCCTGCTGGTTTTCTTTCTGTTCCTTATACATGCCAAGCACTTCTCACTCCAGGACCTAAAGCCAGCGTCAGGACAAATTGTGATAGACTTGTCATAGTAGTAAAAAAAGATTACTGGGTGTCTCAGGTTATCTTTGAGCTATTCTGCAACTTTGTGCGTTGTAAAATGCTGATAGTAACGCAAATGATTATTGTCCATAAAAATGCAAATTGTATTCAGTGGCCATTCAGGTCATTATTGCCTTGTGGTTATTGTCCAGTTTTGCTTTATTTTTATAAATCCAGCGCTTCCTGATTGCTTATGTATCCTGTGTGTTTTGAGTATCCTTTGAACCAGCTGAAGCATCTTACTAGTTCCTTTGTCAGTTGATGACTTAAATAATATCCTTGATGCATATTCATTTTATATTTGTATGAGAGTCATAATTTTACCTTTAAAAAAAAAAATTATCTTTTAACACCAGGAAAATCTCCGAGTAGTAAATGCCTGTATTATACTTAAGTTGAAAGAAAAGGTGGGAGAGGAGGTCAGAGCCCTTGTCTGTGAGCAGGTATCTCAGGGACAGTTGAGTCTGATTCCCTTAAAGGAACCAGACTGAAAAATTGGAAAAATAAACTATTGATTCCAAAACTTTTTAGACTTTCAGCTTTTTAATTTATCCAAAATGCAATTAAATATGTGTCTCCCTCACTCTAGAGAACATCTAGTGTAAGCCGTTTATTATAGTTTTTAGATACATATTTCAAAAACCTTAGTAACAATAGCAGAGAACTAACAGTATCGACTTTCAGGGAAGAACTAAACCTTCCCTTCTTGTTGAAGTATATAGTCTGATTTTTACTTTCTTATCATCTGATAGTTTCCCCGACCGCATTTTCACCACATAAATATCTCTGTTGGTGCCTGCTGCTAAGCGATTATTTCCCTTGAAACTGTAATTTTGTGGTGGGTTCGAATGCTTGAATGAAATCATCGACAACAGCTGCCTCTTCATTGTTATTCCCGTAGCCTAAACCAGCTAATTACTGTCATACCTCAGTACTGGAAAACACAAAAGGAAAAGGGGAGACCCATAATAACAGACCTTGTGCTGTGTTTGCAACTGGCTATGCAAATTGATGGTTTTAAAGCATTGGGAAACTGCAGAACTCTTTTCCATTTAGCTGTACTTTGATGTGTAATTGAAATATTTTTATCCCTAAAAAAGGAAATAGCAAATTATATGGGGCGTGGCTAATTCTGGCTAGATTCTGTAAAGACGGATAGAAGAAAAATCAAAATAGTTTTATTATTGATATTAATTCAAGAATTTTCACTCTTTAAAATGGGAAGGGAACTAGCATTGACTGTCATACGTTGAGCTATGTGCTTTATGTCTACTGTGCCACGTTTTCTCCTCACAACGTTCTCACTTTATAGATGAGTAAACTGAGACTCAAGGGTGTACAAGTGATAAATGGTGTAGTGCAGATTTGACTTCAAGTCAGCTAGCTCCTAAGCCTTTGATGAATAAGACCTTTAAAAAAATTTCTACTTTCCTATGTTTCAAAAGTTTTATATTTTGAAGACTCCTCCATTAGTCATCACTCAGAATACTTATCAAAAATAAAGTGTGTATGTAAAATATTAACAGTGAATTTGGAAAGCACTGGGATTTAGAGATCCTGTTAAGTACTGAGAGTTCAGTCTGTTAAATAATGACCTCTCTTTGGACCCTTTAAAGGGGAAATGCTATAGAAGTAAACCGTATTGTCCATTCTTCTTCAGGGCAACTTCTGCCTGGTAAGATTCTGTTGCATTGTATTTTAGCAGAATTTTTTTCTTTGTAGAGAATTTTTTTTTTTTTTTTTGTAGTCAGACCAGCCTAAAAATAATCTTGTTACCAACTCTTGTATCCTGTTTTGTTTTAAAGAAATTTCAATTAAAATATATATATATTATAGCAGGAATTTATGTGTAATGTACACTTTGCCTGCATAAAATTTTACTTTTTGTCCTAGAACTTTAATCTTTTTAAAAATTAAAAGAATAATAATAAAAGGTATTACAGGTGGAAGAAAAAATAATAAAAAAGAAACTCGTAATAGTGCTCCTCAATTATGTTAAATGATTCTACAAATTGCAGCGAACATTTATTAAGTTTAAGCATTATGCAGTTATACATTAAGAGAAATTATATAATTTTTAAGAGTTTCAGAAGTAAAATAAAAACCAGACCCCTATTTTAATTTTGTTTTTCTTTTTTAAAGTTGTTAAAACGGAAATCATTTTCCCAAGCAAGCATAGTGAAGCCCCTAGACCCAAGCTCATGCTTAACCTGTAAACCAGGTAATAGTTTTAACTTAGAAGGTCAAGAACATAGTTACTGTAGATTTAAGAGTGTGGTCTCTTCTCTCCCCGAAAGGTCTGGGCAGTAAGTACTTTAAGCTATTGCTTGTAATGGTCACTGGCAGGATTGAGGACTTGGAGGTGTAAAAAGCAGAGGTTCGTTCTAGCAGCAGGGAAGAAGAATAGGAGATATCCAGTGGGGAAATGAGATTGGTGCCAGGCAGTAAGAAACTGGAGTAAGACTTAGGAGTTCTGGGAGAAATTTTACTGATGAAGTTAGAAATAAATCCAGACATTTGAGGTGCCAGGCATTGTTCTAAGAACTTTACAAGTATTATTTAATTGTCACAGTTATCTATGAGGCAGGTGCCATTATTCATTCTTTTTTCAGACGAGGTATAAGGTTGAACTGAGAGGTGGGGTCAGTCAGGGTCACAGCAGAAAGCAGATGGCACGCTAAGATTGGGTAATTTGAGGGGAGTTTAATAAAGAGACTATTTATAAAGGTATGGGCAGAATTTAAGAAAATCAACAAGGGATGATGCGGTACTTCAACTGTAAGCCTGAAGGGGCAAGATGGGGAACAGTTATCTGAACCCATAGAGAAGCAGCTGCATGGGGAGAGCTGTGTGATAAGCTGTGGCTTTCAGGGGAGAGATGTGGCCAGTCCACAGAGAAAGGGCAGGAAGAGAGCCAAGGGAACAAATGTCCCAACTTCACTCTTTCCAGTGTCTCATGCTTCTTTCTGGCCAAACCCACCTGGAAGCTGAAGGGCAAGGGAGCATGTTTTTGCACTCCAGGTGGGTCAGCCTCTCAAAGCATGAGTCACAGTGGAGAAAGGTAAAAAATGGACTTGGCAGCCCACTTATGGGTGGTAGGGAGGGGACGCTTTGGTACAGTGATGAGTAGAGGTGGAGAGATTTGAGGTGCCAGACACTGTTCTGAGAACTCTTTTCCCTCCCTTCTCTCCATTCTCTTACCATTTGCCCCCAATCCCACTAAACTTTCTGGAACTAGGTAAGAAGCAGGGAAAGAGGTATGGGTAGGAGCACTGACGAGGGAAATTTGAATGTCTAAGAGGTATCCCAGGGTCAGAACCCGGAGATAGCTGATTCTTAAGATGTGTGGTGTTCTTGTTGTTAGGTGCCACTGAGTCGGTTCCGACTCATAGCAAGCCTATGCACAACAGAACGAAACGCTGCCACGTCCTGGGCCATCCTTACAATCGTTGTTAAGCTTGAGCTCATTGTTGCAGCCACTGTGTCGATCCACCTTGTTGAGGGTCATCCTCTTTTCCACTGACCCTGTACTCTGCCAAGCATGATGTCCTTCTCCAGGGACTGATCCCTTCTGACAACATGTCCAAAGTATGTAAGACGCAGTCTCACCATCCTTGCCTCTGAGGAACATTCTGGCTGTACTTCTTCTAAGACAGATTTGTTCATTCTTTTGGCAGTCCATGGTATTTTCAATATTCTTCGCCAACACCACAATTCAAAGGCATCAATTCTTCGGTCTTCCTTATTCATTGTCCACCTTTCACATGCATATGATGCAATTGAAAATACCATGGCTTGGTTCAGGCACACCTTAGTCTTCAGGGTGACATCTTTGCTGTTCAACACTTTAAAGAGGTCCTTGGCAACAGATTTACCCAATGCAATGCATCTTTTGATTTCTTGACTGCTGCTTCCATGGCTGTTGATTGTGAATCCAAGTAAAATGAAATCCTTGACAACTTTAATCTTTTCTCCGTTTATCATGATGTTGCTCATTGGTCCAGTTGTGAGGATTTTTGTTTTCTTTATGTTGAGGCACAATCCATACCCAAGGCTGTGGCCTTTGATCTTCATTAGTAAGTCCTTCAAGTCCTCTTCACTTTCAGCAAGCAAGGTTGTGTCATCTGCATAACGCAGGTTGTTAATGAGTCTTCCTCCAACCCTGATGCCCCGTTGTTCTTCATATAGTCCAGCTTCTCATATTATTTGCTCAGCATACAGATTGAATGGGTATGGTGAAAGAATATAACCCTGACGCACACCTTTCCTGACTTTAAACCAATCAGTATCCCCTTGTTCTGTTTGAACAACTGCCTCTTCATCTATGTAAAGATTCCTCATGAGCACAATTAAGTGTTCTGGAATGCCCATTCTTTGCAATGTTTTCCATAGCTTGTTATGATCCACACAGTTGAATGCCTTTGCGTAATCAATAAAACACAGGTAAACATCCTTCTGGTATTCTCTGCTTTCAGCCAGGATCCATCTGACATCAGCAATGATATCCCGGTTCCACGTCCTCTTCTGAAACCGGCCTGAATTTCTGGCAGATCCTTGTCAATATACTGCTGCAGCCGTTTTTGAATGATCTTCAGCAAAATTAAAAGCAAAAAATTAAAAATAAGTTGTATAAAAAAAAATAATTTTTTTTTAGGTTATATAAATTATATTAGTTCAGTATTTACAGTTGGAAACTGCTTACCTTATTTTTATACAAAAAAGGTACATGTTACATACTTTTTTGTCAACCTTGCAAACCCCACCCTCCCATTTTTGTGAGTGCAATATGCTGCTCATTATATATATGGGTGTGTTATCTTCGAGAAATTCTGTTAAATGTCAGAATAAGTAAGTCTTTTTTGGACTAGTTTCTCCTGCAAATTGGTAGGTAGTCTAGAACTATGATGTTCAGTATGGTAGCTGCTAGCTACATGTGGCTACGTAAATTTTAATTCCATTTAAATAAAATACAAAATTCGGCTGCTACCCAGAGTAGAAAGGGGGAGAGTGCTATCCCGTTGCAGGGATTGCTACTAATGTCACAAAACCATTTGTGTATAGATTTTTGAATGAGAAACTAATTGCTGTAAACTTTCATCTAAACCAAAGCCAAACCTGTTGCTGTCCAGTCGATTCTGATTCATAGCAACCCTATAGGACAGAGCAGAACCACCCCATAGTGTTTCCAAAGAGCAGCTGGTAGATTTGAACTGTTGACCTTTGGGTTAGCAGCCACCCTCTTAACAATTGAGCCACCAAAGCTCCTAACTTTCACCTAAACCAAAAAAAAAAAACAAACCCAGTGCCATCAAGTCGATTCCGACTCATAGTGACCCTATAGG
The DNA here is from genome assembly GCF_030014295.1 of Loxodonta africana. Lineage (NCBI taxonomy): Eukaryota > Metazoa > Chordata > Mammalia > Proboscidea > Elephantidae > Loxodonta > Loxodonta africana. The sequence continues at coordinate 48,273,234 of NC_087348.1, forward strand.
ACAGAGTAGAACTGGCCCATAGAGTTTCCAAGGAGTGCCTGGCGGATTTGAACTGCCAACCCTTGGGTTAGCAGCCGTAGCACTTAACCACTACACCACCAGGGTTTCCCTTTCACCTAAAGCACAATAAAATAAAAAATAAAATGTTATGTATGGCTAATGAAAAAAAAAATTCAGGTTGTTCAGTCTTACTAGCCACGTTTCAAGTACTCAAGAGTTACATGTGGCTAGTAGCTGCAGCACTGGACAGCAGATACCAGACAGTTCCATCACCACAGGACACTCTATTGAGCAACACAAGTCTTTACCAGCTCTTACGTTTTGACTGAAAACAAGTGGGTATTAACCAATATTCCACTAACTGCTAGAGAATAGTTTACCTCTTTAAGCCTCAGTTTTCCCGTCTGTAAAATGAAGATAGCAGTATCTACTTCTTAAGGTTGCTGTGAAGATTTAATCAGCTATTGTATATAAAGTATCAGCACACAGGCATTCAGTAAGCACTAGATAAGTCTCATTAGTCTCTATTTCGGTAAGCTCTATGATTTGAGCCGTGTACATAGCTGCATGCAGATCTCAGACTGTATCCAGGGACATTTCTAAACAAGTCTAAAGAACGCATCCCTCCAGTTATGCCACTAAATGAACTGTGCCCATCTACGTGACCGAAAATTGTCTTCAAAATAGTTTTTTTGGGTTTGTTTTTTTTTTTTTTAAAGCATTCTGTTTGCCAAATCTCAGTGCAGCCTTCATAGATTCTTCAGAACTAAATGGGACCTCAGAGATACTTACAGTCAAATCTCCTCTCATTTAATTGATGAATAAACAGGTCCAGAGAGATGAAGCATAGCTAGTGACGGGCCTGGTTAGAGCCAGTTAGTATTCACATCACACAACTCCTGTTTCACTAAAAGGTACTAAAATTGAGTTAAGATGACACAAAGCCATAGGCAAGCATCTTTTTAAAAAGGTTTTTATTAACGTGATTAGCCTTTTTCTGACTTACATGTTGTTCATGCAGATTTTCCATAGTGGTTGACTAAAAGATGAAAAGCAGACAGACTTAACACCAGGGCTTTGAACCGGAACAGAACCAAAAACCAAAAGTGAAATTTTTGCCCGAGTGAAACCAAAACCCGAATCGAAGAAAAAAAGTTTTTCTGAACCCGAACTGAAATCGAAAACCGTTATTTTTTTTGCTCTGCTATTTTCGGTTCGATGATAATTTTTAAGTTGTAAGCAAGACCATTGGACCATGATGTTTGATTCGCTTCTGACGCCCATGTGTGCTAACTGGTTCTCTGGCACGTGGCTGGTTAGGGCACAGTTCATTGCTTCAGCAGGTGACGGTGCAGCCACAGCTATGGGTCACGACTGCTGTAATGCAAGACGCGCCACACACCAGTCAGTCTGCTGTCTCTGCGCCACGCCTGACCTCTCTCACAGTCACGTGAGCTGCGCCTGAGGAAGATGTGAGAGACGCTTAGCGGTTGAGAACACTCGCTCACAGTCAGAAATCTGAAAGAGCTGCTTAAACTGCATCAAGTCCTGAACAGAGTTGCAAGTGAATGGAAATTTGCCAGGTGAGTATAAACATTTTAAACATACATTATTTGCATTTTTAAGTGTGATATTTAAATTCAAAAAATAGAACATAGGGTGTAATTTTTTGATGGTTCCATTCTTGTATTCATTCTCGATTTAAATGTACTATCCCACATTGTTTGCACTTATATGTTTAAATTTGATATTTATCTCACAAATCGAAATGTTAACAAACATCAGCAACTAGGGGGAAGAAAATTAATGTTTCAATTGTGATGGACCATTATTTCACTGAAAATAACTTGATGGCATCACTGTGAAGTGAGATTTTTCTTCAGAAGGTTCTGGATAAATGTATGAGAATGTTGTAAAGTAGGAAGAAATCAGCAAACCTTGTGAATGTAAAATCGAAGTTATTCTAGTTTTTCTAATGTACTGATGATATATGGCTAGAAGCATTTTAATATGTACTGGCTCTAATTCATTTCTGCAAATGTATTTATACATCCTATTTATGTTTTTTTTATCAAATTCTAAGACTTGTTTTTACTGTAATGTAATATAGTGACTATAAAACATGCCCTAATGATAATATTGTTTCTTATCCCTTGAATTCTAGTATGGGACGAACCAGAAGAAATCCAGGTTGAGAATTTTTCAAGTATGAAAAGATTGAAAATAAAAGCATATGTGAAATTTGCAACACAGGTATGGTTGGAGACCACGCAATCAATTTAGAGAGGCACCTGAAGCGTCACCATACAGATGAATACAATGCAGTGCGAAGCAAGAAGAAAAAGAAAACTGAAGTGTCAGAAGTTTTCTGAATAAGCAACAAAAAACATTAGACAATATTTCCAGAATGCCTTAAGGTTAAATCAGATAAGCAAACAATTGTCAATGCATGTGTTAAATTTAGCTACTATAAACGGTTGTTGTTCATTTGAGTTAATTGAATATTCAAGATCCCATAAAATTTTAAATCCAGTGATTGCTTCAATAGGTCAGAATTTTTCAATCAACTCAGAGAATATTAGGGAAATGATAACCTCACATGTCCTTAACATTTAGCTCCAAAGTTAGTAGTAATCTAGAAAAACAAATATTCTCTTTGAAAGTGAATGTTGCCAATAGATCAAGTTGTTCAATTTTAGGAATTAACCCTGAGTTCTCACAAGACAGTAAAATACATCTGTTGTCACGGAATGAAAGAGTTAAAAAAAAGACACACAGGTCTGTACATAAAGAACGCTGTGTATCAAAGTTTAGAGAATTACATTGATTTACAACACATTCTGTAACCATGGGTAATGGCTCTAATTAAATTTGTTGATTGGCTCAGAAATGATAGTGAAACTGATTGGCAAATGTCAAGGCAAAATGACAGTTTGGTAATTGCAGACATTAACCGTCACAGAGTAGAGTGAAAGTAACAAGGTTTATAAGAAAAGACTGACTGGTATAAAGTATGCTGCACACACACTTAAATAAGTTATTAAAGACACAATAAAGAATGCTGAACTGGAGGAATTTTTAGGAGAATGTCATGAACTCATTCGAATACTTCATATTCTGACATTGCCTACCAAATTTTTGAAAAATAAGGAAACCTGTACTGAATTGCCCAATAAGCTGGAACAGTATATACACCATGTTAGAAAACTTACTAGTATGCAAAAATCCCTGTGATGTATTAGCTGAGAATAATATGAAAGGGATTCATAGTTGTGCCCATTCCAAACAAAGGTGATCCAACAGAATGTGGAAATTATCGAACAATATCATTAATATCACACACAAGTAAAATTTTGCTGAACGTCATTCAAAAACGATTGCAGCAGTACGTAGACAGGGAATTGCCAGAAATTCAAGACTGATTCAGAAGAGGATATGGAATGAGAGATATCATTGCTGATGTTGGACGGATCTTGGCTGAAAGCAGAGAATACCAGAAAGATGTTTACTTGTGTTTTATTGACTATGCAAAGGCATTCGACTGTGTGGATCAATAACAAATTATGGATAACATTGTGAAGAATTAGAATTCCAGAACACTTAATTGTGCTCATGTGGAACCTGTGCATAGACTAAGAGGTAGTTGTACAAACAGAAGAAGGGGATACTGTGTGATTTAAAATCAGAAAAAGTGTATATCAGGATTGTATCCTTTCACCATAGTTATTCAGTCTATATGTGAGTAAATAATCCAAGAAGCAGGACTATATGAAGACCTCAACATCAGAATTGGAGGAAGAGTCATTAACAACCTGCGATATACAGAAGATACAACCATACTTGCTTGAAGTGAAAAGGACTTGAAGCACTTACCGATGAAGATCGAAGACTACATCCTTCAGTATGGATAACACCTCAACATAAAGCAAAAATCCTCACAACTGGACCAATAAACAACATCACGATAAATGGAGAAAATATTGAAGTTGTCAAGGATTTCATTTTTCTTGTCTCCATAATCACCCATGGAAGCAGCAGTCAAGAAACCAAATGACCTATTGCACTGGGCAAACCTGCTGCAAAAGACCTCTTTACAGTGTTAAAAAGCAAAGATGTCAGTTTGAGAACTAAAATGTGCCTGACCCAAGCCATGGTATTTTTAATCGCCTCATTTGCATGTGAAAGCTGGAGAGTGAATAAGGAAGATCAAACAAGAATTGATGCATTTGAATTGTGGTGTTGGGAAAGAATATTGAATACACCATGGGCTGCCAGAAGAACAAACAAATCTGTCTTGGAATACAGCCAGAATGTTCCTTAGAAGCAAAGATGGGGAGACTTTGTCTCACGTGCGTTGGACATGTTATCAGGAGGGACCTGTCCCTGGAGAAGGATATTGTCTTAGTCATCTGGTGCTGCTATAACAGAAATACCGCAGGTGGATGGCTTTAACAAACAGAAGTTTATTCTGTCACAGTTTAGGAGGGGAGAAGTCCGAATTCTGGGCACCAGCTCCAGGGGAAGCCTTTCTCTCCCTGTTGATGACAAGGAGAAGGCTCTTGTCATCAATCTTCATCTGGTCTAGAAGCTTCTCTGCACAGGAACCCTGGGTCCAAAGGATGCGCTCCGCTCCTGGCACTGCTTTCTTGGTGATATGAGTTTCCCCTGTCTCTCTGCTCACTTCTTTCTTTAAATCTCAAAAGAGATTGACTTAAGATACAACCTAACTTTGTGGATTGAGTCCTGCCTCATTAACATCATAGAGGTAGGATTTACAACAAATAGGAAAATCACATCAGATGACAAAATGGTGGACAATCACACAATACTGGGAATCATGGCCTAGCCAAGTTGACATACATTTTTGAGGGACATAATTCAATCCATAACAGACATGATGTATGGTAGAGAGGGTCAGCAAAAAAGAGGAAGACCCTCGATGAGATGGATTGATATAGTGGATGCACCAATCAGCTCAAACACAACAACAACTGAGAGGATGGTGCATGATCGGGCAGTGTTTTGTTCTGTTTATAGAGTTGCAATGAGTTGGAACCAACTCCACAGCATCTGACAACAATGATAAATGAGCATATGTCAAATTAATTTTTGGAAACTTGGAAACCTTTAAAGGAAGTTACAGTAAAATTGCAAAGTGAACAATTAACCATGAATGAAGTTTTTGTATGTGGGTGGAAACAGCTAGTATTAAGAACTCTTAATAATACATTTGGAAACACATTGAAAAATTTAATGTCAGGGCAACAGTAGTTATTTTAAATGATAACATATTGGGAGCAGTTTACCTAGATTCTAATTATCAAATTCTAATCAGTTCTGAATTTAAGGTGAAGGCCATTACCAAAACCAAACCAAACTCATTGCCATTGAGTCGATTCTGACTCATAGCAACCATATAAGACAGAGTAGAACTGCCCCATAGAGTTTCCAAGGAGTGCCTGGTGGATTCAAACTGCCAACCTTTTAGTTAGCAGGCACAGCTCTTTAATCACTATGCCACCAGGATTGAAGGCCATATTACATTTAAAAAGCATTTGGGAAATAATAAAAAATCTGAAAATGAGCAATTCTGAAAGTGTAATAAAGGAAAGCAGTTCAGGGGATATTCTTGTTTCAAAGGATGTGTTGATGAGATAGTTATTTCTCAAAATGAAAGGAAAAATAGTTAAATTGAGATCACATAACTGAACTGTTAATATTGACTGTATTAACAAGCTTTGAGGGTATACAAAGAGTTGAGAGAAAAATATATTCTTGAATTTGGGGAAGAAATGTTCATAATATTCCCAGTTATATGAAATTGCTATGGTAGGTTTGGGTGTGCCAGCTACTCAGGCCAGTGTTGAGAGAGCTTTCTCAGGTTTGAGATTAGTCTTGCAAAACAACAAGGATAGCTTAAATGAAAAAAATTAGAGGGTATTCTTTTGATTAGGTGTAATTATGGTTTATTGCAATAATGTTTTTTAAATGAAGTGTATAATTGTAATGAATTAAATCTACATTTGAAAAACAATGTTTTATGTAATGTTACGGCGATTCTTCAGCTTAGGACTGGGGTGAATTTTAAAATATTAAATATTTTATTGCACTTTGCCTTTATATATTGATGTATTAGATGTGATAGCACACTTTATATTTCTAATGTTTTGTGAACAAATGTTTTTATCTCAATACTATCTTTAAAGTGACTCACTGCTGCAGTGAATTCTAGTATATTTAAAAAATAGAATTAAACATATTTTATGCTATGTTTTTTCTTTGTATTGAATTTTTTTTTAATTTTATTTTGCTTTATGTAAAAGTTTACAGTGCAAATTAGTTTGTCATTCATTTCTGCCTTCTTTGCTTTTGGGCAGTTGTTACCCATTTGATCGCATATACTTGGTTGAGCTCAGAAACATGTTGCTCACATGTGTTATTGTTTGTTTTATAGGACTGTCTCATCTTTGGCTGAAAGGTGGGCCATGGGAGTGGTTTCAATTCTGAGTTAGCAGGGTGTCTGGGGGTCATAGTCGTGGGGGTTCCTTCAGTCTCTGTCAGACCAGTTAAGTCTGGTCTTTTTTTGTGAATTTGAATTTTGTTCTACAGTTTTCTCCTGTTCTGTCTGGGACCCTCTATTGTGATCCTTGTCAGAGCAGTCAGTGATGGTAGCTGGGCACCATCTAGTTCTTCTGAACTCAGGCTGGTGGAGGCTGTGGTTCATGTGGCCTATTAGTCCTTTGGAGTGGTATTTTCCTTGTAGCTTTGGTTTTCTTCATTCTCCTTTGCTTCGGATGGAATGGGACCAATAGATGTATCTTAGGTGGCAGCTCACAAGCTTTTAAGACCCCAGATGCTACTCACTAAAGTAGGATGTAAAACATTTTCTTTATGAGCTATGTTATGTCAATTGACCTGGATGTCTCATGAAACCATGGTCCTCAGCCCTCAGCCCCAGTATATTCGTGCCTCAAGGCGTTTGGATGTATCTAGGAAGTTTCTGTAACTTTGCCTTGTCAAATTGTGTTGATTTCCCCTGTGTTGTGTTTTGCCCTTCCCTTCTCCAAAGTTAACACTTGTCTACTATCTAGTTAGTGATTTCCCCTCCCCACTCTCCCCTCACTTTTTTTTTTTGGCATGTAAACCTTTTCTTGCGTTTTATAATAGTGATTTCGTAGAATATTTGTCCTTTTATGATTGACTTATTTCACTCAGCATAATGCTGTCCAGATTCATCTATGTTGTGAAATGTTTCATGTATTCATTGCTGTTCTTTATCATTGCAGTAGTGTTCATTGTGTGTTTGTACCATAATTCATTTATCCACTTATCTGTTGGAGCCCTGGTTGTACAGTGGTTAAGAGCTACAGCTACTAACCAAAAGGTCAGCAGTTCGAATCCAACAGACACTCCTTAGAAACCCTACAGGCAGTTCTACTCTGTCCTATAGGGTCACTATGAGTTAGAATTGATTTGGCAGGAGTTTAGTTTTTTTGATTTATTCTTCTGTTGATAGATGCTTAGGATGTTTTCATCTTTTAGCTATTGTGAATAATGCTGCAGTGAATGTGGGTGTGCATATGTCTATTCATGTGACAGTTCTTATTTCTCTAGGATATATTCCTAGGAATGGGATTGCTGAATCATATGGTATTTCTCTTTCTTGCCTTTTAAAGAAGTGCCATATCGTTTTCCAAATTGGTTGTACCATTTCACATTTCCACCAGTAGTGCGTAAGAGTTCCAATCTCCCCACAGCCTCTCCAACATTTGTTATTGTCTCTTGTTTTGATTAGTGCCAGTAATGTTGGGGTGAGATGGTATCTCATTGTAGTTTTGATTTGTGTTCCTCTGATGACTAATGATCACAAGCATTTCCTCATGTGTCTGTTACCCACCTGAGTGTCTTATTTGGTGAAGTGTCTGTTCATGTCCTTTGCCCATTTTTTAATTGGATTGTTTGTCTTTTTGTTGTTGAGGTGTTGAAGTATTCTATAGATTTTAGAGATTAGACCCTTGTCGGATATGTTGTTCCCAAATTTTTTTTCCCAATCTGTATGGTTTCTTTTTACCCTTTTGATGAAGTCTTTTGATGAGTATAAGTGTTTAATTCTTAGGAGCTTCCAGTTATCTAGTTTATCTTCTGGTGTTTTTGCATTGTTAGTTATGGTTTGTATTCTGTTTATGCTATGTACTAGGGCCCCTAATGTTGTCCCTATTTTTTCTTCCATGATCTTTATCATTTTAGATTTTATATTTAGATCTTTGATCCATTTTGAGTTAGTTTTTGTGTATGGTGTGAGCTATGGCTCCTATTTCATTTTACAGATGGACATTCAATTTTGTCAGCACCATTTGTTAAAAAGATTGTCTTTTCCCCATTTAATGGGCTCTGTCCTTTGTCAAAGATCAACTGACCATAGGTGGATGGATTTATGTCTGGGTTCTCGATTCTGTTCCATTGGTCTGTGTGTCTGTCATTGTACCAGTACCAGGCTGTTTTGACTACCATGGCTATACAGTAGGTTCTGAGATCAAGTAGTGTGAGGCCTCCTACTTTGTTCTTTTTCTTCAATAATACTTTGCTTATCTGAGGCATCTTTTCCTTTCCGTATAAAGTTGGTTATTAGTTTTTCCATCTTGTTAAAGAATGCTGTTGTTATTTTGATTGGGATTGCATTATATCTGCACATCGCTTTGGATAGAATAGACATTTTCGCAATGTTGAGTCTTCCTATCCATGACCATGGTATGTTTTATCTTTTACATCCTTGGTTAGGTTTATTCCTAAGTATTTTATCTTTTTAGGGGCTGTATTGAAGTGTTCTGAGACAGTGATTAAACTTGAACATCATTGTCGCTTTAGACTTAATTATTAATGAATGCATGGAAAGAAATAGTTTTATATTGCTGCTTTAGAAACTAGTTCCAAAATCTTGGAATGAACAAAATTGGACTTAATATAAAAATGCAGTGTTATTTGCAATATAAGCAATGGATTTGGTAGCCATATTTTTTCAGATGAAATTGCTCTAGGTTATCTATCCATTTGCAGGATATAAATTGAGATCAGAGAGAAAAAACAGTTCAGACTGGTTCCGTCATAGTCATTGAAGTGAAACCGAAATGGAACTGAATTTTAAAAATCTTACGGTTCAAAGCCCTGCTTAATACTGCTTGGTTAGGACAGTGATTGCATTTATAATGAAGTGCTTGAGTTATCACTGCAAGATCTCAATTTTTCTATATGATTTAACTACATTATGTTATTAGAAGAGAGTTGATCTTTTTAAATTTTTTAAAGATTTGTGAAAGTTACAGCATTAAAACCATTACTCGAATTGAAAAGTTGTTGAAATATTGCATTAGATGTGGTTTTATACTCCAGTGCTGCTAAATGTATTGCCATTTGAAGATTCCTACTACATAGCAGTACTCAACTTTCTGTAAATTGCCAGAGATTCAGTATTATCTAATGTAAATTCATAATAGAAATATTTTTAGGTTTACTAAACCATTTTATTCTTTAACAAAACAACAAGGAATTAATCCTCTTTTGCATTGAGAGTAATAAAATACTTTCTCCAAGATATACTCTTAAGTCCACCACCTAGCCAAAAGGATAAGAGATTAATAAAGTTAGAGAAAAGATATTAGCATAGGCAAATTATCATATTACCTATTAGCAATTGATAGGGACCTTTGTGATTTTTGTCATGAGCTGTCCAGTCAATTCCGCCTTATAGGGACCCTAAAGGACAGCATATAACTGCCCCATAGGGTTTCCTAGGCTGTAATCGTTAAGGGAAAGGAGCCCTGGCGCTGCAGTGGTTAAGCACTCAGCTGCTAACCGAAAGGTCTGTGGTTCAAATCCAGCAGCTGCTCCGTGGGAGAAATATGTGGCAGCCTGCTTCTGTAAAGATTTACAGCCTTGGAAACCCTATGGGGCAGTTCTGCTCTGTTCTATAGGATCACTATGAGTCAGATTCGACTCGACTACAAAAGGTTTTTGTTTTGTTTTGTTTTAATCTTTATGGGAGCAGATTGCCGGGTCTTTTTTCTCGCAGAGCTGCTGGTGGGTTTGAACCACAGACCTTTCGGTTAGCAGCTGAGTGCTTACCCATTGCACCACAGGGCCCCTTACTTTTGAAATTATGTGAATTATTTTTCAAATTCATCACCTTGGTAAATATAAACGTGTAGCGTTGATAAACCTTCAGATAACAACTTAAACAATTAAGAGTGATTCAGAAATGACTGGCCTTTTCATCTTTGCAAAACTCGTTGTTTCATCTCTATTAGTGTATAAGTATACGTAAAAATTTTCAATTATGTGCATTTAGAGGCTACTTGCCACAGACTTTAACCATATAAAAATCAAATGGAAAATCTGTATGCAATATGGGTCTAAGATTTATCCTGTACTTAGTACATTTTAGCAAACCATTACTGACCTGTTTTGGCAGTAATCCTCCTTTTCATCCATTGAATATGCATGAGTATTAATTCCCCGGAGATTTCCCTTCCACCAGCCTGTTCCACTTACTATTCTCTGCTCTTATTTCATTGTCCCCAGGGTACGTTTTCTGTTTGCCAGTATCCGCCTGGGGTCCATTCCCACCACCCACCCCCCTCTTTTTTTGCAGGGGAGGGGGTACTAACTCTTTTGGATCCTCTTCTGTAATTACCTGCTTATTTCTCTCCTCCCAACTTAATTTTTAGCTTTGCTTCTGAGTAAGTGATAACCCCAATCCTGGTTCATGCTACCTGGAATGGTACAGATCTGTTGCCATGGAGTGGATCCATATCAAAGGAGAGAAATTAGGGAGCACAAGGGCTGTGCATGGGGTCTCTGGGAGTCAGGGGCAGACTTGACGGCAGCTAACATCATATACGACGGCACTGGGTTTCTGGGTAACATCATATATATTATGAAAAGCTCTGGTACTCTTTGGATAATAAAAAATTAACTAAATTTGAACTTTTGGAGGTTATAACCACATATAAACTGTTTTTAAGGAATATGATAACCGTGTTGATGAGCTATTATCACACCATATGCATTATGTGGGGTGTGTGTGTGTGTCTATCCATCTATATCCCAAAACCACCTATATCCCAAAACCCAGTGCGTTGTACCATCTATATTAAAAACCTATTGCCGTTGAGTCAATTCTGACTCATAGCGACCCTATAGAACAGAGTAGAACAGCCCCACAGGGTATATATGTATCCCTAAAAAAATAAGTTTTGCTTAGGGGGCTTAGGGCGACTGTACCCTGATGGTGATAGAGTAGTTTAGAAAGGGATAGGGAGAATGGTTAACAATTTGAAGAATGTCACTGAATTGTACATGTAGAATTTGTTGAAATGGTATATCCTTTGGTGTCTACATTTTCACAAAAAAATTTTAAAAATTGAGGCTCAAGATCACCTGAGTTTTGCAGATACCCTCAGGGAAATCCTGAGTTTGGAGCTTACTTCCCTTTGAGAGAGTCTCACTCTTATTTCTTTTATGGCCCCTGTGAAGCCTTGCATTCTTTTCTTGTCAGCTCAATGACTTATTTTGCAATATTTTTTAAAAAATAATTTATTCAGCATTTTTAGTTGTTTGCACAGGAAGTGTTGTATATCATACTGCCAACAATGGAATTCATTGTATTTATTATTTTTGTTTTCAGTAATTTAAACACTAAAAAGGCAGGGGGGTATACTGGGCTTTTATTTTTCCTAAAACTAAATATGCGTAAAAATAAATCTCAATGTTTATCTCAATAGATACTCTCCCCACACACATATCTGCATAGAAATGGGCCTAGCAGGTATAAATTGTGATTGTTTCTCAGTGTTTTTTTTGTTAGTTGCTTGATTTTACTTTCCATAATGAATATATATTGCTTTTGTAATAAAAGAAAACAATAAAGTCCTTATGGAAAAAATATATTATGGGAAAAAATGTATTTGAACCAACAACACACAGAGTATAAACAGATAACTATCTTAGTATTTCTTGCATATGGTGATTTAATTGAATAAGGTGTTTTGGGTGAAGAAGTTTCCTGGACAGATTGAAGCATGTCCCTCTCAGTGCTAAATTCTACTTTCTTTCAGCCATTTTAATAGGTACTCTCTAATATACACTGGTTGCTATGAGTCAGAATCGACTCAACGACAGTGGATTTGGTTTTGGTAATATATGCTGGACATTGCCCCACCTTGTTCCTGCAGCTCTTGGAGGTTACCTGTTCTGTTGGACTATATGGCCCTACACTGAGTAGTCCCAGATTGCTAAGTAGTGTGATGGCTTCATACATTAAAAGCATAAGATATGTTTATAATAGTTATTTTCTTCACTGTACCCTCTCATTATGGTCGATTTTCTTGAAGTTCCTTAAATTGGCCTCTTAATAGAGACGTCAGGTAGAATAGTCCACTTGATAAAATAATGCATATTTTAAAAACATTATCTTCTTTTTAAGGACAAGGAACATCCAAGATACCTGATCCCAGAGCTTTGCAAACAGTTTTACCATTTGGGCTGGGTCACTGGAACTGGAGGAGGAATTAGCTTGAAGCATGGGTAAGTTTCTAGCTGACTTCTATTCTGGGAATTCTCCATAGAAGTAGATCATGGGGGGCCTAACATGTATTATGTCCCAAGAACAACCGTTGATCAGTTTTATGTGATACTCAAGTGTTTAGTTTCTAAAGGGAAAAATGAATATTTGCATAACTGAATGAAACAACTGTGCAGAAGCTGCAGATTTAATACAAAAGGATTTAAGAACCACCATTTCTGATCAGAATAATTCAGTTCTCAGTCTTTGGAGTACCAAAGTTAAATAACATGCTGCTAAATATGTTCATATGTCTGGAATTTCTTCAAAAAGGATCCCCTCTAGGTAGACAGGATTTGTTTCAAAGGTTCAGATGCATATTTAAAAGTCACCCAAATATAGATTTATTGTTGTTGTTAATTGCTATCAAGTCAATTCCAACTCAGGGTGACCCCCATGTGTGCAGAGAACTAGTCCATAGGGTTTTCAAGGCTGTGACCTTTTGGAAGCCAGGCCTGTCTTCCAAGGTGCCCCTGGGTGGGTTCAAACTACTAACCTTTCAGCTAGCAGTTGAGTCTTAACTGTTTGTGTCACCCAGGGACTTCTAAATATAGATTCCAAACCCATTGCCATGGAGTTGATTCCAACTCTTAGCGACCCGATAGGACAGAGTAGAACTGCCCCAGAGGGTTTCCAAGGAGCAGCTGGTGGATTCGAACTGCCAACCTTTTGGTTAGCAGCCAAGCTCTTAATGACTGTGCAACCAGAGCTCCCAAATACAGGTTACTAACCATTAAAAATTATGTTTTATTTAGTCAGAAGAAAGGCAGCATGTCTTTCTAATAAGCACATGTGTCATTAACGGACGTAGCAGCTGTTGGTCAGTGGTTCCCTGAGGACAAAACAAGAGGTACTAGAGTTAAACCATAAGGAAAGGAATGAATAGTATTTAAGTGTTCATTAGATTTAATCAGTGTCTTTCTTCCAAAAAGATGAAGAAATAAGTAATTTACTAACAACGGAAATATTGGCACAGTAATAAAAGTTGTGAAATCTCATTCTTTCAAGGTTTCTGGAAGAGGATTAATGTTTTTCCTCCTGGAATATTTTAGGAATATTATTGTCTAGCGATTGAGTGTCAAAGTGAGTGACTGCTGATTTATTTCTTTAATCCTGATTCATTTTCACAAAATTGGATTACTAAAATATTTATATGCTCTTGAGTATATATAGTAATGCCCCCCACGGAGGCTTCTTCATTTGCGTGATAGGAATGGAATGTCTGTAATCAGGACATTTTGAACAAACCGGATTTTATGGCATACCACGAGATGATGCCATTGTCATTTCATCTGCTTCAAATTACCAAGTAACTCAGGCACTATTAATTGAACAGTGGGAAGTGACAAGCGGGGCTTTAGTCAACAACTAGCACTGTTATGGATGTAGGGATGCACTCAGAGTCTGGTAAGGTCGTGTTTTACATGTTGCAAAAGTAAACCCATCCCTGCCTCCTGTCTTACCATCAGCCTAGTGCTAATGTGTCGATTCAGTGTTGTACAGTCTTTCAGATCATTTTGCCAAACTTTTTAGTTGGCCTGTGTACAGCAAAGGCCTATGTTGTTGCTGTTTCCTTTACCCATTTAGGAGCTGAGTCCCAATACTTGTAAGTCATCTGATTTTCCAACAGTATTACTTATATTGCCGGCCCTGTTGGCTTAGTGGTGAAGTGCTACTACAGCTGCTAACCAAGAGGTCAGCAGTTCTAATCTGCCAGGTGCTCCTTGGAAACTATGGGGCAGTTCTACGCTGTCCTATAGGGTCGCTATGAGTCAGAATCGACTCAACGGCACTGGGTGGGTTATTATTTATATTAAATCATGTCTTAAATGCTGCCTTTAATTAATTGCTTTTTATTTGCATGTGCTGAAATAGTTTGTTTACATACAAAATAAAGCTTTCTACTAAACTGAGCTAAAACAAAACCATTTCTAACTGGCTCTTGGGGAAAAACAGAAGAAACCAGCAAAGTAAAAAATAGGAGAATGCAGCTAAGGAGTCACTGAAAATTTCAAGAGGGAATTTTTTTAATCAAAAAGATGTAAGGAACTGTGTTCTTTCTAGCAGAATTTTACTAGTCCATGCACTGTGATTGCATGTGGCTACCATAAACTACTCACTGGAGCACCTTTTAACATCCAATGGCTTTTAGAGCATTAAAATCAGTTTATGGGAAAATTCCATCATATATGGGTTTTGTGTTTTATATGTAAAATGCTTTTTCCTTAGTCAGATTCTTAATGGGCCGCTGGTGGAAAGAGCCAGTTTTATGGCACTTCACTTAGAATCTTATCAACTTTGTGCTTTACAGAGTAAAATGGGCATTTTGTAGTAAAATGTTGAATTTTTCTCCTGATATTTAAGTGACTTCATAAGCCCACATGACTAGTATCAGCAATAATATCCTTAGGTTGTTAGTGCAAGTGTGGTTTTCTTTGCCTTATCCTTAAAATAAAAACCAAACCTGTTGCCGTTGAGTCAAATTTGAATAATAGCGACTCTATAGGACAGAATAGAACTGCCCATGTGGTTTCTAAGGGGTGGCTGGTAGATTCAAACTGCTGACCTTTTGGTTAGCAGTCGTAGCTCTTTTTTTTTTTAATTATGCTTTAGGTGAAAGTTTACAGCTCAAGTTAATTTCTCGTACAAAAATTTATAATTGTTTTGTGACATTTGTTGCAATCCCCATGATGTGATAACACACTCCCCCTTTCTGCCGCAGGTTCCTGGTGTCCATTCAGCCAGTTCCTGTCCCTTCCTGCCTTCTCATTCTGCCTCTGGACAAGAGATACCCATTTGGTCTTGTGTGTCTGATTAAACTAAGAAGCATACTCCTTACGTGTATTATTTTTTATTTTATAGTCAGTCCTATGTAATCCTTGTCTGAAGAGTGGGCTTTGGGACTGATTTTAGTTCTGGGTTAACAGAGCATCCTGGGCCATAGTTTCAGGAGTTACTTCAGTCACTGTCAGACCATTAAGTCTGGTCTTTTTACGTGAATTTAAGTTCTGCTCCACGCTTTTCTCTTGCTCCATTCGGGACTCTCTGTTGTATTACCTGTCAGGTCAGTCATTGGTGGTAGCCCGGCACCATCTAATTCTTCTGGTCTCAGGCTCGTGGAGTCTCTGGTTTGTGTGGACCTTTAGTCTCTCAGGCTAATGTTTTCCTTGTGTCTTTGGTGTTCTTCATTCTCCTTTGCTCCAAGTAGGTTGGGACCAATTGGTGCATATTAGATGGCCACTCGCAAGCTTTTAAGCCCCCAGATGCCACCACCAAGGTGGGATAGAGAACATTTTCTTAATAAATTTTGTTATGCCAATTAACCTAGATGTCACCTGAAACTGTGGTCTCCAGGCCTCAGCCTCAGCCACTCTGTCCCTCAGAGTATTTGGACATGTTCAGGAAACTTCTTAGCTTTTGCTTTGATCCAGTTGTGCTGACTGCCCCTGTATTGTGTATTGTCCTTCCCTTCACCTAAGATAATTCTTGTCTACTATGTAGTTAGTGAATACCCTTCTCCCTCCCTGCCTACCCTTGTAACCATCAAAGAATGCTTTTTTCTGTGATTAAACCTTTTCTTTAGTTCTTATGATAGTTCTCTTATACAATATTTGTCCTTTTGTGACTGATTAATTTCACTCAGCATAATGCCATCCACCCCCATGTGTCTGTCAGTTTGTCCTACTGTGGGGGCTTGTATGGTGCTGTAATGCTGGAAGCTATGCCAGTGGTATTCAGATACCAGCAGGGTCACCCATGGCGGAAAGGTTTCAGCTGAGCTTCCAGACTAAGAGATACTAGGAAGAAGGACCCGGCAGTATACTTCTGAAAAGATTTAGGCAGTGAAAACCTTATAAATAGCAGCGGAACATTGTTTGATATAATGTTGGAAGATGAGCCGCTCAGGTTGGAAGGTATTCAAAAGATGACTGGGGAAGAGCTGCCTCTTCAAACTAGAGTTGACCTTAATGACGTGGATGGAGTCAAGCTTTCAGGACCCTCATTTGCTTATGTGGCATGACTCAAAATGAGAAGAAACAGCTGCAAACATCCATTAATAATCCAAAACTGGAATGCACAAAGTATGAATCTAGGAAAAGTAGAAGTTGTCAAAAATGAAATGGAACACATAAACATCAATATCCTAGGCGTTAGTGAGCTGAAATGGACTGGTATTGGCCATTTTGAATCCGACAGTGATTTGCTCTACTATGCCGGGAATGACAACTTGGAGGAATGGCACTGCATTCATCATCAAAAAGAACATTTCAGGATCTATCCTGAAGTACAACACTGTCAGTGATAGGATAATATCCATACACCTACAAGAAAGACCAGTTAATACAACTATTATTCAAACTTACACGCCAACCACTAAGGCCAAAGATGAAAAGTTGAAGACTTTTACCAATTCCTTCAGTCTGAAATTGATCAAACATGCAATCAGGGTACATTAATAATTACTGGAGATTGGAATGCGAACATCGGAAATGAAGGAGAAGTATCCGTAGTTGGAAAATATGGTCTAGGTGATAAAAATGATGCTGGAGACTGCATGATAGAATTTTGCAAGACCAATGACTTCTTCATTGCAAATACTTTTTTCAACAGCATAAACGGTGGACCTCGCCAGATGGAATATACAGGAATCAAATCAACTACATCTGTGGAAAGAGACAATGGAAAAGATCAACATCATTAGTCAGAAGAAGGCCAGGGGCTGACTGAGGAACAGACCATCATCTGCTCATAGGCAAGTTAAAAGTGAAACTGAAGAATATTAGAACAAGTCGACGAGAGCCAAAGTATGACCTTGAGTATATCCCATCTGGATTTAGAGACCATCTCAAGAATAGATTTGATGCATTGAACACTAATGACCGAAGACCAGATGAATTGTGGAATGAAATCAAGGACATCCGTCATACATGAAGAAAGCAAAAGGTCATTAAAAAGACAGGAGAGAAAGAAAAGACCAAAATGGATGTCAGAAGAGACTTTGAAACTTGCTCTTGAATGTGAAGTAGCTAAATTGAAAGGAAGAAATGATGAAGTAAAAGAGTTGAACGGAAGATTTCAAAGGACAGCTCAAGAAGACAAAGTATTATAATGACATGTGCAAAGACCTGGAGATGGAAAACCAAAAGGGAAGAACACGCTGTGCATTTCTCAAGCTGAAAGAACTGAAGGAAAAATTCAAGCCTTGAGTTCCAATATTGAAAGATTCTGCAGGGAAAATATTAAACAACTCAGGAAGCATCAAAAGAAGATGAAAGGAATACACAGAATCACTATACCAAAAAGAATTGGTTGACGTTCAACCATTTCAGGAGGTACCATATAAGCAGGAACCAGTGGTACTTAAGGAAGAAATCCAAGTTGCACCGAAGGCATTGGTGAAAAACAAGCCTCCAGGAATTGATGGAATACCAAATGAGATGTTTCAACAAATGGTTGGAGCACTGGAAGTACTCACTTGTCTATGCCAAGAAATTTGGAAGCAGCTACCTGGCCAACTGACTGGAAGAGATCTATATTTATGCCTATTCCCAAGAAAGGTGACCCCACCGAATGTGGAAATTATCGAACAATATCATTAGTATCACACGCAAGTAAAATTTTGTTGAAGATCATTCAAAAGTGGTTGTAGCAGTATATCAACAGGGAACTGCAAGAAATTCAAGCTGGATTCAGAAGAGGACACAGAACCAGGGATATCATTGCTGATGTCAGATGGATCCTGGCTGAAAGCAGAGAATACCAGAAAGATGTTTATCTGTGTTTTATTGACGGTGCAAAGGCATTCGACTATGTGGATCATAACAAATTATGGATAACATTGCGAAGAACGGGAATTCCAGAACACTTAATTGTGCTTATGAGGAACCTATACATAGATCAAGAGGCAGTTGTTTGAACAGAACAAGGAGATGCTGCGTGATTTAAAATCAGGAAGGGTGTGCTTCAGGGTTGTATCCTTTCACCATATTTATTCAATCTGTATGCTGAACAAATAATGAGAAGCTGGGGTATATGAAGAGGAACACGGCATCAGGATTGAAGGAAGACTCATTAACAACCTGCGTTATGCAGATAACACAACATTGCTTGCTGAAAGTGACGAGGACTTGAGGCACTTATTGATAAAGATCAAAGACCAAAAGACCACAGCCTTCAGTACAGATTACACCCAACATAAAGAAAACAAAGAATCTCACAACTGGACCAATAAGCAACACCATGATAAATGGGGAAAAGATTGAAGTGAATTTTACTTTTACTTGAATTTTACTTGAATCCACAATCAATACCTACGGATGGAAGCGGCTGTCAAGAAGTCAAAAGATGCATTGCATTGGGCAAATCTGCTGCAAAAAACCTATTTAAAAGTATTGAAAAGCAAAGATGTCACCCTGAAGACTGAGGTGCACCTACCCCAAGCCATGGTGTTTTCAGTCACCTCCCATGTGAAAGCTGGACGATGAATAAGGAAGACTGAAGAACAATCGACAGCTTTGAATGGTGGTGTTGGCAAAGAATATCAAATATACCATGGACTGCCAAAAGAACGAACAAATCTGTCTTGGAAGAAGTACAACCAGAATGCTTCTTAGAAGCAAGGACGGGGAGACTATGTCTCACATACTTTGGACGTGTTGTCAGGAGGGATCAGTCCCTGGAGAAGGATATCATGCTTGGTAAAATAGAGGGTCATCAAAAAAGAGGAAGACCCTCAGTGAGATGGATTGATACAGAGGCTGCAATGATGGGCTTAAGCATGGCAACAATTGTGAGGATGGCACAGGACTGGGCAAACTGTTGTACATGGGGTCACTATGAGTCAGAACCAACTCCATGGCACCTAACAGCAACAGCAGCAATGCATCTGACTGAGACTAGAAGGACCCCAGAGGTCATGGTCTGCAGGCCTTCTGTTAGCCCAAGACCGGAACCATTCCCAAAGCCAACTCTTCAGACAGGGATTGGACTGGACTATAAAATAGCAAATGATAGCAAGGAGTGAGCTTCTTGGCCCGAGTAGACACATGAGACTATATGGGCAGCTCCCATCTGGAGTGGAGTTGAGAAGGCAGAGGGGACAGAAGCTGGCTTTATGGACACGGGGAATACAGGGTGGAGAGAAGCAGTGTGCTGTCTCATTAGGGGGAGAGCAACTAGGAGTACATAGCAAGGTGTATATAAATTTTTGTACAAGAGACTGACTTGATTTGTAAACTTTCACTTAAAACACAGTAAAAATAGAAATAAAACAACAGCAACAATGTCCTCTAGATTCATCCATATCGTGAGATATTTCGCATTCATCCTTGTTCTTTAGTATTGCATAGCATTCCACTGTGTGTATGTATCGTAATTTGTTTATCCATTCGTCTGTTGACGGGCACCTCAGTTGTTTGTGTCTTTTTGCTATTGTGAACAATGCTGCAATGCATATGAGTGTGCATGTGTCTATTCATATGATGGCTCTTATTTCTGTAGGATATATTCCAAGGAGTGGGATTGCTGGATAGTATGGTATTTCTATTTCTAGCTTTTTAAGGAAGCACCAAATCATTTTCCAAAGTGGTAGTACCATATGACATTCCCACTAGCCAAGTGTTCCAGTCTCTCTACAACTCTCCAACATTTATTGTTTTGTGTTTTTTGTATCACTGCCAGCCTTCTTGGGGTGAGGTGGAATCTCATTGTAGTTTTTGATTTGCATTTCTCTAATGGCTAATGATCATGAGCATTTCCTCATGTGTCTGTTAGCTGCCGGAATCTCTTTTTTGGTGAAGTATCTGTTCATATCCTTTGCCCATTTTTTAATTGGGTTCTTTGTCTTTTTGTTGTTGAGGTGTTACAGTGTCTTGAGGTTTTTAGAGTTAGGCCATTGTCGGATATGTTATAGCCCAAAATTTTTCCCACTCTTTAGGTTCTCTTTTTATTCTTTTGATGATGTCTTATAATGACCACAGATGTTTGATTTTTAGGAGGTCTCAGTTATCTAGTTTCTCTTCTGGTGTTTGTGTATTGTTAGTTATGGCTTGTATGTTTATGCCATGTGTTAGGGCTCCTAGCGTTGCCCCTATTTTTTTTCCATGATCTTTATCGTTTTAGATTTTATATTTTGGTCTTTGATCCATTTTGAGCTAGTTTTTGTACATGGTGTGAGATATGGGTCTTATTTCATTTTTTTGCAGATGGATATCCAGTTATGCCAGCACCATTTGTTAAAGAGAATGTCTTTTCCCCATTTAACGGACTTTGGGCCTTTGTCAAATATCAGCTGCTCATTTGTGGATGGATTTATGTATGGATTCTCAATTCTGTTCCATTGGTCTATGCATCTGTTGTTGTACCAGTACCAGGCTGTTTTGACTACCGTGGTGATATAATAGATTCTAAAATCAGGTAGATTGAGGCTTCCCACTTTGTTCTTCTTCGGTAATGCTTTACTTATCGGAGGCCTCTTCATTTTCCATATGAAGTTGGTGATTTGTTCCTTCATTTCATTAAAAAATGTTCTTGGAATTTGGATCAGGATTGCATTGTATCTGTACATCACTTTGGTTAGAACTGACATTTTTACAATGTTGAGTCTTCCCATGCATGAGCAAGGTATGTTTTTCTACTTATGTAGGTCTCTTTTCTGTTGCCAAGGCCATATTTTCCAACTTTCACATTCCAATCACCAGTAATTATCAATGCATCCTGATTGTATGTTTGATCAATTTCAGACTGCAGAAGTTGGTAAAAATCTTCAATTTCTTCATCTTTGGCATTAGTGATTAGTGCATAAATTTAAATAATAGTCATATTAACTGGTCTTCCTTGTAGTTGTATGTATATTATCATATCACTGACAGTGTTGAACTTTGGGGTACATCTTGAATTTTTTTTTTTAACAATGAATCAAATAAAATATATATATATTTAATATATATAAATGTATATTATAAAATATTTAAATATGCAAATAACCCAATTAAAAAATAAACAAAAAATATGAACAGACACTTTACCAAAAAAGAGATTCAGGCAACTAACAGACACATGAGGAAATGATCAGAATCATTAGCCATTCCTCTTCAAGTTGTCATTCCCAGCATAGTAGACCATATGATTGTCCAATTCAAAATGGCCAATATTAGTCCATTTCAGCCACCAATGCCTAATGCCTAGGATGTCGATATTTATGCATTCCGTTTCATTTTTGATGATTTCTAGTTTTCCTAGACTCATGCTTCATACATTCCAAGTTCCAATTATTAATGGATGTTTGCAGCTATTTCTTCTCATTTTGAGTCATGCCACATCAGGAAATGAAGGTCCCAAAAGCTTGACTCCCTCCGTATCATTAAGGCTGACTCTGCTTTGAGGAGGTAGCTCTTCCTAAGACTGTATTTTGCGTACCTTCCAACCCGAGGGTCTCATCTTCCGGCAGTATATCAGACAATGTTCTGCGGCTATTCTTAAGGCGTTCACTGGCTAATTCTTTTCAGAAGTAGACTGCCAGGTCCTTCTTCCTAGTCAGTCATAGTCTGGTG
This sequence comes from Loxodonta africana, assembly GCF_030014295.1. Lineage (NCBI taxonomy): Eukaryota > Metazoa > Chordata > Mammalia > Proboscidea > Elephantidae > Loxodonta > Loxodonta africana. The sequence continues at coordinate 48,295,401 of NC_087348.1, forward strand.
GCTCAGCTGAAACCCATCTGCCATGGGTGACCCTGCTAGTGTTTGAATACCAGTGGTATAGCTTCTAGTAGCACAACAACACAAGCCCCCACGGTACAACAAATTGATGGACAGGTGTGGGTTGTGGCTTATAGCACCAAGTGAATACTTCACCTTAGTTTTTTGTACTTTTCCATCCTAAAATTAAAGCTCTGTCATCCTTGTGTCTTTATCCAGTTACCTCTTTGTTGATTTAAATGTGTTTTTCTAAAGCTTATTTAGCTAATATTTTAGTTAGACAAGTTTATAAAAGTCTAAACCAATTTCCATTTTACAAAGACAGTAGTAAAAACAGATTTAGTATACCAAATCACTTGAATAAACAGAGTAAATACCTTGGATTTTCCCATTTCACAGATGGCATTTATTTACCAGCAAACTGTTTTATACTTTATTTGAGTCTGTTTCTAGGACTGCATTAATTTTTTTACCACACAAGAAGACCTAGAAGTTCTTTTATCAATAGAGGTGAATGGACTTTGGACCACACATGATCCTAGAGTTTCCTCCATATTACACAAAGACAGAAGATTTGGATCCTGGTATTTGTAAAGGACTATTTTTTGTGATTCTTTTTTTTTTAAAAAAAAAATAATTTATTATGTTTTTAGTGAAAGTTTACACAGCAAATTAGGATCTCATTTAACAATTTTTATACATATTGTTCAGTGACATTGGTTACATTTTTCACAATGTATCAGCGTTCTCATTATTTCCATTGTAGTTGTCTATTTCCATCAATCTAGCTTCCCTGTTTACCCTTACCTTCTCATCTTTGGTCTAGGGTGAATGCTGACCATTTGGTTTCATTTAGGTGATTATTTAGAGGAGCACAGTACTCCCAGGTGATCCTATTTATTTTATGAGCCAATCTGTCATTTGGCTAAAAGGTGACCCCCAGGAGTGGTTTGAGTTCCAAATTTAAAGGGCATCCCATGGCAGTAGTCTTGGGAGTTCTTCTAGCCTCTACTGACTCAGTAAGTCTGGCCTGTAAAGGACCCAGTTTAGCAGTGTGATCCCTACCCATTCCCACTGGCTCCAGAGGAAGGACATTCTATGGTATTCTTAGGCAACAAAACTCTAAGCATTAGCTACCTCATGAAAGCAAATACTGGAATCGAACCTACCGTGCTTTGGATTTCACCCACACTATCAAACATTTATTTTCTAGACCTTAGTTTATCAGTGGAACCTTAAAGGAGCTTTCATTTCACCTTACATTTTTACCAGTTGTAAGCCTATAGATTTACTAACTTTGACAGCTTGATTCAATACAGGCCATCATCCTCATTGTAACTATCAAATACTTGGTGTTCATTCAGTGTTCCTATGTCCATGATTCAGTGGTTAGAATATGAAGATGCTGGGATTTCCTTGGTTTTCACATATGTGGCGGGTCATTGATACTCTCTGGCATCAACGGAAACTTTTAAGTGAGCTAAAGAACTTCTGTTGACGGTGGAGAGAATTAGGAGAAGATTTTGAAATTAATTTCTAAATCAAATTTGAGAGCACCTTTCGGTAAATGATAGGATATACTGTCCCTCTTAGCACAGTGTCCACATGTAGCCATTCCTTTTATATTTTTAACTTTTTATGATTATTTTAGCTTTAATACCAAATATTTTCACAAGATACATCTGCTCTTCAAATAGGCAGCATGCTGTTCTATCCAAAAGTAGCCAAACATTAATGCTGTAATTTAATAACTTTCCAGTAGAGGTCTCTGAACTTCATGTTTTATAATATGAGCGTTTTAAACAATAAAATTAAACCTGATTATTTGCATGGCAGAAATCTACTCTTAAAAATTTTGTAAATATGGAATCTTTTCTAATGAGCATGTTTTCCTATGATTAGATTTTAGGATAACATATATATATGTATTAGAAGTCCTAGTGGCATAGTGATTAAGAGCTACAGCTACTAACCAAAAGGTTGGCAGTTCAAATCCACAAGTTGCTCCTTGGAAACTCTACAGGGCAGTTCTGCTCTGTCCTATAGGGTCACTGTGAATTGGAATCAACTCGACGGCAATGAGTTTGGTTTTATTTTTTGGTGTGTGTGTGTGTATGAATAAACTCTGCTTCAGAGTTCCTGGTTGGCACAGACAGTTAAGCAGTCAGCTACTAACTGAAAAGTTCGCAGCTCGAACCCACCCAGAGGTATCTCAGATAAAAGATCTGGTGATCTGCTTCCAAAAAATCACAGTCATGAAAACCTTACAGAGCATAGTTCTACTCGGCAACACGTGGGGTCTCCATGAATTGGGGACCAACTCGACAGCAGCTAACAACAGCAACTAAGTAAAGCCTGATTACCATTGGTTTTGTGCTATAAAAAGAAATAAAAACATACATACATGAAAATGTGTCACCAGCATTACAGAGTCATCAAAGTAATTTGGCATTCTTTCTATGCAGCCTAAATCATTAATTTAATCAAGCAGCTATTTGTATGACTTGATTATAATGAATATTAATGATTGAACTGTAAGAGTAGGCAACAGATTTCTTTGTGCAAAAGCAGAAAATTAGAGTGAAATAAAAACCAATTTCTATATTTTGTGTTACCAGCAATGAAATCTACATTGCTCCTTCAGGAGTGCAAAAGGAACGAATTCAGGTATACTTTTTAAACCCAAATGTCATTTCGTCTTTACTTTTTATTTTATGAAATGGAATTAATTTTAAAATATAACTAAAAGAAAATGTTAGGTTTGAACAATGAATATATTGTGATAATTTAAATAACTAGCCTATGAGCACCTATTGAATAACTGTTTTGGTTTATTTTAAGGTGATAAGTATTCTCCACGTGACCAGAATATATTTTGCAATCTCACTCTACCTGTAGAGGGCAAAAGAGAGTAGCTCATTCTTACGTTATAATAGCAAGTGATTGTAACTTGCAGCATTATAGCACCAGCTAGTGGGGTAATCAGAGCCCTGGTGGCGCAGTGGTTAAGCGTTTGGCTGCTAACCAAAAGGTCAGCAGTTCAAATCCACCAGCTGCTCCTTGGAAACCCTGTGGGGTAGTTCTCCTCTGTCCTATAGGGTCACTATGAGTTGGAATCAACTTGACGGCAACAGTTTTGTGTTTTGTGTTTTTTTTGGTTTTAGTGTGGTACTCAGAGTGATGGTCTCAAATGGACCTGAATATCAAGTGCATCTTCTTACTAATCTAATCTGTGACTGACTCTTATTTAATAATAGCAAAGTTATTCTAATTTAAAGTTATGAAACTGTATTTCAGAGTTTTGAGAAGACTCATTCTGAATTAATGCTGTAATAATGACCCAATCTAGTTAGAAAAATAAACATATAATACTTTTATCTAAAGCAAGAAAGCCACTTCATTAATGAAACATTTATAGTACAGTTTCCCTAATAAGTCCTGGCAATGAAAGTTAAAAGTAAGAAATATACATGTATTACTAAGAAACATATTTGTAGATCCACATAATGCCTTAGTACTTTGAAAATCATATGCCTTACTGAAATTAGTCTTTCTGGGTACCAATTAAATTTAAATTTCTCAAAGGATAAGAAAATTTTAGTCTATGCTTTTTCTTTAATTTCATGAGGAAATGTGAAGAAATAATTTTAACACACCCACCTGGGAATGCTGGTTTCTTCATATACTCTGAAATACAGTCAGAAAATTAGAGGGTGGAGTTAAGAAACTAAATTGATGAAGTGACAGCGACACCATTGCATACGTGTTAATATTCTGTATCAATTTTGTCTTCAAATTCTAAGGGAAGAATATATTTTTAACTCTTGAAATTATTTTTATGAGTAGAAAAAAATTTTTTAATTTCTTTCTCAAAAAGGTTAAAATGTTTTGCGAGAGAAACTATAATTATATGAATATTTAAAATGTGAGTTAAATATACCTATATGTTTTTTTTTATATGTTAGCACTGTGTATGTATGTATATCTATGTATATAATATGTATACAAGAAAGGGGCAATTCTAATTGATATTGTATAAGCCACCTTTTATTCTTTTTCTCCCTCTATAAATAGCCTGAAGACATGTTTGTTTGTGACATAAATGAGCAGGACATAAGTGGACCTCCGTCATATAAGAAGCTACAGAAAAGCCAGTGTACTCCTCTTTTCATGAATGCTTACACAATGAGAGGTATGCAGAAAGTGTATTCAACATAAAGAGTATTTGAAAAAAAAAAAAGTAGGCTCCCCTAGATAATAGTAATTATTATTTTAGCCAACTTTTACTGAATGTCTACGATACGCAAGAACTTTCAACATGTAAACTCATTCAGTTTTCACATCAATACTATAAGGAAGGACCATTATTATTCCTTTTTACAAAAGAGAGAACAGAGGCTCTAGAAAGTCAAATAACAGCTAGTGAGTATCAGCCAGAATTCCAGGCCAGTCAATCTGACTCAACTAGATTGTCAAATTGACTAAATCGACTAGACAGAGTGGGCTTTTTTTGGTATCAACTCCCAGCTTCTATGTTAAAAGATATTTTTTGAGCCATGTGTCAGGTATAGTGCCTTGTCCTCATGCTGAATAAATTTGATGTTTTTATTACTTCCCAATTCCTCTATTAGTATTTCCCACCTCCTTTTGATCTTCCTAAGGGACCCTGGTAGTTCAGTGGTTAAGTGCTCGGGTGCTAACCAAAAGGTCAGTGGTTTGAACCCACTAGCTGCTCTGTAGGAGAAAAGACCTGGCAATCTGCTGCTGTAAAGATTTCAGCCTAGGAAACTCTATGGGCATCTCTACTCTGTCCTATAGAGTCGTTATGAGTCGGAACCAACTTGACTGCACGTAAGCACAGCAACACTGATCTACCCCTACCCTTCTCCCCACCGTGCCAGGAAAAGTAAGTCTATCACTATATATATATATATACACACACACATACACACAGATATACATATGTATGTATAACTTTAAAAAGTATGATTTAGTCTTCACTGAGCATGTGACTTTATTTTTCTTCCTTCAGGAGCCGGTGCAGTGATTCACACCCATTCTAAAGCTGCTGTCATGGCCACCCTTCTCTATCCAGGACAGGAGTTTAAAATTACACATCAGGAGATGATAAAAGGAATAAGGAAATGTACCTCAGGAGGGTATTATAGGTACTCATCTATTCATTTTGCTTAAAGAGTTTACTAAAGTATTTTTCCTTCTTTTGATAAATAAGAGATACTGATCTCTTTACGCGTTTAATGAGATGTTGTGAGGTCTGTGTTTAAAGAATATCTCACTGAATATACTTCCAAATCCATTCTCAGTGACACCAAATCAGATGGCCTCCCTCCTCCCCTCCTGCCAACATAGTAAACTGTTAGCAACATGGGTAATAAAATGTTTGTAAAATGAAAAGACCTTGGCTGGGATTTCTACAGAGATGGAAAGATGATGGTCCTTTACTGACGTACTCAAAGTGCGAGGTCTCCCTACCCTCACATTTCTTCAGAAAGTTCGACACTACACTGACTAACACTGGGTAAGCTCTTGGCTGCTAGCTGAAAGATTGGCAGTTCGAACCCACCTAGCAGCTCTGTAGGAGAAAGACCCGGCAATCTGTTCCTGTAAAGCTTACAGTCTAGAAAACCCCACAGGCCAGTTCTACTCTGTCATATGAGATCACTCTGAGTAGAAATCAACTCTATGGTACCTAAGAACAACAGCAAATTTTGATTTAATTTAGTATTTCTGGAATGTTTTCATGTTTATAAAAGTTTTGTAACTATTTTAATTAAGTAGATCTCTAGATTTTTATAATTTTTTAGTGTTGAAAGGTGGCATAGATCATATAGAACAGTGTGACCTCCTAGATAAGTTCAAATAAGTTTACCAACCCACAAAAGTATGGTTAATTATTCATAAATCTAGAATTTAGTGATGTGAAGAAACATGTTCTTAGTACTGAGATACAAGCTAAGTATTGCATTAAAACTTACTAGCATGCTTATTCCTGAGCCCTCACCCTCACTAATTTCCTAAAGGGCCTGGAAACTTCTTCCTTCCCTGGTTTGGAGAAAAAGGGTGCCAGTTTTTCTTACTGTGTTCTTACAGCAATGCCATATTGTTACTGCATGTAATAGAATGTACATGTTTTAACTAGTGTGTAGATAAATTGATTTGATTTCCGTTAATATTTATTGTGTGCCTAAAGCATTCCTCAGTACTGTGAAACACCTACTTAACAAAAAGTTAAATATTTAAATTGTGGAAAGGGAACATACTAAATAAAGTATAGCCCCATAGTGCCGTTTCTATATCTGGGTGTTGAAGGAGAGGCCATCAGTTTTATAAGACATTTGATGGCTTTGGCAAAGAAATAAAAATAGGTCAGAAGAAAGTAGCAAAAGGTAGGTAGAGGAACAGAACACAATAAGAGAGAGCCTTTGGAATTTTGTGACATGAAAGAAAAGATGCCCTTTGTTATGTGTCATAACATAGACATTTTACATATTATTTTGAATGTTTCAGAATTTAAAGAATAAAAAAAAAAATTTAAGATGTCCTTTGCAGTTCCATTTGAACCTGGCTGGGAAATAAGCACCATCAGTTCATTATCACAGTGGTATTCTGTCAAAATAAATTGAGAATCCTAAGATTCCAGGCAAAAGGAGGAACAATGAAGATCAGATGAGACAAGATGAAGAAACTATAAAAGATGGAGTTTTGATCTCCTCTACTCTATAGCAAAAAAGGTGCATCTGGGAAAAAAAAAATTCTAATAATTAATTTGTACCAGGAGGAGGTTAATATGTCTAATTGTCCTCCCTATTGGAAGCTATTGGAAAACCCTGGTGGCGTAGTGGTTAAGTGCTACAGCTGCTAACCAAAGGGTCAGCAGTTCGAATCCGCCAGGTGCTCCTGGGAAACTCTATGGAGCAGTTCTACTCTGTCCTATAGGACCGCTATGGGTCAGAATTGACTCGACGGCAATGGGTTTTGTTTTATTGGAAGCTATCTGTCTTGTAAGAAGTACAGCCAGAATGCTCCTTAAAAGCGAGAATAGCGAGACTTCATCTCACGTACTTTGGACATGTTACCAAGAGGGACCAGTCCCTGGAGGTGGACATCATGCTTGGTAAAGTAGAGGGTCAGAGAAAAAGAGGAAGACCTCTGATGAGATGGGTTGACAGTGGCTGCAACAATAGACTCAAGCGTAACAACGATTTTGAGGACGGCGCAGGACTGGTCAGTGTTTCGTTCTGCTGTACCTAGGGTTGCTGTGAGTTGGAACCGACTCGACAGCACCTAACAACAGCAACATTGGAAACAACATGTCTATAGCTGAGTGAAAAGAACACATTTGAGGGTCAAAAGACTATCTTGGCTCTGTTCTTCATTTACATTCTCAGGATCAGTCTCTTATCTATAAAATGGAGGCATTGGGTTGAATTTGCTTCAAGTCTTATTTTGCTATGGAATTATTTTGCATCTGAAACTGTTTCTGACTGGTGTATGCTGGAGGAAAAAGTTAAGTTGTGGTTCTTGTCAACATTAGGAAAGATTTGGGGCCAGCAGTTCATCCATAGTGAAGAAGCAAATGTTACATTTACAGTGCAAGAGAAAATTGATGTAAAAAGGAAAACATTTCTTTCTATTGGTAACATATTACATATGACACACAGTTAATTTTATCAGTAACTAAGTTATTTGCTTGAATCTTATTACACGAAGAACAGCATGTTATTTCTGAAAGTATTATAGCTTTAATAGTTATTTCTAGAATGTTCTTGCATCCCAGTGCCATAAATCACATTGCATTTATTGGTTTGTCTATCTGAGGCACTTTGGGGTTCCGTAGAAATGAACTAAAATGATTTTGTATTGTTGGGGAATTTCTAATTAATAGGTAGTTTAATTGTTAATCTCTTCTACACTTCTAATTCTGAGATTTATCATTTCCCATCTCCTGTTAAAAATACTATGATTTTCTCTGCTTCAAGGAAATACTTGTATGAACTTGATAATTTCTTTGCTGGGTTTTGGTGTACTGTACAAATTTCTGCCACTTAGGATTAGAACAATGCCTGCCAAATTCTCAAGGCATCTTTTGGTAAAATGTTTATGCAAGATGTACAGAATAACAGGCAACATCTTGTTCGTGATTTGGAGTGGCTTTCAGACATACAGAATGTCTTTCTAGCTGGTTACTTGAAAAACTGGTAAATTTCGTATGTGAATATATTTGTTTTAATGGGGAAAAAATGGCCCGTTTTGTCTTACAGATATGATGATATGTTAGTAGTGCCCATTATCGAGAATACACCTGAGGAGAAAGACCTCAAAGAACGAATGGCTCTTGCAATGAATGAATACCCAGACTCCTGTGCAGTCCTAGTCAGGCGTCACGGAGTATACGTGTGGGGAGAAACGTGGCAGAAGGCTAAAACCATGTAAGTGTAAATCAAAGAACCAGTTACCACACTCTTAATATGAAAGAGAACAAAGTAAGTTTTATGATTTAAAATGATGTATGAATTTTTTTATTATTGCCAAATTGGTTTAATTTTTCATAGTTTATCATAATTATTTCTATTTTATTTTTATTATGTATCCATTCACTCAGAAATATTTATCAGATGAAGTATTATTTAGCAAGGCCCTCTGTGCTTTGTTACAAAATGGAAAGAGGCACAGATCCTATTCTCAAAGTTTAAGGCTGGTAGGGAGAGTAAAGCTGATGCAAGTAATGTAATAATTTGCTACAATTATTTCTAAAAGTGGCATGGTAAAAAATTTAATTTTATATAAATAGTGTATTTTAAACTCTATTGAGCAGTATATCATATGGTTGCATGATTCAATATTATTCATTTCCATGTTTTAATGTCAAGGGCAAAATGAGAAACATTTGACCCACAATTGAGAAAAAAAAATACTAGGTACCAGGCAGGGTTAACTTGTTGGAGAGGAGAAATGAAATTATTTAGGATTGGCTAACTCTGTTTCCCTAAATACCTCCCATTCTGTTTACTTTTTCTTTTATAGGTGTGAATGCTATGACTATTTGTTTGATATTGCTGTATCAATGAAGAAAGCCGGACTGGATCCTACTCAGCTTCCAGTTGGAGAAAATGGAATTGTGTAAACCAATACAAAGTTTAATTAAATACAAAGATAAGGGGAAATTTATTACTGACATGAAACTTGACTATTTTTTTAAAAGAATTGAAAATTTCCTTGAGGCATATTATGCTATTAATTTGTCACTAAGTACCACAGAGATCACACTTTATCTTTTCTGATATTGAATGGTATTTGCTTATATTCTTGTAGTTTTAAATTGCAGTGCAGTGCAGTGGAATAAAAATTTTATAATCAAGGTTTTTTGTGTTTATTTTAAAATTCTTAACAACAAAATATTTGCCATTATTTTGATCCCTTTTTTATAGACGCTCTTAGAATTCCTCTTAATCTTTAAAGCTGCTGGTGATAAAAGAATTCGTTGGGAAATTTCCACTTACTTATGTAATGGGCATTTCTTGTTTTAATATTGGTATCATAAAATTTATGTAAAAAGTTAAGGCCAAACCTATCCCTCAGTGTTAATGTCAAAACGATTTTAAAGATTTCCCCTATAATATAGTACAGGACAGTCATTTCATGTTGGGATTGATTGTGAATTCCAGTCAGGTGGTAGTGACTCAACTTCTCCTGGCCAAATGAGCCCTGACCAAATCGTGATAAAACAGAAAGCGCTTTTATACTGTAGCCAAAAGCAACACCAACTCGATCTTAAGGTTTTGTTTGGTTAATGCCTTTTATTTTTTCCCTGGGGGCGGGGGGCAGGGGGAGGAATGAATAATAATTACACTGCATCCCAAATCTCAATCTCATAAACCCACCTCTGAGATTATCATCTCCCACCTTTGAGCTCATTTAGCCCGGTTCTTCCAGCAATTGTGTAACCTCATCCAAACTTCTAATCCCTTGATTTTACCATTTTTCATTGTCTGTTACCCCCCTTATGTCCTTACTTCCTTACAAAGCATAGATTGGATGGTTCAGTATCTGAACAACTTCATTGCAGATATCCTAACCGCCTTGTATCTTGCTCACTGGCAAAGACCTCAATCCTTGTTAAGCCAAATTATCATTTATTTCGTACCTGCACCCAAGCAGTAAGAACCGATAGAAAAAAATTACACAACTACGTTGACTGATCTTACTTGATATTTATGACCACAAATCTCAGGTGGACACTCCATACTGCAAAACAAACCTGCTACAATTATCTAGTAAATTCATTTCCCAAATACATCATGACTTCTTAGCCTTCTTTCATCAAATCTCTAACATCCACCAGCTTTCAACCTCACCTCGCCTCACCTCACCTCACACTCTGTACAATTCCTCTTCTCCCTGAAGAGTCAAGCGTTTGTCCATTCCAATCAGGCTTTTCTCCAAACCACTGTACTAAAACTCCTGTTATCACGGTCTCTGAAGATGACCACATAACTAAATCTAGTGATCAGTTCTCAGTCTTCATCTAACTTAACCTATCAGTATTTAACATAGTTAATCAGCCTTCTCCTGTGAAACACTTGTCTTCCACCTAACTACACTCTGGTTTTCCACACACCTGACCACTCCTCAGTCTTGCTGCAAAGCCAGGAGTGCCTCACGGGTCAGTCCTTGAGCAACTTCTTTTCGCTACCGTCACTCCCTTGGTGATCTCTTCCAGTTTCATGGATTTAAATATCAACTATACTGTGGCAATTCATAAATTTATATCTGCAGCTCACATATTTTCCCTGGTGTCCAAACTCATTTATCTATTTGATATCCCCATTAGCCGTCTCAAACTTAGTATGTCCAAAACAGAATTCCCAATTACCCTATCTCTTCCCCCCACCTCCAAACCTTCCTAAAGCATTCCACACTCAGTTAACGCTAACTCCTTCCAGAGACATAAGAAAACCCAGGTACTCTGTAAATATTTGTGGTAACAACAGGCATTCTTCTTTGCGTTGTGACTGTTGTTCTCTCAATTACTCCTACTTTTTTATGGGATGGGTGGGGAGGGTTAATTATGAATGAAAGATTAAACCGGTAAGAGATCTAGATCAAACACATTTTTTATTTTCATTAAATTAGGGACATTCCATTCACTCTGAGATTGAATAAGAGATTAACATGTTTTAGTCAAGGGTATGTCATTTGTTTCTCAAATGATTTTAGAGCCTTTTGGTCCCACCCAGCTCACTTTTGTGGGAAGTACTTCAAAATAATACAGTTCTCCAGAGAGTGTCCCAATCAAAAAGGTAAAGTCATAATCTTGAGGAGTGTTTCATCTTATATTTCAATTTGTTGAAATACTTAACTTTTGATGAAGAGAAACCTTTGCCAAGTCTCATCAGTTCTAGTCAAGGTGCTCAGATATGGGGCTGATAATATTGATACCACCTTTTAAGAAACATTTAGAATTTCCCTACCAAGGTTCTTTGGAAAAAGAACTTCAAGATAAAGAGAATTTGGTTTTCATTTCACCTGATCTGTAATCCCTAATCACTGAATCATCAACTTTTGGAGATAATCACTGAAATAAGTATTTTTCTGTTTTAGTAAGTTACAATTGGTATTCATCTCTTTATCATAAATGCTATATTTATCTCTGCCTATCACTGTTCTTGAAACTCCTTGATTTAAAGACATTTAAAAATTATGAAAGTAAGGTAAATTTATTCATGTTAAGTCATTAGAACAACGCACGGCACAGACTAAGTGCTCACTAAGTGGTAGCTATTATGGTCATTGTAGTAACCATAATGTTAGTTGCCAACGAGTCGGCTTCTATTTAGTGGCAACCCCATGTAAAACCTTGCTAGGTCCCACACCCTCCTCATGATCACCAGCATGCTTGAGTCCATTGTTGCCTTCCGACCTATGAGGCTCATCTAGTTCTGTATCAGATGACATTCTGTTGCGGTCTATAGAGTTTTTATTGGTTGATTTTCAGAAATAGATCACCATGTCTTTCTTCCTAGTCTGTCTTAGTCTGAAAGCTCCACTGAAGCCTGTCCACCATGAGTGACCCTGCTGGTAATTGAAATACTGGTAGCATTGCCTCCAGCATTATAGCAACACACAAGCCACCACCATATGCCAAACTGACAGGTAGCAGCCTCTATTTATTAAGAAGCTACTACTGCATGCAATGGGGTCGCTATGAGTTGGAATCAACTCCACAGAAACAGGTTTGGTTTTGGTTTGATGCTACTACGTGCCAGGCACTATGCTAAGGACCTTTAACACGTTATATCCAATTCTTATGGCAACCCTCAAATGTATTACTCATTTTACAATCAAGGATAAATTATCCAAGTCAATAATTTACCGAGATCACCCAGGAAGTCCTTTGCATATCCCCACACTAACCCAACTTTACCTCATCTGCTATAATACTAATTGCTCTTATGAGTGTAAAGAGAGTCTCACTCTTAAAGCATATTCTGCTTCTGATATAAGAATTAGGGACTTAAGCCTTTAAGTTTCAATGAGTTGACAAGCATCTTTGAGGCTGTTGTTGTTAGGTGCCGTCGAGTTGGTTCTTACTCATAGTGACCCTATGCACAACAGAACAAAACACTGCCTGGTCCTGAGCCATCCTTACAATCATTATGCTTGAGCTTATTGTTGCAGCCACTGTGTCAATCCACCTCTTTGAGAGTCTTCCTCTTTTCCACTGACCCTGTACTCTGCCAAGCATGATGTCCTTCTCCAGGGACTGATCCCTCCTGACAACATGTCCAAAGTATGTAAGACACAGTCTCGTCATCCTTGCCTCTGAGGAGCATTCTGGCCACACTTCTTCCAGGAGAGATTTGATCGTTCTTTTGGCAGTCCATGGTATATTCAGTATTCTTCACCAACACCACAATTCAAAGGCGTCAACTCTTCTTCGGTCTTCCTTATTCATTGTCCAGCTTTCACATGCATATGATCCAATTGAAAATACCATGGCTTGGGTCAGGTTCACCTTAGTCTTCAGGGTGACATCTTTGCTCTTCAACACTTTGAAGAGGTCCTTTGCAGTAGATTTACCCAATGCAATGCGTCTTTTCATTTCTTGACTGCTGCTTCCATGGCCGTTGATTGTGGATCCAAGTAAAATGAAATCCTTGACAACTTCAATCTTTTCTCCGTTTATCATGATGTTGCTCATTGGTCCAGTTGTGAGGATTTTTCTTTTCTTTATGTTGAGGTGCAATCCATACTGAAGGCTGCGGTCTTTGATCTTCATTAGTAAGTGCTTCAAGTCCTCTTCACTTTCATCAAGCAAGGTTCTGTCATCTGCATAATGCAGGTTGTTAATGAGTCTTCCTCCAATCCTGATGCCCCATTCTTCTTCATATAGTCCAGCTTCTCGTATTATTTGCTGAGCATACAGATTAAATAGGTATGGTGAAAGAATACAACCCTGACGCACACCTTTCCTGATTTTAAACCAATCAGTAGCCTCTTGTTCTGCCCGAACAACTGCCTCTTTATGTAAGGTTCCTCACGAGCACAATCAAGTGTTCTGGAATTCCCATTCTTCGCAGTGTTATCCATAGTTTGTTATGATCCACACAGCCGAATGCCTTTGCATAGTCAATAAAACACAGGTAAACATCCCTCTGGTATTCTCTGCTTTCAGTCAGGATCCATCTGACATCAGCAATGATATCCCTGGTTCCACGTCCTCTTCTGAAACCAGCCTGAATTTCTGGCAGTTCCCCGTCAATATAGTGCTGCAGCTGTTTTTGAATGATCTTCAGCAAAATTTTGCTTGTGTCTGATATTAATGATATTGTTCTATAATTTCCACATTCGGTTGGGTCACCTTTCCTGGGAATAGGCATAAATATGGATCTCTTCCAGTCAGTTGGCCAGGAAGCTGTCTTCCATATTTCTTGGCATAGACAAGTGAACACCTCCAGCGCTGCATCTGTTTGTTGAAACATCTCAATTGATATTCCATCAATTTCTGGAGCCTTGTTTTTCGCCAGTGCCTTCAAAGCAGCTTGGAATTCTTGCTTCAGTACCATCTGTTCCTGATCATATGCCACCTCTTGAAATGGCTGAACATCGACTAATTCTTTTTGGTATGATAACTCTGTGTATTCCTTCCATCTTCTTTTGATGCTTCCTGTGTCGTTTAATATTTTCCCCATAGAATCCTTCACTATTGCAACTCAAGGCTTGAATTTTTTTCTTCAGTTCTTTCAGTTTGAGAAACGCCAAGTGTGTTCCTCCCTTTTGATTTTCCACCTCCAGCTCTTTGCACATGTCATCATAATACATTACTTTGTTTCCTCGAGAGGCCCTTGGAAATCTTCTGTTTAGTTCTTTTACTTCATCAATTCTTCTCTTTGCTTTAGCTGCTTGATGCTCAAGAGCAAGTTTCAGAGTCTCCTGTGACATCCATCTTGGTCTTTTCTTTCTTTCCTGTCTTTTCAGTGACCTCTTGCTTTCTTCATGGATGGTGTCCTTGATGTCATTCCACAACTCGTCTGATCTTTTGGTCACTAGTGTTCAATGTGTCAAATCTATTCTTGAGATGGTCTCTAAATTCAGGTGGGATATACTCAAGGCCATATTTTGGCTCTCGTGGACTTGCTCTGATTTTCTTCAGTTTCAGCTTGAACTTGCATATGAGCAATTGATGGTCTGTTCCACAGTCGGCCCCTGGCCTTGTTCTAACTGATGATATTGAGCTTTTCCATCGTCTCTTTCCACAGATGTAGTCAATTTGATTTCTGTGTGTTCCATCTGGCGAGGTCCATGTGTATAGTTGCCGTTTACGTTGGTGAAAGAAGGTATTTGCAATGAAGAAGTCATTGGTCTTGCAAAATTCTATCATTCGGTCTCTGGCATTGTTTCTATCACCAAGGCCATATTTTCCAACTACTGATCTTTCTTCTTTGTTTCCAACTTTTGCATTCCAATAGCCAGTAATTATCAATGCATCTTGATTGCATGTTCGATCAATTTCAGACTGCAGCAGCTGATAAAAATCTCCTATTTCTTCATCTTTGGCCCTAGCAGTTGGTGCATAAATTTGAATAACAGTCGTATTAACTGGTCTTCCTTATAGACGTATGGATATTATCCTATCACTGACAGCATATGTACTTCAGGATGGATCTTGAAACGTTCTTTTTGACGATGAATGCAACACCATTCCTCTTCGAGCTGTCATTCCCAGCATAATAGACTATATGATTGTCTGATTCAAAATGGCCAATACCAGTCCATTTCAGCTCACTAATGCCAAGGATATCGATGTTTATGCTTTCCATCTCATTTTTGATGATTTCCAATTTTCCTAGAT
Organism: Loxodonta africana; assembly: GCF_030014295.1. Classification (NCBI taxonomy): domain Eukaryota; kingdom Metazoa; phylum Chordata; class Mammalia; order Proboscidea; family Elephantidae; genus Loxodonta; species Loxodonta africana. The sequence continues at coordinate 48,310,771 of NC_087348.1, forward strand.
TCATACTTCGTACATTCCAGGTTCCAATTATTAATGGATGTTTGTAGCTGTTTCTTCTCATTTTGAGTGCTCCCACATCAGCAAATGAAGGTCCTGAAAGCTTTACTCCCTCCACATCATTAAGGTTGGCTCTACTTTGAGGAGGCAGCTCTTCTCCAGTCATGCTTTGAGTGCCTTCCAACCTGGGGGGCTCATCTTCCAGCACTGTATCAGACAATGTTCCGCTGCTATTCATAAGATTTTCACTGGCTAATGCTTTTCAGAAGTAGACTGCCGGGTCCTTCTTCCTAGTCTGTCTTAGTCTGGAAGATCGGCTGAAACCTGTCCTCCATGGGTGACCCTGCTAGTATCTGAATACCGGTGGCATAGCTTCCAGCATAACAGCAACACGCAAGCCCCTACAGGACGACAAACTGACAGACACATTATCTTTGAGGCTACTGGCCTACTATTTCCCAAAATTTTGGGGGGACCATTAATTGATGCATTGGATTTTCATTTATCATTCAAGTGTATGATTAATTTTTATCTCTAAAAATTAAATATAGGAACCTATATTCTTAATAAGTACCTTTTACCTTCCCTACTTGTTATTGTTTATTATTGCAATAAAGACCACGTGTTTGCAAATGAAGTCAGAAAATTGTTTCTTTTGGTATATGATAGAGCTGCATCTTAGGTTTGAAAGGCAATAAGTAAAGTGAAAATCTCCAATAGTCAAAATTACCTGAAAAATCCCTCAAATTATTAAGTATAGTACTGAATGTATGGATGTAACATATAGTTTCATCCTTTCAATGGTAAGTGTTTATCTGTGGCCCTCAATCATACTTTTTTTCCTTGCTGGGGAATTGATCAAGCCATCATAACCAACCACTTACTGACTACGTGAACGATGTATTTTAAAATCATCACAAATTTTCCCATTGGTTTCACAACTATTCATTGATGGTTTCAAGCCTAATTGCATCCATCACTTTTAATGTAAGTAAGGAAAAAGGATATTGACGTCTGTGATGGTTAAGGTTGTGTGTCAACTTGACTGGGTCGTGATTCTAAGTGGTTTGGCAGTTATGGTGTAGTTGGCAGTTATGTAATGATGTAATCAACTCATGATGAGATTTGCTATGAGCAGCCAATCAGTTGAAAGGGTGTTTCCTTGGAGGTAGGCCTGCCTCCAGGATATAAACATGTGTTCCAGTTCCAGTAAGGCTTTCACTCTGGATTCTGCATCTGGCTTCTCATCATCTAAACTCCCGTTCTTGGGACTTGAGCTAGCAGCTTACCTGCCAGTCTTGGAATTCATTGACCTCCGCAGCCTGTGAGCCAGAATTCTGCTATCTGATCTGCCAATCTTGGGTTCATCAGCCCCTGCAGCTACGTGAGTCAGGAGAAGCCTTCAGTCTGATGTTTGATCCATGGACTTAGGGCTTGCCCCCTTCTACAACTGTAAGAGCCATTTCCTTGAAATAAATCTCTCCTTCTCTCTCCCTATGTGTAGATAGTCAGAACTGACTCTACAGCAATGGGTTCATATATATACATATATATATATATATATATATATATATATATGTATTTGTTGTTGTTAAGTGCTGTCGAATCAGTTCTGACTCGTAGCTACCATGTGTACAACAGAATGAAACACTGTCCAGTCCTGCAGTATCCTCACAATTGTTCTTATGTTTGAACCTATTGTCGCAGCCACTGTGTCAATCCATCTCATCAAGGCTCTTCCTGTTTTTCACCGACCACCTACTTTACTAGGCATGATGTCCTTCTTCAGGGACTGGTCCCTCCTGATAACATATCCAAAGTACATGAGATGAAGTCTTGCCATCCTAGCTTCTAAGGAAAAAAAACTCTGTTTTTCTTCCGAGACAGACTTGTTCGTTATTCTGACAGCCCATGGTGTATTCAGTATTCTTGAGTATACCAACATCATAATTCAAAGACATCAATTCTTCTTCAGTCTTCCTTATTCATTGTCCAGCTTTTGCACACATATGAGGTAATTGAAAATATCATGGCTTGGCTCAGGTGCACCTTAGTCCTCAAAGTGATGTCTTTGCTTTTTAACACTTAAAAGAGGTCTTTTGCAGCAGATTTGCTCAATGCTATACGTAGATTAATTTCCTGACTGCAGTTTCCATGGGTGTTGATTGGGATCCAAGAAAAATGAAATCCTTGACAACATCAATCTTTTCTCCATTTATTGTGATGTTGCTTATTGGTCCAGTTTTGAGGATTTTTGCTTTCTTTATGTTGAAGTATAATCCATATTGAAGGCTGTAGTCTTTGATCTTCATCAGTAAGTATGTGTGTATATATATATATATATATATATATAAAACAAACCGTATATACACACACACACACACACGTTGTTGTTAGGTCCCATCGAGTCGATTCCGATTTGTAGAGACCCATGAGACTACAACAGAATGAAACATTGCCCAGTCCTGTGCCATCCTCACAGTCATTGTTATGCTTGAACCCATTGTTGAAGCCACTGTGTCAATCCGTCTCATTGAGGGTCTTCCTTTTTTTCACTGCCCTCTACTTTATGGCAGTGGGCTGGGGTTTTCTACTTTAATGGATGTTTGCAGCTGTTTCTTCTCATTTTGAGTAGTGCCACATCAGCAGATGAAGATCTCAAAAGCTTCACTTCATCCACATCATTAAGGTCAACTCTACTTTGAGGAGGCAGCTTTTCCCCAGTTGTATTTTGCATGCCTTCCAACCTGAGGGGCTCACCTTCCAAGACTATATCAAACAATATTCTGCTGTTATTCGTAAAGTTTTCACTGGCTAATTCTTTTCAGAAGTAGGCTACCAGGTCCTTCCTCCTAGCCTGTCTTAGTCTGGAAGCTCAGCTGAAATCTGTCTGCCATGGATGACCCTGCTGGTATTTGAATACCGGTGACATAGCTTCCAGCATCACAGAACATGAAAGCCCCCACAATATGACAAATTGACAGACGCATGGGGGATATAGACATATGTACGTATTTATTTACTTACATATATATATACACTTCACTGGTTTTGCTTCTCTAGAGAACCCAGCTTAAGACAATGTCCCTTTAAAATTATCTCTAAAAATGACTCAATGGTGCTGTAATTGACTCACTAGGTATCTAGGAGGAGCCCTGTCAGTGCAGTGGTTTAAGTGCTCAGTTGTTAACCAAATGGTCAGCGGTTCGAATCCATCAGTCACTCTGCAGGAGAAAGACGTGGCAGTCTGCTTCTGTAAAGATTTCAGCCTTGGAGACCCTATGGGGCTCTTCTACTCTGTCCTATATGGTCACTATGAGTCGGAATTGACTTTATGGCAATGGATTTGCCTTTTGGGCTTTTTTTGTTTTGTTTTGTTTTGTTTTGTTTGCTAGCTAGGATCTGTTCTCTTTCATTATGCATGGTTAAATTTTCCAATTAATAAACATTTCTTTCCCATGTTCTAAATATAGAAAGATTGTATAGTTTGTGTGTGTTACTTTAGGATTGTATTATTTTATAAAAACTGGGTAAACAACAAAATACCCTATCCCAGGAAATACAATATATTAGTGTAACAAGTGTACTCTTGAAGCAGTCAGTTGTGTTGACATCAAATGTAAACCTCCCAATCAAAGCACTGACGACCATCTAGGAGCCTGTCTCACATAAATGGTCTAAGAGATGCCTCAAGAAGGGTACAACAGGCAAGAGAATGGGAGTAGACATCCCTAGGGCACTGAATGTGTATGTCCAGTACTGGGTGGGAAATCTTTACCCCTGAAATGATATTGATGCAAACCTAGGTTAATAATGTAGATGTCAATAAATGTTGAATGAATGAATTTTGACCCTTCAGCAACATTAAAGCAGATGTGTCTCCCTCACCTCCTTCCAGCTCCACTGTGGGAGAATTGAGCCTAGGAAAAATGAATATCATATTAGCTTTTATATTCTGGAACATCATTGATCATTGTGGCTAACTGAGTAGGACTGGAAAAGCCTTAAATCCCCATTTAGAACAGAAGGGGGGTTATAAATAAATCATTCAGTGATATATTACAAAGGAAGAAGTTGGGAAGACAGGATTATAAGATTTTGCTTAGTCAATAAAGCTTATCTGATACCTCCTTTTTGAATGTTTATTTGTCTTCCCATTAGCAAACTATGAATCAATTCATTAACTATACTTCTTAATTGCATAAAATCTTACAGTTTAGCAAGAAGTTTCATCTTTTAGTCATCTTAATAGTCCTTTGACTTCGGTGTAATCATCACCTGCGAACAGAATATAAGTGTGTGTGTGTCAGGTTCATGTCCTACCTATTTCCATAACTCTTGTGCTCCACACATAGTTGTTGTGGTTAGGTACTCTAGAGTCATTTTCGACTCATAGCAACCCCATGCTCAACAGAACAAAATAGTGCCAGGTCCTGCGCCATCCTCGTAATCGTTGCTAAGGTTAAGTCCATTGTTGCAGCCACTGTGTCAATCCATCCTGTTGAGGGTCTTCCTCTTTTTCACTGAATCTCTACTTAGTAGACTCAGACATAGTAGACAATCAAATATATCTGTTTTATTTTTTTAATAAACCCCCATGTTATAAATGAACATACAAGTTCAGAAAGGTGAACTTGCCCAAGACCTGTGAGCACTAGAGCTGAGAATTTGTCCTAGGCCTTTGGCCTCTAAATTCTGTGACATTTGCCTGACATAGATGAACAAATATCTCTCAGCAAATATAGATGCAGATCTATGGATTTGATTTGTGTATTTTTACATTGTTCGAGATAATGGACACAGGAACAGTTCCAGGTTGACAACTGCCTTGATTCCTTATGTAAATGTCACAGGTATATTCTCTGGGACATTTTAGTAAAACCGCATATATCTATTAACAATATTCAGAGGTGATTAAAACCACAATGTTAGGATGTTAGGACACTAAAGAACAAAGATTTCCCTATCTCCCTCTACAGTTTTTGAGAAGGAACTATACAAACTGTTAAGCCTGCACATCTCTGCCCTTTCCATTTTGTTTTTCATGCAGATGAGGATCCTGATAACCTCTCTCTCGTATGTTGATTCTGTTTTAAATTCACATTTCTAGGAGTTTTGCACCTAATTGACATTTTCCAATGGTACTTTCAAACCCATTCATTTTACAGGGAAGTCAGATATAATTCTGCCCTTTAAATTCCCTTGGCTTTAGTAATTAGTGCCGTTAATTGAACTTCAGGGCACCTCTAACTAGGCTTCCTATCACACAATAGAACGAATTAACTCATTTTCACCTACGTTCATCAGTGTCATATCAGCAATCAATGTGTCTTTTTAGAAATGCTCTTTCTTTCATCTTCCTAAATTTCAGAACTTACTATCATTTTTTCCTTTACCATTTTCTCCAGAAAGCAAAAGTTAACTCTTACTTCAAGTTACTGGTTTCGGTTCCCAGCCAAGAATGACATTGTTAAAAACCTTGCCATTGTGAAAGCTGGCATTGTAAAGATATTGCTTTTGCCCCAGGTAACTTTTAACTTTTGGCTTTTACAATGATTCTGACTCACCAAGCTTACAAATAAGTGTGATTTTAACCCAAGCTTTAATTGCTTCTAACTGTTAATCTTCAATCACTCAATGCCACTCAAATATTGTTCAGGAATTTTTTCTATTTACTTAAGCAACAAATCACCACCACCTATAGTTTCAATATGAAGTAAAAACCTTACAGTAAAACAAATCCACAATATATTAAAGAATGTATTATCACCCATAATCTTTGTTAATACTTTCTCAGCTTGGGACTGAGGTTTTCCTACTAAACCAAAACCAAACCCATTGCTGTTGAGTCGATTCAGACTCACAGTGACCGTACAGGACAGAGTAGAACTGCCCCATAGGGTTTCCAAGGAGAGGCTGGTGGATTCAAACTGCTGATTTTTCGGTTAGCAGCCATAGCTCTTAACCACTGTGCTACCAGGGCTCCATTTTTCTACTAGTCATCGTCTTTTTTTTTTTTTTTCCAATTATTTCTGTGCATCCATTCTTAATTAAGGGAGAATTAATTCACTGCCTTATTTTTTTCTTGACTTTTCCTTATTTCTGTTAGTTTTTAGTCTTTAAACATTTGCCTTTTGTTTCAGTCTTTTAATCATCTGTCCTGACTTACTGTACTTGTCTCCCTTGACATCTGTTTTCTCTAGCTGTGTGTTACGTGACTCTTTTCTCTAGTCATATGTTACTACCACCAGTTACTGTCAAGTCAATTCCGGGTCACGGCAACCCCATGAATGTCAGAGCAGAACTGTGCTCCATAAGGTTTTCGCGGCTGTCACCTTTCGGAAGCAGGTCTCCAGGCCTTTCTCTTGGAGTACCTCTGGGTGGGCCGAACTGCCAAAGTTTCCATTAAGTAGCTCAGCACTTAACTGTGTGCCACCTGGGACTCCTTAGTTATACGTTAATGCTTTTAATGTTTTTACATTAACCTTGACAATGTTTTAGTTCACATTTCCTAAGTGTCTTTTAGTTCTTAATTTCAGATTCTTTTCCACTGTACTCAGGTACAAGTATATGCAGGTTGCGTCTATCCAGTTCCCCTCATTCATTAGACACATCTCCGCCCAACACACTATCCCATGATGTTCTGGAATGGCTATCTGTCACAATGCCCTGCCTGCACTCTGGCTGCAATCATGGCACTCCATTTTTCTGCTCCCCAACCCCTTTCCTCCCATCCCCTTTCCCCCCACCACCACCCTCCCCCGCCTTGTTGCATGCTTTAGACTGCCAGAGACCATCTTCCAAATACATGGAGAAAGACTGTCTGTGACCAAAGAGAATGAAACCAACGCACAAAGCAAAGCCAAAAAAGCAGAGCCAAGACATAGAAATAGAATCCTGACCACATTGTTACCCTAGACTTCTAAGTTAGAAGGAACAAATAAGTTTCCTTTTTTTTTCTTTGCTTAACTTATTTTGAAATGATTTCTTTCATAAGAGTCTTAACTAATGTAACACCTGACTAAAAGTATACCAAACTAAATGCTATGCAGTTGCATAAAATAGAAGGCTAACTCACATTAATGTTGATGAGACGAATCTTTCATGCACATTACTTCATACAGAATTGGTTGGCAGAGGAACGATAATAGCATAACATGGTAGTCATGCTGGTTCAGATGTAATTTTTCCCAGCATATAGCCTTAAAGCAATCAGGGACAGGCTTTCTCACAGTTAAAAAGAGAGTTTCGGCCATATGTGAAAACCTCGGCGGGGGAAGGGAGGGTGGATAAAGCTGAAAACTTGCAGAAGTTCATTCTTTTTTGCAAGAAAATGGCTGGCTCAGGAGCTCCATGGGCCTCCATTGCTTGCTCGCTGTTAAGCTGTCTGAGGAAGGAGGGATGAAGACACTAAGACATTTTCCCGTATATAAAAGAAGGCAACAGACGCGATCTGATTTTAAAATTTGATGAAAATAGACTCTGTTAGAAGCAAATGCCCTATGAGACATGTCTTAAAGGGGGAAGTCCAAGCTCAGGATTTAAGGAAGCAGATGATTAATTAACGGTGATGCTAGGTCCGAATGCTGGAAGAAAGCTAGCTGTGGTAACATTTTTATTAGGAATATTATCGTTTTTATTAGCGCTCTGGTTACACGGCTGCATAAGTCTTTAGTGGTCTGCTGCAACCCTATCTCATAAACCTGCGGCCTTCGAGTCAATTCCAACTCATACCGACACTATAAGACAGAGTAGAACTGCCCCATAGGGCTTCCTAGGAGCGGCTGCTGGATTTGAACTGCTGACCTTTTGGTTAGCAGCCAAACGCTTAATCACTGCAACACCAGGGCTCTGTCTATCCCATACGCCTTGTTATTTTTCGAACAGCAGGGAGTTTTCAGCAATGCATATATGGTGTTAAAGCATTAAGATTTCATTTATATTTACATATCCTCATTTTGAAAAGGATTTGAGGCCCATATGAAACTTTATATAATATGATTTGGAGGAAAAGGTAGAGAAAGGAAGAAATAGAAATACATTAAAGTTGAAGATTAAAATTAACACATAAAATGAATGTTGTAAAATTATGTATTTGTGACTATACTACTCAGATGTTTGTGTAAAATAAGGTAGCAATTGCATAATAAACTAGGCCATTAAAATTACTATTCATCTTATACTACCCAGCTGGTTACATTGGTTTAGATTAAAAAATAAGAGCATAAACTTGGTAAAGGAATTTAAATATTTTTACCCATTTGAGTAACACAAAGGCTATGGTAGACTCGTATTAGACCCATGAGAGCAAGGGTATTTGCTTATTTTTCACTTTGGGATCTCTAGGACCTTGAAGAGTGTCTGGCACATAATAGGTGGTAAATGAAGAAACGAATGCATTTTAAGAAAACTGCTTTACATTCAAAGTTCTGAATTGTTTACTATTTCCATTTTTTTTTAATTGAGAGTTTTCTTTTTTTTTTACATTTGATTATTTATTTAGACCCAAAAGAGGGAGACGAGCATTTCTCATAAAATCTACCAATATGTGCAAGTGAGCTTAGACTCACACCAGGGCCCCTTTGCCTGACTGTTGTATTGTCAGCTGATGAACAGGATCAATTTTGTTTACTTTTCAGGATGGGTGAAGTTATTTTACGTCCTTTAATTATTAAAAAAAAAAAATCTGTTCTGTTTCTGTTTCAAACAAAACACAAAAATGGTTTCAATTACAAACAACATGTCAACTAATTCACTCACTGAAACTCTCTTGAGGCTCCATTTTGGCACAGTTCCTTTGGCCTTATTTGCCTTTGATGGAACATCTGTTGGTGTCTTAAGCTGGGTTCTCTAGAGAACCCAGTAAAGCATATAAATATATATAGAGAGAGGGATTTATATCAGTGAAATGGCTCACATGATTGTAGAGGCTGGAACATCCCAAGCCCACGGATGTGGATAGAGTCTTCTCCTGACTCATGCTGCTGTAGGGGCTGGTGAAGCCAAGATTAGCAGGTGGGAGAGCAGGGCTCTTGCTCACAGCCTGTCGAGACTGGCAAACTCCAAGATCAGCAGATAAGCTGCTAGCTCAAGTCCCAAGATCTGGAGGTCAGACAAACAGAAGGCAGCTGCAGGTTCCAGAGCAGACAAAATCCAGAACGTCCACTTATATTCCGATGTAGGCCACATGCCCAAGGAAATTCCGTTTCAGCTGATTGGCTACTAACCTCAGATCCCATCAAAAACACTGAGAATCATGGCCCAGCCAAGCTGACATACAATCTTAACCATCACAGCTGGTATCAGAAGTCAGTGGCTCTCAAGCGACATCACAAGTACCCTCATCACACACCTAGGCAGTGAATCCGTTGCTGTCTCTGAATTTTTTCATTTTTATGTAGTTCTTGCCATTCTCACTGCCTACTCTGGTTAGCTTCCATCATCTTGAATTTGAACTATTAGAACCGTCTTTCTGGTTTCCTTCTCTTCAGTACATCGCACATGTTGAATTGAGCTCCTAAAATACTGATTCAGCTTTGTTTTATTTTGTTGTTTTCATTGTGCATTAGATGAAAGCTTACAGAGCAAATTAGTTTCCCATTCCATAGTTCATATATAAAGTGTTCCGCGACATTAGTTTTATTCCCCACAACGTATCAGCATTCTCCACAATTCTGTCTTAGGTTCCTCGTTCTCTTTTGTCCTGATTTTCTACCCTTTCCTGCCTTCTCATCTTTGTTTTTGGGCAAATTTTGCCCTTTTGACCTTTTATAATTGATCGTTCTAAGAAGCATGATCCTTTCGGGTGCTACTGTTTATTTTATGGGGCTGTCTATGTTTTGGCTGGGAGGTGGTCTCCAGGAACAGCTTGAGTTCCAGTTCAGAAGGGTGTTCTAGGGTCATAGTTGTGGGGTTTTTTCCAGTCTCTGTCAGACCAGTAAGTCTGGTCTTTTTTGAGAATTTGATTTTTTGCTCTATAACTTTTCTTCTGCTCTGTCCAGTACCCTCTCTTGTGATCCCAGTCAGAACTGTTGATAGTGGTAGTTGGACACCATCTAGTTCTTCTGGTCTCAGGGTCACGTAGGCTGCGGTTCATGAGATCCATTAGTCCTTTGGACTAATTGCTCCCTTGAGTTTTTGTTTCTTTCACTCTCCTTTGCTCCAGATGCTAAAAGACCAATAGTTGTATCTTAGACGGCCAGTTGCAGGCTTTTAAGACCCCACACGCAACTCACCAAAGTAGGATGCAGAACTTTGTCTTTATGAACTATGTTGTGTCAATTGACATAGATGTACCCTAAGTCTATGGTCCTTTGCCTTCAAGCTTTGGAACTTCATTCTGTAAGTGTTTGGTTATGTCTAAGTAGTTGTCCTGACTGTGGGCTTTGTGAGCTCAATTGTCTATAGTAACATATAAACAGTATCTACAGTTGTGTATGTAGAAATATCCACCACCAAACCTATATCTGCAGGTGGGTGTATTCCCTTACACCCTCCTACATCTCTTCACATATCCATATACCTATCTATCCATTCATAAATTAGTGTTTATTAGTTGTTGCAGGATTGTCTATGTCGTAGTAATTTCCATTGTTGCCCTTTGTTCTTGCATTCCTCTCAGTGTCCTCCCGAGCCTTGGTCATGTTTTGCTGACTTCTCCCATAGTATGTATTGCCTTTCCCTTCACCAATATTAACATATGTCTTCTATTTATTTGGTAATTTTCCCTCCCTTCCCCCCATCCCTGATGATACCCATCAAATATTTTTTTCTGTGTGTAAACCTTTTCTTGTTTCTCTATAATAGTGATCTCACACAACATTTGTCCGTTTGTGATTGACTTATTTTACTCAGCATAATATCCTCAAAATTCATCCATGTTGTGAGATGTTTTATAGATTCATCATTACTCTTTATCATTGCATTGTATTCCATTGTGTGTATGTACCACAGCTTACTGAGTAACTTTTTAAATTCAAATTCAAGTTTCCAATGTACATATCTATTTAATATAATTTTAAAAATTCACAACATACAAAAGAGTATATCCTTAGAGTAATTCTTCTTCCCACTCTGCTGTCTTGGTTACCTAGTCCCTTTCTTTTGAGGCAACCACTGCTACCAATTTCTTGTGAGTACCTCCAGAGATAGCCTATCCAATAAAAGAATATGTCTGTACACACCTGTATTGGACAAAGGGGTGCACAACCAAGGCCCCCTTTCATGGAAGAACTTATTGTCCCAACTCCCAGGAGTGCTGTCAGCAGACAGCCTTTAGTGACCAGCCCCACTCAGAATGGTCTGTTTCAGAACTCCAATGACTGAGGGTGCAGTGGTATAAAGGCCCAGCCACTTCAGCCCCATGCTAGGCAAGTCTGATGGGTCAGTTTTATTCCAGAGATCCTCATGGGATCAGCTGAGGCCATCAGGCCTGCATTGCACCTCAGCTTCTTCCTCCACCCAGTCCTGCTTCTGCCCTCTCCCTTCCACAGATGAGAATTTTTCTGAGACAAGTGGGTTCCCAGGATGCTGAATCATCAGTGCTAAAATCAGGAATACTGGAATAGAATTGGTCACTATTCATGTATGTTGATCCCATGGACACTCCCTAATAAACACAGCATACACTAAACTCATCTCAGAGTCTGCTTTCTGGAGAATTCATCCTGCAACAGCTAGTAGCAGGTGTGGCCTGAGAAAGCAGGTGATAAGATGGACTTCGGAGTCCCTGTGTAGTGCAAATGCTTAATGTACTCTGATACTAATCAAAATGTTGGAGGCTTGAATCCAGAGATGCTTCTAAAGAAAGCCCTGACAATATACTTCCAAAAAATTAGCCATTGAAAACCCTATGGAGCAAGTTCAGGGGCCTGGTACAGTAACTTGTGCCATCAGAAGAAATCAGGGGTGGATGATTAGGAGACTGAGGAAAGTCCCCAATAAAAGGTACAATCTCTTATCCAATTCCAACTATTACTAAGATGCAGAACTCAGTAAAGAAAAGGCCAGTCCCTAGGTGAAAGGACCTTGCAACACCGTGGTAAGAATACAAGATATTGATTCTCCTAGTCCTCTCCCAAAATGACCTATGGCCTTTTACTTGAGTAAATCTACACTAGGAAAAGTATGAATACCCAAGTATTTTGGTGATTGTTGTACACTGGGTTAAAGGTGACGTTGATAGCAGAAACCCAAAGTGTCATCATAACCTATCTGTTAGAGTAGGGCCTATGGGGTCAGGCCATACATTGACTTCTGGTCAAGGTCTGGCTCACAATGGGGCCAGTTGGGTCCATGGACCACCTACTGGTCCTTTCTAAATGTATAGCTGGAATAGGGATGCTTGGCAGATGGTGTAATCCCCATAGTCAGTCCTTGACCTGTGGGGTAAAAGCTATGTAGAAAGGACAAGTAAAAAGGTCTGAAACTTCTGCCTCCTCCTATCCTACTCTCAGACAAGAGAGTAAGCACAAAAAACAAAACAAAACAAAAAAATCACATCCTTGAAGGGATGGCAGAAATGAATGCCAGCCTTAAAGATTTAAAGGATACAGGGGTAGAGATCCCCATTTTATCTCCATTTAATTCACCAGTTTGGGTCCTTGCAGAAATTGTATAGATCTCCTGGAGGATGAGAGTAGACTACCACAAATCCAATTGCAGCTGCCATGCCAGATATGGCATCTTTGCCAGAGCAGATTAACATGGCCCCAGGTATGTGGTATTGAGCCATTAATTTCTATATCAGAAAAGAGGATCAGAAACAGTTCACCTTCATTTAACAGTTATAGTTTTCTCCAGGGCTGTGTTAGCTCCCACTCTCAGTCTAAGGAGATTTGGACTGCCTGTATATCTCACAGCATATCATGCTGATCCATTATATCTACGACATTATGCTAAAAAGGCTAAGTGAGCAAGAAGTGTCCAATATCTGCTCCAAAGGATGGGATAAATCCAGTTAGTTTCAGGGACCTGACACATAAGGAAAATTTATAAAGGCCCAGTGGTCAAGAGCATGCTAGGATATCCCATACAAAGTAAAAGACAAATTATTGCATTTTGCACTTCCTACCAGGAAGAAGGAAGCTCAACACCTGATCAACCTCTCTGGGTTCTGCAGACAGCATATGCTATACTTGGAAATACTGCTCCAGTCCATATACTGGGTGCCTTGAAAGGTTGCCAGTTTTGAGTGGGACACAGAGCAAGAAAGAGCTCTGCAACAGTTCCAGACTGTGGTGCAAGCAGCCCTGCCACTAGGCTCAGACAAACCAGAAGCCACTATGATATCTGAGTGTCTGAGATGGGAAAAGATGTCATGTGTAGTTTACGGTATATGCCAGTAGGAACATCACTATGCAGGGCCCTGAAATTCTGAAACAAGGCCATGCTATCTGCAGTGGAAAATAATTTGCCCTTTGAAAAACCCTAGTGTGCTACTTGACCCTGATAGAGATGGAACTGGTCCATGAGACACCAAGTGATTATACATCAGGAACTGTGTCCCTCATGAGCCGGGTTTTGTCAGATTCATCAAGTCATAGTTCAGACAGACCCAGAAACAATTCATCACAAGATGGAAATGATACATCTGGGGTTGAACATGAGCTTGTCCAGAGGTCATGAGCAAGCTACGATCGCATGTAGCCCAGGTTTCCATTTCACTCCTTATCTTTGCACCAGCACTCCTCCCTCTGCTCACACCTATGGTCACATAGTAGAATCCTTAAAATCAGATGACAGAGAAGGAAAAATCCTGAGCTGGTTTTATGGATGGGCCAACTCATGCTGTGGATGCAAGCTGGGAATGACCAGCATCTGTACTATATCCTCACTTAGGTGGCTTTGAAAGATACTGATGAGGAAAAACTTCTTCCAATGGGAAGGGTTTCAGGTGATGAATCTGGTCACCCACTTGGCATGGATAAAAAAAGTAGCCCAGGGTTAAAATATATAGACTGGCTGGCTTGTCAGGAGCTTGGATGGAGAAAGATTGAAAAATTGGGATAAAATTGGTTTGGGGAATGGCGGGAGGATGGACATATGACAGCAGGCAGGAAGTATGAAAAATCTTTGAATCACACGTGAATGCCCACCAGAAAGCACACACTACAGAACAGGTATGAAACAGTAAAGTGAACAGGATGACTCAGCCAGATGTCATTCAACATTTAAGTCTCTCTCTGTTAATCCTTTTCCCCAAGAACTCATTTGATTAATTATTTCAGAGAGAACAAATTCTCAGTGGACCACACCCCTCGTTTCTAAAGACAGCCACCAAGTTGGCATTCATGGCCAAGTTTTATGGGAAAATTTGAGGACTCACAGTGGGAGGAGGAAACTGAGAGACAGATCTGATAGGATCATGACTCTTCATGACTATGAGCTCATTATTCTTCCATGCCTAGACTTGACCTGGAACTAAGTCTCTTTGGGCACTCAACTCTAGGATACATTTGCCCAAACGAACATGATGATATTGTCACCCCCAAATGAGCTACCAGTCACTTCAGATTCAAGGCCCTTCTCCATCTAGGTCTACTTAGCAGGCTGCAGTGGAACCCTACTGGTTGCAGTGGGACCACGCCCCCCCCACCCCAACCAAAAGAGCCCAAATCCACATCATTGGAAGGAACCCAGTTGCTGCTATTCTCCTCTGCAGAAGATCCAAGACCCACCTTGGTAATACAGCTGCCTCTAAAGGGAAAAATGATAGAGTCCAACTGGTATGGCAGCCACCAAAAGTTGTTGAAACCCTCAGTGGTTCCACCAAAATTTAACTACCATTTCACAAGAGCAGAACACCCTAGGTGGAAATATTCAGTGGGTAGAGGGAAATATAAGTCCAGGTTTTAGAGAAAAGAATATCTGAGAATTCTCAGTAGATCAGTGATTCATTCATCCTTCTATTCACTTATTCAACAAATATTTATTGAACACCTACTATGTGTCAGGCAATTTACAATATGCTGGTGTTTGCCACTGAAGTTCAGACCTGGTCTCTGTTCTCCTGGCAATTACAGTCTGGGGGGGATTATGGAACTGTTAATTGAAGCCATGAATATATATAGTCTCTCCAAGGGTGTTTAGAAACATCTGGGGTACATTCAGAGTGTAAGAGAGGGGGAAGAAACAGCAAAAGAAAGAGAGAAAGAGGAAGTAGATGGAAAACTAGAAGTATTTAGTTTAAGATGGGAGAGTTTCAAAAGGGAGAAAGAAAGTAAAATATCTGTTACTAAAAAAATTAAAAAGAAAAAGACTAAGGAACAAGCGTAGCATAGTACTATTAAGAACACAGACTGTGGCTTCAGAAAAACTTAACTCTGAGTCCTATCTCTACAATTTACTGGCCATGTGACCTTGGACAAGTCTTCTTTTCTTCACCTATAAAGTGGGGATGAAAATGTCTCCACGAGGGGTTGTATAAATGGGATAATGCATGCAAAGAATACTTTGCAAAAGTATACAAAATGTATGCAAAGTATACTTATACGTACAGTAGACTTCATAGTCAAGAATACCCAAAACCCACTGCCGTCAAGTCCATTCCAACTCATAGCAATCCTTTGGGACACAGTAGAACTGCCCCACATGGTTTCCAAAGAGCAGCTGGTGAATTTGAACTGCTGACCTTTTCGTTAGCAGCTGAGCTCTTAACCACTGTGCCATTAGGGCTCCCTAGTGAAGTATAAAAAAAAAAAAAAAAAAATTGTATACTGCTTAATAAATAGTAGTTCAACTTTTTATTTTGTGTTCGTTTGTTTTTTTGCACACTTACATTTGGCAGAAAGGAGACAGTTGGTACACTCTAGGAGATTTGTCTAGGGGACATTGGTGTTTGAGTGGTAGAATTCTTACTTTCCATGCAAAAGAGCCTCTTGGATTCCTTGCCAATGCACCTCATGGGCAGCTACCATGCATCTTGTGTATTGCTCTGATGTTGAACACCTTTTAGCAGAGATTCCAGACTAAGATGGATAAGAAGAAAAGCTTGGCGATCTACTTCTACAAATCGGCCAGTGACGACCCTGTGGATCACAACAGTCTGTGTGGATACACAACCGATCATGGAATGGTGCAGGACCAGGCAACGTTTTGTTCTGTTGTGCACGGGATCATCATGGATTAGGGGCCAACCTCACAGCAGCTAGCAACAACAACAACAGGATATTTGCCCAAAGTCCTTAAACCCTAAAACCCAGCATGTTCTTCTTCACAAAACTTTTCAGTGTTTGTCTATCTCAGACCAAAAACCTGCCATTATTCATCCCTCCAATAAAATGTAGTAAGAAGAGCAATAAAAAGGGACTTTGGTGACAACAATTTAGGGCAACTGTTTGGTGCCCAGATGCCTCAATTTCCCATTGTCTTGGAGAATGTGTCAGTCATGTCACACAGCTGGAAATTTAATTAAAATAAATATCTGGCTCTCACAATTCAAAACTTGGGGCTGAATTAGATTCTGTCTTTCCCACAGCCATAGTGACATATGAATAAATCGAGCATCAGATTCACCCTACATTAGAAGGATACGAAATGTTCTTCTCTTGTCCTTACTTGGCAGGGACAGTAACAGGGAATCATTCAAGGGAGCAGCAGAGGCAACCGTGGGAAATGCCAACAAACCTAGATCCAACAAGAGAGATGGCTCAGGTTGGGGAAGACAATGAATAAAATGGAAGCCAGACATCAGAGCCTTAAGGAGAAGACCTTGAGGCGCACACATAGACCACTCATTGAAGAATTTTGTTAGCGAAAAGACAGAGGAACAGGGAATTCTGGCTATGCCACCATCAACTTCAGCCCAAGCTAAGAGCAATTACCTAAACCAAGTCCTGTTTGATGAGTTGATTTCTCAAGCAAGCCATCGGTCTCAGCTATTTCTCAGGGCCTGGCTTTCTTGTGTCCCATAAGCAGAGGATTGTAATCTCTGCTGAGATGTTAATGGGGCAGACTTCACTGTCTAGCACAGCCAGCCTGCAGATAATGATCTTGATTAAAAGATTGCAAGGCAGTTAAAAGCAGCCAGCATTCCAGGTCACACTGTCTTCCTTCTAGCTGGTGAAAGATCACTCTTTCTAGGCCTTAGCTTAGGCAAATAAAGACATGTCTAAAAGTTCTACTCTCTGAAGTGCAGGTTTTATGCCAGGTCCCGCTCCAGGATGCAGATAGGCAGCATCCAGGTCAGTCTGTCTGGATTTGACCATCCTAGGTCATCCATAGACTATGGATTAATTCCAGGATTTCATTTGACTTGGATCCACAACCAGTGCCCATGGAAGCAGCAGTCAAGAAATCAAACAACATGTTGTGTTGGGCAAATCTGCTGCAAAAGGACTCTTTAAAGTGTTGAAAAGCAAAGATGTCACTTTGAGGACTAAGGTGTACCTGACCCAAGCCATGGTGTTTTTAATCATCTCATATGAATGCAAAAACTGAACAATGTGTAAGGAAGATTGAAGAATTGGTGCATTTGAATTACAGTGCCGGTGAAGAATATAGAATATCCCATAGATTTCCAGAAGAACAAACAAATCTGTCTTGGAAGAAGTACAGGCAGAATGTTCCTTAGAAGTGAGGATCCCTGGAGAAGAACATCATGCTTGGTAAAGTAGAGGTTCAGTGAAAAGAGGAAGACTCTCAAAGAGATGGATTGACACAGTGGCTGCAACAATTGGCTCAAACATAGCAACGATTGTGAGGATGGTGCAGGACTGGGCGGTGTTTTCTCCTGTTGTACATAGGGTAGCTATGAGTCAGAACTGACTTGACAGCACCTAACGACAACATGTCCTTGACAGACTGTGGATTAATTCCAGGATCAGAGTATTTTCTCCAGAATGTGACTGGCGTGTGATGCGAGCAGAGGCTATGGTTTGGCTAAAAAGTCTTTAGACCCTCTTTATCCAAAATCTGCTTTAAAGCATCTTCCACTATGCCCCAGTTGGTCCTAAATCTAACCCAATCTATGCAAAATCCTCAGACCCTAATGAACTGATGTCAACTGAACCTTCTGTCTCTGCATCTTTTACTCCCAATCCCTGCCCTGTTCTGCTGACATGGCTCTACTAGGCCGTGTCCAGGTGGCTGCATTCAACTCAGGTGTTGCCTTTGGCCTTCTGTGTGTGCATATGTGCCAGGCAGGGAGGTAAGGAGGATTGCCAGAATACCTATCCCAATGGTAAGAAAGCATGATGACCAAGCTCATATAGTAATGTCTGGCTGGTACATTTCAATGCCCCTTAAATCATGAGATCCAAATTTTAAGTTAAGGGCTATGGCTGCTAACCAAAAGGTCGGCAGTTTGACTCTGCCAGGCACTCCTTGGAAACTCTATGGGGTGGTTCTACTCTGTCCTATGGGGTCGCTATGAGTCGGAATCAACTCAACGGCAGTGGGTGTGTAGTACCTTCATGGCCATACAAAATTTCAAGAGAAGTCCTTACTAAGACTTCTAGGGTAGGAGTTGGGAGTGAAAAATGCAGAAACAGAAGGTCCAGTTGCCATCAGTTCATAAGGCTGCCTCCTGAGTATATTGGTGCCTAGTGTAGTAGTTCATTGGCTAGCATGGGACGTGACTCTCTCAAAGTGATAAGATGGGATTTTTCTTTAAAGGGTTTTCATTGTTGGATTTAAATTTAAATAAAATATTCTGACTTTAGGTTTGCTGGATAGGGAGGACAGGAATAAAGAAGATTATTCAGTGTTCATTCATTTGTTTAACACGTATTTGTTGAGTACCTATTATGTGCTGGACACTATGCTAAGTGTTGGAGGTACAGCGGGAGCAAAACCAGTAGGGTTTCTGCCCTCATGGGAACTAGAAGAAACTGGTCAAATAAACTTACCAATAAATGGGAAATTATTAAAAAAAAAAAAAAATCAAACCAAATCCTTTGCGGTTGAGTCAATTCTGACTCATTGCGACCCTATAGCATGAATAGAACTGCCCCACACAGTTTCCAAGGAGCACCTGGTGGATTCGAACTACCGGCCTTTTGGTTAACAGCCATAGTTCTTCACCACTATGCCATGGGAAATTATAAGGGTTACAAAAAAGAGCTATGAGATGCTACGAGAATGTACGGTCTTAGTGGTGGAGTAAAAGAGGGAATCTCTTAAAATTTAACTTTTAAGAGCAAATAGGACATTAACTACCACTCATATTTGTTAGCCTTTGAAAATCTTAACTACAGGAAACTTCCTCTATTTTTCTACAGTTGTTTCATATTTCTCTTTGGATGGAATGGGAAGAGTAGAAAGTATTCACGTATGTTTTAAGGGTGGGTATGGATATATTTATGGATAAAGAAAATGTTCCTAGTTGGTACAAATTGCTTGTGTTTGTCTAATAACCTAAACATTAATGATTGAAAATCACCCAGTGGTACTAAGGAAGAAAATGCCTGAAAATCTGATTTCATTAAAATTATAGCCAAGAAAACCCTATGGAGCAATTCTATTCTGTAATGCATGGGGTCACCATAGGTTGAAATTGACTTGACTCCAACTAAGAAAAACAACATGATGGTAAAGAAGTAATCCAACATGGAAAACATGATTTTCTAATTTACTAAATTTAAGGCCGACTATGCTTATGCTAGTTGCCACTTCCTAATGAAACACTACCAGGTAGAACCATAAGAAATCAATTACATTCAACCTTTTTGACCCATAAAAGTGGCAATGTTATCTAGTTCAAGCTAATATGTATAGAACCTTCAGATGATCCAAGATCTTTAAAGTGATGATTTTGAAGAACATCACTGACCTTCAGCCAGAAAATGGAGAATCACACCAAAACAGACTTTTTACAATACACAGGTATCAGGAAATTTTGGCTCTAACCCCAGGAAGACCACTAACGTTTTCTCCATGGCTTTGGATAAATTACTTTTTGCCTCTGAAGCAATAGTTCCTCATCTGTGAAATTATGGGGCTTGACTTAATGACATTTAAGGTTTCATCCCCTTGAAACTCTTTCTTTGCTCCTTGCTATTCTAAATCACAAGATTTGGAGTAACAACTTTCTATAATCCCAGCTCAGAATACAACCATCTCTCATTTCTGATGCCTCACTGTATAGACAGCTGAAACCAATGGCAGGAAGGGCCATTCCTACCTGTCTGTCCTGTGCACTGGGCTCCACATGGACCAAGATAGGAATGGGATTCTCCTTTATTGGCCAGCTGGTTTGTGAGTTAAGAGCCCAGGTTTGGATCTGATCTAAAATGAACTGTTTACCACCTGTGTAACCTGGAGTAACTTACTTCAACTCTCTGAGACTTTACTTGCCCATCCGTAAAACGGATGTAACAATCATCACCTCACACCACATCACAACTGTCATGTGTCTGGTATATAGTAAATGTAGGCAGAATGATTTTGAGGCTATGCACTGAAGGTCTAGAGTCAGATTTCTGGGTTCTAATCTGACTTCTACAACTTCTACAACTGACAGCTCTTGTCAGGTTACTCAATTTCTCTTGCACATTTTGCTTTTCAAATCTGTAAAATGGACATGGTAATTAGAGTGCTGTGGCAATCAAATACAATAATACCTGTAAGCACATAGACTAGTACATGGTTCTTCATTAGAACACCATAAAAGGTAGCTATTATTATTAATAGAGCCCTGGTGGCACAGTGGTTAAGCATTCAGCTGCTAACCAAAAGGTCAGCAGTTCGAATCCACCAGATGCTCCTTGGAAACCCTATGAGGCAGTTCTACTCTGTCCTATAGAGTCATTATGAGTCAGAATTGACTCAGTGGCAATGAGTTTGGTTTGATTTTATTGTTATTAATGGAGTCCCTGGGTGACACAAATGGTTGAGTGCTTGACTAGAAACCAAAACGTTGGCAGTTCAAACCCACCCAGAGTTGCCGTGGAGGAAAGGCCTGGAGATCTACTTCTGAAAAATTAGCCATCAAAAACTCTGTGGAGTTTATTATTACTACTAATAAATAGTAGCTTTTTTTTTTTAGTACTTTGAAGTCCCTAGGTGGCACAAACGGTTAAGTGCTCTACTACTAGCCAAAAGGTTGGTGGTTTGAACTCACCCAGAGGGACATAGGAAGATGGGTTCTGATGACCTGCTTTTGAAAGGCCACAGCCTTGATAACCCTATGGAGCACAGTTCTACTCTGCACACACGGGGTCGCCATGAATTGGAATTGACTTGACAGCAACTAACAACAACAACATGCTAGTATTTGTTATACAATATTACATAATATTACATACTGCATATCAAGAATGCAAATACTCAGTTGTGTGCCCTCAACTTGATTCCAACTCATAGCAACCCTATAGGACAGGGCAGAACTACCCCATAGGGTTTCCAAGGCTGTAATCTTTACTAGAGCAGATCACTATGTCTTTTCTCCCACAGAGCTGCCAGTGGGTTTGAAGTACAGGCTTTTTAGTTAGCAGCTGAGTGCTTAATAACTGCACCACCCAGGCTACTTAATTAAACACTCAGTGGGAAATTATTATTGAAGACATTACTCAAAGAATCAGAAAAATAAATGACCTAACCACCAGCCAAAGCAAACTTAATGATTTTTGCTTTTTACCCTTCTTGAAAATAGGGATAGTATTGCTGAGCATTTAGAAGCTGAATCCAAAGGATTCCGAAAAGAAATGCTATCTGAAGTCCAGCATGGCCATTGGCACACATTATCTTCACTCTGCTGACCAGCGTCTCCCTGTATCACTAGCCAAACTCCCACGTCTCTCAACAGAAGGGTAAGTGGTAACCCCACGGGGCTTAGGTCTGGGTGAGCGATTGCCTGGAAGTGAGGTCACGCTTCAGGGGTTCGATCTGTCCAATAGTGCTGACAAAGACACACTGTTTTCCCTGACAACACAGAATCATATTACTGCACACACAAGTGTCTCACACCTGGGAAAGATGAAATTACCCGGCGCTTAATCCTCCGAAACCAGCTCAGCAAGAAGTCAGTTAAACATTTAGGGTAGGAACTGTCTCCTCGCACAGTAACTGGGCAGTTTTCACTAATTAGAAGAGCCTGGCCTTGTCAGTTGAAATCATCTTTGATCCTTGATTCCTCTTATTAATTATTAATTGAGCAGCCTAGACACAGTCTCTTTTAAACAGGCACTTGGGTTTTCTGCACACATTCTTTTTTTTTTTTTTTTATCAATTTTATTCAAACTCACAACAGTCATTTTCAACATCAGTGCCTTTGTCATCATTAAAGTGAATTTTTTAAAATAATTTGTATTGTGCTTTTAGTGAAAGTTAACAAATCAAGTCAGTCTCTCACATAAAAACTTAAATACAACTTACTACATACTCCCAATTACTCTCCCCCCCGCCATGAAACAGCCCGCTCCCTCCTTCTACTCTCTCTTTTCGTGACCATTTTGCCAGCTTCTAAGCCCCTCTACATTCCCATCTCCCCTCCAGACAGGAGATGCCAACATAGTCCCAAGTGTCCACCTGAACCAAGTAGCTCACTCCTCACCAGCATCCCTCTCCAACCCATTGTCCAGTCCAATCCTTGTCTGATGAGTTGGCTTCAGGGATAGTTCCTGTCCTGGGGGAACAGAAGGTCTAGGGGCCATGACCACTGGGGTTCTTCTAGTCTCAGTCAGACCATTAAGTCTGGTCTTTTTATGAGAATTTGGGGTCTGCATCCCACGGTTCTCCTGCTCCCTCAGGGGTTCTCTGTTGTGTTCCCTGTCAGGGCAGTCATCGGTTGTGGCTTCTGCATGCATTCTTACTCACTGAGGAAATCAGTCCTTTGGTGAGGTTACATAAGCATATTAAACCAAAGCAGACTTTACTAAAAATAGATTTACAAACTCATCCCTTTCAGCAAAACTCAATTTTGCTCCAGTTAGGGCCAGTGAAAATTATTTGCGTGCCAGAATGTGTCAGTGAGCACATACCCACGGCTGTAACCAAAACTGAGGTTAGACAGCGGTTTTGCATCCTTTATCTCTGGGTTTAAGTAACCAGAAAGCCAGGATTTGGAAAAGTGTTTAAACCATCTGATCTGGCTTCACAGCAGTAGGTGGACAGAGGCAAAACCTCCTTGAACCATCTTCCACCTGCAGCTCCAGCATATTGTGGCCTCACTCTTCACACTCACCTCCTTCCCCTAAGATGCTGACTTGGTTTGGAGTTTTAGGGAAAATTAAATCCATGAAACATACATCATTTGGCCCTTCTCCTAAATGCAGAATATATTAAAGGCAATAGTAGATCAACTAATATTTTGAAATTTAGCTTAAAATTTTAAAACCAGACAACACATGGCAAAAAGAAAAAAATCTAGAAACTAATACAAGCGTTCAGCAAAGTGGCAGGGTACAAGGTCAACATACAAAAATCAGTTGGATTCCTCTACACTAACAAGAACTCCAAAAAGGAAATCAAGAAAACAATAGCATTTATCCCCCAAAGGATAAAATGCACCTTGGAATAAATGTAACAAGGGATGTAAAAGACTTAACAAAGAAAACTACAAAATACTACTGCAAGAAACCAAAAGAGACCCACATAAACCGAAAAACATACCATGCTCATGAATAGGAAGTCTTGTTTTTGTTGTTAGGGGCTGTGGAGTGGGTTCCAACTCATTGCAACCCTAAGTACAACAGAATGAAACACTGCCTGGGCCAGCGCCATTCTCATAATCATTGTTATGTTTGAGACCATTGTTGCAGTCACTGTGTCAATCCATCTCGTTGACAGTCTTCCTGTTTTTCGCTAACCTTCTACTTTGTCAAGTACAATGTCCTTCTCCAGAGACTGGTCCCTCCCGATAACATGTCCAAAGTACGTGAGATGAAGTCTCACCATCCTTGCTTCTAAGGAGCATTCTGGCTGTACTTCTTCCAAGACAGATTTGTTCATGCTTCTGGAAGTCCATGGTATATTCAATATTCTTCACCAACACCATAATTCAAAGGCATCAATTCTTCTTCCTTATTCATTGTCCAGCTTTCATATGCAGAAGAGACGATTGAAAATACCAGGGCTTGAGTCAGGTGCACCTTAGTCCTCAAAGTGACATCTTTGCTTTTTAACGCTTTAAAGAGGTTTTTTTGCAGCCAGTTTGCCTAATGCAATATGTCCTTTGATTTCTTGACTGCTGCTTCCGTGGGTGTTGATTGTGAATTCAAGTAAAATGAAATCCTTGACAGCTTCAAATTTTTCTCCATTTATCATGATGTTGCTTATTGGTCCAGTTGAGAAAATTTTTTCTTTAGGTTGAAGAGCAACCCATACTGCAGGCTGTGGTCTCTGATCTTCATCAGTAAGTGCTTCAAGTTCTTTTTGCTTTTGGCAAGCAAGGGTGTGTCATCTGCATATCACAGGTCGTTAATGAGTCTTTCTCCAGTCTTGATGCCGAGTTCTTCATATAGTCCGGCTTCTGGGAATATTTGCTCGTTGTACAGATTGAATAAGTATGGTGAAAGTACACAACCCTGATGCACAACTTTCCTGACTTTAACCCATGCAATATCCCCTTGTTCTGTTCGAATGACTGCCTCTTGGTCTGTGTACAGGTCCCACCTGAGCACAACTAAGTGTTCCAGAATTCCCTTTCTTCACAATGTTATCCATAATTTGTTATGATCCACACAGTTGAATGCCTTTGCATAGTCAATAAAACACCGGCAAACATCTTTCTGGTATTCTCTGCTTTCAGCCAAGACCCATCTGACATCAGCAAGATATTTCTCATTCCACGTCCTCTTCTGAATCTGGCTTGAATTTCTGGCAGTTCCCTGTCCATGTGCTGGTGCAATTGCTTTTGAATGAACTTCAGCAAAATTTTACTTGCATGTGATATTAATAATATTGTTCAATAATTTCTGCATTTTGTTCAATCACCTTTCTTTGGAATGGGCATAAATATGAATCTCTTCCAGTTGGTTAGCCAGGTAGCCATCTTCCAAATTTCTTGGCATAAACTAGTGAACACCTCTGCACCGCATCCATTTGTTTTCAACATCTCAATTGGTATTCTGTCAGTTCCTGGAGATTTGTTTTTCACCAATGCTTTCAGTGCAGCTTGGATTTCTTCCTTCAGTGCTATCAGTTCTGGATCATATGCTACCTCCAGAAATGAAACGGTTGAACGTCTACCAATTCTTTTTGGTACAATGGGTCTGTGTATTCCTTCCATCTTCTTTTGTTGCTTCCTGCATTGTTCAATATTTTCCGCTTAGAATCCTTCAATATTGCAGCTCTAGGCTTCAATATTTTCTTCAGTTCTTTCAGCTTCAGAAATGCCAAGGACGTTCTTTCTTCCCTTTTGGTTTTCTAACTCCTGGTCTTTTGCATATTTCATTATAATACTTTACTTTCTCTTCTTGAGCCACTCTTTGAAAACTTCTGTTCAGCAAATTTTACTTTATCATTTCTTCCTTTTGCTTTAGCTACTCGACATTTAAAAGCAAGTTTCAGAGTCTCCTCTGACATCCATTTTGGCCTTTTCTTTATTTCCTGTCTTTTTGAAGACCTTTTGCTTTCTTCATGTAGTTGTCCTTGATGTCATTTCACAACTTGTCTGGTCTTCGGTCATTAATGTTCAATGCATCAAATCTATCCTTGAAATGGTCTTTAAGTTCAGGTGGGATATACTTAAGGTAGTGTCTTGGCTCTCATGACTTACTCTAATTTTCTTCTGCTTCAACGTGAACTTGCATATGAGCAACTGATGGTCTGTTCCACCATCAGCCCCTGGCTTTGTTTTGACTGATGATCTTGAGCTTCTCCATTGTCTCTTTCCACAGATAGAGTTGATTTGAGTGGTTAAATAGGCAGATATGTATGCTATATAGATTTGGGAAGGCTTGCAGTGGGTTTTTGATGGGTGTACATGCATGTGTATTTATAGGTATAGCTATGGGCATTTGTATATACATATTTGTGTGTACTGAATATATATTCATATACATAATAAAGCACATTGGGGGCACAGTTATGAAAACTTCTTAAACTATCCAAACACATCATCGGACTGAGTTACTAGGCTTGAGGGCTGGGGACCATAGTCTCAGCGGACATCTATGTCAATTGGCATAAAGTAGTTCATGAAGATAATGTTCTACATCCTAGTTTGTTGAGCAGCTGGAGTCTTAAATGCTTACAAGGGGCCATCTTAGATACAACTACTGCTTTCTTCCTATCTGGGACAAAGGAGAGAGAAGCAAACCAAAGAGTCAAGGAAGGAATTAGTCCATACGACTAATGACCCATAAGAATCACAGCCTTGTCTAACCCAACACCAGAAATAGGTGGTGTCCGGTTACCACTAACGACTGCTCTGACCAGGGGCACAATAGAAGGTCCTGGTTAGAATGGGAGAAAAATGTGGAACAAAACTGAAAATCATAAAAAAGACTAGACTTGCTGGACTCATACTACAGAAAATCCCAAGACTATTGCCCTAAGACACCCTTTTAACCTGGAACTGAAGGCACTCTTGGAGGTTACCTTAAAGTCAAATAATAGATTGGCCTATAAAATAAACAGTAACATCTGTGAGGACCCTGCTCCTTAGAACCATCAACTATAGGAGACCAAAAGGGCAACATTTGCCCAACAGCAAAGAAGAGAAGGCAAGGAGGGGCAGGGAAACTGAAGGGATGAAAACGGCAGACAAGGTGGAAATGGGGAGAGTGTTGACACATTGTAGGGATAGCAACCAATGTCACAGAAAAAATTGTGTATAAATTGCTGAATGGGAAACTAATGTGCCGTCTAAATTTTTACCTAAAACACAATAAAATGTTTGGAAAAAAAAAAGACTGAAAGATGTATATATATATATATAAAACAAACAAACCAAAAACAACAACACTAGCTAACAAACAAAAAACCAAACTCAGTGCCATCAAGTCGATTCTGACTCACAGCGACCCTATAGGACAGAGTAGAACTGCCCCATAGAGTTCCAAGGAGCATCTGGCAGACTCGAACTGCCAACCTCTTGGTTAGCAGCCGTAGCACTTAACCACTACACCACCAGGGTTTCCCACTAGCTAACACATGGCAAATAATTCAAAAGACACCACAATTATGCAATAAAAAATAGATCATCATCCCCTTCTCCCGAGCCACCCAGTTTTGTTTCCCAGAGTCAGCTAGTGTTATTAATTTCCTGTGATTCTTCCAGAAGTGTTTAACACATATTTAAGCTTATATGTATATAATGCCTTAAATATACACATACAAACCAAACCCATTGTTCTGTAACTTGCTTTTTTCCCTATATGTTGGAGATTCTGCCACGTCAATGTATACAGGAAAGACTTGCTCCTTTCAACGTTGCAAAGAATTACATAACCTCAACCAGTCCCTTAATGAAGGGCAAACGGCTTTTTTACCCAGTGATCTGCTGTTTCATACAATGTTGCAACATATTCTTATAAGTAAAACCTTGTACCTGTGTGTGAATATATACAGAGTAAATTTCTAGAAGTGGAATTATGAGATTAAAAAAATATGCATGAGCTTCATTTTGATAGCGATTGCCCGATTGCCCTCAAAGAGGTTGTGCTGAGTTACCCTCCTACCAGTAACATACTAGAGTGGCTCTTTCCTGAAACCCTGGCCAGCCCGGTATGTACCAAATGTTTTGATCTTTGCCAAACCAACAGGGACAATGATTTCTGTTTTTAAATTTGCATTTCTTTTATTGTAAGTAGGCAGAGCACCTTTACATGCCTTTTCTTTAAATTGCCTGTTCTTGTCCTTTGTCTCTTGATTCGTTGTTTGTTTTTTCTCATCAATTTGTAGACACAATACATTAATAAAAATTGACAGTGATTTGCACTTTTTGTTATATTTCATCTTTGTTGTTTGACTTTTAACTCTGTGGCGTTTTCTTCCATGCATATTTTTAAAAGTCTGTTTGTATGTTTTTGCATACTTGAGTTTACTAAACTTTTCTTTTGTGGTTTTTAAGGGGTAGAAGTAGGAGGAAGCAATTAACATTTAACTGACCAAGGTCAAAACTGACCAAAACCCATACTCCTCATAATGACCAACAAGATTGTTTTCCTTGCTTCCCTTTCAAATTCTGTCTCTGTCTATCTTCTCTAAGCAACTGATTTCCAGCCATATGAACTATTTGCTTCTCCCACAACAAATCATGGTATCTGCTCGCTTGCTTGTTTTACACATATGGGCTATGGCATAGGCTATTTGTTCTACTTGGAATGCCTTTCTGAAACCTGACTCCAAATTGATCTGTTAGGCAAATCCATATTCACATAAGCAATTCAAATACCACCTCCTTTGTGAGGACCTCTCTGCCTATCTCATCTTATCTAGGCATAAGTCATTTTGTAGTATTTTCTATGAATTCCTATTGCTACTGGCTGCGTGGTTCTGTTTGTACCTTAAAAGGCAGCAGCATGAGCTCTGGAGTCAAACTGTCTGGGTTCAAAGCCTAGTCTGCAACTTGTTTTCTCTGCAATTAACCTCAAGCGAGTTAACTTCTCTGTGCTGGCCTCAATTTCCTCCTCTGTAATATGGAGATAATAATAATACCTCATATAACTGCTTTGAGAATTGTTGTTGTTGTTGTTAGGTGCTGTTGAGTCAGTTCGGGCTCATACCAACCCTATGCACAACAGAACGAAACACTGCCCGGTCCTGCGCCATCCTTACAACTTTTGTTATGCTCGAGCTCATTTTTGCAGCCACTGTGTCAATCCACCTCGTTGAGGGTCTTCCTCTTTTCTACTGACCCTGTACTCTGCCAAGCATGATATCCTTCTCCAGGGACTGATCCCTCCTGACAACATGTCCAAAGTATGTAAGACGCAGTCTCGCCATCCTTGCTTCTAAGGAGCATTCTGGCCACACTTCGTCCAAGATGGATTTGTTCGTTCTTTTGGCAGTCCATGGTATATTCAATATTCTTCACCAACACCACAATTGAAAGGCGTCAACCCTTCTTTGATCTTCCTTATTCATTGACCAGCTTTTACATGCATATGATGTGATTGAAAATACCATGGCTTGGATCAGGTTCACCTTAGTCTTCAGGGCGACATCTTTGCTCTTCAACACTTTGAAGAGGTCCTTTGCAGCAGATTTGCCCAATGCAATGTGTCTTTTGATTTCTTGACTGCTGCTTCCATGGGTGTTGATTGTGGATCCAAGTAAAATGAAATCCTTGACAACTTCAATCTTTTCTCCACTTATCATGATGTTGCTCATTGGTCCAGTTGTGAGGATTTTTGTTTTCTTTATGTTGAGGTGTAATCCATACTGAGGGCTGTGGTCTTTGATCTTCATTAGTAAGTGCTTCAAGTTCTCTTCACTTTCAGCAAGCAAGGTTGTGTTATCTGCATAACGCAGGTTGTTATTGAGTCTTCCTCCAATCCTGATGCCCCGTTCTTCTTCATATAGTCCAGCTTCTCAGATTATTTGCTCAGCATACAGATTGAATAGGTATGGTGAAAGAATACAACCTGACGCACACTTTTCCTGACTTTAAACCAATCAGTATCCCCTTGTTCTCTCTGAACAACTGCCTCTTTATCTATGTAAAGGTCCCTCATGAGCACAATTAAGTGTTCTGGAATTCCCATTCTTCTCAGTGTTATCCATAGTTTGTTATGATCCACACAGTCCAATGCCTTTGCATAGTCAATAAAACACAGGTAAACATCGTTCTGGTATTCTCTGCTTTCAGCCAGGATCCATCTGACATCAGCAATGATATCCCTGGTTCCACGTCCTCTTCTGAATCCAGCCTGAATTTCTGGCAGTTCCCTGTCGATATACTGCTGCAGCCATTTTTGAATGATCTTCAGCAAAATTTTGCTTGTGTCTGATATCAGTGATATTGTTCTATAATTTCCACATTCGGTTGGGTCACCTTTCTTGGGAATAAGCATAAATATGGATCTCTTCCAGTCAGTTGGCCCAGAATTTGTCTTCCATATTTCTTGGCATAGAGTGAGCACCTCCAGCACTGCATCTGTTTGTTGAAACATCTCAATTGATATTCCATCAATTTCTGGAGCCTTGTTTGTCGCCAGTGCCCTCAGAGCAGCTTGGACTTCTTCCTTCAGTACTGCTGGTTCCTGGTCATATGCCACCTCTTGAAATGGTTGAATATCAACTAATTCTTTTTGGTATAATGACTCTGTGTATTCCTTCCATCTTCTTTTGATGCTTCCTGCGTTGTTTAATATTTCCCCCATGGAATCCTTCACTACTGCAACTCGAGGCTTGAATTTTTTCTTCAGTTCTTTCAGCTTGAGAAACGCTTTTCAAAAAAGTTTTTTGAAATGTATTTTATAAACTGGCTTTTGAAATTTTTTTTAATGGACCTAAGTACTTTTGTGTGTGTGTGTGCTTTAAGTGTAAGTTTACAAATCAAGTCAATCTCTCATGCAAAATCTTATATATGCCTTGCTATGTACTCCTAGCTGCTCTCCCTCTAATGAGATAGCACACTCCTCCTCTCCATCCTGTATTCCCCATGTCCATTCAACCAGCTCCTGTCCCCCTCTGCTTTCTCACCTGGCCTCCGGACAGGAGCTGCCCACATAGTCTCATCTGTCTACTTGAGCTAAGAAGCTCACTCCTTACCAGTATCATTTTCTGTCTTATAGTCTAGTCCAATCCCTGTTTGAGGAGTTGGCTTTGGGAATGGTTCCTGTCTTGGGCTAACAGAAGGTCTGGGGATCATGACCTCGGGGGTCCCTCTAGTCTCAGTCAGACTGATTAAGTCTGGTCTTTTTTATGACAATTTGACTTCTGCATCCCACTGCTCTCCTGCTCCATCAGGGATTCTCTGTTTTGCTTCCTGTCAGGGCAGTCATTGGTGACAGCTGGGCATTGAAGTTACTTTTATATTAGTAATTCCTTCGATTCACATTTAGGCATAATTTCTCAGTAATCACTGGATACCCAGGAGAAATTTTAAGTGAGAAAACATCTACAAATTGCTTTTAACTGTAATGAGATGTTTATGAATATTAAATTTGATGATTGATTTCGTAATTGATGAAGTTGACATGTTAAAATTTGTAGCTATGTAACTAAACATTTTAAAATTTCAGTATCACAATTTCTATATTTTGGAACCAAAACTTTCTTTCTTTTTCTTTTTTTTTCAGGTCTCACATATTTTAATCAGCCCTTGAAATGTTCTTGGGCCCTAGCCTAGGCACTAGGCCTATAGTGCCTAATGGGTAAATCAGCCCTGCGTGTTCAAAGGCCTGGAGCAAGTGCAATCAAGTTTTATGCTGAACATGGCAAACGTATTTGCTCTGTTGAAGCCAAGAATCTATGTGAAGGATTAGTTCGATTTATGCTTCCTAAGGGAACCAGCTGTTTTTGTACATAAAGGCCTGTTGCAAGAGGAACAAAGAAACCTATGTAGGTTGGGGGGTGGGAAGGATACCTTGCCTTTTTTCGTCACCTTCCAGCAGCACCCTGTCCTCATTGCATCTCAAGATCCTAGTAAAACTCAACCCTGGACACAAGATCTGCGACCTAAAATGCTATTTCCATCACAAAGCCAGTCCTCTCATCTTTTCCAGAACAAGTGTCCTAGCCTCTTTGGAGCAGAATAGAACGTTTTCTCTTTTTTCACTTTCCAATTTCCCTTGCACCAGATGTTGCTTATCACAACCCTTGGTACTAGGTGAAAGGTCAAGAAAAGGTTAAAATAGACTAAGGATTGAAAAGTCATTTAACCTGAACCAGGTGGTAATAAAAGAATGCTAGAATGGAATGTTCAGTTGGAAATGAATATCATTTTGGCAGGCAGTAATATGAAGGGCCGCATTATAAAGGAATTAAAAACAAAACAAAACAAAAACCAGTGCTGTCGAGTTGATTCCGACTCATAGCGACCCTATAGGACAGAGTAAAACTGCCCCACAGAGTTTCCAAGGAGCACCTCATGGATTTGAACTGCCAACCCTTTGGTTAGCAGCCATAGGACTTAACCACTATGCCACCAGGGTTTCTGTAAAGGAATTAGGATCAGTGTTTTGCACAACTCTAGGGGGCAACATTCACATGGTATTCTACATTCATGGTGCTCCATGGAGTTGTGCAACCTCAGGGTCTGACAGTAACAGTTATATCCTTCCTGTTTCCAAGGAAATGGGTAGCAAAAAAGGCCCAGGAAAAGAGAGAGAACATTCTACCAAGTTGCATGCAAGCTACAAGCATTCCAAAACTGTAGCTGAGTTCATGCCCAGCTCTTGCTACACCTGAGATTTGCATAACCCTGTACTGGGGAGGTTTGGGGGAAAAACCAGAATTCTACCCCTGAACCCAGGCCAAAATTTCAGTGATTGGAGACTGGGAAAGCTGCTTTTTTTTAAATTTAATCTAGTTTCTCTTTCCCAAAAGCACTTAAGGGACAAACGTGTTCTGTTCTGCAGCCCTGGAACTCAATATTCATGGTTAAGTCATTACCTGTGGAGACTTTATAAGGGTTATTGAAAGTTTAGCTTTACAGTAAATGTAGCATAATCTATACAATAAAATGTAGTCCTTTGCTTAATTACTTACCTCACCTATTGGGAGTTTTTCTCATTTCTTGGGTCAAGGTTTTCTCTTAGGGCCATAACTATGGGGTTGATTTTGCTTATGAAATACTTTTGAACCCCTCAGAATGAAGACTTCTTGACTACACCTAAAGAGCAACTTGCCAAAAACAATGAATGGTGTTTCACAATCTGAGTGGGTGTACTTCATCTAACTAATATGTAAACAAAGGAGTGGTGAGTTAACAGCTCAATACCGGAGGGGCCTCTTGGGAAAGCTCAGCTACTAGAAATCAAGGGCAACTTCCTTCAAATCCTGTGACGCTGTGTGGAATTTAGCCACAGCAAGGTGCTTGGGCCTGAACCAAGGGGAGGTCAAAAGGCTCCTTTCTTTCTCTGGAGCTCATCCATGTCAAGAGAGATGGAACGCAGGAAGTGGGACTTGAGAACCAATTCTAAATCCTCTCACACAGATGCTAATCCTGACTTAAATTTTTTTGTTTTGTTTTTCTGTTTAAAGTGACCAGAGAATTACAGATCATCTTAGAGAGGGAATGATCAAGCTTGCACCTTCAACTTGCCTTTGGGCTCACACTAGGGTGAAGGCCCGATAGGTCAGCATGGCCCGAGGGAGCAGAACTACCCACCCCCAACCTGACAGGAAAACAGGGACCTTGGAAGAAAAATAGTAATATTTGTAGATACTAATGGAGTTATTCACTATAATTATAACAATCCGAATTTCAGTAGCTAGCACATGCCCATGTTACTTAAACCTGGGACCTTAAACCCTGGCAAATTCTGCTCACCCTCCAAGGTTTTCTAGGAGTCCCCAGGTGATGTTTCATAGGCATTGAGGTCCAGCCCTATTGTTTCTCATTCCAGCCTCTGTGTTGATGTCCCTCCAAGCCCTCCACAACAGTTATGGTCTGGACCAAGGTTGTGTCTCATGGTGCCACCAGAGCTGCTAACCCAAAAAGGGTCATCTTGGTACCATCTTCCTACCTGAGCATCAAAGCACCCCAGGTCTCACTGAGCTCCTGTGAAAACAGCTCCTTCTGCTTTTGCTGGCATCCCCTCTAGAGGTTCAGACAGGAGTCCCAAGGGGTCAGACTGGGCCATTTGGGAACTGATGTCTGAGACAGATATGATTTTTCTCTCTACCTCATCTCTTTCTTTACCCTTCTCTCCTCAGCCTCTCCCAACACATTCTGTTTCAGTATATCAGCTGAAGCCCAATAATCTACATCTTAATTTGCTCTCAAGGGGGCAGACACCATGTTCTGAGAAGTAACACTGTGTTCATTAACAGGCAGAGTAATTTGGTGGCTAAAGCTGTGAAGTCAGACCTGGATATAAGTACAGGCTCTACCACTTACTATGTCCTTGAGCAAGTTACTTAACCTCTTTGTGGCTTGGTCTCCTCAATTAGCAAATGGAGATAATAACAGGATTTAGCTCATAGGGTTGTGGCTAGAATTCCACGAGATCATTCATACATTTCTTCCTTGTAGAAGTACTTCACTGAAGGCCTATAATGTTCCAAGCACTGTTCTAGGTGTTGTTCTAGAACAAAACATACAAAATTTCTGTTTAATAGAACTTAAATTCTAGTTGGGGAGACAGACGATAAACAGATGACTAATATACTACAATGCTGGGAAGTGATAAATTCTATTAAAAAAATAAAGCTCGATGAGGTTATAGAGAGTAAAACCGGAGGGTACTTTACATAGAACAGCCTGGAAAGGCCTCCTTGAGGAAATGGCATATAAGCAAAGATTTGAATACAAAATATTGAACATAGTTCCGGCACAGAGTGTTCATTAATAATATTACTCTCCAGGTTTTCATCTTCAAGATGCCATAGACTATGTGTCTGGAAATGTGGTAGGTGCTTTATTTTATTTTTTAAAAAAACAAATCTTGAAAACATCATCAATCCATTTCACACACACACAACTACTCTTATTTTAATTCTTGTATCTCACTAATTCTCAGTCTCCCACGCCTGGTCACCTTACTACTGAAAGCCAGAGCAAGGTGCAGAACTGGGTGGTTTGACTTCTAGTCCATTACCCCACGAAAAGCCCATCAAGACCTGAGAGGGTAGCAATATACTTTCTAGAGTGGAGCTACTGTTTGTTTCCTTTTGTGGAATCTGGACTACAGATGGGGAAGGGAGAAAAGCTCATTAGTAGACAATACTGTATATTACTCAGGAGCATAATTCTGCTGGTGGGTGGTGGGCAGACCAGCATGAATTATCTCAAATTACTCAGGAAATACTGAAACCTAGTTTTGCTGTAAGGCAGACTTTTCCAAAGTGTGTTCCTGGCAGGGCTTTGAACAGGTTCTTCCAGATTCTGTCATGAACAAGGAAGTAACACTGGAACAGACCTGAATTTTTTTAAAATTTGAGTGAATTGGAATGATAACCGGAATGGGAAAAATTACAGGTGGAAGCTTTGCTAGAAACTTAATCTCCCTCTTAGAAAACAAGGGCAGCATACACACTGCATAGCCACCAACTGCCTTGTTGAAGGATTTTGAGCAGAGTCGGAAACAGCACTGCCTGGCTCAAAGATGGCAACTGACCGTGCTTCTTCGAATGTGTGTTGCTCTCCACAAAACTGCCAGTAATCCCATCTCACACATCTGAAAGGCCTCATACACCTCTTCCAAGTGTCCCATTTTAGAGCTTTTATCAATCCAGATCACCTAAACTGTAAAAATTCATGCCTCTTTAATTTTCGCCTCGTCTGCCGTGACAGAACCAGTTTGAGCCATTTCGAAGCCCTGGTTCCTGGAAACAGTTGTTCTGTTGTTGTTGTTAGGTGCCGTCGAGCTGATTTCAACTCACAGTGACTCCATGTGACAGAGGAGAACTGCCCCATAGGATTTTCTAGACTGTAATCTCTAGGGGAGCTGATAGCCAGATCTTCCCCCCGAGGAGCCACTGGGTGCATTCAAATCAGCAACCTTTTGGATTGCACCCGAGTGCTCAACTGTTACCCCACCAAGTGTCCTCATGGATGTTCCACAGGGTTTTATTTTCAAAATCTTTGGAAAGTCGTGCAGACTACACTTCTCTTTTGTAGATTCACACGGCATAGTAATAGATTAAAGGGCTTAAAAAGCTCTGTAGTAAATCAACCTGAACTAACGTTAATTGACCCAAACTTCTCTGACTGCAGAACTCCTTTGTCTCTTAACATTTATTACCCTGTACTTTTTGAAATGCTGTGGTAAAATAAGGACACTAATTTTAATTAACTCATCACAACTTAGAATTCTAGAACCTTAGAAATTGCACAGGTAGGCAATCAGTAAATGTGAAATGAATGACTGAATAAAGCTCCTATTACATACACATTCAACTTATACTCTAAATTATATGTGCAAGTGAGTGCCCTTGTTCAAGTATTACAGTGATGCTAACATTGTTGTAGAAAGATTTTGGAATTCTCCCCCCCCCCTTTTTTTTTTTTTTGGCCAAATTTTCAGAAACTAAAATTTTGGAGGTGGAAAGTAATCTTAAAGAACATTTTTAACCACTGGTTCTGAACTATGTTGTCAAGACATATGGTTTGTTAAAAGTAGTAATAGTTAACAAAGTATAGTACTATAGATTGCAAATGATGTTTTAAAAAATGAATCAGAACAGAGTCAAGGTTATCCCTACCATTTCGTCCCCTTTTATGTTATTGCATTCCAATATCTTTTATTGAGTTGTAGGAAGGGGTGAGGTTACAGCCAGCTTGCTGGGAATTGTTCACAACCTGTCTGGTCTCTTACTGGTGCTGAGGGGCACACCCTTGGGAGTGTGTCATGCATGTAAATCATGTCTGCCATGTCTGTTTTCTGATGGAAGGAGGTTAAGAAATGCTGAACCAACACTGACCCCACATTTTACAGATGAGAACATGGAGGCCTAGAGAGACAAAGTAACATGCCTAGATGGCTCACGCAGAAGAAAACTCAATAGGACTAAAGCCTAGATAGTCTGTCTCCTAGTTATACAACTCATGATGATCAGCGTCAATTACCCCTGACCGAATGGTTACCCCTCCCTGTGCCTGCTGGTCTAATGGTAATGAGGAGCCTAAAGTAAAATGACCAGTTGGCAGCTGAAATGTTAAGTATAGTGGAACTCTTACTGTGTCCCCTGATGGAAGTGATCCCCTCTAGAGCACAAAGCACCAATTCCCCAAAAAAGTCATGGGAAATGAAGTGAGTGGGGCCACTCCTTTGTTCCTAGACCTATGTATTCTACTCTTGGGAACACAGCACAGCATGATTATTGTCATTACAGCACCCTGAAACATAGTGTCCCATGCTCTCAGGGTATCAACTACAACTGGTGTCTTGTTGAGTTGGCACAAGGTGACCTTATGTTTAACACTGCCAGGTTCTGTCCATCCTCACAATTGTTGATATGTTTGAGCCCACCGTTTTAGTCATTGTATCAATCCATCTCATGGAGGGTCTTCTCCCTTTTCTGACCCTCTACTTTACCAAGCATTATGTCCTCTTCTAGTGATTGGTCTTTCCTGATGATGTGTCCAAAGTAAGCAAAATGAAGTGTTGCAATCCTCACTTCTAAGGAGCATTCTCGCTGCACTTCCTCCAAAATTGATTTGTTTGTTCTTCTGGCACTCCATGCTTTATTCAATATTCTTCACCAATGCTACAATTCTAATGGATCAATCCTTCTTCAATCTTCCTTTTTCACGTCCAGCTTTCACACGCATATGAGTTGATTGAAAGCACCATGGCTTGGGTCAAGTGCACCTAAGTCATCCAAATGACATCTTTGTTTTTTAACTCTTTAAAGAGATCTTTTGCAATATATTTTCCAATGCAATGTGTCATTTGATTTCTTTTTTTTTATATAATTTTTATCGTGCTTTAAGTGAAAGTTTACAAATCAAGTCAGTCTCTCACACAAAAACCCAAATACACCTTGCTACACATTCCCAATTACTCTCCCCCTAATGAGACAGCTCGTTCTCTCCTTCCACTTTCTATTTTCGTGTCCATTTCACCAGCTTCTAACCACCTCCACCCTCTCATCTCCCCTCCAGGCAGGAGAAGCCAATATAGTCTCAAGTGTCCACCTGATCCAAGAAGCTCACTCCTCACCAGCATCCCTCTCCAATCCATGCTCCAGTCCAATCCATGTCTGAAGAGTTGCCTTCGGGAATGGTTCCCGTCCTGGGCCAACAGAAGGTCTGGGAGCCATGACCACTGGGGTCCTTCTAGTCTCAGTCAGAAGTCTGGTCTTATGAGAATTTGGGGTCTGCAACCCACTGCTCTCCTGCTCCCTCAGGGGTTCTCCGTTGTGTTCCCTGTCAGGGCAGTCATCGGTTGTAGCCGGGCACCATCTAGTTCTTCTGGTCTCAGGATGATGTAGTCTCTGGCTCATGTGGCCCTTTCTGTCTCTTGGGCTTGTAATCGCCTTGTGTCCTTGGTGTTCTTCATTCTCCTTTGATCCAGGTGGGTTGAGAACAGTTGATGCATCTTAGATGGCTGCTTGCTAGTGTTTAAGACCCCAGAAACCACTCTTCAAAGTGGGATCCAGAATGTTTTCTTAATAGATTTTATTATGCCAATTGACTTAGATGTCCCCTGAAACCATGGTCCCCAGATGCCTGCCCCTGCTACTCTGGCCTTCGAAGCATTCAGTTTATTCAGGAAACTTCTTTGCTTTTGGTTTAGTCCAATTGTGCTGACCTCGCCTGTATTGTGTGCTGTCTTTCCCTTCACCTAAAGTATTTCTTATCTACTATCTAATTAGTGAATACCATTCTCCCATCCTTCCTCCCTCCCCCCTCTCGTAACCACAAAAGAATGTTTTCCTCTCAGTTTAAACTATTTCTCAAGTTCTTATAATAGTGGTCTTATACAATATTTGTCCTTTTGCAACTGACTGATTTCGCTCAGCATAATGCCTTCCAGGTTCCTCCATGTTATGAAATGTTTCAGAGATTCCTCACTGTTCTTTATCGATACGTAGTATTCCATTGTGGGAATATGCCATAATTTATCCATTTATCCGTTGATGGGCACCTTGGTTGCTTCCACTTTTTGCTATTGTAAACAGTGCTGCAATAAACATGGGTGTGCATATATCTGTTCGTGTAAAGGCTCTTATTTCTCTAAGATGTATTCCAAGGAGTGGGATTGCTGAATCGTATGGTAGTTGTATTTCTAGCTTTTTAAGGAAGGGCCAAATCGATTTCCAAAGTGGTTGTACCATTTGACATTCCCACCAGCAGAGTAGAAGTGTTCCAATCTCTCCACAGCCTCTCCAACATTTATTATTTTGTGTTTTTTGGGTTAATGCCAGCCTTGTTGGAGAGAGATGAAATCTCATTGTAGTTTTGATCTGCATTTCTCTAATGGCTAATGATTGTGAACATTTCCTCATATATCTGTTAGCTACCTAAATGTCTTCTTTAGCGAAGTGTCTATTCATATCTTTTGCCCACTTTTTAATTGGGTTATTTGTCTGTTTGCTGTTGAGTGTTTGCAGTATTATGTAGATTTTAGAGATCAGGTGCCAATCAGAAATGACATAGCTAAAAACTTTTTCCCAGTCTGTAGGTAGTCTTTTTACTCTTTTGGTGAAATCTTTGGATGAGCATAGGTGTTTGATTTTTAGGAGCTCCCAGTTATCTAGTTTTTCTTCTATGTTCTTTATAACGTTTTGTATACTGTTTATGCCATGTATTAGGGCTCCTAATGTTGTCCCTATTTTTTCTTCCATAATCTTTATCGTTTTAGATTTTATATTTAGGTCTTTGATCCATTTTGAGTTTGTTTTTGTGCATGGAGTGAGGTATGGGTCTTGTTTCATTTTTTTGCAGATGGATATCCAGTTATGCCAGCACCATTTGTTAAAAAGACTGTCTTTTCCCCATTTAGCTATTTCGGGGCCTTTGTCAAATATCAACTGCTCATATGTGGATGGATTTATGTCTGGATTCTCAATTCTGTTCCATTGGTCCATGTATCTGTTGTTGTACCAGTACCAGGCTGTTTTGACTACTGTGGTGGTATAATAGGTTCTAAAATCAGGTAAAGTAAGGCCTGCCACTTTGTTCTTCTTTTTCAGTAATGCCTTATTTATCCGGGACCTCTGTCCCTTCCGTATGAAGTTGGAGATTTGTTTCTCCATCTCATTAAAGGGTGTTGTTGGGATTTGGATCAGAATTGTATTAAATGTATAGATTGCTTTTGGTAGAAAAGACATTTTTATAATGTTAAGTCTTCCTATCCACGAGCAAGGTATGTTCTTCCACTTATGTAAGTCTCTTTTGGTTTCTTGCAGAAGTGTACTGTAGCTTTCTCTGTATAAGTCTTCTACATCTCTGGTAAGATTTATTCCTAAGTATTTTATCTTCCTGGGTGCTACTATAAATGGCATTGATTTGGTGATTTCCTCTTCGATGTTCTTTTTGTTGGTGTACAGGAATCCAACTGATTTTTGTATGTTTATCTTGTATCCTGATATTCTGCTGAACTCTTCTATTAGTTTCAGTAGTTTTCTGGAGGATTCCTTAGGGTTTTCTGTGTATAAGATCATGTCATCTGCAAATAGAGATACTATGACTGACTTCTTTCTTGGCAATCTGGATACCTTTATTTCTTTATCAGGCTAATTGCTCTGGCTAGGACTTCCAGCACAATGTTGAATAAGAGTGGTGATAAAGGGCATCCTTGTCTGGTTCCCGATCTCAGTGGGAATGTTTTCAGGCTCTCTCCATTTAGGGTGATGTTGGCTGTTGGCTTTGTATAAATGTCCTTTGTCATGTTGAGAAATTTTCCTTCTGTTGCTATTTTGCTGAGAGTTTTTATCATGACTGAGTGTTGAACTTTGTCAAATGCCTTTTCTGCATCAATTGATAAAATCATGTGATTCTTTTCTTTTGTCTTATTTATGTGGTAAGTGGTAGATTACATTAATTGTTTTTCTAATGTTGAACCATCCCTGCATACCTGGTATGAATCCCACTTGGTCATGGTGAATTATGTTTTGATATGTTGTTGAATTCTATTGGCTAGAATTTTGTTGAGGGTTTTTGCATCTACATTCATGAGGGATATACATCTATAATTTTCTTTTCTTGTGGTGTCTTTACCTGGTTTTGGTATCAGGGATATGGTGGCTTCATAGAATGAGTTTGGTAGTATTCTGTCCTTTTCTATGCTCTGAAATACCTTTAGTAGTAGT
Source organism: Loxodonta africana (assembly GCF_030014295.1). NCBI lineage: Eukaryota > Metazoa > Chordata > Mammalia > Proboscidea > Elephantidae > Loxodonta > Loxodonta africana. The sequence continues at coordinate 48,351,523 of NC_087348.1, forward strand.
GGTGTTAACTCTTCTCTGAAAGTTTGGTAGAACTCTGCAGTGAAGCCTGGTCCGGACCAGGGCTTTTTTTTGTTGGGAGTTTTTTGATTACCTTTTCAATCTCTTCTCCGTTATGGTTCTATTTAGTTGTTCTACCTCTGTTTGTGTTAGTTTAGGTAGGTAGTGTGTTTCTAGGAATTCATCCATTTCTTCTAGGTTTTCAAATTTATTTGAGTATAGTTTTTCAGAGTAATCTGATATGATTCTTTTAATTTCAGTTTGGGTGGGTCTGTTGTAATATCGCCCACCTCATTTCTTGTTAGGGTTATTTGCTTCCTCTCCTGTTTTTCTTTTGTCAGTTTGGCCAGTGGTTTATCAATTTTGTTGAGTTTTTCAAAAAACCAGCTTTTGGTCTTGTTAATTCTTTCAATTGTTTTTCTGTTTCATTTAGTTCAGCTCTAATTTTTATTATTTGTTTTTTTCTGGTACCTGTGGGTTTCTTTTGTTGCTCTTCTTCTATTTGTTCAAGTTGTAGGGATAATTCTTTGATTTTGGCCCTTTCTTCTTTTTGGATGTGTGCATTTATTGATATAAATTGGCCTCTGAGCACTGCTTTTGCTGTGTCCCAAAGATTCTGATAGGAAGTGTTTTCATTCTCATTGGATTCTCTGAATTTCTTTATTCCATCCGTAATGTCTTCTATAATCCAGTCTTTTTTGAGCAAGGTATTGTTCAGTTTCCAAGTGTTTGATTTCTTTTCCCTGCTTTTCCTGTTATTGGTTTCCACTTTTATGGCCTTATGGTCAGAGAAAATGCTTTGTAATATTTCAATGTTTTGGATTCTGCTAAGGCTTGCTCTTTATGACTTAATATGTGGCCTATTCTAGAGAATTTTCCACGTGCACTAGAAAAGAAAGTATAGTTGGTTGCTGTTGGGTGGAGTCTTCTGTATATGTCTACAAAGTCAAGTTGGTTGATTGTGGCATTTAGATTTTCTGTGTCTTTATTGAACTTCTTTCTGGATGTCCTGTCCTTCACCGAAAGTGGTGTGTTGAAGTCACCTACTATCACTGTGGAGCTGTCCATCTCACTTTTCAATGCTGATAGAGTTTGTTTTATGTATCTTGCAGCCCTGTCATTGGGTGCATAAATATTTAATAGGGTTATATCTTCTTGGTGTATTGTCCCTCTAATCATTATATAGTGTCCTTCCTTATCCTTTCTGATGGATTTAACTTTAAAGTCTATTTTGTCAGAAATTAATATTGCCACTCCTGCTCTTTTTTGATTGTTGTTTGCTTGGTATAATTTTTTCCATCCTTTGAGTTTTAGTTTGTTTGTGTCTCTAAGTCTAAGGTGTGTCTCTTGTAGGCAGCATATAGACGGGTCTTGTTTTTTAATTCATTCTGCCAGTGTCTGTCTCTTTATTGGTGCATTTAGTCCATTTACATTCAGGGTAATTATGGATAGGTATGAATTTAGTGCTATCATTTTGATGTCTTTTTTTTGTGTGTTGACAGTTTCTTTTTCCCACTTGATTTTATGTGCTGAGCAGACTTTCTTTATACATTGTCCTTTCCTCATTTTTGTTGTTGTTGATTTTGTTTCTGCTGAGTCTGTATTTTTCCCTTGTATTTTATTTTGATGAGTAGAATAGTTTCTCTCCTTTGTGGTTACCTTATTGTTTACCCCTATTTTTCTAAATTTAAAACTAACTTTTATTTTTTTGTATCACCATATCTTCCTCTCCATATGGGAGTTGTATGATTACATTTCATAGTCCCTCTTTATTATTTTAATGTTGTCTTCTTTTATATAATAACATTGCTGTTACCCTGTTTTGAGCTTTTTTTTTTTTTTTATAATCTTGCTTTGTTTTTTTGGATTTCCCTGTCTGGGTTGACTTCTGGTTGCTCTGCTCAGTGTTTTAGTCTTGGGTTGATACCTGATATTATTGATTTTCTAACCAAAGAACTCTTTAGTACTTCTTGTAGTTTTGGTTTGGTTTTTATGAATTCCCTAAACTTGTGTTTATCTGGAAATATCTTAATTTCACGTTCATCTTTAAGAGACAATTTTGCTGGAATTCTTGGCAGGCAATTTTTTTTCCTTCAATTTTTTAAATATGTCATCCCATTGCTTTCTTGCCTGCATGGTTTCTGCCAAGTAGTCCGAGCTTATTCTTATTGGCTCTCCTTTGTAGGTGACTTTTCGTTTATCCCTCGCTGCTCATATAATTCTCTCTTTATCTTTGGTTTTGGCAAGCTTGATTATAATATGTCTTGGTGACTTTCTTTTAAGATCTACCTTTGTGGAGTTCGATGAGCATCTTGGATAGATATCTTCTCATCTTTCACAATATCAGGGAAGTTTTCTGCCAACAAATCTTCAACAATTTTCTCTGTATTTTCTGTTATCCCTCCCTGTTCTGGTACTACAATCACTTGTAGGTTATTTCTCTTGATAGAGTCCCACATGATTCTTAAGGTTTCTTCTTTTTTTTTAATTCTTTTATCTGATTTTTCTTCAAATATATTAGTGCCAAGTGATTTATCTTCCAGTTCAGAAATTCTAGCTTCTACTTGCTCAATTCTGCTCCTCTGACTTTCTATTGAGTTGTCTAATTCTGTCATTTTATTGTTAATCTTCTGAATTTCTGATTGCTGTCTGTCTATGGATTTTTCCAGCTTATGAAACTTTTCATTATGTCCCTGAATAATCTTTCTAATTTTTCAGTTGCTTTATCTGTGTGTTCCTTGGCTTGTTCTGCATATTGCCTCATTTCCTTCCTGATGTCTGGAAGGGTTCTGTATATTAAACTTTTGTATTCTGCATCTGGTATTTCCAGGAATGCACTTTCATCTAGAAGATCCCTGGATTCTTTGTTTTGAGAGCCTGTTGAGGTGATCATGGTCTGTCTGTTTATGTGGCTTGATGTTGACTGTTGTCTCTGAGCCATCTATAAGTCATTGTATTAGTTTATGTTTGCTTACTGTGTTGTAGCTGCTTGCTTTGTTTTGTTTTGGTATACCCCTATGGGTTGCTTGAGTGAGCTGGTTTGATTATTTTTGCCTTTGGAGCTCTTGTGTCCAGTCCGCAGCTGGCTAGAGCTGTTATCGGGTATATCTGTCTAGGAGTCCATTCAGTTTTCTTGTTTGAATTCAGCTCAGGTTTCTAGGTAGCTGATCATCAAGTGTGTGGTACAGGCTTTGTCCTACAGTCTTAGAGGGGCAGGGGTGACTGGCGTATATATCGGTATCTGATTGCAGCAGGGGGTCACACTCTGAACAAGGCAGGGGGCTAAGAACATACCCCATGTGTGTCTGAGGAAAACGCGTCTCTGTTCACTAGAGCATGCTGGTGGGTGGGTCCTGCAGAGGGACCATGGGCACCCAAAGTTTTTGGTTGTAAGGACTGGGAGGTACCAGTTATCTTTGGACCCCTGTTGCAGGTAGCCGAGTGACCTGAGTGAAGCTACCAGTCCTTAGGTCCCTGATGTGGGTAGGTGAGGACCTTGTTTAATAGGCAAAGCAATGTCAAAAGTCAAACACCCACCTCTCCACTGCACAGCTGAAATGGTTGGAGTTTGCCAACAAGGGCCTATTGTTCCAAAATAGACCCACACAGGTCCATGCAGAAGGGAAAGGTGCTCAAGGTCCATGGACAGTTTATGCCACTTCTGTCCTGAGCTCCCCCGGTTAATGGAGCTAGCAAATTATCTTTTCCCCCAATTGCAAATTTTTTCCTTCCCCAAGGCCAGGAGGATGGCTCTAGTGCTCAACAGGGCCTATCTCAGGCCCAGGGATTCAGCCGCTGAAGCCGGTTTGGGGGTGGGGGGGGGGTGCTGTAAAATATACACAAGTATTTAGCTTTTGCTGAGAGCACCGTTCTCCTCAGGTTCCAGAGGTGTGAGTAGGCTGTCTGGCTGGCTGCTTCTCCCTGAGGAAACTGCGGCGGAATGCTAGTACCAGCCCGCCACCCCAGCTGCTCTGGGAATGGTACCTGAGGCCTCCCCGCAATTCAGGTCCAGTAACTCCTCTCCACTTCTGAACAGCCTCTTCCTTCCCCTGCCCCTCAGTTCATTGTCTAAGCCTACCTTTGATGCTTAGGGCTCCCAGCTTTTCACAAATATACTTGTTTCAGTTGTTTTTCCGAGTCTTTGTTGTAAAGAGGGCTCTCTGGAAGTGTCTGTCTATTCCACCATCTTGGCTCTGCTTCTGTCATTTGATTTCTTAACTGCTGCTTCCATGGACATTGATTGTTGATCCAGTAGAATGAAATCCTTGACAACTTTAATTTCGTTGCCATTTATCATGATGTAATTTATTGGATCAGTTCTGAGTCTTTTTCTAATTGTACTTAGGCAAAGGTTTTCTGAGCAAACTAGTTTCTCATTAAACAATTGGCACACATATTGTTCTGTGACATTGGTTGCCAACCCCATGAAATGTCAACACTCTCCCCTTCTCAATCTTGGGTACCCCATTACCAGCTTTCCTGTCCCCACCTGCCTTCTCATCCTTGCTTCTGGGCTGGTGTGCCCATTTAGTCTCATTTTGTTTATGGGCCTGTCTAATCTTTGGCTGAAGGGTGAACCTCAGGAGTGACTTCATTTCTGAGCTACAGTTGTAAGAATATTTTTTTTTCTTATAACTGTCCAAAAAAAAAAAACAAAAAACAAAGCTGTTGCTGTCAAGTTGATTCCAACTCATAGCAACCCTACAGGACAGGTCAGAACTGTGCCATAAGGTTTCCCAGGAGCGGCTGGTGAATTCAAACTGCCAACCTTTTGGTTAGCAGCCATAGCTCTTAACCACTATGCCACTGCTTTCCCCCATGATCCAGTTTTCATGAATGAAATGAGAATATTATGGGACCATCACCCCTATGTCCTTTATGTCTTTGAGAGTGACAGTAATCTTTGTCACTCCCCACTAGGATGGAGAGGGTTTCGATTTGCTATCTTGGCCAAAATGTGCAGTTCTGGGGACTTCCACAAAGACTTTCTCACTGTAATTACTCTTACTCTAAAAAATAATAATAAAAAAAAAAAGGCCAAAAAACCAGTGTAAATTTTCTGCCAACTGTTAAGTATGTCCAATCCATGTATACATCTAAGAGCTAAGGAAATAACCACTGGGTGAATCCATGGACCCAGTTCACTAACTGAGAGATAGATCTGGGTCAGAACTCCACTTATTACTTGACCCATATATATTTCTACTCAAAGAGGGGTCATGATGGCTCTTCGGGTGTTCATATATCAGGATCACCTCCGACCTTGTATCCAACAATTCTTGAAAGAACTGGATATTCTCTTTCCCCAGTGTATAGTTATCTGAGTAAATAGTCATAATCTCTTTGGGGAAAGACTGAGTGAATCTCTATAGTGCACACTTGGTATTGTGCTGCAGTATTATGAGACCCAACCCTTCTTTTAGTCAATGGACTCTGGCTCTGAGAACTCAGATTTGGAATTGTGAAAGGGAACCTAATTTTCTATTGGGATGGCTTTCTCAGCTTTCTGTTCATCTGTTCTTGATTTATTTTGATTTTATATATTAAGCAATATTTTTACTGGCTATAATCTATGTTGCCCTTAGGAACAACATGACTGTCATAGATTGAATTATGTCCCCCCCAAAATGTGTGTATTAACTTAGTTAGACCATGATTCCCAGTATTCTGTGGTTGTCCTCCATTTTGTGATTGTAATTTCATGTTAAAGAGGATTAGGGTGGGATCATAACACCCTTACCAGGTCACATCCCTGATCCATTGTAAAGGGAGTTTACCTGGGATGGGCCTGCACCACTCAAGAGATAAAAGGAAAGGGAAGTAAGCAGAGAGTTGGGGACCTCATGCCACTAAGAAAGCAGTGCTGGGAGCAGAGAGTGCCCTTTGTACCTGAGGTTCCTGTGCTGAGATGCTCCCAGTCCAAGAGGGAAGACAGATGCATCACAAGGACCTTCCTCCAGAGCCGACAGAGAGAGAAAGCCTTCCCCTGGAACTGGGGCCCTGAATTCAGACTTCTAGCCTACTGGACTGTGAGAGAATAAACTTCTTTTTGTTAAAGCTATCCACTTGTGGTATTTCTGTTATAGCAGCACTAGATGACTAAGATAATGACTTTTTAGGCATCTTCATAGATACGTGCAGATAAGATCACCCTGGGTGCCTTTCCAGTGTTGCTGCCCAATACAGTAATTACATCCACCTTTCTTCTGATAGTTTAGAGCCTACACCTGACCTCTAATGTTACATGAATCCTATTGTCCCCACTGATACTAGGGAGCCCAGTTCTGGAACAGCATCTTTTGCTGTCGACCCCTGCCTCAAAGAACAGCTTGTATTGTTATCAGTGGTTCTGGTGTCTTCCTTTAAGCCACTGCATTCCTTTTCATGTTGATGAATGGAGTGTTTTCTGGAACAGCCTGAGGAATATAGTCAGCTGTTGGGTTTTCCTGTCATATACAAGTTAGCCTATTCTAGCATGCTCAATTCTTTGACAGTTTTAATAATCCCTTCCTCCATTTCTTTACATGGCAGTCTGGTATCTCTATTTCATTTAATGGAACCTGTCATTTTTTCTAAACACTAAGAACTATCTCCCAGCAGTATATTAAACATGTTTCTTGAACAGGGCTTTGAACTAGTTTGAACAGTTTAGTAATGGCCAACAAAGCGAAACCAGAACAGACCTGAATTGTTACAATTTGGGTGATGCAAAATCATAACCCGAAGGGGAAATACTATAGGTCAAGCCCCTGGAATGGGAGACTCAGAAGGGGCAAAGTGAGCCCTTTCAGGAGCCTGGTGCATGAGAATGGTTTCTTGTCAGTACTGTGGAGTGTGACACACATTCAAAAGGGCTCAAAATCCAATGGGCAAGAAGTTTAGTTGCCATGTAACACATACACTGCCCTTGTTTTCTAAGAGGGAGATGAAGTTTTCAGCAGGGCTTCAACCCATAATTTTTTCCCTTTCTGGTTCACCCAAATTTTAAAAATTTGGGTCTGTTTTGGTGTTTCTTCCTCACCTGTGACTGAACTGGCAAGAACCACTTTGAAGGCTTGCCCTTGAGACCCTTATATTAGCAAACTTTCCCTTATCCTCCCACCTTGATCCAGTATCTTTAAGATCCACTTCTAGGCATGCTCACCCAGCACCTCCTGGTACATATTAGCCAGTTTCTGTACCTCCTTTGGCATATAATTCTTCTGTTCTTTTAGCAGGCTCAGCATTGCCCAGTGGAGTTATACTGAAATTTGACTCTAATTATAGGTTGGGTAATCAGGAGAGAAGGCGATGATGGTCCTAAGAAGGAAAACCTGTTGCCATAGAGTTGATTCTGACTCATAGAAACTCTATAGGACAGGGTAGAACTGCCCCGTAGGGTTTCCAAAGAGTGGCCAGTGGATTCAAACTGATAACCTTTTGTTTAGCAGCCAAACTCTTAACTGCTAAGCCACCAGGACTCTGCAAGAAGGAAAAGCATTATCTTATAAGGCATTTGCCTCATTTGAGGCCTCTGAACTATCTTCGGGAAAGGGAAGAGGGGCTTATCTTCCAACAAGAGAGAGTGGGTCATTTCTGCATGCCCAGAAGGTTCAGCGGAATCTGAAATCTGAAGGTTCCCAGGTTCTGAAGTACATCTACCCAGATATCTGTACAGAAGGCTCAGGGTTTCACTCTATTCCTGTTAGTGTCCTGTCTTTGGCTTACCATATTTGCCTAGGCTGAGAATTCAGCCTGCTTTGAAATTCTACTAATCTTATAATTAGACTCCATGCTGGCTTTTCAGCTGTTTTCTGGCTTCAGGAGATGAGTGTGTCTAAGTGCCATCAAAGAGGTTCTCTGACTCTCACACTTTGCTTTCAGTTGCTGATTAATAGATTCCAACCTTGCATTTTCTCTCTCCAATGAATCAGTGATATTTAGCAGCAGCTTCTCAGTTCCACAGCTGTAGGTGTGCTCTTTGCTCTGTACCTCTCAAAGGCTAGAGACATTGCACTAAGTAGTGCATCCCCCTCCACCTGTGTCCTGGTCATCATGAGTGCAGTTCTTAGCCATTGCACTGTGATAGCATGGCAGAGACTATCAACGCCCCGCATACCATCAGCTAGTCAGTTAGAAATCCATGTCAAAAATCTCATCCCTAGAATTTACTTCCTTTGATCACTTTCCTTTTCTTTCTTTTACTTTTTTTTAATTCAGGGGGAAGAACACACACAGTTCCCCTCTAGCACAAATTATGCAATAAAGTTCCCCACCTGTGGGGAAATTCTAGTGGTCAGCATATCCTGGGCATAATGGATGATCCTTGCCCTGGGGAAACCACCTTTGTGATCACGGTCTCTCCTCTGCCAGGTAGGTATTCCTAGGACCACTTTTGGTATTAAGTATATTAGGTCAGGTTCCCTAATGACAGAGTCTGAATGGGGATTCTCAAGAAAGTAATTTGTTTAAAAGTGCTCTCAGGAGAAGGGAAGTGAGGGAAGCAGAATAGGGCAGGGGTAAAAGTTAGTTAAGAATATAGTCTCAGCTGAAGACTAGCATCAGTCTGATCCCACAGGAAGCTTTGGAAAACGAATTGCACCTTGTTACTTGTTGCACTTTGAGTCAAGGATGTACCCCTGTGTCAATCAATCATTGGTCACTCACTGTTTTGGGCTATAAGGGGGTGAATAACCTATAAAGAAGGCCATTTTTTTCAGCAGATGACAATGCTCTGAAGAAGGGGCAGGTGTGGGTCATCAGCAGCTACTACTCAGAGTACCCGGGAGATGGGTGTACCAGCCAGGTGAAGGGGAATCTAGGTAAGGCACCAACAACCTCTACTACAGATAACTTCTGTAATGATAATTCTTACTCCCTCGAGAGTAAACTTGATAAAAGTAGCAGTCAGAAGTTATTTGAAGCCAACCTGGAAAATAATCTTTTTTTTTTTTTAAATAAAAATAACATTTCTAAAAGGTGATAATAATGTTTTATACAAAGAACTTTCTCTTTTCCTGTGTGGCTTATAAACTACATTTCATACAACCCTAATAAAAGAGTTCAAATCTCTTTTATCAAATGGTATTATCAATACATTGAGTGTCTAAGTAATCACTATGATGTGGGCAATACTCGCTTTGAGATATGAAGCTCTGGAATGTGTGATTGAAAATCAAAAGAGATCATAAAAATGAGCAGACGATTTACACTAGAAGAAATACAAATGGTCAGGGAAGATTTTTCAGATGATGTTCAACTTCCCTAGAGATTAAGAAGATGCCCGTCAAAGCAAGGAGCTCTCTTCTGCTTAACATGTTAGCAAAGACATCAGTGAGGATGCAGTAAGACAAGAGCTATTCGAACATTGAGGATAGGTGTGAACAAGTATAGGCTTTTTGGAAAATAGTAATTTGGCAATATGTATCAAAAAATTGCTGAAATTAAAAAAATTTCTACCCCTCAACCTAAGAATTCTTGGAGCTCAGGAATTCTAAACTCAAAGCTTAGAATTGATTACAAGGAAGAATCATGTAAGATTCTAAGGCCTGATTATAAGGAAATAATCAGTAATTCCAACAAAGCTGTATGTTCAAGGATGCTCATATAGTGTTAGTTTATGTTAGTAAAGAATTGGAAACAACTTAAATGTCCAAAAATTGTAAAATGGATACATAAATTCTAGAACACATAGATGATGAAATACTGTGCCTTGGTATTGCTAGGTTTGAATTTCAATTCTGTCTTTCTCTAGTTTCATAATCCTGGGCAAGTTGATTCACATTAATTGTTTTTAAATGGAAATTATAATAGTTCCTATCTCTCTTGGTTATCTAGTGCTGCTATAACAGAAATACAAGTGGATGGCTTTAACAAAGAGGAATTTATTCTCTCACAGTCTAGGAGGCTAGAAATCGGAATTCAGCTTTCTCTCTCTCTGTCGGTTCTGGAGGAAGGTCACTGTCATCAATCTTCCTGTGGTCTAGGAGCTTCCTAGGAGCAGGGACCTCAAGTCCAAAGGACAGGTTCTACTCCTGGTTCTGTTATCTTGGTGTTATGAGGTTCCCATGTCTCTCTGCTCACTTTTATATCTCAAAAGAGATTGACAACACATAACCTAATCTTGTAGATTGGATCCCTGGTGGTATAGTGGTTAAAAGCTATGGCTGCTAACCAAAAAGTCAGCAGCTCAAATCCACCAGGAATGCCTTGGAAGCCCTAAGGGGCAGTTCTACTCTGTCCTTTAGGGTCGCTATGAGTTGGCAGTGGGTTTTAATCTTGTAGATTGAGTTCTGCTTCATTAACATAACTGCCACTAATCCCATCTCATTAACATCACAGAGGTAGGATTTACAACACATAGGAAAATCACATCAGATGACAAAATGGGGGACAATCACGCAGTACTGGGAATCATGGCCCAGCCAAGTTGACACGCCTTTTGGGGGGACACAATTCAACTCATGACACTATCTTAAAGAGTTGTTATGTCAAGTACTTAGAATAGCGCCTGGCTTACAGGAGTGCTCCTTAAGGGCTGGTTATTCTTACTGTTTGGAAGATATTCAACTGCATAGAGATATATTAATGACATAAATGAAAAAGCAGAATATAAAGCATACATGTAATATGGTGCCCATCTTTTATGATTACACATATTCACAGGCCAAAGCCTGGAGAAAAATACTCTACACCAGCAGTTCTCAAACTTTTTGGTCTCAGGATTCCTTTACATTCTTGAAAATTACTAAGGATTACAAATTGCTTTTGTTTATGTGAGTTGTATCTCTTAATGGTTACTGCATTTGAAATTAGAAAATTTTATATGCAACTCTAAAGAATATTGAAGAGTTCACAAAACATCTTATAACTTGGATGAGTCTGGAGCACATTATGCTGAATGAAATAAGTCAGTCACATGAGGACAAATATTATATGGTCCTATTATTTTTTTTATTATTATTATAAAAAATCAAGAATAGATACCAGGGATGGGAAAAAGTGGGAGGTGGAATCACTTTCTAGATAGTAGACACTTGTTATTTTTGGTAATGGGAAAGGCAATCCCAAATACTGGTGAAGTCAGCATATCTTGACCAAGGTAAATAAGGATACTAAGAAGTACACAAGAAAAAGAAATAATTTTAGTAAATGTTATAACATATACAATTTTGCAACAACAGTAACAACAACCAAAAAATATGTATGTGGTTATGTAGATAGATATGTTTGCATATGTGTGTATAGGAAGGCACATGTGAGTGAATGCGTGTACATTTATAAGTGTTTGTGTGGCTGCATATATATTCATTTATATATGTATATATATACTCATATATATATATATATACACATACATATATACACATATATAAACAAAGCACAAAGGGGCACTGTTACAGAGGCTTCCTAGACATATACAAACAACTCAAGGAATTAGTTTACTGGGTTAAAAGGCTTAGGACCATAGTCTCAGGGGACAACTTAGACAATTGGCACAACAGTTCGTAAAGACAATGTTGTACAACCCAGTTCAGTGAGTAGTGTCTGGGGTCTTATAAACTTGCAAGCAGCCATCTAAGATACAACTATTGTTTTCTGCTCGTATGGAGCAAGAGAATGAAGGAAATCAAAGGCTCAAAGAAGAAACTTGTCCACAGGACTAATAGCCCACGCGAACCATGGCCTGAGATCAGAAGAACTAGACAGTGCCTGGCTACCACTACTGACCGTTCTGACCAAGGACACAAGAGAAGATTCCGGACAGAATGGAAGAAAAATGTAGAACAAAATTCAAATTCCTAAAAAAGGCCAGATCTACTGGATGGGTAGAGACTAGAGGAACTCCTAAGAAAGTCGCCGTAAGATACCCTTTGAACTTGGAACTGAAGATATTTCTGAAGGTCACCTTTTAGCCAAATAATAATAGATTGGCTTATAAAATATACAATATTGCCCATGAGTAATGTTGTCCCTTAAACAATCAACTATATGAGACCAAATAGTCAACATTTACCCAAAAGCAAACATGAGAAGGAAAGGAGGGGAAGGAAAGTTAGATTAGTGAAAACAGGACAAACAGAATGGAAATAATGAAAATGCTGATACATTGTGAAAATGGCACGGAACAATTTGTATAAAAATTGTTAAATGGGAACCTAATTTGCTGTGTAAATTTTCACTTAAAACACAATAAAATATTATTTTTAAAAAATTAGAAAATTATAACACACAGGAATACACAAGCACACACACCATAGCCATTAGAGTGATGACATCATCATACGTCATAAAACTGCTGGAAAACTTCACTGTACATGAAGAGAATGAGAGTGAAAAAGATGAATAATGGCTTAGTTATTATTATAAAAAGAATTCTGACCCTGTGGATCCCCTGAGTCTCTCAGATCTCCAGGGGTTCTTCACACCACACTTTGAAAATGCTGCACCAAAGTACTAAATATTGGTATAAGTCATATTTTCTTCTGTATTTTTCAACCTTTCTGCAATAAGCATAGCTGATTTTATAATCACAAAGTGTTAAGACAATTTAAAAAATCTGACTATTATTTTATACTCATGCCACATGTAGAAACATTCAGATTGAATCAGAGGCTTTTCAACCTAAATGACAACCCAGCATTTTCCTGAGCTCCAAGAAGCGTGTTCCACAAATGATTTTGTCAGACATCTGTGAATTCTGGAGCTAATGGTTCTGTGCAAGTGAATTCATTTTGGAGGCTTTTCATAGACCAGACAACCAATTAAATGTTTCAGAACCTAAGGGTTAACAGTGATGGAAGTATCATGTTGATTAAGGGTAGGGTTATACAACTGATTATTTTAATTGCTGTCAATGAGTTGTACACCTGTAAAAGGCTAGATTGGCAAAAGTTGTGTAATAAATATTTTTAAAACAATGACAAAAAACAAATAAAAAAAAGAGCAGATGCTGAGGCTGCTTATGTGCAACCAAAAACCTCATGGGATTTGGTTTGGAGGTTTAGGGTCTTGGTTTCATGGGATATCCCAGTTAATTGGCCTAATAATGTGTTTGGTACTTCTCTTCTACCTCCTGGTTCAATGTGTAGTGCCTGGCATCTTAAAAGCTTGTAAGAGGCCACCCAAGACACAACTGATCTCTACTCACCTGGAACAAAAGAGGAAGAAAGAGAGCCAGGAATTGGAAAAGGATATGGAATGGAATGTGTGGGAAATTGCCTCCCTGAACAACAGCCTTCTTTGCCATGAGACCATAAGAACTGGATGATGTCCAGCTACCATTACCGAACATTTTGATCAAAGATTCCATAGAATCCTGATCAAAAGGGGGAAAATGCAGAATAGAACTTCAAATTCTCAAAGACTCCAGACTTGCTGGAACCATGAAGGTTAGATGAATTCCCGAAACTATTGCCCTGAGACAATCTTTAAACCTTAAACCAAAAATAGCCCCGATCCAAAAACCAGACCAAACCCATTGCCGTCAGTTGAATTCTGACTCATAGTGACCCTATCCCCTGAAGTCTTCTTAAAACCAAACAGTAGTTTAGCTTAACTAGTAAAAAAACATCTGACTTGAGCATTATACTGTTTTAAGATCTATCTATATAGGATCAGGAAACTCTGGTGGAGTAATGGTTAAGTGCTATGGCTGCTAACTAAAAGGTCAACAGTTTGAATCCACCAGGTGCTCCTTGGAGACTCTATGGGGCAGTCCTACTCTGTCCTATAGGGTCACTATAAGTCAGAATCAACTGAGTTGGAATTGACTCGATGGCATTGGGTTTTTTTTTTTTTTATATATACAGGATTAAGTTGACAATAGCAACAAGAAAGATTAGATAGGAACCTTAGGGGCCAGTGAATTTATGTTAATAGAGAAGAACACTCAGAAAAGGAGGGTGAAGATGGTTATACTACTCGAAGAATGTAATCAGTGCCACTCAACAGTGCATGTAGAAACTGTTGAATTGGTATGTTTTGCTGTTATTCTCAACAATAACAATAAAATGAAATTATATACTAAAAAAAAAAATCTTTCAGAAACTAGCACAAAGAAGCCAGATAATAGACCTGGGAGAGCAGTGATGGGTGATCTTTTCTACAGTGCTTATCCACAGAACAGGGGTATTGTCCCTTGTAAGCAACTTAGCCACAGATGAAAAGGAAGACTATTATCAACACCTTCAGTCATTGTGAAGTGATCACATGATCATAACTCATAGGTGTATTTGTCTGTTTTGTTTATTTCTTTGTTCCCAGGGCCTAGTATACAGCCTGGGACACAGTAACCCCTCAATATTTGTCAAATGAATAAATGTATGCTCAAGAGCAGCCTTGTTGCTGTTGTTGTCTGCTGTCGAGTCGGTGCCAGACTCATGGTGACCCCATTAGTTACAAATAGAACTAGTCCATAGGGTTTTCAACGGCTGTAATCTTTATGGAAGCAGCTTGTGAGGTCTTTTTTCCACGGAGCCACTGGGTGGGTTTGAACTGTCAACCTTTGGGTTAGCAGCCAGTTACAAACCACTTGTGCCGCCTGGGCTCCTCAAGAGCCACCGACAAGCTGTAAAATTTGTGGTGTAAAAACAGTTTCTGTGCTAAGTGCTTTATGTTCACAGAGTGTTAGTCACTTGCCAGAGGTCACCCAACCAGGAAGTAGCCAAGCCTGGATTTGAAATCAGGTTTGCCTGAGTGCAGAGCCCATGTACCTACTGTACTTACCCACAGATAGGGCCACCTTATTTACACATTGGTGTGATTTCAAGGGTGCCAAAGGAAGCTCCCACCCTAGGAAATTCTACGAGAAAGATCTACTGAAAACCTGATATTAAAATCCCACCCTTAGAAATTTCTGCCCCTGACTGGAATCTGTAAGAAAAATTTCCTGAGTGTAGATTACAACGTATACGTGGGGTTGGAGTAGAGGGAGGAAGGAGACTGGAGAGAGTTGGGAAGGGGAAATAGAGAAGTTGGGACCCACCATGGAGGGGAGGAGAAACAGCAACGTGAAGCTGAAGGAACTGGAGACAAACACAAACACCCCTAGTCATCCTGGCAACTTAAGTTCTGGGGACCAACAAGAGGCAAAACTTTCTTAATGGGTTGATACCAGAGCTCTCTGGAAACCAGGCTTGGGAGAGTTAGAGGAAGCAGAAGGGCTCAGTCTTCCTTAAGTAGCCAGTCTCTATGAAGTCTTCACTCACTCAAGACAGCAGCTTTTGGTCAACCAACATCTCAGTAGGACCCCAGGCAGTATAGCTTTCACTTGACTTTCAATGAACACAAGCAAGTTGGGTCCAGTTTGGAATCCCAGGAAAATGACAAAACATCCGCTGGTGGAAAAGAGAACGTTCTCCGTAAACAAGTGGAGAAGAGGAGGTGGAAGTGGGAGCCAGTCCAAAAAAAAGAACGCGAAAAACGTAAGAAGGATGTGACGAACAAATCAACTGAATGACATGGAGGGTTTTTTCCAGGCACTGCAGGAGGAGAATACGTTAATTTGGTGAGAAATGTGTACTGACTGTGTACCTGAATGCTATGCTGGCGCCAATCTGTACAAATTATATGTTTGGAATATTGTGTGGGCCCTACCTCCAGACCTTTGCATATGCTGTGCCCTCTGCCTGGAATGTCTTTCACACTCTGCTGTTGTTAGGTGCAGAGTCAATTCCAACTCACAGTGATCCCATGTGACAGAGTAGAACTGTCCCATAGGGTTTCCTAGGCTGTGATCTTTACAGGAACAGATCACCAAGTCTTTTTCCCATGGAGATGCTGAGGGGGTTCAAACCACCCACCTTTTTGTTAGCAGCCAAGCGTGTGACCTTTGTACCACTAGGGCTCTTTGTCTACTTCAAATTCATCCTCTAAGGTTTGGCTCAGAGATCGCCCCCTCCAGGAAGCCTCCTATGACTCCCCCACCCCCTAAATTCCCAGCCAGGTGTGGAATATGCTGTTGGGATTCCATAATACCCTGTGCTATATCTTCGCCCTTGATAATCTGACCTGAAATAATCTGTATCTATGACTATCTCCCCGACTAAACCAAAGTTTCTTGTGGGGCTATGTCTTATTCATCTTTGTTTATCCCCTTGCCTGGCACTTAGTAGAAGCTCAGTAAATATGTATTGCGTTAATTTTGTTGATTCTCCACATCCCCTACTCCCCACACCACTGACTAATCATTCCATGCATTCAAGTGAGAGGCAACTCCTATAAGATAAAGAACATAGTCTGGGAATCAGATCTGAGTTCTACTCCTGGCCCCACCACTTTCCAGATTTATAGTCTTGGGTGAGTCACTCAACCTCTCTGAGCTTTAGTTTCCTCATTTGTAAAACGGAGCTAAAATTCTCCAGCACACAGGGCTGTTGTAAGGATTTAATGAACCAATCCAATTTAAGCCCCTGGAAGGTTTCCTGGTACAGAGTGGATGCCCAGTTAGCTAGTAGTTCCCTTCTGCTTTGGTGATAAATTATTGTAAAAGGTCATGCAAGTACTGGCAAAGCTAGAGGGGTTGTCTGGGTCTTGATAAAGAATAAAGTCTACTGCCCTCTGGGGGTTGCATGAGTAATTGGGCCTCACTAACAAATGAGCTACAGTGGCTAACCAAAAAGTCAGCAGTTCAAATCTACCAGCAGATCCTTGGCAAGCCTATGGGGGCAGTTCTACTCTGTCCTACAGGGTCACTCTAGGGTTGCTATGAGTTGGGATCAACTCGATGGCAGCAGGTTTGGTTTTTTTGGCTTTTAACCAAAAGGTTGGCAGTTTAAATCTACCAGCCACTCCTTGGGAACTCTATGGGGCAGTTTTACTCTGTCCTATTGGGTCACTATAAGCTGGAGTCTTTAGTGGTCTGTGAAAGGGACAGTGGGGAACCAATAGCTGTTCTCAATTGTGGCTAAATGGAATTCTCCAATCCCCCAAGGCCTTGCCCTAGGACACAGCTGAGAGCTCACACCACCCCCCTCTGGGACCAGCACACACTAAGGCAGGCTAACAAGAGGGGGCTTTTGGTAAAAAGTACCTCAAAGTGAAGAAGGGGAACTGAGACTGCCTAGCATAACAGGAGTGGCTAGGGAAGGTTTTTTCCAGGCACTGCAGGAGGAGAATACATTAATTTGAAGAGAAATATGTACTGACTGTGTACTAGAATGCTATGCTGGGGCCAATCTATACGGAGTATATGTTTGGAATTTTGTGTGGGCCCTAAGCAGCCCTAAGACATACTACCATGTCTATCTGTCTGTCTCAAGAAGTCTGGCCGGGGGCTGGACCTGGTGGTCAGCTTTATTTCATTTCTACCTCTCATGGCACTAAGTTCTCTTCATCTCTGTTGTTTGTTCTTAGGTGCCGTAGAGTTGGTTCTGACTCATACTGACCCATGCACAACAGAACAATGCACTGCCCCGTCCTGCACCATCCTCACAATTGTTGCTATGCTTGAACCTATTGTTGCAGCCACTGTGTCAATCCATCTCGTTGAGGGTTTTCTTCTTTTTCGCTGACCAAGCATGGTGTCCTTCTCCAGGAACTGATCCCTCCCGACAACATGTCCAAAGTATATGAAGCACAGTCCCACCATCCTTGCTTCCAAGGAGCATCCTGGTTGTACTTCTTCCAAGACAGATTTGTTCGTTCTTTTGGCAGTCCATGGTATATTCAATATTCTTCGCCAACACCACAATTCAAAGGCATCAATTCTTCTTCAGTCTTCCTTATTCATTGTCTAGCTTTCACACGCATATGAGGTCGCTGAAAACCCCATGGCTTGGATCAGGAGCACCTTAGTCCTCAGGATAACATCTTTGCTTTTTAACAGTTTAGAGAGGTCTTTTGCAGCAGATTTGCCCAATGCAATGGGTCTTTTGATTTCTTGACTGCCTACTTCCAGAGGTGTTGATTATGGATCCAAGTAAAATGAAATCCTTGACAACTGTCATGGATTGAATTGTGTCCCCCC
The DNA here is from genome assembly GCF_030014295.1 of Loxodonta africana. Taxonomy (NCBI): domain Eukaryota; kingdom Metazoa; phylum Chordata; class Mammalia; order Proboscidea; family Elephantidae; genus Loxodonta; species Loxodonta africana. The sequence goes on from NC_087348.1 coordinate 48,369,467, forward strand.
AAAAATGTGTGTATCAATTTGGCTGGGCCATGATTCCCAGTACTGCATGGTCACCCTCCATTTTATGATTGTAATTTTATATTAAAGAGGGTTAGGGTGGGATCGTAACACCCTTACTAAGTTCGCAGCCCTCATCCAATGTAAAGGGAATTTCCCTGGGGTGTGGCCTGCACCACCTTTTACCTTACAAGAGACAAAAGGAAAGGAAAGCAAGCAGAGAGCTGGAGATCTCATACCACCAAGAAAGCAGTGCCAGGGCTACAGTGTATCCTTTGGACCCAGGGTCCCTGCGTGGGATGCTCCTCGACGAGGGGAAGTTGAGGACAAGGACCTTCCTCCAGATCCGACAAAGAGAGAAAGCCCTCCCCTGAAGCTGACACCCTGAATTTGGACTAGACTGTGAGAGAATAAATTTCTGTTTGTTAAAGCCATCCACTTGTGGCACTTCTGTTATAGCAGCACTAGATGACTAAGACAACCACCTCAGTCTTTTTGCCATTTATTATGATGTTGCTTATTGGTCCAGTTGTGAGGATTTTTATTGTCTTTATGTTGAGGTGTTATCCATACTGAAGGCTGTGGTCTTTGATCTTCATCAGTAAGTATTTCAAGTCGTCTTCACTTTCAGCAAGCACGGTTGTGTCATCTGCATAATGCAGGTTGTTAGTGAGTCTTCCTCCAATCCTGATGCTTCATTCTTCTTCCTATAGTCCAGCTTCTCGGATTATTTGCTCAGCATACAGATTGAATAGGTGTGGTGAAAGGACACCTTTTCTGACTCTAAACCATGCAGTATCCCCTTGTTCTGTTCGAACGACTGCCTCTTGATGCATGTACAGATTCCTCATGAGCACAATTGAGTGTTCTGAAATTGTTATCCATAATTTGTTATGATCCACACAGTCGAATGCCTTAGCATAGTCAATAAAATACAGGTAAACATCTTTCTGGTATTCTCTGCTTTCAGCCAAAAATGGCTGGCATTGGCCATGATATTCCCGGTTCCAAGTCCTCTTCTAAATCTGGTTTGAATTTCTGGAAGTTCCCTGTCGACATACTGCTACAGCCGCTTTTGAATGATCTTCAGCAAAATTTTGCTTGCATGTGATTTAATGATATTGTTCTATAATTTCTGCATTCAGTTGGATCACCTTTCTTGGGAATAGGCATAAATATGGATCCCTTCCAGTCAGTTGGCCAGGTAGCTGTCTTCCAAATTTCTTTGCATAGACAAGTGAGCGCTTCCAGTGCTGCATCCATTTGTTGAAACATCTCAATTGGTATTCTTTCAATTCTCAGAGCCTTGTTTTTTGCCAATGCCTTCAGTGCAGCTTGGACCTCTTCCTTTAGTACCATCAGTTCCTGATCACATGTTACCTCCTGAAATGTTTGAATGTCGACTAATTCTTTTTTTTTTTTTAATAATTTTTATTGAGCTTTAAGTGAACGTTTACAAATCAAGTCAGTCTGTCACATGTAAGCTTATATACACCTTACTCCATACTCCCACTTATTCTCCCCCTAATGAGTCAGCCCTTCCATTCTCTCCTTTCGTGACAATTTTGCCAGTCTCTAACCCTCTCTACCCTCCTATCTCCCCTCCAGACAGGAGATGCCAAAACAGTCTCAAGTGTCCACCTGATACAAGTAGCTCAATCTTCGTCAGCATCTCTCTCCAACCCATTGTCCAGTCCCTTCCATGTCTGATGAGTTGTCTTCAGGAATGGTTCCTGTCCTGGGCCAACAGAAGTTTTGGGGACCATGACCGCCGGGATTCCTCTAGTCTCAGTCAGACCATTAAGTCTGGTCTTTTTATGAGAATTTGGGGTCTGCATCCCACTGATCTCTTGCTCCCTCAGGGGTTCTCTTCTGTGCTCCCTTCGACTAATTCTTTTTGATATAGTGATTCTGTATATTCTTTCCATCTTCTCTTGATGCTTCCAGAGTTGTTTAATATTTTCCCATAGAATCCCCATAGAATCTTCATCTCTAGCCAGGAAAAATGACCACAACCCCCAACACCAAAAAGCCAGATGACAAGGAATGGCTGAACAACCAGCTTAAAGACCAAGGGGAGAAAACTGTAGGATGAGGCAGAGAAAGTAGAAGGATTTACATGGCCCAGGGGTGCATGGGGACTGCATGATTAGAGAGGCCCCCAGCACACAGACCCCTTTGATGGACCAGGAGAAAAGAAAGCCTTTGAACACAGATTCCATTCTGACTTTCGAACCCAGATTCCAAGGGGGAATTTCAATGGATCAGAGTGGTCAGCTTCAGGCCAAAGGAAAGAACAGTTCTGTATGTCCTTCTGGATTCAACATATTAATGACCAGTGAACCTGTTTTTGGTAATGAGCTGCCCTCATGCTGTGAAGAACAAAGTTGCGGCAATTGGCAAAGACTGCTAATTGTTCTTTTAATATCGATTTTCCTTTTTCTTCAGTCAAAGATACTCTAAATTTTATCTGGACATATGGCTGCCCAGAACAAAGAGTATATTTTCCAGACTCCCTTTTAGCCAAGCTTGGTCTATAGGATGGATGCAGAAATGGTGTGTACAACTTTCACAAAGTGTTCTTAAAGGAAGGTGGGGTATGCCCTCCTCCTTCTAGCTGGCTTGGAATATAGGTGTCATGACTAGAGCTGGAGCGACGATATTGGACCATAAGGTCCAATGACACCTTTGTGTTGAAGACATCAAAGCAACAAACTAGAAAAATCCTCAGCCTTTGAAGACTGTGGAGTTGCATACGAGCTGGCAGTACCAACCATGAAAAGAGAAATAAACTTCTATCTCTTCTAAATCTAATCTTCACTGATAGAAGTGGCTCCACAATATTTTCAAAAGGTAAAATTCATTTCCCTGGAGAAAAGAATCCTATACACGTTACTGATGTTGAGTAGTATCTGAGCACTTACTGTGTCTCAGACACTTTCCTAAGCACTTCACATACATTAGTTCATCTAATCCTCAGAAAATTCCATGAAGTGCTGAATTATTCTTGTTTTATAAATGAGGAAACAGACATGAGGCAAATTAACTAACTTGCTCAAGTTTACATAGTAAGTAGTAGAACTGGTATCTGAACCCAGATAGCCAGGATCCAAACCCAGACTCTTAACCACTATGTTAACTAAAATGCAATCATATGAGAAGTCCAAATCAGATGTTTTGGTTGTTCCCTGTGCTGTTTTCTATAAATAAATGTTTTTCTCATTCATTAATTAAAAAATGGGAGAATAAATGCACTACTTCATACAACAGCTTGGGAGGATCTTTTTTGAAACATGGGGCCCATAAAGGAAGTGTAGAGGTGAATTGATAAAAAGAGGTCTTTTTCTCAATTGAAGTCCCTGGGGGTGGTGCAAAAGGCAACACACTCAGCTTCTGATTGAAAGGTTGGAGGTTCAAGTCCACCTAGAGGTGCTTTGGAAGAAAGGCCTGGCAATCTACTTCAGAAAAATCAACTATTGAAAACTCTGTGGAGCACAGTTCTACTCTGACACACATGGGTCACTGTGAGTTGGAATTGACTTGATGGCAACTGGTGTTTTTTCTCAATTGGCACAGCTACTCTAAATCAGTGGCCTCCGAACTTTCTGGATGGTATACCCATCAGGGCAACTTTTGGGGGCACACTATACGCAAAGTAAAGGCTATTAACCGAAAGTTTGGCATTTTGAACCCACTAGCTGCTCTGTGGGGAAAAGATGTGGCAGTCTGCTTCTGTAAAGATTACACCTTTGGAAACCCTATGGGGCAGGTCTACTCTGTCCCATAGGGTCCCTGTGAATCGGAATCAACTCAGTGGTAACAGGTTTGGTTTTTGTTTTTTGGTATCCCCAAAGTGTATGTGTGTGTGCTTGTGAAATTCACAAATATTGCTGTCTGAATAGATTATTACAGCAGATACCATGGTGCTGAGCTGAAATCATCTCTTTAGAGCTGCTAGCTCCATCCCTCAACTGCTGGAAGTATCAGTGGCTAAAGCCATAGCTGCATTCCTCATTGCAAACTGTCCTTGGCCACAGGAAACTGCTCACCCAAGGTCATGCTCTCCAAAGGGATGGCCCATAGCCAGTTACTGACTGATGGGGGTATAAAGACCCAACTCCTTTGTCTCAATACAGGACCACTCTGAAGGATCATCCCAGCTCCAGAGCTCCCGATAGGATCTGCTGAGGCTTCGGTTGCATCAGCCTTGTGAGTCAGTATCATTCTCCGCCCAGTCCTGCCTTCCTCCCCTCCCTACAGGTGTATCCTCTGAGACCACCTCCAATAAATCTTCTACACACAACTTTACGTCAGAGTTTTTTTCTAGGGGACCCAATTTAAGACAATTATGTACATCACAAAACATAACCCCAAATTAAAACTCAAACAAGGGTGAGATGAAAGTAACTATAAAGAGAAGCTCTAATATTTTCTATACATACCCCAGTGGTTGTCCTGTGCACCCTGGGGGTGTGCTTAACTACTTTGGAAATGATTCCCCAGGGCTGACAATTTAACACATTAGTCATGTTAATCCCAACCCAGGGATGGGAGTCAGAGGTTGAGGAGGAGGAGAAAGAAGAAGGGGTCCTTTTCCAACCCTGCCTACCCCCAGACACATTTAGATTCCCCTGGCATAGGTGCCCATAGCCCATTTCCCTTTCCTTGGAACGTTCATCACACTTGTGATCACGAGTTTAATGACTATCTTCCCAAAAGATGCAGATTGATGAAATCAGGTTCAGTTTCCATCTTGTTCATTGATGTCTATCCAGTGCCTAACCGTGCCTGGCATATAGTAGGCACTCAGCGAATTTTACTGAGGGAGAAGGAGAAAGAGAGGCTTAATCTGGATTTGTTCACCCACATTTTGGGCTTCTAGTGGGACAAAGCTTTTGTTATCAGCTGCCTTGGTGTTGGCCCCACTGGTTCATGGCAACCTTCTGCATGAAACACTAACCAGTCCTGCGATATCCACATAATCAGTTACAGATTGGACTGCTGAGATCCATAGGGTTTTCATTCCTGATTTTACAAGTAGATCACCAGGCCTTTCTTCCTAGTCCCTCTTGGCCTAGAAGCTCCACTGAAACCTGCTCAGCATCACAGCAACATGGAAGCTTCCACTGACAGATGGGTGGTGGCTCCGCGTGAGGTGCACTGGCCGGGAATCAGACCCGAGGCTCCCTCATGGCAAGCAGGAATTCTGCCTCTGGACCGCCGCTGCCTCCTGTGTTGGACACAGAGGCTGAACCTCTTCTCAGCTATTCCAGTCCAGTAAGTCGTATTGGTTCAATAGTTTGTTGAGAACTTACTATGTGCCAAGCAGCCTGCTCTGCTATAGGGATTCAACGGTGAGTGAGAAAAGACAAGGTCCTATCCTTGTGGAGCCTCAAGCATGGGGGAGATAGACGTCAATCAAACAAGAGCATAGAAGTATAATGAAAAACAAAAAAAAACAAAAAAGATGTACTTTAAAGGAAAGAAAGGGTGTGCCCTGAAAATGATATAGTCCGGTGTGTGCTTGGCACACAGGGGTAAGGCCAGTAGGAGAGTGCAGTCAGAGAAGGCTTCCTGGAGGAAGTGATGCTTGAGCTACAACTGTGGAATCCGGTTAATTAGGCAGTGTTTCTCAACCTTGGCACTACAAACATTTGAGTCTAGATGATTCTCTTTGGTGGGAGGTTGTCCTGTGCATTTTAAGATGTTTAGCAACATCCCTGGTCTTTACTTACTAGAATACGGTAGCATCCCTATTCCACTCCAGTCGTGACAACCAAAAATGTCTCCAGAATTTGCCAAGTGTCCCCTGCAGGGCAGAATCACCCCTTGGTGGGAACCACTGAGCTAGAGGAAGAGGCCAGGTGGGTGGGGAATGGAGAAGGGAGGGAAGGGAAAATGTACATCAGGCTAAAGGGGAAGCAAATGCAAGCCACAGGGTGGGCCTGGGCGACTGGTGGGGGAACAGTGCCGTTGAGGGCAGAGAGGGAGTGAGAGAGAGGCTGGTGATGAACGCTGAGAGGCAGGCAGGGCCAGACCCTGCAGGCTGAAAAAGGAGGAAATGAATTGTCTTGTAAAGAAAACAGAGACATGCAGAGAGAGGGTGGGAGCCTACAGGGCTAATGACAGGATCTCATGACTCTAAACACTGGGATCCAAAAATTAAGAAACAAGTCTCCGTAAATCTGGAGCCCTGAAACAGAATACTAATGGAGCTCAGTTAGCACACGTAGCCCTTCCACCCGGTTCCCTGCACTGATGAGAGGATGACAGACAAACCAGAGTAGGGTGCAAGGACTTGCCAAGGGCTCCATTTAATAAATCAACTGACACGCCTCGCCATTTGCATTGTTAATGGCAGTACCAAACCCCCGGGTGTTGCTGCAGAAACTTGTCCTGCTGCTGCCTCCCATCCTGTAACTTCCCAAGTGAGTTGGCAAAGCACAGCCGGGCACTGGGCGATTAGGTCTGAAACACATGCTAGAATCAGCCTGGAGCAGGAGGGTGGTTGTTGTTGTTAAGTGCCTTCAACTGGGTTCGACTCATAGTGACCCTACATACAACAGAACGAAACACTGCCCGGTCTTGCGCCATCCTCACAAGTGTTGTTATGCTTGAGCCCATTGTTGCAGCCACTGTGTCAGTCCATCTCGTCAAGGCTCTTTCTCTTATTCACTGACTGTCTACTAAGTACGATGTCTTTCTCCAGGGATTGGTCCCTCCTGATAACACGTCCAAAGGAAGCAAGACAAAGCCTCAGGATACTTGCTTCTGAGGAGCATTCTGGCTGTACTTCCTCTAAGAGAGATTGTTCAAAATGTAAAATGCTCACAATGTCCAGCCACAGATGTGCAGCCTTCGTGTCCTAATGAGCACCTCAAAGGCGAGTCCCAGGGCTCCTGAAGCAGAACTGTCTGGAATGCGATACCAGTTCATCCAAAGCCCAAATGCAACTTTTTGGCCATTGAGCTCCCCGTCATTCCACCACTGAGTCATTATTTGCTAACCCGCGATGACCTTTAATAAGTGAAAGTTAACCTCTTTCAGTATCAGCTTCCTCAAATATGTTATTTGCTGTAGAGTGGACATGGACTCATGGCAATCCCATGCACAACGGAACAAAATGCTGCCTGGTTCTGCACCATCCACATGATCAGTTAGGACAATGTTCTGTTGTGATCCATAGAATTTTCATTGGCTGATTTTTGGAAATGGATTGCCAGGCCTTTCTTCTGCGGCATCTCTGGGTGGACTTGAACCCTTAACTTTTTGGTTAGCAAACAAGCACATCAGCTGTCTACACCACCCAGGCAGGGACTCCTATTCAGCATGATAGCAACATGCAAGCCATCACTGACACCTGATTGGTGGCTGCATGTGAGGTTCATTGGTCAGGAAAGGAACCTGATCTGGTGAGAATTTACCACTGAGCTACCAATGCCCCAGTCCTCAAATATAGGTGGAAATGATTTTTTTCTTTGGGCGAGGTGATGCTGACTATCAGAACCACCTGGGGAGCTTCTCAGTGGGTGCTGTGCCCCGTCCTACCCCTAAGATTCTGATGTGCTCTCAAGGGGTGCGTTCCTCAGACAGGACCATTGTTGTTCATTTTTCCTTTTGCCTCAGGCTCCAACATAACTGACACTGTCCCTGATCCTGTCTATATTTAAAATTTTGATATTTTGTTCTTAGTGGATTTTTTTGCATTAATTTTTTTGTTTTGTTTTGCATTAATTTTGATTTTTAAAAGTATTGCATAAAATATTATGTACCTTGATGACTGAGTTTTTCGGCACCCCCTTAAATTTTGTACCTGCAGGTAGCGTCTCACTCACTTCACTGTACTCCCATCCCTGTTTCTTAGTTGCAAGTCACCACCTAGCCAGCCAAAAGGCCTTGGAGTCACAAAGGTTAAGCACTCAACTGCTAACCGAAAGGTCGGCAGTTCAAAACCCACTCTGTGGCTTAGCTGGTGAAAGACCTATCAATCAGTTCCTGTAAAGACTACAGCCAAGAAGACCCTATGGGGAAGTTCTATGCGGTCGCATGGGGTTACTATGAGTGGGAATCCACTTGACACCCAACAACAACGACTTAGCAAGCCATTGAGCCCACAGAGGTGTTTTATAACCTATACCGAAAAATTACTGTGCATTTGGATTAGGATCCTGGCACCACCACTTAGTAGCTGTGTGATGTTGGGCAAGATACTTAACCTACCTGTACCTCAGTTTGGAAACCCTGGTGGCGTAGTGGTTAAGTGCTACGGCTGCTAACCAAAAAGTTGGCAGTTTGAATCCGCCAGGCGCTCCTTGGAAACTCTATGGGGCAGTTCTACTCTGTCCTATGGGGTTGCTATGAGTCGGAATTGACTCGATGGCAGTGGGTTTGGTTTTCGGTGGGTACCTTAGTTTTCTTATCAATGTTGTTAGTTGTGGTCGAGTCAGTTCTGACTCATGGCAATCCCATGAGTACATGGGTATGGTGTAGAACTGCTCCATTGGGTTTTCAAGGCTGTGACCTCTTAGAAGTGGATCATCAGGGCTGTCTTTCAAGACACCTCTGGGTGAATTCAAACCACCAAACTTTTGGCTAGTAATGGAGCGCTTAACCATGTGCATCACCTAGGGGCCCTCCTCATCGGTAAGCTATTAACTACTTATCTGATAGAGTTGTCATGAGGATTAAATGGATCGGGCACAGTAAGCCCCACAAGTGTGTAAGTGACAGCTACTGTTACCACTGGTCTCAACCTTTGGGTACAGCATTTTTACTAAACTTATTACTTTTAGAATAACTTTAGATTTACAGAGAAGTTGCAAAAATAATATGGAGCTCCTGTATACCGTTCATTCAGGGTCCTTTAATGTTAATATCTTCATAAACATGGTACTTCTGTCAAAACTAAGAAATTAATACTGGTACATTAGTATTAACTAAACGGCAGACTTTCTTGACATTTCACTATTTTTTCCGCCGATGTCTTTTTTTCTCTTCCAGAATTCAAGTCAGGATACCATGTTGCATTTAGGGGGTTGCTGTTTTGATTTGCTTGTTTTGTTTTTATTTTGCCTGAAGAAGGTTCTAAAAGCTGGCATTTGAATGCCTTTACATGAGGCCTGATTTGCCACTCTGCCGCAATCCCTGCCACTCCCTATTGTCACAAGCCAGGCCTGCTTACGTCTGCCTTTACCTGCCTGCCCCTGGAGGCATTTGAATCTATAACCCTGGACCACCCAATAGCTCAACCTCTTCTCCAAGAGATTGTATTTCTATGGTTAATTCTTCTGGGTGCCCCCAAATTCTCTATTAATATTCAAATACTGTTGGGTTGCTGGCTCATGAAAGCAGACATTATAGATAGTAAGGAAAGCCCCATGGGAATAGTTAGAGAAGAAGTGCCTGAAGGTCAGAAGGTGACAGGGACATGGAGAGGCATCTAGAAGGAAAGGCTGCAGTTATTGATGCCGGACTTATCTATCCAACAGCAATCATGCCTTGGGGTGGGCCCTGCCCAAGATAGGCTGACTCTTAATGCTCAGCTATGTGACCCTCCCGAAGGACTCCTAGCACCCCTGGGCTGAGCCCAGCACAGCCCACCAAGCTGCTATAGCCTCTATTTTCTCCTGGGTCCTTCCCCTCACTCTGCCTCCACCCTCTCCAGAACGTAGGTAACTCAGATCCTTGATAGTAGATGGGAGAAAAGACCAGAAAAAACTTAGCCACCCTGAAAAACATACTAAGGACCTTCTCTGCCCAGGGCTACGCACAGTGCTACGTGGGGATTCAAAAGTTAAGCGATATCATCTAAATGACAGTAGCAGCAGTATTTTCAATCTTGGGGTGTTTTTGTTTTCTTTTTTTTTAGTAGACTTTATTTTTTAGAGCAGTTTTAGGTTTATAGAAAACTTGTGCAGAAAGTGCAGAGCATCCCCACATATGCCTCTTCTCCCCAGTACCTTATTAGCATCTTGCATTCCTGTGGCACGTTTGTTACGGTTGATGAACTAATATTGATATACCATTATTAGCTAACGTCTCTCCATAGTAAAGTCCATAGTCTACACTACAATTCACTTTGTATTATACAGTCTGTCATGGATTGAACCGTGTCCCCCCAAAATATGTGTCAACTGATTTAGGAAATAATATTGGAATCATTATTCCCTTTCCTCAAGCATAGAGAATGTCACCCAGCTGGAGTTGGGCTCACAAGACCTCAAAAGGACTCACAAGGACACATCATTTGGGCCCTGAGATAAAGACAATACATAGAATAATCTTGGAAAATATCTTTTAGGGAACCTTTCACAGAAGCTAGAACACAAAAGACTTTCCACTCTTTATCTTTTTCTGTTAACATATGGTGAATAGAAATTTGTTGGACCAATGAAGACCCTCCTGGCTATCCTTACTGAAACCTGTACCAATGATCGTTAATAAAGACAATTCAAAACGTAGGATGACCATTTCCAGCCAATCTGTGAAAAGGTGAAGCTTTCAATGGTTTTGGCCATTTGCAATGTTAATATATGCTAATGATTCTGTAATTTCTTTGGACTTGGAAGACCTGGCTGTGGCAGCATGTTTGTCAGGTTTCCCACTCTTGTTTATCCTGTAATATTCTCTGGGCTAGGACAGACATGTCTGTGGCAGCATGCTTGTCCGTTTTCCCACTTTTGTCTACTCTGTAATTTCCTTGGACTTGGGCACACATGGTTGTGGCAGCATGCTTGTCCTTTCTCCCATCCTTGCTTATTCTGTAATATTTCCTTGGATTCGGGCAGACATGGCTCTGGCAGCGTGCTTGTCTGCTTTCCACTTTTGTCTTTCTGAATATATGGTGAATAAAACTTTCTTTTTGCTTTACTAAACTTTGTGATGTTTTTCCCCTACAACACAACTTGGTTAGGCCATGATTCCCAGTATTGTGTGGTTGTCCTCCATTTTGTAATTGTAATTTTTTGTTAAAGAGGATTAGGGTGGGATTGTAACACCTTACTAAGGTCACATCCCTGATCCAATGTAAAGAGAGTTTCCCTGGGGTGTGGCCTGCACTGCCTTTTTTTTTTTTTTAATAACTTTTATTAAGCTTCAAGTGAACGTTTACAAATCCAGTCTGTCGCATATAAGTTTACATACATCTCACTCCCTTCTCCCACTTGCTCTCCCCCTCTTGAGTCAGCCCTTTCAGTCTCTCCTTTCTTGACAATTTTGCCGGCTTCCCTCTCTCTCTATCCTCCCATCCCCCCTCCAGACAAGAGTTGCCAACACAATCTCAAGTGTCCACCTGATATAATTAGCTCACTCTTCATCAGCATCTCTCTCCCACCCGCTGACCAGTCCCTTTCATTTCTGATGAGTTTTCTTCGGGGATGGTTCCTGTCCTGTGTCAACTGAAGGTCTGGGGAGCGTGGCCGCCGGGATTCCTCCAGTCTCAGTCAGACCATTAAGTCTGGTCTTTTTATGAGAATTTGGGGTCTGCATCCCACTGATCTCCTGTTCCCTCAGGGGTCCTCTGCTGTGCTCCCTGTCAGGGCAGTCATCGATTGTCGCCGGGCACCAACTAGTTCTTCTGGTCTCAGGATGATGTAGGTCTCTGGTTCATGTGGCCCTTTCTGTCTCTTGGCCTCTTAGTTGTCGTGTGGCCTTGGTGTTCTTCATTTTCCTTTGCTCCAGGTGGGTTGAGACCAATTGCTGCATCTTAGATGGCCTCTTGTTAGCATTTAAGACCCCAGACGCCACATTTCAAAGTGGGATGCAGAATGATTTCATAATAGAATTATTTTGCCAATTGACTTAGAAGTCCCCGCAAACCATGTTCCCCAGACCCCTGCACTTGCTCCGCTGACCTTTGAAGCATTCATTTTATCCCGGAAACTTCTTTGCTTTTGGTCCAGTCCAATTGAGCTGACCTTCCATGTATTGAGTGTTGTCTTTCCCTTCACCTGAAGCAGTTCTTATCTACTGATTAATCAATAAAAAACCCTCTCCCACCCTCCCTCCCTCCCCCCCTCGTAACCACAAAAGTATGTGTTCTTCTCAGGTTTACTATTTCTCAAGATCTTATAATAGTGGTCTTATACAATATTTGTCCTTTTGCCTCTGACTCATTTCGCTCAGCATAATGCCTTCCAGGTTCCTCCATGTTATGAAATGTTTCAGAGATTCGTCACTGTTCTTTATCGATGCGTAGTATTCCATTGTGTGAATATACCACAATTTATTTACCCATTCATCCGTTGATGGACACCTTGGTTGCTTCCAACTTTTTGCTATTGTAAACAGAGCTGCAATAAACATGGGTGTGCATGTATCTGTTTGTATGAAGGCTCTTGTATCTCTAGGGTATATTCCTAGGAGTGGGATTTCTGGGTTGTATGGTAGTTCTATTTCTAACTGTTTAAGATAACGCCAGTTAGATTTCCAAAGTGGTTGTACCATTTTACATTCCCACCAGCAGCGTATGAGAGTTCCAATCTCTCCGCAGCCTCTCCAACATTTATTATTTTGTGTTTTTTGGATTAATGCCAGCCTTGCTGGTGTGAGATGGAATCTTATCGTAGTTTTAATTTGCATTTCTCTAATGGCTAATGATCGAGAGCATTTTCTCATGTATCTGTTGGCTGCCTGAATATCTTCTTTAGTGAAATGTGTGTCCATATCCTTTGCCCACTTCTTGATTGGGTTGTTTGTCTTTTTGTGGTTGAGTTTTGACAGAATCATGTAGATTTTAGAGATCAGGCGCTGGTCGGAGATGTCATAGCTGAAAATTCTTTCCCAGTCTGTAGGTGGTCTTTTTACTCTTTTGGAGAAGTCTTTAGATGAGCATAGGTGTTTGATTTTTAGGAGCTCCCAGTTATCGGGTTTCTCTTCATCATTTTTGGTAATGTTTTGTATTCTGTTTATACCTTGTATTAGGGCTCCTAGGGTTGTCCCAATTTTTTCTTCCATGATCTTTATCGTTTTAGTCTTTATGTTTAGGTCTTTGATCCACTTGGAATTAGTTTTTGTGCATGGTGTGAGGTATGGGTCCTGTTTCATTTTTTTGCAAATGGATATCCAGTTATGCCAGCACCATTTGTTAAAAAGGCTATCTTTTCCCCAGTTAATTGACACTGGTCCTTTGTCAAATATCAGCTGCTCATACGTGGATGGATCTATGTCTGGGTTCTCAATTCCGTTCCATTGGTCTATGTGTCTGTTGTTGTACCAATACCAGGCTGTTTTGACTACTGTGGCTGTATAATAGGTTCTGAAGTCAGGTAAGGTGAGGCCTCCCACTTTCTTCTTCTTTTTCAGTAGTGCTTTGCTTATCCGGGGCTTCTTTCCCTTCCATATGAAATTGGTGATTTGTTTCTCTATCCCCTTAAAATATGACATTGGAATTTGGATCGGAAGTGCGTTATATGTATAGATGGCTTTTGGTAGAGTAGCCATTTTTACTATGTTAAGTCTTCCTATCCATGAGCAGGGTATGTTTTTCCACTTAAGTATGTCCTTTTGAATTTCTTGTAGTAGAGCTTTGTAGTTTTCTTTGTATAGGTCTTTTACATCCTTGGTAAGATTTATTCCTAAGTATCTTATCTTCTTGGGGGCTACTGTGAATGGTATTGATTTGGTGATTTCCTCTTCGGTGTTCTTTTTGTTGATGTAGAGGAATCCAAGTGATTTTTGTATGTTTATTTTATAACCTGAGACTCTGTCAAACTCTTCTATTAGTTTCAGTAGTTTTCTGGAGGATTCCTTAGGGTTTTCTGTGTATATAATCACGTCATCTGCAAATAGTGATAACTTTACTTCTTCCTTGCCAATCCGGATACCTTTTATTTCTTTGTCTAGCCGAATTGCCCTGGCTAAGACTTCCAACACGATGTTGAATAAGACCTGCGCTGCCTTTTATCTTACAAGAGATAAAAGGAAAGGGAAGCAAGCAGAGAGTTGGGGACCTCATACCACCAAGAAATAAGCACTGGGAGCAAAGCTCGTCCTTTGGACTTGGGGTTCCTGCGTGGAGAAGCTCCTAGTCCAGGGGCGGACTGATGCGAAAGACCTTCCTCCAGAGCCGACAGAGACAGAAAGACTTCTCCTGGAGCTGACGCCCTGAATTTGGACGTTTAGCCTACTTTACTGTGAAGAAATAAATTTCTCTTTGTTAAAGCCATCCGCTTGTGATATTTCTGTTATAGCAGCACTAGATGACTAAGACTCAGTCCTATTAACTGAAAGCTCAGCTGATTGAACCCATAAGGCCCTCCGGGGGAGAAAGATGTGGCAGTCTGCTTCTGTAAAGATTACAGCCTTGGAAACCCTATGAGGTAGTTCTACTCTGTCTTGTAGGATCACTATGAGTCAGAATTGACTTGACAGCTCACAACAACCACATGGGTTTTGACAAATAAATGCATGTCATGTAAACACCATTATAATACAGCAACAAACCTGTTGCCATCTAGTCAATTCTGACTTGTGGAGAACTCACGTGTTACAAAGTAGAACTCCACCATTATGGTATAAAAATACTTTGTGTCTTCTATCTTGTTTTTGACTTAGAAATAGACCATAGGTTATGAGCGATCTCCATAACTTCACATACCTGACAAACTCCATAACTTTACATCCAGCTTTTCATGTAAGACTTGCTTCTCTGTCTCTGGATATTTAGAGAAGTCCACTTATTGAGCAATAGCACCAATGCCTAGAAAAAGATGAGGAAGTTTATTACAAAAAATATGTGAGAATACTCCCCTAATTTATATTTTTGTTCTTGCTTGTGGGCAGATCTTCCAAGAGGCCCCAGATTTCAGCCACATGATTTCTGCCTGCCCTCTACAGTGTCTCTCTCGACTCCAGCACAGCTGGATAATCAGATGGGCTCTGGAGTCAGACCTCATAAGCACCGGCTTCAATACAAACTGACTCTTGTGACCTTGGGCAAGTTACTCAACCTCTTTGTGCCTCAGCTTCATGTGTAAAATGGGGATAATTGAAGCACCTGCTGCCCACAATGGTTGTAAGGGTAAATAGAAGCCAGATGAAATAATCATGCAGTGTGCTTAGCGTAGTACCTGGCATGTAATATGTGTTCAAAAAGTTTAGCCCTAGTTACTTAGAATGTTCAGGAAAAGGTAGCATAATCATTGCCAAATGGCAGCCAACTTGGGAGCAAGGGAAGAGAACAGGTAAGAATGAAAAAGGAGAGGTGGTGTGGAGAGATGCCATTTGTGGGCTGTTTCAACTCTCTAAAGAGCTTCCACATATATCAGCTCATTATTTCAGACAGGAACCACGTAACTGTCTCCATGCGTCAAATGAGAAAAGTTCAACTCCTCTGAATCCAAATGACACACAAGGGATCACACAGCTAAAAAGGTATGTAACTGGCCTTGAAATAGTGGAGTGGAATAGTTGGGAGTATGAATCCTGGTGCCAAAATGCCTGGGTCAAATCCTGCCTGCCTGCCACCTCATGTTGTCTATGTGATGTAGGGGAAATCTCTTACTTTTCTGTACCTCAATTCTCTCATATGTAAACTGGGGACGATAATAGTACCTCACGGGGTTATTGTGAAGATTAAATAAGTGTGCATGTGTGTGTGTCTCTGTGTGTAAAAAGTTGGAATCCAGTTCCTCTCAGTTCAAATCTCCTGTTCTTTGAACACACAGACTGAAAGAATCACCCTTCCCCAACTCCCATTTTACAGATGAGAAAACTCAGCCCAGGAAAATAAAGGCTTTTTGTTTACATTTAGGAAACTAAACTAGGAAGAGAAGATGAAAGAAGAAGGAACCTGAAATGAAAAAGCAAAGAGACAGAACAGAACATCAGGGCCAGACTGAACAGAAGTTAGACGGAGTGTCCATGAAAATGAGAAGGCTGAGAAGGTTAGCAAAACAGTGATCTCATTTCTGACAGATAACCGGAAAGAACCAAGCCATGTTGTCAAACACCTGCAAGGCCTGGTCTGGCAGCCTGCCAACATGCCAACAGCAGTCTCGCCCAGTGTCCTGCCATTTGGCTCCTCGTCCCTTTAAGCACAACTGGGGGATATTGTGATCGAGAAGGTTAGCTTTTGGTCTCCCTTTCAAAATTTCAGCTGGCTCCCCAACTTAGTTCCCAGTCTAAGCCAACCACCCCTGCAATGACTGATGAAGTTAGGGAATTCAGAAGGAGCTGTCTAGGAAGAGAACACACTTCCCAAAAGCTGCGGGCCAGAGGATCAGCATATGCTGTAGCACACATTGGATCCTTCCAGGAACATCTAACGCTTTCTCTCCAGTCATACCTGTACACCTCAATTTAGATTTTACATATACACACTCACACTCACAAATACTCTTTCACAGTCACACACACCCACTCACACTCGCACACTCACATACACTCCCACATATACTCACGCATACTCACATACAATCACACTCACACAGGAGAAAGACAGGAAGGAACGAAACTTTCCCCTTTCACTGTGGGTCAAGCAATTGTTTTTGGCCTGAGCAATGCATAGTCTGTGATCTGCAGAATGGCTAAAAGTCAGATAGTGGCAGGATATGACAGATAAGAACACGCAGGGGCAGGAGAAGCTGCCAGGGATGTGGGGTGGAAGGCTCCAAGTTTATGTTGTCTTTGGCCCCTTGGGACACTTCTCCCTCATGAAGCAAAGTTTGTATATGTCTAACCCACACGTACCCCGACACATGACGTGTGTGGGAGCAAGTCCACCCACCTGTTCCCCTCTTGTGGAAATGAGGTCACCTCCTGAGCGCTTTCCTGTGCATCGGAGTGTAGCTGGCAGGCTGTTTGATCTCCTGCCTCCTGTCCTGCAGGTGTCCTCCGAGTGGCCTCAGGTGGGGGCTGAGACTACAGAGGCCTGTGGGCAAATGGTAGAGCTTCTTCTGCCTGCTGGGAGTGGAGCCCAGCTCCAGCCAAGTTCAGCCAACCTTGGCAGGCCCCAAACCGGATTTTCCCAGCTGGCCCTCACTTTGTGTTACTTCATGCTACACAAGAAAGGCAATTCATTACACGTACCATTAGGTGTGATGGAATCTTTTTGCTTTTGTGGAATGTTGCTTGTAGATAAATTCACACAGCAGAAAAATTGACTTTGTGAAACTGTGATCTGCTTCAGGCTTCTAAAAAGTGTTTTCTTACCCTCGTGGATGCTTAGAACGCACAGTAAAGTCAGGTCAGCACAATAGATTGGAAAGAGCGATGATCTATTTTTTTTTTTTTAATCATGGTAAAAATATATACAACATAGTATTTGCCAACTCAGCCTTTTTTACATGTATAATTCAGTGACACCAATTACATTAATCATGTTGTGCAAAACTCACCGGTATACCAGTATGCTGTTTGGAATAAAAATTTGGGACACCTGCTGTCGCATCTTTTTCCTGTGGAGCGGTTGGTGGGTTCAAAATGCTGACCTTTTGGTTAACAACTGAGGACTTTAGTGAGTACATTTTTATGAGTTTTAACAAATGCATGCATACAAGTGACTACCACCACAATTAAGATATTGAACAGTTCCAACACCCTAGAAACTTCCCTCTTGCCCCTTTAAAGTCAGTTATCCCCTGAAAACCCATTGATCTGATTCTGATTTTGGTTCTTATAATTTTGTTTTTTTCCAGAATGTAATATAAATGGAAGCACATTTTATATAGCTTTTGAGTCTAGCTTCTTTTTCTCAGCATAATGCTTTTAAGATTGATTCATTTTCCTTTTTTTAAATTCCTTTTCATTGCTGAGTAATATTCCATCGTATTCATTCATTCAGCAGTTGAAGGGCATTTGGGTTATTTCCCAGTTTTGGTTATTGTAACTAAAACCTCTATAAATATCCACATATACATTTTTGTATGTGAACATAAGTTTTCATTTCTCTTAGGTAAATATGTAGGGCTGGGATTGCTGGATTATATAATTGTATGTTTAAGTTTATAAGAAACTACCTAATTGTTTCCAATGTGGCTGTTCTGATTTGCATTCCCATCGTAATGTATGAGTATTTTGGGGACTTCACATCCTCATTGTACTTGGCGTTGCCTGTTTTTACCAATCTAATAGGTGCGTGGCGATGTAACAGTTAAGCTCTCAGCTTCTAACCCAAAGGTTGGCAACTTGAACCCATCTAGTGGCTCCACTGAAGAAAGACCTGTTGATCTGCTCCTATAAAGATTACAGCCTAGAATACCTTATAGGGCAGTTCTACTCTGTTACACTGGGCTGCTGTGAGTCAAAATCGACTAGACGGCACCTAACAAAGAAAGGCATATGGGGTATCTTATGTTGTTGTTCTCAGGTGCTGGCAAGTCAGTACCAGCTCATAGCTACCCCATGCATAACAGAACAAAACACTGCCCAATCCTGTGCTATCCTCATAATTGTTGCTATGCTCGAGCTCATTGTTGCAGCCACTGAGTCAGTCCATCTCGTTGAGGGTCTTCCTCTTTTTTGCCGACCCTCTATTTTACCAAGTATGATGTCCTTCTCCAGGGACTGATCCCTCCTGATAACATGTCTAAAGTATGTGAGACATAGTCTCGCCATCCTTGCTTCTAAGGAGCATTCTGGTTGTACTTCTTCCAAGACAGATTTGTTCATTCTTTTGGCAGTCCCTAGTATATTCAATATTCTTCACCAGCACCGCAATTGAAAAACATCAGTTCTTCTTTGGTCTTCCTTATTCATTGTCCAGCTTTCACATGCATATGAGGTGATTGAAGACACCATGGCTTGGGTCAGGTGCACCTTAGTCCTCGAGGTGACACCTTTGCTTTTCAACGCTTTAAAGAGGTCTCTTGCAGTCCATTTGCCCAATGCAATGTGTCTTTTGATTTCTTGACTGCTGCTTCCATGGCTGTTGATTGCAGATCCAAGTAAAATGAAATCCTTAACAACTTCAATCTTTTCTCCATTTATCATGATGTTGCTTATTGGTCCACTTGTGAGGGTTTTTGTTTTCTTTATGTTGAAGTGTACTCCATTCTGAAGGTTGTGGTCTTTGATCTTCATCAGTAAGTGCTTCAAGTCCTTTTCACTTTCAGCAAGCAAGGTTGTCTCATCTGCCTAACGCAAGTTGTTAATGAATCTTCCTCCAATCCTGATGCCATGTTCTTCTTCCTATAGTCCAGCTTCTCAGATTATTTGCTCAGCGTACAGATTGAATAGGTATGGTGAAAGGATACAACCCTGATGCACACCTTTCCTGACTTTAAACCAATCAGCACCCCCTTGCTCTGTCCGAACAACTGCCTCTTGATCTATGCAAAGGTTCTTCATGAGCACAATTAAGTGTTCAGAAATTCCCATTCTTTGCAATGTTATCCATAATTTGTTATGATCCACACAATCCGATGCCTTAGCATAGTCAATAAAATATAGGTAAACATCTCTCTGGTATTCTCTGCTTTCAGCCAGGATCCATGTGACATCAGTAATGATATCCCTGGTTCCACATCTTCTTCTAAATCCAGCTTGAATTTCTGGTGGTTCCTTGTCAATATACTGCTACAGCCACTTCTGAATGATCTTCAGCAAAATTTTGCTTGCATGTGATATTAATGATAGTGTTTGATAATTTCTGCGTCCAGTTGGATCACCTTTCTTGTGAATAGGCATAAATATGAACCTCTTCCAGTCAGATGACCAGGTAGCTATCTTCCAAATTTCTTGGCATAGACAAGCGAGCACTTCCAGTGCTGCATCTGTTTGTGGAAATATCTCAGTTGGTATTCCATTAGTTCCAGGAGCCTTGTTTTATGCCAGTGCCTTCAGTGTAGCTTGGACTTCTTGCTTTGGTACCATCAGTTCCTGATCATATGTTACCCCCTGAAGTGGTTGAACATCGATGAATTCTTAGTGGTTTTAATTTACATTTCCCTTATAACTAAAGATGTTGAGCATCTTTTTGTATGGTTATTTGTCATCTGTATTTGAAATGTCTATTCAAGCCTTTTCCCCATTTTTAATTGAGTTGTTTGTTTTCTTACTATTGAGCTTTGAGCGGGTGCAAGTCCTTTATCAAATGACTTATTTGCAAATATTTTCTCCAAGTCTTTTTATTTTAACAGTGGTTTTTGAAAAGCAAGGATTTTTAGTTTTGATGTAGTCTAATTTATCAATTTTTCTTTTATGAATTATGTTTTTGGCATCATATCTAAGAAAACTTTGCCTTATCCAAGGTCACAAAGATTTTCAGAGTACCTGCTTTTAACCCTGAGTGGGCATCTGATTCTGATCCTAGCTAGACAAGTCACTCATCCTTTCTCAGCTTAGCTTACCCCTCTGTGAAATGTGGAGATTGAAATAGATAAGGGTTTATCACACTTTTTGAAAGCAAGGGAACCTATTTTGAAATGAGACTGTGCGTGGGTTAAGCCTATTTTTACCTCAGACACAAGCATACCTGGGGCCTTGCCCTCCTGGGGCCTTTTGGGCAGCGATTTAATGTATACACAAATCACTGTAGGATCTTGTGAAAATGCAGATTCTGATTCAGTAGGTCTGGGGTAAGGCTAAGGTTCTGCATTTCTAACAAGCTCCAGGTGATGACTGTGCCGTTGATCCAGGGACGGCACTTTGAGTGGCAAAGCAACAGAGCCCTCTTAAGATCAAAATGTGGACTCTGCCTTTGTCAACATAAGACTTTGGATTTCCATAGCACGTTTTTTCTAAGGAGAGCAAAGTACTTTCACATCAATAATTCTCTTTTCCTCCCTTCTATCTGATCCATTATTATCTTCAGTTAATTGATGAGTACGTTGATGCCCAGGCTTGAGCCAAGTTCACTGGAACCTGGCAGAATCAAGAAGAGAAGAATGTTGCCAGCATCTGGGAATTAGCACCATCATGAACTGTATGAAAAAGCCAGTGTATGCTGAGAACTTGTTCTGTTGCATCAGGAACCCAAAATGGCTGAAGGAGAAAGGCAAGCTTTAGCTCATGTAAGCCAAAAGTCTGAGGTTAATCTAGTTTCAGGTATAGTTGGATCTAGGTGTTTGAATCATAGCATTAGGAATCTTGCTCTCTGAAAGTTTTAGTTCAGTTCCCTGAATTGGCTTCACTCCCAGGCAAACTCTCCCTGTGCCCTGGTGAGAAGTCCACTAGCTGGTCTAGGTCTATGTTCCATCAGCTTAGCACCACCAAGAGAAAGACAGCTTTCTCTTTACAATGTTGTTGTTGCTGTTGTTGTTAGGTGCCCTTGAATTGGTTCTGACTCATAGCGACCCTGCCCTGTGTGCAACAGAATGAAACACTGCGTGGTCCTACATCATCCTCACAATCATCGCTGTGTTTGAAACCATTGTTGCAGCTACTGTGTCAATCCATCTCATTAAAGGGCTTCCTCTTTTGGCTGACCTTCTACTTTACTGACATGAGGACCTTTTCCAGGGATTGGTCCCTCCTGATAACATGTTCAAAGTACGTGAGACAAAGTCCCACCTTCCTCACTTCTAAGGAGCGTTCTGGTTGTACTTCTTCCAAGACAGATTCGCTCATTCTTCTGACAGTCCATGGTACATTCAGTATTCTTCGCTAACTCCATTATTCAAATGTATCACTTTTTCTTTGGTCTTCCTTATTCATTGTCCAGCTTTCACATGCATATGAGGCAACTGAAAATACCATGGCTCGGGTCAGGTGTGCCTTAGTCCTCAAGGTGACATCTTTGCTTTATAACATTTAAAGAAAACTTTTGCAGCAGATTTGCACAATGCAATATGTTGTTTGATTTCTTAACTGCAGCTTCTGTGGGTGTTGATTGTGGATCCAAGTGAAATGAAATCCTTGACAACTTTAATATTTTCTCTGTTTTTCTTGATGTTGCTTATTGGTCAAGTTGTGAGGATTTTTGTTTTCTTTATGCTGAGGTCCAATCCATACTGAAGGCTGTAGTTTATAATAGTTTCAGCAAAAGTCCTGCGTTTAGTTTCATTAGCTTAGCTCAGGCC
Organism: Loxodonta africana; assembly: GCF_030014295.1. Classification (NCBI taxonomy): domain Eukaryota; kingdom Metazoa; phylum Chordata; class Mammalia; order Proboscidea; family Elephantidae; genus Loxodonta; species Loxodonta africana. Next base: position 48,391,423 of record NC_087348.1, read on the forward strand.
ACATGACTATTCATGTAATAGTGACTGTGGCCAAGAGGATTCAGTGATTTGGTGGCCAGGCCTGGGTCTTATATCCACGCCTGGAACCTGGAGGATGGAGTCAGCTTCACCTGAATCACACGGACCTGAAGTATGAGAAGAAAGTTTCCCCTAAGTAAAAAAATTAGGTGCCATTAATAAAAAATAAAGGGGAACGGAAGCTGGGTGGGCAAACGACAGTGTCCACTACAGTCATTATGAATTCATGTGCAAGAAAGCCTATGTTTTTTTCTGTTGTTGTATGTTTGTTTTAAGGGGGAAGAGGAAACAAGAATCTGTAACTCCAGCCATTTAGGAAACGCTCTCATTTTGCCTTTGATGTCACAACTCTTCTTCAGTACTCAGCTTGTTTCCCATCTCCTTAGACTCCCTTTCCCCATTTTTAGTGCACCCCCAACCTCCAACACCAAGGATTTTCATGCTACCTTTCCCAACCTGATAAATATATTCGCATTTCAACACTTGAAACATATATTACTACTACTCCCAGAATTACTGGGACTTTAAGTGAGAATCGCAAGCCAAGGGCAATGCTTGACACAAAGCACTTGTGCACTACTGGTAGAATTTCAGGCATGTTGGGGGGTGGGGGTAGTTTCCTAGACGAGGAAGTCCCCTTAGTCCTGCAAAATCATCCCACTGGTTGTGCTCACCCACAAACATGGCTAAGGTCACAGCCTTCTAGCCCTAAAGCAATTCCCTCTGTCTGGAGGTAGCAATAGGAAAAGGTGGAGTCACAGCTGGGCTGATTAAAGGCAATATCAGGGCTGTCTTGGGAGGAACCTTGAAGTAGGAGTGCAGGTGGCAAGCCTTGCCTAATTATCAATATGAAAACCCTGTAAATTGAGAACTCAGGAGGGGAACATTCTTGCTTTGTCCCTGGCATACAGAAGAGGCTGGTCTGGACCTGATAGCTATCAACTTCGGTCATGCAGGTGGTTAGAAACACCCCCAATGTCTGTCTGTCAGTCTGCAGACAGGCCCGCACGACTCCCCAGCAGACAGCTGTGTGTTTGCTCAGAAACCAAGGACACACAGTCTCCAGAGGATGTCTCTGGCTCCGAAAAAACCAGTGCTGGCCAGAGATGGGAACTTTCTGTGGGATCTAGCTGATGTTCTGTAAAGTCAGGTTAGATTGACAGGACATTTTATTAAATGACTTAGATTCCAGCTTCAGTAACAGTACCCCAGTGTCAATAACGAATGTAAATAGATTGTCTTATAAAATGAGAAAATGTGTGCACAGAGTGTCCTGGCCTCCCCCATCCTGAGTGCATGAGCTATGAGACCACACTTGGCACCTGCAGGCACCTCTCACTCTCTCCCTCACCGCACACAATGGCCCCCTTTATGCACTGCCGCCAGGTTCCATGGGAAGGGCACTTGGTGTGTGCAGAGTTTGACTACAGTAGTACTGTACGTGGTAATCATTAACCCGAAATGGCATTTACAATGATGAGACGGTGGTGTGTGCTGCTCTACCTTCATCCCTCCAGCAAACAGAATGTACTGACTCAAAAACAGGTAGGACCAGTTGCTGCGAGGCCCTCAAAGACACAGTGTTCTACTTTGGAATTAGCCATGCATAATGGGCCCATTGAATCCAGCAGCAGGCGCTTTCCTCTGTGGGCTGCGCGAGTCACAGGAGCTGGGCCTAGACCTCAGGGGCTGGTGGGGAGGTTTGGGTTCCTAAAGGGGCTTTGTTCACTCACAGGAAGAGAAAACCCCAAAGCAGCGTACAAAGCCCCGGGAACTGAGCTTGAACCTTTAAAAGGCTTCTTTCGGTAGGAGTCAGGGGCTGAGGCATGCCTTCATAACTAAAACAAGGTTTTATTACCTTAGGGCCTTTTTGCATAATGACTGTGAGGTAGGGGAAAGTCCGACTTTAAGAGTAGTTGGGATTGAGGTGAGGAAACAAAGGCACAGAGGAAGTAGGTGATTTACAAATTCACACAGAGAACCCAGGCCAAGACTGGAAGCAAGACTGCCTTCCAATTCATGTGCTTTGGTCTCTTTGGAGGTCGAAGGAGCTACTACCTCGTGCTCAGGTAGTTTGGTTCCAAGCCTGGCTCCTCACATTCAGGGTCCAGGTGTCATTCCTTTCTTGTGTCTCTGATACTTATTTGGCTGGAAGAGGAGAAGCAGTGGGTGTGGCAGATTTAGAGTAAGAGAAAGTGGATTCCACTCCAGGCTCTGTGACCCCCTGGCAGTATGATGGTGGGCAGTTCCCTCCATGTCTCTGGGCTTCAGCTTGCACGTCTGCAAAGAGAGAAAGCCAGGGTAGATGATCTCCAACAACCCCTGTAGCACTTATATTCAGTAGATGACATTCTGCCATGAGCAGGTGTTCTCACCCACCAGAGGCACCTGGAAAAGCATTGTGCACCTGGTGGGGTTCTGTGGCATAATGATGCAGAAAGGGGAAAGAAGCCCTGAAAGAAGCTCCACTAATGTGGAGCTTTTACTTCCCGCCCAGTGACTAAATTGAGCCCTTGTGAAAAATGATAAAATGTTCATTAAAACACCCCAAAAAACCAAACCCATTGCCATTGAGTGGATTCTGATAGATTTTGTTATTGCTGCTGTTAGTTGCCATCGCATTAGTTTTGACTCATGGAAACCCCACGTGTGCAGGGTAGAACTTCTCCATAGGATTTTCAAGGCTATGACCTTTTGGAAGCTGATTGCCAGGACTTTTTTCCCAGGTACATCTGGGTGCACTTGAACTTCTAACTTTTGATTAGTAGACAAGTATGTTAACCATTTGCACCACCAAGATACCCCAGTTGGACCTGAGAGTTCGTTTTATCTAGTTTGTTTCATCTTTAGGTCCTGGATTTTCAGATTTAGTGACTTGCTCAAGGTCACAGGAGAGATTGGTTGCAGATCCAGGCCTAGAAACCAGTTCTCCTGTTTCCTGTCTGTAGGTCTTCCCACTGGTCTTATGGCCATTTGTACCCAGTAGGTGGTAACTAGAGTGTCCCTCAATCAGTAGCAGCAACAGCAGGAAACAGATTCTTGTGGCCATCAAGTAATAATGAGATATCAGCGATTGAGCCTGGACTCTGTGCTATAGGTGACGTGCTACATTACGTCAGCTCAGTTATGTTTTATTACAAACCTATGACAGGTGTGCTCTTATCAGCTCCATATAAAGATGTGGAAAGTAAAGCTTAGCGGGTTATAAAATGGGACTGGTAGTAGTAACAGATTCTAAATTCAGCTGGGATATACTCAAGGTTGTATTTTGGGTCTTTGGACTTGTTCTAATTTTCTTCAGCTTGAACTTGAGTATGAACAATTGATGGTCTGTTCCACAGTTGGCCCCTGGCCTTATTCTCACTGATAATATTGAGCTTCTCCATCTTTTCTTTCCACAGATGTAGTCGATTTGATTCCTGTGTATTCCATCTAGCAAGATCCACATGTATAGTCACTGTTTAAGTTGAAAGAAGATATTTGCAATAAAGTTATCAGTCTTGGAAACTTCTACCGTGTGATCTCCAGTGTTGTTTCTATCACCAAGGTCATATTTTCCAACTATGGATCCTTCTTTTTTGTTTCCGACTTTTGCATTCCAATCACCAGTAATTATAAATGCACCCTAATTGCATGTTCCATCAATTTCAGACTGCAGACGTTGGTAAAAATCTTCAGTTTCTTCATCTCTGGCCTTAGTGGTTGGTGGGTAATTTGAATAATAGTTGTATTAACTGGTCTTCCTTGTAGGGGTATGGATATTAACCTATCACTGACAGAGTTGTCCTTCAGGATGAATCTTGAAATGTTCTTTCTGGCAAGGAATGCAATGCCATTCCTCTTCAAGTTGTTGTTATTCCAGGCATAGTAGACCATATGATTGTCCAATTCGAAATGGCCAATACTAGTCCATTTCAGCTCACTAATGTCTAGGATATTGATATTTATGCATTCCATTTCATTTTTGATGATCCCATTTTTCCTAGATTCATATTCCTTACATTCTACGTTATGATTATTAATGGATGTTTGCAGCTGTTTCTTCTCATTTTGAGTCATGTCCTATCAGCAGATGAAGGTCCTGAAAGCTTGACTCCATTCAGATCACTAAGGTTGACTCCACTTTGAGGAGGCAACTCTTCCCCAGTTGTCTTTTTAGTGCCACCCAACCTTAGGGGCTCTTCTTTTGGCACTGTATCAGACAACGTTCCAGTGCTATTCAGAAGGTTTTCACTGGCTAAGTCTTTTCAGAAGTAGACTGTGAGGTTCTTCTTCCTAGCCTTAGTCTGGAAGCCCAGCTGAAACCTGTCTGCCATGGGTGACCCTGCTGTTATTTGAATACGGGTGGTGTAGCTTCCAGCATTACAGCAACATGCAAGCCCCCACAGTGCAACAAACTGACAGAAAACATTACAGATAACATTGCAAACTCAATTGTGCTCATGAGGAACCTGTACATAGATCAAGAAGCAGTTGTTCAAATAGAACAAGGGGATACTACGTGGTTTAAATTCAGGAAAGGTGTGTGTCAGAATTGTATCCGTTCACCGTATTTATTCAATCTGTATGCTGAGCAAATAATCTGAGAAGCTGGACTATAGGAAGGAGAACGTAGCATCAGGATGGGAAGAAGACTCATTAACAACCTGCGTAATGTAGATGTCACAACCTTGCTTGCTGAAAGTGAAGAGGACTTGGAACACTTACTGATGAAGATCAAAGACTACAGTCTTCAATATGGATTACACTTCAACATAAAGAAAACAAGAATTCTCAGAATTGGACCAATAAACAACATCATCATAAACAGAGAAGCTATTGAGGTTGTCAAGGATTTCATTTTACTTGGATCCACAATCAACACCCATGGAAGCAGCAGTCAAGAAATCAAATGGCACATTGCATTGGACATATCTACTGCAGAAGAGCTTTTTAAAGTGTTAATTAAAAAGCAAAGATATCACCTTGAAGACTAAGGTGCACTGAACCCAAGCTATGGTGTTTTCGATCACCTCATATGCATGTGAAAACTGGACAATGAATAAGGAAGAAAGAAGAAGAATTGATGCCTTTGAATTACAGTGTTGGCAAAGACTATTGAATATACCAGGAGCTGCCAAAAGAACAAACAAATCTGTTTTGGAAGAAGTATAGCCAGAATGCTCCTTAGAAGTGAGGATGGTGAGACTTCATCTCATGTCCCTGGAGAAGGACATCATGCTTGGTAAAGTAGAGGGTCAGGGAAAAAGAGGAAGACCCTTAATGAGATGGATTGACACAGTACCTATAACAAGGGGCTCAAGCATAACAACAATTGTGAAGATGGTGCAGGACCCGGCAGTATTTTTTTTTTTTTTTTGTACCTAGGGTCACTATAATTAGGAACAAACTGATCAGCACCTAACAACAACGACAGTAGTGATAGTAGCATCAATAGAAGTAGTGGCATCGGGGGCATCAAGGGGGATAATGCTAATCAAGATCAGCTCAAGGCTGATCCCTATGAGATGGAAGTCAGACACACCTTCGCCTTCCAAACTTTTTACCAATTCTGACACCAACTGTCCCTCCCATGGTACTCTCTACTTTGCTGCAGGGCTCAATAATTCACTGCAATGGCCACACAGAATTCACAGACTGTACTTAGAGTTAAGTGGTTTATTAAAGAACAGGATACAACTCGGGATCAGAATTCATAAGCTACCACTCAGGGTCAGGATCAGGAAGCATGTAGGCAAAGTCTCCCTTCTTCAGTGCAGGACAGCTTTCTCAGCTCCTCTCAGTGCTACAGGCCTCTTCTCAGCCCCCTGCAAGCAGGTTCCTCTTGGAGGAGATTCTGTCACCACCTGCCACAGGGCCCCTTCCAAGCCTGACACCGTCTTCGGTGTTACAGTCCTTGACCCATGTTACAGCTCTTTTAGGGGGCTCCTTGCCTCCTCTCTCTCTGCTTCTTCCGTCTTCTCTCTTTTTCCTTCCTTTTACTTCCTGCTGCTTCTCTTCCTGCTTCTTTCTGTCTCCAAAAACTCTGTTTGGGGATGGCTGCTTAAATATAAAACCAAAAAAACCAAACCCAGTGCCGTCGAGTCGATTCCAACTCATAGGGAAACCCTGGTGGTGTGGTGGTTAAGTGCTATAGCTGCTAACCAAGAGGTCAGCAGTTTGAATCCACCAGGCGCTCCTTGGAAACTCTATGGGGCAGTTCTACTCTGTCCTATAGGTTAGCTATGAGTTGGAATCGACTCGACGGCAGTGGGTTTTTGGGCTTAAATATACAAACTGTCAATTTCAAGACATGGCACTCCCACCAGGGTTATGAATTTACCTATCCCCTCTTGGTAGGTCACAGACACTTCATTTGCATAGTAGGCTACAACTCACCTTATTTGCATAGTCTATTGACCAGTACCTGAAAGATGCTTACTAATCATAGGGTAGGCTGTAGCCCAGGGCCAGACAAAAAGTGTCAAAACCAAGTTGTTTACAGCTTACCCAGGAAATGTCAATCAACCTGGATGAAAGTAACAAACCCTCTGGGGTAGAAAACTAAGGCAAAGGTAACTCCTCAGGGCTTAGAGGAAAAATCTCTCCAGGTGTTTTTCCAAAGAACTGAGGCAAAATCCACAAAAAGGAACTCATTTCACCATAAGGGTGATTTGCCTGAAGTCACAGGTTTAAAATTTGAACCCAAACCGTCTGTCAGCAGAATCTGCTCACCAAGCCACTGCATGACACTGCCCTGCTATAGGGGAGGATGCAAGGCCATGGGCTTTTCCTCAGAGGTATAGAAACATCCCATAAAGATGGATTTTAATGACCTTAGTATTCCTGGCTAGAAAAACCAATTGACGAACAGTGCATCCTCCTTTTGGGCTCTGGGTCTCCCTTGGTACACTTGGCCAGGGCCCTGGACACAGACCTCCAGCTGTCCTCATCTTGTGCTCTCCAGCTCCTGAAAAAGGGTTTATTCTCCTGCAGCATTGTCAGGCAGGCTATCACCCTGGGCCTAGCCCGTAGGTGATTTCATGCAGAGTGAGAGTTTTCTAGAAGCCTCCAAAGAGGAAGAAAACAGTATGATCTGGCTCTTGATGCTAAAGCAGATAAGACACCAGCCCAAGACCCTGGAAACTCTTGCCCAAAGGAGATTCTGTTTCAGTATTTGATGGGACCGTGGGGGAGGGGGCAGGATGGAAAAACTAGAGAAATTAGTGCTTGGAAATTCTTATCTGGGTGCAATTATTATTTTCAAAATGATTGGTGCAACTTCAATCCCTTTTCTCTATCTTTCTGAAGAGATTCATTCCTGGCATAATCCTCAAAGTTGGTTAAGTGGGGAGTGTCCCTATTTCCTAAATGGATAGGTCAAATTTTTTGTCCAGAGGCTCAGCAATTGACGTTTCATTCTAGAACCCTGGGGAGGTGGCAGAGAAAGAGACTGAGTTGCCAGTGTTGCCAAATGCCTCCTTCACTCTGGGGTATCATGACATCAAGTCATAAAATGTGCCTTCCTATGGCGATCAATTCTAGGAAAAATATTTGGCTTTGTCAAACTAGAACTATCTGACCTCAAGAGAGACTGTGCCCAGAGTCATGTGGCCTCTTGTAGCTTGATCTTGTAACTTGATCTAGAGTCACTTCAGCCTCACAAGCAATTGACTTTAATAGCGACTTGGGCTTGCAGAGTCAGAATTCAGCAAACATACCCATGAGCGTTTGATTTGCCTTAAACGGGCTATGCTGTCACCAAGCACCACAGCTGAGATGCTGCTTCTTAACCTCCAGTCGAGCCTAGTTACGCTGTGATTTTATCCCTGGGTGTCTTTCTGGTATCTCCAGAGGCATAAATAAGGTATGGCAGATATCGCACTGGCCCTAGGTGCATGGCACCACTGAGTAGTTTCTGTTAATCCAGTACGGCCAGCAGCGTATCTACAGAAAATGGCGCCAATGAGAAGCACTGAAATTGTGCCCCAAAACGTGAAATGTGTCCAAACATCTGACACCCTTCTTTTAGATAACTTTACTGTAATGTCAGCTCAAAAATACAAGTCAAGCTTTTTAATCTTTTAATTAACACATTACAGTGCTTAAGGAAGGATGCTGGGCTGTACCAGGTTAATAGAAACTGCCAGTGGTGCCATGCTCCCAGGGCCCATGAAGTACCCTAGATATGCCACTGGGTATCTTTTATCACAACAGGTACTTAAATAATAGTTTATAAAATTGTTCGCTTAATACCATTTGCCCCTGCTAAGCTATAAGCTCCAGAGGGAAAGTTCAGTGTCTGACTGATTCCTTGGTACCTAGCACAGTGCTGGCACTTAGTAGGCATTCAATAAATATTTGTTGCATAAAAAAACAAAAACCAAACCCACTGCTGTCGAGTCGATTCCAACTCATAATGACCTACACAAAAGAGTAGAGCTGCCCTATAGGATTTCCAAGAAGCGGCTGGTGGGTTTGAACTTGAACCTTTTTGGTTAGCAGCCAAATGTGAATTTAGAGAATATTACATTTAATATGGATAGGAAAATGTTAGAACTGAAATGATCTTACATATTTATTTCATCACTGGAAAGAATGGCCAAAAGTGACTTGTTCAAGGTTATATTACTGGGTTATAAGAGAGCTAGCAGTTCGAATCTACCAGACGCTCCTTAGAAACTCTACGGGGTGGTTCTACTCAGTCCTATAGGGTCGCTATGAGTCGAAATCGACTCGACAGCAGTGGGTTTGGTTTTTGGTAAGAGCTAGAACGAGAATCTAGACCCTCAGCTTCCATTCACTCTTGGAGGGAATTCCCTTTAGTTTCTGCTCTTGGCTCAAACCATAAGAGATACTAGTTCTGCTATGGAGTGTCCTAATTGCTTCACCTCCAAATATACTGGAGTCTATCTACCTTTCTGCAACACCATTACTACTTCTCTTTGGAGAACCATCTACATCTTTTGCCTGGAATTGCAGAAACCTCCAAAATTGTCTCCCACTTGCACCCATGCCCCTTCCTACCCCCTTCTACATATATCAGCTGGAGTGATCTTTTAAAAATATGCAGCATACTATGTCATTTCCCTGCTTACACCAATCAATGGATTCCCAACTGTGTTGTTGTTCTTAGGTACAGTTAACTCTATTACAAAACTTAACGACCCCATGTGACGGACTAGAACTGCCCCCATAGATTTTTCTAGGCTGTAAGCTTCACAGGAGCAGATATCCAGGTCTTTCTCCCATAGAACCTCTGAGTGGTTTCAAACTGCCAACCTTTCACTTAGCAGCAGAGCACCTAACCGTCCCAGGTGTGTTGTTGTTGTTAGCAGGTACCATCAAGTTGGTTCCAATTCATAGTGACCCTATGTAAAACAGAATGAAATGCTGCCTGGTCCTGTGCCATCCTCACAATTATTGCTATGTTTGAACCTATTGTTACAGCCACTGTGTCAACCCATCTTGTTGAGGGTCTTTCCTCTTTTTCACTGACCCTCTACTTTACCAAAATGAGGTCCTTCTCTAGGGACTGGTCCCTTCTGATAACTTGTCCAAAGTATGAGAGATGAAAATTTGCCATCCTGGCTTCTAAGGGACATTCTGGCTGTATTCTCCCAAGAGAGATTTGCTTGTTCTTCTGGCCAAAACCCATTGTGGTTGTCAATTCTGACTCATAGTGACCCTATAGGACAGAGTAGAACTGCCCTATAGGGCTTCCAAGGAACGTTTGGTGAATTTGAACTGCAATCTTTTGGTTAGCAGCCAAGCTCTTAACCACTACACCCCCAGGACTCTGTTCTTCTGGCAGTCCATGCTCTAGTCAATATTCTTCGCCAATACCATAATTCAAATTCATCAATTCTTTGTCGGTCTTTCATATTCATTGTCTACCTTTCGCATGCATATGAGGTGATTGAAAATACCATTGCTTGTGTCAGGCATACCTTAGTCCTCAAAGTGATATCTTTGCTTTTGAACACTTTAAAGAGGTCTTTTGCAGCAGGTTTGCCCAGTGCAATATATCATTTGTTTCCTTGATTTCTACGTCCATGGGCATTGATTGTGGACCCAAGTAAAATGAAATCCTTGACAATTTCAATATTTTCTCCATTTATCATGATGGTGCTTATTGGTCCAATTATAAGCATTTTTGTTTTCCTCATGTTGAGGTATAATCCATATTGAAGGCTGTGGTCTTTGTTCTTCATCGGTAAGTGCTTCAAGTCCGTTTCACTTTCAGCAAGCAAGGTTGCGTCATCTGCATAACGCAGGTTGTTAATGAGTCTTCCTCCAATCCTAATGCCCCATTCTTCTTCATATAGTTCAGCTTCTCAGATTTTTTGCTCAGCATACAGATTGAATAGGTATGGTGAAAGGATACAACCCTGACGCATACTTTTCCTGACTTTAAGCCAATCAGTGCCCCCTTGTTCTGTCAGAACAACTGCCTACTTCGGCTGAGTAAAATTAAGTGTTCTGGAATTCCCATTCTTCGCAATGTTATCCATAATTTTTTATGATCCACACAGTTGAGTGCCTTTGCATAGTCAATAAAACAGAGGTAAACATCCTTCTGGCATTATTCTCTGCTTTCAGCCAGGATCCATCTGATACGAGCAATGATATCCCTGGTTCCATGCCCTCTTTTGAAACCAGCCTGAATTTCTGGCAGTTCCCCGTCGATATACTGCTGCAGCCGTTTCTGAATGATCTTCAGCAAAATTTTGCTTGCGTGTGGTATTAATGATATTGTTCTATAATTTCCGCATTCAGCTGGATCGCCTTTCCTGGGAATATGCATAAATACCATACAAATACCTTACAAAGCCTATAAGCCCTACATCATCTGACCCTTGCCTCCCTCTCTGAATTTACCCTCTACATTCTTCCTTTCACTTTCTACACTCACCCATGCTGGCCTTTCTGGTGCTCAAATATTTCAAGTTTGCCATTTCTTCTGCTCAGAACACTTTCTGACAAATTTCTACATGGCTGCATCCTTCCTTCACCCATTGTCACCACCTCTCTGACTGCCTGTATAATGTCACTCCTTGCATGCTCTCCACACCGCTCTCTCTCACATCATTCTGTTTTGGTGTCTTCATAGCACAGATTAGTCTCTGGAATCATCTTCTTTATTTTTCTTGTATATTATCTGTCAAGTTCTACTCTCATGTAAACTCCATGAAAGTTGGGACTTTATCTTGTACACCATTATATGTCTAGCATCTTTTGCTGTTGTTAGATGCCATTGAGTCCATTTTTTGACTCATAGTGACCCCATATGACAGAGAAGAACTGCCGCATAGGGATTTCTAGGCTGTTCTTTCTCTCATGGAGCTGCTGGGTGGGTTCAAACCACCAACCTTTTGGTTAACAGCTAGACACTTAACTGTTAGAACTAGGGCTCCTTGTCTAGAAACTAAACCTCATATATATTTATTGAATTCATCGAATGAATTAGTGTTTGTAATCACATCTATTTAATTGAAGGTGTCCCTGGGTGGCACAAATGGTTAAATGTTCAACTACTAGCCGAAAGTTTGGCAGTTCAAACCCACCCAGAGGTGCCTTGGAAGACAAGCCTGGTGATCTGCTTCTGAAAGGTCACAGCCTTGAAAACCCTGTGGAACAGTTCTACTCTGTACACCCGGGGTGGCCACAAGTTAGAATCGATTCTATGGCAACTAACAACAATAGCAACACAACATTGACTTGTTCCTAAAGGTGGTGGCAAAGAGTTAACTCATAGAATCCCAGAATATTTTATTGGAAAGGGAGGACACTTTGATAGGTCAGCTATTCTCAAACTTGGCCAGCATACCAGGAATCTGTAAAAACAGAGCTCCTTGGGAACCACCCAGGGCCTACTGGATCAGAACATCCAGGGCTGGGTCAGAAAGCCACTTGGTACTAAGAGAAAGTGAGTCAGTTTGGAAAACACTGGGTGAAAGGATCCACAGCCAAGTACATGTTCTTACCCTTTGGCCTTTTATCTGCATTTCTGGGAAATAATCTTAATCACAGAAAAAACTTTGTGTAAAAAGATATTTATCTAACCTTGTTTGTAAGAGTGGAAATTTATAAACATAAACGTCCAAAAGTAGGGGAAGTGATAAAGGAAACCATGATGTAGTCACTCAATGGACTATTGCATGATCATTAAAATTAATACTTATGTTTCTACATGAAGAAGTGTTTATGACTTAATGCTAGAATGTAAGATTGTATGTTCTGTACTATAGTACTTAAAAGTACACATGCTAGACACCAACTAAATTGGATTCAAACTTTAGCTCTGAAACTTTCTAGGTGTGTGACCTTGGGTAAACTACTAAACCTCTCGTGTTTGTTTCTCCATCTTTAAAACAGGGCATAATAACCTCATTTCGGCACCCGGCCGAAAGAGTGATTGTGAGATTGAATGAGTTAATATATACCACATATTAGACCCTCAAGAAACATTAGATACTATTATTACATATATGTGGGGGGGGAGAATAGAAGGAATGATATTGAAATGCTAATGCAACTATGGAGTCCTGGTGGCTCAGTGGTTAAGAGCTATGGCTGCAAACCAAAAGGTCAGCAGGATGAATCTACCAGCTGCTCCTTGGAAACCCTATGGGGTTGCTACAAGTTGGAATTGACTCAATGGCAACAGGTTTTAATGCAACTATGCTAAACTGATTGGATTATGAGTGATTTTTTTTTTTTCTTTTCTCTATTCTTCATGTGGTGGTTCTACTAGCTCTATAATTTATAAGCACAATGAGAGTCAGGTCACAGTGTGAGGTAAAACCAAGCACCTAAGGGAGGGAGGGCATGGAAAGAAGACAAGTGCACCAAGGAATGTTTGCAAGTATAAAATCTTACATTAAGATATTAAAATATGAAGCTGATAACAATTATAGAGTACCTATTTGCCCAAGCTGGACTATATGAAGAAGAACACGGCATCGTGATTAGAGGAAGACTCATTAACAACCTGTGATATGCAGATGACACAACCTTACTTGCTGAAAGTGAAGAGGACTTGAAGCACTCACTAATGAAGATCAAAGGCCACAGCCTTCAGTATGGATTGTCCCTCAACATAAAAAAAAAAAAAAAATTAAAAATCCACACGACTGGACCAATAAGCAACATCATGAGAAACAGAGAAAAGATTGAAATTGTCAAGGATTTCATTTTACTTGGATCCACAATCAACACCCATGGAAGCAGCAGTCAAGAAATCAAAAGACGCATTGCACTGGGTAAATCTGCTGCAAAGGACCTCTCTAAAGTGTTGAAAAGCAAAGACTTCACCTTGAAGACTAAGGTGTGCCTGACCCCTCCCCCCCCAAAAAAGCTATGGTATTTTCGATCATATATGCATGTGAAAGCTGGACAATGACTACGGAAGACTGAAGAAGAACTGATGGTTTTGAATTGTTGTGCTGGTGAAGAATATTGAATATACCATGGACTGCCAAAAGAACGAACAAATCTGTCTTGGAAGAAGTATAAACAGAATGCTCCTTAGAAGCAAGGATGGCGAGACTGCGTCTTACATACTTTGGACATGTTGTCAGGAGGGATCAGTCCCTGGAGAAGGACATCATGCTTGGTAAAGTACAGGGTCAGCAGAAAAGAGGAAGACCCTCAATGAGGTGGATTAACACAGTGGCTGCAACAATGGGCTCGAGCATAACAACGGTTGTAAAGATGGCACAGGACTGAGCAGTGTTTCATTCTGTTGTGCATAGGGTTGCTGAGTCAGAGCCAACTCGATGGCACCTAACAACAACAACATTTGCCCAAGCTTATCCAGTTGCTATGTGGCCAAGATGTGTTTAGACCCAGTACAGACTACCTCTGCCTGAACCATGTTGCTTTTCCAAAAAATGTACTTGTGTCTCCCATTCTTTCTCTTCATAGGTCAATTCAGTTGGGTGGGTTAGAACTATTTATGTATTCATTTAATAAATACTTATTGAAAACCTGCTTGTAGGGGAAGAGCTCCACCATGACACCCTGATGATTTTGCACATATTCACAAAGGCCACTCAGGCAAAGGCTTGGACTGCAGTTTATCTGTGTCTTGGCAGAATGCCTCGTGATCCTTCTGCAACACGAGAGCTTGAGAGACTTGTGAAGAGCTGCTCCAAGGCCATCTCCCACTTGCTTTTCTATCTTCACTGGGAGGCTATCATGAGACAGTTTCTCCTTTGCTCCAAGGTTCTGATGATGTATGGGACTTTCTGCCACACCACTCAGAACAGAGCTGCAGAACATAAAACCACTTAGCTGCAGTCTAAAATTGGCCCCTCAACAAGGGGGCATCATATTGTAGTCTTCTTGTTCTGTTTTGGTGTTGTCCTTTTTGGTGTATGGAATAAGGATCACTGAAAGCCAGCACCTTTGCCTTGTTCCTGTTTTTGTTGTCTATGCAAGTAGTAAACTGCTTGTCTTAGTTACCTAGTGCTGCTATATCAGAAATACCACATGTAGGTGACATTAACAAACAGAAATTTATTTTCTCACAGTTTAGGAGGCTAGAGGTCTGAATTCAGAGCTCCAGCTCTAGGGGAAGTCTTTCTCTCTCTGTTGACTCTGGAGGAAGGTCCTTGTTTCTTCTGAGCTTCTGCTCCTGGGCAACCTTCATGTGGCTTGGCATCTCTCTTCCCCCATCTCTGCTTCTCTGGCTTGCTTATTTAATCTCTTTTATATCTCAAAAGAGATTGACTCAAGATACTCCCTATACTAATTCTGCCTCATTAACATAGCAAGACAACCCATTCCAAAATGGGATTATAACCAGAGGCACAGAGGTTAGGATTTACAGCCCATTTCTGGGGGACAGTTCAATCCATAGCACTGTCTAAATCTAAAAAATGTATCATTGTATCTTTACCAGTTGTATTGGTCAGGAATTATGCTTGGCCTTGCTTTGTCTTGTGTCTGAGCTTGACACTATTATATACCAGAAACTCTTGATACTTGGGATATATCAGTGAACAAAATAGAAAAAGTTTCCTGCTTTCATGGAGCTTACATTCTAGTGGGTTAACAGACCAAAAAAAAAATCCTAAATTAAAAGTGAAGTCTATAATATTATTGTTGATGTTAGTCACTGTTGAGTCAATTTCAACTTATAGCTACCCTGTGTACAAATGAACGAAACACTGCCCAGTCCTGTGCCATCCTCACAATCGTTATGTTTGAACCTATTGTGGCAGCCACTGTGTCAATCCACCTCATTGAGGGCCTTCTCTTTTGCTGACCCTCTACTTTATCAAGCATGACATCCTTCTTCAGGGACTGGTTCCTTCTGACAGCATGTCCAAAGCGTGCGAGATGAAGCCTTGCCATCCTTGCCTCTAAGGAGCATTTTGGCTGTACTTCTTTCAAAATTAATTTGTTTGTTCTTTTGGCAGTTCATGTTATAATCAATATTCTTCACCAGTACCATAATTCAAATGCATCAATTTTTTTCTTCTGGTCTTCCTGAGTCATTGTCTAGCTTTCCCACGCATAGGAGGCATTTGAGAACATCATGGCTTGGGCCTGGCGCACCTTAGTCCTTAAAGTAACGGTTTTTCTTTTAACACTTTAAAAAGCTCTTTTGCAGCAGATTTTCCCAGTGCAACATGTCACTTGATTTCGTGACTGCTGCGTCCATGGGCATTGATTGTGAATCCAAGTAAAATGAAATCCTTGACAACATAATCTTTTCTCCATTTACTATTATGTTGTTTATTGGTCCAATTGTGAGGATTTTTGTTTTCTTTATGTTGAGAAGTAATTCATACTGAAGGCTGTAGTCCTTGATCTTCTTCAGTAAGTGCTTTAAGTCCTCTTCACTTTCAGCAAGCAGAGATGTGTCATCTGCATAACACAGGTTGTTAATAAGTCTTCCTCTAATCCTGATGCACCATTCTTCTTCATATAGTCCAGCTTCTCAGATTATTTGCTCAGCATACAGATTCAATAAGTATGGTAAAAGGGGAAACCCTGACACACACCTTTCCTGGCTTTAAACCATGCAGTATTCCCTTGTTCTGTTAGAACCACTGCCCCTTGATCTATGTACAGATTCCTCATGAGGACAATTAAGTGTTCTAGAATTCCCATACTTCACAATGTTACCCATAATTTGTTACAATCCACACAATCGAACGCATTTGCATAGTCAATGAAATGCAGGTAAACATCTTTCTGGTATTCCCTGCATTTAGCCAGGATCCATCTGACATCAGCAATGATATCCCTCGTTCCACATCCTCTTCCGAATCCAGCCTGAATTTCTGGCAGCTCCCTGTCAATGTACTGCTGCAACTGGCAATAGCCATAAATATGAAACTCTTCCAGTCAGTTGTCCAGGTAGCTGTCTTCCAAATTTCCTGGCATAGGTGAGTGAGCACATCCAGCGCTACGTCCATTTGTTGAAATATCTCAACTGGTATTCCATCAATTCTATCTTCAGCATAGTTTTGACTTCTTCCTTCAGTACAATTGGCTCTTGACCATAAGCTACCCCTTGAAATGATTGAACGTTGACCAATTCTTTTTAGTACAATGACTGTGCATTCCTTCCATCTGCTTTTGATGTTTCCCGCATTGTTCAGTATTTTGCCCATAGAATCCTTCACTATTGCAGCTCGAGGTTTGAAATTTTTCTTCAGTCCTTTCGGCTTAAGAAATGCCAAGCATGTTCTTCCCTTTTGGTTTTCTGTCTCCAGGTCTTTGTGCATCTCATTATAATACTTTACTTTGTCTTTTGAAGCCACCGTTTGAAATCTTGATATTATATTACAGTCAGTGATATATACCATGGAAAGCAAAGAAAGTACAGCAGAGTAAGAGGATCAGCATTTTAGGGTGGGAAAAGTCAGGTGGCTGTATTAAACAGAGTTGACAATGTATAGCTCATTGAAGACATGAAATTCAGCAAAGATGTGAAAGACCTGAGGGGCTTAGCTAAGAGGATGTTTAGACAGAAGGAAGAACTGGAGTAGCATGCCTGAAATGTTCAAAGAAGAGCAGGGAGACAACTGTGGCTGGAGCAGGTGAGGAAGGGCAAGTGGAGTTGGAGCAAAGTGAGTGAGGATGGGAATCAGTTGAAGAGGTTAACAGTGGGCCCGATCATGGAAGGCTTTGTGCACTGTTGTGAGGGCTTTGGCACTTACCCAGGGCAATATGGGAGATCATCACAGAGTTTGTTTTTTCAGTCTTTTTATTGTAAAAGAAGAGATATAGATGCTGAGAGCCACACAAAACAAATGCATAGCTTACTGAATCTTTTTAAGGCCAATACCTACCAGGTCAAGAAATAAATCTGCTAGCCTTTCAGTAGCCCCTCCATGGGTTCTGTGCCAACCAGAGCTCCCTCCCTCTATAACATACATTTACTGTGTTGGCCTTTGTAGTGATCACTTTTTTGCTTTCTCTATGTTTTATCACCCAAGTGAGAAACCCTAGTCACTATAGTTTAATCTTGATATGTCCTTTAAGTCTCTTCTAACTGACAGGTCCCTCCTCCATTCCTTTCTTTTCCTTACAATTTATCTGTTATATTAATCAATCAATTCAACCTATGGAGTTTCCCACACTGAATTCTGTCAATAGTTGCATAGTTTTGAGCAGAGGAGTCAAATGATCTTAGATTTTAATAGGATCGTGGTGCCTATGGTTTTGAGATTGTAGGTGGGCAAGAGCAAAAGCAAAGAGTCAGAAGTTCAGTGACAGATGATGTGGCTTAGAGCAGGGTGGTAGAGATGGAGGAGGCAAGAGGTAGTTGGGTTCAGGTTATATTTTGAAGGTACTCTAACCAATAGGATTTCCTTATATATTGGACATGGAGTGTGAGAGAATGAAAAGAGCCAAGAATGACTCCAAATTGTGTTTGAAAGTGGGAGAATAAGAGAAAATAATTTCAAGAAGAAAAAATGGCTCCAAAAAAATTTTTTTTACTGTTTTATTAAAATGTGAGGAGGCGGGGTCAAGATGGCAGAATAGACGCTTCCGTCGAGCCCTCTACAACAAAGACCCCAAAAAATAGGTGAAATGAGTATATTTGTGACAAGCTGGGAGCCCTGAGCATCAAAGGCAAGCTTAGACAACGAACTGAGGGGCTGGGGAACGAAGAGACTGTTCAGAAGCAGAGAGGAGTTACCGGACCTGAATTACAGGGAGCCCTCAGGCACCATTCCCGGAGCAGCTGCGGAAGCGTCGGCGGCGGGCTGGTCCTAGCATTGGGCTGCAGATTCCTCAGGGAGAAGCAGCCAGCCACACAGCCCACTCACACCTCCGGAACCTGAGCAGAAGGGCACTCTCGGCAAAACCTAAGTACTTGCATGTATTTTACCGCGCTCCCCCCCACCCCCAACCCAGGTTCAGCGGCTGAATCCCTAGCCTGAGATAGACCCTGGTGAGCAAGTGGAGCCGTCCTCCTGGCCTTGGGGAAGGAAAAAATTTCCAACTGGGGGGAAAATATAATTTGCTAGCTCCATTAACTGTGGGAGCTCAGGACAGAAGCAGCCCTGTCCAGGCATAAACCGTCTGTGGACCTTGAGCACCTTTCCCTTCTGCATGGACCTGTGTGGGCCTATTTCGGGAAAACAGGCCCTTGTTGGCAAACTTCAACCATTTCACCAGTGCAGTGGAGACGTAGGTGTTTGACATTTTACATTGTTTTGCCTATTAAACAAGGTCCTCACCTACCCACAACAGGGACCTACGGACTGGTGGCTCCACTTGGGTCGCCCAGCGACCCGCGACAGGGGCCCAAGGATAACTGGCACCTCCCAGTACTTACAACAAAATCTTTGGGTGCCCATGGTCTCTCTGCAGAGCCCGCCCACCGGCACGCTCTGGGGAACAGAGAAGCGTTTCCCTCAGAGACACTTGGGGGTTGGTTCTCAGCCCACTGCCTTGTTCAGAGTGTGACCTCCTGCTGCAATCAGGTACGGGTATATATGCCAATTACCTCTGCCCCTCTAAGACTGTAGGACAGAGCCTGTGTCACACACTTGGTGATCAAAATAAAAAAAACCAAACCCAGTATAGACTTAATGATTAGCTATCAGGAAACCTGAGCTGAATTCATACAAGAAAACTGAATTGTCTCCTAAACTGCTATACCTGGTAACAGCTCTAGCCAGCTGGGGACAGGACATCAGAGCTCCAAAGGCAAAAATAATCAAGCTAGCTCACTCAAGCAACCCATAGGGGTATACCAAAACAAAACAAAGCAAGCAGCTACGACACAGTAAACAAGCATAAACTAATACAATAACTTATAGATGGCTCAGAGACAACGGTCAATATCAAGTCACATAAAGAAATAGGCCATGATCACCTCAACAGACTTTCAAAACAAAGAATCCAAGGATCTTTTAGATGAAACTGCATTCCTGGAATTACCAGATGCAGAATACAAAAGTTTAATATACAGAACCCTTCAAGACATCAGGAAGGAAATGAGGCAATATGCAGAACAAGCCAAGGAACACACAGATAAAGCAACTGAAGAACTCAGAAAGATTATTCAGGAACATAATGAAAAGTTTAATAAGCTGGAAAAATCCATAGATAGACAGCAATCAGAAATTCAGAAGATTACCAATAAAATTACAGAATTAGATAACTCAGTAGAAAGTCAGAGGAGCAGAATTGAGCAAGTAGAAGCTAGTATTTCTGAACTGGAAGATAAATCACTTGGCACTAATATATTTGAAGAAAAATCAGATAAAAGAATTTAAAAAAATAAAGAAAATTAAGAATCATGTGGGACTCTATCAAGAGAAATAACCTATGAGTGATTGGAGTACCAGAACAGGGAGGGATAACAGAAAATACAGAGAAAATTGTTGAGGATTTGTTGGCAGAAAACTTCCCTGACATTGTGAAAGATGAGAAGATATCTATCCAAGATGCTCATCAAACTCCACATAAGGTAGATCTTAAAAGAAAGTCACCAAGACATATTACAATCAAGCTTGCCAAAACTAAAGATAAGGAGACAATTATAATAGCAGCGAGGGATCAAAGAAAAGTCACCTACAAGGGAAAGACAATAAGAATAAGCACAGACCACTTGGCAGAAACCATGAAGGCAAGAAGGCAATGGGATGACATATTTAAAAAATTGAAGGAAAAAAATTGCCTGCCAAGAATCATATATCCATCAAAACTGTCTCTTAAATATGAAGGTGAAATTAAGACATTTCCAGACAAACACAAGTTGAGGGAATTCATAAAAACCAAACCAAAACTACAAGAAATACTAAAGGAAGTTCTTTGGTTAGAAAATCAATAATATCAGCTATAGACCCAAGGCTAGAACACTGGGCAGAGAAACCAGAAGTCAACCCAGACAGGGAAATCCAAAAAAAAAAAAAAAAAACAAGTTAAAAAAAAAAAACCCAACACAGGGTAACAGCGATGTTATTATATAAAAGAAGACAACATTAAAATAATAAAGAAGGACTAAGAAATGTAATCATACACCTTCCATATTGAGAAGAAGATATGGAGATATAAAGAAATAAAAGTTAGTTTTAAATTTAGAAAAATAGGGGTAAATAATAAGGTAACCACAAAGGACACAAACTATCCTACTCATCAAATTAAAATACAAGGGAAAAATACAGACTCAGCAGAAACAAAATCAACAACAACAAATATGAGGAAAGGACAATATATAAAGTCTGCTCAGCACATAAAATCAAGTGGGAAAAAGAAACTGTCAACACACAATAAAAGACATCAAAATGATAGCACTAAATTCATACCTATCCATAAGTACCCTGAATGTAAATGGACTAAATGCACCAATAAAGAGACAGAGAGTGGCAGAATGGATTAAAAAACAAAATTCGTCTATATGCTGCCTACAAGAGACACACCTTAGACTTAGAGACATAAACAAACTAAAACTCAAAGGATGGAAAAAAATGTATCAAGCAAACAAAAATCAAAAAAGAGCAGGAGTGGCAATATTAATTTCTGACAAAATAGACTTTAAAGTTAAATCCATCAGAAAGGATAAGGAAGGACACTATAATGATTAGAGGGACAGTACACCAAGAAGATATAACCATATCAAATATTTATGCACCCAATGACAGGGCTGCAAGATACATAAAACAAACTCTATCAGCATTGAAAAGTGAGATAGACAGCTCCACAATAATAGTAGGAGACTTCAACAGACCACTTTCGGTGAAGGACAGGACATCCAGAAAGAAGCTCAATAAAGATGCGGAAGATCTAAATGCCACAATCAACCAACTTGACCTCGTAGACATATACAGAACATTCCACCCAACAATAACCGTATACTTTCTTTTCTAGTGCACAGAGAACATTCTCTAGAATAGACCACATATTAGGTCATAAAGCAAGCCTTAGAAGAATCCAAAACATTGAAATACTACAAAGCATCTTCTCTGACCATAAGGCCATAAAAGTGGAAATCAATAACAGGAAAAGCAGGGAAAAGAAATCAAACACTTGGAAACTAAACAAAACCTTGCTCAAAAAAGACTGGATTATAGAAGACATTAAGGATGGAATAAAGAAATTCAGAGAATCCAATGAGAATGAAAACACTTCCTATCAGAACCTTTGGGACACAGCAAAAGCGGTGCTCAGAGGCCAATTTGTATGAATAAATGCGCACATCCCAAAAGAAAAAAGGGCCAAAATCAAAGAACTACCCCTATAACTTGAACAAATAGAAGGAGAGCAACAAAAGAAACCCACAGGCACCAGAAGAAAACATATAATAAAAATTAGAGCTGAACTAAATGAAACAGAAAAACAATTGAAAGAATTAACAAGACCAAAAGCTGTTTTTTGAAAAAATCAACAAAATTGATAAACCATTGGCCA
This sequence comes from Loxodonta africana, assembly GCF_030014295.1. Lineage (NCBI taxonomy): Eukaryota > Metazoa > Chordata > Mammalia > Proboscidea > Elephantidae > Loxodonta > Loxodonta africana. The sequence goes on from NC_087348.1 coordinate 48,413,308, forward strand.
AACTGACAAAAGAAAAACAGGAGAGGAAGCAAATAACCTGAGTAAGAAATGAGATGGGTGATATTACAACAGACCCAACTGAAATTAAAAGAATCATATAAGATTACTATGAAAAACTATACTCAAACAAATTTGAAAACCTAGAAGAAATGGATGAATTCCTAGAAACACACTACCTACCTAAACTAACACAAACAGTGGTAGAACAATTAAATAGACCCATAACAAAAGAAGAGATAGAAAAGGTAATAAAAAAAACTCCCAACAAAAAAAAGCCCGGGTCTGGACGACTTCACTGAGGAGTTCTACCAAACTTTTAGAGAAGAGTTAACACCACTACTACTAAAGGTATTTCAGAACATAGAAGAGGTTGGAATACTACCAAATTCATTCTATGAAGCCACTATATCCCTGATACCAACACCAGGTAAAGACACCACAAGAAAAGAAAATTATACACCTATATCCGTCTGAGTCGGAATGGACTCGACGGCACTGGGCACTGGGTTATATCCCTCATGAATGCAAAAATCCTCAACAAAATTCTGGCCAGTAGAATTCAACAACATATCAAAAAAATAATTCACCATGACCAAGTGGGATTCATACCAGGTATGCAGGGATGGTTCAACATTAGAAAAACAACTAATGTAATCCACCACATAAATAAAACAAAAGACAAGAATCACATGATTTTATCAAATGATGCAGAAAAGGCATTTGACAAAGTTCAACACTCAGTCATGATAAAAACTCTCAGCAAAATAGCAACAGAAGGAAAATTTCTCAACATGACAAAGGGCATTTATACAAAGCCAACAGCCAACATCATCCTAAATGGAGAGAGCCTGAAAACATTCCCACTGAGATCGGGAACCAGACAAGGATGCCCTTTATCACCACTCTTATTCAACATTGTGCTGGAAGTCCTAGCCAGAGCAATTAGCCTGATAAAGAAATAAAGGGCATCCAGACTGGCAAGGAAGAAGTCAAAGTATCTCTATTTGCAGATGACATGATCTTATACACAGAAAACCCTAAGGAATCCTCCAGAAAACTACTGAAACTAATAGAAGAGTTCAGCAGAATATCAGGATACAAGATAAACATACAAAAATCAGTTGGATTCCTCTACACCAACAAAAAGAACATCGAAGAGGAAATTACCAAATCAATGCCATTTACAGTAGCCCCCAAGAAGATAAAATACTTAGGAATAAATCTTACCTGAGATGTAAAAGACTTATACAAAGAAAACTACAGTACACTTCTGCAAAAAACCAAAAGAGACTTACATAAGTGGAAGAACATATCTTGCTCATGGATAGGAAGACTTAACATTATAAAAATGTCTATTCTACCAAAAGTGATCTATACATTTAATGCAATTCCGATCCAAATCCCAACGACATTGTTTAATGAGATGGAGAAACAAATCACCAAATTCATGTGGAAGGGAAAGAGGCCCCGGATAAGTAAGGCATTACTGAAAAAGAAGAACAAAGTGAGAGACCTTACTTTACCTGATTTTAGAACCTCTTATACCACCACAATAGTCAAAACAGCCTGGTACTGGTACAACAACAGATACATGGACCAATGGAACGGAATTGAGAATCCAGACATAAATCCATCCACATATGAGCAGTTGATACTTGACAAATCCCCAAAACAGTTAAATGGGGAAAAGACAGTCTTTTTAACAAATGGTGCTAGCATAACTGGATATCCATCTGCAAAAAAATGGAAAAAGACCCATACCTCACTCCATGCACAAAAACTAATTCAAAATGGATCAAAGACCTAAATACAAAATCTAAAACGATAAAGATCATGGAAGAAAAAATAGGGACAACGTTAGGAGCCCTAATACCTGGCATAAACAGTATACAAAACATTATAAAGAACGTAGAAGAAAAACTAGATAACTGGGAGCTCCTAAAAATCAAACACTTATGCTCATCCAAAGACTTCACCAAAAGAGTAAAAAGGCCACCTACGGACTGGGAAGTTTTTAGCTATGACATTTCTGAACAGCGCCTGATCTCTAAAATCTACATAATACTGCAAAAACTCAACTGCAAAAAGACAAATAACTCAATTAAAAACTGGGCAAAAGATATGAATAGACACTTCACTAAAGAAGACATTCAGGTAGCCAACAGATATATGAGGAAATGTTCATGATCTTTAGCCATTAGAGAAATACAGATCAAAACTACAATGAGATTTCATCTCACTCCAACAAGGCTGGCATTAATGCAAAAACACAAAATAATAAATGTTGGAGAGGCTGTGGAGAGATTGGAACACTTCTACTCTGCTGGTGGGAATGTCAAATGGTACAACCACTTTGGAAATCGATTTGGCCCTTCCTTAAAAACCTAGAAATAGAACTAGCATACGATCCAGCAATCCCACTCCTTGGAATATATCCTACAGAAATAAGAGCCTTTACACGAACAGATATATGCACACCCATGTTTATTGCAGCACTGTTTACAATAGCAAAAAGATGGAAGCAACCAAGATGCCCATCGACGGACGAATGGATAAATAAATTATGCTATATTCACACAATGGAATACTACGCATCGATAAAGAACACTGAGGAATCTGTGAAACATTTCATAACATGGAGGAACCTGGAAGGCATTATGCTGAGTGAAATTAGTCAGTTGCAAAAGGACAAATATCGTATAAGACCACTATTATAAAATCTTGAGAAATAGTTTAAACTGAGAAGAAAACATTCTTTTGTGGTTACGAGAGTGGGGAGGGAGGGAGGGAGGGTGGGAGGGGGTATTCACTAATTAAATAGTAGATAAGAACTACTTTGGGTGAAGGGAAAGACAGCACACAACACAGGGGAGGTCAGCACAATTGGACTAAACCAAAAGCAAAGAAGTTTCCTCAATAAACTGAATGCTTCGAAGGCCAGGGTAGCAGGCACAGGGGTCTAGGGACCATGGTTTCAGAGGACATCTAAGTCAATTGGCATAATAAAATCTATTAAGAAAACATTCTGCATCCCACTTTGAAGAGTGGTTTCTGGGGTCTTAAACGCCAGCAAGCAGCCATCTAAGATGCATCAATTGTTCTCAACCCATCTGGACCAAAGGAGAATGAAGAACACCAAGGACACAAGGTGATTACGAGCCCAAGAGACAGAAAGGACCACATGAACCACCGACTACACCATCCTGAGACCAGAAGAACTAGATGGTGCCCAGCTACAACCGATGACTGCCCTGACAGGGAACACAACAGAGAACCCTGAGGGAGCAGGAGATCAGTGGGATGCAGACCCCAAATTCTCATAAGACCAGACTTAATGGTCTGACTGAGACTGGAAGGACCCCGGTGGTCATGGCCCCAGACCTTCTGTTGCTTCAGGACAGGAACCATTCTGGAAGCCAACTCTTCAGACGGGAATTGGACTGGACAGTGGGTTGGAGAGGGATGCTGGTGAGGAGTGAGCTTCTTGGATCAGGTGGACACGTGAGACTTGAGATGTTGGCATCTCCTGTCTGGAGGGGAGATGAGAGGGTGGAGGTGGTTAGAAGGTGGCGAAAAGGACACAAAAAGATAGAGTGGAGGGAGAGCAGACTGTCTCATGAGGGGGAGAATAATTGGGAGTGTGTAGCAAGGTGTATATGGGTTTTTGTGTGAGAGACTGACTTGATTTATAAACTTTCACTTAAAGCACAATAAAAATTATTTTCAAAAAATGTGATTCGTAAACCATATAACTCACCTATTTAAAGTGTGCAGTTCAGTGGTTTTTATTGGACTCATGGAATTATGCATCCATTGCCATACTCTAATTTGAGAACATTTCCATCACCCCAAAAAGAAATGCTATATCCATTAGCAGTCATTCCCCATTCCCAACTAAACACCCCACCCCAGCCTCAGCAAACAGCGAATACTTTTTGTCTGTATAGACTTGCACATTCTTGATATTTTACATAAATTGTTGTTGCTGTTCTTAGGTGCTGTTGAGTCAGTTCCTACTCATAGCGACTCTATGCACAACAGAACGAAACACTGCCAGGTCCTGAGCCATCTCTATAAACCTTGTTATGCTTGAGCTCATTGTTGCATCCACTGTGTCAGCCCACCTCGTTGAGGGTCTTCCTCTTTACCGCTGACCTTGTACTCTGCCAAGCATGATGTCCTTCTCCAAGGACTGATCCCTCCTGACAACATGTCCAAAGTATGTAAGACGCAGTCTCACCATCCTTGCTTCTAAGGAGCATTCCGGTTGTACTCTTCTGAGACAGATTTGTTCGTTCTTTTGGCAGTCCATGGTATATTCAATATTCTTCGCCAACACCACAATTCAAAGGTGTCAATTCTTCTTCAGTCTTCCTTATTCATTGTCCAGCTTTCATTGTATATGATGCGATTCAAAATACCATGGCTTGGTATTTTTACATAAATGAACTCGTAAAATATATGGTCTTATGATTGAATTCCCCCATGTGTCTGTCAGTTTGTCATACTGTGGGGGCTTGTGTGTTGCTGTGATGCTGGAAGCTATGCCACCGGCATTCAGATACTAGCAGGGTCACGCATGGAGGACAGGTTTCAGCTGAGCTTCCAGACTAACACAGACTAGAAAGAAGGACCCGGCAGCCTACTTCTGAAAAGCATTAGCCAGTGAAAACCTTATGAATAGCAGCAGAACATTGTCTGATATAGTGCTGGAAGATGAGTCCCCCAGGTTGGGAGGCACGCAAAGCATGATTGGAGAAGAGCTGCCTCCTCAAAGTAGAGTCGACCTTAACGACGTGGATGGAGTCAAGCTTTCGGGACCTTCATTGGCGATGTGGCACGATTCAAAACGAGAAGAAACAGCTGCAAATATCCATTAATAATTGGAACCTAGAATGTACGAAGTAGGAATCTAGGAAAATTGGAAATCGTCAAAAATGAAATGGAATGCATAAACATTGATATCCTAGGCATTAGTGAGCTGAAATGGACTGGTATTGGCCATTTTGAGTCGAATAATCATGTAGTCTACTATGCTGGGAATGACAACTCAAAGAGGAATGGTGTTGCATTCATCGTCCAAAAGAACGTTTCAAGATCTATCCTGAAGTACAACACTGTCAGTGATAGGATAATATCCATATGCCTATAAGGAAGACCAGTTAATATGACTATTATTCAAATATACTCACCAACCACTAGGACCAAAGATGAAGAAATAGAAGATTTTTATCAGCTGCTACAGTCTGAAATTGATTGAACATGCAATCAGGACGCATTGATAATTACTGGCAATTGGAATGCAAAAGTTGGAAACAAAGAAGAAGGACCAGTAGTTGGAAAATATGGCCTTGGAAATAGAAACAATGCTGTAGATAGAATGATAAAATTTTGCAAGACCAATGACTTCTTCATTGCAAATGCCTTCTTTCACCAACATAAATGGCACCTATACACATGGACCTCGCCAGATGGAACACACAGAAATCAAATTGACTACATCTGTGGAAAGAGACAATGGAGAAGGCTCAATATCATCAGTCAGAACAAGGCCAGGGGCCGACTGTGGAACAGACCATCAATTGCTCATATGCAAGTTCAAGCTGAAACTGAAGAAAATCAGAGCAAGTCCACGAGAGCCAAAATATGACCTTGAGTATATCCCATCTGAACTTAGAGACCATCTCAAGAATAGATTTGACGCATTGAACACTAGTGACCGAAGACCAGACGAGTCGTGGAATGACATCGAGGACGTCACCCATGAAGAAAGCAAGAGGTCACTGAAAAGACAGGAAAGAAAGAAAAGACTAAGGTGGATGTCAGAGGAGACTCTGAAACCTGCTCTTGAGCGTCGAGCAGCTAAAGCAAAAGGAAGAATTGATGAAGTAAAAGAACTGAACAGAAGATTTCAAAGGGCCTCTTGAGAAGACAAAGTATTATAATGACATGTGCGAAGAGCTGGAGGTGGAAAACCAAAAGGGAAGAACACGCTCGGCGTTTCTCAAGCTGAAAGAACTGAAGAAAAAATTCAAGCTTCGAGTTGCAATAGTGAAGGATTCCATGGGGAAAATATTAAACAATGCAGGAAACATCAAAAGAAGATGGAAGGAATACACAGAATCGTTATACCAAAAAGAATTAGTCGATGTTCAACCATTTCAAGAGGTGGCACATGATCAGGAACCGATGGTACTGAAGGAAGAAGTCCAAGCTGCTCTGAAGGCATTGGCGAAAAACAAGGCTCCAGGAGTTGATGGAATATCAATTGAGGTGTTTCAACAAACAGATGCAGTGCTGGAGGTGCTCACTCGTCTATGCCAAGAAATATGGAAGACAGCTTCCTGGCCAACTGACTGGAAGAGATCTATATTTATGCCTATTCCCAAGAAAGGTGATCCAACCGAATGAGGAAATTATCGAACAACATCATTAATATCAGACACAAGCAAAATTTTGCTGAAGATCATTCAAAAACGGCTGCAGCAGTATATTGACAGGGAACTGCCAGAAATTCAGGCTGGTTTCAGAAGAGGATGTGGAACCAGGGATATCATTGCTGATGTCAGATGGATCCTGGCTGAAAGCAGAGAATACCAGAAGGATGTTTACCTGTGTTTTATTGACTATGCAAAGGCATTTGACTGTGTGGATCATAACAAGCTATGGATAACACTGTGAAGAATGGGAATTCCAGAACACTTAATTGTGCTCATGAGGAACCTTTACATAGATCAAGAGGCAGTTGTTTGGACAGAACAAGGGGATACTGATTGGTTTAAAGTCAGGAAAGGTGTGTGTCAGGGTTGTATCCTTTCACCATACCTGTTTAATCTGTATGCTGAACAAATAATCTGAGAAGCTGGACTATATGCAGAAGAACAGGGCATTAGGATTGGAGGAAGATTCATTAACAACCTGCGTTATGCAGATGACACAACCTTGTTTGATGAAAGTAAAGAGGACTTGAAGCACTTACTAATGAAGATCAAAGACCACAGCCTTCAGTATGGATTACGCCTCAACATAAAGAAAACAAAAATCCTCACAACTGGACCAATGAGCAACATCATGATAAACGGAGAAAAGATTGACGTTGTCAAGGATTTCATTTTACTTGGATTCACAATCAACAGCCATGGAAGCAGCAGTCAAGAAATCAAAAGACACATTGCATTGGGCAAATCTACTGCAAAGGACCTCTTCAAAGTGTTGAAGAGCAAAGATGTCACCCTGAGAACTAAGGTGTGCCTGACCCAAGCCATGGTATTTTCAATCACATCATATGTATGTGAAAGCTGGACAATGAATAAGGAAGACCGAAGAAGAGTTGACGCCTTTGAATTGTGGTGTTGGCGAAGAATATTGAATATACCATGGACTGCCAAAAGAACGATCAAATCTGTCCTGGAAGAAGTGGGGCCAGAATGCTCCTTAGACGCAAGAATGGCGAAACTGTATCTTACATACTTTGGACATGTTGTCAGGAGGGGTCAGTTCTTGGAGAAGGGCATCATGCTTGGCAGTGTACAGGGTCAGCAGAAAAGAGGAAGACCCTCAACGAGGTGGATTGACACAGTGGTTGCAACAATGAGCTCAAGCATAACAACGATTGTAAGGATGGCGCAGGACCAGGCAGTGTTTTGTTCTGTTGTGCATAGGGTCGCTATGAGTCAGAACCGACTCAACAGCTCCTAAGAACAGAAACAACACGATTGAATTCTTTGACTTAATATAATGTTTTCAAAGTTTATCCATGTTGTAGCATGCATCGGGACTTTCTTCATTAATTGATTTTTTTTATTGTTGTATAAATATAGAAAAGACAATATTTACCAATTCAACACCCTTCACACGTACAATTCAGTGACACCAGTTACATCATTCATGTTGTGCAACCATCACTGATATCCACTGCCAAATTTTCCATCACCATAAACAAATTTTCCCTATTGTGTTTACTATTCTCTATTTTATTTATTTTGACTGTAATCTCCATTATCACCTTACTTCTGCCTGTTTTAATTATTTTTCTGGTTTATTCAGGTGGAAAGTTCAGCTATTGATTTAATGTTTTTCTTATTTTTTAATATAGGCACTTATAGCTATGTTTCCCTCTAATCACTGGAACCCTGGTGGTACACTAGTTAAGAGTCATGACTGCTAAACAACAGGTTGGCAGTTCGAATCCACCAGCTGCTCTTTGGAAACCCTATGGGGCAGTTCTACTCTGTCCCATAAGGTCATTGAGTCGAAATTGGCTTGACAGCGAAGTGTTTTTTTTTTTTAAATCACTGCTTTAGATGCACCCCAGAAGATTTAGTATGTTGTGTTTTTATTTTTATTCATCTCAATGTATTTTCTAATTTCCCTTATGATTTCTTCTTTGACCCATTTGTTGTTTATCAGTGTCTTGCTTAATTTTGACATACTTGTGAATTTTCCAAATTTCCTCATGTTGTTTATTTCCAATATAGTTTCATTGTGGTCATAAAACACATATTGTATGATTTCAATTCTTTTAGATTTATTGAGGCTATTTTATTGCCGGAAACTCTGGTGGTGTAGTGGTTAAGAGTTTGGCTGCTAACCAAAAGGTCGGCAGTTTGAATCCACCAGGCACTACTTGGAAACACGATGGGGCAGTTCTGCTCTCTGCTATAGGGTTGCTATGAGTCAGAATCGACTTGGCAGCAATGGGTTTATGGGTATTTTATTGCCTGGCATATGGTCTATTTTAGGAATGTTCCATGTACAATGGAGAAAAATATGTATTTTGCTATTTTTTTCATGGTGTTTTCTATAGATGTCTGTTAGGCCTAGTTGGTTTATAATGTTGTTCGAGTCTTCTATCTTCTTGTTGATCTTTTGCCTCATTGTTCTCTCCATTATTAAAAGTGCGATATTGAATTCTTCAAATATTATTGTTTTTTGCTTCATGTATTTTGGGGCTTTGTTGTTAGGTGCATATATGTTTATAATTGTTTTATTTTGCTGATGGGTTGACCCTCATTGTAGAATGTTCTTCTTTGTCTCTGGTAACAATTTTTGTCTAAAAGCCTATTGGATATTAGCACAATACTACTTACAATAACATTAGAAAACATAATTTACTTAGAGATAAATCTAAGACAATATATGCAAGATTTGTTTGGTGAAAGCTACAAAATATTTCTTAGGGAGATTAAATAAGACCCAAAATAAACAGAGTGATATACAGTGTTTGAGGATTGGAAGACTCATTGTCAATTCTCCCTCAGTTGATCTATAGATTCAAAGCAATCACAATTAGAGCCCCACTAGGCTATTTTTATATAAAATTGCAATCTAATCCTAAAATACATATTAAATAGCAAAAGACCTAGAATCATGGAAACAATTTTGTACGTCAATGTAACTGATCAAAGGGTGGGGTGGGGGATGGGCAGTGGAGAGAATATTAAGAGAGGAATTGTAGACGGGGGGAAAAAGAGAGAGAGAGAGAGAGACATCTCTCTCAAGTAGTTTTGTTGGAAATGAGAGCAATAAAATGAAAGATTTGGTGGGAGGGTAAGTAAAGTTAAAAAAAGGTTTGTTTGGTTTTTTTTTTTGCTATTTTTTTCAAGATGGAAGCAATAAGGATGCATTCGTTTGTTGGTGAGAGAAGAGAATTGCTGAAAAAATGTCTCTGAATTGGTGAGAAGACAAAGGATAAAGCACAAATGGAATTATTGGCTTCAGATTGGAGTGTGGACAATTATCCACTGGTAACAAAAGAGAGGTTACAATATATGGGTGTAGGTGTTGGCAGTTGGCAGTTGGTAGTTGTTGTGGCGGGTTCTGTAGAAGTTCTTTTTGGATTACTTCTATTTCTCCATGAAGTACAAAGCAAGGTCAATAGTTGAGAGTGAGTTGTCACTCTTAAATGACTTCTAGCTAGGAAACCACAAGTGTAGTCAATAGAACAGGTAACTGGGCCACATGATATCAAGCCATTCAATTTTTTAATTAAAAAATTGATTTATTTTTTAACTGAACTGTTTCTGACTGGCTAAACATGAGGTGTTCTAATACTGTTGAAAATTTGTCTCAAAAAGTATTTGAAAGTAGTACTTGGAAAAGTAGTGTTGGATTAAGTAAATACAAACAGTTGTTCAGAAATATGTCTTTAAAGGAGTCTGAGTAGCATCATACCTGTTCTGGAAGCATACAAAATTGTGATGTGTGGTGGGAATAATCTAACTAACTATCACAGTAAAATTCCCCAGGGTCAGCTAACTCTGGACAACTCTCTTCACCCACTTAGCCCTAATTTGCCAAGAGCAAGCCTCACTTTATATGACATTCCAAGGGAGATTGATGGATGTGTCATCATGGAATCACTGAAAACTATAGCTTCAGCATGATCTCAACAAAAAAAAGTAAATATGTAACGTGCTCATATTTGTATCTACTCACACTAACCTATTAAAGAAAAAAATAAAAAATTCTGGGTAGAGTAACAACATGTCATTTTAATTTTCCTTCTCCATACTTTTCTGTATTTTTCAAACTTTCTATAATGATCGTGATTACTTCTAAAATTGAAAAAATGTTATTTGCCATATTAGGACATATTGCCACTAAAAAGGTAATTTCCTTCTGAGAGTAGCTTCAGAGGAATAGTCTCTGATTCATAAGGTTTTAAAAAGTTGCAGACTGAAATGATATTCTCAGAGACACACCAGTATATTTGTTTCAATTAATATGTGGCTAGCAACTCAAAGTTTGAAAAGTTGTTGGAAAGTTTACAATAATTTTTTAATATAAAGAAGTGGAAAGTTACCATATATGACTGGAAATATCTCCTATGTGTCTATTGCTTTCTCTGTATCTGTGTTTAGTCGATAATTTCTGTCCTTCTGCCCTGCGGAAGGGGGAAAGGAGTGACCCGGAAGGACTTGAAACTCCTCAGAAGCCTTTCATAATAGTTGGAGAAGCAGAACAGACGCAGGGCTGATTGCTTAGATGAAAGTGACTAACCAGAAGCTGCTAGAAGCTGTCAGATCTGACAAGTCCTATCATTGGGAAAGGAGTGCTGGTGGCACAACGGTTAAGCACTTAGCTGCTAACAGAAAGGTTGGTGGTTCAAACCCACCCAGCAGCTGCATGGGAGAAAGAGCTGTGATCTGTTCCTGTGAAGATTACAGGAAAACCTTGTGAGGCAGCTCTACTCGGTCACATGGGGTTGTTATGAATCAAAGTTGATTTGATGGCACTTAACGACAACAATAATCATCGGGAAAAAGGACTTTTGATATTGAGCTGGCCTGAAGTTCCAAAGTTTTATCCCATTGATGCTATATACCAAAGGCTGTGTTAGAAAAAAAAGAATTTTACTTAATGTCTGGGATAAACGGCAATTACTGACAGTAAAAGACAGTGAGAAAAGCACCAATTTTAATTAGGGTTATTGAGACTTAGAGTTTTTAAAGGAAACTTGGAAAATAACCAGCCCATATCTTTTCTTTACAAATGAGTAAAGGGCAAAGCAAGCCCAAGGAAGTTACATTCTGGCTGAGGTCACACAACTGGCTTTTGCAGAGCTGGCACTGCTACCAAAGTTTTGAATATCCTGTATTTCAACCACACAAAACCACCTCCCATCCCCAAGGTGGTATTTCTTATGAAAACATTGACGTCACTGGTATAATTATTAATGGTTATTCTGTTGACATTTGTTTATTGCTAGCAGTAGCTGTTTTAATCTCTATAAAATCTATATTTCTGTGGAAAAGAAAGCAATGGAAAGTTAATTATATAATCTGAATTTCACATAATTGGCATACCCTGTATAGTTTAATGGAAACCCTGGTGGTGTAGTGGTTAAATGCTACAGCTGCTAACAAAAAGGTTGGCAGTTCAAATCTACCAGGCTCTCCTTGGAAACTCTGTGGGGCAGTTCTACTCTGTCCTCTACGGTCGCTATGAGTCGGAGTCGACTTGAAGACAACAGGTTTTTTTAAATATAGTTTAGCTCATTTGACCCTCATGGATCAAGGCACCCAACATCATCTAGAAGCAGCAGACTCAATTCACCAAGTTTTGTTTCTACTGAATCATGAATAATCCACGTGAAATTCAAATTTACAAGCTGACAACATCACCACAAAGAGGTTTGACACTGGAGTTTAGAGTGTGGGAGAAAGAGTTGGGTACTATTTTATTTGGTATGATATTAAGAGTTGAGGAGAAAGGACTCATTTTGTTTGGCAGAATTTAAGAGAGTGTCCTTTTCCAGAGTTCAATGGCAATAAATTGCTTATCTCCTATGTTTTAGGGCCTCAAATGAAAGAAATTCTAGGGATTCTCAATGTTTTAAGTTCTACCCCTGCTGAGATTAATACTGATAGAACTGCCTGTTGACCAAATTAGGAAAAGAAGTAGAGGCAGTAATGGGATTGCCCTGGTATATGAGTGTGTGTGTGTGTGTGTGTGTGTGTGTGTGCATGAGTATGTGCACGTGTGTGGTATAAGAAGTGGAGATGGTGGCACCAGGTTTATTACCTTCTCCTTTCAGTCATGCCCCTTCTCTTTGGCGTCACTGTGGTCACATCACAAGCCAGGTTTGGCAATTTTTATTTTTTTCTTTTGGTGGAGTGGGAACAGAAAAGCTATTTCCTGTTCGTTTGGCTCTGAACACCTGAACAGTCCTGGGAGAAGCTTGGTACAGTTCTAGGAATCCTGGGTACTGAAATGCTTCACACCTTTGCCATGCCCCTATGGTTACTGATTGGATTTGGAAGAGTAAAGGAGGTGAGGAAGACAAACCTGTTGGAAATAGCATTGGCTGCTATTGCCCTGCTGGTCTCACATCTCTCAGTCATATGAAAATGCATGCCTTCTTTGGGACCAACTGGGACATGGGATTACAAATGTTAAAAAAAAAAAAAAAAATGCCTCTACCTTCCTACTTGCTTAAACTGAGAGGTAATTCCAGAACTTTTTATGTTGAGGAAACTGAATGTAGCCATCATTATAACTCAGTGTAGGAATATCTCCTTGCTAATCAACCAACCAGGAGTTCATGTGTAGTTTTCTAGTTTAAGAGTTAAGAGTACTTTCTACTCTGGCCACATTGCTTTTCTTATTTGCTGCAGTACAGCAGTTTAGCTCTGTCAGTAATATACAAAGGAAAGTCCCATGTGTGGGGGTTTTCAGGAAGCTAGACATTCTTGGAAATCAAATCCAAGAACCACAGAATGTTAGTGTTAAAAGCTATTGGGTAACAGCTCATTGATTCTAATGCTAAAGACCAATCTGAAGCTCCAGGTGGTAAAATGGCCCAGTTTTGGTCATATGATTTTTTGAGGCAAACCAGACTCCAGCTGAATTGTCCAAGCTCTGGTGTGGTGCTCTAATGACTACCACATATAGATGTGGGGATAAATACTGATACCACTTATGTAAAGACCCAGATAATTTCCTGACACTTCCGGGTTGACCAGAACTCTGCACCATGCCCCAATTTGTGTATTAATCAATAACCTCGAGGTATATACACAAATCAGAGCACTTAGGTAAACCAGTTTAACTTGAAGATATTAAAAAATTTTTCTGTAGAAGCAGAGAAAAATCAAATGATTCAAGCCACAAGTTCCAACGCGTCATGTTTATCTGTGTTTTTCTTCTTAAGAATGTCATATCTACAAAGATAGCCTTCTCTTGATTGGAGAGCTAGTCAGGGCCAGTTGGATTGATTAGCTGTCAGACAGAGTTCCTAAGGTCAACATCTTGGGGGCTGAGATATGATTACTATGGAAGCCTCACACAGCAGGTAGCTCAAAAGATGATATGGACATACCATATGCTATATTGGACACTAGGAGCCCTGGTGGTGCAGTGGTTAAACACTTGGCAGCTAACCAAAAGGTCAATGATTTGAATCTACCAGCTGCTCATCAGAAGAAAGATGTGTAGTCTCTTTTCATAAGGATTACAGCCTTGGAAACCCTGTGGGGAAGTTCTACTTTGTCCTATTGGGTTGTTATGAGTTGGAATCAGCTCAACAGCAATGGTGTATATGTGGCGCTGTAGTTCTCTCTGCAGGGAGAAAGTATAGGGAAGACAGTAAATCTTCAATCTCAGTGTCCCCAGCAGCTCACACAGTAGGTCCTCAAGAAACCCTTGTTGAGGGAATAAACACTGATGCCGAAATACCATACACTTATACAGTCATACAAAGGACCAATAGAGTTATAGGGACAGAACAAATTTAAACAAAAATTGACCCAGAATGCAGATAAATTGAAAAGGGCCATCTATGGAATAATCACTAATTCTGGGCCCTTGTTTAGAGATTCGAGTGGACTTTTCTCCAAATTGATTCCTAAGTTGTTATCTGTCATCTCTGAAAAATGGAATTGATCTAGTACCTACTTCAAGGAATGAGGTTGCTGTGAGGATTAAGTTAGCGGACCCATGGAAAGCACTAAAAATGTGCTGGGGTTGTAGCACACACTCAGTAAACCTTAGCTTAAATTATATAAGCTTTCTGGTGCTTAATGCCTTTGTCTGGAAAATGGTGACTAGTTCATACGTCATAGGCTTAATGAACCTATGAGGTGCATGATGAAATAATAGAAGCTAATATTTGAGTGCCTCCTATAGGTAATATCATTATGCTAGGCACTTTGTATTTTATTACTAATTGTTACACTTATTAATAATCTATCATAACAACCTTATGAGTCAGGTACTGTTATCATCCCCATATTGCAGAAGAGGTTCAGCTGATATAAGTACCTGTTCAAGGTCACACAGCTGGCCAATAGTGGGGTTAGGATTGGAACAATTAATTCCAGCGAACAGGGCTATACTGCTTCTCCCGAATACCTATAAATCACTTAGCCAGTATCTGGTGTATATTACATGGTGATTTATTATAAATCAGTAAATGTTGTTCAATAAACGTTGATGGATATAGCTGTTTATTTTTATTTAGTTAGCTGAATGGATGATTTATTCATGTATATTTTTAATTGTAGCTATGGTGGCATTAGAGAATTGTCCCTTTAGCTTTCCTATACCTATTGTCCCTTTAGCCTCGGACAGAAAAGTACTAGCTTTACAAAGAAATTCTCACCCTGATGATCATAGTGGGATCACATTGTACAGGCATTTAACCCCTGCTTGGCAAAAATATTACAATACTGTAAGATACTAGAAAAGCAAATTTTGCATATATAATTTTGATTCTGTACTATAAATTGATGAATGTATTATAAAACTCATATATACATATTACTTTACAGAGTTATAAGTATAAAACCAAGTACACAGTATTTCTTCAGGGATTGAAGGCATTTTCAAGGGGAATTTTGAATACCTGTGATATTCACCGTACATACTGTCTTAGTCATTTAGTGCTGCTATAACAGAAATACCACAAGTGGAAAGCTTTAACAAAAAGAAATTTATTCTCTCACAGTCTAGGAGGCTAGAAGTCCAAATTCAGGGTGCCAGCTCCAGAGGAAGGCTTTCTGTTTCTGTTGGCTCTGAGGGAAGGTCCTTGTCATCAATCTTCCCCAGTCAAGGAGCTTCTCAGTGCAGGGACACCAGGTACAAAGGATGTGCTCTTCTCCTGACTCTTGTTTCTTGGTGGTATGAGGTTCCCTAGTCTCTGCTCACTTCCCTCTTTTATATCTCAAAAGAGATTGGCTTAAGATACAATCCAATCTTGTAGATTGAGTCCTGCCTCATTAGCATAACTGCCAATAATCCCATCTCATTAACATCATAGAGACAGGATTTACAACACATCAGATTTACAATCACATCAGATGACAAAATGGTGGACAATCATATAATGTTGGGAATCACTGCCTAGCCAAGGTGAAAATATTCTGGGGTGACACAATTCAATCCCTGACACATACCACCTTTGAAACCCAACCTGCATGCAAGGGGAGTATTCCCTTAACACACATATATAATATTGGCCAGAAACCCTGGTAGCGTAGTGGTTAAGAGATATAGCTGCTAACCAAATGGTCTGCAGTTCGAACCACCAGGTGCTCCTTGGAAACTCTATGGGGCAGTTCTACTCTGTCCTACAGCGTCGCTAGGAGTAGGAATCGACTCAACAGCAACAGGTTTATACTGTTGGTCATGAATAGAAGTGAATGGGAGAGTGGGGAGAGCCAGTGGTGACCTGTTCTTACTAAAAACAGTAAATAGCACATAATATTTATTAAGTCCTCTCTGTGTACCAGAAATCATACTAGGTACTTATCATGAATTATCTTTTAATATTCATAAAACCCTATTAGCTAGATGGGATGGGGACCATCTTTATTTTACAGATGAGGAGGGTGAGGCAGAGAGGAGTCAGGTAAATTGTTCTAGATCACACCTCCAATAAGTAGCAGGGTTCAGAAGCCAGTGCAGGTGGTCTGTCCTCTAAAACTGAGCCTTCATCCATTATTCCACACTGCCGCTTTAGTTGGAAGCAGTACAGAGAAGGTCTTCCTAAAAGTGGGTCAGAGGAAATACACATTGATTTCCTTTTCCCCCTACAATGTAAAAAAGCCTCAGTACCATACTGAAAACAATGTATTTTCAAGGTTATGATAGGTACCATTAAGGAAAGCACATAGATTATCTCTAATTTTCATCAGAATGCTGCATGGTAGGTACTTATTATCTTCATTTTACAAGCAAAGAAATGGAGGTTCACAGGGTTAGGTAACTTGCCCAGGGTCACATAGCTGATGAGGAACTAAGGCAAGATTGGGGTCCAAAGCCCGAGCTTTGAGGGGAAACCAGCTATCTACAATAAGATGCATTCTCATTTGCTTTTCATACTGGGCAGTAGCTTTATCAGAAGTAAGGTGATATTTTGATCTCTGTCTGTCTGTCTCCTTATCTGTCTCTTAGCTGGTGCCACATAGATGTTTTTTGAGGATCATAATGTAAATTTTAAATTACTTTGACTTCCTTGAAAACAAGACACAAAGTAAAATCCTAGCAGACCATGACTTTGGCCCTAGTACAAAAGCCATCAGTTATTTTCCTGAAGTCCTGGACGTTACTGCACAGTGAGCAGCTGGCCTCTTTACTCTGTTCTTGTAGGTCTGCTTGCTGTCTGTTCAGAAAGTCTGAGACAGATAGAAGAATGAGAACACAATTTTTTTTCTTTCTTAATAGCCCTCCTTTTTCTCCACCCCTCTTGCCCAGTCCATCGGTACGTCCTCTAATTCTAGACCACCCATATCCTTCCATCTTTAGTGCCATCTCGTAATTCAAGACATCATCATGTCTTGCCGGAGGGTGGCCAACTTGTCCAGATTTTTCTGGGACTTTCCCAATTTTAATACTGAAAATTCTGTGTCCAGAGAATCTCCTCAGTGGCAGGCACACCAGGACAGTTAGTCATCCTACTTGTCTGGTCTTCCATAGTAGTCTCTTAACTGGTCTCCCAGTTCCCAAATTTGCTTGCCTTTAATTCTTTGTCTACCCAGTGCAATCCTTTAACAGCATAGATTATCATATCATTACCCCTACTTAAAATTCTCTAGGGGTGTTCATTGGATTCTAAAAAAAATAAAACTTCTTACCCTGGCTTTCAAAGTGCTGCATGGTTTGGTCCTTTGCTATTTCTCCAACTTCAACTCATTTCACTATGTTCTCAACGTCAGTTCCTCAACCATGCTAGGCTCTTCTCCTCCCTAGGATCCTTGCCTCTGCTGTTCTCTTCAGCTGGAATGTTCTTTCTTCAATTCTTTATACATTCACAATTTGTGAGCATGTCAACATGTGATTATTGGATTAATATTTACCTCTGGGAATTAAAACTCTTTGACTTTCTACTTCATCACCTAGTCTCCAATGCCTAGCATAGGAGCTGACAGGTAATAAAGTCACATGAAATGTTTACCAAATGAATCAGTGAATGAGTGAAAGAATAAATGAATGAACATAGGTTTGCTAATGGGATTGCTGTGAGGGCACCGATGTTTCAGTGGTGGAATTCTCACCAGCAGGTTCTATTCCCGGCCAGTGTACCTCAGGAGAAGCCACCACCCATCTGTCAGTGGAGGCTTACATGTTGCTATAATGTTGAACAGGTTTCAAGGGAGCTTCCAGATTAAAATGAACTAGGAATAAAAGCCTGGTGATCTACTTCTGAAAATCAGTCAACAAAAATATGGATCACAACGATTCTATCTCCAATCAATCATGGGCAGCCAAGGAGTTAAGGCATTGTCCTAAAGATAATGGGGAGCTTCTGAGGGACTCTGAGCCAGGGAGTGCTATTACCCATTTGTATTTTGAAAAGCTGAAGTCGAAGAGGTGGGTAGGGGCCCACTTGGCATTAAGTTTCTTCAGCCCTGGACGATGCAGGGGTTAAGGTGTGTGTTTGCAATTAGTCTTGCTGAGCCAAATGGATATTATTGGGGCTTTGGTTAATTTTCTGCAAACAATCAACCAATTATGAATCAAAGGCCTCTGTTACTCCAGCCCATAACTAATTGTATTTTTAAAGTGTGTTTAATCACAAATCAGAGATTATGTAGAGAGCTTAATTGATTGGTTTCCTATAGATGTAGGTCAGCGGTGCCATTTGTCCACGGTTGAATTTTATCTTGCATTGTATTAAACTCATTCTCTCAGAGGTAATGACTTCAGTCCACTCTGAGGGCATTGTAGCCAGAGTTTGTTACAACAAAGAAGGTGGAAATAAAAGTGCAGGGGTGAGAGGGGCAGGATTTCTTAAAGTAAATAGGGAAAAGTTGGAAAGCTGCCACAGAAGTAGCCCTGGATTAGAGATGAAGAAGGCTGGGTCACCAGTGCTAGGATCAAATATTTCAGTATTCTAAGAAATCAGTTGAAATTGTTGGATAGTTATGCAATCTTGAACAGGTTACGTGGATTCTCCAAAACTTACTTTGCTTATCTGTAAAATAAATGGGCTGTTCTATGATCTCCTAGTTGTAAGTTATCTCCCTTTTTTGTTTTTTGAATTTTTTTTTAATAAGTTACCACTCTTCACATATCACCTTCTTTTATATGCAGTTCTATAGCTGCCTCTGTCCCCACTATTAGGTTGGAGCTCCTTGATGGCAGGAACTATATATTTTTTTTTTCGAACTTTTGAATCCCTATGTAGCACCTAGTACAAAGTCTTTGACATAGTAGGTACCCAATAATTATTCTTTAAATCTAACTCAAGTTTCCTTCCATTTCTCTAGAATTCTATGATTATACTAACTGTACCCCTAGTGATCTGCCAACTATAAGGCTCACACGGTATTTCCTAGGTATCCAGAAATTCTCAAACTATAGAAGCAACAGCTGGCCATGCTTTGTACCTGAGCTCAGGATCTTCTTTAGGGAATACTGTGGCTTGTGTCCACCCCGTCTCTCTCACCTGGGCTGGGCTGAGAGGCCCTCTCTAGGCCCCTACAGCATGCTTTATGTGTTTTTATCACCACATGACCAGTTTATATTGAATTTATATTTATGTGCTGGTGTCCCACTAGGTGGTGGCCCCACTGGGATATAGGCTTGACAAATTGTAAGCATCCCTCTGTAGATAATTACAGAGACTTTTGATTCATCTGCTACTTGTGGTTAGCCTAGTGATATACAGATCCGTGGGGCAATTTATTGCAGCAACTGAAATCTCCCCCTACCCCCACCTCAATCCTGCAGGACACTCAAGGCAAAATACTCTTCTCCTTGCTTTTCACCTTCCTGCTGGGTATCTCCATCTGCTTGTCCCAGCAGCATATCCTCACAAGGAACCTATCGCCCTCCCCTCTAAAACCTGTTCCTTACTTTGTTAAAGATGCCACTGCTGAAGCCTTATATCATTTTCAGCTTTGTCTTTGAAAACTTTCCCTGGCATCCAAGCAGTTGCCAAGACATTTTGAGCCACCCCTAAAATGTTTTTCATCTGTTCTGTCTTCTCCCTTCCCACTGCCCTGGGCCATTATTTTTACTTCATACTTTATTTAGGAAAATGTCAAACACACACAAAATAAACACAACAGTGTAATGAACCGCCATGCACCTGTCACTCAGCTTCAAATCTTATCAATATTATGTCATTCTTGTTTCATTTATACCTCCATCCACTCTCCTTCTCCCACTCAAAACTTATTATTATTATAATACATTTATTTTATAAGTAAGGAAAAATTTGCATACATTGAAATCCACAAATTTTAGCTGTACAAATTTAAGAAATGAAACCATTCATTCAAATGAGCTTATCCATGCTTCTATCAGGACCACAAATACTTTTATCTCCCAGTTTCTTGTGTCAACCTCTCTGCTCCTTCAAATCAATCACTACTCTAATTTTTTTCTCATTTAGATCACTTTGCTTGTTCTAGAAGTTCATGTAAGTGGAATCATACAGTATGTACTTTTTATGTCCGGTTTCTTTAATTTAGCATGTTATCTGTGGAGCTCCTCCATGTTCTTTCGTGCATCAATAGCTCATTATTTTATATTGCGGAGTAGTATTCCAAAAGCCCTGGTGGTACAGTGGTTAAGTGTTCAGCTGCTAACCAAAAGGTTGGCGGTTTGAACCGACTGGTCACTCCATGGGAGAAATATGTGATAGTCTGCTTCCATAAAGATTACAGCCTTGGGAACACTATGGGGCAGTTCTACTCTGTCCTACCGGAATCAACTGGACGAAAGGTTTGGTTTGGTTTTTTTGAGTAGTATTCCACTGTATGAGTAAATAACAGTTTGTTTATCCATTCTCCTGATGCTGAACATTTACTTCGGTTGTTCCTAGTTTTAGCTATTGGGAATAAAAATACTGTGAGCATTTATGTATAAACTTTTTTATGATCCTATGTTTTCATTTCTACTTGATAAATCCTGGGTATGAAATTGCTGGATCACCACCTTACTTTTTGTCTGAATGACTGTAGCAATCTCCTAGCTGCCATTTCTACCACTGATATCAAGTCCGAAGCCTGGGCACCATCACATGTTCCTTTTCACAAAACAGAACACTATTCAGGTGAAAAAAAAAAAAAAAGCCTTCAATGGTCCTGCGTTGTCCCCAGAGTAAAGTCAGGCATGCCTGGCCTGGAATTTAAGATCCCTTGCAACTTCATTTTCTTCCCCTATGTTTATTTCCTGCCTTTCCCTTAATGCTCTCTAGGAGCTGATAACTTAGTCTCTTTGATGCTAGCCCATTGTAGGGAATACCATCTCACTTGGTGCCTGGCTCACAATGAGACTCAACAACGTTTGATGAATGGGAGTAAATACTGCCATGTGCAGAGATCATACCTTTAAATGCAGATGCAACAAAGTGCCTATGATGTCACTGCTGCTCTCACTCCAGCTTCCTAGGAGGTGAGAGGTAAAACCAGGTAAGATTTCTCTGAATGCTAAGATTCTGTGATTCTAAATTTTATTAAATCCACTGGGTCCAGGAAGTTCCACGTGGTCCTGTGCTGATCTACCAATAATAGGGAGCTGAGAGTATGATGGAAAGAGCACAGGAAAAAAGAGTTGATTGTCCCAAGGTCCAGTCTCACTTGCCCTGTGTCCTCGGGTAGGTTTATTACCTGAGTCTCCACTGCTCCTTTCAGGATACTGGAAGTGGAGGTTGGGATGGCCTTGATGATCACTAAAGCCATACCTAAAATCACACAATGAGATCGAATTTCACAATATATTAAACTATGTCTGCTATTTCTTTCTTGTTTCTTCTGCATTCTATCCCCTGCCTAAGTACAGTCCAAACATTACTCCTTACCCTCAAAGAGTAAATGAGTGCCAGCAGAACCTTACCCAGTGGTGGTAAGAGTTGGTATTTAGCAACATATTTGTCTAAAGTAGAGGCATCTGCTTGAGAGTGCAGTGTTGGTACAGGGCTCTCTGCAAGTTGTAGTCCATTCTTGTAGAATATCCATTTAGCACACAACAGTTACAAAATTGGCAAAAGAATCAGACTACATTTCCTACAAAGGAAATGAAATATTTATATCCATCTCAGGGGCACTAATCACTTTCTAGATCTTTGACTTAATTTCTCTTTGCCTCTATTTGCTTATTTGTAAAATAGGAATAATAAAAATGTCTATCTCATAGGCTTTAAAAAAAATAACAGATGTAGAACACTTAGAATTATGTCTGGCACATAGGAAGAGCTCAATAAATATATATATTTTTTGAATTACCATCAAATTGATTTTGATCGATGGCAACCCTATGTGTTTCAGAGCAGAACTGTGCTCTGTAGGGTTTTCAATGGCTCTGATCTTTTGGAAGTTGCTATGAGTCAGAATCAACTCAACGGCAGTGGGTTTGGTTTTTTGTTTTATAGTCATTAATGCCATTATCAATCACACTATGTTCTGAAGGATTTATGGTTCTTAGCAAGCTCACCAATTGATCTCATTTTATCACCCTTAAAAATACATTCAAAACAGAAACAGTGCCTCTAAGTGTGAGTAGCCTTTATTCCCTGCCTCCTTGGAAATGAAATTTCTAATAAACTAGAAAGCTCATCTCTTTGAGTCTCCTACCCCTTAGGTCCCATCCATGGATGACCTCTATAGGTGACAGTAGAAGTGGGTAATGGACTCCTTGTACCATCTTGGGAAGAAAGAAAGTGAACTGGTAATTCTTGGGAGGACAGAAGCCTAATGCTCCTATTAGTGTCCTTCATGATAAGTGAAGAAAAGGATCAAAGAGAACAGTGTGGCCACAAACAAAAGCAGGGATTGTTTGAGAAATGGATCCTTTTCAGAAGCCTTCAAAGCCACCCTTTCACAAAGCCTGGCAGGAATACAGTATCGAGCCTGGGTGCAAGCCAAGCACGGCCTTAATTTATTATTGCCAAACTGTTTGTGGTCTTTATTTGCCAGGACTTACTAATTGAACTTTTGTTGGTCTGGCTGCCCCTCCAGAGAACTGGAACTATTGTTATCTGCTCTGTGAGTCCTTCCATGGAGAGTGCCCAAAAACTGACCCAAGTTATAGCTGATGTTCCTTGCTTTTTCAGGTTGCTCTTTGTCTTTCAAACATACTTTTTTGTAGTTGCTGTTTGTTTTTTTTTTTTATAACCCAGAGTAGGTGTTTGGGCTGAACTGGATGGAGTTCACAGACACAAAGGAAAGATTCCTACTGAGAGTGGGGGGTGGTCAGTGACATCCCCAAAAAGGTCTGCATGGAAGCTCCCCTCCTTGATTGTTCATCATGCTTCAGAGAGAAATGTTCCCTCTGACCTTCTGGTATATGAAGAAGGGAAGCTCCAGGCCCAATATTCTCCAAGTGTGGTCCCAGAAGCAGCATCAGTATCAGCTGGGAATTTGTTAAATGCAAACTCTTGGGCCCTAATCCAGAGCTACGAAATCAGACTGTCTGAGTGACAAATCTTCTGGGTGATTCTGATGTACTAATGTTTGAAACCAATGCTCTAGGCTAGAGTTTCTCAACTTTGGCACTAGTGACATTTGGGGCCAAAGGTTCTTTGTTCTGAGGCTGTCCTGTACATTTGTAGGATGTTTAGCAGCATCCCTGGCCTCTGCCCACTAGATGCAAGGAGTCCTTCTCCCCCCAGTTTGACAACCAAAAAATGTCTCCAGCCATTGGCTCAGGAATGGAGGGGCAGCCAGAAAAAATCATCACCGATTGAGATAATGGAGAAATTTCTCATTCTTCCTCTAGGCTCTGGGTTCTGCCCCCGCTGTGCCATATTGAAAAACAACTGCCAGACTGTCTGGGGTGTTCTTTAGTATGCAATAATGATGAGCACAAAAAGATGTAACCATAAAGCAGCTTCCTAACAACAGATTGCATTTTTTAGTCTTGATAACTCTTTCCTCTGAATCTAGCCTCCAGGCAAACTTTGACTTTAAGAGTTAGTTCTCCTGCTCAGCTTGCTTAGTATAGTCAAAACCACACAAAACAAAACAACACAACCTTGGGAGTTGGGCCTCCTCCCATCCCCTTATTTGGTTGCTACTCCAGGGCAGAAAAGATGTTGAGGCTGAGTTCAGAGGTTCAGGTGATACACTGGACAAAGTGATGTGAATGACACATCTGTCAACCTTCCCTCTCACCTTCCAAGATAGAAGACTTTCTTGTGTATTTCAGCGCAAGCATTTCCCAAGGCTTGAGTCAGGAGCAGCTAATAACAATAACAGCATTCTACAGCAATTTCAAGGAGCCCTGGTGGCACAGTGATTAAGCACTTGACTGCTTACTGAAAGGTCAGCAGTTCAAACCTACCAGCTGCTCCAGGGGAGAAAAATGTGGTAGCCTGCTTCTGTAAAGATTTACAGCCTTGGAAACCCTATGGGGCAATTCTACTCTGTTCTATAGGGTGGCTACAAGTTGGAATCAACTTGACCACTATGGGTTTTGGTTTATAGTGATTTAACTGTTGGGTTCTTAGTGTTGTTGCACTTATTATTTTTAAGTTTATAATTTACATTTGAAGGGTATGCAAACCAGGAAATTCAGTTCAGGGCTTTATTTCTACCACTGTCATTTCAGGGTTTTGCCAATTTGTCCACTGACTTGGAAGAAATCAGCTTAGATGGATTCAGCCAAACCTCAAGTCAATTACTCATATAAATGCCAACTAAAGGTCACAATTCATTTTTTCATTTGTTTAGAATCTATTGAGCACCTACGATGTGCCAGCACTATACTAGATGCTCAGGACATGGAGAAAGAAACATACAGACTCCGTCTTTGGAGAGCACATTTTCAGGCAAAAATGGAAGTTATTATACACCACATCCAGAGTCTTTGATAAGAGGGAAGCACAGAGCATCATGGGACTATGGTTCACGTTAAACATTCAGTTCCAGGAACATACTGGAGGCTTAATAAATACCTGTCGAATACAAATAAAAGTGCAAAGGGTACTTTAAAAAGAGAAGGTAGCATGTGCAAAGACAGAGAGGGCAGTATGCATGATAGCTTTGGACAGACTTTAAGAGAGTTTGGATGAATTACCTGAAGAAATGACTTTTTTGGTTGTCTATCCAACAAATCAAGAATAGCTTTGATGCATTGGATGCTAATGACCAAAGACCAGATGAGTTGCGGAATGACATCAAGGACATCATATGAAGAAAGCAAAAGGTCATTAAAAAGGTAGGAAAGAAAGAAAAGACCAAAATGGATGCCAGAGGAGATTCTGAAATTTGCTTTTAAAAGTAGAACTGCTAAAGCAAATAGAAGAAATGATAAAGTAAAACAGCTAAACAGAAGATTTCAAAGGGTGGCTCAAGAAGAAAAAGTATTATAATGAAATGTGCAAAGACCTGGAGTTAGAAAACCGAAAGGGAAGAACATGCTCAGCGTTTCTCAAGCTGAAAGTACAGAATAAAAAACTCAAGCCTCAAGGTGCAATATTGAAGTATTCTGTGGGCAAAAAACGGAAACCCTGGTGGCGTGGTGGTTAAGTGCTACTGCTGCTAACCAACTGGTCAGCAGTTCGAATCCACCAGGTGTTCCTTGGAAACTCCATGGGGCAGTTCTACTTTGTCCTATAGGATCACTATGAGTCGGAATTGACTCAACAGCAACGGGTTTGGTTTTTGGTTAATGGGCAAAATATTGAATAACACAGGAAGCATCAAAAGCAGATGGAAGGAATACACACAGTCACTGTTCCAAAAAGAACTGGTTGACATCTAACCATTTCAGGAGGTAGCATATGATCAAGAACTGATGATATTGGAGGAAAAAATCCAAGCTGCACTGAAGGCATTGGTGAAAAACAAGGCTCCAGGAATTGAGAGTGTACAAATTGCAATGTTTCATTAAATGGATGCAATGCTGGAGGTGCTCACTTGTCTATGCCAAGAAATTTGGAAGACAGCCACCTGGACAACTGACTGGAAGAGATCTATATTTTTTCTCATTCCAAAGAAAGGTGATCCAACAGAATGTGGAAATTATTGAAGAATATCATTAATATCACACACAAGTAAAATTTTGCTGAAGATCATCCAAAGCAGTTACAGTAGTACGTCGACAGGGAACTGCCAGAAATTTAAGCCAGATTCAGATAAGCATGTAGAACAGGGATATCATTGCTGATGTCAGATGGATCATGGCTGAAAGCAGAGAATTCCAGAAAGATGTTTACCTGTGTTTTATTGACTATGCAAAAGCATTCGACTATGTGTATCACAACAAATTATGCATAATATTTTGAAGAATGGGAATTCCAGAACACTTAATTGTGCTCACGTGGAACCTGTACATAGACAAGAGGCAGTCATTTGAACAGAACAAGGGGATGCTGTGTGGTTTAAAATTAGGAAATGTGTGCATGAGAGTTGTATCCTTTCACCATACCTATTCAGTCTGTATGCTGAATAAATAATCCGAGATGCTGGACTATATGAAGAAGAATGCAGCATGAGAATTTGAGGAAGATTCATTAACAACCTACGACATGCAGATGACACAACCTTGCTCGCTAAAAGCGAAGAGGACTTGAAGCACTTACTAATGAAGATCAAGGACTACAGCCTTCGGTATGGATTACACCTCAACATCAAGAAAACAAAAATCCTCACAACTGGACCAATAAGCAACATCATGATAAATGGAGAAAAGATTGAAGTTGTCAAGGATTTCATTTTACTTTGATCCACAATCAACTCCCATGGAAGCAGCAGTCAAGAAACTAAATGATGTATTGCATTGGGCTAATCTCATGCAAAAGACCTCTTTGAAGTGTTAAAAAGCAAAGTTTGTACCTTGAGGACTAAGGTGGGTCTGACTTAAGCCATGGTATTTTCAATCTCCTCGAATGTATGCAAAAGCTGGACATAGAATAAGGAAGACTGAAGAAGAATTGATGCCCTTGAATTATGGTGTTGAATACTGGATATAATATGGACTGTCAGAAGAACGAACAAATCTGTGTTGGAAGAAGCACAGCCAGAATGCTCCTTAAAAGCAAGGATGGTGAGACTTCGTCTCATGTACTTTGGACATGTTATCAGGAGGGACCAATCCCTGGAGGAGAACATCATGCTTGATAAAGTGGAGGACCAGCAAAAAAGAGGAAGACCCTCAATGAGATGGATTGATACAGTGGTTGCAACAATGGGCTCAAACATAGCAAATATTGTGAGGATGATACAGGACCAGGCAGTGTTTCATTCTATTGTGCACAGAGTTGCTTTGAGATGGAACCGACTCGATACCACCTATCAACGACATTTCTATCTAACAAACTATTTGAAAACTTAGTGACTTAAAACATTTTGTTTTTTTATGGTTTTGTGGGTAAGGAATTTGGAAGTCCTTGTCTGAGTGGTTCATCTCTGATGCGCTTGGCATTAGCTGTGATAGCTGGGGCTGAAGACCCACTTCTAATATGGCTTCTTCATTGACATCTCTGGTGCCTTTGTGTTCCTTGACCTCTCTCCTTCTTCACGTGGCATCTCATTGTCTGGGGCTTCTTCATGCAACTTGGGCTTCTCACAACACGGCGGTCTCAGGGTAGGTGGCTTTCTTACATGGTGGCTGACTTCCCCTAGAGCAAGCACTCCAAGAGTTAGTATTCCAAGAGTCCCAGATGGAAGCTGAAAACTTCTCAAGACTTGATTTTGGAAGATGCAGACCATAACTTCTGCTGCATTTTAGTCACCACGGTCAGCCCATATTCAATGGGAGGGGAGAAAAAGCCCCTTTCCCTTAATGGAGTTGGGGAGAACGGCTTGCATACACAGGGAGGGAAGGAATTTGAAAGCAGCCATCTTGGAGAAAAGCTACCGCAAGTGGCTTCTAGAAGTTGCAGAAGTTAGAACAAGAGTCAGTCCCGAAGCACTTGAGCAGCAAGCTAAGGAGTGAGTAATTTATCCTGAGCTCTGTGAGACACCATGGGAGAGTTTAAGCGTGGGAGTGATGTGATTCAATTCATATTAGAACTAGCCATGTCTGACAACTATGGAGAGTAGGGTGAAGTTGACGAGACGGGAAGCAGGGAGACAAGCTAGAAGGAAATCTCTGTAAACATAAAGAGCAAAAGTAACCTGGGGGGTGAAGTCTGGGTGACAGGGTGTGTCATGTGGTAAGAATATGAGGAAAGCTCAAGTTATCTGAGGGCTTCTGACGCTTTTTCCAATACAACCAACAAGAGCTCTCTTCAAAATGAGAGAAGAAAGACATCATTTTCCATTCCGGGAACTGAGTAGGGGGTAAATGGCAGCTGGCAACTGAGCTTGGCCTTCAGCGGCTTAATGGTCACACTTTTTCAGTTTTATTAGGAGCGGCCACTGAAAAAACAAACAGGATTGGTGTGAAGACCATTAGAAAAGGCCCTCAGAACAAAGGCTCCATTTGGCAGCTGTTGCTCAGAGCTGAGTGAAAGAAACAAAAGAGTTTGTTGAGCAAACATGAAAGGAGCCTAATTGATGCAATTAAGGTGAAATTAAATAAAGGAAGGTTTTAGTCGAAGTTCATGGAAAATTTTTCACAGGGGTGGCACTGGAATAGTCGTTTGAGGCTTTTAAATAAAGGGAGGCACAGGATGTGGGAAATTGGCCTATCTGACCCTCAGGAGTAGACCAAATTAAGTGTGGCAGTGTGGAGGACGTGTGCAATTGTTTGTGCCTGGCTGCCCAGCCTCCGGTGGGGGTGGAGGGGCTGGCTAGAGTGAGAGGGTTCGAGGGGAATGGGACAGAGGCTGCCGCAAGGGGAACAACTTTAACAAGACCACAATCTCTCATCACATTACTCTGTTTTATTTACTTTATAATACCACTATCTAAGATTATCTTGTTCATTACAGGTTTACTTGTTTATTGTCTGACCTCTCCACTCCAAGCGTGCGCGCACACACACGTATATGCAAGCCAGGAAACTCTGCGTCTCCTTGGAATACAGTTTTCAAGATGCCTTTCTGGCTGTGTTGTTGTTGTTGGGTGCCGCCAAGTCGATTCCGACTCATAGCGACCCCGTGCAGCAGAGCAGAACTGCCCTGTAGGGTTTTCTAGGCAGTAATCGTTACAGGAGTAAATTGTAAGGTCTTTTCTCCTGTAGAGCCACCGGGTGGGTTAGCAGTCGAGCGTTTAACCATTATGCCACCAGGGCTCCTTTCTGGCTGTGTTGAGACCCCCAAACACTGAAATCCAAAAGCAACCATATCGTACCTCATACCTGTTCCAGAGGCATCTTGGACACCTCAAATCTGTCCCATGGGAAATTTATGTCTGAAATCAATTCAAACAGGTACGTTTATTTAACAAATAGTGACATGGTACTTACTATATGCCAGGTACTTCTCCAAGCACTGTACAAATATTAACTCACCTAATCCTCTTAACAATCCTATGAGGTAGAAATATTCTTATCTCCATTTTACAGATGAGGAACAAGAACAGAGAAGTCAAACAGCTGGTCCAAGAGCACACAGTCGGTACATGGGGGAGCCAGGATTTGAACTCTGACGTGTAAACCCAGAGGCTACACTCTTTACCCCTACACTAAGCCTTCTTGAGTTACATAGTCAAGGGAGCGGCTAATGGAGCGAGATGATGAAGTCCACTGGGAGAAGTGTCACAAGTAGATCTGATTCCTTGGTCTGGTTCCTAAGCAACTCCACTCACACCAGCAATGGGCTGCTAAGTACAAAGCTGAGTCTCCTGCCCAGATGGTGGATAAGGGGAGAGATCTAGAAAGGCCGAAAACACATCAGAATCAGCCGATGTATTAATAATGACCACATTTTGAGATAATCTAACCTAGAGAGGAAGGCTGTTCAAGCCCCATACCTAGTTCAACGACAGGTTCTCTCCAACCTGGACTAGAGTTTGTTTGCTGGTTTGTTTCATACGTCACCTTTTTGTAGTAATATACACATAACAAAATTTCCCATTTCATAGGTTATTTTTTAAATACGTTTTGCAGACCCAAAGCCAGGTTGGTATTTTAGGAGCATCACCTATTTTATGTATAACTTGGTTAGCACAACATTACCTTGTTTGCTTCTCTTTGTGTGTTTAATATTTAAAAGGAAGCTCAGAGCACAAGCTGCTGAACATTAAAAAAAACTGGCATACATGGTTTTTGCCACTTTATAAGGAGCAGGAAAAACATGAGACGGAAGCCGTGAACACACATGTCTTTGATCTCTCTGGACTCTCACAGTAACAGTCAGACAGGGAAAACATCTATTTTCAGAAGCAGAGTGGAGGGAAAACAATAACCCCAAACTCAAGTAATAATTTTCATTTTTTAACACTTTACTGAGGTATAATTTTACATACCACAAAAATCTCTTCTTGTAAGAAGGTATTTCCACGAGTCTTAGTAATTTATGTAACCATCACCACAATCCAGTTTTAGAGCACTTCGATCACATCAAAAGTTCTCTTGTACCCATTTGCATTCAATTTTTGTTCCCACCCCAGCCACCCCCAAAAAAACAGGCAACCACTAATCATCTCTGCCCCTACAGTTTTACCTTTTCTCGAAATTTGCTATAAACAGAATCATAAAATAAAATTAAAAAATTAAAAAGTCTTTTGTGTCTGGCTTCTTTAACATAACACAATGGTTTTGAGGTTCATTTTTGGACTGTTCATTGCTAATGCATAAAAAATACATATACATAGAAAACCAAAAACCAAACCAAGTCCATTGCCTTTGAGTTGATTTGGATTCATTGCAACCCTACAGGACAGAGTAGAACTGCCTCATAGTGTTCCCAAGGAGTAGCTGGTGGATTCAAACTACTGACCTTTTCGTTAGCAGCTGGGCTCTTAACCATTGCACCATCAGGGCTCCAATATATAGAAATACAGTCGATTTTATATATGGATTTTATACCCTGTGGCCTTGCTAAGGAAAACCCTGGTGGCGTAGTGGTTAAGTGCTATGGCTGCTAACCAAAGGGTAGCAGTTCGAATCTGCCAGGCGCTCCTTGGAAACTATGGGGCAGTTCTACTCTGTCCTGTAGGGTCGCTATGAGTCGAAATTGACTCGACGGCACTGGGTTTTTTTGGTTTGGACCTCGCTAAGTTTGTTTACTAATTCTAATAGTTAGGTTTTTAAATAGATTTCTAAGTTTTTCTACATATAAGGTCACATGTCTGCAAATAAAGACTGTTTTCCTTCTTGTCTAATATGTATGACTTTAATTTGTTTTACTTGCTTTATTGCACTGGATAGAAACTCCAGTATGAAGATTTGGTGAGGGTGGGCCTCCTTGCTTTTTTCCCAATATCAGAGGGAAATAATTCAGTCTTTTGCTATTAAATATGATGTTACCCTTTGCCATCAAGTCAATTCCAACTCATAACTACCCTATAAGATAGACTAGAACTGTCCCACAGAGTTTTCAAGGCTGTAAATCTTCACAGAAGCAGACTGTCACATCTTCCTCCTGTGGAGTGGCTGTTGAATTTGAGTTGCCGACTTTTGGGTTAGCAGCCAAGCGCTTTAATTGCACCAGCAGAGCTCCTGATAAATATAATGTTACCTGTAGGCTTTTTGTAGATGTCCTTTATCATGTTGAGAAGGTTTCCTTCTATTCCTCCTTTTTGAGAGCTTCATCATGAATGAGTGTTGGATTTTGTCAAATGTATTTTCTGGGTCTATTCACCTTTTATTCTATAAATATGATATATTACATTAATTGATTTTTGAATGTTCAACTAGCCTTGCAATCCTTGATAAACTCCACTTGGTCATGATGTATAATCCTTTGAATGTGTTATAGAGGTTTACCAATATTTTGTTAAGGATTTCTGCATCTATATAGTCTGTAGAATTTTTAATATCTTTGCCTAACTTTAATACTAGGATACTATTGGCCCCATAAAATGAGTTTGTAAATGTTTTCTATTGCTTTATTTCCTGAAAGGGCTAGTTTAGGATTGGTATTATGTTTTCCTTAAATGTTTGATGGAACTAACCAGTGAAGCCATCTGACCCCAGGTTATCTTGTGAAGGGGAAGGCTTTCAATTAACTCAGTTTCTTTACTTTAGGTTGTCTATCTAGATTTAGCATTTATCTTGAGTTAGTTTTGATAATTTGTGTCTTCCTCAGAATTTGTCCATTTCATCTAAGTTATTCAATTTATTGACATAAAGGTCTTCATAATATTCCTTATAACATTTTCACATCTGTAGGATCTGTAGTGATTATCATGAATGTATAACTGGATTTTAACAATTTGTGTCTTCTCTCTTTTTTCTTGGTAAATCTAGCTAAAGTTTTATTAATTGAGTTGATCTTTTCAAAGAATCTATTTTTGGTGTGATTGATTTTCCCTGTTGTTTTTCTCTTTTCTATTTCATTGGTTTCTTCTCTGTTCCTATTATTTTCTTACTTCTACTTTTTTTTTTTTCTACTTACTTGGAATTTGTTTTCCTCAACTTTGTTTTGTTTTGGGGGGTAGAAGCTTAGAATATTGATTTTTTTTTTTTTTAATAGTATAAGCATTTAAGCTATAAACTTCCCTCTGGCCACTCCTATAGCTTCATGCCGTAAATTTTGATATGTTATGTTTTCATTTTCTTTCAATTCCGGGTAGTTTCCGATTTCTTTTGTTATTCCTTCTTATACCTGTGAGGTACTTTGAAATATGTTAATTGTCAGATAGTTGAAGATTTCTAACATTTCTTTCTGTTGCTGGTTTATTAATGTACTTTAATTGGGGTCAGAAAGCATATATTTTGTGATCTCAATTTTTTTACACTTATTGAGACTATTTTTTTGTCCTAGAAATGGTATAACCTGAAGGATATTCCATGGGTGCTTGAAAAGAATGGGTACTCTGCTGTTATTGGGTAGAATGTTCTATAAATATGTGTATGTTGGGGTACATGACACAGGAAAAAATGATGAATAAGACAAAACTCTTCCCTTTTGAAAGTTTAAATCTTGTGGAATAGTGATTCTCAACTGGGAGCAATTTTCCCTACAGGGGACATTTTGTAATGTCTGGAGATATTTTTGGTTGTCACAACTGAGGGCATGTGCTACTGGCATCTATGGGTAGAGGACAGGGATGCTGCTAAACAGCATACAATGCACAGGACAGTCCCCTGCAGCAAAGATTTATCTGACCCAAAGTGTTAATAGTGCTGAGTTTGAGAGGACAGAAAGTGTACTTATTTATAATTCAAAGCTTCCGGCTGTCATTTTCATGCTATGGGAATCACTGCACTGTGACTGAACCGATCAACCCTGCAGCGGTTACCACACCTCTCGCGTGTTTATGTGTCTCTCTCTCCCACTGGATTGGGAACTTCTTTAGTGTCAGGACCCACCCAAATCTTTTATGGTGGTTAAAAACACGTGATCTGGAGTAGGGCATACTTGGATTTCAACACTCATTAGGTGCGCGAACTTGGGCTAGTTACTTGACCTCTCTAAGCCCTAATTTTCTCAGTTATGTAATGTGAATAATGTACCTGTTGTTGTTGTTGTTAGGTGCCTTCGAGTCAGTCCCGGCTCATAGCGGCCCTATGCACAACAGAACGAAACACGGCCTGGTCCTGTGCCATCCTTACAATTGTTGTTATGCTTGAGCTCATTGTTGCAGCCACTGTGTCAATCTACCTCATCAAGGGTCTTCTTCTTTTCCGCTGACCCCGTACTCTGCCAAGCATGATGTCCTTCTCCAGGGACTGATCCCTCCTGACAACATGTCCAAAGTATGTAAGATGCAGCTTCGCCATCCTTGCCTCTAAGGAGCATTCTGGTTGTACTTCTTCTAAGACAGATTTGTTTGTTCTTTTGGCAGTCCATGGTATATTCAATATTCTTCGCCAACACCACAATTCAAAGGCGTCATCTCTTCTTCAGTCTCCCTTATTCATTGTCCAGCTTTTAGATGCGTGTGACGTGATTGAAAATTCCATGGCTTGGGTCAGGCACACCTTAGTCTTCAGGGTGACATCTTTGTTCTTCAACACTTTGAAGAGGTCCTTTGCAGCAGATTTGCCCAATGCAATGCGTCTTTTGATTTCTTGACTGCTGCTTCCATGGCTGTTGATTGTGGATCCAAGTAAAATGAAATCCTTGACAACTTCAATCTTTTCTCCGTATATCATGATAGGATAATATCCATACGCTTACAAGGAAGACCAGTTAATACGATTATTATTCAAATTTACGCACCAACCACTAGGGTCAAAGATGAAGAAATAGAAGATTTTTATCAGCTGCTACAGTCTGAAGTTGGTCTAACATGCAATCAAGATGCATTGATAATTACTGGCAATTGGAATGCAAAAGTTGGAAACAAAGAAGAAGGATCAGTAGTTGGAATATACGGCCTTGGTGATAGAAACAATGCTGGAGATCGAATGATAGAATTTTGCAAGACCAATGACTTCTTCATTGCAAATACCTTCTTTCACCGACATAAATGGTGACTATACACACGGACCTCGCCAGATGGAACACTCAGAAATCAAATTGACTACATCTGTGGAAAGAGACGATGGAAAAGCTCAATATCATCAGTCAGAACAAGGCCAGGGGCCGACTGTGGAACAGACCATCAATTGCTCATGTGCAAGTTCAAGCTGAAACTGAAGAAAATCAGAGCAAGTCCACGAGAGCCAAAGTATGGCCTTGAGTATATCCCATCTGAACTTAGAGACCATCTCAAGAATAGATTTGACGCATTGAACACTAGTGACCAAAGACCAGACTAGTCATGGAATGACATCAAGGACATCATCCATGAAGAAAGCAAGAGGTCACTGAAAAGACAGGAAAGAAAGAAAAGACCAAGGTGGATGTCAGAGGAGACTCTGAAACTTGCTCTTGAGCGTCGAGCAGCTAAAGCAAAAGGAAGAATTGATGAAGTAAAAGAACTGAACAGAAGATTTCAAAGGGCCTCTTGAGAAGACAAAGTATTATACTGACATGTGCAAAGAGCTGGAGACGGAAAACCAGAAGGGAAGAACACGCTCGGCGTTTCTCAAGCTGAAAGAACTGAAGAAAAAATTCAAGGCTCGAGTTGCAATAGTGAAGGATTCCATGGGGAAAAATGTACCTACCTCATAGGATATTCGTGAAAATCAAATAAATGAATCAAAGGCAGCATCTAGCACAGCCTTGGCACATAGTAAGTGCTCTATAAATGGTTATTTTAGTATTGTTATCTCTGGCACCTAGCCAAGTGCCCTGCAAATATTTGCAAGTAAATAAATGAATAATTGAGTCATCTTCTCAAGCCTTTTTTTACCCATGATGGGACACTGGCCCTACAGAGTAATCCTGCTGGGGTTGAAACCTGCCCCTTCTTATTCCTGGCCTAAAGCTTACTCTTCAAGAGGAGGTCATCTACGCCTACAGGAAATGAATGGGAGCCCAAACAGGACAAACAAGCAGTAAGACAAACAGGGGCTCTTACCAGGCTGATATAAAATGGTCACACAGGGTGGCAGCAAGGTACATGCCCCAAGAAGTCTCATGATGCTGTTTACCTGGTACCACTCTGGGCCAACTTTCCCAGTTTTGTTCAAAGAAGCAGCTCTCTTTTCTTCTTAACGGGCCATCACCTGTCATGACACTCTCCACCCCATTCTTCAGTCTTGGGCACGTCCTCCACACTAGGAACCTCTCCCACATATTTCTACTGCCTATTGGGCAAAGCTTTTGATCAATATTAAGTGCTTTTGGACCCCTCCCTAAGTACCTCACCTCCTGTCCCAGTCTACTTCTGAGCAACCAGGCAAAGATTACCTCTGAAGCAGTGTGCTAACTTGTCAAGTGGTAAGGGCAAAGCTTTGCCAGCCTGATTTCTCTCCACGTTTATTGTGAAGTTTATTGTGAAAGAAAGAACACCTCAAGCCTTTACAGAGCTCTTTGGTATACAAAGCAGGATTCACGTGGCGCCAGGAGACCACTCATCAACCAGGAAGACACCAAGTGGAAGATGAAGTTTAAAAGGAAGGAGGCGTCAAGTCCATTTTCATATTTGGTTCCTATCGTGCCCTGAGGTTGACAAGCACCTGA
Source organism: Loxodonta africana (assembly GCF_030014295.1). NCBI lineage: Eukaryota > Metazoa > Chordata > Mammalia > Proboscidea > Elephantidae > Loxodonta > Loxodonta africana. The sequence goes on from NC_087348.1 coordinate 48,449,267, forward strand.
GGGGCACAAACAAAATCTGAAGCCATACTCCTTATCAAAATTTATTTATGAGTCCTTGATTGTTGCCCTCAATCTTCAAAAACAAAAGAAAACGTTATTGCCTTTATGGAGTTTCTCTACGTATTTACCCGGAATCTTACCTTCCCTGATAACAATATAAGCAGAAATCAAGACTAAGTAAGAAACAAATCTGGACCTAGAAGAAATAAAGTTATGAGTAGCAATGAACATTAAAGACAGAGTATGTGCTTATTTTCTTTCTTTTAAATCATGAGAAGAACTTCCCATTTTCTATTGTTTTAACATTAGGGACAAATATTTCTACTTTGCTGAACTACAAGCATAATCATGAAAATAATAATAACTAACACTTTTGAATGCTTAATATGTGCTGGACACTTTTCTAGACCCGTTATGTGTACTAATAAGTTTTATTCATTCATCTAACAAATATTTCTTGGGCATCTATTAGGGACCAGCCACTGTTCTGAGTTCTGGGATGTGGAGGGAACTAAGCCCTCAAAGGTCCCTGCATCCATGGATCTAACACTCCCATGGGGAAGTTAGTACACAAATAATCAAGCAATTTATGTGTGTATATATAAATATATATGGAGCCCTGCTGGCACAGTGGTTAACAGATATGACTGCTAACCAAAAGGTCAGAAGTTGGAATCCATATATATATTTCTCAATATTTTTTCAACATATATATATTTGCTTATAGAAATCATCGATATTGAGAAAAAGAAACCTGGATAGAGCTCAATTGTGGGGACAACCGTAATTTTCAATTAAGCATTCAAGACAGCATCACTGAGAAGCTGTCACTGACTAAAGATTTAAAGGAAGTCTCACAATTAATAAGAACAAACAAAAATAGTGTAGCTGTTGGTTTTATACTAAACCTTAGGCTGACACCTCAAGTCCCAAGTAAATCTGTATGAATCTCTACATTTTATAATAAGATTTAGCCAGGGCCAGGCACCAAGTGAAGTCACTCACAGTCTGATGGTCCCATTCAGTGGTGATTCAGGAGCTGTTGATTTTCCATGCTACTTGGAGAAATTGGAGAGGGGCCTATGAGGGGAGCTTCGGCACTGTGGGTAATTGAAGGGCATCTTAGCTATCTAGTGCTGCTGTAACAGAAATACCACAAGTGAATGTCTTTAACAAATAGACTTTTATTTTCTCACAGTTTAGGAGGCTAGAAGTCCAAATTCAGAGCACAGGCTCTAGGGAAAGTCTTTCTCTGTCTGTTGGCTCTGGAGGAAGGTCCAGTGGGATCACTAGGATTGGTGTCACCCAGTACAATAACTCATGATGTCACCTCCCCATGCTAATTACCACAATATTGTAGCTAAAACACCAGAAAATTTGACAAAATCAGTAACTATAAAAATACTATGGCAATGAAAACAACAGCACGTGCTTGTAGCAGATGAAACCACATGGTTGGAGGCACACAATTGGGTAATAATGACAACTCTGACCAGAGCACATTAGAAGATTTAGAAAGAAAATTAGCATAGAGTTTTAGCCTTGTAGGTATATTGATACATGTAAGCTGGGCTCACCAAAAAAAAAAAAAATTGTTGCTATAACTATTTTAAAAAAAAAACTATTTACAGGGATGTTTTTTATTAAAAAACAAAAATTTCTGCTGAAACACTGCACAAAAATTTTATAGGCAGTCATTTTGGTGTCACCCACTCTGATAGTGTCACCTGGTGTAGTCCGCACCCCCCATAGCCCTCTAGTGACTAGTGACGCCACTGGGAAGGTCCTTGTCTCTTTGGCTTCTGCTTCCTGGTTCCTTGGGAATCTCCATATGTCTTGGCATCTATCTTATCCCATCTCTGCTTCCTTTATTGTTTAATCTCTTTTATATCTCAAAAGAGACTAACTCACGATATACCCTACACTAATCCTGCCTCGTTAACATAACAAAGACAACTCATTCCCAAACAGGATTGTAACTACAGGCATAGAGGTTAGAATTGACAATACATATTTTGGGGGGACATAATTCAATCCATAACAGAGGATTTTCTCTATACCTTTGAGGCCCATATGAATCAGTGTTTCTTCCCTCCTTGGGATTGTCCTGTTCCCTAGAATTAGAATTTCTTACCAATAGAACTGATCTGGATGCTAATAATCGGAGCTTTCTGTTGTGAGATTGAAAGGTCCAGGACTCCTAGGGACTCTGGGAAGCCCCAGCTCCTGAATCCGTGAACTGCTCATCCCTTGCCTTCTGCCACTTTGTCTAGCTTCAACAGAGGCTGTTTTGTTCTAAGTTCTTTCAGAGCCCTTCCCCACGTCTCTCAGCTCCCTCCCCGTCAACGCTACCTGACTGCCTTGCCCTAAGCCAAACCTGCTTTAAAGGACCAATCATATATGTTTTAGTTTGATTTTCAATAGAAAGGTTCTCCCTTAGAGCTAATTATATTTTAAGAATCATTTCTAACTCTTAGAGAGGAATTTTAAGTATCGAGAAGCCAAAGAGCAAGTGAGAAGGATATTTGGGCAGTTGACCCTTGGGGAGCTTGGAAAATCCTTTGATGTGGTGCATCACATGTGCAGCTTGCCTTCTCTGATCCCCGTGCTAGAATGGTTTCTCTGTCATGGTACATAGAAGGACCCCGAATACCCTGGTCCTCTGCAGGTGACTTGGGCAGAAACAGAATCCTGGTGCTCAGTGTAAAGAATACTTCTTCTTTTTGTTTGTCCAGAATCTTTCTTCCTAGGAATTACTCCAGCCTTTATGATAGTCTCTAATGTGGTTTACATCTCCCACTACAGGATGGCCATGTGACCCAGGCTGGCCAAACCAGTGCTTGGCCCATCAGGTCCAATAATTGGCTGAAGGTCATATGATGCCAGGCAGGCCAATTAGTCATCCCCATTAAGTTGCTGGAGTGGTTACAATACAGGTACTCTTTCTTTTCCAGTATTACTAATTGTAAGGATCATGCAAGCCTAGAGCGGCCAGTGGCCATCTTTGCTACTATGTATGTGGAGAGAGCCTACCGGAAAATAAAACTAACAGAGACAGATGGAAAAGAGGGAAGGCGACAAAATTTTCCAGTTTGCTGGAGACCAAGAGGTTTCCCAAGATGGGGAACTTGCAATCTAAAACTGGAAAAGTCCTAGGCAAATCGAGATGGATGGTTAACTGAAGCCTGAGCCCTGATGATATCATTTGAGCAGCTGGATTGTGCTGAGTCTAAATGCAGACTATCGTTGTTGTTCTTAGTCGTGGGAACCACTAGATCAACTTTTCCTTTAGCAAGTTGAAATAGGTTTCTATCAGTTTGTAATTCCCTTCACAAAACAAAACAAAACCTGACATTTCCATTAGGTCATAAGATATTCTTACAAAAACTAAAAGACCACAATTATTAATATTGTGGGACAATGATTAATATGAGACCCTACGAACTCAGAGAACCCAGATTGGGAAGCACTAAAATCATTAACCTTCTCCTCTTACAGGTGCTGAATCGGTTTTCTTCTACCACTCATTCTTATAGGTTAAGCTCCACCCCCACTTCCCTACTTAAAAATTTTAAAAATAAAGAATTGGGTGAGGCTTTCACAAACATGTCTGGGAACAGCTGCCCAAAGTAGCATTTTGGGAGAAGGAATTTGGAACTGAAACTGGACTGGTGCTATTTCAACCTTTCCTGCAGAAGAGATTTATGAACCATTTATCAACTGTTCAGAAAATCACAACTATATGTAAAGTGGCATACCTAAGACATGTAGGAAAATTGATGCCCAGAGTCCTGACGGGCCTAGTTCAAAGTAAATTAGTGAGAAAAATGTAGGCACCACCATTATTTTATTGCTCATCTGCCTTTATTATCGCTGAGCACTGCAGGTTATCTGCTATTTCCCTAGGTTGGCCAAATATTTCAATAGGTGTGAGCTTTGACAGCTGTCATCCACAGAGAGGGAAACTGGAGGGAATAGAATATCTAAGAATAATTAGACAAGAAACAAAAAAGATGGTAATTGGGGGCATAGAGAGCCATGGGGAACTCATTTGTTTGTTCGAAATTGAACGACTGACACTATCAAGCTGTCAGAAGCCTTCCCCTACACTAAGATCTGTCTGTGCACTTTCTGGAACTCAGATGAGTGCAAACCAGCATGTTAGACACTGTGGAGAAATCCAAATGAAAGAGAAGATATTTGCAAATCATCTGAGCAGTTAAAGTCCATCCGAGCCTCAAATAGGGGGAAGCAGGACAATGCCATGGAAAGAGATTGGGCCTGGGAGCCTAACAGATGTGGGTTCAACCCCCAGATCTGCTATTGGATGGTCATGTGACCTTAAACAAATCAGTTTTCTCATCTTTTAAAAGGAGACGATCACATTTGCTTCGCAAGATTATTATAAGACCCACAGATTAAATAATTTAAACTCATAGAATGGCCTTGGTGCAGAGATAGAAAAAATAGTCTTGAAATTTTACCGTGCCAGTTAGACAGTCAGCTACATGGATAAAAATGAATCTTGATCCTTACTTCCTCAAACCATACACAAATACCAGTTCCAGATAGATGGTAGATCTAAATGTGAAAAGGCAAAACAATAAAATTCTTGGAAGAAAACGAAAGAGAATATCTTCATGACTTTGAGATAGGCAAAGATTACTTAAGTATGATACAAAAACCACTAATCATAAAGTAAAAATGGATAGATTGAAATACCTTAAAATTAATAACTTTGTTCATCAAAAGATACATGAAAAGAGTGAAAAGGAAAACCACAGAGTAGGACAAGAGATTTGACACACACATACACAAATATATATGTTTTTATATCTAATAAAGGACTTATATACAGAAAATACAAAAGACTCCTACGTATTTATTCTCAAAAAACTGACAATCAAATAGAAAGAAAAAAATTACTTAAATAGGCACTTCTTAAAAGAGGATATCAAAATGACTAATAAGTACATGAAAATATGTTCAATTTCCTTAGTCAACAAAGAAATGTCCGTTAGAACCACAGTGTGATACCACTACATGTCCACCATCGGGGGTAGCTTCAGGAGCATGCAAGCTGTGCAGTTGAACAGGGCTCAAAACCCATATTTGTTTGAATGCTCTGCTGTAACCATCTTGAAATTATTAACAATTTTTAACCAAGGAGTCCCACATTTTCGTTCGCACTGCTTCCCACAAACTATATAGCCAGTCCTGCCCACTATAATGGATAAAATAAAAAAGAAAGACAATACAAAGCATTGATGAGAATGTGGAGCAACTATAACGCTGATATGCTGTTGGTGGGTTATAAAATGTATAACTATTTTGGAAAACTGTAGGGCAATATCTATAAAAGTGAACATAGGTATAATTTATAACTCAACGCTTCCGTTCCAAGGCCTGTACTCCACCCCCAAAAATGTGTATTTATGTTCACCAAAAGATGTATACAAGAATGTTCATAGTAGCACTATTCATTACAGCCCTAAACTGTAAACGACTCAAATGTCAATCACCAGCAAAATGGATAAGTACATTTTGGTATGCATATAGAATACTAATGAGCCCTAGTGGTGCACTGATTATGCATTAATTATGTGTTCAGTTGCTAACTGAAGGCTTGGTGGTTTGAAACCCCCAGCAGCTCTGCACAGGAAAGCCCTGGCCATCTGTTCCCATAGAGATTAAAAAACCAAACACCAAACCCATTGCCATCAAGTCCATTCCCACTCATAGCAACCCTATGAGTCCAAAAAAATTACAGGCCAGGAAACTCTATGGGGCAGTTCTACAAAGCACCTGACAACAACGTGTAGAATACTAAGCACCTGACAACAACAGCGTATAGAATACTAAGCACCTGACAACAACAACGTATAGAATACCAAGCAGCGCTGACAGCAGACTACTTACTGCAACATGAATGATTCTCACAACACAAATTCCAATGACAGAAGTCAGATACAAAAATGTCTGTATTGTATGATTTCAAATATAAAAAGTTCAAGACCAAGCAAAATCTGTTGTTTTAAAAATCAGTATACTCTTGGTAGATTGGTAGGAAATGTAAGGAGGATTTCTGGGGGTGCAGGCAACGTTGTCTCTTGATCTGGATACTAACTACATTAGTCTGTTGACCTTGTGAAATTTCATTATCTGTGTGGTTAAGATTTGTGTACCTTTTGGTATATATGAATGCTATAATTCAATAAAGAGCTTATTCATTTCTAAAAAGGCCAAGTTTTTGCAAATCAAAACCTTTTGCTTTTGCCCCCGGACATCCTTTTAACTCAGTACTGAAGTCACTCCTGATGTCCACCCTTCAGCCAAAGATTGGGCGGGCCTATAAAATAAATAAAAACACATGTAATTCAGCCATGTATATGAGACTAAGTGGGCACACCAGCCCAGAGGCAAGGACGAGAAGGCAGGAGGGGACAGGAAAGCTGGACAAATGGAAATGGGGAACCCAAGGTCGAGAAGGGGGGGTATTGATACATTGTGGTGTTGGTAAACGATGTCACAAAACAATGGATACTAATTGTTTAATGAAAAACCAGTTTGCTCTGTAAACTTTCACCTAAAGCACACACACACACATATACATACACATATACATAAAACCTTTTGCCTTCACAACCATTTTCTCTGAAATGAGCCTGGTTTAGAAGTAAAAGCTGAACACTGAATCTCAGGATTCCACATTTCTTAGCTCTTTGATCTAGGTTAAGTTGGGTAATTTTCTGTGCCTCAGATTCTTCATCAGTAAGATAATTCTCATCTCATCTCATGAGATTATATGCATATGTATGTATGTCCCCCAATGGTTCAAACAATTAAGTGTTTGGCTACCAGAGGGAAAGTTGGCAGTTCGAACCCACCCAGAGTCTTCGGAAGACAGGTATGGCCATCTGCTTCCAAAAAGCAATGGAGCAGTTCTTCTCTGCACGCATGGTATTCCCATGAGTCAGAATCGACTCAGTGACAACCAACAACAATAGCGTGTGTATATATACATATGTCAGAACAATACCGGGCACTTAGAAAAGACTCAGTAAATACAAGCCGTTGCTGCTGATGCTGTTATTTTTGCCCAGTCTTGTTCAGGCAATAGATGTCTCTTGCTTGAGGAAGTAGTAATAAGAAAGCACATTAATATATTTTAAAACAACATCTAGCTACATCTTTAGAATCTGAGATTTAGCTTTTATGTCACCTTGTTCCATGTATCTTGGACGTACTAATACTCAAAAGGAGAAGAAACCAGGGGACAGAAAAGGCGCACCTCAAGGGGAGCTCCTCCAATCACTAGGGGCCTAGCCAATTCAGGCTCAAATTAAAATCAGGTGCCGTTTCTAAAGGATTCTTCTTGAGAGAGAAGGCACTGAATAGGTGAATCAGAGACAAGCACGTTTCTCCTCCTTAGCATATGCTGCGGCAGCATTGCAATATTTTTGCTGGAGTATTTCAGCGCCCCCCTAGGATCCAATCCTGTTTCTGCTCTACCTTTTGGGAATTCTAAAACCTTAAAAATTAGCTCTGTTCCTCTGTTTTCTTGGACACCTGCCCCGCTAATCTCCCAACATTGAAGAGGTCTCAGAGTGTATTATGAAAGTTAAGCTGCGTGAAAAGGAATAATAATTTTGTTTTTTTTTTTTTTTATGTAAGGCTTAGGGTCAGTACTGCCTTTATAAATTTGTGTGTTTTTTTTGGCAGCTGCCAAGTAGTTTTTCTATCCACCATGACTTTGCCTGCACATTACCACATCATCAAGCTATTTATTCAGTTTTTTAAGTTGGTTGAGGAACAATGCCAGAAACTGCTATTAGGAAGCTAATCTTATTATCCCAAAGCAACTAAGGGATTTCTCAAAGTGGTTTTCTCTGGGGAGAAAAAAAAATTCATTTTTTTTATTTTGGTCTTAAAAAATTCTCACTTTTACTTCTTTTACTGAAGCACGATAAGGAAACAAAGTTCTGAAGAGGTTAACTCACTCAGTTATTGTGGGTGATAGGAACAGAAGTAGAATCTGTCTCCCAGGTTTTAAAATTTTAATTTAAGTTAAAAAACATAATGAGGTAAGTGAAGCGTCTAGAGTCGGAGCTCAGTCTCAGTCATAACTCATACGAGGGTAAACGTTATTTTGTGGTTCTGTGGTATGTCACGTACAGGCGAGGGAATGCCGGCTCCCTTTGGCTCAGCCCAGACACAGCCTGGATGAGGGAGTGAAACCAACACCGCCTAACAGAGGACGAAGTTATCCCTAAGGTGCTTCAAACCCCAATGCCAAGTTCTTTCATCTTTATCCATCTTCAAAAAGCTAAAAAACAAAAAGCAGGTTAAAAAAGATTAGGTGGAGCTTCAGGGGTCAGGTTGTAGTTGTGTGAGATTCCTTGGACCTGCCAACCAGAAGTTGTTTTTAATTTCAATAATTTTATTAGCATGCCTGAGGGGTTCCAGGTTGCAAGAGCTAATAATGACAAGGGTGGGGAAGGAAATAGCTTTTCACTTCAGTATGGGGCACGGATGTTACGCCATTTAAGGTGACCCAGTTTCCCCAAATGTAGGTACCTTCTTTTCTTCTCTTTCCTATAACCTTGTAGATACCCAATTCCTTCGCTATTATAAATGTCCATAAGTTCTCTTAGTATTTGTTTCTACTCCAATCAGCAAATATTTCTTTTCAGGTATCAGAGTGTACAGAGCTCCCTAAAAATAAGAGGAAATGAAGGTAATGTTTGGAGCCTTTAGGAATCAATCACCATTCCTCCCTGTCCCTAGATGGGTCAGAGTGAAGAATGTCCACCCCAATTTGTCTACCAGAAATTATTCTGTGCAATGGGGGAGAATTGCTAAATTATATTCACTTAGGGAGCTAATGCATTGCCAAAAACATGGCTGTAAGACAGATAGACCTGGATTTATTACAAAATTTCTAACTTTGAGCAAGCAACTGAACTTCTTGAGCCTTGATTTTCCCATCTGTAAAACGGGGTTTTTGTGAGGGATAAATGAGCTGATGCATATAAGGCAGTGAGTGATGCTACCACGTTGTAATGATATTTTATTCTGTTTTTGGTGAAAGTTTACACAACAGTTTAGGTTCCCATTCAACAATTTCTACACAAATTGTTCAGTGACATTGGTTAGTTACTTTCTTCACGATGCATGAACATTCTCATTATTTTCATTCTGGTTGTTCTATTTCCACTAACCTAGTTTCCCTGCCCCCTTACATTCTCATTTTTGTTTTAAAATAATTGTAGCGCATTTGGTCTCATATAGGTGGTTTTTTAAAGGAGCACAGTACTTATGGGTAATATTCATTATTTTTTGAGCTAATTTTTAATTTAGCTACAAGGTAATCTCAGGGGTTAGTTTCAGTTTTAGGTTTGAAGAATATCTCAGGGGAGTCCTCTAGTTTCAACCAGTCCAATAGGTCTGTTTTTTGTTTTCTTTTGTTTTCAGAAATTTGGGTTCTGTTCCATTTTTTTCTCCCATTCTACCAGGGCCCATTATTGTGGTCTTGACTAGAGCAGTTGGTCATGGTAGCTGGGCACCATCTAGTTCTGCTGATCTCAGGATAGATGAGGCCGTGGTTCATGTAGACTATTTGTCATGTAGACTAGTATCTTCTTGGAGTTTTTGGTTTCCTTCTTTCTCTTTTGCTCTGGATAAGTGGAGACCAATAGTTGTTTCTTAGATTGCTGCTCACAACCTTTTAAGACCCCAGACTGATTCTATTTTTAGTAATCTCACTATGCAGGTGCTTTTAAGATTCATCCACATTATCATGTGAACATGTAATCCATTTCATGTTATAACTGCTTAATATAATACTTCACACTAAGTACTATGTTTTATCAGTGATGGATACTTAAGGTTAACCCCAATAATCTGCCACCACAAATAGCACTGCAATGAATAATTATTACATGTGCCTGTAATAGTTTTGCTTCTATAAAAGCAAACAAACCTCTCGGTGAACTACAACCACAAAAGTTTCTTGCTCATGCCACATGTCGGCAGCTTGTGGCAACAGGCTCCCCTCTATTTCATGTGTCTTCTTTATCCTAAGATCCAGGCTGAAGGAACAGCCCTTATTTGGGACCAGCCATACTCCTGAAAGAAGAAAAAGAGCAAGAAACCTAGAGGAAACATGCAATGTCACTTGAAGCTTCTGTTCAAATTAGCATTCATCACTTATACATCACTTCAACTTCTGTTTCATTGGCCAAAGCAAGTCCCATGGCCAAGCCTGGAAATGGGGCCTGGGAAATACAATCTCCTGTAGGCAGGCACTAAAAATTTTGTGAACCTGGGCGAGGATGTATAATCCCTTTATTGGGAAAAGGGAGCAAAAAATTGCAAACAATAGTACAGTCTACCGTTTTTGGAATTGGATAAGAATTTTGGAATTTATGCCCAGGAGTGAGGTCACAGGTGATGCATATTCTTAATTTCATTAAATGATCCATATTTTCTTCAGAAGTGGTTACATCAGTCTATACTCCCACCCTCAGTGCATATGGGTTTCTGTATCCCCGTACCCAACCAACACTTGCGTTATGCAGTTTTCTAGTTTTTTCAGTCTAATAGTTGAAAAGTAACATCTTATTGTTTTAAGTTTTACTTATTGACTACTAGTGGTTTTGAATATTTCTTCATGTGTCTTCCAGTTTTCTTCCGTAACTGTCCATAAAATATCCTCGGCCCATTTTCCCACTGAGATTACTCTTCTCCTCTAGTTGAGTAGCAAGATATTATGTATGTTTCGTACAAATGCCTCTTTAAATTTTAGATATTACAAATATCTTCATCTTTCCTGCCATCTCTCTAGTAGCTTTGTCTATAATGTCCTTTGTTAAAAATAAATTCTAATTTTTGTCCACAAAATCTTTTCCTACCCCTAGACCACAAAGATGTTTTACTTCCCGGTCCCCCTGCACCATAATGATATTTTATCTTTCACATTTATGTCTTTAATTCATCTGAGTCTCTTAGGTAGGGATCCCGGTTTTTCCTCCAAATAGTGAAGCAGTTCTCCCACTCCATCTATCTAACATCCTGGCATAGAACATTGCAGCTCCCCATAGAACTACAGTGCCCCTCTGCCATATACTTGTTGCTGTTGTTAGGTGCCACTGAGTTGGCCGCTACTCGGTTCTACACCATCCCCAATCCATTGTGATCCATAGGATTTTCACTGGCTGATTTTTGGAAGTAGATCACCAGGCCTTTCTTCCTAGCCTGTCTTAGTCGGGAAGCTCCGATAAAACCTGTTCAGCAATCATCACGACATGCAAGCCTTCACTGACAGGTGTGTGGTGGCGGCCCATCAGGTGCATTGGCCAAGAACTGAATCCAGGTCTCCCACATGGAAGGTGAGAATTCTACCACTGAACCACCACTGCCCTTACGTCAAATATTAGGGATCCATACATGCATAGGTCTTTTTCTCATCTTTCTATTCTGTTTCATGGATTTATTTGTCTGTTATTCCATCAATACCAAGCTCTTCTTTTTATTACTATCACTTTTTAATACATCTTAATGACTAGAACCCCCACGTGTCTGTCAGTTTTTCGTACTGTGGGGGCTTACGTGTTGCTGTGATGCTGGAAACTATGTCACCGGTATTCAGATACCAGCAGGGTCACCCATGGAGGACAGGTTTCAGCTGAGCTTCCAGACTAACACAGACTAGGAATAAGGACCTGGCAGTCTACTTCGGAAAACCATTAGCCAGTGAAAACCTTACGAATAGCAGCAGAATATTGTCTGATATAGTGCTGGAAGATGAGCCCCCCAGGTTGGAAGGCACTCAAAAGATGACTGGGGAAGAGCTGGCTCCTCAAAGTAGAGTCGACCTTAATGACGTGGTTGGAGTAAAGCTTTCAGGACCTTCATTCGCTGATGTAGCACAACTCAAAATGAGAAGAAACAGCTGCAAACATCCATTAATAATTGGAACCTGGAATGTACGAAGTATGAATCTAGGAAAATTGGAAATTGTCAAAAATGAAATGGAATGCATAAACATCGATATCCTAGGCATTAGTGAGCTGAAATGGACTGGTATTGGCCATTTTGAGTCGAATAATCATACAGTCTACTATGCTGGGAATGACAACTCAAAGAGGAATGGTGTTGCATTCATCGTCCAAAAGAACGTTTCAAGATCTATCCTGAAGTACAACACTGTCAGTGATAGGATAATATCCATATGCCTATAAGGAAGACCAGTTAATATGACTGTTATTCAAATATACTCACCAACCACTAGGACCAAAGATGAAGAAATAGAAGATTTTTATCAGCTGCTACAATCTGAAATTGATTGAACATGCAATCAAGATGCATTGATAATTACTGGCAATTGGAATGCAAAAGTTGGAAACAAAGAAGAAGGACCAGTAGTTGGAAAATATGGCCTTGGAAATAGAAACAATGCTGTAGATAGAATGATAAAATTTTGCAAGACCAATGACTTCTTCATTGCAAATGCCTTCTTTCACCAATATAAATGGCAACTAGACGCATGGACCTCGCCAGATGGAACACACAGAAATCAAATTGACTACATCTGTGGAAAGAGACGATGGAAAAGCTCAATATCATCAGTCAGAACAAGGCCAGGGGCCGACTGTGGAACAGACCATCAATTGCTCATATGCAAGTTCAAGCTGAAACTGAAGAAAATCAGAGCAAGTCCACGAGAGCCAAAATATGGCCTTGAGTATATCCCACCTGAATTTAGAGACCATCTGAAGAATAGATTTGATGCACTGAATACTAGTGACCGAAGACCAGATGAGTTGTGGAATGACATCAAGGACATCATCCATGAAGAAAGCAAGAGGGCACTGAAAAGACAGAAAAGAAAGAAAAGACCAAGGTGGATGTCAGAGGAGACTCTGAAACTTGATCTTGAGCGTCGAGCAGCTAAAGCAAAAGAAAGAATTGATGAAGTAAAAGAACTGAAGATTTCAAAGGGCCTCTCGAGAAGACAAATAAAGTATTTTAATGACGTGCAAAGAGCTGGAGGTGGAAAACCAAAAGGGAAGAACACGCTCGGCGTTTCTCAAGCTGAAAGAACTGAAGAAAAAATTCAAGGCTCGAGTTGCAATAGTGAAGGATTCCATGGGGAAAATATTAAACGACGAGGGAGCATCAGAAGAAGATGGAAGGAATACACAGAGTCATTATACCAAAAAGAATTAGTCGATGTTCAACCATTTCAAGAGGAGGCATATGATCAGGAACCAACAGTACTGAAGGAAGAAGTCCAAACTGCTCTGAAGGCACTGGCTAAAAACAAGGCTCCAGGAGTTGATGGAATATCAATTGAGATGTTTCAACAAACAGATGCAGCGCTGGAGGTGCTCACTTGTCTATGCCAAGAAATATGGAAGACAGCTTCCTGGCCAACTGACTGGAAGAGATTCATATTTATGCCTATGCCCAAGTAAGGTGATCCAACCGAATGAGGAAATTATCGAACAATATCATTAATATCAGACGCAAGCAAAATTTTGCTGAAGATCATTCAAAAATGGCTGCAGCAGTATATTGACAGGGAACTGCCAGAAATTCAGGCTGGATTCAGAAGAGGACGTGGAACCAGGGATATTATTGCTGATGTCAGATGGATCCTGGCTGAAAGCAGAGAATACCAGAAGGATGTTTACCTGTGTTTTATTGACTATGCGAAGGCATTGGACTGTGTGGTTCATAACAAGCTATGGATAACACTGAGAAGAATGGGAATTCCAGAATACTTAACTGTGCTCATGAGGAACCTTTACATAGTTCAAGAGGCAGTTGTTCAGACAGAACAAGGGGATACTGATTGGCTTAAAGTCAGGAAAGGTGTGCGTCAGGGCTGTATTCTTTCACTATACCTATTTAATCTGTATGCTGAACAAATAATCTGAGAAGCCGGACTATATGAAGAAGAACGGGGCATCAGGATTGGAGGAAGATTCATTAACAACTTGTGTTATGCAAATGACACAACCTTGCTTGCTGAAAGTAAAGAGGACTTGAAGCACTTACTAATGAAGATCAAAGACCACAGCCTTCAGTATGGATTGCACCTCAACATAAAGAAAACAAAAATCCTCACAACTGGACCATTGAGTATCATCATGATAAATGGAGAAAAGATTGAAGTTGTCAAGGATTTCATTTTACTTGGATCCACAATCAACAGCCATGGGAGCAGCAGTCAAGAAATCAAAAGACACATTGCATTGGGTAAATCTACTGCAAAGGACCTCTTCAAAGTGTTAAAGAGCAAAGATGTCACCCTGAAGACTAAGGTGCGCCTGACCCAAGCCATGGTATTTTCAATCACATCATATGCATGTGAAAGCTGGACAATGAATAAGGAAGACCAAAGAAGGGTGGACACCTTCGAATAGTGGTGTTGGGAGAAGATATTGAATATACCATGGACTGCCAAAAGAACGAACAAATCTGTCCTGGAAGAAGTGGGGCCAGGATGGTCTTTAGAAGCAAGGATGGCGAGACTGCATTTTACATACTTTGGACATGTTGTCAGGAGGGATCAGTCCTTGGAGAAGGACATCATGCTTGGCAGCGTACAGGGTCAGTGGAAAAGAGGAAGACCCTCAACGAGGTGGATTGACACCGTGGCTGCAACAATGAGCTCAAGCATAATAACGATTGTGAGGACGGTGCAGGACTGGGCAGTGTTTTGTTCTGTTGTGCATAGGGTCGCTATGAGTCGGAACTGACTCGACAGCACCTAAAAACCAAAAACAATGACAACGATGACTAGAAAGACAATTCTCCCCCTCCTTCTTATTCTTTTCTAAGGTTGTCTTAGCTATTCATGGTTTTTTCTCCCTCCATAGACAATTTAGAATATGTTTCTCAAGGTCCTAAAAAATTCCACTGGGATCCTGATTAAGATTTGCATTTAGTTTATGGATTAATCTGGGAATGGTTATTGTTGTTGTTGTGTGCCATAGAGTCAATTGCACCTCCAAGCAACCCTATATGACAGAGTAGAACTGCCTCATAAGGTTTCTTAGGCTGTAATCTTTATAGAAGCAGATCGCCAGGTCTTTTCTTCCGTGGAGCCACTGGTTGATTCAAGCCACCAATGTTTCGGTCAGCAACAGAATGCTTAACCATTGCACCACCAGGGCTCCTTGGGAATGATAATTACCACAATAATATTAAGTTGCCCATTCAAGAACATATGATATCTGCACTTACTCAGGTCAGTTTTTGTGTTTTTCATTTGAATTTTAAAGTTTTTTCCATAAAAGTCACGTGTATGCTTGGTTAAATAATTCCTGGATACCCAATAATTTTTGTTGTTTTTGTGCATGGCACCTTATTTTTTATAGGACCTCATTTCTAGACTTCATTCTGTCACTGACTATGCCATATGATTTTAAGGAGTAATTCATGTCTTCTGGGTGTCAATCTCCCCATCTGTCAAAAGATTGGGTTGGAGTCAGTATCACAACATAATAACAGCAATGGCAAACTCAGATTAGCCCCACAGCGCTGAGCACTCTCCTTGCAGTTACCTCTTTTGAAAGGGGATGGTACATGTTAGTGATCGTGGTTATCATGCCTATTTATAACTGAAGAAGTAGAAGCTCAGAGGGGTAAAGTAACTTGCCCAGGTTTATCAGCTAGTTAGCTGGATTTGGATTATCAGAAACACTGAAGATGAAACATTCTGGAAGCAAAGACTCTGTTTCACCTTTGTCAGCCCAATAACCTCCAAGGATTTGAGTTACCAGCTCAGAAATGTCTGTCCCTGGGCTGGTTATCTTGACTGCATGAGTATGTGTCAGGCTCCTGAATACCAGAGGCCGCGAATAATGTCCAGGGCTTCATTGTGTATGTGGCTGCTAGAGTTACCATCAGCTCTGGCCACATGAATCTGCTCTTGTGGAACATCATTTTTCCTAGAAGTCTGATGAGTTCCTGGATGCCGCCAGCTGATAGAGGAGTCAGATAACAGCCCAGGAAGGCAGCCGACACTTGCAGGACAGGAAGTGGGTGCCATCCAGCCAGTAGGGTGAGACTCACTGCACTCTTGGGCTGTGCATGAAAATTGAGGTGGGGATGGTGGAAAGCTTGACTCTCTGGGAATGTGATGCTTTTCTCCCCAGCACCCAGGGCAGAACTAGCCCATGAAGACCCAGCTTGTAGCCAGATACAAGAAAGGAATGCTGTGAGAGTCTCTTGGCTGGTTTTCCTGTATCCAGGCTCTAGCCCCGGCCAGCTGCTGCAACTGATATTCCTATTTCCAACTTGAAATCGCTTAAGTGAAAAAGGAAATGTTGTTAGCATAAATAACTCATGGAGTAGAGATGGTTTTAGGTCAGTTGTTGAATCCAGGATGTTAGAATTATTTCATCAGCTTACTCCTCCTTTTCCGCTTTCTTCAAAAAAAAAAAAAAAAAATTTTTTTTTTTTTTTTTTCAGGCAAGCTCTCTCAAAAGAAGAAAAATATGGCCGCTGGCAACACCAGGTTTATGTCTTCTCAGGATAGAGTCTCTCTTTCAGTATCCATGTAATCCCTGAAAAGGACCCTAATTAGCTCTGCTTGGGTCAGGGCTCCACCCCAGTGGCATCAGCAGGGCGGGGGTGCACAGGGTGCAGACTGCACCCCCTGACACTGTCAGAGGAGGTGACATCAAAATGACCCCAGGGCCTGTCTTGGTGGTGGTGGTGACAGGCTACTGGGGGAGGGGCCGCCAAGGCAGTGATGTCACTAGGGTTGGTGTCACCTGTCACCCAGTGCAGTAACTCATCACTACCCCCTCATCACCTGCCAGTCAGGGTGTGGGTGGCTGGCTGGGCTGTGGTGCCTGCCATTGGGTGGGTCGGGTGCGTGACACCATGAGTTACTGCACTGGATGACACCAACCTTAGTGATGCCACTGGTCCACCGCCCAGAAAATGGAAGGTTGGGCCATGTGATTAATGGTCCTACAGAGTGTGAACAAGTAGTTTCCAAAGGAAGGGATGCGGGGCCAAGGAAAAAAGAAAACTGGTGATGTCTACTGTCCTCCCTATAATATTTTCCACTGGGCTGGTGGGAATGTGTAACGTAGTTAACCCCATAGCCTGCCGTGTATCATTTCCTGCCTTCCCACCCTCCTCCCATCCATTCTGTGCTCTAGACCCTCTGGATCACGCACTATTCAAGCCATGTGATACATTTTTCCTTTGCATCTCTGGACCTCTGTTCTTGCTGCTTATCTGCCTGAATACCTTTCTTGTACAGTAGAGCTAGCTCCTTCCTGGAACTTCCTCTGATCCTCCCAGACTTTAAGTGTCTTCCCACAACAACATACACCTGCTTCTCATATTGGTAGCAGTTATTTCTTGCAGAGGATTGCATTTGTCCCCAGGCTAGAGTTGATATCACTGGAGTCAGGGATTAATTCTTGTCCTATTGATCTTTGTACAAGTAAACATGATTCTAGAGTAGACACTGTTGTTTGTTTACCCAATATCCATATCCCTTGTTATGAATTGGATTGTGTCCTCCATAAAGATAAATTGATGTCCTAATCCCTGGTACCTGTGAACATGACATTACTAGAAGATAGGGTCTTTGGAGATGTTGTCAGTTAACATAAGACCACACTGGAGTAGAGTGTGTCCTAATCCAATGAGTGGTATCCTTATAAAAGGAGGAGAAGAGACAGAGAAGGAAGACAGCCATGTGAAGATAGAAGTACATATTGGAATGAATCATCTATAAGATAAGAAATGCCAAGAATCTCTGGCCATCACCAGAAGCTAGGAAAAAGGCATGGAGCAGATTCCCTCTCAAAGCCCTCAGAAGGAATCAGTACAGTTGTCATCCTGGTTTCCAACTCTGAGCCTCCAGATCTGTAAGAGAATAAATTTCTTTTTTTATAAGCCATCAAGGTTTGTGTTACTTTGTTGTGGGAAACTACTGCACTCTCCTTGGTATTGAACCCTGACTTGGAGCACAGTGTAACCAGTTAAATGCTGACTTTCTCAGCCTTCTTTGCATCCAGTGGTGAATATATGACACAGTTTCTGGCTCATGAGATATAATTGAATGTTTGCTGGGTGAGGGGGAGGGGTCTTTGAAATAGTTTTTGTTTTCTTGTTCAAAGGGATTAGATGAGATTGGCACCACCTTTTCCTCCTTCCTTTCTGTTTTGCATGTGCACTTGATAGTTACGAGTGTGAGGCCATCTTGCAAACAAGAGAATCACCTTGGCAGCCTTGGTGTGATTGAGATGCTGACCTGATGCCTGAAACACCTGCCTCCAGGTGTTAGGTATGGGCAGTTTTTCCCCATCCCTGTTGTTTTCTCTCCACATGGAGGAGTCCAAATAGTCTAATAGTCTCAGTCTTGCAAAAATCACTGTGGAATAGAGTGGCGGTGCCCAACCTGATTCTAAGGTTTGAGAGCTTATGCAGCACCCAATAGATGCATACACTCATGGGTAAATAATTGTGGTTATTTAAGAATTAAATTTTTTCTTTCAATTTACGTGTATTATTTTTTCAAACAACTACCAAGTTGTTAGCACATAAATGGTTATTAAGTTGTTTGACCTAACTACTTAATAATATAACTATGAGGTATTTCATTTGGCCTAGGGCACTGGGAAAAATTTACTAAGACATGAAAGGTGTCTTTAACTGAGAAAGTTTGGGTACCTCTGACTTAAGAAATGATTAAACAAACATAAAAGGAAAGTTTACATGGGCAGAGTGGAATCAAGAGGTTATTTGAGGAACAGTAGAGAAATTCTCTTTTACTGCCCTTTTTCAAAATGAGAGTCTTCCACTTTATAGAGGAATCTTGGACGATTCACCTTTGATAAAATGCCAGACCATTACTGTCACATTATTTGCAACTTTATTGACATGACCATGAGCATCTGCTGCACTTTCTGTGTTGCAAAATTTTCTATCTTCATCAGAACCTCACCTTCCCCACTCTCATAGCCCTCTGAGAAGTATACCTCCTCCATGAAGCCTTCTGTGACTGAGAGGAAGTCATGTGATTTTGTACCTCTGTTCTCATCATCTCAGACTCAGGAACACAAGCACTTTGCATGGACAGGAATGACAGGCTGGTGATAACTCGAGCAGTATTTGTGACCCAACTCTCAGAGTGACTATATGTTTTTCTACCTCCCTAGCACAGATGTCTTTGTTTCAGCCTGTAAACTCTTGGGTAAGTGCTCGAACCAGCAGAAAACCAAACTCTTTTTTAAAAATTCAAAAAAAATTTAGTGAGGACCTACTATGTGCCAAGCGTGTCCTGTCTGATGACTAGCTTTCCAAGGACACACCTTGTCTTCACCTTGGCCTTGGCCACCAGGGTTGCCCCATGGTCTTCTAAGCCATGCCTTGCGCCACTTCAAGATACCACTCACACAGATAGGAATTTTCTGGGGTAACAGAAACATGTGATATCTTAGTTATGGTGTGGCTACCTGGCTGCATACATTTGCCAAAATTCATCAGACTTTACAATTAAAATTTTTACTCTATTTAAAATTATATCTCAATAAATATGGCTTAAGAAAATGTAAGTAATCCGTGGGTTCTTATAACCATTCAATTAAATAATGCCTGTAAAGCACTTACGGAAGCACCAAGGAGTGAGAAGGCTCTCCATGTGCATTCTTTGTTGTTACCAAGTCAGCTGGTCCACCTTCCCAGGCCAGCCAAGTATGTGGGCTATGCTTCACTTTTGCCCAGAATCAGTCCGGAGTTACACCATGATTTCTAAAAAATGTTTTCTGTCTCAAAACTTTGAACTTAGCCTCTCCAGATCCACAAAGATGATCCAGAACCCCCCGACTGCCCAGCATTAGCTGCGGTAGGATGGACTTGGACTGCATTTATCTTTCTGTGGAACCAGTGTCCTGAAGCCTCCCCCTCCCAAGGCTAGGCTTATGGGGTCTGAAGGTGAATCCCAACTTTGCCCCCAGTTGCTGGGTGACTTGAAGTAAGTCTTTTCGGTTTTTGGGCTTCAGTTACCTTATCTGTAAATCGAAGGAGTCAGACTACGTCATCTAGAAAACCCTTTGCATACCAACTTCTAGAATTCTACAACCCTGAAATGGGGAGGCAGACAGACTTTAGCCAACTCCCAATCTCTACTGCTTATAAAAATTCTTTCTTTCTCCCTTCCTTCCTATGAATAAAATAAACTCCCATATAATTTTTAAAATGCAAGATTTTGTTCCATTATTTCAAAGGCGACCCTATAGGACAGAGTAGAACTACCCCATAGAGTTTCCAAGGAGCAGCTGGTGAATTTGATCTGCTGACCTTTTGGTTAGTAGCTATAGCTCTTAACCATCGAGCCACCAGGGCTCCAAAGTGCTAGTAATTCATTAGGAGAAAGTTTAAATAAACTTGCAACTATGAGAAAGGTAAAATAGCTCAAGAAGCTAAAAATAACCTCTTGCTTTCCTAGATATCTCAGTGGCTTTTCTGAAGGTTTCTTTACCTCTATTATTCATTTCATTCATTCATTCAACAAGCAATTTTTGAGTCCCTCTAGGTAGAAACCCTGGTGGTGTACTGGTTAAGGGCTACAGCTGCTAACCAAAAGGTCAGCAGTTCAAATCCACCAGGAGCTCCTTGGAAACCATATGGGGCAGTTCTACTCTGTCCTATAGGGTCGCTATGAGTTGGAATCGACTCGACGGCAATGCGTTTTGGTTTTGGTTCTATGTGCCAGGCATGGTGCTAGGCACTAGGGACACAGGAACAAGTCAGAGATTGGCCTTCATCTCAGAAAGCTCCAGATGAGTGGAAGCAGGCAGATATGTGAATGAATAATGGCAATGAATGCCCATAGGGACTATGATAGGAGATTGTTCATGACACATAAGGGGCACAAAGAAGGATGTTCTTCCACGCAGCCTTCAGGAAAGGTTGCACAAAGGAGTACAGGCTGGACTTGAGTCCCGGAAATGAGCAGGTGTTCACCCAATAAAGGCGGTAAAGAGTGGAACTGCTTACACAGGGAGCTTGAGAATGTGCAGTAGCTTGGTCTAACCTGGAAACTACACCTAGATCAGGGTGCGGAGAGTATAGGATATGGGTGGCTGGCCCAGGGAAAGAAGGCCTAGACAGGTCCTTTTTAACAAACAGTAACCTCAGGTAGGGAGGACATCAGGAGTTGTACAGTTGTTTGTGATGGAAGGAGAATTCACAAAGTCCCAACTCTACTGCAAACCATTCACAAACCATCCTCTGTTGCACGTAATGTCTGAACATGGCTCTCCAGGGTCCTCCAGGGACTCAGCCACTACTAGATCAGTTTCTCTCCACCCATCCGGTCACAGTCCTTACAGGAAACACAAGATAAAAAAAAACAAGATAGAAGCCATTTATTTGAACTCTGATGACTTGGCTGACTTTTTCTTGGAAATGGGGCCAGATTTTTGCAGTCTACAAGTTCAGGCACAAGGTTAGGAGTTACAGATTAAGGAATAAATGTATTGTCCACAAGATGATGACCCATAATTTTCTAGTAAGGCAAAATGATGTCAACAAGGAAACCAAGAATAATCAAACACCTAATATGTGCTAGGTGCTCTTTAACCTTCCTACAATCCTGTGTGGTAGTCAGAGCCTCATCTTTCTGAGAAAATAAATTTATGCTTTTTTTTTTTTTGAAGCTACTTGATGCGGTATTTATGTTACAGCAGCTCTAGGAAGCTAAGATGGGGTAAAAATGAAAAGAAAGTGATGAGAAGAAAGTGGCCTCCATCTTCTCTCTTCAGATTTCATCGAGGACACTGATAAATAAAAATCCAGAGTTCTGGCTTTAGATTTAGGTGAGGAGAAAAGTCTGGGCCTTGGAGCTAATGAAAAAGCATTGCTAAACTATTCTAGCAATCTACAAAACTGGGAGAAACATTTCAGACACTTTGGCCCCTAGTTTTAAGTAGAGAGAAGAAAAAAGCATGTGCTTACAGATACAGCAAAGTTGTAGAACAAAGGAAGATGGGAGAAGAAAGTAGCAAAGAAATTTCCTCTCTTTCAGGATGAATTAGTTGTCTTCTACTTGGCAAAGAGGTTTTTATCCCCATTAAATGGTTGCATTTACCTTCTTTTGCTTTCATTCCTTCATTCCTTCCCATGTTCCTTATATCCTTCCCTTATTCCTTCTTTCTTTTGATCTCTTTTCTCCCTCTGTCATTTTCTTTCTTGCTATTGCTCTTGCTTCTCCAATTGAAACACCAGCCTTAATCCCTGAGAAGCAGCTCTGTTTTCCCTGCCATGACATTGCACAACTTGTGGTATGGCTCCATGCCACCATTAGCCATGCACTGAGGTTATATGTCGCCAAGGAACATCTTGTACAATGCCACTTTTTATCAAAACCAAATAGCATAACAATGCATACAGGGCCTCGCTCACATCAACCTCATAAGATTTCGCTATGATAAAAACAATGAAGTTGAAATATAAAATCCATCTCTATTTGAAAATAAATACCCCAGCTGCCTCTCCCTGCCCCCTCCCACAGCCCCTCCTTGAAGCCCCCATTCCTCCTCCTCTTGCTTACCTCCCCACCCACTTGTCATCAAATGCTTCCTTTGGCCTCCAACTGTGCAGGTTTCACCAGTCTGGTGACACTCTAGGATGGGGTTGCACCACATTGAGGTGGAGCTTGAAGGGAGGGAGGGAAAAGGTTTGAGTCAAAAGTCTCACTGAAGCTGGATTTTGACTCCGTGACCATCATTGTCCCATAGTCCTGGCAAAGCAGGCATGTCTTAGAGATAAGTCTTCTCATTTGAGGGCTCAGGACAAGAGAAATGGGGACGAGCACTCCTTTTGAGCAAGGTTCAGCTCCAGGTTCAAGAAGTACCTAGCCCTGCTCATTAGCTAAATATTTCATAAGCTAAAACCCTATGAGCCAGTAACAGGAGCTGGGAACACTGGCTCAAGAGCCCAGGATCAATGACAAAGGCCAAGTTGTCATGATTTTAGACCCAGGGAGAAATCCATGAAGGATGGCCTTTCCCCCACCAGCCCTTCCCAAATGATCCTCAACAATACAGCTGAAAGGGATTCAAACCCTTCCTCTGCCTTCAGATATTCCTGACCTTATTTCCCCTGCAGAGCCATACTGGGAACTCCCAATAGGAAGGCTTGACACTGCCTCCTTGAGCATAGTAGCAAGGCCTTCAATGCTGGGTGGTGTGAGGGAGGGCTAGAGAAGATGACTTGATAAAGGTCAGTGAGAAAGGATAATCCCAAGTTAGAAAGCTGAAAGCCCTGAATCCCCCAACCTACCTGGTTTGCGGACACTATTCATTTGTTCTTTCAACAAATATTCACTGAGTGTCTACTATATATCAACACTCTTCTAGGTTCTGGGGGTGATGAAATTTACATAAGATCCTGCTTTATAGCAGAGGAGGAGGCATAGAACAAATAAATAAGTAAAATTGAATGAATTAATAAATAAATTCAGTTAGTGATAGTGCTATGAAGATTTTTTTGGTTTTGGGGTTTTTGTCACCATTGTTTCAAAGCAGGATAATGGCAAATAAGTAGTGTGCAGAGAGTGTGGTTACTTTAAATTAGGGTGGTCGGGATGGCTTCTCTGAAGAGGTTACATTTCAGGTGGGACCTACGTGAGGAGAAAAAGGCAGGAGGAGAGTGTTCCAGACAGAAGGAATGGCAGATACAAAGCCTCCAAGGTAGGAGCAAGCCGGGCATGTTGCAGAAGTGGAAAGACGGCCAATGAGGCTGGAGTGGAGTGACCGGGGTACAGTGAGGATGAAGAGGCAGGACCCACTTCCAGCTTGCCTCCTGCTACCCAGCCACCAGCCCATCCACAATTCTTTGTCGCCTCCTGGGTCCATCTAGTTTAACTCTAGCCAGGGCTGGTTTGGAGACTCTGGTTTCTGCCGTGCAAGGGGACTTTTGTCTCCATGCGCCCTACCCAGTACAGCCCCAGCCACCCACTGCCCTGCCCAGACTGCAAGCACAGAGATTAGTGAGTGATTTCTCTGGGTGTCAGCCCTTGGGTGTGAGACTTAAACTCTTAATTCCAAACCATTATGACATGGGTATCCGATTGCCGTTGTGTGCCAGATGTTCTGTCAATGAAGGATTTCTATCCCAGCTTTGGTTTTAACTGAGTCTGATGTTTGCTGAAACTCCAGTTTAATTAAAACAAATCAAATGGGAGAGAGAATGAAATAGGCATAGAATGCCTCAATGAAAGTCTCTATGAAAGAACATATGGGCACATGTAAGGAAAAGGAATTCTGAAGTGTGAATATTATAGGGACAGGAAAGTGAAGAAGTTAAGAACATGAGCTCTGGATTCAGGCTGTCTAGGTTCAAATCCTGGCTCTGCCGCGTCTTAGCTGTGTGACCTTAGGCATATTACATCATCTCTGTGTCTCAGTTTCCTAATCTGTAAAATGTGAAGGGTAATAGTATCTACCTTAAGTGTTATTAAGGGGTCGTGGTGGTGCAATGGTTAAGCACTCAGCTGCTAACTGAAAGGCTGGCGGTTCGAATCTATCAGCTGCTCAATAGGAGAAAGATGTGGCAGTCTGTTTCTATAAAGATTACAGCCTTGCAAGCCCTATGGGGCAGTTCTACTGTGTCTTACAGGGTCTCTATGAGTCAGAATCGACTCGATGGCAATGGGTTAAGTGTTGTTAAATGACTAAAGGAGTTAGTGTACATGAAGTGCTTACAGCAACACCTGGCAAGTAAAAAAGACACAGCAAGTGTTACCTTTTCTTGCTAAAGATGAAACGTCGATGCGCTGCTGGGTTTGTGTATGCAGTGGCTTGGTTAAGTTGGGTCAAACAATACTAAGGCTAGTTTTGTGGGTTCAGTGCCTCAAGTTAACCTGTTAGCTGAGGTCTCGTCCCTGGAATCATGCCACACTCCTAAGCCCAAATCATTTAGCCCACAGATACAGGTCTTCGGTCCCAGAAGGGAAAAAAATAAAAAGATGCAGATGGTGCTTCATGATTCCATTCTTGCTTCTGAAGAGACAAGTCCAAGGTCATAGTAGTGAGAGATGGGTCCTTCTCCTGCAGGAAGGATAGCACATTTCACCTTGTCCTGCAGTCCGTGGGCTTGGCTGACTGACTCACAGGGATACCAAGAGAAGTCTAGTCCCTGGAAAGTTCTGTCTCAGTCTGTCTTTTCAAACTTAAAAAAAAGCTTTTAAGCAATTGATCCTTTCATTCAAATGAAACCTCGCCAGGAACCACAATACATAAAACTCATAAAGTGTCGAAGAACCCCGCCCTCTCAAGCACCCCCTTTCCCTTTGTGACCACCCCTGAAGCACCTGTAGGAAACAAAACTGGTATAGCTATCAAAAGCCCCAAAAGAAGACATTGGCATCAACGTCCTCAGTTATACATCCTCTGATACTTAATTTATTTTTAAAAAATAATATACATAAAGTTATAAAAAGTCAGAGTCTTACAGTACAAAATGGCAGTCTCTTTTCTGCTCCTTCCACCTTAAGTTGCCTTCCGAGAAAGCAATGACTTTCAACCCTTTTAATTATTTCTTTAAAATTTACCTCAGAGTTATACTTCTAGTTCTTGCATTTTAATCTTAAACATTTATCTGTTGACTTTCTATTACGGAGAACAAGTATTTAGCTCTTTATACCACCTCTCTTTTGTACCTCCTAAATCCCTGCAGCCACTTTCTCTCCTCTCCCTTTCATTTACATAGAACTATTAATATACCACAATTTTTGGTTAATGCAATGTTTACTATTTATATACTAATACCTATGAACTTGTTGTTCACAGATGTGTCACATAATATACCAAGTATCATTTCCTGTCTTGTATACTTTTTTTTTTTTCCTGGAGTAAACAATTACCTAGCTTTTCCTTTGCTTGGTTTTATGTACCTAACAGTAATTCACCCCCAAATTATCAGAAAGCTATAAAATTTCTCCCAGTGATCATGTAATCAAGGGTTCCATTGTTTTTCTTTTTTTGGGGGGGGGTGGGTATATCCCTGTTGGGGGCATTTGGTGGTTCAGTGGTAGAATTTTCACCTTCCGTGCAGGAGACCTGGGTTTGATTCCTGGCCAAGGCAGCTCATGTGTTGCCACCACCCATCTGTCACTGGAGGCTTGCGTGTTGCTATGATGCTGAACAGGTTTCAGCAGAGCTTCCAGACTAAGATGGATTAGGAAAAAAAGGCTTGGAGATCTACTGTTGAAAACCAGCCAGTAATAACCCTCTGGATCACAACGGTCCAATCTACAACTGATCGTGGGAATGGCTCTGAAATGGGCAGCGTGGATTGTGCATGATTCGGGGGCCACCTTGATGGCCGCTAACAACAGTATCCCTCTCAGAGGCCCTTGGTCCTCCCACTCCAGCCTAGACTAGTTGTTCTTTATGTCTTCTATTCTGCTATTATTTTGGTCTTTCCTACATCATCATCCTAAAAATTCCCTGAACCTCTCTCCTGAGTTGGATTCCAGGATCCTGGATTCCGTGGCTTGGTTTACTCCCCCCAGCTCCCCTTTTGGTTTTTAGTGAGTTACATTCTTCCATAGCTTCCCAAGTAAAACTGTATGGGAAGTGACGGTTTTTGAGACTGTACGTACCTGAAAATATTTTTATTATATGTTTGCACTTGATTTATGGTCAGCAGATCAATCTTCTTCTTTATTATAAACTTAATGGCACTTACTAGACCTATGCATTTTGTTCTTTGATCTGCCTATGAGTTGAAGAATCGGTGTGTATTCAACTCTACATACCGTGGCGTGATTCTCCATCTCTCTTGTGAAAGGATTCCTGGAAACAAATACCTGACTCTGGCTGCATAACATGGAACCTATAGCAAGATAAGGCAACAGACAATTAATGCCCTCCTTCATCCTCCATCCGTATTTTTACTTAGTGAACACTTGCAGAGTGCCTATACTGTGCGCCATGTACTGTGCTCACTGCTGGGACTTGTTTTGATTTGGGCTGATTAATTCATATGTCTTTATTTTGACAGGTTCATGTGAAGCCCTCAGGCCATATGGCAACACTAAGACTTTTCTTTCAAGCTGCTCTCTCCTCAACTAGGTCAGCTTCCCTCACTTTAGTCAGCAGAAGCCAAACTCAATAGATGTGCCTGCCAAGAGAAGGCATAACAATGAACACCAGACTCTGGCAGGTGTCACTGGGCCAACATTATAGAAGACCTATTGTTTAGAGTTGTCTAAAGTTGAGGGTCTCTGAGGGGTCAGGCAAAGCTCAGCCTCACCTTTCCAGACAGGGGATGTACCAGCACCTCTGCCTCTGCTTCATGGGAAGTCAATGGAGCTCCCAGCAAATGGCCCACTCCTCCCTCATGAGTGCACTGCAGGGGATCTCAGAGCCGGACAACAGTGCAGAAGATGATAACAATAGCAGCAACAACAACAACAACAATAGTAATTGTTGTTGCCTTCAAGTCAGAGGGGAAATAACTCTCAAATATGGCCAGTTGAAACATTAGCACTCTGCTAGGGTCTCAGTAACATTTAAGAGACAACACTCACTTTTGCTTTTGGTTTCCAAAGATGTTTTCCATTCTCAATAGGTGAAATTATAAGAAAGAAAAGAACCAAAAGTACAGGCTACTGTCCTTAAAGGTGCATCCTTTCTGACCCGGCAACATGACTGTTAGAGTTCATCCCAAGGAAATAATAAAGAATACGAGATATTACCGCTAGACTATTTAAACAATGAAGTCTGTGAGAAAAGGTATAGATCAAAATACTGCTATAAAATCAATGCCTTGAATAGTCTAAATATCTGCCTGGTTAAAAATGTGGGGCATATGCTCATTCAATGGAACTATGCAGTCATTAAAATCACTTATAGAAATGTACTTACCAATGTGGAATGATGTTTATAGTATATAATAAATTATTTTATATTTGTGTGTGTGCAGTCAGCAGAAGCCAAACCCAATAGATGAGCAATAATAATATAAACCCCTTGCCATCGAGTTGATTCGGACTCATAGCAACCCTACAGGACAGAATAGAACTGCCCCATAGGGTTTTCAAGGAGTGGCTGGTGGATTGAAACTGCCAATCTTTTGGTTAGCGGCTGGGCTCTTAACCACTGAGCCACCAGGGCTCCTCCAATAATAATTATATATATACATATTATTGTTGTTGTTGAGTGCCATTGAGACAATTTTGACTCATAATGACCCCATGTGACAGAGTAGAACTGCCTCATAGGATTTTCTTGGCTGTAATCTTTACAGGAGCAGATTCTCAGATCTTTCTCCCATAGAGCTGTTGGGTGGGCTTGAACTGCCAAGCTTTCAGTTAGCAGCCAAGTGCCTAATTGTTGTGCCATCAGGGCACTCTCTCTCTTGCTCTCTATGTATGTGTGTGTATGTATACACATTTATATTTGTATTTATGATGTTATTGTTAGTTACCATGGAGCCAATTCCAACTCATGGCGAACTGCACTCCACAGGGTTTTCAATGGTGATTTTTCAGGAGCAGATCACAAGGCCTGTCTTCCCTGGAGCCTCTGGGTGGGTTCAAACCGTCAACCCTTTGGATAGTAGTCGAGTGCTTAATCATTTGCGCTATGTGGAGACTCCATATATATATGATTGCTGTTGTCGGGAACCATTAAGTCAGTTCTGATTCATAGCAACCCTATAGGATAGAATAGAACTGCCCCGTAGGGTTTCCAAGAAGTGGCTGGTGGATTTGAACTGCTGACCTTTTGGTTAGCAGCCAAGCCCTTAACCACTATGCCACTGGGGCTCCCTTATATATATGACAGGAAATAAAAATATCTGATAGGAAAAATACCAAGGACTTAAAATATGTTATTTCTGGGTTGATGGGATAAGAGTTTGTTGGTTGATGTGTTTTCTTTTTGTTGTTTTTTTCTTTTTTTGCTTATCTATAGTCTCTACAATAATCTTATTTTGTTCTTGTAGTAAGAAAAAAACAATAATAAAGGTAACTTTAAATATGATAAAGAAAAAAGCAAGGACTTCAGCAAGCCAAGGGAAAATCTTGAAGAGATGTCTCCAAGAGGCATGGCTTCTCTAGAGTCCCCTTTTTGCTCTCCTATGGTTTCTGGATTTCTCTAGGACAAGATTGAGACTACCTGGCTACAGGTGGCCAGGAGATTAAGTCTTAGCTGTGGCCAGAGGGTCCCAGCCACCCACATAAGTTTGGTAAGTCAGGACCTGTTTTATGCTGTTGCAAGAAGCATCCAAGCATGGAGCCTGGAGGTCACGGAGGGGTCATCTTGCATCAGAAGCCCTTAGAAAGGTTCTGATCTGGTAGAGGAAGCCCTTCCATACGGCAGGCTCTGGAGACGGCCCCACTGTCCTGAACTGCATTTTACCTGCCTTGTAGTTAGCTTATACCTTAGTTGTAACCATGGTCATGTTTGTGCAATGTGACACTATCTGCCCAATGCTAAATGCCATTCTCTGGAGAAGACACTGACAATCACTCCCATCTATGGATCACTTACTGTAGTCCAGGTACCCTGTTAAGCTTTCTACATACATTTTTTCCTAATCCTTGCAACTCTGTAAGGAACACATTGTTACCTCCATTTTTCAAATGAAAAAGTTGAGCTCTTAATTTGCCCAGCATCTAATAAGAAGTAGCAGGGCTGGGATTTGAACCAGGTCTGTGTCACTCTAGAGGCTGAGCCTTATCTCAGACATAAGGCTGTTTTCCAATCCCTCCAACCTTTCTGTCTGTTGCCCACATGCTAGCATCAAACATAAACATCCTCATAGTGGGCCCTGTTGTCTTCAGCTATGTCAAGGGCTGTGTCCCCCTTTCTTTGGGTTTCACTCACTGTCCAGCAGTGTCCTGGACCATGGCAGATAAATGAAGTTGAAATTCAGGGCTAGTGAAATCATTTAAAAGGAGAACTGTAACTTCATCCCCTTCCCCCCCCCCCCCCCGCCCCTTTTCTTGTATCAGCCTTGGAGCTTGGAGTAGAAGTTCATTTCCTAAGTGCCTATGGTAATAATAAAGATTCTTTCTAAGCTTGAGGCTATTCTTTAAGCAGTGGTGGAGGAAACCACCCAAGATTTTCTCTGGCTGTTTCCTTGCCTACATATCCTTCTTGCCACCCATCTTTTCCCACTTCAGGATTCTGATATAGGTCTCACGAGAGTAAAATCCACTTCAGGATTCTGATATAGGGCTCACTAGAGTAAAATCAAGTTTTCAGCTGGCTGAGTTGCCTTCTGGAGGTTCTAGGGAAGAATCTGTTTTCTATTCACTCAGGTTGTTGGCAGAATCCAGTTCCTTGTCGTTTGAGGACTATTCCTAGTTTCTAGAGGTCACTACATTCCTTGGCTTGTGGTCCCCTTTCTCCATCTTCAAAGCCAGCAACAGTGGGTCAAGTTCTTCTCACACCACATGTCTCTGATCTACTCTACTACCTTCCTCTTCCACTTTTAAGGACTCCTGGGACTAGATTGGGCTCACTAGATAACGCAGGATAATTTCCCCATCTCCAGGTCCTTACCTTAATCACAAAGTCTTTTAGTCGTAGATTCTGGGATTAGGGCATGAACATCTTTTACCAGTTGACATCAAGTCAATTACAACTCATAGCAATCCTATAGGATACAACAGAACTGCCCCATAGGGTTTCCAAGGCTGTAAATCTTTACAAAAGCAGACTGCCACATCTTTCTCCCATAAAATGGCTAGTGGGTTTGAACTGTCAACCTTTCAGTTAGCAGCTGTGTGTTTTAACCATGTCACCACCAGGACTCCTTTTTGAACATCTTTCCAAAAATCCCCAAATCAAACCCATTGCCACTGAGTCAATTCTGAGTCATAGCGACCTTTTAGGGGTCTATTATTTTGCCTAGAGAGTTGAAAAAAATATACACACACACATACACACACGCACTGTGTGTGTATATGTATTGTGTATACGTGTGTGTGTGTGTATAAAACCCATTGCCGTTGAGTTGATTCTGACTCATAGTGACCCTACAGGACAGAGTAGAACTCCCCCACAGGGTTTTCCAGGATCAGCTGGTGGATTCCAACTGTCGACCTTTTGGTTAGCAGCCAAGCTCTTAACCACTGCACCACCAGAGCTCCATATATATATGTAATTCATTGTAAATGAGCTGAGGAGGGAAAGTTTAACATCAAATGTCAAGAAGGGGTAGGGTAATGGGATGGTTAGGGGATTCCAGGCTGAGAGTCAAGCATGCATAAAGAGGGCATTGAGTCTGTGCTTAGT
The DNA here is from genome assembly GCF_030014295.1 of Loxodonta africana. Lineage (NCBI taxonomy): Eukaryota > Metazoa > Chordata > Mammalia > Proboscidea > Elephantidae > Loxodonta > Loxodonta africana. The sequence continues at coordinate 48,480,565 of NC_087348.1, forward strand.
TTGATCAGGGAACAAAGTGAGCTGGTGTGGCTGTGGTGGTGAGGTTTGTGTGGTGAGATATGAAGCATGACAGGAAGGTGAGATGGACTTGACTGGGTGAGTCTGGTGAGGCAATGTGTTGCTGGAGATAAGGTTGTGGCTTGTGGGAGTCAGACAGACCTGGCCAGGTTTGAGTCTTAGCCGCTTAACTGTGTGACCACAAGCTACCTAATCTCTGTAAATCTCAATTGCCTCAACTGTGAAATGAACCTGCTAGTAGTAGTATCTATCTCATGGGGCTGTTGGAAGGCCTAATTGACATAATGTTTAAAGTGCTCAAAGTTTAATGAAGAGCACTGTTATTTATATTACTTACTAGCCATGCTCTATCTGGGCTGGGGCTGGATCACCACCACTGAGGGGACAGAATCTGGAAGAACCAGACAGGTGGGCTGTGGGAGAATCCTGCCAGGCGCTGTCATACCTCCAGTGCCAACCCCATTGATTGCGTGGGCAAGTTTTCCACATGCTACCTGCCCTCATTGTACCCCTAGGGGAGAACCCAGTTAGTTTACAAAAGCTCTCCCTCTGCCCATCTTGAACTTGCTCTGGCACCTCCCTGAAGACAAGGGAGGTGGTACCAAGACCAGTCCTCAGACAAAATCATGTTTCCTAAGAGAGGGGTTGGGCACCTCGCCAATCAATTCTGAGATGCTTTTAACAACACATTCTTTTATGACCCAAGGCAGTCAGGTTGATATGTGTGGGCCTTCATCGCTCAGTCTATAAATTTTGGCCCCTAAATACAGATGTTGATGTCACACATAATTGAATTGGGTTCAAATGTTGAATGAGTTTACCCTAACCAAACCCATTGCCATCAAGTCAATTCAGACACATAGTGACCCTATAAGACATTGTTGAACTGCCTCTTAGGATTTCTAAGGAGAAGCTGGTGGATTCAAACTGCTAACCTTCTGCTTAGCAGCCAAGCTCTTAACCACTGTGCAACCAGAGCTCCTGAATGAGTTTAAGTGTTCAGAACTCATTTTCAAAGAAGTGGGGGAAGATATGTATAAGTATATGCAAATAAATATGCTTTGAAGAACTGTTTGTTTTGACACAATTTGTAATTCTAAGCTAAAAAGCAAATTAAGTAAGGAAAACATATGTGTAAGAACTAACCGGTAACTGTCCAATTCTGTATTTTCTCTGCAGGGCTGCAGAGCTAGTATAAACCCTGGTAAGTGAGCAGAGTGGGGCTTCAAGCCCTAACTGCCGTCGACTAGGCAGTCGGCAAGTAGGAGCAACGTCCTTTATCGTCACTGCCCACACGCTCTATCCTATGATTTTTTTTCATACTATTCGTTATGGATTGAATTTTGTCCCTCAAAAACATTTGTTGAAATCCTAACCTTTGGTACCTGTGAACCTGTGTTTGTTAGGAAATAGGGTCTTTGAAGATGCTGTCAGTTAACATGAGGTCATACTGGAGTAGAGTGGGCCTTAATCCAATATGAGCAGTGCCTTTATGAAAAGAGGAGAAGAGATACAGACAGACACAGAGGGAAGGTGGCCATGTGATGATGGAGGAATAGATTGGGGTGATGTGTCTACAAGCCAAGGAACGCCTGGGGCTACTAGAAGCTGGAAGAGACAAAGAAGTATCTTCCTCCACAGGCTTTGGAGAGAACATGGTTCTGATGACACCTTGATTTTGAACACCTACCTTCCAGAACTGTGAGACATAAATTTCTGTGAGGACTGGTCTTGGTACCACCTCTCTTGTGGTACTTTGTTAAAGTAGCTTTAGGAAACTAATATACTGCCAAAGTAATAAATAGTAATTTCAGAAAACACAAAATAGTGAACAAGAAAAAAATAAGTTCATGCACAGACCCACCTCCTAGATAGAACCACCATTAATATTATGTAATGTTCTTTCAGAGTCCCTGGGTGATACAAAGAGTTAACATGCTTGACTGTTAACCAAAAGGAAAGAAAGAAAGTGAGAACGTCTGGCAATCTAATTCTGAAAAATCAGCCATTGAAAACCCCATGGAGCACAGTTCTGTTCTGATGCACAAGGGACCACCATGAATCAGAGCCAACTCAATGGCAATTTTTTTTTCTTTTTTTTAATGTCCTTTTGGTTCTATCTCCATTTCAAATTAACCAAATGAATGAGGAAATGAATATTTATTAAACACCAGTTATATCATTTAACTTCACCAAGCCCACTTTCCAGCTCTGTACCTCACAAGGTATTCATAAACTGGTAAGATAAGTGTAAACTGGCATATGGTAGGTATTCAATCCATGTTAACAATTATCATTATCATGAACAAGAGTCATAATTATCTTACTTAATCATCACAGAAACTCTGCCAAATTATTACAGATGAAAAAACTATGGCTGAGACAACTATTTGCCCAACCTATGTAACTTATAAGGGGAATTCAGGACTTAAGCCCCAATTTATTTGATTCAAAACCCACTCTCTTTTTGGTACTCAGTGCTGCCCTAAAAGATGAACAAAAAGAAGAGAAAGCAAATTTTCCATAGATTTTACCTTGAGAATCTTCACCAGGTCCTTAAACTCTGATTACTGAGAAAGTCTAGGCTAAGCAAGTTTGTTCCAGAATCCCCTCAGTGTGTTAGCTAAATTGATTTTAGTCAATTGTTTCCACCCTGATTATTGCTTGTGAGTGAGGCATTGTTAATAAAGATGCTCCAAGCCTCCCCTTTGGATAAGGAGCTGCAGGAAACCCTCCACTAATCACGATGCTTTCCAAAATCCTAGACACTCCCAGTCCTGCCTGGCTTTCTTGATTTCTAATCACAGCCAATTCCTCTTTAATAATAATAGCCCAAGCACAAAAACAAATCACCCAGGTTACTCCTTAACCCCTTGTAAATGCTTTGGGATTAATCACCACTTCATCCCTGTGCCTCCCTAGCCCCTCATTAGAGCTGGTAATTGGGAACTGGCTTTACAGAGGTCAGCTGTCTTTGTTACCATCGGCACATTTATTAGGCTGCATTCATTTGGCTCCTCCAGGCTTCCCAGCTTAGAGTGACTTAAACAAGATTCATCTCTCAGGTGGTCACATTAGCAGCTCTGCCTTATACACGGGCACATGTGCACACACACACAGGTGCACACACATACACATGCATGCATTGCACCACTGTGACTCATGTGTTTGAATATACCTGAAATCTCTTACCATATGCTGGGCTGGCCCAGTGGGCAAATGTTGGCTTGGCACAGTTTGGTTGTCTGAGGGAATGTGGATTCAGGTGGAGTTAATTAAAGGAAAATAGGCTTCCAGATCTTAATTAACATGTCCCACGTGACCAGAAGTTCCCTGCTCCTCACCAGTCCCTAGGGAGTGAACTAATGACCAAACGCAAGCAAGACAAGCGGCTTGAGGCCAGAGCCAGCATGCTACTCCTGCTAACATGGCCTGCAGAGTAGCAGGAGAGACTTCTCCCCAGACAGCCCCATTACAAAAGTAGCTTATCAGCTGAGGGAGACAAATGCCTGGAATTCTACCATTAGAACTCCATCCCTGTGGATTAAAGTCATGGAGTTGCAGAAGACCCTCTGGTATAATGCACATACCTCTGGGAAGAAAAAAGTGAGGCCCATTAATCAGAGTTTCCGTCAGGGTTCTCCGGGAAACAGAACCAGTAGGATATACATAGTACAACAAATGACCCGCAGTTGAGACAGAACGTTTTTGTTTATTGTACATTTTTTTTTATTAACTTTTATTGAGCTTCAAGTGAACGTTTACAAATCAAGTCAGACTGTCACATATAAGTTTATATACACGTTACTCTGTACTCCCACTTGCTCTCCCCCTAATGAGTCAGCCCTTCCAGTCTCTCCTTTCGTGACAATTTTGCCAGCTTCCAACTCTCTCTATCCTCCCATGCCCCCTCCAGACAGGAGATGCCAACACAGTCTCAAGTGAACACTTGAAATAATTAGCTCACTCTTCATCAACATCTCTCACCTACCCACTGTCCAGTCCCTTTCATGTCTGATGAGTTGTCTTCGGGGATGGTTCCTGTCCTGTGCCAACAGAAGGTTTGGGGACCATGACCGCCGGGATTCCTCTAGTCTCCGTCAGACCATTAACTATGGTCTTTTTATGCGAATTTGGGTGTTTATTGTACATTTTATTGTAAATAATATATACTACGTACAATGTCGCAGCTCATAATTTACTGATGTTATCATTCTCAAGCCAATCCCTAAAGACAAATAAAGATCAGATTTATAAAGATACCGATAATAAAAGCCAATAGTAATGAGAACTAAAAAAAAAAAAAAAAAAGAGGTGTTCGACTTAAGTCAGGACTGACTTATGAGTGAGTCATTGGAACAGAACCCCAGCATAAGCCGGTGACTACCTATATGTGTGTGTGCATATATATATATGCGTACATATGCGTGTATATGTATGTGTGTGTGTGTATGTATATATATACACATTCACACACACACATATATGTATATACACACACAGGTAGTCCACGGCTTACACCTGAGTTCCATTCCAACAACTCAGCCATAAGTCAGTATAAGTCAGTATACATATATATATGTGTGTATATGTGTGTGTGTGTATATGTAAGTGCTTGAAGTCCTCTTCACTTTCAGCAAGCACGGTTGTGTTATCTGCATATCACAGGTTTTTAAGGAGTCTTTCTCCAATCCTGATATCACGTTCTTCTTCATATAGCCCAGCTTCATGAGTTGCTTGCTCAGCATACAGATCGAATAAGGACGGTAAAAGGATAAATCCTGATGCACACCTCCCCTGATTTTAAACCAAGCAGTATCCCCTTGCTCTGTTTGAACAGACTGCCTCTTGGTCTATGTACATGTTCCACCTGAGCACAATTAAGTGTTCTGGAATTCCCTTTGTCCACAATGTTATCCATAATTTGGTATGAGCCACACAATGGAATGCCTTTGCATAGTCAATGAAACACAGGTAAACATCTTTCTGGTATACTGTGTTTGAACCAAGATACATCTGACATCAGGAATGATATCCCTTGTCCCCTGTCCTCTTCTGAATCTGGCTTGAGTTTCTGGCAGTTCCCTGTTGATGTACTGCTGCAACCATTTTTTAATTATCTTCAGGGTAATTTTACTTGCATGTGATATTAATGATATTGTTTGATAATACCTGCATTCTGTTGGATCACCTTTCTTTGGAATGGGTACAAATGTGGATCTCTTCCAGCCGGTTGACCATGTAGCTGTCTTCCAAATTTCTTGGCATAGATGAGTGAGCACCAGCATTGCATTTTTTTGTTGAAACATTTCAGTCGTTATACAGTGAATTCCTGGAGTCTTGTTTTTCATCAATGCCTTCAGTGCAGCTTGGACTTCTTCCTTCAGTGCAATCAGTTCTTGATCCTATGCTACCTCCTGAAATGGTTGGAAGTTGACCAATTATTTTTGGTGCAGTGACTGTGTTTTCCTTCCATCTTCTTTTGATACTTCCTGCGTCACTCAATTTTTTGCCCATCCCAGTACAAAAACCCAGTGCTGTCAAGTCGATTCCGACTCATAGCGACCCTATAGGACAGAGTAGAACTGCCCCATAGAGTTTCCAAAGAGCCTCTGGTGGATTCAAACTGCCAACCCTTTGGTTAGCAACCATGGCACTTAACCACTACACCACCAGGGTTTCCGCTTTTTGCCCGTAGAATCCTTCAATACTGCAACTCAAGGCTTGAGTTTTTTCTTCAGCTCTTTCAGCTTGGGGAATGCTGAGTGTGTTCTTCCCTTTTGGTTTTCTATCTCCAAGTCTTTGCACATTTCATTATAATATTTTACTTTGTCTTCTTGAGTTGCCCTTTGAAATCTTCTGTTAAGCTCTTTTACTTCATCATTTCTTCCATTTGCTTTAGCTACTCTACACTCAAGAGCAAGTTTTAGAGTCTCTTCTGAATATCCATTTTGGTCTTTTCTTTCTTTTTAACGATCTTTTGCTTTTTTCATGTATGGTGTCATTGATGTCATTCCACAATTCATCTGGTCATTGGTCATTAGTGTTCAATGTGTCAAATCTATTCACATCTAAACACCTTCATAGCAGCATTTAGACAAGTGTTTTACCATACAACTGAGCACCATAGCATAACCAAGATGACACATAGCATTAATCATCAGAACCAGTAGTAATGTAATTTAATGTAAATTATTGCATTAGACAGCTTTTTGTCATTTAACATGACCCTTAGGATATAAGAATACATAAGTTTGGATTTAGAGGAAGATTTCATCCAAAATATATGGGATGGTGAGGAAGATAGTTTGAGAGAATTAGACCCTGGCAAGGAAGATGCTAAGAGCAGGACTGACTTAATAACTTTGATTACAACTTGCTGGTGGTGTGATTCGGCTGCAGACACTGACGTGTGACCTTGGGCAGATCCCTGGCCTGCCTTGGTGACTCAGCCACACCCAGAAGGTGATCAAGGTGACCTACAGCTCAGGGAACCTGGGTGCAGAATTAATTAATGACTGCAAAAGAGCTTGAAAACACCAAGCCCATTGACATGCAAGGTATGATTATTAAGTTATTATAAGAACTGGTCAATTATCATTTCTAAAGCTGCTAGTTGAAGGGGACTATTACCTGTTGATAGAGATGAGGAAAACCTCGAAAGCTGTGAAAAGGATGCAGAAGGTGGAAGCGACAAAGTCTATCCCTCACCACCTACTCTTGGCCTGTGTTGAAAAGCTGGGTCTTTCTATATTCAAAGTAACCAACCTGGGAGTAAGGCGTATAATGTATGAGGAGAAGCAGTCTGAAATGGGTTTTCTTGGGCTAATGGCTGGATTATAGGTCTTTCTATTTTGACCCTGCCTGGAAGTTTGCTCCCCTAGGATATGTAGACATTAAGCACTAAAGAGAGGAGCTAGTCTGTGGTGACTCCACACCTGCCATAACTTCTTGGGTGGTCCAAGTGATAGGTTAGCCAAGGGCTCTAGAAACCAGGTGGGAAAGAGGAGCCCAAGAAAGGGTGTGGCAAAACTCAGCCGCTTAGTAGGTATGTGACTTTTTGCAAACTAGCTCCTTAACCTCCTGAGCCACCTTTTCTTTAGCTATAAAACTGGGACTCATAAACCATATCTCTGTTTTCTCCTCCCAGGATTGATGTAAAGATTGAGTAAGACAACAGATATGCAAGTTCTTTGTGCGTCATAAAATTCTAGTTGGATATTATCTCTACTACAGTGTTCTTGAGTGTCAAGATCTGACACCGCATCTACTTATTCCAGAAGCCTTTTCAAATTTTATTTGGGGGGAGGGGAGAAGGTATCTCCTTTGATGCAAGGAATAAATGAGAAAGAAGCTGCCTTGGGACGTCACATGAGGAAGCCAAAAGTTTGTTTGACTCCAGTGGATCTCATCCAACAGTCTACCACGGCACCTAAAATTCTGAGCATTTGCCAGTGTTTTCATTAAAGGATTTTCCCTCTGAAGGAGTCATCTTTGAAATTTCAACATAATAGCCCACACAATAGCAAGAAGGAGGTGAAGTTGGGGAATTCATGACTATCCTCTGATAAACCAGTAACAAAATCACTTGCTTTCAAGTCAGCTCCAGCTCGTGGCGACCCATTTGTGTCAGAGTAGAACTGCGCTCCACAGGATTTTCAGTGGTGAGTTTTTTGGAAGTAGATTGGCAGGCATTTCTTCTGTGGCACCTCTGGGTGGACTCAAACTTCCAGCATTTCAGTTAGCAGCCAAGTGCTCTAAGTGTTTGCACCACCAAGGGGCTTCTATCCACTGATAAAACCAACCAAACCAAAGCCATTGCCATCGAGTCAATTCCAACTCATAGCGACCCTATAGGACAGAGTAGAACTGCCCCATAGGGTTTCCAAGGAGTGCCTGATAGATTCAAACTGTGGACCTTTTGGTTACCAGTTGTAACTCTTAACCACTATGCCACCAGGGTTTCCTATCCACTGATAGACAAGTACAATTTGGTTCCTCAGATCAGACAGTTCTTTAGAAAGATCCTGAGGATATCGGCAATGATAACTTTTGATGAATGAGCAGGAGAGGTCAAGGAAGCAGGAGCCCTAGAACCAGCCAAAGAACATGGAGGTGCCAAAAAGGGGCAGAGAGGGATATTCTGCTAAGAGAAGGATGAAAAATAAAAACAAACATATTGGTACTATTGACATAAAGACATTGTTATAACATTTTACACATTGGAGCTTTTGTGCATACTGTCTCTTCTAATTCTCACAACAACCTGGTACGTTAATATTTCCATTTTTCATAAAGCACACTGGATATAAAGAACAATGACTTGCCCAGCATTATAAATCTAATATGTACTATGTACTGGAGGACTCAAATGCAGATCCTGAGTCTCTAAGTCCTATGTTTTTTCTACCACACCCCTCATACCTACTCTTCACATTTCACCTGGAGGGAATACTCTTTTCTAATTTGAATTTACCCAGCCCTAAAGATTTTTATCTTTCCTTCTCATGTGGAGTGAACAAGACTCTGGATGTGCTCAGTAAATAGCTCGTTCCCTTTCCCTCCCTACACTTCTTGGGGTCACTGTGTAATCTTTTCAGTGGAACAGTAATAATAGTTAGCATTCATGGAGTATTATGTGCTGGGTGTTTTATAAGTAATGTATCTAATTCTCACAACAACGTGTAAGGTAGCTCTCATAGCTTCAGTCTGCAGAGACAAAGACTGAGGCTTAGAGAGTATAAACAGCTTGCCCAAGGTCATGTAGCTGGAAATGAATAAACCAGTATTCAAACCCAGGTCTCTCCATCTTTAAATCCCACATAAGAGACATTGTCTTCAAAACATGAAAGCTACTAAGTGAAGTCTGTATCCTTTTTTTTTTTTTAATAAGCTATTCTCAAATACTCATTCATATAAGAGTTAAGCACTTAGAAGCCATTTTTATTTCTAAATACTTTTATTCATGTTTTCTTGGAGCATACAAGCAAGAGTTTCTTGACAGTATATACCTAGCGTTAGAAGTTTTGTTTCCTATCCCATTCCTAGGAATATCTCCTAGAGAAATAAGAGCCTTCACAAGAACAGACATATGCACACCCATGTTCATTGCAACATTATTCACAATAGCAAAAAGATGTAAATAACCTAAGTTCCCACCAACAAATGAATGGATAAAACAAACTATGGTACATACACAGAACTGAGTACTATGCAACGACAAAGGACAATGATGAATCTGTGAAACATCTCACAACGTGGATGAACCTGGAGGGCATTATGCTGAGTGAAATAAGTCAATTAAAAAAGGACAAATACTATATGAGACCACTATTTGAAAAACTATTTAAAAAGTTTACACATAGAAAGAAACAATCTTTGATGTTTATGAGGAAGGGGGTAGTGAAGAGGGAAAAACACTTATTAGACAAAAAAAAAAAAATAAGTGATAACTTTGGTGAAGGGTAAACAGTATACAATACTGGGAAAGCCAGCACAACTTGACCAAGGCAAAGTCATAGAAGATTCATAGACACATCCAAACTCCACGAGGAGCTGAGTTACTGGGCTGAGGGCTGAGCACCATGGTCTTGGGGGACATCTAACTCAACTGGCATAACACAGCTTATAAGGAAAATGCTCTACATCCTGCTTTGGTGAGTAGCATCTGGGATCTTAAAAGCTTGTGAGCAGCCATCTAAGATATGTTTACTGGTCCCACCCTGTCTGGAGCAAGGGAGAATGAAGGAAATCAAAGACACAAGGGAAAGATTATTCCAAAGGACTAATGGACCATGACTACCACAGCCTCCACCAGACTGAGTCCAGCACAAGTAGATGGTGCCCACCTACCACCACCGACAGCTCTGACAGGGATCACAATAGAGAATCTGGGACAGAGCTGGAGAAAAATGTAGAACAAGAATCAAACTCACAAAAAAGACCAGACTTACTGCTTTGATAGAGACTGGAGAAACCCCGAGAGTATGGCCCTGGACTCCCTTTTAACTCAGTACTGAAGTCACTTTCGAGGTTCAACCTTCAGCCAAAGATTAGACAGGCTTATAAAACAAACAATAACACGGGTAGCTCAACCATGTATAAGAGACTAAATGGACACACCAACCCAGGGGCAAGGGTGAGAAGGCAGGAGGGGATAGGAAAGCTGGATGAATGGAAAAGGGGAACTCAAGGTTGAGAAGGGGAGAGTGTTGACACATCACTGGGTTGACAACGAATATCACAAAACAACATGTGTATTAATTGTTTAATGAGAAACTAATTTACTCTGTAAAATTTCACCTGAAGTACAATTTAAAAAAAGAAATTCTGTTTCCTATATAAAAAAAAAAAAAAGTGAGAGACAAATTCAATTTTACTACATAAAGTGGGACCAACTTGCACAACCACTCGTGGCATATGAGTGTTCGCATTGCCCTATTTCCTAGAGAACACTTGGCAGTGTGAACGTTTTACATTTTTCCAATCTGGTAGTGTGAATGGTATTTCAATGTGGTTTTAATTTGCATTTTCATACGTTTATTGGTCATTTGTGTTTCTTCTTTTGTGAAATACCTATTAAAAGCTTTTGGATGCTTTTTTACTGAATTGTCTTTTTTTCCTTGATTTATAGAAGTCCTTTATATATTAGATATTTTGGATACTAATTATCTGTGGGCTGTATGTGTAGCATATATTTTATCCTACTTGTGTCTTTCATTCTCTTTATAGTGTCCTTTTGGAGCTCTTTCGGCACAGTGGTTAAGAGCTTGGCTGCTAACCAACAAACCACCAAGTCGGCAGTTTGAATCCACCGGGGGCTCCTTGGAAGCCCTATGGGGCAGTCCTACTCTGTCCTATAGGATCACTATGAGTCGGAAATGACTTAATGACAAATATCAACAATTGTGTTTTTTATTTCTAGAAGTTTTATTTACTTATTATCCAAATCTGCTTGGTTACGTTTTGTCACCATACTTTCAATATCCAGTTTTTATTCTGTATCTGTGAGTCAAGTATCTTCAGTCTTTATGGGTCTATTTCTCACATATAGTGGCTTGTTTTCTCATGTGTTTTGTGATTTTTATTTATGCGATCATTCAAACGGTACCTACGGGTATTCTTTGTGGGCAGGTATAGATGACAATCTTCCAGGGAGAATTAATGTTTGCTTCTGCCAGGTCTTTGCACATTTCACTATAATACTTTATTTTGTCTTCTAGAGCCACCCTTTCAAATCTTCTGTTTAGCACTTTTACTTCATCTTTTCTTCCTTTCACTTTAGCTACTCTATGTTTAAGAGCAAGTTTTAGAGTCTCTTCTGACATTCATTTTGGTCTTTTCTTTCTTTCCTGTCCTTTTAATGACCTTTTGTTTTCTTCATGTAAAATGTCCTTGATGTCATATAACTCATCTGATCTTCGATCATTAGCGCTCAATGTGTCAAATCTTGTCTGTCAGTTTGTTATACTGTGGTGGCTTGCATGTTGCTGTGATGCTGGAAACTATGCCATTGATTTTACAAATACAAGAAGGGTCGCCCATGGTGGACAGATTTCAGCGGAACTTCCAGACTAAAACAGACTAGGAAGAAGGAACTGGTGATCTACTTCAAAAAAAAAAAAAAAAAACTGGCCTGTGAAAACCTTACGAATAGCAGCACAACACTGATATAGTGCTGGAAGATGAGCCCCTCCGGCTGGAAGGCACTCAAAATACAGGTGGGGAAGAGCTCTCCTCAAGGTAGAGTTGACTTTAGTGATGTGAATGGAGTCAAGTTTTCGGCACCCTCATTTGCTGATATGGCACGACTCAAAATCAGAAGAAAGAGCTGCAAACATCTGTCAGTAACTGGAACATGGAATGTGCAACGTATGAAATAAGGAAAATTAGAAGTTGTCAAAAATGAAATGGAATGCTTGAAGATTGATATCCTAGGCCTTAATGAGCTGAAATGGACTGATAGTGGCCATTCTGAATCAGACATCAGCGATAGAGTAATATCCATATGCCTACGAGGAAGACCAGTTGATATGACTATTATTCAAATTTATGCACCAACCACTAATGCCAAAGATGAAGAAATTGAAGATTTTTACCAACTCCTGCAGTCTGAAATTGATCAAACATGCAATCAAGATGCATTGATAATTGCTGATGATTAGAATGCAAAAATGGTGATTGGAAATAAAGAAGGATCAGTAATTGGAAAATACTACCTTGGTGAGAGAAACAATGACGAAGATTGCATGACAGAATTTTGCCAAACCAATGACTTATTCATTGGAAACACCTTTATTTAAAAACATATAACAGCAGCTATACACGTGGGCCACATTGGATATAATACACAGGAATTTAATCAACTAAACCTATGGAAAGAGACAACATAGAAGCCCAACACCGTCAGTCAGAACAAGGGCAGGGGCCAACTGCGGAACAGACCGTCAATTGTTCACATGCAAGTTCAAGATGAGGCTGAAGAAAATTAAAACAATTCCATGAGTGCCAAAGTATAACCTTGAGTATATCCCACCTGAATTTAGAGACCATGACCAACTTCTACTAGTAAATTTTAAAACTTAGATTAAAAGAAGAAATTCTTTGAAAAAGCATAAATTATCAAAAATTTCTCAAGAAACAATTTTTAAAACTTTATAGTCCTCTATCAATTAAAGACATTGAATTCATAGGGAAAAATGTTCCCACAAAGAAAATGCCAGGCCCAGATGTCTTCATTAGTGAATTCTAATATTAAGGAAGAAATGAAAATGATCATAAGAAACTCTTTCAGAAAACAGATGAGGAGGGAATACTTCCCAACCCATTTTTAGATGCGCCATTACCCTGATTCCAAAAACAGAGACGTTACAAAAAGGAAAGAGAAGAAAAAGCAACAAGTAAATATCACTCATGAACATAGACGTAAAAACTCTCAGCAAACTTCTAGCAGATTAAATCCAGCAATATGTATAAGAAGGGTAAGAAGGATAGCGTATCATGGCTACACAGTATTTATGCCAGAAAATAAACAACAACGTTGCCAAAAAAAAAAAAAATCTATTGACAGAAATGCATTTACAATAAAATTGGGGGAAAATACCGGGCCACAAAAAATATCATGGTATAATCTCTTTGTAGGGACAATTTGTAAATGTGTAAAGATGTACCAGATGTACCAGAAATGCACAGATGTTAAAATATGAGTATGGCCAAAGCCAAAGATGACCTGGGCTCTGGGTCCTGAAGCACATGGGATCAGTCGAGAATTTATTCAGGTGACATGATTCCTATGAATCTGATGGGTGTAAAACGGTGTCTCATTATTGTTACAATTTCCATTCCACAAATATTAATGAGTTTGAGCTTATTTTGTTTATCTGAGTTTCAATTTTACCTTTGAAAACACACAAAATGCAGCTTTAAAGGCAAGCTAGTTAATGAGAGGAGACCTGGTGGTGCAGTGGTTAAAGCACTTGGCTGCTAACCAAATGGTCAGTGGTTCAAACCCACCAGCCGCTCTGTGGGAGAAAGATGTGGCACTCTGCTTCCATAAAGATTTACAGCCTTGGAAATCCTATGGGGCAGTTCTGCTCTGTCTTCTAAGGTCGCTATGGGTTGGAAACAACTCAATGGCAGTGGGTTTTGTTTTGTTTTATGTAATGAATAAAGATACCTGCAAAGAATAAAACCAAAAAAGGGTCATATTCAGAGTATATAAAGCATGCCTACAATTCAATAAGAAAAAAATAATCAGCCCAATTAAAAATGGGCCAAGTATATGAGCAGACAATTCACAGGGCAAAAAACTGAAAAGAAAATAAATATGTGAAAATATGCTCAGCCTCGTTAATATTTGTGGAATATAAATTATAACAAAAATGAGACATCATTTCACATTCATCAGATTCATAAAAATTCAAAACTATGGCAATGCCAAGTGTTAGCAAGGACGTGGAGCAATGGTAGCTCTGACACAAGCTGATGGGAGGGTAAATTGATACCACTACTTTGGAAAACAATTTGGCATTATCTAGGAAAGCTGAAGCTATGCTCCAAAATGGTTTTCTGCTTAATAAGCATACTCTGGAGAAATTCTACTACATGGGCACGAGGAAACATTCAAGAATGTTTATTATAATTTTTTTATTGTGCTTTAGGTGAAAGTTTACAGCTCAAATTAATTTCTCATTCAAAAATTCATACACAATGTTTTGTGGCATTGTGAAATTAGTTGCACTCCCCACAATGTGACAACACACTCTCCCTTTCTACCCTAGGTTCCCTGTGTCCATTCATTCAGTTCCTGTCCCTTCCTGCCTTCTCGTCCTGCTTTTGGACAGGAGCTACCCATTTGGTTTTGTATGTATGATTGAACTTGCAATGTTTTCATAGGAGCAAAAATTTACCAATGATTAAGCATCTATTGCTAGAAGAATGGATGAACTGTGATATATTTACATAATGGAATACTATCTAGCATGTAAAACAAAGGTGAGAAAGCTCCATATAGCAATTTGGATAAAATAGAAATTGAAAAATGATACAGATGGCAAAAGACCATTTATAGAAAGTTCTAAAACATGTAACTTTGCTATTTACAGTTCAGGGGTGCATACATAGATGGTAAAAGTATAAAAATAAGCATGAGAATTCAGATGAGCAGTTCTATCTCAGAAGAGAGGACAGAGGTTAGAATACTCAGTGGAATTCGATTGTATCTGTCATTGAAATCATTTATTTCTATTAAAAAAAAGCAAAAATACTTCATATATTTCTCTAATGGAAATATTTGGCAATTATTTTAAAAATCCAAAAGGAAAAGTAAATATCAAGGCTTTAACAGTGACTCTCTCTGGGTATGTGAATTTTTTTTGTTCTTATTTGGCTTTTGTTTTGGGATTTATTTTCCTCTTTTTCTTTTTTCTATTTTGTTTTTGTTCTGAATATGAAATAATTAAGCTTTTTCCCCCTTCTGAATTTTGTGTGTGTGTGTGTGTGTGTATGTGAGAGAGCAAGAGAATCCTTTAGAAAAAGCAAAAAATGAAAATGAACATAATTACAGAAATTTTTCTTCATCAATCGTCTAGAATGCTTGGTGGAAAAGTGACTTTTTTTTTTTTTTTAACAATGCAGATAATGATCTCATAAAGGTCTTAGCATGTGTGGATATGACCTCACCCATGGTGGTTTCCAGGGTTTGGATGGGAGCCAGTTTCTGGCTATTTCACCACCCCAGAAGAAGTGAGAGGTGTTGCTCCTGGGGGCACCCAGTCAGCATTGCACCTACTCGAGAGGCCCTGCCCAGCTGTGCAATGATTTCTGAAACTAATGAGATCAGCAGCTTTTCACGAAACCATGAGTCATCTCTATTGGTGAAGATTTCCAGGAGCCTTAGGAGTGCGTTGAAATGCCAGCTTCACCAGATATGCTGACATCACCAACCCTCCCCCTAACACCGAGTGCCACACCTGGCCCATTTCCAGCGGTCACAAGGTCACCAACAGCCAGAAAATCTCTTGGGCTTCAGATGAGGATGTGTAAAACGAATGCAGTCCCATTAAAACTCCGGCTGGATTGTTTTTGAGGAAGTTGAAAATCTAAAATTTGTATTGACCCACGAACAGTCAAGACAACATTAATCATAAGACGTAGTAGAAGCCCAATAGTAAAAACAGTATGGCATTGGTTCAGAAACAGGCAAATCAGCCAATGAAACAGTATAAGGAAATTAGTGTCAGACAGAAACTCATAGATAGATGGACAGCTGCACTGAGAGAAAACACTATGTTTAATAAGTAACCCTGGAAAAACTAGAAAACTATTATGTGAAGAAAATTTAAACTACATCCCGATCTAATGCCCATAAAAAGGGATAGATTCCAGTTGAATTAAAGACCTAAATGTGAATAGTAAGAGCACAAAATTAATAAAAGAATTAGAAAACACGGACTCAAATACTTGCATGCATGTTCATTGCAGCATTATTCACAATAGCCAAAGGATGGAAACAACCCAAGAGTCCGTCAACAGATGAGTGGATAAACAAAATGTGGTGTATCCACACAATGGAATATTATTGCCATGAAGAAGAATGATATTCTGATACACGCCATGACATGAATGAACCTTGAAAACATTATGCTGAGTGAAATAAGTCAGATACAATAGGACAAATATTGTAGGATCCCACTTACACGAAATGCCTAGAATAGGTAAATGCATAGTGACAAAAGTTTCTTCGTGGTGACCAGGGGTTTGGGCAGAGTGAAATGGGAAGTTATTGTTTAAGGGGTACTGAGTTTCTGTTTGAGGTGGTGAGAATTTTTGAGAAATTTGTCATTAAATAAATGTCATTACACAATGGTCACTGAATTGGACACTTAAATACATAAAAATTGCAAACATTTTGTTATAGATATTTATCACAGTAAAATAATAAAAAAAAAAAAGCCTTCAGGCTAAAGGTATGAAACTGTAGGAGAAATTTTAGGCTAGGCTAATATCTACGAGAGCAGATTTGGAAAAAGACTTTCAACCTCGACAACCTCATTTTCATTTACCAAGAGATTGTAAAATTACTGGCAGAGTCCATGTCTTAGACCTATGGAAAGATTCTATACTTTCCTGAATAGTCGTACTAGATTTTCTACCATTTGTCCTAGTCAGGAAGCATATTCCAACTCTGGTTTTGCTTCTAAGGTCCCGGTACTCTTTGTATTTTAGGCACCTGGATCTCAGCAGATCCTTAATCAGTTGATTGTTGATGACAATTTCTCCTAGCAAAAGAGAGCCTTCTTTCTTTCCCAGCAAAGCAATGCATTTCCCTTGCTCCCAGACTTTGCTTCTCACCTCCTCAATCCACCCTAACAAAATTGTGCAGAACAGGTGACTGACGTGTGAACTACTCTTCCCAGACTTGTCTTAAAAGCCAGTCTCCAGGGAGACAGAATGAGTGGTCAGTGCCATGCCATGCTCATGCTTTGGAAAGCCACTGGAAATGACCAGTGCGTGAGTCAGGTGTCTGTGTCATTGTGTTTGTTTATAACAACCAAAGCTACACTTGTGTTTAAGCTTGCAATCCAGAGAAGACACAATCTCAGGAAATAAACAGAGGCTCATGTTACTCAAAAATTACCTGCAAAAGGTAGCTAGGCTGCCAGAAGGTAAAGGTATTATAGCCTTTGAAAGTCCATCAGGAAGTAAGAGGCTGCAGGCTTCTGTGCCCAGTGTCAAGGGTAGTTTTCAAAGAGATGTTTAGCTATGAAAAGGCCAAGAAACAGAGGATACTGTGTTCTTCTACATATGCAGAGAAAAAAATGAGAGGTAGTTCTTGGACAGCATTTGGTATTGGTGGTTGGTACAGCTTTCCATTTCCTTTTTACAACTTTCAGTTTTCCTAGATTTGTTTTTCATATATTCTACTTTCTGATAATTAATGAATGTTTTTGGCTGTTCCTTTCTCATTTTGAATCATGCCCCATCAGCAAATGAAGGTCCCAAAATCTTACTCCTTCCATGTCATTAAGTTTGACTCTTCCTTGAGGAGACCGCTCTTTCCCAGTCATATTCTGAGTGCCTTCCAACCAGATGGGCTCATTTTCCAGCACTATATCAATGTCCTGCTGCTATTCATAAGGTTTTCACTGGCCAATTTTTTCAGAAGTGGATAGCAGATCCTCCTTCCTAGTCTCTCTTAGTCTGAAAACACCACTGAAACCAGTC
The DNA here is from genome assembly GCF_030014295.1 of Loxodonta africana. Lineage (NCBI taxonomy): Eukaryota > Metazoa > Chordata > Mammalia > Proboscidea > Elephantidae > Loxodonta > Loxodonta africana. The sequence continues at coordinate 48,498,307 of NC_087348.1, forward strand.
CACCATGGGTGACCCTGCTGGTATTTGAAATACCAGTTGCATAGCTTCCAGCATCACAGCAATATGCCAGCCACCACAGTATAAGAAACTGACAGACAAGCCAGGAATGATGAAATGAAGACAAATGGCGTTACATTCATTGTCCTAAAGAACATTTCAATATCTATGTTGAAGTGCAATGCTGTCAGTGACAGGATAATATCCATACACCTACAAGGAAGACCAGTTAATAAGACTATTATCCAAAGTTATGCACCAACCACTAAGGCCAAAGATGAAGAAATTGAAGATTTTTACCAACTTCTTTGGTCTGAAATTGGTAAAACATGAATCAAGATGCATCGATAATTACTGATGATTGGAATGAGAAAGTTGGAAACAAAGAAGGATCAGTAGTTGGAAAATATGGCCTTGGTGATAGAAATGACACCAGAGATTTCATGATAGAATTTTGCAAGACCAACAACTCACTCATGGCAAATACCTTTTTTTCAACAACATAAACTTCACATGTGGACCTTACCAGATGGAATACACAGGAATCAAATCTACTAAATCTGTGGAAAGAGATGATGAAAAACTCAATATCATCAGTCAGAACAAGGCCAGAGGCTGATTATGGAGCAGACCATCAGTTTTCACATGCAAGTTCAAGCTGAAGTTGAAGAAAATTAAAACAAGTCCACAAGTACCCAGATACGACCTTGAGTATATCCCACCTGAATTTAAATACCATCTCAAGAATAGATTTGGTGCATCGAACACTAATGACCAAAGACCAGATGAGTTGCAGGATGACATCAAGGACATCATACATGAAGAAAGCAAAAGGTCATTAACAAGACAGGAAAGAAAGAAAAGACCAAAATGGATGTCAGAAGAGACTCTGAAACTTGCTCTTGAATGTAGAGTAGCTAAAGCAAATGGAAGAAATGATGAAGTAGAAGAGCTGAACAGAAGATTTCAAAGGGTGGCTCAAGAAGACAAAGTATTATAATGAAACGTGCAAAGACCTGGAGATAGAAAACCAAAAGGGAAGAACATGCCCGGCATTTCTCAAGCTGAAAGAACTGAAGAAAAAATTCAAGCTTCAAGTCACAATATTGAAAGATTCTAAGGGGAAGGTATTAAGTGATGCAGGAAGCATCAAAAGAAGATTGCGATGGTGAAAGACAAAGCTCCAGGAATTGACAGAATACCAACTGAGATGTTTCAACAAATGGATGCAGCGCTGGAGGTGCTCACTCATCTATGCCAAGAAATTTGGAAGACAGCTACCTGGCCATATTCACGCCCATTCCAAAGAAAGCTGATACAATGGAATGCAGAAATTATAGAACAATATCATTAATATCGAACACAAGTAAAATTTTGCCGAAGATCATTCAAAAGCAGTTGCAGCAGTACATCAACAGGGAACTGCCAGAAATTCAAGCCGGATTCAGAAGAGGATATGGAACAAGGGATATCATTGCTAATGTCAAGTAGATCTTGGCTGAAAGCATAGAATACCAGAAAGATGTTTACCTGTATTTTATTGGCTATGCAAAAATATTTGACTGAGTGGATTATAACAAATTATGAATAACATTTAAAAAAATGGAAATTCCAAAACACTTTATTGTGCTCATGAAGAAACTGTTCATTTGATCAGAAGAAAGGGATACCGTTTGGTTTAAAATCAGGAAAGGTGTGAATCAGGGTTGTAAGCTGAGCAAATAATCAGAGAAGCTGGACTATAGGAAGAAGAATGGGACATCAGAATTGGAGGAAGACTGAGTAACCTGCAATATGTACATGACGCAACTTTGCTTGCTGAAAGCCAAGAGGTCTTGAGGCACTTACTGATGAAGATCAAAGACTACATCCTTCAATATGGATTTCATCCCATTATTGATAAAACAAAAATCCTCACAACTGGACCATTAAGCAACAACATGATAAACAGAAAACAGATTGAAGTTTTCAAGGATTTCATTTTACTTGGATCCACCATCAACTCCCACGGATGCAGCAGTTAGGAAATCAAATGAATCATTGCATTGGGTAAACCTGCTGCAAAAGACCTCTTAAAGGTATTAAAGAGCAAAGATGTCACTTTGAGGACTAAGGTGCACCTGATCTAATTCATGGTATTTTTAATCACCTCATATGCATGCAGAAGCTGAACAATGAGTAAGGAAGACTGAAGATAAATTGATGCATTTGAATTATGGTGTTGGCAAAGAATATCAAATATGCCATGGACTGCCAAAAGAACGAGCAAATCTGTCTTGGAAGAAGTACAGCCAGAATGCTCCTTCAAAGCAAGGATGCGGAGACTTCATCTCACGTACTTTGGACATGTTAACAGGAGGGAACAGTCCCTGGAGAAAGGCATGATGATTGGTGAAGTCGAGGGTTGTGAAAAAGAGGATGCCTCTCAAGGAGATAGACTGACACAGTGGCTGCAACAATGGGCTCAAACATAGCAGTGATTGTGAGACTCGTGTAGGACCGGGCAGTGTTTCGTTCTGTTGTACGTAAGGTCACTAGGAATCGGAACCAACTCTACGGCACCTAACAACAACAGAAGTGGAAAGAAAGTTTGGATTCAACTTGTGCCTCTGTCACTTAATGGCAGTATGATCTTTGGTGAGTCTCTTAACCTCCCTAAGCCTCAGTTTCATCATCTGTAAAATGAGGACAATAAATATAGGGTGTTGAAATGAATAATTGAGACAGTTTTTGTGACTCCCCTGGCATGTAGTAGGCTCTTGATAAATGTTTCTTTCGCTATCCATTCTCTTTCTACTTCTATTGTCAGATAAGCAAATTTAGGCTTAGAGAGGCACTACGATTTGCAAAAGGTGAATTCCAGACGCCATGTCCCTGTCTGAAAAGTGGAAGAACTAGAACTCAAGTCTAGTTCTCTCATTTATAATCTAATCCATTTCCTGAAAATTCGTTTTTGCCTTCTTACCTACCAACACCACTTCGTGAGGGCCTCACTGGGGACTGAGGTTGAGGAGGGAAGACAAGTTCTTCAGGCCAAGAGAGGGGAAAACCCAACAGGAAATGGTCACTGAGAAAAAGCATCAGCACTGTGGAAGTGTGTCATTCCCCCCAGTAGAGAACCAGGTGAAGGCAGCACATGGGAGGGTCCAGCCTAGCACCATCACACGTGGGCTGGGGCAGATTAGCAAATAGGTGAGGTAATCACAGTGCTTACCTTATTTACCAGATCATCTGTAGAGAACAATTTCACATTCTTTTGTGAAAGATTCTTCTAGGTATGGCTGGCATTTGTCTCTTTCCCAACCCCACAGCGTCTTCCTATAGAATTAAACCCTCTTTTTAAATTTATAGTCCCTGGTAGGGGTGGATGACCCAGTAAGCAAGGTAAGCACAGCCTTGCTTGTGCCTACTTACTAATCTGTAGTGAATAATTTCACATGGGCTTCACACTGTCTTTGATTTGTAAAAGGTGCATCAAGGATGTAGTGAAACCCAGGTGAAATTGTTCACCACAGATCATCTGGTAAGCAAAGAAAGCACTGTGCTTACCTTGATTATTGGATAATATGTCCCTGCATGTAGGTGTTCACTATAGTCACCCTGCACTCCTGCCCCAACAACCACATCACTGTAACCGCACTAATCACGATGACAACAACAATTCCCACTTACTGACTGCTTCTTACAGAGTCAGTCCCAGGACAACTACGTCTACCTCATGTTGTTGTTGTTGTTGTTATTAGGTGCCATCGAATTGGTTCCGACTCATAGCGACCCTATGCACAATAGGATGAAACACTGCCCAGTTCTGCGCTATCCCTATAATCGTCGTTATGCTTGAGCTCATTGTTGCAATCACTGAGCCAAACCACCTCGTTGGGGGATCTGCCTCTTTTCCACTGACCATGTACTTTGCCACGCATGATGTCCTTTTCCAGGGACTGATCCCTCCTGACAACATGTCCAAAGTATGTAAGATGCAGTCTCGCCATCCTTGCTTCTAAGGAGCATTCTGGTTGTACTTCTAAGACGGATTTGTTCGGTTTTTTGGCAGTCCATTGTATAGTCAATATTCTTCACCAACACCACAATTTAAAGGCATCAATTCTTCTTTGGTCTTCCTTATTCATTGTCCAGCTTTCACGTACATATGATGTGATCAAAAATATCATGGCTTGGGTTAGGGGCACCTTAGTCTTCAAGGTGACATCTTTACTTTTCAACACTTTAAGGAGGTCCTTTGCAGCAGATTTGCCCAATCTACCTCATAGGGTTGTTGTAAAGATGAAATAAAGCAATGCACTTAGTAGAGCATCTGGCATATAAAAAAAAAAAAAAGCACATATAAGTGCTCAACAAATGGTGGCTGTTGGTGTTTTACACACATGGTCTCATTTCATCTTTGAATTAACTCTTTGTAATGGTTATTGCTATTACCTCTATTTTACCAAAGAGAATACTGAAGTTTAGGGAGATAAAGAAACTTGCCCAAGGTCAAAAAAAAGCAATGAAAATTAGAATTTAACCTACACATATGTGAGTCCAAAGTCTGTGCTCTTAGCCATTAGGATATTCTGACTTATAGTTGGGCCAGTGGAAGTTGTGATATGCTGAATATTCTCAGTTTAATGGTGCCAGAGTTTCTTCTTTCTTCCATCTTTTATGGGACCCAAGCCCCGGAACTGAGTAGGGCTGGAGAGCAGCAGACGCTGTACTGTACCAAAGGAGGTCTGGCTCCATGCTCACTCTTCATTGCTGGAAGCCTCCAAGACTTAAGATAGATGGCTTAGGAAGGAAAGAACTAGAGTGGGCTTTTATAACAGGGACCTTACAAAAAAACCAAACCTATTGCCACTGAGTCGATTCCGACTCATAGCAAACCTACAGGACAGCATAGAACTGCCCCATAGGGTTTCTAATGAGTGACTGGTGGATTTGAACAGCTGTCCTTTTGGTTAGCAGCTGAGCTCTTAGCCACTGTGCCTCCAGGGCTCCAAGGGAGTCCTTACCAAAAAAAACAAAAAAAAACCAAACCCATTGCTGTTGAGTCAATTCCGACTCATAGTGACTCTGTAGGACAGAGTAGAACTGCCCCATAGAGTTTCCAAGGAGTGCCTGGTGGATCTGAACTTCTGACCTTTTGGTTAGCAACTGTAGCACTTAACCACTATACCACTAGAGTTTAAGAGGGAACTTAGAGGTTACTTAATCATCAGTTTCAATGTACTCCTTTGTTTCACTTTGATGTGGTTTGATTTTCGCCTTGGAACACTTTGCTCCAATGAAATTTCATAGAAGAGCTCAAAATGTCTAATGAATAAAAGTGGAACCACTCTACAGAAAATGAGTGGGAGGCCCAAAGCTGCACTTCCTCCAAGGAGCCCTGACATATCTATCACCTCTGAACTTGAGAAGAATGGCCATGTAACTCAGGACTAAAGGACAAGTCATCTGCACGTATATAGAGACAGTATGAGAAGTAGAAAGTGCTTTTAAGTCAGACTATCCTGAGTTCAAATCTCATTCTGTCCTTTATGGTGTATGTAATCCAGGCAAAGAAGGTAAACTTTCTGAGTATGTTTCTTCATCTGTAAAATGGGACTTTGATCGCAAACTGAGAGGGTTGTTGAGGAAATGAATGCAATAATATGCAAAAACTGTAGCTGGCAATAGTCAGCATCTGTTAGCTATTAGGTCATCAATCTTTTTTTTTATTTTGTTTTTTGAGATTTTGTTTTGTCTTTGTGGAAGGAGGAAGAGTTTGTTTTGTTTTGTTTTTTTTAAGTGTTGGATAAAGAAAAAATATATTAAAGCAAGAATATCACTTTTGGAAATAGATAGTGAATAAGTTGATTTGAAGTATATTTACAATTACAGCAAAGATCTATCACCTCTGGTTTATCTCCCCTTCCTGGGATTCCCAATAAAAGCTTAAGGTGTTGATTGGAGATTCTTATAACTGGTTATTCCTTATAACTGGTTATTCCTTGTTCCTTGGGTATTGTGAGACTGACAAAAAGTACATTTTCTTTTCAGAATCTAGGCTTATTATCCTCTTGTTCCAAGAAGATTCAGAATTTGGCAAATATTGTGGGAAGGGATATAGTGGAGTGTCTTGGGATCAGTTCTCCAGCCTTTTCTTCTCACAGGTATTCTGACCCCTCAGGTATCTTGTTTTTGACTCTCCAACCCCTCACGACTTTCAAAATTTCTGATGGGTTTTCTCTGCCTCTTAGTAGTAGTTTCCCACCTGGGCTCTTTGCCCCAAATCCAAAACTAAAAATGCCCCGAGAGAAAAAAATCATTTAGACTACCAACTGACCTTTCTTTATAATTGCCTCTTCTCTGGGAGTTTGTCCTCTCAAAATCCTGCCTAGCAGCTCGTTGATACCTTAAAAAAGATAGATTTAGATATATACATACTGGTTTCTCTAGCTGTGTTTTGGTGGGAGCTACTTATAATAGAAGTCTATAGTTCTATTTAAATTTGAAGTGTATTTTGGTTTAATTGAAACAATTTTATGAAGAGTAAGAATGGGAAATGTGAATGAAGAATTAAATCTACGCAGAGTGGAAAGCTTTTGAAGACTTTACGGGCCAGGATGGCATAACCAGAGCTGTGTTTTTTATAGATTATCTTTGCAGTAGAATGGAATGGAGATGAGAGAGGCAGAAGATAGGGAGACCCGCAGTTGTTTCCCTAGTTCTTGTCACCATCTGAGAAATGACTCAGTCTTCCAGGTCCCTTCTCTTTGCTCTGGAAAAATCAGAAAAAGGTACATGATCTCCCCAGGAGTCCAATCTCAGGTTCCATGGTTAACATTGCTAGAATCTTTCAGACTCATAAAAAGGCAACATCCCTCATGAGTTTTCAATTTCAAATTATACTTGATGTCCTGGGCATTTGTTTATTTTTTGAGCTTTTGGCAAAATTCTACTTCCTGTTTCCAAGAAAGCAAACTCAAAGAAGGGACTGTACTTAGCTGTTCAGATCACAGGTGGTGCTTCTTCCTTTAGTAGCTTAGAAGTTCAGCTGATAGAAATGACATTGCTTAGAAGCTGGGTTCAAGTCCTAATTCTGCCCCTTGGGGAAATTATTTAATTGTTCTGATCCTCAGTTTCCTTATCACAAGGAAATGATAGTAGTAACAATAATACCTACCTCATAGGGTTAAATGTGACCATGCAGGTAGAGTGTGTGGTATTCTACCTAGCATATGGTAGCCACTAAATATCATCCACCGCTGTTAAATGTGTGCCATGTCCCCAGCAAGCAGCTTTATCAGGTGGAGACACAATTCTTAGATCCAGAAGGCCAACTTCCCCCGGAACTGGCACACATGTTCCAGTGATCCAGAGTTTTGTGTCTACTTTTTTTTGTCTCCACTCCCCTCCTGCCTTCACAGTCCTACCATCCCACCAGAGATGACTTCATGTTCACTTTAGCTCCCCAGCCCATCCCAGGGAGGCAAGGGAAGCTATTTCTAAATACTTAGTCTGAATAATAAACATTTAAATTAATATTGGACTAGATTCTAAACTTATTTTTATAAATTTCTGGAACTTTCTCTTTGGAGTGACTTCATGGATGATCTAGTGTAACATGTAATTTACAGATGAGGAAACAAAGGCTAGAGAATTTAAGAAACTTGCTTAAGGCTCAAAGGCTAGTTAGTGGCAGAACCATGATTAGACCCAGGTTTCCCATCTTACTGTAACTCCCAATTATTGATCACACTGCAATGGAATATCCTGGTTATTTATCTGGTTCTCCCAAAAAGTATAAGCTTTATACTTAGACCCTTGTGCTTGTTCATGAGAGAGCTGAGGTTCAGAGAGGCTAAGTCACTTGAGACTAAGTCACTTGCCCAAGGTCACGCATCTTATAAGTTAAGGTATGAGAATTTGAACTGGGGCCTACTCCTGGACGTCAGCTGGGCTCTCACACTAACCTCCTGTAACTTGGACTAATCACTTGACCTTGTCTTCAGTCTGCTTTGTGTACTTGGCACCTTGGTTGTGATCAATAAGTAGTTGAATATTGTCAGTAAGTGAAGCATTTGTTTCCTGCACTCTACAGCCCTGTCCTTCATTTTTTCTTGCTTTCCCTGTCACATGGAACTCCAGTGGAGAGTTCAACATCAGCCTGGAATTCTATGTATCCCCATTTAGGTGATACGTGCCTTTGGGTCAAATTTAAGAGACCTTCTGTGTTTTCACAGCTTTAGCAGGGATCACCGACTCTATCTAGTTTGAATACAGTTTGTTTTCCTTCTTTTTCTGTTTGCCATTGGAAAAGTCCATTAGTGCTGAATGACATGACTAAACAGTAATGGGTAGAACTGTTGATGTGTTAATAATTCTTAGGTAAACACCATTTGTTATTGTCACTGTTGAGGCTTTTAGAGAGGTGGCACTATTCCTGGTTCTGGACTATCCCCTCTTTGGCTCTGTCTTTCAGCAACCTGGAAAGACAGGTTTAGAGAGGAAAGGAGTTTGAAAGGGACTGGTAAACAAGAAGAAGAAAGGATATGGGAAATAAATAGGGCCTCTTAAAGTAGGAGAGCAAGAGAGAGAAGGGCAGTCTCACACATTTTCTCTCTCTTACATACATGCACACACACACATACACACCACGCAATGAAGAAGAGGAAGGATGTCAGAGAACAGATGATTAATGGGATCTTTTGCCAGATTCCATACTCCTGTGCTCCTTTCTCAATAATGCTAGCGATCTCTTCATTCATTGTTTCTTTGTGGCTTTGATTTGTTCCCCTGGTTCCACATCTGCTCTTCCACTAATGTCTAGGATGTGTAGTTTTTCCTCCTTAACCTGCCTTGGATCTGAAGGTTAGATGATGTTGGCTGAATTCAAATAATCAGCATAAGAAGAAGGTTGTATAGCATCACCATGGAGGTCAGGAGGAAAGAGGAGCATTTTTGAGCCCCTCTATGATAATGAGGTAGGGAACCCATGGCCAGGAAGGGTCATGTATGAGTGGAAGGATTCATGAATGGAAAAACTGGCATTCCCTACTAGCTTGGCCACTAATCTTCTGTGTGACCTGGAGTCTGTCCATTGAGTAGTCTGGGCCTTCAGGACAGGAGTTTGTACTAAATGATCTTCCAGCTCTGTTTCTTGTGCTATCATTTTAAGGACCACCAGACATCAAATCCTCTTTGAATTTTAGTTCCTGGCTAGGAACTAAGTTAGCTATGACCATAACACAGGGTAAAATGACTTGAAGATACTCATGTTGGCTAGATATCATCACATTTCCAATCTAGACACTCTCTCTTTGAATTGCTGCAAATTCAGAAATTTTCTTTGTTCAGTGTTTAGTTCTTTTCCTAACACTTTCAAAAAGAGACAATAGAGCATAATGATTAAGATGCTCTGAACTCAGTCAGACATAGGTTCAAATCCCAGCTCTGCCACATGTGAACAGGGTGAACTCAGGTAAAATACTTTATCTCTCTGAGCCTTAGTTTTCTCATCTGTAAAACAGCGATAAAACTAGAACCTGCCTATTGGACTCTAACGAGGATTAAATGAAAAAATAATAGCAAAGCACTTAGCACAGTTTTTGTGTGATTAATCCCTCTATAAATTGTAATATGATCAAATGTTAGAATCCATTCACTTGATTCCCACAACACCTCTGTGAAGTATGTATGTATCCCTATTTAATAGATGAAAAACAAAGACATAGGGAATGTAAGTGACTTTTGCCTACCCTACAGCTAGTTAGAGTTAAAACCAGAAACAAGACAGCTTGCATCTCCCCATATCGTTATGAAGTCTTTGAACTGAGCTTTCTAGAGGCGGTGGCATGACTAGGGTTGGTGTCACCCAGTGCAGTAACTCATAGTGTCTCACTGCCTTCCCCCACCCCGCCCCATGGACCTCCTCCTACCAGACCGTACAGAATCCTTAGCAATGTTTTTTGTACTAATGTTACTTGTAAATCATAATTCCCATAGCACTCCTTCTTTCCTTTAATTACTACTTTATTCTCAAAAATTTATTGATATAGGCTCACAAATACTAATTGCAAACGCTAATATTGTAGCTAAAACACCAGAAAATTTGACAAAATCAGGAACAAAAACAACAGAGCGTGCTTGTAATGCGTGCAGAGGAAACCCCATGATTTGAAGCATCATCGTAATTGAGTACTAATGACAGCTCTGACCGGAGCACATTAGAAGGTTCAAAAAGTAAATTAGCATAGAGATTTAGCATTGTAGGTATATTGGTACCTGTAAATTGGGCTTATGAAAAACATTTTTGTTGTTATAACTAACTACAGGGCTATTTTTTTTAGACAGTCATTTTGGTGTCAACCCCCCCGACAGTGTCACCTAGTGCAGTCCACACGTCCCCCACATACCTGCCTCGTGACTCTACTGTCTAGAGGCTAAGCTTTGAAGGAGAGGATACAAAAAAGAGAAGACAAAAAGACTAAGGATTTAATCTTGGGAAACACATAACAGTAAGAAAGATGGGAAGGGTAAGAAGTGAAGAATGAGTACTCAAAAAAGAGAAGAAGAACAAGGATTTCACTGTTGCAGAAAACAAGGAAGCAAATCTTCTCTAAAAGTAAAGAAGAGAGGGTCACCACTGTCAAAAATCGTGAAATCATTGCATATAAATCACACATAATAGGTGTTCAATATATATTATGTCAATAAAAGAATGAGCTTTTAAAGGTCAGAGACTATAAATTTAAAAAAAAACATGAAATCAGAAGAAAAGCCTTGGAATTTGAAAATAAGAAGGTCTTTAATTTGTTTATTCCACAAATATTTATGGAGACAGGCACATGTATCAGGTGCATCCTAGATCTAGGGAGTAGGTAGGTAACTAAAGCTAGTTTGATTAGAAAAGGTGACTTTTGAACCAAGACCTGAATGAATAGAAGGAGCCAGCCACATGAATATCAAAAGAAAAGTACACTCTAGGCAGAGAGAACAGCTAAAGCATAGTCCCTGATTCAGGGAGGTACTTGATTATGACCTTCAGTAAGTCATTGTCAATAACTTAATATGAACAGAAACCACACGGTGATAGTTAACGGAGAATTGACTTATGAGGAAATAGAGAGCCTAAGGGTAGACTACTTGTTCAAGAAGTTGGTCATGAAAATAAGAAAGAAAGTGGTATGAGTGCCATTTGTAGCAGATAGTGGGCAGTAGCAGCTATTCTTATTTGGGGACCTTTCATTTCCCTTCCCATCCAGTGATCACGGATCAGTGTCAATATTCTCAACCAGAAAGCCACATCTTTGAAACATTCATATTAATGACTGTAGAGCTTCTGGGGTTTGGAGATAAAAATGATCAAATTCACCAAACACCTCCTGGGATTGGATTTCTGGGTTTGAAGGATTAGGACTATAGTCTCGTGGGACATCTTGGTCAATTAGCATAATGTATTTCATAAAGTTATGTTCTATATTCTAGTTTGGTAAGTAGTGTCTGGGTCTTAAAAGCTTATGAGCTGCCATCTAAGATATAACTATTGGTCTGTACTTGTCCAGAGCAAAAGGGAAAGGAGGAAACCAAAGACTCAAAGAAGAAATTAGTTTACAGGACAGCCTACATGAACCACAGCCTCATCTACCCTGAGACTAGAACTAAATGGTACCCAGCTACCACTCCTGACCATCCTAATCATGCCACAATAGATGGACCCTAATAGAATGGGAAAAAAATGTGGAACAGAACCTCAAATTCCTAAAAGAAACCAAACCAAACAAACAAAAATCCAGGCCTACTGGATGGGTTGAGGCTGGAGAACTCCCTGAGACTATTGCCCTGAGGTATGCTTCAAACCTTGAACTGAAACTAACTCTTTAGATCGCCCTGTAGCTAAATAACAAATCACCTCAAAAAATATCACCCATAAGTACAGTGATCGTTTAAAAAATCTCTTACATGAGACTGAACAGTCAACAGTTACTTTAAAACAAAGGTGAGAATGTAAGGGGACAGAGAAACCAGATTAGTGGAAATGGAAAAACCAGAACAGAAATAATGAGAGTGTTCATGCACTGTGAAGAATGTAAGCAATGTCACTGAACGACTTGTGTAGAAATTGTTGAATGGGATCCTAAACTGCTATATAAACCTTCGCCAAAAATACAATAAGATTTTTTTTCTTTTTCTTTTTTTATTGTGCTTTAGGTGAAAATTTACAGCTCAAGCTAATTTCTCACATATTTATACACATATTGTTATGTGACAGTACACTCCCCCTTTCCAACCCGGGTTTCCCGTGTCCATCCAACCAACTCCTGTCCCTTTCTGCCTTCTCATCCTGCCTCTGGATAGGAGCTGCCAGTTTGGTCCATGCGTCTGTTTGAGTAATAATACAATAAGATATTATTAATAAAATAAAAATAAAATTTTCCCAGGCCAGACAATCTAGTGACAGTGTCAACCTTGTTCACACTAGCAGAATCCATTGCATGACGGCAAACACAGAGATATTTGCTTTCGATCTTTATTTTTTTGTTCTCTACCATTCTTTGTAGCTACCTTTGGTTTCTAAGGCTCACTGGATCTTATTTCACAGGTTGATAGGTTTTCTGGACTACCTCAGCCACTCTGACCTCATCTTCCCCAGACTAGATTCTAGAGCAGTGCTGTCCATTAGAACTTTCTGTGATGAAGGAAATGTTCTATGTCTGCACTGTCCAATACAGTAACCACTAGCCATATTTGGCTATTCAACACTTGAAACTTGGAGAGTGCAGTTAAGGAGCTAAATTTATAACATTATGTACTTGAAATTAATTTAAACTTAAATAACCCCATGCGGCTAGTGCCCATAGTTTTGGACAGATATTTCTAGAGAGTGAAATTTCAAAAGGCTTCATAGTTTCTAAGGAGCCATTTTGCAAGTTCTTTATGATGACTAAACAAATGTATTAATACAAATAAGTAAAGCCCAGCACAGTGAGATTTTTTTTTTTTTTCTTAATAAGGAAAAAAAAAAAAGAAATACATTCAAAGTCAACTTTGATGTGCAGGAATATTACTAGGGTACTTATTTGGCCCAAACATGAAAATACCTCCTGCTCTAAAACTGAGAAGTAATCTCTAAGGACCATCACTTCTCCCACTGTATTCTACACAGTACTGACTCCGCAAAGTCTCGTTTGATGAGAAGTTTTCATTGTCAAATAAGCTTGGGAAACCCACACACTTTTTCTCTCCCTTGATGAATCACAATGCAGATCAACATAATCAAGGGTCTGAGAAGTCCTACAATAAATAACCCTGTGAGACATTATTTAATTCAGTGTTTCTCAAACTTCTTTAACCATGGAACCATTTGTGAGTGTATGTGTGTGATGTTAGCCTTCTGAGGAACTAGAGAAAAATAAAGGTTAAGAGCATGCACTTTGGGAAAAGGGGACCTCAGGGAACACATGCCAGCTCTACCACTTATTACTAGCTATGTGACCCTGAGAAAGTAACTTATCCTTTCTGACCTTCATTTCCCTCATGTGGAAATTGGGGATAATATCTATTTATCACAGGCTTGTATGAAGATTAAATATAAAAAATTACAGTGGACCCTGTGAGAGCCAGAACTCAACGAGACTGCCTTGTTTTTCTGGGTCTCACAAGTTTTCCCCCTTTGACAGGGTGGAGTCACCACTTTTCTAGAGCTCTCTATTTAGTGGAAAAAATCTGAGTTTTTCTTTTCAGACAGGTTTCCACCTTACGCAGGTGCCGGCTTTTGCAGGTTTTACTGTATATAAAGAGCTTATCAGAGTGCCTGGGACCAAGTGAACCTTCCTAAAATGGTTAGCTATTATTATTTTCACTACAATTTATGAAGCTAAGGGGCTGCATGACTGAGACTTCTGGGCCCAGGGAGAAATGTGTTATGAACTGATGGAGCTCACTTCCTGTCTTGAAATATTTTAGTTAAGTATTGCACTGGAAAGCTGGCCAGGCGAGTGATCTTTTCTACCTCCCTTTGCTCATCCTTTATTAACAATGTACATCCAGCACCAATTGCTCCCCTGCAATCCATTCTCAACACAGCAGAAGTTACACAAAAACTCAGAACATGGCACTCCTCTCACTCAAAGGAAAAACTAGAGCCTTCTCAATGGCATCCAAACTCGTTGTGATCCGATCTCCCAGTGCCTCTCTCACAGCATTTCCTACTGTTGCTTAGTCATGCCAGGAACACCCATCTCAGGACCTTTGCACATGCTAGTCCCCCTGTATGGATCGCTCTCCCCTACTTGTCAACATGGCACCTTCTCTTAGCTCCTCTAGGTCTTTACTGAAATGTTTCCTGCATAAGCCTGCCTAAAGTTGCAGTATACCCCCATGTGTGTCAGCACTCCATACTCCTCTTCCTCACTCTACTTTACTACACAGCTGAGACGCTGTGTAGTGATTTTATTGGTAATTTGTTAATTTTGGCTTCTTGTCTGTTTCCACCCAATTAAGCATAAGTTTTTTTTTTTTTTCATGGCAGCAGAGATTTTTGTCTCTTTGTTTCTCTGCCATAACTCAGTGCCTAAGACAGTGCTTGACACACAGTAGATGCTCAGTAGAGACTTCTTGAGTAAACGAATGCAGAAACTGCTTATGCTCCATGGCTGTAGACTAAGTGCATTTACTCTAAGTCCAGCTCCGGAGAGCTTGTTGAAGAAGGAAAGACACTTACAGGCTGGTCTACGTGGTTTTTATTAGTGTTTCTGGGACCCATCAAACAAGAAACCGTATTTGGAAAAATATACTTCTTTCACAAAACAGAAATCCTCAATGTGAATTTAACTGAGTAGTTTAAAAGGGCAAGATTTCTGATTTTTAAAAAATAGTGGCAGTTGGGTTGTTTCCCACAAAATTGCCAACCCAGAAACCAAATGGGAAGGAAAGCAAGAATTATGCAGACAGCTATAGAAAGATTAATCCCAATTTAGCTAAACTTGTGAAGGCCTGTACATTTCAGTGGTTCATAAGTCTCAACGCATTTTTTAAATGCTCTACCTCTTTTCCAGAAACTGAATCCTGAGAGCCAACGCTGAGAATACTTCAGCTCTGGTATTGTGATTGCTATGCTGCTCTTCTGTTCATACAATAAGTATCCACCCAGTACATCAAGCATCTATTACACCCTGTAAAATTACACAAGCTCCTCACATGTAGAGTTCCATGCTGTACACATAGTAGCCACTCAACAAACACTTGTTTTAACTATAGAAGAATAATATAGTTGCCTTTCCCTCTTACTAGTTTACCTTTTTTCCTATTTTATGCATTTGAAAAATAACACACTTGCAAAACTAAAATCTAACATGCCTTACTAACCTTATGAAAAGATTCCTCAGTATTTTTCAAAATGAAAAAAATAAAATAAAAACCAACCCAAAAATACTCAAACATAGAAATGCTTTACATTTAAATAGCAATTTACATCATATAAACATATTCATTATCTTCATTGGTTAAAACAGGTCAAAAGTTCATTACTGGCTTCTTCTACCAGGGATCTCACAGTTCCAAATAAGGCAACAGAATTCTCATCCAACACAGATTGACGTGTGGAACTGAACAGCCTGTTTTTGGTTTCATTTCAGCACAGGTAGGAAGGCAAAGTAAAGAGTCTCACAGTAAAATGTTCATCTAATAGGTAACATGTGCTTGAGGGTTTGGTCCTCATGCTCTTATTCCAGTGTAGAAATGATTCATGTCCCAATTATCGATATGGCCTCCAATCAGAGGAGTTTTCCAGAAGACATTCATTCATTAACTCAACAAATATTGAGTACCTGGGAAAACAGTAGTGACAAGACACAATCCCTGCCCTCAAAGAGCTTACAGTCTAGCAAGGCAAGAACTTTTGAGAAAGGACCAGTGTGCTCAAAAGAAAACATAACCTGAGTCTGCCTGCTCAGAAAGCACATTCAAGAAGCTGTAGGATATGTCCTTGCTCAAGTTTCATCAAGTCAAATATCTAGGATCATCAGATGATCCAGGTCTAGTAAAGTCTTAGCAATACATTTCCTGACTCAGGTTCCCATGAAGACTGCAAATAAGAGCCCAGGCCTTCAGTTTAACAAGAGTTCGAGGAGACCATGCTTTGTGACCATGTGTACATTCTCAAATGAGAAGCTGTGTGTCCCCAAAAGAAGGTGGGTACTCCACCTTATACTGGCTTGTCTCTGGGACTTTGCTCTCCCTTTCAACACCATGCTGGAACGTACTCTGTTCACACCCCAAGTTGGCAGGGCTTGATTACCTTGAGTTCTCCAAGTCACGAACAGCACATAGCAAACGCATCAAACTCAAGCCAAGACAATAGAGAAAGAGTCTGAGAACTTAATACTCCAGCCCATTTAAGCAGGCACCAGGTGCCAAGAAACCATCACTTCCAACAAATAACACAATCTGCTCATTATCAGCAGAGCTGTTCTGATTGGTACTCCCCAGATTCACTTAAAACTACCAGTGATTGCTCTTCAATGGAGAGGTTGCTGAAAGAACCCAGGCCAATTTGGGGGGAAGTGAGAAACTTACAAGTTTGGGGAAGGGTGAACTCAGAGAAAGATCTAGCTACTTTGTGTGATGCACAGGGGCAAAGTCAAGGAAGGAACGGCAGAGAGGGAACTGTGAGATGCTCCCCAGAACTTCATACAATTCAGACACACACAGACTTACAAATATTCACTTGTGACACCAATTTCAAATACCTGGATGTTTAAAACATTCTGTGTGAGGGACAGCCAAGTGCTAGGAAGGTCCCACAATTCTTGACTTTTGCTTGAAAAGCAGGGTTTGTCTTTATGCAGCAATGTCTCGTTTGCATAGTCAAGATCTTTGCTGTTCATTATGATTTTTCTCAGCTCCCCTCATAGCTGTTACTTGACAATACCAAGCAACACCTTTGTGGAAGTGACCAAGCTGGGCAGAAATAAAAATGGACAGACTTGCTTGTACCTTCAGGTCATTCATCTCAGTAAGATGGTACTCCCAGAGCACCCACCTTCCTCTCATTATAACTGGGACAAGTTCTTAATTCTTCTTACTTCTGGATACATTACCAACACTTTGCAAACTTCAAATATGATTTGCAGAGCTCCATTGGGTAAGACACTGTAGTAGGTGCTCTATTAATTTATGAAGACCCAGTAGGTTCTACTCCCTCCTCTTGGTACATGTCATCCTCATACTATCGTACAAGGTAAAGAAACAGGATAGAGGACAAAGTCAAGGACACAGGGGACCCAGAGGGAAAGTTGCAAAAGAGATGTGGATTTTCAAATCCGTTTTTTAAAGTGTCTATAGGCTAATCTTTCTACACATTGCTTGGCCCAATGACAGCTTTCCTGGTACCCCAGAGCAAGAAGGTCCTAAACTCCCTACTGTCACTAGCTCCTGAGCTGAATTTTCTGTTTTCCTTTTCTATTCTTCCTTTCTTTCTTTTCTTCTTTTTTAACATTCCTTTGGTTGCAAGTCTAGCCAACAAACCATTCACTTTAGGACAAGTTCAAGTGAGACAGAAGAAAGATGATCTAAAAGAGGAAAGATTATAAGTATTAAAACCCACAAGGATGGATTTCCCCAGAACTCACACAGACTCATATGTCCATTCTTGCAAGGATTCCCTCAGCGTGTTCCCATTTCTTCCTTCTGCAATATAACTGTGTCTCTGCATTGTAATTCTAGTGAAAATGTTTTCTATTGTAGCTCATGCTACATAACTATACTTAATTTGTCTGACTTTGGCTCTCATCTGGGGTTCTGAAAATAAGTCCCTCTAGCTATTTCAACCCATTGTCTCAAACTTCCAAAAATTAAAAACAGGTTGACACTGAAGTCTTGCTTTTGCTTCCCTCTAGAGACTAAAAAAAGATGTTACAAATCTTTTTGGCCTGAGAATATACTGCCATCTTTCATCTTGACTGGCTAACTCAGTGGCTCTTACCAGGTGACATTTGGCAAAATCTGGAGACCATTTTGGCCGTCACAGCTGGCGGGTAGAGGTCAGGGATACAGCTAAACATTCGGCAATACATAAGGCAGACCCACAAGAAAGAACTATCCAGCCTCAAAAATGTCAGTAGTGGTGATTAAGAAACACAGGGCTAAAGAGACACGGTAGCAAACTCAGCAGTCACTTCCATACCACCACCTCCTTTTTCCCACTTATTTTTAAGCAGTTGAGATAAAAACAACCAAGGCTGAAAAAAAAAAAAAAAAAAAACCAAACCCATTGCCATGGAGTTATTCTGACTCATAGCGATCCTATAGGACAGAGCAGAACTGCCCTCACAGGGTTTCCCAGGCCGTAAATCTTTACAGAAGCAGACTGCCACGTCTTTCTCCCATGGAGTAGCTGGTGGGTTCGAACCACCGACCTTTCAATTAGCAGCCAAGCTTTTAACTACTGTATCAATGTTAATTACATGTAAGCAGAGGTGGCAATTGAACTTTTTTTAACCAACCATCCAAGGTGGGGGGTGGATTGCCTTGGCATCAGGTAAATCACTTCAGAATGAGTATAAAGCCCTCCCTCCTATTATTCTTCTCACTGATTTAAACACTGGAAGTCATGTGATTACACAGAGATTACAGTCCACCCTGGATTCTGGAAGTCCCCATTCTCCACTCACTGGCTCCTAGAGGGCAGGTTAGGCTTCCCAGCATCCTTCAGGTTTATGACCTTAACTTGAGATCCTGGAGTTCACCTAGCAACCGACCGACCTCTCTTGACAAAGCCGCATGGCTGCTTATGTGCCGAGGATATATCACCTTATTCTGAATCATTTTGCATATAAAAACATTTAATGCCCTCTGATTTTTTTTCTCTTTCTCTTAGCAAGAAGCACGAGGTTACAAACCCAGTTATTCTTGCAGTGGAAAAGAACTTCACAATAGAGACAAAAAAAAAATCACAACCTTATACAGCATCATATTTCACAGAAAACTGTGTACGTTAGTTCCCCAGATAGGACATACTTCAAAGTAACAAAATAATTTTATCAACTGTAGTGTTCCTTCTTCCCGTTAGAAGTAGATTTTTTTTTTCTTTTGGTACATAAATATCAGAGAAAAGCCGTCTTTGAAATATTTATGTCCAGGAGTTCTTTGTCATTTATCTGGTATGTGTTTTGGTTTGTGTTCAAAGTGTTGGCAGCTTCAGTTTTCATTTTCTCTCCAACCACGAGCATTCTTCCCGAATTTATATACCAGTCTTCTTCCATCCACACGCTCCAGAATTTCTCTTTTGTAGTAATATCTGCAACAAAGGAAACTGCTTAAGATGGCGGCTCAGATAAGGCTGCTGGGTAAATAACTGGTCGTGTGGCCTCATTGTTTTTAGAGACGGGAAACTCCTCACCTCATAGCGCGGCTGAGTTTTTCGTAGGTCATGCTGCTGTTATTTTTCTTTTTTCCCCATAGTTGAGCCACAGCCTCTGATTTCAAGAACCTGAAGATGCCCTCAGACCTGTCTTCCCACTTTATTAACCCTGGGTTCTTCTCTGGGTTCAGGAGGATGTCCCGGATGAATTCCCATAAATGAGTCCCTCGAGGATCTGGCAAAAAGAAAAGGGGGTTTATAGTCATTGCCTAGGAGTCAAATGGTTAATGTGTATGACTGCTAAGCAAAAGGTTAGAGGTTTGAGTCCATCTAGAGGTAGACTCTGAAGAAAGGCCTGGCAATCTACTTCCAAAAAACCATCCACTGAAAACCCTGTGGGGCACAGTTCTACTCTGACATACATGCGGTTGCCATGAGTCTGAGTCAACTCAGTGATAACTTTTTTTTTAATTGCCTATGTCATAGCAAAGAAATGCGCAGAGAAAGCATCAAGTTAGAACAAATTTTCCATACAATAGGAGATGCTCAACTCTCCCCTTCTCACCTGGGAAGCCAGGGCCCAGAATCATCAAATATTGGAAATCAAAAGGGCATCTGAAAATGAACTAGTTCAATTTGCTAACTAGCAGCAAAGCCAAATAGGTCTCATAAGACAGGGGGAGTTTCTTCTAACTGCTGCTGACAAATTGTTCCGGATTTATCTCCCCTTGTTATTTCCCTGGAGAACAACTTTCAATCACTTGTATTAGTACCTCAACCAATTTAATTGCTCCTAGAATACATTGGGAAAGGGGGTCATGCAGGAATTTGAAAATGCAGCATAATAAGCATAATAAGGTTAGCAGCTAAGTTCAATTTTACTCCACTAGACTTAGGATGCCCGCACTTGGGGTTGTACTACTTCAGTCCTGTGGGACCACCTGGAGTAGCAGGTAGTAAAGATATCCTATAATTTCTAGATTATGACATCTCAATTTCTTTCTATGTGCCACTCCCCTCCCCGCCCCCTACCAAACTCTGTGTCTCCAATATTTCCATGCTGCCATTTTTTTTATAAGGTTATATTATCAGGAGAAATCCAGCTCCCAAGGAACAGTAGTGAATCTTGAGGATAAACATGCATTTCTTGGAATGACAGCTCCACAAAGTAAGAATTCAACACTTGAGCAAAAGAAAAAATACTAAATTTCAACAGTTTCTTTCAATGTTTCTCCTCGTCACACCTTTTTTTTTTTTTTCTGGGATAGGAAACTCTCTAACCCCATGCCGGCAAGAAGTTTTTATTCACTGGGTGTTTCCATTTTGAAACAAGTTTGACAGAACGAGGAGGAAATACTCAGTGTGCTCCACTTGGAGAAAGGACAGGAGAGGGGGTTACTTGCTAGCAAATCCTGTCTCTATTTTCTCACTCAGTGTGAGAAGAAATGGAGGCAACTAGCAGAGGCAATATTTGTCTAAAACACAATGCCCACCAGTTATATTCAACTCGAAGGGACAGGCCAAAAGCCATCAGAAAGGCAGGCAACTTACTGTGCTTTTTGGTGTGAGACTTTGCAGGGTGGTCTTGTTCCTTTTTCATATCAGGTGACTCTGCTAAGGAGAAAAATGAGAGTCATTTAATTTACATATTTCCTACAATTATCATTTTCATTCATCTATCTACTCATTTAACCAATATTTATTGAGCACCTACTACATGCTAGACACCAAGAATGTGGTACTAAACAAAACAGAGGTATTAAATGCTACAGAGAAAAATAATGCAAGGTAAGAAATGGGGAGAGGAAGCATGGAGGTGCAAGGTAAGAAATAGGGAGAGAAAGCATGGAATTGGGGTGATTTGCAATTTAATATAAGGTGGTCACAGAAGACCTCTCTGATAAGGGGACCCGAAGGATGTGAGGTAGACAACTATACAAAGAGCTCGTGTAAGTGCCTGCCATGAATGCAAACAGCAGGTGCAAAGGCCCTGTGGTCAGTATGTGATTAGTATGTCTGTGGAACAGATGAAAACCAGTGAGCAAAGGGAAGAGAGGTAGGAGCTGAAGTCGGAGAAGTATGAGAGATGCAGATCATTAAGGTCTGTGGGGCTTTGAAAAGACTTAGTTTTTTATTGTGAGAAAAGTGGGAAGCCATTGAAAGATTTAGGTCATTAGAATGTTTTCTGTTTTTTTTTTTTTTCCCATAATACAAAAATGTAAATATTTATAACAAAGAAAGATGACTTTTAAGCTGGAGGAGTACCTTTTTTGGCATGCAAAGTTACATTTTAATCAGCCTGACAAAGGGGCCATTGACTGGCCTGAGCTCAGTACAGAGGGCCACAGTGAACTATGGAAACACAGATTAGTTTAACAAATGACTCATTATGGTAACCCTTGAGACTATTACCGAAGAAGAGACAACAGAGGCAGATCTGTGAAATAAAACTCCTTATAAAGAAAACTAAATGATCTACGGATGTGTTGGGGGGGAGGGGGCACTTTGGCTGGTAGGAGGACCAAGAAAAGAGCTTACCAAAAAATGAATATAACATATATCCCACAATCAAAAGCCAGCTAATAGTGCCCAACCACAAGCTGATCCTGTTAAGAAATTCTGACGGTAAAACACAAATCTCTTTCAACCTCATTACATCAGGGCTTCATAACCTAGAATGCTTAGACCCATGTGTGGCCATGTGTAGTCTTCAAGGGCATTTTGGAATATCTGAAACTGGAAGCAAAAGGAGACGGCCCATGGCATTCATTAGATTCTCGAGAGTGGTCCGTTACTAAAAAACAGTTTATGAACAACTGACCATTAGCTCCTCACTAGAATGATAAGAGGAATAAAAAAACCCATTGCTGTCCAGTCGATTCTGGCTCATAGCGGCCCTATAGGACAGAGTAGAACTGCCAAGGAGTGCCTGGTGGATTTCAACTACCAATCTTTTGGTTCGCAGCCGTAGCTCCTAACCACTATGCCATTATAAAAAAAAAAAAAAAAAAAATGCCATTATAGCTACTGTTTATTGAGCACTTAAGGAGCTCTGGTGGTACAATGGTTAAGTGCTCTAATGCTAACTGAAAGGTTGGCAGTTCAAACCTACCCAGCAGCTCTGCAGGAGAAAGACCTGATGATCTGCTCTCATAGAGATTACAGCCAAGGAAACCCCATGGAGCAGTTCTACTCTGCTGTATGGGTCTCTAGGAATCGAAGTCGACTCAACGGCACCTAACGACATTGCCCGCTTACTGTGTACCAGGCAGTGCACTAAGCATTTTATATGAATTACCTCATTTAATCCACACAATAACCGTATGAGGTAGGTACTGTGACAGTCCATATTTTACAGCTAGAGAAACTGAGAAACAGAGAGGTCAAATGGCTTGCCTAAAGTCACACAGCCTGAAGGTGAAGCCAGGATGTCCTCCCAAGTAGTTTGAATCCAGAGGCTTTACACGTAACCACTACTCTATGTTGTTTCCAAAGAAAGTGGTCCCTTTAGAACATAACAAATAGATTGCACGAAAGTCTTCTCTGTCAGAATCAGGCATGTTTGCCCTGCTTCTGAGCCTCTAGGATTAGTTCTTTCGCCCTCGAGTAGCAAGAAAAAATAATTGCAATTTAATGATTCTGTATTTCCCAACGTGCATGGACCCACTTGCCTATCTGATCACCCAGCTTGTCATGACTCAGGGCTCCCAGCAGTTTCTCCAAAAGTTCACTGGAAGTGTCACAGCAGGCAGGAGGAATGGGATTTCACAAGATCTGGATAGAAGAGAAGCCTTTTTTTCTGGTTAAGAATTTCTCTCCTGACATGTCATCAGAAAGGTCTGCACCTGTCTGAGTTTACTCTGAAATCTGCAAGGACAAATTCACAGGAAATGCAAGGAGCCCTCACTCTCCCTCCCTGTAGGTTGCAGAGTGAGATTGCAACATCCCATCAGGATGTGACAACATTGAGGCAGGTCTGGCACCCAACCTGGTTTCCAAGTGATACATCACTCAAACAGGGCCACGTTGTTCTGCAGACAAAGAGCAGCATTTACCCAGCAGGCCACAAGCAAAGCTCATTGCAAGTGGCATTCAGGAGGGACGCAGGGCCATCATTTCAGAGCCAGGGTTGAGTTCAGAAAAACTTAAGTGTCTCTTAGCTTATTGACCAGCCTATTGTTTATTGGTTCCAAGCTGAACTAGAATCAATTACTTTGGGGTTAAGGTACTTTGGTGAATAAGAGGAAAACCTTGGCCCATTCCCCCCAGTAAAAAGCACATATGTGTACACTCATGAAATTTTGTAACAATTTCAGGGGTTTGTGACCCACTGAAAAGTCTGTACGGAGTCCAGGTTAAAACCCCCAGACTACATAGGTCATGGAAGAATTTTTTCTTTGGGATGTCAGCCATTTACACAGACTAGACACCCATCCAGCTTAGAAAAGACAAAAAAAAAAATGGCCCCACTACCTACCTACGGGTTGACATTTTGAACCTACCCGGTGATACCACGGAAGAAAAGCCCTGGCAATCTACTTCCGTAAAGATTACAGTCAAAAAAAACTCTGCGGAGCAGTTCTGCTCTGTAACACATGGGGTGACCATGAGTCAGAACAGACTAGACAGCGACTAACAATTAACAGTGGACTTCTATCCATTCAGCTTAGGAAAGACAAAAAGAAAAATCCTCAAATAAAAATGTTTCCATCATTATGAGGGGGAATAAGCAGCCAAAGGCAAAAGAAAACTTGAATTTCTTCTAGCCCTATTTCCCCATCCCTATTTTTTAATGGGCTGGGGCAAGCTGTGGAATCCCTGGCCTGCCTTAGTATCAAAATCTTTTGATCTAAAACCTCACTTTAATATGGTGGCTTCCCTCCATAGTCAAATAAACGTCAAGACCTTTGAAGTGGGCCATGTGGTTAAGTGATTCATTTTGATAAAAGAATGGCTTGCTTTGGGGGAGCTTTCCAGCTTGGCTTTTTCTTGTTCTGCTCCCAGCACTCCAGGCCAGGGTCCAGTCCCGGGCAGGGGCAGCAGCAACTAGGAGCCCTGGGCTTATGGGGCAAGCGTGAGAGCGTGACTTTAGCTAAGCTGCTTCGCAAGAAGCGAAGATTAGACATATTTGCATATGAGTCAGCTGTGAGCCATTTCTTTACGGGATATACAAATCTCAGTGCTATAATAGACTGTGCCACCCTAGCTTTAGGCTCAACAAGTCAGTGGATAAATACATCAAGCCTGAGTTGGCGTGATTGGCTTGAGGACTATCAGGCAAATCAGGAACACTGGCGGCGGCCATTTTATGAAGTTGGCAAATGACGGAGAAATCAAAACAAAGCCTGCTTCCCCACCTTGTTTATCACAGAGGGCATCAGTTTATGGTGAGCCTCACCTTAGTTGGGTTTGTAACTTGCATTAAAACATAGAGAGATATTTAACTGCACTCTATTTTATGGGAGTTTAAAATCTAAAGGCTCAGGTAAATGGCAAAGGTCTTTTTGGGGATTCTGGCCCCATCTGGTAAAGACCAATCTAGTCCAACAGGAATTGACTCATAACTAAAAAAACCAAACCTGTTGCCATCGAGTCGACTCCAACTCATAGCGACCCTTTAGGACAGAGTAGACCTGCCTCATAGGGTTTCCAGGGAGCTGCTGGTGGATTCAAACTGCCAACCTTTTGGTTAGCAGCTGTAGGTCTTAACCCTGCACCACCAGGGCTCCAATCGACCTGTACAAGGCTGTAATTGAAGATCCTACTGCGGGGAGGGAAAGCTGCTACTGAGCTTCCTTCTCCAAAGAATTCACCAACCTCAGATCCTGGATTAATTCTTTAAATGATCATTCTGAAAGAGGGGATGGGTTGCTGATCTCATTTTCCAGCTTGTATTGCAATCACAGGATAGGGGCAGGGAATCAAGGGGCAAAGGAAGTAAGGGAAAACAGATTTTATCCCATTTTAAGAAGGAGTATTCTCTGGGTGCAGAAGAAAGGCCTGGCCATCTATTCTGAAAGGTCAAGCCCATTGAAAACCCTGTGGAGTGCAGTTCTACTCTGACACACATGATGTCAGCATAGTTGGAATCAGCTCAACAACAATGGGTTTGGTTTTTTCCGTTTGTTTTTGGTGTTCCCTGGGTAGTACAAATGGTTAAGGCACTCAGTTGCTGAGAGGCTAGAGGTTCTAGTCCACCCAGAGATACCTAGGAAGAAAGGTCTGGTGATCTACTTCCAAAAGATCAGCTGTTGAAAATCCTGTGGAACACAGTCCTACTCTGACACACATGGGGTTGCCATGAGTCTGAGTCAACTTGACAGCAACTCGCTGGTTTATTAAAAAATAAATGGACTCAGGAGATAGTGAGTTACCTATTACTGCAAATATGAAAGTAGAAACTGGCTTCTAAGGCCCCCGCCAATTCTGAGATTCTAGAAGGTAAAGTCAGGATATAGTAAAGAGAAGGATGGTCTGGCTTTTAGGCTTCCTAGGTACCTCAAGACCTAAAAAGCCTGAGGCTCAGGAAGTGATTGGTTGAACCTTATTCTTAGTTGGGAACTTTTGCCATAGTCAAGATCCAACCGGAAGGATGTGGGAGGTGACACCTTAGGAAGTTCAAGAGGAAGTCAGAGGGTGACTAGGGTGGTTTCCTCAGCTCTGAAACCCTTGGCCTTGACTGGGTGGCAACCATTGCCACAGAAACTTTTCCCCAGTTGGCTCCAGTTCCCCCAGAAGGACAAATGCACTGCAGAGCCTTTTCAGTGTCTGATCTATTTCCTAATTTCAACAAACACTTAGATTAACACATAATGCTATGGGTGGGGGTGAGGAGAAGGGAAATGAATTGTCCTCCACTCTTAACCTCAATTCTAGAGGACTTGAAGCACTTACTGATGAGATTAAAGACTACAGCCTTCAGTATGGGTTACACCTCAACATCAAGAAAATAAAAATCCTTACAACTGACTAATAAGCAGCATCATAATGAATGGAGGAAAGATTGAAGTTGTTAAGCATTTCATTTTACTTGGATCCACAATCAATGCCCATGGATGCAGAAGTCAAGAAATCCAGCAATGTATTCCATTGGGCACATCAGCTGCAAAAGACCTCTGGAAAGTGTTAAAAGGCAAAGATGTCACCTTGAGGACTAAAGTGTGCCTGACCCAAGCCATGGTGTTCAATCACTTCATATGCATGTGAAAGCTGGACAATGAATAATGAAGAAGAATTGATGCCTTTGAATTATGGTGTTGGGGAAGAATATTGAATATACCGTGGACTGCCAGAGCAACAAACAATCTGTGTTGGAGGAAGTACAGCCAAAATGCTCTTTAGAAGTGAGGATGCCGAGACTTCGTCACAAGTACTTTGGACATCTTATCAGGAGGGACAAGTCCTTGATGAAGGATGTCACATTTGGTAAAGTAAAGGGTCAGTGAAAGAGGGGAAGACCTTCAATGAGATGGGCTGACACAGTCACTGCAACAACGGGCCCAAACATAGCAACAATTGTGAGGATGGCGCGGAGCTGGGCGGTGTTTCATTCTGCTCTACATAGGGTCAATATGAGTCGGAACCGACTCAATGGCACCGAACAGCTGAGTCCTGTCTCCTTCCAGGGGCTTGACCTGAACAAAACTCAAACCAAAAGCTTTCATTATTTCAGTTCTCAAAAACTTACATCAACAAAAGCAAAAAAAAAAAAAAACAATGGAAGGGGTTGTTGTTTGACTTCACACTTTCTTTTACAAAGATTCATTTAAATCCTAGTTCTGAAGTTGCCCCAAATCCAATTCCAGGAGAAGAGCATGTCATTTGTGACTGATGTCTAAGCTCTATTTCATAGACCCAAAGGGATCCAGAAGTTGGCGCCCAGGTCAAGGGACAACATGAAATCCTCTATTCAACTCCTCAGTGTACTCATTCCTATAGTATACATGCAAGTGTACCTATTCATAAAGGGGAAGTAATCCGAAAGACCCCCTCCCACACTCCCAAGGTACTATCTCTCTGGCTTGGTGTAAACTTGATTGAGAGTCATAGGTAGCCTCCAGCTGAATCCAATCTTAACCAAATGGTTAAGATTAGACGTAACTAATGTGAGCATAATTCATGATGTTCAGGTATTCTGACTGATGGGAGAGCCCTGATGAGCCATCTGGGTCAGGCTCAAAAACTGACAAAGTGTTGTGCTTTGGGGGGGGGTTCCAGAAATTTCCGGCTGCAACCCCTCCACCCAGAGACTGTCACCACAGTTTCATTTACGTCTAAATTCTACTGTTAAACACTCTTTCACCTAAGTCAAATGTAGTTTGTTGAAATTTAAATATAGCTTCCTCCTCCATATGTATTCCAAAGTATAAATAATTTGATATGAACATATAAACAGGTAATTTCCTAAGAAGTTTTTGCTAAAAAAAGAGAGGAAAAGAGTGAACATCCTTGGAGAGTGACTCGCTTCACTGGAGACAAACACTTTATTAGAGGCATCCATGCTGCTTATTTTCAATGTGCAAATATTGGCTCAAAAACAGACTTCTTATAAATGGATAACACCATTTCTTTCCTAGCCTTTTCATGAGAAAGACTCCAGAAAGTGGAAGTGTGGGGTGCTGGTAATTCTCACGAATTCTCAGTAGGTGCTGGCATTCAGCACACTCAACTTCTCGGTCAGGACAACTTACCAAGAGGAAGGTGACTGGTGGTTGTCATGGAGATCTGGGCCCGGCAGGAAGTTTTGCTGTCCAACAAATCTGTACAATGAAAAGATAAAGGGAATGAAGAGCCCTCTCCTTACAATATAAGGTTGTGGCTGTGACGCAGAACAAGAAGGCAAAAGGGCCTTAAGTGTTGGGGAGTTAGTTACCTACTGTGCTACCATAGCTGGTGTCATATAAATAGTTTTCTTCTTTCCAGGTGTTCATGATCGAAGGGTCTGCAAAAAACAGAAAGTGGAACAGCTCTGTGGTCATTTTCCCTTAACTCACTGCTTGTGGAAGAACACAGGGGTTAGTCCTCAGGGAGCTTTGGCCACATGCGACTTCATAATGTTATCCTTTTTTTTCTTTTTTTTTCAGTTTCCTGGGGGGGAAATGGGCTTTGCTATGGCCCTGGCCATGTATCCTATACCTGTTGCACTTTTAGGAAAGTGGGGGAAGTTACAACAGTGGGATCTTGCCCTAGACCAATGATTTGGTTTCCTGAGAATTTTCCTAGGCTGCACATGGCAGGTGGTATGGTTCCAGAGGCTTGGGGTTGTCTTACATTCTACTATATGTTGATGTTGTTGCTATTGTTAGGTGACATCGAGTCAATTCCAACTCCTAGCGACCCTATAGGACAGAGTAGAACCACCCCATAGGGTTTCCAAGGAGCAGCTGGTGGATTTGAACTGCCAACCTTTTGGTTAGCAGCTGAGCTCTTAGCCACTGCATCACCAGAGCTCCTTCTACTATACAATCACCAGAATATTTGCACACCAGAAAACAAAAACCTTGTTTGGGACAAATGAATTTACACTAAGGGATTAGTGATTTTCTTCTACTAATATTTTCTTGGGAGAATTAGAGTTGTTTCTTTCAGAAAAGGTCTATTCAGTCTTAGCACAGTTTGTTCGCTGCCAAAGTCTAGAAAGAGTCTCACCTCAAGTTGGGTGACAGCCCCGTTCCTCCAGTGTTTCTTTAATTAGTTTAAGGGGTGACATAACATTCTCAAAATAAAATTAAGGAGGAGGGGAGGAGAGTGTTATGAAATCAAACAAACAACTTTTAAGAGTGGGTACCATTGCCTCATTTCAGAGAAGAAACCATCTCTCCCTCTCTCTCCTCTCTCTCTCTTCGGTGTGCACATTAAACACATCCCACTCTGATTAACTCTTCAGGTTTCAGATTCAAAGGAAACTCCCCTCCACCTACTCCAAATGAAGTCCAACCCCTACACAACCCCCAGATCTGGGCTGATCTCCAAGAGAAGCCTTTTCTTTCCTGGCTGGCCAGGTCCTGTAAGATCTGGTATGAGTGCTCATCTCGTCCCCAGAAGGAACTTCCTGCTTTAGCCTCTTCGCAGATCTGGGCTGTCCTCAGCACCCCTTCTGCCCAGGCTCTGAATCTTGGGGCCCAGGTGGCAAGCTGCTGGCTGAGTTTCATTTTGTTTTTACAGCATAAACGGTATAAACCCTGACTCACTGGCTAAGTTCTTCTGTTTACGACATAGAGATTTAGTCGGTATTCTAACTAATAACTACGTGTTTGGACACCCCAAGCCCAATCTCTTGGGGTTACGCCCTCTCTCCTTGTTTGGTCACCTCATACACCTGTTATTGTCTCTGAAAACAAATTGAACCAAAGAGGTTTGGGGGTGTTGGCCCCTCCATGAGCCTCTTATGCCCTCCTCCCAGGGCGGACCTCCTTCTCCACCCTTCAGCTCAGCTTTTCTAAACTGGCAACACAAGAATGTCTAGATGGTCAAGAAGGGATTATCAAGTTATCTGGGACCTCTCCAATACCACCCCTGGCTCCTCCAGTGGGGGATCTGTCGGGTCACTGAGAGGAGTGGGCACCATTCACGTAGCCCAGGCACTGGTGTCTGTGGCAAAGGGCCAGGCTTGGAAAGTTTAATTAACATGTTTAGCAGCTATTGTTTTTTCTTTAGTAATGGTAGCCTAGCCCCCTTATAAGAGAGTAAATAACTACATAGGACCAATTTCGGCCAGCCCCAAGTGACTCACAAATCACCCCAAGGTCAAATTCTATCCTTGGTGACTGGCACGCAACTCTTGGGGAGGCCTGTGGCAAACTTGGCCCTACGTGGCTCCCAGTCTTCGGGGTGTGGACATAGGAGTGGATCCATTAGCAGTGGCAAATTTTAGACAACACAGCTGCACAGTTTATCATGGCCCATGGGCTTTGGGGGACTAGCATAGCCTTCCCTAGACTGAGAGCTCATAGGCCAAAGGAGCTCTGAGGGGTACAAGGCCCAGAGCAACAACTTCTCCCCTCAAGGCAGTTATTACTCCCTCCAAGTCCAACTGACTGACAGAAAATCCCCAGGATAGAGACTTAGGACAAGAGAAGGAGAGAAAAGAGAACAAAACTAAGTATAGATACTGTGGAACTCCAAAATTTGCTCAGAGTCCAGAATATTAACTTTCTTATAAAAAGTACACTAGAAGTTTGGCTCCACAGCTGCCTTTGGACATCCCCACAGAATCTCCCAAGGGCTCCAGAAACTACATTAACTACAGTATCAACATCTTCCTCCTTTTGGGAGGCGAGGGAGCAGAGGAGACATTTTTTTCTTCCTCTCCTCCTCCCCTGCTTTTTCTAACTTGGCCAAGTCCAATCTCCTCACTTATTGTGGTAAGAAGGAAGACCACATTTGATGCTGCATTCTTACTAGACATGAACCTGAATGTTGCCTGGCCAGTGGTGGGAAGCAGGGAAGAGTGGGCAGAGGGGAAGCTCTCCATAAGTCTATAAATCAGAAATAGCTGGCCGTCACTGGCCCCGAGATCAAGGGATAAGGCTCATGGTGGGGTGGCCCATTGGAGACAGCTACGGAAGAGGCCTCCTTGGACTCCCTACCAAAACACTGGGTCCATCCTGCTCCCTGCCCTCTTTTATGTCCCTTCCAGATTGTTCTCCCCGGGGATTTGCCTAGCCAGTTGGCTTCCCTGGTCTGCTACTACTCACCTGTTTGTTCGGTCTTTACAATGACATTGTGTGCAGACTGGAACAGGTCACTGCTGCACTGGCCTGTGAGGGACAGATTGGCAAAGTCAGAAGGGCCCAGATGGAGCCAAAACTTGATCCTTAAACAAGGACAGAGCTGGCATCTTTGAAGAGCTTTGGCCAATTTCACTGCCCATTTGCCTCTATTTGCTTATGAGCAAGAGCTTCCTTCTCAGCCTCTACAAATGCAAGCTTGGAGTCCTGGCCTCAGAAGATCAGTTGCCTAGGACACCACATCCAATGGAATTATTTGGAATTGTATAGGAAAGGCATCCAATATGGCAGAATAGAACTTCAGAAGTCAGGAGACCAGCTTTTCCACTACTAGCTGTGAGGCACTTCTCCTCTCTAGGTCTCAGTTTGTTTCCTCATCTTTAAATTTAAGGGATTAAACTAGATAAAGTCATTAGATGATCTCTAAGGTGTTTGCAATGCTAAGACTTGATACAAAATGAAAATAAAAATATGCAAAAACTAATTTAACTGGCTTACTTCTTTGATATTAAATTTTATCAAGCCCATCTTGATCAGTGAATCCCTGGGTGATGTAAATGTTTAACAGGCATGGCTGCTAACCGAAAGGTTGGCAGTTTGAGTCCACCCAGAAGCTCCTTAGAAGAAAAGCCTGGCAATCTACTTCCCAAAAATCAGCCATTGAAAACTCTATGGAGCACAGTTCTACTCTGACTCACATGGAGTCACCATGAGTGAGAAGTGACTTAACAGCAACTGTATTTTTTTTAATCTTAGAGTAAGTCTATGAGATATGTCTAGATAAATGTAAAAATTCTTCCTTTACATATGCCCTCAGCACATGTACCAGCAGTGCACACCACACATCCTTGTGTTTGCTTACAACTTCTCTCTAACTGTGTTATATCCAAGCGCATATATACACATGAATAAATCTAATATGTTTTTCCTCCAGGGAGATTGTAAATAACTCAGTGAAAGAGGTCAGGCCTTTAGCCTTTCTGACCCTCAGTTTTCACATCTGTAAAATGGGTACAATAGTAGTTTTTTCTCATAAGGTCATTACATAAACCAATTCACTTAGGATGCTAGTATAAGTAAACAATAAATGCAAGTATAATATCTACAAAAGGACAAACAACAAAACAAGGATGAGGAACCTGGCTGATCATTAAGAATTCAGAGGCAACAGCAGCATGTGGTGGATCAAACAAGTCATGGAAGGTCAAGGATGGCCACAGCGCCTCCCTGACCTCCCTGCCTTAGGCTTCAATCAGGGCAAAGCTTTAAAGGAGTAGATTTAATTGGAGGTGGGGAGGTAAATGTTTTTAATTCTTCAAGTGTAAGTCTGCTCTTTCTGAAGATTCCTGGGGGTTATTTATAGAGCCTTGTTTGGTTTGGTCCTAGTAAAAGAAAAATGAGCAACCACCACTGCGGGGTGGGTGGGAAGAAGGGAGTGCCAGGGAGCTGAATGAAGTCATCCAAAATGGCGACCACAGCTCCAGGCTCCAAGGCCAAATGGCCGCCCTTCCCACTGTTGAAGGCAGTTGTCAGATGGGTATCTGGCTCCCAGTCCTGGAATTTGTGCTTCCCAATGCCCAGCTACCTGCCCAAGCCCAGGTTCTGCTAATGTGGGTGTGCCTTTTCCAATATGGACAGGCAAGCTCACTATTCTTAGATATCACTGCTTTATAAGATGTCCATAGCTCTCAGAGGAGATAGTTTTTATAGCCATTATCAGAGGAAAATGTCAAAGACATTCTGCAAGATTAGCTGTCTGAGGGATCACAACAGAGGGTCCCGGACAGAGCTGGAGGAAAATGTAGAACAAAACCCTAAGTCACAAAACAAGACTAGACTTACTGGCCTGATAGAGACTGGAGAACCCCTGAGAGCATGGCCCTCAGTACCCTTTTAGCTCAGTAATGAAGTCACTCCTGAAGTTCACTCTTTAGCCAAAGATTAGACAGGTCCGTAAAACAAAACAAGACTAAAGGGGCACGACAGCCCAGGGGTAAGGACTAGAAGCCAGGAGGGGACAGGAAAGCTGGTAATAGTGGACCCAAGGTCGAGAAGGGAAGTGTTGACATGTTGTGGGGTTGGTAACCAGTGTCACAAAACAATATGTATACTAATTGTTTAATGAGAAGCTAGTTTGTTCTGTAAACATTCACCTAAAGCACAACTTAAAAAAAAAAAAAATAGCTGTCTGTCTTGCTGGGTCTTATAAGTTAGTGTAAAATATGTGGATGTTCGAGGACAGAATTGTGACGGTGAGCTGCCCATGTGCTAGGTGAGGCTTCAAGAGAAACATTTTGGGTTTTAAATAGCACCAATTCCAGAAACTACTGCAGGAACATCTCACATGTGTCCACACCAGCATTCTAACCTTTGTTTTGAGTAACACATCTTTTAAGAATCTACTGAAATACTGTGAGCCTTCCTTCCTACCAAAGCACAAACATGAATCCAATCCCGCATATCTTTTCATTACCCTTAGACTTCATCATAAGGCCCCTGGTTGGCACAAGTGATTTGTGCTAGATTACTAACCAAAATGTTGGCATTTCAAACCCACCCAGTAGCTCTGCTCCTGTAAAGATGATAGTCCACCCAGTAGCTCTGCTCCTGTAAAGATGATAGCCCACCCAGTAGCTCTGCTCCTGTAAAGATGATAGCCCACCCAGTAGCTCTGCTCCTGTAAAGATGATAGCCCACCCAGTAGCTCTGCTCCTGTAAAGATGATAGCCCACCCAGTAGCTCTGCTCCTGTAAAGATGATAGCCCACCCAGTAGCTCTGCTCCTGTAAAGATGATAGCCTAAGAAGTCCTATAGGGCAATTCCACCCTGTGCTATAGGGTTGCTATGAGTCAGGGTTGACCCCACAGCACACACTAACAACGTGACCATCTTTAATAAGCAAGTACTTCTTAAGCACTTGAACAAGTACGTCATTGGGAATTCAACCATCAATCCTGGTGCAAGGGAAAGAAAATAAGATTTTCGGGAAGTGGTAAGCACTCTGGGAATACCTAACTGGCTCTCTTCTTGAAAATTAACGTTGCCATAAGGAACAAATTCAATATATAAATAGGCCGGTGTTTATAAGGGATTAGACACACCTCACATCTTAGGCTTTGCTCCTGTTCTCTCACCTCCCTTCTACTTTCCTGTCTTGGGAAACAGTAAACTGGAGGTGAGAACACAGGGATCTTGCTGGCCTTGTTGCCTCCATCTTCCCAGCTGGCCCCCAGTGGGCAGGGAAGGAGATAGTCACCGTTCCACTTGAGATGCTGCAGGTTGCTGTAGAGGAGCTGCCCCGCTGTCCCAGCCGCCTGGGTGAATTCCTGCAAACTCATGCTACAGAGGTGCTCGCCGTTGATGTCGAACTCCTGGAAAGGGATGCAGCTGGCATCGAGTTGGTTGGTGTCCAGAAGGTGCTGGAGCCACTCCCACACCTGGTATTTGGTCCAGTATTGAGGGTGGATTTCGTGCCACTGGCCTCCAAAGAAGCCGCTGGAAACTGCAAAACAGGAGGCCATCCCTTGAGTAACTTGTGATTGTGCCTGGGATTAATCTCAGACACGGGGACGCACTGCTGGCCTTTGATGTCATAGAACATACCAACCACAGTCCATGTGCACCAGTGAAGGGGCTGGGGAGCATGAGCCAGGCTCTGGAAAAGGCTCATGGAAATATGGTTTTTAATTAGTTAACCACCATGTATCTTCATGTCCTCCTAGCATAGTAATACTAACCCCAAGTCGCTCAGTAAGGAGCCCTGGTGGCACAGTGATTAAGTGCTCAGCTGCTACCAAAAAGGTTGGCAGTTCAAACCCGCTGAATGGTTCTGCTGGCGAAAGACCTGGAGATCTGCTCCCATAAAGATTACTGCCTAGAAAACCCTATGGGGCAGTTCTACTCCATCACATGGGGTAATACAAGTCAAAATCAACTTGATGGCACAGAGCAACAACAGGCACTTGGTGAGGAGGATGCAAGACTTTAAGTGCTCTGAGAGCATTCTCCCCCACCACAAAAGAAGTACCATAATAGCTAAAGTGTTGTTATAGTTTAGGCAATTTACTGGATTTTCATCCACACCAAAATATCTCTGTCTCTCCCTTTATCTTGGCCTCCCTCCCTCCTTCTCTCTTTCCTATTTTTTTTTCTCTCTCTTATATATACACACACACAAACACATACATCTAAGCCTCAAACCTTTTTTGACCAAAGATGAGGCCTGAGATTAAGCTTCTTTTCTCTGTAATACCTTTGCTTCCCACCAAAATGCTCCAGATTATTTATCTGCTAACTGTGCTGATAAACCCCACCCTCCCACCCTGCTTATTATAGCTACTGTGATGTCACTGCCCTGCTCAGTCACCTTCAGTAACTATCTATTATTCACTGAAATTGGGTACAACACTACCACTACCCAGCCAGGCATCGAGGCTCTTCACTAACTATTCTTCAAGTGACCTGTGACTTTTGCCCTATTTCTGTGCTGTCCCTTCAGCCAGTTTATATTCTACCTCTCACTCCCTGTTGAATTCCTACCCATCTTTCAAACTCCAACCACTGCATCAAGCCATCACTGAATCTCTTGACCTTACTGTGAGGACTTGCACTCCGCTGAATCTCCAGGAGACTTGCTTGGTATTTCTCCTGATGGTTTTTGTCATGGTCTACTTTTCATGGCAGTGGTTTGGTGGGATAGGCCTCTGTGTACTGTCTTATTCAACCTTGTATTGTATGCTCAAGGTCATGGACTCCATTTTACTCACCTTTGAAACTCCTATAAAACCTACCTCTGAGCCTTGCCATATTAAATTCTCACTATATATTTATTTGGAAATCCTGGTGGCGTAGTGGTTAAGTCTTACAACTGCAATCCAAAAGGTTGGCAGTTCAAACCCACCAGGCACTCCTTGGCAACTCTATGGGGCAGTTTTACTCTGTCCTATAGGGTCGCTATGAGTGAAAATCCCCTCGACTATGAGTCAGAATCCCCTCGACTATGAGTCGGAATCACCTTGATGGCAACGGGTTTGGTTTTTTAAATATTTACTTAATGGAATTTGTTGCTGAAGAAGAAATAGCATAGGAATCCGGAAGAGTTGTTAGGTGTATTCACAAGATGCTTAAGTCAAATACCAGTGAAGATATGAAGTTCATTCAAGTCAACAAATATGGCTGAGTCCACTTTGTGCTAACAATCTATGCATCTGACTCCATCATGCTCACTTAGGAGTACATCACGTGGAGTCCATAGATGGCCCAAAACCTGGGGGGATGCCTCTAGGAGCATTTAACAGGGCTGAGAGAGCTCACAGTCCACTTGAAAGCAGAAACTAAGCAGGGGATCTCTCTTCTAGGTAAGGTGAGAGGCAGGGGCTAGGGTAAGACACGATTGCACCCCGCCAAGTTGAAGCACGGAAAACCCAATTAAACTTGACACATATATATTCCCACTAACTCAAGGATAGACCAATAAAGGAAACCAGAGTGCAAGGAAACTGTTCCTTACTCTTTTCTTCAAGGTCATGCTAGATCAGTTCTCCTCGAATTTGACTGCGATTATGAATCCCAGGGACCATTAAAATGCAGATTCTCATTCAGTGGGCCTGCTGAGGGCTCTGATATTGTGCACTTCTAACAAGCTCCCAGGTGATGCTGATGCTTCTGGTCTGTGTACACACCTTGAGTGACAAGGTGCTAAAGAGCTGAGAAAGGTATGACTCCCACAACACCCATGGCTTGGCCTTCAAGATTCCCAGAGGAGAGGCTAAGAGGGGAATATTTCCAACCCAACCCCACTTTTGCTCACCCGTCTCAGAATCCACCCACTACTTTCAAACTTCAAAAACACTAGGAGTAGGAAGTCCATTTCATTTAGAACACGAGGGTGGCAACCATTGACAATACTGCTACTCACAGTGTATGCCTCATTCCTCATGCCCTTTGCCAAGCAGAAAGCCCTAATGTCTTGCCTTGGGCCCTAAAGAGGAAGCCAACGTGGGAGATGGGAGCAGGGACTGGAAAAATCTAGTCCAATATTTTAGTTATAAAGACATATTCCCAAAAGTACAAACAACAGAGCCTATAATGGATGCTTCCCTTCTCCTACAATTTCTTGGTTTCTCATAGATACAGCTGTTCAAGAACGGGATATATTTTTTTGTGGTTCTCCAAGTCTTTGATCTTTTTTTTTCAAAAAATAATTGTGTTTCTACAACTGTGTAGCTATGGATATGCAATTGAAGGGCAACAAACAACTTTCAATAACCCAACCACAGACCTGGAATAATTTCTTCTCCACACTTAATATAATCTAATTAAAGGATAGGTGCTGATGCTGCATCCTATTAGAAATTAGAAACACCAGAGAATTTTGTCTAAAGTTGACTTGGGAGACTCTGCATCAGCCAGGAGACTTCTCAGATTCCTGAAGTTTCAAGAGAAATACTGAAAATCTGATGAGTTCAACTATTCTCTGTTATTCAACTCATCTCCCCTTCCGCATCAATTGTGACCAGGAGTTGGGCCTTCTGGTGCCTTTGGAAGTTAAGAAATAAAGTTGCTTCTAAATTCTACTCCCTGCTAAACTTATTTCCCTAGCTGTCTCCAAAGCAAACAGGAGGAATAACGCTGCCTTAATCTAGGGTCAAGTGGTCTGGGGATCCCAAAGACTTTCCAGTCTGAAGAACCTTCTTGCTCTCTTTGGAATCATTTTTCTAGGTCCCCACAGGGAGGCCTGCAACAGAAAATGTAACTTATCAGGAAGGGCAGTGGTTTGGTGGGGTGGCAATCGATGATGGGAAGCTCATCTGTTTCAAACTTTCAGCTATGTGTGGCTGGGCTTCCAAATTAAAAGAGGTGGAGTTCCGCATGCGTCTGCTGGTTGTTGGAGAATATAACCCCTCCATGATCCTCTCAAATCAGTGGCACAGTGGGTGACCACTAGGCTGCTATCCCAAATGTCAGTGGTTCAAACCCACCAGCTGTTCCATGGGTGGAAGATGTGGCAGTCTGCTTCCATAAAGATTTATAGCCTTGGAAATCCTAAGGGGCAGTTCTACTCTGTCCTATAGGGTCGCCACCAGTTGGAATCGACTCAACAGCAACAAGTGTGATCCTCTCACTCCTGCTTCTCAGACTCTACTCACCAGCGGGCAATTTCCACTTTTCCAGGGAAGCCAGAACAGCAGAGTCTCTTGCACAAGAATTAGCAGCAGGTCTGAGGTGGGATAAGACCCAGAACTTCTCTGGCCCGTTTGATGCACAGCAGTTTGCCTAACTTGACTGCCTTTACAATATACTTCTCATTTAGGATTTGGGGTCCCTGACTGAGCAACAACTTTACTGAGTTCAGCTTCCACAGTAAGCCACAGGCTTGATCACCAAATCCTCTACAAGCCCCACCATCAAGTCCAAGATTATAGCTACCCCCCTCCTCTAATCAATGTGCTCTAGATTAAAGCACTAAAGGAGAGCACCTGGTGTTCTAACAAATCTCCTCTTCCCTTACAAAAGGAAGTCACTGGAAGATTAAACAGAAAGATTAAGCTGCTATAGCCCTCTCCTCCTCAAGCTCTATGTGTGTGCATGTGCAAGTGTGTGTGCATGTGTGTATATGTGTGTGTATGTGTGCATGTGTCACAAGCATGTGCACAGACACACACACACCTTCTTTTCTATCCTTTCTTGGTATCTCAGCCAAACGCTTTTAAAAGCTTCAACAGGTAGCCGTCCTTTTGGGGATCTCTTCTACCACCCTCTCTGCCAGTCTGCCCACCCCGGACCTTGAATATTGATCTATGTATTGATAACACAGAGGAGATGATAAATAGAATACCTTAAATGGGCTTCTACTTGGAGCCCTGGGGACCTACAGGGAACTTCAGTTTCAGGAGTTTTCCCCATTCCCCCTGGTCTCCACACACCCATTAAATAAAACCTGTCTTTTTTAAACATTAAATTGGGAGAGGAGGCATCATTAAACTAAGAGGAGAATCCCCACGGGAATGACACGACACCCCTTGGCCCTCTTACCATTGCACGTGGAGTAGCTGTCTGTCCAGGCTGGCTGCTGGTGGAGGAGGTTGTTGTTGGGGTTGAGATTCATTACACCACTTCCTTCCAGAATCATGATCTGTAAGAGGGTCAAACGGCTCAGTCAGTCGGTGCCCCTTAGACAAACATCATTTCAGTGTGAAGATCGTAAAGTTACTTTAGGAAGAAGGAAAAGAAAAAAAGAATTTGTCCTTTCACCCATGCCTCCAAAACATGTTGCCACCACCTTTTCAGTGAAAGCAAAGCTTATTGGCAATTAAAAAATTTCCAGGTTCGATTTTCATATGCATGAGGCAAGTTTTTACAGCCACCCATTCATAAATGAAGAAACCCTGATCAGGACTGAAGCAGGAGGAAAATGCAATACCTGCTCGGGGGCGAGGCTGGCCAGCACCCAAGTGTTTTACAGAAGTGAAAATGCCAAAGAGATTTTGTTTAAAGTGGAATTTAAATCAATGAAAACCCAAGCCAGCGGGGGCACCAGAGCCGGCAGCCATGCTGGAGCGCTAATCTGAAACCACCCGTTCACTCGGCCC
Organism: Loxodonta africana; assembly: GCF_030014295.1. Taxonomy (NCBI): domain Eukaryota; kingdom Metazoa; phylum Chordata; class Mammalia; order Proboscidea; family Elephantidae; genus Loxodonta; species Loxodonta africana. Next base: position 48,537,963 of record NC_087348.1, read on the forward strand.
AGCAACCCTGAGAAGCCCTGCCCTGTATCAAGTCCCTTCAACACTGGGATCTGCCACAGGGTGGGCTGGTCTTCATGGGGCCTCAGCCATACTTGAAGAATGGAGTTCTGAAGTATTTGGTTCTGTGATGGTATGAGGAATACACTGGTCTCTCTGACTAGGACACTGTCCTTTCTCTTCATTGCTGGTAAAAATTATGACTAACTATTCCTCTCCTCTTAGAGACCTACAGAATACACCGAGTTTTGAAACTGACCCAAAGTAAAGGACCCAGAAGGAAAGTCTTTCTTCCATGGGCCTGTCTGGATTTTTTTAAACAAAACGAACATTTTACTCTTTAAAAATACCCTCTTCGTGTCTGCCTTGAGCATTGTGCTTTTTCAAAGAACTATCTATATGGGATCAAACTGACAACAGCAACTGGAAGGGTTATATAGGAAGCTTAGGGGGCAGTGAGTTTATGTTAACAATGGAAGAATAATTCAGAAAAGGAGGAGGAGAATGGTTGCACAACTTGAAGAATGTAATCAATGTCACTGAATTGTACATGCAGAAATTGTTGAAGTGGGGTATGTTTTGCTGTATGTATTTTCAACCACAACAACAAAAATAAAATAAAATAAATTATTTAAAAAAAAAAGAAAGAAAAACTTCTTCAATGCCCCAGCACCGATAATGTCCCTATCCCTGAGCCAGGCTCCCTCCATATTTTAAACCAAAGCCCCAGGAGTATGTTCAATCATTCAAAGAAAGAATGGACTGTTCCCTGAGGGCATTACCCAGGTCTACAAAGGAAACTTACCCTTTATAAATTACTGGGGTATGGAGAGAAGCCCAGCTGTATAGCAGTGGTCATGGACATTTTTCTGCCTATTTAGGGGAAACCTCACATCCTTGGGGTATCATGCATATCCCCAGGATTGAAATTGCCCACCCAGAGCAGTGCCAGCCCTCAAAACTCCTTTCCCTTAATTTAGCTGCTGGTCTTCTGGGTGTGTGTAGAGACTGAGAGGGGAGAGAATGGGCCTGGGGAAAGCATGGAAAGCATAAAGATTTATTCAATAAATATTTATCAGCCCTATAATGGCCTCAGTCCTGTTCTAAGCACCCCAGTGATTAAGAGTTGGACTAAGCTGGGCATGAATATTTGTGATCATCATCACTGCTGCTCGGTAAACAATTAGGCCTGAGTCCTGGCTAAGTAGAAGGTGGAGAGGGAAAGGTAGGGTGGGAATGGTGGATGCTATAACAGTGAAGAGACCACTGGGTGGAAGAGAGGAGAGCTGGATTCTATTTCCTGGCGCTGCATTTAAGAGCTTCAAAGCCAAAAAGAACTGGGTTGATTCCAAACTCTACACTTACTAGCTAAGATTGGTGCTAACTCAGTTACTTAACCTCCCTGAACCCCAGTTTCCTCATATGGAAAATACAGGTAATCATATCTTACTATGTACATTGGTTGGAGATTAAATGAGTTTCTATACCTCAAACATTTGTCACAAAACACAGCACAATTATTACATGGTAGATGCTAACATGAGGATAATCACTGCCTCTCTGGATAGCCTGAACCAGAAACAACATTGGGCCTCAGTTTCCCCATCTGAAAATTTAAAGAAGTTGACTCAAGGGGTCCTTAAACTCCCTTTTAGAAACTTCTTTGATTCCTTCCCTAGGAGAGGGAAACCAACCCAAGTCAAACCTTCTCATTTGCATACTAGCTGAGCATTTTCCCATCCTGCCTTCTGAAGCAATTGCCCTAAAGCTCAGAAATCAGATTGAGGACTTCAAGGCAAAAGAAAACCTTCAAGTCTCCAGAGGGGGTGGCTGGGAGTGGGAGAGACAGCCCCGTCTCTGTTTGCTCAAGGCTGGGCTTGTTCCTTGCCAGCATTTGCTCAACCACAAGCAGTAGGAAGGTTACTGTTTAACCCTGAAAGGGCTGAAGCTCAGTGCCCAGCCCATTTGATGGAGGGATTGGCCCCACAGGCTCAGGGACAATGGGCAAGGAAAGGCTTCCTTGAAATTCTTGCACTCAGATTTGCCCCCAGGGCTGTTTCAAAGTGGCCATCTCAGTGGGAGCAAGACCTGTCCAAGCCAACCATGAGCTCCATTCTCAGCTGGCTCAGGATTTCTTCCATTGCTTGCTTGTGCTATTGTTCACGGCCTCCCAACAAACAGTAGCAGGGTGATGTGAGGATAAGCCACTAGGCTTTCAAGTTGGGAGATACGTGTTCAGATCCCACTTTCCCTGTTTACTGTGTATAACTTTGAAAAAGTTACAAGTCTGTTTAGCTGAAAACTTTCTGGTCCTCACTTTCCTCACCTGTAAAATGGGAACCACTCCAAACTCGAAGTGTTGTGAGAATCAAATGAGGTTATGTATGTACAGAGCTTAGCAGGTAGTAAGAACCAAACCAACCTGTTGCTGCTGAGTCTATTCTGACTCATAGCAACCCTATAGGACACGGGTAGAACTGCCGTATAGGCTTTCCAAGGAGCAATTGGTGGATTTGAACCGCCAACCTTCTGGCTAGCAGTTGAGCTCTTAACCACTACGCTGCCGTAGAAAGAAAACCAAACCCATTACTGTTGCATCGATTCCGTGTTAGCAACCCTACAGGACAGAGTAGGGCTGCCCCATACGGTTTCCAAGGAGCAACAGATGGATTCAAACTGCTGACCTTTTGAATCGCACCCAAACGCTTAACTACTGTACCACCAGGGCTCCAGTAATAAGAAAGAGCTCAATAAATATTCAGGACAATGTGGGCTAGCCAGTTCTCCACTTGGGGTCAAATACCCACAAACCCCTTTTCTCCAATCAGACTTCATTTCTCATCATGACCTTCTGGAAGCATCCAGAACAACTCTTAACCCACAGAGAAGCCTTCTGAACTACAATGTCCCACCTCCCCCACCCCCGCCCAGAGCTGGCCTGAAGCTCAAGCTCTGTTCCCTGCTGGCACCCCCTTTCCAAGGGAAAGCAGCCAGCGTGGTGAGGGCACATTAAATGATTACTACTCATAAAAGAGTTTATGTAGCTTAACCCTTAGTAAGTCAGAGTTCACTTGAGCTCACCCAGGCGTGTAAGGAAAGAAGGTCAGCGTCTCCTCACCAACCCAGCAGTGGTGTCACTAAAGGGGTATGGGGGTGGTGCAGACAGCACCAGAGAGATGCTGTCAGAGGGGGTGACACCAAAATGACTGTCTATAAAATTTTTGATCAGTGTTTCAGCAGAAATTTATTATTTTTTATTTAAAAAACCCCTATAGTTAGTTATAACAAGAAAAACATTTTTTTCTAAGCCCAGCTTACATGCATCAGTGTATCTACAGGGCTAAAACTCTATGCTAATTTACTTTTTGAACCTCCTAATGCGGTCAGGTCAGAGCTGTCATTGTTACCCAATTACAATGATGCTTCAAATCTGTGGTTTTATCTGCACTCACTACAAGCTCGCGCTGTTGCTTCGTTGCTGCCAGTGTTCTTATAGCCACGATTTTGTCAAAATTACTGATGTCTTAGCTACAATTTTGTGCTAAGTAGTATTTGTGAACTTATATCAATAACTTTTTTGAGAACAAAGTAGTAATTAAAGGAAAAGAAGGAGAAAAATCAAAAAAGGCTTCTGCTCAGTTACTAATAATGTTATAATCTATCATGTAATTCAAAGTAGTAAGGTTTTACAGAACAATTTTGTTGTCAGTATTCATATAATCTAAGAAATATTACATTTAAGCAATTTACAACTATAGTTATCACATATTAGCCTATGACTAAAATTGATAATAAACATTACTAAGGATTCTGTATGGTCTGGATGGGAGGAGGTCCATGGTGGCGGGTAACACTGTGAGTCACTGCACTGAGTGAGATCACCTTTAGTGACATGACTGGTGAGCTGCAGGGAGGGTGCCCTCAGAGTGGGCACAGAAGGGCCCTGGCCAGTGTGGCTGAATGCCTTTGGTGAAGTCATATCCCCTCTGAGTTTTTCAGGTGTAAAATGAGGACATTTTTTTCCCAACAGCCTCACAGGATGAGATAATGGGTAATAAACATGCTTTGAGAATTGTTAAACATTATTATAACTAACTCATCTACACTCCCAAATACTAATATAGACTTCCTATGGTACGTAGTGATTACTTTATGGTATATATATACATAAAAAAAAAAATTTTTATAATTAAAAGATAGGTGGATTATTTAATGTTCTCCCTCAAGCTCCTTGATTTACTTTCAGCATAAACTAAAAAATCCCACTGCCATCGAGTCAATTCTGACTCAGAGCAACCCCATAGGGTTTCCAAGGCTGTAAATCTCTACAGAAGCAGACCACCACATCTTTCTCCCAAAGAGCCACTGGCGGTTTTGAACTGCTGATCTTTCGTCTAGCCATCACTTTAACCACTGCACCATCAGGGCTCCTACACCTTTAGCATAGCTTTCATTATTTCCTTTTTATAAAAAAAAAAAAAAAACTGGTGCCCAGCTACCTTCAATGACTGCCCTGACAGGGAATACAATAGACAGTCCTTGACGGAGCAGGAGAAAAGTGCGGAGCAGAACTCAAATTCATGTAAAAAAACCAGAGTTAATAGTCTGACTGAGACTGGAGGAACCCCCAAAGCCATGGCCCCCAGATACTCTCTTAACCCAGAACTAAAACCATTCCCAGAGCCTACTCTTCCGGCAAGGATTAGACTGGACTATAAAACATAAATAATACTCTTAAAGAGTTGCTTCTCAGTTCAAGCAGATACACACGACTGAATGGGCGGCAGGGTTAGAAGGCAGGAAGGAACAGGAACGGGTTGAATGGACACAAGAAACCCAGGGTGGGAAGGTCACATAACAATATGAGCATAAATTTTTGTCTGAGAAATTAACTTCAGCTGTAAATCTTCACCAAAAGCACAATTAAATATATATATATATATACATATATATATTTGAGAAAGAAAATAAAAGTACAATGAATGTGATGTAGAGGCTTTGAAATTAGAGAGACCTGGGTTAGAATTCAGCCTTCATCTGTGAGCCAAGTGACCTTGAGTATGCTAACCTCCTCAAGTCTCATTTTCTTCACAGATTTTTTTAAAAAAGGCCCGGAAGGGGTGGGATAATATTGACTTCCTCTAAGCCTGAGGGCTGTTTTGAAGAATAAATAATATAATGTGTTTGGAGGTGTCTAGGCCGGCACCTGGCACACATACCTTCAACAAAAAATTGTTTCCTTTCCTTTCTTTAAACATTAATTGTCAGGGTGTTTCTCTAAGACATCTTACTTCTTCCAGGACTGTGTCCTCAATTCAGAGCCTGAAGGAGGATGATTCCACCCTGTGAGGCAAAAGTCAGCTGGGAAAAATACTCCCTTCTCTTCATCTCCAGCTCAAGGGGAAAATCGGGGTGGGGGTGTGATTCTAAGTTGTGCTGTTGTTGAGTGCCAAAGGGTCAATTTCGACTCATGGCAACCCTACAGGACAGAGTAGAACTGCCCCATAGGGTTTCCAAAGAGAGGCTGGTGGATTCAAACTGCTGACCTTTTGGTTAGCAGCCTAACACTTAACTACTGTGCTACGATGGCTCCTCAGCCCTGCTCACCAAAAAAACCCATTGCTATCGAGTCAACTCTGACTCATCACAACTCTACAGGACAGAGCAGAACTGCCCCATAGTTTCCAAGGAGCACCTGGTAGATTTGAACTACCAACCTTTTGGTTAGCAGCTGTAGCACTTAACCACTACACCACCAGGGTTTCCTCAGTCCCGCTAGGTAGTAGTTAAAGGCAGGTTTCTCAACCTCAGCACAACTGACATTTGGACTGGATAATTCTTTGTGGTGGGGGCTATCTTGTCCATTGTTTCCAGCACCCCGGCCTCTACTCACTACATGCCAATAGTACACCCCTCCCCCAAATGTCTCCAGGGGCAAAATCACCCTTTGTGGAGAACACTGGTTCAAAGTAAGGCCTGTGAAGTCAGACTAGACAGGTTCTGCTGCTGCTCATATGGCAATTGAGGGCCATCCCTTAGCCTTTCTGAGCTGCTACTTCCTCTCCTGGGAAACAGGCATAGCATTAGAACCTACCACATAGGCTTGCTAGAGGATTAAATGGGATAAGGGAGCAAAGTCCCTTAGCACAGGGCCTGGCACATGCCTAATAAGTGGAGGTTTAAGAAAATACACTGAGTATCAGAGCCATCTTTGTCTATTCCCAGGTGGTGCATCTTCTGAGAATATAGTCTAAATTGCTATATTGAGCTATTAAAATCTGCACACATAAAAAAATCTGTAAATTGTATTTCTAACCCAAAGAGTGAAATGAAACGCGGCTTCTCCAGGGGAGTTTTTACCTATATTCTCTTAGCCCCCTTCCTATGTAGGAGCAATCAGAGGGAACTCTATTTCACTTGATGCCCCATTGATGGCCCAGAGTTTCACATTCACTCAAGACATTACGCCTTCATGCAACGGTTTCTAAGACTAATGGTTTTGGAGACAAGAGTCTTCTCTTTATTTGAAGAGGAGGAGCTGTGGCATGTTACCCAACAGACTAAAGTACAGATGAGCAGCTCATGCCAGCCTTCTAGGCAGGACCTATTGGGCCGTGAGTAACAACTGCCTATACGTGATAGGTCACCACGTCCCTAGCACGGCTTGGCCTATCCAAAAACCACTTTTGCAGGGAGAAAGGACTGTGTTGTGCCGAGTAGCCACAGCCTGAATCCATGGCAGGAGAGCTAGGTCACCTTCTGCGCCTCGCTTTTATAATGAGAAGTTTCAGATTAATGCTGTCAAGCAAAACAAGCAGGTCCTACCTGGACCGTGGGCCACAGACTATGGACTTGGATCATTTTCGTACCGCCCACACAGGGAGAACCCACTACTCACTGTACTAGATCCCCCTCCAGGCCTTCATCAAAGGAATGATTTCTTCCCCGAGGAGTGCCAACCGGACCACCACCAGCTACCACTTATGGGCTAGACCAATGGGGTGGGTGGGCAACGGAGCACTTGGCTTGACCCTGAAGTTTAAAAGAGCTTCACATTTTGACTGCCGTTCAAGTGGCAACATTGTGCATGGGAGACTGTGAGGCCTGGCCAGAGAGATTGGACTCCACCGAAACTGAGCTGAAAAAACATATTCAAGCGTGCGAGGAGCTTTAGATTCAACCTAGCATTGTTGAATTTCTGGGAGGGCAGCTCTTAAAAGCAAGGTCTCATGACTCAGAAAACGAGGGTTGAAATCTTGATTTTGCTACTTGGCTGGTTGTGTTAACCGAGGGGAAATACTAGCCTCTCTAAAGCCTCAGTTTCCCCACATGACAAAAAATGGCGAAAATGGAGTTGATGTGAGGATTAAATGAGCATAATTATCTTGTAGATGGCAAATGCCCAGTAAATGTTAGTTATCATTATAGGGTTTGCCAACAAGTCTCTCTTTGAACTGTGTTAACTGGTTTGGTGACATTCTTGGAGTAGGGGTAGAATCCTCAGAGGCAGGATAGTATAGTGGTTGGAAGCCCCAGGCTGAAGTCAGACAGTCACGTTCAAATCCTGGCTTTGCCAATTTACTTTTGAGGCAAGCATGGACAAGTTATTTAACTTCTCTGGGTCTCAACTTCCTCATCTATAAAATGGGGATAATACAAAATGAGATGATACCTGTAAATGCTTAGAATAGTGTTTGGCACATATTAATATTCTTGATAAATATTGACTTATTTTTATAATAATAATTATTAATAATAATAATATCATACCTCCAAGGAGGAACTTGAGGGCCAAATTCCTCATATTACAAGCAAAGCCTGTAACTTCTATCATCTACACAATATTCTCCAATTCCAGCTAGCTGGCACAGTGGAGCCTAGGACTGGATCCCCTGCCTCCCCAGCCCCCATTTGGGTACTGCTGTGTGGACGCACCGTTGCAGCTGAGCTATGAGCAGCGCACATTGGCCCCTGCTCACAAAAGGTGTGCTATTCCCCCTAGGCACAGTCCTGAAAGCCATCCCATGGTAAGTGTTCCTGCTCCCCTTCCTCTCACCAGACACACTGCACCCCAGGTGGCCAGACCAGTGGGAGGGCATAACTCATCAGGCTCTGGGTTACCACCCAGCATTGTACTCCTATGCACCACAGCTGGTTTACAGGTACAAAGGACACAACTGGGAAAGCAGCATGTCTAAAATGGAAGCTCCCAGCAGAGTGTGACCAGAGGGTTTCTTTATTCTGCAGGGTCCCTGAGCACAGGGAAAGCTCAATTACTCTAAAGGAATAGGCTCTGGGCTTTGGGCAGTTGTTGTATGCTGAGTCAGTTCCAACTCATAGCAAGCCTGTGTGACAGAGTAGAACTGCCCCCATAGGGTTTCCTAGGCTGTAATCTTTGTAGGAGCAGATGGCCAGGTCTTTTCTCCTGCGGAGTCGCTGGTGGGTTCAAACTGCAGCTTTTCAGTTAGCAACCGAACACTTAACAATCGCACCTTCAGGGCTAGTTGGGACAGAAATGCAAGGGGAAGAAGGCACCACTGGGACTCTGGCAAGAAGCTGAAGCCATGTGTTCTAGAACCCAGGAGGCTTTGCTCAGTCTCAGGATTCCTAACAAGGCCTAAAATTGCTAGTCTGGGTCGTCTTCAGCATACCGAGAACCTCCCATCAGAGACATCTGTAGCCACCTTAGATCTGCTCAGCTGGAGGGAGATAGTTCTCTCGCTCACCAGTAGGACTACTGAGACCCAGAACCAAATGCTTTAATAATAATAATGAAATACCTATGCTATGGAGCCCTGGTGGTGCAGTGGTTAAGTGCTACGGCTGCTGACCCAAAGATTGGCAGTTCAAATCCACCAGCTGCTCCTTGGAACCCGAAGGGGCAGGTCTACTCTGACTATGAAGTTGCTATGAGTTGGAATCGACTCAATGGCAAGGGGTTTGGTTTTTTGGTTTATTATCAGTAGTAGGGCTTATTGAACACCGAAAACATGCTAGCTCTGTGCTAAAAAACCAAAACCAAACCTGTTGCTGTTGAGTCAATTTCAACTCGCAGTGACCCTATAGGACAGGGCAGAACTGTCCCATACGGTTTTCATGGAGCGGATGGTGGATTTGAACTGCTGACCTTTCAGTTAGCCACTGAGCTTTGAGCCACTGTGTCACCAGGGCTCCAGTCAACGGTTTTAAATGCATTATCTCAGTCAATACTCAAAAAAAAAGTACTCTAGAAGGCAGGTACTATCATGATGTCATTTAACATATAACCTATCTGAGGCTTAGAGGGGTTAGGTAACTTGTTCAAGATCACACAGCTTAGTAAGAATCGGGGTGAGAAAAGAAGTCCAACTTGGACGGCAGCAGCCTAGTAACAAACACTGGGACCTTGGCCACTTTTTACTACAAAGAAGGGCTCTTTTGCCAGAGAAGAAAATTGCCCTCAACTTGCCCTTTCCCAACCACCAACCTTTAGATTAGTAGTTGAGGGCAAACCATTTCTACCACCGGGGACCTCAGGGACTCCTAGAGAATCGCAGATCAGTGCTAAAGCCAGGGTCTGCCTTCTTCGCTGCTCTTTATTCATTTAACCGTATCATTCCCAAACAGGCTTTCAGGTGGATATTTTTGCTTCTCAGGTCAGAGGAGCAATTAGGCACTTCAAATAATTACTTTTGTGATGATGGCGATATCCAAACCATTCTAAGACCTTAATCAAATTTACCAGCAGGTTAATTCACAGCTTTTGCCCTAAGGATGTTGCAACCGCTTACTGACTTCCTGTTTCAATATCAATGTCATTTCAAAAGAACTACTCCCAAGGAGGAGAAAAGAAAATTCTGAAGGTAACTGAATGTGACACAGACAATAACCGGTGTTTTTACAAATGAATCAAAATGTGAATCAGGCTTGGGGATGTATTTGATCCTCTTGGGATTACATTACAGGTCAGTGCAAACCCTTATACACAGACATTTCACGTTCCCAGGGGCAACCTTCCTGGGCTTTCACACATTTTCATGACCTATGGTAAATATGGAAACCCTGGTGGGGTAGTGGTTAAGTGCTACGGCTGCCAACCAAAGGGTCGGCAGTTTGAATCCGCCAGGCGCTCCTTGGAAACTCTATGGGGCAGTTCTACTCCGTCCTATAGGGTCGCTATGAGTTGGAATTGACTTGACAGCACTGGGTTATGGTATAAGTATTGGGAGGCCAAGTCTGGATCTGTTATAGGTATGCTTTATTGAAAGTGAGCCATTTGGAAATATACATATTATGCTGATCTTTTTCATCCCTGGTGCCAGACCCAGACAAGATGGCAGATACTGACAGCGACAGGCACCAAAGTTGATCAAAAGACAAGATTACCTTAGATGACAATGCCCGCCCTTTATCAATCCCATTCAGATATGACAAACTAAGACCCATAGGGTAAGCTTTGAATCTTGAAGGTCACAGCGCCTTTTGAAACCTCAATAGACGCTGGGGCTCTCTCCTTTTACCAAAAATGTGCATCCATGTATGGTTTTGCCTATATTTTGTGGGTCCCGGCAGCACAACAACTAAGCACCTGGCTACTAACCAAAAGACTGGCAGTTTGCATCTACCCAGAAGTTCCTCGTGCGAAAGACCTGGCAATCTGCTCCCATAAAGATTACAGCCTAGAAAACCTTATAGGACAGTTTGCCTCTGTCGTATGGGGTCGCTGTGAGTCAAAATCAACCAGCATCAACAATAAAGCCCTCTAAAGGCTGTCCATCGTCCCCTAGGAGGTTCATGGACAATGAAATAGGTTATCCCTGACCTACATGTCCTTTAAGAAATCTTTCTTGCACTCACAATGGTTTGTAACTTAAAGGCAACTTTGCAGTGAGTCAGGTTTAGGGGATGTAAATTTACTCCAACCAATGGGAGAAGGCCCGAGATACTCCATTCTTGCTCTCTTACCTGGAATGGGTGTCACTTTGTGTCCCCCAGTGAGACCAGGTGGGGCCCCCCTGTCCCTCTCTGTCAGCAGTGAGGTAGGAATCTTAATACATACTGGCAGGGCCATTCAGTAAAGCATTCACCATTTCCCTGCCATCCCTCAACCTCAGACTCTGTTACCCACACCATGCTCCTTTCCCTATTCTAAAACCACATGATCATAAGGAATCCCAGAGTAAGGAAGGCATAGAAAAAACAGACAGACCTTACTTCTTATGACAACCTTATGTCCTTGTGAAGGCACAGGTATGCTAGAATACCCAGGATTATTCTCAGGCTGCTCATTTTCCCACTTGGCTGAAGAGGCCATACAAGTGTTTCTCAAAGTTTGGTCTATAGACTGACCACCTGTATCGTCATCACCTGAAGAGGGGTTAGACCTGAAGAATCCCAGGGTCCTGTCCCAGATCTCTGAATCAAAATCTGTACATCTAAGAACCTCCCTGATGAATCTTTACACACCCTCACAGTGGAGAATTCCTGGCCTATAGACTCAAGTACTTGCCTTCCCTCAATTTCCCACCACAAGAAGACTAACTCCAAGAGATACCAGCTTTGAAGGAAACAGCCACTAAACCCAAGGAAATCCTTGTGAAGTCCGAGAAAAAACATTCAATCCAGAGAACTCAAGCTCCAACAGTAGAAAATCTATTACCACAGTATTCACCCACGGGATATACAACGGTCCCTAATCCTTGGTGCCACCAAGTTATTAACGTGAACAATGCAAGGCCGCAGAACACAGCATTTGCAGTGGGTCTCTAAGATGGTCACTTTCATGTAAAGAATTTCGTGGCTGGCCGAGTCACCCTTAGTCTTTCCAAAGATTGCTCACCCATCTGGATTTTAGGCCTCATACACAAGAAAATTGGTCTGTTAGCCTTCAGAGGAGAGAAATTATCTCCCAGAAATGCTATTACAAATATTTATCCACCCCTTAATTAAGATATATTTATCGAATGTATACTAGACACTGGGTACTAAGCTACGTGCTAGGGACACAATAGTGAGCAAAACACAGACGCTGCCCTGCCCTCGTGGACTATTCAGCAAGGACACCACTTCCAAAACAATGGTAGCTGTTTCCAAAGTCATCTGAGCTCATTCTCCACCTCCTGTTGGGAATGGAATGGAGCCAGAGGAGAGAAAGCCGGGAGACCTGCTCTGGCATTTTGAAATAACCAACCTTGAAAAAAAAATTCAACTAGGTTTAAAAGCAGGACTGATCCTCTTCTCCCTGGCAACCCCATGCCCTTGCCTTCACGGAAAAACTCTTACTATGACATCGAGTTGGCAGACAGGATAATGTCCCTGAGTTTCACCAAGCAGCCTCAGCCAAAACCGATCTCCACTCAGGGCAGAATAAAGCAGATGGTTGTCTGGATGGCTGAATGTCTGTCTTTGAGACAATGGCATGTTTATGTGTCAGAGGGTTAGGAGCAGGTTGTTAACATAAAACCCACCGTAAACAGAGCTGTTAATTCAGTTGCTGGCAGGGGCTTCTGTTATCTTCTGAATACCTCCCAGAGGGTATAAGCCCTACCTTTTCATTTGAGTTGGCAGCAGAGTTATTTTTTTGCACCTGTTGCTCTGCTCCGATAACAACGCAGTTAAGCATTGATTTGGTTGGAAAATAAACAGAAAAAAGCAAAGAAAGGCATCTGCCCAAACAGCCTGAGCTGGTTTGACTGAGCATTCATGCCAGTTTGTTTTTCCTATAAAAACTAAAGAAAAACCTGTACTTTCTGTTTGGATGCGACCCTCCCACTCCTTCAGAATTAAGTGAGGTGTTGAATTAGGTCAGTTGGAGCTGGCAGGGCCAAGAAGCCAGAAGACACTGTACTTTTCCATTGGCTGGTTCTGTGAGACCACTGAGGACTGTCCAAGATCTGTAGGGTAACACGGCTGACCTCCAGCCAGACCTAGGTCAGATCATGAATCAGATTAACAAGGGCAGAGGGAGGGCTGCTGGGATACCGTCAAACCCCAGACCACACTCTTCCAAACAGTTGACTTCCGAAAGTCAATAGGATTGAGGGAGTAGGTGTGGTTTATGTGTTACCTCTTAAAGTGAAGACTCAGCAAGCCTGAATCTCAGTCTAGCCTCTCCCACTGACTTCCTACCCTCAGCCCTGGCCCAAGGGCATAATTTGAAAACCCCCAGTCCCTGGACTGTACCTTTCCCATCGGGGAAACCAGGCTAGCTGTACCTACCTCACTGACATGCTGCGTAGACTCACTCATGTCTTGCCAAGTGATCTGAGGTCCAGGTCCCAGGTCAAAAAGGGCCTGGTGTGATTTCTCATTAATCCAAGCATCATCATGCTCTCGTTTCTCATTAGTTTGTAAATATCACAGGATGAGCTCAGGCCAAAACGGCCACAAAGAGCTAAACAGATCACTCAAAGGAAGATCATGACAACACTAATTAAATAATGCCATCATCACCCAGCCTTCAACACATACATCAGAGGAAGCCTCTTTACATCTCTCCTTAAGCTTTGGTGAAGAAAGGACTTGGGCGATATGCAATGTTCCCCTAAATAGCCTCCCTCCCTCCCTCAGCTTTCTCTTGGTCATGGGGTCTTCATTACCGCAGACGACTGGCCTCACAGGAAAGTCAGGGCAGCGGGGAAAGGCCAAGGACACGTGGCTTCTCCAGGAGCGTTAAGAACAGGGTGTTCCAACAGAGAAGGGATATGGCTGGGTGAGCATTCCCAGGCATTCTTGTCATGAGCAGGGCAGGGAGTGGAGTGCCTCGGAACCAAATCGGGCAGCCAGAAAAATAAAAGATTTAACAACACCCTCAGTTGACTGAAAAATAAATAAGACCAGCTGTGCAGGAATGCGAGAAGGGTGGAGGGAGCTAAGAGGTGGGAACTGGAGCCAGAGAGGGGTTGGGATGGACGAGAACAATGGATTTGACCATTTTGAGAGTCAAAGTTTCCTCCCAGGAAAAGACTAAGATGCTCAAGCCAAAGAAAGATCAACAGCCACCAGTGTGGAATCTCCCAGACCGTATAATTACAAAACAACAACAAAAACTATGACGGTGATGATAAAACCCGAAACCAAACCCGTTGCCGTTGAGTCGATTCCGACTCATAGCAACCCTATAGGACAGGATAGAGCTGCCCCATAGAGTTTCCAAAAAGCACCTGGTGGATATGAACTGCCAACTTCTGGGTTAGCAGCTGTAGCTCTTAACCACTATACCACCAGGGTTTCCATGACGGTGATGATAGTTAATATTTATTGAGCATTTACAGTGTGCTAGCCATTGAGCTAGGCTTCACATAAATTATCTCATTTAATCCTCACCAGAACTCAAAAAAACAAATATTATCCCCATTTTACAGATTAGGAGGCACAGAGAGGTTAAGCAACTTACCCAAAGACACAGAGCTAGTAAATGAACTGGATAGATTATAGCAAGTGTATTGGGGAGGAGTAGCATAATTTTTTGTAGCTTTGAAAATGGATCCTGGTTTTTCTAAAGAGGAGGAACTGCCCCTTAGGATCTCATATTTTAATTTGAAAATTGGGATCGTTTTAAGTACAGCTCCCGTAGTTTTTCCCCTAAACGAGAACTCAAGTCATAATAAACATCCTGCGCCTTAGTATGAACGTCCCCCTTTAGTGTACATCAGTCCAGATGCTACAGAAATCCCAATTCATGGTCAGGCAAACCCATCTGTCAGAACTGCAGTCCTGTTCCCTAATGAAAATGTCAAATTGACTCAGAGGTTGGGCTTGGCTGCCTGAAGCCACTTCAGACTTATTAGCTGTGATAAAAGAGCAGTAATAAAAGAAAAAAAAAAAAAAAAAGGCTGAAAAATTAAGGGACAATTATGGCTCCTTTGGAGGAGCACCTGATTCTGAGCAGTCACACACCTGTTTGTGTGGTGACTATCACATCGACTAGAAAAATACTATGGGTGTGTCTGTCATTCAGGGAAACTGAATTCCATCATTCAGGCAAATAAATCTAGAAATTTCTCCCCCTTTCCCACCAGCCCCATGCCCACCACCCTGTTTTGTTTTAAACCTTGGAACAGTTCTTAAAAACTTAGCCCTAAAACACATACAGACTCTCATAAGGCTTATTCCATTTGCAGTTTTCTCACAAATTAGAGGACCCCCTCTTTAGATGGAGCAGAGAATTTCTTTGTGTGCTGATAATCATTAAATGACAGTAGGCAAGAAAGCTGAATTTCTTTTTAGCACCTTTCTACAAGAACAAGAGACGCTGACGCACCTGGTCTTATTTTCCTTTCCAAAACAGCCCTTGCTCTGCTTCTTTTGGCTCATACTGGCCTATGTAGCAAACCTTCTGGAAAAGGAAAAATGAAAAACCCCATCAGCAAGGCAAGCAACTCCTCACCAGAAAGGTTTTCCAAAGGGATCGTATCCCCTTCGGTTGATTGCTCTGTCACTCTTCAGGTTACATTGGAGGAAATATTTGGTGCTCAAACAAGACGATAATTATCGCTAACTTGAAAGCTTTGACAGGCCTTAACTTTACACCAGAGCTCGGCTAGATGAGCAAGATAAGAATGAGCAGGAGAGCTCTCCACACTGGCTGCCCAGCTTCCCGGCCTTGGGAGCTGTCATACGTTTGAACAGTTTCACCACATCCAGAGGCAGGACCAACTACATAATTTGCAGGGCTCGGTGCAAAGGAAAATACAGGGCCTCTTTAAGTGGTGGGCTACTAACCGAAAGGTTGATGGCTCGAATCCACCCAGAGGTGCCTCAGAAGAAAGGCCTGGCAACCTAATTCTCGAAATGTCATACCCACTGAAAACCCTATGGAAGCATAGATCTACTCTGACACACATGGGGTCCCCAAGAGCAGGAATGGACTCAACGGGAACTGGCTTGGATTTTTTTGGTTTGTTCAAAATGTATTAAGAATTTCAAGGCAGCAAAAACAGTACATTAGACCAAGCATGGAGCTTTTCTAAGTGTGGGGCCCTGATCATAAGCCCACCAAGCCGGCCTGGCCAGAGAGTCAGTCCCACCTTTTGCCTTCACCAGCACTCATGCTCTGTCACCATCAGGGAGGGGGTGAGTCTTTCTTGTCTTTGACTGCCCCACTATCTACCTCATGAGGCATTGGGCAGACAAAACAAAATATCACACGGAAGGCTCTTGTCACAGCGCCTGGCTTACAAAAGGTACTCAGTAAATGTTAGCCAGCATTACCACAGTAGTAATGGTGGTTATAATCATTATGGCTATGCTAAGATCTCTGCACACCTCCAAGGGTACCCGTAGGCAGGGATAGTTGGTAGGAGGAACACATTCCCCTGCTTCGACAAAGCTCATCTATCAGCTGCTGCTGTTCAGAAGTCATTTCACTTGCCCTGTGCAAAACAGTACTACTGCAAGTCAGGAATTCTTAACCTTTTATTTGTACCATGGACCCCTTTTTCAGTCAGGTAAAGCCTACAGACCCCTTTTCAAAATGTTTTTAAAGGTACAAAGCAAAATATATAAGATTAGAAAGGATATTTATATTGAAATACAATTAGCAAAATACTTCTTTTAAAGTAAATATATGATACCCTCAATGAGATGGATTGACACAGTGGCTGCAACAATGGGCTCAAACATAGCAATGATTGTGAGGATGGTGGCAGGACTGGGCAGTTTTTTGTTCTGTTGTACATAGGGCTGCTATGAGTCGGAAGTGGCTCGACAGCACCTAACAACATCCTAACAATATATGTGCTTCTTTATGAACACATTAAATAAAAATATCTAAGACAGGCTTAATGACCTCCACGATGTCAAAGTAGTGATGAATGTCAACTATATTTTGAGAAATCTGTAGAGTATAGCGTAATGTGAAAATGTGATTTTTCTTGGTGATAAAGTCATAGTTACAGCTAATACTGTTGTGGTCTTTTGCTTAAATTCATATTGGAAAGAAATACTACATTTTATTTAGAGGTTAGTGAAAGTAAAGATGTAATTTTTTTACATCCAGCTTCACAGATCCCTGAAGAAACCTTTGAACTCTAGGCTAGGAGTCCTTGTCATTTTATTACCGGCAAGGACACTTGTTCACTGAAATAGCATCTAGAAACTACTTCCATGTGGCCAGAGACCTCTTTTATACAACTTACCAGAAGGCAGACCCCACAGGGTTAGACAAAATAAGTATGAATTTTTCAAAGCCCCTAATTCTTGACTACTAGCAAAAAGGTTGGTGGTTTAAACCCACCCAGAGGCACCTTGGAAGACAGGCCTGGCAATCTGCTTCCAAAAGGTCACAGCCTTGAAAACCCTGTGCAGCAGTTCTACTCTATATACCTGGGGTCATCCAGAGTCAGAATAGACTTGATGGCAACTAACAACAACAACAATGGGCATCCAAGGTAATTCCTTCAGTAGCAGTGGTAAGTAGGCATCTGGAGACACTATAAAGAATTTTGAGTGTCGGAGATAGCATGTGAAGCTGAAGTTAGCTATGTGAACTGCCTAGAAGGGGGTGAATTTCTTCTGGAGGGCCCTACATGCCAGACATCAAGACGCAAGGATAGGAGCATGCTGTACCCACCCCAGGTCTTCCTGGAGACCCCTATGAATTGTGGTTTGCAACTGTCTCAAGACAGGCTCAGTTTGGGGGTCTCCAGTAACATGGTGGAGCCCTGCTGCTACAGCAGTTAAGAGCTCGACTGCTCAGCAAAAGTTCAGCAGTTTGAATCCACCAGCCACTCCTTGGAAACCCTATGGGGCAGTTCTACTCTGTCCTATGGGATCACTATGAATTGGAATCAACTCAAAGACAACGGGTTTGGTTTTTGGTATTAACATGATTCATCCCATCTCCCTGATGCCCACCTTCTCCAGAGAAAACTCTGTTACATTTCTTTCTCAAGGTCACAGTACAAAAAAACAGATAAAAAAAAGCCCAGAATTATTCACTTCAATCCAACAAAGACTCACTAAAAACACCCAAGTTGAGGATTCGTCTTCAACTTCTATCCCACAAATTAGTAATTATTCTCTAACTCACAAACATATGTCCGGGTACTTTCATATTCTTTGTCTAATTTAATCCTTACAACAGCCCTATGAAGTGGTTGTTTGTTATTAGCCCTATTTTCCAGATGAGAAAACTTAAGAGTCTAGAGCTTACATAACATACCCAAAGTCACTTGTCAGTAGTCACAATGAAGACAGCCCTCACCTTTCAGACCCCACTCACCTCCTCGACTACAATATATTATCAGCCCTACTGAGGATTTTAAAAAGGTTCCTAAGAGGGATCCCAGAATAATCTCTACAGGCAGCCATATTCTCCAAATTCCACTGTCATATACAAAAAGGAGAGGGTTCCAAGAAAGACTCAACTGACTTTTGGAAGATGTTTGCATCAGGCTAAGAAAGGGCTGTCAGGGTGACTAAAATTTCTAGAATTCATAATTGGACCAACGAAGTCATACATAGCCTTTAAGATTGTTTACTTTGTGTCTATGGTATAAAGTGAGGAGGAAATGGCAGAAAACAAAATTTCTTATTTCGGGACAATTACAACAACATCAAAGTAAATGGACATATAGGCAAGGCTATATAAAAGTAAAAATAAGTTGTTATGTCAAAATAGTGGTACTAGGGTGTGGTCTATTAAGCTAATATTCAAAATACTATATTGGGCATTTTGCTTCTTTTTATTTTTCGCTTTCTTCATCAGAAAACATGTTTTGAATGTACCTATGCTGGCCATATTTTAAATAAATAGACAGGTGCCCTTAATAACAATGAAGATGCTTCTAAGAAAAAGAGGGAGGGAGGATCTGGGCCCTAGGGGTAAGAGCCAGGGTGTGGGGGAAGGTTGGAGGAAGAGAGATAATGTGAATCAAATGAGCAAGAACAAGGGGCCCAGCCCCATAAAACGCACCCAAGAGGGAATGTGGTTAGGTGCTACTGAAATCAGTTTTCAAAGGAGCTATTTTACAGGGTGTCTCTTTTAAAACAAGGCCAATGAAAATCCTAGGAGCCTCTTCAAATGGGCCACCCTGCCTGACCTTGTTGCAGGCTCCAGATGCTCCAGGTACAGAGCTGAGGCTGCCTGGAAATACCTGGATCCAGTTGGGCTACTCATGGTCCCTTTAGGATAGAAGCTTCCGCAAGGAATAGCGAATCCATCATGAGAAATCAGTCACGTGAGCTCATCAGCGCCCATCAAAGCGAATAGACTCCGGGTGCCTGAATGTTCACTTTTCAGCGGGCTGCTTTGGTGTTTTGTAGAAGATACCATTAAGGTGTCCACTCATGTACACCAACTGCTTCCTGTGATGGGGAGGCAGTCTGATTCATCCACTTCTATACTTCCACTAGTTTGGAACCACGAGGTAAATTGATGAAGACAAAATTTGGTCATAGAAACAGATTTCAATGCCCCTAGTAAAGGCCCCCACCTGGCAATCTGCTTCTGAAATGTCACAGCCTTGAAAACCCTATGGAGCAGTTCTACTCTGCACGCACAGGGTTGCCAAGAGTCAGAATCAGCTCACAACTAAACAACAATAAAGGCTCCAGTTGCTGGGTCTTAGTACCTCATGTGAAACTGTTCACTACAGATTAGTAAGTAAGCACAAATAAGCCCGTGCTTACCTTGCTCACTGGGCAATCTACCCCTTGCTTACTGGGCAATCTACCCCTGGCGAGGTAGCCAAAACTCTAAAGACCTCAAGGAAAGCCATTTAAAGTGGCCCATGGGAATCTTCTTTCTTCTCTAATCCTTAGGAGGGCATCACCCACCTCAATCTCAGCTTCCATGGATTCAGGCTAAACCTGCTGACCTCTACATATAGCTGCTTCACTCAGGTCATCAGAGTCACAGAATATGAGGGCTGAAATGGACCTTCCAGATTATCAGAGTTCAAACCCTTTTTGGCACAGATGAGGAAGCTAAAGCCCAGAGAGGTAGAACATGTTGCTCTAGACCACACAGCTTTGCCAGGCTAGAAAACCGGGTCCCCTGACTTCTAGCCTCAGGCCCTGCACATTACCACACACAATGTTCCCAACACAGTGCTCTGGTCACTCAAAAGCTTGTGTCTGAAATTCCCCAGGGAAGACTCTGAAATATCTTTTGTTTCCCCCCCTCTGAAGTGCAACTGAGTGTTTATCAAATCCCTCTGAGAGGATCCACGGAAAGTTCTACTCTAGTGTACCTTACATTAACACCACTTCACTTGAAAACATGTCTCATTCTAGTATTCACTGTTACGGGAGCCATTCTCAGTGTGCTTTTCGTTTCCTGCACAGCTTCATAGTCTAGCCCTTTAAAACCTGTCCAATTTAAATACACTTAACAGTAGTCACAAATATTTAATAAGAAAAGTAAAATTGCCTGTCCCTTAGAATATAGCATATTAAATAATTGTATTATTAAATCATATATTTTAATAAATTGTATTATTAAAAAATAGACAAGAAAAGTTTAGTTAATTACCTATCCTCTCCTCCTTAGTTATGCAGCGACAGATATGAGAGAACTTGGGTAAGATGTGGCTACCTTCCTGCTTCTGCCTTTAGATTATGGTTCCAACTGAGTTTCAGCTTGCCTAAGCTGCAAGCCACTGCGTTTCACTCGGTTACCGGGTAACAAAGGCAGGGTTCGAATGTGGGTCTCTAAACACCAAGCCTGTCTGCAGTATAGTCAATGACTCCTGACCAGAGCCCCACCCACAACAGAAATGATTGTCACTTCAAGACTATCAGGGAGCAATCTTAACAAGACAACTGAGCTGAAACGGCAGCAAAAGGATGTTACCGAAAATCAGGTTCGGTCTTTACGTTTGGTTCCATAGAACCATGGCATTGCTTCTCCAGCGTGTGAGCAGGTTCTACCACGGCATTCTTGGTATCCACCCCACCCCATCTCCCAGAGCTCTTTGAAAATCACATTTATTTAGAAGGACTTAGGAATGACTCTGTCTGGAGGAAGAAGAAAAGAGACTAACTTTTCAATGATTTGTATAAGGCTCTATGTCTGTGCTTGATGCTGTAACATTAAACAGGGTTCTTACAACTGGGCCTTAAGAAAAACAAGATTGTCTGATGAACACAACTCACAGTGCTAAAATTCCCTACTTTGGGGACTGGGTAATGAGGAGAGAATAAAACATTGCAAGACTCCAGAAAGTGAAATTTGACTTCCTAGAAGTGAACTTTGGCCAAAAGCACCCACATTCTGACCTGAGATCTGATAATAAGCTCCTTCCAGTTTCCAATTAGCTAATTGACTGCAGTTGAATAAGTATTTTAACCTCCAAGTTTCCATTTTATCTCAGCCCCTTGAGGAATCATAAAAGATATTGCAGAGGGAATATGGGTAAAGTTGGCAAGCTAACGGGGGCACTTTAGGATCCTTATAAACATGGATTCATGAATGCAAACGTAGGGTTTCTCAGAGGTCCAGAAAGACTTAAGGCATTTCCATTTCTGGAAGCTCAGAATATATTTTAAAAATGAAAAATATCAAAAGAGGGTTTTTTTTTAATTGAACAAATAGATACTTTTAACACAAAATAAAAAATACAATTGAATTTGAGAACTTTCGTAAATATGTGGCCTCGACCAAATGCATTACCCTACCCACAACTACCCCTAAGAGGTCCTGAGTAATGCCGCCATTTTGAACAGTCACACGAGAGGATTTACAGCCGAGCTTCTCCCTTGAGATTACTTTTTTAAAAAAAAATGCCTCCATAAAATATTTTGGAAACATGAAGGATCTTCTCCATTATATTTATTATTTTTCAAATGTGATTATGGACTTCCAAATGACCCTCAAGTCATTGTTTTAAAAATCTGTCCTCATGAGCCATTAGTGATTGTGGTGTGGAAATGACATGGTCCTACATGATCCCAGGTTATAAGAAGATGGAATTGATGAGCTCTCTCATAGTGCCAGAATTCTAGGTCTCAAAAAGAGGACAAGTAGGCAGCTCCTGTCTGGAGTGGAGATGAGAAAGCAGGAGGGGTCAGAAGCTGGCTGAATGGACATGGAAATACAGGGTGGAGAGAAGGAGCGTGCTGCCTCATTAGGAGGAGAGCAACTAGGAGTATATAAAGTAAGGTGTATATAAATTTTTGTATGAGAGACTGACTTGATTTGTAAACTTTCACTTAAAGTGCAATAAAAATTAAAAAAAAAAAGAAGAAAAGTTGCACCTTCTACAAACTCACACTGCAGCTATTAAAGCCAGTCTTAAAAATCTCCGAAGAGCCTTCTCTAATAGCATCTCTTACCCATGAAGTTCTTTCTAATAACATGCCTTCAACTCTCCTGTTGGAAATTGACTCTTTCCATGGCCTCAGTGGAATTAGCACACAGCCACTCATGACCCCCAACTTGCCCCTACACGTGTTGAAAGGCTCTGTCTGAACACTCATCCTCACAATCATGCCTGCAGATCCAATTCCTGAATTAAACCTTCCATCTCAAAACTATAAGAATCCAAACACTCACTCTCTCCCTGTTACTGAAGTCAGTGCAGATAACCAGCAAAGACACCTATGGACTTGAACTCACAGAATCTTCCACTTCATCTTAAAAAGACACATGGTCCCACAGTCCTGGATGTATGCTAAGTCTTAGCTAAGAATGACGGTGTTTTCCACCATGGCGTTGCTATTTACCGACAAGAAGATTCTTTCCCTACCATTCCCAGTGTTATCCACACTGGGGACAGCACTTCTCCATGGTGTCCAAACCAAATCAAAAGAGTCCCTGTCTTAGAAGGCATTTGTTGCTGCTAAGTCACATCTGCTTGTCTGGTCATAGTATTCCACCATGGGACAAACAAAGGGTTAGTTTGTCCTCTTGGGATATGGTGAAGCCCTTTGACAAAACTGATTTCTTTTCTAGACAGTCTTTTAGGTGTGCAGCTCTCCCCAATCCACCTGCCTACCTTGGCTGCCTGGTCACTTTTTCCAATGTGGGTAAGTACGCCCCTGCCCATTTCCAGCCATTTACCAAAGCCAAATCATACTGAAGATGAATTTGCCATTCCCTCCAACTCATGAGTCAGGAAAATTACCAACAGAAGACATCGCTAGAAAGCATGACCATGTGCTCTGATCCCAACAGTTATTTAGCCAACCAGCTCCTCACTGAACTGTATCAGAATCACCTTTCCCTACCTGCCTGTTTCAGAAGAATTCAAGCTGAGAAAATGGCTGTGCCACACAGCTAGAGCGAAAGCAGGTGGCTTTTAAATTCAGTGTTTGGGAGTTCCAGACTTGATGCAAGAGATTCACATATAACCTGAAAAATAGCCCAGGTGCCTTGCAAGATAAAACTCTAGTAAGAACCCCTGAGGTAACCACAGGTAAGGCGAGCTTCACTTCCTGCCATAGCAGACTCCAGCTGCCACGGGGAGTGTTTTATTTTCATCTGTCTGATTCAAGGCAGGCTTCTTTTTCCATTCAGGTGTCTTAATCCAAGACCCAAAAGAAGGTTTAAAAAGAAGGACTTACCTCATTTACCTAAAGATTCTGGGTGGGAAATCCAGTAGCTGAGGCTAATGGAAGGGAGACAGCAAGCAGCAAACACGCCAGCTCCTACGGATATGGGGAACCACGGGAGTTATCACGTCTGAACCCTCACCAGAGTGAAGATAAATGCATATGACAATAATTTTAAATCAGTTTGTAGGATGTTAAGCAATAAGCCACCAACCGGGAATTCCCTAAGTTACTTCCCCCTTCTCTGATTGGTTGCTGGGCCCTTTAAAAAAATAAAATAAAGGATTGCAAGCATTGGCTCATTTGCATTTGGCCAACTCACACGTTAGTGTTCAAACAAAACAGGTCTAACCAGGTTATGCCTGTGTCTCAAGAACAGAAAGACAACCTGTTAATGGATGAGGAATTGATTTAGTGGTGACTGTTCTTTTCAGCAAGGAGCCCTGGTGTGCAATGGTTAAGCACTCATTTGCTAAGCCAAAGGTCGGTGGTTTGAACCCACCAGCCAAAAGTTGTGACAGTCTGCTTCCATAAAGATTTACAGCCTTGGAAACCCTATGGGGCAGTTGTACTCTGTCCTATAGGGTTGCTGTGAGTCAGAATCGACTCAGAGCAGTGAGTATAGGTTCTTTTCAGCTTACGGGCTATTTCAGGTGAAAAGCACTGAGCTCCCCAAAGACACCAGCAGGAATGGAGAGTGTAGAAGCAAAGCGAACAGAGTTCAAACTGGGAGAAGATGACGGTATAGAGGAAAGGGTACTCTAGAACGGCAGCATCATTTACTAATCTGTCTTTAGTCCCCTCTGCTTTGGCATCAAGAGCTTTGTCTGCCAGAGAGCAGCCTGGCTGTGCGGGTACCAGGTCCTGAAGGGGCTCCCGGCAAGGTAGACTGGTCACGGGTTTTGTCTCCAGGCACCAGGACTGCCTCTTTGACATTGACTCTTGGCAATTTGAATGGACTTTGAAAAGTCAATCTCCCCCTGCCACAGGTGAGAGCCTTGGGAGGGCATTTGAAGGAGGGTCTTGAGAGGGAGGATCCACTATGAGTTGTTCAGGTCTAATAGTCAACTCTCAACAATGCAAGGGCTGATTATCCGGTTGTCGGATTACCCAGGATCTTCACTTCCTCTTGACACGTACATGATATCATTTACTGTTTATTGACTTTGCCTGTAGGAGCTAAAGACGGAAAGATCAATACTCTGACACTGGAAATAAAACACAGTTGGGCCAAGAAGGAGGTGGAAGCCTAGGTAAGATCTACAGATTTTCAGTATCTGTGCCATCCCCATCCCCCTAGGCCAAAGGCATATCGGGAGTTACCTACACCTGCTTCACTGGGTCACAAATGCACCTCCACTCATGCAGGTGAGTGACTGCCCCTGGCAAGGAAAAATACAATCCCCTAACCATTAACTTTCTCTCTCAGGTCTTCCTGGACGCTAGTCTGGCATGAACTAAGTGTCCAAGCAGATTTCTTTAATGTACAGGCCTCCCCTCTACGGGAGAAGGAAAAGAAATGGGGTTTTGGCAAACAGACAAAGTTTTTGCGATCAAAACCAAGGAGTTCCCAGTGTAAAAAAGTCTGTATATGGGCAAAAGCTGACTGTGGATAGAACAAAAAGTCAGCAACTGCTGTATGAAGGTGGAATGGTGAGTGGGCAGTATTTATCCTTTCTGGAGTTTTTGTTTGTTTTGTTTTGTTTTCTTAGTTTATGCAACATAAATCCAGAGGAGAAACAGCAAAGGTTTTTGAGTGTATAGTAGGCTTGGAGGGAGGACAGGAGTGGATCTGGGAGAGTCTTGGATCTCAGGTAGGGCACTTCTTGAAGGTTTGAGGCGTGCAGTGTAGGGAGACTAAAAAGCCCTCCTGTATCCCTTGTTGTCAGGTGCTGCTGAGTCTTTCTGACTTATAGCGACCCCGTGTGATAGAGTAGAAGTCCCCCACAGGATTTTCTCAGCTGAAATCTTTACAGAAACAGATTGCCAGGTCTTTCTCCCTCAGAGCCACTTGTGTTCGAACCACCAACCTTTCGATTAGCAGCTGAGCGTTTAACTGTTACTCCACCAGGGCTCTATCTCTCTAGCCTTCCTCAAACATTTCTACCATTCCCTAATATTCAACCTTGGGTATTTCCTCAGGGCCCTGTTAAAAGGCAAAGGTCTCCCTTGGGACTGATAAAAACAGTAAATATCATTATTGCCCATCATTACATTAACCCCAATTAGTTTATCAGCTCCAGATCTGAGAGCAGGGCCCTAAGGGAACGGCCTGGCAAAGTTTTGCTTGGGAGATGAATCAGAAGAAGTCTTAGGTAGGACTCCTTTTACAACAGGGTGTGTGTGGGGGTGGGGCAGGGTGCTAGCAGTGCCAGTGAGACTCCAGGAAAGCGAACTTGGCCTTCTCTACAACTTTGCCTGAGATTAACCTGCAACAACAGGGTGGGGGCAGGGGTAGGAGTTGTGTGATCAAAAGGTTGTGAGCTGCAAATGCAGCTCCAAAAGTGATGTGGCTTGCAGGTCTAATCCTAAAAAGAAAAAAAAAAAAAAATCCTAGCCACCCTTAACTACAGCCCTCTAATTTCTTTTTTTTAATTTCTACCTGAATAGTCCCTGTTACATCGCCATTCCCTTATCCACTCTTACTCTACTCATTTTGGGTCAGAGGACTGTTCCATTAAGGTATCCCTGAAATAAGACCATTTTGGGGCAGTGGTGGTAGGAGGGATTGGAAGAGATGTCACCTCGTATTCACAAGCCACTTACTTGTGGGGTTTTTATGTACGTGAAGTCCCTAACAACATGCCTAGAAAAAAAACCAAACCCATGGCCATCGAGTCAATTCCAACTCATAGCGACCCTATAGGACAGACTAGAACCGCCCCATAGGTTTTCCATGGAGCGCCTGGTGGATTTGAACTGCCAACCTCTTGGTTAGCAGCCATAGCTATTTAACCACTATGCCCCCAGGGTTTCCACAATATGTCTAGCATCTAAAGAAAAAAGCAAACCCGTTGCCGTGGAGTCAATTCCAAATCATAGCAACCCTATAGGACAGAGTAGAGCTGCGCCATAGAGTTTCCAAAGAGCAGCTGGTGGATTCGAACTGCTGACCTTTTGGTTAGCAACCAAGTTCTTAATCCCTGCACCACCAGGACTCCACCTAGCACCTAGCAGGTACTTAGTAAGTATTGGTTTTTTTTCTTTACTTGGGACTTAGTTGAACCTCCCAGCATAAAAACAAAAAAACCCCACCCCCCACCAAAAAAGCTAGTTTTCAGGCACATTCATCTACAGAGCTTGGCTGCTACCAAAAGGTCGACAATTCAAATTCACCAGCCACTCTTTGGCAGCCCTATGGGGGAGTTCTACTCTGTCCTATAGGGTCGCTGAGTTGGAATTGACTTGATGGCATGGGTTTGGGCTTTTTTGTTTGTTTTACATCTGTAGAGAAAGGTCTTATATTCTATGGCCAACTTCAACAAGACAGCACATGCATCAGATTGGATGGGTGGATGGATGGGTGGACGGTTGGGTGGACTGGCGGACGAACGGACGGACGGACGGGCGGGCAGGCGGACGGTCTGGGTTTTAATTGAGAATGCTGAAAGATGGAGCTGTGCTGTGCCCTTCTACTGCAAGAGTCTCAAGTATATCAAGCATATCCCTCATGGATTTCTTGTTGTTAGTAGACATTGAGTTAGCTGTGACTCATGGAGGCCTCATGTACACAAACAAAATGTTGCTCAGTCCTATGCCATCTTCACAATCATTGCTATGCTCAAATCTGTTGCAGCCACTGTGTATTTTGAGTGTCTTTTAACCTAGGGGGCTCATCTTCAAGCACTATATCAGACAATATTCTGTTGTGCTCCTTAGGGTTTGTTTTTGTTTTTGTTTTTTTTGAGTAATTTTCAGAGGTAGATTTCCAGGCATTTCTTCCTAGTCTGTCTTAGGATAGAAGCTCCACCATGGGTGACCCTGCTGGTATTTGAAATACCAGTGGCATAGCTGCCAATATCACATCAACATGCAAGCCACCACAGTACAACAAACTGGCAGACGAGTAGTGACCCTCATGGGTAAGGAGTTTAAAAATACAACCACAAAAACACCAGAGCCTTAATATGGTCACATTGCTCCCTAAAAGTCCTATCAACTTTCTCAGGGAGGAAATAAGCAAGACTTTCATTACCATCTCATGCCTCCAACTCTAACATAGGTTTTTTTTGTTCTTTGCTCCCAGGATTTCTGGGAGACTGATAAAGACATGGGTAAGTAAATGGAGTGATGAGACAAAGCTCATTTCCCGTTATAGGGACGGAAAATCTAAAAAGAGAGAGACAAAGCAACTTACCCTCCTATCAAGATCAAGATAATACTGGAACCTGGAACCAACCCTAAAAGCCCAACTATTCTGCATAGAAATATTCCTGGTCTTCCCAACAGTTCAAGACTCTATCACTGTCTCAGTCCTGTGCAAGACACGGAGCATTTGAGTCAAGTTCTGCTGCTGGCCCTCCCAGAGGAAAAGGGGAACAAAGCAACCAGACCAGTTACATCCAGTAGCCTGGAGACCCCAAGTTCAGTGGCGTTGTCAACTAGATGATCCACATGGCAAAACCAAAAAATTTCAGGGACCTTAATTCCTAAATTAAAGTCAAGACAAAGAATCTCTTTAAGCCAAGTATCAAGCTCTAAAGGGTCAGAGTCTTAACACAGGCTGTGGTCACAAGGTTAGTGAGAGCTGTGCGCTTGATTTGCAAGGAAGAGGATGCTTGCTCACTTTACACAGCACCTTTTAACTAGAGGCCTGATATTTATTTTTGAAAGCAAGTGTGTGTTTGTATATGTTTCTATCATCCCCTCCTGATGACATAGAGTTACCTCCAGGGCAGAACATGACAAATCATTTAGTAAGAGTTACACAAGAATATTACCGTAGAACTGACGAGAACCTCTACTTCTGTAAAACTCATGGTGGGATGAGAGAGGTGACTAAACAGAGCAGAATATTATCACTAATTACCTTCACTAGCATCAGATAAGAAACTGGGGTTAGTAAATATCATCTTGCCTCTTACCCTACCCCTCTTGTCTTAGTTATCTAGCACTGCTATAACAGAAATACAAGTAGATGGCTTTAACAAACAAATTTATTTTCTCACAGTTTAGGAGGCTAGAAGTCTGAATGCAGGGTGCCGGCTCTAGGGAAAGGCTTTCTCTCTCTGTGGCCTCTGCAGGAAGGCCCTTGTCTCTTCTGAGCTTCTGCTTCTAGACAATCTTCTTGTGATTTGGCATCTCTCTTCTCCCATCTCTGCTTGCTAGCTTGTATTTAATCTCTTTTGTATCTGAAAAGAGATTGACTGAAGATACACCCTACACTAATCTTGTCTCATTAACATAACAAATACAACCCATTCCCAAATGGAATCATAACCACAGGCATAGAGGTTAGGATTTACCACACATATTTTGGGGGGACACAATTCAATCCATAACACCTCACCAAAAGTCACATTTCCAAAATCTTTAATAGAGACAGAGCTTAGATGCCTGGGGCTTTTCATACCAGCTGAGGAGAGGCTCCATGGGCTCTGAAGGAGGGATCTGAGCTCTGTTTGGGACAGATTTGTGTGGAGCCTTCTGACTATGCCTTTTGCCATCACATCTGTGCCTACACGCTGAGCAAACCCTCTGCCAATGTCACCTACCACTGAGCGGCTCTAGGTGCTGGGGTGGGGGAGGGTGGCTCACCATTTCTGGAAAAATGACTTATCACCTACACACACGTGTGCACACGCACACACGTGTACATGCACACAACTCGGACGTGTGAATCCATCACCAACCTATCTATGTACCAACAATGAATTTTTGGAACTCCTTCCTATTTTTTTAAAATACCCTCAAGACACCTCCACTCTTGCTTAACTTACTCCTGCCCTGTTTGTTCTGCCTTGGCTACATCTTATTATTCTCTTTCTGAACTTATCTTTCTTCACACCTAGCCTTTACACAGTCCCCTGACTTAATGCCAATTTCACTGCTGGGCTAAGCACTTTGTCTCTAGGATCAAACTGTTTTGAGCTTCTAAACAGTTTCCATCGAGGTCTTGAAGAAGGCTCATTTTCTCAGTTCCAGAGAAACAGGGAAGGCCAGGCAAGAGTTAGCCGCTTCTAGGCAACCTTCTTGTGGCCATGTGGCCAGTGTTTTCTTCTTTCTTTATGAGGAAAAGGGTTTGTTATAATTACAGTAATTGTCTTCATACATTATTTTGGCAAAAGAATTTCCTTTCCAAAATAATTAAAACAGACCTGGGACTGATGAACACTAAATTCAAGATTGTAATTTAACCTGAGGGAGGATGGGGAATGAGTCAAGGAAAGGGGCAAATGCAATAGGAGTTTTGCCAACATGACAGAATGTTAAGATGTGACAAAGCTGAGTGGTGGTTATGTATCTCCTATATTATTTTCTATAAAATTTTCTATTAACGTGGAATATTTAATTCAAAAAGAATATGCATAATAAAATATGGCCTTTTACTATTAAAAAACTATAACAAAAAACAATTCCGTTTCCACCACCATGGAACCCCCAATTGTAAAACAGATTAAAAGACATCGATGCCTGTGGACTGGAGTGAAACAGCTAGGGCCTCACCTACTTCATTTCCCTTCCCTTTTCTCCCATAGGCATCTCCAAAGGCTCTAACCTTCTCTGCGACATAGTCCTCCCAACTCAGTGTCCTTGCTGTAAGTCAATGGAGCCTCAGAATCACTTTTACAAATTCAGATTCCTGAGTTCTTCCCCACACCTACCAAATCTCCACTTTTAGGGGTGGGGTGATAGCAGAAAAAATAATCAACCTTGAATTCATCACCATTTATTTATATTTCGTGGGCTTCTACATTGTTCCACTGATAATAAACCAGAAGACATGGTTCCTACCATCCCAGAGGACATTTTAATGGAGAAACCATGAAGGTCTCAGCATCCAGTACATTCTCACCCAAGGACCACAAGAGACAGCAAACTCTTAGACCCAGAGTAGAAAATGTGTAAAATCAACATCCAGATGCCTGATGATTCTGGAGAACCTGTGGTGTTGGAAGACTAGGAGCTCTGAGAACCTAGTCTCTTACCCTGTAAAAACAAAATGGGGACAGCCTTCTCAGAAGCAGCCTGGTGTGGAGGAAAGGACATAAATTTTGGAGCCTGACAGATCAGCACAACCTTGTCACCTTTACTTTAGGTCTCACTTTCCTCATGTGTTTACTGGGGGTATTATGTGCTTGGTGAGCTGTTTGGAGAATTAAATGAGAAATTGCGTAAAGTGTTTAAAAGGTGCCTGGTACTTGGTGGGCTCTCAGGAAACATTTATTTAATTCCTCCAAGTACAGAGCTTGAAACCCAAGCGCTCCCCTTAGCAATATATGAAGTTAAATATGGGTTGTTGCAGAAATAACCCTCCACGTCTCAAAAGGCAAAGTAGGAGAAGGAGGTGAAGCTGGAAAGGCATAGAGAACAGGAGGAGTAATAATGACTGCTCACATTTATTAACTTCTGACCATGTGCCACTGTGTATCATAACATAATAGCCAAAAGAATGGACTCAAATATACCAATGATCATCAAGATGCCCCAGGACCGCACAAAGTTTCATTCTGTTCTACATAAGGTCACTATAAGCTGGAGTCAACTCGACAGCACCTAACAACATACAACCATGTATCAGTCATTAGACAAAGAACTTAATTTGCATTACCACATTTAAGCCCCTGAAAAATCTGTCAGAAAGAACTGTTACCCTTCTCACTATATAGGTGAGGAAACTGAGCCTCATCAGCCTGATAAGCACCTTGGCCAAAGTCACACAGTAAAACAAGTGGCTGAAGCTCAAACCAAAATCAGTGTAATTCCAAAACAGATCTCTTAACCACAACTCTCTCCAAAAAAGAGAAGCTTAGAAACTTGTTGAAATTTGAACTACAATATGTTACATAGATGTGGAAAACCAAGCCCAATTCTGGAAAGCAGATGGAAATGTGAGATTGGAAAATTGAAATGAAAAAAGTATGAAATATATGAACTCCAGACAGGATTGGGTCTTAGAGGACAGTCTTCAGCCCCTACTCTTTAATACCAAATACTTAAAAGGCTAAACGCTCAGAATAAGAATTGAGGGGAAACCCACTGAAAAAGTTGTGACTTGGCATTGCCTGAGAAGTCATGAGACACTTTTGACACAAAGGTCACTCGCTAGCCACCAGATTTAACAGCACTGAGCAAGCAAATACCACGGTTTGGGCCATCTGGATCCAGAAATGGCAGGGAGGAAAATAGGAAGAGTCAGAGGAATGATAAAGCCATTAAACATTAAGGCTTAGAGTAGTGGTGGAAAACCTGGTTGGGAGTGGGTCTCCAACAGTTTCTCCATCCTCATTCTGGATAAGCTATTGACATTGTCTCAAAGTAATTGAAAACCCTGCTCAACTAAGTTGTTGCCCCTAAATGCCTTCCAGATAGAAATTATGAATTATGAGCCCGCCCATGCCCTGGAAAAAATGTATCTAGAAACCTGCTAGAACTGTTATCAGAGAGTAGACAAGCACATCCAATGGGACTATGCAAAAAACTCATTTGCATAAATAAATTTTCCATTCAGTCCATTCAAAACATATGCACCTGCACATTGGTGGGATGTCAAGAAAGAAGCCCTTGGGATTATTTCTGAATAATTCCATATTTGGGGGAAATCCAGATAAAATCTCCCCCATGTGTCACACCATGTCTATGACCTTTCTCCCCTTTCTGTCCCCCACCCCCATTCTTGGCAATCACATGTGAATTCAGGGTTTGGAATTAGTCAATCTACCTTCCTGGACAAGGACAGTATGCCAAGCAGTCCTATTTTGAGACCTAGTTTCTTTTATGACAGTGCCCCAGGAAAGTTTTATGAGTCCTGATTTAAGGTTGGAGATTAATAACTCTGAAATTTTGAAAACTAAAAAAATACTGTGTAGGTGGGTGTGTAGAATAAAACTGAAATAAGGAACTCCTTCTCTGCAAACTGAACCAAAAATCTGCATAGTCAGTACATCTGAAAATTTCTCTTGGGAGCATAAACAACTCCGATGTGAAAGGGACCAGCCACAGTCTGCCCACTTCCTTACCCTGGAAAATGTGGAGACCCTAAAGCTCAGATATGCTAGGAAGAATGTGATAGGAGGGCAAAGGACAGGAGCCACCCCTGACAAGGTGAGTATGAGGGGGGCACGCTCAGCTTGCTATGAACTTTCTTCATCCACATCAAAAACTTCAAAGTCTGCTCAAAGTTTATGGTTCTCAAATTCATCAGTCCATGGTTCTGAGGAGTTGCCAGAACCACCGAGGCAGAAAACCTCAGGGACTCCAGCCTTAGCTCTCACAATTGTGTGTGGTTGTGGTGGAGGAGGGGTGCCGTTGGCAAGTATCTGATTTTTAGCTAATCCATTTTCTTTCCAGCTTGGCAGGTCACCTTAACTTGGAAGCTGAATGCATGTCTGGGGAAAACATGCTTGTAAGGGGCTGGGCCAATGCTCTGTAAACCTGAGCCTTGGCTGGGGGTAACATTCTTTGAACAACCAGGTAAGATGAGCCTAGAAAGCCATAGCACCATGCCAATACATACCCAGTCCCCAGGCATCCGGACCCACCATAAGTCACCACCCAGCCCACAGCCCAATCATCAGTCCCACTCTGTTCCTCAGTGCTGTGGGCAGCAAGCACTCGGCAGTGCAGCAGAGTTGCTGAGAATGGGGTTAAAGTGAGACCAAGAGGGAAAAAGAAACAGAGAGGCAGCAGTTCCTGCATATTTTATCCTGATGCCCATACAGAAACTTTGAAATGTCCCTAAAACTCACCATTTTAGCTGCAATTGTACAAAATTTCTATACACACAACCCCCATTCTGTACTTCTTCATGTCTGCAGCCTTCCCAAAAGCAACCAGATGCCTCCCTCATTCAAAAATCTTCATGCAGCCCCCGCTACCTGGAGCCGTCTACCATGGGTGGTACACAAGACGATCTTAAGTCCAGTAAGAAAAACTTTTATTTCAATAGTTATGTGTTTTTGTTATGAACACAGATTTAGTAAAGTAAAAAAATGAGTCAGTCTAAAGAAAATTATTAAGTGAATAACATAGGTGCTACATAAAACAAACAAAAAAATAAACCCATTGCCGTTGAGTCAATTCCAACTCACAGCAACTCTATAAGACAGAGTAGAATTGCCCCACATAGTTTCCAAGGAGCACCTGGTGGATTCAAACTGCCAGCCTTTTGATTAACAGCAATAGCTCTTAACCACTACGTCACCAGGGTTTCCAGGTGCTGCATAGACATGGCAAAAAAAAAAAAAAAGTGATGATGAGTGATTGAAATTTGGGAAATAATGGCTTAACAACAGACAGGTCAAACTACCTGGCATGACATTCATCCCCTGGTATCCATCTATGTTTCCAGTCTTAAGTCCTCTGGTCTCCAACCTGACCTCAGAGAGAATGTTGCAGGCATGGTGAACTCAAGTCACTTCAGCACACATGTCCTGTGCCTTTCTGCTTCCTACTCTTCCTGCTACAGGGACCACCCCTTCTCCATCCTTGCCCAGTGGAACCCAACCATTTTTCAACACCATTTTCTCCATTCAGTCTTTGCCAATTGCCTTTATCAGAAGTTAAATCTCCCAGAACATTTTTTCTAGGGTTGGAACCATTTAATATTCAACTTTCAACAAATATTTATTGAGCTTCTAGCATGTGTAGGCACTGTTCCAGGAAATGGGGATTCAGCCGTGGGGGTGGGGGTCATAAAAAGATCCCTGGCATCATGAAACTTGGCTTCTAATGAAGTGAGATGACAACATGTTTCATATTCTGCCATGTGAGGCCACTCTGGGGTACCACTTTTCCCCAACCAGCCTGGATAACCTGGGCAGAAAAGGTCTTATTTATCTTCATATCCCCAGGAGAGCCAAGTTGCAGAGTGCTCAAAACTGCTTGCTGAATTGAATCAGATGGCATTTCTCAGAGTTTGAAGCCCTGAAGTTGGGGCCCTAGTACGTAGAAATGGTGTCATAACCAATCACACTCTGTGTTTTGACGGAGCTTTAGAAACTGCTTTCTGTCTCTCACTAGAGCCTCACAATACCCCTGGGACAAGTGATGCAGATAAGACAGTTGAAATTTGGACCCCTTCGGGCTTGGCATCTTTCCCAAGGTCATACAGTCAGTACATGGCAGGGCAGAGGTCTGAGGTCAAGTTCGTGGTCCGCCCAGTGTCTGCTCTTGCTGCCATGACAATTCTCCTCACACCTCAGGATGAGGTACTTCCAGACACAGACAACTCTAATTCTTGTTGGGAATAAACCCACAGCAGACATGGAGCACCTACTGATGCAAGGCTCTGGAGTAACTGCTGGAAAGATGAGGACACCCAGGAACAGTGCCAGAAGTGGGAGAAGCCCTGATGTGATCCTAGAGAGAAAGCACAGGGTTGCTTCTCCATCTCTCCTGTATCTCACTTTGCCCCTTTCTCTCACTCCATTCCTTTTCTAGAACCACTACCAAACCTCAGCATGGAGACTGCATGTGGGATGACCAACTCATCCTGGTTTGCCTGGAGTTTCCCAGTTTTAGCACTGATTGACCCTTGTCTGGGGAAACCCCTCAGTCCCCAGCAAACAAGGAAGTCTGGTCCCCCCAGCTGCATGTCACACAGAGCTGTGCTCCCATCCAGTCTTCTCCAACAGCTGTGTGTCTTTGGGCAGTTACTTACCAATCTCTGAGTCCCTATTTTCTCGTTTGCAAAGTGGATAATACCCACTCCCAGGGCTGCTGTGAGGATTAAAGTACTGTATGTTTAGGGAGATAGCACGTGAACCATAAATGGTTCTATTATTAATATCTTTGGAGGCTGTACTGAGAGCAGCGTAAAGAGAACAGAGCTCTGGTTAATCAAAGAAACTATGAGCTGGAAAATGCAGCTGAGTAGCTATTTCTCTTTTGGAAAACAACAGGCCTAGGATCATGTGGCCACAACAGGCATCTCAGAATGGCAGGAAACAAAAGCCTTACCACTGAAGTGCTATAAACCAAATCCAGAATCTACTCAGTTCTGCCTTATTAATTTTCTTAAGCATTTACTATGTGCCAGATGCCATACTAAGTATTTTATTTACATGCAATTTCTCATTTAAGCCTCACACAGCCCCATAAGGTACCGTTGTTATCCCCATTTTAAGGATGAGGAAACTGAGGCTGAGAGAAATTGAGTAACTTGTGTCTGTGGGGACAGGTGCAGACCAGGTCTGCCTGAACTCAGAGCCTCTATATCCCTAACCATCATCTAACATGCTTAGGAAACACCCTCCCCTGTGCCTGAGCAGAAGCTGACAGGTTTTCTCCCTCCAAACAGAAGGAAATTGGCATTTCACTAGGCACAGGGCAATCTGATCAGTCCTGGAGAAAAGAGGAATTAGAAGGCGAGCCCTTGCTTGCTGGGAGATAGCTTGCCCTGAAACCTTGCTAGGTTTCCCAGAACCCTGAATAAATATTTACATAATCTAATTACACTGCTCTCCAGCTTCAGACTGAGGAGAAAACATAGAACTAGCCCAGGCCAATGAACCATTGTGGTTTGGACAGATTTTCTTTTCAGCCCACACAGTCTAATATTCCTAACAATTTCCAGTAGACTGTCTGTCATAGAGGAAGGGGCATCTGACTTAGAAATAGATCGGGGTTTTCATCCCAACTTTATCACTTCTTAAATGTGTCATCTTGGAAAACTTGAGGCCCAGTTCTCCCATGTGTAAAATGGGCATAAAATTTGTCCCTGTGCCACCACCTCCACCACCATCACCATCATGATCGTCAACAACACCTGTTGAGTACTTAACATACGCTAAGCGCTACACTTGCATCTTTACATCAAATCCTCTCAAAAGGTCTTGGATGTAGTTATTATTTTTATCTCCATTATACAGATGAGGAAACTGAGGCTTGGAGAAGTTAGGAAACCTGGCCAAGGACATACACTTTTAGGAAGGTGCAGAGCCAGGTCTCAGGCCCAGACAGTCTGACTCCAAAACTTTGCTTCTGATTTTGTGAACTG
The DNA here is from genome assembly GCF_030014295.1 of Loxodonta africana. NCBI lineage: Eukaryota > Metazoa > Chordata > Mammalia > Proboscidea > Elephantidae > Loxodonta > Loxodonta africana. Next base: position 48,574,594 of record NC_087348.1, read on the forward strand.
TCTCTTATCACCTGTACTGTCCAATGAAGTGACACGTGTGAATGTGCCTGGCTTATAGGCCACCCTACGGTAGCATCCTTTCTTCCACAATCTCAATCCACCACTCCTTACAGTGCCTGAAAGGAAAAGAGGGAGACTGGCTGTGGGAGCACCTCCTCCTTCCCCAATTGCACTGCCTTCCAAGTGATAGTAAATGATTCACCAGGTCGGGATGAGAACATGTGACCCTAGGAGTGACTCAGGAACACAGAGGGACCAAGGTAAGAGCATCTAACTGCGGAACAAAGCCAGGTAGCAACCCGTGGCAAAGAAAATTACAGGCTGGAGAGGCAACACAAAGGCGGAAGCCTGTCTAGTTTATACTGTAACGAATCACAGCCTCAAAGACTTCGAGGAGGTCTACAGACTCCACCAGGCTACTGGGGAGCCAACAGAATTAAAACAAACATACAAACAAACAAAAAAGCAACCTCTGCGGTACTTCCTATCTCACTCTGCACTGTCCCCTTGCCTTTTCTCCCCTCTATAAGTCCATGCCCAAGTCCTCAAACAGTGTCCCCTAGGGGTCCAATGTTCTCAAAAGGGTGGGAGGAGGGCGTAAGGTCAGAAATACCATCCAAAAAAAAAACCAAACCCGTTGCCGTCAAGTTGATTCCAATTCATAGCGACCCTGTAGGACAGAGTAGATCTGTCCCATATGGTTTCCAAAGAGTGGCTGGTGGATTCGAACTGCTGACCTTTTGGTTACCAGCTGAGCTCTTAACCACCGTGCCACCAGGGCTCTAGAAGTATGATCCCAACCAAGTATGATAGGATTGTGAAAAATACACAAATCATCAATATTAGCTGGAAAATGAAAATCATGGCTCTTCATGTTGTTATACAACAGAGTAAAACTAGCTTATTTTCCATCAAGATAGAAAATGAAAACTTATCATTATCATATCCAGCAATCTAAGACACCCCCTCCTACCCTAAATTGCCATGCCAAAACACAGCATTTTAGTTGCAAGCCAGGTAGGCCTAGGTTTGTGTCCAGCTCTGCTACTTGCAGCTGTGTGGCCTTGCCCAAGTGACTTGACCTCTCTGAGCTTCCACTTCCTCATTTGTTCAATGTGAATCATAACAGTACTCACTCTGTGAGGTTATTAAGGGGATTAAATTAGATAGTGCATGTAAAGGGCTTGATTTGCCAGCTATTTTATTTATTTATTCCTGTAATTCTGAATTCTGCCTCCTCTTGCCCAGGACTCAGCCATCTGACCTACCCTATTCTGTTGATCTTCATCTCCCCATAGTCTTTTTGGCTCAACCCACTACCCCTGCTTATGGGTGTTTTCAAATAAGGCCAGCTGAATTGAAGATAAGCTCCAAATCTCAGGTGCTACTTGGCTACCTGGACATGCCTGCCGTGGGGCCTGTGTTGTCAGTAATCGGCCCCCATTATTGTTAGTTACCACTGATTTGATTCTGACTCACGGTGACCCCATGTGCACAGGGTAGAACCGTTCCTTACCGTTTTCAAGGCTTTGGCCTTTTGGAAGCAGATCACTGGACTTGTCTTTCAAGGCACCTCTGGGTAGGTATGAACTGCCAACCTTTCAGTTAGTAGTTGAACGTTTAACCGTTTGTACCACCCAGGGACTACTAGACCTTTTTCCAGTGACCTTGTGTTTCAGATTTCAGAGGCTGGACAGGCCCTCTTCTCTCCCTCCCTGCTCTCTCTAACCTCCCCTTTCCAAGCTAGCTCTCTTACCTTCGTGCAACACCAGGGGGTCATGGGCTCTTTCTATGGAAATGCTATTTGGTTACCTGCTGTTTTGCATTTTGTAGCACCTAGGGCCTGGATGTGACCAGAATGCTGTGACCAGCCACAGCTTGGCAATGACAAAGTCACACTGTCCTTAAACTAACACCTTGAGCACCCCTTGTCTTTCTCTTCTTCCTGATATCATCCTTCCAAACACAACAAAGATCTACGTGTCAGAATTTTCTGTAATAACAAAAACAATAATGCACAGTATTCCATTGCTACTAGATTTTATATTTGGAATTGTGAATCCTCCATTTAACCCTCAAAGGTAAGCTTTCCAAATATCCTAGGGCATGGTTCCTACCATTTTATTGGGTAACAATTTCTCAGGATGGCCTCAGCCTACCAGTGTCACATGAACCAGGCTTGTCAGCTAGAGGAGCAGTGGAATATAAGCTAGTCCACGGGCAGCATGGCAGGTGGAGGGAGGAGGACAGTTTCATAGTTTTAAAAGCCCCAACAGAACTGGTAAGCCCCACGGTTGGTTCCGGTGTGGAAGGCAAGCACTCTGATTGTGGGAATGTATATTTGTACAATCTTTGTGGAGGGCAATCAGGTAGTATCTATCAAAATTTGACATGTTCATATCATTTGACTCAGCAACTTCACTTCTAGGAATTTCTCCCATAGATTTATGTAAAAAAGGTCATTAAAATATATGATTAAATGTTGAAAACAGCATCAGTGTTCATCAGTTGGAGAATGCTTAAGTTATGTTGTTGTTGTTGTTAGGTGCTGTCGAGTTGGTTCCAACTCATAGCTACCCTAGGCACAACAGAACGAAACACTGCCCAGTCCTGCACTGTCCTCACAATTGTTGCTATGCTTGAGCCCATTGTTGCAGCCACTGAGTCAATCCATCTCGTTGAGGGGCTTCCTCTTTTTCGCTGACCCTCTACTTTACCAAGCATGATGTCCTTCTCTAGAAACTGATCCCTCCTTATAACATGTCCAAAATATGTGAGACATACTCTTGCCATCCTTGCTTCTAATGAGCATCATGAGTGTACTTCCAAGAAAGATTTGTTCATTCTTTTGGCAGTTGGTCGTATACTCAATATTCTTTGCCAATACCACGATTCAAAGGCATCAATTCTTCTTTGGTGTTCCTTATTTATTGTCCAGCTTTCACATGCATATGAGGCAATTGAAAACACCATGGCTTAGGTCAGGCACATCTTAGTTCTCAGTCATCTTCACTTTTCAACACTTTAAAGAGATCTTTTGCAGCCAATTTGCCCAATGCAATGCGTCTTGATTTCTTGACTGCTGTTTCCATGGGTGTTGATTGTGAATCCAGTAAAATGAAATCCTTGACAACTTCAATCTTTTCTCCGTTTATCATGATGTTGCATATTGGTCCAGTTGTGAGGATTTTTGTTTTCATGTTCGGGTGTAATTCATACTGAAGGCTGTGGTCTTTTATCTCCATCAGTAAGTGCTTCAAGTCCTCTTCACTTTCAGCAAAGAAGGTTGTGTCATCTGCCTAGCGCAGGTTGTTAATGAGTCTTCCTCCAAACCTGATGCTGTATTCTTCTTTATATAGTCCAGCTTCTCAGATTATTTGCTCAGCATACAGATTGAATAGGTATGGTGAAAAGATACAACCCTGATGCACACCTTTCCTGACTTTAAACCATGCAGTATTTCCTTGTTCTGTTTGGACAACTGCCTGTAGATCCATGCACAGATTTCTCATGAGCACAATTAAGTGTTCCAGAATTTCCATTCTCCACACACAATGTTATCCATAATTTGTTATTATACACACAGTTGGATGCCTTAGCATAGTCAATAAAACACAGGTAAACATCTTTCTGGTATTCTCTGCTTTCAGCCAGGAACCATCTGACATCAGCAATGATGTCCCTGGTTCCACATCCTCTTCTAAATCCAGCTTGAATTTCCGGCATTTCCCTGTCAATATACTGCTACAGCCACTTTTGAATGATCTTCAGCAAAATTTTGCTGGCATTTGACACTGATGACATTGTTCTATAATTTCCACATTCAGTTGGATCATCTTTTTGGGGAATAGGCATAAATATGAATCTCTTCCAGCTGATTGGCTAGGTAGCTGTCTTCCAAATTTCTTGGCATAGAGTGAGCACTTCCCATGCTGCATCCATTTATTGAAACATCTCAATTGCTATTCCATCAATTCTTGGAGCCTTGTTTTTCGCCAATGTCTTCAGTGCAGCTTGAACTTCTTCCTTCAGTACCGTCAGTTCCTGATTATATGTTACCTCCTGAAATGGTTGAACATCGACTAATTCCTTTTGGTACAGTGAGTCTGTGTATTCTTTCCATCTTCTTTTGATGCTTCTTGTGTCATTTAATATTTTCCCCTTAGAATCCTTCAGTATTACAACTCGAGGCTTGAATTTTTTATTCAGTTCTTTCAGCTTGAGAAATGCTGAACGCATTCTTCCCTTTTCGTTTTCTATCTCCAGCTCTTTGCATACGTTATCATAATACTTTACATTGTCTTCTCGAGCTGCCCTTTGAAATCTTCTGTTCAGCTCTTTTACTTCGTCTTTTTTTCCTTTTGCTTTAGCTCCTCGACACTCAGGAGCAAGTTTCAGAGTCTCTTCTGACATCCATTTAGGTCTTTTCTTTCTCTCCTGTCTTTTTAGTGACCTCTTGCTTTCTTCATGTATGATGTCCTTGATGTCATTCCACAACTCGTCTGGTCCTCAGTCATTACTGTTCAACGAGTCAAATCTATTCTTTAGATGGTCTCTAAATTCAGGTGGGATGTACTCAAGGTCATTCTTTGGCTCTTGTGGACTTGTTCTAATTTTCTTCAGGTATGGTCCACATATAAAATAATATTAAAAGATGAAGTTAGATTTAAAGATGTCCGTATATTAAGTAAAAAATCAAGCTAAAGAATAGGGCTTAAAATATGGTTACAATTTCTGTTGTTGTTGTTAAAACATAAATTTTGTAATATCTGGGAGGATATATAAAAAAACAGTAAACATTTGCTGCTGGGAGGGTTCACATTCTTCTTTGTTTTAATTTTGTAATATGTATATATTTATCTGTATTTATACATCATCCCAATATAACATTGGTGTGTGGCAATCAGTGATAATTTTCCATTAAATATAATAATATGTTGTAATTAGTTGCCATTGAGTAGATTCTAGCTCATAGTGACCCCACGTGATATAGTCTTTTTTTAAGGCAATTTAAGTTTTTAGTGAGTCTTTTTGAAAAAGGAACTAAGAGACTAAGAGGTCAAGTGGTAAATGGATATAGCAAAACATTGAATAACTTGATGGCTAAACCTGTTGCCATTGAGTCAATTCCAACTCACAGTGATCCTATAGGACAGAGTAGAACTGCCTTATAGGGTTTCCAAGGCTGTAATCTTTATGGAAGCAGACTGCCACATCTCTCTCCTGTGAGTGGCTGGTGGGTTCAAAGTGCTGACCCTTTGGTGAGTAGCCGAGCCCTTAACCACTGTGCCAGCAACACTCTTCACTTAATGTTTGGGAGACTTGAATTAAGCAGTGCAACTTGGCCTTGGAGTGGCCAAGAGCACTTCTGCACCTAAAAACCCAGACACACTAATGTTACCTCCTTCTTGGGCTTTTAAGAACCTGAATCTGAATACCCCAAGAGTTTACCACTTAATGCTGTAATTAATCCCACACTTGTCACCTTCCTCCTTCCACCCGCCTACAGTCATCACAGGGCTCAACCCACACTGTGCCCAGTAGTGAGGCCACTGAAGCTAAGCCTGCAGCAGAACAGCAAACACCCTGCCAATGATTTATCTCCCTTATCTCAAACTCCACACTTTCACTGAGGGCAAAGGTCATTCACAGGAAGCTCCTTCAAAGTTAATTACCCTTCATTCTCAGAAGCCAACACACTCCTGCTCTAGATGAGGAAAAACCACATCCAGCCCCCATTGACCAAAGTTTCTCCCTAGGTCAGTAGGTCCCAAACAGGCTTAGTATCATAATCACCCGGGAAGATTTATCAAAATACTGGTGTCTGAACCTCCCAGCTGACTTGTGGAATCCAGTCACTTACAGATGGGCCTAGAAAACAGCATTTTGTGCTTCTGGGAGAGTCTGATGTTCAGAAGGATTTGGAAACTAATGTCCTTGGTTGGAAACCTCCTCTCTGATGTTGTTGTTACCTCAGATGTTGTCAGCTCCAACTCATGGCAACCACGTATACAACAGAACAAAATGTTACCCAGTCCTGCACCATCTTCACAATCATTGGTATGCTTGAGTCCATTGTTGTGGCCACTGTGTATTTTGAGTGTTTTCCAACTTACAGGGCTCATCTCGCAGCTTTATATTGGACTATGTGATATGATAGAAGGGTGGTGACCTTCTCAGTAGGCTTCCTATTTTGTCTATTAATGACCCACAATCATCCTACCAAGGCAATATAGTATAGTAGTTTAGTACATGGGGTTGGGAGTCAAGCAAATGTGTCTTCAAATCCTGTGTTTGCTTCTAGAAAGTTGCTGAGAAGGCCTTAGGCAAGCTGCTTAACCACTCTGAACCTCGGTTTCCTTGGCTATAAAATGGAAATAACAACAGCTTCTATGCATCATCAGCTTGCTTTAAGGAGATAATGCACGTAAAGTCCATAGGGCAGTGACTAACTTGGCCATTATTTATCAGGATAACTTTTTATCTTGATAACCAAAAAGGACTTAAGTAGTTTGAAGGTAGAAAAGAGAAAAGTGAGTGGGAAGGAGAGTCAAAACAGTCTTTGATATTTAGACCCTTCTTGCCCCTTTCCCTTTAACACAGGAGATCCTTAAGCTCAGAAGTTAGGATTCTAGGCCATTCCTCACCACTCTCCCTACCCTCTAATCCCTACTCACACTGGACATGTGGCTCAAATTGCCAACACACCTGCTGGGGTCCAGTACAAATTCACCATGAGAAATAAACTGAGTGGACAGAGGACCACATGAGGGGCAACCTTGGATCCCCATGTCATAGATTAAATGGTTTAAGAAGGCCCTACCTCTAAACTGATACAGGGGAGGTATTCAGATTTCTGCATCACTAAAAGTAGTTGCTGTTGAGTCGACTCTGACTCATGGTGACTCCATGTGTATCAAAGTAGAATGTGTTCCATAGGGTTTTCAATGGCTGATTTTTTGAAAGCGGATTGCCAGGCCTTTCTTCCGAGATACCTCTGAGTGGACTCAAACCTTCAACCTTATGGTTAGCAGGGACTCCTCTCCTGCAGTAGAATCCTGCTTTTCTTCATTTGGACATGTTCATTTGTACCCTTGTTGCATAAAATGAAAACCCATTAAGAGGATCAGTTCATTCATTTATTCGTTCACTCTTTCATCAGACACTCACCGAGTGCTGCTGGGTGCCCCGCTCTGTGCATATGGAATACATCACAGGATCCTGAGCATCTTCTGGTTACTCTTCTTTGTCTTATAGATAAGGAACCTGGGACCCAGAAAAGTGAAATGATGCAGCTACGGTCTCACAGCCAGCAAGTGGCAGCATTGGAAGATGAATCCAAGTGCCCTGGCTCTCAGCATCTTGCCCTACTCCACACTGCCCCCAGGAAGGGCATAGCCAAAAGTTCCATGGGGACATTTGTCTTATTGCCTAAATAAATTGCCTGGCACGATGTCTGGAGCTTGGTAATTACTCACTGGTTGAACGAATGAACAATTTGGAAACCAAACCTAGCACTGGTAGTAGAGCAGTACACTGCAGTGAGGGCACTGAATCTCAAACTTTAATGTGCACACGACTTGCCTGGGGATCTGGTTAAAATGCAGATTCTGATTCAAGGCCCTTGGGGTGGGCTGGGGATTCTGCATTTCTAGCAGTCTCCCAGGTGATACAGATGCTGCTAGTCCGCAGACTATAACAGGGAATAGTGTATAGGACACTCTGGAGCCAGGCTGCCTGGATAAGACTGGCTTTGCTACATAGTCAAGTAATCTTGAGCAATTTCCTTAAACTTCCTGTGCCTTGGCCTACTCACCTGTTTGGTTAACACGCTCAGCTGCTAACCTGAAGATTGAAGGTTCAAGTAAACCAAGAAGCACCTCAGAAGAAAGGCCAGTGATCTAATTCCAAAAAATCAGCCATTGAAAACACCATGGAGAAGAGTTCTACTCTGACACACATAGCATAGGGAGACCATCAGTGAGAAGTGACTTGACAGCAACTGGTGCCGGTACTGGTAATAACAGTACCTGCTTTACAAGGTTATTGTGATGTCTCAATTAGTTAATACGTGTTAAGCACTTTGCCCAGTGTCTGGTAAATTATAACTGTTGTTAGGTGCCATCGAGTCGGTTCTGACTCATAGTGACCCTGTGTACAAAGGAATGAAACACTGCTTGGTCCTGTGCCATTCTCACAATCATTGTTGCTGTGTTTGAGCCCATTGTTGGGGCCACTGTGTCAATCCATCTCATTGAGAGTTTTCCTCTTTTTTGATGTAGAGGGTCAGAGAAGAAGAGGAAGACCCTCAACAAGATGGATTGACACGGTGGCTTCAACTACGGGTTCAAACATAGAAACAATGATCATGAGGATGGCACAGGACCAGGCAGTGTTTCATTCTGTTGTACACAGCGTTGCTGCGAGTCAAAACCACCTTGATGGCATCTAACAACAATAACGACTACTACTTTACCAAGCATGATGTCCTTCTCCAGGGATTTCTTCCTCCAGATAACATGTCTAAAGTCAGTGAGATGCAATTGGCTTAACATAGTTTATAAAGGAAATGTTCTACATTCCACTTTGGTGAGCAGCATCTGGGGTCTTAAAAGTCTCTGAGCTGTCATCTAGGATACTTCGCTGGTCTCACCCCTTCGGGAGCAAGGAATAATGAAGAAAACTAAAGACACAAGGGAAAGGTTAGTCCAGAGGACTAACAGACCACATCTACCATGGGCTCCACCAGGCTGAGTCCAGTACAACTAGATGGTGCCCGGCTACCACCACTGACTCTTCTGAAAGGAATCAAAATACAGGGTCCCGGACAGAGCTGGAGAAAAATGTAGGATAAAATTCTAACTCAAAAAGAAAGACCAGACTTGCTGGCCTGACAAACTGGAGGAACCCTGAGAGTATGGCCCCTGGACACCCTTTCAGCTCAGTAATGAGTTCATTCCTGAGGTTCACCCTTCAGCCAAAGATCGAACAGGCCCATGGAACAAAACAAGACTAGAGGGGCACACCAGCCCTGGGGCAGGGACTGGAATCTAGCAGGGAACAGGAAAGCTGGTAACAGGGAATCAGGTTGAAAAGGGAGAGTGTTGACATGTAGTGGGTTGTTAACCAATGTCGTACAACAGTGTGTGTACTAACTGATGAGAAACTAGTTTGTTCTGTAAACCTTCATCTAAGTACAATAAAATAAAATAATAATAAAGTACGTGAGATGCAGTCTCACCATCCTCACTTCTAAAGAGCATTCTGGCTCTACTTCACCCAAGACAGATTTGTTCGTTCTTCTGGCAGTACACGGTATATTCAATATTCTTCACAAACACCATAATTCAAATGCTCCAATTCTTCTCTGGCCTTCCTTATTCATTGTCTAGCTTCCACATGCATATGAGGCAATTGAAAATATCATGGCTTGGGTCAGGTTCACCTTAGTCCTTAAAGCGACATCTTTGCTTTTTAACACTTTAAGGAGATCTTTTGCAGCAGATTTGCCCAATGCAATATGTAGTTTTATTTCTTGACTCTGCTTCCATGGGTGTTGATTATGGATCCAAGTAAAATGAAATCCTTGACAACTTCAATACTTTCTTCATTTATCATAATGTTGCTTATTGGTTCAGTTGTGAGGATTTTTGTTTCCTTTATGTTGAGGTATAACCCATATTGAAGGCTATGGTCTTTGATCTTTGATCTTCATCAGCAAGGTGGTGTCATCTGCATATCACAGGTTGTTAATGAGTCTTCTTCCAATTCTGATGCCTCATTCTCCTTCATATACTTCTTCATATAATCCAGCTTCTTGGATTATTTGCTTAGCATACAGATTAAGTAAATATGGCAAAGGGATACAATCCTGACCCACACCTTTCCTGACTATAAACCGCGCAGCATTCTAGTTCTATGTACAGGTTCTGCATGAGCACGATTAAGTTTTCTGGTTCCTATTCTTCACAATGTTATCCATAATTTGTTATGATTCACACACTCAAATGCCTTTGCATAGTCAAGAAAACACAAGTAAACATCTTTCTGGTATTCTTTGCTTTCAGCCAGGATCCACCTGACATCAGCAATGATATCCCTGGTTCCATGTCCTCTTCTGAATCCAGCTTGAATTCCTGGCAGTTCGCTGTCAATGTACTGCTACAACCATTTTTTTAATTATCTTCAGAAAAATTTTATTTGTGTGTGATATTAATGATATTGTTCAATAATTTCCACATTCTCTTAGATCACCTTTCTTTGGAATGGGCACAAATATGGATCTCTTCCAGTCAGTTGGCCAGGTAGCTATCTTCCAAATTTCTTGACATAGATGAGTGAGTGTTTTCAGTGTTGCATTTGTTTGTTGAAACATCTCAGTTGGTATCCCATCAGTTCCTGGAGCCGTTTTTGTTTTTTTGTTTTTTTGTTTTTTTTGCCAATGCCTTTAGTACGTCTTGGACTTCTCCCTTCAATACCATCAGTCCTTGATTATATGCTACTTCCTGAAATGGATGAACGTTGAACAATTCTTTTTGGTGCAGTAACTCTGTGTAGTCCTTCCATCTTCTTTTGATGTGTCCTGTGTCATTCAATATTTTGCCCACAGAATCCTTCAATATTGCAAGTCAAGGCTTGAGTTTTTTCTTCAGTTCTTTCAGCTTGAGAAATTCTGAGTGCATTCTTCTCTTTTGATTTGCTAACTCCAGGTCTTTGCACATGTCACTGTAATACTTTATTTTGACTTCTCAAGTTGCCTTTTGAAATCTTCTGTTCAGCTCTTTTATTTCATCATTTCCTCTCTTTTCTTTAGCTACCCTATGTTCAAGAGCAAGTTTCCAAGTCTCTTCTGACATCCATTTTGGTCTTCTCTTTCCTTGCTATCTTTTTAATGACCTTTTGCTTCCTTCATGTATGCTGTCCTTGACGTCATCCCACAACTTATCTGATCTTCAGTCATTGGTGTTCAGTGCTTCGAATCTATTCTTGAGATGGTCTCTAAATTCAAGTGGGATATACTCAAGGCCATACTCATGGACTTGTTCTAATTTTCCTCAGCTTCAACTTGAACTTTCATATGAGCAATTGATGGTCTGTTCCTCAGTAGGCCCCTGGCCTTGTTCTGACTGAGGATATCGAGTTTTTCCATCATCTCTTTCCACAGATGTAGTCAATTTGATTCCTGTGTATTCCATCTGGCGAGGTCCATCATTTATGTTGTTGAAAAAAGGCATTTGCAATGAATAAGTCATTGATCTTGCAAAATTCTGTCATGTAATCTCTGGTGTCCTTTCTAACACCAAGCCTCTATTTTCCAATGACTGATCTTCTTTGTTCCTAACTTTCTCATTCCAATCACTAGTAATTATCAATGCATCTTGAGTGCATGTTTGATCAATTTTAGATTGCAGAAGTTGGTAAAAATCTTCAATTCCATCTTTGGCACTATATTGGGTACATTTTAGGCACTCAGAAACAATCAGCTGTTATCGGAGTGTAAAGGGTAGATGTGCAAGCCTTTTTAGGGTAAGGTAAGCCTCCCCTTTTCTGTCCTCACCCCCATTCTGAAAGAGTCAACACATTCTTCCCTGTATTAGGCCAGCCTCGGTCCCAACCACCACCCTCAAACAGCCCCTGACACCACAAATGATAATTCCCCTCCTTGCCAAAATAGTAGTCAGAGCAGCCCATGGTGCCTTTCCCCACTCCACCCCGGTTGAAGTGCAGCTGTGAGCCGAGCAGATGAAAATGTGCCAGCAGGCAGATGTGGCAAGGGCTCCGCTTCCCAAAATGCAGCTCCAGCTGGCAGTCGTATGGATTTGTTGTTCCTAAACGCTGCTCCGTGCGTGCTTTCAAGAGGCAACGAGAGTTTTTATCTCCAAGATCCTGAAGAGCCAGGAGGTAATAAAGATTGGCAAGGTAACTCTGCCAAATTCTGCTGTTATCGTCAGAGAAAGGATAAATATGCTTATCAGGAAGACATAAATTTAGAGGCCCTCTGGGGGTATCAGGTTAGCTGGATCTTAAGAAAAGTTGGAGAAAACTCTGGATATTCAAGTACATGGTGTTGTCTCCTTCTCCTCTAACTGCAGGACCCTGTACTCTCAGTCCCCACCCCCGCCTTTCCTGCCCTCCAGCAATATTCCCCCTTAAACCATGAATGGAAGTCTTGTACTTGTGCTTCCCCTAACCCAAGTCTTTGGCTGAAGGAAAAACACTCTCCTAGAACTTTTTAGACATCAGCCATGGAAGAAAGGGGCAGCTGAAAAAGGAAAGTGATGTACTTTTAAGGTCAGAAAGACCTGAGTTTGAATCCCAGCTTTAGCACTTACCACCTGTGTACCTCTGGTAAGACACCAAGTTCCTCATCTGAAAAGTGGGGCGAATACCTCCCATACAGGGTGGTTGTGGGATTAGAGATAATATATAGGAAGTTCTGGGAGTCCCTGGGTGCTGCAAATAGTTAACAGGCTCAGCTGCTAACCAAAAGGCTGGAGGTTCAAGTCTACCCAGAGGCACCTGGCAGTCTGCTTCTGAAAAATCAGCCGTCGAAAACCCTATGGAGTACAGTTTTACTCTGATATTTGTGGAGTCACCATGAGTCAGAATGCACTTGATAGCAACTGGTTGTTTGGTTTTATAGGAAGTTCTTAAGCTAATGCCTGACACTGGCAACCTTCAATTAGTTATTGTGACCATGACCCCCTTGGAGAAACACTCCCAACCTCCCCAGGTAGGGCTAATCACTTCCCCTTTGACCCCAGCCTGTCCGTGTATTCCTCTGCCATTTTAACATGTAGATATTACTGGAAAGCGTCCATTTGTTTCTGCTTCTCCCTGCCCCCTCTGCCTCCCATCAGGAGCTCACTGAGGCCAGGGGATCTGTCTAATTTACCTTGGATCTCTGTGTCCAGAACAGAACTATTAGGTGAATGGTCAAGATGGACTGAATTCCAGCCCCTGACCTAGAGATAAAGGGAGACCTCCTTAGACAATGCCCCATATTTGCCTTTGGGGCTAAGGCTTGGCTGAAGGGAAAGAGACGAGAGAGGAAAGAGCAGCAGCTGCTAGGAGACTCTCAGTCCCAAGGTGCTGTAGGCCCCCAAAGGTTGACACGTCGGTTCTCTCTGGTGAACAACCTCAGTTTGATCCCAGGCTTCTCTGGGCGGGTGAGGTCCTGGCGTGTGCAGGCAGGGAAGCGCTAAGCTCTGGGTTGGGCATTTTCTCAATTGTTTCATTCTCTCTCTCTTATCTCTAGGTAGTTAGTGATTAACTGCTCTTTGAAAGTTTCCCAGCCTCCCCCAAGCTCCCTGGGAACACAGGTGCCACTGGGTTGGAGCAGAAGAACCTGACTCAGGGCCCATTTCTCTGTGCAAGACAGGGAAGGCCCAGAGGCCACAGCCTTTAAGTCATGGGCCCAGTGGGACAAGGCCAAGATGTTTGACACAGTGCTAACTGGCAGAGGTTGCTGGGAAAAGCACTGGGCAGGCATGCCTGCAGGCAGCTGGTTCGGTGGAATTGTGTGTATGTGTGTGTTTGTTGGGGGGGGAGTGTAGAATGACAATCTGGTCCTGGGAAAGAATGCCATCACTTTCTCTTACTATCTGTACCTCCACCCCCTTCCTGGAGCTTTCTGTACAAACTCTACCCCATGTAACTTCCATCTTCTGTAGACAGTCCCCATAAGTTGAATAACTACCCCTACCCCCTTCTAGCAAGCACCACCGAGCTGGGCCACAAAGGGGACAAAGTAGAAGGAGCAGCTGACTTGATCAAGTACTTTCCAGAGAACACTAAAGCCCTTTCGTTTTGGAGTCGGGCCTCTCCTCCACCTTTACCTTTCTTCAACACAGGGACTTTTTTATTTGAGGTTTGGGCTTCCCTGGAGGGGCTTTCAAGGGAGACCTATGAACCCCTCAAAATACCAGTAATAAACAAAACGATTAGCACTCTGTATCTAAGTGCATTTGTCTAGGGATGGGCTTCTACACTCAGCCAAAGTGGTATAAATCAAACCTGTCACTAACCACCTTAGAGCCCTTTACTCATTTCCTGTTTATTCCATTGCTTATAGAGGCAAAAGGAAGGCAAAGTCCTAATCATGACACAGAGGTCCTGTCTACCCTCTGTCACTCTCCCCTCCTGCCCTGCCCTTGACCACTGCGCTGAGGCCCACTGACTCCTCTCCTGCCCAGGTCTAGGGCCTTACCCTTGCTGTTTGCTCTGCCTCCAGCTCTTCTCCAGGCTGCCCCTTTCTCATCCCTCAAGCTTCAGCTCCAATGTTTCAGGCAAAGAGAAGTCTCTCCTGACTGCCCTAGCTGAATCAGCATCACTCTTGCTCTGCCTCAGCCCCTAATCCCACCAGCACCCTGTTAATATATTTATAACAGTTATTAGGTTTTCCTTTGCTTGTTTATTTAAGGTTTAGAATGTAAGCCCCATGAGGGTGGGGCTTCTTGTTGCTCACAGCTGTAGCTGTAATGGCTAGCACAGCGCTTGGCATATAGGAGACTCAAAAACATTTGTAGGACAAGTGAATGAATATAAATTTTCCTTGGGTTCTCGTAAGGGTTGGATGTAAGCCTCAAAATTTAAGAACTATTACTTGGAATCAGGGGGTGCAAATGATGACCCTTGGGCTAAATCTAGCCCACGACCTCAGTGACCTATGAGGTAAAAATGGTTTTTACATTTTTAAGTGGTTGAAAAAATAATCCAAAAAAGGATAAAATTTTATAGCATGTGAAAATTATATGAAGTTCAAATTTCAGTGCCTATAAATAAAGCTTTATTAGAACACAGCCGCTTTTGAGCTACAATGACAGAATTCAGTAGTTGTGACAGAGACTGTCTGGCCTGCAAAGCCTAAAATATATACTACCTGGACGTTTACTGAAGAAGTTTGTCAACCTCCACTCTAAACGAAGCTCAGGAGGGAGGTAGGGGTTGAATCCAATTAGTTACAGGAAAGAACGGAAGGGAAAGGAAGAAAAATAAAAGAGAAATGAAAACAGAAACAAGAAAGAAAAAAAAAAAGAACATTTTATTGTGTACCTACTATGTACAAGGCACTGTGTTTGGTACTTTGCCTACTTTCTCAGCTCTAGATAAAACTTTAAATAGAGGCAAAATCTTTGGTTGGGAAGACTCCATCCCCAAACTCTGTGTTTGCTTTGGGCACCAGTTGTCTGATCCAGCCCCTCTCCTGTCTCCAACATTATGACATCCAGGCCTGGCCCCTCCCCCCACAGCATTTCCTGCTTGACATTTCTCTCCGCAGGGGTCAAAGCTTGCTTGTCCTTCTCATTTCCTCAAAGCTGTACTCTCTGTAAGTGATAGCAGAAATGAAGACAGATTTTCTCTGTGTTTTTCCATCCCCACCCTCGCCCCAAGTGCCTAGCATAGTATCTGCCACACAGTAGGAACTCAACAAATACATGCCCACCTCTGGTTTCCAGAAGTCCCTACCTCTTCGGCCTGTCCTGTCACTTTTCTAGGCTCTTGGTGGGTCCAGGGGAAAAGCAAGTAATTGAAAGATGGTGGTGGCAGAGGAGAAACAAGTAACAGTTAAAAAGGGGATTCTATGCAGGAACTGCATCTGTGGTTGCTCCAGGACAGGAACAGAAAAAACCAAGTCGGAAGGCCCTATCAGAAACCAACTCAAGCTGACTTTCCTGTGTGATAAGAGGTGAGAACGTACCTATCTGGCATTTTCTGTGAGGGGGATGACTTTTGCTTCAGTTTTTGTGGCTGTCTGAGAAAGAGGACAGGTCTTACGAAAGAGAAGGAAGAGGTAAACTCCTGAGCACCAGTCCTGAGAATTCAAAAAGGAAAACTGTGAGCATGACATGAGATTAATTTCAGGAGCATGACTGATACATTAGTGAAAGCAACTGGAAGATAGTTAAACAGTATGCAATATGTGCCCAGTTCCTTCCTTCCTTCCTTTCTTCCTTCCATCTTTTCTTCCCTTCTCCCTCCCTCCTTCCCTCCTTCCTTCTTCTCTTTCTCCTTCTTTCCTTTCCTCCCTCCCTCCTTCCCTCTCTCTCCTTCCTTCCTTCCTTCCTTTCTTTCTTGATGACACTATTGGCTAAAGGTTTTCCATCTCTTTCTACCTTCTTTTGTTTGTTAGTGTGGTTTCCAGTGGCAACTATTTACCTAGAGGACCTCCAGACTGGAAGTGAGGTAAAGACTCTGGGCCACAAAATCCCTCTTTTCTGGCAACAGAAAGAAAATCAGGCGGCAGCAGTAGGGAAGAAGCAGGTAGATCAACCCTTGGAACCACAGCAGAAAAAACAGGAGTTGGATTGGGTAGATTACCCAGGCTGTTAGTTGTGATCCAGCCAATCCAAGAGGCTGAGCAGAACCTTCCTAAGGCTTTCCAATCCACACCTTCAGTCTGTGAAGTGCCATTTTCTCTTCCAGTGCTAAGTGGCCATTTTTGCATTTTTGTACCATGTAAATTCGGGGAAAAAATAAGAATATTTATAACACCTACTACTTTTTTTTCATTCAAATGAAAATTGCTTATTGAGGTAACTCCCGTGGAAAGAAAGAAATATCCTTACAACTTCAATTCACTGCTTTTTTTTGCATAAAAGAAAGTCTGTTTAAAAATGGACATCATTCCAACGTCACAAAACAATATGTGTGCTGTTTAATGAGGAGCTAGTTTGTTCTGTAAACCTTCATCCAAAGTACAAGAGAAAAAGGGAGGGGGGAGCATCACCAAACAGAAGAAAAGACATTCAACCTCGCTAGTAACCAGAGAAGCACAAATAAGAGGCCGCTTCACATCCTTCAAACTGGCAAAATTTAAAACCTGATGATAATATATATTGGCCACAGTGTGATGAGGAAAGAACTCTAATCCACTGCTGCCTCAGGTATAAGGATTGTTGTAAGCACTTTAGAGAATGTTTGCTAATATGTAGTAAAGAGGAAGATGCATGTAAGCCAGCAAACCCACATCCAGGTATAAAATCTGGAAAACCCTAACACCCACGCACAAGGTGGCAGTACAAAAACATTCACTGCAGCACTGTTTGTAAAATGAACAATTGGAAACAACCTGATTACACCTCGGTGAAAGAATGAATAAATTGTTACCTCATCCTCATTGGTTTTTCATTCAAAATATTTCTGTTGAGTTTCTATTAATACGCGTAAGGATCACTTGGGAAGCTTGTTAAATAGGTAGAATTCCTGGTGCACACTCAGAGAGTGAGTCTTAAGTCTGAGAAGAGGTCCGAAGAGGACCCTTTAGTGAACACAGCAAGTGATGCTGACTCATGTGGTCTTTGGAGCACTCTTTCAGCCTCCCTGTATCTAATCATTCATCCTGACATTAGATTTCAAACTGGATTACAAAGCTAAGTTGTCCTGGTTACTCATCACTTACTATACTAGGTAAAGAGTCCTAGGTTAGTAGTTAGGAGATTTGGGTTTTGGTACTAACACATTGTCTGCTCTTGGGTAAGCCATTTCTCCTTTCCAGAACACAGTCCCCTCAATTCTCTCACTTGAGGGGCCGTTGCCCAGTAAGTAAGCACAGTTTCTAAAAAACCCACACCACCACCTCTATATAGAGCAGCCTCTACATTCAGCACTCCTGCACTCCATTAACCAGGACCCTGTTAACTGACACTTCCGGATCCTTCCATTCCTATAGTTCCTGTAAGATCCCAAGGCATCTTCATCAAAGAAATATTTACTTATGTGTACAGACCATTTCCCAATTGAATATAGATAATGGTATTCTAATGCCATGAAAAAGTCAAAACATGATATCATAGCTATAAAATCCAGAATATTTGATTAATTATTTTACTGGGTAGGGTTTAAGCAAAAGTTGGCCAAATTCCCCACAAGTACTTACACTCCTGCCTCTGTGAACAAGGAAAAATATTAAAGAAAGGTTCAAACAAAAACTTGATTCGGTGCCACCTCTTTTCTCCTGTTTCTTGGGCATTGTGGAGGTCTGGCTCTGACCTAAAACCTTAGCCTTTGGAACTTTTTAAACTTTTGAACTGAATCGTTAAGTGCTGCTGAGTTATAGGATGGAGTAGGAGAGCTTTCTTAGCTCCAAGACAAATTCAGATAACAGAGATCTGTGGGTAGACCTACATCCAGGCAGATGTGTTTTGCTGGGCCTATTTGCCCTCAGATCCATTGCCTGTCCTTCCTCCACCCCATGCTCTGTTCCTTGGGGTCTGGTGCCTGCAGGAAGCAGGAGTTTCTCAGGCTCCTATGTCAGCCTGCTTTAGCCTGGGTTCAGCTAGTGGGGGCGCCAGCTCAAGACTAGAGGGAGGAAGTGAGAATCCAGGGCATTTCCTCCCTCTATTGCTTCCTTGAAAATGTCTCCAGCAGTGATTACATTTCCTCCCTGAACCCAGCTCCCTCCAGACAAGCCCATCAGGAACTCTGGTAACATACCTCTTCCCTGTCTCTCTTCAGTCTTATGAACAATAGTGACTTTCTACTGTTGCTAAACTTTGAGTGACCTCACCACCCCCTATTTGGTTTCACAGCTTCTTCTTTCCCTTTTTTTTTTTTTTACTGTGCTTTAAGTGAAAGTTTACAATTCAAGTCAGTTTCTCATGCAAAAACTTATACATACATTGTTATATGACCCTCATTGCTCTCCCTACAATGTGGCAGCACACTCTGTCCACCCTGTATTTGCCGTGTCCATTCAACCAGCTTCTGTCCCCCTCTGCCTTCTCATCTCACCTCCAGACAGGAGCTGCTCACATAGTCCCATGTGTCTACCTGAGCTAAGAAGCACATTCCTCATCAGCATCGTTTTAAGTCTTATAAACAAAAAACCCAGTTTATAAGACTTAAAATGATACTGATGAGGAATGTGCTTCTCAGCTCAAGTAGACACAGTCTAATCTTTGTCCGAAGGTTGGCTTTGGGAACGGTTTTAGTTTGGGGCTAACAGAGAGTCCAGGGGCCGTGTCCCCTGGGGCCCCTCCAGTCTCAGTCAGACCATTAAGTCTGGTCTTTTTACTAGAATTTGAGTTCTGCACCCCACATTTTTCCTGCTCCATCGTGGACTCTCTTGTGTTTCCTGTCAGGGCAGTCATTGGCAGTAGCAGGGCACCATCTAGTTCTTCTGGTCTCAGAGTGATGGAGTCTCTGGCTTATGTGGCCCTTTCTTTCTCTTGGGCTCATATTTTCCTTGTGTCTTTGGTGTTCTTCATTCCCCTTTGCTTCAGGTGGGTTGAGACTAATTGATGCATCTTAGATGGCTGCTTGCTAGCATTTAAGACCCCAGGTGCCACTCACCAAAGTAGGATGCAGAGCATTTTCTTAATACACTTTGTTGTGCCTATTGACCTAGATGTCCCCTGAAACCATGGTCCCCAGACCCCTGTCCCTGCTAGTCTGTCCTTCAAAGTGTTTGGTTGTATTCACGAAATTTCTTAGCTTTTGGATTAGTCCAGTTGGTCCGACTTCCCCCTTATTGTGTGTTATCATTCCCTTCATCTAAAATAATTCTTGTCTACTATCTAATTCATGAATACCCCTCTCCCTCCCTTGCCACCCTTGTAACCATAAAAGAATGTTTTCTTCTGTGTTGAAACCTTTTCTCGAGTTCTTATAATAGTAGTCTCATACAATATTTGTCCTTTTACAACTGGTTAATTTCACTCAGCATAATGCCTTCCAGATTCCTCCATGTTATGAGATGTTTCACAGATTCATCGTTGTTCTTTATCATCGCATAATATTCCATTGTGTGAATATACCGTACTTTACTTATCCATTCATCCATCAGTGGGCATCTTGGTTGTTTCCATCTTTTTGCTATTGTAAACAGTGCTTCAGTGAACATGGGTGTGCATATATCTATTCCTGTGAAGGCTCTTATTTCTCTAGGATATATTTCAAAAAGTGGGATTGCTGGATCATATGGTAGTTTCATTTCTAGCTTTTTAAGTAAGCACCAAATCTATTTTCAAGGTGGTTGTACCATTTTACATTCCCACCAGCAGTGTATAAGTTTTCCAGTCTCTTTACAACCTCTCCAACATTTATTATTTTGTGTTCTTTGGATTAATGCCAGCCTTGTTGGAGTGAGATAGTATCTCATTGTAGTTCTGATTTGCATTTCTCTAATGGCTAATGATCATGAGCATTTCCTCATGTATCTGTTAGCCGCCTAAATGTCTTCTTTGGTGAAGTGCCTGTTCATATCCTTTGCCTATTTTTTAATTGTTTTTTTGTCTTTCTGTTGTTGCAGTTTTGCAGTATCTTATAGATTTTAGAGATTAGATGCTTATCGGATTTCTCATAGCCAAAAATTTTTTCCCACTCGTAGGTTGTCTATTTACTCTTTCGGTGAAGTCTTTGGATGAGCATAAATGTTCGATGTTTAGGAGCTCCTAGTTACCTAGTTTCTCTTCTGGTGTTTGTGCCTTGTTAGTAATATTTTATATACTGTTTATGCCATGTATTAGGGCTCCTAGCATTGTCCCTATTTTTTCTTCCATGATCTTTATCTTTTTAGATTTTATATTTAGGTCTTTGATCCATTTCGAGTTAGTTTTTGCATACGGTGTGAGGTATGGGTTTTGTTTCATTTTTTTCCAGGTGGATATCCAGTTATGCCAGCGCCATTTCTTAAAGAGACGGCCTTTTCCCCCTTTAACAGACTTTGGGCCTTTGTCAAATATCCGCTGCTCATAGCTGAATGAATTTATGTCTGGATTCTCAATTCTGTTCCATTGGTCTATGTGTCTGTTGTTGTACCAGTACCAGGCTGTTTTGACTACTGTGGCAGTATAATAGGTTCTATAATCAGGTAGTGTGAGGTGTCCCACTTTGTTCTTCTTTTTCAGTAATGCTTTACTTATCCAGGTCCTCTTCCCTTTCCACATGAAGTTGGTGATTTGTTTCTCTAGCTCATTAAAAAATGCCATTAGAATTTGGATGAGGATTGCATTGTATCTGTAGATCACTTTGGGTAGAATAGACATTTTCACAACATTGAGTCTTCCAATCCACTAAAAAGGTATGTTTTTCCACCTATGCAGGTCTCTTTTGGTTTCTTGCAGTAGTGTCTTGTAGTTATCTTTGTATAGGTCTTTTACGTCTCTGGTTAGATTTATTCTTAAGTATTTTATCTTCTTGGGGGCTACTATAAACAATATTGATTTGGTGATTTCCTCTTTGATGTTATCTTTGTTGGTGTAGAGGAATCCAACTGATGTTTGTATGTTTATCTTGTATCTTCACAGCTTTTCTAACACTGTATAACCAATTCCCTGCATTAAATATTCTCTGTTGAAAACTCTTGAGGTCTTTCCTGCTTTCCTGATTAGACTCCAGCTGATACAGGACATAACTGGCCTTTACTTTCCAGCCTACTTACTACCTATAATATTCTGTCATCCAGGCTCATGGAGCAGTGCCGTTTTCAAAGTCTGTTCATGTGCCTTATCCATTGAAGCCCACAGAATCCCTGAGACATACACAGGGCAGGGATTCCCACTCCCATTTTACAGAAAAAGGAACAGATCCATAGATGATAAGTGGCATGCCACAGTTGCACCGCTAGTACAAAGCAAAAGCCAGAACCCAGCTGTCATACTGCCTGGGTCAGTGTTATTTCCCTACGGCATTCTGGCCCTTCTCTCTCCCCACAACTCTTACAACCAGGAGACATTCCTTCTGGGTCAAAATGAGGCTTCATTTGGATCTCATTTGCACTTGATGAAAAGGTGCTATAACTATGCAAATTGCACACCCAAAGGAGTTTGCGGGAGTACTCATTTCTATTTTGGTCTTTACAAGTATATTTTGCATCAGCACCAACCAGGCTTGGTCAGCATTCTGTAAGTCCTAGGGCAGTGTTTCTCAAAGTCAGAATCACCTGTGGGAGTAGGGGGTTCTGTTAAAAACTTAAACTCCAGGCCTCACCCCACACCTACAGAAACAGAAGATCTGGGGAATAGGAACAAAAAGGTGTATTTTTAATTAGCACCCCAGATGATCCTTATGAAAAACAAGTTTTAAGGACTATTATTCTACATTATAGAAAAACATTGACAGTGTTCACAGGAGAAGTCAGCAAGGTGACTAGGGGGCTGGTTTGTGGCCCAACCACTCTTACCTCTATCTCCAGTAGGAGGTACCACTTACTAATGCCCTATTATGTGTCAGGTTTAGCCCTAGACACTGCATTTCATGGTTTCATTTATACAACAACTATATGAAGTAGGTATTGTAGTTCCCATTTTGCAGATGAGAAAGCTTAGACTCAGATTAAATAAGTGTCCATGGGTCACCCAGCTATGACCCAAATCCCAACTGAGTTCTGCTTGATTCCAAAACCAGCCTCTTGCTTCTCCATGTTACCACTCCTAAAATGGAGCCTGCTTCGTCTCCAAAACATGGGACAATGACATAATCTGACCAGGCTCTGTGTAGGTTGACCTAACCCTGTTCCCCAGAGGATCTGGGGTTTTCTTCCTGTGTGTTTTCAATGAGGCATCAGTAAAGCTGCAGAGGAGGTGGAGAGTTGCATTCTGACCACCATTCTAAACTTGCAGGTGAGAGGAAGGAATCTTGGCACATGTGGTTCCCAGTGGTTTCTTAATTGTCCTTCTCTGTTTCTTCCAGGGGATCTTGGAAGCTCTTCTTCCCCTGCACTCAGCTCAGAATCTTCTGTTCTTGGCCCAAACTAGTAGGAACCAATCAGAAAACCTAAAGCCGCAGATGTCTGCATTAATCCACTCAGAGAGCCCGTGAGTGAAGCAGCCCTACTGTTGTTCTTATCACAGATGTTTAAAAAACTAATAACATGAATGCGCAAGTGTGCAAGCACACAGTGCTTTACATCTGGAAGATCTTGCATCATCTGAGATGCCTTTCTAATGCATTGCTTTACACGTCTGGCCACCATTCTTTTGTTGACACTGCTGTTCCCATCAGCTGGGCTAATGAAAACTGCCAGACGAAGACTGATTGGGATGGGGTAAGGGAATTCTCAGATCAGGCTGATCATTTGAAGGGTGTAGAAAGGGCTGCTGACCTTTAAGAACTTGCCTGTGCTCCTCACGTCTTCAATATTCTCTCTTTATCCTTCCCAACAGATGTTTCAGCCTCCTTCTTAATTTCATATCCACATTTCAGTAGGCTCTTGTCACATATGTAAGACTTCCCTGGCTATCTTTAGAAGGCAGAGTTCAGAACCCAGGTCAATCCCTGACTTCCCTTGGTCAAGTGAAATAATCTCTCCGAACCTCAATTTCCTCAACCGTAAAATGGAGACAATAATAACATATTAAAATTGTAGAACTGCTAAACCAAAACAAAACAAAAAACCAAATCCAGTGCCGTCAAGTCGATTCCGACTCACAGCAACCCTACAGGACAGACTAGAACTGCCCCATGGAGTTTCCAAGGAGGGCCTGCCTAGAGGGAAAAAATTTAATTCCACATAAAACAGTTATCTGAGTTCCTAGCTCATAGTAAGTGCTCAACAAATATTTCTTGAGTGGCAATTATGTGCCCAACACTATCAAAGAGACTGGAAATAACTGTGGTGAACAAAAAATGGAGTCCCTGCCCTCACAGAGCTTATAAACTAGTGGAGAAAGCAGACAATAAACCAACACATTTGTAATATACTGCCACCAAGGGATGAGATAAGTCCTATGAAGCAAAACAAAACAAGATGAGATGATAAAGAATCATGGGAAGGGATGCTATTATTGATAAGGTGGTCAGGGACAATCTCTCTGCAGGAGTGACATTTGAGAAGAGGAGTGAATGAGATGAGGAAATAAGACAGATAGTATCTGGAGAAGAAGTGTTCCAAAGCAGAAGGAAGAGCAAATGCAAAGACCCTGGGGTTGGAGCATGTTCCATTATTTAGAGAACAGCAAGAAGGCCAATGTGGCTGCAGGACAGTGAGCAATAAAACTAAAACAAACAAAAAAAATTGTTTACTTCAAAAAAGGACTGAAAAGAAATTCTATAATTGAGCATCTCAATAACCAAAGTGAAAAACTCAATAGCAAATTAAACATGGGTCAAGAGAGAATTAGTGAACTGAAAGATAGATCAGAAAAAACTAACCAAAATGAAGCAGAGAGAGAAAAATGATGGAAAATACAGAGATAAGAAGAATATAATAATCAGACTTAACACATTTTTAAGAGGTCTAGAAGGAAAAGTTAGAAATAGAAAATAATTCAATAGACAGGGTCAAAAAGGACAAAATTAGGGTCTTTGCAATGTCCAGAAAAATTGATGAACATCTGCTTATAAAGATCAAGACAAAAAAGGGGGAAAACACAAATAATTAATATCAGCAATGAAAGAGGGAACATCATTACGTATGTTGCAGACACTAGGAAGATAATAAGAAGATATTACAAATAACTTTATGCCAATAAATTCAAAAGTTTAGATGGAATAGATACATTCCTAGAAAACACTACCTACAAAAATTAACAAAAAGATAATCTGAGCAATCCTAAAACTATTAAAAAATAATTGATTCTTTCAAAATAAAGTTTTCATAAATTAAATTTCAGGTTTCTGTGGCTTCAAGCAAATTCTATAAAAATATTTAAATAAGATATATGCCAATCCTGTTTAAACTTTTCCAGATAATAGAAAAAAGTCGGAAAAATCCCCAGTTTACTTTGTAAGGCTAGTATAACATTCATACCAAAACCCAACAAGAACAGTATGAGAAAAGAAAATTACATATTATAATCAGAGCCCATTGTTGTTGTTAGGTGCCATCAAGTTGTTTGCAACTCATAGTGACCCTATTACAACAGAATGAAACACTTCTGGGTCCTGTGCCATCCTCATAATCATTGTTATGCTTGAGCCCATTGTTGCAGCCACTGTATCAATCCATGTCTTTGAGGGTCTTCTTTTTCACTGACCCCCTGCTTTACCAAGCATGATGTCCTTCTTCAGGGACTGGTCCTTTCTGCTAACATATCCAAAGTATTGAGATAAAGTCTCACCATCCTTGCTTCTAACGAGCATTCTGGCTGCACTTCTTCCAAAACAGATTTGTTATTCTTCTGGCAGTCCATGGAATATTCAATATTCTTTGCCAACACCCTAATCCAAAAGCATCCATTCTTCTCGTTCTTCCTTGTTCATTGTCCACCTTCTCATGCATATAAAAATAGAGCCATTGAAAACACCATGGCTGAGGTCAGGTGCGCTTTAGTCCTTAAAGTGACATCTTTGCTTTTTAACACTTTAAAGAGATCTTTTCCAACAGATTTGCCCAATGCAATGTGTCTTTTGATTTCTTGATCACTGTTTCCATGGGCATTGATTGTGGATCATGAAATGAAATCCTTTACAACTTCAATATTTTCTTTGTTTATCATGATGTTTCTTATTGGTCCAGTTGTGAGGAATTGTGTTTTCTTTATGTTAAGGTGCAATCCATACTGAAGGTTGTGGTCTTTGATCTTCATCAGTAAGTGCTTCAAGTCTTCTTCACTTTCAGCAGGCAAGGTTGTATTATTTGCATATCACAGGTTGTTAATGAGTCTTCCTCCAATCCTGATGCCCTGTTTTTCTTCATACAGTCCACCTTCTCAGATTATTTGCTCAGAATACAGATTGATTAAGTGTGGTGAAAGAACACAACCCTGATGCACACTTTTCTTGACTTTATATACTCAGTATTCCCTTTCTCTGTTCAAATGACTGCTTCTTGGTCTAAGTACAGATTTCTCATAAACACAATGAGGTGTTCTAGAATTCCCATTCTTTGCAACATTATCCATAGTTTGTTATGATCCCCACAGTTGAATGCCTTTGCATAGTCAATAAACCACAGGTAAACATCTTTCTGGTATTTTCTCCTTTCAGCCTTGATCCATCTGACATTAGCAATGATATCCCTCATTCCATGTCCTCTTCTGACACCAGCTTGAATTTCTGGCAGTTCCCTGTTGATGTACTTCTGCAATCGCTTTTGAATGATCTTCAACAAAATTTTATTTGCATGTGATATTAATGATATCGATAATTTCCTCATTCTGTTGGACTGCCTTTCTTTGGAATGGGCACAAATATGGATCTCTTTTAGCTCACACGTGACTGGGAAATTGATCTTTAAGCGTTCCACTTCATTTTTGATGACTTCCAATTTTCCTAGATTCATACATCATAAATTTCATGTTCCAATTATTAATGTATGTTTGCAAATATTTCTTCTCATTTCGAGTTGAGCTACTTCAGCAAATGAAGGTCCCAAAAACTTTACTTTTAGTTGACTGGCCAGGTAGCTGTCTTTCAAATTTCTTGGCATAGATGAGTGAGCACTTCCAGCACTGCCTCCATTTATTGAAACATATCAATTGGTATCCCGTCAATTCCTGGAGCATTCTTTTTCGCCAATGCCTTCAGTGCAGCTTGGACTTCTTCCTTCAATGTCATCAGTTCTTGATCATATGCTACCTCCTAAAATGGTTGAATGTTGACCAATTCTTTTTGGTAAAGTGACTCTGTGTATTCTTTCCATCTTCTTTTGATGCTTCCTGAGTCGTTCAATATTGCAACCCAAGGCTTGAATTTTTCTTCAGCTCTTTCAGCTTGAGAAATGCTAAGCGTATTCTTTCCTTCTGGTTTTTTAACTCCAGGTCTTTGTACATTTCATTATGATACTTTGTCTTCTCAAGTTGCCCTTTGAAATCTTCTGCTCAGCTGTTTTACTTCATAATTTCTTCCATTCGTTTTAGCTACTCTATGTTTTTGAGTCTTCTGACCCCAATATTGGTCTTTAATTTCCCTCCTGTCTTTTTAATGACTTTTTGCTTTCTTCATGTATGATGTCTTTGATGTCATCCTACAACTTGTCTGGTCTTCAGTTGCTAGTGTTTGTCTTAGTTATCTAGTGCTGCTATAACAGAATTACCACAAGTGGATGGCTTCAACAGTTTATTCTCTCAGTCTAGGAGGCTAGAAGTCCGAATTCAGGGTGCCAGCTTTAGGAGCGGGCTTTCTTTCTTTTGGCTGTGGGGGAAGGTCCTTGTCATCAATCTTCCCCTGGTCTAGGAGCTTCTTTACATAGGAACCCTGGATCCAAAGGACGTGCTCTGCTTCTGGCACTGCTTTCTTGGTGGTATGAGGTCCCCATGTCTCTCTGCTTCTTTCTTTTGAGACTGAGGCAACTCTGCTTCCTGTGTTCCTTGTCTCTTTAGTTTCTGCTTCCTTGTTCTTTGGCTTTTCTGCTCCTTGGACCTTTGGACTAGCCAGTGTCTGCCCTGCTCAGGCAAGTGTTCTAAAGCTCTCTAGCTCTACCATTAAGTGCCTGTACGCAACCACCCCATCAGTAAACTTTTGCCAGAAGGCACTCAGAGCTCTTGCTCTATGGATCAGCAAGCCTAGATCCACTGATAAGTGCCCAGGGGCACCCTACTGCACTGGGAAGCCTCCTGCCAAAGGCACTCAGCTCTCTTACTCCATGGGTTGGCTCCAGCACTGTCTTGTTCTAGTCTCCTGGTTCCATTGCTGCCATTTCTCTGCTGCTGCTTTTTGCTGTCTGCACTGTCTCCAGTGTAACAGTTCTCCTCATTTCCTCCTGAGTCCTCACCAGAATTGTCTTTGATGTCCATAATTCCACCAATAGTCTCTTCAAACAAATCTAGGCTTTTACTATTAAGCACTTTAAAACTTTTCCAGCCTCTATGCATTCAGTTTCAAAACCACTTCCACATTTTAGGTATCTGTTACAGCAGCACCCAACTCCTGGTACCAAATGTCTTAGGCCGAGTTCTCTAGAGAAGCAAAACCAGTAAAGTGTATAAATATATATAGAAAGAGATTTATATCAAGGAAATGGTTCATGCAGTTGTAGAGGCTGGAACGTCCCAAGTCCGTGGGTTAGGATAGAAGCTTCTCCTGTTCCATACAGCTACAGGGGCTGGTGAACCCAAGATCAGTAGGTCAGACAGCAGAGCTCTTGCTCACAGGCTACAAAGATCAACAAATCCCAAAATCAGCAGGCAAGATGGCAGGTAAGCTGCTAGCTCAAGTTCCAAGAACTGGAGGTCAAACAAACAGGAGCAAGCGGCAGGATCCAGAGCAAGCAAAAGCCCACAAGCCTTGCCAGAATGTCCACGTATATTCAACAAAGGTTACACGCCCAAGAAAATTCCTTTTCAATTGATTGGCTACTCAAAGCAGATTCCATCATGGAAGTGATTACATTGTATCAAATTTCATCATGGAAGTGATCACAATACCTTATGACTGCCAAACTACACCAAAACTGCCAAACCACTGAGAATCATGGCCCAGCCAAGTTGACACACAACCTTAACCATCACAGCAGTCAATGTGCCAAATCCACTCTTGTGATGATTTCTAAACTCGGGTAGTATATTCAAGGTCATATTTTGATTCTTGTGTACTTGTTTTAATTTTCTTCAGCTTCCACTTCAACTTGAATATGAGCAATTGATGGTCTGTTCCTCAGTCAGCCCCCGGCCTTGTGACTGGTGATACTGAGCTTCTCCATCATCTCTTTCCAAGGATATAGTCAATTTGATTCCTATGTATTCCATCCAGCAAGGTCCATATGTACAGTCGCCGTTTATGTTTTTGAAAAAAGGTATTTCCAGTGAATAAGTCATTGATCTTACAAAAATCTATCATGTGATCTCTGGCGTCATTTCTGTAACCAAGGCCATGCTTTCCAACTACTGATCCATCATCTTTGTTTCCAATTTTCGCATTTCAATCACCAGTAATTATCAATGCATCTTTATTGATTTCAGACTGCAGAAGTTAATAAAAAATCTTCAGTTTCTTCATCTTTGGCATTAGTGGTTGGGGCATAAATTTTGAATAATAATCACATTAGGCATATGGGTATTATCCTATCACTGACAGCATTTACCTGAGGATAGATCTTGACATTTTTTTTTTTAACGATGAATGTGATGCTATTTCTCTTCAGTTTGTCATTCCCAGCATAGTAGACCACACGATCATGTGATTCCAAATCACCAATACCAGTCCATTTTAGCTCACACGTGACTGGGAAATTGATCTTAAAGCATTCCACTTCATTTTTGATGACTTCCAATTTTCCTAGATTCATACATCATAAATTTCATGTTCCGATTGTTAATGTATGTTTGCAAATATTTCTTCTCATTGCGAGTTGAGCTACATCAGCAAATGAAGGTCCCGAAAACTTTACTTCACCCATGTCATTAAGGTCAACTCTACTTTGAGGATGCAGCTCTTCCCCAGTCATATTTTGAGTGCCTTCAAACCTGAGAGGCTCATCTTCTAGCACTATATCAGACAATGTTCAGCTGGAATTCATAAGGTTTACACTGGTCAGTTTTTTCAGAAGTAGACTGCCAGGTCCTTCTTCCTAGTCTGTCTTATTGTGGAAGCTCAGCTAAAATCTGTCCACCATGGGTGAACCTGCTGGTATTTGAAATATTGGTGGCATAACTTCCAGCAACATAGCAACACACAAGCCACCATAGTATGACAAACCGACAGATGATTATATAAATGTCTACTTAGAAATTACATGGGAATCTACAAATAGTTTTTACAATTAATAAATAATTTTCACAAGGTTATTGGATAAACTCAATATAGAAAAATTAATTAAATGCCCATATACTAACCATAAATATTTATAAATGAATTTTTTTAAATAACATTTATACTAATACAAATTTTTAAAAAAAAAACTAGCAGAAAAACTAACACAAGATGTGGAAGACCTTTGTGCAAAATATTATAAAACATTGTTGAAAAAAATTAAAGAAGACTTGTATGAAGAGAAGGAATTTCTGTGTCAATGGTTTGGAACATTCAACATCTCCCTAAATTGAGCTGTGGAGTCAACACAAGTGTCAAAAGAATTTGACAAGCACTTTCTAAAATTTATATGGAATTGCCAAGCTCCAAGATTAGTCAAGACATTCTTGAAGAAGAAACACAAGGTGAGAGGACTTGTTCTACCGTGTATTAAGTCTTGTTGTAAAACTAAAACAATTAAGACCGTCATTTTCATTTAAGGATAGATGGAGGTAGACATCATTAATGTTTTCCAATATCTGGGTATCCTCCTCTTCCAGACACATGACAGGTTATGCCTCACAGCCCCTTGCAGATGGGTAGAGCTCTGTGACTGTTTCTGGCAAATATAGTGTAAGAAGTGAGTGATGAGTCACATTTCCATGCTAAGTCAGAAAAAACCACATGAGTGATGCACCAGTCTTTTTTTCTGGATCCAGAGTGATCCAGATAGTGCAGACCCTGGAAGCTTGGGTTGCCTCATGAAGGACAGTTGTACTGGTGCACCCTCTGCATCAGCAGTGGCGTTCTGATGAAGAAGAAATAACCACTATATTAAGCTATGTGATGTTGGAGTTGCTCGTTACCCAAAATAAAGCATAGCCTATCAAATCCTATCCTGTCCAACATACAGACAGACCAATGGAACACAAGAAAGCTCAGAAAGAGATCTTCCCGTGTATGGACAATTAATTTTTCAAAACAAGTGAAACTGCAGAGCAGTAAGGAAAAAATAGTCTTGCACAACTGGATATCCATTTGGGAGGGGGAAAAATAGTTCCTACTCACACCATATGCAGAAATTAATTCTAGGTGTATTGATTAGTCTTATTTGAAAGGTAAAACTGTAATAAAGCTTATAAAGAAAATACGGGAAAATTCTTAACAACTCAGGAAAACATTACCTAAATAAGAAACAAAAATAACTATAAAGGAAATTACAGTTAAACTGTATTCTATTAAATTTCAAAAGAAAAAGCGTTTGTTAAAAAGAAGAAGAAAAAATATCAGAAGGGCATACCTTAAATTTTAATGATAGTTATTTCTGGGTGATTGGATTATGGACTGAATTAATTTTCTTCATTTAGTTTATTCGTTTCCAAATGTTCTGCAACAAACATGGATCTCTTTTGTAATAAGAAAGAGAAGAACTAGGACAGGGAGCCAAGATGGCGGAATAAACAGATGCTTCCTTTTTTTTTCCATTGAGCCCTCTTTACAAGAAAAACCTGAAAAAACAAGTGAAACGAGTATATCTGTGACAAGCTGGGAGCCTTGAGTATCAAAGGCAAGCTTAGACAAGAACTGAGCGGCAGGGGGAGGAAGAGACCATTCAGAAGTAGAGAGGAGTTACCGGACCTGAATCATGGGGAGCCCTCCGGCACCATTCCCGGAGCGGCGGCAGTGGCTGGCTGGTACTAGCATTCAGCCGCAGTTTCCTCAGGGAGAAGCAGCCAGCCACAAGGCCTACTCACACCTCCGGAACCTGAGAAGAATGGCACTCTCGGCAAAAGCTAAGTACTTGCGTATATTTTACTGCACCCCCCCCCCCACCCCCAAGCTGGCTTCAACGGCTGAATCCCTGGGCCTAAGACAGGCCCTTTTGAGCACTAGAGCCATTCTCCTGGTTTGGGAGAAGGAAAAAATTTGCAACTGGGGGGAAAAGATAATTGCTAGCTCCATTACCCGGGGGAGCTCAGAACAGAAGTGGCTCCTGTCCAGGTGTAAACTGTCCGTGGACCTTGAGCACCTTTCCCTCCTGCATAGACCTGTGGCAAACTCCAACCACTTCAGCTGTGCGGTGGAGAGGTGGATGTATGAAGTTTGACATTGCTTTGCCTATTAAACAAGGCCCTCACCTACCCACATCAGGGACCTAAGGACTGGTAGCTCCACACAGGTCACCCAGCCACCCGTGACAGGGGTCCAAAGATAACTGGTACCTCCCAGTCCTTACAACCAAAAACTTTGGTTGCCTGTGGTCCATCTGCAGAACCCACCCACCTGCACACTCTAGGGAACAGGGACGTGTTTTCCTTAGAGACACTCGGGGATCGATTCTTAGCCCCCTGCCTTGTTCAGAACATGACCCCCTGCTGCAGATACCGGCATACACGCCAATCACCCCTGCCCCTCTAAGACTGTAGGACAGAGCCTGTACCACACATTTGATGATCAGCTACCTGGAAACCTGAGCTGAATTCATACAAGAAAACTGAATGAACTCCTAGACTGATATACCTGATAACAGCTCTAGCCAGCTGGGGACAGGACATCAGAGCTCCAAAGGCAAAAATAATCAAGCTAGCTCACTCAAGCAACCCATAGGGGTATACCAAAACAAAACAAAGCAAGCACCTATGACAGAGTAAGCAAGCATAAACTAATACAATAACTTATAGATGGCTCAGAGACAACAGTCAATATCAAGTCACATAAACGGACAGACCATGATCACCTCAACAGACTCTCAAAACAAAGAATCCAGGGATCTTTTAGATGAAAGTGCATTCCTGGAATTACCAGAGCCAGAATACAAAAGTTTAATATACAGAACCCTTCCAGACATCAGGAAAGGAAAGAGGCAATATGCAAAACAAGCCAAGGAACACACAGATAAAGCAATTGAAGAAATTTCAAAGATTATT
The DNA here is from genome assembly GCF_030014295.1 of Loxodonta africana. Classification (NCBI taxonomy): domain Eukaryota; kingdom Metazoa; phylum Chordata; class Mammalia; order Proboscidea; family Elephantidae; genus Loxodonta; species Loxodonta africana. The sequence goes on from NC_087348.1 coordinate 48,607,071, forward strand.
CAGGAACATAATGAAAAGTTTCATAAGCTGGAAAAATGCATAGACAGACAGCAATCAGAAATTCAGAAGATTAACAATAAAATGACAGAATTAGACAACTCAATAGAAAGTCAGAGGAGCAGAATTGAGCAAGTAGAAGCTAGAATTTCTGAACTGGAAGATAAATCACTTGGCACTAATATATTTGAAGAAAAATCAGATAAAAGAATTTTTAAAAATGAAGAAACCTTAAGAATCATGTGGGACACTATCAAGAGAAATAACCTACGAGTGACTGGAGTCCCAGAACAGGGAGGGATAACAGAAAATACAGAGAAAATTGTTGAAGATTTGTTGGCAGAAAACTTCCCTGATATTGTGAAAGATGAGACGATATCTACCCAAGATGCTCATCGAACTCCACATAAGGTAGATGTTAAAACAGAGTCACCGACATATTATAATCAATCTTGCCAAAACCAAAGATAAAGAAAGAATTATAAGAGCAGTGAAGGATAAACAAAAAGTCACTTACAAAGGACAGCCAATAAGAATAAGCTCAGACTACTCGGCAGAAACCATGCAGGCAAGAAGGCAATGGGATGACATATTTAAAAAATTGAAGGAAAAAAATTGCCTGCCAAGAACCATATATCCATCAAAACTGTCTCTTAAATATGAAGGTGAAATTAAGACATTTCCAGATAAACACAAGTTGAGGGAATTCATAAAAACCAAACCAAAACTACAAGAAATAGTAGTTTGGTTAGAAAATCAGTAATACCAGGTATCAACCCAAGACTAGAACACTGGGCAGAGCAACCAGAAAAGTCATCCCAGACAGGGAAACCCAAAAAAACAAAGCAAGATTATTTAAAAAAAAAAAAAAAAGCTCAAAACAGGGTAACAGTGATGTTATTTTATAAAAGAAGACAACATTAAAATAATAAAGAGGGACTACGAAATGTAATGATACACCTTCCATATGGAGAGGAAGATACAGTGATACAAAGAAATGAAAGTTAGTTTAAAATTTAGAAAAATAGGGGTAAATAATAAGGCAACCACAAAGGAGACAAACTATCCTACTCATCAAAATAAAATATAAGGGAAAAATAGAGACTCAGCAGAAACAAAATCAACAACAACAAATATGAGGAAAGGACAATATATAAAGAAAATCTACTCAGCACATAAAATTAAGTAGGAAAAAGAACCTGTCAACAACACACAAAAAAAGACATCAAAATGATAGCACTAAATTCATACCTATCCGTAATTACCCTGAATGTAAATGGACTAAATGCACCAATAAAGAGACAGACACTGGCAGAATGAATTAAAAAACAAGACCCGTCTATATGCTGCCTACAAGAGACACACCTTAGAATTAGAGACACAAACAAACTAAAACTCAAAGGATGGAAAAAATTATACCAAGCAAACAACAATCAAAAAAGAGCAGGAGCGGCAATATTAATTTCTGACAAAATAGACTTTAAAGTTAAATCCATCAGAAAGGATAAGGAAGGACACTATATAATGATTAGAGGGACAATACACCAAGAAGATATAACCCTATTAAATATTATGCACCCAATGACAGGGCTGCAAGATACATAAAACAAACTCTCTCAGTATTGAAAAGCGAGATAGACAGCTCCACAATAATAGTAGGAGACTTCAACAGACCACTTTTGGTGAAGGACAGGACATCCAGAAAGAAGCTCAATAAAGACATGGAAGATCTAAACACCACAATCAACCAACTTGACCTCATAGACATATACAGAACATTCCACCCAACAGCAATCAAGTATACTTTCTTTTCTAGTGCACGTGGAACATTCTCTAGAATAGACCACATATTAGGTCATAAAGCAAGCCTTAGCAGAATCCGAAACATTGAAATACTACAAAGCATCTTCTCTGACCATAAGGCCATAAAAGTGGAAATCAATAACAGGAAAAGAAATCAAACACTTGGAAACTGAACAATACCCTGCTCAAAAAAGACTGGATTATAGAAGACATTAAGGATGGAATAAAGAAATTCAGAGAATCCAATGAGAATAAAAACACTTCCTATCAGAATCTTTGGGACATAGCAAAAGCGGTGCTCAGAGGCCAATTTATATCAATAAATGCACACATCCAAAAAGAAGAAACGGCCAATATCAAAGAATTACCCCAACAACTTGAACAAATAGAAAGAGAACAACAAAAGAAACCCACAGGTACCAGAAGAAAACAAATAATAAAAATTAGAGCTAAACTAAATGAAATAGAAAACAGAAAAACAATTGAAAGAATGAACAAGACCAAAAGCTGGTTTTTTGAAAAAATCAACGAAATTGATAAACCACTGGCCAAACAGACAAAAGAAAAACAGGAGAGGAAGCAAATAACCCAAATAAGAAATGAGATGGGCTATATTACAACAGACCCACCCAAACTGAAATTAAAAGAATCATATCGGATTACTATGAAAAACTGTACTCAAACAAATTTGAAAACCTAGAAGAAATGAATGAATTCCTGGAAAAACACTACCTACCTGAACTAACACAAACAGAGGCAGAACAACTAAATAGACCCATAACAAAAGAAGAGATTGAAAAGGTAATCAAAAAACTCCCAACAAAAAAAAGCCCTGGTCAGGACCAGGCTTCACTGCAGAGTTCTACCAAACTTTCAGAGAAGAGTTAACACCACTACTACTAAAGGTATTTCGGAGCATAGAAAAGGACGGAATACCACCAAACTCATTCTATGAAGCCACCATAACCCTGATACCAAAACCAGGTAAAGACACCACAAGCAAAGAAAATTATACACCTATATCCCTCAGGAATGTAGATGCAAAAATCCTCAACAAAATTCTAGCCAATAGAATTCAACAACATATCAAAAAAATAATTTACCATGACCAAGTGGGATTCATACCAGGTATGCAGGGATGGTTCAACATTAGAAAAACAATTAATGTAATCCACCACATAAATAAAACAAAAGACAAGAATCACATGATTTTATCAATTGATGCAGAAAAGGCATTTGACAAAGTTCAACACTCATTCATGATAAAAGCTCTCAGCAAAATAGGAATAGAAGGAAAATTCCTCAACATAATAAAGGGCATTTATACATTTTTTTTTTTTTATACAAAGCCAACAGCCAATATCACCCTAAATGGAGAGAGCCTGAAAGCATTCCCACTGAGACTGGGAACCAGGCAAGGATGCCCTTTATCACCGCTCTTCTTCAACATTGTGCTGGAAGTCCTAGCCAGAGCAATTAGGCTAGATAAAGAAATAAAGGGCATCCAGATTGGCAAGAAAGAAGTAAAAGTATCTCTATTTGCAGATGACATGATCTTATACACAGAAAGCCCTAAGGAATCCTCCAGAAAACTACTGAAACTAATAGAAGCGTTCAGCAGAGACTCAGAATACAAGATAAACTTACAAAAATCAGTTGGATTCCTCTACACCAACAAAAAGAACATCAAAGAGGAAATCACCAAATCAATGCCATTTACAGTAGCCCCCAAGAAGATAAAATACTTAGGAATAAATCTTACTAGAGATGTAAAAGACTTATACAAAGAAAACTATAGTACACTTCTGCAAGAAACCAAAAGAGACTTACATAAGTGGAAGAACATATCTTGCTCGTGGATAGGAAGACTTAACATTATAAAAATGTCTATTCTACCAAAAGCGATCTATACATTTAATGCAATTCCAATCCAAATCCCAACAACATTCTTTAATGAGATGGAGAAACGAATCACCAACTTCATAGGGAAGGGAAAGTGCATTACTGAAAAAGAACAAAGTGGCAGGCCTTACTTTACCTGATTTTAGAAACTATTATACCACCATAGTAGTCAAAACAGCCTCGTACTGGTACAACAACAGATACATGGACCAACGGAACAGAATTGAGAATCCAGACATAAATTCGTCCACATATGAGCAGCTGATATTTGACAAAGGCCCCAAAACAGTTAAATGGGGAAAAGACAGTCTTTTCAACAAGTGGTGCTGGCATAACTGGATATCCATCTGCAAAAAAATGAAACAAGGCCCATGCCTCACTCCATGCACGAAAACTAACTCAAAATGGATCAAAGACTTAAATACAAAATCTAAAACGATAAAGATCAAGGAAGAAAAAACAGGGACAAAGTTAGGAGCCCTAATACATGGCATAAACAATATAAAACATTATTAAGAATGCAGAAGAAAAACTAGATAACCGGGAGCTCCTAAAAATCGAACACCTATGCTCATCCAAAGACTTCACCAAAAGAGTAAAAAGACTACCTACAGACTGGGAAAAAGTTTGTAGCTATGACAGTTCTGATCAGTGCCTGATCTCTAAAATCTACATAATACTGCAAAAACTCAACTACAAAAAGACAAATAACCCAATTAAAAAATGAGCAAAAGATATGAATACACACTTCACTAAAGAAGACATTCAGGTAGCTAACAGATACATGAGGAAATGTTCACAATCATTAGCCACTAGAGAAATGCAGATCAAAACTACAATAAGATTTTATCTCTCTCCAACAAGGCTGGCATTAATCCAAAAACACAAAATAATAAATGTTGGAGAGGCTGTGGAGAGAATGGAACACTTATACACTGCTGGTGGGAATGTAAAATAGTACAACCACGTTGGAAATCAATTTGGTGCTTCCTTGAAAAACTAGAAATGTAACTACCTTACGATCCAGCAATCCTACTCCTTGGAATATATGCTAGAGAAATAAGAAACTTTACACAAACAGATACATGCACACCCATGTTTATTGCATGTTTATTGTAGCAAAAAGATGGAAGCAACCAAGGTGCCCATCAACAGATGAATGGATAAATAAATTATGGTATATTCACACAATGGAATACCACACATAGATAAAGAACACTGAGGAATCTGTGAAATATTTCATAACATGGAAGGCATTATGCTGAGTGAAATTAGTCAGTTACAAAAGGACAAATATTGTATAAGACCACTATTATAAGAACTGGAAAAATAGTTTAAACTGAGAAGAAAATATCCTTTTGTTGTTTTGAGAGGGGTGAGGGAGGGAGGATGGGAGAGGGGCACTCACTAATTAGATAGTAGATAAGCACTACTTCAGGTGAAGGGAAAGACAGCACACGATACAGAGGAGGTCAGCACAACTGGACTAAACCAAAAGCAAAGAAGTTTCCTGAATAAACTCAATGCTTTGAAGGCCAGCATAGCAGGGGCAGGGGTCTGGAAACCATGGTTTCAGGGGACATCTAAGTCAATAAAAAAAAAATAGGCATAATAAAAAAATAAATAAATAAAGTCAATAGGCATAATAAAATCTATTAAGAAAACATTCTGCATTCCACTTTGAAGAGTGGTGTCTGGGGTCTTAAACACTAGCAAGCAACCATCTAAGATGCATCAATTGGTCTCAACCCACCTGGATCAAAGGAGAATGAAGAACACCAAGGACACAAGGCGATTACGAGCCCAAGAGACAGAAAGGGTCACATGAACCAGAGACTACATTGTCCTGAGACCAGAAGAACTAGATGGTGCCCGGCTACAACCCATGACTGCTGTGACAGGGAACACAATAGAGAACCCCTGAGGGAGCAGGAGAGCAGTGGGATGCAGACCCCAAATTCTCATAAGACCAGACTTAATGGTCTGACTGAGACTCAAAGGACCCCGGTGGTCATGGCCCCCAGACCTTCTGTTGGCCCAGGACAGGAACCATTCCCGAAGGCAACTCTTCATACATGTATTGGACTGAACAATGGGTTGGAGAGGGATGCTGGTGAGGAGTGAGCTTCCTGGATCAGGTGGAAACTTGAGACTATGTTGGCATCTCCTGCCCGGAGGGGAGATGAGAGGGCGGAGGGGGTTAGAAGCTGACGAAATGGACATGAAGAGAGTGGAGGGAGAGAGCGGGCTGTCTCATTAGGGGGAGAGTAATTGGGAGTGTGTAGCAAGGTGTATATGGGTTTTTGTGTGAGAGACTGACAATTTGTAAACTTTCACTTACAGCACAATAAAAATTATTAAAAAAAAAGAAATAAAAAAAAATTGTCAGCTTCTGTTTGTAATCAAGAAAAGACAGTCCAAAAGTTGAAGGTGTACAATAAGAATTTTCTAGATCTTTTCTTATTTGTTAACTCAAAGGAAAGAATTCCTAGTGATGGAATTTCAGGCAATGTGGCAAGTGGATGGAGGTGGGATTTCGTAGTCATTGTGGTCTTTCTTATGCCTTTTTCTATTCAACTACTAGAACATCGTCAAGGCAGCCTTATATCTCCTTTTAAAAGCCTTTCTACCATATGATCCAGCGATCCCAATCCTAGGTATATGCTCCAAAGAATTGAAAGCAGGAAGGCAAACAGAAACCTGAACACATGTTCCTTGCAGCACTTTTTGCAATAGCCAAAACGTAGCAACAACCAAAATGTACATCAAATGATGAATGGATGAACAAAGGGTGATACCTAGATTCAGTGGAATATTACTCAGTCATAAAGAGAAATGAAATCTTGATGCGTGCCACAACATGTGTGAACCTTGAAAACATCATGCTGAATGATGTAAGTCAGTCACTAAAGGACAAATACTGTATGATCTCACTTATATGAAATTAGCAAATATATAGAAACCGAAGATTATTAGTGGTTACCAAGGGTGGGAAGGAGAGGGAAAGGGGTAGTTTTTGCTTAGGAAGCACTGAGTTTATGTTAATGGTGGTGAAATGATTCGGAAAAGGCTAGCAAGAATAGTTGCACAACTTGAAGAATGTAATCAATGTCACTGAATTATACATGTGGAAATTGTTGAATTGATATGTTTTATTATGTATATTTTTACAGATAGATGGGTAGGTAGGTAGGTAGGTAGATGATAGGTAGGTAGGTAGACAGACAGGCAGGCAGGCAGACAGACAGATAGATAGATGATAGACAGACAGGTAGGTAGGTAGGTAGCTGGTAGGTAGCTAGCCTTTCTATTGTAGATTCACAGTTTCTGTTCGTAGAGGAAGGTGTCTTTGGGAGGTTTCCTCTTTTCTCCCTTTTCCATTTCTGGTCTCCTTTCTTTGGCAGGAAATATATTTTGACCTGAGTGTCTTACCTGGAGTTTATCAGACTTGGAGATCTGGAATCTCTGCCCCTGCCCCAGGTGAGTATCCATCTGGCCTATTATGGGCACTGGAGTCCTCCCTCTTCCTTTGGTCATGCCACCCCAGGCCCTTTGTAAAATCTTTATTAGACACACGTTGGACTCTGAGCAGCCTGAATGTAAAAGCCTCTTAAGATCTAAAGCACATGTAAGGATACTTATTCTTAACTCTTGGTTATTATAGTTTTATTGGTTCTTTTTTATTCATTGAACATTTATTGGGCACAGGTAGTAAACTCATCATAGACCATGCTCTTGAGGTCCTGAGAATTTATGACCTAAATTCTGTGTTGTTGTTGTTAGGTGCCGTCGAGTTGGCTCCAACTCATAGCAACCCTACGTACAACAGAACAAAGCATTGCCTGGTCCTGCACCATCCTCATGCTCATTGTTACACTTGAGCCCATTGTTGCAGCCCCTGTGTCAATCCATCTCATTGAGGGTCTTCCTCTTTTTTGCTGACCCTCTACTTTACCAGGCATGATATCCTCCTCCAGGGACTGGTCCCTCCTGATAACACATCCAAAGTATGGGAGAGGAAGTCTCTCCATGCTTGCTTCTAAGGAGTATTCTGGCTATACTTCTTCCAAGACAGATTTGTTCAATTATTCATTCTTCTCACAGTCCATAGCATATTCAATATTCTTCACCAACACTGTAATTAAAAGATATCAATTCCTCTTCAGCCTTCCTTATTCATTGTCCAGCTTTTGCACGCGTATGAAGAGATTGAAAACACCGTGGCTTGGGTCAGGTGCACCTTTGTCCTTAAAGTGACATCTTTGCTTTTTAACATTTTAAAGAGGTCTTTTGAAGCAGATCTGCCCAATGCAATGCATCATTTTATTTCTCGACTACTGCTTTTAGAGCCTGGTAAAACAGCAGGGACATGGAGGGTGAGGCTCATCCCAGAGACAAGTGAGCCAACAAGCAGAAAAATATTACCGTCCTTGAGATAATTGGACTATAGATGAGTTCAAGGATTCTCGTAATGGTCAGAAAAAAGGATCTGGAGTAAGAAAAGGGCATGAATAGAAACCATTCTCATCATCATCATCATCAATATTTATTGAACACTTACTATGTGCCAGAGACTATGCCAGGCACTTTGCCTGCACTATTTCATTTAATACAAAACCCTGGGATGTATTTAACATCATCCCCTTTTTAAAGATGAGGAAATTAAGACTCGGGAGAGGTTGGGTAATTTGCATGGAGATGAACAGAAGAGGATGGTGCTAAGCCGGGAATCCAAATCTGTTGGACTGGAAATACTCATCCCTTTTTCTATGACAGTAACTACTGCTCTGGGGCTGGTTGTTATTCATCTCCATCTTAATATGTATTTCAATTTCACAACCTTTTGAAGTAAAACAGGAACCTTGATTTCTGAAGACTTTTTTTAAAAATCTGGCATCAGTTTCTTTAGGACAACTTCCTGTATTTGTGGTATTGTTCCTGGCGAGGTGGGGTGGAGTAGTCCAGCTGCAAGGAGCTCTTGTGAGGCTCAAATGAGATTATGCTCCTAAAACACGTCCCTCAAAACATAGCACAAAGCAAGCCCTCAATACACTAGCTTCCGTAATTATTTTTTTGTCCCTCAGTCTCCAGGACTCACTGTAACTCTTTACCTTTGGGAATAATTTCAGCAGATTCTGGCTGTTTCTTGGGTTCTGGTTCCAGCAGCTTTTTGCAGGAGCATCTCTTGTCTTCCCACAACTCCACATTCTGATTGTCCTGTAGATGTGACATGGATATCACCAAGTCTCTAGGCCCGTGATCTGGCTCGCTGTCACTGAGCCTTCATGTCACAACAGGAAAATGATAAGTTGATGACTAGTGCTCTGGTAAGAAACTCTAGTAAGTTTCTACATCAGGTTGTAGAAATAGGGGAAGGTGTCATGAAGAGGCAGCGCCCCATAGGCAAACCAGGGTGTGAAGCTTGGTTCTGTTCCTTTCAGCTGTGTGGCCTTGGGCAAGTTATTTAACCTCTCTGAGCCTCTGTTACCTCTGTAAAGCAGATATGGTAATAACTATTTTATAGCTTTGTTAGAAGAATTACATGATAGAATACCTTTCAAGTACTTAGCACAGAGCCCGGCCCATCAAAAAAACCAAACCCACTGCCGTTGAGTCAATTCCGACTCACAGTGACCCTATAGGACAAAGAAGAACTGCCCCGTAGAGTTTCTAAGGAGTCCCTGGAACTGCCGACCTTTTGTTTAGTAGCCACAGCACTTACCCACTACACCACCAGGGTTTCCAGCCTGGCCCATAAAAAAAAAAAAAAAATGGTGGTTATTGTTGTTATATTAAGTGCAAAAAACAAACAAACAAATAAATAATCTACCAGGTGCTCCTTGGAAACCGTATGGGGCAGTTCCACCTTGTCCTATAGGGTCGCTATAAGTCAGAATCGACTCAATGGCAACGGGTTTTGTTTTTTGTTTTTTTTTTTTAATGAAGTTTGTGTTTCTCTTGCCATCAAGTCAATTCTGACTCACGGCAACCCTATAGGTCAGAGCAGAACTGCCCCATGACATTCCCAAGGAGTGCCTGGTGGACTGGAGCTGCTGAGGTTTGGGTTAGCAGCCATAGCACTTAACCACTATGCCACGAGGTTAATAAACAATGACTTTGAACAACTTTTCTCCCCCACCAGATGAGCCCACCCTTTGATGGCTTTGATCAAATCAATAACCTGTGGTTGGAGTTTTGTTCTGTGAAGCATGTCCGGGTGTGCATAGAGACAGGGGTTTGGTAGGCCCTGAGGCCAGCAGGCTTAGACAGGTGTGCTAGCACCCCAGATGAGACATGTGAAAAGTCTGTTTGAAATATTTAAATGCAAAGTAATTTGGCAAGGAGATAGAATCGAGAGAGCTGACTCCTTCTGGGCCTCAGTTTCCCCAACTGCATGGGAAGAGGGCTGCACATCATGCTGATCTCTTGCATCTATGATTTTCCATGAATGAAGGAATCTGCTTCTGCAAGGACCACCTGTACAGGTCTGTGAGTGCCTCCCACAGCTCCTACCCCTGGCTGGGCTGGAACACCTTGGTATCTGATGCATCTCTGTGGGGTAGAGTTTCACAGAGGCCAGGGCTCATGCAGGCCCACCAGCTAGGGCGCCAAACCATTGCTCCCAAGCCTCTCTTTGCTGTTAGTTGCTGTCCAGCGGGCTCTGACTCGTGGTAACCTTATGTATAACAGAACAAAGTGTAACCCGATCCCACGCTAGCCTCATGATCGTTGGTATGTTCGAGTCCATTGTTGCAGCTATTGTGTCAATTCATCTCATTGAGGGCTTCCCTTCATTTTCATTAGCCCTCTGCTTTCCTTTCGTTAACGTAAGAAACCTCCTAAACAGTTGCTGTCCAATTGATTCCAACTCATGGCGACCCCATGTGTGCCAGAGTAGACCTGTGCTCCAGAGGTGTCTCAATCATTGATTTTTTGGAAGTAAATCACCAGGCTTCTCTTCCAGGGTGCCTCTGAGTAGACTCCAACCTCCAACCTTTGGGTTAGCAGTCAAGGACATTCATCATTTGCACTGCGCAGGGACTCCCCAGGACCCGCCAACCCCACCATTTCCCAGTCCTAACAGAGAGGAGAAATCTTCTCTAAACAGGAACCCTATCGATCTTTAGCATAAACTGTCCAAGGTGTTCAGAAGGAAAGTTCTTTCTTTCCTCCACAGCTTTGGAGAACCATTCCTTTGCACTCTCAAGGTAGAAAAGGCTTGGCTTTTTCCCGTATTGAAAACTAGCTTTGGGGTTAAGGAAACATCGCCACCTGGTGGGAAGATGTAGAAATACTGCCACAACTTTTCAGTTAGCAGCCGAGCGCTTAACCACTGTACCACCAGGGCTCCCTTTGTATAAATAACTAGATGGAGAGTGATGGGTTTCTAGTCTCCAACCTGTTGCCATCGAGTCAATTCCGACTCACAGATTCCAACTCATACCCACCCACAACTCATAAAACTCATAGCGACCCTATAAGACAGAGTAGAACTGCCCTGTAGGGTTTCCAAGCCTGTAATCTTTATAGCAGCAGACTGCCACATCGTTCGCCCTCCGAGTGGCTGGATGGGTCTGAACTGCCAGACTTTCGTTTAGCAGCCGAGTGCTTAACCGCCACGCCACCAGGGCTCCTTTCTAGTCTCCAAACAACAGGTGAAGTCAAAGAATCCCAAAAAGAAAGAGTTAAAAGAGTCCTTAAATCTTCGGTCCAATTTCCTCACTTCACTGAGGAATGGAAAGACTGTACAAAGATGGTTTATGACTGTCAGGATTAGAACCCAGATCACCTGGCCTTTTGAATGAGTAATTCAGGGCCCAGCCCCCACCCCCGCACACAACCCTTACAATATACATCTCATACTTTAGCCTAAAATGCCCTGATAATAGAGGCTGACAGGATCAGGATCATTTTCATCCCAAATGTTCTCTTTTACTTTTTTATCAGCTTCACGGGAGGCAGGAGAGGAAGATCAGAGGAGCATTCAAGCGGCTAAAAGTTTTATAAAGATAGAAAGAGGCAGATTAGAAACCAGAGGGAAAAAAAGGTAGATAGATTTGGATACTGGGAAATCTGTTCTGTTTTATACTTCTAGCCCAGGAGTGAATGCTTGTGACAGGCTTGGTTATAGTCATCTCATCCTCATAACTCTGGTCCAACAAGAAAGCTTACATAATAAATAGGAGGGGATGCTTCCCTGTCTGTTTTGGGAATTTGGATCCTGAAGATAGTAATTTCAGTGAGCTGAGTATAGAAAATCTCATTATTGATGCAAAGTGTGACGATCCATTATTGTGCAAATTGAACCATATTATTACTGTGTAGTCACTTCCACCTCTCATATTTGCATATCACTTTGCAGCTCACTGTGTGCTTTAATGTATTTAAAATTATTTAATCCTTGCAAACATCCTATAATGGGAATTCTTAGTCATGAGGAAGTAGAGGCTCAGAGACATTAAGTAATTTTCCTGAGGTCACACAACGGTAAGTGTCAGCACTGAGACTTGAAAGAAAGGAGGAATCGTAATACTGAATCTACCATGTGCTTCCAACGCATCCCATTACGGCTTGACAATGGTGGAGGCACCCCATTCTCCGGTGGCTACCACATCCTATTGTTATCTGTTCGGCTGTAGAACATACTGGAAAGTCATATGACATACATTTTAATTTAAAATATACTTGGAGAAATTTTGCCAAACATCACCTCTTTTGCCTCCTATCTTGTCAGGAGGGCCTTTCATCCACTCCTCAACTAAACAATTTTCAAGTGATCCTTTTGTAAATGCCCTGATAAGGAGGATTGCCAATGGAAAGATATAGAAATAACTAGACCAAGAATGACACGCTTCTAGTCTCCAACAACAGGTGAGGTCACAGAATACCAAAAAGAAAGAGCTGGAAGGGTCCTTAGAGCTTGGATCCAATTCCCTTACTTTATTGAGGAATGGGAAGATTTTGCCCAGGTGGTTTCATGACTGACAAGACTAGAACCCAGATCCTGACCTTTTATTTGAATAATACATCCCCCCTCACCTAATCATAAAATCTAGCATTTTGTAAGTGATGGATCCCCTTTGCTAGGTGCACACCGAAGCCTCAAATCACTTTTCTTCTGTATCTAATCTCCCTCTATTAGTGGGATAATCTAGTTACATGCCTTTGTTATTGTTGTTAGGTGCTGTCTAGTCGAGTCTGACTCATAGCAACCCCACGTGACAGAGTAGAATGGTCCCATGGGGTTTTTTTGACTGTAACCTTTATGTGGAGCTCTGGTGGTATAGTGGTTAAGCATTCCGCTGCTTACCGAAAGGTCAGTGGTTCAAACCCACCAGCCACTATGAGGGAGAAAGACGTGGCAGTCTGCTTCTGTAAAAATTACAGCCTTGGAAACCCTATGAGATAGTTCTACTCTGTCCTGTAGTTCACTATGAGTTGGAATCGACTAGATGGCAATGGTTTGGTTTGGTTTTTAATCTTTATGGAAGCAGATCACTACGCCTTTCTCCTGTGGAGCCACTGGGAAGGTTAGAACCACCAACCTTTCAGTTAGCAGCCAAGCTCTCAAACGTTTGCACCACCAGGGCTCCTGAGTCATACCCCTTTAAATGCCTTTATATATATTGATGACCCTTAAGTGTATATCCATAACCCAAGCCTCTTCCTCTGCTCTCCAGGCTCATATATGTAGCCATTTACTCAACAGCTTCACTTCGATGCCTAACACATCAAAACTATCATGCCCACATCCAAACTCTTGGTTTCCCCAAACCTGAGCCCACCTCCACTTTCATGACCTTTCCCACCTCAGTAAATGGAAATCCCATTCCTCCAGTTTCTTGGCCAAACACTTTGGAGTCATTCCTGGATTGCTCTATTTTTCTCATAACCCATGGCCAATCCACCTGTAAATGCTGTCAGTCCTGCCTTCATAGCATATCCAGAATTTGACTTCTTCTCACCGTCTCCATTGCTACCTAGCCACCTTCACCTGAACTACTGAAATAGCCCTTACCTGGTCTCCCTGCACAGCAAACATGGTTTTTGTCTTAAGATGTAAGTTCAGGTCATTACGTTCCCTTGCTCCAAACCTTCCAAGAAATTCCCGTTTTGCTCCAATGGTCACTAATGATCTAGCCCCACCCAGCTCTCTAACCTGACCTCCTACCACTTCTTCCATGCTCCCCACATTTCCAGCCATGTAGATGTACTCTGTTCTATCCCATGAGGAATGTAAGCCTTATAAAAACAGGAGCTTCATGTCATTCCCTGCTGTAGTCCAGTGTCTAGACAAGGTCTGAAACATAGAAGACACTTGGTAAATATTTGTTGAAATATGAAAGCCTTTTCCCTCAATGTGGTCATTCATTAACACCATCAGTCCAAAAACAAAAAAAAAAACAAAAAACCTGTTGCAATGGAGTCAATTCCAACTCATAGTGACCCTATAGGACAGAGTAGAACTGCCCTGTAGGGTTTCCAAGTAGCACCTAGTGGATTTGAACTGCTGACCTTTTGGTTAGCAGCCATAGCTGTTAATGACTACTCCATCAGTCCAAAGCCTAACCTAATTCCTTCTCAGTGTATTTTCATACTATTTCTTCTTACACTGTGCTCCACGGTAAAGGAGTCCTATGATCCCTGGGGGCTTCACATTACCCTCTCCACATCCACTCCAGGGCTGTTATACAAATGTCCCTCCAATCTCCTAGTCTTATCTTCAAAGTACTGTTTCTCAGTGACTATGTTATCTTCCTATTGGCAGTTCTGCCCATCACTACCCTTCATGGTGCCAAACGGTAGAGCCAACCAGGAACTGAGAACACACTGATTGACGACACAACAGGTGTGCTCAAGTATTAGCCAAGACCACACAAGTCAGGAGTAGAAGGCTCTGGATAAGTACAAACAGCCTTAATGGTTTTTCTGATCTCTTTTCCCCAAAGTCTATATCACATCTGCCTCACTTCAGGCAGGGCTATGAAGTTTAGAGTAGGAGAAAAGGTGGAAGGAGAAGCTAGAACTAAGAAGAGAGAAGAGGAAAAGGTTTTCAGGAGAAGTGAGAAACATCAAGGTACAAGCTTGTGCTGATGTTACACCGTTGTTGTTATTGTTAGGTGCCATTGAGTTGATTTCAACTCATAGTAACCCTGTGTGAAAGAGTAGAACTGCTTCATAGGGTTTTCTTGGCTGTAATCTTTACGGAAGCAGTTTGCCAGATCTTTCTCCCATGGAGCCACTGGGTGGGTTTGAACTGCCAATCTTTTGGTTAGCAGCCAAGCACTTAACCATTGAGTCACCAAGGTCCCTTGGTGTATTAGAGACACTATATCAGAGAACTGTAACCTTCTTACTGGGACTGTGGAGTTTTGACACCCCAGAATTCAAAAAACAGCCCTTGCTATACAATGTCACCAGACATTCAAACTCTATATCCTTTGGGTCAACAAGAATTCTTTTCTAAAATGCATATATCCCATGAGTGTTTAAGCAATTCACCGTCAATCATTTATGCCTTACTGTGAATTGTTGTCAGCTGTCTGTTTGCAAACCCTACTTCGGAGATAAGAGTATTGATGGGAAGCAGGTAAAAGAGAATGAGGCTCTGCGTTCCAATAAATTTTATTTAAAAAAACAAACTTGGCCCACGGACCATAGTTTACCGACCCCTGGTCTAGACTTAAGGGAAGTGACGGTGTAATGCTAATAATGCAGAATGAATTTTTAAATGTGTCTATATCTGGTATATTGTGAATTGCACAAAAAATTGAGAAGATATTCTTCCAGCATTTGAAAACGATTGCCCAGTTTGGCAAAGAAGTTGCTCACATCGTTGACCAATGGATGAAGGCCCAACATATGTGTTTGTTGTTTCACTTTCATGTTGCTCATTAACATAAGGGAAAATACCAGCTTATATTCATGTTGGACCTGTACCTGCTTGTCAATTGCAATAATAGATTGGCTATGCTATGGGTACAAGAGTCCCAGGCAAAAATCAACAAAAGCATTCTGTAAAAATCAATTGGCTAGAAGGAATACAATAATATGATAGTATTATTTGTAAACTGTGTTTATACATCCTTTATATCAACAAATATTCACCAGTACATGACTAAACACCACCTTCTTCATGTACTTCAAACTATTTTGTTAAGGCCTGAGCCAGGTAACACAGTTTTATAATCTCTAAGAATAAATCATATGTCACAAGCGACATTTGTCCTTCTCCCACAATTTACCCCCTGCTCCTGCCCCACTTGTTGGGAGCTCAGAGAAGGTGGCACAGTCTGAGTTCCCAAAGGCATCCACGAGGGACTCCATATCCTAGAAGCCAAGAAATCCGCTCCCCTTTTCCAAACTAAACTCCAAAGCTTTCATTGGAGACACTCACCCTCAAGCCCCTACACACTCCTCCTGAGAGGTAAGCTCTATTTTCAAATCAAAATTGATACATATCTGACAATGGCATTGTACATAAAAACTAAGGATATTGCAGGAAATTTAGGCTGTATGATTCTTGCACTGCACAAAGTCTGTCCCCATGCCTAAGAACTTCATTAATGAGAATGTTTTAAAACATTGACCAATGAATTCATCAAAAGCAATTATTTAACAGAATATTTAGGCTTAAAAATAATAAATAATTTCAAATGCAGTGTTATTGTTCCTGAAGAACACAGTTTGTAGCCAGGACAGAGAATCACGCCACTCTAAGAGCAATGTTATTTTATATCTATGTAGGACAATGCAGCCTGGTTCTAGGACCATGAAAGATATTGCTGGGTACAATGTAGTCAAACATCAAGAATTGTAGCCCGGGAACAATGGTCGTAAGAACTATATAAAATTCTAGAACTTCCGTAAATTTCTTGTGTTTAATTTTGATTTGGGACCTTGCTTACATTCTTATTGCCTTTATTAGCCTGTGTTCTCTTAAAGGCAGTGACTAGGTTTTGTTTTCATCTTCCAAATGCACAGTATAATGTAGAAGGACCTATCATCTTCCTATAACATAGATTTGTCCTAACTATCGGGTAGTAACTTCGCATGCCAACCACCGCAATGGAGAGGAATATGTGCAGGTACCCTTCTCAACCTGGTATAGAGAAAGAAGAAGCTTTTGTTTATTAGAAAGACCTGGGTTCAGATCCTGACTCTGCTCTGTGTGACCCTGAGCAAGCCTCTTGCCTGCATACCTCCTGCATCCCTCCACTTCTCTCCCTCTCCACTGGTGCCAATCCAGCACAAGCGGCCATCACCTCTGGTCTTACTGACTGGAGCAGCCTTCTCTCGGCTCTCGCCATGGCCACTCTTGTCTCCTCCAGTGCAGTTTTCTCACAACAACCAGAATGAGTTTTTAGAAAATAAATCTCATCATTTCCTTCCCTTGCTCAAAATTCTTCATTGCCTCTTACGTCCTTCAAGATAATGTGCAGGTTCCTTATCAGAGCACACAAACCCTTCATGATTCGCTCTCTGGCTGGGTCCCTATTGAACTTCATGCCACACCATTCCACTCTTTGCCCGTTGGCCACATTGGCTTTTCAACTCCTCACTTGTGCAAAGCCCCTTCCTGTCCCCCAGATTTGCTTGTGCTGTTCCCTCCTTCACTCCCTTCCTTACACCTCACTTCACCTGATTCACTCTTAATTATAAAAACCTTCTCCGATTCTCCAAACTAGGACAGGTTGCCCATCTAAAACATTCCCATAACATTTTGTACTTCTTTTTCATTCTTCTTGTCTTAAATGTATTTAATAAACTATTCGCAAAATTATTTGTTTAATGTCTGTCTCCTTTGGCTAGACTGGAAGCTATAAGAGGCCAGGGAATATGTGTCTGCTCCCTGAGGTATCCATGGTGTCTGAACATGATGCCCTGTAGGTACCCAGGAAATGTGTTGAGTGAATAGCTAGAGAAGCTTTCTTTCTCTTTACAAATGGTGATAATGCCCACTTCACAGGATTGTCATGAGGATTAAATCAAATAGTCCATGTTAATGCCCTAGCACAGTGTCTTGTATAGGGCAGACACTTAGTTAATGTTTGTTGAATGACTATAAGCACTACAGCTTCTAAGATGACATCTCTTTAAACAGATCTAGTGTGAAGACTAGGTTTGTAATTAGCACTTCTGAGGGTTTCTTTATTAAGTAATTAATGTAATTTAAACCTTGAGTGTTGAGGCTAAGGTATTATTAAGACAAGTGCTGTTGACTGGCATTTACTGGGCATGTAAGTACATTACATGTGCCAAACAAGGACATGCAGTAAGGTTGTCCTGGAGTATGGGTTCACCTCAGCTGGGGAGACAGATAGAAGAAAAGCTAAGATATATGGTTGGGAAATGCAAGAGGAGTCCTGGTATGCAGATAAAGGCATAATGATGTTTCCTTCTAAGCTCCTAAGACTTCAAGATTCAGCCCAGGACTAAAAAAGTTTCTCTCTTTTACACTCTATCTTAGAAAGTTACTAGGTGCTGTGCTCCATCCAAAAAAAAAGCAAGGCAATAAACCAAGACAGAAACACATGGAATCCAGGACACTTTGATCTGACACAGGAAATGGAAGATTGGAATTCCCAGGATGATGGAGTTGGGAAAGCCCAGGTAGAGGGTAGAGCAGCCACCTGATCAGTTTGGAGGGCTCTGGGAGAGATGTCAAAAGGGCTAAAAGTAGAGCTGGTAGACTATCTGATGCAAGGATCTTACTGAGAAAAGAGTTGGAGAAAAGGGTTTGGAGAATATATGGTGATAGGAATTTAGAAAACCAAGAAAAAATGAGGTAACTGTAAACTCCGGGGGTGGGGATGGGATGAGGATCGAGGAGCAGTGGCTGCAACAGTAGGCTCAAGCATAATAATGATTGTGAGGATGGCACAGGACCAGCCAGGCAGTGTTTTGTTCCTTTGTACATAGGGTCTCTATGAATTGGAACCCACTCAATGGCACCTGACAACAGAAGAAAGCAAATATAATCCTAACACATTAGGTGGCTCAGCTGTGAACAATATTGTTAATAATTACAACATAAATACTGACATGCAACTTAACCAAAAGCTGTAATGTAACTATCTGAAGGATGGGAAAGGGGGATTGTGTGGATAGATGAGGAAGGTGGGCACTAAGTGAGGAAGGCATCGTAAGTGATTTAAGACCTAATTCTTAATGGCAATACACTCAATAAACAATTAATAAATAAATAGTAATTAAATGTAGAAATAAATAATAGGGAAAGCCAGAAAACTCATTTAAGCATGTTATTGTTAAATATGAAGGTAAAGAATGGAAGCAACAGAAAAGTAGTGGTTAAACATGAAGAAAATAACTAATGTCACCGAATTGTACATGTGAAGTTTGTCGAAATGTCGAATGTTTTGTTAAATGTATATTTACTACAATAAGAAGAACAGAAGCAACAACTGAAGGGCATGTTGGGAATGGGAGGAGTTACATGACTACTATCGTTCATTATAAGCCTGAAGTACTATTTGAATTTTTAAATTATAAACAGGCGTTTTTTTAATAAAAACAAATTTAAAAGATACAAAGAAGGTGTAGTAACTTTCAAACAATGTTTGAGTAATTTACTTTTATTTTTGTTTTTCTGTATTTCTCAGCTTTTTTTTTTAATGCCCACCTTTATATTTTTTTTTTTTTATATTTCATATGGGAGAAATATAAAGTCAATTTTTTAAAAACGAAAAAGAACATTTGACTTAAGGTGGAAGAGAATTGGAAATCTAGGGAAAGACGATTTGCCTCGATGATGGAAAAATGCACGTAATTAAATATCTGCCTGTATATTGCAGGAGCCCTGATGGCACAGTGCTTAAGGCACTTCAAAAGGCTAGCTGAAAGCCAAGCAGTTCGAAACGACCAGCAGCTGCGCAGGAGGAAGACGTGGCAGTCTGCTTCTGTTGCCGTGAATCGGAATTGTCTGGAGGGCAGTGGGTTTTCGGTGTATTGCAGCCATGTGTTTAACAATTGTCCAGAAGTTCTTCCTTCTTCCTACATCCCCACTAGCCAAGACCCCCATCCCCAAATCACTTTTAACATCCAGGTCCTCCAAAGAACAGAGCCCCAGGTGCTATCTGCCCCACCGCCTCACTGTGTCCCAGGGTGGCATCAGTGGGCAATGAGCGTGTGTGTGTGTGTGTGTGTGTGTGTTTCTTTTACTTCTGACATTCTGCTATCAATATGCGCCTGTGTAATTCTCCTTTACAGCATGGGCAATTAGGCACTAAAAATACTTAATGAGGATGCAGAGAAAAGGTAGTAAAACAGCATGGTTCATCACATGGGTTTTGGCGTCTCCTAGACCCCGCGGGAATCTTAGTTCCTCACCTACCAGCTCCTGGCTATAGGACCCTGTGCAAGTTACTTCCCGCTCTGGGTTTCCTCATCTGTAAAAGTATGAGGGTAAAAGAACCTAGTCACAGGGTTGTTGTGAAGATTAATTGAGAGAATGCAGAGTGCCTGGCACATTGTAAATGCCGATAAATGCCAGCTATTTTTATTATCTGCACTTATTTGGGGTATGAATACAGGGAAGTCCCCAAGTTCAGTTGGTCTTGGCATGCATGCCATTGACACACTCAACACTGGAAAGTATTTTTAACTAATTTTACTTTTTATTAACTAATATTTGGGGGTCCCTGGATGGCACAAAGGGACCCTGTGAGTCGGAATCGACTCGACGACACTGGGTTTACTGGGTGGGTGGCACAAATTGTTAAGTGCTAACAGAAAGGTTAGCGGTTCAAACCCTCCTAGAGGCTCCTCAGAAGACGAGCCTGGTAACCTGCTTCCAAAAGGTCACAGCCTTGAAAACCCTATGGAGCAGCTCTACCCTGCACACACAGGGTCACCCAGAGTCGGAATTGGCTCAATAGCAATTAACAACAACAACATTTATTTCAATTTTCAGCATTGTTGAAAACATAGTTAATGATATTCAAAGACTTAGAAACAGCAGCTACTCTTCCCCTACTCTCACCTCCCAAGTCCTGTTCCCAGAGGCAAGCACTTTTATCTCTTTTAGGTTTTTCTCTGGTATTTGCATCCCTCTTGAGGAAACCCTGGTGGTGTAGTAGTTAAGTGTTACAGCTGCTAACCAAAAGATCGGCAGTTCAAATTCACCAGGCGCTCCTTGGAAATTCTACGGGGCAGTTCTACTCTGTCCTATAGGGTCACTGAGTTGGAATCAACTCGATGGCAATGAGTTTTTTTTTTTTTAATGTCCAAATATTGTGCTTATATTGCTATTCTTTGACGTGTCAATTTTAGACATTATGGTAAATGAAGATTAGCTCTTTTATATCCTACCCCTTCCTCCAAAGACACAATTTAGGGTTAATCAATAATCAGTGTTTGCATTTTAATGACTATACACATATTTATTAGTCACAGATTAGTACACCATGATTGCATTTTCTTTCTGTTTTTCCAAGAGTTAACAATCACCTTGTTTATTTTCACTTGCTTGATTTTCCTTGTGCCTTTTATTATTTTTTACAAATGTTCCAACATATCTATTACACATATTTTTCATACTACTTTCCAAATCCTTAAGCAGAGCTGTCACTCTGTCACCCTGGATATGTTCACTGAGATCCCCTCAGGCTGTGCTCCGTATTGCTATCCCTGTTTCCCGAACCCCATTTCTTCTACTTTCTTGAGCTGTGTCCTTGTTCCGGTGAGGTGCATCTTCCAATACATCCTTAGATCAGGTACGTTGGAGGTAAAATTTTGGAGACCTCACATGCCTGATAATATTTTAGTTCCTGCCTCATATCAGGTGTTTGGTTGAGCTAGATATGAAATTCTAGGGTGAAAAATTATTTTCTCATAGCCATTTTAAGGCATCGCTCATTTTCTTTTAGCATCCATTATTGCTGTAGAGAAGTCTGATGCCATTCTAAGTCCAAGTCCTTTGTATGTGACCCATTTTTCCCTCTGGAAGCTTCCTTCTGTTTATCCTTGGTGTTCTAAAATTTCCCAGGAATGAGTCTTGATGGGGATTTTTTTTTTTTTAATCCATTTTCCTGGATACAACGATGGGTCCTTTCAGTCTGGAGGCTCATGGTCTTTAGTTCCAGATATTTTTCTAATAGTATTTCTCCCCTCCTTTTCTCTGTTTGCCTTCTGGAACTTCTGGAACACAGGCTTCCTGGATTTAGTCCCTGCTGATTTTTAACACTGAAGTTTTATTGTTTCAACTTCATCTTCCAAACTCTGTTTGATTTTTTTTCTATTTTGACTTTCATGTTTATAATTTCCAGAGATTTTTTCCTCTTCTTTGATTAAGTTGTTTCCATGGCAACTTGTACTTGTTTTAGGGATGCAATATCATCCTTTATCTTTTCAAAATGATTATATGGAAGATTTTCTTTTTTATTTTACTTTCTTTTCCCTGCTATTTGTCTGCTCTTCACACCACCAATTTCTAATTCCTTTTTATTTTATTGCTAACTTTCCTTTGTTCTGGTCATAGAAAGGAGAAAGTCTTCCCTCTGCAGCTTTCTTGGGATCCCCAGTCTGTTGGTGATTTGTTCCTTCCAGAAGGCCTCTGAGATCACTTGGGGAGTGGAAGCAGCAAAGTCAAGTAGTAGATTTCCTAGACAAGTGCATTGCAGGCTCCTCCGGATTGAGGAATAGTCCCAGGTTTGCACAAACATATGAGTTGGCTCACTACAACGTCATCCCTCTCTTATGACAGGAAAGACATGGGCTACATCTTGCATAAGGCCACAGAGGGCCACACTATGTAGGTTTTTTAGCACCCTGTCCATGAGCCTCAGGGGCTGAGAGGCAAGTTCCTTGACATGAGTGTCAAAGAGCTATGGACAGGTGAATGACCCTATAGTGGATACAGTTCCAGTCCATCTAATGGACTTGCACGTGGGCAAGCCCAACACCAGGCCTTACAGAAAGACAGACACACAGAGCACAAGAAGAGGGCACACCAGCAAAATGGATCATCCAGGGAAGGCTTGTCTCCAGGAAGAAAGACGAGGTGGAACAAGTTAGTCAGCATTTTTGTCAGGTGGCTAAGGGAAGTGATCTTAGGAAAGGCTAGTGCAAGTATTGGTGATGTAGTTCAGGTAGGGACTGTAAAAAGGCTTCCACATCTGGTCTGGTCATACTCATCGCCCCCAACATGACCATTCCTGTAATCAGCATCACACCATCACCATTATTATCAATACAAATAAAACTTGAATGAATGACACTATGTATGTCCTCACCCTCTACATGACCATCCCTGTAACCACCTCCATCATCACCACACCAGGAACACTTGAACAAGTGTCAACGTGTACATCATGTTATGATGCTCTGTAAAAACAGGAGGAAGAAGGTAGACCCATCTATACCCTGTTGGAATACATCATTATCATTATTAGCTAAAAAGTATTGAGTGCTTACTATATACCACGTACTGGGTAAGGATTAAAATTTGCAATGCCCTATGAGATATTAATGCCCTCATATTATAGACGGAGCCCTGGCAGCACAGTGGTTAAGAGCTTGGCTGCTAACCAAAAAGGTCAGCAGTTTGAATCCTTAGATGCTCCTTGGAAACACTATGGGGCAGTTCTACTCCGTCCTACGGGGTTGCTATAAGTTGGAGTCAACTCGATGGCAGTGTTTTGTTGTCGTTGCTTGTTTGTTTTTTAAGGGAGCCGGTTATTATAGATGACAAGGTAGATTGAGAGAGGTTAAATGATGTGTCCAAGGTCACATAGCTAAGGAGGGGTGGAGCTAGGATTTGAACTCAGGCTGCCTGGCTTTACAATCCACACACATAACTATTATGTAGTATTGGCTCCCAAAGCCTTTCCAGGTTGTCTCCAAATTGGGGTACAAACAAGAGGATCCATTAAGGCAGAAAAATAAAAATATTAGAATTGCTATTTAATTTTACTTGTCATTTCATCTTTTTTCTATTTTATAATAAATATATTAAATATTTATGTATTTTATTATTTTTGTGTGTTTTACAATGTGCTTAATTTAGTGGGACACATATACAATTTATAAATAAATAATTCGTATTATGGCTGCACACTTAATTCTGTACTGATACAGCTGTGCAGTCAAAAGAGATTGGAGACCACAAGACTGGACAAAACTTAGATGACTAACCCCATAGGTAGGCAAGTGAAGATTTATTTAAATTGGAATAAAGTTTGTTTCTGTTGTTAGCTGCCATCAAGTTGGGACCTGACTCATGGTGACCCCATGTGTTACAGAGTAGACCTGCCTTGTAACCTTTACAGAAGCAGTTCACCAAGTCTTTTTTTTCTGTGGAGCTACTGTATGGGTTCGAACCATCAACCTTTAGATTAGCACCCAGTCACAAACCATTTGTACCACCCTGGCTCAGAATTGAGCTTATCTCTGGGAAAACATTTTCAAAGTGTATAAGTGAATCATGATATGATTGTGTTCTGCAGAATTAAAGACTTAATTTCAGCAAGTAATTAAAAATTATGAAATATCCTACTTAATGGCCCCTCTTTGAATTTAACTAACAAATTGAGTTCATCAGTCCATGCATTAGTGATCCTATCACTAATGCACCCGTATTCAGGAAAAAAAGCATGGATTAGTTGTCCAATTTTTATTGTAGGTGCCTTTAAGTCAGTTTCAACCTATAGCAACCCTATGTACAACAGAACGAGGCACTGCCTGGCCCTACACCATCTTCACAATCGTTGCTATGTTTGAGCCCATTGTTGCCCCCACTGTGTCAACCCATCTCATTGGGGGTCTTCCTCTTTTTTGATGACCCTCTACTTGACCAAGCATTTTGTCCTTCTCCAGGGATTGATCCCTCCTGATAACATGTCCAAAGTACATGGGATGAAGTCTAGCATTCCTCACTTCTAAGGAGCATTCTGGTTGTACTTCTTTCCAAGACAGATTTGTTCATTCTTCTGGCAGTCCATGGTGTATTCACTATTCTCCAGAAACACCATAATTCAAATGCATCAGTTCTTCTTTGGCCTTCCTTATTCATTGTCCAGCTTTTGCAAGCATATGAGGCAACGGAAAATACCATGGCTTGGGTCAGTCACACCTTATTCCTCAAAGTGACATCTTTGCTTTTCAACATTCTAAAGACGTCTTTTACAGCAGATTTACCCAATGCAATATGTAGTTTGATTTCTTGACTGCTGCTTTCACTGGTGCTGATTGTGGGTCCAAGTAAAATGAAATCCTTGACAACATCAATATTTTCTCTATTTATTGTGATGTTGCTTACTGGTCCAGTTGTGAGGATTTTTGTTTTCTTGATGCTGAGGTGTAATCCATACTGAAGGCTGTGGTCTTTGATCTTCATCAGTAAGTGCTTCAAGTCTTCTTTGCTTTCAGCAAGCAAGGTTGTGTCATCTGCATATCGTTGGTTGTTAGTCTTCCTCTGATCCTGATGCTGCATTCTTCTTCATATAGTCCAATACATTTTTTAATTAGATATAGTCTATTCCCTCTCTAAGTCCCCTCTGAAAATGTCCCAAATTTTTCTTCATTTAAAAAGTAGATATATATGTTTAAAAGGAGTGCTTATGTTTCAGAGGTGCATAGTATAGTAACTACATGTGAAATGATATGATGACTGATTTTTTATTAAAAATAAACTATAATCAGGGAGCAGATGTGGTTGGAAGAGGCAGAACTGGCCAAGACTTGATCATTATTGAGGCTCAGGGACAGATATCTCAAATACCTTATGTTATTCTGCCAATTTTGTGTATGTTTTAAGTTCTCTATGTTGTTGTTGTTAGGTGCCATTAAGACGATTTTTAACTCATAGCAACCCCATGTGATGGAGCAGAACTTCTCCATAGGATTTGCTAAGCTGTAATCTTTACAGAATAGATCACCAACTCTTTCTCCCATGGAGCGGCTAGGTGGGTTCAAACTGCCAACTTTTCAATTAGTAGCCAAGCACTGTAAGCACTTAACTGTTGTGCCACCAGGGCTCCTTAAATTCTCTATAAAAAATACTTAAAAATAGAAAGTAAAATGTAATAACAAACAAAACTCACAACTTGATTTTTTTCTATAAGCACTATCAGAATTCATATTTCAGTTGAGAAAGGAAATAATTGAATGTGGATTTGGCAGAAACTATTTCATATCCTTTTATGCCTTCTTACAATCATAACTTTAGTAAATGTTCATCCACTGTTTGCTATTGTGTTAGACTCAACCTTAAGCTAGTAATACAATTGGGAGAAGAAAAAGATTTAATAAAAACTATTTCATAAACTCTACAGGGAAAAACTCAGAAAGGAAACAAATATCACATATCATAGAAATAAACGTCTCTTGAAAACATTTTTCCACTTCAATTACTGGTGTGGATAACAATGATATGACCTTTCATACTCACGGTTATGTATAATCTCTGCTTCTTGGTGTGGTTCTAAAGGCTGACCATTGCTTTAGTATTTGGTTGGAACCTGAGTGTCATCATTCAGAGGGCCATGAAACCATTTGGAAGAACCCAGACACCTCTCAAGGGTAACCCAGTGAGATGTAGACCAAAAGCTCTACAGGGACAAGGAGAACCAACAAATGGCAATCACTCTGCCACTGGAATTAAACCATGGAGCAATTCACCCATATTAACACAGAGAAGGCAGGGAATGGCAGTCTTCACCATTCCCCATATCAAAATCAAAACAAAAAAACCTGTTGCTGTTGAGTCAATTCTGACTCATAGTGACCCTACAGGACAGGATAGAACTGCCCTGTAGGGCTTCTAAATAGCATCTGGGGGATTCGAACTTCCAACCTTTTGGTTAGCAGCCATAACCATTGCCGGTAGCTACTGAAAAAGCAGGAAATGGCTCCCAAAGGAAACACTCACCTATTGGCCATACCACCAAGAAACAAGAGCCATTCCTGCCAACAGGCCTGGGGGAGAGTCCTTCCTGCGTTCAGTTCAGCCTCTTAGCTCTTTTCAACCCTTTGTGTTCTAAGTAAGAATTTCCACACTCAAACTCAATTCCAATTATACCCCAAGATAGTATCAGGATGATAGGTAAAAATAGGCCCAGCTTTCTGGCCAGGTAGCCAAAGCACACAGTGCACAGGGAAGAAAAAGACCTGATTCAAATCTCTTGTGGTTGTGACGTCTCCTGGGAGTGCAACCAAGAGCAGCCAGGGAGCAGTGTTCATCAGATTGCACTACCAAGAAAGCACTGGGGAGAAGCACAGGAGTGCTCGTTGTGACATGGATTTTCTTTGAAAATGAGAGGATGGGTCCACCTCTCAGTGACATTGAGGTGAAACAAAAGAGAGGTATGGGTGAGCAAGGCTGATATGAGAAAATTCCTGGGTCCAGCAGGTGGTCTATATAATGGTTAAAACAACAAAAAAAAAGTGTTGCTGTTGAGTTGACTCCTACCCATGGTGACCACATGTGTTACAGAGTAGCACTGCTCCATAGAGTTTCCTTGGCCAAGCCTTTCTTTCATTTACCTTTAGATGGGATTGAACTGCCAACTTTTAGGTTACTGTTGTAGTTGTTGTTAGGTGCCATCAAGTTGATTTTCGACTCACAGTGACCCCCCTGACACAGTAGAACCACCTCATAGGATTTTCTAGGCTGTAATCTTTATGGGAGAAAATCATCAGGTCTTTCTCCCACAGAGCCACTGGGTGGTTTTGAATGACCAACCTTTTGGTTAGTAGCCAAGCACTTAAGTGTTGTGCCATGAGGGCTCCATTTTAGGTTAACAGTCGAGTACAAACTGTTTGTTCCACCCAGGGACCTTGTACAGTGATAGAGTCCTGGAATTACAAAAACTCATAAGTGGGGAAGGTTTAAAAGGCCACTAGTATAACTTTGAAAATACTATGTCGAGTGCAATAAGCCAGTCACA
Source organism: Loxodonta africana (assembly GCF_030014295.1). Lineage (NCBI taxonomy): Eukaryota > Metazoa > Chordata > Mammalia > Proboscidea > Elephantidae > Loxodonta > Loxodonta africana. The sequence continues at coordinate 48,634,679 of NC_087348.1, forward strand.
AAGGACAAATATTGTATGGTCCCACTTATAAGAAATATCTAGAATAGAAAAATGTATAGAGACTAAACTTCATTAAGGGTCACCAAAGATAGGAGGGAAGGAAAAAGGGGGACTCATTGTTTAGGGAACATTGACTTGGCAATGGGCTTGGTTTGGGTTTTGAGCTTCTGTTAAGGGTGATGGAAAAATCTGGAAATAGATAGTGGTGATGGTTATATAACATGATGAATATAATTAATGTCACTGAACTGTACACATTAAAAATGTTGAAATAATAAATATTTTGTTATATATATATATATATATCTTACCACAATTAAAAAAAAAAAAAGCCATTAGTGTCAACCTCTCTCCAGGTAAAAGAGCCAATGGGTGGCTTTTAGAGCTTTGTTGTTATTGTAGTTGCCATCAAGCCTGCTCCAACAAGTAGCAACCCTATGTGTAACAGAATGAAATGTTGCCTGATCATGTGCCATCTTCATGATGGTAGCTAGTTTTAATGCATTTTTTTGGCCACTTTGTCAATCCATCTCACTAAGGGCTTCACTCGCCAAACCTCTGCTTTACCAACCATGATGTCCTTTTCTACAGATTGGTCTTTCCTGGTGACATGTCCAAAGTAAGCAAACCAAAGTCTTACCATCCTCCCTTCTAAAGAGTGTTCTGGTTGTATTTCTTCTAAGCCTACAGTTTTAGACTCCCTATAATCTCCATCAACAAAGTTCCAAGTTACCCCAAATAAACACACAATCTAAAGAAAAAAAACAGTGCTTTTTCTACACGGACTTCTTCAAGGAAAACTCCTGTGCCCCCTCGTGAAGAGATGCCTACCCCTAAGCCTCTCCTATATAGGAATTTTAGAAACATCACTCTCCTTTGCACCCTTTCTAGATATTCAATGCTTGAAACTACCCTAAAACCGGTCAGCATCCTTTGAGACTAGTACATCATAGCCTACTCTGAGGAAGCCTACTCTGTCCTGAGGAAGCAACACACCATTTGAATTTTTTTCTCCTAGCCATTTGGTAATAGAGATCATGAGCCTAAAAAAGTTCCCATTCTTTTTGAACCAGTGATTAATTCCTTGAATCTACCCAAAGGTAGTAACCCTCAATATGAAAAAGGTGCTACACAAAATATGTTTGTCCAGAATTTCAAATTCTCATGGAATCCAGACTTTCTGGAGTCATTGAGGCTGGAAGAACCCCTGAAACTATTGTTCTGAGATAATCTTTGAACCTTAAACCCAAAATATCCTCTTACGTCTTCTTTAAAACCAAACAATAGTTCTGCTTAAGTAGTAAAGAACATCTGCCTTGAGCATTGTGTTCTTTTAAAGAACTATCTATATGGGATCAAATTGACAACAGCAACTTGAAAGGTTAGATAGGAAACTTAGGGAGCAACAAGTTCATGTTAATGATGGAAGAATAATTCAGAAAAGGAAAGTGAGAATGGTTGCACAACTTGAAAAACATAATCAATGTCACTGAATTGTACATGTAGAAACTGTTGAATTGGTATATGTTTTGCTGTACATAATTTCGACAACAAAAAAATATATAAATCATTTTTAAAAATATGTCTTTCTCGACATTCTTTAAAATAGAAATAATACTGTAAACACTGGGAGAATAATAATGGGTGATACATCCACCTGATTGAATAGTGTTTAACCATTAAAAATTACGTTCATATTGAAATGTAGCATATGAAAATATACTTCTGATGTTAAAATGCTAAAAAAAGAAGTCACAACAATAAATGCAATATTCATTCAGCTCAATCCATAGTTTAGGGGGAAAAAAACTACTTATAAGAAACCAAAAAGTTAAGAGTACCTCTATTTGGGTGGAAGCGCTTTCTGTAATTTTTTTTTTCTTCTGGTTTTCTGTATTCTCTAAAATGTATATAAGGAATATGTTTAGTTGATCATGGAAAATCCAATAAATTTTCTTTGAAGAAAAAATTCAACATAATATTAAATAAAAACATGTGTTATGTCTTTCTACAAGTTTTTCAGGACAATAATAATATACTTTCCTCATTTAGGTTAAATATTTTTCCTTGGCTAATTATCCTGGCCATTTTACAGAGGAGGAAACTGAGGCTCAGGGAGTTAGGTAAACTCCCAGGATCACAGGGTGTATTGGCAGTGACAGTTTTGATGGTAATGACCATTGCAATCTCAGGACATTTTTGCTGACCATGACCACACTGATCACCAGAAGTAGACCATTTTGCCCTCAAAGACAAGCTTTTCTAAAATATAAAGAAAGAGCATGTTCACTTATGGGAATTCTAACTAGCCTCTACTTTCCATTAATGTTTCAGCTTTCTTAAGAAAGAAACAACTGATTTAAAAAAAAAAAAAACTATATGGGATTTAATCCAGAAAAGACAATTTCTTGACAGATCCTATAGCCAGCCAACCTTCAGCTAACTTCCCCCACTCTGTTTCTCAGGATTAGGACCCTGAGGCCTTGAAACTCTGAATCATTAAGGACTTAGTTATGCTCAGGAGGTAGGACACCCTGAGGTAGGGAATTTCATCTCCCGTATTTTGGAACGATTTTTTATTGTGAGGGCTTTAATTTCATAATTTCATTCACGTTCATCAATTAGAATATTAAGTTACCTGGAAAGCCCATCCCTCCCATACTGTGGTTGGTTTTTTACATTAAACAAATCAGTAGAGGACTTGTATCAAAGGATTTGAATGTTACCACATGAAGATGAATTTCTCATGGTTGATGCTGTAGGCATCTCTTGGCCAGTAAGTCCCTCTTTACTCTGATTCCCAGCTAGCTTTAATTTGTCCTGATGACCAGCTTGGTGACCTCTGCACTCGTGAAGAATGAAAACTCAGGAGGTTTATGTCAAACATAAGAAATTTTCATGAGTCCTGTGCTAAATACGCTGAAACAAAGGAAAGCAATCTTGGTAGGTGTCCAGCACCTAGTAATTAAGGAACAACGCCTCATTAGTAATAGAGGGAATATGGAGCAAGGAGAGGTCTTAGCCAGAACTCCTGCCAAGCCTAGAGAACCAGCTTGGTTGGAGGAGGAGACAATTAGATACCAGTGAGTCAGTCAAAAGCTATCAAATCCAGAGGACATTCTGTGAATCAACACAGAATTTTCCTCTGGGTTTCCAAGTTCTGTGGCAGTCACAACAATATGATGGGACTCCTTGGGAATAAGAAACTATAGAAAATTCACAGGAAACAGTCAAAATAGGAAGAGGGAATAGGTTTCATCTCCAGTGTCAACTCTGATTGAAGGAAGCTGCACGGAGCTCTGGGCTGAGAAGGATCAGAGGCTGCAACCACTCTCAACCACTCTCAGCAAGAAAAGGGATGTCCACTTTAAGGTGTTGGGGGAAGGAGTGGCAGCAGCTGCACCAGATTTTCCCATCTCTTGCCCAAACTGCCGTGAAAGTGACTTTTCCAAAAACTGGCTGCTCAGTTAACACCATGTCTCAGGTAAAATCAAGAGGAAGGTGAAGTTGCTTTTAGCAAACCAAGTTTCCCTATAATATTCCCTTTCTCCTGGTCCCCAACACCCAAATAACTTTCTGTTCTATTACTAATATCTCAGCCCTTCTATTTCCCCAAAGGATCTAATGGCAAATAATAGTTTAAAGGATTTACATTATATCAGGAATCAAAATGTCCATTTGAAGAGCCGACACGTGGGATTGGGACCACTTGTTGATGGGAGGAGGAAAGACAAGGGCTTCACCTTCCTCCTGAATTCACTCCTCCTCCATAGATGGTGTCGTAGTGGTTAAAACCGCTGGCTGCTAACCAAAAGGTCAGCAGTTCATATCCACCAGGTGCTCCTTGGAAACTATATGGGGCAGTTCTACTCTGTCCTATAGGGTCACTGTGAGTCGGAATTGACTCAATGGCAATGGGTTTTTTTCCATAGGTGGTAAAGAACTCTGACTCCAACTGAAAGAAATCCTGAATTTGAAGAAAGGAGAAATTAGAGTTCCCCACTGCTCAGTCCCGCCAGCCCTATCTCTGACTTCCTTCCTCTGTTACAAGCAAAAAAGACAAAAACTCTTTCCAAAATTTGGATACACTGAGGGAGAGTCCCGGGATCCACATAAGCCAAAGCAGAGGCATCACACTGAGCCCAGAAGAAATATCACATGGTCTTATTTCTGGGTTTGTTGCCTTCCTCCAAGCAGCTATGCCTGCTTCACCTAAACAACCCATTCTCTCACCCCATCCCTGGGCTCCAGAAGCCAACAAGGATGAAAGGACAGACAAGGAGAGACTCAAGCCATGGAAGAATGGGCATGGTGTAGCCAAGACTTAGATATCAGCCTTCCAAGGAATCAGGATGTGTTCCAGTTGATTCTGCCCCACATAGAGAGACACTCCTCAGGATTTCACTTCTTCCTCAATGTTCCAAGGATTGCTAGTCCAAAGGGGGTGGTATTCAATCTCTGGAAGACTTATTCGGGTCTCAGAAGCCCACTGCACATGCAAGTACATCTGGGGTAGGAGAAGGGAGATCAGAAGAGGAGGCAGATGCCACCTTTCTTTCTTCATTAAGATGGAAGTTTGGATAAAAGGGCAGGAGAACTTAGACAAGGCTCTCTCCTTTCATGCCTGGGGTTAGCACTGTGCCTGGCCCAAAAGCGAGACTTAAGCTCATTATTACGAAAACTAGATCCAACCAGAACAGAGTGAACTCACCAGAGGAGAGTGCCACCTCTGTTCTTGCTGTACATGCTCACTTTATTCAGGAAGCCAACCTGGGGGCACCTGATGACCCTTTTTTCTCTGAATCAAAGGAGTTTGGAGGCTGTGCTTTGAAAACATCTTGGACCAACTTCTCTGCCCCCCAAAATAACTAAGACATTTAACAAATGATGAATAAACAAATACCAGAGTCTGGCCCATTAAATCTATATGGTCTACCCAGGAATAAACCTCTTTGAATATATCTTGACTGGTGAAGAGACAAGCCACGTCCTCCCAACCTCTCCATGGAGGCAGCTGTTTTGCCAAGCCTCCTCACAACTGAATTCACCTCACTGAGTGACTGTCTGTTACCTCAGATCCAGTCCTAGTCCCAGTCAGGACACAGTGCCTCTACTGAGCCAGCCAATTCAGCTCTGACCTTGGCTACTCACTCTACCCGGTTATTCTCCCTTGAGAAACTGATGTTAGCAATTTCTTGTATATTCTTTTCAGAGATATTCTATGCATATAGCAATACACATTTTTGAGACAAGTTTAGCACAAAAAAAAAGAACGTAAACTCCACAAAGAGGGGCTGCCAGGCTGCTCAACTCCAGGACATTCCATTCACAGAGTAGCCTGTGCGTATGGCGCCTCCAAGTATTATTACTTCCATGTCATGATCCTGCCACAAGGAAAGGGGTTTTGCCTTTCCTGTCCCTTTATCGGAGTCTCTGGGGAGTACATATAGTTAATTCACTCAGCTGCTAACTGAAACTTTGGAGTTTTGAGTCTACCCAGACGTGTTTTGGAAGAAAGACCTGCTGATCTGCTTCCAAAAAAACCAGCCATTGAAAACACTATGGAGCACAGTTCAACTCTTACTCCTATGGGGTCGCCATGAGCAGGAATCAACTTGAAGGCAACTTGTAACTGTTCCTTGATCTATACTATGCACCTAGAATAGTGTCTGATTCATAGGAAGAGCTCAAAAAATGTATGTTGAATGAGTGAATAGGACCTTTGTAAGGACTTTTAGGAAATAATCACTGTAAAGGACCTGACTTTTGAGTAAATGCTCAATAAATACAAGTAGCTGTTATTGTTGATGATGTTACCAGTATAACAGGAAAACCCCTTCTCCCTAGTCTGGCTTTTATAAATCCACTGTGGGCTGGATGAGAGGCTTTTTCCACCAAGCCTTCGGCTCCTGCCGAGCGTCACTCATCCTCCCCCTAAGTTGCTGGAGACTTTGCATTTCTCTCCCGCTTGGCCTGACCCGTCCTCTTCCTGCCCCAGTACAGCTTTGACCCCAGTCTGACCCAAGGCTGCTGCAGAACAACAGGGCTGCCATCTGGCTGCCACTGGACAGGCATCTCATCTTCGTGTAAAAGTCAGGACTTTCCTCCTCCACTTTTCCTTGGCTCCCTCATTTGGCACAGGGCCCCTATTCAGTAGCCCAGTTCTACTGAAAGGCCACAGCTTCTTCTTGGAAATGGCATAGACCTAAAAACAAGGGGCCCAAACACCTCTGCCAACAGGGACATTGCACAACGGCAGCACCACGTTCCAGGTGAAGGAAACCCAGGCTCAAAAGAGCGTTGGAGTTTTTCTGTATACTCGGGAAGGCTTCATGGATTTTTAAACTGTTCTCATTCTCAGAGGATCCTGGTTTCAGTCTGGAGGTGCTTCTCCCCACCCCAGCAGCCCCGCTACCACACCCACCGAGACATTCTCTTTCAGGGGGACAATAAGTGGCTGCCACCTTTGTGTAACACGAACAGTGGCAGGAAGGAACCCACCCTAGAAATAGGACCTCCCTGAATGCCTGAGATTCCACTATTAGTGATTCACTCCTTTGGCTTCAGCACCACCCACACCCTGGCCATCTTAGAAAACACAAATTCTCCTGGGAATTAAATATTAAGTTCCAGACACCTTAAGTGAATAAATTCAGTAGACGTGTTTTTCCTCCCAGTAGAAGAGATCTCTTGGTGCTTGGTGCATGGGGTTCGGGTGGGTCTCACAGGAATTAGAGAGGGGCGACTTTGAGTGAAACTTTGTTTGTGTCTCCACGCTTCCTAGAGCCAGGCCTGCCTACACGCTCCAAAGACAGCTGGCTCTGGAGCTGTTTATTTTTATGAGTTAATCACCAAAGGATTAAATGAGGCAACATTCACAAAGGGCCTACCTCTGTACCCCACATGTAATAGATACTTGACAAATGTTAGTCCCTCCTAACTTCCCATGAATGGATGGAATATATTTGTCTTTAGGGATAGGACTGGTCCATGCCTGCCCCTCAACCAGCCACTTTGTTCCATGCCCCTTTACTGCCTCTGTGGGAGAGAAGGTAGGAGAGGGCCAAGTGCACATTTTTTAACAATTGCTTCCTGGAGACCTGGTTCCTTGGGACCAAGGCTGTGAAAGTCTGAGGACCCTCTTACCTTGGTGTTGATTCTGTTCTGATCCCAGCCCTGCAATTCCCTCCAGTAGGCTGGAGATGAGGGGTGGGGTGTTTCTTACCCCTTTTCCTATTTCCCCAGGCCTGAATTAAGGGCCCCAGTGGTGTGCATATGTATTGCTTTCTAAAGTACCATTTATTACCCTGAATTTTAATCACTTGTTTGCTTTCTGTCTGTCTCACTTAACAGTGCGGTCCTCGAGTCCTGGGATATTATTTCTCCATATCCCCAGTTCCTAGTTAAGGACTTAGCACATAACTGGTGTTCAATAAATACATTTAAAAAACCAAACCCATTGTTGTCGAGTCAATTCTGACTTATACAGCAGATATAAATTTTATAAATTGCAGACTAGAGATGCTCAAAATTGGTAACTTTATTTTCCTAGGACTGAATGTCTTAGGTTCTGGTTCCCAGAAACAGAGCCTAAGATGAGGATTTGTGGGGATTTGATTTATCAGGTAAGTGTTCTCAGGGGAAATGGGTAAGGGAAGTGGAGGAGCAAGGCAGGGAAGGGCAGGGAACCAAGCAAGGGTGCAATATCAGGCAAAGTCCCACAGAGGGGAGCTTCATCCTAAGCCCTCAAAGCCATCCTGCACTGAACCAAGTGAGTCCGGCTTCCATGCTCCTGTCCCCACCAGTCATTGGTTAAGGGCAGCCCCAGGGGCCTCTGTGGGCGCAGAGAAAGTAAACTCAAGCAGCCCAAGGTCAGTCCTCTGATAAAGAATCTCAGGTCCTAGCTGTTAAAAGTAAAAGCACACCTAAGCCAGAGGATATACAAAAATGGAAAAAAAGAGATCCAAGGGGATATGGATGGGGCTTTGACATTGTCCACTGAACTGAACTTAATGTCTACTTCAAGCCATATATATTCAGGTAAAGTCAGCCAAAATTGGGGATAGCATCTGGTTAATGGTCTGCTTAAGCCGGCATTCAGGGTGACATACGATTCTCCCACCTGATCATTCGTGGCTGGCCTGGACAATGCTGCATCTTCCGCTACTATCTGAAATTTCACCAGGTCATCAGTTGGTGGCCCCATATGGGTCCCCCTGTGTAGTTACCATCTCTCCTTTTGATAGTTCTCCATAGGGTGAGTCCTGCCTTTCAAATAAAGAACTGGAGAAGAAAAGAAAAAGAGAAGAGAAATCTACATCCCAGCCTTCTTTGCGGCCAAAGTTCAGACACATGTTTTAGGTTCCATCAGTCACGTGCACACATGTGAGAGGTTGCTTTGGAACTGAATTACAAGGGGAAAGAGGCAAGTCATAGGGCTTCTATTTTGCTGGTGCAGATTCCAGCAGAAAGTGTGATTCTGGAGTGGGCAGCTGAGCCAGTAGCTTCCTGATGGGATTGGTTCCTTCCTGACCGTGGCTGAGGCAGCAGTTCTCCGCTGTGGCTCTGGGAATCCTGCCTAGATGCTCAGCACAGAGTCTGTACCTTTAGTTTTCCCTTTAACCCCTTTTTAGATCCTTTTTGAATCCTTTCCATCCTAACCTATCTCATGGCTAACCAAAAAACCAAACCCATTGCCAACGAATCAATTCCTACCCATAGCGACCCTAGAGAATGGAATAGAACTATCCCACAGAGTTTCCAAGGACCAACTGGTGGCTTTAAACTGCCAATCTTTTGGTTAGCAGCCATATCACTTAACCACTGCACCACCAGGGCTCCATCTCATGACCAGTGGCCCCTAAATTTACATCTCCAGCTTTTACCACTCCACTGAACTCCAAACTCATATATTCAATTGCCTATCCAACAGCTCCATTAGGATTCTATCAGACAAAATTACTATGCCCAAAACTGAGCTCCTGATCTTCTCCCCATGTTTATTATTCTCTGCTTGCTCTTTGATGCCTATACATTGCCTTTCTATGGCCTGCTCTATGCCTTAAGAGGATCTCCATTGTCTTCATTACCAACTTCCTTTGCCCTCTGGTTTCTAGTTACATTTAGCCAATGGGAGGTACCAGCAGGAGGTTGGCAACCAGGTGAGCTCTCCCACTCCCTCCCTGCTGGGCCAGGCATTCAGTAGTAGCTGTGCCTCTAGCTAAGGCCAGAGCTCCTCTTCTGTGGTTCTATCTCTCGGGTTCAGGCCTAGGAGTAGTAAAGTCTTGCTGCTCTTGCTAGTCCCTGGCTGCTCTGTCATCTCTCACTGTCATCAGCCCTTTCCTTCTCATCCACCAGGGTTGTCGTAAGGACCAAATGAGATTACAGATGCAGTTTCTTCATAAATACCTGCTGAAAAATGGGGCAACCATAAGAAAAAGCTTCCCTTTGGGAGAGGCCACACACATAAGGACCAAAATTAACCTGAAGATGTAGCCCTGTCCATGCTCAGCCAATCCATTTTCAAGACCCCCGGGCTTACCCTGGATGTCCAGATCACTTTCTCCATCAGCAGTAACATTCCATCCATTTGCAGAACAGAGATCGTAAGGAATATTTATCCTCCTTTTGGTTTTTTGTGGTCATTTCAGTCACCTGTCTGAGCAGTGGGCATCTCTCCTGAAAGTCTCCATGTTAGCCAAGCCAATTAGCAGTCAGTCAAGGGTGAGTTACACTTTCTCAAAGACAGACAAAAAATAAACAGATACACGCTTGTCCGCTTCACCTCTTTCTTTCTGTTTTAAAATTATCTGATTCACATTTTAAACAAAAATTCTCATTATTCTCTCAACTCTGGAGCTTCTGCATAACACCAAAACAGAATGTGAGAGGTAAAAGGACCTGTAGAATAAAAACACTGAGTACAGCAAGCCCACCATTTTCAGATTGGGAAATGGAAGCCCAGAAGTTGGAAGGAACTTGCCCAAGGTCACATTGGTGGCAGAGCCTGGACCAAAACCCCAGGACTCTTGGCCCCCAGGACCAGACAATCATTCTAAGGGCATGGGCTGCTTAGCCCCACTTACCCATTTAGGGGCTTTATCCCACTGAATTTACTTGTAAGCTCAATGAGGATATGAGCCACACCTTGGTCCCCATTTTGCCTCCAAACCCTGCTTCTGTGTCTAAACATAAACTCTTTCTTGGTGAAAGAATGAATATCCTGTGTGAAGATCTCTGTGACTTCAGAGTCGGGCATTTTAAAATTTGCTCATATCTACCACCCCTTATCTGTCAGCATCAATTAGGGGCCCACAGTAAAGCGATCTTGTGCTAACCTAACTCCTGAGATTTGTATACAGGAGAGATCTAGGTCAGATGAATATCCAGAGAACACTTGAAAAGAAATAAAGAGATGGCTCCAAAAAGCAGCTTGATGGGTCTCTTTTCATAGAAAGCAGCCCACTGTTCAGCATTACTAGTTATTTATGACTGCCATTTATTGAGCATTTACTACCTACCCAGGCCCATGTTTTATCATCTCAGTTGATCCTTACAATAATCCTACAAGTTAGGTATTATGCTCTCTGATTTATAAATGAGTGAAATCGGGCTGAGAGAGGTTAAGCACACTACTGAGGATCACACCACTTCCTCTGGACCTCTACTTTTGCATCTGTTTCACTACACCACTGTGCTCTTCCAAAAGTACCCTGGGTTTTCCGAAACCGTCAGTTCATAATGCCGCCTGTCTTCACCTTCCCCTCACCTGCCACAACTCCAGCCCAAAGTTGGTACTAGGGAAGAGGAGGAGACGTAGGCAAAGTGCAGGGTCCAAAGCAATCAATCTGGTTTGTTCTAACTGAGAAGTGACTTTAAGCCAATAGGAGAACTGGGGTACAACAGGTAAGTTTGCAAGGAATGGATGAGTCCAGCCATCAGAATCTTCCTTTTCCAGTCCCTACCCTCTTGTCTATAGAATAATATCTGGACTCATAATAACAGATCATGCAAAAGGCTTTTAATTCATTATATCACTTGAGTCATTTGACAATCTTGAGATGAGGAGAGATTACAATCACCATTTTGAGATGAGGAAATAGCAGCTCAGGGAAGTTAAGTTACTTGCCCAGAGTCACACAACTAGTAAACAGAGGAGACAGATTCAAACCTGAGTTTTCTTGGACCATGATCAGTGCTTGTTTCCCTATACCAAGCCTTGGGAAGAGAAAAGTGAGAGCGGTGGATCGAATGAAGTCAAAGTAGCCTTGGCATTGACCCAGCCTGATCCAAACCACAACCTCAGCCTCTACCTTTGAGGTTTATGGGATGACTTAATTATTCTTTGTTAACACCAAGCAAGATGGCTGCCAAGCTAAGACACACCTCGTTGTTCTGCACTTCTGAGTGTCCAACGGCATCCTGAGAAAGGCAGCCGGCCTTTGTTGGCCAGATCTGAGGGTGAGCAGAGCTCCCTCCTGGCAATAGAAAGTTGTGAGGCATATCGGCTGTCCACAGAGCAGAGTCAGGACAACACTATGCTGACTTGGGGACCTGAGACCAAGCATGCACACCACACTCTACAGTTTTGAGGCCAACACTGTAATATCCCACTGGTCCTAAATATGTAGAGGATACAGAGGTGGCAAAAGAGAGAGAAATAGAGGCAACAGTTTAATTTCATTTTAAAAATCCTTTAGTGCTCTTTCTGGATAAGAGAAAGGGAGGTGTTTGGATTCAAATCCTAGCATCACCATCTTCCAGCATTGATCGTCTGAATCTGCTTCCTCATTTGAAAAAGGTGGTAGTAGCATCTTCTTCATAGGTTTGCTGGGCAAATCCAAGATACTGTATTGGACATATCTTAGAGAACTTATTATATTCCAGGCACTCAGTTCTACATGTTGATTACCTCTTTTAAATACTATTTCATCCCCATTTTATGATGAGGATACCATCTCAGAGATGGTTTATAACATACCCAAGGCACACAGCCAAAAAGTGGTGGGCCTAGGAAAATAATTGTCTGCCAGTATTATCAATCCTTGCTCTAGTCTGGGAGCTCCTTGAAGGCAGGCATGAGGACTTGGGTTTAGCTTTTAATTATGTAACATTTCAAACATACAAAAACATGTAACATTACAAATACCTGTGTAGCAGTCAGCCTAAGAAATAAAACATTAAAATTGAATCTCTGCACACCTCCCTAATCCTTCACCTCCTTTCCCTTCTCAGAAAAAATCAGTCATTCATTCATTCGACAGTGCTTATGGACTACTACACCACACCATCAGAATGCTCCTTAGAAGGAAGGATGGCGAGACTTCGTCTCATGTATGTTGGACACGTTATCAGGAGGTACCAGTCCTGGAGAAGGACATCATGCCTGGTAGAGGGTCAGTGAAAGAGAGGAAGGCCCTCAACTTGATGAATTGACACAGTGGCTGCAACAATGGGCTCAAACATAACAATGTGAGGATGGAGTAGGACTGGGCAATGTTTTGTTTTGTTGTACATAGTGTTGCTATGAGTCAGAACCAACTCGATGGCACCTAATAACACCACCACCATGCCATGAGTGGTTTCTAGATGCTGAATTGCTTAAGCATTTTTCTAAATTGGGGATTTATCATTCTCATACCTGTGTTTACACTTTTATCATACATGTAGGTATCCATTAGCAATATTTGGTATTTGTTGGGCATTTTGAAACTTTATATAAATGGTAAAACATTTATAAATCCTAGTGAAACATCATGTCTTGATAGGCTTGTTCTTTTTCTCCTTGAGAGGGATAAGAGAGAGAGACAAGAGAGAGCATTCTCTGCCATGGCATTAGATATAGTAGCATCAATAAATACGTGTGGAGTTGAATTGTAAAAACATACTCCTTCTCAAGGAAAGAGTCTTACCTCAGAGCTGAACAATATCATTTTAAATGGGCTTCTTAATAATTTTGGTGGATCTGTTGGGAAGGGTTATTGAAGTTGATACTACCATCAATTCTGACCAAAGTTTAAGCTGAGATCACAATGAAAAATGACAGAGATAACAATTCAGCTTCATCTTTTTATAGTGTGTTGTTATCATTTAAGGCATTTTCATAAATATTAGTATCTCTCGGAACCATAATAAGCTAGTGGGAAGAGATTCCAGGAATCAGCCAGTTCAGGGAACTTCAGAGTTCATTTGAGCAGCAGATCATGTTTTCTCCAAACTAAATCTCACCTGGGATGGCCCTGCTTTAAACATGAGTGGAGAGTCCAGAGCCTTCCCCCTACTCAGGCTCCTCCTCACATTTTTTGGTCCTTGAGACAACTGTGGAGACCTAGAGCTTGAAAGAAAGGTCTGGTCTGAGCCCTTTATTTTACAGATAGGGATAACAAGGTGAATGGGTAGGGCAAAAGGAGCTTGAGCCCACTGAGTGCCTATTATGTCCCTAGCAGGTATTTTTCTCATTTAATCCTCCCAACAGAGGAGCAGAAACACCAAGTAACTTGCCCAAGATCACACGGCTGTATTTTATAAGTCCATGGCAGTGTTTCTCTCACTGGTGGATTTGATCACAAACCTAAAAGGGATGAAATTTTAGATACCAGGATATCCCATCTAGCCCAGTCTCAGTCAACCTCCCAGGTGAGTCCTTTTTTCTTTACTTTGGCCTCCAAGGCCCCACAAAATGTGGCCCTGGCTCCCTCCTTGACCTCACGTTCCACTCCTCTGCATCTCCCTGCACGGCAGCCACACTGGCCTTTCTGTTCCTCAAACACTCCAAGCTCATTTCTACCTCAGCACCTCTGTCCTAGACCTCCACATTCAGGTTCCTTCTCGACGGTCAGGTCTCAACCCAGTCACTGTCTCTTCGGGCAAGATCTTCCATAATATCTACACTGGTGCCCACTCCAGTTACTCTGTGTCACACCACCCTATTTGGTAGCCTTCAGAGCACTCATCGCAATCTCCAATAATCTTGTGTAGTTTTTTCTTACTTGAATACTTTTGTCTATTTATATTTCTTTAATGCATTCACTCCCAGAATATAAGAGGTAGGAGACCAAAGAACTTTTTTGTGTTAATCCTCACTGTCTTCCCAACACCCAGCACCATTCTTGGTAGATGGTAGTTAATAATTTGTTGAATAATTGAATGAACAAATAAATAAAAGAAAATAGAAGAAAAAAAGGACAGGGACATCCTATGTTCCCAAGATGGCCAAACCCTTTGCAAGTTTATGCCAAGAAAGTCTAACACACCCCATAAAAACAGAAAAGCATGCATTCATTCAAGTAAACATTCTATACAGTACCAAAAACAGCATTTTTTTAGTGATGTGAGATATATTTTCCATGCTGAGTTATGACTTTGCTTAGTTTTTAGAATAAGCAAAAAGTCTTGGTTCTTTTTGTACCTATTATCTCTTTTATTCTTCCTATGAGGTACACAGAGAAAGTATTACTGTCCCCATTTTATATGAAAGAAATCAAGGCTCACAGCAATTAAACTGCCTGCTCAGGATCCCACAGCCAATGAGTATGTGGCAGAGTCAGGACTCAAAATCAGTCTTCTGACTCCAAGTCCAAAGCTGCTGGCCTTGAGACAGGGAATAATAATCAAACACTCCATCTCAAGCTCACTGCTCTTTGCTATAGGTTGACTGGATGGAATTTCTGGGTTCATCTCCCAAAAGCAGGTTTAGTTCAGAGACACCTGTGACCTTATAAGATGCAGTTGGGTGAAGATGTGACTGGTCTGCCACTCCCAGCCTCTCCTCCAACCCAGCAGGTCAGAACTTTGGTGAAAATGTGATGTGAAGAATCTGCCTGAGGTTCCTTCTCCTCTTCCTAGTGGTGCCCTGTCTGCTCCCTTCCAGCCCCCTGGCCCAGGTCCCCAGGACCCTGTTGATGGTCCATAGGATCCACTGACACCAATTTTCCTTTCTTGCCCCCCAATGCATGCCTTCAGTCCATTTGTCCCACACCCTGACCCCTGCTCCCTGAAAGTACTCCAGTGTGATACAAGATTACTTATTGCCTTAATGTATTTTAAATATGCATATCCTTAAGGTAGCACACAAGAAATGACATTAATGGTAGAAATTTTAGATGCCAGAATAGACCAGTGAGAAAGATATTTGTAGAAAAGAAAATATTTTATTGATTGATGATACAACACAGATATCTAGGTTTTGATTCCAAATCCTTTAATATGCCATGTGTTCAGATGTGCATCTGAGGAGTCCTAGGGTCTGTGTCCTCGGGGGCTTTCACAGTGGGAACTAATGATCAGTATTCACTTTTATGGCATGGTTTATAAAAAATACAGAGTCCTCATAAAGAGCAGCCATTGCCAACCAAAAGCCTGTTAAATACCTAGGATGTTATTTCAGAGCTAATGACCTGGGTTTCTAGTGTGGCCTCACTAATGATGCACTGCATGACCTCGAGCCTCTTGGCTTAAACTTCTTGTGCCTCATTTTCTCTGTCTGTAAAAGGGGATAATAACACTAGTCATTGGATCATTTGGGTACCATGCTTGGAGATCCCCAGATCAAAGGTGCTCTGCCTGGACCAAACAAGATGATGATGGTGCTCACCGTCATTACTGTTGTTGTTATTATTATTGTTGCTGTTGGGGATGGCCATGTTGCAGCTCAGGAAGTAAGACATGACTCCTGTGTCTGATTTAGCACCAGAACAGAATGAGGAAGTATTTTCGCACTGCAGAAGCCATTTATGTTGAATCCACACCTTACATTGATATCACATGAGGACACTTTCTAGGCTTCCCAGGTGGTGTGAAGCAAACCCTCCCTTAATGTAGGCCAATACCTGGCGCCTCTCCAAGAGATAAATATCTACCTTTGGGAGAAGGAGACCAGTGAGGAAGATTCCATTATTTCCTTGGTGATATCGTCCCCAACTTCACACAGCCAACTAAAGAGCCCTGGGATCACAGCCAGGGTTTTTAGACTCAAGTCCTAGCTCTATCACCTTGTGCCCTTGAATATGACTCTTAATTTCTCAGGGTCTCCATTCCTTAAATTATTAAATCAATTCCTGGTCTCCTAGTTCTATATTCAGTTACCCTCGTATTCTCTCTATAAATCATGACAGGAGATTCTACCCACAGAAGGTTTTCCCTGGTACATTTCTCCATAGTAAAATGTCAGTATCAGTCACTCCCACTGCTCTTTTAACAGACTGTTAGCCCCAGGCCCACACTCAAGCGCTAATGTCCTAAGTCCAGGACAAGGAATCATACTGGACTTGTTTTGAAATTTACCAGCAAACTAGAAACTCAAAAGAAAAAGTCAAATTCTATGTACTGATAAACACATATAGATTTAAATCAGTGATTTGCAAAACATGCTCATAAGGGATCATCACCTGCCTTTATGTGACAGGTCAAAAGGTGCCCCATTTGAGTGGATGAATTTGAAAAGAAACTCCCTCCAAGATGCATGCTACTCTGTGGACAGACTATATTTATTCAGAGGAAAGGTCATCCCTTTCACCATGTGGGCACAGTCCTGTGCCAGAACGCAAGTCTTGATGAGTGAAAATGACCTGGATTTCAACCTCCAAGAGATCCCCTGACCAATATTTCTGCGCATTGTACACACTGCACAACTATACTGCAGCCTTTGATCTGCTGACTCCTAGGGGTTACATGAAGCCACTCAGCTCACCAATCTCAGAGAATTGGTGAAATGTCTCCTCCTTACCCCACTGTTATTGATTGAATTATGTCCCCCCAAAATATGTGTCAACTTGGCTAGTCTATGATTCCCAGTATTGTGGGATTGTCCACCATTTTGTCATCTGCTGTGATTTTCATGTGTTGCAAATCCTACCTCTATCATGCTAATGTGGCAGGATTAGAGGCAATTATGCCTTATTAAGGCAAGACTCAAGCTACAAGATTAGGTTGTATCTTAAGTCAATCTCTTTTGAAATATAAAAGAGAGAAGCAAGTACAGAGATGGGGGACATAATACCACCAAGAAACTAGTGCCAGGAGAAGAGTATGTTCTTAGGACCCAGGATGCCTGCGCTGAGAATCTCCTCAACCAAGGGAAGATTGATTACAAGGACCTTCCTCCAGAGCCAACAGAGAAAGAAAGCCTTCCCCTGGAGCTAGTGCCTTGAATTCGGACTTTTAGCCTACTAGACTATGAGAGAATAAACTTGTGTTTATTAAAGTCATCCACTGGTGGTATTTCTGTTATAGCAGCACTAAATAACTAAGACACCTACCAATTGCTTTTACTTGATTTACATGATATTGGCCATCCTTGAAAATTTTTGTCTGAACAAAATCAGAATTTTAAAATGTTTAATAGCCACTATATATATGTTGTTGTTAGTTGTGGTTAGGTGCTGTAGAGACGGTTCCTACTCATAGTGACCCTATGTGCAACAGAATGAAACACTCCAACTCGTAGTGACCCTACGTACAACAGAACGAGATACTGCCCGGTCCTGGTCATCCTCACAATCATTGCTGTGCTTCAGCCCATTGCAGCCACTGTGTCAATCCATCTCATTGAGAGTCTTCCTCTTTTTCATTGACCTTCTACTTTACCAAGCACAGCATCTTTATCCAGGGACTGGCACTTCCTGAAATCATGTCCAAACTATGTGAGACGAAGTCTTGCCATACTCACTTCTAAGGGGCATTCTGGTTGTACTTCTTCCAAGACAGATTTGTTCATTCTTCTGGCAGTCCATGGTATATTCAATATTCTTTACCAATATCATAATTCGAATGCATCAGTTCTTCTTTGATCTTCCTTATTCATTGTCCAGCTTTTGCATGCATATAAGGCAATTGAAAATACCATGGCTTGGGTCAGTCACACCTTAGTCCTCAAAGTGACATCTTTGCTCTTCAATACTTTAAAGAGGTCTTTTGCAGCAGATTTACCCAACGCAATATGTATTTTGATTTCTCGACTGCTGCTTTTACGGGCATTGATTGTAGGTCCGAGTAAAATGAAATCCTTGACAACTTCATTATTTTGTCTGTTTATTGTGATGTTTACCGGTCCAGTTGAGAATTTTTATTTTCTCGATGTTGAGGTGTAATTCATATTGAAGGCTGTGGTCTTTGATTTTCATCAGTGTTTCAAGTCCTCTTCACTTTCAGCAAGCAAGGTTGTATCATCCGCATTTCACAGGTTGTTAATGAATCTTTCTCCAGTCCTGGTGCTGTGTTCTTCTTCATATAGTCCATCTTCTTGGATTATCTGCTCAGCATACAGATTAAATAAGTATGGTGAAAGGATACAACCCCGATGTACACCTTTCTTGACTTTAAACCACACAGTATCCCCTGGTTCTGTTTGAAGAACCGCCCCTTCATCTAAGTACAGGTCCTTCATGAGCACGATTAGGTGCTCCAGAATTTCTGTCCTTTCCAATGTTATCCATAATTTGTTATGATCCACACAGTCAAATGCCTTTTGCATAGTCACTAAAACACAGGTAAACATCTTTCCAGTATTCTCTGCTCCCAGCCAAGATTCATCTGACATCAGCAATGATACCCCTCATTCCACATCCTCTTCTGAATCTGACTTGAATTTCTGGCAGTTCCCTGTCAATACACTGCTGCGGCCGCTTTTAAATGATCTTCAGCAAAATTTTACTTGTATGTAGTATTAATGATATTGTTCGACAATTTCTACCTTCTGTTGGATCGCCTTTCTTTAGAATAGGTACAAATATAGATCTCTTCCAGTCTTCCAAATTTCTTGGCACAGATGAGTGAGTGCTTCCAGCACCCATTTGCTGAAACATCTCAACTGGTATTTTGTCAATTACTGGAACTTTGGTTTTCCCCAATGCCCTCAGTGAAGCTTGGGCCTCTTCCTTCAGTACCATCAGTTCTTGACCATATGCTGCCTCCTGAAATGGTTGAACGTTAACCAGTTCTTTTTGGTACAGTGACTGTATTTCTTCCAACTTCTTTTGATGCTTCCTGCATCGTTTAATATTTTCCCTGTAGAATCCTTCAGAATTGCAACCAGAGGCTTGAAATTTTTCTTCATTTCTTTCAATTTGAGAAATGCTGAGCGTGTTCTTCCCTTTTGGTTTTCTGTGTCCAGGTCTTCACACATTTCATTATAATACTGTCTTCTTGAGCTGCCCTTTGAAAACTTCTGCTCTTTTACTTCATCATTTCTTCCTTTTGCTTTAGCTCCTCCACGTTCAAGAGCAACTTTCAGAATCTCTTCTGATGTCCATTTAGGTCTTTTCTTTCTTTCCTATCTTTTTAATGACCTCTTGCTTTCTTCATGTATGATGTCCTTGATGTCATTCCACAACTCTTCTGGTCTTTGGCCATTAGTGTTCGGTGCATCAAACCCATCCTTGAGATGGTCTCATAAATTCAGGTGGGATATGCTCAAGGTTGTACCTTGGCTTTCATGGACTTGTTCTAATTTTCTTCAACTTCAGCTTGAACTTGCATATGAGTAACTGAAGGTCTCTTCCACAGTCAGCTCCTGGCCTTGTTCTGACTGATGATATTGAGCTTCTCCATTATTTCTTTTCACAGATTTAGACGATTTGATTCCTGTGTTTTCCATCTGCTGAGGTTCATGTCTATAATCGCCATTTATGTTGTAGAAAAAAGGTATTTGCAATGAAGAAGTCGTTGGTCTTCCAAAATTCTATCATGTTATCACCCGTGTCGTTTCTATCACTAAGGCCATGTTTTCCAACTACCAATCCTTCTTTGTTTCTAACTCTTTCATTCCAATCACCAGTAATTATCAATGAATCTTAACTGCATGTTTGGTCAATTTCAGACTGCAGAAGTTGGTAAAAAATCTTCAATTTCTTCATCTTTGGCATTAGTGTTTGGTGCATAAATTTGAATAATAGTTGAATTAACTGGCCTTCCTCCTAGGCTTATGGATATTATCTTATCACTGACAGCATTGTACTTTAGGATAGATCTTAAAATGTTCTTTTTAATGATGAACACAACGCCTTCTTCTTTGTCATTCCCCGCATAGTAGACCATATGATTGTCTGATTCAAAATGGCCAATACCAGTCCATTTCAGCTCACTAATGCCTAGGATATCTATGTTTATATGTTCCATTTCATTTTTGATGATTTCCAATTTTCCTAGATTCATACTTTGTATGTTTCACGTTCCTATCACTAATGAATGTTTGCAGCCATTTCTTCTCATTTTGAGTCACGCCACATCAGCAAATGAAGGTTCTGAAAGCTTGGCTCCATCCACATCATTAAAGTGGACTCTTGTTTGAAGAGGCAGCTCTTCCTCATTCATATTTTGAGTGCCTTCCAACCTAAGGGGCCCATCTTCCAGTAGTATATTAGGCAATGTTCCACTGCTATTCATAAGGTTTTCATTGGCCAATTTTTTCTGAAACATACTGCCAGGTCTTTCCTCCTAGACTATCTTAGTGTAGAAGCTAAGTTGAAACCTGTCCACCATGGGTGACCCTGCTAGTATTTGAAATACTGGTGGCAAAGCTTCCAATATCACGGCAACACACAAACTACCTCAGTACGACAAACTGACAGACACGTGGTGGACTGTACATATATAACACAGAAATAAATAAAATGAGCTTTTGTTGAAGACATGCAAAGGCTCAAATCTGGAAAACATATTTTCTAAGATCATGGTAGTTTAGAGAAGTGTAACCAGTAAGAATTTTCACAGCCACATGAACTCCGGACTGCAAATATTTTTTTTCTTTTTTGGTTTTTTCTCTCTTTCTCTAATTGGATGTACTTTCTATCCGGGACTGCTATTCTGGCCAATGTAGAATGATTAATCTAGTTGTTTTCAAGGAAATGAGTTCAAAATCAGTGTTTTTCTCAACATTTCGGCTCTGTGTGGGGTGGGTGTGCGTTCAAGCACACACATGCTTGCACAGGTGGGTGTGTATGTATGTGTGTTTTGTGTTATAGGACTGTCACTCCTGTGTACAGTAAAAAGAAGAAGGTACCTCTCTCTCTTAATCTATCCTAGATTGACCTCCAGCTTCAAATATAACTCATCCCATCTGGTCCTAGAAAGTGCCTCATAATGGAAAATTCTGAGATGTAGCCAAGTCCTTGTCAGATGCCTAGAAGTATCTATCTATCTATCTATCTATCTATCTATCTATCTATCTATCTATCTATCTATCTATCTATCTATCTATCTATCTATCTATCTATCTATCTATCTATCTGTCTATCATCTATCATCTACCTTTCTTTCTATCATCTATCTATTTATCTATCTTATAACTATCTATCTATAACTCTATGTCTATTTCTATCATCTATATCTCTCCTCTCTCTCCTCCTTCTGTTTCTTTTCCTCCTTTGTATACCTACTTGAAGGCACAGACATATTTGGGTGCCCAACCCTCAGCAGCCTGAGGCCTCGGGAAAATTAGATGATTGTTCTTATGCCTTCTTCTCACCACTAGACATACCACACTGTCATTTCTACTCTATGGTGGTCTCTTTACGATGAATAGAGAACTTGCCTGATGTTTGATGACTCCCCACCCTGGGAAGCTTGCCATACATTCTTTTGACTTCAAGACAATCCTGTCATGCCTTCCTGGCCAAGATTCATCTCAGGGGTTGAGGGAGGCACAGGATAGAGCTCCTCAAACTCATGCCTAACCCTCTTACTTCATCTCCACCTCTCTCCTTCCCCGTCTCAGAGAATCTTTACCTAATTCAGAAGGTCAGAGGTCAGTGGTAGGAGAAGGAAATGGCTGGTCATATCTGCATTTCCACACATCTCCTGAATCGCTGTCTTACATCTGGACCCTCAGGAGTTGGTCTTAAAAATGAAACATTTTCCACCTCTGTTCTGAAGTCCCACCATGCCTTGAAGTTTCTCAGGATTTGATCAAGTGGAATATGGAGGGTGTAGCAACATGTGCATTTGTTTGTCACATGTCATCCTGCTGTAAGCTAGCATTTGTGGACAGAAAAAAGTAAAGGAGAGGATGTGTTCTGTGAATAAAGTCATTTTGGAATGGAATAAGAGCCAAGCAATATGACTCAGACAAAAAGTAGGATGGGAAAATTGTGTAAAGATGTGTATCAAAAGCTTTTTTAAAATTGTGTGTCCCCTACAGCCCAGCAATTCCATTTATAGGGGGTTATCTTAAGATAATCAGACAAATGAACTATCATTATCTACAAAGATGTTCCACACGGAATTGTTTACAATGGAAAAAACTGGAAATAATCTACATGTTCAACAATTGGGAACAGGTATATAAATAACTATGCCCTTCAAATGGAATATTGTGTAATCATTAAAAAGGATGATCTAAAACTATATTTATTGGAGTGGAAATATATTAAGACATCTGGTTAAGTGAAAAAGCAGGTTACTAAACAAAAAGGACAGCATAATCACATTTTGTTATATATATATATGTATTATATAATATCAGCAGTAGCTATTCTGATGCAGAATGTTCCTGTTTCACTTATCTGTATTTTCAAGATTTTCTACAAAGAGCAAGTATTACTTTTGTAATAAAAAAGTAATTAAAATGTTTTTGGTTGTGTTCAGAAGACAAGCCATGTAGTTTGAAGAAAATGAGGGGAAACCACACATAAGCAAAATAGAGAACTAAAAATTTTGGAAACTTGTTAGCAAGATCTGTGTGCTCAGCTTACAAGGACAGCTCTTCCCTGCTCCATCTCCCCACAAGAGACAGTATATCAATAAACGTTGTTCACTGCAAACAACAGAGCCCACTGTGACTAGTTTCAGTGAAAGGAGAATTTATTAAAGGAGATTGGGATATCTATTTCTAGGAAGATGGAGTAGATGTACTTTTAACTATTTCTCCCACTAAGTACAATTAAAAACCATAGGTTTGTGTAAAACAAACATAAGAAAACTCTAAAAGGTGGAGAGAAAGCAGACAAGCTAGGGTACAAATACCCAAGGAATGACAGGGTAGTTGAGTTTGCCTCATATGTCCTGAAATTGGGGCTGAAAAAGTCATTATGCAGAAATACTAACAAGTACAGACAACAATAACAAAAAAAAAATCCCAACAAAAGTCTGTTCTCTCTGGCCAAAGGACCAGGAAAGGGGCAGTGTAGCAATACAGAAAATTTTAGATAATAACTGTTCTATTCTAGCCAAGCATTACAAAGAAAACTGTGCCCATACTACCATGCCAGCAAAGACTAATTGGAGAGCCTAGATTTATACCCTTACCAGGCTTTAAAGAGGCTTCCCAACCTCCCCCACCCCACTGGGGTGGTGTCAGAAAAGGCCAAGTAAGGAAATGGTACTTTCATCCCCACCAAACATTTACAAGTATTCTCCTTCCCCACTCCACCATGGGGTCAGTGGAGACCATGTGAGGAGCCTGAACTTCCACTCCCACCTAGCAGCTATGAAATGCCTTTTCCCCTCCCCACTGGGTGATGTCAGAGGAAGCCTAGGAGAGAGTCAGGGCTTCACCACCACCCAGTGTTAACAAGGTCACCTCCCTTCACCATGGTGTCAGCTGAGGTCATGTCAGGAGCAGAAACAAGGCACTCCTGCCTCTCCCAACAAGGCTGGTATCAGTGAAAGACTAGTGGGAAACCAAAACTTTCACCTCTGCCCAGCAGTAATGAGGAGCCCTCCCTTGCCTTGGGTGTCAATGGATGCCAAGTGGGTAACTTGAACTTCTACCCCCACACAGCAGTAACAAGGCAATCTCCCCCTCCCCCTGCCAGAGTATTGTCAGAGAAAGCCAGCTAAACAAAATGTTTAAATAAGATTCAGAGTATCATAGTGCCCAAAATTTTCAGGTTTCAGTAGAAAATCCCTCTTCATACCAAGAGCCAGAAAAATTTCAACTTGAATGAAAAAAGACAATCAAAAGATGCTAATGCTGAGATAACAGGAATTTTAGAATAATCTGACAAAGATTTTAAAGCAGCTTTCATAAAAACGTTTTAACATGTAATTACAAACACACTTGAAAGAAATGAAAAATAGAAAATTTCAGCAAACAAATAGAATATCTAAAGAACTTACTGATTATCAAAGCACTTACTAATAAAGAACAAATACCACAGCTTTCAGTATGGATTACACCTCAACATAAAAAAAACACTCTCAAAACTGGACCAGTAAGCAACATCATGATAAACAGAGAAAAGATTGGCTTTGTCAAGGATTTCATTTTACTTGGATCCATAGTCAACACCTGTGGAAGCAGCAGTCAAGAAATCAAATGACCCATTGCACTGGGCAAATCTGCTGCAAAAGACCTCTTTAAGGTGTTAAAAAGCAAGGACCTCACCTTGAAGACTAAGGTGAGCCTGACCCAACCCATGGTGTTTTCAATCACCTCATATGCATGTGAAAGCTGGATAATGAATAAGGAAGACTGAAGAAGAATTGACACCTTTGAGTTGTTACATTGATGAAGAATATTGAATGGACTGCCAAAAGAACAAACAAATGTCTTAGAAGATGTACAATCAGAATGCTCCTTAGAGCAATGATGGCAAAAGTACACTTCACATACTTTGGACATATTTTGAGGAGGGATCAGTCCCTGGAGAAGGACATCATGCTTGGTATAGCAAAGGGTCAGTGAAAAATAGGAAGGCCTTCAATGAGATGGATTGACACAGTGGCTGCAACAATGGGCTGAAGAAAAATGATTGTGAGAAGGGCAAAGGACTGAGCAGTGTTTCATTCTGTTGTACATAGGGTTGTTATGAGTCAGAACTGACTCGACGGCACCTAGCAACAACAAAAAAGAAGAACCAAATGGAAATTTTAGAACTGAAATTAAAAAAATTGATGGATGGGCTCAACAGGTGAATGGAGGGGACAAGGAAAGAACCAGTAGATTTAAATGTAAAATGACAGAAATAATCTGAATAACAGGGGAAAAAAATAGACTGGAAGGGAAGCATAAATGAGTCTCAAAGACCTGTAAGACTATAACAAAAGATCTAATATTCATGTCATTGAAGTCCCAGAAGGTGAGGAGAAAGAAGGTGAGGCTAAAAAAATATTTGAAGAAATAATGGCTGAAAACATTCCATATTTGGCCAAAGACTCAAACCTACAGATTCAAGAAGCTGAGCAGCAAACTCTAAACAAGATATACCCAAAGAAATTCTTTCTGAATTTCAACTTCTGAAAACTCTTCAGTTTTCAGAACTAAAGAACTTGAGACTAATAAAAATTCTTAAAAGGCACAAGAGAGAAATACATCTTATCTGTAAAGGAAAAACACTTGAATAACAGTGTATTTCTCGTCACAAACTATGGATGCCAGAAGGAAGTGGCATTACATTATTCAAGTGCTGAAAGAACCAAACAATCAATTCAGAATCCTATATCTAACAAAAATATTCTTCAGGAATTAATGAGAAATCAAGACATTCTCAGAGGAAAGAAACTAAGAGAATTTTTTTTTAATAACAGACATACATTAAAAGAATGGCTAAAGAAAGTTCTGTTGACAGAAGGAAAATTATAAAGGAATGAATCTTGGAACAACAGGATGTCCGAAAGAACATGATGAGAGCAAACGTGGGTAAACACAAAAATCTTTACTTCTCTTGTGTTTTCTAGATTACATTTGACAGTTGAAACAAAAATTTAACACTGTCTGATGTGATTCTAAATATATGTGGCAGAAATATTTAAGACAATTACATTATAAATACATTATAAATAGGGGAGGATAAAGAGAGATAAAGGAAGATAAACTCTCTACACATCACTTAAACTAGTAAATTGTCAACACTAGTACACTGTGATAAATTATGTATGTATAAGACGAGAACAATCACTGAAAAAGCTTTCAAAGAGATACAGTCAAAAATGTGATAGATAAATAAAAATACAATTCAAAAATATGTTTAACCCAAGGGAAGGCAGATAAAAGAAAACTCAGAAACATAAAATGGCAGATTTAAGCCCTAATATATCGATAACTACATTAAATGTAAATCGTCTAACACCACCAGTTAAAAGACAGATTGTCAGAATGGATTTAAAAACATGACCCAACTATAGTTGTCTCCCTTTAAATATAATAATATATGTAATTTGAAAGTAAAAGGATGGAAAAATATTTATATCATGCAGTTAAAAATAGAGATACCATATGATCCAGCAATCCCTCTACAAGGTATATATTCTAGAGAAATAAGAGCCATGACATGAATAAATATATGCACACCAAAGTTCATTGCAATACTAGTCACAATAACAAAAAGATGCAAACAACAACAGTCACTAACTAGATATTGTTGTCGTTGTTAGGTGCCATTGAGTTGATTCCAATTCATGGTGACCCTACGTACCACAGAACGAAACACTGCTTGGTCCTGCACCATCCTCATAATCGTTGTTATGTTTAAGCCCATTGCTGCAGCCACTGTGTCAGTCTATCTCATTGAGAGCCTTCCTTTTTTTCGATGACCTTCTACTTTACCAAGCATGATGTCCTTCTCCAAGGACTGATCCCTCCTGATAACACGTCCAAAGTATGTGAGATGTAGTCTCCCCACCCTTGCTTCTAAAAAGCATTCTGGCCATACTCCTAGACCAGAACTAGATATTAGACATGTACTATCTTGGGTGAAGGGAAAGGCAATACACAATAAGGGGGAGACCAGCACAACATGACCAAGGCAGAGGAAGACACAGGGAGGTATGCAAGAGTAAAAGGCAAAAAAAGTAAATACTGTTACATACACAATCCTGCAATAACAGCAATAACAAACAATAATTTAGAGTGGACACATAGATATGTAAGCTGAACAGGTGTGGGATGGCATATGGGAGTACACCCATGAGCATATGTAGGTTTGTTGTTGTTGCTGTCTTTAGGTGCCATCAGGTCAGTTCCAACTCATAGTGACTCTATGTACAAAAGAACAAAACTGCCTGATCCTTAGCCATCTTCATAACCATTGTATACATAGGTTTGGCAAAGGATAGTTCTACATACGTATTTGTATGTGCTGCAAATATATCCATGTGTATAGTAGAGCATACAGAGGACAATGTTATGAAAACTTTTAGCCATAACCAAACACCTGGAGGGACTGAGCCACTGGGCTTAAAGGCTTAGGACCACAGTCTCAGAGGACATCTAGGTGAACTGGCATATAAGATAGTCCATAAAGACAATGTTCTACATCCTGCTTTGGTGAGTACTGACTGGAGTCTTAAAAGCTTGTGAGCAGCCATCTAAGCTACAACTATTGGTCACTTCCCATTTGGAATAAAGAAAAGTGAAGAAAATCAAAGACTCAAGGAAACAATTAGTTCAAAGGACCAATGGACCACATGAACCAAAGCCTCCACTAACCCAAGACCAGAAGAACTAGATTGTGCCCAGCTACTACTACCAACCACTCTGATTGGGATCTTAATAGATGGTCTTGAACAAAGCAGGAGAAAAATGTAGAACAAAATTCAAATTCATAAAAAAGATCAGACTGACTGGTCTTATAGAGACTGGTAGAACCCCAGAGTCAGCAGTGCAAGCTGTGTGTCTGTGTCCAGTGGTGTTGGCAATGGGATCTTTGCAGCGCTGGCTCTGCTGGGACTCCTATCACTGCGTCCCCTGAAAATGGATCCCTCACAGTGCCAGCCTCCTCCTATTACTCTTTCAAAAGTAAAGCCCACTTTGGAGGTGTCATTGAAGGAGCATAAGTCACGACCCCCTATTCAGCTGCAAGGGAAGCTGAAAAAGCAAGTATCTGGCTCCTCCACTGAGGAATCAAGACTCGAGATCCAGAAACAAACCTAAAAATGATATCCAAAGATATAAGATGTCCACAAACATGGGAAATGCCCACTACAAAATAGATGGCCCTAGAGACCTGTACCAGGAGCCCTGCCGCCATACCCTACTCCTGTCCCAGGGCCTGGGCTGCTACGGATTCAAATCGGAAAGGCCTAGGCTGTCCTAGAAGACTTGGTTGCTTTTCCAATTTCCCCTGAACACCTCCCCAGACCAGGACTTACTTCTCACTCATGAGAACTCTTGGGTGGAATAAGTCACCAGTTAAAATAAACTCATTTCAAGCTCCAGACTATCTTACCTTCCAATCTTGGCTTGAATAAATTCTTATCTTCAGGTTAGGGGTGTTGTGCACCAGAAATGAATCAAACTTGGGCACAGGACCAGCTATCTGTCAGGACGAGCAAGGAGGGCAGGTGGAAAACACCATGTACACACACAGTCACACATGACAGGGCTGTCAAACTGAGAGACAAGTGACTTATTTATACTCTTCCGAAGACAAACTGTACAGGAATCCCCCTGGTCCCAAACTTAAGAAATCAAAGGGCCCAGAGTTTGGGCAGGGAGAAAATTGCAATAGAAAATGGCTCAAGTTCTCACCCATCCATCCAACATTTTGAACTTCAGGACTAAGGGAAAGAAGGGCAAGGAGAGAAGTGGAATTTTGCACGGGATAATGATTAAGAGTTTGGGTGTCAGATTGACCTGGCCTCAAATCCTAGTTTGGCCATTTCTTGACTACATGTCTTTGAGAGGGTTGATCTCTCCATACTCAGTTTGTTCACCTGTAAAAATGGGATAATCTAGGCCTTCCTCTCAAAATTGTTAATGGATTAAAATGAGATGATGTTTGTAAAGTGTTTCACACATAGTAAGCACTCAATAAATCACTTCTGCTGCTCATATTGTTAGTAAGGCAGAGGGTATTTTCCCGTTAGGTATAAAATATGAAGGGCAGAAAGAACGCTTCTATATTTGCACCCTCTTGAAAGTGAGGGGAATAGAGTTTAAACCTTTTAGAGGAAAACCAGAGTCTCTCTTCCCCAAAATGTAAGCCCCAGCTGCGTGGTTGTAGATACAACACAGCACTGAGTCCCAAGCTGGAATGCGCACCCATGATGACCAAACTCTCTACTGCACAAGCTGAGCTGGTGGCCCTGCTTGTCCAGAGACACACAAGTGTTCCCCAGCCACTCAGGACAGGATCTAAGTCTGGCTCCCAGATCCAAGGTCTGGGGACAAACCGGAACCCTGCAAAGGAGGGTGTGACCCGAAACTGAAGCAAAAAGGAACAAGAGACGTACTTCCTCCAAAGGGAGCTCCTACGTCATGAAAGGAGGTCAGGGAACTCTGCTCTGGGTTCTGAGAGGACAGGAAAAAGACTTGGTCAAAGGGAGAGCCCAGCTGAGTATGCGGGTCGGAGCCAAGTTAACCAAAGACCAAGTCCATGGATACTTGCAGGCAGGAGGGTGTAAGCACCCTTCAGATTCACTCTGAAACTCCACAACCAGGAACCACTGTTTCGTCAAAATGAAGTGGAGGAAGTCATTTCCCAGTGAACATGCCCCATGGAACACCTCCCGTGGCAGCTGCCAATCAAAAGCCAGGCCGGGGGCACAAAGACCACCATATCTTCTTCCAGCGAGTTCTGCCAAGTGCCTTCTGAATCTAACTGCATGATCCAAATCCTGGATCCACTACAACTCACTGTGTGACCTTAGGCACGTTGCTGAACTGATCTGTACCACAATCTCCCATCTGCGAAAATGGGAGAGTAACCATTCCAATCTTATAGGAGCATTGTGGGGATCAAATGAGATAATACATGTCAGAGTCTTGTGACAGCTTCTGGAGCATACTGAGCACTTAGAACACAGTGTTCAATCACTGCTAGTTATAATTATGATTGTTGTTAAGTAACCTCCAGTCAGTTCAGACTCACAGTCACCCTATGTACAGCAGAACAAAACACTTCCCAGTCCTGCACCACCCTCACAATTATTGCTATGTTTGAGCCCACTGTTGCAGCCACTGTGTCAATCCATCTTTTTGAGGGTCTTCCTCTTTTTCACCAACCCTCTATTTTACCAAGCGTGGCATCCTTCTCCATGGACTGATCCCTTCTTATAACATGTCCAAAATACACAAGATGAAGTCTTACCATCCATGCTTCTAAAGAGCATTCTAGCTATATTTCTTCCTAGACAGATTTGTTCATTTTTCTGGCAGTCCATGGTATATTCAATATTCTTCATTAACACCATAATTCAAAGGCATCAATTCTTCTTTGATCTTCCGTATTCATTGTTCAGCTTTCACATGCATACAAGGCGGTTGAAAACACCATGGCTTGAGTCAGGTGCACCTTAGTCCTCAAAGTGACATCTTTGCTTCTTAACACTTTAAAGAGGTCTTAAGCAGCAGAATTGCCCAATGCAATACGTCTTTGGATTTCCGACTGCTGCTTCCATGGGCATTAATTGTGGATCCAAGTAAAATGAAACCCTTGATATTTATCATGATGCTGGTTATTGTCCAGTTGTGAGGATTTTTGTTTTCTTTATGTTGAGGTACAATTCATACTGAAGGCTGTAGTCTTTGATCTTCATCCATAAGTGCCACAAGTCCTCTTCACTTTTAGCAAGCAAGGTTGCATTATCAGCATATCACAGTTCTTAGTCTTCCTCCAATCCTGATGCCATATTCTTCTTTATATAACCCAGCTTCTTGGATTATTTGCTCAGCATACAGATTGAACAACTATAGTGAAGGGATACAACCCTGACACACACCTTTCCTGATTTTAAACCACACAGTATCCCTTTGGAAACCCTAGTGGCATAGTGGTCACGGTTGGCAGTTCAAATTCCCAGGTGTTCCTTCGAAACCCTCTGGGGAAGTTTCTACTCTGTCCTATAGAGTCACTAGGAATTGGAATCGACTTGATGGCAATGGGCTTGGTTTTGTCTATTTGGAGTAACCCTTTATTCTGTTCGAATGACTGCCTCTTGGTCTATGTACAGATTTCTCATGAGCACAATTAAGTGTTCTGGAATTCCCATTCTTTGCAATGCTGTCCATAATTTGTTATGATCCACATAGTCATATGCCTTTGCATGGTCAATAAAACTCAAGTAAACATCTTTCTAGTATTCTGTGCTTTCAGCCAAGATCCATCTGACATCAGCAACGATATCCCTTGTTCCACGCCCTCTTCTGAATTTGACTTGAATTTCTGGCAGTTCCCTGTCGATGTACAGCTGCAGCCACTTTTGAATAATCTTCAGCAAAACTTTACTTGCATGTGATGTTAATGATATTGTTCGATAATTTCCACATTTGGTTGGATCACCTTTCTTTGGAATAGGCATAAATATGGATCTCTTCCAGTCGGTTGGCCAGATAGCTGTCTTCCAAATTTCTTGGTATAGACAGGTGAGCACTTTCAGCATTGCATCTGTTTGTTGAAACATCTAAATTGGTCTTCCATCAGTTCCCAAAGCCTTATTTTTCACCAATGTCTTCAGTGCAGCTTGGACTTCTTACTTTAGAACCATCAGTTCTTGATCATATGCTACCTTCTGAAATGGTTGAATGTCAACCAATTCTTTTTGGTACAGAGACTCTGTGTATTTCTTCCATCTTCGTTTGATGCTTCCTGAGTCTTTTAATATTTTCCCCATAGAATTCTTCAATACTGCAATTTGAAGCTTGATTTTTTCTTCAGTTCTTTCAGCTTGAGAAATGCAAAGCGTGTTCTTCCCTTTTGATTTTCCATCTGCAGATCTTTGCACATATCATTATAATAATTTGCTTTGTCTTCTTGAGCCATCCTTTGAAATCTTCTGTTCAACTCTTTTACTTCATCATTCTTCCTTTTGCTTTAGCTACTCGACGTTCAAGAGCAAGTTTCATGGTCTCTTCTGACATTCATTTTGGTCTTTTCTTTCTTTCCTGTCTTTTTAATGACCTCTTGCTTTCTTCATGTATGATGTCCTTGATGTTATCCCACAACTCTTCTGGTCTTTGGTCATTAGTGTTCAAAGCATCAAATCTATTGTTGAGATGCTCTCTGAATTCAGGGGGGATATACTCAAGGCTGTACTTTGGCTCTTATGGACTGTATTTTTTTAACTTTCTTCAGCTTCAGCTTGAATTTGCATATGAACAATTGGTCTGTTCTGCAGTCAGCCGCTGACCTTGTTCTGACTGATCATAGTGCTAATTACATGATAATAATAATAATGATTATTATTATTAATGTCAGTATTAGAGTCACTCTCCTTCCAATTTGACTGCCAAGTAAACAGCCTAGGAAACTCTTTTCTGATTATTGTGGGACCTAGTGAGTAGAGATGAAATTGCAAAGGAAGTAAAAGAGGGAACTGAAAACACGTAGGTGACTTCATTTTTCAGGGTCAACAGATACACATAAGACCCAGGGGAAAGGGCAGATGCTCTCTGGTCAGACAGACCTTGATTCAAAGTCCCACTCCAACATTTACTCTGTAACATTGGGCATATTGCTTAACTTCTCTGGGCTTCTGCATCCTCATCCCCAAAAAGGGATAAAAACCCATAACCCTTTCCTTGCAAACTTACTCCTGTGGATGAGATAATTCACACAAAAGCGACTGAATAGCACCTAGCACACAGTTGGTTACCAGCAAAAACTTCGTTTCTTTTACCCTGTTCCTAGTATGAAACTCCATAGTTTCCTGTTTAAATATCATGGTTCTGAGTACACATTCCAAAGAAATGAGGATAGTCTTCCCCGTTCACCATGCCACCTTTTCTCCTCTCCAGTGTGAATTTGAAACAATGCCTAGTAATACAGTAAGAATGTCTAGTAATGTCTATATTGACCTCTCAATATAGCCTGAGTTCAAAGAGCAGCACCTTTGATGACTTGTCATTAGGTATGTCGCTTCTCTTCTCTGGGCTTCAGTATCCTCGTGTATAAACCAGGGATAATCATTTACAAAATCTAATTTGCTGATTTAGTTCTATGGATTAAATTACATATTATACATAAAGTGACCTTAGTGAAGTACGAGGAGTCCCTGTGTGTTGCAAATAGTTAAGCACTCAACTACTAACCAAAAGGTCGGCGATTTGAACCCATCCAGAGGCACCTCAGAAGATAAGCCTGGCAATCCGCTTCTGAAAGCTCACAGCCTTGAACACCCTATGGGGCAGTTCTACTCTGTAACACATGGGGTCATCATGAGTTGAAATTGACTCCAGGGCAACTGGCTTTGGGGGGGTTTTTTGCCTAGTAGTTGGCACATAATGGATGCTCCATATTTTACATACATTATGTGATTTCATCTGCACAACAATCCTATATTCCCAATTTTTCAGCCTGAAACTAAGACTCAGAGAAGTTACACCACTAACCTAAAGTCACACAGCTGCCTCTGGTGCCCTTCCTGGCTTAAACAGTTGGCCACCAGACTCTGGTCAGCCAGAAAGAGAAAAGGCCATGGCTGCCCCTTGTGGAAGAGAACTGCAGGGAACCCAAGTGAGGGCCCAGAGCCGCCCAGCAGCTCTGTGGGAGCCCGCCACATAATGCAGGGCCTCTTTCTCCAGGCTTCGGTACCCACGGTTCACTTTCAGAAGCCAGGTGCATGCCAATTTCACAAGGACATTGCTGGCAGGCCCCGTGGTCTCTGTTACTAGAGATGAATTGCTGGTGAAAGAGGCCCATTGTGAGTCCTCTGAATGAAGAATACCCCATTTAGAGAAAGAATTCAACTGTTTTTTTCAAAGAGAAAAAAGACAGCCCAAGTGAAAAGAGAGAACAATACAGATCATTCACTGGACTTTTACTTCACATCAAAGCCCAGTGACCAACCAGGTTAAGGGCCACACAGCACAGAGTGGGTGCGGGGAACACACGGGTGGTGCAAGAAGCCAAAACGTTGGCTGAGCAGTCAAGAGATGGAGGTTCCAGGCCCAGCAGGGTCACTGTCCACCTTGGCCAATTGAACCCCTCTGGGTTCCAGAACCCTCCTAGACAAAACCAGAGGAGTGGACTGGCTCAAGGGTTCCGCATGGGGGGGTCAGTGGAAATACGTGGGGGTTCAGTTCTGTATTGTTACTGGATTCACTAGATTGTTCTGCCCAGCTGCTTCTCAACTGTGGCTACACACTGAAATCACCTAGAGAGATTTTTAAAATACTGATGGTTAAGTCCCACTGCCAGGCATTCTGATTTCATTGGGATGGGGCACATCCTCGGCAGTGGGATTTTTTTTTTAAAGCTTCCTCCAACAATAATAACAAAAACTCACTTGCTGTCAAGTCAACTCTCACTTGCTGTCAAGTCAATTCTGACTCTGGGCAACCCCACGTATATTAGAGTAGACCTACACTCCCTAGGATTTTCAACGGCTGACTTTTCAGAAGGAGATCATCAGGATTTTCTTCTGAGGTACCTCTGGGTGAACTCAAACTGCCAACCTTTTGGTGAGCAAAACCCACTGCCGTCAAGTTCGATTCCCACTCTTAAGGCCCCATAGGGCTTCCAAGGCTGTAAATCTCTGTGGAAGCACACTGCCACATCTTTCCCCAAGGAGCTGCTGGTGCTTCAAAGCTTCCCAGGTGGTTCATGCAGCCAAGACTGAGAACCAACTGAGCCCCAGCAGCAGGGACTGTGTTTTGTCCACAGCTATATCCAGAGCTGAGCACAGGGCCTGGCATATACTTAAAAAAAATAATAATAATAATAATGTTGCCATCAAGTCAGTTCAGACTCGTGGTGACCCCATGTGTGTTGTCAGAGTAAAACTATGTTCCACAGGGTTTTCAGTGGCTGATTTCTCAGAAGTGGATCGACAAGCCTTTCTTTAGAGGCGCCCCTGGGTGGACCTGAACCTTTAGTCTCCGAGTTAGCAGCCCAGAGCATTAACAATTTGCACCACCCAGGGACTCCTCTAACATGTACTTGGTGCCTAATAAATACTTGTGGGATGAATGATGCCTGGGCGCCAGCAAGAGGTTTGGGAGAAGCCACCCAGCCCCACTTTCAATGACAGCAGCAATATGTTTATCATTTTATCATCTATTGGGATTTGGCATCAGGTTTCATTTTTTTAAAGGGCTGTCTGCTTTAAACACTTTTTTTTTTTTTTAAACCACTGGACCATACAATCTCTGAGATGCTTTCCAACTCTAAAACACTCTGGTTCCAAGACTGTAAATCCCTTCTTGCTCTTTGAGAGCAATAGTGTTTTTCAGATAAATTATCAGGGCAACAAGTCCTGGGAAGGACCCCTCTGAAGGCTGTTTGTTCTGCATCTCAGTTGCTCAAGCCAAAGACTTTGCTCACAGTGGCAGCCCCTCCCTGTCTCTCAGGCTGACCCCAGCCCTGGCCTACCCCTCACTTGTCAATGTTCCCCAGAGTTCCATTCCTGTTGCTCTTTCCCTCTCACTTCTGCTCACTCCTCAAGTGAACCCAACCACTCCCACAGTTTCAACTCTCATTTATAAATCAGTGACCTACAAGTGAATATCTCTAGACCTGCCCTTTCTTCTGAGCTCCTGACCTATCCATGCAACTGTCTACCGGGTATCTCCAGCTCAACTTCCCTTAAAAAAAAAAAAATCGAATTCAGCCTGTCCCAGAAATGAACTCATTACCTTCCCACCCAAACCTGCTCCTCCTCCTCCTGCCTTCCCTATCTTGATGAACACCATCATATCCACCCAGTTGCCCAAGCCAGGAAACTCCAGAATCATCTTCAACCTCTCCCTTTCCCGGGCCTCACACCCCTCCCTGTCAGTTTTCTCTCGAAAAC
Source organism: Loxodonta africana (assembly GCF_030014295.1). Classification (NCBI taxonomy): domain Eukaryota; kingdom Metazoa; phylum Chordata; class Mammalia; order Proboscidea; family Elephantidae; genus Loxodonta; species Loxodonta africana. Next base: position 48,670,283 of record NC_087348.1, read on the forward strand.
AGCTGTTGTCTCCAGCCCTCTCACTTCCCCTTCTAATTTCTGTATCTTCCACAGCACTGCCAGAATGTCTTTCCAAAACCCAGGTCTGAAAGTGTCATGAAGAAAAAAATTCTGGTTCTTTAACAAGGCAGACAAGATAGACCCTCCACACCGTGGCACCGACCACTTCCCATTCTCCTCTCAGTCGTTGCCATCACTTCCCTCCCACCCTTACGTTCCAACCACACTGGCCCACGTGGGTCACTACTTATTACTAACTTATTTGCTGTCTATTATGGGTCTCGCACACGCTAGGTTCTGGCCAGCCCCAAATAAACACTCTTTCACCCTTCTTGCCTTGCTTTCCCAACTAAAATGGCCTGTCCTAGCCACATGGCAAACACCTGTTTATTCTCCGAAACTCAGGTGGCAACAGTTTTCAAAGCTTCACCTCACCGCCCCCTTGACAGGGCTGATCGTCGAGCCTCTTAAATAGCAAACACTTGCATAGTCTTTATTATATACTAGGCACTTTTCTGAGCTCCTTACATATTTTAACTAATTTAATCCTCGCAACAGTCCTATGAGGCAGGTACTATTATTATCCCCATTTTATAAATGTGGAAACAGGTACAGAGGGGTGAACTGCCTGGTCTAAAAGCCGGGACTTGACCTCCCTCAGCTGACGCTTTTAATCACTGCCTCCTAAAATCATATATCTGGACACCCGTATTATCCGCCATAAGAAAACTGTAGCATAGAGACCAAAGCTTATTAGTGGTTATCTGGGGGACTGAGGGCAGGGAAAATAGGGGATTATTACTTAAGGGCTACTGAGTTTCTGTTTAGGATGCTGAAAAAGATTTGAAAATGGATAGTGATGCCCGTTACACAACAAAATGTATGTAATTAATGTCATGGAATTGTACACTTAAAAATGGTTAAAATGGCAATGTCTTGTTACATATGTTTTACCACAATGAAGAAAAAAAAAACTTGGCCTGACACTCCACCTGTGGCACATAAAAGAGGGGGCTGAACCTGGTAGGTGGAGAGTGTAGCCCAGGCCCCTCCATCCCCACACCTATCTTTGAGAGAATGTTAAGGAATTCCCAGGGCTCCAAAGAGGAGAGTTTGAAAAACTCAGTATTCTAAGCTGTCTTTATTTACCGTTCTATCGTTCGTCGGCAAGATGTCCTCCATACCCAAAAGGAGCTATGAGACTGCAGGGCCTCCTCCAGCTCAGCAACACAGTTTCTGTGTTAAAACGTCAAGGTAGCATCTTAATGAATAAAGAGTCCCACGCCGTTTCCGGATAGCTAATGCTTATTCCATTAAAACCCCCGGTGGTGCAGTGGCTAAGCACCATTGCTCACCTAAAGCGCAGTGGTTCAAACTCACCAGCCACTCTGCAGGAGAAAGATGTGGCAGGCTGCTTCCCTAAGGATTACAGCCTTGGAAACCCTATGGGGCAGTTCTACTCTGCCCTAGAGGGTTGCTATGAGTCAGAATCCAGTCAATGGCAATGGGATTAGGATGTTTCAGTGCTTTGTTTTCTTAAGCAGAGTATGCAAAGTAGAACTTAACTTTGTAGTAACTCAGAGCATTCCTTTAGAAAGACAATTCCTGGGCTGTGTAGGAATATCACGTGCAACCTAAAACTATTTTCTGGTACTCTAAATGAGCCCACACTTGAGCACCTAACTGAGTGGCTTTTAATTGTTCTATATCTATCACTTTCAGCGATCAGATGTCATTTCTGCTTTCAGTATATTTGCTTCTAACAGCTTCTTCCCCAGCCCTTTAATCTGTTCTTTCTAGTCAGCTATAAATTTTTAAAATCAAAATTATTACCATTGTGCCTAAAGTCAGAAAAAGTAGGCTCTGAAGGAAGAACAGAGGCGTTTTCCTCTTAGCAAAGTGAATGTCCTTTTGTACAATAACATTGCGACTTCTCTATAAAGTCCTTTCCATGCCCTTTGTGTGTTTACCATTTACTAAGAACTTCCTATGTGCCAACGAACTGGGCTGGCTGCTGAGGGCAAAAGGATGACTAAAGCATAATCTTTATTTTCAAGGAATTGTCAGTTTAGAAAGAGAGCAGTAGACATAAATAATGATAACGCCATTATGTAAGCCCTATGACAATGGTATCTAAAAAGCACACAAAAAGCACTTAACTCTGCCTTGGGGAGAGGCAGTGATCAGGGAAGGCTTCCCAGAGGAGGTGACATGTGAACCACTTCCTGAAGCTTCCCCTGGCCAACCACCCCAAAGTTAAAAGAAGGTAGGCTGGGAAAGGGCATGTGGAGCCAAGGGACCAGCAAATGCAAAGGCAAGAAAGAATGAGAAAATCTGACGAGGCCAAGGAACTCCAAATGGCTCAATAAGGCTGGGGAATGTGTGTGTTTGTAGGAAGGGATGGGAATGGTAGCCGAATCTAAAAAGAAAGCAAGGCAAGTAAACTGCTAATGTATTTTAAATGCTCGAAGTAAAGATAATGCCAATTTTCCAGGGCAGATTAATAATTGACTTTATCACCCATATGTATCCAATGTGCCAAGTTAACTTGCTGCGGCTGGGGGGGCGCGGAATACAAAGAAATAATAACTAACATTGAGCGATCACCATTTGCCAGACACTGCTCTAAGTGTTTTACATGTATCATTTCATTTCATTCTCCCAACGACTCTATCAGGTGGGAACTAATATTATATTTATAAATGAGGAAACTGAGGCAAGTAGAGCTTAAGTAACTTTCTCAGAGATGCCAAGTAAGAAAGCAGCAGTTTAGCTACAGAGACAGAGGCCTTAACATGTTTGTTTCCTTGGAGCTAAAGCAGGTGAGCTGATGAGGTCTAGGATGGAGGGTGTGAAGAAGGAAAGAAAAAGGACAGAGAGGGTAGAGAAGAAAGAGCAAGAGCATGATAGAGGGTGAGTGAAAGCGAGAGAAACACAGGGATGGAAATGAAGGAGGAAAGACGAAAACATGGCCACAGCATCCTGTGGGAAACACCTTAAGCTAAAGTCCAGAGCTGGAGGTCCCACTCCTCAGAAGACCCTCTGGCCAAAGCCAAGGGAGAGTGGAACAAGCCCAGGATTCCCATGGGTACAGCCCAAGAGCACCAGCCACATAGGTGTGGAAAGAGATGACCAGAAGCCAAAGCAGGTGGCCTGGAACAGAAACAGGAGGGAGCCTTCCACCTCCATGACCCAGGAGATGGTCAAAGAAGATGGGACCAAAGAACTTTGGGGCTGGAAGAGCCCTAGAAAGTAGTCAGCGTAGACCCCTGATTTGTTAGTTGATGAAACTGAGAGAGGTTAAATGATTTGTCCACAGGCATCCAGCACTAGTGTGTGCTTTTTCTCTCCTTGGCTAAAATTACCCAACACACGGGGTTCCCATGAGTCAGAATCAACTCACCTCAACTATTTGGTGGCTAAGGGAAGAGGCAGAACTAAAACCCAGGTCTTCTGCTCCCCTGCAATCCAAATCACTTCCTTCCTACTGGGTCAATCACTCAGCCAAAGTCTGGATAGTAGAAGTCTCAGAGACTCCACTGAATAATTATTACTTCAAGGGTTAGGGACATTGTTAGAGCAGTAAACCTTGGCCAAGCTTCTGAAGACTAGGTATTTGTCAATGTGTCACTTCCATGAAATACAAGATGAACCTCAATATTTTTCTCACTCTTTTCTTGAATAATTTGGACTACCATTCAGTGAGCAAAGAGAAGAGAGTCTTCTGAAAACATAAGTGGGGAAAGGCTGGAAGCCAGTTGTTGTTTTTGTTAGGTGCCATCAAGTCAATTCCAACTCATAGCAACCCCATGTACAACAGAACGAAACACTGCCCAGTCCTGCACCATCCTCACAATCGTTGTTATGCTTAAGCCCACTGTGTCAATCCACCTAGTTGAGGGTCTTCCTCTTTTTTGTTCACCCTCTACCTTACCAAGCATGATGTCCTTCTCCAGGGATTGATCCATCCTGATAACATGTCCAAAGTATGTGAGATGTAGTCTCACCACCCTTGCTTCTAAGGAGCATTCTGGCTGTAGTTCTTCCAAGACAGATTTGTTCTTTAGACAGTCCACGTATGTTCAGTATTCTTCTCCAACACCACACAACTCAAAGGTGTCAGTTCTTTTTCAGTCTTCCTTATTCATAGTCTAGCTTTTGCATGTACATGAAGCGATTGAAACACCATGGCTCAGGTCAGGCGCACCTTAGTCTTCAAGGTGACATCTTTGCTTTTCAACACTTTAAAGAGGTCTTTTGCAGCAGGTTTCCGCAGTACAATGGGTCTTCAGATTTTTTTTTTTAATTGAACTTTAGATGAAGGTTTATAGAACTAGTTTCTCATCAAACAAGTAGTACACATATTGTTGTATGACATTGGTTAACAACCCCACGACATGTCCACACTCTTCCTTCTCAACCTTGGGCTCCCTATTACCAGCTTTCCTGTACCCTCCTGCCTTCCACTCCCTGCCCCAGGGCTGGTGCGCCCCTTTAGTCTTGTTCCATGGACCTGTCCAATCTTTGGTTGAAGGGTGAACCTCAGGAGTGGCCTCATTACTGAGCTGAAAGGGTGTCTGGGGGCTATACTCTCAGGGTTTCTCCAGTCTCTGTCAGGTCAGCAAGTCTGGTCTTTCTTTTTGAGTCAGAATTTTGTTCCACATTTTTCTCCAGCTCTGTCCGGGACCCTCTATTGTGATCTATGTCAGAGCAGTTAGTGGTGGTAGCTGGGCACCACCTCATTGTACAGCACACAGTCTGATGCAGGCTGTGGTAGATGTGGTCCATTAGTCCTTTGGACTAATCTTTCCCTTGTGTCTTTAGTTTTCCTCACTCTTCCTTGCTCCCGAAGGGGTGAGACCAGTGGAGTATCCTAGATGGTTGCTCACAGGCTTTAAGACCCCAGCTGCTACTCACTAAAGTAGAATGTAGAATATAGTCTTTATAAACTCTGTTAAGCCAATTGAGCTAGCTGTTCCCTGAGACCATGGTCCCTGCAGCCCTTAGCGCAGCAATTTGCTCTCTCAGGGAGTTTGGCTGTGTCTATGGAGCTACCATGGCTTTTCCTTGTACAGGTTGTGCTCGCATCCCTAGTATCATATACTGTCTAACCCTTCACCAGAGTCACCGCTTATCTATTGTCTATTTAGTGTTTTTCCATCCCCATCCGTCCCCTCCCTCATAACCATCAAATATTGTTTCTTTTTTTATATGTAAACCTTTTCATGAGTTTTTACAGTAGTGGACTCATGCAATATTTGTCCTTTTGTGATTGACTTATTTCACTCAGCATAATGTCCTGTGCTGAGCTCCTTTTGTTTGTGGATTTCTTTTTTTTTCTAGATTTTGTTTTTATTGAGACTTTATGTTTTCCTTCTTTATTTTGATGAGTAGGTTTGTTAACTTTCTTTGTGGTTACCTTGAAACTTACCCTTATCTTCCTAGGTTTGAACCAGTCTATTATTATTTGCTATTGCCTTGCCTTCCTCTCCATTAGAGAGTTCTATACCTATGATGTTTATTCCCTTTTATTGTTCTGATGTAGTTGTCATTTACAGATTAACCTCTTTGGTTCCCTGTTGCAATTGTTTTGGTTTTGGATAGTCCTTGAGAGTTCATTTCCTAGGTTGGTATCTGGCTGGTACAATCTTGAGTCCTAGACTCAGGCTGTGGTCTGATGTTGTTTGTTCTCAGAACAAAGGACTCCCTTTAATAATTCTTGTAACTTTGGTTTGGTTTTTACATATTCCCTTAATTTCCGTTTATCTGAAAATGTCCGAATTTCACCACTATATTTGAAGGAAAGTTTTGCAGGATACATTATTCTTGGTTGGCAATTTTTTTCTTTCAAGGTTTTATGTATGTCATCCCAGTGTCTTCTTGCCTGCATGGTTTCTGCCAAATAATCAGAGCTTAGTCTTATTGTTTCTCCTCTATATGTGAATTTTTGTTTTTCTCAGGCCTCTTGAAGGATTTTTTCTTTGTCTTTGGTTTTAGCGAGTGTGATTATGATATGACTTGGTGTTTTTCTTTTGAGATCCATCCTAAATAGGGTTAGTTGAGTTTCTTGGATGGTCAGCTTTTCATCATTCATGATATTAGGGAAGTTTTCTGTCAGCAATTCTTCAGTGATCCTCTCTGTGTTTTCCATTTTTCTCCCCCTATTCTGGAACTCCAATCACTCACAAATTTTTGCTTTTGATTATATCTCACATAATTCTAAGGGTTTCTTCATTTTTCTTTGTTCTTTTTTTCTGATTTTTCTTCAGAGTTGTATCCAAGTGTTTGTCTTCAATTTCACTGATTCTCTCTTCCATTGTTTCAAACCTGCTCCTCAGCCCTTCTATGGCACTGTCCATTCTGAAATCTTGTTGTTTATCTTTTGGATTTCTAATTGTTGTTTTTTGTATAATTTCTAGTTGTGAATTTATTTTGACATTTTGTTCCTGTATTACTTTCCTGAATTGTTCCATTTTTTTGGTCTGTATTTTCCATGAATTTGTCTGCCTTTTCTAAAAATTTGTCTTTTTTTTTCCTCATTTTTGTTTGCTTTTTGCTTCAACTCTTGGATTGCTCTGAATATTAGAGATTTGAATTCCCTGTCAGGTAGTTCTAGTGCCTCTTCTTCTACTGAAAAGTCATCTGGTATTTTATTTTGGATGCCTACTGGACCCATCCTGTCCTGTTTTTTAAAATATGTTTTGATATTGTCTGCTGTCTTTGGGACACTCAGTAGATACTTTCTTCATTTCTTGATTGCAGACTTGTTTGTTTTGTCCTGCTTTTTTGTTTTATTTGGTTATGTCTGAGCACACAGGCTGTGCATTCTTTGTTGTTTACTTGTCTGTAGTCATGATACTTTTCATCTCCTTGTCCAATGGGCAGGGCCAGTCATTCAGCTATGGTGCACCAGGGCAGGTCCAGCTGAAGGCGAGGGGCTGGGATGGCCTGTTTGAGGTACATACCAGGGCCAACAGGGTGGGCCGCGAATCAGTGCTGGGCAGGTTCCAGTAGGCCATGCCTGTGCTGCTCGGGGGTGTGATGTTCAGTGCATAGTATAGGTAGGCAGGAAAGAGGGGGGAGGTTCTGATGTGTGGAGCTAACAGGGGTGTGAGAAAGAGGGTGAGAGAAGAGAAAAACAGGAGCCAAAAACAAACAAGCAAAGAAAAAAAAAAAGGAGTGCTAAAGGAGCTTGTCTTTGGAATGGAGAGATGAGAAACCCTGAAATGGAGAAAAGAAAAAAGAGGAAAAGAAAGAAAAAATAACTAGATAAAAATTTGGAAAAGAAAAGCCCCCAGGAGTCCCAGAGTCCCAAAGGTGGGGCTGCTAAGAATGGGGAAGTGGCTCCCAGGCTGTGCAGTATAGCCTGGCTGCGGAGGGTATAGATGTCACACAGCACCAGGTATTCAGGAGACAGGAAAAGAAGATAAGTGTAGAAAGATGAGAACTGAGAAATGAACACAGAAAGGAAAAAAGAGAGAAAGGAAAGAAAGAAGAAAAAAAGAAATGCCCCCACAGATCCTACCTCTGCGGCTGCACAGATTGGGGGAGTGGCTCCTAAGCTGTGCAGTGCAGCCCAGCTAGAAGGGGCTCCCAAGCAGTGAAAAGAAAAAACAAACAGAACAAAGCAAAACACGGGAAAAAAAAGTCCCAGGAATCACAGCAGTGTGGTGTCACCGACCAGAGGAGTGGTTCCCCAGTGGAGCATGACTTCACAGCCTTTCAAGAAGAAGCTAAGACGACACGCAGAGCCAGGTGTTCCACAGAAAGGAGGGGGAGGTGGCAGGAGGCACAGAAGAAACCAAAAGAGACAGAAAGAACCGACACCAGTTCAGGGGCCCAGCTGTCATGGGCAGGGTGAATCCAAGCAGCCCGAGGCCAAAGCAGTTGCCTCCCAGCCAAAAGACTGCGGCTGGTGGGAAGCAGAGGAGGCCAAACGGGAGGAAGAAGTGGGAAGGGGCGGGAGACTAGGAAAGCATATATTGCTCTTCATGTGGTGTTCTGTCTCTGGCCGGCAACTTCATGGAGCTGCTTTCCGGTACTCCTTGTCAGCTGATCTCCAAAGTGGGTGGGGCAAATCCAAGCAGCACAGACGTTGCACTTTCCCGCTGGCCGAGCAACCACACCCAGCCAGGAAGCTCAGAGGTAGAGCAGCAGGGGGAAAATGGGGATGGGAAAGCATGTACCGCTGGTTACCAGGTGCTCTGTCTCCTGCTGGGGGCTCCGCGAAGCTGCTTTCCCGTGCTCCCTGTCTTCCGGTCTCTGACTGGAGTCCAAGATGGCGGATCCATGCTGTTAGCCGATGGGGCTCTCCTCACGTCTCTCTCCTCACTCTCCACCCTCTATCAGTTTCTTATTCCATTCAGTGCTTGGCTGAGTTCTCTATCTCTTCATTTGGCACTTCAGGTCCCAGAAATGACATTTTTGCTGTTTTACTTAATTTTTCAGGTCTTTGCTGTGAAGGGACAGCGTGGTGCCTCTGTCTATGGCCCCATGTCGGCAGGAAGAACGTCTTTTGATTTCTTGACTGCTGCTTCCAGGAGTGTTGATTGTGGATCCAAGTAAAATGAAATCCTTGACAATTTCAATCTTTTCTCTGTTTATCACGATGTTGCTTACTGGTCCCGTTGTGAGGATTTTTGTTTTCTTCATGTTGAGGTGTAATCCTTACTGAAGGCTGTGGTCTTTGATCTTCACCAGCAAGTGCTTCAAGCCCTCTTCACTTTCAGCCAGCAAGGTTGTGTCTTCTGCATAGCAGGTTGTTAATTAGCCTTCCTCCAATCGGGACCCCTGTTCTTCTTCACATAGTCCAGCTTCTTGGATTATTTGCTCAGTACAGAGATTGAATAGGTATGGTGAAAGGATAAAACCTGATGCACACATTTCCTGACTTTAAACCATGAGGTATCCCCTTGTGCTGTTCAAATGACTGCCTCTTAATCTATGTACATGTTCCTCCTGAGCATAATTAAAGTGTTCTGCAATTCCCACTCTTTGCAATGTTATCCATAATTTGTTATGATGCACACAGTCAAATGCCTTTGCATAGTCAATAAAACACGGGTAAATATCTTTCTGGCATTCTCTGCTTTGAACCAGGACCCATCTGACATCAGCAGTGATATCCCTTTTTCCATGTCCTCTTCTGAATCGAGCTTGAATTTCTGGCAGTTCCCTGTCAATAAACTGCTGCAAATGCTTTTAAATGATCTTCAGCAAAAATTTACTTGTGTGTGATATTAACGATATTGTTCGATAATTTCCATATTCTGTTGGATCACCTTTCTTGCAAATAGACATAAATATGGATCTCTTCTAGTCAGTGGGCAGGTAGCTATCTTCCAAATTTCTTGGCATAGACAAGTGAGCACCTCCAGTGCTGCAACCATTTGTTGAAACATCTGAATTGATATTCCATCAGTTCCTAGATGCTTGTTTTTTGTCAGCGCCTTCAGTGAAGCTTGGACTTCTTCCTTCTCTACCATCAGTTCCTGATCATATGCTATCTCCTGAAATGGTTGAAGGTCGGCCAGTTCTTTTTGGTATAGTGACTCTGTGTATTCCCTCCATTTTCTTTTGATGCTTCCTGTGTTATTTAATGTTTTCCCCCATAGAATTCTTCAATATTGTACCTGAAGCTTGAATTTTTTCTTCAGTTCTTTCAACTTGAAAAAAGCAGAGCGTGTTCTTCCCTTTTGGTTTTCTGTCTCCAGGTCTTTGCGCATGTCATTACAATGCTTTGCTTTGTCTTCTTGAGCTGCCCTTTGAAATCTTCAACTCTTTTACTTCATCATTTCTTCCTTTCACTTTAGCTACTCGACGTTCAAGGGCAAGTTTCAGAGTCTCTTCTGATATCCATTTTGGTCTTTTCTTTCTTTCCTGTCTTCTTAATGACCTCTTGCTTTCTTGATGTATAATCTCCTTGATGTCATTCCACAATTCGTCTGGTCTTCAATCATTAGTGTTAATGTGTCAAATCTATTCTTGAGATGGTCTCTAAACTCAGGTGGGATATACTCAGGGGCCATGTTCTCATGTTTACCACTGTAGTCCTAGCACCTGGGACTGTGCCTTGTCCGTAATAGACACTCTATGACTATTTACTGAGTGAACAAATGAGTGAAAATAGAACCAAACCAAACCCATTGCCACTGAGTCGATTCTGACTCATAGCAACCCTACAGGACAGAGTAGAACTGCCCCATAGGGTTTCCAAGGCTGTAAATCTTTATGGGAGCAGACTGCCACGTCTGTCTCCCATGGAGTAGCTGGTGGGTTTGAACCACTGATCTTTCAATTATCAGCTAAAGGCTAGTAGTTAGTATGAGCTGGTGGCTAGTACACAGCAGGACATTACTTAGAAAACGTCTTTTGTTTTAGAAAGAGCATTTACAATATAAATGATGTACAGTATGTGTCTTTTCCCATGCATGTGAAATCCGGACAATAAATAAGGAAGATCAAAGAAGAATTGATGCCTTTGAATTGTGGTGTTGGTGAAGAATATTAAATATACCACCGACTGCCAAAAGAATGAACAAATTTGTCTTGGAAGAAGTACAATGAGATGCTCCTTAGAGGCAAGGATGGCAAGATTGTGTCTTACGTACTTTGAACATGTTATCATGAGGGATCAGTCCCTGGAGAAGGACATCATTCTTGGTAGAGTACAGGGTCATTGAAAAAAAGGAAGACCCCCAATGAGATGGATTGACACAGTGGTTGTGGCAATGGGCCTAAGCATAACAACAATTGTGGGCATGATGAAGGACTGTGTAGTGTTTAATTCTGTAGTACATAGGGTTATGAGTCGGAACCAACTCAATAGCACCTAACAACAACAACATGTTTCTTTGGTTGTTGTACATATTAGGAACTTTGGAAAATAAAGTGTCAAATAAGCTGTTATTGTTTGTTATTTGTTGCTATCAAGTCAGCTCTGACTCATGGTGACCTTATGTATAACAGAACGAAACATTGCCCAGTCCTGGGTCATGTTCATGACCATTGGTATGTCTGAGTCCATTGCTGTGTCTGTTGTGTCAGTCCATCTCACAGAGTGTTTCCCTCATTTTCTTTGGCCCTTTACTTTGCCAAAAATGATGTCCTTTTCTGGGGACTGGTCCTTCCTGATGATGTGCCCAAAGTAAGTGAGCTGGGGTCTCTCTGTCCTCACTTCTGAGGAAACTGGTGTGCTACAGAGATTTTCAAACTTGAAGGTGCATACCAATCACCTGCCAATCACAGTTTCCAAAGATGACTGCAACAATATGTCCCATCTCACATACTCTTCATACAATGTGACTTTGACACTCTTCCCACTGAAAGATGGGGCCTATTTTCCATCTCATTGAATCTGAGTAGAGTCATGACTATGGTAAAAGTGACACTATATGCCTTTTCAAGACGTTCGCTTTTGGAAGTCAGTTGCCATACTGTGAAGAGACTAAATCACAGTGGTTTTTTGGAACTATTGAGAAAAAAAAAGAACTATTGAGAATTTCTCTTTCTTCTGGATCTAAAGCTGGGAAGGCATAAACCTGGAACTGCTGGTGTCCATCATGTGGTGGGAGACTGCTCGAGAGTGAGTTCTACACAAGGGAAAGCAGAGCTAACACACAGAGAGACCAAATTCTGATGATTGTTTGACCCCTTTGATCCAATCATACATGAACTCCCCCTAGGCTTTTCAGTTAGAGGAACCAATAATTCCCCCTTTATTTTTAAGCTAGTTTAAATTATGTTTCCGTCACCTGCAATGAGAAGAATAATAACCAATATAATGGACAACATTCTTGGCAGTACAGAGTCTACAAACCTAGTCTTTGAAAATTGTTCAATGCTATAAAAATACAAGGATGCTGCTAATCCTTCTTCCCTAAGAATATCCTTGAGAAGCCTTATCCACCAATTAGTATTAATTAGTATATCCAAAATGCCAGCCTTTTGATGATCTAGCCACCCTTATCAGGTGTTTCTCCCCTCTTCCTTCCATGACCTTTGAGATTTCCCAGGCTACCCTGACTCAAGGATAAACACTCTACACTTGTTCCCAGCATCCCTTGCTGAGGGCAGGACTGGTCCAACCCAAGGCAACCCCTTGGCATTCTCAACTGCCTCATCTTGAGCAGAACCGCAGGCTTGCCTGGGGACTTCGGTGGAGTTGTTCTGTGAAAAACTCTAGTATACGCATGACTAAATAAGTTGGAACTCAGTGCCAGTTTGGAGTGATTAAAGGATCCTGTGAAAGCTGAACCTCTGGAGAGATGTATATGCTTCTACTGTATAATCCCCTAAATTCAAAGGGGTAGAGGAGAAGCCTCATTTGATCCCAGCACCTGTGCACACCCACTCTTGCCCCTTGGGTTTTTGGCATGAGCAAAACAACTCCCGTCATGGCAGCCAGCTCCAGGCTTTTTCCTGTCACCCTGGGAATACCTTCTCAAGATTTTCTCCAGAGATTTGGTCCTAGACTTGTACTGGTGCTCTTAATATGTTTAGACCTGGCCTCTGGGACTTAATAGCAAGACTAAGGAAGTGGTCATTTCAGAGGCTATGCTTTCAAACATGCTCATCCCTCTGTCTGAAATGCCCTTCCCGGTGTGTCTTTCCTGTCTCTTCAAACCCTGCTCTCATTCCAAGGCAGTCAGAGGCCACCTTCTCTGTCAACCCATCCGTGACCCTACTCTCTCACTTGGACTTGTTTAGTTCCTACAGTCTTGGAGCTTCTGGAACTCTTTTATACATATTTTGGTTAATTAGCTTTTGGAACTGTGTTTGGCACAGTTCTCCTTAAATGTTTGGGGGTGATGCTTTTTCGACTCCCCTTTCTCTGGGACAGCCTTTAAAAACTGCACCAAGTGGGACATCTTGGAATACTGCGGGCTTCAGCTTAATGGAAGTCAGTAACTTACTTTCCTCCCTTCCCATAGAGTGGAATGGCTAAACCCTAAAGAGTTAAGAGAACAAAGTTGGAAACCTGCTCCATCACTTTCTAGCTGTGTGATCTTGGGCAAGTACCTTGACGTCTTATTACTTCGCATGTCTGTAAAATGCAAATAATGATGAGCCCTACTTACTACTGTTGCTGTAAAGGTTAAATAAAATGCTCCAGGTATGGCACTTAGCATAATACTTGGCACATACGAACCTAGTAACTGTTAGCTGTTGTTACCTTAACAAACTAAAACCCAAATCTGTTGCTGTTGAGCTGATTCTGACTCATGGCAACCCCTGTTATAGAGTAGAACTGTGCTCCATAGGGTTTTCTTGGTTGCAATCTTTACGGCACCTAACAACATCAGCAACAATGATCTTTACAGAAGCATATCTCCACGCCTCTTCCATGGCACCAATGGGCGTGTTTGAACCACCAACCTTTAGATTTGCAGGTGAACACAAGCCATTTGTGCCTCCCAGAGACTTTTTAAAAATCACTAGAAATCTATTGAATATCTAAGAGGAGATAGGGCAGAGTTGTAGGTTCCAGTCTCCGAGTCTCACACGGAATTGACATCTAGGTGACTTGAGAGAGTATCTGGACCTTTCTGCAACCCATTCATAGATTTAAAAAAAATCATCTTGTTCATTCACTCAACAGATACTCATTGCCTGTATATTATACACAAGCTACTCAGGCTCCCACAACCATTTTGTGGGATCAGGATTAATGCTGGGAAAATATTTTGTAGTTTTGGCTGAATGATGGATTAGCATTCTAGGCTGCTTATTTCTTCACTACAATTTACTTTGCCAGCTCCCAGCCCTGTGGTCTGGGACAGGAGATTCTTTGCTTCGCTTTAGGGGAATGCAAGACTGAAAATAATACTCCTGTTTCTGCTATTTCTCAAACAGAAGGGGCTGTAAAGGGAGCTTAAGAGAGAAGTGTGTGGGTTCACACAATGCTTTCTGGCTGGAAAGGAATGAAACCACAAGGATTAGGAGGTACATGGCTTTTTTTTTTTTTTTAAACAGGAACAAGACAAGGGGCTTAACTCTTTATGAACCTGGGCTGAAGTTTAGGATTCGTGATCTTTGGCTAACTGTAGTCTGGTGGTCAGTATACTTTTTTTTTTTTTTTGATCCTGCAAGTATTGTGTTCAGAATGTAGAACCCTTTGCTTGACTCGAGGTGGGGGAACATTGGTTAGATGCAACACCTGGTCTGACAATAAAGCAAGATTCTGTAGAACTTTTTGCTTCTTAGCCTCTGCCTAATTATTGAATGGCAAATGTCCTGTAAGAGTGGCAGGCTGTAGTTCAATAAAATGTTCAGTGGTGCATATTCATAAGCCTTTCTCTGTCAAATGTGGGTGCATTTTGGGAAACACGATTTTTCTTTCTGCAGGACTGCCTTTTGCATTCCCACTAAAAGCCAGTAGTACCCTCCAGTTATTATAAGTGAAAGTGCTGCCGCTATTTCCAAAAGCCCCATAGGGGGATGCACTAACCCCGGTTGAGAATTACTAACTGATACGGGACTCAGAGTGTCTCTACAAGGTCTCCTTGTTTGACGATGATACAGAGTTGAATGTTCACAATTTTCCCCACTAGGCCAGAATCCCTGCAAACCTTGCACACACTATGTCTGGTTTTCTTCCCTGCTGTTTTCTGGTGCTTGGGATAGGGCTTGGCTCTTGCTGATTCTCAATTGATATCTGCACCAGGTTGTTGGAAAGACTATATAGTACAGCATTCATTTTTGCACACCTTAGTCAAACTGGACTGTAGAGTGTGGTATGCAGGGGTAAGGGCAAAATATGTAACAGACAGTACTTGCACAAGCACTGGCCCGTCAGAACACATCCTGGGGATTCTGGAGACCCCTAACCGTAGGCTGCTGACTTGTGGGGAGGTCCAGGAGGCCCCAAGGGTAGGGGTCAGGGAGGCAGGGAACAGCTGGAGGCAGCATCTATTTGTCAACCACATTTTAACAACCAGAAAGGCAAGACTAGAACATGCTTCTGATTATCCGAGTGATTATTGTGCATGATACAGTATGTAGAAAGTTTTTAGTATAATATGGTAGCCATTCATTCATTGACCAAATACAGTGAAATTTATCTACAAAGTTTCCCCTCTGGCTTCCAGCCCCCACACACCTGTCAGTCTCCCACGCATCTGTCAGTTTGTCCTACTTTGGGGGCTTGTGTGTTGCTGTGATGCTGGAAGCTATGCCACCAGTATTCAAATATCAGCAGGGTCACCCATAGCAGATGGGATTCAGCTGAGCTTCCAGACTAAGACAAAGAAGAAAGAGCCGGTGATCTACTTCTGAAAGGAATTAGCCAGTGAAAATCTTATGAATAGCAGTGGAACATCGTCTGATATAGTGCCGGAAGATGAGCACCTTAGGTTGGAAGGCACTCAAAATACGACAGGGCAAGAGCTGCCTCCTCAAAGTAGAGTTGACCTTAACGACGTGGATGGAGTCAAGCTTTCATGACCTTCATTTGCTGATGTGGCATGACTCAAAATGAGAAGAAACTGCTGCAAACATCCATTAATAATCAGAACATGGAATGTACGAAGTATGAATCTAGGAAAATTGGAAATTGCCCAAAATGAAACGGAACACATAAACATTGATATCCTCGGTATTAGTGAGCTGAAATGGACTTGTATAGGCCATTTTGAATCAGACAATCATATGGTTTACTATGCTGGGAGTGACAACTTGAAGAGGAATGGCGTTGCAGTTATCATCAAAAGAACATTTCAAGATATATCCTGAAGTACAACGCCATCAGTGACAGAATAATACCCATACGCCTACAAGGAAAACCAGCTAATACGACTATTATTCAAATTTATGCACCAACCGCTAAGGCCAAAGAGAAAGAAATTGAAGATTTTTACCAGCTTCTGCAGTCTTAAACTGATTGAACATGCAATCAGGATGCACTGATATTTACCGGTGGTTGGAATGCTAAAGTTGGAAACAAAGAAGAAAGATCAGTAGTTGGAAAATATGGCCTTGGTGATAGAAACGATGCTGGAGATCACATGATAGAATTTTGCAAGACCAATGACTTCATTGCAAATACCTTTTGTCACCAACATAAATGACGACTCTACACATGGACCTCACTAGATGGAATACACAGGAATCAAATCAACTACATTTGTGGAAAGAGATGATGGAAAAGCTCAGTATCATCAGTCAGAACAAGGCAGGCAGCTGACTGCAGAACAGACCTTCAACTGCTCATATGCAAGTTCATGTTGAAAATGAAGAAAATTTAGAAGAAGCCCATGAAGAAGGCAGCTTTCATTAAGTAATTCCAGATGTAGTGAACGTAATGTCAAAGGAAGCAAAGGTGCTATGGGAACCTAAGGCAGGGAGCACCCATCTAGTTCAGGGGTTCAGGGTGGACCTGAAGGATGAGTGGGAGTTAGATAGCCAGCTGTCACCTTCTCATTAAAATTGCAACATCAATCCTTACGCACCCACACACCCTATCCCTCCTTGATTTTTCTCTATAGCACTTTTCTTCATCTGACAAAACGTATATTTTAGGTACTTATTTTTCTGTACATAAGATATATGTTTGTCTCCCCAACGAGGATGTAAACTCCATGCAGGCAGAAATCTTTGTCTGTTTTGTTCACTGACATATCCCCAAGTACCTGACACATAATAAGCATTTGATAAATATTTGAGTGAGTGCAGACTATTCCAGGCAGGGAGACTAGCATGTACAAAGGACTTCAGAAAAAAAAAAAGAGCATACAGCATCCCAGGAATGAACAGGAGAAGTTCAGAATTTTGAACTTTGAAAACAAATTGCCAACAAGTTGGTCCTGACTCATGGTGATCCCATGTGTGTCAGAGTAGAACTGTGCTCCACAAGATTTTCAATGGCTGACTTTTCAGAAGTACATCTCAGCCCGGCCTTTCTTCTGAGGGAGGGCCTATTCCTCTCTACAAACAACAGTTTCATGAATCTCTCTTCCTCTCCCCTCTCCCAATGCCTATATCATACACAGCCTTCATGCTTTAATCCAAATGATATCATTTCTTTGAGGCCTGGCCTGATTCCTCCAGATCAAGGGTAGTCATCCTACCCACCATTATCCAGCACTCATTATGTGCCGAGAAATAAGCACTTCATTGATAAGATTTCATCTAATCCTGATATCTCCATGACCTAAGTACTATTATTGTCCCCCTCCTTTTCTTTTTTATTTTTGAGAATACTTAGTTTTAGAGGATTTAAGTACATTTTGAAGAAAATCCGTTCCTGTCGAGTCGATTCCGACTCATAGCAACCCAACAGGACAGAGTAGAACTGCCCCCATACGGTTTCTGAGGAGCAGCTGGCGGATTCAAGCTGCCAGCCTGTTGGTTTGCAGCAGAAAGCTTAACTACTTCACCACCAGGGCTCCTTAAATACAGTAGATTCTCATAGTAACAGTAGTTATGTTCTGTAAGTCACCATGAACACTGAATTATCAAATAATGAGCCACTTGGTTCCTGCAAGCCTCTGGTTACATTTTCATTAACTGATCAATACATAACTTTGTTGTATGTGTGTTACTGTTTAAAGACACCTTATTTAGTATGGATCTCTTACAAATAATTCATTTTATGCAGTATTTCTTTATAATAAAACACTGACCAAGAAAGTTTTAACATTTTCCTGACCCTAGGTAAAGTGATCCCAAATTACTTTGGCTTCCAGCCTCACAAAAATGCTGCCCATTATTCTTTCACTGGTTATCATCTCATAAATCCACAAATTTAGCCACTTTTCCATCATTTCCATAGCTTTACTATGTCCTATAGGTGTGACTTTAGCGCTTTCCAGAGTGGCTTCATGTAACAATAGTCAAATTTTCTCTTCCTTTTTCTGGATGTACTATATTGTTGATTCATTAACATTGGGTTCATGGCCAACAGCACTATAACTCATGGCTGAATGGAGCTTATCTAACACACATATTTTCTCCATAAGGTACATCGCAGCCTTCTTTCACTTACAAGTATTGATTTGGGAGTTGCAAATAAATTTTAGTCAGTAGGCAAATTCACGAATAGGGAATCTGCAGATAATGAGAATCGACTGTAATTTACCAGGAGCAGCCTAGATGTTAAAACGTTGAATCTTAACAACTCCCTTCTGTCTTTTATCTTGCCCTTCTCCAGAAATCTCATCCCTCTCCAGGACACTCCTACCAGTTTACCTCGTGACCAAGGTTCCAGTGATTTATATATAGCTTTGCATCACCCTTCTATACTATAAGCTTCTTAAAAGCAAGAATTGTTCATATTTGTTTCCCCGGTACCTGGCATCTAGCAAGGATTCTATCAATGTCTCTCTGATGAAGAGACGTGAACACCAAGCTCAGGGGCAAAAGCTGACCACTGTTCTTGATAATTTTATTTAGGAAACAGAGGAGGCTTATCTTAGAGAGTTAAAAACCTTTCATTTGCCCTCTGACTTAACTCATTCATTCCTTCAGCAAATATTTCACGAGCACTGTGCTGAGTACTAAGGAAACAGATCAATCAAACAGAGCCCACACCCTCTGAGAGCTTATAACCTGGTGGACAAGACAGATGAGTCAATAAATCATTGGAATACAATGTCTCAGGAAGCATTCATTTTCCAGGTAAAGGCTGTCTTCGTGTCCGGAGTCCTCAGGAAAATAATGAAGACAGGCAAGCTAGGACTTGCACAATGTCTAAGAGGTTGAAGAAGAGACCCTATAAGCCAAGAACCACCTTTAAATACCAAACCATCATATAAAAGGACAACACAAATCTTCCCCTCTCCTCATGTGGCAGAGAGCCAGTTTGAAGCAAGAATGCATGAGAAACTCTATACTTGAGCTTGGTTTAAGCCAGTCAGTATTAGAAAAATCTCACATGAGTTTTGAATCCAGGCCAAGCTGGGTTCAAATACAGACTCCACTACTCATTAGTTGTGTTGTTGTTGTTAGGTACCCTCAAGTCGGTTCTGACTCGTAGTGACTCTATGTACAACAGAACAAAACATCACACAGTCCTGTGCTATCCTCACAATCATTGCTGGGTTTGAGCCCATTGTTGCAGTCACTGTGTCAATTCACCTCTTTGAGGGTCTTCCTCTTTTTCACTGTCCCTCTACTTACCGAGCAATATGTCCTTCTCCAGGAACTGGTTCCACCTGATAACATGTCCAAAGCACATGAGACAAAGTCTCACCATCCTCGCTTCTAAGGAACATTCTGACTATACTACTTCCAAGACAGATTTCTTTGTTCTTTTGGCAGTTCATGGTATATTCAATATTCTTCACCAACACCATAATTCAAAGGCATCAGTTCTTCAGTCTTCCTTATTCATTGTCCAGCTTTTGTATGCATGTGAGGCAATTAAAAATACCATGACTTGGGTCAGGTGCACTTCAGCCTTCCAAGTGACATCTTTGCTCTTTAATACTTTTAAGAGGTCCTTTGCGGCAGATTTGCCCAATACCATACATCCTTTGATTTCTTGGCTTCTGCTTCCATGAGCATTGATTATGGATCCAAATAAAATGAAATCCTTGACAATTTCAATATTTTCTCTCTTTGTCACGATGTTGCTTATTGGTCCAGTTGTGAGGATTTTTGTTTTCTTTATGTTGAGGTGTGGACCATACTGAAAGCTGTGGTCTTTCATCTTCATCAGTAAGGGCTTCAAGTTCTCTTCACTTACAGTAAACAAGGCTGTGTCATCTGTATAAAAGTAGATTACAGTCATTATTTAGTGCTCCTCCAATCCTAATGTTGTGTTATTCTTAATATAGTCCAACTTCTGGGATTATTTTCTCAGTATACAGATTGAATAAGTATGGTGAAAGGACACAAGCCTGACCACACCTTTTCTGATTTTAAGCCATGCAGTATTCCCTTGTTCTGTTCAAACAGCTCCCTCTTGATCTATGGGCAGTCACATGAGCACAATTAAGTGTTCTGGAATTCCCGTTCTTTGCAATGTTATCCATATTTGTTACCACACGGTTGAATGCCTTTGCAAAGTCAATAAAACACAGGTAAACGTCTTTCTGGTGTTTTCTGCCTTCAACCAAGATCCATCTGACATCAGCAATAATATCCCTTGTTCCACATCCTCTTCTGAATTAGGCTTGAATTTCTGGCAGTTCCCTTTCTATGTACTGCTGCAACCATTTTTGACTTTTCACATAATTTTACTTGTATGTGATGTTAATGATATTGTTCAATAATTTCTGCATTCTGTTGGATAACCTTTCTTTGGAATGGGCATATATATGGATTTCTTCCAGTTGGCTGTCTTTCAAGTTTCTTGGCATAGATAAGTAAAGTGGTTTTTAGCATTGTAGTTTGTTGAAACATGTCAGTTGGTATTCCATCAATTCCTGGAGTCTTGTTTTTTCCCAGTTACTTCAGTGTAGCTTGGACTTCTTCCTTCAGTACTATCAGTTCTTGATTATATGCTACCTCCTGAAATGGTTGAACATCAATTCTTTTTGGTACAGTGACTCTGTGTATCCCTTCCATCTTTTTTTATTATTATTATTGTATTTTAGATGAAGGTTTACAGAACAAACCAGCTTCTGATTAGACAGTTAGTACACATATTGTCTTATGACGTTGGTTCCCAACCCCACAACAGGTCAACAGTCTCCCTTCTCAACCTTGGGTTCCCTATTACCAGCTTTCCGGTCCCCTCCTGCCTTCTAGTCCGTGCCCCTGGGCTTCTGTGCCCCCTTTAGTCTCATTTTGTCTTATGGCCCTGTCTAATCTTTGGCTGAAGGGTGAACCTCAGGAGTGATTTCATAACTGAACTAAAAGGGTATCCAGGGGCCATACCCTCAGGGTTTCTTCAGTCTCTGTCAGGCCAGTAAGTCCATTGTTTTTTTTTTTTTTGAGTTAGCATTTTGTGTACATTTTTCTCCAGCTCTGCCCAGGACCCTCTATTGTGATCCCAGAGCAGTCAGTGGTGATAGCTGGGTACCATCTAGTTATACTGGACTCAGTTTTGTGGAGGATGTGGTAGTTATGGTCCATTAGTCCTTTGGACTAATCTTTCCCTTGTGTCTTCAGTTTTCTTCATTCTTTCCTCTTCCCAAAGGGGTGAGACCGGTGGAGTATCTTAGATGGCTGCTCACAGGTTTTTAAGACCCCAGACGCTACTCGCCAGAGTAGAATGTTAAATTATGCCAGTGAGCTAGATATTCCCCAAGACCATGGTCCCCACAGCCCTCAGCCCAGTAATTCAGTCCCTCAGGGAGTTTGGATGTGTCTACGAGGCTTCTATGACCTTGCCTTGTACAAGTTGTTCTGGCTTCCCCAGTGTCTTAGTCATCTAGTGCTGCTATAACAGAAATACCACAAGTGGATGACTTTAACAAAGAGAAGTTTATTCCCTCACAGTCCAGTAGGCTAGAAGTCGGAATTCAGGATGCCTGCTCCGGGGAAGGCCTTCTCTCTCTGTCAGCTCTGGAGGAAGGTGTTTGTGATACATCAGTTTCCCTTGGTCTGGGAGCATCTCAGCACAGGAACCTCAGGTCCAAAGGACTCACTGTGCTCCCAGTGCTGCTTTCTTGGTGGTATGAGGTCCCCACCTCTCTCAGCTCACTTCTCTTTTTTATATCTCAAAAGTACTTGGCTTAAGACACTATTTAATCTTGTAGATCTCACCAATATAACTGCCACTAATCCATCTCATTACATTATAGTGATAGGATTTACAACACATAAGGAAATCACATCAGATGACAAAATGGTAGACAATCATACAATACTGAGAATCATGACCTTGCCAAGTTGACAGATATTTTGGGGGACATAATTCGATCCATGACACCCAGTATTGTGTACTGACTTACCCATCACCAAAGTTACCACTTATCTATTGTCTACTTAGTATTTTACCCTCCCTATTCCTCCTCTCCCTCGTAACATCGAAGATTGTTTCTTTTTGTGTATAAATCTTTTCATGAGTTTTTATAGTAGTAGTCTCATACAATATTTGTCCCTTTGTGATTGACTTATTTCACTCAACATAATGCTCTCCAGATTCATCCGTGTTGTGAGACGCTTCACAGATTCATCAATTTTTTTTATCATTGTGTAATACTCCTCTCTGTGTATGCAATATAGTTAGTTTATCATCTGTCGATGGGCATCTAGGTTGTTTCCATCTTTTTGCTATTGTGAACAATGCTGCAATGAACATGGATGTGCATATGACTATTCACGTGATGGCTCTTATTTCTCTAGAATATATTCCTAGGAGTAGATTGCTAGATCATATGGTATTTCTATTTCTAGCTTTCTAAGGAAGCACCATATCATTTTCCAAAATCATTGTACCATTTTGCATTCCCACCAGCAGTGCATAAGAGTTCCAATCTCTCTGCAGCCTCTCCCACATTTATTTTTTGTTTTTTTTTTATTAGTGCCAGTAATGCGAAGGTGAGATGGTATATCATTGTGGTTTTGATTTGCATTTCTGTAATGGCTAGTTATCGTAAGCATTTCCTCACATATCAGTCACTTGAATGTCTTCTTTGGTGAAGTGTCTGCTCATTTCCTTTGCCCATTTTTTAATTGGATTATTTGTCTTTTTGTTGTAGAGGTGTTGGATTTTCCTGCAGATTTTAGAGATTAGACTTTTGTGAGATTTGTCATACCCCAAAATTTTTTCCCAATCTGTAGATTCTCTTTTTACTCTTTGGTGAAATATTTTGATGAGCATAAGTGTTTAATTTTTAGAAGGCCCCAGTTATCTAACTTATCTTATGGAGTTTGTACATTATTAGTTATGGTTTATACCCCGTTAATGCCATGTATTAGGGCCTCTAGTGTTGATCCTATTTTTTCTTCAATGATCTTTATAGTTTTTGGTTTTATATTTAGGTCTTTGATCCATTTTGAATTAGTTTTTGTGTATGGCGTGAGGTATGAGTCCTGTTTCACTTTTTGGCTGATGAACACCTAGTTTTGCCAATACCATTTGTTAAAAAGGTCGTATTTTCCTTCCATCTTCTTTTGATGATTCCTATGTCATTCAACATTTTCCTCATAGAATCCTTCAATACTGCAACTCGAGGTTTAAATTTTTTTCTTTAGTTCTTTCACCTTGAAAAATGCTGAGTAAGTTCTTCTCTTTTGGTTTTCTAACTCCAGGTCTTTGCACATTTCATTATAATTCTTTACTTTGTCTTCTAGAGATGCCCTTTGAAATCTTCTGTTCAGCTCTTTTACTTCATCATTTCTTCTGTTTGCATTAGCTACTTTACATCCAAGGGCAAGTTTCAGAGTCTCTTCTGACATCAGTTTTGGTCTTCTCTTTCTTTCCTGTATTTTTTGTAACCTTTTGCTGTCTTCATGTTTGATGTCATCCCACAACTCATCTCGTCTTCGATCATTAGCGTCCAATGCATCAAATCTATTAGTAAGTTGATCTCTAAATCCAGGTGGAATATACTCAAAGTCATATTTTGGCTCTCATGGACTTCTTTTAATTTTCTTCAGCTTCAGCTTGAACTTGCCTGTGTGTAATTGATGGCCTGTTCTGCAGTCAGTCGGCCCCTGGCCTTGTTCTGACTGATATTGAGCTTCACCATCATCTCTTTCCACAGATGTGGTCAATTTGCTTCCTGTGCTTTCCGCCTGGTGAAGTCTACACATATAGTCTCTGTTTATGTTGTTTAAAAAAGGCATTTCAAATGAATAGGTTGTTGATTTTCAAAAATTCTATTATGCAATCTCCGACATTGTTTTTATCACCAATGCCATATTTTTCAACTACTAAAAAAAAAAAAAAAAAATTTTTTTTTTAATCTTTATTCTTTGTTTCCAACTTTAGCATTCCAATCACCAATAATTATCAATGCATCTAATTGCATGTTTGATCAGTTTCAGACTGCAGAAGTTGGTAAAAATCTTCAGTTCCTTATCTTTGGCGTTAGTGGTTGGGGTGCATAAATTTGAATAATAGTCGCATTAACTGGTCTTCCTTGTAGGCATATGGATATTATCCTATCACTGACAAGTTTTGAAATTCAGGATAGATCTTGAAATGTTCTATTTAACGATGAATGCAGCATTGTTTCCCTTCAATTTGTCATTCCCAGCATAACAGACCATATGATTGTCTGATTCAAAATGGCCAATACCAGTCCATTTCAGCTCACTAATGCATAGGATATTGATCTTCAAGCATTCCATTTCATTTTTGACAACTTCCAATTTTCCTAGAGTCATACCGTGTGCATTCCATTTTCTGATTACTAATGAACATTTGCAGCTGTTTCTTCTCATTTTTGAGTTATGCCACATCAACAAATGAAGGTTGTGTACAGTTAGGGAAATCTGCTCACCTCTAAGTTTTAGTTCCTTTGTCTATAAAATAGGGATAATAATGCCAATTGAGGAAGGTGTTATGTGGGTTAAATGAAGCAAATATGCAAAGCACATCCTGTACTAGTAAAGGCTCCATGAATGTAATTGAAATAGGTTCTGGACTCACCAGGTCTGGGTTTGAATTCCAGCTCTGCCATAGTGCCACCTTGGGATACTACTGTGTGTGCATGTGTGTTCCCTGCCGTTGAGTCGACCCTTGGCTCGTGGTGACCCCACGCACAGTGTAAACAAATGCTGCCAGATCTGCATTGGTCTGGAAGCTCCACTGAACCCTGTTCAGCATCATAGCAACATACAACCTCCACTGATAAACGGCTAATGGCTGCGCATGAGGTGCATTGGCCAGGAATTGAACCCAGGTCTCCTGCATGGCAGGAGAATTCTACCACTGAACAACCATGCCCCATCTACTACTGTTGTTGTTAGTTGCTGTGAAGTCAGCCCCATTTAGTCAGCTTCTCTAAACCTCAGTTCCCACCTCCGTAAAATAGAGAAAATGATAATCTACCTCATGGAGTTGTTGTGATGATCCGTGAGACTGGTATATATGTATAATATGGATGTGTTTGTGTGTGTGTATATGCCATATATACATACATATATACACACACGTGAATATATAGTGTGTGTACATATACATGTATACATTAGCAGGTACTTGTAGGCCAGACCTGAGTTACATGCTTGTAAATTTGAATAATTGTTCTTTTATTCCCATCTACACGACTGGTTAGTCCTATTACTGCTGTTATTTTCCCATCTTCTTGTCTAGGATTCCTAAAAGAGCTCTTACTGTTTCTTTTTAGGCTTAAGTCCATTTGTTGTTCCCTCCTCCACTTCAGAGTACCCCCAGCCCATGGAAACACAGGGATACAATAACTCACAAGACAGTACGTACATTAAATAGAAGCACTAATGCTTTTTTTCCTTGTTCCAAAAGCAATGCATGTTCTTCCATGTAGAACTCTTGGTGAGAGTTTGAAATTCTTCTGAAGGCCACCTCCTCACCCAAGACCCCTTGGAGGAGGGATGGTTTCACACAGGAAAAGGATTTGTTAAGGTTTAATCCCATAGGGCTGGGGCAGAGTGAAGTAACAGGCAGCCTCTAACCACGGTTTACTCCCAGAGACATCATTGCAAATGCCTGAATCTGCATTCACTAAGGTCGTCTATCTTTCTCAGGATCCAAAGTTGAAAACACCCTCCTGCTGTCCTCCATTGGGTCATAAATCTTTCCTTAATCCTAGTCATTTAAAAAAAAAAATTGTTGCTGTAGGTTTTGAAGCCACTCCCTCAAGCTAATAAGCTTGGCCCTTACCCTCATCCCCCCCAGCTCCTGCCCATCACTGGCTCACTGGTTAGGTTATGGGAGGCTTACTCTACTCTACCTGGTGGAGACGTGCCCCACCCGCAGCAGCTACTATCAAAAAGATCATGCAATGGTGTCTGTAATAGTAAAACACTGGAAACAACCAAAACATCACATGTGAGGAAATCAGTTAAATAAATTATATCACATGCATAAAAAAGAATAGGGTGGAAGCCATTAAAATCAGGTTGAAGAATAAAAAGACATGGGCAGGCATTTGCTTTATAAATTGTTCATTTGTTTTTTAAAATTATTGATCATAATAGAAACATATCTATTGCAAGGGTACCTCTTGCTCCTATACATATTTTTAAGATGCTCACACACGCATCCCTTGACTACATATTTTCTACTAATAGAGAGCAATAGAAAAGTGATAAGCTGAACCCTGTCAAAAGTGGAAAACTTGCAAGACTTGGAAAAACAACGCAGCTCTCTCAAGCACTGGCTTCACTGTCTATCTGAGGTGGAATCAGGGGCGACTTTTCTTCTTCCTTTTTTTTTTTTCTTCTTCAGGTATGTCTGTATTTTCTACAGGAATTATGTATTCCTTTGTGTATTAATTTCCGTTCACTGCCACAACAAACTTTCACAATCTTGGCAGCTTAAAACAACAGAAATTTATTCTCTCACAGTTCCGGAGGCCAGAAATTCAAAGTCAAGATGTCAGCAGGGCCACACCCCCTCCGGAGGCTCCAGGGAAGAATCCATTCCTTGCCTCTTCCAGCTTCTGCTGGCTGCTGCATTCCTTGGCTTGAAGCCGCGTCACTCCAACCTCTGTCTCCATTCTCACATCCCCTTCTTCCCTTATCTCTCCTCTTTGTGCCTGTCTCTAAACTCCCTCTGCTTCTGACTTATAAGGTACATGTGATTGCATTTAGGGCCCAACACATAAGCCAGGATAAGCTCCTCTTCTCAAGATCCTTAACTTCATCACCTCTTTTGTCTTATAAGCTAGTCTTCACTCTTTTTCCATATAAAGTAATACAGGTTCCAGAATTTAGGGTAAGGATACATCTTTTGAGGGCCACTGTTCAGCTCACTACATTTTGTAATCAAGAAAAAGAGGCCTATGTTTTCCTTTTAGGTACTTAATACCTGGCTCATTATTTTAGCCCCCAGGCCAGTGCCCAGTACCTAAGGAGCCCTGGTGGTGCAGTGGTTAAGCACTCGGCTACTAACCGAAAGGTCCGAAATTCAAATAAATCAAGCCGCTCTGCAGAAAGATGTCAGTCTGCTACCATAAAGATTACAGCCTTAGAAACCCTGTGGGGCAGTTCTGCTTGTATAGAATCAACTATGAGTTGGAATCCACTCCATGGTAATGAGGGGCCCAGTGTTTGGCTCATGGTAGACACACAGTAAATATTTGTTAAAGGGAAGAATGAACTGCCCAGAGTAGTTACTGTGATCAGGGTAAGAAATTACAGGTGACTTCTTCCTTTTTGTTTTTCTTTGTTATTTTTGTTACTACAGCTTTTAGATGCCACTAAGAAGTATTTCCTTCTTTTTTGCTCATACTCAAATATTTATCCTTCTAAAGCTAGGAAGTCAAAATTTTCCTATGACCCAACATTATAATACAGAAGGGGGCTCAAGTTTTCCTGGCTTGTGCTCTATTCTAAGAGGGTAAATGAGTGAAGAGTCTCTACCCCAGCCTCAACCCCTCATGCAGCACTTTCTTTGCGGCAGCCACCCCGGGCAAAGTGAGGCCAGAGACTGGCATTGTAAGAAAGGCTCTCTTCTATCATTTTGTCCTTCTCCCTCTGGCACTGGGAGCACCGATTGAAACCACACCTAGAGTCTGGTCACCTGAAAGCAACTTATATCACCTAGTCTCCTACCTGAAAATGCTTCAACTCTACACTCCACTTAATCCCAACTAAGCTAATAACACTGAAACTGTACAGGGTCTGGGAACCCTCTACTCCCTCAAAACGCATTGCCTTTGAGTCAGTTCTGACTCATGGTGACCCCACTTGTTACAGAGTAGAGCTGTGCTTCATAGGGTTTTCAATGGCTGGGATCTTTCAGAAATAGATCTCCAGGACTTTCTTCCAAGTGCCCCGGGTGGATTTGAACTGCCAGGCTTTTGGCGAGTAGGGATCCCTTCCAGTCCTTTACCCCCACTCTTTTTTTTTTCGTGGATTACCACCACTCATCTAGAACGTGAGCTCCACTAGGACAGGGACTTTTTCTGCTTTGTGCATCACAGTGTTCCCAGCACTTGAAACAGGGCCTGGCACATAGGAGGTACTCAGAAAATGTTTGCTGAATGAATGCATGGGGCCAGGGTTCCTGCAGGGAACTTTGCTGGAGCTCAGCATGAAGAAGTATGTGGAGCTCAGTTGTTACTGTCTTTGACCATCAACCTAAGGACCTTGGTCTATTGCAGAACACTTACAAAGTGTTTCCCAGAGAACTCCACAGGATGTACTAGGTCAAAAACAGGAATTCCACATTCAAATGTATTGTTGGAACACTGTGTTAAACAAAGCTAAGCAGGTTTCTTTTCTGTATTTCTTTCTAACCTTTACCATATAATTGTGGATATCCAAGCATTCCCATGTATTAATCCATAGCACACTTCTTTTTCAACACATCGCATTGGATTTAGCATTTTCCTTGAAGACACTTTGGGAAATGCCAGTGCAGAACATGGGAAGATTTAAAGATGCTGGAACAGTTGTATGTATATACAACGATATTTTCAGAGGACTAATCTGGTAGGATGCATTAGCAGAGAAAGAATTGAAACAGAGAGTCCAGTTTGGGGATTATACTATGAGTAAATTCTTCAATCGTAACACAACAAATATTACACGCCAGGCATATTCTAGACACTAAGGATAAAGCAATAAACAAAACAAAGTCCATTCCTTGTGAAAGGAAACCAGATGTCCCTGTTTACCCAAGGCAGTCCCTGTTTTTGTCTGTTGTCCCCCATAACTATTAAATAGTGCCATCATCATTCTCGAAGTGGTCCTGGTTGGGATAATAAATTAAGTGGCCACCTTATTCTTTGGTGGTTTGAACCTACCAGTGGTTCTGTGGGAAAAAAGATCTGGCAATCTGCTCCCATAAAGATTTCAGCCTAGGAAACCCTATAGGGCAGTTCCACTCTGTCCTATAGGGTTGTTATGAGTAGGAATTGACTTAATGGCACATAACAACAACAACAATTCATGGAATGGACATTCTATGGAAGAAACCATGAGGCTAGCCCATAAGACATCTTTGTACAAGTTAGACAAAGGCTCCCCCTCTGAGGGGACATAGCCCACGGATGCATGGTTGGACAAGCAGATATCACACTTGTGCGCTCTGAATAAAACCATCTTTATGGGAAGATGCCAGGATATTCCACTTGCAGGGCACAGCCTGGGTTGAATTTCCACCTCCACGGCCCTACTTTCAGTAAAATGCTTGCTTGCTGAAAGAGAAAAGGACTTGAGGCACTTACTAATGAAGATCAAAGACCACAGCCCTCAGTATGGATTGCACCGCAACATAAAGAAAGCAAAAATCCTCACAACTGGACCAATGAGCGACATCATGATAAGTGGAGAAAAGATTGAAGTTATCAAGGATTTCATTTTACTTGGATCCACAATCAACAGCCATGGAAGCAGCAATCAAGAAATCAAGAGACGCATTGCATTGGATAAATCTGCTGCAAAGGAACTCTTTAAAGTGTTGAAGAGGAAAGATGTCACCTTGAAGACTAAGGTGCACCTGGCCCAACCCATGGTATTTTCAATCACATGATATGCATGTGAAAGCTGGACAACGAATAAGGAAGACCGAAGAAGAATTGATGCCTTTGAATCGTGGTGTAGGTGAAGAATATGGAATATACCATGGACTGCCAAAAGAACGAACAAATCTGTCTTAGAAGAAGTACAACATAGAATGGTCCTTAGAAGCAAGGATGGTAAGACTGTGTCTTACATAGTTTGGACATGTTGTCAGGAGGGATCAGTCCCTGGAGAAGGACATTATGCTTGGCAAAGTACAGGGTCAGCGGAAAAGAGGAAGACCCTCAAGGAGGTGGATTGACACAGTGGCTACAACAATGAGCTCAAGCATAACAATGACTGTAAGGATGGCGCAGGACTGGGCAGTGTTTCATTCTGTTGCACGTAGGGTTGCTATGAGTCGGAACTGACTCGATGGCACCTAACAACAACAAGGCCCCTACTGTGTGCAGAGATTTACAATCTAGGTGTGGAGTCAGGAAAAAACAAAGATGTAAGAGATCTTAGTTATCAATGCTGCTGTAACAGAAATACCACACGTGGATGGCTTTAACAAAGAGAAATTTTTTCTCTCACAGTCTAGTAGGCTAGAAGTCCAGATTCAGGGCGCCAGTTCCAAGGGAAGGTTTTCTCTTTCTGTCAGCTCTGAGGAAAGATCCTTGTCATCAATCTTCCCTTGGTTTAGGAGCTTCTACACGTGGGAACTCTGGGTCCAAAGGAGGCTCTCTGCTTTCTTGGTGGTGTGGAGTCCCCATGTCTCCCTGCTCGCTTCTCCCTTTTATATCTAAAAAGAGATTGGCTTAAGACACAACCTAACCTTGTAGATTGAGTCCTGCGTCATCAACATAACTACTGCTAATCTCACCTCATTGACGTTATAGAGACAGGATTTACAACACATAAGAAAGTCACTTCAGATGACAAAATGGTGGACAATCACACAATAGTGGGAATCACGGCCTACTCAAATTGACAGATTTTTTTTGGATGACACAATTCAACCATGACACTCGGCAGGCCTGGCCCAGCCCTCTTGTGTTGTGAACAACCCACACAACAATTAGCTGATGCCCTAGAACAGATCAAAGAAATAAATAAACAAACAAAAATGCATAAATGAATACAATGTCAAATAGCGAAAAGCAGTGGAAAGAAGAGCAAAGCAAGATAAGGGGACTGAGAGTGATGGGGCACCAATATTGTATGACTCCACCAGCCACCATTCGCAACGTTTTCTGTAAGTGGTGCCCCCTGGAGTTGAGCAACATGGCCAATCTGACAACCAGTACTAGTTGCCTTTGACTCCGACTCTTGGTGACCCCATGTGTTTCAGAGTAGAACTGTGCTCCATATGATTTCCAAAGGATGGTTTTTCAGAAGTAGATGAACAGGCCCTTCTTCTGAGGGGCCTCTGAGTGGACTCGAACCATGATCATTTCAGTTAGCAGAGGAGTTCGTTAACACCACCTTGTTTGCACACCCAGGGATTCCCCACCCTGGCAGGAGGTACTGTTTTGGAGAGGGTGGTCAGTACAGGTCTGTCTGTGATGGTGGTAGATAATTTGACACCAACCTTAATAAAGAGGAAGAGCTATGAGAGAAACATCATGGGGGGCGGGGAGGTGGGAAAGTGAACATGACATGGTGGTTGACTTCATGCAAGGGATTTGGGGAAGGAGTGTTAAAAAGTACTTCAAGTTTTCATGCATGTCATACTAGGGAAATCATGGTGCCGCTCAGTTCTGAACACTTACGCCTGCCCTGTGTGTGTGGTTGGGGGTTGTGGGGTTGCAAGCAGGGAACATACCTGGCAAGAGCCACAGTCCTCCTCTGGGGAGTTGACCAGCTCAATCCGGATTTCTCAATATGTGTTTGGTGAAACACTAGCCAGGTGGTATGAGAATTGGTGTTACTAAGAAAAGTTGCTCAAATAAGTGTGGGAAATGCTGAGTTAAGCAAAATTAAACATATTTCTTTATTAGAAGACTTCTCGACGCTTTTAATAGGCTAATATGCTTCATGACCACCACCCATCTCTCAATCTGTCATACTCTGGTGGCTTGAGTGTTGCTACGATGCTGAAAGCTATGCCACCAGTATTTCAAATATCAGCAGGGCCATCCATGGTAGACAAGATTCAGCAGAACTTCTAGCCTAAGACAGACTAGGAAGAAAGGATTGGCAATTTACTTCCAAAAATTAGCCAGTGAAAACCCTATGGATCACAACAGAATATTGTCCACTATAGTGTTGGAAGATGAGCCCTCCATGTTGGAAGGCAAACACCAACAATCATGAAAATGGCAGAGGATTGGGCAACATTTCTTTCTGTTATACATGGGGTAACCATGAGTTGGAGCCAACTCCATGGCAACTAACAACAACAACAATGCTTTGTGAATCCCAAGCTGAGAATATGGACAGCAGCCTCTCTTCACTTAAGGAAATTTTTCTTCACACAGTGTTTCAGACTAGAGTTCCTGCGGTGGGAACTGTGCTCTAGACAAATGCCAACCTGACTAGAATGGAAAGCAGAGTCAGATAAGGGCAACAAGGAAGGCAGAGCTGACAGAGATAAGGGAATCATCACAGGGCCTTTTGCGCGGCCCTGAGGAGGGCAGGACCCCACAACTGTTGGGTTGGCCACAGCTGCCTTGGGTGGGCCTACCTGTGGCTGTCCCCACAGGCCTGGCTTCACTCAAGCCCCATGGTAACCTCTGAGTCAGCTCCCCCTCAGGGCCAAGTTTAGCCTCTGACTGACTGGGTGGTTAAAGTGGTTGTCTGATCTCCCCGAGCATCCACTTACCCTTCTATAAAATGGGGATAAAAATATTGCCCTCCCTTTCCTGGGTGGCACGAGGCACTGGTAATTACTATTTGGCAGGGGAGCTGAGGTGCTGACAAGCTCTGTCTGACACATTTCTTCTCAGCTGCTCCAGACGCCTCATCTCATCTCCACAAGAGACCACAAACCCCGTGGTCAGCACCCCACAGTGTGCTCAGACCTCAGTAATGTTCAATGTTCGGTAATGTACTGTTCATCTCTGTAGCTGCTGTCAAAACAGGAGAGTCACCTAACCCTCTTTGGACACCTGGGCATTGTGGAGGTGGGAGACCCACCTGCCGGCTGCCCTTCCCAGGCTGTGCTGCACCTGGGAGGCTGCTCAGGGCTAGGACACTCAGAGGAGGCAACATCTACCTGGAAGCAGCCATGCCATGTCCCTCTCGCTGAGGAAGACAAGCCCACCCAGCTGGGGCCGTCACGGGGCAAGGTAATGACAACATCAGAGGACCCGAGCCAAGCCCAGTCTGGCGGGACCAGTGAGCTGAGGTAGGTGCTATGTGTGTCTGAGCATGCAAGGAGAAGAAAGAGTGCCTGTAGTGAGAGGAAACTCTGGCTATCCTTGCCCCCATTCTCCCACCAGAGAGGAAAAGGAAGTGGCGCCTCCAGCCAGTGTCAAGGGAACCTCCAGACCCCTGTACATACAGTTAGCCAGTAAATCAGCCCCCATCCCCACTCCTGAGGGATAGGACAACCCTGCTCATGAAGCATAGTGGTCATTTGTAGCTACTTTCTCACTTCCCCTGCCTGTGAAATGCATTTGTACCCAGTTTCATCTGGATAGGAAATGTTGAGGAGTTAGTGAAGCAGCACATGGCACCCTTTAGACTAGGTTGGAGAGGCCCCTGGGTGGTACAAACAGGTAAGCGCTCAACTACTAACCAAAAGGTTGGTGGTTTGAATTCACCCAGAGGTGGCCTCAGAAGACAGATGTGGCAGTCTGTTCCTGGAAGATCATAGCCTTGAAAACCCTGTGGAGTAGTTCTACTCTGCATACACGGGGCTGCCAGGAGTCAGAATCAACTTGAAGGTAAACAACAACAACAGCCTAGGTTGGAGGCAGTTCTACAGATGACTGAAGTAACACCTGGCTCTGAGTAGGACTGAAAAATAGTAGCTATTGGGTCTCCCTGTATGACTTTGAAATGCCAAATGCTCACCTGCAGAATGGGGCCATAACAATGAGCTCTTCCAGCTGGCTGGTATCAGAACTCATTCCTGTTTCTTGGGCATTTTGCCGTAATCCAGTGGTTAAGGTTGATTTACACCTTGCTTATTTGTACAGATAGGCCTTCTGATCCTCCCCAAAGCACCTCACTAGATAGTGGGCTTGTACTTCTATCCTTGGCTAAATTCGGCTGCTGTAAATGCTAAGCTGGAATCCCTGGGTGGCACAAATGGTTAACATGCTCCTCTACTACACGAAGGGTTGGAAATTCGAGCCTACCAAGAGGTACCCTAGAAGAAAGGCCTGGTGATCTACTTCTGAAAAGCCCTCCACTGAAAACCATATGGAGCACGTTTCTACTCCGACACATGTGGGGTAGCTGTGAGTCAGAGCTGAGTTGATAGCAGCTGGTTTTAAACCCTAAGCTAGAGCTGAGATCCATGCTGATTTCTAGCCAACTCTCTAGCCCCATGGCATCGAATGCCAGCTTACAATCAAGATCTCTTGAAATCCCTGAAACTTGGGGGAGGTAGGAGGGGGCCTTAATTAGGAAACGACATCAGGAGACTGTCTAGCTCAGTTTCCAGCCCCTGCCTTCTTTAAAAGCCATCTCTGCCTTTAGCCCTAGCAGGTTACCAAGTACCTTGTCAATGTCAGAGCAGCCACGCAAAGAATCTTCGGCACGTTGTTAACCCCGTTCCAGCATGTAATTAGTCTAAAAGGCCTCCTCGCTGCCTCCATTCAGCGTTATGTCATAAAGAATCAGGTATTTTACTATTTGCAGGACATGGTGAGGACTTTAAAGAGTTAATTATGGCTCATTCAAGCCCATCCCCCAGATCCAGGAATTAAATTGTTTATTTTCAAGTGTCAATCTTCAAGACAGCATTTAAGGCAACTTCCTCATGGGATCTGAGTTTGACGTTGGATTGATAGCAGCTCCACGAGGGTACATGGTACTGGGTTGGAGATCATTTGATTTGGGCCTTCCTCCAGGTCTTGGCCAGGTATTTTCAGAGATCCCATCCTCTGTTCAGCCTCAGAGAGAAAAGAGAACCAAGCCAAGTTGGAATTCTACTTACCCTTTTAGTTCCATGGAGTGAATCCAGCTAAAGCCATTTGTAATCTCTGAGCTGGAGAGACCAGCAGTGTGGCCAGAGTTCAAAGGGAGTTCAGCCCTAATCTAGATGTTACAATCTGAGCCAATCTAACCATGCAGGCTCTGAGGACATTATTATCAGTCAAGTGTAATTATAGATAAAATAGTTTTATTAATCAGCTTCCTAAGGGGAATGTGTTTATCTGATGGGTGTGTGTATAACGTGTGCATGGGGGTGGGCAGAGCATATGTGCTGTGTGTGGTTGGTCCATGCCATGGGGAGGACAGGGGGTCTGTTGGGGAGAGTGTAGTACAGGTAGGAGGGAGTGTGGCTGGGAGCTATGTCTAGGCACTATGGGGGCTCTGCAGGAGGGGCAGAGTGTATGTGGTCGCGTTGATAGCTAGTACGTGGTGTGTGTGTGCGTTTGTTTGCTCAAGTTTATACAACTGAACTTGAAACTGTGCCTGTTTCTCCACTATACCTTGGCTGTGTCATAATCCTTTTCCTAATCAATGAATTATTGCTGTTGTGTGCCATCAAGTCAATTCCAACTCATACCAACCCTATAGGACAGAGTAGAAGTGCCCCATAGGGTTTCCTAGCCTGTAATCTTTGTGGGAACAGATCACCAAGTCCTTTCTCCCACGGAGCCACTGGTGGGTTCAAATCACCAACCTTTTGGTTTGCTAACATTTAACCAAACATTTAATGATTGTGCCACCAGGGATCCTAATCAATAGACTTTCCCATATTTGTATCTAGCTGGGGTCTATAGAGATCCCAGCTGTGGATTCCACTTGCGGGTGCTCTCTTGGGTCACTAATTGTCAGCCACATCTTATCTCCAGACCCATCCTGGCATATCTTAAGTGTCTATCACCTTAAACAAGTTTGCCAGTTGCAAGTGTTTCTGAAAGTGTAGTGTTTCTCTTGCATATCGTTTGGCCTGACTGGAAATCAACTCCACTCACCTCGTGGCTAGGGAAAATGAACAGACTTCTTGGGACCCAAATACTGAAGACTATCTCCATAAAGTCTACAGTTTTGACTTCAACTTGATGAAGCCTCTGGGGGGGGGGGGCGGTGTTAGGCTCCCCGCAGAGTAGGGCAGAGGGTTGAGCGATTACAGGGAGGCAGTAGAACAGACTTTGGAGCCAGCCTGGCCAACTCTGGTTAACCATGTGTGTCAGAGTAGAACTGTGCCACACAGGGTTTTCAGTGGCTGATTTTTCAGAAGCAGATCACCAGGCCTGTCTTCTGAGGCACTTCTGGGTAGACTCAACCCTCCAACCTTCTGGATAGCAGCCAAGATCATTAACCATTTGCACCAACCAAGGACTCGATTAATCTAACCAAAAAAAACCCGTTGCCGTTGAGTTGATTCCAACACGTAGTGACCCTATATGACAGAGTGGAACTGCCCCCTAGGGTTTCCAAGGAGTGCCTGGTGGATTCAAACTGCCAACCTTTGGTCAGCTGCCATAGCACTTAACCACTATGCCACAGTCTGCACACAGGGTTAAGTTTCTAGATCAGCCCTCTTGAGGCACAGCCCGAATCTCTTGGCCAGTTGTGGAACTCTCTGCCTGCCTTGGCTGGAACACTTGACCTGAAATGATTATTTCTCCCTTCAGAGGGCCTATGCAAAACTCTTCTCTCCACCTCTATTGCAGAGGTGACACCTGTACTTTGCCCAAAGTGGCAGTGGCAACATGGGATCCAACACAATCTGAAAGCCAGAAAGTGCAAGTGGCTGTTCCCTTCACCAAGGGGGGGTGGCATCCATTTTCACAGAGGCTCTGCAGAAAGGTGAATTTGCAAAAGCCCCTCTGAGAGGCCAGCGAGAATCTGATTGCTTGTATGTTGTTGTCGTTAGGTGCCATCGTGTCAATTTCAACTCTTGGCAACCCCAAGTAAAGAAGTAAAACTGTCCCATAGGGCTCTGTAGGGAGCAGATCACCAGGGCTTTCTCCTGCAGAGCTGCTGGGTGGGTTCTAACAGCCAACCTTTCTGTTAGCTGCTGAGCACTTAACCATTGCGCCACCAGGGCTCTTTGACGCTTGTTTAGAAAGATGTAAATCATGCCAGCCATGAGTAATCTTTATTGCCTGATCTGTTGGCCAATCTGGTTGATCTGTTGGCCAATCTGTTAAGTGAGCTGTTGGGATTTCTGGGGCCTCTCTGCTCCCAAAAGGGCACATGGAAGCCCAGAAAAAAGTCTGGGTGAGGAAATGAACGTTTTATAAAGCTATTGTTCCATTTATTTTGTTGAAGATCATTCAAAAATGGCTGCACCAGTACATCGACAGGGAACTGCCAAAAATTCAGATCAGTTTCAGAAGAGGACGTGGAACGAGGGATGTCATTGCTGATGTCAGATGGATCCTGGTTGAAAGCAGAGAATACCAGAAGGATGTTTACCTGTGTTTTATCGACTATGCAAAGGCATTCAACTGTGTGGATCATAACAAACTATGAATAACATTGCAAAGAATGGGAATTCCAGAACACTTAATTGTGCTCATGAGAAACCTTTATATAGATCAAGAGGCAGTTGTTCGGAGAGAACAAGGGGATACTGATTGGTATAAAGTCAGGAAAGGTGTGCGTCAGGGCTGTATTCTTTCACCATACCTGTTTAATCTGTATGCTGAGCAAATAATACGAGAAGCTGGACTATATGAAGAAGAATGGGGCATCAGGATTGGAGGAAGACTCATTAACAACCTGCAGTATGCAGATGACACAACCTTGCTTGCTGGAAGTGAAGAGGACTTGAGGCACTTACTAATGAAGACCAAAGACCACAGCCTTCAGTATGGATTGCACCTCAACATAAAGAAAACAAAAATCTTTACAACTGGACCAATGAGCAACATCATGATAAACGGAGAAAAGATTGAAGTTGTCAAGGATTTCATCTTACTTGGATCCACAATCAACAGCCATGGAAGCAGCAGTCAAGAAATCAAGAGATGCATTGCATTGGGTAAATCTGCTGCAAAGGAACTCTTTAAAGTGTTGAAGAGGAAAGATGTCACCTTGAAGACTAAGGTGCACCTGGCCCAACCCATGGTATTTTCAATCACATCATATGCGTGTGAAAGCTGGACAACAAATAAGGAAGACCGAAGAAGAATTGATGCCTTTGAATTGTGGTGTTGGCGAAGAACATTGAATATACTACAGACTGCCAAAAGAACGAACAAATCTGTCTTAGAAGAAGTACAACACAGAATGGTCCTCAGAAGCAAGGATGGTGAGACTGCGTCTTACATACTTTGGACATGTTGTCAGGAGGGATCAGTCCCTGGAGAAGGACATTATGCTTGGCAAAGTACAGGGTCAGCGGAAAAGAGGAAGACCCTCAAGGAGGTGGATTGACATAGTGGCTGCAACAATGAGCTCAAGCATAACAACGACTGTAAGGATGGCGCAGGACTGGGCAGTGTTTCATTCTGTTGCACGTAGGGTTGCTATGAGTCAGAACTGACTCGATGGTGCCTAACAACAACGACAATTGTTCCATTTAAGATAATTAAGGACCGCTGGCCAAATATAGTGGCTTTTCCCCAATTCCCAGGGCTAATACGCTTCTGATGAATGCCAATAAAAGACTGAATTTAACAAGTGGTTGGATCTACTATGTGCCAAATGCATACACCTGCATTATTCCCATTCATCTAACCAATTGCCTTCATGTCATTTCCAACTCATCACGAACCCCTGTGTGTCAGAGTAGAACCGTGCTCCATAGGGTTTTCAGTGGCTGATTTTTCAGAAGCGGATCACCAGGCCTATCTTCTGAGGCACCTCTGGGTAGACTCAACCCTCCAACATTTCAGATAGCAGCCAAGATCATTAACCATTTGCACCACCCAAGGACTCAATAAAACAAAAAAAAACCCAATGCTGTTCAGTCAATTCCAACTCATAGCAACCCTATAGGACAGAGTAGAACTGCCCCATAGGGTTTCCAAGGAGCACCTGGAAGATTGGAACTGCTGTCCTTTTGGTTAGCAACTGTAGCTCTTAACCACTATGCCACCAGGGTTTCCTCAGTTAATCTAGTGAGTAGTTAATATTATTCTCATTTTATTGATTAGGAAACTGAGGGTTAGATATATTTAATAATTATCATTACTATTGTAATATCTATAATTTATTGAGCATTTAGCATGTGCCAAGCTTTTAAGCACTGGGTTAAGTACTTCTTATATTTCATTGTCTCATTTAATCCTCACCAAAAAATACGGAAGTGGTCAAGAATCTCATTTTACTTTGATCCACAATTAATGCCCATAGAAACGGCAGTCAAGAAACGACGCACTGCATTGGGCGAATCTGCTGCAGAAGACCTCATTAAAGTATTAAAAAACAAAGATGTCATTTTAAGGACCAAGGTGAGCCTGACCCAAGCCATGGTGTTTTCAATCACTTCATATGCATGTGAAAGCTGGACAATGAATAAGGACAA
This sequence comes from Loxodonta africana, assembly GCF_030014295.1. Lineage (NCBI taxonomy): Eukaryota > Metazoa > Chordata > Mammalia > Proboscidea > Elephantidae > Loxodonta > Loxodonta africana. Next base: position 48,709,377 of record NC_087348.1, read on the forward strand.
CCAAAGAAGAACTGGATGCCTGTGAATTGTGATATTGGAAAAGAGTATCAAACATACCACAGACTGCTAAAAGAATGAACAAATCCGTCTTGGAAGAAGTACAAACAGAATGCTCCTTCAAAGCAAGGATGGCGAGACTTCATCCCACATACTTTGGACATGTTATCAGGAGGGACCATTCCCTGGAGAAGGACATCATGCTTGGTAGAGGGTCAGTGAAAAAGAGGAAGACCCTCGATGAGATGGATTGACACAGTGGCTACAACAATGGGCTCAAATGTAGCAACAATTGTGAGGATGGCATAGGACTGGGCAGTGTTTTGTTCTGGTGTACATACGGTCACTCTGAGTCAGAACCAACTCGATAGCACCTAACAACAACAAAACTCTATGAGGTAACAATTTATTTATTCAGTTTTTCAGATAAGAAACTGAGGCTCAAGGAGATAAGTAACTTGGCTATCAAGAGATAGAGCTGAGATCTGAACCCATATCTATCAGACTCAAAACCTAGCACTCTTTCTATTTCTGGTTTTTCTTCAGCTGCCTTCTCATCTGCCTTTTGCTCTCAGCAACACCGTGATTATCTGTTTAGTTATTGCAACACCTAAAAATGTTCAGCTAAGTCCCATATCTCACTGGTTCCTTGGAAACAAAGGGATAGCTGTCCACTGAAAATGAAACTGAATTCCACCTATCTGCCTTTGCAAATCAAGAATGAATTAAAACACAGTTTCATGAAAAGCGGTGTGGGTGACAGTGATATCCAGGGCCATAGAAGACACTGGTCTTCACATTAACTCCAATAGCTCAGTGATAACTTCCAAGAATGCCGATCATGGGCACTCAGTTTGGGGAAGGACAAGTTCCTAAGAGGAGAAAGAGGGTTCTGAAGTGCCCTCCCGGATCTGTGCACTCAAGGTACAGACAGGTCCATATTGTGAACCAGCAGCCTCTTGGTGAGATGGGCAGCTTCCCAATTTTGAGGGCTCTGCCTGGGTGGCACAAATGGCTAAGAGTTCAACAGCTAATCAAAATGTTGGTGGTTCAAACTCACCCAGTGGCATCATGGAAGAAAGCCCTGGCAATCCACTTCCATATAGTTTACAGCCAAGAAAGCCCTTCAGAGCTCAGTTCTACTCTGCAACACATGGGGTCGCCATGAGTTGGAACCAACTCAGTGGCAATGGGTCTGGTTTTTTCCTCTGAGATTTATCCAGTACCAGAAATCATCGGGTTTCAATTGGGATATGATGGCAAACTCTGTAATAAAGTGATAAATCAGAAAACATCATACTAGTGATAGGCTGAAGTTTTGTAAAAAGAAAAAGTACACTGCTTAAATTCTTACACCATTCTGTGTTTATAATAGAGACTATTTCTCCAAAGTAGTTTTTGAACAGAAATAAACTCAGGAAACTTCCATGTATAATTCAGACTTTTTTACTTTTTAATGACAAACAGAACTGTGGAAGAGAGTAAAAGGTTGCAAAGATTTTCTGTTTTGCAAAGAAAACAATATTATCTCAGTGTTGATAGAAGAAGAAAACCAAGCAATAACTTCCACAAGAAACAACAGTACGACTCCTGGAAAAACACATAGAGCTAGAGTAAGAGCAAAATCAGAGTTGTTGACCAAGCCTCACCTGTCCTGCACAAATTTGTCCCTGAACAGCTGACAGGATCTGAGGCCATCCTAAACTCGAGGTTTCCATCAACTGGCCGGAGGCCCCCTTGTTTATAGAGGCTGATCCACCGGGCACCACAATTCAAAACTTAGCCTGAGTTACCGTGTAAGTGATACATGTAAAACTGGGTGGACCTCCCGTGAATCGTCTTGGGCTATCCTGTACTCATTCTCACCTCCCACACACCTCCAGGTTTCCCCCTGATTGAAAAAGCCTCCCCTTCTGGTCATCCCCGACACCGCAGAGCATAGTGGTCAACAGCCTAGGCTTTGAGTCAGACGATACTAGAATCAAGTCCTGGCTCTGCTACTTGTTAGCTCTGTGACCTTGGGCAAATTGCTGAAGCTCTTTGAGCCTTGGTTTCTTTTTCTGCAAAATGAGGATAATAACAATACCTACTCCTGCAGTTGTTGTGCTTGGCATCTAGTAAGCATCCAGTTTCGGGAGGTCATCCCAATATTTCATGGCTCAGCTCAAATGCCACCTCCCACAGGAAGCTTCTTCTGACCGCTCCAGCTGTTATTGGCCTCCCTCCCTCTTAAGTCTTACTGGAATTTTATCCTTCCTCTAAATGTTTCCTCCTAAATTCCCTATTAGGGTATCTGTTCCTTGAGGGCAACAACTAGGTCTTACTCTTTTGTATATTCCTGATGATACTGGCCTATTATATTAATTGATTTTTTTGGTTGCTCTATTCACCTATTTTAACATTTCTGAAATCAGGATAAGCTTTATAATCTATTGATACACTTAACATAATGTTCCCCCCATCAAAAAAAATATGTAGCAATTATTTAAATAAAAGGTGTATCTTAGACTCAACAGCATCGTAGAATTAAGGTTTGGTTGATTGATAAGTATAGATTTGCCCAGATCTAGTCACAAATATATCCTAGTATCCTTTCTCACACTCCATCCTCACATGCTTCCACTCCCACCCTTTGACCCTAGACACGCATTTGGGTGACAACTGGCAGAAGTGAGTTCAGACTGGACCATGGAAGTCAGTGCTGTCACCCAAACCAAACCAAACCCACAGCCATCAGGTTGAATCTGATTCCTTGCGACCCTGTACGATAGAATAGAACTGCCCCACAGAGTTTCCAAGGCTGTGATCTGGAAGCAGGCTGCCACATCTTTCCTCCACAGAGCAGCTGGTGGGTTAGAACCACTAACCTTTTGGTTAGCAGCCAAACCCTTTAACCACTGCGCCACCAGGGCTCCCTCCAGTGTTGTCACACACAGTAACAAACTACATGTGTGAATCACTCTCACTCGACAGACAAGGAAACTGGGGTTCATAAAGCTAAGTTCACCAAGCAAGTCTGATGTTAGCTCACCTATAGAAAGATTAAGGCCTTAATGACTGAGTGGTTATCTATTGATAACCTAACCTTCATTACTGTGGTTTCTGGATGAATCGAGGTAATTAGCCATGGCTGGAGGGACTGGCCCACTCAACACCCAAGATTTCAGTGGCAGCACCATTAGCACCATTCCATCCTCTAACCCGAAAACCCTGGTGAAGTAGTGGTTAAATGCTACAGCTGCTAACCAAAAAGTAGCAGTTTGAATCCACCAGGTGCTTCTTGGCACCTCTATGGGGCAGTTCTACCCTGTGCTATATGATCACTATGAGTCAGAATCGACTCGACGGCAATGGGTTTTTGGCTTATTATCCTCTAACCAACAGCATGAACTGACCACAGGAGCCAATGTCACCTATTCCTCAAACGTTACCCCCAGCAACTCTTTCAGGAAGCAAGCTCTAACACTTTCCAGGGGACTGAAATTTAGTAGGAAAACAACTGAAGAAAATTCTGTCTTCAAGAACCTTTCTTTTGAGAATGGGTTTGTTCTCTTGGCTGGGCCTCTCAGACCTGTGACTTTGGACAGCCATTATTGCTTTAGATTCATCGGTTTGACCCAAAATATGAAACTTTGATTAGGATGACTTCCAGTACCTTTCTTGGAAGAAGAGAAACTAGAAATACAATCACATAGTTGTGCCATATATTTCACATATCATAATTACACCTTGTAACTACAAAATGAGTATTCTTATTATTATGCCTCTGCCAACTATTGACTTTGTCATTGCTTAACCTCCGTGATGCCTTCGGTGCTGCAAATGACACAGAGATCCATTACTTCCATCAAGGTCATAGCCAAGGAAAGGTTATTAGGGGAGCAACTTCATTATTGTATCAACCGAAGTGGGGCACCTGGTCGGGAGGAAGACCAGTACGAGGATCTAAGGAATGAGATGGACATAGGAAAGTGAAAGAAGATACCGCAAAGAGAAAAATCTGAGAATACACAATTAACGAACAAGAATTGCTTGAGCACGTATTTGTTCTCAAGTCCATGCTGGGTGCTTCAGGGGACAATAGATTTACAACTTTTGGTCCTTGCTTTCAAGGATCCTTCCAGTAACCTTGGGGTACCTAAGAAAATGAGTATCCCTTCAACCTAGATTCTGGAACCTCACCAATACTAATGATAGCATAATGGTGAAGCTTGTGGACTCTGGTGCCACCCTGCCTAGGTTCAACTCTTGCTTTGTGTCCTAATAGCTGTGTGATATTGGGTGAGTTACTTGAACTCTTATGCTTCAGTTTCCTCATTAGTAAATTATTGATGATAAAAATGGTACCTACCTCATAGAAATGATGCAAAGATTAAATGACTTAATACATGTAGCATGCCTAGACAGTTCCTAACCAAACCAAACCCGTTACCATCGAGTCGATTCTGACACATAGTGACCCTATAGGACAGAGTACAACTGCCCTATAGGGTTTCCAAGGAGCAGCTGGTGGATTCAAATGGCTGACCTTTTGGTTAACAACAAAGTTCTTAACCACCACACCATAAATACTCAACAAATGGTAACTATTATAATTGTTCATTGTAGAAGGACATAGCCTACTTAATATTGTAATGCTCAAAGATCAGGGATCTCAACTAACATCTGCATTTCTCTCCATAACTTATAAATAGCCACCATTTGTTGAGCACTTACCAGGCACCAGGAATCGTAGTAGCTACTTCACAGATGAGGAAACTGAAGCTTCATCTAATGTCTCCCCGGTGACAAGTGCCAGAGACAGGAGTCTGAGTCTAAAGCTCATGCATTTTACCATCACATGGCAAATCCTCTGCTCCTAACGGCATCATCTATGAAATTATCTAAGCTTCTATTTTAAACTCACTTTGTTTTCAGCCTGTGCTTCTTCTTGGGGAGGTGGTGAAGGTAGCAGGTTGGGGGAAAGAAGAAATGACATAAAGAAATGTTGGCCTAGATCAAAGAGGACAGGTTCCAGGAAAAGCAGGTGAAACATGGAGCCTGTTATATCTAGTAAAAAGAATTGGCACACCCATGTTTATTGCAGCTCTGTTTACAATAGCAAAAAGCTGGAAGCAACCAAGATGTCCATCAACGGACGAATGGGTAAATAAATTGTGGTATATTCACACAATGGAATACTACGCATCGATAAAGAACAGTGACGAATCTCTGAAACATTTCATAACATGGAGGAATCTGGAAGGCATTATGCTGAGCGAAATGAGTCAGTTGCAAAAGGACAAATATTGTATAAGACCACTATTATAAGATCTTGAGAAATAGAAAAAACGGAGAAGAACACATACATATGTGGTTACAAAGGGGGGAGGGAGGGAGGGAGGGAGAGGGCTTTTTATTGATCAATCTGTAGATGGGAACTGCTTTGGGTGAAGGGAAAGACAACACTCAAAACAAGGAAGGTCAGCCTAATTGGACTGGATTAAAAGTAAAGAGGTTTCCGAGATAAAATGAAAGCTTCAAAGGTCAGCAAAGCAGGGGCTGGGGTCTGGGGAACTTGGTTTGAGGGGACTTCTAAGTCAATGGGCAAAACAATTCTATTATGAAAACACTCTGCATCCCACTTTGAATTGTGGCGCCTGGGGTCCTAAGTGCCAACAAGCGGCCATCTAAAATACATTAATTGGTCTCAACCCACCGGGAGCAAAGGCAAAGGAAGAACACCAAGGTCACAGGACAACTAAGAACCCAAGAGACAGAAAGGGCCACTTGAACCAGAGACCTACATTATCCTGAGACCAGAAGAACTAGTTAGTGCCCGGCCACAATCGATGTCTGCCCTGTCAGGGAACACAACAGACAACTCCTGAGGGAGCAGGAGACCAGTGGGATACAGACCCCAAATTCTCATTAAAAGACCACACCTAATGGTATGATTGCGACTGGGGGAATCCCGGAGACGGTGCTCCCCAGAACTTCTGATGGCACAGGACAGGAACCATCCCCGAAGACAAATCATCAGGCATGAAAAGGACTGGTCAGTGGAGGGGAGAGAGATACTGACGAAGAGTGAGCTAATTAAATTAGGTGGACACGGGAGAGTGTGTTGGCAACTCTTGACTGGCGGGGGGATGGGAAGATAGAGAGAGAGGGAAGATGGTAAAATTGGCACGAAACGAGAGACTGTAAGGGCTGACTCAATAGGGGGAGGGCAAGTGGGAGAAGGGAGTAAGATGTATGTAAACCTACATGTGACAGACTGATTGGAATGGTAAATGTTCACTTGAAGCTCAATAAAAATTAAAAAAAAAAAGAATTGGATGGGAGCCTTCAGCTTCATGTGGAGTGGCTTTTCCTTCAGGTCACTTGGACTCAATAGGGCACCAGAATTTTCAATCTACACCAACAGGCAGTCCATGAGACCCAAGGATCTTGAACCAACAGGGAGGGCTCAAGGCCAGTGAGGCCAGAGCAAAAGAAGAGAGACCAACTTGAGCTCCCATTTCTATAGTGTGGTTTTAACATTAGGCAGGGCTGAGCTCAACCCAGGCCTGGCCACTGGCCAGCTGGGTGACCCCAGCAAGCACCGCACCTCTGTTTTCCTCATCTTAAAAAAAAAAAAGGCGGCGGGGGGGGGGGAATAGTAAGAACTACCTCTCAAAGTCATTATGAAAAAAACTGAGGCAAGACAGCTCAGTAACCCTAGCACAATGGTTATAAATGTGTGACTCCCTCTTCTCTGTTCCCAAAGAACTACCCCATGAGCACCCAGAGACTCACTAGCACAGCAGCAAGAAAAGGGCTCTGGAGGCAGGCAGCCTGGATAGAAATATTTACTCTACCACTTGTTAGCTGTGTGACTATGGGCAAGTTACTTAACCTCTCTGTGTCTCAGTTGCCTCATCCTTAAAATGGGGATAAATAAGTAATTCCCTCATAGAATTTTTTAAATTGTGTTAAGTATATATATAGCAAAGTATTTGCCATTTCCACATTTTTTACATGTACAATTCAGTGACACTAATTACCTTCGTCATGTCATACAACCATCACCACTATCCATTTCTAAGTTTTTCCACCACCCTTAACAGAAACTCAGTGCCCCATAAGCAATGACTCCCTCCCTCCACCCCACGTCTGGTAGCCACCAATAAACTGTGGTCTCTACACATTTGGAAACCTGGATGCTGCAGTGGTTAAGTGCTATGGCTGCTAACCAAAAGGTCGGCAGTTCCATTCCACCAGGTGCTCCTTGGAAACTCTATGGGGCACTTCTACTTTGTCCTATAGGGTTGCTGTGAGTCGGAATCGACTCAACAGCAGTGGGTATGGTTTCTATACATTTGCCTCCTCTAGAGATTGCCTATAAGTGGGATCATACAATATTTGCTCTTTTGTGTTCTTCATGGAATTTTTGTGAGACCTGGCACATAGATAATAGAGCCCACACTTAGGCTCTGTACGCTCCGCAGGTTTTAATCCATTTAATTCACACGACAATCCAATAAGAGATGTATTATTTTTTGCCCATTTTACAGATGAGCTAACTGAGAGGCTGGGATGTTAAATAAGCTTTCCAGACTGGGCCAGCTAGCAAATGGCAACTGGGGATTCAAATCTAGGATGCCTGCTTCCAGAATCTGTTCTCTTATCCACTATGTTATGATAATCATCCCAAATACTGTTACTGTTATTACCATGTGATTGAGACACGGGAAGGAGGATAGGCTAGACATTCTAAAATGCATCATTCTTTCTTCTGCCCCTCTTTCTTCATCTCCAGGCCTTCATCTGCCCCCACCATCCTTCATTTTTAGTCCCCATTTCTTTTCTTCCAACCAACATCCATAACACAGTTTTTATAAGCTTAGTGTTTGATATCAGCCAAGATCTCCACCCCAATCACATTTAATGTGAGGGTTAAATTTAATTAGAGTCAAATTCCTCTTTTATTTTGGTTTTATCTTGATCATCCCTTTTATCCACTGGTCAAGAAGACTATAATTCCATATACAGGCGCTCAGAGATGCCGTATTATACCTTTAGGACTACGAGAAAAACAGAGCTTGTTGTCATGCACACCCACTGCCATTTTTCATTTTTAAATATTTGAGCCAATGGAACAGAGAAAAACATAATTTCTCCAACAGACTCTTTTCTAAAAATAATACCAGAATATTCTGTTTTTCTTTGAAAACCTCTCCATGGAAAAGAGTGTGTCTGTGCATGCAGACACAAACATTGGATGCCTCTCAGAAGCCAGTGACAAGATCAGAAAGGGCCAGCAACAGAGGACATGGTGTATAGGACTCACGCAATCCCCTAGAAACCAAGGAGGAAGAGGGGAGATCACACAATTTTAGAGCTGAAAGGAATCTCAAAGACCATGTAATCAAGTTATTTACCAGCTCTTTTAAGTACAAGTTCTTTTGTTCAAATGAAATCTTACCCAGAAGATTTATAGAAAAGCTGAGATGCGCTTACGAATCAGGGAGGAGGAGTCTGGACCCTAACCCCCTCACTCCCCATCCTCTGGCCCACATATGCCCTCATGAGGGCTCCAGGGAACCCCTGTGATTTCGGGACACAGTTTGAAAATCATTATTCTAATCCAATCTCCTCCTTTTATCACTGGGGATAATGAAGCCCAGAGAAGCCACCTGACTTGCCTGAGGTCACACAGCAGATCAGTGGTATAAATGGTCTTCTTATCTTTCTTCAACAATTTTTCCATGATGACACCCTGGGCCCTCTAATGAACTGCCTTTTGTTCCTCTAGAGTGTAAGTTTGTTTGTATTTGTATGTTTGTACACATGCCCAGTGTTCTCCAGAAAACCTAACCAACCAGTCCCTGCTCTCACTTTAAAGCTCCGAGTCTGTAGTTTAGACGCAAATTCTCAGCTGCCCAAGAGAATTGGAAGCTCAGGTCAACAAGGCATAGGGTTATAAATGCTGTCCCATGGATGGCTTGGGACATTGTATTTCACAGCCTAAATTAGATCAAGTGTCTGCTTTTCACAGGGAACCACTACAAAGAGGGTAGGCCTCAGTGAGGCACCTGAGAGCTGGCATCCACCTTGGGCCCCTTGTCTATCAGCTTTGGACACTAGACTGGGCCACTAAGCCACTCCGTTTCTCCATCCATGAAACGGGGGAGGGACAAGGGAGAAAAGTATGATGCAGCTCATTATATCCGAAGATGGTAGAAGTTGAGTTAATGTTTCTAGTGCCCTATTATGGATTGGGTTTTATTATGGATTGACACAGTAGCTGCAACAGTGAGCTCAAGCATAACAATGATTGTAAGGATGGCGCAGGACTGGGTAGTGTTTTGTTCTGTTGTGCACAGGGTCGCTATGAGTCGGAACTGACTCGACGGCAGCCAACAACAACAATTAGTCCTCTGAGTCAAAATGTCAAAGAAAGGCCCAACATTCATTCTAGGTGGCTGTTCCCTTCACCTGGTCAGTAGGAGGAAGGTTGGAAGACATAATACAGATGGGGGTTTCTAATTACTCTGCTCTATCGCTTAAAATCCTATGATCATCATAGCTAACAGAGGGTTTACTCAGTGCTTTACGTGCATAAGCCAGTTGCTGTCCAGCCGACTCCAACTCATGGCTACACCATGTGTGTCAGAGTAGAACTGTGTTCCATAGGGTTTTCAATGGCTGATTTTTTTGGAAGTAGATTGCCAGGCCTTTCTTCCACTATACCTCTGGGTGGACTTGAACCTCCAACCTTCCAGTTAGGTGCCAAGCATGTTAACTGTTTATAATCTCATGTGATCCTGACAACAGCCTGTGGCTCAGTACTAAAATTTGCATTTGACCAGTGAGGCTCAGACAAGCTAGTTAACTTGATCCAGGTGATACAGCTAGAAAAATGGTGGGCCCAGAATTTGAATGCAGAGCCACCTAGTTGCACAACTCATGTTTGTAACCACTGCCCCATACTGCCCTTTTTCCTTGCCACACAAGAAAGAGGGAAAATGATGTGATAGATAAAAGGGCAGGACCCCGCCAGCCCAGGAGGGACGCAGCACAGACAAGCACTAGGATGAGATTTCTGCGTTGCCCCTGCAGCTTGCACAGAAGAATTCCCCAGCAAATGCAAAACCCCGAGAAGCTCCCAGAGGCAAGAATTCCCGGCTTGTTTACTGAGTCCCCTGGGCTGGGGGTGGTGAGCTGGGCACAAAAGCAGGATAAAGGTAAACTTTCTGTATGTGAGAACCATTCCCCCCCTCCAAGGAGCCATGCCACACTGTATGTCACCGTCATCAAAGGGGCTGTGCATAAACCTGAAAAACCAAACGGACCTGTCTGTAGGTGTTACTTATATCACAAGGCTACAGGTGCCTTTATTTCCACTGTACGCTGATGCAGGGAGCTCCTGCCTGCCTTCTCTTGCCTTGAAACCTCCTCTTTGGACCTAGCCACGGCTCTCACGTAAGCACCTTTTCTTTGCTCTTTTGGTGGATTGTAAGTGGTATCAGGGCTCAGAGGCTCAGGCTGGGGCCTGGGTCTGTGTGTCTGTCTCCAGCTGCAGAGTGATAGCCCCTCGCTGCGTCCTTCAGGCACCTGCCTCTGGGGAGCTGTTTGGCTTGGATTTAATGGCTAGCCTGACAGAAAGAAACATTTTTGCCTTCTCTGGCTGTGTGGCCACCCTCCCCACCCTTACCAGTTCCCACTCCCTAAAGATCCCTTAACTAAGCCAAGGGGACTAAAAGAGAATGCCTACAGGCACTCTCCCTTCCAGCTCTCTTGAGGAAGGGAAGCTGGATGTTTACCCACACAGAGATTCTGCTTAAGCCCACCAGCCCCTGGATTAACTCCTTCTTTTCCAGTCTGCCTGTTTTACTGCCCCCTTGGTACAAAGAAGATAGCCATCTTATTAGAGTTTGGGGCATTTTTCAGGAATTCATCTGTGCAAAAGAGTTTAAAAGAAACCCATTTTGCTCTTTCTCACCACCTCAGAAAAGAATGCTTCCAGAAAAGCAATGGTTAGGGTTTTTCCACTGAATTCTCGGACCTTGTCAAAGACTGCAGTGCGTGGGGAGGCTATGGGTTCGCCCTCTGCTGGCAGCAACTAGTGGTACATGTTCCCTTCTTCCAGCTGAAGCCAGGAACCCACATTTGGATGTGGTGAGACTTTTACAACTTAGAAAGGATGCCAGAGATCATTGGGTACAGCCTCTTCATTTTACAGATGAGGAAAACTGAGGCCCTAAAAGGTTAAGTGATTGAAGGAGACAGCTTGATGTTTTAGTCTAGTTCAAAGACCCAGGGAGAGGGGTTGTTTGCCTGTCTGAGTAAAAGCTTAATTATTTTGTCCTCATGTTCTCCAAGGGAATGTTTTTCATGATTCAGGGTATTCTTCTTGCTGGAGTCCCACGTTTTGAGTATCTTCCCTTCGTAGCAGTATCAGAGCAGCAGACTTCTAGATACGTTGATGATAATTGATTTTTCCCTCTGGGACAGGAATGAGCATATGCATTGCCCCAGTCCTCTGCATATATTATCCGGTTTTATGAACTTATAGGCATATTCTGATGATGGTGTGTTAAAAATCCCCATTTTACAGATGAGGAAACTGGAGCTCAGAGGATTGTGAGTTTTTATGTGCCACACCTTGTATGAAAAATCAAAAGAATTTCAGCAGACCGAATAGCAAGAGATTTGCCCCACAACACTTGCCTTGTGGGTGGCAGAGCCAGGATTTAACCCCCAGTGGGTCTACACCCTGGTGGCATAGTGGTTAAGAGCTACGGCTGCTAACCGAAGGTTTGGCTCTTCGAATTCACCAAGCGCTCCGTGGAAACTCTTTGGGGCAGTTCTACTCTGTCCTACATGGTTGCCGAGAGTCGGAATCGACTTGAGGGCAATAAGCTGGTGTTTTTTGTTTTGTTTTGTTTTTGGATCTAATCCAGAGCCGGTGAACTCTGCATTAAAGCCCGCAGTGAGCTCTCCATGGCACACCCTCCATGGGTCTTTGTGGCACCGTCAGAAAAACAGCTGAAAACAAACAAGCAAAACTCCCTAAACAAGCTGAGGGAAAATGAGGACTCACTTGACAAGACCTCAGTGAGTCCATGCCCACAGCTGCTTGGGTTTCTCCGAGAAGAACAAACACTCAAGGACCCAACCCACAATTCTTTCACAGCAAGTGTTGAAATACTCCATTGGGTTTTCCTCAATGTGTCCCTTCTTAGGGAGATCCAACGGGTAAGAAATACAGCCTGTCTTGCCCTCATAGCTCAGGGCCCAGTGAACATTCACTGCTGAGGCAACACCATTTTTTTTTTTCCCCAATGCTGCTGAACCGAAGGTGGGATCAGGGAAGGCCTTCCTTGGCCTGCTTTTCCATGCTTTGCGACCTCCCGGTCTTGTTCTGCTCAGTGATGTTTTGGTGCATGAACAGCCAATGTGTAGATGCTTAATTAGGTGAGTTTTTGGTCACATGCCCAGACTGAAGTCGATGATCCCCACCAGGGTCAGGAAGGAATTTTCCTCCTCTGGCAAACTGGCCAAGGCTGGGTGGTTTGCTCCTTCCCCTCTCTCTGGAAGGCTGAGCAGAGCTACCTCATTGCTCAGGCCATGGGCAGAGCACCTGTCGTTGCTGCCTCTGACTCCTGTGGGGTTGAGAAGCCCACAGACCTGCCCCTCTGACCGGGTGGACCCCTCCCTGTGCACACATGGTGAGTGCGCTGGCTCTGAGAAGGGCTAGGAAGCCACTGGAGGCATCCGGAGACCTCAGCTATCCATGCCGTCGTTGTCTCACTCCCCAAAGGTATCCGCAGCCAGGCTTTCTCATGGAAGGGATCCAGAGGATTTCTCCAAGTTGTGTTAATCGTCTTTGATCTTTTCCTACTTACCAGGCAGCTGGAAAGGTGAACATTTTGGGGAAACTGATTCCAACAGCCTTGGGTCTGTTGGTGGACAGTGAGTGAGGGTCCAGAGTGTTTAAGAGGTCTGGTGAGGCCAGACAAAGAATGCCCGGAGACCACGGCTCTCCCAAAACTCTCACGCCCAATGGGGGAGAAGGTGATTGGCATAAAGGAAAGGAAAAGAGAATCGGGGAGGTTTTTCAGAGCTGAAAGTTGAATCTGTGATTGGATTTTACTCCAGTTTGGTGGACTTGCTTGTCCACATCTCCAAAAAGAGCCAATATATATGCATATGTGTATGTGAGCATATGTTGGGATGTGTTGGCTGAGTGGGTGGATCCCTGCAGATCATGGACCTTGGGCAGACTGTCGAGCTCATCTTGTCTGTGCCCTCATCTAGTGGGTGAACAACTGAGGCTTGGAAAGTTGCAAAAGGCAGAATCATGACTCCCAGCACAGTGCTCTTTCCAAGATGACAAGCCAGGTAGCCCCTTGACAAATGAAAAGCGTGAACAGAATGGCAGGCCAAGGGCCCTTGCTAGATATCCCCTTCTTGTCCTGCTGCTAGAAGTCCTGGTGGCATAGTGGTTAAGTGCTGTGTCTGCTAACCAAAAGGTTGGCAGTTCAAGTCCACCACGCACTCCTTGGAAACCCTCTGTCTTTTAGGGTCGCTATGAGTCGGAATCAACTCAACAGCAGTGGGTTTGGTTTTTTTTTTTTTTGGTTCTGCTGCTGACTTTTGGGCTAACCCTGTGCTTCTGAATCTTTTTTCATTATTGTCCCCCGAAGGAGCCTTTGGAGTCCCAACGTGACACAAACAGTTAAGTGCTCATCTACTAATCCAAAAATTGGTGGTTGAAACCCACCCAGAGTTGCCTCAGAAGAAAGGCCTAGTGATCTACTTCTTAAAAATCACAGCCATTGAGAGGCCTGTGGTGCGCAGTTCTACCCCGACACACATGGGGTCACCAGGAATCAAAATCAGCTGGAGGGCAACAGGGTTTTGTTTTGTTTTTAAGGAGTCTTTTGAGATATTTTATTCCAAATCATCTCTCCCCTCAAAATGTTAATACCATAGATACACTTTATGTCCGTTTATGTACCCAGGAGAGGACCACAAAACCTTGTCATATATGAGATCGGATCCCCTAAGAACCGATTTTTGCCCCCTGGAAGACAATATCACCTCTATTGAGAATGCACGGTCTAACCCCAGGCCAGTGCCTTCATGTGGCTGCGCCTCAACGTCCTTGCTAAGAAATGGGGCCCCAAACAGCTGCTCTGACCCACCTACCCTGCTCTGCCTACATTAAAGAAATCTGTAAGGGCTAAAATGTTCGATTATTGCAAGGACCTCAGAGGGCCTGAAGAAGAGGGGTTACTGAACACAAAGCAGACATTATTCCTGAGCTCTCACGCCTCATGTGTGCTGGCTAAGTGGCCAAGGTCTTTTGTGGGAAGCCCTGAGTTAATAACACCCCCTTCTGCTACAAGAGCAAAAGAAGAAAAAAGTCCTCGGCTTTTAGAAAAGACATTTTTCCAAATAGCAAGAAATAATTACAGAAGGAAAATAGCCCATTGTACACCTGAGTGAGCCCTTTAAGAAAACTTAATGGATATAATTTGCCACAGAAGGAATTACCAAAGGGGATCAGCTACGGCGTTCTGTACAGCACTGGGGAGATTTCAGATCTAGTGAGGAGGCTGGTCTAAAGAGAAGAAAACAACCGGTAAAGGAGGAAAATACCCTATTGATCAAAAATTTTTCTCATTTTTAAAATGATCGTATTCCATTTATCAAAGGATTTCCGAGAGCTATTTGTCAGGCACAGGTGAGGAAGATCTCACTCTTATTGCTGAATTTTGTTTTGGGAAGAATTTTTATTGCCACTGAAGACATGGGAACTGTTTCCTGCTTTCTTCCATTCATGGTCTACCTTTCATTTGTCCAAACCCACCAAGTGAAGGCCATGTCAGAAGCCTGCCATCCTTTTCCTTGGTTTTCTGAGCCTTCTGGACCACAGGAAAATGAGGGGGTTTTTACCCTTACCCCCCACTTAAGAGAGCTTTTCTGCAATCCAGTCCAAAAAGCAGAAGTGGCTATGGGCTCCAGGGGCCCTTCCCTCCCTCATAAACTCCAGCCCCATCCCTTTTCATCCTGCCTCCCAAACCCAAAACCCACTACTGTCAAGTCGATTCTGACTTGTAGCGACCCTATAGGACAGAGTAGAACTGCCTCATACAGTTTCCAAGGCTGTAAATCTTTACGGAAGCAGACTGCCATGTCTTTCTCCCACAGAGGCACTGGCAGGTTCAAACCTTTTGGTTAGCAGCTGAGCCCCTTAACCACTGTGCCACCAGGGCTCATTTCCTGCCTCCTGCTCAGGATCTAAAGCCATCCAATCTGTGGGAAAATCAGAGCCCAGACCCAGACAGCCCTGACCTCTGGCTGATATGGCTCCCAGTGGGGAGGAGATCCAAGGCCCCGATAACCTGCTGGGCGTGTTAACCCTCTCAGGGCTTCAGGAAGGAGACTTGCTATTGGGGTCTGGTTACTTTTGGGGGATAGCCCAGAAAGGATGCCTAAGTCTGAGAATTCAAATGTGGTTATTATTTATGTCAGGAGCACAGTTCCCGTGCAAATCTGGTGGTGGTGATGATGATGATGGCAAAGATTTGTATCCGAGGCCCACCAGGGATTAGCAAACATCTCCAGGAGTTGGTCTTTGGTTCTCGAATCGCACAATCTTGACTTCTCTTAGTACTGAGGTTCCATGTGATATTTAAGTGTGTCTGGGGTGTGTCCGTGGTAGTTGTGACTGTGAGTGTCTTTAGAAAGAGAAGTAGATGGGTCAAGAGTCAGAAAACTTGGAACCTTTCTACAACTTAAGGAGTCCCTGGGTGTTGCAAACAGTTAATGCGCTTAGCTGCTAACCAAAAGGTTGGAGGTTTGAGTCTGCTCAGAGGTGCCTTGGAAGAAAGGCATGGTGATCTACTTCCAAAAATCAGCCATTGAAAACCCTGTGGAGCGCAATTCTACACATGGGGCCACCATGAGTCGGAATCGACTCCATGGCAACTGGTTGTCTGCACCTTAGTTCTGCTATCTACTGGCTGTATGACCGTGAGCAAGTTACTCAAACTCCCTGGGCCTCCACTTTTTCAGCTGTAAAATGGCGGGGGTGAGGAGAATCTAGACTTACTCAGTATCTTCCAGCATGTGGTGCTCCCACCACTGGTGATACACATGAGATGAATCTGGTCAGGGGTTGGCAAACTTTTTCTTAAAAGGGCCAGATGGTAAGTATTTTAGGATTTGAGAGCCAAAAGGCAAAATCAAGGATATTATGTAGTGTTTACATAACCAGTTAAGATGTAACCTTCAAAAATGTAGAACCATTTCTAGCTGGAGACGGCACGAGAACAGGCGGCAGGCCAGATTTGGCCTACAGCCCTTATTTAGATGGTTCATGGATGAACAATTTTTATTTAAATTCGTATACATTTATTTTACGTATGTTAAAAGAATACTGAATTCCCATTTTACAGTAGTATAGTTTTCTTTTAAGTAAGTGTACTTACGTTAAAACAAAAAGGGAGTTGATTTTTTAAAAAAATATATTAAGTGTGTGGATTGAATGAAAATTATCCTGGTGGTAGGAAATGACTGAAGTTTGAGGAACGCTGGACTAGATGATTGATAAGCTCCTGACCAATCTTAAAATCCCATCCTTTTAATATCCCAAGAGGAGTCCCTGAGTGGTACAAATGGTTAATGTGCTCAGGTGCTTATCAAAAGGTTAGAGGTTCAAATTCACCCAGAGGCTCCCCAGAAGACAGGCCTGGTGATCCACTTCTAGAAGACAAGCCATTGAAAATCCTGTGGAGCACAGTTCTACTCTGACACACATGGGGTCACCATGTGTCAGAATCGACTTGACAGCAACTGGTTTAGTTTTTTAATATCCCAAAACCCAGATTGCAGTCTTTGCTGTGACACTTACCAGCCGTGTGATCTTGAGCTGCCATGTCCTTTTTTGCAAAATAGGGGTAGAGCCACCCTATCTCATTACCTTACTATAAGAATCAAAGAAGATAAATGGTGTGAACAGATTTTTTTAATCCACCAAACATGGATTCATTTTCTCCATATCATGTAAATATGGAAAGCTGCAAAGAGGTGGTTTGATGACGAGATTGGCCTAGGCAAGGATGAGTGTGAACGGTCTCAGTGCCACTCTCTTCTGCCTGACACCTTCCTCTGAAGTTTCCACCTTGCCAATGTGTGCAGGAAACAGAGCGCAGCAATTAGAATCATGGGCTTTTGAAAGAGACAAACCTCAGTCTCCACCCAAACTCCACCACCTACCAGTTGGGCGGTTTGAAAAAATGTTACCTGGAATCTCAGCGCCTCCATCCCTCATCTGTAAAATAGGATCACACCTGTGCCTACCTGAGAGCCATTGTTCTGAGGAGACCATGAATAATGAACATAAAGTACTGAAGCAATTAGCTTGGAGCCCAAAGTAAAGTAAGCACTCAATTAGCGCTAGCTATAATTTCATGAGGAACCCCTGGTGGCGTATTGGTTAAGTGCTACGGCACTTAACTTCATGGGTTCACACTCTCTTATCTCAAATCTTACAGCCAGGTGTGCTGCAGAATTCAGAATTCTTCACATATAAGGAAAGTGTGATACAGTATATATGACACAGAATGCAGAATATAACCACGGGGTCTAGGACAGCTCCAAACAAAAACCAATTCCAACTCATAGCGACCCTACAGGTCAGAGCAGAACTACCCCCACAGGGTTTCCAAGGAGCGGCTGGTAGATTAAAACTGCCAACCTTTTGGTTAGCAGCTGAGCTCTTAACCACTGTACCACCAGGGCTCCCACACATCAATATTTCTGTAGTTCGTCCTATGGATATTCACTAAATGAAATAGATTAAGCTGTAATTAACCTCACCTCAATTCAGGACTGATTTTTTTTCTGGGAAATAAGTTTGGACCAAACACACATACATGTACACACACTCTCTCTCTTTCTGGTTTTGGAGCTTTCAGATTTCATAATTGTGCATAAGATTTTTTCATATGTAACAATTCTTACCCTGTTTTCAGGAGCATATTGTTAGACATTATAAACCAGAGTTTGGGTGGCCAGGTGTGAGTGAATATGAAATGTAAATAAAGAGGCAATATTACAGAATAGAGCCAGGTAGCACAGTGGTTAAAAGCTTGGCTGCTAACCAAAAGGTCAGCAGTTCGAGTCCACCAGCTGCTCCTTGTAAACCCTACAGGGCAGTTCTACTCTGTCCTATAGGGTCACTATGAGTCAGAAATAACTCGATGGCAATGGGTTTAGGTTTTGTTTTGTTTTGTTGGTATTACATAGTAAGAGGCTTGATCCTCAAATCCCAGCTCCGCCATTTACAAGCTATGTTAAGTTGGGCAATTGTCTCAACCCCTCCGGACCTCAGTTTTCTCCTCTATAAAATGGATGTAGAGGTGCAAACCTCACAGGGTGTGGCAAGGGTTAAATGAGGTCCTAAATGGACGGCATTGAAGCGAGTGCCTGGTTCATAGTTGGCAGCATGTAAGTATTTGCTGTCCTTATTAAAACCCAAGTGTTGCCCTGCAGGGGCTTCTGCTCAGTGTTGGCTCTCGGGAGCCAGTGGCCCCAAGCCTCCTTACAGCCTCTTCTGCTATTGCAGGGTGATGTTGGACTCCGTGACACACAGCACCTTCCTGCCCAACGCGTCCTTCTGTGACCCCCTGATGTCGTGGACAGATCTGTTCAGCAATGAAGAGTATTATCCTGCCTTTGACCATCAAACAGGTGGGTACGCCTGGAGGAGTTCATCTGAGGGCAGGTGGGACAGGATTGGGCAGGAGGTGGTGCTGGCCTCGGTCAGATGACAAGCTGGAAATACCGGCCCTTCACCAGTGTTTAGGACAGAGGGCCGGGGGAGGGCTGAGCCAGCAGGAAGGGCAGTCTCTGCAGAGAGGACAGCACTAGAATCCTCATGCCAACCTCTTGCCTCCTCTGTGGCCTTGGGCCATTCAACTAACCTCTCTGAGCCTCATTTTGCTAACAGGTAAAATGAGGAAATAAAGCCAATCTCTCGAGGTCCCTGGGTGGCACAAATGGTTGAGCACTCAACTACCAGCCAAAAAGTTGGCAATTCAAACCCACCCAAAGGTGTCTCAGAAGATAGGCCTGGTGATCTGCTCCCAAAAGATCACAGCCTTGAAAACCCTGTGGAGCAATTCTATGCTGACCACGTAGAATCGTCCTAAGTCAGAACTAAAACTGCCCCATAGAGTTTCCCAGGAGCACCTGGCGGATTTGAACTGCTGACCCTTTGGTTAGCAGCCGTAGCACTTAACCACTACACCACCAGGGTTTCCAAGTCAGAACTAGTCAATGGCAACTAACAACAACAACTTGGGGTTATAATGATACTTAAATAACATAAATAACATAGTGGGAAGAAAGTCCTTAGCCCAGAGCCCAGGACACTGTGGGGGCTTGATCACCGTGGTACTACTAACATTTATGGAGTGCTAGCTATGTGCCAGATGTATGCCAAGTACCCATTTCAGCCTTACAAAAGAAAGGCATGATAATTATCTCCATTTTATAGATGAAGAAATTGAGGCACAGAGAGGTTAAGTCACTTCCTCAAGATCACACAGTTAGTTAAGTTCCAAGGTAAGTTGAAGGAGCCTTGGCGGTGCAATGGTTGGAACCCAGCAGCCACTCCATGTGAGAAAGTTGTGACAGTCTGCTTCCGTAAGATGTACAGCCTTGGAACCCCTGCGAGGCAGTTCTGCTCTATCCTATAGGGTCGTTATGAGTCGGAATTGACTTGATGGCAATGGATAAGCAAGTTGACTTCAGCACCTGTACTCTTAGCAACTATTCTATGTGGTCATCTTACAAATGATGAAATACTTAGGTTATCAATAGTAATGTTATTATTATTCTCTGAGCTTCTATTTCCTCATCTCTAGAGCAGGAATGATAAGAGTCACTGTGAGGATGAGGAAACTCTGGTGGCATAGTGATTAAGAGTTCAGCTGCTAATCAAAAGGTCAGCCGTTTGAATCCATCAGGTGCTCCTTGGAAACCCTATGGGGCAGTTCTACTCTGTTCTATAGGTTCGCCATGAGTCGGAATTGACGGGTTTTCGGGTAAGGATGAAGGGAGACAACGTGTATAAAATATATAGCCTGGCATAAAGCAAGTACTCAATATACGAGTCCTCATGCTGTCCGCCAGGCCTCCCTCCCCACACTTCTTTCTCTCTCTCGGCCATTGTCTCCCCCTGAGAAGGAAGCATGGTGCCTTGTGCAAATGCCATGTCAGAAAGAGGCCAGCCGAGCTTTGCCCCAGAAACCCTCTGTGGGCCTCTGTCCCCTGTCTGCTTGGGTAACTGCATATCACAGCAAACCTGGCTGACTTCTGGGCCTGGCAGGTGCATGCCCGAAGGTGGTGTTGCAAGGGCTAATTCAGCTGTCATCCTCCTGGAGCTTAACCCTGTGCACCCCAGCCCTGTCGGAGCCCTCAGTTAGGGCCACAGGCAGGCAGTTTCCAGGAGACACCAAGCCTCCAAGGACAACATGAAATGTCATCACCACCAGGAAGCCCCTGCCTCCTGGGCCAGGGCTGGAGGTGCACAGATTTAAGGCCATTACCCATACAACTATCCACTATGATCCCCACCACCACCGCACACACATATACACACCCCTAAAGTGTCCATATGATTGCACTTGGACTTGAATCATACAGATACATATTATAATTTCCCAGTAGGCTAAGAAGCACTTCCTTTCCCAGAAATATATAAGAAATGTACTCAGTCTTCTCCTCGTGCTGTTTGGTGGTTGTTGTTAGGTGTCATCGAGTCAATTCTGACTCCTAGCAATCCTGTAGGACAGAGTAGAACTGTCCCCTAGGGTTTCCAAGGCTGTAATCTTTATAAAACAGACTGCTGCATCTTTCTCCCTCGGAGCTCCTGGTGGGTTCAAACCAATGGCCTCTCAGTTAGCAGCCAAGTGCTTAATCATTGTGCCACCAGGGCTCCTTCCCTATTTTGTTAAAACCCAAATCAAACCCATTGCCATCAAGTCGATTCCAACTCATAGCGACCCTATAGAACAGAGTAGAACTGCCCCATAGGGTTTTCAAGGAGCAGCTAGTGGATTTGAATTTCTGGCGTTTTGGTTAGCAGCCCAGTGCTTAGCCACTGAGCCACCAAGGCTCCGTCCCTGTTTGGTTAGGGGGCTAAATTTGAAGAAGGAAAATGAAGGCTTTGGTGTCTCCTTCCTTCCATCCATGTGTCCCAGGATGGTGGGGCCCAGCTCCCTGTCCTCTCCCCACTGGTGCAAAAGGCCCAGGCCTCTTCTAACCCAGACCTGTCATCCTAGGAGCCCCCTCTTTCTGCCACTTTCTGGGAGGCAGTTGAGGCATTAGAGGGAGCAGCTGGCCTCGACTGCCTGCCCTGTGCTGTGCCCTAGGCAGTGAGCAGCAGCTTCTGTGATTGTCAAGAGCTCAGAGTTTGAGCCAGGCTTCCTAAAAGGGAAGTCTAGCTTTGACACATTAATAGTTGTGCCATCTTAACCTCCGGTGTCCCAATTCTCTCATCTGTAAAATGGGAATAAGAAGAATGCCTACCTCATAGGGTTGTTAGGAGGATGAACGAGTTAATATATATGAAGCATTTTAACATGGCCTGGCACATGGCAAGCACACCCAAGTGTTTGCTTAAAACTGAAGGATTAACAGAGGTGATCACCAATAAGGTTGCCAATGTGTTTTAAAAATCTGACAAACCGTTAGAGAAGCAAACACAACTTTCTCCATCTGAGGCCTCCAGGTTTCCATCGCTGTGATGAGGGGGTTGGACCAGTTCATTTCTAGGATGCCTTCCAGAAGCTTCTCTGATTCCAGCCAACCCTTGAGAGAATAGAAACTCCCACCAAGTCTTGTATCCAATTAAAATAAAATATCCTCCAGAAGTTTCCAGGTTCCAAATGTTCTGTTAGAGACGAGCCAGGCTTTTGACCTGCCACCTGGCTATTCTGGATTTCAGATGAAGCTGTGTGTCTCTGACCTTGTAAAGGTCAGAATGGGGCATGAAAAGTCAGTCTTGAGTGAGCTCCTCTCCAGGAGCTGCCAGGCACTGGGTGAGCCTCAGAGTCCTGTTAGTGGGAGGAACACCCGGCAGTGGCGGTGCCTTCTGTCCTTTCAGGACAGGGACGTTGCCACCTAGAGAGGCAGCCATGGGTCTGAGCTTCTGCAAAGGCCTCTCTGAGGTGTGAGGTGACAGCCGGATTCGCCTCTGGAAGTGGGCTGCAAACTCCCTGTGCTCGCTGGCCACTGCACTCTGAGACTTCTAAGGGGCTCAGCCTTCCCTCAGGAAACTCCATCTTGAATTCAGAGCCTCCCCCAGTGTGTGCCCCAATGGGAGCTTTCTGTTGGAGTCTGGGTTCAAGGGCTGCTGTGGTCACGTAGCAGCCACGTGACCTCAGCAGGCTTGTTTGTTTTACGTGAGGTCTCTGAGATCTACCTTCCTTTGCTATAACTGTATCTGCCTCCTAGAGGTGGGAGAATTAAACGTTATTCCGCATATTAAAAAAACAACAACAAACAAACACGTTGCCCTTGAGTCAATTCCTATTCGTATTGACCCTATCAGACAGAGTAGAACTGCCCCATAGGGTTTCCAAGGAGGGGCTGGTGTATTCAACCTACCAATCTTTTGGTTAGCAGCTGAATGCCTAACCAAGGCTCTGCATATTAAGTGTTTGGTAAAGAGCCCCGGTCTTGCTAGGGGCTCACTGTAGCCAGGAGCGCCTCATGCCTCCAGTTTGGATGGAAAACATTTTTCTCTCTGTCTCTTCATTTTTCATATTGGATAAAAGCCACACTGGTCTCAATTCCAGTTCTGAACTTTTGACAGTGTAGATACTTTGAGACCAATAGAAGGGAAAGGGAAAAAGAAATGACGTGCCCGTTAGACAAATCATGTCGACAAAAGGGCAGGGAGGAATACTTAACCTATTTAGGAAAAACAGCTGTTCTCAGAAAACGTTTCCAATGGCATTAGCAGAGTCCTGCTGAATCTGTGCCTTGGGTGTGCTAACCACAAAGGACTCTGACCTGCTCTTTGAAGCAGGACTTCTGCCTGGCTGCACTGCAGACTGGGAGGTGGACGGTCCCAGATTGCAAAATACTCTAGAATTTCATTAACTCACCCTGGCCCTCCCTTCAGTCGTTTCAAAATAAAGAATTACAAATACTGGAATATTTATCAAAGTGAGGTGGCTGCATATTTTTCACATGCATATGGTTACTTAAGGAAACACTTGTGGCGTAGTGGTTAAGTGCTACGGCTGCTAACCAAGAGGTCAGCAGTTCGAATCCACCAGGTGCTCTTCGGAAACTCTATGGGACAGTTCTACTCTGTCCTATAGGGTCGCTATGAGTCGGAATCGACTCGAAGGCACCGGGTTTTATGGTTACTTAAAAAGGTTATTCTCCAAACAAGTTCCAGTAGGCAACCTGTATGACAAGTCCTTGAGTATCCTGACATCATTCCTACTTCCTGGAGCTTCACACCTGTACATTTGCACAACTGCACACCTGTATACCTACACAGCTGGACATCCACACATCATACACACCTCTCCACACCACCCAGCACACAGTACCTTGTTTAGATTTTGTCTGCAGCAAAAGTTCCTAGATAGGGATAGCTCTAGAGGTTCCTGTGAAATCCCTCAGGGGCCAGCACAGAAGCAGGGTGGAGTGGCCATTGAGAAGGGTAGGCTCCAGCCCTCCACTCTCAAGCAAGGCTCCTCTACTTTATCTCTGGAGGCAGTACAGCATAGTGGTTATTAAGGCTTGGCAGTGGGAGCTAGAACACACCTATATGATCTGCTTCTTGCTCTTCCCACTTACCGTGTGAAGTGGGAAAAAGGGATCTAACCCCTCCGTGCCTGTTTCTTCGTTTGTAAAATAAGCAACATAATAGATGACTTCATAAGCATTGTGTTCAGGATAACATACGAAAACACAAAGTATTTGGCATGGGATCTAGCACATACTAAATTCTTAATAAATATGTCAGCTATTATTACATAAGGAATTTCCCAACAAGTTTATTTGAAGAAAGAGCCTTTTTTTAATTAAAAAAAAGGGGGGGGGGTACAAAAACTGCTTATCTTTGGTATTAATATCCAGAAGATCAGGGAGAAGCATTTGAGTCCCACGTGGGCTTTTCTAAACAAGAGTCACATGCTGGTATGGAAGTTTGAGCGCAGGTGCAGGGGAGAGAGTCTAAGAATTTCTCAATCCAAACCAAAGAAAGATGAAATCATTTGAAAGTCTGAGGTGAGCCCTGTGGCAGCCGTCGTGTCCCCAAAGCACCTGCATATGGAGATCTCACCCTCACCTTTTGCCACCTGTAGCCTCTTCTAAGTATCTAAGCCTCTGGGCCACCATGGCCCCAAGACTGCTGGACTTTGCTTTCTCTGCCCCTTTCTAAGTCCATTCTCCAAAGGCCACGTCGCTTTGCAGATACCCAGCCAGCCCTTTTCCTCTTTTCTCCATCCAGTTTCCTACATTTCTCCTGGGTTTTATTTTTCTGTTTCATGGTCTAAATCTTTCCACAGGCTTGGAAGGAAGGCCAAGAAGGGCCATTGGATGGAGCTAGACCAGTGCTGGGTGGAAACTTGGAAACAATTTGTCATTTCAGGCTTTCTCTCCTAAAGCCTTCCTCTCAGTGACAAAGCTGCAATCAATGGTGCCCTGTGCTACCTGGTCCACTGACCAGCTCTCTTAACTGCTGCCCCAGGCAAAAAAAAATTCCCAACTCCATATGCCAATAAATCATGCTAATTATGGTCCGATGTTGTCTCACTCAGGCCTCCTCTGACCCAGACTGTCTGCCTTTTCCTAGCCAAAGCCTGGGCTTGTTTTGTTCTGGTTGTTCCTCAGCCAGATGGAGGCCCCAGTGGGGAAGGCCTCCTTCCCCTAAGAACAGAAGTTCCAAAATGACAGCTAATCACAGGTGACTTATACTGAAAGTTTACTATCTTCCAGGTACAGGGCTAAGTACTTTACTTGCATCATTTCATTTCCTTTTCATAGCAAACTTCCTAAGAGGTACACACACGAGGTAGGTACTATTATTTCCATTTTACGGATAAAGGAAGCTGAGGTCCAGAGGGGTTAGGAAACTAACAAGTCGAAGAGCTAGGACTTCTAATCAGGTAGATCCGTGTCTGTGTCCCAACCTCAGTTACATTACACCATCTTGGGACTCCCAATGGAAGACCCTTTCATGCCAGGAGGACAGTAGGCAGAACCCTCGAATGCAGGGATGCCAACAGCAGTCTGATTGAATCCCTGTAGCTGGCACCTTCATCTAGCTTTGCAAACTTTCTTATCAATGCTTCCAACTCAGTAGAGGAAAAAGATCAAGTTCTCCTTCAGAGAATCTAGAGCCATAAAGCTCTAAGCTCAAACTTCTTTTGCAGTCAGCAAATTTTGCATTCTGCTGCATATCTGTTTTGCTGTAATATGAAAATCAAAATTTCCTCCAAAATTCCAGCTTCAAGTGAGGCTCCAAAAAAAATGAATACTGGTTGTTTTTTTTTTTTTAATTAAATACGTTGTCGGCACTTATATATCAAAATCACATTCTCGAGGAATTTCACATCACGATTTGGGCCTGGCCACACAGGGCCCACCGTCCCACTTGGCAATGGTCAGCTGAAGTTGGGCACAACTGTCCACTTTGGCATGGACTTTCCAGTCCCCACTGCCCCCTCCCAGCGTCAGTTCAAGCATGGACGTCACCTGTTGACCCTGTGGACGCGTAAATGTACCAACCCAGCTCTAAAAGCTAAAGCCCTTCTTCTGAATTTAAATGCATCCTAGGTTGTAGCATCATTTGTGAGAATACCCCCTGCAGGCTCTGTAAGCTCTCCATAGCTCCTCAACTCTTCTTCCCAATGCAGCTGGCCCTTGGAACAAGTGTCCTGACCTACTTCATTCAGACTTCAAAGGAGCTGGAAACCCCTGCTGTTTAACAGTGGCCTCTGAACATTTGGCTTAAGCCTACCAGCACAAGGTGCATCCCCAACTAGTAGATATATGCAGAAGGGCCTCATAGCTCAGCTTCTGCAAAACGTTTAGGTTGTTTTATAAATGCTGGATGCATTGAGGGAAACACTTTATATCTCCAGATGATACAACCTATTCAAGATAATCTATCTCATAGGTCTATTTTCTCTTCTTTCATTTGTCCTGAGTTCATCTCTTCCAAGTAGCAAAAAGGGTCTTCTTCATATCATTCACTGGGGTTGCAAACATCGTCATCATCCTTCTTCACCCCCTTTCTGATTTTTCAAACCTAGGAGATATATACATCCTAGGTTATAGCATTGTTCTGCCTTCATTCAAATCTTCTAGTCACCCTTCAAGATGTCTGCCCAACTTGGTCCTTCTCCACCAAAAAGAGTGAGGCACAGTATGATGCAAAAACCCCACATTCAAAGTCAGAAGAGTTGGTTTGCAACCTAACTCCCTTCCTGACTTATCTGGGTGATCTCAGGCAAGTCCCATAACCTCTCAGAACTTCAGTTACCTCATCTGTGAAGTGGAGATAATAATCAGTCATCTATCTGGTCAGTTGGTTACACTCCCTGAGCACTTACAGTGCTTAGGCTGGCTTCCAAGCACTTCCCATTCAAGATGAGCAAAACAGAGCAGCTGGCCCAGCCTCAGGGAGCTCATGGCCTGGGGAGGGAGGCGGGCATGAATCTTTCTTGAGAAGGACACATAAAGAGGACAGTTGGGGGTGGGAAGACCCTTTGAGAAGGGATGAGTGAGCTGTAATCTTGAGGATGGGCAGGAACTAGCTAGAGGAAGGCAAATGGGAAACCATATCCAAGGCAAAGGAAGTTCTGAGACAGGACGCAATCCTGAGGGAAGGCCAACGTGGCAGTTCAGCCAGTGACAGGGAGAGTGGAGACGTGAGAAGGGGCAGAATGAGGCAGGCCTTGTCAGCCTCATCTCTGCGGCCTTCATCATGAGGTTGTTGTGAGGCACAAAAACAGGACTGGGGAAACACATCACTACTGAAACGTGCCTCAAGGAGGTTAGCTCTCATTACTGTCCTTGTCACTGAGAACGGCCATTTTCCTTTCAGCTATGGGGGCTGTGGGAAGGGCTTTCCTAATGAGGAGAACAGGCTGCCCTTGGCTCTGCCTCCCGGCTTCCCTCCAGAGGCCAGAGCTGCACACAAAGCCTGCTCTGTGGATGAGCTTCAAAGGAGAGAGCTGAGAAGGGAACCTATGCCAGCAACACCTTCCTAGTGTCAGTGCCCACTCCCAACATGGGCATTTCTCCGAATCCTTAAGGCCCTCTTGGCTTCCAGAAACAATATGGCCCTCGTGAAATGCCAAAGAAAATAACGAGGGGTTGGAAGTAGAGAGGGGAGGGGAGGGGCAGAGAGACTTGGTAAAGCCTTTCCACGAAAAGGAATAAACTGTGTCCTCTGACTAGAGCGCACTGATAGCCGTCTCAGCCAGGGCCAGCTCGGGACCACGGCTGAAGAATTTCAAGGTTCATAAACATCGCTCATCAGAATACCAGAAAAGTCAAAAGGCCTCTTAGGTTTACTCAAACCAGAAATTAGTAAATGAAATCACAGAACAGGCATGAGAATGGCCACCCTATTTTCCCAGAAGACCTTGTTTGTTACAAGGCAGCCACCAGGGGGCTCCAGCCAGTGGCCAGTGAGGAAGAGAGGCATCCAACCACACCTGCCCCTGCTCTCCTCACCCACAAATAGAGGTGGCAACATGGGCCTCAATCAGTCTGGTGGAATACTGACTCTTTGATCTACGTGCATATAGAGTCTGATTAAAATTTTTTAAATAAAACAAATCTCTTGTGTAAGCTCTACCTTCCTTCAGTCCATTTCCTGTTGGGAAGAGAGATTGCCTGGAAGGGCTCTGAGATTTGGGGGAGCCTCAATTTTCTCACCAGTGAAATGGTCTGATCATACCTGCTGGCATAGGATTGTTGGGAGGATTTGAGAAACTTGAAATGATGTAGATAAGGGCACTTAGCACCATGGCTGGCACACAGTGGGTGCTCAGTGAGCAGCAGCACTTGGCAAGGCAGACAGCCCATCTTGAGGTTGTCTTTCCACCTGGAGCTGGGGCACCACAGCTCAGTTGGAGACAGTGGTGGCAGATAGAACATTTAAGGGAGAAGAGGAATAACATCATTGCAATTTGCTATGGAATCTAACTGGTGAGTGACCCTTCCCGTCACCCACAGAGCCTGAACTAGTCATACATGCTATGTTCTCTCTCTCTCTTTCTCCTCAGGGCTTCTTGTTCTCTGTAGCTCACCATCTGCCTTCACCTTTGTCTCCATGTTTTACCTCTGCTCTGCACTGACCCTCTAAGGCTCAATATGATAAAATGGGAAGAGCAATGGCTTTGAGTTCATGCTGAAGTTCAAATCCCATCTCTGCCACAGACTGGCTGTGAGATCTTGGTCAAATCCTCTATAACCCTCAGGTTCCTCATCTAAAACCTCCTGGGGACAGGGACCAAATCTGTCTTATTCACCATAAGCCCTTAGTACCTACTTTGTTTCTTCACCCATAGTAAGTGTTGAATAATAATATTAATGATAGCATTAAAACCTTCCAGGCTCTGTTCTATTTTTATTTGCATGGGTGGTGCAATGGTTAAGTGCTTGACTGCTAACTGAAAGGTCTGTGGTTCAAACCCACCAGCTGCTCTGTGGGAGAAAGATGTGGCATTACATCTCCGTAAAGATGTAAGGTCTCAGAAATCCTATGGGGCAGTTCTACTCTTCTCCTGTAAGTTCACAATGAGTGGGAATGGACTGGACAGCAACAGGTTTTTTTGGTTTTAACTCATTTAATCTACAGGATAATTCTAGTATGTAGATGTTATTATGATCCTCATTTTACTGATAAGGAAAATGAAGCTCTCATTTATTGACTGACTGACTAAATGAATGATTCTCATGACAGTTGTTAAAAGTATTTACGTCAAACAGCCTGACCAAGTACCTGGCACCTTGCCTTTTTCATACCCTATGTCTGCTTCCCTTTCTGTTTCTTCTGGCATTGGGACACAACTATTGAGCCCCCAATCTCTACCCCTGGACCAGACACACAGCCTCACAGGCAGGTTGGTGCCCACCTCTGTCTGGGTGTGGAGGGGGCTTCTTTGAAGGAGTGAAGGGGCACAGGCCTGAAGACAGATTCCTCAAAACACCACCAAAATCAACAATGCCACAACTAACTTCTCCTCCTCCCCTTCCCCCAGAAGAGCATGCTGTGGTGATCCAAAGTCTGCTAAACTCTGGGCAACATCTAACCAGCCCCAGGACCTTGGCTGGAGGCAGTGCACAAACAAATATCCAGTGCTGCATAGCTTTCCATAAGAGCAGAGGGGATTGAACAGACTTTGAATGGTGCCTAGAACACAGTAGGCATTTAATAACTATTGAATTGATTGATAGTTTTCTATGTGCTAGGCAATCCACATATTTAAAAAAAAAAAAAAAAAGAAAAACCCATTGCTGTAGAGTCAATTCCAACTCACAGCATCCCTGTGGGACAGAGTAGAATTGCCCCATGGAGTTCCCAAGGAGTGCCTGGTAGATCTGAACTCCCAACCTTTTGATTAGCAGCCAAGCTCTTAACCACTGTGCCACCAGGGCTCATATTAACCCTAAATTCCATAACAGCCCTGTGAATTGAGCATGTTACCCTCATTGCACAGATGAGGAAACTGAACCCTAAATGTTTAAGGACCTTGCCCAAGTAGAAAGTGGCAGAACTACAGTTTGAACCCAGGCTTGTCAGGCTCCAAAGTCTCTGCTCTTGATACCATGTTACCTGAAACCAAATACCTGGAGGGCCTTTTTTCTTTCTTTTTCCGCTAGTTTCCTTATTCTAAGCACAAGAGCTAGGCTTGGGTACTACCAAGCCATGACCGGCTTTCTTGCCCCTGTCATTCTCTCTCTGTTCCCTAAGTCTATCAGCCCCTCTGGTTTTCTCTGTGAAATGGAAGGTGACCTTGGCCCCTGCAGAACACTCATTGGACAAGGAATCCTGAGAGGGTGGAGATTTTAGGATAACGAGCGCTTCCTTCAGAGTAGCCTTCCGAAGTCTTTCTTGAAGACATTGTCCCTCACTTCTCGCTCCTTCTGTGCAGCCTGTGACTCCTACTGGACATCTGTCCACCCCGAGTACTGGACCAAGCGCCACGTCTGGGAATGGCTCCAGTTCTGCTGTGACCAGTACAAGCTGGACGCCAACTGCATCTCCTTCTGTCACTTCAATATCAGCGGCCTGCAGCTGTGCAGCATGACACAGGAGGAGTTCATTGAGGCAGCAGGCATCTGTGGAGAGTACCTGTACTTCATCCTCCAGAATATCCGCTCTCAAGGTCAGTGTCCCCAAGCCTGAGGCCAGGGGGCCGGGCCTGGAGGGAGGTTGGGGGAGGAACAGGGGGTGGGACCAAATGACCTCAGGAGATCCTTTCCCACCACGTGACTCACACAGCAAGCCCCCTGTTAACCAAGGACCTCTTGATACTGGAATCTTGATAACCTGGAATTGGGAGATTTTAGGTAAAAGGGAGCAAGTTACAAGAAAGCAAGTTAAGTACATTTAAAAAAAAAAAAGAAGAAGAAGAAAACAAAAGAAAAATAAAAACACCTGTCAGAGTCTGCCCAGGAACCAGGCTCTAAACAAAATAATGCATTATGTTCATAAAGATTTGCAACCACAAGGGGTAGATGAAAAGAGACTTTTGCTTGACCAAGTCAAAAGGCAAAAAATATTTAACCAGACACCTTCCCTTCCTGCTTCCAGAGTATTCCAAGTAATTGGCATTTCATTTTATCACATTCCTAATGGACAAGGGGAGCCCTGGTGGTGCAGTGGTTAAGAGCTCAGCAGGTAACCAAAAGTTGGCAGTTCAAATCCACCAGCTGCTCCTTGGAAACCCTATGGGGCAATTCTACTTTGTCCTGTAGGGCCACTATGAGTCAGAATCAACGGCAGCGGGTTAATGGGCAAGGATCAAGTGGCCAGAAGGTGGTGACGGTGACATTATTTAACTCAACAAGCTCTGCAAGAGTAGAATGTTGATGGACATATTTTTTAAACCTGAGAAAGATCTCTGAGAACAGCTAATTCTGTGTCCTGACATTACAGATAAGGAAACTGAGGTCCCCAGAAGTTAAGTGACTTCCACAAAGTCACACAGCAAACATGGCTAATTCACAGAAAGTCAGTATAAAGAGATTTTGAGATCAGAAAGACCTGCATTCAAACCCTGGCTCCAACACTTCCTAGCCATAGGACCTTAGGGAATAGACTTAACCCCTCTTCGTCTCTATAGCATCATCATACAATGAGATAATGATACACACTTTCACAGTCTTCTTGAGAGGATTCAGTAAAATATTATCTGGCACAGCATATAAATAGGCAAATGCAGTAAATGGGGATAGTTTCATCATCATTAATATAATTAAAAGGTGGAAATTTTTAAGAAAGAGAGGAAGGAAGGAAGGATGAGGAAGAGGGAGAGAAGGAGGAAGAGGGAAGAAGGGAGGGAGAGAGAGAAGGAAGGAAGGAAGGGGAGGGGAGGGGAGGGGAGGGAGGAAGAAAAGAAAGAGAGAGAGAAAGGGAGGGAGAGAGAGAGAGAGAAAGAAAGAAAAGAACTCAGCTCAATATTAAGAAAGTCCTATCTAACAGAATCTTTGCTTCAAAGGGCAGCTTCAGGCAATACTGTAGGTAGGAAACTCCCTGCCACCAGGGATAATCAAGCAGAGTCTAACCCCCTGTTGAAGGGGATGCTACGGAAGGAGTTCCTGCTGTGGGATAGAAAAACCACTGAGGCGGCTTCCAGCTCTACAATTTGATTCATTAACCACTCACTAGATCATCCCTCCATCCCCTAGTCCCACAAGTACCTGAGGGCAGGAAAGGCTGGTGTCCCTCAGGTACTGCTTGGCTGGTGCCCTGGGAGCCATGGCTCCCCTGGGGTGAGGAAGGGACAGACAGGTCTGCTGTCCATTGTTAGCCCGTTTCTACTTGGTTATGTCCAGTGACCTGACAAGTGCTGGGTACAGTGGCCTGGGGGCCTTCAGCCCTTCCCTAGAGTGGGCATGCCCTTGGAAGGAAGCAAATCTGAGCAAACATGAAACTTCCATTTCAACTCCAGCCCACCCCGTTCCACAGAAGAGGATACTGAGGCCCTGACATAGTCTCCCAAACCCTCTTTAAACTTGGCATTCATGTAAGATTTTGCCCTTGTTGTGGCCTCTGATGCCCATTTTCCCTTGACCAGCATGTAAAAAAAAAAAAAACCAAACTCATTGCCGTCAACTCAACTTCGACTCATAGCGACCCTATAGGACTGAGTAGAGCTTGACCAGCACATCGGATATCCAAATCATAGACTCTTACAGCCAAAGAAGAGCTTAGCAGCCCATTTGTCTTGTGTTGCCAATGCAATGTCTCCCAGCTCCCAGGCCAGGGTGCATCCCCCACTGCCCACTCAGAGAATCCATAGAGGCTGTTGGGATGCCTGGCCAGGTGCTTTCCCCAAATGGCCTTTAAAGACACAGAGATTGTGTTCTCCCATGGATGCCTTCAGGGTGGCCCTATGAGGATCAGATGGTCCCCAAGATTCCTTCTGAATTAGACTCCCCTCAAAGGACACAGTCGCTCCCCTTCTCTCCCGTATCTCCCCTCCTTGCCTGGTCACAGGTAACCAGGACTGCATGGTATGCTTTGTGGATTTCTTTCTCTTTCCCAGGTTATTCCTTTTTTAATGATGCTGAAGAGACCAAGGCCGCCATCAAAGACTGTAAGTAACCAAGCTGTCCAGCGCTATGTCAAGCTGCTGTTGGGCACGTGGGCTTGGTCATTCTTCTAGGACCACACTAAAGGGCTGATGAACTGAAACAATCTCAGACTTGGAAGAGATAAGACAGAGGGGAGAAATGTGGTGGAAAGAAATGGGGCTTTGGAATCAGACAGTTCTGAGGCCACAGCCTGTATCTATGGGTTACTTATCCTCCCCAAGACTCAGTTTCCCTATATGTACAATGGTGTACCCTCTTGCTGATTGTGGTGAGTTTTAGAAACAGTGCCTACAGAATACCTGGCATGTCTCAGCAATGCAAATGCCCCAAAACTGGTGGCCAGTAGCAATGACAATAATAATACTTGCTAAACATTTGAGGCCTCGTAGTTGATAATGTTATGAAGAATCTGAGCTCGCTGAACAGGTTGAGTTTATAATTATAAGGTGATCAAGGATCTCAAATGGTCTTGTTGGTTCTGAAGATTAACCTTTACAGTTTCACTTCTGCAGGTGGAGAAGGCTTAGGAAAGGAAACTTTGGACCTTTTATTTTTTTAAGATGATGATGGTTATTGCTATTAGTTATTGAGTCCCACTCAAAGGCCCTGGCCTGGGGTGAGGGCGACCTGTAGGCAGACCCCTTCTCTCGTGGGCTTCAGCTCATTCTTCTGCAAAGAGAAGGCAGGTCACATGGAGATTTCCAAGGCCTCTGAGAGATCTGAGCCTCAGGGGCTGTATCTTGGCTCTCCTTAAAATAAAGTCCTAAACAATTGACTGAGAACTCAGGTTATTTGGCTCATGGTTAACAAAACCAAATCACTAGGAGTTTTAACATAGAATAGCCAGGTCCAGGTCTGTGGCCCATATCCAGCAGACATAAGCAGGTATGCCCTGCCCACAGACACCCTTGCAAAGCAGCTCTGCTTTCTGCAAGGCTCCCGCCACTCAAGGAGTCCCTGGGTGGGGCAAACAGCTAACAGCTTGGCTGCTAACTGAAAGGTTTTAGGTTCAAATCCACCCAGAGGTACCTCAGAAGGAAGGCCTGGTAATCCAGTTCAGAGAAATCAGCCATTGAAAACCCTATGGAGCACAGCTCTACTCTGACATGTGTTACCCAAAATAGGTCCTGTCAGATGCAGTTTCTCATCAATAAAGACACACCAAGGTGAGGCAGTAGGAAGAGCATTTATTGCAAGTGTGCAGGCAAGGAACAAGGAGGTGTATACCTCAAATCAAGCTCCCCAAAGAGAGGCAGGACATTTTATACTGTCCTTCACAAAGAAGTATATACAAACACCACGGACTACATAGGTTATCATGGCGTGCTGGTGCAATAAGACAAATTGCATTTTTTTTCTTAGTATGTACAGAAAATGGCAGGTAAGTCCTGCCCTGGGTGGAGATCTTAATGAGGCTTAGGTTACTTTGGGACATCTTTGAGGCTTGTAAACTGGGTTTGACTGGTTTAAGATAGGAACTGAGCCATACACAGGTCTCAGGGTCTTTGAGGACTATGGACACGAAAGGACAGGTTCCATTTGGTAACAGCTGAGCAGCTGCTAATTGAATCACACACAGCACTGTCTATCACTTAAGGTCTTGATGATAATGGACAGGAGTAGCAGGTCTTGCTCGATAATGGCTGAGCAGCTGCTGGCTGCGCTGGCTATCACATGGGGTTGCAATCGCCATGAGTCGAAATTAACTCCATAGCAATTGGTTCACTGGTGACACACTCAGGGTCACAAAGATTAGTACCTCCTCCTACCTGCCAGCAAATCTCTCTCCTCTGCCCCTCATTTCCTGGTTCTGGTGGAATCCTTCCTGATCCATATGCAGTAGCCTAGGGGTAGTGGTTAAGAGCTTGACTGCTAACCAAAAGGTCGGCAGTTCGAATCTACCAGCTGCTCCTTGGAAATCCTATGGGGCAGTTCTACTCTGTCCTATAGTGCCGTTATGAATTGACTAGACAGCAACAAGTTTGTTTGTTTTTGGCGGGGTGGGGCCACCCAATCCAACCCAAGCAAAGGCCCTAGAAGAAACTAGCCCCCTGAGGCCCAGGGGCCATATCTACATCTGTGTCCAAAGACTTGAGCTGAGGGGTGGGAGATGCACATTGACGAGGCCTGGAATTTGCTTTCACTAAGTACCTTTTCCAGGTGGTAGGGTCTTCACCTATAAATGGAAATCACTTGCCAGCTTGCCTTCCTAACAACACACGGAAGACAATGAGCGAGGAAGAGATGCTTTGTTCCACAAGGTCTTTAGAAGTAGGTGTTACCTGAATATATAACTAGCCACAACTAGATTCAGTGCTGTAACAATAATAGCAGCTAGCATGGATTGAATGCTTACTCTGAGCCAGGTCGTGTGCTAAAATCTTTCTAGAAATTATCTCAGGTAATTCTCCCAATAACGCTAAAAGACAAGTACTAGTACCATAGCCCTATTACAGACATAGGAACTAAGGCTTAGAGGTTGAAGGTGATATAGGTAGAAGCTGGCAGGTGACTCAGGTGTGTCTGAATCCAGAGCCCTTAACCCCTTTACTGTCCTCATCCATTTCTTTCTTTTTTCATTCATTCATTCACTCAACAAATATTTACTGAGCAAATACGAGGTGCCAGGCCCAGAGCTAGGCACTGTGGCTGCAGTGATTAACAAGCATCCCTTGATCCCAAACACATGGAGGAGATCATAAAAGGGAGCCTTTCCCTCCCCCTTCTTTCCAATGTGGCATTTCAATCAAAGTTTATTGGCTATTCACCAGTTAATAATTCACCTTTGTTTATCTTTATGACTTCATTTGTTTTCTCTCATCTTAAAGATTAAAAAAAGAAAAAACAGTGTGCTCGGCAGGTGACACGGTGTAGCCTGGCATTCAGTCAGACCAAAGTGCAGAACGCTTGATCATGATCAGCCAGCTATCAGCCCCGCTCACCTGGGGCCACCTCTGTCCACCTGGGCAACCTCCACCTCCATCATCGGCCAATCTCACCTGGTCATTCATTTATGGTTTACACATACCTGCCTGGGGGTGGGGGAAGGAGGGATCTGTTTTTCCACATCAGTGCAGTTCCTGAGAAGAGGCCTAAGGGACCTGAAGGGTGAAGGCATGCATTCATTCCAGTGGGCAATATAATCTTGTCATTAGAGGGGAGAGCTCTGACGAGAGAATGTTTCCATGCAGGGGTCAGCCCTACCACTGGCGCTGCATGTGACCTGAATTGTGCTTTCCCCAAACACCCCCAAGGCTCACTCTTCCTGCTTTAGGAAATATCTCCTTATCACAGAGACCTTCCCTGTCAGCCGTGTTTAAAATAGCAACTTCATCCATCCTTCGCCATCACTTTCTGTCCTCCCACCCTGCTGTTATTATTCTCTACAGTATTTATCACTGACTGAAATACTATGTATTTGTTTTTGTTCATTGACTATTCCATCCACTTGGACACAAGCTCCCTAAGAAGGGAGACTTAGTTTTGTTTCCTGCTGTATCTTCAGCACCTAGTGCAGTGATTACACTATGGCTCAATAAATGCTTGTGAACAAATGAGTGAACAACCTGTAATGAGCTACCAAAGCTTTCTACACCTCAGCTCTCTTATCTGTAAAATGGGGGTAATAGTAGACATACAAGAAGCCCTGGTAGTGCACACGGTTAAGCACTTGGCTGCTAACCAAAAAGTTGGAGGTTCGAACCTAGCCAGCAGCTCCGCGGGAGAAAGGCCTGGCGATCTGTTTCCATAAAGATTACAGCCAAGAAAACCCTATAGGGCAGTTCTACTCTGTCACATGGGGTCGCTACGAGCCGAAATGGACTCAATGGCACCAAACAACAAAACAACAGTAGACATTTATCATAAGGGTGGGTATGGATTGAATGAGTGCCTGATAATAATAAACACTCCACAAATCTTAGCTAATAATATTATTACTTATTCATGTGTTAAATATCCATTGAACACCTACTATGAAGTAGTCATAATGGACATTAGCTTTGGAACAGGACCACTCTAGTCCAAGTCCTGGCTATACCACTTCGAATAAAATTCTTAAGCTTTCTGGGCTTCAATAACAACAGTACTCACCACACAGGACTGCAGCAAGGATTAAAAGAGATACCACACGTGAAGCACTTGACAAGCATTTGGCATTTAGTAAATGCTCCACAGGTATCGGCTGTTAGTGGAGGAGGAAAAGAGATAATCTCAAATATACAATAGAGCTGGGCCAGTGCTGTGATACCAAGGAGCACACGGTGCTATGGGACTGAGAAGAGCTCTTACCCAGACAGCAAGATCAGGGTAGGCTTCCTGAAGAGGTCTTGTGAGAGGGGGACTCAGCCAGGTGGAAATGAGGGGACAGAAAGTCTGTGCCAAGTCCCACTGGGAGAACTGCAGGAGTTCCATCTCTTGGGGAGCAGCAAGAAATAAGGCTGGAGAGCTGGATGGGGGTCATTTGTGAAAGCCTAACTAACATGGCAGCCTTCTCCTGGAGACAACAGGGAATCACTGCAGGATGATGGGCCAGGGAGTGGCATGACTCGATTGCACTGAGATAGGTCACCCTCTGCACAGAACACGCAGTCCACATCATTCCTTCCCTGGACAA
Organism: Loxodonta africana; assembly: GCF_030014295.1. Lineage (NCBI taxonomy): Eukaryota > Metazoa > Chordata > Mammalia > Proboscidea > Elephantidae > Loxodonta > Loxodonta africana. The sequence continues at coordinate 48,746,839 of NC_087348.1, forward strand.
CATATTTATTCCTTCGGCCATTTCACTCATATTTATGGAGTACCTCCCATATGCCAGGCACTGTGCTAGGTAGCAAGCACCGGCGGCACAGGGGTTAAGATTTCGTTTGCCAACCAAAAGGTCAGCAGTTCGGATCCACCAGCCGCTCCTTGGAAACCCTAAGGGGCAATTCTACTCTGTCCTATAGGGTCACTATGAGTCAGAATCGACTTGGTGGCAGTGGGTTTTTTATTTGGGTGCTAGGTACTGGGGAGATAATAGCTGGAAACCTAAATCCCTGCTTCTAGCAGGCAGACAGTGAACTAACTAAATACGTACATATAAAGACACATACATGCATACGCACACAAACAAAATCTAATGTGCTCAGAGGTGATAGGTGCTGCAGGAAAATATAAAGTAAGGGCTATGAAGTGCTAAATAGGGGTGAGTGTGTGCAACTGCGTAGTCAGAGAGGAGTCCCTGGGTGGTGCAAATGGTTAACCACTCAGCTGCTAACCAAAAGGTTAGAAGTTTGAGTCCACCTAGAGATACCTCGGAAGAAAAGCCTGGCAATCTACTTCTGAAAAAGCAGCCATTGAAAACCTTATGGAGCACAGTTCTACTTTGACACACATGAGGTCACCATGAGTTGGAATCGACTTGATGGCAACTGGTTTTTACTGGTTTGGGCACACCGCGTGCCTGCCTTACCAGGACTACCTCCAGGCAGGGCTTTGCACTTGCTGTTCCTTCCACCTGGAGCATTCTTCCCCACCTTCTTACACTGGCTCTTTCTCATCTTTATCTCTTAGCATAAATGTCTCCTCTCCATGGGACTTTCTCTGGCCACTCTATCTAAAGCAGGTACTCTCCCCCATCTTCATTCTCTATCCAGTATCTTGTTTCCAATGTCTTAAGTTTTATCTTTTCTGTTATTCCTTAAATTCCATGTAAGCAGGGACCATGTCTGTCTTGTTCACTCCTATATCCCCAGCACTTAGCCTAGAGCCTGGCACACAGTAGGTCCTCAGTGTCAAATACACGTGCTCCTTAAAAATATCATGTCATAACCATCTTTGCACATCCTACCTACTGTTGTTGTTGGGTACCAACGAGTCAATTCCAACTCATAGTGACCCCATGTGACAGAGTACAACTGCCCTATAGAGTATTCTTGGAGGACTTGAAGCACTTACTGATGAAGATCAAAGACTACAGCTTTCAGTATGGATTGCACCTCAACATAAAGACAACAAAAGTCTTCACAACTAGACCAGTAAGCAACATCATGATAAATGGAGAAAAGATCGAAGTTGTCAAGTGTGTCATTTTACTTGAATCTACAATCAATGCCCATGGAAGCAGCAGTCAAGAAATCAGATTGCATTGGGCAAATCTGCTCTTCAAAGTGTTAAAAAGCAAAGATATCACCTTGAGGACTAAGGCACACCTGGTATTCTCAATCACCTCATATGCATGCAAAGCTGGACAATGAATAAAGAAGACCAAAGAAGATTTGATGCATTTGAATTATGGTGTTGGTGAAGAACATTTTGAATATACCATGGACTATCAGAAGAACAAATCGGTCTTGGAGGAAGTACAGATAGAATGCTCCTTAGAAGCAAGGATGACGAGACTTTGTCTCACGTACTTTGGACATGTTATCAGGAGGATCTAGTCCCTGGAGAAGGACATCATGCTTGGTAAAGTAGAGGGTCCGTGAAAAAGGGGAAGACCCTCAACAAAATGAATTGGCACAGTGGCTGCAACAATGGGCTCAAACATAGCTACCATTGTGAGGGTGGCACAGGACCAGGCGGTGTTTCATTTGTTGTACATAGGGTCGTTACGAACCGGAACCGATTCAATGACACCTAACAACAAAGCAGTCTTTATAGAAGCAGATCACCAGGCCTTTCTCCCACAAAGCCACTGGGTGGGTTCGAAGTGGCAACCTTTTGGTTAGCAGCCAAGCGCTTAGCTGTTGTGCCACCAGGGTTGCTTTCCGACCTACTAATTATCCCCAAAGTGATCAGCACTGTGCCTTCTACAACAAAGGTGTTCAATGAATCTTTGCTCATTTCGGAGCGATCTGAGGTCTGAGCATGCCCTGTAAATTCCTTTCCACTCCTATAAACGATTCTATTTCAGATGCTGATTCCAGTTGCTTGAAAGCAGGTGGCATCAAAAGTCAAGACTGCCACAGTCACAGTCGAACAAGTAAGTGAAAAGATGCTATTCTTCATTTCCAATACCGAAAATCATTCATGAGACAAAGCAACCAGCTTCAATAAACTTTGAAATTAAACCAGTGAATAGGTCCAGTTACTTCCAAAGGAAGGAGCAGAACAACGGATGATGACATTTATAAATGTTATCAAAATCAAATTTATTTTCTTTTGCTTGGAAATGGTATTCTAAGAGTTAAAGTGAAGAAGTAGAAATGTTTTCCAACCATGTTGTATTCCTAAGTGTTTATTTTTCCTGGGTCAAAAAGTCTACAGCGAGTTGTGAGTTGGCAATCCCATTGGCCTTTCCCAGTGTGAAGATAAATTGCAGAGTCAAGCCCGCCATTTCACAACTCTGGTGTGTGTAAAGAACACTTTCTACCTGCTAGGTGTGGTTCTCACCACTTGATAGGTATTAAATCACCGAATCCCCAAACCTATTTTATGACGTAGGTACACTGATCACCCACGTTCTGCAGATGAGTTAAATAGAGAGATTACGTAACTTGGCCAAGGTTACAGGTGATCTCAGACACAAGCCCAAGCAGTGGGACTGCAGAACCAGTCTTTACCATGATAAAATGGAACAAGAAAAATACTAGCTTTTCATTAAAAGCAATTGTAGGATTGACCCACCCAGAGGGTGGTGGCTATAGAATCCCAGTACAACCATTCTGCCTGTCAGAAAGAAAAGTGAGAAGACCATTTGACTATCATTTCATTAATCCCATAGGAATTATGGGAATTAGTCCCATAGTTCCATAGAGCAAGGTCTCTGAGCCATGGTGTTACCAGTCAATATAAATCTGGTATCTGTGTGTGTGTGTTGTGTGACTGTGCTGCAGTTGCTTTGATGGAAGACAGACATTTCACAGCTTGGTAACGGTCTAAGTAGAATGCTTAGTCAGAAGTAAGGGCAATATTCCTACAAAGCAGCAGTTACCGGGTTAACGAGAAGCTGTCCACCACGGGTCTGTCAGTTTGTCATACTGTGGTGACTTTCCTGTTCTGATGCTGGAAGCTATACCAGCAGGGTTACTCATGGTGGACAGACTTCAGTGACACTTCCAGACTAAGACAGACTGAGAAGAAAGGCTTGGTGATCTGCTTCCGAAAATTATCCCATGAAAACCCTACGGATCACAACTGAATATTGTCCAGTATAGTGCTAGAAGATAACAGCGATTGTGAAGGTGGTGCAGGAGAGGGCAATGCTTCGTTCGTCACTGTGAGTCAGAGCTGACTCAACAGCAACCAACAATGAAAAGTTCTACAGCTCTTCTCCTAAAAATAAGAGGTAAAAAAAATTAAACAACTAATTTTTTTTTTTTTCCTTCTCAAAAGGCCTTCAAAGCTCTCACCTCTGGGAATTTGTGAGAGACCTGCTCCTCTCTCCTGAGGAGAACTGCGGCATTCTGGAATGGGAAGATAGGGAACAAGGTATTTTTCGGGTGGTAAAATCAGAAGCCCTGGCCAAGATGTGGGGACAAAGGAAGAAAAATGACAGAATGACATACGAAAAACTGAGCAGAGCTCTGAGGTAAGTAAATGACATGAAATACCATGAGCCTTCAAGCAGAGTTATGTAAAATGGCCAGCCAGACAAACTCACACTGTTTTTGCAGCTTTTTACTTGAAAATTGAAAGATCATGTGACAAAACTTGGGTTCTCAGTTACAGGGAGGATTATGGTTTGTAAACTGACACGTCGCCCTTTTCATTGCTGGCAGCCTTCTCCAGGGCTCACTCTGAACCCAGGCCATCTCACACACACACACACACACACGGAGTGAGGTTCAGTTTTCAAGATGTCTGGGAAAGGTTTAAATGTAAGCTGATAGCAGGGTGTGGAAATACCAGGGTAACCAGAGAACCGCCTTGTCACCCGAGAAGAACGGGGCAAGAGAGTGTTTATGGTTCCGTTGTTTTCCTGGCATACCAACCCTCTCCACATTTCTCTTTTGCTGTCTTTCACAGATACTACTATAAAACAGGAATTTTGGAACGGGTCGACCGAAGGTTAGTGTATAAATTTGGAAAAAATGCACACGGGTGGCAGGAAGACAAGCTATGATCTGTGCCATGCATCCAGCTCACTGTATGGATTTCTGTCTTTTAAAACAATCAGGTTGCAAAAGACATTTGAAAGTTTTTGTCTTTTTCTTTTTTTTTTAAACCTGCAAAAGTGCTGATAAAATTTCTCCACATCTCAGCTCACATTTGGACTCAGAGTTGTTGCTGTCTACTTGCGGTGATGGTAGCCACCCTTAAGAAAAAAAATTTTTTTTTTTTTTGAGGGGAGATGGGGATGAACTTTCACAGCACCTTGATCAAATATCATTTCCCTAATCAAGAGCTGCAGAGCCACAATAACCAATGCCACTGCCACTGCTTAAAAAAGATCGAATTCTGCCATTAGAGACTCAGCCCATGCTCCCATCCTAAAGGTTCAGAAGTTTCTGATGTTCCACTCTGGCAGCTCACAAAGAAAAAAGGTGATTCATTTGTAGTTTACATAGTAGGAAAGGGTGAGATGTGGGTAAGACATGCATACTTAAGAGTTTAAATCATTAAAGTCGGGTGCCATAGAAAGAATTCTTAATAAAAGAGCTAAGTCATCAAGCTGGGGCACTAACTGGATTTAGCATAGATTATTACAAAGTTTCTTAACCAGGGCATCTTTCTGGCCACTCAGGAATCCCCCATGGCCATCGTTCTAGAGTTGCACACTTAAAATTAGCCCCGTTAATAATTGTTGCTGAGCTTATTCCCCCTCTCCTCCTAACTGGTGGCTGGCATCAGATATGCAAAGAGTTAGTCAACAGATACTCGCATCAGTTTCCAAATCATTGCTGTTTCTGTGATTGAAGTCATCAAAAGGATAAAATCGTAATTCATGGATTCTGTCTGTGGCCAAGACGTTAAACCTTCTTAAACTGGAAATGTCCTGACAACTCTGTAATAGCCAATTAAATTGTGAGTCTCTTTTGTCTTCCTACCTGATGTGTACTCAAGCTCTAAAACACATATTTCCTTGGCAAAAATAGTGACAGTGAATTTACCCCAATAAATATTCACGGGTTAAAGTCTGCACTGACATTTGCTCATCATCACTGGTACGTAAGTCACCTAGCACCTACAACTAGGTGGACTGCCCTATGACTTCCACTTCACCAGAACAGGAAGCATCAAGTGAAGAGGCACTGAACAGGCTAACGACCTCCATGCTTAGCGTTTAACTTCAAAAGCTAACTTGTTTGAAAAAAAAAAAAAATGTGAATTACTGTAAAATAATCTATTTTTGGATTCATGTGTTTTCCAGGTGGATATAGTTTGTAAACAATGTGAATAAAATATTTAACATGTTAAACTGTCTCTGCATGATTAAATTCTGCAAGACAGACTCAGCAAAGTATTGACAACCTGTAAAACCTTTGATGACCCTTCCGTTTCCTAACAGTTGGGGAGGGGGGAAATTTTTAAAGAGCCCAAAAATATATGGAGTGATGCTACCCACCACCATTACATCATCAGACAAAGGTCCCCATAACAAAATGGAGACCATGGGCCAATGTGTCCTACAAATGTGTTTTTGTGTGGTACACACACTACGTACATACATATTGTTGTTGTTAGGCGCCATCAAGTCGGTTCCAACTCATGGCAACCCTACGTACAACAGAACTAAACACTGCCTGATCCTGTGCCATCCTTACAATCTTTGTTGTGCTTTAGCCTACTGTTGCGGCCACTGTGTCAATTCATCTTGTTGAGGGTCTTCCTCTTTTTCACTGACCCTCTACTTGACCAAACATGATGTCTTTTTCCAGGGACTGGTCCCTCCTGACAACATGTCCAAAGTATGTGAGACAAAGTCTCACCATCCTTGCTTCTAAGGAGCATTTTCGCTGTACCTCTTCCAAGACAGGCTTGTTTGTTCTTCTGGCAGTCCATGGTATATTCAATATTCTTCGCCAACACATAATTCAAAGGCATCAATTCTTCTTTTCTTTATTCACTGTCCAGCTTTCACATGCATATGATGCGACTGAAAATACCATGGCTTGGGTTAGGTGCACCTTAGTCCTCACAGTGACATCTTTGCTTTTTTAACACTTTAAAGATATATATATATACATTTTTTTTTTTTTTTTTTGCTTGCTGTTTTGAGGTTTTGGTTTGTTTCTTACTGTGAATTAGTTGCCTTATTTAAAAATCAGGAGATTTACCTAAAAATTCAGGTTACTACCTTCTCTTAAAAAATCAGAATATCTGGCAACACTAATTTCTCCAGTGACTTGTGGCAATAATTTCCTGGAACTAAGTGGAAGCTGCCCCTTCAGATAGAGCATTTGGCCACCACTTCCTATTGCCTTCTGGACTACAGGCTGTCAGCCTCCATTTAGCTTTGTTCGGGAACTTTTTTTTTTTTTTCTCATACATCCAGAATGCTTTTATGGAGTCCCTAAAGGTGGTACAAATGGTTAACGCATTCAACTGCTGACCAAAAGGTTGGAGGTTCGAATCCATCCAGTGGCCCCTCGGAAGACAATTCTGGTAATCTGCTTCCAAAAAATCGTAGTCTTGAAAACCCCATGAAGCACAGTTCTACTCTGACACACATGGGATCCCCATGAGTTGGAGTCCACTCTACAGTGTCTGGGTTGGTTCTGCTGCTCAGGTTTTCAGTTTGCAAAACCACTGAACCAGCATCTATTTTGTATTAGTTTCCAAGGAAGGCAGTAACAAATGACCACAAACTGGGTAGCTAAAAACAACACAAATTGATTCTCTCACAATTCTGGAGGCTAGAAGTCTAAAATCAAGGTTTTGGCAGAGCCACACTTCCTCCAGAGGCTTAAGAGAAGACTCCTTCCTTGCCCCCTAGAGTGTCAGGTGGCTCCAGGTGGTCCTTTGCTGCATAACTCCAATCTACCTCATCTTCACCTGACTTCCCCCCATCCTTCTGTCTCTGTAAGAACACTTGTCATTGGATTCAGGGCCTATCATAGAATCTAGAATGATCTCATCTTGAAATCATTAACTTAATTACGTCTGCAAACACCCTTTTTCCAAATAAGTTCTGAGTTACGACATAAGCAAATCTTTTGGGGGGCCACCGTTCAACCTATGACACTCTTTAAAATGGGATTTGACTTAAATAGATATCAACCAGAAATGACCATAACCAGTTTAGACCAGCCACAGGTGCTTCCACCTATAAACCTTACTTAACTGGTACTTTACAAGCCCACATTCTCTTGAGACGTCATCTAGTAAAGCCAAGAACCCTTGCACATATACAAATGTATGGATTTTAATGTAAGGCCATGTGACCCAATACAGTTTTGCCCCCCACTTTAAAAGGACCCACTTTTGCTTAAATGACAACTTTCTATAACCTATTCCTTTCTTCCAGCTAACTTCCTCAAAGCTTCTTATAAATGGAGACCGCTATCTGTCTCAAACTGGCACCTCCTCTTGGCGCCAGGCTTCCTTGCTGCAGCAATTTGATCTACTCTCAAATAAAATCTTTCCTAAAATTTTTATATAACTCAACTCCAGAATCCGTCATTTAACACACGTAGCTTCATAATGCAACTCAATAAAAGACAGAAAGCACAAAGGGCTGTTTGAAATACACTTTAATACCAAAACAACAAAAGATAAAAATAATAGACAACGCAAAATTCACTCAACACTCAAAACGGAATATGTTTTTACTTTGTAAAAAGGATTCATGATAGAGCTATTTCAGTATAACTTTCAGTATATTAATTTGTGATGGTTTTTTTCAAAAATTCAGAATTATTCAGAATTTTTTGGAGGGTACCTCTGTTAACCCTTGGCATTTTTAAAAGTTCTGATGAGAATTTTAAATCCTTCAGTTTGTTTTATCGGAAAGTTTAAACCTCAATGTGACCCTTTGTTCTTTTCATACCATGAACTGAGAGGCAAAGAAATAGCCCATGCAGCTTGTTGGCTGCTTTTCTCTCAGAAAAACGAGCTAAGAAGTTCTTAAGATTTGTTTTCTTAGCACAGATAACATATCAGAGTGATGGCCCTTTATCAGGAAAAGGGGGTAAATAAAAAAGATTAAGGTGATAAAAAAAAAAAAAAAAAAGGTGATGTTTACCCAAAATTCTGAAATCCTTCTCAATGCTTCTAAAAGCCTAGAGCACGTCTTCCTCTTAGGCCAGTGTGGGGTTTACTAACTTTACCCCAAAAATTTAGTCTTCTTTCTTGGTTCCTGAAAAATATCCTTAAACCCTTGGAGTTTCCTGAGTAATTGAGAAGCTTTTGTTAGCTATAAGCCTCCAGACCACATCTGAGAGTTTACGCTAATGAAGTGACTCTGGTTGGGTATGGCCAGGCCAGAAAGACCCACCAGGTGATATCAACTGACCTCAGAGGAGGTGGGCTGATTCAATCAATCATGCCTATGCAATGAGGCCCCAGTAAAGACTCTGGACAAGGAAGTTCCACAGGCTTCCTTGTTGGTGAAATATGTCCACAGGGGCCTATCTTTGGAAAACAGTGCCTAGGGCAATTAGTGTTAAATTGCTGAATGATGTCTTACAGCTAGGAATGGACACTGTGATATCCAACAGAAACTGCTCATTGGGACCCTGCCTCAAGAGGTGCTCAGGGCACGCACCCTACCTGCTATACCTCAGTTACACCTCTCGGTGTCAATGTATGTGGGAGGGCAGTGTGTCCCATTTTGGAAGATGGAAGCTCTGCCTTGGGAACGCTCCCAAACCTCACCCTTGTGTCTCTTCATTTGCATCCTTTTCGCTATAATAAAACTGTAATCATTAAGTACAGTGCTTTCTTGGGTTCTGTAAACCATTCTAGCAAATTATTGAACCCGAGGGGGTAGCAGGACCCAGCAGGTCAGAAGTGAGGGGGCCCTGGGGACTTAGGAGCTTGCAGCTGGCACCTGAGGTCTTGGGCAGACTTGGCAGTCTGGACTGTGCCCTTAACTCATGAGGTCTGACCTAGCTCCAGGTGGTTAGGGTCAGAGGAAGAAGTGCTACGTGTGCAGTGGTGTCAGAGAAGTGAAAAGTAGACTTTGATATATCCTTACAAGGAGCAAGTAATAGATTTTACAACACCATGAGTCAATGTTTAGAGAGTGGTGTGCCAGAAGGGAGTGAAAAAAGCCTTTAAGAAGGAAAGAATGCAAGAGATGAAAACATGTCCACAGAAAACTTGAAAATGAATGTTCATAGCAGCATTATTCATACAAGCCAAAAAGTAGAAACAACCCAAATGTCCACCAAATGATGGATAAACTAACTGTGGTATATCCATACAATGGAATTTTATTTGGCAAAAAAAAGAAGAAATGAAGGACTAATACATGGTACAACACGAATGAACCTTGAAAACGTTATGCTAAGTGAAAGAAGTTAGTCACAAAAGATCATATGTTGTACAATTCCATTTTAAATGAAATTGTCCAGAAAAGGCAAGTTTATAAAGATAAAGTAGATTCATGGTGGCTTAGGGATGGCAGAGGATTAAAGGGGGTGAACGGTTAGTGACTAGCAGCTACAGAGTTTCTTTGTGGAGAGATGAAAATGTTTTAAAATTGTGGTGATGGTTACACAATTGTGATGGTTAAAGTTATGTGTCAACTTGGTTAGGCCATGATTCTCAATGGCTTGGCAGTTATGTAATGATGCAGTCATCCTCCATTTTGCAATATAGTGTAAACACCTCCATGTAATCTGATGTGATCAGCCAATCAGTTTTAAAAGGGGAGTTTCTTCAGGGGTGTGGCCTGCATTCAATACATATGGATGTTCTGGCAAAACTTGCTGGTTTTTGCTCTCTCCGGATCCTGCATCCGATTCATTATCCTCTGCATCCTCTGACCTTCAGCTCCTTGGGAGGTGAGCCAGCAGCCTGCCTCCTGACCTGCCCATTTTAGATTCATCAGCCCCTGTGACCATGTGAGTTAGGAGAAGCCTCCAGCCTCATGCCTGACCTACAGATTTGGGACTTACCAGCCTCCACAACTGTGTGAGCCATTTCCTTAAGATAAATCTCTCTCTATATATTTATATATACGTGCTTCACCTTCACTGGTTTTGCTTCTCTGGGGAACTCAGCCTAAGACAACTCTGAATATACTAAACACCATTGAATTGTACACTTTAAATGGATGAATTGTATAATATGTAAATTGGCTCCCACTACTCCCTCAAGGAGGAGACCTGATGGCGCAGTGGTTAAGTGCTTGGCTGATAACCAAAGGTCAGGAGTTCAAACCCACCAGCCCCTCCACAGTAGAAAGTTGTAGCAGTCTGCTTGCATAAAGATTACAGCCTCGGAAACACTACGGGGCAGTTCTACTCTGTCCTACAGGGTTGCTAGGGGTTGGAGTCGACCTGACGGCAACCGGTTTGGTTTTTGGGTTTACTCCTTCAGGAGGACCCCTGGTGGTGCAATGGTTAAGTGCCTGGATGCTAATCCAGAGGGTGGCAGTTCAAACCCACCCAGTGGCTGTGCAGGAAAAAGACCTGGCAATTTGCTCCCATAAAGATCACAGCCTAGAAAACCCTATGGGGCAGTTCTACTCTTCCTATGGGGTCACTATGAATTGAAATCAACTCCATGGCACACAACAACTCCCTGAGGTTCAAGCTATTATAAAAAAGAAGGTACAAATGATCAAAGGGGTCAAACAAATGAGAGGCCATGCAGACAATGACTGAGAACGGACCACTGAATTTTGGTGACATGGGAATTATTGGTGACCTTGCCACTATAATATGCTGCCTCTCACTAGTTTTATTCTCCTTATAGATTCTGTTCAAGAAACTCTTAGGATGTATCCTAATGTCACTTCAGAAGAACATATTAGACAGTAGAACCTAGGAAGCAAAACCAAACTGGGGGAAGTTAACCTCATTCGTATTTATCTTTGAAAATCACACTGGAGACACTTCCTTGTGTCTGATTTTTACATACAGGAAACATTTTAGATACATGTGATTTTAACTATCAACTTATTTTTAGACCACAGAATAGAACAAGGCAGAAAATGATCCCAAAAACTGTCTTTGTATGTGTAACCAATATTCATGTAAATAACCTCCTTCCCCATTGTCAGATTATACTGTTTTTATGAGTTTATCATATAGACTTAATGTTATAGAGAAACATAACTATAATGAACTTACTATATTAGAAGTAGTCACCATTGGAGGCAAATGGGTAAATTATTTTCTATGCAAATATAACAATTTTCAAAGCACACTCGAATACAGGAGGAATTCAGACAGAGGAGTGTGACAGGAGAGTAGAGACGTTTGCGCTGAAAGACTGTGCGTTTGTATCTGCCTGCTAGTAATCTGAGGGAAGCCCAAGATCTCTGGAAGTTTCTAAGAGTAAATAAGTATAAACTGGTTTTGAAGATCTGAAATGAAACGAGTAAGAATTTTCAAGGAAAATAGGTTTACATTTAGTATTCAGAACTGCCACCACCTTTAAAGACTCCCACATAACTTTCAAGCATGACAGGCAAATATGAAAAGGAAAAGAAAAAAGTAAGTAAGTAGTGGTTCTTGGCCCTTTCAAAACTCATACTCAGGTAAGTGAGCTAATGGGAAAGAGCTCTAAGTAGTAAGTTAAGAAGTTTAATTCCCGATAGAATTAAAGTTCTGGTCACCAATCTGTCAGAAGACTGTCCAAAGGCTATTGATTCAAGTACACAACATAGGAACCTCACAATACCGACATTTTCATTTTTAAGAGTAAGCATTTGAAAACAGGTGATATTCAAATTAAGAGTGTGGTCAGAGGCCTGGTGGTGCAGTGGTTAAAAGCTCAGCTGCTAACCGAAAGGTCATAGTTCATATCTACCAGCCATTCCTTGGAAACTTGATGGGGCAGTTCTACTCTGTCCTATAGGGTTGCTATGAGTCGGAATCAACTCAAGGGCAACAAGTATGTGTGTGTATATTCCAAGTAATATACGGTGCAGAAAAGAAATCAAATCCTATTTCTTCTATTCCTAAGATTACTTTATTGTAACAATGTAAGCAATTACCTATCAGCCTGTTGCAAAATCAGTGCTGTATGTAATCAATATGATTCCAAGAGAAAAACAAAAAGTTGATCAATTCCAAGCTGGAATACACATTAAGCCATGATGGTGGCTCAAGTTCTTTTTGGAAGGCACTGATGTATTAAAGGTGTTTTTCCTACAAAGAATTTATAAAAATAAAAATGTCCAGGTGGATCATCTTTTTTTCTTCTTGTATCATTATAGCCATGATTTTATTTAATAGGCCATGAGGTAATTTGTAAACACACCAATTTTAACCAAGATTTTTTTTCTTACCAAATAAAATCATATTTCTGCTAGAAACTTTCCTTCTAGTCATTTTAAATGAATAATCCAACTTACTGTCAAAAGCCAGTATATGTTTCTTTTAAACGCTTATTAAGCCCTAACCTCCATTTACCCCCAATTTCCCTAGGGGAAATAATTAAAAGTTATTAAAACTATGAAAAGTTATCATTAGGTTATTTGCTACAGAAACCTGAATTACCATGTTAAAGGCATTAGCTTGCATTTGCACACCCAGCACAGGAGAACCTCCTATCCAGCGATAAGAACATGGCACGTGTGGACGTCATGCTTTGCTTCATGGACTGAGAGCTTCGCAGCCAAGGACGCAGGCCCCAGACCTCACAGGTTAGCCTTTTCCCTCGCGGCCAAGTGAGACCCATGCTGCACAAAGGAGTGGATCGCGTTCTGTTTTGAAAGAGGAAGACCGGCAGGTTAGTTAACTCACTCGGCAGCAGCAACTTGGCATTTCTCTCAGCTTTAATTTGTGCTCAGATGAAAATATAATTCAGAATTCATTCACCTTTAGCTGTGTTACATGGTCCAGAGCTAAAATTAAGAGTGTGTGTTTTGTGAATGAGTTCTTTTTATCTCAAATGAGTTTCTGAATAGCTGTTTTAAAAAATCTAGAGGCTGCAGACAAAGGCCGCTGAGGAGAATGCTGCTCAAAGGAAACCAGCCTGATCTAACCCCGGGGCACACGAAGTTCTGCCGCAGCCAGGCAGCTCTGAGCTTACCTTAGGTTTCTCAGCGTTGTATTTGTCCAGAAGCGCCTGGATGCAGGCCCCGTAGTCAGGGTGGACATCACTGAAGTTCTTGACCTGAAACCCAATGAAAATAAATGTCAATATCACCCCAAAGCCCTACTATGACACTCCTCAGTGCCTCTGTTTCACCATGTTCTATTTGATGGGGGAAGGAAGGAAGTTTCAGCAGGAGATAAAACCAGACAGTGTTTGACAACACAGGCCCTGGAGTCAGCTGCCAGCAGAAACATTCCAGCACCTCAGCTCAAAGTGCAGCCTGACTTTTGGAAGCAGCTCTGTTCTTGCCCCTCCTTCTGAAGGACAGTCGGGAGCCGTGACATCAAGCCTTTAGGCAGGCGTCAAACTACAAAAACGTTAGTGGTATTTCTCATCATCTGAAGTTTCAGCAAAACTGTGGAAGGACCCACATTCTGATATTGGACATTTACTATCTTGCACAGAATGTAGGTGTCATCAAAAGAAACAACATAGGAGACAATTCACCCTAAAGCCAACTAAGTGATTATACGTTGGACAAAGAGCTAAGGATCAATGGACATGCCATGCCGTATAAAAGATGGAGAGGAAGTAATCACAGGCCGACTGGGGAGTTACTACTGTTTTTTTAAGTCCCCTTAACCAGTAGCCATTGAGTTGTCCCTGATTCATGGTGACCACATGTACTTCAGAAAAGAACTATGCTTCATAGGGTTTTCACAGCTATGATATTTTGGAAGTAGATCTCCATGCCTTTCTTCTGAGGTACCTCTGAGTGGATTCAAACCGTTAACCTTTCGGTTAGTAGCCAAGCACTTAATTGTCTGTACAACCCAGGGACTCATGTAAAACAGAAATGTCAGTTTTCCTTTTAGGTGTTCCTCCACACATCTGCACTATCTTCTTTTGCCAGCAGATGTCACCCCTTAGCTTACAAAGAATCGCTCACCGCTTTCTTCTGGATAAAAAGCTGTGCGTCTTTCAGATGGCCTGCAATGTTCTCACACAGGCGTTGCCTCTGTTCATCATTCAGCACGTTTTTATAGAATGTTCGCACCTGCTCATTGAGGAGAGAGAGTGCAGAGAACCGAATAATGGGTTTATGTCATTTACAAAACTCACCCAACGTACCACATTTGAAATGAATGATCAAAAAATTTTTTTAAATAATTTTAAATTATAGTTGAAATTGTTACCTGTGTTGAGTTCCTCACTATTAGTTTAAAGCAAAACGGGGAGAATCCAGTTATTGATAATAGCTAACAACTGCTTTTTAATAAGGTCCTTTTTAGTCGACTGCTTATAAATTCCTTACAAATAGAAGGCTGTATAAAACCCGTTGCCACCGACTCAATTCTGACTCAGGATAACCCCATGTGTTACAGATTAGGGTCTTCTTGGCTGCCATCTTTACGGCAGTGGGTCACCAGCTATTCTTCCATGACGCCACTGGGTGGCAGTACAGCCTACAATTAAAAACACCACCCCTGAGCACAGCACAGGAGAGAGACTCCCAATTTCTCAGAACTAATTGCTTCCACGACAGTCCACATGCCTCCAAGCTGCATATTCAGCCTGGTGGGGAGTTTTTCCAATGGGACACCCTTTCCTGGTTCTCACTGTTATGCCTAGAGCCCAGTTCTAGCACTCTGCCATATACGAAGCCTGTGGCCTCAACACCCCATCCCTTGGATGCATAAAACCCTAATAAAGTGTAAATGAGGTCCGGTTACTCCCATGAGACATGCGCCTTCAAGGTTCACCCACCACTGTGATTCCTTTTTCATTTCCGGGACATGGAAATGGAACGTTCTTGTTTTTTAGCTCAGCTACATTACTAAAAACGTTTTTTAAATCTAGCATCTCTGTGTGTGTTACAAGTAGAAGGCAGGCCTCCTCTGTCATCTCAGTCTACCATCCTGAACTGAAGGGAATTTGGTCCTGCTTCCAGGGGTGTGCTGAGGCCAGCTGGTACCGGCTCGTGAAAGCTGCTTGTCGAATGTTCGGGAATTTAGTGAGCCACATAGTAAACAAAGCCATTAATAAAAATTAAATTATATAAGCTTACAAGTGAATAAATATAATACAAATGAATAAATTATAATACAAAGGTAAAAAATACTTAAAATGCATCACTTTTTAATTAATTTACTATATATTAACCTATGTTCTTGAGGTTATTTTTGTCGACTGTATCTGTATGGTACAAACACCAGTGTTCTATTGAGCATTCCTTCCCAACTCCACAGATTCTGTGACATCATGTTACTATCTTGAAATCAGCCCTGTGGGAATATTTCCACCATGAAAATCAACAAATACCATAAATTAGAGTTCTTCTCCCAAGGGCCAGTTGTTAAAAAATCTACCAACACATCGCCAAATAACACCCATATAAAATGCTTGCTCTTCCAGAGATTTGGTTAATCTCCAGTTTTTAAAAGGTGAAAAAAAAAAATACATATACATACACGAAGATAAACAGTGCACCTATTTCAACCTGTGGCATAAGATGACACAATGGAAATACAGTCAATCCTCATTATTCTCAGCACCTGTATTTGAGAACTTGCCTACTCACTAACGTTTGTTTGTAACAGCAAAATCAAGGCTCACTATGCTTCCAGTCATTCGCAGACATGCGCAGAACAGCAAAAAAATTTAGTCCCCCAATGTGCACGTTCCCGGATTTGGGGGAACAAGGCAATCGTCAGCTTTCTTGTTCCAGCTCTCATACTCTAAGCAAACGTCCTTTTTGCGGTCTACTTAGTGCCACGTTTTTCTCATTTTTTGTGTTTTGGTTGGATATTTCACTGTTTAAAATGGCCCCCAGGCAGAGCGTTCAAGTGCTGTCTAGTGTTCCCACGTGCAAGAAGGCTGTGATGTGCTTTCTGGAGAAAACGTGTGTGTTAGATAAGCTTCGGGCAGGCATGAGTCATAGTGCTGCTGGCCACGAGTTCAATGTTGATAAATTCACAGTATATATTAAATAAACAAACAAAAAATAAACAAACCCGTTGGTTGCCCTTGAGTCGATTCCGACTCATAGCAACCCCATAGGACAGAGTAGAGCTGCCCCATAGAGTTTCCGAGGAGCGCCTGGTGGATCTGAACTGCCAACCTTTTGGTCCTATAGGGTTCTATAGGGTTCGGTTTTTGGTTTGGCTTAACACCTACCAACTATATGTAGCTCAGTCACTCACTGCAGGAGAGCATGGACTCCACTGGTGTGACAGCTGCTCTATTAGGCAGACAAGGTTTCTGAACCACTTTATCAGCTCCAAACTTTAACCCTAGATCCACACCCCTCTCCCCTGCTGCCCCGGCCACTCCCAATCACTATCCCCTTTCTCCTCACTGAAGATAATTTTTTTGTCTTACTTCTTATATCGTAAACGTGTTTTTCCTTTTAGAAATTTGCATAAATTGAATCATACCATCTGTATTCTTGTGTCTGGCGTTTTTGCTCAATATTATGTTTATGAGGTTCATCCATGTTGCTGTTTGTTCCAACAGTTCATTAATTTTCATTGTTGTACATTGTGCAATATACCACTATTTATTTACCCATTCTACCGTTAAGGGGCTTTTGGGTAATAGTTGGCTTATTTCCAGTTTTTTGGAACTCACGAAGAGTTTTGTACATGTGTTCTGGTGCTCAGTGTGTACACATTTCTGTTGGGTTCACACTTCAGAGTGGACCTGCTAGGTCAGAAAACATGCATATGTTCCACTCTCATAGATACTGACAGTTTTGTAAAACGGCTGAATCAACTGACACTCATGAGAGTTAAGACTTGTTCTTCGTTCTCACATGGTATGGTCAGTATTTTTAATTATAGCTATTATGGTAGATATGCAGTAGTATCTCTTTGTGATTTTATTTTGCATTTTCCTGAGAGTACGAGGTAAAGCACCTTTCTGTGTGTTTCTCAGCCACCTGGATAACCTCTTTGATGAAGTGGCAATGCAAGTCTTTTGCCTATTTTTCTATTCAGTTGTCTATCTTTTTATTATTGCTATTTCATAGGAGTTCGTTATATACCCTGTAGATGAGTCCTTTGTTAGTTAAATGAATTGGAAATACAATCTCCCAGTCTGTGGCCTGTCTTTTCAATTTTTTAATGGTATCTCATAATGAAGTTGTTTTTTTGTTTTTCCCTCTCCATGAGTTGGTTTGGGTTGGCTCCATGAGTTGATCTTGATAATATCTACTGTTCTATCTTCCAATCCACTATTCTCTTCAGCTGCATTAAACCTCCTTTTAAACCCATCTACCAGTTGTCATTACAGCTCATGGAGATCCCATATGTGTCACAGTAGAACTGTGCTCCACCGAGTTGTCAAAACTGATTTTTCAGAAGCAGATTCCCAGGCCTCGCTTCCAAGGCATCTCTTGGTGGACTCGAACCGCCAACCTTTTGGTTAGCGGCTGAGCACATTAACTGCTTGCAACACTGAGGGACTCTGTGTGCTGAGTTATTATTTCAGTAGTTTCATTTTTCAGTTTAGTATGTCTATTTGATTCTTTTATTTTTATAAAATTTATTAAATTATCCCAGTTATCATTTATTGTCTTAAACATATTAATCACAGTTATTTTGAAGCCTGTACTGGCAACTTTGTTGTCAGGATATGAATAGGTCTATTCCTAGTGTATTTCTTCTTTTTCTTGGTTTTCAGTCATTAGGTCTCATGTGCTGGGTATGTCTAATAATTTATTATTGAATACTGGACATTTGTGTATGCAACAGCATAGAGTTAAATGTGAGGCTCTATTTTCCTCCAGAAAATAATCATTTGTTTCTGGGAGGTAGTTAGGATAGAGGGAGCTCACCTTAATTCTGTCTGAGATTGAGCTAAAGCTGATTTTCAATTTTTGTGAGGGCAAATTTATTTCAAGTTTGACCTTATTCCTAGGAATGGCTCTTCAGGGATTCCAACTGAAAGCCTTGGGTGGTAATTAGAGACCCTTCCCCTTAGCAGACCCTTAACTCTAACTTTGTTCCTCCCTCCAGACCCATAAGGCTGCTGTAAGCTCTGCTCAGCATCTTGGCCAATGCTTAAGAATTGATAAATGCATCATAAAGGAAGGGCACCAAAGGTCAGGCTCATCTCTCTGCATTCCCATTGTGTCTGAGATCTGACCCCTCAAACTCCTGTGACTTTGTTTGCTCTCCAAAACCTTCAAACAGATGCTTTTCATATTTTATCTAGCTTTCCAATGGGTTCGTGGGATGATGGGTCTGACACAAGCTAGTCTGCCACAGCCAGATGTGGAAGTCCAAGTGCATCATTTTTACGAGTACAAATCTGAACCTTCTTACTGTTTCCCATGCAGTTCTTATAGTCACAGAACTATGCTGTGAACCTATAATGGTATCATGACTGCTTAAAAACATGAGCTCTATATGGTGTCATAAAAATCTCTCAGTAAAATAAAAATGGCCATGTAGTAAAATTTTACTGTATAAGCAATAGCCTCACTATCTAAACTGATTCTTGCAGGGTTGTATGAGCTAGTTTAACCCTGTATAGATCCCACAAAGGAAAATTCTTCTGTGTTACCTGAGTGACGTTGTCCTCGTCAGCACTGTTGAAGCGCTGCACATCCCCAGAACAGCGGGTGCCGTGCTCCAGGGCAGAGCGCTGTTGTTCCGGGGCGCTGAAGCTGTTGGGGTAGTAATTTGGGGCACCACCTGTAAAGGAAGAACATAGAGATTCACTTCAAACCAAACCAAACCTGTTACCATTGAGTCAATTCCAACTCATGGCAACCCTATAAAAAAAAACCCAAGCCCACTGCCGTTGAGTCAATTCTGACTCATAGTGACCCTACAGGACAGAGTAGAACTGCCCCATAGAGTTTCCAACGAGCGCCTGGTGGATTTGAACTGTCAACCTTTTGGTTAGCAGCCACAAGTCTTAACCACTATGCCACCAGAGTTTCCAGTGACCCTATAGGACAGAGTAAAACTGACCCATAGGGTTTCCAAGGAGCAGCTGGTGGAGTTGAACTGCAAACCTTTTGGTTAGCAGCCAAATGCTTAACCACTGTACCACCAGGGCTGCACTTAGGGAGATAAAAAATGAAGCAAGTCTATAATTACTCAATGCAATAAGAAATAAATATAAGTGGCAATCACATATACACACATTACACTTACCATATATCTATGTATAAACATATAAATACACACATACACATACATATCATACACACACACACATATGTCCCTGGGTGGCACAAAGGGTTGAGTGCTCGCCTACTAGTCAAAAGGCTGGTGGTTCGAACCCACCCAGAGGTGTCTCAGACGACATACCTGGTGATCTGCTTCCCAACTGTCACAGCCTTACAGCCTTGAAAAACTCTACGAAGCAGTTCTATGCTGCACGCGTGGAGTCACCATGATTCGGAACTGACTTGATAGCAACTAACAACAACCACCACTACAAATAAGTTAAAACGGATGTTTCTCAGTCTGGTACTTCTAGTAAATCAGCTCTCATTTATCTGGGGTAATAGAAGGAGTACCAAATACAATCAAAACTCTTATTATGACTTCGGAAATAAACTGTCCATATTTTTTATTTTGGCATATTTATCTTCCTAACCATACTTTGCTTAAACTGATATTAGCAATAGCGTCAATTATCTGCACACACACCGCCTAACCAGAAGGAGTGGCCGAGAAACATAGTAAGTGGTTTGGGCAAACCAGTCTGGGGTGGGATTTTCCCAAGCTCACTGCCAGAACAGATCATCCACAAACGGACAGCCAGGAGGTGCCTATATATCACGCTAATCTAAATGCACCCAATGGGTGTGGAGGGGGAGGGGAGGGAGGCCACCATACTATTAGGGAGCCTCATTATTAACCCAAGAAAGTAGTTCCAAGCCAGACACGCCCACATGAAAAGCAAAATGCTCCAATAACCCTGCCACCACCGTGTTCTCTGCATGAACAATTAGCTCTGAAATGTGTCTATCTGAGTAACTTAAAAATTCTATTTCCGGATGAGCTCTGACCTTTCCTCAAGGTGGGAGTTTTCTTTAAAGTCAGTGACTACTGAAACAATTGAGCTCTTTCATTGCGCTTCAAGAGCATAGCCCAGATACTCTACATTTAAAATTAGGCAAAGGGTGTGTCAAGACACCTCTTTAGGTCATTTTTTTCCATAGGTATACCACCCTAATGGTCAATAGGATTGAGCAACAACTTATTAAGGAAGTTCCAAAATATATATGAACCTCTTTGCTATAGCCAGCTTCAAAAACAAAGGGACTGAAGACTGTGAATGAAAAAAATAACAGCAGAATAAAAAGTGAAAGGCAGAAGTCAGACACAGGTAGTATCAATTACTTCAGGCAATAACACACCCATGCTTCCGTAAACCTGAGAGCAGAAATGCTGCAACCACCCAACGTAATTAATTACCAAGCACGTAAATGTGTCAAATATATGCAGAAGGCTTAGTGATAATACTGACAAAAGCAAGGCTCAAAATCATACACACAAAGTGATCTAACATGTATAAAAAATATTCACAGAAAAGACTGGCAAGAAATACAGTGAAATTAACAGTTTTGGCCTTTGGGTGTAGGGACAATAAGTGGGTTCTTCTCCCTTCTCTTTTTCTCCCTATATTTTCCGAATTTCCTTTAGGGCACACGGATTATTTTTATCATGGGAAAACAAACTTTGTTTGAATATGGCTATGGTTATAAATATAAATCATCAGTAAAATTTCTCAAGGGATCAATGTAAGCAGCCTATTACTGAAACATATGTGCCCTAAATGTGGAAATCAAAAAAGAAAACTAGGACCTATTTTAAGCTGTGGTATATTAAAAGGGAAAAACATTAATCAAGTATTCTGTTTAGCTAATGCAAATGAGTAATTAGAAACAAAGGCTGCTTGTAACTGGCAACAAAATAAATTCATAAATTTGACAAATAAGCTACAAAAAACAGTCTCACCTAACCAGTTAAATTTACATGAATTCAATTACACGCATTCAGCAAAAAAAGGTGGAGGGGAGGGAAGAGTCCCTTTATTTACCCCACGTCCCCCCGCCTGCCTGCTCCTTCCCCTCCAAGTTCTAACCAGACTTGCTCCTTCAACGCTGGAGCAGAATTGCAAAGAGAAACAAAAGACATGAGCTCTTGGCTTTGCGCTTCCAGGCGTCTAAGTCCTGGTGGTTTAAGGAATTCCCCTGAAGAGTCTTTAAAACTTAACCCCTAAGTTCGATGCTGGAGTCCCTGGATGGTGCAAACGGTGGATGTACTTGACTGCTAACCAAAAGGTTCAAGTCCTCTCAGAGATGCCTCAGAAGAAATTTCAAGATTGAAAACCCTGTGGAGTACAATTCTGCTCTGACACACATGAGGTGGCTAGGAGCTGGAATTGGCAATTGGTTTAAGTTGGATGCTACTCGACTATAACCAGCATGAAAGCTCCTTCTCTCTATCAGCTGAACTGCAAACCTGAGGTGGGAACTCTCAACAAATTTGATAAGATAGGTAAAAGCATGAAGAGCCCTCAGGCAGTTTAAACCTTCACTGCTAGGCAAAAAAAAAAAAAAAAAACCCCAGTTGTCTGGCACGCCTGTGGAGCACCTTCGCAGAGCACAAGGCAAGGGGGTCCTGTGGGGCCCAGCTTGCAAAACACTGGCCTGGTGTCCCATCACATCCACTCTGGCATCTCCCCTTGCAGGACCCACCTTGGTTGTGCAGCATACACATGGGGCCATCACGCTGGTAGTTGGCCACCTGAGCACGGTAGGGACAGTTCACAGGTATCTGAAGGTAGTTGGGGCCCAGGCGGTGGCGGTGAGTGTCAGGATAGGCAAAAAGACGGCCCTACAGTTATAAATAAAACAACACTGACCATCTGCAGCAACATAAAATAGGAATGGTCTATAAACTTCATTCCAAAATTTGAAGTACAAAGTACTCGGTATATGGTTACCACAAAACCTTGCCCATCCCCCCACTAAAAAGCAAAGTCTCTTCTCTCTTATGAAATGAGTTCTCCCTAACTAAACAAGTCTTTAATCTTCCATGCCATAAAACCAAACAACTGTAAATCTTCACATCTGTTCTAGATAAGAACTCCTCTTCCTCTCCCCGCAAAATAACTAGTGCTCTGTTTTGTATTATTTCCTGTTCCCAAGGAAGCCTTACACTGTAAAGTAAATTCACCAGAACCCAACTAACTGGAATCCTGATTTAATTCCATTCCTCTCAACCCCCTTCCACTCTAGGAGAAGGATCAACCTTTTGTTCTTAACAAAAACAAGCAAATTAGCACAAAACCAACTGTCTAGGAAATTACTGAAGAAAACACCTCCCATTTTGTGTTCTGAGTTATCTCAGATACAGTTTGAGCTTTGAAACTTTCTAGTTATAAACAAAGAACTACACAACTTATTGCTTTTAAGCTAAGCAATTTATAAATGCAATTTATAGCTTTTAAGCTAAGGTTTTTTAAGCTGAGGTTCAAAATGATAGCCCTACAATGCCAGAAGGTCTTGAATCAAAGATTCAGCTATGTTACATATTTACCAAGGCAAGATGATACACATCTTGAAATTTCTTTCAATTAGTACAGACATAAAAAGTTGTATGATTAACTCTGCATTAATATTACTATCCAATTAAGTATTCTCATCATCTAAAGCTCTACTCTATGAGCCATTTGTGTATGCGTGTGTGTGTGTGCTTTACATGAAGGTTTATAGAGCAAATTAGTTTCTAATTACACAATTAATACACGAGTTCCATTCGTCCAGCTTTCCTGTCCCCTCCTGCCTTCTCATCCTTGCCACTGGGCTGGTGTGCTCATTTAGTCTCGTATACATGGTTGAGCTATATTTATTATTGTTTGTTTTATGGGCTTGTCTAACCTTTGGCTAAAGGGTGAACCTCAGGAGTGTCTGGGGGCCATACTCTCAGGGTTTCTCTAGTCTCTGTCAGACCAGTAAGTCTGGTCTTTTTTTGTGAGTTACATTTTGTGATACATTTTTCTCCAGCCCTACCCGGGACCCTCTGTTGCGATCCCTGTTAGAGCAGTCGGTGGTGGTACCAGGCACCATTTAGTTGTGCTGGACTCAGTATGGCGGAGGCTGCAGTAGTTGTGGTCCATCAGTCCTTTGGACTAATCTTTCCCTTGCGTCTCCAGCTGTCTTCATTCTTCCCTTGCTCTATGAGCATTTTTTGTTCATTGACTTTATCATTGGCCTTGAATCTTAAAAAAAAAAGGACATGCCTATATGCCTAATTTTACCTGTTCCACTGCTCTGTGGATAGTCTACTCTTAGCCGAGTGGCGGCACCTCCCATAATCATTTCAAAGAGTCTAAGCTAATATTTAGATGACTGGTCCTGAGCCATGACTAAGACCCACCTCTAGCGTGGAGGCTGGTTACCTCCTTTGGCTCAAAACCAACTAAGTTGAACTTTAATTCTACCAACAGGATAAACAATGCAATCAGGCCATTAGCAGCCCCTGGGATGTAGCCGCTATCATGTAATTGTTCTGGTGTCACCTTATGCTTATTGGGCAACTAACTCTAGTCCAAGGTGTGAAGCCTGGAAAATTGGCACAGTGAGAACGTAACCTGGACACCAAGTTGAATCTAGGGCTTACCCAAGGCCCTGGGCCTGAACTCCTCTGCTGGGCCTGGTGAGAAAGCAGAACAAAGCTCCCACACACAAGC
Organism: Loxodonta africana; assembly: GCF_030014295.1. Taxonomy (NCBI): domain Eukaryota; kingdom Metazoa; phylum Chordata; class Mammalia; order Proboscidea; family Elephantidae; genus Loxodonta; species Loxodonta africana. Next base: position 48,770,883 of record NC_087348.1, read on the forward strand.
TACCAACCCAACCTCTTCTCTGACTCCTAGTGAAGAAAGGATAAACCTGTGCCATCAGGTACTAAGTGGACAGTCTCTCTGTGACGAACAGGTTACCCACCCATGCATTATACGACTCTGTCCATTTCACTGTGGTCTGGCTTATCACACTGGAAAACAAAGTCTTACAATTTATTAATGTGATCTTGCCGAAAGGTAACTGACAACATTATCCATCAGTATACTAATCACCATCACGCTAAGGCGCTCATAAACTCTCGGTAGGAGTAATTTCAAAGTCCTCCTGACTGGCTCTCCACTTCCAGTCTCTCCTCCAACAAGACATCCTACATACTCCTGCCAAGAAATGAATCTTCCTAAGGCCCCGCTCAGATTATATCTCTTACCTACTCAAAAAATATATATGATTCACTGGTCTCCATGTGGCTGAATGAGAGCAACAGTCCTTCCACAGCTGCATGGCTCCTAAAAAGCTCCATGGTTTTAGAATTCACAGCTAAATGACCTAAGATTGTATGGGAAAAACTAGGCCAGGAACTGATACCTTGACTGAATTTACTAAAGCTCTCTCATATACTTTTTTAAAATACACTTTCAAAAAAAAAAAACCAAAAAGAGAGAATACTAAATTTAAAATATATTATTTATCAATAGAGAAATGACCGTATGTTTAATCTCCATTTATCATCCTTTTTTAGGATGCAGTTTCAATACGACGCTTTATACATGTGTTTTCTTTTGTTGCAGAGAATATGAACTGGTTAGGAGGCCCCTTTCCCTCCATCCAAATAGGCCTAGTCCTTCATCCAAATCTTCAAAGTCAGTGGTGCTGACAGCCTCCAAGGCCCACTGAGGTCCTCAAGACCCAGAGTAGCCTAGATTCTTCTGAAAAGACTTTGGGTGACCTTATATGTCTCAACCTGTTCCTTCAATACGCAGGGTTGTGCAGTCTTAGCCCTGCCCATGACAATTTCGGGCCCTGACAAATTCCACCAGCTACTCCTTCACACAGTTCAGCTCCTTTTTAACCACCAGGGAGGGGAGGTTCAGGACCCAAGGATACATTGCCTTGGCTTTCTCTACTCCCTGGCTTCAACTACAAGCACTTCTGCTTGGCCTTACCTTTTCTGTTTCCAACCCCCAGTTCCCTCTTTTTCTATCTATCCCCAACAGGAATGATTCTAAATGGCATATACCTGACCACATTTCTCAAAACTATAGGAAACTTTTATTTTCCCTGAAGGGGCAATTGTGCAAACTTCTCACTCAAGAATTTAAGGTCCCCTCTGACATTTGTCCACTGTACCTGTCCAAACTTCTAATTCAGGAAAGAGGGACAGATTATAGTTTAAACCTGTTCCCCCCTTCGTGCCTATGCTTCGTTCCCTACCTGACTGAGATGCATTCTGCCCTATTAAACCTCTGTTGAAAATAAAAATTGTATGTGCACTTCAAAACCCATCTCAAATGCTACCTCGCTCATGAAACTTTGTTGTCATCCTCTAAAGAGGCAAGATTTCACCTTGTGATTCCCCAAGGTACTCTGCCTTACCTTAGAGTTATCTTGTGTTTTCACATCCCTTATAATACCTGGGACAGGCTATCACCCACAGTAGATTGGACCTCAATTTCCATTAGTTAAATTGAACTAAAAACTACTGAGAAACCCACTTTCTATAAAAACCTCAGATGTTCCCAATGTCACAGTAAACAAGTTATTACAACAAAGGAATCTGAGCTTGTCCTCCAAGGAAGCTGACACCTGAACAGGAATCAGATCCTTACATAAGACGCAACCATCAGTGACTGTGGTCTGGTGGAGGGCATGGTCTTCAACCTTTATTCGATGGTCATAGTCCAAATGTACAACAGATTAATTCATTCAATAATTATTAAACCAGTTATTTTCCTACTGGTTTCTGATCCAAAGAAGAATTTCTAACTCTTTGTACTCTTGAAATTAAAGGAAAAGATTCTGCCTAACTAAAGACCTCTTTAAAATATTAAAAAGCAAAGATATGGCTTTAAGGACTAAGGTGTGCCTGACCCGAGCCATGATGTTTTCAATGGCCTCATATGCATGCGAAAGCCGAACAATGAGTAAGGAAGACCAAAGATGAATTGATGCCTTTGAATTATGGTGTTGGAGAAGAGTATTGAATATACCACGGACTGCTAAAAGAATGAACAAATCTGTCCTAGAAGAAGTGCAGACAGAATGTTCCTTAGAGGCAAGGATGGCAAGACTTCTCTCACATACTTTGGACATGTTATCAGGAGGAACCAGTCCCTGGAGAAGGACATCATGCTTGGAAAAGTAGAGGGTCAACAAGATGGACTGACACAGTGGCTGCAACCATAGGCTCTTGCATAACAACTATTGTGAGGATGGTGCAGGACTGGGCAGTGTTTCATCCTATTGTACATGGGGTTTGTATGAGTCAGAACCGACTGGACGGCACCTAACAACAACAATAACAACTCTTGAAAGAGCATATTGGAGAGTGATGTAAAACATACTGAATGTCTTCTACCACTGGCAACATAAATTTAGTTCATAAAAATCATTTCCACACTGAGCTTCTGGTAAAGGTGATGGAAAAATTTAGAAACGGAGAGTGGTGATGGTTGTAAAACACGATGAAGGTAATTAATGTCACTGAATCTTACATCTAAAGAATCTTGAAATGGCAAATATTTTGTTCTACTTATAGTTACTACAATTTAAAAAAAAAAAAAAAATCACCTCCAGATCTCTTTTTACAGGTGGAGAAATTTAAGCATCCCATGAAGAGGACATGAATAAAGTTACCCTGACCAAAGTTATAATCAATTAATTATATGCCCTCCCATGAGTTACAGACTGAACAAATAATGCTATATTCTACACATACCTGAGGCATTTCTAACATATCCATGGAATTTGGTTTTTTCTTATTTTATTCAAGTAATGTTCATCCAAGGATGGTTTCATCTAAATTCCACAGGGAACTAAGATGCAGATTATTAAAATTTAAATGGTATTCTAGTTAATTCTTCATATAAAGATTGCACCTCAGAACACTTTGATTCTCCAGGCTCACCTGAAGCATTTTGTCAGGGCTGGGCTCAATGCCGGGTGGCATGTTGCTTGGGTCAAAGGCTATTTGTTCAACCTCAGCAAAGTAATTGACAGGGTTCCGGTTTAAGACCAGTTTACCAACTGGAATAAGAGGAAAGTCCTTGTGAGGCCAAATCTGGAAAAAAAAAAAATGTCATATTCACAATTACCACACAACCAACTGAAGGAAACTAACAATTACCACACAACCAACAGACAAAAGCTAAAACTACCCATAAAAATACCAACATTCAAATCTAATGAAGCCAGAGATGACAAGTAAAAATCATAATTTTTAATCCAATAAAACATGTTAAGAACTTAAAGTGAGTACATTGGTTGAATCTTTCACAATAGTAAACAGTAAATACGGACAAAAGTACGTCATAAGCAAAGTACTTAAACTTTTCAAAATCTGTTCCCTGCTGATGATAATGTTTTTAATGATAATGTGGAAACCCCGGTGGCGTAGTAGTTAAGAGCTACACCTACTAACCAAAAGGTCAGCAGTTCAAATCCACCAGGTGCTCCTTGGAAACTCTAAGGGGCAGTTCTACTCTACTCTATGGGGTCGCTATGAGTTGGAATTGACTCGATGGCAATTTTTTTTGTTTTTAAATAATAACATAGGAGCTCTGGTGGAGCAACAGTTAAGCATTTGGCAGCTAACTGAAAGGTCAGCAGTTTGAACCTACCAGCTGCTCCTCAGGGGAAAGATGAGGCAGTCTGCTTCCATAAAGGCTACAGCCTTGGAAATCCTATGGAGCAGTTCTACTCTGTCATACAGGGTCATTATGTGTTGGAATCGACACAACTGCGATGGGTTTGGTTTTGGTTTAGTAAGAATGTACCAAACCACCGACATAAATTCATCAAACATGAATATGGAATCGAGATGCTGGTGAGCTCTCACTGACAGGCCTAGGAACTCTTAAGTGATACTCCCGTACTTTGCATATAACTTCCCTATCATTGTGAATACTTGCGAAAAATTTTTAAAAAGTAGGAAATAAGAGATTATAAAAGAAGAAAACAGTTTAGTTGTTAACTGACTCACCTTGGTGAGATCAAATGGATTAAATGGAAAATTTTCTGCCTGACTGAATGTCATGATCTGGATGTAAAAGGTCCAGGAGGGGTAGTTGCCTGTGGCAATGGCATTATAAAGATCTCGGATGCCATAGTCAGGATCTTCCTGGGAAAGTCTTGCTGCATCTTCCACAGAAAGGTTTCTGATGCCTTGGTCAGTCTACAGCATGAAAGAAATAAGCTCAAACTGAAACTTATTGGCAAAGTTATCAACCTTTAATCAGTAATTCATTGAAGGCTTATGAGACTCAATCAAGAAATCTTCATGGAACTAACACTAACCAAAGACAGAATTTTCCTTGTGATAATACCACCATTGTTCAAATCTGACACCAATATGAATGTATCAACAAGAAATTCTACTTGATTATCGATTCTTTTGAATGTCCAAGAAATTCAGATTACATAGTTTATATTTAGGATTAGTTCTATCTTTCCCTTTATATATTTCTATATTACTTGAATTTTTACACTGTTACTTTTCTAATCAGAAAATTAAAATATATTTCAAAAATAATCAAATGATTAATAAAATTAAAGAGGGCTTCCCCTTTTTTACATGAATTTTTTTTCTTACTTTCTATTTTATAATAGCTCAAATCAATAACTGACATTGTGCTCAGCTAGTATTCCCTCCACTCCCACCTTCTTCCTTTTTTTTTTAAGAAACCAAAGAATCATAGTCCATAGAGATGAAAAGAACTTTAGTAGGATTTTTCTGAACCAGCTCTCCCAGAATTAGTATTCTGACTTTCCAAACAAGCCACTACGACCCAAAGAAGTTAAGTCACTTTTACAAGTGCTGTTATATGATACCACACATATCTTCAATGAACTTCCTGTGTAAATCTGAAAGACCTGCAACAAGCCAAGTACCATGAGACTTCCTTAGTAAAAGTCAGCTCTGAAAGCTGGTTCATTTCATCCTAACTCTCTCTAGCCAGTGTAAATATTTGAAGCCTTCCTTCTCTTGGACCAGAAATGAAGCCACCTTCACCACTGAAAATTGAATGCTGCCATTTGCAGGTTACCCAAAGAGCCTACATTAATTTGCAACATCTCTTTAATTTTAACTGAATCCCCTAGGTTTAAGAAAGAACAATCTAAATCAAAGTAATCCAGCTTGATGAGTCCATGTCATTCTCAGGTTTCTTCAGGGCCCTCTGCTGAACAGTTCCATAGGCAATCCAATCTTTCCAGGCTGTGGGCAGCTGGTATTATTATTATCATCAAAATTTTACAGTGAAAAAAAACTGGAGCTTAGAAAACATCTAATAATATGCCCAAGGTTATAGCTATCTAGAAAAGTAAAGATATGAATTCAAGCTGGTCCAATTCTAAAGAAATCAACTTGGGTGGCTGTCCCAGGTGCAATCACTCAGTCTCACTCTAAATGACACCACAATGCTCCTTTGGGCAATAACCAGCCAATGGGTCAACTGTTTCTTAAAACAGTTCTGAGTCAAAGGTTACAACCCAAGCCATAAGAATAAAGAGGGGTGACAGTTTTCCCATTAGACATGCTTGTACAAACTGTTCAGATGAAGATTAAGACGAGATGGAAGAAAACAGGTCTTTTAAATAGCATTAAGAGGAAAACCATTTCTGTCTCTGCTGATATCAGCAGCATTTGGAAACAGAAGTTCTTGGGCCCCCAGGGGTTTTTAACCCCCTGAAGCTCTTTGAGAATATTACTTATTGTCATATTGCCAAAATCATACCAAGAGAGGACCCTATAATAAAACACTTCAATTAATTAAAGGGTTCTCAAAAGCAGAGGTAACCAATTTGATTTGAGTGTATAAAAACAAACGAAACAAGCATAAGGAGAATTCTGTTTTCTGACTTTCATAATTGATTTTACTTATTTTCCTTGTTCATAATACACTCTTCATAAATGCTGAATGAATAGATGGGTGATTTAAAAAGTTAGGAGAAATGTTTTTAGAAAGGAACCATCAGATGTGGAGAGTGACATTGTGGGGTTTACATAAACTTTCCCCAAAGAATAGAGATAACTGTGAAAATCTTGGTTTAGGAAACCATTCCTTGATGTTTAGGAGTCTTGGATAAGAACTCCAAACCACATTTAATCAACAGGTTATGCTGGTGAGGTGATTCTTGGGTAGGAGCTGGCCAGGCCAGAGGGACCCACCTCTTGATACCACACCATAATGACCACTTCATGATAAGCTCCATGGGCTTCCTGGTTGGTGATAGATGTCCGTGCATTCCTTTCTGGGACATGGAAGCTTCGCATTGGGAGCCTTCCCAGACCTCGCTCTAATAAGTGTCTCTCCACTTATATCCTTTTTGCTATAACAAAACTGTAATTGTAAGTACGGCACTGTCCATGAGTTCTGAGCCATTCTAGTGAATTATCCAACAGGAGTATTGGGAGCCAGCAAATCAGAAATTAGGGGGGTTAGGAACCCATGAGCTTATGGCTAGTATTTTGAGGGGGTAGAAGGATCCCTCAAATTTGTACCTCGTAGGTCGAAAGTGAGGGGAGCCCTGGGTACTCCCAAGCTTGAGGCTGGTGTCTGAGGTCTTGGGCAGACATGGCACTCTGGAAGGCTGTACCCTTTATCTTGTTAGATCTGACCGAGCTCTGGGTGGTTAGGGCCAGAGGAAGAAGCACTGCATATGCAGGTGGTGTCAGAACAGAAGTGGCAGAGAAGTCTAAGGGTGAGATTTGCTATATCCTTACAGATGGTGAGCTGGTATTACAGACAGGAATACTCCAATTCCACCTTAATCCCCTCCAAGATCCCAAAAGATAACTGTGCTCAAGACAATGACTCAGGGCTAGAAAAAAGCAAAGCAACCTAACACTTTACAGTTTTCTAGGGCTTAATCCAACATTCCAACACAGAATCCTAGAAAGCTGTTAGTGTGTGTGTGTCTGTATCTAATTGCTCTCTTTATAACTCAGAAGTGATTCATTTAGAACCCAACCCACTCAGGTATGATCTAAGTAACATAACAAAAAAATCTGTTTCCAAACAGGATTACATCCATAGGTACAGGAGTTAGAATTCCAACCCATATTTTGGCGGGCCACAATTTAATCCCTAACAGTAAGGCAAGGTGGGAGAGCCCCGCATCCCCCCACCCCAGAGGGGCAACATGCACCTTATAATGGAATTTGCAATAAACTGCCTCTCCGTCTGCATTGACCAGTTTGAAAGTATGTGATCCATATCCATTCATGTGCCGATGTCCGTCTGGAATCCCTCTATCACTGAACAGGAAAGAAACCTAAGGAGCAGAAACACAGGCCTAACATTTTTCAGTTTAAAGCAAAATACCTTAGATTTTTAAGACATTTCTAACTAAATTACTGGTTAATCCCTCACTGACATGAAACATACTAGCCAATTACCCATGGGGAGAGCTACCATGATTTCATTTGCAGAAAACAGAATTTTAAAGCAGAATGACATATAAATCATTAACAGCATGGCTCAGAATTCTACAAAAGAAAGCTAAAGTTTATTGCAGCTCTGTTTACAATAGCAAAAAGCTGGAAGCAACCAAGGTGTCCATCAACGGATGAATGATTAAATAAATTGTGGTATATTCACACAATGGAATACTACACATCGATAAAGAACAGTGACAAATCTGTGAAACATTTCATAACATGGAAGAACCTGGAAGGCATTATGCTGAGCGAAATTAGTCAGAGGCAAAAGGACAAATATTGTATAAGACCACTATTATAAGATCTTGAGAAATAGTATAAACTGAGAAGAACGCATACTTTTGTGGTTACTAGGCGGGGAGGGAGGGAGGGTGGGAGAGGGTTTTTTACTGATTAATTAGTAGCTAAGAACTGCTTTAGGTGAAGAGAAGGACAATACTCAATATATGGAAGGTCAGCTCACCTGGACTGGACCAAAAGCAAAGAAGTTTCCAGGATAAACTGAATGCTTCAAAGGTCAGCGGAGGAATGGCGGGGGTTTGGGGACCGTGGTTTAAGGGGACTTCTAAGTCAATTGGCAAAATAATTCTATTATGAAAACATTCTGCATCCCACTTTGAAATGTGGCATCTGGGGTCTTAAATGCTAACAAGCGGCCAACTAAGATGCATCAATTGGTCTCAACCCACCTGGAGCAAAGGAGAATGAAGAACACCAAGGTCACACAACAACCAAGAGCCCAAGAGACAGAAAGGGCCACATGAACCAGAGACCTACATCATCCTGAGACCAGAAGAACTAGTTGGTGCCCGGCCACAATCGATGACTGCCCTGACAGGGACCACAACAGAGAACCCCTGAGGGAGCAGGAGATCAGTGGGATGCAGACCCCAAATTCGCATAAAAAGACCAGACTTAATGGTCTGACTGAGACTAGAGGAATCCCGGCGGTTATGGTCCCCAAACCTTCTGTTGGCACAGGACAGGAACCATTCCCGAAGACAACTCATCAGACATGAAAGGGACTGGACAGTGGGTAGGAGAGAGATGCTGATGTAGAGTGAGCTAATTATATCGGGTGAACACTTGAGACTGTGTTGGCATCTCCTGTCTGGAGGGGGGATGGGAGGATAGAGAGAGTTGGAAGCTGGCAAAATTGTCACGAAAGGAGAGACTGGAAGGGCTGACTCATTAGGGGGAGAGCAAGTGGGAGTATGGAGTAAGGTGTATACAAACTTATATGTGACAGTCTGACTTGATTTGTAAACGTTCACTTGAAGCTCAATAAAAGTTAATAAAAAAAAAAAGGAAAGAAAGCTAAAGAAAACAAGACTAGTCTAACATGATACTCGAAAATTACTTTAATAGAAAATTTCTTTGGTACTACTTTTCCCTCATTCCATCAATATCAGAAGACTTATCTCATACTAGAATCTTTGATCCTTAATATTGTTAAATATGATCTATGCTTCTAATTATTATCATCATCATTTAAGGACTATGGGTCAGGAAGATTAACAAAAATCAGTCATTATAAGAAATCTGAGGAAGTCTCCCCAAAAGAAAATCAGAAACCAATCCTAATAAAATAACCAAAACGAGAGAAGCCCGTTATGACACATGATAAACAGTTCCATCCCAGGTGATGTTTATGATACAGTGAAAAACTAAGTGTTCCTACCTGATGCAGAGACTCGGGGCGCAGGCTCCAGAAGTCCCACACCATGTCGGGATCCTTCAGGTGCGTTTGAGGGTTTCTCTTTTGGCTGTGGATAAAGGAGGGGAACTAAATGGGAGGAAAAAAAAATAATGACAAAACTAAGTTTACAGGAATTATGGTGTCACCAGGCAATGTTTCTTTCTGTTATACATAAGGTCATCATGAGTCTGGGACGACTTGACAGCAACTAACAACAACAAAGCATTATACTTTGCTTATTGCTAGGTTTATGGATTATAATTCTGAACAATTCTAGAATTTTCACCTGTGAAACCCTCAAATGAAATTCATGCAACATAGGCAGCTAGTGCCTAAGATACCTAAAGTATTTCAAACACACTCAAAGCTATAGCATCTCTTTAAGGAAACAATGCACCCGCCCCCCTGTACACACACACACCTCCTGCTGATGCTGAGCATGTACAAACACCCACTACTCATTCCCAGGGCAAAGCCCCTCTTTTTACTAATGCTCCAAGCTCTGCAAGGAAAAGTGAACTCTGTGCATTGGAGCCAATCAATCTTGAAATGCCAAATCTAAGACCAATGGTAACTGTTATTTGATCTAACAAAAATATACTAAATACAGAAAAACGTTTACAAAGGCAATCCAGCCAACAGAAATTCTCTTCTTTCTGCCTTTGCCAGGCACTCTCCTCAAATGCCAACCTATACAGAGTATTTGAAATCCATTCAAATTAACAAACATTTATAGAATCCAGAGTATTATAGCACCTACCAATAAGGCATCCCTGATGAAGAAAATGGGAGTGTTATTTCCAACGAGATCCCAGTTACCATCTTCTGTGTAAAATTTCACTGCAAACCCCCGAGGGTCACGAACTGTGTCAGCTGAGCCCAATTCTCCAGCTAGAAAACAAATAGGAAATATGAAGCATTAGGCAGAGTACCTTGCATTCAAGAAGTCCAAAGCCATAAACATGGGTATCTATCCTTTTCAATCCATTTTCTAGAAGTGAGTTAGCTGTTCAGATGCCTGGGTTATTATTTCCACCACCCACCAGCCAATTTGATCTACAAATTAAACATAAGAACTAACTGAGAGTAATAAGAGAATACACATAATAATAGCTAAAAAGGTTATCCATTTAACATAAGAAGATAGCTTTGTTTACAGATAATTAAAATTTAAACTAAATTAGTGGAAGAGAATAATTAGTAATATCAAGGTAGCGAACAAAGACAATAAAGTGAGTTGCAAAATTATGAGGTTAGTATTAAGGAAAAGAATGAGAAACTAATTTGCTCTGGAAACATTCACCTAAATCACAATTTAAAAAAAGAAGTAAAATATAGATTCTCATTCTCAAGTTTTGTTTTGTTTTTTTTTTGCATTCTACCAAACCAAAAACATATCCAATGCTGTCAAGTCAATTCCAACTCACAGCAACCCTATAGGACAGAGTAGAACTGCCCCATAGGGTTTTCCAAGGAGCAGCTGGTGGATTCTAACTGCCAACCTTTTGTTTAGCAGGCAAGATCTTAACCACTGCGCCACCAGGGCTCCTTACACTCTATAAGATTTTAAAAATGCAAAAGCATGGAATGATACAGACACAGAATTAATTACACATGGTGGTATACCAAAGTGTGGTATGATAGATCTGTTGTTGTTGTTGGGTGCTGTCATGTCAATTCCTACTCATAGCAACCATATGTGACAGAGCAGAACTGCCCCATAGGGTTTTCTTGGCTCTAATCTTTATGGAAACAGATTGCCAGGTCTTTCTCCTGCAGAGCTGCTGGATGGGTTCAAACCACCAACCTTCCAGTTAGCAGCTGAGTAGTTAGCCATGGCACCATCAGGGCTCTAATACTTACTAATTCTGTCACATGAGGAAAATCACTTAACCTTTCTGAAATAAAAATAGTTCTTACGAAGTAGCTGTACAGATCTGAGATAATGTCTGTGACACACTAACCCTGGTGAGCACATAGTTAATTCTCAATAAATGGCAGCTGGTATCATGGTTATTGAATAAGATCCTCATCCTAACGCTTCCACGTGAGGCGAGTGATCACCTGTAGGCAAGTGCTTTCCAAATGTCATAGAATTGCAGAGAATGGCCTCTGTGTAGTGCTATGTAAAGATCTCAGCAAACAAAAATATAAGCAACTACCTACATGTCTCAAAACATTGTTTCTACTATATAAACCTTGCTACCATTGGAGAGATGCTTATTTCCTGTTGTGTAATAAGTTTTTCTTGAAAGTAAGTTATAAATGCCCAAATAAGTTACAAGGTTGAGTTTATCAAGCTATACCAGTCACGCCAATAGACCAACTTACCAACAGTGGAGAATCGAACTGCAATGGGAGTCCTCTTTCCAATATGCTCAAACACCTTTGCCTTGGAGTATCTGGTAATGTCATGTGTGACCTCAAAGTAGCCAAAGGCCCCTAAGAGAAATACACATAAACCATCACCATGAGACCATCACTCAGCCCATGAGGCCTTCAACACTCTTCCAGGCATCTGGGTGACTACAAAGAGAAACTGAAAGTTTAGCCCTGGCCTTCTTGGAGCTTCTAACATGAAGGGGAAGGGGAGACAAACCCAAAATAATAAGAATCAGATACAAAGCCCTATTAGCATTTAGTGCTAAGCCAAGCACCACGGAGCTGAAGTCAGAAGAGTGGGGCTGGGAGTGTTTAGGCAAGGTTAACCAAAGGACATGAGCCAATAGAGCCTTGAAGCACAGGAGGGATCTAGACAGAAACAGAAGAATAGGAAGGAGAGTAGAGAAAACACAGGGGAGAACAGACTAGACATATATTAAAGATGCCACAGGGCCAAACGATAAGCTGAACAGCATATCAAAGTCATGATAAAAGTCATGGAGAAGATGGAAAGAAGTCTTATCTAGGAAAAAGAAGAGATGAAGACAGCGGGAACTCCTAACTCAAGTCCAAATAAGCAGGTCAAGGGAAAATTTTTTCTTCCTTTCTGTTGTTTTATTTTCCCTATTGAGTCGCTTTCTTTTAAACACAACCACCATCTTTTGTTTCTGCCATAAAAGCAAGATAAAAGTTTTACAGATTTGTAGGACAAAAGGGAAGGAAAATCACCCCAGACCCACCACCCTAACACAACTATCTTCAATTTCACACAGTTTATTCCAGTATTTGTCTAATAAGTACACCATTTAAACCTGCTTGCAATGATGCAAAGTGTCTACACCTCTGTATTTTTTTAATTTCCCCACTGAACTATACAATGGAAGATATATTCATGATTACAATTTTTTATTTTTAATGAAATAAACTGTTTTCTATATAATATTCTATCCAGGGCAATACCTGTTGCCATCGAGTTGATTCAGACTCATAGCGACCCTATACAATAGAGTAGAACTGATCCATAGGGTTTCCAAGGCAGTTGTCTGTATGGAAGCAGACTGCCACATCTTTCTCCTCAGAAGCCGCTGGAGGGTTCAAACCACTGTCCTTTCGGTTACCAGACAAGGGCATAACTACTTCGCCACCAGAGTTCTGTATCCAAGGCAATTACCTCATTTAATTAATAATTCCCCTATAGATGGAAATATTTCTTTCTAACAGGGACAAAGATTTGACACGTCTATTAAAGGAACATTTCCCTTCGGGAAATAATTTTGACCCAGGAACGATGAAACAAGGCTTGTACGACAAACGAACATAGCTCTCACCTGCTCCTTTAGCATGCACGACTCTCTCAGGAATTCTCTCTCGGTCAAAGTGAGCCATTTCATCAGTGAAAACCACATCCTGAACCAGAAGGGGTCCCCGGGGCCCTACTGTCATAGAGTTAAGTTTGTCTCCTACAGGGTTGCCGGCTCCAGTGGTCAGGACACTAGGTCTCTAAGTGAACACAAGAGGGAAAAAAGCATAGAGGAGTCAACACAATGAAACTCTTAATTTATATGCTCATCCACGATGTCATTTAGTTGATTCCGACTCCTGGCGACCCTATAGGACAGAGTAGAACTGGCCCGTAGGGTTTCCAAGGAGCAGCTGGTAGATTTGAACCTCTGACCTTTTGGTTTATAATCCAGCTCTTAACCACTGTGACACCAGGGCTCCTATATGCTCATAAGTGTACATCATTTTCCAATTTTTATACCTTTTTCCCTAACTCTTTCTAAATTTCCTGTGTCCAAAATATTGAAATACTACAAGATGTGCTATTGTCTGAAATTTATCATCAGATCTCAGAAATCTTTGATAAATCGCAACACCAATCTGCTAAGAAACTTGGTCTGAAGAACAGAAACACAGCTGAATAACCTGCCAACAGCTTAGCACCTCCTCTAGAAAGACTCAACTCCATACAGGAAGCCCCCACACAGGGGTCCTCCAAAAAAGGACCATACGTGTTTTGCACTGAATGTCCAAACTAATAGCAAGAGGATGGTCTCCTAACCAGACCATCTGCTGGTTACTGCTTTGCTCAGTAAACTGTTTTGTTACTGCTACGAATGTTAAAATACATCATCCTCTATAATGAAGTCCTTTTTCTCAGGCAGTGTATAGTAGCTATCCATAACATTTCTTTTCAATTCCAGGGGAAAAAAAAGTCAAGGGCTTTTACTGTCACTAAGAATAAACTGTTACTGGCAAAACGGATTATAGTATTAATTTTCTAAGATGTCAAATGTCCCTGAAATGGGATAGGTTATTTTACGGTCATAAAGAACTAGTTTAATTCACCCAATTCTTGGATTTCAGTTACATCAGAAGCCTCTCAGCTGTCCCTCCTCTAGGGTCAGAACAGCATTCTTTAAGTCCCACATAATCCTGGGCATCTCTTAGCTTTGTATTGTCTTGCTCCTGTCAAACCTCCATTTTTGATGACACACAACTGCCTCTCCAATGTCTTTCCCTGGGCACCAGGAAATCAGGAGAGACATGTGGATGAAGCAAAGCTAAGCCACCTCCATCCTGGGGAACGACTCGAGGTCTACTGATTAAAGGCAACCTTACCAACTTCACACACCCAGAAAAGCATTGTTTTTAGTATTTCACAAACTCCACCCTCCCTGGGGTGGGGTGTATAATTTTCACCTTTTCGTGCACTCATCTTGCATTTTAAAATGAAATTAATACCTGCCTCTTCTCTAGAAGGCGATATGGAGGGTGGCGGTGGTACTTAAACTAATAAAATACCATGAACTATTTGGGAAAAGGCTTGAAATTTACAAACTTAATGAACAAGACTCTCTCTCTCTCTCTCTCACACACACACACGTAAACCCTCCTGGCCCACTAGAGTTCCACCAATATCAAAATGGGAAGAGGCCTATACGGTACCATGGAGAAACCATGAGTGCTGGCACCACAGAGCCTGGGTCCAACTTCCAGCTCTGCCAAGGACCAGCTGTATAGCTACTGGCAAGTTACTTGTTGAAACTTCTGAATCCCAGTTTTTCATCTGTGAAATGGACAGAATAACAACTATATCACAGAATGAATTTGTGGATTAAAAGAGCTAAATGTATGGAAAATGCAGGCCATGCACTAGGTATGAATATGAGAACCATTTTTCTGGCTGTGGAGGTCCCTAAGTGGTGCAAATGGTTTGTGCTCAACTACTAACCTAAAGGTTGGCATGGTTTGCACTCAACTACTAACCTAAAGGTTGGCAGTTCAAACCCACCCAGCAGCACCTTGAAAGAAAAGCTTGGCAATCTGCTTCTGTAAAGATTATAGCCAAGAAAACCCTATGGAGCAGCTCTGTCTGTAACACAAGGGGATGCCATGAGTCAGGGCTGACTCTACAGCAATGGTTTTTGTTTGTTGGTTTGTTTGTTTGTTACTGGCTGTAAGGAAGTGATGTAATAGCAGAAGAAGCAGAGCATTTATGTCTTATTTTTCAAGAACTCATGACAGATGTACACTCATCCACCAAGATTCTCTCGACCTTTAGCCATCTAGCCACAAACCCTTCAACACTGTCAGTGAGTTTAAAGGTCCAGTCAGCGGTTACCACACAGTAATACCCTTTGTTCTGCAGAGACACATGCTAATACATGTGACACTGCACATTTATGTTTTTTAAAGTAAAATATTAATCAGAAAAAGAAAACACAAAGTTGTACAATTTTACCTTCAGTTTAAACCTAATGCCTTGGTTTTCAATCTGGAATGTACACTGGAATCACCCAGAGGACTTTAAAAAAATACTGATGCCTGAGTCAACCCCTTAGAGATTTTTTTTATACAATTAGTCAGGAGTGAGGTCTGGACCATCCGGATTTTTTTTAGGCTCTCTAGGTGATTCCAAAGTGATCCACAGATTAAGAACCACTGACCTAAAGCTTTTGGATGTTTCAAAATTAAAATAATAACCTAGTTTAACGAATTAAATCTGTCTACCCCTTAAATGCTCTTTTCAACTATATAAACAAGGCACTATAGGAAACCTAAAAAAAATAAGGACATCTCATAAAGGCGAGGAATACAAGAGAGGATACCAAGAAGCTTAGTAAAAGAAAAGCTAACCATGTCAGAGTTTTGCTTAACCCATTGCCATCAAGTCAATTCCAACTCATAGCCATCGTTCAGGACAGAGTAGAACTGCCCCACAGAGTTAGAATTTTGTTTACATGCTTGCATTTCTAATGCAGGAAAGAAGCTACATGAGATAGGAAAGCCACATCACATGTCGCCTGCCTGTTACCAGGTCGGTGTGATACAGTCAAGAATAAAAACCATGCCCAACGAGGCAGATGCAGAGCAAGCGCCAATGAATGTCTGTTGGATGGATGGACAGATGGATGGACGGATGGGTAAGTGAAGAACTAAAGCATAAGGTGGTCTCACCATAAGACAATGAATCATGGAATCTTAAAGCAGGAATGCTGGAATTATGCCACCATTAGTCCCACCACTCGCTCAATTCAGGAACCCCCTCTATAACATCAACAACAATGAGAAATGAAACCTGGACCACACACAAAAACTAACTCAAAATGGATCAAAGACCTAAATATAAAATCTAAAACTATAAAGATCATGGAAGAAAACACATGGACAATATTAGGGGCCCTAATATATGGCTTAAATAGAATACCAGACATAGCTAAAAATGTACAAACAGCAGAAGATGAACTAGACAACTGGGGGCTCCGAAAAATTAAACACTTATGCCCATCAAAAGACTTCTCCAAAAAAGTAGAAAAAGAACCTACAGACTGGGAAAAAAAATTTGGCTATGACAAGGGTCTAATTTCTAAAATTCACAGAAAACTTGAACACCTCAACAGCAAAAAGACAAACAATTTAAATAAAAAATGGGCAAAGGATATGAACAGACACTTCACCAAAGAAGACATTCAGGCAGCTAACACATGAAGAAATGCTCACACTTATTAGCCATTAGAGAGATGAAAATCAAATCTACAATGGAAATCCATCTCACCCCAACAATAATGGCACTAATAAAAAAAAATTAAAAAAGAAAATAACAAACGTTGGCAAGTTTGTGGGGAGACCCAAACTCTTATACACTGCTGGTGGGAATGTAAAATGGTATAATCACTACAGAAAATGGTACGGCACTTCCTTAAAAAGCTAGAAGTAGGAATACCATATGATCCAGCAATTCCACCCCTAGGTATCCACCCTAAAGAAATAAGGAAGGGAAAAAAAGAGAGAGAAAGAAAAAAGTATAATATACATGGTACAACATATAATAAGGAAGATATGTGCAAAATATAATTTTAAATCACTAAAAAAAGAAATAAGAGCTGTGACACAAACAGACATATACACACCCATGCTCATTGCGGCATTAATTCACAACAGCAAAAAGATGGAAACAACCTAAGTGCCCATGAATGGATGAATGGATAAACAGACTGTGGTACATAGGCACAAGGGAATACCACACAACGATAAAAAGAATAACAATGAGTCTGTGAAACATCTCACAACATGGATGAATTTGGAGGAATTACGCTGAATGAAGTAAATCAATCACAAAAGGACAAATACTGTATGAGACCACTATTACAAAAAAAAAAGAAAAGGTTTACACACAGAAAAAAAATTCTTTGACGGTTACTGGGGATGGAAGAGAGAGGGAGGGAAAATTACTAACTAGATAGAAGACATGTGTCAACACTGGTGAGGGGAAAGGCAATACACAATACACAAGAAGTCAGCACAACATGACCAAGGCAAAGGAAGACACTGGGAGGGATGCAAGAATAAAGGGCAACTACAGTAATTACTATTACATAGACAATTCTGCAATAGTATTAACAAACAATAATCTAGGGATGGATACATAGGTAGATAGGTATGTTAAAGAGGTGTGTAAGGGTATAAGGGAGCACACCCACCTGCATATAGGTTTGGTGACCTATATTTCTACATACATAATTGTAGGTGCTACATGTATATTCATATAGACAACAGAGCACACAAAGGGCACAGACATATCCAAACATCTTGCAGGATGAAGTTTCTAGGCTTGAAGGTGAAGGACCATAAACTCAGGGGACATCTACGTCAATTGGCACAACACAGTTCATAAAGACAGTGCGCTGCATCCTACTTTGGTCAGTAGTCTCTGGGGTCTTAAAAGCTTGAGAGTGCCACCTAAGATACAACTATTGGTCTCTTCCCGTCAGGAGCAAAGGAGAGTGAAGAAAACCAAAGACTCAGGGAGCAGTTACTCCAAAAGACTGAAGGACCACATGAACCACAGCTTACATGACCCTGAGACCAAAAGAACTAGACGATGCCCAGCTATCACTACTGACCACTCTGACTAGGATCACAACAATGGGTCCCAGACAGAGCAGGAGAAAAATGTAAAACAAAAAATCAGATTCACAAAAAAGACCAGGCTTACTGGTCTAACAGAGACTGGAGGACCCCGGAGTCTATGACCCTAAGGCATCCTTCTCACATGGAACTGCAGCCTTTCCTGGAGACCACCTTTCATAGACATGCCTAGACCATAAAATAAACACTAACAGCCAAGAGCAACATGTTCCTTAGAACAATCAATTATATGAGCTTAAAAGGACAACATTTGCCCAAAAGGGAAGACGAGAAAGCAGAAAGGGTAGAGAATCCAGAGGAAAGGAAACGGGGAACCCAGGGTGTGGGGAGAATGCTGACGCATTGAGCGGAATGCAACCAATGTCATGGAACACTTTCTGTACAAACTATTGAATGGGAAACTAATTTGCTCTGTAAACTTTTACCTAAAGCACAATTAAAAAAAAAAAAATTAAACCTGGGTTGAATAAAGTAAGGTAAAAAGGTAGCATTTAAGTTGGCCACACTTAGTATCTCTTCTCATTCCATCCTCAAATAAACCAATGTGTCCTATTTTATAATAACTTCCCTGGACCAAGTGTGGCAGTGAAAGTTTCACCGTGGTCAGCAACACAGAAGTGAGGCCAATGGGTGAAGACTAGAAAAGAAAAGCCCCCTTGATTTGAGGGGAATGTTTAGGCCAAGACTGATTCAAACTAAAAGAAAGAATTTATTAGATGGTGAGGAGAAGGATGTAATGCATTTGTTGAGATGAAAACAGTTTAATGCAATAAAGACTTACTAAGTAAAATGAGAATGGACCACAAAAAGCAAATTTTTAAGTCGTTTCTGAAAAAACGTACAAAGCTTAGAGAAGTTTCTAGAAAATAACAAAATCCCAATGTAACCAGAGGTATTGCTTCATAATGTCCTCTGAGCTCAGTAATATCTTAGAAAAATAAAAAATGGACACAGGTTAAGGGCTCTTTCCTACAGTACCCTAAGACAAGAAGGAATGGACAGCAGTTGTTTACTACATCTGTTTGTCTCAAAGAAAGCCATATTCCAACTACATCTCTAAAAAATTAGGCAAAAAAAAAAATCTACTTAGGTTTCCCTTTCTACTCTCCAGTAATATTTAGTAATACTCAGAAAACTCTGAAGTGCATATGAAGACTTAGATTAAATTCATTCAACAACATTCAAAATATGTTTATTGACTGTTTAGTATGTGTTAGGCCTGTTCTATGTGCTGGGAATTATATCAGCAAACAAATCAAAATTCTTGCCTTCAGGGAGTTTACATTCTATTGGGGATGTTAAGGGCTATATATTTTTTTTTTTATTATTTTTATTGTGCCTTAAGTGAAAGTTTACAAATCCAGTCAGTCTCTCATACAAAAATTTATATACTCCTTGCTACATACTCCTAGTTGCTCTCCCCCTGATGAGACAGCACATTCCTTCTCTCCACCCTCTATTTTCATGTCCATTCGGCCGGCTTCTGACCCTCTCTGCCCTCTCATCTCCCCTCCAGACAGGAGATGCCCACATAGTCTCATGTGTCTACTTGATCCAAGAAGCTCACTCTTCACCAGTATCATTTTCTATCCGATAGTCCAGTGCAATCCCTGTCTGAAGAGTTGGCTTTGAGAATGGTTCCTGTCTTGGGCTAACAGGAGGTCTGGGGACCATGACCTTTGGGGTTCTTCTAGTCTCAGTCAGACCATTAAGTCTGGTCTTTTTTACGAGAACTTGAGGTCTGCATCCCATTGCTCTCATGCGCCTCCAGGGGTTCTCTGATGTGTTCCTCCCTGTTAGGGCAGTCATCAGTTATAGCCAGGTACCATCTAGTTCTTCCGGTCTCAGGCTGATGTAGTCTGTAATTTATGTGGCCCTTCCTGTCTCTTGTGTCTTTGGTGTTCTTCATTCAATTGGGATGAGACCAATTGATGCATCTTAGATGGCCACTTGCTAAGTGCTATATTCTTTATAGTAGTAAAAGCTTAGAGACAGCTTAAATGTCCAAAAGTAAAGGCACAATTAATTAATGATGACACATCTATAAGATGAACCACTATGCCACCATTAAAAACTGCACCTACACAGAATTTTTAATAACATTGAAAGTGCTAAGAAATTTAGGTAACTTAATTATAGGTCATTTTCATTTTCTTTATAGTTTTTTCTATTTTCCTGCTTTAAATAATTTTTAAGTAAAAAAGGCCTTCTCTATGTCTCAACAGCAGAAGCTTTTCAAATTATATATATTTTTTCATCGGCTCAACAAAGGCAATGTGATTCACTTTCATGTAATAAGCAAATTTCCTAAAATCATTTTTAATAAATATAGTGTACCATAAATATACAAATACAGTGTACCAAAGAAGAACTGATGTCTTTGAATTATGCTGTTGGTGAAGAATATTGAATATACCATGGACTGCCAGAAGAACAAATTCATCTGTCTTGGAAGAAGTACAGCCAGAATGCTCCTTAGAAGCAAGGATGGCGAGACCACATCTCACATCCTTTGGACATGTTATCAGGAAGGATCAATCCCTGGAGAAGGACATCATGCCTGGTAAAGTAGAGGGCCATCGAAAAAGAGGAAGACTCTCAACAAGATGGACTGACACAGTGGCTGCAATAATGGGCTCAAGGATAACAACGACAGTGAGGATGTCACAGGACCAGGCAGCGTTTCCTTCTGTTGTACATGGGGTCACTGTGAGTTGGAACCGACTTGACGGCACCTAACAACAACAACACAGTGTACCACTGCAAGTGTCCTCTCCTAATCCCTTTTCTAACCACTTTCTAAAAACTCCCTAAACTGTGCTTAGTTTACATCTGTGTGTATAAACTTAGAGACAATTCAAAGTTTTATTTGCAGTTATGCACATCTTCAGCTTAAACTGGCTTCATATAAATATAAGTATACATATAGTCATTTTTAAGGGGGAAGTCCCTAAACAAGACCCCTTCCCTCCCTTCTCTTACTTCAAAGAAATAAGAGATGTATTAAATAGCAGCTGTCCATCTCAGAGGGGAAACTCTTCAGAGAATGAGTCACTATTGAGCATAAGCTCTTAAATAAGTTTAAACCACTATAATTCATCAGTTATAATATATGCATTTTTTAAAATATTTTAAGATCTCTGAAATTGGGGAACATCTTATAATCTACGGCATCTTAGCAATGAGTCATGGTGTCAATTGGCAGAGCTCTTTCTTAGTAGTATATAAAATATTGGTGTGCTTTACAATGAATGGCATCTTAGATACCATGAAATATGGTACATTAACTTAAGACTGGGAAAGTACTACCTAAAACAATCTAGTTGAAAAAAAAAATTAAAGCATTCAGAAATGCTATTTTTACTATTCTAATATAATTTTTAAGGAGCCCTGGTGGTACAGTAAAGTGTTTGGCTGCTAACCAAAAGTTCAGTGGTTCAAACCCATCAGCCGCTCTGTGGGGAAAAGATGTGGCAGCCTGTTTCCATAAAGATTACAGCTTTGGAAACCCTGTAAGGCAGTTCTACTCTGTCCTATAGGATCACTATGACTTGGAATCAACTCGACAGCAATAGATTTTAGTTTAATATAATTCCTGCTCACATCTCTTATTATCTGCGATCCACAAAAATATCTGTCTAGCAAAAAAGAAAATAGAAACCTCTATAAAAGATGCTACATTTAGTGTGTAAATATCTTTCTGTTTTCAGAACTGATACAATGAACAGTGAGTGGCCAATCAACATTGACTGCAGTAAAGGGTGGGGGGAGGGCAGAACAATGTGTGTGCTTCTGATCATAAGGGAGACTGATCTGGAAGAGGTGAGACAGAAGAGACCCAAGGACGGGGCGCCTAAGACAGCAACGTTCCCATGCACAAAAGAAGGCTCTGCAAAGCAGAACGAACATGTGAGGGAAGAGAGGGAGGCCTGGAGCCTGTCACAAGATCCAAGAACTGAGAACTTCAGGCCAGGGAGAGGGGCTGACACTGGCACTCACTGCGAAAGGATTGTATAGAGTGAGGACTGAAAAAAGGCCACTGGGCTTGGAAAGCTGGGATCTCTGGTGACCGGTGCCATGCCAGTTTGTATGATAAATAAAATAACAGCAGAGCCAGGCACGGACCAACGACGACATTGTGGCATAAACCAAGGAATGTAATTTAGCCAACTGGGTGCATCTGAAGTACTATAAAGCATTGCTTGTTAATTTTTTTAACTTTTAATCCGTGGCTCTAGAGGCGTAAGTTAGATTGAAGAAGTTGAGGGATGACTAGGAGGGAAGGAAGCAGGAGCTCCGATTACAGTCTCTTTTGAGAAATGTGTTGATAATAGGAGGCAGAGAGCGGAGGCACCTCAGAAAGAAGGCAGCAACCACCCTGTAGCCTAAGTCTAGGGTCACTACCATGGTCAGTTTCATGCAATCAAGCACTGCAATCAACCCCAACATAACAGTAAAAACTCCATTTTTGAGGTCAGACCTCCAGCGAGCTCAAGCATTTTGAGTAATTTTGAACTAGTGAGTAGAGAGCGGTGAAAACCAGCCCTCCAGAGCTATGAGCGATGACAAAAATATCTAAGAAAGGAAAGACGTGGAAGGTTACACCTGATCAGATGAGCACAGTCGGATGAAGCCACTCTGAGCACAACCTGAAAAGGCAGAGATGGCAGGAGGGAAAAAGAGAAGTGGAGGAAGGAAAAGCCCCCAAAACATCAGAAGCTGCCGGCACCTGACAAGGGTGAGGAGAGCTGGAGGGTGGGATGCTGGGAGAGAAACAGCTGGTGGGAAAAATAATTTATTATACAGCTTGTCAGCAGGTCAAGGGCATACACGGTGGCCTTAAGGGCACCCAGGTCACATTAAAATTTCAACAATCCCACAGTGGCCCCCTCTGCAGGACAGAGGGTAGTGTCCAGGTGGGTACAGTATTTAGAACCAGGGTTCCTCCCTAGTTCATTTCAGCACTCATTCATTCATTCACCAGTATGGCCTCATCCTTCCTGTCCTCATGAAAAGAAGCACCCATACGTCTCCCATACACATAGTCCAGGTCTGCAATCATGGAGGAAGGAGGTTAGAGGGCTCCTGCAGGGCAGGAAGTGACCACTAAAACCATAATATGGCCACATCTTCCTATAGCCTGCGCCCTTGCTTTTTACAAGCAGCATATTAAAAAAAAAAAAAAAAAAAGGTCATGATGCAAGCTTTGAGCTTTCCCTAGTGCTTAAATAGAGGGAGAGCCTCAATGAGGTGGATTGACAGTGGCTGCAACAATGGGCTCAAACATCCCAATGATTGTGCAGATGGTACGGGACCAGGCAATGTTTCATTCTGTTATATATAAGGTTCCTATGAGTCAGAGCCAACTCCATGGCAGCTAATAACAAAATAACCAAAAAAAGAAAAAAAACTTGTTGCCATAAAGTTGATTCTAACTCATAGTGACCCTACAGGCCAGAGTAGAACTACCCCAGAGTTTCTAAGGAGCAGCTGGTAGATTCAAACTGCCGACCTTTTGGTTAGCAGCCTAGCTCTTGAACAACAACAAAATAGAGGGCAGCTATTTCTGGTTCATGGCTAACCAAAAAACACAAAGATGGAATCCATGCAGTTGACTGAAGTACACATAAATTTCTAATTCCCCTTTTTAACTACTATTTCTGGAGCGCCTACCATATGCAAGGCATTATCCTAGCTACCTTCACAGAAATTATCTCATTTACAAAAAAAAAAAAAAACCTGTTGCCATTGAGTCGATTCCAACTCATAGTGACCCTATAGGACAGAGTAGAACTGCCCCTTAGGGTTTCCAAGGAGCTGCTGGTAGATTCGAACTGCCAACCTTTTGGTTAGCAGCTGAGCTCTTAACCACTGCGCCACCATTTAAGTCTCCCAATAATCCAGTGAGACAAATATTATTATTTCCTTTTAGTGGATGCAGCTATCTGCTCAGAGAAGTAAAGCAACTTTACCTGATATCATGAATTGAATTGTGTCCCCAAAAAATATCTGTCATGGCTAGGTCGTGATTCCCAGTGTTGTACGATTGTCTACCATTTTGTCATCTGATGTGATTTCCCTATGTGTTGTAAATCCTATCACTATGACGTAATGAGATCAATAAGTGGCAATTATATTGATGAGATCTACAAGATTAGATAGTGTCTTAAGCCAATCTCTTTTGAGATGTAAAAGAAAGCAGCACTCAGAACAGAACTCATCCTTTGGACCTGAGGTTCCTGCGCTGAGATGCTCCCAGAACCAAGGAAAGACTGATCACAAGGACCTTCCTCCAGAGCCAACAAGAGAGAAAACCTTCTCCTGGAGCCAGTGCCTTGAATTTGGACTTCTAGCCTACTGGCCTGTGAGAGAATAAACTTTTCTTTGTTAAAGCCATCCACTTGCGGTATTTCTGTTACAGCAGTACTAGATGACTAAGACACCTGAGTTTCAATCTTGTGGCACAGCTTTCGCTGTTGCATATAACAAGAGCATACAGGCAGAGGCATTTCTTCCAACTTACACATTATTATTTTTTAACATTGTGAAAGGTCACTTTACAAGTAGAATTTTTTAAAAAATAAAAAAGTTCTTTTGTTGCTAGACAATGTTAAGAGTTTTCTCTGAAATAACATTCATATCTGTTAACATTTTCACATCTTACCAGCTGCTAATTATTTATTACATCCACGCCCTTGGACAAGCTCCTCCTGAACCCTTCAGGCTGGGCTAAGGGCGTCTTCTTAAGTCCCATAGTAAAAAGTATGATAATTGCCTGTTTACTTCCCTATTTGTCCTCCGACAATGCTCTTTTCATATGTATATCCCTAATACCTGACACGGTGCCCAATACACCAGTGAAAGCACAAAAAACGATTATGAATTAAATGTGTAAACAAATTAAACTATGGACCAATATGAAATGGCCAAGAAAGGTTATTTCTAAGTTCAGGAGGAAGAAGCAGCAACAGCCTAGCCTTCCCATAATTTGTTGTGAAAATTGCTGCAAAAATTGGCAAAGAAGATATCCCGGCTTGGCCAAAAACTGGCACCATGATTGGAAACAAGAACTCAAAAGGAAAGTCAAATTCCATTTTGGCTTCGCTGCTTTAATAAGCTGTTTTTGGCCATAGTTAATTCATTAACGAGGTGATTTTCCTGGGAGGAGTAAGATTGGCTTCCTCTGGAGAAATATTTTATTTAACATAGTTTCCACAAGAGGATACAGCATGGTTTAAAATCAGGAAAGGTGTGAGTCAGGGCTGTACCCTTTCACCATACTTATTCAATTTGTATGTTGGGCAGATATTTGAGGAGCTGTACTATATGAAGAATGGTGCAGCAGGACTGGAGGAAGACTCATTAACAACCTGCGATATGCAGAAGATACAACTTTGCTTGCTGAAAGGAAGACAACTTGAAGCACTTACTGATGAAGATCAAAGACTACAGCCTTCTGTATGGATTACATCTCAACATAAAGAAAACAAAAATCCTTACAACTGGACCAACAAGCAACATCATGATAAAAGGAGAAACAATTGAAGTTGTCAAGCATTTCATTTCACTTGGATCCACAATCAACGCCCACAGATGTAGCAGTCAAGAAATCAAACAACATATTGCATTGGGCAAAGCTGCTGCAAAAGACCTCTTTAAAGTGCTGAAAAGCAAAAATAGTATTTTCAATTGCCTCATATGCATGTGAAAGCTGGACAATAAATAAGGAAGACTGAAGAAGAATCATGCCTTTGAATTATGATGCTGGTGAAAAGTATTGAATACACCATGGGCTGCCAGAAGAACGAACAAGTCTGTCTTGAAAGAAATACAGCCGGAGTGCTCCTTGGAAGTGAGGATGGTGAGGTTTACCTTCTGTACTCATGACATGTTATCAGAAGGGACCAGTCCCTGGAGGACATCATACTTGGTAAGGGAGAGGGTCAGCAAAAAAGAGGAAAACCCTTAACAAGACGGACTGACACAGTGGCTGCCAACAATGGGTTCAAACATAGCACTGATAGTGAGGATGGTGCAGGACTGGGTAGTGTTTCATTCTGTTGTACACAGGATCGCTGAGTGGGAACCGACTCAATATCACCTAACAAAAACAAGTTTCCACTTACTAGTATCTTTTACTCAAGAAGTTCCAAGAACTAAACAAACATCATACTTCTTCAATTTTTAAACTGAAAATGAATGGTAGTGCACACATCCCTAACTTGTCAGTCCCCAAGGACTCACAATGACAGCTTCTCATTCTCAGTGATCAATGAAGAATTCACCTAATGTTTTCCAGCAAATTACTGCCTAATACATTGTGATGCACCGAGTTACTTAATATGGCTCTTCTAGCCATAGTCTTTGTAACACCCACCAAATGACTGGGTGGGGCTACACAAATGAGGTGCTTGTGGCCTACCAAGGGATTAGATAGCTTGCTAATAATATAAATAAGGTTCACGGAAACCTTGGGGTGGGGTGGGACCATGCAAGTAAGGTGTATGGAACCCTAATCAGGGAATTGGTCAGTGCTGCCATACTGCTAGGCTTAAAATGAGTCATCCCAGAGGTGGAACGGAGGTACCTCACAACCACCAAGATAGAAGAGCCATGAGTAAAGTGGGTCCTTTGGAGGTGGGATCCCTATGCTGAGAACCTCCTAAGTCCAGGAGACAGAGAGAGAGAGAACACCGGAGACGGTGAGAAGCAGCACTAAAGAATGGCAGCAGCAGAGGTAGCAGAAGGAGGAGATCAGCAGGAGACAGCATGGTGGGCTTCCCGGTCTATGAAGCAAGAAAGTTGAGCGCCTTCAGGCAGGAGGATTCCTGGCAGAGTGGGATGCCTCCAGACACTTGGTGGCAGAGCTAGGCTCACCAACCCAGATGGAGAGGGCTGAGCATCCTCAGGCAGGAGACTTCCCTGTACAGCGGGGTACCTCTGGCCACTTATCAGCAGAGCTAAAAGGCTTTCTAACACTTGCCCAAGTAGGTCAGAGGCCAAGGGGCCAGAGAGAGGCATGTCTGAAGACATGACTGCGAAGAGGCTGTCCTGATCAAAGAACTGTATCCTGAGTGTTCCTGAACCTGAACTGTAAACTCTTACTTCCCTAATAAACCCTGTAATTTTAAGTATTGTCTATGAGTTCTGTGTGGCCACCGCAACAAATTACTGAACCCAGCAGAGAAACAGAGAGTGCTGTGGGAGGGACAGCTGGTATCAGAATTGGTAAAAATGGCAGAGAGGAGGTAAAACTGACCTCTGGCCTCATAGGAATCAGCCTTGGGCTGTTGATCTTGATTCTCTTTCCTCTGCCTTGTGAAATTAGGGAAGGTCAGACTCTGTCACCAAGCTGTTTTATACACATTTATTTAACAAATATTCATCAAGTGCTTACAGTGCGTACACCTATGTACAGGAAACCAAAGACTGTCCTGGCCCTCAAATTTCTGATTTTGTAGAAGAGAAATGGCAAATACACAAACAGGAAAAACTAATACTATATACTTAGGATGGGGGAACTTCCTATTTGTGTATTTGAGTTTTGGCTTCTAGGGAAGCTGGGCCGGTGCGGGGGTGCTACACCTGAGCTCCTCCTGCCCCATCCCACTCGCTGCACCCAGGAAGGGGAGAGACTTCCCTGAATGAACAATCTGGGAAAAGAACCCAGGCCTGCACAGGGCTCAGCTACCCTTTGGCAGCCAGGGCTGCCAGGATACAGGGGATAAATTCAACTCAGAGGTACAATCTCAGCAAGCCCGCTTTGCCAAAAATCCTAAACCACATTCTCCAACCAAGCCTCTACCAGTAATATTTTGATCTCCACCTGCCCCATCAACTCCTTATTTCTCTCTCAGCCTGACCATACGGGTAAAAAAAAAATAACCAAACCCATTGCCACCGAGTCAATTCCAACTCACAGTGAACCTATTCGACAGAGTAGAATTGCCTCACAGAGTTTCCAAAGAGCACCTGGTGGGTTTAAACTGCTGACCTTTTCGTTGGCAGCCATAGCTCTTAACCACTACACCACCGAGATTTCCATATGGGCAAGGGGAGGTCTTATTAGGCTCACTCAAACCTCAAAACAATAATCATACCTAAATATGCAGGCATTGTTCTAACCTCTTTACTTGGGTTATCACATTTAATGCACTCAACAACTTAAGTACTCAAGAAGTACTTAAGTATATAGTATTATTATCCACTATTTTACAGAAAAGGAAACTGAGGCACAGAGAGTAGACTCACAATTTGAATACAGTTTGAACCCAGATAGACTGGTTCATGAACCCAAGTTCTTAACCTTAACACTAAACCTAAAACAAAATAGCTAACGTATCCTGTGCACCCCACTATATGCTGGGAAATCAATGTATTAATTTACACACATAGATGTACGAATCGTCATAACAATTCTTCAGGATAGGAGAATTATTATCCCATTGTAGAGGTGTGAAAAACAAATGGCAGGGAGGCGAAGTAACCTGCGGAAATGATTAAGCCAGGATTTGAACCAGGTCTGACCCTAAAGTCTGACTCTTCAACAATGCATTAAACTAAACCACTATAAACTTTGTTTATAACCATCATAAGGAACGCAGAGAGAGACTTAAAAGACGTATCAACCAATGCACTACATGACCCTTATTCGGATCTGGGTATGAATAAAGTATTAAAAAAAGGCGCAGTTAAGGAAACTGAACACACTGACTGCACATTTGAGGGTATTAAGGTATTACCATTTATTTTTTAGGTGTGATAATGACATTGTGGTTACACATTTTTTAAAAGTCCTTGTCTTTTGGAGATAATGAAATATTTACAGATAAAATGATACGATGTCTGTGGTTTGCTTCAAAATAATAGAGGAAGGAGTTGAAGTGAGTGGAATATAAATGAAACAGAAATATGAAAGCTGAAGGGCATGTACTTTAAGGTTCATTGCACTATCCTCTGTACTTCAATATAGGTTTGAAATTTTCCATAATAAAAAGATTTTTTTTTAAATGAGAATCAAACATAAATGTCTAATAAGAAATAAAGGGGGAGGGGCAGCTAACCAAGAGAAAGAATGGAGGGCACCTTCCATAATGCTAAAACAAAAGTGTTTACTCTGAGCCAGGCTCTGTTCTAACCACTTTTCCTATATTAACACATTTAATCAAGACAAAGAGGAATATTCAACATCGTACACAAAATATACATTAGGCACTAGACCAGAGATGATTAGCACTGGTCCCTGCTCAGAAGGTTTATCATCACCAGAAAATGTGGAAAACCCTAACGTCATAAAAAACGTAGGCCATTTAATCCCAAATGCTAAATCCAGTCTGATGTGCCTTTTTTTTCTTTTTTTTTAATAATCTTAAACCATTCTAAGCATCACAGGGTGGTCCACCATAATACCACACCACACAGATTCTTAAGCACAAAATACATGTATTTTCACAATACTGGGAAAATTCACTGATTGCCTTAAAGATTGAAAATGATATTTTCTGGGCTATAAACTGAGACTTCATCATTCGGATGCACTTACATATCTCTTAGGTGGAATTCATCGTGGTTAAGCCACTCGGTGCTTCATTTATGACAAAAAAAACACCTGCTGTTATCGAGTCGACTCCAACTCACAGCGACCCTATAGGACAGAGCAGAACTGCCCCACAGGGTTTCCAAGGAGTGCCTGGTGGATACGAACTGCCAACCTTTTGGTTAGCAGCTGTAGCTCTTAACCACTACACCACCAGGGTTTCCCATTTAACAAGTCGGTGACAAATCTGTAGTTGCTCCAGGGCAATGAAGATGGCAGATACAGTGGCAGTGATCACACTGTTGAGACAGCCTCTTTCAGGCTCTTTACTTTGTTTAGGATCAACATTTGTAAACATTAAAGAATACAGTAACCTTTTGTGTTCTTTATCAAGAGCACAGTCTTATTTTTTCTTACCCTTATAGCATTTCACTTTTCCATTATACATTTTAATGTTTTATTGAGCAGCAGTTCATTAGGTGGAGTGTGTAGGATAATCTAGGCAATAAACAAGGTAGAATGGAACTCATTCTTGCCCACTGAGGTTGAAATGACTGATTTGTCACGGACCATTTATGACTCTATGCACTGAAACCCGCAGTAGTCACAGAACTCATGAAGGAGATAACAAAAATCAGAAAACTAAGGAGGAGCATTTCAAAGCTAAGGCTCTTGACATGACTGAGACTTCTGGCTGAAGTCCAGGCCAAGCCCCATCTTGCCTTAAGAGACTCACTTTTGGATTTTTAAGTACACCTTCTGTCATATATGCAGCCTGTCACATCTATAAAATTTCCATTGTACCTTTGACCTTGAAACAAGTAGTGAATTTACTTTCATTTTGTGTTCCCCAGTTTAAACTGTACTTTGATTCATGCAATAATAAACTTTTAAATTTTACCTTTAACAGAGCACTGGTGTTTTTCAGCTCTAGTACATTTTCGTGCCAGAAGTGGGATCCGAAGGAGCATTTCCTGCAGCACCCTCTGAGGTCCTGGGGAATTCGGGCTTGGCCAGTGGAACCATTTGGGTTCTCTGACTTCATGGCATTTAGGGGGACACCTCGGTGAGTGACCTTTCAGATACAGCCTTTATGTTGAGACACTCCAGTTTACTAAGGATTATTATTTTCTTTTTCTCTCGTTTGACCTAGGTTTGGTGCACAAAATGGCTATTGTGGAGGCAGCTGTAGAGGATCTCACGGTCAGCACTGTAGGGGTTACCATAAGGTTTCTCAGAATCTTCAGGACTTGCTCTGGCTCTGGGAAGCCAAAAATAATGCTCTCACCTGCCTTACCCTGAGAAAACTTAGTTTGTCTATGTTGCCACTAGCATTCTTGCAAGAGTCGTGGGGTTTTTAATTCTCGCAAGTGTGTGACAGGTCTTAAGAAAACGCTGGTGGCAGCAGTGTTTTCTCTATGACATGGGTAATGCCAGTTCCTAAGGCAGACAGGGGCCTCCCTCTAGGTCCCCTGTGCATTTACAAATTAGCATTTTGGTCTTTTGACCTGTGCCTTTCTGTCTGGTTGGCACTCCATGTGGGGATAATCTGGAAAGTTAGTAGCCATGGATCTTTCAATCTTTCTCAACTAACTTTCCTAAGCAGCAAATTAGAATAAAAAGAGTCCTGAATAAAGCAAATTTAACAAGACACTTTTTTTGGTTAATATATTAAGGCCTCTTTTTTTTTTTTTTTTTTCTAGAAGAGATCAGTAGCCATTTTAAAGTACCTTCCATGCTTTTTGAGGAAACCCTGGTGGTGTAGTGGTTAATTGCTACGACTGCTAACCAAAGTGTTGGCAGTTCGAATCTGCCAGGTGCTCCTTGGAAACTCTATAGGGCAGCTCTACTCTGTCCTGTAGGGTCGCTATGAGTCGGAATCGACTCGACGGCACTGGGTTTTTTTTTATTTTGGTCCATTCACCCTTCAGCCAAAGGTTAGACATGCCCATAAAACAAAACAAGACTAAACAGACACACCAGCCCAGAAGCAAGGTCGAGAAGCCAGGAGGAGAAAGCTAGTAATGGGGAACCCAAGGTGGAGAAGGGAAGAATGTTGACACATCATGAGGTTGGCAACCAATGTCACAAAACAATATGTAAATTAACTGTTTAATGAGAAATTAATTTGCTCTGTAAACCTTCATCTAAAGCACAATTAAAAAAAAAAGATTGGCATATGAATAAAAACGTATACGTTTTAAGGTAAAATAAAGTTTAAGGTGCTTGTGTAAAAAAAAAAAGGAATTTTGCCATTTCCCCTTCTAAGTATCATAGCTTTTACCCATGTAAATTGGATTGGATTGGATTGAAATAAAGATGGTACAATTAAGAAAAACAAAATAATAAAGTACTTTCCAGTTAAAAAGACTAGTATATTTGAAATCTGAAATAAGAAACTAGGTCTCTAGCTGACAAAATGAATCAAATTCAAGAAGAATGAAACCAAAAGTTTTAACCTAAGAGCTCAACATCTTTGGTAAGTAAGCCTAGATTTCCCCCTACCACGATACTGGTTTGAGATTTCTGTTCAAAATTAATTTAGGATTTCAATGATCACTTTTTAGAAAATTAAGTTCCTCTTTGCATTACTCTCTTCAAGATTTTTTTTAT
Source organism: Loxodonta africana (assembly GCF_030014295.1). Lineage (NCBI taxonomy): Eukaryota > Metazoa > Chordata > Mammalia > Proboscidea > Elephantidae > Loxodonta > Loxodonta africana. The sequence continues at coordinate 48,803,161 of NC_087348.1, forward strand.
TATTATTATTATTTGATTTTACTTTTTGCTTAATGCTCAATTTTGGTCAAAGGGTCTGAATACAATCCCTCCATGTGAGAATCAGGTAAATTAATAAGTTTATCTGAGACCTAATTTTTCTGCAAAGAATTACTGTATACATTTAAGAGACGGGGTTGCTTGTTTTATGTGGTATTATATAAGCCTTGTGAATTTATATGGTTTCTTTTTGTTTTGCTTTGTGTCTGAGTCTGTATTGTCTCAGAAAACCACGATTGGCATTAGCAGAATTTTTCCTATCATGAGGCAGTCTTTTAAAATAAAGACTGATTCTTGTAAGTTAAGCTTTCAGCAGCTTCACTGAGAAAATTTTATATAAATCGGTCTATTTGAAAAGTGCACTAAAAAAAAATATTACTTATTTTGATTGCCTAACAATGTCTTAAAAAGAGACAATTATTCTAAATTGCTTCTTTAAAAGATCCCACAAAGCATGCAAAAACCATTTATAAAAATGTAATAATTTCTTACATCCAGATGGTATTATTAAATAGATTATAATATTCTTTCAAAGAACTTAATCAGTTTAACAATAAAAAAGCACTTTTACAAATTAAATAGTCCTAACAGTCTGTTGTGCAAAGGGTCGCTATGAGTAGGACCTGACTCGACAGCACCTAACAACAACATTCCCAGGAATTAATGAAAATAAATTTGTTCTGATCAAAATGTTTATGTCAACCTTAAAAGCAAAACCTTTTTAAGTAACTTAAGCTAGATATTATATGAGATGTGTTTTATTTAAAGAAAGGGAGTAATTTTTATTAAGAAGACTAAATTGCTTACCAATAAGATAAATAATAAAGGTTTAAACAGAAAATATAGACTATTTAAACAAACTTTACTTCAATAATATATTTTATAATATATAAGCTTAAATTAATTTCTAAGATTTTGAGGTAACTTACTGGTCTTAAAATTGAGTTAATGGATATTCATTATAATTAGAATCTATAGGCTCTTTTATCCCACAGAAAAAGGATAGATACATATTTGGGTCTGGTAACAAGTATGTTCATTTTCTATGTCATTCCAAAAGCTGTACTATAGAGAATATGTAATAAAGACGAGAAGCTTAAAAGGTTTATTAACAAGGAATTCATTTGACATAATTAAAATTTTTATCTATCTGGTTAAAGTTTTATAATTTATGAAATTATAAATAGCTTCAATGTCAAATAGCAAAAAACTGACTTCCTCACTATTAAAATAACAAAATTCTTTTTAAATATTAGTTTGAAGAGTTAATTCTATTCTTTGTGCAATCTACTTCAAAAGCAAAGGTTCAATAAAATAAATTCCTAAATATAAAAAAGATAAAAAATATATTAAGAAAAAACAAAGTTTACTCAATTTTGATCATCTTGCTTCCTTGGTTTACTGTTTATTGCTTTCACCTATAATATAAAATTTATTTTTTTCTGTGTAAACTGCCTAAGAGGCAAAAGCTCTGTGTCTCTAAGTTTATGCTAACTTTTATGTCCTCGACTAAGAAACCAAGCCACTTGGCTTTAGAAAAAGCTAAAGTTAACTTTTAAGATTTTTAATTAAATAATTCAAGCTTGTTTCTCACTGACTTGTAAGAAACTCCTGGCAACTTTAAAACGTCCTGAAATGCCACGAAAGAATTGTTTTTATTTTTTTTTTTTTTAAAAAAGGGTTTATTTGCTATATTATGAATCACATAGGATACGTTCCCAAGTCAAAAAAATTGCCAATTTTTTTAGCTTAAATTCATATACCAGTAATGTTTGTCTAATATTAGAAACCAACATACAATATTATGTCATAATTTTATTATTTCAATTACTAACTTGATCACAACTTTGTTTCTTTTAAATCTAGCATAAAAAAAAAAACCAATAATTTTAACTGAGAAATACATACAATTTTCCCACAGTGTCTTTATTCCTATATCAATGTTTAGGGACTTAATATTCCTGGTATATTCTTGACATATCCTGACCGTTATGTTTCAAGATTATTATATATCTAAAGCCCTTTAAAAAAAAAGTTAGTCATTATATTTTGAGATGCATTTGTCTAAAGGTTTATTGATTTTTTTATACTTCTTTTAAAATTCCATTCAGGTCGTTCACTTTTTAAAAGTATTGTTATAAGTTAACCATGGTCATCTTTAAGTTTGTCATCTACAGAAAAATTCTACTTTACCATTCACTGAAAATGCTCAACTAAAATATTTCAACAAAAATTGACTATATCAGACTGATGAAAAGGACTATAACATTTCAAATATGGATATCATCGAACTAAACCAATATTTCTAAAACTTTTATGAAAAACTAATGAAGTTTTCAAATTTCTGCTGATCCAGAATTACACGGAACTAAAATAAACTAAGACTGAATGAACAAAGGATTGCTATAAGGTTCAAATGAGAATATTGTTAATATTCAATGTTTTATTTTCTAAATGTAAGAAAGATGTCACTTTGGGGACTACAGTATGCCTGATCCAAGCCATGGTATTTTCAATGTTTTAATGTCAGCTATACATGTTTTTTTTTTATATATATACGTTATTAGATTTTGCTTAATACTATTGTTTTCTGAAATAACTTTAACAACTAAGGTATATATTTTCTCTTAATTCCCCTTCATTCAAAATAGTCTTGTCTCATCATCTAGGATTTATTTGTTAATAGTATTTACCTTAATAAAAAGTACCTAGAGTCACTTTAGGCTATTTAAAGTACCTTTAACAGCTTTAAAAAAAAAAAAAAAAGCCTTTGTTAAAATCACTCAAACAGTAGGCAGCACAAGAAATTTAACTAACTGCTAGAACAGGACATTAAAAGAACGCTGCCTGGTTTTTAATTTTATTTTTTTTTTACCTGTTTTTTAATGGGTACGTGGTTACACATCAACAATCCTGAAATTAATTCCTCTTTCTTTAATTTCTTAAGTATCTCTAACTGGCTTCCAGAAAGTATTAACTTTTGATAACACTCCATAGTCCAAACTGGGTTAGTTTTGTTACTTAATTTTCCCGTTTGAAATTATAAAATGCATAATAAATTGTACTAATAGACTTTGCACCCAACCATAACTCCTTCTAAACAACAGATTATGTACTTTGAAGGAACTATCTACCCAGAAGAATTTGACCTTGCACCTTAGTTAGCAGCCTCCTGACTGTAGAGTTTTTCCTTCTAATTCAGCCTTGCTCTATTCATATCCCCAATACAAAATATTACTGAAGCAGAGCATTTAAGGAAGGCTTGTAAGTAACAAGCAACTGTCTATAACATTGCACAACCAAGTCCTTGCAGAAGAAGAGTTACTCCTCTGTAGATGAGCAGAATATGAATCTGAAAAACAACTCACCCTGAAGATAAGACTACTAGCCTAGCAAGGTGAAGCCAATGTAAAACCAGTAACTATAATGCTCTTAAGTGTGATCGTCAAATTCCTAGAGAATTCTTGATCAAAGGGGGGAAATGAGGAAGAGCATTCCAAAACTAAGGCTCTTAACATGACTGAAACTTCTGGCAGAAGGCCAGGCCAAACCATCTTGCCTTGAGAGACTTCATTTTGGATTTTTAAATGCAGCTTCTGTCATACAATACAACCTGTCACTTCTGTAAAATTCCCACTGTACCTCTGACCTACAAACAAGTAGATCTATAGAAAAATGTGGGTTTTGCTATGGCTAGAAATGATCAGTGTAAAGAGAAGATTATTCAGCTAGTACAGGGGTTAAGCATGTGACTTTAGTGGTTGGCTGATTCTCAGAAAGTGCTCCTTAGCCCTCCTAAAAAAATGTTTTTCTAACCTGTGTCCGAGTCCTTACACAGCCCTGAATCTTTCCATAACCTTCTAATTGCCCCTTAAGTTCTGTAAATGCCAAACCTTAGCAACTATTTTAGTTATACCCTTCTACCTGCATTTTTTTTTTTTAACCCCTGCAGTTAAGCACCTCTCTGGAGCCCTGATAAATGTACTTTCAATCTGTGTTCCCTGGTTTAAACTGTACTCTGATTTCCACAATAATAAACTTTTAAATTTTACCTTTAACAAAGCACTGGTGTTTTTCAACTCTAGTACAAAACAAACAAAAGATAAATATTTGCTTGTTCTACATTTTACAGTCAGCTCGGTTTTCTGCCTGGATGAAAATTACAGAGTGGTTGAGATACTGGCTGAGAAATAGAAACGAAAAAGTATAGAGATCTGGATCTCTCTTTCATAATGTCTCTCTTACTGTCACACTAGCAATTCCACTCCTAGATATTTCCTAGGAGAAACAAAACAGGACTTCAAATCAGTTCATTCTGGTTCAACCCCCCGTTGAGAATTTGCATTTCTACTCAAGATACACTGAATCAGAATCTACATTTTAACAATATCTAGAAGAATCACCAGGGGATCTTGTTAAAATGTAGGTTCTGACTCAGTATATCTGGGGTGGAAATGCAAATTCTCAGCAGGGGTTGAACTAGAAAAAAACAGTTTGAAGTCCTTAAATGAAAGTACATATGCACAAAAAGTTAATTTACTCAGTCACCCATCTTCCATCCCAAATATTGGCAGTGTTATATCAACGCTGTTACCAGGTTATTCCAAAAAATGTATAGCCTGTCCTGGGCTCTATCTTTAGACTCACTGACAGAAGTGGACAGGCTAAGACCCAACCTCTCTCCCAGGTAATAAGAAGTATAAAAAAGTAAGGCTTCAAATGTTTAAATGCTACAACTTTTAAGGGATCAGAGAATTACTAATTAACCTAAATATTTCAAGGAACCACCACTTGTGTGTCATTCTGTAGTATTACGGTGGCTTGCAAGTTGCTAAGATGATGGAAGCTATGCCACTGGTATTTCAAAAGCCAGCAGGGTCACCTATGGTGGATAGGTTTCAGTGGAGCTTCCAGACTGACAGACTAGGAAGAAAGGCCTGGCAATCTACTCCAAAAATTAGCCAATGAAAACCTTATAAATCATAACAGCACACTGTCTAACTAGCTTAATTTGTATATATCATCAGGAGGGACCAATCACTCAAGGAGGACATGATGTTTGGTGAAGTAGGGGCCAACAAGAGTATGAGAGAACTTTGATGAGATGGACTGGCACAATAGCCACTATGGTGAACTCAAACATGCCAGTAATTGTGAGGATGATGTGGGAGCAGGAAATGTTTCATTCTGTCGTACATAAGATCACTCTCTTAGTTACCTAGTGCTGCTGTAAAAGACATACTATAAGTAGATGGCTTTAACAATGAGAAATTTATTCTCTCACAGTCTAAGAGGCCAGAAGTCTGAATTCAGGGTACCAGCTCCAGGAGAAGGCTTTCTCTCTTTGTCGGCTCTGGGACAAGGTCCTTGTCATCAATATTCACTGGTCAAGGAGCTTCTCAATGCAGGGAGCCCAGGTCCAAAGGACACGCTTTGCTCCTGGCACTACTTTCTTGATGATATAAGGTCCCCATGTCTCTCTGCTCACTTCTCTCTTTTATATCTTAAAAGAAATTGACCTAAGACACAACCTAATCATGTAGATTGAGTCCCTGCCTCATTAACATAACTGCCGCTAATCCTATCTCATTTGACATCATAGAGGTAGGGTTTACAACACGTAGGAAAATCACATCAGATGACAAAATGCTGGGAATCATGCATGGACTTGCCAAGTTGACATAAATTTGGGGGAGACATAATCCAACCCATAAGTTGCCATGAGTTGGAGTCAACTCAGTGGCAGCAAACCACAACTCTCAAAGGAAGAGGCTGTGGCACTCTAAGCACTGAGTAAAAAAGTTCTCATATAACTTCCATTCAAAATGACTGGAAGTACCTGTAGAACTACCACCCTACCTCCTCAACGTATTCTGAGAGAAAGACAAAAATTTGCAAGTAGATCCAAGTCATACCTATGAACACATTCAATTCAATGTTCACTTATTAAAGTTTACAAGGCTCCCAAATGATCAGTCAGCAACAAAATTTGACCCTAAGGACAGACGCCCAATAAATTGCTTTCACATTGGCTGACACTCTGGTTCCAAAGGAGGATACACCCAGCTCAGCATTCTGTGTCTGGTTCTTGAGGAGGCAACAGGGTAGCTCTGATAGTAGCTAAAACTGAAAAATCTCACAGTCCAGCAAAAGATCAAAACAAATGAGGGGAGAGGAAAGAAGAGAATACTGATACAGAGCTGTCTGTTTATACAAAAGCATTTACCAAGCAAGGGGAAATTTGTTACAATTTTCTAATAGAAAGAATATCTAATGTCAGTAAAAATGACATAATCTTTAAAAAGAGACTATCTCTTTGTCTGCACACCACCGCATCACAAATGGCTCGAAAAAATTTTCACCAAATGTGGAACATTTTGATAATATGGCAGAGTACGCCTCCTGGATATGGAGACAGACTACATTTCCCAGCCTCCTGTGCAGTTCAGTGTGGCCATGTGACAGAGTTCCATCCAACGGAATGTGAGAAGTGGCCAGCACCACTCTAGCTGGACTCCTAAAGCTTATGACATGCCCTCCTCCATGCCCTCAATTCTTCTGTGGTTGGATGGTGATGCTCAAGGCAACTTTAAAAGCCTTATGTTAATAATAGAGGAGCCTCCTTCAACCTAGGTCTCTGAGTAACTGTAGGGAGCAGAGCACTTCACCCCTCCTCTCCAGCGTCAAACCACTTTGGCCTATCATGTAAGGAAACTACATTTCTAATGTGTTTATACCATTGTACATTTTGGGATCTATTATTATGGCAATTAGCTCACACATGATTTAACTTAATATATGGACTATGAACCAACAGGAAACCCTGGTGCCATAGTAGTTAAGAGCTATGGCCACTAATCAAAAGGTCAGCAGTTGGAACCTACCAGATGCTCCTTGGAAAACCTATGTGGTAGTTCAACTCTGTCCTATAGGGTCGCTGTGAGTCGGAATCAACTTGACAGCAACAGGATTGGTTTTTGTTTTTTTTATGAATCAATAATAAAAAGACAAACAGCTCAGTTTTTATAAGGACAAAAGATGTGAACAGATACTTCAAAGGAATTTATATTAACGGTCCGTGGGCCTATGAAAAGATGCTCCGCATCACTGGTCATCAGAGCAATGCAAACTAAAACCACAGTAAGAAACCACCCACCAAAACGGCTAAAGGCTGACAACACCAAAAGCTGATAGTATGTGGAACAAATGGAACTCTCTTACACTGTTGATGGAAGTGTAAAATGGTGTAATCACTTTAGAAAAAGGCTTGACAGTTTCTCATAAAATTTTCATTTACTCATTTACTCTATGACCCAGCAAATCCACTCCTAGGTATTTCCTAAGGGAAATAAAAGCACATGCACACAAAAGACTCGCATAAGAATTTTCACGGCAACTTTATTCATAATAGCCAAAAACAGGATCTAGCCCAGATGTCCAGTAAGAGGATAAACAAATGGTGATACACTCATGCAAAAGAATGAAACTCATCAATAAAAGAAAAAACTGCTGATACATGCAATAACATGAATCTTAAAAACATTTTTGTTGAAAGAAGCCTTATTAAAAAAGTATATAAATTAATGTTTAAAAGAAAAAATCAAAACAATGGTTTCTTGGGGTAAGGTTGCAGGGAATGACTGGGAAACACCATAAGAGAACTTCCTAGGGTGCTGATATTGCTCTACTTCTCCACAGGGGTTTCGGATTCATAGGTGTATGTATCTGTCAAAACTCATAGAATGGCCGGAACAACCAGAACACAATTAATGAGAATGCTGACACATTGTGGAAAATGTAAATAGTGTCACTCAACAGCTTGTACAGAAAATTATCACATGGAACCTAATCTGCTGTGTAAACTTTCATCAAAAACACAGTATCATTTAAAAAAAAAATCATATAATGATAAATTTAAGATCTGTGCATTTCATTGTATGTAAATATTATCTAAAAAATGTTAAACTCTGTTAATAATACTATGCGTAGTGTTTAAGGGTGACGTATACTGGTGTCCACAATTAACTCTGAAATGTAACCAAAAAATAAATAAAATGGATTAATGGATACATGAAGGGATGGACAGATGGAATAACATGTGATAAAACACACAGCTAAGTGGTAACTGTAGAATCTAGACGGTAGATATATGGGTAGTCATTGCAGAATTCTTTCGACTTTTCTGAAAGTTTGAAATTTTTCATAATAAAGCATTGAAAATTATACAGACTGTATGACATATGCAAAACCCCCTTTGGAGGGTCCTGGGGGATGACCTAAAAGAGGTGAGCAGTTACCAGTCACAGCAGCTAAAACTGAGGAACGATGAGACATCAATGTGACTATGAATCAAGACCAATGTGCATAGGGCACTGACATGCCGTGGGCAGAGGCAACAGCAGGAATTTCAACTGAGTCCCGCCCACACCCCCCAAATCATAAAGGCAGATGCTTCAAATTATAGATTTTGCCTCATGTGGGCCACTATGTACAATAAATTAACAGCAGAAAAGAAATTAAGAAACCAGTTGCCATCGAGTCAATTCTGACTCATAATGACCCCATGTTTGTCAGAGTAGAACTGTGCTCCATAGGGTTTTCAAGGCTGTGACCTTACGGAAACAGATTGCCAGGCCTTTTCTTCCAAGGCCTGGCCCTGGTACCAGTCTTTCTGTTAGCAGTCCTGAGCTTAATCATGCAGGGACTCCAGTAGAGTCTTAATGATTTAACAACAGATAATGATTCTCCCATATCCCTGGTGGTGCAGTGGTTAAGAGCTTGGCTGCTAACCAAACGGTCAGCAGTTCAAATTCACCAGCCACTACTTGGAAGCCCTATGAGGCAGTTCTACTCTGTCCGATAGGGTCACTATGAGTCGGAATCAATTCCATGGCAACAAGTTTGGTTTAATGATTCTCCCAATCAATGAAGAGGCAAGCTAGTCTCAGAATAATGGGGAATCCTTTTAAATAAATAAATTTTATTTTATGAAAAACTCGCTACATTGTCCATGTTTTTCTCAATTCATCAAGTATTCATAAAAACATCAGTATGAACCACTGAGTATGGAAAGGAAACCCTGATTGCCTAGTGGTTAAGAGCTATGGCTGCTGACCAAAAGGTCGGCAGTGCCAATCCACCAGGTGCTTCTTGGGAACTCTATGGTGCAGTTCTACTCTGCCCTATAGGGTCGCAATGAGTCAGAATCAACTCAACGGCAATGGGTTTGGTTTTTTTGGTCTGAGTATGTAAAGGGTCCTGGCCCCCAAGAAGCTGAGTTCTAATCTTGACTCTGCCATTAACTGCTGTGTATCCTTGATTAAGACACTGCATCTCTCTGGTTCGCTTTGATTAAAAGCTGCATGACAAACTGAAATATTCTAGAAAAAAAAAATCCTAGAGGCATATAGAAAAGGACAGGCAAGCAAGGAGAGGTTTTCAAGTACCTTAGAGAAGAATGGCAGTACTCTCAAAGAGAACCATTAAAGCAATTGATGAGCACTGTAGCATTAATACCCAGTGCACAAGCACTACTAGTCACTGGAAGGAGCGGTGGTGTCACACTGGTTAACCGCTTGGCTGCTAACCGATAGATCGGTGGTTGAAACCCACACTCCACGGGAGAAGGATGCCCGAAGTTTGCTTCTGACAGCCTTGGAAACCCCATGGGGCAGTTCTATTCTGTTCTACAGGGTCGCTATGAGTCGGAATGAACTTGACGATAATGGGTAGGAGTCCCTGGGTAGCACAAAAGCTTAAGCGCTCGACTACTACTGGAAAAGTTGGCTGTTTGAACCCACGCAGTGGCACCAGGTGGATTCGAACTGCCCACCTTTTGGATGGCAGCCGAACTCTTAACCACTACGCCTCCAGGGTTTCGGAGAAAGCTTTAGGAAGGTGGAAGTTGGAGCTTCCCACTACTCTTTCCCACCAGTCTCTCACCCCACACTTCCTTTCTTGCAGCTGCAGCCCTCTATCTCTTTCCCCCGGGGCCTTCTTTCCTCCCTTAAGCTGTGACCTCTGTCCCAGTTGGCAACCGTGCAAAACCCGCCGCCAATTGCCGAAGGCAAAAGCTGAGGGTTTGCAAGCATTACTGGGAGCCCGCTTGCCCTCGCCCCAGCACCCTCTCCCCAGCTCCCCCGCCAATGTAACAGCCCATCTGGACAAACACTGCCCGCCCACCCCCCCAGTCCCGTGACCAATGGTACGGCCCTCCGGGGCGCCTCTGCGCGGTGGAAGCTGGGGCCCTTTTCCGCAGACCCTCCACTTTGGTGAGGCACGGGGTTTACCTGCGTGGAACGCTCCTCCTTCCAGCGCTTCATCTGGTCGCTGGCTGGGTCCCGGCTGTCCGCCATGGTGTCCGAGTTGGGTTGCAGAACCTTGCAGGCTGCCTCAGGTCAGACGTCTTCACCCTAAACAGGCGAATGTGACAACAGACCTCAGGCCCTGCCAGTCAGCACCGCCCCGCGTCGGAAAGGCTGCCTCCTGATTGGACAGTCAGTGCTAGACGGCATACGATTGGATGGCCGGTAGGGGCGAGTGTGAGCGTGGGGGCTCGAAGAGGAAGGCTGGCTGGGCAAGGAAGGCGAGGACCTGAGCACTGGGAGACACTGGGGAAGGGGGTGAAGTAGACAAGGAAGGGGAGGCCCGCCACTCCCGAGCACGGCCCGAAGAGCGGAGCCCCAGACCTCCGGGATTACCGAACCAGGGAGCGGCCCCGCGGCCTGGGACCTGACACTCGCCCCTGGTTATCAGCATCCTCCAGGGTGCCTTTGGAGGGACGCTGCAGTTGGTGGCCTGCCAGTTTTGCTGAGGTAATGCTTAGACCCTGCAGGGTGAGGCTTTGGACTCGGCAATTATGCCTTCAGTTTTTAAAAATCATAAAGCCTGGATTGAATTCATCTGCGCAGAATTTTGTCATACCTGAAATGTTGATGGGATTTGGAATAAATGCAAAGACTGATTCCACAATTCAATATAACCAGTAATCTTAAGCTCAAATTTACATTTTTTATTTTTTATTAGGCCATCAAGTCGATTTCTACCCATGGGGACCCCAAGTGTTACAGAGTAGAACTGCTCCGTGGGGTTTTCCAGGCTGTGACTTTGAAACAGATGGGCAGGCCTCTCTTCCCAGGTGCCTCTGGGTGGGTAAAACCAACAATGTTTAGGCTAGTAGCCAAGCACTTAACTGTTTGCACCACCCAGGGACTCCATATGTATAGAAAAACATGCCTTTTTAAAACATACAGAAAAATGAAACATTGACACGTTCTTGATGATCTTAATAGTCTAAAATCCATAGTAAGCAAGTTCAGCATTTTTAGGCACCCTTTGGCTTAGCAGTCCCCTTTTTTTGAGTGTCAGTTATGTGCTAGATAGTTCCCAGGCTGTATAATTTAATCCTCACCATTCCATGATGAAAGTTGTGTTATCCCTTATTTTAAAGATGAAGAATCTGAATCTTAAGAGAGGTGGAGGAACTTAAAATCTAGCTAAATGTCAGAGCCTGGATCTCTGGTCTTCTGATTTCAAAGTCTGGGTCCTATACCACTATCAATCCAGCCCTTCTAAGAGGAATAACCTATTCGAAATTGAGGAAGACACCTTCTGTGCAACGGATTTTATGTTCCTGGCTACATGATATGTTGACACTGTCTTGGAACCATTTTATTATTAAGTAGATAGCACAAATATCCTTATCACTGCCACTGACTTTTACCTTATCCCGGAGCCTCACCCTATCACTGGTCCTTAGAGGTTGAGAATATGCTGGGAATGGACTGAGGGAGGCTTCAGAATGGGTTGGGTCAGTGATATTGGATTACATATATATTCTCATAATAAAATAGCAGTGTATTTTGCATCTTGCCATGAATGAGTATCAAAGCATCTTATGTGGGATACATGTACATGATTCCTAAAATTTATTTTTGCTCCCAAGCTAAACCCTGTCTCTGTTGCGTGTTTCACCTTTCCCACTGTCCTGCTCACTGCAATCCCTCCAGATGTTTGAATGCTAAATCTTCCCTTTCATTTACTTTCCAGTAACAAGGACACAATTTCTCTAGCCTTTCTATCTCTACCCATATTATTTTAGCTTAGGAGAGGTTAGGACATGGTAATTATGTTCCCCTTCTGATTCCTCCACTTCCTAGCTGTGTGACCTTGGGTAAATTACTTAGCCTCTCTGTACCTCAGTTTCTCTTTATATAAAATTGAGGTAATAACAATACCTCACGGAGTGTCGTGAATATTAATTAGAATATATATGGGTTTTACACCTGGCACATAAAAAGTAATATAGTTGTACAAGAGTATGACTATCATTGTCTGAGGTGAACATCTCCTACCTGCTATTCTACTTCTCAGCCCACATGGTTTTTTTCTCTCTGTTTCACCTCTTTATATTCTGCATCCAAACCCCTACTCTTCTAAAGAGTTCCCTGACATCCTTTTTCAGTGAACCCTGTGGAACCCTGAATCCGTTTTAAAAGCCTTTTTCCTGTTGCATTTTTATCTTACACTTTTTTTTTCCTCTGTCAACTCTTATTCATGAACTGTCTTCACTCATGAGGCTAGTATTTAATATAAAAACACTCTGCAATTTTATCAGTACAGATGGGTATTGATTTCCTGCTTCACCAGAGAAAAACAACTTAGAGGGTGAGCATGTGACTGGAAAAATATATTCGACTCTGCATATTATGTCAAAATGACTTCTTTAAAAACTGCGGTAATAAATTTCAGCCCCCAAATAAATAAGATTTTGAAAAATCTGTCCTTTAAAAAGCCATGTTAAAAAGTAAAATATTTAATAAAATATGTAGTAAATTACTCATCAGTTTATTGTAGTAAACAAACAGATTGAATGATCCCCCCCATGCTAGAATTTATCTTTAAAAACCTTGATATCTATAAATATATCATCATCTTCAAATTAAAAGTTCTCAGCTTTTGAGGTTTGAGGTTTTCAGTAAAACTATGTATAATGGATGGATATAGGGTAGTGGAAATTTCAGATGTTCTAAAGTCATCAGAGTTTAACTTTGGCAGTTCATTGGGAAAACAGCCCACACATTCCTCTTTAACATCCTGTGTTTTTCCTTCAGGACACATAACACAATTATAAAGATGCCATTAGCTGTGTGATTTGTTTGATGCCTTTCAATACCTACCCCATCCACACGACCACTAGACTGTGTTTGATTTGTTTGCAACTGTACTATTCCACACCTAGAAATTACTGAGCACTTAGTATCATCAGGGACTGTTATAAGCTCTTTGTGTGTATTTACGTAGTTAATCCTTCCAGCAACCCTGTTAGTTAGGTAATGTTTTTGTCCTCATTTCACAGAACAGGAAAATGAGGTGTGGAGAGGTTAAATTAAGAGATAATGCCAGGATTCTAGCCCTGTCGGATCATCTCCAGAGCCCGTGATTTGTTGAGTGAATGTTGAAAGAACCAAACAAATTATTTTCTTCACTAAAGTAAATATCATTGGAGTAAATAAAGAGATCTGAAGTCATGTGTTGACCTTTGTTCTTTATATAAACCTTGTTTTGTGGTTTTTTTGCTATTTCTGTTGCTGTTTGTCTTAGTTATCTAGTGCTGCTGAAACAGAAATGCCACAACTGGATGGCTTTAACAAACCAACGTTTATTCTGTCACAGTTTAGGAGGCTGGAAGTTCAAATTCAGGGCACCAGCTCCAGGGGAAGCCTTTCTCTGTTGGTTCTGGGGGGAAGGCTTTGTCATCAGTCTTCCCCTGGTCTAGGAGCTTCTTAGCTCAGGGACCTTGGGTTCAAAGGATGCATGCACTCCTGGCTCTTCTTGCTTGATGGTAATGAGGTCCCTCTCTGAGATTCTTTCTTTTATATCTCAAAAGAGATGGACTCAAAGTACAGCTAATCCTGTAGATTACATCCTGCCTCATTAACATAACTGCCTCTAATCCTGCCTCAGTAACATCATAGGGAATTTACAACACATAGGATAAATATATCAGATCCCAAAATGGAGGACTACCACACAATACTGGGAATCATGACCTATCCATGAAGAAACACATTTTGGGGGGATACAATTCAATCCATAACACTGTTGGTTTGAATTTCTAAGGACTTGTTTCAGGTGAAAAAGAAATGAAGAATCAAGACTAGTTTTGGATCTTATCTTGTATATTAAATTAAGGTGTGTGCTTACAAGTAACAGCAATGAATTTATATTGGGTACATAAGTAGAATTCTATTCATTGACTCTCTAACTATAATTATAGTTTAAATGAAAACACTTTTGAAAACCAGCCCTAGTCTAAAAATACTTGAAACCAAATCTATTTGACTCCTAAAGATAATTCCAAGTGATTTGTTCAGTAAACAAATTTAGTCCCAGGTATTCATACTTTATACATGTAAGCACATGAGTATTTTGTTGGTATTGCAAAATTCTTATTTAGAAAATGCTGTGCTTTGTTCAGAACCCAGCAAAATAAAATGTACCAGCATAAAACAAAATGTTATTAATCCTGATATCACCAAATCTGAAACCAAACTTACAAAGTAAACCGTATAGTAAGTGTTCAAGAGAGAAGCTTGATCATTCAGCTAGGATCTTTAAAGACAAATTGTCTTTCATCTGTAATTAGAGGAAAAGAATAGAGTGGATGAACTATATGTCTTTTGTTGCATTACAAGTATACAAAGCACCACAAGGAGTAACAGAAACCAATATAATTATTCATTTATGTTCTGATTCCCCCCACCATTTGAGAGGCTGAGAGTGTTATACATATTTCAATTTAATTTTCTTAACAATGGTCTTGTGAGGTAAACTGGGGATTAAGGTGAGAGGAGAAAAAAAGAACACAATGTAAAAGAAGACAGATGTGAAGATGGCAAATGAGTCAGAGGCTTCCACTGGTCCCTCTTACAACAAAGACCCGAAGAAACAAGTGAATCCATCATATATATGACAAGCTAGGAACCCTGAGCACCAAAGGCAAAATTAAGGGATCAGTCTGAATGACAAGGGAGGGAGAGACGGTGCAGAAGCAGCGACAAGTTGCCGAGCACACACAGCGCCTCAGCTCTAGTTCCTTGGCGCAACAGCAGCGGGGCTGATGGTAGTTGCCTGGGACACAGCAGCTTCAGCGAAAGAAGGCAAGCAGAGTGGCGCACCCCTGACCCTGTGGTATGTCTACAGTGGGCCTGGCTGGGATTTGGGAAGCAGCTGCATCAGCAAAAGAAGGCAAGCACGGGACGCAGCCCTCCTCCCCGGGGCAATCTCTGCAGGGACCCAGCCAACAGCACGCAACTACACACGCATCTGGAATCTGAGATTAAAACAGCACTCTCGGCACAGGAAGATCTACTACCTCATTCTTTTGAAAGAACTCTCTCCTATAGGATCCCTCCTCCTTCTGCCCCAGCCAGCTTCATTAACTGTTGATTTACCTGGACTTGAGACAGGACCTGCTGCACTCTCTGAACCATTCTCCTGGCCTGGGAGAAGGAACAAATTAACAAACGGGGGAAGAATATTCTGCCTACTCCCCTAAGGTAGAAGCTTAGAGCAGAAGCAGCTCCAGTCCAGGCACAAACAATCCACAGACTTTGTCTTTCACCCCTGCATGGATCCGGGTGGCTATTATGTTGCAAGGGCTAATCTGTTTGAGGTCTGACTGTAACTGTTTCAGCTATGCAGTGGAGAGGCAGGTTTTAGAGGTCTGATACCACTCTGCCTATTAAACAGGATCTTCACCTACCCACACCAGGGACCTGAGGACTGGAGACTCCATCCACGCCACTAGCCACCCACGAAAGGGGACCAAGGATTGTGGTGCCTACCAGTCCTTACAGGTATAAGCATTGGATGCCTAAGGTACAGTGGCAGAGCCCACCTAGGGAACAGAGATGCTCCTTCCTCACTGACATTTGGGGGAAGGCTGTCAGCCCCCTGCGTTACTCAGTGTGACCCCCCTGCTGCTACCAGAAACCAGTGCATACACCCATCACCACTGCTCCTCTAAGTAGGTGAGAGCCTATGCCACACACTAGGTGACCGACTATAAGGACACCTAAGCTGAATCTGTACAAGAATAATGAATGGACTCCTATGCTCATATACCTGGTAACAGTGCTAGCCATCTGGTAACAGGACATTAGTGCTTCAAAGGCCCCAATAATCAAGTTAGCTCACTGTAGTAGCCTATTTGGGTATATCAAAACAAAACAGCAAGAAACTAGGACACAGTGAGCAAACATAAAATAAATTAATACAATAACTTATAGATGGCTTGGAGACAACAGCCAATATCAAATGACATAAAGAAGCAGATCATGATTGCTTCAAAAAACTCCCAAAACAGAGAATCAAGGACTCTCCCGGATGAAGGTGTAATTCCTGGAATTACCAGGTGTAGAATACAAAAGATTAATATACAGAACTATTCAAAACATCAGGAATGAGATCAGGCAACACACAGACAAAGCCAAGGAACACAAAGATAAAGCAATTGAAGAAATTAAAAAGATTATTCAAGAACATAATGAAAAATTTAATAAACTGCAAGAATCCATAGAGATAGCAATCAGAAATTCAGAAGATTAACAATAAAATTACAGAATTAGACAACTCGATAGAAAGTCAGAGGAGCAGAATTGAGGAACTAGAAGTCAGAATTAGTGAAAATGAAGATAAAACACTTGGCAACAATATATTCAAAGAAAAACCAGATAAAAGAATTTTTTTTTTAATGTAGAAACCCTAAGAGTCATGTGGGACTCTTATCAAGAAGAGTAACTTGCGAGAGATAGGAATACCAGAACAGGAATGGATAACAGAAAATACAGAGAGAATTGTTGAAGATTTGTTGGCAGAAAACTTCCCTGACATCATGAAAGATAAAAGGATACCTATCCAAGATGCTCATCGAACCCCATACAGGGTAGATCCCAAAAGAAAGTCACCAAGACATACTATCATCAAACTTGCCAAAACCAGAGCTAAAGAGAAAATTTTAAGAGCAGCCAGGGATGAGCAAAAAGTCACCTACAAAGGCGAATAAGTTTGGACTGTTCAGCAGAAACCATGCAGGCAAGAAGGCAATAGGATGACATATATAAAGCATTGAAGGAGAAAAATTGCCAGCCAAGAATCATATATCCAGCAAAACTGTCTCTCAAATATGAAGGCAAAATTAAGACATTTACAGATAAACAAAAGCTTAGGGAATTTGCAGAAACCAAGCCAAAACTACAAGAAATACTAAAGGGAATTCTCTGGTTAGAAAATAAGTAATATCAGATATCAACCCAATACTAGAACACAGAACAGAGCAACCAGATATCAACTCAGTTAGGGAAATCATAAAAATAAATCAAGATTAAAAAAAAACAGAACAGGGAACCAGTGATGTCATTATGTAAAGGATGACATTAAATCAATAAAGAGGGACTAAATAAAGTAGTCCTAGATTTCCATATGGAGAGGAAATCAAGGCGATATACAGAGATACAAGTTAGGTTTAAACCTAGAAAAATAGGGGTAAATATTAAGGTAACCACAAAGAAGACTAATAATCCTACGCTTCAAAAAAAAAAAAAAGATAAACATAAAGACTCAGCAAAAACAAATTCAAATACAATGAAAAAGAAGGACACACAATTTATAAAGAAAATTCTCAGCACAAAAAGTGGAAAAATGAAACCGTCAACAACACACAAAAAAGTCATTAAAATGACAGCACAAACACGTTATCTATGATCACGCTGAATGTAAATGGACTAAATGCACCAATAAAGAGACAGAGAGTTGCAGAATGGATTGAAAAACACAATCCAGCTATATGCTGCCTACAAGAAACACATCTTAGACTTAAAGACACACAACAAACTAAAATTCAAAGGATGGAAAAAAAATATCAAGCGAACAACAATCAAAAAAGAGCAGGAGTGGCTATACTAATTTCTGACAAAACAGACTTCAAACTTAAATCTACCACAAAGGATAAGGAAGGACACTATATAATGATTAAAGCGACAATATACCAGGAGGGTGTTACCATATTAAATATTTTTGCACCCCATGACAGGGCTTCAAGATACATAAAACAAACTCTAACGGCATTGAAAAGTGAGATAGATAGCTCCACAATAATAGTAGGAGTCTTCAACACACCACTTTGAGTGAAGGACAGAACACCCAGAAAGAAGACAAGAGCTAAATGCCACAATTAACCAACTTCACCTCATAGACATATACAGAACACTCCACCCAACAGCATTCAAGTATACTTTCTTTTCCAATGCACATGGAACATTCTCTAGAGTAGACCACATATTAGGCCATAAAGGAAGCCTTACAGAACAGAACCCAAAACATCAAAATATTACAGAGCATCTTCTCTGACCATAAAGCCATAAAAATAGAAGTCAATAACAGAAATATCAGGGAAAAGAAATCAAATACATGGAAACTGAACAACATTTTGCTCAGAAATGATTGGATTGTGGAACAAATTAAGGATTGAATAGAGAAATTCATAGAATCCAACAAGAATGAAAACACTTCCTATCAGAACCTTTGGGACACAGCAAAAACAGTGTTCATAGGTCAATTTATATGAATAAATGCACACATAAAAAAAGACAAAAGGGCCAAAATCAAAGAATTATCCCTACAACTTGAACAAATAGGAAGAGAACAACAAAAGAAAACTTCAGGCACCAGAAAAAAGCAAATAATAAAAACTACAGCGGAATTAAATGAAATAGAAAACAGAAAAACAATTGAAAGAGTTAACAAGCCAAAAAGCTGGTTCTTTGAAAAGATTAATAAAATTGATAAGCCATTGGCCAGACTGACAAAAGAAAAACAGGAGATGAAGCAAATAACCCAGATAAGAAATGAAATGGGTGATATCACCACAGACCCAACTGAAATAAAAAGAATCAAAACAGAGTAGTATGAAAAGTTGTACTCTAATAAATTTGAAAACCTAGAGGAAATGAACAAATTTCTAGAAACACACTACCTACCTAAACTAACACAAACAGAGACAGAACAAATAAACCTATAACAAGAGATTGAAAAAGTAATGAAAAAACTGCCCACAAAGAAAAGCCCTGGCACTGGAGAATGCTACCAAACTTTCAGAGAAGAGTTAACACTGCTACTACTAAAGGTATTTCAGGGCATAGAAAGGGATAGAATACTCCCAAACTCTATGAAGCCAGCATAACCCTAATACCAAAACCAGGTAAAGACTGCACAAAAAAAGAAAATTATAGACCAATGTCCCTCATGAACTTAGACGCAAAAATCCTAAACAAAACTCTAGCCAATAGAATTCAACAACATATCAAAAAAATAATTCACCATGACCAAGTGGGCTTCACACCAGGCATGCAAGGATGATTCAACATTAGAAAAACAATCAATATAATCCATCACATAAATAAAACAAAAGGCAAGAACCACATGATCTTATCAATTTTTGCAGAAAAGCATTTGGCAAAGTCCAACACCCATTCATGATAAAAACTCTCAGCAAAATAGGAATAGAAGGACTATTCCTAAACATTATAAAGGGCAGTTACACAAAGCCAATAGCCAACATCATCCTAAATGGAGATAGACTGAAACCATTCCCACTGAGAACAGAAACCAGACAAGGATGCCCTTTATCACCACTCTTATTCAACATTGTGCTAGAGGTCCTAGCCAGAGCAGTTAGGCTAGATAAAGAAATAAAGGGCATCCAGATTGGCAAAGAAGAAGTAAAAGCATCTCTGTTTGCAGATGACATGATTTTATACACAGAAAAACCTAAAGAATCCCTAAGAAAACTACTGAAACTAATAGAAGTGTTCAGCAGAGTATCAGGATACAAGACAAACATACATAAATCAGTTGGATTCCTCTACACCAACAAAGAGAATGAGGAGGAGGAAATCACCAAATCAATACCATTTACAATAGCCACCAAGAAGATAAAGTACTTAGGAATAAATCTAATCAGAGACATAAAAGACCTATAGAAAGAAAACTACAAGACACTATTGCAAGAAACCAAAAGAGACCTACATAAGTGGAAAAACATACCTTGCTCATGTACAGGAAGACTCAGCATTATTAAAATGTCTATTCCGCCCAAAGCAATCTATACGTACAATGCAATCCCGATCCAAATACCAGTGACATTTTTTAATGAGATGGAGAAACAAACCAACTTCATATGGAAGGGAAAGGGGCTACAGATAAGTAATGCATTACAGAAAAAGAAGAACAAAGTGGGAGCCCTCACTCTACCTGATTTTAGAACATATTATACCACCAGAGTAGTCAAAACAGCCTGGTACTGGTACAACAAGAGATACATGGGCCAATGGAACAGAATTGAGAATCCAGACATAAATCCATCCACATACAAGCAGCTGATATTTGACAAAGGCCCAAAGTCAGTTAAATGGGGGAAAAGACAAATGGTGCTGGCATACCTGGATATCCATTTGCAAAAAAAATGAAACAAGACCCATACCTCACACCATGCACAAAAACCAACTCAAAATGGATCAAAGACCTAAATATAAAATCTAAAATGATAAAGTTCATGGAAGAAAAACTAGGAACAATGCTAGGAGCCCTAATACCTGGCATAAACGGTATGCAAAACATTAGTAGAACTGCATCAATAGCAAAAGAGAAATTAAATAACTGGGAGCTCCTAAAAGTCAAACAGCTATCTATGCTCATCCAAAGACTTCACCAAAAGAGTAAAAATATTACCTACAGATTGGGAAAAAGTTTTTAGCTATGACATTTCCGATCAGCGGCTGATCTATAAAATCTACATGATACTGCAAAAACTCAACAACAAAAAGACAAATACCCCAATTAAAAAATGGGCAAAAGATATGAACAGACACTTCACTAAAGAAGACATTCAGGTAGCTAACAGATACATGAGGAAATGCTCACGATCATTAGCCATTAGAAGGCCATTAGAGAAATGCAAATCAAAACTACAATGAGATTCCACCTCACTCCAACAAGGCTGGCATTAATCCAAAAAACACAAAATAATAAATGTTGCAGAGGTTGTGGGGAGACTGGAACACTTCTACACTGTTGGTGGGAATGTAAAATGGTACAACCACTTTGGAAATCAATTTGGCATTTCCTTAAGAAACTAGAAATAGAACTACCATACTACCCAGCAATCCCACTCTTGGAATATGTCCTAGAGAACAAGAGCCTTTACATTGCAGCACTGTTTACAATAGCAAAAAGATGGAAGCAACCGAGGGGCCCATCAACAAATGAATGGATAAACAAGTTATGGTATATTCACACAATGAAATACTATGCATCGATAAAGAACAACGATGAATCTGTGAAACATTTCATAACATGGAGGGATCTGGAAGGAATTATGCTGGGTGAAATTAGTTGCAAAAGGACAAATATTGTACGAGACCGCTATTATAAGAACTCAAGAAATAGTTTAAACAGAGAAGAAAATATTCTTTGATGGTTACAAGAGGGGAGAGGGAGGGATGGAGGGAGAGGGGGATTCACTGATTAGATACTAGACAGGAACTAATTTAGGTGAAGGGAAGGACAACACACAATACAGGAGAGGTCAGCACAACTGGACTAAACCAAAAGCAAAGAAGTTTCCTGGATAAACTGAACGCTTTGAAGGCCAGCATAGCAGGGGCGGGGGTTTGGGGACCATGGTTTCAGGTAACATCTAGGTCAATTGGCGTAATAAAAACTATTAAGAAAACATTCTGCATCCCACTTTGAAGAGTGGTGTCTGGGGTGTTAAACGCTACCAAGCGGCCCTCTAAGATGCAACAATCAGTCTCAACCCACAGGGAGCAAAGGTGAGTGAAAAACACCAAGGACACAAGGTAAGTATGAGCCCAAGAGTCAGAATGGGCCACATAAATCAGAGACTACATCAGCCTGAGGCCGGAAGAACTAGATGGTGCCCGGCTACAACTGATGACTGCCATGACAGGGAGCACAACAGAAGATCCCTGAAGGAGTAGGAGAGCAGTAGGATGCAGACCCCAAATTCTCGTAAAAAGACCAGACTTAATGGTCTGACTGAGACTAGAGGGTCCCAGAGGTCATGGTCCCTGGGCCTTCTGTTAGCCCAAGACAGAAACCATTCCCAAAGCCAACTCTTCAGACAGGGTTTGGATTGGACTATAAGATACAGATAAATGATTCTAGTGAGGAGTGGGCTCCTTGAATCAAATAGACACATGAGACTATGGGTGCAGCTCCTGTCTGGGGAGGGAGAAAATGTGAAGGCCGAGGGGGACAGAAGCTGGCTGAATGGACACAGAAACACAGGGTGGAGAGAAGGAATGTGCTCTCATTAGGGGGAGAGCAGCTAGGAGTATATAACAAGGTATATATTTTTTGTATGAAAGATTGAGATTTGTAAACTCTCACTTAAAAAAAAAAAATTTTTTTTTTTTGACTCACTTAAAGCACAATAAAAATACAAGAAGATAAAAAAAGAAGACGTGCCGTAATCCAGAATGAGCAGTTTGCTTTGAGGGAAGGGCATTGAATAGCACCACAGCTCTATGAGTCCAGGCCTCTGTGGACCAAGCCTGGGCAGGCAAGTGAAGAAAGTGGAATCTGCATTTAAAAAGTGACTGTGGTTTTATATGTGATAGTGGTAGGTACCTCTACTCTGCCTATTTTGCTTCACCTTACCTTACACCTGCTTTAGTAAGAATAATTGCATCAGGGCAGGGCAGTCCAGATGGCCCTTGGTGTCTGAACCATCCCAAGAAAAAATATCCATGCGTCTCCCACCCACCCTCATGCCATGCGATTGATCTAGGTGATTGAGAGAAAGGCAAGAAATAAACAAGAATTTGGAATTTGTTTTGACCTTAAATTTTTTTTTTTTTTCCTGATTTTAAGAATAATGTATCCTTCCTATCAGAGGTTTGGAAATCCAGAATAGTATATAAAACTTAAAAATCACATTTTCTGTCTTATGTGTATGTAAAGGTGTGTGCATGGCAGAGAGAAAGTGAGAGATATTTACAGGGATCATATACAATATATAATTTTCTGTACAACTTTATTCATTTAACATTATATGATGAAAAGTATCCCCAAGTCATTCAATATTCTTCAAAAGTGTAATTTTTTTTCATGGCGAATAATTTGCAATCTAAGGACTGTCCATTAATTTATTTACATATTCCCTTACTGGGAACATTACATTTTTTTTTCACTAAACAATATAGTGAACATCCTTTTTCTGTTTATTTATTTAGAATCTATTTCTAGAATTATTATTTAGCTCAGCTCATATTAACATTTGGAGGCTCTTGTGACATATTTTCAATTGTTTTCTGCAAAATTTGAACCAGTTTACACTCTCACAGGCACTGAGGGTATGGATTGGAAATAAAATTTTAAAGACAGGCGAGTAGTTGGATTCTAGATGTTTATAAGTTGCATTTTTATTTGCTTCTTCAGAATGGAGAACACCTCTTGTGTTCAACCATCACCACCACCCCATGGGATTCATTCAACCTATTAAACATCTACTATGTCCTAGGCACTCTGTGTCTAGGCTGAGAGTCCAGCAATGTACAGCAGTGTAGTCAGGCAAAGAAGCAACAATGCCATGTGAAGAGTGTTGTGAGAGGAGAGTGTAGCTGCTGTAGGAATACCTAAGAAGGGCATTGTCCTGGATTGAATTGTGTTCCTCAAAAATATGCATCAACTTGGCTAAACCATGATTCCCAGTATCCTGTGATTGTCTCCATTCTGTGATCTGATTATCCTCCATTTGTGATGTTATAAATCCTAGCCTCTAGGCCTGTGGTTATGGTCCCATTTGGGAATGAGCTGTCCGTTATGTTAATAAGGCATGATAAGGCCATGTTAATGAGGATTAGGGTGGGATACAACCCCCTTACTTAGGTCATAGCCCTGATCTGACATAAGGAGAGTTTCCCTGAGGTTTGGCGATAAAAGAAGAGAAAAAAGAGCAGAGAGGGACCTCATTACCACCAAGAAGAACCAGGAGTGGGGTGGGTCCTTTGGACCCAGGGCCTCTGCACTGAGAAACTCCTAGACCCAGGGGAAGATTGATGACAAGGACCTTCCCCCGGAGCCAACAGAGAGAGAAAGCCTTTCCCGGGAGCCAGCACCCCAAATTCAGACTTCTAGTCTGCTAAACTGAGAGAATAAATTTCTGTTTGTTAAAGCCATCCACTTGGGGTATTTCTGTTATTGCAGCACTAGATAACTAAGATAGGCCCTTCACCTGAACGTGAGGGCCCATGGGAGGCTTCTTCAAGAAAATAACAGCTGAGGGAGTCTTGAGGGATGAATAGATGTTAGTCAGGTACAGTGCCAGGAATGAGCATTATACAAACTACCCTGTTACCAAAGGAATCTGAAGAAACTTCCATTTTTCCTTAAACGTCTGCTTCATTAATGATGATATTGTGATGCTTTTGGGTAGTACTGGGATTGCAAGCAAAAATTTACAACTCGATTTAAACATTTTCTGTATCTGACTTTGACTGGCTTTTGATTCTTGCTATTTACTGACTTTCCCTCCCCTTAGCTGGAATCCTGCATGGTCTATGTAAGCCAGTCATGTTTAAATACTGGGATTTCTATGCCTGGCTCCAGTTTGTTTTTCAGTGCTAGTGTATTTGAGGTATTTTGATTGCATTCCTTGTGTATGCGGTCAAGTGTTGCAACTTTGCTTGACACCAGGCTTAAATCTGTATGCAGAAGCCAGGCATGAGTTCTTCACTCTGACAATCCAAAAACATGTCAAAAACCACAAAAGATAAATCAGCACATTCAATATGCACAGAGACTGCACAGTTATGCATTCACTACGCAGTGATAGCTGAGGATAGTAGGCTAGGAGGACCAGAACACGTGTTTCTCTACTCCCTTTCTTTTTCATAAACCCAGGTCATAGACGAACAGTGCTTCAGGAGGCAAAATAGCATGGTGCACAGTTACAAGTCCCAACTCTAGCGCTGAGTTTGAATCCCACCATGGCCACTTATAAACTGTGTAACCTCATGTCACTCAGTCTTTCTAAGTTTCCATTTGTCTTTTGTAAAATGGGGATATAACATCTTCTGTATTAGGTATTGTCTAAGCAGCTGTAACAAAAGGAACCAAAACTATAAAGGCTTAAACAAGAGGAAAGTGTATTTCACTCTCAAAAAACATCTCAGACCTAGGCAGTACAGGACTGTTAAACAGCTCTGCCATCCTCAATACAAGGCTTTCATCTCTGGGTTCAAGGTGGCTGCTGCAGCTCACATGCTCATGCCTGTCAGTGGGAGGAAGACAAAGGAACAAATGAAGAACATGCCTATTCCTTTAAAGGCCACAACCTGGAAGTGGCAGACTTCATTTCTGCTTACATTTCATTGGCCAAAATTCAGTCACATGATCATGCCTATATATGTAAAGGAAGCTGGGAAATGTAGTCTCTGGCTGGGTGACTATGTGGTGGGCAAATTCCGTCTATTATAAAAGAAGAAAGGAAGAATGGATATCCGTGGTCAAGTAGCAGCATCTGCCATAACAGCCTCTAGCGTTCTTGGGAGGATTTAGGGAAATGACATGCATGGTCAGTGTTAAATTACCAGTATTTTTCAGGCTGTTGCTCTTGAGCCACATGTGGCTCTTTCACGTGCAGCTACAGCTGTGGAACAAACCCAGAAAACTGTGTTAAGATATACTACTCCCACCCAATAAGGTATGTTGTAGTTAAGAGACTGTTTTGGCCTCTGGCCACTGTACACGTGGATCCAAGGTCACATTGTGATGAACAAGCACCAACCTCTACCCTAAACCAAACTTTCTTTTCCACACAAGCTTCCTCTCAAAACATATTTCATTTATTTAACAAACACTTATATTGCTCCACTATGTTCCAGGCTCCACTCTAAGGGATTTTTCCAATATTAGCCCTTTTAACCCTTATAACAACCCGATAAGGTATAAGCCCTTGTTATCACTACCTTCGCTATACAAATGAGGACACTGATGCATGGAAAAGTTAAACAACCTCCCTCAAAGTCACGTAGCTGTTTATGATGGGGCAACATTTCAAACCAGGCAGTCTGGCTCCAGAGGTCACATAACATCTTCTACATTGTACTGCCTGCAACATAGTGGACAGGTATATGCCAAGATCTAGGGTGAGTGTTCCACATTCTTAGACTACAACTCAAGCATTGTACCACCTCCTACTCACCTGAAGAACTGGTTTTATGGGAAGCACATTCGTGTAAACTAATAGTGAAATCTGTGCCTTGCATCCACATAACCGAGAAAGACCACAGGAAAATAACATTCCAGATCGTCTTTGACAGAAAGACTGGCAAGTGCTTACGGATTTGGGATACAACAGTGTTGCAGGCCTAGAGAACCACATGGGATTGGGGAAAGTCAAAGGAGATGACAGGAGGGCTGGAGAAGAGGCAGTTTGCAGTGACGGCAGGGATGAAGGGGAGGTGTAAGATCCTCAGCCTCCTCTCCTTCCTGACAGCTAGGACAGGCAGAGCTCAAACTTAATCTGAGAAATATCCCCTGGGATACCATCTCTTTAAAAAGATTCATAGTCCCTACCAGGCAAGAGGGTCCATGGACCTGAATCATCACTTACATGAAACCTCTGCTCCAGATATGTGGACATAGATGGCTTCGATTCTGAGACGTTGTGGCATGAAGCAAAATTCTCTGTATTATGGCAAGTGCAAAAAATGATTGCCTCAGGCAAGCAGAAAACAAAGGTCTATTAACTTCCTTAAAATACAAAATCGTAAAAACACAACATGTAATATATGCATTATGTATTTACTGACTGGCTTCCTTTCTGCCAACAATTGTTCAAAATTTGCCCAGGTTATCCCTCCTGGCCCTCCGTTTTTTTGTGCTTTGCCATATTCCTCTTTCATTTTTCTACTTAACAACCACTAGCTTAATTCTCGTGAATCTTGTACTGGGACTTCATCTGTCCCAAACCCATCCCTCCCAGTACCCTAAATACTAGTGAGTAATACCACTGTTACCTTTCTTCTCCCTGGCCCCTGACATGTGAAACAACTTACTTGTTGGATGATTTACTAATAGAACTTGTAAAGAGGACATTTCTTTAACTTAATGCCCTTTTACTCTGCCATCTCAAAGTGTAGAAGCCACATGGCTCTGCCTATGGGCCTGTAGTTTACCATGTTACCTTCTCAGGTAAACCTTTCCCAACCACCTTATATTCTTTTACAGCCTGCTCTGGCATTCCCTTCATGCCTTCCCTGCTTTATATTTTCTCCACAGCACTTCTCATCTTCTAACATAGTATGTGACCAACTTAATTTGTTTATTATTTATCCCCTTTGACTAGAACAGAAGCTCCAGGAGGATAGGGTTTTTCGTTTGTTTGATTTCTGCTTATCCTCAGCATCTAGAACAGTTTCATGGCACTTAGGTATTTCAGTAAACATTTGTTGACTGAATGAACAAATTAACTAATGGGTGAGGATAAACCATATTACAAATAAGCAGAGTAGGTAACAACTCGCTTCAAGGAATTAGAGAGAGAATCTGATAAGACCCCTTGCTCATATACTTTATACCCTTCTGTTCACTTTAAAATATACATTTCTTTAAAACCTTAAAGCTTTCCCATATTTGAGTCCTTTTTTAAAAAATAAATTTGTGACCATCATCATGAGACCCCTGATATGAACACCAAGAAGGACACAAAACGTCACTTATGTGGCATTTCTGCCCGAAGATGCATAATCTGAATCTAACCCTGAGGAAACATCAGACAAACCCAAATTGAAGGACATTCTACAAATTCTACATTTCAAAATATCAAGGTCACGAATGACAAAGAAAACCTGTTGAAGTCTTCAGTTTAAAGGCGACTTAAAGAGACATGACGACTAAGTACAAATAGACGGAATTTGCCCACCACATAGTCACCCTGGACTGGATCGTGGAACAGGGGGAAACGGTTTAAAGACTGTTATTGGAGCAGTTTATGAAATTTAATATGAACTATAAAACATTAAAACATGGACAATGATATTGTATCAATGTTAAATTTTCTGGTTTTGATAATTGTACTATGGTTATATAAAAGGATATTTTCGTTCTTAGAAAATACACCTTGAAGTATTTAGTTGTCAGAGGAGGCAAAATATCTACAACTGATCCTCAGATGGTTCAGGAAGTACACACACACACACACACACACACACACGTAAAGAGAAAGCAAGCGAGTGATAGAGTAAACGGGGAAAAATCTAAACAACTACTGAATCCAGGTAAAGGGTAAACTAGAATTCTTTGTACTGTTCTTGTAACTTTCTATAATTTTAACATTATATCAAAGTAAAAGTTTACCCAAAAAGTGTAAATATTCCTACCAGTTGCTGCTGAGTCAACTCTAACTCACGGAGGCCCCATATGCGTCTGAGTAAGACTGTGCTCCATAGGGTTTTCAATGGCTATTTTTTGGAAGTAGATCACCAGGCCTTTCTTTCGAGATGGACTCAAACATCTCCCCTTTTAGTTAGCAGCCAAGTACATTGACTGTTTGTACAACCCAGGGACTCCCTAAGTATATGCCAAAAAAAATCATTGCCATCAATTCAATTAGCAACCCTCCAGGACAAAGCAGAACTGCTCCATTGGGTTTCCAAGGCTATAATCTTTATGGTAGCAGACTACCACATCTCTCTCCCATGGAGCGGTTTGTGGGTTCAAACCGTCAACCCTTCAGTGCACGGTCGAGCACTTTATGCACTGTGCCACCAGGGATCCTTAAATATATTCCTAGAAGGGGTCATGTGTAAGAATTTCTCAGCTTATACCTTAATTATCAATTGTTCTTTAGCTCACTGAGAGCAGAATGGGGCAAAGGGTAGGCCTTATATGGCCATCTAAATCAAACTTCACCTACATCACAGTTTTACTTTGGATCCAGTGGTATTCTTGGTAGGAACAAGTTAGGACACAAAGCTAAAAGTTCAAACGTAGGGAGATATAAATATGCAGTTAGCCAGTCAGGCTACATAGAGAAATATGGCTCTATGATTTTCTTAATTCTTATGTATAACATGAGTTTTAATGTGTTAATACTTATAAAACCCTGAGATCATCTGACAAAAAGTCCTCTACTCTTACTTCAGATTATTATCCTAAGAGTAAGGAATTCCTTGGCAGTGAACATTTGTTTCTGACTTTTTACTGTATAATTAGTTGATATTGGTTTAGTAATTATCAGCTATTATCTTCAAAATGGTCCCTGATTTTCTGGCTGCCTTTGGTGGTGTTTGGAACATGACTATCTTGCTGTAGGAGTGCACCATTAGGTTCAGAGATTGTTATCTATGCTGTTCTGTTGGCAGGAGCCGGGACAGCCAGGACAAGTCTCGATATCTGAAGTTAATTAAGTGCAGGAAACTCACTCTGCCTTAAAACAACATGCATTCCTCAGTCTGTTATCCAAGTGTCTATAGTAAAATTCAATCATGAAGTAAACTCTGAACAAAGGGAAGTATCATGATGCTGAAAAAGGGCAGGGACAGCTGAACCCCCAACAAACAAAACCAACCAAAACCAAACCCGTTGCCACAGAATCCATGCCGACTCACAGCAACCCCGTGTGACAGAGTAGAACTAAAGGGGCTTTTTAGGGCTATAATCTTTACAGAATCACACTACCATATCTTTCTTCACGGAGCAGCTGGTGGGGTCCAGCCCCCCACCTTTTAGTTAGCAGCCCAACGCTTAACCACTGCACCAAAAAGTGCCAAAAATACCAGCCACCAAGACTCCTCACACACCATCATGAAACCCACAAAGATATTTGATCTGAGTAGTACTAAGTAAGCAGTGAATGTAAGACAAAGAGCAAAGGCCCTGAGATCGGAGGCTGCCTGTTTGAGAAATAGCAAGGAGACTGGTGTGGTTAGAGGAGAAGCAAGTAAAAGAGAAATAGGCTATACTATCAGGGAGGTAATAGGGGGTTGAGTGTGGAACCTAGAGGCTTAGTAAGACAGAGAACAGAGGGGCCCCCAAAATCTGCAAACAAAGTAACAAGAAATGGGCCAGGGCACAGAAACAAAGCCATTCCCCAGAACAATGGGGAAGGGTATCTAAAAATAGCCCACAAACTTCTTTAAAGTTGCCTTTCAGAAGCAGCTGGAATAACCAGGCCCAGGGACATGCACAGAACATCCACCTGTGACCCCTGTGTGACCTTCTACCAGGGGCAGTGAGGGGCTGCAGCTCCAGCCGGGGAATTGAACTCAAGGATTGAGAGACTGACTCCACAGGCGTGACACCCCATAATAAGTCCTGCTAAGAATCCCAGAGGCCTCCGGGACAGGAGCCATCGTGGAAAGCTGTTGCCTGCCCACCTTAGTTAACATATCCCTGCCTGTGTCTATGAGTAAACATGAATCTTTTCCTGCCCAAGAACTTTTAAAAACTCAGGCCCATCTTTTGCTTTCTGAGATGGGGGTAAACCTTGCTCAAGGCCCTCCTCATCTCCGCTTGCAAGCCTCTTCAATAAAGCTTTGCTCGTGTGGAAAAGTACGTGCCTTACCTGCTCATCCTTGACCAGTGAGAGGCAAGAACCTTATTCCAGTAGCAAATGGGTAATACATTTGATTAAGTAACTAACCACAGGCCTCATGAACAGGGGATTCAACATAAATTTATTGTCAAAAGCACTGCATTGAGCTTGGGGCTGAGAGATGTGGTTCATACCAGAAAAGGCATGCAGCCTCGTTACATCATATTCCTTCATGTTATTACTATTTGCCCTTCCCTAAACATGTCAACAGAAAACCTGGTGGCGTATTGGTTAAGCGCTACAGCTGCTAACCAAGGGGTCGGCAGTTCCAATCTACCAAGCACTCCTTGGAAACTGTGGGGCAGTTCTACTCTGTCCTACAGGGTTGCTTTGAGTTGGAATCATCTCGATGGCAGTGGGTATTGGGGTAAACATATCAACACAAAAGCCCTATGCCCTAAAGATAAAAAAAAAAATTATTTGTAACTGTCAGTAATATTATATAACATGAAACATGATATTCTATGAACTCAGCCACATAAATTGCAAAACAAAAGTCAAAGTTCCATTTGTTCTGCACCAGTGTTTAAAAAAGGGAGGGGGGTGCGGGGGGGACAGGAACATTTTTTTAAAGATAGAAACTAAAGATCAGAAAAAAAATTTGAGTGCAGACATGTGGAGTGTTCTACCTATACCGACCATGTCAGATGGTCCAGACATTTAACTCCCAGCCATTTTAGCCACCCTTTGCACCTGTGTATGGCTATATCTAGGAAATGAAAAGCAAGTCCTAACACTGTCACTATGGTCAATGTTTGTAGCAACCATCTCTTCCTTCCAAAGTATTAGGAATGTGTGAACGTGGCGCCAAGAAGACTGAATCGTAATTAAATGCAGATATGCTCTAAAAGAAACCAGGAGATGGGAGCAGTAGCCAGAGCTCCCCTGAGAGAGCCCCAAGCTACACGGTAGAGCTGAGGACAGATTTAGGGTAGAGATAGGGCTGTGAAGGAAGACTTAGAAGGAAATTTAATGAGATAAGGGTGAGTTGGAAATCCTGGTGGTGTAGTGGTTAAGTGCTATGGCTGCTAAAAGGTTGGCAGTTCGAATCTACCAGGTGCTCCTCAGAAACTCTATGGGGCAGCTCTACTCTGTCCTATGGGGTCCCTATGAGTCAGAATTGACTCGACAGCAACAGGTTTTTCTTTTGTTTTTTTTAAGGGTGAGTTGATTGTAGTTAGAGAGTCTGTGTTCACTGGTATTCTAGAAAATAATTTTAAAAATAAAAAGACATTAGACAAAACAGAAATGTTGATCAAGACTAGATCTCAGGAAAGTATTGTTTGTCCAGGATGAAAGCAGGTCATTTGCGTGGGTAAGGTCCAAGGAATTGTCGCTGAAGCAGGGATTGAAGTGGCTTCAATA
This sequence comes from Loxodonta africana, assembly GCF_030014295.1. Lineage (NCBI taxonomy): Eukaryota > Metazoa > Chordata > Mammalia > Proboscidea > Elephantidae > Loxodonta > Loxodonta africana. The sequence goes on from NC_087348.1 coordinate 48,835,229, forward strand.
GGAGCACTTCTGTCCAGAGGCGTGGCTGCAAGAAACCTTTCTGCCTGGCTGGCAAAGTCAGCTTTGACTTTAAGGAAGTATAATAGAAAAAATTGCCACTTAGAGAAGCACTTGGTTAGGAGACATCAAACTCGAACATTACGTTTCATCGTAACTTTGAGTGACCCTCGAGGAACCCAGTGAAACTGGATTCCTGACTCGTGAACCTCAGAACTTGTTTTAGCTAGTGTACAGACCTAAGGACTCATTCCATCCTTTCCACAGTGCTAGTTTTCAATCCTTAATTTGGATAACCAGCTTGAAAATCACTTACTAGCAGTTAACAGCCCCTGACTTTTCCCCCTTGGCAAAACTACTCGATGAATTTCCTTTCAAACTTGTGTCCTTGCCTGGCAAGTTAAAAAAATTAGCTTAGCTTTTTTATTTTTTCCCCCAGAGGAACAGGAACAAGGAAGAGTAGCGATCATGTGTATATGAGCTAAAGGTGACTCCAGCCCCTAAAAGCCTGGTGAAATCAGAAAAACTCTGGAAAGGACCAGCTAATGCTTCCAAGGTCCAAGTATGGGGAAGGACAATTGAGGATTATAGGTAACAAAGCAATAGTGATAGATGTGTGGAATGCAATCCCTGGAATCTCGGCTACCACTACTGGCCCTCCACCCCCATTCCAACACCTTTGACTTGCTGGTTATGACAGCAGAAGAAAAAACTGGAAACCCCCTTCTGCTAAGGCCGTCAGCACGGCTCTTCACTTGGAACCAAGGTCCATGCTGCCAATGGCACCACCACCCTGACCTGTCTTCTGGTACATGACACTAGTGTCACCATAACTACTTCCATCTCCTCTTATTTGGTTGTCATTACCTCTACAATCTCCTGGTGCCCCACCCAGGTACCTCTCCTGGTCACTGCTTATATGCCCACCATATAGGGAGATCAACCATCTAGGTTTGCCATGGACTGAGGGTGTTTCTGGGATGTGGGACTTTCAGTGCTAAAACAGAATAAATAAACAAACAAACAAATAAACCTGTTGCCACTGAATTGATTCCAACTCATAGTGACCCTATAGGCAGAATAGAGCCCATACCATAGGGTTTTCAAGGATGTAATTTTTGCGGAAGCAGACTCCTGTATCTTTCTCCTGTGGAGCGACTGGTGGATTCAAACAGCCAACCTTTCAGTTAGCAGCCAAGCACTTAACCCCTGTGCCACCAGAGCTCCTAAAACAGGGAAAGTCCCAAGCAAACTAGAATAGTTGATCATCCTACCACCATAGTTGCCACAACTGCCACCACCACTGACTTGTGTCGTAGAATTCTAGGTGGGAACAGTGGAGTCAGGAGCATGCTTCTGTCCTGAGTTAGGACAGAGTCAGTGGGACTTGTGCCAGGCAGCTTTTCTCATAGTCTTGAGTGCCCTGCAGGGAGGGGCCTTAGGGAATCTTACATACCTCCACTTCTCTGGATAGAACTATGCAACCTCTATGAAGCCACACGTCCCTTCTCTGATCCACTTGTCTATAACAGTTCTGTATCCAACCTGCTCTCGTTGAAGCTATATATTGGCACCAGGCTGATCTGCCCATTTTACCAATCTCCTTAATTTGGGGGAGGGCTTTACCACACCAGCTGAGTGACATGAGCTCCACCAATAACTTACTGCAGTTGTCTAAGCTTGTGTACCAAGAAGACCTGTAGAAGTCACTTGTTTTTTACTTTAAAATCTGCTAGTTAGTTTGTTATACTAAAGAGAAGAGCCCTGGTGGTACAGTGGTTAAACACGCAACTGCTAACCGAAAGATCAGCGGTTTGACCCCACCAACCGCTCCACACAAGAAAGATGTGACACTGCCTCTGTAAAGATTTACAGCCTTGGAAGACCTGTGGGGCAGTTCTGTTCTGTCCTATAGGGTCTCTATGAGTTGGAATCAACTCAACCGCAATAGGTTAAAGTGAACAGGGTAGGGAAAAGTATATTTCCAGATACTTGCTTTTTTTCTTTTTAAAGAAGGAAATGAAATCTTTAGAGGAGAAATTTCTTAATCTCACCAAAAGCTTTTTTTAAAAAACTGAAAGCAGAAATTAATTTGCAGTTTTTCATAAACATTTCAAATGATTCGGGAAATAGAGAACAGTTATATAAAAATTTAACTGACAAAAAAAACCCAACATTCCAAGATAATCACTATTAATATTTTTATCAGTTTGATTTCTGTTCTTATAGTTTTATCTATGCATATATATGCACTTAGATATACCAAACCAAACTCTTTGCCATCAAGTTGATTCTGATTCCTACAGACCCTATAGGACAGAGTAGAACTGCCCCACAGGGTTTCCAAGGAGTGGCTGCTGGTTTTGAACTGCCTACCTCTTGATTAGCAGCGAGTTTTTAACCACTGCACCACCAGGGCTCCTCACACTTAGATATCAAAAAAAACCAAAACCCAGCGCCGTCGATATAGAAGGCTTTAAATAAAAATGAGAACTTATATAAACAAATATTATAGAAATATACACATATACGTACTGTGAAATAACTTGTTCTTTTTACTTATCAATATGTCGTGAACATCTTTCCATGTCAAATAAATCTATGTCATCAGTTTTAATGGCTCCATGGTTTTAACGGCTGCATCGCTAGTTGTTCTTTAGCTTAGGTGAGTGGCAGCCAAAATTTTCAAAGGAGAAGCTGTTGAAAAATGATTTTCCTTAAAGGCTAGCTCCATTTCATCTTTGTGTTGGCATTTCTTAAAAACCAGCTATAACTCCAATTCCCACAATATTTATAGAGCATTCCATAAAACAAAATATCTATAAGTTCATTTTTATCAAATGTCACCAAAAAGAAGAAACAGAAAACTCTAAAAACATGATATTTCTTCCTGCAAAGGCACTCAGATCTAGTAGGCAGTGATTCATATAAAGCAAGTAGGAAACCATTCCAGAAAACAAAACAAAGTCCAAAAAAAAAAAAAGGAGCAAGTAACTTAGCTGCCATATACTGGAGGTGTGGTTCAAACAGGTGAGAAACAAGTTCACACGAGCTGAATAAAGAAGCTAGCGATCAGGAAGGAAGCAGAGGTGAAATCAGAGGAAAACAGAAAGGCAGCCCTCAAGATAAGAAAAGGAAAGCAAATACAAAAAAGGGCTCTCCAGAACTCAGAGAATATAATTGATAATAAACCTAAAAAAACCCAAAACCCACTGCCGTCGAGTCGATTCCGACTCATAACGACTGTATAGGACAGAGTAGAACTGCCCCATAGAGTTTCCAAGGAGCGCCTGGTGGATTCAAACTGCCACCTCTTGGTTAGCAGCTGTAGCACTTAACCACTATGCCACCAGGGTTTCCATAATTGATAACACCAAAAGTAAAGCATGAAAAAGGAGAAGCAAAGGAATAAGAAATAATGCAGGATCGCAAATCAATATCTAAATGTCTTCTTAAGTCATCACAAACTTTTTCCCCTAATAGCTGATTTTTCAGAAGTAGATCATTAAGCCCTTCTTCCAAGGTGCCTCTAGGTACCACTAACATTTCAGTTAGCAGCTGAGTGCATTAATTGTTTGCACCACCTAGGGACTCCCACAAACTATGAATTGTGAAATAATTCATACTTCAAAATTCTTAGTATGATATAATTTATGCACACAAAATAATATAGAATATTAAGAATAATAAAACCAAACATCCATGTACTTGCCACTCAGCTTAAAAAATAGGGGTAAAGCCTTTTGTATATCCCTCCTTGTCCTCCCTCCCCCTCCCCTTTGCTTTCCTCTGTAGTTTAGCCAAACATGTGTGTTCTATGAATAACACATTTGGGGAGAGCACATGTTTTTTAACTTTATATAAATGCTATCATACTGTATCTATTCTTTTTTAAACATGAAACTTGCCTAAGCAGAGTTCATCTTTCGGACACAGGATGTATGGGTATGTCTGATAAAATTGGGGGCAGACAAAAGGGGGTCTCTTTGCATGAATTCTCAGACATCCATCTCCTATTAAGAACATAAGCTGAGTCCCTGTTGAGAATCTGATGTATCTTGACATGTCTAATAAGCTGGTAGCAAGGTCCAACAGAAATTTATTTGTAGAAGCCCTGAGAAACCTCTTACAGAATAACTCATCCTAAAAGAAGAATCTCAGCTTAGCATGATAGCCGTATGGGTAGCACCATCCAAGGATACCCAACAACTGGTTGACCAAAGGCTTAGCTCTTAAGCCTAATGGTTAAGAAGTGTTTCCCAGTGTAGTAAATAGGATAATACATATTTGGTGGCACATGGACCCAGAATTAAATAACATTGAATCACACATGGTAGAGGTGGTCACATCCTTGGCTGCCCTGTTCTATGACATGGCTTATGGAGTTGTCCCTGGAAGCCCAGCCTGGAATGTTTTTCTTCAATCCCCCCAACTCTACCAGCTAGAATGCATTCTGTTTTCTGCAACAGAACCCTGGCTGACAAAATCGTTTTACTCTACTCCTTAGGCAAGAAGGAGGAAGAATCTAGTAAATCAGAAGCTGTCGTGCCAGGTTTCTATAAGGAGGCAGAGTCACTACATTAAAGGGCAATAGGTGTGTTGATTCTCCCTGACTGTCCCAATCCCTGGTGTATGACTGGGTTTGTGAGGTAAACTGGCATTGTGCAGATGGATGGGTAAGCCAATGCCTACTCTGAAGTCTTAAGTCTCAAGCACACAAGTCCTCAGGCCTGGGTTTAGTGAGGGATTTGGAGACCAACCCCCATTTTGCCCTCAAATTCAACACATATCTTCCAATCCAAGTTTACTGTTGTTCCAGCTCACAGCAACCCTACATACGAAACACAGTCCAGTCCTGCACTATCCTCACAATCCTTGCTATGTTTGAGCCTATTGCTGCAGCCCCTGTGTCAATCTATCTCATTGAGGATTTTCCTCTTTTTCACTGACCCAGTACTTTACCAAGCATGATGTCCTTCTCCAGGGACTGGTTCCACCTAATAACATGTCTGAAGTATATGAGACAAAGTCTCGCCATCCTAACTTTTAAGGAGCATTATGGCTGTACTTCTTCCAAGACAGATATTTGTTCATACTTCTGGCAGTCCATGGTATATTCAATATTCTTTGCCAATTGAAAATACCCTGGCTTGGATCAGGCACACCTTAGTCCTCAGAGTGAAATCTCTGCTTTTCAACACTTTGAAGAGGTCTTTTGCAACAGATTTGCCCAGCATAATACATTGTTTGATTTCTTCACTGCCTTCCACGGGCAGAGTGCCATCAATGTAAATGGACAGAACCATATGCATTTTCCTTTTCAAGTTCATTTTCTCTTTTAAGGTTTGGCACAATTTTCTTCTTTTAATATTTCTGAGTTGGTTTTCAGGACAGAAAAATTTCAGTCCATCTCCCAGAATAATTGGTTTCTTGAAAGCAGCTAACTTTGTTGTAACCATTGAGTATAAGCTACTATACACAATGCAGTGCTATAGTGTAATGTATGACTCAGGTCCCCCATGTGTCTGTCAGTTTGCCATACTGTGGGGGCTTGTGTGTTGCTGTGATGCTGGAAGCTATGCCACTGGCATTCAGAAACCAGCAGGGTCATCCATGAAGGACAGGTTTCAGCTGAGCTTCCAGACTAAGACAGGCTAGGAAGAAGGACCCGGCAGTCTACTTCTGAAAAGCATTAGCCAGTGAAAACCTTATGAAGAGCAGCGGAACATTGTCTGATATAGTCCTAGAAGATGAGCCCCCCAGGTTGGAAGGCACTCAAAAGATGACTGGGGATGAGCTGCCTCCTCAAAGTAGTGTCAACCTTAATGACGTGGATGGAGTCAAGCTTTCGGGACCTTCATTTCCTGATGTGGCATGACTCAAAATGAGAAGAAACAGCTGCAAACATCCATTAATAATCGGAACCTGGAATGTATGAAGTATGAATCTAGGAAAATTGGAAATTGTCAAAAATGAAATGGAATGTATAAACATCAATATCCTAGGTATTAGTGAGCTGAAATGGACTGGCATTGGCCATTTTGAATTGGACAATCATGTAGTCTACTGTGCTGGCAATGACAACTTGAAGAGGAATGGTGTTTCATTCATCATCAAAAAGAACGTTTCAAGATCTATCCTGAAGTACAGCACTGTCAGTGATAGGATAATATCCATATGCCTACAAGGAAGACTAATTAATACGACTATTATTCAAATTTACGCTCCAACCACTAGGGTCAAAGATGAAGAAATAGAAAATTTTTATCAGATGCAGTGATAATTACTAGTGATTGGAATGCAAAAGTTGGAAACAAAGAAGAAGGATCAGTAGTTGGAAAATATGGCCTTGGTGATAGAAACAATGCCAGAGACCGAATGATAGAATTTTGCAAGACCAACAACTTCTTCATTGCAAATACCTTCTTTCACCAACATAAATGGCGACTATACACATGGACCTCACCAGATGGGACACACAGAAATCAAATTGACTACATCTGTGGAAAGAGACAATGGAAAAGCTCAATATCATCAGTCAGAACAAGGCCAGGGGCCGACGGTGGAACAGACCATCAATTGCTTATATGCAAGTTCAAGCTGAAACTGACGAAAATCAGAGCAAGTCCATGAGAGCCAAAATATGACCTTGAGTACATCCCACCTGCATTTAGAGACCATCTGGAGAATAGATTTGACACATTGAACACTAGTGACCGAAGACCAGACGTGTGGTGGAATGACATCAAGGACATCATCCATGAAGAAAGCAAGAGGTCATTGAAAAGACAGGAAAGAAAGAAAAGATCAAGATGGATGTCAGAGGAGACTCTGAAACTTGCTCTTGAAATTTGAGCAGCTAAAGCAAAAGGAAGAGTTGATGAAGTAAAAGAACTGAACAGAAGATTTCAAAGGGCGGCTCGAGAAGACAAAGTAAAGTATTATAATGACATGCGTAAAGAGCTGGAGATGGAAAACCAAAAGGGAAAAACACGCTCAGCGTTTCTCAAGCTGAAAGAACTGAAGAAAAAATTTAAGCCTCGAGTTGCAGTAGTGAAGGATTCTATGGGGAAAATATTAAACGACACAGGAAGCATCAAAAGAAGATGGAAGGAATACACAGAGTCATTATACCAAAAAGAATTAGTTGATATTCAACCATTTCATAGCATATGATCAGGAACCGATGGTACTAAAGGAAGAAGTCCAAGCTTCTCTGAAAGCATTGGCGAAAAACAAGGCTCCAGGAATGGATGGAATATCAATTGAGATGTTTCAACAAACACATGCAGCTCTGGAGGTACTCACTCATCTATGCTAAGAAATATGGAAGACAGCTTCCGGGCCAACTGACTGGGAGAGATCCGTATTTATGCCTATTCCCAAGAAAGGTGATCCAACTGAATATGGAAATTATAGAACAATGTCATTAATATCACATGCAAGCAAAATTTTGCTGAAGATCATTCAAAATCAGCTGCAGCAGTATATCAACAAGGAACTGCCAAAAATTCAGGCCGGTTTCAGAAGAGGACGTGGAACCAGGGATATCATTGCTGATGTCAGATGGATCCTGGCTGAAAGCAGAGAATACCAGAAGGATGTTTACCTGTGTTTTATTGACTGTGCAAAGGCATTCGACTGTGTGGATCAAAACAAATTACGTATAACGTTGCAAAGAATGGGAATTCCAGAACACTTAATTGTGTTCATCAGGAACCTTTACATAGATCAAGAGGCAGTCATTCAGACAGAACAAGGGGATACTGATTGGTTTAAAGTCAGGAAAGGTGTGCGTCAGGGCTGTATTCTTTCACCATACCTATTCAATCTGTATGCTGAGCAAATAATACGAGAAGCTGGACTATATGAAGAAGAATGGGGCATCAGGATTGGAGGAAGACTCATTAACAACCTGCATTATGCAGGTGAGACAACCTTGCTTGCTGAAAGTGAAGAGGACTTGAAGCACTTACTAATGAAGATCAAAGACCACAGCCTTCAGTATGGATTACACCTCAACATAAAACAAAAATCCTCACAACTGGACCAATGATCAACATCATGATAAATGGAGAAAAGGTTGAAGTTGTCAAGGATTTTATTTTACTTGGACCCACAATCAACAGCCATGGAAGCAGCAGTCAAGAAATCAAAAGATGCATTGCATTGGGTAAATCTGCTGCAAAGGACCTCTTCAAAGTGTTGAAGAGCTAAGATGTCACCTTGAAGACTAAGGTGCACCTGACCCAAGCCATGGTATTTTCAATCGCATCATAGGCATGTGAAAGCTGGGCAATGAATAAGGAAGACCGAAGAAGAATTGACCCCTTTGAATTGTGGTGTTGGCGAAGAATATTGAATATACCATGGACTGCCAAAAGAACGAACAAATCTGTCTTAGAAGAAGCATAACACAGAATGCTCCTTAGAAGCAAGGATGGCGAGATTGCATCTTACATACTTTGGATATGTTGTCAGGAGGGATCAGTCCCTGGAAAAGGACATCATGTTTGGCAGAGTACAGGGTCACCGGAAAAGAGGAAGACCCTCAACGAGGTGGATTGACACAGTGGCTGCAACAATGTGCTCAAGGATAACAACAATTATGAGGATGGCGCAGGACCAGGCGATGTTTCGTTCTGTTGTGCATAGTCTGTGTCACTATGGGTCAAAACTGACTCGACAGCACCTAACAACAACAACAACATGACTTAGGTGGTTGCCATATTATAAAATAGTTCTTTACATTGTTGGTCTGGCTGGGTAGTATACCATCACTTCTTGCCACCGGAATCCAGTAAGAAGACGTGATTTACCTGCACACTGAGGCTCACACTCAAGACAAGAATGGAGCTATGGTCACTCCTGTTCTTGGAAGCCGTTGACTCTTCAAAGTCTGTTTTCTCTGAAAAGCTTGCAGTGTTGCTGTATTTTCTTTTCTGGAAGAATGTCTGATGTTCACAACAACACACTGATATCTCTCATCCCAGCAATGACTGACTGCTCCTGACTGCTGTCTGCCACTCTCTTCTCATTTCTCTGTCTTCCTTTTCTCTCTTATTATGTCGCATTTCTCCTGGGTTCCTCCCATGCTCGTCAGCTTTTGGTCAAAACAGCAACATAAACAGTTGTCATGACAAAGTCTTTCTTTGACAGCCTGGCCCACAAAAGTTCAGTAAAGATCGATAAAGGCTCCTCAACATAATGGAATATAAACAAGCATCAAGAGCTGTGTAGTTATCCCCAAGGTTGGCTTGTGTCTCATGTAGAGTTGTTAACTGAGATACCCAACACCGTTTTTTATTAATAACAAAGCTGGCATAGAGTTTGAAAAAAAAAAACTTCGAAAAATCAATGGAGCTAAGTTTTAAGGGATTCGAGCAGTATATTTTAATAAGTAAAATAGAGTATGCTTTGAGATCATCAAGAAGAAAATTGCCAAATATTAAGAGTTCACCAAGTCAAACAGGTTCTAAACAGTTCTGGTGGCAAAATATCTTGTTTCAGCTAGTGTTTGACTCTTGTCAAGATGTTTAATTGGATGAGATACGAAAGGAGCTGATAGAGAGGCGGCCTACAAAATTTAGGACAGTTGTCTTGGCAGTGATAAAGCTGGGGAAAATGGCCTTCCTACACCTTAACAGAGATCTGTGTTTCTACAGCTTCTTTTACTAGAGCCACATGATGGATCTCTCACCCACTCTGTGAGCCTTCTGCTCACAGGGTATCACATCTATACTTCAGATCTTCCCTTCTCCTCAGTTAGTTCCATCTTTGTTGTATGGTCAAGGATTGTTTTATTCCAGACAGGCTGTCACTCTTTTCTCCTTTTTCTTCTGGGTTCATAAAATTTTTTATGCTTAAAGTTGTCTTTGAAAGGTTAGCATACTATTAGGACTCCACTTAGTCAGATTTGAGTGAAAGGGGGGGTTTTGCGGATAGGTCTGGAAATCTGACCACTGTGTATAACATTATTTCCATGAGAATAAGCATTCCAAGTTCAAATTAAAGTGAAAGGGGAGATTGACTCTGGCATGACAGCGTTAGGGTCTTTGCTGATCCATTCCTCAGTGAAACTGGTGAATTTTTGTTGTTGTTGTTGTTAAGGCACCTGGAAATTGCCTTAAGGACAAACAGCAAAAGAAGACATATCTATTCAAGAAAATTTCTGACAATCCAGTAAGAAGGGCAAGAATCTGTGGTATTTGAACCAAGATCACTCCCTCCCCCTCTTATCTTAGGGAGACTCCACCACAGACTGCTGCAGCCAAGAACAGGGAGCTTCCTCTCATCCTGCCCCAGCTGCCTGTTCCTGAGGTGAAGTCTCAGGTGAGTACAGTCTGGGGCGGGGCGGGGGGGGGCCATTCTTCCACCCAAGCCCCTCTTATGGAATAGAGGCTCTACCTTGGGCATGGCACCCTGAGAAGGCTGGGGACCCAATAGCCCTTCTCCCAGCTCATGAGGTGGTGGTTCCTCACCCAGAGAGGCCAGCCAAGAAGACTTCAAGCTCCTGCACTTCCCATTCACTGAGAGAGAGCTCAGGTCCTAGAACAGGATGTCACTCAGAGAGAAGCTTCCATTGTCCATATCTGGCGCTTATCAGGCTATTGAAATTTGCATGCTGTGATTTTTTTTTTTTTGTCTCGTTGTAAATAAAGATTCACTTTTGTGCCTAACTTTGTGCTCTTTTCCTCAAAGAGGCACTACAATTGTGTAAGTCCAGACCCCAGAAAATCTGGATTCACCTTTGTTAGGCTCACACTCTGTCTGCCAGGCCACAGCTCCTCAGGGGACCCCTTCCCTACAGCTACAGGTATAATTAGTTCCAGAAGCCTCTCCTTCCCTTTGCCCCTTCAGGCCCAGGGATGGGGAAGCCTGCCTGATAGTCACAGGTGCTTCACCATCATGTTTGTTTCCCTTACTCCTGCTCACAAGGAGCCCTGGTGGTATAATGGTTAAGAACTCAGCTGCTAACTGACAGGTCAGCTGTTCAAACCCATCAGCAGTTCTGTGGGAGGAAAGACCTGGTGATCTGCCCCTGTAAAGATTACAGTCTAGAAAACTCTATGGGGGCAGTTCTACTCTGTCATATAGGGTCACTATGAGTCAGAATCGACTTGATGGCACACTACTCTGCTCACACTTTTCATATTCAGATTACTAAAAGAATTTAGCATAACCTTTATATTAGTAATTTAAAAAATGTGCTAAGTTCAGACAAAATTGTGAAATACGTTTAGGAGTCCACGAGGTGGTCATTCAAACAGAACAAGGCAATACTATATGGCGATACAATATTCCTTCATGCCAATCTCCTCAGTACAGATGTGTTGTTTCCTGCTTGGATTCTCACTGATACAACTTATGAAAAGCAAAATAACATGCTCCATTTTAAAAGATACATTTAAAGGGCTGGAGATATTACAACTAGCATAGACTGGAGCAGCAACTCTCAAATCTTCGGTCTTGGAAACCATCTACACTCTTAAAAATTATGAAGGACGCCAAAGAGCTTTTGTTTATGTGGGAAGTATATGAAATCATTACCAAACATCATTCAAAGATAGGATGTGATCACGATGAGGCATCTTAAAGCTTCCCAGGAAAATTACAACAATGATTTCCAACTTTCCCTTAGCTAGGAACTTTAAAAGTTGCAATCATGTGGACAGCCTCAAAGATACTTGGCATGAACTTTTTGAGCTCTAAGAAAGAAAAGTAAGTGTGGACAAAACAACACCATTAAACGCCAAGAGTAGAAACCCTCAGTTTTTAAGAACAGGTTGTAGAAAAAACAGTCCCCTCTGCTGCTTACTGACTGAGTTGGACTAAGAGCAGCGATGGCTTTTGTAACTCTTCCTACTCTACCTGGGTTGTGTCCAGCCCATTGGGTAGCCTTGTTCTGGAACATCCAGCTCAACTGGATCTTCAGGGGCAGTGCTACGACTGCATTTTGCAATCTGAGGGCAATGTGTACCAATGACCCAATCCCTGCCTTTCCTTGTTTTCATCCTGGAGCTGGATCTTACATCTGGACCCACAGAAAACTCCTACCACACATGGAGGTGGTGGTGAGGTGCTGGCTGCCAGATTACCCTTGGAAAGGAAGAGTATCAGAACCCACTGAAGAAGTAGTTATTGTCAGACAGGGTAACCTCAATAGAAGACATGCTATTCAATTGAGACAAGACCTTTGTTTAACTTACGGAGCTTTCAGTAAAAGTCGTGTTCTTCGAGTATGTCATAAAATGATCTAACATGTAGATAATAGGCTGGAGTATTGGAATCCTCATCCGCCTCAAACACGGCCACCATCTGTCTGTTGGTTTGTTGTACTGTGGTGGTGTGTGTGTTGCTGTGGTGCCGGAAGCTGTGCCACCGGTATTTTAAATACCAGCAGGGTCACCCATGGTGGACAGGTTCCAGCAAAACTTCCAGACTAAGACTAGGAAGAAAGGCCTGGTGATCTACATCCAAAAAGTAACCAATAAAAATCTTATGGATCACAACAGAACATTGTCCAACTCGCTTGCTTTGGACACATTATCAGGAGGGATTAGTCACTAGAGGAGGATATCATACTTGATGAAGTAGAGGGCTAATGAGGGCATGGGAGATCTTTGGTGCGATGGATTGACACAAGAGCTGCAAAAATGTACTCCAACATGCTGGCAATTGTGAGGATGAGGCAGGACCAGGCAACATTTTATCTTGCTGTACCTAAGGTTGCCAGGAGTCAGAGTCTACTTTATAGCAGTTAACGAAAACCACCACCATCCATGGAAGCTGTCATTGCAGAATTTAGTTCCCTCCATAGTTTTCCAAAATGTGCACTGATTATTAGCTTTTAGATTCATAGCTTAAGAGCTGTAAATAGACGTAGATCTGAGTTGAAAGTAATTAAATTCAGTTGGCCAGCCAGCCCCCTTTTGTTCAACATTCAACAGATTTTTCTTGAGTATCTACTACGTGCAGGCACTGGGCGTTCTACAGTTAATAAGACAGTCATGATCCTGGCCCTCAGGGACCTATAATCCGGTCTTCATTCAGGGAGCAATCTCAGTTTCAGAAATTAGCCAATCAACTGTTCATGAAGGACAATTGACCGAGCAGGAAGAAACATACAACTCCCTTGTATTATCTACTTCATAATAATTAAGAGCCTAAGAGATTATGTCTGTGTGGCTGGGACTGAAAGCTAGCTAGAAAGCCAGGACTAGAACCCAGCTCTACTGATTACCAGACCTTCCCTCTTCGGTGACAGTCTATTCCCTACCCTGTTTCGCTCCCCTGAAAAAGCCTAGTTTTACATTTTAGAGTTCTTATACCAATAAATATCGGCTGACACATAGAAGGAGTCAATGGTCATTGCCTCTGGCAAAAGCAAAATTGTTTTTTGCCAAGTGCTAGAGTACTATTGTGACATACGTTTGTTTTTCATGAAACTTTCTCTCTTTTTAAAACCAAAGTTCAACAGAAAGCTGAACACAGAAATAGTTCACATATAATTTGTCTGATGGGTAGATTTAAATATTAATTAATGGCATTAAACTGTTATATATATCAGGAAAGCCTCACCAAAGTCTTACCTTTCAAAAGACACATAATGTTTCTTTAAGTTGGCTCATCAGATGACTAAAAGAATTTAGAATAACCTTTATATTAGTAATTTAAAAAATGTGCTAAGTTGAGACAAAATTGTGAAATATGTTTAGGTGTCCAAGAGGCAGTAATTGAAGCAGAACAAGGGGATACTATATGGTTTAAAATCAGAAAAGGTGTGCATCAGGGTTGTATCCTTTTACCATACTTATTGAATCTACATCCTGAAACAATAAACAACATCATGATAAACGGAGAAAAGATTGAAGTTGTCAAGGATTCCATTTTACTTGGATCCACAGTCAACACCTATGGAAGCAGCAGTCAAGAAGAAATCAAGCGACATATTGCATTGGACAAATCTACTGCAAAAGACCTCTCTAAAGTGCTAAAAAGGAAAGATGTCACCTTGAGGACTAAGGTGCACCTGACCCACACCATGGTATTTTCAATCACCTCATATGCATGGGAAAGCTGGACAATGAATAAGGAAGACTGAAGAAGAACTGATGCCTTTCAATTATGGTATTAGAGAAGAATATTGAATATCCCATCGACTGACAGAAGAACGAACAAATCTGTCTTGGAAAAAAGTACAGCCCCAATGCTCCTTAGAAGTGAGGATGGTAAGACTTTGTTTTACATACTTTGGACATGTTATGAGGAGGGACCAGCCCTTGGAGGAGGACATTATGCTTGGTAAAGTAGAGGGTCAGCGAAAAAGAGGATGACCCTCAATAAGATGGATTGACACAGTGGCTGCAGCAATGGGCTCAAGCATAACAAAGATTATGAGGATGGCACAGGACCAGGCAGTGTTTCATTCTGTTGTACATAGGGTTGCTATGAGTCAGAATCAACTCAAAGGCACCTAACAACACAATATGCCACTATTGCCAACCAAATAATGCATCATCTTTCCTTAACATAAAGCACTTGGATTAGGCAGCTTATTCACAGGAAAGCCAAATTCAGAAATGGCCCCATGCCACTGATAACAACTAGGCAACAGGGCAAGCTGGAACTGATCCTTGTTTTATTTAGCTTTCATGTTAGCCCACATTCTATATGACAAATTATATATGCTTCTAATTATATGTACCTCTGTGGTGTGCTAAATTGCAAAACATTAATAACAGTGTTTCAAATATCTATTGGAATGAGATAATGGGGCTCACGTATAGATTTACCAATTTTAGTAGAGTTAGACAATTTATGCTTCTAATTATATGTACCTCTGTGGTGTGCTAAATTGCAAAACATTAATAATAGTGTTTCGAATATCTATTGGAATGAGATAATGGGGCTCACGTATAGATTTACCAATTTTAGTAGAGTTAGACAATTAGAGAAGCAGCGTTGGGTAGTTTAAAGAACATAGGCCATGAAACAAATAAGTTTGGTTTTCTATCCCATTTCTACCCTTCGACTGTGTCACTTGGGCTTTATTTTATAAACGTGGGTAATATTTCTACCTACTTCTTAGGGTTGTTGCGAGAATTATAGGAGCAATTCAGCTAAAGCACTTAGACTAGCACATCATAAACCCTCAGCAAATTAAAACTGACCTATAATGGACGTAACAGGGGTGTTGATAGTAATAAAGATCTAGATTGGTGTAGAAGGCATTCTTTTATTCTGCTTCTGAAACTACACTCCAACTTTTCTCTGAGGAACCACCTACACTCTCCCCCACTCTCAAACCATGGGCTTTGGAACAAGTTGAAGCAACTCACAGCTACAGGTGTGGACACATGACACTAAAGCCTGATTAATCAGATGATTGTATTCTGATGGCACAGCGATGGCATTAGGAATGGGAGCATGACCCAATTAGAACCAATAGGATGTCATGACAGTTTTCTGGGACAGCTGAGAAGAAGCCTAACTTTATTCTATTGAACTGAAGCTAGAAGAAGGTGCCCTGTGACTTTTGGCACTCATCTGGCGCCACATAAGGGGGACAGAAAGCCAACACAGAGAAAAGCAAAGCACAGTGCACAGTGATGAAAAGAAAGAGCCCCGATGACATAATTTGCTGTTTTAATTCACCTGTGCTGAAGTGATGGTTGAGTGAGGCAATAAGTTCCATTATTGGCTTATACCATTTTTTAATTTTCTTTCATTTGCAGTTAAAAGAGTGTGAACCAATATGCTTAGATGCATGGTTTAAAATATTTGTGTTAGAAAATAGATATGGCACTTCCTCAACTCATTTTCCGAGGCTAGTATATAAACAAAGGGTAAAAGAGCATATGGTCATCTCAATAAGTACAAATAAGGGGTCTGATAAAATTCAATACCTATTCAATACCCATTCATGATTTAAGGAAAAAAAAAAAACTCTTCACAAACTAGGAATAGAAAGAATCTCAACTGGAAAAAGAGCATCTGGAAAAAAAAGAAAAACACAGAAAAAAATAGGCTTAGTAGTGAATCATTGAAAGCTTTCCTTTGGGATTGGAAACAAGACAAAAATGACCCCTATCACAACCTGTACTTCACACTGTTGAATATCCTTGATATCCTAGATGATACAGGAAAGCAAGCAGATTGTATAATCATGTACACAGAAAATACAAAAATAATCTATCTATACCTTATTAGGGTGATAAGAGATTTTAGCAAGGCTACTGGATACAAAGTCAATATACGAAAACCAACAAAATTTCTATACCAACAATGAACAATTAAAAAACAAAATTTTACAAATTATACTGTAAATAAAAGCATCAATAATATTAAATATCTAGATATAAATCATTTCTAAAAGGTGCAAAATCTCTCCAGGGAAAATTATAAAACTATATTGAGAGACATTGAAGAATATCAGATTAAATGGAAAGATATACAATGTTCGTTGACTGAAAAACTTGAAAGGTTTTGAGAGTTTTCTGTTTGTTTGTTTTGTTTTACTTAGAACTTGACAAGTTGATCTTGAAACACATATGGTAATACAAGGGGTAAAAAATATCCAAGACAATTTTGAGTAAGAAGAAAAATGTCAAAGAACTTGCTGTAACATATATCAAGATACAGTAATTAAAACAGTGTGGAATCAGTACAGTAATAGACAAAGAAATAAGTAACACAGTAGAGAACAGAGAAACAGACCCATACATATATGGACCTGGATGTTGACAGGAGTGGCACAATGGAGCATGGGGAAAGGACAGTATTTTTAATAATCTAGGCTGAGACATTTGGTTATCTATGTGGGAAAAAATGAAATTGGACCTGAAAAGGTGCTGAGCTCATTGGTAAGCTGGAAGATTCAATTTAAAAATCACAATGAAGAAGCAGGGCCAAGATGGCTGAGTAGTCAAATGCTTCTTGTGTCCCTCTTACAACAAAGACTCTAAAAAAACTAGTGAATCAATTATATATGACAATCTAGAAGCCCTGAACATCAAAGACAAAGTTGAGGAGTTGGACTGAGTGGCAGGGGGCGGGAGAAACAGCTCAGAAGCAGCGAGGTTTGGCAGACTTGACCTGGCCAGCACCCTGCAGGCTGGATCAACTGACATGTGTGGCAAGCAGCAGCACTTGGGAGGCATTTTCCACATTGGGAAAAACAGAGGGGCAGAGAGTCTGCACAAGCCTATGGAGCCAGGGGGAACTGGCACCGGATCTGTGAAAGTTAAGTCCAAGCTTCTCAACTACTTCACGGGATCAAAATAATCCTTCCTCCTCTGGGAGGTACCCCTCTCCCCTTTGCCCACCCCTCCCCACTTTGCTCTGGTCCCAGTCTGGCTTCAGTGATTGATGCACCCCCTGTGGGACCTGTCCTGTGTCCTGAGACATTCTCTCGACTTTGGAGAGGGAACAAATTAACAAATAACAAACAGGAAAAAATAATATGCCAGCTCCACTAAGCTAGGACCTCAGGGCAGGCATAGACCCTTTGCCTAGGCAGAGACATAAGGGGTCCATAGACTTTGAATGCCTTTCATCCCTGCCTAGACCCGTGTGGGCACATTTCAACAGTGTAGGTCCTCATTAGCATAGCACAACAGGCTATGTACCTGAAGCCTATTTTCAACTGCAACAGCTAAGGGAGAGTGGTGGATTCATGACATTTGACAAAGTCCTGCTCATTAAACGGGGTCCTCACCTACCCACATCAGGGACCTAAGGATGGGTAGCTCCACCCACTCCATCTAGCCACCCATGACACAAGTCAAAGAATAAGAAGTGGTGCCTCACAGTCCTTACAGCCAACAGCACTGGATGCCTGAAGTCCAGCTGCAAAACTCACCCACCTATGTGCTCTAGGGAGCAGGGACTTGCTTTCCGTCCAGGCACTCAGGGGCAGCCATCAGCCCCCTACCTTGCTCAGCACATAACCCCCTACTACAGCCAGATAACCTGTGCCTGCTCTAATCACCCTTACATAGCCCTGCCCATCCAGCACTGTAAGTGACAGACTGCACCACACACTTGGTGACTGATGACCTAGACATCTAAGTTGAATCCACACAAGAAAAGTAGACAAACTTCTGGGTTCACATATCTAGTAGCAGCTCTAATCACCTAGTGACAGGATGTGAGAGCTTCAAAGACACCAATAATCAAAGTAGCTCACATCACCAGCCTATTTGGGCATATTAAAACAAAACAAGACAAGAAACTAGGACACAGTAAACAAACATAAAATAAATAAATAAATATAACAGCATATTGATGGCTCAGAAACAGCAGTCAATATCAAATCACATAAAAAGGCAGACCATGATGGCTTCAGCAAGTGACCAAAACAAAGCCAGTAAACCTCCCAGAGGAAGATAAGATCTTAGAATTACTGGAGGTAGAATTCAAAAGATTAATATAGAGAGCTCTTCAAGAGATCAGGAAGGAGATCAGGCAAAACACAGACCAAGCCAAGGAACACACAGACAAAGCAATAGAGGAAATTATGAAGGTTGTACAAGAGCAAAATGACAAATTTAACAGGTTGCAAGATCCCACTGAGAGACAGCAAATAGAAATCCAAAAGATTAACAATAAAATATCAGATTAGATAATTCAATAGAAAGTCATAGGAGCAGAATTGAGGCAATGGAAGTCAGAATTAGTGAGATTGAAGTTAAAGCAATTGACATCAATTTATTTGAGGAAAAATCAGATAAAAGAACTCTAAAAAATGAAGAAACCTTAAGAATTATGTGTGACTCTATCAAGAGGAATAACTTGCAAGTGACTGGAGTACCAGAACATGGGGGGGATAACAGAAAATACAGAGAGAATTGTTGAAGATTCGTTGGCAGAAAACTTCCCTGATATCATGAAAGATGAAAAGATATCTATCCAAGAAATTCATCGAACCCCACACAGGGTAGATCCCAAAAGAGAGTCACCAAGACATATTATAATCAAACTTGCCAAAACCAAAGATAAAGAGAGAATTTTAAGAGAGGCTAGGGATATACAAAAAGTCATCTACGAAGGAGAATCAATAAGACTAAATTCTGACTACTCAGCAGAAACCATGCAGGCAAGAAGGCAATGAGATGATGTATATAAAGCCTTGAAGGAAAAAAATTGCCAGTCAAGAAGTATTTATCCAGCAAAATTGTCTCTCAGGTACAATGGTAAAATTAAGGCATTTCGAGATAAACAGAAGTTAAGGGAATTTGTAAAAAATCAAACCAAAATTACAAGAAATACTAAAAGGAGTCCTCCAGTTAGAGAATCAGTAATACCAGATAACAATCCAAGACTAGAATACAGGGCAGAACAACCAGATATCAACACAGATAAAGAAGTAAAAAAAAAAAGTTGAAGCTAAAACACTGAAAATAGGGAAACAGAGGCATCATTATGTAAAAGATGACCACATTAAAACAAAAAAGAGGGACTAAATGGTGGAGTCATAGAACTTTCATATGGAGAGGAAGTTAAGGCTATATCAAAAAATAAAAGATTGGTTTAAACTTAGAAAAATAGAGGGAAATTTTAAGGCAACCACGAAGGAAACTAACAATCCTACACCTCAAAATAAAAAAGAAGAAAAACATAAAGACTTAGCAAATACTACACCAACAACAGTGAAAAAGATGAAAAGAAAATACATAAAGAAAAATGACTCAGCACAGAAAATTAAGTGGAACAAAGAAACTGTCAACAACACACACAAAAAAGATCAAAATGGCAGCACTAAACTCATACCTATCAATAATTACACTGAAAGTAAATGGACTAAATGCACCAACAGAGACAGAGAGTGGCAGAATGGATTTAAAAAACATGATATGTCTATGTGCTGCCTACAAGAGACACATCTTAGACTCAAAGACACAAACAAACTCAAAGGATGGAAAAAAATATATACCAAGCAAACAAAAATGAAAAAAGAGCTGGAGTGGCCATATTAATCTCTGACAAAACAGACTTTAAAGCAAGTAAAAATTGCAATGAGATACTAATACACACTCATCAGAATGGCTGAAATGTAAACACGTGAAATACCAAATGTTGGTGAGGATGTGAAGCAACAAGCATTCTCAAGTACTGTTGATGGAAGGCGTCATGGATTGAATTGTGCTCCCCCAAAATATCTGTCAACTTGGCTAGGTCATGATTCTCAGTATTGTATGATGGTCTACCTTTTTATCATCTGATGTGATTTCCCTTTGTGTTGTAAATCGTATTACTATGATGTAATAAAATGGATTAGCCGCAGTTATATTAACGAGATCTATAAGATTAGTGTCTAAAGTCAATCTCCTTTGAGATATAAAGGAGAGAAGCAGGCAGAGAGACATAGGGGGACCTCGTACCACCAAGAAAGCACTGCCAGGAGCAAAGCACGTCCTTTGGGCCTAAGTTTCCTGCACTGAGATGCTCCCAGACCAAGGGAAGACTGATGACAAGGACCTCCAGAGCTGACAGAGAGAGAAATCCTTCCCCTGGAGCTAGCACCCTGAATTCAGACTTCTAGCCTACTGGATTGAGAGAATAAACTTCTCCTTGTTAAAGCCATCCACTTGTGGTATTTCTGTTATAGCAGCACTAGATGACTAAGACAGGAGGGTAAATTGGTACAATCACTTTGGCAAACAGACTGGCATGATCTACTAAAGGGGAAGAAATGCAATTCAGTCCCACTCCAGGTACACAGCTACAGAAATGTATGCTTATGTGCACCAGCATACATGTAGCAGCACTTGGAAGTAACCCCAAACTGGAAAAAACCCAAACATCCAGCAACAGTAGAATGGGTTTTTAAAAATGTGATATATAGCAATGAAAATGAAGAAACTATAGCTACCTACAACAGCATGGATGGATGTTAAACACAAAGTTGAGTAAAAGAAGCAAGACAACAAGGATACATACTGTAAAATTACATTTTAAAGTTGAAAATAGGCAGAATTTAAAGCTTACTGTTCAGAATGCTTACAAAAAGTGGTAAAACTGTAAAGAAAGTCTGAATGTGATTACTGTAAAAAGTAAGGAAGGCAGCAAGAAGCAGCATGATGGAGAAAGGGTGACATAAAGGGAGGTTCGGGGAATTGTCAATATTCTATTAGTGTTGTCCAGCAGAATTTTCTGTGATGATAGAAATCTTCTGTATCTGAGCTGTCCCGTACTGTAGCCACTAGTCACATGTGGCTTTTGAGCACTTGAAATGTGGCAAGCCTGAGGAGCTGAATTTTACTTTTATTTCATTTTAATTAATTTAAATTTAAAAAGCCACATATGGCCAGTGTGGGGGCAGTGGTGGCTCAGTAGTGGAATTCTTCTTTTCCATGCAGAAGACCTGGATTCCACTCCTGGCCAAGGCGCCTCATGTGCAGCCACCACCTGTCTAAAGGTGAAGGCTTACGTGTTACTTTGATGCTAAACAGGTTTCAGCAAAGCTTCCAGACTAAGACAGACTAGGAGGAAAGACCTGGTGATCTACTTCTGAAAATCAGTCAGTGAAAACCCTATAAATCACAACAGTCCAATCCACAATTGGTCGTGGAGGATGCTGCAGGTCTGGGCCATGTTTCATCCCATTGTGTCTCGAGTCACCACAAGCGGGGGCCAACTGCACAGGAGCTAATGACAACAGCAACAACAACATACAGGCAGTGGCAACTGTATTTGGACACTGCAATATCTAATTTGTATCAACCAGGACTCCCTGAAAAAAGGGTAATTTGAGGAGGGTTCATTTACAAGACCACTAATCACAAAGGCGCGAGTGGAGGGGAACCACAAGGGATGGTTTTGGGGTCCAGAGCTAGTGAAAGCCGAACTCTTACCTCTCCTGTGTCTGAAGCGACAGCAGTAGGATGTGGTTCCTGGAACCAGAAGGAGAGAAAATTGAGTAGATTCTGCAGTGTTAAAAAGAATCATGGCCTTTAGTGGGGAGGCACAGCCAGACTAAGGAGACCTCACGTTAGGACCAAGGGACTAAATCCCCTACACATATCCTCCTCACTCCCATCTCCTGCTGGGCTCCCCATCAGCCAGATCCAAGTGGGAGCCACACGGCAAGGTTGACCTGGATCGGAGCACACAGATCCCCTCTTGGGCCCCAAGCAGGTAGGGAGTGGGTTGGGGGGGAGGGTGTTTGCTTCATTATATTAGTCATAACACTGTACCTTTGTGTTATTCTTTTTTTCCACATGGCACTATATTTTATAACAAAAAAGGAGGAAGGAAAGAAAAAAGGAAGGAAGGGAGGGGAGAAGAAAGGAAGGAAAGAAGACAGGAAAAGAAGGAAAGAAGACAGAAAAGGAAGGAAAGAGAGAGAGGAAGAGAGGGAGCAGAGAGGGAGGGAGAGAGGAAAGTGAAAAGATATAAGGTGAGTAGGAAAGAAAAAAAAATTAACTCAACCAGCTAGCTCCTGCATTATGCACTAGTATGAGTCTGATAGGACTCACTGGTGGTACAAACAATTAAAGAGCTCAGCTGCTAATTGAAAGATTAGAGGTTCAAGTCAACCCAGAAGCACCTCAGAAGAAAAGGCTAGTGATCCATTTCCAAAAAAACAGACCATGGAAACCCCATGGAACACAGTTTTACACTGACACACATGGGGTCGCCATGAATCAGGGTCAACTTGACAGCAATTGGTTTTATGAGTCCGATGGATTTATCAAAACTGAAAAATAGCAAGCCAAAGTCTGAATAAATGGATGCTAACAAAGGTTTTTGTCAAGATAGTAAAACAACAGAATTTTTAATGCTATGTATTTCTTACCTCCACGATGAACCTTAGATGGTAGTCTTTATTTTTTAAGCTTAATATCTTTATTTTAAAAGTAGCCCGAAATTAAATAACAATGCATAACAGGATCAGAAATGCTGTGAAGAAACAATTGTTTTGGCCTTGTAGTCTATTTGCCTTCCTATGGTGTCAGAACTGTGCTTCAACTTTCTGGGTAGAACCAGAGCTGTGAAATTGAAGTGCACTTTGTCTTTAAAGATGTATGTACCAGTTAGGAATGTGTTGGCTGGAAGTAAAAGACAATGTGGCTAACAGTGGCTTGACAAATAGGGTATTATTTTTCACATTAAAAAAAAAGTCTGGAAGTGGGCCACTGTTGGTCTTGGTCCAGTGGTTCAATAATTTCCAGGGCTGACATCTCTAATTCTTCTAGCCTTTTCCTTCCAGGGACAAATGACAATTACAGCTCCAAGTATCAAGCTCAAGGCACCTGATAGGGGTGGGCACTACAGGGCAGAGGCAACAGTGTTTTGCTTTTATCAGAAGAGCAAAAGCTTCCCCCGAAAGTCCCTAGTAGACCACTGCCTACATGTCATTGACTAAAACTGTGCCTCATGGCCACCCCTAGCTGCAAGGAGGATGAGAATGTACTTAGTCTTTCTAGCGTTTATAGGGAAGTTGGCAAGGGATAAGGAGATTGAAATGGATGTTAGCTCAACCAGCTGAACTAGAATACCTAAAATATTTCCCCTGCAATATCCAATTTATCTACCATAAGAATGAATCCTTTAATTCACTGGAGAATTCTACCAAACATTCAGAGAAGAGCTCACACCAATACTATGCAAACTATTTCAAAGCATAGAAAAGGAAGGCATACTTCTGAATTCATTCTATGAAGCCAGCATAACCCTGATATCAAACCCAGGCAAAGAAAGACACCACAAAAAAAAAAAAAGAAAGAAAATTACAGATCAATATCCTTCATGAATGAAGATGCAAAAATTCTCAACAAAATTCTAGGCAATAGAATTCAACAGTAAATCAAAAAATAACACATAATGACAAGTAGAATTCATACCAGGTATGCAGGGATGGTTCAACACTAGAAAACCAATCAACGTAATCCACCATATAAAATAAAACAAAAGAATCGCATGATCCTTTCAATTGACACAGAAAAGGCATTTGATAAAGTCCAAAACTCAATCCTGATTAAAACTCTTATTGAAATAGGAATAGAAGGGAAATTCCTTGACACAATAAAAGGTATTTATAAAAAATCTCAAAACTGGGCCAATAAGCAACATCATGATAAATGAAGAAAAGATTGAAGACGTCAAAGATTTCGTTTTACTTGGATCCACAACCGACACCCATGGAAGCAGCAGTCAAGGAATCAAAGGAAGTATTACATTTTGCAAATCTGCTGCAAAAAGTCCTCTTTAAAGTGCAAAAAGCAAAGATGTCATTTTGAGGACTAAGGCACGCCTGACCTAAGCCATGGTATTTTCAATCAACTCATATGCGTGCAAAAGCTGGACAATGAATAAGGAAGACCAAAGAAGAATTGATGTCTTTGAGTTATGGTGTTGGCAAAGAATATTGAATAGTCCATTGACTACCAGAAGAATGAATAAAACTGTCTTGTTCAGTGAAGTACAGCCACAGTGCTCCTTGGAAGCAAGGATGGTGAAACTTCCTCTCATGTACTTTGAACATGTTATCAGGAGGGACCAGACCCTAGAGAAGGACTTCATGCTTGGCAAGGTAGAGGAAGACCCTCAGAGTGGCTGCAACAATGGGCTCAAACATAGCAACAATTGTGAGGATGGCACAGTACTGGGCAGTGTTTCATTCTGTTGTACATAGGGTCACTATGAGTTGCAACCAACTTGACGGCACCTAATAACATAGAAAACCAACAGCCAACATTATTCTCAACAGAGAGAGCCTGAAAACAGTCCCCTTGAGAATGGGAACTAGACAAGGGAACACTTTATCACCATTCTTACTCAACAAGGTACTGGAAGCCCTAGGCAGAGCAATAAGGCAAGAAAAGGAAATAAAGGGCATTCAAACTGGTAAGGAAGAAGTAAAACTATCCCTATTTTCAGATAATATGATCCTATATTCTGGTATACATAGAAGATCCCAAGGATTCTACAAGAAAGCTCCTGAAATTAATAGAAGGATTCAGTAAACTAGTGGGATAAAAGATCAACATACAAAAGTCAGTTGGATCCCTCTACACAAAGAGAACTTTGAAAAGGAAATCAGGGGAACAATACCATTCACAAGAGCCCCCCAAAAGATAATATACTTAGGAATAAATCTAACCAGGAACATAAAAGTCCTATACAAAGAAAACTACAAAACATTACTTCAAGAAACCAAAAAAGACCTACATAAATGGAAAAACATACCATGCTCATGGATAGGAAGACTTAACAGTGTGAAAATATCAATACTACACAAAGTGATCTATAGATATAATGGCATCTCAATCTAAATTCCAACAGCTTTCTTTAACAAGACGGAAAAACTAATCACCAACTTTATATGGGAAGGGGAAAGGAAAGAGTCCCTGGATAAGTAAAGCATTATTGAAGAACAAGGTAGGAGGCCTCACACTACCTGATCTCAGAACCTACTATACAGTGTTGTTGTTAGGTACCATTGAGTCGGTTCCAACCCATAGCAACCCTATGTGCAACAGTAGTAAGTATAATGACACTGGTACAGCAACGAACACTGGTATGACAGACACATAGACCAATGGAACAGAATTGAGAACCCAGACGTAAATCTATCCACCTATGGACATCTGATCTTTCACCAAGGGCCAAAGTACAGTAAATGGGGAAGAGACAGTTTCTTTAACAAATGATGTTGGCAAAACTGGATGTCTATCAGTAGAAAAATTAAACAGGACCCATAAATCACACCATACACAAAAACTAACTCAAAATGAATCAATGACCTAAACATAAAACCTTAAACTGTAAAGATCATGGCAGAAAAAATGGGGATAACATTACCCAGAACCCAGTGCCGTCGAGTCGATTCCGACTCATAGCGACCCTATAGGACAGAGTAGATCTGCCCCATAGAGTTTCTGAGGAGCACCTGGCAGATTTGAATATATAGCGTAAGTGGAATACCAAACATAACTGAAAATGCACAGACAGCAGAAGGTAAACTAGATAAATAGGACTTCCTAAAAATTAAACACTTACGCTCAACAAAGGATTTCTCCAAAGAGTAGAAAGAGAACCAGACTGCGGAAAATTTTTTGGCTATGATATCTGAAAAGGGTCTAATCTCTAAAATTCATAGAAAACTTCAACACCTCAACAACAAGAAGAACAATAATCCAATTAAAAAATGGGCAAATGATATGAACAGATACTTCACCAAAGAAGACAGGCAGGTGGCTAACACACACATGAAGTAATGCTTCCAATCATTAGCCATTGCTGTTGTTCGTTGTTAGATGTCGTAAGTCATTTCTGACTCAAAGCAACCCTGCGTGCAACAGAATGAAACATCTCCTTGAGGGTCTTCCTCTTTTTCACTGACTCTGATTTACCAAGCATGATGTCTTTCTCCAGAGACTGGTACCTCCTGACAACATGTCCAAAGTATGTGAGATGAAGTCTTGCCATCCTTACTTTTAAGGAGCATTCTGGCTGTACTTCTTCCAAGACAGATTTGTCCATTCTTCTGACAGTTCATGCTATATTCAATATTCTTCACCAGCACAATAATTCAGAGGCATCAAGTCTTCTTTGGTCTTCTTTATTCATTGTCCAGCTTTCACATGGATCTGAGGCAATTGAAAACACCATGGCTTGGGTCAGGCACACCTTAGTCCTCAAAATGACATCTTTGCTTCTTAACGCTTTAAAGAGGTCTTTTGCAGCAGTTTTTCCAGTGCAACGTGTCTTTTGATTTCTTGACTGCTGCTTCCATAAGTGTTGATTGTGGATCCAGGCAAAATGAAATCCTTGACAACTTCAATCTTTTCTCCATTTATCATGATGTCGCTTATTGGTTCATTTCTGAGGATTTTTGTTTTCTTTTTGTTGGGGGTAACCCATACTGAAGGCTGAGGTCTTTGATTGTCATCAGTAACTGCTTCAAGTCCTTTTCATTTTCAGTAAGCAAGGTTGTGTCATTTGAATTTTTCAGGTCTTCCTCCAATCCTGATGCCCCATTCTTTTTCATATAGTCCAGCTTCTTGGCTTATTTGCTCAGCATACAGATTGAATAAGTATAGTGAAATGCTACAACCCTGACGTACGCCTTTCCTAATTTTAAACCACACAACATCCCCTTGTTCTGGTTGAATGACTGCCTTTTGGTCTATGTACAGGTCCCTCATGAGCACAATTAAGTGTTCTGGAATTCCCATTCTTCGCAATGCTGTCCATAACTTGTTATGATCCACACGGTCGAATGCCTTTGCATAGTCAATAAAACACAGGTAAACATCTTTTCTGGTATTCTCTGCTTTGAGCCAGGATCCGTCTGACATAAGCAATGATATCTCTGGTTCCACGTCCTTTTCTGAATCTGGCTTGAATTTCTGGCAGTTCCCTGTCAATGTACTACTGTAACCATTTTTGAATGTCTTCAGCAAAATTTTACTTGCATGTGATATTAATGACATTGCTTGATAATTTCCACATTCTGTTGGATCACCCTTCTTTGGAATGGGCACAGTTGGTTGGCCAGGTAGCTGCCTTCCAAATATCTTGGCATAGATGAGTGTTTCCAGCACTGCATCCATTTGTTGAAACATCTCAATCGGTATTCTGTCAATCACTATACATTTAGTATTTTTCCATAGCTTTTGTACTATTTTACATTCCCACCAGCAGTGTGTAAGAGTTCCAGTCTCTCCACAACCTCACCAACATTTGTTATTTTCCATTTCTTTTTTTTTAATTAGTGCCATTGTGGTTGGGATAAGATGGTATCTCACTGTAGTTTTGATTCACATCTCACTAGCTGTTGCCAAAACCAAAAACCAAACCTGTTGCCATGGAGTAGATTCCAACTCATAGCGATCCTATAGGACAGAGTAGAATTACCCCATAGGGTTTCCTAGGACCGGTTGGTGGATTCAAACTGCTGACCTTTTGGTTAGCAGCCGAATGCCATCAGGGTACCAAGAGATGCAAATAAAAACTACAACGATAAACCATCTGTCTTAGTCATCTAGCACTGCTATAGCAGCAATACCACAAATGGATGGCTTTAACAAAGAGAAATTTATTTTATTACAGTAAAGTAGGCTAAAAGTCCAAATTTAGTAAATCAGCTCTAAGGGAAGCCTTTCTCTCTCTGTCAGCTCTGGAGGAAGGTACTTGTCCTCAATCGTCCCCTGGTCAAGGAGCTTCTCAGGCGCAGGGACCCTGGGTCCAAAGGATGCGCTCCGCTCCTGGTGCTGCTTTCCTGGTGGTGTGAGGTCCCCAACTCTCTGCTTGCTTCCCTTTCCTTTTATCTCTTGATAAAAAGGCCACATCTCAGGGAAAATCCCTTTACATTGGATCAGGAATGTGGCCTGAGCAAGGGTGTTACATCCCACCCCAATACTCTTTAACAACAGGTGGAGATTATGATTTATAAAACACAGGAAAATCACAAAATGGTGGACAACCATATATGGCCTAACAAAGTTGACACATATTTTTGGGTGATACAATTCAATAACAATTCAATCCATTACACCATCTCATCGCAACAATAATGGCACTAGTTAAAAAAAAAAAAAAAAAAAACAGAAAATAACAAAGGTTGGCAAGGTTATGGGGAGAGTGGAATTCTTATACACTGCTGGTGGGAATGTAAAATAGTACAACTATGGAAAATGATATGGTGTTTCCTTAAAAAACGAGAAATAAAAATACCACATAACCCAGCAATCCCACTCCTAGGTATATACCCTAAGAAATAAGAGCTGTGACATGAATAGACATATCCACACCCATGTTCACTGCAGCATTATTCACAATAGCAAAAAGATGGAAACAACTTAAGGGCCCATCAACCGATGAATGGAAAAAAAAAATATAGTACATACATACAATGGAATCCTATGCAACGGTAAAGAATAGCAATAAATCCATGAAACATCTCACAATATGGATGAATTTGGAGGACCTTATGATGAAATATGTCAATGACAAAAGGACAAATACTGTATGAGACCACTATTATTAAAAAAGAAAAGAAAAAGTTTACACACAGAAAAAAAATTCCTTGATGCTTACCAGGGATGGAAGGGGGAGGGAGGAAAAATTACTAGCTAGATAGAAGACACAATATAGGGAAGTCAGCTCAACAGGACCAAGTCAAAGGAAGACATAGACAGAAATGCAAGAATGAAGGGCAATTATGGTAATTACTATAACATAGGCAATCCTGCACCAATAGTATTAACAAACAATAATCTCGAATGGATACATAGGTAGATAGGTATGCTAAAGAGATGTGGGAGGGTGTAAGGGAGCACACCCACCTGCAGATACAGGTTTGGTTGCAGATATTTTTAGGTTACTTGGAATAACTTGCAGACTACCTCACCAGTTTTTTTCCTCCAGATATTCTTTCTGATATTGATATTTCTATTTCAAGTTGTCTTTCTAAGTGCACTCTTGACAAGGTTCTACTCGAGATTGAATTCCTTGGCCACATTGAGCTGTGGTTTGCCAAAACCACAGGTATATTTCCTGCTGCAAACTTATACGTGATCTTGGTCAACTCCGTGTGGATTGTCAGCATGTTAACCCTGCTCAAACAAAGAGCAGCCTGCTCTCTGGGGCTTTGTTCTTATTCCAAGAAAATGAGAAAAAGGATAAGGAGATGGAAGACTCCATCAATGACACTTAATGAGCCAGGGCCTCTGTGCCAGGCCCTGGGCTCTGTGCATTGGTACAATAATTCCAACACAGCTTACCTAGTGCGCCTTGGGTGTTTTTTTGGGGTGTTACTGGGCAGATCTCAGTTATCAAATTTTAGAAACAACACATGAGTCAGATTAGAGCAAACAAAGATGTGGTGCCCAAGATATACTCCAAGAATTCCAGTAGGCACACTTAGTCACCAGCTCTCACCCTGCCTAAGACTAAGCAAGGGCCAATTTTATACCTCTTTTCAACACTTTGAAAAAGCAGACAACAACAAAAAGAGTTACCTAATCAACATCATTATATCAGTTGCTTCTCAAGAATTTCAGAAAGCTGGTTCCAACTTCAGACCCATGGGAGAGTCAAGTGTAATTTACTCTTGTCATTATGATGCCAGAATGGCCGCTAAGATAGCCACAACTTGAGTCTTCCCTTTACACAATGTCACATTAACAACAAGCAGGAGTGAAAAAACATGGACTCTATTTCTTCTCCTCCCTGAAAAACAGAACCTTCATAGTGGTTTGTGAGATGCATGGAAGAGCTACTTCATTAAGTTTGTTTTCAACTGTGATTTAAGCGTTCGAGGTTACTTTTCCACGTTGCTGGCTTAAATGATACATATTATTACAATCCTGGTACCTTTCTAGCTAATCTATCTGAAGTTGAATCTTCTTTGTTTTTAACAAAGAAAAAATTCTCTAATATTCTAAATTGCAATGTTTCCTGAGTATTTACAAAACCTTTATCACACAGTTTTAACAAGCAAAGTGTATGTGGACTTACAAAGAGAATAGAGCATTCTGTTTTTGATCAATGATTGCTGTATAATTCAATTAAACTCAACTGAGTTTAACTCAGAAAATATTTATTGAGCCCTGGTGTGGAAATGGTTAAGTGCTGGGCTGCTAACCAAAAGGCTGGTAGTTTGAACCTACCAGTCACTCTGTGGGAGAAAAGACCTGGCAATCTGCTCCTATAAAGATTACAGCCTAGAAAACCCTATGGAACACTTCTACTTAGTCACACGCGGTTGCTATGAGTCAAAATTGATTTGACACAACACAATCCAACATCCTGGGCTTAAACTGTGCTAGACTCTGGAGCCCTGGTGGCATAGTGTTTAAGAGCTTGGCTGCTAACCAAAAGGTCGGCAGTTCAAATCCAGCAGCTGCTCCTTGTAAACCCTATGAGGCAGTTCAACTCTGTTCTATAGACTGGCTATGAGTCAGCAACGGGTTTGGTTTTTTTTTTTTTGTTGTTTATACTCTGGAGGAAAGAAGATGTGTCCCAAGGGATATAAAAACGGTTCCTATCTTCAAGAAACATGCAGTGTTATTGGAACGAAAAGACATGCACCCATGAAGCAGTTCAGTCACATTACTGGGCACATAGAATAAATTTCATCCATCTCTCCATTCATTCAACAAAAATATTGAATGCTTTCCATGGGCCAGTGCCTTGCTAGGTAGGAACTGGGGATACCAAGTTAAATGAAATAAAATCACTGTCTTCAATGTGCTCACAGTAAGATGGAGAAAAAATCAGACAAGTAAACAATAGTTACCTTGCCTTGACAATGTTCCACTGCTATTCATAAGGTTTTCACTGGCTAATTCTTTTCAAAAGTAGACCACCAGGTCCTCCTTCCTAGTCTGTCTTAATCTGGAGGCTCAGCTGAAACCTGTCCACCATGGGTGACCCATTGGTATTTGAATACTGGTGGCATAGCTTCCAGTACCACAGCAACACGCAACGCCCCACAGTACAAAAAACTGACATTCAAAATACAACTGGGGAAGAGCTGCCTCCTCAAAGTAGAGTTGACCTTAATGACGTGCATGGAGTCAAGCTTTCAGGACCTTCATTTGTTGATGTGGCACAACTCAAAATAAGAAGAAACAGCTGCAAACACCCATTAATAATTGGAACGTGGACTGTACAAAGTATGAAACTAGGAAAATTGGAAGTTGTCAAAAATGAAATGGAACGCATAAACATATCCTAGGCGTCGGTGAGCTGAAATGGACTGGTATTGGCCATTTTGAATCAGACAATCGTATGGTCTACTATGCCAGGAATGACAACTTGAAGACGAATGGTGTTGCATTCATCCTCAAAAAGAACTTTTCAAGATCTGTCCTTAAGTACAATGCTGTCAGTGATAGGATAATATTCACACGCCTACAAGGAAGACCAGTTAATATGACTACTATCAAATTTATGCACCAACCACCAAGGCCAAAGATGAAGAAATTGAAGATTTTTACCAACTTCTGCAGTCTGAAATTGATCGAACATACAATCAGGATGCATTGATAATGCATGATAATGGTGATTAGAATGCGAAAGTTAGAAACAAAGAAGGATTGGTAGTTGGAAAATACAGCCTTGGCGATAGAAATGATGCCAGAGATCACAAGATAGAATTTTGCAACACCAACAGCTTCTTCATTGCAAATACGTTTTTTCATCAACATAAATGGTGGCTATACATGTTTTTTTTTTATACATGTGGACCTCGCCAGAGGAAATACACAGGAATCAAATCTACTACATCTGTGGAAAGAGATGGTGGAAAAGCTCAATATCATCATCAGAACAAGGCCAGGGGCCAACTGCAGAACAGACTATCAATTACTCATATGCAAGTTCAAGCTGAAACTGAAGAAAATTAGAACAAGTCCTCGAGAGCCAAAGTACAACCTTGAGTATATCCCACCTGAATTTAGAGACCATCTGAAGAATAGATTTGAACACTAGTGACCAAAGACCAGATGAGTTGTGGAATGACATCAAGGACATCATACATGAAGAAAGCAAGAGGTCATTAAAAAGACAGGAAAGAAAGCAAAGACCTAAATGGATGTCAGAAGAGACTCTGAAACTTTCTCTTGAACACTGAGTAGCTAAAGCGAATGGAAGGAATGATGAAGTCAAAAAGCTGAACAGAAGATTTTAAAGGGCAGCTCGAGAAGACAAAGTAAAGTATTATAATGACATGTGCAAAGACCTAGAGCTAGAAAACCAAAAGGGAAGAACGTGCTCAGCATTTCTCAAGCTGAAAGAACTGAAGGAATAATTCAAGCCTGGAGCTGTAATATTGAAGGATTCTATGGAGAAAATATTAAACAACACAGGAAGCATCAGAAGAAGATGCAAGGAATACAGAGTCACTATACCAAAAAGAATTGGTCAATGTTCAACCATTTCAGGAGGTAGCGTATGATCAGGAACTGATGGTACTGATGGAAGGAGTCCAAGCTGCATTGAAGGCATTGGCAAAAAACAAAAAATCGACACAATACCAATTAAGATGTTTCGGCAAATAGATGCAGCACTAGAAGTGCTCACTCGTCTATGCGAAGAAATTTGGAAGACAGCTGCCTGGCCAACCGACTAGAAGAGATCCATATTTATGCCTATTCCCAAGAAAGGTGATCCAACCAAATGTGGAAATTATTGAACAATATCATCAATATCACATGCAAGTAAAATTTTGCTGAAGATCATTAAAAAACAGCTACATCAGTATATTGACAGGGAACTACCAGAAATTCAAGCTGGATTCAGAACAGGATGTGGAACAAGGGATATCATTGCCGATGTCAGATGGATCCTGGTTGAAAACAGAGAACACCAGAAAGATGTTTACCTGTGTTTTATTGACTATGCAAAGGCATTCGACTGTGTGGATCATAACAAATTACTGATAACGTTGCAAAGAATGGGAATTCCAGAACATTTAATTGTGCTCGTGGGGAAACTTTACATAGACCGAGACGCAGTCATTCGAATAGAACAAGGGGAATACTGTGTGGTTTAAAGTCAGGAAAGGCGTGCATCAGGATTGTACCCTTTCACCATACCTATTCAGTCTGTATGCTGAGCAAAGAAGCCAAGAAACTGGACTATATGAAGAAGAACAGGGCATCAGGATTGGAGGAAGACTCAGTAACAACCTGCATTATGCAGATGACACAACTTTGCTGAAAGTGAAGAGGACTTGAAGCACTTACTTATGAAGATCAAAGACCACAGCCTTCAGTATGCATTACGCTTCAACATAAAGAAAACAAAAATCCTCACAACTGGACCAATGAGCAGCATCATGATAAACGGAGAAAAGATTGAAGTTGTCAAGGATTTCATTTTACTTGGATCCACAATCAACACTCATGGAAGCAGCAGTCAGGAAATCAAAAGAGGCATTGCATTGGGCAAAACTGCTGTAAAAGACCTCTTCAAAGTGTTGAAAAGTAAAGACATCACGTGACCCAAGCCATGCTGTTTTCTATTGCCTCATACACATGTGAAAGCTGGATGATGAGTAAGGAAGACTGAAGAATTGATTCTTTTGAATTGTGGTATTGGAGAATATTGAATATACCGCTGACTGCAGAAAGAACAAACAAATCTGTCTTGGAGGAAGTGTGGCCAGAATGCTCCTTGGAAGCAAGAATGGCAAGACTATGTCTCACATACTTTGGACTTGTCATCAGGAGGGATCAATCCCTGGAAAAGAACATCTTACTTGGTAAAGTAGAGGGTCAGGGAAAAAGAGGAAGACCCTCAATGAGATGGATTAACACAGTGGCTGCAACAATGGGCTTAAGTGTAACAATTGTGAGGATGGTGCAGGACTGGGCAGTGTTTCGTTCTGTTGTACATGGGGTCACTATGATCCGGAATCAACTCGATGGCACCTAACCACAACAAGCTCGCATTGTGATGAGGGATGACATGGCAAAGGACAGAGTGGGAGGTAGCAGTGAAAGGGTTATAGAAAGCTTCATAGATGAGATGAACCCTGAGAGACTCCATTAAAATGAGCCAGAGCACTGGGAAAAATGGCTGATTCCAGGTCTGCGGCAGGGAAAGTATGAGGTGAGCCTGGGGATAAGGGCATGAACGTTGTTCATTAGATATCTCTAAGAAAGCACATTTTTTTAAGAAAGGCCATGGGCACAAGAGCACTAAATGGTTTAAGGAAGTTACAAATCAAAATAAGCTAGGCTACTGGAGGTAGTTTCACGGAGAAGCCAGGAGAGTAGGAAGTCTGTTGAACCTTGGAAGATGCCGAAGATTTGAGAAGGCAGTGTGTAAATTGGTATAATATTTTCTGGGAAAGTGTGGTGATATATCTGAAAAAAAAAAAAAAAAAGAAAAGCGCATACCCTGTGACCCCTAATCCCACACTAGGAATCTATTCTATAAAAATAAGTGGACAGGTAGAAAAAGATTTCACATACAAGGAAGTTTATCACAGCATCGTTTGTATGGGGAAGGAAGGAAGGCAGGAGGTAGGAAGGAAGAAAGGGAGAGAGGGAGGAAGGAGAGAAGGAAAGCCAGAAGGAGGGAAGGACAGAAGGAAGAGAGGGAGAGAAGGAGGGAAACAAATTCCTAAATAAAGGGCTAGTTGAAGTAGGTGTGAAGCACTCCATACAAACAGAATTTGACTTTGGAGGGCACTTTTTTTTTTTTTTTTTTTTAGCAAAATGAACTAGAGCGCCACCTGCTGGGAACTTCTGAACTTCCCGGCTCATTTGTCGAAATGCGAGTTTCCGGTACCCCTAGCATTTGAATCACCTGGAACATGCTAGTTAAAAATGAAGATTCACAGACTTCAGATCTATTGAACCAGAATCTCTGTTGATGAGGCTCTAGCATTAGCATTTTTTAACACATTCTCATGCACTTTGAGGTTTAAGAGACAAATGCCTTAGTCCCCAAATTTGTTTGATAAGAATCACCTGGGGAATTCTTGTTTAACATACTTTTGCCTGGGTCACACTCCATGTTTACTGAATTGAATCTCCAAGAAAGTGGCCTGAGAACTGTGCATTTGTAATAAGAGTGCCAGTCAGATGAATCTTAAGGGCATTAGCAGTTGGTAAATTTTGCAGAGTCGAAAGTCATACTTAACTCTGGAGATATTCTGTACCCGGGTTGTTGTTGTTGTGTGCCATTGAGTCATAGAGTCGGGATCACAGCGACCCTGTAAGACAGAGTAGAACTGCCCTATAGGGTTTCTAGGCTGTAATCTTTTCAGGAGTAGATTGCCAGGTCTTTCTTCTATGGAGGGGTTGGCAAGTTCTAATTGCTGGCCTTTCGGTTATCAGCCGAGCTCTTAACTACTGTGCCACCAGGCATCCTTGTTTACCATTTACTGTATGGTATTTTTCCCAAAAAGCTGTTTTTAAATGGCATACTAATAGTCTCTTAAAATTTAAGACACTTACGTTGCTGTTGTTGTTATGTGCCATTGAGTCCATTCTGACTCATAGCGACACTAGGACAGAAATGGAACTGCCCCATAGGGTTTCCAAGGAGCAGCTGGTGGATTCAAACTGCTGACCTTTTGGCTAGCAACCCAGCTCTTAACCATTGTGCCACCAGAGCTCCAATACACTTATCCAAAACCACCCACTGCTGTCGAGTTGATTCCGACTCATAGTGACCCTATAGGACAGATTAGAACTGCTCCGTAGAGTTTCCAAGGAGCGCCTGGCGGATTCGAACTGCCAGCCTCTTGGTTAGCAGCCGTAGCACTTAACCACTACGCCACCAGGGTTTCCAATACACTTATAGAGTCTTATAGTTAAGGAAATATAATACTATCAATCTTCAAGTGTTCCATGCTTTTCCTTATCTCCATTCCTTCGCAATTGCTGTTCCTCCTGAGAAAGCCTTCCCCTGGAGCTGGCACCCTGAATTTGGACCTTCAGCCTCCTGGACTGTGACAGAATAAAATTCTGTTTATTAAAGCCATCCGCTTGTGCTGTTTCTGTTATAGCAGCATTAGATAACTAAGACACCAGGGTTGCACAGAACAGAAAGACCTCACAGTTTCCATACCATCAGTTCCTTTTGCAACAACTGAGTGCTCTGCTTGATTTTTCAACTGCAAAGCTGCTCTGCTAACCATTGCACACTTGTTTACCTACCAGCACCTTTTTCAGCTCTCCTTGCATTCTGCAGGGTATTTTCTTTCTTATGTTTGTACCATTTCTTCCCTAGATGCACCAACCTGTGTAGGAGTTGAAGAATTGACAACGACCCCGGGTCAGTGGTTTGAGTGCAGCTCTGCAGCCCCAGCTTCCACAGAGCTCTCAGAGGTTGCCTGAAACTTGATTAAGAGAGTGAGCATGGCTCAGGACTCTTCCACTTCTACCCCAAGTCGAGCTCTCTGCTTTTTTGTATTTCATATATGGCCTGGTAATACTGGAAACCACCCCCCGTCTGTCATTTTGTCGTACTGTGGTGACTTGCATACTGCTGTGATACTGGAAGCTATGCCACCGGCATGCTACACAGCAGGGTCACCCATAGTGGGCAGGTTTAGCAGAGCTCCCTGACCAAGACAGACTAGGAATAAAGGCCTGGTGATCTACTCCCCAAAATTAGCCAGTGAAAACCCTATGGGTCACAGCAGAATACTATCTGATTCAGTGCTAGATGATGGCCCTCTAGGGTGGAAGGCACTCGAAGTTCACGGTGACTGTGACACTGGACTCAAGCACACCAGCAATCCTGAAAGTAGTGCAGGACTGGGTAACTTCATCCTGTTGTACATTGGGTCACCATGAGTAGGGGTCAACTTGATGGCAGTTAACGATAAAACTGGAAAAGGAACTCCTCAACTAAGCAATTTGAAAACCACTAATTTACATTCTTATCCATTCTTAGATATATAGTGTTAAGTGTCCTAGAAACAACCGAAACTGTTGCATAATATCCGGATGTAGCAAGCAAATCTCTTGTAATCATTCAAGTCCCCTGCTCAGTGACTCTCTAACCTTCGCAGCTAGGGCTGTCTAACCCCCACCTCGTCCCAGATTCTGAGACCAAACCTGGTACTTGTCGGGGAATATTTAAGGAACCCCAGGCCAGGAAGCCCAGCCTCAGGGGCTCAGGGTTGGATTACACTGGCTGCTCCACTTGCCCCCACTGTCCCAATAACAGGTCACTATCTTGACTCTCTACATGGCATCATCCTCCACACGTGGGCCTGGTTCCTTCCTCATTCCCTACCCCAGAGCTTTGGGAACTGGAGTCTTATACCAATCATCCTGGTGAGGGCCCTCTCACTAATGCTACTGTCTGCGCTTTTGCCCCCTGCCTGGTCCTAGCTCTGCCAAGCTCCTAAAGTCCTATTTGATCTCTGGATCCAAGCCATTCCAGCTTGACCTGGCCCACTTCTGTCTAAGCCGACACACAGCTTATTGTCTCTGTGAAAACCGGGCTTGGATTGCCCTTAAAATACAAGTTTATACCTATATACATAGAGGAGTCCCTGCATGGTGCAAGCGGTTAATGCGTTTGGCTGCTAACTGAAAGGTTAGAGGTTCAAGTCCACACAGCGATGCCTTCGTAGAAAAGCCTGGCAATCTACTTCTAAAAAATCAGCTGTTAAAAACCCTATGGAACACAGTTCTACTCAAACACACATAGGTTCCCCATGGGTCGAAGGCAACTCAATGGCAATAGATTTGGTTTTGATGTATAGAGAGAGGGGCTTTTACTCACTGAGCCCTGAACATCTCTCAAAATGCTTCCCGAACAGCGGACCTTGTACCTTGTTTATAAAAGAAGCTGACTCTATGTCCCCAGGAGTTTTTCTGTGCCTTTAATTCCTCTGAGGACAAATCTTCTTCCTTCCCACATACTCTTTCACCAATTCAATGTAGACTATGATGTCTTGGCAATGAAAACCCGTCTTAGTCCTTACACTTGGAACTCAGCTCACATTCCATTTAAGACCTTGTATATGCTTTTCCCAAATTATTTTCATTCGTCCCAAGGCCCTGAAATTTGTCTCCTATCCTGACAAAGCTGCCACTGGGTTCTGCCAACATTTGGAAGGCCTCTCTAACAAAGGTCCTCCCTAGTCAGGAAGTTCTTCACCCGTTAGGATCACTGACCTCTCTGAAGTTTTTATGAAGGTTACAGACCTGTGCTGTCCAATCTGGTAGTACTAGCTACTTGGGACTACTTAGGGTGAAAATTAAATTAATGGAAATTAAATAAAATTAAAAATTCAGTTCCTCGGTCACACTAGCTACATTTCAAATGCTCAGTAGCCATATGTGGTTAATGGCCACTGTACTGGAAAGCACAGATATAGAACATTTTCATCATCACAGAAAGTTCTATTGGACAGTATTATATAGACACTTTCTCCCCAGAGTAATGTAAATTTTTACTCAGATTAAACATGTTGCAGGCAACTTTAGGTGATTTGCAGATGCTCTTCCCCTCCTCTAGGCCTTAAGCCCATTCTACTACCCAAGGCTCTGGGAACCCCTTGGTCTTAGTTATCTGTTGCTGCTGTAACAGAAATACCACAAGTGGATGGTTTTAACAAACAGAAGTTTATTTTCTCACGGTTTAGGAGGCTAGAGGTCCAAATTCAGGGCGCCAGCTTCAGGGAAAAGCTTTCTTTTTCTGTTGGCTCTGGGAGAATGTCCTTGTCATCAGTTTGCCCTTGGGCAGGCCTAGGAGTTTCTCAGCCCAGGGACTCTGATTTCAAAGGACACATTCCCTTCCTGGTTCCTCATTCTTGGTGGTAGGAGGTGCCTGTCCTTTCTGCTCCATTCTCTCTTTTATATCTCAAAAGAGATTGATATAACCTAATCCTGTAGATTGAGTCCTGCCTCATTAACATAACTGCCTCCAGCCTTGCCTTATTAACATCACAGAGGTTAAGATTTACAATGTATAGGTTAATCACATCAGATCACAAAATGGTAGATAGCCATACAATATTGAGAATCATGGCATAGCCAAGTTGACACACATTTTGGGGGGACACAATTCAATCCATAACGTTCCACCATTTGGCCCCCCAAAATTCATGTCCTCGCCACATGTAAAATACATTTATCCCACCGTATTATAGCTAAAGTCTAAATCATCTACAGCTCCAAAATCTCCTGGGGCAAAATGCCTCTTCATCTGTGAAATCTAGAATACAAGTTATCTGCTTCCAAAGTACAATGGTGGAACACACATAAGGTAGATGTTTCCACTACAAGTGTGAGAAATTGGAGGGAAAAGAGGGATAACAAGCGACAAGCAAATCAGCAGAACACATTATATTAGCTCTCAAGGCTTGAAAATAATCCTCTGTTCTCTGAGACTGTTTAGGCAATGGTCCTGCTCTCCAGACTCTGAGTGTTGGCCACACTCCCCAGATTCTGGGTGGAGGTCCCTCTGCCCTGGGCTTCAGCTCTGCCTTCCAGACCCACTGAAATAGCAACTCTGCTCTCTCAGTTTTGGGCAGCCACATTCATCTAGTCCATCTGAGTGGTAAGTTTACCCCCTCAGCCCCGGCAGGCCCCATTCTTCTGCCGTTTGGTCATGGCAGCCCTGGCTCCTCAGCTTTGGGCAGTGGATCTGGCCCCACCCCTCTGGCACTCCTGAAAGACAGCTGTACACTCCGGAACTGAATTGGTGAAGAATTTGACTCTGAAACACAGGAGACCTTAGCCCCACCCTTTGAGACCACAGAAGTCAAGGCTCTACCTTTTGAGCCTGATGCAGCTCTGCTTCCTGTGTTCCTTGTCTCTTTCACTTCTACTTCCTGGTTCCTTGGCCTCTCAACCCCTCAACCCCTAGGGCCAGCGGTAGTCTGCCCTGCTAGGGCAAGTGTTCCAAAGCTCTTCAGCTCTACTGATGAGTGTCTGGAGGCACCCACTCTGCCAGTAAACCTCGGCTGGAAGGCCTTCAGCTGTCTTTTTTCATGGGTCAGCAAGCCCATGTCCACTGATAAGTGCCTGGAGGCATCCCACTCCACCAGGAAGCCCTCTGTGCAAAGGCACTCAGCTGTCTTGCTCCATAGGCCTGCTCCCACACTGTCAAACGCTGGTCTTCTGGTTCTGCTGCCACAGTTTCTCTGCTACTGCTTCTTGCCGTCTGCACTGTCTCCACAGTG
Organism: Loxodonta africana; assembly: GCF_030014295.1. NCBI lineage: Eukaryota > Metazoa > Chordata > Mammalia > Proboscidea > Elephantidae > Loxodonta > Loxodonta africana. The sequence goes on from NC_087348.1 coordinate 48,875,847, forward strand.
TTATATCTCTCCTCACTTCCTTCTGAGTCCTTACCAGTATTGTCTTTGATATCCATAATTCCATTAACAGTCTCTTCAAGGCAATCTAGGTTTTATTATTAGGCACTTTATTATTATTATTATTTTTATTCTACTTTAGATGAAGGTTTACAGAGCAAACTAGCTCCTCATTAAACAATATAAATACTGTTTTGTGACATTGGTTGCCAACCCCATGACATGTCGACACTCCCCCCTTCTTGACCTTAGGTTTCCTATTACCAGCTTTCCTGTCCCCTCCTGCCTTCTCATCCTTGTCCCTGGCCTGGTGTACCCATTTAGTCTCTTTTTGTTTTATGGACCTGTCTAATCTCTGGCTGAAGGGTGAACCTCAGGAGTGACTTCATTACTGGGTTAAAAGGGTGGCCAGGAGCCATACTGTTGGCATTTCTCCAGTCTCTGTCAGACAAGTAAGTCTGGTCTTTTTTTTGTGTGTGTGTGTGAGTTAGAATTTTGTTCTCTATTTTTCTCCAGCCCTGTCCAGGACCCTCTACTGTGATACCTGTCAGAGCAGTCAATGGTTGTAGCTGGGCACCATCTAGCTGTGTTGGACTCAGTCTGGTAGAGGCTGTGGTACTTGTGGTCCATTAGTCCTTTGGACTAATCTTCCCTTTGTGTCTTTGGTTTTCTTCATTCTCCCTTACTCCAAACAGGGTAAGACCAGTGGAGTATCTTAGATAGCTACTCCGCTATTAGGTACTTTAAAAATCTTCCAGCCTCTACCCATTACTCAATTCCAAAACCACTTCCATATTGTAAGTATCTGTTAGAGCAGCGTCCCACACCCTTGGTACCAAATTCTGTCTTAGTTACTTAGTGCTGCTATAACAGAAATGCCATAAGTGGGTGGCTTTAATAAGGAGAAATTTATTCTCTCACAGTTTAGGAGGCTAGGAGTCCAAACTCAGGGTGCCAGCTCCAGGGAAAGGCTTCCTCTCTCTGTCAGCTCTGGGGGAAGGTCCTTGTCATTATCAGTCTGTCTTCGGGTGGGTCTAGTTGTTTCTCAGACCAGGGACCCTAGGTTCAAAGGACGGGCTCCCCTCCTTGTTCTTCATTCATGGTGGTAGGAGGTCCCTCTACTGTTTGTGTTCGATTCTCTCTTTTATATTTCAGAGATGGTTTTGTTAGATATATAATTCTTGGCTGGCAGTTTTTTTCGTTCAAGACTTTATATATGCTATGCAAATGCCTTTTTGCCTGCATGGTTTCTGCTGAGTAGTCAGAGCTTAGTCTTATTGACTCTCTTTGTAGATGACTTTTCATTTAATCCTAGCTGTTCTTAAGATTCTCTGTCTTTGGTTTTGGTAAGTTTGATTATAATATGTCTTGGTGACTTTCTTTTGGGATCTACCCTGTGTGGGGTTCAATGAGCTTCTTGGATAGATACCTTCTTGTCTTTCACGATATCAGGGAAGTTTTCTGTCAACAAACTTTGAATAATTCTCTCTGTATTTTCTATTATCCCCCCATGTTCTGGTACACCAATCACTTGTAAGTTATTTCTGTTGATAGAGTCCCACATAATTCCTAGGATTTCTTCATTTTTTTGAAAAATTCTTTTATCTGAATTTAATAAATTGGTGTCAAGTGCTTTATCTTCAGTCTTACTAATTCTGACTTCCATTGCCTCAATTCTGCTCCTATGACTTCCTATTGAATTTTATAATTCTGAAATTTTATTGTTAATCTATTTGCTGTGTCTCTATGGATTCTTGTAGCCTATTAAATTTGTCCTTATGCTCTTGTATAACCTTGTCCAGTTCCTCTGTTGCTTTGTCTGTGTGTTCCTTGGCTTAGTCTGCATTTTGCCTGATATCCTTCCTGATCTCTTGAAGAGCTCTATATTAATCTTTTGAATTCTGCCTCCAGTAATTCCAAGACCTTATCTTCCTCTGGAAGGTTTTTTGGTTCTTTGTTTTGGTTGCTTGCTGAAGCCATCATGGTCTGCCTCTTTATGTAATTTGATGTTGACTGTTGTCTCCGAGCCATCAATAAGTTATTATATTTATTTATTTTGTTTGCTTATTGTCTTCTACCTTCTTGTTTTCTTCTGTTTTGTTTTGATATGCTGAAATAGGCTGGTCATGTGAGCTACTTTGATTATAGGCATCTTTGAAGCTGTCATGTCCTCTCATCAGGTGGATAGAGCTGCTACTAGGTATGTAAGCCCAGGAGTCCATTTACTTTTCATGTGTGGATTCAGCACAGTTGTCCAGGATGTTGGTCACCGAGTGTGTGGTGCAAGCTCTCACCTACAGTCCTAGATGGGCAGGGCTATGTAGGGGTGTTTGGAGCAGGTATAGGTATCTGGCTGCAGTAGGGGGTTATGTGCTGAGCAAGGCTGCACCTGAGTGCCTGGGTGGAAGGTGAGTCCCTGCCCCCTAGAGCACGTAGGTAGGTGGGTTTTACAGCTGGACTTTGGGCACCCAATGCTGTTGTCTGTAAGGATTGGGAGGCACCACTCATTCTGGGACCCCTGTTGCAGGTGGCTAGGTGGAGAGGGTAGAGCCATCAGTCCTCAGGCCCCTCACGTGGGTAGGTGAGGACCCAGCTTAATGGGGTAGGGCAGTGTCAAATATCATGAATCTTCTACCCCCCTTAACTGTTGCAGTTGAAAATAGGTTTCGGATACGTACTCTGTTGTATTATGCTAATGAGGGCCTACGCTGTTGAAATGTGCCCACATAGGTCTAGGCAAGGATGAAAAGGCATTCAAAGTCCATGGACCCCTTATGCCTGTGCCTAGGCAAAGGGGCTGTGCCTGCCCTGAGGTCCTGGCTTAGTGGAGCTGGCAGATTATATTTTCCTGTTTGTTAATTTGTTCCCTCTCCAAAGCCGGGAGAATGGCTCAGGTTGCACGATGAGTCCCACTTCCAGCCAGAGGGCACGGCAATCCCTGAAGCTGAACTGGGACCAGAGCAGAGCGGGGAGGGGGCAGGTAAATAGGAAAGAGGTACTTCCCAGGGGGGAAGGGTGTTTTTTGATCCCATGAGGTAGGTTAGATGCTTGCACTTAACTTTCACAGATTCACCATCACTTCTCCCCCATTCTAGAGGCTTGTACAGACTCTTCTCTGGTCAGTTTCTCCCGGTGTGGAAAACACGTCCTGTGCACTGCTGCTTGCCTCAGCCCTCGTACGCTGGCTGATCCAGCCTGCAGAGTGCCAGCCAGGTCAAGTCTGCCAAACTTTGCTGCTTCTGAACTCTCTCTCCCTCCCCCTGCCAGTCAGTCCAACTCCTCAACTTTGTCTTTGATGTTCAGGGCTCCTAGGTTGTCATATATAATCGATTCACTTGTTTTTTTGGATCACACAGGAAGCATCTGACTACTCCACCATCTTGGCTCTGCCCCTCTCTCTTTTGTATTTCAAAAGAGATTGACTGAAGATACAACCTAATCCTGTAGATTGAGTCCTGCCTCATTAACATAACTGCCTCTAATCCTGCCTCATTAACATCATAGAGGTAAAGACTTACAATGCATAGGATAATCATATCAGATCACAAAATGGTGGACAACCACCCAATATTGGGAATCATGGCCTAGCCAAATTGACACACATTTTTGGAAGACACAATTCAATCCATAACACTCTTCTTTAATATAGATGGGAAGCATGTGGTGATCCAGGTCTACAAAGGAGGAGACTGTCAGGCAAATCCCAGTTCAGATGTCAGTGATATATTTTCCTTATCACAAATTCTTAAGCACAATGAGTACTCCTCAAAGGTTTAAGAAGGAAAATGAAGAGTTTAAGAAGAAACCTGGCCTTTCATTAGATTGTCCCGTTCATCCTAATAGTTTCATCCATTCACTTAACCATTATTTATTGAGCTCCTACTATAAGCCCACACTGACCTAGGCAAGAGGGTACCTTTTCCTCCTCTGTCTCTCATGGAGTAAACAGCATGGAGAAAGTCCTTGTCCTCATGGAGCTTACGTTCTTATAGGAGAGAAAGACAACAAACAAACAAGAAGGTGATGCTCCCTGCTCTTCAAGCTTACTTTTTTTTTTTTTTGCTTGTTTTAATAAATTCAAGATCCTTTCCCCTAAGCATGAGTATGCTATTCCCTTGCTTCAAACTCTTCAATGACTTTCCTTCCTCTTTAGCAGAGGTGATTAAAATCACCTGGGTGGTGAGGTGGGGGATTTTTAAAAAATTATATCTACATATTTTGTTATGCCAAATGTATGGAGCCCTGGTGACCCAGTGGCTAAAGCAGCTGACTGCTAATCAAAAGTTCAGCAGTTCAAAACCACCAGCAGCTCTGTGGGAAAAAGACAGAGCAGCCTGTTTCTACAGAGTTTTATAGCCTTGGAAACCCTATGGGGTCGCTATGAGTCAGAATTGACTCGATGGCAGTGAGTAACAAAAGTGATCACAAACTAAATTAAAACTTGGTAACTCTCCAAAGTCAAGGCCATAATATCTACTTTTCTCATAGCAGAATTCTTCCTATACTTAAATAGCTGAGATTGTAACCCCATCACTTTCAAGGTAAATTCTAGGGTATTTTGTTCCCTTACCTCCAGACTTTTTTTTTTTTTTTGTAAGAAACTCTATAGCCAAATATGAGACCTTGCCCAAGGTAAACTTTCCAAATTTTATTTCAAGCTACCTCTTTTATATAACTTTTGCATGGGCAATCCCATATCTGTTTTTAATTGCTCCCTCCACTGGAAATTTTCCCAGTGTTTGCCATGGTTTCATCATGTTCTTTTCAACTTGTCCAGGGACATGACAGTTATTTTTCTTCAATGATTATGTTTGGGCCTGAGCTGGGACGAGATTTCTCTTCTTCCAATACAATACAATTTGCTTTGCTAAGATTAAACACATTATCACCAGATTGGCTTAATTAAAATATACACACACATACACAAAAGTTTTGTGTTTTATACCATACTTGCCAACTTCCCAAGATTAACTGAAATCAATCAGTTGGTTCTTTCTGGAGGTAGCTGAGCCTAGCTTTTCCCCCCTCTGTCTCTCCTCCTCCTTTTCTTTCTCCCCAATCATTGAAAACACAAACACACACTCTGGGTTTACTTTGTGTCTTCAGTCCTCAAGTTGACTACAAGGCTTTGGAAAAAATGTGAAGGAAAAGAGATCTACAGTCCTAATTGTCTTTCATAACTTTCTAGCCCCTTTACAAGATTTTTTCATGAGGATTTTTCTTCCTTTTTTAATGGAGAAAATTACCAAACACTTATTTCAATATGTGTCTCTAAAAAGAATAGGAACATTTAATAAACATAATAATACTACCATTACCACATTAAAAAAGCATCAATGACTTCATAATAACAAATATCCAGGCAGCGTTCTGATTTCCAATTATTTCATAGAGTCAAATGTTTATTTAAAAAAAAAATTAGAATTCAAATAAATTCCATACCTTGTGATTGAAAGTGGTTGGTATGTTTTTTAAGTCTCTTTCAATGTATAGTTCCTTCTCCCTCTCATTCTTTCTTTGCAATTTATTTAAGAAACTTGGTTGTTTGTCCTGTAGCATTTTCCACAGGCTTAATTCTGCTGCTTTTACCTTCTGGTGGAGTTTAGCAGCCACAGGATTCTGAAACTTGGCTCTAGGCATCTTTGACTATCTTTACACTTTATCAAGTAATTTAGATATATTAAAATAAATCCCACCTGTTTGCCTCTGGAAAGAAATACTCCAGGTAGTTTCTTAAATTGCCTTTCTATTCAGTAAGTTCCCTGTTGTAAATATTCAGTTAAGTGATTTTCCTTACTTTTGAAGGACAGACACAATGGAAAAAACAATGAAAAAACCAAAACACTTCTTTGGAGTTTTTTTTTTCCCCTCTAAATAAGGTCTCTGGGTGACAAACGGTTCATACTTGACTACTAACCTAATGGTTAGTGTTCAAATCCACCCAGCGGTGCCATGGAAGTAAGGCCTGGCGATCTGCTTCTGTAAAGATTACAGCCAAGAAAACCCTATGGAGCATAATACACGGGGTTGCCATGAGTCCCAATCAACTAGATGGCAACCAGTTAACCGGTTCCTCTAAATACGCATTAGAGGGCAACAGACATCTGCCTTAATATTTCCCTTAACAGGTTTGAAATTGTTTCAGATCTGGTTTCATACTTTTGACAAGTTGAACCTCATGACCTTACTTTGACTTCTTATTTCACTTTTATAGGACGTGATTGTGTTCTCCCTTGCTAATTAATTCTCTTTTATCTTTCTTCATCTTTGACTCGGTTCCCAGTTCTAACCATGAGGTGGCGATATTGCATAAACAAAAACCCAAGGAAAGGAAAAATAAGGCGAAACTGCCTAATAAAGAGCAGTTTCACAGGGGAAAGGGCCATTAGTTTAAGAAGGAAAGAGACAAACCAGACATTTCTAGCTGGTATCTAACTCACAGTAAAATACAGTACAAAGGAGCCACTCAGGAGCTGGGGAGGCTAACTTGGGGAAACACGCACACAATTCCCTCCTTGATTTTGCGGTGCGTTCATGCACGCGTGTGAACAGTTAAAAGGCAGGAGCCGGGGCATCAGCGTACTGGGCGTGGATCGGGTGGAACGGATAAGCGCCCTGGCCGACTGCTCCGGACACACGCCCTGCCCCAAGTTTAGAACGTCCTGAGGGGGCATATGACTTGCCCGTGGGTACACTGTTAGGGAGTGGTGCATGCAGCCAGATCTTCCTGTAATAGCCCTCCCCTACCCCAAACACACCTCATACACAATTCTAAAAGGATCCACCTGACATCAGTTGATATCACACAGAGGTAACAAAGAACTCAATGAGTCCTGGTGGCGGAAAGGTTAAGAGGACGGCTGAAAGGTTGGCAGTTGGAACCCACCAAGCGGGCTCCGAGGGAGAAAGACCTGGCGATCTGCAACCCTGAAGATAAAAACCGCCTAGAAAATCCTATGGGGCAGTTCTATTCTGCCACATGGAGTCGCTGAGTCTGAAATTGAAAACAACAACAGAGAACTCACAGGCCCTTTCGAGAATCCGATGAAAGTTATGGGCCCCCCCTCAGAATAATACTCAGAAGACTGCGTGTTGACTTCAAAAGAGGGACGGGGAGGTCGCAGGCCTCCTAGAGCCTGTAGGTGTATCCGGCTAAGAAATTCTGTTCTGATAGGAACCTTGATGGCAACTGAAAGAAAACCAGACGGAATTGGGTTTAAGCAAGGGTGTCCCTTCTCCCTCCAAACAGAACTGGATTTTCCGCTCGGAAAACGGGAGGGGCTCCGCAGGAAGAGGAGGGAGAGGTGGAGTGCCTGGCATGGCCCCCTCCCCATCCTCCTGCCCCCCGCCTGGCATTCGACAAGCTGGCCTTGGTCAGTGGTCGTTTGCAGAAGACTTCAAACGGGGCGGCGATAAACCAAATCCTGGGTGGCGGTAAGGGGCCAGAACACAGTGGCTTTTTCTTTGAAAATTTCTTTATAACGTCAGCGCCCTAGCCCAACGTTTCGACTCCTCCTTGCGCGGTTTCTGCTCCACACCTCCCGGCTTCCCCCTCCTCCACCCTCGACCAGGCTTTGCCCGACCCTCGGCCTCCAGCCCCGCCTCCGCCGCCGCGGGGTTTCACCACCATCCGAGTGAAATCTGCATAGTCTCCGCCCTCCTGGGGGATCATTGGTGCAGCCTCTGCCCGTCGCGGTCGGTGATTGGTGACCTGTGTGGGGTAATTTGCATGCCGCGGCAGCTGGGTACCCAGCTGTGCCGGCGGCTCGCCCGACGCAGAAGTTTGCCGAGCGCTTTCTTGTCTGCGAGTCCCGGGCTCACCGCTGCGCGCGGCGCCGCCGCCTCCTTCTCTTCCTCCTGCCGCCGCCGCCCTGTTCTCTCGGGATTCTTTCTCTGAGGAGGACAGACGCTCTGCTCTTGGAAAGTTGAAGTGAACGAGAGGGAGTGCCGAGGAGGAGCGGCAAGGGCAGTTCCAGTGACCAGCTCCGCGTTGGGACGCCGGGCGCTTGGGGCTCCCGCTCGCCGCGATTTCGCCCACCTTCCCGCGGGCCCGCGGGCGATGCGGCCCCCGAGCCCCGCGGCGCCGAGAGGGAGAAGGGCGCTCCGGAACGCCTAGGGCTCATTTCTGCCCACTTAGAGAAGGGGGCATGGAGTTGTGAGCGCCCCTTGTTCTGTAAGGCCGCCGGCAGGCTCCCCATGGCCGGGACGTACAGCTCCACTTTGAAGACGCTGGAGGACTTGACCTTGGACTCCGGCTATGGGGCCGGGGACTCGTGCCGCTCGCTCAGCCTTTCGTCCTCCAAGTCCAACTCGCAGGCGCTCAACTCTTCGGCGCAGCAGCACCGCGGGGCGGCCTGGTGGTGTTACTCTGGCTCCATGAACAGCCGCCACAACAGCTGGGACACAGTGAACACGGTGCTGCCCGAGGACCCCGAGGTGGCGGACCTCTTCTCGCGCTGCCCTCGACTCCCCGAGCTGGAGGAGTTCCCCTGGACCGAGGGGGACGTGGCCCGCGTGCTCCGCAAAGGCGCCGGAGGCCGGCGGCTGCCTGCGTTCTCCGGCGAGGCAGTGCGGCGCCTGGCGGGGTTGCTCCGCAGGGCGCTGATCCGCGTGGCCCGCGAGGCGCAGCGCCTGAGCGTGCTGCATGCCAAGTGCACCCGCTTCGAGGTGCAGAGCGCCGTGCGCCTTGTGCACAGCTGGGCGCTGGCGGAGAGCTGCGCACTGGCCGCGGTCAAGGCGCTGTCCCTGTACAGCATGAGCGCGGGGGACGGGCTCCGCCGAGGCAAGTCGGCGCGCTGCGGCCTCACCTTCTCCGTGGGTCGCTTCTTCCGCTGGATGGTGGACACTCGCATCTCCGTGCGCATCCACGAGTACGCGGCCATCTCGCTCACCGCCTGCATGGAGAACCTGGTGGAGGAGATCCGGGCCAGGGTGCTGGCCAGCCAGAGCCCTGACGGCGGAGGGGCCGGAGGCGGGGAGGTGTCTGCCGAAGCCCTGGAGATGGTCATCAACAACGACGCCGAACTCTGGGGCGTCCTGCAGCCCTACGAGCATCTCATCTGCGGCAAGAACGCCAACGGTAAGCGCGCGGGCCTCGGACGGGTCGGGAGGGAAACCCCGGCGTGGGCTACCTGGCGGTAGTTCCTAGGCCGAAACTGGTGAGTGTGCCGAACTCTAGGAGAAAGCGTTTGGTCTGGAGGGGAGAAGTACATAAAATAGATCTTTCCAGAAATTGTTCTTATGGTGATTAACTTTTGGAGGGTAAAGTCATGGTTGAGTTTCTCCAACCTGTTTTGCTTGACATTGTCTGGAGACTGTTCACTGATTGAGATTGAGCCTCTTTATCAAGCCGTTCCTGAACCTCTCATGAAGCAAAGCTTACTGCCCTACTATTCTTGCCTGTCTGATTGGGTCTCTACTTGGCATCTTTCCTCAAAGCCTGTGCTGATTGACACTGTATGTGGTTCTGCCCCTGGGTCCTCTCCAGCCCAATAGCAGTAGCCAAAGCTTCCAAACTCCAGGAGTTGAGCCTTGGATGAGTAGAGTGGAAGGAGGAGGGGAACAGGAAGCCCAGGATCTGGTGCTGCTGCTTTGGGCTTTGCTGGGTTGAAGGATAGAATACTTGGAATTAGGCCCTTTCCTGGGAAGTGGAAGGGTCATGGGGGGTTCTTAAACCCTGTGTGCCCAGGGTGATGGTACCTGGTGACCCCTGAATTCTCCTTCCAGAAAGGGAACCACATGCTGTCTTCCGGAGCCTGATTTTCCAAGTTGTAACCAACCAAACCCTGTGATTAAAACCCTGTGTTGGATTAAATGCACAACCGTATGGGCTTTCCTGAAGGAAAGGATGACCTAGTAAACCACATGATGAGGAAGAGGTGGGAGGGGGTGGGCAACTCTGCATGGTGTCAAGTCTGGGAAAGGAGCCACTGGGTAGTTTCATTTTTCTGAAGGATGGCATGGCTTCAGTGCAGAGGATGGAAATGAAGCACTTGACCATCTCCCTGGTAAGGTTAGGATGTGACATGTGCTTAACAGCGAACTGTCTACCAGACTCCAGTTTCAGGAATTGGCAAACCATGACTAATTTAGAATGGTACTTTGGTCACACATCCTTGCCATCCAATTAGATGGCCATTTAGGGGCAGCTTTCAGGGACAAATAAGCAAGGAGTGGAAAAAGGCCAGGTAGATATTGGGGACTGATAAAGGGAACCGAATCCAAATGTGGTTTAACAAGCATAATGGCTAAAATTTAAATAACACTTAGCAATGTGCAAGTTACTGTTCTTAGCACTTTATATGCTAACTCAGGGATCCTAATAACCATACTGGTAGATACCTATAGTATTGTCCCCTTGATATAGGTGGGAAAACCAAGGAACCCAGTGGTTGAGTAATTTGCCCAAGATTAGACAGGTAAACCCGGTGCTGTCGAGTTGATTCTGACTCATATCAACTGTATAGGACAGAGTAGAACTGCCCCATAGAGCTTCCAAGGAGCACCTGCTGGATTTGAACTGCCGACCTTTCGGCTAGCAGCCGTAGCACTTAACCACTACACCACCAGGGTTTCCTGATTAGACAGGTAGTACATTGCAAATCTGTGATTCGAACTCAGGTGGGCTCCAGAGTCCAAGCTTTTAGCCACTAGAAGAAAAGAAACAACTTGGTTTTTATTAGTTCCGTTTCCAAGTAGAGCAGTTGATATGTTAGGGCCCATTTTGAAGACACTTTGTAAGTAACCATGGCTTGCCTTAATTTTCATTGGTTTTGTCTTTAATTCTGGCATTGCCAAAGGTGATGGCCTGGAACCAAAGAGTGTTCGCCTTTTCCATTTTCTTCTTGGCTCAGGGTTGATATCAGTCTAGAACTTCAGTTGGTGATGTCACAGCTGATAGTTATGCTTCACCCTCCAGGTTTTTGACATCAACACCGGGAACACCAGCTCCAGGAGAGGCAGTGGAGAGCAGGGGGTTTTCCATTCAGTTGTACATAGCCTTGGGGAAGGGTTCTCTACTTTTGGCAGAGGAAGACCCAGGCTGAACTTGTAAGAAGCAAAGGCTCTAAGAGAAAAGATGGAAGCCCTGACTGTATAAAGCAAACTAGAATAAAGGTGAAAGATAAAAACAAAATGCCTCCCACACAGAGCTGGTGCCCAGCAGGCTGAGGCACTGCTTTCCAATTTTTCTAACAACAACTTGAGACTCGTTAGAGCAGCTGCCTCTCCAGGCACCCAGAAAACAGAGTGACCAGTAATTGCAAGAAAACAGGTGTCTTCCACTAAACGGCTTACCCCATAGGGCTATTTGGTATCTGGGATTTTCTTTATAGGATGGGCTTTTGACCCCATTATTTGACATCTTCCCTACCCTCACCCAAAACAATCCTTCTTAAACTGTGGTAGTCGTGACAGCAGGAGTCCCTATGTGACAGACACCAAAGCTCCTGGGATGCTCAGGAAGTGTCTCCCTTTGTACATTCTGGTCTCCAGGGAACTCGCAGGCGAGGTGGCCTCTCACTTCTACTTAGTAACATGCTCATTTTTTATACATGAAAAGCTGGGGGTGGCCTCACCGAACAATAGCCAGGCTGATTTATTAAGTCTGTTTAGACAAAGTGAAATGAATGCTTAGGAGAGGAGCAATGAATTACTTAGGTCTGAAAGCTGGCTTTAGAGGGAAGCAGAAACTGCTTAGGAAAAAAATGCAGAAATCCCAACCTTTGTTATATTAAAATTACCCTAAGGCCAGTAAGGTTACAGTTTACACAGCTGAAGGAAGACCAAGCGGAGAGTGGGTACACATGGGAGAGAGAGTGCTGGTTAGTATTCTTGTCCGGCTGGTCTTGCCTTTAAATTATATATTGTTGTTGTTTTGCCTGCTAATTATACAGCATGGGCACATGCCTTTGACTCAGCTATATAGGGCCCTTAAAACTTATAATGTCTTGCAATGAGGAATTCAAGGGCCTAATCCATCCTATGTATTACTCAATGCTGGATAAATATGGTTTTGCTCAGCCCAAGATGGATGATAAAAGTTCTTTAGTGTTTATAAAACATGATCTCAGCTTCCTAGAGCAGCAGAAGTTATCTGTTGCTTGCTCATTTGGTGTGGATGTCCCTGCTCCCAGGGCAATGTAGTTGAACGTTGATATCTCTGTGGCTTCCTAATGGGGAGGTAGAGAAACTGCTTTAGTGGTAGAGGAGTATTTATAAACAGGGAGCTGGCAGAAAATAGACTTCCTCCTCCTCCTCCTCCTGGTATGTGAGTCCCATGCTTTGAGTGTCACTTCCAAGTTTCTCCTTGGCCATTTTTCTTACTAAGCTTTCATGAGTATCCATGGCGCGTAAGGAAATCCTTAACTCCTGGACTCTAGATTAAATGATAGAATACTGGCGAGACTATTCTTACTCCAAAGCAGTATCCAGGGTGTACATGAGCATTGCTCTATCATAGTGGTAAAGAGTACAGGCTTGGGAGTCACCATGCAGGGTTTGAAGCTCTCCTCTACCAGTTATGTGAGTGGCCTGGGGCAAATTTTTTGATCATGCTAAGCCTCAATTTTGTCATCTGTAAAATGGGGGCTAGTAATAGCACCTATCTCATAAGGCTGTTGTGAGGATTAAGTGGTGTCATAGATTTAAAGATTTTAGCACATAGTAAGTGCTCAGTAAATAGTAGCAATTCACTCAACAAATACTTATTGAGCACTGACCTTGTGTCCACCATTGGTAAAAGTCCTGTGGATTAAGTGGTGAACAATGCGGGGGGGGGGGGTCCTCTTCTCATGAAGCTTACAATCCAGTGGAGACAAAACATAAAAAATAATTTACTCTAAGCTGTATTATTTAAAAAAAAAAAAAAAAAAGAGAGAGATAGTGTGACTGGGGCTAATTTAAATGACAGGGAAGACCTCTCTGAAATTTTCTTAGAAACAGCCAGTAATATCAACATTACTATTATCAAAAAATAGTGACTGCAGACTTTTCTGAATTATTCAGTTATTTACCAGTTGGGGCAAGTCTCAACACCTCATTTACAGCTGAGCAATAGAAAGGCTGCGTCTAGAGTGGGAATGGGAACGCCTCTCCTGGTTGGGGGATTCATTTAGTGAGGAGATTGTGGAATGCATGTCCACTGAGGTACTGAACCCAATGAGCAAGAGTTAATTGAGTTGGATTTGCTCTTTAAGCGGTTTCCACACCTGGGATAGTCTGAGGGAGGAGGGCTGCTTACCCTTCTCTTTGACCATTTTACTGAAGCCAAGGAGCTGGTAAACTGAAACAAAGCAGAAGCTTTGGAAATGAAAACTTAGTTTTTGCTTTCATGCCTGAGAAATATAACTCCAGCCTGAAGTAGAGGAACAAGGCAGTTGTTCCACTTCCTCCAGAAAGTCTTACGCGACTCCCTCTCCCCTTGCCTGGAAGAACCAACCCTCCTCCGTGTTTCCCAGCACCCATAGCTGTCTCTCCCATGAGACTGAGCTCATAGGCATCACTGTACCCCCTGCACCTCCCAGTTGTCTAGCAGATAATAACCCAAAAACCAAACCCATTGCCACCAAGTCGATTCCAACTCATAGCGACCCTATAGGACAGAGAAGAACCGCCCCATACAGTTTCCGAGGAGCACCTGGTAGCTTTGAACTGCCGTCCTTTTGGTTAGCAGCTGTAGCTCTTAACCACTACAACCACCAGAGTTTCCAGCACATAACAGGTACTCAATAAATGTTGGGGGGGGGGGAAGAAGAATTGAGCCCAGCACATAAAATGTTTAGTTCTAGAGTTTGCATTTGAACTGTCTTGACGCATCGAAGGAACCTTCCTCCACTTCAACCACGGCAGAGGATTTCAAGTTCTTTATGAAGAGGCAGCACTTTGGGGGTGCCCACACCATAGCGACATCATTCTACCTTTTAATATCCTTTTTTCTAGCAGAGTTCTCAGGCTGGCTGTGATAAGTAGGATATGAATTGGGACGGTTTTCAGGTTAAGAGGATGCCTTCGGTGTGCGGAGTAGCTTTGATTTGGCACCCAGAGTGGAAGGGTTCCACAGCAGAAGCCTAATAGGCAACAGATAAACCAATAGGGAGATTGACACTGGCAATCAGATCCTTTAGGAATAGCAATATCCCCTAGTTGCCAGAGAACAATCTCCGTGGGTGACTGTTGCTGGAAAGAGGTTGCGTCATTGTCCCACCCCACCCACCTCCATCCTGAGAACTGAACCCAGGTAATCAGCTGCCAAGACCTTTCTGGGATGTGTAAACGACATGAAACCATGAGTCAAAACTACTACTAACACTCCAGCAGCCATAATAATAGGCCTGATCTTTGTACAGTGCCTTAAACTTTTCCTCATCTAAGAGCTTTCACTGAGGAGTCTCTGAAAGCCCAGAATTCACAGCTTGATAACAGCCTGGCCGGGACCATGCCCCACGCTGCTCAAGCCACAGGCCTTGGATCACAGAATCGAGGGTAGTGAGGAACAGGTCAGTATGTGACCCACTTCAGAATGGCATTTAGGGTCAAACTCATAGCACAACAACAATATTTCTTTTAGAGTGTTTGTTCAGGGCCCTGTGTGTCCGGGCACTTTACATACATTGTTGTAGATGTTGTTTGTTGCTGTCAAGTCAATTGTGACTTGTGACAGCCCATGTGTACAGAGAAGAACTGCTCCATAAGGTTTTCAAGGTTGTGCCCTTTAGGAAGCAGATTGCCAGGCACGTCTTCAAAGGCACCTGTGGGTGGGGTCGAACTGCCAACCTTTTGGGTAGTAGTCAAGTGCTTAACCATTTGCACTACCCACGGACATTAGGCCAGTGGATCTTCATAACCACTGTGAAGGATCGATCAGGCATCGAGCCTGGGTGTGTATCTGCCTCTAAGGGATCCCATGCTACCCCGTTTAAATGCTACTTGCTGTCTCTCCCAGCTCAGGGAGCGTGCCTGCAGGTGCCATCGATTTTTAAGGAGCCTTTATTGCTGCTCGTGAGGGGGTGGGGAGCTGCCCAGGGAGGGCCATCACAAGTGTCAGCTGCTGGCTGATCAATAAGCTCAGCAGAATGCAAGAGCTGCAGACGCCATTGCAATGCTCTTCTCACGAGGGGTGAGTTACCGTAGCTCAGGGAAGGTGGACGCACAATGAAGGTAAAGAATTGCAAAGAATCCTGGGTTTAGGGCCCTGGGATCCTGGGGCTCAGCTTACTTGCTCTCCAGAGCCTTTTCCAAGGGAGCTTTTCCTCGAGTCCACTACAATGTCTGGCTCCGTTCGAGGAGCACAGGAAGAGAATGAAATCAAATGCTTAAATGCAGCAAAAATTTTTCTTAATTGGATTCCATTTGCTTTGTTTCTTACTGACCCATGTCCTGAAGGAAATTATTTAAAGTCTCTAGGTCTGCATTTCTGTGGAGTCAATTCTGTCTCATGGCGACCCAATAGGATAGGGTAGAACTGCCCCAAAGGGTTTCCGAGGATATAATCTTTACGGGGGAAACTAAGGTGGCATAGTGGTTAATAGCTACGGCTGCTAACCAACAGGTTGGCAGTTTGAATCCACCAGGTGCTCCCTGGAAACCCTATGGGGCAGTTCTACTCTGTCCTGTACGGTCGCTCTGAGTCGGAATCGCCTTGACGTCATTGGGTTTTTTTAAAAAAAAAAAATCTTTATGACAGCAGACCACCACATCTTTCTCCAGAAGAGCCGCTGTTGAGTTTGAACCACTGACCTTTCTGTTAGCAGCTGAGCACTTAACCACTGTGCCACCAGGGCTTGGCTCTCATACAGGGAGCAGTATACTGGTATTTTTGTAGTGCTGCATACTCAGTGCTTAGGGGATGTGTGGTGTCAAGAGGGCAGCAAGGGGTGAGGCAGCCTGAGGGTAAATCCTTGCAGCCTCCTCTAGAGCTTTGTGATTCTGGTCAACTTGTTTAACTTCTGTGCCTTAGTTTCTTCCTTTGGTAACAGGATTTCTCAACCCTGGCCTTTTTTTTTTTTTTTTTTAATAAAATTTCATTTTTGTTGTTGTCAAAGTGTACACAGCAAATTAGATTCCCCAACCTCGTTGCTATTGATGTTTTATACCGCATAGTTCTTTGTTGTGGGGGCTGTCCTGTGCATTGTAGGATGTTTAGCAGCATCCCTGGCATCTACCTACCAGTTGCTAGTAGCATCCCCACTCCCCAGTTGTGACAGTCAAAAATGTCTCCAGACACTGCCAGATGTCCCCTGAGGGGCAAACACTGCTCTATAAAATAGGACTGAAAATAGTACCCAACTCAAAGGATAGTGGTAAGGGTTAATAAGGGACTTTGTAATGTGTAGAGTCTCTGGGCGATATAAATGATTAGTGTACTTGGCTGATAACTGAAAGGTTGGAGGTTTGAGTCTACCCAGAGGGGCCTTGGAAGAAAGGCCTGGCGTTCTACTCCTGAAGAACCAGACATTGAAGACCCTCTGGAGCACAGATCTACTCTGATATGCATGGGCTTGCCGTGCATTGGAATTGACTGCACGGCAACTAGTTTGGTTTTGCAACGTGCAATTTGGCACATAAAATACTAGTTCCAATTATCACTAAAAATTTTGCAAACTTGTGCTGGATGTGCCAGTTGTGTTCACTTTTGCCAAAGTGGGAGTCTAGTGCAGGGGAAGATTGTGACCTGAATCTCAGGGTGACGAGTGTTAGTCACAAGGCTTTCCCTGGAAGTTAAGATGTCTGAAGAAAGTGCCCTCTGCTCAGTGATGTCTGGGTGGCCCCCAAAATGATGTGGGCTGGGAGTGGGCTGTGAGATCAGACCCCCTCTGCCTTCCAAGCTCACACCCGCCACTGCCAGGATGACACCAACAGTATGGATTCTAAAGCTCCAGGCCCCAGAGAACAATTGTGCTGTGGATATTTGACCTGGCTTGTTGCAACCGACGAGTCCTGAGCCACAGGGATGGCAGGTGTTTTGTGTTTTGCTGACCTGTCATGTAAACACATTTTGTGGCGTTCTTGCTTGTTTTAAAAAAGGCCCAAATAGTTTTGGAATTTTGGCTGTATATTTGGAGCTGCATGCCAGTTTGGGAGGAGATGCTTCAGGAACAGCCTGAGCAAGCCTGAGACATGCCACGCTGGCCTCATTAATCAACGAATTCCCATGCGCCAGCTATGTACGAAGCAATAGAGACAGATTTGGGCAGGCAAGAATTGATTTCAGCTGTCAAGGAGTTTAGACTGTAGGAGGGAAAGCAAAGCATGTACCTAGATACTTACAAAGAAGTGTGTGGTTGCTGCAACCAAATAACAGAGGTGATGCTGAAAACCGCCACGTACTATGTGGCTGTGCCCATTGTGGGTGCTTTCTACAAGCTATTTCCTTTAATCTTCTCAGCCCCTCTCTCAGGTAGATATGATTTCTGTTTCATAGATGAGGACCTCGAAGCTTTTGATGGTTTGAAAGCTCAGAAGGAAGAGATGAGTTCTGGCTACGGAGGGTGCAAGGAGTCAGGGCTTTATTGTGGAAGGGGAGCCTGTGAACCAGGGGGGATTTGGGAAGATGGAGATGGAATTGGGAAAAGGGGAGGTGGTGTGGAGGCTTCCAGGGGGAACAGTGTATGCAACAACCTGGAAGCAAAAGTGTGTGTTGGAGAAGAGCAAGTAATTCTGTTTGGCTGAAGCCTTCAGATAGATAACAAGGAGGAGTAGGGGAAGATAACACAGTAAAAAGGATAACTTTTCCCACATCTTTTATCCAGATGTTAAGAAGCCTGCCAAAGGCAAGAGTTTTCCAAAATTTATTTTCATAATCCAGAAAACAAGTGTGCCTGCACCTCAGCTCATCATTAACCACAGCCCCAGGCCTCCCATTACTCCCCTCCACCCCGTTTTATTTAAAGCTTGACCCCAAAAATGTACTCACCCCATGTCCTGTGTTCTCTTGTCCTAGCAATAAAAGTAATACAAGAAGATCTTAACCGAGCAAACCAAAGTTGAGAGGGATGAAGGACAAGGCTTTGGTCTGTCTTGCTTCTCCCATTGAATGTGGCTTCTGACTTAGTGTTTTTTTGTGGCTCTGCACATAGTATTTCAGGACAAAACAATCCCAGCACCGAGTGAAGGTCGGGCTGGCAAACTCCTTAAATAAGGACGTTGGGTTTACTTTTGCCAAAGCAGGATTTTCAAACATGGAGGTAGGCAGCATGAAACAGGTTGAGATCAGAAGGCCCCAGAACTTTCTTTGGTGATAAGTCTGATATATTGAATGCATTGAATAAGATTGATATAGTCAATTTCCAGTTTAGAGTTTGTTTTGTTATTGTTTTGGGGGAGGGGGGTGGGTGAGGAACAGCAACTCAATTTCAGAGATTTTAGTCACTTTCTAATTCTTGGTTAAGTTGTCTCCAGGGCATTGATAATAAAAGTTTCAACTGTGATAAATGTTTAATATAAAAGCACCACCTTATAGCTCACTGTTATCTGGATTGGACTCTATGGCCCAGCTGTGTTTACCCGGCAATAGTAATAACGTGATAGATCATCAATGGCTTAGCCAATAATTCAGGTATGTTAGTCTTTTTCCTGACCCCAGTCTTAGGAAGGAATTTTCTTGTCCCATGAAAAAATATGTATCTCCTGAATATGTTGCAAAAATACATATATAGCCATTTGTCATTAATTCTAATGTAAAAAGGTTGTGCTTAGTCCTACCACCCACTGTTTTCTTGGGACCCATTGTTTTGAAAAGATGAGCTGAGGAAGGTCAGGCCCAGTGATGGAAACATTGAACAGTGAACTTGGAAGTAACTGGACATGCAAGATTAGGGAAGGGGAGAGGTTAAACTAGACCTCAAAGAGCGTGAAACAGGCTTCTCATCACGTGAAAGTCATCCCTAAAGTTGAGGCCAAGCCTTCTGTTGAAAACTGTTTTTCAGCCTCTACCCTTTAAAGTAAGAAAATCAGTATTTGCTGTGAGGAGAGCTGTTAACACGAGCAAAGGCTCACCCACCAAGCAAGTGTTTGTGCATGAGCTTCTAGAACAACCCAGTGCAGAGAGCTAAGGATTTGGATCCAGGAACTCTGAGTTGGAGTTTGGCCCCTCTGTGACCTGGAGTGAATCACTCCATTTTCTTGGATCTCTGTTTCTTTATCTGTGGGGTGAAGATGTTGGCCTAGATTCTCCAAGGGCCTTCCTGTCTGGTAATGTTTCTAGACCCCACGTGGACACTGTGAAATTATTTTCCTAAGGTCAAGCCCTGCAATTAGTGTCCTTGGGAAAGAAACAGCCCAGGCTGGAGCTAGACACACTCTCTGAAGAGGTGGCTGGGTAGGAGGCCTTGGCACCATTCTTCTTATACTGGGATTAGCTGTGAT
Organism: Loxodonta africana; assembly: GCF_030014295.1. Classification (NCBI taxonomy): domain Eukaryota; kingdom Metazoa; phylum Chordata; class Mammalia; order Proboscidea; family Elephantidae; genus Loxodonta; species Loxodonta africana. Next base: position 48,895,206 of record NC_087348.1, read on the forward strand.
TACTGTACTTGGAGCTTCTCTTCCCTGCTGTCCTTAGAAGGAGAGTTCTGTATACTTTTGGCCGACCTAACGCTTCAGTGCTCGACATCTGTGTCCAGGTCCTGGCAGGCCAGTGTGGTGGTGAGATCCAGCTTCGAGGTGACTTCATTCAGTTCAGTGGGTGTTTAAATCCCGCCTACCCAGACTCAGGTATTTATAGCAGGGGAGCAGCTAGGGAAAAAATAATTTAAATAAGCTACACCCTTCTTTATGCTATGTAGGACAGAGACAGGCATTGTGAGGAATTTAGAGGGCTGAGCTGTATAATCCAGCAAGATATTTTTAAATGTTGTTTGTTGCAGTTGGCAGGGCTGGCTTTTCAAAGAGGAGGGAAAATGAGAGTAACTGAGGATGACAGGCTGCCAGGAATTCTGAAGGCCGAAACGCAGAGCCTGGTACTCTGAGTTGGGCTGGGTCTAAGCTCCAGTTTCTTTCATAGTCACAGAGTTTGAGCCAGGCTTGGGAAAGTCAGAATGAGGATCCCTCTTCCCGACCAGCTCATACGCTCCACAAATTCTCACATTGAACATCAACGAAATGTTCTGGAGAAGGTAGAACATACGGTAAAAAAAAAGAGTTGCTTCTTTGAACACTGGAAACCCTGGTGGCGTAGTGGTTAAGCGCTACGGCTGCTAACCAAAGGGTTGGCAGTTCAGATCCACCGGGCGCTGCTTGGAAACCCTATGGGGCAGTTCTGCTCTATCCTATAGGGTCGCTATGAGTCAGAATCGACTCGACGGCACTGGATTTGGTTTGCTGGTTTTCTGTGAACACCAGGGATGGTGGTAGCTGCTTTTTAAACTCATCTCAGTGGCCGAGTAAATCATGTTTTACTCAGGCACACAGTGTGGGAGGAAGTTGCTTCAGCTGTTCCTCTGGATGTAATTCTTCCAGGCTGGGCTGGGCAGGCCAGAACTATGCTGAGACCTTATCTAGTAGCAGGTGAAAGGGCCTCAGGGGTAGAGAGCTACCTCTGAAAGGTATTGGAATGGCCTCCCGCTGTCCATCGGATGCTTGTAAAGTGTCTTAGGAGAGGCTGGCATATTTCCTGCCATAGTTGGTCTATGAGGAAACAGATGGTGGTGACAGTGGGAGTATCTGGGGATTAGGAGCAAGGGAGAGACTGAGAGTGGATTTTGGGGTACATCCATTTGTTCATTCAACAACTATTTAGTGAGGACTTACTGTGTGCTAGACTCTATGCCAGGTCTTGGAGACAGAACAAATGAATGAATCAGACCTGAAGGAGGGGAGGGTAGATAGATGAGGAAGAAGGCATGCTAGAGGAATCAAAATGAAACCATTGTAGCTGGAGAAGAGTGATCCACGTCAAGGGAACAGAAAGTGCCTGGTGAGTTCAAGGAACTTGGCCTAAGAGGCCACTGTGGTTGGAGTGTGGAAAGCATGGGGGAGTGTAGTGGGAGAGGGTTGGAGGGAATGAAGAGGGCATTCTTCAGGTAGAACCTTGTGTCACTGGACCTTAGCTTTTTATTCTGAGTGAACCTGTAGCCATTAGATTAGAATTTAAGCACAGAAATGCCAGGATCTGATTTGCATTTTAATAGAATCATTTTCTCTACTGCGTGGGAAATGGATTGTAGAGGTCAAGCATGGAAGCAGATGACTAGTTAGAAGGCTTTTGCAATCATCCAGGAGACAGAAGGTAGTGGCTTGGGCTAGGGCAAGGGCAACAGCGGAGGAGGTTGTGGATGTATTTTGAAGTTGGAGCCAACAGAATTTGCCAACAGCTTGGATATGAGATATGAGAAAGGCATCAAGTGTGACACTAAGTTTATGGTCTGAGCAATGGAGTGGAATGGCCATTGACTGAAATGGGGAAGGCTATGGAGGAAGCAGCGTTGGACCAAAGATCTGAGTATGATATTGGTTGCTCATCTCCGACTTAATGTATAGAGATGTCAAATAGGCAGTTGGCCTCCAGATCACCTTGACTGGGAGGAAAGGCTGTCTTCAACTTCCTTAATTATGTGATGGATTGAAACATTGCCCTCTTTGCCCTTCCAGAGGGTGGGCCCATCCAGCAGCTTGATTAGGGCTTCAGGCAATGGATATTTAATTATCAGTCTTATAATTCTTTGGTTGATGGCCTTAAGAGTCCCTGAATTTTGCTCTGGCTTCTTCTCTGGCAGCCTTTAATGAAGATCATCAAATCTGTTTTTTCCTGTCATTAGCATGGGGTCTGTTTAATTAGGTCCAGTTGTTTTGTGGATCCCTGTGACTTACTTTGCATGTGTGTCCTCCAATTCTGGGAAAGCAAGACTCCATGTTCAGGCAGCTTTGGATTCCTAGAGGCCGAGTCTGGGTCAGAACTTTAGTCAGAAAGAAAATCCGCTTGGGTGGTTTGAGAAGGCCTGGAGTATTCTTGGAAAGCTTTGGGAGCGTCTGAGTGCCCTTTAGATGGTTTGACCTCTGGTCCTCAGGGGAGAATTGGCAACACAGAATGGCTCTCCCTAATAGAATCTGAAAGAGTTGTCACTGCTTGTCAGCTAGTCACTTCCTGTCACTGAATCTCAATTTTCCTCTTCTGTTAAATGGGGATAATCATAGCTCCTAACTCATGGGGTGGCCATTTCAGTGGTTCTCAACCCTGGATTCAGCTGGAGAACTTTAAAACAAAGGGTATGTACACGTGTGTGTATGTCTCTCTCTCTCTGCTTCTCTCTTTCTTTCGTTCCCTCTCTCCTAAGTCACCACCCCCAGAAATTCAGATTTAAATGGCCTGGAGTGAGGCCCAGATGATATGGGTCTTTGAGTTCTGGGAAGTCTGATCCACAGGGACCACTCAGACATTAGCTATTGTAAGTGGTAAATGAATTCTTGTTCTGGAGCACTCGTTTCTGCCCTGCCCAGGATGGTAACTTTCCTTCATTTTGTAGCTGTGCATCTTTGGCTCATTCCTCATTTGGCGGGTTCTCCAAAGAACACCGAAGAGAAGCCTGAACTGTTAGGTTTGCGTAGAAAGGGTAGATCTAGAATAGCAGTGGCATCATGTAATGTTCTTTACCTCAGAGATATTCCTTAATCCTTGTAATGAGGTGGTACTATTAATTCCATTTTAAAGAGGAGGCAGTTGAGGCACAGAGAGGTTAAGTAACTTCCTTAAGGTCACACAGCTGATAAATGGTAGACTGTCATCAAACCTAGGCAGCCTTACTCCAGATTCTCTTCCCAACCACGCTATGTGCCCTCCCCAGCCAGAAAAGCCAAGACATTGAATTCTCAACTCTGATCCCCCAGGGCATACCTACTATGAGCTGAGGAGACTTTACAAAGCACCATATCTGTACAGTGTACTTATCAATACTCTATCGTGTAAGCCTTACCATCATTCAATGAGGTATGTACTCTTTTTATTCCCATTTTACAGCTGAGGAAACTGAGGCTCAGAGAAGTCCAAGTGACATAGCTAGTAAATGACACAGCAGGATTCAAACCAAGGTCTCTAGGGCTCCAGAGCCCTCATTCCCCCTGCTGCCTCCTTCCCTGCCTCCCTCCGTCTCTCCTTGGGAACAGCCTGGATGGGGGTGAAGCACATAGAGTGATCTCCTGAGCAGAGAAATGAATGGGTTGGTCCAAGTGGGAGAGAGGAACTGAAGTAAGGCCAAAGTATCCCTCACTGCTTCTGAACAACTGAGCCATTTAAGTGCCTTAAAATAGTCAAGTTGCTCAGTGGGGCAGCTGACCTGACAGGCTTGAGACCTGTGGTGTAGGTATTTGTTTCTCTCTGTGTGCAAAGATATATCCTGCTAAGCACATCCTTCTCTTCTGTGAGTGTGAATGAAATAGCCTCCAAGAGATTGTATGTGTTGGTTGCTTAAAATAGTCCAAGAGGAAGAATGTTTGGAAGCTGTTAGCTCCTTGAGTCTATTTCCTCTTGATTTACGACACCTCAGAGAGTTCTGGGCCTCTTCTTATTTACCCTTTTGGCTGCTCCTTTTTACTATATTTTAGTCCTTATATCATCATAAGCCAAAGGAGCCTGCCACCTGAAAAAGTGGCAACTTTTCCTAAATTTTTTAATTGGGAGCCCTTCACACATTTATATGTATGTATTTTCTTTTAAAAGGGGGGGGAAAAATGAGGCAAGGAGATTTGTTTTGGAATTGGCTGCTTCTCTCTCCCAGCTGCAAAGGCTCCAAGATCATAGTTATGGTGTTTGCTCTGGAACTAGAATAATTTATTTTATTTGTTTACACTAAAGCCAGCCCTAGGAAGCTCTCAATCTTGTGGTGTCCAGGAGATCTGACATGCTCTCTGTGAGTGAGGGGAGCCACAGAGAGCTGCTGTGTTCAATATGGTAGCCACTAGCCTTGTGTGGCTGCTTAAACTTAAATTAAGTAAGATTAAAAAATAAATCCCCCAGTCACACTAGCCACATTCTAAGTGCTCAGTTGCCACATATGGATCAGATGAACAAGCAAACAACCCTTTGCCCTTTAGTCAATTCTGACTCATGGCAACCCCCATGCGTTAGAGAGTACAGAGTAGAACTGCTCCATAGGGCTTTTTTTTTGGCTCTAATCTTTATGGTAGCAGATTGCCAGGCCTTTCTTCTGTGATGCCACTGGGTGGATTTGAACTGCCAGCCTTTATGTTAGATAAAACCAAACCATTTGCCCTACCCAGGAACCTCGTGCATAGTAGCTTCCATATTGGAGAGTGCAAATGTAGAACCTTCCCATTATCACAGACAGTTCTGTGGGACAGGGTGGCCATTACAGGATGGCTCAGTGATCAGTCACTTGGAGCCAGTTTTCTGGATTTTCACAGGTCTTCACATTTTAACCGTTTCCCATCATCTCTGAAGCCCTTTATTTGCAGAAACAGCAAGATTTGTGGAAGTGAAGATTAAGGCCATCGATTTCTTGTGGCTCTAACCTCTGGACCCTTGACATGAGGTCAGATTTTATGTTTAGTCTGGTTTCAAGGGGCTGTGTGCTTCCAGCCTGCCCTGGTTCCGTTAGAAAGTGCAAGTGAAGATAACGACCTCGTTCTATGTGAACGCTCTGGTGCTGCAGAGTTATCTTCCATCCAGACATTTCCCACTCCACCATCAGCTGGACTCCTAGGAAAGGAAGAAAACTATGTCTGAGCTATCATGTAGGATGTGTGTTTTGTTCACAGCAGGTTTTGGAAGCCAAGTAAGGAGGCAGTGTGATTGTGTGTTTAGTAATGTACACTGTCTACCATTTCCAAGCTGTGTGGCCTGGGGCAAGTCACTTAGTGTCTCTGAGGTGGTTTCCTTGTCAGTGAGATAGTGGTTTAAAAATAGCTCATTGGGATTTTACTAGGTGCTGGTGGTACAGTGGTTACGTGCTTAGCTGCTAATGGAAAGGTCAACAGTTCAAACCAACCAGCCACTCTGCAGGAGAAAGATGCAGCAGTCTGCTTCTATAAAGATTACAGGCTAGGAAACCCAATGGGGCAGCTCTACTCTGTCCTGTAGGGTCGCTACGAGTCAGAATTGACTGGATGGCACACAATAACAAAATAACAACCAAAAGGTTGGCGGTTCGAACCCACCCAGTGGCTCTGAGAGAGAAAGACCTGGTGATTTGCTCCCATAAAGATTACGACCAAGAAAACCCTCTGATGCAGTTTTACTATGTCACATTCGTTATGAGTCTGAATGGACTCCTGGCACCCAACAACAGCAAACAAAATGAAAAAATGTACATAAGACACTTAGCATAATGCTTGACACATAGCAAGATCTTAAATGTGTTCTAAAGTTTACATGCATTTTCTCATTTTATCCACACAGTAACCCCCTGAGGTGGATACTGTTGCCATTTTGAAGAAGAGGAAACAGGCTTAGAGTAGAGTTACTGCTACAATCAGCACTACACTTCTACTGTTGTTATCTTGAGACGTAGGTTGCTCCTTTACTTCTGTCGTTTCTGCTGTTGTCCAAGGCTCATCTTTCTCCCTGGGCTTGTTGATTGACTCCTTGTTTTAAGTCGGAAGATTTTTGTTTTGTTTGGTTGGTTGGTTATTTGAACTAGTAGCTCTTCTGATGTCCCTTCAGTACACTGCCTGCTCCCTCCACCGTTGGAGTTGAGCTCTTTCCAGAGACATTTTGCCTGAGTTGGTACCCACTTGGAGATCCACTACCAGGAGAGCCATCACCAGAATCTGTGACTCCTTAAAACCTGAAGGTTAGCCTAAGAGGTTCAGTTTGCTGTGAGCACTGAGCCTAAAAGGACCATGAAGAGGACCCCGGTGAGGGTGGTTTTGAAAGGAATGTTCTTGAGAGAACTAGAACCAAGAGAGACCTCTCTGAGTGGGAGGGGGGTCTGAGAGGATGTTTGCTCAAGCCTGGGGTATGGTGGGTTCAAACTCAGACCCCACCACTCACTTGCCCAGAAAAACCAAACCAAACTCCTTGCTATCAAGTCAATTCCAACTCGTAGTGACCCTTTAGGACAGAGTAACACTGCCCCATAGGGTTTCCAAGACTGTAATCTTTACAGAAGCAGACTGCCATATACGGCTAATTATTTAACCTTTCTGTGCCTCAATTTTCCCATCAGTAAAATGGGAATAATACCAGAACTTACCTGGCAAGGTGGTTGTAGCCAGTGCCTGGTACAAATTAACCACCAGATGTGAGCTGCTGCTGCCATCCTCATTGTTGTTGCTTCTGGGCATTGGCATTGGGTGGTTTTCCACTCATGTGTTGCTTGTGTTTTCTACTTGGGGATGTATTACTGGCCAGAAAAAAAGTGACCTAGATGGTGTTAGCTCTTAAAGTGTCTAAGTTAAATGTGTATTATGGGCCTTAATGTGGCCAGTCTTAACTTCCTTCTTTCCTTCCTTCCTTCTGGAGGATAATGGGGTAAAATGCACAAGACTGTGGTTGTCATTTCAGTATCTCACATGGTGGCCAACAGCCTGCTTTCCTCCTGATTTGGGCTGTGTAAGAATCACCACCCAGTCAAACAGTGTAATCAGAGCTGGATTATTTCTATAGGATTAATTTGTGGTATGATGCACCCATATATTTATGCAATTGCCACTCATTTGTCAGCATCCAGAATATGCTAAATCTGCTGCTCATAATGAAAACCAAACAGCTTGGAGCTATCTGTAGGGAGTCCTGTAATTTTCATCACAATTGTTACAAGAAATGGGTCTAAATTGGGGCAATCCAGGTGCCACTGAGGAATGGCAGTACCCCTATTTCCATTCTACAGATGGTTCTGCTGAGGGAGGTGGTGCTCTCAAAGAGAAGCTGCTAAGAGAAGAAAGAAAGGACGTGGGGTGAAAATATGGCATTATTGTGTTGCTGTTTTTGTAACTTTGGCCCCGCTGTTGGCCCTCCAGGCTAACCAAACCGTTGTTCTTTGTGCGACTTCCTTGGCAGTGACCAATGTCTTTTGGTTAACGGGTAACTCTGACTCTTCCTGACAAATACTTGCTTTGTCAGTTCTCTGTGCTGTGGTCTCCTCCATTATCTGTGTCCCCTCAAACCTCAAAAGAACCTAGATGGGAGTGTGTGTGTGTGTGTTGGCCTGCAGCATGAGCACACGCATCTCCTCCTCCTTCCTAAAATGCAAAACCAAAACCAAACTCACTGCCATCGAGTCTATTCTGACTCATAGTGACCTTATGGGACAGAGTAGAACTTCCCCATAGGGTTTCAGAGGAGCGCCTGGTGGAACCGAACTGCTGACCTTTTCATTAGCAGCTGAACTCTTAACCACTGAGCCACCAGGGTTTCCCCCTAAAATGCAGGAAATCCCTAAATCATTCATTGCCAGGCCTGGCTAAAAACATCTTGAGGCACTTTAAAGGGCGTGTTCTGGGGCCCATCATAGATATATAGAGTAAAAATCTCTAAAAAAGAGAGGCTAGAATATGTTTTTTTTTTTTAATGCTACTCAGGTGATTCGGATAAACAGGAAGCTCACTTGGAGTTGAGTTGACTTATAGGCACCTCTAAGAGTCTGCATCACACAAAGGCCCCTTTGAAAGAGCACAGCTTGGGAAAGGTCAAGCGGAGAGAGGCTGATGATGGGTGATGTCCTAGGCTGGTCTGTGTGAGTCACCTCCCCCAACCGTGGGATGAAGACTGTAGTAGGGTGACTAAGCAGTGGGAGATGGGGAAGACTTGTAACAGTCAGTGTTTACTGGATGCCATCTTGTTTAACCCTGTCAACCAAATGTGAAGTGGTGACTAGAATACAGGCTTATATTTGTTGAGTGTCTGCTATGAGATGGACAAGATTCTAATGAATCGTGTGGATCATCTTGTGCAATCCTAATTATAGCCTATTAGTTACTATTATTTTTCCCCATTTTACAGGTGAGGAAACTGAGGCCTAGAGATGGTTAAAATGACTTGTCACACACACAACAGGTGGCAGACCTGGGATTTGAGGTTGGCACTGTTAGACTTGAAAGCCCATGTCTTCCATTGTTGGAAGCTGGCTAGAGCTTTAATCAAAATCACTAGGCTGTTGGGAATGGGTCAAATAAGAATTCTCAAATATGGGATGCATCGTAAGTAGAATGTTAGAATTTTTCCAGAGGGATCTTTTGTGCCATTTCTCCTCAAGACACTGTCCTTTCTCCCTTCCAGTCCTGGTTTTTGTTTCCCTTGATAGAACCAGGCCCCTGGCTGAGATGGGCCAGAGAGCAGCCTGAGGCCCAAGGGGCCAGCAGCCAGTCAGCCATGTTCTTCTTCATTGAGATTGTCCATATTTTAGCCTGCTGCTCCTCTTCCTCACCCCTCTTCTTCCTTTTTCTACTCAACTCCTATATGCATCTCTTCTCCCGGGACAGAGGTTGGGAGTCGGAGTCTTCTTCAGCATAGGTGCTCATTAAATAAATCAGGTTCCAGGAGAGCTACAGTCACCACGCAGGACAAAGACTCAGTGCAAGCCTCTGAAGAAACCTTCCCCTTAGCAAGGTTCTTTGTGCTCAGGTGGTTGACCTCATCTGTGTCCTGAGACGGTGCGAGTGTGCAGCTGAACTGCCCAGATTCAAATCCTGGATCCACTCCTTCCTTGACAAATTACTTTGCATCTCTTTGCCTCAGTATACTTGTCTGCAAAATGAGGATATTATCTATCTCATATGGTTGTTTAAGTACCTTAATGGATTAAGTGAGTTATATCTTCTAAAATGCATGGAACAGTGCCTGGCATATGAGTGTTTAGTAGTGTTCAGTTAGCCATTATGATGATGATCGTGGTTACTGTTTTATGAATTGAGGGGGAAGTTCTGTGATGACCCTTTTTGTATGGTGAGGGAGCTCACCCATATCCAAGCACATCCTGAGTATTACAGTGGAAAGATAAAGGGCTTTGGGGACAAATTTGAGTTTAATATCAAAAAACTCTTGTGTGATGCTGGCTAGGTTCTCAACCTGATTGCTTTGTTTTGTTTTTAATCTGTAAAACAAGGGTGATAGTAGCATCTACCTTAAAGTATTATAAAGACGTGATGAGAAAATGTAAGCAAAGCATCTTACAAAGTACCTGGACTTAGCTGGCAATAAGTGAATAAGAGGAAAAATATTACTTGGATGAACCTTATCAATATAATAAGTGAAAAAAGAAGTCTCAAAAGATTTCATTCAGCCTGATGCAGTTTAAAAACAAAATATAGAGTACTGTATTTTTATGCAAATAACATGCACCTTCTGTGTTTGTTTGTAACCCTGCCTCCTCTCGCCCCCAGGTATTTTTGTAAGCACCACCATGCCAATTTTTTTTTGTTATATGTTGCTATTAAAAAAAAAAAAAAAAAATTAGCATAGTGTACTTACAAAAATACCTTGCAGGAGGAGGGACTGTTTGGCAAGAAAACGTAGAAATTGTGCATTATTTGCATAGAAATATGCTACATTAAAACCAAACTTGTTACTGTCGAGCCTGTCCCAACTTATGGTGAGCCCATGTGTTTCAGAGTAGAACTGTGCTCCGTAGGGTTTTCCATGGCTGTCATCTTACAGAAGTAGACCACCATGCTTTTGTTCTGCAATGCCACTGGTGGATTCAAACCACCAACATTTCAGTTAATAGTTGGGCGCTAATGGTTTGCACCACCCATGTACAATAAATATGATAAAAAAAGGAAAGTGAGAGGATGGTAAACACAACTGGTTAAGTTGGGTAGGGAGGGCGGGGATAAATTGGGGAAGGGAGGATCATACAGTTTATTTGTAGATTGTTGTCAGGCTCTAGCTTTTGTTTTGGAGGTGAGTTTGCATTATTATCACTAAATGAAAGTGCTCGTGGACCAAGGATGAGGATAAATCCAATTCTTTGTACCTTTAGTTAAAAAATAAGCATATTCTTAATAGGTGGTAGCTATTGGTAAAGAGCTTCAGCTGCTAACCAAAAGGTCAGCAGTTCGAATCCACCAGGTGCTCCTCGGAAACTCTATGGGGCAGTTCTCCTCTGTCCTATAAGGTTGCTATGAGTCAGGATCAACCCGACGGCAATGTTTTTTGTTTTTTTTTAATTTATTACTATGGGAGCCCTGGTGGCACAGTAGTTAAGAGCTCAGGCTGCTAACCAAAACACTGCTAGTGCAGATCTAGCAGCCACTCCTTGGCAACACTATGGGGCAGTTCTACTCTGGTCTGTAGGGTTGCTATGAGTTGGAATCAACTCGTCAGCAATGGGTCGGATTTTTATTTATTATTATTAGCTTTTGAGCTGCCTAGACCACTCCACAGGCCACCATATGACTCCGTGAAGTTGCCTGTCATCTGTGGAACATACCTTGAGAACCAAGGCTTAGTAACTACCCCAGTCCTTCCACCTCCGACCCCAGTGGTTTGTGTGTGGGAAACACAAAACACTTGGTACAGGTCTTGGACATAAGCTCCTGTGTGTTTCTAAAATAGTTGAACAAAGACAGGGTTGTTTTTGTCCTGGCTGTGCCAGATATAAAGGCTTTCATTAGTTACTTTAGGAGCATTCATGCTAGCCAGGAGATTTTTTTTTTCTAAGGGAAGGAAACATTTAGGTTGGATCTGATGGTGTTTGGCTTGGTATGATCTTAGACCTCTCTGCTTTCATTGCCACCACCAAGAATCATGACCTTGGCCTTTGGTTTTTCTTTACTTGTGGTTCCTATCCCTTAATGGAAAGGGGAAGCATGGAGGCCATTTGAGATACACCTGGTCATGTGCTTCTAGGTCCATGGCTTCTGGGTATAGACATTCCTCATGTCCTGCCCCTCTCCTCTGAACTTGATAAAATAGACGGGACAAGAGTATAAGTTTTGGAGTAGGGAGCCTTGGATTTGATTTTGAGATCTTTACTGTGTGATTTGGGGTAGCGATATTATTTGTTTTTCCTTTATTTTAAATTCAGGAGCATAAAGTGCAAAACCTTAGGTGTACAGCTTGATGAATTTTGACATGGACATACATACACATGCATAATCCACCCAGGTCAAGGTCAAGATCTAAAACTTTCACACCCCAGCGGGTATCCTCATGGTCTTTCTCAGTCCGTATCCGCCCCACACCCCAAGTAACTACTACTGTGACTCTCATTACCATCAATTAGTTTTTCCTGTTCTTGAATGTCTAAGCTCAGTTTCTTTATTTTTAAAAGACAAACTGTAGTACTTGTGTCATAGCACTGAGTTAGGAGAGTGAAATGAAAGAACACATATAAAGGCATTAATCCATCGCTAACTTCCAGACTTTTTCGCTGAGTGCTAGCTGTAATTCATTTGTTTTCCTGTGTCCTCCAAGCCCGTCCATGTCCTGTGACTTCCTGAACACACTTCTGAGATTGTTCCATCCATGACTTTCAGGGCTTCTTACTGAAACCAGTTCTTCTTGTTTAATAAGGCGGAGGAAATGGGCAGGAAAGCAGAATTCTGCTGCATTTGCCTCCCTTTCAAAGAGGGTCTGTTTGCCCTATTAGCAAAATCAACAGAGGCACTGCTGGGTAGAAGGCTGGGCAGGACCTGCTCCCCAGCCTGGGGGTCCCCTAGACACCAGGTTTGTCGGCCATTGCGTGGTTTTAGAAGCAGCAGCAGGAGTAACCTTTTCCAGCTCCTTCTTAAGAAGACAGTGCAAATCAAAAATCTGGGCTCGTGATTGCCTAAAATTCTACAATTATAGTGATTGAGGAGAAAAACAAAAAAGGCATGAATACCCTGAGTTGGGTGGTGGAGGCCACCATGGGAGGGTGATACTTTATGATGATTCCATTTGTCCTTAGTCTGAATGCTTTTTATCATATCCTTTCCTGAGGGTAGGTTTTCATAAAGGAGAAGAGCAGGTAGAACTGAGCAGTCTTTAGGTAGCATTGAAGATACCAGAGACAAAAACCTCAAAACCCATTGCTTTGGAATCAATTCCAACTCATAGTAACCCTACAGCAACTCTATAGGACAGAGTAGAACTGCTCCAGAGGGTTTCCAAGAAGCAGCCGGTGGATTTGAACTGCCGACCTTTTGATTAGCACCCGTAGCTCTCAACCACTATACCACCAGGACTCCACTAGAGAGAAAGATTATAAAGGCAAATTCCCTGAACTTGTGATATGATCTGGTTCTAGACCACATCACCCACATATGGGTGGGCCATCCTACACACATTCATAACACAACTACTTTATGTCAAGTGTGTGTCAGCATCCAGGTGAAAAGTTACAGCTTCTGCACTCCTGGAATTGCAAGGTGGAGAGAAAGAATTAAACAGGTAATTGTAACACAGTCCGTTATGTACTTGAAAAACATGGCCTCTAAACTAGATTCGGGGTGTGGACTTATCATGGTCCTGGAGGTAGTGTCATTTGGGTTGAAATCTGAAAAGTAAATAGAAGTCACCCTCATAAAACATGTGAGCCACACCAGTGTATCCTTGGGCTCTCACCAGTAAACACGTTGTCCTTGATAACTTCTGTCCATCCCGTAAGTGAGGTTTTGCTTTTACTGAACTGCTTTGACATATTTGCTAGTGGCAAGATCGCTGCTATTTCTGACAACCCTGTAACCCCACTGCCCTGTGCAATTGAATACACAGATCTTCTGATTCTGCAAAAATTTTCATTTCTCTTAGAGGTGGGCAAGAGAGGCTAGGTAAGGGATGCATTAACTGATTAAGCTGAGGACTTTGTTAGTAAGAGTTTATGAGTAAGACTCACCCTGACGCAGAGCCAGAAGAGAGATGTTTGTTATGGAAGAAGATACCCACTTGGCATCCCTCACGTGGCCAGTCATGGCAAATGGGGCCGGCACACCAAATTTCCCCAGTTACCATGGGACTCAGACGTAGACAGGAAATCATGGTAGGGTGGGAAGGGGTCCAAAATACACAGGGCTAGTATACAGGCTGCAGTGAGGAAGGAGTAAGAGAACAGTCTATCTATTTTCCTGAACCAGCACTAAGTCAAATGTGGTTGCTTTTCCAAGACTCCTTACGTTTTATGGACCTGATTCTCAAGCTTTAGTTTTTTCTACATTAAGCAATACTTTGTGATTTCAAGTGACCCTTTTGTATGTTTTGTGGTAAGTTGTTCTTAGGCTTGTTGTATGTGTTTTTTAAAAAACCTCCAAACTTTAAAAAGAATCAAAGCTCCTTCCGTCTAGGTGTTGGGGTGGGAGGTGGGGGGAACAAGACAATACACCACATTTCTCCAACACCCTGGAAGGAATATCTTTTTGAGTTTGCCGTGAGTGTCTCTTTCCTGTGAGCAGTCCGTTTGAAATTCCGCACTCCCTCATTTTATGGGATATGTCAATGGAAAATAGGAGGGGTCCCCTGTAAGGCAGTGCTCCTCACGGGTTTCTTGGAAATCTCTGCTACCAAATCCAGCAACTGAAACTCTCATTCATAAAGAAGCTCGTTTTCATCCTGCTTATGAAGTTGTTAAAAAAAAATTAAAAAATCAGGACGGGGGTCTTAACTTTTGCAGACGTGGCTCTGGAAATGTTCAGAAGGGGCGCGGCTGTTCGTAGTTTGGGACGTGTTCCAGGCCTCGAGGAATATTTAACAGGTCTCTATCGATGGCATTTTCTGTGAACCACCCTGACATATTTCTTGGGGCGTGTGCTAAGCTGTTGAAGAAATGATAGTTATAGCATGGGGTTTGCACCCCTGTGCCCCATTGACAACTCTCTCTCTCTCTCTTTGCTAGGCTAGGTATAATTTATTGGTTGAATTCATTTCATTGAGTTTATTGCCTTTACCCTGCACTCTGACATTATAACCGTGGCTAGCTTAGAAGTGAGAGGTGGTGGTGATGATCCCTAATATTGGAAGAGTGCTTTATGGTTTTATGAAGGGCTTTCACGTTCTTTCTCATTTGACCTCACAATTATATTTAAAAAAAAAAAAAAAGCACTGCCATCAAGTCAAGTCCGACTCACAGGGACCCTATAGGACAGAGTAGAACTGCCACACAGAGTTTCCAAGGAGCACCTCGTGGATTTGAACTGCTGGCTTTTTGGTTAGCAGCCATAGCTCTTAACCACTACACCACCAGGGTTTCCAGTTATTATAAAAACCCAAACCCAAACCCATTGCCATCGAGTCAATTCTGACTCATAGCGACCCTATAGGACAGAGTAGAACTGCCCCATAGAGTTTCCAAGGAGCGCCTGGTGGATATGAACTGCTGACCTTTTGGTTAGCAGCTGTAGCACTTAACCACTATGCCACCAGGGTTTCCCCAGTTATTACAGTGAATATTTATTTAGTCTTAACCATATACCTGGAACATTGCTAAACATTTTTAATTCTTAAAACGACCCTGTACAATAAACCTCTGATTATTCCCATTTTTATAGATAAGGAAACCATGGCTCAGAGAGATTAAGCCTCTTATGTGAGATCACGTAGCTAATGGAGGGTGGACTGGGGAGTCTGAACTAAAATCAAAGCCATGATGCTAAGTACTGCATAGTAAACAGCCTCTGAAACCCAAACTCATTGTTGTCAAGTTGATTTTGTCTCCTAGCAACCCTGTAGGACAGAGTAGAAGTGCCCACTAGGGTTTCCAAGGCTGTAATCTGTCAGACTGGCACATCTTTCTCCTGTGGAGTGGCTGGTGGGTTTGAACTACTGACATTTCCTTTAGCAGCTGAGCACTTAACCACTGTGCCACAGCTCCATTCTCATATGTAAGTAACTGAGGCCCAGAAAGCGGGGGTTTGTTTGAGGTCACAGGGCCAATGAGTGACCCAGCTGGGACCAGAAGTCAGGCCCCCTGAGGGACCAATCCCAAGACTGGTTATCCTGAGTGGTATTACCCTACCTGAGGGAGGTCACTGACATTTCCATTTACTTGGTCAGGGATGGCCAGTTTTGTACTCAATTTTCAGGGCAGGCAGATGGGAAGGGATTCTGGGAATCCAGTGCATCATTCTCATCTTCCAACTTATTTGACAGAAGACAAGAAGCTATAAAGTTGCCACTTATAAATGTACTACCTGTATAAAATTTCTGTATCCAGATTCTTTGCAGGTTGCAAACACAGTTCAAACCAATTTAAGCAAAAGGAAACTTACTGGCTTATTTAAAAGTCCCAAGGTAGGGTTGCCTTCATGTATAGTTTGATTCAAGGGCTGAATGGGTTTACTTCTGTCTTTGGGACTCTGTTTCTCTTGTTTGTTCTTTCCGCTTGATTCTGCTCCAGAGGTTAGCTGTGTTACCCAGCAGACCTTTCCCCTGTGCTTGTAAACTGGCTGTAGCAGCCTCAGCTCTGACACCTAATAGGAAAGGGGGCAAGTCTGCATCCCTGACAACTCAAACACAAATTCTGGACTTGAGTCTCATGGGCGCTGATTGGTCTGGCTTTGGTCATGTGCCCATCACTGAACCAATCTCTGTGATCCAGGGCCACGTGGTCCACTCTCTGCTGGGAGGATCTCTGTCTAGCCCTCATGATCTGAGAAGCACAGGTAGAATGTGGATAGAAAAGGGAAGAATGGATGCTGGAGAGACAAGATGCTAGGAGACCTAGAGGGAAAAATAGAATGAAAAAAAATTTTTTATAGAGAAGCACATCTGCCACATTAGCCTAGGCATGGGGAACTTTTTTATTTCAAGAGAGTTTTAACAGGCCATTAGTGATAATGGGAAGCTCCCAAGGATCTTTTTGTTGCAGCTATTAGAGCAATTATTATTTGTTATATTCTCTGGCTTCAGTGTATAATTTTTCTAATGTAATCTTTCCTCTCTAGAAGAAAGGCACTTCTTTGGAGTGTCTCTTAAATATTCAGATTACAAGTTTGAGGGAGAGAGCCATTTAGGTCCTGAGTAGCTGGCAGACTGGGTTTATTTCTGTCTTAATGGTGTTTTAAATTATGCCAGATGAATTGAGATGTCACTTCTCTTTTCTTCCAATCTATCTCTAATTCAATGCCACCTTGACATGTTCCAAGTTTCAGTGAGACTGTTTGGTTTAAACTGCGCGTTGTCAGATATAATAGAAACGATCCTTGTTTTTAATCAGCCGCAGATGCAAATGTGACAATATTAGCGACCACATGTTTTCAGGATCCTGGGTGGCTTAGTGGCTAATTTGCTTTCCATTTCAGACCTAAACCAGACAAGGAGGGGTGTTATTAAATGTTCCTTTTGAAGTACCTTCAGCTAACTAGATCCAGATAATTTAAGTGTTAAGCCAACAAGGGTTTTTTGAATGCCTGCTCTGTGGCCAACACCACTGTAGGCGTCATGGAGAACATGAAAAGAGCGGTTTTGGAGAAATGAGTGATCCTGCTGCAATAATAACCAAAAAAAAAAAAAAAAAAAACCCAAACCAGTTGCCGTCAAGTCATTTCCAACTCATGGAGACCTCATGTGTGTCAGTGTAGAGCTGCGCTCCATAGGGTTTTCAATGGCTGTTTTGGTAGTAGATTGTCAGGCTTCCCTTCCGAGGCACCTCTGGGTGGACTGGGACCTCTAACCTTTTGGATAGTAGTTGGGTGCTTAACCATTTGCTCCACCCAGGGACTTCAAATAGAAACTGTTTATTCAGCAGTTACTGTGTGGGGCACAGTGCCAAGGGCTTTCCATACATTGTCTCATTTAGGCCTCACAGTACCAGCAGCAGGGTGGGTACTGTTATCATTTTTCAGAGGAAAAACAAGAGAGGCTTGGAGAGGTGAAGCAGCCTGCTCAAGTCACAGCAAGTACATGGCAAAGCCAGGCTCCCTCTGGACCCTCTCTGGCTACAAGGCTACAAGCCTGTGTCCCTCCCACCAGGGCTGTGGATGGAGACTGTCATTGCAGGATTTCTCACAGTCAGAAAAGCGAGTTCTCCCCTGATAACAGATTTCATCACTCATGAAACTGCAGGCCTGGGAAGAAAGAAGATTGCTTGACTGCTGAGGCCGAGGGCTTTCCAGAAGGAGGATACTGGGCAGGACTCCTGCCAGCCCCTCTGACCCATGTGATCCTTCCATCTGCCTGACTTCTGACTCGGAGCTGCCAGTCCGGCCTGTCTGCAGCCTGGACAGCAGGACCAGTCTGAGCATGCACCAAATCTCCATTCAGAGATTGGGTGGAATCAAAATTGCCCAGGGCTGCTGAGGCCACTTTAATCCCAGTATTTTCACACACTGCGCTAGATGACACGTTTGAGAGTGCACGCCACACAGGGCAGGAGGTGTTAAACAGACTGTGAGGAGTTGGGTCTGGGAGGCCAGACGGCAGACACACGCATCCTTACCATACACACATGGCTGGTGGGGGCTTGTTTAAACCAGAACCTGTCAAGGTCATAGAAGCAGAAAACATAGTCCAGAACCCTTTTTCCTGGTTAGGATCATTTGTTTTTTTTTTTTTTTTTTCCTAAATAGTTTCTTTTGGAAAAAATTTCTGAAAGGGGGGAGGAGTAGAAGTGAAGGAATTTTTTGCACCAAAACCTATTAACATGGACGTGGCGGCGTCCCAGTATGATGCTATACAGTTGAGAATCTACCCCAAGAAATGAGGGCATAATTGTGGGCTGGAGATTTTTTTTTTTTTTTTTTTTCCAACAAGATCACTGCAGTAAGCATTGGGCAAAGTGGGCAAATCCCATCTTCATTGCTAACTGCTTGGGAAGGATCAGCATGAGTCCAATCTCCAAAGTGTGGAAATGGATCCAGTCCTTACCTTCCCACCTCTCCATCCTCATTGCTGGCCACTCACACAGCACACTCTCCAGCCCTAGCCACCCAGAGCTGAGTCAGAGCTCACAAGTTAGATGGACACCATCTTTCAAACAAGCTACCTATGCAGCATTTCTCAGACCCTAGCCACCCAGAGCTAGGCCAGTGCTCACACGTTAGAAGGGCACTTTCTTTCAGTCTGCCAAATAGGCAGATGCCAGCCCCTGCTAGCTCTCACAACTCCTATGGGTTCATTAATTTGCGGGAATAACACAGAATTCATGAGGAATATATCATACTTACTGTTACAACTTTATTACAGCTAAAAAGAATACAAATGAAGAGACACATAGGGTGAGGTCTGGGAGGGGTCACAGTGCTAAGCTTTTATGTCCCAAAGAGGCATACACTACCTTCTCTTGTGGATGGTCACCAATCAGGAAGCTCTTCTGAACCTTAGGGCTCAGGGCTCTTATTGGCCTCACCATGTGGCCATGAGAGATTACAGCATGCCTTGTGAGGCTCAGTCAGCACTGGATCCCCAGGTGGTCCCTCTTGGTCCATTCAGCCCCCATTCATTACCCTCAGGTGTTGATCCATGTAGAAAGAACCAAGAATAAAAGCCAAATTGCTTTCTGCAAGGTGATACCACACCTCATAGTCACCAACTCCTGGTACCTTTAGTCTTGCTTCTCCTCCAGCTAATTAAGATTGGGACGGAATTGGGGGTGAATGCTGATAGCCGAATGTTTCTGAACAGCCCTGAAGTGAGATTCAGGCAATGTCTTTCCTGCTCCTGGGCCTTCAGGCAGTTGGGGGAGTAGAGAATCTTCCCCTATCACCCCACCCCATCCCTCTAGAAACCTTATCTTCTCCAATGCTTTATATAAAAACTAGTGTTGTAAGGCCCCTCTTTACAACTAGGGGAAAATTATCCCTAGTGACTTTGTTTGCTCTGAAGTCTACTTTGTCTGGTATTAAACAAATACACTTTCGTTTTTCTTTTGATATGTGTTTGCATAATATATCTCTTCCCCTACTTTTAATCTTAACGTTCCTATATCATATTTCGAAACTGTGGTGGTGTAGTGGTTAAGAGTTATGGCTGCTAACCAAAAGGTTGGCAGTTTGAATCCACCAGGCTGTCCTTGGAAACCTTATGGGGCAGTTCTACTCTGTTCTGTAGAGTCACTGTGAGTCAGAATCAACTAGGCAGCAACAGGTTTTTTTGTTTGTTTCTGTAATGTTTGAAGTTTTTTGTAAACATATAGCTGCATCTTTTTTAATCTATTCTGACAATCTGTCTTAGACCATTTACGCTTAATGTAGTTATTGATATGCTTGGGCTTTAATAATAAAATGTTGTTTTCTGTTTGCCCCTCTATTTTTGTTCCTTTTTCTCATTTTCTTTCTCTAAATTATTTGAACTTTTTTTTTAGTATTCCATTTTAGTGTATTTTGTGTTTTGGCTGTATTCTTTGGGTAGTTTTTTTTTTTTTTTTTAGTGTTTGCTCTAAGGATTGATTACAAAAAATGTTTAACTTTTCACGGTCAACTTAAAATCAATATTTTACTGCTTTAAGTGGAATTTAGAAACCTCCCCACCATATAGGTTCCCTTTCCCTCTATATAAAATATAACTTTGAAGGAGACT
Source organism: Loxodonta africana (assembly GCF_030014295.1). NCBI lineage: Eukaryota > Metazoa > Chordata > Mammalia > Proboscidea > Elephantidae > Loxodonta > Loxodonta africana. Next base: position 48,915,001 of record NC_087348.1, read on the forward strand.
ATTCTAACCCATCGATCAGGAAATGTAGACGAAGATATGGAAGAAGTGAACAGTTTGGTTTTGATTTGCTCATTCACTCATTCAGTAAACATATCTCATGTGATCAGACAGCAGAATCTCTTTTCTCCTTTATAATCCACAGAGTTATATTAGCAGTAATAGTTGAACACCATGGAGTGCTTATGTGGATTCCAACTGCCAGCCTTTTTAGTTAGCAGCCATAGCTCACTGTAGCTCTTAACCACTGTACCACCAGGGCTCCATTATGTGCCATGCACTGTTCTAAATTCTTAACATGCATGTTATTCTAACAATCCTATGATGTAGGTACTGTTATTATATGTACCTTATAAATAAGTAAACTAGGGCACAGAGAGGTTAACTTGCCCAAGGCCTCCTAGCCAGTAAACAGCAGAACTTTGAACCCATTGATTTTTATCCCTGAGTTCTCAGAGTCTCGATGGGGAAAGAACACACACCGAGAGGTATTGCAAACTCCTAGTTCTGTTTTGGGGAACTTATACTCTCCACTGCATTCAGGCCTTCTGTTCTAGAAGTCCATGGATGGTCCACTTACGAGACTCCTTTGTTTCCAGACCAGTTCTCTTTCCCCTCTCCCTGTAGCCATTTATAGGAGACCTTCTCTATGCCAAGGATTACCAAATATCTGAAAATGGACCTCAGTTCTGAGGTTAGAACTGGTAGGGACTTTAAATGTTACCTAATCAGTACAATTTTCAGATGTGGAATCTGAGGTCGGAGGGAGATAAAGCAGCTCACCCATGGGTGCATCATTAGAGGCCAAGCCAGGACTGGATGTAGGCCTCCTGACTCCTGCTTTGGTGCTCCTTGTACCTCCACATGCATTCTTGGCAGAAGGGCATGAGAAGCTGAAGAGTAGCAGAGCTGGAAACTCTGATCTGTAACTGAATAGGGACAGCTAGTGGTCCCCATAGGGAAGACCTTCCTTGCATGCCAAGCCTCAGAAGGCTTTGGCATCTGGGCTGTGCTATTTAATAACCTTTGGAGGCTGACCCAGTGGCCTGGCAATATCACTCGCCAAGCCTGAGGTTTATTTGTACCCTTAGGTTTTGCATTTCCTGAAGGAGGCAGGAGTGGGACCCCAGGAAGAACTATTGGAGGAATGACTCAGTAAAATTGGCACCTGCTTTTTTAACAGTGTGGGAATGGCAAGTAGCTATCACTTCATGAAACAAATATAATCAAATGATTATAAACTGCCTGGAACACTGTGTTGAATCTGAGCTCAATAGAAGGAATTCAGGGATCCATCAGTGATGCCTGTCATGGGCCCAGGAATAGGGGCTGGAAGCATGTCTTCAGGTATTTGCCATATCTGGTGTAGGGGTTAAAAATTAAGACATGAATTTTGAATGTAGCACAATAATAATACCTGCTTTCATAGGATTGTTGTGAGGATTAAAATAAGCCAAGTGATGGCTAGGGGATTCACATCCAGGCCTGGCTAATCTAGAGCCTGCCTCAGTGTGTGCTGGCCGTTTCTTTCTTGCCCACAACCCATCCTTGGCCTGGAGCTGTAGGGAGCCTAGATTTCCCCTTACCTGCCCCCTAGACACCAGCCAGCCTGGGCATCAGCTGGTCCCAGTTGGACCTGCCCATCTATGACAAGGTCAGGAGAAAGCCCAAATGAGCCTTGTTGAGGGATCTATGACCTTCTCCACCTGGCCACATTGTGACCACCTGAAGCCAGTGGCATAGTGGGAAAAAAGGCTTGAACCAAGGCTTCCCGTCTGTCAGATCTAGGCAGCAGAACATCTCATTTCATGGCCTTGCTCTCAGTTGATCTGTCACTGGGTTTGGGTGATACCTGCTCCAGGGCTGTTCCTGTTACTTTGTTGAACTGACAAATTGTAGCACCCCTGCTGCTGCAGGAGCCTTTGCTGTCACTCTTGCTAAGGCAGTGCTGGTCTCTGGCCTCCAAGTTGTCAGGCTTGAAAGAGGTGCTTTTGGCAGTACAGCTGACTCAAACTCATTAACTGGGGTACTTCCTCTGAAAAACAAGCAAGTTTCTCTCCTTAGCCCTGGGATGGTACTTCTTCACCCCAAAATCTTGGGTTCTGTAAACAGTGTTTTATGGATTCTTTGGACTGCTTATGCTGCCCAAGGAAGACTTGAAAGCAACATGTTGGATCCTTATCACATTACAGGTCACCTCCCAACTCAGAACATCAAATTCTGACTCCTCAGCTGTCACTAAATGGAAAATAATCCTCTGGGCTTTTGGACTCTGTACTTACTTGGTGATTCACGATTAGTAAAAACCACCTTCTTTCGGACTGCCCAGATATCTTGGGATTTTGATGACTGTGCCATTGTGTATTTAGTAGTTGAGACTCAGAGTCACGTCCTGACTCTGCCACCAGATAGTCAGGTGACCTTAGGCTGTCCTTTGACCTCTTAGATCCCATGTTTCCTTTTCTGGGAACTGTTGGAGTTTGACTTTTCTAGGTGATCTGTAGAAGCCCTGGTGGCACAATGGTTAAGCGCTCCATTCCCAACCAAAAGGTTGGCAGTTCGAAACCACCAGCTGCTCTGTGGGAGAAAGATGTGGCAGCTTGGTTCCATAAAAATTACAGCTTTGATAAACCTACGGGGATGTTCTATTCTGTCCTTATAGGGTCACTATGAGTCGGAATTGACTTGATGGCAACAGGGTTTTTTGTTTTTTTTTTTTTAAAGTGGTCTCTGGGTTGCTTTTAAAAACGAGTGAGTCTTCATTTTGTTGATCAAAACCTTCCTTTACCTTTGGTGAGTAGTGTCTGGAGTCTTAAAAGCATGGGAGCGATGATTTAAGATACTCCACTGGTCTCACCCCGTTGGGACCAAGGGACAATGAAGAAAATCAAAGACACAAGGGAATGATTAGTACAAAGGACCACAACTACCACAGCCTCCACTAGACTGAGTCCAGCACAACTAGGTGGTGCCCAGCTACCACCACCAACTGCTCTGACAAGGATCACAATAGAGAGTCTCAGACAGAGCTGGAGAAAAATGAAGAGCAAAATTCCAACTCATAAAAAAAGACCAGACTTAGTGGTCTGACAGAGACTGGAGAAACCCTGAGAGTATGGCCCCTCAACACCTTTTTAGCTCAGTAATGAAGTCACTCCTGAGGTTCACCCTTCATCTAAAGATTAAAAACCAAACCAAACCCATTACCGTCAAGTCACTTCTGACTCATAGTATAAGTCTATAGGACAGAGTAGAACTGTCCCACCGAGTTTCCAAGGAGCACCTGGTGAATTCGAGCTGCTGACCTTTTGGTTAGCAGCCATAGCTCTTAACCACTATGCCACCAGGGTTTCCCATCTGAAGATTAGACAGGCCCATAAAACAAAACGAGTCTAAAGGGGCACATCAGCCCAGGGGCAAGGACTAGAAGGCAGGAGGGGCCAAGAAAGCTGGTGATTGGGCACCCAAGGTTGAGAAGGGAGACTGTTGACCTGTTGTGGGGTTGGTATCCAATGTCAAAAAACAATATGGGTACTAATTTTTTAATGAGAAGCTAGTTCTATAAACCTTCATCTAAAGTACAATAACATATGAAAAAAAAATCTTCCTTTACTATTCCTCATTGCATTTTTTCGTTCTCTCGGTCAACACCTACTCATTGAGCAGTCTTTGGGTCCAGTGCTGCTTTAAAAAAAAAAAAAAAAATGCTGCTTTAAGGAAGTAAAAATTCAAGGTGGGAGAGAGGGGATAAAGCCCAGCTCCCTCGTCCACAGGAAGATTATAGTCTCCAGGGTAGACAGGCCAGTAAGCAATACGGTAATGACCAGGATGACAGTATGAACAAAACCAAAGCAACCCTATGAGACAAAGGACCCTATAAGACAAAGGACCGTGAAATCAGAGGGCAAGGATTGCCTAAGCTAGGCCTTGTCCAGCAAATCTAGAGTATAAACAAATCACATGGGTGGCATGTTTAACTTACTCAAAAGAAGCGGTGTTTTTATTCAACATTTGAAAATCCATGCTGTGAAGTACCAAGCATTCTTACATGCATTTCTAGTTGGGTTTACTCTAGCCGTGTTGGTTCTGTAGCCGGAACCAGTTACCATGAAGTTGATTCCAACTCACGGGGACCTCATGTGTGCCAGGGTAGAACTGTGTTCCATATGGTTTTCAATGGGTGATTTTTTGGAAGTAGATTCCCAAGGCTTTCTCTGGAGGTGCTGCTGGGTAGGCTTGAACTGGGCTTTCTCTGGAGGTGCTGCTGGGTAGGCTTGAACTGGGCTTTCTCTGGAGGTGCTGCTGGGTAGGCTTGAACTGGGCTTTCTCTGGAGGTGCTGCTGAGTAGGCTTGAACTGGGCTTTCTCTGGAGGTGCTGCTGGGTAGGCTTGAACTGGGCTTTCTCTGGAGGTGCTGCTGGGTAGGCTTGAACCGCCAGCCTTTAACCACAGGTTTGCAGCCAAGCATGTTAATCGTTTGTACCACCGAAATTCTGCCTGATAGTGGCGGGGTATCAGGCGGCCCTCCCCTTCCATCCTGAACACCTGGAGGTGACACTGATGGGGCCTGAGCGTACTGCCCAGATCTTTAGGTCCTTTCCCATGTGCCTTTCTGGGCTTCCCCAATGAGGTCATTAGCATATGGAGGGTAGGAATTGTGTCATCAACTTCTCACACATCCTGGGTCCCATGACTGCCTTAGCACACATAGGTCCTTAGTATACTCTTAATGTAGTCAGTTAGAACAGCCCAGCTGTGTCTTATTTATTCTTGGAAACTCTTTGTATGCAGTTTTTATTGCTGCAATTTTATTACTTTTTGTATACAGTATGTACTTTTTTAATACAGTATGCACTGTATTTTTAAACTTGTTATATATAGACATATATTCTGGGGCTGTAGATTATCTGTAAAATTGAGTTTCAGCAGCTTCAGTGGAAACAGTGACTTGGCATTGCTATTTCCACCGCTCGGCCTGGTGCATTTGTAGCCGATGATGAAATATTTGTGACAAACACATGTTTGCACTTGGTCACTGACTGTTAAGCTTGTAGGCTTAAGGGCTGCAAATGAGCCAAGTGAAGGAGATGATCCAAGGAGTATTTTTTGCTTCCCAAAGGAGCAGGAGACCCAGACCATCAGTTGGGCTGGACCCGAAGTGGAGGTTAAAATGAAATCATTTCTAGAAAGCATGTGTTCAGCTGCTGTGATGAGCTCTTGGCTATCCAGTGGGTCCCTGACCTACACCCCAATGTTCTGATGGTTGAAAAAGGATCAAAGGGAACATTTTGCAACTTTTCAAATACCCGTTTTGTGACAAGTGCTTCTGTGATGACCAGAGTCTGGGACTGACCAGGAACTACAGCCTCGTGTCTAATGCCCTGGTGGAGAGCTGTCTGCGGTGCTGCCTCTCCGTCAGACCCCGTGAGCAGGCTTTGGAGGCTGGAGCAGTTGTTTCCATTCTGCTATGTGGTTAAGGCAGAGGGCCATCAGCTTTTTTAGCCCTGTTCTAACACTTCTGGCCACTTGGTCCCGAAGTTGGTTCTTGTCATCTGTTGGGTCTAAGTAAAACCTTCTTTTCTTCCCTTAACACTTCAGTTGCAAGCGTTTAAATTGCAGCTTGATGCTGATTGATTAGAAATTGCTGTGCAAGCTGGCCTCAGACAAATGACCCTAAGCCACCTCTGTTTCCTTTTCTACAAAGAAAAGGGGCTTGCCGCCTGGCTGGCACAGGTATTGTGGAGTTCTGCCTCTGTGTCAGAGCATGGAGATCCTGCAGTGAAGGGCAGCCTCAGACATGGGGGCGACAGCTCCTGTCATTTCTACTATGAAGAGGGCAAATGCATTTGAGGAAACCTGTACGTGTAAGAACTGGGCTCATCGCGTTAAGCCTCAGGGCCACGGTCAGCCGGAATGTGCCCTTTCTTCCCTGTGTGTCTTCGAGGCTTGTGGGTGAACACAAAGGGAGGAGGAATGGAGGAGAAGAACTGGAAGCAGGGAGAGAGTGGGCAATGGGAACCCAGAACACATCCCTGGAATCAATCTAATTGTTTCCATTCCTCCTTGTGAATGTTTGGGGCCTGTGTTCCCCAAAGCTTTTTGGCCGCCCAAATACAGCTTTCCATTGCCTCGGGATATTTCTAGGGCCAGAGGTGGGCTTTTTAGCCTTGGAGAGCCAAACCCAGGCATCGCAGTGCCCCAGGTCAGCAGGGCCCTGGGCACAGGTAATTTCAGATAGACTCATTTCTCCCCATCAGCAGAACCCAGTCAGCCTGAACCGGGTGTGTTTATTCAGTGAAATCCAGGAACCTCAGTCCGCTGGTTTTAATCAGGAGACTTGCTTTGTGGTAACTGGGGCTCCTCTATTGAGGATCTGGTCCCACTTAGGTTTCCAAATGCCAGGCAAGCTTGTTTCCACAGATAGAGTGTCTGCCACTAACAGGGCCTTATGTAAATGTAGACTGTTCAGAAGACAGGCTCACTAAAGGGCAGGCCTTTTTTTAATGTGGAATTTTGAACTCTTCGGGTGGGGATTTTTCCAGTCCTTGTTTTTTCAAAGGAGGGTAAGATAATACGTGGCAGCCTCTCTGGAGAAGTCATTTGGAGAGATGGGCTGGAGCTTGGAAAATGAAAACCATCAGGACCATTTATGGGGCTGGTTGTGCCTTGTACACTCGTTGTCTCCCTCAGCTTCCAGATCTGGTCCTGAGAGGCAGGGCTGGCCTCACGGGAGAGCAGCCCAAGCAGCCAGCCACACAGGCCCTGCACCCAGAACAGCCTTGCACTTGGTTTAATGAGCTGCTGTTTACTCACCTGGCTGCTAACCGAAAGGTTAGAGGTTTGAGTCTACCCAGAGGAACCTCGAAAGAAAGACTTGGCTATCTACTTCCAAAAAATCAGACATTGAAAACCTTATGGAGCACAGTTCTACTCTGACACACATGGGGTCGCCATGAGTCAGAGTTGACTGGACAGCAACAGGTTTTTGGCTGCTATCTTGAAATTTCTTAATTTTTGAACAAGGGGTCCCACATTTTCATTTTGCACTGAACCCCCAAAATTATGTAGCCAGTCCTGCCAAGAGGGCCTAGGCACTGGGGGCAGACATCTGAGCTGAAGTCTGGGCTCTGCCACTCATGGACATGGAACCCAGAGCTAAGAGGAAACTGACCTCTTAACTTCAGGGTTCTCCCTTCAAATGAGAACTGTCTAGCGTCTGTCCCCTGCAGCTGTTGTGCAGAGGAGAAAAGATCATGTCCATGCAGCACCTGGCAGAGAGTGGCACATAGTAGGCCCTTAACATACACACGTCTTTCTTGCCTTCCTAGTCATTCCTTTCGCCATGCAACAAATCATGTTGAACACATAGTCCACACCAGGCATTGAATCAGAAGTGGAGAAAAGATAGCCATTAAGCAAAACAGACATGGTCCCTGCGTTCATTTATGTTAGAATCTAAGCTCGTATCACCAGATACATCCACTAATCTCTCCTTGAACAGATTGCAGAAGCTTTGCTCTGTCTCCGTTTATCCAAGAAGAACAGCTTCAAGGACTGGTGGGAGGAGCTGCTCGGGAGGGCTTCTGGGGCCTGTGGAATGGCTATACATCCAGCCAGCCATCCAGCCCTCAAGGGTGCCTGGACTGGGCTACTGGGTATAGAGGAAGTAAGCAGAGCCATGTGCACGGGAATAGCCCAGATAGTATTTTCCATCATCACTCTCATCAGCAGCAGCCCCTCCCCTTTGCTGTTATAAATTCTGGGGCCTTGGGCCCTTTTGGAAGGAGCCCTGGTGGCACAGTGGTTAAAGTGATTGGCTGCTAACCGAATGGTCAGCAGTTCAAAACCACCAGTGGCTTCACGGGAGAAAAATGTGGCAGTCTGCTTCCATGGAGATTTACAGCCTTGGAAACCTATGGGGTTGTTATGAGCCAGAATTGACTCAACAGCAGTAGGTTTGGTTTTGGTGGGTTGAGCCTTCTTGGTATCCAAAGTGTTTTTTTCGTTCACCCCACCAGAGGCAGCCCCCTGCCCCCACCCTAGCACTGTGAGTCAGCCAGGCCATACCCTCGTGGCCTGCTCTGCCTTGGAGAAGAACATGCATCAGAGGAGAGCTCGGCCTTATGTCCTTGGTGCTGGGGGTGGGGCTGGGGTCTCTCTCAAAGGGCATTGGGGGGTTTGAGGTTTTTGCGTAGCGAATCTATGGTTTCTAGCTACTCATTGCAGGGGTTAGTAAGAGTAGTGATAATAGTTAGCATTTAACTAGCACTTGCTGAACGTCAGAAACCCTGGTGGTGTAGTGGTTAAGTGCTACAGCTGCTAACCAAAGGGTTGGCAGTTTGAATCCGCCAGGCGCTCCTTGGAAACTCTGTGGGGCAACTCTGCTCTGTTCTATAGGATCGCTATGAGTCGGAACCGACTCAACAGCACTGGGTTTGGTTTGGTTTTGCTGAACGTCAGCACTGCTCTAAGTGCTTTACGCACAGTAACTCATCTTGCCTAAGGGCTGTGAAGTCCTAGTTACCCCTGTTTTACAGATGAAGAAACTGAGGTAGGCGAGCCCTCATTGTGGCATTTCTCCCACTTACATATTTCTCTTACATAGATTGACTGATGTCATCATCTGCATGAAATGTGTGTGTGTGTGTTTTTTAGTGTGTGAGACAGAGAGTATGAGTGAATGTGTGTGTGGTACCAACTCTAACTATCCCCCAGGGTGTCTGAGATGACATTCTCCAGACATCCGCCTGTCAGATGCCTTAGGTTAAGATGACTAGGTTGTTTATGAGGGAGGGAAGGGCCTCGCGTCAACGAAAGTCCTGGCCCCAGTGGGGCAGGAGGTGGAGCTTCTTTGGTGAGTCTGAGAGTGACGTACTCTGCCTGGGTGCTGGCTCTCTTTGTGAGCCAAGTGGCCTGCAAGGAGCTACTAGACACTTGAAAGAATGTGGTCAGACCACATCCTACCCAGTAGACAGCTGGGGTGCTCGGGAGCCTACCAATAGGGTGCTCCGTCTACAAGCCAGCCCTCTGGAGCCAGCACCAAGGAGCGTGTCTGGAGTGTCTGGTCATCTTCTTACTCCCCTTCCCGCTGCCAGCCACTCTCCAGATGCTGACCTCATTCCACAGTAGGCTCCAGAACCCCTTGAGCAAGAAAATCCTTGTGGGGCTCCTGTATAAATAGCCCCACTGACAAAGAGCTATTGTTAACCCTTTCCGTCCCTGGCCCATTTCACATCAAGACTATAGATTTGATTTTAGTGTATATAGTTTCGCTTGCTAAGAGAAGTGAGTTTTTTTTGTTGTTGTTGCTGTGGTTGTGGTTGTTTAAGAACATGGGTTTTAGGATTGCTTAGATCTGTTTGAGGCCCAGCCCTGCCACTTGCTACTTCTGTAACCTATCACGAGTTACTTACCTTCACTGAGGGTGTCTCTCCTCCTGTAAAATGAGAATAGAACCTAGTACACAGGTTGTTGAGAAGACGGAATGTATAATGCATGAAAGACACTTAGTTCATGACATATAGTAAGTGCTCAATAAACATTAGTTGCTACTGTTGTCAGTCTAAGATAAAGTGATATGCTTGAGGAGCGCGTGTTCTCCTTAGATCACTTGAGAAAGGAAAGAAGGAATGGAAACTCAGGACTACAAACCAATTTGATATTGGGAACAATGTAGAGTTTGGTCCTTTTGATCTAGAAATGGTAAAACACTGAAAGCTCTGCCAATAACAAACCGGTTGCCGTCAAGTCAACTCTGACTCGTGGTGACCCAATGTATGTCACAGTAGAACTTGTGCTCCCTAAGGGTTTCACTGGCTGATTTTTTGGTATTAGATTGCCAGACCTTTCTTCCGAGGCACTTGTGGGTAGCCTCGAACCTCCAGCCTTTCAGTTAGCAGCCAAGCATGTTAACCATTTGCACCACCCAGGTATTCCACTGCAAGCTCTACTGGGGACAAAAGCCTGAGACTTGATTCCGATGTAGCAAATGTTTGTCAAGTCCCATCGAGTACCCGGCAGTGTGCTGTCATGTACGTCATTCCTTATAACCCTGGAGACAGCCTCCTGAAAGGTACTTACCACTCCCAGTTTGCAGGTGAGAAAACTTGCCCAGTTTTGCTGAGTTGAACCTAAGTCTTCTGACCCCAAGTCCAGCATTTCTCAACTCTTAGAACCTGTTGTCATCTAGTCAATTCCGACTCCTAGCGGCCCTATAGGACAGAGCAGAACTGCCCCATAGGGTTTCTAGGCTGTAATCTTTACAGAAACAGATAGCCACATCCTTCTTCCACAGAGCTTCTTGTGAATTTGAACCACCCACATTTTGGTTAGCAGCCAAGCACTTAACCACTGTGCCACGAGGGCTCCTCTCATCTGTACATAGATGAGCGTGTATTCATAGCTACCACTTTTTGAGTACCTGAGGTGCTCTTAGCTCCCTCATCTTCTAGGCTGTCCGAAACTGAGCTGAGAGAATGAGTCTTGAACCAAACAGGGCCTTTTTAGGTGCATCTGGACAGCCGCAGTCAGCCCTAAGATGCCTTCCCAGGCAGAACCACCTGCTGTTTCACAGGATCCTTTTGAGTCACTTTCTCCGAATGAATTGGTAATTAGAAGTCCCACCCCAGCTGAGCAAGTAGTTGATTGCTCATGCACAGTAATTGCTCTCTCTCAAGAGAAATGGTGGAACTACCCTAAGGCAGAAAGCTAGTAACCAGGGCTGTGTTTAAATAACTACCTCCTGCTGAAAATGGACATTTTCTTAAAAAAAAAAAAAAAAAAATTTTTTTATACTTCGTCCTAGAGTGCAACCTCAGTTATTTATTATCCCTGAAAGAAATGTTTTCTTACTCTCAGTAACTAAATATCAGTGGCAGCTCCAGAATTTCCACTTAGGTGAGGCTCTCTGCCTTAATCTGGTTTCAGGGAGTGGCTAGGGGGATTGGCTGGAAGCATCATTTGCATTGCAGGCAAAAGGTTTAGAGCAGGTTTAGAGTTGGTTCTGAAGCCTTGTCCAAGCTCTGGCGCCTGCTCCGTTAAACATCAGCTTCTTCTTCGGTATATTTAGGCCTCTCGATGGAGATAAACTTACAAGCACTTCCAGTGAGCATTTCTGGATCTGTGGCACAAAGTGTTATATTCCTGTCCAGCTTCACTTCACAGGCCATAGCATTTCACTCGGAGGGGCCAGGCAGCCTTCCGGGGCCTGACAAGCCAGGGTGTGTGTGAGGCCTGACAGGATCCACTTGAGTAAGACGGAGGGTCCTGGAGGTAGAGAGCTGAGAAACAGTATCTTCTCACAAGGTGAAGGAGGTCAGAAACAGAGCCTGCAGTGGAAGGGGTCAGGGTGTGTGTGGAGCCCTTGGGAACAGAGAAATGACCTCTCGGCAGCTTGGTCTCCCTTGGGACTGCCTTCGTAAGTCTGACTGGTGTCTTCCACCAGAACCTTGGCCGAAGAGAGGGAGTACTGAGGAATTACCTCCCTTCCCCAAATATTACACATGTGCACACATTTCTTCTACAGGCTGTTCTAGAGTGTTCCTACGTGCAAGGAGCTGTGCTAGGGACTGGGGATATGGACCACTGGGTGACAGCTGAAGTAAAGATCTGACGGGAGACCTTAAGCAGTATAGCCACACTGCAGCCCACCCATGGGGAAGATCCATGTGCCGCTTGAAACAGGGTGCCCAAGGGGTCAGGAAAGGCTCCTGGAGCCATGTTCTGAGTGGGAAGCAATTAACTAGGCAGAGTGTGGGTGCTCGGGGTAGGGGTGCAGGGAAAGGGAACAGCACATGTGAGGTCTCTGAAACAGAAATGAGCAGGTTGCTTTGGAGGCGGTTAAAGGCTAGAGTGTCTGAAGCTGAGCTGCAGGATAAGGCTAGGGCAGCAGGCTCCACTAAAGGTTTTGGTATTTACCTGAGGCAAAAGGTGTATATGATTAGATGTTTAGAAAGGAAGGATTGCTCTAGCTGGAGGGAAGATGTGTATTTTGGAGGAGGATAGTGTGTGAGAAAGTCTCTGGGTGATACAAATGGTTAAGCGCTTGACTATTGACTGAAAGGTTGGTGGTTCAAACCTACCTAAAGGTGCCTCAGAAGAAAGGCCAGGCGATCTAATTCTGAAAGGTCACAACCTTGAAAACCTTATGGAGGGAAGTTCTACTCTGTAACACATGGGGTCACAATGGGTGGAGATCTTCTCAACAGCAACTGGTTTTTGTCTGTCTGTGTTTCTGTTTTGGTTCATGAGAAGGAGACCGGAGTGGAGGCTCTGGAGTACTGCAGGCAAGAGGCAATGGAGGCTTGGACTACGGTGGTTTGAATAGAACCACGCTGAGAATTTGGAAGTTAATTGGATACTGGGGGCACTGGGAGGGTTAACCAGGACTCATGCTCTGGCATTCACAGCAGGGTAGACGTTGAGGCTTTAACCGAGAAGGGGACACAGGAAGGGAGTAAGGTTTGGGAGGGAAGGCTCAGTTTGGTTTGGGATGTGTTGAGGTTGGAGTAGCTGTGAGATACACGACTAAAGCTATAGAATAAAACATTGGGTTATGGAGCCGAAGGTAAGGATTTGAAAGTCATCCGCATATAACCCATTGCCGTCAAGTTGATTCCGACTGACAGCAACCCTATAGGACAGAGCAGAACTGCCCCATAGGGTTTCCAAGGCTATAATCTTTACAAAAACAGACGCCACATCTTTCTCCCACAGAGGGGCCGCTGGGTTCGAACCGCCAACTTTCTGGTTAGCAGTCAAGCGCTTAACCACTGTGCCATCAGGGCTCCTTTCATCTGCGTATCGATGAACAGTATTCGTAGCTGCCACTTTTTGAGTATTTGCTGTGCCCTTAGCCGTTCCCGTGCATTAGCTCATTGAATCCACAAGCATAAGAGGTGCATACGGTGGTCTTCCAACCTTTTTAGAAACTAAAGAAACAAGAGGCCCAGTGAGTGGAAGAATGTGCTTTCCAGATCTCTAGTTAGTTAGCCTCAGGGTCAGGCCCAAATGGTTTGAAACTGACATGTGTAATTGCTATGCCACAGTCAGGGATGATTCAGGTTTTGAGAGGCCTAAAGTATGTACAGTTAAGGAAACGAATACAAAATGACAAATGCAAAGTCAGGTATAAAAGTAAATACTTAGAACAAGAAAAATGGTATAAAACATTTTTATGAACTGATAAAATACATATCACAAAATCCTGAAGATGATTTCATTAACTACCTGATACATCTTTGTAATACTTCTCCCTACATTTTTTGGCTTTGATTGCCTCTTCATATGACAGTGATTCCCTAATATTTATATAGGAATAATTCAGTCTTTCCTTTAGAATAGTTCATCACAAGTTCGTGTTTTTTTTCTATAACCGACGTCTTAGGAAACTTTCAGCTTCATAACTCATTGGTAATGTTCAGTCTTTTTTAGGATTGTTGTCAAGTGGAGGAACTGCAGCCACATTTCTTTCTTTTATGAGCGGTGAGATTTGGACAAATTTTCCACTGACTAGCTTCTGACTCCATATATTTTGAGCTTCATTTCACCTCTGCTCTCCATATACTTCCAGTGCTGAGCAGTGTCGTGACCATTCATTTCACAGTATGACCTTGGCCATGCACCCTTGTGTCACACACAGTTGGCAAGAAGTATTTCTGGATGTCATTGGTAAGCTGGAATGATTAGTGACATATTAACTCTATGCAGAAGTGACTGCTAACCACTAAACCCAGCTGAGTGTATCCTCAACTCAGCTACCCTTCAACGGGGTCCCAGAAATGCCACCTAATATGTGGGAACATGTGATATGGAGGATTGGAATGGAAAGAGGCAGCGGTCTTAACAGATCGTGGTTAATCTTATTTTGGCAAATTATATAAAATCGTATGTCCATGTGGACACATTGCTAGACCCCTCTGAGGGCTTTGGAAGGGGCCTGTGAAAGGGAAGCTCCCCTGAAGTTTAAGCTTATTAAGTTTGACGGAAATCCACCTCTGCTGCCAGTAATAGACGGTGAAATCTCTGCTGGGAACAGGAGTTACCCAGGACGGCTGCTCGTTCATGTCTTCTAAGTGTCAAAACTTTGTCATTACAATAAAACTTTCTAACTGTTCAGGACCAAAGTATTTTAAAAGTGTTTCACACAATTTCCTGTTAAACAGTGTGAACTGGGCAGATGTGAATGTAATCTTGATGACTCAAGGTCATCATGTGGGTATTCTTACAGCACTGTGCTCTGAGGGGTGACTCACTCAGGAACTCTGACATGTACACAGATGTTGACCCTGACGCTAAGTGGCCCCACACTGTAGTCTTGATTAGGTTTTTATGTCTGATTTCTATTTTTATAAATTTCGTCATCCCCGCTAATATTGTTAGCTGTCATTTCTTACTGCTTTTAACATGACGTGGTCTGGGAAACTATTCAGTCAGTGGGCTCTTTTGACTGTTATGTGTTGGGTGCTGGGCTGGGAAATGTACATATAATACAACTGATTAATAATAATGAGCATTCACTGAGTGCTTGCCCGGTACCAGGTGTTCTCAGCCCATTGCATGTGTCAGGTCATGCAATCCTGACAGAAATCTCTGAGATAGGCTCTGCTACCTTATACTCATGTTGCAAGTGAGGAGGCCGAGGTACAGAGAAGTGAAGTGACGTGTCCAAGGTCACAGAGAAAGAGGTGGTAGGGCTGGGATTCCATCCCAGCCAGTCTGGCTCCAGAGCCACACTCTAAAACCACTGTGTCCCATGGCTTCTAAATGCGTAATCTCTACCATCACAGCACCCTCCAAGGCAATATATTAGAATATACTTTAAGGATAAGGAAATTGAGGCTCAGAGAATTTAAGTAACTTATCTGAGGACCCTAATTCTAAAACACCCACCCTTTTTTTTATTCTACTATGTTGTATCTCTTAGAAATTCATCTCCTATGGGGCCAGACTCAACCATGACCAATACAAGATTCCCACTAAGAGAGCACCATCTGTGACCTCAAGGGAATTATGCTCTTCAATGCATATGAGAAAATGTATGTAAGACTCTGAAGAGCCCTCCCATGAGCCAGCGACGGGGTTCAGGGCATTTTAATTGCTCAAACCCTTTTCATTCATTTCCCAATCGTTGGCCGAGTTCTGGATGGTGGAGATTGCCGACGAGCTGGGCTCTGGTCACGTGAGGTGCTGAGGTATCCAAGATTTAACGACCAAGTGGTAACGCAGGTTATGCATAAGAAGAGGTCAGGGATGACCTAGGGGTCAACGTGTGATCCACTAGAGACAACATGGTTGATCCTTTCTCGGTTCTGATCTCATGGATATTTTAGAGAAGTGACCTAATTGCCCTTGACTTCCCCCGTTGGTGATTCAGTGACAGCTACCTGCCCTGAGCACTGAGAGCATTGCTGAGCAGTTCTCACAGCACGAGGAGGGAATGCTCTCTCGGGAGTGGCACTGGCTATGCCTGCGTGGAATCTGGATGATCTTGGAATTCCCAGGTCTGATTGAGAGTCAGTCAGGGAGAGGTGCAGGGAAGGTGACTCCACACCGAGTCTTACCTCAAGTTCAGGTCTGCTTTTTTTTTTTTTTTTTTTTTAAGTCTTCTTTCATGCTGCTAGATTCCCTGGGTGGCGCAGTTAGGCACTTGAATACTAACTGAAGGTTGCTGGTTCAAACCCACCCAGAGACTGCCTTGGAAGAAAGCCCAGGAGATCTGCTTCTGAAAGGTCACAGCCGTATGGTGCACAGCTGTACCCTGCAACACATGGAATCAAAATGTGTCAGAATCAACTCCACAGCATCTGGTTTGGTTTTGGTTTTTTTTATCATAGCACTGGAGTCCCTGGGTGATGCAAACAGTTAATGTGCTTTGTTGCTAACTGAAAGGTTGGACATTCAAGTCCACCCAATGGTGCCTGAAAAGAAAGGCCTGGCAATCGACTTATGAAATATCAGCAATTGTAAACCCTACAGAGCACTGTTCTACTCTGACACACTGGGGTCATCATGAGTTAGAGTCGACTTTTTGTTGTTGTTGTGCAGCTAGCTGTCATTTCTTGCTGTGGCTGGAAAACCAAGTAAGCAAGTTTCCACTCAGTCAATAAACACTTTTTTTTTTTAATTTGTTGTACTTTAGGTGAAAGTTTACAGTGCAAGTTATTTTTTCATTCAAAAATTTATACACAAATTGGTCTGTGATGCTGGTTGCAATCCCCACAATGTGACAGCACTCTCCTGTTTACATCCCAGATTCCCTCCATTGTCCATTTGTCCTTTTTTCTGTCCCTCTTGCTTTTGGGTAGGTGTTGCCCATTTCATCTCGTATATTTGATTGAACTAAGAAGCAGGTTCCTTGAGTGTGTTATTGTTTGTTTTATAGGTCTGTCTGGTCTTTGTCTGAAAAGTGGACTTTGGAATTGGCTTCAGTTCTGAGTTAGGATGCCTGAGGGCCATAGTCTCAGGGGTTCCTCAAATCTCTGTCAGACCAGTAAGTCTGGTCTTTTTTTTTTTTTTGTGAATTTGAATTTTGTTCTACATTTTCCTCGTGCTTTGTCCAGGACTCTATTGTGATCCCTGTCAGAGTGGTTGATGCCAATAAGCACTTTTGAGTACCTGCTATGTCTCAAACTCATCAGGACTCTTACATAGCAGAATTTTCTTTGAAGGATTACAAAATAATAATTGTTTATAAAAAGTAAAAGATGAAGAAGACTACATAAAATGGCCCACCTTCCTAAAGCAGGAATATTTTTGCAGTATGGCAAAAGTCAAGAAAGCCAGCTAATAGTGGAATGTCTTCTAAAAAGACAATGACCTGGGTGTGTGGTGGGATCCACATGCTTTGAGCTTCATCTCTCCTGCTGTGTCTACAGTCCTGTATAATGAGAAAATTAAGTTTAGAGTCATGGTGCCAAGACCTTGCAAATATTTAATGGTCATATGGAAGTTATGCATTGTACTTAGAGAGTGGATCCTGGAACATTTTAGAAATATTTTTTTCCAGAGCAAAGATGTAAACAAAAGAGTTTCTGGCCAGGTCCTGTTAACTAACAACTTAATTGAATCCAAACAGTACCGTTTTAATTGAGGTTTTGCTGACTCTTAATATTATTATCTTTTAAAAAGTTTTATGGTGGTGAAAATATACATAACAGAACATCTCAACAACTTCTACATGTACAATTCCATAACATTGATTACGTTCTTCAAGTTGTGCGACCATTTTTGCTATCCTTTTCTGAATCATTCCACTACCGTTAACATCAACTCAAGGCCCCTTAAGCAAAAACTTCCCCTTTCTCCCACCCTCCCACCCCTGGTAACCACCAATAATCTTTGGTTTCTATATATTTGCTTATTTTATATAAGTGTAATCCTTAATATTATTAAAACTAAAAAAAATTATATGGATTGATATTGGATAACATCATTGTGCCAATACTAACTTTCTTGGGAGTGGCAATGTTATGTAGAAGAATGTCTTTGGTCTTAGGAGAGATACTTGCTGAAATCCTGGGAGAGTAAGCCTTGTGTGTTCAACTTTCAAATGTTCTAGCCAAAAATGAAAAGAGAGAAAAAACTAAAGCAAATCGGGCAAAATGTTAGAAATCGATGAATCTAAATGAAGGGTATGTGAGTATTCACTGTACTAGCCTTTCCATTCTTCTGTATTTGAACATTTCCAAAATGAAAAGTTAAAACCAAAAAAAACAAAACAAACCCAAACCCACTGCCATCGAGTCGATTAGGACAGAGTAGAACTGCCTAATAGAGTTTCCAAGGAGCGCCTGGCAGATTTGAACTGCTGACCTCTTGGATAGCAGCCACAGCACTTAACCACTATGCCACCAGGGTTTCCAATGAAAAGTTAAAGGGGAAAAAATAAATACTCTCTCTTTTGTCCTCTGATTTAACTCTCTCTTTGAAGGCAGAAATCATCATGACTGAAATATTTTGGTACATCAGGTCTTTATTCCTGACTCCACACATTTCCAGTCAAGCCCCACAGCCACTGGTTTGATTATTTATATGAGGTGCGAGATTGTTTTCTGCCAGGAAGGCAGAAAAGGCAGGAAGGCAATGACTGCTCTGATGACTAGATTTTTCAGTGTGCTGGAAATGAGGTTCATGCAGTGTTACTACCCCCCACCCCCACCCCAGGTGATGCCTTTGTGAGTATCAGATGTTCAAACTGCAAGCTTTTTCTCTTTGAGGAGAGACACTGTGCACAAGGGAACAAGCCTGTCCAGCACAGGCCTCACTGTTCACACGCTTCAGGGAAACGCTGCCAAGAGCTAATGTATGGCTGATGCAAAGTCTCTTGGGCAGGTGTTGTTGAGTTCAGCATGGAGACCCAGCTTAATGTTTTGATTTTCAGCCAGGGGATACAAGAGGCCTCTTCAAGATCAAGTGCATCTATGTGGGGGCAGAGGTCTTCATTTAGAGTCCCGACTTTTGTTAGCCTGAGATGTGTGCTCTGAGTTTAGAAGCTGATTGTCCACACTTATGTGCTGTTCCAGATGCCGCTCCGTGGAGTCTTACCTTACTTAGGCGTTAGGCTGTGATGTCAGCACCTAGGCGGAAATTGCATATGGCCAAAAATTACAACGGAAAATCCTTTAAATGGCCCGTAAAGTACACTGCGCCAGAGACACCTGGGAACTGAAGCTGACGGAGCAGAGATGCATGCTCTTGTCCTATGTTCCCTCTGGGGCCTGTGCTTTTTGAGTGGGTGGCTCCCAACACGCGTGCATCATTTCAAGCACCAAAGGCACTATGGCCTTGTGTTAATTAAGAACCCTGTTGAGTTGGACTGCCTGGGTTCAAATCCTGGCCCCACCACTTCCTACCTAAGTGTCTGTGGACAAGTTACTTAACCTGTCTAGGTCTGTTTTCTCATCTGTAAAATCGGAATCAAACTCACCTCACACGTTAGGAAGATTAAATGAGTTAATTTATGTGAAGCGCCTAGAACGGTGCCCAGTACGTAGTTTAATATGAGTATTTACCACTATTTTTTCTCTCCCAAGTGCTTATATTTGCATTTATGTAAGTTAAATGCATTTATAATACAACTCAAATATAAAGGGATAGGTAGAACGTACACATTAGAATTGGCAGCTACCATTAAAAAACCATCTATATGAGACCACAGGTCAAAAGTTACTCTGAAGCAAAGATGAGAAGATAAAGGCACAGGGAAACTAGAGCACTGGAAATAGAACAGCCAGAAGGCAATTAAAGAGAATGTTGACACATTGTGAAAAATGTAACTAATGTTGCTGAACAATTTGTGTAGAGATTGTCAAATGGCAACCTAATTTGCTCTGAAAATATTCATTGAAAATACAATAAAATATTTAAAAAAACAAGAATTGGCAGCTAAAAAAGAAAACACTGTGAGCTACAAGATGGGGCTATTCAAAATGGCAGCCACAATGGGACTGCTCAGAATGGCAGCCTCAGGTGGTTAATGATTGGCTGAACTGTGGCTGGGTGCTGCTCCCAAGGAAGAGCTCACCACAAGAAGTGACCTTCACACCTCTTTCTGTGCCTTCCTGTGGCTATCCCTCTTGACCAACGAAGTGAGGGGACCACTGCAATCTTCGTAAATTCAGTAAATCCAATCAGACTGTGGGGAGTGGGAGATGATAACCATCTCTATTTGGTTTCCACCTGAGGAAGTATCCTGTGATCTCTGCCTTACTTTAAAGGCTCCAAGGATAGGAGTGTTGAGAATGAAACCCATCAGGAATAAATCTGCCAGAGCCAGGAAATTGAGTTGGAGGTGTCTTATCAGGTGCTGATCTTAACCATGCTATCCCACCCAAGCAAGAGTCCCATCCTCCTTACAGTCTGGAGCCTTAGAGCTCTACAGCCCTGAGCAGCCCAGACCCCACTAGGAAATCCGTGACACCTTCTGGGTGATAAACCAAACTGAGAAAACCCAGGGGGTCTCTGCCAGGAATTCCCTAGCTCCCCTTTTGACCGGATATGTCACCTAAGTTTAAATACCCCTCACAAGGGTAAAGAGGTGGTGTTTCTGAGGGCTTGAGGCTCCTCAGCATCAGCAGATCCCAGGGAATACCTTGTTTTCAAGGCCACACACACTGAATCATTGAAGGGCCACAGCCCCACTGACCACACAGAAGCTGTTTACAAGGGAGGTAGGTCTAGACCAACCTGTGATTTCAGGCCTTTGCAACCTTTTGGCAATCATTGAATGTGTATTTCCCTGCCCATCTTGTGGCTTGAGCTGTTCCATGGCTTGGGGACCAGTGAGCCTTCTCATGCCAGAGATTTTCATAGCAAGAATACCTGTTTTCAAGTTTCCTGAGTAGAGTATTCCTTGATGGATTCGAATCTATCCATTCATAGGTTTTAGATAAAGAAAGGAAGAGTTTAATTACAGTAAATAAGGTGAAAACAAACAAACAAAAAAATCCATGCTAACGAGTTGATTCTGATTCAGATTAGAACTGCCCTATAGGGTTTCCAAGGAGTGGTTGGTGGATTTGAACTGCCAACCTTTTGGTTAGCAGCTGAGCTCTTAACCACTGTGCCACCAGGGCTCCAAATAAGGCAAGGGAAGATTAAAATTGCAGCTATCTATGCATCACTTGGGAATGGTTAAATAAATCATAGTACTTGGATGTGGTGAAATTTATGCAGCCCGTTAAAGGTTAAGTATTTGGAGAAAATTGAATAATACAGGAAAATTCTTACCAAATACTGAGTGGAGGTGGGGAAGAGAGTGAAGACACGAAACTGTGTATATGGTGTGGTTCAATTGTGTAAAAATATACATATGTAGTTGTGTGGAAATAGACCAAAATGTTAATAGTGATTGTCTCAGGGTGGAAACAAGTGATTTTTGTTTTCTTCTTTATGGTTTCTATTATTTGCCCAATTTTGTGCCCGGAGCCTTTATTGTGGTTAAACATTTTATAATGTGGAATGCCCTGCAGTGGGGTGAAACTGAAGAGCTTGAATACTCAGAGATGGATCCCTCTCTAGACCGCAGGCAAGGCTGATGCTGAAATGATGTGTTCAATTGTCTAGCAAAACTGAACAGCTTTTCCCTCTTCTCTTCCTTTTACCTTTGAAGCTAGGACTTCATGTTTTGCTGATGGCTATGATTGCTCTACCGCACCTAAGCTCATTGCTTATGCTAGCTTTTGGATGGGCAGGAAAAGTACATATTCACTGATATTTAAAAAAAAAATTTTTTTTTTTTGATGTAGTCAGTGACCATTTAGAAAATCCAGGTCAGGTCCACGGTCCCTTACCTGCAATCCCAATATCTGAAAACTCAAAAATTTTTTTTCTCCAATTCATTCGATGGCAAGACTGGGGTGGGTGCCCTTTGAACAGTGATAGCCAAAGGAAAGGAAGAGGAAGTATGTTCAGGAAAGCTCCCTCTTCTCTGATGTCCTTCTTAACCACAAGTGACCCAGCTGAGCCAAGATGCTGTCAGAGGTCTTGAAGGCTGTGAGTCCATTTTCTGTAACAACTTTGGGAGCTGGAAGGCTAGCCAGCAACAGAAATGCCTTGCAATTGGCAGAAAGAAATTGGCAGAAAGATGTTGATAAAGCTTCTTCATCCTCTCTTTCCCATATGCTGCCTCATTAATGGCAAAGATGGAAGACAATCATATTTACTGACTGGGATAAAATGGTTCCTCTCCTCCCCAAGAAATTGGATGGATGGATGTATAAATAAAGTTAACCCAAGTGGAAAAGAATTTATGATTCACATTCATCTCATGAGAAACAAACAAACAAAAAGGGCAGAACAAAGGAAGAAAACAGAAGGATAGAGCTTTTACTGTCCTTAACAAATTGCTCCAACTTAAACCCCTTCTCGTTGGTTATCTTTATTGAGTGCCAAGACTTTGCGCTCATCCCCTACCCCCAATTTTCTTATTTTAAAGCAAGAGAGGATGAAAAAGCTATGAAGAGATGTATGAGCTCTGAGTATGCCCAATTATACTTGGCAAGCCCAAGACAAAAATTAATGGGACCAGATTAGTCTTCTGTGCAAAATGTAATGTTGTCCAGCCTGACTATTTTAGCTCTTGCCATGCTGTAGATCGTCAAACAAATGAATAGCATGCAAATAGGTTCCTTTCAGACTCCTCGTTTATATTAATGAGTTCTTACTCCATCCGATAACCAGTGATTTATAGCACTGGAACTTGCAGCCTGGCCATAAAGATTGTCTTTTGTCACTCTTTCTGGGGTCGAGCAGCCAGCCTAACAAGTTAAATGGTAGGGTTTTATAATTGAATTCTAAAATGTGCAATGCCTGATGAGAGAACATTTCATTCTGATCATGGCTTTGGAAAGTGAAAGGCCTTCAGTACGTCTTCTACTACCTAAAGCTGAATGCAGCCTGATTTGGGTTTCCACAACTTGTGAAACCAGGGTGTGACATGATTCTTAATGTAGCAGTATTCCTGCTGAGCCAGCATGGCGGTTAGATGCAGCAGGCTGTAAAATAGCTTCTCTATAAGAAAACAATATATTTTATTTTGTTGTTGAGAATATACAGAGAAAAACATAGCACCAACTCATCAGTTCCTACGTGTACAATTCAGTGATATTGATTACATTCTTCAAGTTGTGCAACATTTCTCACCTTCTTTCTCTGAGCTGCTCCTCCCCATTAGCATAAACTCAGTGCCCCTAAGGTTCCTGTCTAATCTTTCAAGATGCTTTTGTCAATTTAATCCCATATAGATAGATCTTAAAAGTCCTTAATGCTCAAGGCAGGCATTCTTTACTAGTTAAGCTAAACTATTGCTTGGTTTTCTGAATACTTGGGCTATTTTTGGTTTAAGGTTTAAAGATTATCTCAGGGCAGTAGTTTTGGGGGTTCACCAGCCTCCATGTCTCTAGAAAATCTGGATTCCATGAGAATTTATTATTTTTTTCCCTGCATTTTCCCCCTTTTGATCAGGATTCTTCTACAGAATCTTTGATCCCCCCCCCCAAAAAAAAACCAACAGCAGCAACAAAAAACACACGTTTCTAAGAGCCGTAAAATGAACTCCTTCCTTACTTTGAAGGCATTCCCACCCGTCTCCTTCATCTCTTCATGAATAGGAAACAGAGCTCTATGTGCCAGGCACTGTGCTAGCCACTTTATTCTTGTCTCATTTAATCTTCCCAGCAGTAGGTAGTAATATTGTTCCCGTTTTACAGAGACAAAACTGAAGCACAGAGAGGTGATATAGTTTACCCCAGTTCTTAGAGCTAGTTATTGGTGGGGCCATGATGCCAACCTGACTTCGGAGCTTCTATATTCTACTGTCTCCCAGGTCACTCACTTCTCTTGGTTTTGTGGTCCTCTTATTTTCCAATGCAAAAGCAATACAGAATTGGAGCCCCAGATGAGCAAACTCCAAATGCCCTGGGCACAAGGGCCCAAGGTATATTGCTGACAGTTTGAGCCTGGGAAAAGAAAAGCCAGTTACAAATGAAAAGACCCAGTTACCTGAAGACTTCAGGGTTCATTTGCTGGCCTAAAATGTCCCATCAAGAGGGGCAGGCCCTGCCATCTCCTGCAGCCTCCAGCCTCCTTTGGCTTTGCGAACAACCACCTCCATTGTTTTTTATGAGGAGTATACTGCCGTGACTTCCAAACACACAGTCCTTCCAAATAAGGAAACTCAATACCCTTGGAGATCTTGGCTTAAACATCAGAGGAATGTCTTGCTTAAATGATTATGATTTTTTTTACATCAATTTGGGTTCATTTTCTCTGGTCCATGACCGGCTTGCATAGCCGTGTCCTAGAAACGATCTGAAGACAGCTTATTTTTCATATGCAGCAGTCTGGAAATTTAATTGATAATGCCATTCCTGCCTCCCGGTTCAGATCCCTGCCCAATCCACCCTCTTTACCTACTTTTAATTTGATTATTTTAGTTCTTCCTATTTTACAGTCACCAGCCATTCCAGAAAAGCATCTGCTAAAAAGATTCATCCCCTGTAGTGGGAATTAAGTACATATTTTAACTTCAGACAATTTTACTGAATGTTTTCCGCATCGCATGGAGCAGAGAATTAATGCATACGTCCCTGAAAAGCTCCTATGAAACCTTAAAGCTGCATCTTCAATCATTCAAACTGTTCAAAGGCCGGAATTTGAAAGAGAGTGAGGAAGTACCAAGAATGAAATTAGAAGAGAAATTTTTATTAAACACCCATTTTTTCAAGCCCAGTTGTACAAAGGAAATAGTAAACTGTTTTGCTTTCGTATACCCAAGCCAAAGATTGTCTTCGTTTTTTTTTATGGGAAGCCCAGAAAGTAAGCCATCTTACTTTCTGGGCTTTCCATAAGCAATTGGTTTAAAAGAAGAAATGAGGTTTTTTTTTTTTCAAGTTTCTTCCTATAATCTGCACTTTAAAGGGAGAAATAAAGGCCTGAGTTTTACGCTAAGGGTGTGTCATCAGTGGTTGAGTCTGGTCAGTCATGTTGCAATGAAATATGGACATATATTTTGGGGGTTACATGGGAGTAGTTGGTAGCCAGGTGTCCTGGGTTCTGGTTCCCTTTCTTACTTACCATGTATGATCTTGGGCAAGCCATTTAGCCTCTCTGAGCCTGAGCGAAAAGGCAAAAATTGGGTAAATTGTTTACACGCAGCTTGAAAAATGTTCCAGTCTGGTATGTTTTCATTTTAAGAAATTCTACTCCAGAGTACATTAGAAAACAGTTAACCAGAATTTGGTTGGCATTCTTTAAATTAACCGCTTTAATAATATGTAGTAGAAAAGGCTGGAGAGAGAGCAAGTCTAAGGTAAAAGGGCTAAAGAGAGGCAAGGGAGCTTTCAGGAAAAACAAAATCATTCCTAAATTCATGGAGCACCTACTATGTGCCAGGTACGAAGCTAAGAAGTAGGGGTATGAAATGAATATATAAAGTGCCAAGTCTAAATCTGTTTTCCTTAGCAAAGTACATTTAAAAGGTATCTCCATTGCATGGTAAGGCCTTTTCTGGCTAAATTGTATATATGAATAAAAAGGCTAGCTTATTGAAAGTATTCTTAAAACCCATAAAGAGGATATGGTGGTAAATTTTTGTAGGTCTTTGAGTAATTCAGAGTTGTTCAAAAGTCCAACCTTTTTTTTTCTCTCTCTCTCTTATGAGTCGGAATTGAATCGACGGCACTTGGTTTGGGTCTCTTTTAAATAAACATTCCTTTCCCCAAATTGCTGGAACTGACACCTTGTGTGCCACAGGTCCTACATGTGGGTCAGGACTCTTGTTTCCTCCTTGTTGCCACTTCCAGGTCATTTCCTCTCTCCTTATCTTAAGAAGAATAAAGGCAATTCCTTTGAAGCATGCTACTTTCAGATTAAGCCACCTGCTGCTGTCAGGTACCATTGAGTCAATTTCTGACTCATAGAGACCCCATGTGATAGAGTAGAACTGCTCCCATAGGGTTTTCTAGGCTGTAATCTTTACGGGAGCAAGTCGCCAGGCCTTTCTCCCGCAGAGCCACTGGGTGGGTTCAAACTGGCAACCTTTTGGGTAGCACCTGAGTGTTTAACCATTGAACCACCAGGGCTCCTTAAGCCACCTGCTGTCCCTCCTTATTGCAATGATTGGCAGATTTTTGAACCCCCTTGAAGACGCTGGCCGCTGCCTCACTGCCTTTCTTTCCGCCGTAATTCTCGTCCTCATTTCTGGCAGCATCAACATCTACAGAGAACACTGGCCTCTTATTCCTTGGCCTCCTCACTTCCCGTGGTCTTCCCCTTTACCTGACTTCAGCTACCTGCTCTCAGGGTCATACCTTGGACCTTGTCCTTTACCAATTGTTGCATCGCTTCTGAAATCATCTTTTTAAGCCTCCATCTCTCCTGACCACCACCACCAGTTTTTCCAGCTTACTCCCCCTGGTCCCAACACTCTGGTGGTTGGTTCTCCCACTCCATTGGGACCTTCAACCCCTTAACCCCCACTGTCCATGGAACTCCTCTCATTCTTCTCTTCTCTCCCTACCCACCTTAGATTTAATGGCCTATCGCTATAATCACTGCCTTGCCTTTCCCTCCATCTTACTCTTTCTACAAAACCCCAACCTTAGTTAAACCCAACTCTGCTCTCTCTGTACTAGCTCCATCATACTCTGTGCTTTCTAAACAGTTCAACATGGCTGGACAGAACATGCACACAACCATGCTGATTGGGCTGCCTTTAGATTTATGACCCCAAACCTCAAGTGAGCCTTCTGCATTTTCTGGAAATCCTACTGGGTTCCATAGTTAGTTCCCTCTCTTATTGTCCCACTTTCAATATCCTCTTTCCTCTGAAACCTGAAACCCCCACTCTTCCCATTCACATTTAACTGATGACCTTGTTTTTTGTATCACTGAGAAAATAGAAGCAATCAAAAGGGAATTTCCTCATATTTCCCAAATCAAATGACCTCCCTGCATCTATGTCCATATATTCTGCCATCCCTGCAGTGGATGATCTGTTCCTCCTCCTACTTGTGGCCAACCCTCCACTAGTAAGTTAGGATGCCACCACTTGTCACCTATCTAAGATCTTCGCTCCTGCTGTTTTCTTTTCTCTGCAGGATTATTCTCATCGGCAAACAGATAATGCCAACTTATATAAGTACCATCTTAAAAAAGCAATTCGCACTTGATCCCATGCTCACTGACCCTTCCCACTGCTTTGTTCAAGTTTATAGTGAAGCTCTTGGAAAGCATTGTCAATAGTTAGTACTTTCTCTTTCTCACCTCTCCTTCTCTCTTGGGCCCACCAACAATCAAGCCTTCATCCCCGAGGTCAAGTTATCAGGTGTCAGTATCATCAGATTCAGTGGTCTCATCTTATTGGATCTCTCAGAAACATTCTTTTTTTCTTTTAGCTTTTATTTTGACATAATTTCAGACGTAGAGAAAGTTACAAGAGTAAAACAAAGTGTTCCCACATACCCTTCATCCAGATACCCAAATGTTAACATTTTACCATACTTGCGTTAACCTTACCCCCTCTATTTCTCTCCCTTTTTTAAAAATGTAAATCTCACCCACATACAAATTTCCTTCTGCATGTTTTAAGAGTTTCTTGGCAACATTTGGCATTGCTGGACACTTGCTTCTTCTTGAAAAATTTCATTCACTTGGCATCTGAGGCACCATACTCTTGCTTCTCGCCCTTCCTCAGTGACCTCTCCTTCTCAGCCCCTATGGTAAGCTTCTCCTCTTGGAGTTCTTCCTCCTGAGGGCTAAGAGGTAGCCCTCTCCAGTGCTCAGCCCTGAGGCCTCTTCTTCATCTAGGCTAAATCCTGGGTGATCCCGCCTGGTCCTGAGACTCTCTCACATTATACCTCTAGCCTGGACCGCTCTCCTGAACTCCAGGCTTGCCTCTTGCCTCCTCATGTCTCCGTCAGATGGAACATGCCTCAAATTGAGGACCTGATTTCACCCTCCCAGACCCTGCTTCTTTCTATTGCTCCCATATCAGTAAATGGCACATTTTAGTCACTCTGCCAAAAACCTGGTAGTTTTCATAGATTCTTCTGTCATTTCACATTCAGTCCATCAGCCACCTGTCGGCTCTGCCTTCAAAGGGTCCTTTGTTTCTGCTGCTGTTACTCTAGTCTAAGCTATGATCATCTCTCCTAGATAGTACCAGCATCCTCCTCACCTGTCTCCCCACCCCTGCACTTGCTACCCTACAACCAGAGCAAGTTTTTAAAAATGTAAATCTCACCATGTCACTCCCTGGGCCAAAAGTCTCTCATCATACTTAGAGTAAAATCCAAGATCCTTCAGTGACCTACTAGCCCTTTGTGATCTGGCCCCCTTCTTCCTCACAGACTCGTTTGTTACCACCTGTTACCCATTGAATTGTGTTCCCCCGCCCCCCCCAAAAAAGAAACATGGAAGCCCTAATGCCTGTACCTATAAATATGACCCTGTTTGGAAATAGAGATCTTCTTTTGTTACGTTAATGAGGTCATGCCAGTGTGGGTTGGGTCCTAAACCTAATCAGTTCCAAGTGGTGTTTTATAAAAAGAGCCAAATAGGCATAGAGACAACACAAATGGGGGAAGACAGATGCCAAGTGAAGGATACATCTGTAAGAAGCAAACAAATGCCAAGGATCACCGGCCATCACCAAAAACTAAGAGAAAGGCCCACAGAAAGAATCAACACAGCTGAGACCCTGATTTGTATTTCTAAACTTCAAAACTGTAAGACCATAAAATTCTGTTCTTTACTGTAAACTTTTACCTATACACAATAAAATTTTAAAAAAGGGGAGGGGGGCCTTTCAAGTTAAAAAAAAAAAAAATTCTCTTTAAAACCACCCACTTGTGTTTTTTGCTATAGCAGCACTAGGTAACTAAGACACCACCCCTCTGGGCTTTGTATCCTCTGTTACCTTCACCTGGATCACTCTTGGCCCAGGTGCCCCATGGCAGGCTCCTTCCCCTGATGCAAGTCTCTGCTTCACTGCCACCTCCTCATGAGGGAGCTCCACTCCCCCATCACTCTCCACCCCCTTCTCTTGCTTAGTTTTTCTTCATGCCGACAGCTACGATCTGACATGTATTTATTTACTCCCCATCTTCCCCCAACTAGAATGTAAGATTCTTAAGGCAGGGCATTTGTCTGTCTCGTTTACATCAAATGCCCTGGCACGCAGGAAGTATTCCTTAAATATTCATTGAATGAACAAACCAGTGGGCAAAGACAATGTGATTGACTGGTTTCTGACAAGAATAGAGGCCAGGCTACCACCTTAACAGACCATGACTGAAAGAATCTCCTGATACACTGGCTGGTTTCAGGGTAAGGCCAGGATTTTACTAATTTCCAAAGTAAAAAAGATCATCTTTGTGCCACAAGACATTTAGCTTTCTCCAGCTGTTTTAGAAATTTCCAAGCGAGTCTTTGCTAAATCATTCCCAGCCCTCTCATACAGCCCTGTGGCTTTTCCTCCCTTCATTACTGTGGAGGGAGTGGGGCTATAGGATGAACAGAAGGAATGCAGCCTTGGTGCTGATCTAGTGGACTTTGGATCCAGGTCTCAAGTAGAATGAAATATTTATTGGGTTAAAGATCTATTTGGATTTGTTTCTTCCTCCTCCCTATTCAATGAAAAACAAAAAGTTGCGTTCGAGTTGATTCTGACTCTTGGCAGTCCCCTGTGTGTCGGAGTAGTGCTGTACTCCGCAGGATTTTCAATGGCTGATTTTCCAGAATTAGATCCCCAGGTCTTTCTTCCAAAGTACCTCTGGTTAGCAGCCGAGTGCATTAACTGCTTGCACCACCCGGGGACTCCCCAGTTCAATAGATCTAGAAATTACATAGGCTAGGTTTGAGACTCGACAAATAACATGCATGTTATATGTTTTTGCCAACTATGCTATGCAAGAAATGCTTTGCTTAATTTCATCATTTCCATGTGTTATGTGTGTGGACGTGTTATTTATGCGGGTGTGTTATTTGTGGGAAATACGTTAAATGGTCTATGCTTTAAAACCAAAAAACCAAACTCACTGCCATCAAGTTGATTCCGACCCACAGCGACTCCACAGATGTGTGTGTATCAGTTGAGTTCAGATTCCTGGTGCATTTATTTAAATGCATTTAAATGGTCCCTTTGTATCATTTTTGTAAGCAACTCTTAAAAACCTTAAAACACACATATACGCGCACAGAAAAAACCTGTAATTACCTACAAGTCAAGGTAAGTTTCTTTTCAGACGACTTTTCCAACCAAAAGCCACTCATTTATGTTAAATAATAACACAAATAATTTTTAAAAATAAACCATCAAAATCAGTTGGATGAACCATTTTCTGTCCTGTATCCCCAACCGCCGAGAGTATGGTGCCATCTCTTTCCTATTCTGTGATCTTACAATTCAAGTGTTCTGCAGACAAAGGGGCCTCAAACTCTCCTCCTTCCAGGCTGGGAATGTGTTTAGAGACCCTTTGCCCCAGTGTGAGAGACAGGCTGAAGCAGAAGCTGGTCAGCTTGGGATGAAGACATCAAAGCTGATTCTGATCCAATTAGAAAAAAGATACTATTGTTCTCTAAATCCCCAAAGTTATCAGGCTGTTATGAACACTTAGCCAGTTTCCTTGGGGATCCCTGTGGCATTGACTTAGATCTGAAGCTCATTGGTATGCACACTAATGACAGACCCCATTCTCTCCTATGTGCAGAAGCCTGGGAGCCACTCGCTCCATTTCCACTCAGCAGACGAAAATTTTCAGGGATTGCACAGTGGCTGTAAAACACGATTTTTCCTCAGTTGGTCTTAAATGAGTTAGTCTCCTGTGCCTTAGAAAGAAGAATGCAAACACTTTATTGGGAAAAAATTTTATAACTGTGTCCGTTTATAGCACTTCAGAGAATGAACTTGGGAAATAGTTTAAGCTGGTAATTTTAGCTGTTAGTCCTGGCCGTGGAATTCCGGAGACACCCATCTGTGTTCAAGTCACAATTATTTTGCTCTCTCTGGCACATACTTTTCTTTCTTCCATGATGTTTCTTCCTCTGAAGTTTCTCTTGAAGGTCACTTGTCCTTTGAACCACTAAATTTTCACCTGTCTTTAATGAGGCGAAGATGATTTTCATATATAGCCCTGTGTGGCTAACGAGCTTCTTAAAACACCCACATTTTTTTTTTTTTTTTTACTAGTACCACCTATTACGGAGAAGAGTCACACTTTTAAAGCTTAGCAAGTATATTCCTGGGGTTATTGGATTGGCCTTGACGGCTGAGATCAGGGAAGAGTTAGCTATAATCTTGGCAAGAGAAAGTTTGGCCTTCTGTGCTCCCTGGCCACACCGTAACCCGTAACTCCCACCTTGAAAGTGCAAATTATTGATCTCAACTGAGACAAAGTGAACCCAAATCCAATCCCACTTCTGAAAAGACACAGGCTGTGGTTTAGGTTTTTCTAAATTTTGAAGATCTGTATGTCACTTTCATAATTTTGTCCATATGTAAATACCACTTGACTACCTTTTACTTAATATTTGTGTTTAAATCAACCAATTTTTAAGATTCAGCCTTGTTCTGGGTAATATTATCCATAAGATTATGGGTTTGATGGGTTTGTTTTATTTTTTCCCTAACACGTTGTCTTAGTTACCTAGTGCTGCCATAACAGACGTACCACAAGTGGATGGCTCTAACAAACAGAACTTTCTTTTTTCTCACAGTTTAGGAGACTAGAAGCTAGAAATCAGGGTGTTGGCTCTAGGGAAAGGCTTTTTCTTTCTGTGGGCTCTGGAGGTAGGTCCTTGTCTCTTTGAGCTTCTGCTCCTGGGAGATCTTCATGTGGTTTGGTGTCTCTCTTCCCCCATCTCTGCTTTTCTTGCTTGCTTGTTTAATCTCTTTTATATCTCAAAAGAAACTGATTTAAGACACATTCTACACTAATCCTGCCTCATTAACATAACAAAGACAACCCATTCCCAAATGGGATTATAACCACAGGCATTAGAGGTTAGGATTTACAGCGTGTATTTTGGGGGGACATAATTCAATCCATACGTACATTAACATAACCAAAAAAAAAAAAACTCAGTGCCATCGAGTCAATTCCGACTCATAGTGACCCTATAATTACTATTAAAATATTTTAAAATGTTAACCCAAGTGCCGCTAGATTTCCAGGTACTGTGCACCTAGGATAACATTTCTTCCGAAATTTAGATAAGTGCTGTATTTGTTAATGATTTAGAATTAACTTTGGAGTAATGTACACATAGATTGTAAACTCTATTCCAATTTCAGAAACGCAAAAAGTCAAGACAAGGAAATATGTATGAACACTTTTTAAGTACTTTTACAAAAGTGAGGAATTTACAAGGCCCCCTCTGAATATAGAAAATAGGACATTTAGAAATATTGTTCAAGATAGTACCAAAACTAAGATTAGAATAGGATATTGGGATCTCCGCACCATTTAAGATGTTGAATTTACAAAAAAAAAAGGGCGGGGGGCAGGGGAGGCTAAGAAAATGCTTCATTCATTTCAACAATGTGCTATGCACCCTGGTTACTGTAGGTGACTAAGAATGATCCGCGTTCTGGTGTGTAGGTGTGATTGGGGGTCTCTGACTTTTGCTGTCTCTCTCTTTTAAACAAGCATAGCATTAATGGCCAGCACTGGAGCCCAGGAATCTCAGATGGAACCTCTCTTGCCTGCTACCCTAAGCAAAGAGTAGCACCTCACCCAGGCAATTCCTGTTAATTTATAACCCCATGTCATAGCCTTAGAACCTTGTTAAACTTGACTTTTTTTTTTTTAAGGGGAAATGTCTGTGCTGATTTTTGTCTAATAGTCACTGTAAAAAATTAAGCAATGCAGAGAGAGCAAATATATCCCATGATCCTACCCCCAGAGATAGACCCAAACTTTAGCAGTATTCATCCTTCAGGAACCGATGATACTGAAGGAAGAAGTTCAAGCTGCTCTGAAGGCATTGGCGAAAAACAAGGCTCCAGCAATTGACAGAATATCAATTGAGATGTTTCAACAAACAGATGCAGCGCTGGAGGTGCTCATTCGTCTATGCCAAGAAATATGGAAGACAGCTTCCTGGCCAACTGACTGGAAGATCTCCATATTTATGCCTATTCCCAAGAAAGGTGATCCAACCAAATGTGGAAATTATAGAACAATATCATTAATATCACACGCAACCAAAATTTTGCTGAAGATCATTAAAAAATGGCTGCAGCAGTATATTGACAGGGAACTGCCAGAAATTCAGGCTGGTTTCAGAAGAGGACGTGGAACTAGAGATATCATTGCTGATTTCAGATGGATCCTGGCTGAAAGCAGAGAATACCAGAAGGATGTTTACCTGTGTTTTATTGACTATGCAAAGGCATTCGACTGTGTGGATCATAACAAACTATGGATAACATTGCGAAGAATGGGAATTCCAGAACACTTAATTGTGCTCATGAGGAACCTTTACATAGATCAAGAGGCAGTTGTTTGGACAGAACAAGGGGATACTGATTGGTTTAAAGTCAGGAAAGGTGTGTGTCGGGGTTGTATTCTTTCACCATACCTGTTTAATCTGTATGCTGAGCAAATAATCCGAGAAGCTGGACTATATGAAGAACGGGTCATCAGGGTTGGAGGAAGACTCATTAACAACCTGTGTTGTGCAGATGACACAACCTTGCTTGCTGAAAGTGAAGAGGACTTGAAGCACTTACTAATGAAGATCAAAGACCACAGCCTTCAGTATCGCTTGCACCTCAACATAAAGAAAACAAAAATCCTCATAAGTGGACCAATGAGCAACATCATGATAAACGGAGAAAAGATTGAAGTTGTCAAGGATTTCATTTTACTTGGATCCACAATCAACAGCCATGGAAGCAGCAGTCAAGAAATCAAAAGACGCATTGCATTGGGAAAATCTGCTGTAAAGGACCTCTTCAAAGTGTTGAAGAGCAAAGATGTCACCCTGAAGACTAAGGTGCACCTGACGCAAGCTGTGGGATTTTCAATCACATCATATGCATGTGAAAGCTGGACAATGAATAAGGAAGACCGAGGAAGAGTTGATGCCTTTGAATTGTGGTGTTGGCGAAGAATATTGAATATACCATGGACTGCCAAAAGAAAGAGCAAATCTGTCTTGGAAGAAGTGTGGCCAGAATGTTCCTTAGAGGCGAGGATGCCGAGACTTTGGACATGTTGTCAGGAGGGATCAGTCCCTGGAGAAGGACACCATGCTTGAGAGAGTACAGGGTCAGTGGAAAAGAGGAAGACCCTCAACGAGGTGGATTGACACAGTGGCTGCAACAAGGAGCTCAAGCATAACAACGATTGTAAGGATGGTGCAGGACCGGGCAGTGTTTCGTTCCATTGTGCGTGGGGTCGCTGTGAGTCAGAACCGACTCGATGGCACCTAACAACAACAAAAACAACAACATCTTTGTAAGTCTGTGTAGCATGCACCTTTAAAACATAAGTGTGACAATATTATACGTGCTGCTTTCTTTGTAGCAAAATGGATTCTTCCTATTGCTGTTTTTCTAAAAAACCTGTTAGCTTGCATAAATATTGGAACTCTTCGTACCAAGGGAATAATACAAGCTAAAGCAGAGGACCACGCATTTTTTACCCACTTGCATAATGAATCCATTTGGGATCATTTTTTAATTCTATCTTTGTGGATGTTTGAAAAATTTTATAGTAAAAAATTTAATACCCCGATATTTTTATTCACATTTTTTCCCCTGCCCTTAGGAGAACAAAATGGAGTGAGTTAACGTTCGCCTGCTTATTTGCTGACTCTTACTGGTATGCTTAGGGAAGTCTTAGCTCAGTTGGTGTGTAAACATGGAAATCTACATTCTGAGACAGTTGGGGTGGAGAAGTGGAGTTTGTAAAGCTCAAAGTAGTAAGGGAACAATTTAAGGGCCAATATAAAAATTCGATTGTCAGGTTAATACATTTGATTTGCTGAGATTTAGGAATCCCACTCAAGTGCCTTCCAGGACTAGGCCATGTGTCTGTGTTCGTTTGTTTCAAGGAAGCTGTTAGAGGTAAGACGATTAGGAATGGTGGGGACTGCAGGCAGCTGTATGCCCTGTCTTAAAGCTATTCAAATTAAAAAAAGGCAATGCAAGCCAAACAACACACATCTGGCCTGATGGGCGCATGGGTACGATATGACATCTGCTATGGAGCTGCTGCTTTATGGGATATTCTTTGCTTTGGGAGCGGGCTCCCCATCTTTCAGGTTTTTAGTTATCTGCCCCAAGGCCTCGCTTGCTCAGGTCTTTTGCCATGTGTTCCCTGACCATGCCCAAGGCCCACTCTAGCTGCCTGCCTGGAAGGGCTATCTTATCAATTGATTTTAAGCTCCTAAAGAAGTCCTTTGAATGGGAGTCAGGGTAACTTCAAGGTGTGACCTGAGCAGAGTTGTTTTGCAGGATCTTCTCAAGAATACATTGTGTGTCCTAATGATGCTGGAGTCAGGCCTGAGTAGATTCCAACTTTGCTGCTTACAAATTGTGTGGCTTTAGCAGGCATATTGCCTTGCCTCTCTAAGCCTCGTTTTCTGACCTGAGATTGGGAATAATAGGTCATTGGGTTGTTGTAGGAAACCCTGGTGGTGTAGTGGTTAAGAGCTACAGCTGCTCACCAAAAGGTCAGCAGTTCGAATCCACCGGGCACTCCTTGGAAACTCTATGGGGCAGTTCTTCTCTGTCCTATGAGTCGAAATCGACTCGACAGCAAGGGGCTCACGGGTTGTTGTGAGATTAAATAAAACAATGAAAGTAAAGCCCTTACACAGTACCCAGCACATAGTGAGCACTACCTTAGCGTCAGCCATAATTGTTGGTACTTAGGCGTTTTGTGGAGCCAGCTGCTTCTTGGAAACCCTGTGGGGCAGGCAGTTCTTCTCTGTCCTATAGGGGTGCTGATGGTCAGCTTTGTGGATGTGCCATGGTGAACCTCTGAAATTAATTGCAGAAGTTGGTGTTGACGTACGTTTTCTTTTTCCTGGGGAGAAGGATCCGTTACCTTTCATCAGTTTCTATAAACAAGGACCAAGATGGAGTAAGAAACCAATGTTGGGGGAAACTGAATAAGTTGTCGTAGGACTCAGGTCTTTGAAAATTGACAAGCAGGTCCTCCTAGACCCTG
Organism: Loxodonta africana; assembly: GCF_030014295.1. Lineage (NCBI taxonomy): Eukaryota > Metazoa > Chordata > Mammalia > Proboscidea > Elephantidae > Loxodonta > Loxodonta africana. Next base: position 48,950,678 of record NC_087348.1, read on the forward strand.
AAGTACAAGAGTTAGGTTAGCTCTTGTCATCTTCATCACCACTTGACTGATCAGAGATTTATATTATTGACCCACTTTTCTTAAGGGCAGAGCCCGTTTTCTAGACGGCGCTAATGCCGGAATCGGAAAAGCAGGTTTCCATTCAGTGAACGTGACCTCGGTCAGAATGACCATGTTGCTGGTCTCCACTTGAAGGCAAAGGTAGGGGTGGGAGACTGTGATTAATAACTCCAGAGGGACTGTGAAGGTCACTGCCGATGTTATGACCAGATGCAGGGGTGTCCAGAGGAAAGCTGTGCTTTGTATCAGGGCGATAAAGCAGAGCATTTCATGTGTATTTTGTTACAACCCCTCCACCTTCCTTGTGCATTGGGGAGTGATTTCTGCAGCAACACAGAAACCTGGCTTGTAGGGAAGTGGCCTTGGAAACATGGCTGAGGGTCGTCCTTTATTGTCATCCCCCTGTGAGCTCCCTAACCACCCCCTCCCACCCTCACCCTCACTCTGGAATGAAAACATGACTGAGAAGACTAATGAGGCAGTGGAAAAGCAATGCATCTAATGGGATCTCTCCTGTGTTACAATTCTTTCAGGCCTGATTCAAAGTGCACAGAAAACCTGAAGGTTTGCATAGCTTCTGGGAGACCCAGCTACTGGAAATCTTGTATTATGCCTGCAGTTAGGACAGCTCTGAAAAGTGTCTTCATCTTGGTTCCTTTTCTTGGTTTACGTAATGGGGTATTTTTAGATGCTTGAATAAAAATGAGATGAGACAAAGTCTGATGGATAAATGTGCGATAATACATGTACCCCCCCCCCCCAAAAAAAACCCAAATCCATTGCTGTCGAGTTGATTCTGACTCATAGCAACCCTGTAGGACAGAGTAGAACTGCCCCATAGGGTTTCCAAGGAGCAGCTGGTGGATTTGAACTGCCGACCTTTTGGTTAGCAGCCATAGCTCTTAACCACTGTGCCACCATGGCTCCACGTAAAGTAAATGATAGATTCTGGTCTAGATGGTAGGTATGCAGGTGTTTATCGTTAAATGCTTTCAACTTTGCTGCATGTTTGAAAATTTTAATAATTAAAAAAAAAAATTTTTTTAATACACCTACTAATTTATTGACTGTCTCAATATCTGACATTTCATATTTACAACAATAGTAAAAAATCTACAATCTGACTATTTTTGCATTGACGAGGCATTGGGCATGGTGGCAATGGCTACAGAGCATCCCCTCCCTTGAGTAGAGTCTCTGGGCTACGGAGCATCCTCTCCCTTGAGGAGGGTCTCCAGGCGGCCTCCGAGAAGCTGGGCCTTGCTGCCTCACACCTTCTGATCCCTCCTGCCAGTGGGGGCGCTGCATTCGTGGCCATGGCCTCCGGGCAGACACAAAGGCAATGCCAAGCCAGCAGGCACCTGTCCTGGATTCCCAGCTCTTATGCAGCCTGGGGGGGCCTGCAACTCAAAAATGCTGTTGGAAGGAAAAAAAAGAAAGAGGCATGGAAGAAGGTGTTTGGAAGAAATGCGAGCAAATTAATGACATTTCAAAGTGAGCTGAACTGGGCTGAGGCCTCCACCTCAGTGGGGCCAGTGTACGGCCAGGCTCCCAGCACCCTCGCAGGAAGCCTCAAGCCTCGGTGACTGACCACGCCGGGATGGCAGAGCAGGCTCCATGAACGCTAGGTTTGCAGGAGTGGGAGTAAAGTCCTGATGGTGGCTCCAGGAGGGAAGCTCTGACCAATTATAGGAGGAAGGGGATATGGTTAAACCAATGGGCCCCCTAGTCACACAGCCTGGTTTTATCCACCTTTGTCTCCTCCAAGCCTCCTTCTCCGCAGAGGAATAATCCATAACTGAATTCGTCACAGTGATGAGTACATCAGTAAATCTTAGCTGTTATTATTTCTATGATCATATTTTCTAAGTAAAAAATAATCAGACATATGGATGGTCTGAAAACAGAAAACAAAATCCTCCACCTTTGCATAACTCTGATTTTCACATAATAATCTGGTCCTTGGAACCTAACTGTGTTGCTAAGTGAGGCCTTTGCCGTTGAGTTGATTCTGACTCATAGTGACACTGTTGGACAGAGTAGAACTGCCTCATAGGGTTTCCAAGGAGCGGCTGGTGGATTCGAACTGGTGACCTTTTGGTTAGCAGCAGAGCTCTTAACCACTGTTCCACCAGGGCTCCGATAAATGAGGAGTGGGTGTAAAATGTAGGAGAAATGAGTGGAAATATTTGGGTATAAAACTTTTAGAAAATGGCAAGAGTTTTCATAGATTTGGGATTCTGTCCCTCCCACGTGCTACCCCCATCTCCCCATTTAATTCAAGCTTTGACTTCTTTGTGGTTTCTTCTTGCTTTCTGAGCACCTCTGAGTGATATAGATACCATGGTGAGTGAGATGGCCGAGGGCCCTGGGACTGTGGAGCACACATGCTTTCATTCTTTTGGGAGAGAGGACAGATAAGCAATGGTGAAATGGTCCATAAGAGGGGGAAGGAGAGAAAAAAAGGAAACAGGGACTGAGGGAGGGGGTTGAGCTCCCATGCACAGAGGACTCAGGAAAGACCTGTCCGAGGAGGTGGCCCGAGATCTGAGTGAACAGAGGAGTTGTTAAGGATATGGGAAGGAGCATTACAGGTGAGGGAACAGCTGGTGCAGGGTGTGGAGATTGGAGCAAACAGTGTATTTGAGGAAAGGAAAGAAGGCCATCGTGCGAAAGAGGAAGGGAGTGGCTGAGACTGGTCAGGGAGGTTACCAGAGGCTTTCATGGTAGACCCGAGAGTGTTCCTCTTAATTGCAGGAGGCAGCCATTACTAAGTTGGAGTGGGGGGGTGGGGGGTGCAGGACTGTCCTGCTGTGCGCATTGTAGGCACTATTCCCATTGCATATGATAGAAAGGGGTCTCCAAAGCTGAGTAATGTGTGTGGTGGCCCTAGCTTGGGCAGAGACACTATATTTGTTGTACAGAAAAAAATTTTGAAGAATTGTAAGAATTTTCATAGACTTGGGATTCTGTCCCAATTTTTCTGAAGAAGTGACTCCATTCAATGACTAGGATCAATTGATCATTCATAGTTGCATAATTTCCCTACCCCCAACTCAAGTGGAGATCTGTTGGTGCATATGTATATATTTTTTGTTATTATATGATAAAATTGACTGTTGGGAGGTGCACAGTTCTATGAATTTCGACACGTGTATATACATTTTTATAACTACAGCCATAATCAGGATATGGAAAAGTTCCATCACCCCAAAATGCCCCCCACTACTATCCTTTCTACCCTTGTCCTCCCCTAATCCCTGGCAACCGCTGATCTGTTCTTCATCACGATAGAACTGTCTGCAGAGAATGTCCTTTAAGTGGAATTATACCATATGGAACCTTTTGAGACTGGCTTCTTTCACTCAGTATGATGCCCTTTGAATATGTTTTTAAGGCTCCAAGAGGACTTGCTGAGAATAATAGTTGAAAGGCTTTTGTTTTGCTGGGGGTGAGCAGAAGGGAAGAAGAAGCATGGAAATGGTTGTTGGTGGATGGTGAGAGCCAGAAATAAGAGTAGATAGAAGATGTAGATGTGGGTCCTGGAAGGGGATGCAGGGAAGGAACATAGGTATTTAAAGGGGGATCATATAAAGTTTTCTTCTATATTTGTGCATCTAAATCTTCATTGTTTTTTTCCCTTTAGTACTGTGGAGTTTAATTTATTTGGGGGATGTGCCAAAAGGCTGGCTCCTCCTCCAAAGTGGGCATGGGCCTTGGACAGAAGCTGCCCATCGGGATCCAGTCCGTCCCAGTTACAAATACAAGCTGCGTGGGGGCAACTTTTAAACTTTTAGCTTAGTAGAAGAAAAAACAGTTGCAGTAGAAGGACCAAGGAAGTGGGTCCCTGTTCCTGAATGGCAGAGAGGGTCCATGTTCCTGAATGGCAGAGAGGCCAACAGCCAATTGAGATATGAATAGAGCCCCTGTACTGGGAGAGGGTGTGGTCAAGATCTGCCCAGCTTTTGAAAAGGGTGGAATCCCTGGGTGAATCTAGCAGTGTGTACCTGTGACAGGGTGGGTGTGGCAGGACCAAAGAGTAGGGTGGTGAGCCCCTGAATTACCTGTGATGCTACTCAACCATCAACCCTCATCTACTTTCCTTGGAATAATGTGTGAAATGGCTTGTCAATTATAAACCTTTGGTGGTCTTTTTATTGTTACTGTCCATTTCTGCGCCGTCATGGGTAAGAGCCCTGCAAGATAATTAAAGGGGAAAAAAAGACCATCCTGTTTTTGCAATGGCAAGTATGTGTTGCCATGTTCCTCTGGTTACCGCCTGAGCAAAGCATGCACCCAGCCCTGCTGCATAATTATAAATCTCCAGGGACCCCTGATAGTGATCGATAGCACCAGCCAAGCTCGGGGGCTCACATAATGAGCTGTGCAGTCCTGCCAGAGTCACCAGCCAGCCTCCAGGAAGCCTCCCCTCCCCCACCATCCACTTGTACAACCAGCGCCCCCTCCCTGCTGGCCATCGTTGTTGGGTTTCCCTTTGATAGGGAAAAAAAGGCCCTGTTATTTCCGCCTGGGTTGCCTGACAGTCCCTCAGCCTGGTCTAATTATACTGCGTCTGTTCTCGAGCCACAGCGACCCCAGGAAGGCTTTATCAGATTGTCCAACTGACCATGACCAGATCCCCAGCACCTGCCTCCCTTGCTGATTGAGGATGGAAAGGTGTTGATATGCATCGGAGCTGGTGTCTGATTGACTGGCTGGGGTCCTGGGCTGAGGACTGCCCATCTGAGTGTCAGAGATGAAAAATGGAGTTGGCCTCGCAACCCCGCCTCATTAACACCCCCTCAGGTCCAGGGAGTGGGGGATGTGGAGGGGGCGGAGCGGGTATAAGCACAACGCCTGCTGCCATTGTTCAGGGTCCTCCAGGGCGGGTTTCCAGCTGCAGCAGTGTGCCTTGGGCTCATCTCTTACCATTTTTTTTGTCCTCCGCTTTCTCCATCTTTGTTGTTGCAGTTATCCATTCCCTGCTCCTACCCATCCTTCTCTGATTCACCTTCGGTGTGGCCTCCCCACCTTTGCCTTTGACCCTCACATCTTTCTTCTAGTGTCAGTTTTCATGGAAGACAATTGATAATTACTGTTTGCTGGTTGATTTATTAGTGTTATTAGTGTCCTGTTTCTGAACGGAATCATTGGTGCTGCATACTTTTTTCAGGCACCCAGCAGTAATTCTGGTTCTACAAAGAGTTCCTCTAAGGCAGCCAAGGTGTTGGGGGTACAGTCTCTCTGATAATCTTGGCATTAAATCATTGAGGTCCTTTAGAGTTCCATTTGAGTCATAGTTAATTGATCACTAGTGGCCTGGGAAGGTTAAGGTTTTCCAAAAGTAAGCCCATTTCTGCCCTCCTGGATGGTGGGATTTGGCCCCTTGTGTCATTTAAGCTCAGTATCCCTGGACTGAACCCAGTTTTTCTATCAAAGATGGTAGATAGGATCGTGCTACTCAAAGTGTGGTCCCCGGACCAACAGCATTGGCATTGCCTGGGAGCTGGTTAGGAATTCAGAATCTCGAGCCCCACCTTAGACATACTAAATCAGAATCTGCATTTTAACATGATTCCCAGGCAATTCATATGCACATTCCAGTTTGAGAAGTGATTCCCTAAATCAGTAGGGAAGTCCTCCTTCAGCTATAAAAAACGTGAAGAAAAAAAAAAAAAAGTGATTCCCTATATCAGAGTAGGGAAGTCCGCCTTTAGCTATAAGAAAAAAAAAAAATTTTTTTTTTTTTTTTTCTTATCAAGTGGTAAAGAACTCAGCAACTCATTTCCATAAAAGTGGCTTGTGAAGAGTTCCCCCTCCTGGCTTTGGCGGGGACCTTGTTAGACCAAAAATAAATAAATAAAGAAGTTTGAAGCATTGTTGCTGAGAGAAAAGAACCAAATGTGGGTCTTGGGCCTTCGAGACTAAGTTTCCAGGGGTAGATTCTGGGAACAGCTTCTCCATATTCTCGGGGAAATGTCTGGTGTTGAAAGACAACCTTCAAAAAATAAATTATGTTCTCAAGGGTCACCTTGTGGTGACATCCTCTGGGCTGGCTGGTATTAAGATTTTCTGTCTTGACCCATGTTCTGAATAACCACCGCTTACCTTTGGCTAAATGTGAAGCTTTGAAGCTTGGATTTATGGGATGGTACTTTTTCTCAATACATATTTTTTTCACTTGCTAAATGGACATACAGTATTTCTTTAGTCAAAAGAAAACTTTATTTTTTTTACAACTTTTGTTATACAACTAATATGCTCAGTGTAGACAAACTTTAAAATATGATTCATCAAAAAGAAGCACACTGAAATTCTTTCTTACCACTCAGAGACTATGTCTTCAAGATATTGATGCACATAGAAAGATTTTCTTTTAAAAAATGTGACCTTTTGTTCCTTACTGTTTTATCACTTGCTTTCAAAAAAAAAAAATTTTTTTTTCTATTCAATGTATTATGAATATCTTTCCAAGTCAATAAGTGTAGCTTTTCTATATATTCGTCTTTAATGTCTTATAAATTATTTCATTGTATATATAGGATATTCTATATAATGAATTTATTTAATCAGTAACATATTACTGGGCATTTTGGTGTACCTGTTTTTTTTTTTTCTATTGTATCAACATTGCCATGAGCTTCATCTGTAGTGAAATACTTGCACATAGTCAAAATAATTTATTGACTACATATTAAAAATGTATTATTTGAACAAGAGAAGAAGCACAAAATTCTAAAGCTAGAAGATGGTGAGACTCCGTCCCATTGTGGGATGCAGCTTTATGTCCATTAATAGCAAGTTTAGGTGAATAAGCTGTCAATATACTTGGACTATGAAGTACAGCTGGGTTTTCTAAAGAAGAAAGGATTTAGGTTCTTGGCCTCATTGGTCTCCCTAGAAGGATGTGCTAGAATTTCAAGGCATGGTTGGCAAAGCATTGGTGGTAGCTATAGGATTGTCTGGACAACGGAGCCCAGGGAGGGCACAAGGGCTCTTTTGTAAGTGGGTGGGAAGCATCCTGCTGCAAGAGTGTATTGGGTCCACACCTTGGATGAGGATTGGTGTAGAATAGGTTTAAGTAGGCCCTAGAACAAATCTAAGACTTGGGTGTGGGCAGCTGACATTGATATGGTTTTAAGCTAGGAGCTTTAAGATGGGTTGAACTGGGAGCCAGGAACCAAGAGTAAAACAGCCACAACACTGATGGGCGAATGCAGATTCGAGAGCCAGCCTGGGTGGACCCAGGATCAGAGGTCTCAGTAAGAAGGTCTTGGAGAACGCTTGGTAGGTATACACCAAGGAAGTGTCTGAACCTGCACACAGAAAGGAATTTGCGTACTCCTGGTCTAGAAATGACTTTGCAGATGTCATAGCACTGCTGAGACCCTCTGTGGTTTGGACAGAGATTCTTGTTCCCGAAGTGCCTAGCACTTTGCCGCTTGTTCAGTGTGTCCGGGCTTCCTCATTTAAGGCAACTGCATTCACCTCATTCTGGCTTAGAGCAACCTGTCCTGTTTTACTTCTACTGTGTCACAAGGAATTTCTCATTTTCTTTATTATACTGTAGTTATATAGAGTCAGCCGTCTGTATCTGTGGGTGGGATTCAACCAACCGCAGATCAAAAATTTGGCGGGGATAGGGGAAAGGTGATGTGTAGGCACACCTGTTGTAGCCTCCCACCATTTCTTAGTCTCTCTCCAGCACTCATTGTTTAAGTATTGCTTGCCTTGTGTCTGCCATGTGCTATGTAGTTAGGCCTACGATGGTAGCATCTGTACTGAACATGTACCCTTTTTCTTATTTGTCATTATTTCCTGAATACAGTATAACAGTATACAGTATAACAACTGTTTACATAGCATTTACATTGTATTAGGTATTATAAGTAATACAGAGATGATTTAAAGTATATGAAAGAATGTGTGTAGCTTGCAAGCAGATACTACGCCATTTTATATAAGGGACTTGTTAGGTATGGTCAAGTCAGTTCCAACTCATAACAACCCTGTGTACAACAGGATGAAACACCGCCCAGTCCTGTGCCATCGTCATAATCGTTGTTATGCTTGAGTCCATTGTTGCAGCCACTGTGTCAGTCTATCTCCTTGGGGGGCTTCCATCTTTTTGCTGACCCTCTTCTTTACCAAGTATGATGTCCTTCTCCAGGGACTCGTCCCTTCTGATAACACGTCTAAAGCATGTGGGAAGAAGTTTTGCCATCCTCACTTCCGAGAAGTATCCTGGCTGTAATTCTTCCGAGACAGATTTGTTCATTCTTCTGGCAGTGCATATTATATTCAGTATCCTTCACCAGCATCATAATTCAAAGGTGCCAATTCTTCTTAGGTCATCCCTTATTCATTGTCCGGCTTTCTCATGCATATGAGGCGATTGAAAATACCATGGCTTGTGTCAGTCACACCTTAGTCCCCAAAGTGACACCTTTGCTCGTTTACACTTTAAAGAGGTCTTTTGCAGCAGATTTGCCCAATGCAAGGGACTTGAGCATCTGTGAATTTTGGTATCCACGGGGGGTCTTAGAACCAATTTCTTGTGGACACTGAGGGACAACTGTTCATGTCTTAGGAAAAGTAATATAGTGTGGGAAATCACTCCGGGGTTTTGAGTCCAACAGCTCTTCACTTAGCATTCTGGCTCCTCCAATTACTATGTGAACCTTGGGTAAGTTAGTTAACTTTTCTGAGCCTGAGCATCCTTATTTATAAAAGAGATAATGATACCTACTTCATGGGTGATTATAAGAAGTAATGACATATAAAATTCCCCCCTTAGTGTCTGGCTGGATAGTAGGTGCTTAAAATGCACATTATTATTGAGGGCCAAAAGGTAAGTAAGTACAAATATTATTCAAATTTATGCACCAACCACTAGTGCCAAAGGTGAAGAAATTGAAGATTTTTACTAACTTCTACACTCTGAAATTGATCAAACATGCAATCAGGATGCATTGATAATTACTTTTGATTGAAATGTGGAAGTTGGAAACAAAAAGGATCGGTAATTGGAAAATATGGCCTTGGTGATTGAAACGATGCTAGAGATTGTATGATAGGATTTTGCAAGACCAATGAATTATTCATTGCAAATACCTTTTTTCAACAATGTAAACAGCGACTATACACTTGGACCTTGCCAGATGGAATATACAGGAAGCAAATCTGCTACATCTGTGGAAAGAGACCACGGAGAAGCTGAATATCATCAATCAGTCAGAACAAGGCCAGGGAATGACTGTGGAAAAGACCATCAATTGCTCGTATGCAAGTTAAAGCTGAAGAAAATTAAAACAAGTCCACAAGAACCAAAATACGACCTTGAGTATATATATATATATATATATATAAAAAATCCCACCTGAATTTAAAAACAATCTCAAGAAATAGATTTGACACATTGAACACTAATGACTGAAGACCAGACAAGTTATGGGATAACATCAAAGCCATCATACATGAATAAATCAAAAGGTCATTAAAAAGACAGGAAAAAATGAAAATAGATGTCATAAAAGACTCTGAAACTTGCTCTTGAACATAGAGTAGCTAAAGCAGATGGAAGAAATGATGTAGTAAAAGAGCTGAACAGAAGATTTCAAAGGGCAGCTGAAGAAGACAAAGTATTATAATGAATGTGCAAAGAGGTGAAGTTAGAAAACCAAAAGGGAAGAACATACTCGGCATTTCTCAAGCTGAAAGAACTGAAGAAAAAATTCAAGCCTCAAGTTGCAATATTGAAGGATTCTATGGGCAAAAGAATGAATGACACAAGAAGCATCAAAGGAAGGTAGAAGGAATACACAGAGTCACTGTACCAAAAGAATTGATCGACATTCAGCCATTTCAGAAGGTAGCATATGATCAAGAATTGATGGTACTGAAGGAAGAAGTCCAAGCTACGCTGAAGACATTGGCCAAAAAACAAGCCTCCAGGAATTGACGGGATACCAATTGAGATGCTTTAACAAATGAAGGCAGTGCTGGAAGCACTCACTTGTCTATGCCAAGAAATTTGGAAGACAGCTACCTAGCCAACCAACTGGAAGGGATCCATATTTGTGCCCATTCCAAAGAAAGGTAATCCGACAGAATGAGTAAATTGTAAAATTTTGCTGAACATAATTCAAAAGCAATGGCAGCAGCACATTGACAAGGAGCTGCCAGAAATTCAAACCAAATTCAGAAGAGGACGTGGAATGAGGGATATCATTGCTGATGCCAGATGGACCTTGGTTGAAAGCAGAGAATACCAGAAAGATGTTTACGTGTGTTTTATTGACTCTGCAAGGGCATTGGACTATGTGGATCATAACAAATTGTGGGTAACATTTCAAAGAATGGAAATTCCAGAACACTTAATTGTGTTCATGCTGAACCTGTACATAGACCAAGAGGCAGTTGTTCAAAAAGAACAAGGTGATACTGTATGATTTAAAATCAGGAAAGGTATGTGTCAGGGTTGTATGCTTTCGCCATACTTATTCAGTCTTTATGCTGAGCAAATAATCTGAGAACCTGAACTATATGAAGAACAGGGCATCAGGATTGGAGGAACACTTATTAACAACCTTTGATATGCAGATGACACAACCGTGCTTCCTGAAAGTGAAGAAGACTTGAGACACTGATGAAGATCAAAAACTACAGCCGTCAGTATGGATTACACCTCGACATAAAGAAAAAAAAAAAAAAAAACTGGACCAGTAAGCCACATCATGATAAAAGGAGAAAAGATTGAAGTTGTCAAGGATTTCATTTTACTTGGATTCACAATTAATGCCCATGCAAGCAGCAGTCAACAAACGATGTATTGTTTTAACAAATCTGCTGCAAAAGACCTCTTTGAAGTGTTAAAAATCAAAGATGTCACTTTGAGAACTAAGGTGTACCTGACTCAAGGCATTGTATTTTCAATCTTCTCATCTGCCTGGGAAAGCTGGACAATGAATAAGGAAGAACCATGAGGAGTTGATGCCTTTAAATTATGGTGTTGGTGAAGAGTATTGAATATACCATTGTCTGCCAGAAGAACGAACAAGCCTGTCTGGAAGAAGTACAGCCAGAATGCTCCTTAGAAGCAAGGATAGCGAGACTTCATCTTACATACTTTGGACATGTTATCGGGGGGACCAGTCCCTGGAGAAGGACATCATGCTTGGTAAAGTAGATGGTTAACAGAAAAGGGGAAAAGCCTCAACAAGATGGATTGACACAGGGGCTGCAACAATGGGCTCAAGCATAACAACAATTGTGAAGAAGGGGCAGGACTGGGCAGTGTTCCATTCTGTTGTACATAGTGTTGCTATGAGCTGGAACTAACTTTGTGGCACCTAGCAACAACCCGTGACAGTACAAATTAAGGATTCATGAGTATTTGCTGTATGGATAGATGGGAGGAGCCCAGTCTGTGATATGAGGTGGATCTGGGTTCAATCCTGTCTTTGCCCCTGTCTCTGGCCTTTAGACAAGTAAGTTTGCCCTCTCTGGCCTCTTTTCCTCATCTGTAAAGTGGAATAAAATAGTATACTCCTCTTAGTTTGCAGTGAGGATTGAATTACAGAATCCATGTAAAGAACTTGACACCAGGTGCCCTCTCAGGAAATGGCAGTGCTGATGCCGGTAAATGAAATAGTGCCTCAGTAACGCTCCATCTCCTGCATTACGTAGATGGCTCGTATATTTGTTCAGGTTTCATTTTTAGCTAAGAAGATGGTTTCTGGTTTCTGTTTAGCTTTCCCCAGTGACCACCACAACACAGGAAGAAAACAGGACACCTGTGCGCGCACACACCCATTCTCTCCCACCGCCCACAGCTGTACCCATAGGGCTGCATTTCTGCATGTACTTTTCACAAGCAATTATCAGACATTAGACCACCCTGGAGGTTAATTGTGGTCTTTGGAGCACACTGTACTTTCAGAGTGGCCAGAATTTGCTGTATTTTCCCAGCCTATTGGTGGTGGTAGCCTGGCTCAGCTCACATCTTCTAAGTGTTTCCAAGTTCACTTTGAGTCTCCTACTTGGAAATGCTAGTGCACAGCTTTGTGCGTGCAGTGACTTTGTTCTCATGAAATGTCCATTCCCACTAGGGTGTTGGACATTTGGAAGACCTGGAAGGCAATGAGTAGTGTTGCAGTAAGCTCAACCCCTACACAGTGCTGGGGGAAGTCAGAAAGAAGATGTGGTTTTGTCCCTCATGGGCTCACAGGGGCTGGTAACACTCAGCCATTCCCTCATTGCATCCAGACAGAAGCTAGAAAATTATTTAGGATTAGTTTTCTTATCTTTGGGCAGGGGGTAGTGATTATTAACTAGAGGACTTAAGTACTGACTAATTCTGCTGCCCTCAGAGTGCTTCTCAAAACACTAGTCATATGAAAATGTACCACAGAAAAATGCTCTCCGTGGCCAAATATGTTTGGAAAATGCATTATGCTGTATTCCCCTCTGGGCATTTTATAATATACATTTGCATATTCAAGGCTCTGAGAAGTCCTGCAGTTAAAAAAAAAAAAAAGTTTAACTGAGTAGTGCCAAAATCAAATTCACTACAAACACTTTTTTTTTTTTTTTTTTAACCTAACATCTGTTAGCATCCTTAGGAGCTAGGAAAGACACTGGAGAAGTTCTGGGCTGCCTCATTATCCCAAAAGAATTTATAATAAATGGTATATGAATATTAAGAATGAAGAACCTGTGGTGCCCGGCTACAGCCGATGACTGCCCTGACAGGGAACACAACAGAGAACCCCTGAGGGAGCAGGAGAGCAGTGGGATGCAGACCCCAAATTCTCATAAAAAGACCAGACTTAATGGTCTGACTGAGACTAGAAGGACCCCAGTGGTCTTGGCCCCCAGACCTTCTGTCGGCCCAGGACAGGAACCATTCCTGAAGCCAACTCGTCAGACATGGATTGGACTGGACAATGGGTTGGAGAGGGATGCTGGTGAGGAGTGAGCTTCTTGGATCAGGTGAACACTTGAGATTATGTTGGCATCCCCTGCCTGGAGGGGAGACGAGAGGGGTAGAGGGGGTTAGAAGCTGATGAAATGGACACAAAAAGAGAGAGTGGAGGAAGGGAGTGGGCTGTTTCATTAGGGGGAGAGTAATTGGGAGCAAGGTGTATATAAGTTTTTGTGTGAGAAACTGACTTGATTTGTAAACTTTCACTTAAACCACAATAAAAATTATAAAAAGAAAAAAAATGAAGATCCTGTTATTTTTTAGCAAGACATTTAGAAAATGGTGGAATTAAAAGTATTCGGTAATTTCTTTTGTACTCTCTTTTAGATTTGATAATAAAATACTACTCATTGTCTCAGCAACCCACTGTTCTCTTGAAATACCAATGTCATGACATTCAGAAGATGTCTTCCCAGGGGAAAGACCCGAACTTGAGTGATGAAAGTAAACTATGAAATTTTAAAGGCAATGTGTATGAGTACCCTGGATTAATGAGGATTGTAATCCAAGTCATTGCATTTGAGCCTTTAAACACACATGTTTCAGGCAAGAGGGCATCTCCTGAGCCAACCTGACCCAGTTGTCACAGTATGAAAGGTCCAGGGTAATAGATTTATCCTGAAAAATATTTTTCATGCGTTTTGTTTCTTGGGAATAGTACTCATCCACAAAACAGCCTTGCAAGTGGAATGGCTTGGACAACAATCATTTAAGAATGTGAGCACCCTCATGACGCTGTACTGTGGAAATCGGGGCCAACGATCAGACCCCCACAACCTCACTGCACACTACCCCAGACTGCTCTGATGGTGGGTGGGAAGGTGAATCTGCAGGTCAACATTACCCTGCCTCCAAGAGTTCATTAGGTCACTGCTGAAACCTCTGTGCTAAGCAAGAGACAACGGATCCGCTGCTAGTTCTTGTTTATGATTGTATCCACAACCACATATCCCTCTCACCCCTTCTCTCCTGTGGCTGGTCAAGCTAATTTGATTTGACATCCCGGCATTTGAGATTTGTCAAGCATTGTAACCCTAAGCGGTACTAATATTGAAAACCATACTTGAAATTTATGTAATCCAGATGTGTTTGCCAATAAAGCAGCGAGATGAAATGGCAGCTTGGGGCGGGGTAGGCGGAGAAATCCCGTTGCCCTATATTTTTTGCACATGGCATATATAGCCAAGTAGGATTTTATGTATTAATATGTTCCCTTAAGAATAGTCACTGGATTATGAAGTATAGCTTCAAGTAAGAACCTGCATCGGTTTTATTTGCAGCCAAGAATAATTGAATAGGTTTGGGGGAGGAGGAGGGCGATCTATTTTAAATGCTCTTTAAACCTTTTAAATTGGTCAGGACCCTTTAACAGTGTGTTCTTGGGAACTGTTAGTCCCATTGAGTCAGGATTTTTTTTTTTTATGACTCTCTCTAGTGTTGAAGTGCTTTTTTATTTGAACATTTTATTTTTTTAGTTTGAGGGTCTCTGGTATCACCCAGAAGCCCCCTAAGAAATGAAGGCGTTGACCCCCAAGTTGTCAGTTCAAAGTTTTCCCAAGTTGGTAATGCCCAAGTGCTGTTTCTATTTTGTGGAAGCTCAATGGGTAGATGGATTAAACGTGAAAACATCTCTATTCAGTATTTGAGCGGCCTTACTTGGAGGATAAGGGTCTATGCCTCTCACCACCCAGCAGTGGCCCGACTCACCTTCTCTGCCACAGTCCCTCCCACCAGTGAAGATTACCACAGTACTATGTCCAGCTTACCCTGTAGGAACTGTGCATGTAGCTCATCTAACCGGGAGTTCTTGGTCAAAAGCTTCTGTGTTCTTGACATGAAAGAACAGCAGAACATATTATTCATTAGGATGCTATGCATAATTAGCAACTACCCTTAACTAGGCTCAGTGGCACGGGGAAACTGGTCATAAACCCAAACTGACCAAACCCATTGCAGTCATACCAGCTAGTAAAAACCCACTGGGGTTGAGTGGATTCCAACTCATAGCTACCCTATAGGACAGAGTAGAACTGCCCCATAGGGTCTGATTTTTTGTTTTTGGAATAAACTCATGTTACAAATTAGAAAAAATCAGACTGTCTAGGGCTGAGTCTGCTCTTGAAAGATCTGGGGTCTCAGTTGGGGAATCTTAGCTGGCTGTAGGTTCATCACTTGGGAGAGTAAGAAGGCAAGGGGCATGGGAGGGGCGCAGTGGCTGGCTCTGTTGGCCTCTAATCAAAAACCCAAACCCGTTGCTGTCGAGTTGATTCTGACTCATAGCGACCCCACAGGGCAGAGTAGAGCTGCCCCATTGGGTTTCCAAGAAGCAGCTGGTAGACTTGAACTGCTAACCTTTTGGTTAGCAGCCTGAGCTCTTAACCCCTGTGCCAACAAGGCTTCAAGCTAGTAAAAGCAGGTGCAAAATTATCCAGAATGCATGGAGTCAAGATCCAAATAAGTGGGAGTGACTTATAATGGACTGAGGTATCCATAAAAACCTGGCTGTGGTTGGTATCAATAACATCTATAGATGTTCCTAGTCAAGAAATCAAGGATCGGGTTGGTATTTTATCCTCCTGTTACAGCAGAATAAAAGGAAAATGATGCTCAGTGTTCAGGGGAAGCTTGTGGTATGGATGGTCCCCACAATTTCCCATTAGTTAAATGGCCATGGAATGAGCCCTGGTGGCATAATGATTAAGCCCTTGGCTGCTCACCTAAAGGTTGGTGGTTCCTACTTATCCAGTGGCTCTGCAGGAGAGAGACCTGGTAATCTGCTCCTGTAAGGACTACAGCCTAGAAAACCCTATGGGTCAGTTCTTCTCAGTTACATGGGGTCACTATGAGTCAAAATTGACTCGACCGCGTCTAACAACAATAACAAACAGCTCTGGAGAAAGCCTGCTGGAGTACGGATGGTACGTTTTTCACTGGGGTAGGAGGGGTGCTTGCCAGCTTTCCTTTTGTCATAATTTATAGCCTGAATTCCAAGAAGATGAGGATGTTGCCTGTAATTCAGACTCTTTCTAGCAGAGCCTCAGCCTGTGGGCTACAGTCTTGTTCTGAGTCAGGTCTTGAGTAAGGAATGCTGTCATGAATCCAAGCCGAATAGATTCCAAGTGATGGAATCTGATTTTTCCTGTTGGGTTCTGAGTTTAGGGAGTCAGTGTGTGGTGTGATCAGTCCCCAGCTGTTTACCTCATGGATACTTCCAGTGCAGGGAGGTGAAGGAGGGGTCTTTAAGGAGCTTTGCCATCATGGAGCCCACGTGAGTCAGGGCCACCCTAGGAAGGGTTGTCCCCTCTGGAAGGCTTAGCACTGGGATTGGAGCACCAGACAAGAGCCATTGTGGCTGCTGGCCCAGCTCTTTCTGCTGATGTCATCACACCCGCGGCCTCTACCTGAGGATGAGAACGAGGCTGAAAGTGGGGAAGTAAGGAGTGTTTCCAGGTTGGGAACTCTAGGTAGATTTTCAAAACAAGTTGGCCCAGCCTTGTGCCAGGCCAAGCCAGTGTGGGCTGACCCGCATTATTCCTAGATCCCAGGATAGAAATGGGATTCTGCTCAATCAGAATTTCTGCCTCCCAACGACAACCACTGAGACCTGCTTGGCCAAGAAAAGTGACCTGCCGTTTTCTTTTTTTAAATTAATCCAGCAGAGCTGGAGAATTTTCTTATGTAATCCATTCTAATCCTCTACTTAATGATCTTATGCATAAGATCATACTAGAAGGGCTGTAACCAGGACAGAGCCAACCAAATGGGTCATAGCATTAAAATAAGAGTGTAGCTAGGACGTGGGGTAGGGAGAGCATCACATGGTAGTTAAGAGCTCCAACATGGGAGTCTGTCAGGTCAGCCTGGGTTTGAATTCTAACTCTGGAACCTACTACCTATGACCCTGGCTTCTCTGACCTTCTCTTCCATTACTGTAAAGTGGGGTGATAGTTGTTGCCATTGTTGTGTGCTGTTGAGTTGATTTCCAACTCATAGCAACCCCATATGACAGAGTAGAACTGACCCATAGGGTTTTCTAGGATGTAATCTTTACGGAAGCAGATGGCCAGGTCTTTCTCCCATGGAGCCACTGGGTGGGTTAGCAGCCAAGCACTTGACCGTTGCGCCACCTGGACTCTTTGGGGTGACAGTACCATGTCATAAATCGATGTGAGAATTGACCATGTTTAGCACATAGTAAAATAAGTGCCCAATAAATAGTAGCTAAATTACTGTTACCCCTTCTCCCATGGCAATAGCCTGTTTTGGGGTGATGCTCTCAGGGCAGCTGAAGGCATCCGATTTCCTTCTTCTTCTAGATCACTGCTGCAATGCTAGTGTGTAAGTGGATGCAAGTTCTAAGGAATTTTGACCTTGGAGCCACACCGCGTAGCCACTGTCAGTTCTCTAGTGGGCCCATTGTCAGGATCGGGTCCTGTTTCATCTGTATCCTCTGAGGTCGGCCAGGAAACAGGAACATTCTGGGATGCTGTTATCTCCGTGGTTGGGGTCAAGCTCTGACTTTGGTGGGGTACAGAGGCCAGTAGGAGTCCTGGTGGTACAGTGGTTAAGAGCTCAGCTGCTAACCAAAAGGTCGGTAGTGCAAATCCACCAGCCGCTCCTTGGAAACCCTATGGGGCAGTTCTACTCTACCATATGAGGTTGCTGAGTCGGAAGCAACTTCACAGTAACAGGTTTGATTTTGTGATTAGAGGTTACCAGAGCCAGCCACTGTGCCCCTCTCATACCTCTTGCCTTCTTACTCTCCAAAGCGATGAACCTGCAGCCAGCTAAGGTTCCCCAACAGAGACCCCAGACCTTTCAAGAGCAGTCTCAGCCCTAGACAGCCTGATTTTCCTCTCAATTTGCAACATGAGTTTATTCCAAAAACAAACAAAAAAAATCAGACCCCTGACATTTCCTTGGCTCACTTCCGTAAACCACTGTGTCCATAAGCCAAGGAAAAGAAGAGCCTGAGTCCTGTGACAGAAATATGGCCGAAATTATTCTTTCTCCGCCTTGGGTCCCGGGAATAGTGAAAATAGTGAACATAATAATAGCTAAAAATTACGGAGTCCCGACTAAATGCCCCGCACTGTTTACACACTTAACGTGGATCAACTCATTCAATCCTCACGACAACCCTGTGAGAGAAGTGCTGTCATTATTGTTTCTTTTTTACAGATAAGGGGACTAGGACACAGAGCAGTTAAGTAACTTGCTGAAGGTCACACAGCTAGGAAATGTCCAAGCCAGTTTTAGGACCCAGATAGTCTACAGTTAGTGGCTATATACTTAACCACAGCCCTGTACTGCCTCTCATGATAGCTGTAAGAGTTCTAAATCTACACATGTGATAAAATGCCATAGAACTATACACAGACGTTATACCAACATCAGTTCCCTAGTTTTGATGTTGTACTTCAGCTGTGTAAGAACCCTCAGGGGAGACTGGGTGAAGGTATCCACAGGACCTCTCTGAACTATTTTTGCAGGTTCCTATGAATCTATAATTATTTCATGATGAAAATGTCTTTAAAAAACAACAATCAAATAAACCTCAGCCAACGTTGTGTTGGGTACTTACTGCTTGTCAAGCACTATGCGAAGTACTTTATTCTTTATTTTATTTAATTGTCCCAGCAACCCAGTGAGGTGTGGGTATTATCTTCAGTTACAGATGAGGAAACTGAGACTTGGCAAGATTAAATAGGTTGCATAAAGTCACATAGGAAATGGTGAGGGCGGAATTTGAACTTGGATCTGACTCCATAGCAAGAACTCATAATGCTTCTTGATAAGTAAGGATATTTAGAAGGTGCGTGAAGTAGGGGGCCCAGCTCTGTGTCAGACTCCACCAGGGAGCAGGTCAAGCTTCTGGGTGACAGGAACCTTCTTAAGACAGCCTTGGGATCTTGTGCAGCCTGTGGGAGACCTGCTAAGGAATTAAACCAGAGCTGATTGGCCCATCTTTTCTCTTTGCCCTCTCTTCCTCCTAGAAGTCCCCTTCCTCTCCATGAAGCACCTGCATGCCACAAAAGCTCAACTACCCTTGTAGGTATTTCTCTGGGGCCGAATCACAGGTAGCTGAGCTTGCCAGGATTCCCCCCTCCCATCCCCGACCCCATTCCAATGAAAGAGCAGAGACATTAGGGCCAGACTTGGGTTTGAATCTTAGCTTGACTTTTTTTTTTCTTTTTTTACTTTGAGCAAGTTACTTAAACTCAGCTGTTTCTCTCATCCACACAACAGGAATACTAAAAGTTACCTACCTGCTTGTTTTATTACGAACATCAGAAGAGATAAAACACATGGGTACTGTATAAATGTTGATTCCCATTTGTTCATTCAGCAAACTTTGAGCCCCTAGTAGGAGCTCCACACAGTCTTGCATTAGCCAATGAAAGCCTTTGCTGAGGTTTGGCTCAGAGGATGCCAGGGATACAAGGATGAGCACAAAGTGGTTCCAGCATCAGGAAGCGTGTAATGGAGTGAGAGTGACTTAAGGAGTGGAAAAGGCTCATCATGTATTTTTGCAGATCAGTGTGTCAACCTAGAAGGAACCCTGGTGGCGCAGTGGTTAAACACTTGGCTGCTAACCGAAAGGTCGGCAGTTCGAACCCACCAACCGCTCCATGGGACAAAGACGTGGCAGTCTGCTCCCGTAAAGATTACAGCCTTGAAAACCCCATGGGGCAGTTCTGTTCTGTCCTATAGGGTCACTGTGAGTCGGAATCCACTGGACAGCAATGGAGGAGAGGAGCCACCTAGCCTGGAGCTACCTCCCTGGATCCCGAGGTGAGACCTAAGCCAGGCGCTTTCCTGGGATTCAAGGACGCAGAAGAGGGAGCACTATCAATCACTATGTTGGATGGCATCTGTGATTATCATCTTCATTTCCATTAAAGGTGTCTCATGACAGGGCACCATCAAGTTCAATTTAGTCTGAATCAGGGCACGACAAGGACTTATTTTTCTGTTTCAGCCCTAGGCTGAACCTGTCTTGAATAATTCAGTGTTCATCTACTTCCAAACACCGAGCTTTATCTTTTTCTGAACTGTTTTGTTCAGGGTCATGCGGGTTAGTTGTTTGTCCTTATCTCCTCTCCATCAAAGGCCCACCCATCCCCACTCTGGTTGCAAGTAAGGAGCATTTTTGAAAGAATAAAAATCAGTTTTGTATACTATGGGGTGGTGTCAGCTGCCTAAAGCCTAGAGACAGGCCTGAGGACAGAGGCTGCACAGTGGCCCATAGATGTCTTTTGACCTAACCTTCTTAAAAAAATTAGCAATTTTTTTTGCTATCATTTAAAAATTGGGAGATTTTCGAATGGGGCAACCATTAGCTGAAGCTGAGTAGCAGCTACCCCGTTTAGATGGGATAAACTCTGTCCAATCTGTAGGTCCCCCCATGCCCCAAACTTCTCTCATTCGCCCTGCATGCCTGACCGCTACAGGCACCTGGTTGTCAACCCCTGGCCCACATGAGGAAGAAAAACTGCCTGTGAAGGTGCAACAGGTTAGATAGTCCAGGAGCTATATTGGGTCAGAGCTGATCCTGAAACCCTGTTCCTTAGGCTAGGGTAGGAAACTGCCCATCCTTCTCTCAGACCAATGTTACAGCTACTCCTTGATCAGGAAGCTGGGATTCTGGAGGAGAATTCTCAGCTTTGAAGCAATACCCCATTGGTAGCGGAATTCCTGGAAAAGTGATCTAGGGATAGCGAATGTTGATATGGAGAGTCATTGGTGCATATGTACATCTGTGGGCAAGAGCTGGTTTGGGGTATGTTTGGGTGACATGGTGTATCAGCTGGGGCACCAAAGAAGGAGTCAGAAGACTTAAGTTTCAGTCTGGCTCTGCCACTTGCTAAGAGGCCGTTTGACTTCTTGGAGCCCCTGTTTGTTTTCTCATCTGTAAAATGGGGTTACTGTCTACTGTGCCTACCACACAGGGTAGATGAGAGGATCAGGTTGCATAGTTATGTGAAAATATGTCATGAACTGTAAAGCTTTATTGAAAAACTAAGTGGTATGCCAGCCAAGGGCGTGCTGTGGAAGAACACACATCCTCTGTCATTCTCTATAGTGTGTAGGTCAGGGGTCGGCAAACGAGGGCCTACGGGCCAAATCTGCCCACAAGAAAGGTTTTTACTTTTTGTTGTTGTTGTTATTTTAATGGTGGAAAAAATAAATAAAAAGAAGAACATTTCATGGTACATGAAATTTATATGAAGTTCAAATTTCAGGGTCCATAAATAAATTTTCATTGGAACCCAGCCACGCTCACTTTTTTATGTGTTGTCTATGGCTGTTTTCATGTTACAACGGCCGAGTTGGGTAGTTACAACAGACTGTATGGCCCGACCCACAAAGCATAAAATATTTACTGTCAGACCCTTGACAGAAAACGTTTGCCAGCGTCTGGTGCAGATCATGGAGGCACAGTGTATCAGTCTCCCCACCCCTTTTCCTCATTTCTTCTGCCACCCCAACTCAGGTGCTGCTCCAAATAGGTGGCACAAGGGATATTTTCAGATATAAAACTGCGGGCAAATCCTTTACAGCCGGCAGCAAACCTGCCCTTCACAACAAAACCGGGAATTTCTCTCACTTTAATTCCCATTAAGTAATGCTCCCATCCTCTGAGCTCCAGCTAGGGGCACTTCCGATAAAAACCACAGCGTTTTTGTAAAACCAGTCCCCTTTTTAGCAACAACCACAAAAAGAGAAGAGGTTGTTCCTGTCACAGTGGGCATTTCTCCAACGGATTAACCACGGAACGGGCCGGTCGGCAGAGCTTCCTCCCCTTCAGCCACAGTCTAACAGGAAACTCAGAATGCAGCTATTGCTCTGATAAGCCGTTTGGGGCAGCTTGCCCAGCCTGGTGGTGCGGTGTTCTAGTGCCTTTTCAAACACTTGGTATTATCCCATTTTACAAATGAGGCGATCAAGGCACAGCAGGTTTCAGCGATCTGAGGTCTTGGCCAAGGAGCCAGAAGTTTAGTCTGGTTCTATCACTTGTTGACTGAGCATTTGACTTTTGGAGCCTCAGTTTTATTATCTGTAAAATAGGGATAACCAAAAACTAAACCAAACCCATTGCCGTCTAGTCAATTCTGACTCACAGCGACCCTATAGGACAGAGTAGAACTGCCCCATAGGGTTTCCAAGGAGCGCCTGGTGGATTCCAACCACCAGCCCTTTGGTTAGCAGCCAAACCCTTAACCACACCTCCACCAGAGTTTCAAAAGAGGGACAGCAGGACTCAAACCAGGCCTTGTATGTCCAGGCTGCTACAGTGGATTGTCCAGTGAAGGGTGCTTTTCCTCTGGCTGCCTCCGGGCTGGTCCATAGCATCCTCACAGGAGGAAGGGTGGGTTCTCAGAGTCGTGGTACCTTCTGCCTCGTGCTTCTCATTCCAAGAGCTCATATAGAGTATTTTTTTTTTTAAATAATTTTTATTGAGCTTTAAGTGAACATTTACAAATCAAGTTAGTCTGTCACATATAAGCTTATGTACACCTTACTCCATACTCCCACTCACTCTCCCCCTAATGAGTCAGTCTGCTCCCTCTTTCCAGTTTCTCCTTTTGTGACAATTTTGCCAGTTTCTAACCCTCTCTACCCTCCCATCTCCCCTCCAGACAGAGATGCCAACACAGTCTCAAGTGTCCACCTGATACAAGTAGCTCACTCTTCATCATCATCTCTCTCCAACCCCATTGTCCAGTCCCTTCCATGTCTGATGAGTTGTCTTCGGGAATGGTTCCTGTCCTGGGCCAACAGAAGGTTTGGAGACCGTGACCACTGGGATTCCTCTAGTCTCAGTCAGACCATTAAGTCTGGTCTTTTTATGAGAATTTGGGGTCTGCATCCCACTATTCTCCTGCTCCCTCAGGGGTTCTCTGTTGTCCTCCCTGTCAGGGCAGTCATCGGTTGTGGCCGGGTACCATCTAGTTCTTCTAGTCTCAGGATGATGTAAGTCTCAGGTTCATGTGGCCCTTTCTGTCTCTTGGGCTCATAGTTATCGTGTGACCTTGGTGTTCTTCATTCTCCTTTGATCCAGGTGGGTTGAGACCAATTGATGCATCTTAAATGGCCGCTTGTTAGCATTTAAGACCCCAGAAGCCACATTTCAAAATGGGATGCAGAATGTTTTCATAATGGTATTATTTTGCCAATTGACTTAGAAGTCCCCTTAAGCCATAGTTCCCAAACCCCTGCCCTTGCTCCGCTGACCTTTGAAGCATTCAGTTTAGCCTGGAAACTTCTTTGCTTTTGGTCCAGTCCAGTTGAGCTGACCTTCCATGTATTGAGTATTGACCTTCCCTTCACCTAAAGTCATTCTTATCTACTAACTAAATAACCCTCTCCCACCCTCTCTCCCTCCCCCGCCTCGTAACCACAAAAGTATGTGTTCTTCTCAGTTTGTACTGTTTCTCAAGATCTTATAATAGTGGTCTTATACAATATTTGTCCTTTTGCCTCTGACTAATTTCACTCAGCATAATGCGTTCCAGGTTCCTCCATGTTATGAAATGTTTCACAGATTCGTCACTGTTCTTTATCGATGCGTAGTATTCCATTGTGTGAATATACCACAATTTATTTAACCATTCATCCATTGATGGACACCTTGGTTGCTTCCAGCTTTTTGCTATTGTAAACAGTGCTGCAATAAACATGGGAGTGCATATATCTGTTCGTGTGAAGGCTCTTGTAGAGAGTATTTCTATACTGAATTTGTTTACTTGAGCTCTGAGGAAAAATCAGTTGTTAACAACAAAAAAAAGGGGGGGGTGGGATATGTCTTGCATACATCTCTGTGTTATTTACAAGAGAAATTGGGAGAGCAGTGAACTATCATTTTCTTCGCCGTTGACAGTGCGTCTGAAGGATGAGTCTAAGAGATCCTGGGGAGATACTCCAAATAAAACGCCAACATGGCAGATGATTTCATAAAGGAGGTCTCCAGTGACCTCCTGGAAAGCATGAGGACGCTGATACTTCCTTCTTAGGTAGCACCTTATGTGCCAAGCTCTTGTGTAACAAACACAAATGAAATCAGCACCGAAAACCATAGAGATGCTGTACTTCTCCCTACTAGGGCGATTTCTTAAAACTTTCAGCTCACCCACTGGGAACAACTTCAGGTTGCAAGTGAAATATTACTTTTGAAAGCCTAAATTTCTGCTGTTGTTTTTTTTGTTTTAAAGATTGTCTTTTTCTTTACTGTCAATATTTTCAGACATAACGAAGAACATAAAGAGTCCTATGAAGAACTTCAACATACGCGTTGCCCAGACTTGACAGTTATCATGAGTTCACCACACTTCACCTATCGCTTTTTGTTGTTGTTGCTAAAATATTTGAAACTGTATCCATATTTCATGTCATGTCACCTCTTCATGCGACAGTATTTCTTTTAAAAAAAGTTCCTTTTTTTTTTTTTAATATAACCTAAATGTCATTATCACACCTAAAAACAGTAAGAGTGAGTCTGGGATCATATTTAGATCTCAAGTCTAGGGCTTCAAACTGCATGGATAGAATTGTGGGGTGTGAACAGAGAGTAATGCTGATGAAATGAGAGAATCTGAGGCTGGATGAGAGGTGGCCTGCAAGAGGCTTTCAGAAGGTCAGTGAGGCTGAGCCCAAATGGAGTGTTCCTGGCCAGTTGGGTGTTTCTCCCCTTGCCTGGTGGTAACCCAGGTCCCTCCATGGAATTCTGCCAGCATCGACTGACTCTTCCAAGGGCTCCTGCCTCTCGGCACTGTGAGCTGGGTGCCCAGCCCTAGCATTAGAGGACTCAGCATTCAAGACATATGGCCGGCAGCACCCTGTGCGCGCTTCTGGTTGCTCTGCATAAAGAGAATTGTTTCATTCTCTGAACAGTGTTCATTTAAGTCAAGAGTACTTCACTCCCCTCCTTCCATAGCCAGTCCATATATCCTCACTTCTCCCCAAAAAAGGAAAAAGCTTTTTGGAATTTGTTTTCAGTGGGCTCACTCAAAAGGAGCTTTATGTTTATTTTCGAGTGGCTTTCTGGACGGTTATGTCCATTTATCATGCCTCCCTACCAGCCCTCCCCCCACCTCTCCTCTCCTCTCCCCTGAAAACTTAAACTTCATCAAACTGTTCCTAACGACTACCACATGTCTTCGGAGGGCGCGGGGTGGGGGGAGGTGGGAGCTGGGAAGTGAAGGAATACTCCAAGGAGCACAGTAGCATATTAAAATTCAATGGCTTAGTCATCAGAGTTTTCAGCCCAAGCACCGAAGAAAAATAAATGAATGCTCTGTAACTGGCCTTGTAGATCTCAGGGGAAGGGGGTGGCAGGGGGAGGGAGAGAGGGGAGAGGTTGTGGTTTTTAGATAGAAGAGTTCGTGCTGTGGAGAACAATTAGGGCCTTTGCTGAGAAATAACAAGATGCACTACTGTTTTCCTGCTTCCTAGAGAAATGCACATTGTCAGGGCAGAAGGGCTGAGTCTGCTTAACAAGCTCAGCTCACAGATGAGGAAACTGAGGCCCATGCACAGGTATGACTTATCCAGAGTCATGTATTGACTTAGTGATAGAGGTGGGGCTAGATCCGAGATCTCAGCACCACACAGCGTTATTTCCTTCCAGCTCAGAGAGAGCATTTTCCTTTTCCTGGTAGATCTGCTTGGAGTTCTGGGTGGAAGGGGCTCCATTAGGTTACCTCTGGGTTTTAAGAGCATCTTCTCTTAGGCTGAGAATTGCTATGGTGTCCCTGAGATATCAGAGGTCTCACCTGCTAAGGGTACCTGCTTCAGCATCCTTACCCCCTTCCTTCCTCTCTACCCACTGATGTTGTAGAAATGCCAGCTAGGCCCTTCCCACCCATCTCTGCCTGCTAGAATAGAGAATGGAACCCCAATGTGTTAAGAGTTGTTCTGCACTGCTCAGGTCCTAAGGACTATGCAGGAGCTGCCTCTGAAGCTTGTTGCTTCTGTTTCCATGACTTCTTTAATCCCTACATCCTCCTTTGGAAGAATAGGCAAGATAGCCCTTTCCTTTGTTTTTAGATGAAGCAGTTGAGTCATAAGGAAGTGAGATGACTTGCTTGAAGTCCTGAGTTGATGGGTGGAAGAACTGGCTCTGTACAGCACGTCTCCTGGTCCCAAACCCTTCAGACTGGATTAAAATCCCCCTTTTTGGAGATCAGGGATTGAATGGGGGAGTGATTTTTTAAATTCTTGAGCTAGATAAGGAGTTAGAGAAGATCGAAGCCAAGCTTCTTGTTCTGAGGATGAGGAAGCAGGGCCAGGGAGGGGAGGGCTCTGACTTAGACCAGTAGAGGTGTCTCGTCCAGCCAGGGCAATAGCTCTGGGACACTCTTGGGACAATGCAGTGTGCTAGGAAGGGCTGGAATGATCAGTCATGACACCATCTCAGTGTCAGTGAGAGCACTGTAGGGCACTATTGGCTTTGGGTTTCTTTGATCAGTTTGGGGTGGGGGCATTCTGAAAGAAAAAGGTAAAAAAGAGTAGTCAACCAACTCAGCTAACTGTTGTTGGCAAAAACCAAACAGAATCATAGTTTCTGAGCAGTTTAAAAGACCTCCCTAGAGTAGCAGGGCAAATTCCCATGGATTCAGGCCATGAAGTGTAATTTCTAAGGGCACAGTTGCTCTTGTTTCCCCTATGTTATTGTAGAAATGCTGGTTGTATCCAGTCCTCTGATCATCCCTCCTTCTATTTAGTCACAGAATTTAGACCCAAAAGGACACATAGCCGTGATGTGCTGCCACTTAATTGTAGGGGTGGCATAAATCAAAGAAATGGAGACTGAGAGCATGAAAGAGAATTGTTCCAAGGTAGAGCCTAGGTTAGAATCCTGGCCTCTGGCTCTCAGCCTCAAGCCCTTCCCACAGTACTCTCTGCTCAGTGCTCGCCTTCCCAACCTGCTTCTAAAAGATCAGGTGGGTTTGGAGAAATAGCTGGTGGAGCTGGGACTCCCTCCTATTTTCCTGCTGGAGAAGTCTTGTGAGGTCTGTGTCTCCTCCCTCAGAGCAGACATTGGAAAATTTCTCTGGCAGACCGTTGATCTTACAGAGCAGAGCCAACCAAACTCCAATCCCATAAAGATGTCAGCATGCAAAACAGAGCTGCTGGAGCCCGCACACCCCGACCCACCAGCCTTGTTAGGCAGGCGGTTAATGTTCTCTCTCCCAGGCTCCCAAATCCCAGGCTCCCCAGAAGATGTCAGCCGGAGGGCAGGAGTGGTATGTGATGACAGTGCCATGCATGTCAGACATGTCCTTAATTTCTCAGCGTGGTCTAGCTTCTTGGGCTGGTGGAGGAGAAAGGGGCTCTTGAGAGCAAAGTCCTCAGTCATCTTGGTATCTCCCATTGTGCTTGGAATTGACCTCTGTCCTAAGTGAATGATTGGGCATTTAGTCCCATGTGGGTACTGGAAACCATTAACACTGTGCAGGTCTGGCTGTCCAGGCTCCCCAAGAAAGGGTCAGCCCCCACGCGTGAGAGCTCAGGGAAGGGCCCAGCCCTTCTGACCCAAATAAGCTTTGGTTCCCTGGGCCTGTAACAGGTGACGGTAATAGTCAAGCATGACCAGACCTGACGTTTATAAGCATGGGAGTAGAGGTGAGTACTCTGACCCCAAAGGTGTGCTGATTAAAAGCTGAGAACCTGCAAAAACTTATGTTTAAACCCCACCTCTCTTCCACATCCACTCTGTCTCATCCTACTGATGGCTTCTGTTTTGCAATAAAAGCCTCTTTTATTTCCCCCATAGAATTTCAAACCAGAGCCCAAAACTCAGGAATACGAAGGGTTGAGCCTGGCTCCCATGCAAACACGGACTCCACGTATAAGCCCGTGTACAAAATGGCTCCCCCATATGTTCCCCTTACCAAAAGCAGCGTTTCTAAAGAGATGACCCCTCAACCTGTCAGAGCATCCAGAGGCCCCAAGTGCCTAATGAAAGCCAGAGCTACCACCAAAGCGTTCCTGATGTGAAACTAGTCCCCAGAGTCACTTAGCACTAAACTCAACTCAAAACAAACCTGGGTTCCATTATCTCCTTGGCCTAGTTTTGTCTCCTGCAGCAGCCTCTTAGACCTTTTTTGGCAGTCTGATGTGCTGTTTTGGGTCCCTCTCCTCTGTCCAGATTTTCAGGGTGTCGATCATGTAATGAGATGGAGTCTAGGCAGCTAGATGTGGAGGGCAGTGCTAGATACCAACCCCCTGGCAGCTGGGGGCTCATAGGTGACAACCACGAGTGAGAGGCGGCAGGAAGTAACATGGCAGAGGCCCTTGAGAAAACAGTATTGCATTATTGTCACCGTTAATAATAGCCCTTTATTTGAGCCTTGCTAGGACAATGCCCCAAACAAAGCTGAGAGGAAGAAACAGTCCCTGCCATGGGGCTTTGTAATTTATCAAGGCTAATGGAGGAAGAATAATCTACTAGGGAAAAGTTGTGGAGGTGGGCTGGGAATAGATTTTATAGTTGCTGGAAGTATAATTGGAAGATACCCACAGCCTCACTGTGTATTCCTCAGTCTGATTTGTGACTGGGTCCCTGTCTCTCCTTTGGCCTGTCTCCCCCTGGATCTGAGCCCCTCAAAGGCTCTGCAAAGAGAAAGTCTCATGGACCTCAGTTTAAATCTTGCATCCAACATAGCAGGGTGACCTTGGGCTGGTTCCTTTATTTCTGAGCCTCAGGCTCTTATCTGCAAGGGAGCTGCCCAGATTGGTGATCAGGAGGGTATGTGCACATTGCATTGCTAAAAGAATAATAACTATAAAAGATAGTTGACAAGGGCATTGATATGAAGAGGACTTCCAAGAAGTGCCTTTGTACTCCTTAGAGAGAGGCTCCAAATGCAATGCTTGGTTCTAACTAATGCCACCATTTACTGAGGGCCTACTGTGCACCAGAAGAGTGCTTGGGTGACATAAAAGATTAAGTGGTTGGCTACTAACTGAAAGGTTGGTGGTTTGAACCCACGCAGAAGTGCCTCAGAAGAAAGGCCTGGTAATTTGCTCCTGAAAGATCACAGCCTTGAAAACCCTATGGGGTGCAGTTCTACTCTCCACACATGGGGTTGCCGTGAGTCAGAATTAACTCAAGGGCAATGGGTGTGGGCTTTTGTTTTCTTTTTTTCACTGTGCACCAAGCATAGACCTGTTGCATTTCTGGATGTGCTTTGCTTCTCAATCAAAAAATGGTCACAGAATTATTGCCTCTGCCCCTTTTCAGGTGGGGGTGTGAATCTGTGTTTCCTTGCTGTGGTGCTCAACTCTCGCCATACCAGGGATGTGGTGGCATTTTGGGCTGGAAGGGAGCATAAAAGCCCACAGCCCACCCTGCCTAGTCGGAAGTCATACTGTCCTCCTGAAATGCTGGCAGCTGGTAGCTGCAGCTGTGTTGCAACAAGTCTAATTTAATTTGGAGGGTGGTACAGGCAGCACTGTGTGGTGTTTTTTAAAAGCCAGAAGAATGCAGCTTATTCACCAAAGTGTGAACATGGCTATGCCTTGGGTAGGGGAAGCCAGAGGAGAATGTGTGATAGCATTTTAAAAGTGAAAATTCTGATCATTGTAAATTGATTATAGTGTCCATTATGCAGGAGGTCTAAATGGATTAACTCATTACAGCTAAGTAAGAGTCTGATTTTCTTAAGGTCTGCCCCCTTGCAGGGTTTATAATTCCATTTTGACCACTTATTAATCTATAAGATGGAAATCCAATCATCGTTTGTCAGTAACCATTATCCTTCTTCATGGTCCTTGTTATCACCACCTTGGTTCATAAAAAATAAAAATCAGGCCAAAAAGAAAAAAAGACATTTTTCACACAATGCAGTTGGTATAAACCCAAAAGTATTGGTGGAGAGAATGATTTTTAAGTTAAATCCTCTTGCATGAGAAAAACAGGCTACTTACTGAAATCCTATGGTAAATGGTTTTGAGAAGCAAAAAACTATCTCCCTATTTATCTTTTGGGTGAACCTGGATTTTTCATATCCATGATTATTACACTATCTATGCAAGCTGATACCATTCTCACAGTATTTCTGTTTTTACATTAACTTATATCCTTTCTCTACATATCGTAAGTCAAAATGCTAAAATTTTCCAGGTTATTAAAACTAGATGAGGGTGATGGTGACATGAGATGTGAAAGTGGTTTAGAAATATCACATAAAGGTAAGGATAACATATTATAAACCCAAACAGGACAGGAAAAAGCATTTGGAAAAACTATGGCTACAGAATAGTGTGGAAAGAAACCTAGAGTAGAAGTTGAAAGTCTTAATCTCCCTCTGCTCTGCCCCTCACCTTTTGTATGACCTTGGTCAAGACTTTGGGTCTCCACGGACTGCAACTGTAATGGAGGGAGTACGGTAGTTTTTATGCAAATAACACATGCGTTATACATTTTTTGCCGACTGCTTGCCTCTCTCTCACATTATTTTCCTAGGCACACTATGCATGTTATATGTATGGGTACATCGTTATTTACATGGGCGTATTATTTGCGAAAAAATACAGTACAGATTAAATGCTTTCTAAAAAAATCCTTAAAATCAATAACTATTATGGAATTCTTCCAGTAAGACAGTCCTGGGCCCAGTGCCTATTTCAGAAAAACTGTTAACCCCTGGTTATCCGTACAGATTCATCCCAAGAAGGAAGTAGGAGTGAGTTTGTAGACAACGTTCTGGGAAGTAACCTTATCTGGGAATTCTGCTACCTTTTCGGAGCCCCTTCATTGAATTACATGGTGATCAGCAGTTGGGACCTTGAGTATTTATTATTCAAGAGGCAGTACACTGTCCTGCAGAATGCAGGTACTTAATTGGCTAGAATCAGGTGGGTTATTGAATTCAGAAAATCCTCATTTTGTATTTGGCTTTCTTGTCCCTGCTCCACTTGACCACTTTCTGCATGGCTCTCAAGGCTTCTGGGGTTTCCTGATGTTGGGTATAATTTTGTCCCCTCTGTGCTCAGGTAGGGGCACAAGGAAAGCAGTCTGCCAATTAACAAAATATTTTCCATTTTTAGTTGATTTTTTGGCAGGGTCTCTGGGGAGTCATAGACTTGTCTGAGTTTTCTAGGGGGAGCTGGGTATTTGAGGAGAGCAGTAAACATCACCCTGTGACCCAGCCAGCTCTGAAAAGCCATTGATTGGCTATGTCACCGAGCATTTGAGTCTCACTAACCTTTTTTTTCTTTTGGTAACTACCACTTTGTAAGGCTCAGGCCAGATCCCGTCTGCTGAAAGGAGGGGAAACAGACAGATACCACACAGATTCTTGTCTGTCAAAACAAAAAGCTGACCTTGTGCATCACCCAGAGGAATGAACTGGGTAGGTTGGTTGATTGGTTGGTTTCTGGGAAGGAAGGGAACTGGGTAGGGGAGGATTTCCTCCAGTTATACCTCTCCCTGTCCCCTCCCCGCCCCCAAACAGAAGAAACCTGCTCATCTTTTGGAGGTGTCTGTGGTTGTTTTTACCCAACCCCCAAACTATCTAAAAGCTGAGCAATTGTTGGTGAGGTTCTCATCCCTAATCTTACCTCCCGCCCACCCCCTTGTTCCTGCTGTGACATCACCACACCTAATTCAAACCACAGTTGTAGAATCTGACCCTTCTGTCCTCATTCAGGCTCAACTATGACTCATGAGTGTTCTTGCTAGCAGGAGCCAGGGCCAGACCCACAGGCATGTGACGTCCCTAGGGAGGAGCAGGCAAGCAAGCAGAGGTTGGCCTGGGTAGAGAAAGTCTGCTCTGAGAACATGCATCAGGTCCATCTTGGCTACAAGACAATTGCCCTTGTGCTAGCCCTGTGAGTTTTGTGGCTGGTGGTCCTGGTGTTAGAACATGTGAGCTTGACTGGGTGAGGCTGAAGGCCTGCAGCCCCGTGGCTGTGAAAGGAAAGATAACTGTCAGGTAGCTTTTCTGGAGACAGTTCTTGGCCTTTTTCATCAATGGTGACTTGAGGTTTGATCATCTTCTGCACTGTCCAGTAGGTAGCCATTGGTCCCATGTGACTATTTAAATTTTAATTAATTAATATTAAATAAAATTAAAATATTAGTTCTTCAGTCACATTAGTCACATTTCAAGTGCTCAGTAGCCACATATGACTAGTAACAATCATGTCTGGACAGCACAGATATAGAACATGTTCATCCTTACAGAACGTTCTGGAGGTTATCTGATTCTTCTGGGTACATGATGGCAAGCCAGCTCTTTCCTAGACTGGGTCCTGTGACTGCTTCTGGTCTAAAAACTCAACTTTGCATCCTGAAGTCCCAGAGGCCTCCTGGGGACTTAGTTACTCTTGAGTTGGTTCTGACAAGTACCAGTTCTACACGCTTCAGTCACTTTTTTTTCTCCCCCATTGCCATAGAACCAGGTCTTCCTAAGCTAACATGCTTCTTGAATTCATTTTGTTTTAATGTTTCCGTCTAATACCAAAGGACTTTAGATTCCTCTGGAGCAGTTGTCTTCCATATGTGTTTGGAAGGGACTTGGCTTACTCAAGTAAGAATGGAGAGGTCAGAATTCAGAGGTCAGCCTTAAGACTTGTCTTGATAACAAACCAACTTATGAGACCAGGACTTGTTATTGTTCATACTAAGTCTTGGGTATGGATTTGTACATGAGGAATAATGAAATTTTATTGTATATTAAGATTTCTTATGTAAGCTTGTGTTGAAGCAGCTAAGCTACTGAGAAGGGATTTGACCCCTCTGTGTGGCTCTGTATGTAGGTGAGCCATATTGTGGCTCAGAACAATCCCAGAAATCCTGGGCAGGAGACAGGGCAATCTCTGTGCTGTTCTTGCAGCTGCACAGCTCTGACAGTCCACAAAATGGGGCACTCACGGCCACATTGTACGGGATATAATTTATTTTCCTTTGGGGTAGCCTTTGCCTTCTTTGTACTATCCCCTCTGGAGTGAGTGAGGGTGTGGGTGTGTGTGTGTGTGCTGAGAACGGGGCAAGAAACTGGGAACATAGGCCTCTGTGAAACATTTTCACTTGTGAAAGAAAAATAAGAGTCATGGCAGTTTTGCCTTGAGTGTTTGGAACCTGACACCAGCCTAGTTTTCCTCCACTGAGTTTCCAAATGTCACACTGTACAAGTTACCGACACTGTGTCTCATGACCGATTCGATTCCCAACCCCCCCCCACCCTGCCTCGTTTTCCCAAACAAACCCCCTACAACTCGAAGGTCAGAACCCCGGACAGCTTTTTACACAGCCACCATATGGTGTTTGCTTTAGCATAGATCCACAAATGATGTGTTATTACAGTGGAGGTGCAGAAAATTATATGACAAAACTGGTTTTGTTTCTCTACTAGAAACCCAAGGCTGAAATACTGCGGTATTCCTTCACGCCTGACTCAGAAGACGAAAAGGGGCTTTTCCCAGTAATTCTGGGGATTCACTAGGGACCAGAGGGCGGGGGGAAAGTAACATTGCACTGGTCACTAGTGGCCGGACTAGTGGTTTATTTTCTGTCTGTGTTCTATCGAATTCACCTTTTTCCAGTTGACTGTCCCTTGCATGGTTTATTTGTCTCTAGGTAGCCCTGCCTCCCCCCACCTCGCCCCTCCCCCAATAGATTGTGGATTGACTATAGAATGGGCATCACACTTAGCTGAGACCCATCAGCTGGATTTCACGAAGGAACAAGAATGGGAATGGGTGTTGGGTTAGTGCCAGAGTATTTTGCAAGGACTTAATAATACCCACCCAGTGGATTCTATACCCTATTTTGCTGAACAACGATGTCCTGAGAATTGGGTTAAGTGATGTTGCAAAGGAAATGATCAGGGGTTGGGTTTCATTTAAGGAGGCATTGGAATGTTCTTGAGGCCAATGTGGGATCACACTCCCCGCCCCCCCCCCCACCCGAGTCACGGCCCCTGGAACAAGACTGGTGGAGAAGGGGAAGAATTTATCTAATTTCTGCTTCACTTTCCTCATTTTTTGGAGCCCTGGTAACACAGTGGTTAAGACCTACAGCTGCTAATCAAAAGGTCAGCATTTTGAATCTACCAGCCGCTCTTTGGAAACTCTATGGGGCAGTTCTACTCTGTTGTATAGGGTCACTATGAGTCAGAATTGACTTGATGGCAATGGGTTTTTTTTTCCTTCATTTTTATAAAAGTAACTTGGAACCACACAGCAGTTGAGAGGATCTAGAATCCTGAGCACCTTGCCTCTTTGGTCTGAGGAGATCCATGCCCCGGACTTTCTGGAACCTTCTGCTGGGTGCATTCTTCCCTTTTCTTCCCAGAATAGAGGAGGGGGAGAGGTGAGAAAGTGATGAATCAAGTTCATGGTGGAGTCAGAATGGGCCTCTGTCAGTCTCTTCCGGCACTAAGGTCACAGGTCAAGTTTGGGTGAAGGTCATGTAATGGAAGTAGCTTTGGAGCTCAGAGGGGGAAGTCTTTAATCCAATTCAAGTAAATCTCTGAGCCTCAGTTTTCACATCTGCAGTTGGGGTTAATTTTACCTGCCCTGTTGTGAAAATTGAATAATATGGCAGTATTTTGTTCAAATATTGTTCTGTACCTGTGGGGGAAAAAAAGGTAAAGGTTTAGTTGCTCAGATTCACTGGCCTTATTTTAAGGGTGCGATAGCCACAGGAAGCTAGTGGCTACCATATTGGACAGTACCATTCTATGCAAATGTAAGTAAGTAGGTGATAATAGAAGCTTGGCTTCATTCATGAATCGATCGGAAAGTGCCAACCTAGGAATCTGCCTCTAAGAGATGTTTAGTGCTGACCTGCAAAGTGGACAGAATCAGTGGCTTAGAATCTCATTCTGAGACTTAAGGGAGAACCAAGTTGCCTCTTGGCAAACAACTCAGTGCGTGCTGTTTGGGGCATGTTGGTTGGAGCTGCAACCAATCTGGAAGGATGGCAGAAGTGTCAAGCACCATCCATCCACCCAGGAGTTATGAGGGCAATTCAGCATGAGAGAGAGAGGTTCTATTCCAGGCTCTGAGAGTTACCAGCCACGAAAGCTAGGTTGGTTACCTTGCT
The DNA here is from genome assembly GCF_030014295.1 of Loxodonta africana. NCBI lineage: Eukaryota > Metazoa > Chordata > Mammalia > Proboscidea > Elephantidae > Loxodonta > Loxodonta africana. The sequence continues at coordinate 48,985,783 of NC_087348.1, forward strand.
TTTCTGAGGTTCAGCTTCCTCATCTGTAACGTGGAAAATATATTAGCATCTTCCTTACGGGGTTGTTGTAAATGGTTTAATGAAATCTTGTCTGCAAAGCACTCAGCTCAATATCTGGCACTTAATAAGTGCTCCAATAACTTGTGAAATCATTTAAGACATGGCTTTTTAAGCTACAGGTGCTGTTGTTACTGCTGCTACTACCACTGCCATATAGGACAATATACATCTCCATGGCCAGTGTCCTTCCAGTCCACATAAAGAAGTACTGGTGACCTTTACAGAGGGGATGTTGGAGGAGAGAGGAACACTTTTGTGCTGAGATAATGGTAGGTTTAAGCCCCCAGGTGGTGATGGCTCAGAAAGGCAGTTTGTCTTCTTGTTGAGTCCCGTAGAGTCAGGCCTGACTCATAGCAATCCCCGTGTACAACTGAATGAAACACTGCCCGGTCCTGCGCCATCTTCACAATTGTTGCTATGTTTGAGCCCATTGTTGCAGTCAAGGGTCTTCCTCTTTTTCACAGACCCTCTACCTTACCAAGCATGATGTCCTTCTCCAGGGACTGGTTCTTCCTGATAACATGTCCAAAGTACGTGAGACAAAGTCTTACCATCCTTACTTGCAGGGAGCGCTCTGACTGTACTTCTTCCAAGACAGACTTGTTCATTCTTCCAGCAACACTTAGTATATTCAGTATTCTTTCCCAACATCATAATTCAAAGGTGTCAATTCTTCTTTAGTCTTCCTTATTCAATGTCCAGCTTTCACATGCATATGAGGTGATTGAAAATATCATGGCTTGGGTCAGGCGCAGTTTGTTTTAAGTGCCCCAAATACCAAAGAAAGAAAGAACCCTTCTTTGGAAGGGTAAAGAAAAAGTGTTAACTCCCTTCCAGTGGATGGTGGGGAGCAAAGGGGGTGCTGTTCCCAGGCAGGAAGAGCTGAGCTAACCACGGGGCTTTTTGCTTCCTCCGCGGCTTCCCTGAAGGGGCTGAAAGCAGTTGTGGCGGCTTCAATAAGCAGGCCTAGCTTCTGAGCTGGGCCAGGTCTGTGGCATAGGACAGGAGCAGGGCTCCCAGTCACTCTGAAGGAAGGAGAGTGGGGGAAGGGGAACCCCAGGCCTCTGGGAACATGTGATGGGGAAGGTGAGTGACCAGGTACAGATGATGGAGGTGGGAGAGGAGGGTTGGTGATACTCTAAAGCTCGCAGCCTGGAAGGGATCAGGGCTTTTGATTTTGCAGCAGGCAAGCCTTGCTGTCATCTGGGAGGAATGCTGGGGAGATAACTTGGGCTGGCCCTTCCCTGGGAGGACATAGGGATTAGCAGGAAAGTGGAGGAGGGAGCTCAGGGCCAGCACAAATAGGAAGTTTTTCCACTGATTACAGCTGCCAAAACTGCTCTTCTTCCAGTGGATGGAGGGATGATGGAGTTGGGCCCTGAGCCATGCATGGGACAGGTGACAGCCACCTGGGGTGAGGTAGAAGAAGACCAGGTGTCCAGGCACGGTCGCCTTATGGCTCCGTGGTGGTCGCCCCACCTCTCCTGACCCAGCTGAAAGTCTCCTTGGCCCCAGCACTAGGTTAGGGAAGATTCTTGTGATTGTAATTTATGAAAACATATTTGAGTATAAGGTAAAAATAAGAAAGGAGGAGGATTATTAGAAGTAGGTGGGGCCTGAGGGCAGGAGAGCTTCTGAGCTTCAGGAAGGGGCTGGAACCAAGGAGTAGAACAACCCCATACCCCCTCTCTCTCTCACTCTCACCTTCTCTACTTTCTTCTCTTGTTTGAGATCATTTTCTTTTCAAATTGGGAAGAGGAAGGATACCACCTACTTGCTTTCATTTTTATAGACTGGCACTGCCCTAAAACACACAGGTGAGGAACCTGTCACCCTCTCTAGCTCCAAATTCCACATTCTCTGGGAAGGCAGTCAGTGGCTTACCTGTGGTCCAGTGGTGGCTGGGGTCATGCTATCCAAATGGCATCTTCACCTATGACCAAGGAAGGCTAGTTAAGAAGTGGTCATTAGGCTGCATAGATACTCCTAAAGGGAAATCAGCCCCAAGCAGAGTAGAGAAGTGGCCAGTTCAAGGAACAGACCAAAAGAAAGTGGGGAGATGCAAGATTTCAGGAGGGGACCCATGTGTCTGGCCCCTCACTTTGGCTCCACATTCTACTTTTTAGGAATGCCTCGTTTAGGTTCCAGCTGCCCTTGTTTCTAGTAATGGGAATGGAAATGGAGTCATGATTAAAGGTACTGAAGACATTTCTTTTTTTAGAGGAAACTTTCAGTTAACCCTTTAAAAAATGAAAAATTGCTTCTCATTGTCCTCTTTGTGTAAATGTGGGTTTCCCCACAGTGATTCATGACCTCAGCCCACTGGATGAGCTGCCTTTCTCCCTGCCCTTGTGTAAAGCACTCAGCGTATATATACCCACTGCCTGGTGTAAAGCGCCAAGATAGATGCTCAATAAATGCTTCTCTTCCTCCCCTTATGCCTCTGACCCTATGTCCTTCATGTACAGAATGGTGTCAGCATATAGTTTTTAGGAGATTTAAATGAAATTATTTCATACAAAGTGCTTAGCAGGGTACCCAGCCTGTGGTAAACGCACAATGTCAGTATTGCATGATCTGTGGTATGAGTCATTGGCAGGACTGTTAGGTTTGCTAAGATTTCTTGGCCTGCTCTTTGGCCCTTCTTGAGCCTGAACTCCTCAGTAGACTCACCTATAGCATCTGTTGTCATCAGCAGAGTCACTGAGCAGAGCAGAAGTGGGTGGCGGCAGCATGAGAAACATGCTGGGCAGCCCATAACAATGGCAACTACAGCTCCACCAGCTGATGGGTCAGGACTGTTTCAGACAGGAGGTGTCGGCCCGGCTTTTTAAAAAATCGGACTTCTGGCAAAAAGTGATTTGTTGTGTATTCCAAAGCTTCATCCAAAGAAACTCATAGATGTAATAGAGATATAAACTTAAAAAAAAAAAAAAGATACTTAAAGAAATGAACGAGGCTTTCTGTTGTAAGAAGGTTCAAAGCAAGTTGGAATGGCCAGGTATCCAAATATTGGGGAAAAGGTTTAGTGAGGTAAGATTCGTCTTTTAAAAACCAAACAAAAAGCCCTTTTCTCGCAGCTTGGATAAGAGCCTGCCCAACCTTGGCCACTCTGGTTGAACTTGTTCAAGAAACGCAAGTAATTGCCTGCCTGGTTTCTTGCTTTTTTTGTTTGACTGAAAAGTCTCCATTTGAATCTAATTTCCCTCATTTTAGGAAAGGAGATAAAGCTAGAGAACAAGATGGCGTCTTCTTGGTCCCTTCTTGGCAAGGACTGCTGCTAAAGCCCTCAAGCTCCTGCCTGACCCACCCCACCACATCCCTTAAGCCCTAATGAGGTTCAGGCCAGCCATTGAGCCTGCTCTGGGGGTTGGGCTGAGAATATAATTTACATGATCCTGGCTCACAGTCTGCCTAGTGGGGAGTAAGCCATTGACGGCCTTGCTGAGCCTTGCTGTGTGGCAGGCCCAAGCTACCTCCTGGGGGTGTGGCTATGACAAAGACATCCTTGTCCTCAAGGAGGAAGACAGCATCATGGTGCCAGTGTGGAGGCCAGCAGGAGCAGAGGTGCTCTGGGGAGCAAGTAATGAGGACATCAAACTTAGGGTATAGGTGAGGGAAAGGCTTCTCCTGAGGCAGGGAGAAGTCTGAGGTCTTAGCCAACCCCTCAGTCCTTCCATTTCAACGTGTGCATGAGGGCTGGTGGCAGACATGAGTGGCCAGGAGCTGGCAGCCAAAGGCTAGTCCATAAGTGACAGCCATTTGTGGCCCAAAATGAGGAAGGCCTCTCTCCTCTCCTGGGGCCCATGGGTTTCTGTGGCTGCAGAATCAAGGACCTGTTTATGATATAATCTCCAGTTTGCAAAACAATCCAGAATAGCATGGCTGCTCAAGACAGTTGGGGACAGCCTTAGGGCATAGCTGACGGGGTCTGGAGTTTTCACCCATACGTGGCTTCTGGATCTTTTAACTAACTTCCTACAGATAAGGCCAAGCACAATTGAGTTTTCAGAAAGAAGGAATCCTCTCTGGAGGAGCCTTCCTATGCCTTAGGAAGAAGTGTTCTGTGAGGAGCCTGATTTCTGGGAATGGTATAGTACAGTGGTAATGAAAATCGGCTCTGAAACCAGACGGCTTCTATGCAATCCCGGCTTCACCACTAATCAGCTCTAGGAGTTGAGGCAAGTTGTAAATGGGACTGATGACGTAGTGGCCAGCTCTTGAACATTTTCTGTGGGCTCTGATTACTTCATACTTCAATTCCTTTGTTCCTCACAGCCACACCATGAGGGGGTCGTGTTATTACCTGTATCACTATATTGGAGGTACACAGTTCATCAGGAATAAAACATGTTAACAATTTGCTGTAGGGTCTGGTTCCTAATGAGCTCTCAATAATTGTTATTTATTCTTGCTTTTCTGTTGACTGCTTCCACTTTTCCCTTCAACCTCATGGCCAGGGTTGTTGTTGTTGTGTGCTGTCAAGTCGATGCTGACTCATGAGCCTGTAGAGCAGAGTACAACTGCCCCTTAGGGTTTCCTAGGCTGTAGTCTTTACGGAAGTAGATTGCCTGTTCTTTTCTCCCCTTGAGTGGCTGGTAGGTTTGAACCACCGACCTTTGGGTTAGCAGCTGGGTACTTTAACCATCGCACCACCAGGGCTCCTTAAGGCTAGAGTTAGGCTTAGCTTATTCTTTGGCTTGAGGAACTTCAGGGAGGATTTGGCTGATGGAGATTTTTAAAGGTCAGGGTACAGACCTAAGCTGGAAACAACACCCTAAGGATGACCTTTTTCTTACTGACCACTGCAAGGCTTTGGGTTGTGACAGTAGGTGGCCAAGATGTGGCCCCATGCCCAGGGTGGAGCAAGCAGCTCATCAAAAAACCTCCCATTTCTCTTCATCATGAGACACTGCACTTTGGAAAAGGCCCAGGTTACATGGATGTGTGTGAGGCGCCACAGGGAGGGAGGGATACAGAAAAGGCAGCATCCCTGAGAGGAAGGTGGAAGAACTTCAGCGCCTGCTCATCCTGCCCCTCCCCAGCCTCTGTTACCCCAGCCTCATTCCTCAGTTTCATTTGGATTGGAGAGAAAAACAAACAAGAACCAATACTCCTAGGGACATTCTGTCCCCTCAGACCCAGTTTGTACCAGCACCATGGACCCTCGGGTGCCTCAGCACCTGCTGCTCATAGCAGCCCTTCTGGAACCGTGAGTAAATTGGACAGTTAGGCCTCAGGTCTGCCCAGCCAAGCATTTCCGTAGTTGGTGTGCAATCTGGTTCCACAGAAATGGATGCCTGTTGTTCCTGGATGGTTTGCTGCAGAGGGTGATTACTTTTTGTGGCAAACCATTAGAATAGGCAGCACTCTGCCTTCAAGGAAGGTTAGTGAGGAGGTGGTTTCACTGGTCTCCCAGGTCTCGCCACAGTGGCAGTGTGGGAGGGGAGCGTGGGCACCTTTTTGGAGAGGAAGCGGAACCAGGACTGAGTTGGAGCTCTGACTTCGGAAAGCTTCAGTTTTATCTTGTATAAAATAGAGATGATACTTACCTCAGTCACAGAGCTGTTAACAGTCATAATAACAACAATAAGATTTATCAGGAGTCCCTGGGTGGTGTAAACAGTTAAGCACTCAGCTACTAACCGAAAGCCTGGTGGTTCCTACCCACCCAGGGGCACCTCAGAAGAAAGGCCTGGCCATTTGCTTCGGGAAGGTCACAGCCTTGAAAACCCTGTGGAACAGTTCTACTCTGTAACACATGGGGTCACCATGAGTTGAAATACACTCAACAGAAAAAAAAAAAAATGTATTAAGGGCTTATGTTCCCGGTCCTAAGCCAAGTTTTTTCTGCGGATTTAGTTTTTTAGTATTTTCCACAATCTTAACAGGTAGAGCCTTGTATCCCAATTTTACACATGAGGAAATTGAGGCATAGAGACCTTCAGCAACGTGCCCAAGGTCACACACAGCAAGTACAGTGGGGGCAGGGAGGTGGGAGTGAATATTTAGAATAACCCAGGCCGACTGACTGTAAACCCATCTCTTATCCGCTATCGTGATGAGTAAATGAAATTAAATGAGATGATCGACATTACAGGCTTAATATAGGCACAAAGTAAGTGCTCACTCAGTTGTAATGAAAGCAGCCGGACCTCCCTGTTTCCTGTGTACTTTATTATCCTGCATTTTGTACTAGAGGCCCAGCTGTGGATTATTCTAGTCACATACTCAAAATGTGCAGGGTTTTCAGTCTCTTTGTGTTGCTGGTGAAACTGCTGTTTATCTGCTTTTTCCACCGCCAGCCAGCCTAGGCCTGCCTTCCATTTTCACTTTGAGCTTTTCAGAGGTCAGGGAAGTCCTGATAGATTGCCCTCTTATCTCCTAAGTGTTTTGGAGCTGTTTATTTATTTAACAACCTGGAGTGATTAAAAACAAACCTCTTGTGGTCATCAGTGACCATCTCCAGAGGTCTGCATCCCGGTTCCCAGGACAAGTCTGGCCTGCGGTACCCAGGTTGGGTGCTGAGAAAGATGCCGGTCTCATTTATCTTTGTATCTCCAGGGCGAGCACAGTGCCCAGCACAGGACAGGTACTGAAAGAAGCCATGGTGGTTTGTGGATTAATCAGTGGGGCTATTTTGCAGTACTGGACTTAGAAGCCAAAGCTTCCAGTTCCATCTTTTCTACTCTTCCACTAGGTAATAAATGGATCTTGGTCACAGTCAGTGGGGCTTTCCGGGACAACTTTATAAACCAGTGGAATGCCCTCTGCTGAGTCACTGCCCTGATACCTGAGGCTGGGGTGTGTCCTGGCAGAAGAGAACCCTGTTCTGGAAGTCTCAAGGATTGGTTCTGGTCTGACTTGATGCTTGTCCTTAGGTCTGTCCACGGGCTTCAAGTTTTCATCTTTTAAACATGTTATCTTTGCCAAGCACATTCCACAAATTGTCTTATTTAAACCTTCATAGAAACCTTATAAGAAAATCCACGTTATTGTTCCCGTTTCGGATAGAGCGTAACAATCTGTAAAACCTGGTGATCTGCTCCCATGAAGATTACAGCCTGGGAAACCCTATGGGGCAGTTCTACTCTGTCATATGGGGTTGCTATGAGTCAGAATTGACTCAGACATCACACAACAACAACTCCCTTGAGAATTAAATGAGACATTGAATGCAGGAAGTATTTAGCATGGTGCTGGGAGGTGGTACATGCTCATTAGATGTTAGTGATTTCTGTTATTGGAGCAGGAGGGGAAGGATGATTGCCGATGAGGAAACTGGGATTTAGAAGGGTTAAGTGATTTGCCCGAGGTCAGTGGGCTAACCCTTACAGTCCTTGGCAGAAGCAGGATTTGAAACGGGTTATATAGTTCTCATACCTCTATTTCCCCTTGGCTTGGAGATGGCAGCCTCCCCACCTGCTGCCCCAGAGTGTTCTTGAGAAACAAGTGGAATTAGCTCCTTGAAAGATGAGCTCCTTCAATCCTCATCTCCCTTATCAGGCTCCCTGATGTAGATTGTGGGGGGCTGAGAGGACCAGGGGGAAATGAGGAGAGCTGAGAGGGTAGAACTGTGGAGAAGGGAGAGACATCCTAGCCTGAAAAGAAGCTCGACTTCCTCCCCAACCTCGGTTCACCTCAGGTCACTTCCAGTCAACCATGAGGTGAAGTCCTCCACCCAGCCCTGACTTGGATGAGTTAGTTGACCTCTAGAAGCTTCAGTTCCCTTTTCTGGAAATGAAGATGATGATTGTGCCTCACATGTGGAGACGGTGGTGAAGATTAACTGAGGCAATGCATACGTGAGCTGCTCAGCTTGGTGCAAAAGAAGTGCCCAGTGGACATCAACCTGTGGTGATTAGCTAGCTCTATCATACGGCCTTATGGTGCGGAAGAACCCAGCTGGTTATTTTTCTCTCTGTAAGTCCACAGTGCACTCTTCCCCCAGGACCCCAATACCTCTCCTGTCCATGGAGGCAATGCAGTTACAACTGCTCCTACAGAAGCCTTTCACAGTATTCCAATCCCTCCTGTCTCCCCCTGTCCCAGCCCCATGGTCCAGCAATAGCGGCCACTCACTGAGTGCTGAGTGGAGTGATACATGTAGATGGATACATGATAAGCTTCATGTAAGTGTTTGGCATCCTCATCATCATTGTTACTCCAGCTGCTAACATGTCAGATACCATGTACTAAGCACCTGGCATTCACCATCTCTTTTAAAGATCAGGCTATGCAAGTCCAAGAATCTTAGCACAGCCTGGGAGTGCGAGGTGGTAGGAAACGGCTGGCCTCTTGGTCCCCTGCCCCGACCTGCTCCCATCCCTGTCTTCTTGGCTCAGTAATTATGCCTTAGATCAGGAGGGTGTGGCAAGATGTGACTCATTGGTGAGGCAGAGGTACTTCACAGTGCTAACAAGAGAGGCAGAAGCCATCATATGTGTGAATTCATCCTGAGTTTATTTATAAAAGGCAAAAACCCACCCTTTCCCTGAAGAATTGTAACGCTGCCTCAGAGCCCCATTAAGGTAAAGCAGTGACTCTACTGAAGAGGTTTCAGATGTGGGGTCAGGGCAGTATCCTCGGAGCCTCTGCTTTTCGTTTCCCTCATTGTTGAAGCAAATGATGGGCGGGGAGACAAGATCAATGTGCAGGACCTTCACAGGACACCTCAGGAGGGTTAGCTTTGCATAGCTGCTTTTGGGGGCGTGCATCTGACTTAAACTCAGCCTTGAATCCTAAAAGCTTGGCATCGTTCAGTGAAGGGGAAAAAATGTTTATAGAATAAAAGATAATAAACCTTACATTCTCTCTAAAAACAAATGCAAGAGTGACGTTATCTTTTTAAGACAACAATAAATGATCAATATTGGATCTCTGGATTGGGGAGAAATGCAGAACAAAGCTGGTGGGTTATTTTTCCCTCTCGAACCTGGACTCCCAGGAGGGCCATGACTGTCGATAATCATGTCCTTGAATACGTTCCATTTCCAAATCCTTCACCCCTTTCACAGTACTTGGGCAGCAGGGATGTCATCTGGCTGGAAAGTCAGAGGATGAAGGAGGCACTCTTGGACTGTCCTGGTGAATGACACCGTTTCTCCCTCTTTCCTCATGCTGCCCCTCAGATGCACACAGACATGTTCAGTTATGTTGCGGTGTCCCCCTGTCAAGTCTTAACTCACCTAGTCCACAGAATACCCCAGGAAGGAGGTTACTACTGCTATTCCCACTATGCAGATGTGGAAACTGAGACAAAGAGGTTAAGTAATTTTCACAAAGTCAGTACCTGGCTGAGCTAGGACTGGACCCTATACCATCTGGCTCTTGAATCCCCATGCCATCACACAACTCTCCTAGAAAAAGGACAGCCCTGACTAAAGAGTCTCCCACTCCCTCTCCCTTGTTTCCTAAATGACCTGTGAACTTGGCCTCCCTGCAGATTTTGGGCCAAGCCAGAGGCACCTCTGAAGAAGGGCTTGGTGATCTATACCCAAAAATCAGCTATTGAAAACCCTGTAGAGCACAGTTCTGTTCTGACACAGAGTTGCCGTGAGTTGGAGTCAAATCCACAGCAACTATTCTGGTTACTTAGGAACAGGATCCTTTGATGGAACTGTAAGATATGTTCCTGAAGGAGCCCTGGTAACACACTGGTTAACTGCTCAGCTGCTAACCGAAAGATCAGGTGTTCAAACTCACGAGCTGCTCTGCAGGAGAAAGATGTAGCAGTCTGCTTTCATAATTATTTACAGCCTTGTAAACCATATGGGGTCAGCTCTACTCTGTCCTATAGGGTTGCTTTGAATTGGAATCGACTCAACGGCAGTGGGTTTGGTTTTGATGGGTTTAACTGTCTTGAAATGCCCAGACACAGGAGATGGTGGCCTAAGCATCTACCAAGGCGTTATTAGTTAATTATGAGGAAATCCATGCTGTCCCTGGCTCCCCTGGTGCTGACAGGTGGGCTCCTCTTGGGGCAGCCAGTTGGCCATGAAGGAGCGAAGCCCTGGTGAGAGCCCCCTCTCAGTGGTGAGGTCATGCCACGGACTTCGGCCAGGTGGATCATCAGAGTCTCTGCAATCATGGCTTCTAGGCTTTGAGCCACTGCTATCAGCAGCTTAGCTTCTCTGCTGGCGAGTGAAACTTGCTTCATTAAACAGAAAAGTTTTGGAAACTGTGGGAAGGAGGGCGGGCATTCTGTGTGAGCTCTCTTGGCTTTAAACTTTAAAGAGAGGGAGGAGAATAGGCGCACACACAACCTTTTCCTTCTCATCCTTTCCCAGAAGCCTGGGGGTGAAAAAAAAAGGAGCTGTAATGAGTAGCAATTGGGGTTAGGGTGATTTTCATATGCGTTGTCAAATCTTCTGTGTCCATTAACTCTCTTTTGTGGTGAGGAAATTGTGTAGCTGAAATAAGATTTAACTCCACCTGACTGTTAAATGATAATTCAGTTCCTGGGCCTTTGGCACTTTATCCATTTTTTTAAAGCCTCTGTGGAGACTTAGAGCTGGCTTCTCTGGGAAAATGGTCAGTTTTGACCAGAAGGTCTTCTTGCCCTTTGGCCAGCAGCGGGCCTTCAGCAGATCCTTGCCAAGAGGTGGGGAGGTGGTGGGTAGGGGGACCAGAGGAGGAGGAACATGGCAGTTGTAGTTAATATCCCAAATGTCAGTTCTTCCCATGAACTCTTGTCAAATAGGACTTAACTTGTACTACTGGGTGCAAGTCAGAGTTACAAAAAAAGGCCTGTCTTGGAGTCTGTTTGGGTAGTTGCTCCTTGCTGGCAGAAAGCCCAGGGTGGGGGCGGGTGGGGGTACGAGAAAGGCAGAGGCGTGAGTGTGAAGTCTTGGTGAGCTCAGCTGCAGGCTAAGCTGCATTATACTTTTCTGAAGAGCTGTGTAGGTGAAAACACAAACCCAGGAGCTAGGTGAAGGGTAAGGCAGCAACCCCTCCCAGCCCCGTTTCCTTCAGAACACCCTCACCTGACACCTCTTGTCCTTGTCAGATGTATTCATTCCACAGATAACTTATTGACCACTCCTGGGTACCAGGCACTGGCCTGAGCTCCTGGGACATAGTGATAGGCAAGTCAGACACAGTCCTGGCCATCATGGAGCTTCCAGTTGAGCAAGACAGGCAGACAGACACCAATGGTTCCAACAGAGTGTGAAGAGTAATGGGGCCCAACACAGTGGAAGAGAATGGCCTGGAGGAGAGCAGGGCTGGGACAGCTGTCAGCTCAGACAAGCCATTTAGCTTCTAATCCTCAGTTTCTTCATTTGTAAAATGGGGGCACTACCACCCCACACATAAGGAGCCCTGGTGTCGCAATGATTAAGCTCTGGACTGCTAACTGAAAGGTCAGTGGTTCAAACCCATCAGCCACTCCATGGGAGAAAAACTTGGCAATCAGCTCCCATAAAGATTACAGCCTAAGAAACCCTACGGGGCAGTTCTACTCTGTCATATAGGGTCACTATGAGTCAGAATAGACTCAATGGCACAAAACAACAACCTCCCTGCAAGGCTACATGGGACTTTATATGTAAAGTACTTGGGATATGGTACTGAATTCATATTTGTGCAAATGCAAGTGCATGGACAAATGTAAATGTGATCACATGACAAATCTCCGAGGAGATGGACAGCCATTCAACAAGTATTTTTTGAGCACCTGCTATATCCCAGGCACTGTTCTAGATGCTAAGAATATAGCAATGGGCAAAGCAGACAAAAGCTCTGCCCTCTTGAACATGGCATAATATTTGAGGGAGACAGACAATAAAGTAAAATGCACAGTATATTAGGTGATGGTCGGTGCCATGGAGAAAAAAACACAGGGAATATGGGTACGGAGTGCCAGAGGTCAGGGAATGCTTCCCTGAAAAAGTGGCATTTGAAAGAAGCCCTTTAGGAGGTAAGGGGACTAACCATACAGGTCCATACAGGTCCCTAGGGGAAAGAGCATTCCAGGGAAGGAATAGCAAGTTCAAAGGCCCTGTGACCTCAGCATACCTGGCATATTTGAAATAAACAGCAAGGAGGCCAGCATGGTGTGACCAGAGAGGGAGAGTACGGGGATGATAAAACACTTTGATTTAAAGATTTGTTGAGAATAGTGGAGGGAGAGAAAAGGGGGCCACAGAAGGGTTTCACGTAGAGGAATGGCATGATCTGACTGGGTTTCTTGGTTTTAACAGGATCTCTCACTTTGTTCTATTGAGAAGGGAGCACAGATAGAAGCAAGGAGACCAGCTAGGCTATTGCAGGAGGCCAGGTGAGCAATGGTGGTGGCTGTGGCCAGGTGGTATCAGGGAGGGTGTTGTTGCTGTTGGGTTTCATTGAGTCGATTTCGACTCATAGCGACCCCATGTGACAGAGTAGAACTGCCCCATAGGGTTTTCTTGGCTGTAATCTTGTAGGAAGCAGATTTCCAGGTCTTTCTCCCCTGGAGCCACTGGGTCAGTTTGAATTGCCAACCTTTCTGTTAGCAGCCAAACACTTAACTGTTTGTGCCACCAAGGCACCTTATATCAGGGTGGAAATTGATGTCTTAAGGAGGACAGGACATTTCTGGGTAGGAGTGGTCTACTCCGCCCCATCCTGACCTTCCTTCTCAGATGCCAGAGGAAGTTGGTGGTGACTACAACGTCCTGGCCCTCAGGAAAAGCCTTGAGGAAGCCAGAGGGACTCAACAAGGATACCCAAGTCAAGACGAGACTTTTCTTCCAAAGAAGTCGAGAGGTATAAAATACAGATGGGCCAGGCCACGTGCAGCAGGCCTGGCTTGGCCTTGGGAGAAGCTTCCAGGAGTCTATTGCTTTCACTGGGGCTTTGTTTTAATCAAGACCAGACTTTTCCTTCCAAAGAAGATGAGAGCTGTAAAATACAGGTGGGCCAGGCCACCTGCAGCAGGCCTGGCTTGGACTTGGGAGGAGCTTCCAGGATTGCATTCCCTTCATTGAGGCTTTGTTTTCATAGTGACTCCTTAGCTTCCCTTGGCACATTAAGGCAGCACTTTGAGCCTTGTCAGCTACTTGTACCTGTGGTTAGATCTTTTCGCCACAGGTGGTTGTAACCTAGGGAAGGAGGTGGAGAATCCTGAATTACCTCCAAGAGGACTTTGTTGGCTTCTTTACAGAGTAGCCTCCGGCTCTTCTTTAGTGGGTCCCATTTAAGCCAATCTGTTCTGGGAAAGTCATCCAAATGATAATTCAGAAAGTGATTTTTGGTAATATACTTTACAAAGAGCATCTTCTGATTGAAGGCTTTGCTAAGTAACCTGCAAAGGAATTTATGGAGACAACAGGAAATCTATTTGAGATCTGAGCATCCAGAAATATCGTGAAGGTACAGTCATGATAATCTTTATAGAAGCAGCCAATCAATATTGCTTTTTCTGTATCCTTTGTTGTTTGGGTGCTGTTGAGTCGATTTCAACTCATAGTGACCCATTGTAACAGAGTAGAATTGCCCCATAGGGTTTCTAGGCTGTAATCTTTATGGAAGCAGATTGCCAGGTCTTTCTCCAGTGGAGCCACTGGGTGGGTTCCAACCTCCCACCTTTTGGTTAGCAGCCCAGCACTTAACCATTGCACCACCAGGGCTTCTCTGTATCCATTAGCACATTTCATCTTCATAACAAGGCAATGGAGGTGTAGGCACCATGGGCTCCACTTTACAGATGGTAAACCTCAACAGAGACAACAGGCAGACAGGGGCTTCAGTCACTTGCTCAGGGTGATTCAGCAGTGGGTGATCTGCCCCTAAGACCCCTACTTTGGTAGCTAGATACTTCTAAACGGCTTATTTCCCTCATACAATTTAAATGATTTTATTTGAAAGCCTTTGTGTTTACATTCAACTTGAAGTTCACCAAGGAAGCAAAAATAAGGAGAAACAGGGAAGAGAGTATCCTGTTTCTCCTACAGATAACAGCTGCCAGAGTTTTTTTCACGGAACCGGAGTCCGAATCCCTGAGGGTTTTCAGATGGCACTGGTGCAGAGGCTGTCTGAAATGATTAGGGCAGAGCAAGGGTGTTAATCCCTCAGTGAGAGGCGCTTTGCAGCTGAATTCGTTTATCTCCCTCTCCTTGTTCTTTGTCTCTATCCTCCCTCTTCCCTCCCAGCCCTGCCGACAGGCCTGATGTATTGGCATCTCAATCACTTCTGCTTCGGGATCAAGGCCTGGCCTTGGGCCCTGAGGCCTCCCAGAGTAAATCAGCCAATTGAGGGGAGGGTTGGGGTACAGGAAAGGGTCAAAAGAGAACGGGATCCTTTCTGCCTCTGGCTACCTCTATGCTACCTCTATTCTACTGCACATCCCATCCTGAAGACAAGCAAGGAACCGTCTTCCTATAACCTAGTAAGATGCTGCCATCCGGGAAACCTGAGCCTCCAAGATCTTCCCCCTTAGCTGTCAGAAACCCATTAGATGAACCAGCCCAAAGCAGGAAGAATTTTTTGTTCACCAAGTACATTCAACTGAGTCCTGTGTTTTCCGACCTTCACACAGGGCTGGAGATGGAAGACAATGTGAATTCTCTAAACCTTTACTACAAGAGCAGAAGGAGAAAATTTCCATATTTTCTCAGCAATTTCAAGAGGCATCATTTAGATTTCAGAGCAAGAAGCCATTCCAAATGACCTCTTCTTTCAAGAGAAGTAATTCGTGCCGTTTCGATTATTTTTAATTCCCCCTCTTTCCAGGAAACCCTGGTGGTGTAGTGGTTAAGCACTACACCTGCTAACCAAATGGTCAGCAGTTCAAATCCACCAGGCGCTCCTTGGAAACTCTAGGGGGCAGTTCTACTCTGACCTATAGGGTCGTTATGAGTCAGAATCGACTATGAGTCGGAATCGACTCGATGGCAATGGGTTTGGTTTTTTTTTGTTTTCTTGCCTCCAGCCTGTTTTGCCATTCTTGATCCCCCTCTCCCAACCAGAATCTCCAGGGACTTTCTACCTTCTTCATTCCTCTCACCCCTTTGGGAAATTAGCCGCCCCTGAGCCTGGGCAGGAGCTCTGGTGGTACAGTGGTTAAGAGCTTGGCTGCCAACCAAAAGGTCAGCAGTTTGAATTCACCAGCTGCTCCTCGGAAACCATATGGGGCAGTTCTACTCTGTCCTCTAGGGTCGCTATGAGTCAGAATTGACTCGATGGCAACGGGTTTTTTTTTTTTTTACGGGAGCGTGGGCAGCAGAGGAAACAGCTGCTATTTTTGCCCAGATGACCCAGTTCTCTCCCCTTAGGGCTTTGCTACCTGGAAGGCTCATATCATGGGGGCTCCCTCCAGTCTCCCTTCCTGACTTTGTCTTGCTACCCGTGTAAAGACTCCACTAGCCAATAGCTGACCTCCTGTAAGCTCATGAGTGCCTTTAGCTGGACTGAGCAGCATGAATCAGGAAAAGCTTTGCAAATTGGCGACTAGTGATGGGTTGATTATTGTTGCTTCCTAGGAATGGTGTCAGCAGGTCCCATGGCTTGTGACTTACGAGACAGACAGGGATTCCTGCTCAGAGAGGATCTAGGAAGACTCTGATAGGCAAACACACCTAAAAACATGGGGGCAGGGGTACCGGTTCCTCCTGATTGTCCCCTCTACCAGCCCCCTTCCTGTGGGGCTCATTAAAGAAAAGTTAATTCATTAAATACTTGTTGTGTCAGGTTTACCGGATGGTTCAGGATTGTTCTCACCTCTGATGATGATAACAAAGAGAGCTACCATTTATTACTTTTGCTATGTGGCAGGTGTTGGACTTGGTGCTTTGTGTGTATCGGAGCTTTAATTCTCCTTACTCATTCCTATCACTACTATCACTACTAGAAAGAAGAAATCATACCCATTTTACAGACGAAGAAGCTCAGGCCTAAGAGGATAAGTAACTTACCCAGAGTCACATAGCTAGTTGATGGCATTTGTTTTTTTCAGAAGATAGTTATTGAGCATCTCTTACGTGCCTGACATTGTTCAGGCAGTCCCTACCGTAGGAGTTTGCACCTAAAGTGGAGTCAGACATTGAAGAGGTAAGCAACTTAATGAGCACACAATCTCTGAATACAGGGGCTTCAAGGGAACTAAAATGGCTTCTCTGGCAGAGCCTCGTCCAAAATCTGGGGCCTCAGCAGGCAGAGTTGGTCATCTGGACAACCCCAGTGCTTAGCACTACCTGGTGTAGCCATGCTTTACATTAGGAAACTGATCCTGTGCCAAGCACCTGGCTCATGTTTTGTGAGAGGCAGAGCCAGGGCTGGAATTCCTGGTGTTCCCATGATGCTGGGACATTGAAGGGCAGGAGGGAATTGCACCTTCCCACTGGGTGGAACCAGCCCTGTGCCTCTGTTACCCAGCCTCCCCCTGAGGGTGAGTACTTAGCCTTGTTATCAGTGAAAATACCCCAGGAATTTCCCAGGTGGGAAGCCCTGGGTAATTGACAGTGGTTCTGACGTTCTGGTTTCAGGCTCTGCTCGAGGAAAGCCAGGGATGGGGCACCTACCAGTTCTTGTTATCAGCTGTCACCAGTTCCTGGTAGAGAGTCCCCATTCTTCCCTGCTGCCTCAGTGAGTCAGCACTCACCCAGCCCGGGTGAACTCCTCAGTGAGATTTCAGTCCGGAAGCTCATCTGAGTGTCTCACCTGCTTTGGGCACCTCCTCCAGGGATGGGCTCCTACCTCTGCCCCCACCCCCGCAGGGGAAGAGGCAGAGAAAGGGAAATTCCCTTACTGAGCCACACAGAAGGAGGCCTTGCAAGGAAGCCCAGGTACCGGCTATGGAAAATACTTGTAGGCACAACCAGCTTGGCTCTGCCTCAGGACACCTGGGACGGGCTCCTTCTTTAGACTCCTGAGCGAGGTGGTGGAGCTATGCACACAGTTACAGCAGAAAACTTTGCAGGTGTTAAAAAAAAAAAAAAAAGAGCCAAGTGTATTGCCCTGAAAGAAATGTCCAGAAATATAAGACTTGGTGTTAGGTGAAAAATAATTCCATTATGATCCTATTTATGGAAAAAAAAAAAACTGATACATTAATACATGCACAAAAAAAGGCTTTTGGAAGAAAAACTGTATACCTATAGTCACCATGGAAGAAAAACTATATACCTATAGACGCCAGCTTACCACTGGGTTCAGTTCCCATGACTGTGTAGTAAGTCGGTTCTGACCTAAGTCAGATATATCTTTGTTTGCTTTTATTGTTACTGCCTTTTATTATCAGTATCTTTATAAATCTAGTCTTTGAACATCTTCAAGTGAACATCTGAAAATGATAACAGCAAATTAAATATGCTGCAACATTGTATACCAAAACCAAATTCGGTGCTGTCGAGTCAATTCCGACTCATAGCAACCCTATAGGACAGAGTAGAACTGCCCCATAGAGTTTCCAAGGAGTGCCTGGCGGATTCAAACTGCCAGCCCTTTGGTTAAGCAGCCGTAGCACTTAACCACTACGCCACCAGGGTTTCCGCAACATTGTATGCAGTACATATTATTAATGATAAGATGTACAAAAAAACAAAAACAGTTGTAAATACGGTTCATCATAACTCAAATTCATCTGAAGTTGGGGACTATCTGTCCTATATTTCCAATAGTTATCTCTGGAAGTGGGATTGTAGAAGACTTTTTCTTTATTCATTATGCCTTTTTTATATTTTAAACAATAGTGATAATCAGATTACATTATAATCAGAAAAAAAGATTTTGGAAAAAAAAAATCCTCATAAACTAAGCCCAAGTGTCATCAAGAGTGTCAGCCTTATTAAATGCCTAACAACTATCCAGGGATGGGAGTCCCTGGATGGTGCAGATGGGAGCTGCTAACCTAAAGGTTGGCGATTGGAATCTACCCAGAGGCTTCAGGAAGAAAGGCCTGGTGATCTACTTCCGAAAAATCAGCCACTAAAAACCCTACTGAGCACAGTTCTGCTCTAACACACATGGGGTTGCCATGAATTGGAACCAACTTGATGGCAGCTGGTAACCAAGCCTGCCTGTTGAATGCATGGAGCAGCTGGAGTGGACTGAATAGTCACCCAGCAAACATCAACTGGCCCTGTAGCACAGGAGGGCCGAGCCAATACGAAAGGGGCTCCCAGCACATTGAAAGAGAAAAACATCTGTTTTGTTTGCTGTTACATCTTTTGAGCTCAGCACAATGCCTGGTCCCAGGAAGAGCTCAGTAAGTATTTTCTGAATGAATGGATATGTAAATGAAGAGAGAGAATTGTATTACAAGTAGGGTATGAGAGAAGCCTCTGCCAATTTTCTTGGGGTTCAGGGAGAGGTCGCCTCACTAGGAATTAGGAAGATCTGAGTGATGTCGTTTCTGGGACGTTCCTTTTTTTTTTAATTAAGGATTTATGTATGTATTAACATTCAATAAACTTAGGGTAATTTTAGTTTTACAAAAAAAGTTCAAGAATATTACAGCAAGTTCCCAAATACTGTACACCCTGTTACACCCATTGTCAACATCTTACATTACCACGGTACATTTGTAACAGCTAATGGACCAATATTGACAAATCATGATTCAAGTTCACACTTTATTCAGAGTTCCTTAGTTTTTGCCTAATGCCTTTTTCTTGTGCTATTGGGATCCCATCTAGGATCCCACATTACATTTAGTTGTCATGTCACGCTAGGTCTTGGCTGTGACAGTTTCTCAGACTTTCTTTATTCTTGGTGACCTTGACAGTTTTGAGGAGTACTGGTCAGATATTTTATAGAATATCCTTCAGTTTGGGTTTGTGTACAGTTTTTCCCATGATTAGTCTGGGGTTGTGTGTTTTGGGGAGGAAGACCACAGAGGTAAAGTGCCATTCTCGTCAGAGCATATCAAGGGTACATGCTATCAACATGACTTATCACTGATGATGTGAACCTTGATCGCCCGGCTAAAGTAGTGCTTGTCAGGCTTCTCTACTGCCCTTTCCATACTGTACTCTTTAGAATGAAGTCACTGTGCTCATCCCACCCTTAAGGGGTGGAAAGTTAATGCCCCACCTCCTTGAAAGGGGAGCATCGACATCAATTAGTTGGAATTCTTTATGTACAGGAGGCTTGTCTGTTCTTCCCCCATTTAATTATTCAATTATTAAGTATAGACACAGGAGTATTTGTTTTATACTTTGAGTCATACTCCAGTACTACGTTACTTATTTTGTTGCTCATATCATTCAAGCTTTGGCATTGGGAGCTCTTTCAGTTGGCTCCTGTTTTCCTTTGACAACGCCAACTCATGGAGACCTCGTGTGTATCAGAACAGAACTGCTCTCCAGAGAGTTTTCAATGGCTATGACCCTTTGCACATAGATCATTAGGCCTTTCTTCCAAGGTGCCCCTGGGTAGACTCAAACCTCCAGCCTTTCAGTTAGCAACCATTTGCACTACCCAAGGAGTTCACCCTTTAACATACCCTATAATTTTGGAGAGCATGTTGGAAGAACAACTATACACACACACACACACACTTTATATTGCCCTGTGGTGACCATTCTCTCTCTGCAGAGAGGGTGGACCAGTGAACCTGGGGACACCCCAGCCCATTCCTACAGCCACACCCATGGTTCGTCAGATGGGCCCCCTCAGATTTAGAAGTTAACACATTTATAAACCATGATAACGGGCAGAGATTCTGTAATCTTGTAGGACTGGTTTCTTGTTAAATGGTCTTTCGTCTTATATTTCTATGTGTTTTTTTCTGTGTCCTTTGTGGTAGCACTCCTTTTAAGGAAGTCCATGCTAGCACAGATGCCATTGCTAATTTGGTAGCAGTGAATAAATAATTGAAGTGGTTAAACACACACACACACACACAGTGAAACGCCCGTTCACACCCACTCAAATGGCTATAATAAAACAGACAGTAACAAGTGTTGGCGAGGATATAGGGAAACTGGAACCCTCATATACTGCTGGTGGGAATGTAAAAGGAGTAGCCATTTTGGAAAACAGTGGCATTTCCTGAAAAAGTTAAACATAGGTTTACCATATGACCCAGCAATTCTCCTAGGTATACACCCAAGAGAATTGAAAACATGTTCACACAAAAACATGTACACAAATGTTCACAGCAGCATTACTCGTAATGGCCAAAAAGTGGAAGCAACCCAAGTGTCCATCAGTGTTATCAGATGAATGGATAAACAAAATACGGTATATCCGTACAATGGAATATTACTCAGTCATAAAAAGGAATGAAGTACTGATATATGACTACAACATGGTCAAACCTTAAAAACATAATGCTAAGTGAAAGAAGCCAGACACCAAATGCCACATATTGTACATTTTATTTATACTGAGATGTCTAGAGTAGGCAAATCCATAGAGGCAGAAAGTAGATTAGTGGTTATCAAGGGCTTAGGGAGATAGCAAATGAGGAGTGACTGCTGAGGGGTATGAAGTTTCTTTTTGGGGTGATGAAAATGTTTTGGAATTAGATAGCGGTGATAGCTTCACAATTCTCTGAGTATACTAAAAACCTCTTGTATATATTTAAAGGGTGAATTTTATGGTATGTGAATTATATCTTTAAAAAAACACTATCAATTTTTACTTACGAATGCTGGGTCAGAATTGCTGTAATGGAGCGGTGAAGGAGAGGTATGGATACTGTAAGCTTTCTCTGGAGAAATGGACCTCTTGGAATCAGGGCTTTTGTTGTCGTTGTTGTGTGCCATCAAGGCAATTCCTTTAATAATCTGGAACACCCCGTAGGTTTTAGATTATTAAAATGCCAGGGATTCAGTTTGATAGGAGTTTGGGCTCTGCCACCTACTAGCTGTGTGATCTTGAAAAAGTCGCATAACCACCTGGAGCCTCAGTTCCCTTATGGGTAAAATGGGGATGCCATTATGTTAGAGGGTCCTTCGGACAGTTTGTTTTCTTCTAGCCTGCATTGTTGAGTGCTCCTCTGAGGAGGAGGCGGGTCTGTCATTTGTGTAAGGAGATCTGGGTCTTGCTTTCTATGCCCATAGGAGAGCCCCCCCGCCGGCCCCATTAAATCCGCTCTGTTCAAGAGACCAATCTGCTGGATGGACATGAGGGTGGGGGTCATTCCTGCTAAGCCACTTTCAGTGTTTCCTTGAGATGAAAATGAAATGGACGGTGACTTCTCAAAACTGTAGTTAATAAAAGCATCACAGGGCTTCTAGTCTCAAAGTGCACGTGCTTATTTTTTCAAACACTTTGTTTTTTCTCTCTATCCATTTCTCCCTTCCCTCTGTTTCTTTTCTTTCTAAGGAAAGAAGGAGAAGAGTTAGGGACCAGTCAGCAAACCCTGCCTGGAATCAGAGCTGTTGTTTACAGCAGGGGACTTCAGCCATAACTGTGGTGGAGCCTTACAGATGGATTCCTCATTCTCCAGCCCATCTTTTGGCTCAAAACCAAGGCTTGAGGGGTGCGGTTTGGAGGTCAGCCTGACTCACGCCCTCTCTTTCCATTCTGATCTATGTCTGTGCCAGAGCAGTCAGGCCTGGAGGTGCCTCTGTTGTCTGCCCCTCCCACCCATGGCTATCTCCGTACTAGCCATGCAGCTGAAGGAGACTGGTGTTATGGATATGGTTTTTTTTTTTCTTTAACTTGTAATGCCATTTGAAGCCATTGGTTTGCTTTAATATTGAGAGAGTATCTCAATTTTTACTGGAGCTTAAGGCTAAATAAATTCATTTTCTCCGAGCATGTGTTTTTCATACTTATTAAGCACCTACCGTGTTCTTGGAGATATATGAACTGCAGAGATGGCAGAGAGAAGGAAGGAGTAAGATGAATGATATAGTTTCTGCCCTTCGTACACCAGCAATCTAGTAAAAAGCATTGCCCGTATCACAGACAACTCTTACCCCAAGCCTGAGAACCATGGGAGGGGGCAGAGTGCTGTGGTAATTAGAAATCACAGTGACCCAATGGGGACAATGATGATGATGGTTAGAGCCTTCATCTCTGCGTGAACACGCTGTGCCAGGCACAGTGCTGAGCAGAGATATGTGTTGTCTCAGATCATCCTCACCGTCATGCTCAGAGTAGGTATTAGAGGAGACTGAGGCTCAAAAATGTCACTTGTCTGAGGCCATTCTATAAGTGGTGGAGCCAGGTTTTGAGGCTGGATCTGCCTAACTCATGAGTCTGCTGTCTTAATCACTCTGCTGTGATCAGGGAATGCTCTGTGAAGAAGACACCCAGCCATTGGGTATAAAGACAAGACAGGCAAAAATGGGAGAGGCCACCAATGTGAAGGCTACAATCATGAGCATATCAGTATCCAGAAAGAGGGGCATGACCATCCTTTTCTCTTCCAAACCAGTCAGGATGTACACACACATAACACACACCCTGGAGTTGCACATGAGGTCCTGGGCTCCAGATTTAAGAGGGACACAGATAAACGAGTGTGCTCTGAGGACAGTGAGCCGGCTGTGAACAGCTGGGAGCCATGACACATGAGAAACCTGTGAAGGAGGTAGGGGCCCCACCATGGGAAGGGGATTGGGTTTACCAGGTATGGACCCAGGACCAGTGGGTGAAGGCTGCAAGAAGACAAAGCTGAATTAAATACGGAGAACTTCCTAGCAGTTGGAGCTGCAAATGAGTTCTCTTTAGAGGAAGTGACTTCTTGGTTACTGTCCTCAGGCAGCCATTTAGGGAATTGTAAGGGGAGTGTCAGATATCAGAGCCACCATCAGATGGTGCAAATATATGTATTAGGGTGGGAGTGAATACAGGTAGCACCCAGGGGCAGCATAGTTAAGATCCATTTCAGGTAAACGTGGTTAGAGGCCATGTGGTTCCTGCAGTCCCCTCCAGCCTTGACAATATAACTGTGTAATGTTTTCTTCTGGTTTTTCCTTCTTGGGCTGTGGGGCGTGTGTTGTTTGCATGTGCTTTGGCAAAGCCTGGGACAGAGAAATGATCCTGCAACTTAGTCAAGGAAGTTGAAAGATACTGAGTCTTATTTTCACCATCTGGCATTTGGCTCGGGGGTGGACAGCAGATCTCTGAGGCAACATATTGTTTCAGCCCGGGTATAATTTGGGGCATGCCGACCAGTCAGTGATTCGAGTAATGAGTTGGATGCCGGCGAGCGGGAAATCGCTTTTCTCTGTACACCACTCACCCAGGCCTCTTGTCTCCAAGGAAGAATCCCTCCCTGGGCTTCAGCTGCAAAGCAGAGATGATAGAGCTGGTCAGCGAGAATGTGGGCCACCCAGACAGAGGAATTATCCTTGGAAAAATAATCTGCTCAACGTGTGAGGGAGAGGGTGGATGATGGTTGTAGCAGCCGCATATGTAGATGGTGATGATGATGATGGTGGTGGAGGTTCCTAAGTGAATGGAATGGGAGGTGCAGTAGGGCGAGCATAGGCAGCAATAGGAAAGGAGAGGGTTTCAGAGTGGCAGCAACTCTCTCTCTCTGCTGTGTTGCTAACATCCAAGAAAGTCCCGGCTTTCCGCAGCTGTCTGGGAAGGACTTACATGTTCAGTCTCTTCTCTGGCTTGTTGTCAAGGCAGCTTCAGCTGGGGAGAGGATGGGGGAAGGGCCTTGCCGAAACAGGCTGATTCACTCTTTCCACTCAGTCCGCTGTGTTGGTGGGCAGATCACACGCCAGCCTCGTAAACTCACTCTCCGCTTGTCCATGTGACGTTTATAGCCCCGTGGGGAGCTGGCTTTTTAATGAGCCTAATTTGAGACTGTAAGTAGGAGTTTGTAAAACAAACAGTAAGGGGCTTCGGGCCAAAGCCCAAAGTTGCAACTCAAGTACCCAGGGTCACATACAGCTCCACAGACAGGCTGAGATTCCTCCATGCCCGGGGAGCCACACAAAGGTGCTGTCCAAGGAAAGGTCCAGGAAAGTGGGCTGCAGGCTCTGTCTCTCCCCCAGAAGCCTGTGGAGACTTAGCAGGAGACTTCCCTGTGGAAGGCAGAGAGAGTTCTAGCTTTCCCAGTGGGAGGAAATGGACTCTTGGAGAATGGATCTGTGTGTGAGTCCAGGGTTAGATGTCGGTGGGCCAGGAGGCTCCAAACGCTCCTCCTCCAAGGCGGCAGCCCTCTGCTCTGAGTTTCAAAGCCACAGGGAGCCTCTGGAAGTGAGGGTCTGTTGTCCAAAGGCACCTGTATAGAAAACTCAACATCGCCAAGTAGCTTTATTCAATTTCTGTGAGATCTGGTTTTCAAATTAAGATTGAGGTGCAGAGTGCTGAAGGCTGCTGCACACAGCTCTGTAAACAGTCATCTCTCTGAAAGATCCCAGGTGGAGAGGAGGGAGGCTCCCCACCTCCCACATGTATGCTTAGGGCTCAGTTTGAGGGGAGGGATAACGATCAGGGCTTACTTGTCTTTCTTTTTGTTGTTGAAAATATACACAGTAAAACATACACCAATTCAACAATTTCTGTATGTACAATTCAGTGACATTAATTACATTCTTCAAGTTGTGCAACCATTCTCCAATAATTCCATGTTATTCCTCCACCATTAATATAAACTCACCACCCTCTAAGCTTCCTATCTAACCTTTCGAGTTGCTGTTGTCAGTTTGATCCCATATAGATCTTTAAAAGAGTACAGTGGTCAAGGCAGACAGTCTTTACTCATTAAGCTAAATTACCATTTGGTTTAAAGACTTCTGGGAATATTTTTGGTTTAAAGATTATCTCAGGGCAGTAGTTTCAGGAGTTCATCCAGCCTCAATGGCTCTAGAAAGTCTGGATTCCTTGAGATTTTAAAATTCTGTTCCACATTTCCCTCTTCTGATTGGGATTCTTCTATAGAATTTTTACAATCAGGGATTTCTGACAACCAGTTCCATGCTAGAGCACTGGGGTTTGATGTGACTCAGAGGCCTCTTCCCCCTGTGACATCCTGCTAGAAAGGTCCCTCCTGACTCACCCAAAGTAACAGCAATAAATATGGTGAGCCTTTAGAATGAGGTGTACTGCAGACATTGAAAATGACGATGAGAAACAATATTTGAGGCCATAGAAAGACATCAATGAAATTCTGTTAAGTGAAAAAGGAGATCATTAAAGTATATGGAGTGGTTCCTTTTTAAATAAGGCATAGATGCACACTCAGAAGTATAAATGCATATTTAAAAGTCTAGAGGGATATTATACCATCATGTTAACAGTGATTATCTCAAGATGGTAAAATTAAAACTATGGTCCTTTTTATTTTCTTCTTTTGCCTATCCAGATTTTTTAAAATCAAAATAAACTGAGTGTTTGAAGTTCAGGAGGCACTCACCTAGCAGCAGCTGAGTGGTCTGCCCAGAAGATTCCCACGAAGGGGAGCTTCCAGCCTATGTCTGAGCTAAACGAGGGCTGGAGTTGCTGTTGCCATCCCAAGTCCGCAGGAAACTTGTTGTTATTGGCCAGAACCACTGTGTTCTTCTCCACAGAGTCTGAGGGGCATTTCCAGAAGCCAACCCAAATGGATAGTGTGCTTCAAGCAGTTATTTTCAACCTGCTGCATGGAGACCTAGGGGAAACTGGGAGCGGGGGAAGAACTTTAAATTGAACTTATTCATACGATTTCGTTTAAACAAAGAGTTCCATGGTTTAAAAAAAAAAAAAAATTTTTTTTTCCTTTGGAAAACCACTGATTTATAGAAACTCTTATATCAAAGAGTCACTTCATCTGCACGTCATAGAAAACTTGACCAACAGGGCGTATTTTCTCCTTTAATAAGAAGCTCATGGACAGGTAGTTCCCAGTATGGTTTAGCCGCTGAGTAAGACCTAGGCCCTTTCTTTTTCCTGTTCTGCCCTCCTTAGCGTGCTGGCTCATCATGGTCTCATCCCTTCCTGCAGACCCCCGTGCTGCAGCACCATAGCACCATGGGAACAGCGCTCTGACCTGTGTGGCAGGTGACCGCCTCCTGGTTGTACAATGGCTGCTGCTGGGCCATCTTCAAATGTGTGTCACATTTGAGGTAGCAAGAAGGGCAAAGGCCTGCCAGCCAGTCTTATCCTTGTTGATCCGGAAAAGCCACCTTTTCCAGAATTCCTGAAGTCTTGACTTTGAGCCTCAGTGGCCAGAACCACATCTCATAGCTATGAAGATGCCTGGGAAGGTGTCCCCAGGGACTCCTATTACACAGCCATTCCAAACAGAGCTGGCATTCTGTTAGCCAGGCAGGAGAAGGAGCGGTGTTGGTTGGGTCACTGAGAGGGTCAGCCCGGTTGCAGGCTTCCGCTGACTGTTTTCTCACGTTTTTGTAGGAAGCGGTCAGGGTATCCTTCAAGATCCTGGGAGTGACATGATGACATAGTAAGGTTTTAGAGAGATGTACCCATCTTGGAATGACCATTCTGCAGGAACTTTTCTTTCTGTAAAAGAGCTTTCTCCCTTGCACCTCCTCTACTCCCCTCCCCGACTCTGGTATGTGTAATGCATTCACCACTGAGATGACCAGGGAGTGTTTGCTTCTCATAAACTCTGTGAAATCCCTTTGGGGGTCTCTGAGTAAAAGCGGGCTTTCTACTGCAGCCTGTTATTGACATCCTGTTATATGACAACACATAGCAAAAACCCTTCTCTTCAGACTTGCCCTCGCAGCTCCAGTACCTGCTACAGACTCCTCTGCGAGCATCGTTGGTTCCGACTCACAGCAACCCCATGTACAACAGAACAAAACACTCCCCGGTCCTGCACCATCCTCATAATCGTTGCTGTGTTTGAGCCTGTCGTTGCAGCCACTGTGTCAATCCATCTAATTGAAGGTCTTCTTTTTTGCTGACCCTCTACTTTTTCAAGCATGATGTCCTTCTCCGAAGACTAGTCCCTCCTGATAACATGTCCAAAGTACTTGAGACGAAGTCTCACCATCCTCGCTTCTAAGGAGCATTCTGGCTGTACTTCTTCCAAGACAGATTTGTTCTTTCTTCTGGCAGTCCATGGCATATTCAATATTTTTCTCCAACACCACAATTCAAAGGCATCAATTCTTCTTCTGTCTTCCTTATTCATTGTCCAGTTTATACATGCATATAAGGTGATTGAAAATAGCATGGCTTGGGTCAGGCACACCTTGCCCTCAGTGACATCTTTGCTTTTTAACACTTTAAAAAGGTCCTTTGCAGCAGAATTACCCAATGCAATACGTCGTTTGATTTCTTGACTGCTGCTGGCATTATCACGGTGCATTTTAATTATTTGTATGTTTTTCCTCCTCCTCTAGAGCAGGAACCTGGGTCATCTTCACCTCTGTATTCTTAGCACCAAGCTCAGTGTAATTAATAGGCATGTGATGAATATTTGAATAAGTGAGCGAATGATGAGAACAGCACAGTGCTAAAATCTCCCTAGCCTTCTCAGATACTTATTCCAAATTTGAAGCCATCAATTAACTTTGGGACAGAGACTCCCAGGGCCTTGGAGAATGTGTTCTCTGTCTATAGGTATTTTTACTGTCTGCAAGCAACCTTTTCTCTGTGTGTATGTGTCTCTGTGTGTGTGTGTGTGTGCACACTTTGTGTGAGTTACAAAGGGAAGGGTATTACCTTTGGACTTTGGCATCCCCAGCATACTCAGAACTGGGGTGTCTTTGCTCTGGTCCAGATTGTGAGACACACTGTAAATGAGCCAACAGAATTTCTCCAGTTCTTGGCAGGCTGCCTTTTTGACCCATAGAGACTGATGGATTGACAATTGCTGCTGCTTAATGTCGATCCAGGAACTCGACAAGTCTTACAGGAAGTCAAACATGTTTTTCACTTATCTGAGCTTAAAAGTGGTCCCTTAATGAATTCTGAGTTCCAAAAAGTATAACTCTGCTACCTCTACTTTTAATGTTTAAGGGCTTAGCTCAAAGCTAAAAGAAAGGATCAGCTTTATGGAAATGAGATTCCTAAGCAGTGGCCTGAGTGGAATCTGGGTTGTGGATTTCCTGGCAAACAGCATGTCATCAGCCAGCATGGGCCTTTCTGAGCTAGAGGGACCCTCCCATGTCGTTCCCACAGTGCTGCCTGATTTATCTGTCAAAAATGTGTATGACCCTGTCACTCATCTGCTTAAAACACTTCACTGGGTCCTCTTTGCCCTCAGGACAGAGTCCAAGCCTCCTAGACTCTTGGTGATTGGTGCCTCCACCCTGTCCCTCCCCAGGAGGCCTGTCACATGCTACCCATCACGTTCTTCATCTCTCTAAGGAACTCTGGATTATTTAAAAACAAAAACAAACTAAACCCATTGCCGCCGAGCTAATTCCAACTCATAGTGACCCTATGGGACAGAGTAGAGCTGCCCCATAGGGTTTCCAAGGAGGGGCTGGTAGATTTCAATGGCAAACACTGCCCACAGGCCAAATTGAACCCCTGCCTGTTTGTGTATGGCCCACAAGTTAGGAATGGTTTTTACATTTTTAAGTGGTTGAAAAAATATTAAACAAGGACTATTTCATGATACACGAAAATTATGTGAAATTCAAATTTCAGCATCCATAAATAAAGGTTTGCTGAAATGCAGCCATGTCCATTCACTTATGTTGTGTCCCTTCATGCTACACCAGCAGAGTTCAGTAGTTGTCATAAAACCCACTGCTGAGCTGATTCTAACTCATAGAGACCCTATAGGACAGAGTAGAACTGCCCCATAGGGTTTCCAAGGCTGTAATCTTTACAGAAGCGGACTGCCACATCCTTCTCCCACAGAGCACCTGATGAGTTTGAACTGCCGAACTTCCGATTCGCAGCCAAGTGCTTAGCCACTGCACCATCGTGGCTCCACAGAAGCTGGTGTTATAAAAACCCATTGCTGTAGAGTTGATTCCAACTCATAGTGACTCTGTAAGACAGAGTAGAACTACCCCATAGGGTTTCCAGGGAGTAGCTGGTGGATTTGAAGTGCTGACCTTTTGGTTAGCAGCAGAGCAAAGTCAAAAATGTTTATTATCTGGCCCTTTATAGAAACAGTTTGCTGACCCCTGTGTTTCTATTAGCACCAAAAGCGAGTGGGGGCAGAGAGCAATGATCTCCGTTAGTCAGCCCCTCCCTAAGCTACCCCAGGTGAACATATAGCCTAAGTACCAATAATGTGCTTGCTACGCAAACACAATTTCAAGGCAAGTCCTGTAGAATCCCTCCTGACCCTAACCCTCCCCAGACTATCCTGCGCCAGACCTTTCCCTATACAGGCGTTGGCACAGGCTGTGTCCTTTGCTTGGAAAGCCTATCCAACCCTGTCGCCAGATTGATATTTACACATCCTTTTGCCTCAGCTGAAATGGCACTTTCTCCAGGAAGCCATCCCTGACCAATCAAATCCAGATTGGAGACCCTTCCTGTGGGCTCTTTGTGCTGACTCTAGTATAGCCCTTTTCACACAATATTGACTTGACAGGTTGTCTCAGGGGTCCCCGAGACCACACCAGGTCCCATGATCTCTAGGAGAACTCAGGGGACTCAGCATACAGTCCTACTCACAGCTATGATTCGTTACAGCAAAAGGATACAAATCAGCAAAAGGCACAGGTGCATAGGCCGAAGTCCAGAGGAAACCAGGCACAAGCTTCTGAGTATCCTCTCCCAGCAGAGTCACGCAGAATGCGCTTAATTCCCTCAGCAACGAGTTGTGACACCATGTGTGAAATGTCTTTCGGGGTACTGGTAGGAGTCCAGGGTTTTTATTGGTAGGCACCCCAAATTCCAGACTTCCAGAGGGAAGGAAGATGTTCAGCATAAACCACCATTTTGTACAAACAGTTTAGGGACAATCAGCCACTCTTATTAGGGAATGGTGGAAACCCTCCCAAAATCCGAGTTCCCGGATTCCAGCCAAGCCCCATCCTTACAAGCAGGACTTTCTAAGGATAGCAGTCTCTCAGGCCTGTTGTGTTAATTCTTTTGTGCACAGTAGTATACTTTCTGCCTTCTTCACGAGACTATAAATTTACTAAGGGTAGGTACCCTATCTGGTTTGGTTCTATATCCCCAGAGCATAGCTGCTTCTGGCACATTATTACTAGTTGGCATTGAGTCACTCTGACTTATAGCGAGTCCAGGTGTGTCAGAGTAGAACTGTGCTCCATAGGATTTTTCAAAAGTAGATTGCCAGGGCTTTTCTTCTGAGGCACTGGTGGGTGGACTCGAAACTCTGATCTTTTGGTTAGCAGCTGAGCATATTAACCATTTGCACCACCCAGGGACTCTGGCACATTATTAGGTTATCAATAAATAAGTTGTTGAATAAATGAGCGAGTAGATGAGTGATGAATAAATGGTCAGTTTTCGGTAAGTACAGCATGATTCTTTATGAGTGTGGACCACAGTGGCCTTTAGAAAAATCACAGTGATAGAGTTGCCGTCAGGTCATCCCTTGCACTTAATGATGATGAGAGCTTTTATATGGCAGCTGATACCTTTCCCAAAGCCACCAGCCCTGGAGCTCAGTGAGGCCATTCATAAGAATACCCCTCATTACTACATGCTTACTGTGTGTTAAACATTTTGCTGAGTGAATTTTTTTAATCATCAAGCAATCCTGTGAGGAGCTATTGTAAGGCCTATTACACAGGTAAACAAATTGAGGCTCAGAGAGGTTAAGTAACTAGCTCAAGGTCACACAGCTAGTAAGTGACAGAGCTGGATCTTGAACTTCCGCTCTCTGACTCAGTGCTGTTAAATCATCTGGAGAGACTAGTGGGCAGAGCCCTTTGGAATGGGAACCTAAGCTGACTGCAGTAGGTTGTTTGTTAGAGGGACTCCAGTGCAGTAAATTTCTGACTAATGCACTCATGTTCTATTAATAAATACCTTGGCCAACAGCCCTGGACCTTGGGATGTTTGTACCTTTTTTTTGTAAAACCCCTAAAAGGTGTGACCTGGGCTTGTTATGGGTGCCCTGTCTCATTTTATCCCTTTCTTCATCTCTGTGCTGACACTTGGAAGCCTCACCCACTTCCCTCCTCCTGCTGGAAGTACAGGCCCTTGGGGCATGCTGCTCAGGAATCTCCTGGGACACAAGCTTTGCCTCCTTTCCCACCCCCAGCCCCGCCTGCACCCCACTCCCCAGCAGCAAGGCGCCTTTTTCCACGAGTGGTGATTCCGGCTGTGTGGAGTGAGAACTTTTCCCAACTCTTCCTGATCTCAGATCCCAGTACCTGGCAGCCCACACAAGTAGTGGCAGGTGCAGGAAGTTGAGACCCCTGCTTGGCTGCGTGACAGTCCCACAGGCTGAACATGGTAGGAGCATGGCTGGGCCGAGTGTCAGCAAGATGCTATAGGAAGTCCCCCTGGTGACTGGGCCCCTGACTCACCCTGAGTCACTACCACCTGTGGCCAGGTAAGGAGGCTGGGCCACAGAGGGGCTGGTTCTTGGAATGAGGCATGCAGACAAGATCTCACCTCCTGGTAAATGACAGAGAATGGTTTCTACCTGAGTTTCTTCCACTAGTATCCTTTCCCCTTGTCTTTTTTTTTTTTTTCTTTTCTTTTCTTTTGTGTGAAATTCACACAACATAAAATTAACCATTTTAAAGTGTACAAGTCAGTGACACTTCGTACATTCACAGTATGTGAAGCTGCCACTTCTCTCTAGTTCCAAAGTATTTTCACCGTCCCAAAGGAAACATCATGCCCGTTGAGCAGTCAGTCCTCACGCCTTATCTTTCTTTTAAAGTACTGTTTCTATAAAAACAACTAGTTTTTCCTTTTGTGTACCTTTTTATTTTTAACCTCCATGAGTTCACAAGGGATTTTTTGAAATAATGATTCTGTTTTTATTAAAATCCAAAAAAAAAAAAAAAAAAAGAGAGAGATAAAGCCAATTGCCCTCAAATCAACTTCCACTCATGGTGCCTTATGTGTTTCAAAGTGGACTTGTGCTCCGTAGGGGTTTCAATGGCTGATTTTTTTCAGAAGTAGATTGCTAGGTCTTTCTTCTGAGTTGCCCCTAGACGGAATAAAACTACCAGCCATTCATTTAGCAGCCAAGCGCTTAACCGTTCGTGCCACGCAGGGACTTCCTGTTAAAATATATATGCTCATTATTTAAAAATTTACTCAGTTTAAAAAAGGCTGAAGAATAACAGGAGGAAAGTCACCTAAAATCCTACTACCCAGAAATAACCATTTTTTATATCAGATGACCTCCATTCTAGGCTCTTTATAGGTGACTACTTTTTGTTCTTTTTATAACATGTACTTTTTTCTTTTCTTATTCAAAAATTTAATTTTAGATAAATTATTTTCTGGCATTTTTGAAGTTATGGATATTTTCTTTGTTCAGAAGAAACATTCTGTCACCCTTCCTTTCTCTGAGAATATCACCACCCCGCACCCGTTTCCCTTGTAACAATCACTTTTTACAACGCCAATAAATCATACTCACTGTAAAAAGTTTAGAAAGCATAGTAACTCAAAAAGCATTTTTATAACCCTGCAATAGAGAGAATCCCCCTTACCTTGGTGGCTGTGTGCTGCGTCAGTTAGAGAAAAGGCAGGTATTTTATGGGGCTGACTCTATTCTGTCTCCATCCTTAAGTTCTCTGTTTAGCGTGTGTGTGTGCGCACGCAGGACACATTGGATGTGTGCCTTTATACAAAAGTGATACAGTGTTGCCCTTGACTCACAGCAGTTAGTCTGCTCACCCACTTGGGGGTCAAGGATGGCATATGACAAAGGACATAGACATGGGTGGGTTTTTCTTAAGAGGTGGTAGTTCCTAGGCTCTTGCTTCCTGGGCCAGTCAAGTTCTTGATTTGTTACATCAATACTTTAGACAGGCCACCCAGAATCTCTTAAAAAGTATTCTAAATAAAAGAGAGAACTTTTTCTGCAGGAACAAAGTAGTTCTAATGTTCATGCTCTGCCCTCACTGCCCAGTGTTGTGACCGTTGCTGGTTTTTCCAGGGTTCACATTTAGGTTTAATTTCCTGAAATTGAGCTGGTTGGTTACTCTATTTTACTCTCTCGCTAAGAGAGGAAATGGCAGCGAGCAGACTGCATTTTATTAGATTTTTGCTTCAAAAACATTAAATAGCAATCCGTGATCTACTAGCTTGCTTTTTTTTTTTTTTTTTTTTTTAAATAGACACCCAATAGTTACCTACTGGGTTTTTGACAGAAATGACATTTACCTTAATCCAACGAATCGCCAAAATACCAATGAGACAACATTCCTAGCGAGGATTCCAGGGAAGCTCCCACTGCCTTGTCTGGCTGTCTGAGTTTTATGGTGGCCACCAGGGGCGAATTATCTTAATAGGCAAGGTATGCACAGTGCTTACCTTGCTTTCCAGGTCATCTGTAGTAAACAATTGCACATTTTTTCACCACATCAGAGATTCTGCTTCTCCCCCAATCCCGCAGCACCTTCTTACAGAATCAAAGCCTCGCATCAAGTTTACAATCCCTGACAGGGATGTCTTACTCAATAATCAAAATAAGCATGGGCTTACTAGTACTTACTTACTAATCTGTAGTGACCAATTTTACATGGGTTTCACCATATCAGAGATTAGTAAGTAAGCACAAGTAAGCCCGTGCTTACCTTGTTTACTGGCTAATCTGTCCCCTAGTGGCCCCTTTCTCGCCCTTTGAATGCTTACCCTGCTTGGAGACCCTTTGAGAATTGAGGAGCCAGCCCTGAGGCCAGAGGTCAAAGGTGCTGCTGTCAGCTGGAGGGGAAAGAGGCAGCCCCAACACCAGCTCCCGAAGGCCCAAGACTGTCAAAAGATTCCAAAGGGAGATTAATCTGGTCCGAAATTCAGGGTGAGGTTTGCTTTTTACCACCCTTTTTGGGAGAATTGGGGATGCTGGCATGGAGCGTGTTGGACTCCAGCAGCCTTTGATCTCCCCTGGGTTCTCTGACCCTGTCTCACTGGGCAGTCATAAATGTGCGTTATTATTTTACTGAGCTCCTGGCTCCCTGGGCCTGACTTAACCAGAAGACCTCCTATAACTGGTGGCGGTCTGAGAACTCAGCCAGAGGGAGGTGTTAACCAGAGCTGATTATTATTTGCTTTTAATTTCCTGACCTTAAAAGAAGAAGGGGAAGTGTAGTGCTAATCGGAGTGGTGAGTGGTGAAGGAAGGGTCCTGTCCCTGGGTTCGAGTGGGGAGCCTGGCATCCTTCAGTCTCAACCACAGCCCCTGTGAGAGGCAGTGCACTATGGGGGTAATGAATGCAGCACCAGAGTCCAACAGGCTGGCTTGAGTCCCACTTCTGCCATTTTCTAGCTTCATGAATGTAGGCAAGTGACCCAGCCCATCTAAACATCTGTCCCCCATTGGTAAATGGGGTTACTCACAGTGCCCCTCAGCTAGGGTCTTTGTATGCGTTCAAATGCATGTTTGGTCCAATCCCTGGCATAGAATAGTTAACTCAGTGTATGTTCTCCCACTCCTGTTATTATGAACCCAAGATTAAAACCTGCTTCCCAAACCCAATTTAGAACCTCACTTTTCTTTCTCCCTGTCCCCCAACATCTTCTTCTCACTTAAACTCTTGGGCTTCACAGTATATCATGTTCCATCTTGAGATGGATTCTGTCCAAGAGTTAAGATGAGCTTTCAATTATCCTTGGTGAATCATTTTTACTTGGATAATTGGCAACCAATCAATCAGGCGTATTTCATTCCACTTCCAGATTTTTCCTCTCATTTGCTTCTTCTGCCTCTTGCCTCTACACCCCATCCCCCAACTTCTTGGACTTAGAATGTCTGGAGAAATACGGTTCGGTGAAGTTTTATATTTTTTAGAATCATCTGTCCTTGAACCTCAGTTGGGGTCTCTCTGAAAAAAAAAAAAATTTCCTGCTTCAACTTTTCAGCACTTTGTTTTAGTATGACTAATATACAACAAATGGGCATTCAGTATACGGTATATAAAATTTCCAGATCAGAGAATGGAAACACTCTTAAAAAAAGGGAGGAGGGAGGCTGGATTATATGGGCTATTTGGAAACCGTTCAGTGGAGCAATATAATTTTTATTTTCAGAAGCTTATGGATGGAACCCCACCCAAGCTTTCAGCTCTGCAGAAAACACCATGCCAAGTTTCCTCTCAAGGACAGTAAAACAGTAATCCTCTGCATCCCGGCTTTAATTTCAGAGAAGCAGGACCAGCAGTAGCCTTTGCTGTATTCACATCAGCACCGCTGAGCTGGGTGGCTGGCGGGTCTGGTTCGGGACAGGGGGCGGGGGCAGGGGCAGGAGAGGGTGCTGCGCACTGCCTCTCACACACAAATGTGCAAACAGAGAGAACATTTACTAGTCTGGGGAGAGCTCTGTTAGTGGGTTGTTGAGTTTGGAGGACAGTTATGTTATAGTCTTGATGGCTTTTTGATGAATGATCAGAAAAGCTGAACTGTAAAACTATCCAGTTTTATGCAGAAATGATATCTTCTTTACATTTAAAACTGTATGTGGTGGTGGCGGGGGGTGTTGTTATAGCTCTAAGAGAAACCAGAGGAAATGGTAATAATAGGATTTATTTGTTCTGCTGTCGACAATCCAGAAGTTAAATGGTAGAAGGAAAGGAAAAAAAAAAAATGGCTTTCAGGGGTACACTTCAGTGCTAGAGCACACCCAGGGGTCAGTGGGAGACTAGAATCCCAGTGCTGGAGACCTCAGGGGAAGCCACCAAATCCACACCCATATTTTACAGAGAAGTGAATGAAATCCCCATCAATTTGGACTTTTGGCTCAGCCCTGCTGCTGAAAAACCTGTACTCTGAAAGTCTGGTTCACCAACCAGTGTGCAGTCTGTCTGCTTCTGGCTGGGTGCTGGCCTGGAGAAGACAGGTGCCTCTGCAAGCTGAAACCTGGGTTGAATTCCTGGTTGGCAGCCACCAGTGAGAAGGTGGGCTGCCCTTGTCTTGTGTTCCCCATCTAACTAAATGGCGCCATCTCTGGGCACGGCTGGAGAATCACCTGGGAAGGAACCTGGGAAGGAGAGTGTTGTCCTTCCCCCAGGACTAAAGCCAAGTGAGCAGCATTCACAAAGTAGTTTAGAAAAAGGACCAGGTGTGCTTAGCTTTCTTAACGCCACTGATTTCCTCTGGGGCTCTGGGAACTTTTCCAGTTTTCTGGCAGGATTGTTTTCCTCCCTAAATTTCAGAGAAGGAAAGAAGAATATTACCTTTTTTTTTTTGTGTGCTTTAGATGAAGGTTTACAGAACAAATTAGTTTCTCATTAAACAATTAATACACATTGTTTTGTGGCATTGGTTGCCAACCCTGTGGCATGTCAACACTCCGCTTCTCGACCTTGGGTATCATCTATCTTAACTGTGGAAAGGAGTTTGAATTTCTTCAGAGCATTAAGTCAGAGTGACACAACCAGAGTAAGAAATGGTGGCCTGAACTGAGGTCAAGACAGTATAGATTTTTTGTTGATATTTAGGCTGTAAAAGCCACAAGGCTTGGTGGTCGATTGGTGGGGGAGGGTAGAGTTGATAAGAATGACTCATAGGGTCTCTCACTGGACAACTGGGTGGACCTGGTGTTGCACTCAGGACAGTGGAGCAGGTGGCTTTGGGGAAAGATATAACGAGTTCCGAGATTCAAGAGTTGGACAACCAGAATGAGAAAAGTTAAGCGATGGAAGATTATGGTTTATGGTTCTACATAGAGACTGAGAAATGCAGAGACTCCATGTACAAAGTATATTCGAGTGGAACATTGTTTCAAGAGCAATGCTGGTTTTGTAGAAGAGGTGGGCAAAGGATAACTTGGTCATGCTTACTGCTGCCCACACTGTGATTCACTTCACAGGAACACTAATCTGAGTGATGCTTGCCGGTTTTCTCTGTAACTTTTTACAGAGTTCAGCAGGGATGATTTTGGGCGTCTGTATTAACTAAGACAGGGATAATAGGAGACATTCCAGCACACTTTCTTCCATCGTGACTGAAATAGATCATTTCCCCTAAGGATTTTTTTTTTAACTAAATGGAGGGGGGCGGAATAAACGCCCTTTTTTTCCTTTTTTTAATCCCCTCTTCCAGGATGACCTTGCCTTGGGCCCATATCTTAAGTGTGGGAATTTGTGTGGGGAAAAGAAGGCCTCAGAATGCTGAGAGCATTTAAAGCAAATGTTTTCCATCTCCAGTGAGAATTGCTAAGGAACAAGCTTATGTGGGAGAGGGAAGAATTTAGGAGTGACATAAAGAAAGCTTTCTTAAGGAGCCTATTTGGAAGGCAAGCTATGGGATTGAATTCTGGGAAGATCGGACAGAATAAGAGAAAAAGCCATTTCGGTCTGTAGGGTTTCCTGGGAGGCCTCTAGGGATCCTTGGCAGGAGGTACCTGGAGACCCATTTGAAGGAAAGTCATATTTCTGAATCTTACCTTGAATTTCCTCCTATCAAACCCCAGGCCCAAACTGAACCCCTCTTCTCTCAAATATTGTAGGTGCCACTTAACTCGCTAAAGGACAAGGTGGCCAAAATTAGAATATCATCACATTTCGGCAGTTTGAGAATCATGAGATTGAAGTTCTAGCCCCAGTTCAATTTCTGACCCTTAGTAACCTTGAGCAAGTCACTTAACTTTTTTAGGCTTCAGTTTCCTCATCTGCAAGTTGGATGAGAGTTAATTGTACCTCATGGGGTTTTGAGGGATTAAACGTGGTAATATATATAAAGTGGTTATCACAGGGCCTGACACAGAGGAAGCAGTCAATGAAAGTCAGCTGTGGCCATTGTTATACCGGCCGTTCCAGCTACCTTGTTGGAAGAACAAATTAGTGTGAAGTCTTTAAAAAGTAAAAGGTACTACGCAAAAGCTGTGATGCTATCAGTGAGTATTATTAATAATAGGCTCATAATTACTTTTGCTACAGTATTAAGTGAGAGCCCCTTTGGGTGGTGATGACTGGGAAAATGGGAACAATTATTAATGGAGCTGCCAGCTCCTGTTACTGGATCCATTGACATAATATTTCTCCTTGGGAATCCTTTGACAAATCAGCTGAATTTCCTATTCCCTTGCCCTAAGCACTGTAAATTTGATCCACATGTCCCCAGTGTTGTTTCTGTAGGTTAATAATGGAGAAAAGAGGAGGAGAGGGGCCTGCACTAGGCCTCTGGGTGTGTGTAGAAACTCTCCGAGCTGTTTGGTCTGTCTGTGGGTTTTCTCTTGTCATGGAGTAGTTTTTTCTTCAGTTTCCCTTTTTT
Source organism: Loxodonta africana (assembly GCF_030014295.1). Lineage (NCBI taxonomy): Eukaryota > Metazoa > Chordata > Mammalia > Proboscidea > Elephantidae > Loxodonta > Loxodonta africana. The sequence goes on from NC_087348.1 coordinate 49,023,969, forward strand.
AGTGCCTGGAGCCAGTTCCTCCTAATGTGTTTGGTTTCTCTGCTGTCAGGAGGGTTTCTGCTTTAGGGAACGGGGGCCCCCAGCAGGGGGATGGGGGAGACCCCACCATGCCCCCTCCTCCTCCCACAGAAACAAACTTTGAGGAAGTGCTTTGATGCGGTGCTTTCCCGAGTCAGCTCCAGATGTGATGGGAGGGGTAGCTGAAGCTCAGAGGGGTAGGCCCAGCAGCAGCTCTGGGGCAGAGCACTGTGAGGCTGCATGAAGGGGAGGCTCAGGGGAAGGGCAGGCTAGGAGGGCAATATTTATCTTCCTACATACTGACCTTTGACCTATGGAGTGGTCAAAGAACACTGCCAGCACCTGGGCAGGAGTTGGACTGCCACGTGTGTTTACCCCAAGGAAGAGTAACATGCAGGGTTCAGCAAGAGGGTATCCGTGAGTGAAACAGGCAGTATTGGTACATGTATACGCCACCAAATAGGGACAGCTATGGGTAGGCCTTGGTGGTGTTTTCAGCATACTCTGGACTTAGAGAGAGTCCCTGGGTAGTGCAAACAGTTAACATGCCTGGCTACTAACTGAAAGGTTGGCAGTTGGAGCCCACCCAGAGGTGCCTCGGAAGAAAGACCTGGTGGTCTATTTCTGGAAAATCAGCCACTGAAAACCCTATGGAGCACAGTTCTACTCTGACACACATAGGGTCACCATGAGTTGGAGTCAAATCAATGGCAGCTGGTTAAGTATACACATTCTAGAGCCGGTCAGACCTAATTTGAATCCTAGCTCTACCACTTACTTGAGCAAGTTATTCAGACTCTCTGAATATCCCCAGAACCCACTCCTGTGGAGTCAGTTCTGACTCATAGCGACCCTGTAGGACAGAAAAGAACTGCCCCGTTTCCTAGGCTGAAATCTTTACTGGAGAAGATCACCAGGTCTTTTTTCCCTTGGAGCAGCAGGTGGGTTTGAACCGCTGAACTTTCAGGTAGCAGCCGAACGCTAACCATTGCACCACCAGGGCTCCTAAGCGAGGCATAGAGAGGTTACGTAACTTGCCCAAGATTGCACCGTTGGTTAAGTGGCAGAGCGAGAATTACAAACTGAAACGTTCAAGCCCCAAGCCCCTGCCTTAACCACTGTGCTGCATGCCCCGTTGCTATTGTTGTTGTTGCTGAATCTCTCCTGGGCCAGATAGGAAACCCTAACTTAGATTTGGCCACATCCCAGGGGCTCTCCAGTTATCTCAAGGAATTTTAAGAGATTTTCCCAAACATGATAGATTAAATTCCTGTGGGTATTTTTCTTTAAAAAAAAAAAAAAGTGTTAGGGGGTTGGACAAAGTAGATGCAACGATAAAAGAAAGAGCAGATACCAAAATTTGGGAATCCCTGTTCTAGGCTCTGATTGTTACTAAAATCTTGTTGGCCACATAAGTTTGAGAACCAGCATGAAATTCTAAACCTGTCTGATTTCGCTTTTCTGGTGCTTTCTAAGAAGCCACACAGCGAGTGGGAGAAATGTGCAAGCTGTCACCCTCTGGGATTGTTTCTGACAGTTCTGCTTCTCTCTTGTTGAAGTGTTAATGAAAAGCACTAATTGGACTTGGCCAGGAGGTGGGACGCACCCCTTCTTGGTGTCAGAAGGCAGCGCCCCTTTTCTGTGGTTTCCCCCCAGCCTCTTTCTTGACCTAAAGGAGGAGAGAGGGGGCGGTACGGGGAAGTGAGAGGACTCCGAGGGTGATGTGGCCCTTCTGACTCAGCCGTCTCCTGAGCCCTGTGAAGATAAAGCTAGGTCTCCTGGTGATCCTGGAACCTGGGCCAAGTCAGGCACTTTAAACAGTCACTGAATGAAGCAGTGAGTGAGTGAATGAATGAACAAATGAAGGCTTTCTTAGCCCACGAGCCTAAGTAGGCCAGTCCCTTGTGCAGCTCCAAGTCCCTTGTGCAGCTCCAAGAAAGAGCACTCTCAGTGGTATCATCAGGCAATTTGCTGCCATTGCCCAGTATTCTATTCCTGAGAATTATCCATGTTGATGCAGGTAACTCATACTCTTTTATTTACAGTAGTGTAGGAGTTACTGTGTGAAGACATCAACATTCATTCATCGTTCGTTTATTTGTCTCATGAAGGGCATTTAGGCTGCCCCCCACCCCCCACTGTTTTTTTTTTTTGTGTGTGTGCCTGGTACATGGTTACTGCTTAATAAATATTATTGGATGAAAAAGAAAGAGGAAGAGAGAGGCAGAAAGGGAGGAAGAAAGAAGGAAGGTAGGGAGGTAAGTCCGTCTCTGCTTGCTTAAAACCACGGCTACAAGTGAGCCACACCTTACTACTTTGGACCCCATAGCACCATCCTCAGTGAAAGGTCCCATGTCTTCAAGGCTAAAAGAGATTTGCCCGCTGACCTGCTTTCCCAAGAGAAGGGGAGCAGGGCCGAGACCTGGCCATCACCGGTGAGGTCTCGGGAGCTTTTCCTCCTTCCCAAGTGTGACCTATCCACCTTGTTTCCCCAGGTGTACTCTCCCTCCCCGCCTACTTCAGTCCCTACAACGGTGGGTCCCTGGGCCACGATGAGCGGGCCGATGCCTACGCCCAGCTGGAACTCCGGACCCTGGAGCAGTCTCTCCTGGCCACCTGTGTGGGGAGCATCTCAGAGCTGAGTAAGTGTGGCAACCATGTCAAGCCAGGGGGAAGGCAGGGAAGGGGTTGCCTTCTGGATTCTGTTCTCTTCCTCTTAATCCACCCCTTGCCTTCCCTGAAATCTAGATCCTTCTAGGCCAGAGGTGGCGAACTGGGGGCCCACAGACATGTATGGTTTGGCCAGCATGTTGATTTCATCCCACACAGATCTGGATTTCTGGTTTCTCTTGAAAAATCAGTTGATCTAGCAGCATTGTACCTATTCCTCACCTTGCTCCAGACCTTGTTATCTGACAGCTGGCCTACTTCGTTCATTTCATCTGCCTAGCCAAAACCAGTTAGCCAGTTGCCATCAAGTGGATTCCCGACTCATGGTGACCTTATGTGTGTCAGAGTAGAACTATGCTCCACAGGGTTTTCAATGACTGATATTTTGGAAGTAGATAACCAGACCTTTCTTACACGGCACATCTGAGTAGACTCAAACCTCTAACCTTTCAGTTAGCAACTGTGTTAACTGTTTACACCACCCAGGGACTCCACCTGACCAAAAGGCTCTGCATTTACAGCCAATACTTTTTTTTTTTTTTTTTTAAAGAAATTACCCCTGAAACTTCAATATAAAAAAGGAGATAAAAACAGAGCTACTCTGAATGTCTGGGGTCCTAAAAGCTTGTGAGCAGCCGTCTAAGATACTCCACTGGTCCCACCCTGTCTGGAGCAAGGGAGAATGAAGAAAATCAAAGACACAAGGGAAAGATTAGTCCAAAGGACTAATGGACCACAACTACCACAGCCAAGCCAGACGGAGTCCCAACATAACTAGATGGTGCCCAGCTACCACCACCAACTGCTCTAACAGAGATCACAGACAGAGCTGGAAAAAAATGTAGAATAAAATTGTAACTCACAAAAAAAGATCAGACTTACTGGTCTGACAGAGACTGGAGAAACCCCGAGAATATGGTTCCCAGACACCCTTTTAGCTCAGTAATGAAGTCACCCCTAAGGTTCATCCTTCAGCCAAAGATTAGACAGGCCCATAAAACAAAACGAGACTAAATGGGCACACCAGCCCAGGGGCAAGGACTAGAAGGCAAGAGGGGGCAGGCAAGCGGGTAATGGGGAATCCAAGGTCGAGAAGGGGAGAATGGTGACATGTCGTGGGATTGGCAACCAGTGTCACAAAACGATATGCGTACTAATTGTTTAATGAGAAACCAATTTGCTCTGTGAACCTGCACTAAAGTAAAAAAAAAAAGCAGAGCTACTCTGGCTGGAAGAGGGCGTGGTTGGGTGGGTCCTGTCCCTCTTCACTGCTCAGTCCTAGACCTGCAGGGGCCTGGCCATCTCCCAGGACCTCAGTGCTCCGTGGAATACAGTGGAAACCTATTGATCATAGGTCATTACTATTTGACAGCTGCTTCACGAACACATTAGAAGATAAGAAATTCCACCTTTCTTCTGGTCTCTCCCTCTTGTTACCCCAATTATATGAGAAATCGCCCCACACACTCTGCCTCCTTAGTTCTCTCTCATTCTGTCGTGAGACCAGCCGGTGGGCAGTGACATACACCAAGGGTTGTGGCACACAGTATGGGAAGAGACAGAGGGTCACTCCTCTCCAGCCTTCTCCATGTGTGACTTCTTCGCAATTTCTGGGCCCCAAACAGTGATAAACCTTTCTGTTTCTTCAGGACATGGCTTCCTCTCTCCCTCCATTCTTCTTTTGCCTTCCCAGAACAGGAAGTGAGGGTGCCTAGTTCAAGGTCACAGAGCCGTTCCATACTGGGACAAGGAGAGAAAGTGAGATCCGGTTCTCTGTCTCTTGGCTGTATTACAGCAGTCAGGGCTAGCATGGCACCTGGGTCACCAGTCCCCTTTGAGGGGCACTGCAGAAGTGGGCTCCAGGGTGTGGGTAAGTTTCAGCTCCTACCAAATGGACCCTCAGATTGTCTTTGGGGCCACAAAAAGTCAAGGTTTCCTTGGACTCTCCTGCCCTTAGGACTGTAAGGGATGCACTTAGCCCTCTCAATCCACTGGAGAATGCCTTGGTTTTGTTTTGCTTTTTGAGCATTAATTGAGCACTAACTATGTGCATAGCACCATTCGAGGGATATTCACATTACCTCATTCATTCCTCACAACAGCTCGGTGAGGTGTGTCCTAAGAGGAAACCGAGGCTTAGGAAGAAAAATGATTTTCCCAAAGTCAGATCATGTGTCTGGCTTCAGCTACCACACTTTCAATTGCTTAGTGCCATGGGCTTCCTAGATATGGTTAGCAGCCTGGCCACCAGCATCTCAGGGCAGGAGAGGTCAAGATGGGAGTCTGAACTTTGCTTCTTCTCTTGGTGACCTCCTTGCCCATGACAGTTCACAGCCTAGCACAAGGGGAGCAGCACCTCAGCATTGAAAATATTCCTTCAGGGGAATTCTGTCCTTACCGCTTAGCCCAGGAACCAGGTCCTATTGGTTCTATACCTTCTAAAACTCCCCAGAGTTTTAGCATGCCCCCTTTACCACCTCCATTGCTCCCAACTTCACCCAAGCCAGGGCTGTTTAAAACATAGCGGATCATGTCACTCTTCTGCTCAACACCCCACCCCCTTCCCCAATCAGCTGATTCAGTAAATTCCAAAATCCCCACCACAGCCTGAGGTCCAGTGTAAGATCTGGTTTTTCATCCACCACTCTTGTTGACCGCGCTCCAGCCATCCCAGCCTCCTGGCCAAGTCTGCTCCCACTTCATGCAGGGCCCTTGCATTAGCTGTTCCCTCTGCCTGTGACATCCCCCTGCCCAGATACCCAAATAAATTGCTCCTTCACTTCCTTCAAGTCTTTGCCCAAATGGTAACTTATCAGACAGACCTTCCCTGTCAGAATGAGCACCCCACCCTCATTACTCTGTCTCCCTCTTTTGGCTTTGGTTTTATGCAAAAATGCTTGTTATGGATTGAATTGTGTCTCCCAAAAATGTGTGTCAACTTCTCTAGGCCATGATTTCTAGTATTGTGTAGTTGTCCACCATTTTGTGATCTGATATGTATCTTGTGTGTTGTAAATCCTAACCTCTATGATATTAATGAGGCAGAATAGAGACAGTTGTGTTAATGAGACAAGACTCAACCTACAGGATTGGGTTGTATCTTGAGTCAGTCTCTTCTGAGATGTAAAAGAGATAATTGAGCAGAGAAGAGAGGAACCTCACACCATCAACAAAGAAGAGGTGGGAGTGGAGTACATCCTTTGGACCTGGGGTCCCTGCACTGAGAAACTCCTAGGCCAGGGGAAGATTGATGACAAGGACCTTCCCCTGGAGCCAACAGAGACAGAAAGCCTTTCCCAGGAACTGGCACCCTAAATTCAGACTTCTAGCCTCCTAGACTGTGAGAGAATAAGTTTTTATTTGTTAAAGCCATCCATTTGTGGTATTTCAGTTATAGCAGCACTAGGTAACTAATATACCATGGACTGCCAAAAGAACAAACAAATCCATCTTGGAAGAAGTACAACCTGAATGCCCCTTAGAAGCAAGAATGGCGAGACTACATCTCACATACTTTGGACATGTTATCAGGAGGGATCAGTCCCTGGAGAAGGACACCATGCTTGGTAAAGTAGAGGGCCAGCAAAAAAGAGGAAGACCCTCAACAAGATGGATTGACACAGTGGCTGCAACATTGGGCTCAAACATAACAATGATTCTGAGGATGGTGTAGGACCAGGCAGTGTTCCATTCTGTTGTGCACAGGGTTGCTATGAGTCGGAATCAACTCGACAGCACCTAACAACAACAGATAACTAAGACAGCACTTATCACCACTTGACATTTATTTTATATTTGTTTGTAAATAGTTTATCATCTCTCCTCTGACTAGAATGTCAGCTTCATGAGAGTAGAGACTTTATTTTGTCCACGGCTATATCCCAGAGCTTAGGATAGTGTGTTGCACATAGAATACCTGATGATTTGTGTATGTTTGTGTGTTTGTGTGAAGGAATGAGTTCTATCCCACCTAATGTTTGTCTCCTAAATCTCACCTAGGATTGGCCCACATCCTGGCCCAGACACTCTTTGGGGCCGAGAGAAGCATCCCTATAGCATCTTTTCACAGACAACAAAACAGGCTATGCCGTGTGCCAAGATGCCCCAACTCCTACCCTCTGAAACCAGGGTTTCCACTAACCTGTGATAAAGGAGGGAGGAGGCAGAGGTGGAGGCAGATACTGTAGATTTTCTCCGAGACTAAAGAACTGAAAGAGGCTGGTGATACTCGGCACTGGCTTCTTGGTTCCTGAAGGTTTACCCTGGCGTTAACTTGCATTAGCTCTGTGCCTCACCAAGACCAGCCTGCCAGGTCAGTTCAGAAGTTTCATTCTTGCCTCGGGTTCAGCTGCACAGGGAGCCTGGGCACTTGTGTTTTTCGCTGTCCCTCTCCACCCATGAACATTTAAAAGGAAGGAAATAAGAAATAGACTAATCACGTCTTCCTAAAGGTGACCAGATCTTGTAGGCCTTATTTGGAAGACAGCACTGAATTCCAGACTCTGGCCTGCTGTTTTTATTTGATGGCTCATAATGAGCTTTGGAAAGAACAGAGTGAAACCTGCACTACCTCTAATCAAGTCTTCCGTGGATAACAAGGGGAGAGCGTTGGTTTTCCATGCCTGCTGGGTGTTTCTGGGCTTCAGGCTGAGGTGTCATCCAAGCTTAGGAACAATTGAGTCTCAAGTACAAGGAAGTTTCAGAAGAACCTCTGTGCTAAACTCGTGCTAAACCAAGAGACTAGCACAGCGTGGGACAGTGGGGATTTTTAACCCCCACTCTGTTGCAGACTGGAAATTTTATAAAATGCAATAAAAAAATGAATGTCTAGACCAGACTTACTAGTCTGACAGACTGGGGAAACCCCAAGAGTATGGCCCCCAAATACCCTTTTAACTCAATACTGAAGTCACTCCTGAGGTTTACCCCTCAGCCAAAGATTACACAGGCTCATAAAACAAAACGAGACTAAAGGGGCACACCAGCCCAGGGGAAGGATGAGAAGGCAGGAGGGGACAGGAAAGCTGCTAATAGGGAACCCAAGGTTGTGAAGGGGAGAGTGTTAACATCTTGTGGGGTTGGCAACCAATGTCACAAAACAGTATGTGTATTAATTGTTTAATGAGAAACTAATTTGCTCTGTAAACCTTCATCTAAACCATAATAAAAAAATTATTTGAATGAAAGTTAAAAAAGAATGTTTAGAAGAATGAAGTAAAAAGATGTGCAAAATGAGAGCCCAATTTTTAAATTATTATTAGGTGTAAAATTACCATGCCAAATTGCTACAAATGTTTTTTTAAGGCTCACTCTCCATTTCCAGAGGGTCTCTGGGTAGTACAAATGGTTAACACACTTGGCTACTAACTGAAAGGTTAGAGGTTCAAGCCCACCCAGAGGTGCTTCAGAAGAAAGGCCTGGAGGATCTACTTCTGGAAAATCAGCCATTGAAAACCCTGTGGAGCACGCAGGGTTGCCATGAGTCAGAGTTAACGGCAACTGGTACTGGTTTCCATTTCTGAACCTGTTGGGAACCAGCAACAGACAGTTTGTGGACCCACCCCAGTCTGCAGACCATACATCAATGCAGACCATGCTTTTTAAGTAACAATGTGTGGCATCAAGAACATGGGTTTAGGAAACAGAGACCCTTAGATCAAGTGCTGGCTAATCCACTTACTCGTTGTGCAACTGGGACAGATCAGTTCTGTGCGCCTGTTTCCTCGTGTCTAAAAAGGAAGTACCTCTCTTACACGGTGGTTGTAAAGATTAAATGCAATTTTATCTATCTTTTCATGTCTATCATGAGGCCTAGAAAATGTAAGGTGGCAGGGAGGAAAAAAGTCAGCCCCGAGTATCCACAGTGAGCTGCTTTCTCTGGAGATGAACGTGGATTGCAGAGCTGTGCAAGTTTCTAGACACCCAGTCAGGGTTGTCCCACAGGCTTCTGTCGTTTTGGTCGTTGAGAGGCACTGACCACAGATAGGAGAAGGCCCTGGTGGTACAACGGTTAAGTGTTTGACTTCTAATGAAAAGGTTGGCAGTTCGAATCTACCAGGCGCTGCTTGGAAACCCTATGGGGTAGTTCTACTCTGTCATATAGGGTTGCTATGAATCAGAATCCACTTGCTGGCAATGGGTTTGGTTTTTTTAGTTTTGACCATAGGGGGGCTTGGAGCAAAGAGCTTTCTGTCTCTAGCTGTCATTCTGCTGCTGTTCTTGTTTCCCTTAACCTCCCCCAGAGTCTCGTTCCTGGCCTCCCTTTTAGGAAAGGCTTAGGAGGAGCTTCTGTTTCTTTCCTGATTTTCTTGCCTGCATTCTGGCTAGAAATGTGCTGCCAATGGGTTCTACACCAATAACAATAAAACGACTATAAAAATAATTAATGATAATGACTTCTACCTTGCCAAGCCTTTGAAATGACGACGTTTCAGCAAGCGTTCTCTTTGATGCTATCACAGACTGTTTCATTTCTCTTTCTTGTGGTCCTGTAGTCCCGCCAAAAGTTATAACATTGAGACCTGGAGAAACAGGAGCCAGGTGTCAACTTATTGCTGCATTCTCACCCTAGCTGTGTGAGACGGATCAGCCTGGTGGTTGCTGATGCCAGTTTCTACCACCCAGGAGCCCAGAGGGCAGGACTGGGATCTGGTATTGCAGGGCTGAGACTCCTCCTGTCCTGGGAAATGTGGGACAGTGCTTGCCTGCAGGCAGAGATCCTAGAAGAAAGAGCACACAGCAAGTGGCCTATAGGATAGAATAATAATAGTAACACTAATAATAATGTTACTTTTAACCTTTACAAAGTACATACTCCATGCCAAGTACTGTGTTAAATGCTTTACATTTATTATTTCTTTGAATCCTCAAAGCGTGTAGAGTAGATGCTCTTGTTTCCACTTTATAGATGAGGAAACCACGGCTAAGATAGGTAACTCACGTAAGGCCACCCAGTTAGAAAGTAGCAGAGCCATGGTTTGAAACCAGGTGTGTCTGACTCTGAGATCTGTGCTCTTACCACTTTACCTGAAAAAAAAAAAAAAACCCATTGCTGTCAAGTTGATTCCGACTCATAGTAAACTTGACTGGCTCTTAGAATCACTGAGGGAACTTTTACAAAGTACAGATGCCCAGGCACAGCCTAGACGGATTGAATCGGAGGCTTGGGGAATGGGACCCAGGTGTCAGTAACTCAGCTGGTTTGCCAGGAGGGCAGCCCAGGCAGCTGAGCTACAGTGGCAAAGACGAGGGAGGGAGTGAAGGCTTGGGGGTGGGGGATCAGGAAGACTTTCCAGTGGAGCTCTCCAATTCCAGGAGTTTCATTCATCCCTGCTTGGAGACCAAATGTAGTTGCTGTGGTTATCGTGGGAGAGTTTGGCAGCTGGTGGGCTAAAATAAAGCCCCAGCAGAGCTTGTATTTAAAAGTGAAATGAATGTGTGAGGCTATTCCTACACTCCTTCACCAAATGTTTGCTGAGCGCCCCTTACGCAGTAGACCTGTGTGGGGTGCTGGAGACACAACAGAACGGAGCCTACAGGCCAGTGTCAGACTCACAGAAGCCGTGTGACAAAGGTTAATTGAATAAATTAATGAATTTGTTCGGTCGTACATTTAGTGATACTTCACTGGCCAAATTACAGCTTATCGCCTTCAGGTAAGCTGAGCCCCGAGGCTTTCTGTGGACAGGGCTATCGGTGAGGAGTCACCCAGATAGGGGCGAAGCTGACCTCTCCCCCACCCCCAGTTCTCAGGCCTCAGGAGAAGGAACAGGCACCACCTTTCCCAGAATGGAGGTGCACAGGTGCCTGAGGCTATTTCAGCCCATCCTTTCTCAGCATTGTGGCCTCACACAATGATGGGACATTTCCTGCCCTGGCTGGCTGGAAGGATATTGAAAAGACATGACTTGAGCATAAATATAACACAGGATATGGGACCCTGAAGACCCCATGGACTTCAAAAGGGCAGGGCAGCAGCCCAGGCACAGTTATGAACTTTGGGGTCAAACAGGCCTGGATTTAAATGTAGCCACCACCCCCCACCCCATTACTAGCCATGTGACCCTGGCTAGTTAACTCCACCTGTGTTCAGTGCAGCACCCTGGGCTCAGTGAATGTTTCTTTACTGAATAAGCTTCAATTTCTTCATCTGTGCAGCATGGATAATGCTTGACCCCTAAAGCTGTAAGGGGCAGTGGTAGAATTCTCGTCTTCTATGTAGCAGCCCCAGGTTCCATTCCCGGCCAGTGTGCCTCATGCAGCGCCACCACCCATCTGTCAGAGGAGACTTGCTTGTTACTGTGATGCTGAACAGGCTTCAGCAGAGCTTTCAGACTAAGGCAGACTAGGAAGAAAGGCCTGGTGATCTACTTCCAGAAATCAGTCGCTGAAAGCCCTGTGTATCACAGCGGTCCAATCCACAGCCGATCGTGGGGATGGCACAGGACCGGGCAGTGTCTCATCCCGTTGGGCATGGGATCACCATGAGTCAGGGCCAGGTTGATGGCAGCTAACAACAACAACAGGGTTGTAAGGATCAAATTAAATCATCTCTCTGAGGAATTGAGTAATTGGCAGATAGGGAGCGCTCAGTATAAGCTGGTGGTGATGGTGGTTGTAATTAAGGTGGTGGAGATGGAGGTACCTTCTCTGCTAAACTAACTGGGTGCTTTGCCCCACAGCGCAGCGGAGACTCCTCAGAGCCTAGAGCTGGTTGTTAGAGGCTGGGAGAAGAGGCTGACCGAGTTTCCCTTGGTCAGATGGCCAGGGAAAGCTGTGGGGTGGTGGAGAAAGTGGGGATGTTGAAAAAGAAACCATATTAGCATAAGTTCTGGCAGAGACCAGCCCTGACAAGTATTTAATTCAGCTGTTAAGTCAAGACTGGAAATGAAAGGGAAACTAAGCTGCTATTGTGCCTCTAGGTGACAGTTTCAACCTCTGCCTATTGGCTCCAGGGTAAACAGTCATTAAGCTTGTGAAGGGAGCTGATTCTCCTCAGCCACAGACATCCTTGGAGGAGTGTAGGCTGTGTACTCAGACTTTGTTTTCTCTTTTCTCTCCCTCCCTTTCTGCCCCCTCCCCAGGTGACCTGGTCTCTCGTGCCATGCACCACATGCAGGGACGCCACTCCCTGTGTCCAGGCACCAGCCCTGCCCGTCAGGCCCGCCAGCCACCTCAGCCTATCACCTGGTCCCCCGACGCCCTCCACACGCTCTACTACTTCCTACGGTGTCCACAGATGGAGTCCATGGAGAACCCCAACCTGGACCCCCCGAGAATGACCCTGAACAATGAACGGTAGGCATCCTCCAAGGGCTGAGCACCTCGTGGGGCATGCTGCCAAGTGTGTGTTGATTGACTGAGTGACCAGCAAGGTCAGAAAAGAGCCTTGGGGCCTGATCCCGGAGCAGGGCTGCATTGCAGACCTATGAAGAGATGGCCTGACTTGGGCTTGTGCTGGGGATTGGGTGGAGGAAGGCCTAGTCTTGTGTGTAGGAGGGTGCAGCCCAGTGTCACTGAGGCAGAAGTAGGCTTCAGACTCCATCATGGGTTTGCCAGCTCTAGCACTCCCTAGCTGGGTCTCTGGAATACAGCTGCCCGTTTTATACAATGAAGTGTTCACACTGCCTGAGAAGGTAGGATTGAGAACTGAGTGAGCTAATGCTCTGAGAAAAAGCACTTAGGAAAGTGGCTGGTCCTCTGTCAGTGGCAGCAGTCTGCTTTTTAGATGACGATGATATCGCTGTTGTCATTGTCATTTTAGAAGTCTTAGGCATGTTTTGCCCTGTCCACTCATTTTACAAATGGGGGTGTCATGGCCTTGGCAAGTTTTCTGAGTAATTGAGCAGCCCTAGAATGCAGGCCGTCTGGCTACTCTCCTAGTACTCTTTCGAGAGGGTCCCAGCCCTTCCCCAGCCGGGGCCAGGGCCACCAAGAACAGATGTACAGGATATGCACTGCACAAGATGACCCAGTGAGGGACACAAGTTAGGACTGCTCACTGCACTGTCTGCATGTCAGCCTGAGGACAGGATGCCTTTTCTAACTGGTCTCCTTAGGACAGCCTACATGCATACTCTCATTTAATGCACACACTACCAGGCTCTTTGAAGCCCCATCTTACAGATGAGTAAGTGGAGGCACAGAGAGGTTTAGTAACTTGCCAAATCACACAGGCTGTGCTTGTAACCACTACACCATACTGTCTGCCATTAACAGAGGCTAAAAGCAACAATAGCCTAGTACACACACAAAGTGAGTTTCCAGTAAATGCTGCCACTGATATTCTTCTTGCTGTCATTCTTATAGCATCATTGTTTTATTTCTCTGGGAGACTGCGGGTGTGTACAGGGCACAGGGAGGTGGCCCTGAGCCTAACCAAGGGCAGAGAAGGCAGCAGGTGGAGGCCCCAGCATCCTGAAGGAGACAGACACCAGGGAGCTAGAGCCAGAGTGCAGACCCTAAGCCCCAGCTGTTTCTGCTTTGTGGAGAAATTGTGGTGGTGGCAGGAGATGACTGGGAAGGAGAAAGGGCAAGGGAAGCATCTGGGGAGGAGGAGGAGGCTTGCTTATTGTTCTGGAAGGATCCTAAGGATGCTAGGCTGTGGCCTGGTCACCCAAGCAAAGGCGACTGGAAGAGAACAAGGAGCCTTCTTCGGACCTCCTGCCCCAGAGGGCAGCTTAGCCCTCGGCTGTGACCAGGACTGTTGGCTATGCAGGGGGCAGGCAGGCTGCCAGGGAGCTGCTCCCCTGCTGACACTGTGCCAGGTCCTGTTGGACGCCTTTGTAACATCCCTCTGGGCTTTCTCCTGGGACAACTCACAGCCCCCTGATACTCCAAAACACAGCATCAGGATTTCTTTATGATCCGATTTGCTTGTCTGTACGTGGTTGTAACAACTGAGTTTGAATGGTCACATACCTGCATGGATGTGTTTAAATATCTAATGTTTAAAAACCACACTGTGGCACAAATAAATTTGGAGCAAAGGTATTTTCCATGAATCATACCAAGTGAGTAGTAAGGTAGGAAAAAAGAATTTAAAATCTTCACATTTTGGCTCTAAAAGGAGGTCACCCTAAAAATTCCCCAGGCAAGCAGACAGCCCGACAGCTCTATGGCCTGGCACCTGGCTGCCAAGACCAGTCTTTTGCTCCCTCAGATGTCCTCTGCTGGCACTGAGTCCTGGGGGCACTGAGCTCCCACTACCACTGTAGACCAGCCCCGTGTCTCCTCGAGTTGCCACCACCCCGCTGTCCTCACCAGAGCTCTGGGGAAACCCTCTCTCCTTGTGCAAAAAGTAGCTGGAGCTTGTTAGGGTCCCAGTGTGACAGAGCTTTGCTTTTGTGAATTTGGGCATCACTATCTCTGTCTCTCCATTTCTGTCTCTTTCTCTCAGTCTCTCTATCTCTCCCCCAACCCTCTTTCATTCCCTGGAAGCTCCTTCTTCTGACTTACCTCAGGAGCATGGGGGGACTGAGTCTGCCCAGTCAGAACTGGACAGAGTCTCTGACCCCAGGTGTGACAGTGGGTGTCTGGCCCTGGAGACCTTCTGTTTGGGGATTTGAGGCCTTCTGGATCTACTGGGCTGTCTGAGTAGACTCTTTAACTACCTAGCACATGTGGGCTAAGAGCTCAGTTTGGGGACATGGGTGCCACTCAAGTCTTTGTTCACCTGTTTTTTCTTTTGAAGAAACGTTCCCAAATCCATTCTAATCAGGGTTGTGCGTGACCACATCCATGCTCATAAAGGGAGGGGACATGCATTCACCCCTTTCGTATGAAGCTCATTGTGACGTTCCCAGCTAAGCCATGTGCCACTTCTGCACCGTTCAGTGGAGCCACTTCCCCAGAGTTTCCTGGGAGAAGGTGGGAGGAGAAGATGGTGAGGGAGGGAGGCGCAGAGACAGCAGAGGGTCAGGGTAGCAAGTGGTGCAACTTTGCAAGAACCAAGCAGAAGCTCTAACATCTCTCCGTCCACTGCCTACAGCAAGCCAGGCAGCATCAAGAAAAGAGCACAGGCTTTGAGGGACAGAGGCCTGGATCAGATCCCACCCCCACATAGGAAGGACCCCGTGCAATGGTCTAGCACGCCTCAGACTACTCAGTGGCAAAATGGTCTTACTAATCTTTACCTGGCAGGGTTCCTCTTGAGGTTGAAATGTGATAACATACGTAAAAGTAGCCAGCTCTTCCTTTAAAAAGGCATTTCTTCCTACAGTAACTCCTTCCCCCCATCCACGGTTTCATTTTCCAAAGTTTCAGTTGCCCGAGGTCAGCCTCAGTCTGAAAACGTTAAATAAGTTAGCATGGTGTGATCTGGCACCATCCTGCCTTGTCCCGCCCTGTCCCATCCGGGGACCATATTCGCATAACTTTTATTAGTATATTGTTATAATTGTTCTATTACTAGTTGTTGTTAATCTCTTATTGTATCTCGTTTATAAATTAAACTTTATTATAGGTATATATGTATTGGACAAGATATAGTATATATAGGGTTCAGTACTATCTGTGGTTTCAGGGTACAGGGGGTCTTGGATGTACCCCCCGCAGATAAGGCGGTAGGGGGGACTACCATACTTTTGTTTCTTTCATGCCCCACAACAAATCAGCAAGATAGGTTCTATCATGATCTCTATTTTACGAATGAGGACACAGGGCCATAGATCACCTTGCTGTGAGTGGTTTGGCAAGGATTTAAACCAGGCCTCTCTGACCTCAAAGCCCTTGCCTTTCACCAGGCCAGGCTATGTCTCTCCCAACTGGCTACTGGGACCTGGTCCTGAAGCTCTGCGGCAAGGAAGGCAGGCCCTGGCCTGTAGGGCTGCCTCCTCTGAGGCCATCCCAGCCTCACCTTCCTCCCCTCTCCCAGGGCACTTCCCTTGATGCAGCTGGGGCCTCCCCACTCCTTCACGGGGTGACTTTCTCACCAGCAGCTCTGCATCACAGGCAGCAGCTCAGCACAAAGCAGAGTCCACAAGACAACTAGTCACAGCTGTTGTCCTGCAGCCTCTGTCATCAACCAAGACCCAGCTTGGAAAGTGAAGGAACTTCCTGTCACAGATCCAGGGTTACCAAGGGAGGGCAGAAGCCTCCTTCCCCAGAGGCCTGGAGGATAATGGCCAATCATCCAGCTAAATGTGGGCCTTGCTGGTTGTGCCTGGGAGCAGAGGAGTGGACTAGCTGAAGCAGCATCCTCGGTCATCATCCTCATCGGTCCTCATCCTCATCCGTCCTCATCCTCATCGGTCATCATCCTGGAGGTGCTTTCTGGGGAAGCGGAGACAGAGGCTATGTACACGCCCAGGAGGCCTGCCACCTCACCAGCCAAATTGCTGGGAGCACCTGTCATCAAACAGAGAAGATGGAGGGAGTCAGATATGGTTAGAGATACAGAGGGCCTGAGGCAGAGAGAGGTGAACTGATTCCCTGCATCAGAGCTCAGGTGATGGAGGGCTTCAGGCTCACCAGGCGTTGTTCCAAAGTACATCAGCCACCATCTTCAGCAGAGAAGCTGTACCCTTGAGGAGAGGTCGGGCAGGAAAAACTGGGAATGATGGTGGGCTATTTGTCTCTCAGCAAGTCCATTTGGCCCCTTGCCTCTCCCCCCAGTCCTGCATGGTGCCCCTTCTTGGAGGGAGGCAGACCTCAGAAGGCTTGGGACTTGCTCATGTTCAGGATGCTAAACCAGGAGAAAAGTGGGAAGCCTAGCCAGAGTCTGACTTGGATCGGAGCTTAGAAATATCTGGTGTTATGATTTCTCAATACCAGCAGTGTTACCCATGGCGGGCAGGTTTTAGCAGAGCTTCCAGACTAAGACTAGGAAGAAAGGCCTAGTGATCTACTTCTGAAAACTAGCCGGTGAAAACCTTGGGGATCACAACGGAATATTAGCTGTTATAGTGCTGAAAGATGAGCCCTCTAGGTTAGAAGGCACTCAAGATACATGGTGGCCACAACAAGGACTTGAGCATACCAACGATTATGAAGATGGTGCAGGCTCATTGTCATAGATTGAATTGTGTCCCCCAAAATATCTGTCAACTTGGCTAGGTTGTGATTCCCAGTATTGTATAATTGTCTATCATTTTGTCATCTGATGTGATTTCCCTGTGTGTTGTAAATCCTATCACTATGATATAATGAGATGGATTAGTGGCAGTTATATTGATGAGATCTACAAAATTAGATAGTGTCTTAAGTCAATCTTTTTTGAGATATAAAAGAGACAAGCAAGCAGAGAGACCGGGGGACCTCATACCACCAAGAAAGAAGCACCAGGAGCAGAGAGCGTCCTTTCACCTGAGGTTCCTGTGCGGAGAAGCTCCTAGTCCAGGGGAAGATTGACGAGAAGGACTTTCCTCCAGAGAGAAAGTCTTCCCCTGGAGCTTGATGCCCTGAATTTGGCCTTGTAGCCTACTAGACTGTGAGAAATAAATTTCTCGTTGTTAAAACCAACCACTTGTGGTATTTCCATTATAGCAGCACTAGATGAGTAACACACTCATAAAATAAAAAGTGCTTATTAAAGGATGCCTGCCATCGCCCTCATCTTCACCGTCCTTGTTATTACAACAATCGTAAGCAAATTCAGATGGTATGTTTAGCATCCAGAATAGGATCTCTTCATTGACATAGTATAACATTTCTTAAAATCGTCTCAGGGTTAGTAGCACTACTACTACCGCTACTAATCTAACTGCTACCACAGATACTACCATTAGTACAACACACTGATGAAGCACATATTAAGTGACAGGCACCATCTTAAGTACTTTACTGGGTTAAGCCATATTTCTCCCTGTACTTCTGTTGATCAGTGAGGAAGGGCTATAGGAGAATTATAAAGAGTGACTCATGTAACTGAGTCTCCAGCCTACTGAGAGAGGCAAAATCGAGACAAGAAAAAAATAGTATATCCACCAGTGTAAGAGGAAGCTCAGTTGCATGTTAACGCATTAGGTCAACCTTAAGGCAGTAGAGCCAGCCTGGATTCAGATCCCAGCTCTGCCACTTACCAGCTGGGGGGCCTTGGCATATCCTTTAGCCTCCATGCCTGAGTCTTTTCTTCTTAGTATGAGGATAATAGTGCCGACCTCATGGAGGTGTCGTGAGGATTCAATGAGCTAATACACATAAAGCACTTAGACTATAGGGCCTGGCACACAGTGTGTTAGTGTTGGTTTTCACCTTCTTCCCCATCATCACCTTCATAATCATATTCAAGGCACACTCAGAGAGAAGACTGGAGTACTTGGGAATGGCCTCAGAGGGGACCTTATAGGACAGCTACAGAAGATTGGTACAGGTAGAGTGGTGTGACCAGCAGAAGTCACAGAAGGACTTCTGCTTCAGAGCACGTATTTCATGCAGAAGTGGATCTATATTTTAAAAATGCAAAAATTAGGGGTTTTTTGTGGTTGTTGTTTTTAAGTCACCACTGATTGCTGTTTATCCAGGCAAAGCTTCTAGGTCAGGCTCAAGTGATTCTCCAGCAGAATAAACGCATCCTCAGAGGTGCCGAGGTGTGATGGTCAAATCCTAGCCCCTCCATCTCTGGCTTTGTGATCTGAGCGAGTCATGTTACCTTTTCGAGCCTCAGTTTCCTTGTGTGTGATGTGGAGATCCAAGCAATGCCTATACCCAAGGGTGACTCCCCAAATTCTGGGGAAACGTCCCCAACATAAGTGAGGTACCACAGAGAGAAGAGATGCCTCTTTGTTCCATTCCAGATGCAGAAGGGGGAATGTCTCCCCTCAGACGAGCACTACATAAATAAGAAGCACCCACAGATTCACTCTAAAGACACAAGCTCGTTAATCTTTTGCTCAGCTTGCGAAATTGTTTTCTTATCAAATAATGGAGATGATGGCAGTGGTGGCTTTATGCTACTGACTTGTGGTTCCCTTAAATACCATTTCAAGAAGATTTGCAATGTTAAGCTCTTTTCTCCCTTTCCTCTCCCCGTTTTTGTGCATTAAATTTCCATCTGTTTACCCAAAATGGAAGCAGAAGAGATGAGAATAGCTATTGGGTGAATTAAGTACATGTGTCCATGTATCCCTGGACTGGTGCATCTAGTAATCTCTGAAGTGACTTGTTTATAGTCTGCAGCATACACAGGAACACTGTCCCTCTCATCCCCAGGCGTCCTCCCTCACCTTACCTTCTTGTTTCCTTCAGAGAACTTTTCCTCTACATGCAGTTACCTGGCTCATTATCTGTTTATTTACTTGTCTGTCTCTTGCCCACCCCTCAGGAATGTAAGCACCACGGGTCTGCCAAGTCTCCAGCACCTGGAGAAGGCCCTGGCACATAAAAACATTTAAATATTTTGTCCAGTTAATGAACTGAACCATTGGAACCTAATGGTTGCACTCTTTGGAGTCAGAAAGCCTGAAATTTGGGTCTCTGCTCTGCCATGTACTCATTGTGTAACTACAGACAAGCTAGTTAATTTCTCTTGCTTTAGTGTCCCCGACTTTAAATGGAAAATGACTTAGCCTGCTTTAGAAAGTATTTGTGGGGATCAAATGAGGTAAAGGACTTGGCGAAGAGTAATTTCTAAATACGTGGTAGTTGTTATCATCAGTATTATTGATGTTATCATAAACCTATGGAAAGACTAGCTGAATCGTGTTTAATACATAAATAATCCAAAATAATGGCAAATTTTAAAAATCATGTACACTCAAAATGCATGTTTCTCTCTGTCTCTCTCTCATACGTATGCACATACCTCCTCTTTCAGTCCCTGCCTCTCATGCCCTCTTCACTTAGCCCTAACAGTAGGCAGGGACTCAGGTGAGTGACAGAGAAGATGAGGTAGGGCAGGTGTCACAAATGCCTTAGTACATGAGGTCTATTTTGAATAGAGATATCTACAAATTCTAGATTTATCACAACTCACCACCCAAGGATTTCAGAGAACTCTAAAACCTAGATTCCATCCACCCACAGGCTCCAAGGCCAAGTGGACTGAGCGTCAAGCACTCTTTGGTGGTGTGTCCCTGGCCCCTTACTTGCTGGTTCGGCCATGATACCTTTGCATGAAGGGTAGTCATTGCTGAGTTTTAAGCTTGAGAGTCAACGCCAGAGCCTTCCCTAAGGCTCAGCTGTGATGGGGGTGTTTTCTTCAAGAACAGGTGGCTTCCAAGGGCTGAGCTGTAGGCTTTCACATGGGCAAGAGTAGAAGCATCTAGACAAAGCTGTATAGCTTATAAGGCACTTTAAACACGCAGCTCTCTAACAGATCCTCACAGCAGCTCTAGGGGGAAGCTGTTACCACTCTTATTTACAGATGAGAATACTGAGAGGTCATGAGAGGGTAAGAGGCTCGCCCAAGGTCACAGCTGGGAAAAAGCAGATCCAAGCTCAGGCAAGCACGTAGGATTATAAGAATGCCCTGAATTCACATTAACTGGGGCTGTAAATCCCTCCCGCCTCCCAGGAGAGAGAGGGCAAGAACCCTGGGAGCCTGGCCTATCGGTCAGCACCTCCTCTGTCCAGCGTGACTTGAGCAGCTCTCTCTCAACCACTCAGGACCTCTTCCCCAACAGACTTGAGCTCACTGGCTCTGGGGTGGCCAGCCTGGGGGTAGGCATCTGTCCAGCATCTATGAAGGAGCAAGCCAGGGATTGGGGGCAGACAAAGAAAGTAGCAGTACCAGATAACAAGGGATAGAGGTAGAACAGGATCCTGGCCCAAAGCTTTCAAGAGCCCCTGGGGGCTGCCAGTTGCATACGACTTCCTGTTCCATTGTCGGACCTGCCAGTCCTTACAGAAAAGGAGAAGACTGGGAACTGCTGGACCCTGGGGCTTCATGTGTTTGAAGTGTTTTTGTAACTTGGACAGCAACAATCCCTTTTGTATGCACTATTGCCAGGCTCTCGGTGCTGGGAAATCCCAACTCTGAAGGGAATTCATTTTGTTTTCTTAAAGAAGGCGCCTTTCGTGAGCTGAGCTGTAGACTTGTCAGACGCTCAGGAGAAGAGCTCTTGGCGATGTTGGAGCCAAGTTGGGTTGGATTCTGATCTGCTCTTACTTGCCTGCCAGGCAGCTCTTCGGATTTCTCTCCTCCGATACCACCTCTGACAGTTGTCTGCTTCTTAGCCTCCTTTCCTGCTTTAATATTTGCAGATTTTCAGGAAGAAGGCTCCTAAGAGGTCTGGGGTGCACCCCCCGAGGCTTCAGGGCCAGCCCAGCCTCCAGTCCCCCAAGCCAGCTGAGTTCAGGGCCTGATGAGGCTGTGGGTGCAGAGGCTAGAGTCCGGACAGAGCAGCAAAGTGGGCCCACTGAGGCGAGTATTTTCTCCATCATGCCGGCCTTCCAGTTCTCTGCCAGCCAGCGGGGCTAGAGCATTTCATGTGGGCAGCTTGGTGTCATGAAATACTCCGGAGTTTTGTTTTTTTTTTTTTTCCTTTTCTTTTTTTAGAGCCAGGCACTTTGCCATTTGCTAAGTAATCTTGGACATATGTCAAACCTCTGAAAGCCTTGGTTTCCACATTTGTCAAATATGGACTAATAATTACACCTCCTTTGTAGGGTGGCTGTAAGGGTTAGAGTGAAGGTATGTAAAATGGCCTTATACCTACTTGGCACACAGTAGGCCCTCAGCAAATCACGGCCATGTGGCTTTGCTGTCAGAAACCAGTGCCAGAGTCTTCCCTGAGGCTACTATTGGATGTGGGTGCAGAAAGCAAGGTTGGCCCCATCTTGAGAGCCTGTAGTGTGTTTTCTTCTTTCTCTGGCTGGGTTGGAGTGTCCCCATCCCCCCATAACCCCATCTAAGTTCCAGTCAGAGTCTGTAGTTGCCAGTCGGAAAGTTTCCCCACAGATGTGTGTGTCTCTGTCAGTCAAGCCTCAAGAATCCCATCCTCTGCCGCCTCCTAGAAGTTTCTGGAAACAGAAACAGCTTAATTGGGTCATCTTTCTGCCCAGACTATGAGGGGTGGGAAAGGGGGTTGCTGTGTGGTTATCCTCAGTTGAATGCATTTGGGAATACCTACCCTGAGAGCCTAAACAAACAACCCCACCTCTACCCTGCTGTCCAGCAGGCGTCTGTGAGGTAAATGAGTCAGGACAAAGCCACAGGGTCCTCCCAAGCCCATCTTGTCATCAGAGGCTGACAGGTGGTGGCAGGCACCCTTGGCAGGACTTGTGTTAGAGCAGGTTGGAGGCCCTCGCCTGTCTGGCTTCCCTATGGTGAAAGAACTTGTGGTTTCTGTCAGCATCACAGATGCTGAACAGGGGTGAAGAAAGTGGGGCTCTTGCACATAGCAGCAAGGAGCTCCGTAGGTGAGGTGTGGCTGGTAGACCAAAGGAGCCATACCCCAGTAAACTGGAAGAAGGTCTGCTTTTGCACTGCTCCATCCAGGTGCGTGGGAAGGGGCAGTGCTCTGGCCTGCTGGACCAGCTGCCTGCCCTACAGGTGGCCGTGCTGGGATCCCTGGCCTGAGAGATGGGGCACATGTTCTCCCTGCTACGTGAGACAGGGGTGGTGGCCAGCCTGCGGGCTCAACTGGAATCTATACCATCTCAACCACATAATAAGATGCCACCCTGGAGTCTGGCCCAGTTATCAAAGACAGATGGCTGTGTACCCTCCACTGAGAGCTCAAGGCCGCATTGACATCTGCAGAACCACATCTGCCTTTTCCCTTCTTTGACATCAGCTTCATCCCAACATCCTCGCTGACTTCCCAGAATCTGCCTCAGCCCCATTCTGTTGAATTCTACCTCCCCCCTCCGCCACCGGAAGCTGTTCCTGGCTGGAGAATTCTCATGTGAAATGGTTATCATTTTTATCTCTAAGTTACTTTCTTTTTTTCTGAAGAGAACTGTTTGCCAATACCCAAGCCACCCGAGCCCCCAAGAATGAAAACACTAAGCAGTTCCCCATTTTGCTGTATCACGTGACTGGCTGAGCTGTGGAGCCCTTCAAGATAGTTCTGTAGTAAGAGCAGATGCCTGGAGCCATGTCAGCAGCAAGAGGGCTTTGCCTGTAGAAGTGAGAAACAGGCCACACATCTGTACATTCAAAACCTGAGTTTCTGAGGTGAGCTCTGTGCTGATGGGTGGAGAAACTTCAGTGAACAAAGAAGTCTTTGTTTTCAGAGAAATTATAGTCAGAAGAAGTAGACAAAAAGCCAAACAACTAAAATAATGCTAAGTAGTATAAGTACGTGAGGGCACTAAGGGTACTCCATGGTTGGATGGAGAGCCCCTTCAGAGTGGGTGGGCAGGGAGGGCCTCATGCTGCCTGAAGGGAGAAGATGAGCCTGGCAGAGGGACGCTACATGCAAAGGCTCTTTAGCCAAGTACACTAACACCAGGGTGACCATATGTTCTGGTTTACCCCAGACAGTTCTAGCTTCCACCTGCTGTCCTGGTGTTGTTGGTAATAGCACTTCCTTCCCCTCTCAAAAGTGGTCCAGTTTGGGTGACGAATTATATGGTTACTGTGCCTAGCACCTGTCATCCCTAAGACAAGGGAGATGAGGCAGGGTCCCGAAAATGGAAGGTCAGGGCCAATTTAAAAAGCTAAGCTGCAGTAGGGTGTACTTTTGAGAAGCTTGGACTGCCTAGGTTGAAACCCCAACTCTGCCACTTGCCAGATATATGAAATGGGAACTTACTTCAGCTCCCCAGCCCTCAGCTTCCTCATTTGTAAAATGGGATAATAATAGTACTTACTCATAGAGTGCCAGCCAGTTGCTGTTGAATCAACTCCAACTCATGGCGACTCCATGCGTGTCAGAGTAGAGTTGTGCCCCATAGGGTTTTCAGTGGCTGATTTTTTTTTTTTAAGTATTTTGCCAGGCGTTTCTTCCAAGGTACCTGTGCATGGACTTGAACCTCCAGCCTTTTGGTTAGCAGCTGAGCATGCCACCAGGGACTCCTCACAGAGTAGGTTTGAGAATTAAGTTACTAGATACACATAAAGGACTTAAAACAGTGTCAGGTGCTTAGTTAATTCTTGGTAAATGCCAACTGTTATTGTTTTCCTATTATTACTGAATGGCTCAGAGCTATGCCGGTATGACCCCATTGTCACACAATGGACTCCCAATGCCATTGCTAACTTTTAGACTCCCACCGGAGGCCCGAAGGATAATACCTGGGCAGAGGCAGGGAAATGACTCATAGCTAATAAAGACTTGGTTGTATTCTAAATTCATATCCATATGTGTATCTGACTGAGTGGAGCTTTATCTGGTGCCTCTAATGTGTACCAGATGAGTTTTAATAAGGAAAGGAAAAAGTGTCTTTTCCCCACCTACAGCCCTAAGCTGTGCCTGCAGTAGAAGTCACCTGACCCCAAACAGAGATTCTGCCCTGGGCCAGCCCCGTGTCTGAGCAGCATGAGGAGACAGGCCTGGGGTCAGAAGGAAATAGCTTGCCCTACTCTGAGTCCAAGCTGGGCCAACTATTCTGGTTTACCAAGCAATTCTAGAGAAATAATTAGTCCAAGATGTGAACCGGACTAGAATTGCTTTCTTTGTGCTGGGAGTAGATCTGACTTCAGTGGGACAATGTTGGTTTTATTCTACATGGAAGTTTTGGCTTGGTCGTAGGCCATGGTGGCTCTCCGGAAATCGTAGGGAGCCATGGTGAGGGCCTTGGAGCTGGCACTGCAGAGCCTACCATGATCCCCCCAGAGACGTCTCTGCTGTGGGGCCACCACTCGATGGGGAAAAGCGTCGGCATCCTTGCAGGTACCTGACAGTGCAACCCCCACCCCGGCCCAGACAGCGAGGCAGAGAAGGGTGTGGGGCGATGTGTTTTGGGGCAAGATCCACAAGAAGAGGTGAATTCAAGGAGAAAATTACCCCAATAAACCCTTGCTTGGTTCTGACTCCCTCTGAAGGTGCGGCAAAGTCCATGGAAGAATTCAGGGCTGAGGGTGGCAAACATTCAGGCTGCCCCTTCTCTTGATCACCATCTTTGGTTCTCTGGCCCATCCCTTGGAAATTCCTTCCCAGGATTCCAGAGCACTCACAGGTGGGGTGGGCAGAGCCTGGGAGTGAGGGGTGTTGGGGAAATCTCATTAGGATGCAAGCCAGAGGCATACTGTACCTCCTGAAGCCCTCCGTGAGCCCACAGAGCTCACAGCAACAGCAACAGTGGAGATTAAACCAAGGCCCAGTTGTCCTGGAGCTAAGCTTGGAGGTGGAGGGGGGCAGGTACCCAAGATCCTGCCCAACCTGTGGCACATCCAGGGACTCTCTGAGTACTTGCACCCAGTTCCTCATGGCGGGCACAGAGGGGCACATACCTGCTGCCCTAGGTACTAGTTCCGTCCAGTTGGGGATAGAGGCATGAGACCTTCTTGTACGTGGGTCACTGGTCATGGGGCCTCCGGTTACTGGCTTGTACCCTGTCTGCCAGCTTGACTTTCTCCAGGTTCCTGCCCACACCAAGGATGAACAGAGCCTGCTTTGAGCTGGAAATTGGAGGCATTTCCTGTTCATGTTGTTTAGATACTGCTTATAGGACTGTAGTCCCAATAAATCATAAGCTTGCTGAGTGGGTCAGGGTTTATTTTTTTTTTCCAGGCTGCAGGGACCTCTTAAAACCAAGGCCTTAAGCAGTTATTCTCTTTCGTTTTTTTTAAGAGGGAAAAAATGGCTTTTGCAGGCCTGGGCCTGTTCGGGGGCCTCCTGGGACCATTGGGTTGAAATAATCAGGCTCATCCATATGATTAATTTAGAGAGGCAGAGAAACTGAACTACGACACTTGGGCCTGGCCGTGCTGTCGCTGCTGACCTGCTCTGTGACCGGGAGTGAGTCACTTAGCCTTTCTGGGTCTCCGTTTCCTCCTCTAGCATCTGAGGGGAATTATCCAGACTGGTTCCTGCGTTCTTCATGTAAAAAGACCCATTTTCCATGGCCGCTTCCAGACTATGGAGGAGAAGAAGGCGTTCGTGGGACCACTTAAGAAAGACAGAATTGCCAAGGAAGAAGGAGCTTAATGTCAGGAATAGATGGTGCAGCTGGTGGGGTCTCAATGAAAGTTATTTTCCAGTGGGGGGGAAAAAAAAAAGACCCATTTTAATGGGTCCTCCCCCCCCCCCACATGACAGTAGTCATTCTTCTAGACAAATGCTATGAGGAAATCAATAACCATCCCAAGTGGCTTCGTTTGTCCCAGTTATGTAATGTTGATTAGGTTCAGCCCCACAGAGCACTTGGGGTGTGTAGGGGTTGCAGGCTTTTTGATGTAATTCCATGCCCGCCCATCCTCACCACCACCCAGGCCATGACCCACTGGGTCTGGGTTCCTTGTTGTCACCCCTTTCCTGGCTGCTTTTCTTGACTGCCAAGGCTGAGAGCCTGCACTGCAAAAAACAGTTTCCAGATCACACTTGACATAGTGGTTGCATTTGTTTTTGGTTTTTTTTTTCTTTCTTCCCTCTGTTTTATGAGCTGGGATGGAGTGGGTGGTGGGCAGCTTGCTGGCAGGCTTTTGCAAGCTTTACATGTTTATACTTGTCTGAAGTGGGGGTGAGGGAATTGGCTGGACTCGAAGCCTGCAGCTGAGGCATTTAATAGGACCAGATTTCTATAGCCTTTTTTTTTTTTTTTTTGCTATTATGTATTTTCTCTTAACAGATACTAAAATAGTCATTAATAATGCTTAACATTTGTTGAGAACTTAGTCTGTGCCAAAGGCTGTGCTAAACACTTTACTTACATCCTTCCATTCATCTTATGAGGCAGTCCTATTATTTATACCCATTTTGCTGATAGGGGAACCAAGGCTGAGAAAGGTGAAGGTAACTTGTAGAAGATTGTACAGTTGAACTTAACTGGCAGTGCACTGAATTCCACCCCAGACAGTCTCCCTCCAGAGTCCAGCCACTTGATTTCTGTGCCATAAGTACAGCTGCTATCATGTGGAGTCAGAGGTAACACCAGAAAGGGTTCTCATACTAGAAAAAGCCTGGAAACCATGAATGTAAGTGATCCACCCGAGGTTACAGAGCCAGTTCAGTTGCTTTGAAGGAACTGGAACTTTCTCCCAGAAAGGGGTCTAGGATCTTCAGATCCCTGAGCAGGGTGAGTGAATGCCAGCCATACAACACTCTAGGATTCACCAGACCTAGTGTACCTGGGGGCAGAATCTCAGCCCAGCACCCACTCTCTTAGGGATCTGCTTCCAGTTCCGGTTGCCATTGAGTCGGTTCCGACTCGTGGTGACCTCATCTGTGTCAGAGTAGAGCTGTGCTCCATAGGGTTTTTCCAATGGCTGGTTTTTCAGAAGTAGATCACCAGGCCTTTCTTCCAAGACACTTCTGGGTGGACTCGAACCTTCAACCTTTCAATTAGCAGCGGAGCACTTCAGCTATTTACACCACACCAGAAACTCCATAGGTATCCTTAAGTGTGGTCAGGGGACCCCTGGGGTCCCAAAGGTTCTTTCAAGGAGTCCACAGGGTCAAAACAGTTTTTATAATGTTGAGAGGTTATTTGTCTTTTCACTTTCATTTACTCACAAAGATTCAATGGCATTTTCCAGAGACTGCATGACATGTGATGTTATCACTCTGGTGGTGAATGGAGTGTGAACTTGTGTATTCGTGTGCTTTAACATTTCCTCAGTTTTAATTTCTGATACAGTAGATATCAATAGATATACCACAGTTAAATAAAGCTTTTTGAGGTCCTCGATAATTGTTCAGAGTGTAAAGGGTGTCCTGAGACCAAAACATTTGAGACCCACTAAAAAAAAAAAATTTTTTTTTTTTTTTTATTCTAAGGTGGGTCTTAGAAACCCTAGCGGTGTAGTGATTGTGCTACGGCTGCTAACCAAAAGACTGGCAGTTTGAATCCACCAGGTGCACCTTGGAAACTCTATGGAACGGTTCTATTCTGTCCTGTAGGGTCACTATCAGACGGAATTGACTTGTTGGCAACGAGTTTTGTTGTGGTGGTTTTTATTCTAAGGTATCAATCTAGGCTAGCAAAGGGAAAACTCAGAGGGCAGAAGGGCTGAACTAAAGAGGTTTCTTCAGCCCTGACCCACTCTCCCTGGTTCTGGCACTACAGACATCTCCATTCTGACATCGAAAGACTTGCAGCCAAGCTCAGACTCAGGGAAAGGCAAAAAGAAGGAAACAGCATTTTTCTTCAGGAGAGGAGAAAGCAAGAGACCTTGGGGCCCAAGCAAACATCAGTCATTCCCAGCATTTCCCTCTGGGGCCCTTTCAGTCTGGAGCTGTGATGCAGCCATGGCCATTGGAAATGGGAGTTTTTATAGGGATTTTCCAGAAAGTCCAGTAATGTGGGCCAGCTCTTTTCAGCATGCCCAATGGGCTAGATGATATTATCAGAAAGGAAACAGTAGTCTGGGACCCACAGCCCTTGGGAAGGAAGTAAATGAGAAAGTCCATGAATTGCTTAGCAGCCTCCCTAACTACCTTGTGCTCTCTGCCCATCCTACTTTCCCAAGGGCCACAGGCCAGAGAGGTGGGTAGGCCAAGGAGAAAGGCCTGAAGAGCTCAGTTTTGGGCTGGCACAGCCTTATTTGTAGACTGGTGGGCACCAGCTGCCATCCCCAGAGGCAGAGGAATAATCTTAAACTCGGGATTTCTGTGTGTTGAGAATTTTAATCAGTGTTCAATAAACAGAAACCACTCTAGGTATTTTAAGCAGGAAGAGATTTGATACAGGGAATTAGGTGCTAACAAAATCATTGGAAGGACTCAAGGAATAGGCTCTAGATTTAGCCTCCAGGAATGACTCCAAGAACAATATAGAACTGGTCCATCAGGGGACCTGCTACCTCTGAGGCAACTCCCAGAGCTGAGGGTTTGAGCACACACCCCTGGAGCTGCAGTTCAGGTTTGATGCTGGATTCAAGTAATCTTTGCTCTTGCTTCCACCACTCTATAGCTGGCTATAAAGCACCCAGGAAAGTGGAAAATGGACACTGGAATGCTCTATAGGAAAGAAAAAAAAAACCCAAAGCTCATGCTTTCATGATCTGGATGGCCAGCAGAAACATACAAAAGGCACAAAGGTGGCCTCTGCCTCACATCCACCTACCAGATCTAGGATCTCTCCTGCACCTGCATCTTAATGTAGAAACTAATTTGCATCCAGAACCCTAGCTGCAGAGGTGTCTGGGAAATGTAGTTTTCAATTTCCCACATCTCCAACTGAGGCAGTAAAGTGGAGGCTGAACAAGCCAATCTTAGTATCCATCTATTGAGGTTATCAGTACTGCATGTTTTCATGTGCTAAGTTCTGAGAGGCACAAAGCAGGAGAGTGAATCAAGACACCACCTGATTAGACTTCATGATTTCCAGAGTTCCCTCTTGGGTTTCCCTAGTACAGCTGGGAGATGCCCGCTTAGAGTTTTGGTAGCCACACTTGGCGGTTTGTCTTGGCTGTTGGCCACATGAGAGAAGAATGGCTGACAAACTCATGAATCATCTTTTTGCTTACACTTCAGTCTCCAACTCTGACAGTTTAAAGCATTCCTTCTTAGATCAGAAGGATTGATATATAGAAGTGTGTCTCTGAGTTTGCCTTCCAGACTTGTAATGTTTACCAAACCCAAACCCACCGCCGTCGAGTCGATTCCAACTCATAGCAACCCTATAGGACAGAGTAGAACTGCCCCATAGAGTTTCCAAGGAGCACCTGGAGGATACGAACTGCTGACCTCTTGGTTAGCAGCCATAGTACTTAACCACTGTGCAACCAGCGTTTCCTGTAATGTTTAAGAGTTGTAAAAATCTAATGTTTTCGGGGGGGTGGGAGGGGATCCAAATGGGCATTTATAATCAAGGGAGATCTTGTAAACAAAGAGATAATTCATGAAGGAATTGCTGTTTCTTCCTAGACTACGCAAGTTGTCCCCATACAGTCCCAACTTCCCACTCTAATGAGTCAACATTTTTTGTTATTGTTTGCCGTCAAGCCGATTCCAACTCA
The DNA here is from genome assembly GCF_030014295.1 of Loxodonta africana. Lineage (NCBI taxonomy): Eukaryota > Metazoa > Chordata > Mammalia > Proboscidea > Elephantidae > Loxodonta > Loxodonta africana. The sequence continues at coordinate 49,053,604 of NC_087348.1, forward strand.
TGATGACCCTATATGACAGAGTAGAACTGCTCCATAGGGTTACCTGGGCTGAAAATCCTTACGGGAGTAGATCGCCAGGTCTTCTCTCTTGCGAAACCACTGAGTGGGTTTGAACCATTGACTTTTCAGTTAGCGGCTGAGCACTTTAACCACTGTGCCACCAGGGCTCCTTGAGTCAACGTTACACCCTTGAAAATTACACAGCATTCTTTTCTGGGCAGCAGCATGACTTGGTCCATAGCTGAAAACTTGGATGTTTTCCGTGAAGTTACTGATGGTCATACATACTTTCAGGTATTCAGCAAATGTTTACTGAGAACCTATTGTGTCTAGGCCCCGTGCTGGGCATGTTTTGGAGACTGTAGAGATGAGAAAGACTTTGTCATCGTCCTAAGGAGGGATAGTCTAATCAAGAAGATGAGATGCATTGCTGGAAGAGAGAGCTCTCAGGGATCTCAGGGCAGAAAGAGATTTTGTGGGCGGGGGGAGATTCAGGGGTCTGGAAGGAATTATGGAACTGAGCCTTAAAGATGAACAGGATGTAAACAGGGAGAGGTAAGGGTTGGTTCCTTCTCATGAAGAGGTGGGAATGAGCAGGGAAGGCTTGAGAACCAGGAGTGCCTGCTGGGCTGGTGTGTGCCTGTGAAAGGGACGAGACAGGGCTGGAGAGCAGGTACAGGCATACATCCTTGATGACCAGAGCTGGCGAGGCTTACTCACTTGGGTCCCTCCCCACACCAATTAGTACACTCAGCGAACCAGTTAAGTAACTCAAACCTGGGTATATTTTCCGAAATGATAGAACCAAAACATGAAAATAACTTCCCAAATGAACTACCCTCAAGATCACATTATTTTGTTGCTGTTGTTTTAAAGCTTCCTTTGCCCTCAGAGGAGAAATGTCTAAATCTTTGAAGATGACATACATAAGCTTTTGGAGACCCAGGATAAGTGATCTGAGGGGCAGACTCTAACATGATTCCCTGTAGTTGATTCTCTTAGTAGCTGAGGAGAAAACAGAGATCTTGTTCTGTGTCTCTAGGAAAAAGATGGCGGTGGCAGTAGGGGCCCGAAGCTCAAGGAGCCCAGGGTATCAAAGGGAGTAGAGGGTGAGGCAGAGAGGCCCGGCAGCCTGGCCTGGTGCCCACCCCTGGTTCAGATTAAAAGGAAGGATGGAGGTGGCAGGCATCAGGAGGGACTGGAGAGTACAGGCGGGAGCTGGGCTGCGGTCGTCAGAAAGCAGCCATGAGGGACAGGTGCTGGGGCTGCCTCATCCTGCAGCAGCGTGGGAAGAAAGCTCCATCTCTTCTGGGCCAAGCAGGCCCGGTTTCCATTGAGTTATAAAGCCAAAGACTGGCTGTTGGGTGCCCTACCACGGCGTCAAGATCTGTTGGACTGTGAAACAGCCTCCTGAGGGCTTCACCACAGAAGACTTGCAGAACTGGCATAGGACAAGAGGCAACCTGACCTCAATAGTGGGCAGACCCCACCTCCCTGGATGAAAGAAAGAGCTGGGTGGAGGGAGGAAGAGCCTGGGGAGTGGGCTGAGTAGGGGCCTGGATGGTAGTACCCTGCCCGTTGCACAACGCCAGGGGGCACTAGTCACATTCTGTGTGTGTGGCGCCCCCTGGTGTCATGTAGAATACATTGTGAAAGGCACCCCCTAGAGTTTGCAACTCAGAGGCCTTGCTGAACTGCCTCTTCCTGCTTCTGTGTAGCTGCCCTGCGCCTAGCTGCCTCACGCTGTGGCTGTGGGTTCTTAGCTGCTACACAGACCCCCTGGGACCATTCTTCCCAGGAGGACTTGAAACTTGCACCAAGCTGTGGGCACCTGTGGCCTTGCACAGGCACGACATAGAGCTCACCTCAGCCCAGATTCCGGTTGAAGAAGGAATGACTACTGGTTAGCATGATACGCATTATCTTACTTAGCCTCACAACAATCCTGAGAGATAGGCGTTACCCCATGTTACAGATGCAGAAAATAGAGACTTGGGGTATGTTTGTGTGTGGTGATGAGGTACCACAGCTGCTGGTGGCAAAGTCAGATTTGGAGCCTGGGTCCATTAGACTCTTCTCTGTACCCTACAGGGCAGTCTCTCCCCTCTGCCGAGAAGGGGCAGGAGTCCCCAGTTCCATGAGTTAGCAAACCTCTTCTTTCATTGACCAACTAAGAGCCCTCAGGTTGTGATCTTGACCTGGCCCATGACAGGGTTTCACTGGAATGGGGGGACAAATTGAGGTACCTATGAGGAAAAGAATCAGATTTCCTCCATGCCTCACAGACTGAGGGTGGGAGACACTCTTATGGGGTGATCAGCCCACGCGGCCATTCTCTGAGAGCTCTTGTCCTAAAGGAAGTCTCCTGCCACCCTCCTGGGGGAGCCTAACCTTCTCTCCGCCCCTCGCAGACCCTTCATGCTGCTGCCCCCACTGATGGAGTGGATGCGCGTGGCCATCACGTATGCAGAGCACCGCCGCAGCCTCACTGTGGACAGTGGCGACATTCGGCAGGCAGCCCGGCTACTGCTGCCTGGCCTGGACTGTGAGCCCCGGCAACTCAAGTACGGCCCTGGGGAGAGCAGGAGGGAGGGCTGGCTTCCATGTCTGCCCTGCAACCTCTCTGTTCCCTTCTCTTGGAGATTGGGAGGGGGCCAGAGAGCAAGACCACAGCCCATTTGAGTTGCTCTAAGGATGCCGTCTCCAAATGCCAAGCCTAAGTATTGGAGCTGGTCTATTCTGGACCTTGATTGCTTTCCAGATGCTTCTGCAGCTCCTGGTTCAGCATGCAAACCAGACACATGTTTGGATTTGGCCAGAAGAGTTCACGTAGTCTGACTCTTTGGGATATTTGGGGAGTGAGGGGAGGGCCTGGGCCTTCCCTTTCTCTCTTCCTGTAATTGCCACCATTTTCTTGAACACTTACTAGATGTGGAAACCCTGGTGGCGTAGTGGTTAACTGCTACGGCTGCTAACCAAAAGGTTGGCGGTTCGAATCCGCCAGGCGCTTCTTGGAAACTCTATGGGGCAGTTCTACTCTGCCCTGTAGAGTTGCTATAAGTCGGAATCAACTCGACAGCAGCGGGTTTGGTTTGGTTTTTGGTTACTAGGTGCAGGCACTGTGCTGAACCTACCTCTTTACAAGCATTATCTTAGTCATCATGACAACTTTTGAAAAGAAGGGCTATAATCCCCATAGTACAGATGAAGAAACCGATGGTCAGAGAGGAACAGTAACTTGCCCAAAAATACTCAGCTAGCAAAGTGGCCAAGCCAAAATTTGAACTCAGTTCTGAACATAGCCTCTAAGCCTGTGTTCTTCATTCCTCTCTTGTACTGGAGCAGTATGCTGAAGGAGTTCTCCCAGAGAAGGTTCCCTCTGGCCACCCTTGGTCTGTGAGAGCCTTGCATCTTCCTTTTGACCCTTTCCCCAAACCTCCATTATGGCCTCCTCTGTCTCCATGGCACATAGCCAGAACCTTATTTTAGGATGTGAACTTTCTATACTTTTGCCCAACCACGTATTGGAAGGTTGAAGCTGCCTATTAGAAATTTGTAGTACACCGTCTATAGATGCAGGTTTTATCTGAGAGGTTGAGCTTATCACAAATGGGATTCAGGGCCAGTCTCCACTGTCTCCTTAGTACTTCTGAGCCTTACCAGGAAGCCCTGAGGAGAGGAGAACATAGAGCCAAATGCTAGAACTTGACCACAGGACCATTTTATAGATTGAGGTGCAGCCTTCCCTGTGCAAAAAGTATACAACCAAGCATTAATGGCAAAAGGCCGGGCTGACCTTTCCTCTTCCTTGGAGTAGTCCCTGGTCGATTATTTTAGAATGGGACCTTGTCTCCTGACAGTGGACAGCTCCAAAGAGCTCAGAACACTTTCTCTGTTATCATGTGTATGGAAAAGAAGAGCTTGTGTTCCTTTCTCCCAGATGTTCCCAGCTGAGGCACAGAACATGATGAGGCCAATAACTGCTGACCTGATAGTAGTTCACAGTCCTCCCCACCCATGCCATCCTCACTGCACACACCCAGCCCAGCACATCGCATCCTGTTTCATTGAGGGCCAGTGTCCTAGCAGATAGGGTCCATGTACCCTCGGTCATGCTCACACACCTCCGTGTCTCTTCTGGGCAGGCCTGAGTGCTGTTTCAGTTCCTTCCGGAGGCTGGACGCCAGAGCAGCTACTGAAAAGTTCAACCAGGATCTGGGTTTCCGCATGCTCAACTGTGGGAGGACGGACCTCATCAACCAGGCCATTGAGGCCCTGGGACCGGACGGGGTGAACACCATGGACGACCAGGTAGGTGCTGAGAGCCCCTCAAGGCCAGGCTTAGAGACCAGAGATGGGAATTTACAGTTGCCAGAGTTGGTGGCAGAGCCCTTTCTGTCCTAAACTTAAGACTTGTTCAGCTCTTAAGAGGTAGGCTACCTCCTGATCACGCCCTGCCTGTTTCAGGTGGAATGTCTTTGGAGACTTTCCTAAACTCTTATGGAAAACCTTTGACAAATGGATTTGGCTTCCCGTGCTGGGAAGCTGGAGGTGCAGGGTGCACCCAGGGTGGTGCAGGGCTGGAAAGAAGACCAAGAGTCAGCTTGAAAAATGTTATGGATAATAATTGTTGACACTTGTATTAGAAAAGACTCTGTGCCTACTATGTGCCAGGCACTGTGCAAGGCTCTAGGAGCCAGCAGTAAACAGTGCCCATAGAAACCCCTGCCTTCATGGAGCTAACATTTTAGTTGGGGGAGGGCAAATATGACGCATAAGCACGTAACATAGAGCACGTTAGATAGTGAAAAGCAATAAGGCATAAAATAAAGCAGGAAAAGGAGTACAGGAGGTGTTGGAAGTAGTTTGCAAATTTAGCTGTAACTTAACTTGGGTTTTTTGTTCGTTTGTTTTGGTTGTGTTATTTTTGCTGTGAATAGCTAACATTTATATAGTACTTACTGTGTTCCAGGCGTTGTTCTAAGTACTTCAGTGTTCCAGGCACTGTGCTAAGTATTTCAGTGTTCCAGGCATTGTGCTAAGTACTTCAGTGTTCCAGGCATTGTGCTAAGTATTTCAGTGTTCCAGGCACTGTGCTATAAGTACGTCAGTGTTCCAGGCACTGTACCAAGTACTTCAGTATTCCAGGCACTGTGCTAAGTACTTCAGTGTTCCAGGCACTGTGCTAAGTACTTCAGTATTCCGGGCACTGTGGTAAGTACTTCAGTGTTCCAGGCATTGTGCTAAGCACTTCAGTATTCCGGGCACTGTGGTAAGTACTTCAGTGTTCCAGGCACTGTGCTAAGTACTTCAGTGTTCCAGGCACTGTGCTAAGCACTTCAGTGTTCCAGGCACTGTGTTAGGTACTTCAGTGTTCCAGGCATTGTTCTAAGTACTTCACATGAATTAATTCACTTAATCTTAACAACAGCCCTACGATACAGGTACTTTTATCCTCCCCATTTTATAGATGAGGAAACTGAGGTTGAGAGAGGTTGTGACTTGCCTAAAGCTACACAGCTAGTAGGGGACAGAGCTGGAATTAGAAGAATCCAGACAGTCTGAGTCCAGGCTTTTAACCACTATGGACTATTCCAAAATATAGAATGCATGCCAATTTGTTTGACACTATTGGGTGAGCACTTACTGTGTACTTAGGAGCGCTGCCCTCCCACGTAGAAGCACGGGGAAAGTTAAATGACAGTCAAGGGGCTAAATAATACCCTCAGATGAGATGACAACATAGTACAGGGCGCGATGAGGCATCAGGCAAACTATGTGGCCAGGGCAGACTCTGACCAGCAAGGAAGGCTCCCTGCAGGAGGGAGTTTCAGCCAAGCCTGAGGGGGGGCAGGATTGGGGATGGAGAAGGGATTCCAGGGAAAGGAATGATGGGGGCAAGAGCATGGGGGTGGGCAGTCTGGCATGTGCTGGGACAGAGGAGGGGGAGACCGTGGGCTGAAGGGCTCTCACAGGGCAGCAGAGATGGGGCAGGCAGGCAGTCATAGCCCCCAGAGGCCTCTGTCGATGTAGGTTTTAGGACCTTGCAGTAGTGCTCATCCCAGTGGGGTCTTCGTCCTCTTCAGCAGTGCAGTGGGGAAGCCCATAGAGTTTAGCTTTTTTACACAGACTGAGGTTTTTGTCCACCATTCAGTAGCATGGCAACTTGAGCAAGTTATTCCACCTCCCTGAGCCTCAGGCTCCTCACCTCTAAAATGGGGGATGATAGTACCTGCCACTTCAGGATATTGTGAGAATTTTATATCTTGCATATAGCGAATGTTCAAGAAATGTTACTTCTGATTTTTGTAGTCAATATAATGATTATGAGGAGCCCTGGTGGCGCAGTGGTTAAGCACTCAGCTGCAAACTGAAAGCGGCTCCACAGGAGAAAAGACCTGACAATCTGCTTCCGTAAAGATGACAGCCTAGAAAACCCTATGGGGCAGTCCTACCTTGTCACATCGTTTTGCTAAGAGAACCTACTCGACAGCACCTAACAACCACAACACAATGATTGTTGCTATCCCTGCAATCTGTCAGTCAGCCTCTTTTTATTTACCCTTTTTGTGTGTGTTGGGTAGGGATGGGACAACACGAAGTAGTTTCTCCTGACAAGATTTATAGCCTATTTTAAACTTCCAATTGTGTACAGATGTATGGAGAAACAACAAGTTAAATATGTGCAGAGAGGGATAAAGCTAAGCCAAATTTTTACTCTCTCACAGTTGGCTTTTCTCTCAATGCTCCATCCTGATGGTTCCCTAAGCCTTGGTATTTATAGAATGATCTGTGGTAAATAGTCCTCTTGACCCATGATTAATTTCAGGCCATTTCTTTATCTCTGGTTACTAGGCAAGGATTTATGAGGTAAGAAGATCTTGTCTACACACAAATAACCTAATAAATATCATCCCAAGGCTCCGGACAGCTGTGTGCGGGCTCCAGCTGTGGGTAACACTTCCCACTGCTGCCTTTGCTATTACTGGCCACAGAGAACCGTCCTCAGCCAGGGAGGCAGCCCCATTAACTGCCCACCTAACTCAGAGTGATGAGCACTCAGCTCTTTAGAGAGCTCTGACCTGCTCGGTAGCACAAAATGTTAAAGGCAAAGACATCTTAAACCTTAGGCTCCCCGAGTCAGGTCTGCATTCTACCCCTTGCTAGTTGATTGAGCTTGGGCAAGTTAATTCACCTTTCTGATCCTCATCTGTAAAATGGAGATGATAATGTTACCTGCTGTCAAGCCACCTCTGGCTCATAGAGACCTTATGCATAAGAGAACAAAACGCTGCCAGGTCATGATCGCCAGTATGTTCAAGTCCATTGCTGCCTCACCGAGGGTCTTCATTGCCCCCATTGGCCCTCTGCGTCACCAAACATGTCTTCCTCTAGCAATTGGTCCCTCCTGATGGTGTGTCCAAAGCAAGCAAGTCAGTGTTCTGTTGTGATCCATAAGGTTTTTCTTTCCTTTTCGTAATTTCTTTTATTTGTGTTATTGTTGTAGGTAATATACACAACAGAACACACACCAACAATTTCTGGGTGTACAATTCAATGACATTGATTACATTCTTCAAATTGTGCAACCGTTCTCAACCCTTTTTTCATAAGGTTTTCATTGGCTAATTTTCAGAAGTAGATCACTAGGCTTTTCGTCCTCATCTTAGTCTGGAAACTTCACTGAAACCTGCGCTTCATGGGTGACCCTGCTGGTATTTGAAATACCGATGGCATAGCTTCAGCATCACAGCAACATGCTAACCACCACAGTATGACAAAGTGACCGACGGGTGGTGGGGGGATAATAAAAGAGCCTCTTTAATAGGGTTGTTGTGACAAATGAATGAGATAATACACATATGTAATCACTGAACACGGGGACATGTCAGTATAACGTGGTAGCACTAATATTGTTATTGTTGTTATTTCAACTAGTTATAAGCTTACTCTGTACTAAGTACTTCATGCCTATTAACTCATAATCTTTCCAGCCACCCTGTGAGGTAGTTAGAAGTCCTGGTGGTGGAGTGATTAAGTGCTCAGCTGCTATCTGAAATGTTGGCACTTCGAGCCCACCAGCCACTGTGTGGGGGAAGGATGTGGCACACTGCTTCTGTAAAGAACGTTTTGTTGTGGTCTGCTGTTGAATTGATTCTGTCTCATAGTGACCCTGTAGGACAGAGTAGAACTGCCCCATATGGCTTTACAGAAGCAGACTGCCACATCTTTTCTCCCACGGAGCAGCTGGTGGGTTCGGACTGCCAACCTTTTGGTTAGCAGCCAAATGCTTCACCACTATGCCACCAGGGCTCCTTCTGTAAAGATTATACCTTTGGAAACCCTATGGGGCAGTGCTACTCTGTCCTATACGGTCTCTATGAGTTTGAATTAACTCAGTAGCAGTGGGGTTTTATGAGGTAGCTACTGTTGTTGTTCCCAGTCTAAAGATGAAGAAACTGAGGCACAGAGAAGTAAAGGAACTTGTACAAACTGGGAGAGCTGGCCCTGGAGCCTGGCAGCAGAGCCTATGCTCTGTACCACTCTGCCCTGCAGAACTTGTGGCAATGTCCCCAGAGTTACCCTTGGGGTGTCCCATGTACAGTGGACCTAGGAAGGGCAGGCTGGTCAAGCACAAAGCCCAGGAGAGCTCAGGATGAGTAGCCACGGCAAACAGGAGGCCTGGATCTGTGGTTTGGGGGCAGGGGCCTGTGGAGTACAAGTTGTTGTGTTCTGTTCCCAGACAATTGAGCGTATGCCTTTGGTTCACACAGGGCATGACACCACTGATGTACGCCTGTGCCGCCGGGGACGAAGCGATGGTCCAGATGCTGATCGATGCTGGAGCAAACCTGGACATCCAAGTAAGTCAACCCCAAAGAGCTGCCCCTGGGCTCCTCACCCAGTACGAGAGCACCCCAAGGCCTCTGTCACCCATGCGGTGATTTGGACAACTAGGTAGATGTGTCCTCAGAGTGCTGGAAATACAAGATGCACGGGGATCATAGTTACGAAAGAGGATTTTCCTCAAGACCTGGACTTCAGCTGAGTAGGAAAATGGCCATGATCCTGTTTCTTCAGCACTGTTCCCTTTTTACCAACCTGATACCAAGACATCCCTACCATCCCCAATACTTAGTCTAGCTTTGCCTCCCTCTGAGACATAAAGCGCTCCCTCTCTGCCATCTATTGCCGGGGGCAGACATCACCAATTGAACATCTAGTCTTTTGACCTTCCTCCAAGCAGTGATCCAGGCAGACATTACCAATCAATTGTAAAAGCCACTTGAGTTGAATCCTATTCACCAGCCCTGCAGGCACTCTCTCATCTCAGTTGCCTGTGTCAGCCCTCCAGGAATGTCACCCACACAGGATACGTTGATCCTTTGTGGCATTTTACAGGTCCCGAGCAACTCTCCCAGGCACCCATCTATCCACCCTGACAGCCGCCACTGGACCTCGCTGACGTTTGCTGTGCTGCACGGACACATCTCTGTGGTCCAGGTGAGCTCCTGCCAGGTCTGCAGCTTGTCCCCAGCTGCCAGGTGGGCTGGGCTCCAAGCATAGCCTCTGTTTCACCTGAGTGAGCAGCTGCCTCAAAAAACAGAGGTACAAATAAACTGAATGCTTCGAAGGTCAGCGAAGCAGGGGCAGGGGTTTGGGGACCATGGTTTCAGGGGACATCTAAGTCAATTGGCATAATAAAATCTATTAAGAAAACATTCTGCATCCCACTTTGAAGAGTGGCAACTGGAGTCTTAAATGCTAGCAAGCGGCCATCTAAGATGCATCAATGAGTCTCAACCCACCTGGATCAAAGGAGAATGAAGAACACCAAGAACATAGGATAATAACAAGCCCAAGAGACAGAAAGGGCTACATGAACCAGAGACTACATCATCCTGAGACCAGAATAACTAGATGGTGCCTCGCCAAAACCAATGACTGGCCTGACAGGGAACACAACAGAGAACCCCTGAGGGAGCAAAAGAACAGTGGGATGCAGACCCCAAATTCTCATAAAAAGACCAGACTTAATGGTCTGACTGAGACTGGAACGACCCCGGTGATCATGGCCCCCAGACCTACAGTTGGCCCACTACGGGAACCATCCCCAAACCCAGCTCGTCAGACATGAATTAGACTGGACAATGGGTTGGAGAGGGATGCTGGTGAGGCGTGAGCTACTTGGTTCAGGTGGACACTTGAGACAATGTTGGCATCTCCTGCCTGGAGGGGAGATGCAAGGGTGGAGGGACTTAGAAGCTGGCAAAATAGTCACGAAAAGAGAGAGTGGAAGGAGGGAGTGGGCTGCCTCAAGCAGGGGGGGAAGTAATTGGGAGTATGTAGCAAGTTGTGTATGGTGTTTGTGTGAGAGACTGACTTGATTTGTAAACTTTCACTTAAAGCACAATAAAAATTATTTTAAAAAAAAAGAGGTACAAAAGGCTGCCCTTAAGGCCTGGCTTACCTGGTGGACAGGACAGAGACCCATCTGGTTTGCCTCAAAGAGAGGCATTTGCTGTAAGGATATGTGTGGAATTTCAGGAAACAGGGCTCAGGTCACACAAGGCCCCTTGCACCGCCCTCCTGGCATCTCGGTTAGTGTCGTGCATGCTGGAATCTCTGTGAGCATGCTCAGTTTTCTCACCTATGACCATTTTTCTGACCCTTCAGCTTTTTTTTTTCCCTCATAAATTCTACTGCAGTGCCGACCCTATATCATGGCATCCTTCTGGTTCCTTCCCCCTCCCCATTTCCTAGTTCTTAAGAGAGGTCTCTGATTGGCCCAGCTCACCTGTCAGGCCCAGGGTTATTGTTACCCACCTTGGCCCAGGTAGCTGAGGCTGACATGAAGCTAGGGGGTAAGGGTGGTTCAGGCTCAGGAAGTGGGAGCTGTGGTCAGAATGGTTTCTCGCACCAGCAGGGCCACCAGCCACGCCACCACTCGACTCCAGGCTCCCTTGCTCCTCAGGGTTGCTGGAGTCAACAGGATTGCACGCCACTCTTTCCTGGGAGTTCATGTAACGCCCTCACTGTCCACTGGGTCATGAGTTCTGTGAGGGCAAGGGACCATGTCTAGCTTATTCATTGTTGTCAACCCAGCTCTGGCACATACTAGGGACTCAATGAATGGTGGTTAACTGCCTTGCTGCCATATCCTGCCTGCTTTTCTGTTAATGCCCAGCGCAGGGTTGAGTGTTCTAGACCTGAGTAAAATTCCAGCCTCAGCCCAGACGGCCTGGAGGACTGTGCCCTGGGCTTGTCTGGACCGGTGCCCAGTTTCACCTGATGGGCAGTCTCCCACCTTGGCACTGGCACAGGCCACAGTGCCAGAACTAGGTTCTGGCCGACAACAGTCTCCAGGCAGGCGGCTGTCCTCCCCTGCTCCCCCACTCACAGCAGTGGAGGCTGAGAGAGCCCAAGCCCAGCCTGCTCAAGCCGGACTCCTCACGCCTGGTTTCTAAGCAAAGGGGTAGGCCAGTGGTTCCCCTGGACTGCCAGCTGCGGGCTCTGAGGACAGTTGATCTCCAGAAGCCTGAGAAGAGTGGAAGGCCTCTCCCTCCCAGAGCAGCCAGGCAGGAAAGGCAAGATGAGAGCTGAAAGTCACCTGCTGAGTTAATGGGAAACATCACCTCTGCCCCAAGCCAAAGCCAAGCCTGGTTCAGCTAGAACTGCTTGGTGTCTGTTAGCCCTGCCCCATCTGTCCCCTGGAGAGGCCTGTACTTACAGGAATGGAGAAAGGCCACCTGGTATCATGGGCAGCAGGGTTCTGGCTCTGGCCCCAGCACCTCCAAGCCTTAAGAAGCTCGCTGAACCTCTCCCATGTGAACCGTAAAAGCCACTATTATTGAGCCTCTATAGTATATTTTTTTTATAGTATGTTGGGCACTGCTTCATTTAATACCCAATAATATTGCAAGACAGATCTCTCTTCCCATTTTACAGATGAGGAAGACTGAGGCTTGGAGAGTTGAAGTGTCTGCTCCTGGTGACTCAGTGGTTGGTGACCAACATTTACACCGAGATCTCACTGATTCTGACACTTGGGCCTTCCCCATTACTTTGGCCACTTCCCAGAGCCTCAGTTCCCTCCTGTAGATTGGGAGTGACATTTTCTAGTCTTCATGAGTTCCTGGGAAGGTCACTGCAGCTAATTCATGGGAAAGCATTTCAGAGAGAGAAATAGCAAAGTGGTCCTCACAGCTTAGGGAATTGGTATAGGGCCACAGGAGTGGAGTTGAAGATTTTAGAAACTTTGAGCCCTGGGGGTAACTAGAGTTCTAGGGTCCCAGCTCCCCAGCTGCCTGGATGATCCCTGTCTTGGTCGCATGCTTGGAGAGACCAAAAGGCCCCCTCCCCTGAGGCCACCTGCCAGCACGCCCCCCAGGTACCCCCTGCCATGCTGAGCAGTGTCTCCTCCTCCTCTGTGCCCCTGGCAGTTGCTGCTGGATGCCGGTGCCCATGTGGAGGGCTCAGCAGTGAACAGCGGGGAGGACAGCTACGCAGAGACACCCCTGCAGCTAGCCTCCGCAGCTGGTAGGTATACCACTGCCCTGCCTGCCAATGGTTTCCAGTTGCTATAAGGCTCTGTCTGGCCCCTCCCCACAGTGTTGTCACTGTTGGCCACTACAGGATTGGTTGGACCTGTAGCTGAACATTGGCCACACACAGAGACCCTTGTGGGCAGCTTTGAAACTCCTCCTCCTAGGCCACCAGGGGGCTTCCCCTCACTCCATCTGTCCATATTTCTGCCAAGCTTAGTGCATAGACAGGACCAAGCAGAGAGAGGGGAAAGACTAGGGCAGAAAAGGCCTCCTCTCTGGAGGCCCAGGGGAGGGAGCCACAGTGGCTGGACACAGCCAGCCTTCTTCTCCTGGTTCTCTCCTGGGGTTACCCCTACCTCACCCCCCAAAATGCAAATGAGCATGGGTTTATTTAGTCCCAACCGTCAGAGTTTGGAAACTCCCTCTGACTTTCCTTTCCCTTTAAGCACCTCTGTCAGCTGCCTTCTCATTCCCCTGGGCCCCACCCACTTTGTCTTCTAGGGAACTATGAGCTGGTCAGCTTGTTGCTGAGCCGAGGTGCTGACCCCCTTCTCAGCATGCTTGAAGCCAACGGCATGGCCTCCTCCCTCCACGAGGATATGAACTGCTTCAGCCACTCGGCTGCCCACGGCCACAGGTACCCACCACAGTGTTCCTGCCCTGTATGGTGTTGCCGGGGAGGGGCACCAACCAGGCTCTCAGGCTCCATTTCCTAGCGAGGAGCAGAAGAGCTAGACCTGGAGATCTTTCCAGAGATAGGGGCCTGTGTGCAAATCAACCAGAAAGATGCAGGTCCGCAGCCAGCATGGGACCTAAGATTGTGGAGGCCTGGAGACCCTGGGTGGGTGGTTGGCTGGATGGGTGGATGAGTGGGTGAGTGGTTGGTTGGTTGTTTGGCTGGCTGGTTGGCTGGTTGGTTCAGTGATTAAATCTGTGATTATTGATTTTACCTGGTCCTAATATGGCACCATCATTCATTTGGTCAGTTAGTCTGTAGTTAATAAACACCTGTTATGACAGACACATCACACTAGAGGTCCTGAAGAGGCACAGCCCCTTCCTTGAGGGAGCCCACAGCCTAGAAGGGGAGACATGAGTCCACTGACAACTTCAATCCATGATGAAGGAGGGCTCCCCAGAGGAGGTGATTCTTGGTCAGGGCCTTGAAGGGAATCAGGTTTGGCCAGGTGATAGAGTGGGGCAGGTGTTTCAGGGAGAGAAGAGAGGCTGTGCAAGGGTGCAGAGATGGACAGCAACTGTGCCTGGGGGCACAGGGTGGCTCGCTACAGTTACTCTCAAACCAGGCCCACTTCTCTTCCCTCCCTGACAGAAGTGGCCGAGTCCTCAGTTCTCAGGCCTGTGGTTCCCTTGATAGCAATCTTGGGAATTCTCCATATTCCTGTCTGGAATTTTTCTGCCCCTTCCCTTCAGGGTGATGAGGGAGTAGAGGAGAGGCAGCACGGCAGAGAATTAGGGAACCAAGTCCTGGTCCATGAAAGACCCCGTGCCCCATTCCTCCAGGCTGCTGAAGCAGACCCAGGTGGCCATGGGGGAAACAGCCTCTAAGCAGCAGAGTGAGAAGACCAGGGACAGGTCTGAGGCTATTTCTCACCTGTTGGGGCAGGGCTTGGGAGGAGCCAAAGTGGAGACACACAGAGAGGTTCTCCAGGCTTGAAGGAGAACAACCAGGTTCCCCTGGTCTCCACTGGGATCCATGCAGAGCTAGCCCAGCTGCTGGCCGTGAGCAGAACAGGCCTGATTCCTCCTCACTGTGCTCCAAGCCTGGAGCCACACTGACCAGGCTTTGGTTTCCCCAGAGACACAAGTGCGGTTGAGGGACATGGGTTCTCTTTGGGTTCCTCAGTGGCTGGTTGTTACGAGTAGGTGCCCTGAGGAGGGGCAGAGGGAAAGGCCACAGTGGAAAAGCCTCTTGTTTCCCACACTCCTGTTCCAGCTGAATGCAGAGGTGGTTTCTAAAAATAGGCTGGTTCCTCAGAGACCTGCAGAGAAGCCAGGGCCAGAGCTTGTCCTCCCAGGCCCTGCTCTAACTTGGCGTTCCCTCTGTATCTGGCTTGGGCTGCCCCTAGCTGTGTCTGCATCTTTCCAACATAGTGGCACGTCCTCGAGACTCTGGCAGAGCAAAATCCAGAACATAGCTCTAGAAAAATCATCTCGGGGATCTAATCCAGAGACAGCAAACGCCACCATTGCCCCATCCCACACCCTTGGCAAATGTCATGCATCAATCTCTGCACTCTTTCCCATTAACTGTGCTGCGATGTCAGAGTCCTTAAAAGCACACTGGTGCTGCCTGCAAGATGAAATTGATGTCTTCCCTGATCTGGCCATCCTTCCATTTTATAGATCTGGACAATGGGGCTTAGCGAGGCCCCACACTTGTTCCAGGCCAACCTAGGACTGTTGCCTGGGTCTCTGATGCCCAGGGCAGGACCTCCTGTTTTTCTTGTGAGACACTGCTCTACAGCTGCCCAGGGCCTGTCTCAGGACCACACTTCTCCCCATGCTTGGCGGTGGTCCTCCAATGGCCTCAGAACACTCCTGGTACTTCCACACAGCATATGGCCCTGCCGTCAAGAGGCTCCCGGCAGCTCTGCTGGAAACCAGGACCCACTCCCAGAGCAGATGGTGGGCCTCGCTCTGAGGGGATCAGGCCTGCCCAGTGGGTGTGACATGCAGCAGAGGGTGAAGCCAGAGCCATTGAACAGCGCTGGGGGCAGAGGGAAGTGAGGGAAGGGGTTACTAGGAGGCAGAAGAAGGGCTGGAGAAGAGTGGGCGGGAGCCCTCAGGCAGTCCCTGCACACCTAGCAGTGTGCCTTTTGTGGCTCCCATGGCTCCTCCCCAGAAGCTCCTTCTTTGCACCTTCTGCCACCCAGCGGCCCTGCCCCCATGTCTACCTGCCAAAGAGAGCCGCAGCCTTCAGGGCCATCTTACATGCCACGGCCTCCAGGCCTCCTTACTCCATCAGTACCCTGGGTTTATCCCCATGGGGCTTCATCGCCCTGCTTGGAATTGTCTGTCCATCCACCTCCCTCCCTTACTGTCCCTGGAGCTGAGACACTTGGGGCAAGAACTGTGTCCAGTTCCCATCACAGCCTGGTATCTGGTACAAACTAGGTGCTCTGTAAACACACCGAACGAGCACATCAACAGATGGGGAGGAGCCGGCAACAGCCAGCCTCTTGTGGTGACAATGGCCACGAGCTTGGCTGCACAGCATAGCCAGGCCTCCCTCACAGGCAGTGGGGGGTGGGAAGATGGAACAGGGGGCAGGGCTGCTACGGAGGTGGCTCAGCACCCAGGGTGACCTTGGGCCTGCCTGTGACCACACCCATCTCAGAGCCCCAGGCCTCAGGATATGACAGAGTCAGCCTGGGGTTTGGAGCCAGAGTCCTGGGTTTCGGTCTGCAGTCTGGCCAGTGGGACCTTGGGAGATGTACCCATCACCTGTGAATGCAATGTTGAGGGGGTCTCTCCCAGGGCTAATGGAACAGTATGGGGACATGTTCCGTCAAGTGTGAAGTTCTATGTAGTCCTCATCCTCACTAATGGAAGAGGAACAAATTAGCATTTACTAAGCAAATCCTGATTCAGACACTTGGTCATTATTGTTGATAGTTGCTGTCAAGTCAGTTCCAACTCATGGTGACCCCATATGTACAGAGCAGAACTGCTCCGTAGGGTTTTCAGAAGCAGATCACCAGGGCTGTCTTCTGAGGCACCTCCGGGTGGGTTTGAACTGCCCACCTCTCAGCTAGTAGTTGAGCGCTTAACCATCACACCACCCAAGGACTCTCAGACACTTGATATGCGTAAAAGGGCTGCGTTAGGAGGAGCTGCTATGGGTGCAGCTCAGCAGTTAATGTCTTTGCATTAGCCTCACATTCACCAGGGAGGTGATGCTGAAGCTTTGTAGCTGCGATGAGGCAGCAGTCAGGGTTCAGAGAGGTCAAACACCGATCCAAGGTTATACAGGTAGGACGGCAGAGCCTGCTTGGCCCCAAAGCCTAGGATTTCTCAGCAAGACCAGGATGCTGAAGGGAAAGGTCTCCTGCATCAGGGGTCTGGGATGGGGCTTCTAGGAGGCCTGGACCTGGTCTGCCTGGGTAGGAAGACCACCAGCCCTTGGAGTGATACCCTGCTGTGGGGGCACTCCACGGCAGCTCAGTGGGCCCCACCTGTTGTGGGGACCTCTGGCCTCATCCTTTATGTACCCTGGCCTGCAGGAACGTCCTGAGGAAGCTCTTGACGCAGCCGCAGCAGGCCAAAGCGGACGTGTTATCCCTGGAGGAGATCCTGGCCGAGGGTGTGGAGGAGAGCGATGGGTCCAGCCAGGGCAGCAGCAGTGAGGGGCCCGTGCGGCTGAGCCGGACCCGCACAAAGGCCCTGCAGGAGGCCATGTACTACAGCGCTGAGCATGGCTACGTGGACATCACCATGGAGCTGAGGGCGCTAGGTGAGGCCTCACAACCCAACTCCCCCCACACACTGCTACTCTCCAGCAGGTCCAAAGAGGGCCAGGGCCCCAGGGCCACACAGGCCAAAGGGCGACTGAGCACAGGGCAGTGTCTCAGCGCATCCAAGCCCCAAGGCTGATGCCCTGGCTGGGTTCACTTGCAGGAGATGCCCTGAGCCTTAGGCAGTCTCAGCAGTGAGATCATCCCCCAGCCCTCAGTCTGTCCACCTGTCTCGTCAGTGTCACGGCCCAGGGATTCGTAGCACCATGAGTCATCCCATCTTTTCTGGTCAACCAGACGCTCTCCTGTTGTTTAACCAGCCTCTCTCTCCTTGGATCTGGAAGCCTGTGTGCTTTTCTTGTCCTCCTGGGAGTCTAGCCAGACAGACAGACAGACTTGGGTCAGATTCCAGCTGTAAGTCACATAATTGCTCCGAGTCTTAATTCCCTCATCTCACAGATGGGTTTGGTGGCGATGATACTGAGGAAGAATGTGACGGCGTCACGTAAAGCGCAGAGCACAGGCCTGGCTCACTGTGGGTCCTCAATGTATGATAGCCACGTTTTTACTATCATGGGGCGGCAACACACAAACCCCTAGGGCTGGGCCCAGAGAGCAGGAGGTCAGTCAGCCTCAGTGTTCTCTGCTGTGAAATGAGGACATTACTACCACCTACAGCCGGTGAGCTGAGGATGCTAATAACCACCTCTGCTCTATTCCTCTGATGAATGCCATTCATTGGTTCTTTAATTCACAGTGAGTCTGGGGGCTAAGATGTAACTGCCAAGAGTACTACTAGTTTTTAGTCATGGACTTTGAAAAGCAGTTTAAATTATCCGAAGTCCCCACTGACACACTTGGGGAAGCAGTAAGCAGTAATTATATCCTCTGGTGTAGACTAGCCTGCCAGTAAGCCAGGTGCTGGAAAAGCCCTCCCAGGATGGGATGGGGCTTGTTCCAGGCTTCCAGACCAGGGTACGGGTCTTGTGTCCTGCATATTTTCTGGATGTCTGTGTCCACCTGGCCATCCCTTCAGAATTAATGGGTTGTCCCCAGTGAATAATTTCAGGGCCCAGCAGGCAGTGGGGCTGTTGTGAACACTGACCCCTTGAAAGCCCCCAGGCTGAGCTGTATGTGTTCAGAGCTGGGGTTCCCTGAGCTTGGGCTGAAGCTATCTGTCCCCATCGTCTGATTAGAATGGAGGCCTGTGAGTGAATTGCAGTTCTCACCACATGCCACACTGAGAGGGCCGCCCGGCGTGCAGGAAGGCGGCTTGGGGGTGAGTGGGTGCAGGGAGCGCTCCACAGGGTGACTAACTACCCGTCCATCCCGGCCCAGGTGTCCCCTGGAAGCTGCACGTCTGGATCGAGTCCCTGAGGACCTCCTTCTCCCAGTCGAGGTACTCAGTGGTGCAGAGCCTGCTGAGAGACTTCAGCTCTATCAAGGAGGAGGAATACAACGAGGAGCTGGTGACCGAGGGCCTGCAGCTCATGTTCGACATCCTCAAGACCAGCAAGGTGAGTGCCGCCCAGCAGCTCCCGGCCGGCCCCAGAGCCACAGCCCCGACTCGGGCCTAGATGGACACATAGATGACACAGGTAGATAGACATGTGGACCTGCACACAAACACACACAGATCCATGGACATCACCCATATACAGACAGACTCTCAGTATCAGACTTGACTGCCCGGCTTCAGAGGGCAGAGACCCTGGGTTTGTGGGGCTGGAGCCCAGCCCAAAAAGCCATTTTGGGGACTCTGTTAAGAAGGAGCTGGCATTTCATGCCAAGCCAGATCCTGGAGGAGCAGAGGACAGTGGCTGCTGTAGTCCTGGCCTGACTTGTGAGATGACATAGCTGCATCTGTGACCAGCAGCCATGGGGAACGAGCTAACGGCCTTCTCTACCTGTCCTCCCACAGAACGACTCCGTCATCCAGCAGCTGGCCACCATCTTCACGCACTGCTATGGCGGCAGCCCCATCCCCAGCATCCCTGAGATCCGGAAGACCCTGCCCGCCAGACTAGGTGAGGGCACCATCAAGTCCACCCCTCCTCTCCTCAGCCCCCTCCCGACATAGACTGTCCTGGTTTTGCTCCCTCCTCTCGCTTCCTTTTACTCTCTCTCCCATTTTTGTTCTCCTTTCCCATTTCCAAATGCAAGGCCCTTGCCTCAGTTTCCCTCTTTTTCCCCATGGTACCACACACCCTCTGGTGGCGCAATGGTTAGGCACTCAATTGCTAACTGAAAAGTTGGCAGTTGGAACCCACTAGCAGCTCTGTGGAGAAGAGACCCAGTGATCTGCTCCCGTAAAGATTACCAGAAACCCTGTGGGGAGTTTTCCTGTCTTACGGGGTTGCTATGAGTCAGAACCCCACACCCCACGACCACACACACCCCTCTCAGCCAGCTTATAAAGGATTCGTGGCTGAACCCTCGCTGCTTCACATCCTTTTCTTCCCTTTTTGTACAGATCCTCACTTTCTGAACAACAAGGAGATGTCAGATGTGACCTTCCTAGTGGAAGGAAAGCTGTTTTATGCACATAAAGTCCTGCTGGTGACGGCGTCTAACAGGTAGGCAGCCTTGGATAACAAAACCCTAACCTCGGGAGATTGGAGCCCTCATCGGTCGCTGGTGAGATTGTAAAATGGTGCAGCGCCATGGAAAACAGCTTGGCGCTTCCTCAGAAAGTTAAACATAGAATTACCATATGACCCACCAATTCCACTCCTAGGTATACACACCAAAGAAGGGAAAGCAGGGACTCAGACACGTGTACACTAGTGTTCGTTGCAGCATTGATCACAATAGCAAAAAGGTGGAAACGAACCAAGTGTCTGTTAACAGATGCATGGATAAACAAATGTGGTATAGCCATGCAGCGGACTATTACTCAGCCATAAGGAGAAATGAAGGCCTGATACATGCTACAACATGGATGAACCTGGAAAACACCATGCTGAGTGAAAAAAGTCAATCACAAGAGGAAAAATATATGATCCCACTTATATGAAGTATCTAGAATAGGCAAATGTATAGAGACCACAGCCAATTAGCGGTTACCAGGAGGGTGAGGGAGAGTCATTGCATAGGGCCACTGAGTTTCTGTTAAGGGCGATGGACAAATTTGGATACCAGGTAACAGACTTGCTGGAAAAGAGTGACAGGCTGGGGCTGAGAGCCACCCCTAACAGCCCCTACTCCTCGGCGTGTGATCATATCAACAGAGCTCCCATTATCCCCACAGGAGGACATTAAGCAAACTTGACAAAGGGGAGACGTAGGAATGGGACCCGCATTCTCAAAGACAAGAACTGAGGTTTTGTTCATTCTGGTCTAGTTATTGCTTTTAACTGTTAGACAACATAAATATTCTGGAAGTAGGAGTCAGTTTGCTGGCCACAGGCATCATGGTCACTCATGTGGAGGGCAGCCAGGAACAGAGGAGGCTTGGCCCAGCTATCAGCCCAGGACGATATAAAATGTCACTCTCCGAGAATTATTTTGGGAGCGTGGCAGTAATTTTTAAAATGAGCCATCTCCTGGTCACAGCTGGCGGACAGATAGGCTTTACAGCCACAGTGATGGAACAGAAGTCACACTCAGCACCCGCTTTTTCCCATCTCCTCTGCTCCAGGTTTAAGACCCTGATGACCAATAAATCGGAGCAAGATGGTGACAGCAGCAAGACCATTGAGATTGGCGACATGAAATACCACATTTTCCAGGTGTGTGACTCTTGGCTGTGTAGCAGCTTTCTGAAGGGGGCCCCCACTGGAAGCCCCATACTTGCCTGTGTCTGTCTGGGTCTGGGAGCAGTGGAGAGACAGCTTTGAGTTGGTCATAGTCTCCCCAGTGCTCTGTGTTTTTGCTGAATTGTGATCAAGTTAGAGCGTCCAGGGTTTTCCCTGTGCAAAGTCAGCCTCCCTGATGGGGATGGTAGCTTCAGATGTGTCTCATTGTTCCTGAGCTCTAGCCATTGGACACAGTGGTTCAGACAGGCGTGTAAGGAACACACCTTACAGTGTGTGGGCCATTGTTGCTCAGAGTGAGTCCCAGCAGCCTTGGCATCACCTGGGAGATGGCTGGAATGCAGAACCTCTGCCATGCTGGCCCTAGCACGTCAGAATCTGCTGCATTTTATCAAGACCCCCAGGCAAGTCATCCCCACAGTGCAAGGAAGGAAGGGAGGGTGTCATTATTGTCCTTGTTTTCTGAGGAAACGCCCAGAGATCTAGAGCAGCGCTGTCCCAAAGAAAGACGATGCAAGGCACACATGTCACTTTAAATTTTCTAGTGGCCACATAGAAACCCTGGTGGTGCAGTGGCCAAGAGCTACAGCTGTTAACCAAAAGGTCGGCAGTTTGAATCCACCAGCCACTCCTTGGAAACCCTATGGGGCAGTTCTGTTCTGTACTACAGGGTCGCTATGAGTCAAAATCAATTTGACAGCAATGGGTTTGATTTTTTTTTTTTAGTGACCACATTAAAAAAAATAAAAGGAAAACACTGAAATTAATTTTAATAATATATTTTATTTAACCCCAGATGCCAAAATATTATCACTTCTTCATGTAATCAATATAAAAACGAGATATTTCATGTTCTTTTTTTCATACTGAGTGCCTGATACCTGCCGCTGCTGGCAGCTGCTCCTCCCAGGCACCAAACCCCAGCAGTGCTGGCTAAGCAAGAAAGGCAGTTTATGAGCCCGTCCTGGCTGTAGGAGACCAGGGTCACATCTTCCAGTCTCTAAGCTTTGTTCAACCCCACTAACAGCTCTGTAGGAGAAAAGACCTAGTGATCTGCTCCCTCCCGTAAATATTACAACCTAGGAAACCCTGTGGGGCAGTTCTACCCTGTCCTGTATGGTCACTATGAGTATTGACCCAGTGGCACACAACAACAACATATGTAGACAAGGAAACGGAGACACAGAGAAGTTGAGTAACTTGCCCAAAGTCAGACAGCTAGGAACTGATCCAGGATTCAAATCCAAAATGTATGGAATAGTTGAGTTTGCACTTATTTAGGAACCTCAATCTGGAGAGTGAGGAGGGGATTGGAAGGGGGCATGACTGGAGCCAGGAGGCCAGTTAGGAGACAGCTGGGGAATGCAGCAGAGTGACGATGGTGAGATGGACTAGGGTTGTGGCAGTGGGATGGGAGGATGCCAGCCAGGTAGAGTGGATGGGACTTGGTGACTGACGGGGGTGGGTTGGGGGTGACCCAGGTTCTGGTGCAGACAACAGGGAGGCTGGTGGTGCTACCCTTCCTTCTTCCCCCACCCCTTGATCAGAATTCCCGAGGGAACAGGAAAGCTGGCGAATCTTGTTTGGCTAAGAAGGGCAAAGTCCAGATGAGATGGTACATGAAGTGGGGTCAGACTCAGATGTGGGAGGCAGGTCCAAGAGGGCCAGCAGAGGTTGGCACAGAGTGGGGAGAGAGTGCACCTGTGTGGATGTGGGCTGACCACTGATGCAGGACAGAGGAGGGGCCCAGCTGCCCATCGAGGGCAGCTCGTTAGCTGGGCCAGGGGGTGGATATCCCAGCCCAAAACAGGGTTACAGCCCCTCGATGACATCCATAGCATGTTAGAGCCTCCCCACCCACTGGGTCAGGCCGACTGTGCAGACCTGGCCCAGGACACCGGCCTTGTCCTGTGTCCTCTGGGTACAGAACTCTGCTATTATCTGGGAGCATCACTTCACATGGAACCTCCCTATATCAGCTCCCCTTGGAGGGGTTAGCCTGGGGCCACCCTCCAGGGCTAGGGCTTCCTAAGAGGGCAGGAAGGCTTCAGAGCAGCCTCCAAGCACCTAGTTGGCCCATACAGCACTGAGAGGGAGTGTAGTATCAAACCAGCCCAGGATGATGTCAGCTTCCTGCCCTGGTCAGTTCAGGTCCCGCTGGGTCAGTGGACATGGGGCTCTTCTCTCTCTCATCCCAGTTTTCCCAGGGACAGGTCAATGAGCACCAGTCCCTTCTGTTTCTTAGGTCCAATAATCTGTCAGAACCACAAACTGCAGGGAAAGGGCTATCTTTAATCTAGAAGGAAAAAAGATACAAACGGGAAGGACAAGGTGCAGGAGGGGCTTCAGCTTAGAGCTTCCATGTCCCCAGGGGACGTGCTTACCCTCCAGAGAGCTCTCTGCCCGAAGCTCCGGTGAGCCTCTGTCTTCCAAGGGCTGTATTAGCCTCACCACAGGCCTCTTGAGCCTTAGTCGGCATCAGGCCCTGAGCTGATCCCACTCACTGGCTTCAGGTGTGGCCCTGCGCTCAGGAACCAGGACTAAAAGTCCAAATTGGTTACCACAAGGAGGTTCAATGTCTCGAAGGAAGGGAGGGGGTCATTATTGTCCTTGTTTTCTGAGGAAACACCCAGAGATCTAGAGCAGCACTGTCCCAAAGAAAGACGATGCAAGGCACACATGTCACTTTAAATTTTCTAGTGGCCACATGGAAACCCTGGTGGTTCAGTGGTTAAGAGCTACATATGTTAACCAAAAGGTCGGCAGTGTGAATCTACCAGCCATTCCTTGGAAACCCTATGGGACAGTTCTGTTTTCTCCTACAGGGTCGCTATGAGTCAAAATCAATTCGACAGCAATGGGTTTGATTTTTCTTTTTTTTTAGTGACCACGTTAAAAAAATAAAAGGAAAACACTGAAATTAATTTTAATAATGTATTTAACCCCAGATGCCAAAATATTATCACTTCTTCATGTAATCAATATAAAAACGAGATATTTCATGTTCTTTTTTTCATACTGAGTGCCCGAAATCCAGCGTGCATAGTGACACAGCACAGCTCAGTTCATACCAGCCACAGTTCACAAAGGCCACATGAGGCGAGCCGCTGTCATATTGGGCAGCGCAGGTCTAGAGTGCCATGGTTGCCTTCAGTGAAACCTGGTCCATTATGGGGGGAGGGGCACCAGGGGCCCTGCCACACCACACTGGATTGCTCAGACCCCAGGCCTGTCCCTGCAGTTCATTGTGCCTTCTCTGCAGCCTCAGTTCCTGGTGTCCCACGAAAGGCAGAAAAGAAAACCCCATGCCCACTCCAGCTGGTCCTGTCTGAGGCGTTCCCTTTCCTCAAGCTGCCACCCCAAAGGCTGCCTGCTCTGGGAGGCTGATGACCACATCTTACCTGAGGCAGCCAGGTCTTACGAAGTTAATTCACCCCTGCCTGCCTACCTGCCTAAACGAGGCTCCAAGCCAGTGATTCTGGTCTGACTTCTGTGGTCATTGTTGTTTGCTATTGAGTAGATTCTGACTCATTGTGACCCTATAGGACAGAGTAGAACTGCCCCATAGGGTTTCCAAGCCTGTAATCTTTATGTGAGCAGATTACCAGGTCTTTTCTCCCATGGAGCTGTTGGCGGATTCCAACCACCAACTTTTCAGTTAGCAGCTGAGCACTTAACCATTGCACCACCAAGGCTCCTCAGGGAGGCACTGCGGATGGCTGGGGCTTGCCAAACCTGCTCCCAAGATACAGTGGGAGGCCACATCCCAGGCCAAGAAGGAGAGCTGCAGGCCACCACCACCATGTCCCTGGCCCAGACCCCTGGGTTCCCTCCTGCCCAGGGGCTGCCCTGAGACCATCCCTCAGCAGACTCCTAGGAGATCTGACCAGCCCACTCCCAGCCCTGGTGAGGAGCATTCCAAGCTCACATCTGTGCCTCTGCCCTGACTGACCCTGGGGCTCCCGCTGCTATTGTCCAGAGCACCCACTTGACGGCCTGGTACAGGGTAGGAAGGGCCAAGGCGTGGGCCCCACCCGAGGCACTTCCCACCTGCAGGAACAGACAGACACAAAATGTGTAATTATAAGAGGCCTGTATAAGCTCCGAGTCCCTAGGTGGCACAAACAGTTAAGCACTTGGACTACTAACCAAAAAGCTGGTTCAAATCCATCCAGAGGGTTCCTTGGAAGAAAGGCCTGGCAATGTGTTTTCAAACAGTCACAGCTTTGAAAACCCTATGGAGCAGTTCTACCCTGCACACGTGGGATTGCCATGAGTCAGAATTGACTCGACAGCAACTGGTTTGTTTTATTTTATACAAGCTCCAGCAGGTGCTGCAGAAGGACCCTGAGAGCCTCCAGTTTCTTGCGCGGGAGTAGCTGATTTGGCCAGGACACCCGAGGGCTCCCTAGAGTAGGAACCCCGTTTGTTAGCAGAGAGGCCATTCCCTTGTCTCCCAGGGAGCGGCTTGAGCCCAGCGGAAGCTGCAGCTGCCCCCATCCTGCTCCTACTCTAGGCCCTCTGGTGCCTCCTCCACCTGGAGGAGGGATCTGGCTCCAACATAGCCAGGCTATGCCGGCTGGAGCCATGTTTTTGTGCACAGTTGCCAGCTCCTTGCTGGGGCTGTGTCTTTAGCCAGCCAGAGAGAACTGCTTTTCTTTTCCCAACTGGGAACCTTCCTAGGCTCCAGCGTATGGCAGCATGTATAACTTAGGCCTCAGCCATGCTCAATTTAGTTCCCCCTCCCAATGCACCTTGCTTGAAATCTGGGCCCCCAGCTCCTGAGAACCCCAGGTACATCTGAGCCAGTCAGCGAGGTGGTTTCGAGCCCACCTAGGGCAGCTTGGGGCCTGGGCTACGCGCTTGCTTTCCAAGGGAGCAGAGCCCAGCCTGGTGTCAGGATCGTGGTTCTCTCCTCCACATCAAAGCCTGGAGCAGATAGGAGAAGTCAGGGCCAGGCTTCCAGGGAGAACCATTGAGGCAAGCATCCTCACAGACCTGCCCCTCCCAGCTCCACATTGAGGATTTAGGTAAAAAAGGGCCATGAGCAGTGTGGTGCCTGGTGTGATACAGGAGCACCAGCGTGAGCAGTCAGGAACTCATGTGACTTGTGCCAAGTGGTCTTCCCTCCCCAGCCTCAGTTTCCCCATCTGTGAATAGTCTTTTCTCCTGGGCTCATGGGGATTGTTAAAAACAAAACCAAACCCATCGCTGTTATTGATTCTGACTCATGGTGACCCCATGTGTGACAGATTAGAACTGCTCCAGAGGGTTTTCTTGGCTGTAATCTTTACTGAAGCACATTACCAGGCCTTTCTTCCACAGCACTGCTGGGTGGGTTCAAACTGCCAACCTTTAGATTAGCAGACAAGAACAAACCATCTGCACCACCGAGAGGTCTCTGGGATTGTTAGGAGGATAAAAATGAAAGCCCTCTGGGAGGAAGTTCGACATGTGCTGTAGACGCAGGGAGTTGGGAAAGGCGATCCTGGAGCTGACTTCCAGAGGTGGTGTTCAGAGGAAAGTCTCAGCCTGAGCAGGGGAGAGTGAGGGTGCTGGCCAGTGTCGAGGTGGGGGGCCTGTAGATGTCAGCATGCTGAGGGGTGGGAGGACAAGGTGAGGGCTCTGTGCTGGGGTCTACCTGGCACTCACGGGCCTCTCCCTGCTGCAGATGATGATGCAGTACCTGTACTACGGGGGCACGGAGTCCATGGACATCCCCACGGCTGACGTCCTGGAGGTGAGGTCTGGCTCAGGGCTCGCTCGGCACTGCAAAGGGAGAGGAGCAGAAAACACCCCCCTCGGATGCCCACATCCCCCTTCACTCTGCACCCACGCCTCTCCAGCCCTAGACACCTCCCAGGCCTGGCCCCCTCAGAAATGCAGTGTTTGGAGGGACAAGGGCCGGCAGAAGCGTGGCCTCTGCAGGGGCTCCTGGCTCCCAATCAGGGCCTTTCTCTGTGTCTGGCAGGAAGGGCAGTTCTGAGAGACAGGGGCATGATGTGCACCAGTGAGCTGCAGCCTCCTGGACCATGTCCAGGGTTTCAGAGAGAGATGCCCCAATGGGGATGGCCAGGCCCAAGAGGATCAGAAGGTGGCTGGGCTCCCCTCTCCCTGTATAAAGCATGGACCCACATCCATCCAGGTGACTCTCTCACCTGGCCATATAGATGAAGCTTACATCTTAGAGTTGACTGATGGCAGGAAATCCCAGCCAGCATCTGTCACTATCCTGTGTCCACTCAAATGCCCCACATACCTAGAGCAAAAGGAAATGAGCCAGTGTTTCACCCTCCTGGGTTTGACCACCAAGTGGGCTGGCTCCTGGTGGCTGGAGGAAGCAGGGCCAGAGGCCCCCTGAGGTGTTCTCTTCCACGATGCCCAGCACCCAAGGTCCTTTGCCTCTCTCCCGCAGCTGCTGTCCGCAGCCAACCTGTTCCAGCTCGATGCGCTGCAGCGGCACTGTGAGATTCTCTGCTCCCAGACCATCAGTGTGGAGAGCGCCGTGAGCACCTACAAGTACGCCAAGGTGAGGCCACGGGCATTTCCCACTGGGCCTGGGCCCCCTCGGGGGTGCTCTGGGGAGCTGGGAAACTGAAGGCTGACTGGCTTTAAAGAGAAGTGTGAGGCGCTGAGGCAGGGCTGGGAGCTTCCAGAGGCTAGGAGCTCCCGTAGCAGTTCAAGAATAGAGCTCTCGAACTGGGTAGATCCCGGGTCATATTTCAGCTCTGCCACCTCAGCCTTGGGACCTTGGGTGGCCACTCGAGCCTCCCTGAGTCAAATCACTTCCACAACCACAAACGCTTGATTTTCTCCCCACGCTGCCCTGCCCAGTCTTCTCCATCTCACGCATTGGCTTTGTCATCTGCCCAGTTGCTCAAACTCAAAACTTAGGCGTCGTATTTGACTTTATTTTTAATCTTCCACATCTAGGCCCTCCACCCATGCAGTGTTTCATCAGTCTGTCCCCTGCCTGCCATCTCCACCACCCCATCCTTCTCCAGGCTGCCCTCATCCCTTAGATGACTGTGTTAGCCTGGCCTCCCACTTCCCAGCTTTGGCCCTTCAATCCAGAATGTTCTTTTAAAAGTGCAAAAGACCATGTCCCTCCCCTCCATAAACCCTCCAAAGGTTGTCTCTGCATGCAAACTAAGGAAAACCCAGCCCCTTGTCATGCTTCCAGGCCCGGGGTCCTGCTGCACCCCCTCTTCCCTGCCTACCTCTCCCTTCCCTCACCACGCCGGCCTGTGTCCTAGGTGCTCTGCACGCCCAGCTGGTTTCCACCCCAGGACTCTGATGAAAACCACTCCCTCTTCCTGCAAAGCTCTGTCCTGACCTCTTCACAAGACTAGCTCCTTGTGTTGGCCCAGTCTCAGTGCAGTTTCACCGGGCCCCCTGCCCACTGGATGTCACCCTGTCACTCTACCACATCCCACACTTTTTCCTTCCCAGCATTGATCCCAGGCTGCTGTCACCTTGGTTATGTGGCTCCTTGGGTTCCGTCTGCCTCCCTGTCCTGGAACATCAGCTCCAGGCGAGCACTGCGGAGACCTTGACCTCAGAACCTGGCACAGAGGGGCACTCAGTGTTAGTCGAGTTAAAAGTGACTGCCACAAGAGCACATGGGTGCTGGGCCTTGTGTGGACCCTGGCCACCCAGCAGTGGTCAGCCCCTTAGTGACGGAGCTCCCAATCCAGGGAGGAGGACAGTAACTCGATAAAGCCCTCACCAGTATGATGTAAGCAAAATGGTGTGGGCCAAGGACAAGACTTCAGTAACGTTTCTGGTGGCACAGCTGGGATTTGACCCCGGATTCCATTTAACTGCAAGGCAATCTTGGTAGAGGGATTCAGATAAGGGGAAGTTGGCTCAAGATGCAAAGACGAGGGAACGCCTCCTGCAGGGTGAGGCTTAAGCCAGGCCTTGGCCCATGGGTAATATCTGGGGGAGAGGGTGGGCCGGGCAGTTTCAGGTGGGTCTGCGCTAAGGCCGCTGGCCTCACGGCCCCTCTCCCTGCCCCGCAGATCCACAACGCCCCAGAACTGGCCCTCTTCTGCGAGGGCTTCTTCCTCAAGCACATGAAGGCCCTGCTGGAGCAGGACTCCTTCCGGCAGCTCATCTATGGGCGCAGCAGCAAAGTACAGGGCCTGGACCCACTGCACGACCTGCAGAACACCCTGGCCGAGCGCGTGCACTCTGTCTACATCACCTCCCGCGTGTGAGGGCGCGGCAGGCGCACACCCCTCGGCCCCCGGCTGTGGCTCTGTCTCTGGGCGGCCAGGAGTTGGGAAAGGGTACCAGGCAGGAGCAGTACAGATAGGGCCAGTGGACATACCCAGGATGGTTGTGAGGCCTTCTGGGAACCAGACTTACAGGGCTCAGCTCACCCTCCTTCCCCAGATACTCGCTCCTCTGGTGGTTGGTTTGACCTTGAGTAGGCAGATGTGCCCTGAACCCGCCCGTCACCAGGCAGCCCACCCTCAACCCCTCTGCCCCAGAGCTAATTGTTTGCTCCCCCAGGGATGGGTACAGAGGGGATATGGCCAAAGGTGGTCGTTCCCTCCCTCCCCCCTCTCCTCCCACCTCCCGTGTGCACCTGGAGGGCTGCCACGCTGTCTGCCCCTGGGTGCCCCTGGAGGGCTGCCATGCTGTCTCACCCTGGGTGCCCTCCTCCCCTCCGGGAGGCAGGCAGCAATCCTGATCTGACTCTGCTCTAAATTGCTTCTGAGCCTGCTCTGCAAGCTCTACCCACACCAGGCCCCCCACAAGCTCAGACTGGTCCCAACTGGCTCTTGGGGGTATGGGCATCCTTATGAATGTCTAGAACGTACGTTCTGTGTAGGCTCCAGGCCATTTAATTCAAAAGCTGATATTTTTCTAAACGTCATATAGGAAAGGCTGCCCAAATCCTTGGTCTCATTTCTAAGGGCTGCCTCCGAAGGCTGGAGATGAACCTCTAAGGGTCCGGGGGTCCCCACGCCGAGGGTTACTTTGAGTACCCCACTTTCTCTGGGGTCTGGCCCTGTGGTGACCATCCCACAGGGACCCTCACCTTGCCCAGCGGTAGCTCCACAGCTTTCTGCCTGAACCAAGGAGTGGGCAACAGAAGGCGCGGCACAGGGGACTCAGCCTCAGCTTTTGTTGTCGCTGCTGTTTTTAGTGGCCAAAATAAAGAGGTGGGTTCTGAAACCTCAGGCCTAGATTGAGCCCTAAACATCTTCCCTGGTTGAGTCTCTCAAGCGAAACAGAGCTAAGTGGGGTAAACACTTCTCGCTGGGAGCTATGGGTCTTGGGGGGTCTAAGAACAGGGAGTTGGCGTAAGAGAAGGGCTGGGAGGAAAGGGCCTTCTGCTTGTCCCCCTTCGTTGCCCCTCCCTTTCTGTAGGCTCTGGGCCCTTCCAGGATGGAGATGCATTGTCCAGCCTGGGTGGACACTTGTCCTATTTATGGGCCAGACACCGGGGAGAGTTACGGACAGCTTGTCCTGGTGTAGCCTTCTGCTGCTGTCTGGCCACACCTTAGAAATTATTTATTCACTTAAAGCCCTGGGCATTTCAGGAGGTGTCACTTCTATCACCTTGAAAAGCCCCTGGAGGCTTGAAGTCCTGGAAAATATTTTCAACTAGCTGCTTGAGCTGGGTGTACAAAGGAACAGGCATTATTTTATTGCTGTAATATTGTATGATACTGTAACTGTACATTACTGTTGCCACTTATTGTAAAATGTACCATGGTTTTATTAACAATAAACACTCATTAACAATGACCTCAGCCTCAGTGCTCCTGGGAGAAAGTTGCCCAGACTTCAGAGCTGGGGAGAGGAGTACATTTAGGGTCGAGAACCCAGAGGCGATTCCAGGGCAGGGCTTTAAACTGGTTTGAACCGGTTCAGTCGTGGCCGATGAAGCAAAACTGGAACAGACAGAACTTTTACAATTTGGGTACTCCAGAACAGTAACCAGGAGAAAAATTATGCTCTGAAGCCCTGGAATGGGAGACTTGGAAGAGGTGTAGTGAGCCTTTTCAGGAGCCTGCTGCTCGAGATTGGATTACTGACATGCATTCAAAGGGGGCGGTCGGCCACCATCTTTGAGGGGCACCATTGTTTCCGACCCTGTTCAAAATCCAATGGGCCAGAGATTTGGTTGCTATGCAACGCACACATTGCCCTTGTTTTCTAAGAGGGACGTTAGGTTTCTAGCGGGACTTTCACCACAATTTTTCCCATTTGGGTTACTATTCTGGTTCATCCAATTTTTAATAGTTTAGGTCTGTTCCAGTCTCGCTTCCTTGGGCATGACTGAACCTGAAGAACTGGTTCGAAGCCCTGTTCCAAGGTTACCATCAAAGGACCCCCTGCCTCAGGTGTACAGTGGCCTCCCACACCAGCCTTCCACCCTGGGCTAGCCCTCACCAACTAGGTGGCAGGGAGCAGTGTTTCCCTCGCTGGGCCTTAGTTTCCCTCTTCGGTGAAATGAAGTACATGATAATGACTTAAAGTCACTCACATTTTGTAAGCACTTATGTGCTTAACTGAGCTAGACAGAAGGGTGTTTGTGTGGCAGACAGGGGCAGATGACAGGGAGGAGACGAGTCAAGCTGGCTTTCCCAAGCCCCAAGCCCACCACAGCCACTGACCAGGGAGCTGTGTTGCTGTTGGTGTTGTCTTGGGAGATGTTTGCAAACCCTTGACCCAGGGTTTGCACCTCACTGAGATGGGGGCAGGGCCTGGCTGAGGAGGGGCACCTGTCCCTATGGGCCTGCTGCCCCAGGCCTTGCTCAGCCCAGGGCACCACCATGGGGACACTGGCAGAGGACATTGAGGAATGAAGGTGGTGCAAGGCCCAAGGGTTTTCTGAGACCTGGTTGTAGTCTGTTTTAGGCGCAAAATCCAGGTAGATGTGGAGGTCTTAGAAATGTTCCTGCCTATGGCAGGAAGAGAAATCCCTGAGGTCACTGGGATCACTGACCCTGAATGGCTGTGGTTCAGCAGCAGGCCAGGACTCAGGAGTTGGGGGCGACGTGAAGACCTCATGGAGTTAGTCCCAGGAAAAGCCTCATTTCCAGGCTTTGCTGGGGTCGGACCCAACCAAGGCTGCCTGAAGACCCGGCCTGGGGCCGTGCACAGGCAGGATGTGGAGCTGCGTGGGCCAGCAGTGCCCTCTTGGGGCCGCAGGGAGGATGCCACATGCCTCGGCCCCCATCTTCCAGTGCAGAATCCCTGTTGAGGAGGCCGAGGGAGTTGTCCCTCACCCAGCACTCACGTTCTGGACCAGCTGCCTTTTGGGGTTCAGTTCCAACCTCCCCACAAGCCCCTCCCCCAGTTAAGTACCCAAACAAAAATGCAAGATAGAGTTACAGTCTGGCCTCCAGAATTTTTTTTTTTTTTTTTTGAGGGGGGCGGATCACAGAGGAGCCCTTGGGTAATAGGGGCTGAAAACATCAGTTATATATGAGGGATTCCATCCTCCTCCAGCTGCTCCACAGGCAATGACTAAGCCAGCGTTTCCACAGCCGGTGCCTGGGCCTTCGTCTCCAGGAGTCCTCTCCAGGTGTGGAGGGTGCCAGAGTCCCACCGAGGTCTGACCTTCATTCCTTCTCCTGGTACTTTTGCTTTCTGCCTGCTGCCTGTTGCCCTCCCCCGCCGTCCTGCTAGCAGACACCAGGATCTTCACAGCTTTATCTCAGAGGAACCGGCAACAGCACTGCAGAAAGCCTCCAGCCTTTCCCGTGCAGGCCCCCTACCCTCTTTGCAGAATCCATGTTTAACTGATTGTTTATAGAACCAAGGGCACACACAGCTCCACCTCCCTTGTCCCCGCTGTGTGAAATCGCCTATTCAGGCCAGAGGGGACCCCAGCCCTGCCCCCTCCTCCATCCTGCAGACCGGCTGCCGGTGTGGTAATGGCCTTGGATAATGAGTCTACATTTTTCCAAGGTGACGGTCACTTATTTCTTCCCCTCCCCCATCAGCAGCCCCCTTTGTGTCAGTCTCCTGGTCACTCAGGGTCCTCTGGGGCTGCCGGGGCCAGATGAGCAGTGGACGCACTGAAGCAAGCCAGCATTTACCCTCTCCTGGCTGGGGGGCGGGGGGAGGGAGACTATTTAGGAATCTTCTTTGTTCGGCTCCTTCACCCTCTTCCCCGTCCTGGGGACAGCATTCATACCCGGCCTGTCTGAATTCATTTCACAAGTGAGATTTCCTGAGCCAGCCGAGCCTTACAGATGTCACTGTGTCTGGGGACCAGATGGCGAGGTCTGGGGGAGGCCATCCTTCTTCAGGTTTGGAGAACACAAGCCCATCAGGACACAAAATGAAGAGACCTGTTTAGGAACACTGCAAATTAAAGGGCCAGGGCTGCACACAGTAGGTGAAATACTAGCTTCCTTTCTGTGGGTAGATGGAAAGAGTCCTAAAAGAGCCTCGTCCAAGGATACTTAGCTCTGAAATCGAGTCAGACAGCCCTGACTGTAGAGGGCAGGTTTTTTGCCGCCCACATGGGACTCCTGTTCTAGCTCAGGTTGTGGCTTTAGGACAAAGCCAGTCCTTATTCAGGTAAGGCTCAGAGCTCACGTATAACCGAGCAGCTCTCTTGGCTATACTCTAATGAGAGCGCCCCAGAAGCAAGAGAGATTTGTGGGCCATTTGCTGTATGCCAAGTACTAGCCTAAACTCTTAGGTGCCCTGGGGCACAGTCCTGGCAGTCTGCTCCCGTAAAGATTACAGCCTAGGAAACCGTTTGGGGCAGTTCTGTCACATAGGGTCACTGAGTCACAATCAACTCACCGACATACAGTGGTCAAAGCTCTTTAACAGTCTAAAAAAAAACAAAAAACAGTGTACACCACTTAATTCCCAGTGTCCCTGTGAGGTAGGTATTATTACCACCATTCACTTTTTACAGATGTGGCATGGAGGGCAGGTGACCTTGCCCAAGGTCACACTGAGGGTCCGGGCAGATCCAGCACAAACCAGGCAGTCTCGTTTCAGAGCCCTTTACCTTCCACCCTAGAACAGAACCCCTTTGGGCCTAGACACTGAACAAAGGGCCAACCAGCTGGACCCACATCTTCATCTGTGGGACAATGTGGTTGGATTATCTTTGATACTATCCAGCTCTGACCACGTGAGATTCTGACTTTGGGTTTTGATGACATTCTCCTAAGAAAATTCTCATCTGAAAGGCAAGCTCAGGCATGCCCCACCACACACCGCCCCCACGCCCCCGCCCCAGAAAGATCAAAGGTTATTTCCAGCTCCCTCTCAGCAAACGTCCCTGCAGATCCAGGCAATGCTCAGGCCCTGACAGTCTTGGGGACCAGGCACAGCCGTCCAAGGCAAAGCCCTCCAAGGCACAGGCAGGCAGGATCTGCTCCTCTCCTTTGAAGAAGAGTCCTGGGAGTTGTGCGTTTACTATCTTCGGTCCAGGAGCTCCTCTTCCTTCCCCATTCTTACACTAGGAACCCGGAGCGCGTATCAGGATTGGGGAAAGATGCTATGGACTGAGGATTCTTTGGCTTCAGAGAAGACCATCCATTAATCCAAGAGCAAAAAGCCAAGGTAGATTAGTAAGCAATGTCACCACATGAATCTTGAAAGATAGAGTACAAGCTGAAGACTGAGGCAGCCAGACTGACAAAGATGGTCACCCACTCACACAGCTGTGGCAGGGACAGGGCAGATGGAAACGAGCACAACTGTGCGGGCTCCCACCTTGTACTTTTCTAGCACTTACATGACCTGGATGGAACATTCCTCTAGAAACCAGCAGGACCTTCAGGATCATGATTTCAATAACATGGCATGGAATTTGGGACTGAAAACTGGATACCACCAAACAAATGTAATGAAGTATGTGTGACGCCACCAGATAATTCCTGCCCCCAACAAATGGAAGGGACCAAATGACCTGGCAGGAGCTAGGGAGGAAACGAGTCACAGAAGCTAGCTGGCTCCCAGCCGCCACACCAAGCCACTCTCAGTGGCTGCCACTTTCCCACTGGGTTCGTGGTTGGTCAGCCCTAGCCACACTGCCCACCCTTGGCCTTGATGCCAACACTGTCCAAATTCTATCTGGCAGCCGAGATTCACCAGATGAAACAAGGTACAACTTCCACATCCGTGGATTTAATGAGCCCACAGGCAGTTGGTCTTCCCTGGGTGTTTATTAAAAATAGATTCTCTATCCCTCCTTCAGCCCTGCTAGCCAAAGGGGCCTTTCCCAGCATTTGTTTCCAAGCTGATGGAGTAACAGGTCTTGGGGACTCAGATGTCACAGCCTACTTCAATTAAGGCCCAGGCTCTTCTGGGACATGGGGCAGCGGGCCTGCTGGAGCCAGGAGGGGATGGACACAGCATCAGCAGATGATGTGCACTCCGGCAACAGTGGCCGCCACGGCCGCCTGGCTAGAAGAGTTGCTGCTGCTGCTCCAGGCTGCAGGGTCAGTTTGTTTGTCATCAAGTCCATGATGAGAGACCCAACAGTCCATCAGCAGCCCCCTGAGCATCACCAGAAAGCTGTGCACTTAAGGGTAGGAGGAGGGACAATGGTTGGCATGGGAATGAGCCAGAAAAGCTGGGCCTGGAGCAAAATATTAACTAATGGTGCCACTGGTAGGAGAGGAGAGACGGATCCTTGGCAGTGCTAGAGGAGTCTGCCCAACCCACTGAGTCCTAGGCAGACCACTCCCTCCGGGAGTGACATTGCCTTAAGCTGAGCTCGGCCCACTCAAGGATGTGCCCGTAAACTGAATTCATGGCCAGCTTCCTGGTTTGATGGGGGCCCTGGCTGCTCTTAACCATCAGGCCACGACCCACTCCACTCAGGGACAGTTCAGGAAGCCAGGCTATCTCCTTAGGAGTATGCCGACTGATGTTCAAGTTTTATCTCCACTATTTCTTCCGCTTCAGTTTCATATCTTTTTTGTTCTTTGTATCTCTGTTTTTCTTCAACTTTTTGATCTGTTTGGGTTCTTGTTTGGCTTCCAACTTCCTTTTCTTGTCGCTGGAGAAAAAAACAGGAGTAGAAAGAGAGAGGATGAAAAATGCAGAGATCAAAAACATCTTTCAGGCTACTTTGCTTTGTCTGAAAAGTCAGTATTTCCATCACCTACAACTTGAGGTGAAGCTGAACCAGACAAATGTCATCTGCACGCCTATTAAGTGCCAAGCATTGTGCTGGGTCCAGTTCCTGCCCTCACCCAGCTCTCAGTCTGGAGGAACAAATCTCTATCTTACACCTGAAATCTGAGTTCTCTCCAAAGTACTGTGCATTCCCCTCACCCAAGACCTCAAGAAAAACCTGAAGCATCACAGAGAAGAGTCCTTCCCACCACCCTGACCACTCAGGGCTGCCCTAGAAACCAGACATATTATTCCAATGATCCTGAAGACAGCGCCTTCTACAAAGCATGAGACGCCAAGGAAAACCTGGCAATGCTTTCTGTTGTACTGCTGTTTTTATTATTTTTCCTAAATGAACAGAAGAAACACAAAGGAAGAGCAACTCAGGTTACACATTTCAGGTGGCCATTGGATTCCAACACTAGGAGTCTCTCAGCAGGTGGCCACACTCCTTTCCCCCTTAGAGGTTAAAGATTCTCTCCAATGGCCTTTTGCTCTGGGAACAAATACCTCCCTGTGAGAGGGTGAAGAGTTCAGTCCAGAGGCGATTAACAAATCCCATGAATAAAATAACCTCTCAGAAAAAACAAGGACTCAAAGAATAAGGACAGATATTAGTGCTTTTGCCTCAAAAACCGCAAACTTTCACATCTACTCAGAGCCTTCAGGTATAGGAACTACCACACGTGCTGGTTTCCATTCAGGAGGCTCCTCACTGGCAGCAACAGTCAAAGGAATAGCTGGGAAGACCAAGCTCTGGAAAGAGTACGGAACTGGGCCATCTCAACACCAGTCAAAGCCACCATGTTCCAGATTGTAGCCACCACGGGCCCTGTGCTGCATTAACCAGTCTACAGACCACAAATCACAACACACTGACGATGGCCCTTTGCGTCACTTCAGAGAGCATCTATGACACGAGGCAAGCACCGAGGCTGGAACTTTCAAGATCCTGCAGTGGCTCATGGAGTGTCCAGAAGAGAATATCTGTGTGGTTCCTACAGTCACAAAATTTCTTCTTTCCAATAAGCTCTTCAGGAGACCCTGTTGGTAACTAGGACAATGCCAAGAACTCACCCTGCTCACCAACCCCTAAGCCAGCTATGGAAGCCTCAGCTCCAGGGGCTCAAGAGCCTCTTTCCAGGGAAAGCGTCAATGAACCATTCTGATCCACAAATTTACCTCTCTGCAAATAACAAGCTTAAGTGAAAGTTTTCAGAGAGGGCGGCCCCCAAGACCTTTTCAGAAGGTTTGGAAGGTCAGAACTATTTTCATAATCCGAAGACATTATTACCTTTAAAACTTTCATTCTCTCACAAATGTGCAGAGTCCCCGAGGCTATGAGATGAGTGATGGCACAACCAACCGAATGTAGAGGCAGACATGCAAATCCAACAGCCTTTGATGCAGCCAGGCAGTAAAGGGATTTGCAAGTATGTAGCTGAAACAGTGCCACTCTTCTCATTAAAATTTTTATGAACAACAAAGAGCCATGAGTCTATATCATGGTTAATTCTGCATATTTTTTAAGTTTCTCAATTTTTAATTTCTAATATAGAAAACAGAAATAGATATAACCCACATAAACAAAAGCTTGTTGGAGTCCTCAATAATTTTTAAGAGTATAAAGAAACTCCAAGAGCAGAAACATCGAGAGCTGCTGGCTAAGAAGGATAGTGTAAAACAATGGCTTTGAGTTGGACAAGCCTTGGTTCCGATCCTGGCTCCACCTCTTACTGGCTGTCTGATCCTCAGACAAGTCATTTAACTGCTTAGAGCCTTGGTTCCTTCATCTTCAAAGTGATGGTAACTAATGGCCACCTCCTGGTGCTGTTCTGAGGATGGGACGGGACAGCGCACGGAAGGCACACAGGGACGTGCTCAGTAGATGGTGGCTCGCAGACAATTCTCTCAAACCCGCACTGACAGACCCAAGGCCCCACATGTCTGGTCAGTGTGTGAAATGCAGAGGCCCAGGCCTAAGTGATGGTCCTGCCTGACCTGTGGGAGACATGCTGCAAAAGCAGAGAGCTGGGGACCCTAAAAGGAAGAGACCGTGACTTTTGTTTCAAAGCTTCTGCTCCACCGTCCTACTTCCTAGTAACATTGCCTCAGAGAAGCAGAGAAGCTGGAAGGCCTCTCCTGTCAGATGTACAGCAGACTTGAGGCCCTCACCTCTTCAGGCTGACAATGGAGGCATTCTGCCCAGCTTTGTTCAAAACTTCATTCCACTCTTCGTCATCCCCACGGATTATGTATCTAAAAAAAGAAGGGAAATATCAAAGCCTGTGTGAAAGAAGAGGGAAGTGTCTAAAAGAAACAAAACATAACAACATTCTTATCAGACACTTCCTGCCATGAAGGCCTGCCTGGGCGAACCGTGTCAGCGTTTGAAGAGCAGAAGGAACACAGGCTGGTGGAATGGTTGAGAGATATGTGTCTTAGCTCTAGGTCACAGGACAGAAACTTCACAGGAGCGAGGATGGTCACCAGGACAGCCAGCAGGAAGTGAGAGGGCAGTTGTGTACAGAGGCATTAACGCCCACCAAAGCAGCCTTCAGCCACCACCCCCCACCCCCCACCAATCTCCTTGCTCACGCCTATCTCCAGGCCTTTGCCCACATGCCCCCTGAATCATGCCCCTACCCTGCCTCTTTCTGATCTAGCAACTCCGGTAAGTCAAGATTTTAAAACTGCAAAGCTGAGGGCAGACACTGGAGCTCACTGCCCCAACCAAGGACCTCCTCGGACACCTCCGCCTCACTTGTCCAACAACAGTCATCACTAACGACCTACTGAAAGAGGCTCAGAGGCCACTCATTCTGGAGCTATTACTCACATCAATCCATGGGGGTCGGGGGACAAAGACAGTTCAGAGCCAGGGTTTTTTCTTCTTCAAAAAAATTCACACACAAAAGCCAAATATAGAAAAACCAAAACCAAACCCATTGCCACCCAGTCTATCTGTGACCATTAAAAGTGGGTGCCCGTTCACTCAGCATCCCCTTTCCCAAGGGACCCCTGAGGCATGAGTGTGGAACCCTAATGATCTTGGGAACACAATGTGAAAATCCAAGTGGCAGAGTTGATTATTCCAATTCTAGGAAAACCAAGTCCTCCAAAATCATGCAAACAGTGAACTAGGAAGTTTTTAGCTGTTAAAAACCAAAAAACCAAACCCAGTGCAGTCGAGTCAATTCCGACTCATAGCAACCCTATGGGACAGAGTAGAACTGGCCTGTAGAGTTTCTAAGGAGCGTCTGGCGGATTCGAACTGCCAACCTTTTGGTTAGCAGCCGTAGCACTTAAACCACTATGCCACCAGGGTTTCGTGCTTCTAAAACCAATCCCGTGAAACACAGCTTCCAGGAAACCCAGGATGTGGATAAGAAGACAGCTGCAGACAGATCTGAAGCCAAGGCCGAGCACCGGAAGGGGCCTTACTCAGAGAGGTCCATGTTCTTCAGCTTTCCCACTTCTTTCTTATGTTTCTCCTGGAACTCCTTTGCTGCTTCATCCTATGGTCAAGGACCCCATTGACAGAGTAAGTCAAACAGTGAACCAAAACACAGAAAAAAGTGCGGAGGGGAGTGGGCACAGAGTTTAACAATGACAATAAAACATTCCCTTCTCTTCAGTTTACCCTCAAAACCACTGTAAACCAGACCAGTTGCCATGGAGTTGATTCTGACCCGTGGTGGCCCCGTGTGTCAGAGCAGAACTGTGCCCCACAGGGTTTCCAATGGCTGTGAACCCTGGAAGCAGATCACCAGGACTTTCTCCCACGGCGCCTCTGGATGGATTCAAACCACCAACATCTCAGTTAGTAGCCGGGGGTTTAACCATGTGTGCCACCCAGGAACTCCATCAAAATCATTATAGGCAGCTCTTATTGTTTTAAAGTATAGAAGCATGTAAAAAATGCACCTGGAAAAGTCTAAAGGACGAAGAGAATGCTGACAGCACTGCACTCCCACACAGGGCAGGGGGACAGAGAACCCGCAGTGACGTCCCCGGAGCATGATGCCCACTCAGACCTCTGAACACCACTC
This sequence comes from Loxodonta africana, assembly GCF_030014295.1. NCBI lineage: Eukaryota > Metazoa > Chordata > Mammalia > Proboscidea > Elephantidae > Loxodonta > Loxodonta africana. Next base: position 49,093,557 of record NC_087348.1, read on the forward strand.
AGCTCCGTCCGTGCAGAGGACAGGCTGCATCCACAAGCCAAAACTGACTGAGGGGCCCGCTGGGATTCTCAAGGCCTACGGCAGGATCGTACCAGGTCATCAGTCAGTGTCTTCATTGTCGGCTCCATGACCACATCCTTCACGGCCACCATCTGCTCCTCAATGGCCTTTTCTTGCACTTCACTAAAGAGCTACAAAAGACAGGGCCAAGAAGCAGAAGATGAAGGAGAAGCAGGGGCTCAGTCACTCCTTGCCGGGTCATTTAGTGTCTTAAAGGGAAGTGTGCATTCTAAATACACAAAGCACCGCTCTACATCATCTATGAGGGCACGCACTCATAGTAAAAGAATAAATGCACAGACTGGACACACATCAAATTCCTAACAGTGGGGGCCTCTGGGAGAACACAGAACATTACGGATACAGGTGAAGTCCCCTATTTTGGGGGGACGTGACTGTGTGTGAAGATCTGAAGCAAGTATGGCAACTGCTAACATCTGTTCATCTCAGGGGCCGGAGTTTATTATATTATTTAAAGCAGACCAAGATCCTGCCCTCAGGCAGGAGTTACCTTCACGACTTTGCGTATGATCCGGTTGAAAAGTCCCATCAGCTGGCCCGACGGCAGGTCAATCTCCTTTTCCAGCTGGTCCACAGACTTATGCTGCAGGCCAACCCCCAACAGAAGGGCCTGGAGGGTGAGAACCTGCTGCAGCGGCCGCCAGGACAGGCTTCCCCCATCAAGGGGTACTCAGAACCAGTTATTCTCTTTTGACCACAGCTATCTGGTACAAAACAAACTGGCACTGCCTATTTTGGAATCTTCTCTTTTATCCTGTTACTGAAAATACCAAGAAAGGTTCCCACTTACTGAGACCCACGAACTAACTTCTTTTATCCTCACAAATACCTGCTTCGCAACGACATTAAGAGTTCAGCGTGTTTCTGACCCTCTACTAAAGGATCGGAATAAGTATCAAGGCAACGTGGTGGGGTGGAAAGAATATGGACTCAAACTGCAGCTCTCCCACTCACTCACGTGTGGCTGGGGCACATTACTCGACTTCAGACCCCAGGTTTCCTGATCTGTAAAACAGGCAGACCACTACCCACCTAAAACTGTTAGAAATTAAACACACAGCACAAAATTGTGAAAAAGCACCTAATCCAACGAACACCAGCTCCACAAACACCAGCTTCTCTATTCCTCCACATAAGCACCAGATAACCTACCGACTGGGCAGCAGACAGGGACAGGTCCCCCAGCTGGTTCAGGAAGTACATCCGTGAGATGGCTGGGATCATGTCCATGATGAGATGGTAGTCCACCATGTTCCGAGAATACATCTCCAGCCTCTTCAGGTCATAGGGGAGGAAAAGCGCCTCCAGCTCCTCCCGCCTCAGGGCTAGACACACAACACTGGTTAGCCTGACACCCCAGGGCCTGACGGGATGCATGACATTGCGCACATAACAGCCCCCCAGACGGTACCTTAAAAACTGCCCCTACACAGGGCGTTCATCCAAAGGAGGGCAGCACGGCAGCCGTCAGGCCTGCCCGGCGATCTAACGACCCCGCCCCGCAGCACACCACCCCATCCCTGCCAAAGGGGGAGGCAGCTCTGGGCACACAGGGAGAGGGACAGCTGGCATGTGACCCTTGCTCAGAGCTCTCGCACCAACACATCAGACACAGGAAAGGACGCCCATGCTCCAGGGTCAGAGGAACACCACGGTACTTTTCCCCACTGGGCCACTTCTCCTCAGGACCCAGCTTCACGGAGACCGTGTGTGCTCTACAGAGCTCCAGAATCACAGATTTTCCCACCAAAATATAACTGCAAAAATACATGCACGCACACAGACAGCAACACAAAGAAACCCACGTTGTAAATACTAATAATCCCTAACACGTTTGTTTGTACTTAAATATTCAAACACAGTGTACACGCCCAGGCCACTTCGTGTGGCCACAGACAGCTGGCATCTCCTTACTACAGTTTCACAGATGAGAAACCGAGCCTCAGAGATTCAGTGAGTCACCCAAGATCACAGGGTTTAAATGGGTTCCAAAATGAACCACCTTTTTGAACTTATTTAACATCTCTGAACTCAAATCACATCCCCCAAGGCTTGTCATGAAGAAGGGACACGGGTGACAGCGCATCTCGGGCCAGGTCTGAGCCACCGCAGGGGGCTGATGAGTAGGACGTGGTCAGTGAAGGGGCAGGACCAGAACCAGGTCCAGCACTCTGCCTAGAACACCAGGCCTGCCTTTCGTAGAACCAAGCCACCACCAAGGCCTCCACCACAATGCCTAGCCAGCTCACCTGGCTGGGCCGGTTTCCCAATATTCCTGTTCTGAATGATGTTCAGAGCCAGCGCAGGAGAGAAGGTGCTGAACTGGTAGGAAAGCAAGGACAGGAAGCGCCTTCGGAAATCTGTCAGTAGAACCACGCAGAGTTAGAGGTCTGGTGACCGCACCCATCACCACGCATCCCCCACTCCTCGGTCACCTTTCCAAAAGGCCGAGAGCCAGGCTCCCTGGTCAGTCTCGTCCTCTTCGGTCAGTGTCTTCAGCATGATGCAGGAGTGTTCTCCGGTCAGGTCATTCTGGGAAACACACATTCCTAACTGGCACCAAAAAGCCCCTTCTGTGAAAGCTCCCTCACTGGGAAAGGGCAAGCGTGCCGAGAAGGTAGGCTCAGGTTCCACAGCCTCTCGGCTGGAGACACGCCCTTCACAGGACAGCCCTCATCTTCACACTCCCACTGACTCACTTCAGACACCCTGCAGCTTCCTTAAAGGTGCTACAGAAACACCATGTAGCTACTCTCATCTTCAGGGCGGGACTTTTGCCCTGGACCCAATGAAGGAGCCAACACGGATCCCAACTCTGGCCACTTAGCTCCATCTTCTCCTATCCCAGCCCAAACCACCATATCTTCTCTCACCCATTGTCCCACTGGTCTCCTTGCCACCACTCTTATGCCACGACACCCATGTCTACCCAGGAGCCACAGGGTCTCTCCTGTGTCCCCACCTACACCCCTCTGCCCCTTCCATGAACCACCCCTCTCCCTCCGAAGGACTCCCCCCACTGGCCTTTTGTTCCCTTCAGTTCACCAAGTTCATTTCCACCTCAGGTCCTTACATGTGCTGCCCCCTCTGCCTGGAAATGCTCTTTTCCTCAAGACTGTCACATGGCGGGTTCATTCTGATCATCCAAGTCGTGGTTTGAAGGGTAACCCCCTCAGAAGCTCAATCATCTTGTAATTTTCGTGTTTTTTCTTCATGGCACATATCACTATCCATTCGTTCACCTCTGTCGTGTACTTCCGCCCGTGAGGAAATAAGCTCACGGTTTACCTTGCTCACTGCCTGATTCACTGCAGGTGCTAAATATTTTTTTAATGAACTGCAAGTCACATGACTCTTACGTTCCTTCAATAATCCTCTGTGGATCTCTGTCATCCACATATTTATATCCCTTCTTCAGATACTAACCAGTCCGCACAACTGACCTCCTTGCCTAAATCCACCTTTTTACAAATTCAAGAGAAGCCTCCAGGCCCCAAGATTCCAGAATCTCATGAACAAATGAGTGCATGTGCTCCTTGCCACTCTGTAAGGAAGCACCAAGCCCGGCACACACCAAGCACGCGTTGCCCAGTTGTGGAACAGATGTGTGGTCAGGTGGTCTTTCACTGAGGATGGGTATTTGGGTGTCCATCAGAATAACCCTCTTCAGAAGCACAGGAGCCATTCCTGCTTGGAGCAGCGCAGGAAAGAGGTGCCAGTGCTCCATCAGCAACCGTAATTGCAAACCCTCCTCTGCCAGACGCCTCACTCACCGGGGTCTGCCTCAGATACACAGGAACAAATCCAGCTCGTTTCCAGAACCTGCGAAGATGCAAACAGAGTAGGTCACTGTATGCGCCTTTGGGAGGGGCTGGCAGGTAAAGATGACAAGGCCCAGGAGGAACAGGCAGTCAACAGAGAGCTGACAGACACACCAGCTAGAAAGAGAGCCCCAGACACAGGTCACAGAACTCTTCTTTTTCACGACACCAGTGCCAAGGGGGTGGAGCCAGGGGGAGAAGGGCTAGCAGGCACTTACTTGAGGAGCCTGGGGGTCAGGCCATAGGAAACACCCAGGTAGTCCAGGCGCTCGGCAGGCCTCTCATTCAGCTTGAGGAGTAAGGGAGGCAGGTCCTTCCGCGGAGTGATGACCTCTTCCAACAAGCTGACGGCCTGGGAGATGCCAAGGAGAGAACACAGTTCACTCAGCAGGGGGTGAGGATGGTTAGGGACAATCTCAAGCACCCGTGCCACACCAGGCTCTGAACTAAACACAGCAAAAATCCAGCAGTTCCTTGGTTTGTACCCGTGTTTTTAATAATGTGAGTCAAGGTCCCTGGGCGGTACAAAAACCAAAAGGTTGGCAGTTCAAACCCATTCAGTGGCTCTGTGAAGAAAGAGGCCCTGATGATCTCCTTCAGTAAAGATTACAGCCGAGAAAACCCTATAGGACAGTTCTACTGTGTAACACAAGGGTCTCCTGAGTCACAAATCGGCAACAAAAATGTGAGTCAAGTGGCCACTGCCAATAATACCAAACACCTAAACACTCATGAAATGACGCTGCTCTGGCTGTGGAACGCAGGAAAATGGCTACACAGCCGAGAAAAGCTTCATAGATTCCCAAAGAGGCAGAGGTAGGGTTCTGAGGATGGAATCTGAAGATCCAGCATTAAGTCCGGTTTCTGTCCCCCGACAGCTCCGTGACCTTGGGAAGTGGCAAAGCTCTGAGCCTGAACTTAAATATAAGCCCCCTCCTCTCTCCCAAACAGGCACATTGTGAGAATCAAACGAAAGAATGCATGTGAAAAGCTGCCCCGCTGTCACAGCTACCAGAGCTCTCCATTCCTATACCATCATCCTGTCCACCCGCCCAAGGAAAACAACCCCTTACTAATGACAGAACTGCCTTAGTCTGGGCCTCTGACTAAAAAGGGGAGTGACTGTGGCAGTGGCTTTCAGAGTCAGGTGAGCATCAGAATCGCTCGGGGGCTTGTTAACACAGACTGCTGGGCGCCACCCTACAGTTCCTGATTCAACAGGTTTGGGAAGAAGTTCAAGAACTTGCATCTTCAACATGTTTCCAGGGGACGCTGGGGATGCTGATCTGGGGCCACACTTTGAGAGCCACTGGTCTAGGGATCTCAGCTTAAGGGCTAGGCTGGAAAAAGGACAGCTTCCCCCAAATGGGAGGAAACCTGCTACTGCTCAGAGGGTCCAGGCCACAGGACAGTTCTTTCTGATGCTCCTCAAGACAGAGAATGAGCCTCCCAAGAGCCAGGAAACACAAGTTTTGCCAAAAGACACTTACCTCGCTACTTATGGTGCGAATTTCTTGTGACGTCTCAATGACTTTCTCCTCAAGACAAGGGAATTTGCCTTCATAGTACATCTGCAGCAGCTGCAGGGCTCGACTGCCATAACCCATCTATGAGCAAACGTGGAGGGAAGCAAGCAAAGGCAGAGAGATGCTCTGAGTCTGCCTCAGCCATTTCTGCTCCCCTAGATTACTTCTAGAAAGCCTTCACTCCATGTCAAACTGCACTTGGCAAAGAGAACTGATGAAATCTCTCAATGATGTCAAAGCAGAGACCTCAAAATGGAAAGTAGTGTGACCCCAGCTCTTACACTTGTCCAGCCCAGCAAGAAGAGCCTATTTGGCACTCGAGGGCAAGGATGGCTGGTTGCGCTTTCTGGTTCATCTATCAGCAAGCCCCAAAGAGGAACAGTTTCTGTGCCTCTGTCAGGAACTCAGGTTTGTACACCTGACTCCTCAGTGGGGATTTCCAAGACATAGAGAGTAACTATGGAAAGTAGGTCTGGCTCACAAGTCCCCTGTTCTCACAAAGGAAAAGTGTCTGTACCATCATCCTCTCCACCCACCCACCCACCCCGGCCGAATTCTCCATGGCAGAGAAGTGCCTGCTTGCTCCTCAACAGGCTTCCTGGTCAGACAACAGAGTGTGGCTGCCCCCAAGAGCTGACAGCATGATAGCGGAAGCTAATGATGGCATGCCCAGTTCAAGAGGCATGAGGACACGTTACCCCTTGATAATCTGGGTGAACGGCGATGCGAACAACCCTTCCACCAGAAAGACCACCGAAGTCTGGGTCTTGGAACTGTGTGGGAGACATAAGCCAGTAACTTAGCATCACAAAGCATCCTCTGACACCGCCAGCTTCACTGACTCAGGCATGCCTGGGAAAGGGCGTCACCTGTTCTGACACCGTCCACGGGATCAGGTCCCCCGAAGCCTTCTTGCCTCGAGACAAACTGCTCAAGATGGACTGGCGTGAGATCTCCCCTTCGAGGCACACCTGTGGGGGAAGCAGGGCAGTGCAGACCCCAAGGTGGCTCCAGAGCAGATATCGTCCCCGTTTTGGTTTTTCTCTGACTAGATGGCTGTTTCCACCAGCCTTCAGGCTTAACCCTGTAAATGACCCATCCATTCCAACAGAGGTCTTGTGGGGATCCTGACCACTGGTTACTAACAAGGCAGAACACTGCCGTCCTCCTGGCCCAAAGTGTGAAAGCCTACATTGTGCCTCTGTGCCCAAGTGGGATGCAGGGAGGCTCACGCAGCTCTGCAGAGTGGAGGTTCATAGTAACTTACACGTCCAGTGGGGGAGAGGTCAAACAATTTACAGTACTGCATATATATCAAACACCGTGCAGCCTTTCAAAATTACGTAGATAATATTTTATAAACTTTTTTAAAAAAAAGGAAGATTATAAAACACTATGCACCCATATTTGTTAAAATATATATATATAGAAAAGCATAAATACATGTATGACTATACTTAAAAGTAGGATTCTAGGTGTTAAAAAATTGTTTTTTCTCAACTTTACCTTCTAATTTTACAATAATCACGTATTGCTTTTTTAACAAAGGGATGAAAACAAACCAATACAAAAGTTCTGTTTGTGCGAAGAGCTGTTAAGTCAAAATTAAGAGTGGCCAGTTCTGATTTTAACCATCAATGAACAGTGGGGCTTTGGGTTTCTGTTGGTGGTGGTTTCCTTCAGCATACCCTAATCACCTGCCTAGATAATCCCAGCCACATGGCTTCAAGCCAGGTATTGACAGCTGCCCATCCCACCCTGAAGTTACTGTCATTAATCCTTTATGCATAAGTGGGTCCCAAAATCAATGCCACAAGGAGGCCCTGCTTCTGTACCTGGATGACGGCCAGCACCTCTGGCAGGGCATTCTGGGTGGGGGGCACAGGAGGCAGAAGGCAGAAGAGGTGGTGGGCAGGTGCATCTGAGAGCATCTGGAGGTCATTGGGAGAGTTCTGTGGGGCACAAACGCCAGTCAGTGAGAACCTTCTCTTGTCCTTTGGATGATGCAAGAGGCTGGATTGAGACTCATCTGACACCTGGAGGACCGCCTTCCCCGAAACCAACTGATGAGCTGGAGCCCAGCAAAGCGCCTTTCTACTACCTTGGCAAGCCTGGGATTCTTCATACTTGCTTAAGTGGGACTTAGCCTCAAATGCTACTGTCATCTCACCACGGGGCTGAGGCTGCAGTGGTAGAAGAGAGCATCTTACTTAGCACTGCTCATTTCACAGCCGGGAATGGAACTTTGTCCAGATAAGAGGCTGCTATTTCAGGAAAAGCTGTCACCACTTCTAACACCAACTCCTTAGCCTCCCGCTAAAGGCTGTTCATAAAAATGCTACTTGAACACTCAGAAAGTACCCTTTCCAACATGCCCTTTAGTTTTCCAGAGTTTTAGATACTCTAAACCATCAAACTCGTTATTCTTTAAAAAAGACCTAGAGGCCCAAAGCTGGTCTCGGGCCACGCAGCATCATGGGGTAGTGACTGATGTAGCTCAGTCTAATGGTTTAGTGGACAGGCAAGAAATGCAAGGATGCCAGGAGGGGACAAAACTTCACAGTCTGTACAGCTAACACACACAGAACCACATGCAGGAGTTCCCTGCTCTGTATGCAAAGCTGGAAGCCCCAGACAAGCCGAAACAACAGGAAACGCAACCCCTCCAGCCAGATCACAGCCCTCGCTGTAATCACAATCTTCAAGTCCCAACCAGCAGGTAACGCAAGATGTGAAAGCAAGTAAAAGGGGACTGCCAAGTGCGGAAGCTCACAGCTGAAATTCACCCAAGGGTGAGCTGCAGTTACCTTGTAGTGAGAAGCCACATACAGGGCCATAAGCCGTTGGAGGAAAACTTCGGAGGCCTTGTGGTAGCAAAAGAGGGTATCTCTATTAACAAAGTAGCTGGGTCTAGAGTTAAGCAACCAAAACAAACCAGAGAAATTCCGAAACAGGACATAGCATTTCCAGTGGTCACCAGGATGTGTGGGCTTCCCTCAGCTTTGGAGGAGCACAGTGTCCTAAGCAGAAAAATGACACTGGGGCAGGAAGAAATGGGAAACTGAAAAGGTTTGACTCTCCCCTTTCACTAGAGCAGTGTCTTATGGGACAAAGGGCAAACCCCTTTTGTTTAATGCTTTCATCGCTCCTCTCCCTTCCGCAGGGCAAGTCAGACTCAGAGGAGGATACAGTTCACAGGCTTCAGGCAAGGGGCAGCCTGAGATGATCCGAGTAATGTTGAGACAGTCCAGGCACAACACGTCATTGAGCCACTTCTCCACCGCGTCCCCAGGGGCATATCGGATTGACTCCTGGAGGGAAACCTCATGCAGCATTCGCACTGTTACACACACACACACACACACACACACACACACACACACAGAGGGGAAACAATTATTAAGTATGTATTGTCTAAACTATTCCAGTTTATCTCTGTCACATGGCACCCAGATAAATACAGCTCCAAAGTATAAACAGGGCAGTTTCAGACTGTTTCAGTAGATGTGCAACATGTTACCAACCCCACAGGGACCTCACTAAGTCAACGCAACCACACCTAGAGACAGTGACAAACATGGGCTTGCAGCCCCTGTAAGAAAAGCTACTTCTCCTACTGGGGACTCAGCCTTTGTGCCTGATGGGGGGAAGGTTTGGTACCACCCGCTGCGTCATGAGGGGCAGCAAGGGTCCAGCAGGAGTCTGAGGGGACTTGCTGTGAATGGCAGGGCCCAGTTCAGAGGTCAGGGGGTACCTGATGCCAGTCTGGCTGTTGTCGTGGTCTTGTTCTCAGCCGTTGTGCTAACCTGGCTCTGGGCACTCTGTTGGCGAAGCTGCTGAATTAGCTTGAGGGACAGTGACCGGCCGGTGCCCTCATAGCTAGGAGTAAAGGCAAAGGTAATCAGGCACCAGGTCCCAAATCCACTCTCCAGGAGGGGACAGAGCCTCCGTTCTCATCCTGCTGACACACCAGACTCCTGCTCCCCAAGGATAGCCTTGTCCATCTGAGGACTACCAGCACAGCACACACAAGCCCCATGAGGTAAGGCGGTGTGGAGCCTCGGCTCAGATTTCTCCTTTTGCTTACTGGATTTTTTTTTCTTTCTAATTTTCTATAGCAAACATGAACTAATTATTTCAAATCAAAAAAGATTTTGTGCTACTATAAGCCTGCTTCCTTACGTTAATTAGTTACTTAAACACTGTATTTTCACATAACTCTAAGATACAAGACATTGGTACTGTTGCCATCCACATATGTTAAAAAACTTGAATGCGGCCTAAAGACAGAAGGAGAGACATTCAGCACATGGGTTACGAAACTTTTGGTCTTATGTTGCCCATTTCATGTCAGGCCAGAGGCAAATTACAATTTATTATGAAGAGGCAGGCTCCTATTTGCAGAAGGCCCAGGAGAGACTGAAGCCATCCCAAAGAAGGGTTCCAACTTGCCTTCCCCAGCCAGGCCATATTCATTACATGCCACCTAATCTGCACTAACCAACCATGGGATCAACAGCTCTTGCCAGAGGGCCTTACCCATTGATGGTGGATGCCATGAAAACGAGGTATGGGCCAAGCAGGCTTTTTACCAGGGGGAGGGGGATCGCAGCTGCTTCATCGATCACAACAAGTTCAGCCTGGCCCAGTTTCACAGCATCTGCAGGGTGTATATACTGCAGGGAGGAAAAGTTTAGATCATTAGCTTGGCCAACAAACAGCATGTCTGTGACTACTGGTGACTCATCATAAAGCCTCTCTCTTTCCTCCCTCTCCCCTTTCCCATTTCTTCTTTCTCCCATTCCTCTTTTCCATTTTTCCTTGCCAGGGCAAAATGGAATGGGCTTAGAGTTAGACACCAGAGTCAATCAGAGTTCAACCACTTATTGTGTGACCCTGGAAAGGTCACTTCATCTCAGAGAGCCTTGGATTCCTCTTTTGTACAACGGAGGACATACCTATCTTATGGTTGCTACTAGAGAAAAAAACAAGGTAAATACAGTCATGTGCCACATACCATCCGTTTGGGCAATGTCCATCTGTATATACACTATGGTCCCATAAGATTTTTTTTAAAAAAAGGGGAAGCAGTTCTTTTATTATTTCCTCCTAATGACTTTAAAGACTCTAAACCCAGAATCTTGCAGCACTGGACCACAGGTGGGACACAAGCAGGGAAGGCAGAAGACAAGGTTCTGGGCGCAGGCACAGGCTCTTGGGCTTTGTCAGGAGGGCAGGCAGGCAGGCAGGCGGCAGCAGCGCCCTGCAGAGCCAGGGATGCTCCTGTTCCTCAGACAGGTATAACAGCTGGCGGGGTGGGGCGCTCTTGGCTTCCTCCTCACACACTTTCTCTTGCTCCGCTCCCGGAGGCTGCTGCCCATTCCTCCAGCAGATCCAGCAGCAGCAGCGGCAAAGGGGACAACTGGAAGGAGGCTCCCACAAGGTTTTAATATAAAAGGCTTTACAGGGGTTGGTTCATGACTACAGGTTTTACGTAAGTCGGACATTCTTAACCCAGGGATTGCCTATGTATAACATGGTCCTCACACAACAGCCACATCACATGACATCCTATTTCACAAAACGTATCATGGACGTTAAGTGACACATGACTCTATATAAAAACGCTTTGCCCAATGGCTGGCTTTAGTGTAGCTAGATGGTTGCTCCCTTTCCTTTCCCTCTTCTTTATCCTCTCTCATGTTTCTCCTCAACCTCAGATTAGCTGCTGGTGAAGACTTGGGAAACAAAAACTCAACAAAACAAAAAATGCTGGCATTAAGGTAAATCAGTACAAACACTTGAAGGGGCAATTTGACAAAATCCAGGAAAGCTGGAAATCTGCATATCCTAAAACCAAACAATTCCACTTCCAGAAATATAGAAACAATCTGTAGTATATTTATCTAGTGCTTACAAGTCAATCAACTAGATCTACAAACTTCAATCTGGACAAATCTTGAAAACAAAATTTTGAGTAAAAAAAGGCAAGCTGGAGAAAGGCAAGTATGGTATGTTACCATTTACAGATACATAATTAGTAAGAATATAAACAAATGGATTGGAAGAAACACATCAATCTCAAAATGGCAGCGACCTATGAGAAGAGAGAAGGAATGCGACAGGGTAGGGTACAAGACGGACTTCAACTGCATCTGTGACACTTTAGCTCTTTAAAACAAAAATTAAATGAGTTTTTAAAATATGAAACGAATACAGCAAAATGTCAACATTTCTTAAATCTGAGTGTTGGGTGCCTGGTGTTATACTGGTCTCTGCACCGTGCATTTGAAATATTTTGCTACAAGTAAGATTTTTTAACTGCTTTGCTAGAAGTTGATGCATCAGGGAGGCAGCAGCCTCACTCATTTCTTGAAGCAAGATACATATCCTCAATAGGGCCCCACATCTTGGATACTGATGGGGGAAAAACTAAACAAGCGCCTGACAAAAGCAGCAGAGAGCAGCCGTCTAGGCGAGGCACTGCAGACTTTAATCTAATATTCTTCTGTTTTTCAATCTCCAGCAAGAAGAAAGAGGCCCCAAAGGGACACAAATGGTGCCTCATAAAGTAAGGTCACCTCCTCTCTGTTTAAACTCCAGTCTAGAAACAAAAGGACTCTGGTAATACGAGAGGCCATTTGATTACAAATCCAAGGAGGAGAGAGGGCTGAGCCAGGGCATTTCAGGCAAGTGTTTTCCTTCTTCATTTTGTATATTTTTCTTGCGTTTTAACAGGTCTCCATATTCTCGTTGGCCTCACCCCCACATCTCCTTTCAGCTGAGAAAATCAGGCAAAAGTGGGAAGAAATGTACAGAATGAAGAGATTCTAGAAAGAGACCTTGAAGGAGATTAAAATAAAAAAAAAAAAAAGGAAGATTCTTAAGGTCAAGGGCATAGACATTCAGCATTATTTTTAATTTGGACTCCTTGACAGGCACATCCACATTTAAATTGTGAGGGCAGAAACTGCCAAGTTCCCGTGGCCTACTTCCCACCCAATCCGAATCCAAAAATAATCGATGAACCCACTCCAAGGGCACACAGTTCTCAGTCCCTTCTGCAGGCCTGTCACACTGATGCCTCTTTTACAGATTTAACCAAATGGAGCCTTTGGACAAGTACAGACCGTTCAGGCTTACACAGCACTGGAGATTTACAGAGCTTTCAGCAAAAAAAAGCAAAGCACTGTTTAAAAAGGAAAATGGGCCACTGGCTGAAGCACAAATTCAGAGAATATTTTGCAAAGCTTTTTTTTCTTTTAAATGGCGAGGTTAATGTTCTAGTTATAGACAAACCACTTTAGAACTTTCAGTAACAAAGCAAAACTACAGCTGATGTCAGAACAATGCCTTTTTAAAAAAAAAAAAAAAGCTAATCAGCACACTCACAATCCCACTTATTCGATTTTAGAGGGACAACCTTTTAGCCTGGCTACGTGCATTTCTAGTTTGCTTGAAAGGTTTTCTTTAGGAGAGGCTGAAAATCAGCAAGAGGTCTAAAGGAAACCAACAACACTCTCTAAAGGGCATGAACTTACACGGGACATAACATCTTAGAACCACTTAAATACAGCAGGACGCAGGTCCACACCACAGGGCGGCAGAGCAAGCCTCACCTGAATAGTCTGCCTGTGTTCCCGGAACACGTTCACTCTGATGACTGCTTTGTTAAATTCAGGGTTTAACGACTGAACAATCTCATAATCCAGGTGCTCCTGAAGGGCAGAGAGTCAAAACAATGACAAGCTTTAGAACCTAAATATTAAGAAAAGTAAGAAGGCTCTCTAAAGATTTCACCTGGATTTAAACCCAGCACTGAATCCAAGTAAGATCCTCGTGTCCTACCTGATACTGCAGGGCATCAAATCCTTTAAATACAAATTCAAACAGAGTGTGGAGATTGTCAGGGCTTGGGGAGGTTACAAAGACATTGGAGTACCTACAAAAGAAAAGGAGGATTTTTAAGAAATTAAAAATAAATAAATAAAAGTCTGCTCCCTTCAAGGAGAGCAGTGGGATGCAGGCCCCAAATTCTCATAAAAAGACTAGACTTAATGGTCTGACTGAGACTAGAAGGACCCCGGTGGTCATGGCTTCCAGACCTTCTGTTAGCCCAAGACAGGAACCATTCCCAAAGCCAACTCTTCACACAAGGATTGGACTGGACAATGGGATAGAACAAGATGCTGGTGAAGAGTGAGCTTGTTGGATCAAGTAGACACTTGAGACTATGCTGGCATCTCCTATTTGGAGGGGAGATGAGAGGGCGGAGGGGGTCAGAAGCTGGCGGAATGGACACAAAAAAAGAGTGGAGGGAAGGAGCAGGCTGTCTCATCAGGGGGAGAGCAATTAGAAGTATATAGCAAGGAGTATATAAATTTTTGTATGAAAGACTGACATGATTTGTAAACTTTCACTTAAAGCACAATAAAAATTAAAAAAAAAAAGTCTGCTCCCTTCACACAGGTTAACCTGAGATAATGGCAGGAAATAAAGTCAAGGTATCTTCTGAGGAGAAAAAGTAAAGTAACTCCAGACCTCCCTATATTTTTCTTCCCAAAGAAACATGTTAACAACTTGAAGGCAGCAAGTCCCAGCAATTAGCTTCTGATAACTGTCAAAGCAGATTGCAGAGAGGAGCTGAGGGGAAAACTCCCTCAGTCTGCCCTGCTGGCAGGCTGCTCACCAATCCAGGGCCCTGTTACAAGAGCGACTGCTTCACAGTCATCGCCAGCTATGTCAAGAGGGTTTCAAACCAGGGAGCCAGAGAGCTCAGTGGGTCCGGAGGCCGAGGCCACAGCTCCACGTCCAGACGATCCATGTTAAGTGTAAAGGACTGCTAATGGCTAAGAGGCTAAGTGGTAGCTACTTCACTGGAGTAGCAGAAAGAACAAAGAACACACTCAGCTCTACTTGTGGGGGACCTTGGGTAAGTGACTGGAGCTCCCTGATCCTAGACTGATCCACCTACAAAATGCTCACAGAGCTATTAGGAGCAGCGAGGGAGATAATGCATACAGAAGGAATTACTATATCTACAAAGTTGGAAGCACGTACATTTATCGATAGGTGTGTAAATCTGCCCAGGGCAAAGAACAGAGAGTAACAGCACACTCAAAGGCAGCTTGTGAGAAGAAAACAAGGCCTTCTATATTGATCAAAATGATTAAGATGTCAAATTTGTACTTTTCTCAGTCCACAAAGCTGATCGCATACCTTCTTATCCTCTGAGAGTTTTAACATTTCTTAACCCATTTCTTTGCTTTTGTGTGTGTCTGTGTATGTACACACACATATCTGTGCATACTTAGGGTGGGGTGGGAGAAACAGTGTTGCTGTTTCCAAGTAGGAACCTGAGACCCAGAAAAATCACACAGCGAGCCCAGTCAGTCAGGAACCGTCTTCCAGTCTCCTGACCGCTAGCCCTGCACACTGCCCCCCTCAGAGCCCAGAGTTTCTAAAGGTGGGGAACTGGACCCCCTTACCCAAATGCCACAGCCCCAGCAATGGCCAATCCCAGGGCCGCAGATTTTCCCCTTCCTCGGGCAGCTGTGAGCGCAACGGTACTCCTCAGGGTCTTTTCAGAGATCCCTTCAATGAATTTCAAGATGGCTTTGGCCTATAAAAAAGAGAAACGCTGTTAGGTGAGCCCTGAGAAAGGCTCGTTTCAGCCATTTCTCACCATTTCTCAGCACTGTCGCTGTGGAGAAGTGAGGTTGAGGCCAAGGCTAATTAAAGGAGGCGATTCTTACAGGCCAGGAAGCAGTGGTCAGTATTGGATTTCCCAATCCCCTGGTGATAGCATCTCAATCTCAAGGCTTTAAATACCCATATATGCTGAAAACACCCAAATTTCCATCTCGAGTCCAGGCCTCTTCCCCTGCACACCAGACTTGTATATACATCAACTGCTTTCTGTACATCTCCACATGGATGTCTAACAGATATCGCAAACTCAAACGAATGTCTAATGTTCCCGCAAACCTTCTCCACCTTCCCCATCTCAGTTAACTCTGTTCCACTGCTTAGGCCGAAAGCTCCTGTGTTATCCCCATGCCTCGTTCATCAGCAAATGAGGTTGATACGACCTTCAAAACACACAAAATCCTACCACCATTCCTCACCATCTCCTCCTCTCCCACTTTGGCCAAAGCCACCAGCCTGTCTCGTGTCAGTTATCATGGCAGCCTAATTAGCCTTCCTGCCTCCACTCTTGTTCCCCTACAGTCTATGCCCAATACTACAGTCACGACGATTCTTTAAAAACCAGGCCTGGCGATCCCTCTGGCAGCCGTGCTGAGAAGAGACTACCAGCATAAAACCCTCCACCGGCCCCGTCTCTCGCTACATGGCCTGCACAGCCCTGTGCTGTCTGACCACCATCCTCTCTGCCGCCTCAGCTCCTCCTATCCATCCCCCCACCCCCCCACCCCCTCGCTCTGCTTCAGTCCCATCAGCCTCCTTGCTAGCCCTGGAGCACACGAGGAACACTTCTACCTCAGGCCTACGTGCCTGCTGTTCCTTCCACCTGCAACATCTTCCCTCCCCAGAGAGCCACATGGCTGAGCTCCTCACCTCCTTCAAATTTTTGCTCAAATATCACCTTCGAAGTCAGCCTTCCCTGACTGCTGTCTAAAACAGCAGTGTCTCAGTTTCATCTTGGGACTCTCCTATCCCTCTCTGCTGCTTTCTCCTTTTCTCCACTGTACACACCTCCTTCCACTACACCATGTAATTGACTTGTTCACTTTATTCCCCGCTTGTTTACTGCTGGAGCCTGGTGCCTGGCACCTAGAAGGGAAAGCAAATGCCAGTGGCACCGAGTGAGAGGCTGAGCCACAGTACTGCTCAGGGGCCAAGTTGTGCCCCCTCCTGGGAAGAGGCCTTTGAGACTGGGAAGGCGGCCAGATAGTCCATCCTGGCTTGTTGGGTCCTGAAGAAATTAAGTTGCCCCACTCGCCTAGGCAGTGACAGTCAGAAGACACTGAAGAGATGCAGCCCAGAGCGGATGGAAAGGAAGGAAAGGGAGAAGCTGCAGGAAGCCAGAGTCTCTCCAGATGGAAACACTCAAAGGGATCCAAGTCCTACTTGTCTTAACTTGGCCTTTATGGAACACTGTATTTCACCCTTTTGTTTGTTGCTTAGAGTAGGGAAGTTATAAACTCTGATAAACTATATCTGAAAAAACTCACTGTCACAAAAGGATACCACATATGAACTAAATTTCCTAAAATAAAAAGTCAATACAGAAAAGACAAGCAACCCAAATAAAACATGGGCAGAAGAGCAGATTAGTTCATACACCCAAAAAATACAGATGGCCAACAATTACATGAAAACAGTACCTGGCTCTCTCATATTTAAGGATACATAAAACAACAATGTTATGTTCTCACACTAGATTGGTGAAGGTTTAGAAGTTTAATAGTACCCAGCATTGGCAAGGCTGCAAGGAAAAAGGCATTTTTTTCATGCATTGTTGGCAGTTCCAGACTGGTGGGACACTCACTTTAATGTAGTCACTCTCTGATCCAGCAATTCCTGGACACTTATGCTAGATACACTGCCCAAGTGTCCAGAGATGTACCTGTAAGAACGTCCTAACAGCGCTGTTTGTAACAGCAAAAAAAGCTGGCATCACTCCAAATGTCCGCTAGGGGACCAGTTACACCCTACACAGTGTGGCTTCTTCGCATGTTTAAAAAATATCCATTTATAGGCATAGAAAAAGATTCAGAAGGATAAACAGTAAGCTGTTAATAGTAGTTATCTCCAAGGAGTGAAACTGCCAAGTGGAAACGTCACAGTTTTCCATTTTTTCCTTTTGTACTTACTACTTTTTGTTGTTGTTGTTGTTAAACCACAGGCCATTTATTAGTTTTATAATAATACTACTAGCATTACAGGTTCTTCTCCTCTTCTCTCACCCCTCTCTTCTCTGGTGATGAAGAGAGCCCCAGAAAATAATTTAAAGCAGCCTAGGGACCGCAGCCTGACTACATCGAGAGCTGTGTAGCTGGTGATTATGTTTCCACATGAAACGGGAAACCAGCCTGTTGAGAGTCAGCCCCGAGTGCGACGTGTCACTACAGCTGTTTTCCATCATGAGAGCAGAGCCCCAGAGCCCAGAGGCCTGTGCTACTCATCTGGCTGAAGCTGGACCAGAACCCTGAACACACCTAGCAGCCTCAACAGCCTCTGAGCCGTGCCCAGTCAGGTCCTGCTATGGCCCAGGAACCAGAGAGGCTGAGCTTACCAGCACCTGCCACCTCAGGTGAACACTGAAAGGCATCCTGGAAGCTCCCACCCAGCCTGCTGCTGCTCCCAAAGACCAGGTACTGACCACCACTGAGGGCCCTCATGTGGCCTCACATGGGGACTGGGGCAAGTACAGGAAGCCTCAAAATCTCACTTCTGTAAAAGTCACAATCAACTGGGGTTTAACATGTATCTTTATGTCATCCAAGTTTATCTGAGACTAGGGCATACTAATATATCACTTTCTCTTAGGAAAAACGCTGATGGGGTTCCTCTCCAAAATTAATCCACGTCTCCCTGACCCTCAGCATCCTGAGCTGTTAAGTTGAGGTGGGGTGGAGGTCTTTCCTGGAATTCTGTGAATCCAGACAACACTGAGGAGCCCTGCTATTGCCAGGCAGGCATGAGTGCAAGCAAAAGAAAGGGGCCCTTTCCCCAGGCAGGATCCAAGTCTTGTCTTCACTTGGCTTCTGCTGCTTTCTGCCTGCTGCGTTTTACTTGTGTTGTCAGTACTGGGATGAGGAGTTCTGAACACCACCCTCACCTGGTCTAGGGTCTTGCAGCAGTCCACAAGCACGCCCACAGGCTGGGTGTCCTGCAAACTCTCCTTCAACTCCTTCAGCTCCAGATCAGAGGGCCCGAGACTCTCATCCTACCAGAGAGAAGAGAAAGAGAGGGTTTGCCACAGGAGCATCAACACAGCAAACACAGCCTCCCCCAGATTCCTGGGCCCCTGAGACAGACTCACCGGAGTCTGTGGAGGTAGTGCCTCAATGCTGGCAATGTGGGAGGACAGGGGCAGAATGTTGAGCTGGTCATCGATGACAAGACACTTCTTACAAGAGGCCAGAGACAGAATAAACCTGAGGAGCAAAACCACCGTAATGAGGTGTGGATGAAGGGGGGCAGCAGTGTCTACACAAGAAGGGTGTTTGTTTTTCTTCAAGAAAATCATTTGGCCCCATATGACTAAGAAAGCCAGCATGAGGAGTGAGAGATGACTCAGCCTCCTCTGTAACGAACGTGCTTCATAAAGCAAACAAGAAAACCAAAAACTCCTCACAAGAGACTGATTACAAGCCTTCCTGCTATACACAACCGCCTCAGTTCTCGAAGTCACTTGGCCCTTCCCACATCCTCCCAGGCTCACCCTTTAACACTAAGGTGTCTCATTTTGCTGTTGTTAGCAACCGTTGAGTTGGTTCCAACTCATAGCGACCCTATGTACAACAGAACAAAACACTGCCTGGTGCTGTCTCAGGCCATCCGTATATGGGGAACTCCAAACCCAAGGGCCACCAGTGACATGGGGAAATAAACACACAAATGGATTTACCTTCTATCCCATGGAGAAAAAAACAAGTAAAAGGGAGAAGGGGAGAGGAAAACCCCCTTCGGAAATATAATACAAATGTTCTCACCTGTAGAAAAAGGCGTGTTTGGATGTAAAATTCAAACATCCTCCCACAGCTGCAAAAAAAAGTCTCACCGGCTACTTCCACAGGCTTCTGTTCTATTCAGCAGCACATGGCTTCTCCTTTGGTCTACTCAACCCACTGAGTTAAAGTATCAGATTATTAAAATTAGAAAAAGCTCTAAGGTTCATTGAGATCAGGGTTTCCAAACCTTAGAACTACTGACATTTCGGACCAGATAATTCTTTGTTGTGGAGGAGGAGGCGGCTGTGCTGTAGCATTGCAGGCTGTTTAGCAGCATCTCTGGCCTCTACCCACCAGATGCCACTAGCACCCCCCAGCCCCGGCCCTCCCGCCACTACCCCAGCCATAACAATCAAAATTTCTCCAGACACTGCCACATGTCCCTACGGGGCGAAATCACTCTGGTTGAGAACCACTGATCTAGGCCACAGTTTCTTAAGGTACTGGGGTACTGACTCTGTGGTCAATTAAAACTGGGTAATAGTCAGTTAAACAGGTCTCTGCCTCTGCAATGCTTTTCAGAAGCTACAAGAGGATAATGAAACTCTTCATAAAGGAAAAACAGTAGCAGCGTTTCCTAAAGGTATTTGACTAGAACACCCTTTTGTAACAAGGTCCCTCTTAAAACACTAGTGTTCTGTGAAACACATTTCAGGAAGCAGAGCTTGAAACAAATCCCCCCTTTAAAAGGTAAGCAAGCTAAGAGCAGGGAGGTAAAGCGACTTAGTTAAGGCCTATGAACTAGCCAGCACCAGAACTAAGACAGAAAGATCTAGGTCTCTGGTTCCAACTTTCCACTCCATCTCACCCCTTCCAGCTAGTTTCCCAACTACTGCTGTCAAGAATCCCACCGCTTTGGACTCCTGTACCACCTTCCTCACACAAAAACAAAGCTTTCAGTTGGATCCAAGACGAAAATATTCCTCCCACTATGGCTGATGGCACAGTGATTAAGCACTCGGCTGCTAACCAGGAGGTTGATGGTTCAAACCCACCAGCTGCTCTGCAGGAGACAGATGTGGCAGTCTGTTTCCATAAAGATTTACAGCCTTGGAAGCCCTATGGGGCAGTTCTACCCTGTCCTATAGGGTCGTTAAGAGTCAGAATCAACTCAACGGCAACGAGTTTGGCTTTTTTTTTTTTTTCATGGCTCCCCCACAATTGTAAGGGACTGAGAAGTATGCTACAGACCTAGAGACCTACCGCTCATTAAATCTTCCCACCACATCCTGATGGGCCTCAGTTCTGTATCTTGAATGCACGTCCTAAAAAAGCAAGGCGATACCCGTGAGCATCCAAACAGTGCTAAGGCTCAGGTTACAAACATGAAGATGTTCTGTCAAGCAACCCCGGGAGAAAGGGGATGTCAGAGATGCTGCTGGAAACAAAATCCACTCCTACACACCATGCTGTGCTAACACAGCCAAAAACCATTTGCTGGAACTGGGAGCAGAAACATCCATCGGGGGGAACAGCAGGTGCAGAGGCCCCGAGGTGACAGCAAGCAGGGCGTAACTGAGGAACTTCAAGGAGGCCAGAGTATGAGTGATGGTAGAGGTGGTAGTGACAGGAAGCAGCCACTGAGATGTGAGGAAAGTCCATCTCATCAGATGAATGCAGCTCATCAAACCTTGAGCCCAGTTCTAACGCCACTGCCAAGCGGCTGGGCCATGGGCATGACCCAACACCTGCTTCTCAGAGCACAAATGTGGCAGGGATGATGGAGTCAGCAGACAAGCTCCCCATCAGGGGAGACATGCCGACCTCTAACCATGTCCTCAAAGTGGCCCTTGCTTTGGGAGAAAGCTATTTCTCCCAGAGTCAAAGTTCTCTCTTGCCGAACAGGGAGTGGAACTGCCAAATGTTTCTTCATTATCCATTAAGATGAGGGTCAGCGCAGAAGTTTGCACAGGGTCTCTCTTTTTGCAATAAATGCAATGCAGAACACCATTCTAGAAAATCTAACTGTATAAAAGCTGCATCATATCTGAATCTCACTGGTGTCGGATTTGCAAATGCCTGAATGCAAATGAGAAATTCAGATTGTAGGCAGGCTTGGTGCCACCGATACTCATCTGCAGTGACTTTATGATTACCTGCAGTCAGTGAGCTCCAAGTCCAGAGACTGTACTGACTGCCCAACAGCAGTTCTTACAAGAAAGTGGCCTGCCACAAAAACACACATTGATTTGAACCTCCACAGTTAACTTAAAAAACAGACACTTACCATGGTCATCGTGTACAACTGCCTGAGTGAATTCATGGTCCGCAGGAGGATGACCACCAGCCCACCGCCTTCTACTGTTTCTACAGTCCTGGCCAGCAAGTTTGGAGTTAAGGCTTCAAAGTCCTAGAAAACGGAGGCCTTAGAAAGGGCTGGTCATGCAAATGGTACCCCCCAGGGACATCAAAACAAGGACATGATGATAAAGTAAAAAGAGGGCTTCAGTGCACAAAAGAAGACCACGTCTTCTCACCCGCCAACTGACCAGGACACACAGAAAACACATTCATGGCCCTTAGTCAGGGGCACTACAGAAGACAGCCTAGCCCTTGAGTACAGGTGTGCCTGGTTTTATATGTCAAAAATGTTTCTACTCAACTCCGATAAAATCCTACTTGGAAACAAGTCCTCCAAGTCCATCATGGACTCAACACTTGAATTTCAGATACATCCCACGTGCATTTTCTGACATGTGCATAGATCTACCATGTTTGACAAAACTATACCACATGTGGGAGCAACTGCTTAAAGGAGCCCATCACTGAGGTAACAGCTAAGGGCAATGAGTAAATACTTCCCACCAATCAGTGATCACACCACGTTTCCCTGGATGAAAATGAGGAGGCAAATATTCTCTTTCCTGGCCTGGGGGGCGCGGTGTGCAAGCCAGCACTGTACCAGACAACTCAGGAATAAAACACTGGAACTTCTAGTCATAATTTACCCCCTCATTTCTTAATTTGTATTTTGCAAAGGTATGTTTTATAATTTACATAATCATGAATACATTAGTACATATATACAACACACACAAAAAAAATTTTAGGGTTTATCTTTAATTTTTTTGGTCTTTTTTGTGGAGGGTTAGGTGTCAAAGTAGGAGCCCTAGTGGTACAACGGCTAAATGCTCAACTGCTAACCAAAAGTTTGGTGTTTAAACCCACCTAGCAGTTGCAGACCTGGCAACCTGCTCCCATAAAGATAACAAGCTAGAAAACCCAATGGGGCAGTTCTGTTCTGTCACATGGGGTCACTGTGAGTCAAAGATGGACTCAAAGCCACCTAACAACAAAAGGTGTCAAAGAATAAAACAAATGCGACCAGAGCTGAAAACAAGGACTAATGCAAAGCTTCCTCAGTTAACTTGCCAGGCCAGAGAATACTTACCAGTGTATGTACTCTTAAGGACAAGAAAGTGAGTGTGGGGGAGTGGGAATGCCCTAACAGTTATGCTAATGAAGCACTCTGGATAGGCCATTTGCATCCACAGGTGTGTACCCAGTTGATTAAAACAAATTCCACTGCTCATTGGTCAGGAGTCTTTGGTTAGGTCCAGTAAGGGTCTGGGGTCCTAGGGTCACTTAAAGCTCAGTCCCTGCTTTATCAACTTCAGCTGGCTAGAACCAGTTCTGATAAAACTTACACCATGTTTAGTATCTCCAGGAAAAAGCCCTGGTGGTACAGTGGTTAAGCTCAGCTGCCTAACCGAAAGGTCGGTGGTTCAAACCCACCAGCCGCTCTGCAGGAGAAAGATGTAGCAGTCTGTTCCCATAAAGATTTACAGCCTCAGAAACCCCGTGGGGCAGTTCTACTCTGTCTTATAGGGTCACTATGAGCCAGAATTGGCTCAGCAAGAGTGGGTCTGGTTTTGGTTTTCAGTATCTCCAGACAAGTGCTGCCTTAAATACAATGTTTTGCTTTCATATAGAAGTAAGTGATCAAGTATCCTTTGGAAAAGTAGCCAAGTCTTCCATTAATAATGCTGGGGACGGGGATGTGCAACCTTTCACCTTCCTGTACCACCTGTACCACCTGAGTGTTCTGGGTCCACCTGCTGGTCCCACAGGCTGAAGGAGGTCACCCACCTGGAGGACACACATGCCAAAGGTATTGCCCAGGATCTTGTGGGTCTCGTTGTAGTAGCAGTAGCGAATGTTTGTGGCTGCTACAAAGAGTTCGAAGGGGTCATCTTGCTTTATGCTCAGTGTCCCATTCTTTATTTTCTTCTGCAGCTGTCGCATCCTTTTCTTCCGGTGGCTGCAATCATCCCCATCCCATAAGAGCCAGTTAGCCAGAGGGGCTGGAGAGCTGGGGACAGGGTAAAGCCTCAATGATCACCCAAATAGACCTTCAGAGCTAGTGGGGAACTTGGAAACTGTGAGGCCAATTCCCTCACATGAAAGCTGAAGAGATATTACAGCAGAAAGGTTACTAAGATGGGCTTCAGAGTGAACAGTGACGTGTCTGTGTGTAAACTCTACTGTTATGCTCTGTGACCTTGGGCAAATGTTTCACTTTAAAAGAGGAGCAATGGGAGTATCTAAACCTCACAGCATTTGGCCAGAGCCACAGCTTGAAACCAAACCTAGGTAGCCTTGTTTCCTGACTCTCAAGCCAGTGCTTCCACTACACCATGCTGCTCCCCAGAGGGCTTGGGAAAAGCAGAGAGATGATGGAGTCCTTTAAGAATGAAGATCTTTTCTGAATACATTCATCTCTTTCCTGACTCAGACTGTGGAAGTAAGTCCTCAAGGGCAGTTCTGACCTTGATAGCACTGACAGAAGATACAAGTCTGCAAAGGAATTGGTGAGCCTCTCAGAAATCCCTGAAGGTTTTATTTCGATTTTTCTCTTAAAAACCCTGAATCTCCAACTGTTATTTACCTTTTTCTTTTACAGGAGGAGAGAATAAGAGTGCTCTAGAATTAAGGATTATCGCTGATCAGAACTTTACCATAATTTTCTAACTTAATAGCCAGAACCAAGGCTCTGCACACCCTGGGCCTTCACTTCTTCATCTGTGAACCAAGGCAGTCAGTGAATTCATCTCTACCATCCCTTCTGGCTCGCACCTGAAGTCCATGACTTAGAAGGCAGCATCAGCTTTACCACGATGCACTGCCAGCTCAAGGACCTGACAGTAATGGGGTGGGAAGGCCCCAACAGAAGAGACCCTTCAAAGTAAAATCAGCGGGTTAAATTCGAAAGGCAAGTCTGCCCAGGGAACTGTGAACTGCCTACTTCTGCACCCATCTCACATTTACCAAGGGGTCACTAGTGAGAATCAGAAGCCTGAGGAGCATTAAATTCTGTCAACAAGCGAGAGGCATTATTCTCCATTTATAGTAAAGGTGCTCGCGTGCCCAAGTTGGAAAGACTACATACCACAAAAAAACAAATTATGTTTTAAAACTATGTATCAGTGATAGACACAGAAATGCTAACAGTGCCTGGGTGCTGAGATTACAGGTTATTTTATTTTCATCTTTGTGATTTTTCTGTATTTTTCATATTTTCTACAATGTGACATTTATATTTGTTTTACAGAAAAATTATTTACTCAAAATCTGGTTTATTTTAGGCAGAGTCAGATTTCTTTCAAGCTGGAGGATAGGCACTAGCCAAGTTCAGCCTTTAGTGCCAATTAAAATCAAAATAATTTTAGAGTCTGTTAACAACAAACTCAAATCAACACATATGAACTGAGTTATCTACTATAAACATGTTAGAGCATTTGAAAGTATAGAAACAAAAGGACAAGCAGGAGAGGCCTCCTAACTAATGGAGCTTACCACCTGGGCATAAAAGCCCAGTATAGAGGCAACTACATCCCAAGGCAGAGTGTCACCAGCATCATATGAGGAGGGCAAGTACAAAAGAGGGTACAGGAGCCATCAGGTATGACTGAGGGGCCTAGGAAAAGCTTCCTAGGGGAGGCAGGCCCTGAAAATTGGGGAGGATTTCAGTAGGGAACACAGAGAGGAGAAAGGGGCATTCCAAGCAGAGTAGACAGCAAGAGCTAAGACACAGAGTTGAGCCAGAGCACAGGGTCTGAAGCTCTAAGGTGGCAATTCCAGGATGTGAAACGGAGAAGACGATAAAAGAAGAGATGAGGAATGCATATTTAAGGTGTGTTAAATATGGGCAACTGACTAGTCACAAAGGGAGTACAGAAGCTGGGAGAGCAATCAGAGCAGGAGACAGACACACATTTGGGAATAAAGGAGGGTGAAGAGGGCCACAGCTAAGTTTAGGGACAGAGATAAGATCGAGGGAAAGAGAAGAACTTGGAAAGGTGGTCTGATCGTCACAGAGGTCAAGAAAGAAGACTGTTTCTGAGGTGGACACATGGTGAGTTACAACTCAAGGACTAGCACTAGCCCCCGTCCCACCCAAAACTCCTCATACAGGGTTGTAGGTAGAGATACCAGGTCCTTTCATTGAGAATCTGGAAGAAAGCCAATTTCCAGATGTTGGGGCCTGTCAGATGTAAAACTCAAGTGCTGTTTCTGCCATGGGGACAACAGAAAACAGCCTGTCTGCAGTGAGAAAGAATGGAGCAGATATGTAAAGAGAAGCAGAGATGACAGACTAAGAACTGGGAACATCAGCAAGCACTCTGGCTCTAAATCACCTGAGGTGGAGGTGAAATTATACTCTTTTGGGTTTCATGGACTATTCCCTATATACTTCAGTAAACTTCCTTTGCGCCTAAGCGTGTTTGTGTTGGAGGTCTGATACTTACAACCAAAAGTCTTGATTACTACAACTTCAAAAAATGAGACAATAGCCAGCTGTCACAGACAGCAGTGAACTGTTAGAGGAAGAAGACAGGAGACAAGTTTTTGCATCAGGCACCACTCGAAGAGCACAGCTTGATCACAGTGGTAGAAGCAGAAGGCAGACAGTAACAGGAGTGGCTAGGAAGTGTAAAAGGCTTCTGTCTTAAGGTGTTTAGCAACAAAAATGAGAAAATACTAGCCTGAGGACAAGGCTGGATATGCAGCTAATCATTTCGAGAATGGGGAAAGCTGAGGCATGCTTATATGAAAAAGAAAAAAGTTAAAAAGGTGTATAGAGTGGTCAGAAGAAAGAAGATAGAAGTCTGAGAGGTGAGAGAAGAGATCCAGAGTAGATAAAGGGGTATGTTTCAGACATGGGGAGGCAAATCCTTCTCAGACAAAAAAAAAAGGGAAGAATGAAAACAGAGTAGGGAAAGGCAATTGAAAGAATTCGCATAACATGGGCTTGGTCAGCTTAGACAAGTAGAAAGCAAAACTGTGTGCAGAGAACATGGCAATGGGCTGGGGACCCAAAGAGCAGGAAAATGATGTGAAACTTACTGCCAAGAATAAAGAAGGGATGTCAGTTCTATTTATTTCTCCATTTGGAAGTGTCCTCAGAGACAGCACCTCCACTAATGATCCCTAAAAAACCATCAAGGAATCATTTCCTGGCACTTAACAGGCAGGAATTTTAAGCGGGGTAAGACACACAAAGGGCCAAGCTTACCTGCTAAACCCCAGCTCTTTCTTATAACACCACAGTACTGAGGGACGAGCCTTCACAGTTGCTTTGGACAACATGTGATGGAGTATCACCACCTGCCAAAGAAAGAAGTTACAGAATCTCAGAACCAAAAGAGAGTATTCATCATTTCCAAAAAACAAAGGAAGGTTCCCATTAGGCATTTTACTTAAAGAAAACCAGCTCAAGGGGCCTTAATGTCACTATAGGCTGAAACCCCAGAGGGACACAAAGTAACACAGGTGTGTTTACCAAGTCTTACCTGATCCTTTCCTCGATCCCCGACTACAACAAAAAGAGACCTCTGCCGCTCAGCTACCCCATTCTCAATGAGAATCCGGATTCGGTTATCTACCTTCTTCCGATGCATGGCGAAAGGCTGTCACTAAAACGGACAGAATGGAAACACAAATGGATGTGAACGCCAGATTCTGGATTAGGAACGTTAACTGGCTTCCTCCTATGGGGCTCAGGGGCTGTGCTAGGCATATGTATAAGTTTCATCTTACTTAATTCTCAAAACAGTGGCATAGGGAAGAAATCAGCCTCACGTTGAAAATTAGGAAACTGAGGTTTGGGAGGTGAAGAAAACACTTCTTCAGCCTAGGAAGTCAGCAGGGAAACTGGAATTCACAACTCTACTGAGAAGTTAAAAAAATCGGAAACTTAAACATCAAAAAATATGTATATGTAGGAGAACGACTTAAATGTATAATGGTATATCCATGAAATAATAACGGGCAGTTATTCCAAAAACTACCTAAAAATATTATATAGATGCTTAGAGAAAACAACACAGCAAGAGAAAGTATGATACTTTTTTTTTTATATACATATATATACAATATACAGAGAAAAAAAAAACTGGATAAAAATGCCACAATGTTGTTATTTCCAGATGGTGGGATTGCAAGTGATTTTTATTTGTTCTTTTAGTTTTTTAATTCATGTTATTAACAAAATTAGGAGAAAAAAAGCAAAGACTATTTCTGTGATGAAATGTGTTTCATTGTTTCTTCAAGAGAGGGAAAACCTAATAAAGACTCATACAAACAAATCTCTAAAGTTAAGTGATTATACAAAAAAAAAAAACTGCACAATTACTATAATAAGTACACCAAAGAGACATCAAGAAATCAATTCTATTACTGCAATATAAAGGTAAACATAATACACTTCTTAAAACTTACAATTCCTGCTGCATTCTAAGTGTTGTTGGGTACCACTGAGTCAATTCCAACTCATAGCAACCCCATGTGACAGAGCAGAACTGCCCCATAGGGTTTTCTAGGCTGTAATCTTTATGAGAGCAGAGGTCTTTCTGCTGAGGAGCTGCTGGGTGGGTTTGAACTGCCAACTTTTCAGTTAGCAGTTGACCACTTAACCTAAACCTTAACCTTAACCATACCTTAAGTGTCCCCTGTAGCCTCCCAATCCAAGTATAAATCTTTAGCAGCTCTGTCTTTACTAGAAAACACTATGTCACCATCAACAGTCCCTGCTTTATCAGGAAAGATTCAAGTATAAAGAATTCAAGTATCACAAGGCAGACAAGTGATGGAGACAGAATCACACTCAGGTATGCCTGACTTCAAAGCCCGAGCTCTTTCCTGTTCACCACCTTGTCCTGCTTGGAGATCTTGTGTTGAGGGCCACAAAAAGATTCCACAAAACTCAGTCAACACCTCATTACAGAGGACTGCTTTTTGCTCTAGTTGCTGTGCTTCAGAAGCAGTACCAGATAAGGTCCTTAGCTTCAAGGTACTTTCATTCTCCTTGGAGGAGGTATTTAAGAGAAAGAGATGAGAGACAACTGAAGACACATAAAATAAGATGTAAAAATAATAGCTACAGCCAGCGGTCTGATGAAGGAGAGATTAGTGTGGATGGAGTTGCCATGGAAGGCTTAATGGACAAGGAGGGCCTTGAAGTAGAGGAACGATGATTATTTCTCCTTCACTCATCTATCGTTTAACAAATACAGATGACACACCAGTCTAGAAGTACTAGTAAACAATCTTGAATGTGACTACTGAAAAAATGATATAAAGAACAAGCAGAGTAGCAAAGGGCGCGAAATCAACAGACCGCCTCAGTTCAACGCCCAGCGCTGCAACTAGGAACTGTTGGAACGCTCCGCGGAGGGCGAAGTGCTGTCACCCACCTACCTCGCTCCTCCAGCTAATGATCCCTTAAGGATAGGATTCTAGCAGCGCTGCCTCCCCACCCCCACCCTCGAGCGACAATCAGCCCGCCCGAGAGTGGCTACACTTTGGGGAAGAAGGGATCCTGTCATCTGGAAGCGCCCGATGGTCGGCGTTGGCCGGTGCTCGGATACAGGCTTCGTCCTCGGGACGGTTCTCTCCCGGCTGCGGGAGGACACGGACGCCGACCTCGGCACCCCTCCCCAACCTTCCCGTGATGGGGTACCTGAGGCTGCAGCCCAGAGGATCCTAGTCAGCGGCGAAGCGGAAGCACGTGAGAGCAGTGCAGCCCCAGAAGTGAGGAGGGTTAGCGGATGCCCGGCCGCCTGCTCTCGGATGTC
This sequence comes from Loxodonta africana, assembly GCF_030014295.1. NCBI lineage: Eukaryota > Metazoa > Chordata > Mammalia > Proboscidea > Elephantidae > Loxodonta > Loxodonta africana. The sequence continues at coordinate 49,122,761 of NC_087348.1, forward strand.
AAGAGCGACGAACATTCAGCTCAGGCGTTGGAAGGCAGTAAAAGCACGCGAGGTAACACGCGGAGAGCGAAAGGGACCTTCCTCGAACCCTGTCGCAGAGTGATGACGTCAGAAACCAGCGAGACGCTGCTGCCACTCAACTCCCGCTTTGCAGTTTGGGCCACTTCTCGCGATAGCTGTGGTGCCGAGGCAACTTGTGTCTTTAGTGTGTCATTCCTAACTAAACCAAAAAAAATCTGATGCTGTCGAGTGATTCTGATTCATAGAGACACTATAGGGCCGAGTAGAACCGCCCCATGGGTTTCCTAAGCTAATCTTTACAGAAGCAAACCGCCACATCTTTCTCCCACGGGGCGGCTGATGGGTTCAAGTCTCCAACCTTTCCGTTAGCGGCCAAGAGCTTTAACCACTGTACCACCATGGCGCCTTATACCCTAGCTACTAAGGGCAAAACACAGATGTGAAATTTAGATTTATCTTCCGCATCCCAAAGCATGTCGTTGTGCTGGGGCTAGTGTGGGTGTCCTGACACGGTTGGGTGCAGCACCCGCTTCTTGTGACCCAGGGTTTCACTGTTAACCTCATTGTGCGAGACGACTGGCTCCAAGAATATGTGCACCATTTTTTGATCCCCTTATTTCACCTCCCATTGTGACGTGAGATACGGAAACTCATTGATTTCACCTGATCCTCCCTCTACCCCGCAATATTGACACCTTGTGGAACCGTCTGGAATTCCGTAGTTTTCCATCCATTACAGCTGCTATACTTTGCGCGCTTTCCTTAGAACTCAAACTGGCCCTCAAATGACGCGATTCCTCTGAAAGCCAGCTCTGGGGGTATTCCGTTGTACAATTACTTTCCCCAGGCAAACTCGTTGAAGCCCTTGACTCAAAGTGCCTCCAACACATATTCTGTACTTTTACATTTTTGTCTTCGTCAGATTACTCAACTTCAGTTACACATATCCAACTGCTTGGATACTTCAAACTCATAATGTACAAATAAATTCATTATTCCCCCTCATCCCTGTAAACCCCTTCCCCAACCACCCACACCCCTAACTCTTCATGTATTTGTGGCCACCACTCATCTAGTCCAACTCCGTTATCAAACTCTTTTCTAATCAATTGTCAGTATGCCAGATACTATTTTGTCCACGAGATAGTGACCAAAAGTACTAGGTTTACATGGTCCTACTTTTAAATGCTATTAACCAAGTACCAAGTAAAATGTGAGATTCTGTAGAGGGGCAAGAAAGGCCCCCAAGATGGTGACAATGGAGCAAAAGACCTCAATGAATAAAGAAGGAGCCCCAAGAATATTTGAGTGAAAAGCCTTCAAGGCTTAACAGACATATGACAAAGGCCAAGATGGGAAAAATCTTAACAATGCAGCCAGTGCGGCCACAGTCCAGTGAGCAAAAGGGAAAAGGGCAGAAAATTAGGCCACATAATACAAGGCTTTCTTGAACACAGATCGAGAACTTATTCTAGATTTGATGGAAAACCACTGGCGTTCAGGGAGCAGGTGTGACAAGACCTAATTAGCCCTCTTTTAAAAAGCTTGCTCTGGCTGTGGTATAAAAACTACACTACAGAAGGGTAAAAGTAGGAGCAGGGAGAACCAGAACCATTTTAAGTTATTGCAGTTATCTGTTCTAGGATGGTAATGCTGTCTGGCAGTCACAAGTGCTACATGACACCCCATGTATTTTAAAGGTAGAACCATGTGCTTTTGATGGCGGATTAGATACAGGGTATGAGAAAATCAGTTTCAATCTGAAATCCTCGAACATTCTGATCAAGATGTTGACTCTGGAGTTCAGGGCCTAGAAATATTTAGAAGTTGCTAAAATGCTAATGAATTCAAAGCCATGGGATTGGATGACATCACCTAGACAAGTCTGACAACCCAGACGTTAAGAATTCAAAGGATAATGAGCAGTGGCCAGGTTTGAGGCAATTTGTAGAATCCATTCACCCCACCCTACCCATTTGTGTTATAAGCATCTCACATGGGCTTCACTGCAACAGCCTCCCTACAACTCCTACCCATACACTCAGTTCTCAACACTACACCATGTTTTTTAACGGCAATTTTATTAGGTAACCCATCAACTTCCCACCCGCCACAGCTTAAAAACCTTCGTTTCCAATTGTTAAGCGACAAAACTTAACATGGAATGTAAAACATAAAGCCCTGATTGCAGGCCTTACCTGTTTCTCCAGCCTGTTTATAATCTTTACTTTCTTTCCACTTGGGCCAAGTAGCCTTCCCAGTCACTGGAGGTAAGCCTTGGGACATGTTCTTCTCTTCCCCTCTTTGCTTAGTTTATTACATTTCTCCTTCAAGTCTTAGCTCAATTATCCCTTTCGACCAAGTCTTTCCTGATCATTTTAACATTGTGGTCTGTAATGTCATGGCCTTCACATTTATCATAAACCATTTTTTGTGTCACCAGTATCTCTGAGCAGGAACCACCGTGATTTTGTCCACTCAATGTCTAGCACTGAGCCTGACTGGCAAATAGATAGCCAAAATTGTTTAAGTCTTAGTGGTTCATTACAAAAGTTCCCGAATATAAACACTAGAAAGAAAACCAGTACTTAGAAAAAAGGAATATACTAAAAACTTGACCACATCAGGGACAAATCCCTGATCTTTCACAGCCTACACTCAAAAAGCAGGCTGCTACGTGGACTGGATTGGGCTTCAGAACAGTTTAAGAAGATATTAAAATCCTGACTGAGAGAATGTAGTAGGAGCCTAACTTTCTCTTGAGACTAGGCTACCAAACAGATTTCTTTAATCCTTTTCTTCCCCCCTCAAAAGTAATATTACTTCTTAAGACATTTGCTGGTTGGTTGGTATACACAATTGAAACAGCTCTCTCTCAAGGACAATAAGGAATCAGATTTTAACATGATTTAATGTAATGCGCGAGTCCTGGTGGTGCAGTGGTTAACAGCTCGGTGGCTAACCAAAAGGTCGGCAGTTTGAATCTACCGGACGCTCTTTGGGAACAGTATGAGGCTGTTCTACTCTGTCCTATGGGGTTGCTAGGAGTTGGAATCAACTTGATGGCCAACAGGTTTGGTTTTATATGGGGGGTTTAATCTAATGTGATTTAAAACATTGACTAGTTTTTTCCAATACTTCTGCAGAATTCAAAATGTGAAAAGACACAGAGATGAGTCTTAACAACTTAAAATCATTTTCCTAAGCTTTCTTTCCTTTTCCATTCTATAGAAGGGAAAAGCTCAAGGGCAATACTGATTCTTTACAATTTATAGTTTTTAAAACAAAGTGCTTAGTAAGAACTCAAGTGGCATGTGGATCAGGAGCTTAAAGATGAAGTAAAAGGTTTGAAGTTAGTGCTTACCTGCATCCCATTTTCCCTAATACTGATATGTTCTTGAAAAAATAGTAAACAATCCAAAAAATGTTAAGACACTTAGGAGGCCACCTGCTCCACTACCTTCTACATTTTATGAATTGGTTGTCAACTGCATCTCAGTTAATAAGCCTTCTGAGAAGCAGCCCACATTCTCTTGTCTCCTCTAAATGGGAAAAGTCTCCATGCAAAAGAGCTGCATGTGTAAGAAGACAAAAGAACTATATATGCTAATACATTTTAAGGGTATTTAGTTTAATAACAAGATATATTAACTGGAAAAAAAAACTTATATTCTTAGGAATATTAAACAAAAACCAAACCCATTGCCTTCAAGTCGATTCCAATTCATAGCGACTCTACAGGACACAGTAGGACTCCTCCAGAGTTTCCAAGGAGTGCCAGGTGGGTCCGAACTGCCAACCTTTTGGTTAGCAGCTGTAGCTCTTAACCACTACGCCACCAAGGTTTAGGATCTGGAAATAAAACTGTCCTAACCAAGATAAATGATGACGTCCTATCCTAAATTTTAAAAAAGAAATTCATTACCCATGTGAGATGATTGATACTGTGCATCTATAAAAGTCTTCTGTATGGGGAGTCTTACTACAAGAAGAAGCTACACAGACATGTGTGACAATTACTCCCTTACAATTCTGCTAAAATATGTATTTGATCAAACAAAGGCTCTCTGCATCTAGGATGAGCACTCACATATTATAAAGGACACTTAATACCAAGACTCACATCTTGATGAGATAAAAAGTTCTCTGCTCCATAATGAGGCACTTCTTTAAAAAATATAGTCTGAATTGAGACATAAAAGCTTTACATTTAGACTATGATGACAGAATGCAAAAAAAGTATACTATTTGAAAAAGAACACTTCTTTTAAAAATTCACATAGAAATAAATCAATTAGCTACTAAACTTTTACACATTCACATCTTCACTAAGGTACAGAAGTTTGAAAGCTGAAAGGAATTTCTTCCCATCCCACCTCGAAACTGATTCATAAAGAACGTCACTATATGAAGAACTTATTTACTTCAACTTTGTAATGTTAAATGTAATTATTTTCTACACAGACAATTAGCATAACATCAACTAGAGATTACCTACTAAACTACAAATATTTTATCCGCTCCCCTAAAATACAGCTAATACATGGTTGTGGTACATCCCAGGCAGATGTCATATAAAGCACGCAAGAGGAGGTGCTAGCAAAAGAAATACTCATTTACAAAAGTAAACAGAAAACCCTTCCAATATGATGTACCACAACCACACAAGAAAAGTCAAGAACTCATTTTATTTTAAAATAAACATTGAAAGATCTGCCCCCAACTCCCCTACAAAACTTTTGAATGTGGAACGTTCAACAGCCTATCATTTTAATAGGGTATAAAACCAGCAGAAACTCCAGCAGTCTAATGGTGAGTATATGAGAATAGTTTTGTCTTTTTAAAGAAGCTAGAAATGGAAAACCATTCCATGCTCATGGACTGAAAGACAACAATACTACCAAAAAATCTACAGATATAATGAAATCCTGATCCAAATCCCAACAACATCCTCTAATTGGAAAAACTAATCTCCAATTTTATATGGAAAGGGAGGAGGCCTTGAATAGCTAAAGCAACACTGAAGAACGAAGTAGGAGGCCTCACACTTCCAGAACTCAAAATTTACAGCCAAGGTAATCAGAACAGCCTGGTACTGTTTCCACGACAGACACACAGACCAAGAGAAGAGAAATGAGAACCCAGAAGTAAATTCACTCATCTATTGGTAGCTGATCTTCAACAAAGGGTCAAAGTCTTTTTAACAGGGGAAGAACAGCCTCTTCAACAAATGGTGCTGGCAAAGCTGGATACCCATATGCAGAAAAATGAATCAGGGTCCACACCTCACATCATGCACAAAAACTAAGTCAAAATAGATTAAAGACCTAAATGTTAAAGCTAAAACTGTTCAAAGTTCCTGGAAGATAACAGGGTCAAAGCTAAGAGACCTACTTTTCAGCATAGTTTATCAAACAAAACTAAAAATGCACAAATGACAGAAAATAAATTAGGTAATTGTGACCTCCTAAAAATTAAATATTTATGTTCATCAAAAGGCTTTACCAAGAGTAAAAAAAGAACCTACAGACTGGGAAAAAAAATTTGGTAACGACGTATCTAAAATACATAGAAAACTTCAACAATTCAACAACAAAAAGACAAACAATTCAATCAAAAAATGGGCAAAGGACACGGACACTCGCCAAAGAGGAAGTTCAGGTTCCAACAAATACATGAAAGGATGATCGCTATAATTAGCCATTTAAAATGCAAATCAAAACTACAACGAGATACCATCTCACCCCTGCAAAAATGGCAATTATCAAAAAAAACAGAAAACAACAAATGCTGGCAAGGTTGTAGGGGGATTATAACACTCTTATACATTGCTGGTGAGGCTGGAAAATGGTACAATCACTATGGAAAACAGTATGGCACTTCTTCAAAAAGCTAGAAAGAGAAATACCTTATGATCCAGCAATCCTACTCCTAGGTATATATCCTAGAGATATAAAAGCAGTAACAGGAATAGACATAAGCACACACATATTCACTGCAGTATTATTCACAATAGCAAAATGATGGAACCAACGTAAGTGCCCATCAACGGATGGATGGATAAACAAACTATGGTGCATACATACAATGGAATACTTCACAACTATAATGAGGTGTCCAAGAAACATAACATGGATGAATCTAGAGGACATCAGGCGAGTGAAATAAGTCAATCACAAAAAGAGAAATATTGTATGGTCCCACTATTATAAAAAGTCAAGAATAGATATACACACGGAAGCAAAGTTCTTTGATGGTTACCAAGGATGGGAAGGAGAGGGAGGGGGAATCGTTTCCTAGATAGTAGATACTTGTTACATGTGGTGATAGGAAAGGCAATCCCAAATATGGATGAAGTCAGCACAACTTGACCAAAGTAAATAAGGACACCAAGAGGTACACAGGAAAAAGGGACAATTTTGGTAAATGCCGTAACATATACAATTTTACAACAGTAAAAACAACCAAAAAATATGGACGCATGTATGTGTACAGGAAGGCATATGCGAGTAAGTGTAGGTGCATATATAGGTGTATCTGTAGGCATATGTATACACACGTTTGTGTGTGCTGCATATATATCCACATATATAAAAAACCACATATGGGGCACAGTTACAGAGGCTTCCTAGACACATCTGAACAATTCACAAGAATGGTTTACTGGCATAACATAATTCACGAAGATAATGTTCTACATCCTAGCTTGGTGAGCAGCATCCGGGGTCTTAAAAACTTGTGAGTGGCCATCTAAAATACAACTATTGGTCTCTACTTGTGTGGTGCAAAAGAGAATGAAAGAAATCAAAAGCTCAAAGAATAAAACTAGTCCACGGGACTAACAGCCCACACGAAGAACAACCTCTTCTAATCTGAGACCAGAAGAACTAGATGGAGCCCAGCTACCACGACTCACCGTTCTGACGAAGGACACAATATAAGGTCCCAGACAGAATGGGAGAAAAATGTAGATCAAAACTCAAATTTCTAAAAAACACCAGACCTACTGGACTGATAAGAGAATAGAGGAACCCCCAAGACTATCACCCTAAGATACCCTTTGAACTTGGAATTTAACAATATCACCCGTGAGTAATGTGCTCCCTTCAACAATTAACTCTATGAGACCAAGCGGTCAACAAATCACCCAAAAGCAAAGATGAGAAAATGAGGAGAAGGGAAGCTAGGTCAACAGAAACAGAACAGAATGGAAAAAATGCCAACGTCGACACACTGTAAAAACTGTAACCAATGGCATGGAACAATCTGTATAAAAATTCTTAAAGGGAAACCTAATTTGCTGTGTAAACTTTCACCTAAAACACAGTATTATTAAAACAAAATAGCTGAGCATCTACTGGGAAAAATCCTTAGCTAAAGGCTGAAAATAAAATTCAATTTCTGCACAGAAAATAACATTATCTTAGTAGCCTTTCCTTCATAGATGGGATTCACTCTCCACGAAGTCCAAAGGGGATTCAACAAAAGCAGCATCAAGTCCATAGGCACACAGAACTAGTGCTCAAACTGCTAGCACAAATTCCAACACAGTACATAAAACTAAACTACTGAACTGTCCATCTTCATCAAACCTGTGATTCTCTCTATGCATCTAAGGAAAAAAATGACCACTTTGAATCTGAATGCCTCCACAAGAAAAGAATTCAATTAGGGTTAAATTAGAGAAAAGATAATAAGCACAAGTACTACAGGAAGAAAAAAAAAAAAAAAAAACAAATAGCTGCTAGAAATAACCATAAAATTTGTGACACTAACAATGCATGGGGGTAAATCACATAAGCTGCTAGCTGTTGAACACCAGTGTTTCAAGATACAACTTTTATAAACATGTTTTATTTGTTTTGCTTATACCATCAGAACTGAAACTACTGACTTGTCATTTCCCTAAAACAGGGAAACCAATCTAAAACATACTGGTGCTTTTCAAAAGATAGCAATTTAAAAGGGTGGTAGCAGCAGGCATTTGATATCTCTTTCTTTTAAAAACCTTCAGGCTGCAGGAAAGACATGTGACCAAAAGTGTTATGATTATCCATCAGAGATTTTCATCAGTACCTGTACCAATTTAGGTGACAATACAGCAAGATTCAAGGATTAGTGACAGACAATGTACATGTCATAAGGAATGATATAAAGTACCAATCCTTACAAAAGTCATTGTCAAAGAAACTGTTAAGTGTTCAAAAGGTATCTAAATACTTCACATTAAATACAGAAGAGGCCATCCAGATTATATCCCATATTTGTTGCATATTTTTCAAAAAGTGCCAATCAAAGCCTCATTTTGCATTTTGGCTTTGTCTTATACAATACCAGCTGTTAAAAAGCAATTTACATGTTTCTGTTTTTAACCACAGTCGTTTGGCCAGATGATGAATAGTGCGGTGTCAAAGCTGGGAGCCAGCCTTATGTGTGTGATTAAGGGCCCATGCATAATTTGGTATGCATCTAAATGTCTAGCGCTCCAATTTAACTGGAAAAGTTCCTTCCATCTTCCTTTCATAGGAAATGTTTTAGTTTTGTCAATTACCACTGAGCAACACTAGGGCTGATTTGTAGATTTTATCCAATGTCAAAAAAGTCAATCTTGCTTTTTCCACTTCTACTATGGAGATATTATCACCCTGTAAGGTGTATGTTTTACTCCTAAGCAAGGGTGAGGTGTTTAAGACTCAAGATGACGCTTAGGACAGAACATGCAGAGTAAAAATAGTTTCCTTCCATATCCAGGTAATATAAAGCTGACAATTGTAGTAGTCCTGTCTTTATGGGATGAAAACAGTCCCTTTACAATAAGTTTCCTGAAAGGGAGAACAAATAGATAATAACTCTTCTGGTAACATTATGGTACACTGGCCAGTGTGTTTTTGGCGATTAAACATAATCCTGTGAATCAGATTAATTCACTTGCTGAGTGTTCATTTGCGGCATCCCTCTGTTGGGTCTTGGGGGCCCTCCACGACCTAGAAGACAAAAATGGCATTTGGTTTTTCTTTCAAATATTACTTGTTTTGCCTTCAAGCAGATTTTCATCTGAAGTCAAGAAGCATGTGGGCAGCCTGTCACCACATTATTAGGTTTAAGAAGTCAATTCTTCAGTGTTCAAGTTTCACCTGTCCTGGAAGTTGTCATGCGTAAATTTGCTCATGTTCTCTACTAGAAGAAGAGTAGAACTAATGGAGTATTCCACCAGTACTCATTCATTCATTCATTCAACAAGTATTTATTGAGTGCCTACTATGTGCCAGGCACTGTCATCAGGCGTTGGGAATAGATACAGCAGTGAAGACAGACAAGGTACCTGCTCTCATGGAGCTTACATTCTAGTGTACACTCTAGCTTACATTTCAGTAGTAACACCACACTATCAAAATTAATAAAAGCACCAGAATGAAAACAGACCTTATTATCTAAACTGTTAAAAAGAAACTACATAACATTCAAAATTGTATAATGACTTGTAACAGATAAAATAACTTTTTACATGCTGTTAAAACAGATTTTTCGCTATCAGTTAACTCAACTTTCATAGAATATGCTACAAGGTGGGAAAGAACATAACCTACATTCACATGCAAGTATTCTTTGATACTTCAAGTCAGTAATTCCGAAGTGATCCATTTAATTAAAAAAAAAAAAAAAAATGCACCTTTTTGCTGATCAATTTCTCCTGGTATTCAAATCAAAATACTTTGTAATTCCTCCTTAATATACATTGTATACATGTTATGGCCAATATCTAGAGGAATTCTGTTCAATAATTAACTGCCCACAAATCAGAGAACCATTTAGAACTTTAGATTATGAAATGCTAGCTCTGTTAAGTAGGTTAACTTCGTTCCCAAATAGGAAGTAGTTTTCCTACCTCAAAAGGTAAACAAAACAAAGCAAAAAGCTCTAAAAGACTACAACTTTTAATTATGGTTCAATAAGTTAGTTAGGAAGCTGGGAATTTTGTTTACAAGTGAGAAATAACTTGATACTTATATCACTAATAATAATCCAAAAAGCAATGAAATTTCAATTTGTTCTATCACTTCTAAATGGTTCTCTAAATATAACTACACCTTATCTGGCCATTAATGGGTTTCTGGCCCTAAAATATGCATGTTTCAAAAATGAAAGAGGAATAATAAATTTATATAAATGTTCATTCTCATTCCAAAAATGTCTTACAAAAATGTTTAAGTACTTCCTAAAAACATTTAGCAGGTTTCTGGACCTGAAAAATAATTTCCTGTTGGAAAAACACTTTTTCTGACAAGAAGAAAATGTTTTAGTTTTCAAGACAGTTTATATAGTAACAGGGAAAATCATTCAAAAAATTAAAATTTGGGTTCGAGATTAAGTTTTAGAAACAGATCATTTCATTTTATCCCTAAGCAACAAATGTGGAAAGGATAAATGTACTCCTAACATGTAACCTACATGCAGACTATGAACAGCTCTTCCAAGGCCAGAACAGAAGCTCCAGTTAGGAGCTAGGATCACCACCACAAAATATTACCTCGTGGGGCTCCCCGTGGTCCACTCTGCCCAGAGCCTCGCTTGAAATTCTGCTGATATCCATCCTAAAAGACAAACTAGTTAGTACTGAAAAGAAAATCTTATTTTTTTTTGAAAGCTTACCCATCTATCTCTATTCTTAAGAGTTACACTTGCAGAATATAGAATCATTCTTCCTTAATCTCCCAGACATTTCAGTTTATTACAGATAAAAAGCTATTAATTGTACTTCTATTATTCTTATGAACATTTATTTCTCTGCTATTAAAAAAAAAAAATTGCTGTTTAAGACTTCATTATGAGTACCTACTGAGTGCTAAGAAAAGGAAAAGCCATCATTTCCCACAACAAAATATCATGTAAAAGGTACAAATTTAGTCCCAAGTTACTTCACGTAACTGAGGTCCATCATGCAACATCATTCTTGTTCATTAGAGTATGCAGGTTAGATTTATATTTTAAAACTGCTTCACCTACCCGCTGATAGCCAGAGTAGTCCCGGGGAGCACTGAATTGAGACTGCGTATAACCACTGTTTGGAGTGTTAGAGAACGATGGACGGTAACCATCATATCCTCCTAAAATTTAGGACAAGAAAATAATTTTCTTATCTTCACAAAGATATTGTGCTTTTTAATTATTAAGCAAAGGAAGAACCGAAAAATTTTTAAGGTCATGCTCATTACCCAAATTAATCTGTGATTTCCTATCCTGAGCCAATCTTTATAAATTTCTGAGTACTATCTTAGAAAATAAAATTTTCACCTAACCATGTACACATAAAGAAAAAAAAATTAAACCAACCAACAGAAAATACAACCCCTACCCCCCAGAGGATAGCAGTAGATGTTTGACCCTAAATAAACTTACCCCCAATATTATCATATAAGCAACTATTACAACATACCAAAAATACTTAGGTTATACGTAAGAGACTAAGGCAGAGATACCTATCTTTCCCCAACATAGTTCTATTTATTTTGCAAATCAGAAAAGAAATTGAAATAGTAAAAGGTCATCAAACTTGATTTTTTTTTTTTTTTACCTCTGAATCCATTGGCAGGGCCTCTGTATCCATTCATCAAGCCTCTAGCACCACGGGAGCCTCCACGAGATACACCACGGCTATTGTAATAGGGCTGATTGCTACGTGGAAATCCAGTGTTCTGCTGGGGAGGCTGCTGGTGGTTACCAGTCACTTGGTGGGGCTGGTCCTGGGAACCATGGTAAGTGCCAACCACTACAAGAAAAAAAATATATATATACATATATACACACACACACGCAGCTCGCTATTATTTGTTCTCTCACACTCTTTCTGATTAAGAAATGTATCATTCATATACATGTGTGTGTATATATATGTATATATATTAAAAAAAAAAAGAAAAAAACCAAACTCGTTGCTGTTGAGTCAATGCTGACTCACAGTGACCCTATGGGACAGAGTAAAACTGCCTCACGAGGTTTCCAAGGAGAAACTGGTGGATTTGAACTGCTGGCCTTCTGGCTAACAGCCAAACTCTTTAAAGTCCTCAAAATTTAATTCTGTCTTTAAAGAAATGTATTAACAATAAGGAAAGTGACACACTAATGAAGCCCCTATCTTTCTCATACTCATACATCAAACTAAAGGGGGATAAAATTACCTAACGACATCAAACTTCCGAAAGCATGACAGACTATTATCTATTTCCAAACAAATGAATTCAAAGGCTATAAGCAATTTTACACCTTCTTCCCCCCAAGGGAGGAGATTTGGCAGTATCTGGAGACGTGTCTGGTTGTCACAACTGAAAGCGTGCCACTAGTGTCTAATGAGCCCTGTTGGTGCACAGGTGAAGCACTTGGCTGCTAACCTAGAGGTCAGCAGTTCAAACATACCCAGTCAACCATATGCAACCACCTTGAGATTTTTGCAGGTTTTACTAATTGTGAGTACCGTGCCAACTCCTCATTACTTCTTGCCCGACTTCCTGCCAGGTATCATGTTGGCAAGCTTGAATCAATTAGCAACTAAAAGTATACGTACTTCAAATAACAAATTTAATTCCACTAAAAATACACAATGAAACAAGGGTATTATAGAAAGTTACTGGCCCAAAGAAAATGGGTATAAGGCCTCCAAAACATACATAATTCATATACAGTTAAGTATGAACTTGATTTAACTCAGGATCAGCAATGAAAAATTCCTATATTCTACTAAAAACAAAAATAACTCTTGGACACCGCCACTCTAATGTCTAAATAGTCTTAACACTGTCACTAACTGCTGGAATGCAAGTAGCCAATAAAATGACAGTGATTTTCCTACCCGTTTGAAGCTGCTCCTGCTGAAGCTCTGTTTGTTCTACTTGGTGAGGTTGGCTGGAAAAGCTCTGGTTATAACTGGCCTGGTACTGATTTTGCTGCTTTAAAGTTTCTGGTTCATTAACAGGAGGAACTGGGGCATTCATATTGAACACCTGTAAGTGAATAAAATAAATGATTAGTTCATCCCTACGTTTCACATAGCAGACAGCAATACTGGTTTTACTACAAACATAAAAAGCATCTCAAAAATCTGAAACACAGCATCACCAAAAAAATTCCCCAATTAATGCACTTGAATGTGGGAAACAATACATACCACACAACCCAAAATAGCAATTAACAAACAGTATAACAGTATGTTGTGAAATAAAGTCAGAATTAAAAATCTTAAAAAAAAAAAGACTAAAAGAAAACCAAAAATACAGCAATAAGTGGCATTAGAAATGTTATTATGCATACGAGAAATCTTTTTAAAAGGTGCATACTCCTCATACAATACCACTTACAAAAATTTATTCTATCAAGAACACCGAAGACACAAGGAAAATATTAGCCCCAGAGACATACAGAGCCACATAAACCAGAGACTCCATCAGCCTGAGACCAGAACTAGATGATGTCCAACTACCACAAATGACTGCCCTGACAGGGAACACAACAGACAGTCCCTAATGGACCAGGAAAAAAGTGGAGTATAGAACTCAAATTCTAGTAAAAAGACCAGACTTAACGATCTGAGACTGAAGGGATCCCAGAAGACATGACCCCTGGACTCCCTGTTAACCCAAAACTAAAACCATTCTCGAAGCCAACTCTTCAGAAAAAGATCGACTGGCCTGTAAAACATAAAATGATACTCGCGAAGAGTATGCTTCTTAGATCATATAGACACGAGACTAAATGCACAGGTCCTGTCTAGACATGAGATAAGAAGGCAGAAAGGGATAGGAGTTGGTCTGAATGGACACAGGAAATTCAGGGTGGAAAGGAGGAGTGTGCTGTCACATTACAGGGAGAGCAACTAGGGTCACAGAGTATGAACTTTTGTATGAGAAACTGAACTGTAAACTTTCGCTTAAAGCACAAACAAAAAAAGTAATAATTCTAAATACTTTTGAGTTAAATATTTTCATTGAAATTTAAAGTTATATTTTAAGTAACTCTATGAGCTTTCTTCTGAGCATAGACTTAGCTATAGTTCTGTAATTTTGATATGTAATGTTCACACTATCATTATTTTCTAGAAAGCCTGCAATTTAGAGATGCTTATCGAAGAATCAAAGTATCCTAACATCTAAAATTTACTTTAAAATCAGTAAAATTGAGCAAATATGGAAAAATGTAAATAATTGTTAAATCTAGGTAATGATTATATGAATGTTATTCTACTTTTCTGTGTATTTATAATTTTAGTAAGCAACAAAAAAGGTGAAAACTCTGAAACAAGATGACGCAGGACAACATAGTGAACCTAAGTTGCTATCACTGAACTGTACCTGTGACGAATGTTTTGTTGCTTATATATCTACTATAATTAAAACAAAAAAACAACACAGGTACGTAACTCGTAAGACTCAGATTTTTCTCTGGGACCTGGAATAGCCAGTCTATGTTCCATTAAATCAAGCACAAAGTTAAATCAAGACTTTTTGTTCAGAATCTAGCATGATGCACCATATATACTAAAACCGCACCGGCACTTCTTATCAGTTGAATTAATTCGCTTACCGTCTGCATGGATTGGAATGGAGCTGCATTTACATTGATCCCACTGCTGTGTAAAGGCTTGCTTGTCCCAGCCTGGAAAACCTGGGGCTGAGACGCAGCAGGAAGAGATGATGATGCTGTAGTCTGGTCTGTATTTAAAGAGATTGTTGCCTAAACAAAGCGAACAGATGCACTTGAGTGGTAAACTATACTCAGCCAAGCCTACAATTCCTAAATATATTTACATATACAACTATTTCATGAAAGCAAATATTGCAGTGCACGAGTTAGGTCATAAATAAGAGTTACTATATTAACAGTAATTTACCTCTGCCCAATTCATGATTAAGTGCCTCATCCCGTTTATAGGACCTGGTAACAGAACTTGCCTGAATCTGGTCAATTGGCTCCTTTTGTGGTCGTTGCTCTGTAGCATGAGAAGGCTGGTACAAGGGCTGAGATGATGTGTATCCCTCACTTGTAGATGAAACCAAAGGAACCTTGACAGAAATAAAGAAATTAATGCTTCTTTTTGTTTATGAAATAGACTTTTAAAAAAGAAACAAGCTAGTTTTGCAGTGTATATTTTCACCAAAAAATAAACACGCCAACTCTAACACAGATAAGGCTAAGAAACAGATACACTTGTTAAACACGAGAATTCAGAGACTGTAAAACTGAACTACAAAAGACATATATTTTAAAGCTCAAAATTAAAGTCCTTCACAACTGCTTATAAAATGGCAATATCTGCACTAAATTTTAGAATCATGGTGTCTAAAACATGTCTTCTGAAATTTTCAGTTTGGAATTTAAAAAAAGTTCTTCCTACATTATAATAAAGAATTAAAACCCAAGAATTTAGGAGAAAAATATGAAGGTCACCAAAAAAAAAAAAAAAAAAAACATGAACACGGGATGAAAGGCTGATAGCTCCCCATACCAAAAAATTTGTAACAGAAGCCTTGGAGAAGTGATCAAATTTGTACCTCACTTTCATACACCAACTAAGAAAGAGAACTAATTAAAAACAAACCTAAAAAAAATTTTACATCACCCTTACCTGGGTAGCTTCTGGTTGTACAGAAACTTGATTAGGTTGAGCAAGTCTAGATTCAGAATGAACTACAAAATTGACAAAAAATAGTTATACAAAAATCAAATATCTTAAGCAATATCTAAATACCTTTTACTTGGATGCTAAAGGCTGATTTCTATAGCCATAATAAGTATTTTAGCGATCATGAAAATAAATTGGGAAATTTAAGTAAGATTTTGACTATCAAGTGGGTATTTGGTTTACCGGGGAGTGATTTATTCGTCAACACTCACAATTGCTTTGGTTTTGTGTTCTGCAAGGGTAAAGTAAAATGTGAAAAAGTACTAAGAGGTATAGGATATAATCGACAAGAATCAGTGCCAGTATCATCAATAAGAAAGAACCTTTTGAAGCAAAAAGTATAAAGGAGAATTACTCTTACTCAAGCTCTTAGATAATATTCAGTTAATATTTTAACATTATTCAAATAAAATTTCAAATGTTTCCACAGGAAAATAATTAAAAGCATAAATATATCTTTAAAAAGGCCTACTACTGTCAACTCCCACTATGTTTGCTTCACCATGATTAAATAATATAAAATATAGGATCTTTGGTCAGTCATTTAGAAATTACCCATTTCTGTTGGAAAGCCTAATGAACTTGGCATTACCTGAATCATCTAAGTTCTTATAGGTTGTCTCAGTACTACATGTATTGACTTTGGCACAACTTTAACAGCTCAGAAAATGAACACTATTGATTTTCTAGACTCCTATCTAGAAGGCCTAACCTTGATGTTTAACTCTTAGTAGAGATATGAGATCCCTTTTATTTTAAAGGGATCCTAACTATTCAACATTAAAGGTGTTACTTTATATAGTTCCACTTTTTTGCCATTACTGTTGACATGTTCTAGTAAAAAAACCAAGATTCTAAATCACTAATGGTCCTAGAGAGAAGGTCCACTTAACCAATGCAAGGCATTAACTCTATTTAGTACTGCTACTTCAAATAATGGTGTTTAAGACCAGTAAGAGTTTGGAACTGCAACTGTCTTCTGGTCTCTCTCCTCCCCTTTCCTCTTAAGCATTCCCTAACCTACTCTGTTATTGCATTTCCTTTTTACTTAGGTTCAAGGGAACACAAGGTGGGCTTCTAGGGTACTACTGATGTCTGGGTGTTGATGTGTTCAGTTTGTAAAAACTCACTGAGCTGTATACTTGTGTGAACTTTTCTGTATGTCTACATTCCAATAAATAATTATAAAAAATAAAATTATAAAAATACAGTTAAGGAGGGAGAGAGCTGGCTGACTCATTAGGGGGAGAGTAAATGGGAGTATGTAGTAAGGCTTGTATATAGGCTTATGTGTGACAGACTGATTTGATTTATAAACTTTCATTTAAAGCACAATAAAAACTATTTTAAAAAATACAGTTAAAATTCGTATTACAGAAAACACAATATACCATTTCTTATTAAAAGATACAAGATTCAAAAGTTAAGCAAGCTTTAAAAGACAAAATTAATTTTTACACACTTTATAATACCTGAAAGCACTGGCCCTATACTTTAATAATCAATATAATATAAAAATGTACCATTACTAACCTGGAGGACAAACCAGCTGGGGTATGTCCATGTTTTGTGTAGGATTCATGGGTTGTGCAGATACAATGGCAGGATCAAGTGTCTGGTTTTCAAAATCCAACATTGAATCCTGCAAATTAAGTTAGGATATAACGAATTTAAGTCAAATGTAAACTCTTAAACCTTCTGTTATAGTCTTTGACTAAAATGTACCTACTTGTATGAAATTATAGGGACCCTGCATTTGCGCCATAAGGTCTTGTACTCGCTGTCTTCTCACAAGGGGATCTGCCTGAGCCACTGGAGTCAAAGAGTGGGGCTCCGGTACTGAAGGAGATGCAGCCTGTGGTTGCTGCTGGAGTGAATTTACCACCTAACATGGGAGAGGACATAATGGGGGAGTGTTTTAGTACAAGTGACTTGGTCAAAGCTAACTGTTCCAATAATTAACTGGTAGCAATCAGTTAACTAAGAAGCCCTGGTAGTACAACAGTTAAGCTGAAAAGTTGGTGTTTGAACACACCAGCCGCTCCATGGGAGAAAAGACCCGGGCAATCTGTTCCCATAAAAATTACAGCATAGAAAACTCTACGGAGCAATTTTATCGTCAAACAGGATTGCTATGAGTCAAAAGTGACTCATCGGCACCTACCAACAACCGATCGGTTAACTGGAAATCAAAGAGAATTATGATGGGGGCTAGTGAACCAGATAAGAACCTGAAAAAGGATAATGTCCATAAAGAGACAAAATTACAACACACCAAACAGCATACAGGTGAAGGAAGAATATAAGATGACACCCCACATATCCCCTGAAGGCCCACCCATTCCAATAAGTAGGCCTTTCTGAGGGCTATCCACGTGGGATCCCAGATTTTTTATAGAGAAACCTAATGTCAATAACAAATTATACACTTCAGTAGACAGATTAACCCATAGATAACTGGGCGCAAAATAATTTTTGTAATCAAATCAGCAAAGTGATTCTATTAAACATCCATAAACCAAAACCAAAAAAACTTTATCACTACACTACCAGGGTTTCCATTAAACATCCATAGGAATAAATAAACTTTTAAATACAACAGATTTAATAATGAGTTTATTATAAAAGTAATGCAAAAAATACTAACAATCTTAATTGGTTCTCAGGAGAGATCAAAATAAAAAAAGATAAAAACATCAAGCTTACAACACAAAGAACTAGAGCACTCTTACCTCCACTGTTTCGACTGTCCACTCATCTACCTGCTCCTTTTCACCACTGCTGAACTGTGTTTCTGCCATAAATTGTCTATTTACATACTGTAAAACAAAGTAAATGTTTGAGACCTCTTTATGAAAAGTAGAAAGGGAAAAGTGGCATTAAATAAAAATTATACCTCTGTTGATTCAACTTCACTTTGTTCAGTGTATTCTTCTGCTGGCTCAGGCTCTAAGAGGTAAAAACATGCAAAAAAAAAAAAAAGGAAGAAAGAAATCTTTTTAATGTTGGCAAATTCAACTTAAGACTTCAACTGAGTAAGTTATCATCGCAGTCTAAATTTATTTAAAAAGTTATAGTTATCAGTAAATTTCTACATTTTACCACCCTTACAATAACGTATTTAGAAAGAGACTTATCATTTACTCCAGAATAAATTACTTTAGTTCCAACAGTAGTTATTCTGGATCAGGTATAATGCAAATAAAAAGCTACTAAGCTAAAACCTCTCTTTTAAGTAAGAGGGTAAAGCAGCATACAGATTAAAATCTTCCTTCACTTGGTAAAAGTGGTGAAGAGGACAAAAAAAGACTGTTTAAGTTGATCTGCAACCCTAACTTCCACTAACATATAATCTTCCCTTCTAGGGTCAACCTGTTAGCTAACGCTTACAAAGCGCTTACCATGTGCCAAGCACTATACAAGCATTTCACATATTATTTCCTGATTTGCTCTGCTCAACAATCCTATGAGAAAGGTTCTATTATCCCAGGTACAGAAAAGTTTAGTCATTTACCCAAAGTTACATAGCTATTAAGTAAAAGTTCCAAGCGTTGAATTCAGGCAGTCTATGATTCTAGAATCTATGCATTTATACCATTACAAAATTTATGTTACAACAATACTCCCACTGCACTTAGAATTTTACTCATCACCTTAAGAGACATCAAAAAGTACTCAGTAAATGCTCACCGTTATGTTATTAGTGCTGTGCTAGGTGTTAAGATCCCTTTCTACTGAGGATCTTCCAGTAATAAAAATGTGTACTATTCACCCCATACACTGGCACAGTAAACAGCAATTAAGTGAGGCCACAGTCAGTCAAAAATCTATTTGAAAAGCCTTGTAACGACTCACCTTCATGCATACTCAAGATCAGTAATAACAGCGGCAAGAGAAACAGGATTTTCTAACAGTGATCAAGACCAGTAAGATAAATGACTGGTATCAAATATTTCTGAGAATTCATCTTTTCGTGTTTCATCTTAATATTCTGTCACACCTAGAGTTTCTTTAAAAATCTGAGTGTGTGTATGTAACAACTAAGTAAGTCTACATCTTAAGCTTGTGACAAAGGAGCATAAAACCAAGCCCCTAATTAAACTAAAGCTCATATCCATCTAAGTACTCACCAGCTTCAGCTACCTGGTCTTCAGCTATAGGTGCTGAGGCCACCTCTTCTTCCTCACATAATCCATTTTGGTGGTTGTGGGTACTGTCAAAGTAGTTTGACTGAAAAACACGCTCAACAATTTCCTTAAGAGCTTTATCTAAAAAATAAAATAAGAGTATAAATTATAATGTTAGGACACGTGGCTTGAAAGTCAACATTCTACAAAACATTGTGGTAAGATTAAAAAACAAAACAAAACCCTCGACTGTTAATAAAACACACATAAAAAGATTAAATTATCACCAAGAACAGAAATTCATTACAGAATGATAAGCAGCAAGGAGAATTTATTCATGTTAATCTGTTACCAAAGATGTGCTTTGAGCAAATTAATTCAAAGAAGCTGACAGTTAACACTTATTCGTTTGATGACTATTTATTCAGCATCTATCATAAGCTAGGCAACATGCTAGGCACTGGGAATATAAAAAGGTAAGTAAAAAGACAGTATCTGCCTTCACTAAGCTTATAGCCTAGTAGACAAGAGTTATCAAATACAAAAACAATAAAGTTACATGTGTGAAAATCACTACAGAGAGCTACAGAGGATTGTGCCTACACTTAAGGAGACAGCAGGGAGGCTTTCCTGGGGGAAGTTTTGCAAGTGCTAAAATCTAGAAGATCAGTAGTAGAGCGGAAGGAAGTGCTTGAAGGCAGAGGCAACAGCATTTGCAATGGCCTGAACAAAAGAAGGGTATCACATATAAGAAAATCAAAGTAAGCCACTGTGGCTGAACACAAAGCATAGGGAAAGAAGAAGCTGGAGCAACTGGCAAGGGCCAGACCACAAAAAGCCCTAGAGTTAAGGACAACTGTTTTAATCCAAAACGCAATATGCAGTCATAAAAGGACTTTAAAGAGGGTAGGGGAACGTTCTCAGTTAGGAGACCTCATTAGACAAGAGAGGCAGGAAAAAAGGAGAAAAAGTAGACAAATTTTAAAAATACTTAAAAAGCAAACAAAATCGTCAGACTATGCTTGACTAAAAATAAAAATTATGGATGAATGTGTGTGTCAATGTGTGTGGAGAGAGTAACTGTCATTTTCCTGGCCTGCACAGTAGATGGATAGCAGGGTTACTCTCCGAAGGGGCACTACACAGAAAAATATAATTTCAGGCATCGTATTATCTTCAAAATACTGTAAAACTTATCCTATTAACAACACACTACTATCAAATAAAATAACTTTATGAATGCTGTACATTTCATGTTTTCCTTCACTCACACTTCAGAAGCTCATGCCTAAGAATCATTTGTTTTCAAAAACTTATGAATGAAAACTGAATGGAAATAACACTAATTTGTTTTAGTACTTTCCCTTAGCTATAAAGATGTCACGTTCCTAAAATGTGGAGCCAAGATCAGATAGAAAACCAGAAACAAGCTACAAGCTTAAATGTTTACCCCTTGTTACTTCAATGCTTGTGAAAATTTCATCAAGTTTGACTGAAAACTACTTTTTTGAGCTTACAAATCTATCCACAATTACCTTCCAATCAAACCTCAAATGGTGAGTTCAGTACACATTTCTAGCAAAACTAAGATTTCTGACAAAGAAATACAGACCACAAAAGCCAACAAACTATGAAAATGATTTCTCACAAGACACAAAATTATTTGCACTTCGTATGTGATTTATCCATTTCTTTAAGACAAATATATTTCAAATTGTATCATGCATTTTGCCAATTAAAGCTTAACATCCAATTTATTTTCAAATAGCACAAAATAAGAAATAACAGTATTAAAATCTATTTTCCTAATTCATCCTTAAAAAGGCTGTGACAAGAACCTATTCCCTGATTTGTTAAACCCATTAATCCTGCTGCCATCAAGTTGATTCCGACTCATAGAGACCCTAGAGAACAGAGTAGGACTGCCCCATACCCACATGGTTTCCAAACAGTACCTGGTAAATTTGAACTGCCGACCTTTTGGTTCGTAGCTATAGCTTTTAACCACTACGCCACCAAGGTTTCCTAACCAAAAAACCCACTGCTGTCAAGCTGATCCTGACTCACAGCGACCCTACAGGACAGAGTAGAACTGCCTCATCAAGTTTCCAAGAAGCACCTGGCAGACTCGAACTGCTGACCTTTTGGTTCACACTTAAGCACTACGCCACCAGAAAACCCAAAATTCCTGATTTACTGGAGTGCCAAAACGTATTACCTGCCACTGAGTCAGTCCCCGACTCATGGACACTCCATGTGCAATGCTGTGATCCACAAGGTTTTCATCTGCTAATTTTTGGAAACAGATCAGCAGGCCCTTCTTCCTTGACTGTCTTAGTCTGGAAGAAGCCCATTAACTCATCGCCCCCCACCCCGCCTTTTTTTAATCAACATACGGTTGCGTATTTCACGTTAAAGAGCTCTAATACAGAAAACTGGAATAGGTATCAGCTGTTTTAGGATTTAGAAAAACTGAAGGCCCCCAGATTAGCAGAAGTCTAAAAAAAAGACTAAGGCAAAAGCCAGTCCATATCTACTACCAGGAGTCCCTGGGTGGTACAGGTAACACACTCAGCTGCTAACTCAAAGGCTGGAAGTTAGAACCTACCCACAGGTGCCTCAGAGAAAGGCTTGGTGATCCACCTCTGAAAAATCAGCCACTGAAAACCTTATGGAACACACTCTACTCTGGCACGCATGGGCTCACCATGAGTCAAAATCAACTTGATGGTGCCTGGCTGCTGGTTATCTAGTACCAGTAACTCTGGTAAGTCAATTTGGTGCTATTTGTCCACTTCAAGCAGAGTAAGCTATACAATGAAACCTGTGAGAGTCGGAACAACGGGACTGCCTTGTTTTTGAGTCTTGTTAAGTTTTCCACCTTTGATAGGGTGCAGTCTTACACTTTTCCATCACTATTAGTAGAAAACATTTGTGTTTTCCTTCTGGGACAAGTTTCCGCCTTACACAAGTTCCAGCTTTCACAAATTTTACTGTATATAAACCCATGTTAAATTAACACTCTCACCTTCACCAATTTTTGGTTGGTTGTTGGTATTTTGATTTGCATACAACATACAGACAGGTGGGGATAAGATACTAAAATGAAATAGACCAAAATATAAACAGTAGATGAATTGATACACTTTTAAACAGGAAAACTATTTTTAAGATTCTTAGTTATAAAATCAAAGTATCAATGATAACTCACAGGTTGTGCCACACACAGATTTTTCTTTGCCTTCCAGCAAGTCCCACAGGTGAACAGAGGCATGTTCATACTGCTCATTCAATCTTGTAAAAATAATCAAATAGGTAATTATCTTTTCAGTTTGTCAATTTAAGGTGGTATTTAGAAATTACTATTATCAAGTATCTCTATACCTCAAGCTCATGTCCCGTTCAGGGTCCACTAACTTATAGAATTCATCCAACAATGACAATTCGTCTTCAGACAATATCGGCACTCCATTCAAACCTTGTTTCAAGTCAGTTCGCACATCCTCATCTCCCAATTTGTCCAAAACGTACTGCAGCTCAAGTACAGTTTTTAAACGTTTCTGTTCAGCTTCTTCTCGCATAAGCTGTTCCCGACGTGCTGTCTTCTTTATTGTTTTTTGAATCTAAAAAATGAATACAAAGATAAGACACCAAAGTGAGATTTATAAAACTCCTTTAGTTCAATTTCAGATAGGGTGCAAATAAGACAGATTTCACTGAGTTAGCTGTGGCCCTCTTACACAAGATGATGATTCCCAACTTATAAAAGAAGTTTTAAGAACATGATCCATTTTAAGCAGTTTTTATAAATTCAGAACATACCTTTCCCTTGAAGGTATTACACGACTGAAAAGTTACAGATGAAATGATGTTTTTGGGTCTTGCTTTAAAATAGTCCAGCAGACACGGGGTGCAAGGGAGTAGATACAGGTATAGATGAAATATGACTGGCCATGAGATAACTAGGTATGGTACATGAGAATTCATTATATTCTTTTCTCTAGTTTTCTACGTTTGAAAATTTCCATAACAGTATAAAAACCATAAATTAAAAGAATTATTTTATAAATGCTAACCTAATAAAGAGAAACCCAACCATAACCACAATGAAATTTTACCTGTTAGTATCTCCCTCAATAGGAAATGGTCCAAAGTTTTAACTTAAATACTTAATACTGGCTCTCAAGGAGATGCTGAAACCTACCACTGGCCCCCTCTCTCCAAACAATCCATGGCTGCTATAATAAAGGTAATTCAACATACTGGAAATAAAAACTAAATTTTTTTTTTTTAAAATAAGAAAGAGAATGCCGGTCGAGAAAAAGGAGATTGCAGCAAAAGATACAGAAAAGCCACGAATGAATGTATTTTTCTCACTATTTTCTTCCCTGGAAAGGTGGAAGGGAGAGCACATCAGCCAAATTCCAAATATTTCTTTCTTGCTTTCTCATGTCAAACACCAAGAGTGTGGAGACAAAGAAAAGTCAGTCTTTCCAACAGCCAAGGAAGTGTTTTCCTTCCCACCTTATCCTAGCCTCACTGGGATGAAGTGAGACAGAGAAAACTGAGACTGAGACATATGATGAAACTTACACTAAAGGGAGAAATGGGGAAGGGAGACCTAGATCTGAGAGGATGATTAAGGCTAAAATAACAAGGAAAATCTATAATGGCAGCAGAAAGAGTAATAGAATAGATTATATCTTAATAATAAATGGCAAGTGAATAGTATTCATGAGCAGGGAAATGAAATCACTCTAAGCTAGGATGGTCAGGGAAGTGTTAAAGAAGTGACATATACTCCTAAAATGGATAAGCTTTCGATCTTGGAGACAGAAGGGCAGCTTAAGGGTAGGAAGGGCTTTATACATAGCTGGAAGCAGAAAACCAAAAAAACACTACAGGAAGAAAGGCAGAAATACGAAAGAAGTCAGGAAATCAAAGGAAGTAAGATAATAAAGTCACTTTGGATGAAGTGACCAGTACCAGTAGGGAAGAAGGTCAAACCTAGAAAAGGTAGAGGAGCTGGACTGAAGCTCTTCAATGCAAAAACAAAAAAATGTGTTTAAATACTGTGGAAAGCCCCCCAGAGGATCAGAGTTAAATAAAAGAACTGCCAACGAAGTTAAAGATCCAGAGAAAAGTTGCTGAAAAAAGAAGCAAAGGATGTACAATAATTTCATTTACGGTGACAGTAGCATCAAAATTAGATACTGTACGAAATTGTATAGAAATTTTGCTTCCTATGACCCATATTTTAAAAAAAGAAAGAAACTGGGCAGAGTTCATCAAGCCTGAGGCTCTGACCCAATATAAGTGGAACAAATCCCTACCTGGGTATGAATTAAATTTCCTTTTCTCCATTTTTACGCAAATCATCAAGTTTTTCAATCTTTAATTAAATATAATAAGTAACAGCAATTTTAAATGCTTGAAATATTATCAGTTACACATCAAAACTGTTTGAAGCACAAACTTATGAGGGAGGTACTTTAAATATTAGAAAACTGAGAGAAGTAATTCATCCAAGGTCATACGACCTTTTACTAAGTGAAAGTGGCAGAATCAGAATTTAAATCTAAGCAGTCTTGTTTCAAAGTCACAATGCTTATCTCTGTGCTGTACTGTCTCTGATCATATAAAATTGCTTTGTCTATTCATTTCACCAAATCAGAGGCAACTTTACATTTCGATGTTAGCCTTTCTCCAAATAAGAGACACTTATTCAAAAGACTGAAAGTAGCATTGGTGGTGCAAGGGTTAAGCACTCTGCTAACCAAAAGGCTGGGGGTTCGAAAGCACCCAGCAATTCTGTGGAAGAAAGATCTGGCAGTCTGCCCCCATAAAGATTACAGCCTAGAAAACCCTCAGAGGCAGTTCTTATCTGTCACATGGGGGTCAGTATGAGTTGAAATTGAT
Source organism: Loxodonta africana (assembly GCF_030014295.1). Taxonomy (NCBI): domain Eukaryota; kingdom Metazoa; phylum Chordata; class Mammalia; order Proboscidea; family Elephantidae; genus Loxodonta; species Loxodonta africana. The sequence continues at coordinate 49,148,498 of NC_087348.1, forward strand.
GCAACTGCATCTAATAACATTCAGAAGGTTAATTTTCTGGACGCAACTTTCAACAAGTTATTTGAAATTATTTTTAATTTTCCTCCTGTTCCCAAAGGCTTTTTTGTCACATCAAAAAGTATCTGGGAAATATCCACCAGTTTGTTAGATCGAGAGTTAATAAAGTGCAATATATCAGCCTGCCATATCCCTTAAAGTTCCTAATGAAGAGGGGTCACCAATTATAAAGACAAGCCTTTTTACTCTGTTAATGGAATTGTAAGACAGTCATCTGGCATAAAGGAATATATGGAAAATAAACACCCACCAATTTAATACATATATCTTTGCACAGCTCATTTTTTAAACCAATGAAATCTTCATGGTAACTATTATACATCTATCATATCTGAAACTCTGTCCTTTTAAAAGACACCTTTCAGATGTGACATTAAGCTTTACAAGAATTGGAAGGCATTTTAGATATAACTGAGTCCAATTCTCACTTTTCAGGTAATTTAACTGAGGTGCAGAGAGCTTACCAATGGTAATGCAGACTAAAACCCAAAGAAACAACAAAACTTTCCCTAAATTTTTAATACTGCATTAACACATATACCATCTTTTACTTACATCTTGACTTAATGCCATGAAACTCCTCTGCAATTCTTTTGCAAATTCCAAGTTATTTGTGACTTCCTGGTACTTAGATACTGCATCCTAAAGTAATAAAGACAGAACCCAATTATTACTGTAAGCACTACCACAAAATTAATATTCTTATTTAAAATAGTGAGCATAAAATCTCTAATAAAATATAACATCTTTACCAACTGATCTTGATTAAGCCTTTCCCCTTTGTTCATTCGTTCCTGGTAATCATCAAGCTTGCCCTAGTTTTAAAGAAAAAAAAAAGAATTATAATCCACATTGACAGTATACACCAGTTTAACCATCCTAATATGACAAAACTCACACAATTCTCAAAGTTTGTCTCAATTTTTTCCTCAAATATACTTTTTAGACATACTCCAGTTAATTAGCACATTAAAATACCTCAGTAAGTTTCATTAATAGTGAACTAAGAAATTAATTTTAATACTCCAAACATGCTGAATGATACCAAATATTGTAAACCAATGACACAACGTCGCTTATTCTTTACGTCTCGCAGAAAAGGTATGCATCAGATGGGCAAGTCACATGTTCCCACGTATATGGGTGAGGGCCACACCTTGCTGAGATTCTGTTTATTCCCCAAGTGAACATATCAGGTATTTGCAAAGTGCTAAATTTTATAAAACAGAAGTAGACAATAATCTTTAATCTATTAACACCAAGGAAAGGGTAACCATTGTGAAAGATGGGCAAAAACAAATTCAAACACTAGCTCTGCACAAGTTTATAAAATATAGCCCCCACCCCACAAGAATTCACGTGACTAGGTGGTATAAAAAGTTTGTTTTTCCTGAACAAAACCACGAACATATAGTCTTTATGCACCTCCTCATCCATTATTCTTAAACAACATGAGATACTGTCAGGCTACCCACTCCCCTATGGGCAGTACACCAGGCAGGTTTTGCTTTACTTTCTCACAAATGTCGTTAAATGTACAGTGAATAGAAGTAGAAAATTAACCTCTGCTTTAAGGTCATTTTTTTCCTAAGATAAAGAGGTTTCCCAGGCTACTACTATCAGATAAGACCCAAAGGGCAAGATATTCAGGTAAGGCAACACATTCAAGAGTTTAATTATTGCTGTTAACGGCTGTGGGGGATGCCAAATAAGTAGAAACCTAAATTAAGGGTAAAAAAAGTTAAACCAAGCCAATAAATTGTAAACATACATAGTTCCTTATCCTTACCGATAATTCACGAAAGAAACAAAATACAAACGAAGGTTGTCATAAAGGGCATGCAGAGTCACAGAAAGAAGTTAAAAAGCAATGCTAGCATAGTTCCTTTTAGTTCAAATGATCCATTTTCTGCTTACATGACCATTCTACCCTAAACTGAAAAGTCTATCACAATTTCTTATTAATATTGGAGGTAAATAAAACCAAGATAACCATTAAAGGCTGATGAAAGTATCCAATTTTAGTCTTAGGTGAACTATTTCACACCATCAACAAGCCTCCAGCTGAACAGGAGGTATAAAGTGCAAGTCTATTTCTTGAAAAAAACCAAGTTTTTTTTTACACTGATCTGGCAGCCCTAACCCAAGTACAAAAGATCTGCTCAATGACCTCCGAACATTCTGAAGAGCAACAAAGTACATTTCATTCACTTACTAGGCGTTTTTTCTTTTAGTAACTAAAAAACTAAATTTTAAGATTTGCTTTTAATTTATAACTTAGAATACTCCAAAATACTACAGTCAGAATTCCTTTACTTACAATTTACTGATAATAGAAGATCTGTGGACAGAAGAAACCCCACTGCCATCATCGATTCCAACTCACAGCAACCCTACAGGATAGAGTAGACCTGCCCCATAAAGTTTCCAAAGCTGTAATCCATACGCAAGCAGACATCCTTCCCCCACGGAGCTTCTGGTGGGTTCAAGCTGCCAACCTTTCACAGTTAGCGGCTGAGTGCTTTAACCACTGTGCCACCAGGGCTCCTAATGGGGGGAGGCTCTAAAATTCAGTGGTAGTACCATTAAAATTCTTGACTGGCATAGAAAAACTACTATAGCTTATAAAAAAAAAAAATACCTTGCATTTATTGTATTTCCCTTTTTTTCCCCTATATTACACGCTTTTCAAAAAAAAATTCATCAATATACAGTAAGCATACATGGAGCCCTGGTGGCACAATACTTAAGTGCTCAGCAGCTAAACTGAAAGGCCAGCAGTTCAAACCCACAAGTGGCTCTGTGGGAGAAAAAACCATCTGCTCCCATAAAGATCAGGGCCAAGGAAACGTACAGGGCAGTCCTAAACTGTCCTATACAGTTTGTTATGAGTCGGAATCGATCTGATGGCACACAACAAGCATACTGTATATCCTCCATGGGTTAGTTTTACATACCTTATCTTACCGCTGTTACTTAACGTCTTAAGAACTTAAAACATACATGCCAATCAAAATAGATATTACATCCAGTTCCTAAAAACATGCCTGTGAAATATATGAATATAAATCTGAAAAGATAAAACAAAAACAAAAAAAAATGCTAAGATTGGCAGAATTATGGTGGATCTTTTTTCCTTTTGCCTTGTATACTTAAATACTCTGTAATGAACACAGTTTGTATAACAAAAACAACTAGAATTCCAGATTTCAGGATATTATCAAGACTTTCACCTATAATAATCCTTGTGTATGAACACCATCCTAGAATAGAAAAGCTCTAGTTTTTTATACAACAGCAAAGTTAGTATTTATCCAACACACATTAAAAAAAAAAAAAAAAAACCCCAATGGCAAATTACATTTCCCATGCTCATCTAAAGACTTCACCAAAAGGGCAAAAAGATTACCTACAGACTAGGAAAAAGTTTTTAGCTATGACATTTCCAATCAGCCCCTGGTCTCTAAAATCTACATGATGATGCAAAAACTCAACTATAAAAAGACAAATAACCCAACTAAAAAATGGGCAAAAGATATGAACAGACAATTCACTAAAGACGACATTCAGGTCGCTAACAGATACATGAGGAAATGTCCACAATCATTAGCCATTACTAGAGAAATGCAAGTCTACAATGAGATTCCATCTCACTCCAACAAGGCTGGCATTAATCCAAAAAGCACAAAATAATAAATGCTGGAGAGGTTGTGGAGAGATTGGAACACTTATACACTGCTGGTGGGACTGTAAAATGGTACAACCACTTTGAAAATCAATTTGGCGCTTCCTTAAAAAGCTAGAAATAGAACTACCATATGATCCAGCAATCCCACTCCTTGGAATATATCCTAGAGAAATAAGAGTATTTACAGGAACAGATATGCATACCCATGTTCATTGCAGCACTGTTTACGACTGCAAAAAGACAGAAGCAACCAAGGTGCCCATCAACCGATGAATGGATAAATCAATTATGGTATATTCACACAATGGAATACTACGCCTCGATAAAGAACAGTGAGGAATCTGTGAAACACTTCGTAACGTGGAGGAATCTGGAAGTGAAATTAGTCAGTTGCAAAAGGACAAATATTATAAAAGACCATTATTATAAGAACTCAAGAAATAGTTCAAACAGAGAAGAAAATATTCTTTGATGGTTACGAGAGGGGGGAGGGAGGGTAATAGATATGAACTACATTAGATGAAGGGAAAGACAACACACAATACAGGAGAGGTCAGCACAATTGGGCTAAATCAAAAGCAAGGAAGTTTCCTGAATAAACTGAATGCTTCGAATGCCAGCTTGGCAGGGGTGGGAGTTTGAAGACCATGGTTTCAGAGGACATCTAAGTCAACTGGCGTAATAAAACCTATTCAGAAAACATTCTGCATCCCACTTTGGAGAGCGGCATCTGGGGTCTCAAACACTAGCAAGCATCCATCTAAGATGCAACAATTGGTCTCAACCCACCTGGACCAAAGAAGAATGAAGAACACCAAGGATACAAGGTAATTACGAGCCCAAGAGACACAAAGGGCCATGTAAACCAGAGACTACATCAGCCTGAGACCAGAAGAACTAGGTGGTGCCCGGCTACACCAATGACTGCCCTGACAGGGAACACAACAGAGAATCCCTGAGGGAGCAGGAGAGCAGTGGGATGCAGACCCCCAATTCTCGTAAGAAGACCAGACTTAATGGTCTGACTGAGACTAGAAGGACCCCAGTGGTCATGGCCCCCAGACCTTCTGTTGCCCCAGGACAAGAACCTTTGCCAAAGCCAACTCTTCATACACGGATTGGACTGGACAATGGGATAGAACAAGATGCTGGTGAAGAATGAGCTTCTTGGATCAAGCAGACACCTGAGACTATGTTGGCATCTCCTACCTGGAGGGCAGATGAGAGGGCAGGGGGGTTAGAAGCTGGTGGAATGGACACGGAAAGAAGAGAGTGGAGGGAAGGAGCGGGCTGTCTCATTAGGGGCAGAGCAATTAGAAGTATATAGCAAGGTGTATATAAATTTTTATATGAGAGACTGACAAGATTTGTAAACTTTCACTTAAAGCGCTATAAAAATTTTTTAAAAAATAAAAAATTACATTTCCCAAAGATGGCTACATCTGTGGTCCCAAATTCTCTTCAACAATGTGACCTAGGCACTCCCCCCATTAAGAACTAGGCCAATTCCCCTGCCCTTGTATCTGTATGGGCTTACGATTTCTTCAATCAACAGTGTACAGTGGAACGGATGCAGTATGACTTCCAAGGCAGAGTCATGACAAGAACACATCTCTGCCTTGTTTGTTTCCTACTGAAACATAAGCACTGAGAGTTCACAGCCATCATATAAAGTCCAATTACCCTGAGGTAGCCATGCTGTGAGGAAGCAAAGTCACATGGAGAGGCCACATGTTGAAGAGCTCTGAGTAAGTGAGCCTTCGTCTTCCCAGCTGAGGCCCCAACCATCATGGAGCAGAAACCAAGCCCACTTTGTGCCCTGTCTGAACCCCTGACCCATGACAATCCTGTGTGCAACGGCACAAAACACTGCCTGGTGTCCATGGAATCTGAGCAGAGATCTGTTAGCCAAGTCCCCACACCAAGTATTATCAGCATCAGGTGGGAACTTGTTAAAAATGTAAATCCTAAGACCTACTGAAAGAGAAACTCTACAGGTGAAGCCCAGCAATTGGTGCTTTAACAACCACTCTGGGTGATTCTAATAATGCATAAGCTTGATCAACAATGATCAGATCAAATACACTGTGTCACGGATTGAATTATGCCTCCCAAAAAATGTGTGTATCAATTTGGTTGGGCCACGATTTCCAGTACTGTGTGGTACTGTCCTCCATTTTGTAATTGTAATTTTATGTTAAAGAGGATTAGTGTGGGACTGTAATATCCTTACTAAGGTCACATCCCTGGATCCAATGTAAAGGCAGTTTCCCTGGGGTGTGGCCTGCACCGGCTTTTATCCTGTAAGAGATAAAAGGAGATGAATGCAAGCAGAGAGTGGGGGGCCTCATACCAACAAGATAGCAGTGCTGGGAGCAGAGCGTGACCTTTGGACCCAGGGTCCCCCAGGGAAATGCTCCTAGTCCGGGAAAGGATCGATGAGAAGGCCAACAGAGAGAGAAAGCCTTCCTCTGGAACTGATGCCCGGAATTTGGACTCGTAGCCTACTAGACTGTGAGAGAATAAATTTCTCTTTGCTAAAGCCATCCAATTGTGGTATTTGTTATAGCAGCACTAGATGACTAAGACACATTGTAATGCCCTTATCATAAGGAGTCTAGTAAAACCTGAAAATAAGAAATTATTCTGAATCAAACATCTGATAAAAAATTTTTGGCCTTAAAACTATTACATGGCAGCCTCAATTTGGAAATAAGCTGTCTAAAGGTTTAGCTTTAAACAAGTCAGAAAACTTGTCGAATGGTAGTTTGGTTTCTAGACCAACTTGTAAGTCTACTTAACCTAGTAACTTTAAGGAAAAGCAAAGATCTATTTATGACCTGAACACTCTCTAGGATGCTGTTAGGAAAACAGCAACTTTTTTCCAGGAGGGAAAGGTGACCACCGCTCATTCATCAATACTTTTTGTTAAGTCTTGCATGGTGGGCTGAAGCCTCAGAAGTTTAGAGTGTTTTACTAGTAAACTCAATGAATGCCAAAATTTGTACTAGAACCTGAAAGTCTCTTAGGACAATAAATCGATCTAATTTTCTACTTTTCAAAACAAAGGTACCTTGCCATAGCTTGCAATCCCAGCTCACTCCTGAGTAGTATTTCACGATAAGGAAAAGGATATGGTACCCACATTTGATCTCAATCTCTGAAAAAGTTGTTGTCAGGTGCCCTCAAGTCGGTTCCAACTCACAGCAACCCTATGAACAACAGAACAAAACATTGCCTGATCCTGCGCCATCCTCACAATCACAGTTATACTTGAGCCCATGGTTGCAGCTACTGTGTCAATCTATCTCGTTGAAGGTCTTCCTTTCTTTTTTGCTGACCCTCTACTTCACCAGGCATGTTGTCCTTCTCCAGGGACTGATCCCTCCTCTGAAACAATATTATCAAAGTGGCTTCATCCCTATTGTCATATTCTATTCAAATCTGCTCCCGCAAGTCGATTCCAACTCACAGCAACCCTACAGGACAGAGTAGAACTGCCCCATAGAGTTTCCAAGGCTGTAAATCCTTAGGGAAGTAGGCTGCCACATCTTTCTCCAGCACAGCAGCTGGTGGGTTCAAACCACCAACCATTTGGTTACCAGTTGAGTGCTTAAACACTGTGTTACCAGGGCTCCTTAAATTAAGAAAATTATCCATTTGCAGATAAAATTTGCAAGATGAACTAAGTCAATATATTAAAAAAGACTTGCTTATCTCACTGACTCATCTAACATTAACAAATGGGAGGAAAAGGGATCCAGACAGTTTTGTTCTTCCCTTACTTATCACATAGTTCTTCTTTAAACTAACATATATACCCAAAACCAAACCCACTGCTGTCAAGTCGATTCTGACTCACAATGAACTTATAGGACAGAGTAGAACTTCCCCATAGGGTTTCCAAGGTTGTAAATTTTTACGGAAGTAGACTGCCTCATCTTTCTCCCCACTGCTGGGTTCAAACCACCAACCTTTTGGTTACCAGCCAAGTGCTTTAATCACTGCACCACCAGGGCTCCTTTCTACTACCTTGAAACTCAAGGTAGGGCCTCTTTTTCTACTACTAAGCATCCTAAGGTATATAGTAAAAACCCACTTATACCCCCATTCGTCAGCAAGATGAAAATCAGGCCATTTCTCTGAAGGGGAACCAGGGGTAGAGGTTTAAGTGACTGTACCTGTTGTTGCCGCATGCCACTGAGTCGATTCCAACTCCTAGTGACCCTATAGGACAGAGTAGAAATGCCCTATAGGGTTTCCTAGGCTGTAACCTTTACAGGATCAGATGGCCAAATCTTTTCTCCTGCAGAGCCACTGGTGGGTTTGAGTCATTGACCTTTTGGTTAGCAACCAAGTACTTACTCGCTGCACCACCAGGCTCCTTTACCTAGTAGATGTCCAAAGACTAGTCATGTGGCACTGGGAAAAAATTACCCCAAGAAGCATTGTCCAGTCCCACTCTTGCAGCTCTATCTCCTGTTCCTTTGTTGCTTATAATTGACAGTACTCACTATGTGACATGCAAATCTAAACTACCAGATAGCCAGCCCTACTACACACCTGTCTCCCTAACAATACGTTAGAGTCCTACCATTGCTACATTTCATTTCTGCCTCTGTTTTCCTCCCTCCAAAGTATTATCATGCTGCTGAATCACAGTACATCTAGGTTTTCCATTCTTCCCAGATTCTTTCATCACCACCAAAGCTGCTTTATCGAAATGTGCAGCACTATGAGAAACCCCTGGTGGCGTCCTGGTTAAGACGTATGGCTGCTAACCAAAAGGTGAGCAGTTCAAATCCACCAGGTGCTCCTTGGAAACTCTATGGGGCAGTTCTGCTCTGTCCTATAGGGTTGCTGAGTCAGAATCGATGGCATTTGGTAAGGTTTAGTTAGGAGTACTGAAAATCTACAGAAAGACAAATGAGAGGCCTCTTTTCCTCTCAACTTCCCATCTCTTCAGTGGTCTTTCTAGGTATTATTTCAAGTTCCTTATCTCTACATTCCCCACTCTTCACCCAAAAACATCAGTTGCAACTTTGGCAGCTGTCTCCGATTCACCCCAGACAGTTCAACTGAGAATCAAAAGCTAGTAAAAATCACAGAAGACAGTAAAGGTAATCAGCAAAAATTTTACAATTGAGTACAGTCCATAAATGATCCATAACTGCTACCTTGAGATACAGGAAGCATGCTCATATATAGCAAAGTCTATCTTGTTCACAAAACAAAATATGTATTAAACAACGGGGACGGAGGGGGTGTTACCCTAACATCAAGAACCTAAGAGTTGTCCAACAATGAAACAGTCTTTCACTGAGAAATGAACATCCTACCAGGTCCTAGAAAACGAGTTACAGCAGAAACTGAACACCTGGCAGGAATGCTGGATTTATGAATGCTAATGGTAAAAGTTGGAGAGACTCATTAACAACCTGAGATATGCAAACAACACAACCTTACTTGGAGCACTTACCGATGAAAATCAAAGACTATGGCCTTCAGTATGGATTATACCTCAACATAAAGAAAACAAAAACCTTCACAATTGGACCAATAAGCAACATCACTGACAACAACAAACAAAATATTAACGTCGTCAAAGATTTCATTTTACTTAGATCCACAATCAACACCCAAGCAAGCAGCAGTCGAGCAATCAAATGACGTACTGCAACGGGCAAATGTGCTGCAAAAGACTTTTCTAAAGTGTTCAGAAGCAAAGATGTCACTTTGAGAACTAAGGTGCACCTGACCCAAGCCACATTTTCAACTGCCTCATATGCATACAAAAGCTAGAAAATGAATTAGGAAGATTAAAAAACTGATGCCTTTGCGTTACGGTGTTAGTGAGGAATACTGAGGATACCATGGACTGCCAGAGGAAAGAACAAGTCTGTCTCGGAAAAAGTACAACCACAGTGCTCCTTTTAAGACTCTGGACTTCATCTCACATACTTTGGACACGTTATCAGGAGGGACTAGTCCCTGGAGGAGTACATCATGCTTGGTAAGGTAGCAGGTCAGCGAAAAAGAGGAAAACCTTCAACGAGATGGACTAACACAGTGGCTGCAACAAAGAGCTCAAACACAGCAATGGCTGGGAGCATGGCGCAGGACTAGGCACTGTTTCTTCTGTTATACATAGATAGGGTCACTATGAGTTAAAAACTACTCGACTGCGCCTAACAATAGTAAAAGGGCGTTTAGTTAGACGTTATCTAAGGTTCTATTATAAAGTAATTTTGAAGCAGGAAGTAATCAGGAGTTTAACTTGACAAAACTTTTGTCCAATTAAAAAAAAAAAAGATAAACTATAGAAGTCCCTATTGCGTCACACGCTTAAATTATGCAGTTATCAATGAACGAATGGAAGCAACTGACTCAACTAGAAAGAGTCCTAGCACCACCTACTTTGAATTATATTCTTAAAAAGTCTAAAGCTTGTTGTATTTAAAAAAAAAAAAATTCAAATGATCATAGATAATCTTAAAAAACCCAAAACCCGTTGCTGTCGAGTTGATTTCAACTCACAGCGACCCTATAGGACAGAGTAGAACTGCCCTGTAGGGTTTCCAAGAAGCAACTTCGTGGATTCAAACTGCCGATCTCTTGGTTAGCAGCAGTAGCTCTTAACCACTACACCACCAAGGGTTTCCCATAATCTTAAAGGGTGTCTTAAATCATTAGTTGCTTAACCAGCCTACTCCTTAGGATGGGTCCTGTACAATGGTACGCTGCCTTAGGAATTCAATGTAAGAAGGCATAGGACGTAATTTAAAATGGAAACCAATAGGTTTTTTTCAAATGGTTAATGTATGTTTTAGTTGTTTGTTTATTTAACAGTATTAGTTGAGGGAAATGCAATTAAATTTCTAATAATTTACAACTGGTCTAATACCAAGAACTATGTCCTCCTTCCTAACAAGTGCTAACTCTTCAGAAATCTTGCTTATACTACACAAATTTTAAAACAAGAGTATTGCACTTGCCCATTCATCAACTTTATTTACTTCAAAAAAGTAACATTTCAAGTAACAAAGTTCCCCCCCTCATGGGGGGAACTTTAGGGTTCTGTTGTGAGGTTACAAACATATCTATGTAAAATATTTATCTAGCATACACCATGTGCGAGGCACAACAGAGTGATCTTACTAACAGTCCTTGCCCTCAAGGAGTTTACCACCAATTTAGAAAAACGCAGATAAGAACATAAGGCAATACATGAACCATCGACTACATCAACCTGAGACCAGAAGAACTAGATGGTGCCCAGCTACAACCCATGACTGCCCTGACAGGGAACACAACAGAGAACGCCTGTGGGAGCAGGAGAGCAGTGGGATGCAGACCCCAAATTCTCGTAAGAAGACCAGACTTAATGGTCTGACTGAGACTGGAAGGACCCCTGTGATCATGGCCCCCAGACCTTCTGTTGCCCCAAGACAGGAACCATTCCCGAAGCCAACTCTTCAGACACGGATTAGACTGGACAGTGGGCTGGAGAGGGATGCTGGTGAGGAGTGAGCTTCTTGGATCAGGTGGACAATTGAGACTATGTTGGCATCTCCTGCCTGGAAGGGAGATGAGAGGGTGCAGGGGTTAGAAGCTGGCGAAAAGGACATGAAAAGAGAGAGTAGAAGGAGACAGTAGGCTGTCTCATTAGGGGGAGAGTAACTGGGAGTGTGAAGCAAGGTATACATGGGTTTTTGTGTGAGAGACTGACTTGATTTGTAAACTTTCACTTAAAGTACAATAAAAATTACTTAAAATAAAAAAAAGAACATAAGGCAATACAAAAATGTCAATAGGTACTGACAATAGATAATTCACGAAGTTAGAGGAAGCAGACACTAGTTGAGTATGGTCAATAAACAGTCTTTTCCTTTCCTCGGAAGTGTGAATTTTTAACTCTGCCCTGCGAAGTCTCTTTCACCCATGTTTTTACACTCATTTTATCCAACAGCAGCACTAGTATAGCTAGTGGGAGAAACAAGAAATGAGCTGAAGTCAAGAAATTTACAGATCCCGCTTTAGCTGAATTTCTCTTTTGCTACTCCCCTCATTCTCTATTGCATTCATACCATTGATTTCCCCCAGAAAAAAAAAATCAATTACTGAAAAATATCCAGGAGTTTGGAATACAAAAATGAAGATGGAAAGTCTGTCACACCTCCTCCTTTTCTCTACTAGTAATGCTCTTCCCAAATTTTTCTGGCTTATGGCGTACTAAACTTTCGTAGAAACTAGCATATGTGCATTTGGGGCTTACCTAAGCATAAAAAAAACCTTCAGAGTTTAAACTTAAAAAGTTCATTTCATTACAATACGATGTCCCAAAGACACCTGATAGAATAGGACTTTACCTGTACTGCTACTCTTAGGACCATAACCTGGACAGCCCTCAAACACAAAGTAACAATGAGACATTGCTAACAATCTAATACGGAAAAATTGAAAACCGTTTTCTTTTGCATTCAGCTTTTTAAAATAGAGAAATTAAAAATTAAGGGTCTGAAGCAAAAGATTTAACTTGGTTCTACATGATCAGCTTAAATATGAAAAATTACATTCACGTTGCAGAGCATTAAAAATTCTAATTATTCCCATAAAACATTACAAGAGACCTTGGATATCACCCATTCTACCCGCTTCATTATTACATGAGCATATCAATTTTCTCTTCTGGAAAATGAACTCACTTAATTCTAAGATACTTTTAAGCTCTTAAAAATCTTGGATTCTTTAACAGTATGGTAATAAAATTAAGGCTGTGATAATATTGCTATATTTAACGCTGAATAAATAAAAATATTTATTTTTTAAAAAAGATGAAACATACTAATCTTACTTTTAGCTAGCCTTAAATATAAACTAAGAAACTTATAAAATTATGGCAAACTGTATGCTTATCTGTGAATCATACAAAGCGCATTCTAATTCAAATATCTACCAAATAGGAAGCATATAAATAATTATAATTTGCCCAATTTAAACAATGCACTGATTTTAATATTCAGGATTCTATTCTCACCTCAGAAAAAAGTACCCAGATTATCTCATAAGAGAACTGTTAATTTACACAATTCACAACTTTTCCTTGTTAAATTCAGATTTTAAATACTCCCCGTCATACACACACACAAAGCAGAGGAAAACAGATTAAGCGTTATAGCTTTTTTCCCCATGACAAGGTGAATACTGAACAAAATAATCTTGTCCTCTGCAATGCAGAGGAATAGTCCTTGCAACCAATGGAAAAGCTAACACACCAGAAATCCTAAATGCCAAGAAAAACTTCAAATGCTAGCCCAAGAAAAGATTTACTTTTATAAAATAGTTAAGAATGTTTTTATTTCTTAACTCTTAACACCAAAATACTGCAATGAAAATTCTAAGCAAGGTACACTGCAAAGCTCTGGAAAGAACAAATGTTATCCTCTCTCACAACTACTGCATCCTTTTTCAGAATGTTAAGTGAAAGATATATACAACATAAAAAATAGAGACTTCAGGGAATAGTATGAAAAGTACTATATTTTGGCTATCAGTTCTGGTCACATATTGGTTACAAAGCTGTCAGGCTGTTTTGCCTTGAGCAAGAGAACACTGGTTAATCTTTTACCTACCAAAGTCGCTAGAGTCTAAATCTACAGTATTTATACAAAGAACACAGCAATTTTAAAAACATCTTTTATTCTGCATCAAAACTGACTGTATCTTACAATATGAAATATATTCTCCAGTTTTCAAACATCATCTTGCATAGCCTAGAATCCAGTTCTATACAAACTAATAAAGACAAACTAGGCAGTTAATCACTCAACTCAGTATTTGTACTTTTAGTCAGAGTTAAAAGATTTGTAAATGGAGTTTTACACTTGACTATCTTTATTATAACTGCATTTCTCTTCGCTAAGCACTCATGTTGTCTTTATAAGCACAAACTTCAAAAAACCACCAAGCCACTTACTTGCATTACATAATACGATCATATTTCAACGTTAAGCATATTCATTCTCACTGACCAAACGCTTAGCTTTCCTCTAGCAGCTCAAATTATGACAAAATTAACAACTTTAAAAAATAAAACACAATAAAATTGTTTCAATTCTTTATGTCTTAATATAAGTGATACTACATATCTACTATTAATTTTTGGCAAGATACTTGATTTTAGAATCTGTGGAAAAGGCATTTTGGTCCAGAAGGCTCCAATACGATCAGGTCAAGACTGAAATACAGCTCAAATATAAGACTTCAGGAACAGGAAATCCAGTGGTAAACTGCACCTTACTTTACTCCATTCATGTTTCTAAAAAGGTTCAAACCTGATTTGTAAAGCAAATTTTAGGCGCATTAGAAATGCTCACTCACTGCTGAAAAATGAATCAAAGCTAAATCCTTTCACACAGTAAATCATCTAGATACTGAAAAAAGTTCAACTTAAACTAGAAACCAGATGTGCTTAATTTAGGAAAATACAAATACCCTGAGTTTCTCAAGAAGTAAAATGTATCATTCGAATAACACAGGTCACAACATTAGTACAGCCAACCCATTTTAACAAGTAGGTAGCTTAGTCTCCGGCTTATCAAAAAACCTCACTTAACTGTGACTTGACCTTTTCCCTGATGTCTAACACCCAAAATAGAGAAGGCAGAAATAAAGATATAAAATACATTTGTTACTTTGTGCAATTTGTTAAATCTTCTTCAGTCTATAATCTGTGTAATAATAAGTCCATTAGTCTCCCCTCAATATGAGTGGTACAGGTGCCAATGTACAGTAATACACACATAAATGTGAGTGAACTGTCATGGTTCAGGCCCTCATGAGGCTTATAAACTTACTTCTATTTTTTCCAATACACTTCAACACTGGAATCTAAGAGTATCTCACAATTAGATTAGCTGTGTATCAATATCTGACTTTATCTTAGCCCTTATGAAGTATTAGTTTCCAATCATTAAAATATGCCTGTATTAAAATGTCTACATTTAAATATGACATCATTCATATTTATTTTCTGATTCCTATCCTAGACAAAAATGGAGTTTTCCTAGAAATTCTGAAAATTAAAGTATTTAAACATCAACCAGTTTGACAGCACTGTTTAGTGTTAAAGAAATTTTAAATACCCACGTTAGTCTCAATTCCAAACAGGGTAAGCAAAAACTGAATCACGTGGCACTCAGAAGACACTGGCATTGGGCATGCTTATTCTATTCTATATCTGAATATAGCTACCTTACATCCGAAATACTTCTGTCAATTTACTGATATTAATAAATTACCCCAATCACTTAAAACAAAACATTATTGTTTATTAATACAAAGGATTGGAAAAATTGAGAAATCTCCTAATTAGTCCATCTCTCAATTTCAAATAGTCCAAGAAATTCAATTAAAATTCCCTATGTTCAATACTGAAGGTGAAACTGATAAGTATCAAATCTAAATGTTTGTTTCAAAACTCTTCAAAAATGTACATCAGTAAATAAGCAATTACAGCCATTAAGGCCTAAATATCACCAGTTATCTCCAACTTATTTCCCACAAACCAAATTTTAGTCCAAAAGTCACTATCTCAACATCTTAAATACCACTATTAAGTGGCTAGCTAAGTATTTTAAGATTTGATTTCTGCAAAATTCAAGATGTTAAACAATAAACAAACATGTACTAGGGGCAGACAAGCAGAAGTTATCCCACCAAAGTTACATTTTTTAAGGTAAAAGGCAAAAGTTAACATAATATTCAGACATAATCACTTCATATTTTGTGCTATCGGTTTGTTCACTTCCCACCTTCAAACTTGCTCAAGGCTGAATTATTCCCTCGGCCCAGGGCCTTTATACACACACACGTACGTCTCAGAGATGGTACACTGTCTTGTGCTGAAAGCGTGGAACAAAAGACCGACTTCAAGATTTATCTTACCGTGTGTCCTAGAACGACTGACTATTGAATCCAAAAACGTTGTGGGTGTGGCTCGATGGGGGGGGGGGTCCGAGGGAGGCCTTCGGGGCGGCTGCCTGGCCTCAGCCCTCCCCCCTCTGCTTTCGCTTTGTGCTCACAATGCAGCTCCTGTAAAGCGCTTCCCTCTCCCCGCAGCCGCCGCCATGTTAGACGCTCTCTCCATGTGCCCAGAGACCTAGCGATCGCCTCAGTCTAACCCCGACCCTCCCCACCGAGTCTCAATCTTTGCAGTCTCCCCTCACCCCATTTTAAAATCCCCTAGGAACAAAAAAAAAAAAATCACTGCAGAAATTCACCTCGAGTTCGCGTGGGGCGAAAGGTTCAGAGGGCACCCAGACAATTGAAACAAAGACAGAAACGTAGAGAAACCCCTGAGACTGGAGGTAGGAACAGCAAACAAACCCACTCAAAATGAGCCTACGGGAACAGCAATTCTAGTTTAAGGTTCTAAATACACTGCACTCTCAGGGAAGAAGGGACACTGAGTAAGCGGAGTGGCCAGACCCCACGGCCGACAGCACAGGCCCTCCCCGCCCCCCCTCCCCACGAGGCAGTCGGTTGGGCCCGGAGCCCCCCACCCAGGCCTCTTCACTCCTCCCGCTGGCCTCGCTAACGGACACAAGGAAACACCCAGTTAAGTCCTAGTTACACGCCCCCACCCATAACCATCCCACTCCCAAAGACCAGAAAGCTGGACCCACAGCAGGATGAGCAATCGAGGCCTAGGGGGCACCGCCGCCTCCGGGTCAGGTGACAAGCACCTCCTCTAAGACCCGTTTTCTGGGCACGAAACTGTTTACGGTGGTTACGGTGGGGAGGAAGGCGAGTGTAAGGGAACAGAGTGCTAGCGATGGGAAGAAGTGAAAGCTACCGCGATCTGGGTGGGCCCTGCCCGCTGGAGGAAGCGCCGAAGCCGGCCCGCATCGAACCCTCCCTTCCCCGCTAACTCTGGCACCTTTTTCTTCTCCAAGTTCCGGAGTTTCTTGTCGATCACCCCGAGAATCTGCTTCATGGCCTCGGTCTGGACAGCGCCGGTGCCGCTTACGGGGTGCTGAGACGCCGGCGCCGCTGCCCCGGCCCCTGCCTCGCTCCCGGAGGAACCCGACGGGAGTGGCGGTCCGGACGACTTGCTGCCGCTTCCGCTGTGGCTGGTGGCCGAAGGCATCTTTAGACCGTGAGAGAAGAAAAAGCGGGAGGAAAGAAAAGAGCGGCGAGTCAGGAGACGGACGGGGCGAGACGCGGGACAAAACGCGCAGCGGGCGGGAGGCTGCGCGAGCGGGTGGGGGAGGGGGCGGCGCGCGCCGCGAGGGCAGGAAGAGCCGGCGAGCGCGCGCGCGACCCGCCAGCCGGGCGCCCCGGGCCGCGCGCCGCCCCCTCCCCCCGCCGCCGCCAGGTGGGCCTGCCCGCCCGGGGCCACCGAGGCTCGCGCCGGGGGCGGGGCCTGGCGGCGCTAGCTGCCAACGGTCAGTGCAACGGTCCCCGCCGGAGCGGGCCGGGGACTCGTCGCCTTCTGAGAAAGGGAGGCAAGGGAAAGGTAGGGGCTAAGAGGCTGAGAAGGTGCGGAGAAAGCACTGGAAATGGCCGGGGGAGGGGAGACTTGGGGAGCAAGCCCCTCGCGAAGCTCCAGTCGATCCTGAGGTAAAGGACACTCAGGCGCAGCGGCCCTCTTCCGTTTCAGCGCTTCGTCCTGGGGTGGCGCTCACCGTGCGCGAGCAGAAGCCGCTGGAGTTCCCGAGTGGGCGGCTGAGGGGGCAAGGGTGGCGGTGCGTTCTGGGCAGTGTTGTGCGCTCCGTGGGCGTAGGCCGCTTCGCCCTGTCCCCGCTGCACCGAGAGCCGCTGCTAGTGAGGCGGAGAGCCGGGAGCGGGAGGGACTTAGCCAGCCTTCTGAGGCGGAGGGGGCGGGAGAAGCAGCTGGCGGGGGCCTTCGCGGCCGCTTGGGCTGCCCGACCCGAACGCCTGTCTGGCGGGGCCCGCCCGGTTTCCTCCCTGCCGGGCCCAAGCCCCTGCCCTGGTGGGCTGCAACTTCTCGCTGGTCAGGACGGCCCCGGGGAGGCTGATGGAGCGGCATCTCGATTTTTTAGCGAAAACGAAGCTAGGGTCCTTCAGGCGAAGTCGCTTGACGCCCAAACGGGGACAATAGGTGTCAAGCAGCTGGATCTGGAGTTGGCGACTGCCCTGTGAAGCGCCCTTATTTTGGGGGGGAGGGGGCAAAGATTTCTGCAAGTAAGGGGTGCGTGGGGTGGGTGGTGCAGTCTCAGCCTCTAGAATTCCTTCTGTATGCAGAGCAAGCAAACTCCCACACCCCAAAAGATCTTTTGAGAATAGACCTAACTCGCCGCTCCCCCACAAAACAATCACAGTAGAAGAAGCTGGTATAAACATGATTGGTGACTTTTGTAAAGTCTTAAAACTTCAGGCTCATTAAAAATAATATTCAGCCACCCTAAGATGATATTTGTCCAATAACAACAATAACAACAACAAAAAAAAACCATTGTTCTGACCCTGTAGGACCGAGTAGAACTGCCCCCCATAGGGGTTCCAAGTCTGTAAATGTTTACAGAAGCTGACTGCCCCATTTTTCTCCCACATTCATCTGATAGGCCTGATTATTACCAATTACTGGCTTTTTTTTCCCTTTTGTTTTAGATTTACCCAAAACATGTGAGAGTGTTGAATGAAATATGTAGGTGCAGGTATATGTAGATACATAGACATAAATATTTTTTTCTCCATGAGAATTATTCCAGCCTTGTAATTAACCTATAGTGGGGTATGGACCCCAGAGCAGAAAAGGAGAAACCAAGTGTAGGAAGAAAATGTAGTAAAAGATAATTAGTGGAAAATTCAGCAACATAATATTGTCTGACAAGAGTAAATGACCAATTTATAATGTAAATTCCATGAAAAGGTTTTTAGAACAGGATTCTACCCGAACCACTATTCCTTGGGGGAATAAAATGAATAATACTGTCTGGCAACTGTTCATCCCTAGGGAGCCTGGAGAAACACAACAGCAGCCTCTGGTCTAACATATTCCAGTTAGCTACAAAGTCTTTATTAAAATATTTATTGAGCACCTTACAGTGCTAGGTGTAGTGGACAAAGCAAATACCTATATTCTCATGGAGTTTACATTTTAGGTGGGGGCAAGATTAAACATGCAATGAGATAGTGAAGTGGTAGAAAAATAAAAACAAGTTGGTCAATAGAAGCCTCATGGAGTGGCATTTGAGCCAAGACCAGAAGGAAGTGAGGGAGGAGGCCAATAATTATCTTGGAAGAATTTCCTAGGTAGAGGGAATACCAAGTGCCAAGATCTGAGAGTGAGCTTGGCGAGTTTAAGAGAACAGTGAGGTTGCAAGAAGGGCTAGAGCAGAGTAGAAGATGAGATCAAAGACATAAATGGGGACCAGCGCTATAGGGACTGATGGGCCATTTTAAGGGCTTTAGTTTTTGCTGAGTGAAATGGGGAGTCACTCCATGCATAGTTTCAAGCAGAGGAGTCACATGATCAACATCTGTTTTAAAGAAATTGCTCTTCTGCTGTCTAAAAAATTTACTGTGAATGTGCATTGGGGGTGGAGGAGAGGGCAAGAACAGAGTTTGGGATTCTGACTCATGGCAACCCCATGTGTGCAGAGTAGAACTGCTCTGTAGGGTTTTCAAGGCTGTGACCTTTTAGAAGCAGATCGCCAGGGCACTTAACAATTTGCACCACCCAGGGACCAGTTACCCTTTGCTGTCGATTCCAACTTGTAGCGACCCTATAGGACAAAGTGGAACCGCCCCATAGAGTTTCTGAGGAGCAGCTGGTGGATTACAACTACCAGCCTTCTTGGTTAGCAGCCGTAACTTGCCTTAGCTCTTAACAACTGCACCACCAGGGCTCCATTAGGAGCCTATTGAAATAATCCAGCCCGTGGATGGTGGTGGCCAGGGTCAAGGTATAATCAGGAAGGTAGTGACAAATGTCTGGATTTTTTATCCAGTGCGATAGTAAGAGATATCAGAGTTGACCTAAGATTATTCAAAGATTTAAGCACTTACACTGTGTTTAACAATATTCTAAGCATTATACTAGGCCTACCCACTGCTGTGGAGTCGATTCTGACTCATAGTGACCTAGAGAATAGAAAAGTTTATAATCCTTTAGCTCCTTGCAATTGAAAGTGTGCTCAGTCCAGTCGTTATGGGTATCACTTGGGAGTTTGTTAGAAATGCAGACTTTCAAGCCCCACCCAAATGTACTGAATTAATTTGCGTTTCAACAAGATCCTCAGGTGAGTTATATACATATGAAAGTTTGAAAAGTCACTTCTTTAGTTCTCAGAACTTGACTAATGTCTTTGAGATCTGATATGAAATAATATAGCAGGCAAATTCTCCCCACACCTACAGAATCAAACTATCAGATTGGAGCCCAGCAATCTGGTTTTAACAAGCCCTCTGGGTGATTCTAACGTGTACTAAAGTATGAAAACCACTGATTTTGGAGACCTCTAATAGTTCAGGTTCGTGTTGAAGAAGGCTTGTGACAGGTGTGCCAAGGAAAGACAGAAACAACCTTTACCTGGCACATTGCCCAATAGTTAACCAAGTATAAAGATTCATTGTCAGCTAAATTAGGCCCTTTTTTAAGGAAAACAGTGGTGAGAGGGGAGCAAGACAGATGAGTCAACATATGACAAAGATTCACATTTCAAGTCCATCTCACAGCCCATCAGAATAGGCTAGCTTATGCAGCAATAACAATTCTGAAATCTGTGTTTTAAAAAAGGGGACTGCAAACAGTGGCCGTCTATTTTTCTAAATAAAGTTTATTGGGATACAGCCGTGTCCATTCATTTACATATTTTCTATGCCTGCTTTCCTGCCACAACAAAGCAGAGTTGAGTAGTGGTGACAGACAGTATGACCTTGTTGTTAGGTGCTGTGGAGTTGCTTCTAACACATAGTGACCTACATACACCATCCTCGCTTCTAAGGAGCATTCTGGCTGTATTTCTTCCAAGACAAGAGTTGTTCATTTTTTTAACAGTCCATGGTATATTCAGTGTTCTTCACGAACACCGCAATTCAAGGGCATCAGTTCTTTTTTGGTCTTCCTTATTCATTGTCCAGCTTTCACATGCATAAGAGGTGATTGAAAATACCATGGCTTAGGTCAGGCACACCTTAATGCTCAAAGTGATACCTTTGCTTTTGAACACTTTAGATAGGCCTTTTGCAGCGAATTTGCCCATCATTTGATTTCTTGACTGCAGCTTCCATGGCGTTGATTGTGGATCCAAGTAGAATGAAATCCTTGACAACTTTGCAATCTTTTCACCATTTATCATGATGTTGCTTATTGGTCCAGTTGCGAGGATTTTTATTTTCTTTATGTTGATTTTTGAGGTGTAATCTATATTGAAGGCTGTGGTCTTTGATCTTCAGTAGGTGCTTCAAGTCCTCATCACTTTCAGCAAGCAAGTTGTAACATCAGCATAATGCAGGTTGTTAATGAGTCTTCCTCCAGTCCTTATGCCGTGTTCTTCTTGATACAGTCCAGCTTCTCAGGTTATTTGCTCAGCATACAAGTTGAATAAGTACAGTGAAAGGATGCAACCTCGACACACACCTTTCCTGATTTTAAACCATGCAGGATCCCTTTGTTCTGTTTGAATGACTGCTTCTTAGTCTATGCACAGGTTCCACTTGAGCACATTTAAGTATTCTGGAATTCCTATTGCTCACAATAGTATCCGTAATTTGTTAGGATCCGCATAGTCCAGTACCTTTGTATAGGCAATACAACACAGGTAAACATCTTTATGGTGTTCTCTGTTTTAGCCAAGATCCATCTGACATCAGCAATGATACCCCTTGTTCCGAATCCGGCTTGAATTTCTGGCAGTTCCTTGTCCACGTACTGCTGCAACTGCTTTTGAATGATCTTCAGCAGAATTTTACTTGCGTGTAGTATTAATGATATTATTCGATAATTTCCACATTCTCTTGGATCAGTTTACTTTGAAATGGGCACAGATATGGATCCCTTCCAGTTGGTTGGCCAGGTAGCTGTCTTTCATATTTCTTGGCGTAGACCAGTGGGCTCTTCCAACATTGCATTCATTTCTTAAAGCATCTCAATTGGTATTCCATCAGTTCTTGGAGCTTTGATACCATCGGTTCTTGGTCATGTACTACCTCCTGAAATGATTAAAAGCTGATCAATTCTTTTTGGTACAGTGACTCTATGTATTCCATCTTCTTTTGATCCTTCCTAGCTCTTTCAATATTTTGCCTGTAGGATCCTTCAGTATTGTAACTCAAGGCTTGAGTTTTTTCTTTAGTTCTTTCAGCTTGAGAAATACCAAGTGTGTTCTTCCCTTTTGGTTTTCTAACTCCAGATCTTTGCACATTTCGTTGTAATACTTTCTACTCGAGCTGCCCATTGAAATCTTCTATTGAGCTCTCCATCATTTCTTTCATTCGCTTTAGCTCCTCTACGTGCAAGAACAAGTTTCAGAGCCTCTTCTGACATCCATTTTGGTCTTTTCTTTCTTTCCTGTCTTTTTAATGACCTTCTCCTTTCTTTATGTATGATGTCCTTGATTTCATCCCAAAACTCTCTGGTCTTTGGTCATTCGTGTTCAATGTATCAAATCTATTCTTGAGATGGATATACTCAAGGTCATATCTTGGCTCTTGGGGACTTGGTTTAATTTTCTTCAGCTTTTTTTTTTCAACTTGAACTTGCCTGTGAGTAATTGATTATCTGTTCAACAGTTAGCCCCTGGCCTGTTCTGACTGATGATATTGAACGTCTCCATCATCTCTTTCCGCAGATATAGTCAGTTTGATACCTGTGTATTCCATCTTGTTAGTTCCACGTGTATAGTTGACATGTTGTTGAAAAAAGATATTTCCAGGGAATGGGTCGTTGGTCTTGCAAAATTCTATCACATGATCTCTGGTGGTGTTTCAATCACCAAGGCCATATTTTCCAACTACTGACCCTTTTTGTTTCCAATTTTACATTCCAATCACCAGTAATTATCAATGCATCTTAATTGCGTGTTTGGTCAATTTCATACCGAAGGAGTTGGTAAAAATCTTAAATTTCTTCATCATTGGCCTTAGTGGTTGATGCATAATTTTGAATAATAGTGGAATTAAGCCGTCTTCCTTGTAGGCCTATGGGTATTATCCTATCACTGACATCGTACTTCAGGATAGATCTTGAAATGTTCCTTTTTGATGATGAATGTGATTATATTCCGCTTCAGTTTGTCATTCCCGGCATAGTAGACTGTAGGATTGTCTGATTCAGAATGACGAATACCAGTTCATTTCACCTCACTAATACCTAGGATATTGATCTTCAAGCGTTCCATCTCATTTCTGGCAACTCCCAGTTTTCCTAGATTCATACTTGGTGCGTTACACATTCTGATTATTAATGGATGCTTGCAGCTGTTTATTTTGAGTCGTGTCTCATCAGCAAATGAAGGTCCAGAAAGCTTTATTCCATCCACATCATTAAGGTCAGCTCTACTTTGAGGAAGCAGCTTTTCACTACTTGTATTTTGAGTGCCTTCCAACCTGAGGGCCGCATCTTCTGGCACTATATCAGACAGTGTTCTGCTGCCATTAATAAAGTTTTTACTGGCCAGTTTTTTTAGAACGGAAACCCTGGTGATATAGTGGTTGAGAACTACGGCTGCTAATCAAAAGGTTGGCAGTTCGAATCCACCACATGCTCCTTGGAAACTCTATGAAGCAGTTCCCTGTCCCATGGGGTCGCTATGAGTCAGAATCGATCTTACAGCAATGGGTTCAGTTTGGTTTGTTTTTTTAGAACAGATCACCAGGTCTTTCTTCTTGTCTTAGTCTGGAAGTTCTGCTGAAACCTGCCCACCATGGGCGACTGTGCTGGTATTTGAAATACTGGTGACATAGCTTCCAGCATCACAGAAACATGCAAGCCACCACAGTATGACACACTGACAGTTGAGTGGTGGAAGGTGACAGCTGTTATTGTTGTGAAGTGCCATCAAGTCGGTTTTGACTCATAGCAACCCTATGCACAACAGAACGAAACACCGCCCAGTCCTGTGCTATCCTTACAATGGTTATTATGCTTGAGCCCATTGTTGCAGCCACTGTGTCAGTCCACCTTTTTGAGGGTCTTCCTCTTTTCTGCTGACCCTGTACTTTGCCAAGCATGATGTCCTTCTCCAGGAACTGATCCCACCTGACAACATGTCCAAAGTATGTAGGACGCAGTCTTGGCATCCTTGCTTCCAAGGAGCATTCTGGTTGCACTTCTTCCAAGACAGATTTGTTTATTCTTTTGGAAGTCCCTGGCATATTCAATATTCTTCGCCAACACCACAATTCTTCTTTGGTCTTCCTTATTCGTTGTCCAGCTTTCACATGTATATGATGTGATTGAACATACCATGGCTTGGGTCAGGCGCACCTTAGTTTTCAAGGTCACGGTAGTATACTATAATATGTTTAATGCTGCTACATTTTGTTTTGTTTTGTTTTGTTTTGTTTTAAAGAGTCCAGAAGAGAAAAGATAGAAGAGGATACAGGACTGGCTAACCATACTCTACTCAGACTTTTGCTTCCAGAAGACTCTGAGGGAGGCAACCAGCAAGCTTGTCTTTAGGCCTTCCTTGTCTAAATCAAAAGTGACTTATACATAGGTGCTTAAAAACATTAGAAAGCATCGTAACAATGTAATAAGCATTATAGGTGCACACATAATAGTGAAGTGATTTGAGAACGTTACAAAAATCATACATAACAGTGTTCTAAAGGGTAGACATATATAAAGAAATAAAATTTAGTGTAATATACTCCAGTGAGGTACCATGACACAGCCATCAGTGGCTAAAATTTAAAAACTGAAATGGACAAGTAATGGCGAGAATGTACAACAACTGGAACTACTCAAAAAACCCATTGCCAGCTTTGACTCATGGTGACCGATGTGTTACAGAGTAGAACTGCTCCATAGGATTTTCCTGGCTGTAATCTTTATGGAAGCAGATAACCAGGCCTTTCTTTCACAGCATCACAGCATGGGTCAGAACTGGCAATCTTTAGGTTAGTA
The DNA here is from genome assembly GCF_030014295.1 of Loxodonta africana. Lineage (NCBI taxonomy): Eukaryota > Metazoa > Chordata > Mammalia > Proboscidea > Elephantidae > Loxodonta > Loxodonta africana. The sequence continues at coordinate 49,173,340 of NC_087348.1, forward strand.
GCTAAGGGGAAACCATTTGCATCACCCAGGGACCTTATACTTAGTGGGAGTGTAAATTGGTCCAACCACTTTAAAACACTGTTATGTGTGCTTTTTGTAATATTCTGAAATCAACTCACTATTACATATGCACTCAAAATGCTTTTTACACTAGTATGTTTTTATAATGCTTTTAAACACCTGTATATATCACTTATAATTTCTGAACTTAGAAACATGTACACTTCTGTAATGCTTTGTAACCACACTATAAGTCATTACAAAGTTGCTCTGACCTTGCAAATAGCTAATAAAAACATGTGAAGTGATTTGTAAATAACTTCCCTAAATTGGGCTGTGCACCAGCACTCTATAATAATGGAATATAATATTAATCAAATCTCTACAATTTAGCAAAATATAAATATGTCACTAAATAATTCTGATAATTTTTAATTAATTAACTTGGCCTTGAAACACATGTATTAAGCCAGAATATAAAGATGTCATGCAGTGATTCCTTAATTGGCAGTAAGTCTAATCTCTATAAATTAACAAAATACAACAATGCCCTTAATTGACAATAAAGCATACCAATTATAGTTGAACATGACAGCAAGACATGATTTCTGCTCATTTTTTGTGAGAAGTCAGAAGCAAAAGGTGTCTCAGACTGTCTGTATGAAGACTGAAAGCCTGCTGAGATACTGGTCACCACTACCAAATTGGACCCTAGCTATGGATCAAAGAGTGATCAAGTCTTCTACCTGAGACCGCTCATTAAATGTTGTTATGGATTGAATTGTGTCACCCCAAAATGTGTGTCAACTTGGCTAGGCCATGATTCCTAGTATTGTGTGATTGTCCACCATTTTGTCATCTGGTATGATTTTCCTGTGTATTGTAAATCCTACTTCTAGGCTGGATTAAGGCAGTTATGTTAATGAGGCAGGATTCAATCTACAAGATAAGGTTGTATCTTGAGTCAGTTTCTTTTGAGATATTAAAGAAGTGAGCAGAGCGACAAGGGGACCTCATATCACCAAGAAAGTAATGCCAGGAGCAGAGTGTGTCCTTTGGACCTGGGGTCCCTGTGCTGAGAAGCTCCTAGACCAGGGAAGGATTGATGACAGGGACCTTCCTCCAAAGCCGACAGAGACAGAAAGCCTTCCCCTAACGTTGGAGCCCTGTATTTGGACTTCTAGCCTATCAGACAGTAAGAGAATAAACTTCTGTTTGTTAAAGCCATCCACTGGTGGTATTTCTGTTATAGCAGCTCTACATAACTAAGACAAAGGTAAAAGCCTGAAGTCTAAAGATTTGAGCTCTAATATTTAAACTAACTTTATAATCACTAATTCTAATTCTCCAATGCTAAATGAATGTCTTGAGGTCTTGTGTGCCTTACCATGACTACAGCAATAATCTAAATGAGTTTATGCATGACAAACCTGAGCATTTCTTTATTCTTAAGATAAAATCCTCCAGGACAAACATTACTTGCCAGTATCTACTAAAGCTGAACATTTACATGCGTTTTTTTTATAATGCAGAAATTCCACTTTTAGGTATATACCCAATAAAAATGCGTATACAATATGTATGGGAATGTTCATAACAGTATTGTTCTTAGTAGCCAAAAATGGAAACAACCCAAATGTTTATCAATAGTGGAAAAGAAAAATAAAAGGCGAATTTATACATTGAAATTCTGTGCAGCAGTGAAGATGAACAGACCACTGCTACTAGCAACGACATGGAAGAAAATCAGAAGAGCTCCTTGGAAATGTTGCCTGAGTTGAGTTTTGGGAGTTTAAGTTTTACAAGCAGACAAAAGGGAGTAGAGAAAAGGCACTGCAGGCAGAGGGAACACTATGCTCGGAAGCACATAGAGGCAAAAAAAAGTATGGATAATTTTAGGAATCATAAGCAGTTCTATATCGTTGGAGTATTAATTGGGAGGTGGGGATGGCAGAGGGAGCTGCAGGTGATAAGACTGGCCACAGAAGCAGTGACCAGGTGGTAAAAGCTCCTTTCACCCCAGCTAAACAGCTTGAACTGTAGGTCTCAGTCTTTTTATGGAAATATATTCTGCTGAAGTTCTGGTTAAAATTATAGGCCATCTTACTAGAAAAATGCACATACAAAATTGTACATACAAGTCATAGTTCCTCTGATGCTCAGCCACTGACTCCTAGTCTATGCCTCTCAGATTAAGCATTCCATCCTTGCAAGGAAAATGAGATTAAAGAGCTTTAAGCAAAACATCAGGAGCCCTGGTGGCAAAATGGTTAAGTGCTGTGCTTGGCTGCTAACCAAAAAGTCAGTAGGTAGAACCCACCAGCCGCTCCCTGGAAGAGAGATGTGGCAGTCTGCTTTTGGAAAGCCTTGGAAAGCCTATGGGGCAGTTCTACTTTCTCCTGTAGTGTCATTATGAGTCAGAATTGACTCAGTGGCAATGGGTTTTGGGTTTAAGTAGAATATCGGCATGATCACATTTATATTTGAGAAAGATCAGTGGCTGCAATATGGAGGTTGGATTGGAAGCTGAGGCAGGGTGACCAGCAGGAACTGATTAAAATGGTAAAGAACAGATAAGGGCTTGAACTAAGACTCTGTGTGTCAGAGCAGGATTGTAAGAATATTCACAGGCAGAGACACCAAGGACTGGTGGCTGATTAGATGTGAGGGTTGAAGGAGAAACTAGGTTCCGCAATTCTCCCTTGCTTCCAGCTTGAGTTAGTGGTCTGGCCACCTACCAAAGACAGGAACTAGAGCACTGGAGACATTTTGGTTAAAAATGAATTGAGGCAAAGATGTTTCTCGGAAAGGAGTAGACCACACCCTAACTGCAGAGGCTTCAAGTGCATCCTGATTGGTGTTGGGGCCTAGGCTGCTGCCCCCCACCTCCTCCCACTCCTACTCCATTTGCATTTGGGCCCTGATTTACAAAGGAATTAAGGTTTCCCCTTAGGAAATAAAAGCAGATTCTGACATCTACCAGCACTCCTTATCCATGTGTATGAACTAAAAGAGCTGTGTAAGGGAGGAGTTTCAACATTTGGGGCCCAGTCCACCATGGCTCTGAGTCATCATAGCTGAATGTAACACTTGGGAAGAAAGGTTTTTTTTTTTCTTCCCTACTTCCAGAACTGAAACAATGGTGCTGCACCATCATCAAAACACTTTCACTGAGTAAGGATCACCCTGGGCTAGCTGGTGGACATTTGTGCCAGGTCATTGTAGAGAACAGCGATGCATATGGACAGAGGACTGGGTAGAGTTTGATGTTTCGACAGTCACAGCAGTCAAGGAGAACACAAGCAGATTTTCTAGTTCCATTTATTAAGACAACCTGAACCTTTGGAATCTTGGGGTTATCACACAAGGGAGGCAAGTGGAATGCTCCAAGTCATTCGATTTGAACATTGAGAGGAGTGTGACCTCATTTTGAACCCCAGGGGAGTGAAACAGGATATATTGGTTTCATCAGATTTGCATTTTTAGAAGATCATTTTGACTGCTTTATAGAAAATAGATTTGGAAGGAGCCAAATATGGATGCAGGAATACAAGAGGCCACTGTAGTCGTTGAGGCTAGAGGTGCTGGTGGCCTGAACTAGGGACTGACAGGGGATATGGAGAGAATTTAATGCATTCAAATGTATATCACATATATTTTAGAGGTAGAATAAACAGAACATGGTAATTGACTGGATATGAGGGAATGGCAAGGGGCAGAAAGAAGTCACAGATTACTACTGGGTCATTTGGGTAGACGGTGGAACCATCCCTGCAGAAGGACCAGATGGGGAACTGGGAGATTGTGGGTTCAGTTTTTTACATGTTAAAATTTGTAGAGTTTATAAGACATTCAAATGGATTTGTTAAGTAGACAGACATGGGTCAGGTCTGGAGTTCAGAGGAAAGGTTAAACATTTATTGTGGGATCCATTCATCTCTAGATAGTAATAGAAGCTGTGAGGTGATAATAAGTGAGATCTACTGAGATATTAAAGAGAGTAGGACCTAGGACAACACCAACATTTAAAGGTTTTGTAGACAGGAAGACTCAGTAGAGGAAATTGAGAAGTAAATGAAAAAACTAAGAAGGTATAGTATTGCAGAAGTCAAAGGAAGAGGCTGTTTCAGAGAGTTGACTATGTTAACTGATTCTGAACAGTTAAAATGGAGATTGGATAATCTATTGATTTTTGCTGATGTGAGTTATATAAAAAATATTTAACAATATGGCTTGGGCACTGACCAATCAGAATTGGTGTTACCCTGATTTGGGAGCAAGGTGATGGGGACCCTTGCTGTGCCTGGCATTAGCCCTTCAGTTACTAGATGATGGGGAGGTGTGCCTCCCCTCTAGGAAGGGGCTTAAGGCAATAAGCAGGGAAGAAGTACTGGGGGCTTTGGGTGGCAGCTATTCATAAACCAGTACAAAGATATTTCAGTAATTAAAATTCAAGCATACCTGTATGACACAGTTGAATGTTATTTGTGGTTTCAGCATCAAGAGATCATCTGTGCCATTGATACGAGATTTTTCAGTGGAAATGAGGGAGCCAAAGCCAGGTTAAGTTGGTTGGGGAAGTGATTGGGGGTGGAGGGTAGAGGGAATGAATGTAGACAACTCTTCCAAGATGTTTGATTTTGGGAAAGACAGCCAACCTTGTGATAGCCAAAGTTAGAGGTGGGGAAATTGTATGTTTTTGTATGTTGGCAGAGACTTTGTTGTTGTTAAGTGCCATCAAGTCAGTTCCGACTCGTAAGGACCCTATAGGACAGAGTAGAACTGCACCATAGGGTTTCCAAGGAGCAGTTGGTGGTTTTGAACTGCCAACCTTCTGGTTAGCAGCTGAATTCTTAACCACTACTCCACCAGGGCGTGAGCACAGAAGGCTAGGCCTCGTTTAGAAGAAGGAATACCTCTTTAATATGAATAGGGTGGAAGGAAATAATTTTGTAGATATCGTGGCCAAAAATTAAAGGAATTACTTTCCAATAGACTTTTTCTTTTTTTCCCCGAGAAATAGGCAATGAGGGTTATTTGCTGAGAATGAGGAGGATGTAAGGGATCCAAAGTTTAATAAAAGTAGGTAGGTGTGTTGATTAGAGAAAAGTACAGAGAAAGCATATGGTTCCCTCGCTAGCCAAACACCTTCATCTCCCAGCTATACCACAAGAACATTCCATGCACTGTGTCCCAGCTCCATCCATGTCTCCCCCACTCCCACTCTCATTCCTTTTTCTACACAGTAGCTGGAATGTCCTTTTTAAAGGAAAGTTAGACTATTTGAATCAGCTGCTTAAAACTCTGCAGTGGCTTCTCATAGCCCTTGGAACAAAATCCCAAGTCCTCACTTGGGTCTATAAGGCCTTTATGATGTGGCCTCTTCATACCTTTTTCCAACCTCATCTTCTACCACTCTCTGCATCAAGTCATGCTGTCACATTGCTCTTCCTCTGACAGACCAATCACACTTCCACCCCAGGGTCTTTGCACTTGCTGTTCTCTAGAGTGTCCTCCCAGAGGCCCACATGACTTGATTTTCACCCTATTTGGTTCTCTGCTCAAATGTCACTTCCTCAGTGAGGCCTTCCCTGACCATTTCATCTAAAATGGCATCAGTATCCTCTTTCCTAGCTGTATTTTTCTTCATAACTCTTATTGTGATCTGAGATATTAAATATCCATCTGCCTATTGCCTGATACTCCCCTAGGATATAAACTCCACAAGGCCAGGACCATGGTCTGTCTTGTCCATTTTGTATCTTCAGTAACTATAAAAGCACCTGTCACAGAGTTGATGCTTAATGAATACCTGATTGATTGATGGTTGCTATCAACCATCATTGGGTTTTGCCAGAGTAGGGACAAATGGACCAGATGGCAAAGTAAAAGAGGATATTTGCAAAAGACTGAATGAAATAATAGACCATTAAATCAAAGCTGAGTAAGGAATCAAAGAGAGGACTACATGGCAAGAATTAAAGGGGAGTTCTTTGAACTAGATAGTCCAAAGAAGTTGGAGAATACTCATAATGGGAACAGCTAAGCAAGCAAATTGTAATGTAAGAATTTGAGGTCAAGGAATGGGATGCTTGTATTTGAGGTTTTGGAGTTGAAACTGTTTCAAGTGGCACAAGATTCTGTATGTAACTGTGGAAGTCCATGGAAGAGGACAAAGGAGAAGATCATTGGAAGTAAAGGTGGCCAAGAAATTGAGAGGCTAAGGTGTTAGCCATCATTGTGGACTTTGTAGTGACCCAGGATAAGCCTGGTACAAAGAATGAAGAGAAAGGACAAAGGCAGTATAACCACAGGGCATGGGCATCCTCAAAGGAGTAGGAATTTTTCCAAGAGGGTGAAGAAGAAGTAATGGTCTAGAAATAGTGATGGAAGGAACGGAGGACAAGGTCTGTCCTGTGGTAAGTAGATGTAAGTACAGATCCACCACCACAGAGGGCTGTTCTAAAAGAGAGCAGGTTTTAATTAAGACGAGGTATGAAGAACATTCCTAGAACGTGTGGACTATATAGTGGAATTTGCTGATCACAGAGTAGGAGTTCCAGAGGGTACACTGGAAAGCTGAGGGTGTGGGGTGGACTATAGCAGTGGAAACTGATTCAGGGACAAGGAAATATGGAATATTATGGGGATGAGGGGGTAGTGCAGTCATTCTCAAACAATGTCCATCAGAATTGAGGAGAGCTTGTTAAAACAGGTTGCTAAACCCCCCTCCAGAGTTTCTGATTAAGTAGATTTGGGGTGGGACCTGAGAATTTGCATTTCTAAGAAGCACCTAATGACGTGGATGCTGCTGGTCCAGGGACCACACTTTCAGATCGCCAATGTAATGGAAGACCAGTGACCAATGTGGCAATGAAGACAGGGATGAAAGGGGAAGTGTGGATTAGTCCCAACCATCTCCTAGAGGACATCAGGCTCTGGGCTACTGAATGGAGAGCGTGGCTGCAGTCACTCTAGGTGGTATCAGTTTGACTTTAGTGGCCTCAGTACATTGAGCTCAGTACATTACAGTGTAAGGGTCTGGTCTGAATTCAAATGGTCAGTTTAGTCCCAAAGAATGTACCTTTGTTGTTAGTTGCAGTAGAGTCTATTCTGACTCCCGGCAACCCCACATATGCAGAGTAGAACTGCTCCCTAGGGTTTTCAAGACTGTGACCTTTTGGAAACACATCGCTGAGGTGCTCTTGGTATGTTTGAACTGCCAGCCTTTTGCTAATAGTCAAGTGCTTAACCATTTGCTCCACCCAGGGACTCTGAATATACCTTGGGGCCCAGAAATATTTACTATAAGGCATCCCTTTCGGGGGCCTAGCACAGAGCATTGCAACCATGTGAACTGGAGGATATTTACACGGAGTCCAGTGGAATTAGAGACCAGACCAAAGCTCTATCGCAATGAGATTGTTGTGGCTTGGGTTGTAAAGTCAGTAGTGATATCATCGTGTCTGGCTCCACTAACAAGCAGGCATAGACAGCTTGATCAGCGCAACAATGACGTAGAACTGCCTATAGCCCTCAGGTGTCAAACTTCACAGGCTGTCTCTTATAAATGAAATCACAATTATGCCCCTAATCTGGATGCTTGCAGGCCTTACTTAATTGACTAGCAAGATTCCAATCATTTCCAGGGTTTTCCCTGAAAACATTTGGAGAGCTGAAATTTGGAATAGTCTTACAAGAATAACCTCATTGAGACTTAACTAGAATTCTGGAAATATTTCTGAACCTTAACTTCAGACTCTCAGAATCTCCAAACCCTGACTTAGTTGATTTGAAGGTAGCATGGTATCCACAGATTTTGGTGTCCATGAATTTCCTTCTCCTCTAACATTTGTGATTCCTAGGGATGATTGGAAACCCTGGTGGTGTAGTGGTTAAGAGCTACAAGAATGATTACACATGTCCCTGAGTCACTCCTGGCCCTCATTTGCTGTTAGCCTGCTAGTAGAGGGAGAAGTCATGTGTGACAAGCAACAACACTAAAGTGTGAGCCAAGTTATCTTGCTAGAAGCTCAGTCTGAACAGAATGCAGAAACCGCAATAGGAAAAGGAGCGGCAGTTTGAGTCGGAGCCAGCCAACTCTCTGGGAATTGCAGGTGGGACTCCCCCCCTGGCACCAATGTCCTAAAGAGGTACAAAGAACTCTATGGGGTTTTCCAGGGGGGTTAATGACCCAAAGTGACACTAATTTAACCTATTAAGCAAAAAAACCAAACCCATTGTCATTGAGTTGATTGCGACTCATAGCGACCTTATAGGACAGAGTAGAACTGTCCCATAAGGTTTCCAAGGAACGACTGGTGGATTCAAACTGCCAACCTTTTGGTTAGCACCTGTAGCTGTTAACCACTGTGCCACCAGGGCTCCCTAATTTAACCTATTAACCCATTGCCATTGAGTCGATTCTGGCTCCGTGAAAAGCAAAAGCTAACCTCTGTTTTGTTAAAAAAAAAAAAAAAAAAAGTTGCCGTTGAGTCAATTCCGACTCATAGTGACCCTACTTTTGTTACTTCTCAAAAAGAGACTGGATTTATGTTGGGCCTGCCCCTTTAATCTGCTGTGGGAAAGAGGTGGGGCCACCCATAAATACCTGTGTGTACCTTGGCTCCGGGCTAGGGCAGGGCAAGACTTTACAGAGCTAGGCACCTACCAGGACGTGAAATGTCTGTCTAGTAAAGTCTCAGAAGGTCTAAAGACTGTAGTGCTATGTATCCTCTGGGCATGCTAAATTAACTAGAAATTAGGACAAGTACACACAGCTTGGCAACAGAATTTGAATATGCTCTCAGAGGTTCTCCACTCTGGGGTTTAGGGGATTGGGCATCCATTCATTCAAATAAATATTTCTGAACATACCTCAGAATCACCAGGGGGCACTTTTGCCCCCAAAACACACGTCTTTATAAGTTTGCTTTCCACAGTCCTTCAGAGGCTATTTATTTCTTCCTAGACACTCTGTCTGAAATTTAGGTAACATAAAAAAGATGAGCGACCGTACCAGTATTCAATGACTACACATCAAACTAGATAATTTTTCCCAAGTTCCGGGTAACCTACTCTATTAAAACATCCTCAATAACTTGTCTGTAAAAATAGTTAATGAAGCAATGCTAATTGAAAGGCATATGTAGAAATACTATTGGCCGCCATTTATTGACCACCTCCTACCTGCCAAGCACTTCATACATGTTCTTATTTAATTCTCAGAATAACCCAGTGAGGTGGATGCTATTCTCCCCATTTTCCCAATTAAGAGAGAACTGAAACAAGAGGGTTTAAGTGATTTCTCCAAGATCCAGAGCTAAAATTTAGGTCAAAACTTTATTGGACCTAAACTTTAGTGGGCAAGAAAATTATTATTTTAGAAGACTGTACATTTTAAAGTAACTTCTTCCCTAGGAAACATTCTCTACCTTTATCTCCTTACCTCTGCTCCTAGTGGCAAGCTCTCCTGCACACTGAGACCCTGTCCTTTTGCACCTACTGAGATCTGTGTTTTTCAGAACCCTCACTCCCATTCTACTTCTGCTTTAAGGATGAACGCTAGGGTCTTTACCATGGTTCTAGATTTGAACCCAGCTCAGTGTCAGTCTTTAAAGACCAGGCAAACCACCCTTGTGCTTCTCCTCTTTCTCTTCCCCTCCCCACTTTCCTCTTTCCTTTGTAAATTAAGCCTCTGCTACTTCCCTAGAAAACAAATCTCATCTGACACTGAAACTTTACTTTGAGCCAAAGAAGCCTTTTAGGACTTGGAACATTAATTAGCACAGCTTGGCTTCAGAAGCTTTGGAGCTGGACATCACGCTGGACCATTTGAGCCTGAAGTTTTCTACATCTGCTCCTGGATGCTCCCTGCTCTCTCAGCTGAAACCTGCACCATGTGAAGAGGAGTTTCTGTTTAACACTGTCACTCTGAAACCCTAGCAGGCCAGACAGGTCTGGGACTGATGGTCTTTATCCAAGATGCTCTAAGCCAAGACCATCCTGGATTCTCTATGTCACAGCTCCCCAGCATCACTGACATGTCATTCTCTAGGGCACAGGCCTGCTTTCTCATAGACCCAACCCTTTCATTTTCCTTTACATGATACAGAGCTGAGCCCACTGGTCTGATCTCTTTCTATTATCCTGGGGAGTTTACCACAGTGGTTTATTTTTTTTTTTTTTACCTTTTCCATTACGGGTCCTTTGTAAGGCCCACCAAAGTCTACCCTGGCATGTTTCAGTAACTTCCAATTTCAGAGTAAAAGAGTTGGAGAATTGATATTTTCCAGAAGACGACAACTCCAAGAACGTATATTGAGATGAGGTAAACCCAATGGTGGCTGGTAAATGTCTAGCAACTGGCTCTCTAAGGGAAAAAGCAAGCACATGCATGTGTATGGGGATGTATGTATATATCAAATGTATGTATATGTGTATGTATATGTATATACATGTACATTTATTATACATTTTACTGATATAAAATATGCAGTTTACAAATAATAATAAAATATTCAATGCCTTTTTAAAAATTTAATACAGCCAATCGATTGTCACAGAATGCTTTTGTTGATCTTTGCCTAAGTCTCATATCCATGGTCAACCAATGGCTGCACCTGGTGAACCAGTGTAGTTCTGACATGAATATTCATTAATATTTTCTTTTATGTTAACCTGTAAGACAAAAGTGAAACAAACGAAGATGTATGTGGCAACTTCACTTATCAAAGCATGAGTAACTTCTTTGCTGAATAAGGTAATAGTTTTTTTATTAAATATTGGGAGGATGTTTCCTTAATTTTTTGTACTGTTCACAATGTAATGGTTATAGACACCACACACTTTAAAGTTAAATCTGTATTATTAACTTTTTTTCCATCACTTTCTTAAGTCTAGACAATTGGCAAAACAGTAAACAAACCCTGATTTGTATTGTTGCTGATTTCTGTGGTATAAATACTCCCACCATGGCTAATGTTAAGCTACCTATGAGATGTCACCGAACAGAGTTGGGAAGAGATGCAACTGAACCATTATATAGTATTCTCTGCTACAAAAGATGTCTTTAGGGTGTTAAAAAGCAAAGACGTCACTTTGATGACTAAGGTGCATCTGACCCAAGCCATGCAAAAGCTGGACAATGAAAAAGGAAGACCAAAGAAGAATTGACACATTCAAATTGTGGTGTTAGCAGAGAATATTGAACATATCATGTACTGCCAGAAGAACAAACAAATCTGTCTTAGAGAAAGTACAACCAGAATGCCCCTAAGAAGCGAGGACAGCAAGACTTTGTCTCGCATACTTTGGACATGTTATCAGGAAGGATCAGCCCCTGGAGAAATACATCATGCTTGGTTAAGTAGAGGGTCAGCGAAAAAGATGGATTGACCCTGTGGATGCAACAATGGGCTCAAGCATAGTAAGGATCATGAGGATGGCGCAGGACTGAACAGTGTTTCATTCTGTTGTGCACAGCATCACTACGTGTTAGAATTGACTCAACTGCTATTTATATATACGTATGTATGTATATACATACATACGTATATATAAATGTATGTATATGCCTATTCCCAGGGAGGAAACCCTGGTGGCATAGTGGTTAAGAGCTATGGTTGCTAACCAAAAGGTTGGCAGTTCAAATCCACCAGGCACTCCTTGGAAACTCTATGGGGCAGTTCTACTCTGTCCTGTAGGTTGCTATGAGTTGGAATTGACTCTAAGGCAATGTGTTTTTATCCCCAGGGATGATACTCAAAATACTTGAAGATATTTAAAAACTAGGCTTGCTTTGGGAATGACCAATCAGAAAAAAGGCTGCTCCTAAGAACTGAACAGAGTTCTGGACACTCACACATTAATCCTTTAGTTTCTGGATCATGGGGATGTCCAGGAGAGGGAAGCAGGAGAGGTGGCTATCAATCAATGATATGGAGATATTTCAGAATTTGGACCACCATGCTGGCCATGCTGGGGAGCCCACATTTCCCTGTAATGCATTCATCGTGTCGTTTTATTTATCTTAGCAAAAAAAAGGCAACACATGTTTAATTTTTCAGTGCAAATTACTGTATTCACCACAGGCTAAAGAATATGTATATATATACATACACACATACATTTGAATTTATGGAAGACTAAAGATGTAAAAAAAACCCAGCACCTCACCAAATACAAACAGGAAGGAAATCAGCCTCTGTAATAAAAAAAAAAAAAAAAAATTTTTTTTTTTTTTCTGTAATAGGACAGGCTTAATGTAACTACAAACAAGAAAGGGTGGAAAAGGAAGAAAAAATGTGCATTAAGTTGAAGATACTGTAAAATTCGAAAGTCTAGTATCTTCACATTGCTTTATAATCACTGAGTTATTCTTAGTTCTCCACCAAATATACTGTCAGCTCTTTGAAGGTGTAGACTGTGCACTTAGGTTACACAACTCTAGAGCCCAGCACAGTGCCTAGTTCAATATTTAACAAACGATGAATACATAAATGAAACTTTAGACTCCTGGGCCTGACCTTGAAGTAGCTGTGTGACCTTGAAGGTAACTCACTCTGGTGTCAGGCTCCTTTTCTGTAAAACAAGACTATTAAACCTTTTTGGTCCTTTCCAGCTCTAAAGCATCATAAAGAGTTTGCAAGAGTTCAAGATATGCAAGAATAAGGAAAGACTAGTGATAAAGCAAGAAAATCGCATTTTGGCAAATATGAGAGCACCTACCATATGCAAAAAGGAACCCTGGTGGCACAGCGGTTGAGTGCTTGGCTACTAACTAACCTAAAGGTTAGCACGCTCCGTGGGGGAAAGATGTGGCAGCCTGCTTCTGTAAAGATTTCAGCCTTAGAAACTCTATGGTTCAGTTCTACTCTGCCCTCTAGAGTCGCTGTGAATCGGAATCGACTAGACAGCAATGGGTTTTGGGTTTTTTTTTATTATTATTATATGCAAAATGTGTAATAATTTTATAAAGTCTGCTGGGAAATGAAAAATGACTAAGCTGTTCTGTTCATGAAGAAATCACAACGTAGTAAAGACCAATACCATGATACAAGAGAGAGAATGAAATGAGTGTTGTAACAGATACACAAATAAGCCATTTCAGAAGTGCAGAGGAGTGATTTATTCTAATTGCCATATTGATATAACTCCATGACATTTGTATACCAATTGTTTTCCCAAATTCCAAGATTTAATTAATAAAGATTGATATATAGTAGTAGGTGAATAAATAATTTTTTAAAGCCATTGCTGTGCCTGGCACATACTAAGTGCTTTTTTAAATGTGATTATCCCAAACCCAAAACCTTAGCAGGTCACGCAAGGCCCTTCAAGTCTCTCTTCAGCTTCCCTTTCCAGTTCTTTTTCCACACCACCTCATCTTCTCCAATCCACAGCTGACCACAGTCTAGCACATACATTGTCCCAAAGACACAAAAGCAGAAGAAATTTCAGTCCCTTTCCTCCTCGAAATAGAGCTTATTGAGAGATTTCTAATCACAAATAAGTGATCCTGGGGTTTTATGTAATTGATGAGGAAGTAAGTATGCTGCTAACCAATGTTTGTTTTGCTGCTTATGTTGCCTAGAGAAGAAGAAACATTGGCTAGAGCATCTCTATGCCTCAGAGACTTTGGACCAGCCTCTTTGGCTGCTTCCACTGGTAACTAACATTACTAGGGGCTGTCTTTACCTTTAAACACATCCCTTGAAAAAGTTCAAGTCTTTGCCATGTCACTTGCCAGCTGTGTAAACATGGGAAAGTTTCTTAACTCCTCTAACTCAGTTTTTCCGCCTATAAAATAGGGATGGCAATAAGAATGGTTTTGTTGCTGGGTACAGTCAAGTTGATTCCGACTCATAGCAACCCTATAGGACAGGGTAGAACTGCCGCATAGGGTTTCCTAGGCTATAATCTTTACGGAAGCAGATTTCCAGGTCTTTTCACCCATGGAGCCACTGGTGGGTTCAAATCACTGATCTTTGATTTAGCAACCATGCACTTAACCATTGTGCCACCAAGGCTCCTGATAATAAGAATAAAATAATAATAAAGAACCAAACCCATTGCTGTCGTGTTGATTCTGACCCATAGTGACCCTATAGGACAGTAGAACTGCTCCATAGGGTTTCTAAGGACCAGCTGGTGGATTTGAACTGCCAACATTTTGGTTAGCAGCCTTAGTGAGCTCTTAACCATTGCACCACCAAGTCTCCTTTCCATGAAGATGACAGCCTTGGAAACCCTATGGGGCATGTACTGTATTGAATTATGTTCCCCCAAAAATGTAACAGTTTGGCTGGGGGATGGTTTTCCCCAGTATTGTGAATCATGCCTCTATGACGTTAATGAGGCAGAATGGGTGGCAATTGTGTTAGTGAGGCAGGACTCAAGTCTACAAGACTGGATTGTGTCTTGAGGCAATCTCTTGAGATATAAAAGAAGTGAGCAGAGGGACAGGAGGACCTCATACTAACCACCAAGAAAGCAGTGCCAGTAGCAGAGCGAGTCCTTTGGACCTGGGGTCCTTGCACAGAGAAGCTCCTAGTCTGGGGGAAATTGGTGAGACGGCCAACAGAGAGAGAAAGCCTTCCCCTGGAGCTGACACCCTGAATTCGGACTTCTAGCCTACCTTACTGTGAAAAAATTAACTTCTCTTTGTTAAAGCCATCCACTTGTGGTATTTCTGTTATAGCAGCACTACATACTAAGACAGGGCACTTCTACTCTGTCCTACAGGGTCGCTCTGAGTCGGAATTGACTCCATGGCAGTGGGTTTGGTTTGGTTAGGTTATGTTTCAAGTTATTGAAAATTCAGATAAACAACAAAGGGAATTTATTGATTTACTTAACTGAAAGTGCAATAGTATCTGACGTGAGGTACATTTTGATCCAACAATCAATGATTTCAACTGAGGACCTGTTTCTCACCATATTTTTTCTTTGTCCTCTGCTGTCCTGGCATTATTCTCCAGCTTCACAAAGTGGATTCCTGGCAGCTCCAGGGTCCCTACTCTTGGTAATAAAACGATCACCAGTAGTTCAGGCCTCTAGTCCTTAAAAGCACTCCTTAGGGGAAGAGAGTCTCTTGTGGTACTCTCAAATGAAGAGAAAGGAAACTTCTCCCACAGATATCCCAGCAAATACATTGATCCATTTAGTTGTGTTAGATTTGCATTGTATGCCTATTTTGGAAAGACCAGGAGACCAAGGAGGCAGGGGTATAGTGACTGACTTCGGCTCATTACACCTCTACCCTAGAATTAGGGTTGGGGTCAATCCCACCTAAACCATACTGCTGACAATGGGGAAATGGTATTTTCCTCATAACAAAACGTATGGCTATTACCAAGAAAGGAAATTTCTACCATAAACACTTTGTCCTGCCTCTCCCTCCAGGAGGTCCTACCCATTATACTAGGTAGATTTCATAAGTTTTCCTGTCCTCACTCATATTCTAGCAGATTCTTCTTAGCTGGTATTCTGGCCTTATTCTCTACTGCTATTCATATAACGACTATGATGGGATGATGGGACATGGAACCATCACTGACCCTACAAATTTAAGTCTTCAACTAGTCCCAGAATGAAGGAGTCCTTTAATGAATTTGATATAAAGCTGGAATTGTCAGTCCATCCCTACAAAAGTTGAGCCACCCATATGCCCTGAAGCTCAGCTTTCAAAATCTCACTGTATGTAAAGGAAGAAAAGTTAACTTTGGATTTTAGACAAGCAAAGTCTAATGGCATGGTCTTAATCTTATTGCATACCACTTTAGAGCACTGAAAACAGGCAGCATTTTGAATTTTTACTAAGAATGTGTATGCTATTAAAAAAAATTGAGCTGCTCTTATGCTAATCTTCACAGATTTCTCTGCACACAAGGAACTTTTGTCTTTGGTTACTGACACACTTTTCTCATGCTCTATTTTTGAGTTTCAGTGCTTGCTTCTTGAAATTTTTCCAAAGAAGAGGATTAAAAAATATAACAATTAAGGACTCTCAAGAAAATAATCAAATTATACTTCTACCATTCTTATTCCTTTTAAAATTAAAACAAATGAACGTAAGCCATGTTGAATACCATTTTTAAGAGTTTTCACTCAGTCTTTTAAAGGTGAGTGCTGATTTCTGCTGCTTTCTCTGTTAACCACATCTGAAGTAGAAGACCTGAGACATAACTACCCACTGGTGACAGCATACTTTATAGTTTAAGCAAAGCATCCTAAAGGAAATAAACAGGATCTCAGGAGCTGATTGTGAAAACCTAAAAGAATGACAATATTATTACAGACCTATTTTTATATTTTAAATCTTTGAAGTTTAAGTATATAATATAGGCTATTTTTTTATATATGTATTTTTATACAAATGTTTGGCATTCCATGCTTAGGCATCTTATTACTTTGTGGGATGATCACTTTCTAATCAAGTCTAGCGAGCACGGCTTCAATGCTCTGACCATTAAAGAGTGAGGGCTTATTTGGAGTCCATATAATCATATAGGCGCATGTATCATATATGTGTGTATATGTGCATATTATGCTTGTATCTCATATACATACATATACTGTTTCTTTTTCCTTCCTGTATGCAATAACTAAGAGTTAAAATTTTTATTTCAGTATATATTGCCTACTGAAATTGACAAATGATCAATACATACAGCTCCTTTTACTTTTTAAAATAGCTTTTTTTTTTAAAGATTAAATCATGTTGCTTTATTTTTTATTGTACTTTAGACGAAGGTTTATAGAACAAACTAGTTTCTCATTAAACAGTACACATTGTTTTATGACACTGGTTAACAACCCTATGACATGTCCACATTCTCCCTTCTCAACCTGGGTTCCCTATTACCAGCTTTCCTGTTCCCTCTTGCCTTCTATTTGTTGCCCCTGGGCTGGCATGCCCCTTTAGTCTCATTTTGTTTTATGGGCCTGTCCAATCTTTGGCTGAAGGGTGAACCTCAGGAGTGACTTCATCACTGAGCTGAAAGGGTATCCAGGGCCATGCTCTCAGCGTTTCTCTGGTCTCTGTCAGGCCAGCAAGCCTGGTCTTTCTTTGTTGAGTTAGAATTTTATTCTACATTTTTATCCAGCTCTGTCTGGGACCCTCTATTGTGATCCCTGTCAGAGCAGTCGGTGGTGGTAGTCGGGCACCACCAAGTTGTACTGGACTCAGTCTGGTGGAGGCCATGGTTGATGTGGTCCATTAGTTAAAATAACTTTAAAAAAAAATGACATGCAATAAACCACACATATTTAAAATGTATAATTTCATAAGTTTGACATTTGTATACACCTGTGAAACCACTACCGACACTTGAGATAATGAACATACCCATCAATACCAAAACTTTTCTCATGTCCTTTTGTAATCCCCCTGTGCCCCTCCTTCCAAGCTGCCACTGATCTGTTTTCTGTTAATATAGACAAAAAATTTTATACAAATGGAGTCATACAGTACATGCTTTTTATGTCTGCCTCTTTTCACTCAGCACAATTATTTTAAAATTCATCCATGTTGGTATATATATTAATCATTTGTTCCTTTTTATTGTTGAGTAGTAAGGAATATAGTGTTTTTTTTTTTTAATAATTTTCTTTTTGTTGTATACACAGCAAAAACATACACCAATTCAAGTTTCAACATGTACAATTCAGTATCATTGATTACATTCTTTGGGCTGTACAACCATTATCACCTTCCTTTTCCAAATTGTTCCTCTCCAGTTAACATAAACTCATTGCCTCCTAAGCTTCCTATCTGTTCTTTCAAGTTGCTGTTGTCAGTTTGACCCCATACAGACAGATCTTAAAAGACCATAATGCTCAAGGCAGACATTCTTTACTAGCTAAGGTAAATGATCCTTTGGTTTTAAGAAGACTTCAGGGAATTTTTTTTTTTTTAAGGTTTAAAGATTATCTTAGGGCAATAGTTTTGGGGGTTCATTCAGCCTCCTTAGCTCCAGAAAGTCTGGATTCCATGAGATTTTCAAATTCTGTTTTGTATTTTCCTCCTTTTGATCAGGATTCTTCTACAGAATCATTGATCAAAATGTTCAATAATGGTAGCTGGGCACCATCTAGTTCTTCTAGGAATATAGAGTTTTAATTCTTAATATAAAAGTTTGTTAATTCTGATTAATCTTTTACTTTAATCTTTTGTCTATGGTAGAGGTATTTTAACTCTGCTGCAACTCTTAGGATCTTCTGTCTTATCCCGTCTACCCAGTGGTACACCTCTACCAGTGTTCCACCAGCTTCTGCAATGGGGGTGGGTGACCTTGCTCCATCACAACAAGCTTATTGCAGTCCCACTAACATTCAAGTTGATGCTCAAGAGAAGCTCATAAAATCTGGACTTCAAGACTGTCTCTACCTGACTGAGCTGAGCTACCAAGTTTAGTGGATGTGGCTGCTCTCCTAATTGCTTAGAACAGCTTTCAAGGTATTTCCTTCCTAGAGACCCAAATGGACAACACAGCAAAAGATCCTTGCTAGAGCCCAGAGAGGGGAAAACTGGGATGCATGATTAAACACTTTGTTTACCTCCTTTTCCTTCCTCCCACAATATCTCTGGGGGCAAGCTTCCCTCCCTTCTTCCTATATAGAACTCAACAGTCTAGCCCACAAGCCTGGACCTTGATAAATGAATTATGGAGGGAAAGGAAGGTATGCAATCCTCTCTTAATAGTCTGACTTGCAAAGGTAGAGTGGTGCAGAAAAATCCTATTTTTTGAGTGCCAGTGCTGGATTTCCTCTTTGCATTCTTCTGTAACACTTCTAATCTCCCTAGGCAGACAAGGGTGAAGATCATGTGCCCTGACAAGCTAACTATAAAAGCACATTAATACTTTTCAACATACTGGTATTACCTCCATTTTACTTGCTACTAAAGTGTTCGAATCAACACCCACCTAATGGAGTCCTGGGTGGTGCCAACGGTTAAATGCTTCACATTAACTGAAAGGTCAGTGGTTCAAACCCACCCAGAGGTACCTTGGAAGAAAGGCCTGATGATCTGCTTCCAAAAGGTCACAACCTTGAAAACGCTGTGGAGCGCAGCTCTACTCTGTCACACGTGGGGTCTTCATGAGTAGGAAATGACTCAACGGCAACTGGTTTTCTGGTTTTGGTACTCCGATTTACAATAAAGTTGCAGCTGATGGAGAATCAGAGACCCTCTCCCTTCCACAGTTTATCCCCTCTTCACCCAGTGGTGATAATGGCTAACATTTGCTGAAATTTTCCTATGTGTTATGGGGATGGTCTCATTTGAGTCTCACAAAAACCTTACATTGTAAATACTATTATTACACCCATTTTACTGAAAGAAAACTGAGGCTTAGAGAGGTGAGCTACTCAAGGTCATACATCTAGTAAGTGCTGGAGCCAAGACTTGAACCCAAGGAGTCTGAGGCTTGGATTTTAGCTACTAGTCTCCACTGCATCACTTTCAATCACTTTATATGCAAAGGTTAATTTCCTAGACCGAAGCAACCAACTCACTCTAACTGGGGGTGAGGTGGTTTTTCCGGTATCCTTCCTACCAACTGAAATTAATGTACAGTGAAATCTGAGTGGATCTGTTTTTGGCAAAACTACCCTGTTGCTGTTGAGTCAATTCCGATTCATGATGACTCTATGGGACAGAGTAGGGCTGCCCCATAGGGTTTCCTAGGTTGTAATCTTTATGGAAACAGAGTACCACATCTTTCCCCCATGGAGTGCTGGTGGGTTTGAACCTCCTACCTTTCAGTTAGCAGCTGAGTGCTTAACCACTGCACCACCAGGGCTCCTTATGGCAAAACTATAGGTGGCTAATTTAATAGATTTTATTGCTTCTAGATATCTTGACACTAGTAATAGACTCATTATCTTAAGTGAAGATACCAGTTTAAAGATAATCTATGTTTCAATGAGAACAATGCAACATACCTTGGCTTCTTCAAACCAAGGTATGTTGCAATTAAATTATAGATTAATAAATGATTGCTCCTACCCCTTATTTTTCCTCTGCCTTAATTTTCTCATCTATATTTTATCCTTTTTACCTAATGATTTTTTTAAGCTCCTGAAAATCCTCTTGAGAATGAGGTAAGAAGAGTTAGAAATTAATGAATGAATTAGTGAGTCACTATACTTAAAAGCATAAATAATAATAATTTAAATTTTGTATACCACTTTGTATTTTACAAAGTGGTTTTGTACATATTCTTTACCCATAAACTCTGAACTTTTCAGAAATCAATTCTGCATTCATCTTTCCATCACCAGGGCAACTGGGGTGGAGTATTCTGGGAATCACAGGTGATAAAAACCATGTGAATCCAGAGCTGCTGGGGCCATTTTTGCTGCCACATGGAAAAAGCCTGCTTGAGAACAAACCTAACCCAGAGGAAACCAAAATCAAAACGTAAAGAAAAAATGGCAACACTCCAGTAGAACAGAGAGGACATATAGCTAATGGTTAAGAGCACAAGATTTGGAGTCATCCAGATCTAAGTTCTAATCTTAGGTCTGCTGCTGAGCCATGCGACTTTGGGAAGTTATTTAATATCTCAAAGCCACAGATCCATCATCTGTAAAATGTGGCTGATAATAATATCTGCTCCCATAGGATTGCTGTGAGGATTAAATGCGATAATGTTTGTAATATGCTTCACAAATGACCCATTGCATATACTGAGACTGACTTGGAACCTCTTCCCATAGAGATTCTCTTTCCTGTGCTGGGACCTTCAAGGTCCCAGTAAGATTGAGTTGGAAACTCCCTAACATATAGCAAAAGGTCTTATCTGTCAGAAGTCTTCTAATTACTTTTAACATGTAAAGCCAAAAATAACCAGTGCCAGACTTTAATTGTGGGAAAAGAAAAGAACAATCTTTGATAAGTTTTATGCCTTTCTTAGGAAATGTAAGTCCTACGCCAGACAGCCTGAATAGACCAAAGAACCGTCCGACCATTAGCACATAAGCCAGAGGGCGGCCCCAGGAGAACCTATCACATTTTATTTATTCCCATAAATCTGAATCCAAATCACATATAGTTGCTTCTTAGAGGTTGTACAATTTAAGGTTTCCTTTTGATAAGCTAAAGGTCACTTTTACTTTGTCACGTACATGGCATGGATTACTTTCAACCTTCATGCGTGGTATATGCATCCAGTCAAGCCATAAAGTGAGTAGATGCCTCTCCTCTACTTCTTTTTTTTTTTTTAATAATATTTTATTGTGTTTTCAGTGAAAGTTTACACAGTAAATTAGATTTCCATTTGACAGTTTCTTTTTTATACAGATTGCTCAGTGATGTTAGTTACATTTTTCCCAAGGTGTCAACATTCTCTTTAATTGCCATTTCCAATGCCCTGATTTCCTTGCTCCCTTATCTTCTCATTTTTGCTTTATTCTCTCGTCTTTGCTTTAGAGTAGCTTTTGACCTTTTGGTCTCATGTAGATGGTTCTTTAATGGGGCACCATACTCATGGGCAATATCCTCTACTTTGTGTTCCAATCTGTTATTTTGCTAAAGGTGAAAGTTGGAAACAAAGAAGGATGGGTAGTTGGAAAATTTGGCCTTGGTGATAGAAACAATGCTGGAGATCGCATGATCGACTTTTGCAAGACCAGTGACTTCTTCATTGCCAATACCTTTTTTCACCAACATAAATGGCGACTCTACACACATACCTCGCCAGATGGAATACACAGGAACCAAATCGACTACATCTGTAGAAAGAAATGATGGAAAAGGTCAATATCATCAGTCCGAACTAGGCCAGGGGCCCACTGTGGAACAGACCATCAATTGCTCGTATGCAAGTTCAAGGTGAAACTGAAGAATATCAGAGCAAGTACATGAGAGCTGAAATACGACCTTGAGTATATCCCGCCTGAATTTAGAGACCATCTCAAGAATAGATTTGACGCGTTGAACACTAATGACTGAAGACCAGACGAGCTATGAAATGACATCAAGGACATCATCCACGAAGAAAGCAAGAGATCATTGAAAAGACAGGAAAGAAAGAAAATTCCAAGATAGATGTCAGAGGAGACTCTGAAACTTGCTCTCAAATGTCAAGCTGCTAAAGCAAAAGGAAGATATGATGAAATAAAAGAATTGAACAGATTTCAAAGGGTGGCTCGAGAAGATAAGACATATTATAATGAGATGTGCAAAGAGCTGGAGATAGAAAACCAAAAGGGAAGAGTACGCTCAGTGTTTCTCAAGCTGTAAGATCTGAAGAAAAAGTTTAAGCCTCCAGTTGCAATAGTGAAGGATTCTATGCGGAAAATATTAAATGCCGCAGGAACATCAAAAGAAGATGGAAGGGATACACAGGGTTACTATACCAAAAAGAATTAGTTGATGTTCACTCATTTCAAGAGGTAGTGTATGATCAGGAACCAATGGTACTGAAGGAAGAAGTCCGAGCTGCACATAAGGCATTGGTGAAAAACAAGGCTGCAGAAATTGACAGAATATCAATTGAGATGTTTCAACAAACAGATGCAGCGCTGGAAGTGCTCATTTGTCTATGCCAAGAAATTTGGAAGACAGCTACCTGGCCAACTGACTGGAAGATCTCCATATTTATGCCTATTCCCGAGAAAGGTGATCCAACCGAATGCAAAGATTATTCAACAATATCATTAATATCACATGTAAGAGCATTCAAAAGTAGCTGCAGCAGTATATTGACGGAACTGCCAGGAATTCAGGCTGGATTCAGAAGAGGACGTGGAACCAGGGATATCACTGCTGATATCAGATGGATCCTGGCTGAAAGCAGAGAATACCAGAAGGATGTTTACCTGTGTTTTATTGACTATGCAAAGGCATTCGACTGTGTGGATCATAATAAATTATGGATAATGTTGCAAAGAATGGGAATTCCAGAACACTTAATTGTGCTCATGAGGAGCCTGTACATAGATCAAGAAGCAGTCGTTCAAGTAGAACAAGGGGATACTGTGTGGTTTAAAGTCAGGAAAAGGTGTGCGTCAGGGTTGTATCCTTTCACCATACCTATTCGATCTGTATGCTGAGCAAATAATCCGAGAAGCTGGACTATGGGAAGGAGAATGGGGCATCAGGATTGGAAGAAGACTCATTAACAACCTGTGTTATGCAGATGACACAATCTTGTCTGCTGGAAGCAAACAGGACTTGAAGCACTTCCTGATGAAGATCAAAAACCACAACAGCCTTCAGTATGGATTACACCTCAACATAAAGAAAACAAAAATCCTCACAACTGGACCAATAAACCACATCATGATAAACAGAGGAAAGATTGAAGTTGTCAAGAATTTCATTTCACTTGGATCCACAATCAACACCCATGGAAGAAATCGAAAGATGCTTTGCATTGGGCAAATCTGCTGCAAAGGACTTCTTTAAAGTGTTCAAAAGCAAAGATGTCACCTTGAAGACTAAGGTGCACCTGACCCAATCCATGGTATTTTCAATCAAATCATATGCATGTGAAAGCTGGACAATGAATAAGGAAGACCGAAGAAGAAGTGATGCCTTTGAATTGTGGTGTTGGCAAAGAGTATTGAATATACCATGGACTGCCAAAACAACGAACAAATCTGTCTTGGAGGAAGTCCAACCAGAATGCTCCTTAGAAGGAAGGATGGCGAAACTGTGTCTTACATACTTTGGACATGTTGTAAGGAGGGATCAGTTCCTGCAGAAGGACATCATGCTTGGTAAAGTGGAGGGTCAGCGAAAAAGAGGAAGACCCTCAATGAGATGGATTGACACAGTGGCTGCAACAATGGGCTCAAGAATAACATGGATTGTAAGGATGGCAGAGGACAGGGCAGTGTTTTGTTTTGTGGCACATAGGGTCGCTATGAGTTGGAACCGACTCGTTGGCACTTAACAACAACAAAGCTTTTGACATTTTGGTCTCATGTAGATGGTTTTTTAATGGAGCACCGTATTCATGGGCAATATCCTTTACTTTGTGTGCCTATCTGTTATTTTGCTAAAAGGTGACCTCAAGGGATAGTTTTGGTTCAAGGTTTAAAAAGTATCTCAGGGTGAAGCCTCAGAAAGTCCTTTAGCCTCAACTGGTCCAGCAAGTCTGGACTTTTTAAGAATTTGAATTCTCCCGTTCTATCAGGGTCCATCTATTGTGGCCCTGATTTTTGCCGCCTCTATTTTTTTACTGGAATCATAGTTCAATTCTTTGTACCTGGGGGATTATCCTGTGAGCTTCAGGAGTTAGCCTTGTACTTTTCTCTTAATTCTGTTTTTTTTTTACCAAGTGTGAAAGCCAACTTCTTCAGTTACCTCAGTTTGTAGACCAGAGTAGAGAGAACTAAAGGAGATAACTTGAAGCCACGTGTCCTGAACGAACTGGTTTGGCAAGGCTGATAGAATCTGTGGTGACTGTCAGCAGAGGACACCAGCCCTGTTGCCTGGAAACCTCACAGTGCAGCATGTGTTGTTTGCAAAGGGACTGGCCCCTGAAAGGAGCAATTGGCTTTTGTTAATCCAGTAATTAGTATTCTCTCTCCTGACAACTACTCTGGAATAAGAAAAAAAGTCTACATTTAGTCAAACATATTGTTGCTTTTAGGCAACTGACAGTAATTGTAGAGCCATGATTTAACTATTGTTCTTAATTGGCATTGAGTAGGCTCCAATTCATGGCGACCTTACAACAGAATGAAACGTTGCCTGTTCCTGCACCATCTTCATGATCACTGGTATGTTTGAATCCATTGTTGCAGCAACTTTGTGTCAATCCATCTTATTGAGGGCTTCCCTTTTTTCCATTGGCCCTCTACTTCACCAAACATGATTCTTTTCCAGCAATTGTTCTTTCCTGATGATGTGCAAAGTCATCCTTGCTTCTAAGGAACATTCTGATTGTATTTCTTCTAAGACTGATTTGTTTGTTCTTTTGGCAGTCCATAGAATATTCAATATTCTTTGCCAACACCACAACTAACTACTACCAGCTTTTGTAAAAAACGGTCAACACTCATTAAGTGTTTCCAGTTTCAGACACCATGCTTCTAATGGACTCCTTAACATCCTTGTGGAGGAAACCTTATCATTAGCCTCATCTTGCAGATGAAGAAACAGGCTCAGAGAAGTTAAGCAACTTTTCCAAGGGCACACAGCTGGTAAATTGTAGAACCAGGTTTCAGACTCTGGCCTATTTGATCCTGGAGACCATACTCTTAACAAATGGTAAATACAGCTATTTTTACTCCACAACACAAAGCTAATGTTTGAGAAACGTAGCCTAAGTTTCAAGAGCAAGAAGCATTATTAAAAAAGCTGCCCTAACAAGTAAGATGGAACCCACGTAACTGCAAAGTAAAATTTCTAACAGTAATAATAACAATTCTGCCCTGTCCATTCCATTCTGGCCCTTTTACATAGAGCTGACCCAGTAAAAAAAAAAAAAAAAAAAAAAAACCATGTCAAAACCTACTGTGGACCTTGGCCTTTATCTCCATAATGCTTCAGGCCATCTTACTTTTCTACTGTTTAGATCCTTGAGCCCACGTTTTTGTCTTCCTGGTTCATTTTCCCTTCTTTTGGCTCCCTTCATTTCTGATTCTGACTCTCCACACACCTCTGACTTTACCCATTTTAAACATGCCACTTTAGTTCAAACCAGCATTCCCTTTTAGAAATGATCTTAATATTGACCTTCTAATTTTTTTAATAACTGCAGTCATAAAGAGTGCAACCTAGAAAATCCTACGGGGCAGTTCTACTCTGTCTCATGGGGTTGCTATGAGTCAAAAATTGTCTGGACGGCACCTAACAGTAACAATAACTGTAGGAAGGAACCCTGGTGGACAAATGATTAAGGGCTCCTCAGTTGAACAAAAGGTTGGTGTTGGAACCCACCCAGCAGCAATGCAGGAGAAAGACCTGGTGATCTGCTTCCCTGAAGATTACAGTCTAGAAAACCCTATGCAGCACTTCTACTCTGTCACACTGGGTTGCTATGAATCGAAATGGACTCCACACCACCTAACAACAACAGTATCTGCAGGTAATCGAGGCCCCCTACCTCCTGCCTCAGGCTCTACCACACAGGACACACTCAGGGTCAGGAGAGGGAAAGTGGACACCATTTCACATTTGTATGAAGCTTTGTCAGTTACAGAATATTTAAAAAAGATCCTCTAACGTTTACGTAAGAAGACAGAGCAGGTATCATTTTCCCTATTAATGCCATGAACATTTCAAGCATACAAAAAAAAATACATCGACGTCATGAAGTACAGAAACATACATGAGCATCACCCGGAAATATTTATTTTTCCCTAAAGAAATAAAATATTACAGATGACTGAACATTTCCCCGTCCATTTCATTTCCTTCTTTCCTGGAGAACACACTATCTTGGAGTTGATTTGAATCTTTCCATCCAGGTTTTAAAACTATATCTATGTATCTATTTATCTGTGTCTACATTGGGTAATACTATTTTGTTTGTTCTTAAAACTTTTGTGTAAATATACTTTATTCATCCTTTCACAACTTGCTTTCTTAGTTAAGATTTATTTTAAAATTTATCTGTTGAAACATGTATCTAAGTTCACTTATTTTACCTACTATGTAGTGTCTCTCTATGTATACATACATTATTTATTTAGTCCCTATACAAAAAAAAAAAATTTATTTTTTTTTATACATATACATAATCTGTCTTGGAAGAAGAATATCCTAAATACTCCTTAGAAGCAAGGATGGCGAAACTCTGTCTCACGTTGGGCATGTTATCAGGAGGGACCAGTCCCTGGAGAAGGAAATCATGCTTGGTAAGGTAGATGGTCAGTGAAAAAGAGATGGCGGCAACAGAGGGGTCACGTACAACAATGATCGTAAGGATGGCGCAGGATCAGACAGTGTTTTGTTCTGTTGAACACAGGGTCACTATGAGTTGGAACTGACTTAAAGACAGCACTTAACAACAACAGCATACACATATTATTATTTAGTCCCCTGCTGATGGAAATTTACATAACTTTCAGTTTTTCACCATTCCAAAGATACTGCAATGACCATTTTTGCTCATGTTTTTTTTGTAGACAGGTGCCAGACTTTTTCTAGAGCAAATTCCTGAAAGTTGAATAGCTGGGTCATAGGGTATGGGCAGGTATACATATTAGAAGACATTGCCAATTACTATCTCAAGTGGTTGTATCAATTTACATCCCCATTATCTCAGTTTGAGAATTTCTGTTCCCCTTCATCCTTGACAAAACTTGGCACTGTCAGATGATTTGGTTTTTATCAATGTGATTGCCAAGAAATAATTTCTCATTGTTGTTTTATTATGGGTAGATTTTCTTTATTATTATAAAGTTCACTGAGGTTTTCTATTTCTTCTTGACTCAGTTTTGCTACTTTATATTTTTCAATAAAAATTTGTTTACCTTTTAGCATAAAGCTGGTTATTATATTTTCTTTTTATTTTTTACATTTACTATAATTGTGTTTCCCTTTTCATTCCTAATATTGTTTATTTATGTCTTCTCTTTATTTTAATCAATCTTACTAGAGGATTGTACACTATTATGTTAATCTTTTTTTGAAAACCAGCTTTTGGTTTTGTTAGTATTCTTTATTATTCCTTTATTTTCTATTTCATTAAATTTTGTGTTTATGTTTAGTCTCTCTTTTTTCTCCTTCCTTGGTACATGCTCTGTGGTAATTTTGATAACTTCTTTAGTTGTATGATAACTTAATTTTTAATCTTTCTTTTTTCTAATATATGCAGTTAAGATTATACATTTTCCTTCAAAAACTACTTTGGCTGTTTTGATATTGTAGTGGCTTGGTTTTCATTCAGTTCTAAATATTTAATAATTTTATTATGTTGTTGTTTGATGCCATTGAGTCAGCTCCAACTCATAGGGACTCTGTGTAAAACAGAATAAAACACTGCCTGGTCCTGCACCATCGTCACAATCATTGCTATATTTGAACCCATCGTTGTAGCCACTGTGTCAGTTCATCTTGTTGAGGGTCTGGTCTTCCTCTATTTTGCTGACCCTCTACCTTACAAAGCATGATGTCTGTCTTTAGGGACTGCGTTCCATTTCGTTTTTAACGACTTCCAATTTTCCTAGGTTCATACTTTGTACGTTCCATGTTCTGATTATTAATGGATGTTTGCAGCTGTTTCTTCTCATTTTGAGTCATGCCACATCAGCAAATGAAGGCCCCAAAAGCTTTGACTCCATTCATGTCATTAAAGTTGACTCTACTTTGAGGAAGCAGCTCTTCTCAGTCGTATTTTGAGTGCCTTCCAAGCTGAGGGACTTGTCTTCTGGCACTGTATCAGACAGTGTTCTGCTGCTATTCATAAGGTTTTCACTAGCCAATTTTTTCAGAAGCAGACTGCCAGGTTCTTCTCCCTAGCCTATCTTAGTCTGGAAGCTCTACTGAAACCTATCTACTATGGGTGACCCCGCTGGTATTTGAAATACCGGTGGCATATACAGTACTACAAACTGACAGATGTGTTTCTTAATTGTCCATACATTTATTTAGAAAAGTGTTTTAAAATTTCAAAATAAATCAGGGCTGCAGTATGATTGGGTGGTTAGTTATGTTTTTGCCAAAAAGTTTTTATTTCTTTGTGTTGTGGTCAGAAAACATGGTCAAATGATACAAATTATTTTTCATTTTTTTTAGAGCTCTCTGTGGCCTAGTTTAGGGCCAGTTTTTGTAACTGTTCCATGTCTGCTTTAGAAGAATGTGTAATATTGAATTATTGAGCACAGAATTTTATATAAATCATTTCACTAAATTTTTTCAAATTTTAAGCATTCTTACTAATTTTCTTTTGTCTGCTTTATCTATCAGTTTCTAAAAGCAATGTGTTAAATTTTCCCAAATATGATTGGGTATCATCAATTTCTTTTTGTAATTCTGTCCATTTTTGCTGTCAATATTTTGAGACCCTCCACAGACTTGGGGACCATCTACATCAATTAGCACAACATAGTTCTTAAAAACAATGTTATACATCCTACTTTGGTGAGTAGCACCTGGGTCTTAAAAGCCTGCAAGTGACCATCTAAAACTATCAGTCTCTTTTAGTCCAGAGCAAAGGGGAGTGAAAAAAAAACCTACAGACTAAAGGGAGCAATTTGTCCGGAGGACTAATAGACCACATGAACCACAGCCTACATGGCTCCAAAACCGGAAGAACTAGATGGTGCCTGCCTACCACTATAGACCGCTATGACTGGGATTATAACAGAAGGTCCCAAACAAAGCAGGAGAAAAATGTTGAACAAAAGATCAAATTCACAAAAAAGACCAGACTTACTGGTCTGACAGAGGCTGGAGGAATCCTGAGACTATGGCCCCTGGACACCCTTCTAACTTTGAACTGAAGCCATCCCCAAAGTTCACCTTTCAGCCAAAGATTAGGCATACATATAAAACAAACAGTAACACAAGTGAGGAACGTGCTTCTTGGATCAGTCAAGTATACAAGATTAAAAAGGCAACACCTGCCCAAAAATAAAGACACGAAGGCAGGAAGGGACAGGAAAACTGGATGAGTGGAAATGGGGAAACGGGGGTGGAAAGGGGGAGAGTGTTTACACTTTTCGGGGATTGCAAACAATGTCCTAGAACAATTTGTGTATGAATTTTTGAATGAGAAAATAATTTGCTCTGTAAACTTTCACCTAAAGCACACACATACACACACAAAAGAAAATAAAGTGGACTGGAGAGGAAAAAAAAAAAGTTTTTTTGAGGCCCTGTTGGTAGATATATAAAGTGTTTATAACTATCTGGTAAATTATTTATTTTATCATTACATAATGACCCTCTTTATTTCTAGTAGTACTTTTTTAAAATCTATTTTGTGTGATAATAATATAGCTATATCATATTTCTTTTAGTTAGCTTTTGTCTAAGAGTTACTTAGTTTTAGTTAGTTAATCCAATTAGGTACTTTTCATCCTTTCTAAATATTATCCCTTGAAAGGAGCAAATAGTTGTTTTGTTTTTTTCCTCTTTAAAATCAATCAGAGGATCTCTGCCTTTCAACTGGTGAGTTTAATCTTTTTATATGTATTATTGATGTGTGTTGGGATACTATTTCTACCATCTTAATCTGGCCTTTAAAAATTTTTTCTATTGTGTTTTAGGTGAAAGTTTACAGTGAAAATTAATTTCTCATTCAAAAATTTATACACAAATTGTTCTGTGACATTGGTTGCAATCCCCACAATGTGTCGGCACTCTTCCCCTTTCTTTTTATACTCTGGGTTCCCCATGTCCATTCACCCAGGTTTCCTGTCCCTTCCAGCTTTCTGGTCTTTGCTTTTGGGCAGCTGTTGCCCATATGGTCTCGTATACTTGATTGAACTAAGAAGCATGTTTCTCACATGTGTTATTGTTTGTTTTATATACATGCCTAATCTTTGACTGAAAGGTGAATTTCAGGAATGGCTTCAGATCTGATTTAGCAGGGTGTTCAAGGGCCATAATCTCAGAGGTTCCTCCAGTCTCTGTCAGACCAGTAAGTCTGGTCTGTTTTTGTAAATTTGAATTTTGGTCTACATTTTTCTCCTGCTCTGTCCAGTACCCTCTATTGTGATCCCTGTCAGAGTAGTCAGTGGCGGTAGTCAGGCACCATCTAGTTCTTCTGGGTTCAGGCTGATGAAGCTGTGGTTCATGCAGTCCATTAGTTCTTTGGACTAATATTTTCCTTGTGTCTTTGGTTTTCTTCATTTTCCTTTGCTCCGAACGTGATGGTACCAATAGGTGTACCTTAGATGGCTACTTGCAAGCTTTTAAGACCCCAGATGCTACTCACCAAAGTAGGATGTAGGACAATTTCTTTATAAACTATGTTATGCCAGTAGACCTAGAGATCCCCCATGACCATGATCTCCAGCCCTCAGACCCAGTAACGCAGTCCCTCAAGGTGTTTGGAAGTATCTAAGAAGCTTCTATGGCTTTGCCTTCTTCAAGTTGTGCTGACTTCCCCTATATTATGTGTTGTCTTTCCTTTAACCAAAGTTAACACTTATCTATTATCTAGTTAACGATTTCCCGTCTTAACTCCTCCCCTCCCTGATCCATTTTCAGTTAGTATTTGTGTATGGTGTGAGGTATGAATGTTTCATTTTTTTACAGATGGGTACCAGTTTGGCCTGCACCATTTGTTAAAAAGACTATCTTTTCCTGATTTAATGGACTTTGGTCTTTTGTCAAAAAATCAGCTGACCATAGGTGAATGGATTTATGTCTGGGTTCTCAATTCCGTTCCACCATCAAAGATTCTTTCTGTGTGTAAATCTTTTCTTGAGTTTTTATAATAGTCATCTCATACAATATTTGTCCTTTTGTGATTGACCTATTTCACTCAGCATAACATAATGCCCTCCAGATTCATCCATGTTGTGAGATGTTTCATGGATTCATCATCGTTCTTTATCGTTGTGTAGTGTTCCATTGTGTGTACGTACCATAATTTATCCATTCATTTGTTGATGGACACTTAGGTTGTTTCTGTCTTTTTGCTATTGTGAATAATGCTGCAATGAACATGGGTGTGTATGTGTCTATCTGTGTGATGAGTCATTTCTCTTGGATATATTCCTAGGAGTGGGATTGCCAGATCACATGATATTTCTATTTCTAGTTTTTTAAGGAAGCTCCATATCGTTTTCCAAAATGGTTGTATCATTGTACGTTCCCACCAGCACTGCATAAGAGTTCCAATTTCCCTGCAACCTCTCCAGCACTTTTTATTTTTCATTTTTTTGATTAGTGCCAGTAATGCCCGGGTGAGATGGTATCACACTGCAGCTTTGATTTGCATTTCTTTAATGGCTAATGATCACAAGCATTTCCTCCTGTGTCTATTAGCCACCTGAATGTCTTTTTTGGTGAAGTGTCTGTTCATATCCTTTGCCCATTTTTTTTTTTTATTAACTTTTATTGAGCTTCAAGTGAACTTTTACAAATCAAGTCAGACTGTCGCATATAAGTTTATATACACCTTACTCCGTACTCCCACTTGCACTCCCCCTAATGAGTCAGCCCTTCCAGTCTCTCCTTTCGTGACAATTTTGCCAGCTTCCAACTCTCTCTATCCTCCCATCCCCCCTCCAGACAGGAGATGCCAACACAGTCTCAAGTGTCCACCTGATATAATTAGCTCACTCTTCATCAGCATCTCTCTCCTACCCACTGTCTAGTCCCTTTCATGTCTGATGAGTTGTCTTTGGGAATGGTTCCTGTCCTGGGCCAACAGAAGGTTTGGGGACCATGACCGCCGGGATTCCTCTAGTCTCAGTCAGACCATTAAGTATGGTCTTTTTGTGAGAATTTGGGATCTGCATCCCACTGATCTCCTGCCCCCTCAGGGGTTCTCTGTCGTGCTCCCTGTCAGGGCAGTCATCAATTGTGGCCGGGCACCAACTAGTTCTTCTGGTCTCCGGATGATGTAGGTCTCTGGTTCCTGTGGCCCTTTCTGTCTCTTGGGCTCTTAGTTATCGTATGACCTTGGTGTTCTTCATTCTCCTTTGATCCAGGTGGGTTGAGACCAATTGATGCATCTTAGATGGCCGCTTGTTAGCATTTAAGACCCCAGACCTTTGTCCATTTTTTTATTGGATTATTTTTGTTGTTGTTATGGAAGTGCTGAAGTTTTCTATAGATTTTAGAGACTAGACCCTTGTTGGATATGTCATAGCCAAAATTCTTCCCTAGTCTGTAGGGTCTCTCTTTACTCTTTTGGTGAAGTCTTTTGATGAGCACACATGTTGAATTTTTAGGAGCTTCCAGTTATCTAATTTCTCTTCTGGTGTTTGTATATTGTTAGGTATGGTTTGCATTGAATTCATGCCATGTATTAGGGCCCCTAGCAGTGTCCCTATTTTTTTTTTCCATGATCTTTATAATTTTATCTTTTACATTTAGGTCACTGATCCACTTTACGTTAGTGTTTGTATATGGTGTAGAATATTTCATTTTTTTTACAGATGGACATCCAGTTTTGCCTGCACCATTTGTTAAAAGACTATCTTTTCCCTATTTAATGGACTTTGGTCCTTGGTCAAAAATCAGCTGACCATAGGTGGATGAATTTATATCTGAGTTCTCAGTTCTGTTCCACTGGTCTATGTGTCTGTCATTGTACCAGTACCAGGCTGTTTTGACTATTGTGGCTATATAGCAGTTCTGAGATCAGGTAGTGTGAGGCCCCCTACTTTGTTCTTTTTCTTCAATAACGCTTTCTTTATCCAGGGCCTTTTTCCGTTTCATATAAAGTTGGTGATTAGTTTTCCATCTGGTTAAAGAATGCTGTTGGGATTTGGATTGGGATTGCATTATATCTGTAGAACAATTTGGGTAGAATTGACATTTTCACTATACTGAGACTTCTTATTCATGAGCATGGCATGTTTTTCCATTTATGTAGGTCTCTTTTGGTTTCTTGCAATAGTGTTTTGTAGTTTTCTTCATATAGGTCTTTTATGTCCCTGGTTAGATTTATTCCTAAGTATTTTATCTTTTTCAGGGTTATTATAAATGGTATTGTTTCCCTGATTTCCTTTTCAAAGTCCTCTTTGTTCGTGTATAGCAGTCCAACCCATTTTTGTATGTTGATCTTGTATACTGCTCTGCTGAATCTGTTAGTTCCAGTAGTTTTCTTGTGGAATCTTTGGGGTTTTCTATGTATAGAATCATATCATCTGCAAACAGGGATAGTTTTACTTTTCTTTTCCAATTTGGATACCCTTTACTTATTTTTCTTGCTTAATTTCTCTAGCTAGGACTTCCCTCACAATGTTAAATAGGAGTGGTGATAGAGGGCATCCTTGTCTTGTTCCCATTCTCAGGGGGAATACTTTCAGTCTCTCTCCATTGTTGGCTGTTGGTTTTGTACAGATGCCCTTTATTATGTTGAGTAATTTTCCTTCTATTTTATTGAGTTTTTTTTTTTTTTTTAACCAGGAATGGGTGTTGGACTTTATCAAATGCCTTTTCTGCATCAACTGAGATGATCATGTGATTCTTTTCTTTTGTTCCATTTATGTGGTGGATTATGTTGATTGATTTTCTAATGTTGAACCATCCTTGTGTAACTGGTATGAATCCCACTTGGTTGTGGTGTATTAATTTTTTGATATGATATTGAATTCTATTGGCTAGAATTTTATCAAGAATTTTTGCATTATATTCATTAAAGATATTGACCTGTAATATTCTTTTTTTGTTGTGTCTTTGCCAGGTTTTGGTATCATGATTATGCTGGATTCATAGAATGAATTTGGGAGTATTCCTTCCTTTTCTATGCCCTGAAATAGTCTGTGTAGTACTGGTGTGAGCTCGTCTCTGAATGTTTGGTAGAATTCTCCTGTGATTCTGTCTGGGCCAGGGCTTTTTTTTTTTTTTTTTTTTCCTTAAATTACCTTTTCAATCTCTTCTCTGTCCAGATTTTCAACCTCAGTTTGTGTTAGTTTAGGTAGGTAATGTGTTTCTAGAAATTTGTCCATTTCCTCTAGGTTGTCAAATTAGTTGGCATACAATTTCTCATAGTATTCTGTTAAGATCCTTTTTTATTTTGGCCCTTCTTACTTCTTTACACTCACTTCTTATCTTCCACTTAGTTCAGTGAGTCTTCTTTAAGCTCCCTCCCCCCTTTCTCTTTTACTCATGTAAAGTTATATATTCTATTTTCATTCTGATGTTGGTTACTCATAAAATGTATAATTATCTTAATGAAGTTTAAAGTTAATCAATAGCTTTATCTTCTTCCTAGATAACATAAAGACCCTAAAATGCAATTACCGTTCTATCTTCCAGTTATTTGCTGTTTAGTGTTATTGTTCCACCTTGTTTGTAAACTGCGCACTCCCTTTAATTGTTACTATTTTCTCTAATTTATAGACAAGGAAACTCATATTTGGACCAGGTAAGTGACTAGTGTAAGGTCATGCATCTAAGAAGTGTCAAGTTCATCTGGAAGAGTTTGAGAATGAAGTATCTGTGAACTTGAATTCACTGGGATGTGCTAATCATTTCACCGTATGGGAGTTTTGCTGTGACCAGTTTTATGGCACAAAGAGTGATACTGGAGATCTCAAATATCTTCAAATGGTAAACTGGATAAAAATGGGTGTTTTCCCTTAGCTTTGGCCATATATTGAAAATTACTCCATACTGTGCTTTGTCTTCCCCAGTGTGTTTATGGTGTTATGTGCCATCGAGTTGGTTCTTACTCATAGCGACCCTGTGTATAACAGAATGAAACACTGCCTCATCCTGTGCTATCCTCACAATTGTTGCTATGTTTGAACCCATTTTTGCAGTCACTTTATCAGTCCATATCGTTGAGGGTCTTCCTCTTTTTCATTGACCTTCTACTTTACCAAGCATGATGTCCTTCTTCAGGAACTGGTCTCTCCTGATAAGATGTCCAAAGTATGTGAGACAAAGTTTTGCCATCCTTGCTTCTAAGGAGCACTCTGACAGTACTTCTTCCAAGACAGATTTATTCATTCTTCTGGCAGTCCATGGTGTATTCATGTGTTTACAGAATCTCATTATTACCATAAAGGAATGACAAATGATAGGTGATGCACTGAGAATAGATTAATATTAAAACACGTAGGGGACTACTCCCTCCGTCCCCATGTTAGATGGTTATCATACAAAAAGAGCTATCCTTGAGATTTCTTATTTGAAATTTCAGTCTCTTTGTCCGTCCAGTCATCCTTTTATACAGGACAGTTTTATGACTAAGGTTGAAATTGTAATTGCACAAATTTCCAGCCTACTGCTTCAGTCCTCCAATCATGTTTCTTACCAATAAGGCTGAGATCTCAAGTGAAGTAGTTTGTGGATAGCTCACCACCACCTATTGTTATTCTAAGAAAGCTAACATAGCCCACGGAAGGTGAAGAATGTCACAGTGTCATCTCTGTTCATGAAAGACAGCCCAATTTTCAGTAGAGGAACAAAGAGTATATTTGAGGGTGAAAGGCTGGTGAAATAGCTTGGCTGAGTAAATGCTCCTGCAGTAGTGATTATTGCCTCATCACTCAAAGGAGAAAGAACAGGGGGAAAAAAAAAAAAGGGCACAGATTGCATCGACCAGGTAACAGATGGGAGAAAGAAGAAGACTCTTGTTAAAAAAACTAACAAGTACCCAAATGGTTTTCTGCAGACCCTGTACTAATTTTGAATTGTGCAATCATTGGACACTCCCCTCTCTCCAATTTTAAAAAATAAATGATGGATGAGTTTTGTTGCAGTTTAGATAGATTCAGAAAAAAACATTTGAGAACCACATCCCTGGCTGGCACTGGACCAAAGATAGCATTAATATTAAGAGTTAGTATTAAGTATTTAGTGTTTCCTTGTGTCAGGCACTGTGCTAAGCACTTTATATACCTTATCTTAAAATCTTCAGTTAATATTTTGGGAAAGGTTTTAATATACTTCATTTACAAGGATACGTTGAAAATCAGAGACCTGAAGTGACTTATCTAGGTTCACATATATAGTAAGTGGAAGACCTGGGATTTGAACCCAGGGCTACTTGGCTATCACTCCATATTGCTTTTAGATGAAAGTGTGACTACAAGGTGTTCATACTGGATCCATTCTTTTTCCACCACCTTGAGCCAACAAAAAGAGTTTCAGTTTTACGGCCTGTCATGGAGTGAATTGTGCCCTCCCAAAATATCTGTCAACTTGGCCAGGCCACAAGTCCCAGTATTGTGTGATTGTTCACCATTTTGTCATCTGATTTGATTTTCCTATGTGTTGTAAATCCTATCTCTACGATGTTAATGAGATGGGATTAGCAGCAGATATGTAGACTCAATCTACAAGATTAATCTACAATTTAAGCCAATCTCTTTTGAGATATGAAAGACAGAAGCAAGCAGAGAAACTGGGGGACCTCATACCACCAAGAAAACAGCACTGGGAGCAGAACGTGTCCTTTAGTCCTGAGGTTTCTGTGCTAAGAAGCTTCTAGTCCAAGAGAAGATTGATGACAGGGACCTTCCTCCAGAGCTGACAGAAAGAGAAAGTCTACCCCTGGAGTCAACGCCCTGAATCTGGACTTCCAGCCTACTGAGCTGTGAGAGAATAAACTTCTGTCTGTTGAAGCCATCCACTTGTGGTATTTCTGTTATAGCAGCACTAGATAACAAAGACATGGCCCACAAACATGATGGCACAGAGATGTTTGTCTCTGTGTTTACTGTGCAGTCCTGTGTTGCTCCCTCTTCCCCTCGGTTATATAGTCAGCACCATTTAAAAATAGGACTTCAGCTCCCTCTCACCAAGTCTCAGTCTTGAACCACTTGTCCTGACTCGTTTGGAGGGTTGCATACTGATCTGAGCTTCAACATCTCCCCTCCCTACTTTACTCTCCACCTTTCCCCTCTGTTCTCCAACCTCATTGTTTTTCTCCAGTTTCTTACCTCCCACAGACTACATGCCAGACACAGCTTTCCTGGCTGGAGGCATGATTTTCATCTCCCCCGCTGTTGTGTTGCCAGTGCTCCTTAGGCCACTCTGGCTCACCTCCATTCTTGGGACAACCCCAGCCCCGCCCCAATTCAACATAGTGTCTACCCTCCTACCTTACGTTTCTATATTCACGAGCAGGAAATGCACTGAGAAGCTCCTAGGTGCCAGGCACTAATCCAGGCACTGGATGTGCAAATACGAACAAGCAGATCATGGTGTAGGGATGGAGACAAATACGTAAACAAAGTTCTGAAACAACGTGATAAGTGTTCTAACACAGGTGTGCGGCATGCCGGTGTGGTAATGGTGGATAGTCTACTCTGAATTGGGGTGGGAATTGAAGGAGGCTTCACAGATAAAGTGAAGATTTACCTGAATCTAGGAGGATGAGTAGGAGTTTCTGTAATTTTCCACCAGCTGAGTTGCTATGGTTATAGCTATACTAGGCAACTAAAACCTAAAGAGTAAGGGTAGAAGGATAGGAGAGAAAGTAAACGAGAGGGGACTTCACGACTTTTCATTTTCTCTACACAAATCCTCTCAGGTTGAGGAAAAATTGTATTCCTGACTAGAGCTGTATTCACTTGCTAGTGGAGGACATTTCTCCTCTTCTTTCCATTTTGTGAAAACAAAATGGTGCAGGGAGTGATTATTATGTGAATATCTACCGTTCCTATAATGATAACTACTTTTTTCTTTTTTTAAGTTATTATGTACTATACTCTGTGCTGGATTGGAAACCCTGGTGGCATAGTGGTTAAGTGCTTTGGCTGCTAACCAAAAGATCAGCGGTTCGAATCCACCAGGCACTCCTTGGAAACTCTATGGGGCAGTTCTACACTCTTCTATAGGGTCACTACTACGAGTCAGAATCGACTCCACGGCAACAGGTTTCTTGGGGGTTTTATGTGCTAGATAGAGGGTTCCCTCTAATAGGATACAATGCTCTCAGTCAGTTCCCAGACTGCATTGTTTGAGGCTCCATCTGCTGGTAAGAGCAGGAAGTTCAGAAGTCCAATCAACCCCATCCCCAGGGTTCCAACCTCCTTTCCTTTCCTTTAGGCTTCTGGAACCCTGAAACCTGACATGTGTCTTAAGACAGAGAAGTTCAGACTGGTTTGGTCCTGTTTCAGTGGGTTGACTGCAGTGAAGGGCACTGAGGGCAGAGGAAGCTGGCTTTGTGGGGTAGCGGCGGAAGCACAGAAGTTAGGCCCAGTCCTCCACTTCTGCGGTAACCCCAGTTGCTACAGTGGAATCTGCTGCAGGTTGGGGTGACTCTGTAAGAATGGATGGGCACTTCCCCAATGACTACACCCAGTGAAGGGACTCACATTTTATTTCTTCACGAAGCCATATCCACAGGAGGCTGGGCTGCTCCGGGATAGTGGGGATGGGACCCAGCTTCTCAATTACTTCATAAAATGCCAGCAGCAGAGCTGATGTGCAGCCATGTTTATCCCTTGAGATGGGGGCAGAGCATAGCAGCAGAGACTGGCCCTCTGCTCCTCAGCACAGTTTCTCCCTCTAGCAGTTTTTCAAGGGTAGGGGTTCCCTCAGTGTTATACTCCATTGAGAGTCCCTTGCTGGTGGTGCAGTGGTTGAGAGCTCAGCTGCTAACCAAAAGATCGGCAGTTTGAATCCACCAGCCACTCCTTGGAAACCCTATGGAGCAGTGCTCCTCTGTCCTACAGGGTCACTGAGTCGGAATCGACTTGATGGCAGCAGGTTTGGTTTTGTTTTTGTTGTCTTTCCTAAAGGTGCCCGGGTGGCACAAGTGGTTTGCAATTGGCTGCTAACCTAAAGGTTGGCAGTTGGAACCCACCCAGAAACTCCACAAAAGAAAGGCCTGGCAATCTGCTTCTGTTAAGATTACAGCCAAGATAATTCTATGGAGCACAGTTCTGCTTTCTAATACATGGGGTTGCCATGACTCAGAATTGACTTGACGGCAACATGTTTGATTTTTGGTTTTGTATTTATGAATAGACTTCAGCCTCTAGGGTTATTGTTCTTAGCAACCAGCTTATACAGCTCAAAGAATGACCTTGAGGGACAGGCCACATTTAATTCTAGCATCCAGCACTTGAAGGATCCAGAATCCGTTTTACACTGTCCTTTCTGATTTATTGCCAGGGCTGACCCACAAGTCCCGTATCTCTTTACCCACTTGGACCCATTGCCTTTTCCTATCTGGACCCTTTTCAGGGTTGCCGACATTCAACCCAGTATATCTCCCTAACTCCAAATCTCAGAGAGAAGGTGTTGGCAGTAGTGCAAAGGACTGGTCTTTTCCCTTCCAGAAAATCCCTGGGTTTACTCTGAAAACTGACCCCTAACTCCCTCCCCAGAGCCCTGCATTCCAGGAGGGGCCTCCTCTACTCAGTTAGGCATCAGGCCTACTATAGCTTCCCTTTAGGTAAGAAAGGCTCTAAAAATCTCTTGGAAGATAATCCACACCAAACTGCTGGCAGCTTATTTTTCTGGAATCTGCTCTCCATAAACCAAAACCCATTGCCGTCAAGTCAATTTCGACTTGCAGTAACCATAAAGGACAGAATAGAACTGCCCCATAGGGTTTCCAAGGAGTGGCTGGTGAATTTGAACTGCTGATCTTTGGGCTAGTGGCCAAGCTCTTAACCACTGTGCCACCAGGGCTCTGCTATGCATAGATTATTTAATTTAATCCTTACAGTAACCCAATGAGGTAGGCATTATTATTTATATTTATAATTTATTTTATTTTTGTTGTTATTGAGAATATACACAGCAAAACATACACCAATTCGAGTTTCTACATGTACAGTTCAGTGACATTGATAATATTCTTTGAGTTGTGCAACCATTCTCACCCTCCTTTTCTGAGTTGTTCTTTCTCCGTTAACATAAACTCAC
The DNA here is from genome assembly GCF_030014295.1 of Loxodonta africana. NCBI lineage: Eukaryota > Metazoa > Chordata > Mammalia > Proboscidea > Elephantidae > Loxodonta > Loxodonta africana. The sequence goes on from NC_087348.1 coordinate 49,213,769, forward strand.
TGCCCCCCAAATCACCTATCTAATCTTTCAAGTTGCTGTTGTCAATTTGATCCCATATAGACAGATCTTAAAAGAGTGTAATGCTCAAGGCAGATGTTCTTTATTAGTTAAGCTAAATTATTCTTTGGTTTTAAGAAGGCTTCAGGGGATATTTTTGGTTTAAGTTTTAAAGATTATCTCAGGGCAATAGTTTCTGGAGCCTCGGTGGCTCCAGAAAGGTCTGGATTCCAAAATGTTCTGCATTTTCCTGAGGTAGGCATTATTGTGATCCTCATTTTATAGTTGCTTCACGTTGCTGGGGCTTAGCATTCTTACCTATAAAGTGAGGATCGCGATAATAAAAAAAAATAAATAAAATTTTTATAATAGGTAGGCATTATTATGATCCTCGTTTTATAGGTAAGAACTCTAAGGCCCAGCAATGTGAAGTAACTTGCCCAAATTTTCAGAGGTGGTCAGTACAAAGATTCCAAGCCAGCTTCGTTGGACTCAAAAGCCCCTCACACATGTTGCCTACCATGGAAGGCATTCTCAATGAATAATATTCCCCTAAGAATAAATGATACATCGCAAGAATACTGAAATCAAGAATGGGTTTTATACTGACAGATGTTATTTCTGTTTGGTTTTGTCCTCTGTATTTATAGCCCTTATTACCAACAGTATTTCCCATGGTGTCAGCAGGGTACGTAGCCATAAAGAATAAACAGATCTTATGATATTTCCTGGAGCCCTGGTGGTACAGTGGTTAAGAGCTTAATTCCTTAACAAACTTGCTTTCCCTAAGAGTATTTTTTCTCCTGGATGCGAGGAAGAGAGATTGAAAAATGGGAGAGGTTGCTCATATGAAGAAGGAGGCATCCTGAATGTTTTCTTTTTCATACTGCTCTTATGCTTAGTTATTACCATTTAATCCACCACCTGTTTGTCAGTTTGCTGTACAGTGGTGGCTTGTGTGTTGCTGTGATGCTAAAAGCAAAGCTATATTATCACTGGTATTTCAAATATCAGCAGAGTCACCTGTGTTGTTGTTGTTGGGTGCCATTTAGTCAGTTCCGACTCATAGCGACGCTATGTACAACAGAGTGAAACACTGCCCGGTCCTGCGCCATCCTCACAATCATTATTATGCTTAAGCCCATTGTTGCAGCCACTGTGTCAATCCATCTTATTGAAGGTCTTCCAATTTCTCCTTGACCTTCTACCAAACATGATGTCTCCCTCCTGACAACAGGTCCAAAGTATGTGAGATATAGTCTGCCATCCTTGCTTCTAAGGACCATTCTGGTTGTACTTCTCCCAAGAGAGATTTATTTGTTCTTTTGGCAGTCCATGGTATATTCAATACTCTTCTTCAACACCACAGTTCAAAGATGTCAGTTCTTCCTCCGTCTTCTTTATTCATTGTCCAGCTTTCACATGCGTAGGAGGCGATTGAAACCACCATGGCTTGGGTCAGGTGCATCTTAGTCTTCAAGTTGACATCTTTGCTTTTCAATACTTTAAAGAGGTCTTTTGCAGCAGATTTGCCCAATACAATACGTCATTTGTTTTCTTGACTGCTGCTTCCATGGGTGTTGATTGTGGATCCAAGTAAAATGAAATCCTTGACAACTTCAATCTTTTTCCTGTTTATCATGACGTTGCTTATTGGTCTAGTTGTAAGGATTTTTGTTTTCTTTATGTTGAGATATAATCCATACTAAAGGCTGTGGACTTTGATCTTCTTCAGGAAGCGCTTCAAGTCCTCTTCACTTTCAGCAAGGAGGGTTGTATCATCTGCATAACGCAGGTTGTTAATGAGTCTTCCTCCACTCCTTATGCCCTGTTCTTCTTCATATAGTCCAGCTTCTGGGATTATTTGCTCAGCATACAGATTGAATAAGTATGGTGAAAGGATACAACCCTGACGCACACCTTTCCTGACTTTAAACCATGCAGTCTCCTTATTCTGTTCCAACGATTGCTTCTTAATCTACGTACAGGTTCCTCATGAGCACACTTAAGTGTTCTAGAATTCCCATTCTTCACAATGTTATCCATAATTTGTTATGATCCACACAGTTGAATGCCTTTGCATAGTCAATAAAACATAGGTAGGCGTCTTTCCGGTATTCTCTGCTTTCAGCCAGGATCCATCTGACATCATCAATGATATCCCCAGTTCTACGTCCTCTTCTGAGTCTCACTTGAATTTCTGGCAGTTCCCTGTCAACGTACTGCAGCAAAATTTTACTTGTGTGTGATAGTAATGATATTGTTTAATAATTTCCGCATTTTGTTGGATCACCTTTCTTTGGTGGGTGCAAATATGGCATAGAAAAGTAAATAGTTCCAGCACTGCATTCGTTTGTTGATACATCTCAATTGGTCTTCCATCAATTCCTGGAGGCTTGTTTTTCACCAATGCTTTCAGTGCAGCTTGGACTTCTTCCTTCGGTACCACTGGTTTCTGCTCATATGGTACCTCCTGAAATGGTTGAATGTCAACCAATTCTTTTTGGTATGGTAACTCTGTGTATTTCTTCCATCTTCTTTTGATGATTCCTGAGTTGTTTAATATTTTCACCATAGAATATTTCAATACTGTAACTCAAGGCTTGAGTTTTTTCTTCAGTTCCTTCAGCCTGAGAAATGCAGAGTGTGTTCTTCCCTTTTGGTTTTCCATCTCCAGGTCTTCACGCATGTCATTGTAATACTTTACTTTGTCTTCTTGAGCCGCCTTTTGAAATCTTTGTTCAGTTCTTTTACTTTATCATTTCTTCCTTTTGCTTTAGCTACTCAATGTTCAAGACCAAATTTCAGAGTCTCTTCTGACATCCATTTTGGTCTTTTCTTTCTTTCCTGTCTTTGTAATGACCTCTTGCTTTCTTCTTGTATGATGTCCTTGACGTCATTCCACAACTCGTCTGGTCTTCAGTCATTTGTGTTCAACAAGTCAAATGTATTCTTCAGATGGTCTCAAAATTCAGGTGGGATATATTCAATGTCTTATTTTGGCTCTCGTTCACTTGCTCTGATTTTCTTCAGTTTCGACTTGAACTTGCATACGGCCAGTTGATGGTCTGTTCCACAGTTGACCCCTGGCCTTTTTCTGACTTATGATATTGAGCTTTTCTATCATTTCTTCCCACAAATGTAGTCGATTTGATTTCTGGGTATTCTATCTGGCGAGGTCCATGTGTATAGTTACTGTTTATGTTGGTGAAAAAAGGTATTTGCAATAAAGAAGTCGTTGATCTTGCAAAATTCTGTCATGCAATCTCTGGCATCATTTTTATCACCAAGGCCATATTTTCCAACTACCGATCCTTCTCCCTTGTTTCCAACTTTTGCATTCCAATCTCCAGTAATTATCAATGCATCCTGATTGCATGTTCAATCAATTTCAGACTGCAGAAGTTGGTAAAAAAATCTTCAGTTTCTTCAGCTTTGGCCTTAGTGGTTGGTGCAAAAATTTGAATAATAGTAGTGTTAACTGGTCTTCCTTGTAAATGTGTGGATATTATCCTATCACTGACAGCAATTGTACTTCAGGATAGATCTTGAAATGTTCCTTTTGACGATGAATCCAGCACCATTTCTCTTCAAGTTGTTGTTCCTGGCATAGTAGACCACATGATTGTCCAATTCAAAATAGCCAATACCAGTCCATTTCAGCTCACTAATGCCCAGGATATCAATGTTTATGTGTTGTATTTCATTTCTGACGACTTCCAATTTTCCTAGGTTCATATTTTGTACATTCCATGTTCCAATTATTTATGGATTTTGCAGCTGTTTCTTCTCATTTTGAGTTGTGCCACATCAGCAGATGAAGGTTCTGAAAGCTTGACTCCATCCTGTACTTAAGGTTGACTCTAGTTTGAGGAGGCAGGTCTTCCCCAGTCGTCTTTTGAGTGCCTTCCAACCTGAGGGGCTCAACTTCTGGCACGAAATCAGACAATGTTCTGCTGCTATTCACAAGGTTTTCACTGGCTACATCTTTTCAAAAGTAGACTGCCAGGTCCTTCTTCTAGTGTGTCTTAGTCTGGAAGCTCAGCTGAAACCTGTCTGCCACAGATGACCTGATGATATTTGAATACCAGTGGCGTAGCTTCCAGCATCACAGCAACACGCAAGCCCCCATAGTTTGATAAACTGACAGACACATGGGGGACAGTCACCTATGGTAGACAGATTTCAGCAGAGCTTCTAGGCTAAGATAGACTAGGAGGAAAAGCCTGGCGATCTACTTCTGAAAATTAGCCAGTGAAAACTTACAGCTCACAGGAAAATATGGTCCCATATAGTGCTGGAAGATGAGCTCCCTAGGTAGGAAGGCACTCAAAGCACACAGTGACCACAACAATAGACTTAACCATATCAATGATCATTACGATGGCTCAGGACAGGGCAACATTTCATTCTGTTATATGTAAGGTTGCCATGAGTTGGAGCTGACTCGGCAGCAGCTGATACCACCACCACTGCTTTTTCAAAGTACTAAAGTAATTAACTTTATTGAACATTCTGCATGCGAGAGTCTTTACACGCATTTAATCCTCACAACTATCCTATGAGGTGACTGTTATCCCTATTTTGCAGATGGGGAATCTGAGTCATGAGGATAAGTAATTTGTGCAATTTTACAGGGTATTATACACATATATGCAATTATACGTTGTTGTCGTTAGGTGCAGTCAAGTCGGTTCTGACTCATAGTGACTCTGTATACAACAGAATGAAACACTGCCTGGTCCTGTGGCATCCTCACAATTGTTTTTTTTCTTTTGGTATTAATTTAAAAATATATATATTTATGTATGTGTGTACAGTACAAATACACATATATAGACATATATTTCTGATTATAAAAGTTAAACATGTCTACTACCACCACTACCTATCCCCAAAAAGGAATCCTGGTAGCACAATGGTTAAGCGCTCAACTGCTAACCAAAAAGTTGGCAGTTTGAACCCACCCAGCAGCTCTGTTCGAGAAAGACCTGGCAATCTGCTCACACAAAGATTGCAGCCTAGAAGCCCTATGGAGCAGTTCTATTCTGTCACATGAGGTTGTTAAGAGTTGGAATCAACTAGATGGCACGTGTCTTAGGCTGGGTTCTCTCTCTATATATATACATGCATATATATACAGAGAGGAAACCCTGGTGGTATAGCGGTTAAGTGCTACAGCTGCTAACCAAGAGATCGGCAGTTTAAATCCTCCAGGCACTCCTTGGAAACTCTATGAGGCAGTTCTACTCTGTTCTATAGGGTCGCTATGAGTAGGAATCGACTTGGGTTTTTTGGGTTATCTACAGAGAGGAAATGGCTCACATGGATGGTTGTAGAGGCTGGCAAGTCCCAAATTCATGGGTCAGGCGTCAGGCTGGAGCCTTCTTCTGACTCATATAGCTGCAGGGGCTGACAAATCCAAGATCAGCAAATCAGATAGCAGGCAGCTGGCTCACAGGCTGCAGAGGCTCATGAATCCCAAGATTAGCAGGCAATATGGGAGACAGCTGGCTCAAGCCCGAAGAACTGATGCTCAGATGATGATGAGCTGAATGCAGGATCCAGAGCAAGCAAGCAAGTTTTGCCAGAATGCCCATATAAATATTGGATGCAAGCCACACCCCTGAGGAAACTTCCCTTACAACTGATTGGCTGATCACATCATGGAGGATGACTACATCATCACATAACTGCCAAACTACATCATTACATAGCTGCCAAGCCACTGGGAATCATGGCTCAGCCAAGTTGACATGCAACCCTAACCATCAGAGCACCTAATAACAACATCAGCAACACCCCTACCCCCGCAAAGCCCCACATGTGCTCTTTCCTAATCACATCCCTTCCTTACCTCCAATTCTTCTGACTTTTGTTATCATCATTCCCTTGCTTTTCTTCATACATTTCGTTCCCTACATGTATTTCCCTAAACAATGTGTTGCTTAGTTTTGCCTTTTCAAACTTTATATAAATGGCATCTTATTGTAATGTTTTCTTCTGTGACTTCCTTCTTTTACTCAGCATGTTTTTGGTAAACTTTTTTCTGTTAAAGACATCTTATTAGGGGGAAAAAAAGTTAAACATGCTTATTGTTAAAAATTCAAATATTAGAGAAAGTATGGCTTTGTAATTGAAAGTTTCCTGTCATCTCCTGCCACCACCACAGTGGAAAGAACAGAAAACAAACAAAAAAACATTCCTAAGAGTTTGGTGTTTTTGCTATGACTGTAGTAACTAGCTGGCTAAGTAACTGTGTACTAGGACACATGCCCACATATTTTTACATAAATACAAATGCCAACATTTAAATCCACAATGATGATTAAGAGCTGTACAAAGGAGATTTGAAAACTCGAGCTGTGCTACCCAGGGCACACTCTCCACTTGAGCATGCAGCACGGAAAGTCAAATTATCAGAAATTTACAAGTTGAATGTGGAAACAAAACAAGAGGAATGAGTTAGTCTTTAGAAATATCTCTCAATTAAGTGAGTGCCCTCTTCCCCTACCCATCAACACCTCAGGGAACTAGTATCTCACATAACACATTTTGGAAAACGTTGATCTTTTCTGCGTATGTCATTCTGAGGCTACCTTAAAACAGAAATTAAGTATCAAAACCACCAAGCCTGTTGCCATCGAGTTGATTCCAACTCATAGCGACCCTATAGGACAGAGTAGAACTGCCCCGTGGGGTTTCCAAGGAGCAGCTGGTGGATTTGAACTGCTGACCTTTTGGTTAACTGCCAGCCTCTTAAAAAAAATAAAATAAAATAACGACTATAAATTACATGTAACTGGATTATATTGTTCCTTTTAAAATTCTTTACATTTGGGGGAAATTAACTAGTTTTCTTTAGCCTACCTATGAGTTCTTTGAAAGAGTGTTAAATGATCTGTTCATGAGATTAGGATAATTATGCTGATTTTTATTCATATTTCAAAAGAGAGTGGTAAAAGGAAAATTTTCTGTAGTAGTAACTTTAAACCAACAGACAAAACACCTATTAATATTAATAAACCTAAAAACCTAATAAACCCTGCAATCAGCTGTAACTATGAATACATAAAGTGTTCCTTAAAAAATTTATTGTTATTCCTATATCCTTCATGTATACCTAGAAGAATGAGTCATGATTACTTTTGGGTTTATAATACATGAAGAGATAAAAAATGGTACCTCTGGCGCCAAAGTGTTCATCTCATCCACTAGAGGGTACCTGAGAGTTATTCAACAACAGCACTCAGGAAACCAAATTCAAAGCAAAGAACTGAACTAGAAACCAGACAGAAACTGTTATATATATATTTGAACACTTCTGGTATATTATTGGAGACCTGGTGGTGCAGTACCACTGGGTTTGTTGTGGGTGGTACAATGGTTAAGAGTTCAGCTACTAACCAAAAGGTTGGCACTTTGAATCCAACAGCTGCTCCTTGGAAACCCTATGGGGCAGTTTTACTCTGTCCTACAGGGTTGCTATGAGTCGGAATCGACTCGACAGCAATGGGTTTAGTTTTTAGTATATTCTTAACCAAACTCAGTTTGCTGAAAGTTAGTCACACGGTTTTTCCCGTATTTTATAGAACGTTGACACTTCATTTATATATTGATATTCACTTAAAAAAAATATGAATCTTACCTAGATGGGGGTTGGGGAGATAGGAAAGAGGATACTATGCAGCAGCTAAGAGCTCCGCTGCTAACCAAAAGGTCAGTAGTTCAAATCCACCAGCTGTTCCTTTGAAACCCTATGGGGCAATTCTACTTTGTCCTATAGGGTCGCTATGAGTTGGAATAGACTCAACTGCAATGGATTTTTTTTGGAGGGGGTTTGACTGTGTATTTTATAATATATTAAACGTGAGTGATTTTCTAATGAAAATTGTGGTATTTATGTAAGTCTGGTAATTTTATTATCCTAAATTTAATGCCTGAATTGTTTCTCTGTTATGTGCAATTATTATAGTACTTAATAGAATTCAACTTGAATTGTCTCATGAAAGACGCAGATTGTTATTTTTCTTTTATTGGGCTCATATTATACTCCTTGTCCCCATTCCATATTCCAGCAATAGCAAATTACTGTATTGCACATTAAAACTAAAAACTGGGAATAGTCTAAGTGGCCAATAGTAGGGAAAAGGAAAGCCAACAGTGATGTGTTATGGCAATGGGCATTTATATTAATGTACCGATTATAATATGCATAAAATCACAATATGGATATGCAAATACAATAGTGTTAAGAATTCATTTACAAAAATGCATTGACCACCTACTAAGTATCAGTCCTTGTGCTGGGAGACAGATTACCTAATAAGCAAGGTGGGCATGGCTTACTTGTGCTTGCTTACTCATCTGTAGTGAACAATTTCTTTGATGGCGGTGAAAAACAGGTGAAAGTGTTCACTACAGATCAGTAAGTAAGCACAAGTAAGCCCGTGTGTAGCTTGCTTACTGGTTGTTATGGATTGAATTGTGTCCCCCCAAAATGCGTATCAATTTGGTTAGGCCACGATTCCCAATATTATGTGGTTGTCCACTGTTTTGTGATCTGATTATCCTATGTGTTGTAAATCCTAACCTCTATGATGTTAATGAGGCAGGACTCAATCTATAGGATTAGGTTGTATCTTGAGTCAATCTTTTTTGAGATATAAAATTGAGAATGGAGCAGGAACCTCATGCCACCAAGAAGAAGTGCCAGAAGTAGAGCTAGTGTCCCTGTGCTGAGAAGCTCCTAGACCAGGGAAAGATTGATGATAAGGACCTTCCTCCAGAACTGACAGAGTAAGAAATATTTCCCCTGTAGCTGGTACTCTAATTTGGACTTCTAGCCTCCTAGACTGGGAGAGAATAAATTTCTGTTTGTTAAAGCCATCCACTTGCGGTATTTCTGGTATAATAGCACCAGATAACTAAGGCAATGGTTAATTTGCCCCTGCGTTGTGCTATGCTATGTGGATAATGAAAAAGAAAAAAAAAAAAAATCCTAGCTTTTAAGGAGCATATCATTTGGTTTATGTAGGGGGTACAAAGAGACCCATCATCAAACACTTAGAGAGTAAGGATTATGAGTATGGGCTTATGGAGTCAGAAATTCAGAGTCTGCCACTCATTTATTATATGACTTTGAGCAAATTATTTCACCCTCCTCTGAGCTTTGATTTTCTCATCTGTTAAATGGAAATAAAAACCTATCTTTAAATTAATGTGAGAATTAAGTGAGATCATGACTATTAAGCACCTCACATCTAGTAGGAGTTTAGTAAACAGTAGTAGTAATAGTGGTTTTTGGCAGGAAGCAGGGCTGCAGACCACTGTGGACTGACATTCCCTGAGCTCTGACTGAGAGCAAGCCCCACTTATCTCCAAACAGAAAAGCAAAGGGAAGGACCCTAATCAGACTGAATCAGCTCATGTGCCCACCTCTTAGACTACTTTCTGTGATCACTACCATGATTGGCCTGGGCCATGTGCCTCTCCTTCAGCCAAAAGAAAGTGGGGGCACTGTGACTGACAGTCTCCACCAGAGTCTCATGTTTGGAGCTGGGGAGTAGTAGTTCCTCAAAATAAGGGGTATTTTTTGTTTTGGAGAGACAAATCATGTCCACTGCATTGCATGAAGAACCCCTCTTACCATCCTAAGAAAAGAGTAATATTTGGTGGAAGACACATTGTGGAAAATGGTGCAGGACCGGGCAACGTTTCATTCTGTTGTACATGGAGTTGCCACAAATTGGCGCTGACTCAACAGCAACTAATAACAACAACCCAGTGCTGTGTTTTAGTGGACTGGAGTGATCCTGCAGCTCCTCTTTAGTAGTGACCTGAACAACATCTAGAGCAATGAAGGTGTTCAAGTTGCAGGAAAAGATAGTTACATTGAAAGATGCAAGCCTGTTTAGAGTAGTATGATGAATGAGTGAAGACTCAGAGGTGGCTTGGAGAAAGGCCAGCTATATGGGCTATGGATTATTGCAGTGGGCATGCTCCTCCTGTGGGACCAGGTAATGGGCAGGTGAGATGTTGTCTCAGGGCTCTTCAGGGGTTGGGTGGGGTACAAGACTCTCACTTCCCTCAGTCTGGTCTTTATGGGGACTCAGATACTTGCATTCCAGAAAGCATCATGTTGTAGTTCGGTATGGTAGATAACCTTTGGATTCCTCTTTGGTCATGATCCCTTTCTATGATAATTTCCCCTCACAGACAAGAATGGGGCATGGAGACATGCTGGTACCATGTCATTCTGTTTCTCTCTGGTATCAATGGAGAAAGGGTAGATAGCTGACCTATGCTGGGGCAGTCATATTATTTCTGCATGAAATTCAGAGTTGGGGCCCAGTGACTGTGGGTGGGAGGGTCATGCTAAGGTGGGGTTGGAATGACCACATTTGTATTGTGCCAGGGAAAGTTGGTCACCAGATAGGGGTTAAAGGAGACATGCACGAAGAACAAGGGATAAGAAAACCATGTGGACTTTGAGAGACAGAGAGAGGGGATCCTTGTTTCCAACTTTCTTGTTCCTGGTTCCAGGCCCTCATGAGGTCGAATTGTATTTCCCTGTCATTAGCTTCTGTGAAATACTACTGTATTCCTCCTCTTTTTAACTTAAGCTACATGGTGTGACTTTCCAACTCTTGTAACTCCAAAATTCCAACTAAGGGAGTGAGGCAATCAGAAGTCTCTCTGGGTGGTTGTCAGGTCTAGAATAGTCCATTCTAGCCTTATATGGTGATTTCATGCGGAAGTTATAACATTTGGGGGTACATTTCTCTCCAGGCGCAAACAACCACCTCTTTTCATAGACAAGATCCTCTCTTTTTTCTATATTTTTGGGGCCTATAAAAAAATTTTTTTTTTTTTTTTTATAGCTGCAATGACCCTGGACTCCACCAAGTGCCACCGTTGACCATGTTTGATGGACTGTCCCAGCCAGCCCATCAGGATGAGATGGAAACACTCTTCCAGGGCCAGATAATTTCTCTGGTCAGGAAAGCTTCTACCACTTCCTGGCAGTCCAGTTTCTTGGATAGTCCAGTAGTTTTGGCTGTCTGGCGTGTAGAAACCACTGAAGAAATCTCACCTCCCTTGGAGTGGTCTGAGTTTCTGTTTTTGCTTTGGTTGCTTCAAGGAACCGTGGTGAAAGTGAAACTTTTCAAGGTAAAGCCTTATAGTCTTAGAGCCAATGTAGACTGCTGCTGTCCTATGAGCTGGCTGACCTCAGATGGAATTCTCTTTGCAGAGAAACAGGCCCAGGGCCCAGGATGGCAGAGGATGTGACTCTCAAGCAAAGCTTCGAGAGAGGCTGAAGTCCAGAGAACCTGCAGAGCCAAGAACCAAATGGGGAGCCGAGGTCAGACAACCAGATAACGAAATCCAAACAGGTCGTCAAGCCAAGGTAGGCCAGAAGCTGAGCTTGAAATCCAAGATATACAGCAGGGATTGAGAACCAGGGAGATGAGTGCAGAGAACAGTGAGTACCTTCTATTCACCAGATACTTTACCAGATATTCAGAGCTTCTATTTTAATGAGACAAAATGAGTAAATAAGCTAATTTCAGATGCAGATAAGGTGTCTAAAAATATATGGCATAGGGTAATATAATAGAGTAGAGCTCTGGTGGTGCAGTGGTTAAGAGCTCTGCTGCTAACTAAAAGGTCTGCATTTTGAATTCACCAGCCGCTCCTTGGAAACCCTATGGGGCAGTTCTATTCTGTCCTATAAGGTCGCTATAAGTTGGAATCAATTCCACAGCAACAGGTTTGGTTTTGATGTAATGTAATAGAGAGTACCTGGGGAGATTGTTTTAGCTAGGCTGTTGTTCTAGGCAGGAGTAACAGCAAGGGCAAAGGCCCTGAGTCAGGAATGACAGAAGAAGGTCACTGTAGCTAGAGAGTAGCAAACGATGGAAAGGCAGGAAGGACATAGGGTTAGAGAGCCAGGCAGGGGCCATCTCATGTATGTCATGGTCAAGAGTTTGGATTTTATCATCAAAGCAATGGGAAGCTGTTAGAAGTTCTAAGTAGGGAAGAGGGGTTGATGGGATCTGATTTACATGTTAGAAAGACCACTCCATTTGCTGTGTGGAGGATATTTTATAGTAAGATAAGAGCTATGGTTGTGAGACCAATTAGGAGGTTGATGAAGTAGGACAAGCAGGAAAGGCTTGTTAGGGATAAAATGGGGGAGATAGAAAGAAGTTGGATCTATTTTGGAGGCTGACTTGTCAGGATTTACTGGCCCGTTGGAACAGGGCCGTAAAGGGAAGAAAAATTAAGAGTGACTCTTGGGTTTGAGGCCTAAGCAAGCACATGGGTGGTGGTACCATTTTCCCAGATGGTTAAGGATTGAAGGGAGTGGATTTGTGGGAAAGAACATGCTTCAAGTTTAAAAAAATAGACTTTATATTTTAGGGAAGTTTTAGGTTTACAGAAAAATTGTGCTGAGAGTATAGAGAGTTGCCATATAACTCCTTCCCTGGTGCATTGTTTCTCCTGTAAGCACCATGCTTCTATTTTGACTCTGTTGAATTTGAGGTGCCTCTTAGACATTGTTCTAAGCGTAGCTGTATAGTGGGCAGTAGTATCTGAATCTGGAGTTTGAGAAGAGGTCTGGGCAACAGAAATACATTTGAGAGGCTTCAGTGTCTATGCAGCATCAGTGGTGTTTAAAGAGGGGTTGAGGGTGGTAGGTGAAATTAACTGGGGAGTAGTGTATGAACTAGTTGTGGGTGGAGACTGGGGCACTCCAACATTTAGAGGTCTGATGGTGAATGAGGATGAACCAGCAAGTAGATGGAGAAAGAGCCCTCAGGCAAAGCAGGAGAAGATAAGCAAACACAGAAGTCATGAAAACCACAGGAAGAAGGAAAGACTAACTGGGCCAGGTGCTGCTAATAAGCAAGATACAGACAGAGAATTGGACATTGGGAGCCTTGTTTAGAGCTCTTTTAGTGGAATGGGGGTTGGGGCGGGACCCAAAAGCCTGATCTGAGTGGGTGGAGAAAATGATAGGAGGTAAGAAATATGCAACACTTTCCGAGATTTACTGTGCAAAGGAGCAGAGTGCAGGACAAGTGGTCTACAGAAGTTCTGTTGTGTTTTGTTTTTAAAGATATTTGCATATAGAGAGCAGTGATGCAGAGGAGACAAAGTTGATGCTGCAGGAGGGAAAAGAATAATCTGTAGAAGCAACATTCTTGAGAAAGTGGTAGCAGATGAGTTCCAGAGCACAGGAGCCAGGTCACTTCTTCGACTGAAACAGGAGGGAAGGAGGAAAGTCTGGTGCAGAAATGGGTACTTCTCTTCTGATGGTGTTGGTCCCATGAGTCCCTAGCTAGCCCACTCCCAGCCTTCGTAACAGAAATCAACGTTAATATTTACTCATGCAGAAAAAGCCTTGGATCAAGGAAAAAGGAAGAACTGCTGGAACAAATCGGACATAAATTCCCTTGAGCTGGGCCAGTGGAAAACGTGTGTGTCAAATACCCACCTTTCCTCTCCAATCCCAAGGCTGTACTTGAACCAGGCTGGTGGGCCTAATCTCTTGAGTTCCTTCCCAGGAGAGCCTTGGCCTCTACGGGTTTGTATTTAGATTTCCAGATAGGCATGTGAGACATGCAGCATGGGCTTGGCAAATGGAAAGGGCTCAATAAATGTTAGTTATTATTATAATATACCATGTCAGCCTCTGAGAGGGGTTCTTTGGCGTCTGTCTGAACCCATCTTACTACCAGCACCAGAAATGTACACCCTGTCTTGGAAAATGTCTTCCATAATAGATTGTGTCCACTTAACTCACTCTGTGCTATGCTTCAAACACCGAGCATCTAAGAAGTGCTTTGGATGATGATATAGCCCAACTGCATGAATGAGTTTGATAGCTTTTCCAAAGAGCTGGTATTTCAGTTGTGTAACTGTAACTGCTTCCTGGCAATAGAAAAGATTTATTTTCTGGACCCCAATCAACCCTCAGCCCCATTTCTCAAACTCTAGCTACATCACAAGATGTCAAAATTGTGCAGTTTGGTCAAAGGCGCTAGTGGCATTTTGCAGACATAATGAAGAACCCGTACTGTCTAAGATTACTTTGCAATGCCTTCTGCCCTGAGTCCTGCCTGCCCTTTAAGACCCAGTGGTGGAAAAATTCAGCTGGAAGGCAGTGGAAGGAAAAAAAACCGATTTGTTCAACTTTGCAGGAGTTTGTGACTTTGGGACAGGGAAAATGTGCCATCCAGTGAGAGAAAAAGTCTAATAACCATCTTCTTTCAGATTCAAAGAGAGCAAGAAAAAGATGCCCCATGATTAAAAAAAAAAAAAAAAACTGAACATAAATAAATGGTTTTCTAATGTGGATAATCGCCTGGCTCCTAAAGGGGGCAGGGGGATAGGTGTAGAAAAAGTGATTTTCTGTTAAAGAGTTCCTGCTGTCAGGAGCCCTGGTGACACAAGTAAGCTCTGTGGGAGAAAGACCTGGCAATCTGCTCCCATGAAGACTGTAGCCTGGAAAACCCCATGGGGCAGTTCAATTCTGTCGCATGGGGTCATTATGAGTTGAAATCAAGTCCATGGTACTTAGTGACAAGAACAACAAGCTGTCAGTGAGGTAAGACAGTTAAATCTTTAATTGGTTTGTGGGCCCATATTTTTTTTTTTACCTGAAGCGTGAATATTTGTGTGTTTGCTTCAAGCGGGGTGTCGTCTAACTAGTCTGTTCTTATTTACATTGAAGAAATTGAGCCAGCTTGATATGTTTTTTGTAGTATAAGAGCTGTTTCCTTGGGAGAGTTTGTTTTTGTAGACGTTCTGCACTCAGAGTGTCCCCTCTCATCTCTAAATCCTGGTGACACGAGCTGTGGAGTCAAGCAGGCCTAGGCTCAAACAGTGCTCCAGCCACTTAACTGTGTTGGTGCCTTGGGCAAGTTACTTGACCTCAGTTTCTTCATCTGTAAAATGGAGTTAATAAAAGAACCTCCTTCAACAACTTATGTGTAGAGATAATAAAAACCGTATTTTAAATCAAAACTGATTATAGCCACTTCTGCATTTTAAGGGGAGTATTTTTTGTGTGTGTTTTAGGTGTGCTTCATATCAGTGAGGAAATAAATTTTCCTTTTGTGCCTTTCTTAAAGAGAGAGAGAGAGAAAGCGGGAGAGCAAGAACAAGTGGGCTAGCATATGATTGGAGTAGAAGACTGCTGTTTAACATGTTAATGGTCTTTGGACACACCAAGGTGGGATTAAAGCAAAGTATTGACTGAACTGTTCTACCCAAGAAAGTCAAGGGAATAAATAGTTTCTGGGGTTTCACAGATCACTAGAAACTCCAAAAAACTATTCCCTCCACTTTTGGGGGTAGAACAGTTCAGCCGTCTCTAGCCTGTAGTGATCAGTGATGAGGCCTAGTGGTGCAGTGGTTAAGCTCTTGTCTGCTAACTGAAAAGTCAGTGGTTCGAACCCACCAGCCAAAAGATGTGGCAGCCTGCTTCTGTGAAGATTACAGCCTTGGAAACCCTATGGGGCAGTTCTACTTTGTCCTGTAGAGTCGCTATGAATCAGAATTGACTTGACTTGATGGCACACAAAAAGGAAGGAAGATGAGAGAGATGGCCCGAACAATACTGCAGAAGGCAAATCTTAAAGGGCTAGGAGAGCCTAGCTGATATCTGGCTTACGTTTATGTCTGTAGAAACACTTAGAATAATTCTTGGCACCGGTGAACATTTAATAAATGGCAACTAGTAGCTCTATAGCAAAGCTTTCTCGTTATTACCCTCTAATAGCCTCTCTCTGGAGGAATGGCATCACTTTTCTCTTTATGTTGTGTGTGTGTGTGTGTGTTAGCTGGCGAAGAGGGATGTAATGTGTTCAAATTCTGGCTCTACTGGGTTTATTTCTCTCTTTCATCAATTTTTCATCTGGGGCAAAAACGGTACCTCATTTTGTAGGATTTATGTGACGTTTTAAATGAAATAATCTAGATAATTCACATGCTAGGCACTTACTTAGCCTTCAGTAAATGTTGGCTCTTACATTATTCTATAGTAATTGCCATATGAAAATGATATACTGTCCTAGAACAGGTGCTATGTGTTTTTATTTTTAATTTACATATATATTCACTGCAGAAACTTGGAAAATTAGAAAGGACACACAGTAAAACAAAGAGCAATAATTCCAACAAAAAGATCATCACTGTTAACATTTTGGTTCATGTCCTTCCTTGCTTTTTCCCCCATTACATGTACACCTGTGTTCTTTTTCAAAATGGGATGCTGTTCCATGGTCTGCTTCCTTGTTTACTTAGCAATAGACTGTGAACCTTTCCCAGTGGAGGTGTGTGCTTCTTAAAATAGATGTTCCTGTGGAAATAGCCATTCCCTGGGCCAGCAGATTCATCCCTATTCTTCTTTAAAAGCAGGGAAGAAGGTCTCTATGGCCATCCAAGTTCAGGAAACACTGCACATTCCGTTTCCTTCTCGGAAAATTAACAGTGCATCTTAGCATATTAAAGGCTCTGAGAAGCCCTCCAGGAAAGAACCCATTTGACTTCGATTAGCTCAGTGTTTCCCAAACGAATTTAACACTATGGAGCCATTTATTCTCATAACTCGTATTAATGTGTCAGGAATCATTTTGGGAAACGCTGCTGTAGACTGAAGATTCCTTAGGAGTTGGGAGCAGGTCTTGTTCATCTTTGTTGTTTCCACACTGTTTTACATTGGATTTTTAAGAAATTTTTAGAAGTAATGAAAAATGGGATTGGAGTGATGAATCCATTTTCTAAGCAACAGCCACACATGTGTGAACTGGGGAGCTAAGTGTAGAGGCTGGGGCTGTGCTCCAAAGCGTGTCTTGGTGTAAAGCTAATTGGCCCCTTTGGGGATGAGCCTGTGAACTGGGCCTTGTTAGCACCAGTGCAAAACAGCTGAGTTAGTGTGTCTGGGGCCCTGTAATTGCTTTCTTACCCAGATTCTCTTGGTGTCCTCCAGGTGGCGGTGCTGGTTTGTTAACCTTTAGAGAGCCTGCAGCTTGGGCCATGAAAAGCTTGAAATTCAGAAGGTGCAGATGAAGAATAGAGTTGGGAGTGGAGTGATTATTGAAAACTTTAGAAGGCACACTGTCATGTTTGAAATTGATGCACAACCTCATGCACTGGGTGTCCACGCATGAGGTTTTATGGAATCTTCATGAACCAGTAAACCAAGAATAAAATGTCGCTAGCTTTATGGATCTCCAACTGTGGGGCGGGTAATATGCTAGATGATTTCATCCATTATCTCACTTAATCTTCAGAACGAGCCTATAAGGTAGATCCCACAGCTAGAGGTAGCAGATCTGGAATTTGAACCCTGTTTTTTTTTTTCCCCTAGGCCTGATGCTGTATCTGAGGGCTTTCTTTGCTAGGCAGAAATGAGAGGATATTTACCAATGGTGAATAAGTGTAAAATGTTTCTCTGTCTGTCTGTCGAACTTTTATCTGTTTTTCATTTCAATCGTATAGGATGGGCCCAAAACAGTTCATGAAATTATACTAGTAGTTTTTAGTTAGCTACCAGCTAAATAAATTATAGTTCTTGGGTGCATTCTTACAATTATAGCATTCAGATTGGAGGTTCCATTGTATTCTTTTTAGTTTTGATGGCCACACTGCAAGATGAACATGGCCAGATGGAACGACTCCAGAGAAGAGTAACCTGTTTAAAAGTCAGTTGTAGGATATGATACACCTATCATATCCCTATTATAGCGCTTGCCACATAGGACACATTGAAAATGTTTTTAATGCTTCCCTTCCCCAGTGGACCATGTATTTCTTGAGGGAAAGAGCTATGTCCTTTATGTCTCTACTTCTAGGGTCTAGCAAAGTACCTGATACACTGTAAGTCATTAAAAAAAAGTCATTAGTCAAGTTTAAATGAATGAGTTGGAGCCGACTCCAAGGCAGCTAACGAGTAAAATGAACAGGTTTGCAATTTTAGAAAGCACAACCTAGTGATGGAAAAGAGGTTAGAGGGGATGGGTGTATGTTCATGGGTGTGCACACTGCAGCTTGCATATGCTGGGGAAGGGGCGGAGTGGTGGCTAACACTGGAAGCAGGGACAACAATTAGCAGTGTGTTGCAATAATACAGGCAAGAGATGAGGAAGGTACAGCATTGTAAATGGAGGACGCTGTGGACACATTTAGAATTAACAGGACTTGGTTACTGATTGGATACTGGGGGTAGTACCTTTGGGGTTCTCTGTCGCTCAGTGCCAGTATATTCGAGGTATTAGGCTAGGGCCAAAGTGACACAAATGTTCCATTTGGGATGTTTGACCTCTCTCTCCTTAACTTCCTTCCAGTATTGCCTAGACGATATACCAGTATATACCATATATAGAGAGCGAGAGAGAGAGCATACCACATATATATACTACTAGACCTTTCTCCCCACCACATATATATATATATGTATGTATCTCTTCGTATACTGTGCAGTAAAGAGCATTGATGTTACAGTCAGATTGATACTAATCAGCACTAACACTTATTAGGCCGTTTTGGGGGTGTTTTTCTTTGCTTCTTTCCTTTTTTTTTTTTACAGTTTTAGAGTTACAGAGAAATTGTGCAGAAAATACAGAAAGTTCCCATATATCCTCTCTCCCCCATACACTGTTTCTCTCATTACAGTGAAACCTGTGAGAGCCGGAGCTTGATGGGGCTGCCTTGTTTTTCCAGGTCTCACAAGTTTTCTGCCATTGACAGGGTGCAATCTTACTGCTGTTCTTTCACTCTCTATTAGTGGAAAATATTTGAGTTTTCCTTCTCTGACAAGTTTCCACCTTAGGTAGGTTCCAGCTTTTGTAGATTTCAATATATTAACTTCTTGCATTCTGGTAGTACATTTGTTAACAATTGACGAACAATATTAAGACATTATTATTAACTCAGGTCCATAGTTTACACTAGGGTTCACTCTTTGTTGTACAGTCCTATGGGTTTTAAAAAATCCATAATGTCACATGTCTACCATTACAGTATCTTACAGAATAGTTTCACTGCCCTAAAAATGCCCTGAGCTCCATCGAGGGCATTTATATTTTAACTTCTATGTGCCTCATTTATTTAATGATAAACAGGGATAGTTAAACCTACCTCTTAGGGCTGGGATTATGCTTCAGTGCAAGTTTTCCCATTCAAGCCGGAAACTGACTCTCTCTCTGAGGAAGGACAGTAAAGGACAACATCCTGTATCTACTTTCCCAAGCCAGCAACACATGATTCCCACTGCTTCTGCCCCCCCACCCCCACCCCATGCCTGGTAAGGTACAGGGTCAGCCAAAAAGAGGAAGACCCTCAACGCAATTGGATTGACACAAGGGCTGCAAAAATGGATGGGTTCAAACATAGCAACGATTGTCAGGATGACATAGGACCAGGCGGTGTTTGTTCTGTTGTACATGGGGTCACTATGAGTTGGAACCAACTCGATGGCACCTAACAACAACATGTGAATTATCATCACCTGTTATCATGATGGCTGCAGTTGCTTCTTAACTGATATCCTGGTTCCATGTTTGCCCTCCAAGGATCTTCATAGATCAGCCAGGGTAATCTTTTTTGTTGTTTGCTTTTTATAATGACTTTAAAAAACCAAAAACTCATTGCTGTCTAGTTGATTCCAACTCATAGCGACCCTGTAGAATGGATTAGAACTGCCTCATAGGGTTTCCAAGGAGCAGCTGGTGGATTTGAACTGCCAACCTTTTGGTTAGCAGCTGAGCTCTTAACCACTATGCTGCTTTATTGAGATACAATTCGCATGCCATAAAATTCAACCTTTTAAAGTTATACAATTCAGTGGTTTTTAATATATTCACAAATATGTGCAACCATCATCACTATCTAATTCGAGAACATTTTCATCACTCTAGAAGGCAACCCCATAGTACTCATTAACAGTCACTCCGCATTCCCTCCTCCCCCAGCCCCTGATCCTGGCAACCACTAGTCTACTTTCTGTCTCTCTGAAGTTGCCTACTCTGGACATTTCATATAAATGGAATCACACAATATGTGGCCTTTGCAACTGGCTTCTCTTAGGTA
Source organism: Loxodonta africana (assembly GCF_030014295.1). NCBI lineage: Eukaryota > Metazoa > Chordata > Mammalia > Proboscidea > Elephantidae > Loxodonta > Loxodonta africana. The sequence goes on from NC_087348.1 coordinate 49,233,869, forward strand.
TCTTAACGTTTTCAAGGTTTATCCATGTTGTAGCATGTATCAGTACTTCATTCCTTGTCACGACTGAATAATATTCCATTGTATGGATATACTACATTTTGTTTATCCACTCATCGGCTGATGGATATTTGAGTTGTTTCCACTCTGGCTATTATGAATCAGGCTGCTGTGAACATTCATGTATGAGTTTTTGGGTAAGCATATATTTTCAGTTCTCCAGGTATATATCTAGGAGTGAACTGCTGGGTCTTATGGTAACTCTATGTTTAACATTTTGTAGGACTTCCAGACTATTTTCCAAAGAGGTTGCACCAGTTTACATTCCCACCAGCAGTGTATGAGGGTCCCAATTTCTTTACATCCTCACCAACAATTGTTATTACCTGTTTTTTTTATTATAGCTATCCTAGTGAGTTTGAAGAGGAACCCTGGTGGTGCAATGAGTTAAGCACTTGATTGTTAACCCAAAGATCTGTGGTTTGAACCCATCAGCCACTCTACAGGAGAAAAATGTGGCAGTCTGCTTCGGTAAAGATTTATAGCCTTAGAAATCCTATGGGACAGTTCTACTCCATCTTATTGGGTCTGTATGAGTTGGAATTGACTCAATGGCAACAGAGTGAGTGTGAGGTGGTATTTTATTGTGGTTTTGATCTACATTTCCCTGATGGCTAATGATGTTGAGTGTCTTTTCAAGTGCTCCTTTGCCATTTGGATATTTTCTTTGGAGAAATGTCTATTGAAATCCTTTACCCATTTTCAAATTGTTTTTACGGATGTTTTAAATGTCTTTTTATTGTTGATTTGTAAGAGTTCTTTATATATTATGGACGCAAGCCCCTTATCAGATACATGATTTGCAAATATTATCTCCCTTTTTGTGGGTTGTATTTTTACTTTCTCGATGGTGTCCTCTGAGACATAAACATTTATAATTTTGATGAAGTCCAATTTATCTTGTTTTTTTCTTTGGTTGATCATGATTTTGTGTCCTATTTTAAAAACCATTGTCTTATCCAAGGTCACAAAGATCAAAAAAAACTTTATTATGGTAAAATACACAAAACAAAACTTGTGCCATTTTAATCATTTTTAAGTGTACAATTCATGGACATGAATTGCATTCACAATGTTGTGTAACCATTAACACTATTTCCAAAAGTTTTTCATCACTTTAAACAGAAACTCCAACCAAAAACCACTCGTTGCCATACCCCTTAATTAATAACTTCCCATCCTTTCCTCCCCCCAGCCCCGGTAACCACAATAAATTTTTGTCTCTATGCCTTTGCAAGGTCATAAAGATTTATTTCTATATTTTCTTCTAATAGTTTTATAGGCTTAGCTCTTATATTAGGTCTGTGGTCCTTTTTGAGTGAATTATAGTATATGGTGTATATGGTATGAGGTAGGGGTTAGGATGATCTTTTAAAAACACAAATCAGATTCCATGACTCCCCTGTTTAGCATTATTTATTGGCTTTTCATTGCTCTTAGAACAAAATCCGAGTCCCTCACCACAAGCTCTTCATTCTCATCTCTTTTTCTCCCTCACTAGCTTGCTCCAACCATGCCCACCTTCTAACACTTCTTGATCATGCAAACTCCTTCCTGTCTCAGGGTCTCTGCACCTGCTGTTTCCTATACCTAAAACACTGAATGTCTGATTACTCTCATTCTTTAGGTCTCTGATTAAAAGCACTTCCTTCAGTGAGACCTTTTCTGACCACTCTATCTAAAGTAGATTCTCCAACCATCCCATATTCCCTATCACTGTGACTTGTTCATTTCCTTCACAGTAATTAGCAAAGACTGTATTCACTTTGTTTATTTGTTTACTTGCTTATTGTCACCCCCTGCCCCCTTAAGCCCCATGAGGGCTGGGACCATGTCTACATTATTTACCTTTATCCCCAACACCTAGCACAGTACCTGGCACACAATAGGTGTTCAGTAAATATTTGTTTAAAGAAAGAAAGAGAAAGAATGAGCAAAATAAATGTTTCTTCTGTTCCTGGCATCCTTTCCCATATTTTTTGCAAATTCATTACCTCCCATCTTGCATCACCCTTTCCCTGGATTTTCCTTCATTTCCTGTTTTCATGGAATATGAAAGCATGGAGGGGAACATCTATTTTGCTTTTTTATCCTTTCCTCTTCTCACTGCCTGTAGTATACAAGAATCAGTGTTGGGGCTCAGTGTTCCAGCCCACAATGATTTTTTTTTTTTTTTCTGAAACCTTCTCTATAGAAGCTCAACATTGAGCTGTTTTGGTCTTTTCTTATGTTTTTATATATAAGACTTTTCTTCTCAATGAAGAGGTAGGCTCTCTAAGAATAGAATTTCTTTCTAACACAGAGAGGTGGTTGGCTGAGTTCTGGGCAAAAAGAGCTTAATTGATACTAGTGGGGTGATCAGCAGTACCTTTTAATACAGTAAGATTCGGGTATGGTATGTTTAAAATGTCACAAATTCCAAATGTGTGGATTCTGAAATTGTTGCATCCCTGCAGCATACACATTTGAATTAATCAAGCATCCTTTATGTAGAAATTCTATTAGAAGTAATCCCATAATAATAATGTGGATTCTCAGAAATCCTGCCAGAATAATTTCTCATAGGTGTGACTTCCTGCTTAAATGGAGAGACTTTGTGTGATGACATATCTCTGCACACATTTCTGCCTCATTTCAATTCAGCAGGATTATAATCATAAAAAAAGGAACACACCTTCATCTTAATGTTAAGCTCTGCTCCCCCACTGATAAAAATTCTTTCGATGAGGATAGGAGACAGAAACATAGTTAAAGACCATTCACCTGAAAGCCTTACATTCTGGGCTTTTTTAAATTTTATCTTATTTTTTAGTTTAGCATCTTGCTTATCATTTATAGACCTCCAAATGCCTAAGAAACAAGCCCCAGAAGATGATTGAAACTTTTGATCTACAAAATAACTCACACACTTGTTTTGCTTTGCTCTAATCTTTAGAACCGTGTATCATGCCGACAAGTCCCAGACTTGTAAAATACAGGTTTTCCTTTGGGCTTTCCTCCTCTCTCATCGTGGTAATATTTTCTCCTATCGTCCATCTTCTAAAAAAGTAGGCATAACAGTCCGATCAGCCTTTACCAACTTTTCTGCAAGAACACGGCAGAAAATATGAAGATATAAATCAGGGATTGTTATTATTGTTTATGTGGCGGTGATATATGGCTCCACGGGGCTTTGTGTTTTACATGGCCACTTTGAAAACACAGACTGATGCTCAGGCACAGGCGATTTGTTTTTGAGCCCTGTGCTTGGATATTTCTAATAAATATAATTCTGCCTCTGATTTTATGATATCAACAAGATATCCATGCAATAAAATATTTTCAGACTCCTGGTATTAAGTCTACACTGTCAGACAAAGATAATGTCCCTGAACTTCAAGAATGGTAAGTAGTAGACAAAACAGTGGGCATAGAATAACTAAATTTTTGTAAATCATCATAAAAATGATGAAATGGTGATAGTTTTATGCATGGGATAATGTCTGGAAAGATATACATCAACATATCAAAGCCATGTAATTTCTAGGTAGAAAAACCATGGATGATTTTAATTTCCTTTTATTTTTAACTTATCTATATTAATTTTTTCTGTGGATGTGTACTTTTTTTAAATAAAAAATCACTTTCAAGGGATAGAGCATAAGAACAGTTGATATAATAAAGTATAAAAATAGAATAAGTAACATTCTTCCATGGAAAATAGGGAAGGTATCTTCTGAGAAAGTGAAAACCTGATTTATCTTCTATTAATTTATGAGTTCGTATTGTACACATTGTTCGTATTGTACACATTGTCTTTTAGTTTTGATGAAAGCGCTGGCTACCTGTGGTCCACTCCCATTCCCGTATCTAAGCCAGGCCAATATGCCCACATGCCATACAGCAAGAGAAGCAAGTAGCAGACCTTCCTATTTCCCAGTGGGAAATACAGGCTTCTCATTTGATTTTCAACTGCTTCCTCTCTGATCCCATTTCCACCTGGCTTCAGATTCCTGGCTTTATCTCTTGTTTAAAGCCCTGTAATTCCCTCAGGACACCCTAAAGACATGGTCTGAACTCAATCTTCCGGCTCCAAAGACTGGTGACTTTCTTCAGCCCATGTAATAGTGGCCATTCCCACCACACCACCCTAACCCCTTTCCCCACTCCCTTGCCTCATGGGAAATAAGATAGAAAAACCCCTCTTTATTATAATAACACACCATTTTACCCCTTCGTGTCTCACCTTGCGGTCTTTTTTGGGAACAAAAATGGCAAAGAAGGTTAGACCAGCAGATACACTTTTGTAGTGTTTAGAACAGTGGCCTCCTGTAAGACAACTTGAGATATTCAGCCATGTGAACCAGAATGGCCAAATCCATTGTTTACGGCTGGCATCTGTTCTGACTGGTCAGTAGCCATGGCTTATCAGTTGTTAAATATTTTTATATCACCCACAGAGTAATATTTTAGTGTTGTAAATTGACAATAATCCCAAGAGACTTGAACCTGAGCATGGGATTTAGGATCAGCCACTTTTCTTCTCTATGACTTACTTGGTTTACACTTTGGGAAAATGAGGATGCTGATACTGCCCTGTCCAGTTCAAAGCGTTACTGTGATGATCGAATTATCATGGTGGATGCAAAAGTTCTTTATCAACTGTGAGAGACTGTGCAGAGGCAAGCAATGATGATAAAAATGATCGATGATGATGATAACAATGTTGGTGGTAAAGGTCGAGGTGATGGTAATAATAAAGAATAAAAAGATGACAGACCTGGGAACATCAACGACTATTCTTTTCTAGTTCAATATGCTACAAACATTGCTCCCTGGCTCACAGTTCACAGAAACAGTCAGACAGAAGCATATAAACTGACATCACCAACCCTCTCTGGTTTATGCCGTTGTATCTCCCAGGCTGTTTACTGGCCTAGTGCTGATAGGCACTTCCCTTTGTCCATGGGCATTTGTTCCATGATTTATTTCACACCCCGGCTGGGAAACCCTTCTATCTTGTAATCCCCAATACCAGGGACACCTCTTGATGTTCGTTTAATGATCTACTAAGACCTGGAGCCAGCAAAAAGGAAATGTGGAATTATCCCAGTGGGTTACTGCTCCCGTACACAGCGTAGTCTAAGCTGAATTCTCATGTGTCTCCTTCTGATGTGTGTCCTGTGATCCCAAACCTACTCTGTAAGCATCTTGAAGGAGCTGTTTGTTGTGTCCAGGTGGAATTAGCAATTGGCTTCCTTCTTGCCTGTGTCCCTCTTTCCCTCCCTCCTGCCTTGCGCTTGGCCCCTCCCCCCACCTTTATGAGAACTCTGGGTCTGTGCTGAGTCATATAGGATGCTTCTGGCTGGCCTTAACAAGAGCTCCCCACCCTATGCTTGGAGAAACGTGCAGAAGAGCACCAGAGGGTCTATTCCAACAGAGGAAGCACATGCTTGCAGAATAACTGGCTCCTATAATTCATTCAGAGCTATGGCTGAGTGGCAGAGACGTTTAAATCCTGTGACCTTAAGAGAAAAATTAATCTAGAAAGGTTTCCTTTTCCCTTTGTTAATTGTGAAATAAAAACACCTCCTGCAGAGGGGGGGGCCCGTCTTTATGAGGCCTTGACTTCCTTTAAACCAAAAAAAAAAGCCAGTTGTTGGGTTGACTCCAACTCATGCTGATCCCATGTGTGCTTCATAGGGTCTCCAATGGCTGATTTTTTGGAAGTAGATCACCAGGCCTTTTTTCTGAGGTGCCTCTGGGTGGACTTGAACCTCCAACCATTTGGTTAGCAGCAGGGCAAACATTTGCACCACCCAGGGACTCCTGGCTGTCCCTTTACATACAGTGAATTGCCTCTGGGATCCTCTCCTCCCCCTTTCTCCATGCTTTGGAGATCAGGTACTGAAAGTTATCCAGGATATATGATAGTGGGAGGAAGTGGCTGATATGATGAGCCAAACCTGAAATACTCCTAAAGCTGTCTCATACACAAGGAAAGAGCAGGGTCTCGGGGTCTCAAGGCTAGGGCGGGATGTGACAGGATCATTGGGCATGAGCCTCAGTCAAAAAAGGCCTCAAATTTGACTTTAAATATAATCTTTAAATGAGGTTTGACATCCAGTCACAAAAATACACTGGCAGAATTCTTCCATTAAAACATCACAATCGCCTTTTGACCCAGTTTGGTATTTTTTAACATACGAGGAGCTTCTGGTATCCTGTCATCAGCCCTATTTCACAGAAGAGGAAACTGAGGCATTTCTCGAGGTCATATAGCTAGGGAGTAGCGGAACTGGAATATAAAACCAGGCTGGTCTGATGCCAAAGCAGCTTTCTTATTCTTCCATTATTAGTAACAACATAAACCATCATTTTTTATTTTATTTTATTGTGCTTTAGGTGAAGGTTTAGAGAGCAAAGTAGTTTCTCATTCAAAAATGTATACACAAATTGTTTCATGACACTAGTTGCAATCGCCACAGCTTGTCAGCACTCTCCCCCTTTCCACCCCGGGTTCTCCGTTTCCATTCGTCCAGTTATAAGGGTGTCCAGGGGCCATAGTCTCAGGGGTTCCTCTAGCCTCTGTCAGAGCAGTAAGTCTGGTGGGGTTTTTTGTGTGTGTGTGAATTTGAATTTTATTCTACATTCTTCTCCTGCTCTGTCCGGGACCCTCTATTGTGGTCCTTGTCAGAGTGGTTGGTGGTGGTAGCCAGGCACCATCTAGTTCTTCTTGGGCTCAAGCTGGTAGGAGCTGTGGTTCATGTAGTCTTTGGTTTTCTTCATCCTCCACTGCTCCATACAAGATGGGACCAACAGGTGTATCTTAGATGGCCCCTCACAAGCTTTTAAGACCTTATCTTATGACCTATGTTATGCCAATTGACCCAGATGTCCCCCAAGACCACAGCCCATCATTTTATAGCTAACCTGTGCTTATTCATCAGGCTGGGCATCTTGCTGTTGCCTTCATCCATTTTCCAACTCCTTTTGAGGATAGTACTGCAGAAGCTGTTAGATGGGGCTTAGGTTTATGTCCAGGTTAAAATCCTTTAAAATTCCCTTCTGATTGAGTGTGAGGCATCTGATGCCTGATTGTTCTCACCAACATCATGTTTAAGTTAGTCTGACCTCCCTGAGGTCATTTCTTTGTCCCAGTCGCCTCTGCTTCCATCAAAAATAACAAGTTGCTGATAAACTGGCTCTCAGCTCTCTCAATCAGCCAGCAGACATTGGATCTGCACTCAGAGCAGGCACTTCAGTTTTAAAAAGCTCTCATGCTCTGTATTTTGACAGGCTAAGAAATATGATCCCTTTATTTCAAAAACCCATTAAGCCCAGCAATATGGGATATTTAGAAAGGCCAGAATTTTCCTCCTGGTCAGAAGGTCAGTGCTGTCATAATGTAACAGCTAAAGGAAGTGAAACAAAACATATTTTACTATAGGGCTATAATTCCCAAACAGTCTTTAAAAATGTACTTTCAGTTAAAATAAGGCAAAGCAAAAACACAGCACATTGAATTGCCGGAAATTGCCACTACTATACACTCTCTTTATTCAGAGTACTTACTCAATTTTGTAACCCCAGTTCTCAGGCCAGTGACAGGCATGTAGTAAATGCTCAACAAATGTTTGATGAATGACTGTCAAAATGGTTCTACTCTTTACTTTATTTAATTTTTTTTCTAAGTATTAGTTTCCCTTGCTCCCAATGGCTGTTAAATCATCCTCAAGAAAACAACATTTGATCTTAGTGCTCTGAGGTTTCAGAAAGTGAGTTTCAGAACAAGTAAGTTCAACTCTTCTTGGCATGTTGGATTATGTTATTGATGATACAGATAACAAGGGCTTACAGTTAGGTTCTCCAAAGACAACTCATTTGATCCTTTCAAGCTTTGAGGCACAAGAAATGTTATTATTCTCATGTTACCCCTAGGAAGGATGCATAGGTACAGACCATTACCTGAAAGAAATTAATCTTACTCTCAGGTGATCCTGAACAGGCGTGATGTTCAGAAGATGGTGCAAAAAATTCTTTTACCACATCTACCACAGCCTCCACCAAACTGGTTCCAGTACAACTAGATGGTGCCTGGCAACCACCATTGACTGCTCTGAGGGATCACAATAGAGGGTCCCGACAGACCTGGAGAAAAATGTAGAACAAAATTCTAACTCAGAAAGACAGACCAGGCTTGCTGGCCTGACAAAGACTGGAGAAACCCTGAGAGTATGGCCCCTGGACACTCTTTCAACTCAGTAATGAAGTCACTCCTGAGGTTCACCCTTTAGTCAAAGATTAGACAGGCCCATAAAACAAAATGACACTAAAGGGGCACACCAGCCCAGGCACAAGGACTAGAAGGCAGGAGGGGAGAGGAAAGCTGGTAATAGGGAACCCAAAGTTGAGAAGGGAGAGTGTTGACATGTCCTGGGGTCGTTAACCAATGTCATAAAACAATACATGTACTAACTGTTTAATGAGAAACTAGTTTGTTCTATAAACCTTCATCTAAAGTACAATAAAAACAAAACAAAACATTCTTTTAATTTCCCAATAAGTCACTTTCAGACTCTATAATGTCCATCTCTAATGGGTATCTAGGTGTTCTTCTTTTTGGGTCTCTCCTCCCTCTTCTCTTGTCTCCCACAACTTCCTCAATCTTGTCTACCCCATCCCTCCCAGCTCCATTTTGGGAAATCACCAGAAGATTCTCAAGGTCCTATGCACAGCTCTGCTTTTGCCCTGGTGAGATGATTAAAAAAAAAAAAGAGGTTACCATCAAGACTCACAAGGTCTCCACAGGGCAGAGAAGAACTGCCCAATAGGGTTTCCAAGAACAGCTGGTGGATTTAAACTGCCAACCTCTTGGTTAGCAGCCAAGCTCTTAACCACTTCACCACCAGGGCTCCTGGTGATGTCAGGCCTTAATTGTGCACCCAAAGATTCACTTTTTAGTCGCTGGGAGCAAATTTATGACCTGGGTCAGATCTGGCTTATAAGCATTTTTTCTCTTTTTATGAATAATATTTTATTGTTTGTGTGTGTGTGTGTGTGTGAAAGTTTACACAGCAAGTTAGGTTCCTGTTTGACAATTTCTACGCAAATTATTCAGTGACATTGGTTAAAATTTTCACACTGTGTCAATATCCTCTTTAATTGTATTCTGGCCATTCTATTTCCAGTATTCTAGTTTCCCTGCCCCCTTATCTTCTCTTCTTTGCTTTAGAGTAATTGTTGACCCTTTGGTCTTGTGTAGATGGTTTTAGATGGTTTTTTAACGGAGCACTGTACTCATGGGCAATATTCTTTACTTTGTGTGCCAATCTGTTATTTCATTAAAAGGTGACATCAGGGGATAGTTTTGATTCCAGGTTTAAAGAGTATCTCAGTATGATAGTCTTAGGGGATCCTCTAGTCTCAACAGGTCCAGTAAGTCTGAACTTTTTAAGAATATGAGTCCTGTTCTGCATTTTTCCCCCATTCTATGAGGGTCCATCTATTGTGGCCCTGATCAGAATGGTCAATAGTGGTAGCCAGGCACCATCTGGTTCTTCTGGTCTCAGGGTAGAAGAGGCCATGGCTTGTGTAGACTATTAGCCCTGTAGACTATTTTTTCCCCCCGAGACTTTCATTTCCTTCTAGCCTATAAATTCTTGGAGTCTTGAGGTAGACCCAATAAATAAAACCAATTGCCATCGAGTTGATTTCAACTCATGGTGACTCCATGTGTATTGGAGTAGAACTTTGGAAACCCAGGGTAGGGTTTTCAATGACAGATTTTTTGGAAGTAGATGACCAGGCCTTTCTTCTAAGGCACCTCTGGGTGGATTTGCAACCTTTCAGTTAGCAGCTGAGTGCATTAACTATTTGTACCACCCAGGGACTCCAAATTCAATAAATGGAGCTCCTCTTTTCTACCCAATTTGTGAGCCAATTGAAAAATAAGGCCAAAGAGTAGAGATAGAGATAATGTATCAACTTAATGTTAAAGCAGATATTGGAGAATATACCTTATATCTGTGGGCAAATAGGATTCCTGACACAGAACCCTGGAATTAGGGAGAAATACCATGTGGAGGTAGGCTGCCCTTCAGCAGAGCCAAAGATGGCCCCTGGATGATCGGGGCAGAATTCGTGCCCCCTGCGGGCAAATGGCTCCCAAGGGAATGGGAAGCACAAGGCACTGGATACAGTTGTTCAGTTTCTCCGTCCAAATCCTGCAGTCAGGTAAGTTACTTTTCATCAGCAGGGCAGGAATGAAGGAAGAGAGGCCAGGAGCTTTACTGGTACAGGTGTCACTTTCCGTTAATGAATCACCAGGAAGTATTTCCCCTTAAAACAGTGCATTTTATTGACCACGCCGTTTTCAAAAAGCTGATTTAGGTAAGAGGTAATACTTAAAATAAGGAGAGTTTGCATAAAAATCGGACTTTCTGGTTTTTCTTGAGAAGTGCAATAATCTGTCAGCAATGAGCCTGTGTTCCCCTCACATGGCAACAACAGCCTGGAGCTGGGTGGTGCAAATGATGCGCTTGGCTGCTAACCCAAAGGCTGGAGGTTTGAGCCGACGCAGAGGCACCTCAGAAGAAAGGCCAAAAGATCTACTTCTAAAAAATCAGCCATTGAAAACTCTATTGGGAGCACAGTTCTACTCTGACACACATGGGTATATCCACAGAGTTGACGCCACAGGAATTTTTTTTTTTTAACTTGCTTAACAAAGTATCAGTGTTTAATTCTGCCTCACTAAAGACCTCTTCTATACCAAGGCACTGGAGAAAATAAAGGAAGTGAAAGAAAAAAAAAATCCTGTCCTACTACACCTATGAAACAAGAAGAAACAGAGGCTCTGAAGGTTAAGGGACTCCTCGGGTGTATTGCAAAAGGAAGACACCCGTGTGGTCCTTTGAAGTCCTCTCCACTGCACCATAGCTGCGGTCATTTCTGCTTTACTGGGCACCACTGATCCAGATAAGCAGCAGATTGCACATCTGAGTGTGAGTCTCTGAAGTATACTTTGCCTCCCTAAGGGTAACCAGTTAGACAGAAGCCCCAGCCTGATTGCACTCAAAACTACTTTTTCAGGGCCGGTCATGGGTGAAGAGAAGCACTGACAAGGAAGGGAGGTGGTCAAGAGCCTATCTTTATAGCCCGCCTGCCACCGCTGTTTCATTTCATCCTGAGGTGCAAAGGGGTTGTCTTAGTCATCTAGTGCTGCTGTAACAGAAATACCACAAATGGATGGCTTTAACAAAGAGAAATTTAGTTTCTCACAGTCTGGTAGGCTAGAAGTCCAAGTTCAGGGCGTCAATTCCAGGGGAAGACTTTCTTTCTCTCTCGGCCCTGGAGGAAGGTCCTTCTTGTCAATCTTCCACTGGACTAGGAGCTTCTCTGTGCAGGAACCCCAGGTCCAAAGGATGCACTTTGCTTCTGGTGCTTCTTTCTTGGTGGTATGAGGTACCCCTCTGTTAGCTTCCCTTTCCTTTTATCTCTTGAGAGATAAAAGGTGGTGCAGGCCACCTCCCAAGGAAACTCCCTTTATATTGGCTCAGGGATGTGACCTGGTAAGAGCGTTATAATCCCACCCTAATCCTCTTTAACATAAAATTACAATCACAAAATGGAGGACAACCACAGAATACTGGGAATCATGGCCTAACCAAATAGATACACACATTTTTGGGGGAACAAAATTCATGACAGGGGTTAATTCAGGGAAGGACCAGGGAAGTATTCCCCTTCTTATCCTACCCACCAATCTGTAGGATATACCTATACTTTACTCAAAGATGTGGCATAAACCAGAGGGGAAGGGAGCCCTGGTGGCACAGTGGTTAAGAGTTACAGCAACTAACCAAAAGGTTAGCAGTTCGAATCTACCAGACATTCCTAGAAACTCTAAGGGACGATTCTACTCTGTCCTATAGGGTCACTATGAGTTGGAAGTGACTCGACAGCAATGGGTTTTTTTAGAGGGAAAGGTAGTGGCCATGATGGATGGATAGACTAATGGATGGATAGACCAATGGATTGATGATTCATCTCAGGGATTTTTGCAAGGGTCTTCCATGTGTTTCTATCAAACATTTCAATTTGTTTATAGACTCTTTTAACACTTAAGGTTAAAATATCAAGACTGAAAAAGCAGAGATACGCTTTCTCTGATAAGAAGAAACCTAGGTAGAGCCCTGGTTCTGTCATTAAGACCGCTGAGCTTCTGTTTCCTCATGTGTAAAATGGAAATAATAAGGAGTACCTTTTTCAGCAATGTTTGCTATTATATTTAAATGAAACCATTTTTGGAAAATCCTAATAACCCAGGGCCTGGCAGATAGTAAGTAGTCAGGAAATGACAGCTCTTACTCAGTTGAGAGAATTCTGTTTTGTATCAAGCACTTATTACATGCTTAGCTCTATCAAGGGACTTAGGTGTGTGTTTGGGAGTACTAACAAATGGGGGGGCTGGGCATCTGCCAAATATGGTTATGAGATAAAGTACAAAGATATACTGATGTCACCATAACTGAGCATGCTGATATATAGTCTGGTGGGTGGTGGGAAGGAAAAGGTGCTCCTCTGGCTGGAGCTGTTGAGAAGGGGATTGAGTTGGTGGAAGGAAAGGGGATGAGGTTGTGGGATAATTCCAGGTAAGGAAAGCCACATTCCAAGGGGAAAAAAGGAGGAAGGACTGTGCTGTTTGCTGGAGCCAGTAAGGAAGGAGATGACTGGGTCTGTAGCTGCTGTTCAATTTTCATTCTTTTTTTTTTTTTTTGCAACCGTCATTGTTTTGTTGTTAGTTGCTATCAAGTTGATTCTGGCGCATGGCAGCCCCAAGTGTGCAGAGTAGAACTGCTCCACAGCTTTTAAAGGCTGTGGCCTTTCTGAAGTACATCTCCAGGCCTGTCTTCCGAGGTGCCTCTGGGTGGGTTTGAATCACTAACCTTTTGCTTAGTTCAGCATTTAATCATTTGTGCCACCCTTGCTTATTTCCAAAACTTTTCATCACCCCAGAAAGAAACTCTGTACCCATTAAGCAATAATTCCTATGCATTTGCCTATTCTGGGTATTTCATGTAAGTGGTATCATACAATATTTGGTGTGTCTCGTTCACTGTTCTACCAGTGCCTTTAATAGTGGCTGACACAGAAAAAACTCGTTGCCATGGAGTCGATTCCGACTCATGGTGACCCCTGTGTTACAGAGTAGAACTGAGCTATTTTATTGTGTTTCAGGTGAAAATTTACAAACAAATTAGATTCCCATTCAAATTCCCAGGCACCAACTGTTCTGTGACATTGGTTTCAATCACCATAATGTGTCAGCACTTTCATCAATTCTACCCAACCTGCCCCTTTCCATCCACCCAGTTTCCCTGCCCCTCCTTCCGTTTGTGTAACTTTGCTTTAGTGTAAATGTAGACTGTTTGGTCTTGTATAGTTGACTGTTCAAAGGAGCACATTCTTCATAGGCATTATTATTTATTTTATAGGCCAATCTATTATTTGGCTGAAAGGTAACCTCTGGGAGTAGCTTCAGTTGCAGATTTTGTGAGCACCATTTGGTGGCATAGTGGTTAAGAGCTACAGCTGTTAACCAAAGGTCAGCAGTTCGAATTCACCAGGCATTCCTTGGAGACTCTATAGGGTCGTTATGAGTTGGAATCAACTCAATGTCAACGAACGGGTTTTGGTTTTGTCTCTTCCCCATTGAATGGACTTCGACCCTTTGTCAAAGATCAGCTGGCCATGCTCGAAACCAAACTCGTTGCCATCGAGTTGATTCTGACTCATAGTGACTCGGCTGCCCCATATGGTTTCCATGGAGCAGCTGGTGGATTCAAACTGTCAACCTCTTGGTTAGTAGCCGAATTCTCAACCACTGTGCCATCAGGGCTCCAGCTGTCCATAGCTGGATGGATTTACTTCAGGGTTCTCAATTCTATTCCATTGGTCTATGTGTTTGTCATTGTACCAGTACCAGGCTATTTTGATTACTGTGTCTGTATAGCAATTCTGAGATCGGGAAGTGTGAGGCCTCCTAGTTTGTACTTCTTCAATATTGCTTTAGCTAGCTATTTGGGGCCTCTTCTTTTTCTGTATGAAGTTGGAGATTAGTTTTTCCATTTCGTTATGAATGCTGGAATTTGGATCAAGATTGCATTATATTTATAGATCACTTTTTGTATTTTTTTTTGAGTAGTATTGATGTAAATATTAAGTCTTCCAATCAATCGGCGTGTTATGTTTTTCCATTTATGTGGGTCTTTTTTGGTTTCTTGCAGTAGTGTTTTGTAGTTTTCCTTGTGTAAGTTTTTTATGTCCCTGATTAGGGTTATTCCTAGGTATTTTATCCTTTTGGTGGCTATTGTAAATGGTATTGTTTTCTTGATTTCCTTTTCAGAGTTCTCCTTGTCTTCTTGTTAGTGTAAAGGAATCCAGCTGATTTTTGTATGTTAATCTTGTACCCTGCCACGTTGCTAAACCCTTCTATTAGTTGCAGTAACTTTCTTGTGGAATCTGTGAAATTTTTCTGTGTATGGGATCACATCATTTGCGAATATGGTTAGTTTTACTTCTTCCTTACCAGTTCGGTTACCCTTTATTTCCGTTTCTTGCCATATTGCTCTGGCTAGGACTTCCAGTACAATATTGAATAAGAGTGGTGATAATGGGCATGCCTGTCTCATTTCCATTCTCAAGGGGAATGCTTTCAATCTCTCTCCATTGAGAATAATGTTGGCTGTTGGTTTTGCATATATGCCCTTAATCATGTTGAGGAATTTCTCTTCTATTTCTATGTTGTTGAGGGTTTTTATCAGGAAAGGGCTTTGGACTTTATCAAATGATTTTCTACTGTTGAACTGCCCTTGCATCTCTGGTATGAATCCCACCTGTGCATGAAGTATTATTTTTTGATATGCTGTTGTATTCTGTTGGCTGGAATTTTGTTGAGAATTTTTGCATTTATATTCATGAAAGATGTTGGTCTGTAATTTTCTTTGCCTGGCTTTGGTATCAGGGTTATGCTGCCTTCACAGAATGCAGGGAATATTCCTTCTTTTTCTATGTGCTGGGATGGTTTGAGTAGAACTGGTGTCAACCCTTCTCTAAATGTTTGGTAGAATTCTCCAGTGAAGCCATCTGGGCCAGGGCCTTTTTTTTGTTATTGTTGGGAGTTTTTTGTTTTTTTTTTTCAATGACATCTTTAATTTCTTCTTTTGTTATGGGTCTACTTAGATTTTCTACCTATATTTGTGTTATTTTAGGTGGGTAGTGTGTTTCTAGAAATTCGTCCATTTCTTCTAGGTTTTCAAATTTGTTGCAGTACAGTTTTTCATAATATTCTGTTATGATACTCTTTATCTCAGTTGGTCCTGTTGTAATGTTGCCCATCTCATTTTTTATTTTTGTTATTTGTGTCTTCTCATTTTCTTTTCGTTGTCAATTTGGCCAGTGGTTTGTCAATTTTATTCATCCTCTCATAGAACCAACCTCTAGTTTTGTTGATTCTTTCTACTGTTTATATCCGCTCTGATCTTTATTATTTCCTTTCTTCTGTGAATGTAGACTTTTTTTGCTCTTCCTTTTCTCCTTGTTCAAGTTGTTGGGTCAAGCTATTGATTTTGCAACTTTCTTCTTTTTTGATGTGTGCATATATTACTATTAGTTTTTCTCTGAGAGCTGCTTTTGCTGTGTCCCAGAGGTTTTGGTATGTTGTGTCTTCATTCTCATTTAATCCTAAGAATTTTCTTATTTCATTTTTAATTTCTTCTATGACCCAATAGTGTTATTCAGTTTCCATGTTTTTTTTTTTCTTTCCTTGTTCCTTTTGTAATCGATTTCTAGTCTTATGGTCAGAAAAGATGCGTTGTATTATGTCAATATTTTTTAATTTATTGAGGCTTGATTTGTGGCCTATAATATGGTCTATTCTGGAGAATGACCCATTTGCGTTGGAGAAGAATGTGTACTGTGCTGCTGTTCAGTGGTGTGTTCTCTATAGATGTATGAGGTCGAGCTGGTGGATTGTGTTATTTAGATCTGTATCTCTATTGAGTTTCTCCCTAGTTATTCTGCCCATCATCCAAAGTGGTGTGTTAAAGTCTCCTACTATTATTGTAGAACTGCCTATGTCTCTTTTCAATTTTGTTACTTTGTTTTATGTATTTTGGAGCCCTGTCATTGGGTGCATAAATATTTATTATTGTTATGGCTTCTTGGTGAATTGACCTCTTAATCATTATATGATGCCTTTGTTTGTCTCTTATAATGGATTTCGACTTAAAACCTATTTTAGCTGTAATTATTATTGCTATTCCTGCTCTTTTTGGTTATTGTTTGCTTGATATATATTTTTTCCATCCTTTGATTTTTAGCTTATTTGTATCTTTGTGTATTAGGTGTGTCTCTTATAGGCAACATATTGATGGGTGATTTTTTTTTCTAATTCATTCTGCCACTCTCTATCTCTTGACTGGTGGTGCATTTAATCCACTTACATTCAGTGTGATTAATGATAGACATGAACTCATTGCTGTCATTTTGTTATACTTTTTTGCGTGTGGTATTAACATTTTCTTTGTTCCTCTTAATTTTCTGTGATGAGTTCTTTCTATATATGGATTCCCTTTTCCTATCAATCATTATTATTGTTTTTGTGTTTACTGAATCTTTTTTTTTAATTTTATTTTGGTGAGTAGATTTATTAATTTTCTTTGTGGTTTACTTTATCCTTTTAAATTTAATACAGTCTGTTATATCTTGGTATCCCCTTGACTTCCTCTCCATATGGAAGTTCTATAACTATGCCTTTTATTCCCAATTTTTGTTTTGTAGTTGTTGTCATTTATACCTTACACCTCTAGTTCCCTGTAGTCAGTTTTGTAGCTTTATTTTACTTTTGTGAAATCTTTATCTTGGTTAGTTTCTGGGTGATACTGTCATGTGTCTTTATTTCAGGTTGTTATCTGATGGTTCTCTATCCAAAGGACTCCCTCTAATATTTCTTGTAAGGCTGATCTGGTTTTTACAAATCCCCTTAATTTCTGCTTATCTGGAATGTCTTATTTTTGCCATCATTTTTGAAGACAGTTTTGCTGGATATATGATTCTGGCTTGCAAATTCTTTTCTTTCAGGTTTTTATATATGTCATTGCATTTCCTTCTTTCCTGTATGGTTTCTGATGATAAATCAGCACTTAGTCTTATTGCTGTCCTCTTAAAAGTGATATTTCATTTTTCATAAGCTGCTTTCAGGATTCTTTCTTCATCTTTGGTTTTGAAAGTTTGATTATGATATGTGCTGGTGAATTTCTTCTGGGGTCTATCCTGTATTGTGTTTGTTGGACTTCTTGAATGGAAACCTTCTTGTCTTACATGATATTTGAGAAGTTTTCTGCCAATATATCTTCAAAAATTCTCTCTGTACTTTTTTCTCCTCCTCTTCTGAAATTTCTGTTACATATAAGTTATTCCTCTTGATGGAGTCCCCATAACTATTAGGCTTTCTTTATTTTTCACCATTTTTTTTCTGACTGTTCCTCAAACAAATTAGTATCAAGGGATTTGTTCTCTATTTTGCTGATTCTTTCTTCCATTGATTCAGTTCTACTTCTGTGTCCTTCCACTGTGTTATCTATTTCTGATATTTTATTGTTAATCTTCTGAATTTCTAGTTGTTTTGTATGGTTTCTAATTATCTATTCAGTCTGTCATTTTATTTTTGTATTGTTTTCCTGAATTCTTCAAGGGTTTTTTTTTTTTTTTTTTCCTGTGTTTTCCTTGATCTTTTTGAGGATACTAAATATAAGTCTTTTGAATTCCTTTTCAAGTTGTTTTATTATCATTTCTTCCTCAGGAAAGTTTTCTTTCTCTTTATTTTGCTCACTTGTTTGAGCCATCTTATCCTGTTTATTCTTATGATTTGTTAATGTCTGCTGTCTCTGAGGCATTAAGGTATTATTTTATTTATTTATTGTATGTTTGTTTTGTCTTAACTTTGGGTTTTTTTTTTTATTAGCTTTGATTTATCAGGGCGGGTGAGGTAGGCATGCTCCAATGATCACTGGCTGGCGGCATGGGAGGGTCACCACCTGTTGCCGGGTGGGCAGTGCAGCAGCTGGGGGAGGATGGGGTGGGTGTGCACCACTGCCAATTGTTGGTCCTGTGGCACAGGAGTGTGTGCTGCCACTTGCCAGGTGGCTGGGGCAGTGGAGGGGAAGTGGACAGTAGGCAGGGTGGGCACTCACTGCTGCCAGTTGTCTATCTGGTGATTTGGGAGCGTATGCTGCTGCTCATCAGGTGAGCAGTGCAGTGGGTGTGCTGGGCAGGGTGAGTGTGCACCACAGCCAGTCATTGGTCCAGTGGCACAGAAGTGCATCCCGTAGTTTGGGTAGGGTGATGGGGGAGGGTGGTGGGCTGGGCAAGCACTCACCAATGCTGGTTATCTGTCCAGTGGTGTAGGAGTGCACATTGCTGCTCATCAAGTGGGCAAGATGATGGGGGTGGGTGGGGTGGGGGAGTGCCACTGCTGGTCATCAATACAGAAGTGTGAGAGTACACACTGCCACTCACTGGATGGGCAGGGTGGCTGGGGGTGGCGGGCAGGGCAGATGCACATCGCTGGTAGGGGGCAGGGCTGGAAAAGGAGCTTTGTACCACCAGTCCCCCGGTGGGTGGGGTGGCAAGGGTGGGGGAGCTCACACTGCTGATCAGTGCGAGAGTGTAGCAGGGAGGGGGAACACGGTCCTCTGGTCACCAGGTATGATTTGGGTGCTGGGGCATTCCCTGTAGGCTGCAGCCAGCAATTGGGACTTGGCCCCAAACAAATGTGAGGAGGGGAGAGGGCTACTACTCAGAGTCTGGTCTGGTAGGGGACCTCCTCCTAACATTCTATGCATCTACTACTCTGTACATGCCACCCACCCTAATGATTGGGAACTGCCGCTGGTGAGTGGTCCTGTCTCTCTTTCCTGGCTTCCCTCCCTGCTCTGTGGTTGCCAGAATCCCTGGAGCTCTTGCCCTTCTTCCTATACTTTCACTTGTTAAATCTGGTTTATGTCCTGCTCACCTTGCTTCACTCTGTGTTTGCCTATACAGTTTCTCTGTCTCCTAGTGGGAGTTCTGTGAAGTTGCTTTCCTGTGCTCCTCTCCTAGGGTTGCTGCTTGCTGTGTCTCAAGATGGCCACACTCTACCAGGTCAGCTGGCAGGGCACCTGCTGTTTTCATTAAGTTTCTCCTTCCGTTCGGTATTTGATCAATTTTTCCTCATTCTTTTTGATGTTCATGGTTCCAGGATTGTCATCTGTATCTGTTTCACTTGGTTTCTTGGATCTTTGCTGTAGAGGGATGGCATGGTGTATCTGACTAAGCTACTGTCTTGGGTTGTAATCTTTGTGGAAGCAGATTGCCAGACTTTTCTTCTGTGGCAACGCTGGGTGGGTTCAAACCTCCAACCTTTCAATTAGTAGTTGAGTACAAACTGTTTGTGCCACTGTGGGATCTTTTTTTGGTTTGGGATCATACAATATTTGGTATCTTGTTCACTGCTCTACCAGTGCTGTGAATATGGCCTGACACAGAGAGGTGCTCAATAAATAGTTATTGGCCAAGTTTAACTGCATCCTCCCTACCCCCAACACCTTTTCAACAAAAGCCAAGTGAATTTCATTCATGGGAAAAATATTTACAATTCCCCACAGATTTCTAAACTAGAAGGGTTTCGAATTATGTTACACTCACTTAACTCCTACTAACTTTAAGAATTATGAATACTGAGTCAGAATATGACCAAAAAAGAACCAAAATAACAGATTTGGGTTTTGTCCACTGAAACACCAGTCAAGGCAAAATACATCAATTTCATGGGGCAACTGGCATTTTAGAGAAAACTGGGGGGTGGCAAATGGGACTCTTAGGGCAGTGAAGCTTGCTGGAATTGGCAGGCAGTGGTGGTTTAGTGAAGCAATTTGTGCCTGGCTGGCCCTGCCCATAGAGATGTCAGAGGGTGGTGTTGGCAGATGCATGATGCCCCACGGTGCTCTGCAAACTGTTGCTGCTGCTTAAGGAGCTGGTCAGCCATTAAGCACTTCCCACACTACAGCAGCATTTGTAAATTGAGCAGCTGAAGGAACATACTGAAGATCGGGGAGTTCAGTCTTGACCAAAGTCATCCGTGTTCTGCCCATCCCACCCCATCTCTGTGACCTAACTCCTAACACTTTCCCCTTATTTACTCTCCTGCAGCTGCACTGGTCTCCCTGTATTTCCTCCAGCCCACCAAGCCCATGCCTACCTCTGGGCCTTTGCACTGGTGTTCCCTCTGCCTGTAATTGTCTTCCCTCAGACCTATCCAGGGCTGGCTCCATGACTTAATTCATGTCTCTGCTTCAATGTGGCCTC
Organism: Loxodonta africana; assembly: GCF_030014295.1. NCBI lineage: Eukaryota > Metazoa > Chordata > Mammalia > Proboscidea > Elephantidae > Loxodonta > Loxodonta africana. Next base: position 49,254,314 of record NC_087348.1, read on the forward strand.
CTCAGAGAGGCCTTCTCTAGCCACCCTCTCTAAAGAGCACCTGCCTTTCAGCCACACTCGAGCTCCCTATTTTCTCTTATTTTTCTTCAAATAATAAACCTATTATTATTTATTTGCTTACTGGCTGTCTCTAATCCTCCTCCTTACCCCCACCAGTCTACGTAAGTTCCTAGAGGGCTGGAACCACATTTTCTTGCTCAGTTTTGTATCCCCCTTAGATTCATGCCTAACTCAGAACATAAATGACAGTAAGTATCAGTTGAATTTGTTGAGTGAATGAATGAATAAGGTTTAGGTTCAGGATAGGCTGGGTTATGGAGGGCACTGAGGACTAGTTGTTGCTGTTGTTAGGTGCTGTCGAGTCAGTTCTGACTCATAACAACCCTGTGTGTAACAGAATGAAACACTGCCTGGTCCTGCACCATCTTCACAATCATTACACTTGAGTCCATTGTTGCAGCCGCTGTGTCAATCCATCTCATTGAGGATCTTCCTCTTTTTCGTTGACCTTCTACTTTACCAAGCATGATGTCCTTCTCCAGGTACTGATTCCTCCTGACAACATATCCAAAGTATGTGAGATGTAGTCTCGCTATCCTTGCTTCTAATGAGCATTCTGGTCATACTTCTTCCAAGGCAGATTTGTTTGTTCTTTTGGCAATCCATAGTATATTCAATATTCTTCACCAACATCGTAATTCCAAGGCGTCAATTCTTTGGTTTTCCTTATTCATCATCCAGCTTTCGCATGCATATGAGGCGGTTGAAAACACCATGGTTTGAGTCAGGTGCAACTTAGTCTTTAAGGTGACATCTTTGCTTTTCAACATTTTAAAGAGATCTTTTGCAGCAGATTTGCCCAATGTAATGCATCGTTTGATTTCTTGACTGACATGTGGGGGCTGAGTACCAAAAGGTGGGGGCTGAGTACCAAAAGGTGGGGGCTGAGTACCAAAAGGTGGGTACATATGGGCAGGGGTGTTCAGGGTAGAAGGGGTGATACTGTAGGTACTGAGGTAGGAAAGTCTTGAGATGAACAGGGGCATTTTAAGAACTTTGTAGAACCAGGGCACATCAACATCACACACTATACATATTTTTTTCTGAAGAAAAAGCAGATAAGATTTCGATAGTTTTCACTTTTGAAATTATTTGGTCACAAATACATTTTACAATTATAATACTCAACTGTCACCATGTTCACTCAGAAATTCTTGCAACGTGATTTAAAAAACTAACCTAAAGCTATTGAGATAAAATATTTATAGATACAGATTTTAACATACTAAATTTTAAGGCATTTTACTGAACATTTATTAATTCTTCTTTTTTCAGTTTGGTGTCCATTAAGAAGTAGTTTTCAGACCTCAGAGCCCTGGTGGCACAATGGTTAAGCACTCAATTGCTAACTAAAATGTTGGTGGTTTAAACCCAACCAGCCACTCCAGGGGAGAAACACCTGGAGATCTGCTCCTGTAGAGATTAAAAACAGCCTAAAAAACCCTATGGGGCAGTTCTACTCTGTCACATGGGGTTGCTATGAGTTGAAATTGACTTGACGGCACCTAACAACAACGAACATTATCCTGAGACCGCCCCCCCAAAAGCTTGTAGGCCCTGGGCCTTGTGCCTAAAGCCCTTGATGACTAAAAGGACTCCGAGAAGGGAGGAGCACCAAGTTTTAAGGAAGATCTTGCCTGTTTGTGGTCAGGAGGGTCTACATATGTGGAAACCTCTCAGGCAATATCACCTCCACCCAGATGAGGATCTGGCAGTGGGTAGTGGCAGCAAGAATGAAGTAATAATAGATATTAAGAATGAAGAGAGGACAGTAAATCCAGAAGAGAGCTCAAAAGCAGCAACTCTTCAGATCCAGAAGATAAAGATGCTCTAGGGAGGACACAAGGAGCCCTAGTGGTACAGTGGTTAAGCACTCGGCTGCTAATTAAAAGGTGGAAAGGTCCATGGTTATAATCCACCATCTGCTCTACAGGAGAAAGATGTGACAGTATGCTGTTGTAAAGATTAATTATAAAAAATAATTAATCTTTACACAGCCTTGAAAATCATATGGGGCAGATCTAATCTGTCCTGTATGGTCACTAGGAGTAGGAATTGACTTCACGGCAATAGGAAGGAGGATGAGAGGATGCTTGGTTTCAAATCCTAGGGAGCAGCAAAGTGGAAGGTGATGGTGACTAAACTGAATAGGGATGTGGGTTTAGGAGGAGAGACAATGGGTTGAATTTGAGTCACATTAGAGAGAAGGGCTGGCATGTCAGTTTCCTTATATGTAAAGGGGGAGTAGAATTCTACCTACTATGTAGGTTTGTTGTGAGAATTAAATATACGTAAAGTACTTAGTATAGCATTGGGCACATAATGAGCAAGATACACACACTCTACCCCCGGGGGCTCTTTTAGAGGCCTTTTCTGACTTCGTGAATACTCCCTCAGAACTTTGTTCCTTTTTCTTATATCTCCTTATAACACTCTAGCACTTGTTCTGTATGCATTTTCATAACTATCTAATTAATATCTGACTCTTCCACTTAAATCTTAGATCTGTCAGGGCAGAGATCTGTCTGGTTTTGCTCAGTATTATATTCCTGTGCCTACCACAATGGCTGACACGCAGCAGGAACTCAGAAACAAGTTATCAAATGAATGAATGGGTAGATGGATGAATGGATGAAGGGATGCTTTTTAAGCGCCAGAATACTAAAAACCAGACAAAGTAACTATGAACTCAAATGTGCGTGGTAGTAATAATTGTTCAATATGACATTGGGCCAACAGATTTGGATTGAAGTCTTTATTAGGTAGCAACTGAAAGCCAAAGTTGGCCATCCCCTTTGAACTAGAGTGGCAGATCTGAGACTGAATATTATCTTCTGAAGCAGCTAACTGTTGCATGCAGAGGAGGGGGTGAGAGGACTTCTGGGCCCAAATCAAGTGCATCAAAGACCATGGTGCCCCTTCCCCAGGCCCCAGATGCTCCCACAACATGGTCTGAGAGATTAGTCCTGGCCTTTCTGGGGCTCCCTGATGTAGCTATGGAGTTGTTATCTGGCTCAACCTGCTGCCTGGCCTTGGGGAGGTGGAGCCCTAGCCCTACCTCAGAGGGGCCCTGTCACCAGTCCAGTAAAACTACCTCCAGAACTTCTGATGAAGGAGAAGTTCCACCAGCCATAGGACATTGAGGTGTACTTAGTATCCAGAGCCACCTCCCAACAGTCAACCACCTTCCAGCTATGTTGGCACCAAAGAAGTGGCGATTCACCTTCATAAGGTGAAAACTTGCAATATGTTTCCTGTTAACTGAATGAGTCTTCTGGTTTCTTTGATCTTGCCTTCCCACTACAGAGAAAGTGATGGGCAAGGATAGATTCCGGTAAGAGTGGCCAGCCTTATGAAAAGACTCACAAGCATTCTGAGTGGAGACATCTCAGAAGGCGTGTGCCAACTCTCTTCAAATATTTCAAGGGTCTCCACATGGAACAAAGATCAGACTTCCTTTTTTATAATTTTTTTTTTAATTGTGGTAAATATATATGTAAAAAATTGTTTGCCTTTCAACATTCTTCGCAGTGACTTTCGTTACGTTTATCATGTTGTTCAACCGTTACCATCATCTGTTTCTAAATTTTCCCATCACCCTTAACAGGAGCTCAGTGTCCTCTGAGCAGTGAGTCTGCTTTTCCTCTCCCCACCACCTACCTTTGGCAACCACTAGTAAACTTTGGAGATGAGACTTAAATTTTCTTTGATTTTGGGATGCGCAGGGAGACCCAGGTAATGGCCCAGAGAGACAGTGTTTGGCTCAATGAAAGGAAGACATTTCCATCAGCTGGAACTACCTGAAAAAGAAATGGGCCACCTAGTAAGGCAGTAAGTCCTCAAGCCTGGCCTGGGGATGAGTCATACAATCCATTCTACCATACATGTAATGAGGGATGTTTCATAGGCTTGCTGTTGCTCAGGAAGGGCTGGGTACTAGGAGTAGGGAAGAGGGATAATCTAATACTGCATAAAAATTAAGTCATTGGTGGCTCACTATATAGGGTCGCTATGAGTTGGAATCAACTCGACGGCACTGGGTTTGGTTTGGTTTTTGGTATGTGGGTATTGAGCACTTACATGAACCAAGTACTGGGCTAACTACTTTGTATGCATGATGTCATTCAATCCTCACAATAATCCTGGGTGGTGAGTACTATAATTAGCACCATGTTACAGATGAGGAGACTGAGACTCAGAGAAGTTAAGTAACTTGCCCAAGGTCACACAGCTCGGAAGCGCAGAGCTGAGACATGAATCCTAACAGTCAAACTCTTAAATGATGTACTATGGCACCCTCCTCAGCCTACCTCTCTACCTGCTTCTGTAGTGCATAAAAAATAGAATTCTCTCTAGAAAATTCATCAGAATAGGCCTCACACAGATCAGCAATTATAACAACAGAAAAAGCCCAAAATTGGGGGGAAATTACCCTGTTTGAGTACAATTTGCAAATCACCTTGAGAGAGAGTCTTCTGGCAAAGGGAGAGCCAATTTTAGAACACCCACATCCTCCTGGGCGTGCTCCCTCCCACCAAAGGTTCTTCTGGCCTTACTCAGGCAAAACTCCCTTTGTCCTCATTTGCATTGGTCTTGGGAAGGGGAAGTGAGCAAGCCCTGAAGTCACACCCCGAGAAGGGAATCAGGATCAGACCTCCCTCAGCTTGACCAGCCATGACCTTATAGGAACTGGCTTAAGGGTCCAAAATAAGTCAAACCTAATTACTCAACTTTTCCCTCAGAAAATACAGACTCTTTGCAAGAAGAAGGGTGCCCCACCCAGTGACAAGAAATGAGGGTGCGGGTCACCAGAAAGAAACTAGAAAAATGAGAAGGGAGATGTTTTAACACGTTTCTGCTCTGTTTGACCTGGAGCTCTGAGCAACAGAATGTCTCAGCCAGGCCTAGCTGTGGGACCTCCATGATTTATCGAACCACTTTCACCCTGGAGGCCCTGAACTGTGAAATGTTGCCTCCCAATAGCATCTAGAAAACCACAAAAATTTATGTAGGGCTAAGTCATTTTCTGGAAACCCTGGTGGCCTAGTGGTTAAGTGCTACAGCTGCTAACCAAAAGGTCAGCAACCTGAATCTGCCAGGCACTCCTTGGAAACTCTACGGGGCAGTTCTACCCTGTCCTATAAGGTTGCTATGAGTCGGAATCGACTCGACAGCATTGAGTTTGGTTTTGGCTTTTTGGGTAAGTCATTTTCTGGAGTCCCAGGGTGGTAAAAATGGTGGACGCTCTTGTCTGATAACTGAAAGGTTGGAGGTTTAAGTCCACCCAGAGATGCCTTGGAAGAAAGGCCTGGTGACCTGTTCCCAAAAGGTCATAGCTATGAAAACCCTTGAAGCACATGGGGGTCGTCATGAGTCAGAATCGACTTGGTTTGGTTTGGGTTTTTTATCATGCTGTTGAAGTTCCTGGGTAGTACAAAGAGTTAATTACCCTCAACTGCTAACTGAAATGTTAGAGGTTTGAGTCCACCCAGAGGCTCCTTGGAAGAAAGGCCTGGTGATCTGTTTCCAAAAGGTCACAGCCATGAAAATCCTATGGAGCACAGTTCTACTCTGACACACACAGGGTTGCCATGAGTCACAGTTGACTCAACGGCAACTGATTTTCAGGTCAGTTTCTAAAGAAGCTCTGCATGCCCTGTGAAGCAGTTCAGTATACGAATCAGGGGGTCTTAAAAGTCCCAGAGCCCTGATACACACCAGAGGTCTTGCTGTATTAACTTTTTTCAACTCCTCCTTCCCTTGAGCCACCTCAAGAAGCATCTATTTATCTATGGGACCCTAGGGCCTTGCTAAAATCCCACATCTTCGATTCTGTACAAGGATCCTGGGTTGGCCTGGGTCGTTGTGGCCTTTATTTCGCAGGAGAATGAAAATAATTTTTATCTCAATGAAATTTCAGAAGCACGCAGAATATACGTGGCTCTCCTCGGCCTCCTGGGGACTCTAGGCTGCGGTGGCCCCATGCTGGCAAGGAGGAGAGAGAATGATTTTGCAGAACTAAAGCTATTCGTCATTAGAACAACAAGGCCAGCAGCCATGCCTCTCTGGCCTTATCTGAGCAGGAGGCCTAGCTGGATTCTATTAATTGCCGAATGCTGTTGTGTTTGGCAGATACAGGAAGCAGTTTACATGGCTACACAGTGCCCTGGCTCACAGTCTCTCTGAAACAGTATTATTGTAGTGGGATAATTGTGATTAGGGACAGTTCCCCGAGGAAGACCAGGCCTTTGATGATTGAGTCACTTCCTCTCCACTCCACTTCAGTGTGATAGAACGGTTCACCCCACAGACACACACCCTTTGCTGGCCAGAGAGCCAGTATCCCAGAGCAGGGTTCCCATGCAGAGGCCGTGAGAGCCCCATCAAAGCCAGGATCATGGGAGAATGACAACAGGACAAAGACCACCCCGCCCCCCTTTTATTTTTAAGGTGTTGATGACAGGCAACCTTGTGACTGATCTCAGTTGAAAAGTGTCCACAACTCCTATGACAGCATGTGCTTTGGAACTGGGGAGACCAGGCTCTATGCTTACTGGATGTGACCTTGGGGAGTCTCCTTTGTGAGCCTCAGTTTCCCTCCTTATCAAGTGGGAATGGATGATAAGAGAATCTACCCCAAATGATTGTTTCGAGGATTAAATGGGACTACTTTAATGTTGGTAAGCCCTCAAGAAATAGTAGCTATTATTATTATGATTGGAGTCCCTGGGGGTGCAAAGAGTTAAGTGCTCAACAACTAACTGAAAGGTTGGCCGTTTGAACACACCCGGGGGCACCTCAAAAGAAAGGCCTGGTGATCTGCTTCCAAAAGATCACAGCCAGAGAACCTTATGGAAAGCCATTCTACTCTGCAACTCATGGGGTCACCACGAGTCGCAATGGACTCGAAGGCAACTGGTTGTTGGTGGTGTTATTATTATTTTTGCTGTTAGTTACTGCCCTCCCAGTCTACCGAGGGCTGGCTCAAGTTGCCTTCATCCTTGGTAGAAATGCAGCCACCTCAAAGGTGAAGGCCAGAGAAGGATAAAGCTGGCTGGATGTGAAGGCTGGAAGTGGGCCCAGGATCCTGGTCTTGGCTTCCTCAGAGGCCATTCCCTGGGCCCAGAGTTCCTGGGAAAAAGAACCCATTTCTCTGGCTCCGTGCTTGGTATGCAGGTACCACTGAGTGCTGTTCCAGCCCACACCCTCTGCCCAAGGGCTTTTACCCAGAACCACCCCTTATGAGCCGTCCTGCATCATTCTTATCTCAGCCTCCATCAGACATCTACACCCTACTGTGTGCATTGGTGGGAACAGCATTTGCCCAAACAGGGTACTTCTCCCTCTTACTGGAACCCAGGAGCCCCTGCAAACTGCCTGCAGATGTGAATGGGGATGGGGGGGGGGTGGGGTGGAGCTGGCCTGACTGCACTGCCCTGCACAGGCTGGGAACAAAAGCAGAGTGGTTGACACTGTGGGTTGATGCTGTGGGCTTTAGGGTCAGATGAGCTTGGGTTCAAACCTGCTAAGTAGTAGTTGTGTGCCCTTAGGAAATTCACTTTTCCTCTGACAGACTGCTTCTTCCTCTGTTAAATGGGGATGAAGACAGCCATCTCAGAGTGCTGTCCTCAGTGTGAAATTAGATATTTATGCAAAGCACCTAGCATAGTTACTGGTACATAGAAAATACTCAATAAATGGCGTAAGATAGCGAGGCCAGGGGAAGAACAGTGACCACCCTGACAGATTCTTGGCTCCAAAAGGGCAGAGCTTCTGCTGCCCCAGGAATCCTTCTGGAAACTAATGTGCTTTCGGGACTGTCCGCCAGACCCAGAGTTCCCAAACACTGGGGATATTCAGCCAGCTCTGTAAGGGCTGTTGTTGTTGTGAGCCATCAAGTCGATTTTGACTCATAGCAATCCCATACGATGTAGTAGAACTGCCCCATAGGGTTTCCTAGGCTGTCATCTTCATGAGAGCAAATCACCAGGTCTTTTCTTCCAAGGAGCAGCTGATGGGTTCAAACCACCAATCTTTTGGTTAGCCGCTGAGTGCTTAACCACTGCACCAGCAGGGCTCCTTGTGCCCCAGTTAGCATATTAAAAATGGGAATAATAGTTTTTATTATTAGGTCATAAGATCATTGGATTAAATGACTTGGTATATGAAAAGTGTGTAGAACAGTGACTGGCACACCTAAGTGCTATATGTGTTAGCTAATATTACTGTTCTCCTCTTAACCTCTGTCAGTCTTAAAATAGCAAGCAAAGAGTGTGGACTATTCCAGCGGATACTTGCAAGGGGACAGTCATGACAACTAATGGTTTCTGATAAGAATGTTCATTTAGGGGTGGGATTTTCAGTTTTCAGACCCTCCCAAGGTAGGGGAAAGCAGTTTTTTTTGTTTTGCTTTTGTTGTTGAGAACATACACAGCACAACATACACCAAGTCGACAATTTCTACATGTCTAATTCAGTGCCACTGATTACATTCTTCAAGTTGTGCAAACATTCTCACCCTCCTTTCCCAATTGTTTCTCCCCTTTGACGTAAACTCACTGCCCCCAAGTTTCCTATCTACTCTTGGGGGGTGGGAGGGCAGTTTTACTGACAACTGCTGGGTGACAATCTGTGTTCATGCAGATGTCCTCAGGACACTCTGATATAGACAGACCCAGGGTGCCGAGTTTGACCCGTGCGGCTCGGACTTGCTGTGAGTACCCCAAACCTTAGCATTGCTCTTCCCATCTCCCTGGCACCAGGTGCCGGGGGCTGTGGAGCAAGAAAGCCAGAAGCCTCGGGCCCACACTGGGATGGGAGGAGTCAGGCCCAGATTCCCTGGGGAAAGGTCCCCTTTGGCTACTGGAATCTTTTACCAGACAGATCTGGAAACTTCATTCTGGTTACTGAGCATCCTAAGTGCCCACTTTTCCTTAAAGTCAGGGCTAATGGCTGATTAGTGAGCAAACGTCTCCGTTATCGCAAAGGGCTAAAACTCGATTTGTTTAAAGCATTTTCTCTTTGGAGGTGCAGTAATTGCTCTCCGATCAGACAGGAAGTCCTATTGCTCGAAAGGAGCCAGTGTTATCAAGAGAAAACACATCAGCGCCTGTCCTCGCGGGAAGGGAACAGTGAGTAATCAACAAGGCTCCTCTCCAGCTGGCCACGGGGCCTCTGTCCAGACGGTGGACAGGTCAGGGAAAGTTTGAGCAGGCAGTGCTTTTATGGGGGCTGGGGGAATTCCAAACCTTTCTCTTCATACTTTTCTCTCCAGGGGACAGGTTTTCCCTAGGGAAGGGGGCTAACCCGGGTAAATCGTTCTGAAGCCATCAGACAAATCTGATTACATCACTCCCTACTTGAAACCCTTCAAGGGCAGCTTCATGCCCTCAGGATTAAATTTGATTGCTTAATGGTTTACAAGGCCCTTCATCACCTGGCCCCACCAGTCCACTTCTTCCTCCTGCTTTGTCTGTCATCACTCCCACCCACGGCTCTTCCTTCCAGTTCTCTCAGTGCCTGCAATGTACCCTACTCCTCTTATGTCAGGGCCTTTAAGCTTGCTCTTATTTCTGTCTGGAGCATTTTTTCCTTTCTCCATTTCCCCAGACCATGGGCTTGTATTTCCTACTTCCAGTATTACAAATCAAAGAGCCCTGTGGTTAAATTTTAGCATCATCATCATCATCACTATCATCATCATCACCTCCTTAGAGAGTGTGGCCTAGTGAAACGAGTGAAAGCAACCTGGATTTGAGTGCAACTTCCATCACTCACTAATTGCATAACCTTGGATATCTCATTTCACCTCCCTGGGCCTCAGTTTTCTCAGTGGTAAAATGGGTCTAATAAATACCTTGTCCACACAGCTGTTAGGAAGATTAAATAATATAATAAATATAAAGTAAGTGGCCAGCTACTCTGGAAATAGTGGGTCCCTTTCATCATTCCTACCTCTACATTCATTCACTTGTTCATTCATTACTTGTTCATCAAGTCACTCAGTCATCTTTTCATTCACCGTTCATTCACTCATCTGTTCAATCATTAACCTGTTTATTCATTGAGACACCTGTTTGTTAATTCATTCATTCACTTGTTAATTTGCTCATTCACTTATTCATTCATTCACCTGTTCATTTATCCACTCATTCATTCTGTGCCCCGATCACCCTCTCTACACACTCAAAATTATGTGTTGGGTCTAAGACATTGCCTGTGAGCTCAGGACACCAAATATGCAGACATGAGAGGGAAGTCCTGTAAAAATCAAGACAGGAATGAGATAAACTTGATTGGAACAAAATTCTCCAAGCCAGCCCCTCAACCTTGGCAGCTAATCACAGTGTGGCTTTCTGTACATTTTTATTCTCCCAACTAACTTGTATGCTTCCTGAGGACAAGAGAAATCTCTGATACCTCCTGTCTCTCAAGAGAAGATATAATAAAGATACTGACGATAGTAGGTGTTTAATAGTTGCTACCACTATTGTCATTTATTGAGCACATTCTATTATCATTCATTGAGCACTTATCTTAGTCAATCCTCACAATGACCCTATGAGTTAGGTATTATTATACCCATTTTATAGATAAGAAAGTCAGGGCTCACTGAAGTTGTCTTTTGCTCAGGGTTACACAGCTAGGACGTGGTAGAATGGACTCACCCAGAACTCAAAGACATACTGCATCCTACGTGTGGACATGTGCATGGAGGGTCCAGGTGGCAAAGCCGCTGCAGGGCTTGGGGCGCCAGGAAAGGCAGGGCACACGAGATCAGCGGAGGGCCTCTTTTGTTTGGCTTCACTTCAAACAAAGACGACAGTAGGGAAGCTGAAGCCCCTCACTTCCCTTCTCTGAAGACCAAAGCAAGGCCAAAAATAGGAGAGAGGAAACATTTGATTCCAAAGTATCAAACGAATATAAACATCCTCCTAACTTTGCCATCAGGGAGTGCCTGAGAGCAGCAGCTGCTAGGAAGGGGCTATCAAGAGGTCAGCCTGCTGGCCAGTGCCCAGCCAGACCCCTCAAGTTAGCATGGGTCTAGTGTCTGCTGGCATGTCGTGAGGGTTCTTAGAATGCTGAACATCAGAGCATTCAGGGTGGTTAGAGATTATTGTGACCACAAGAACGCACCTTGCAGACCTCCAACTACAGGAGGCCCCAGATGCTGTGCTTTGAAATCCATCTCTGCATTTGTGCTGAGGCCATACCTATCACGGGCTGCTCCCAGCCAACGACTGGCACAACATGGATATAAGACGGACCTGTTCCTGGGAGACAGGGGCTCTTCTGACAGCTGACTTTGGCTTGAGGACTCCCTGAGGTCTTGATGAACCTTCCTTACACAGCACATGGTTTAGGAGGCTTCAACTTAACCCTCCTTCCCTCTCTCCTCGCTCAGGATCAGACTTGCATCTCAGTCTGAAGGCTCCCAGCATACCCTGGCTTCCTCTCTGTTTTGTCTCATAGTCATCTATGCTCATAACATCCTTGCACGATCTATCCCCTCTTGGTGTCTGCTTCTTGGAGGACTAACTCAGGAATCATGTGGTAACTGCTTCATTTTATGGCTGAGAAAACTGAAGGTCAGAGAGGCAAAGGGATTTTTCCAAGGTCACACAGTGTCTTCTTCATTTCCTAGAGTTGCTAAAACAGAAATACCACAAGTAGGTCGCTTTAAAGAACAGAAATTAATTTTATCACAGTTTTGGAAGCTAAAAGTTCGAATCAGGTCTCAACCATGTATATTTCTTCCTTATTGGTAGCCTTGGTGATCCTTACATGTGCCCACCTCTGTGTCTAACCTGCTCCTTTTACAACTCAGAAGTGATTAGCTTTAGGACACACCCTATATTTGTATGGGCCCATCAACCTAACAAAGGAAACCCTATTTCCAAACAGGATTATATCCACAGGTATAAGGTTAAGTTTCCAATACATACTGGGGGCAAAAAACAAAAACAAACCAAACCCACTGTTGTCGAGTCGATTCTGACTCATAGTGACCCTACATACTGGGGAGGGGGGGCATAATTCAACCCATAACACACAGTAAACTAGAGTAAAGCAGGGAATGGGTCTTCCACCTGGCAGGCCATATTTGTTTTCTTTACATTGTGTGCACTTGTAAAGAGAGGGGAGAGAAGGGATGAGACTCATGGGAGAGTTTCTTCAGAATAAGGCCCCTCACACTTGCCTCTAGACTGAGCACCAAGAGGATAAAGACGGTGTCTGCCTTTGTTATCCACTTGTCCCAGACAATCCTGTCTCCAAAGCTTGGGCCCCTTCCCACATGGCCTACCTGATATAATAAACACAATAGCACCATTCAAAGAAAACCAGTTGCTGTTGAGTCAATTCTGACTCATGGAGACCCCACATGTGTCAGAGCGGAACTGTGCTTCATAGAGTTTCCAATAGCTGATTTTTTGGGAGGTAGATCACTAGGCTTGTTTTCTGAGGCAACTCTGGGTGGACTGGAACTGCTGATCTTTTAGGTAGCACCTGAGCATCTTAATAGTTTGTGCTACCCAGGGACTCCATTCAAATGTGAAGGGTTATCAATGCTATTGAGATCAAGGCAAAGGGAAGTGGAGTAGACAGCCACCAGCAAATGAGTGTGTAGAGAGCAGACCAGAAGGTACTAGGAAGGGGCAAGATTGTCCCAGAGAAACAGGAGCACCAGCATTTTCCCAGGGCCTTTCCGTTTTGGGGCATATGCTGACCTGTCAGGTAAGAGGCTACCTACTAATTTCTTCCACACCTGGCCAGGAGCTGGGGCTGCTGCCTGATTTCCATCATGCTAATTGCCACCATCTCCGCAGTGACACCAAGCTATGTTTCAGATAAGGCACTTCCTTAATAGTCTCCCATTTCCCTGCTGACACCAGAAAATAGGCCTGACTTGGCCATGTATTACCGCACTGAGCGAGGCAGAGCTGTTACACCCAGCCTCACAGCCCAAACCATTAGTGAACCTAGAATCAATAGTGCTCAGGCAACTCTTGTTTCCCTGAAAGCATTCATTTGGCATGTTTGCTATTTGTCAGGCAGTTCCTTTCTCTAATGTCCCACAGTTTGTGGCCCTAGCTCCTGAGTCTCTCCTCCTTCCACAAAGTGCTTAGAGGCACTTTGCAAGTTCTAGACAACATCAGCTTTTTTCAGAACAAAAGAAGAGTGATAAGACAGCATATTCATCAGCAGGTTCTAATTAACGACTGTTTTGGTTACAGTTCTTTGGTTGCAAGCAACAGGAATCAACTGTGGTGAACTTAAGCAAAGTAGGACCTAATGGGAAGTCTCTTCAGAACACAGCAGTGAAGCTAGATCAGTCCAGCCAACCTTCCTAAGATTCAAGTTCAAGGGAGAGAGCATCAATTTGGTCTAGTTTGGGTCACTTGCCTACTCTTTGGCCAAAGGAGGGCGGGGCACCTAGATAATCTGTGTCTACAAAGTTGGAGTAATGATTCCAGAAGAGGAGAAAATGGATGTGGATCAGGCACATGGCAGTTCACAAGAGAGACAAACATCAGGGAGGTAGGGAGGCCCAAAGAAGGTGTGAATGACCCAAACCCATTGCTGTTGAGTCTATTCCGACTCATAGCAATCCTATAGGACAGAGCAGAACTGCCCCATAGGTTTTCTAAGGAGCAGCTGGTTGTATTTGAACTGCTGACGTTTTGGTTAGCAGCCAAGCTCTTAACCACTGTGCCACCAGGGCTCCATACTAATGACCCAGCATGTGGTAATTTACCCCCTCTGGCCTGTAGAAAAGTCCTTAGATGGCGCAAGCACTGTTAACTTAAAGGTTGGCGGTTCAAACCCACCCAGTGGCACCATGAAAGAAAGGCCTGGTGATCTGCTTCTGTCAAAATTACAGCCAAAAAAACCCTATGGAGCAGTTCTACTCCATAACACATGGGGTTACCAGGAGTCAGAATCAACTCGATGCCAATGAGTTGGGCCTTTAGATCTACCAGATCTGTTAAAGTGCTTGGCACTCAACACATTTTCAGTAAACACTAGCTAAAAAAAAACAAACCCATTGCTGTCTAGTTGATTCCGACTCATAGCAACCCTATAGAATAGAGTAGAACCGTCACGTAGGGTTTCCCAGGCTGTAATCGTTACGGAAGCAGACTGCCACATCTTTCTCCTTGGGAGAGGCTGGTGGGTTTGAACTGCTGACCTTTAGGTTAGCAGCTGAGTGCTTAACCACTATGCCAGCAGGGCTCCTTCAAATGACAGCTAGGACCTTTTTTTTCCCCTTGAGTTATTGCTATTGTAGCATAATTTCCAACACTGTTCTTGTTGTTAGCTGCTCTCAAGTCAGCCCCCAACTCATGGATGCCCCATGAACAACATGATTGGAACATTGTGATCCACAGGGTTTTCACTGGCTGATTTTTGGAAGTAGATCAACAGACCTTTCTTCCTAGCCCATCTTAGTCTGGAAGCTCCACTGAAACCTGTTCAGCATCATAACAACACTCAAGCCTCCACCAACAGGAATTGAACCCCCGGAGCTTTCGCATGGAAGGTGATAATTCTACTGCTGAACCACGCTAGGCAAAGTTAAAGTTCCTGACAGAAGACTGGAAACCTGACATAATTATTGTTCTGCAATACATAAAGAATCCTGCTAAGCACTGTGACTAACTCTTTCTTAAGATTGCTGCTAAGTGTAACAGGTAAGGGGAACGATTTGAGATTTTTGAAGACTTGGGTGAGACATGAAGAACTTGAAGCCTTGAAGAGGATATAGAAGAACATTGTGAACCCTACTTCTCAACAGAGATCTTTAAGCAGAATGGAATTTCATCTGTGAGGGATAACTTAACCCTATCCAGCACTATCCTTCAGAATTTGTACTGTAATTGCTTGTTTACTTCCCTGAATCACCTTCTACACTGCCAGCTCCTTGAAGGAGGAGGGCAAAGACTGGAGTCTGTTTACTGCTGTATCATTGGGGCCCCGCACACGGTGTGGCACACAGTATGTGCTCAGAAAAAGATTTGTTGACGGAATGATTAAATGATGAGCATCTGGATTACACGAGCTTTCGAGGCCACTGGTTGGCTAATGTGGAGCCCTGGAGGCACAATGGTTAAAGAGCTTGGCTGCTAACTGGAAGGTCAGCAGTTCAAATCCACCAGCCGCTCCTTGGAGACTCTATGGGGCAGTTCTACTCTGTCCTATAGGATCACTATGAGTTGGAATCAACGCAATGGCAACAGGTTTGGTTTTTTTGGGGGGTTTTGGTGGGCTAATGGCAAAGGGTTACAGGTACTGCTCTACATCCATCTGTGGAAACAGAATAAAGTTTTCTGGTGTCATCTTTCAGGGCTATGAAGTAGACTTCACCAGGTTTTCTTATCTGAAGCCTTGTTAAAGTGGAGGGGAGAGACAGAATGGAGGGGAGGCAGGAAAATTCATGATTCAGAGGTGGGACTTGGAGGAGAGGAAATGGATGGCAGAGGGAGGGGGTTGACAGGAAATTCCTGTGAGAACCGGGGAGCGGGACCATTGCCAGGAACTTCATTTAGTTCTGGCCTGGAAACTGCTGACCACAAGTCCCCTCCTGATTCAAATGCCCATAAGCTGGAGTGAGGGAGGCTGACCCTATGCTATACTTTCTCTCCAAGGAGAAAATGTCCAATAGCAATACAAGGCATGCCACAGGCAGTTCTTAACTATAGGCCATGTATAGGTTGAAGGAATAAACACTACAGGAGTTCATATGAGTTAGAGACCATTGTGGTTAGAAGTGGGCAGCGGTGGCTTTGTGGGGAAGAAGGGTGCTATGGGCTGAACTGTGCTGCCCCAAATATGTGTTGAAGTTCTAACCCCTGTACCTATAAATATGACCCTTTTTGGAAATAGGAATTTTCTTTTGTTATGTTAATGTACCATGGCAGAATGGCATGGGTCCTACACCTAATTGCTTCTAAGTGGTATCTTATAAAAAGAGCAGAATAGCCACAGTGACACACTCACAGGGGAAAAACAGACATCATGTGAGGACCCACCTATAACCAAAGAAGCACCAAGGATTGTGGGCAGACACCAGAATCTCGGAGAGAGGCCCACAGAAGGAATCCATCTAGCCGAGACCCTGATTTGGACTTTTAGCCTTCAGAACTGTGGGAAAATAAATTCCTGTTCCTTAAAGCCACCCACTTGTGCTGTTTTGTTTTGTTTTTTAGCAGCATCAGGGAACTAAGACAAAGGGGGATTCAAATTGGTCTTATATGATGGGAGAGATTTGTTTGGATACATGGTGAAAAAGAACAGGCAGAGGACAGAGCCTGAACAAAGCACAAAAGTAGAAAAGGACAGTTTGTCCTTCTAAGGCAGGTAGTTCCTAGCAAACTCAGGAAAGTGAATAGTCAGAGAAAAGGTGAGAAGGGGAGGCTGTGGTCAAGGCAAGGAGAGTCCTTAAGGTAAATTAATATTTTGGATTCATACATATATTTCATAAGTACTTCTTGGTGGCACAATGGTTAAACACTTGGCTGCTAACAAAAAGACTGGTGGTTGGAACCCACTCAGTGGCTCCATGGGAAAAAAGACCTGGCAATCTTCTCCTGTAGATTAAAAAAAAAAAAATTTACAGCCCAGGAAACTCTATGGGGCAGTTCTACTCTGCCATATAGGATCACTATGAGTCGGAATTGGCTCAACACACAACAACAACAACCTACATATGAATTAATGAGTGAATGAATGAGTGTGAAAATGAACAGAGGGTGAACAGGAAGGAAGGAGATGGCTCGTCTACTGTTCAAATAATTCCGTCCAGCCCAATGGTGACAAAAGGCTTTAAACAGTTAGCCTCCCAGGTGAGCTATGCTCAGCTCGGTGCCACAGGGCTGGGAAGCTGCCTGATAAGAGGTCTGGCTGGGAGGTGGCCAGGCTTAAAAACAAAGGTACTGGAGCTCCTGGGGCGATGTTTGCAGCTGAGTGAAGGTCTCCAGAGATCTCTTTCCTGTCAGCCAATAGAGGGGCTCAGCCAAGTGGGTTAACGTGGTAAGCTAAGTAGAATGGGCTATTTCCCTATGGTAAAATTTTAGGGATGCTGGGAAGGCTCCCTGCCTCCCAACTGCCCACTTTATCCCTTGATGGAACTGGATAATGCCTGAAATTCTATAACCAAAGTTTCATTCTTAGCTAGAAACTTTGATCAATACACCATTTAAAGCTGTTATCGCTCAATTACACCCTATTATAAATGAAGGAAAACCCTGGTGGCATAGTGGCTAAGAGCTACAGCTGCCAACCAAAAGGTCAGCAGTTTGACTCTACCAGGCGCTCCTTGGAAACCCTACGGGGCAGTTCTACCCTGTCCTATAGAGTCACTATGAGGTGGAATCGACTTGATGCCAAAGGGTCAGTTTGTTTTGCAAATGAAGGATCTCAACCACATTTTGACAGGAAAGTTGGGAAAGGGAAGGAAAGATGTAACCTGAGTATCTGAGATGCAAGATTGTCAGAGACACTGAAAGTAGGGAAGAGAGTGGTGAGGAGGAATCATGACAAACTTTGCCAAGGGTGATTTTGCCGAGTTTGAGCAACTGATCCTCACACTAGCCAGACTGCCCAGTTATTAGCAAAGATGTTTCATAAACTCAATCTGATTACAGCATCAGCCAGATGATTTGCGTGACCACATGAGGCAGCTAACACCGTAACCACTGGCCTCTATAACGCGTACGGGAGCTTGGCTAATCTGAACATTAGCGGGTTGCGGCGGCTGGTGGACAGATGCCTGCCACAAAAGGTGAGTGATGCTGTCTGTCCTCAAGATCCAAAGGAGGCCCAGGTTG
Organism: Loxodonta africana; assembly: GCF_030014295.1. Taxonomy (NCBI): domain Eukaryota; kingdom Metazoa; phylum Chordata; class Mammalia; order Proboscidea; family Elephantidae; genus Loxodonta; species Loxodonta africana. Next base: position 49,272,202 of record NC_087348.1, read on the forward strand.
TTCAGGAGGATGGCAGTGTTCATTCCTATTATAAAATCCCCTGAGAACACCAGGCTGTTTAAAGGATCAGTGTGTGGACCATTTTTCTTCTCACGAACTTGCCTTCCAGTCTCATGCTGCGTATTTCCTGGTTGTAATAGTTTGGAGAAAAATATTGCTAAATGGCTGCATAAACAATTTTAATTGGCCTGGGCTCCCAAAATGTGCTATTTTTGTTCTGCTGCCAAGCTTGCTTTTTTACTAGCTAATTATGCCCAGCATTTAACTTTCAGCAAAAAACAGGAAATAGGGCATTCATTACTCGAGTGACAACTTTTCAACAAGCCCACATTTCAACATCCATTGTGTAATTTCCTCTCCTGAGCTTACAGTTAGTTGTTCCATCAGGCCTTTGGAAACAAACAGCTCCTTCAGTGGGGGCTGGTAGGGGCTTTGTTCAGTTCTACATGCTTGCCGATCTCCAACACAGGCAGACGGAAAGGCTCCCATGAGATCCCAGTGCTCGTGGGGTGGGTCTCCCACCTTGTCTGGGTTTTTCCCAGAAATGTGCCAAGTGGGGTTTTTGCTGGTCTGAGTTTGCTGCCAGACTGGGTTCTCTCATCAGGACCTCGGCTGTGCCTCTTGTTTATGCAGTGCCCCAAGGCTCCTGGGGACTCAGGTGACGCTCAGGGACCACCTCTTATCCACTGAGGAATCACAGAAGACAGTCAACCCCAGTTTCTTAGGCAGGAACGCCAAGAAAGTGCTGTAATGCCATGTCTTGTTACATGATCTATTTTAAATTAATTTAGTTATTTTTTTTATTGTGCTGTATATCATATTTGCAGAAAAAATACACAAATGATTAAGTGGACAGCTCAATGAACTGCTGTATAGCAAATACCAGGTGACTAACATCCAGGTTGAGTAGATTATTTCTAGTGGAAACCCCTCTTGTGCTCCCTTCTAATCACTCCTCCCTCCATCCTGACTTCTAATACTACAGTTTAGTTTTAGGTGTTTAAACTTCATACCAATGGAACTGCATAATATGTCCACCACCTGTCAGTCATTGTATTGTGGTGGCTTGTATGTTGTGATGCTGGAAACTATGCCACTGGTATTTCAAATACCAGCAGGATCACCTATGGTGGATAGGTTTCAGCAGAGCTTCTAGACTACAACAGACTAGGAAGAAAGGCCTGGCGATTACTTCAAAAAATTAGCCAATGAAAACCCTATGCATCACAAGAGAACATGTCAGATATAGTGCTGGAAGATGAGCACCCTAGGTTGGAAAACACTCAAAATACACAGTGACCGCAGCAATGGACTCGGGCATACCAATGGTCATGAAGCCGGGCACCATTTTTTTCTGTAATACATGAAGTAGTCATGAGTCAGAGATGACTCAATGGCACCTAACAACAATACAATATGTGTGTGAATACAAGTGTGTATATTTTTATATTTGACTTCTTCTACTTTTTTTTTTCTTATGGCTGTACTTCATTTTCATTACCACAGAGTACCCCATTGTATGAATATATCACAATTTATCTGTTGTACTATAAATGGACATTTGGGTTGTTTCTAGTTTGGGGCTATTCTGAATAATGCTGCCACGAACATTCCTGTGCATATTCTCGGTACACATGTTCACACATTTCTGTTGAGTGTCAAGTAGGAGAGGACTGCTGACTCATACATGTAGTTGATGTGCACATTAATTTTTATAACCTCAGCCAAACTGTTTCCAAAGTAGTGTATGTAATTAATTTGCCACTGCTCTGCTTCCTCACCAACACTTGGTATTGTCTCTCCCTCTTTTAAAAGCCATTTTGGCAGTTGTGTAGTGGTACCTCCATGTGGTTTTTTTGCTTGTCTCTGATTATGAATGAGTTTGAACACTTTTTCATATGCTTATTCATGACTGGATTTAGAATAAGATGGAAATTGAAGAACCAAATGGTTGAAACTGGGAAAATGATACTGTAATGAGAGAGGAGGTTGCCTAAAATTTCACTTCTTGAGGCTCTGATATTGATCGAGAAGGACTTATTGAACCCCCATGGTAGATCTACAGTTGTGTGGGAGAATCAAAAGAAGCTGATCACCCTATACACGCTGTTATGTTGTTGTTGTTAGGTGTCGTCCAGTTGGTTCTGACTTATAGTGGCCCTATGTACAATAGAAGAAAACACTGCCTGGTCCTGCGCCATCCTTAAAATCGTTGCTATACTTGAGCCCATTGTTGCAGCCACTGTGTCAATCCATCTCGTTTAGATTCTTCCTCTTTCTCACCTACCCTCTATTTTACCAAGCCTGATGTCCTTCTTCAGGGACTGATCCCTCCTGATAACATGTCCAAAGTACGTGAGACATAGTCTTGCCATCCTCGCTTCTAAGGAGCAATCTGGTTGTACTTCTTCCAAGAAAGATTTTCTCTCTAAGCAATATATCAGCAGCATCTTTCTATGTCATTAAATATCCTGCAGCATCATTTTAAATGGCTACATCATATTCATCACAAAAGGTATCACAATTTACTTAACCAATTGTCTGTATTTTTCAATTTTTCTCTATTATCAACAATAATGGGCTGGAAATTCTTGTGACTAACTCTGTGGGCACATTTGAGATTATTTGCTAATGCCAGCACACTTCAAAACTATGATATTATACTTTGGGGCAAAACTGGGGAGCACACACCCAAAACCCAGTGCTGTAGGTACATATAAATGATTAATTAATAGGAAGGCTGACTCTTTGAATTTATATTTTCCTTTTATGGGTCTGCCCTCCACTTCACCAAAACTCGGCGGTCTTCCTGAGGGCAAGCTAAATAGAGTTGATCCAGGCACTCCACCTCCTGCTTTGGCTCCTTATTATGAAACTAATAAAAATACTATTATTAACTATAATTGTCATATTAATCATCATAATCATTATTTATTGAGTATTTACTATATGGCAAGCTCTGAAATCCATGGGGTAGGCTGATTTCAAAAATGGCTCTAATTCTTTACCGTTCCTTGTATCCATGCTCTTTGCAATTTGCAGCTCCTTACATCAAGAGGTGAAGACTATTCCTTTGGACCCAGGTCCCTGTGCTGAGAAGATTGTCACTGGGGAAGGCTGATGATAAGGACCTTCCTCCAAAGCTGAGAAGAGAAAGCCTTTCCCTGAAGCCAGCGCCTTGATTTTAGACTTGTAGCCTACTAGGCTGTGAGAGAATAAATTTCCTTTTGTTGAAGCCACCTACTTGTGGTATTTCTGTTAGAGCAGCACTATTAGTTCTCTCAAAGAACAGTTTTGTGCTTCTTTTGCTTCTGAGAAAGTGACCCATGACTGTTAACAGGTAAACCCAGGAGAGGCATCTTGCCCTTGCAGAGAATACTTAATATATTTTAAACAGATTAACTGAAGATCTCCAACAGGAAAGGTCCATCCTGTGTTATCTTGCTAATCATGTATTCTGTAATGGAATCTTTGTTGTCACATGTAAATTTTTCTGTACCTTCTGTGTCCTCTAGACAAACTTTGTGTACTCCTTAAAAAAAAAAAAAAAAGAAAGAGGTGAAGACTATTTCCTTACCCCTTGAATCTGGACTGACCTTGCGACTTGCCTTGGCCAAAAGGATACAGCAGGAGTGCTGTTGCACTAGGTCCAAGCCTAGGCCTCAAGAGACCTTGCATGTTTTTGCTCTCTCTATCTCTTTCTCCTCTGCTTTTCAGCATGGAAATGTGCCTAGATCAACTTAATGGAAGATCAGACATGGGGAGCAAAGTCAAGACCCTAGATATGTGAGAGAACCCAGTCCACCCAAGATCAGCCAAGCCTCCTAAGCCAACCTACAGTTGACTGTAGACACGTTAGTAATTCCTACTAAGCACATTGGAACCACCCAACTGACCCATAGACTCATGAGCAGAAATAAACGTTGATTGTTGTATGCCACTGGAGTTTTGTGGCTGTTTGCTTTCCAGCATTATTGTGGCAATAACAAAAAAACAAACCCATTGCTGTGGATTCGATTTGGACTCACAGTGACCCTATAGGACAGAGCAGAATTGCCCCATAGGGATTCCAAGGCTGTAATCTTTATGAAAGCAGACTACCATGTCTTTCTCCCAAGGAGTGGCTGGTAGATTTGAACTGCCAACCTTTTGGTTAGCAGCAGAGTGCTTTAACCACTGTACCATCAGAGGTCCTTATTATGGCAATAGATAATATGTACTGTAGTGGCTACATCTAATGGATGGAATACTAGTTCCCATCATCTTCAGCCACAGTGATTGATTCAGTGATGGGCATATGACTCAAGGGAGTGGGCAATAAAGAACTTCCTTGAGGCTTCCCTGCTAGAACAAATACCACAGGAGTCATAGGGCACAGATTACACGAGTAAGCTCTGAATCAACATTGCAAAGGTTTAAATCCTAGTTTTCTTTTTACTAGCCGTGTGACTTGGGACAATTCTATTTACCTCTCTGTACTCCAGTATTCTCGAATTTCAGTCAGGATTCTAGTTGCAAACATTGTAAAGGACTCTGAGTTCAAGAGTAAAGGAACTTATTAAAATGTATAAGAAAGCTCACAGAATTCTCTGAGAGGGTTGGAGGGTCAGGCTTGGAGGCTTTTCATTCAGAAACTACCCCAGGTTACACCCAATACCATTGCAGATGAATGAGCCCACTCCCAGCTGCCACGCCCAGGCAACTGCTGATGGCCACTCTGAGGCCGATCATGATGACTGGGACTTTCACTGCTGCGGACCCTGGAAGCTGAATGTCTTGGCTGTTCTCCTCAGAATGAATCATACCTGAGGTCAGCTTCTCCTAGTCACAAAGTTCTGAATTGACCTACCTCATGGGTGCCCCAGGTTGGTGGCTGTTCCCATCCGTGTCTGCACTAGAGCTGCAAAGGAATCTAGAAAAGCACACTTCTGGCTGCTCCTTGAGGAGGCCTGAACTCATAAAGTAGGGAATGCCCAAATGTAGAAAGGGTGTTCACAAGTGCTGGGTGGCCAAAAAGAATGACAACCATCCACTACAGCTCACGGGAATGATAACACTACAGGCAGTCCTCGAATTACGATGCGGTTTTGTTCCAAAGATTCAGTCCTAAGTCAGTTCTTACGATGCGGTTTTGTTGCAACGATTCAGTCGTAAGTCAGTTCTGACGTAAGTTGAGTATCTCTCTCTTTTTTTTTTTTAGTTTTCATTATTATTGTCTTTTATTGCCAGTATCTTTATAAATCCAATCTCTATTTGTCTTTGGAAGTTGGAAACATTACATATAAACTTACAGATATATTTTAATGCATACATTAAAAAAACACACAAATCATAAAAATTTACCTTGATGATGAAGAAGAGTTGGACAACATTGGCATTTTGCCAGTTGTGGTAATAACTCCTCTTGTTGAAGGTTCTGGATCATCTGGATTATCCCCGGGAATGGGGGTGGCGTTTCTAGTTAGAAAATTAGTGAGAGTTGTCCTCCTGTTGAAGGTTCTGGATCATCTGGATTATCCCTGGGAATGGGGATGGCGTTTCTAGTCAGAAAATTAGTGAGAGTTGTCTGTATGGTCCTTTTCTTTTTTTCTTCACATATTTTGCTGTAACATCTCACTGCTTCCGAAATCTGCCTATTGGCTTTAGCAAAGGAATCAGCTTTTGGGTCCACATGTTTTCAAGCAACTGAAGCCCCGGTTTAGTTTAGAAAATTAAATCTATATGGCAGTGTTTCAAATAGTAAATCAGAAAATTGAACATCTGAGAATGATAACATTAGCAAATTACATGCTGCAACACTGTATGTAGTACATACTACTAACGATGTTAAAAAAAAGAAAAAACAAGACAGTTGAAAGTGCTGTTCATTGTAACCCAAGTACATTGTAAGTAGACAGGGACTACCTCTGTCTACTTCACAGAGATATGGTGAGAACTAAATGAGCTGAGTGTGTAATGCTTTAGCTTGTGCCGGGTACTTCCAAAAAAACCAATTGTCATCGAGTCAACTTTGACTCATGGCAACCCCATGTGTATAAAAGTAGAATTGAGCTCCATAGGGTTACCAATGGCTAATTTTTCAGAAGTAGGTTGCCAGGGCTTTCTTCTGAGGCATTTTGGGGTAGACTTGAAACTACAACCTTTTGGTTAGCAGTTGAGTGTGTTAATTGTTTGCACCAGTCAAGGACTGCCTACTTGGTACATGTTTTTAGGTGCTATCAAGTTGGTTCTGACTCATAGCAACCCTATGTACAACAGAATGAAACACTGCCCGATCCTGTGCCATCCTCACAGTTGTTGTTATGCTTGACCCCGTTGTTGCAGCCACTGTGTCAATCCATCTTGTTGGGGGTCTTTTTCTTTTTCACTGACCCTCTACCAAGCATGATGCCCTTCTCCAGGGACTGATCCCTCCTGATAACATATCCAAAGTACGTGAGACATAGTCTCGCCATTCTTCCTTCTAAGGAGCATTCTGGTTGCACTTCTTCCAAGACAAATTCGTTTGTTCTTTTGGCAGTCCATGGTATATTCAATATTCTTCTCCAACACCGTGATTCAAAGGCATCAATTTTTCTTTGGTCTTCCTTATTCATTGTCCAGCTTTCGCATGCATAGAAGGCAATTGAACACACCATGGTTTGGGTCATGCGCAGCCTAGTCTTCAAGGTGACCTCTTTGCTTTCCAACACTTTAAAGTGGTCTTTTGCAGCAGATTTGCCCAATGCAATGAATCTTTTGATTTCCTGACTGCTGCTTCCATGGGTGTTGATTGTAGATCCAAGTAAAATTAAATCTTTGACAACTTCAATCTTTTCTCCATTTATCACAATGTTGCTTATTGGTCCACATTTGTGAGGATTTTTGTTTTCTTTATGTCGAGGTATAATTCATACTGAAGGCTGTGGTCTTTGATCTTCATCAGTAAGTGCTTCAAGTTCTCTTCATAGTACATAGTAAGCACTTAATAAAGATTTACTAGACAATAACTACAGTTTCACGTCACTCATCTGGAATCATGTTAGGCCAGAACAGTCAGGGGTCATGTTCCCAATCTATGGAAGAAGATGGTCTGCAGGGGAAGGGAATGAAGAAGGTATCCTATGAGAACAGAGAAGCAAGGTGGCGAGAGAGTTCTAGGAAGCATTAGGTCTCCTGTTCCCATCATCTTCGGTTACCCTCCTGGCTAGAAAAATCAGTAATCCTCCCCTCACTGCCCCTCCAACCCTTGGTTTTTTGTTTTTGTTTTAGCTTAAGATAATGTCACAGGATGTTAGAACAGATTTTTTTCAGCCTAAGTTTTTGACTGGAATACCAATATGACTGATATCAGAACCTAACATGGATGTGAGACAAATCCAAATTTTAAAATAAAAAGGCTCCTCACTTGAGATATAAAAAGGTATCAGAGGTGGATAATGGGGATTCTGGAAGCAAGATAACTTTAGCTAAAACCATTCTGTGATTGGTTTACCCCCAACCGAGAACAGGTGGATACTTGGCCCCTCACATGAAGCCTCATGTAGAGGGCTTCCATAGGATTTTGAGGAACAGATGGGTAAAGAAGTTTATTTGAAGAGAGCTGTTGCTTTGGAATCAATTTGTCAGGGAAAATGGATGTGTGTGTATTTCCCATGGCCCAAGTATAAGAAAAGAGAGCCGATATAGAGTTGTCTCTGGTCCTGCTCAATAAAGCTGTCAGGAGGGGTGCAGAGACCTCAGCAGAAAGAGGCTGGAGGTGTTCAGATGACCATTGAGTAGAAAATGAGTTACAGAAGGCTATCGAGAGAACTGCAGAAGAGAGGACTCCAGCAGGGTACCCCCAAGAACTTAAGAAAGAGCTATGAAAAGAGTTAGAATGAAAGAAAGTACCAGATTTGATCATCTTCCAGACCATTGTGGATGCTCACTTCAACCATCAGCCTGATCCATCTGGGAATGCCCATCTTAATCATGAACCTGGTCCATCTAGGGATACCTGCTTTATCCACAAGCCTGGACCATCTGGTGATGCCTGTCTTAACCATGAGCCTGCACCATTTGGGGATACTTGCTTTATCCATGAATCTGGACCATCCAGGGACTTTCACTTTAACCATGAACCTAGTCCATCCAGGGATGCCTGCTGAGGGGTTAACAAGGCAAAAGTATCATGATAAATGGAGAAAACATTGAAATTGTAAAGGATTTCATTTTGCTTGGATACGCAATCAACGCCCATGGAAGCAGCAGTCAAAAAATCAATGATGCGTTGAGCTGGGTAAATATGCTGCAAAAGACCTCTTTAAAGTGTTAGAAAGCAAAGATGTCACTTTAAGGCCTAAGGTGTGCCTGATCCACGCTATAGTGTTTTCAGTTGCCTCATATGCATGCTAAAGCAGGACAATGAATAAAGAAGACTGAAGAAGAATTGATGCCTTTGAATTACGGTGTTGGCAAAGAATATCGAATATACCTTGGACTGCCAATAGAACAAACAAATCTGTCTTGGAAGAAGTACAGCCAGAATGCTCTTTAGAAGCAAGGATGATGAGACTTTGTCTCACATACTTTGGATGTGTTGTCAAGGAGGGACCAGTCCCTGGGAGAAGGACATCATGCTCGGTAGAATAGAGGGTCAGTGAAAAAGAGGAAGACCCTCAATGAGATGGATTGACACAGTGGCTACAACAATGGGCTCAAGCATAACAAAGATTATGAGAGATGGCACAGGACCAAGCAGTGTTTTGTTCCGTTGTACATAGGGTGGCTATGAGTCGGAACCCACTTGAGGGCACCTAACAACAACAACAACCCTGCTAATGCATCACCACACCTGGGCAGTAATGCCTTAGCCCCAAAGACCCTCAGGGAGTATCACTAATGGGAGGGATTCAAGCACTGTGGCAAGCCTGTCACAGCTCAACAGAGAGGCCACAAATGTGGGGCTGGTTGTGCTTCCCCCAGTGGGAGCGGGAAAAATGAGGATCTACAGAGAGCTGCTTGGAACAGTACTCTTCAATCCCTAAATAAGTATTTATTTGGAGGGTGGTCTTCAGAGTCAGATTAACAAGTAACCAAGGTACTCAAGGGATTACATTAAGCAAGGTACACACGACCTTACCTGTGCTTGCTTACTAATCTGTAGTGCACAATTTCACCTGTTTTTTACCATATGCAGGTGAAATTGTGTACTACAGATTAGTAAGTAAGCACAGGTAAGCCCATGCATACCTTGCTTATTGGGTAATCCATCCCTGGCAGTCTTCTTAGATCTTTCTTCATCCCTTTAATTCTCAGGCTGACTCTGGCTATCCCTAGCCTAGAATGATTCAGGCTTTCATTAATTCAAATAGTGTTGATTAAAAATAATTAAATAATTAGTATAAACAATTAAAAAATTATATTATATTTATTGAGCTTCTTGGCACTGTGGTGATGAGCAAGACATTCAGGAGCCTGGTGAGATGAAGGACACTCTAACCTGGGACCCAGAAGCCCCATCTGCCAGTTATTCTGGGTGACTTTGAGCATGGACTACATACTCTCTGGGCCTCAGTTTCCCCATTGGTCAAATCGAGGGCTGGTCTTAAATGATTTCTAAGATTCCTTGGGAATTCCCCAGAAGAAAGATACTTCTGGCACACACCATGCGCTGTAAAATTTCAATTCTCAACCTCAAATTTATTTTCTGTCTTTTGCCTTTACTGCTGGCTGGCTTACTCTTGCTGTAATTTGTTTAACTGAGCCATGCTGAGCAGTTTGGAACTGAGTTTGCATGAATCACTGTCCATAAAATCAAGTTAAGTGGATTTCATTCCACAGGGTGCACCTGTGTATATACTTGGGGAGAAGAAGCTGGATTTTCTTGGCTCTACCAGACCGCTGTTAGAATTGCTTCTTTACAGATATAGCATTCACCCTCCCTGTATTTATAGTCCATTGTTATGACAGCCTCCTTCAGAGACCGGAAAGTAAAGTGTAGAATGCAATTTCTCCTTCAGATCATTTTATATAGCTGTCCTGTTTCTCCATGTAGCTGGAAATGATGACATTGATTTCCTCCATTTTATCAGAGTTGGCAAATATCAGATTCAACTTCATTCGGTCACTCAACAAACATTTATTGAGGGTTATGTGAAGGCATACTGAGCTAGGTATAGGGGTGGGAGGTTAAGGGGAACAGTCACGTTGCTCAAAGACCCTACAAAATATATGAAATGTTAAAGTAACTACTCAAGAGTTAAACAATGCAAGAGAATGTTGCTAAGCAGAAAGTGGGAAAATTAATGTGTTGAGTGGAAGAAGAAACGAAGGAAGGTGTGTGATGCGGAGAGTGGGGTATGGTGAGTTTGGGGAGGACACTGAGCTTTTGTGGGGGGGTTTCTGTTTGGAACAGTGCTCACATGACTCCCCTCCCCATAGTCATCTGACACAACCCCAGCACCTGAATTATTTCAGTTCACTATTTTGTAAAAGGATACTGATTAAAAAAAAAAAAAAAAGCAAAAAGGAAGAAAAAGTTTTGAGAAGAGAAGAACACTTATGGGAAGAAATACCCAAAGGGTCTGCTCTGGTGCTTGTGAAAATATTTTCTGGAGCCAGTGTGAGGGATTATAAAGGGATTTGTTTCATTCTGTAACACAGCCAAAAGCACAGGCAGCATGTAACTAACATGGCAGCGCTGAGAACTGGCTACTCGTATCTGATGCTTGTTGTTTCTTTGTTCTTATTTCCTATCTGGATAGAAAATGTGCAAATTTTACTTGGTCACAGACTAAACAGTCAACCAGTTTTTCTGGTTGACTTCATGTGTTTTTGAAAATCCTAATCCATTTCCCTTTTCTGGGACTGGTGGTACAGCAGTTAAGTGTTCAGCTGCTAACCAAAAGGCTGGCAGTTCAAATCCACCAGCCGCTCCTTGGAAATGCTGTAGGGCAGTTCTACTCTGTCCTATAAGGTCACTATGAGTCGGAATTGACTTGATGGCAATGGGTTGTTTTTTTTTTTTTTGGTGTGCCGGGTGAAAACCCCAGGTTTTGCTCTGTGTGACTTGTTACAGCCAATAAACAAGAGGCCACGGTGGGAGATCAGAAAGATGCCTTTATTTCATTGTGCAAGGAAAGGAGCAATCGGGGCTGCTGCCTTCAAGACTGCTCACAGGCCGCTTGGGGAGGTGGGCTTTTACAGAGAGTAGACAAGGAAATGCAAATTCATCATGAATATTCAGGATTGACCTTCACACAGGCACTCAGAGCTTGGGAATGATTATGCATTTTCTTTAGACAAGGGTTTGATCCCCAGGATGGAGGAAGAGGTTGATTTTCTTTCCTTAGGATGTTACGTCTCTACCCAGAGGCAGGTTGAGGCCATCTATGGCCCGTTTTGTGGTTATCTTGTCAAGAACAATTTCAGAAGAAAGGGCAGCTTATTCTGCCCGGTGTAGGAGGATAAGTCAGAGCAGGTGTCTCTTAGAAGGTTTGGTCTCTGAGGCCGCCTCCCTCAATGGAACACTAGGAGACATATTGGGATGTTGGTGAAGGACAGGAGCCCTGGTGGCACAGTGGTTAAGAGCTATGGCTGCTAACCGAAAGGCCTGCTGTTCAAATCCACCAGCAGCTCTTTGGAAACGGTATGGGGTAGTTCTACTCTACCTACAGGGCCGTGACAGTGGGTTTAGTTTTTAACGGGGAAGGGCGTGATGGAGCCTCTCCCCTCCGCTATGTTTACGGCCACACAGTCCTTTGGAGAAAACTGAGTTGCTTAAAAAGACTTTAAGCTTTGAATGAATCTGTGGTTGTAACCAGGCTGCAAGCAAAATTTGATTTGCTTAATGGATTCTGTTTTTTGTGCTGTCTTGGGACAAGGCATGCTCACATTTCCTTAGGCAACCATTTGGGAAGCTTAAAGGCCCACTGATGCTTTTCAAAAAACAAAACAAAAAAAACCTTTTCCATTTTAGCCTGGGTTATTTCTGTGAAATGACTCTGGACAACGCCATCTCTGCCCTGGAGGAGTAATACAATGGTCTAGAGAGCAGTGCTGTCCGAAGGAAATGGAATGTGAGCCGCACAAGTTATTTTTACATTTCTGGTAGCCACATGGGTGCCAAGAGTTTGAATTGACACCACAGCAACTGGTTTAACTGGTTAGTAGCCACATTAAAAAAATTGATTTTAATAATATATTTATGACCCAGTATGTCCAAAATGGAGCCCTGGTGCTGCAGTGGTTAAGAGCTGGGCTGCTAACCAAAAGGTCTGCAATTCGAATCCATCAGCAGCTCCTTGGAAACACTATAGGGCAGTTCTATTCTGTCGTGTAGGGTCACTCTGAGTCAGAATCAATATGATGGCAACAAGTGTACGTTTGTGTGGTGTAAATCAAAATATTATCACTTCAATATATAATAAATATAAATATTGTTAATGAGATATTTTGCATTTTTTTCATATCATGTCTTCAAAATATGTTGTATACTTTACACTTACGACACATCTCAAGACTAGCCACATTTCAAGAACTCAATAGCTACCTGTGGCTGAAAATATTGATTCTGACTCAGAGTAGAACTGCCACATAGGGTTCCCAAGGAGTGGCTGGTGGATTTGAACTGCTGACCTTTTGTTTAGCAGCGAAGCTATTAACCACTGTGCCATCAGGGCTTGCAGCTACCATCTTGGAAAGCACAGGTCTAGAGTCTTACCAATCCGTCCAGACCCCTGGGGACCCTGGAGGGTCTCTCCTTTTAAGCTTTGCAGATGAGAAAGAACTCAACTTTATGACTTTGGTAACGAACATCTGACGACTTAGCCTTTCAACTGATAATGGTCCCCATTACTCCCAGAGATGGAGTCTGGTGGGTTTCCCTTGGCCTTCCATTATAGTATCCATCCCCACTCCCACCCTTGTTTATGCTATCTTTATACCTGGTCTATGTTTCAAGGGCTGGCCCTTTCCGAACCTTCTTTACCCTTTTAAAACATATGCTTCCTGGATACTTCTTTTCTCAGGGCACTACTCTGGGCTTGAGAGATGGTGGTAATAAAGGTTATTGGTCAAAAGAAACCATGGTACTCTTCCCGGCTACTAGGATGCGTCAAGCCAGTTCAAAATTATAATTCTTCCGCAGATGTTAAGTGGCAATGGGACAAGATGACAGAGCGTTAGAACTGGAAGGATCTTAGTTACCAGTATAGTGGGTTATTTTTTAAATTGAGGTAAAACTTATATAACATAAAATTAGCCATTTTAAAGTGTACAATTTAGTGGCACTTAGTACATTCACAGTGTTGTGCAAACATCACTTCTATCTATTTCTAAAACATTTCCATCATCCCAAAAGGAAACCCTATACCTATTAAGCAGTCACTGCCCATTTCTCCCTCCACCCAGCCCCTGGCAACCACTAATCTGTTTTCTGTCTCTATGGATTTGTCTATTCTGGATACTTCATACAAGTGGAACCGTACAGTAAGTGACCTTTTGTGTCAGGCTTCTTTCACTTAGCGTAAGGTTTTCAAGGTTCATCCATGCTGTAGCATATGTCAGAACTCCACTCCTTGTATGGCTGAATAATATTTCCTTTTATGGATATAGTGCATTTCGTGTATCTGCTTATCAGTTGATGGACATCTGGGTTGTTTCCACCTTTTGACTACTGTGAATAGTGCTGCTATGAATATTCATGTACTAGTTTTTTTTTTAATAACTGTCTTCACTTCTTTTGGGTAGATACCTAAGAGTTGAATTGCTGAGTCATATGGTAATTCTATGCTTTAACTGTTTAAGGAGCCACCAAACTTTTCCACAACAGCTGTGTCATTTTCCATTCCCACCAGTAGCATAAGAGGGTTCCAATTTCTCTGACAATCACCAATACTTACTTTCCTTTTTTTTTTTTAATTATAGCCACCTTCCCTGTTGCCGTGGAGTCGATTCCAACTCATAGTGACCCTATGGTACAGAGTAGAACTGCCCCATAGGGTTTCCAAGGTTGTAAATCTTTATGGAAGCAGACTGCCACATCTTTCTCCTGTGCAGTGCTTGGTGGGTTCAAACCACCAACCTTTCAGTAAGCAGCCGAACACTTAACCACTGCACCATCAGGGCTCCTTTGTAACCATTTTAGTGGGAGTGAAGTGGTATCTCATTGTGGTTTTGATTTGCATTTTCCTGATGACTAGTGATGTTCAGCATCAGTCTAGTGGTTTTTAAACAGTGCCTTGAGGAGCCCCTTGAGGGACCACCATGATGACAGAGAGGGTAAGGCTAAGCTAGCATTCAAGACCCCAACTCCTTCTACCGTAATCACTGCATTTTCATCTATTTGACATCTCATGAAATATTCCATTTAAGCAAAGGGTTCTGAAGTTAACAAAAGTTTTACAGTCATTTGCCTGATCCTATGTTTTCCACATCTCTATTTCACATATGAGGAAACTGGGATCATAAGAAGCAAAAGTTACTTGGTTTGTGTCTTGAGATTGGCAATTTCCAAAACCAACAGTAAGCCCTATTTTTTTTTTTGACTCCCGGTCCTGCTCTCTTTCAACTATACCACCCTGATAATAACAACAACAATAATAATTACCACATATTAAAAGCTTACCCCGTGGCAGGCACTGTGGTAAGCACTGTAATGCAATCCTCTCATATTAACCTGATGAGGCTTATGCTGTTTTGAAGTACATATCACCCTTAGAAGTCTTCACCATGGCCTGCAAGACCCCTCTCCAAGCTCATTACCAGCCCCTCTTCCCCTGCATAATTTTACTCTAGCCACACTACGTTCTTGCTCTTCTGTGTGAAGATCAGCATGTTCTAGCCTCAGGGCCTTCTTATCACTCTGCTCTCCTGCCCTTCTTAAAGATAAACTCTTACATTATATAGTTTTCAGAGATCTTTCAGTAACACATAATTGGGGTTTCTTAAAAGTCTCTGGAGTGGGCATAAATAGTTCCTTTTACAGTGAAGGAAACTAAGTCTTGGCTTAACATCAAGGTCATTGCTCAAGTTCACATAGTCTCATGTTCATATGTTCATGTTCATGCATTGTTCCAAGAAAATATTTTTTTTTTTTTTAAATTTTTATTAAGCTTCAAGTGAACATTTACCATTCCAATCAGTCTGTCACATGTAGGTTTACATACATCTTACTCCCTTCTCCCACTTGCTCTCCCCCTATTGAGTCAGCCCTTACAGTCTCTCGTTTCGTGCCAATTTTACCTTCTTCCCTGTCTCTCTATCTTCCCATCCCCCCTCCAGTCAAGAGTTGCCAACACACTCTCCTGTGTCCACCTGATTTAATTAGCTCACTCTTCATCAGTATCTCTCTCCCCCTCACTGACCAGTCCTTTTCATGCCTGATGATTTGTCTTCGGGGATGGTTCCTGTCCTGTGCCATCAGAAGTTCTGGGGAGCATTGTCTCTGGGATTCCTCTAGTCGCAATCATACCATTAGGTGTGGTCTTTTAATGAGAATTTGGGGTCTGCATCCCATTGGTCTCCTGCTCCCTCAGGAGTTGTCTGTTGTGTTCCCTGACAGGGCAGACATCGATTGTGGCCGGGCACCAACTAGTTCTTCTGGTCTCAGGATATTGTAGGTCTCTGGTTCAAGTGGCCCTTTCTGTCTCTTGGGTTCTTGGTTGTCGTGTGACCTTGGTGTTCTTCCTTTGCCTTTGCTCCCGGTGGGTTGAGACCAATTAATGTATTTTAGATGGCTGCTTGTTGGCATTTAGGACCCCAGGTGCCACAATTCAAAGTGGGATGCAGAGTGTTTTCATAATAGAATTGTTTTGCCCATTGATTTAGAAGTCCTCTCAAACCAAGTTCCCCAGACCCCAGCCCCTGCTTCGCTATCCTTTGAAGCTTTCATTTTATCTCGGAAACCTCTTTACTTTTAATCCTGTCCAATTAGGCTGACCTTCCATGTTTTGAGTGTTGTCTTTCCCTTCACCCAAAGCAGTTCCCATCTACAGATTGATCAATAAAAAGCCCTCTCCCTCCCTCCCTCCCTCCCCCCTTTGTAACCACAAAAGTATGTGTTCTTTTCCGTTTTTTCTATTTCTCAAGATCTTATAATAGTGGTCTTATACAATATTTGTCCTTTTGCAACTGACTCATTTCGCTCAGCATAATGCCTTCCAGATTCCTCCATGTTATGAAGTGTTTCAGAGATTCGTCACTGTTCTTTATCGATGCGTAGTATTCCATTGTGTGAATATACCACAATTTATTTACCCATTCGTCCGTTGATGGACATCTTGGTTGCTTCCAGCTTTTTGCTATTGTAAACAGAGCTGCAATAAACATGGGTGTGCATATATCTGTTTGTGTGAAGGGTCTTGTATCTCTAGGGTATATTCCGAGGAGTGGGATTTCTGGGTTGTATGGTAGTTCTATTTCTAACTGTTTAAGATAACGCCAGATGGATTTCCAAAGTGGTTGTACCATTTTACAACCCCACCAGCAGTGTATGAGAGTTCCAGTCTCTCCGCAGCCTCTCCAACATTTATTATTTTGTGTTTTTTGAATTAATGCCAGTCTAGTTGGTGTCAGATGGAATCTCATCGTAGTTTTAATTTGCATTTCTCTAATGACTAATGATCGAGAGCATTTTCTCATGTATCTGTTGGCTGCCTGAATATCTTCCTTAGTGAAATGTGTGTTCATATCCTTTGCCCACTTCTTGATTGGGTTGTTTGTCTTTTTGTGGTTGAGTTTTGACAGAATCATGTAGATTTTAGAGATCAGGCGCTGGTCTGAGATGTCATAGCTGAATATTCTTTCCCAGTCTGTAGGTGGTCTTTTTACTCTTTTGGTGAAGTCTTTAGATGAGCATAGGTGTTTGATTTTTAGGAGCTCCCAGTTATCTGGTTTCTCTTCATCATTTTTGGCAATGTTTTGTATTCTGTTTATGCCCTGTATTAGGGCTCCTAGGGTAGATCCTATTTTTTCTTCCATGATTTTTATCGTTTTAGTCTTTATGTTTAGGTCTTTGATCCACTTGGAGTTAGTTTTTGTGCATGGTGTGAGGTATGGGTCCTGTTTCATTCTTTTGCAAATGGATATCCAGGTATGCCAGCACCATTTGTTAAAAAGACTATTATTTCCCCAATTGACTGACACTGGTCCTTTGTCAAATATCAGCTGCTCATAAATGGATGGATTTATATCTGGATTCTCAATTCTGTTCCATTGGTCTATGTGCCTGTTGTTGTACCAGTACCAGGCTGTTTTGACTACTGTAGCTATATAATACCAAGAAAATATTTTTATGCCTCTATTTTTTGTCAGGTACTGTCATAGCTGTTGTGTGGGAAACAAAGATTCAACAGACAAAAACCCTTGTCCTTAAGGAACTTACAAATTAATATGACAGGTGAGATATGAACACATGTATATGTAATATGAGGTAAAAATTTGAAGTACCATAACCAATAATCGGGGCCCTGGTGGCACAGTAGTTAAGAGCTCCGGCTTCTAACCAAAAGATTGGTAGTTCAGATCCACCAGCTGCTCCTTGGAAACCCTACAGGGCAGTTCTACTCTGTCCTGTAGGGTCATTATGAGTTGGAATTGACTCCATGGCAACGTTTTTTTTTTTTTTAAGCCAATAATCGTGCATGTGTGCAAGAGTTCCATCAGGACTAGGTTCAGCTGCAAACAGTGGAAAATCCCAAAGTAATAGTGGCTTAAATAAGAGGGATATTTATTGCTTTGTTACATGAGGATGATCTGGAAGTAAACAGATCTCCAACTCGGGTCATCCAGAGATCCAGGCTCCTTCTATCTTTCTGCTTAACTACTTTAGTGTATGGCTTCCATTTTAATGGTCCAAAATGGTGGCTGGACCACCAGACTCTCTGCCTGCGTACCAGGCAGCAGGAAGGAGGAGGGCTTCAAACCTGTTGGGAACGGTTCAGTAATTGCCAGCGTAAACGAGGGCAGCATACGGGTTGCGCAGGAAATGTCTGCTTTCCCTGTAGGAAACAATGGTGCCCCACTCGAAGATGGTGGCAGACTGTGCCACTTTGAATGTGTGTCACTCACCACAATCCTGCCAAAAATCAAATCTCCTGCATGGATCTCAAAAGTTCCAAAAGCCCTGGTGGCACAATGGTTAAGAGTTAAAGCAGCTAACCGAAAGATCGGCAGTTCGAATCCACCAGCTGCTATTTGGAAACCCTATGGGACAGTTCTACTCTGTCCTATAGGGTTGCTGTGATGGTAGTGGGGTTTGTTTGCTTTTCACGCAGGAAATTGGATTATTGGCGGGACCGTGGCAAGTAACCCATACTCAAAGTGGGGCACTCAGTCGCCATCTTTGAATAGGGCACCACTGTTTGTTTCTTAAAAAAAAAAAAAATTTTTTTTTTTTTGTTTCTTACTTGGGTCAAAATCTGAAGGGCAACAGATTTGGTTGCTATGCAATGCATAGGCTACCCTCCTTTATGTGGACAATTGCTGAACATTTCTTGAACCGTTCCAAACCGGTTCAACGCCCTGGAAAGAGGAAAGGAAGGAGGGCAGAAAATAGAGCACTTCCCAGCTGAGCCAATTCCCTTTAAGCAACCTTCCCAGATGTCCCAATTATGCTCCTGCTTGTATCTCATTGGCTAGCACATGTTCACTTGGTCTCAGTTAATTGCAAAAGAAGCTGGAAGCTGAAAATTTTTTAGCTGATCTTTCGTCAGATCAGACGAGACTGGGATTCTATCCTACTGAAAACGGGGAGAATGGATATTGGGAGACACCTAGCCATCTCTACTACAGGTGTTTATTTGAAGTACTTTTTAAAGTGAAAAATTGGAAATAATGTAAATGTCTGAAAACACAATTGACTCAACATATTATGGTTCATTAATACAATGCATGCTTAAATATTACATTTTAGAAGAATATTTAATAACATAAACTATAAAAAAGTAAAACTATATTTAATAATAATTACTATTATTACTAATAATAACAATTACAATTGTTCTAAGAAAACAATAAGATACTGTGTAAGAACCATAAGAGAGGAACAGTTACTTGATGATATAATAGAATTATGGTATTATCTTAAAAAATAAGTATATCATATTTATATTTATAATATAACTTTTATATATAATCAAATGATTATCATTTTGCAATATATTTATGAATCATATAATATGATGTCTGGAATTTGCTTTATAATAATCCACCAGAGGAGGAAAAGAAGGTGGAAGCATAGATAAAACAAGAATAGCCATTTGTTGATAATTGTTTACCCTATGAATGGATAGAGGTTTGTGACATTATTATTTTTTTAATGCGTATTTGAAATTTTCCATGATAAAAAGGTTTTTAAAAAGGTAAAGTATGAGTCACTTAACCTCTGCCTCATATTTCAAATGGACTAATAATACCTAGCTCACAGAGTGGAGTGGAGGTTAAAGAAAACGATAGAGTGTGAAAATGCTTTGAGGTGAATAAAAAAAAAGAATAAAGGCCACTAAAAATCCCAGTTTCTCCCATGAGAATGCAGCATGCAGGAGAAATCAGGTTAATCTGACTCTTCAGCCCTGAGTCTTTCACATTCTACCTTGCCCTCCTCCCACTTCTCCCCCAGGGCTGGCCAGAGGGCCTGGGACAGATAGAACCACCAGGAAAGTTCTATAGCAGCCAATGGTGAAACAGGTTTCCATTCTCAGGTCTCTCAGATCTCTTACAGCACCCAGTAGGTGTCAACCTTCTTGGCCTATGCATGGGGCCAACACCACAGATGCTGTTCATATGACTGCAACAGGCTGGGCCATAGTCTTGGCGCTCCCTTAACTGGCTTTGTGGCCCTGGGCAACTGATTCCCCTTCCCAGGGCTTCAATGTCCCTTCTGTCTAAGGAAGAGGTTAAATATATTGATTTCCAAGCTCTGATTTTTTTTAGAACCTGATTCTTTGATTCTGGGACTTTCTGCCATTGGTATTTTCAGAAGATAAATATTAACAATACTAATAACAACAACAGCATTTACTGAGTGCCAGTTACGAACCTAGCATAATGCTAAGCACTTTATATGGTTTAACTCATTTAATCCTTATGACAACCTTTATGAGGCAAGGATGATTATTATCTCCTTTTTATGAATTAAAATGCAGGCTCAGAGAAGATAAATAAGTTGCTGGTAAGTGGTACAGTTGGGTTTTGAAGCCAGGAAGTGCGGCTCTAGGGTCCAATAGTCAGGAAAGAGCAACATACTCATGGCATTTGATTTCAGAAGGCTAAATGCATGGTACTGTTCCCACATTAAATCCTGGTGTCTCTGACAAAGCCCTGGGTCTGCAACACTCGCTGAAGAAGATCCCATACTTCTCTCAAGGAATAAGGATTCACTCCAGACATCCATTGTGGAGATCAGAGGGAACAGACTTTCAATGCCCCACTTAGGCTAAGGAGACGCCACAGTGATGGTCAGCAGACTTGGACCAGTTTGGTCTTATAGGTTATTTACAGCTTAGCCGTTTCGATAAACTTGTTTTCATGGTGTACCAGTTTCAAGTATTTTCAATACCACCCCAGAGAGAGAGAAGGCTGTCTTGTTTGTAAGAGGTTAGAAGTTGGACAATCTTCTCAGAAGAAACTGGGGAGATTCTCAGAACATGAGAGACAGCTCTCTGGCTCAGGAAGATAGCCAGGCCACAGGCTAGCAGGCCCTTCAAATTCCTGCACAGGCCCTACAGTCTATAAACACTGCTGGATTGGCTGTTCTCCTTTGGGGAATACGAAAACACAAAATCACCAGAAAAGTTCTACAGCAGAAACATGCTTTTGCCAGCCCAGCTTTGCCATCCCTTTCTTCAGTAACTTGATCTTGATATTTCTATGTGAAACAAGCCCTCCCTCCCTTCTTACACTCCTAGTGGGACTGCCCATCAGGTGCCCCTTCCTTCCACACCAAGGGAGGGGCATGTGACTCAGGGAGGCTGCTCCGATGCTTTCTTGGAAAATCAACCTTGAAGAGAAAGTCACAAGGGCAAAAAAAGCACAGATATATCCTCCAAACAGCACCTTTAAGAGAGTGACTCTATTTCTAATATTTCTAAGAGCCTGCTATTTAAACTTTTTCTTCAATTACACCACATAGTGGGCCAATGCTTTCATTTTCCGAAGGTAACCAGAATCAGTTTCTGTTGCCTATTTAAAAAAAAAAAAAAAACCCTGACTCACACAAAGTTCAGTATCAAATGCCGGTGCTTTTTCCTTGGAAACTTAATACTAAAAGATAGGATTTTTCTCCCTGACCCAACCTTCCCCAATCCAGGACCTAAGTCTTCCCTCTCCTGTTTCCTTCCAAAGCTTTCCGGGCCAGGGCAGGAACGGGCTCTTGTCAATGCGCTAAGCTTTACCTTGAGGAATGAGTGAGGACACCCTTTAAATTACCTATAAAACCCTTTGATTCACTCAGCAGAGGTTGCCATGGGCAATTTGCTAAGCTTATTGATTATTTTCTGTTTAAATTAAAGCTTGATGTCCTGGAACAGGCTGTGCAGCTCATGGAGTTAATGGAAAAGGTTGAGATCCAGGGGAGAGACACTCGCTGGGGAAATGGAGGGTATTCAAGGGGAAAACAGGGAGTCTCTGAGGAGGAGATTGTCCACGCCGAGTTGTGGTAAATACGATGGTGATAAAAAAGATAGAGAATGGAATTTTTTTATGGAGAAGGGCAGCTTCCTGGACATTTAAAGTCTCAGGGAGATGGTGGAAAAAATGCGTTTGTTCCACAAATATTTGTTGAGCGCCTATTATATACCAGGCACTATGCTGGGTATTGGGAAAAAATCATGAAGAAGGTATGATCCTTTTCTCAGTGCTCGAAATCAGTGATTCCCGAAGTATGTTCCCTAGAGCAGCAGTATCCCCTGTCTGGGAGCTTGTTAAAGTCATTGCCATCAAGCCCATTCTGACTCATAGCGACCCTATAGGTCAGAGTAGAATTGCTCATAGCGTTTCCAAGGAGCGGCTGGTGAATTTGAACTGCTGACCTTTTGGTTGGCAGCCATAGCTCTCAACCATTGTGCTGCCAGGGCTCCAGGAACTTGTTAAAAAAAAAAAATGTAAAATTACAGAATCTCCACCCTAGACTTGTTGAATCAGAAATTTTGGACTTGGGGCCCAGCCTTGTTTAACAAGCCCCTCCAGATGCATGCCACAGTTTGAGAACCACTGCTGTCGATCCTTAGGCCTCCGAGCAGTGAGCCTCATGGCTCTTCAAGCCAGGTATTCAGTTTGCATCAGTGTTGTTATCACCAACATTTGTTGAGTATTTATCGTCGTGAGGTATTATGCTAAGCATGATGTGTGGGTTAATTTCATCCTTACCAGCTTTTCAATAGAAGATGAAATGGAAGCACAAAGAGCTTAAGTTAACTTTAACCAAGGTTATACTATAAGTAAGGAGCCCTGGTGGTGCAATGGTTAGGCGCTCAGCTGCTAACCAAAAGGTTGGTGGTTTGAACCTATCCAGCGGTTCCTTGGGAGAAAAGACCTGGCGATCAGCTCACATAAAGATTACAGCCTAGAAAATTCTGTGAGGCAGTTCTACTCTGTCACATGAGTTTTAAAATTGACTCAATGGCACCCAACAACAACATACTAGAAGTAAGTGGACCAGGTAAATTCAAACACAATAGCTTAACCACGCTACTCTATTGTCTCCCAAATGCCAAACTCCCACAAGCTCCAGGACTCATTCTGCCCTGGTCTAAGCTGATCTTCAAATAGACACAGAACCGTAGTTTCCCCCTAGATAAGCTGTACCACAACAGTAGTGTCTTAAGTTGGGTTTTAGATGCTTGAGGAAGAAGAGGAAAGAAAAGAAGGACAAGGAATGTGGATTGGCCTGGGAAGGAGGCAGAGAGCACATTAAGCTGCAAGGAGAAGCTGGGCCAACAGCCCCACTGGCACCGTTCTTCTCGTCTTATGGGAGGCTAAAATTCTAAATCACCATGTACTGAGTAAAAAAAAAAAAAAAATTTTTTTTTTTTTTTTTTAGGTATGGGAAAATCTTATCAACTTAGTAAAAATTGGGGAAGTTCAAGTCATGGTGCCTAAATTTAAGCCTTTAGCACTTCCATTTGTTGTTATTAGGTGATTTCGAGTTGATTTTGACTCATAGAGACCCCACGTGACAGAGTAGAGCTGCTCCATAGAGTTTTCTAGGCTGTTTTTTTTTTTTTTTTTTAATCATCACAGAAGCGGATCATCAGGCCTTTTCTCCCGCAGAGCCGCTGGGTAGGTTTGAGCTGCCAGCCTTTCAGTTAGCAGCCAACCACTTAACTGTTGGGCCACGAGGGCTCCTTCTAGCTCTTCCACTGACTGTGTGTATTAGTTTCCTGTAGCTGCTGTGACAAATTACCACAAACTTAGTGACTCAAACAACACATATTTATCGTCTTGCAGTCCTAGAGGTCAAAAGTCTAAAAATGAAGGTGTTGGAAGGGCCGCATTCCTTCTGGTGGCTTCAGGGAAGAATTCGTTTCCTTGTGTTTTCCGGCTTCAAGAGGCTGCTTACATTTCCTGACTCTCTCATATTCCCTACATTCCCCTCCTCCATCTTCAAAGTGAGTGGCATTGCATCTTCTTTCTTCTCTGACCTCTGCTTGCTTGCTTTCTTAAAATCTCTCTCTGACTCTGAGTGGCTTACCTCCCTCTTCTAAAGGTCCTCGTGATTATACTGGGCCCCCCTGGATAATCCAGAGAAATTTTTCCATCTCAGGATCCTTGACTTAAATCATACTAGCGAAATCCCTCTTTCCATATAAGGCAACATATGGGGATGTGGACTTCTTGGAGAGCTGTTATTCCGTTTACCACACACATTCTGTGACCTTCAGAAAATCATCTGTCTTTCTGAAAGCTTCCATTTCTCTCGTAAACTGGAATTATAATACTACATGGTTCTAATCTTATAGGGCTGTGTGATTGAAATGAGTGTGTACGTCATTTCAATCACAGATGTAATATACTATTATTGCCTCAGTTTTCTCATCTGACAGATGGGAATAAGAGCAGGGTTTCTTCTTCATTCCATTAAAAATATATATTGCTTACCTATCAGGTACCATGTTGCCTTCATGTTACAATGAAAAAAGCTTGACGGTGTCTGCTACAGAAAAAAAAAAAAAACACCCCAATAAACTGTAGTTGCAGTAGTTGTGTAAGTTAATTAGAATTTAGAGCCTTCAATTCAATGTGTCAGCAACGGACAAAGATCAGGCCGATTCTCTTGAGGAACCGACCATCTGATGACTCATGCCATCATGCAACGTTTGGAAAAGAAGCAATAAGCTCAGGTCTCAAGATGCTGTGGTGATTATGAACTTAAGTGCCTATCCATTGAGCTAACGGAAGGTCAAATGGGCCTCCAGCATTCCTGGTGGTGGGTACCAGGATTAGGGCTACATATGGCCACGAGAGGCTGTTACTGCCACTCCTCCGAAGCTGCATTTGCTGCTGATCAGGGGAACAAAAGCAGCAGCTCAGTCCACCAGAAGAGAGACATTAAAGTTGATTAAGTGAGTGGGCCAATTAGCATCTGGCTTCATGCAGTGTGGAGTTAATTAGCCTCTACAAAACAACAACAGCTGCTTTAATGGTGGGGCAGGAGGCCCAGTGGAGACGAGCCATGGGAAGAGAAGGATAGGGCCAGTGCTTAATAACTTGGCTGCAGTGGGTCCTGCCCCACTAAAAATGTAGAACAAAGCCCTGGGCAAACTTCCCTGCATGCTTCCAGACATTGCGTAGGGCAGAGACCAGACCCTTCCAGAATCTTCCTCTTAGGGAGAGGCCAAACTCAGACCTCAGGCTTGAGTTTCTTTTTTGAGACTGTTCAGCACAACTTATTTAATAGCGTAACAAATTGCTACCCTACACATTTCATCTTGATCCTCAACTTTATAATTCACACTGTTTCCTAATGGCAATGTTTTTTTTTCTTTATTACACAAGTAATGCATACTTATTGGGGAACATTTGGAAAGTACAGAAAAATACAGAGAAAAAATAGTTCTCCCTCCCTGAAATAGACAATTTTTTCATTCATTAGCTTACTAAATGCCAGTGTATGTTCAGACAAGTCATACATCCATTTATTCTACACCCCCCCTTACTGTGCATGATCTTTAATAACCAACTTTTCATTGCCAGTATGTCATGAACATTTTCCCCATCTTGTTAAAATATTTTTTCTAACTCTTTAGCCTCTATGATTCCACTGCTTACCCTATGTTGTAGTTCATTTTTTTATGCTTCCTGCCTCCTCTTCTGTTAAAGTTCTTTAAGGTAAAGACACCACCTTTTTCTTTTTTTCTTTTCACTATATCCCCAATGCCTAGACAAGAAGGGCAGGGTAGGCACTCATTAAAACTTTGATGAATAAATCAGTAAATGAGTAACCAAATTTAATCAGTCTTTTCTGGGAGGCCACTGAGATCGTCTCCATTTCTTTATCATTACCTGAAATGCTGGTGTATCAGTTAAGGCTGGGTTTAGCTCCAAGTGACAGAAAGCCCCCCCCTCCGCCGCCCCCAAGCAGTAGCTTAGTCCAGGGCTGCTATGGTACTTCAATATCCATTGGCATGGGCCCCATTTCCAAAGTCTCCTCTTTGTTCAAAATGGCTACTAAAGCTTCAGCCATACTCCAGTCAAGAAAGGAAGGGAAGGGAAGGGAAGGAGAAGGGAGGGAAGGGGCGGGGAGGGGAGGGGAGGACATGCACCCTTTCTTTAAGGATCTTTCTGGAAGTTCACACACCACTTCTGCTTGCATTCTCATTAGTCAGAATTTAGTCACATGACCATATGTAACTACAAGGAAGTCTGAAAAATATGGTGTTAATTACAAAGCTAATATTACAAAGCTACTGTTAATGAAGTAGGAGGGAGGCAAATTGGGGAATCATTAGCTGGGATGGCTCTTGGACCCCTGGGTTGACCCCAACCTTTCTAGTTAGCCCTCCCCTAATGTGACCCTTAGTTTCTCCAGATGGGGATCTGGATACATGTCAGGTCAGCCTGGCTTCTTGGACTCTGTGACCATTGCACTGGGAAGGTTTCAGAGCCTTCACTTCCCTGCTGTAAACTGGATCTTGCCAGTTGACATCACCAAAGATTGACTCAATAAAGATGCTCCATTTCCCAGAGGAAGTTTTTCCAATTAGTGCAAAGAGGAAGTTCCAGCTATGAGGACAGGAATGGGGGCAGGAGGGAAAGTTAGAAATGCGATGATTATTAGTAACAATCAATCAAATAACCTCATAGAACAATGGAGAAAAAGCCAGCTCTGAAGGATGCTATGTGGAACAAGGATGCCTGTAACAAGAGGCAGTGTGGCTCAACTGCAGTGTGGCCAGGCCCCTGAGACAGTAAGGGACTTTGTAACTAGGTTTTACTGCCTGCAGTAAAAATCCTGCCAAAATGCATTCAGGAACATGCGGGGAGATGTGTATTCATTATTATGCCCCTAGCAGCTATCACAGGAAACCATCTGGGCTCAGTTGGCCTATAAATTTTCAACTTGCAGTTGGGTGGGCTACAGGGAACTGGCCAAGCAGGAAGTCAAGGTGTGAAATGGATCTGGCAGGTTCCACACACAGAGCTAGCTTAGAAAGTTGCTGTTCCTGGTAGTTATTTTTCTTTTAAAATTTTTATTTTAAAATATATCACACATACAGAAAAGTGTATAAAACGAATGTACACTTAAACAAATTATTATAAAGTAATAACCTAGGTAACAATCACCCAAGTCAAGAAACTGGACATTGCCAGCCCTCCAGAAGCCTCACGAGTGTCCCTTCCTAACGACAATCCCCTCTTCCTCACAGAGATAACAATCCTAACTTTAATGAGTGTAGCTTCCTTGCCTCATTTTACTGTTTGGTCATTTATTTACCCCAAAGCAACATAAATTTCATTAGCCTGCTTTTGAGCTTTATATAATTGTACAGAATCATAAGAGTCCCTGGGTGGTGCAAATGGTTAAGTGCTTGACCACTAGCTAAAAAGTTGGTGGTTATAACCCACCCAAAGGCACCTCAGAAGACAGACCTGGCGATTTGCTTCTGGAAGGTCACAGCCTTGAAAGCCCTATGGAGCAATTCTACTCTGCATATATGAGGTCACCACAAGTCGGAACCAACTTGACAGCAACCGACAATAGCAACAACATAGAATCATAATATCCATATTCTATTTTGTCTTTTTTTTTTTGCTCAATTAAAAAAAAATTTATCCATACTGCATGAGGTTCTAGTTTGTTCATTTTCATTACTGAATATTTTTTCCGTTTATCTTTTTTTACTGTTCTTAGATATCTTGGTTGTTTCCAGTTTGGGATTATTACAAAATGATGCTGCTATGGATGTTCTTGTACGTATACCCTTGTGCACGTAGGCATGAGTTTCTCTACAGTTGGTTCTCAAACTTGAGTCTGCCTGAAAATAGTTGGAGAGCTTACTAAAATGCAGATTCCTGGCCCTCTCCCCTAGAGATTCTGATTCTGAAAGTCTAGGGTGGATTCCATAAATGTGTATTTCGAACAAATTCCTAAGTGATAGTGATGCTGCTGACCCCTGAGCCACACTGGTCCAGAGCAGGGGTTGGCAAACTACAGCCCATTAGCCAAATCAGACGCATAACCAGTTTTGGTACAGTCCATGAGCTCAGAATGGCTTCTACATTTTTAAACGGTTGGAATAAAATCTGAAGAATATTTTGTGACATGTAAAAATTTTATGAAATTCAAATTTCGGTGCCTGTACATGAAGTTTTATTGGCACACAGTCAAGCCCATTTCTCTATGTATTGCCTATGGTTGCTTTTTATGGTTGCTTTATTGCTCTTTTTTTATTGCTCAGCAGAGTTGCGAAGTTGTGATAGAGTCCCACAAAGGCTAAAATACTTATTTTTGGCCATTTACAGGAAAAATTTTCTGATCTCTGAGGTAGAGTATGATTTTGAGTGAAATTAGTGTGTTATTGGATATGGATTTTTAACACCTTAGTAGATAATGCCAACTTTCCAGTTTACATACATTTTATATTTCCATAAGCAATGGATAAAAGTTCCTGTTGCTTTACATTCTTGCCAACATTTTATATTGTCAGATTTATAATTTTAACCAATCTGTTGGGTGTGAAGCAGTATTTCATAATGGTTTTAATTTGCATTTCCCTGGTTACTAATAGATCTTAAGTACATTTTCAAATGTCTATTGGCCATTTGGACTTCCACTTTAGGAAATGTCTGTAAAAATCATTAGCCCCTTTTTCTGTTGGGTTGTCTGCCCTTTCCTCTACATATTCTGGGCACATTCCTTTGTTATTTGTATGTGTTGCAGTTGTTTTCTCCCAGCCTGGGGCTTGCCTTTTCTCTTGTGATATGTCTTTTGATGAACAGAAGTTTTTGATGCTAATGTAGTCAAACTTATGGAACCTTTTTGTGTGTTGCTTTAAGAAATCTTTCCTTATCTTGAGGTCATGAAGATATTATGTTATTTTTTTAAAGCTTCCTTATTTTACCTTTCACATTGAGGTCTTAGTGTACTTGGAATTGACTTCATCTACATGGTGTGAGGTAGGGGTCCAGTCCCATTTTTTGGGTACTCAATTGTTATAACATCATTTATTAAAAGACCACCCTTTCTCCCACTGCTGTGATGGGCTACTTTTATCATAAGTCAAACTCCATTTATGTATAGATCTGTTTCTTGGAGCTGTTCTATTTCCTTGATCTACTGGTCTATCCTGGTGCTAATACCATGTATACTTAATTACTATAACCTTGTATGTATTGAAATATGGTAAATCTTCCCACCTTTTGTTCTCTTTTTCAAGAGTGTTTTACCTAATTTTTCACAAAGACCATGAAGTTGATTGACAGTAAAAAGTCACTACTTACTGATAAAACAAACAAACAAAAAAACCATTGCCATCAAGTCCATTCTGACTCATAGTGACCCTATAGGACAGAGTAGAACTGGCACAGATAGGATTTCCATGGAGCACCTGGTGGATTTGAACTGCTGACCTTTTGGTTAGCAGCCGTAGCTCTTAACCACTACGCCACTTACTGATAGAAGGTTCAATTAGTACAACTTATATTTTAACCCAGTAATTCCATTTCCAGGAATCTATCTCAAGGAAATATCTAAAATCAAAATTCTAAACAGGGAAAAAGTGTTTGACTCAACAAACATTCAGCACCCACATTCTATACTGGAGATACTATGGTGAGGAAACCCATTGCTGTTTTTCAGAAGCGCCAAGCCTAGTTAGGGAAGATAGCCATAGAAACAGGTCATTTCAACCCGATGTGGTAAATGCTCAGATGGAAGTATGTATAAACACTACATGCACAAAAATCTTCATCCCAGCATTATTTTTAATAGGCGGAAATTAGAAACAACTTAAATGTAAGGCAATAGAGGAATGAATAAGTAAATTATGGTATATGCAAATGATAGAATATTTTACAATTATGAAAATAAAGATTGTAGCAACATGAATAAATGATTTTAATATACTGCTAAGTGAAAACAAGAGTAGAATACAGTGCCTCAAGGAAAAAATAATTATATCTGTGGAAAAAATAGATACATTAGAAAAAATATTAGAAGGAAATATAACAAAATGAAAGGAACCCTGGCAGCTCAGTGGTTAAGTGCTTGGCTGCTAAGCAAAAGATTGGTGGATTGAATCTACCAGTGGCTCTGTAGGAGAAAAGACCTGACAATCTGCTGCAATAAATACTACAGCCTGGCAAATTCTATGGGGCAGTTCTACTCTCTCCTGCAAGGTTGCTGTGAGTCAGAATCAACCCAATGGCAGTGGGTTTGGTTTTGTGTTTGGTTATACCAAAATGATAATGGTTATGAATATAGGTGATTTTTTTCTATTATACAAACTTTCAATAATGTAATTATATGAATTTACAGTAAAATTATAAGTAAAAAAGCCACTTCCTATTGCCGACTCCTAATTTTTTTTTTTTTTTTACCATGTGCCATGCAAAATGCTAAATGATTTACATATGTGATTTCATTTAATCCTCAGAACGCTTATGGGGTGGGTGTTTTAAGTTACTATCTCCTCATGAGTAAGATGGGGACAAGGAAGCTTTGGAAGGAAAAGAGCTTGTCCCAAGTCATATGGTGAGAGGCAGAACTGAAGCGTGGACCTGCATGGCCAGGCAGCATAGTTTGCACCTTACCTACTGTGCCAGCCTGCTTCCACTTGCTCCAGGACTGTGGAGTTTTTCAGAGTGAAGCCAGTTCAGGGGTGGTTAAAGTATGGTTCTGCTTGGAAGAAAGAGGCAATGGTGGCTTAGTGGTAGAATTCTTGCCTTCCATGCGAGAGAGCCGAGTTCAATTCCCAGCCAATGCACCTCAGGTGCAACCACCACCCATCTGTCTGTGGAGGTTTGCATGTTGCTATGATGCCAAACAGGTCTGAGTGGAGCTTCCAGACTAAGACAGACTAGGAAGAAAGACCTGGCAATCTACTTCTGAAAGTCAGCCAATGAAAACCCTATGGAACACAAGGCAACATTGTCTGATCTGCAACTTATCATGGGGATGGTGAGGCCAGGCAGTGTGTCATTCCACTATAAACAACAACCACCTAGAAGAAAATAGATCATTAGCTTTAATGACCCCTGGGGCCTGGTGACTCAGATTCTCAACCCCAGCTGACATTAACTAGCTGTGTAATCTTTGATAGTGACACAATCCCTCTGAGTCCCAGCTTATTCTTCTGTAAAATGCAATAAATAGAGCCCTCCTCATAGATTGTTGGGTTGATTAATGAGATAATATATACCCTGTGTCTGACAAAAAGTAGGCACTTCTTAATTTATTTCCCTCTACCCAAGGACACAGGAAACTTTAAAAAGCCCTGGCCTTTTCCTGTCACTTGGCCTCTGGTTATTGTCCAGAGTGTAATGGAGTGGAAAACTCTATACACGGCTCCCTCTGACAGTGGATTTCTAATCTCAGAAAACTTAATGGTTTTTGTCAACCTGATTGTCCAGTGAGAAAGGATTAGGAGACCGGCTTCCCTTGTCACAGGAAACTTGACTTGCTTCACAGTGTTTTGCCTGGTGCCGGTGGGAGGCATGATCGATACAACACAGTCCCAAATACTTACTCACGGTTTTGGGGCTGGGGACAGAGGTTGGAAGTTCCATTTAAATGCCTTCAGCCATTTCCAAGTCGACCCAGGCATGATGTGCATAAATGGGTTCAGGCTGGTGACCTGGAGCTCCTCAGTCTGAGGGGCAGACCAGAAACCTAGCAGCTGCTTTCTCCTGGCCAGCGATGCAGGGGCTTATTGGCTGGAGCTGGTGTTACGTCTTTTCTGCTCCAGTTTTCCCCGTCTGCAGGAGGAAGGCCCATTAGTTAGTGTCTGCGCTGCCTGCCTTGCTTTTCCTGTATCAGGACTTCCCATACATAATGTACTGGGGCCAAAAAATGGGTGGGGACTATAAATGGAAACTTGGTTCCAACCCCCCTACTCAAGCCAGCCCACCACCTGGTTAGTCTACACGTTGCCTCAGGCAGTTCTGGTACCAGGTTATACTCTGTGGCAGATGGAACTGAGAGGCAGACCTCAGTAAGGAGTCATCCACCAAAATTTAGTCATGTTGGGAGCCTCCTGCTATGTCCAGGGAGACTCTCTCCATCCTGGAGAGCAAAACAAAGCTCTGTTTTATTTGAGGTACTTAAAATTATATTGTTTACTTAGGGAGACTGCCCCTGACCTTTCAGATGTGGTCAGGTCCCCTGTACTTTTCCTTCATGATATGCATCCTAAAAAAAAAAAAAAAAATCCTAGTTGGAAATAAATCACTATCTACGTTCACTAGAATGTAAGCTCCATGAAGGTAAGGGTGTTTGCCTGTTTTGTTCACTGCTGATTCTCACTGCCTAGAACCGTTGCTGGCACATAACAGGTAGTCAATAATATTTGTTGTATACAGTAGTTAATAAATCTATATAATTACTTGTTTATGGACTAACTCCCTTAATTGACTAGAAACTCCATGAAAGAAGGAACTGTGTCTGTCTTATTTACGATGTATCCTTGGTACCTAGAACAGTGCCTGGCACACAGTATACTACCCAACACCAGTTGCCATCAAGTGAATTTCAACTCACGGTGACCCCATGAGTGGTGCAAATGTTTACCATGCTCAGTTGCTAATCTAAGGGTTGGAGGTTCAAGTCCCCCAGAGGCTCCTTGGAAGAAAGGCCAGGTGATCTACTTCCAAAAAAATCAGCCATTACAAACACAATGGAGGACAGTTCTACTCTGACACACATGGGGTTACCATGGCACGCAGTAGGCACTCAATAAACAATGAAGGGATAGAAAAGTCCTTAATGTAATTAAATCACAATATAGTTATTTTAGAAAAAAAAGAATAAAGTAAAAGACACATTTCTATTAATATCACCACTCTTACACAGCTGCTTTTATTATTTTGATGTTTTTCCTTTCAGAGTTTTTCACTTGTGTGTTTTATACGTAATTTTAATTGGGTTATTTTAAGCACACACACACACACACAGAAACACACACCAACAACTGTCCAGGTGGCAGAGAGTTCTGTGAATTTAAGAGCAGGAAGGGAGGCCTGGATGAATAATGGCTTTCTTATTGTTATAATTAATTGTTGGTCCTACAATGGGATTGTTAGCATCATGGGAATTGCTAGTATGAAGCATGCTCTCCAAAGGTTCACCCCTGGGGTCAGAGCAAATCTGGCTACGGAAAAAATTTGCAGTTAGCAATTGTCCACAGGAAAATGCTTTATTTTTATGCTCACAAATCAGGGAAACTTTCCACGGCCGCTGCTAAACGTAAGGCAGTTATATACGCTGCACTGGATTTATGGCTTAGGGTTCACTTGTGAGCCTTTTTTATCTGGATCATTATGTGGAAATCAACCCAGTTTCTATCTTTAGCCCCTGGCAATGCGGTGCCAACAAGCAGTGATTTCTACTGTAATTATAGAAGTAAGGAAACCACTGTATAATTTGAAAAACAAATCAAAACCTTGTTCTGTTATATTCAAAATATGCTTCCAAACATTTTGAGGGAAAGCTTTCTGTGAGAAGCAGCCCGTCAAAGCAGAAGGCCTCTTGGCTTACAAGGAGGAAAATTCACGCAAATTTCTTAACGATAAATAAAGTAGGCAGGAAGATGAGTAAGCAAGTTACTCACCAATTGCTAGTACGCTTTTGAGGGTTGGATACAGACTCTGGAAAAGAGGTGAACCGTGAGCTTGGTCTTTTGTCTATTTTTCCTGTTTCTGACTTGGAATAGAAACCAGGAGTAAGGGGTGGGGATAGAGGTGTTATCTGAGATTAACAAGACAGCAGTGCTTCAGGAGATGGCTTAGCCAAAGGCAGACGAACTGGGTGTTCGTTCTAGCTCTACACACACCTTTGTGTGTGAACCCACTTTATTGGGTGCTTGGGATGATGATAACCTGGCATTGCTTTCATAGGGCTATTGGGAGGATCAAATAAATTTCCATCTAGGTACACCAATGTTCATTTCAGCATTGTTCACAATAGTCAAAAGTGGAAACAGCCTATTGTCCATCAATAGATGAATGGATAAACAAAATGTGGCACATACATTCTCATGGATTGAATTGTGCCCCCCCAAAATATATGTCAACTTGGCTAGGCCATGATTCCCAGTGTTGTGTGCTCGTCCACCATTTTGTGATCTGATCTGATAATCCTATGTGTTGTAAATCCTAACGGGAGCCCTGGTGGTATAGTGGTTAAGAGCTTGACAGCTAACCAAAAGGTCGGCAGTTCAAATCCACCAGCCACTCCTTGGAATCCCTGTGGGAAGTTCCACTCTGTCCTATAGGGTTGTTATAAGTCAGAATTCAACTCAGTGGCAATGGGTTTTGGGTTCTCAGCCAGGGAGTCAAACTTGCCTTTCTGCTGTGCCAAAGTTAATAAGAAGCAACAGACGCCTAACAACAACAACAACAACAACAACAACATGATGTTAACGAGGCAGGATCAGAGGCACTTATGTTAATGAGGCAGGACTTAATCTACAGGATTAAGTTGTATCTTGAGTCAATTTCTTTTGAGATATAAAAGACAGAAGTGAGCAGAGAGGATAGATCTTGTTACCACCAAATAAGAAGAGCCAGGAGAGGAGTTTGTCCTCTGGACTTGGGGTCTCTGCGCTGAGAAGCCCCTAGACCGGAGGAAGATTGATGGTAAGGACCTTCCCCCAGAGCTGACAGAGAAAGAAAACCTTCTCCTGGAGCTGATGCCCTGAATTTGGAATTGTAGCCTCCTAAACTGTGAGAGAATAAATTTTTGTTTGTTAAAGCCGTCCGCTCCTGGTATTTCTGTTACGGCGGCACTAGATAACTAAGACATCCATACAATGGAGTAGTACTTAGTCATAAAGAGATATGACGTACTGATGCATGCTAGAATGTGGATAAACCTTGAAACATTATGCTAAGTGAAATAAGTCAGTCATGAAAAGACATATTATATGAGCCACCTGTATGAAATATCTAGAATAGGCAAGTGTATACAAAGTTTATTAGTAGTTACCAGGGGTGGACAGGAGGGAGCGGAAAAGACACTGAGCTTCTGTTTCCAGTTTTTTTCATCACCCTTAATAGAAACGCAGTGCCACTTAAGCAGTAACTCCCTTTTCCCCTCCCTACTGCCCCTGGTAATCACTAATAAACTGTGGTCTCTATGTACTTACCTATTCCAGATATTTCATATAAGTGGGATCATATAATATTTGTCCTTTTGTCTCTGACTTATTTCACTCTGCATAATGTTTTCAAGGTTCATCCATGCCATAGTGTATATCAGAACTTCATTTCTCTTTATGACTGAATAATATTCCATTGTATGTATATACCACATTTTGTTTATCCATTTATCTGTTGATGGACATTTGGGTTGTTTCCACCTTTTGGCTATTGTGAATAGTGCTGCAATGAATATTTCTGTACAAGTATCTGTTTGTGTCCCTGTTTTCAAGTCTTTTGGGTATGTACCCAGGAGTGGAATTGCTGGGTTATATGGTAATCTTAGGTTAAACCTTTTGAGGAGCTGCCAAAGTTTTCCACAGTGGCTATACAAGTTTACATTCCCAGCAACGATGAACGAGGGTCCCCATTTCTCCACATCCTTACTATTGTTTTCAGGTTTTCTGATAGTAGTCATCCTAGTGGAGGTGAAAGGAGCCCTGGTGGTGCAACAGTTAAGCGCTTGGCTGCTAACCTCAAGGTTGGAACCTACCCAGCGGTGCCATGGGAGAAAGACCTGGGGATCTGCTCCTGTAAAGATCAAAAAAAACCCAATGGGATAGCTCTACACTGCCACATGGGGTTGCTATGTGTCATAAACTGACTGGACAGAACCTAACGACACAACAGTGGAGGTGAAGTGGTGTCTCATTGTGGTTTTGATTTGCATGTACCTTTTTTTAATGACTAATGAGCATCTCTTCATATGCTTATTGGTCATTTGTATATTTTCTTTGATGAAATGTCTGTTCAATCCTTTGCCCATTTTTTGATTGGGTTGTTCGTCTTTTCATTATTGCGTTGTAGGAGTTTGTCGTATATTCTGGATATTAAATCTTTATCAGCTGGGGCGGTGTTCTTAACCTCTACATTATAGCGCTTAGTTTTAGAAGAAGTGGCTCAGGTCTTATAAAGGGTTTACACAGAGTTGGGGGACAGTCCCAGGTGGAAAATGCCAAAACGTAGGAGAAACATCATCAGGAGTTGGGAACAGGCTGTCAGGATGGACCTAACAGAGAGATTACGCTCAGCCAATGCCACAAACAGAAAGTCAGAGCCCAAGGAGCCCAAGGGCTAAGAATCAGGTTGTCAAGGCCAGATTCAAGGTGAGCAGGGCAGGGCCAGAAAGAAAGGTGATCTTCTAGGAGGCAAGTGACCTGGCTCCTCAAATACAGGTGTCTCCCTCCTCCTGTGTGTATCTTGGCTCACAATTCAGATCCTTTGTATTCATAGACTCTAAACCTCAAAGCATAAAGCAGAGAAGTTCACTGTGGCTTGGGAGTAAGCCAGAAGGGGGACAGAGGTGGTCCGCCAGAGCTCAGAGACCACATCAAAATATATTCTCAGCTGAGTGCCGCCGTGGGGTCACGCAAGGCTGGGGGACTCATTGGGAGAGTTAAGGTGTATACAGGGATAAGAGAACATGAGAAGTAAGAAAAAGCGAATTAGAAGAGAAAAGAGGATAAGGGCAGCAAAGAGAAAACAGGCAAGTATAGTGGGAGGTCAGAGACTTGTGTTTTGACATTTACTATGGTTGCCCCTCAGTACAGCCCCCGGAAGACCTGTGCCAGGAGGGGACCTGGGGGGGACAGGCTGTGCCTGATGACTTGGGCTTCTTTCCCCAGTTTGACCACTCTTTATAACAAGTTTTGAGTACAAAAAGTCTCTCCCTTGGCAGAACGAGTTTCAGTAATAAGGCACTCAGAGTTAGTTATGACACTCTAGTTAAAAGCCTCTTGCAGGAAGGAAAAAAAATTTTTTTTTTTATGTCATCATAAAACTGCCCAGATCACCTAGCCCCGCTATGGAAATGGTGCCTTTGAGGACAGAGGAGAGAGAGAGTATCTGATCTGAAGCTGAGACAAAAGAGAAAGTCAGGGAATTCATGTCCTCCCTCAGCCAGGGAAAGGAGCCCTGGTGGTGCAGTGGTTAAGCACTCAGCTGCTAACCAAAAGGTCAGTGGTTTGAACCCACCAGCCACTCTGTGGGAGAAAGATGTGGCAGCCTGCTTCCATAAAGATTACAGCCTTGGAAACCCTATGGGGCAGTTCTACTCTGGCCTATAGGGTCACTATGAGTCAGAATTCAACTCAATGGCAGTGAGTTTTGGATTCTCAGCCAGGGAGTCAAACTTGCCTTCCTGCTGTGCCAAAGTTAACAAGAAGCAACAGACAATGAGTTGGGGAGGAAAAGGACAGTCCCAGGTGGAAAATGCCAAACCAAAAGAGAAGCATCATTAGGAGTTGAGAACAGTTTGTCAGGCTGATCATAGTACAGAGATTAGGCTTAGTCAGTGCCACAAACAGGGAGAAAGACGAGAGCCCCTGGGCTGGCCAAGCCCCGTCCAGAGGAACGAAGCCAGTGAAACCCTCCCAGAGACAGGTCTTCTCTCTAGCCCTGGCCCCCTGCCTTGACATCCCCTCCAGGGAAGGTGTTTGTCCATGTGCCAAAGGGCAGCTGCCCTGAACCCACTGCTTAGCTGGAACTCCTTGTCCTAGATCCTGTCTGAAGTAAGCAAATGCAGGTCTGCCAGGCTGGGTGCACAGACCGTCCACTCAAATGAGAGGCTTCCCAGCTCTGCAGTCAAGGAGATGTTTGTTCAAGTGTCACTTTGCCATTTTCTAGCTGGGTCACTTTGGATGACTGCAGATCTCTAAACCTCAGTTTATCATCTGTAAATTGGGGGAGGGGGGAGTACCCATCACAGGATGCTCTGAAGATCAGAGAAGATGAACGTAGAACACCATACACACAGTGCTTCAGGCGTTGGAACTATAAGTATTATTAAACAATTGTCCCACACAGAGCCTTAATGGTAGTGTTCAAGAAATCTTCCTTCCAGAGACTCAGCTTTGAGTCTTTCTCACACAGGCCCTAAAGTCATAGAGATGAATGAGACAGGTGCCTGCCCTCAGGGGCACACGGTGAGCAGGGGAGCAAGACAGCAAACACCCACTAGAATCAGTGCAAAAAGTGTTATGATGGATGATTGGGCAGCTTTGGGAGTTCTCGGGAGAAAGCAGTGTCTATCTGAGGGACAGGGAGTTGTCATCTGATCTGGCCTTGAAGAGTGAGCAGGATTTCAGTGGATGGGCAGTTATCCATAGAGGAAAGACGTTTTAGGAAGAGGGAGTAGCACGAACAAAAGCATGGAGACAGGAAATGACCCAGAATATTGGGAATCCAGTGAGTGGTCTGAGAGGCTGGAGAATATAGTCCTTGATGGGGAGTGGCAGGAGGGAATAAATGTAAGTTTCTTAAGACTTTGTTGTTGTTGGTAGTTGTCATCGAGTTCATTCCAAGTGATGATGATCCCATGCGTTATAAGTAGAACTGCTCCATAAGGTTTTCTTGACTATAACTTTAATGGATGGTTTTGAGAATACAAAGTAAAGTATTAAAAGAAAATGTGCAAACGCTTGGAGTTAGAAGACCAAAAGAGAAGAATATGCTCACATTTCTCAAGCTAAAAGAACTGAAGAAAAAATTTAAGCCTCGAGTTGTGTCTTAGTTATCTAGTGCTCTGTAACAGAAATATCACCAGTGGATGGCTTTAACAAACAGAAATTTATTCTCTTACATTATAACCCAATCCAGTGCAGTCGAGTCGATCTGAATTCAGAGCACCAGCTCCAGGGGATGGTTTTCTCTCTCTGTCAGCTCTGGGGGAAGGTCCTTATCATCAATCTTCCCTTTGTCTAGGAGCTTCTCGGCACAGGAGCCCTGGATCTAAAAGACACCCCTTGTTCTTCTTGTGTAGTTGTAATGAGGTCCCCACCTTTTATGCTCACTTCTCTCTTTTATATCTCAAAACAGATTGACTAAAATACAACCTAATCCTGTAGATTGTGTCCTGCCTCATTAACATAACTGCCTCTAACCCTGCCTCATTAACATCATAGAGGTTAGGATTTACAACACATAGGATAGTCACATCAGATCACAAAATGGTAGACAACCACACAATACTGGGAATCATGGCCTAGCAAACTTGACACACATTTTTGGGCATGCAATTCAATCCAGAACATTCCACCCTTTGGCCCCTCCAAACTCATGTCCTTGCCACATGTCAAACACATTCACCCCATCATATTACCCCAAAAGTCTTAAATCAACTCCAAGGGCAAATTCCATTTTCTGAAAAATTCCTCTTCATCTGTAAAATCTAGAATACAAGTTATCTTCTTCCAAAGAACCATGGTAGAACAGGCACAAGGTAGACATTTCCATTACAAAAGGGAGAAATTGGAGGGAAAGAAGGAATAACAGGCACGAAGCAAGTCCAAAACCTAGCAGAACACATGCATTATCTGTCAAGGCTTGAAAATAATCCTCTGTTTTCTGAGACCATTTAGGCAATGGTCCTTCCCTACAGACTCTGGGTGTTGGCCACACTGTCTGGAATCTGGGTGGAGGCACCTTGGCCCTGGGCTTCAGCTCCTCCTTCCAGGCCCACTGGAACAGCAACTCTGCTCCCTCAGCTTTGGGTGGCCCAATTCTCTTAGTCCATCTGAGTGGGAACTCCACCCCTCGGCCCTGGCAGGCCCTGTTATTCTGCCCCTTGGGCATGGCAGCCACACCCCCTCAGCACTGGGCGGAGGATTTGGCCCCATCCCACTGGCACTCGTGAAAAGCAGCCCCACACTCCGGAACCAAGGTGGTGATGATCTGACTGTATGAAATGTAAGAGGCCATTGCCCCACCCTTTGAGACCCAGCAGGCTGTGGTTCCACCCTTTCAGACCCCAGAGGTCATGGCCCTACCCTTTGAGACTAAGGCAGCTCTGCTTCCTGTGCTCTTTGTTTCTTCAGCTTCTGCTTCCTGGTTTCTTGGCCTCTTGGCCCCTCCATCCCTCAGGCCTCTTGGGCCAGTGAGGCCTCTGCTCTGCATAGGCTAGTGTTATGAAACTCTTTAGCTCTACCAATAAGTTCTTGGAGGCACCCCACTTCCAGTACCAAATTTTGTCTTATCCAGTGCTGCTATAACAGAAATACCACAAGTGGGTGGTTTAAACAAACAAATTTATTCTTCCACAGTATAAAAAAAAAAAAACAGTATAGGAGGCTAGAAATCAGAATTCAGGGCACCAGCTCCAGGGGAAGGCTTTCTTTCTCTGTTGGCTCTAGGGGAAGGTCCTTGTCATCAGTCTTCCCCTGGTCTAGGAGCTTCCTAGCAAGAGACCCTGAGTCCAAAGGACATACTTCTTGCTCTTCTTGCTTAGTGGTAATGAGGCCCCTACCCTTTATGCTCACTTTTCTCCTTTATATCTTAAAAGAGATTGACTAAAGATACAACCTAATCCTGTAGATTGAGTCCTGCCTCATTAATATAACTGCCTCTAATCCTGCCTCATTAACATCATAGAGGTTAGGATTTATAACACATAGGATAATCACATCAGATCACAAAGTGGTGGACAGCCACACAATAGTGGGTATCATGGCCTAGCCACGTTGACACACATTTTTGGGGACACTATACAACCCATAACAAGCTGCAATATCGAAGGACACTATGGGCAAAATATTGAACGACACAGGAAGCATCAAAAGAAGATGGAAGGAATAAGCAGAGTAACTGTGCCAAAAAGAACTGGTTGATGTTCAACCATTTCAGAAGGTAGCATATGATCAAGTACCGATGGTACTGATTAAGAAGTCCAAGCTGCACTGAAGGCATTGGTGAAAAACATGGCTCCAGGCATTGACAGAATACCAATTGAAATGTTTCAACAAATGGATGCAGCATTGGAAGGGCTCACTCGTCTATTCTAAGAAATTTGGAAGACAGCTATCTGGCCAACAGACTAGAAGATATTCGTATTTGTGCCCATTCTAAAGAAAGGTGATCCAACAGAATGTGGAAATCATTGAGCAATATCAGTAATATCACATTTAAGTAAAATTTTGCTGAAGATAATTCAGAAGTGTTTGCAGCAGTATATCAACAGGGAGCTGCCAGAAATTCAAGCTGGATTCAGAAGAGGAAGTGGAACAAAGGATATCATTGCTGATGTCAGATAGATCTTGGCTGAAAGCAGAGAATACTAGAAAGATGTTTACCTGTATTTTAGTGACTATGCAAAGGCATTCAACTGTGTAGATCATAACACATTATAGATAACATTGTGAAGAATGAGAGTTCCAAAACACTTGACTGTGCTCATGTGAACCTGTACTTAGACCAAGAAGCAGTTGTTTGAACAGAACAAAGGGATACTACATGATTTAAAATCTGGAAAGGTGTGCATCATGGTTGCCTTCACCATACTTATTCAATCTGTATGCTGAGTAAATAATCTGAGAAACTAGACTATATGAGGAATGGAGCATCAGGATTGGAGGAAGATTCATTAACAACTTGCAATAAGCAGGTGATACAACCTTGCTTGCTGAAAGTGAAGAGGGTTTGAAGTACTTACTGATGAAGATCAAAGACTACAGCCTTCAATAGGGATTACACCTCAACGTAAAGAAAACAAAAATCCTCACAACTGGACCAATGAGCAACATCATGCTAAACAGAGAAAAGGTTGAAGTTGTCAAGGATTTCGTTTTACTTGGATCCACAATCAACACCCATGGAAACAGCAGTCAAGAAATCAAACGACATATTACATTGGGCAAATCAGCTGCTAAAGACCTCTTTAAAGTGTTGAAAAGCAAAGATATCACTTTGAGAACTAAGGTGCGCCTGACCCAAGCCATGGTATTTTCAATTGCCTCATATGATGAAACAGCTGGATAATGAATAAGAAAGATGGAGGAAGAATTGATGTCTTTGAATTATGGTGTTGGTGAAGAATATTGACTATACCATGGACTGCCAGAAGGATGAACAAATCTGTCTTGGGAGAAGTATAGCCAGAATGCTCCTTAGAAGCGAGGATAGCGAGACTTTGTCTCATGTACTTTGGACATGTCATCAGGATGGACCAGCTCCTGGAGAAGGACATCATGCTTGGTAAAGTAGGGAATCAGTAAAGAGAGGAAGACCATCATTGAGATGGATTGACGCAGTGGCTTCAACAGTAGGCTCAAGCATAGCAAGCAGTGAGGATGGCACAGGACCAGGCTGTGTTTCGGCCCAGATGAGCCCTCTTGGGAACTGACACAGCAATGCTCCCACAAGGTAAGGTGGCTAGATCCTCAGTATGGCTGTTGGCATAAGGTTCTGATCTGTAGCCCTGAACTCTGTCCACAAGCAGGTCCCTTGGCCTAAACCTGGGAGAAGGTAATAAGAGGCCCCTACTTTGGCCACAGGTTGAAAGGGCAATGATTATTCAGCTTTACCAGCAATAAAGCTAATAAAAAAAAAAAAATTTTTTTTTTTTTTTTACGATAGTTTAATTCCCACTTGGCTTCTTTATCTATTTTACAGTTGGTTCTAATGCAAAGGAGGAGGAGGAAAGGCAGACAATTCTACTCCTATGGAACGCCCCTCCCAACTAAAAGGACATGGACACACTTTCCAATCTTGTGCAAAAACAGTGAGTTATTCACGAGTCAACGTATCCACTCATGAAGTACTTGCTCTAAAACATAGGTACAGGCTGTCAGAGTGGGAAAGCTATACTGAATTCTAAGATCTCATTGTAAGGTGAGGAAACTTGGGTGCCATAGAAGGTGTTGTTGTTTTATATTTTATAATTTATTTAATTTTTTATTGTTGTTGAGAATATACAGCAGAGCATACACCAAGATCCCGTAGGAGTTTGATGGTCTGCTCAACACCACGCAGATATCAGAGGCAAATATGACTGGAGCTCAGTTCTCCTGACTCGATCCAGTTCCAATCGTAAAACCCAAAGGTTATAAACTGGTAGCCATTGGTTGAATTCAGTCTGTTTATTTATTTATTTAAAGTCCACAGTGTAGGCCCAGACAGGTTTTAAAAATATTGCTAAATTAGTTGCCTGTCCTTAAAAACTAGAAGAATTCCCTTTGAAATGCAGATTAGTTATCATCTCTGGGCCTATAGACCCACATGGCAGCAAGGAGCTGGAGCAGATCCTAACACAAGGTAAAGAGGAGGAATGAGACCCACGGGCCATTTCAGAAGCTGATAATCCAAAACTGTCAAACTGGATCACAAAGTCATATAGGGTGCTGTTTATAAGTTCGGTTCATACTTCGTTAGTGCTTTTTATAAGGGCTTAGAGTTTCAGTTTGGAGACCTTTAAATACAGTATTAGATCATTTGTTGAGCCAATTCATTTTACAGATGAGCATTTAAATAAAGCCCATGATTTCACCAGGCTGCAGATAAAAACAAGGTCTCAGGGGCAGACACTGTGCAGGATCCCCTGGCTCAGGCTCTGTGGTGACTCCAGGCCCATCATATTCCCTTTTTCCCCCCGCACTGCCCTGTGTAGTTTTGGAAGCAAATCTTCAGGTATGTTTCTTGTGGCTCACATGTATTGAGGGCACTGACTTTTGAATCCTAGGCATTGATGCCCAACCCAGCACATAATAGGCATTCAGTAAATGTGTTGAATGAATGAATCAGTGAATGACCTCAAAACCTAGTGCTGCTTTCCAAAGCCAAGGCAACTGAAACTGGCCCTCCAGGCACTGTCTTCTGAAGCCACCAGTACCATCTTTGCTCGTAGCCAAGCAACTGGCACCAATACCTTTTGTGTTGCTGTCCCACAGATAT
Source organism: Loxodonta africana (assembly GCF_030014295.1). NCBI lineage: Eukaryota > Metazoa > Chordata > Mammalia > Proboscidea > Elephantidae > Loxodonta > Loxodonta africana. The sequence continues at coordinate 49,315,678 of NC_087348.1, forward strand.
TTCAGTGAAGCCTCTGATTCTGTTTTCACTCCCTCTCTTTTTACAGCTCTCTTGCTCTAGGACTCAGAAACACCTCTGCCTTCTCTTCACTGTTACTCAGTGTCCTTGGGGATGAAACAAATGTCCCTCAACTTTGCCTCTCCTTGGGGCAAGCTGGCTTTTGACAACTCAGTCCTGTAGGTAATTAGGTCCTGAGGTTGGGATGCTGCCCCATAGGGCCTCCAGACTGGCTCAGGGTGTCTGGACCCAGCTTAAGCTACCTCATCTATTACATGAGATTATAACCCATTGGAGAGACAATGAGGCACATGCTTCCCTGCTGCCTGCTAGAGCGCTGTGGGCTCCTTGTGTAGCATTTGCTCGTCTCCACTCAATGAGAGGACATCGCTGGTCTTGGCCATCCTCCCTGAAATGTGCTCTGCCACCTTGATCTCCTTTGCTAGTTGAAAGCTTTCTCTCTGTAAACATCAACTGGCTAGAGAGAAATCTCCCTAGTGGAAATATCTGTTTGATGTTTAAAAATGAATCCCCAGAATGCACTTTGGGACAGAAGGGCAACAAATTCCAACTTACTGAGTGCTTATGACCTACCAGCAATTATACTAATTATATATATATATAAAAGATTGTATAGTCTATATTTTATTCAGAAGTCCCCAGGTGGTGCAAACGGTTAAGCACTCAGCTAACTACCCAAAAGTTTGGAGGTTTATCTACCCAGAGGTGCCTCAGAAGAAAGGCCTGGCAATCTACTTCTAAAAAACCAGCCATTGAAAACCCTATGAAGTACAGTTCAACTCTGACACACATGGGGTCTCCATGAGTTAGAATCAACTCAACAGCAATTGGAATATTTTATGAAATTAATATATATTTTATTAAATTAAATTATGTATTATATACTTATTAAATTCTTGAAACAGCCTTGAGAGGGTTTACAACACCCATTTATAGATGAAAAGTAGAGGTGGAGAGAGTAAGTGGCTTGACCAAGTGAGAGACTGAGCCAGAATTCAAACCCAGGTTTGTTTAACCACAAAGTCCGTTTTCTTTTTGTTGGTGCTGACCCTTCCAGAGAGACTGTTTTTTCTTTAAGGCATCCCAAATCATATAATTACACCTGGCATTCAAATTTTCTTTTCTTTCTCTGTGCTATCACCACAGGGGTCTCATAAAATGCCAGGTTCCCACCATCATCTTAGACTCTCTATAATTCACATATAGTTAACCAGGGAAACATACTGTTTGCACAACCCTTGTAGAGAGAAAACATCGTCCCAACACTTTAGTTAGCCTGAGGTGAATGCCATCTGATCACCCACTCCAAGACTCAGCCTCACACCTTCTGCAGGGGGTCACTCTAAAGATAACCCAAAAGGTCTCACAGCTTCCTGGTTAGTAAAACAACAACTACAGTAGCAGGAATTGAGACCTAAAGATCAGTGGGGTAGAAATGAGGAAGGAAATGGCCTGTTAAATGACTATTTTCCCCAACTCACCCTGTTCTTTCTAGATAGAGCCCCAGAACCTGAGTAATGATAGTGAGATCATTTGATTGATCAAACTCTGAAAGATTTCTATCAATTTCAAGGCTACTCAAATCTCTATGTGTTTTGAAGTCTGGGATGCAGTCGGATTCCTCAGAGATTTACGCTCCCATCTTTGAGAATTGTTAGGCTGGTTTGACGCAGAGACTCCTTCAGGAGGCCTTTATGAAGCTGCAGTATACACCGTCCCGGGCCCAGCAATAAAGTCCTGTTATTGTTGTTCTCTGCCCTTCAGAAGATCTGCTCTTAATACCCTCCTCTTTTTTTTCCTCCCCCTTTTCTGATTCAATCAAATTTGTTGCCACTTTCCCCTGCTACAACCAATGACTGCTCTGACAGGGAACACAACAGAGGACTCCTGAGGGAGCAGGAGAGCAGTGGGATGCAGACCTCAAATTCTCTTAAGAAGACCAGACTTAATGGTCTGACTGAGACTAGAAAGACCCCGGAGGTCATGGTCCCCAGACCTTCTGTTAGCCCAAGACTGGAACCATTCCCCAACCCAACTCTTCAGACAGGAATTAGGCTGGATAATGGGATAGAAAATGATCCTGGTGAGGAGTGAGCTTCCTGGATCAAGCAGACACGTGAGACTATGTCAGCATGCCCTGTCTGGAAGGGAGAGAGCAGAGGGGGTCAGAGGCTGGCGGAGTGGACGTGAAAATAGAGAGTGGAGGGAAGGAGTGTGCTCATTAAGGCGAGAGCAACTAGGAGTACATAGCAAGGTGTATATAAATTCTTGTATGAGAGACTGACTTGATTTGTAAACTTTCACTTAAAACACAATAAAAATAAAAATAAACTGTCACTTTCTTTCTGCTTTTTCCATCTCTTCTTCCCTTTTTCTACTTTAGAACAAAGAACTTCTCCATTTCCTCATTTTTTGGATTTGCTCCCTGGAGTGAAAAGCAAGGCTTGCTTCTTTCCCACCTCCTTTTCCAGGCACATAGGGGGCTCCTCAGCCAGTGAAAATCTCCCCCTCTAAGAGCCCATCATGATTTCCTGCTCACAAGGTGTAGTCGGAGAAAGGTTTAGTTTGATGTGGTGAAGTAACCTATCACCACATCTTCATACTCTCAGCCCCAAACCACTCTCCTCCCGCTCGTTACCCTCACTTTCCATTTCTTTGGATTATCTTTCCTCTACTGACCGCTAACCTTCACATTCTCAAGCAAGGCAGAAGGTGGGGCAGAAGGGTGGTACACTTCCTTTCCTTGTTGAACTACTGTCTTCTGTGGGTAACCCATTCCAGTCCAGGCTTATTACACGGAACAAGAAAAACAGAAAGCAAGAGTGCCCAGGGCTGCAAAGACTGTTGTTACATGGTTTCCCTTAAGCCCCAGAAATAGAAAGCCAGACTTCCGACTTACAGAGCCCCTGTGCAAACCACCAGACCACACTGCCAGATAAGAAAAATGTTAGATTGTGTCATACTTCCTTCATCAGCTCCAGTTTCTGAAAATGGGCCTGAATTTTAGAGATCCTCGCCATGATCTTAAGATCTAGAGAAGGTTGAAGAGGCAGAAACAAAGGGGTTGGGCATCTTTCTTTTTTCTGCTGCAAATTTGCTTTCCACCACAGAAGTAAAGGAAAGATCATGAAAGGTTAATCATGAGCTAACTTTCTGGTTCGCAAGTACAAGAGAAAGAAATGTGAACGGGACATCAACAGGCATTGAGAAAGGGAAATCCCTAGCTAGTTATGTGTCCTTAGGACTTCCAACTTGTAAGCATTCATTTACTGAGTACCTTTTTTACTGTATGCCAGACCCCAAGTTTGGTGTGGCAGATACAAAGAGGAACGAGACACCTCCTTGCAAAATGAGGAGGCTGGACTAGACACAGATTCAGCTAGATTCCAACTCTTGTGCTCACCACCACCATCACCACCATGGAAATAATTTTGCTTGACTCTCCCAGAGCAGCCTCAGCAGCACCAGGGTTGTCAGCCATTGCAGGAACAGTGATGGCTGGGGTGTTGACAGGCTCCCAAGTGGAAGGTAGGAGGTGCTGACAGAGATCAGCTATAAATGGTACCTTTGGACCAGGGTGGGCTGCTAGTGCTTGGAAGAGACTCAGAGGTGAGGCCTGGTGAGCTGTTGCCCTGGGCTAGGGCCTGGCCCAGCAGACAGACAATTCATGTAGGGGGGAGGTTGGGGGGGGTGGGAAAGAGGGGCAGCTGACAGACACTGCCATATGAGGAAGCAGGCATTTCAGGGTATGAGATGTGTGGATGGCAACAATAGCGTGCAGACCAAGGCTTCAGCAGTCAGGAGCTCATTAGGGGGTGGAGCACAAGGAAAGGAGAGCCTGAGCCTGTAGTGGCCCCAAAGCCCAGGATCAAAGAGGCAGGGCTGGGAGAGCAGCTGATAAAGCTTTGTGGTGACGACAGAAAACTGAGAGACAGGAGACTCCTTATATTGAGCCAGTAAAGAACCAAGTACTTGTGAGTGACCTCTGCATGCCTGTAGCTGCTCCAGGCCCTGAGGTGCTCCGAAGAAACACTAAGTTAGAATTTACCATCTAATGAAGCGATTGCAAATCCATAGACTGAAATTAATGCTGGATGAGCAAATTCTGCAAATGTAAAGGACTAGTGGCACTTGTGCAAGCTGTTCCCTTGCATGATCACATTTAATCACTCACCAACCCTGAAATGTGGGTACCATTATTCCTGTTTTACAGATGAGGGTTCTGTGCTGAGGCTCTGAGAGGCTGCATACCTTATTTAAGTGTGTCCAGCTAGTAAGGAGTGGAGCTGGGATTCAATTCCAAGTCTATGTGAGGTTTCTATAACAATCTGCAGTCCCTTGACTGGGATAGCATAGTCCTGCATTGAGCAGGGAGGCCCTAGGTGATGCAAACAGTTAATGCACTTGGCCACTAACTGAAAGGTTGGAAGTTCAAGCCCACCCAGAGGTGCCTCAGAAGAAAGGCCTGGAGATCTACTTCCAAAAAATCAGCCATTGAAAGCCCTGTGGGGCACAGTTCTATCCTGACACACGTGGGGTCGCCATGAGTTGGAGTCGACTCAACATCAACTGGTTGTTTTGTCATTGCACTGGGCAAGAGGGAAAGTAAATACTGGTTGATGGTGGAGAGGAGAAGTTCAAAAGGAGGAGCCATAGGAAGAAGAGGGAGCTTTGTGTGAACAGGGTCCAAGGTAGTTTCTTGGAATAGGAGAGTCTGTCGGAACTGGTTCGAAGCTGCAGATTGTCAGCCTCGTCCATGTTCTGAGCCAGAGGGTGAGGGTCTGAGTTAGGATATGAGCCACCCAGCTCTTGCTATATTGCACAGAGGACCTCCCCTGAAGGCCTCGGGTTCCATACAGAGCACATCTGGCGTGAGAGAGCTCACTGTGAGGGCAAAGGCTCCGCCCTATCAGATAGACAGCCAGAGTCGACAGGCCCAGCCCTCCGAACCCTGGGTTGCAACACACTCAGAGGACAGCTACTGGCCGTGAGCAGACGTGAGAAGGAAACACCCCCTCAGTCTTGGAGCAGGCTTTGCTGTCCACAAGGGCTTGTGGGTGTCTTGTCAGGGAGAGGAGGTAGCACAGGCACCTGAAGTTAGGGTGCTAGGGCCTCCCGAGAAGAAACAGGTGCAAAGCAGGGCAATTAGTGGGGAAGGCATCAGCAGGGCAGCGGCCTAGATCTGATAGAAGAAGACACCAGGATTACATCATCTGCCGGTGAGTAGGCTTGATTAATTCTCTGATGGATGAGGGAACTTTTTTCTTCTTTAAGGAGCCAAAAGAAGTGGTAATTAAATTTGTCTTTAAAAACAAAACCATTTTGAAGGGAGTGTGAGCCTTCAAGCTTCCCCCATGGTGTTCTGGGCACTCTGGCTTCTCTCTTCCAGAGAGGAAGTGTCTATTCATAGGCTGTGACTTGGAGAGGCCTCACAGTGAGGCAGGCACTGCTGTGAGCAATTGCTAATGTCTTCGGGAACTGCTAATTTACCCATCTAATTTGTTCCTCTACACCAGCCACAAAGGGAGACCACTCAGTTATTTTGATCCTGAAGAGAGGCTGGTGTTTACCACAATCTCCCCAGCAACCGTGTGTGTGTGTGTGTGTGTGTGTGTGTGAGCGTGTGTGTATCTGCGTGTCTGCACAACCACCTTATGCAATGAGGAGGTGGGTCCACTGCCCTCACTGACGTTTCCAAAGACATTCCAATTGTGAATTGAAGGCAAGGATCATAACGGAGTGCCCTAGAGAGGCCTTGGCTCCCAGGGAAGTTATAATTTGAAGGGTGTCTTTAAAAAACCAAAGTGAATGGGTGGGGGAAAGTGGTCACGATTTCCTTTGACTGCACACGACCAATGAAGGGGAAAAAACAACTGGGAGTACCTGCTCCATGCCAAGCACTGTGCTTGGGTTTCACGTATTTTGTTGACTTTTCACAAATACTCTTTGAAGCAGGTATTACACTTTCATTATTCTAGATGGTTCCTGCCCCAATGTTTCTGTTTAGAGAAAACCCATAGTTCTTTAGGTTTCCATCAGAAATATGACATCTACTGTAAAGCCCTTCCTGACTTTACGAGGTAAAATTAGTTATGCCCTCCTTTGTGCTTCCAAAGAATTATTATAGACTTTAGGGAGACTGCAGCCTCAACTTGCTCATCTGTAATATGGGGTGACAATAGGGTCATTGTGAGGAATAAATGAAATAAATCATGTAAGTGTTTGTACAGTGGCTGGCACTGAGTCAGCCCTTATTAGTTGTTGTTGTTAATAACAATAATAATATTTATTACAATTACTTGCTACTAGGTTGTAAGTTCCTTGAGTGCAGGGACAGTGTCTGCGTTGTTAATTGTTTTATACCCAGATCTTAGGAGTCCTTGGCACACTGTAAGCACTCTGTTTCTAGCTGGTGAATGAATGATTGAGTGAATGAAGTATTTGTCTCCTCCTTGCCTCTGTGAGCTCCTGAGTTGAGGCCCTTGCCTGACTCATTTCTGTATCTCTAATGTGTCCACAATGTCTGACACAGTGTTAAGTGTTCCGTGACTCTGTTGATTAAACAAGCAGGACCAGGAGGCACTGCTACGTGGCAGGTACCTGGCCTGGAGAGTCTGGCCACATGCCTATCTCAGTGTTGTAGTTGGCCTGGTGCCTAGCTACCACACCCTGAATTCACTAAGTGTGCCCTCAGATCTTCACCCAAAGACAGTGAGCATCTCAAGGGAGGGAACCATGTTCTGGTTTTTAAATCCTTAGTGCCCAGCACAGTGCCTGGCACACAGGAAATACTCAAGTACATAGGAAATACTAACCCTGGACTTTTAACTCCAGCTGGACTCAAACAAGAGCAGAGTCCAAAACGGTTATATCCTCTTTCCCCTCTCATCACCCAAACCTGTTCTTCCACAGAATTTCCCCATTTTTGTACATTAAAGACCCATTTTCTTAGTTACAAAACTCTTTGGGAATATTGCATCTCTAACAAAAAAGAGCACAGTCTTTGTGGTAAAACCATTCTGGGTTTGAATCCTGGCTTTGTCACCTACTTAAGGTCCCTGAGTGGTACAAACCACTTGCACTTGTCTCCTAATCTAAAGGTCAGTGGTTTGAACCCACCCAGCAGTGCCATGAAAGAAAGGCCTGGCGATCGGCTTCTGTAAAGATTACAGCCGAGAAAGCCCTATGGATCAGTTCTACTCTGTAACACCTGGGGTCGCCATGAGTCAGAATCAATTCAATGGCAACAGGTTTGGTTTTGGTTTTAGCCATCCTGCTTGGACAAGTTGTTTACCCTTCCTGAGTCTCACTTTCCCCTTTTGTCAAATCAGATAGAAGTTCAAGAATCGGGCATGATACGTAACTCCCAGCAGAATGACTGAGGGACCCAGTTGCATTCCCAATGGCAAATTGATTATAACGGACCCTTACCCCAGGTCCCCTGGACTGCCTGGTATGTCCAACCAGGGTGGACACATATACTTATCTATTATTGGCTCATCCCTCCTGCCATGCTACCTCGGACTCTGTGATAATGGGTCTTATCAAGTCCATATTGATCTCATTCAGCCTCCTGGACATTATTAATTCTTATCAGGACAGCGATTTCATAGCCCAAGCCACCCAGACCTGGGTACTCCAACAATACATCCTCTGGAACTTCAACCTGTTGTATCAGCCCCAAGCAGCTGGTCTCGTAAAACTCTATGACAGCTTCTTAAAAAGCACCTTTTTTAAAAGTGTTAAAGCTACAGATTGGCATGTGGATTCCCAAGTGGGCTTTCATTGCTCTTATGTCCCTCACTACCTGTCCTCATGGGCCGCTCACCCATACCAAAATGCCCTCAGCACCTCTCCCTCATTCTGCCCTTCCTGATTCTAACAGGAGATCCAGGCTCCAAGTCATGGATGTCCACATTCAGCTGCCTGCTTCAAGCTCCCCCAACCCTCCATTCCTCTCCCTTTTTCAATTTAAGCACCATCCACAAAGAATTGGCGCCCAGACCAAGGGTGAGTTATAAGCTGGACCCTGCTGGCAGGGGCCTATCTATGGAAAATAGAGCCTATGGCAATTAGTTTTAAATTGCTGAATGGCATTTCACAACTGGTGATGGAAACTGTGATGACCAATAGAAACTGCTCATTAGCGCCCCTCCTCAAGGGGCACCCAGGGCATGCACCTTACCTGCCATACCTTAGTTATGCCTCTGCCTACTGGTCAACAGCAAAATCCCTAAGATACGTTTCTACTAGCCTGCCTGGAAAGCAAGCACCACTACCACCTAAAGCATACTCCAGTTATGATGGATTTAAAGGCTAGCTAACTCCAGACCTTCCCACAGGAGACAGAAGTTTTGGCGCCTGGACTGACACCTAACACCATGTGGATCTTGGAGAAAGGTGAAAGAGTTCCTGGTTCCCAACACTAATACGCTATTGGTGGTGGAGACCTACCAATATTCTATTGCCTGAAGCCATCTATTCCCCATTATTTGATGCTGAAGCATCGGCAGCTCCTCACAGCTGTGAGATTCAGATGTGCCCCATTATTATAAACGGGCAGCCCCAAATGCTGCTGTGGAGCCTAAAAACCTGAAAATGTTATTGTGGAGCCTTTTGATTGTCACTAGCTGGCTATACCTGATATGGCTGATGACCTGGGTCTGAAACACAATCTCCCCTACTCAATGCCAGGACACCTGGGCAATATTGCACCCACAGTGCTATCCCTGTTTGGCATGTACAACTATTCCTCTATAACACCACAGGCTGGGCATATTACATTATCCCAAACAGCCATCAGGATAAACAAAAAAGAATGTGGTCCTGCATTTGTAGCCTGGCCTGGGCTACTTTTACTACAGTAATGGTGCTCAATGGCAGCCCAGCGTGGCTAAATGTACCCCAGGCACTCCTCCCACTTTGCACATCTTTAGGACAGCCTTCCTGATGTCAACCTATGCTCCATAACATGGATCTGGCTCAAGAGTTGTACCTGTCTGGGGAACCAATCACTGCATCCCAGACAATGACCGCAGCCCAGCCAACCACAGCATCCCAGAGGATGACTACCTGGTTACCTACATCATTTACCAAGGTTCCCCCTGCCAGAGCATGGAGTTCTTACATTCGGGAACCCTCACTCAGCTGACCCCCACTCAGACCTCCAAAATTTTAACTCCCTCTCCTTCCGCATCTTCCCCATTAAGCACGATGGACCCCATTTTTATGATTACCCTTGCTTTTAGTCCTCTCACCCTATGAAAACAGTCCCTGTCCCCACTTTTGCTATAACGTCCCTTCTTGCACCACCCAAAACAAGCCTACTGCTTAAGGCTACCCCGAGGCTAATCTGTATCTACTCATAGCCAAGGCCACATCCCAATGGCTGAACATCACACAATGTTGGGCCTGCTATCTGCTCCCATGAGAAAAAAAAAGAAAGAAAAGAGAAGGCTACCCCTTAATTCCCATCCTGCCTGCCAACGACCCTCAGCTCATGAAACAGGCCCACAATACCAAACACTACCAGTTTAAGCCCCTAGGTCTTGCCTTACCCCCTCCAGGGCCAGTTTTATGGAACATTAATTGACATTATCATGTCCTTGGCCCATGAGTCCAGATCATTCACCTGTCCAAATGCACTTGCCTATGTTTGTACGTTTCGACGCCTACATAACATGATGGGTGGCACAGCCTTCCTCTGGCCCAGATATTAAATGAGCAATTAGAAGCCTGGAGGGAATCAAGTTCACTGGTGCCACTCCCCTGGATAACTCCCTTCTGATGTCCCAACTACCTAGACCCACTCTTAGCAACCTCACCTGCAACACTGCCCATCCTGACACACTTCCAGCCACCCCCTTATTGGACTTCATTGGTTGTGGTCCCCAATAGGAGGTAACAAGCCATCTTCCTACCCATTGCCCTAAGTATAAAAGGGGCATTTGGGGCTAGAGGAATAGAATTAGGGGCTCACAATATGACCAATTAATAACCAGTTTCCATTGAGTTGATTCTGAATCATGGCAACTTCATGTGTGTCAGAGTAGAACTGTGCTCCATAGGGTTTTCAATGGCTGATTTTTTTTTTGAAGGAGATTTCCAGGTCTTTCTTCTGAGGCACCTCTAGGTGGACTTGAACCTCCAGCCTTTCAGTTAGCTGCTGGGCACATCAACTGTTTGTACCACCCAGGGACTCCTCACAATATGATTATACAAGGAAAAATAGCTGAAGCGGCAGAGAGAATATTCAAGGCTCTGTTGGCCTACATAACACCAACAGTGCCAGCACTTGGGGCTTTAACCAAAGGACAAAATTTCCTAACTGCTGGGGGTAGCAGATGATAGACTAGTTCCAGGTGATTTGCTAGCTGCCCAGCAACGAGCGTGTACCCCCTAGGGAATTTCCTTTTATGTGTGTATAAATAACGCAGGCAAAGTATCTAAATAGCCCAAAAGATGCACCACCAAATCAAAAGTTAACTGTTGTTTCGACTCCTCGTGACCCTATATGACAGAGTAGAACTGCTCCATACTGTTTTCTAGGCTGCAGTCTTTACAGAAGGACACCTGGTAGAGCAGTAGTTAAAGCGCTTGGCTGCTAACTGAAAGGTTGGCAGTTCAAACCCACCAGCTCCTCCACAGGAGAAAGATGTGGCAGTCTGCTCCCTTAAAGATTACAGCCTTGGAAACCCTATGGGCAGTTCTACTCTGTCCGATGGGGTTGCTATGAGTCGGAGTCCACTCGACAGGAGCAGATCACCAGGTCTTTTTCTCCTGAGGATCCATTGGGTGGGTTCGAACCACCAACCTTTCAGTTACAGCCACGCGCTTAACCATTGTGCCTCCAAGGCTCCTAAAAGTTAACTATGTAACTCAAATTTTGCACAAGGTGCCCCAAACTCCCAAGGACCTTTTTTCCTGAATGTTCCCTGTAGCCTGGGGTACTTTGTTTCAGGGGGTCCTCCTGCTAGCAGGTGGACTTTACATACACAGCTGGCTATGAAAAACCAGTACAGCCTACATGCAAGTATATTAGTAAGAATTGTGACATAGTGAACCAAATGTCAGGGGCAACTTGAGTTGGGTGCAAAAAGTTACTCATAGCAAAATGACATTTGGCCAGGGCAGAAACCATCAGAACCCCAGCCCCAAACACTTCTGCTACACCCAAGTAGTTGCATGCGAGGCATCCCACCCTTCCTGTTTTGATCCACTACCCCACACAGGGACGGACTGCCAGAAATGAGTCTGCCTCCCAGCCTCTAGCATTGTTAAAAACTACCTCCAGTGAGCGACTGTCCTATATCTATGGCCCCAGGACCAGGCCCTCTCTCAGCTGAGACATCACAGAACTCTCTTGCCAGGGGACCTCCTTGTTGAGGGACTCCCCTCGCTTTGGCTATGCTTGAGTGAGCAACAAACAGTTGAAGGACTTGCCATTACTGGCTCCGCTGTGGTGCATTTTGACATCCAATGGCTTTAGATGGGAGCGAAGAGCAGACCCAGCAGCCGAGATGGACTGTAACAATATTCCAGCAAAAGGAAACCTGAGCCCGTCATTATTCCATCACTACTCCTGAACTGGAAACCCTGGTAGTGTAGCAGTTAAGAGCTATGGCAGCTAAACAAAAGGTTGCTAGTTCGAATCCACCAGGTGCTCCCTGGAAACCCTGTGGGATAGTTCTACTCCATCCTATAGGGTTGCTATGAATCGAAATCGACTCGACAGCAATGGGTTTTTTACCCCTGAATTGTGCACCCAGCTCTTGACCCCACACCGACACCGTTACTCAGGCTACTGCCTGCCAGACGCACCTGCTCTGCTTACTGGGTTGGTTAAGACAACCAGCTTTGAAATCACAGGAAGCTGGCTGTTAATTCCAACAAGCAGTCCTTAGTAGCTCTGTGACCTGGCACAATTTCCTTAGCCTTTCTGTGCCTCAGCTTCCTTATCCATAAAATTATGACAGTAATACTTCATTAGGATTTTGTAAGGGCCAAATGAAACACTCTATTTAAAGCTAATGGTACAAGGCCTGACACAAAGGAAGTCCCCAGGTAGTCACCCATCAAGGGGCAGCTCAATTTCTACTTCCTCCAGGAAGGCTTCCATGCCTACTCCCACTCTGATTTCTCCTGACTGCATTTCTGGTCAGTATCGAACTGTTGTTCTCCATTGCATATATGTGCATTTTGACATCCCAAGTAAGATATAAAAGTCCTTGAACTTGGTTCTCTCACTGACCAGCTGAGTCATCTTGCATTTAGTTTTTGGGGGATTCCATTTTCTCTCTGGGATGTCAAATCCATGATGTGTGTGTCAACATTTCCTCATACCACAATCTTGGAAGACACCAGTATTCAATGATTGACCCTCTTTCTCACCCAGAACCTGGGTCCAGACTCAGAATCCTTTTTAACAGAGTGCTTTGGGCAACATCTACTAATTTATTCAATAAATATGTATAAAGTACTTACTGGTTTAGGTACCACCCCAGGTTCAGTATTCTGGAGATACAATTTTGAATGTCTGGTCCCTGCACTTTTGGGACTTGTCACCTAGTGGGGAAGAAAGACAATAAGCAAATACATAAATAAGAAAATATCAAGCAGTGGTAAGTGCAAAGATGAAAATAAAACAATGGCATGTTAATGCTTAAGGGGAAGGCTACTTTAGACCGAATGTTCAGACAAAGATTTTCTGAGCCCCTAGAGATTTTGTTCCAGTAGATTTGGTGTGGGCCTAAGAATGTGTATTGTTAATCAGCAAATGTAGGAAGTTTGGGAAGCATTGGCACGGTGAGTAAGAGTTAGGACATGGAGTCAGAAGACCTAGGTTCAAATCCCATCTCCTACCCGTATGTAATTATGTGACCTTGGGAAAGTTATTCAACTTCTTTGAGCCTCAGTTTCCTTATCTGTAAAACTGGAATAATAATACTACTGATCTCAGAAGGCTGTTATAAGAATTAGATAAGACAAAACATATAAATTAGCTGGCCCATACCACTTGCCAGGGAGTCGAGTTGATTCTGTGTCATGGCGATCCCATGTGTGTCAGAGTAGAACTGAGCTCCATGGGGTTTTCAATGGCTGATTTTTCCAAAGTCAATTTCCAGGACTTTCTTCCGAGGAACATCTGGGTGGACTCAAACCTCCAGCCTTTCAGCATCCAGGGACTCTACCTGACACATTAAAAAAAAAAAAAATCCGTTGCCGGCAAGTCAGTTCCAATTCATAGCAACCCAATAGGACAGAGTAAAATGGCCCCATAGGGTTTCCAGGGAGTGGCTGATGGATTCAAACTACCAACCTTTTGGTTAGTAGCTGTAGCTCTTAGCCACTATACCACCAGGGCTCCAAATAAGTGCTTAATAAAAGATAGTTATTACTTGCCATGTTAAAAAATAAAAATCTGTTGCCATCAAGTCAATTCCAATTCATAGCAGCCCCATAGAACTGGGTAGAAAACTGCCCCATAGGGTTTCCAAGGAGCAGCTGGTAGATTTGAACAGCCAAACTTTTGGTTAGCAGAAATAGCTCTTAACAACTGTGCCAGTGGGGCGCCACTTGCAATGATAGGCTCATCTGTTCCTAACTGTAGTCTTTTGTCTGATTACTTAAAAGGCCTATCCAACAAATGCCACTTACTAGGTAACATGGCCTCTGAGTTGACTTTTTCCTAATGCAGCTCTTCCTCTTGAAAAATAGTGTCTTGTGACTCTCTATCTCAGGCAGCTTTGAGATTTGGAAGGCTTTTAGCCTCATTTCCTAATATCAAATGGGAACTTGGCTACCTCCCGTTTCTAACTCGTGGGGGTTTTCTGAGACTCAAAAGGATGTGAGATTGCAAATGGTGAGACAGAAGCAGAGCTCTTGCCTTCTGGGACCACAGAGCATCCACCCGAAAGGCCACAACAGGAGCGATAAGGACTCCTGATACCCTGACCCCACATGTTGGGAGTGGGAGCCACTCCTTCATATTTACAAGCTGGGCTGGCATGTGAAGAATTAAAAAAAAAAAAAAAAAAAAGTCAGGCAGGAAGCAGTCTTTTCAACCAGCAAAGAAACCGTTAGAATCCACCTCTTTGCCCTGATGGCAAAGCTCTTTCTGCCCTACCCAGCCTGCACTATCGAGGACACCCACTCCTATCAGAAAGCCCCAGGGGCATTTTTCCCTAGTTTATCAGGGACCTTGTGGAAACATTTCTCTAACTGAAGATAAAGGACATTTTTCTCTCTCTCCTTTCTACTTCTAGCTACCTAAACAGAAGGGTTCCTTGTCATTTTCTTTCAGGAACCACAGTTCTGAAAAGAAGATATATTTCAACCTGGACTTGAAGAGAGGCAGGTAAGGTAGGTTTCATTCATTCATCACTCACTCATTTGTTGGTTCATTCATTCGGCAAATGTTTATTGTATGCTTACTGTGTGCTGATACTATGCTAGAACTCAATTCTGAGCAGAATAGACAGCAGCTTGCAGTCTTTGGGGAGAGCCAGATGGTATTTAACAATCACAAAATGTAGAATTACAAACTGTGATCTGAACTTTGAGTGAGAGCGTAGAATAGCAGGTCCTGATCTGGTCATAGGGGCCGGGGGAAACTTCCCCAAGGAAGTGACATTTGTGCCAAGAGATGGAGTGTGTATTAGCAATCTTGTAGATTTAGCTCTTGCCCTCCAAGTGGGTGTTTTCAGGGTTAAAAAGATGCTTCATAGCCGGAAGCCTGGCTGCCACTCCAGGACAATCCTATTTCCGAGACCAAGTCACGATTGCTCGACCCTCATGAAGGTTAGGATGGAAATGACTTATTAGAGTGATAGAGAAGCCAGCATAAACCTGCCAGGACCTCCTTCAAGATTCAGTTCACTTTGTGAAAGTTGCCAGATGAAAGATATTTCCAGATGGAGGGCCACACAGGAAATACAAATGGAATATATTTTTAATAGCTCTTCCTTTGCGAGATAGGACTCAAGGCAGCCTTCTGCAATATGATGGGAAGCAATGTAGCCTGAAAGCATGAGAGGAGGCGAGCTGGCCCAAGAGCAGCCCCCGGGCCTTTGGAAACAGGCTGTGTCCTGAATGGGCATGAAAAATGCTGTGTATGAGACCTCCCCACCCACTGTCACCACCGCCCAAAATGGAGCCTGGGCTTGCTACATTCCATCCAACTCTGGGACTCGGAGGAGAGAACAGATACAAAAACACTGAGTTCCTTTCAGGATGTAGCTGTACATAATGACAAATTGCCTTTTTTTTCTGTCCCTGGAGCTAAGTGGGCTCCTGCAAAGAAAGTTGTGTGCAAGTCAGGGACTGGCACGGCCCACGAAGGGCTAAGCAGCAAGGATTGCCATTGAATGTCTTGGAACTCCTGGGTCTGGTTTTATCATAACGCTGGGCCAGTTAAACAGATCCACAGATAAACCTGAGCAGGTTGTGAACTCCCTGAATTATATGCAAAATTAATCACGTAGGCATGGAGGTGTGTCTAAGGGCCTGGTCTTTAGCTTTTACCAGGTTTTTAAGAGGTCTGAGACCAACTTTGCCAACCCCAGTACCAATTCTGGGGTCCCAGATAGGACCTTCTTCACCAATGTAAAGACCCTTCCTCCACAGGTCAGTATGATCTAGGAGTTGGGCTGATGTATCCTGCAATTGATGGCATGCATTTGATATTTGAAGGTTTCAATGCTAAGGTAATTACAAGTGTTTCAGTGTCCTAGTGCTGCCATAACAAAAATACCACAAAGTGGGTGGCTTTAAAGAACAGAAATTTATTTTCTCACGGTTCTGGGGTTTAGAGGTCCAAATTAGGATCTCAACTATGTGAATTCCTTCTGGGAGCTTTGAGAGTGGAACTGTTCCACGCCTCTCTCCAAGTTCTGGTGGCTGCTGGCAAGCCTTGGCATTCCTTGGCTTGTAGGGGGATCCTCACATGCTGTCTTTCCCTGTGTGTGACTGTGTTTCTGTGTCTGTCCTCTTTTACAAGACCCTACTCAGAAGGGATTACGATTAGGTCCCACCCTGCTTCAGTATGACTTTGTTAATTTAACTGATAACATCTGCTAAGAAAAGTCCTATTTCCCCAAACAACGTCACATTCACCAATGCAGGGGCTAGGACTTCAACATATCTTTTGGGGAACACAATTCAATTGACAACACTGAGTACCTCCAGATGTCTTCAGATTTATATCAATGCTGTGGGAACCAGCAAAGATGCAAATCATGGCCTCTCTGAATACATAGGGCATTTTCGAGTCAAGATGCTGCACACACATGAAATCATTGCACGTAAGAGCCCAATGAGGCATCTAACCAGGTCATAGAGCCAGGAGCTGGAAGAACTCAGGAAGGGACTAGCTACCATGAGCTTCGGTAGGCAGGGAAGCCTTCAGACATCACTTGACCTAGGTCCAGGTTGATGGGCAGGATCTGGAGAGGCAGAGAGGAGTGGGGAGGATTTGTACTAACTGAGATCATTGTCATTTGTTGAGCACTTACTATGTGCTCCTTGGAAACTCTATGGGGCAGTTCTACTCTGTCCCATAGGGTCGCTATGAGTCAGAATTGATTCGATGGCAAATTGATTGATTTGGCTTTTTTTTTTTTTACTATGTGCCAGGCACAGTGCTATGCCTGCTGCATACATGATTACAATTACTCCTCTTAACCCTATATTTATCATCAGCCCTATTTTATAACTGTGAGCACTGAAGCTCAGAGATTTGCTTAAGATGACCCTGGTAGCAGTTGTGAAACAGAGACTTGAAACCAGGTTTATTTATCTTTGAAGTCTCTGCTCTTAAAAACTCTATTCTAGCACAGGAGTTTTGAAACACAAACAAGCAGACATTCCAGATAGAATGGAATAAGACAATGTACAGAAATGGGCATGAGCAGGGTGCTTGAGATCAGGGAGGAGGGCAGCTGAATGGGAAGTTTCAGGCTCTAGGGTTGTGAGAAATAAAATTGGAATGGGCCAAATTATGGAGCACCTTTAGTGGAAGCCTGGGGAATTTGGTTTTCTGCTAGAATGATAGAAACACAGGTAAGCTTCAGTTTTAACCTTCCAGCTCATCTCTTCCCTCTATACAGATGAGAAAATGAAGGTCTTGAGAGGTGAAGCAACTTGCTCATGCTCACAGGCAACAGGGAACCATTGCAAATTCTTGAGCAGGGTAGTGACAGTGAAGAAAACAGTGTTCCAGATAGGTGAGTTTGGCAGTAAGATACATGAGGGGCAGCTGAAGAGAAGCAGAGAAAACTGGCAGAGAAAAGCCAGCAGATCTCTCCTTGGATTTTGCCAAAGGACATTTCAGCAGTGGATATTTCTAGGGAGCATCTGTCGTGGATTGAATTGTGTCCCCCCAAAATATGTGTCAACTTGTCTACACCATGATTCCCAGTATTATGTGGTTGTCCTCCATTTTTGACCTGATGTAATTATCCTCCATTTTGTGATGTAAATCATAACTTCTACATGTTAATGAGGCAGGATCAGTGTGGGGTATACTTTCAGTCACAGCCTTACAAGAGGGTGTGGCTCAAGTCACCATCCTTACTTAAGTCACCACCGTTACTCAAGCCACATGCTTGCTTGAGTCACACCTTTCATCTTAAGAGATAAAAGGAGAGAGAAGCGAGCAGAGACAAGAGGGACCTCACCACCACCAAGAAAAAAGAGCCAGGAGTGGAGCACATCCTTTGGACCTGGGTTCCCTGCACTGAGAACCTCCGAGATCAAGGGGAAGATTGATGCCAAGATACAGGGAGATCTCTAAGGAACACCAGGCCCACAGATGTTGAAAGGAGACGAGGACCTTTCCCTAGAGTAGACAGAGAAAGCCTTCCCCTAGAGCTGCCGTCCTGAATTCAGACTTCTAGCCTCCTAATCTGTGAGAGAATAAATTTCTGTTTGTTAAAGCCTCCCACTTGTGGTACTGTTATAGCAGCACTAGACAACTAAGACAGCATCATAAACAAGATTCCAGCTCTGTCCTTCCCACTGAGGTCTGTAGCTTAGGAAGATACACAGAGACAGACAGAATGAGAGTAGGGACAAGTCATCCGGAAGGTCACAGCCCAGGCTCAGCTAGGCATTAGTGGTGGAAAACACAGCTTCCCCAGCCATGGCCTGGCTCCTCTCCCTCTCCTTCCTGCAACAGAAACCCTGTCTGGGGTACAGTGTGTCAGACTAGGGGCCCCTGACTCTGATGAGCTGGTGGCCAGGACAGGCTCCTAGCACCATCTCCTTGTGTTGCCTTCCTGAGCATGAGACTGGGCCAGGCCTCTGTGATCCTAACCCACCTGCCCCATGGGAGTCAGCAGAGCAGGTAAGGTAAGGCAAGAGCTCCCCCACCCCAGGCAAGAGGCTGACTCCACCCTGCTTGGGCTGAGCCCTCGGTGAGGCACAACTCCAGTTATCCACCTATGTTCAGCCAAGGAATGCCTACCCTGCTGCGCTATCCTCCTCTGAGTTTCTCTTTGCTTAATTAGTTCTAATAATAGCTGCCACACATTGAACACTTACTTCATGCCCATCACCTTGCTAACATTTTACATGCATGATCTCATTTTATTCCTACAGCTCTGTGAGGGGGTATTATTATCCTCATTTTACACATGATAGAATCGAAGCTCAGAACGGTTAAATAATTTGCCTAAAACCGTATAGGGTGGTATGAACAGTTAATGAACTTGGATGCTAACCGAAAGGTTAGAAGTGTGAGTCCACACAGAGGCACCTCAGAAGAAAGGCCTGGCCATCTACTTCTGAAAAATCAGCCATTGCAAACTGTAGGGAGCACAGTTCTATTCTGACATACATAGGATCATCATGAGTCGGGGGTCGACTTGATGGTAACCGGTTTGAAGGAGCCAGGACTCAAACATCAGCCTGTCTGTCTCCAAATCCTGTGCTTTACCTGTATGATTGACTGTGCTCTATACGTTGGTCTACTGCAGCCATGTCTCCTTGTGTGGGAGGGGCCCTTGTTGCTTCCTGATTCCACTCACATTCAAAGTTCCTGGGAACCAAGAACCTGACCTCTTTCCCAAATCAAAATTTTGAGACAGAATCTGAATGGTACCTGGGCTCTTGTTCTCCCAAAAATGATGTTCGAGAAAAACAAGAGATCTTGAAGTTCCTTCACAACTTTTACCCCGAGAGGGCAGCGCAACATGCTTTAGCCAAGGGGGCAAGGCTACCATTTGTACATTCATTCTCTCCACTAACATTTATTGAGGGTCTATCACATGCTAGGCACCTTCCAGGTGCTGAAGACACAACTGGGAATAACTCAAAAAGAGTTTCTGCCTTCAAAGTGGTTTTAAGGAGCCGTGGTGGTGCAGTGGTTAAGAGCTCACCTACTAACCAAAAGGTCAACAGTTTGAATCCATAGGTGCTCCTCAGAAACCCTATGGGGCAGTTCTACTCTGTCCTATATGGTTGCTATGAGTTGGAATTGACTCGACAGCATGGGTTTTGGGTGGTGGCACAACAGTTAAGTGCTTGGCTGCTAATCAGAAGGTTGGTAGTTGAACCTACCCAGCAGCTCTGCGGGAGAAAGACCTGGCAGTCTGCTCCTGTAAAGATTACAGCCAAGAAAACCCTATGAGGCAGTTCTGTTCTGTCACATAGGGTCACTAAGAGTCAAACACGGGCTCAACGGCACCCAACAACAACAAAGTGAAAGTGGCAATGAGGCTGGGAAGCAAAGTAAAGCAGGATAAGGGGATGGAGAGTGTGGGGAGTGGGATTTTAAAAGGGTCTTCTGAGGATGAAATATACGAACAGAAACCTGGATGAAGTACATGAGAGCCACAGTGTGACCTAGAGGAAGATCATCCCAGGCAGAGGAAGGAGCAAGAGCAAATGCACTCGGGTAGGAGTTGGCTTGGTTTGTTCCAAGAAATAGAAAGAAGGCCAGTGCAGTTCAAGCACAGAGCACCAGGGGGGTGTGATGGAGAAGAGGTCAGAGGGATAGCAGAGGTCAGATAGTGCTGGTCTTCTAGGCACAGTGAGGAGTTAGGACTTCAAATGTGCTGTTCTAGGATCCCGGGCACTGCAGTGTGCCACTTAGGTGGGCTGCCTCTGAGTAACGAAAGAGGGGAGACAATTGCAGGAACAAACAGCTCAAAGACAGTTCAGTGAGCCAGCCCCCTCAGTCCTGATTCCGTCTTTGAACTGTGAGCGACAGATAAGTCTGTAGTCCACGTCTTAGATTCCTAGAGTTGCTGTACCACACCCTGAGTGGCTCAAGACAACAGAAATGTACTGCCTGACAGTTATGGAGGCTGGGCATCTAAACTCAAGGTTGGTTCCTTCTGGAGGGTCTGAGAGTCTGCTCCCTGCCTCTTTCCTAGCTTCCTGTGGTTGCCCGTAGCCTTTGGTGTTCCTTGGCTGGTAGGTGCGTCACTCCAGTTTCTGCCTCCGTCATTACATGGCCTTCTTCTCTCTGGGTCTCTTTGTCTCTCTGGGTCTCCTCTCCTCTTTTAATAAGGACAACAATCATTTTGGATTAGGATCCACCCTACTCCAGTATAACCTCCTGTTAACTAAGCACATCTGTAAAGATGCTGTTTCCAAATAAGGTCACATTCACAAGTACCAGGGATTAGAACTTAAACATATCTTTTTGGGGACACAAATCAACCCATAACAGTCCGGTATCCAAGGAAGAAGGTGCCGGAGGGTTTGGTGGTGATAGAGGAGGAAGAAGAAGCTGCTGATTCTGTATTTACCTTGTCCATCAAACCAAGGGTTTGAATTATCAATGGAGTTTCAAATATTCTAAAGTTAGAATCTTTTAATACAGGCAAAATCTTCCATAGAAGCTTACTATGTGCGAGTCTCCTTTGCAAGCTCCTTCTACCTTTTAATGCATAGACTCCTTTAACAGCTGTGTGAGATAGGTACTCTGAATACCCCCCATCTCACGGATGCAGACGCTGAAGTGCAGAGAGGTGAAGCAACAAGCTCAAGTTCAACAAGGGCAGAGCTGCTGTGGTTGGAGCAAGGGTGGGGGAAGCCCGCTAGGTACGAGGTACTTTGAAACCCCTGCCACCCCAAGGTGTGAGCTGGGAAGTCAGATTTCTAAAGCTCCCTCCACTGGGGCATGATATGAGCGTAACTTCTAAGAACTCGCTGTAGAATTGTGAAATTTGGGGGCAGTTACTTTAGCACCTGATTTAATCTCTTTTTTTAGTTGTAAGAGATGGTTTAGAAGTTGTTGGAAGGGGGAAAATTTGATAAATAAATTCAGGGATGTGGCAGGAGCAGGCAGTGTAGTAAAGGAAGCAAGTTGTCAGTAATGGGAAAAAAAAAAAAGCTGCCATCGAGTTGATTCCAACTTATGGTGACTCCATGTGGGTCAGAATAGAACCGCTCCATAGGGTTTTCAAGGGCTGATTTTTTGGCCATAGATTGCCAGGCCTTTCTTCTGAGGCACCTGTGGATGGACTAGAACCGCCAATCTTTTGGTTAACAGCCGCATGCATTGACTGCTTGTCCCACCCAGGGACTCTGTCAATAGCCAACCAGTGGCTAAATGGGCACAGCCCTTCATTTATAGCTGAGAGATGCTGGGCTCCCTAAGCCTGAGGCTTGCTGACACTTCAGGCATGCTTCACCTCTTTCTGTAGTGCCTCCACACCTCAGTCTCAGCATACTTTGGTGGGTGGCCTGATTGACGGGGAGATTGTTGCTTCCTGGTACGGTGCTGATTGCTTCTAAAAGACGGGGTAATAGCAACAGCTATCATTTCTGAGCATTTATTACTTGCCAGCACTCTGCAAAGCATTATCCTGTTGAATTCTGCCAAAACTCCTGTGAGGTGCGCAGGGCTGGGACTAGGGTGAGGCAGGTGGGGTCCCTAGTCCTGGCTCTGCTGAGCATCATATCATTTCCATTTGGCAAATAACAGAAACTGAAGTTCAGAGAGGTGAAGCAATTTCCCCAAATCACACAGCAGGTAAACAGCTGAAAATATGTCTTTCTAACTCCTAATATTCAGTTCATTAAAAAAAAAATTTTTTTTTTTTTTTAGATTTATTGCAGGCTCTTCTGTACTGTATAGGAAACCTGATTTATTTATCACTGAGGTTAATAGCTCTAAAATTCTGTGAAAATATGTCCATCAACCGGCCCTGAAATGTTCCGAAAGGAGTTTGGGAGCCAGATGCCTGTGACAACTGAAAAAAGAATTTTGCAAGGAAGCAAAAGCCATATTAAGATAAATCTCTATTTTCGTTCCTCTATGTGAATGTCACAACTAACAGGCATATGTTGCAACTCGGCTCATAATTGTTGAAAAAAAAGGGCGGTAAATTGCCATCTGTGGCATTTTCCCAGTGACATTTGCATTTTCATTTCTACTAGATGTCCATTTTCCACAGAGGAAGGTAGCCTTCATCACTTGAAAATGCCGCTCCTTCCCTAGAACACAACAGTAAATGTAATGAGGAAAAAAGAATAGGAAATGACCAGAGGAGAAAATTGCCCACCCAGGGATTGGGTTCATCATGCAGACTGATTCAGTCCGTTGACGTTTGCATTCAGGAAGGAAAACTCGGGAAATGTCTAGATTTTAGAGTATTTAAGATTCACAAGGAGTGAGGGAGAGGGAAAAGGAATTACATTTCAATCCCACTGGGCTGGGGTCGAGTTCAGATTTCCCCAACTCTCAAGAACCATTTTACACGTTCAGAATCACTTCTTAGTTACTGAGTCGCTCTTCTGAATAAGGCTTGTACAAGTTGCTACCGGAGGATACAATAAAGTCACGTTTGCTTTAACATTATTCATAATAAATACACATTTTGAGATTTGATTCTAAATGTTAAACTTAAATTTGAGCGATTTAATTGCCTGTTGACTAGAAATGAAATCCCACCGGTAGGCAGTTATTTCTTACAACCACTGTGTGTGAAATTGAAATCTTAAGATACCATTTCAAATATTCACCTTCTCTAAGGAAGTTCTCCCCAAAGAGTTGTGAAAGATAAGAAACTGACCCAAAGTCATACGCAGTACTCTCGCTTGCTTCACATACTCGGGTCAAAGCAGAAGCATATTATTAAAAGGAAACTTCACGCCAAAAAAATTGGTCGTTCTGAGGTTACCTCCTGGAACCCAAGGATATATATATTTTAACAACTGATTTGAGCCCTATGCAAAACAGTAGCAAGGAAGGTAGCAACTTATCAGATCTAATTAAAGTAAACATATCTAAGTCACCAAGATTATGATTATTAAAACGGAAAATGTTTTTTATTTTGGAGCAATTACGGGTTGCCATGAATGCCATGAAGGAACCCTGGTCTATTTCTTTTTAAAAATAAGGGCTAGTTTTTATTTTTTTTAATTTGGGTGGGTAATTCTTATTTTAAACCCCATTTCACCTTTAAATTTAACTTCAAACCCTTTCTAAATTCTCTCAATGAAGTCTTTTGCTCTAGTGTAGCAGTCAACATTTATGAGCACTTGGAAACCCTGGTGGAGTAGTGGATAAGCGTACTACACTTGCTAGCCAAAAGGTCGGCATTTGAATCCACCAGGCACTCCTTGGAAACCCTGTGGGGCAATTCTACTCTGTCCTATAGGCCTATAGGATTGCTGTGAATCAGAATTGACTTGATGGCAATGGGTTTAACATAAGCCGGGGCTTTCCACAAGTTTAATCCCATAGCTCAGTTCATCTTCATTATGATGAGACTCTATTATCAACCCCCACTGCTTTATCAAGTCTGTGTACCATGCTGTGCATGCATTAGCTCATTCAACCTTCACAACAACCCATGCAGTAGGTATTCTTATCCCCATTTTACAGGTGAGGATGTTGTTGTTGTTAGGTGCCATCGGGTCAGTTATAACTCATAGCAATGCTATGTACAACAGAACAAAACACTGCCCAGTCCTGCACCATCCTAACCCTAACCCTAACCCTAACCCTAACCCTAACCCTAACCCTAACCCTAACCCTAACCCTAACCCTAACCCTAACCCTAACCCTAACCCTAACCCTAACCCTAACCCTAACCCTAACCCTAACCCTAACCCTAACCCTAACCCTAACCCTAACCCTTAAGCCCATTGTTACAGCCACTGTGTCAGTCCACCTCATTGAGGGTCTTCCTCTTTTTCGCTGGCCTTCTACTTTATCAAGCATGATGGCCTTTTCCAGGAACTGATCCCTCCTGACAACATGTCCAAAGTATATGAGACATATTCTCGCCACCCTTGCTTCTAAGGAGCATTCTGGTTGTACATCTTCCAAGACAGGTCTGTTGGTTCTTTTGGCAGGCCATGATAAATTCAAAGGCATCAATTCTTCTTTAGTCTTCTTTATTTATCCTCCACGTTCACATGCATAGGAGGCAACTGAAAACACCAGGGCTTGGGTCAGGTTCACCTTAGTCTTCAGGGTGAAATCCTTGCTTTTCAACCGTTTAAAGAGGTCCTTTGCAGCAGATTTGCCCAATGCAATGTGTCTTTTGATTTCTTGACTGCTGCTTCTGTGGGTGTTGACTGTGGATTCAAGTAAAATGAAGTCCTTGGCAACATCAATCTTTTCCCCGTTTGTCACAATGTTGCTTATTTGTCCAGTTGTGAGGATTTTTGTTTTCTTTACATTGAGGTATAATCCATACTGAAGGCTGTGGTCTTTGATCTTCATCAATAGTTTTTCAGGTCCTCTTCACTTTCAACCAGCAAGGTTGTCATCTGCATAGTGCACGTTGTTAATGAGTCTCCCTGCAATCCTAATGCCCCATTCTTCATATAGTCCAGCTTCTCAGATTATTTGCTTAGCACACAGTTTGAATAGGTATGGTGAAAGGATACAACCCTGATGCACACTTTACCTGACTTTTAACCATGCAATATTCCCTTGTTCTGTTTGAACAACTTCCTCTTGGTCTATATACAGATTCCTCATGAACACAATTAAGTGTTCTGGAATTCCTATTCTTCACAATGTCATCTATAATTTGTTATGATCCACAGAGTCAAATGCCTTTGCATAGCCAGTAAAACACAGGTCAACATCCTTCTGGTACTCTCTGCTTTCAGCCAGGATCCATCTGACATCAGCAATGATATTCCTGGTTCCACTTCTTCTTCTGAATCCAGCTTGAATTTCTGGCAGTTCCCTGTGAATATACTGCTGCAGCCACTTTTGAATGGTCGTCAGCAATATTTTACATGTGTGTGATATTAATGATATTGTTCTATAATCACCTTTCTTGGGAATAGGTATAAATATAGATCTCTTCTAGTCAGTTGGCCAGGTAGTTGTCTTCTACATTTCTCAGCATAGATAAGTGAGTACTTCCAGCACTGCATCTGTTTGTTGAAACATCTCAGTTGGTATTCTGTCAGCTCCTGGAGCCTTGTTTTCACCGATGCCTTCAGTGCAGCCTGGACTTTGTCAGTACCACTGGTTCCTGCTCATATGGTACCTCCTGAAATGGATGAAGGTTGCCCAATTCTTTTTAGTATAGTGACTGTGTATTCCTTCTATCTTCTTTTGATGCTTCCTAAGTCATTTAATATTTTTCCCATAGAATCTTTCAGTATTGCAACTTGGGGCTTGAGTTTTTTCGTCAGTTCTTTCAGCTTGAGAAATGCCGAGTGTGTTCTTCCTTTTGGTTTTCCATCTCCAGGTCTTTGCACATGTCATCATAATACTTTACTTTGTCTTCTTGAGCTGCCCTTGTTCAACTCTTTCACTTCATCATTTCTTCCTTTTGCTTTAGCTACTCAGTGTTCAAGACCAAGTTTCAGAGTCTCTTCTGGCATCCATTTTGGCCTTCTCCTTCTTTCCGGTCTTTTTAATGGCCTTTTGCTTTCTTTTTGTATGATGTCCATGATGTCATTTCACAACTTCTCTGATCTTAGGTCATTAGTGCTCAATTTGTCAAATCTGTTGTTGAGGTGGTCTCTAAATTCAGGTAGGATATACTCAAGGTCATACTTTGGCTCTTGTGGGCTTATTCTGATTTTCTTTAGTTTCGACTTGCACTTGCATATGAGCAATTGAGGGTCTGTTCCACAGTCAGCCCCTTGCCTTGTTCTGACTGATGATATTGAGCCAGATGAGGATAGTGCAGGTTAGCCCAGGTTCACACAGCTGGTAAGTGGTGGGTTGGAGCTCACTGAGTCTGGCTCCAGATTCTGCGCTCTTAGCCACTATCCAATACTGCCTCCTTATACTACGTAACTTTCCTATCCACGCGAGCTGAGAATTAAGAGCCTCCATCAAGCTCAGGCAATCTCATTCCAAAATTTCCACATTTAATGACTATATTGACCAGTTATAACTAAGTAAACTGCTAATCACAACCTATATGTTTGTTTTAATGTCTGATCGTAGAGTTGTAGGTTACATATTTATCACACAGTTTAGGCCTGCTGCAAAATTCTAGGGAGTTTTGTTTTTTTTTTTTCTTAAGTTAAAAACAAGGGTCTGATCAGGAGAATGTCCGATATACTGATGGCCTTGACTTAGACTGAAAACTACCCTTAACACTTACTTTAGTGTGTGCACACATACATACACACACAAGTTTTAATTTTATTCCTTACGGACTCATGCTTTGGGACATAGAGATGAGAAAATGGCAGAAGCAATGCAGAAAATAGAAAATTCTCGCTGTGTCCTGAAAAGTCAATGAGGATTTGTCTGAAGAGGGAAAATGAAGCATCCAAAGATTCATTTCTGACTTCAGCCACGACTTTTCAGGGTGAGCTCATCCAAGCCCCTTCACTACCATGTTTAAAATGGGAATCAAATGCCTATGACCATGAGTAAGACTGTTCAAATAAAATTATGGATTCTGAAAGTACTTGATAGTTTCCTTTTTTACAAGACTTATGACTGGCACAGGAGTCCTGGGTGGTGCAAACAATTAAGCACTCGACTACTAACCTAAAAAGGTTGGTGGTTCAAACACACTCAGAGGCACCTTGGAAGAAAGGTGGGGTGATCTGCTTCTGAAAGGTCACAACCTTGAAAACCCTATGGAGCCAGTTCTACCCTGCAACACATGGAGTCACCATGAGTCAGAATCTACTCCACCCCAACTGGTTTGGGTGTTTTGGGGTTATGGCTGACATCATCACTTCATGCACAAATAGGTCTTTAATCGCTTTGAAGGTAGACATTTCCAAGGAAGTTTGAGGCCCAGGGGAACCAAATTTGTTCTCTACAGAGGGCAGACTCTGTTGGTCCTCCTGTCTCCTTCTGCATTCCTCACTCTTCCTAGACTTTGCCTTAAAGGTTGGGGGGAGACCTGAACTAACCCCAGCATCAAATCTGGCTTCTTTCCCCTTCACTGATCCTGGACAAAATGAGCTCCCTATTGCTCTTGGTCATTGGAAAAGCGCTTTCTCTGTACAGATTACTTACTGACACTTTGCACGGGGCCAGTTAAACTGCAGGCGTCCGCCTCAGTCGCCTTTTGAAAGATGCTGAGGGAGAAAATTCTACCGCCGGCAGATGGAGAGGAGACCTGGACCAGCGTAGTCCCTCCCTCCGGGATTAGCTACCCCTGGCACGCTCAGACGTACCCAGCCCGTGCGGTCCCTGCTTGCACAGCTCGAGTTGCATATCTGGAGCGTGGACGCAGTCCCCAGCCGGCAGCCAGCAGAGCCGCACTGTCCCAGGCATCCCGGCGCCCGGCGTCAGTGGACCTGGGACCTCGAACCCCCGACAGGCGCGAAAGCCACTCCGAAAGCTGGCGTTTCTGTATGTGCTTATTTCACACATTTGTCTTTTATTTCTTCCTTGAGCGGCCCACTGGTTACTTTAGTTTCAGTTACGCCAGAAGGGGAACGTGAAAGAGTGGGTGCCCTAAGGAAGGATTTCGAGGCAGCCGGGTCTCCTTTCCAAGGAGAGGTGTTTCCGAAGTGACTCTTCCGATCCCCTATGCTTGCCCCTTTAAGAAGCCAAGTCAGTCCTGAGGCTGCTGCTGTTTGTATTGCTAATCCCCTGGAGCCCTGTTTAAAAAAAAGAAGAAGAAGAAGAAGAAGGGGGGGCGGGCAGCTGTCTCTTTAAATGTGATTTCCTTCTATTGTATTTGAATCGTGATCAGGAAAAAGGAAATGAAACCAGAGACAGAGGGAAGCTGAGCGAAAATAGACCTTCCCGAGCAAGGAGGGAGTCCGGGGGGGAGACGCACAGCCCCCTGCCCGACCCCCTCCCCCCGCCCCCGCTCTCGGCGGCGAGCTGCGCGCCGCGACCCGGGCCGAAGGTGCGAGGGACACCGGGCACCGGGCGGCGCGCACGATCCCCGCGGGCGGCGCGAAGCCGGCGACAGCGCGCGAGCGGGACCGGGCGGCGGCGGCGGCGGCGGCGGCGGCGGCGGGACCGGGATGGAAGGTTAAGTCCTGAGCAGCAGCTGCTGCTTCAGCCGCCCAGGGCCAGGCTGCGCGCCCCGGCCCCATCCTCGGCCGTGGCGCGCCCGCAGCCCGGTGATTCGCTCTCTCTCTTTGGCGTTTGAAGGGAGCGCGGTGACTGTCCTTGAGCGCGGAGGGGCGAGCTCGCCTCCGGAGCGCCGGAGCAAGAGAAGGCGCAGGAGCGGCGGCGGCGGCGGCGGCGGCAGCGGCGTCCGAGCACCCGAGGGGGTCCGAGTCCCGGTAGCCGGCCAGCCCCGCGCCACAAAGGGAGTGCCCCCGCCACCCGGCACGCCGCCTCCCTCCCCAATGTCCTCGGCCATCGAGAGGAAGAGCCTGGACCCGTCTGAGTAAGTGTGGCGCTCCTGCCCCCGCCACCCGTGGTGTCCACGGCCTCGCGCTCCGGGGCGGCAGGGTGGTGAGAAGAGCCCGCGAGGGGGCTCCAGGTGCGCGCCCGCAGCGTGCCCTTGGCTCTCTCTGCCTTGAGCAGGGCTCTCTTTTTCTCACGGGGTAGCCCCGGGGACCCTGCAAGAGGGGCTGGGCAGAGAGCAGCAGGGAGAGGGGACTGGCTCGGCACCTCCTTGTACCCCTCCGGCTGCCTGGGACGCTCTCTGAAGCGGCCGCGAGCTGGAAAGTTTGCACAGGGTTAGGCCCAGGGGGGAGCTCAGAGGGGCGCAGATGCTGTTTGGAGATCGTGCAGGGCTCGGTTCTGTTCCCTTCTCCCCTCTTGTCCGCTCCCAGCTGCTTTTCTCTTTGTCCTTTTGATCCTGAAAAGAGGGACATTCCAAGTGGAGGTGTCCGGGATCCCCGACAGCCCTTTCCAGTCCGCAGGCGGAGTGGCGGCTAGCAGTGCCGCTGGACCTCGGGTGAGGGGTTTGAGCGCCCACCTAGGAGCACGCCCTGGCCTCGAGGCTTCTAGAGCCGCCAAATCCAGAGTTAATCTGGGTTCATGTAACCCCCACCCCTTAAAAGTCAGTGCACCATTTTGTGTATAGGTGAATTTTTCTGGAGAGAGGAGTCTCAGGGTTTGCACTGTAGTTTTAAACGGGTTTGGAGTCAGGGAACCAGGGCTCTAATGAGTATTTGTCGCATCTGTTTTCTGAACCTTTTACTGGTTTCGAGTGTTTCCCACTTCGAACCTACACTCCCAACTCATTCCTTGGTGTTAACATGGGGAGAAAAATGTGGTTTAAGATACCATTTTCCCATTAACGCAAATGCCCTTTAAAGATTCATTAGTTGTCTGGTTTTGAGAATTTTTATTCCTTTGAAGTCCCTGGCTAATCCTTTGAAGGGATTTGTGACACAGACCAAAGGAGCTGGTTAATGACTTGTCCATTTGTGCTTTTAAGAGGCATTTGTTTTGTTTTTTCTTTTCCTGCCTTAAAAGAATTGTGCTTTCCTGCTGGAAGTCTCCCCCCTCCAATTTCAGCCCTCCACTGTTTATTTACCTGGGTTTTACCCTGAGTTACCAACATAAAAGCTCAGTATGTTCTCATAAAACACAGGAAGTGCCTCCATCCAACGAGAATATAAACATCACTATTCAATCTTGAAGGTTAAGACACCAGTCTATAAGGATCTACGTTTGTGTTAACAAAAACTCAAGCTTCCTTAAACAAATTCTCTGGAGAAAAATAACATTCCTTTACTTTAAAGTCCATAACTATGCAAACAATGGTTTGCTTACTTTCTTACAAGCCCAGAATGACAATTTAGCCCTGAGCTTTCAGAGACTGGACAAGACCACAGCAATACAATAATAAGAGAGTGAATTGGATGCATTGGTGCCTAATGCCCTTTCGATCAGCAGAAGTGAGTCACTAATCCTTTTATTAGAAGATAAATGTGGAGGTTTCAGTTCCCTGAAGGAAGTTTGCTCTCTTCAAAGTTTGTTCTTTTTCACTGAGATTAGAAAATTGAAGCATCCAACCTGGTAACATAGCAGGCACCCACTGAAGGATGCTGACCTCCTCCATCCTTTGCTTCACTATTTGGCCAATGAAGACGGGTTCTAAGTGAAGATGGACAAGATAGTTGATGAAATGATGCGGGGCATCCTTTTTTATCGTTCTCAGAAACTGGTGATAAATTATCTTAGAAATCCAGGCTGAAGTAATTTTCTGGTACAATATTCAGAATAGGCTCTAAGAGAATATAAAACATTAAGGGTAAATTCCACTCACTCATTGGCTTGGAACCTCCACCAAAGATAATGTGATATTATCATTAATTATAGAAAGATAGTTGGAAGCAATATCTTATCCTGTCCTTTCCTATCTCATCTTAGGCCATCATGATAACTCTTTTGCTTAACATTTCTATGGTGGACCATGATCCTACTAGATGTTTTTTGTATTCTTACTCAAGGCCACCTTGAGTCTTACAATCAGCAACTCCATATTACAGATGGAGTCTTGCCTAGGCTTATGCAAGACAAAAGACAACCAGAATTCACGAATTTAAGAGATTTCCTCTACAATGCAATCTGTGGCCCCTGCTGCCTTCCCGTAACAAGAACAGTTCATTTTTAATTCCAGGCAGTTTTGCACGAGCTAAGGGTGAATTCTCCTGTTTCACAGTTGGTTGGCAGCATCAGTGCCGGGGGCATTCAGCCTGGCAGCAGTGTCAGGCGCCTTTCGAAAGTCCCAAATAAGATCATGGCCTATGGAAGAAGAGATGCAATTCTGAGTTGATGCACATGAAAATGCCAAGGATATTAGTTATTTTTCAGAAGGAAAAATGGAAGTCCTGATACATGATCTGTAGAAACAAAGAGAAGGAAGTCAGGCTCCAGTGAATTCTAATAACTATTTAAGATCACATTTTTTTTTTTTAATCGGCTTGGATTTCACATTTTCTTGTTCTAATAGGAGATAACCTCCCAAACATGTCCTTTATCTACAAAAAAGAGATGGTTTTAGCATCTCCTACATATTCATATGGAGGCGTGCACTTTACCTGACAGTCACCTGAGGTTGTCAAAGGGTGTTAAAAACAATGGTTACCTGAGGCTCATCGTCCCTACGTTCAATGGGTACTGAGTTCTGTGGGCACAGACCAGTTAGGACTTGAGGTCATCTGGTAAGTGGGTGTCAGCTAGAAATAGGAGAAGATTTATACCCCCGAGGTACCCAGGGGGAAACTCCCTTTGGGAATTTTACAGTTGGAAGAAGGTCCATTTAAAGAAAAAATAATAATAATAGATTTTTGTCCAAAGAGCACTTGTTAATTATTACAAATCAACAAGTATTAGGCTTTTTCTGTGTCCCATTTGGCGCTAGAATCGTTCCACCCCTTTTATTTTATTTTGACAACATTATTTATTTTAATATGTAAAACAAATGTATTCAGATTCCTGCTAAGCAAAGTGGACAGAAGATGCTATGTACAAGTTTTTAATGAAAGAACGTGTATCAGAATTGCCTGGATTGAGAGTTCAGAAGCCTGCTAATGGCCTTCTACTCTTTAAAATAATCTTGCCTCCCTCCCCATTTTCCTTACCAAGTGAACTTCTTTCAGATCAGTTTTGCTGTTGTAAAAATTTTCATGTGAGGAAAGAAACTTGTATTTGACGTCCTTTGTAAGAACAGCAATGACCCTTAACATCTTGGATTCAAGATCTCCAAGGAGTCATTCACTAAGAAGGATGGGATGAGAAATTTCCGTAGAAAATAAAACAAGGAGAATTCCTATTATATCTTGATGGAATTTTTATTTTGGAAAGAGAAAGCAACCTAAAATAATTTTTTTATTGCTTTTTTCTTTCTCCCTTACCTCCTGCTTTTGGATAACTGGGAAGGACATGGAGTAGGGACCACACATAGATTCAATAAGGAATTTGTGGATTTTTAGCACTCTGGGTAGTTGGCTGCTGGGCAGCAAGCAACTGGTTTAGTCCCAAGTGCCTCCTCTGGGGTTAGGCCATGCTCTTGGGTCCTGGGTCTGGGAGGAGGAAAAAAGAGGGAGAATTGTGAAGATAGAGGAGAGTAGGCAGGGAGAGCTGGGAAAAGAAGGGACACCAGCGTGCCAAGAATGGTGCTGGGCTGTGGTAGGGATACAGCACCACCTACAGTTGTCTTGGATGCTTTTTGTGCCCTGTGTTCACTTCTTATAGGATCTGGGGTTTCCAGTCTAGCTCACTCCTGTTGTTACTCGAGGCTGGGTGGGTGTCTCTGCAATCTGGCCTAGAGATATGGTGGCCTGTCACTTCTCCTTCTGTCACCAAAAGGCAATCAAGTGAGATTCCCATAATAGAAGCTCTGCCACGGACCTGTTTGCCTCAGAGCCTGGTGTCTGGTGCCTGTCTCACCAAGATGAGGTTGTCCCTAATGCTTGGCTTCCTTTTCAGGGAGCCAGTGGACGAAGTGCTGCAGATCCCCCCATCCCTGCTGACATGCGGCGGCTGCCAGCAGAACATTGGGGACCGCTACTTCCTGAAGGCCATCGACCAGTACTGGCACGAGGACTGCCTTAGCTGTGACCTCTGTGGGTGCCGGCTGGGCGAGGTGGGGCGGCGCCTCTACTACAAGCTGGGCCGGAAGCTCTGCCGCAGAGACTATCTCAGGTATCTTTTCTTTCATCCCTGGCCCTCCGGGGCCTCAGAAAGGAGGTAGGTTGTCCACAGACACCTGTCTCTGGATATAGCTCCCTCAGCTCCTGCCACAGAGCCATCATGCTGCCAGAATGAGGTCAGGCTGTGGAGGCTCAGTCTCAGCCGCACCATGCGGAGAAGCATTTGGCGTTTCCTTCTGTTTGAGGAGCATGTTCTCAGGGATACATTCCCAAGTGGTAAAATACTAATTTTTTTGAACGACACACTAAACCAAACCCATTTACACTCGAGTTGGTTCTGACTCATAGCAACCATATAGGACAGAGTAGAACTACCCCCATAGGGTTTCCAAGGCTGTAGTCTGTACAGGAGCAGACTGCCACATCTTTTTCCCATGGGGCCGTGGGTGGGTTCGAATTGCCGACCTTTTGGTTAGCAGCGGAGTGCCTAACCACTGCACCACCAGGGCTCCCTTTTGGAAGCCAAGAGAATGATAAACACAAAATTCAGAATAGTAGTTACCTCTGGGGAGCAGGCAAAAGGAGAGTTGGGCATCATGGGAGCTGAGAATGTTTCATTTTATATACTTGGGGATGGGTTCTTGGGAGTTCATTTTCATGCTTCAAAACATACATATAGGTTATAAATATTCTTTCGTATGGCTCTGATATTATGGGATGAGAAATTTAAAGATGGAAAGCATGCCTTCTCCATGAAGCACCAAGCATGTGCCTGCCCATAGGAAGACAGTATGGAATATGGCTAAGGGCAGAGGCCCAGGAGTCAATTGTAAGCTTGAGTTCCAGCACTATTACCTTCTAGCTCTGTGGCTTTGGGCAAGTTACTTAACCTCTCTAATCCTCCATTTCCACATTTGTAAAATGGGGACAATAATAGTACCTGCTTCCAAGGTGAGAGAGCAGTGATGGATCAGTGGTCGAATTCTCACCTTCCGTATGGAAGACCCGGATTCAATTCCCTGCCAGTGCCCCCCATGTGCAGCCACCACCCGTCTATCAGTGGCGGCTTGTGTGTTGTTATGATACCGAACAGGTTTCAGCAGAGCTGCCAGACTAAGATGGACTAGGAAACAGACCTAGTGAGCTTCTTGGCAAAAATCAGCCAGTGAAAACCCTACAGATCACAATGGTCTATTCCACAACTATTCATGGGGATGGCGCCGGACTGGGCAGGGTTTTGTTCCATTGTGTATGGCATTGCTATGAATTGGGGGCCAACTCGATGGCAGCAGACAACCATAACTTCCAAGGTGATGGTGAGGATTAGATGGGATAATACATGTAAAGCACTTGGCTTGGTAGCCAAAACCAAACCAAACCCAGTGCCATCAAGTCGATTCCAACTCATAGCGACCCTATAGGACAGAGTAGAACTGCCCCATAGAGTTGCCAAGGAGTGCCTGGCGGATTTGAACTGCCGACCCTTTGGTTAGCAGCTGTAGCACTTAACCACTACACCACCAGGGTTTCCCTTGGCTTGGTACCTAGTATCGAATAGAGATTAGCTACTGTTATAACTAACCCTCATGACATTATGTATAAGTCTTTTTCTGTCTAATGACAGGAGATAGAAGTGTGAAGGAGTGAGATAGGAACTCTACAACACCAAGTGAGACACCAGCTGAGGACATCTCTAATGCTTTGGGCCGTACTTTCAGCAGTGTGGATTTTCAGGCACTCAACGAGTGCCTTTGCCTGGAATGTTCTGGCATTCCTAGTTTCATATTAGCTACTGCACAGGTAACTCTGTGCCCTCTACTGTCAGACCTGCTCAGCTGTGTAGCTGTCAGTTTTTTGCCATCTTCTGTGGCAGAGGGTCTGTGGAGCGTACAGGACCACCCAACCAGTGGAAGCTTGTTTAGACTTCAGTGCCCTTGGCTGCCAGGCTAGCTTGTCCTCCCAAACCTGCCCCGAGAACATTTTACATTAAGAAAAAAACACTGCAGGCAATTCAATAGTGAAGGAAGCTTCTGTTTACCCAGAGACTGATAGAATATGATCCCCCTCCCTTTTTTTTTTTTTCTAAATTCCTTCATAGAGCCTTTGCAAATTTGGTGGTTCCAAAATATTTGGTGGTTTTCAATGATTATGATTATATTTTTGGTCTTTTTTTTTTTTTACATCACAAGAAAATAGAACGGGGATAAATAGAGACCTGGTTTTGCTCAGTAACTGGTTTGCCAAGTCAGCGCAGAAAGCAGACGGGTAAATGATTCCCACTGGGCTCCCTGACTACATCCCTGTCAAACCATTTGAATCTTATTAAATGAAGTGCAGATTGGGTAAGGTCAGAAGAGCCTGGGCTTCTCTCTATCTCTGTAATTTTTATAGAACATTCAAGAATACAGCCAGGGCTGCCTGGGCTTGTTAATCTCTTCCGTTTTTAAAAAGGAAAGAAAAAAAAATAGTCTGGAAGAACCCAATGTTAATTAACTTGTGTCTTGGTGACATGAAATAATTCTTCTCCCTGCTACATTCCCAGGCAACATGTTAATTAACTCCGTGTTAGTGCGGGTATTTCCAGCCATTCTTTAATATTTATATTGTTATTAAAAGGGGCAGCAGAAAGCTTAAGATGTGACACCTCTTGACAGAGGAAAGAGAAATGGTTTTGTTTCAGGGATGGTCCTTTCACCTGGGCTTGTTTACTGGCATTCTTTTTTTTTTTCTTTTATACTTTAGATGAAGGTTTACAGGACAAACTAGTCTCTCATTAAACAGTTAGTAAAAAACTAGTACACATATTGTTTTTTGACATTGGTTAACAACCCCATGACATGTCAACACTCTCCTTCTCGACCTTGGCCGTACCTATTACCAGCTTTCCTGACCCCTCCTGCCTTCTAGTCATTGCCCCTGGGGTGTTGCACCCCGTTAGTCTTGTTTTGTTTTACGGGCCTGTCTAATCTTTGGCTGAGGGATGAAACTCAGGAGTGACTTCATTACTGAGCTGAAAGGGTGTCCTGGGGTCATACTCTTGCGGTTTCTCCAGTAAGTCTGGTTTTTTTTTTGTGAGTTAGAATTTTGTTCTACATTTTTCTCTAGCTCTGTCCGGGACCCTCTATTGTGATCCCTGTCAGAAGAGTCAGTGGTGGTAGCCAGGCACCATCTAGCTGTACTGGACTCAGTCTGGTGGAGGCCGTGGTAGATGTGGTCCATTAGTCCTTTGGAATAACCTTCCCCTTGTGTATTTTTTTTTTTTTTTTGTATATTTAGCTTTCTTCATTTTTCCTTACTCCCGAAGGGGTGAGACCTTTACTGGCATTCTTAACCTATCTGGTGGTGTCTTCGTAAAAATGCAAGGAGGGTTGACTGAATGGCATCTGTAACGGGGTTCAGTCCTTCCCCTAGGAGGCTTCTCCCCTTGAGGATTCCCAATGACCCACTCACCTGTTATAATCCTTTCCAGGTATTTAACCTGAAATAATCACGAGACTCCTATACCAAACCCGAATCATGCCACTGTTGTGTTTTTCAGATCCTAACAGTAGCTGTTAGTACCTGCCCAGATCTCCTTGGATCCCTTTTTATCAATTTCTGAGGTAGCTCCCAAATTCCCAGTGGTTTTATTTCCAATAGTCAGTACCTGAGTCTCTTAGAGCCAGAAGTATCCTAGCGCCCCTGCATCCTCCACCACCCTCCACATCCCCCAACCCCGGTGGACCTTAACCAATGACTGACACCTTAGGAGCATGAAAGCCCTGCAACCTTGCCTGGGATCAGGATGACTGGAGACATAACTTAGACTCCAGAGTTCCCCGTGGCATCAGGGTGAAGTTCCCCTCTGAGAGACTTGGCTGAGATTGCAACTTTACTTAACCTCCTGTCCTTCTAGTTCACCTTCCCCTGCTTCCCCTTCTAGTTGGGGTTCCCTTAGAAACATATCCTTAAAAAATCCCTTGCACACAAATCCTTGCCTCAGCATCTTCTTCTGGGATATCCAACCCAAGACACTAATTCTTGGTGCCAAAGGTTAATGCTCAAATTAGTGCCAAGTGCTGGTTTACTTTTACCAATATATTAGAGCCTCAGAATGCCAGAGCTAGAAGGAGCCATAGAACCTTTCTCTTCTGATTCCTTTGCTTAATGGTTTAAGACACAGACACCCAGAGGGAGGATGTCATTTGCTTGGGGTCACCTGGCTACTTAGAGGTGATGCTGGGACCTGAGCTTGTCTTCCAAATCTCAGCACTTTGTCCTTCCCTTCATTAGCTGCCTGATGTGTATTATAATTTACTCCCTGAAATCCCTTTAGTAAACTCTCTCCTTCCTTAAAGGGCACGCACCTCAGGCAGTTGGAGTCATTCTGCGCACACTGTTTTGTCTCATTTATCCTTGCTCAAGCCCAATCTTAACTTACTGAACAGCCAGGAAACCAGAACTGTCTTTCCACTCCATGACCTCCAATGTGGCGGTTACCTACAGCTCTGCCATCTGCTACATTGGGATAAATGTTCTCCCCCAGTAATGAGTTTGCTCCCAGGTGGTACTCTGAAAACACTCAGAGATCTTCAGATGAAAAGTAGGATGCAGGAGAAATTAGATAGCCCTGACTCTAAAAATAAAGCAATCGACTCCTAACCAAAAGGTTGTTGTTGCTGTTGTTAGGTACTTTCGAGTTGGTTCCAACTCATAGCGACCCTATGCACTGCAGAACGAAACACTGCCCAGTCCTGCGCCACCCTCACAATTGTTGCCATGCTTGAGTCCATTGTTGCAACCACTGTGTCACTCCATCTCATTGAGGGTCTTCCTCTTTTTTGCTGATTCTCTGTTTTACCAAGCATGATGTTCTTCTCCAGGGACTGATGCCTCCTGACAACATGTCCAAAGTATGTGAGATAAAGTCTCGCTACCTTGCTTCTAAGAAGCATTTTGGCTGTACTTCTTCCGAGATAGATTTGTTCATTCTTCTGAAAGTCCATATTCTTCTCACCGTAATTCAAAGGTGTCAATTTTTCTTCAGTTGTCCTTATTCATTGTCCAATTTTCACATGCATGTGAGGCCTGGGTCAGGCACATGTTAGTCCTCAAAGTGACATCTTTGCTTTTTAACAGTTTCAAGAGGTCTTTTGCAGCAGATTTGTCCAATGCAATACATCATTTGATTTCCTGACTGCTGCTTCCATGGGAATTGATTGTGGATCCAAGGAAAATGAAATCCTTGACAACTTTAATATTTTCTCCATTTATCATGATGTTACTTATTGGTCCAGTTGTGAGGATTTTTGTTTTCTTTATGTTGAGATATAATCCATACTGAAGGCTGTGGTCTTTGATCTTCATTAGTAAGTTCTTCAAGTCCTCTTCACTTTCAACCAGCAAGGTTGTGTTATCTGCATAATACAGATTGTTAATGAGTCTTCCTCCAATCCTGATGCCCAGTTCTTGTTCATATAGTCCAGCTTCTCGGATTATTTGCTCAGCATACAGATTGAATAAATTTGGTGGAAGGATACAACCCTGACTCACACCGTTACTGATTTTAAACCACACAGTATCCCCTTGTTCTATTTGAATGACTGCCTCTTGGTCTATGTACAGGTTCCTCATGAGCACGATTAAGGGTTCTGCAATTCCCATTTTTGCAATGTTATCCATAATTTGTTATGATCCACACGGTTGAATGCCTTTGCATAGTCAATAAACACAGGTAAACATCTCTCTGGTATTCTCTGCTTTCAGACTCATAGTGACCCTTTAGGACAGAGTAGAACTGCCCTAAAGAGTTTCCATGGCTGTAGTCTTTATGGAAGTCTGCTGCCACATCTTTCTCCCAAAGAGTGGCTGGTAGGTTCAAACTGCTGATCTTGCAGTTAGCAGCCGAGCGCTTAACCACTGTACCACCAGGGCTCCTTCTTGGTAGATTTTGTAATCACTGCTATTTCACTGAAACTCCAAGAAATCAAGTATCTCACCTGGGTCGCTCATGTACTCATGGCTGGTTCTGTACTTTGAATCTGATTTTCTGACTCCATTACTTGTGTTACTGCGCTCTTGCAGGCTGATTCTCAAACTTCGGCCTGCATCAGAACACCTGCAAGTGCTCATTAACACAGACTGCTAAGTCTCACCCTTAGAGCTTCTCAATCAGGCGGGCCTGAGGACCCGCATTTCTGGCAAGTTCTCAGGTGATACCCATAGTGCTGGTACTGGGATAACACTTTGAGAACCTCTGCACTAGAGAAGCCCTGGTGGTACAATGGTTAGGCACTCCGCTGCTAACCAAAACGTTGGCAGTTTAAACCCACCTGGCAGAGAAAGACCTGGCGATCTGCTCACGTAAAGTTCTGTTAGCCCAAAACTAAAACCATTCCCAAAGCCAACTCTTTAGACAAAGATTAGATTGGACTATAAGGCATAAAATGATACTGGTGAGGAGTGTGCTTCTTAGCTCAGGTAGCACATGAGACTATGTGGGCAGCTCCTGTCTGGAGAAGGCAGAGGGGGACAGGACCTGGTTGAATAAAAAAAATGGTTGAATGGACACAGGAAATACAGGGTGGAGAGGAGGAGTGTGCTGTCACATTATAGTCAGAGTAACTAGGGTCCCATAACAATGTGTGTATAAGTTTTTGTATGAGAAAATGCCTTGAATTCTAAACTTTCACTTAAAGCACAATTAAAAAAAAAATATTACAGCCTAGAAAACCCTATGGGGCAGTTCTACTCTGTCACGTGGGCTTGCTACGAGTCATAATTGACTCAATAGCACCTAACAACAATAGCACTAGGCTCATGGCGACCCCATGTGTTACAGAGTAGAACTGCTCCATAGGATTTTCTTGGCTGACATCTTTACGTAAAGATTAAAAAAAAAAAAAAAAAAATTTTTTTTTTAATCTTTACGGAGGAGACTTGGTGGCGCAACAGTTAAGCACTTGGCTGCTAACTGAAAGATGGGCGATTTGCACCCACCCAGTGGCTCCGCAGAAGAAAGACCTGGCCAACAGCCCCTGTAAAGATTACAGCCTAAGAAATCCTATGGGGCAGGTCTACTCTGTCAGATGAGGTCATTACAAACTGAAAATTGACTCAATGGCATCTAACAACAATGATCTTTACGGAAGCAGATGGCCAGGCCTTTCTTCCACAGTCCCACCAGGTTTGTTCAAACTGCCAACCTTTAAGTTACTAGTTAAGCACAAAGGTCACCATGAGTTGGAATAGACTCGACAGCAACGGGTTTAACAGGCACCAGGCTCTACCATGTTGCATCACCCACCTTGACATTGAATATTGCTTGAAATAAGTGGTTTATCAACTGAGATTTAGAAATGGCTTGATTTAAATGTCAGAATAAAAGTTTCCCCAGAGATCCATGTCAGCAGGGCAAGGACGATTGTAAATTAAGGTCTTCCACTCAATGTGGGGAGATAGTTTGTCCTCCAGATTGCTGAGGCATGATTAACTGCACCAGGTGCTTTCTGTCAAATTCCCTCTGTCCCCAGAGAACAATCATGTGGAGATGGGCTTTGCAGCTGATGGAGGAATTCAAGGCCAACCCTCCTCATGGGTGGAATTAGTGACTGTTGACATGATAGAGTTTGAGGAGCCCCAGGAGGATACCCATTTCATTACATTCTGGTCAGTCCCTTCCCCACAGAGAGCCCCTAGGGGTTTACTCTAGCTCCTCTTCTAAAGTGAAAGCTCCCTGGGAGGGCATACTGCTACATCCCTAACCCTTTAACTCAAATCACTTCAGTTGGCAGTCTCTTCTATAGCAGAGAGGCCTGGGACAGCCTACAGGCTGTGGTGAGTGGTTTCTGAAGGCAAGCTCAGGAAAGACAGGAGTTAAAACCAAACACAAATACCACTGGTTACTGTTTCGTCCCCAACTACCTTCTCCCTTCTAGACAAGACTACAGGAGTTAGCTTTCTGTGTGAGCCCAAGTCTTCCTAACTTTCTGACCTCTTGGAAATCCGGCCTACTTTATGGAACCCGTCCCCAAGCCCTTTCTTCCAGTACTGTCTCTGCCACTGTCTTCTTAGCCTTTCTTTCTTTTTTCCCCAGACTTTTTGGTCAAGATGGTCTCTGTGCCTCCTGTGACAAGCGGATCCGTGCCTATGAGATGACAATGCGGGTGAAAGACAAAGTGTACCACCTGGAATGTTTCAAATGTGCTGCCTGTCAGAAGCATTTCTGTGTGGGCGACAGATACCTCCTCATCAACTCCGACATAGTGTGTGAACAGGACATCTATGAGTGGACTAAGATCAATGGGATGATATAGGCCAGAGCCCCCCAGCATCTTCGGGGAGGTGTTTTACTGCAGACACTGTCTCCATTGGGTCTTCACTCCTAGGCACTTTGGGGATTTACGGGGGGTGGGGGGGTGAGGCATTTCTTAGGTGATGGTAGACCGTTACTGGGCACCGAGACATAGCAAACAAGTGACATAATGCAAAGGAAGAGATATAAATGGGACAAAAGGACCAGTCCTTAGGGAGAATTTATGGCCACAGCCTAGTTGAAATAACTGATGTGATTAGCAGAGGAAAGGAGCGTTTGGGGGGGCAAGCAGGAGCTGTGCCATCCTGATGGGATTTCGCATCTACAGATAGTCGTTGTGTAAAGACTGGTAATGACTATGACCCTTGCAAACTGGAGATGTGCAATTGATTTCTTTTCTCCCTGGCTTTTATAATGACCCTGTTCCAATCACTGTCCTCCACGCAGGAAAGGACAGAGACTAGAGTGGCCATCCTTTTTTCCTTGGCCGTCTTCCCAAGGCCTTAAGCTTTGGACCAAGGGAAACTGCATGGAGACATATTTCAGTTGAGAATGGAAACTGCAACTTTTCACCAATTATTTAAAGCACTGTTGATGAATCACTGTTTTTAGACACCTTTGTTTTGAGGGATTCCACAGATTGTTTCTATACAAATGTAAATCTAAAAAAAAAAAATGTTGTTCAACTATTTTATTATCTTAGACTATATCAAAGTATTTGTGGTGTGTAATAAAAAACAAAACAGAAAACCCTGCAGACTTAATAAAAATGACAGGCTAAAATGCAGTGCTGCTTGTTTGGTAACGACTTACAGTTTGGGGATGGCAGGCAATGGCCTGCTTTTTATATTGAAAGGAGAAGGAAATAAGCAATTTATTTTTAGGTCAAATAAAAACTTCCCTTTATTGCTAGGGTTTATATGAGGCAGGCATGTTTCTCTATTACTAGCAATTACGTAACAGGTCATCATTTAGCTCAGAGGGGATGTAGAATAATTAAATTGTTGTTGTAAAATATGCATTTCACCTCAGCCTTGTATAGAGTGAGTGGAAGGCAAGATTATTGCCTTTGGGAAACCTGTAACCTAGAAAGGACACAAATACATAAAACAGGTTCCCTTTGGGAGAGAAGGTAATTACCTAGTGTGAAATGTGGCAAAGGTGCTGAGCTTGACACTTCGATTTTCTGAGACGTGTGTCTCAGAGTATTTTATGACAAGTGATTAAGAAGACCTTACTTTGAGGATTTAAAGCAGGCACCTTTCTTTGTGCCTTTCACTGGATCCAGCCGGGACCATGAACTGATTCACAGCGCCATCTGCTGGTCATCACCTCTCGGCTCGCTAGCCCAAGAATGTCTCAATGAGGACAAACCTCTAGGAAAGATAACGTTTTTCAACTATTTCATTAAAAATATTGGAAAACACCAGGAAGTGTTAATATGTTGAATTGTTATGACATCAGAAACATGCAGCTAATGCTAAAGTTAACCATGAGATACGTTTATCACCAGTCATTACTAAAGTTTTTGTTCTGTTTTGTTTCTCCTAAACCAAAAAAACCCAAACCTATTGCCGGCGAGTCGATTCCAACTCACAGGGACCCTAGAGGACAGAGTAGAATTGCCCTGTAGGGTTTCCAAGGCTGTAATCTTTATGGAAGCCGACTGCCACATCTTTCTCCAGCAGAGTGGCTAGTGGTTTT
The DNA here is from genome assembly GCF_030014295.1 of Loxodonta africana. Classification (NCBI taxonomy): domain Eukaryota; kingdom Metazoa; phylum Chordata; class Mammalia; order Proboscidea; family Elephantidae; genus Loxodonta; species Loxodonta africana. The sequence continues at coordinate 49,358,612 of NC_087348.1, forward strand.
GAACTGCTGACCTTTCAGTTAGCAGCCAAACGCTGAGCCACCAGGGCTCCTTTTTCTCCTTGGAGATGAGAAATAATTAAGTAATGCCTCTCTTGGTCTGTAAAGTGCTAAAAGTGGCTGAGAAATTTCATTAAGGTACCTATTTAAAACAAATCTAATTATATCGCGTTCCAGCTGAGGTGGTTGGTGAGGTGCTATCCATGGGGGGAAATTTGTTCTAAATCAGTGGTTTTCTAAACATGGTCCCAGAACCGGCGGTGTCAGTGTCACCTTGGAACTTGTTAGAGATGCAGATTCTTGGGCCCCACCCCAGGCCTCCTGAATCACAGTCTCTGAGGATGGGGTCCAACCATCTATTTTAACAAGTCTTTGTGGTGCAGTGATTAAAGTACTCAGCTGCTGGCCAAAAGGTCAGCAGCTCAAAACCACCAGCAGCTTCCTGGGAGAAAGATTGACAGTTTGCTTCTGTAAAGATTTACAGCCTTGGAAACCCTATGGGGCAGTTCTGGTCTGTCCTACAGTGTCTGTGTAAGTTGGAATCCACTGGGCAGCAACAGGTTTTATGGGTGATTCTGACTCACATTCAAGTTTGAGAATTGCTGTTCTAATCATCCTCCACGTAGGAAGGTAATGCACTCTAAGTTGTTAATGGTCAATATTTGACACAGAGGTTCATCAGTGAGTAACGTTTCCACATGTAGACAAACACTTTCTATCCATGATCCCGAAACTGATGACGTGTATGTACTTTTGTCACTCAGCTAACAGTTGGCCTGTGCTTTGTTTACCAGATCAATCACACCTCAGTCCCCCATTTGAAATCCTATCAACATAAATACTACTACTGTAATAATTATTTTGGCTATGCAATTATCCTATTAAAAAGTATTAGGTAAAAATAAAAATGATTCTTTATTCCTAATCCTCATTATAATACTACACATCTCAAATTTAAAAAATCAGCCAATACTTCAACAAATTAGTATCCTCAACAAAGTAATAATTGACATTTTCTATTTGTCAACTGCACCATCTTGCAGAATTGCGGATGGACAGGTAGGGTCTTTGTGGCAAGTTACCTCAGGGCCTAAATGTCTAACCCACAACTGACTTGAGAGGACATGTAAAGGGATCTCAAAGGGGACCAGCCCCTTGAGTCTACCCTGGTGGTCCTCACCTGGGTGTGTAACCGTGTGCCCTCCACTCTAGACCTGGTGTCAGGAGAACCAGGCACCTGCTCCCTGCCATGATCCAGTGCCTTAATTAGGCAGTTTGCTGTACGTGCTACTTCCTCTTACCTCATTAACGTCTTCTGTCCCAAACCAGCTTCCTTTTCTTCCACCTTTAACAGAGCCATTACTTCTCAGGGAACTTTGGAATCCTATAAAGTTAAAATAGAGTAGTGGATAAAACCAAAAACCCAACCCATTGTTGTCAAGTCAATTACAATACATACCAACCCCATGTGTTAGAAAGTAGAACTGCTCAATAGGATGTTCTTGGCTGTAATCATTTTTACAGAAGCAGTTCACCAAGCCTTTCTTCCATGGAGCTGCTGGGTGGGCTTGAACCACCAATCTGTAGTTTAGCAGCCGATCACAAACTGCTTGTGCCACCCAGACTCCTAGTTGGTTTGAATTGCTTTGTGCAACGGATCGCTTTTGTGTGGGACTGTGCAAATAGGGTAATTGTGGCCCACCAAGGGGATTCGTTGGTTTTGTCATTCTGCTGAGCTTGAAATGAGCCACCCCAGAGGTGAGAAAGAGAGGATCCCACCATCACCAGGAGCGGAGAGTGCATCCTTTGAACCCGGCATCCCTGCGCTGAGAAGCTCCTGGAACCAGGAGACAGAGAGAAAGAGAGAGCTTGAGAAGTGGTGGCAGAGAAACAATGGGAGGAGATGTCCAGCACACGGAGCGAAAAAGCTGAGCACCTGGGTTGCCTCTGGGGACTTAGTGGCAGGGCTAAAAGAGCTTTGTAATACTTGCCTGAGCAGGACAGAGGCCTAGGACCAGAGAGAGGCCTGCTGGCGAGCATGGCTGGGAAGAGGCTGTCCTGATGGGAGAAGTGTATCCTGAGCGTTCCTCAACCTGAATTGTAACCTGTTACTTCCCTAAGAAACCCCATAACTGTGAGTATCGTCTGTGAGTTCTGTGTGGCCATTGCAATGAATTATCAAACCCAGCAGAGAAGTGGAGAGTACCGTGGGGGGGATGGTTGGTGTCAGAGGTGGTAAAGATGGCACAGAGAAGAGGCATGTCTGACCACCGCCTTGTAGGACTCAACCTTGAGCAGCTGATCTCGATTTTCCTTCCCCCTTGTGAAATTAAAGGAGGTCAGATGTTGTCCCCGCACCATTTTCACAATTGCAATGACATGACTTAACAAACATTTATATATCACTTAGCATGTGCTTTACACCTGGTGCTTTGCCAATTCTAGGTGCAGGCCAGGTTCTATTTATTATCATCTTCATTTTACTGCTGAGGAAGCTGGGGCACAGAGAGGTTCATTTACTTAGCTAAGATCCTACAACTGATAAATGACACAAATAAGCTTGAACCAAGGCTCTTAGCCTCTGTGTTCTTGGGCTTACCTCACTGAACCTCAAATTTCTCATCTGCAAAATGGGGAAAATGAATGCCTTTCTCCTAGAGTTATTCGAGGATATTTGAGCTCAGTCTAGCCAGAAATGTAAACAAATCACAAGGATACAAGATCAGCACCATAATAAAGATACATAAAAAGTGCTATAGAAACACAGATAAGGGAACAATGAAATCTGCCTGGAGAGGGGAGGGGGTGGCTGTCTGGAGTGAAGAGGAAGTGACATTTGAAATGGCCTTGGACCAGGAAGTGGGGAGTTGTATGGGCAAGAATAAAGACTCAGAGACCTGGACTATACAAGGCAAGTCTTCAGGGGAGCCTGGAATTTTCATGGTGGTAAGGTTGGGGGTGGGGTATTGACTAGAGAGGAGCTGGTGGGGTGATCTTTAATTCTCAGTTCCATCACATAATGTTACTACTGTCCCAGGGACAAAATCTGGGTCCAGTGAATATTGCTGACTTCTTATTTGACATAGACCCTCTGGTCAAGCCCCTCTTCTTCCCAGCAGTCTCCCTCAACCTCTCCAATTTACATCTACTCCTCATTCAGTGGTTTTAAGCTTTAGTGTTTAGGAGTCTCCTAAATGGAAATCCTGGTAGCTTAGTGGTTAAGTGCTACAGCTGCTAACCAAGAGGTTGCCAGTTCAGATCTGCTGGGTGCTTCATGGAAGCTCTATGGGGCAGTTCTACTCTGTCCTGTAGGGCTGCTATGAATTGGAATCGACTCGATGGCAGTGGGTTTGGTTTTTTTTTTTTTTTTTTGGTCAACTGAAAGAAGAGCCTATTAATACACAGGCTCCCGGGCTGAACCACAAATCTGCAGGGTCATGATCTCTTGGGAGTGTGGTCCAGGAATCTACATGCTCGCCAACCCACTCCCCCGCCCCTTTCTCTTACTGTTGTACTTTATTGTTATTGTAGGTTGTTTCCTCACTTCAACCAGAAACTGCCGTTAAACCCTTCATTCCTTGAAGGCAGGGATGGTGTCTCTTATTTATCCCTATGTCTCCAGACCCTAGCACATGCTGGCTAGGTACTTACATGCATGTGCTAGTGTCTGGGTAATATAGTAGGCATTTACATGTTGTTGAAATGATTTTTAACTCTCCTCACATCTTCCATAGATCCCTGGATGGTACAAATGGCTTGTGCTCAACTACTAACTTAAAGGCTGGCTGTTTGAACCCACCCAGTGATACCATGGTAGAAAGGCCTGGCGATCTACTTCTGTAAAGATTACAGCCAAGAAAACCCTATGGAGCAGTTCTACTCTGTAACACATGGCATCACCATGAGTTGGAATCGATTCGTCGGCAGTGGATTTGCTTTTTCACAGCTTTCATAGTATTTATTGTATATAGTCTTTGTTTTATTTAAAATTTTGTTGTTGTTCGGTGCCATACAGTCAGTTCCAACTCAGAGGGACGCTATGTACAACAGAACGAAACACTGCCTGGGCCTGCCTCATTCTCACAATCGTTATGCTTGAGCCCGTTGTTGCAGCCACTGTGTCAATCCACCTCATTGAGGGTCTTCCTCTTCTTCACTGACCCTCTCCTTTACAAAGCATGATCTCCTTCTCCAGGGACTGGTTCTCCTGATAACATGTTCAAAGTGTGTGAGATGAAATCTCATCATCCTTGCTTCTAAGGAGCATACTGGCTATATTTCTTCCAAGACAGATTTTTTCATTCTTCCAGTAGTCCATGATATATTCAATATTCTTTACCAACATCATAATTTTAAAGTATATCCACTACTTAAAAACTTCACATGGGAAGAAAGGTTTATGTCAAACTAGCCTGTAAGCTCCTATTCATTTATTGTGCTTTAGGTGAAAGTTTACAAACCAAGTCAGCCTCTCATACAAAAAGTAATATACACCTTGCTATGTACTCCTAGCTGCTCTTCTCCTAATGAGACAGCACATTCCTCTTCTCTACCCTGTATTCCCCGTGTCCATTCAACCAGCTCCTGTCCCCTCTGCCTTCTCGTCTCACCACCAGACAGGAGCTGCCCACATAGTCTCATGTGTCTGCCTGAGCCAAGAAGCTCACTCCTCACCAGTATCATTGTCTATCTTATTGTCCAGTCCAATCCCTGTCTGGAGAGTTGGTTTCAGGAATGGTTCCAGTCTTGGGCTAACGAAGGGTCTGGGGACCATGACTGTCAGGGTCCCTTCCGTCTTAGTCAAACCATTAAGCCTGGTGTTTCTACAAGAATTTGAGATCTGCATCCCACTCTTCTCCTGCTCCATCAGGGATTCTCTGTTGTGTTCCCTGTCAGGGTAGTGATCGGTGGTAGCCAGGCACCATCTAGTTCTTCCGGTCTCAGGCTGATGGAGTCTCTGGTTTATGTGGCCCTTTCTGTCTCCTGGGCTCATCTTTACCATGTTCTTGATGTTCTTCATTCTCCTTTGCTCCAGGTAGGATGAGACCAATTGATGCATCTTAGATGGCTGCTTGCTAGCGTTTAAGACCCCAGAAGCCTCTCACCAAAGTGGGACGCAGAATGCTTTCCTAATACATTTTGTTATGCCAATTGACCTAGATGTCACCTGAAGCCATGGTCCCCAGACCCCCATCCCTGCTACTCTGGCCTTCAAAGCATTTGGTTGTATTCAGGAAACTTCTTTGCTTTTGGTTTAGCCCAGTTATGCTGACTTCCCCTGTGTTGTGTGTTGCCTTTCCCTGTACCTAAAATAGTTCTAGTCTACTATCTAGTTAGTGAATATCCCTCTCCCTCCCTCCCTACCCTTGTAACCATAAAAGAAAATTTTCTTCTGTATTCAAACTTTATCTAGAGTTCTTATAATAGTGGTCTCATATAATATTTGTCCTTGTGCAACTAATTTCACTCAGCATAACGCCTTCCAGATTCCTCCATTTATGAGATATTTCACAGATTCATCGTTCTTGATCATTTAGTAGGATTCCATTGTGTGAATATACCATAATTTATTTATCCATTTATCCGTTGATAGGCATCTTGGTTGCTTCCACCCTTTTGCAATTGTAAACAGTGCTGCAATTAACATGGGTGTGTATATATCTGTTCATGTGAAGGTTCTTATTTCTCTAGGATATATTCCAAGGAGTGGAATTGCTGGATTATATGGTAGTTCTATTTCTAGCTTTTTAAGGAAGTGCCAAATCAATTTCCAAAGTGGTTGTGCCATTTTACATTCCCACCAGCAGTGTGTAAGTGTTCCAGTCCATCTGCAACCTCTCCAACATTTATTATTTTGTGTTTTTTGGATTAATGCCAGCCTTGTTGGGGTGAGATGGTATCTCATCATAGTTTTAATCTGCATTTCTCTAATGGGTAAGGGTCATGAGCATTTCCCCATGTATCTGTTAGCTACCTGAATGTCTTCTTTAGTGAAATGCCTGTTCATATCCTTTACCCATTTTTTAATTGGGGTATTTGTCTTTTTGTAGTTGAGTTTTTGCAGTATCATATAGATTTTAGAGGTCAGACACTGATTGGAAATGTCATAGCTAAAAAGTTTTTCCCAGTCTGTAGGTAATCTTTTACTCTTTTGGTGAAGTCTTCGGATGAGCAAAGGTGTTTGACTTTTAGGAGCTCCCAGTTACCTAGTTTCTCTTTTGGTGTTTGTACATTGTTAGTAATGTTTTGCATACTGTTCATGCCATATACTAGGGCTCTTAATGTTGTCCCTACTTTTTCTTCCATGATCTTTATCATTTTAGATTTTATATTTAGGTCTTTGATCCATTTTGAGCTTGTTTTTGTGCATGGAGTGAGGTATGGGTCTTGTTTCATTTTTTTGCAGATGGATATCCAGTTATGCCAGCACTAGTTGTTAAAGAGGCTGTCTTTTCCCCATTTAACAGACTTTGGGCCTTTGTTAAATATCAGCTGCTCATATGTGGATGGATTTATGTCTGGATTCTCAATTCTGTTCCGTTGGTCTATGTATCTGTTGTTGTACCAGTACCAGGCTGTTTTGACTCCTGTGGCGGTATAATATGTTCTAAAATCAGGTAGCATGAGGCCTCCCACTTTGTTCTTTTTCAGTAATGCTTTACTTATCTGGGGCCTCTTTCTCTTCCATATGAAATTGGTGATTTGTTTCTCCATCTCATTAAAAAATGTCACTGGTATTCCTAAGTATTTTATCTTCTTGGGGGCTATTGTAAATGTATTGATTTGATGATTTCCTCTTCTACGTTCTCTTTGTTGGTGTAGAGGAATCCAACTGATTTATGTATGTTAATCTTGTTTCCTGATGCCTGTAAGTTCTTAAGCATCACCTAGGACACCTAGGCCAAGGTTATGTATATAGAAAACATGGAGTAAATATTTATGGGATGAATAGATGAGAGGGAGGGGTAGAGAGTAAATAGATAGAGAGCTGAGGCTTTCTGCCATTTTGAGACTGAATGACAAACCAAAGCCTAAGTTGGGAACAAAAGTCAGGAACCTCCAGGCCTGGGGAAGAGGAGATATGAGATGGATCTGGAGCATCTTGTTATTCCAGAAAGTAAGGAAGTGCTCCAAAAAGTGATGTCAATATGCCAGAAAGAAAAAGGAGTCAGCTCAACGTGGCCCTCACTGGCCAAGTCTGGACAACTTAACTACCAAAATAATTAATGACAACAATGAGTTATAAACCATTGAGAAAAATAAAACTTCATGAGTTCATACCGATTATAAATACATGGGGAGAAGGGAGGACTTTTGCTTACAGTAGATTCCCGAATGTCAACTGGCAAATGTGAAGAAAGCGCTAGACCTGAAAAATCATCATTTTGCAACTATCACAGTAAAGCTTGGATGAAGGTAGATCCATCAATAAATGCTAAATGTCAACAAAGAGCAGGAGATTCACGCAGTCTTAAAGTGTCTTCCCATAGATTGCTTATTAGTTACAAGGGAGGGGAAGAAAAACTCAAAACCATTAACTACACAGTGGAGAAACTGGACAACACCTTGACCAGGTGATCAACAAGGGGCAGATGGACATTGTGTGGCTCCAGATGTGATACCTTGAAAAGGACACAACCTCACTCTTTTCAGTACTCTGGCTGAGAATGCATAACCTGAATCTAATTATGAGACAAATTATCAGTCAAACCCAAAATGATGAGCCTTCTATGTTAAAAAAGGGGGGAGGTGGTGGTGGAAACACTAGTCTTCAAAAATGTTAATGTCATAAAAGAAAAAGGCTGTGGAAATATTCCAGAATAAAGAAGGCTGAGGAGACCTGACAACTAAATCCAATGCCTGGTCCTACACTGGATCCAGGACTAGAGGAGGAAAATGCTATAAAAGACATTACTGGATCGATTAATATAACTGGAATACAAATGAGTGGACTAGTTAAAAGTATTGAGTTAATATCAAATTTACTGAAGTTGACAACTGTACTGTGGTGATTTAAGAGAATACCCCGTTTCTTAGGAAATACACACTGAAATATTTAGGAGTAAAGAGCATTGTAACTTATTCTCAAATGATTGAGAAAAAATTATATACAGTATAAATAAAATAAAACACATGTAATATATTTTACAATAAATAAAATTTAATTTTCATAATAAAGTTTATTTTTAAAATAAATAAAAATTTATGTTTATAATAAATAAAAATGATATATATCAAACAGACATGTGTGTATGTATGTGTATAGAGAGAGAAAGAGAAAGAACAAATGGTAAAGCAAATGGGGTAAAAATGTTAACAATAGGTGAAACTACGCAAAGGATATAAAGATGCACTATTTCTATTGTTGCAATTTGTCTGTAAACTTGAAACTATTTCCAAATAAAAATTAAAATAAAAAACAACTCAGAAACATTGGCTTTGTCTTGTTTTGGGCTTTGGGCTCTGTTAGGAGAACAAGGGGGATGAAGACAGGAAAATACGGTCTAGAATTTAATAACATACTACTGTGCATTTGTCAGAATTTTAATGTAGTTTTGACCTTAAAAATAAAGAATGTGTCTCAAGCAACTGATTTTCTCCCCGCTTAATAGGAATGATGTGTTTAGGAGGATTCACTTACCGTCAATTTCTGAAGCAGGTTACTTCCCAATCTTATAAAATGAGCTTGCTAAATATTCTGTATTTCTTTTGTAATTGGGATCAATATTTAACCACTTGGTTCAGAAATGAGTGTATTATAGGGGCAGGAATCTGAGCGATAATGTTTTGTACGTAGATCTAAGAATTGAGTTAAAAGAAGTTTCAAAGCACTAATGTCACTTCTGTTCTCTACCCGTGGCTGTATATTAATTCTCCAAGAAAATCATCATTGCTCTGAGTTAATAGAATCTTTGAAGCTAAATCAAGTCAATTTCCCATTGTCACATTGTGATGCTTTTGAACTGGGCTCACCGAATTATCCTATTTGATGGCCACTTTGAAGATGGCTTTGTGGCGATCCCAAAAGAACTCATAGCAGCAGCATCTGTGCCTCAGCTTCCCTACCTCACCCCATTCATTCTAATTACTAAATGAGCGGCTCAGGGCAAATGCCCCTCCCCTTTTAGTTATATAGGATATAAAATAGATATTAAGGCAATGTAATGTGATAGAACACTAGGATGGAAATGCTGTCGTGTGCCAGCCATCCAGTCAATTTCCACTCATAGCAAGACTAAAGGATGGTGTAGGACTGCCCCATAGGGTAGCTGCCAGGTCTTTTCTCTTGCAGAGCAGCTGATGGGTTCAAACCTCCTACCTTCCTGTTACCAGCCTAGAGCTTTAACTATCGTGCCACTAAGGCCCCTTGGAACGGAAATGAAACCAAACCAAAAAACCAAACCCTTTGCCGTGGAGTTGATTCCAACTTACAGCAACCGTATAGAGAGAGTAGAACCGCCCCGTAGGGTTTCTAAGGAGAAGCTGATGGATTTGGACTGCCAATCTTTTGGTTAGCCGGGCACTTAACCACTGTGGAATGGAAATACGAAACCTGATTTTCCCACTAAGTAGGGGGTGTGTCTTTGGGCTGACCTCAGTTTCCTCGTTTGCAAAATGAGGAACTTGGAGTAGATTATTTTTAAGAAACTGCTACTCAAAGTTTGGTTTATAGATAGATAAGTATGGAAATTGGGAGTAAGCTTTTTGTGGTAGTCAGTCTCCAATATGGCTCTCAATAATTTTTGTCTCCTGGTATTCATGCCCCATGTAGTCCCTGCCCATATGAAATAGGCCAAACCATTCTAACCAATAGAATGTTGTGAAAATGACAAGGGTGGCTTCTAAGCCTAGGTCATAAAAAACTTTGTGGCTTCCGCATTGCTTTCTCTGGGACCGCCTGCTCTGGGGAAAACCAGTTGCCATACAATGGAGATGTTCAAGCAGCAATATGGGGAGGTCCATGTGGAGAAGAGGAACTGAGGCCTCTTGCCAACAGCCAGCACTCATTTTCCAATCATATGGATGGATCACCTTGAATGTGGATCTTCCAGGCCCAGTCAAGCCTTCAGATATCTTGAATGTATTCACGAAATACCCCAAGGCAGAATCATCTACTGATCTGCTCCTGAATTTCTGACGCAGAGAAATTGCAAGATGATAAACAGCTGTTCTTTGGGTGGCAGAAACAATTAAGCGCTTGACTGATAAATGAAAGCTTGGCGGTCTGAGCCCACGTAGAGTTGCCTTGGAATAAAGGCCTGGGGATCTACTTCTGAAAAATCAGCCATTGAAAATCATATGGGACATAGTTCTGCTCTGACACACATGAGGTCATGAGTCCGAATCAACTCCATGGCAACTGGTTATTATTGCTTTAAGCCATTGAGTGTGGGGGAATTGTTATGCAGCAAGCAATAAGGAAAACACATTTAGAAAATTTGGTGGCAATTTGAAGGAGTAATTTTATTTTTGTTGAATGTAATAACTTTTTAAAAATTAGGCTTTTATTTTGTATGTCTTAAAATTTTAATTTTTTCAGTCATTTGATTTTTGTTCTTTATAAAAGTACACTACATGACAGATTGAAAATTAGAAACAAAAAGTCCTGCTCGATAGAGTTTGAAAAGCTTGGATCAGATTAATATAATCTTAGAGTTAAAAATTTTTCTTAGAAATTATCTGGTCCAGCTCTCACTCAGTAAATGAACCGTCTCTTAGAGAGTTTTCCTTCAATTTTCCAGCCATAGAATTCTGATTTTTGGCAGCATTATTATTATCATCACTGATATTATAATACCTTTTATTGAACATTTGCCATACAAAGGTACTGTGCTAAGCATTTTGTAGTCCTTACAACAATCCTATGCAGCAGATATTTTTATCCTAATTTTACAGAAAAGGATACTGAAGCTTGAGGAAAAGCCTGGACTTTTATCCCGGTTGTCTAACTCCAAAACCTATTATATTGACTCTAGCTTCGTTAATTTATTTATCTCAGTAAACTTTATTTTATATAACCAAATGACATATGTTTTCTTGGACATTGGAAATTACTTCTCCATTTATTTTAAGGAAAAGAGACAAAATGCAGATTCTAACACAACCAGTGAAAAGAAAATGTCCAAAGAATTTTGCCACCTAGAACTTTTTCATCACACTTAATGCTGCTTGATAAAATGTGAGGGAGATGTCATGTAGAAGACTATCAATAGTTTTTGGAGACAAACAGGCTCGAGTTTAAGTTCTAGTCAGTCTCCTCATCTATAAAATAGGGATAATAATATTTACTTAAGCATATTATTGTAAAAATTATAGGTAATCTACATAAAGCAACTAGCACAGTTCCCAACATTCATGCTTGCATGCATTAATTAGTTCCACAGCTATGCACTGAGCATCTCCTAGGTTCTTGGGAATAGAGATACAGTGGCGAGCAAGACAGACAAGGTCCCTACTATAGTACTTACATTCTAGTGGGAAGAAGCATAAAGTAAACAAATTAACAAATAGATGAACATGTCTATTTTACAGAGTGATAAATGAAATTTAGAAAATAAGATAACATGATAGAAAACAAAGAGGTGCAGAGTAATGTTCTCATTTTGGATGGGGGTGAATGGTGGTCAGGGAAGGCCTCAGTGAGGAAGTGACTTTAAGCTAGGAACAGAATGACGGGAAGGATGGTCCAGCCATATAGACATTCAGAAACAGAGGGAATAGGCAAATTGAAGCTCTTAAGCCAAGAACAAGCTTAGTGAGCTCAAAAAACACCAAGAAGGCTAGAGTGGCTAGAGGGGAAAGGTGGTACATGAGGTCAAATCATGTAGGATCTTGTAGGCCTGAAGGTGAGCTCAGATTTTATTCTAACTGCAGTGGCAAGCCTCTGGAATCTCTTAAGCAAAAGAGTGGTATACTGATCAATGTTTTTAAAAGATCATTCTGGCTACCATGTGCATGTTGGACTGTAGAGATACCAGGTGGGAGACTATTGCATCATCCAGTTGAAAGACGATGGTGGCTTGGACCATGGTATTTGCTGCAGAATGGAGAAAATTGGACAGATTCAAGATACATTTCAGAGGTAGCTGAAAGGACTTAGGAAACACTGAACAAATGTTTGTTTTATTATTATTACTACTAATAGAGACTCTTTAACCATCTTGTGCATCATTTTGTGTTGAAGAAACATTGTCTTAACAGTGTTGCTGGCAACACTATTAGCCCTATTCTTGAAAGGTTTTACTTGCTTAGTGTGACCAGAGGAAATGAGCTATTGAGAAAAAGAAAAAAAATCATTTGAATTTAGACAAAAGTCTTTCTGCATTATCAGGTGATTGCAACAAAAAAAAAAAAGAAGAAGAAGAAAAGAAAAATGCTTGGCCTTAACTGCTGGGCAATTGGGATCATTAGAAAAAATGTGAATCTTCTGATTCAGCCTACTATGGCTTATAATGAAACCAGGTGCTCAAGGACAAGTAAACCCAGCGTTACTAAACAGGGGCAAGTGAAACAAGTCAGACTCAGCCACATACAAAGATGAAGTAAAGTCTAAATGGGAGAACGTTTAGTTTGGGAAGATGGTGGCCTAAGATAGCCTACAATACCTACAGATGCTGAAAAAATTATATTCAAAGATATTTAAATGCACAACTGAACTGTAGGAAAAACAAATAATGGGAATATTCGGTCCAGAAAGAGATAGAGGTCAGAAAAGTTGCTGGCACTGAGATGCTCTAGGGGAGTTACTAGCCATTATAATCTGGCTAAATGCAGGTAAAAGTGATGAATATTGTTGTGAAGTAGGAGACTGGAAGCAAGACATCTACATAAAGCAGAGATCTCAAAAGGCTGCATCCTCAGTGAAAGGATGAACTTAAAAAAAAAAAATCTATCCACAGGTGCAGAGAGATGTCAAGGAAGTTTGTAATCTCTGCCAGGATTCTGGGTGAGGGAAAATAAAAGTCCCCCCTGAGAACTCAAAACCTCAGGCCTGCTGCTTACCTAGGTTCTGAATTTACAATAGGTGTGTAGCCCAGGAACCACTTTTCTCAATCCAAAAAATTACAATAAAAATTTATATTAGCCCAGTGAATTGCTCTGTCTTACCAGGAAGAAACAAATACAAACTTTCTCTGAAGGGACACACCTGAAACTCAGATTCCAAGGAATTTCAATGGAAAAATAAAGCCTTACTCAACAAAACAAAATCAGAATACACGAGGATAACAGCACCCCCCCATGAACAATTGCCAGCAAATACCACGAACAGAAAAATTCGAGGCCCCAAGAATTTCAGTTATTAGAAAAGCATTTTGAAAAAGAATATAAAATAAGCATGGTAAAAATAATTAAAGATATTAAAAATAGAAATGTAAGAAAAGAACAATTCTCTTTTTTAAAAAATGACATATTTGAACAAGAATCAAATAGAAAGCCTAGAAAGCAAAAATAAAATAACCGAAATTAAAAACTCATTGAGTGGTTTAAAGAGTTTAGACAGTTAAGTAAAGAATTAGTGAGCTGGCAGACAGAGTTGAGAAAATTACCCAGAGTAAGATGAAGAGAAATGGAGATTAGAATGAGAAATTTCAACATCTAACTGGAGTTTCAGAAGGAAAGAATAGAGATATTTGAAGAGAGGAAATATTTGAAGAGTTAGTAGCTGATAATTTTCCAGAATTGATTAAACTCACATGAATTCTCACATGCCAGAGGCACAGCTTGTCCATAATTGGATATATAACATAAATCCACACCAAAATACATTGTAGTAAACCTGCAGAATGCCAAAGACAAAATCTTAAGAAGAGCCAGAGAGGGGGAAAAAAAACAATGCAAAAAAGAACAAAAGTAGACTGACAGTAACCTTTGTAAAAGCAACATTGAACCAAACCAAAACCAAACCCAGTGCCGTCGAGTTGATTCCGACTCATAGCTACCCTATAGGACAGAGTAGAACTGCCCCATAGAGTTTCCAAGGAGCGCCTGGTGGATTCAAACTGCCAACCCTTGGGTTAGCAGCCATAGCACTTAACCACTACACCACCAGGGTTTCCAAAAGCAACATTAGAAAGCGGAAAATAATAGAATAACATCTTCATATTGCTCAGGGTTAGAAAAATCTTATACCCTGCTAACTATAACTCAAGAAAACAACAACAGAAAAACAAACCTCTTGCCATCAAGTTGATTCCGACTCATAGCAACCCTATAGTCACTGAAGAAAAAAAATCACTCAATCACAAAAGGGCAAATACTGTACAAGACCACAATTGCAGAAAGAAATAATCTTTAATGGCTACAAGGGAGGGGAGGGGTGAGAAGGAAAAAACACTAACTAGACAATAGATAAGTGGTAACTTTGGTGAAGGGTACAACAGTAGACAATACTGGGGAAGTCAGCCCAACTTGACTAAGGCAAAGTCACAGAAGCTTCATAGACACTTCCAAACTCTGTGAAGGATCAGGTTACTGGGCTGAGGGCTGGGGACCATGGTCTTGGGGGATATCCAGCTCAAATGGCATAACATAGTTCATAAGGAAAAGGTTCTACATCCTACTTTGGTGAGTAGATCTGGGGTTTTAAAAGCTTTGGAGTGACCATCTAAGATATGTCTACTGGTCCAACCCCATCTTAAGCAAGGGAGAATGAAGAAAACCAAAGGCCCAGGAAAAGATTAGTCCAAAGGGCTAATGGACCACAAGTACTACAGCCTCCACCAGACTGAGTCCAGCACAACTAGATGATACCCGGCTACCACCATCAACTTCTCTGACAGGGATCACAACAGACAGGGAGAAAAATGTAGAACAAAATTCAAACTCAAAAAAAAGACGAGATTTATTGATTTGACAGAGACTGGAGCAACCCTGAGAGTATGGCCCCCGGACACCATTTTAACTCAGTACTGAAGTCGCTCCTGATGTTCACCCTTCAGCCAAAGATTAGAGAAGCCCATAAAACAAGCAATAATACATGTAGTTCAAGCATATGTATGAGACGAAATGGGCATACCAGCCCAGGGGCAAAGTCAAGAAGGCAGGAGGGGACAGGAAACCTGTTGATGGGGAACCCAAGGGTGAGAAGGGGAGAGTGTTGACACGTCCTGGGGTTGGCAACAAATGTCAGAAATCAATATGTGTATTAATTGTTTAATGAGAAACTAATTTGCCCTGTAAACTTCCACCTAAGGCACAACTAAAAAAAAAAAGAGATTTTACCCTAAGTCTGTGGGTCCAGGAGAAAGCTGGATCTGGGGGCATGTTGCTGATGAATTTTTACCCAATCCATTGTCCTCTATTGACCATCTGTCCAAGGCACCTTTGTAGCAGAAACAAGACATACCATAAATTATTTCTTACAATTGTAAAATTGAAACCTACCTATTTACCTACCTGGCGATTTGAACCCACCAGCCAGTCCTCGGGAGAAAGATGTAGCAGTCTACTTCCGTAAAGATTTACAGCCTTGGAAACCCTGGGAGGTAGTTTTACCCCGTCTTATATGGGAGCTATGGTTTGTTTTTTTTTTTTTTGGTTCTACTTACCTACCTACCTACTTTACTTGTTGTAAAGATAAATATAGCATTAGAACAATACCTGCCACATAGTAAATGCTATGTAAATGGTTGCAATTCTTATTTATGTGTTCATATTCTGAAAACTAATTATTAAAAAAAAAAATTATTAGGTTAAGAAAAAGAGTCAATAGGTTAAATTTGCCAAATTCATCTTAGAGGAGTGCGGTTTTTATAGAAAATGTGGAGTTATGATACCTAGGATGTTTTGCCAACATTACCGTTAGTAATAAATTGTCAAATGAGATAATAGATTCAGAGAATTGAGGACCTAGAGGGGCAAAGACCAATACTTTCCTTTTCTAGATGAAGAAGAATGAGACCCAGAGAAAGAAAGCCACAATAGCAAACCAGGAATCATGACAAATAGCTCACAGTCCCCATCCAGGATGCTACGCCATGGATAAATAAGCTTAAAAAAATAAAGTTCTTCAGAAAGGCTAAACACTGTACAAACAAGAGGCAGTGTGAGCACTATATTTGGGCAAATAAAGTCAGAATCTGCTTATCAGTTCCTCTAATGGAAATAACAACCAGCACGAGCAAAATACCTTGTGATTCAAAAGAGAGGAGGACCCAGTTTACCAGATCTCCTGTTACTACTGTCAGAATCCTCCCAGCTATTATACCTTGGAAAAATATTAACCTGTTCAGCCAACAGACAAATGTAAAAGAAGAGAAAGCAAGTGATGCTAAACGTTGCAATGCCCCCTGATATTCAAATATATTTTCCTGAGCTGTGTTTAATGCCAGCATCATTTTTTTAAAGAGACATATCAGTTTCAAGCCAAGGTTTTATTGCACATTCCCCAATTCTTCACTGCTCAGACTATGGGGGAAAACAATATAAAGAATGGTCAGCCACATTACTTTTTAATTTAATGCCCTTCAGTAAGGGCAATAGCAGCGAGGCATGATAGAGATTTCAGGGAGGACAGCAAATGGGGAACACTCATTAGTGCAACATCTTCCATGAATATTGGTTGCAGCAGCTGTGTCTGCCATCACTCTCTCGGGGTAATGCCTTGCTTCCCATTGTCATTGTATCTCAGAATCAAATTATTTGAATTCTAGACACATCAACAGCATACGGAAGGGACCCTGCCAATTTTTGCTGCTGGCTTGGAAAAGAACATCATGAAGCATTACTCATATATACGACTCCCAGGCTCCTGCTGTAAATTCAGTGGGCAGGACTGCCTCCAGGTGCAGCCCTTCAGCTTAGCTCTCTAATCCTGTAACCCTTTAGCACCAGCTCCTTCCCAGAAATATGTGCACATGTTCCCTGTGCCAGGGCTTCCACGTCTTTAAGCCTCCTTTCAGGTGGGTGAGTCCCGGCTGCCAGAGCTTACCTAGACAGAAACCAGCTATTTTTCCTCAGTCAGGCTGAGGGGTGAAAAGCCCAAAGCATAACACACTGAGTTGTCCCCACTGCCACCCCTCCAACATTTTCTTACAGATAAAGTCTGGTTAAAATTAACATCTGTCTTACAATAGCGAAGCAGCTGATGATAGCCATCTCTCATTGGAGTATTAGGGAGCCACTGGCAAGGGTGTGTTTGAAGAATTTTTTTATGACGGAGGAATAATTTTATGACACAAATGAAGAAAATACATGCAGCATAATTTGAAATTTTATATGTGTTTTATGTTGTATATAGGTATACACAGACACACACACACATTCAAAAGAAAAAATACATCAAATGTAATAGCGATTCTATAATTTTTTTTCTTTATTGTTACCTATATTTTCTAAAGCAAGCAGGTATTGTTTTTATAATCCAAAAAATAAATGTTGTTTATAAAGATAATTTCCATCAAGGGAGTCTTTTAAACAAATTGACCTGTTTTAAAAAATGTTCACTACGTAGTCAATCCATAGCCACCAATCTGAACAAGAGGAGTTCCCCCCCACTGGCCCTGCTCAGGAAAGTCATGCCAAGGGGATTCTCTAAGGGAGTCTATTAGCCATCAGCTTATGGGGTTCTGGTCAAGCGAGTTTTGTCTAGCAGGAACCATCAGCACTAGCTCTCATCAAGTCAGTTCTGACTCATGGTGACCTCATATGTGTCAGGGTAGAACTGTGCTCTATACAGTTTTCAGTGGCTGATTTTTTAGAAGTAGATCTCCAGGCCTTTCTTCCAATGGGGCCGTATTAGACCAGTCAGATTTTCTCCCTTGAACTGAGCTACTCAGAGAGGGGTAGCAGAGGCAGAAGAAGGAAAAAAGAGGGAAAGGGAGAATGATTCAGTTGAATGGCTAAAGTGTAGACTGCAGACGAGAGGATAAAAGAACTCCATAGCTGAAACAGCCTTAGACCCAGACATTCTATGCCATGTGCTGGTCCACAATTCTCGTTTTTCCCATGAAGCTTGGTGGTTGGTCACCTGGGAGATAGACTGATGGCTCTAGAGTCCCATTTTCCTTAGTACCATGAGTATTCTTACAACAGTGTATTTGGGGGTCCATCAAAACCCTCTCCTGGGGGGAGGGATGGGGATGGAAAAACATTTAATAGATAATAGATAACTGGTAAATTTGGTGAGGGGTAAGACAGTACACAACACTGGGGAAGCCAGCACAACTTGTACAAGACAAGGTCATGGAAGCTCCATAGACACATCCAAACTCCCTGAGGGACCAAATTGCTGGGCTGAAGGCTGTGGGGACCATGGTCTTGGTGAACATTTAGCTCAGTTGGCATAACATAGTTTATAAAGAAAATGTTCTACATTCTACTTTGGTGACTAGTGCCTGGGGGTCTTAAAGCCTGTGAGCAGCTATCTAGGATACTCCACTGGCCTCACCTTTGGTGAGCAAGGAAAAATGAAGAAACTAAAGATAAAAGGGAAAGATTAGTCCAAAGGACTAATGGACCACATCTACCACAGCCTCCACCAGACTGAGTCCAGAACAACTAGATGGTGCCCGGCTACCACCACTGACTGCTCTGACAAGGATCATAATAGAGGGTCCTGGACAGAGCTGGAGAAAAATGTAAACAAAATTCTAACTCAAAAAGAAAGACCAGACTTGCTGGCCTGACAGAGACTGGAGAAACCCTGAGATTATGGCCCCCGGAAACCCTTTCAGCTCAGTAAAGAAGTCACTCCCAAGGGTTACCCTTCAGCCAAAGAGTAGACAGGCTCATAAAATAGAATGAGACTAAAGGGGCACACCAGCCCAGGGACAGGGACTAGGAGGCATGAGGGAACAGGAAAGCCGGTAATAGGGAACCCAAGGTTGAGAAGGGAGAGTGTTGACATGTAGTGGGATTGTTAACCAATGTCATAGAACAATGCGTGTACTGACTGTTTAATGAGAAACTAGTTCGTTCTGTAAACCTTCATCTAAAGTACAATAAAAACTTAAAAAAAAAAAAATCCCCTCCTGGGTCAGACTACATTTTGATCCTCTTATTTACATGAGTTAGGAATTTTTTTCAACCAGGCAAATAGGTTTCATGGGCCATTTTAATCTTTATTATAGGCACTCCCCAAACCAAGTCTACCACCAGTGCATATGGCATTTCATGCAAATTTTAAAAAGCTACCCCGTCTTCAAGTGAAAAAAGAAAGTTTGTATATTATTAATTTCTCAGTAATAACAATTAAAAACAGTCTTTCTATATAAATTATACAATTAAGTGATTTGTCATAAAATAATAGAAAATTCAAATGTTTATAATAATTAGGAATTGAAAATTACTTGGATCTAATAACTTGTCATACAATCTATAGACACCTTGTATTTGTGGAAATAAAATTATTATTGATGGTTTCAGTGATTACTTGCTTTATAGAAATGATCACCAGATTGATACCCTTTCCTATGGCATTGTGGACTTTACTTTGGTTTTAACAAATTTAATTTTGAGAAGCCATATTCTCCATTAATATTGATATTGGCAAAATCAATTGTATCTTGAAAATTACAAGGGCCTGGTAAGTTATTGTCACAGAGATAGCACAATATTTCAGTGGGAGAATATTAGATTTTAAAAAGACAGCTTTAAGTTTTTATTCTTCATACGTTGATGGATAACGTATAGAGTTCTTTAACATGTTTATCAATTTCAATTGTACATTTTTACCCAGCTTTGATACTTCATAGTCATAGTAATGCTTCCAATTACATGTGATATCTAGAACGTTGCTTCTCCAAGAATCCAGCATCATCAGAGTATCACCCGGAACTTGCTAGAAGTACAGAATCTCAGGTCCCACCCCAGGAATACGGAATCAAAGTCTTAATTTAAATAAGATCCTGGGGACTCTGTATGCTCCTGAAAGTTTGAGAAGTACTGATCTAGGATGCTGAAAAGGCCATGATATTCTATCAGCGATGTAAACCCTTCTTTTAAAGATAATATTATTGTTACCAATGTAGGAAAAAATAATACTTTGAATCACAGGTGGATTGACCATGGAATTACCATTTGAAATGAGTCTTCCTCGCCTCTCTAGGATTTTCTCTATTGGGGAAGTCGGGGTCACCATCAAGAAGCTCTGCAGAAAAATGTAGAACAAAATTCTAACTCAAAAAGAAAGACCCGACTTGCTGGCCTGACAGACACTGGAGAAACCCTGAGAGTATGGCCCCCGGACACTCTTTCAGCTCTGTAATGAAGTCACTCCCAAGGTTCAACCTTCACCCAAAGATCGAACAGGTTCATAAAACAAAACGAGACTAAAGGGGCACACCAGCCCAGGGGCAAGGACTAGAAAGCAGGAGGGGACAGGAAAGCTGGTAATAGGGAACCCAAGACTGAGAAGAGAGAGTGTTGACATGTCGTGGGGTCGTTAACCAATGTCATAAAACAATATGTATACTAACTGCTTAATGAGAAACTAGTTTGTTCTGTAAACCTTCATCTAAAGTACAGTTAAAAAAGAAGCTCTGCAATTTATTTATCAACAATAATATCTTTTTGTAAATACTGTAAATTTGCTTTCCTTGAAAGATTTTCTTAATCCCTTATATGCTTTCAAGGGAATGATATACACCGACTTTTGGTTCCTGTCTCATTTTGCTTATAGCAATTTTGTCTTCACTCCTAATTAGTACTGAGCAATGCATTTCAAAGAGGATATTTTTACAAGTATACTTTTGACTGGCATTTTAGAATCTGCACTGTTAGATATATCATTAACATGCATGGCATCCTCCCTCTAATTAAGTTTTAGTAGCAAAATGGCATTTTTTCCGTTTTCCCATCACATGTTCAAAAATGATTTTAAATTTTATGTTCAATAAATGTGTCTTCAATATACTCCAATATTTGGTTGAAGCAAAAAGGGTGGTTATATAATTTCTTGCGTGACATAAAAAATTCAGTGCTGTCAAAATAGATTTTTGCAGCATCATTCGATCCTAAGTTTAAAGACGGCACAAAACAAAAAATATAGAATGTCCTAGAATTTTTCCAAGAGTCTTCTATTGCAATCCATTATGTTCTCCTCAATATTTGTGGCATTGCTGTATACAATTTTTCTTTAGATTCAGTTTTTTAAGTAGTCTTCTAAAAATGTGTATATGCTTTCTTTAATCTTGTTATCTACTGGACAACCCCTCTTCCCCAAACATTCGTATATAAAATGTTCGTTTTCTGGAAATCCACAAATCTAATAATGTTGTATGTTCTACATGGCTTATACCAGGAATTGTATCTAAATAATTAAATCCTATTTAGAAATTTTTACCCTTTTCAAAATGAGTTTATTCATAGTATCTGCTATAATTTTGATTATTTGGTTTTCTGTTTATTCCTTTGATTTAAAATCAGAAAAAAACAAAAAACGCTGTGTTTCAGGGTTGTATTCTTTCGCCATACTTAGTCTATCTGCTGAGCAAATAATCCAAAAAGCTGGACTATACGAAGAAGAGCAGGGGATCAGGATTGGAGGAAGACTCATTAACGAACTGTGATATGCAGATGACACAACCTTGCTTGCTGAAAGTTAAAAGGACTTGAAGCACTTACTGATGAAGATCAAAGACCACAGCCTTCAGTATGGATTACACCTCAACATAAAGAAAACAAAAATCCTCACAACTGTACCAATAAGCAACA
This sequence comes from Loxodonta africana, assembly GCF_030014295.1. Classification (NCBI taxonomy): domain Eukaryota; kingdom Metazoa; phylum Chordata; class Mammalia; order Proboscidea; family Elephantidae; genus Loxodonta; species Loxodonta africana. Next base: position 49,380,263 of record NC_087348.1, read on the forward strand.
TCACAATAAACGGAGAAAATATTGAAGTTGTCAAGGATTTCATTTTCCTTGGATCCACAATCAATGCCTATGGACGTAGCAGTCAAGAAATCAAAGGACAAATTCCATGGGGGAAATCTGCTGCAAAAGACCTCTTTACAGTGTTAAAAAGCAAAGATGTCACTTTGGGGACTAAGGTGGACCTGATTCAAGCCATGGTATTTTCATTCACTTCATATGCATGCGAAAGCTGAACAATGAATAAGGAAGACCAAAGAAGAATTGATGCCTTTGAACTTTTTCTTTAATTGTACTTTAAATGTTTATAGAACTAACTTCTCACTAAACAATTGGCACACATATTGTTTTGTGACATTGGTCACCAACCCCATGACATGTCCACACTCTTCCCTTCTCGACCTTGGTTTTGCTATTACCTGCTTTCCTGTCTCCTCCTGCCTTCTAGCCCTTGCTCCTGGGCTGGTATGCCCCTTTAGCCTGCTTTTGTCTTATGGGTCTGTCTAATCTTTGGCTCAAAGGTAAACCTCAGGAGTGACTTCGCTACTGAGCTAAAAGAGTGTCCAGGGGCCATACTCTCGAGATTTCTTCAGTCTCTGTCAGGCCAGTAAGTCTGGTCTTTTTTCATGAGTTAGAATTTTGTTCTACATTTTTCTCCAGCTCTGTTTGGGACCCTCTATTGTGATCCCTATCAGAGCAGTCAGTGGTGGTAGCCAGGCACCATCTAGTTGTGCTGAACTCAGTGTGGTGAAGACTGTAGTGCTTGCGGTCCATTAGTCCTGTGGACTAATCTTTCCCTTGTGTCTTTGGTTTTCTTCATTCTTCCTTGCTCCAGACGGAGTGAAACCAGTGGAGTCTCTTAGACGACTGCTCACAAACTTTTGGGACTCCAGATCGTATTCACGAGAGTAGGATATAGAACAGTTTCATTATAAATTATGTTATGCCACTGAGCTAGATGTCCCCCAAGACCGCAGTCCCCACAGCCCACGGTCCCCACAGCCCTCAGCCCAGTTTGCAGTTTGGATGGGTCTATGGAGCTTCCGTGACATTGCCTTGGACAAATTATGCTGGCTTCCCCAGTACTGTGTAATGTCTTACCCTTCACCAAAGTTATCATTTATCTATTGTCTATTTAGTGTTTTTCCATCTCCATCCCTCCCCTCCTTTGTAACCATCAAAGATTGTTTCTTTCTGTGTGTAAACCTTTCATGAATTTTTATAGTAGTGGTCTCATAAAATACTTGTCCTTTGTGATTGACTTATTTCACTCAGCATAATTCCGTCCAGATTCATCCATGTTGTGAGATGTTTCACAAATTATCATTGTTCTTTATCATTGTGTAGTACTCCATTGTGTGTATGTACCATAGTTTGTTTATCTGTTCATCTGTTGATGGGAGTCTAGGTTGTTTCCACCTTTTTGTTATTGTGAACAATGCTGCAATGAACATGGGTGTGCGTATGTCTATTCGTGTGATGGCTCTTATTTCTCTAGGATATATTCCTAGGAGTGGGATTGCTGGATCATATGGTATTTCTATTTCCAGCTTTCTAAGAAAGTGCTATATCATTTTCCAAAATGGTTGTACCATTTTTCATTCCCATCAGCAGTGCATAAATGTTCCAGTCTCCCCACAGCCTCTCCAACATTTGTCATTTTCTGTTTTTTTGATTTGTGCCAGAAATGCCGGGTGAGATGGTACCTCCTCGTGGTTTTGATTTGCATTTCTCTAATGGCTAGTGATCGAGAGCATTTCCTCGTGTCTGTTAGTCACCTCAATATCTTCATTGGTGAAGTGTCTATTCATTTCCTTTGCCCATTTTTCAATTGGATTTTTTGTCTTTTTGTTGTAGAAGTCTTGGGTCTTCCTGTAGATTTTAGAGATTAGGCCCTTGTCAGATATGTCATAGCCAAAATTTTTTTTCCAGTCTGTAGGTTCTCTTTTTACCCTTTTGATGAAGTCTTTTGATGACCATAACTGTTTAATTTTAGAAGATCCCAGTTATCCAGCTTATCTTCTGGAGTTTGTGTTGTTCGTTATGGTTTGTATTCTGTTAATACACTGTGTTAGGGCCTCTAGCATTGATCCTATTTTTTCTTCTATGATCTTTATAGTTTTTGGTTTTATATTTAAGTCTTTGATCCATTTTGAATTAGTTTTTGTGTATGGTGTCAGGTATGGGTCCTGTTTCATTTTTTTGCAGATGGACATCCAGTTTTGCCAGCACCATTTGTTAAAAAGACTGTCTTGTCCCCATTTGATGGATTTTTGGCCGTTGTCGAAGATCAGGTGACCATAGGTGAGTGGATTTACAGCTGGGTTCTCAATTATGTTCCATTGGTCAATGTATCTGTCATCGTACCAGTATCAGTCTGTTTTGACTACCATAGCAGTATAGTAGGTTCTGAGGTCAAGTATGCGTGTCCTCCTACTTTATTCTTCTTCTTCAATGGTGCTTTACTTATCCAGGGCATCTTCCCTTTCCATATAAAGTTAATGATTAGTTTTTCCATTTTTTAAAAGAATATAATTGATATTTGAATCAGGATAGCATTGTATTTGTAGATTGCTTTAGGTAGAATTGACATTTTACAATGTTGAGTCTACTATTCATGAGCATGGTATGTTTTTCCACTTATGCAGATCTTTTTTGATTTCTTGCAGTAGTGTTTCATAGTTTTCTTTGTATAGGTGTTTTACATTCCTGGTTAGATTTATTTCTAAGTATTTTATTTTTTTTAGGAGTTATTATAAATGGTATTGTTTTCCTGATTTCCTTTTTGTCATTCTCTTTCTTGGTGTATAGGAATCCAACTGGTTTTTGTATGTTTATCTTGTATCCTGCTACTCTGCTGAAACTTTAGTTCCAGTAGTTTTCTCACAGAGACTTTTGGGTTTTCTATGTATAGTATCATATCATCCACAAATATGGACAGTTTTACTTCTTCCTGACCAATTTGGAGGCCCTTTATTTCTTTTTCTTGCCTTACTGCTTTGGCTAGGACTTCTAACACAATGTTAAATAGGAGTGGTGATTAAGGGAATCCTTATCTTGTTCCTATTCTCAAGTGGAATGTTTTCAGCCTCTCTCCATTAAGATTGATGTTGGAGGTACTTCACTAAAGAAGACATTCAGGTAGCTAACAGATACACGAGAAAATGCTCACGATCATTAGCCACTAGAGAAATGCAAATCAAAACTACAGTGAGATTCCTTCTCACTCTAACAAGGTGGGCATTAATCAAAAAAACACAAAATAATAAATGTTGGAGAGGTTGCAAACAGACTGGAACACTTATACACTGCTGGTGGGAATGTAAAATGGTACAACCACTTTGAAAATCGATTTGGCGCTTCCTTCAAAAGCTAGAAATAGAACTACCATACAATCCAGCAATCCCACTCCTTGGAATACATCCTAGAGAAATAAGAACCTTTACACGAACAGATATATGCATACCCACGTTCACTGCAGCACTGTTTACAACAGCAAAAAGATGGAAGCAACCAAGGTGCCCATCAATGGATGAATGGATAAATAAATTATGGTGTATTCACACAATGGAACACTACACATCAATAAAGAACAATGATGAATCCATGAAACATTTCAAAACATGGAGGAATCTGGAAGGCATTATGCTGAGTGAAATTAGTCAGTTGCAAAAGGACAAATATTGTGTGAGACCACTATTATAAGAACTCAAGAAAATAGTTTAAACAGAGAAGAAAATATTCTTTGATGGTTATGAGAGTGGGGAGGGAGGGAAGGAGGGAGAGGAGTTTTCACTAATTAGATAGTAGATAAGAACTACCTCAGGTGAAGAGAAAGACAACTGGACTAAACCAAAAGCAAAGAAGTTTCCTGAATAAACTGAATGCTTCGAAGGCCAGTGTAGCAGGGGTGGGGATTTGGTGACCACGGTTTCAGGGAACATCTAAGTCACTTGGCATAATAAAATCTATTAAGAAAACATTGTGGATCCCACTTTGGAGAGTGGCATCTGGGGTTTTAAACACTAGCAAGCATCCATCTAAGATGCATCAGTTGGTCTCAACCCACCTGGAGCAAAGGAGAATGAAGAACACCAAAGACACAAGGGAATTATGAGCCCAAGAGACAGAAAGGGCCACATAACCCAGAGACTACATTAGCATGAGACCAAAAGAACTAGGTGGTGCCTGGCTATAACTGAAGACTGCCCTGACAGGGAACACAACAGAGAACCCCCGAGGGAACAGGAAAGCAGTAGGATGCAGACCCCAAACTCTCACAAAAAGATCAGACTTAATGGTCTGACTGAGACTAGAAGGACCCCAGAGGTCATGGTTCCCAGGTCTTCTGTTGGCCCAACACAGGAACCATTCCCAAAGCCAACTCTTCAGACAGGGATTGGATTGGACTAGCGAGCTTCTTGGATCAAGCAGACACATGAGACTATGTTGGCATTTGCTGTCAGAATGGGAGATGAGAAGGCAGAGAGGGTCAGAAGCTGGCTGAATGGACATGAAAAGAGAGAGTAGAGGGAAGGAGTGTGCTGTCTCATTAGTGGGAGAGCAACTAGGAGTACATAGCAAGGCATATATAAATTTTTGTATGAGAGACTGACTTGATTTGTAAACTTAAAGCACAATAAAAAAAATTTTTTAAAAGTGAAAAAAGAAAGATTGATGTGCTATTCATTTTATATAGATGTCCTTTATTATGTTGAGGAATTTCCCTTCCATACCTATTTTACTGACAGTTTTTATCAGGAAAGGGTGTTGGACTTTGTTGAACACATTTTCTGTGTCCATTGAGATGAATGTGATTCTTTTATTTCATTTATGTGGTGGATTATGTTGACTGATTTTCTAATGGTGAACTGTCTTTGCATACCTGGTATGAATTCTACTTGGTTGTGGTGTATTATTTTTTCGATAGGGTGCTGAATTCTATTGGCTAGAATTTTGTTGATGCCCTTGAATTGTGGTGTTGGCAAAGAATATTGAATATACCATGGACTGCCAGAAGAACAAACAAACCTGTCTTGGAAGAAGTACAGCCAGAATGCTTCGTAGAAGTGAGGATGGTGAGACTTCCTCTCACGTACTTTGGACACATTATCAGGAAGGATTAGGTCCTGGAGAAGGACATTATGCTTGGTAAAGTACAGGGTCAGTGAAAAAGAGGAAGACCTTCAATGAGATAGCTCGACACAGTGGCTGCAACAATGGGATCAAATATAGCAACGATTGTGAGGATGGCTGTACAAAGGGTTGCTATGAGTGGAACTGACCTGACAGCACCTAACACCAACAACATTTGTTCCTTAAAAATTTGTAGTATTATTTGGTATTGATATGCCATTGTTATTAAATTCTTAAAAGTTTCTGCCAAAGATAACTTCCATCATTGCATTTGTAGTTTTCTGAACACTCTTCTCCTGAGATGTTGCCTTGCCAAAAGCTGAATCACGTATATTATCTGCACACAATATTGTTTCTGATTTTCATAGCATCTTTGTCTGCATCTCTCTCAATAGATAAATAATAAATGATAGATGAATAGATAGGTAGGTGGATAGACAGATACATGTGTATGTTTCAAATCATATTTCAATTTTGAATTCTTAACACAATTGTTGAAGTGTATTTTATGTTTTAGCTATTATTATGTGATAAGTGGTGCCAATCTTTGCTCACGTTTCATTCCCCAGTTGATATTTTTTTTTTCTATCCCTGAAGAATTTGCGATATAGACAAAACACAGAAACTATTAAGGTAGAATAGTGTGCAGATTTTCATCATTAATCAGAATTTATGTGTAAACAATTTCGGAAAACTTTCTATCTGTACTGATGTTTGAAAAGTTGAATTTCTTACATAAGGAAGATAATTTTCAAATAGAGTGTCCCATTGTTTAATATGCAAATTATATAACCAGGTACCTGGATGGATAGACAAAATATATCCAGTTTAGTGCCTTTTTTTAAAATCCCTTCCAGCTTTTCTCATAGTCGATCAGTTATGCTTGACGTAATGTTGGTGGTAAATTCACATTCTAATCCTCCAGTCTTTGTTCCCCATTCCATCTATTTTCTCCAAAAGTGTATTCAAGGACCCAAACAATTTTATTTCATTTTTTTCTCTGTTTTCTCGTTCTTCAATTAATTTTTAAAACTCCTTCTAGAACCTGGGCAGCAAAAATAATAATTGATGTTTTATCTTATAACTTTTGTGTACTTAACATGCAAAATACATCATTAACAAGCTGCTAAAATTATCAAGTGTTAATTTCTTACTGACAAAATAACCGTAACAGCAAGCAATTGCTATGATATAATTACCAGATTAAGTTGTTGTTGTTAGGTTCCGCCAAGTCAGTTCCGACTCACAGAAACCCCAGGTACAACAGAACAAACACTGCCTGGTCCTGTGCCATCCTCACAGTCATTGCTATGCTTGAGTCCATCGTTGTAGCCACTGTGTCATCCCATCCTGTTTAGGATTTTCCTTTCTTTCGCTCACCCTCTACTTTACCAAGCATGACATCCTTCTCCAGGGTCTGGTCCCTCCTGATAACATGTCCAAAGTACATGAGATGAAATCTTGCCATCCTCGCGTCTAAGGAGCATTCTTCCGAGATAGATTTGTTTGTTCTTCAGGCTGCCCATGATTTATTTAATTCTTCACCAACACCATAATTCAAAGGCATCAACTCTTCTTCAGTCTTCCTTATTCATCGTCCAGCTTTCACATGCATATAAGCCAATTGAAAATACCATGGCTTGGGTCAGGCACACCTTAGTCCTCTCAAAGTGACATCTTTGCTTTTTAACACTGTAAAGAGGTCTTTTGTGGCAGATTTGCCTAGGGTAATGCATTGTTTGATTCCTTGACTGTTGCTTTCATGGGTACTGATTGTGGATCCAAATATGTGCGTGTAATATTTATTTTGTAGGTTATTCATGATAAATGAGCCTATGTTACAAGACAGTGATTCATATAATTATGTAAGTTCTTGTAGATTTCAAATGGGAACTCAGCAATACATTTTGGGTACAGTAGACAAATAGCAGATGATGCAAAATGTGAAATTCGCCAGTACAAAAAATCCAATAAGGAATTTTTTTTTTTAATTTTGAAAGATTCACCTTTCAGCATATCAGTTGGAAAAGCAGTTTCTTGCTTAGAAGCAGAAGTTATTGTAGAGGATGCTAGATTTGTTATTGGTTTTGATTGTCCACACATTTTTCCTTTGTGAGTGAAAGCACAACAGATATTTAAAAAAAAAACCGTAAAAGAAGACACCTTACTGCCATCTGCTGGGAAATTGTAAAAATATACAAATCACCAGTCTTTGTAAAAATACAAATCACCAGTCTTTGCAATAAAGAAAATAATAAATATACTTAAAAAAAAAAAAAAAAGGAGTCCCTGTGTGGAGCAAATGATTAAGTGCTTGACTACTAGCCGAAAGGTTGGTGGTTTGAACTCACCCACAGGCACTTCAGAAGACAGGCCTGGTGATCTGCTTCTGAAAGATCACAGCTTTAAACACCCTATGGAGCACAGTTCTACTCTGCACACATGGGTTCACCTGGAGTCGGAACTAACAACAACAACTTACAAAAAATTTTCAGAATAACAAAAGTGTCTATGATTTGAATGGCGCCCTCTTAGGTGAGGAACACTTGTGTAATGCCCAGCCGACATAATCAGTCTTGGCTGCCCCAATCCCAACTATACCTAGATTTTACTTTCATAACTTTCAATTTTCTGCCAAAGGAGAAACACTCTAATTGCAAGAACATTCTTGGGGCTCAGTCTCGTGTTTGCTCACACATATCGTGAGTGGACAGACAGGGGAACAGGACTCAACCTACACCCTAACTTCTACAGAATGACCATCTACTCTAGCAAGTCATACTGGGAGCTCAAAACTTTCAGCTGTTACTTTGCCCAGGGTTAAATCCATTGACCCCTCAAGGAGTTGGAGTTGGGCAGGAGTTGAGCCCAAGCAAACCCTTAAAAGAAAAACCCATTCCCTAAAAACAGGGAAGGAGAACGGGGCATCAGGATTGGAGGAAGACTCATTAACGAACTGTGATATGCAGATGACACAACCTTGCTTGATGAAAGTGAAGAGGACTTGAAGCACTTACTAATGAAGATCAAAGACCACAGCCTAAAGTATGGATTGCACCTCAACATAAAGAAAACAAAAATCCTCACAACTGGATCAATGAGCAACATCATGATAAACGGAGAAAAGATTGAAATTGTCAAGGGTTTCGTTTTACTTGGATCCACAATCAACAGCCATGGAAGCAGCAGTCAAGAAATCAAAAGATGCATTGCATTGGGCAAATCTGCTGCAAAGGACCTCTTCAAAGTGTTGAAGAGCAAAGATGTCACCCTGAAGACTAAGGTGCACCTGACCCAAGCCATGGTATTTTCAATTGCATCATATGCATGTGAAAGCTGGACAATGAATAAGGAAGACCGAACAAGAGTTGACGCCTTTGAATTGTGGTGTTGGCGAAGAATATTGAATACACCGTGGACTGCCGAAAGAACAAAAAATCTGTCTTGGAAGAAGCGCGGCCAGAATGCTCCTTAGAAACAAGGATGGCGAGACTGAGCCTTACATACTTTGGACATGTTATCAGGAGGGATCAGTCCCTGGAGAAGGACATCATGCCTGGCAGAGTACAGGGTCAGTGGAAAAGAGGAAGGCCCTCAACGAGGTGGATTGACACGGTGGCTGCAACAATGAGCTCAAGCATAACAACGATTGTAAGGATGGCGCAGGACCGGGCAGTGTTTCGTTCTGTTGCACATAGGGTCTCTATGAGTTGGAACCAACTCGACGGCACCTAACAACAACAACAACAAAAACAGAGAAGAGAGCAGTGGTGGTTCAGTAGTAGAATTCTTGCCTTCCATGCAGGAGACCTAAGTTCCTGGCCAATGCACCTCTTATGCAGGCACCACTCATCTGTCATTGGAAGCTGTGTGTTGCTATGATGTTGAACGGGTTTCAACAGAGCTTTCAGACTAAGACAGAGTAAGAAGAAAGGCCTGGTGATCTACTTTTGAAAATCCTATGGAAAACTCTATGGGTCACATTGGTCCATCCCCAACCAATCATTAGGGTGGTGCAGAACCAGCCAGCATTTTGTTCCTTTGTTCGTGGGGTCATCATGAGTCGGGGGCCAACTGAAAGGCAAGTAACAACAAAAACAGGGAGCTTTTAGATGACCCAGCAGGATCTGGGAACAAAAAAACTTAAAATGGGTGTGAGGGAGGGAGCTTTACACCTATTATCTGTAATTCTTCAATGTAAACATCTTACTTTCAGATTTTCATTGAAATTAGAATCCACATCAGTGTGGGCTGGTCCAAGCTCCAATTGCCAGCACCTTCATTTCTTTGCCTGAGGTCTTTCTCTGACCATCAGAACCTACTCTATTGTCCACCTGGCAGGCTGGAAGTACCAGAGAATTAATACCCCACCCCACCAGAAGCAGCCCTCAGTCAAGGACTATAAGGTTGATGTGCAAATACCCCAGCTTCCCCACCCTGCAGGTGAGATAACTGAGGTGAATTTCACGCTGAATCCTGAGTTCCCCAGTGGCCTTAAGGTCCAGATACGCCCAATGGTAACATGATGGTAACCAACCGTTCATTAGCTGCCTTTTCTTCTTTGTCTCACTTCCCTATTCCCCTACCAAAAATTACCTACTTTTGTTTCAGAGTCTGTTTCTTAAAGAAACCAAACCAAGAAAGCTCTGAACGTTTCACCTTTCGATTAGCAGACTACAACATTAACCCTTTGCACTACCTAGGGACTCCAGGGGCAACCTTAGCTTCCAATCAAGTGGAATCATTGTTGGAGCCCTTGATGGAAGATTTCCATGCGTGTCAAACCTTCTTAATCAGCATAGGCCAACATTTCAAAATAGACACTTTTTTGATGGGTCATTACAAATAATCATGAGTGGTATAACCTCCATTTACACACTCAAATGGGACCTGACTTCCAAATGGGCTTGCCTAACCCACAAGGCTTCTTCTATCCTGTCCCCCATCCTGTCCCACTAATCTCGACCAGAGGAAAGCCCACTTCAGGCTACCCCTCAAACTCACAGGAAGCATGTGTTCAGCCTTTGGAATCCTGGGTGCCATAAACATATAAGCACTCTACTGCTAGCCAAAAGGTTGGCAGTTCAAGCACACCCAGAGGCACCTTAGAAGACAGGCCTGACAATCTGCTTCTGAAACATTATAGCCTTGATCTTTCAACCTCCAATCTAGGTATGTAGGCATGGAGGGTCAGGGGATGCACGATGGTGAACACATACAGACACACATACCCCACATGCAAACACATACCCTTCTATTCTTACTCTCACTCCATCATGGGTTACAAACATCTCTTCACAGAGAATGAGGAAACTCAGAATGACAACACCAAAGACAAAGTTGGACAAATCAAAGTGTCCCAAAAATCTCATTGTAGTGATTCAGGAGATGAGATTCAAAGCCATCTTATTTGGATTTCATAGGCTTTTCTCCCGCAAAGAAGAGCTTCAAAGAGTTCAGTGGACTGTGAGCTTCTCAAGGGTAGAAGTTATCTTTGTATTTTAGTCATCCAGTTTGATAGGGAAGAAACAGGGACTGAGCCTCCAGGCAAGGAGTCCTGCAACACCTGCAACTTGCAACTTCAATATTATGTGCTTGGCTAATGACATAAAACCCCCGTCCTGGAATGTGCGATAAGGAAAGAACAAGCAATGTACTCCCTTGTAAGGGGTTTTTCAGAAGGACCGCAAGCTGACCCACGAATGACTTCTGCCTAATGCAAGTACCTGCGACAGGAATTGAACTGGCACCGCAGGGGAACTGCGCAGGCACAACACCCATAATAATTCCTGCCACCCAGTCCCAGGAGCCTTTGTTACGGATTCCATCTTAGATTCCAGATGTGCATGCAGCCTAATTCAGTATGTACCTCCATACTGAGAAGTACCCGCCCCTTAAAAGAAACCTACTAAATATTCATTACTTTATCACCCTCATCAAACCCATATAAACCAAAAAAAACCCACTGCCGTGGAGTCTGTTCTGACTCATAGTGACCCTATAGGACAGAGTAGAACTGCCGATAGTTTCCAAGGAGCGCCTGGCGGATTTGAACTGCTGACCTCTCGGTTAGCAGTCATAGCACTTAACCACTACACCACTAAGGTTTCCACAGACCCATATAAGACCCAGAAAAACCTTTGTTCGGGAGAGCAGAGGCTAGTGTTGCTTGATCCCTCTCTGTTCCCTGCTTGCGAGCCTTTATTTCTGTCACTGATAAACTTTTGTTCATGTGGAACCTCTGAGCCTCTCCTGGTCATTCTTGGTAAGTAGAAGGCAAGAACCTAGGCAGGGCTTAGTCCCAAGCTGAGAACACTAGTGTTGTCAAGCTGGCAACACTAGTGCTGCCATAACAGAAGTACCACAAATGGATGACTTTAACAAAGAGAAATTTATTTTCTCACAGTCTAGTAGGTTACAAGTCCAAATTCAGGGCATCAGCCCCAGGGGAAAGCTTTCTCTGTCGGCTATGGAGGCGGGTCCTTGTCTTAGATCTTCCCCTGTTAATGAGGGAAGATGGGCGGCAGTTGTGTTAATGAGGCAGGACTCAACCTACAAGATTGGATTGTGTCTTGAGGCAATCTCTTAAGATATAAAAGAAGCAAACAGAGATACAGGGGGACCTCAGACCACCAAGAAAGCAGCACCAGGGGTCGCCATGAGTCAGAATTGACTTGATGGCAACTAACAACATTTCAAAGCCAGGTCAGTATGATGTTCTAGGGATAGAACCTGAAAGCCCAGTACTTAAGGGAAAAGTAGCTTCCAGGCCTTTCCTGAAGACTGCACTCCCTGACAGGTGGCACTGGGGAGAGGTGATGGCAAAAACGAGTTGAGTCCAGGAACAGAACCTACCTCGCCATGCTGAGCTATCCAGAGCAGATCATGATCAGCCAGTATATGTTGGCAAATCCCCATTTTAAGCCCCCCGGGCCACCCCAAATTCTTCCTTTCCAGGAGTCCGGGTTTCCCAAGGAGAAGGGGTTGGTCCCTGATCTTGTCTCAGAACTTCTTTTCCTAAAGGAACACATGTCCTATGGCAAGGAGGTAGGATGAGATGGGGAGACAGGAACGAGACCTAGGAGATGGTGTCTGCTGAGATAGAAATGGAGGATGAAAGGAAAATAAAATTCTGGGGTGAAGGTAGGGGGAAGAGGAGACATACAAATAAGTGGAATGAAGATGGGAAAAGAGGCAGTGCCACCTTTGGACCTCAGCAAGAGGGGTTCCTGCCCTGGACCCTACACTTTAGAGAGCCTTGCACTGGCTCTTCTCTGGACCCATCTTCCTGTTGACTGAGAAATTTTGGGGGCCAAGGAGATATGCTTCCTCAGCTTGTGTCCCTCCTTCTGGGTGCCTGTTGTTGTTATTGTTAGGTGCTGTTGAGTCAACTCCAACTCAAAGCGATCCTATGCACAACAGAACGTAACACTGCCTAGTCCGGTGCCATCCTCACCATTGTTGCTATGCTTGTGCTTATTGTCGCAGCCACTGTGTCAATCCATCTCATTGAGGGTCTTCCTCTTTTTCGCTGACCCTCTACTTTACCAAGCATGATATCATTCTCCAGGGACTGGTCCTCCTGATAACATGTCCAAAGTATGTGAGACGTAGTCTCGCCATCCTTGTTTCTAAGGGGCATTCTGGTTGCACTTCTTCCAGGACAGATTTGTTCATTCTTTTGGCAATCCACGGTATATTCGATATTCTTCACCAACACCACAAGTCAAATATGGGTGCCTAGGACCCTGAAATTCCCTGTCCAGGAGCCTCTTCTGGACAGATCATCCCAAGGAGTACCACCAAATGAGCACACCCCTAGGCCAGAGGTGGCCAAAGGGCAACTATTTGCAAGGAGCATGGACATACCTGAGGTATCCATATGTGTATTTTGGATTGAGCTGGAAATAGAACGGGAGGCCCCTGGAAAGAAAGGGAGTTCCCTCATGAAGGGAGGTTGGTCCTATACTGCCTTCTCATTCTTTGAACTCTTTTCTGATAACTTCTATTGCCTTCACACTGACCACAAGGTGGTGCTCCTCCCCTGTCAATGTTCCTGTCAAACCCTTGTCCTGAAATCCCCCCAATTAACCCGTAGTTCAAAGGAAACTTGTTAAATGATGATATGAATGAATGGATCCATCTTCTGTATTATCTGTTGCTGTATAACAAGTTATGCCAAAATTCGGCACTTTAAAATAACAAACATTTGTTATCTCATACAGTTTTTAAGGGCCAAGAATCTGAGAGCAGTTTAGCTGGGTCATTGTGGCTTACAGTCTCCCATGAGGTTGCAGTCAAGCAGTCAGTCAGGGCTGCAGTCTCTGAAGAATTGACTGGGGCTGAAGGATCTGCTTCCAAGATGGTGCCATCATATGGCTTTCGGCAAGAGACCTCATTTCTTGCTGCATGGGTGGTCTGAATGTCCTCACAACATAGCAGCTGGCTTCCTTCAGAGTGAGTTATCCGAGAGAGAGGCAGAAGTCACAATGGCTTTTATAACCTAACCTCAGAAGTGACATACCAGCACTTCTGCCATATTCTATATTCACACAGACCAAAGTTGATACACTGTGGGAGGGAACTACTCAAAGGCATGAATATCAGGAGGCAGTGATCATCAGGGGCCATCTTGAAGACTGAACACAAATATTTCTTCGTATGAAGAACTTTCTCCTCCCAGCTCCAGCTACTAGTCTCCAGCCCAAAGATGGCAAACTGGTGGCCTATGGCTGTATTCAGGGTAATATGTATTTTAAAAAATTACCGTGGTTTAGGTTATTAGAGCCAACATTTTAAAATAAGGAAAAAGGCAGGGAAGCTTTTGTGATGGTCAGGTAGTGATGAGTTGAGGGCTGGGATGACAGTTGGGCAGTTGGAATGAGGAAGGTGTCAAGAATCTAAAAGAGACTATTGAAAGACAGCCCTGACAAGGGGAGGTGGGATGGGAGACAGTGGCCAGGAATGAGACAAGAGCAAAATTTCAGAGGCAGAAAGACAGGATAAATAATAGTGTCCTGAGCAGAAATAGGGAAGTTGGGAGGGGACATAATCTGAGAGAGAATTTAATCTGCCTTTTTATTAGGCTTGAGGCAGAGAGAGGCACCAAGAGGACAGGGTTCTGCCTTCTAGTAGCTCATGTTCTAGTAGAGGAGACAGATGATCTCATAAGAAACTAGCCTGCAATGTTGAATGAAAAGAAAATGCACTGACAGCTATAAAATCACACCACTCCATACCAGAGGAAGGAGCTTGAAGTAAGTTTGTGGTTCACTAATCCAGGAAGCCTGGGGAGGTGGGTTGAGGACTGAAATTTGGGGATTAAGTATACAAAGCTTTGTAAGTAAATGTGTTAGTGAAAGCAAGAGTTGCTTGAGGATCAAAGAGGGGTCAAAGACTCAGTCTGGGGCCCTCGGAGGACTGTAGGCAGAAAGAAATTGCTAATAGCATGAGGACCTTGAGCCAAACTGCTTGGCTTTGAACACTAGTTCTGCCACTTGTTGGTTTTTGTGTTCCTGGGCTAGGACCTGTCTTCTCTGTTCCTTAATACCTCCATCTGTTAAATGGGAACTATTATAGTAACTATGGTGTAGGCTACATGTATTGCTGAAGTAAAATGTGGGGAACATTTGTACATAGTAAGGGTTTGATCAATGTTAGCCATGTTTGGGTGAATCAGAAAGGAAAACAGAGCAGTCAAAGAGGCTATAAACAGAACCAAGGTAGTGTAACATCACTGAAGTTCCTAGGAGAGGGTTTTAAGAAGGAGAGATTGGGTCAGGATGACAACAAGGAACATGTATTGAGTACCTGAATTCATATTTCACTAACTGTCATGCAACTCTGCTGTGAGGAACTATTACCAGTGCCAGTTTCAGGTGAGGAAACCAGGGCTCACAGATAAGAAGTGACTGGCACAAGGTCACACAGCTGGACAGAGTTGTGGTTGGGATTTGAATCCATGTCTGTGCAGCCCCAAAGCCCATGACCCACGCCACCCTGCAGGAACCTCTAGGAGGAGACATTTGACTTGAGGGGAAGGAGCAAGTAGTTCCTGGCAGTGTGGGGCTGCAACCAGGTGCCTAAGAGTTAGATCAAGGTGGTCAGAGAAGCAATGGAAGTAGTGGATGTAGGTCACCCGCCTGAGAATTTTGACCAAGAATGAAGCGAGGAATAGGACAGCAGTTTGGAGGCATGAAATGATCACGTGGGGGTATTATTTGGAGCAGGGACACAAGGATTTCTTTTCAAGTCAGAGGAAAAGAAGAAGACAGTAAATAGGCTCTAGGTGTAATTAATGGAGAAAGGCCCTTCAGGGCCTGGGAAGGGCTGAAATGAGGACCACAGCTGAGGGAATTTAGTTGTAGACAAAAGGAAAAGAATGGCCACAAACCAGGAGTTTATTGATGTATTAAAAAGAGGCAAAGGGTGGCTGTGATGGTTAAGGTTGTGTGTCAACTTGGCTGGGCCATGATTCTCAGTAGTTTGGCAGTTATGATGTAATTTGGCAGTTACGTAATGATGCAATCAACTCCATGATGAGATCTGCTATGAGCATCCAGCTGAAGGGGAGTTTCCTTTGGTGGGGGTGGTGCAGCCTGCCTCCAGTATATAAATAGAAGTTCCAGCAAGGCTCTCGCTCTGGAGCCTGCATCAAGCTCGTCATCATCTGATCTCTACTTCTTGGGACTTGAGCTAGCAGCTTATCTGCCAGTCTTGGGATTCATCAGCCTCCATAGTCTGTGAGCCAGCAGCCTGGCTTCTGACCTGTCGATCTTGGGTTTGTCAGCTCCTACAGGTACATGAATCAGGAGAAGCCTCCAGCCTGATACCTAACTCATGGACTTGGGACTTCCCTGCCTTTACAACCATGTGAGCCATTTTCTTGAGATAAATCTCTCTCTTCTCTCTTTCTCTCTCTCTCTCTCTATATATATTTTAGTGGTTTTGCTTCTCTAGAGAACCCAGCCTAAGACAGTGGCTGTGTGTCCCTGCTCATTCTGTGGGAGGAGGGCTCCCAACCTGATACAAAGTGAACCCCACTTTGAGACACAGGTGTCTGGTGAACTAACAGGAGATACTTGGCTGAAAACCACAGCATTTGTGCAAGGACCCTGGGGTCTCTGGGTAGAGAGGCAAGCTGAGTCCCTACTGGAGACCAGACCAGCCTTAGCTCTATCCCTCCATATACCCACCCATCCAGGCACTCCACAACATACTGAAAGAAACCAGAGTCAAGATTTAGCAAAACAGGTATGCTATCTTCACTGATGCGGTTCAATCTGTCCCAGAGAGGCTGGCAGGTGAACTGGCAATTACACAGGAATGATACTACAACTGGAGAAACAAATTTTGCTGTGGGTGCACCAAAAAGGGGCATCTGACTCATTCCTAAGAGGTCATTCTGCAAGAGTGAGGTCTAAACAAGAGCTGAAGGAGGGGGTAAGGGGAAAAGGCAAGAAGTTCTAGGTAGAGGATCAGCTTCTGCAAATGATTGAGGGAGAATGATATAACACAGCACTAGAAAAGAAATGGAATTCACAGCTGCTAGAGCATAAAATGTAGGTATGGGGAGAAGCAACAACGTGAACTTTGAAGTTCACAGGGCCATTTATGCCTTCTCAGCAGGGTGCACCATGGTGGGACTTATTTTGGAAGCTGACTTTTTTCTCTCTGTGGGCTGTGACTTGACCGTGCACATGACTGGAGACTGTTGTAGTCGCACAGTTGAGAGATGACCTTGGCCAGAGCTCATGTGTTGGTAGTGATCATGGAAGGGAATGGAAGATTTGAGAAAGAATCCAGAGAAGGATTTGGTGGTCTTTGCAACTGTGAAGTTGATGGTGTATGTGTCAATGACAATCGCATTGGAGTAGAGACTGGGGGTCTTTATGTGAGGGAGGGAGAGAAGCTCAGTTTTGAAACTGGGTTTTGATGTGTGTACAGGACATCTGAGTGGTCACGTCCAGTAGGCAGATAGAATTGTGGAACTGTGGTTTAGAAGAGATCTGGAAAGGAGTTGATGACTTGGGAGCTGTTGGCACAAAAATGAAACCCCGATTCTTCTAGGTGCAATGTGTGGAAGTTATTGTGCCTCATAGGGTTTCCTAGGATATAATCTTTATGGGAGCAGGTTGTCAGGTCTTTCTTCCTCAGAGCTGCTGGGTGAATTCCACCCACCAACTTTTGGTTATCAGCCAGGTGTGCTTAGGTTACCAGCCAAGCACCACCAGGTCTCCTTTGTATGTGGAAGAATCCTACCTAATCTTGTGGGGAAGAGGAAGACTGCTCAGCCCAGAGATAAGATGGAAATTAGAAGGTCAAGGTCTTGCTTCTTTCGGTTTGTTTTTTTAAGGTCCGTGAGACTTGAGCCTACTTAAACACTGATGGGAAGGAACCAGCAGCAAGGGAGGGTGTGAAATTCTGGTGAAGGGAGGAGATAGTTAATGGTGAGCTAGTTTTGAGAAGTCTGGAGTAAAGAGCAAGGACCTGCTGTGGGCTAGAGGAGGGGCCCAATTTCACTGAGGCAGGAAGGCAAGAGAAGAGGGAAAAGGGCAGGTGTTGGAGGCTTAAGGAAAGAGGAGAAATGTTTAAATAGCTGCTCTAACTGTGAGAAGAGAGACCTGATAGGAGAAACCTGGAAAGAGCGCCAAGCAGTACTGAGGGCTGAGCTGGGTCTGGAGACCATCAGTGCACGGGGGCAGAAAGGGTAATTTGTGACTGTTTTGTCCACAGGTCACTGCAGTTCAGGTGCAGGAGAGGAAATGACAGGAAGCTGAGGGTTGGCCAGACACATGCAAAGGAAGGGCTGGAATGTAGTGGATTCATGGCCTGGCATCTACCCTGCTTTTCAGAGAAGTGGACAAAGAGGTATGTCTGCGATAATGGGGGGACAGCCCTGACAGATGGTCCTGGGCTGAGGGCTTTGGGCACACCTTTCTGAACTCATGGGACTGGCCAATGCTGGCCTGTTCATGGGAGTCTGAGAAGCTTCCTGGGAGACTTCCTTCTAAGGCATGCTGGGGCCAGGCATTCATCACTTCTTGACTGAAAGAGCAGCCAAGTGCCTGGAGGGTCCTGCAGAGCAGGCATCAGCCCTGCAAATGAGGATTTGTTTGTAGAACACCTGCTATGCTCGTGGGAGCCACCAAGGGAGGGGGCAGCTCCAGGTGGCTTTGCAGGAGGGGATGAACTAAGGATAATGGGGTGACTGTGGGTGCTCGGTCTTGCTCCAGACCCCAGCCAGTGCTGCCTGGGATGAGTCAACATTTGTGCACAAGAACCATCTTTAACTCAATACCTACACCCCTCAGCAATACCATTTACAGACAGGAAGCACTAGCCCACAAAGCACATCATTTAATACTCACAACAACCCCATGGAGGAAGTGTTTTGAGGCCCATTTTATAAATGAGAGGATTGGAGGAGTTAAGTGACTTTGCTAAGATCACTCAGCTCATGAGTGGTGGAATCCAATCTTCGTTTATGCTCAAACTTTGTCTCATCCCATCCTATGTTCCATGGCTCTTTATTACAGTCAGTCTCTCGCACGTACCCACAGCCCCCTTCCTTGGGCTTAGCCCACAAACGGCAATCCTGGTCAGGAGGAACTCCTTGCCTACTCCCGCCTGCAGGACATGGCTGGGGAAAACCTCACCACAATCACATGAACAACTGACTTCATGGCCTTCAACCTCAAGTAGGCCCAATGGGGCCTTGGTGCTGTCTGGAAGTCCCCTTACCCTAACCTGGTCTATTCGCTCTCCTACTCTCTCAGGCAAACATTTCATATCAACTTTCTCTGTTCTCATACCTCCAGGGAGCATCTAGGGCCCCAAAGAGATGAAGGCAGCATGCTCCACAGTTTGTGGTAGGAAAGACCCATCTAGGACCTTCAGAGAGGAAGACTGAGGTCTGGATCTCAGGGCACTAAGGTCAGAGCTTGTGCTTCAGATATGGGCTCCATCCACCTCTAGCAAATTAAGGGCTGGGCTTGATACTGCCCTGCCTAGGTAATAAAAAAAAAGGGGGGGCTTGGCAGTAACTCCCCTCACACTAATTCACAGATTTAATAAACCCTTTGGGAGTGAAGTATTTTGAATAGGGGCTCCATTAATACTGCCTCCCTCTCTGAATGTGCAGGTCTACGGGAACCGTGATGACCGCCCTCCACCAGGAGCTCAGTGGTGCTCTTCTGCCTTCCTGTTTTTCTGTCTGCTTCGGGGAAGAAGATGTGGAAGTACAGAAGGCTATGAATGTGCACCCTGGCTGCTTCTCACCTGGGAGGAGGGAGATGGCTTGGGGTGGAACTTGGTGAGATTCACTGCAACTCCAACTTCTCCTGGAAAGCTTGGGATCAGCAGAGCTGCCCTCTATTCCACCTGGTCTCGTCTAACACCTCTGCCTAAAGAGCACCTAGCACCAGAGAGAAACATGATATCCTTTGAGCAAGATATCCCCACTGAGCCTCAATGATCCCTACCCACCCCTGTCAAGGGCCACAAAGCTGGGAAGTCTAACTAGGCACCAGATAGTCCTTACCCCAGGGCCATGGTCTTTTGGTCCACAAACCTGTTTGTGAACCAGCAATTATTTAGGGAGCTTTAAACAAATTATTAGAGGGAAGTTGTTTAAAAGCAGTACATTTCTAATAGCATTCTCACTACATGACTACCGGGCTACTGGAAACAGGTGTAGGCATTTCCTTTTCAGGCTACAAGTTGAGGTGGTCTTTAGTGGTGAATGTTGTTTTTAAAAACCACAAATCTCAGAGTTGACTCTGGCAGGTTGAGTGTCCCTGTGGATACATTGTAGAAGACAGATAGTAGGATGATAGGTACCTTATTCCAGGCAAGGCCCAAGTGAGAGTCTCTTAAGGGCAAGATACAACTGGAATCAAAGCTGAAGAAGTGACAATTGTCCATAAAGTCCCCTCAGTGGAGGAAGTGGTCTAAAGGTACTAAGGTGGAGCTGGCCTCCTCTTAGTAGGGAGACCAAGCTGCATATTTTGCTGAAAGTTGGCCTTTCAGAGTCCCTGGCTACCTGTGTGCCTAGCAGGCCTAGGAAGATCCAAGTCCACAGGCCCCGAGCCACAGGTGGTCCTCGGGAGGATTCTAGTGCAGGAACTGGTGGGCCTCGGTGGGGAAGGGTAGAGAACCCAGAGGTATGCAGGAGTACCACTCCCTGGGTTTGCTTCTGAGAGCTAGGAAACAGTGCCCAGGTTAAAGCTGACACCTCTGAAGAGTCACTGTTGAAGGTAGCTGGGGAGAAAGGACTAGAAGTTAGGAGGAGGAGAGCCGTGTCTCAGCATCAAGACTTCTCTGTTAGGTCTCAAGCCCCAGTGGCTTGGCCTTCTTCTGTCCTGTCCCTGTGCCTGCCAGGCCCAGGCCCTCTAAGTTCCTGTCACATGGGGCCCTTGAGCTCCCCACCCACCCACCCACCTTGTCACTCCATTCCTGGATGTCTCTCTCATGGCTCCCCACTGTCAGGCTGTGTGCTGGGCACCTGCCGCTTTCCTAGAGACCCAGATGGAGCTCTGGGAGTTGCAGGGACCTAGGAAATGGAGCAGAAGGCTTGTTAGTACTGTGAGCACTGTGCAGGGACAGCCCGCACCCCACCCTGGAGACTCCTTCCTGTCCTTCCAAAGTGTGTCTCGGGCCACGTGGCCTTGAGTTTCCATGACAATGGTAGCAAGTCCAAGAGCCTAAGCTGAAATTGCTGCCTCCACGAGCTTCACAAATAAGACAGTGATGGGGAAGGGAGCTCAGGAAAAACTGTCCCAAGGTGATGGGCGGGGGGGGCGGGGCATGGGGATGGGTAGGCGGCAGACCTAAGATCCATTTTTTCTTCCACTCTCGTTTTCATCTTTCCTCCTACCCCCAAACCTACCTCTCAGCTGCTGCATTGCTTCCCCTTAACCAAGAAAATAGGAGCAACCAGAAAATGCTCCACCTTCCCACAACCAGCGTCTCTACCTATATACTCTTCTCTCCTTTTAACAACAGATAAACTACCCCCAACTTTATCAACTGCCACTTATGCACTGGATCCCACCCTACTTTCTACTCAAGGACATCCCTCCTGCAATTGACCTCTGTCCACCTGTGTCATTAATTTTTCCCTCTATAGGCTCATCTCCTAGCAAATGAAATTATGGTGGGATAGCAAACTTAAAAACCAACCCTAGTGAGGTATAATTTGTATAGAAAAAATGCAGCCATTTTAAGTACAAAGCTAGATGAGTTTTGATAAGCATATACAACCGTGTAATCACCACCATCAAGTTATATAGAGCATTTCCATCACCCCCGGAAGGTACCCCATTTTTTTTTTTTTACTGAGTAGCATTTCCGTATATGGATTCAACAGCATTTATTCCTCTGCCTATTGGTGTATACTCACTCAGGGTCGCTATGAATCGGAATCGACTCAACGGCAGTGGGTTGGGTTTGGTTTTATTGGTGTATAATTGGGTTGTTTCCACCTTTTGGCTATTATGAATAAAAGTGCTATGAACACTAATATATGAGTCTTTGTGTAACATATCATTTGTCTTGGGTAAATTGCTGGATCATATGATAATGCATGCTTAGTTTTATGAAAAACTTAGTTCTCCAAAGGGGTTGTACCATTTTACATTTCCACCATTAGCGGATTGGTATTGTTAGTTGGAAGCTCTGGTGGCGTAGTGGTTTAGAGCTCAGCTGCTAACCAAAGGTTTGGCAGTTCAAATCCACCAGCCACTCTTTGGAAACCCTATGTGGCAGTTCTACTCTGTCCTATGGGGTCCGTATGAGTTGGAATCCACTTGATGGTCGTGGGTTTTGTTTTGTTTTTTTAATTTCTTTTTTTAACTTTAGCCATTCTGTTTTGTATGTGTAGAGATAAGTTCATTTTGGTTTTAATTTGCACTTCTCTGATGACTAACGTTCATCCGGTAGCTTTTCAGGGCACACATCACTACATAAATAACAGATGCATACCGTGATTAGTGGCCAGTTGTGTCACTTCTTTCCAAGTCTGTAGGCAGCCGCCTTTATGGGCTATTTAAGGTGGAGTTAAGTGGTTAGCTGTGTTTGTGGTTGGCTAGTTATACTTTTAAAGTTTCCGTAAGGGGAAATCAGCAGGAGATCCCAGAGGGGACCTAAAACTAGGGCAAAGGGCACAGGCCTACTGTATGGGTTGAGCCCTAGAGGCCTGAGCTCAGAAGTTTGAAGCATTGACAATGATTTCCATTGTTCATGCACAGATTAAATAGCTAACCATGGGAATGCTGACACTGCTGCTGTTGTAAAGACTGGAGAGAGGCAACCAGAGGAATTTAGTAAAGGCAAACTTATCAACACAATGAGGAAGTGGTTACGACAACAAGGGTGAAGATGTCCGAAAGGAAGTGTCTGCACTTATTTTCTCATGTCCCATTCACCACTTTTTTCATTTATTTTACTGTGAAATATATCTTACATGCATACCATTTGCCATCCAGTCAATTCCAACTCACGGCGAGTCCATGTGCATCAGAGCAGAACTGTGCCCCACAGAGTTTTCAGTGGCTGATTTTTTTGGAAGTAGATCACCAGGCCTTTCTTCCAAGGTGCCTCAGGGTGAAATCAAACGTCCAACTTTTTGGTGAGCAGCCCAGTGCCTTATCCATTAATTATATTGTATTTTTCATTGAGAAATCTAGATACACATGAGCACAGGAAAAAACGGTTTGCCAAGCATAGAAGAGCAGCAGTCATATTTATAGCTGCACGTTCAAGCTGCCTGATCAAACTCTTCACAAATAGTTTCTTCAAGAGAGTGTGGTCTTTTGTCATGGCTATCACCTTGGTCCCAGGGAAAAAGTGTAATTTTTTTTTTTTTTTAATGAATTCCTTGGTTTAATGTCAGACTATTTCTACTGTTGAAACTCTGTACCTGTTAACGATCTCAGGTTAAACTCTTGTGCATCAAAAGACATTATCAAAAAAAAGTGAAAAGACAATCTACAGAACGGGAGAAATTATTTTTAAATCGTACATCTGATAAGGTCTGTCATGGATTAAACTGTGTTCCCCAAAAAATATGTGTCAACTTGGGTAGGCCATGATTCCCAGTATTGTGTGGTTATCCTCCATTTTGTGATTGTCATTTTAGGTTAAGAGGATTAGGGTGGGATTGTAACACCACCCTTACTCAGGTCACCTCCCTGATTCAAGGTAAAGAGAGTTTCCCTGGGGTGTGGCCTGCACCACCTTTTATCTCTCAAGAGATAAAAGGAAAGGGAAGCAAGTGGAGAGTTGGGGACCTCAAACCACCAAGAAAGCAGCACCAGGAGCAGAGCACGTCCTTTGGACCTGGGATCCCTGTGTCTGAGAAGCTCCTTGACCAGGGGAAGATTGAGGACAAAGACTTCTCCAGAGCTGACAGAGAGAGAAAGCCTTCCTTCCCCTGGAGCTGACGCCCTGAATTTGGACTTGTAACCTACTAGATTGTGAGAGGATAAATTTCTCTTTGTTAAAGCCAACCACTTGTATTTCTGTTATGGCAGCACTGGATGACTAAGACAAGGTCTAATGTCCAAACTATGTAAAGAACTCCTATAACTAAAAACAAAAAGATTAACAACCCAATCACCAAAATGGGCAGAGAATGTGAATAGATATTTCTCCAGAGAATAGTCTCCAAAAAGGACCAATAAACACTTTAAAAGATGCTCAGCATCATTAGTCACTAAAAAAAGAAAAAAAGAAAAAAAACTAGTTGCCATTGAGTCAATTCCGACTCATGGTCACCCCATTCGTGTCTGAGTAGAACTGTGCTCCATAAGGTTTTCAATGGCTGATTTTTTTTCTGGAGGATTTCCAGGACTTTTTTTTTTTTTTTTTTCTTCCAAGGCATCCCTGGGTGGACTCGGATTTCCAACTTTTCAATTAAGCAAAATGCTTTAACCCTTTCCAGAAGTTTATTTCCAGGCGGATAAACCTATGGGCTCATGCTGCCGCCTAGTGGTCAGATTGCTCACTCCAGGCAGATTTCAGCATCTCTTAAGTGCTTCAAGCTAGAGCGGGAAAAATGTTAACATAAATTTTAAAATGATAATGAAGAAGGAGAAGAAGAGAAGTGAACAAAAAGAGAGGAGGAAGGGAAAAAAACAGGGAGAAGAAAAAAATCTAGCTTCTCCAATGACCAAGGTGTTCACCAACTCAAAGGCATTCTGCCTTCTCAATTCCCCTATAAAAAAAATAAATAAATAAAAAATAACAAAGCATCCCCAGAAACTGAGTCCTGGGGGCAGTCATATCTTGTTCAGCCTAAAAAAAACTCCCTTTGGGTCCACGGGTTGGGTGTAGGGGGAATTCAGAGGGTGGAAGCCTTGGAGGAGCTCCTGAGACAGCAAAGCCAAGCAGGAAGTGGGGGGCTGGTTTGCAGCAGCACCTGCCAAGACTGGAACCAGACAGGCACACTGACACCTGAGTGCAGTCACTTGCCAACTTTGAAAAAGAAGCATGATGCTATTTTCAGTATTCATCTCAAAAAGAAGTCATTCACTTCTTAGGATAAATTGAGATGAGATTGCCCATACGTTAGAAATAGCAACAAAATTCGTAACCTAGTATATTATTGATCTCTTTTTCTAGTGATAATTTATTTTCTATTGTACTTTAGATGAAGGTTTACAGAGGAAACTAGCTTCCCATTAAGCAATCATTATACATATTGTTTTAGAGATAATTTAGTCCAACATCCTTCCAGCTGTCCATGTAACCCTAGGCTTTCCAGTTTTGCTTTTCAGAGAAAATGCATACACACCCCATCACTTGAATTGTAGTGTATTCACTATACAGGCCAGAGGTAATCCTGGTCAGGAGTCACAGGTTAAAGGTGTGCTCATTTGTTAACTCTAAATAACCCACCCTATTCCAATATGGTCCAATATGGTCCAGGAGCCAGCAACAATGGCTTCACATTGGAGTTTGTTAGACATGCAGATCTCTGCCTCCAACCCAGACCAAAGAATTAGAATACATGTCTGAATAAGACCCCTTGGTAATACATAAAAGGTGGAGAAACACTCTTCTAGATTACTGGGTTACCAGGTTTTTCCAAGATCATGGATCCTATGAGTAATACCAAGTACTCATTGGTCTGGGTCTGGAAAGGTCTTTCTCCCACAGCCTTCCTGATATCAAATCTTAACTAAATTTGAGAAGGCTTTTCAATAATTTTCTAAATCATGACTGACAAACTTGCACACCGCTGGCAAAATCTGCATTCGCCTATCTGGGTGGCACAAACAGTTTGCACTCAACTGCTGAAGGTTGGTGGTTCGAATTCACCCAGCAGTGTTGCAGAAGAAAATCCTGGCAGTCTGCTTCTGTAAAGACTGTCGTTGTTGTCTAGCTCACTTGGCACAACATAGTTTATAAAGACAATATTCTACATCCTACTTTGGTGTGTAGCCTCTGGGGTCGTAAAAGCTTGTGAGTGGCCACCTAAGGTACTCTCACCCCATCTGGAGCAAGGGAGAATGAAGAAAACCAAAGACACAAGGGAAAGATTAGTCCAAAGGACTAGTGGACCACAACTACCACAGCCTCCACCAGACAGAGTCCAGAACAACTGGATGGTGCCCAGCTACCACCACTAACTATTCTGACAAGGATCACAAAAAAGGGTCCCAGACAGAGCTGGAGAAAAATGTAGAACAAAATTCTAACTCACAAAAAAAAGATGAGACTTACCAGCCCAACAGAGACTGGAGACACACCAACAGTATGGCCCCTGGACACCGTTTTAGCTCAGTAATGAAGTCACTTCTGAGGTTCACCCGTCAGCCAAAGATTAGACAGGCCCATAAAACAAAACGAGACTAAAGGGGCACACCAGCCCAGGCGCAAGGACCAGAAGACAGGAGGGGACAGAAAAGCTGGTAATAGGTAACGCAAGGCCCGGGAGAGAAAGTGTGGACATGTAGTGGGGCTGGTAATCAATGTCACAACACAACATGTGTACAAATTGTTTAATGAGAAGCTGGTTTGTTCTGTAAAGCTTCATCTAAAGCACAAAAATTAAAAAAAGATTGTTGTTGTTGTTAGGTACCATAGAGTCACTTCCAACTCGTAGAAACCCCACGTACAACAGAACAAAACACTGCCCAGTCCTGTACCATCCTCATAATCATTGGTATGTTTGAACAAATCGTTGCAGCCACTGCGTCAATCCAATTTGTCAAGGGTCTTCCTCTTTTTCACTGACCCTCTACCTTTCCAAGCATGATGTCCTTCTCCAGAGACTGGTCCCTCCTGATAATATGTCCAAAGTACGTGAGACAATGTCTCGCCGTCCTCTCTTCCAAGGAGCACTCTGGCTGTGTCTTTCAAGACAGACTTGTTCATTCTTCTGAAAGTCCATGGTATATTCAATATTCCTTGCAACACTATAATTCAAAGGCATCAGTTCTTCTTTGGTCTTCCTTATTCATTGTCCAGCTTTTGTGTGCATAATAAGGCGATCAAAAATATGGCTTGAGTCGGTCACATCTTAGTCCCCAAAGTGACATTTTTACTTTTAACACTTTAAAGACTTCTTTTGCAGCCCAATGTAATACGTCATTTGATTTCCTCACTGCTGCTTCTGTAGACTTTGTGGATCCAAGCAAAGTGAAATCCTTGACAATGTCAATCTTTTCTCCACTACCATGATGTTGCTTATTGGTCCAGTTGTGAGGATTTCTGTTTTCTTTATGTTGCAGGGTAATCCATATTGAAGGCTGTAGTCTTTGATCTTCATCAGTAAGTGCTTTAAGTTTTCTTTGCTTTCAGCAAGTAAGGCTGTGTCATCTGCATAACTCAGGTTTTTAGTGAGTCTTCCACATTATTATATAAAGATTACAAAAAAAAAACCCATTGCCATCAAGTCAATTCCAACTCATAGCAACCCTGTAGGACAAAGGGAGAACTGCCCCACAGAGTTTCCAGGGAGCCCCTGGTGGATTTGAACTGCCATCCTTTTTGGTTAGCAGCAGTAGCGCTTAACCACTACACCACCAGAGTTTCCATATAAAGATTATAGCCAAGAAAACCCCACGAAGCACTTTTACTCTGTAACACATGAGGTCGCCATGAATTGGAATCGACTCAATGGCAATGGGTTTTATCCCTCTGATGATGCCATGTGGAAGCCCTGGTGGTGTAGTGGTCAAGACCTACGGCTGCTGACTGAAAGGTCGGTAGTTCAAATTCACCAGGCGCTCCTTGGAAACTCTATGGGGTAGTTCTACCCTGTCCTATAGGGTCGCAGTGAGTCGGAATCAACTTGATGGCAACCGGTTTGGGGTTTTTGTTGTTGTTGTTTTTAATGCCATACTCCTCTATCTTCTTCATGTTTATATCTGTTCAGCAAAGGGATGTTTCGTCAATGAGTATGATCATGCTGTAGCCATGTTTACAGACACATTCCTAGAAAAATCAATTAACTTTCAATCAACAATCCACTTCCACAGTGAAAAACACCTTTAAACCTTGGCCTGTCTGCTAACACATTACACAAAGCCCTGAAAAACTAGAGAATGGTTAAGGATAGGTAAACACTAACACACTCTATCGATGTGGGTTAGAAGCTCCATCTTTGAAGACAAAAGATAACTCAGCTCTTTCCTCGGTGATCCAGCTCACAAGAGCTTCTCACGTGTTGACATCTGGTGGCCAGGCTTAGCCCACCTTTGAAGTTCTGATTCCTTATTAAACAAGAAATAATATGAATTATTTGTGGTTGTTGTTGATGGTTCCTCTCCTACAAAAAGAGATAAATAAATTGGATTTCTTACCATCATCATTTGTATATGAGTTTAGGTATCAAATGCCAGGTTCCTAAAGATTTGACTACCTTTAAACAAGATGAAAAAAACTTTGTAGATCAAATTCTAGGATGTAAAGTTGTAAGTAAGACTTAAAAGCTGCACTTTCATATCCAGATAACCTAACTGCCTTCCCAACATTGGACATTACAAACTCCAAACCAATAATGAAGTGTAACAGCAGAGCTCTTAACAGTCTAGTTTAACCATCTTATTTGTTCAGATGATACTAAGAAATAAAGTGACTTGTCCAAGACCACGCTTCTTGTTCCTGTCAAAGCAGAAACTAGCATCTGGGTCTTCTGATTTGGAATCAGCTATTATTATCATCTATACCACTCTGCATGTGAAACATAATATCTGTCCTAATAGAATAGCAAGAACCACAAAAATAAAACAAAAAATTAAAACACATAAGGGGAGGGATTATGTCTATTAATCACTCTATCTAGTATCTCATAAAATGATGCATTTACGAAAAAAAAAAAAGAAACAAAACCTGTTGCCATCAAGTCAATTCCGACTCATAAAACCCAAAAAACCAAACCCAGTGCCGTCAGGTCGATTCCGACTCATAGCAACCCTGTAGGACAGAGTAGAACTGCCCCATAGAGTTTCTAAGGAGCTCCTGGCAGATTCAAACTGCAAACTCTTTGGTTAGCAGCCATAGCACTTAATTAGTACGCCACCAGGGTTTCTATTCTGACTCATAGTGACCGTATATGACAGAGTAGAACTGCCGCATAGGGTTTCCAAGGAGTGGGTGGTGAATTCAAACTGCCAACCTTTTAGTTAGCAGCCATGCTCTTAAGCATTGTGCCAACCACTCAATAAATATTTGTTCAATGGCTTGCAACAGATTAAAATGCAATAAATATTTACTGGATGACCTATAATTAGTTAGGCAATATATGGGGCACATTTACATCATTATCTTCACTTTATACTACTCTTATTATCAACACCATTATTGTTATTATCATAATCATATACAGTTGATACTTTCATTTGTTGTCATCGAGTTGGTTTTGACTCAGGAGAGAGGAAAAAGAAGGTAGAAATGAATGGATATTATTTCTTGAAACCTGTAGAAAGAAGGATTTACCTTAAATACAATTTGGAAATTGGCAATTTCTGGAGTTTTTAGACAATTATTTTTTTTCACCAGATACATTTTCAGAGCCTAAATACTAATCCCTGAATTTTGTCCAGCTAATGAATTTCCACAGTAATGTCACTAACACAGACAAGAAATGGAGGGACATAGTCTGTGGGTGATTCTATGGTTAGTTCTTCAGTCTTCCCAGGAATTATTATTTACCTTTTTTTTTTTTTTTTTGGCATTGAACTATCTAGAGATACATGAGCATAGGAAGAAAAGGCTTGGAAGTTATAAAAAAAAAAAAAGAACACTAGTTATGTCCAAGGATCTATGCTGAAGCTACCTCATCAAAACAGCCTCTTCAGGAGAGGCTCGTCTTTCATTATAGCTCAGCCCTGTCCAAGGGAAGAAATACAGACAAAATTCCTACTGTATAAATCTCTTGATGAAATAAAAAAACCAAACCCAGTGCCGTCGAGTCGAGTCCGACTCACAGCGACCCTATAGGACAGAGTAGAACTGCCCCAGTTTCCATGGAGCGCCTGGTGGATTCGAACTGCCGATCCTTTGGTTAGCTGCCGTAGCACTTAACCACTAGGCCACCAGGGTCTCCAAATCTCTTGATATGATGTTAAATTCCATTTTTAACTGTCGAAGCTCTCTACCTACTAAAACCTTTAGTGAAAGAGTATATAATAAGGAACAAGACAGAACTAAGTTAGAATTCTGGCTCTGCCGCTGACTGCCACTTAGAACAGACCCTGGCACACGTTGAATGCTAGATAAATGACAGCTATTATTATTATCACTGCTATTATCACCCCATTACCATGGTGATTGTTGTTCCAAGCCTCCTGCCCCATTTTGATTATTTTCCCTTCATCCCCATGGATCCACGTGGATCTACCCGATCAGTTGTTTCTCCCTAGCTGGACTGACCTCTCCGAGTTTAAACACTGACGTCTGGATTATAATGCACCTGCTCAGCCCCTTCCTGTCTAGTCAAATTACCAAGAATGACTTACATGGTTTTGTTTTTCTAAGACAGTTATAAAATATTTAAAAAACAAAGTCATCAATATGTGAGACTCAATACTAATAAATCAGTGTATGTCACAGGTGAGGGCAAGAGACAGACATAGAGGGAAAGGATGAGTATATCTAGGTGTCAGACACCAGAGAAGGCTGAACCGACACTAGCCCCAGTAGGAACCTAAAAACAAGCAAAGCCTATCTTTTTTTTTTCCATTAAAAAAAAAATAATAATAGCATTTGCCAAGTACGCATTTTCTGGTGTGGAATTTAGCAACATCAATTAAGTCAAGCGCAACCATCACCTATCAATTGCTCCTTTCCCATCAGCATAAACAAAAACCCACTGCTTCTCAAACAAGAAAGCTAAGCTTTTTTGAAAAATATTCTTCAGTTACTTAGTCTAAGCTTAAATTGACTATTTTGGGATCATTAATGAAAGTTATTGATCCTCTCCACAGAGAAATATTCATATACACACTAAATTTTGAAACAGTACCAGTGGTCATCTCTTAACAGTGATGATTGGGCCTCGTTTCACTCTCTGAGCCTCATTTTAAGAAATCCGTGGCTAAGTTGGAAACCCCGGCGGCTTAGTGGTTAAGTGCTATGGCTGCTAATCAAGAGGTCAGCAGTTCAAATCTGCCAAGCACTCCTTGGAAACTCTATGGGGCAGTTCTACTCTGTCTTTTAGCCCCTACTTTTGCAAATAAGAAGATAAAAGTGGGCTCTCAGCCTCCCAAGGGAGAAAAGGAAAACAAAGGGATCCCTGGACCATCTATTTTCTGCCCTTTCAGAGCAACTTGTAGGCAGGGGCCATGTCTGCTATTTAGGTTAGTGGCATTTAGATAAAGTCATAGAATTCCTAGAAATCAAGTTCTTTTTCTCTTCTTGGTAAGAAAAAAAAATTATTTTAATGATATGAATCTAGGCAAGTTTTAGGAATACAGGCCATTCTTGGTGATGTCCTTGGCCAGCTGTTATAGAAGTCACCAACAGGGGTCACTGTGAATGAATTGGATCAGGATGTCCAAGGACATGGTGATGAAGAAGACCTAGCAATTATACAGACTGACAAAAGAACAGGACAGAAGAATAATAACAATATTTATGTAATTTCTGGTCTACAGCGAATTCAGATAATTTGGAGCTTCCTCTTGGTGTGGAGGCGGTTCAACCCACTAGGTTCAGCCCAAGAGCCGTTCTGCGAAAGATGCGGCAGTCTCCTTCCATAAAGATTATAGCTCGGAAGCCCTATGGGGCAACTCTCTGTCCTATACGGTTGCTCGGAATTGACTTGACCGCAGTGGGTTTGGTTTTTTTGGTCTTCGTGGCAAGGGGATGAGGGGTTTTTGGACCAGATCCTTGTCCTTTTTCCTGCAGGTCCAAAAACAAGCAGCAACAACAAAAATGCGTTGCCATCAGAGACCCTATAGGACAGAGTAGAACCGCCCCCAAGGGGTTTCCAAGGAGCGGCTGGTGGACTCAAACTAGCAACCAAGCTCTTAACCGTTATGCCACCAAGGCTCCCCTGTAGGTCCGGTCTCTGTAATTCTTCCAAAGCCATTCCAGTTTTTTTCCATTGAACCAACAGCCTGTCAGGGTTTTTGCTTAAAGGAATAGCGGATTCCATGCCAGAGTTTTCTATCAGCCCATCCGTAACGTTGTGTGCCGGCAGCTGCTGCCGCCCTCTTTGCTACTAGACTGTATTTTTACTCTCCCTGCGTCAGGCAGGGTTTTCCCCGACTCCTCAGCACCAGCGTCCTTCTTGCTGACGATGAGCAGCCTTTCACCAGGGTTTTCCTTCTGTAGTCAATCAACCTCTCTTTCAGATGGCCCACTTGCTTCAGGCTTCAGTGGCTGGCAGAATCCTGGCTGTCCCCTACCCCCG
Organism: Loxodonta africana; assembly: GCF_030014295.1. Taxonomy (NCBI): domain Eukaryota; kingdom Metazoa; phylum Chordata; class Mammalia; order Proboscidea; family Elephantidae; genus Loxodonta; species Loxodonta africana. The sequence goes on from NC_087348.1 coordinate 49,412,262, forward strand.
CCCGGATCTCAGGGCAGACCCCCAGACCACTTGATTCCTGAACGCTCAGCGGCCACCTCATCCACTCCTGGGCTTGTAGATTTCTGGGGTTTTGGTCACCCAGTCTCCAGCCCTCCCTGAGACCTGATGGGATGCCTAGTGGGATTGTTCCCCACCCCTCCAGTAACTCAGTTTAAAATGACCACTTTTGGAAATCAGGGGCAAAGTGGGTGTGTGCCCTTGTTGCTGGAATTGTCATGTGCGGGGGCGGGGGGGCAAGGACACACACCCCACTAGGGCCACACACATAAATACAAAATAGTTCTTTAGGGAAAGCTACGAGCAGAGAGGCAGAGAATGCACCAAACCCTTCCCTCCATCCACCCCTTCCTCCCACCCGGCTCCGCCATCACACAAAGAGATGTGTCTGTGTGTCCGTCTAGGCTGGGCACAGCTGCACTGCGCACTAGAGCAGGAGAAAGGCCCGGTAATGCTGTCTCTACAGGAACTGGGGAAGGCGGACATGCAGGAGACCTGGTTACAGCGTGTAACAGCAAAGCCTTCTAGTTGAGGAAATGGCCTTGTTAGAAAGGAGGCCCCTCTGGAGTCAGCCTGTCCTTCTTCTGAGCTAAGTCAGACCTGCTGAACCAGCTCCTTGAAGACACCAAAAGGCAGAGGAAACGAACCTCCAAAGCAATCCGAATTATCCTTCCTTAATCAAAGTATCCCCTTTCTTGCCTCTAAAAGCACAAACAACTTTGCATTAATCTTTGCCACCCTCACAATACTGAGAAAGTAAAACCCACCCTGCCATCCATCAGGCTGGGACAACAGTCACAGATAAAGCCACCTACAAAGTTCATAGCAAAGATCATTTCTCCTGAGGACATACTGAAGCTGAAAAGTGCCTTCTTAGAGTGACTATTGTTAGGTGCCCTGAACTGCCCCATAGGGTTTCCAAGGAGTGGCTGGTGGATTTGAACTGCCAAACTTTTGGTTAGCAGCTGAGCTCTTAACCACTACGCCACCAGGTTTACATTCTCAGACTGACTACTGCTTCTTTACTCACCGAGTTTCTTAGCTTCCTAGTGCTGCCATAACAGAAATAAAACAAGTGCGTGGCTTTAAAGAAGAGAAATTTGTTTTTCCACAGTTCAGAAGGCTAGAAGTCCCAGTTAACATTCCCTCCTCCCACAGCCAGAGCACAAGCTGGCCTGATTTCCATCATTATATGCTAGCTTTGCCGACTCTAAAATTTCATATAAATACTACGTACTTTTTTTGTGTCTGGCTTCTTTTGCTCACCATCATATTTTTGGAGATTTATCCATGTTGCTGCATGTATCAATAGTTTTTATTGCTGAGTAGTTACTCTGTTATATGGATATACCACAGTTTATTTATCTATTAACCAGTTGAAGGACCTTAGGGCTGTTTACAGTTTGGGGCTGCAACAAAGCTTCTGTGAACATTCATGTACAGGTTTTTGTATAGCCATATATTCTCATTTCTTGGGTATATACCTAGGAATGGAATTGTTGGAGCATAATGTAAATTTATGTCTAACTGTACAAGAAACCGCTTAATTGTTTTTCAAAGTGGTTGTACCATTTTACACCCTCACCAGCAATGTTTGAGAGCTTTGATTGCTCCTCATCCCTGCTAGCACTTGGTATGGTCGGCCTTTTCAGTTTTATCATTCTAATAGGTGTCTAGTGGTGTCTCATTGTTGTTTTGATTGGCATTTACCTAATGGTTAAAAATGTTAAGTAGTTTTTCATGTGCATATTGCCATTTGTAGACAGGCAGTCCCGGGTTATGAACAAGATCCATTCCTCAGTGTGTCTTTAAGAATTTGTAGGTAAACCAGAACAGGTACACATGATGGCGCAGTGTTAAGAGCTCAGCTGCTAACCAAAAAGATCACAGTTCAAATCCACCAGCCACTCTTGGATACCCTATGGGGCAGGTCTACTCTGTCTGGTTTTAGTACAAGAAAAGGCTTGAAGCCTATTCAATGATTTAAAACTTGCATGTGCGGCAAGTGAAGGTGATTGCAAAGAATTTGTTATGAGTAGGGGTTGGTTAGGAACCCTGGTGGCAGAGTAGTTAAACACTTAGCTGCTAACCAAAAGGTCAGCAGTTCGAACCCACCAGCCAATCCACAGGAGAAATACATGACAATCTACTTCTTTAAAGATTTACGGCCTTGGAAACCCTATCGGGCAGTTCTACTCTGTCCTATGGGGTTGCTGTAAGTCAGAATCAACTTCACAGCAGTGGGTTTGTTTTGGTTTGGGTAAGGGTTGGTTCAAGGAGCCCTGATGGCACAGTAGTTAAGTGCTTGGCTGCTAACCGAAAAGTCATCTGTTCGAATCCACCAGCCTCTGCAGAAGAAAGATGTGGCAGTCTGCTTCTGTAAAGAAGAAAAAAAAAAAAACTTGCTGTTGAGTCAATTCCTATTCATAGCGACCCTATAGGACAGAGTAGAACTGCCCCATAGTGTTTCGAAGGAGCACCTGGTAGATTTGAACTACCCATGTTTTGGTTAGCAGCCATAGCTCTTAACCACTGCACCACCAGGGTTTCCCTGTAAGGATTTACAGCCTTGGAAACCCTATGAGGCAGTTCTACTCAGTCCCATAGGGTAGCTATGAATCAGAATCAACAATGGCAACAGGTTTGTTTTAGGGATTGCTTCAATCATTACTGGTTCAATCGTTACCAAGTGAGGACAAATTTGTTGTTGTTAGGTGCCTTGGATTCCATTTGGACTCATAGAGACCCTATGTACAACAGAAGGAATCGCCGCCCAGTCCTGTGCCATCCTCACAATCCTTGTTATGCTTGCACCCATTGTTGCAGCCACTGTGTCAATCCATCTTGTGGAAAGTCTTCCTCTTTTTCACTGACTCTCTACTTTACCAAGGGCGAATTTGCATAATATTAAAGAGCATGTATATGTTGTCCGTAAGTCGGACATTTGTAACCCGGGTACTGCCTGTGTTTTCTTGTGTGAAGTATTTGTGCAAGCCTTTGTCTAGTTTGAACTGAGTGGTTTGTCTTTTTGTTATTGAGTTGTAGGAATTCTTTTTATCTTCTGGATTCAAATCCTTTATCAGACATAGGTACTTTGAATGTTGTCTCCCAGTATGTGATTTGCTTATTTTTTCGATGGTATCTTTTTATAAGCTGAATTTTTATTTCATTGAATCAATTTTTTTCTTTTATGGTTTGTGCTTTCTGTGTCATATCTAAGAAATCTTTGCTTACCCCAAGGTCATGAAGATATTCTCCAATGTTTTCTTTTAGTAACTTTACTGTTTTAGCTTTTCATTATAGTCTATGATCCATCTTGAATTGATTTTGTCCTTGTGTGCAGTGTGAGGTAGGGGTCAAGTTTCTTTTTTTCCAACATGGATATCTAGCTGTTCCTATTGGAGAGATTTTCCCTTCCCCATTGAAGTGCTTTGTTACCCTCAGAAAATTTTTTTATTATATATGTGTGGGTCTAATTCAAGTTTTTCCATTCTGTTCCACTGATCCGTTGTCATTTCTTTCATTAATATCACACATCTTAATCACTATCCCCCATGTGCCTGTCAGTTTGTTGTACTGTGGGGGCTTGCGTATTGCTATGATGCTGGAAGCTATGCCACGGGTATTCAGATACCAGCAGGGTCACCCATGGAGGACAAGTTTCAGCTGAGCTTCCAGACTAAGACAGACTAGGAAGAAGGACCTGGCAGTCTACTTCTGAAAAGAATTAGCCAGTGAAAACCTTATGAATAGCAGTGGAACATTGTCTGATATAGTGCTGGAAGAAGAGCCCCCCAGGTTGGAAGGCACTCAAAAGAGGCCGTTGTTCAGACAGAACAAGGGGATACTGATTGGTTTAAAGTCAGGAAAGGTGTGTGTCAGGGTTGTATTCTTTCACCATACCTAGTCAATCTGTATGGTGAGCAAATAATATGAGAAGCTGGACTATATGAAGAAGAACGGGATTGGAGGAAGACTCATTAACAACCTGCATTATGCAGATGACACAACCTTGCTTGATGAAAGTGAAGAGGACTTGAAGCACTTACTAATGAAGATCAAAGACCACAGCCTTCAGTATGGATTACACCTCAACATAAAGAAAACAAAAATCCTCACAACTGGACCAATGAGCAACATGATAAAAGGAGAAAAGATTGAAGTTGTCAAGGATTTCATTTTGCTTGGATCCACAATCAATGGCTATGGAAGCTGCAGTCAAGAAATCAAAAGACTCATTGCATTGGGCAAATCTGCTGCAAAGGACCTCTTCAAAGTGTTGAAGAGCAAAGATGTCACCTTGAAGACTAAGGTGCGCCTGACCCAAGCCATGGTATTTTCAATTGCATCATATACAGATGAAAGCTGGACAATGAATAAGGAAGACTGAAGAAGAATTGGCACCTTTAAATTGTGGTGTTGGCGAAGAATATTGAATATACTGTGAACAAATCTGTCTTAGAGGAAGTACAGCCAGAATGCTCCTTAGAAGCAAGGATGGCGAGACTGTGTCTTACATACTTTGGACATGCTGTCAGGAGGGATCAGTCCATGGAGAAGGACATCATGCTTGGCAGAGTACAGGGTCAGTGGAAAAGAGGAAGACCCTCAAAGAGGTGGATTGACACAGTGGCTGCAACAATAAGGTCAAGCATAACAACGATTGTAAAGATGGCTCAGGACCGGCCAGTGCTTCGTTCTGTTGTGCATAGGGTCACTACGAGTCGGAGCCGACTCGACGGCACCTAACAACAACAACAACAATTACTATAGCTTTTAATAAGTCTTGAAATTAAGTAAGTCCTCCAATATTCTTCTTTTTCAAGATTGTTTTGGTTATTCTAGGTCCCTTGCTTTCACAATTAAATTTTAAACTCAGTTTATCAGTTATATGGAATATGTTTTTGTTTCACACATGAAATTTACTATTGCTCTTCTTAAGGATGGCAAGTCCTTTCTAGGATTTAGCTTCACTTTTTCTCCTTTGGGGAGGCAGCATGGTAGAACAGAAAGAGCAGGGACTTTGGAGATAGACAGTATCATATTTTATTTCCATCACAATACTTCCTGGTTTTGTGTCTTTGAGTATGTCTCTTGGATTCTCTGAGACTCTATTTTATTAAGTATAAAATTTGATAAGTATGGGGAGCTATTCCAGAATGTTTTCTAAAGAGGATGGGTACTACGGTTAGAGCTGCTTTCATTAGCATTTCTTTCCCTTTGTCCCCCAGCATTGGGTGCGGGCACAGTGCTCCATCATCCTTCATTTCTAGTATTAAGCAAATGTCCAGCTGCACTTACCTTACCTTTGCATTTCCTTTAACTGTTTTGTAGGATTACTGCTCCACCCCCCAAGTACAGTTGGTCATTCCCTTCTTTGCACTCCTGCACCACCATTATTAATAAAGAAATAACCAAATAATTTTTGTTTTAATTTCTACAGCATTTCAAGTAGGGCTTTTATTGCTCTATCTTGCAATTTCATTTATAGCCATTGGATGGCCTCTCTCAGTTTGATGAATACACATATTTTCTCTCCAACCAAACTAGAAGCATCTTGTTGGCAAGGCCTTCTACTTTGTTTGCGTCATTCATAACACTTAACCTTTATAATATTTTTATGTGAATGATATTTAGTGAGAATCATCAGGTCATAAAAATGAAGGAAGAAAAAAACTGGAGTTGAATTAGTAAGCATTGTTGAGAAACTATTTCAGGAGTCCTAAATAAGATCTTCTAAAATAGACTGTAGTTTGGAAACACAGAATCACAATGTTTTCGAACTATCATGATGATTTTTCTTCCCTCTCATTTTCTGTGAGAGAAAAATGAAGCCCAGAGAGATGAAATGAGTTTCCTAAGGTTATGAGTTATTATATGCCCAGGCAGGACTAGATTCTGATCTCCCAACTTTCTGGCAGGGAGAACAATCTGCTGGTTTAAATGAATTATTTCTTTTATAAGGATCAGAGCAAAGCTGTTTCCTATGAGGCAGAGGTTAAAGTTGTCACAAATGTCCAACTTTTCCAAGTTACTGTACCACTCCATCATCTCTGACATCAACTACTCCCTCTCCCCTCAGTACTCTCCCTCCGACCTTTGGGTTCCCTAATTCACTGCACTACCTAACAGAGCTCACAAACTGTTTCAAGGAAATTGTTCATGTGGTTGTGGAACCTGACGAGTCCCAAATCCATGGGTCAGGTGTAGGCTTCTCCCAACCCAAGTGGCTGATGAACTCAAACTGGCGATTCAACCCACAGGCTGCTTGCTTACAAGACTGCAGAAGCTGAAGAATCAGGTTGCACGTGGGGCTGTAGAGGCTGGTGAATCCCAGAATCTGCAGGTCAGACAGCAGGCCTCTGGCTTGAGTCCTAATAACTGGAGGTCAATTGATCAGGAACTGGATACAGGGTCCAGATGCAGAAAGAGAGAGCCCTGCCAGGACACACACATATATCTCAGATGAAGGCCACACCCCAGGGACGGGCATAACTTGAGTAAGGGTAGGACTTGAGTCACTCCTCCTGTAAGACTACCACTCAAGACATAGCCTACACCAATCCTACTTCATCAACATGTAGAAGTCAGGATTCATAACACATAAAATGAAGGACAACCAAAAAATATTGGGAATCATAGCCTAGCCAAGTTGACACATAACCCGAAACATCACAGGGTTCATATACCTTATTTGCATAGCCCCACTCAATCATTGTATGTAAGTCACAAAGACTGTGGCTAGAAGGGCCTCACTCAATCATTGTATGTAAGTCACAAAGACTGTGGCTAGAAGGGCCATTACACCGCATAGTCCTATTCTAAAAAATGGTCAACCTTTTCATCTAAGCCTGACTATGAAGCCTCAGTGTAGCCAATGGACTCTGGAGCAGCCATGAAAATGATGAGTACTGGTCTCAAAGACCCCAGCAAAGCCAACAATGGCAATTAGTAGCCCCCCAAGCCTCCTAATATCATATACATCTATATTCTAAAAACTTTAATACTTTCCTCTTTCAAAATTATAAAATTACTAATTATTATCATAACAGAATAATACAACTGTATAAAAAGAAATAAACTAATCATCTCCCTCCATTTCCTCTTATTTTTCTGTTTTCCTTCTGGTTCATAGATAGCAACATTAACAGCCACTTTTTTATATCCATCCACACAGTTATGTATACTTTCACAAACACACATGTACTCATGTGCGCACAAGCACACACTCTAAAAATGAAATCCTACTGAATTTAGAAGTTTGCACTTTAAAAACACTCATAACAAAAAAGACAATTGAAAAACATACCTTTTTAGACCAATAAACAACATCATGATAAATGGAGAAAAGATTGAAGTTGTCAAGGATTTCATTTTTCTTGGATCCACAACCAATGCCCATGGAAGCAGCAGTCAAGAAATCATACAAAGCACTGCATTGGGCAAATCTGCTGCAAAAGATGTCACTTTGAGGATTAAAGTGCACCTGGCCCAAGCCATGGTGTTTTCATTCGCCTCATATGCATACAAACCCTGGACAATGAATAAGGGAGACCAAAGAAGAATTGATGCCTTTGAATTATGGTGTTGGCGAAGAATATTGAATACACTATGAACTACCAGAAGAGCAAACAAATGTATCTTGGAAGAAGTACAGCCAGAATTCTCCTTAAAAGCAAGGATGGCAAGACTTCATCTCACATACTTTGGACAGGTAATCAGGAGAAACTAGTCCCTGGAGAAAGACATAATGCTTGGTAAAGTAGAGAGTCAGCAAAAAAGAGAAAGACCCTCAATGAGATGGATTGACACAGTGGCTGCAACAATGGGCGAAAGCATAACAATTGTGAGGATGGCACAGGACTAGGCAGTGTTTCATTCTGTTGTACATAGGGTCGCTATGAGTTGGAACCAATTTGATGGCACTTAACAGTAGCAACATTTTGGAAAAAGAAGTTCTGTGTGCCTAATTTTTCTATTACGTATTTATTGTATAAAACACTATAACAGTCATGGAATACCCAACAAATAAATTCCTAAATATTTAAAATTAATCAAAAGATTTCTGGCCTGGGATTTGAGGCTGAGTGCTGCCCGTGCCACCACTAACATGGAGACTTTGTACCGAGTCCCGTTCTTAGTGCTGGAATGCCCCAACCTGAAGCTAAAGAAGCCACCCTGGGTGCACATGCCATCGGCCATAAAGGTGTATGCTCTGGTGGTAGTATCTTACTTCCTCATCACCGGAAGAATAATTTACGATGTTATTGTGGAACCTCCAAGCGTTGGCTCTATGACTGATGAACATGGGCATCAGAGGCCAGTAGCTTTCTTGGCCTACAGAGTAAATGGACAATACATTATGGAAGGATTCCCATCCAGCTTCCTGTTTACAATGGGAAGTTTAGGTTTCATAACCCTGGACCAATCCAATGTACCAAACATTCCAAAACTCGATAGATTTCTTCTTCTATTCATTGGATTCGTCTATGTCCTATTGAGTTTTTCTATGGCTAGAGTATTCATGAGAATGAAACTGCTGGACTATCTGATGGGTTACAGTACCCTTTGAGAAGAAATCAGTGGATACTGGATTTGCTCCTGTTGAGGAATTTTAAAGGCTGTACCAATCCTTGACTATGAAATGTGGAAAAGGATGAAAAGTAGCAGAGAAAGAAGAATCTAGTGAAAACATAGGAAGCTCATGAAAGCTTGGATTAGAATTTCTTCTTGGTACTATCAAAAAGACAAGTTTATCACACTATTTTTTTTCCTGCTGACCTGGACCGATGTACCAACGATGTTAAGTGGCATTTTCTTCTTAGTTTTTCATTTCTAAAAGAAAATATACTCCATTTCTACAACTCTAATTTTGAATAAAGTGATTATTTTTTTACAGTTCCTTTACATTTATTGGAGATGCCATTTCTGATTTTCAAACATTTAGTGTTAAATCAGGAAGCAAGATTCTATAAGCTGAGAACTCTGGACAACCAATCAGCTTTACACATGGTGCTTCACCTTTAAATAGTGTGCAATAGTACGTTATTTCAGATATGTATGCAAGACTGTTTCCTGAACAATAAGATGTATGAAAGGAACAGAAATAATTAATTTTTCTAATTAAAAAAAAAAAAAAGATTTCCGTGTGGTTTTATAGACTCCCATTCCTCGATCACACTTAGATCCATGTAACATACTCCTTGATAGGATAAAGTAGGTATTGAATATACCTTAGTACGCTAACACCATCAGCTAATTACATATAAGAAATAAAACAACACATTTCATTTTTATGAAGTTCATTTTCTGTCATAATTACTAATAATATAAAACAGGCTGTAAACATAGGTGGCATGAATGAAAAGAATTCCAGCTCTAAAGGAAAGCACATATATGCCAGTCCTATATATGTCTTTCTCTCTCTCTCTATATATATATGTATGCATCTAGGGGCCCTGGTGGTACAGTGGTTAAGAGCTCAGCTGTTAACCAAAAGGTCAGCAGTTCAAATACATCGTCCTCTCCTTGGAAATCCTATAGGGCAATTCTACTCTGTCATACAGGGTTGCTATGAGTTGGAATTGACTCAACAGCAATGGTTTGGTATACACACACACACACACACACACACACACACACACACACACACACCTGTAGAGCTGATCAAAACCGATGCAGCTCCAGAAGTGCTTACTCATCTGTGTCGAGAAATCTGGAAGACAGCTACCTGGCCAACCAACTGGAGGAGATCCATATTTACGCCTATTCCCAAGAAAGGTGATCCAATTGAATGTAGAAATTATTGAACAATATCATTAATATCACATGCAATCCAATTTTTGCTGAAGATCGTTCAAAAGCGGCTGCAGCAGTGTATCGACAGGGAACTGCCAGAATTTCAAGTCAGATTTAGAAGAGGGCGTGGAACCAGGGATATCATTGCTGAAGACAGACGACTCCTGGCTGAAAGCAGAGAAAAGCAAAAAGATGTTTACCTGTGTTTTATTGACTATGCTAAGGCATTCAACTGCGTGGATCATAACAAATTATGAACAACATTGCAAAGAATGGGAATTCAGGAACACTTATTTGTGCTCATGAGGAATCAGTACATGGATCAAGAGGCAGTTGTTCAAACAGAACAAGGGGGTGCTGCACAGTTTAAAGTCAGTGTGATGAACAAATAATCCGAGAAGCTGGAATATATGAAAAAGAACAGGGCATCAGGATTGGAGGAAGACTCATTAACAACCTATATTATGCAGATGACACAACCTTGCTTGCTGAAAGTGAAGAGGACTTGAAGCACTTCCTGGTGAAGATCAAAGACCACGGCCTTCAGTATAGATTACACCTCAACAAAACAAAAATCCCCACAACTGGACCAAGAAGCAATATCATGATAAACGGAGAAAAGATTGAGGTTGTCAAGGATTTAATTTAACTTGGATCCGCAATCAACACCCATGAAAGCTGCAGTCAAGAAATCAAATGATGCATTGCATTGGGAAAATCTCCTGCAAAAAGATCTCTTTAAAGTGTTGAAAAGCAAAGACATCACCTGTGGACTAAGGTGCGCCTGACCCAAGCCATGGTGCTTTCTGTGGCCTCATGTGCACACGAAAGCTGGACAATGAACAAGGAAGACCAAAGAAGAATTTGAATTGTGATGCTGGTGAATAATATTGAATATACCATGGACTGCCAAAAGAATGATCAAATCTGTCTTGGAAGAGGTACAACGAGGATGCTCCTTAGAAGCAAGGATAGCGAGATTACGTCCCACATTACTTGGTACATGTTATCAGGAGAGATCACTCCCTGGAGAAGGACATCATGCTTGGTAAAGTAGAGCGTCAGTGAAAAAGGGGAAGACCCTCAATGAGATGGACTGACACAGTGGCTGCAACAATGGGCTCAAGCATAACAACAATTGTGAGGATGGTACAGGACCAGGCAGTATTTCGTTCTGTTGTGCGTAGGGTTGCTACGAGTTGGAACCGACTTGATGGCACCTAACAACAACAACAGAGCTGATCAGGCATGAAAAAAAGCCCTAGAGCCTTGAAAACAATCCCCCACTGTCACCACCACTTCCAGACTTCGGTCCCTCTCTACAAGCTTTTTCACTTGGCAAAATCCTGTATCCCCTGATGCTCATCTCAGCTGCCACATTCTGTGGGAAGATTTCCTTCACTGACCCACCCACTGCCAAATTAATCACTTCCTCCTTTGTGCTTCCATGACACTTTACAGACACTGATACTATTCCAGTTAACCACACTGTGACTGTCTGCTAAACTGTCAGCTAAATGTGGGAAGGTTCCATGGTGGTTCCCTCTCCTTCGAGCATATGTGAACACACACACACGAGTGTGTTTTATTGTATATTGAATTTATCTGTCAATTCACGGCTTTCTATCACCAATTCCTTCCATTCTGTCTTCATCTTCATTTATCCCTCACTTCCCCTAAGATATGTCTTTTTCTAACTTGAGCGGAATGCTTTGAATATTCACTTTTTTAGTAATACTTCATTGTGTTTTCAGTCAAAGTCTACACAGCAAATTAGGTTCCAATTCAACAATGTCTACACTATTTATTCAGTGATATTGGTTGTGTATCAACTTTCTATTGTTTCAGTTCTGGTTGTTCCATTTCCAGTAACCTAGTTTCCCTACCCCCTTTCCTTCTCATCTTTGCTTTAGAGAGTTAACCATTTGGTCTCATACAGATGACTTTTAAAAGGAGCACAGTACTCACCGGTGATTGCGTTTACTTTATAAACCAATATGTTATTTACCTAAAAGATGATCTCATGGGATAGTTTTGCTTCAAGGTTTAATGAATATCTCAGGGTGAGAGTCTCGGGCAGTCCTCCAGTCTCAACCAGCCCAGTTAAGTCTGGACTTTTTAAGAATGTTAGTTCTGTTCCACATTTTGCTCCCATTCTATCAGGATCCATCTATTGTGTTTCTGGTCAGAACAGTCATAACCAAGCACCATCTAGTTCTTCTGGTCTCAGGGTAGGTGAGGTCATGGTTCGTGTAGACTATTAGCCCTGTGAACTAGTTTCTTCTTTGAGTCTTTGATTTCCTTCATTTTCTTTTACTCCGTAGGCATACAGACCAATCATTATATCTTAGATGGCTGCTCGCAAGCTTTTAAGACCCCTAGACCCTACATAACAAACTAGGATGTAGAACATAAAGTTTATACACCAATTGACTGAGTTGTCCCACAAGACTATGGTCCTAAGCCTTCAGATCCCGTAAACTAATCCCACAAGGTGTTTAGTAAGTGTTCATGCTTGTGTCCCCTGTGTGCTTTATTGTATATATGTACATGGATGCCTACACTTACATATATATAGACCTGCATGTAGATATATACATATATATGCCCACCTATATACACACATACACATACCTATACACTTGTATGCATACATACATACACGTGAGTCCACATTTCTATTATTTAGTTGTTGTACAGTTGTATATGTCCTAGCAGTTACCAAAAAGGTCTTTTTTTCTTGCGTACTTCTTAATAACATCATTTACATTTGTCAAGCTGTGCGTACTTTACCCACATTTGGTATTGTATTTCCCGTCCCCCAAAATAACAAGTGTTTACTATCTAGAGCATGATCTCCCCTCATCCTTCTATCCCTGGTAACCCCAGTGAACTCTGGTTTCAGTATGTGGACCTATTCATTTCTTTTCCTAATAGTGAGATCATACAGGGTTTGTCCTTTCGTGATTGACTTATTTCACTCGGCATAATGTCTTCCAGTTTCATCCGTACTACATTTTGGGAATGTAGTATTTATTCTTTATGGCTTCATAGTATATTCCATTTCATGTGTCATGGACTGAAACGTGTCCCCCCAAAATATCTGTCAACTTGGCTAGGTCATGGTTTCCAGGATTGCATGATTATCATTTTGTCATCTGATGTGATTTCCCAATTGTAAATCCCATCACTATGATGTAATGAGATGGATTAGTGGCAGTTATGTTGATGAGAACTACAAGATTAGATAGTGTTTTAAGCCAATCTCTTTTGAGATATAAGGGGGAGAAGCGAGTGGAGAGGCATGGGGACTTCATACCATCAAGAAAGCAGTGCTCGGAGCAGAGTGCATCCTTTGGACCTGAGATTCCTGCACAGAGATGCTCCCAGACCAAGGGAAGACTGATGACAAAGACCTTCCTCCAGAGCCGACAGACAGCAAAAGGCTTCTCCTAGAGCCAGGACCCTGAATTCGGACTTCTAGCCTACTAGGCTGTGAGAGAATAAATTTTTCTTTGTTAAAGCCGTCCACTTGTGGTATTTCTATTATAGCAGCATTAGATAACTAAGACAGTATGTATGTACAACATTTTGTTTATCCATTCATCTGTTGGTGGGCACTTATATTGCTTCCATCTTCTTGCTATTGTGAATAGTGCCACGATGAACAGAGGTATGCATATGCCTGATTGTGTCTTTAGTATTAGATCTCTAGGGTATATGCCTAGCAGTAGGATTGCTAGATCATAAAGTAGTTCTATTTCTGGTGTCCTGAGACAGCCCCACACCATTTTCCATAGTGGTTGTACCATTTTACAATCCCAACAGCAGCAGGTAAGGGTTTCCATCTCCTCACAACCTCACCAGTATTTGTCATTTTCTGCTTGTTTGTTTTGTTTTGTTTTTTTAATCGGTGCCATTTTTGCTGGGGTAAAACGGTATCTCATTGTAGTTTTGATTTGAGTCTAATGATCCAGGCCTCTTTTCATGTGTCTGTTGGCTGCTTGAATAGTACATTCATTTTTTTATTTTTGACTAATACAGAAAATATTTAAGACTTAAATTTTGCTCCTAAGTACAGCTTTGGCAGAAAAAAAAAATTTTTATTACATACCATTCTGGTTGTTCTTACTGTCAAAATAATTCTGTAGCATCAGTTTTAATTCCTTCTTTAACCAAAGAAAATTTTTAAGTATATTTTTGTTTATGTGCTCTTTGAGGTCAACATGGTTGGGCTTTTGGGAATGCTGTTGTTGTTGTTAGGTGCTGTCAAGTTGGTTCTGACTCATAGATAGCCTATGTACAACAGAATGAAACACTGCCTGGCCCTGCGCCACCCTCACAATTGTTATGCTCGAGCCCATTGTTGCCACTGTGTCAATCCATCTCACTGAGGGTCTTCCTTTTTTTCGCTGACCCTCTGCTTTACTATGCATTATGTCCTTCTCCAGGGACTGGTCCCTCCTGATAACATGTCCAAAGTATGTGAGATACAGTCTTGATATCCTGGCTTCTGAAGAGCATTCTGGTTGTACTTCTTTCAAGACATATTTGTTCATTCTTCTGGCAGTCCATGGTATATTCAATATTCTTCACCACCACCATAATTCAAAGGCATCAATTCTTCGGTCTTCTTCATTTATTGTCCAGCTTTCGCATGTATATAAGGCGGTTGAAAACATCGTAGCTTGGGTCAGGTGAACCTTAGTCCTCAAAGCGATAGCTTTGCTTTTTGACCCTTTAAAGAGGTCTTTTGCAGCAGATTTGCCCAATGCAATGCGTCATTTGATTTCTTGACTGCTGCTTCCATGGGCATTGAATGTGGATCCAAGTAAAATGAAATCCTTGACAACTTCAGACTTTTCTCTGCATAACATGATATTGCTTATCAGTCCAGTTGTAAGGATTTTTGTTTTCTTTATGTTGAGGTGTAATCCATACTGAAGGCTGTAGTCTTTGATCTTCATGAGGAAGTGCTTCAAGTCCTTTTCACTTTCAGCAAGCAAGATCATGTTATCTGCATAAAACAGGTTGTTAATGAGTCTTCTTCCAATCTTGGTGCCCTATTCTTGTTCATATAGTCCAGCTTTTCGGGTTATTTTGCTCAGCATACAGATTGAATAGGTCTGGTGAAAGGATACAACCCTGATGCACACCTTTCCTGACTTTAAACCATGCGGTGTCCCCTTGTTCTGTTCAAACGAGTGCTTCTTGGTCTATGTACAGGATCCCCATGAGCACAACCAAGTGTTCCAGAATTTCCATTCTTCGCAATGTTATCCATAATGTGTTTTGATCCACACAGTCAAATGCCTGTGCATAGGCAATAAAATACAGGTGAACATCTTTCTGGTATTCTCTGCTTTCAGCCATGATTCATCTGACATCAGCAATGATATGCCTTGTTCATTGTCCTCTTCTGAATATGGCTTGAATTTCTGGCAGTTCCCTGTCAATGTACTGATGCAACCGCTTTTGAGTGATCTTCAGCAAAATTTTACTTGTGTGTGATAGTAATAATAAAAATATTGTTCAATAATTTCCACATTTTGTTGGATCACCTTTCTTTGGAATGGGCACAAATATGGATCCCTTCCAATCATTTGACTAGGTAGTTATCTTCCAAATTTCTTGGCAAAGACAGTGTGAGCATTTCCAGAGCTTCATCTGTTTGCTGAAACATCTCAATTGGTTTCCGTCAATTTCTGGAGCCTTGTTTCTCACCAACGCCTTCAGTGCAGCTTGGACTTCTTCCTTCAGTACCATAGGCTGTTGATCATATGCTACCCCTGAAATGGTTGAACATCGACCAATTCTTTTTTTTTTTTAGTACAGTGACTCTGTATATTCCTTCCATTTACTTTTGATGCTTCCTGTGTCATTTAATATTGTCCCCCATAGAATCCTTCAATATTGCAACTAAAGGCTTGAAAATTTTCTTCAGTTCTTTCAGCTTGAGAAATGCTGAGTGCGTTCCTCCCTTTTGGTTTTCTAACTCCAGGTCTTTGCACATCCTTAAAGTATTTTGTCTTCCTGAGCCACCCTTTGAAACCTTCTGTTCAGCTCTTTCACGTCATCATTTCTTCCTTTTGGTTTAGCTGCCCTACACTCAAGAGCAAGTTTCAGAGTCTCTTCTGACATCCATTTTGGTCTTTTCTTTCTTTCCTGTCTTTTTTAATGGCCTCTTGCTTTCTTCAAGTGTGATATCCTTGATGTCATTCCACAACCTGTCTGGTCTTTGGTCATTAGTGCATCAAATCTATTCTTGAGATGGTCTCTAAATTCAGGTGGGATATACTCAAAGTCATATTTTGGCTCTCGTGGACTTGTTCTAATTTTCTTCAGTTTCAACTTGAACTTGCATACAAGCAATTGCCGGTCTATTACGCAGTCTGCCCCTGTCCTTGTTCTGAGCTTTTCTACTGCCTCTTTTCACAGATGTAGTCAATTTGATTCCTACGTATTCCATCTGGTGAGGTTCACGTGTAGAGTTGCCTTTTATGTTGTTGAAAAATGCTATTTGCAATGAAGGTCAACATGGTTGGCCTTTTTAGATTACACATTTTGAATCTATTATATTTAGGTCAGAGAATATGATCTGTTCTACTTCTACACCTGCAACTCAATGTTTTGTCTATTGCCCAGTTTGGGAGCCATCTAGAAATAGGTGACAAAGCTACAAGAAAATTTGCAGCTTTGATCCACCAATTTCATACCTGGGAATTTATGCTATGAATGTAACTGAGACAATACACAGAAGTCAATGTGTAAGAATATTTATCACAGTGCTCTTTATTACAATAGAAATTTCCAAAATATCTCAAAATAGGAGACTGCTTAAATAAAATATTATGCATTCATATTAAGGAAAACTCATGTAGCCAGCAATAATGACAGTGTAGGTGAATGTTTGCTAAGAAGCAAAGGCATTCACTATTTGTTAAAAAAAAAAATACACACACCTCCACCAGACTGAGTCCAGCACACTTAGATGGTGCCCGGCTACCACCACTGACTGCTCTGACAGGGATCACAATAGAGGGTCCCGGACAGAGTGGAGAAAAATGTAGAACAAAATTCTAACCACAAAAAAAGACCAGACATACTGGTCTGACAGAGACTGGAGAAACCCCAAGAGTATGGCCCCCAAATACCCTTTTAACTCAGTACTAAAGTCATTCCTGAGGTTCACCCTTCAGACAAAGATTAAACAGGCTCATAAAACAAAACAAGACTAAATGGACATACCAGCACTGGGTCAAGGACTAGAAAGCAGGAGGGGAAAGGAAAGCTGGCAATGGGAAACCCAAGGGCAAGAAGGGGAAAGTGTTGACACATTGTGGGATTGGCAAACAATGTCACAAAACAATATGTGTATTAATTGTTTATTAAGAAACTAGTTTGCTCTAAAGTACAATAAAAAAGAAAAAAAATATTTGTTGTTATATTGTATGAGACACTGACTTGGTTTGTAAACTTTCACTTAAAGCACAATAAAAATTAAAAAAAAAATACTGCTATACAACACAATATAACCCATTTTAAACATTTATACAGTTTTTATGTGCCTATGTTTACATGAGAAACATACACAATAATATGTGATAGGATTTGGGAAAGACATTTTTTTTTCTTTACACATCACCATGAATTATTTGTGTAATAAAAAGAAGTGTTTGTTGAAGAAATGAAAGTTTTCCGAAGCCAAAACTGACAAATTAATACGCTGTGACTAATAGAATGCTTTGGTGGATTTTTTTAAAAAACAGGTGAATGGCATAATGAAAATCTTATTTTAGGAAGATTAATATAGTAGATGTGTATTTTTTACATAGGTAAATGGAGAGTACTTAGGAAGCTTTTTTGATAGCCTGAATGAAAGGAAATAAGAGAAATGGGGGCAAATGGAAAAATGTGATAAGCATTACAAGGGAAGCCTTGATCACCCTGTAAGATATACAAACTGTGGGTTAATCAATGGCAACTTCCACTTTTCCATAAAGCCTGTTTGAAAAACCAAATGAGATGAAGGTAAAGGTACCATGGGAACCATCGGAAGCAAAGTCAATGACCAAGTTCATGTCTACTCAGGTGTCCTCGATCTGAGCTGAGCACTCTCCACCTGTTCACTGAAATCAAATTAAGCAGAAAGGGAGGAGAACAGTGTTGCTCCTTGTGTTAATTATTTATTCCTTGTCTCTTAGCTTGGGCCTACCCTTACATAGTCTCTGGTCAGTGATGTGAGGCCTAGAAGACGAAGCTATTTCCCTGATATCTTCGCAAGCTGGGTTCCTGTTAGGTACCGCCACTAGGAGCCACTGGCGGGAGATTGGAAGGCTGGAATGAAACCGGACTCGCTTGCTGTTTTCCAGCTTGTGCAGGCCTTCCACCAGGTCTTCAGGCCCTTTGAACCCCAGCCCCAGGGCGCCCTATCATGATGGAAACACCAGATGTGAGTTCGTCCCACCTCAGAGGTCCAAGTACCAACCAAGAGGCACCCCTTTCAAGAAGAATTTCAGGCATCCTGCATACACAGGACACGTCCTATATTTAATGACGGTGTTCTGTATCCCCTACTGACTTTATCAAGGTGCCCTGTTGTTGTTAGTTGCCACGGAGTCGACTCTGATTCATGGCAACCTTATGTATAACGGAACGAGACGTTGCCAGGTCCTGACGTGGTGTGCTCAAACCCATTGTTTCGACTATTGTGTCAATCCATCTCACCGAGGGTTTCCCCGTTCTTGCTGACCCTCTATTTTACCAACCGTGATGTCCTTTTCTAGCAATTGGTTTTCCTGATAATGTGTCTAAAGTAAGTGAACTTCCCCTGTATTCAGCTTTTTTTCCAATACATTACAAAATAGCCGCAGTTAGAGCTGTTTTCTACCATGGCAATTAAGTAGACACACTAGTTGAAAATCAGACATCCACAAGGAAAGATACGGACAGTCCTATATGGTCACTCCTGCAGATATGGCTGAGAGAAAACCAAAGTGGGGGCCAGAAAATTAACACTGCTTATTTTATGGGATCACTGTGAGTCGGAATCAACTTGATGGCAACAGCTCTGGTTTGGGTTTTATTTTCAGTTTCAAGAAAGGAAAAGATTGCTCTTTGGTCAAAGCCCCAAGTCTTGAACAATAACCACAATTATTATTTAGAGATAACTGCAAATCAGCACACATTCTCTGAAATTTGGCCAATCAGTAACAGCCAGTACATTTCAGCATACCAGCTCACGATTATATTGTTGGGCATGTTTTCTCATTAATGAATATTTATTGGACAAAAGAACAAAATAAGTTGTGTGTGACCACTGTAGAAACTGCTACAATGTAAATGAAACATAGACTGTAACTGCAATGAAATTTAGAAGCAAATTCTGCAAAACATTAAGAAAAAAAAAAAAAAAAACCATTGCCATCCAATCGATTCCAGCTGATAGTGACCCTGTAGGACAGAGTAGAACTGCCCAATAGGGCCTCCAAGGCTATAAATCTTTATCAAAGCAGACTGCCACATCTTTCTCCCACAGAGCGTTGGTGGCTTCAAACCACCAACCTTTAGGTTAGCAGCTGAGTGCTTAACCACTGAGCTACCAGGGCTTCTTCTGCAAAACATTACCCATTGCCATTGAGTCGGTTCTGACTCATAGCAACTCTATAGGATAGAGTAGAACTGCCCCACAGGGTTTCCTGGGAGTTGCTGACCGATTCAAACTGCCAACCTTTTGGTTAGTAGCCACAGCTCCTAATCACTGTGCCACCAGGGCTCTGCAAAACATTAAGGAGAGCTAAATCCTCAGCGAACTATAATCAAAGAAAGAGGCAGATAATTTAGATACTTACAGTCCCTGTGAAGTGCAAAGGGTTAATGCGTTGAGCTGCTAACCAAAGGCTAGGGGTTCAAGTCCACCCAGTGGCACCTTGGAAGAAAATCCTGGCAATTTACTTCCAAAAAATCAGCCACTGAAAACCCTAAGAAGTACAGTTCTATTCTGATGCACATGGGGTTACCATGAGTCAGATTGGCTCAGTGGCTACTGGGTTTTTTGGTGTTTTTTTTTTATTATTTCAGATAAAGAATGAATAATTTTCAATATAAGTATGTCCCATGCACTAGTTTTACTTTATCTCAATGCACATTTACATAGGCAATTAGAAATAATTCAGATTTAACTGGGTTTCTTGGTTGGTTGGTTATGCTCGTTTGTTTTTATGTGTGACTTTTTGCTTTTTTTTGCTTTCTGGCAACCTCTCCCTCGAGGATCCGAGCATCTGCTGTGAGTTACCCACTCTGAGATGCAAGCACTAGCTGTGAGGTGTCCTCTTCCAGAGATCCCAACCCTAGCTTTGGGCAGCTCCCCCTCAGACATCTGAGCACCAGACCATCAGAAGGCCCACCAGAGCACCAGCTAGTGGTGGCCCCTCTTTCCAGTTGATAGGTTCTACAACCTTCTCTCTTTCCTTTTGTTCCCAGAGCCATAGGTGTGGCGGCTGCTATGGCAGTTCTAATTTCTGGGTTGCCTCAGTCTTCATCTTTTGCTCTTTCTCTCTTTCCACATATGTCTAAAAATTCCTACTATTAAATCTTTTGAAATATCTAGATGGTTTCTGTTTCCCCCAAAGTATTCTGATAGACTCTCAACTGTGCATTATTCCTAAAAAAAAAATGGGGGGCAGGGAGGAAGGGTCCTCTTTCTGCTTACATTTTCCTTTGTGCCTACTCCTTGACTCCTGCCTGCCTGGTTGCTCAGCCAAGGCAGAGCATAGTATGGGAGTATGCAGCTTCAAAATAGTTGAAGCTTGCCAAACCAGCCAGTCTCGCAGACGTTATCAGGTCATCGTTGGAGAGCCTGGCAGAGTTGGCCAAGAGCACAAGCTTTTTCAGTAACAGTGGTTTCTATGTGTATCAAAAGAATTTCTGGTTGGGTGTCCCAGTCCTTTTGGTGGTTCCATTACTATTGTGAGTTAGAGCATACATTGATTGGACTGTTGAAGATAGACATGAGCCCATGTATCCTTGATGAGTCTTTTTAGTTATTTTCCTCTAGATTTTGTCTCTTTGTAACTATTTTCATAGGGGTGCTTCATACGGATGTACCTTTATTAATTCAGTCCTTAGGTGGCTCAATGGCTTGACAAAATAGTTTGGCCATTAGTTATGTGTCTGTGTGGGGCAGCCATAGAAATACGACTCTCAAATCTGCTGCAGGTAGCATAGCTGACTGACATTGCGAGTTGCTGCCCACCACACTTTTGCACCAAAGCCATGCTTCCCCTGGCTGCTCCCAGCCAATGACTGAGCATGATGGAGTATGAATGCAGACCCATCCTGTGGGTCTCTGGACTTCTCTAACAGGCAGCTTTGGGTGGAGGACTTCCCACTGGCCTGGTTGAGACATACTTAGAGCTGCAATCCGGCCTAAAACTCTTCCTGCCCAGTCCTCCTCTCTTGGCTTTTCACAGCTGTCAGATCGGCATCATGATCTGAAGGCTCTGCTCTCCTATGCTTGCGCCCTCACCTTCATCCCACACAAGTATTTCACCCAGTAGATCTCTCAAAAATTGAACCCTATCTCGGCATTTGCTTCACAGAGGATCCTAACCAACACACTGTGTAAGAGTTCATTCTCACCAATCTAGGGACAGTATGCTCTGTGGCTAAGAATAGAACTTGAAGTTTAACCAGTTGCTCAGAATGTCAAATGCTGTGGGCCTCAGCAATTTATGGCCGTGGCATTCCATGAGAGCAAGCTATTTCATCAGTGAACTGTGCTTTTTTTTTTAAATCAGGTAGCAAATCTTGTTGAGAGGCTCCCTGTAAGCCAATAGTTTATGTTTAACAGAAGGTGGGTCTCTCTGCGTCTAATGGGTGACAGCAGATACCTATTCCTGATGTTGGCTAGGGTTTTGGGGACTAGGCTTAGGACTTGGGTGAAGGTTCCCTTTCCACATCACTGTGGAATTTTCTGGGTGTTGTCCAACCTTTGGGGCTTCAGTTCAGATAGGTGCAATGCAGTGAGAATATCAGGTGGCAGGGTCATCATTTTCTTCGGTCTCTAGTAGGTAGGGACTAGTTTCAGGCTCAGCAGTAAAAGGAAGTCGTTGCTGGCTTGACTGACAAGAAAGTAGAGTCTGATTTTCAAAGGCTCCAATCAAAGGTCCCTGGGTGGTGCAAATGGTTTGCACTCAGCTGGTAACCAAAAGGTTGGTGGTTTGAACCTACCCAGTATCACTGTGGAAGAAACAGGCCTGGTGGTCTGCTTCTGGAAAGACTGTAACCAAGAAAACTCTATGGGACTGTTCTACTCTATCATATGGGATCTCATAAGTCACAAATCAACAACAGAAACAAATCAACAGTAAAGGCACCAATAAGCTGTGAGACAGATCACTGATACCTGTAATTTCATGGGTCTGAAGGAGATATAGGTTCCAAGACAAGGTTTGCTTTACTGCTGACTGGATTGCTTCTTGATAGAGTATAATACAGGGTTTTTTTGAAACGCTGTCTTTGGCCAGTTTTGAGGCCCTTTCTTCAGGCTCACTAATTCCTCTTCTTGAGCAACTGATTAAGTCTACACCCCAGCCACTTCCTTTATCAGGCTTTTGCACTCTGGGGCCACTATTCACCCACCCTAATTTGCGTGGGGCCAGGTACCAAAAAACTAGAGACAGTCCTTAATAGCTAAGAGCCTGCAATATTATTCAAATTAGCCAATCCACAGGGAGTCCCAGAAACCTAGCTCTCCTCACCTCGCTTGCCACACTTAAGCCACCTCCTATGACTCCAGATTGCTATTACCCTATCCTCAGGTACAACCCCTTGTATGTTCCTGCGTAGTAGCCTTTTTTCTTTTGGAGTTAAGTAACAGAGTTCTGCCTTTCACCTATCTAAGTGTGTTTGTGTTGCATCTTACCATCCAAAGAACCTATAATCCTATATAATACCTTAAAATTATGAAACAAATGTGGTTGCTTATCTGCCATATAAAGGCTGTGGTAAAAGCCCTAGGTATGAAGAGTGTTGATTCCAAAACACAATGCCAATCAGGGGTTGAGCCTCCATCCCTATAGCTGGTGGCCGTAGGGTTAGAACGTTGATTAATAGACTGTAGAATTTCTCTTCAGGTTGTGGCACAGGAAGCCGCCAAGAAGGTCACTTGGGTGGCAGAATCTTTTTTTCTTCATTCCAAGTCCATCTATCTTTGGTCAGGTTTTCTAAGATGGGATGCAATGGAATGATGTGGGGCACTCAGTGGTTGTGTCATCAATATCATGAATATTTGGCCCCAGCCAGCACTTATTGTATTAGCTTTTGCTCAACTCGCTAATAACATACCACCAGGGAATTTGTTACAATACTGCTTGCCTTAGTAGGTGAAGGCAAGTTATATTAGTCAGGGTCTTGTCAGGAAACAGACAGAACATTCGAAGGGGTTTAACTGAACAGAATTCAATGAGGAGTTTACTTACAGAAGAATGAGCAGGGTAAGGGACTCAACAAGGGATGCTGAGGTGCTTAGGGATTAGTAAGGGTGGCAGCTGTTACCCCACCGTCCTGAAAGACCAATGGGTGAGAATGGTGTTACTAGAGCTTGTGAGCTGGAGATACGAGAGAGGGCCCCCACATTTGCTGACTCCACAGAGGAACACAGTCTTGGCCAAAATCACAGCAAATTGGAATTCAATACTCTAATTTTGTTTTTCTCCTTCCCTTCCTCAATCTCCTACTAATGCTTCCTATTTGCTGTACCGAACCAGAGGTCAGATGATAAGAGATCCCACATGAAGGAGTTATAAAGATCAGCCTCCCAGGGCACAAAGCAGGGCAGAGAAGGGCAGAGACTGATTTTTCTCTTCTTCCTGGAGGGTATCCAAAAAACAAAACATTAGCACATCCAAGCTTGCATACCAAATACCACTGGTAGCACAATTATAGTCCAGTTACTCCTACCATGTCAGGCACTGCAGTAACAACAATGGCCACTCACCTCAATAGGATATAGCAACACTCCAAACACTAGTGGCTTTCCCAGTCCTGCAGGAGCCCTGGTGGAGTAGTGTTTAAGCACTTGGTTGATAACCCAGACATCAGCAGTTTGAACCTACCCAGATGCTTCTCAGGAGAAAAGACCTGGCGATCTGCTCCCATAAAGATTACAGCCTGGGAAAACCTGTGAGACGGTTCTACTCTGTCCTATACGGTCACTTAAAAAAATCCAAAAAACCAAACCTGTTGCCGTCGCGTCGATTCTGACTTATAGTGACCCTACAGGACAGAGTAGAACTGCCCCATAGGGTTTTCAAGGAACAGTTGGTGGATTTGAACTGCTGAGCTTTTGGTTAGCAGCTGTAGCCCTTAACCACTAAACCACCAGGGTTCACTACGAGTTGCAACTGACCCGATGGCACATAACACAGGACTGTCATTCATAGTGGATGACATTGTTCAACGCTTTAGCCAGTACTGCATCCTATATAAGAAGACTGCATTTTCTCTCCTAGTGGTAGGAGACATTGAACCCTGGTAGCGCAGTGGTTGAAAGCTATAGCTGCTAACCAAAAGTTCAGCAGTTCAAATCCACAAGGTGCTCCTTGGAAACCCTATGGGGCAGTTCTACTCTATCCTATAAGGTCACTATATGTTGGAATCAACTCCATAGCAATGGGCTTGGTTTGGTAAGAGACATCGCTTGAATGATGCAGTCTTGGCAAGTGTTGGGATTCTAGGTCATTCTTGACCATGCCCTCAGTCCATCATTTTAGAAGACACCAACAGGAGACACTTTAAATATATCCAATCATCAGGTCCACTCACCGTGTATCTAGAAGGTCCGGGACAATTACATTGAATAAGAAACATGGTCAAGACAAAAACAAAACAATAACCATTTGTTTAGCAAATTTCAGGAGTACTTAAATTCTTAACCTAAGGAGGAGGAGGGGACCAAGGCCCAGCAGATAGCTGCTGAAACTGCCTGTGAATCTCTTACATCCACTCCAGGTTTAGGCATGGGTTTCTCTGTGGCTTTTGCTCCACAGAAGCAGCAAAATCCACTCCAGAGTTTTGCATCAGCTCATCAGCCTGGCTGCCTTTCTGAGCAGCAGTAGCAGCCGCTGATCTCTTCAGATCCCTGTAATTTTAACCTCCTCCTTGCTTTCAGCCATAAAGCTTAGGCGTACTCCTGAATTTTCCTAGGCTCTGCTGAGATGGCCTCCTTATTACCTATCACCAGCAGTCTCAAGGCCCAGAGTTTTTCTTTTGGGTGACACATCGGCTTGAGGGAGTTAGTGTCTGGCCGGCCTTTTGTGGCACCCCCCCCCCCCCCGCCCCCCACGCCCTCATCTTCTGGGCTATCAGAGGCTGGTAGGCCCCAGCACAATTAGGAGAGCTGACGCCAGGGCTTGCGCTGTCCAGGCAGGCCCTCCCTGGGACCTGACTGGATCCCCTTGGAGGGAATATTTGTTGCTTGTCCTGTGGAGGCCCACTGGACAAAGTCATTTTCAAAAACGCTTTGCACTGAGAAGAAGTGGAGTTTGACCTTCATGTAGCTGCCATTCAGGAGGCCAAGGCCACCAAACATCACGTGGTAGAAATACAAATGGGGGAGGAGAACGCTACAAGGAGAGAAAGTAGAGAGTGATCGTGACTCTCTATCCCCATCCTATGTCTCATCCCATCTCCCAGTTCTCATTGTCCTACAGAGAGTTACCCCTAGGCTGTGGCCTACAGCTATATTGGACACATCCCAGAAAGCTGTCAGGAAAGAGAGACCCTAAACTAGGGAACTACAGCGATTTACATATAGGGGGGTAGTGGCATATCTAGGCCACCGTTGAGCAGGCATCTCTAGAGCTCATAGGAGCTGTGGTGGCACAGTGGTTAAGCACTTGGTTGCTAACTGAAAAGTCAGTAGTTCAAACCCACCAGCCACTCCATGGGAGAAAGATGTGGCAGTCTGCTTCCGTAAAGATTTACTGCCTTAGAAACCCTATGGGGCAGTTCTATTCCATCCTTTCGAGTCACTATGAATGAGAATCAACTCAATGGCTTTTTTTTTTTTTTTTGGCTTATAAAGCTCAGCATCTGAGGACACTGTCCTTCCTCTGAGCTAACTCAGATCTGCTGAGGCAGCTAGTTGTTAAACCACTAAAACAGGTGGGGGTGGGGACAATGAGTCTCCAGAGCCATTTGGATTTGTCTCTCCTCAACCAAACTGCTATGGAGTATATCTCTCACCGTGCCGAGACCAAATGCTTCCGCATGATAGGATATGAATTTATATCTGAGGGTCTCTACCTGAACAGCCCATGGGAACTGTGAAGCCAATGAAGGTAGGATGCAACTACCTAGAGGTAGGGAGTTGTCTACTAAGAACTACTTGCCATATACCAAGATGACACTGGGGTTCTAACAGGAACGTATATTTATTTCTCAAGCATCCTCCATCCCTATTCCTGAGAAAATGGAGAAACTCTTCTTAAAAATTTCACACCTGAGCTCTTCTTTCAGAACTTTGTGCTTTCTGATCTACTACATTAATCATAATGGCGAACTAATACTGTGCTGTTTGAATGAAATTCTCCTATGATCTTTTGAACAACTCCAGAACAATTAACAGATTTTGAGGGACTGTTTCTACCACCCAGGTCCAAGGGCTCTGAAGCCCTCTCCCTCAACCTTAGTCCATGGCATTCGAATAATCTACTCCCGGGCTTCCTCTCCTCACCCCTTTTCCAGCCATGATTGGAGGTGAGATGGAGGCAGTGGGAAGCCACAACCCAGAAAAGGGCTCTCCTGGGTCCTACCCACCTGCATTGCACCCCCAAACTTCTCCACCTGCCTTAGATGATGTTGGGAAGAACAATGGAGCCTAGGTTGAGGCCACCTCCCTAGGAAGGCATGTGCTGTTGCAGAAGGGGCCAGCAATCCTATGGCACTCTCCAAGGTGGTAAGGCAGCCTAGGAAAGTGGCTAAGCGGGGTGGCAGGAACTCTGGGCCCAGCCATATGGGAAAGGAAGGCCTCCACCTGAGCAGCCCTTCTGGAGTTTGGAGGAAAAAATAACCATTTTAAAAAATACATGAAAACGTATATTTAAGAGTACACAGTTTTCCTTTTGCCTCAGGCTCCAGTAAGGCTTATATGGCACCGTGGATGCCCACCTTTAATACTTTGTTTATCATGGAATTTGTGCATTAATTTTGATTTCATAAAATACTGCATTAAAATGTTTATTTTGATTACTGAGTTTTTTGTTTTTAGCAACCTCTTAAATTTTGCACCCAAGGCAAGTGCCTCTTTTGCCTCACCATTATCTTGGTCTGAAAGTAGGGTAACTTTATGCAGTACTTTTGGTCTTCTTCATTAGGTCGTAGCTGGCCCAAGCTCAGAGGAAAAGAAAGTGCAATAGGATGACAGAAGCAGTGTACCTAAAACTCCTACCAGCTTTTGGATTTATAACAAATAGTTCATTTGAGAGGGAAATAGAGATAAGCATAATTTAGGATTAAATGCTTTTATAAGCATTTACCTAATGGAGCACAGTTCTATTCTGACACACATGAGGTCACCATGAGTCAGAACGGACTCTACGACAACTGGTGATTTGGTTTTTGCTTATATAAACAGGTATGGTTTCCTTGTAGACAGAAAAGGTTGTTCTGTCATCACTCATGCATTCAACCTGAATTTAAACTTTCTATTTGTCAGGTGTGATGCTAGGCCCTGGGGCTACTACAACGAATAAGACTGAGAGTTTACAGTCTGGTGAGAGAGACAAACAGGGAAAAACTAATCTGAATCCGATCTGATTGTTTTTGTTGTTAGGTGCCATTCAGTTGGTTCCGACTCATAGCAACCCTATGTACAACAGAACAAAACACTGCCTGGTCCTGTACCATCCTCACAATCGTTGTTACGCTTGAACCCATTATTGTAGCCACTGTGTCAATCTGTGTCTTTGAGGGTCTTCTTTTTCTACTTTACCAAGCATTATGTCCTTCTCCAGGGACTGGTCCCTCCTGATAACATGTCCAAAGTACATGAAAAAAAGTCTTGCCATCCTGACTTCCAAGGAGCACTCTGGCTATATTTCTTCCAAGACAGATTTGTCCATTGTTCTGGCAGTCCATGGTATATTCATTATTCTTCACCAACACCACAATTCAAAGGCATCAATTCTTCTTTGCTCTTCCTTATTCAGTGTCCAGATTTGACGTGCATTTGAGGTGACTGAAAACACCATAGCTTGGGTCAGGTGCACCTTAGTCTTTAAAGTGACATCTTTGCTTTTCAACACTTCAAAGAGGTCTTTTGCAGCAAATCTGCCCAATGCAATGCATCGTTTGATCTCTTGACTGCTTCTTCCATGGGTGGTCATGCCACATCAGCAAATGAAGGTCCTGAAAGCTTGACTTCATCCATGTAATTAAGGTTGACTCTACTTTGAGGAGGCAGCTCTTTCCCAGTTGTATTTTGAGTGCCTTCCAACATGAGGGGCTCATCTTCTGGCACTATATCAATGCTCTGCTGCTATTCATACAATTTGCAATTTGATTAGTACTCTTAATATGTGCCCAAATAGTTTGGAAGTGCAGAGATACAGGCAGAGTTTTTGTTTTGTGGAGTGAGGGTAGGGGTTATAAATACTAACCATAAATATAAAATATTAGTGGTACAGTGAATTGAGGAAAATTTTTTTTTGTTTTTTGTGATGGTGGTGGTGAGAATCATTTCCACTTTTCCAAAAAGTTGGGAGAAACTTTCTCCAGGATATGGAAAACTTTGGAAAATGTAGTGACAGGTATATGCATAGGCGTGGAAAATGAACATTTACTGAGTATCTAGCAGGCACTTTACACAAAGCTGTATTGCCATCTTAAGACACCTTAAGAGGGGTGGTTTTTAGAGATGAGTAAACAGCTCATACAAGTTAGGCAGAGTTAACTAGTCCAACTTCACATTCCTAGTAAAGGAAATGACAGGTGTGTGAAGTCCAGGTCTGTATGGATTTCCCAAAGATCCTGAGAAAGCAACGGAAAAGAATAAATCAGGCAAGTGATAACATTCCTTAGCTCACAATCCATTACATTTCTCCCACACCTATTTTAATACCACCCTGGCAAAGCTGGAGAACAGCCATTATCTGCCTGTTACACCCACTTTGGTCTCAGTTCATCCCTTCACACTCAAGGTATTCACCCCGGGATCTAACCCCTGGTAAATAAACAAATAATCAAATAGACAAATAATGAAATAAATCCATTTGTAATGCACTTTGCATTGCCCTATAGGCAGAAAGGAAACCCTGGTGGCCTAGTGGTTAAGAGCTACAGCTGTTAACCAGAAGGTCAGCAGTTCGGATCCTCCAGGCGTTCCTTGGAAACCCTATGGGGCAGTTCCGCTCCGTCCTATACGGTCGCTATGAGTCGCAGTAGATTCGATGGCAGTGGGTTTTATAGGGAGAAAAATCATGATGACCAAGATGAGTTGCGGACACCCAGACGTAGCTGCTAAGACGCCCATGTACACGCCTTACTCGGTGGATGTAACTACGCCTCCTAAGGTTGTTTCTGCAGCTCGCAGCTTGGAAAAACAGCCTTCCGCTGACGCCTCTGGGTGATTCCCAATCTTACCCTTACTGAGCTTTGCTGTGTACGAGGGATACTTGGGCCCAGGGAGGCTTAGAGAGAGAAACGAGTGGTTTGTAGGATGAAAAACGAAGAGATGCGATAGGTTCTGGAGTCAATGGCGGGGAGGAGTCAGTGTGAGATTTAGGGCCAGGGTTATTTCTCCTGCGAAGCACCTGGGAAGCACCTGGGTTCGAACCGCAGACTTTTCCGTTAGCAGCGAGCGCTGTAACCACTGCGCCACCTGGGATCCTTCCAGAATATCTGGGTGTAAAATTACGGATGAGGACCTGGGAAGACCGGGGCAGACGATTTGGCAACAAAGGCTGGGGGAGGGTGGGCTGGACAAATCTAGGAACAGGGAAGACAGGAAAACTACGAAGATTTGATAGGGGAGGACGAGGGCAACCGGCAGAGAACCGGCTGCACTGCGAGGCCGGGATTTTGCATAAGCAGCCCTGGTAGCGCCAGCGTCGGGCTCACGGCGCGGTGGGCGGAGCCTCCCCGGGAACCGCCCCCTCTGCCCGTCCTGCGGGCGTGGCTGCCCCGGCGGTTACATAACAAACCTGTGCGATCCGCCTGGGAGCTGCTCAAGCGGTGGCGGTGGCGGGGGGCGGGGCTGGGGCGGGACCGGGGCGGGACCAGGCCTGCAGGGGCCAGGCAAGATGGCGGCCATGGAGACGGAGGCAGCCCCTCTGACCCTAGAATCGCTGCCCACGGACCCTCTGCTCCTCATCTTATCCTTCTTGGACTACCGCGACCTAATCAAGTAATGGGACAACACGGATGGCAAGGGTGGGACCATGGGGGGAGAAGCTGGTGAGGCAGGAAGGAATGAGGCCCGGCCTGCCGACAGGATCCCGACTCCTGCG
Organism: Loxodonta africana; assembly: GCF_030014295.1. Lineage (NCBI taxonomy): Eukaryota > Metazoa > Chordata > Mammalia > Proboscidea > Elephantidae > Loxodonta > Loxodonta africana. Next base: position 49,442,588 of record NC_087348.1, read on the forward strand.
GCCGCCAAAAGGTGACGCCAGGGCCGCCCTTATCCCGCAGAGCCATTCTGGGGGCCCAGACGAGACGGGGGTGGAAAGGGCCTCGCCCTGAAGTCTTCCTTCCGTTTAGGGCCCAGGCCTGAGGAGCGACGCTAGTCTTCTCTCCCAGGCCTCGGCGAGGCCCAGTTGCAAGGGAGGGAAGTGGTGCTCCCTGGTGCCACCCCGCCGCGCCCCGCGAACCCCAGCGTCCTGTACCCGCTCGCCTGCTGGCCTCCGCCCTGCCTGCGCCCAGCCTGGCTGCTTTGGAAAAGCCCCTAGCCGGGCCGAGCTCTTTTCAGCCTGGGTTCCAGGCCTGCGTACTTTGACGCTGGATTGGGCAGGTGGGGCTCCCGAGAGAAGGAGCCAGGCGACCCCCTAGTCCCCCCGCCCCCAGGTGCGACTTTCTGCTGCGCCGTAATCGCTGGCAGGGCTTGCTCTCGGATTTATACTCTTGAGAATTTTGTTTTGTTCCACGGCCGCCTTCTTCATAATTGGATGTTGGATTTTGTTTTTTTGGTGTTGACTTTGGGAGAGCCTGTGCATTTGGGGTTTCCCACATTGCAAGCATTTGTTCCAAAAATAAACACCGGTTGCTGGTGAGGGTGGTTAAATAACCAGTTCCTTCAGAGTTTGGAATTGTCTGTGATGGTGGAAGACATGCCTGTGATGGTGGAAGAAATGCCTGTTATGGTGAAAGAAATGACGCATCTCCCCTCCCCCTCCAGGGGTCAGCACTGTTTACACTCTTGACAGCTGGTAGCATGGCCCTGAGTTTCTTGTGCCACCGCATGTATTTGCAGAGGCGGAGAAATCGCCCTCTTAGGATGGGGGTAGGCGAGTTTGAGTTGATTGTTGTTTTATATTATGTTGGATTCTAGCCACTGGAGGATTGTGTCCTGTGTATTCGGATTAGAAATACAGACTTGGAGTTACAGGTAGCTATTGGTTGGCCTGAGTGGTAACAGAGGGATCATCCGAGTTTCTGGCTGCTACCTGTGTTGTTGTTGTTAGGTGCCGTCGAGTCAATTCTCACTCGTAGTGACACTATGTACCAGAACGAAACACTGTCCAGTCCTGCGCCATTCTCACAGTTGTTGTTACGCTTAAGTCCATTGTGTCAGTCCATCTCATTGAGGGTTTTCCTCTTTTTCGCTGACCCTGTATTAGTACCTGAGAGCACTTTTTTTTGTTGTTTTTTCTCCTAAAGAATATAGTTATCTCTCTATTCAGTTTTTCCCCAAAGCTGAGAATTAAAGTTTATCTTTTCTTTGTTTTTGTCTGAATTTTCTACTGCTATAGCCTTTTTACAAGTCTCACCCTCCCCACTTTTGATTCACGGGCTACCTTGCTGTTAGAGTAATTTTTCTAAGGCAGATTAGGCTCTGTCATTCTCCTGCTTGAACACTTATGCTGCACCCTTATTGCTTACAGACTCTTTAACATGAACTTCTGGGAGCACTTAAGGCCTTTATTACCTGGCTAACCTAAGGCCTTTCAGGCCTTCTTTTCCACTGCTGTATTTACATTGTTTACTCTTACCAAATCAGACCTGTGCCAGCATTCCACACACTTGCGTTCTTTTGTTCTGTGGTTTAAGCGCTTCACTCTGTCTGAAATGTCTGCCTGCCTCTTCTCAACCTGGCAAGATGGAATTCCTTTAAGACCTCCTCCAATCTCTTGCTTCTGCAGAATATATTTGCCATGCTAGACAGATTGTGCACTTCTTGAATGCAAGGACTCTTGTTTATCTTTGTATTCATCATTCATTCAACAGGTTTTTTTTTTTGAGTGCCTGCTGTGTGCCAACCTGTTAAATATTAGGGATGCTATAAGGAACAGGATAGACAAGGTCTCTCTCATGGAGCTTACAGTCTTGTGGGCAAGCTGGAAACACAAGTAAACAAGTGCATAATTATAAGAGGTACTATGAAGGAAATAAGCAGATTGCTCTGGTAAGAATAGGAAAGGGAAGGACAGACAATCAAATTCAAATTGGAAGGAGCTGCCATTTAGAAGGAGCTGCCATTTAGAAGGAGCTGTCATATATGAAGGATGGCATAGAGCTGTCCCGGCAGAAGGAACAATGGTGGCATGGCCTTTTGGAGGCGCTAGAAGGCTGGTGTGGCTGGAGGTAGGGAGTGACTCACAGACAAGGTGGCTTGTGATGATACTGGCCAGGTCATGCAGGAGCTTGTGAGCCAAGGTGAGGAAATCAGATTTTATTTTAAATGCTTAAGGGAGTAATTAAAAGTTTTAAACAGAAGTGACATGATCCCTCCATAAATTTACTGTGGGAGTGAATTGAGTTGAATACCATTGTATTTTATCCACAGAAAAGTTTCCAGTTCACTGCCACTTCTTTCCTGCGCCATACAGCCCAGCTTTTTCAAGTGTCCAGGTCATTGCTAAGCCCTGGCATTTTGGGTACATATTTGCTGAACTGGATTGGATTGGATTGGCCCATTGGGATCATCATATAATATCTGCTGCACAATTTGATTTTGAAATTGCATGATGCCTTCTCTTTGCCAGGGTTATTTATTGCATGGCATTCTCAATCAGAGCTTTGAACTGGTTCATTCTGGTTTGAACCACTGCTGAGAATTTGCATTTCCATCCCCCTAAAACAAAAAAAGCAAACCCGTTGCTGTTGAGTCAATTCTGACTCATAACGACCATATAGGACAGGGTAGAACTGCCCCGTAGAGTTTCCAAGGAGTGCCTGGTGGATTTGAACTGGTGACCTTTTGGTGGCAACCGTCGCTGTTAACCACTATGCTACCAGGGTTTCTTTTCCACCCCTAGATATACTGAATCAGAATCAACAGTTGAACAAGATCCCCAGCTGATTCTTATGTATAATACATTTTGAGACCCACTGCTCTGTTAGTGGAAACCCTGGTGGCGTAGTGGTTAAGAGCTACAGCTGCTAACCAAAAGGTCAGCAGTTCAGATCCACCAGGCCTCCTTGGAAACTTTATGGGGCAGTTCTACTCTGTCCGATAGGGTCGCTAAGAGTCAGAATCGACTCAACAGCAGCGGTTTGATTTTTGATTTGGTCTCCATTAGTGGTTCTCAGAATTGGCACCCAACCAGTATCATTAGCATCTGGGAACTTGTGAGATGTGCAGATTCTGTGCAGGGGTTCAAAGCTCTGTTCTCAGCCCTCGCTGTGCATCAGAATCACCGTTGGCACTTTTTAAATGTATCTGTGCCTGACTTTCACCTCAAGCCTTCAGAGTCAGAATCTCTAGAACAGTAGTTTCCAACCTTAATTGAGATTATACCAGAGATTCTTTTATGTTATTTAACTGCTGGGGGAGGAGAAGAAGAGGGGTCAAGAAAAGAGGGCATGGAAACTGCGTTGAGGAAATCGAAGGGATTCCTATGTTTACAAAAGTTAGTTTGGGCATGTGCTGAGCTTGGCAGAGAAGGATGGAGGATGAGGTTCAACCCCTGCTGAGAATTTGCATTTCTAACAAGTTCTCCGGTGATGCTGATACTGCTGGCTAGGGAATCGGGACCAATTCTCAGAACCCCAGATAGAGCAGTGATTCTCAGATTTTAATATACTGAGAATCACCTAGGGATCTTGTAAAAATGTAGATTCTGATTCAGTACATCTGGGGTGGAAATGCAGGAAGTTCCCATAATAGTCAAACCCACTGCCATCAAGTCAGTTCCAACTCATAGTGACCCCATAGGGTTTCCAAGGCTGTAAATCTCTATGGGAATAGACTGCCACATCTTTGTCCCATGGAACTGCTGGTGATTTTGAACTGCCATCCTTGTGGTTAGCAATTGGTCGCTTTAACCGTTGCACCACGAGGGCTCCTTAAGGGTAGTCAAAGCAAAGTTATTTTCACTACTGTTTACAGGTGAGAAAACTGTTAATTGATTAGCTATTGCCCAAGTGAGATCTTTGAGCACCTACCCTCTAACTTTTGATTCCTCTTTTGAAAGGATAAAAATCCATTTCCCTAATCTTCGGTTCTTCTTCTTGTCAGATTAATCATATAGGGCAGTATTTACAGGATTGAAGCACTATTGTGTTAGTAATCTCTGTAGAGTAAGAAAATTGTTTGCTTCTAAAGTTATATGCTTTTGAACAGCTGATACTGACTGGTATAGCCCTGAATAGTGAACTGTAACTGTTATGGATCTGACATCTTTTATAGGTGGACTCTCTCAGTAGCTGTTGTAATTAAGAAGTGGTTTTGGCTGCAATATTTCTTTTCTTCTTTACGAAAAAATCAAAATAAAAAAAGGGTCTGTAGATTTAGTAGCACAAAAGTCTCATGGAACTTAAAAAAACAATCACTTTGTTTACATCTGAATAACATTTCTTCCTGGATGTAGAAATGACTGTCACAGTAATAAATGTAGGAAAGTGCCTTGATTTCAGATTAACCCCAATGCCATTATATATTATAAACTTTCATATGAAAATTGCAATTGTAGAGGTTTCAGGGTTTGTTTGTAAACTCAAATAGTTAAAATATCACTACTCACAAGGTAGCTACACTAGCTAAGATGTTAAACAGGTCCTAGAAAATATTGTTTTGCAGTTAAAAGGGTAGAAAATGGATAATACAGAAGAGCAAAAAGAATCAAAAAAAACTTTAAATTTAATTTTTAAATTTTTTCTTCTTCTCTTTCATACTTACCACGAATCTGGTTACTGCCAGTTGTTGCTATGTCAGTCGAAGACTTAGCCAGCTATCAAGTCATGATCCACTGTGGAGAAGACATTGCAAAAAATACTGGCTTATATCTGAGTGAGTATGCTGGGAAGTACTGTTTTTTGATAGTAGGCCCTTGGCTTCCATAATAGTAGTTTGTCCTGATTCTCGTAACTCCTTCCGTCTCTATCTCCTTTGATGGCTCTTCTTGTGCCTGTCAGTAAATGTTGCTGTTCTCCAAGGTTTTATCTTTGGCCACTGCTTTTCTCATTCTATGAACTCTGCTGAGTTGATTGTTGTGGTTTATAGTGACTACATGGTTGTTCCTAACCCCCAAATCTGAAACTCCAGCCCCGATATCCCTGCTAAACTTCATACTTGTTTGTAAAACTGTCTTTTGGACCTTTCCATTGGATGCCCTACGGGGATTCGCTGAATTCAGTAAATGTTAACAACTTTGACAGAATGTAAGTTGAGAGTTTGACAGAATAAACAGAAGGTGAGAGTTCGAAAAGGTGAAAGAAAGGGTTATTATTAATTGCTGTCAAGTTGATTTACACTTATGGCAATCCCATGTGTGCAGAGAAGGACTGCTCCATAGGATTTCCAAGGCCGTGACCTTTCGGAAGCAGATCACCAGGCATGTCTTCTGAGGTGCCTTGGGTGGGTTCGAACTGCCAGCCTTTTGATTAGTAGTCAAATACTTAACCATTTTTGCCACTTAGGGAAAGGGTAGGGATGCTAATAATCTTTTACTCAGATTGAGGGGAGTCAGAATAGTAACTAAAGTTGGTGGAGTAAAAAGTAGAGGTTTAAGTATATTGTTTAAAGCTATAAGCTATCCAGTAAAACTAAAAATAAGTTATCAAACATTGGAAAAAGGAAGAACAGGGAAGGCAGAATTTTAGGTGTTACTATTACTTCATTTTTCACTTTAGGGTGACAGTAGATACAATTGATTCTCATTTTTCATGGTAGTTATAGTTATAGTCTATAAAGTTAACTGTAAACACTGAATTAATGAGTACTGAACCATTGTTCCTAGGGGAAATACAAGGTTAGGTTCCTGCAAGCCTCTGGTCACAACATTTTGTCAACCAGTTAATACCTAACTTTGTTTTTCATGTTTCCATTTAAAAGACACCTTATTTAATATATATTGTTGATTCATTATTATTGGATTCACTGCCAACAGCACTATAACTCATGCCTGAATGAAGCTTATCTAACACATATTTTCTCTGTAAGACAAATCATAGTCTTCTTGCGCTTAGGAACACTAGACAACACTTCAGCACTATGGTTAGAGGTGCATTTTAGACAGTGAAATCACCAACAAAGAACAAAAACATGAGAAAAACATAGCAGTTAATTGTTCTTATTGTTAGTTGCTGTCGAGTTGTTCTAGTCGGTTCCAACTCATGGCGACCCCATATGTGCAGAGTAGAACTGATCATAGGGTTTTCAAGGCTGTAGCCTTTCTGAAGCAGATTAGGCCTGTCTTCCAGGGTGCCTCTGGTTGGGTTCAAACTGTCAACTTCTCGGCTAGTAGTCGAGCGCTTAACTGTTTGTACCACCCAGGGACCATCATGACAATTAATAGACCCTGAAAAGGACAGTTGTTCATAGTATGAGAGCCTTATTCACCCTCACCTGGGAATATGCACATTGGAGGACTCAAAATTTTTATTTCTCTGTTCATGTGTGTACATGACTGGGAAAGCACCCCAAGTATTGATGTTGGATACACATAAATTTTGGTGAGTTCACAAATACAGAATCCACAAATAATGAGAATCTACTGTACTATGTAAAATTGATCAAATCAAGAACTAGAGGCATAAAAAATAGAGACAATGCTAGGGGCCTCGATATATGACATAAGTAGTATACAAACCATAATGAACAATGCATAGACACCAGAAGATAAACTAGGTAATTGGAATCTCCTAAAAATTAAACACATAAGCTCATCAAAAGACTTCATCAAAAGAATACAAAGAGAACTTACAAACTGGGAAAAAGTTTTGGCTATGTCATGTTCAACCAGGGTGTAATCTATAAAATACTTCACCTCAACAACAAAAAGACAACCCAATTAAAAAATGAGCAAAGGATATGAATAGACACGTCACCAAAGAAGACATTCAGGCAGCTAACAGACACATGAAGAAAAGCTCACGATCATTAGCCATTAGAGAAATGCAAATCAAAACTACAATGAGATACCATCTCATCCCAACAATACTGGCACCAATCAAAAACAAAAAATAATTATTGGAGAGGTTGTGGGGAGATTGGAACTCATAGGCACTGATGGTGGGAATGCAAAATGGTACAACCATTTTGGAAAACATGGTGATTCCTTAAAAAGCTAGAAACAGAAATAGGACACGATCCGGCTATCCTACTCCTAAGAATATATCCTAGAGAGATACGAGCTGTCACATGAATAGACATATGCACACCCATGTTCACTGCAGCATTATTCACAATAACAAAAAGATGGAAACAACCTAAGTGCCCATCAGCAGATGAGTGGATAAACAAACTGTGCTACATACACACAATGGAATACTATGCAACGATAAAGAGCAATGATGAATCCGCAAAACACATCACAACATGGATGAATCTAGAGGGTATTATGCTGAGTGAAATAAGTCAACCACAAAAGTACAAATACTGTATAAGACCACTATTATAAAAACTGAAGGTTTACACACAGAAAAAAAAATCTTTGATGGTTACAAGGGAGGGGAAATCACTAACTAGATAATAGACAAGTGTTAACATTGGTGAAGGGAAAGACAACACACTATATAGGGGAAGTCAGCACATTTTGATCAAGACAAGGTCATAGAAGCTTCCTAAATACATCCATACACCTCGAGGGACTGAGTTACTGGGGCTGAGGGTAGGGACCATGGTCTCAGGGGACATCTAGGTCAGTTGGCATAACATGGTTCATAAAGAAAATATTTTACATCTTACTTTGATGAGTAGTGTCTGGTGTCTTAAAAGCTTGTGAGTGACCATTTAAGATACATCTATTGGTTCCCCTACCAATAGAAGCAAAGGAGAACGAAGAAAACGGAAGACACAAGGAAAATATTAGTCCAGAAGACTACTGGACCACATGAACCACAGCTTCTACCAGCCTGAGCCTAGCTGCCACCACCAGTCACTCTGATAGTGATCATAACAGAGAGTCCGAGACAGAGTGGGAGAAAAATGTAGAACAAAATTCAGATTCACAAAAAAGACCATACTTACTGGTCTGACAAACTGGAGGAACCCCTGAGACTACGGCCCTGGATACCTTTCTAACTCGGAACTGAAGCCACTTCTGAAGTCTACCTTTCAGCCAAAGATTAAAGACCAAAAAAAAAATCCAAACCTGTCGCCGTCGTGTCCGACTCATAGTGACCCCATAGGACAGAGTAGAGCCGTCCCACAGAGTTTCCAAGGAGCACCTGGTGAATTCAAACTGCCGACCTTTTGGGTTAGCAGCTGTAGCACTTAAGCACTATGCCACCAGGGTTTCTAAGCCAAAGGTTAGACAGGCCTGTGAAACGATGACACACATTGAGAAAGTGCTCCTTATTTCAATCAAGTATCCAAGACTACATGGCAACACCTGCCCAAAAGCAAAGATGAAAAGGCAGGAAGGGACAGGAAAACTGGACTAGTGGATGTGGGGAACTCATGGTAGAAAGGGAGAGAATGCTGACACATTTCAGGGATTGTAACAACTGTCACTAAGCTATAAATTTTTGAATGAGAAACTAATTTGCTCTATAAACTGTCACCTAAAGCACAATAGAAAAAAAAAAGTAGGTTTTTATTCCCGAAAAGAAAAAGAACTAGAGGCATAAACATTTAAAATTATACAGATACATTCCAGAAGTAACTGAAGTTTCCTTTGAGGAGTTGCACTGAGAATAGGAGACTAGTCTTTCATCATAAGTTCTTTGGTACTGTTTGATTTTAATAATATACAGAGAGAGCAAGCCCTGGTGACACAGTGGTTCAGAGCTACGGCTGCTAGCCAGAAGACTGCACCAGCCGCTCCTTGGAAACTCTGGGGCAATTTTACTCTGTCCTATGGGGTCACTATGAGTTGGAATCAACTTGACAGCAGTGGGGTATATATTATTTGAAGTAACAATAAGATATTCCCCTTCCTCTGCCCCCAACCCTGACAAAAGTAACCCTGAATTGGAGCTGTTCTCTTCTCCCCATCCTTAAACCTGATCCTCCTGGATTCCCAGTCTTCATGGCAGCACTATCCACTGAGACACCTAAGCCAGATCCTTGGTCCCCTCTTTTTCTCTCCGTACGTTCACTTACCACACCTTTCTGATTTTAGCTTCTGCCTCTTGAATCTTCCGGTTCATGTCCGCTCACTTACCACATTTTTAGTTCAGTTCGTCATCTTTTATTGGGACTACTCAAAACCCTCAACTCTATGCTGCTAGCTTAACCAAACCCAAAACCTAATCTGTTGCTGTCAAGTTGATTCCGACTCATAGTGACCCCATCAGACAGAGTCGAACCGTTCCAAGGCTGTGATTTTTATGGAAGTGGACTGCTACATCTTCCGCAGAGCGGCTGGTAGGTTCAAACTGCCAACCTTTTGGTTAGCTTGCATCCATTAAATTTACCGTTCCCAAACCATATCCACAAATCTGCCTGTTTAACTCCCCAGTTATACCCTTCAGTGACTCTCCACTTCCTACAGGATAAAGTCCAAGCTCATTAATACGTTACCCTGAGGCCTTCTGTGGCTGCCTTATTCTCTCCCTCTTCTAACTCTTAATTTACCTTCCAGTAATACTGAAATATCTCATAGTTCACTAGAGACACCTTAAGGTCCATGGGTGTTGCATAGAGTTTGTGCTTGACTGCTAATATAAAGGTTGGCAGTTTGTACCCACCCAGTGGCACAGCAGAAGAAAGGCCTGCTGATCTCCTTGCATAAATATTACAGCCAAGAAAACCCTGTGGGACGTTTCTACTCTGTAACACACAGGCCACCATGAGTCAGAGTTGGCCTGACAGCAATGGGTTTCTATTTTATTTACAGATAACCTACTGTTTATACTTCCACGCTTTTGCTCATGCTGTGTCTTCCACATGTGCAGGAGTTTCCCATCTTTTTTTTTTTTTAAACTCAGTAATTCTTACTCGTCTTTTAAGAGTCTTCCATGAAGCCCTCCTTGAATCTCCAAGTCTAGTTAAGAACCTTACCTTCATGGTCCCAGAGCTCTCTGTCAACATTTCTGGCTTCACGCCTAACATGTTACGGGAGTTATCTACATAACTCTTTCTGATTAAACTATATATTTTTTTAAGATAAAAAATGTACTTTATTATTTATGTTCTCAGTGGCTAAATGGGCACTCAATAAATGTTTATGGAATTATACCAAATAGAAATGTTGCCTCCTGTCTGGAGGGGAGATCAGAGGGCAGGAGGAGGGTCAGAAGCTGGCCGAATGGATACAAAAACAGAGAGTGGAGGGAGAGAGTGTGCTGTCTCATTAGAGAGAGAGTGACTAGGAGTATATAGCAAAGTGTATGTAAGTTTTTGTATGAGAGACTGACTTGGTTTGTAAACTTTCACTTAAAACACAATAAAAATTAGAAAAAGGGAATTCAAAATGTAAGATCACAGTTTCTAGCCAATCTGTGAAAAGATGAAGCTTTCAGTGATTCTCCCTATTTTTGTGATAATGTCTACTGATGATCCTGTAACCTTCCTTGGATTTGGGAAGACATTAGCTCTGGCATCATGCTTGTCCACGTCCCACTTTTGTCTTTTTGAATATATGATGATGAAACTTTCTTTTTGCATTACTAAAAAAAAAAAAATGTTGCATCATATAATTGCTTTGATTCTTTAAGATTTTCTGGCTAATTGTACCCAATGTAAATACATTCAATTAATATTATATCATTAGATTCTAAGTATTCTCTAGAATAGAAAAATACATATACCTTTTTAAATTTTATAATTGGTATAGTTTTAGGATTAACTTGAAATTCATACTCCACATACTCTTTACATTATATTTTATTAGGGAGCAAAAAACTTAGAAAAAATAAGTAAAAAGTAAGAAAAGAAGTTATTGATAATCCTTCCATGCCAGCTATAACTCCTATTAAAATATTTGGTGTATCACTTTTTGCTACCTAGTCTGCTTAAATAAAAGAAAGCAAAAGTAACCACAAATTCCCAATAAAATATGTTGGTAAGTGTCTAAAATACATGTTAATATCATATCAAAAGATTTTTAATCTCATTTTTTTATCTATCTAGGGAAGAGAAAACACAGAAGAATCAGTGTTGGAAATCTCTCTTCATAGATACTTACTCTGACGTAGGAAGATACATTGACCATTATGCTGCTATTAAAAAGGCTTGGGATGATCTCAAGAAATATTTGGAACCCAGGTGTCCTCGGATGGTTTTATCTCTGAAAGGTACTGAAAATACAGGGTCTCCCTACCTGATTTTATTTACTGTTATTGTAAATAGATTAAATAACCTTGGGCCTCTATTATCTGTGCTAACCTATGCCTGTGTGCTAATCCAGCACTCTCTGTAGCTGAGCATTCACATTTGGCCAAGGAAGTAGAAAACCACCACTGTAAGGACTACGTATCCTCCTCACTCTAGTGCTCGCCCTAGTTCTGCCTACCTTGGGACCCACTTGATTATCTGTTGGAAGGGCAAGCTGAACTCTTTTTATCCTTATATTTATTTTAAATAAAAACACTAGTAATACTAAGATTGCTTGAGGATAACTACTGTGATTTCTTTTAAAACTTTTTTTTTAATTGAAAAAACTTAGCCTTCTGTGTTAACCATCTCTTACTTTTAGTACAAGTAGGAGGAAAAATGTTTGTTCAACAGCCTAACATTTGGAAAGTACCTGGGTCCTTAACAGTATAATAGCAGCATAAGAGTTTGGAAATTTTTATTGCTATTTTGACGTTTACAGAACAGTGAAATGGAGATTTAAAGTCAGGTCTATTTGACTCCAGAGTCTGCTCTTTCTCCTACACGATGATTGTCCAGTCTTGACAAGAAATATCAACAAGCTATTTCCCATTAATATTATTTGTAGATTTACGTCCACGAAAGTGCAGAGATAGATTATAGATATATTGCTACTTGATTAGTCTCCAAGTTATTTCACATGCCTCCACTGAAAGAAATTGTACACGTTTTGGTTTGGCTAAGCTGAAATTGGGGTCAGTTCCTCTCAGGTGTTTTCCTTCCTTTAGAACTAAGGTTTCTTAAAACGGCATTCCTTTTACATTTCGTATTTCCACTAGAACTTCCCATGCAAATATTCCTTTCATACAAATCATGATTGCATGACTAGGTGCTTAAAACTGAATTACTGGGAGGTAGAAGAATGACTTGGCAGAGAGCATAGAGCTTTGAAGAAAAGTACTCTTGATTAATGTTTTTAATAGTTCTTATAAGAAGTAAATAATATTATTCACCTGGTATGGATTTAAATAATTTCAAGTGGAAAATAATTCTGAAGATTATTATTTGGTGGTGATCAGCAAAATAGGTAAGAGCTCGTGACAAACCAAAAACCAAACTTATTGCCATCAAGTCAATTCCTACTCATAGGGACCATATATGAGAGGAGCTTGTGATATCTCTCGGTTTATTAAGCACAGAGCTAGGCACTAAGCCAAGTATTTCGTGAGTGTTACTGCATTTAGTTTGCAAAAATCCTATTAAGTAATTACCATTCTAATTTTACAGGTGAACTACTGAAGGCATAAAAAGCTAAGTAAATTGCTTACCATTGCAAAGCAAAAGGCAAAGTCAGGGTTTGGATATAGGGCTGACTCCAGAGCTTTAGTCTTAATCATTGATTGGAGAGCCAAGCAACTATTCTATTTTGTTTAGAATGTCTTTTAAAAAAAAAATTGCCATCAAGTCAGTTCTGACTCATAGTGACTTCATGGGACAGAGTAGAACCGCCTCATAGGGTTCCCAAGGCTGTAATCTTTACGGAAGGAGCAGGCTGGTGGGTTTGAACTGCTGACCTTTCGGTTGGCAATGAGCTCTTAAACACTGTGCCACCAGGGCTCCTTTAGAATGTCTTAGGACTCTTGAAGAACAAGTGCAACATTAGAATATTTGGAATAGGAAAATGTAGACGTGATTCACCTTTTAGGTAGAGAGCTACTGAGAAAAGGAGAAAGTAGGAATATGTGGCAACTTTTTCTTTCTTGCACTCAGTTTGGTATTCCCAGGCTCCCTACTCAAGATTCTGTACCTAGCATTTGGAAGCAAGGTTGTTAGAGAATTCCTTGTCAGCCCTTTTTTTATACCCACGTGCTGGAGTAGGATAAAGGCTTTTTGGAATCTAGAATGCTGGGGATCCTGGGAACTTTGTTGTTGTTACCATGTGCTGTCAAGTGGATTCTGACTCATAGTGACCCTATATGACATAATAGAACTGCCCCCTAGGGTTTCCTAGGCTATAATCTTTATGGGAACGGATTACTAGGTCCTTTCTCCCATGGAACAGCTGGATTTTAGGACTAAATCAAGAACCTAGCTGTTCACCTTGTGCCGTAGTACCTGATTCAATTTCAGGGCTATAGAGGTGGTAGGTAAAAAGGAAAGCTGGAAAGCAAATAGGATTTGAACATGGGAAATTTTTATGAAGCATCTTGAAATTATGGTGCGTTAATGTTCTTATCTTGTATCTTTGAACTTCATATTTATTGTAAGTGTGGCTTAGAACTGTAGAGTTGGAAGGGACCTTAGAGATCGTTTAGACCAATAGGCATTTTGAGCCTATTGGTCTCTGTCACAGCTACTCAGCTCTGCTGTTGTAGTGGGAAAGCAGCCATAGATAATATATAAACAAATGGGCATGGCTGTGTTCTATTGATGCCTTATTTACAAAAACACATAGTAGGCTGAGTCTGGCCTGCCAGCTAGAGTTTGCCAATCTCTGATTTATACCAGTACCCTCATTTTGCAGGTGAAGGAACAGACCCAAAGAGGTCAGGTGACTTGTGCAAGGTCCCATAACTAGTAAGTGACAGAGAGAAAACTCTGATCTAGGTTTCTTGGCTCCTAGGAGCTTTTTCAGTGCTTCCTCATACAAGTAGATAAGGGGTGAAGGAAAGTACACGAACATTTATTAAGTTCCAGTAAAGCACTTTATGAAGCACATTTGCATATGATATCTTATTTAATTCTCAATATACTTCTCTCAGATAGGTGGTGTTAGCCTTCATTTTATAGTTGAGGAAGCAGGATTAAAAAGGTGAGATAACTTGCTAGAGAACACATAGTCGTTACATGGTAGAGCTGAGATTTGAACCCTTATGTGAGATTATAACCCAAATTCTGTTATATAAAGATGCCTCTTTAAACTTCAATTTTATTGTTTTATAAAAGTGTATTTCCTCAAAGGCCAGTGTAGCAGGGGTGGGGGTTTGCAGACCATGGTTTCAGGCGACATCTAAGTCAATTGGCATAATAAAATCTATTTAGAAAACATTCTGCATCCCACTTTTGAGAGTGGCGTCTGGGGTCTTAAACACTAGCAAGCGGCCATCTAAGTTGAGTCCATTAGTCTTAACCCACCTGGACCGAAGGAGAGTGAAGAATACCAAGGACACAAGGTAATTAAGAGCCCAAGAGACAGAAAGGACCACATAAACTAGTGACTACATCAGCCTAAGACCAGAAGAACTAGATTGTGCCCAGCTACAACCAATGACTGCCCTGACAGGGAACAAAGCAGAGAACCCCTGAGGGAGCAGGAGAACAGTGGGATACAGACTCCCAATTCTCATAAAAAGACCAGACGGTGGTGATAGCCCCCAGACCTTCTGTTGGCCCAGGACGGGAATCATTCTCAAAGCCAACTCTTCAGACAGGGATTGGACTGGACAATGGGATGGAGAGAGATGTTGGTGAGGAGTGAGCTTCTTGGAACAGGTGGACACTTGAGACTACGTTGGCATCTCCTGTCTGGAGAGATGAGAGAGTAGAGGGGCTTAGAAGCTGGCAGAATGGACACGAAAAGAGAGAGTGGATGGACACGAAAAGAGAGAGTGGAGGGAGGGAGCGGGCTGTCTCATTAGGGAGAGAGTAATTGGGAGTATGTAGCCAAGGTGTATATAAGTTTTTGTGTGAGAGACTGACTTGATTTGTAAACTTTCACTTAAAGCACAATAAAAAAAATTTTTTTAATGTATTTCCTTATACTTACCTCTTTGGCATGTTTGTTGTTTTGTTATTGTTTTTATTACTTTTTTTCAGTCTAGTTATCTTTTTTAAAGAAATTAATTTGTTTCTTCATGTTATATGTTAAAGGTCCTACATGTAGCACACACCACACAAATATTTTCCTTCCTCATCCAACTTACTGGTTCAGGCAGCTATTCCATTTCATTCCTTGTGAACCTAACTTTCTTTTTTTAAATAAACTTGTAAAATTACAGGCCAAACTCTCTTATGAACATAGATGTAAAAATCCCAATTAAATACTAGCAAATCAAATCCAATAATATATTTTTTAAAAAGGTAATATATTACAGCCAAAGAAAGTTCATTCCAAGAATGAAAAGTTGATTTAACATTCAGAAAATCAGTGTAGTTCACCACATTGAGTGAAGGAGAAAAATCATATGATAATCACAAGGCAGAAAAGGCATTCGAAAATTTCCATTATCCATTAGGAAACAACAACAAAAACTCCTTCCAAACTAGGAACCAAAGGGACTTTCTTCAGTCTAATAAAAAGTATTTACAAAAAATCTACAGCAAACATCATGTTTAAAGGTGAATGTTGGAAACTTCCCCTCAGTGATCAGAAAGATAAGGATGCCCACTATCATCTTTCTAGTCAACGTTGTACTGAAGGATCTAGCCAGTGCAATAAAGCAAGTAAAAGAAATAAATGATATAAGAGTTGGAAAGCTAGAAATTAATGTCATTATTCTATATTCTCAAGGAAATGCAAATTAAAACCACCACTATACACCCACCAGAAAGGCTAAAATAAAACAGAATAACATTAAAGTGCTGGTAGGAATGTAAATTGGTTGAACCATTTTAGAAAATTGACAGTATCTTTTAAAATTTAATATAAGTGTACTCTGTAATTTAGGAAATACAGTCCTACATATTTACCCAATAGGATTGTTAATATGTACATCAAAAATGACTTACAGCATTATTTGTAATAGCCAAAACCGAAATTAGCCTAAATATCCATCACTATTAGAATGAATGTATACATTGTGGACTGCTTATATAGGGGAGTATTACATCACAACAAAAATGAACAAACTACTGTCAACATAAAACGTGGTCGTATCTCACAAACAACAGAAATAAATTCACACAAAAACCAAAAAAACCCAAACCCATTGCCGTCGAGTCAATCCTGACTCATGGCGACCCTATAGGACAGAGTAGAACTGCCCCATAGAGTTTACAAGGAGCGCCTGGTGGACTCAAACTGCCAACCTCTTGGTTAGCAGCCATAGCACTTAACCACTATGCCACCAAATTCACACAAAGTATGTACTTAATCATGTAATTTATATAAAGTTCGAAAACAGAAAACTATGATCTTAATAATCAGAATAATTATTACCTCTGTGGAAGAGAGAAGGGACCTGAGGAGACTTCTGGGTGCAGATGATATTCTATTTTTTGACCTGGAGGGTGTTACGTGGCATGTTCACTTTGTGATAATTCAATGATTCGTACACTTGTAATTTGTGCCCATTTCTGTATGTTAGCTCACATCATCATTAACATCAAGTAGATGTCATGTGCCCGCAGATAGGTGATGAGAGGAGCACTTGACCTCTGTGGTAATCTTTCTAAAACCCATAACCCCAGTCTAATCATAATAAGAAAAACCAGTGAAGCCATTCAGGCCTGGAGTTTTCATTGTTAAGGATTCAATTTCTTAGTTGGATACAGGACTATTCGGATTTTCTGTTTATTCTTATGTCAATTTGTTGAGCTGTGTTTTTCTGGGAAATCATCTATTTCATCTCCATTTTCAAGGTTATTGCTGCAAAGTTTTTCGTAGTGTCCTCTTATCTTTTCAATGTTTGTTGGATCTGTAGTGATATTCCCTTTTCCGTTTCTGGTATTAGTTATTTGTGCCTTCACTCTGTTATTCTTGATCAGTCTTGTTATGTAGGGGCTGCTCAGTTTTACCCGGTCTTTTCAAAGAACTGGCTTGTGCCTTCGTCAGTCCTCTCTATTGTGTGTTTACTTATTTCATTAGCTTTTTTTAGTTCCTTCTACTCTGTGAGTTTATTTTACTGTTTTGTTTTCTTGACTTAAGAGGGCTGCTTAGAACATAGATTTTCAGCCTTTCTTGTTTTCTTCAAATACATTTAAGGCTATAAATTTCCCTCTAAGAATTAAAAAAAAAAAAATTTTTTTTTTTTAGGTATAGTTTATTCCCACAATTTTTAATATATTGTATTTTCATTACCATTCAGTTCAAAATATTTTCTTTTGATAGCTTCTTAGATTCATGCTTTGGGTAGAAATCTGTTGCTTAATTTCCAAACATTTTTGGAGCTTTTCTAGTAATCTTTTTATGTTAATTTATAGCTTATTTCCACTGTGATCAGAGAACATACTCTATATGAGTTCAGTCATTGGAAATGTGTTGAGATATGCTCTGTGGTCCAGCATATGATCTACTTTGGTAAATATTATCCCATCTACACTTGAAAATAATGTATATTCTCAGTTGCTGGATTTGGTACAATATATATAATTCAGTAAAGTTTGTTAATCTTATTCAAATCTTCTGTACTGTTATTGTTTTATATATTCAATATTATTTTAGATTTATCCATCTATTTACCTTTTCTGTTGCTGTTTATTCCTTCCTGAATCTTTATGCTTCCATTCCAAGATCATTTTCACTCTGCCTGGATAATTCCTTTTAGTATTTCTTCAGTGAGGGACTGCTGTTGAATTTTTTTCAGACCTTATTTCTCTTAAAAATGTATCTCATCTTCACTTTTGAAAGATATCTTCACTGAATGTAAAATTCTAGTTAGCCATTATTTTTCCCAATGCTTTGAAGATATCATTTTTCTGGCTTTTGTTTATTGAGAATTTAGCTGTCAGTCATGTTGTGCCTTTGCAGGTAAGTAGGTGTCTTTTCCCCTCCTCCGGCTGCTTTGAAGATTTCTCTTTGTCTTTAATTTTCAGTGCTTTTCCCAATGATATGTCTAGATGTGATTTTCTTTGTAATTATACTCTGTGGGTTTATTGTGCTTTTTGAATATATGCTTTGATATTTTCATCAATTTTGGAAACTTCTGTGCTATTATGTCTTCAAACACTGCTTCTGTCCTGTCATGGGTTGGATTGTGTCCCTTCAAAATATGTGTGTCATTTTGGCCATGAGTCCCGGTATTGTTCGGCCATCCACCATTTTGACATCTGATGTGATTTTCTTATGTGTTGTAAATCCTATCTCTATGATGCTAACGAATTGGGATTAGTGGCAGTTCTATTAATGAGGCAGAACTCAATCTACAGGATTGGATTGTGTCTTAAGCCAATCTCTTTTGAAATGTAAAAGAGAGAAGGGAGCAGAGAGACATGGGGACCGCATAGCACCAAGAAACAAGAGCCAGGAGAATAACGTGTCCTTTGGACCTGGGGTCCCTGTGCTGAGAAGCTCCTAGTCCAGGGGAAGATTGATGACAATGACTTTCCTCGGGAGCCAGCAGAAAGAGAGAGAGTCTTCCCCTGGAGCTGAGGCCCTGAATTTGGACTTCTAGCCTACTAGACTGTGAGAGAATAAACTTCTGTTTATTGAAGCCATCCACTTGTGATACTTCTGTTAAGCAGCACTAAATAACTAAGACATACCCATTCTGTGTTTCCTTTCCCTTTAGGATTCCAATACATGTATCTAAGGCTTTTGCAGTATGTTCTATATGTGTCTTAATTTTTTTTTGTATTTTTCCATCCCTTTTTATCTTCTGACCCAGCTTTCAGTTCATAATTCCTTCTTCAATTTTAAACTTCTAATTTGCTGTTAAACTCCTCCGATGTGCTTTTAATTTTACTCATTGTATTCCTCAGCTTAGAGTCCCTGGGTGGCACAAACAGTTAAGCACTTGACTACTAACTGTAAAGTTAGCGATTTGAACCCACACAGAGGTGTCTTGGAGGAAAGCCTAGTGTTTTACTTCTGAAGGGTCAAAGTCTTGAAAACCCTGTGGAGCACAGTTCTAGTCTGCAACATATGGGGCCACTGTGAGTCGAAATTGACAGCAACTGGTTTTACTGATTATTTATTCCTCAGATTTAAGATTTCCACTTGATTTATAGTTTCTATTTCTTTGCTGAAAGCCTCCATCTTGTCATTTAATTAGTTGAATGTAAAAAAAAAAAAAAAATTTTTTTTTTTTTAATCAATCATGGTTATTTTAAAATCCATGTTTGCTGAAATCCAGTATCTGGATATATCGTGGTTTTGGTTCTGTCTTTTCTGGTGCTCTTTAGTCAGATCTTACCTTTATGTAGGCCTAGTTTTTCTGGTTTATTGCTAGATTTAATTTGAGTTTCTAAATAGTGTTACTTTCTTCTGGAGATTTGCTTTTTGGCTGGCAGCTAGTCAGCAGATCACCTTTATCCAGTCAGGGTTCAATATTACTAGAATTTGGGCTTTAGTCTTGTAAGGGCCAGTCTGTTTTCAGTTCATCCTTAATTCTAGGAAATGACCTCTCAGGATCCAGCCAAAAAGCCTTGAATTTTACCGGGTCCCTTTGTCTTTTGTGGACCCTGTACTCCAAGCTTTTACCCTCCAGCTCTGTGGTACTGCTGAAAGCTCTGCTCAGCTTCTCGGCTCTTCAGCCTAACATTTGCTTTCAGCATTTGCAGTTGCCTCAAAGCTAAGGTTGTTCTGGATGCTGGGAGCAACATCTTAGTTTCCTTTTTCTGGATCCAGCCATTCTCATTGCCTTGGTAGTTCTGCAAACACTTCAAACCAATTTTTTGTTATTGTTGTTTAGCTTCTCTAGTTGTTTTCAGCAGGAGGATTAGTGGCTCTTGGGCCTGGTAGAGGAAACCCTGGTGGCGTAGCGGTTAAGACCTATGGCTGCTAACCAAAAGATCGGCAGTTCGAATCCACCATGCATTCCTTGGAAACCCTATGGGGCAATTCTACTCTGTCCTTTAGGTCGCAATGAGTCGGAATCAACTCAGTGGCAATGGGTTTAGTTTTTGGTTTTGGGCCTAGTCGGCCATTGCTGGAAGTGGGTCTCTTCTCTTGGTATTTTTAATTGCTTCCTGCTTTTTAAAGCTAGAGTATATGGCAAGCTTACAAATAATCCAGATTAACAGCCTCTTCATAGCATGAACCTATACGTATGTCGTATAGTTCACATTACGAGACTACAGTAAGACTCTTGAGCAGCATCAGTGTAGAGAACTTCTGGATGCCATTGGGTTGTTTTAATAAACAAAGAAGCACGAGTATATTAGATTTAGGAAAATAAGACCTAACGTAAAGTTTGTGTTAAAATGTGAAAAACATTATGGAACTCACTGGTGCCCATCTTTCCATATTTAGTGCCAGTGTTTTCCCTGTTGAGAGGAAACTGAGGAATTGCTTGTTCATTACTTCAAATGGCAAAGCCAATCTAAAGAGATATAATGTTTCTCTGAATTTTCATTTCCCTTCATTTCAGCATTAAATTTTGAACAGAATTCACTAGCTCTAAGATTGTTTCATTGGTTAGTAGATAGATGGTATTTCTTCTTAGACTTAATGCTTGTTTCTTCACAGTTAGTGTTTTTGTGTACTTACAGAGGGTGCTCGAGAGGAAGACTTAGATGCTGTGGAAGCGCAGATTGGCTGCAAGCTTCCTGATGATTATCGATGTTCCTATCGTATCCACAATGGGCAGAAGCTAGTGGTTCCTGGGTAAGGTGGTTCTCGCTTTTGTTATTTTAATGATGCCAGTTAATTTCTAGAATGAAAGTAAACAGATTGTAGTTGCTTTTAATAGATTGAAAGAGCATGGGAATTCCCTCTTCCTTTTTGTAACAGTTCATGAGACAGAATATATAGCTTGAGTTTAATTTTACAAAAATAAATACGTCTCATGAAAACACCATTTCTACCAACACATTCTTAAAATGAAGTCTAGTTGGAGAGAGAGGTCGTGGACATTGGATAATGTGTGTGTGAGTGTATGTTAATGAAAACTGCTGAGAAGCCTTGAAGTGTTACCGTGTGTCAGGTGAAATAAATTGTTTTGGGGCACTCGATGCAGATTCTATGTATCATACACCTCAAAAGCAATAATCTGATGGGAACTGCATACATTAAACTAAAGGGAGTAGAGTTTTGTCACAGTCGAGCACAGCCTATAATTGAGTGATCTCTTTCAACTCGTTTACCTCTAAAAGATGAAGTATTCATTGTGGACTCCTTTGGTAAAAGCAGACCCTGCAGTTAGCTGCCACATTTGCTCACAGTTTTAAAAGTTGAATACTTTGAATGTGTCTGTACCTTTTGTGCTTTTATGAAATTAAGCTATTTGAGAGACATTGCATTTGTGAAATGCTAATAAGAGTTTAGGGAGAACTTTGCATTGTTCCTATTGGTACCTGGTGTTCCTTTATGTGTGAAGAATCCTGTGAGGATCTCTTATCACTTGAGATCAGAGCTGAGTGAGTGCAGAGAATCCCAGAGGTCGTCATATTGCGATCACAAGGTAGTAGTCAGAAATCAAATATTGGGCATCATCAGAAATCGAAGTCAGTTAGGACTAGATAAACCTAACTTGTTGACTTTTTCTTTTCCTAGTCTATTTTCCTATCTAACTCAAGCTTGATAAAGTTGAAGAAGTGTCATATTTCAAGAATAAATAGGAGAAAGCTTTGTTAAAAGAGTTGCTCAAAACTGACCTAGAAAGCAGGTCATGAATTTCAACACAGGGATTTTTATGTATATATAGCCCAAGCAGTGAGACTTAGGATAGGAATCTTGTCAAGGGCCAGGTAGACCTTGAGACCTATATTGCTAGTATGTATATGCAGTGAGATTAATTTAAACCCCAGGCAGGCATTCATAATTTATGAAAATTTGGACAAGGTTTAGACTGAGTTATACTACCTGGTATGGATTTGGTAAGCTAAAGGTCATGTCAAAATAAAGGTTTCAGAGAGCATCTATCCTTTTGAATATTGAACGAACCATACTTTACCTATATTGCAAGGCATATCATGGCAAGCTGGATTCTTTTATATATTTGAAAGCAACAAAACTGTATTTCTTTTTAAAAAGCTAAAATTTAGACTTTTAATTTAAATCAATATCTTATTTCCACTCAGAAGAGTTTGGATTTAATACCTAGAAATTGTAGTATTTGTGCTATTCCTGTTTTAGGATTGGCATATTGATCAGTACTTACAAAGTTGCCAGTATGAAATTATTGTTTATCAAGACAATAAAATTGTTATTCTTCAAAGGCACAGCTATATGTTTGGCACTATAATTTATTAAATGTTTGAGTCTGTATTCTCTTCAGGTTGCTGGGAAGCATGGCACTGTCTAATCACTATCGCTCTGAGGATTTGTTAGATGTCGATACAGCTGCCGGAGGATTCCAGCAGAGACAGGGACTGAAATATTGTCTCCCTTTAACTTTTTGCATACATACTGGTTTGAGCCAATACATAGCAGTGGAAGCTGCGGAAGGCCGAAACAAAAATGAAGTTTTCTACCAGTGTCCAGTAAGTAGGAAGTGTGTTCAGAGGTGGCTTTAAGATATGTTCTGATGATTCTGTGGTATGTGTGTATTAGATACTTTCAGCGTGTAGAATAGGTATAAAGCATTACGCAGTTTATCACAGACCTGTCTAACTAGAGGGCTCATATTCTGACATGGCATAAAATGCCAAAAGAAAATTTTACCAATGGACAAGCAATGCAAACTATAGTATGTACAGAGGAAAAGCTGTGATTTGTGTTAAAAAATTTTAAGTTTAAGGAAAACTAATGAGCCTTTTGTTGAAGTAATTATATTTTATTTTAAAAATTTTTTAAAGTTAGATTTTGAACATCGCTTGATTCAAGCTCTGAGTACAGTAAATGCTTTTTAAACTCTTTCTCCAGTAAGTGTTTGAGTTGTCTAAAAATGTAGTTCCTTTATAGGAGATGTTACGATTTTAGTGTAACATCAGAAAATATCACAGTATTTGGTTTCATTCTTTTTTCTTCAGCTGTTCTCAGTAATTCCTCAGTTACAGAGCCGCTGCCTACATTTTTGCCTAGATGTGAACTTTTGACTCAAAAGAGGATTATAGGGTAGAAAATCGTTTTTATAGTTATCTGATATATGTGTCTCCATATAACAGTTTAAATATTTAAAGAGCCTACTTAGCTTTTTTTTTTCCTAAGCGTTTTAATGTCTTTTATCTCACTTTTGACTTCACACGTCCTTACGGTTAGCGGGGTGGTGGCTGATCTCTTCATTTACTGAGAAAACTGACTAACTTGGAATTTTTCAGGTCCCTTGACTCTGAATCCAAAGCCTTTTCTTCTGGGATAATAGACATGTGTCTTCTTACCTTACCTTCCTAATTGTTTTCGCAAAGGATAAATTCTTAGTTCATTGTAACAGTTAATAATTCTATTTTAGCATTTTAACTATTATTCTAAGGGCTTTGTAGTGAGAGCCCAAATAAAGAAATCATAAGAGCAGGAGCTGAAAAGTGTGAGTAGTGTCTGGGGATTAGTTGGAGCATTTAAGTTATGTTTATTTTTATCTTTTTTGCCCAGTCTCGAAGGATACAGATAAGGAACATTGAGAAATTAAGTAAAATGTACTTTTATCGGTTATAACATTCTTTTTCTCGCCTAGGACCAAATGGCTCGGAATCCAGCTGCTATTGACATGTTCATCATAGGTAAGAGAAGGGAAAGTCTTTTCCTGTTTTTCCTCCTTGTCAGAAAAATTAAATTGGTAAAAAACATTTCCAGTTACTTGAGCAGCTGGCATTTTTATTCTTGTACTTCTTAAGGCTTGTCATTGATTGGTTTAAAGTCAGGAAAGGTGTGCATCACGGTTGTATCCTCTCACCATACCTATTGAATCTGTATTTTGAGCAAATAATCCAAGAAGCTGGACTATATGAAGAACAGGGCATCAGGATTGGAGGAAGACTCATTAACAACCTGCATTACGCAGATGACACAACCTTACTTGCTGAAAGTGAAGAGGACTTGAAGCATTACTGATGAAGATCAAAGACCACAGCCTTCAGTATGGATTGCACCTCAAAATAAAGAAAACAAAAATCCTCAATACTGGACCAATGAGCAGCATCATGATAAACGGAGAAAAGATTGAAGTTGTCAAGGATTTCGTTTTACTTGGATCCACAATCAACAGCCGTGGAACCAGCAGTCAAGAAATCAAAAGACACATTGCATTCGGTAAATCTCCTGCAAAGGACCTCTTTAAAGTGTTGAAGAGCAAAGTTGTCACCTTGAAGACTAAGGTGTGCTTGACCCAAGCCATGGTGTTTTCATTCGCATCGTATGCATGTGAAAGCTGGACAATGAATAAGGAAGACCGAAGAAGAACTGACCCCTTTGAATTGTGGTGTTGGTGAAGAATATTGAATACACCATGGACTACCAAAAGAAGGAACAAATCTGTCTTGGAAGAAGTACAACCAGAATGCTCCTTACAAGCAAGGATGGTGAGACTGTGTCTTACATACTTTGGACATGTTGTCAGGAGGGGTCAGTCCCTGGAGAAGGACATCATGCTTGGCAGAGTACGGGGTCAGTGGAAAAGAGGAAGACCCTCAACGAGGTGGATTGACACAGTGGCTGCAACAATGAGCTCAAACATAACAATGATTGTAAGGATGGGTCAGGACCGGGCAGTGTTTCGTTCTGCTGTGCATTGGGTCGCTATGAGTCAGAACCGACTTGAGAGCACCTAACAACAACAGGCTGTCGTTAGACTAGCACTTACATTTTGTTTGAATTTGGTTTCTATTTGGGAAAAAAGCCATGCCCTGTACAATCCTGTGCTCTAAGGACTCTGATGGGGAACAGTAAGATGTATAGAATCGCCATGAATGGGTATATGTTCCCTTAAGCTCCACATGCATTTTCTATCAGATTAATGTATAATCTGGAGATGGAGATTGTAAAACAACTTTATACCTTCTCACCTCACCCTAGCAACTCATGAAAAGCTTTTAAGCCTAGGCCTAAGTTTCCTGCCCACCCTGATGTATGTGATGGCCGCCTCCTCAATTTCCATCAAATCCATTCTGACTCATGGTAGCCTCTTATTGTGTCAGAGTAGAATTGTGCTTCATAGTGTTTTCAGTGGCTGATTTTTCGAAAGTAGATCACCAAGCCTTTCTTCCAAGGCACCTCTGGGTAGATTCAAACCTCCAACCTTTTGTTTAGCAGCTGAATCCCAAGGGAATAATGTAGTAGAATTGAGGATAGAAATTGACCTGATAAAGGATTAGTGGAATTATATCTATAAATGTTTTCAGAAATTATAAATTGTTTCCTGTATTTTACAAACATGATTTTTCTTCTTTTTTCCTTTCTGGCTTATAGGTGCTACTTTTACTGACTGGTTTACTTCTTATGTCAACAATGTTGTATCAGGTGGCTTCCCTATCATCAGAGACCAGATTTTCAGGTATTTCACTGGGGGCTTTTTAGATTGGGATGACTGTAAATCAGAAAAAAGTCCCAGATCATAAAATGACGTTTCCCCAGAAGAGTAATAGTAACAGAACCTAGCTCTCATTATCTTAAATCTCACTATCATATCTTTTCTTTAAAGCCAAAATGCTCAAACACTTGAACACCAATGTTTTTCTTAATCTTGAAGAATCAAGAGAAGAAAAAAAAAAACAGATTTTGATTTAGAAGCTATGGCTTTATAGTAGCTACATAGCTTATGGGGGTAGGGGAGGGAACTGTGTGCCAATTAATAGCTTTACTATGAATAACAAGTTAACACAGTTAATAGTTAGTAACTATTAATAGTTAGTTAATAACTTAATTCCTGGTAAAAATTATTTATTATCGCCAGGTAGAACATTGAGGTATTGTAGACAGTCAAAGCCAAAAGCAACTGCCGTCGAGTCGATTCTGACTTATAGCGACCCTATAGGAGAGGTAAAACCGATTCACGGCAGCTGAATTTGCAGAAACAATAGATTATTATACATTCTAGTTCTCTGGGAGCAATATACTGGCACTTTTTTTTTTTTTGGTCAGATGTCACAAAAGTTTCCCTAGCTCTGAAAACTGACTATTTTAGTTTCCAAACTAATTACTGATCCACTATTTGAACCATTGATCATATTGAACCTCAGACTGCTGTCATTACTGGTCCACAGTCGCCAAAGTTTTCTAGTTAGCATTTCTAGTTTTCTTTTAAGTTCAACAGGACTATACCTTTAAAGTCCAGAACAAAATTTAATGTGATTTAAATTTTTGATCTTAAAGTATAACCTATTTTGCATTGTATATTTAAATCTTTTATAGAATTGAAATTAGATGATTAAAAATTTTTAAATGTTTTTAATTACCTAGATACGTTCATGATCCAGAGTGTGTAGCAACAACTGGGGATATTACCGTTTCAGTTTCTACATCGTTTCTGCCAGAACTTAGCTCTGTACATCCTCCCCACTATTTCTTCACATACCGAATCAGGTGAGAATTTTCCGTGGGGTCATCTTCTAGTTAATAGTGGGATATTGCCTATGGGTGTGTTAATTTTGCCCCATTTGACGTGATATGTGAAACACATTTTGAAAGGCAGCTTCTTGCTGAAGTTTGGAGGAAGGTGGATAACAGAATTTTTTACAATATAGTATTTGTAAATGCCTTGAGTTTACATTAACCTCCAACTTAAGTTATTTATTGCAGATATCCTGTGTATAAAGCATTGTGCCAGGTACAATATGCCTGCACAGTTAAAGCTGTATATTAGAGTTATAATGTGTTCTAGAAGCTATCAAGTTCTCAAGATAAAACCAGGCATTTTAAACTTTATCTGACTTATATTCAACTAAAAATCTAATAAATATTAAATGCTTCCTGTATGTTAAACATGGTTTTTTAAGCATTGGATTTGGTTAAAAAACAAGTATTTTAAATTCTGTTTAATTAGAAATTCTCTGTGCTATGACACAAAGACAACTCATTGTCCTAAAGGATTAAAGATACTTTTTCTTAAGATATATTTTTATATATTTTATAATATGTTATATATGTTTATATTATAAAATATACATGCATTCACTTATACAGTATTTTAGTATTATACACTTACTAAGAAGCATCCTAAGATTTTGATGTTGTATACTTATCATGAAGCAGCCTAGAAATATCTCTGATATGTCCAGTTCCACATGTACAGATGTTCGTTGTTTTAATTGCATAATTTAGGTTCTGCCTAGAACTGAGATAGGAGTTCTGGTTGTGCAATGGTTAAGCACTCGGCTGCTAACCAAAAATTCAGCAGTTCTAACCCACTAGCCTCTCCACAGGAGAATGATGTAGCAGTCTGCTTCTGTAAAGATTACAGCCTTGGAAACCCTAGGAGGCAGCTCTACTCTGTCCTATAGCGTCAGTAAGAGTTGGAATTGACTCAAAGGTGATTTATTCTTTTTTGGGGGGGCTGGGACTGAGATATGCTTAGAAGAAAAACACTTAAATATGCTTACCCACTGCCGTCGAGTCAATTCCAACTCATAGCGACCCTATATAAGAGATGACAGATTCCTATAGAAAGGGGGGAAATAACAATACAGTGAAACAGAGTCAAGGTGTAACCCGGTAACTGAATGGTGGCATTTTATTATGAGCTTTCTAGCAGCTGATGGAAAAAAGGGAAATGGGTTGTATAACCTTGTAATGAAGGAATGACTGTCAGTCCTTTTTTTTTTTTTAATTAGTAATATATTTTATTTAACCAAAATATTATCATTTCTTAATTTGGATGCTAAATTTTCATTTAAAATATTCATTTTGTATTCAGATTTCATAAAAGTTACAGTTGAAAAAGTAGATTCATGTTCCCAGCTTATTCCAAGCATACTTAAACGTTTTCCACTGAGTCGAATATTGTATTTAAATTGATTAAAATTTTTAAAACTTCACTTCCTGTCTCACTTGTCACATTTCAAGTGCCCAAGAGCCTCATGAGGTTAATGGCTACTGTATTGGACTTTGTGGCTTTTAAACAGCCACAGGATATTTACAGGTGTTTACTATTAACAGGATTGCTTTAAGAGTGGACTGTCTTTAAACTCAAAGCTGTATAACCTTTTGTGGCTTAGGCTGTCCACTAACCTCATCAGCATTTTTTTTTTTAATTTTTATTGTGCTTTAAGTGAAAGTTTACAAATAAGTCAGTCTCTCATACAAAAATTTATATGCACCTTGCTATATACTCCTAATTGCTGTTCCCCTAATGAGACAGCCCGCTCCTTTCCTCCCCTCTCTCTCTTTTCGTGTATATTCTACCACCTTCTGACCCCCTCTGCCCTCTCATCTCCCCTCCAGATAGGAGACCTGATCAACATTTTTATTAAAAATTTAAATTATGTGTAATTAAATTTTCTCACAAAATGCCACGTTTTCTAGTAAACCTTATACCAGATTCAGATTGCATGCATAAATGTTTCCTATTGAACTACGAAGAGGCTTATAATGATATGAATTCTAAAGTGACTCATTAGCCATGCTTCCTTCTCTAGTGCAAACATCCATTAAAATACTTAACTTTCTCCAGCTGAATTAGTGTTAGATCAACGCCCTAAAACTAGTATCAAAAAAGAGGTCCCGCTGTAATTTTACAACGCAGTGATTAAATATTGCTTGAGTGTTACATGGAACAATCCTGAAGATCAGAAAACAAAGATATTTTTATGCCTGTGCTTTAGCACTCTGATTTACTTCGTGATCTCTTTACAATTTCAGTGTTTAAAAGAATAAATGTTAAACTATTTAAGTGCTAGGCTGAACGACAACAGCTATGGAATTTCCTATTTAATTTAAATCTGTGAAACCCATTGATCAAAATAGATGCTAAAATCAATACCAAAAGTGAGTAGTTAACCCTGTTCTCAAGTTGGTCCAAAAATATAATGCAGTTCAAATGTTGGAGCCAGTTAAGCTCGTATAAAGGAGAGTTTCTGCCATGGAATGTGCAGTATTACCTACCGGACATTTTGGCCATCAGCCGTTTGGCTTGGTCACGCAGCTCCGTTCCTGCAATAACTGAGGGGCAGACTTCACTGCGCCCATCTACCAAGTGCAGAGTTCGGGTTAGGACACGCATTCTAGCCAGAGGGTAGTCCCGGGAAACACCTGCACCTCTATACCTGTAGATGGCTCGGGTCAGTGATTTTGCAGACTGCTGGCAGGGCAGCCACTGTGATCCTTGCTATCTCCTTCTTAGGGCAAGCACTGCCCAGAGTGTTGCTGCCGTGTGCAGCTTTCAGGGTCAACAGGCAGATCCAGCCAGTGGCAGTGCGGCTTTCAGCAATCCAGTGTGCCACGACCTCATGTGCATACAGTTTCTTAAAGGCCCCCATTTGTGTTGCGCGTTCACACATGATCTGTAAAACGCGCTCAGCCAAACCTACTGTTCTTAGTGGTGGATTCTGCCAGGTCCAAGGCGGCCTTGGGCAACTTCAAATCCCCTTCCTTTACCCAGTGTTAGATTGGTGACAGTAACTCACACTCAATTAAAATGGCTCTCAGGATGTCCTCCTTGCAAACTATCCACGTAGCCAAAAACCAACGAAGGCCTTATTGTTTCTACTCCAGATGTATTGATAAGAACAAGAATCGTGCCGTGTTTGTGTCTGGTTTCAGGAGAATTTTCAGTTCTCCCTATAGCAATTGCAGTTTTATACATTGGACTTCCAGCTCCACTGCTCTACCATTTCTTGCCATTAATTACGTAGCTATTGCCATCCCGTTGGATGCTACGTTCATTATTGGTGGCATCACTTGAAGCTACACCAGGCTCTGTCGTACAGAAGCAGGAGGTACTGCTTTTAAAGAAGCTCGAGCCACTGCTTCTTCTGTTCCTTACTTCTATATAAGCGCAGCATCTCCATGTTCCCTGTGTCTGGTGCTTGGCAGTTAAAGACATCTGGAGCTCAAAAGCATTTTCCTGTTTCTTCAGCAATCAAGGCATAGTTCACGTGGCTGAGACCGCTTACAGCTGGCAAAAACAGGTTCCAGAGGCTCTCTGCATTGGCCATTGCCTTGAGTTTATTAATCACTAAAGGTCTTCTCCACTTATCCTTAGAATTTCCATTTTGAGCATGGAACTCGATTACCTTCTTTTCAGCTGGAAGGATGTGTTGTTTCATGAAACGCTTCACTCTAGTGAGAACTTCCTGGCCTGCCCTAGTCTGTGCAAACAAATGTCTAGTAGTATCAGTCTGTGGTAGCGCAGTACTAAAAGCTCTTTTGAGAGTTGTGATCCATTTCCTGCCAGAGGCTTTACCATATTGGCAAACAAAAAGCTATTCTCAGATGAATTATTTCCCAGAAGATATCTACTGTAGACTCTCTGTGCTATTCAGCCATTTTAAAATATGAAAGAGCCAGAAAGAAGTTCCAGTTAGGAAGAACAGAATTAATTCCCTTGTGGTGGCGACATATTGAAATCAGTTCTTCCATTGATGGCATCTCTATGTTTTCTTGAAAATAAGAACTATGATTTATCATTGGAACTGTCCTTGGCCAAAAGTAGAATAGGGAAAGATGAGCTAAGCCTCACAAAGGATGACCAATGGTTGAAAGCTCCCAATTCAGCACCGCTATGACTTGAGACTCTTTAGGGTGGAAAACTATGTTATGCGGTTTGAAATCTCCATGAATCAAGCTTTCTTCATTGTCATTATCTGGCAAGGTTTTCATTAGCCATTCAGATAGCTGGCTCATGGCAGGGATGTCCTGATGAGCTGCGGCTTGATATTGCTTTGTCTAGGTTGATACGTGTGTTTTGCAGTACCCAGCTCCTCTACCATATCCCTCCAGCTGCAATGACTGTACATTAAAGCAACGTAATCAAGCCAAGGTTTCAATCATGGCCATGTATATGGCCAAACGCTCTGCGGAGCTAACTCCAGGAATTGTGAAATCGCGAAAGATTCTCCCCTGCACGTGTTCTATCACATAAAATTCTGTTCCAGTAATAGAAGCATTGCTGCAGTACAGTAAAGGCTTGGGAACAGGGAATCCAGTTGAATACAAGGCTTTCTGGACTTCAGATTCTCTATAAATCTTATGTGCTTTAGGAAGAAGTGAACCCAGTGGTTATTTCCTGGGTACATATGCTTGAGTGCCTTTCTGGAGAAAAAAGATTGGATTGGACTGTCCTAATCTGTACTGGAAACTCTGGTGGCATAGTGATTAAGTGGTACAGCTGCTAACCAAAAGGTGACAGTTCGAATCTACCAGGTGCTCCTTGGAAATTCTATGGGGCAATTCTACTCTGTCCTGTAGGGTCACTATGAGTCAGAATCTACTTGACGGCAGTGGGTTTGGTTTTTTTTTTTTTTAAATCTGTATTGGGCAACTGACAACATGGTCTCCGGCTTGGCCGAAAAGCCTGGCAAGTGCTGGCTTAGGTAGTCCTCCAGGGACTCCAGTCAAGCTTATGCTGGGACAGCACTTCAGCCATCTCAGGCTCTCGGGAGGCACAGGCCTCTGTGATCGCCACTGCCAAAGGCCGCATAGACGTGAAATCCACTGGTTTAGAATGCCCAGAACCTTCTGGCCAGGGGAGCGCCACTTTACGGCCATGGGCCTATCAGTTCTCTTGAAGCTTTTCATGGCACTATATTCTAGAAGGAGTTTGTCAAATGATCTGTGTTTGAACAGGAAAAGATTATTGTCACCATTGTGTTTGTAAGTTTTTATATTGCCGTCTCTATTGTTGATCCTCAGTGAAAGTTGAGTGCACAAAATGTGCTGATTAGGCCAGTATCTTTGAGAACTTACAGGGATAGATGGTTAACATAGGCTTTGGGTTTAGATTCTTAATTTCCTTTGGAAATTCCTCCCATAGTTGTAGCCTGAGTACTGTAACTTTAAAAGAAAACAAAACAAAGAGGCCAGATTTGTGTTTTCACCACCTACCTCTCTTCTCCAGGATTGAAATGTCAAAGGATGCACTTCCTGAGAAGGCTTGTCAATTGGACAGTCGCTACTGGAGAATAACAAATGCTAAAGGTGATGTAGAAGAAGTTCAAGGACCTGGAGTTGTCGGTATGTAACCCAAGATTTATTTAGGCTTCTACATCAACTGCTTCTAAGAAATACTAGAGAGTACATATGTGACACTCAGCTTGGAGAACACATGATGCAGTTAATAGATAAGACTGCATCTTTTTAGTAGCTAGATTCTACAGTGTGATAGATAATGGATTCTGGGCATCTCCTAACCACAATAAATATTATTTAATAAGTGTAATGTATAAAGGTCATTATCCTATCAGTTTACTCCCTTAAACATTAACTTTCCTAAAATCATAGCAAACTCAATTATTCCAGGATTGATTTTGCATTCTGTAGATCACCTAGGTTCCTTGCTTTTCTTCTTGTGTTCTTTATTTTTTTAATCTGGTTAACTACTCGTTATCATATTCTGTAGAGTTAGAAGGCATGGGGCAGAAAGAGAAAATAAACTTCATGTTGGTCACCTTTATGAAGTTTGGAGGTAAATGTCAGAATTAATAGCATAGGTTTATATTGCTTGCAGATTTCAATCTTTAGCTCTGGTTACCATTGACATTCAGTGTTTAAAATTATGATTATTGTAAATTTCTGAACCCTCAAATTTTTTAACTTTTAAATGTGTACTTCCAGAAAATAACATAATATTTAAGCTGTGTACTTCTGTTAGCAGTCCTAAACATGTACGGAATTCAGTCTAAATTAAAGTTGTTCTAATACATTGCCGTAAATAGATTCATGTTCTACATGTTTATGTAATAATTTTGAGGATCTAGTGCTAAGGAATTTTATTAAAGCTTAATTCTTTTCCTGTCGTTTGGTCTGTTGGACTCCCCCTTGTGATTGATGTGTTGTCTGGGCTGGACATTTTAATGGGCGTTCAGAGCTTTATGTTACAGTTCCTTGCTACTTTTAAACACTTAGATAACCCTTCTCTCTGTTTGAACTAATATCTATGACACTTTTTATTATCCATGTCTTAAAGATGGTGTCTTCACTGCCTCAAAGCACTTTGAAAAGGAAAATGTGCCCTTTTTTATTGTCATTAAGCTTTTCCCCTACATTGTTGAAAATTTGGGGAATTCCAAAAAAAAGAAAAAAAAAATAAAGAGGAAGAAATTACTCATAATCCCATCACTGTTAACATTTTATTAAATTTACTTTCGGAAAATTTCCTTTTTTTCTAACAGGGCATGTACTTTCACATAGTTTCCATAATCTTGTAGAGGACATACCTTATTCGCTGTACTGAAAAACTGAATTTTATACTTTGGTTTAATTGTTCCCATTGTCCCTACAGGTGAATTTCCGATCATCAGCCCAGGTCGGGTATATGAATATACAAGTTGCACCACATTCTCTACAACGTCAGGATATATGGAAGGATATTACACCTTCCATTTTCTTTACTTTAAAGACAAGATCTTTAATGTTGCCATTCCCCGATTCCATATGGCATGTCCAACATTTAGGGTGTCTATAGCCCGACTGGTAAGTTAAGTTTTCCTCTGGAAGCTGATTTACATGACTTTGTAGGATTAACTCTACAGAGGGTCTCTGTTGATTGAGTAGAGAAGTGGTTTATAAATGGTGTTCCAGAGAACACTGGAGATTCTGAGGAAATATCTGGAGGGACCATGTGAATATGTCGGAGGCGGTGGACAATAAACTAGGCTCCATACTCTTCAACCACAGCAACTCTCCTGTTTTTTTCAAAGAATTGGCTTCTTTTCCACTGTTTGGAAAACGGTTCTGTAGTATAAGAAATACTACACTAGACCAGTTAGAATCAGATCTATTTTATTTCATTAAAGAAACAATTTCTTACAGTATCTTCACTTGCTAAAACTCCAATTTAGTAAATAATATAAATATCCTGTGAAGATCGTTACAAAGGTGATCTAATGGGTAGAGTTGTACTTTTAGCAGTCCGTCTCTGGGTTCATTTCTTAAGTAGGTATATTTTTAAATCCTTACTTTTAGAGTTACCTTGTGACAGGTGTAGCAGTAAACCTCAATATGTTTTATATATATATATATCCTGGTGGCATAGTGGTTAAGTGCTACGGCTGCTAACCAAAGGGTCAGCAGTTCAAATCTGCCAGGCGCTCCTTGGAAACTCTATGGGGCAGTTCCACTCTGTCCTATAGGGTCGCTATGAGTCAGAATCGACTCGACGGTTCTGGGTTTATATATATATATATAAAATTTATTTCTGTTTTTGAGAAGTAAATTCCAGTCTTATGGTCTGTAAAATTATTAAAATTATGAAGCTCTGATTATACAATAGGAATAAAATAATGACTTTTATATTTAAAATGTAGTTGAGAAGTAGTCGTTGAATGTTTGGAAAATGCCCCCTGGCTCCTGGGATAACCCTTAGAGATGGGTCTAAACTAAGTCTGGGAAGATAGATGTGATGTTAATCTGGCTCAGAGCTGACACATTCCCAACTCCAGTATCTAAAGAGAAGGATGATGATGAATCTTTAGGCCATCATGCTTGTGGTATGTCTGGGTTCAGAAAGGGAAGTTTAGCCTCCCTCCTAGTGGAGGAATGCTTTCTACTGTATATATCCAGTACTGGAGAGTTACCCACTTCTATAACAGTCCTCCATTTTTGACTAGCCCTAACTGTTAAAAGATTGTTTCTTCTATTGATCCAAAATTCACCTCTCTCTAACTTTGTATGTTGGTTTAAACAGAGGTTCAACAAACTGTGGCCCACTGGCTAAATGCTGGCTGCTTTTGTAAATAAAGTTTTATTGGAACACACTATGCCCATTTGTGTTTTTGTGCTACAACAGCAAAGTTGAGTAGTTGTAACAGAGACTAATTGCACACAAAGCCAGAAATATTTACTGTCTGACCCTTTACAGAAAAACTTTGCCAACACCTGTTTTAGATCATTTTGCTGTCTATGCAGAATAAGCATAGTCCTTCTTTCACTTGACAGCCCTTTCATTTTTTGAAGATCTATACCAAGCATCCCTCCATTGACTTCTCAGCTATAGCTGAATACCTAATTACTTAAATTGTTCCAGTTTTCTAGACTCTGGTCACTCTATTTAGACATGTTTCAATTTATCAGTGTCCACTCCACTAAAACCATGTTGCTCAGACAGGAATATAATGGTATACATGAGGTCTGACTAGTACAGAATTCAGGGGAATGTTCTTCCTTGATGTGTTTGTATTAATGTGAGCTTTAATTCGCTTTTTTTTGGTAGTCAGGATATTCTTTGGTTTCTTTTGACTTTGCAATCTAGTAAACCCAATGTGATTTTTTCCCCTCACTAAAACCAAACTAAATCCCTTGCCATGTAGTTAATTGGGACTCATAATAACCTGTAGGACAGAGTAGAACTACCCCATAGGATTTCCAAAGCTGTGATTCTTACGGAAGCAGGCTGCTACATCTTTCTCCCATGGAGCAGCTAGTGGGTTTGAATCTCCAGCCTTTCAGTTAGTAGCCAAGCACTTAACCATTGTGCCACCAGGGCTCCTTTTTCCCTCACAGAGACAGCTGTTTTGCCAGGTTTTTACCCCTTATGAATTTGTAAAAGTCCTCAACTCAGATTTAAAAAACACTCAGCTTTTTTTCATTCATTCAAAATGTGCTTATTGACCATTTCATTGTCCTCCTTGAAGTTGTTCTTCAGATTTTTTGTCCATTCAAAAAATTGGGTTGTCTCGTTGTATTTTATTTATATACTCTAGATACATGTCCCCTATTAAAGGTATGTATTGTGAATATTTTCTCCCAGTCTGTACCTTGGCTTTTCATTTTCTTAATGGTGTCTTTCGAAGAACACAGGCTTTTAATTTTGATAAGTCTAATATATCAATTTTTGCTTTTATAGTTGGGGTTTTTTTTAATGTCCTATCTAAGACCCTAAGGTCACAAGACATTCTCCTGTGTTTTCTTTTGTGCAATTGTATACTTTTAGCTTTTTCATTTAGGTCCACGATATCTTTCTTGTTAAATTTTTTGTGTTGAAAAGACTATCCTTTCACCCATTTAATTACTTTTAGTATCTTTGTTGTAAATCAGTTGACCATGTATGTGTGAATCTACTTTGGAATTCTGTTTTGTTACATTGATCTAATGTCTATCCTTATACAAATACCATCGTGTTCTGTTTACTGTACCTTTATAGTAAAGCCTTAAAATGAGATAGTGCAAGACCTACAACTTTTTTCTTCTTTTTTGAAATGGTTTTGACTATTCTAGATCATTTGCTTTTCCATATAAGTTTTATAATCACCTAGTCAATGTCTACTATACAAAAAACCTCAGTTTTTTTGTTTTTTTTTTTTGGAGTATACGCTCTAGTTTATATCCTAGCCCTGAAATAGTCAAAAAATCTGGAGTTGTGGCCCAGGAATTTGTATTTTTTAAACATATTTTATTAAAATATTTAACTTGTTTTTTTCTCCCATTGAACACAAGTTCCCTCTGCTAGAAATACTGTTCCCTTGAAAAACCAGGTCTCTGAGCCTCTTCTTCCTGGATCGGTCATGGCCAAGGAAGCAAAACTGACACAGACTCGAATTTCCTTAAATCTGGGTGAACCGGAACAATAACCAGAACAGGAAAAATTATGGGTCGAGGCCTTGCCAGAAACCTAATCTCCCTCTTCGAAAACAGGGGCAGTGTACGCACTGCATAGCAACCAAATCTCTCTTGCCCATGACATTTTGAGCAGAGCCGGAAATAGTGGTGCCCTGCTCAAAGGCGGTTGCCGACCATGCCCTTTTGAATGTGTGTTGCTCTCCACAGTCATGCCAATAATCCAGTCTCACACATCAGTCTCCTGAAAGGGCTCACTATACCTCTTCTGAGCCTTCCATTCTAGTGCTTCCAACCAGCAATTTTCCTTTTGCAGTTATCATTTTGGATCACCCAAATTGTAAAAATTCAGGTCTGTTCCAGTTTTGTATCACTGGCCATGACTAAACCGGTTCAAACTGGTTTGAAGCCCTGTGAAAAACTCCTAAGTGTTTTTTTTTTTTTCCCCCACAGTAAGTTGCTTTTTTTACCCCTCACTTTTTTTAAAGCATTAACTTCCCATTCCTCCCTCCCCTCAGCTCCTGGTAACCACTAATCTACTCTTGACTCTTTGCATTTGTCTATCCTAGAATTTTATATAATGGGATAGGTTAAGATCTTATTTGAAGAAAGAGTCCTCAGCTAAAAAATATGGGAAGAATTTTCTTACGGCATATAAAGTGGATATCCAGATATATTTTATTAGGAGGCAGGAATTAAAAGCATTGCCACTTCTATTCCACTCTAAGAGGCTACCAAAACCCAAACCAAACCAAACCCATTGCTGTCAAATCTACTTTCATAGCGACCCTATACCTAGTTAAATTGAAATGAGGTATCTTTATAGTAAGAGCTGAATAAAAATCTGTTAAGCTTCTTGCTGACACTATGTAAGTTACCAGTAGAGGTCATACCTGATCAGTATTTTCACATCCTTTCTTCTTTAGGCAGAGGCCTGGTGGTGCAGTGGTTAAGAGCTCGACTGCTAACCAAAATGTTGGTAGTTCAAATCCACCATCTGCTCCTTAGAAACTCTATGGGGCAGTTCCAGTCTGTCCTGTAGGGTCGTTATGAGTCAGAATCAACTTGATGGCAATGGGTTTCGTTTTTTCTTTAAACATGTATATTGTTAACTATGGGGCAGTTCTCCCCTTTCCTGTAGAGTCACTATGAGTCAGAATCGACTTGATGGCATACACACAACATCAGTGAGTCTGGTGCTCCGTTAAAAAAGCATCTGTATGAGGCCAAAAGGTCAACAATTACTCTAAAGCAAAGATGAAGAGATAAGGGGAGAGGGAAACTGAAGTACTGGAAACGGAACAACCAGAACCCAATTAAAGAGAATGTTAACATGTTGTGGTGAAAAATGTAACAAATATCACTGAACGATTTGTGTAGCAGTTGTCAAATGGGAACCTAATTTGCTGTGTAAACTTTCAATAAAAACACAATAAAATATTGTTTAAAACAAAAAAAGAATTGTTACTTAATACATTAATATGATAAGTTCAGTAAAACTTATGTTGAGTGATTAGGAGTAGTCTGTTTGCTACTTTGTATGAATTATCTACCACTGTATAAAAACAATCACTGTATTAATGAAGTTACCACTAAAACCATACCGGGCATTATTTAACATTTGATACAGAATTCACTATGGGATCTCGCATCAGCATGCGCATTATGAAAACACATTGCTCAAATTTATGAAAATGTGGCATGTCTGGTGGTTTGGATTCTAGATAAATGGGAATTTAAATACTAAGTATAAAAAAACTAAGACAGAAATTCTTTCTATCAAAAGATTGTTTCTTCTTTCAAGGAAATGGGTCCTGATGAATATGAAGAGATGGAAGAGGAAGAAGAAGAGGAAGAGGAAGAAGAAGATGATTCGGGAGATATGGACGAATCAGATGAAGAAGATGAGGAGGAGAGACGGAGGAGAGTCTTTGATGTTCCCATTCGCCGACGCCGCTGCTCGCGCCTCTTTTAGCAAGGCTTCTGCTGATGGAAGCACTGGAATGAATCCAGTCTGTTAAATAGATTTCTCAATAATGTAAATAACTAAATTGTTCTCAGCATATAGCAGGAAAACTAGCATGAAATATTGTTCCAGGCCCTGA
This sequence comes from Loxodonta africana, assembly GCF_030014295.1. Classification (NCBI taxonomy): domain Eukaryota; kingdom Metazoa; phylum Chordata; class Mammalia; order Proboscidea; family Elephantidae; genus Loxodonta; species Loxodonta africana. The sequence continues at coordinate 49,481,299 of NC_087348.1, forward strand.
GTTCTATGCGACAGTACATTAGGAATTGAATTGTTTTAGTTTGCTTTGTGTTTTTGAGGTGTAGCAGCAAATGGGAATCTTTTTTTCTCTTGCAGAAGTCAATGGAGGAATAGTTCTCTAGCTAAGGAACAGACATTTCTTTGTTTTAAAATATTTTATACTTACAAAAATATAGAAATGGGGAGGGAATTGTTTTGAATAAGGATTTAAAAAATATAGCAGAAATACTATACATGGATATAGAAAAACTATGTGACTGAATAATTCTGTGAAGAGACTTCTTGCAGTTGTGAGTTATTTAGAAATGAGCAAAATTTGTAATTAGGCAAATCCATTTAGTGTTTCCTATATATTTTGTACTCACAGGGAACTAATTGACTAAATAACTTGAATGCTAGTGGTCTGTCCTTTCTTAGACAATCTGTCCTTGAATTCAAAGTCTTTATCACTAAGACCTTCATCACTACAATCTTGAATTTAAAGTCTTCAGTACTACCAACCTTTATCATATTATTTACATACGCATCACTTCTGAAATGTAGTGTGTAAAAATATGTAGTGTATTGTTTACTAACAAAACATTCTTCACAATGTCTTGTGTAGTCTGAATTTGTAAATACTGTTTCTGTTTTGTTCTCCTTTATAAATTTTACTGTCTAACTTTGTGATAAGTGACATGAATTTTATGTTAAGATTCAGTATGTTTTCCTGAAACATTTTTTTGTAATTATATAATGGAGAATTTGGAATGAAATCCTTTAAATGTCAAAAGCTCACATTTTAAAAACAATTTTGGTTCTGATCTGGTGTTTTGTGTAATTGCCCACTTTCCATAAACTGATACTTTCATCAGCAGAAGCCTGGCTGAAAAAAGGCATGAGCAGAGGCATCTTTGCTCTTAAGATGGATAACGGTGTGGATGCACTTTGGCCTGCTGCCACAGTGTAGCAGGTCATGCAGAGTCACTTCCTGGCACTGACTGTGTCCTGTCGTGTACTCCACCTCCTATTTTACTGAAAATAGTTTTTCTGTAGGAGAATTAGAATAACTTCTAACACCAGTTCCCTGGAGTTAGGCCCAACTTCACAGGTTAAGGCCACAGTCCTCTACAAGACTCCCCTCACTTGAGAGACCATCCAAGCATGGGAGTCCCCGGGCCATCCTCACTTCCCACCAGCTGGCTGCAAATTCAGGGATTCCCACTACTTCCTTAGGTTTGATAATTCATTAGAATTCACTGAAATCACTATACTTAAAATTAGTTTTACTATAGCAAAAGGATACAAATCGGAGCCAGCCAATGGGAAAAACCCATAGGGTGAGCCTGGGAGAGTCCCAGATGCGAAGCTTCCATTGTCCTTTGCCGCGGAGTCAAGACACATCACCCTTTCAGCACGTCCATGTGTGACAATATGAAAAATACTATCAACCCGGGAAGCTTCCTAGAGCCTTGGTGTCCAGGGTTTTTGAGGCTTCAACACATAGGTATGGCCTCGCGATTGGGCTTAATCTCCAGCCCCTTTCCCTTTTCCCTTCCTGGGGGTTGGGCTGATATCACCTGGCTCAAATCTCCAAGCCTCTAATCACACACTTAGTTTTTCTGGTTAGGCCAGTCCTCATCCTGAGTCATCTCCTTAGCATAAACTATCCGGTGTGGCCCAGGGGTCCACCATGTATAACAGACACACTGATCCCTCGGGAAATTCCAAGGGTTTAGAGATTATCCACCAGAAACTGGGACAAACGCTATCTAATTGATACACATGTTTAGAGATTACTTACCAGAAACCTGGAACAAAGGCCAACCAAATTCTTTATTACACAGGAATAGGATAAGCGGCTGCCATGAGGGACCATGAAGGCAAACTTTTATTTGGCATGTGTCAAAGTGTCCTGAAATGGAGTAATTGATTTTTCTGCTTGCTTTTCATGTAATAGAGTAATATCAGGCTACCAAATCATTGTATCTTGGCTATCTTTTTTATTTTTTAATCAGCCCATTCATTTTAAAAATACATTAAAATTTTTCCAGTAAAACTGTGGTAATTAAAAACTAGTTAAAGTTGGGAGTTGAAGCTGGCTCCAGAATCCCTTGCCATTCGTTGTATCTTTTTCTTTTCTGGGTAACGTCTATCTCATTTCCCAGAGTACTCAAGATGCCCAAAATCTACTCCTGTAACCCCACCCAAACCCTTGTTCAGAATACTTGAAGCTTAATGTCCACCAAAATTTCCATTCTCTTAGCGTGCCAAATAAATGACCTTTAAAAAAAAAAAATTTTTTTTTTAAGTAAGGTGTTAGCTGATAAGACGTTCTCCTAGGAATATTTTTATTGGCAAGAATACTTATTCACACATACCATTGTCCTTAACACTGCCCAAACAAGACTGCTTTTGGAGGCTTGAAGTCCCTTTTTAGCTCTGAGACTCCTTCAGAACACCACTTTTACTCATTTGCCTAAACCTTGTTTTATCAGGATGAGACAGAGACCTAAATTAACAGTAGCTTAAATGATGCCAACTCATGGCAACCCCACGTGTTACAGAATAGAACTGCTCCACTGAGTTTTCTTGGCTGTTATCTTTACAGAATCAGATCGCCAGGACGTTCTTCCATGATTCCCCTGGGTGGGTTCATACCGACAACCTTTGTGTTAGTAGGTGAGCTCAAACTGAGCCACTCAGGGACGTTTAAGCAGCTTAGGGGTTATTTTTCTCTTGTGAAAAGTCAGAGATAACTAGTTCAGGGCTGATGTGGTGGCACGAAGATGTCATGAGCTTTCCAACTTCCTTCTTCCATCTCTGACAGCATAAGATTTTCATCTTAAATATCACTTCATGATTGCAAGATGGCTGCTGCAGTCATATTGTACTCTAGGAAGAATGGTGAGGAAAGGGCAAAATTAAGTGGAATGTAGAAAGTGAAACAGGGTATAGTGAGATATAAGACCGAAGTATAAACCAGCCAAATCTCCAGAAATCATGTGGAGGATAGGTGGGAAGCAAAACCGGAAGCAGGGAGACCTGGTATGAGAGAACTGTAAAGGTACAAGTAAGATGGGCTACAAGCAGGAATTGTTACCACAGACTGCGGATTGAAGCCGTCTGCCACAAAGCCAGTACTGAGACAGGAGGAGGTAAGCAGCAAGAGGGCTTTACTGAACACCATGTTCAAGAGACAGAGGGTTCCCCCAATTCTGTCTGCCCCAAAAGGGCTAACTGCAGGGTTTTATAGGGAGAGGGTCAGGGTTTAGAGATTTCCAGGAATTTTGATTCTTCTTGGAGGTGGACATAATGACGAAGTGACCTATTGTTGGCATCTAGCAGGTCTCTTACCGCCATCCTGGTTTCGGTCACAAGATGGATTCTGATTTTGCTCAGTTATCTCGGGTTCTGATGGTATTGCTCATTGTCTTGTCCCCTGGCTTAACCAACAAAAATCTCAATTACCTTGTTTTTCTACAAAGGAACAATCGTGAGACAGATTCCTGAGCAAGTAATTGACATTTTCAAAGACTAAAGATTTAATCACAGCTTATACAACTAAACAAAAAATACATATTCTCTTATTTTGGTACTGAAACACTAAAGAAAATGTATTTTCTCTACTTCAGAATTAGGCCAGTAGCAGTAAGGGTAAAATAAACAGTAAAGTAGGCAGGAGTTGGTGATTAAGAAAGAGTGGAAGAAATCAAAGTTGATTCCCAGGTTTCTGGATTTATCGGGGGGGAAAAAACTTAGAGGAAAAGCACTTGATCATTGGAGATGAGTTCAGGTTTGGACACACTGAGTTCAAGACTGTGGGACACATACATATGGAGATGTCCAGCAGCTAATAAGACGTAATATGATTTCCCAGAGAGTGGTCAGAACTGGAGATGAGTATTTGCAAATCATCTGCGCACATATATCTCAGACGTAAAACAGAGTGGATGCGTTAGTCTCCCAGGGAACTCGTGTAGCAATATGGTCCTCAATCCAACCCTGGGAACACCAGATTATGAGGGGTTAGAAGCCCTGGTAGGGCAGTAATTAAGAGTTTGGCTGCCAACTAAAAGGTAGGCAGTTCAAATCAATCAGCTGCTCCTTGGAAACACCATGGGGCAGTTCTAATCTGTCCTATAGGGTCACTATTAGTTGGAATGGATGCAAAGGCAATGAGTTAATGGAAGAGAATCTCCAGGAATTGGGAGCAGAACCAGGAGAGAGTGGCTTCTCTGAATCCAAGAGAGTTTCAAGGAGGGAGCAGTTAACATGATGCCTGTAAGGTAAGATGTTGTTGGTTATCATTGAGTTGATTCTCATTCACGGTGACCCCATGTGTAAGAGTAGATAGAACTCCATAGGGTTTTCTTGACTATAATCTTAACAGAAGCAGATTGCCAGGCCTTGTCTTCCAAAGTACCACTGGGTTGGTCTGAACCAACAGCTTTCAGGTTAGTAGTCAAGCTCTAACTGTTTGCACCACCTACGGATCTTGTCAGATAAGATAATGCATGTGAAAGAGCTTTGAAAACTATATGCAGAAATACTGTAACCCAAAAACCCACTGCCATGGAGTCAATTCTGGCTCATAGCGACCCTAGAGGACGGAGTAGAACTGCCCCATAGAGTTTCCAAGGAGAACCTGGCGGATTCGAACTGCCTACCTTTTGGTTGGCAGCCACAGCACTTAACCACTATGCCACCAGGGTTTCCATAGTAACTGTACTTCAAATATTAAGGCAAGTCCTTCTTTCCTGATGTAAAAGGCTCCCATTTGTAGGAAAACCAAGACATGGGCACTACCAAGTGACACTTGATTCCGCACATCACAAAGCCATCAGAAGATCTTGGTAGAAGGCATGTGTCCTTATCAATAATCATGATTTTCCCTGTGTTACTGGTCCTTCAGGTCTCGCTCAGTGGATAAAAGCGAAAGAAGAAAACTTTATGTGGTTGGCCAAACAAAGTAGCACACCGACACCTGCGTCACCAAGATGGCTCCTCGACGGACAGGCACAGGGTTTTATACGGCGAGGAAGCTCTTCTTCAGGGAGTATTCAGGGGCATGTTCAAGGGCGTGGTCCATCAGGATTGGTGGACTGCTTCTATGATGACGCTGACATCATTGGTCAGCGCAGTAGCACTTGGGGCCCTCACGGAGGGGAAATGGCTGCTTAGTTCCTCCCATCCGCCCTCCAGCGGCTGCCCACCTCACCTGCTTGAATTTTGTCTTATGCCTTCTTCCCCTCCCAACTTAGCCTAAGCAGCCCTGAGATGCAAGGCCTTCTTACTCTGGTCCTCAAAGACTATCTTATGTTCTCCAACTGAGATCAGTTTCTTGGAAAAAGATTTGTACTGTTGGCCTGTTGTTCCCCACTCTCACTCGTGATGCTGTTAAAGCTGGTTCTGCAGTGGATGGGACACTTTCCAAGCGACAAATTACATTTTCACATAAAAATAATGTTCTAAATAGTAATTCTGGTCTCTTTAAATCCAAGACAGATTTTTGTCTTGGTTCCAAATAAGTCACAAGGCGTGGAAGAGGGAGGATGGGGGACTGGTCCTTCTCTTCTGGGTGTGCCTGAAGGATACCCGGGGGCTGCCAGAGCTTGTGAGCAGGAGCCTCAGGGTGCCGCGGGCTGGATAACCCAACAGCCAGGCTGTTCAGAGCACAACCTACGTGCACACAAAAATGTTGAAAATTTTAAATATATGTTTTAGCATAGGAAGGAAAATCAGAAGACTTGGATTTCCTCACACTTTAGAATATCGTATTGTTTTTATTTTCGATAACAGATCGGAAAAGAACACCATAAACTTTCAGTTCCCTGGACTCTAAAGGCGTTAATTTAATTCTGGCTGGAGGTCTTTTTATGAACCCGAGCCGGGGACCTAAGTCACCTTCTGTCCAGTGACTACCCTGCTTCCTGACCAGGCCTGGTGGTTGCAGCCATCGCCTGGAAACCCTGGGCGCGCATGGTGGCGAGCTGGAGTCCGGAGCCTGGGCTGTGCCGCCGACCTTATTTGTGACCTTGGACCCACCTTCCCTGCGGCGCAAGGGCGTGGTCCCAGTCGAAGCGGGTGGGTGTGGTGGGAGGGGCAGAGCCGGCGGAGAAGCGGGGCGAGAGGCGGGGCGGGAGGCGGGGCGGGGAGCGAAGGCTTCAAACTCGGCCTGCCAGACGCCGCCACAGAGCGGAGCAGCGGCTCACGTGAGGTAAGGGTTCAAGGCTGGGGGTCGTGAGGCGACGGCGCCCGCGAGCGGCTGAAGCCAGAGCACCGAGACCCCCGTGCCTGGAAAGGGACGGAGCCCGGGAGGTCGAAGTGCCCACCCTGAACCAGGAGGCGGTGCCCCTCGCGCCTGCATCTGTCACTCCGCACGGGTCAGCGGGCCCGGCTTGCGGCATTCTTTGGGGGCTCCCGCCGGAAGCCTGGGGGCGGCCGGCCGTATGGCCCCCTCGGCCGCGCGGCCGTGCGCGGTGTCCCCGCGGCCTGCCGTTTCCTCAGCGGAGACCCCCAATAGGATGCGCTGGGCTCTCCAAAGAGCCAGGCCAAACGCCAGCGTTTTTGTTTATGACAAAGAAAAACACTCCGAATTCCACGGACCGTTCCTCCATTCCTTCGGGAACATTTTCCGCAAAAATTGACCGCTTGCCCTGTTCTTACTCTGAGGGGGGCTCCTGCAATTTAGAGAAAGTCACACCTTGAAAAAAGGAGATAAAAGCCAACGCCTATAGCGGTCATGGCTGTTCTTTACCCTCGCTTTAGTGTTAATTCCTTCCAGTGGATTCTAACTCTTGGCAACCCCATGTCTGCAGAGTAGGGTTTTCAATGGCTGTGACCTTTCGAAAACAGATTGCCAAGCCTGTCTTTCTCGGAGGAGCCTCTGGGCGGGTTCAAACTGCCAACCTTTCAGTTACTAGTCCAGCACTTAACGTTGGGACTTCCTTCTCTAGTCTAAGTCTAGCAGCGCACATTTTGAATTTTAAAAAGCAGGCGAAGCTAAGAATTTTCAAGTCTCTGTAAGTTGCGCCATGTTTTGTTTTCTTGGTCCAGCCTGATTCCAGAGCCTGACAACGACTGCTTTAAAAATGTTAACTAGTGATTTTTTTGTTGTTTTTTAATGATAGCCAGGCACTCCACAGACTCTGGAAATGTGCCCCCTAACGTATATTACATTTGTCTTCTCTCTAACAAATATGAATTAGTGGCCAGTGAAATGGCTTCTTCCCCTTTTACCCCAAACCCAGAAGTGAGACTACCTGGAGTCTGTGGCTCACCCTGAAAATATCTAGTCCTGTGACTTCTGAAACTTAGGTCTCCTCTCCGCCCTGCGATTCTGACATGATTGCTTTCCAGCTCAGGAGGTTTCCTGGAGTTTTCCTGTTGACAAGTATTTTCCTATTTTCCTTCAATTCTGAATGACTTGTTAAATGGCTACTGCTGTGAACCAGCTTGTTGTTTTAAAAATCACCTTCTTACTTGGTGGTGAATTTCCTGAGGAAGCCGAGGCCCCAATTGAGACATGGCTCTCATGCCCCTCAACTGCCATAATTCTACCTCATTCTTAAAGTCCACAAATTTTTACAAATTCGGGAGCATGGCCCACACTATATACATTATCCTGTGATGGTGGACATTTTTGAAAAGAAGGAGAGACCACAAACTCAGAAGAGATAACCCAAAGAGTACTTTGTATTCATTCTGAGAATTCCAATTCAGTGAAACACCTTTTTTTCCTACCACTTTGACCTTCGTTTTTTAGCTTAACCTATCTGTTGATGACCATGGCTCTGAAAAGCAGCTTGAATCAACACAATTTGAGTAAGCTACAGTGAGCTTGAAGAGAATTGCTGAACTCACATTTTCTCATCAGTTTCGTGTATTGCAGTGTAGTGGTCAAGGGCCTGGGCTTTGGCATCAGACCCAGGTTTAAAGGCTATGCTGTTTGCAAAGAGGCCTGGTGGTGCAGTGGTTAAGCATTGGGCTGCTAACCAAAAGGTTGGTGGTTTGAACCCACTAGTTGCTCCACAGGAGGAAGATGAGGCAGTTTGCTTCTGTAAAGATTACAGCCTTGGAAACCCTATGGACAGTTCTACTCTGACCTATACGGTCGCTATGAGTTGGAATCAACTCAACGGCCACGCGTTTGGTTTGGTTTTTTGGATGCTTTTGCTGGCTGAGTAGCCTTGAGCAAACTAGTTTATCAGTAGTATGCCTTACTTCATAGGATAGGTGTAAGAATTAAATGAGATAATGCATAGAAAGCGCTCATACTGGCACCTGATATGTGGCGAACAAACGGTGGCCCTTAATATTTTGGGTACTCTTGTGACCCCATGGCAGTTGTTCAGATTCGCCATTGGGGGCGATTTACTCCCAGTTGTCCAAGGAAGAAACACAGAGCCCAGAATGTTACTTGAGGGAGGGGTGCAGCATTTGTCAAAATGTGTTTCTACCCAGGTGACCAGCACACACTATTTCCAGAATTTGGCTGGAACCAGATAGGGAGTTGCCTTTGGACAGGCCAGATATGCACTGTGACTGGTCACTTCTGTATATGCAAAAGTAGAAGTTGGAAGCTTCTTGCTCAGCTTTGCTGTAAGAAAAAACACTCCATAAACCTGGGTGACTTGGAAGATAAAAACCCAGATAAAATTGGTTTTTGGGTGGGGAGAATGGAATTCAGGTTCATCTTTGACAGCTGCAGGTACAAGCTCTTGAAAAGGAAAGCTTTGAAAATTCTGGGCCGGCTCTTTCCTTTGAGAACCTCAGCCAAACTGCCACAAATGTAACTAAGCCCAGAGCTACTTGAACTTTTCTAAAGGAGAAGTGTTTCAACCTATGCCCCATGTACTTTTGAAATATGAAACCCTTGGTTTAATAAGGAAACCCTGGTGACCCGTAGTGCTTAAAACCTATGACTGCTAACAAAAGGTCGGCAATTTGAATCCACCAGGTACCCCTATGGGGCAATTCCACTCTGTCCTATAGGTTCACTGTGAGTCAGAATCGACTCAGTGGCAGTGGGTTTGGTTCAATGAAGATATTGCATGTATAATCCCAAAGTGCAGGATGATGAGAATGGGGTGAGAAGGTTTCCTTCCTGCATTGGTGGCTGAGGCTAGGAATTTGGGGCTCTGGAACACATTGCACAGAGGCCCTTTGTAGAGAAGCTACTGCACGTTGGTGAAGTTAGGAGCTCTGGGGCTGTAGTCTCTGACAGCAGGACCTCCAGGTGGCTGGAAGGGGCTCTTACCTTGTTAAGGTGGCTTTCTCTTTGTCTCCACCTGCTGATGGGAGTCCTGGAAGTAATTACTTCTCTGAGTCTCAACTTGCTTGGCTATAGCAGGCACTTATGTGTCCAAAGTGATAGGACACAAAAGCTTCAGGCTCCTGACATTCTGCCAGCACTGGGGTAAGCCACCTGTAAGTCACCAGCCCCTGGTGAATAGAAGCAAGGTAGCTCTGCAACTAACCTGTTGCCTTGGGACAGGCAGCTTCATCCCTCCAGGACCTCTATTCATTTGCTGTAAAATCAGGAGTCAGGTTTTATTTTTGAGGCCATTTCCAGTCTTAAAGTTTATCAGCCTCTAAGGCCACAGGCTCCCAGGAGCAGTAACTCTACCCATGGGCATCTCTGAATGTCATGGAAACACTGCCAATATAAAATCTCTTCTCTAGTGGCCTCAGCTTAACTAATTTCTTTCAAAAGCTGAAGTTACAAGAAATCTCCCCATCAGAGAGTTTTAACTATGGTTAAGAGGTCAGACCTGGGTTTCACTGCCGCCTCACCACTCAGTTACTAGATCTATGAGGTTGGTATTGCGGCAGAAACAAATTACCGCAAATTTAGCGGCTTACAATGACTTCAGACTGTTTCCAATAAATTAAATTCACCCTCAAAGGATGAAGACTTGTCACTGCATAGCTTCTTTGGAAGTTCTAAAAATCACTTGGAACAACAGTAGCATTGTTAGAATAGTCTGTAGGGATAAACTCGTTGGTATGTTTAAAAAGAGTTTGAGGAGTTGACTGACACCTTTCGGGTGGGTGTGTCTTGCATGCGAGTGCTTGGTTTGGATAGATAGGGAAAGTCATGCACTTTCGGTTCATGCACAACCATATCTACACTTAACTTATGGGCATCAAAAAACTGAGGGGGAGCTTCAAGCCATGAGTTGGGTGTTTTATTATTATTGTTTTAACTCTGAAACTTGGTCACCAGCCCAGTCACACCACTCCCGGCCTTGTACCTTAGCCCGAATCCATCCCGATTTCATCCCCTGCATGCTTTGGGGAAGAGCAAAGCTGACTCCATTAGGAGGGGATTGCTATAGCTGAACAGCATTACCCTACACCCCCCGAAAATGTGTGTCAACTTAGGTAGGCCATGATTCCCAGTATTGTATAATTGTCCACCATTTTGTGATCTGATGTGATTATTATGTATCGTAAATCCTAACCTTAATAAGTCAGGATTAGAGGTAGTTATGTTAATGAGGGAGGACTCGATCTATGGGATTAGGTTGTCTCTTGAGTCACTCTCTTTTGAGATATAACTAAGCGAGCAGAGAAGAGCAGGCTCTCATGCCACCAGGAAAAGAGCGCTGGGAGCACAGCACATCCTTTGGAGCTGGAATCCCTGCACTGAGAATCTTCTAGACCAGGGGAAGATTGATGACAAGGACCTTCCCCCAGAACTGACAGAAAGAGAAAGCCTTCCCCGGGAGCTGGTACCCTGTATTTGGACTTGTAGCCTACTGGACTGTGAGAGAATAAATTTCTGTTTGTTAAAGCCATCCACTTGTGGTATTTATGTTATAGCAGCACTGGATAACAAAATAAGGAACAGTTTTCTGTAGTAAGACACCTTGTTATAACGGGGTTATTAATGTCAAGGACCATTCCAAGGGAAGTCTTCTGGAGCTCGAAGCTCGTGCCTGATTCCTTTCTAGCATTATGAGTCAGGAGGGTCCTTCCCTCCTCCCATGGGGATACTTGAAGCAAGAGCTATTTTTAACTTTTAAGAAATGTCAGAAGCTTCTTTCCTCACAGTTTGGGAACCTCAGCTCAGTAGTTTCTTCTCCTTGCTCACTTGGGGCAGGCGGAAGTAGTTCTTCCTGTACCCGAGCCCCGTCTAACTTGAGTCTGTGAATCGTCTTTTCCACTCAGAAACCCCTGAGTGTGAGGAACCCAGGAGGCTGAGTGTGCTCTGGGTCCATGGGGGCCTGGATCACTGGGCTAAGGAAGAACAGCTGTGGTTGTTCCGCTTCTCTCATCTGGCTGCAGGCAGAGGGCATTGCAGGGTAGGCAGGGTGCCAGCAGGAGAGGTCTGGGGCCTCTTCCTGATCTTTTAGGGTACAGAGACCTCATGCCCCCATCTCTCAGGGTCAGGAAATAATAAGAAAGATTCCTGGAGAATCAGATACTCAGGCCAGGAGCAGTGGACATGCCTGTCTGATTTAGGGCAGGAAGTCTGTATGTGTGGTAGTGGTGATAAGGTAGGAAGGGGGTAACACCTACCGGTTATCCATGACCGACCCTGCCAACCACATATTGTTATTTGTTCAGTTGTCTTATTTCGCTTAATTCTCAGTGCTGAAAGAACACCTATTAGGCTGGGTTCTCCAGAGGAGCAAAACCAGTGCAAGGTATGTATATATATATATATATATATATCCATAAATCCATTGCCATTGAGTTGATTCTGACTCGTAGCGACCCTATAGGACAGAGTAGAACTGCCCCATAGAGTTTCCAGGGAGCGCCTGGTGAATTTGAATGGCCGAGCTTTTGGTTAGCAGCCATAGCCCTTAACCGCTATGCCACCATGTACATGTAGAGAGAGATTTAATTTAAGGAAATGGCCCGTGCAGTTGTGGAGGCTGGCAAGTCCCAAAGTCCATGAGTCAGGCGTTAGGCTGGAGGCTTCTCCTGGCTCATGTGGTTGCAGGGGCTGATGAACCCAAAATCGGCAGGTTGGATGGCAGACTGATGGCTCATGTCCCAAGAACCAGAGGTCGGACGATGACAAGCCTGATGTAGGATTCAGAGTGAGAGTGAGCCTTGTTGGAACATCTGGAGGCAGGCCACACCCCCAAGGAAACTCCCTTTTCAACTGATTGGCTGCTCATAGCAGGTCTCATTATGGAGGTGATTATATTACATTATGGAAGAGCAATCAGTCCAATGTCTGCCAAACTACTGAGAATCATAGTGTAGCCAAGTTGACACAAAACATTAACCATCACACATAAGCATATGACCCTCGTTATAGATGAGGAAGTTGAGACTGGGTTACTAAGGCAGAGCCAGGTCTCGTATCTAGGTATTTGCCACTCTGGGCCTGAACTCTTAACCACTGCTCTTTAGGCAGATCCTCACCAGGGTAGAGTTGCTGTAGGCAGCTAAGCCTGGGAAGGTCAGCATGGGGGATGGTGGCCAGTAGTTGGCTGAAGGTTTTGAAGAAGGCAGAGGAAGGTAGTGGGTACTCAACTTGAAAAGAAGGGCCAACCCCAGTTTGATTTCCTTCCTGGTTTCCCACACATCAGAAAGTGTTCAGTCCCCACAACTACCACAGCCTCCACCAGACTGAGTCCAGTACAGCTAGCTGGTGCCTGGCTACCACCAGTGACTGCTGTGACAGGGATCAAAATAGTGGGTCCCAGACAGAGCTGGAGAAAAATGTAGAACAAAATTCTAACTCAAAAAAAGCCTGAACTTACTGTTCTGACAGAGACTGGAGGAACCCTGAGAGGATGGCCCCATGAATACCCTTTTCACTCAGTACTGAAGTCACTCCTGAGGTTCATCCTTCAGCCAAAGGTCAGACAGACCCATAAAACAAAATGAGACTGGATGGGCATAGCAGCCCGGGGGCAGGAGGGGACAGGAGACCTGGTAGCAGGGAGCCTGCAGTTGGGGCCAGGAGAGAGTGTTGATGTGTTGTGGAGTTGGCAGCCAGTGTCCCAAAATAATATGTGTACTAATTGTTTAATGAGAAATTAATTTTCTCAGTAGTTCTTTATCTAAAGTACAAAAAAAAGTGTCCTGTCCCTCTCACCTGGACATGATTCAGTGTTGTTTTCTTTGGACAGTGCCAGACTTTGCCTTTTCTACTTCTCAGTGGCTGTCATGAGCCAATTCCTGAGCAATAGATGACCCTTAAAGATGTGAGAAATGATGAGTTCATAGTCACAAGGCACTCTGCACTCCTAACCTAGAGGAGTGTCGGTGGCTCGCCCCCCGTGAGAGCCCACTGAGAGGCTTAAGTCCTCGCCCATGGGGCTCAGTAGAATAGAATGTCAAGCACTCTGACTAAGAGGAGCTGTTGCCTCCTTATTCCAGGATGGCTTCAGGGAAGAGTATGCCCTGCAAAGAGAAGGGAAGTAGGAGTGGGACTCCTTAGATCTGAGAGACTTAGATCTGCTACTAAGGTTTGGACTCAGGCAAGTTAAAAAGCTCCCCTGCCTTGGCCTCATCTGGTGAAAGAAGAGTTTGAGGTCTGTCAATACTTTCCTCTTCTCACCTGATGCTTATTGCTACAGATCTAGGCATTAATGGGGACTAGCTCTCAAGGTTACCCCAGAAACCCTCTTTACATCCCCAAAACAAACAAGGAGGTGTCCCTATTACAGAGTCACCACTTTGGCCTGATGCTCTTACTGTCATGGCCTGGAGAAGTGCCCTTACTGGGCACTGGCTCAGCTAGCAGCCTGGGTTGGGCCCTAACTGGGGCAGGGTCCAGGTATTCCTGACTCCTTGACCAGTGTACTTTGACTTCCCCATACCTGGTACCTCTCACCAAGACTGGTAGGGTTTTCTTCAGTAAGCTGAGATCTTGGGGCAGAAGAAAGGTTCAAGTGCTGTCCCACCTGAGAGCTTGGTTCAAAATACCCTACCATGGTAGATTTCCTGTGCTTTTATAGTCTGCTAGCTCCTTTGCCATCCCATTTTCTGAAGCCCCCTGGGCATTTAAATTCTGAGTTTGTTGTTCATGACAATCCCTGTGTCTTTTCCTTGTAGGTTCTGTAGACAGTCACAATGGGAAGCAAAGGAGGATTTGTCCTGCTCTGGCCCCTACTCATCCTGGCTGTCCTCTGCCATTCAGGTGAGTGGTCTGAAGCCCTGGGACATGAATCTGGACAAGCCAGCATGCCTCAGCTATCACCTTCCTTTTTTCTTAGGCCTCGGAAAGGCTGAGCTGATACAACTGACTTAGGTTTCAGCTCCAGTTCATTTTTCAGGCCTGGCTTGGGTTCTTTTGCTTTCCAGTGTTACAGGTCCTGGGTTGTTATGGATTGAATTGTGTCTCCCAAAAATATGTATTGTAAATCCTAACTTCTATGCCTGTGGTTATAATCCCATTTGGGAATGGGTTGCCGTTGTTAGGTTAATGAAGCAGGATTAGTGTAGGGTGTATTTTGAGTCAGTCTCTTTTGAGATATAAAAGAGATTAAACAAGTGAGCAGAGATGGGGGAAGAGATGTCAAGCCATATGAAGATCACCCAGGAGCAGAGCTAAAAGAGACAAGGACCTTCCTCCAGAGCCAACAAAGAAAGAAGGCTTTTCCCTAGAGCTGGCACCCTGAATTCAGACTTCTAGCCTCCTAAACTGTGAGAAAATAAATTTGTTTGTTAGAGCCACCTATTTGTGATATCTGTGTTATAGTAGCACTAAATAACTAAGACAGCCCTTGGAAGCCTCAGCCCTAGGCAACCACTAATTCTGTTTCTATACAAGTACCAGTTGCCATCAAGTCACCTCCTACTCATGGCAACTTTATGTGTGTCAGAGTAGAACTGTGCTCCATGGGATGTTCAATGGCTGATATTTCAGAAGTTGATCACCAGGCCTTTCTTTCATGGCATCTCCCAGTGGACTTGAGCTGCCAATCTTTTGGTTAGCAGCTGATTGTGTTAATCATTTGCATCACTCATTACCACCAAAAAAAAAACCACCAAGAGTCATGAAAAAAGGCAGTGGTCGTTCAGTGGTAGATGTCCATGTGGATGCAATTATCATAGTAAGCAACAGGGTTTAATGTAAGCCCAGGGAACTTGGCCATTGAGAATTATTCTCTATAGCAGTACAAGAGTACTACTCAGCTTGTAACATCAGAAGAAATCAAGGATGAATGACCAAGAAGTTGAAAGTAATCACTCCAATTAAAAATTGATGATCTTGAGCCACTTTTCAGACCAGAACCCATTGACTAAAGAAGAGCCTGGGTCCCCAGGAGTAAGAATCTTATAACATTCTAGAAGGCATATATTGTAATGATTCTCCCAGTCCTTCCCTGCTGACAAAAAGGAATACTCAAATATTTTGGGAACTGTTGGGTATAGGGTCTGAGTTGACATTTTACCCAGAGACCAAAAGCATCATCGTGACTCACGTGTTAGAGTAAGAGCATATGGGGATCAGGTAAGAGATGATCCAACTTACACTGGGTCCACTAGGTTTGTAGCTATATTCAGTGATCATTTCTCCAGTCCTCAAATGTATAATTGGGAGTGAGGTACTTGGTAATTGGTGCAACCCTACTTTGAGTCCTTGTCCTGTGAGGTAAGACTTAAGAGCTATCATAGTAGGAAAGACTAATGGAAATCTCTGAAACTGCCCTCTACCCAACCAAAATAATAAATCAAACAATATCCTAACTCAGGGGGAATGGCGGAAATTAGTGCCACCTTTAAGAATCTAAAGGATGCAGGGGAGATGGTCTCCATTGTATCTCCATTTACTTCACCAGGAACAACAGTGGCATATCTAGGGTATTATACCAGCTCTGGGCACGTGGTGCCACTGAGCAGTTTCTGTTAACCCAGTATGGCCCAGCATCCTTCCTCAAGCACGGTAATGTGTTAATTAAAAGATTAACAAGCTTGACATATTTTTGAGCTGATATTATGATTAAGTTATCTAAAAGAGGGGTATCAGATGTTTGGACAGGGGCACAATTTCAGTGCTTGGTAGAGGCGCCGTTTTCCATAGACATGCCACTGACCATACCAGGTTAATAGAAACTGCCTGGTGGTGCCGTGTGCCCAGGGCCGGTACAATACCTTTCATACCTGCCATATAGTAGTTACACCTCTGAGGAGCAACATAGATCCTGGAGGATAATGGTAGAATACCACAAATTCAACCAAGTAGTAGCTTCAGCGGCAGCCAGCATGCCAGGTGTGTCCTGGAGGATGATAGCACACTTGAGCAAACTCAACCAATTAGTAGTTCCGATTATAACCTCTGGGCTAATTATGGTATCTTTACTAGAACAAATGAACAGGTACATAGTATGCAGCCATTGATTTGGCAAATGTACTCTTTTCTTGCCTGATCAGAAAAAAAAAAAAAAGACCAGAAATAGTTCTTATTCACGTGGGCCAGCACCAGTATACATTTATGGTTGTTCCTCAGGGCTATGTTAATTCCGCCCTCCCTCCACAAACATTAGCCCCTAATTAATATCTAGCACACAAATTCCACCTTAGCATCTGCTTCTGAAAAACCCAACCAACAAAAATCATAGAATAAATACTAGTTCTCTTGTATCTAATGGTCCTAATTTCTTCCATGTGAGCAGTACCAGCCAGGAATGGATTACCCAGTAAGCAAGGTATGCTTACTTGTAGTTTCTTACTAATCTGTAGTGTTTTCACCACATCAAAGATGCAATATCAACATTTATACAGAAAAATAAAATGTAAGACTCAGGACTGAAACACTACAGGTCAAAAATTAGTTTTCACCTAAATGTAATAGCAATAATAAACCTTAACGTTAGCCTCACATCATCAAATGCTAGCTCTTTTAACACCCTATGCAGGAAACCCAGCCACGGTATCCTCACCAGAGAATCAGCCAGACAGCATTTTCAGGACAAGAAGCTCACTGCCTAACATCACTGCCTGTTTTATTATTGAATAGTGTTGATGGTTAGAAAGTTCTTTTATCTTCAGATTTCTACTGATGAATCTCATTCTGATATCTACCGCAACCACTTGGAACAAGCCTAATTCCTCTTCCATATGACCCTCTGCTTGAAGACAGAGACCATATCTTCCCCTTGGCCTTCTCTATTTCATGTTCTTAGTCTCTCGTTCCTTTAAAAGTCCCTGGGAAATCTCAGAGAACTGAGGCAAAACTTTTAAAATGAAGTGTTTGTAGTGGAAAAAGTCCTAAATTTAGGATCAGAATAGCTGAGTTTGGGTCCCAGTCGTAACCTTGAACTAATGATTCAAACTCCCAGAGCTTCAGTTTCCTTATCCATAAAATGGAAGTGATGATAATTATGATTACTATTGACATGGAAGAGATTTGATACAACTATAGCAACACCACCACCACCAACATCACAAGACTTTGTCCTAAAGGGCTTGTAAAAGGTAAAAATAGATCATCTTTTCTCACCTGCCCCAGTCCTACCACCTCCATATCCTGACACTGGTTTCACTGCTCTGGCTTCATGCCCAAGTGATATTTTTTTCTTCAGTATCTGAGAGGAGAAAACAATGTACAAGGTTTGCAGTGGAATGGAAATGCGTTTTTCTTTCTCTCTGCAGTCAGGGTAAGTTTCCGTCTCACAATTATCAGGGCTGATAAGAAGGTACTCTTCATCCTTCCAAAATTTGGTGCTTTAATTCAGGGGAAGGAAAAGGCTGAGAGAGCAAGTCTAGACAAAAGGTGCATGCCTTCTGCTAATTTTTGCAAAGAAAAGCATAATTTTACTCACATATGGAAACCCTGGTGGCATAGTGGTTAAGAGCTCTGGCTGCTAACCAAAAGGTTGGCAGTTTGAATCCACCAGGTGCTACCTGGAAACTCTATGGGGCAGTTCTACTCTGTCCTATAGAGTCGCTATGAGTCGGCAATCAACTCGATGGCACTAAGTTTGGTTTTGTTTTTTTTATATAATGAAACAGACATGATTGCTTCTTTGGGTTTACTGCCTTGTTTGCAAACACAACAATTTATAAACTTGGTGAGCACCATTAAGGTTTCAGAGAAGGAAGCTGCACCCCAAAGTTTTCCCATGGTTCCTGAAAGAAATTCGTGTGCACATCATATTACACAGATAATACAACCTTGCTTGCTGAAAGTGAAGAGGACTTGGAGCACTTACTGATGAAGATCAAAGACTACAGCCTTCAGTATGGATTACACCTCAACCTTTTAAAGAAGACAGAAATCTTCACAACTGGACCAATAAGCAACATCGATGATAAACAAAAAAAAGATGGACATTGTCAAGGATTTCATTTTACATGGGTCCACAATCAACGCCCATGGAAACAGTCAGGAAATCAAACAATGCATTATTTTGGGCAAATCTCCTACAAAAGATCTCTTTAAAGTGTTAAAAAGCAAAAATGTCACTTTAAGGACTAAGGCTCTCCTGACTCAAGCTGTGGTGTTTTCAGTCGCCTCATATGCATGCGAAAGCTGGGCAATAAATAAAGAAGAATTGGTGCCTTTGAATTATGGTGTTTGTGAAGAATATTGAATATACCATGGACTGCCAGAAGAATGAACAAATGTGTCTTGGAAGAAGTACAGCCAGAATACTCCTTAGAAGCAAGGATGGTGAGGCATCATGCTTGGTAAAGTAGAGGGTCAGCAAAAAAGAGGAAGATCCTCAAGGAGATGGTTTGACACAGTGGCTGCAAGAATGGGCTCAAGCATAACAATGATTGTGAGGATGGCGCAGGACCAGGCAGCGTTTCGTTCTGTTATACACAGAGTCACTATGAGTCAGAACCAACTTGACGGCGCCTAACAACAGCCAACAGTCAGTCTTGAACTGTGCCTTGTTTCGCAGTATTCAGTGTCTTATGAATATTTAAAGGTAGTATCAAATTAAGTGTTTAATCAAATTAAATGTTAACTCTTGTTTACTTGTAAAAGTCCTTGAGACAAGCCTGTTAAAGTTGAAACTGATACCAATTTCAAAATGCCTTTATTCTGTTTTCTTTGGAGACAAGATGTCCTTTAATACAATGGGGATTTTGTGGCAGATGAGTTCTAAATTTTAAAAGTGCTATACGTGGATGTTTGAATTTGTTTGTTAGAGTTTCCAAGTTTTTCAGAAAGACAGTTTCCCCCATAAATATGAACAGAAAACATCAGAAGAAAACTTTCCTCTACTTCAAAGCTTGCCAGTTTTCTGGAATTAATTCTGTCAAAGCTGCTGATGTGTGGTGAAGAAACCCAATGCTTTAGCATTGGACAAAGCTGGGATTGAACATGCTTCTGTGTCTTATTAGCTGGGTTACCTTGTGCACAGGGGACAGTGGTGGGCACTGGTAGAATTCTCACCTTCCATAAAGGAGACTGGGTTTGATTACCGGTCAGTGTGTCTGAAGTGCTACCACCCACTGTCCATCAGTGGAGGATTTCCTGTTACTATGATGATATTGACCAGGTTTCAACAATCTTTCAGACTAAGACTAGGAAGAAAAGCTTGGCAATCTACTTCCAAAAATCAATCAGTGAAAACCCTATGGATCACAACAGTCTGATCCCTGAACCTCAGTCTTTCTTACAGGTAACCTATCTCACTGAGCACCTGTGATGTCCAAATGACTTAAATAGAATAAAATAACAGAAGTAAGGGTAGCCGATACACAGATGCTCAATACAAGCTTGTTACAAAATTATAATTACTAAATATATTCACTATGCAATCTACTTTGTTTATGAAGACTAAAGCTCCGACAAATGAGGGTCAGTAGTAATCGTAACAATTATCGCTTCCTTTTTTTTTTTTTTTTTTTTAAGTATTGCTTCCTTTTCTGTGTTCCAGAATACTTTGGGTAGTACTTGTGTAAGCTCTTCTCTGAATGTTTGGTAGAATTCTCCAGTGAAGCCATCTGGGCCAGGGTTTTTTGTTGTTGTTAGGAGTTTTTTTTTTAACCTTTTCAATAACTTCACTTGTTACAGGTCTGTTCAGATTTTCAACATCATTTTGTGTTAGTTTGGGTCTAGAAATTTGTCCATTTCCTCTAGGCTTTCAAATTTGTTGAAGTATAGTTTTTCATAATGCTCTGTTAAGATCCTTTTTATTTCAGTTGAGTCTGATGTAATGTCCCCCATTTCAAGTCTTATTTGGGTTATTTGAGTCCTGTTTTTCTTTTGTCAGTTTGCCAAGTGGTTTGTTGATTTTGTTGATCCTTTCAAAGAACAGCTTTTTGTTGATTCTTTCTCTTGTTTTTCTACTCCCTATTTCATTTATTTCTGCTCTGATCTTTATTATTTCCTTTCTTCTGGTGGCTGTGGACTTCTGCTGTTCTCTTTCTATTTGTTCAGGTTGTGTAGCTAATATTTTGGTTTTATTCCTTTTTTTTTTTTTTTATGTGTGCACCTATTGCTATAAATTTTCCTCTGAGGGCTGCCTTTGTTCCATAGGTTTTGGTATGATAAGTTTTCATTCTCGTTTGATTCTAGGAATTTTTTTATTCCATCTCTGTTTTCTTCTATAACCCAGTGGTTTTTTAGCAGGGTGTTATTTGGTTTCCATGTAATAGATTTTTTTCCCTTGCTCTTCCTGTTGTTAATTTCTACTTTGATGGCGTTGTGATCAGAGAAGATACTTTATATTATTTCAATATTTTGGATTTTGTTTAGGGTTGCTCTGTGGCCTAAGATATGGTCTATTCTGGGGAACGTTGGATGTGCGTTGAAAAAGAATGTGTACTTTGCAGCTTTTGGGTGGAGTGTTCTATATATGTTTATGAGGTCAAGTGGGTTAGTTGTACCCTTTAGCTCTTCTGTATCTGTTGAGTTTCTTTCCAGATGTTCTGTCCTTTATCGAGAGTGTGTTGAAGTCTCCTACTATTATTGTGGAACTATCAATTTCTCTTTTCAGTGCTGTTAGAGTTTGTTTTATATATTTTTGAGCCCTGTCATTGGGTGCATAGATGTTTATTATGGTTAAGTTTTCTTGGATCATTCCTTTGATCATTATATAGTTCCCTTCTTCGTCTTTTATGGTAGATTTTGTTTTAAAATCTATTTTATCTGAAATTGGTATTGCCACTCCTGTTCTTTTTTGGTAATTATTGGCTTGATATATATTTTTTCCATCCTTTGATTTTTAATAAATTTATGTCTTTGTTTCTAAGGTGTGTGTCTTGTAGGCAGCATATTGATGGACTGTGTTTTTTAATCCATCCTGTCACTCTGTCTCTTTATGGGTGCAATCAGGCCATTTACATTCAGTGTAATTATCGATAGGTGAGAGTTTATTGCTGTCATTTTGTAGTCTTTTTTTTGTGTGTGTGGTGCCGACATTTTCTTTGTTCCTCTTACTCCTCTGTGCTGAGTACCTTTTGTTTGTGGGTTTCTTTTTCATTTCTTTTATTTTTGTTTTCATTGAGACATTGTTTTTGTTCTTTATTTTGATTAGTAGGTTTGTTAACTTTCTTTGTGGTTACCTTGAAATTTACCGTTATCTTCTTAGGTTTGAATCAGACTGTTATTACTTGGTATCTCCTTGCCTTCCTCTTCATTAGATAGTTCTATACCTACATGGTTTATTCCCTCTTTTATTTTTCTGACGTTGTTGTCCTATACAGATTAACCTCTCTGGATCCCTGTGGCAATTCTTTTGGTTTTGGATAGTCCTTGAGAGTTCATTTCCTAGGTTGGTATCTGGCTGGTACAAACTTGCGTCGTAGACTCAGGCTGTGCTCTGATATTTGTTCTCAGACCAGAGGACTACCTTTAATAATTCTTGTAAGTTTGGTTTGCTTTTTACATATTCCCTTAATTTCTGTTCATCTGGAAATGTTCTAATTTCACCATCACATTTGAATGAGAATTTTGTAGGATATATTATTCTTGGTTGGAAGTTGTTTTTTTCCTTCAAGGTTTTATATATGTCATCCCATTGCCTTCTTGCCTGCATGGTTTCTGTCAAATAATCAGAGTTTAGTCTTATTGTTTCTCCTCTGTGTGTGACTTTTTGTTTTTCTTGAGCCGCTCTCAGGATTTTTTCCTTGTCTATGGTTTTAACAAGTGTGATATGATATGCCTTGGTCTTTTTCTTTTGGGGTCTATCCCATATGGTTTTCATTGAGCTTTTTGGATGGGCAGCTTTCATCTTTCATGATATTAGGGAGTTTTTCTGTCAGCAGTTCTTCAATGATCCTCTCTCTGTTTTCTGTTTTCTCCCCCTGTTCAGGAACTCCGATCAGTCAAAATTTTTGCTTTTGATTGTATCCCACATAATTCTCAGGGTTTCTTCATTTTTCTTCATTCTTTTTTCTGATTTTTTTCCTCAGAGTTTTATCGAAGTATTTGTCTTCAATTTCGCTGATCCTGTCTTCCATCATTTCAGATTTGCCCCTCAGCCCTTCTATGACTCTGTCCATTTCTGAAATCTTGTTATCTTTTGGATTTCTAATTGTTTTTGTATGATTTCTAGTTATGAATTTATTTTGGCATTTTGTTCCTGTATTTTCCTGAAATCTTCCATTTTTTTGTCTGTATTTCCCATGAATTTGTCTGCCTTTTCCATAAATTTGTCTATTTTTTCCTCATTTTTGTCTGCTTTTTGCTTCAACTCTTGGATAACTCTGAATATTAGAGATTTGAATTCCCCTTCAGGTAGTTCTAGTGCCTTTTCTTTTACTGGAAGGTCATCTGGTGTTTTATTTTGGTTGCCTACTGGAACCATTCTGTCCTGTTTTTTAATGTTTTGATATTGTCTCCCATCTTCAGGACATTCAGTAGTTATTTTCTTTGTTTACTGATTGTAGATCTGTGTTTTTCATCTTGCTTTTATGGGTTTTTTGGTTATGTCTGAGCAGGTGGGCTGTGCATTCGTTGTTGTTTACTCATCTATGGTCATGATACTCTTCACCTCCATGTCCAATGGGCAGGGCCAATTACTCAGCTATGGTGCAGCAGGACAGGTCCACCTAAAGGGGAGGGGCTGGGATGAGTTGTTTGTGGTACATACTAGGGCTGATAGGATGGGCCGGGAATCAGTGCTGGGCAGGTTCCAGTAGGCTGTGCCTGTGCTGCTTGGGGGTGTGATGTTCAGCGCATAGGGCAGGTAGGCAGGAAGGAAGGGGGAGGTTGTGATGTGTAGAGCTAATATGGGTATGGGAAAGAGGAGAGAGAAACAGGAGCCAAAACATACAAACAAAAAAAGAGTGCTAAGGGAGTTTGCCGTTTGAATGGAGAGATGAGAAATGGAGAAAGAAAGAAAGAAATAACTAGGTAAAAAATTGGGGGGAAAAAAGGAAGAAAAGAAAAGCCCTCAGGGGTCCCACCGGTGTGACTGCAAAGACCAGGGAAATGGCTCCAAGGCTGCACATTATAGCCTGTCTAGAGGAGGTATAGATGTCACACAGTGGCAGGTATTCAGGAAATGGGAAAAGAAGGCAAGTATAGAGAGAGGAGAACTGAGAAATGAAGACAGAAAGGAGAAAAGAAAGAAAGAAAAAAGAAATGCCACCAGGGGTTGTGCAGACTGGGGCAAGTGTCTCCTAAGCCATGCGTTGCAGCCTGGCTAGAAGGGGCTTCCAAGCTGCGAAAAGATAAACAAACAAACCAGAACAGAACAAAGCAAAAAAAAAAAAGCCCCAGGGATCCTACTAGTCGCGGGCTGGGGAAGTGGTTCCCCAGACAAGTGGCGCTCCACAGCCTTTCAAGAAGAAGCAAAGGTGGCACACAGAGCCAGATGTTCAAGAGAAAGGAGGGGGAGGTGGTGGGAGGCACAAAAGAAACCAAAAGAAATGGAAAAAAGCAACAGAAAAATGACACTTGGGGAGCCGATTAGCATCGGTAAAGCGAATCCAAGTGGCCCGGGGCTGAACCAGTTGCCTCTCAGCCAAGAGACTGCAACTGGCAGGAAGCAGAGGAGGTGAAATGGGGGGCGGGGGGGACAAAAGGGTGGGGGTTAGGAAAGTGTATATCGCTGGTTACCGAGTGCTCTGTCTCCTGCTGGGAACTTCGTGAAGCTGCTTTCTCATACTCCCTGTCTGCCGATCTCTGATGTGGGTAGGGTGAGTCCAGGTGGCACGGTCACTGAACTTCCCAGCTGGCTGAGCCACCGCAGCCAGCCAGGAGGCTTGGAGGTAGAGCAACGGGGAGAGAATGGGGGGGAGTGGGAAAGCACTTATCACTGACTACTGGGTGCTCTGTCTCCTGCTGGGAGCTACATGAAGCTGCTTTCCCATGCTCCCTGTCCAAGAATCTCTGACAGGAGTCCAAGATGGTGGATCTGTGCTGCGTTAGCTGATAGGGGACCTCTGCACTTCTTGCTCCTTGCTCTCTGTCCTCTGTCAGTTTCTTATTCCATTCGATATTTGGCTGAGCTCTTTATCTCTTCAGTTTGACACTTTAGGTTCCAAGAATGACGTTTGTCTCTGTTTTACATAGTTATTCGGGTCTTTGCTGTGGAGGAATGGCATGGTGCTTCTGTCTGTGGAGCGATGTTGGCCGGAAGTCTATCATCACTTCAGTTTTATGAATAAGGAGACTGAATCCCTGGGAGTTTAAGTGATTAGTTCAAGGTTACAACTGGGACCCAAACTCAGGTATTCTGACCCTAAATTTAGGATTTTTCCACTACAAACACCTCATTTTAAAAGTTCTGCCTCAGTCCTCTGAGATTTTCCAGGGGGAAAAAAAAAGACATGATTAATTTTGCTCATAACATAGACAAAATTATAGAATATTGGAATTGTGACAAATTTTAGGGAAAATCTAAAGTTCTCATTTCAAACCAGGGGAACCTGAGGACCAAAGATATAAAGTAACCTGCCCAGGATTACACAATGGGAATCAGAGCTGGAGTAGAGGGCAGGTCAACTGAGTAGCTAAGGTTCCTACATTGGGTGAGGAGTTGGAATAGAAGGTGCTCTCATTCTGTGGTGTGTTTGATTGCTTGAGTATAGCAGTCTCTGTTACAGTTCAGCTTGATTCTCAATTAAGTGCACTGGTCAGATGTAACATAAAGATCTTAGGAGTCCACAGAGCTGCTACAGGATTCTACAAGTGCTTGACTAGAACTTTAAGTATTTTTGTTTGTTTGTTTTGTTTTTTAATGGAACAGAAAAAAAGCCCTGGAAATAGAACCTAAAATATGGGAATTAGTAGATAATTAAAGCTGACATTTCAAAATAAAGGTTAAAAAAAAAAAAAGATAAATTCTTCCATAAATATTGCTGGGACAAATGGTTAGAGATTAGGGCAAAAACATAAAGTTATACCCTTCCCTCATTTCTTAGATGGAAATAAGCGAAGATTTAAGTCTTAAAAATAAATAGCAGCTATGAGTATTTTTTTTTTTATGAGTGAGAGTGCATACACACACACAAACACGCCACATATGATGAATGATGGGCTTATTTCTTTAGTCTACATGGAGTTTTTCAGAGGATATTAAGAAGTTCTTGTATATGTGTTATTGGTCAGGGTAGTTCTAGGTCTTCACTTTTTTGCTTTTCAAAGTCAGACTTAGGCATGCTGCACATGTGAGCCCATTCACTCCTATAGCACAAGTATGCTGAAGAGAATTATGTGATTAATTCCTGCAAGGCTCAGGTGCCTCTATTCTTGGTCTTTTGTTAATATAATAAAACACACAGTTGGATAAAAAGTAGCAACTACATATGAAATGTTTTGTGGTAAAATTGAGTTAGGGATAGGTTTGTTGCTTGTTATAATTTTGGATACTCCTTTTCTGTCTTATACTTGTTAAAAAAAAAAAAAGATGTTGGCGGTCATTGGCGATTCAACTTTGAAAAAAAGCTTTCTTCTCCTCTGTCTTAGGCTGGGTTCTCTAGAGAAGCAAAACCAGTGAAAAATATGTGTGTATATATATGGGCGGGGGAAGGCAGAGAGATGGAGAAAGAATGATTGGCTTATCTCAAGGAAATGTCTCACACGGTTGTAGAGGTTGGCAAGTCCCTTGTCTGTGGGTCAGTTGTCAGGCTGGAGGCTTCTCATGACTCAGATAGCTGTAAGGGCTGACAGACCCAAAATAGGCAAGTCAGGCAGTAGGCTACTGGCCCATGTGTTGCAGAGGGCAACAAATCCAAAGATCAGCAGGTTAGATGGCAGGCTACTGGCTTACAGGCCACAGAGGCCAATGAATGCCAAGATTGGCAGGCCACTGACTCAAGTTCCAAGTATCAGCAATCAGATGATGATGAGCTAGATGCAGGAACCAGAATGAGGAAAAGCCATCAGGGTTTGCTATATGTATCGGATGCAGGCTATAGCCCCAAGGAAACTGCCCTTACAACTGAGTGACTAATAACAGGTCACATCATGGAGGTGGTTACATTATATCACAAAAGGGAAGATAACTGCATCATTACATAACTGCCAAATTACATCATTACATAACTGCCAAACCACTGAGAATCATGGCCCAGTCAAGTTGACACACAACCTTAACCATCATAGTCCACCTGTGGTGTGATGGATCCCTTTTATATGGCCTTTCTCACCATGATCTTTTTAACTCCCACCCAAATGATAGGGTGGGAGTATACAAATGAGATAATTGTGGCCCACCAAGGGGATTGGATAGCTTGCTAATAATGCAAATAAAGTTCATGGCATCCGTGTGGGGGTGAGACCATGAAAATAAAGTCTATAAAATCCTAATGAAGGGGTTGGTCAGTTTTAACATCCTGCTGGTCTTAAAATGAGCCACCCCAGAGGCAGGAGAAGAGGATCTCACCACTACCAAGGAAGAATAGCCAGGAGAAGAGCACATCCTTTGGATGTGGGATCCCTTCACTGAGGAACTCCTGGAACCAGGCAACTGAGAGAGAGAGCTTTAACATCAAAAATGGTGAGAAGCGGTGGCAGAGAAACAGCAACAACAGAGGCCGCAGAATGAGGAGATGGCCCGGCTCATGGAACGAGAAAGCTGAGTGTCTTGCTGGTAGAGTAGGGTGCCTCTGGGCATTTGGTGGAGCCAAGTTTGCCAACCCATGGACCCAGAACTGAGTGCCTTTGGGTTGAGGCTTACTGGTGGATTGGCATACCTCGGGGCATGTAAGGGATTGAGTCGTGTCCCCCAAAAATGTGTATCAACTTGGGTAGGCCATGATTCCCAGTATTGTGTGGTTGTCCACCGTTTTGTGATCTGATGTGATTATCCTACGTGTTGTAAATCCTAACCTTTATGATGTTAATGAGGTAGGATTAGAAGTAGTTGTGTTAATGAGGCAGAACTCAATCTACAGCATTAGGTTGTATCTTGAGTCAATCTCTTTTGAGATATAAAAGAGAGAAGTGAGCAGAGAGGAATGGGACCTCACGCGACCAAGAATGAAGAACCAGGAAAGGAATGTGTCCTACGAACCCAGGGTCCCTGTGCTGAGAAGCTCCTAGACAAGGGGACGATTGATGACAAGGACCTTCCCCCACAGCCAACAGAGAAAGCCTTCCCCTGGCAGTGAACTTTTGATTTTTGGGTGGTTACCTTGGTTACTGTTATCTGTAATGATAGAATGAAAGTAAGAGATGTTATGCTGAAGCTGAGGGGAGAAGAGCAGCATCTGGAGTGGCTTGGGGCAAGGACCAGGCTGGTTAAATGGAATGATTGATCGGGGGGCCAAGGTCTTCTGGTCCAAGGCCACATGCATATGGATGGAAAGATAGTCGGGGTGGAGAAGGTGAAACCAGAGTGTTTTTAAAAGGGTTATGGGTTTAGGATTATCTGTTTATTTGAAAATACTATGGATATTGAATTTTTTCCCCACCTAGTATTGTAACCATTGCCATTGAGTCGATTCCGACTCGTAGCAACCCTATAGGACAGAGTAGGACTGCCCCATAGAGTTTCCAAGGAGTGGCTGATGGATTCAGACTGCCAACTTTTTTATTAGCAGCTGAGCTCCTAACCACTGCTCCACCAGGGCTCCTAGTGTTGTAAAGCAAACCTAAATGAATGATAGAAATAAATATTGAATATTATAGATAA
This sequence comes from Loxodonta africana, assembly GCF_030014295.1. Classification (NCBI taxonomy): domain Eukaryota; kingdom Metazoa; phylum Chordata; class Mammalia; order Proboscidea; family Elephantidae; genus Loxodonta; species Loxodonta africana. The sequence goes on from NC_087348.1 coordinate 49,509,242, forward strand.
CAAAGAGTGTGTAACGCTGCCTTCAGCTAATATTTCATTGGATACATTAAAAGGGAAACTAGGATTTGCCTCCCCATCCAAAAAAAAAAGGAGGCTTTTTTCCCAAGCCGGTAGCCCTGTGTATATAGAGTGAGAGCTTAGTTCGAAAACCTGAGCCCCACCCAGAATTTTTTCCCCGACGTGTCTGTCATTTTGTTGTACTACGGAGGCTTGCATGTTGCTGTGATGCTGGAAGCTATGCCACCTGTATTTCAAATACTAGTAGGGTCACCTGTGGTGGACAGGTTTCAGCTGAGCTTCCACACTAAGACAGACTAGGAAGAAAGACCTGGCAATCTACTTCTGAAAAGAATTAGCCAGTGAAAACCTTATGAATAGCAGCAGAACATTGTCAGATATGATGCCAGAAGGTTAGCCCCGCAGGTTAGAAGGCGCTCAAAATATGACGGGGAAGAGTTGCCTCCTGAAAGTAGAGTTGACCATAATGACATGGATGGAGTCAAGCTTTTGGGACCTTCATTTGCTGATGTGGCATGACTCAAAATGAGAAGAAACAGCTGCAAACATCCATTAATAATAGGACCATGGAATGTACGAAGTATGAATCTAGGAAAATTAGAAGTAGTCAAAAATGAAATGGAATGCATAAACATTGATGTAATAGGCATTAGTGAGCTGAAATGCACTGGTATTGGCCGTTTTGAATCAGACAATCATAAGGTATACTATGCTTGGAATGACAAATTGAAAAGGAGTAGTGCTGCATTCATCATCAAAGAGAACATTTCAAGATCTATCCTGAAGTACAGTGCTGTCAGTGATAGGATAATATCTATACAACTACAAGGAAGACCAGTTAATACAACTGTTATTTAAACTTATGCATGAACCACTAAGGCCAAAGATAAGGAAATTGAAGTTTTTTACCAATTTCTGCAGTCTGAAATTGATCAAACATGCAATAAAGATGCATTTATAATTACTGGCGATTGGAATGCAAAAGTTGGAAACGAAGAAGGAAAAGTAGTTGCAGAATACAGCCTTGGTGATAGAAATGATGCAGGAGATAGCATGATAGAATTTTGCAAGACTAATAACTTCTTCATTGCAAATACCTTTTTTCAACAACAAATGGCTACTATACACAGGGACTTCTTCAGATGGATACATAGGAATCGAATCAACAACATCTGTCAGGACAAGGCCAGGGGCCAACTGTGGAACAGACTGTTAATTGCTCATATGTAAGTTCAAGTTGAAACTGAAGAAAATTAGAACAAGTTGACGAGAGCCAAAGTACAACCCTGAGTATATCCAATCTGAATTTAGAGACCATCTCAAGAATAGATTTAACGCATTGAACACTAATGACCAAAGACTAGACATGTTGTGCTGGGACATCACACATTAAGAAAGCAAGATGTCATTAAAAAGCAGAAAAGAAAGAAAAGGCCAAAATGAATGTTAGAAGAGACTCTGAAAGTTGCTTTTGAACACAGAGTAGCTAAAGTGAAAGGAAGAAATATGAAGTAGAAGAGCTGAATAGAAGATTTCAAAGGGCAGCTTGAGAAGACAAAGTATAATAGGGAAATGTGCAAAGACCTGGAGATAGAAAATCAAAAGGGAAGAACAGGCTTGATATTTCTTAAGCTGAAAGAACTGAATTAAAAATTCAATCCTCAAGTTGCAAAGTTGAAGGATTCTACAGGGAAAATACTAAACAATGCAGGAAGCATGAAAAGAAGATGGAAGGAACACATAGAGTCACTGTACCAAAAAGAATTGGTTGACATTCAACCATTTCAGGAGATAGCATATGATCAATAACTGATGGTACTGAAGGAAGAGGTCCAACTTGCACTGAAAGCCCTGGTGAAAAACAAGCCTGCAAAAACTGACAGAATACCAGTTGAGATATTTCAGAAAACAGATGCAGTGCTGAAAGTGCTCACTGGTCTATGCCAAGAAATATGGAAGACAGCTACCTGGCTAACTGACTGGTAGGGATACGTATTTGTAACCATTTCAAAGAAAGGTGATCTAACAAAATATAAAAATTATTGAACAATATCATTAATATCACACACAAGTAAAATTTTGCTGAAGATCATTCAAAAGTGACTGTAGCAGTACATCACCAGGGAACTGCCAGAAATTCAAGCTGGATTCAGAAGAGGACATGGAACCAGGGATATCATTGCTGATGTCAGATGGATCCTGGCTGAAAGCAGAGAATACCAGAAAGAAGTTTACCTGCTTTTATTGACTATGCAAAGGCATTCCACTGTGTGGATCATAACAAATTACAGATAACATTGTGAAGAATGGGAATTCCAGAACACCTAATTGTGCTCATGAAGAACCTGTACTTAGACCAAGGGGCAGTCATTTGAACAGAACAAGGGATACTTCCTGATTTAAGGTCAGGAAAGGTGTGTGTCAGAGTTGTATCTTTTCACCATACTTATTCAGTCTGAATGCTGAGAAAATAATCTGAGAAGCTGGACTGTATGAAGAAGAACGTGTCATCAGGATTGATGGGAGACTTGTTAACAGCCTGTGATATGCAGGTGATACACCTTTGCTTGCTGAAAGTGAAGAGGACTTGAAGCACTTACTGATGAAGATCAAGGACTGCAGCCTTCAGGATGGATTACACCTCAGCATAAAGAAAATAAAAATCCTTACAACTGGACCAATAAGCAACATCATGATAAATGGAGAAAAAAAATTGAAGTTTTCGAGGATTTCATTTTACTTGATCCACAATCAACGCCTGTTGAAGCAGCAGTCAAGAAACCCAATGATGCATTGCATTGGAAAATCTGCTGCAAAAGACCTCTTTACCAGTGTGAAAAAGCAAAGATGTCCCTTTAAGGACTAAGGTGCACCTGACCCAATCCATGGGATTTTCAGTCACCTCATATGCATGTGAATGCTGGACAGTGAAAACGAAAGACTGAAGAAGAATTGATGCCTTAGAATTATGGTGTTGGTGGACAATATTGAAGATACTATGGACTGCCAGAAGAAGTCTTGGAACAAGTACTGCAAAAGTGCTCATTGGAAGTGAGGGTGGCGAGACTTCGTCTCACATACTTTGGACATTTTATCAGGAGGGACCAGCCCCTGGAGAAGGACATCATGCTTGGTAAAGTAGAGGGCCAGCAAAAAAGAGGAGGACCCTCAAAGAGATGAATTTACACAATGGCTTCAACAATTTGAGCTGTAACAATGATTGTGAGGATGGTGCAGGACCAGGCAGTGTTTCCTTTTGTTGTACATAGAGTCACTACTTCACTAAGAGTCAGAACCAACTTGATGGCACCTAACAACTAACAATACCCATAATTTGCATTTGGAAAGGCATGCGGATCCAGCTGCTGGGAGAGGAGAAGATTTACATTGAAGGAAAGACTTGCAGGGGGAAAAAAAACTTTTGCTTTTTGAATTTCCAGCAAGCCCTTTGCCTTTGGTTGCATTGAAACAGGAAAAGTCAGTGCCCATCAGAAGGAACCCGCTTCTAAGACTGGAAGTTAAAGAGAACAAGTAAGTAGACAGGTTGGTGTACTCACTTGTGGTGACCACCTGGGTCACTTATGAGTGGGAGCCCAGGAAATGCAGTGATGAAGAGATGAGCTGACTTTGGACATGTTCCATTGGCATCCATTGACCTAGCCTTCAGAGACTAGGGATGAGAGAGAGAGAGAGAGGACCGGCTGGTCAGAAGTCCAGGTAGTCGTGGTGGTGTCCCATTGACCTAGACCATGGGGACTAGAGATGAGAGAGAGAGAAGGGGCTGGCTTGTCTGAAGTGCAAGGAAGTGTGCGTGAACTCTCAAGTTTTAGGCTGGTACCCATTCTGACCTAGCTTGGATGGCTAGGGATGAGCTGACCAGAACTCAACTGAATTAAGAGAACGTTTGACACTGTGAGCTGATGTAGGTTGTGTGCAATTTAATGACTTACTCTAGATTGGACTTTGTTTATGGATACAGATGCTCAAAATTCCAACCGAAACAGAAAATGTTTCAAGATGGAAGGAACATGCTTGTCTTCTCAGAGTACTGGTTTGATCAGGACAGGCAGTGTAAACATTGGCTCTCTGAAATGGGGGGGTGGGGTGTGGAGGGAGATAAAGGCATGCAGTGGCTGGCTGACATCCCTTCATGGGTATACTTACACTCAAAATGAGGGCAAGGGAGGATCCCCATTGAATAGATTCCTCTTTTCCTGATGGATCTGGGGAAGAGAGGGTGGGGGAAGATGTTGATGAGATTATATGATTCAGTTGTGAGTACTGATTATTAACAGGGTTAATTGTGATTATAAAATCTGTCTTTGTAGAAGCAGTAACTGAAAAAGTGGACTATGGTGGAGGCACTGCTGGACTTGGGTACAGTGGCTGAACCTAAAGTCCCTTAAAGTTTTTACTATGCTGATACTTTATGAGGCTTAAAGCAAGGGAATAATCTTCTCTCAGTTAAATTTTATCAAACACCAGTAAAGTTGAAGCTGAGATGACTTTTGGAGAGCCTCACCAGATCAAATGGACACCTGAAGTAAACCTGAATGGCTGGTAATCTCACCCTTAGGATTTTGCTGTACTGAAGGACTAATTGCTAATGATTGTTTTGGACTGGTAAAATGATTGGGTTTTTGGGTTCCGTCGAGTCGGTGTTGTTGAGTCAGCTCCCAGTGATAGAGCCTCTATGTACAATAGAACAAAACACTACCCGGTCCTGCACCTTCGTCACAATTGTTATGCTTGAGCCCATTGTTGCCGCCACTCTTGTCAGTCCATCTCCTTGAGGATCTCCTCTTTTTTGTTGACCCTCCACTTTACTCATGGATGATGATCTTCAGAGACTGGTCCCTCCTGATAATATGTCCAAAGTATGTGAGACGAAGTCTCGCCATCCTTGCTTCTAAGGAGCATTCTAGTTGTACTTCTGCCGAAGCAGATTTGTCTGTTCTTCTGGCAGTCCATGGTATACTCAGTATTTTTCACCAATGCTGTAATTCGAAGGCATTAATTCTTCTTTAGTCTTCCTTATACATCGTCCAGCTTTCACATGCATATAAGGTGGATTGAAAACACCATGGCTTGGGTCAGGTTCGCCTTAGTCCTCAAAGTGACATCTTTGCTTTTTAACCCTTTAAAGAGATCTTTTGCAGCAGATTTGCCCAAGGCAATGCATCTGATTTCTTGACTGCTGCTTCCATGTGTGTTGATTGTGGACCTAAGTAAAATGAAATTCTTGACGACTTCAATCTTTCTCCGTTTATAATGATGTTGCTTATTGGTCTAGCCATGAAGATGTTTGTCTCTTTATCTCGTGTCTTAATCCATACTGAAGGCCATAGTCTTTGATCTTCATCACTTAGAGCTTCAAGTCCTCTTCACTTTCAGCAAGCAAGGTTGTGTCATCAGCATATTGCAAGTTGTTAATGAGTCTTCCTCCAATCCTGATGCCACATTCTTCTTCATAATAGTCCACCTTCTCAGATTATTTGCTCAGCATGCAGATTGAATAAGTATGATGAAAGGATACAACCTTGACACAGGCCTTTCCTGATTTTAAACCACGCAGTATCCCCTTGTTCTGTTCGAACATGTGCCTCTTGGTTTAAGTAAAGGTTCCACATGAGCATAATTAAGTGTCCTGGGATTTCCATTCTTCCCAATGTTATCCATAATTTATTATGATCCACACAGTCGAATGCCTTGCATAGTCAGTAAAACACAGGTAAACATCTTTCTGGTATTCTCTGCTTTCACCGGGATCCATCTGTCGTTAGCAATGATATCTTTAGCAAAATTCTACTTTTGTATGATATTGTTCAATTATTTCCACATTCGATTGGATCACCTTTCTTTGGAATGGCCACAATTAATGTATCTCTTCCAGTCCGTTGGCCAGGTAGCTGTCTTCCAAATCTCTTGGCATAGATGAATGAGCATTTCCAGTGCATCATCCGTTTGTTGAAGCACCTCAGTTGGTATTCTGTCAATTCCTGGAGCCTTGTTTTTTCCCAGTGCCTTCAGTACAGCTTGGACCTCTTCCTTCAGTAGCATTGGTTCTTAATCATATGCTTGCTGGCTCCTGAAATGGTTGAACGTCAATCAGCTCTTTTTGTACAGTGACTCTGTGTATTCCTTCCACCTTCTTTTGATGCTTTCTACATTATTTAGTATAGAAGCAGTGAAGTTGTGTAGAATCCTTCAATATTGCAACTTGAGGCTTGAGTTTTCTCTTCAGTTCTTTCAGCTTGAGAAATGTCAAGTATGTTTTTCCGTTTTGATTTTCTATCTCCAGGTCTTTTCACCTGTCATTATAATACTTTGTTTTCTCAAGCTGCCTTTTGAAATCTTCTGTTCAGCGCTTTACTTCATTTCTTCCTTTCACTTTAGCTACTCTGCATTCAAGAGCAACTTTCCGAGTTTCTTCTGACATCCATTTTGGTCTTTTCTTTCTTTCCTGTCTTTTTAATAACCTCTTGCTTCATGTATGATGTCCTTGATGTCATCCTACAACTTGTCTGGTCTTCAGTCATTAGTGTTCAGTGCATCAAATCCATTCCTGAGATGGTCTCTAAATTCAGGTGGAATATACTCTAGGTCATACTTTGGCTCTCATGGACTTGTTCCAATATTTTTCAGCTTCAGCTTGAACTTGTATACGTACAACTGATGATCTGTTCCACAGTCCAAGGGGTACTTGCAATGAAGAAGTCTTTGATCTTGCAGAATTCTATCATGCAATCTCCAGCATCATTTCTGTCACCAAATATATATTTTGCAACTACTGTCCTTCTTCATTTCCAACTTTTGCATTCTAATCACCAGTAATTATCAATCCATCTTGGTTGCATGTTTGATCAATTTCAGACTGCAGAAATTGGTAAAAGTCTTCAGTTTCCTCATCTTTGGCATTAGCAGTTGGTGTATAAATTTGAATAGCAATCATATCATCTGGTCTTCTTTGTAGTTGTGTGAATATTATCCTATGGCTGACAGCATTGTACTTCAGGATAGATCTTGGAATGTTCCATTTGACAATGAACGCAATGCCAGTTCTCTTCAATTTGTCATTCCCAGCATAATATACCTTATTATTGTCCAATTCAAAATGACCAGTACCAGTCTATTTCAGCTCACTAATACCAGGATATTGATATTTACGAGTTCTGTTTCATTTTTGACAGCTTCCAGTTTTCCTAGATTCATACTTCGTACATTCGATGTTCCTATTATTAATGATGTTTGCAGCTGTTTCTTCTTATTTTGAATTATCCCACATCAACAAGTGATGGTCCCGAAAGCTTGACTCCATCCATGTCATTATGGTCTACTCTGCTTCCAGGAGACAGCTCTTCTTAGTCATATTTGAGTGCTTTCCATCCGGAGGGGCTCATCTTCTGGCACCATATCAGACAATGTTGTGCTGCTATTTATAAGGTTTTCACTGGCTAATTATTTTCAGAAGTAGAACACCAGGTCCTTCTTCCTAGTCTGTCTTAGTCTGGACATGCAGCTGAAACCTCTCCACCATGGGTGACTCTGCTGGTATTTGAAATACAGGTGGCATAACTTCTAGCATCACAGTGACACTCAAGCCACCACAGTAATACAAACTGACAAACATGTGGAGAAATGATTGGAAGGGGGAAGGTATTCTCCAAGTATGAAAGAATCATGGCTAGAAAAGCCACAGGGTGGCCTGTGATGCAATGGGCCACTTTTATATGGCCTTTCTTGCCATGGTCTTGTTAACTCCTACCCAAGTGATTAGGTTGGCATTTACAAATAAGGTAATTTTGCCCCATCAAGGGAATTGGTTAGCTTGTTAATGATGCAAATGAAGTTAATGGCACCCATATAGGGGTGGGAACATGAAAATAAGGTCTACGAAACCCTAATGAGGATATTGGTCAGTTTTGCCTTCCCACTAGGCTTAAAATGAACCATCCCAGAGGTGGAAGAAGAGGATCTCACCAACATCAAGAAAGAAGAGTCAGGAGTAGGGTGCATGATTTGGACTCAGGATCCCTGTGCTAAGAAGCTCCTGGAACCAGGAGACTGACAGAGAGCTGTAACACTGAAGACGGCAAAAAGCAGTGGCAGAGAAATGCTGGCAGGAGAGACCAGCAGGAGATGGTTCAGTGGGCTTCCTGTCCCATGGAGCAAGAATGCTAAGTGTAGGAGACTTGTTGGCGAGTAGGTGCCTTCAGACACTTGGTGGAGCTAGGTTTGCCAACCCACGGAACTGGAGCTGAGCGCCTTCTGGCCAAGGCTTACTGGCAGAGTGGGGTGCCTTTTGGCATTTACTGGCAGAGTTAAAAGACCTTTGTACCCTTGCCTAAGCAGGACAGATGCTGAGGGGCCAGGGAGAGGCATGCCTATGGGCACAGCTGTGGAGAGGCTACCCTGAAGGAAGAACTGTATGCTGAGCATTCCTGAACCTGAGTTGTGCCTGTTACTTCCCTAATAAACCCCATAATTGTGAGTGTGTCTTCGAGTTCCAGGTGGCCACTGTAATCAATTATTGAACTCAACAGGTAAGTAGAGAATGCCATAGGAGGGATGACTGTTGTTGGAACTGGTAAAGATGGTGGAAAGGGGAGGCATGCCTGACCTCTGCCTGATAGGAATAAGCCTTGGGATATTGATTTTGATTCTCCTTCCCACTTGTGAAGTTAGAATAGGTTAGACGACACCCTTGCCATGCCATTTTTATACCACCCCTTGTCAACTGGGCACCTGTACACATCTTAAACCGTATACAGTCTCTAAATAAAGACAATCTCAATGTCATACTTGTACCTCACATGATACACGTAAGATGCTTACAACAGAAAGTACAATAGTCCCTTTTACATGATATTTTTTGTAAGTGATGAAAACAAGTATTTGATGCACATATGCAAGGAATGAATACTCGTAACAATTACAACCCTCATTTCTGCAACTGGTTATGCGGTAGTAACTGGTATTTAGAACTATCTTCTTCCACCACCCATTCTGTATTCCCTTTGCCTTTATCAGGCACTTCAGCTGATCATGGTTCTTTGCCTGGGTGGGTGACCCAAACCTTCATTCCTGAAGGGTCTGGGCCATTAGTAGTCATGTCAGAATTGGGTTGCTGTAGTTTTCCATTGACTTTAATCACAACACATGGTAGTACTGAGAAACATCATAAGGGATTTCTTGTATTCCAGACATATTCTTCTTTACCTCTATTATGTAATATCAACCCGATTTCTCCTTGGTAATCAGGATCAGTCACACCAGCCAACACAGTAACTTCTTTCTTTGTCTATTGATCCAGAGGCGTGAAGAGCCCGAAGTGGCTGGGCGGCATTTGTAACTTTAGTTCAATGGATTCAGTGTTGTTTCTCCTGATGGGAGCATTTTTCCCTTTGGACCTAAGGCCTCTAGATTCACAGAGCATAGGGTCACGGGGACAGGAAGTAAAAATTTTGCAAGTGGGTCACTAGGGGCAATAGTGAGTGGTGCCACTCCCATTTATACACCTTGATTCCTGGACCCATGAATCCTGCAATGGGAGAAACAGCACCATATATCGGATGTTAATTTAGAGCATATACAGCCGCCCAGAGAACATTGCCCCAACCCTGCAAGGTATTGCAGCCTAGCTGGTGCTCTAACTGTGTATTTAGAAAGCCACTCCATCATTCTGTCAAGCCAGCTGCTTCAAAATGATGGGGAATATGGTAAGATCAGTGAATTACAGGGCTTTGCTCCAAAATCCTAAGGGTCTGCACTGTGATTCACCAGTAGGGCCTGACATAGATGCCATACAGCATCTCTGCCCCTGACACTTCAGGCATCATTGGATCAGCCAGATCATATGACCCAAATGGCAGAGCGGCTTGCACAGTACTGGCCTGAACCTGTTGCAGAGCCTTCTCTTGTTCTGTACCCCCTCAAAACTAGGAACTTTTCGAGTCATTTGATAAATAGGCTGAAGTAACACATCCAAATGAAGAATATGTTGCCTCCAAAATTCAAAGAGGCCCACCGGGTATTGTGCCTCCTTTTTAGTTGTAGGAGGGGCCAGATCCAATAGCTTATCTTTCACTTTAGAAGGAATATCTTGATATGCCCCACACCACTGGACCCCTAGAAATTTCACTGAGTTGGAAGGCACCTGAATTTTTGTCAGATTAATTTCCCACACCATAGCACACAACAGTTTTTACTGGAGTCATTGACACTTGGTCCAGTCAGCATAATGTCATCAATGTAATGGACCAGTATGATGTCTTGTGGAAAGGAAAAGTGATCAGTATTTCTGCAGACTAAATTATGACATAGGGCAGGAGAGTCGATATATCCTGGGGTAGGACAGTGAAGGTGTATTGCAGGCCTTGCCAGCTGAAGGCAAACTGCTTCTGGTGTTCCTTCAAAACCAGAATCAAGAAAAAGCCATTGGACAGGTCAGTAACTGCATGCCAGTTACCAGAAGATGTATTAATATACTCAAGCAATGAAACCACATCTGGAATAGCAGCTACTGTTGGAGTCACCACCTGGTTAAGTTTACAATAATCCACTGTCTTTCTTCAAGACCCATTTTTTGCACAGCCCAAACAGGCAAGTTGAATGAGGATGTGGTAGAAATCACAACCTCTGCATCCTTCAAGTCCTTGATGGTGGTAGTCCCTCCAGGAATGCAGTATTGCTTTTGGTTTACTATATTCCTAGGTAGGGGCAATTCTAATGGCTCCCACTTGTCTTTTCCTACCATAATAGCCCTTACTCCATTTGTCAGGGATCCAGTGTGGGAGTTGTGCCAGTTGCTGATAGATCTGTTCCAGTTATGCCTTCAAGAACTGGGGAAATCACTACAGAATGGATTCAGGGACCTACTGGACCCACTGTGAGATGAACCTGCACTAAGACTCCATTAATAACTTGACCTCATTTGCCCCCACTCTGACTGGTGAGCCACAGTGATGTTTTGGGTCTCCTAGAATTGGTGTTAATTCAGAGCCAGTTTTCAATAACCCCTGAAAAGTCTTATTATTTTCTTTCCCCAGTGAACAGTCACTCTCATAAAAGGCTATAGATCTCTTTGGGGAAGGCTGGGAGAAAGATTAACAGTATAAATTTTTGGCAGTATAGTGGGGTTTTTCCTCAAGGGTACCTGGTCTTCCCTTCCTTCTAGGGGTTATGGGTCTATAAACTGGCTCAAGTCAGGGAATTGATTTAGGGGCTGTGACTCTGTATCCTGGTGATTCAATTTAGACTTCTGTTCACTTGACCTGGAATTTTTCCACTTTCACAGATCAAGTAATTATTTAGTAGATTCCCCATCTGGTTCACTCCTAGAGATACCATGACTAAGTAGCCAGTGCCATAAGTCCTATGATTTAGACTATTCTGATTACTGCTTTGACTCTGCTGTCCATTATGGTAACCACACCCACCTTGTATTGGTCAATTGAGTGCTGCCACTTGACCCCTACCACCACAGGGTCCAATTAGCCCCGTTGTAGTTAGGTGTCTTAATTCAGTTAGGGCAGTTCCCACTGCCACATCTGACTTACATAAAATAATAATCACAACAGTCTTCAAGATACTGGGACTCCCGTCTCAAATTTGTTTCTCACCATTGTCGTATAAGGTATGTTGTCTGGGCACTGCATGTGTGGGTGTGGGTCTAACCTGATAAATCCACTCTAACACACCAGTTTCCCTAAATCTTTGGATACCTTCCTCTACAGTATACCAAGGCTGGTCTGGTACTTCAACTTGATTTAGTGTAGACCACCGCATGATCCATGCTTCAGCAAACAACAAAATAACCTTTGCTAACCTCTTGAGCTAAAACACTGAATGAAGAATCTGTGCTTAGTGGGTCCACATCAATAAACTCAGACTAATCCAACTTTATGATCCTTGCACCATTATCCCACACCCTTAATAGCCATTTCCACATGTATTCCCCAGGTCTCTGTTGGTGCATATTAGCAAAGTAAAGCAGTTCTTCTGGAGTGTAGCATACCTCCTTCTGGGTCATGCTTTGTGCTTCACTTTTTGAGGATTGCTGGGACTTTGGTTATAGGTGTAGAAGCAGAAATGGGTGGTGGGGATGTGTTCTAAGAACACTTACCAATGTCTTGTAAGGCATCTGCCTCAGGGGATGCCCCAGGCAATGACTCAGATGCCTCTCCAGGTGATAATTCAGACAAAGGCTCTTCAAATACAGCTGGGTTAATCTCATCAGATAGGGGTGGAGGCACTAATGGTTATACTGGGGAGGGTGGCTTAGCAGACAAAGATGGCATAATCTCTTCATATGGGAATGAGAGGGCTGGTTCTGTTGGCAGGAGTGATTCCATGGAACTTAGGTTCTTATTGTCCCCAGCTTCCAGATTATCTGCCCATATGTCCCCATCCCAAGTTTAAGGATCCTATTTCTTCCCAGTCAATGCCCTCACTTTAACTTCAGACACCATTTGGGGCTGGGAATTTAATTGGCGTTGTGATGCAGGCACTCTTACGATAAGACTGTGGGTTTGGTTTTTAGCAATGTCAGCTCTGTTACTACAAGAAATAAGACTGTCTTTCAGGGCACAAGTGGCAACTTTGAGGTTGCTTATACAGTGCTTGAGCTATGACTCTGAAGCCCTGAGTTCATCTGTTTTTTCACCACTTTGTCTAGCAAAAGTAGGATCAAACAACAGCTTCCTTATACTTCTCATTCTGACAAAATTGTAGAAAAGTATCAAACCTGTGATCCCCCAGAGCCACATTTCTCACCAATACTTGATCTGTTGCCACCTCACACCATGGATTAGCAGTGCCCTCTTTACTACTGGAAGCAGAGTCATCAACATCTTTGAGACTAACCAGACTTGAGAACCAATTTAGAAAACTCATCCTTATAATTTTGTTTCTCTAGAACCACTCTTGATTCCAAATGTCTTAGGCTGAGTTCTCTAGAGAATCAAAACCAATGAAGTGTACACACACACACACACACACACACAGAGAGAGAGAGAGATTTATCTCAAGGAAATGGCTCATGTGGTTATAGAGGCTGGGAAGTCCCAAGTCCGTGGATCAGACGTCAGGCTGGAGACTTCTCCTGACTCACGAAGCTGCAGGGGCTGATGAACCCAAGATTGGCAGGTCAGACAGTTAGGCTCATGGCTCATGGCCAGAGGAGGCTGATAATCAAGATCAGCAGGCAAGACGGCAGACTGCTGACTCAAGCTCCAAGAACTAGAGGTAAGATGTTGACAAGCCGGATGCAGGATTCAGAGTGAGCAAAAGCCAGTGAGCTTTGCCAGAATGTCCTATATGTTGGTGCAGGCCACACACCCAGGGAAACTTCTTACAACTGATTGGCTGATCATATCAGATCACATCATAGAGGTGATCATATTTGTTTTAGTTGCCTAATGCTGCTATAACAGAAATACCACAAGTGGATGGCTTTAACAAACCGAGGTTTATTCTCTCACAGTTTAGGAGGCTAGAAGTCTGAATTCAGGGTGTTAGCTCCAGGGGAAGGCATCCAATGTTGGCTCTGGGGGAAGGTCCTTGTCATCAATCTTCCCCTGGTCTAAGAGCTTCTCAGCGGAGTGACCCTGGGTTCAAAAGACACTTTCCAGTCCTGGTGCTGCTTTCTTGGTGGTTTGAGCTCCCTCTCCTCTCTGCTTGAGTCTCTTTTTTATATCTCAAAAGAGATTGACTCAAGATACAGTCTAATCTTGTGCATTGAGTCCTGCCTCATTAACATAACTGCTTCTATTTCTGCCTCATTAACATCATAGATGTTAGGATTTACAACACATAGGATTGTCACGTCAGATCACTAAACAGTCGACAACAACACAATACTGGGAATCATAGCCTAACCAAGTTGATACACATTTTGGGAGGACACAATTCAGTCTATAACAACATTATATCACAAAATGGAGGATAACTACATCATTACATGTCTGCCAAACCACTGAGAATCTTGGCCCAGCCAGATTGGCACAAAACCTTAACCATCACATCCTCTTCAAAGCTTTAGATCAGTTGATTTGAGGAGTGTCCTGAGATTGCAAGGCAAGCTGTTAAAAAATGTGCCAATCACAAAATAATTCTATTATGAAAACATTCTGCATCCCATTTTGAAATGTGGCGTCTGGGGTCTTAAATGCTAACAAGCGGCCACCTAAGATGCATCAATTGGTCTCAACCCACCTGGATCAAAGGAGAATGAAGAACACCAAGGTCACACGATAACTATGAGCCCAAGAGACAGAAAGGGCCACATGAACCAGAGACTTACATCATCCTGAGACCAGAAGAACTAGGTGGTGCCCGGCCACAACCGATGACTGCCCTGACAGGGAGTACAACAGAGAACCCCTGAGGGAGCAGGAGATCAGTGGGATGCAGACCCCAAATTCTCATAAAAAGACCAGACTTCATGGTCTGACCGAGACTAGAGGAATCCTGGCGGTCATGGTCCCCAAACCTTCTGTTGGCCCAGGACAGGAACCATTCCCGAAGACAACTCATCAGACATGGAAGGGACTGGACAATGGGTTGGAGAGAGACGCTGACAAAGAGTGAACTACCTGTATCAGGTGGACACTTGAGACTGTGTTGGCATCTCCTGTCTGGAGGGGAAATAGGAGGGTAGAGAGGGTTAGAAACTGGTAAAATTGTCACGGAAGGAGAGACTGGAAGGAGGGAGCAGGCTGACTCATTAGGGGGAGAGTAAGTGGGAGTATGTAGTAAGGTGTATATAAGCTTATATGTGACTGACTTGTAAACGTTCACTTAAAGCTCAATAAAAATTATTTAAAAAAATGTGCCAATCACAGCTACTTGTATGTGCAAATAAGGATATTCTTGAGACTTGGCAAAACTATGCAATGTAGAGAAATAAAATGAATTCTGAAGTTGATATAAGACATTGACTTTGTAATTTATTGTTACATTTTAAACTTAAAAAATAAATTAAGGCTAAACAAACTTCTACATGTTTTTCTTATTGGGGCTGTAGATAAGATTTCGCGGGAGAAAGACGTGGCAGCCTGGCACCAGAGTGCCTGCTCCTAACTCCTTCCCCAGGTCACCTCTTCCCTGGGTTCTGGACATAATGGCATGATCCTTAGTTTTGCCTCTATACCAGTAAAAACACCTATTACTTGCTTGGCTTCATTGTAAGGATCAAAATGTCATTTTCTGCCTGTGGCATGTTGGTACAACATTGTGGCCACTGCCTTTTGGGGAGGTGGGGAAGTGGACAGAGAGAAAGAAAAGGAAGTAGCAATACAACGAGCAAAAAAAAAAAAATTCTGCAGTGTTGGAACGTGTCGTATAACATTAGTAGCTATCGTAGCCATCATCTATTGACAGCTTATCCTTTTCCAAAACCAAACCCAGTGCCATCGAGTCAATTCCAACTCATAACGACTGTATAGGACAGAATAGAACTGCCCCATAGAGTTTCCAGGAGTGCCTGGTGGATTCAAACTGCCAACCCTTTGGTTAGCAGCCACAGCACTTAGCCACTACCCCACCAGGGTTTCCACTTACCCCTTTAGTTATCAAATTTTTATTTTTAAAATTTTGTGTTTTCAGTCTTGAAATGCATGCTTACTAGTTGAACGTGTTTAAATTTTTGTATGGATTTTGAGAAATATGATCTGGTAATTTAAACCACCAATAACGCAATGGCACTCTGGCACCTTCAATCTGTGATATGAGAATGTACCAGTAAGAACTAAAGAGAATTTATTGTGGACGGCTTTCCTTTAGCGTTGCTATGAGTCAGAATTAACTCGGCAGCAATGGGTTTTTCCGTTAGGTTAAGGAGCCCTGGTGGCACATTGGTTAAAGTGATCACCTGTTAACCAAAACGCTGGTGGTTCGAAACCACT
Organism: Loxodonta africana; assembly: GCF_030014295.1. Classification (NCBI taxonomy): domain Eukaryota; kingdom Metazoa; phylum Chordata; class Mammalia; order Proboscidea; family Elephantidae; genus Loxodonta; species Loxodonta africana. Next base: position 49,525,165 of record NC_087348.1, read on the forward strand.
AGCCACTCTGCTGGAGAAAAATGTGACAGTCTGCTGTAGAGATTTACAGTCTTGGAAACCCTGTGGAGTCGCTTTGAGCCAAAATTGACTCAACGGCAGAGAGTTTTTTGGTTTGGTTCCATTGGGAACCCTTGGTTTTCCAAATATGACACAGAAAAACCAAAATAAATCCATCAGGGCTCCCTAACTGTTACACAGGAAAGCCAGAATTATTCCTGTAAGCTTTATCTCACAGAAAAAAAGGAAGAAGTTTACAAAGCTAACACATCCAGGAAGCAGCACCTAATAGAATGCCCCACCTATGCAACAATCAGGCTCCAATTCCAGTTCGTTGAGCTTCACCCATTTCAAAAGGGACTCACCTTGATGCTAAATGCATTAGAACCAGAATACTACAAGGTCCAGAGGCATAAAAAGGGGCTGGTATACCTTTAAACCAATAGTAACTGAAGGGTTTTTGTGTATTAGGCACAGTGCCACGCCCCTTGCACAGGCTATCTCATTTAATCTTTCAACCATCCCATGAGAGGTCAGTGCTATGAAGCCTATTTTACAGCTGGGGAAACTGAAGCGAACTTAAAAAAAGGAAACTTGCCCAAAGACGCAAGTAAGCATGCTCTCTCCTGAGAAAAAAAGGAAATCATGACTCCCCTCCTCTGCTAATTCTAGTCAGGCTAGGTTGTAATGAGGTTCACCTATGTTATGTTGTTATATGCTGTTGAGTTGATTCCGACTCGTAGTGACCCCGTGAGTCAGAGTAGAACTGCCCCATAGGGTTTCCAAGGCTGTAATCTTTATCGGAGCATATGCCAGATCTTTTCTTCCATGGAGTGGCTGGTAGGTTTGAACCACTGACCTTTCAGTTTGCAGCCAAGTGCTTGGCTGTTGTACCACCAGAACTCCTTTTACCTATGTTATGACCCTACATCATTTTCTCAATTCTTCTACCCAGTGTAATTTCTGTTATTGTAATGGCCTGATCATATCCTATTTCCTGCGTTCTATGTTTGTTTATGGAGCAGGCTTAGGTAGTATGGCCATTGGCTGTCCTGTGACAGGCCTCAGTGTACATTTAGGCCCTTCCTCAGAGAGTTGAGGTGTGATGCGCACACACACATGGGTGAGGGACCTCCTTTCCTGCTGCCCAAAGACTGAGAAGCCTGGTGGGTAAACCTTTCCCTGCACTCCAGTCTTGTTGGTCAGGGTCAAATTCCTTCTAATCTGCCTTGGTGGCTAGAATATCAAGCAGCCTTCCAACTGACTTCTTGCTTGTCTTAACCTAGGTTCACCCCACAATTTGTGCTGTTTCCTTCTCTACCCTACTCAGGATGATAGAAAAGTATCATGGCTAAACCATGCTTGGGTTTAAGAACTTACAGCCTGCATGCAAGTCCCAGCTCTGTCGTTTAGTAGCTGTGTGACTTTGGACAGGTTAGTTAACTTCTTAGTCTTCCCTTGCAAAATGGGAGTGGCGATAATTGAGTCTACCTCTTACAACAATGCTTACACATAGGTGCTCAGATATTTGATCATTGAATGGACTTGTTAGCTATGAATATTTCTGCCCCACCAAAGTTCCAAATGTGGGATTTGGCCCCTCTATTTAAAGGCTTATCAAGAAGCCTGATGAGCCCTGGCTCTAGTCAAGAGAACATTCATTCCCATGAGTGACTGCATTAGGCTGGGTTCTCTAGAGAAGCAAAACCAGTGAAACGTGTGTGTGTGTTCATATACATATGAAACCCTGGTGGTGTAGTGGTTAAGAGCTATGGCTGCTGACCAAAAGGTCGGCAGTTTGAATCCGTCAGGTGCTCCTTAAAAACTCTATGGGGCAGTTCTACTTTGCCCTGTAGGGTTGCTATGAGTCGGAATCAACTCAACAGCAACAGGTTTTTTTTTTTTTTTTTTTAATATATATGTATGTATGTATAAATACGTGTATTGTGTGATACATATGTACATATATAGGGAGAAAGACTGAAATTTATCTCAAGGAAATGGCTCACGTAATTGTAGAGGCTAGTAAGTCCCAAGTCTATGGGTGAGGCATCAGGCTGGAGGCTTCTCCTGACTCAACGTAGCTGTAGGAGCTGACGAGCCCAAGATTGGCAGATAAGATGGCAGGCTGCTGGCTCACAGGCTGTGGAGGCTGACAAATCCCAAGATCAGCAGGCAGTATGGCAGGCTACTGGCTCAAGTCCCAAGAACCGGAGGTCAAATGATGACAAGCTAGATGCAATATCCAGAGTGAGCAAGCAAGAAAACTTTGCCAGAACATCCATATATATATTGGATATAGGCCACACCCCAAGGAAACTCCCCTTACAACTGATTGGCTGATCACATCAGATCACATAAAGAGGATGACTACATGATTATATAACTGCCAAATTACATCATTCCATAACTCCCAAACTATATCATTCCATAACTCCCAAACTATATCATTCCATAACTGCCAAATCACTGAGAATTATGGCCTAGCCAAATTGACACACAATCTTATCCATGACAGTGACCTTTTAAAAGGGCTCTCAGAAATAGCCAGACAAGAATAACACCCTCCCTTTTATGTTCTTTCCCCTTATGCTTGTGTGTACACACACATCCAGAACAAAGAAGGAATGGTAGACAAATTGCATCTTTATCCCTTCTCGTGGTGCCCCTCCCATGCAGGTATGAGAAATGCTGACTTGGAGAGTAGGCCAAGGGGTCTAACAGAGCCCTGCCCCAGGCTTGGGAGCTAGCTTAGGCTCTGCTGCTTTGTAGCTGAACCTCCTTAGGCAAATCACTTCACCTCTCTAGGCATCTGTCATGTCATCTGCAAACAAAGTGGGGAGGAAGGCTTTTTATTGATGTTTCAAGGAGTTAATCTGAAACCCTCACACATCAAAGGGTCCTCTGCTGGCTGGGGTTTCATACCCATTTAATTGACCATTTAAGGTGCCTCCAGAGAGCCTGACTCCTGTCTGTGCTCAGGCAGTAAGGAGCCAGCTTTCTTCTGGCCTTCCAGAAAATTCCTTTTCCCTGGTGGTGAATCTAGGCTTTGACCTTAATTCAGCCTTTTGGGTTCTAAAACCCAAACTTGGTGTAACCTCACTTTCTTCTATGAGATTTTAAATAATTCATTGTTGAAAATGTCTTCACACAGATAGGTACTGCCAAATACTGGTTATGTGAAAAGGCCATGTGGCAGGAAAAGGTCATCTGTGTTTATAGAAAGGGTGTGTCCAGGTGGATCAGGAAGATTTCCTTCCAACACTGACTATCCCTGCCTTTGCCCTACTTTGCTCTCCATCACATAGGTTGAATATGACTCATCTTTTTTTCTTTTCTGCTATTACAACAATTATAAAACAGAGAAAGAAAGAAAAAACAATCTAGCAAAAACTGATGTCCAGCTAGCAGAGATAAATACTAAGAAGTTGAATGAAGTTAAACTTGAAATTTCCCTCCATTTTTCAAATTAGGGAACTGGAAGCAATTTGCTTCTGTTGTAAGCTGATGCTTTCTCTTCATGTTCAGTGTTTCTTCTTGTACATGGCTGCCCCACCCACATGGGTTTAACTATGCAGTTGTTGTCTTGCCCCCAATTGTGTGTACTTCTGATGATGGGTACCCCCTTTACCAGGGAACAGGCTTCAGTGATGGTACTTTATTCCAAGGGTCACAGTAAATATTTTAAGCTTTACAGGCCAGGAGGCAAAATCAAGGATATTATATAGGTTCTTATATAAATAATATAAATATATTTAAATAATATAAATAATAAGAGAGAAAACAATATTCTATTAAAAATTATGGTAAACATATATATAATATAACATCTGCCAATTCAGCCTTTTTTTATGCGTATAATTCAAGGGCATCGATTTCATTAGTCACGTCATACAACCATCACCAGTATCCGTTGCCAGATTTTCTGTCACTTTATAAATACTCTATGCATCTAAAATAATGACTCCATCTTTCCCTCCTTTTCCCACCCTTGGATAACCACTAATAAACATTGGTCTCTATGCATTTTCCTATTCTAGATATTTCATGTCTTAGGCTGGATTCTCTAGAGAAGCAAAACCAGTAAAGCATATAAATATATATAGAGAGAGATTTATACCAAGGAAGTGGCGCACAGTTGTAGAGGCTGGAACGTCGCAAGTCCATGGGTCAGGATAGAGACTTCTCCTGATTCTTTTAGCCAAAGAGACTGGCGAACCCAAATGAGCAGGTCAGAGAGCAGGGCTCTTGCTCAGAGGCTGCAAAGATCAATGAATCCCAAGATTGGCAGGCAAGACCACAGGCAAGCTGCTAGCTCAAGTCCCAAGAACGGGAAGTCAGACGAACAGGAGCCAACTGCAGGATCCAGAGCTAGCAAAAGCCCACAAGAACCTGCCAGAATGTCTGCTTATATTCGATGCAGTTCACATGCCCAAGGAAACTCTTTTTCAACTGATTGAGTACTCACAGAAGATCCCATCATAGAGATGATCACATTATATCAAATCTCATGGAAGTGATCACAACATCAAACAATTGTGAAACTGTATCATAACTGCCAAACCATTGAGAATCAAGGCCCAGCCAAGTTGACACACAACCTCACACAACCTCAACCATCACATTTCATTTAAGAATTTTCCACATATTTTCAATTGCTGAAATTTAATGTTTAAATTGAGTATAATTGTTTGTTATACAGATCTACTAATGAGAAGAATAGAATTCTTTTGGGAGGATAAGATTTTCCTTAATTGGGGTTCAAAGTTAGTGTTCTCTATCATCAAATTGATTGCAAATGTGCATTTGTTAATGCTATCTGTGATGAGATTTTACGTATTCATCTTTGAAAATGTCTTTCTGCATAGATAGGTACTGCCAAATATACTGTTTATTAATTCTCGAGCATGTGATTTCAGTGAGTATATTCATCTCTTGGAAGGCATTTAAAGTATTCTGTTAGTTTCTTCTCTTGGTATTTCCCTTTTAATATGTCATTACACTGTAGATTAATCACTTTGATTGAAGGTTCAGTGGAAGCTTCTCAGTTGCATGGTTAGATGGATTTTGAAATAAGGAAATAATACCCTTTGTACTTGCATCAAGGTCCAGAAAATGTTGCTGAAGCTGTGATTGGAGCTTGCAAAAATCTGTCCACTACAAATTTGTGTGGGAATGGAGGGAGGCCAGGGGTTGCCAACCTCTACCCTATACTGATAACAACAACAAGCAAATCGGTGCTGTTCTAACAGGTCCTGACAAGCTTTCTTCCTGTTCTAGGTTATAGCCTGCTGTGCTACAGCTGTCTCCCAACAGGCCATCCCTGCACCCAGACCACCAATTGTACATATCCTCTGAATTCATGTCTCTTTGTCCAAGCCGGTAAGCACCTCCCCCTTCCCCCTCCTAAGATAAAAAGACCTAGGAAAAAATTGTGCCACCCTAATTCTCATTAAACTTGTATTCAACAGGAAATAATTATCATTTATTAGCACTGGTTGTGTACTGGGCACTAAGCACCCCCCATACGTGTTTTATTTAATGCTTCCTACCATCTCTCAGTGTGCTCTTTCATTCCCATTTGATAAATGAGGAAACTGCGGCTCAGATTAAGCAGCCGGCAGAGGTCAAGTAACCAAGTCAGGATTTGAACTTGGGAATCCATCTAATTGCAAAGTTTGTGCTCTTAACTGCTACACTGTGCTGTCTCCCAGACTTTCGATAGCCTACTGTGTGCCAGAGTGTGACCTAGGTGCTAGGGATGCAAAGATGAAGAAGGAAGATAAACAATTAAAATTATGATAGAGGCCTATTCAGCTGTCCCAAATTATTTACATCTCTACTCTAGTTATCATAGGGTATCTGGTAAAAAAAAAAAAAAAAATCTGGTACAGAGATATAAATCCATGGGGTATCTAGTACATACAGAATCCAGAGGGCACTCAAGCTGAGCTCAAAGGACAAGAAGGAAGTAAGAGGTCTAAGGGGAGAAGAGTGTTCTGGACGAAGCAACAGAAGGTACCAAGGCTTGGTGGCCCTAGAGAGCAAAGCGCTCATCAGTGGGGCTGGGGAGAGTGCTGACATCAAGTCCTGTCTAACTCTGTTTTCCAAATTGCTTAGGTTATGGAATTTCCACCTCTATAAAACCTATTAAAATAGGTTTTAGGAAATGGTGGATGGGAAAAGAAACTAGCAAAGTTTCTTGCCGGGGTGTGGTTCTGAATTAAATCTGTGTATGTAAATGATAGTGATGAGGAATGGCAGTTTCAGGGTCTCCTTAGTGTACAGGGTAAAACCCTCAGACTTACATTCTAAGAGATAAAAGTAAAAACACTCCTCAAGGTTATTTTCACTCTTATATCGTTTACCACAAACCCTTCCCAGTATCAACATCAGTGAATGGTAAACATAGCAGGAAAACTCACAGAAGGCCTGGGAGACCTACAGGCTCAGCAAAACTCGATAGAAAGGAGAAGACTAATTTTCCCAGAAAAAGGAGATCCCTCAATAAGTAAAGACAAATTAGAATTGTCATGTTTAAACCCACCCAGCAGCTCTGCGGGAAAACTGGCGATCTGCTCCTGTAAAAATTACACTTTAAAAAACCCTATGGCAATTCTACTCTGTCATATGGGGTCACTATGAGCCAAAAATTGACTTGAGAGCACCTAACAATAACAACAAAACCCACCAGGAGTATCTGACAATTTCGATATTGTTAGGTGCCATCACATCGGCTCCGACTCACAGCGACACTGTGTACAACAGAATGAGGCACTGCCCGGTCCTATGTCATCCTCACAATTGTTGCAGCCACTGTGTTGTTGAGGTTCTTCCTCTTTTTCACTGACCCTCTACTCTACCAAGCATGATGTCCTTCTCCAGGGACTGATCCCTCCTCACAACCTGTCCAAAGTATGTGAGACATAGTCTCGCCATCCTTGCTTCTAAGGAGCATTCTTAGATAAGAGAACATAGTCATTCCTTCCACAGATATTTGAACACCAGTTAATGTACCAGCTCAGGCAACCTGGTTCCTGACCTTGATCATCTATATCTCTTGGACCCGTGCTACAAAAACTGTTACATCTAGATGAGAGAGTAAAGGCAATATTATAAGTTAAGGAAGTATTGGATTAGCAGTCAGGAGCTCTGGCCTCTGTCTTGCCACCAACTAGTTCTCTCTGCCTCCATTTCTTATTAATGAAATATGTGTGTTGGGTGGCAGAGGTGGGGAGGAGAGGGAAGTAAACCAGAGCCAAAAATCTTTTTTCCAGCTCTCAAATCCCATAGTTTCTTATTTTGAATTGTTAAACTTTTAAAAATTGTTAACATGAATCTTAAATATTTTTCTTCTTCTCATGAACGTTAGTCCCAGACCTTCAGCTAGACAGGATACCAGCAGTTCTTGAAATATAGGTATTCTGGCCTTAAATTTAAGCATCTAACTCCCCCTCCAGCTCTGGTTGATGTCAGCATGGGAGAGGCAGAACACACTGTCGTAAACATACACTGAACTCTGAGTCCATCCTGAGTCAACCACCAGGTACTACCTTGGGGGACATCCTTTAACTTCTCTAGCCACATTTTTTTTTCCCCAAGTGTAAAATGGGAACACTTATCTCTTGGGGGTCAGTGGGGCAGTTAGAAGGGAAAATAGATATGACAGTGCAGAATAAGTGTAGGAGAGAGACGAGTGTTGGATGCTAATTCAACCAGTGTTTACTGGCATCCTGGCCAGGCCCTGCAAGCATAAACCACGTTAAATGTACTTAGAGTCTGATGAAAACCTCTGAGGACAGTGCCAAGTGAGCGTTGCTGTAATGGCACTATGGATAAAGGATATACTTCAGACTGCCTAGGAGAATTGGGTACTGCTGTTGGGTGAAGGTAGACTTGAGCTGAGTCTTCAAAGACTCTTTTTCAAGTGAAAAAGAGCCTCTGACCCTCCAGTGTTCTGCACATCTTTCTTCCTCACGCCCCACTCCTCACTCTAATGTAATCTGCTTTGATTTGGGTGATCCTCTGTGGTAAGAAGATACCACTATAAATTCCGCTCTTCTCACTGTCTCATAAGGTTGTTATGCATGAAAATACATGTAAAGTGCTTGATACACTGCAGAATACGTAAGTGATTAATTGGTATCAATTATTGATAAATTACTATCACTTCTCCCAAAGCTGTTAGGCTTCCTTAGTTAAAACTCTCGTAGCTGTAATGCTTTACAAGTTCCAATACTTAATTACTGTTACATAAAGTAGCAACTTGTCCTATTCAGGAACCCTGGAGGTGCAGTGGTTAAGCGTTTGACTGCCAACCGAACATCAACAGTTCGAATCCACCAGCAGCTCTTTGGAAATCCTGTGGGGCAGTTCTACTCTGTCCTGCCTGTACAGTCACTAAGAGTCGGAATCAGCTCAAAGGCCATGAGTTTTTTGTCCTGTTCTACGGCAGCCTTTAGTACAATATCAGAAGCATTTGCTTAAATACTTGTGACTCTAGCAAGTGGAGCCATTTCTGGAACAATCTATCTGGCCTCTACCACTTCAGCAAACTTCATTAAACTCTAATCCAAAAACTCATACCTCTGAGGGAGTGGGATGGGACAGTTATACTTGCAGTTATAAACTTAGAACTGTTTTGTTCTGAGCTATGAATGGAATTGGATAAATTTGTTACAATCCTTAAATAAGGAATAGGCATCTATATTTTTTTCCTTCCAGCACAGAAAACAAGAAAACAGTTCTAGGACAATGCCAAACCTTCTATATCTCTAAATCCGCAGCATCTAGCATACATATATTTTTTGGAGAAGTGTCTATTCACATCCTTTGCCTGTTTTTTAATTGGGTTATTTTTCTTTTTTATTGTTGAGTTGTAAGAGTTCTTTATATATTCTGGATAGAAGTCTGTACAGATATATGATTTGCAAATATTTTCTTCCATTCTGTGGGTGGTTTTTTCACTTCCTTGATAGTGTCTTTTCAAACACAAACACTTTTAATTTCAGTGAATTTCAACTTATTTGTTATTTCTGCATCATGGGATTTTGTTTGTTTTTAAACAGTATCTTAAAGCCTTTTGCATGTCAGCTATTGCAGGCATGTGCCATTTTTCTTTGTCTTCATGGAATTCCATGGTATGGCATTCTACCAGAATTTCTTTAAACACATTTTTTTTTTTTTAATTAAGATGGACTGGTTTTCAGTTTCTTACCGTTACAGATAGTACTGGAGTGACCAACCTTGAGCATACATCTCTTTTACAAATAACTTCATAGGATAAATTCCTGAGTGGAACTGTGTGAATCAAAGAGCGTGTGTGTTTAAAATCTTAGTAGATATTACCAAATTTCCCTCTAAAACAACAGTCCGAATGCCTCATGTCTATCATACTCAACTATACTGGCTGTGATGAGACTTCCATTTTATGGAAGAGTTTGTTTAGAGCAAGCTATTTTTTTTATATTATCATTTATTTAACTGTTACTTTTACAACCTAACTGGGACCAATATTCTTTGTAGATGTCTCTTCTTCCACAGGATAAGTTCCAAGAATTAAAACTGAGGGTTCAAAGACAGGCTCTCAGAACTTTATCCACTTGCTTTCTAAACCCTTGTTTGTATGTCTCCCCACAGAGTCAAGAAAGTATTACCATTGTTGGAGGATGTCAGATTGCAACTTCCAGTATATTTCAAATGCCTTGGAGGAGAACAAGCTGCAGTACAGCTGCTGCCAGAAAGACCTGTGTAACGGTCATCCTGGGATGACCTTCCCAGGAAAAACAGCTCTGCTAATGGCCCCACTGCTGGTGGCAGCCTGGAACCTCTGTCTCTAAATTCACACCAGGAGGGCTTCCCCTAAACTCATTTTGGTATATTCCCCTTTTCCTTGCCACTTCATTTCAAAGGCTTTATTTTTCCAAGCAGATCCTGTTGGGGAAGAATATAAAATTAGTTTGAGCAGTTTGTCTAAGAGAGAGGACACTGAGAGACTTTGAAGATCAGTCCTTTTCAGGGGGGCACGTGTGACATGAGGAGCTAGGTTCCTCTGCTCTTTGGAGGACCAGCTTTGCCTTAACAGCTTAGGTAGCTTCTCTGCAGTATTCAGTTATTTCCCCTCTGGTTCCTTGTGTTACCCAATTAGGGTTCGTGCCTTGGAGCAGTTGAGCCAATGAAACATACTCCAAGTCAGAAAGAGTGAGAAAGTTTATAAAGGAGATGTATACATTACCGGGGACCCAGCAGCAACACAGATCGTCTCTATGGAGTCCCAAAGAGCAATTTTAAATTATAACTTGCACACACTTTTACAAGGGTTAGAAGTGCCTTTGTAGTTATTTGGCTGGAGGTATGCTCAAGAGGAGTTATTCATTACAGCATAGTGACAAAAGATACCTGCCAGACATCTCTTTATTAGGTTAAAGATATACATACCAGATACCTGGGTGATTTTCTTGTGGGGGCTGTCAGCCACAGGTGGTCGGACAGAACAAAAGGTTATTTGCATCAGGTAAAAACAAAAAAGAGTCATTAACACTAGGTCAAAACAAAGTCATTAACAGAGGTATGTGAAGGAGGAGGCAGGCAGAGCAAGGAGAAGAACTTATAGGTTCATCATGGTTTATCATGGCATTAGTTACGTCAAACTCTCAGTCACCCATTTTGAAAAAGGAGAAAACATGCTTGGGAGTATTGGGGTCACACTTGGGTATAGTTAAATAGTATGATCAGTACTTTGTGGGGCGGGGAGGGGGAGAAGGACCTTTTTTAACATTCTCTTTCTTGTGGAATGCTTTCATGCTTTCCTGTCACGGCCCCTGTGTTGCCATGCAGACCTGGTGAATGTTCTGGATGGTGGGCCATCTGCCGGGGCAAAAAGATTCTTAATGCTGAGTGATTGGAATGACTGTGTATTTCAATGAGAAGGTGTGTGGCAAGGAAGAGGGGAGGGTAAGCTTTCCAGATGGGAGGGAATGGAAACACAAAGTTAGTTTGCTGAAAAATTTCATCCCTAACTTTTGTATGGGCTTTGCTGTCTTTCACTAGAAAAACTTAGAGAATAAATTAATAGGGCTTTTAAAGCTATTTTTCTCCCCCTCTCCCCCCAGTGATGTAATATCTTGGCTTTGCTACAGTTAAATAATAAATATTTTATGCTACATGTATTAAGTATGTTTATGTTAAAAGTTACTGGTAGGAAAACTCTGTGTCTGTATATAGTATGAATGCGAAGGAACAGCCTTTAGGGTTGCAGTTTGGGACTTCCAAATGCCATCATTAACAGCAACAGATCTGAAGGCATGTCTTTTCCCTGCCCATCCAGCCTGTTGACTCTTGGCTGATTTAGCACAGATTGTAAGGGCTACTAGCATAACAGGCTTTCTGGGAAGCTCTACTGGTTTCCTAAAAAAATGATAACACCCCTTTCGGGAGGGTGGAGTTGTTCCTTTTTCCTGTGGGTACTGGTGAATAATTCTCAAGATCTGGTAGACTTAGTGATATTTATAGCCTTATGAGCTTGTCTGTCTTTGACAGCATAGCCTGATTTTTGCAAATGAAAATGGAAGTCTTAATGAAATTAAGTTTTTTTTTTTTAACCCCTTGATTATATAATCTGCTAGACAAACTGGAAGAGCTAATGGTGACTTTCTGAAAATGAAATCTAATCAAATGGATATGAGTGTGGTTATTGGCCCAAAAGGATAAAAGCATATGCAATATACCCAGTGTTAGCAACTGGAAGAAGAGGTCTTGGGCAGTACTGGTTCTTTTCTGTTGAGGCCATTACTTGACCATCGACAGAGATTGCCTCATCAACACCTGTGTTCCCCTGGTGTTCTGTGGTCTGTTGGCTCAGTGCTTCCCCTTGAATCATCTTTAATTCTTTGTTCCAAGACAGAATACTAGCTGTGACTCTTTCCACAATCAAATTTTCTCTGCTTGGGAAAGTACTAACCATGCCCACAGCCACTAGCTGAGGAAAGCAGCTATTTCATATAGGACTTTTTGGTTCTAAGGAGTGACAACCAACTTTGACTCACTTAAGCAGAAAATGAATTTTTTGGAACTTCATTCAACCAGACTCCAAAAAGCCAGGAGTTGAGCAGTTCCAGGAATCTCTCTTGGGATTAGATTCCAAGGTTAGACTGTATGACTGGCCTATCATTTGTCGCGTTACCCACTTTTTGGCCAAGGCACATTGAGGAAAGGGTAATTTTCTAAAGCTGAATCTTGGGTGCTACTAAATGGGAGATGGGGATAGAACTGTTGAGCAATCAGAATCATCAAGGGTCATATAAATGACCGTAAACTTAGGAGTTCCTGTAGCAAGCTGTTATTTCTCTCAGACTTTAGTTTGTAAGATTTTAGTTTGTAAAAATTTTGCTTACTCTACAAGTACCAGGAGACCCATCTACCAAGTAAAACAAGAATAAGGGCTGGACCACATTTTTTAGAAACTTTTTTTTTTGAAAGAGTGGGTGTTGGGAAGAAAGATGGGAATGCCTTGACCCCAAGTCTGTACCAACACAATGGTTAATTCAGATGAGTAATAAAAGAAAGACTGTCCTGGGCTTCTCGGAATAGCTGGGCCCTTGAATTGTGGCACAAACAACTTCTAATTATGTCAGCCTCTGCCAGGAAGAGGGGTGGGAGGTCAGAGGCTGTGGTGATGGTGGCCTCGCCCTGAGAACTGGGGAACTGTTGGGAAGCTGTAGGGAGGAATGGTGATGAGGCTGGTGCTGGAGCTAAGACAGGAAAAAGAAGGGCCTCCAAATCATGTGCAATTCACATAAAGTTACCAAGTAACAGGAAACAGACCAGGGCGCAGAAACAAAGCCATTCCCCAGAACAGTGGGGCAGGGTATCTGAAAACAGCCTGCAAACTTCCTTAAAGTTGTCTTTCAGAAGCAGCTAGGTGAAACCAGCCCCAGGGACATGGGCAGAACATCCACCTGTGACCACTGTGTGACTTTTCACCAGGGGCAGTGAGGAGCTGCAGCCGTGGCTGGAGAATCGAACTCGGAACAGGTGACTGTGCAGATGCAACACCCCATAATAAGTCCTGCTATGGATCCCAGAAGCCTCAGGGACAGGAGCTGTCTTAAAGCCATCTTAAAAAGCTGTGCACGCACACCTTAGTTAACCTATCCCCACCCAAAACAGGCCACTTGCCAGAAAACCCTGCCTATGCCTCTGAATAAACATGAATCTTCCCCTACCCCTCAATAATTTTTTAAAACCCATGCAAGTCCTTTGTTCTGAGAGATGGGGGTGAGCATTGCCTAGGCCCCCCATGTCTCTGCTTACAAGCCTCTTTTAATAAAGCTTTGCTCGTGTGGAAAATTCTCTGTGCCTTACCTGTTCATTCTTGACCAGTGAGAGGCAAGAACCTTATTTAATTAAAGGCATAGAGGCGCCGGTAATGGAGTCAGCCTGCCTGGTTAGAATGCCAGTTCTGACCAACCACAGGACCTGAAGCAAGTTACTTAACCTCTGTGTGCCTCAGTCTCTTCAGCTGGAAAATGGGGATAATAGCACCTGTGCTTGTTGGAAAAATTAAATGTGTTAAGTGCCTGATACACAGTAGCCTGTCTTTATATGCTTAGCATTATCCTCAGCAAGGTAACAGGTAAGCTGCTTCTTAGGTATGTCACTTGGTAAATTATCTGGAATCAATTTGGTTTTCTAGGAGGGACACCCCCTGCTCCATCTTCCTCATCAATTCACCAGCCTTAATGGTGAATGGCGGAATTCATGTATAACTGCATAATAACCATAGCCACATTTTATTGACACACCTACCATGTGTCCCAGGTACTGCTTATACATATTTTTATCAAATACATCAACTCTGTGAAGTAGATACTGTCTTCATTTTACAGATCAGAAATTTGAGCTTCAGAGAACTGACATGACTTTCCCAAGGTCACAAGGAGTCCTAGATTCAAACACAAATATGTTGTATTCCAAGACACAATCACCACACTCCCCTAGAACCTGTCCTGTGCCAAGGCAGGCATGGCAAATCGTAACATACCCCTGACAAAGCTGAGAATCAGGTAAAGGTGTGATTGCTGGCAGTGTCTAGATACAGAGCTAACATGATGGAAGGGAGGTGGGACTCCTTAACGAGCAAGTCCAAGAGGGGCTTTCTGCACTGTCTCTGAAGGAAGGAGGCAAATAGATGACTGAGAGAACCGAAAAACAATACCCTACAGGCTCCCAGGAACTCCTGGTTGGGGAGGACTGTGGCACTGAAAAATTGTCAACCCCAATTTCATTGATTCAGCCCAGGTTAAATGTAGCATTGAAGTCAGGATGTTGGAAAGGAAACTCCGCCACACTATGTCACATTTCTTAAAAGAGACACTCCTGGCTTTCCTCCTGAGAGTGGAGAGGAAAGACTGCCTGGTTGGTGAGTTTTGAGAAGAGACCAGACCTGCCCTTGGCCTGCTCTTCGCTGTGCCAGGAGAGGCCCTTTCCCCATGGACAAGGTCTTGCATTGGATGAGTAAGCTCAATTCAGAGGTGCCATATTATATTAGCAAGCTGATCTGACTATAAGACCCAAAACCACGTTCTCCAACCAAGCTTGATCAGCAAGAAAAGGCAGTATTTTTTTACCTCCTCTACTCCACACTTGTGTGTCTTTCTCCATCTATTGTTTCCAAATTCAGGCGGGGAGCAGGGGTGTTAGGAATTGAATTCCACAAGCCCCAGCACAATGGCACTTAAATGGTAGTTTGAGTGGAGAGGTAGTTGACACTAGAGCCTCAGAGCTGAGGGAGAGAAATATTCTGATTAAATTGGGTTCAGTTCTGCTCCGTCTTCACTGCCAACTTGAGTTTCCTGGAACTGGTATTTGCAGGAAGAGCCTGAGGATTTTTTTGCCTTAACTACCACAAGTTGTTATTACCCCGTCTAGACTTTACCTCCAGACCTCAGTGTTTGTTTATTGTGGCACCTGAGTTTTCTTTCTTCTTGTGTGGTTGTTAACCAAAAATCAAACCCCTTGCCATCACATCAATTCTGGCAACCCCATGTAATACAGGATAGAACTTCTCCATAGGGTTTTTGGCTGAAATCTGTATAGAAGCAGATCGCCAGGTCTTTCTTCTGCCATGCAGCTGGCAGGGTTTGAACTGCCAGTCTTTAGGTTAGTAGCCAAGTTCAAACTCTGCGACTCAGGGTCCTGTGGTTGTTAGAGGACACAATTTTCTCATCAACTTCATATTTACCCATGGGCTATAACTTCATGGATTATGTTATAATTCAGCCATCCATTATAAAAATCTGTTTAGATTATCTTAGAGTTAAGGGGGAAAAAATCTGTAAGCTTTTTCTCCTTGAATGAGTATATACAAGTAAAACTGTGATTATATTGCATCACTTAAAAAACAAAGGCAAAATCTCTGAACTTTTCTAAGATCATTCAATACATAACAAGAGCTAATGTTTATTGAGCACTTACCATAGCTAATTACTTAGATTGCCTCTTTAATCTTGCCAATCCAAGCAAGTAGATGCCACTATTATTTGTATTTTATGGATGAAAAACAGATTTAGAAAGGTTCAGCCACACAGGTCAAGTATATAGTGGATTTAGGTCTTGGTTCCAGGTATGAGTCTAAAACCCAGGGTCTTACTACTTTTATGGTTCCCACAACATGTAACACTGTTTAAAATGTCCCCAAGTGTTTATAGAGTCCTATTATGTGCTCCTACCCCCTCTCAGTTTATCCTACTATGGTAGCTTGCGTCATACTATGATGCTGGACGCTATGCCACCGATATTTCAAATACCAGGAGAGTTACCCATGGTGGACACGTATCAGCAGAGCTTCCAGGCTAAGGCTAGGAAGAAAGGCCTAATTCTGAAAGTTAGCCAATGAAAACCCCATGGATCACAACAGAATATTATCCAAGACTTCAACTCGCTTATTTCGGATGCATTGTCAGGAGGGACCAATTGCTGGAGAAGGACATCGTGTTTGGTAAAGTGGAGGGCCAGTGAAAGTGAGGAAAACCCTCCATGAGATAGACTGACACGAGAGCTGCCAAGTATGGACTCAAACGTACCAATGACCATGAAGAGAGGGCAGGACCGGGTAATATTTTGTCCGTTATGCATAGGATCGCCGTGAGTCAGAGCTGACTCCACAATAACTAACAACAACGTTACCAGGTCAGCATAATAGAATCCTTGGGATGGATCCTTGCCTTCAAGGAGCTTATAGCAAGTGTGGGAAGAAAAGCTTCCCAGCTTCAAACAAGCCCCTTGGTGGGGATAGCTGCCCCTTACATTTGGACTGAGCGTCCAAGTTTATAAAGTGCTTCACACACACTATTCTCTCTCTGATTATCATAAACAACCATCTAAGGCAACTTGGTTCTCATTTCTATTTTTTTTTAAATAATTTTTATTGTGCTTTAAGTGAAAGTTTACAAGTCAGTCTCTTACACAAAAACCCATACACACCTTGCTACACGCTCCCAATTACTCTCCCCCTAATGAGACAGCCTGCTCTCTCCCTCCACTCTCTATTTTCGTGTCCTTTTCATCAGCTTATAACCCCCTCCACCTTCTCATCTCCCCTCCAGGTAGGAGATACCAACATAGTCTCATGTGTCAGCCTGATCCAAGAAGCTCACTCCTCACCAGCATCCCTCTCCAACCCATTGTCCAGTCCAATCCATGTCTGAAGAGTTGGCTTCAGGAATGGTTCCTGTCCTGGGCCAACAGAAGGTCTGAGGGCCATGACCACCGGGGTCCTTCCAGTCTCAGTCAGACCACTAAGTCTGGTCTTATTAGAATTTGGGGTCTGCATCCCACTGATCCCCTGCTCCCTCAGGGGTTCTCTGTTGTGTTCCCTATCAGGGCAGTCATCAGTTGTAGCCAGGCACCATCTAGTTCTTCTGGTCTCAGGATGATGTAGTCTCTGGTTCATGTGGCCCTTTCTGACTTGTGGGCTCATAATCACCTTGTGTCCTTGGTGTTCTTCATTCTCCTTTGATCCAGGTGGGTTGAGACCAATTGATGCATCTCAGATGGCTGCTTGCTAGCGTTTAAGACCCCAGACGCCACTCTTCAAAGTGGGATGCAGAATGTTTTCTTAATAGATTTTATTATGCCAATTGACATAGATGTTCCCTGAAACCATGGTCCCCAGACCCCTGCCCCTGCTACGCTGGCCTTCGAAGCATTCAGTTTATTCAGGAAACTTCTTTGCTTTTGGTTTAGTCCAATTCTGCTGACCTCCCCTGTACTGTGTGCTGTCTTTCCCTTCAGCTAAAGTAGTTCTTATCTACTAATTAGTGAGTGCCCCTCCCCCACCCTCTCTCCCTCCCCCCCTCATAACCACAAAAGAATGTTTTCTTCTCAGCTCAAACTATTTCTCAATTTCTTATAATAGTGGTCTTATACAATATTTGTCCTTTTGCAACTGACTAATTTCACTCAGCACAATGCCTTCCAGGTTCCTCCATGTTATGAAATGTTTCACAGATTCCTCACTGTTCTTTATCGATGCATAGTATTCCATTGTGTGAATATACCATAATTTATTTATCCATTCATCCGTCGATGGGCCCCTCGGTTGCTTCCATCTTTTTGCTATTGTAAACACTGCTGCAATAAACATGGGTGTGCATATATCTGTTCGTGTAAAGGCTCTTATTTCTCTAGGATATATTCCAAGGAGTGGGATTCCTGGATCGTATGGTAGTTCTATTTCTAGCTTTTTAAGGAAGCGCCAAATCAATTTCCAAAGTGGTTGTACCATTTGACATTCCCACCAGCAGTGTACAAGTGTTCCAATCTCTCCACAGCCTCTCCAACATTTATTATTTTGTGTTTTTTGGAATAGTGCCAGCCTTGTTGGAGTGAGATGAAATCTCATTGCAGTTTTGATCAGCATTTCTCTAATGGCTAATGATCGTGAACATTTCCTCATATATCTGTGAGCTACCTGAGTATCTTCTTTAGTGAAGTGTCCAGTCATATCTTTTGCCCATTTTTTAATTGGGTTATTTGTCTTTTTGCAGTTAAGTTTTTGCAGTATCATGTAGATTTTAGACATCAGGCGTTGATCGGAAATGTCATAGCTAAAAACTTTTTCCCAGTCTGTAGGTTGTCTTTTTACTCTTTTGGTGTAGTCTTTGGGTGAGCATAGGTGTTTGATTTTTAGGAGCTCCCAGTTATCTAGTTTTTCTTCTACATTCTTTATAATGTTTTGTATACTGTGTATGCCATGTATTAGGGCTCCTAACATTGTCCCTATTTTTTCTTCCTTGATCTTTATGGTTATAGATTTTATATTTAGGTCTTTGATCCATTTTGAGCTCGTTTTTGTGCATGGAGTGAGGTATGGGTCTTGTTTCATTTTTTTGCAGATGGATATCCAGTTATGCCAGCACCATTTGTTAAAAAGACTGTCTTTTCCCCATTTAACTGTTTTGGGGGCTTTGTCAAATATCAACTGCTCATATGTGGATGGATTTATGTCTGGATTCTCAATTCTGTTCCATTTGTCCATGTATCTGTTGTTGTACCAGTACCAGGCTGTTTTGACTACTGTGGCGGTATAATAAGTTCTATAATCAGGTAAAGTAAGGCCTCCTAATTGTTCTTCTTTTTCAGTAATGCCCTATTTATCCGGGGCCTCTTTCCCTTCCATATGAAATTGGTGATTTCTTTCTCCATCTCATTAAAGAATGTCATTGGAATTTGGATCGGAATTGCATTAAATGTATAGATCGCTTTTGGTAGAACAGACATTTTTATGATGTTAAGTCTTCCTATCCATGAGCAAGGTATGTTGTTCCACTTATGTAAGTCTCTTTTGGTTTCCTGCAGAAGTGTACTGTAGTTTTCTTTGTATAAGTCTTTTACATCTCTGGTAAGATTTATTCCTAAGTATTTTATCTTCTTGGGGGCTGCTGTAAATGGCATTGATTTGGTGATTTCCTCTTTGATGTTTTTTGTTGGTGTAGAGGAATCCAACTGATTTTTTTATGTTTATCTTGTATCCCGATACTCTGCTGGACTCTTCTATTAGTTTCAGTAGTTTTCTGGAGGATTCCTTAGGGTTTTCTGTGTATAAGATCATGTCTTCTGCAAATAGAGATACTTTTATTTCTTCCCTGCCAATCTGGATGCCCTTTATTTCTTTATCTAGCCTAATTGCTCTGGCTAGGACTTCCAGCACAATGTTGAATAAGAGTGGTGATAAAGGGCATCCTTGTCTGGTTCCCGATCTCAACGGGAATGTTTTCAGGATCTCTCCATTTAGGGTGATGTTGGATGCTGGCTTTGTATAAATGCCCTTTATTATGTTGAGAAATTTTCCTTCTATTCCTATTTTGCTGAGAGTTATCATGAGTGTTGAACTTTGTCAAATGCCTTTTCTGCATCAATTGATAAAATCATGTGATTCTTGTCTTTTGTTTTATTTATGTGGTGGATTACATTAATTGTTTTTCTAATGTTGAACCATCCCTGCATACCTGGTATGAATCCCACTTGGTCATGGTGAATTATTTTTTTGATATGTTGTTGAATTCTATTGGCTAGAATTTTGTTGAAGATTTTTGCATATACATTCATGAGGGATATAGGTCTATAATTTTCTTTTCTTGTGGTATCTTTACCTGGTTTTGGTATCAGGGATATGGTGGCTTCATAGAATAAATTTGGTAGTATTCCATCCTTTTCTATGCTCTGAAATACCTTTAGTAGTAGTGGTGTTAACTCTTCTCTGAAAGTTTGGCAGAACTCTGCAGTGAAGCCATCTAGACCAGGGCTTTTTTTGTTGGGAGTTTTTTGATTACCTTTTCAATCTCTTCTTTTGTTATGGATCTATTTAGTTGTCCTACCTCTGTTTGTGTTAGTTTAGGTAGGTAGTGTGTTTCTAGGAATTCATCCATTTCTTCTAGGTTTTCAAATTTGTTTGAGTATAGTTTTTCATAGTAATCGGACATGATTCTTTTAATTTCAGTTAGGTCTGTTGTAATATCGCCCATCTCGTTTCTTATTCGTGTTGTTTGCTTCCTCTCCTGTTTTTCTTTTGTCAGTTTGGCCAATGGTTTATCAATTTTGTTGAGTTTTTCAAAAAACCAGCTTTTGGTCTTGTTAATTCTTTCAATTGTTTTTCTGTTTTCTATTTCATTTAGTTCAGCTCTAATTTTTATTATTTGTTTTCTTCTGGTGCCTGGGGGTTTCTTTTGTTGCTCTCTTTCTATTTGTTCAAGTTGTAGGGATAGTTCTTTGATTTTGGCCCTTTTTTCTTTTTGGATGTGTGCATTTATTGATATAAATTGGCCTCTGAGCACTGCTTTTGCTGTGTCCCAAAGGTTCTGATAGGAAGTGTTTTCATTCTCATTGGATTCTATCAATTTCTTTATTCCATCCTTAATGCCTTCTATAATCCAGGCTTTTTTGAGCAGGCTATTGTTCAGTTTCCAAGTGTTTGATTTCTTTTCCTGTTATTGATTTCCACTTTTATGGCCTTATGGTCAGAGAAGATGGTTTGTAATATTTCAATGTTTTGGATTCTGCTAAGGCTTGCTTTATGAGCTAATATGTGGTCTATTCTAGGGAGTGTTCCATGTGCACTAGAAAAGAAAGTATAGTTGGTTGCTGTTGGATGGAGTGTTCTGTATATGTCTATGAGGTCAAGTTGGTTGACTGTGGCATTTAGATCTTCCGTGTCTTTATTGAGCTTCTTTCTGGCTGTCCCGTCCTTCACCAAAAGTGGTGTGTTGAAGTCTCCTACTCTTGTTGTAGAGCTGTCTATCTCACTTTTCAATGCTGATAGAGTTTGTTTTATGTATCTTGCAGCCCTGTCATTGGGCACATAAATATTTAATATGGTTATATCTTCTTGGCGTATTGTCCCTTTAATCATTATATAGTGTCCTTCCTTATCCTTTCTGATGGATTTAACTTTAAAGTCTATTTTGTCAGAAATTAATATTGCCACTCCTGCTCTTTTTTGATTGTTGTTTGCTTAATATATTTTTTCCATCCTTTGAGTTTTAATTTGTTTGTGTCTCTAAGTCTAAGGTGTGTCTCTTGTAGGCAGCATATAGATGGATCTTGTTTTTTAATCCATTCAGCCACTCTCTGTCTCTTTATTGGTGCATTTAGTCCATTTACATTCAGGGTAATTATGGATAGGTATGAATTTAGTGCTATCATTTTGATGTCTTTTTTTGTGTGTTGACAGCTTCTTTTTCCCACCTGATTTTATGTGCTGAGTAGCTTTTCTTTATATATTGTCCTTTCCTCATATTTGTTGTTGTTGATTTTGTTTCTGCTGAGTCTCTATTTTTCCCTTGTATTTTATTTTGATGAGTAGGATAGTTTGTCTCCTTTGTGGTTGCCTTATTATTTACCCTTATCTTTCTAAATTTATAACTAACTTTTATTTCTTTGTATTGCCGTATCTTCCTCTGCATATGGAAGGTGTATGATTACATTTCTTAGTCCCTCTTATTATTTTAATGTTGTCTTCTTTTATATAATAACATCGCCATTACCCTGTGTTGGGCTTTTTTTTTTTTTTTTTTTGCATTGCCCTTTCTGGGTTGACTTCTGGTTGCTCTGCCCAGTGTTCTAGTCTTGGGTCGATACCTGATATTATTGATTTTCTAACCAAAGAACTCCCTTTAGTATTTCTTGTAGTTTTGGTTTGGTTTTTATGAATTCCCTCAACTTGTGTTTATCTGGAAATGTCTTAATTTCAACTTCATATTTAAGAGACAGTTTTGATGGATATATGATTCTAGGCAGGCAGTTTTTTCCTTCAGTTTTTTAAATATGTCATCTCATTGCCTTCTTGCCTGCATGGTTTCTGCCGAGTAATCCAAGCTTATTCTTATTGGCGCTCCCTTGTAGGTGACTTTTCTTTTATCCCTCGCTGCTCTTATAATTGTCTCTTTATTTTTGGTTTTGGCAAGCTTGATTATAATATGTCTTGGTGACTTTCTTTTAAGATCTACCTTATGTGGAGTTCAATGAGCATCTTGGGTAAATATCTTCTCATCTTTCACAATATCAGGGAAATTTTCTGCCAACAAATCCTCAACAATTTTCTCTGTATTTTCTGTTATCCCTCCCTGTTCTGGGACTCCAATCACTCATAGGTTATTTCTCTTGATAGAGTCCCACTTGATTCTTAAGTTTTCTTCATTTTTTTTAAATTCTTTTATCTGATTTTTCTTCTAATATATTAGTGCCAAGTGATTTATCTTCGAGTTCAGAAATTCTGTCTTCTACTTGCTCAATTCTGCTCCTCTGACTTTCTATTGAGTTATCTAATTCTGTATATTTTATTGTTAAGCTTCTAAATTTCTGGTTGCTGTCTGTCTATGGATTTTTCCAGCTTATTAAACTTTTCATTATGTTCCTGAATAATCTTTCTGAGTTCTTCAGTTGCTTTATCTGTGTGTTCCTTGGCTTGTTCTGCATATTGCCTCATTTCCTTCCTGATGTCTTCAAGGGTTCTGTATATTAAACTTTTGTATTCTGCATCTGGTGATTCCAGGAATGCACTTTCATCTAAAAGATCCCTGGATTCTTTGTTCTGAGAGCCTGTTGAAGTGATCATGGCCTGTTTCTTTATGTGACTTGATATTGACTGTTGTCTCCGAGCCATCTATAAGTTATTGTATTAGTTTATGCTTGCTTACTGTGTCGTAGCTGCTTGCTTTGTTTTGTTTTGGTATACCCCTATGGGTTGCTTGAGTGAGCTAGCTTGATTATTTTCACCTTTGGAGCTCTTGTCTTAGAGGCGCAGGGGCAGGGGTGATTGGCGTATATACCCATATCTGATTGCAGCAGGGGGTCATGCTCTGAACAAGGCAGGAGGCTGAGAACCGACCCCCAAGTGTCTCTGAGGAAAACGCATCTCTGTTCCCTAGAGCGTGCTGGTGGGTGGGCTCTGCAGAGGGACCATGGGCACCCAAAGATTTTGTTGTAAGGACTGGGAGGTACCAGTTATCCCTGGGCCCCTGTCGCGGGTGGCTGGGCGACCCAAGTGGAGCCACCAGTCCTTAGGTCCCTGTTGTGGGTAGGTGAGGACCTTGTTTAATAGGCAAAGCAATGTCAAACATCAAACATCCACCTCTCCTGCACACCGCTGAAATGGTTGGAGTTGGCCAACAAGGGCCTATTCTCTCAAAATTGGCCAACACAGGTCCATGCAGAAGGGAAAGGTGCTCAAGGTCCACAGACGGTTTATGCCTGGACAGGAGTCACTTCTGTCCTGAGCTCCCCCAGTTAATGGAGCTAGCGAATTATCTTTTCCCCCCAGTTGGAAATTTTTTCCTTCCCCAAGGCCAGGAGGATGGCTCCAGATGCTCACCAGGGTCTATCTCAGGTCTAGGGATTCAGCCGCCGAAGCTGGGTTGGGGGTCGGGTGGGCGCGGTAAAATATACACAAGTACTTAGCTTTTGCCGAGAGTGCCCTTCTGCTCAGGCTCCGGAAGTGTGAGTGGGCTGTGTGGCTGGCTGCTTCTCCTTGAGGAAACTGCAGCCGAACGCTAGTGCCAGCCTGCTGCCGCTGCCACTCTGGGAATGGTGCCTGAGGGCTCCCTGCGATTCAGGTCCGGTAACTTCTCTCCGCTTCTGAACAGTCTCTTCCTTCCCCTGCCCCTCAGTTTGTTGTCTAAGCTTGCCTTTGATGCTCAGGGCTCCCAGCTTGTCACAAATATACTCGTTTCACTTGTTTTTTAGGGTCTTTGTTGTAAAGAGGGCTCGACGGAAGCGTCTATTTCTCCATCTTGGCTCCACCTCTATATCTCATTTCTATTTTATAGAAAACTGACTCAGAGGTCAGCAGTTTGCCCAAATCTACCCAACTTGGTTATCTGACTCTCTCCACTTTGTTGCCTCACCGCTATATAAATAAATACATATATAACATT
Organism: Loxodonta africana; assembly: GCF_030014295.1. NCBI lineage: Eukaryota > Metazoa > Chordata > Mammalia > Proboscidea > Elephantidae > Loxodonta > Loxodonta africana. Next base: position 49,549,092 of record NC_087348.1, read on the forward strand.
CGATTGTGAAGCTGATACTAACTCAGATCTTAACTGGCCAACAGCCTAAACTGGCCCCCGCCCATTCTTATTTATTCACACCAAGGATTATTAGGCTAAGGCTCTCAAGGACATTTACCTCCCCTCAGTCTATGACAAATAGTCATAGGCTAATCATGTCAATACAGGAGTTCTGGTTGCACAGTGGTTAAAGTGCTCAGCTGCTAACCAAAAGATCGACAGTTTGAACACACCAGCTGCTCCTTGGGAGAAAGCTGTGGCAGCTTGTTTCCGTAAAGATTACAGCCTTGGAAACCCAATGGGGCAGTTCTACCCTGCCCTACAGGGCCACTTTAAGTTGGAATTGACTCGACAGTACTTTGGTTTGGTTTGGAATCATATCAATGAGTTGGGCATGTGCTTTGGACAGAACATCCAGGTGACTCATGTAAGTTGAGGTGGATCCAGTAGGATTTCCTTTTGGTGGTTAGTTTGTGGCCTGTTAGCTCATGATAATGTTTATGCTTGAAAGAGAGCTAAACTGCATTTCACTGAAAATACTCTCAACTTCAGATCTATTACAAATCCAGATGAGAGTCCCCTTTCCCAGACTCTGACACACTGCAAGTTTGCCAGAAACATGGATTGGCTCTAACAGCTGTCTCCACGCAGCACCCTTCTCCTTTGTCTGCCTTCCACTATCAACCAAACCAAACCCACTGCTGTGGAGTTGATTCCAACTCATAGCGACCCCATAGGGTTTCCAAGGCTATAAATCTCTATGGAAGCAGACTGCCACATCTTTCTCCCATGGAGCCACCGGTGGTTTTGAACCTCTGACCTTTCAGCTAGCAGTTGAGCACTTTAACCACTGTGCCAGCAGGGCTCCTTGCCTTCCACTGTAGAAGATAGTTACTCATTTTCCCCGGCTTCTTCACAGTGAAGGGTGGTCAAAGAGATGTAAGGAAAATCTTTTGGGGCAGGGAGGCAGGTTTCTAGGAAATATTTTTCTTTCCTGATAAAAGGAGAGGAATACTGAAGAAAGTTTTCATTTGCCATCCTGGACACCTCTGCTTTGGGATGAGGTTATTTTGGGATATGATAGCTAGAGCTGTGGCAGCTATCTTGTGACCATAAGGAGAAGAATCCTAGAGGCATCAGCCTAGCGCCTAACCCTGTGGAGATAATGAACCCTGGCACTGCCTATCTCCAGACTTCTTGTTATTGATTTCTACTTTTATGGCCTTATGGTCTGAGAAGGTGCTTTGTAATATTTTGATGTTTTGGATTCTGCAAAGGTTTATTTTATGACCTAATATGTGATCTATTCTAGAGAATGTTCCATGTGCACTAGAAAAAAAAAAAGTATACTTTGCAGCTGTTGGGTGGAGTGTTTTGTATAAGACTATGAGGTCAAGTTGGTTGACTGTAGCAATTAGATCTTCCATGTCTCTATTGAGCTTCTTCCTAGAAGCCCTATCCTTCACCGGAAGTGGTGTGTTGAAGTCTCCTACTATAATTGTGGAGGTGTCTATCTCACTTTTCAATTCTGTTAAAGTTTGTTTTATCAGGCATCTTGTTAAGGCATTTTACAAGCCCTTGTGGTATAAGCCAGGGATCAGCAAACTTTTTCCTAAAGGGCCAGACAGCAAATGCTTTAGGCTTTTTGGGCCAAGGGGAATTCTTAGCTTGTGGGCCATACAAAAACAGGCGGTGGGCCGCATTTGACCCACATGTCATAGTTTGCTGACTCCTGATGTAAGCTACTGCAAGTTTACTTTTCTATTATTTTCAGACAAATGTTTGAGTAAATAAACAGTACATTTCTACCTATAATAGGACCTTTTATGGCGTTTGCCTAGCCCACACCTCTCATCTCTGAAAAACTCTACCCACGTTTCTGGTACATTAACCTCCCCCATGGCCATTAATAATTGAAGTAGGAGTAGGCACCCGATCCCAGGTAAGCTGTATTAGAGTATGCAAGCTGCTCTAACAACCCCAGAGCTGAGTGGCTTACCGTAGTAAGACTTTATTGCTCATATCACAGTCCAATATAGTCTGTTAAAAATAATCAAAACTCAAGGGCCACATAAACCATAGACTCCATCAGCCTGAGACCAGAAGAACTAGATGGTTCCTGGCTACCACCAATGCCTGCCCTGACAGGGAGCACAACAGAGAGTCCTTGATGGAGCAGGAGAAAAATGGGGTGCAGAACTCAAATTCTAGTAAAAAGACCAGACTAAGTGGTCTGACTGAGACTGGAGGTACCCTGGAAGACATGGCCCCTAGACTTTCTGTTAGCCTGGAACTGAAACCAATTCTTCAGACAAAGATTAGACTGGATTATAAGACATAAATAATACTCATGAAGAGAGTACTTTTAGCTCAAGTAGATACATGAGACTAAATGGGCAGCTCCTGTCTGGAAGTGAGATGAGAAGGCAAAAAGGGACAGGCTGAATGGACACAGGAAATCTGGGGTGGGAAGGAGGAGTGTGCTGTCACATTATAGGGAGAGCAACCAGAGTTACATAACAGTGTGTGTATAAATTTTTTATAAGAAACTAACTTAACCTGTAAACTTTCACTTAAAGCACAATAAAAAAGGAAAAAAAAAAATCAAAACACACCAAAATTTGAACATAAGGTTGATGTTCTATCTGCATATAGAGAGACCATTTTGATTGCAGAAAAAACAAATGACTTGAAGAAGTTAGGTACAATGAGGCTTGTAAAGAGAAGAAACCCAAAAATCTCAAACTCATTGCCATCGAGTCAATTCTGACTCATAGCAAGCCTAAAAGACAGGGTAGAATTGCCTCATAGGGTTTCCAAGGCTGCAATCCATAAGGAAGCAGACTGCCACAACTTCCTCCTGAGGAGCAGCTGATAGGTTCCAACCCCACCCGTGGGTTCTAACCGCTAACCTTTCAGTTAGCTGCTGAGCACTTAACCACTGTGCCACCAGGGTTCCTTATATAAACAGAAGAGGAGGGAGAAGTATAGAAGGCCTACCATTGGCTAATCTTAACGTGATTGAACCCTGCCTTCCCCGTTTTACTGAGATCAATGGATATCAAGATCACAAGATATTTTCTGTCCCTCCACCCAGCCATACCTTTTGAGATTCAAGTTTAGTAAGCCTGACTTGGAACAGGAAAGAAAGGATTTGTAACTTCAGGTGAAAGAAAAGCAGCTGGTGGAGTGATTTTGGTCAGGGATTTCAATTCCCAGATTTGAGTGAGTTAAAGACCCACAACCCCTTGAACAAAGGGGAGGCTGGGCCCCCTTAAGGATGAACTCCAACACACTGCCAGAAACTTTTTCCTGTTAATCTCTCCCCCAGGCTTTCCCAAAGGGATCTACAGCCTTTTACAAGAGTGACTATTCACTGGGGAAAAGGAAATAATTGGACTTTTCTTTTCGGGGATTATTGAATACTGGCTCTGAAGTGACACTAATTCCAGAAGACCCAAAATGTCACTGTGGCCCACCAGTCAGAGTGGGGGCATATGGAGGTCAAGTTATTAATGGAGTCTTGGCTCATGTATGTCTCACAGTAGGTCTAGCGGTTCCCTGAGCCCATCCTGTAGTGATTTCCCCAGTTCCAGAATGCATAACTGGAATAGATATACTCAGCAACTGGTGGAACCCCCACATTGGACCTCTGACAAATAGAGTAAGGCTATTATGGTAGGAAAAGCCAAGTGGAAGGCATTAGAATGGCCCCTACTTAGGTGGATAGTAAACCAAAGAGATACCACATTCCTGGAGGGACTGCAGAGATTACTGCCACCAACAAGGACTTGAAGGATGCAGGGGTAGTGATTCCCATCACATCCCCATTCAACTCACCTGTTTGACCTGTGCAAAAAACAGATGGATCTTGGAGAATGACAGTAGATTATCGAAAACTTAACCAGGTGGTGACTCCAATTGCAGCTGATGCTCCAGATGTAGTTTCATTGCTTGAGCAAATTAGTACATCTCCTTGTATCTGGCGTGCAGCTATTGCTCTGGCTAATGTCTTTTTTCTCCATACCTGTTTTCAAGGACCATCAGAAGCAGTTTGCCTTCAGCTGGCAAAGCCAGCAATACACCTTCACTTGCCTACCTCAGCGCTACGTCAACTCTCCAGCCCTATGTCATAATTTAGTCCAGAGGGACCGTGATTGCCTTTCCCTTCCACAAGATGTCACAATGCTCCGTTACATTGATGACATTATGCTGATTGGACCTAGTAAAGAAGAAGTGTCAATGACTTTGGACTTATCGGTAAAACATTTGCATGTTAGAGGGTGGGAAATTAATCCCACAAAAATTCAGACATCTTCCACGTTGGTGAAATGTCTAGGGGTCTAGTGGTGTGGGGCATGCCAAGACATTCCTTCTAAAGTGAAGGATAAATTATTGCATCTGGCTGTTCCCACAACTAAACAGGAGTCACGATGCCTAGTGGGCCTCTTTGGATTTTGGAGGCAACACATTCCTCATTTGGGAGTACTACTCTAGGCTAATTATCAAGTGACTTGAAAAACTGCTAGTTTTGAGTGGGACCCAGAACAAGAGAAGGCTCTATGACAGGTTCAGGCTGCTGTGCAAGCTGCTCTACCACTTGTGCCGTATGATCCAGCTGATCCAATAGTGTTGAAGTGTCAGTGGCAGATAGAGATGCTGTTTGGAGTCTTTGGCACGCCCCTATTGGTGAACCACAGTGCAGACCCTTAGGATTTTGGAGCAGAGCCCTGCCATCCTCTGCAGATAACTACTGTTCTTTTGAGAAACAGCTTTTGGCTTGTTACTGGTCCTTAGTAGAGACCGAATGCTTAACCATGGGGCACCAAGTCACCATGCAGCCTGAGCTGCCCATCATGAACTGGCTGTTGTCTGACTAACACAGTCATAAAGTTTGACATGCACAGCAGCACTCCATCATTAAATGGAAGTGGCATACATGAGATCAGGCTCAAGCAGGACCTGAAGGCACAAGTAAGTTGCATGAGGAAGTGGCCCAAATGCCCATAGCCTCCACTCCTATCACATTACCTTCCATCTCCCACTCTGCACCTATGGCCTCCTGGGGAGTTCCTTATGATCAGTTGACTGAAGTAGAGAAAACTCGTGCCTAGTTTACAGATGGTTCTGCGCGATATGCAGGAGCCACCTGAAAGTGGACAGCGGCAGCACTACAGCCCCTTTCTGGGACCTCCCTGAAGGAGACTGGTGAAGGGAAATCATCTCAATGGGCAGAACTTCCCTAGGTTATTCACTTTGCTTGAGAGGAGAAATGGCCAGATGTGCAATTGTATACTGATTCATGGGTTACGGCCAATGGTTTGGCTGGATGGTCAGGGACTTGAAAGAACATGATTGGAAAATTGGAGACAAGGATTTATAGGAAAGAGGTGTGTGAATAGACCTCTCTGAATGGGCCAAAGAAGTAAAGATATCTGTGTCTCACGTGAATACTCACCAAAGGGTGACCTCAGCAGAGGATGATTTTAACAATCAAGTAGAGAGGATGATGGGTTCTGTGGAAACCAGTCATCCTTTTTCCCCAGCTACTCTTGTCATTGCTCAATGGGCTCATGAACAAACTGGCCATGGTGGCAGGGATGGAGGTTATGCCTGGGTCCAGCAACATGGACTTCCACTCACCAAGGCTGACTGAGCTACAGCCACTGCTGAGTGCCCAATCTGCCAGCAGCAGAGACCAACACTGGGTCCCTGATATGACACCATCCCTCAGGGTGATCAGCTAGCAACTCGGTGGCAAGTTGATTACATTAGACCACTTCCATCATGGAAAGGGCAGTGTTTTGTCCTTACTGGAATAGACACTTACTCTGGATATGGATGTGGATTTGCCTTCCCTACATGCAACACTTCTGCCAAAACTACCATCTGTGGACTTACAGAATGCCTTATCCACTGTCTTGATATCCCACACAGCATTGCCTCAGATCAAGGGACTCACTTCACAGCAAATGAAGTGCAGCAGTGGGCCCATGCTCATGGAATTCACTGGTCTTACCATGTTCCCCATCATCCTGAAGCAGCTAGCTTGACAGAACAATGGAATGGCCTTCTAAAGACACAATTACAGTGCCAGCTAGGTGGGAGTACCTTACAGTGTTGGGGCAATGTTCTCCAGAGGCTATACAAACTCTAAATCAGTGTCCAGTATATGGTGCTGTTTCTCCCATAGCCAGGACTCATGAGTTCAGGAATCAAAGGGGTGGAAATGGAGTGGCACTTTTGCTATTACCCCTAGTAACCCACTTGCAAGATTTTTGCTTCCTGTCCCTATGACCTTATGCTCTGCAGGTCTAGAGGTTTTAGTTCCAAAGGAGGGAATGCTCCCACCTGGAGACACATCATTGATTCCATTGAACTGGAAGCTAGGAATGCCACCTGGCCACTTTGGGCTCCTTATGCCTCTGGATCAACAGGCAAAGAAGGGAGTTACCATACTGGCTGATGTGATTGATCCTGATTACCAAGAGGAAATCGAATTGATATTACATAATGGAGGTAAAGAAGAGTATGTCCGGAATGCAGGTGATCCCTTAGGGCATCTCTTAGTACTACCATGCCCTGTGATTAAAGTCCATGGAAAACTACAGCAACCCAATTCCGATATGACTACTAATGACTCTGACCCTTCAGGAATGAAGGTTTGGGTCACCCCACCAGGCAAAGAACCATGATCAACTGAGGTGCTTGCTGAGGGCAAAGGAATATGGAATGGGTGGTGGAAGAAAGAAGGTAGTTCTAAATACCAGTTACGGCCATGTGACCAGTTGCAGAAACAAGGACTGTAATTGTTATGAGTATTTCTGCTTTGTGTGTGTGCATCAAACATTTTTGTTTTCTTCACTTATAAAATATGTAAACGGGGCTAGTGTGTTTTCAGTTATATGCATGGTAGTTGTATCATGTTAGGTGCAAGTATAACTTTATAATTGTCTTTATTCAGAGATTATGTATGGTTTAAGGAGATGTGTGCATGTGCCAAGTTGACAAGGGGTGGAGTGTGATGGTTAAGATTGTATGTCAGCTTGGCTGGGCTATGATTCTCAATGTTATACGTGATCACTCCTATGATGGGATCTGCTGTGAGTAGCCAGTCAATTGAAAGGGCATTTCCTTGGGGGTGTGGCCTACATCCAAATATAAGCAGACATTCTGGCTTTTTGCTTGCTCTGGATCCTGCAGCTGCCTCCTGTTCATCTGACCTCCAGCTCTTGGGACTTGAGCTATCAGCTTATCTGCCGATCTTGGGATTCGTTGATCTTCACAGCCTGTGAGCGGAGCCCTGCTCTCCAACCTGCAGATCCTGGGTTCACCAGCCCCTGCAGCTACGTGAATCTGGAGAAGGCTTGCGGTCTTGCCTGGCAATCTTGGGATTTGTTGATATTCACAGCCTGTGAGCAAGAGCACTGCTTTCCGACCTGCCAATCTTGGGTTTGCCAGCCCATGTGGGTACGAGAATCGGGAGAAACCTCTACACTAATCCATGGATTTGGGACCTTCCAGAAGCTGTTTCTTTGATATAAATCTCTCTCTATATATATTTATATGCTTTACTGGTTTTGTTTCTCTACAGAACCCAGGCTAAGACAGTGGGTAAGAAAACCCCAAAATCAAAGCAAGATACTGCTCTCAATTTCTCTTTTTGACAAGTCTAATGGCTCTGCTGCATGTATGCAGAATCCCAGGATTCTATCTTAATACTTGTTCTACAAGGTCTTTGTGCATTGGGAAAGGAGAGCTTGAAGGTTTATACTGTTAAGAAAATATTCTCATAAAGTTAATTTTATAGATTTTATTTTGGTTTCAGAAGAGGTTCATGAACCAGAAGCAGCCTTGTGAGACATGCTTTGCTGGGCAAAGAAAAGCTAGAAGTTTTTATAAGACCTAAAAGGCAGAAAGACAGAAACTAAATATTTTCCACCTATTTTGAGAAGCCATCAGGTCATATAAAAACACCCAAACATTTAAATTTATCTATTCAAAAAAGAGCTTAAACTCTGAGCAAGCAGGCAAAACAAAATATGTGCAGCAGAAATGTTTGTGCCTACCAGTAAGGTCAGAGATGGGGCATTTCAAACAGGGTGGCCTGAGGTAGAAGAATCCAGCCTCTTTAACTCTTTTAAAGAATTTGTTTAACTGCAGGTAGTCTGGAGACTAAAACATAAACTTAACAATGCAAAGGGTTTTATGGCATCAAAAACCTACATTGCTTACAGAAACACAAAAAATTCCTATAACAGAATATATTTATTTTGAGCAGACACGATTCGAATTGGGCAGTGTCACCTGAACATGTTGGGAAGGCGCTCCACAGAAGGGACAGTGAAAGTGGGTTAGATAGGTCACTGTTATGTTAATTTCTCAGGAAAAAAAACAAAAAGCAAACCTGCTGCCATGGAATCAATTCCAACTCATAGCGACCCTATAGGACAGAGTAGAAGGAACCCATAGGGTTTCCAAGGCTGTAATCTTTAGGGAAGCAGACTGCCACATCTTTCTCCCGCAGAAAGATCCCATTGGGATTCAAACTGCAGACGTTTTGGTTAGGAGCCGACCGCTTTAACCGCTGAGCCACCAGAGCTGCTTAGAAGGTAACGTTAAAGCACTAGCAGGGTTTCAGGGTCCATTCTTCACAGAAACAGAATCACCAAGGCCATACCCACCATACATCCTAAAACACAGTTGATTCATTCTGTAAGAATGAATATCGGTGTGGGTACGTTTATGTGTTATATGCCAACCGTATTTTCATTATGACCACTTGGAAGTAAGAGCAATGGGAATGATGTTATTGTAGAATAAGTCTTTGTAGTTTTAGAACCAGAATGAACCTTGATCACCAGACTTAACCTAATTGTATCAGTGGAAGAAACAAATTGAAGCCCCTTGTCTAAGTTGGAGCCAGCACCAGAACTGAGGCCTCCAGATTTCCATTCCAGTGTTTATTCACTACACATACTGCCTCCCTGACAGACTGGATGACAGGTATTATTTTTTGTAAGGAGCCCTGGTGCCGCAATGTTTAAGTCCTTGGCTGCTAACCAAAAGATTGGTTGTTCGAACCCACCCAGCAGCTCTGTGGAACAAAGACCTGGAGATCTGCTTCCATAAAGATTACAGCCAAGAAAACTCTTTGGGCAGTTCTACTCTGTCTCATGGAGTCCCTGTGAGCTGGAACAGGCTGGATGGCACCCAACAACAACAGTCAGACCCTGGAGTTCCTGCTTCTCAAAGCTATCTGCACATAATTTTCCAAAAGAACCCAATGCCTAAACTATTTTCTAAGCTATTTTTTGATCTAAAGATGACTCCAGGGAACCAGTTCCTACAAGGTTCAAAAGGACACCTAAGGGAAGATGGCCTGGGTGAGTCACTCCAATTCCATAAACTCAGAAGTATGGATTCCAGGAAAATCAAAACAATTTTGTTAATGGCCAGGCCTCAAAGTGGCTTACATCACTGATGCCCACATTCCATAGGTCAGAAAGCAGTTACATGACCACAACAAACTGCAAAGAAAAATAAGAAATGTAGTCCTACCGTGTGCCTGATAAGAAAATGCTTCTGTGCATACGTAACGTTGTCTCTACCACAGAATAGCTGGCTAAATGCTTAAGAAATTACACTGAGATATAGAGCCTGGGGGCACAGGAGGCTGAATTTTATTAATAGAGGAGAAGTAGAAGGCCTTTGAGGCCAGAGATGGTGTCTCAATTCCCACCATTAAATGCTTCTTAGAATTCTGTGAGTTACCTCTTTTGTATTAAGCTAGTTTGGAGTATATTTCAATTCTCACCAGAGATTGAGAAAGAAAGAGACTTGTCTAGGACACTGTCATATACTTCTGATCCACAGTTCTTCACAGCCCTTTCTCAGAGTTTTGATTTGGGTTCTGGGCACCAAGGAGCTACCTCTGAAATCCATCCCGAGGGAGAGGGAGAAAAGGTATTTGTTGAAGAGGCACCAAGCAAGTTCCAACGATGTCGTGGGCATTGTTCTCCACTATATCCCCAGCCCCTGCCACCATCAGTTTCCGTCGCATAACAGATATTGGAATCTATTTGTAGGATACACAAACACAAAGCAAGGGTCATGCCTTCAAAGAGTTTAGAGTCTGGTGAAGGAGACAGGAAGACAAATAAACCATTTTGATACCGGGAGCTATTGCAGCAATGGAATTTTCCCCAGCGGGCAATGGGAGAGCAAGAAGTGAGGCTGAGTGTTTGGGGGAGTTAAGAAGGGCTTCAAGGAGGAGGTGATGCAAGCTTGGCCTGCAGGAAGTGTCAGGGATTGTCTAAAAGGGAGAGTGAAAAGGACATTCCTTCCAGGGATCAGCCTGAGTAGAGGCGAGGGGTCAAGGCAAGGAGTCAAGAGGCGAGGGGGCGCAGACTTCACACCAGACTGGCCAAGATGCTAGGTCTCGGTAACCGTAGGGGTGCGGCAAGACACCTAGGGGAAGAAGCCGCCCTTCACCATCTCCGAAGCTGAGAACGTTCGCCACCTAGCGGGCCTCAAAGCCCAGGGCCACGACGGCGCGGGGACGTGGTTTGTGGAATTTAGGAACAGTGGAAGAAGCCGAGGGGCGGGGCCAGGCTGGGAGTCAGCCACCTAAGACGTGACAGGTCGTGCAAATTCACAACCCCGGACGTTCGCGGGGCAGAGAGAAAACCGAGGGATTGGAGCCACTGTGGGCGTTCCGATTCTTGCCACTCGGCTGGGCGTGGCTTTCTGCTCTCCAGGGGCGCGGCCTGCCGTCAATGGGCGGGGCCACATTCTGGGGCGTGGCCTGATGCCTAGAACCCCGCCTTCTTAGGGCGGAGCTGTGGCTAAGGGGCGGGGTCACACCCCTTGGGCGTGGCTTGTGGAACCTCGAACCCCTCAGACTCGGGGCCGGGGCGCGAGTCTCCTGGCGCGGGGTTCCTCCCACGCAGCCTCCCATTCAAATGATGCCGAAGGGGCGGCGCGGCAGCCAGAGCCCCACGATGAGTCAGCGGCCGGCCCCACCCCTTTACTTCCCGTCCCTCTACGACCGCGGCATCTCTTCGTCTCCGCTCAGCGACTTCAACATCTGGAAGAAGCTCTTCGTGCCTCTGAAGGCAGGCGGGACGCCAACTGGTGGGGCGGCAGGGAGCCGGCCCCTGCCGCAGACGCCCCCGGCCCCGGCGCCACCACCCCCGCCGCCCGGCCTGGGTCCCCCCAGCGAGCGCCCCTGTCCCCCTCCCTGGCCCTCCGGCCTGGCCTCCATCCCCTACGAGCCCCTGCGCTTCTTCTACTCGCAGCCGCCGGGGCCGGAGGCAGCCACCTCGCTCCTGGCGCCCGGACCCCCGACCCCGCGGCTCGCCTCCGCCTCCCACCCGGAGGAGCTGTGTGAGCTGGAGATCCGGATCAAGGAGCTGGAGTTGCTCACCATCACTGGGGACGGCTTCGACTCTCAGCGCTGTGCGTGACCTCCCTGGTCCTAATGGTCCACCCTTTGCCTAACCTCGGCTCCCTCCCTGGCTCAATGCCTCGCTCCAGAATATGTCCCTGGACTCAGACCTCGCCCCTAGGAATCCCAGATATCAAATCCATCCCCCAGAACCCTGACTCCCCCATCCTAGATTTCAACCGACCCCTTCCACCACCACAAATCTGGACTTCGTGAACCCAAACTCTATCCTCCATCAATCCTGAACCCTTTCTCTCAGTAGTCTGGACCCTGAGCCCCCAAATCTGGAATGCCATCCACAACCACCCCCCCCCCGCCCCCATCCTGAATTTTAAGCCTCCAGCCCAGTAGTCCCACCACCTCTGTTCTCTGGAGTATTTTCCACCCACCACAGACAGCCCTTATTGCCAGAGGCCGGAGCTTTAGTATTTGTCTTAAACTGGGGCCCTCATGAGAGTAGACGGAAGTAGGAGAGAATCAGTTTCTGCGTCCGGAGGGGAAGATGGGAACTGTGCAAAGCCTGGAAGGCCCAAGGGCATTCATTGAGCATCTTTGGGACACTCCCTTCTTGATGCTGGAGGGCAGCTTCCTGTGGCCCTGTGGCCCTTGCCCTGGAAGCTCTCTTTCCAGGGTTTTGGCCTCCCGTGTCTGATTGTAAGCCTTAAGTCTTAGGGATCTGGACCAGGGCAGACCTGCTGTGGTATAGGGATGTGGGCAGGATTCCTCTGGGATGCAAGCTGACTGGTTCCTCCATGTTGGAGGACAAAGTTGTTAAATCCATTTCTACTGCCCGAAGGACCTACATTCTTCAGGCTTTGTCATTCCCATTAGCTCTTCCGGATAAGGCTTGTATTTGACCACTGGGGAAGTGCAGATGGTTCCAAAAAGAATACCCCCACTATTGTGTAACAGGTCGAAGAGGTCCCCTGCCACACAGGGAGGGGAGAATGAATCATCCCAAATGCTTAAGTCAGCATGGCCCTAGAAACCCGGGATTTTCTAAGACCTGGGTTTCTTAATGATGTATTCTCCATCTCCAATTAAATGTCTTTTGGCTGTTAGGGTTCTTTTTCCCCCCAACTTGGATCATAAATGGGTTTGGGGCTCATGTAGTGAGCACGAAAGATGCCTAGAAGCCTTGCTCTTATCTCCACTACAGCTAGCTTTGTGTTGCTCTCCTGCAGATAAATTCTTGAAAGCGCTAAAAGATGAAAAGTTACAAGGACTGAAGACCAGGCAGCCTGGAAGGAAGTCGGCCTCTCTGTCCTGAGGAGCTACCTCACCAGAGCCTGGGCAGCAGCCTCCTTAGGTGTTAGTGCTTAGATAATGTGTCCTGTTTGTTGTTATTTTCAAAGATCGTTATTTTCTGTTCTGTATTTACTGCTGTTCTTGTTGCTCTCAGCACTTATTCCACATACATGCCTGCTTGCATAAATCTCCTGGTCTCTCTCTTCTCTGTGCCGTGGACCCTCTGCTGCTTGGGACGCTCTCTTGTGGGACCTGGAAGCTGCTGCCCTGCTGGCCTTCAGGGGCTCCTGAGACCAGGGGAGGAGACCTGTGAGGCCCTCCCGGGACGGGGACCCCAAACACTGCCACAGTCAGTCAAAACCAGAGTGATTGATAGGTCAGAAGGAAATTGGAAGAAACCAAGGGCAAATGTATTTGCTTATGTTGCTGTGTCTCTGCTCAGAAAGACTCTTTGAAGACTGGAACAGTGGGAGGTTTTTCAAAGAACTTTAATCCTTGGAAGTTGTTTTTTCTTAAATGGCTTTTGGACCACAAAACTCTTTGAAAACTGATCAAAGCCATGGTTTTTCCTAGAAATTTGCATACTCAAGAAATTTGAGTGCTTCTAGGATTTAGGATTCCGAGTGGGGGAGAGACAAGTCGTAAATATAAATAAGTACATTATAATATGGTATCATAGAAGGTCACATGCTAAGGGGGAAAAAAGAGTGGGGAGGGTTGGAGGGAGACAGGGTAGAAGTTCACATAGTCTGTTGAAGATAGAACGTTTAACAAGGTTTGAAGGAGGTTGAGGGCGATGGCTTTGTGGCACCCTGGGGAATGTTCCCGGCAGAAGGGCCAGTGCAAAGTCACTTAAGGTGGGAGCATGTTTGAGGGTCAGCAAAGAGCCCAGGATGAGTGAGAGGAGAGTGGTGGGGTTGAGGGCAGAGTGACAGGGGTCTGGTTCAGGTAGGACCCTATAGCTATACTGCAATATACTGCAGTAGTCATGCCCGACTGCAGGGGGAGCGGATACCCAGTTACAAGTGCTTTGCTGCCAAGGCAGGAGTGTGGACCCAAGTGTTAGATGAAAGCTTCTGGTTTCTGAATCTCAGCAACTAATTCAAATTAAAAAAAAAAAAAAATTTTTTTTTTTTAATTCAAATGTGTCCAAAAAAAAACTTTGCAGGCCAAATGGCCCTGGTGGTGCAACAGTTAAGCGCTCAACTGGTTCAAGCCCACCCAGTGGCTATACAGGAGAAAGACCTAGCAATCTGTTTTCATAAAGATTAAACCAAACCAAACCCATTGCAGTTGAGTTGATTCCGACTCACAGTGACCCTACAGGACAGAGTAGAACTGCCTCATAGAGTTTCCAAGGAGCTGCTGGTGGATTTGAACTCCCAACCTTTTGGTTAGCAGCCGAGCTCTTTTTTTTTTTTTTTAAATAATTTTTATTGTGCTTTAAGTGACAGTTTACAAATCAAGTCAGTCTCTCACACAAAAACCCATATACACCTTGCTAGTGAGACTACACACTCCCAATTACTCTCCCCCTAATGAGACAGCCTGCTTTCTCCCTCCACTCTCTCTTTTCATGTCCATTTCACCAGCTTCTAACCCCCTCCACCCTCTCATCTCCCCTCCAGGTAGGAGATGCCAACATAGTCTCAAGTGTCCACCTGATCCAAGAAGCTCACTCCTCACCACCATCCTTCTCCAACCCATTGTCCAGTCCAATCCATGTTTGAAGAGTTGGCTTCAGGAATGGTTCCTGTCCTGGGGCAACAGAAGTTCTGGGGGCAATGACCACCGGGGTCCTTCCACTCTCAGACCATTAAGTCTGGTCTTAGGAGAATTTGGAGTCTGCATCCCACTGCTTTCCTGCTCCCTCAGGGGTTCTCTGTTGTGTTCCCTGTCAGGGCAGTCATCGGTTGTAGCCAGGCACCATCTAGTTCTTCTGGTCTCAGGATGATGTAGTGGAGCAGCTAAGCTCTTAACCACTGTGCCACTCACAAAGATTAAAAAAAAAATAAAAAAATAAAGATTACAGCCTAGAAAACTCTATGGGGGCAGATCTACTCTGTCACATGGGGTCACTATGAGTCGAAATTGCCTCGACAGTGCCTAACAACAACAGAGGCTGGACAATAGCTGCGACAATGGATTTAAATATACCAACAATGATGAAGATGGCACAGGATCAAGCAACATTTCATTCTTTTATATATAAGGTCGCCATGAGTCGGAGCAGACTTGAGGAGAACTAAGAGACAGGTCACTCCCTCAGAGTTTGCAATCTCTGCTTTACCAAGGGAGCTCTCACACAGGGGGCAGGGATTCCAGGCCCCATCTCCCTTCCCCAGGAAGGAGGCAGGTTTCTGTTGCCCGGGCATGTTGTTACTAGGGAAACTCCCTTGTTCTCCCAGAAAACTTCAGTGGTAGAGGGCTTGAGAATCTTAATGAGGTGTTTAGAAATTAACCAGGCATCAGGAAAACCCAGCGCAGAGCTCAGATGGAGTCACAGAATGGAAGGAGTTGTTTTCTATTCCCTCCCCCAGAGTCCCAATAGCCCTCCCCAGGTCAGACTCATAAAAGCAGCCACTTATTGAGTGCACACCATGTGCTGGACACGGAGGGAAGCAAAGTAGACATGCATAATCTCATTTAATCCTCACCCACACCTTGTAAAGTAGGTACTACTATTGGCATGTTTTGCTAATAAGGAAACTGAAACTCTGAGAGGTAAAGTAGCTTACCCACAGTCACAGAGCTAGGAAATGGCAAAGCTATGTTTGGAACTCTGATCTGGCAAAGCTCTTCTGAGCTCTCCTTCCTCAGTGAGGTACAGACACAGAAGAAGCCTTAGGTGGGCTCTGATCTCTCACAGCCCTCAGGCATGTTCTTGGTGCCCTTGGTATGGTATGGTAACTGGCACAGGCACACTGTCAAGGACGATGACGCTGGCACATTGTTTTGCCTTGACCCCTCAGTGCCCACCCACAGAGCCACAAAGACACTTGAAGTAGATGGGGGCTCCTGATCTAGATTCCTTGTGACAATCCAGAACGAGAGGACCCCAGATGGCTTCAACAGGCAGCCACAAGTAGAGGGAAAGTTGCCATGGAGCATTTAAGGTTGGGCTAAAGGTATAAATGAAGCTCCCTGCTTCCTCTGGCTTGATTTGCCCACCCAGTTATAGACTGGAAGAGGTAGGAAAGAAGAACCAGGTGGTGCCTGACCTGCAAAGGCAGGCTCTTCCTTGTTCAATCTATTACAAGGGCTCAGGAAGAAGAAGTAAAGCACATTATACTGGCTTAAAAATTTTTTATTAGGGTAAAAATATATATAGCTTAAAGTCATATTTTGTTCTAAGAGTTTTATGGTTTTGGCTCTAACGTATAGGTCATTGATCCATTTTGAGGTAATTTTTGTATATGGTGTGAGGTAGGGGTTCAACCTAATTTTCTTGCATGTGGAAATCCAATTTTCCCAGTAATATTTGTTGAAGAGACTATTCTTTCCTATTGAATGGGCTCAGCACTCTCTACTGACTTTTAAGGTGTAGTAAACCTGCCTAGGAGACCTGGTGGCTCAGTGGTTAAAGCACTCAGCTGCTAACCAAAAGGTTGGTGGTTCAAACTCACCAACCACTCTACAGGAGAAAGATGTGGCAATCTGCTTCTATAAAGACTTACAGCCTTGGAAAGCCTATGGGGTAGTTCTACTCTGTCCTATAGCTTTGCTATGAATTGGAATTGACTTGATGGCAGTGAGTTTTACTGATTTATTTTAAACCTGCCCACTGTTAAAATGGGGTCCAAGGAATGTCCTGAACCCTGACCAATCAGATTAGCAACTTCTCCTATATTAGGGAAACTAGGGCTGAGAACGAGCAGAGGTAGAAGCCTGTATGTAGATGTAAGGGGGAGTGCTGAAGTCTGTCCCTCTCCAGGGGTAATTGTTTTGAGCAAGACAGAAGATAAAGCCTGACAGAACATGAAACCAGCTATTTAAATCATGACTCTATTTTTCACAGATCTTGAGAGAAATATAGATTTCAAGTGTGATGGGAGGACCTCCCATACCCTTTTATCCAAGTGATGTGTGCCACACCCTGTCTGCCAAAGACATCAGGCAGGACGCAGTGCCTGCTGCAGCCTGCCCTCCCTAAATGGAATGAAGAGAGATGTAATCACTGCTTGGAATCTTTTCCTTGGATGGGAGGAGGATACCATGTTGGTATCTCATGACACACAGGTCCTTTCCTTTTAACAGTGTCCTGATTCCATCACTAACATATGTGACCTTGGGAAAGTTACCTATCTTCTCTGAGCCTCAGGTTCCTCATTTGTAAAATGGAGATATCGGTCTCATAGCATGCCTGTTCAGTGAGGGAACAACAAATAAGATGACAGATATGAAAGTGCTCCCCAAGTAAAAGTCAATATTACTATTCCCTTTTTTTTTTTTTTCTGTTCAGGACTCAGCCCTTACTGTTGAGTGACTGGTGCAGGGAGTCACTTCCTCCAGGAAGCCTTCCCTGATCTCACTCACCAGCCATCTAGCTCACATGTCTCTTCTCTGAGCTCCCTTAGCACTTCGAACACCTTTTCTTTTCACACTTATGCCCTGGATTGTGACTGCCCATCTATCTGTCTCCATAACTTGACTGTGATCTTCTAGAAGGCAATGGCTGTATTCTCATCATCCTAGGCACAGGGTTTTGGACAAAGTAGACACCCCTCAGGTACTTGCTGAGCAAACCGATGGCTGTAGATGGAGAAGGAAATGCAGTCTCTGGGCTTTTGATTTGATTTATAGTGCAACCTGTCAAAACATCAATTTGCATAAAATCATAAGAAAGGATGATCTAGATGTAATATCCTGGGAACCATTTAGGCTGGAAGCCTGTTTATGATAGGTTGAGGTTTAAAATATGTCTTGACTTTTTTTTTTTACACCAAGTTTTAGGGGCATGTGTCAGGGTTGTATTCTGTTACCATACCTATTCAATCTGTATGCTGAGCAAATAATCTGAGAAGCGGGACTCTGTGAAGAAGAATGCAGCATCAGGATTGGAGGAAGACTCATTAAGAACCTGTGTTATGCAGATGACACAACCTTACTTGCTGAAAGTGAAGAGGATTTGAAGCACTTACTGATGAAGATCAAAGACCACAGCCTTCAGTATGGGTTACACCTCCAGATAAAGAAAACAAAAACTCTCACAACTGGACCAATGAGCAACATCATGATAAACAGAGAAAAGATTGAAGTTGTCAAGGATTTCATTTTACTTGGATCTACGATCAATACTCATGGAAGCAGCAGTCAAGAAATCCAACTATGCATTGCAGGGGGCACTTCTGCTGCAAAAGACCTCTTTCAAGTGTTAAAGAGCAAAAATGTCACTTGGATGACTAAGGTGCACCTGACCCCCAAAATTGTGTTTTCAATCACCTCATATGCATGTGAAAGCTGGAGAATGAATAAGAAAGACTGAAGAACTGACACCTTTGAATCATGGTGGTGGTGAAGAATATTCAATATACTACAGACTGCCAGAAGAGCAAACAAATCTGTCTCAGAAGTACAGCCAGAATGCTCCTTAGAAGGGAGATGGCTTCATCTCATGCACTTTGTACACCTTATCAGGAGGAATTAATCCCTGGAGAAGGACATTGTGCTCGGTAAAGTAGAGGGTCAGCGAAAAAGAGGAAGACCCTCGACGAGATGGATTGAAATACAGTGGCTGCAACAATGGGCTGAAACAGCAACGATTGTGAGGATGGAGCAGAACCGGGCAACATTTCATTCTGTTGTACATAGGGTTGCTGTGAGTTGGAACGAACTCGATGGCACCTAACAACAACAACACAGCCTTAGATATCTCTCCTGGTCTAAGAGGCAGTATAAACGCAGCAATTAAGAGTCCTGGCTCTATTATGCTCTTTTAAGATCCATATATAGTAAGATCTATATGGGATCAAATTGACAACAGCAACTTGAAAGATTAGATGGGAACCTTAGGGGGCAATGAGTTTATGTTAATGAGGGAGGAACAACTCAGAAAAGGGGGGTGAGAGTGGTTGCACACTTGAAGAACGTAATCAATATCCCTAAATTGTACATATAGAAACTGTTGAATTGGTGTATGTTTTGCTGTGTATATTCTCAACAACAACAAAATAAAATGTAGGGAAAAAAAGTAAAAAAAAAAAAGTACTTCCATGCAAGAATCTGTGTAGTATTTTAACAGTCAAGGATGTATTCGGAAATTTCCCATCCTTGTATCAAAAAGTGTTCTTCAATAACATTAAAAACACTTTTGACAACATGTGAAGAAAAAGTGCTGGCTCTGCACCCTTACTGCTTGGGTCCAAATCCCAAGCAGTGTGACTTTAGGCAAACTACATAACCTCTCTGTGCCTCAATTTCCTCATTTGTAAAATGAGGAAATTAATAATAATGCCACTTCATAGAGTACTATGTGAGGTTTAAGTAAGTAAATACGTATGGAGCGCTCCGAACGATGCCCAGCCAAAGCGCTCGGCAAGTGTTAGCTAGCTCATCTTCTTCACAAACCCTTCAGCACTGTTCGTCACATCTCACAGTGTATCTGAATCCAGTGCAAACAGTCTGTAACCCTGAAAACCAAAAGAAAAAAAAGAAAAACCAAGGAACAAAAAACCCACTGCTGTCAGGTCAGTTCCGACTCATAGTGACCCTACAGGACAGAGTAGAACTGCCTCATAGAGTTCCCAAGGCTGTAAATCTTTATGGAAGCATACTACTACATCTTTTTGCCAGAAAGCGGCTTCGGGGTTCAAGTCCCGGTTAGCAGCCCAGCGCTTTAACCGCTGTGCCTCCAGGGTCCCTTGTAACTCTGAAAACAGCATTTTAAATTAAGCCTGTGTTCATTTACTCATTGACTCATTTGCTTATGCATTTAATCATTCTTTCAGTCAAGCAGGTTCAGAACTCCTCTAAGCCCAATTTTCTCGTCTGGAAATTGTGCACGATAATTCCTCCTGCCTGGGGTTGTCACTAGTTAACTGAAATAATGTGTGTAAACTGGTCAGCTCACCACCTGGCTGATGCACAGTTTGACCGGCTGCCACCACAATCTTTGCTTCATAGGGTTTGCTGGACAAATTTGCATCAAGGTTTCTGAACATAAACACAAAATCCCCAAGTTTCTCTCCTGGTGGGATCCACTAGGTGGCAGCTTGGACTTAGAAGTGGGTTGAAACAGCCTCCTTCCCTTTCTATTCATCTCCCTGTCCCTGGCTGCCGCTTAACAGCCAGTTCATTATCATCTAAAAGAAAACCCACTTTGGAAGCTTTTGGGGGAGGAGACAATGCAGTCTTGAGGACGTTCATTGCAAAAATAAACATAGTTGCCGCACTGGGCAGGCTGCCAGTTGAAAGCCTTATCTTGCTCACAAAGGGAAAATCTGGCCTTTTCAGAACGGGTTTCAAGGTGAAGAGGCCAGTCTTCACAAATTAAAGACGCTGGGCTGAACTCATTAGCACTTATCTACAGTGTATACCAAGTGGTCTGTGGGTTAAGCTCTTGGCTGCTAACTGAAAGGTCGGTGGTTCAAACCCACCCCGTGGCTCTGCAGGAAAAAGACGTGGCGATCTGTTCCTGTAAAGATTATAGCCTAGCAAGCCCATGGGGCTCTTCTACTCTGTCACATGGAGTTGCTGAGTCGAAATCAACTTGATGGTACCCAACAACAACAATACCTAATTATTTTGCTCTTTTCTGTAATTTATCTAATTTAAAACAAACAGAAACACCAAACCATTGGCATCAAGTGGACTCCGACTTATAGCAACCCTACACTTAGTTCCTCTTATTCAGCTACACAACTATTTATCTACATCGACTATTGTCTGCCTGTTTATTATGTTGTTTCGTTATCCATTAGTGGTTGGATGGTCTAGATTAGCATTGTCCAAGAGAACTTTTTGTAATGATGGAAATGTTCTCTATCTGCTGTGTTTAATGTGGTAGCCACTAGCCATATGTGGCTTTTGAGACTTGACATGTGCCTAATGCATTTGAGAAATCGAGTTTTTACTTTTATTTAATCTTAAGTTTAAATAGCCTTTTTTATGTGGTTAGTGTCTGCTGTATTGGATATATATATAGTTATGGATTGTGTTAGGTATTAGCAGAGCTTCCAGACTAAGATGGACTAAGAAGAAAGAAGTGATGATCAACTTCCAAAATCAGCCATGAAAACACTATGGGTCACAATGGTATGATCCCCAACCAATCATGGGGAAGGCAAAGGACTAGACAGTGTTTTGTTCCATTGTGCATGGGTTCTCCCTCAGTCACAGGCTAAGTCCATGGCAGCTAACAACCAAAACAAGGTGAGGCCAAGCACAAGAGTCCTTCCTTCTGGGTGATCATCAGCACTGGTAGGATTGTGAGTTCCCCAACTGGCCAGCTATTTAAGCTGAGGCTATGTAAATTACAATTTGTCGGGCTTGCAGAGTGCCATACAGTTGTAAATGTGCAGTGTCCCCTTATGACTCTGCAGTAACTTCACTAAGTCTTACCTGCATTTCACAGGTAAGGCTCAAGAGGGGACATGACTGCCCAAAGAAACACAGAGAGTGGTAAAGGCAAATTCAGACCTAGGGCTGGGTGAGGATCCCTTTAAGGTAGGATAACAGTGGTTGTGACATAGATTCAGGCCCCAAACTTCAAATAAATTTTGATGCCCTCTAATCCCATGTGTAATTTAAAACCAATATAATCCTAAACTCTAAAATAAGCATAAAGAAGTTCAATAAAGTTGTGATTTATTTCCACAGGGCAACTACATTGCTTGTTCCTCCCCCCAATATCAAATTGTATTTAAAACCTCTTCTCCCTTCCCCCAAGGAACCCTGGTGGTACAGGGGTTAGGCTCTCGCCTGCTAACCAAAAGGTTGGCTGTTGGAACCCACCAGCTGCTCCTTGGGAGACTGTAAAGATTACAGCCTTGGAAACCTTACGGGGCATTTCTATTCTGTTCTATAAAGTCGCTGTGAGTCTGAATCCATAGCTTGCCTTCCCTTGCCCCTTCTCCCTCCCAATGTCCCTCTCCACTCCTCCATCCCCCTCAGAAACCCTAATTCTGCTTAATCTCTGACGAGGTAAATCAATATTGTGTACAGAGGTCAGGTCATGAGGTTTATCCTGTGACGACAGTGGGGCGCAAAGCCAGTGGTGTCACTAGGATAATGAGAACTGTCTAGAAAAATTTTGTGCAGTGTTTCAGCAGAAATTAATTTTTTAAATAAAAATATACCTGTAGTTAGTTATGACAATAAATTTTTTTTTCATAAGCCCAGCTTACACGTATCAATATACCTGTTGTTGTTGCTGCTGTTGTTAGGTGCTTTCGAGTAGGTTTTGACTCATAGCGACCCTACGTACAATAGAACGAAACTCTCCCTTCTCCCCAAAATCGTTGTTATGCTTGAGGCCATTGTTGCAGCCATTATGTCAATCCATCTCCTTGAGGGACTTCCTCTTTTTTGCTCACTCTCTCCTTTACCAAGCTTGATGTCCTCCAGGAACTGGTCCCTTCTGATAACATGTCCAAAGGACCTACAAGGCTAAAAGTCTATGCTAACTTATTTTTTGAACTTTATACTGCACTCTGGTCGCAGCTGTCATTATTACCCAATTACAAGGACGCTTCCAATCACGTGGTTCCATCTGCACACGCTATGAGCACGTTTTCTTTGCCGCCAGTGTTTTTGTAGTTTCTGATTTTGTCAAATTTTCTGGTGTTTTAGTTACAATCTTGTAGTAATTAGCATGGGGAGGGGGTGACACCATGCGTTACTGCACTGAGTGACACCAACCCTAGTGGTGCCACTGGCAAAGCTGGATAATATCACCATTCAATTTCTTTTCAGCTCTAAGAGTCCTGGGATCTTATCATTTCAAAGACGGCAAGATACATCAGTTCATCACCGATGCATCACAGAAATGGTGGTTCCTAATCATCAGAGAATGTTGTAAATGTTCAAATATTTTCCCTATGGAGGATGGAGAAAGAAATATTCAGCAAGAGAATAGACAAAATGTGAACACAAATATTCACGAGCACCTTGGGAGGAAAATTTTCAGCTAACAGTGCCAGATTTAAGACAATGTGGTTTATTTTGTGTGTGAATTTGCCAAAGCGGGGTGGGAAACAACACAATTTCAACTAAGCCAAACAGACTAATGCTGGGGGGGAAAAAAAAAAGTATCACTGCAAAGCTCTACCTGGTTCCCTATTTAGATTTGCTCCATAGAACACTACCTCCTAGAGGCTGAATGAAAACCAAAACCCCTACCTTAATAATCGAGTGCATTCTGAACAGCACTTTATTGATACCAAAATTCAAAATCAGAGTGTTCGGTGTACTGTGGTCTCATTCATTTGGCTTGCATAGTATAGTCCCCAAATTGGTTATTCCTTTCTTTACAATTCAGGCTCCTGATTCCATTTGGTGATGACAGCTCTGAAATTTGGGTCTGTAAGGCTTGTTGATTCTAGGCAGTTGGCAATTTTCTCTGTTCTTCCCTGGGCATGTTGTGGGCATCTTACTAGTTGGTTAAAGATAATTGGGAGGGAAAAGCTGTGTAGCCTAATAGGAAGATGCAACAGCTGAGCCTGTCTTTTTCTAAGCCTAGATGTTTTCAGAAGGAAGTTTTTTATTTGGTTTGCTTTTATGAGGTAGAAAAAGCACTGAATGAATGGTGTGCTCATAGTATGTTGAGCTATAACATGGCCCTGAGTTTGAATTGATGGCAATGGGTTTGCTGTTTTTTGTGTGTGTGTCTCAAGGATCGATCTTACTTGACTGTGAGCTCTGGGAGGTGCAGGAGCTGTGCGTTTCTCACCACTGAGTCCCCATTGCGGATTGTGGTATCTGATGCACCGTAGGTGCTTGGGGATGTTTGCTTAATAAATGAAAAACCAAATAGACAGCTATGGGGAAGGGTCTATCAGTTCCAGTTATATGAGAGATTAATGATCAACAGGATAAAACCAAACATACACAAACACACCTGCTCCTGGCAGAGAGACAGCCCCACCATACTTCTCTGGGGCTGAATGTCTGCCTAGTGGCGGCATCTGGTCTCTTGTCTCAGCCAATGGTTCTCTTTTACCTGGACCCATATTTAAGGGTCCGTCTCTGGGATGCAGGAGGTGTGTTTGGGACTTACCAGTTTTAGAAACAAATACTTAAATGTGCAGTCCCCAAAGCTGACAGCCATTAATACACAAATTATTTCAGGCCATTTGGCAGCCCTTTGTTTTCACCATCTTAAGACTATCTAGACACTTTCGATGCTGCGAAAACTTGACTCAGAAAATGGGCTTCTGCAGGATCATGCAAACAGCCTCTGGCTTTACCTCCACGAATCCCAGCACAGTAGGATGAAACATGAGATATCCAGCCCAACATCCAGGTTTTTGGTAGATTCTATGTTCAAAATCCAGCTGTTTCCCCAAGTCGCATAAGCAAGGCATCTGCGGGGGGAGGAGGGAGGGGGGCAGCCTGATGGTTCATTAGGTTGTGTTGGCATCACTGGGGAGATGACTTCAAGGGGTGTGGCTTCTTCTGGTCCTATTGATCTAAAGGCCTCAGCCACTGGGACTGAGAAGCTGGGTGGGGGAGTGGGCACCAAGGGAAAACTCAAGCTCTTTTTTAATGCTGAGTGAAGGCCCACCAGAGTCCAGAGCAAGTGCGTATAGCCCATTTCAGAGATGAGATAATCTGGAGTGCTTTCACTTCAAAGTTTGCCAGAGCTCTTTGGCTCGGAGGAGGCATTGGCGGTAAAAGTGTTATGCTAACGAAACTTTACTCCAGTTCCAATGAGGAAGATGGCCTTTCCCCAAATGTGGGTTTCTGTTGGTTTCCTCTACTTGCCTAATGGCACTGCAGAATAGAGTTGTGGTGATCTGCTTCCGTAGAAATCGCAGCCAAGAAAACCCTCTGGAGCTCAGTTCTGTTCGGTAGCACACGAAGTCTCCATGAGTTAAAATCAACTCATCAGCGGTGGGGTTTTCTTCTTTCTTTTATGGTAGGTGGAAATATTAGCAGTGGAGTGTTGTTAAGCAAAGTGCCCAATGGTGCATAGCAGTATTGCCATAATCACATTTTGAAGAGGTCATAGAGAGACTCAAAGCAACTGTGCTTCCTCCTAACCACTGTGGACATTTCACAGGTGG
This sequence comes from Loxodonta africana, assembly GCF_030014295.1. Taxonomy (NCBI): domain Eukaryota; kingdom Metazoa; phylum Chordata; class Mammalia; order Proboscidea; family Elephantidae; genus Loxodonta; species Loxodonta africana. The sequence goes on from NC_087348.1 coordinate 49,574,013, forward strand.
CTGACTATCAACACCACTCTTGCTAATGTTTCTATTAGGAGCCTTCGTGGCGCAGTGGAACCCACTCAGCCACAATGTGGAAGAAGGACCTGACAATCTGCTTCTGTAAAGATTACAGTCAAAACCCTATGGGGCAGTTCTACTTTGTCACATGGGGTTGCTATGAATTCTGACTCAATGGTACCCAAAAATGACAATGTTTTCACCACTCGGTCCCATACTCCTTTCTAAGCACATTCTTTCTGGCGTATAGTGGCCAGCAAAGCTCATGAAATGGATGCACTATATTTACTCGGGGAAGTCTAGAGACTCTGGAATAAGTTTGTTCTTCTGTTTCTGATAGGGATCCAGCAAGGAGCAGGTAGGTTTGCACGCTTCTTTTCCAGCTTTCTGGGTCTGTGTCTGCCTGCCATCCCTGGGCACCACTTCTTTTCACTTGATTACTTCCTTTGTCCTGAAAGCTAAGAGTAGCCAGCCTCCAAGAGGAAGGAAAAAGAGAAGGGAGGAGTACAGAGCCCCTCAGTTTCCTGGGCCCATTGGTCTGTTTTCTACACTGGTCCCTAACCCATGGCGAGCCCACACAGGCTCCAAGTTTATTCCTCATCACTGCAGCAAGGCAGTGGTGTTGCATCATCTTTCGTGCATATTTGAGCCCTTTTTAGAGAAGGGTAGAGGGGAAAGTAAAAAATTCACCCTCAGTCTCTCATTACTTTCTGAGTACTTGGCAGAGAACTTCAGCAGATTAGGTCCCAGTGAGAAGCAACACTGTGTGGCTCCCCAAGCCTTGATCAAGCCACAAAAACCCCAGGGTCATGGTTCTCTGTGAGGTATACCAACTCTTCAGAAACAATCAGAATTGGTGTTTGTTTGTTTTTGTTACAGGTTCTCTCTCCTCTCCTCTAACTCACCTCTGCCTGAAAGCTACTTCTTACTCAATATTCTGCTTTCTTAGACATTTTTTTTAAATTTTTATTGAGCTTCACGTGAACGTTTACAAATCAAGTCAGTCTGTCACATATAAGCTTATATACACCTTACTCCATACTCCCACTTGCTCTCCCCCTAATGAGTCAGCCCTTCCAGTTTCTCCTTTCGTGACAATTTTGCCAGCTTCCAACTCTCTCTATCCTCCCATCCCCCCTCCAGACAGGAGATGCCAACACAGACTCAAGTGTCCACCTGATACAAGTAGCTCACTCTTAACCAGCATCTCTCTCCTACCCATTGTCCAGTCCCTTCCATGTCTGATGAGTTGTCTTCGGGAATGGTTCCTGTCCTGGGCCAACAGAAGGTTTGGGGACCATGACGGCCGGGATTCCTCTAGTCTCAGTCAGACCATGAAGTCTGGTCTTTTTGTGAGAATTTGGGGTCTGCATCCCACTGATCTCCTGCTCCCTCAGGGGTTCTCTGTTGTGCTCCCTGTCAGGGCAGTCATCGGTTGTGGCCGGGCACCAACTAGTTCTTCTGGTCTCAGGATGATGTAAGTCTCTGGTTCCTGTGGCCCTTTCTGTCTCTTGGGCTCTTAGTTATCGTGTGACCTTGGTGTTCTTCATTCCCCTTTGATCCAGGTGGGTTGAGACCAATTGATGCATCTTAGGTGGCCGCTTGTTAGCATTTAAGACCCCAGACGCCACATTTCAAAGTGGGATGCAAAATGTTTTCATAATAGAATTATTTTGCCAATTGACTTAGAAGTCCCCTTAAACCATAGTTCCCAAACCCCCGCCCTTGCTCCGCTGACCTTTGAAGCATTCAGTTTATCCCGGAAACTTCTTTGCTTTTGGTCCAGTCCAGTTGAGCTGACCTTCCATGTACTGAGTATTGTCCTTCCCTTCACCTAAAGTAGTTCTTATCTACTAACTAATCAGTAAAAAGCCCCTCTCCCACCCCCCTCCCCCTCCTCGTAACCACAAAAGTATGTGTTCTTTTCAGTTTATACTATTTCTCAAGATCTTATAATAGTGGTCTTATACAATATTTGTCCTTTTGCCTCTAATTTCACTCAGCATAATGCCTTCCAGGTTCCTCCATGTTATGAAATGTTTCACAGATTCGTCACTGTTCTTTATCGATGCGTAGTATTCCATTGTGTGAATATACCACAATTTATTTAACCATTCATCCGTTGATGGACACCTTGGTTGCTTCCAGCTTTTTGCTATTGTAAACGGAGGTGCAATAAACATGGGTGTGCATGTATCTGTTTGTGTGAAGGTTCTTATTTCTCTAGGGTATATTCCGAGGAGTGGGATTTCTGGGTTGTATGGTAGTTCTATTTCTAACTGTTTAAAATAACGCCAGATAGATTTCCAAAGTGGTTGTACCATTTTACATTCCCACCAGCAGTGTATAAGAGTTCCAATCTCTCCGCAGCCTCCCCAACATTTATTATTTTGTGTTTTTTGGATTAATGCCAGCCTTGTTGGAGTGAGATGGAATCTCATCGTAGTTTTAATTTGCATTTCTGTAATGGCTAATGATCGAGAGCATTTTCTCATGTATCTGTTAGCTGCCTGAATATCTTCTTTAGTGAAGTGTGTGTTCATATCCTTTGCCCACTTCTTGATTGGGTTGTTTGTCTTTTTGTGGTTGAGTTTTGACAGAATCATATAGATTTTAGAGATCAGGTGCTGGTCGGAGATGTCATAGCTGAAAATTCTTTCCCAGTCTGTAGGTGGTCTTTTTACTCTTTTGGTGAAGTCTTTAGATGAGCATAGGTGTTTGATTTTTAGGAGCTCTCAGTTATTGGGTTTCTCTTCATCATTTTTGGTAATGTTTTGTATTCTGTTTATGCCTTGTATTAGGGCTCCTAGGGTTGTCCCTATTTTTTCTTCCATGATCTTTATCGTTTTAGTCTTTATGTTTAGGTCTTTGATCCACTTGGAGTTAGTTTTTGTGCATGGTGTGAGGTATGAGTCCTGTTTCATTTTTTTGCAAATGGATATCCAGTTATGCCAGCACCATTTGTTAAAAAGACTATCTTTTCCCCAGTTAACTGACACTGGGCCTTTGTCAAATATCAGCTGCTCATATGTGGATGGATTTATATCTGGGTTCTCAATTCTGTTCCATTGGTCTATGTGCCTGTTGTACCAGTACCAGGCTGTTTTGACTACTGTGGCTGTATAATAGGTTCTGAAATCAGGTAGAGTGAGGCCTCCCACTTTCTTCTTCTTTTTCAGTAATGCTTTACTTATCTGAGGCTTCTTTTCCTTCCATATGAAGTTGGTGATTTGTTTCTCCATCACATTAAAAAAAGTCATTGGAATTTGGATCGGAAGTGCATTGTATGTGTAGATGGCTTTTGGTAGAATAGACATTTTTACTATGTTAAGTCTTCCTATCCATGAGCAAGGTATATTTTTCCACTTAAGTAGGTCCTTTTTAGTTTCTTGTAGTAGTTGCTTTCTTAGACTTTTATTTGGAGTACAGCCCATCATGACCTCTCTAAAGTCAAGACCATCCAGCTTCAACATCTGCTGCTAACACTCTGTTTCTTGCGATTTCCTAAAGAGAGAATCCAATTGGCCCAGCCCACGGGCTGAGCCACATCTTAGCTGCTGGTCAGCCTATGGCTCCTAGGCTGGATGTCTCTCCTGTCCAACCAGCTTAGGCCAGAGGGCAGAGCATGCTGTGTTACACACGGTCTCTGGATAGGGCTAAAGATATGGCAGGCATCATGGCTGCCAGGACTAGCACAGGGTGGGAGAGGTAGGTGGTCTTTGGAGTTTGTGTCCCATATCAGTGTCATCCCTGGTCTCATCGGTAGGTACAGTCCTCAAGGGATTCCTTTATGCTCTCAGAAGGACACTTGAATAGTTATTGGCTTCTTCTGCCCCGGGGCACCATCAGTCCCAAGAATACATCTTCCTTTAGTTGCCATGTCATGGATAGTCTGCTGCTGCTTCTCTGGGGCCTGTGAAAGGCCAAGGAGCAAGCTTCTTTCCACCCATGACCTCATGCCCTACATAGGGACATTTTCTGGGCCCACTTTGGGTCTGCCAGGCCTGTAACCCTGTGGCTGTTCTTTAACAACCCCCAGCAGGAACCTCTGCACAATTGGGTCATGAAGGGGATTCCATCTCACCCTCTGGAGGAGGTAAAATGAGAGCCAGGCAGGTTTTGGGGTATGAAAGCCTTTGTCATTTTATTTTACAATAAAAAATTCTAACAGCATGTGAACGCTCTGTTCCCGGCAGAGGCTAAGGATGTACAAAGTTCTTTAGAAAGCAAAGTGTTACAATGAGAACAGCGACATTCAAAGCTCCCATTTAGTACTTGTCTGTCTGTGCTCAATGGGTCTAATGGGGCTGGTAAAGAAACACAGGACTGAGTTCTTTCCCCCCAGATTAAAGCACACGTACAAGTACTTACACCACCTCCAAATCACATGCAACAACAGTAACAGCAAAATACAACTCCAGATGAGGCTGGCTTCTGCGGGCACTTCCAAACTTAGGAACTTCTTTATTCTTCCTCAACAAGAAGTTGTGTCACAGACCATGTGAAAACACAAAATAACTTCGTGGATGGGGGAGCTGAAATATCTTGTTAGATAAAACTGGATTATGAAGCAAATAATTTAGTAAGAATAATTTCCAATACACTCTGTCCTACAGGGTTGCTATGAGTCGGCATCGACTCAACAGCACACAACAACCTTCCAACATAAGTTTTACGACATTATCTGATACATTACGCCATGTGTTCCTCACAGCAACCATGTGAGGTAGGAGGTGTGAATGTTGTTATACCCATTTGACAGATGAGGACTCTGAGACTGGTTTAAAGCAAGTGTCCCAAGGTCTAGAATATTTACACCTTTTTCAGAATTTCCAGTCCAGTGATACTCCTCTGACTCTGTTCTGTGTAAATATTCTCTATATTCAGTTTGTGTGTAGGGTGGGTGAGAATAAACATAAGGAAGAGATGGAAGAAAATAAGACAAGGCCACAGTGAATATCTGTAAAATCCATTGATGGCATCCCCTCATAACTTAAAAATGTCCGACCAAGGTCAGAGAATGAAAATTATCAATATAGGTTTCATTACATAATGGTGCTCCCTAAAATATAGGTTTGACTTATGACAAATTCTGCCCTGTCACAAATTTCCTTGTTTTTTAAACCTGTAGAATCAAAGCCAATGGAACATCTTCTACAATAATTTGTTTCTGGCACTATTCAGTGTATTTTCTAAATATTCCTTTTCAGAAACACCCTACATTTTAGCACTTGTCATAGGCCAGGATTCTGTAACAGTTCACCTTAAAAAATCAAGAGGCCTTTCAATTCTCAGGACACTAACTTGTTATATTTGGAAGGTCAGAGCTACAATATCAGTTTGACCTGAAACCAATTTTGTTTCAAAAGACTCGATTGAGAGGCTCATCGGTTTTCTCACCCATGCAAGTTGGTGGCCGTGAGTCACATTAATAGCACTTGAGCTAAGACCATGCAATTCAATTTACAAGTATTTATAGTCTACTGAGCAAGGTATTGTGCTAACTGGGTCTTAGTCAGAACTCACTTCTTAGGCCAGCAGCAGTATCAGCAGTACTGGTGCTGGGGTGGGAAGTGGCCAAGGCAGGTCCGGCCAGCCTACCAGGGTTTTAAGAGCATGCATTCTCACCTGATGCTGGACTGAAGGATACCCCTTCTTCTATGTGACAGGATCCACAGGGATTGCTCACTCAGTACTGGCTACTGGGTGGCATCCTAGGAGTTCCAGTCAATTCCACCTGTAGTAGGTTCCTTTTGAAAGTCCTGCCCGGCTCATGCTCCCTCCTCTGCACATTGGCCCCCATCAAAATCCTCCTCTGAAGGGTCAGTCCAAGTGGCCATGCTTATATTACATGACCCTGCCTATCCATTGATATCTTGTCAATTTAAGGTTTTCTTGGCTGGGCACCAGACCGGGGGGGTGGCTCATTCGTGACAGATGAACCGCATCAACCAGATTCTTAAGAATCTGCCCTAGTGGCCAAAGATGGTAGTCAGAGAGTGGTGGAAACTGAAAAGGAAAAGTTGTACAGAGTGGATCCTGGGCTGGATTTTTTTTGGTTAAGAGCTATGGCTGCTAACCAAAAGGTGGGCAGTTTGAATCCTTGGAAACCCTATGTGGCAGTTCTACTCTCTCCTATAGGGTTGCAGTGAGTCAGTATCAACTCAACGGTGATGGGTTTTTTTTTTTTTTTTTTTAATATCTTAATGAGAAAGCAGAGAAAGTTTGTTGGTTGAGGGGAGAGAACTGGGCAGATAAGAAGAGAAAAACAGCAATGAAAACTCGTGTGGAAAGAGCACATGAGATAAAGAGAGCAAGAGTGAGGGCTGCTGGCTTGATCCCTTCCCCATGATGGGAGCTGTTTTTTTTTTTTTTCATGATAGATCCCTGTTCTTTCAGTCAACCCCTACACTTAAGTGTGAGTGGGTTTTTGTCCTTGCCAAGTTCTTTGACTAGAATATCTTTAAGCTTGGACTAAATGGCAGGATTTAATTTCTAGCACTTAGACCTGAGTTGGTTACTACTCCAAACTCAATCATTCTCCTTTCTGAAGAACTTTTGGCTGAATTTTATAAGGAAAATCCAAATTATTTTCTGGTGTATCATGTAAGATAAAAGAAATGGGTTAAGTTCAAATTCTGTTCTCAAAGTTTAAAAATAAAATCTGCTATTTTATTCATTAAACATTGAGCACCTGTGTGTTACGTAGAAAAAAAGTAGCTCATTTATATATAATCAATTTTTAATGAATTATGGTGTTGGCGAAGAATACTGAATATACCATGGACTGCCAGAAGAACGAACAAATCTGTCTTGGACGAAGTACAGCCAGAATGCTCCTTAGATGCAAGGATGGCGAGACTTCGTCTCACATACTTTGAACATATTATCAGGAGGGACCAGTCCCTGGAGAAGGACATCATGCTTGGTAAAGTAGAGGGTCAGCGAATGAGAGGAAGATCTTTAATGATACACATCAACACACTGGCTGCAACAATGGGTTCAAGCATAGCAACGATTATGAGGATGGTGCAGGACCAGCCAGGCAGTGTTTTGTTCTGCTGTACATAGGGTTGCTAGGAGTCAGAATTGGCTCAAAAGCACCTAACAACAGCACTATTTAAATCTTTTGATCCATTACCCTAATTTAGTGAAGCGTTTTTATCAGGTATTTAAATTCCTCACACCCTCCAATTTACATTCTCTCTCAGGAGGGTTTTCTTTTTCTTTTCTAAATCATAGATCTAACAATTTCCTATCCATTCTTCCATCAAGATTGCTCAGAAATTACATGCCTTTCTGCTGAGTCCTTAAATTAACAAACACACAATATAATGTCCCCCGGGACCAGAGAATTGATTCTTACATAACCTATCCTGAAAGAGGCAACTTCCTGCTCCAGCGGTAACAATTTCCCTCTCGTTATTGCACAAGCCTCAGATCATGCTATCAGGGCACACGACAGGCCTTGGTGCTCCTGCACCACTGTAGGCATTGTCAACCCAATGCAGAGAATGGCATCTGCTGCCTCACGGTGACAAGTTGTAATGGTGTCCCTGTCCATTTGGATCCATAGCCCTGAGAGAGGAATACATCCCCACATCATGAATAGCAGTTGAGAACACCATTTCTTTGATGGCCCTCTCTGGAAGAAGCCACTTTTGTAGAATGTATTTCTTTTTCATTAATGCAGAAGAATCACATCAAGACCAGTGCCAACAAGTGTTTATTATGCCACAAATGATTTGCACTCTACACACTTTATCTGAAGTTCCCTACATATTCAGTCATCTTTTTTCTTCTCAAGAACATGAGGAGGGCCTCACATGACCCTTGTATACTTTTAAAAAATTACAGCACAGTTAAAGAAGTGTGTCACAGACAAGCATGGAGGCAGCATGGTGAAATGGGAAGCAAGTTGGATTAATGAATCCACAGGCTTGATTCTGAATCCTCGGGCAGCTCACACCATGTTTCTGAACTTCAGCTTCCTCCTCTGAGGTCTCCAAGGTCCTTCCTTTGTGGCTCCTGTGACTCTGGAGTATCACGATGAACACAGTTAACTGCCGCCTCCTCTGGGCTCTCACAGAACTCTACTTTTACTTCCATGAGGCACTTTTTTTTTTAAAACCATCTGATTTTTCTCAGAGTAAACTGTACAATTATCTGTCACCTCCATATGGTCAGAGAAAGGACCACATCTCAGTCAGTGAAAACAATGGTGGCTGTCTCCCAATTGGTAGAAAAATATGGACACATTGGTATCTTTCCAATTTATGGTTTTCTTCCCATATATTTTTCTTACACTTGCGGTGTCTATGTTCAAAGAGTGTTTGATTTAACATGTTAGATATTTAGTCACCTTAGTTGACTCAATATTTCATGGGGTTCTGTGAAGACCACATGATTTGTGGCTCTACTCTCTCAGCAAGCTGGAGCTGTATACCACTGTGAACTGTGGACTCATTCTCTGTGAGTCACAGGAACATCCAAAGTCCAAACGCTGTTTTTTGAAGCATGTACATACATTTCAATTATACTAAGGTCTTGACACTTCATTTTCACATACAGTATTTCCAGGCATTTACCAAGTAGACAAAGTACTGGATAGATATCATTGCACTCATGAAATATTAATGTTATTGATAAAGTGGGACAATGTAATTGACTTTATCAGACTCATACCATTTGCATGAAAAGGCTGAGTTTCTTTGGCTCTTTGTTCATTCAAGTGCACTGCATGCCTATTTTGATAGACTTAGGCGTGTTAATCTGTCAATAAAATCTTGCACTGTCCACAGTGTTTTGCAAGCTCATTTGGGTTTTGGACTACAACAACTGGCCATTGGTAGAAATATACCATATATACACATGGAAATTACAAAAATACATTTTATTTATAGCTGATTTTTTTTTTTTTTTAAGTAACAAAAAGCTAACACTATGAAAGATCAACCAGCATACCAAAAGGACACTAACTAATATCTGAGTGAGAGACCCGTTTGGGGATTCCATGACACACCATCTCCAGTACTTTCCAGAAAAGGCGATTTGCTACTGGGAAATAAAAACAGCTTCTTTGAAAAGTCTGTGCTTTGACAATTTGAGTCTCCAACTCTAATCAGTTCCATTCCTACTCTTCTCTCAGATTTTAAATTCCCACCTTCTTCTTTCAGTAAAGACCAAAGAAACTCATGAACAGAAGGAAAGATGGCCTCAGAAGGGGATGGAAACAGCTGAAGCTAAATGGATCATGGGTGAAGGCAGGACAAGACCTCATTCTCCAGCAGACACCAAGTAAGCCCCCAACATTGTACACGGCTCCCAAATTTGGTGAGGAAACCAAAGATTTCCCTCCCTCTTCACTACCAAAGTCAGTGACTGTTTTGTTTGCTTTGACGGGTACTGAACTGCTGGCACCTTCAGTGCTGCAAAGTTACATCCTCTGCCTGGTTATGTCCTCTGTCTGGAGCTCTGGTGGCCGACTCCCCATGCCAGGCAGGATGATTTACAAGATCCTGGTCACAAGGTTGGCTGCCTTGTTATTTCAGCAAATGTCCTCTGCATCCATTAAACTGCACGGATCTGGCTGAATTCATACACTTTGAAAAATGTTATTTACATTTAAACATAAATCAACAGATTCTCTACATTCGTAAGCTTCTACACACACTGGCCGCAGCCTGGGGAGACTGTGAATCCCCCATTCTGGTCTCTAATAGGCATCAATTGCTGTTTCCTTTTATAGCACTTGGCAGCACATGCTGGACGTCATTGTTAAAGAGGCAGAGGTTTTCTCGTAAAAGTCAATGTATCTATTATCTCGGAAGAGAGAGACGCTCCATTCTCAGGCCACTTTCAATGCAGGGCAAAGAAACACCTCCACACATAGCTGTTTTTCCTTTGTAGGATCCTAAAAGCTCTTAGCACCGATCCTCTTTCAGTTAGATCCCAACTTGTAGGGTACTCTACTTCCAAAATGACAGCATCTTTTCAAAAACCTGTCCACACAAATCTACCATCCTTTCTCATCTTCTCTCTTAGTTGGCCTTTGTTTAATACCTGGGGGAGGGGGAAGAGTCAGGCCTATTTATAGGCGCAGCCACTGGTAGTACTTACTGGTTTTCATCCAATTCATTTGATTTTGAACATGAACTTTTAAAAAGAAAGACTCAAGTTCCTTGGCTGGAGTCAGCACCTTTCTTACAGACTGGAGATGATTTTTACAGTTACAATCACAGGTGGATGAGAGAGAGTACAGTCTGGTGCTTAATCCACAGTCCTGCATTGGCTTTAACACAGAAACAAAGTTAACATGCAGAGGTCACTGAAGATAGAGCTAGATTTCCCCCCCGGTGGTTTATTAGAATGTGGTATTGGATAAGAATCTGTAGATTAGCTAATGCCTTTTGTGACTAAGCCTCCATAAGGAAACACACCCATTGTTCATACATTTAACAGAATATCAAACATATGGTCCCAAGCTGGGACTTCTTGACACACGATCAGTTGACTACGCCAAGAATCCAGCCGTTCAAAACTTTCCTATGTTTCCCAGAAGTCTCACTGTTCACCTTATCAGAAACAGAGGGTGAGAAAGACTCACCCATTGTCTATGTCTTCTCACAAGTCCCAAGATGTTAGGCTTGAGAAACCCAAAGACCGTTTCCTCAGAGTTTGGAAGTCAAGAGTCCCCTGGGGACAAGGCATTAGACCTGGAACTCAAACATGTCCGTTTGTTTCTTGGCCAGCTTGGCCACCTCTTCCCGGATGGCCTTGACAAGGGCTGCAGTGGAGATGTTGGTCAGGGGCGTGTCTGACGGGTCATTCTCTGCTAGGCTCTGCTGTGAGGCCGCTGTGGAGGGTACTGGGGCTTGCTCCAAGCTGGGGTGCAAGTTGGATGGCTGGCTGTACTGACGAGGCAGCCTTGAGGGTGAGTTCTGCTGATAACGTGACCGCGGATAAGCTTCGATGTATCCTGGGAGAGAGACCTGCAGAAGCCATAGGGAAACAAAGACGTAGGGTTAGGGAAGTGTCCAAGTCACAGGATGTGCTCGATATTGGAAGCAGAAGGGATCTGAGGACAAGGAAAGACATTTAGAAGCAAATGGAAGCCAAGTACCATTGTCCAGGTTTTGTTTAGAAAATAGGTAATTTGCAATCACTGAATATGCTGGGTGAACGAGTTAACCAGGTGTTTTAACCCTTCCTGAAAACATCTGGATGATATCTGAGTCTATCTGAGTCTATTAATAAGCACAAGCCAGCAAGCACAACTGTCACTATTTAGGGATCACAAAGGAACTTGGGGTGTGTATTATTAATAATAGCTAACATAGATTGACCACTTATCATGTGCGAGGCCTAGTGCTAAGAGCTTTTATACACATTATCTCACTTAATTCTCAAAACAACCTATGAGGTATGTACTGTTATCCTTATTTTACAGATGAGGAGACTGAAGCAAAGAATTTGATACCGTAGTCTAAGGGTGACACAGTTAATAAGCCACTAAGCCATGTGTAAAAATGGCTCGGAGGCAGTGTCTGACCTCCTCCAACCCCACAAGGGCTAAGGAGAAGTAAGATCAACAGCACAAGGCTGACTCCCATTAGGAGATGGCCAGACAAGCCTCCTCTCTCCACCATCTTTACTAATTCCTTCACCAACCGTTCATTGCATAGCACTCTCTACTTTTCTGCTGGGTTCCATAATCCATTGCAATGGACACACAGAACTCATGGACCATACTCACGATTTTGGGGTTTATTAGGGAAGTAACAGTTACAATTCAGGCTCAGGAACACTCAGGCTACAGTTCTTCCATCAGGACAGTCTCCTCCAAACTATGCTCACAGGCAAGCGCCTCCCTAAGCCCTACATGTCTCCCCAAAGGCACTCAGCTTTCTCTCTCCGTGGACTGGGAAGTCTACCGCGCCATCTCCTGCTGTTGGGTCTCTGCTGCTAGGTCTCTCCTGCCACCGCTTCTCACTGTCTTCAGGGTTATAGCTTATGCTCTCCCCTTCTCTCTCTCCGTCTCCTGCTTTCAGGAGCTTCTCAGCACAGGGATCCTGGGTCCAAAGGACGCACTCTCTGCCCCTGGCTGTTCTTCCTTGGTGGTGGTAGGATTCTCCTCTTTGCTCTGGAATTGGCTCTTTTAAAGCAAAACTGACCAATCCCCTTGGTGGACCACAATTACCTTATCACACAGTACTGCCCAATCACCAGGATGGGAGTTACAAGACCATGGCTAGAAAGCCACACAAAAGTAATCGGTTGCACTGCACCATGTTTGGTGACCCCATGTGTGTCAGAGTATCACTGTGCTCCATAGGGTTTTCAATGGCTGACTTTTTGTTTGTAAATTGTGTGTTCCTCATTTTCATAGTATTTGACTTTATGTTTGCTGAGTCATTACGTTTTTCTTGGTTTTTATTTTGAGTTATGGAGTTGTTATAACTCTTTATGGTTACCTTAATATTTACCCCTATTTTTCTAAGTAAAAACCTAACTTGTATTGTCCTATATCACCTTGTATCCCTCTCCATATGGCAGTTCTATGCCTCCTGTATTTAGTCCCTCTTTTTGATTACTGTGATCTTTTACATATTGACTTCAATGATTCCCTGTTTTGAGTGTTTTTTTCTTTTTAAAATTAATCTTAATTTGTTTTTGTGATTTCCCTATTTGAGTTGATAACAGGATGCTCTGTTCTGTGACCTTGTGTTGTGCTGGTATCTGATATTATTGGTTTTCTGACCAAACAATTTCCTTTAGTATTTCTTGTAGCTTTGGTTTGGTTTTTGCAAATTCTCTAAACTTGTGTTTATCTGTAAATGTCTTAATTTCACCTTCATATTTCAGAGAGAGTTTTGCTGGATATATGATCCTTGGCTGGCAGTTTTTCTCCTTCAGTGCTCTATATATGTCATCCCATTGCCTTCTTGACTGCATGGTTTCTGCTGAGTAGTCTGAACTTATTGATTTTCCTTTGTAGGAGACCTTCCTTTTATCCCTGGCTGCTTTTAAAATTTTTTATCTTTGGTTTTGGTAAGTTTGCTGATAATATGTCTTGGTGATTTTCTTTTTGGATCAATCTTAAATGGGGTTCGATGAGCATCTTGGATAGATATCCTTTCGTCTTTCGTGATGTCAGGGAAATTTTCTGCCAACAGATCTTCAACTATTCTGTGTTTTCTGTGATCCCTCCCTGCTCTGGGACTCCAATCACACGCAAGTTATTCTTCTTGATAGAGTTCCACATGATTCTTAGGGTTTCTTCATTTTTTTAAATTCTTTTATCTGATTTTTTTTCAGCTATATTGGTGTCAATTTCCTGGTCCTCCAGATCTCCCACTCTGCATTCCAATTGCTCGAGTCTGCTCCTCTGACTTCCTATTGTGTTGTCTAATTCTGTAATTTTATTGTTAACTTTTTGGATTTCTGAATGCTGTCTCTCTATGGATTCTTGCAACTTATTAATTTTTCCACTGTGTTTTTGAATAACCTTTTTGAGTTCTTCAACTGCTTTATCAGTGTGTTCCTTGGCTTTTTCTGTAGATTGCCTTATTTCATTTCTGAGGTCATCCCTGATGTCTTGAAGCATTCTGTAAATTAGTTTTTTATATTCTGTATCTGGCAATTCCAGGATTGTATCTTCATTTGGGAAAGATTTTGATTCTTTAGTTTGGGGAGTTGTAGAAGCAATCATGGTCTGCTTCTTTATGTGGTTTGATATCGATTGCTGTCTCCAAGCCATCACTAAGATATTGTAGTGATTTATTCTATGTTTGCTCACTGAGTCTTATCTTGTTTTGTTTTCTTTCAATATACGTAGATGGGCTACTAGATTGCGTTGTCTTGATTGTTGTAGCCCTTGATTCACTTATGTCCTATTACCAGCTGGTTTGGGCCGTTACCAGATATATAAGCCTAAGAGTCCATTCACTATTCTTGAGTAGAATCTGATTTTGGGTCATCAAGTGTGTGGTGCAGACTGTCATCTATCCACCTAGAGAAGTAGTGGTGATAGTTGTGTGCACCAGATTCTAGTAGCAGCAGGGGTTCTCACTCCAGGGGGGGCAGGATGCCGACAGGCTTCCCCCAAGTGCCAGTGAGGTAGGTGTGTCTCTATTCCTCAAGCACTTTGGTGGGTGGGCTCTGCAGCTGTACCTTAGGCCCCCAATGCAAGTACCTCTACAGATTGGTAGGTGTCACCCTCCTTAGACCCCTAAGGCAGGAGGCTAGGTGGTCTCGGGGGAGCTTCAGCCCTCAGTTCCCTGTTGTGGGCCAGTGAGGGCTCTGTTGAATATGCAGAGATATCAGACCTGGGAAACTTGTCTTTCCAGTAATCCACTAAAACAATTACAGTCAGATCCCTATCAGAAATGCCTTGCATTATAATAGCCACCTTGTTCCCTGTAGGGATGAAAGCCCAAGACTGTGGATCACATATGCTTGGCTGGAGCTGGTTCTGTGTTTTTAGTTCAATTAGGGAAGGATTTTTGGTCCCTGGGTTTTTTGTAGCTGCTTCTCTCAGGCCAGGAGAATGGGTTAGGAAAAGACGAAAAAAAAAAAAAAAAGAAATAAAAACCGCAGTGCAGCTCACTCTCTGGCTCAGGAAATTCCAATGTTAATGAAGCCGCCTGGGAAGGGGAGGGAGGGTTCAGATAAATAGGAGAGAGTAGCACCCTGGAATATAGACAAAGTTACTTATCTTGCTTGGGATGACTGTTTTATCTGAGATTCCTGGGGGGGGGGGGCGTCAACTGTGTGTGCTGGCTGGGTAGAGATTGTCCCCGAGGGTCAGGCCCGCCTCCCGTGCTTGCCTGTCTCAGAAGCTGTGGCAAGTTCCTCCGCTCCTAGTCCAAAGCCCAGCGCCAAGGTTCCCTGGCTGGGACGCCACACTCCTGGCTCCAAAACCAGTCGCTGCCTCCCGGTGACTTCTCCTCCTGTCAGCTGCGTCACTGCGCTGCCTGCGTGCACTGGTTGGGCTTCCCCCAAGGTCAGTTCTGGGGGCTAGGGCTGTGCCCCGTGTTTGCGCCATCTCAGGGTGCTGTGCTCAGCTCCCCTGCGCAATGGCTGACTTTTTGGAAGTACATCAGCAGGTCTTTCTTCCGCACCTCTAAGTGGAACTTCAAACCTCCAGTCTTTTGGTTAGCAGCCAAGTGCTTTACCGTTTGTACCACCAAGAGCTACTTGGGGTCACCATGAGTCAGGATCAACTTGACGGTAACCGGTACTGGTAAGCCAGGCTGGGAACAAGTCTGTCTGGCTCTAAGGGTGGGAATTAGCCACTGCACTAGAATGCCTTAAATCTGAGAATCATCTTCATTTTGTGAAAAAAATTTTAACTTTTCTTTAAAAGTAGAGGACAAACAATTCTATGCGTAAATGTACGGAAACTTCTAGTAATAGGGACAAGTTGGTAATTTGGGATTCAGGCTCAACCTTCACAGAACCACTGCCACACATGAGGATGCTGTTCCAGGGTAGCCCACAAAAGGCCGTGATATCCCATAATGTCAGCTGGGACACTGTAGGATAAGTGCTCCTGGGTGTAGCGGCATAGGGAGCTGCAGGGAATAGAGCATATGTGGGAGTCGGGCAGCTTTCCAGAAGAGGTAGCTTGGCTGAGTATGAAAGATGAACAGGCCAGGATGACAAGCTGGGGAGGGGCATACCAGGGAGAGGGTAAAGCAAAAGCAAAGACAGAGATGCAGAGTATAATGAGTTTGGTCTGACCAGAGAGGGCTTGTCTGTCAGGGGGAGGAGCTCAGGCCCGAGAGAGACAGGCAGGGCCAGGCCCTAAAGCCATGGAATGCCAGGCTAAGGAGTGTGGGTTTCCCTGGTGCATCCTGTTAGTTCGCTATGTAACACTTCTGAGGAATACGGTACGTTCCCATTCTTAATAGAAATGCTCACCCGGGCGCAGGGTGAGGATGGAATGGGATGGGATTGGGTGATGGCTCAGACACTTTGGGTCATGGAACATGTGGTGTGAACTAGTGCTGCCCCCAACCCCAAGATGTTCTGACAGCCCCTCCTGAGATGGCAAGGCTCCTAAGAGCCAATGCAGGGCTGATGCCTCGCCTGGGAGCCACTGAGGGGTGTCAGGCAGAAGAGCAGTCTGGATTTTAGAAAGGACACTCTGGAGGTGGATCCACTGGAGGCAGGGCGGAGGTGAGTTATAAGGCTGCCTCAATAGTCAGGTGAGAGCTGGTAAGGACCTGAGGGAGGGAAGAAATAATGGAAAGGACCCCCTAGTTTGGGACTTTAATTTCCCCATAAGACCCAAAGGCAAAAAGAGAAAGACAAAGTGGCAAATAGGTGCTAATGGTGGTCTTTGTACACAAGGGCTAGTGTGTTTCACTGGAACCTTAGAGGAAAACCAGAGTCAGACTGTCCGAGTCCTTGGGCCATAAGAGCTGGGGAAGTGCAGGCGATTGAGGTTAACGAGAAGCAAAGCCAGGACTTGGGATTCACACTTTAGATCTCAGCGTAGTCTTTCTTCCAGGAGACCTTCCGCAGCCCTGTATCAGGCTGGGGCTCCCTGTTAGATGCTTGCGTGCAGCTTCTCTAGCACAACAGTCATCACTCATCACATAACCACCTGTCTCAGACCGTCAACGTCGTGAAGGCAGGGACTGTGTCTCGTTTCTTACCACTGTACGCCAGTGCCCAGAATTGCGCAAGGACATAGTAGGGAGTCTCTCAGAACCTGGGGTTCTGAGGAACACAGTTTGAAAATCATTGGAGGATGATCACCTGGTGCCAAATATTTGTGAAGGAGGCTGCCATGTACCCCTTTACTTGCATTTCAAATTCAGCTAATTGTACTTGCCTAGAGCTGGAAGAGTTAATACTGACTCTGCATCAAGTGTCTCGGTGCTGGTGGCTGGAACGGGCAAAAGACACTTGACCCCACCGAAATGGCCTCAGGATAATATTCAGAAGTGGGACTGAAGCAAATTAGAGGAGGAGATGCAGGTAGAAGCCATCACATCTTGTCAGCCAAAACTCAGTACTGGCAAATTCCACTCCTTCCCTAGCCAGTGCCCATGGCAGACATCACCAATTGATTCCAGCACACTTTCCTTCTGAGTCCTCCCATCCCTGCTCCAGGCAGAGTCAATCAGAGGAAGCACCAACAATGAAACCTATTTGCCATCTCGGGACCTGGTGATTTTATCCAAGCTAGCTCCTTTCATTGGGATACTTGGGATCACAAAGGTCAGACATCCAAATGATGAAGGGGACTTTTTCTTCCATATGGATGTGCCAGGTGTGCCTTATCCTTGCTCTAATGTGGTATTTTTCTCAAACTGGTCTCTTCTGAGCTTCCTGGACTGTATTGTGCATGTCATAAATCACCCGTTCTCTTGGTTTGGTCCCTGGCTGCCGAGCTCCATGCATAGGCACACCTCCCTGCTTAACTACAGGTGATAACTGGGCTCTAGGAAAGACCCAGTTAGGCTGCAGCAATCACCTTCGTCTTAATTAAGAACAAATAATAGGAAGCTGGCTCTCCCTCACACGGAGGAGGATGAGCCCAGGATGATGGAGTTGTCCTGCCAGGAAGGTTAGGTTCTGATTTGCCAGGTTCCTTTTCCATCATCTTTAAAGTGATATGAACCCAAGGGCACCTGGATGTAGCTATAAAACTGGTGAAGTTATTATTCTAAGCGTCTTCAGGGCAAGGGTCAAGATTCTGGAAAGTACTTCTGCAGACTCCTGCAGAGTACCCAGGGAAATACTCTCACATCGTGGGTGAGTTGTCAAAGCTGCAGGATTACTGCCTGATTAACACTAGTGAGATATCATCTACCTCTGCCAAGTTACAATATTTGTACACAGTAAATGGAACAGTCAAATTGTCTCTGAATTTACCAACTTATATACAGTGACTTCAGCTACTGAGAACAGCTTAGGATGACAAAGGAAGCATTACGATTCATACACCTAACTGCAGGGAGTCCTTCAGGTCCTCTCTTAGAGCTTATTTACTTCAACTTTACAAACAATCCTAATGAGCTCGAACCTCCCTCACTTGCAGATCGTAGCACATTAGGAAAAGCATATTTACGGGTGAGCATATTGCTGGAGAAAACCCTGGTTGCATAGTGGTCAAGTGCTACAGCTGCTAACCAAAAGGTCAGCAGTTCGAATCCTTGGAACTCTATGGGGCAGTTCTACTCTGTCCTCAGGGTCGTTTTGAGTCAGATTCAACTCAACGGCAAGCGGTTTCGTTTGTTTTTTTTTTATATTGCTGGAAAGGAGGACATTAAGAGCAATAGAAAGTGCCAGATGGTAGCAAGGTCAGAGAAAGAAAAGCCATGTCCAATCATTATAATAACTCCAAAAATTATAATAGCTTGGGGATATCTGACAACAATAATAATCAGAGCCCATCCTACAAACCTCATTTAGTATAGTAAGGCAAAAAAACATTCAACCAGTCATTAAAGACAAATCAAATTATGTTATATCTTCTTGTTAAGCAGGAAGGAAGAGGATATAATTAATTAAAGAAATTTTTATGCAAGATGCCTTGTATTTTAAACTGCTTCAGAAATTAAAGCTTTCATCATCAGGAAAGTGAATATACAGAGGATAGCTTGACCCCTGGTGATGTCACTTAAATGTGGCATCACTACAAGAAGAACTGATATCAACACCAGGGTTAAGACTGGAGCCTGTAGGAGGAGAAGGCATGACCCCAAGGCTTGGACAGGGAAAAAAGCTGATGCTCCAGACCTTGGGTGTCAATGTGTTTCTAATTCTAGAAGGTACTCCAAGTGCTGAGACCAAACTCTAACGACTTGGAACAGGTGGCCTCGGGTTCAGCCAGGGGAGACAGTCTGCTTTCTTATCCATGATGGCCGATCTCAACCCCCTCTAGAGGTCACCACTGGCCTTCTTTTGGTTTGCTTGTTTTTTCCACCTGGCAGCCCTTAAATAGGTGACTCAGAAGGCAGGTTTGGGCATGAATATCCAGGTTCACCTGTTGCTACCCCTCTTTGGTCCAGGCTGGGGCAGGTCCACTGTGTCTTATGCTCCCACTTGTGATGAAGGAAGAAAACACAGGGATCATGACAAGACAGTCCTCAGAAGAAGTCAGGCAGGAAGCCTTGGGATCTACATGTGAGTTTCTAACAGTTCATTTTCTGATATTTAATCTAAATTTTTATAGAATTTCAAAGCTAAAAGGAACAAATTTAACGAAGGCTTTAGAGCCAGACAAACGCAGGTTTGAATTCTGGCGGTGGCACTTAGTAGCTGTGTGGCCTTAGATAAGTCAGGTCACCTGACTAGGCCTCAGTTTTCTCATCTGTGAAATGGGAATAATCGAGGGAATAGTAATACCTACCTGATAGGATTGTTGTGACAATTAAACAAGATAAACAAAACATCTAAAATATTAACTGGCACAAGATCAACAAATGGGAATTATTATTATAAAAAAAATTATTAAAAACTACTTGATTAAGGTCGCTTGCTAGAAAGAGGCAGAACCTGGACTTGATGGCAGGTCTCAAGTTCCCCCATCCAGAGGTGGTGGTTGTTGTCAGGTGCTGCGGAGTCGATTTACAACTCACAGCAAACCCACGTGACAGAGTAGAACTCCCCCACAGGGTTTTCTGGGCTGTAATCTTCATGGGAGCAAATCACCAGGTCTTTCTCCTACAGAGCAGCTGAGTAGGTTTGAACCGCTAACCTTCCAGTTAGCAGCTGAGGGCCTAACTGTTGCCCCCTGAGGGCTCCTTCCATCCGGAGGACGCCTACCTTATCACACTGTCTCCTTAAAAATGGCTGACTCTAGCCACCTGCTTGGTGGAAGGGGCTAAGGAAAAACAACACTTAATCTCAACCTTTTAACCCATTTTCTCCCTGAAATGTGTAAAGCACATTACACAAATGTGTAAAGGTTTTGAGAGGGAGCGAGCAAGGGTCTCACCGAATCGGCCCACTGGCCCGGGAGGTCGTTCTCTCCTGCATAGGACATCCAGGCCTGGTTCCTATAGGACGAGGGAGGCGTTGGGATGAAGTAGCCAGTGAAGCCGGGTCTGTTGGCAGCTGGGATGGCAAACACTGCCGGCACCGTATTACCTGGCATGGTGGAGATGGATGAGGCAGATTATGAGATGCTCATCTCTAGGATCCAGCCACTCAAGAACTGAATAAAGGTTTCCTGTCTGCTGTATTTGAAGTCTCGTTAAAGCAAGTCTGAGTTGAGAGGGGCTTGCTCTGGCTATAACACCTGCTGGGAGATGTAGTTCTATCCAAGGTAGGGTGCACCCTGGCCATGATGGCCGAGATCCTAGATAGGCTAGAAATAGGGAGGAGACTGGGATGTGGAGGACGGAACCTGGCCTCCCTTCTTTATGGGACTCATTCAGGGCCACTGTGTACAGCTGAGCGGTAGTGTACTGCTCAAGGGCATCTGGCCTAGGAGCCAAATAGGGCTAAAACACAGCCTCTGTTCTCTTTGCTTGGGCCGCGGTCTCCATTCGCTCAGAGAAAGGGAAGCTTTTTTCTAATTCTGCCAAAATGCAGTGTGGGCTAGGAGTGCCCAGGACTTTTCCCATCCTCCCATCCCCCTGAAGAGGGAGATGTGCGCCCAGCCAGCACCCTATCCACTGAGCCTACATCTCCACAAGCTAAAGCCAGGGAAGGAGGGGAGGACTCAGCACTGGCTCCAGCTGGGGGATGAGGGGACGAAGGCCTTGGGGGTTGCAGCACTCCAGATGCTGACGTCCACCTGGGGCCCCGGCCCTGCTCACTTCTGCCAGCTGGTGTGGAAGGCCTCATCCAGCTGTTGTGGCTCAGACCTAAGTCTGGCTTTCTGAAGGAGTGACGGTTCAGCTCCCCTCCCTGAATTCTCACCACCCTGCCCCTAACATCCCTGACCTGCTGGCTAGAGGAAATGACAGCTCCGTGTCCCAGTGTTTTCCTCCCAGGAGAATGTGTATTTTTAGACAGCCAAGGAAAGAATTTCACTGGTGGAATTTCTGGACACAGTGAATGCTTTCATAATGCTGACAATTGGGTGCCTGCCTAAAAGGTATGGTTTGAATAAAACTCAAAAACAAATTAGGGGTTCCATACAATGGAATATTATTCAGTCACAAAAAGGAATGAGGTACTGATATATGCTACAATGTACACGAGCTTTGGAAACATTATGCTAAGTGAAAGAAGTCAGACACAAAAGATCACATATTGTCTCGTTCCATTTATATGAAACATCCAGAATAGGTAAATTTAGAGAGAGAGATAGCAAACTAGGGTTGCCAAGGGCCTGGGGAGAAGGAGGGAGGGATGGGGAGTGAGTGCTTAATGGTTATGGGGTTTCCTTTTGGGGTGATGAGAATGTCTTGAAACTAGATAGAGTTGATAGCTGTACAACACTGTGAATGTACAAAATGCTACTGAACTGTACACCTAAAAATGGTTAATTTTATGTTATTTGAATTTTACATCAATAAAAACAATTAGAGCATGCCTAAACCTCAATGTTCATTTCAGCATTGTTTGTAATACTGCCAAACTGGAAACTTCCAATATGTACATCGGTAGGGTAGTTTTGTTTTTTTTTTTAGGGTAGTAGATAAACTGTGGCATATTCATATGATATTCATTATGGCAGTTTAAATGAATTAACTTCATCTATATGTAGCAACATGGAAAAACTCAAAAACAATGTTAAACCAAGAAAACAAACCACAGAAGGAAATGTATAGCATGATATCGCTTTGTAAACGTAAAATACATAAATCAATAATATGCTGTTTTAAATATATATGAATGTATATATATAACATTCTGTTTTACTATATATATATACACACAGACCAAAACCAACCAAACCTGTGCAGTCAATTCCGACTCATAGCAACCCTACAGGACAGAGTAGAACTGTCCCATACGGTTTCCAAGGAGTGCCTGGTGGACTCGAACTACTGACGTTTTGATTAGCAGCTGTACCTCTTAACTACCATACCACCAGGAAGGTTAAAACCACGACTTCAGGACTGTGATTACCTTTGGGGAGAGGGAAGGAAATGAGGTGGAGGTGGACGGCTGTATCTGTAATGCTTCAAAAATACAATAAAAAAAAATCTGAGGTCTGCAAACTGTTAACATATACCACGACTTAACATATCTTAACGTTTTGTCAGATTTCAGATCTTTTTAAGAAATAAAACCAGTAGCTCTACTGGTCAGGGCTACTGAAGTCACCAGGGATGCAGAGATACGATGGCTTTGATGCCTGGGTGTGGAAGGTAGAAGGAACCCCTCTGCAGAACGTGCATTTGGGGGCGGGGTAGGGCGGGGGCGACAGCAGCAGGTGCCGGGCTGGGGTACCGCTCAGGCTTTTTCCAGGCTCTCCTCCTCGTTTGCCCACCTGAGTAATTTAAAGCCGACTGATCCAACTGAGCCACGGACACGGGGCCTCTGGACACCTGGGCGAAGGAGGCGCTGTCGTGCAGCTGGGCCTGCTCTGGCCCCGCGGACTCGGCCATCCGTGTCTTGCTGCCGATGTCCGAGGTGGATCTGGATGGGGAACAGGGGCTGCATTAGCCGCTTCCGGCAGACTTCTCCGCGGGGCTGCCAGGGCAGGAGCAGTGGGCGGAAGTTCCTGCCAGTCAGTGGGCAGCCCACCCCCCCACGCCAAGCCCCACAAGGGTGGGGTCCTCAGGGCTGGATTTGCCCCCAAACAACTAAGGGACTTTCTAGGTGCGCCAACACGGCAGGAGGTGCCCAGACTAGTAGCAGCCCCCGTGGTGGCCCAGGTTGGAGTCATTTTTAGATATTCAAGGTCAGTTCTCCCCTAAGGGTGGCTCTGGTGTCTCTGGGTAGTAGAACACTTAATTTCCACATAAAAATAAGCAAAGCAATTAGTGCTGGGTATTAGCTGGGGATGGTCGACCTAGGAGGTGATGACATCATCGGCAGCCAATGAGAAGGTTCCGTCTGTAGCGAACGGTCTGCTCCTCCTCTTGACACTAGAACTAGTGACCCAGGAAGCTGGGATCACCGTCCCTTCTTCTAGGGACAGGAAACATGTGGGAAGCTCAGGCTGCTCCAGGGAGCAGGAGCCTAGCTTTCTGGGCATTATGAATGAGAACCCCCCTGCCCCCCTCCCCGCCCCCGGCAGCCAGAGAATCAGGCCCATTTAACACACCATATTTGCACTTAGTGCTCAGAAAGCCATGTATAGAACAGGAGTGCTGACTGCGTTGGGTAGACTCTGGCATCTCGCCCTTTTATAAAGGGGGTTGCAGGCTCTGTCTTTCTGTACAGGCATCACCCTTTGCCTGAGGCAGTCTCACAGAAGGAAGTCAGACTCCCCTAAAATTAAAAGGGGAGGGAGGCAAAAGCTGCTGCACGGGTGGGCAGGCTGCCAGCCCACAAGGCCACCCTCTGAGCAGGAGCGGCTGTCACAGTAAGAGCAGAAAAGAGCCACAGCAAGGGAACTGGGTGAGGAAGCAGAGGGCTGGGTTCCAGCTACTTCCCCTCTCTGAGCCTCAGTTTACTTGTCTGTAAAAGGAAAGGGCCAAGTGAGCTCATCTCTAAGGTTCCTTCTTGGTCTGATTCTCTGGGTTTATATGGAGGGCAGAACCTCAACCAGAGACCTGATATTTGGCAAGGATGGAAGAAGCTGTGGAAGGGCATGGAAGGAGGCTGGTGGTTGATAGAAGAGATACCATAAATGGACGGTGTAAAGGCTCCTCTACTCCACACATCTCAGGATTTACCCACAGAGGGTTAAAATGCAGAGGCTGTGATGACTGGACTACATATCAGTGTAGGTGCCCAAGGCTCAGTGTGGGTTCTCCCTCTCTCCGTCTATCCTTCCATCTGTAACCTGCTTGCTTCCTCAGCCCTGGCTTTCCCTATGCCATTCCAGGCATCTACTACTGGTTCAGAAAATTCCTCCCAGGAGAATCCCTGGGTTCTGGCTCTCTACACTTGGCCCCCTTATGAGGAATCCCAGAGCCTTTGAGATCATTTAGGCCACTGCCCTCATTTCACAGGTAAGGAAACAGCGGCCTGAGAGGCATGGCAACTTGCTGGGGGTCACACAGTGAGTTGCTGGCAGATTAGGGACTGCAGCCCTGGTCCACTGGGGTCTGCTGGGACTGATGGATGGTGTCTACACACAGCTCCGCAGTCTAAACTGCTGAGAATGAAGGCAGGGTCTTTTCTGAGGGAAGTTCGTGTTTTCCTCACTGTTCTGATAAAGTCCAGGCCTGTGGTCCACAAACAGCATGTGACTGGAATGCTGTGGAGAGGCTGGGGTGCGAGGGCCAGGGCAATGGTTCATATATACTCCAGGGCACAGCTGTTTCTCCCAACCTAGGACATGATGACCATTCCAACCAGTGCTCATGGCTTTTGTATTTTTTCTTATTTTTATAAAATGTGTGCTTTCTGTATTGAGACATAGCAAAGAGAATTTTAAGCCTGTGCTTCATAATTGACAGATCTGAGTTCATGTGTTTTTAGCCTTTGGAAGTCATGAGCTGTCAGTGAGTGCCTGACATGTTTCTCCCTGGCCTCCTGGACACCACCTGTAAATAAAGGGACCCCAAGTGTATGGCCCCTGAACAAAATTATAGCTCAGTAACGAAGTCACTTCTGAGGTTCACCCTTCAGCCGAAGATTACACAGGCCCATAAAACAAAACGAGACTGAATAGGCACACCAGCCCAGGGACAAGGACTAGAAGGCATTAAGGAACAGGAAAGCTGGCAATGGGGAATCCAAGGTCAAGAAGGGGAGAGTGTTGACATATTGTGGGGTTGGCAACCAATGCCACAAAACAGTATGTGTATCAATTGTTTAAGGAGAAACTAGTTTGCTTTGTAAACCTTCATCTAAAGTACAATAAAAAAAAATTAAGAAAGCAAAAAAACAAACAGACTTCTGGGTGTGCAAATACAGCAGGAGGTGCCCAGACTTGTAGCAGCTGTCATAGTGGTCCAGAATGGAGTAATTTTTAGATATTCATGGTCAGGGCATGGGACAATTGACCTTGGGTTTCTTTAACTATGGATTCTAAACGACTCTCCGTTTAAAAAGATGTGAAAGTTGTCAACCCTCTGTGGCTCCCACTTCCCTCATGGTACTCAGACTACCCTAGGCATGCGGTTGTCTGTACAGCTGAGGAACCCTGAAGGGGGTAGGGCATGAGGGACATTTGTGGTGCTATTGTCAGGCCAGGGCCCACAGGGCCAAACCCTTTCCAAATACTCCAAACAAAGCAAAGAAAGGAATATGTTACCGCCTGAGAGAAGCGACAGCCACAGGACCAGTCCGGGGGGGTACAGGTGGAGGGGGAGAGCCCATGACCATTTCAGGAAGCTGGGAAAACCTGTAAGCCTGTTGAAAGAGACAAGCAAATGGAGGGAGGCTTGTTAAAACCCAGTGCCCATCCGCACATTAAAAAACAAACAGAAAAAACCCATTGCTGTTGAGTCTATCCCAACTCATAGCCACCCTATAGGACAGAGTAGAACTGCCCCACAGGGTTTCCAAGAAGCAGCTGGTGAATTTGAACTGCCGACCTTTTGGTTAGCAGCCTGAGCCCCTAACCACTGCACCACCAGAGAGAAGCAGGCTTCCAAGGGTCAGACTTGCATTTCTTCCTCAAACTTTTTTCTTAGATCTTTCTTTAATGTGGTCTCCAGCCACGTCTTCCATCTCATCTCCTACCACTCTCCCCTTTGCTCACACCATGTTGGTCCCTGCTTGGTAGCATTCCAGGCTCAAAGTCACAAAGCCCTTCAGATGGTCCTAGAACATGCCCAGTTCTTTCCTGCGTTGGGCTTTGATACTTGCTGCTCCTTCTACCTGGAATGCTTTTCTCCCAGTTCTTCATATAGCTTCTTCTTTTATTTCATACACCCTGTCACATACGCCCCTAACAAACCAAAACCATTGCCATTGAGTCAATTCCAACTCAAAGCGACCCATAAGACAGAGTAGAACTGCCCCATAGAGTTTCCAAGGAGCACCTGGTGGATTCAAACTGCTGACCTTTTGGTTAGCAGCCGTAGCACTTAACCACTATTTTATTTTCCATCATAGCAACTGCCACCCTAACATTATATTATATTATATTGTTGTTTGTTTCTTTAGTATCTGTCACCAACTACACTGTAATGAGGGCAGGGGCTTTGTTGTCAGCTATATCCTCATGCCTGGAACAGTGCCTGGCATGTAACAGATGCTCAATAAATATTAGATGAATGGATAACTGAATCATTGATTGTGTTTTACTTTCTCACTTTTCCCAGCAAGGTTAGCAGGGAAACAATGGATTTGGATTCAGGAGGCATGGGTGGAGGTCCTGGCCTGCTGATGAATAGACTTCATGGTGACCTCTCTGGGTCAGTGTTCTCTTCTGAAATGGGGACAATACCTTACTCATAAGGGTACTGAGAAGATCAGGCAAGTAGGTGTATGTGTAAGCATTTTTCTGTCTATAAAGTACTATTCAAGGATATGAGACTGGAACTGTCACAAAAATGAAGACTTTTATCAACATGTGAGGGGATAAAAGGAAACGGACAGAGATGGACACGATTAGAGAGCCAGGCCACAGCTCCTGTAGCAAGAGAAAATCCAGAAATGCTCTCAGGGATGACAGAGCTTAACTTGTGCTTCTCATCCATTCCTTTCTTTAGGCATCATGTCTGCCAGATCTCTCAAGGAGCAAGATGACAGGACTTTAAGCTCAAAGGCATCAGGACAAAAAAACTGCAGCACAGGGAATCCATAAACAGGATTCCTTAAACTGAATGGGCCTTCCCCTCTGACATTATAGCAGACTACATACTGCTGAGGGTCAACCTATTAAATAACAAATAGATCCTGGATAAAACGTACTTTTAAATGCTTTGTGGGAA
Source organism: Loxodonta africana (assembly GCF_030014295.1). Taxonomy (NCBI): domain Eukaryota; kingdom Metazoa; phylum Chordata; class Mammalia; order Proboscidea; family Elephantidae; genus Loxodonta; species Loxodonta africana. Next base: position 49,600,934 of record NC_087348.1, read on the forward strand.
GTGCAAAGTGTAAGGGCAAACTCCAGGGATCCTCTCCAGCCCCCTCTATACACACCTCAGCAAACTAAAACAAAACTATGAACTGAAACCAGAGGCGAGAGTAGTGAGTGGTAAGCAGTATGAAAGGTGGGGCTAACCCAAAGGCGAATGCCAGATTGGGAATCATTTTGGATAGGGCAAGGTGGGGGAGCTGAATTCTCATATCAAAGCCAGAAGGGGGCTAACATTGGTCCCTGGTTGGTAGCATTCCCAGGCTCAGGCAGACACAATTGTAAGTCCTTTTTGGAAGAGAGTACCCCTAAACAGGCTCTCTGGATTTCCACAGATTAAGCTGAAGCAAATATGAGCTCATAATCAAAGACCAGGAAACACAAGTGGAAGTCAATAGAAAAAATAAACAGATACAAAACAGGAAAATAACAACGTAAGGAATGTTTAAAGAAATAAAAGAGGAATTACAAAATTGAGCAGATACTATCAGGAATGACCCCACAAAAAAAAGAGAACTTTTAGAAGTAAAACATTACTACTAAAATAAAATACTACAGGGGAGTTAAACAACAGATTAGACACAGGTGAAGAGGGAATTAATGAACTATAAAACAGAATTGAAGAAATTACTAAGAATGCAGTACAAAGAAACAAAGAAACAAACAAAAAACCAAATCCATTGCCATAAAGCCGATTCCAACTCACAGCGCCCCGTAGGGCACAGTAGAACTGCCCCATAGGGTCTCCAAGGAGTAGCTTGTGGATTCGAACGGCCAACCTGCTGGTTAGCAGCCAAGCTCTTAACTACTATGCCAGCAGGGCTCCACAAGGAAACAAGGTTTGGTAGGGGAGTATGTGGCTGGATTTATGAAATAAAGGAAAAAGCCATATGAAGAACTGGGAGAAAAGCATTCCAGGTAGAAAATACAGAAGAGGAGCTAAAGATGTGGCATATAGAATAAGAAAGTCTAACATGCAGCTAATCAAAGTCCCAAAAGAGAGAAGTTGGAGAAGAGAGACAATAATTTTAAGAAAAAATGCCTAGGAATTTTCCAGTTGAGAAATTAAATAAATAATTTTAGGAAGTACAGTATATTTCAAGCAGGATAAATAAAATACACAGCAAGACATTGTAGTGAAACTGTTTTTACACCAAAGACAAAGAGAAGCTTTTAAAAGCAGACAGAGAGAAAAGGCATATCACCTACAAAGAGACAATTAGACAGCTGACTTCTCAATAGGGCCCAGGAAGGACAAAGTGCTCAGGGAAAATAACTGTCAACCTAGAATTGTATTCAGCAATAATAACTTTCAAGAACAAGACTGAAAGAAAACATTTTCTGATAAATTCAATAATCCTTGGAACCTGTGAGCCATGAGAGGGGCATTTTTCTCGTTTTATTTTTAATCCCAAAGGGAGGGGTAGAGAAACATGATTACCGTCACTACTGTTGGAATCTGCTCTACAGCAATGGTTGGAACCCTGGTGGCACAGTGGTTAAGTGCTCGGCTGCTAACCAAGAGGTCAGCAGTTTGAATCCACCAGCTGCTCCTTGGAAACCCTATGGGGCGATTTTTCTCTGTCCTATAGGGTTGCTATCTACGTACAGGTTCCTCATGAGGAACCTGTACATAGGTCAAGAGGCAGCTGTTTGGACAGAACAAGGGGAGACTGAGTGGTTTAAAGTCCGGAAAGGGGTGTGTCAGGGTTGTATCCTTTCACCATACCTATTCAATCTGCATGCTGGGGAAATAATCTAAGAAGCTGGACTATATGAAGAACAGGAAATCAGGATTGGAGGAAGACTCATTAACAACCTGCGTTATGCAGATGACACAACCTTGCTTGCTGAAAGTGAAGAGGACTTGAATCACTTCCTGATGAAGATCAAAGACCACAGCCTTCAGTACAGAATACAGCTCAACATAAAGAAAACAAAAATCCTCACAACTGGACCAATAAGCAACATCATGATAAATGGAGAAAAAATTGACGTTGTCGAGGATTTCATTTTATTTGGATCCACAATCAACACCCGTGGAAGCAGCAGTCAAAAAATCAAAAGATGCGTTGCATTGGGCAAATGTGCCGCAAAGGACCTCTTTAAAGTGTTGAAAAGCAAAGATGTCACCTTGAAGACTAAGGTGCACCTGACCCAAGCCATGGTATTTTCAATCGCATCATATGCATGTGAAAGCTGGACAATGAATAAGGAAGAGTGATGAAGAGTTGATGCCTTTGAATTGTGGTGTTGGCGAAGAATATTGAATATACCATGGACTGCCAAAAGAAGGAACAGATCTGTCTTGGAAGAAGTACAACCAGAATGCTCCTTAGAAGCAAGGATGGTGAGACTGTGTCTTGCATACTTTGGACATGTTGTCAGGAGGGATCAGTCCCTGGAGAAGGACATCATGCTTGGCAGAGTACAGGGTCAGTGGAAAATAGGAAGACCCTCAACGAGGTGGACTGACACAGTGGCTGCAATAATGGGCTCAAGCATAACAACCATTGTAAGGATGGCGCAGGACCGGGCAGTGTTTCGTTCTGTTGTGCACAGGGTAGCTATGAGTCGGAACTGACTTGACAGCACCTAACAACAATATAGGGTCACTATGATTCAGAATCAACTCAGCAACAATGGGTTTAGTATCACTAATGTGAGACAGTCATTTTCATAGTCTCACCCTGAACCATCCCCTAAGCCATTATTGTCTGTGTACTGACAGCTCCTGTTTTTGACTGCCCAGTATATATCCTCTGTCTCCTGGTTAACAGCATCTCAATTTGATCTTGTGAAACTATCCTTCCCTAACTGGATAAAGTCTTGGTGGCTTGGCCAAGGGGTGCGGACGTGTTTCAGGCTAGACCTCGAATCAAATTCTTTCTTACTGGAATCTGATTCCTAACCAGAGTGACACAAGGTTGCACTCATTAATCCTCATGGCAATGCCCTGAGAAACATTATCCATTAGTTTTGCTAGTCAGACACTTGGAACAATCCTAAGTCTTAGCTGTTTTTTTTTCCAGCTTTCCCTTTAATTCAGTGAACTATCCCATATGCTTCCAAAAATGTCACCAAATCTTTTTTGTTGTTGTTGTTGACCTTCTTAGCCAGTTTTTGTTGCTTGCATCCAATGAACCCTGGTTGTTACAACCAATGTATTATTGGCAGGGATGCTGTCTAAGATACCCATCAAAGGAATCCTCTCAACTTGGCTGGGACCGGGCAGACTGAAAAATACTTCTAAGGGGCCAAGACATTCAATCAATGAGACCTGCAGTTACCCAAGTGAAGTTCAGGTTAGAATTATGGATACTTTCTCTAGCTCTTGAATTAAACCAAAGATACCAGGTTTTAGTGTACATGTTGGAGTTGGTATAAATTTAGCTTACTCTTCTATAGTTATAGTCCTGGGCAGTAAGAAAGAGTAGAATTTGTAAAGAAAACTCTGAGATTTGTCCAGATCTAGCAGTATGACTGAAATAATTTCTATTTCTTGAGCATCAGTAAACTATGTATGCTAAAGTAGCATTCAAGGAACCAAAATCTTCAGCTCCACTAGATCCTAAGCAACTTGGGGTTCAGCAACCATTTCTGTCTCATCCTGGGATGCCTACATTACCAACAAAGTGCCTTGTAAATAACTACTTGCTGAATGAATGTTGAGTATACCAGGACTAAGGCGACCCAGGCTCTCATCTTGATTTAACCATTCATTTTTGGTGGACATGTCACTCAGCCTTTCTGAGTTTCTCTCTCTCTCTTCTTTGTGAAATAAGATAGCAGACTAACTCCTGGATTTCCAAACATTTCTTTAGCCATAAAATAATTTTGACAGAACCTATATTTTGACAAAATATATAAGCAGATTAAAGCAGAGCTTTTCTTTCTTTTTTCTGGTTGAAGTTGGGAGGGGGATGCCTGGTGAATTTGGCCCTTCACTTAGCATCATAATGGTGCCTTGGGAACCACCCCCCAGCCTACCCCAACCATAAGATTTTGCAGACAGTTTGAAAGTCACTGTCCTGGAAGTCCTTTCAGCTTTGCAATCCATGATTCTCAATAAACCAACAAGTAAGGACACGTCTTTCCTCAAAAAGAGAAAAGGGTTTGTAGCCCCTCTTCTCTCTTCTGGCCTCTCATGATATTCTGCAGTGGAGGCAGACGACCTACTTTTATCACTGGTTCTTGGAAGGTTTACTCCATAGTCACCACAGTCTGCCAGCCAAGAACAGGCTTTCTATGCCGGTGTCTGTCCTGCAGCAGTTCAAGCAAAGAACTGATTAAAGCTCTGAACTTCTGACAAGCACTGAGGGAATTCCGTTCTCTGGAAGGGTTTTCCAGGTACAAAGCAAGACTGCACAGGATATTACACAGTCCCCTTCAGGCTGTATCCTTGAAGCCTTGGGGCAACCACAGGGACTACATAAAACACAGAGACAGCCTGTGTCATGTGCTTGTGAGCTGAGGGAATTCCCCTACATAGTGTTTTTCTACCTTTGGCTGTGCAGGCTCCTGTGGTTCCAAAGCCCTCCTGGCTTTTTGTGTTTTGGTGCCCATTCTTATATACTGGAGCCCTGGTGGCGCAGTGGTTAAGAGTTTGCCTGCTAACCAAAAGGTCAGCAGTTCAAATCTACCAGGCGCTCCTTGGAAACTCTATGGGGCAGTTCTATTCAGTCTTATAGGGTTGCTTTGAGTTGGAATCGACTCGATGGCAACAGGTTTTTTGGTTTTAGGGTCGATATATGACCGCAATGGGTTTGGTCTTACCACAATTTTTGGACCTGGCCCTCTGCTGGCTGCTTTGTGACTGGGATCCTACAGGAAGCTATTGCTTAGAACTGTTACCAAAGAACAAGAGAGCTCTAGAGAATGGGGAGGAGGGTCTGGAGGGAGCCTGGAAGCAGGAGGAAGATACAGCTGCAGTCTGTCTGGATGAACTGGAGACTAAATGCAAATAAGGACTTCTCAGGGATACTTATCAGAGTGGTAGATGAGGATAAACTGGGACCAGATAGGGAAGCTTTCTCCCCATCCCCACCATGCTTTGTATCCTGTAGCCCCTCCCTCTCCCTCTGAAATAAGCCTAACTCAAGGGAAGAGAAGGAGACCCTGAGCTGACTGAAACTGAGCTTCATCTGAAGAAGAATACAGAGAAACCAAAAATGGTAACATTCTTGCACACTCAAGTTTATGGACTGAGATAAGTCCTCCCTCTCCTGCCTGCCCTCTCTCCCTTCCCAAGCAACCTGCCTGTAACACTGCAGTTTTTACTCACTCTAATGCTCTTTCTAAGCTTAGAGGGTAAGTTCTTGCCAGATGTCAGGCACTCAGTTGGTTTTCAAAGGGGATTTCTCAGGGCGTTTCAAAAGTAAAGATCCCTGTGCCCAGGCTGGCCCAAGTACGGTAGAGTGACCCACCTTCAAGGGCCCCTGAGAACTGGGTACTGCACACAGATCAACAGTGACCGGTGTAGACCCTCCCCTGGTGTTCTAAACTTCATCAAGCTGCCAACGACTTTTGTACAACAAGAAGTGGAGGGAACTCAACAATAACTGATGGTGAAATTCCCACTCATTTGGCCAGATAGGAGCTCAGAGCAGATTCAAGTTTGATTTGGAGAAACAGAAGAAATGTAACATTTCTGGAACCCAAGCGTCACGGTGAATGCAAACTCATGCTGGACATACCTGCATATTTTAGTGCTAACAAAGGTTTGGGGAAGGGCCTTTCTTTTTGCTTTGTTTTTGAGGAGGAAAGACTGTAAAATTCCTAACTTCACCCTACTGGAGATGTCTCCCTTACTAGGGGCAATGACAGGAACGAGCAAAATTCTCTCACACTGGGTAAGCTTCTTATGAGAGGATCAAACTCCAGAGTTTTGGAGATTTGAGTTTTCGTCAGAGCCTGAAGGACATCCCTATGGCTCCCCTTGGCCAGGTGACATGTGGTGGAAAGAGTGCAGGCTTTGAGTCAGACAGCTGTAGATTCAAATCCCGGTTCTGCCATTTATAGCAGTACCACCTTGGGCAAATTACTTCTTCAAGCTGCAGTCTCCTCATTGAGTACAAACCAAAAATAACTCAAACCAGCTGCTGTTGAGTGAAATCCAGCTCATGGCCGCCCCATGTGTTTCAGAGTAGAACTGTGTTCCATGGGATTTTCAATGGCTGTGATCTTTAGGAAGGAGACAGCCAGGCCTTTCTTCCAAGATGTCTCCATGTGGATTTGGACTGCCAACCTGTCAGTTAGTAGCCAAACGCTTAACCATTTGCATCATACAGGGACCCCCTCACTGAGTACATGGGGATAATAATATTGACCTCATAAGTGTAGTTGTTAGATTAGAGCAGATAATGCCCAGCTCTATAGATGGCAGCTGTTGTTATTGTTGTTATTACTTCAGTTCCACCTGGAAAGCCTCTAGTGGGAAAGATGTTTTAGCCCTGCGGCCTTTCTCAGAATCCCCTACTTTGATCACTAACAGGAAGGCTCTAGGATGTTTTCATTCCATTGGACACAGACCCATTAGAGCTGCTCCCAAAATTGGATTGATCATTAGGTGTCGAGTCCAATTTCTTCACAGATTCAAAGGGTAAAATATGATCAAGAGTATCCTGAACTGCAGTGCAGAAATCCCAAGCTGCCAGAAGTAACCTTTTCCATGATATAAATGTCATCAGCTTGGCTTAGTGCATTTAAAACCACCAGCTTCCAATTACCCTCCGGCAGAGCTCAAAGCGCTTCCTTTTTGGAAGACGAAAAGTAATCATAGTTATCATTCTGTACTGCCACCTTTTCTACTGATTTCCACATTATTAGGGCAAGCGGGGGCTCTGCAAGAGCTTGGGTTAAGAATCATCATTTCTACTGATCGTTAGCCACCTTCTGCTTTCATAAAAATAGAGACCGCATGTGCTGCTGGCAAAAAACGAAACCTTAATAACAAAAGAACTGACTTTAATGTTCTGGTTTGATGGCCTGTCTCTCTATTGTGTTCTTTTTCAGTTCCTTTCCTTTCCATTTTAGGTGGCCTCATTTAAAAAATATATGATGCTGATGTTTTTGATTGGACAAAAGGGCTTCTTGTGGCCTGTTGCCACAGGATTAAAAGGGAAAGGGCTTTGGATCATGGTGTAGAGGGCATGATGAGAGCCCAGCAAAGCTCATCTCCAAATTCCAAGGTGGCTTATCACTAGCAGTCCCTGCTCTGAGACCCTGTCAGGACACATAGGATGGGGCTGGCCTGATGATGGCAGACTGGTGGATGTGCGACTTACGGGTCGGGGCAGACTGTACTGGTACATTTCTGGCCGGTAGGTCGGCACCCACTGCACCCCTGCCCGGGGCCGTGTCATGGTCCCAGGAGCACTGGTCACCACCTCTGAGTAGGGCAGGTGCTGTGCTGAGCCATAGGACTCCTGGTGCCGGCTCTGGCCTGCATGGCCTGCAGACGCCAGGCTGAAGGCCTCTTCCAGCAGCATGTGCATCTGTTGTCTGACCTCGTCGATGGAGGGCTGGGAGCTCAGCGTGGATGTCTCCGAGTGGCCCTTCACCTGCCGGGACCTGGTGTAGCCCCGGGGCTCGTGAACTCTGTCAATGTTCGTTTCCTCGATGATTTCCGGCTCAGTCTGTGGGATCCAACAAAAGCCCATTGATTGGTTAATTAACTTTCCTTCCCAAGAACGGGGTAATTTATTCTAAAATGTTTAGCATGGATAATGTGATTTTATGCATCTGTGCTAATTTAAGTGATATCATATGAAGTTCTATCCTGTTCTATTTAGGAACTCACACTACAGGGGTGGCCAGCTAGCATTACATTGGTGAGGCTACACTCCAGCTATCCATTCTTCAGTTATTCATAGTTCAGTCGATGCCACAGGCTTTGTTAATTAGCATAATGATTCTGAGAAATGGATTTTCACTGGTGAAATTAACAGTTTTCTCTAAACTCTTTTAGAGACCATGCCCACCCTCATGCCTTTTGGATATAAGACTCTAGAGTCCTGTAGTGTATACCCTGAGGGATGGCATCCTAGACTAACTCTCTAAATGGCCCTGTGTCCTGCCACTGGTTAGGTAATGCTGATTGTTCAATACCAGTGATCAGAGAGAATGACAAAATCCTGCTCTGTTCTCAAAGTGTAGGGCCTCCCAGACCCCTAGACCTGAATCAGAAACTCTGGGATGGGGCACAGTGATCTGTGCTTTAACAAGCCCTCTGGGTGATTCTGATGCCCACTCAGGTTTGAGACCCACTGATCTAGAACATTCTCCTGCCTTCCTCCAGTGAGCTTTTCATACAGCCAGTAGCTACAGCACCTAAATGGGCAGAGAGCTAGAACTTCTTTGAGCTTCCCGCACCCGCTGTGTGGGCTGTCTTGAGCCTGTCTGTTCATGAATGTGTGTTTAGTGTCTGTATGTGTGGCAGATTTTGACAGAAGACTTGTTTTCATGATAGCCTGGCAGTGAGGCTGTGGGGAAGTAGTTAAACCGTGTCCACTTCAGATATTTCCATGGTTGCCATTGTCTGCTGAAAGAACCTGAGAGTTCTGCAGGAATAAACTGGCTTAGGCCAGTTTGCCAACCCACTCCCCATCCATTACTTAAGTAATACACAGTCATCTTAAAAAAATTAGAAAATACAGATGTAGGAAAAAAGAGGAAGAAAAAATTAAAGTCCCCTTTGCTGTCATAAAAGGAACCTTGGTGGCAAAATGGTTAAGAGCTCAGCTGCTAACCAAAAGGTCAACAGTTCGAATCCACCAGCCACTCCTTGGAAACCCTATGGGGCAGCTCTACTCTGTCCTATAGGGTCGGAATGGGTTATTACCATAAAAGATATCACTTTACTTTTTAACATTTAGGTGTACTTACTCCACTCCCAATCCTATCTGTGTGTGTGCACATATGTGTGTGTGTGTACATGTCCATTTAAAATGTATTTAGATCCTGATTCTGATTGTCAGTATTATTTTATATATAGTGAATATTTTCCTACTTGGGTTCCACCACTTAGCAGTTGCATGACCTTGGGCAACATGGCAGCTTATGTTTTCTCAACAGCAGAGTCCAAGACACAGGGCAGATAACTGATTTTGGAAAACAATCTCAGGAATAGGAGTGGAGGCCTAGAATGAGTAAATTGGAGAAGAAAAGCCAGTCAAGGTGGGTTAATGAGCTGGTGGTAACCCTCTGGGGAACTACACAGAATGTGCCTTAGCAAGGTTGCCCCGAGGACACCCTCACACTCTGAGGTTTGTCATTGTGGCAGATTGGCTGAAACGGACCCCCACAGCGTCCCACATAACAGCAGCAGAGAAGTCTCAGAGCAAAAAGCAAGAGCTATGGGGCTGCTCAGCGGACACAGTCAGGCTGCTGCTATGCAGGGTGGGTTGCCCTAGCAACGCCCAGATCTAAAAGGTGCATTGAGAAGATAAAAGACAGGGCATAAATGTGTTCCGACTCAGGTTTTTTTTTTTGTGGGTTAATGAGGAAAGTTACTTAACTTTTCTGTTTTAGTTTCCTCATCTGTAAGATGAGGATAATAACAGACCTTGAGTCAAAAGGTTTCATAAAGATTAAATAAGACAACACATTTAAAAAAGTTTGGAACAGTAGCACATGGTAAAAACACAGTAATAGTAGTTGCTGTCATAATTGTTATTATCATTACTTTTATTCATTCAACTACACACATTGATTTATACTTGTAACTACTATGTATAAAGCATTGGGAGGTGTAAAAATGAGTACGGCAGGAAAATTTTATTAGGAAACTCATCGTAAGTGAAGTCCTTCCCTCTTTAAACAATACACATGAAAGGCTAAGCTTTTGTTATTTTCATGATAACATTGTTAGGTTATCGTGAAAGCAAGTTTCGTATCAAAATCTGCCACACATAGAGACACTAAACTTACTTTTCTTTGGTATTAAGTTAATACATGCTTATTAGAGAAGAAACTGAAAATACATAACGCACGAAAAAGACATTAAACGTCGCCTGTAATCTTATCATCCAGGGTCAAGGCTTGGCTATCCTGCAAGATCAAAAGTGCAGTTCCCTGTTGACCTTCAAGTCTAGATTCATCAACAAACATTTAAAGTAAGTAATTTCAAGCACCATTTTTATATTAAAATAAGCAAGGATAGATTATGGAGTTGTTGTTGTTAAGTTGCCATTGAGTCAGCTCCCTAGCTTAGTACAACCAAAGGAAACATTGCCAGTTCCTGAACCATCTTCGTGATGGGTGGTATGTTTGAGTTCATCTTCTAGCACTACATAGAAACAATATTCTGTTGAGATCCATAAAGTTTTCATTGGCTAATTTTTTTTTTAATAACTTTTATTAAGCTTCAAGTGAACGTTTACAAATCCAATCAGTCTGTCACATATAAGTTTACATACATCTCACTCCCTACTCCCACTTGCTTTCCCCCTCTTGAGTCAGCCCTTTCAGTCTCTCCTTTCTTGACAATTTGCCGGCCTCCCTCTCTCTCTATCCTCCCATCCCCCCTCCAGACAAGAGTTGCCAACACAATCTCAAGTGTCCACCTGGTATAATTAGCTCACTCTTCATCAGCGTCTCTCTCCCACCCGCTGACCAGTTCATTGGCTAATTTTTAAAAGTAGATCACCAGGCCTTTCTTCTTTGTCTGTCTTAGTCTGGAAGCCCCACCGACACCTATCTATCATAGGTGACTCAGCAGGTATTTGAAATACTGGCAGCATCACTTCCAGCATCCTAGCTACGTGACAGACTGACAGGCAGGTGATGGATTATGGAGTCGAATGCAAAATTCACTTTGTAATCATAAAGGAGAACTCTAAGACATTTCATGCCTGGGGCATGCCCTCAAACTGTGGATTGGGGGAGGCACTGGGCTCTTTTGCTAGTAGGAGATCATTAGTGAAAGGTGGAGAACATTCTCAGGGCAATGCACTCCGTGCTGCGCATGCCAGCATGGGCCAAAGGCTTGCAAAGCTGCCTGCTGAGACTCTGCTTGGTGACACCTTCAACGGGCCAAAGGCTTGCAAAGCTGCCTGCTGAGATTCTGCTTGGTGACACCTTCGGTGGTGAACAAAATTGGAGTGGCTGGCTGGGCAGACAGGAAATGCAGACATTCTAAGATGAGGCTAAGGGCCCTTAAGGTCAGCCGGGAGGATTAAATAGCCAATGCATGTACTGTCCTGAATATGCATCAAGTCTATTGCCTTTTAAATGAGTTCTAGGGTACTGTATGCAACTTCTGAAAGACGTTTTCTTCACAATGGATAAAACATTCTGAAGCTGACTTCCAGAGCCTGAAAAGACTTTAGGAGACCATTTGATTCAAGCCCCATTTTGCAGATAAGGAGGTCAAGGCCAGGTATTTTAAGTGTTGACTTGTCCAAAGTCCCCGAGAGGTGGGCAGTAGCACAGCCTCGCTCTCCCAGAACCTGTCCCACACACATCCAGCGGCACCAAGTTGTCTCTTACATTTCCTCATCAATGCTCGTTGCTACCACATGCTGCCCTTCCTCCCTATATCCCGAGTCCCCTTAATAAATAATGGATACTTAATGCTAAACTACTCCCAGGTGGAAGATTAATGGTACCAGGGAGAACTGAGATATAATTTTTCCCACTCCTGAGCTGTGCTGTGCCTTTCAGTGACACTGGTGGAGCTATTATTATGTGGATTTATAGCTGTGCCATAAGTACGGCAAAAGTCTTCCCACTTTCCTTAGCAACATCTTCCTACTCTTCCACTCCCCCGGGAGCCCTGCAATGGGGCTGTGCTGGGACAGTTCTCTGAGTAAGGCTGGTGGGGAGAAGTGATATGTTTGCTGGAGAGGCTGAGACATTTTCTCCAATTCCATCTTTAAGGAATTCCATAGCTCCCAATGCCATCCCAGCAGTGTTTTTTTCCTACACAGAGTTGCCATGAATTGAAGCTGACTTGATGGCAACTAACATTACCATCTGCCCCATGGCTTCCCAAGGGAAACTAACCTCTGCTTCCCTCCACAGGGTTTCCATACTGCATGGGGGTTCCCCTTTAACTGCTGGGTCCAGAGTCATAACACAAGTAAGACCTAGGCAGGTTTGTTCAAGCCTTCTTCTAAAGTAGTCTTGTTTTCCTATAATTCTCACTTGGTTTTCAGTCTTTTGATATATACAGGCAGAAACAAAACTAGCTCTCATTGTATCTGGGGCTCCCCTCATCACATTTGTACTTGCTTATTTAATGTCTCCCCCACGTGTCTGTCAGAATGTCGTACTGTGGGGACTTGCGTGTTGTTGTGATGCTGGAAGCTATGCCACCAGTATTCAGATACCAGCAGGGTCACCCATGGAGGACAGGTTTCAGCTGAGCTTCCAGACTAAGACAGACTAGGAAGAAGGAACCGGCAGTCTACTTCTGAAAAACATTAGCCAGTGAAAACCTTATGAATAGCAGCGAAACATTGTCTGATATAGTGCTGGAAGATGAGCCCCTCAGGTTGGAAGGCACTCAAAAGATGACTGGGGAAGAGCTGCCTCCTCAAAGTAGAGTCGACCTTAAAAACATGGATGGAGTAAAGCATTCGGATCCTTAATTTGCTGATGTGGCACGACTCAAAATGAGAAGAAATAGCTGCAAACATTCATTAATGATCAGAACCTGGAATGTATGAAGTATGAATCTAGGAAAAATGGAAACTGTCAAAAATGAAATGGAACACATAAATTTCAACATCTTAGCCATTAGTGAGCTGAAATGGACTGGTATTGGCCATTTTGAATTGGATAATCATATAGACTACTCTTCTGGGAATGACAACTTGAAGAGGAATGGTGTTGCATTCATCGTCAAAAAGAACATTTCAAGATCTATCCTGAAGTACAACGCTGTCAGTGATAACGATAATACGCATATGCCTACAAGGAAGACCAGTTAATACAAATACTATTCAAACTTATGCACCAACCACTAGGGCCAAAGATGAAGAAATAGATGATTTTTATCAGCTGCTGCAGCCTGAAATTGATTGAACATGCAATCAAGATGCATTGATAATTACTGGCGATTGGAATGCGAACGTTGGAAACAAAGAAGAAGGATCGGTAGTTGCAAACTATGGCCTTGCTGATAGAAACAATGTCAGAGATGGAATGATAGAATTTTGCAAGACCAACGACTTCTTCACTGCAAATACCTTCTTTCACCAACATAAACGGTGACTATACACATGGACCTCGCCAGATGGAACACACAGAAATCAAATTGACTACATCTGTGGAAAGAGATGATGGAAAAGCTCAATATCATCAGTCAGAAGAAGGCCACGGACCGACTGTGGAACAGACCATCAATTGCTCATATGCAAGTTCAAGTTGAAACTGAAGTAAATCAGAGCAAGTCCACGAGAGCCAAAATATGACCTTGAGTATATCCCACTTGAATTTAGAGACCATCTGAAGAATAGATTTGACGCATTGAAAACTGGTGACCGAAGACTGGATGAGTTATGGAATGACGTCAAGGACATCATCCATGAAGAAAGCAAAAGATCACTGAAAAGACAGGAAAGATATAAAAGACCAAGATGGATGTCAGAAGAGACTCTGAAACTTGCTCTAGAACATCGAGCAGCTAAAGCAAAAGGAAGAATTGATGAAGTAAAAGAACTGAACAGAAGATTTCAAAGGGCATCTCGAGGAGACAAAGTATTATAATGACATGTGGAAACAGCTTGAGATGGAAAACCAAAAGGGAAGAACATGCTCAGCGTTTCTCAAGCTGAAAGAACTGAAGAAAAATTCAAGCCTTGAGTTGCAATAGTGAAGGATTCTATGCGGAAAATATTAAATGATGCAGGAAGCATCAAAAGAAGATGGAAGGAATACACAGAGTCCTTATACGAAAAAGAATTAGTCGATGTTCAACCATTTCAAGAGGTGGGATATGATCAGGAACCAATGGTACTGAAGGAAGAAGTCCCAGCTGCTCTGAAGGCACTGGCGAAAAACAAGGCTCCAGGAATTGATGGAATACCAATTGAGATGCTTCAACAAATGGAAGCAGCGCTGGAGGTGCTCACTCGTCTATGCCAAGAAATATGGAAGACAGTTTTCTGGCCAATTGACTGGAAAAGATCCATATTTATGCCTATTCCCAAGAAAGGTGATCCAACCGAATGTGGAAATTATAGAACAATATCATTAATATCACATACAAGCAAAATTTTGCTGAAGATCATTCAGAAACGGCTGCAGCAGTATATCAACAGGGAACTGCCAGAAATTCAGGCTGGTTTCAGAAGAGGACACGAAACCAGGGATATCATTGCTGATGTCAGATGGATCCTGGCTGAAAGCAGAGAATACCAGAAGGATGTTTACCTGTGTTTTATTGACTATGCAAAGGCATTTGACTGTGTGGATCATAACAAATTATGGATAACATTGCGAAGAATGGGAATTCCAGAACACTTAATTGTGCTCATGAGGAACCTTTACATAGATCAAGAGGCAGTTGTTCAGACAGAACAAGGGGATACTGAATGGTTTAAAGTCAGGAAAGGTGTGCGTCAGAGTTGTATTCTTTCACCATATCTATTCAATCTGTATGCTGAGCAGATAATACGAGAAGCTGGACTATATGAAGAAGAACGGGGCATCAGGATTGGAGGAAGACTCATTAACAACCTGCATTATACAGATGACACAACCTTGCTTGCTGAAAGTGAAGAGGACTTGAAGCACTTACTAATGAAGATCAAAGACCAAAGCCTTTGGTATGGATTGCACCTCAACATAAAGAAAACAAAAATCCTCACAACTGGACCAATGAGTGACATCATGATAAATGGAGAAAAGATTGAAGTTGTCAAGGATTTCATTTTACTTGGATCCACAATCATCAGCCATGGAAGCAGCAGTCAAGAAATCAAAAGACGCATTGCATTGGGTAAATCTGCTGCAAAGGACCTCTTTAAAGTGTTGAAGAGCAAAGATGTCACCTTGAAGACTAAGGTGCGCCTGACCCAAGCCATGGTATTTTCAATTGCATCATATGCATGCGAAAGCTGGACAATGAATAAGGAAGACCAAAGAAGAATTGACACCTTGAAGTTGTGGTGTTGGCGAAGAATATTGAATATACCATGGACTGCCAAAAGAACGAACAAATCTGTCTTAGAAGAATCACAGCCAGAATGCTCCTTAGACGCAAGGATGGCGAGACTGTGTCTTACATACTTCGGACATATTGTCTGGAGGGATTAGTCCCTGGAGAAGGACATCATGCTTGGCAGAGTACAGGGTCAGTGGAAAATAGGAAGACCCTCAACGAGGTGGATTGACACAGTGGCTGCAACAATGAGCTGAAGGATAGCAACGATTGTAACAATGGCTCAGGACTGGGCAGTGTTTCGTTCTGTTGTGCATGGGGCGCTGTGTGTCAGAACTGACTCGATGGCACTTAACAACAACAACAACAATTTAATGTCTGTCCTGCTTAAGACTGGAAGTTCCTTGAGCCCATCTGACTTCTGAATCCCATGAGCCTAATATAAGGCACTTGGTATACAATAAGCTTTGTGAAATTGAACTGAAATATAAAGTCTGCCCAATTGCCAATGGATAGAATTTGAGGTGAGATAAAAGGTCTATATTTCCTAACAAATTTTCTCCAGTGCTAAAAAGCTGCATGATCACAGGTAAGTCACATGGGCTCCTAAGCCTCAGTCTCCTCATCTGTAAAATGGAAGAGTCGAACTATGACCTATGAAGTCCTTGCTAGTTCTGACATTTACTGTTTCTTGGACTCTCTCTGCCCCAGGATAGTAGATTGCTTCTGCTATCCTTGGGGGACTCTGATGTCTACTCCTGAAGGGCAACCCTGTATACAGCCTGCATCTTGGCCCCACAACATGTCTGACAAACAATTATTGCCTTCAACACTGTGCTAGGTCGTGGGTTGGGGGTTGTGGATATGGCAATTAATGAGACACTGACCCATCCCTCACGGAGCTCCCAGTTTTAACAACAACAACAGGTTCTAATATGTATTAACAGCTTATATGTCGGACTCTGTTCTAAACGCTTTATATATATTATATTGACTCTTTTCATCCTTACAATAATCTGTAAGGGAAGAACTGTGATTATCTCTATTGTACAGATGAGGGAACTAAGGCATAGAAAAATCAAGTATGTTGCCCATAGCTGGCAAAGCTGGGATTTGAACCCAGAGTCTGACCTCAGCATCCAAACTCTTACCCACTGTACATATATAAACAGATCCATCACAGTACGACAGGTATGGGCTCTGACAGAGGGAAGTATAGGCTTCTGTGACCAGTAGAAGATAAAATAATTATTGAGAAAACTGAGCTCATAGATTATTGTAGGGATGAAAAGTATCAATATATCCAAAAACACTTAGAAGACTGTCTGGCACATAAGTATTTAATAAATGTTAGTGATTATTGTTGTTGTTATTTGGCTTCTCCCATAGACTTGGAGCTTCTTGAGAGAAGGGTCAGCATCTCACTCATTATTGTATCCAGAGCCCCCAACCCAGTGCCAAGCACAGAGTTGAAGCCAATAATTATCTGGTAAGTGGAAGAAGGTAACATCGTAGGTCTCAAGTCCATTTGAGGTCCTGGGGTGTGCTGGCCCTGCATTGGGTCCCACCCTCCCCATCTGCACCCCTTCCCCTGGTGTTACCTCACTTAATCCCTAAGAAAGGCACAATTACACCTGTGTTCCAGACAAGGGATATCAACTCTCCTGGCTTAACTTGCCCTAAATCCTTCTTCCCAACTTGTACATTTCTGAAAATACCTTTTGCTTTTATTTAAAATAAAGGGGGAGACAGAGCAAAGACAAATCTCCAGTGTTGACTGATAGCTGGCTTGGGTGTGATGTTGAGGATTGTAGTGGGACAGAGAATCTATTTTTAAGCCTGTTTAACTTAGAATTCACCATACTTGCCTCTCCAACCTCATACTCTTGAAAAAAGCTGGGAAACTATTTTTAAAAACTATTTTTATACATTAATCAAGATACATTCCAATAAAAAATTCTAAAAAATTAATCAAGGAATGTTGGTTCATGGTAGGAAATTAGAAAACACGGATGAGCAAACGGAAGAAAATTAAAATCCACTCTAATCTCACCACCAGGAAGAACTACTATTAACATTTTGACCTTTGTGCATGTTCTTCCTGATGTGTTCTATGCCTGTGAAGGGGGATGAAGACTATGGATGCTGGAGCGTTGTCAGCCCCTTCCCACCCCAGCCCCAGCCTCTGGTCCCTACACAGGACGCTGGCTTGGTTCATGTCAGATTCTCCCCGCCTCCGCTTTGAAGGAGGTTCCAGCCTTGACCACATAGATTCTCCTGCTTCTGCGGTGGAGGATAGGA